>NC_062544.1:70452026-75452026 GCF_016906955.1 Phacochoerus africanus
CTGACCTGATGGTATGTATTCTCTCATTTTTGTGAGTCTATTAAAGTTTCAAACTTTCCAGAGTTTGATGACACTGTAAGATATCACCATTGGGAAAAGCAGAGCAGGGCAATTGGGTGGTTTATACAGATGGAACTAAAAAAAGTGAAATATTTCCCTTCTCTATATGTTCAGAGATTGCATGGGTGAAAATTGCCAATTTTATTGACTCAGGTTTCTTACCCAAAGACTGCCATGACTTTCACTTTTGATGTAGTAGAATCTATTTGAAAGGAAAAAGAAAAGTATCAAAAGTAGAAAAAAAGTGATATTACAAACTGACTTATTGGAATCTAGCTGGCACACACAAGCTAGATTCATTACTAATAGTGACTGGCTTGTGCTCCTGAATTAACTTTCTGTAACCCCTTGGTGGCTTCTATTTGAATTATAACAATAAATCTAAGTGCTCCGAAATTCTTAACTTTAAAAATACCATATTTCGTATACTATTTAAAGAGTTAAAACACAGCTAAATTTAGAAATAATGAGATCACTTCAAAATAAAAACGCTCTTTTCAACATTGTTTGGCTGAAATAGTAATTCGCATGGGTTTTGTTTTGTTTTATGTTTTCCTTTTTTTGGCCTCCACAGGGCATATGGAGTTCCTGGGCCAGGGATCAGATTTCAGGGGCAGTTGCAACTGTAGCAATGCTGGATCTTTAACCCATTGTGCCCGGGGTTGTGTGTTACTAAGTACTGGTGTGTGTGCTGATGTGTGTTTCTGGAGACTATGTTACTAAGTACAAATTCGGGTTTATGATTGCTATATTCTCTATTATTTTTATGAATTATCATCCCTATCACTATTTCACTTCAATTTTGTCTTTACTTATATTGCTATTCTAGAAACAGAAACTCTTGAGAGGCTACTTCTCAAAACATTGGCATTTTCTGATTCTATCTCTTTTTAAAGACATACTTAGATGTATTTTACACATATAAATTGTGTATCTTGCCTCACCTTTTTTGTTCTGTGGTTTAGGTGATCTGCTCAACATCAGCATTAACAACAACATCAAATGTTCATGGAGTACCTGCTCTGTATCAGGCATTGCTCTTATATGCAGCCAACCAGATCAACAAAATCCTTGCTATGAAACTTGCATTCCAGTGCAGAAAACAGGCAAGAAATAACAAGGACAATGAAAAAATAGAATATGCTTAGTTATAATTTTAAAGAAAACAGAAAAAAATTATATCAGGGAAAGGAGAAAATAACTGCTTATTATGGAATTGGAGGCTCCAAATTTAAGTAGGGTGGAAAAAATATTGCACTGAAAAGGTAGCATTTAAGGAAAGACCTTACTCTTCCTACTAAGAGATATACTGTATGTATAAGTCAAGTGCCCAAAGGGCACAGAAAGAGCAAAGGGTTTGACCCAGGACCAAACCTAAAGTGGAACAGAGCCAGTCTCAATTTATTTATTTGGCTGCACCTGTGGCACCAGAAAGTTCCTGAGCCAGGGATCAAACCTGAGCTACAGCAGTGGCAATGTGGGATCCCTTAACGGCTAGGCCACCAGGGAATACCCAATGGGCCTTTATTAGAAGATCTTTATTGCTGAATGAAGGTAGCTCAGTTGTAACACTCAGACCAGCAAGGATTTGAGAGATTGTCTACTCAGAATTATCCAGATGTGGTGGGTATAGTGTAAGATTGCACCATGGACCATATTGGCTCTTCTCTTGCTCACCAGACTTGTTTTCAGAACTTCTCCCTTTAACTCTCTGGGTTTTCTCTTTCTTCCTGCTAACTCAGCATATACATTGAAATTTTACTTTATTTTATTGTTTAAATCAATTATGTTGACTGTAAATTTATAATCATATTTTCAACTTAATTTTTTATTTAATAATATTTTAAAATTTTTCATAATACAGTTTTAATAATTACCAATTAATCCTCACAGACATATCAAAATTACTTAAATTGTCATGCTATTGGGCCATATTTTGCATATGTGGGAAATCAACTTCTACTGAGAGCTCTTAGATTTTTAAAGGTCCTAATAAAACACCCCTTTAACCCATTTGGGACACAAACATAAAGCTCAGGTGAATAGAGGAAGAAGTTGCTATTTTCACTTATAAAATTGACTTTGGAGAATATGGTTTAATTTAGGGACAAATAATTTTTCCCCCGAGGGAGAGGGCCTTTGTTCTTAAGATAATGCATGATTATAGGCCAGAGCACAATATCTCTGCAGGTAACAGATCTCCAAATAAATGGGTAAAGATTGTACTAAATCAAGCATAATTCTCTTCTTCTCGAATCAACCACCAGAAAAAATAATGGAGCTTGAAATAAGAAGTGATTTCAGAGCTTCTAGGAAGTTCCAGCTTTTACAAGGAGATATGAAACCAGAGGAAAAGAACATCCCTTCCAACCACAGCCCATTGTTCAGGAATTGTGAGAGATGCTTTATTTTTAAAGGTCCCTAGATTTATCCTATATGGCTACAATTATACCAAGAGTTGTTTTTGCTCTGGCTATTAATGAATACACCAATTTATATGACCAGAATGCTTAAACTATGACTTAACATCAAGACTTAGATTAATGGTAACCTTTACAATTTCCTTAAGACTAAAGGGTAAGTGGTTGAGTTTTGGATTCACACTGATTTACACACAGATCAGAAGAAAAAGAAGAAACTACTTTAGATATGAAATATATTTTCTTCTCTTGGGAAAAAGAAAATTAACTACAGCTTTGAGTTAATACTTTTACCTGTTTCTATTCTTTAATTCTTCAACAATCTCAGCTACCACCTTAGTCACAGGATCAATATGAATTAAGAGCTGAATAGAGAGGGATTAGACATTTTGATGTACTCGTATTACTGATCTTTTTACATATTTGTGCACCTTATTTTTATATGCCTTGAGTTTCAGAATTTAGTGAAAATGATGCCCAGTTAAATGTGATATTTGTTAGATAATTATAAAATAAAAGTGTGTCCCAAATATTGAGACAAATAGTCACATAAATCATTAATAATTGTTTATGGTTAACATGTCACATGTATGTGTAACTGGGTCACCATGCTGTACAGTAGGAAAAAAATGTATTGGGGAAATAACTATTAAAATAATAGTATATATTATATACTATATATTATATGGCTACTTTCCTAATTTACTTCTAATCAATTTTGGTATATTTTTCATATTTTTTATTATAAAATATCTTACTGTCTGCTTTGAGTCAACGTTGACTCCAGCATGCTACCTATTCTTCTAAGTTTATTTTGCTAAGGTTTTAGTATTTCCATGAAAAAATAAACCCAGAAATCTCAGTTTGACCTTAACTGTCAGTTAGCAATGAGTAACACAAATGTGCTATTATTGAATAGGATAATAGGAGATGACCAAAGATTGTTTCAGTTACACTGATAGAGTGAAAATGTATTGTTATTAATACTATTTTCTGTTTAACTAATTTGTCCACTTAGTAACTTTTTTCAAAAGCTATATAAATGTATATCTACAAATATTTAGAGACAAAACAAAAATAACAAATTTGACCCAAAAACGTCAGTGATTCTTAAATACCTCTAATATGACAGCTTTTATTACTGAGAGACTAAAGCAATCCAAAGGAAAGAGGAAAGTCAATCATATGGTGTGGGATTTGGTGCAGGTAAATTGTGAAATATTTAACATACTTTCTGCACTTTGTAATAATCTAAAATATGGAGATTTTATATTCTCTCTAGATCACGTTAATAGTTATAGGCAAGTTTAAAAACTATTCCTTTAAAAATAATGCATTTCTTTAATGTTGAACTGCAAGGCTGGCAATAGATGATAAAATTATGGAGCCTATTTTAGTTACTTTTGATAATTTAAGAACACTTTTATGCTTTGAGATGCCTCAGAAATTATCTAAAACATTTTTCTACTAAGAGAAAATAACATATTTATAAAAAAGATAAAATTATTGGTTATTCAATAAGCAGTTGGTTTTGAACTAGCTAAGTATAGATAGATTTAAGGCATGTAAGTACCTGCAAATTAGATGCTTTATCTTATTTTTTATTGTTAATAATAAGTCTTTCTCTGATTTTTCAGCAAGCGGGTAACAAATATGAGTATGTTTCAACAACCTGTTTATAAGTCTATGAAGAATAAATGTTGGAAAGGATAAATGTAAACAATAGATTCTCTTCTGGATATGGATTTGTTTGCCTTGTATGTCCAAAATTTAATTGGACAGTGATATATTCAAATTTCTGGTGCCTAGATGTGTTTTCCTAGAGATTTTAATGTAATAAGGCTCACATTCAAGGAATAAGTAAGCAATAAATGATGAAGAGAAAATATTATTACTCAAGCATATGGATTATTTTCTACAAAATCTCTTCATTTTTAGGAGATGGCGATAGGGCATTTACACCAGTGAAGTTTGGGTAGCTTCTGGTCCACTTTCAACTAGGTTCATCATGTCTCTCATCACCAGAAAAGGAAACAAAGTAATTTCAGCTAATATTTGTTAGAAGGTTTGCTTACCAAATATATGCGAAGTAACTCTCATTATTCATTTTGTTCATAGGCTACACTAATTAATTACCCAATTAACAATATCAAAGTAATTTTACTACCCCTTGAGTTTATAGATCTTTAGTGGGATCCATTCAGTGAACTGACTAATGTCTCATATAGGTTCCCCTTTTGAGATAATATAAATGAGCACAGAGTTCTTTTCATCAGGGAATTTATCATCTAGGAAAAATGACGGCCTACAATCAGCAACATCAAGTAATCTAATGTAGTCATAAAAAGCAAGCCAAATGAAAATTAAATGCAGTTCTTTGAAGAAAGTGACACTGATTAAATGAAGAAATGATTTTACCAAAAGCCACTGATATCAGAAAAGTGTAATCTTATTTCCTCATTGTCCCTCCCATGGAAAGGGCTTATACTAAAAGAATGATGAACTAAAATTTATTTTCAAATGTAAAGTGTCTAAAAGTTAACATAGAGAATACCAGATATTTTCTAATTGTTTTATGCAGTTATACTGCTTGTATGACATTCAAATTGATGAAGTTTAATGATGCATACTTATGAGCATTTTAAGCACTTATTGTGTGTTGATATTTTACATACAAAAAGCACACACCCAGAGATGTGGTCACCAAAATATACAGTTACAGAAATTATTGCTCATTTGTCTGAGGAGAGTTTCATCATGAAAAGTTAGCTAATATTAAAAAAAAACAACTTTATGTTGTGAATATGTTATATTTGTTATTGACATTTTGCAGTCAAGGTTCTTAAGAAAAACTGAAGTACTCTCACAACTGAGCAAGTGTGCATATGTTAGGATATATGCTCATTATACTAATATTTTATGATACTTTTTGACCAAAGAAGGCTATGCCATTCTTAATGAGACTTTCACATTTCCTTCAAAGAAGGAAAAAAAACACCAAAACAACATGTTTCAAAAACAATCATACATATTTCTTACTAAATAATAATTTGTATGATTATAAGAACTGTTGTAAATTTATTATATATATATATGTTATACATTTTCTAGTGCTGAAATGAATTACAAACATTTACAACTTACATTGTCTTCATCCAACAGAAAAAAGTGGAAAATTAACATTTTAAGATAAAATAATTTAATGTTTAATAATTAACTGTCTGAATTTAATAAACATTACTCAGGATATATTTCAATGAAATAAGCAGTAAATAGTTCATAGACAATTTCCTATGAAATGTGTTCTATTTGCAGGGTAATTTTAAACTGTAACATCCAAATATGCTCTAATTAAATTTAAATATTTGCCATTGAATTAAAAATGACAAAGGAATGCACTTTTTTTTGTCTTTTTTTTTTTGCTATTTCTTGGGCCGCTCCCGCTACATATGGAGGTTCCCAGGCTGGGGGTCGAATCAGAGCTGTAGTCACCGGCCTACGCCAGAGCCACAGCAACGCGGGATCCGAGCCGCGTCTGCAACCTACACCACAGCTCAGGGCAACGCCGGATTGTTAACCCACTGAGCAAGGGCAGGGACCGAACCCGCAACCTCATGGTTCCTAGTCGGATTTGTCAACCACTGCACCATGACGGGAACTCCCAGGAATGCACTTTTGAAAGAAAGTAATTCTATTTTGTTATTGAAATACAGTTGATTTTCAATATTATACGTTTGAGGTCTAAGCGAGGTAGTTCACTGTTTTTGGACTACTCATTAAAAGTCATTGCAAGACAATGGCTATACTTCCCTGTGCTATACAATATATTCTTTTATATGTGGAATCTAAAATATAGTACAAATGAATGTATATGTAAAACAGAAACAGACACACAGACATAGAAAACAAACTAGGAGTTACCAAAGGGGAAAGGGAAAAGGGTAAATTAGAGGTGTGGGATTAAGAGATACTAGCTACTACGTGTAAAATAGATAATCAATGAGGTAATTGTGTTTTAAGATGATACATGATTCCATAGTTATGTAACAATATTGTGTTCTTTAAGGAAATGTAAATTTGACATGGGATGGATAAAGTGCTTAATTTGTATTTTGAGTTATATGTCAAAATTCAGTGTCAGTGAGAGTAATTTTATGATGTGTATATTGCAAAATCTAAACATATATTTTTATTGCTAATCAGTACCTGACTTAAATTATTCATAATTCTGTGGGAATTCCCACAAGACCAATCTGTTTGTTAAAAAGTCAAAGAATTGTTGAAAGCTTAGAAGAATGTTGCAGGTAAGAATAAATGGTTTAGAATTATAGTGTATAATTAATTTAAATCTGTTGCATGGGCATAGGCTTTTTATTAAGAAATAGTAATGAGAAGAACTTTGAGAGTTAATCATGAATGCAATGCTATTGCTTTAGAAGAATTTAAAAGTAAGTATAACTATTTCATTTAACATGTTTATTTGTAGAATTAGTAGGTTGGTTTTGATTCATTCCTTTGTGCTTTCCATTAGAAAGTAAAGTTCTAATATAGTGCACTAAAATTCATTTTTATATTGCAATCATCTTTATTTTATAGAGTGCAAAGTTAATTATATGGATATTCTGTAACTATGCAAAACCAATCTTTTCAATGGCACAAATTCAATGCCTAGCAAAGGACTTTGAAATCCATTGATTTTTATTTGGAACTAGCTGTGGATAACTCAAGGTTTCCTTGAGAATAAATTATTCCTTTATATCAGGCATAATTTATTATGCAGAACATAATATTATACATATATATAAAATGCAAAATAACCATGGGTGTTAACTTGTTACCAATAAGGAAGGTATATCTGTTAGAACACATTTGACCCTATACCTGCTGCACCTAAGTGATTATATTGATGGAAAATAGAGATGTATATCATTTTATATTAGGTATATGTCTCAGAATAGAAATCATAAGGACAGGCAGAATAAGAAACAGAAGCAATAAGAAAAAAATCAAGCAGGCATACTGTGGAACTAAAGGAGAATGATTTGAATAGGTCCAGATCCTTGAATTTATTCTAACGACACTTCCTAAATATCTGAAGAGCCCAGAGATCATAGAAAGACGTACTGGTTACAAATGTAGATATATATAAATATAGATATAAATATAGATGTCTTTATTTTTTAGAAAATATATGCCAGGAAGGTTATAAAGCAATCAATATCAGATTACTAGAGGGCATAAGTGCAGTATTGGACAGTCATTCAAAGCATTAAATTAAGAATATGGCAATATAAATACCTTAAAAACATCTTTTAAGTGTTCAAAACAAATGTATAATCCATTTATAATTAATTTGAGCCTTACAGCAGATCCTAGAGGGGGGAGGAAAATGGTTAACATTTGAAAGTCCTGAAAACTTTCTTTGTGTAGTTACAGAAATTAAATAGTTTTCTTTTGATTAAATCTCTTCCCTTTGAAATTTTCTCTATCTCGCTCTTTCTGTCTCCCTCTGTATTTAGAGATGATAGATAGATAGATAGATAGATAGATGATAGATAAATAACTTTGATAATATGAAAGTTTGTGAAGAAATGGAAAAATAAGGAACAGAATAAAAGGTATATCAACATCCATAATACAAACAATAAAAAGTAATCCTGAATTCTTCTGATTCTCCTCCTCTGAAGATTCTGCACGTATTTTATAGAATCTGGAGCTACCAAGAGAGAAATAATGGGCATCCAGAGATGACTTAACTGCATGGTAAATTCATGGATTCCAGGGAATATCAGAGCTAAAAATTTACTTGTGTGTATTATTTCCTGGTTTACTTCATTACATAATATGCAATCCATATTATCTGCAGAACAAGGGGAAAGCTAGATGATGGGCTGTAGAAGGTTTCATGTACAGCAAGAAAGGAACAAATTATTCATGTTCATTTTTAGATGGCTGTGCTTTACAGATAGTGGTCATGCAGGAATTCTCAATGTCTACATTTGCTCTTTATAGCGTCCAATCTTATCTCTCTAGATGGGGTTTTGAATGAGGACTGACTCTATAAAGGGGCATCAAAGTTTGAGTCCTTAAGTAGTTTTTCCCTATTTTATTTATAACATATGTCTTGTTAGGGAGGTAGAAGTCATATCTGAATTAAGAATTCCCACTTTAAAAAAAAAAAAAGAATTCCCAGTTAATTGTCAATCAAAAAGGGACAAGAAAGCAGGTCAATCCAATAGACAGGGACAAAAATACTTATGGTAAAGGCAGCCTGTTAAACAGCAGGAAATCCAAGAAAACACGGTAGAGCAAACCAAGGGTGACAGATGCCAGAACCAATGGCAGGGAAATGATAATCTTCTAAGTTTATGATCACACTTAATATTTATGTTTTGTGTTGAAAAAGGAAAGTAAATGAATCTAACACAAAATACAAACTTAATTTTGGTTATGTGTGAGATATGATATTTCTTGTTAATTAGATTTTATGTTGCATGTACTGAAAAATCCTGAAAGAGTTAGGAAAAAAAGATGACTGTTACTCAGTCATGTTTTACCTCATAGATATTAGTAAATTATGCACTGATAATATATTACACCAGTGTAGGACATGCCATCTTGAGTGAAATCCTTATATATGTAGTTTAAAAGTTATAAATATGCAAGTATAATATACTTATTTTTAAAATCAAATCATTGTGGATAAGCTTTCCTACAAAAGAATGATAATGCAATAAAGACTTGTGTCCTTTTTCAAGATACAGCAGAGGAGAGAACAATTCGTTATGCAAGATTCTCTATTTTGAGGGGACAGAAGAAACTAAGTGTGGCTGTGATCAAAGTACTTTAGTCAGGAAATTTGGTAGGTTTTAAAGTAGGCTTTAAATGATGAGGTAGGCTTTACTGATGAGGAAATAGAGATTCTGAAAAGTTAAATAATCTTAGCTATTGAATAGTAACTGTCAGTCAGAAAGTTGAGATTGGTTAATGTTAACCTACAATGTTGTCATATTGGTTAGTGTCTTGGTTATTTTTGACCATCACTTCCTCTTCCTATTTATTACTTTTCAATCCAGTTCATGTCAAGAAAATAATTTCAGTTACACTTAAGTGATAAAGACAATTACAGAATTGTACAGCTACTGGCAATTTACAAATCTAAACATATTCTTAACATGTCATCAAGTGATTCTGTTCTTTGGTATTTCTCACATGACTTTAAAACTTACATTTACACAAAACCCTGCCCACAGACATTTAGAGAACATTTTTTCATAATTGCCCAAAATGAGGAGCAATCAAAATTTCTTTCAGTTAATGGATAACCCAATCGTGGTAATCCATACAATGTGATATTACTCAGAGAAAAATGAAAAAAAAAAAAGAGTTTCTTTGTGGTGCAGCAGATTAAGCATCCAATGTCTTTTTGCAGCAGCTCAGGTCACTGCTGTGGCACGGATTCATAAGATTCAATCCCTGGCTTCAGAACTTCCACATGCTGCAGATGCAGCATTCCCCCAAAATATGGTGAAAGAAAAAGTAAAAAGAAAAAGACATGCACTCAACCGGTAAAACACGCATGCTGTGAAATCAAAGAAATCAATCTGAAAAAAAAAAAAAAAAACTCGGTATAATTTCAACCTATAACTTCCTGGAAGATGCTGTGAAAAGATTAGTGGTTTCTGAGTGTTCTGGGATAAGGGAAGGAGAGATGGAAAGGTGGAGAACAGAGGACTCTGAGGGTAGTGAAATTGTTCTATATCATACTAGAATTGTAGAAACACATTACACATTTGTCAAAATTCATAGGCTGGAAATGGATAGATGGATGGATAGATAGATACAGACAGATACAGATACAAACATGGATAGGCAGAATTATCTATACATAGCTATACACTTAAATACAGTATACCTCATTTCAGTTTAGAAGAAAAGGAAACTAGTATAAAAATTGAATGCTTCAAATTATTCAATATCATTTCTTAGATTGAAGTTGCTAGATGGGAGTTCCCGTCATGGCGCAGTGGTTAACGAATCCGACTAGGAACCATGAGGTTGTGGGTTCGGTCCCTGCCCTTGCTCAGTGGGTTAACGATCTGGCGTTGCCGTGAGCTGTGGTGTAGGTTGCAGACGCGGCTCAGATCCCACGTTGCTGTGGCCCTGACGTAGGCTGGTGGCTACGGCCCCGATTAGACCCCTAGCCTGGGAAACTCCATATGCTGTGGGAACGGCCCAAGAAATGGCAAAAAAGACCAAAAATAAATAAATAAAAATAAAAAATAAATAAAAATAAAGTTGCTAGATGAAATACAGAATGTCTGGTTAAATTTGAATTTCAGATAAATAAATATTAATTTTTGAAAAAAATTTAATTAATAATTAATTAATATAATTATTAATATAAGTATATCCAAAATATCATGATATACTAATATCAAACAATTAATTTTTGTTTAATACCAGGCAACCTAAATTTTGCTACCTTTTGCAACTCTAAACTTGGATGGCAGTTTATAGAACATAAATGCATGTTAAAATGTTAAAATGCCATTATAACATTCTAGTACCTGAACAAATATTAAAAATTCTGTTAATTACTGGTTTTGATTCAATTGTAAAGCTAATGAAACTGAATATCTTCCAATGCTGAGTTGGTTTTTGCATTTATGCTGACTCATATTCTCTGTTGCTTATGTAATACATCATTTGAACAGACTTTATTTTTTTTTTGTCTTTTGTCTTTTTGTTGTTGTTGTTGCTATTTCTTGGGCCGCTCCCGCGGCATATGGAGGTTCCCAGGCTAGGGGTTGAATCAGAGCTGTAGCCACTGGCCTACACCAGAGCCACAGCAACGCGGGATCCGAGCCGCGTCTGCAACCTACACCACAGCTCACGGCAACGCCAGATCGTTAACCCACTGAACAAGGGCAGGGACCGAACCCGCAACCTCATGGTTCCTAGTCGGATTCGTTAACCACTGCGCCACGACGGGAACTCCTGAACAGACTTTATAATAAAAATATATCACTACTATCAAAATTGGATTAGCATAGAATATCTGAAATACCCATATTACTTTAAGGGCCCAAACTATTTTGAAAAATAGACTTCAAAGACACCATATGGGGCCATTAAAGCTCTAAGCAAAACAATCACATCCAATGTTACAAGAATAAAAAACCCTTCAGAAGGTAAACATATTAATCACATGGAACTTACACAAATGAGTTGTTTTAAAAGTACAGTCATGAAATAGGCATGCCATTAACTATGTGCTTTAAAACTAATCCGGCCTAATAAATGTAAATAAAGTTAAAGTCAATATTCTGCATAGAATTTCCAGGAAATTAACTATTTCCCCAGTTATTTAAGGTAACCAGAGAATAACATATTTATAGGTTGGCTGGACATTTTAAATCAAATCTTATCCAATCAAAATCATTAATTAGTTTCTGGGTGGCTCAGCAGAAACAAATCTTACTAGTATCCATGAGGATGCATGTTTCATCCCTGGCCTCATTCAGTGGGTTAAGGATCCAGCATTGCTGTGAGTTTGGTGTACATCGCAGAGGTGGCTCAGATCTGGTGTTGCTGTGACTGTGGCCTAGGCCGGTGGCTACAGCTCCAATTCAACCCCTAGCCTGGGAACCTCCATATGCCGCGGGTGTGGGCCTGAAAAAAAAAAGACAAAAAAAATCATTAATTATAGACCAGAAGAATAAATGACATATATGATACAATTCATGCCAGTGGTTAACTTTAACATTTGGTTGGCTTTCCATTAGCACAGTTAAAGGTATGGCACAGCAACTGCACACATATAAACACATGCATACACTAACTTTTATAGTTTAAATTTCAACTGAGTCTATATTACAATGCAAATTGCATAGCAGATTATTTGATCTTCAAACTTTATCACATATACAAAAAAATTTAAATTATATTTTCTTCCATTTTAAAGACCTAACAACAATCCTTTGATGACATTCTATCACCTAAAACAATAATATAATTAATATGCATTTACATATAATTAATGTATTATGAATACATAATTTTAAATATTCTATTTAAAGTCATTAAGGCTTATGAAATCAACTGGAAAAAATAAGCCAGTAGCTTAAGAACCGAAACTTAAAGAACATTAATATTCAATAAAAATGAGCATTTTTAAAATTGAAGCTCATTTATATACTATGTCTTCAATCTGCAATTTTGTGGCTAGTATTAGTAACTGACAATAAATTTTTAAAATATTATTCAAGACTCTGCAAGTGGTTTGGATAAAACCAACACCTAACCTTTCTAATTGAAGAGAAATACGCCATCCTGGCAGAGAAAGGTAATTGTTAATGCTATAGAATTGAGTCAAAATTCATTGAAATTAATCATAATGTTTCGTTTTCTCTGATATCAACCTTATGAATATTTTCTCAGGTCTGTCTCCCAAAGCAACAGAAATAAGAACAAAAATAAAACAATGGGGCATAATCAAACTAACAAGCTTTTGCACAGCAAAGGAAACCAAAAGGAAAACAAAAAGACAACTTACAGAATGGGAGAAAATAGTTTCAAATGATGCAACTGACGAGGTCTTAGTCTCTAGAATATACAAGCAACTTATACAACCCAACAGCAAAAAAGCCAGCGACCCAATAGAAAAATGAGCAAAAGAACTGAATAGACATTTTTCCAAGGAAGACATGCAGATGGCCAACAAGCACACGAAAAAATGCTCAACATCCCTGATTATTAGATAAATGCAAATCAAAACAACCATGAGATACCATCTCACATCAGTCAGATTGGCCATCATTAATAAGTCCACAGTTAAAAAGTGCTGGAGGGGTTGTGGAGAAAAGGGAATCCTACTGCACTGTTGATGGGAATGTAAGCTGGTACAACCACTATGGAGATCAGTATGAAGATACCTTAGAAATCTATACATAGAACTACCACATGACCCAGCAATCCCATTGTTGGGCATATATCCAGACAAAACTTTCTTTAAAAAAGACACATGTACCATCATGTTCATTACAGCTCTACTCACAATAGCCAAGACATGAAAAAACCCAAATGTCCGTCGACAGACGATTGGATTAGGAAGATGTGGTGTATATACACAATGGAATACTACTCAGCCATAAAGAAGAATGAAATAATGCCATTTGCACAACATGAGTGGAACTAGAGACTCTCATACTAAGTTAGGTAAGTCGGAAAGGGAACAATAAATACCATATGATATCACATATCTGGAATCTAATATACAGCACAAATGAACCTTTCCACAGAAAAGAAAATGATGGACTTAGAGAATAGACTTGTGGTTGCCAAGGGGGAGGGGGAAGGAGTGGGGTGGTTGGGGATTTGGGGGTTAATAGGTACAAACTATTGCCTTGGAATGGATTAGCAACGAGATCCTGCTGTGTAGCACTGAGAACTCTGTCTAGTCACTTATGATTGAGCATGATAATGTGTGAAAATAGAATGTGTACATATATATGTAACTGGGTCACCATGCTGTACAGTAGAAAAAAATGTTTTGGGGAAATAACTATTAAAAATAATAACAATTAATCATAATGAATAAAACTAAAATTTTTTAGTATCTTTATTATGTGAAACTCTCAACTAAAAATCATTTTAGTGAGATTTTAATGATATGAGATTTTAATAGGTGTATATCAGACAAAAATCTTGTTTATAGCTCCATTAAGCTGTACTTTGGCAGATAAAGGTCTTTTAAGATTGATTTAACTGCAATGGCAGAGGATCTGTTTTTCCATCAAAGTTTATTGGGCATCCAGAGAATAATAAGATATACTCTAAGTACATTCAATAAACATGCCAAGCCAGCCATGCTTCATACTTCAAACGCTGAAATAGAGGAGACAGTTTGTTTGTAGCAACTGGCAATCTTACATTTCCATAATCTTAATAATTAGTTCAAAAGATAACTGAAGATACACATGACATGTTTAAGTATCTCTACTGAGTTAAATTCATCACAGCTTAAAAATGTTTTAATTTAATATGTTTAGGACATGATACCTCTTGCTTTGATCTAGAGAATCATTGCTTTAACTTCAAAATATTTAGGAACTTTCAGAAGTCCTTTTCACGATAGAATAGTTTCTAAACTGAAATATTTAGAATATTAACTCTTTAATATAACTATTCACCTTGCAAACTCATAGACGTTAAATCATCCCTTATTAATTGGGTTTGTGTACAAGAGACAATACTTAGCGACATAATTTATATAATTTAATAAGCTTTATTAAATGCTGCTGCAAACTCTTAGTGGAGTTTCACCCTTGATTGTGCCATGAATATGCTTCACTAGAACTATGTCAAAGACAACCTGACCTGCTGAAATCACTGTTCAAACTTTCACTATCCAGTTAGCTCAATGTTTGCAGCAATTGTCAAAGAATGAGAAGTTTAAATTAATCAATTTAGTGCATATGAATGGAAAGATTAACCTCAACAAATGATCTTGTTAGGGACCAGACAGCCAAGCCAGTAACTTATTGTAATGTCTCCAGTAGGAAAGCGTTTCACAAAACACTCATCCTAGAAGGTTTTAATGCCTTGATTTTCTTGTTCTAATGTTGGAGATTATTGTAACTTGAATTCTCTACAAGGCAAATTCTGAGGCAGAGATCTTTGTGTGTTAATTTATTAGGGAGAACATATCAGATTGTTATGATCATTATACAACGACAGATGTGATAAATTCATTTGAGTAATTAAAAAAAGGAAAAAAGAATAAAAAATATATGTATAAATATTAGTAGAGTAAAAAAAATTATTAGGGAGAACAAAATCTGTTAGCATGAGCGAAAAATAAGAGGAGTGGTTTAAGGGAACAACAGGTACATATAAATGTACTCAGCATCACTAGTCATCAGAGAAATTCAAATCCAAAGCACAATGAGATATCACCTTACACCTGATAGAAGGACCGTCACCAAAATGACGAGACAAAAAGTGAGGTTGTAGAGAAAAAAAATATCCCTGTTCTAAAGTTTGTGGAAATGTAAATTGGCACAACCACTATGGAAAGAGTTTTCTATCAAAATATAACCATATGCTCCAGAAATCCCACGTATAAGTATTTATCCAATGGTAATGAAATCAAGATCTTGAGGAGTTATTGGCACTCCTATGTTCAGTGCAGCATTGATCACAATTAGCCACAGTATGAAAATATAGAAACAATCTAAATGTCCATCTATAGATGAATGAATATGTTAGATAGATAGACAGATAGATAGATAGATAGATGGATATTAAATGTTCTTACCACAAAAAGGAAATGGTAATTATATGAGGTGACTGTAATGTGGACTAAACCTACTGTGTTAATCATTTCACAATGCATAAATAATGGATCAGGAGTTTCCATTGTGGTTCAGTGGGTTGAGGACCCAACATGGTCTCCATGAGGATGAGGGTTCATTTCTGACCTCCCTCAATTGACTAAGGATCCAGCATTGATACAAGCTGTGGCTTAGGTCGCAGATGCAGCTCATCTCCGGTGTTGCTGTGGCTGTGGTGTAGGCTAACAGCTGCAGCTCAAATTTAACCCCTAGCCTGGGAATTTCTATATGCTACATATGTGGATGTTAAAAAAAAAATAAAAATTAAATAAAGGAAATAATGTTATCAAATCATTATTACACTTATCTTGATCAGTGTTATATGCTAATTAAATCCTAATAAATCTGGAAAAAATGATTTTCATTTTTTTCACTGAAACTAAATCACTATTTCATGTAAATATGATATAAAACATGGGTTTTAACTTGAAGTGAATGTGAACTGTGAAAAATATATTTATAGTGTTAGGGAAAATAGTTAAATTAATCCAGAAGATTCAGCACATACAGGAAAATATTTTAAAAAGCAAAATAAATATAAATAACATTCAAAATAAGGCAAATTAATGGTAAATTTAATCAATCATTGTTTAAAAACAATTATTTCAAGGCTTTTCTCTAATAAAAAAGAAAAATCTGAAACAAAACTAAGAAAGTAGATAGCCAACATGATGATGATTGTGCAGATTTTTAAAGGATAATAAATAATAGTATGCCCTACCTTATGTAAAATTTTTTAAAAGGGAAAAAATGGAAATTATTTAGGAAAATGTAAATTTTTCTAACAAAAAATGTAAATATCAATGTAAAAATTTTTGAAAGTGAAAAAGTAACTTTAAAAAAGTTAGGGCCAAAGATCTTTATAGTCTAGAGCCACAATTCATATATTTTATACATTATTATATGTATTTATATAGTATTATAGGCATATACATATATGTTTTATAGTTTATATATTTGGATATCATGATTATTACATTATTATACATAATTATATAGCGATGAAACACTTTCCTTCTTAATATAGAATAATAAAGGAAAATTATATTACTAAAGTTTAATACTTCAGATTAACCATAATTAGCAATAAAAACGGGAAACTCGAATAAAAATTCTATGGTTTTAAATATACGTGTTTATGAAAAATGCTAAAATGTGGCCAATTTTGCTTTTTAAGTAAATGCAGAGTTTATTAAACCTTGGACATTCTCTTATTATGAGTCATCACACTACTCTGTGTTGAAACTTTTGAAAGTACAGATAAAATGGATAACTTTTCTAGAAAAGCGAAGATTACCAAAATCCAAAAATAAAAAGTTGCATTTAGTATATGTTTCTCAGTGTTCTCATTGTGTATATTCCTTGGGTCAGAATGGAATGGCGGATATCTTCTGAACCCGTAGTATGTGCCTGTAGGATGGCAGAATGAATGAATGAGTGAAATAATATATGAAGAATTAATTACTAAAGCAGTATGACTTGTACAACAGAAAACATTTATTTCAAATTAATACCCGTGACAAAAGTTTTTTTAATATTATTTATCTCAATTAATTTTAATATGTATTTTGTTTCTCTCAAGTCCCTACTGCCAGTTAGCTTTTATTATTTATTGCTCTGTTCAAATACCTTCTAATATAAGAGGAAAAAAAACCACAATACCATCTATTCTGTTCAGTTTCATAATATTTCTCTACCTTCCTACAGTTAAGAAAATTGTACTTTTCTAGTATCTAACATACACTGACTTTAAAATCATATAATGTATTCTAATAACTATATTTGTATTTAAAATTATTTTCCTGGTATTTATTTTATTTTGGTTCACAAAAAATGACATATAAACAATCATTCAAAATATATTTAAGAATAACTTAAGGTGAATAGGTATTCTATCAATTTTGGTGCTTTAAGAAATAATATTTTATGAAATCCTAGTGCACTTTGCTGCCTATTAATGCAGTATAATCAGTTTGTAATAATATGTTCATATATAATAAATACATTATATATGAATCTATGTATAGTAATTATTACATTCATTATATATTATATGTGAATATATTATTACAAACTAATTGTGTGCATATTCATTACGTAAAGTACTCAGTCTTCCATAAGTTGTATGTACCACCTTTGGGGGCAATAAGTATCTTGATTAAATATATTCTTCTTGTTAAGACATTGGAGGTCAGGCTACATACACTTACAACACTTTTTTTAAAAAAATTCTATTCCATCCTCAGAAGTAACTATTTACAATATAAATATATATCTTGCTTGATTTTTTTGTAAACCATTTGTATTTCTATACTGGTAAGTATTGAAATGGTACAATATTATTGTTACTTTGTTCATAAAAGTATTACTTTCTTTTTAACATAAATAACATGGTTCCTGAGAAAATCATATTTTTATATATAAATTCAGCAACCTGCTTTTCCTGATCAAAAAGTTTTCTCAGAGAATGTTACCTCCCGTAAGAATGAGATGCACCATTCTTTGTAGTATCTATTATTTTTAAAACAGATATCTGCACAAACTCACTAGGTTTTCCAATATTTCAACTATAACAATATAGTTCTTAAAAAAATGCAATCTGAAGTTATATATAGTATTATTACATTCCAAATGCAAAATGATATTGTGCTTACTTTTAAGAAAAAAATACCTGAGTGTTATTATGACTACTCATCTTTATTAATTACTAAAGAACAGTGTTAACAATGATAATCATTCATTGATTACAGACTATTCATTATAGAATGTGGGTAAGCATGCATCATTTCTTTTGATAACTCACAAGAAGCCTGAGGAATAAAATACTATATCTCAACATTGTGGATGAGAAAGATGAGGCTTAGACATCCTGTGGGACTTGTCAGTAATCACAAAACACCTGAGGTACGAGGGCTGTGTGTCCAGGCCCTCTAACCCCAAGGTCTCTATGCTTAACTCTCACACTATTTGCCTCAACTTCTGCAAATTTCACCTCTTTCCTGAAAAACTTGGTAGTTTCTTTTTTTAAATCACTGTTTTGTATGAATACAAGTATCAAGCTTGCCCAAAGCTTGTGCTTGTGCAGAGCTCTGGGCTTCTAGAGCATTATTATTCAATATTTCTCAGTCCTGAACAGAATATCATCATAGTAGATTCCATTTATTATCTATTAATGGAAACTCAAACCATCTCCAGATGTTTGATACATCCCTATTGATATGTTCTGCCAACTAGAATTTATAGTGATATCCTTTATAGAGATGGCCCTATGCTAAGACAGTAAAAATGTAAGAGCAAAATGCAAGGCAGTCATCAGTAGCTTTTAGTAACCAATCAATACTCAAAGGAAAGCAGTTTTATATTCATCATCACTGTGATTGATTAGAACGGAATAGATTAGACAGAGATTCAGTCATCCACTTGGAAGATCCTTAAACTATTCAGATACACAGTTTGAAATTCAATTTACCTATCAAGGATAGAACTGGTTAGTACTACAAAGAACAAAATTTCAGAGCAATACTCAAAGGCATAAACAGTTCCAATTTCCAGATGCTTAGTGACATAAGGAAAGCAGATTAGCAATTACCTCAATTTGATTTTAGTTTTTATTTTTATTTATTTATTTATTTTAATTTGTTTGTCTTTTGCATTTTTTAGGGCCACACACACAGCATATGGAGGTTCCCAGGCTAGGGGTGAATCGGAGCTTTAGCTGCTGGCCTATACACCTACATCTCAGCCACAGCAAAGCCAGATCTCAGCCACATCTGCAAACTACACCACAGCTCATGGCAATGCCGGATCCTTAACCCAATAAGCGAGGTCAGGGATTGAACCCTGATCCTCATGGATCCTCGGGTTCATTAACCACTGAGCCACAACAGGAACTCCTGCTTTTAGTTTTTAAAGGATAATTGTCAAGAGTGAAATATATCCTTATAAACTTTTCATATTACTCTGAAAACCATAATAGTATCTTTTAACCTATATTTCCCAACATTTTATTATGAACATTTCTAAACAGAAAAAATCTAATAGAATTTTAGGGTGAACTTCCAAAAATGTGTCCTGTACTTGCTTTATCTATATCTCTTTCTAAACATCAAGCATTAGTTCTACATTTGGATGCCTTCAAAATAAATTATGGCATTATTATACATCCCCCTAAATACTTCAACATCACCATATATTTTATGTGAAAAATAGGAAATACTCTTTCTTTTGTTTACTTTTTCTTTTTGGGAGGGATGACATTTTTTTTTAATTAGTCTGTTTTGGTACTGTTATCTATTCATCCCTTCAAATTAATGCAGCTATGCTGTTGTCATGATTTATAAGTAATAAGACTTGTAAAAAGGAAATGACTGTTGTTGTTTCTGGCCATGCGTAACGTGTCTAAATTAAAAACAAGGTTGTAAACTGGAGATGCCAGTCACCCTTGCTGCAGCTCGGCAGGCAAATTTAATTCATAAATCCTTCAGCAGTGCAGACTCAGACCTCATCTCTAAGCATGCACATCCTCATCGTAGAAACCTTTTAATTACCTTCAACTGCAAGTGAGATGTTTATAGCAACAGACAGGAGTTTATGTCAGGGGTCTGCCATGTCATTGTGGTGACCTTTTAGGGGAACAGCACAGCAGATATAACTGCTAAGGATCTCAGGCACTTCAGGTTTTGATCAAAAGAACTCTACTGGATGCAGTTAAATAAAACATTACTGAACATGACAGATTAAAGTGACTTCTACCTAAAAGAAACTTAAGTTGAATTAATAAGACCACATTTTCTTATGGAATCTGGTGCTTTCATTTTGAGAAAACTAATTTTTGTTCTTTGGGTTTCTCATTGCCCCCTTTAATTAGTTTCCAACCCTATGAAAACACGTTTCCTTTTAGCTGGTCTTTTGTCCTCTTACTCAGCAGTTTCTGCTGATACTGAAAATATGCTATCACCCATTCACTCATTTAAAGTCAATAAAGAGTTTACCAGCCCCTTGTGCAAGTCAACATGAGAGCCAATGTTAAGACAAAAATAGGGTTCCCTTGTGGCACAGAGGGTTAAGGATCCAGCATCATTACTGCAGTGCTTGGGTCAAGCAGATTACTGCAGTGCTTGGGTCAAGCAGATTTGATTCCTGGCCCGGGAAAATCCACGTGCTGCGGGCATGGCCTAAAGAAAAAAAGACAAAAATAAACTGCATTTAAGGGGCTTATACTTATTACTATAAACAGATAAGCAGCAGTGGTATATAAAATCTTTGGTTAGAATGTACCTTTGCAATACTTAGCAAATAGGCATTATTAGTTAAACAATATCTGCATATAGAAACAAATTTGTTTTTCTTGATTAGATAGGAACAATTTTTAAATGTCAGTACTAATATTTGAAAAACAAAAAATATGTCTCAAAATTTTTTTCAGGGACTTTCCCTTATGCAAATAATTATGTGATAAAGTGGTAAACATAAGATACTGTATAACACACCAAAATTATGAGATAGTAGTGTAGTGCATTGCTTGATATATTGTAAGAGATTTATTACTGTCAGTTGCTACTAATGTAACTAATGCATTCACTTTCACTCTTCTCCTCCTCACTTTACAGTGATAATAGAAGATGGCAATGATGATTTCAGGTGTGACTTTGTGGATCAGATTGCGGAAGACAATAGATTTGAATCTGGGGATCCCGGTTGCTCATGGAAAATGGGAAAAGATTAGGGATATGATTTCCAACATTCACAATATAGAAAACTGTTTTGATAAATAAGACAGTCCTACTGCAGTCATTGAAAACTTCTCCAAGTTCTCATAAAAATAATGTGAATTAATTATTTAATAATAGTTCACCAATTAATTAGTAAACAACAAGGTCAACAATATTCCATAAATAAATACAAGCATCATGGAGCTATTTCTTTAAAAGCCCTCAAATTTGGCTATGGCACTCAACTAATTTTAGCTTAATAAAAATAATTCTATGTTGGGCCAAAAAATGTATTTGAAATTGATAATTTTCTGATTATTTGTATAAACCCAAATATGTATTTAAACATCTAATTAAACAGATAAATCTTATATCCTTCAAGAAATTATCATTCATTACCATGTGATTTAAATTAAATATGAGGTCACATGTAGTTCACTATCACTATGGTATTATATTTGTAGAAATGTCAGTCCAAAAATCAAAGGAAATGAAAAAAATACTTAAATCTCTTGAAGAAAGTTAAAATCAATGCAATTTGTAGCACTCAATACTATTTTTAAAAGTCTCCTTTTTTCCCCCACGTGTACACTGGAATAAAGTATTCTAGAAATTTTTGGTCTCTGTTCCTAACAATTTTATCCTCTACCTTAACACAATTGTACATATCAAAAACATCACCAGCTTTTGTACCTTGTACCTGAAAGACATCCAACCTCCATGACCATCCCACCCAGTGCTGAAGCTGCTAAACATTGATGTGTTTCTGTAACATAACCATGAGAATTTCCTTTATCATAATCTCTGATATTCTGTATAATTTTCAGGATGACAGAAATAATTAACCTGTATCCACACAGATCTTCTGAAATCTGAGTAATCAAAAGCCGTATCATAAAATTCATTTCCAAGAAAGTGTATTCTCCATCTACTGGAAAAATCAGCAGTTTGATATACTCCCACGATCTGAGAGGAGAGCAGATATTTGCTCATAAGATCCTCCTTCTGGTGATAACATAAACACTAGATTGTTCTGCAGAAGTGTTTTTTCAGAGCTGGGCCTTGGTTAGCTAAATCAAAAACAATAAAACACACCCTTTACCAAAGTGATTGTTACAGTGACCGGCAAATAAAATATTTGCTGACCTCTGGAAAAGAGAAATGTTATTGTTATATGGGACTTCCACTGTTCCATACAATCACCTTGCAGAACTTGTACAGAAGTGCAAAGACATGGGCACTTAATACAGAAGCAAGCAAACACACACACACACAAACACACTTAGATTGGTGGGGAAAATCTATAAAATGTCCATTTCCAATTTGAAAAGTCATGAGAGTCTTTAGACTTCCTAATTTATTAACCTCATATAAAACCATTAAGGTCTGATTCTTCACTTGAAACATCAATTATAAAGTGTATTTTGTGTCTCAAAATGCAGTTTCCACATCATTGTATTGCTGTAATGTCACAGTGACTTTGTAATTGATTTCAAGAAGCCCGATATCTCGTACATAATTGTCCTTTAAGTCTTTAAAATAGGAATTCAATTTTCAGGGTGTTATAGAGAATTTACTCCTTGCTCAGGTCAAAGATGATGGTTTTTTTTTTTTATCAAAGGCACAGTGAGGTATTTATAAGGTACGCCTTAAACTTACAATCTTAGAGGGTGAGTCACACAATGAATTTCATATAAATGTTCACTGGAAGTAACAGTCCAGTTAAACAATAGTGATTACAGTGTTTGCTTACATTTCTTAAACACATTAAAAGTCAGTTAGGTGATATGCCCCTGGTTGAGAAGAAATGGATAAGGCTTTTGTCTCGATCCGGTCCCCTACTCCAGTGAGGCTATAGGACAGGCTCTGAGTTTGCCTGGAGTCTCTGGCCAGGCTTCCTAGAGGGTCAGTAATATATTCAGTGGGAGGTGGGGGTACAAACTAATTTCCCTGCCCTGACAGGGCTTGCACAGCTAGTTCATTTATATTGTCCAACCTTACTTCTGTAACAAAGTTTTTCTCTAAATTCTTTGCCTTTCTGGAGTCACTCCACCCTCACACCTGGACTTTCTGTCCTTAATCATACCCTACACGTAAAAAACAAAAACAAAAATCAAAAGCCTATGATAGCCCCACCCCACCTTGGCCCTCCCTTGGAGTGGAGCTGTCACAGATTTTGACAATGACAAAAGCCCCTTGGGGATGGAAGCACTAGGAAGGGACAGCGGGGTCCTTAATCTGTTACAGGTTCCTTTGCTCTAATCACATTTCCTCCTAGATTTTCTGTCTTGCAAAACCTTTGCCTTACCAACATACACTTGCCACAACTGGGTCTTTTAAAGCTTTTGAGAAACGGTGAGTAATGTTCCTGTCAAGTAATGAGAATATAAATATATTGTTTCTGAATAACTGCAAACTAATAATCCTTTAGCTGCATCCCCCCCCACACAAAGACAAATGAGATATACTCTGATAAAAATTAAGAAATTATTCAAAGATTTAATATTTCACTAATGAACTAAAGGATTCAGGCATTAATATTGAATATATTATTTATACGTGCCTGGACCCATAAAGGTAAACATATGGATATATGTGTACTAGCTATATTTACTATATCCATTACCAATTAGAATTTGGGAATGATTCTAGCTACATAGAAAGGGACATTCAGGCAGGATGACAACAAATGTTGTTCCAGTGTGGTTAAGAAGTTGGTTTGATGGGGAAATAACTCTTCAATGGGTTTATCCAATTTAGGAACATGTGTACCACTAAAATTTGTTTGAGCGATGGATAATTTTGCAATCTTCAAAATCATTGATTGAGGAAAATTTAGATTAATGAGTGCATAAGCCCAAGAGAAAAGAAAAAGTACAGGGAAATAAGTTTTCTGAGTAAACAAATGATATCAGCCCTACTTAATAGGTCAGAGAATGAGAGGGACTGAGGTAAGCAGTTTAAATTGTGCTATGTGGGCTGAGCCCCTCTTCAAGAATAAGAGAACCTCTAGAGGAAGAGATGAAAGGATGATCTCACAGACACACAGTAAATTATAGCAAAGAGAATAAGAATGAAATAAAGTCAAAGCCTAGAGTGTTAGAGTCTGAGGTGAGACACTGATCACAAAGCCCTGGAATCGGTCTTCCCCTGACTCAGAAGTCAACAGCAGCATCAGACCAGTGTTGAAGTTCTTTCTCCAATTGAAGTGAAGTTGAGGTGATGGAAAAAACTTCCTGAGAAGTCTTGCCTCACAACAGACACAGAATTGTGTCACAGAAATGAAAATGAATGCCTGTAAGGGAGTCCCGATTCTGTCACCAGAGAGGACTCATAAATAGTTGAGTTCTGCAGCATTTTAAACAAGAAACACAAAGGAAACCTGGAAATTAAGAGGGTTGAGATACAGAAATAGAAAAGAAAGTCACCACATGGCCAATTTCTTCAGTTTGCAAGAAGGCTGACATTTCTCAACTTTCACTTTTTTAGACCCCACCCTTTGAGATGAACCTCTAGATATAGTCATCATTATGCCACTGGGCAATGGAAAATTTCTCTTAAATAAGTTGTGGGTCAAAGTAATGGACTCCTGAAACTGCGGAGGGGGGATGTCATCCTGGTAAATGCATGACCATGATTTTCTCCATCAATCCTTTTCCATCAGCTGTTACTGAAAGTCTCTTGTTGCCTTTTTTACCTCTAGGTGCTTAATCCCGAGAAAGCTTTCAGTGACTGTTTTTACCTGGCATCGGCTATTTGCTAAATTTGGTGGATGTAGGTACCTTGCTATATTTTCGTGTATCCTTTTATTACTTTGGCTTCTGAAAAAAAATAATGAAACGCTGAAGAACTTTGGCATTGAAATAATAGGACTCCTGGTGTCCCAGAAAGACTACAGCTACTTCATTGAAAGAAAAGCCAGGTTTTCTTAAAGAACAAGCTACCTAGACAGTGAGAATCCCTCTAGTTTAGACTAACCAGATTAAATCTCTGAGGCAGATGAGTTTTGGACATTATTTGACTTTTTTCATTTTCAAGGCTAATATAAATTGGACTTTGATTTCTGTATATGTCTATTTAAGCACTAAATTCATTTTTTGGGGGGGGTTTGACTCACCAGATGAAATTTGTATTTTTTAATTCTGCTTGACAATGTGGTAATAGGATGAAATTATAATTAGATTCAGGAGAGCTACATGTTGGTCTTTTATTATTAAACTTTAAGTAATGACATTTGATTTCATTGTGTATCTTTAAGATAAATTGGATAATATAGCTCAAAAATATTTCATGGTTGAGGATAGACTAGGAAAATACATAGATTTGACTATAGACTAGCTTTGAAATGAATTTAATCATTCTTTTCCTATTCACTTTGTAATTTCTAGTTTAAAACTAGAACACTACTATATCTCCTGTCTCTAAATAGCATCAACTTTGAAAACCTGTGTGTGTGTGTGTGTGTGTGTGTGTGTGTGTATGTGTGCGTGTTTATTATTGCCTTAGATTTCTGTGGTATGAGGTTACTTAGAGTTATGATGTTTTAGAAAGAATATTTACTAGTTTGAGAGATCCACAGAGACTTGTACCTGTAGTTTATTTTAATATCCTTGAAACAAACAAATAAACAAAACAAAACAAATCAAAACAAAACAAAAACTACTGCACTAAAGATAAGGTATGGACTTTAGGCGATTATGATGTATCACTGTAGGTCCATCAGTTGTAAAAAATGTACCGTTATGGTGGGGGAGTTTGATAAATGGGGATGCTGTGTATAAGGGGGGCAGGAGAGGGATATGGGAAATCTTTATAACTTCTTTTCAATTTTGCCCTTAATTTAACACTGCTCTAGAAATTGTCTTCAAAAAGTTTCCCCAAATTTCATTGGCCTCCCATAATAAAATACATATTTTAGGCTTCAAAAATTTTAAGGGTGCAGGACAACTGTGTTCCAGGTAGTGACTCAGTAATCCATGCTGTTTTGATATTGTGGAGGCACCATGTCAATAAAAATATATCCTCTGCTATAAAATTGGGTTGCGATGATCATTGTACAACTACAAATATATTAAAATTCATTGAGTAGTTAAAAATATAGAAACCAAAAAATTATTTTAATTTTAATATAAAATTATTTTGAAATAAATTTTAATTATTTTTAATTTTATACAAAATTAACACATTTTAAAGGACAAAAAAAAATATCCTCTGCAATTACCAGAGTATGGGAAGAGAAATTAGAAGGTCTTTCACCATAAGTTAAAACTTTGCTCCATATATTGAATAATTCATTTCCATGCACAAACTATTGGTAAAAACTAGCCACATTTTCTCACCCAAAAGTAAGGTGGTAATAAAAAAGTATTACCCTCTTGTATTCTCACAAGTGACAAAAACAAGATGTAGGTGAGCAATTAAAATTCTCTCTTCAGCCAGTCGGTCCCCTAGCCATTTTCTCTTCTACATGAATAAACTTAGTTAAACTCTGTAGTCTAAATGATATTTAGTAACCCTGAAACTGCAGCTGTCTGGTGTTTGCTCTTTAAGCATTTTTCCTCCAGAATTTGATAAAATGGGTAGTGTTTAAATCCCTTTGATTCACTTTCAAAATAGTATATCTATACCCTTGAATTTGGACAGAATGGATTCTGCTATACTGATCACATGTCACACCATAAATTCATGAATCATTGGAGATAAGTGTTTCTAATACCATCTATAGGGATAAGTTCCCTGGAAAATACTCGAGCCTGAGACAAATATACAATTTTCACAATTTTCTCAATTTTCCTCAACTTAACCTATACAAAATACTAAATCAATGTTAGTATTTTAATTTGGTTTAAATAGTCCTATGCATTTGAAAGCCTAGTACTATAGGATTTTCTACATATTTTAGGTTCATCTACCTCTTGAATGTGGCTAAATTGAATACGTGACATTATCATTTAGGATTAGGGTCGTTTTTTTTTGACATAAACTCAAAAGTCACAGACATTTTGTAGAAGACCGCTTGAGATATTTTTCTTTTACAAAAAATCCATGTGGAGGAAAGTAGTCTAGGGCAGGTATGGAGGCTTCAAACATGCATCTGTTTTTTTCAGAATTTCCAGTTCTCCAGCTTTCCTTCTTAGATGATAAACTCTACTTTAATGGACCAAGACTGAAATTGGAGTTTCAGGTATGTCATTTGCATTCTAGTCCAATTTTGAAGAAAAGATAGGATGGATACATTTTCTTCCTTAAAGAAACATAGTACTGATCATAACATAGTCTTATGGACGTAATTGCCAGCAAGGGAAGATAGCAAATGCAACCTTTTCACTTGCTGGCAATGGATCCAGCTGAATAATATACAATCTTTGTGTTGAGTTTCTCTTAAGGAGGAAGTCATGGAGAATAGAAATTTGGGTAGAAAAACTAGAAGTTTCCACCACAGATGTCAATTAGAAGTTATGAAACTTTCTTTGCACTATATTTGGTTTTCTTCTTTTAGTGATTTGGAATGATAAAAAAATAATATTTCCAAGAAAGTTAACCAATGATGATATTTATAGTAGCCTAAGAATCATATCAAATTTATTTAGGCAAAGAGACATGTCAGTCTCCAAATGGGGAATATCAGAGACACACATACTGCTTGATGGAACACTGAGATTTTGCTCCAGATAACAATTTAATCTTACCATATTTATAAAACAAAACCGTTAATAGAGCATGTGCCGCTTAAGATAACTGAAACATTACTAAATCATAGGAAAGTGAAGAAGATAGTAGTTTATCTTTCTATTCCGTGTAAACATTCGGATAAAAAGAAGATATTTGTATATCTTTCCACCCTTTACAAAGATACAGATATGCTTCAAACACTTGTTTTATACAAACATGTTCTCTGTTATCATGCTGCACAATAGAATAAGTGGAGTTTGAATTTGGTGCTTGGTAAGCACATCTTCAAAAAGTTCTCTTTAGGAGTTCCCATTGCGGCACAGCGAAAACGCTTCAGACTAGTATCCATGAGGATGTGCGTTTGATCCCTGGCCTTGCTCAGTGGGTTAGGGATCTTGGCCTTGACATGAGCAAAGCAGCTTGGATCCTGCATTGCTGTGGCTGTGGCTGTGTAGTTATCTTTAGATGTATATATTTCCTTATTTGCGGAAAAAAATACATAAAAAATACATTCCTCTCTAAAGATAACACACAAAAATAAATTTCTAATATATTTGTGTACACCTTTGAACATGCTATCATATCTACCTTAAATATTTCAATAAACTACATTTGCGCCAAAGCTTGCCCATGTGTACTCTAGCCGTATTCTCCTAGATGTTCTTTTTGCCTAACATGATGGGATATTGGTTTGTCAAGCTATTTCATCTTTAAGTCTTTGTTCAAGTTCTTCCTTCTATACCTAACCAGCCATATATAATACTGTCACCAATACCCCAATTTCATTTGCACACTCCTGATCTCCCTTATCATGCTCTACATTTTTTTTTCTTTCCTATAACACTTACCATTTCCTGGTATGCCAGGTATTTACACATTTATTGCTTTTAATGAGTATTGTTTATCTGCCCATAAATGTAAGCTCCATGAGAATGTAAATCTTTGTCTTCCTTTCTTTCTCTGGTATAACCCAAAGACCCAGAGGAACACAAAGCAGCTATGCAATAAATATTTGTCATTTGAATGAATGGTGTAAATCTTTGCTTGTTGGATGGAGTTATAAGGAAATTTTATCATGCGATTACTCTCTTATTATCCATTTGCATTTTCCTCCACGTCGTCACAACAATTCTGTGTTCCATCCATAGCAAATCCCTAAAATGGATACACAAAATGCTTTTGCACTCCTCTGCGCCAACCAGACTGATGATGGTTTGGGCATTTTTCTTTTAAATTAGAAGCTGGGCTATGAAGTTAGCTGTCACTTAGACCTGGCTCACCATTAATCAATGAATAAAGTCCTACTTATGTTTAAGTTTCACATCCTCTGTGAAGATTGATCTACATTTTCTTATATTCACAGGAAGGGTTTGGTGGTTTTTCTTTTGTGCTTTGTGCTTATTTTTGCATTTTTCATATCATATTATTGCTTACTTTTATGTCTCCACAACTAGACTATGAGTTCTTTGAAGACAGGGATTTTCATATTATTTTGGTATTCCCTGCACTGGGTAGAGAGCATGACACATAGAAATTACCCTTTAAATATTTATACAGTATATGAAAAATGCATTCAGGTGAACCCTTCATGCCTCTCTTATGGAAGTATCTAAGAATTTTAAAATATAAGTTTCCAATATCACTGTTAGTCACAATGGTGTATTTAACACTTTATATTATTTTTCTATTTCCTTTCCACGCATTTTAAAAACTAAAATTTTTTCTCTTTCATGATAGCAGTTTAAAGCATGATAATTATCTCCAAGTTCAATAACATCCTCCTTTCGCATTTGTAAAACAGAAGATCCATGCATTAACGGCAATATAAATGGCATGGGAATAAATTCTGGTCTGATATTTTGCAAACCTTATTTAGTTTCTTTTTTTCTTTGGATCATCAGCATGTACAGTAAAAATGTTCTTGTCATAGTCAAGTGGAAAGAGGAGGAATTGCTTCAAATTATATACAGAACAGGGTCTGATGCAGCTAGTTGATCTGATATAGGGCAAAATTGAATACGAAGAATTAATATTTCATATTTGATGCATATTGTGAGAAAACTTCTAGAAACAATAGCATCAGGATAAGTAAAAATATAATTTTAAAGTTAGAGAGTATTTTTAAATGGAACTCAACTTACGTGATAATGGTGATTAAAATATTAAGCTACTTGAAGACAGTGATGCTGCAAGAAGAATCTTTTAAATTCCGTATATCCCATCATCAGGAATTGAAGTAAGTTTAATAAAAACCTTTTAAACTGATTTTTCACTTACATACAAAAAAAATTAAAATTTCAATTGGACATGAATACAAAAAATTCACATTTTGTTTTTATTACATATTACATTATGTTTTTATATATATGGAGATAAAGTATATTTTTCCTTGCTTGTTATTTTTATCATGGACATCAAACGAATGATTCTGGTCAGACAAATACAATAATATAGTTACTAATATTTGAGTCTCTTCATAAAAACTGTGAAAGTGTGAAAAAACAGCAGGATATAAATGATGAAATTTTCAACAAAACTAGAAAACTAGATATCCTCACAGACTATAAAAGAGAAGTGGGTGGGGACAAATCCTCAATAGCCAAAAAGTTGGCATAGGACTCTGCAGGGAAAAGGTATAGAAAGCAATGGGATAGCTGAAAAACTTAAGAACAGGAGATCCTAAAAATAGCCATCCGGAATTCACTGGACAGCCTTCGGGCATGTAAGATTAGCAGTTAAGGAGTTCCCATCGTGGCTCAGCAGAAACAAATCTGACTAGGAATCATGAGGTTATGGGTTTGATTCCTGGCCTTGCTCAGTGGGTTAAGGATCAGGCATTGCTGTGAGCTGTGTGTAGGTTACAGACATGTCTCAGATCTGGCGTTGCTGTGGGCTCTGGCGGATGCCAGTGGCAACAGCTCTGATTCAACCCCTAGCTTGAGAATCTCCACATACAGCGGGTGCAACCCTCAAAATACAAAAAAATAAATAAATAAATAAATAAATAAATAAAATAAAAAGAAAAGATTATCAGTTAAAATGGAGGAGGTTATATACTTTCTAAAAGAAGTTGAAGGCAGGTTTCCAATTGTAATTTAGAGGGACTTTCATGGACTAGTTCTTATTAACCCTAGAAAGTAACCCTCCAGAGACCCCTTCATTACAGGATCCCAAACTGAAAAGAAGTTTCTGGGAGTAGATTAAAAATATGAGGAATAATGGAAAGGACAGAAAGAAAAAATCCACATAAAATGATAGAAAAGGAACATTACCAGCAAATCCCAGAAATCCAGCTTTCGTATTTAGATACGAAATACACAGACACGTACACACACACGTGCACACACACAATCACACGTAAAAAAGAAGTGGGAGCTTTATGGATTTGTGAAAAATACTATAAAGCATACATCCTTCTACAAGTTCAAGTAAATTGATTTGATATAATCAATGGAAAAGGTGTAAGGAAAAAAAAGACAAGAACAACCAGAATAACATGTCTATAGATAATGAAAACTTGTCACAATTATGTCCATAGAACAGATAAAAAAAGCTTTCTATTTGATCCAAGGAAAAGACATTAAGAAAATAAAACAATATAATCAATATTTTAAAAACTCAAAAATAAAAGGACAAAATTCAAGAAATAATTTGAATTTAGATTGTATACAGGAAAAATGATTTTCAGAGATGAATACTGAAGTAGAACACAAGAGTGAATAAATGCAATAGACAGTACCTATGAAAAACAGATTAAGAAGGAAGAGTTTTAAAAACTCAAATTTAAAAATTAAAACAATTGAAATATAATAACTATAGGCAATAAGCAAATATTCAAAATTCAATTGCTCTATATCCTTAAAAAAAAAACAAACAAAAATCAGTGTGAAGAATATACACTAAAATCTCTAATTCAAGAAAATGTCCCTGCTTTTTTAAAATTATTATAACAAACAAATTATTGAAAAAGAATTCCATATACTATGAGAACATACAACCATCATAAATAATTCTGATGCATACTCCAATTTTGTTACTATAGTTTAAAAAATTAAACTTCCCTGGTTATCTGGGCAAAAGCATCAAAGGAAAAATAGAGTATTCTCTGACATTTTAAAAACATTGATTTAAAAATGATAACGTGGAATAACAACAATTAGTATATCATGGGAAGAAAACATTAGCAAAGAAATTTGTATCCAACAGAACTGATACTTCAAAAAAAATGCAGAGTCAAACTATTATCAAAAAGCAATGCTCAGGGAATATTTATTAGATGAGCTTTGCCCGAAGTATTCACTAAAGAGCAGGCTTCAGCCTGACTACAGGTGGTAAGTTTTAAACATATAATGACTTATAGAAGTAATTCTAAATGAAATTTAAGAGCAAAAGTAAAGCATCACAGTGTATGAACAGTTGGGGTAGATATAGTACAATTGAAAAATGGGGAAAAAGGAAAATACATGTGATTTGGTAAAACTTTTCTCAGGAATTTTGCAGGTAGTGCGTTGGCTTTATTAATTTATCCTGAAATTGTTAAATGTGTAAAATGAATAAAGTATTACCTATAATTCATTCTATCATCTCCTGTATGCTTAAAAACCAGGGGTCTCAGGATGGAAGAAAGGAAATACACATACAATCTAAATAATATTAACTAAAACCCTGTTGTTCTGAATTTAAATTGGCAATATCAATCTGAATACATGAGGAATTCTATCTTTGAAAGAATGTTTAAAAATATATAGATATATTTAGAGAGCTGTGTTTTTATGGCACTGTCTACTAAAGGAGGCTAAAAATAATGAGGAAGCTAGTAGCAATGAGCATCTTCAGTGACTAGATCATACTCTTAAAATGCCATAGCTTTATAAAATATACCAGATGGTGGAAAAATAGCAAATATGTGAGGAACAGGAAAACAATGTTTCTCCTCTCTTTCTACTGACCCCACCCAGGATTGTACTGTGCAGTAAATCACTTCTTTGTTGTCAAGGGTATCATAGTTATATATTTGTACACATACATATATATTTTAATAACCATTAGGATTAAGTGGCCTCTATGTCCTGTTAGTTCCCCATCAATGATGAAAACCTTCCCCAATTTATTCTTAGCACCCATGAGACTTGTCATTCATTCATTAATCTTGACTTAGGAAAGATACAAATATGGTAAATAAGCACATGAGAAGATATTCCACATCATATGTCATCAGAGAAATGCAAGTTAAAACGAGACTATCGCACACCTATGAGAAAGAAAAAATCTGAAGCAGTAACAGTACCAAATGCTGGTGAGGATGTGGAGCGATAGTAACTTTCATCCACTGCTGATGAGAATGCGAAATGGCACAGTTATCTTGGAAGATACGTGGTTGGTTTCTTACAAAATGGAAAATATTCTTACCATGTGATCCATCAATCACTCTCCTAGGTATTTACTCAAAGGAGTGAAAAACATGTCCAACAAAAACCTGCTCATGGATGTTTATAGCAGGCTTATTCATAATTGCCAAACTTGGGAGGAACTAAATTGTCCTTCAGTAGGCAAATGGATAAATAACCTGTGGTACATCAAGACAATGAAATACTATTCTTCACTAAAAAAGAAAAAAAAAATGACCTATTAAGCTATGAAGAGACATGGAGGAAACTTCATATTAACAAGTAAAAGAAGCCTGTTTCTAAGTATTAGACATTGTGGAAATGTCAAAGTTATAGAGACAGTGAAAAAAATCAGTGGTTGAAGGGAATTATGGTGGGGAGGCTGGAAGGTGCCATGAATGGGAGTAGTACAGAGAATTCCTAGGGCAGTGGGAATACTGGATGATACCATATGATAGATACACGTCATTATATTTGCCCCAACCCATAGCATGTACAACACCCAAATGAGCCTTAGTGTAGGCAATGGGCTTTGGGTGATTATGATATGCCATTACAGGTTCATCAGTTGTAACGAAGATACCACTCTGATGAGGGTGGTTGGTACTGAGGGAGGGTATACATGTGTGGAGATGGGAGATACATCGGAAATCTTTGTACATTCCATTCAATTTTGCTGGAGCCTAAAACTACTCTAAAATATTTTTAAATAAATTTAAAATAATTAAAAAAAATACCAAAGTAAAATGCTTCAGGATGGTCATTTGGGAAACAAAACTATAAAGAAATGCAAATATTTTATTATTATAAAAGGTGAGTCAATTGATAATTTTGAAAGGAGGAAGAGCGTTGAGATAGGATTGGGGTTTAGGAACATGTAGAGAAGCTTCTGTTGTGGCTGATAAAGGTCAATTTCTTGGAATGGCTGGAGATACAGAGCCTTTGCCTTATAGTAATTCCTTAATATATACCCTTAAGCATAAAGTATGGCAGAAAAAATGATTTTTTTTTTGGCTCTTTGGCTTTTTAGGGCCACACCTGCGGCATATGGAGGTTCCCAGGTTAGGGATCTAATCGGAGCTGTAGCTGCCAGCCTACGCCAGAGCCACAGCAGAAGGCTGATCTGAGATGCTTCTGCGACCTATGCCACAGCTCACAGCAATGCCAGATCCTTAACCCACTGAGAGATGCCAGGGATAGAACTTGCAACCTCATGATCCCTAGTCAGATTCCTTTCCGCTGCACCATGACGGGAACTCCAGAATGGTTTTCTTAAAGTGGATGGTGGGTGGAATTACAGGGACTGAGCAAATAAAGGAATAGCAAATAGCAGTTACAACGAAATTAGATAAACTTGATGACAAAATTGATGTGCAAGTTAACAGCTCATTCAAATGATGAGAGCTCATATAATCATGGATCACTTCAAAGATTGAATAAAAAATTCTTATTCAAAAATATTCAGGTAATCAGTTTTAGTTCACAATGAATTTCATGGGAAAATGTATTTTTCTTAATATCTATGACAGAAAATATCTATTGGTTAACAGTTATATCCATTAGAAAATATTCACACACATGTGATAAATTTAATAATAAACTTCCTGATTTATGTTGTTAACTAAAGTCCTCCTTCTTAAGCTTTTAGGATTTGTATTAAGAATGTACATTTCAAATACATTTTAAGTTAAATTATACAAAGTAATTGTAAGTTTAGCTTCCTTCAATGAATATCTTAGATGGTATTTCATTTCTTTTTTTAGTATAACTGGAAAAAATAACAAATATATCAAATATGTGGTTTGATATCATTTCAACTAAAAACCATTCTATATGGATTTCATGAAATAATTTTGTATATCAGACGTTAATGTTAGCCTAGCAAAATAGCATGAACACTCTTAGAGAGCTAATCCATATATAGTAATCACGTTGATCCATGTTATTTAATTTGTATGCTAAGCAGATAAACTAAATGATTATTATTACCACACAAGCTGTTCCTTATTATTAAAATTATCCTTGCTTTCAGATGGTCATTCACAACGTCTAATTCATTGTTTTCAAGTAGACAAATGTTAGCTTTAACTATGCATTATAAAAATTCAGTGAAAAGCATACTGTATATCTCTTAACATTTAGTGAAACGATCATATCAGAATAGCATTATATTAACTCACACTTCTGATGTGGGTGGCAAATATTAATTCCTTGGAATGAGTGGTGGTACTGAGCACTTGCCTTATAGCAACTCGTTAAATATATCTTTAAGCAGGAGTTCCGTCATGGCTGGCGCAGCAGAAACGAATCGGACTAGGAACCATGAGGTCGGGGGTTCGATCTCTGGCCTCTTTCAGTGGGTTAAGGATCCAGCATTGCCGTGAGCTGTGGTGTACATCACAGACACAGCTCGGGTCCTGCGTTGCTGTGGCTGTGGCATATGACGGCGGCAACAGCTCCAATTAGACCCCTAGCCTGGAAATCTCCATATGCCATGGGTGCGGCCCTAAAAAGACAAAAAGACAAATATATATATATATCTTTAGGCATAAAGTATAATGGAAAAAGAATGATTTTTTAATTCTTTTTACTCTTTACTGTGGCAAGCTGTTATGAACTCTAATAAATAGCATATATAAATGTAAGAACATAATGGAAAGGTAACTTTTAGTGTTGATTTTATTTTAGAAGTTATTTAAATAAGTATTAATCCTAATTTTTGCTAGATTTACTACAAAAAACAAAAACCCAAAGCCATTATAAGAACTAAGGTAAATATAAATTGTTGTATTGCAATTAATCAAAAAAAAAAAAAAACCCAGAGAATTCTAACCTATAATCATTTGCAAATATCCAACTGTGTAGTTGATATTTCCATCTGGAAATTTCTTAATCATATCAAATTGATCAGTTCCAAGACCCATTTCTTCATTTTGCTCTTAATTTCTCTCCCCACCCTTTTCTCTACTTCAGGAACAGCAACCACATTGTTCCAGAATTTTTCAAAAGATTCATCTTTATTTTCTTTCACGCCCTATGCCCAATACATCAACCAATCTATTACCTCTATTTTCAGTATATCAGGACTCCATCATCTTACCATTTCCACTGTAACCTCCAACCAATCTACTATTCATCCATTAGATAATATTTACTGAGTGATTATCAGATGCTTGGTAACTGTTCTGCTGTGGATACAAAACCAAAATGAAACACACACACACACACGCACACGCATGCACGCACACACACACACACACACTTGACACCTGCCTTCCTGGGTCTTATACTCATGTAAAAACTCTTGGCAAGGTTATCAAATATCCACCAAATGATCATATGAGATCTTCCCTCTTGTCTGCCTATTTTCTGTACTTTAGCCTTTTAAAATGGTAAACTACAACTTGGCACTTGTCACAAATCCTTAGATGACTTCACATTTCACTCAGAATAAAAGCCAAAGTCCTTAAGAAGTCTTATGAGAAGCCCTGTGAGTTCTGACCCCTAATCACATGTCACTTGGATCATGTCTCCTCAGACAATGTCACTCATTCTACTCCTAAATATCAGTGTCCTTGCTATACTTAAACATGTCAAGGGAAGGGATATGGTGAAATCATGGAGTTCTGATATGCCAGTCCTTGTTGTCTGATTTGCTGCAGCCAAGATGTGTATTATATTTAATATTATACTATATTTAGTATAGTACTACAGAATAAATGCTTATCAACTTTTGTATCAATCAAATACAGATTTCAATAGGGAGAATGATTATTTGAGGAATTCCATGAGACCACTGAGTTGACAGCAAGTCAAAGAAATCAGGGTTTGATTTTTGTGAATGTTGACATTCTCTTCAATGCATGAAAATGAAGAAATGAAGGGAGGCATAGATAATGTCTACTGTCACATTTGGGAACAACTTATCTTGGTCAAGACAGAAGTTAAAACATGAGTGTTTCCTAGACTTATATGGCTGCAGTTAAAAGCAGTTATAAACCACAAGGCTGATTTTAGAGACTTTGAGGTGATTTTGCTCCCACAAACCCTTCCTGCAGGATCTATGTTGTTTACAATAACCTCTAAGACAACACTGAGGGTGTTGGATCAAGCATGGGAGACATATGGGCATTCAGAAAGAGATGAATGAATGGATTTAGAAGTCGAAGCACAAGGATATATGTGACATTATTACAGATGGATTCAGTACTTTGACAAGAAAAGGATGAACTATCAAAGACTAAGACGCTGTTCATTAGAAATATAAACTCCGCTATGACCGGTTTGATGTCAAAATGCATTAAATACTCCTTGCAATCTAGAGTATTTATCTAACTAGGAGTATAATGTTTGCTTAGATTTTAAACCTTATGATTAATACATGATAATCATGGGTAATAAATTTTTCACAAATTATATTTCACTTGACAGCCAGGATGATTTATTAGGTTTGTGAATTCATTTAAAATTCAATACCTTTGGGTGCTGCATCACTGAAATTAATGAGCCAGATTCTCCCACTGAGTAAGTTGCTTTCAGGCTCCTAGGGTCCTATTAAATTAGGTTCTTCAGTACATTAAATGCTTCTCTAATATTTTAAAGAGTTAATACATCCTGCATTGGGGAAGTACAATATGAATTTTTAAAAAATTAACATGTCATTTTTAATTTAAATAATACTCTATTCACACACATTTTCATTTCTTTAGGTTTATAGGGTTCTGTAATAAATAGAGGTCTTGCCAGGCAAGTGAAATGGGTGACATTTTTTTTCCATCATTCATAGTGCATCCTTTTTAGAAATATATCCCACTTGTCTATTTCCATCTTTGCTATTTCAAGAATAAATTTGCCTCCAGTAGTTGTAGAATCCAGAAAATGCAAAACTTAAGTTCCATTTGTTTCCTGTGAAGGCAAGGCTAGAAATGTGTTTTTAGCATACACTCAATGGTATGCTATTGGTATGCAATGGTATGCTATCAACCCCCACCAATAGTTCCTATTTACAAACTTTTTGTCACTTGGTAGGAGTTGGTAGATAATACTAAATAATATTTTTATGGCTAATAGTCATATAATTTGCTTTATATAGAAAATAGAAATAATAGGAACTAGTATCACCTTGCCTTAAATATTTCACTGTTAAACATTTTTACACATATGAAGAAATAAATGACATATTAGGTCCAGCTAATACACTTTTAAGGTAAGAAATATTTATTCACACACTAAAGGACCTTAAGAAATAACTTAAGAAATAAACAACAAAAAAAAATCCTACTTATATCCATACAAACACAAGCAGAAGAAATATAATATGAAATTATTTACTATAAACAATGGGGTTATTATACTACCTTGCAAAGGCATATGGTGCTATAAATTATTAGTAGAATAAAGTTATTGAGGTGAATATTTGTTGAATAAAGTTAATGAGATGTCCTCAACTAGAGTAATATATTCCCTTTAAAAATTTTCTAAACCTCTGTTTTAGCTGAGTGTTTCTTTATATATATATATCAAATATTTAAATAATTACATATTTTATACATGTTTAACTTATATAATATATAATGCATACTTAACGTATATTTAAATATACACATGTATTTATATAAATAAATATATATAAGAAAGAATATTCTCTACTTTAGTATTTTTACCTTCAAGACTAATGTAATAGTGTCATTTTCCTTTCCAAATTGCTGTTTCTCTTTAATCTAAATAACTCCTTTTTATATTTAAGATCTCAGTTTAATTTTATTTTCTTAGGAGACCTTCCTAGACCTCCAAACCAATTAGGTCTTTTTATGTGTTCCCTTAATGCCAGTCAATCATAACACTCAAATTTTATGGTAGTAGTGTTTAGTAATAAATATGTTTCTATTCCTTGACACATATGAAACACATGTTTAAAAATTACCTTTTCTTATTAATATTAAAAACTGAATAATTTAAATTTTCATAAGCCATAACTTAAATAGTAGACTCACATGATTCAAACAGCAAAATTCGTGAATTATCCAATGCTTAAATACTTGACGTAAAAAAATAGAACACAGATTTTATTTAGATTCTTTTTCACTTCCCATCACTATTAGAAATTGAGCAATTTCAGTAGGTCTTGGCTAATACTCAATAAACTAAATGTATCATTTTATTACTAGGCTGATATTATTGCTGATTTATGCACTTTAAATTCATAAATTAATTTTATTGTTATGCTTTTAAAGAATATGTTCATTACAAAACAGAGAAAAACAAATAAAATAAAAAAATAATTGGTAATATTTAGTACTCAGAAATAATTTTTGTTCATATACTGTTTCATGTCTTTTCAACAATTTCCTATTCATAAACTTATATGTAAACAGTAGATTTCCTTTTGAGCTTAAAATTTTAAACACTTATTAGCATGGAAGATGAGTTGGTATGCCTATGGTATTGATATTCATTTTCCTGAGATTTTTTACAACATGTTGAGAGAGAGAGCTAGAAACAATACAACACAGGTTGTTTGTTGTCATTTTTCTGTTTGGACTAATGGACTTAAGTGTAAAGTCTGTACTGGGAACAGTTGCAAGAAGCAGCCTCAACATGGATATCCATAGAAGATGTTAGAAAACCTTATCATGTGCCACTGGATAGGAGGTAAACGATGAGTTTACACCTTATACAAGTGGCAGAATAAGCCAATGGAATCTAAATATTTCTTTTAATATAACTTTATTTGTACCTGCAAACCAAGGAGTGTGCCTTCATGGGTTACCAGCTGCATATATGTTCATTCTATTGCTACCACTTTAAAATCTACTTTTTTATTTACTATTTTTATGCCAACATACTACCATATTATTCCATTTTAATGCTGGTACAGGACTTCATTATCACTGTCTTTTTAAAAGATATTTTTGATAAAACAGTTCTATGCAAATACACAAACTGCAAATGTATAGCAATTTAGGAACTTAAAATGACAGAAAATGTGCCTAATTTCTCTTTCAGTACAATTCAACAGGCCTGGAGATTTGTCTTCTATTGAATAAATTCTACATTCTAAATTCAACCTGCTAGAATACTATTTAACGATCACCATATTTAACCTTTTGAAATAAAGGATTTGCCGTTTAATAGGAAGTTGGCATTCCATCACAAAATGAAATCAAATGTAGTTTGACATAATTATTGCCTGCAGGAACAGGCTTTTATTTGTGCATTCTGAGTTGCATATAATAAAGATATAGATTCAGCCTAATTTATTTTACCCAGGAAGGTGGGGGAAAAATTCTAGGAAAAAAAACAGGCTTAACTTCAGGTTTAATAATGAAGCAAAAATACACATAGCTTATGACAAATGTTCATCCATTCCTAAGAATAAATGCTATGCAAGTCAAGTTTACAAAAGTGACACCACATACCTTCCTAGCCTAAAACCAGTGAATGAATGAAAATTTAAACAGGATAACATTCACATTATGCTTGAAATTATTTATTTGAAATTCAGTGTCCTAATAGACTGAAGGTAAGTGACTAGGTTTTTACATTTATGTAAGATGAGTAGAGACAATGTCTGAGGGTGTGTACAGTGGGAGAGAAGGAGAGAAGAGAAAGAGGACAGGAGAAAGGGGAAGAGAAAGACAAAGGTTAACCTGGGAGAAGTAACTGAAGAAGAAAGGAAGAAACGATCTCTAAAGTGATGTAATTTGGCTATAATCTTTTTTTTTAACTGAATCAAATTATAAAGATATCCAGATGACTATCTGAAGCAGCTCATAGTTCACATTTTGGAAGTGAAAAACTAAGGTTAATTATTTTTTTTATAGTGCTATATTTGGGAAAAGGCATACTTTTTCCTCTGATAACAGAAGATAGTTAAAATTGTATGGCTTATTAATCACTGACAGGTTAATTAAAGTAAGATAATTATTCCTTTATCTTAGTTTTTAGGGTATTGAAAATTGTTAAGCACATTTCTATTACTAACTTGGGTTTACTTTAAGGTAATTTTAGGTCATTACATGATTTAATAGAAAAGGAAACAGCTCTAATGCATGGCTTCACTAGTGTATAAGAAAAAAATTATAAGGACTCCTTTCTTGTTTGAAGCTATGCATCCCTTCAACTTACAATATTTTCTTGAACACACCAGTTAGTAATTAGTGAAAACAACTGAACAAAGACACTTTTTTAAAAATTGAAGTATAATGATTTCAATTCTGTGTTAATTTCTGCTCTACAGCAAAGGGATTCAGTTATATATACTCTATTTTTTATTCATTTTCATTATGCTATATCTCAGGATATTTAATGTAGTTCCCTGTGCTATACAATAGGACCTTGCTGATTATCTCTTTCATGTGTAATAGTCTGCTTCTACTAACCCCAAACTCACACTCCATCCTTCCCCTCTCCCCCGCTTTGGCAACAAAAGGTCTGTTCCCTACATATGTCTGTAAATCTGCTGAACAGGACAATTTCTTGTCCTATATTTTTTTCTTTATTTCAACTTAGGAGTATTAAATTATAGTATAAATTATTCTTAAAATATTACAATTTTTTGTGCCAGATAAAGCTTTAGAAAAACCTTGAGTGTGAATACCCTCTATTACTAAACATATTCTCCCTTAATCCACACCATGGCTGACTTCCTTAATAGCAGGGAACTCACTATGTCCAAAGTCACCATTGTAATTTTTAGATACATATCATCATTTTAGATGCTTATTCAAGTTACCCTAAATTTCTCCTTCTATCTTTCATAATTTGGAAGCTGGTCTTCCTGGTAACCAGCTCTCCTTCTGAAATATGGATCAAGGTCTAAAGAGCACAAGGGAGCTTGCAGCAAAATTGTCTATCTGAAGAGAAAAACAATTAGTTCTATCTCAAGTCCCAAAATATGGCCACTGTAGAGCTAAAACTATCAAACACATAGTTTTGCTTGTTAAGTTTGTTTTTAAGCCATCTGGCTGATAAAAGATGCAGGATCTTGAAAGAAACTGAAGATCAGAGGAGAGGCAAGTTAATTGGTTAAAAGTTATTATTGCCTTACAGGCTCTACTAAACTTCTAATTTATTTTATCATGTCATACTCATTCATGCCCGCTCTGCCAACAATGTTTTATTAAAGAGCCAAAACTTTATTGACACATTTTTAATAATTTTGAGCAAACTTGGCATTTTATAAACAATGTTTTTTAAATTTTGAACTTTAGCTCTCTCTTTCCAGTATTTATTTTACAATTTTTTTGAAGAGAATCATTATTTTTAAGAAAAATACAGCATTTTTAACATTTTTTTTTCTAGGTCAACTGAATGATCTAAGAAATTACTTCTGCTCTGTGATATGAGAAACTTCTTTAGCCTCTCTTTATTCATGAAAGAACTTGTCTCCTATTAAAATGAAAAACAACTTGAGTATCACTTTGCAAAATCATTTCATAATACCAAAGAATCCTACTTTTGGTAATACTTGACAGTTCTGTGGGTAGGGTCCAGCTCTGCCTTTGCAATGAAATTAATACAGAATCAGAAAATATAACAGGGAATGAGGAAAACATCTACTGGGTCTCTTATCACTTGGTGTCCTATTTTTTGTGCATGTGTCTTTTTAGGGCCACACCCATGGCATACGGAAGTTTGCAGAAAGGGGCTCAAATAAGAGCTGTAGCCGCTGGCCTACGCCACAGCCACAGCAGTGTGGGATCTGAGCCACATCTGTGAGCTACACCACAGCTCATAGCAATGCCAGATCCTTAACCCACTGAGAGAGGCCAGGGATCTAACCTGTGTCCTCATGGATGCTAGTGAGATTCATTTATGCTGAGCCATGATGGGAAATACACTTGATGCCCTATTTTTGTTTAATTCTGATTAAATAATTACAGTTTGGTCTATCCCTGAGAAGTGAAATATACTTAAGTTTGGCTTACCCCTAATAAACAAAAATGAAAGGAATTATATTTTTCAAATAAGACTTTGGAATTTTGACACAAAACTTCCACTCCAAATACATAGTAATTTTAGAAAAAAAGTGATAATAGAAAATCACAATAATGTACTGAAAATTTTAAAAATAATACAAAATCATTTAATTCACACACAGATCTATGAATATGTCTAAGCTGTGGGATTCAGGCTTCCAGATCTCAAAGGGGTCAATAATGGACAATAGCTTGCCTTTTATAAAATAACAGGGACTAATATTCCCCCACATTAATAATGTCTTAGAACAAAGGTCATTACTTTAAACCAGAGTCTGGTATTGGGGTTCTCTTGATTAAAAAGTTGGGATGGAGTTCCCACCGTGGTGCAGTGGAAACGAATCCAGCTAGGAACCATGAGGTTGCGGGTTCGATCCCTGGCCTCACTCACGGGTTAAGGATCTGGCATTGCTATGAGCTGTAGTGTAGGTCACAGATACAGCTTGGATCTGGCATTGATGTGGCTCTGGTGTAGGCTGGCAGCTGTAGCTCTGATTAGACCCCTAGCCTGGGAATCTCCATATGCCTTGGGTGTGGCCCTAAAAAGACAAAAGACAAAAAAAAAAAATTGGGGGGGGCCGGGGCAGAAAAACTGCCAAAGATCCAAAACGTGGTTTAATAATTGAGCCATATCGTACAGTATTCAGTGAGTGTATCTGAATAAGTCCACTATGTCCTGGGAAAGGAACTTTGAAATACATTGTCAGACCTTGAGTTCTACTAGGTTTGAGGGTCATTAATATGAGCAACTTAAACCAATTTGACAAAGAAGGATGGCCACAGAGGGAGAAGGAAGAAACTCTCAAAAATACATGTGCATGTACACACAAACACAAACTGTTCTTATTCAAAATGAGCCTACACATGTAAATTCTTCCCTGTGAAAATATACAATGTAAATAATAATAACAAAATCAACAAAGAGGTAGTATGTTACACTGGTTAAATTTATTTTTATAAAACTATATAAAAACTTAGACACATTTAGAATGCTCAAGAAAATGAAGACATTAACATTACACACAAAAAAGAAAAAAATATGAAATACACATCCATATGAAATAATAAAACATTGATATTTAAAAGTTAAAGTGTTAAATTTTATAAATTTAATTTTAAAATTATTCAGTACATTGGACATGTTTTTTACTATTTTTAATAGTTATTTCCTCAATACATTTTTTTTTTCTACTGTGCAGCATGGTGACCCAGTTACACATACATGTACACATACTATTTTTGCACATTATCATGTGCCATCATAAGTGACTAGACATAGTTCCCAGTGCTACACAGCTTGATCTCATTGCTAATATATTCCAAAGGCAATAGTTTGCATCTATTACCCCCCAAGCTCCCAATCCACCCCACTTCATCCCCCTGCTGCTTGGCAACCACAAGTCTACTCTCTAAGCTCATGATTTTCTTTTCTGTGGAAAGGTTCATTTGTGCTGTATATTAGATTCCAGATATGTGATATCATACGGTATTTGTCTTTCTCTTTCCGACTTACTTCACTCAGTATAGAGTTTCTAGTTCCATCCATGTTGCTGCAAATGGTATTATTTTGTTCTTTTTCATGGCTGAGTATTATTCCATTGTGTATATATACCACATCTTCCTAACCCAATCATCTGTTGATGGACATTTGGGTTGTTTCCATGTCTCAGCTATTGTGAGTAGAGCTGCAATCAACATGGGGTGCATGTGTCTTTTTTAAGGAAAGTTTTGTCCAGATATATGCCCATGGGTGGGATTGCTGGATACCTTGGACATGTTTTTAACTTCATAAAATCCAAAATTTGTACAGAACTTCAAAAGACTTTGAACAGTCTAAGAATTCATGAGAAAGAAAAATGCAAGATGTATCAACTTCCTAATTTCAAACTATATTATAAACCTAGTTTTTAAATCTGTATTTTAAAAAATGCTACAAGTATAAAAACAGGCACATAGGAGTTCCCATCGTGGCGCAGTGGTTAACGAATCCAACTAGGAACCATGGGGTTGCAGGTTCGGTCCCTGGCCTTGCTCAGTGGATTAAAGATCCGGCGTTGCCATGAGCTGTGGTGTAGGTCGCAGACGTGGCTTGGATCCCGCGTTGTTGTGTCTCTGGCAGTGGCTACAGCTCCGATTAGACGCCTAGCCTGGCAACCTCCATATGCCACTGGAGCGCCCCTAGAAAAGGCAAAAAAAGACAAAACAAAACAAAACAAAACAAAAAAACAGGCACATAGACTAATGGAATAGAATTGAGAGCCCAGAGACAACCTCCGTGCATACATTGCCCCCTAATATTTGACAGGGAGCCAAGAATACCCAATGGATAAAAGATAATTAAAAATGGTTCTGGGAAAACTGGATAAACACATGAAGAAAAAGGAAATTGTACCCCTATCTTAACACCACTCACGAAAATTTACTTGCACTGTATCAAAGACTTAAACATGACTTAACACCATGAAAAAGATAAGGAAAGAAGTTCTTTCACACTGTTCTTAGCAATGATTCTTTTGGATATTATACCAAAAGTACAAACAACAAAAATAAAAAATTGATAAAACAATAAAAAAAGAAAAGGTAACCTACAGAATGATAGAAAATATTTTTAAACCATGTATTGGGTAAGAAGTTGATATTCAAAGTATATAAGTAACTCCAGCAATTCAATAAAAAAATTACATTTTAAGATTGTAAAGATTGCAAAACTAAATAGACATTGTTCAAAGAAGACATTAAAATGGCCAGCAGGTATGGGAAAAGATGCTCAAAGTCACTAATCATCACGGAAATGCTAATCAAAGCTCCCAAGAGATTTCATCTCACACTTGCTAGAATGGCTATCATCAAGAGCTAACCAGTGTTGCATGAATGTGGAGTAAAGGGAACACTTGCACACTGCTGGTGGGGATGTAAATAGGTTCAGTCACTATGGAAAACAGTATAGAGTTTCTTTAAAAGTTAAAAATAGAACTGCTATATGATCCAGTAATTCCGCTTCTAGTTATATATCCAGAGAAAATAAAAGCAGGATATTGAAGAGGTATGTGCACTCACAAGTTTATGGTAGCATTATTCACAATAACCAAGATACAGAAACAACCTAAGTGCCTATCAACAACGGAATGGATAAAGAAGAATGTTAATTCAGTCATGAGAATGGAGGAAATCCTACCATTTGTGACAACACGGATGGCCCTTGAGGACATTATGCTAAATAAGATAAGTCAGATGGAGAAAGACAAATACATATAAGTGGAATCTAAAAAATGCCAGACTCTTAAAACCAGAGAGTAAAATCGAGGTTCTAAGGTGACAAGAGATGAGGGAATAAGAGAGATTTTTTTAATGGTACAGATTTGCAAAGACTAGATAAATCAGTCCTAGAGACCTAGTGCACAGTGTAATGATTATAGACAACTATATTGTACTATATCAAAGTTGCTAAGAAATTAGATATTTATTATTCTAACCACAAAAAGATAATAATTATGTGACATGACAGAGGTGCCTACTAATGCTACAATGGCATCATGCAACAAGGCATCAAAGCAACATGTTCAGCCTAAGTTTACATAATGTTGGATATGCAATAAGTATATTTCAGTAAAAATATTATATAAATTGAAAAACAGTTATAATTGTGAGGATCTCATATTTGATAAAATTAATTCCTGATAAGTTAATGATGTGCATATTAAAACTCAAAATTTATAAACATTTTAAATATGTATTAGAATGCTATATGAACTCAGGGTAGGAAAAGATTTCCTTAAAAACTTTCAAGAAAGAAAATAAGAAAGCTTAATAAATTGTGTGATTATCATGGAAATCTTTGGTCCACAAATTAACCAACCACTACAGTGATGAAGGTGGTAGGGGGAAAATAGTTGTCCAGAACGATGACTATATTCCTACTATTCTGTGTGAAAACTATTCCAATTTTTTCTACCAGACATGTGATGGGAATGACTTTTCTTTCCCAGTGCCAACTTAGTACTTGTGTGGTCACCAATTTGCTTTGATCAATGAACTCTGTATCAAAGTGACATGTCCCAGAATGTCATTTCTGGGTCAGAGTTTTAACAGCCAATTATCAATTTGTTTCCTTTCTCTTTCTCTTGTCCCTGGGGACTTAGAAATGTGCTAGACCAGACAGGGGTTGCTGAGAAATGCATCCCAAAGTGAGTGTGTGAAAAAAAAATAAATAAAAAAGGACTAGCTGACACACAGTGAGTTTGTATCGTGAGTGATATCTAAACCTATTTGTTTATTTCTCGTTTTAATTTTTCACCATAAATCATACTTTAGCATAAGTTAGTTAGTTCCAATTAGAATCAAAACTGTTAGGAGTTCTGGTTGTGGCACAGTGGAAATGATTCCGACTAGTACCCATGAGGATGCAGGTTCGATACCTGGCCTCCCTCAGTGGATGGGGGATCTGGTGTTGCCATGAGCTGTGTTGTAAGTCTCAGACATGGCTCAGATCCTCCGTGGCAGTGGCTGTGGCGTAAGCCAGCAACTGTAGCTCTGATTTGATCCCTAGCCTGAGAACTTCCATATGATTTTGGGTGCAGCCCTAAAAACAAACAAATAAACAAACAAACACAAACAAACAAACAAAAAACTTTATAGTAACACACCAAACATTTTTTCTTCTTTTTATGGCTGCACCTGTGGCATATGAAAGATCCTGGGCCAGGAGTCGAATTAGAACTGCAGCTGCAGTTTACACCACAGCCACAGCAACTCCAGATCCAAGCTGCATCTGCAACCTATGTCACAGCTTGTGGCAACACCAGATCCTTAACCCATTGAGTGAGGCCAGGTATCTAATTGCATCCTCAGAGAGACAAGGTCAGGTCCTTAATCCCCTGAGCCATAATGGGAATTCTCCTTAAAACACTTTTTAAACCCTCACAAATTAAAAGAAAAATTAAAGCCAGAATGAATGACCTATTCACAGAATAGAATTTTCAAGTGATTTAAAACTATATGAAACTACATGAAACCGCTAATGCTTTCCTGGTGGACATCACTTGGTTTTAATGCCCAATGTTATAGAACCTGTAGAATTACATATATCTCTTTGAAATATTTTTCAGGCAATGTACATTTTGTATTTTTTTTTGTCTATAAAAGTCAATTAGCCTTTTTTAAATTTTAGCTCTTGTTTGCAATTTACTGAGATTTAAAATGATTTTTTTTTGTAAATTGTGTGTACTTATAAAAATACATTATTATTATTATTATTTTTGACCACATTTGCTACATGCCAAAGTTCCTGGGCCAGGGATCAAACCCGAGCCGCAAGTCATTAACTTCTAGGTCACCAGGGAACTCCTATTCTTTTTTTAGGAATACTAGTCTGATAAGGACTATACAATCTAACTTCATAATTATTGAGACCAAAGAACAAAGCTGAGATATCACATTCCCTGATTTCAAGCCATGCTACCAAGCTTTAGTAATCAAAACAGTGTGATACTGGCATGAAAACAAACACATAGATGAATGGAACAGAACAGAGGGCCCAGAAATGAACCCACACCTACATGGTCAATTAATCTATAACAAAAGTGGCAAGAATATACAACCGGAAAAATATACCCTCTTTAGTAAAAGGCATTGGGAAAATTGGACAACCATATGCAAAATAATTAAACTGGATTGCTTTCTCACACCATACACACAAATAAACTTGAAATGAATTAGATATTTAAAAGTAAGACCTGAAACCATAAAACTCCTAGGAGAAAACATAGGCATTGACATCAGTCTTAGTAATATTTTTGGATATGTCTCCATAGGCAAAATGAGAATATGGATAGATGGTAACACATTCACTGTTTGAATGAAATATATTTACATAAATATTTTGGAAAATAACAACAATCTCTAGTCAATTTTAAGACACATGTAACCAATAATAAAGAATAAATCTCACTACTCAGTCAATAACTTATAAAATCTGGAATATATGCTGAAAAGAAAGATGTTTTAAAAGTTTTCTTGGGCAACTCTTCTAACAGTGAATGATTCAAAGCAACTTAAGCTTCTCTACATTTTTAAATCATGCAAAAATAAATTATATAGTGCCCAAATACAATAAAAAATTGAAATGAATGATACAGAGATATAGAAAAAATAAATCTAAAACCATAGAAAAAATAAATCTAAAACCCACTATTGAGTGAAAAAAATCAGTTTGCAGATAGATGTATACAACATGATTCCATGTCATATCAACCTACTTTTGTGTAATATATGACTCCAAAATTTAAGAAAGAAGAAAATGTTTTTATTTCTCATATTTTCTATGAGTCAGGAATATGGCAGTGGCATTTCTGTGCTGGTCTGGCTTTGGGTCTGAATGACATTGTAGACAAATATTGGATAAGAACACCATCATCTGTTGGCCTTGATAGAAAACCTTGTTCCAAGGGGGTTTACTCATGTAGCTGACCAGATGACCCTGATGTTGGGAAGAGGTCTCAGGTCCTCCCTACATGGCTTCTGCACAGGACAACCTGTGTATCCTCAGGACACAGTAGATGGTTCACCTGAAAGGGAGATATCCAAGAGGTCAAGACAGGAGCTGTAATGCCTCTATGATCTCACCTTTGATGTCACATTTGTCATCTCCACCAGAGTCTATTGCTTACATAGACTAACTGATTCAGTTATAGAAGAAACTACTCAAGGACAGGTTTTCTAGGAGGCAAAGATCATTAGAGTCCCTCTTTGAGGCTGGCTATCAAATACTGCTATATAAAATGTCACAAAAATTAAAAACAATACCATATACGTGTAAGACATAAACCCATACGTAGTCAAGTGAAACAGAAAATTCTAAACAACTTATTTGGATAGTGGTTACCTCTTATGGGAAGAAATGGAGATGGGATTAGAGAATGTTCTATGGTGACTGTAGCAATGTCCATTTCATTATGACAGAGCATGAGGATTTGATAGATCTGCATGTTAAACATATAGGTGCTTATCATCATTTCTCCTGTAAGCTTTCTTAGAGGAAAATTATCCCATAGTTAACAAATACAGATAAGCATCCTTTATAATTGCATAAATGATAAATAAATCAGCTTTCTCAACTGCTGTCTCCTTGACAAATGCCATCAAACCAGCAAACACTGGCTGTCCAGCAAGAAAATAACTCTTGGATACCTAAGCCATGGCCTTGTCCTCATCCAGTTTATTTTGTTACAGTATTCCCTTTGAAGTGGGCCTTGGGTGATACAAATAAACCTCTGAAATAGAAAGTGTGGTTCTGGATATTCAAAAAGTCTTGATAGTGTGAAAGGGAATATTCCACTCCCCACTGTCTACATCTTTCATGGCTCCTCGTCAGCTTGATAAATGAGGCCTTCTCTACCTTAGGATCTATCTTGAAATCCCTAGTCAATATTAGCAGCCAACATTTCTTTTGTAATTACTATGTGCCAGGCAATAGGCTAAGACCTCTGCATGTAGTATTTCATCCTAAAAACAACCTTATGGCATGTCCTGCATATTTTAAAAAGTGCATTTGGGGGCAGTCACAGAGCAATTAAATAACTTTTTACATAAATTAGTAGCAGACCAAAAGCTTTTGCCTAGGAAATCTGGCTTCTCTACTACATTATCACCTTTCTAGTCATTCTTTTTATTCTGGTTCGCTGGTTACCACCTTGGGACCACCTTTACAAAGCTCTTCATAGAGCTATGTACTTGGCTTTCAGCTTTAAATATGATAATAATAAAGTCATAATCTTTCCAATGAGAGCTTGAAGGGCTATGGATTTCTGCCTAGTGTTTAATCCTGGGAGGAGGACAAACCTGGGCCAACTACAAATTCTTGGATCTCTGAGTTTATAAAAGACATTGGAAGGTCACCAATAACCTCTGTGAAGACCCATGTTAAAGGCCAAGTGGCCTAGAAAGGTGGGCATGACGTCAATTTTAGTGCCTTCCATTTGGAAGCCCATTGTGGTGCTGGAGCTGCTCCCTTCTTGGTATTTCAGGTAGGTCATTTGGTCATTGTTGTAGCCAGCCCAGGATGTCATATGAACATCACTGAGTCTCCTAAGCGATAGAAATTTATTTCTTACAGTTCAGAAGGCTGCAAAGTCCAAGGTCAGTGTCAACATGCTAGGATTCTGGTGAGAACCCTCTTCCTGGCTTGAAGATGGCAGCCTTTTTGTCTTCACAGGGCAGAGAAAGATAGAGAATAAGCTCCCTTGGGTCTTTTCTGATAAAAGCACTAATTCCATCAAGAAGGCCTCACCCTTATGAACTCATCTAAACAGAATTAACCCCCAAAATTTCCATTTCCCAAAACTATGACCCTGAGGATGGAGGCTTCCACATATGAGTTCTGAGGGTCATGATTTGGTGGATAGCAGTCACTAAACCTCATGCACCCTCAGGTGGTCAGCCTCTCAAACCTCAATCAGTGGGTTGTTCGCCTTCACCAGCTTTTCAACCAGGATGTTCTGATCCTTGTCCTGCAGTTGCTTACACAGGGCTCTCAAAAGTGTCTGCAGTCCACAAATTCAGGGTGATGATGTAGGTCAGTTTCTAACACAGTGGAAGACCCATACTGTGCCTTACTGTAATTATCCCCCATCACTCTTCTATTCTATACTCAGAAGTCATCTCCTTTTGGTAACTTAATACTTATAAGCCAGGTATTTGTTCCAACTTGTATTTTTTGAGGCCAAGATGTGTGGCCACATGGACTACATTTTCCCCTCAAGATTATCAGATGTTCTGGTACCTAACAAATTCTATTCTTGATTTTAAATCTTAATAGTTTATGTGTGAAATATCCTTCTGAACTGAGAGTAAGCGACAGCAATTCATTTTTGAACAGTATTAAATAAGACAATACTCCCTTTTATTCTACTTCTGTTCATGAGGTTTGACTTTATTCCTGAGTTCGAAGCCCCTGGGCTTTATCCTATTGCTAGATCTTGGCCTGTGCTTTACAAATTGGCATATAATTTGGCAGTAGAAAGCCTCTGGCTGTTTTGCTTTGTCTTTTAGTAGTTTAGGAGATCTAAGGTGCCCAGAACAAAGACTCTGTAGCTGCTAACTCCCTTCTCTGTTACAAAAAGTCATGAAGACTTTATCCTTACATGGGCTTCTCATCCTGTTTGACCTACCTTCTCAGGTTATCCAAATAATAAGAATCATAGAGCCTCAGATCCAGAGCGCCAGTAGTTTAATATGGATTTTACCACAAAGACCTCCTTTCCTAGCCCAGCATGAGAGCTCAGAAATGGTGAGGGAAGTGAAGACTTTCCTTTCTTTTATGTCTCAGGTAATGACCTCTGAGTTTTGTCTGATTGAAGGAAGGGAATCAAACTAAAGTTTTACTTTTAAACAAATCAGTTTACAAAAAGAAGATGAGTTCATTTTGTCATAAATTTGTGGGATGTAAAATTTTTCCTCTGTAGATTTCCAAGTCTCATATAAATTGTTGTACAATGAAGCTATCATTATAAGATAACAATGTTCCTGTTGAGCCTAGAGCCAAGACTACATGAAAATCTCCTAGAATATTTTGGGCAATCTAATTACATATTTAGAAAAGATTTACTTGTAGTTAGATTGCCTAGGTATAGATGGTGTGTTTTGAAAGGACAAGTTCATTGTATTTTAATTCTGTAGGCAGCAAACAATAATGATGATAGATGAAGTTCCCAAGGACTGACTATATGCTGTTTGGCATGTATTGCCTTATTTAACTCTATGAGATAGGTACAATTATTTCCTGTATTCTGTAGCTGTGGAAACTAACTCTCCCCCCACCCCCGACCCCTTTGGCTACACCAATGGCATATGGATGTTCCTGGGCCAGGAATGGAACCTGCAACATGGCAGCAATCCAAGCTGATGCAGTGACAATTCTGGATCCTTAACCTGTTGAGACACAAGGGAACTCCAAAACTAATTCTGATAATTTAAGTAATTTGCCAAAATAAGATGGTTAGTAAGAGGTAGGATTGAGATTTAAATGCTTATGTACTAACTGCAGAGTCAAAACAGTTAGCATTTGCCTGTACTACCCATCAATAGACCCATGTAGTATAAAATGTTAAACATACAAATTCTTGATTATGCTCCTTGAATTCTGCAAAATTTGATAATACAGTTTTTAAACATTTATCATATAATTTTTCTCACTGTAAGATATTAAACCTCTGATTTATGAGATTTAAACATTTCCATTGCCGTCCCCTGATGGGCATGAGTTTTCAGGTTATTGAAAACTCAATCTCATTAAAACTTATCATTTTTCACCATTCACATTCATTCTATTTTAATATTATAAATCTACCTCAGATATTGCATGAAAACAAATCCTCTTCCCAAGCTATGATAAAGACCCTTCCTTTAAAAGCTGGCAAATATTTGTGTTAGTGACACATTCATCGTCAAAAGGTCACAGCTCCAAAGGATGAGGGGAGGGGGTAGTTAATCTGGGGAGCTTTAGCTGAAATACTGCTCTCTAGTTAATGGATGCAGGGCTATCAACGTTAACACGGTAAAAGTGCTGTTATTCCATGACTCCTGTGGTGGTTGTGAATGCCAGAATGGACATTTGCTCACAAATAGAAGCACTTTCTCAAAAAAAAAAGAAAGAAAGAAAGAAAAAAAAATGACCTTTAGCCTTGAGAATCTAGTAGAAATCCACAAGCTAAAGAGATTAAAAATACAAGCTATTTTAAATAGCATGGTTAGCATGGTTTATCAGGAAACAAAATACAGTGGTGGCATAGCCATCTTTAGGGGAAAGGGGGCAAGTACATGTTATGTCCTGAACCTAACACATGGTTAAGTAGAAGACATCAGCAGTGGCACCAGAATTTCCTGATGATCAATTTCTGCATCTATTACTTGAGGACAGCTTAATTTTTTTTTCCTTTTTCTGAATGTATATGGCAGAAAAGTATAAAAATAGTAGCATTGCATTTCCTTCATTCATTTTAAGTATGTTTGAGGGTAAAGCTATAATTTGGGGTCCAGATGTTTCAAAAATCAGAAAGCTCTGGGAAACAACTTGAAGACAATACGCCTCTACTGAAATTATACGAAAACCTAAATTTTATATATTCCAGAGTCTTACACATAGTGGAAACTGAAAATGTTTCAGAATAACTAAATCACAATCTTCTTATTTGGAAATAATAAGCCTCCTCATGTTCTTATCATCCCACTTTCATTAACCTCCCCCCCAAAATTTTACCCCTCCAAAATCTACTCTTCTTTATTTTGAACATATCTCCTTACATAGAATTTGTTTTGATATGGGAAACTTCAGATTGTATAATGCGACCAGGTTTCCATATCTTTTTATCAAAAATCCTAGGTAATGTTTTAGCTAATAGGTGGTAATGACAAATTTTCGTGAGCATCCTGTATGATATTAGTCAATTGTTAATATCAGCTGGTAAGCAAAATCTTTTAATAGGTAGTTTATTTTATTTTATTTCATTTTTGTCTTTTCTAGGGCTGCTTCCCATGGCACATGGAGGTTCCCAGGACAGGGGTCCAATCGGAGCTGTAGATGCTGGCCTATGCCAGAGCCACAGCAACACGGGATCTGAGCCACGTTTGCAACCTACAGCACAGCTCATAGCAACACCAGATCCTCAACCCACTGAGCAAGGCCAGGGATTGAACCTGCAACCTCATGTTCCTAGTCGGATTTGTTAATCACTGTGTCACAACAGGAATTCCAATAAGTAGTTTACTTAGACCTAGGGCTTTTCACCATTACTTTTGCCTAAGTTTCAGATGTTCTGTACCCCTTCTTGACTAATAAGGGAGTTATTTTCTAATCCCTTCAAAATCTGAAATTTTCCAAGATTAGATTATTTCATTTTTTATAGCTTTTATGTTTTGTTTGCTTTTTAGGGCCACACCTGCAGCATATGGAAGTTCTCAGGCTAGGGGTCTAATCAGAGCTGTAGCTGCCAGCCAATGCCACAGCCACAGCAAAGAGGGAGCCAAGCCAAGTCTGCAACCTATACCACATCTCACTAATGCCAGAACCTTAACCCACTGAACAAGGCCAGGGATTGAACCTGCATCCTCATGGATGCTAGTCAGATTCATTTCCACTGAGCCATGATGGGAACTCCTTATAGTTTTTATGTTTTATGAAAATTAAATATTATATTTTCCCTTAGATATCTCTATAACTCAACAAATATTTTTGAACCATATTCTGCATCACTTTCTGCTTCATAGAGGAAACACACCCATAAATGAACAGATCTTGCCTGCACATGGTATGTACAGTGGGTGAAATGATTGTCTCAACAATGCTTACACCCTAATTTCCAAACCAGAAAACCATGTTACATACTGACCAAAGTTGGTTTGCAGATGTAATTAATGTCATGGACCTTGAGATGGGAAGATGATTATTCTGGATTATATAGATGGGACCAGTTTAAACACTTGAGTCTTCAAAACCAGAGGATCTTTCAGGGCTGAGGCTAGAGAGAACTAGAATAAGGTAACAGGGGAAATAAAAGAGCTAAAAAGGCAAAGCCAATATAGAATGCATTATAGCGGGTGATGCTGAGGACCGACAGGGGACCCAGATCTGCTAAGAACTCCTGAGAGTCATACCTAAAGCCACTCCAAGTTGTCCATTTGGATGATGAAGGTTGATAAATGTATCATCCAGTCCCTGCACCTCACTGAAGGCTTTTCCCAGGCTAGATAACAACTTCCCTGCTTTTATGCTAGAATGAGGCTGAATGGGCTCCAGCTGTGAGAGGGAGCACACAGCAAAAAAAAGAGCTGAGAGCTCTCTTGTGAAGTGAATCTCAAGTTACACAGAACTTTTTGCTTTAGGGCCAGTGAAATCATATCAAATGAGAGAAAGTGCTAGGGCACTAGGGGTGTCTGCTGTAGGAAGGCCATGTCCTAATGGGCTTAGGATATTTATATCTTCCTGGGAATGACAGACTTGGTAAAGAAGGCACAAACATTATTTTGGGAAGTTTGTCTTTTGGGGGTGGGTATAGAATATATATGTCGTGAAGGAAAATACATAATATAATTAATAGGCTTAATTTTCCCTGTTAAAAATAAGGCGGGAAACACCCCTCCCTTTTCTTAGACCATTCACTTTAGGAAATGTGTAATTATAAGTTATCTCTTTCTCTTCAAAATATAAGCGAATTTTTAAAGGCTATATAAGCCTCTTGCCAGCTTGAAAACCCAGGAATATATCTCTCAAATACTCGGGAGCTATTCCCTTGAAATGTAAATATTGAGTTGTTTTGCCCCCTTCTTCCAGGATCTGTGGGAGGGGAAGAGCCTAGTTTCTGTGGGTGCCTTGCTCCAAGCTGTAACACTGTTAGGCTTTAAGTCCCCTTCAAAGAGATTAAACTCAAAGCCTCTGGCCAAGACAAGAATTACCAAGAATTAGGTTATCATTGGCCTATCTGTCTCACTGTAACACCTCTTCATCCACCTTGAGCAACCTGGTCTGCTCCCTCCTACTTCTCCCTAGGAAAAGTATCTAAGTAATGTGGCCCACTCCTCACCCTACCTCTATATAACTTGTTCCCCATACAAATAAGGCATCCTGCCTGAAACCAATCGGAGGATCAAAACTTATCCCCATATGGGGAGATTAATTGACACTGAGCCCTTACCCAGGGGCAGAGGGGCAGGGCAGGAAAAATTAGTGGGACTGAGGTGGGAGAAATCAGGTCCCCAATTAAGTCCACTGCATGGGCACATAAAGGGAAATTCAGTTGTGAATGGAGCTGGTGACTACTCCCAGGGTAGCCCACTCTGTCTCTGAAGGCATAAATAAAACTGCTGCACAATTCTGTTCTGGCAAAATTTTCTTTTCCTTTTTTTTTTGTCTTTTTTGCCATTTCTTGGGCCACTCCCGTGGCAAATGGAGGTCCCCAGGCTAGGGGTTGAATTGGGGCTGTAGCCACCGGCCTATGCCAGAGCCACAGCAATTCAGGATCCGAGCCGCATCTGTGACCTACACTACAGCTCACGGCAACACCAGATCCTTAACCCACTGAGCAAGGCCAGGGATCAAACCCACAACCTCATGGTTCCTAGTCGGATTTGTTAACCACTGAGCCACGACAGGAACTCCTGTTCTGGCAAAATTTTAACTCTATTGCCATCTCCAAGGTAAACTGCAGGAGCAGTGTTTCAGGTCCAGCAGCTGAGCGACACTCCCTTAAAGCACCAAAGCAAAAGCTGTAACTCAAAGACAAGTGATGCAGTCACTTTAAGGGGATTCCCTTAGGTTCTAAAGGCTGCCTTTTGGATCCCAACATAAATGTTCCTGCTCAGAGAGCCTGCCTGCCTGCATCTCTAATGCCAATGCCTGTCAACCCCAATTCCTTTTGCTGCGGGTAGGGATCAGGGATCGAGGGAATAATGCAGAGCCCTAGCAAAACTATGAGAAGTTATTTTCCCTTTGGATAAAGCCATTAGCTAACACAGATGGTGACCTCAATTACCAATTGTATTTAAGATGGATTAGAGGGAGTTCCCGTCGTGGCACAGTGGTTGACGAATCCGACTAGGAACCATGAGGTTACGGGTTCGATCCCTGGCCTTGCTCAGTGGGTTGAGGATCCGGCGTTGCCGTGAGTTGTGGTGTAGGTTGCAGACGCGGCTCGGATCCAGCATTGCTGTGGCCCTGGTGTAGGCCAGCGGCTTCAGCTCCAATTGGACCCCTCGCCTGGGAACTACCATATGCCGCGGGAGCGGCCCAAGAAATGGCAAAAAGACAAAAAAAAAAAAAGATGGATTATATAAGGCAAATATTGCCGTCAAGTCCTTTACTTGAGGATCAGTTGTGGTTTCTATCTGGAGAACCTACATGTGATAGATTTTATCTGCTTGGCTATCTGAAAAGGGGAGATTTCTTTCTGACTTTGCAATCTCTTTGGTGAATTACTTGTGATACACATCACATTCTGGCTTGATGATTATTCAATAATTAAATTATCTTCTTTCTCTTCTACCCTTGTGGAGAAGTTTTCTTGATTGGCAGGAAATTTGGTTTTTAATTCTATTTCTCCAGCCATGTACAACCTGCTAGTAAATGCTTATTTACAAAATAATTTTCCCCAAGATACTCAAAATCAACATTTTTTCTCTCCTAAGTAGATTAATAATTACAGTGGTTAAAGTGGTACTGGTTAAAGTTTAAACATCTCTACAGAGATGGATTCAATTAGGTCACTTCTTCAGAGAAAAGTCAGGATTGATGTTGCAAAGTGAACATTGGAAAACCTGTAACACTAAAGCAACTGTATTTTTCGGAGACTGGATCCTCCAGGAAATAAATGTTTAGTTGTTAATTGCTTATTATATTTTGTGGTGGTGTTTTCCTTCCTTATTTGTCAGTTGCCAGAAAGGAATGTGTAATGAATTGAAACTGAGTGCCCCTAAAACTGAGTTCCCTTGCCTAGTTTAGGATTAATCTCACTATCTGAAACTTTATTCCCTTCCTTGTCCCATCTCTGTTCCCTCCAGCATTGAGAGGGTATCAAAGAAAAGAGGGGGTTGGCATCAAAGAAAACAGGGGGTTGAAATCAAGCAGGACCCCACAGGGACCCTCCTGGGTACAAAAGCCCCTCCATGTCCCCTGTTTTGCCTTTATAGAAAAAAGGCTTTAGTATCCTAGGTCTTCCCAGAATTCTAGAGAGCAAACTCAACTGGTAATTATTAGAAATATAGTCACAGGACTCCCAGTTCCCTCAAAGTGACGTAGATAATAATCGGAGAGAGGTCTTTGAGTTTGTTCTGCAGAAACTAAGACCTTCCCACCCACTGGAGGATGGTGACTACATGTTGACCTAAAGCATGTAGACCCTAGAATGGATGGAAACAGTAGGTCATGACAGAGATTCTAGAAATATCACCCTTCTTCCACTTCATCCTTCTTCCACTCCCTGTACTTAATAGACAGTCTTATGTACACAAACAGAACTTCAGTGTTGATCTATACCAGGTGACTCACAAGATTATGTTACCAGTGCAGCCTAGGCATCTCCTCTGTTCCTAGACCACATGTAAAGCTGACTTTGTGACAGCTTCTCTTGGAAATCTCAGGGCCATCTTAAACTTATCAGTAGAAAATTAAACCCATTGTATTCCCTTTTGTCACTAGTATTTTTTCAGTGTTCTTTACTCACTGGATGGCACTGTATCTATTCCTGTATGCAAATCAATATCCTAAAGATTTTCTTAAAAACTACCCACCCCTCACCTCAAAGCCCACCTTCCATCTACCCTCATTCCTTGCTGATATTTCTTCTAAAATATGTACAATATGTTTACTCATCATCTTCTCTGCTTCACACTCTATTCAAAGCTACATTTCTGCATGGGTTACTTAATTAGCTTCATAACTATTCTCCCATTTCGCTATTGAACTTTTACATTTGAAATTCCATTCCCTAACCAGGGTGATATTTATAACATTCAAATATGAAAATCAATTTTAGTTATATACCCCTTAAACATTATAATGTTTTGGTGACTTCTCTTTGCCTCCAGTAAAAGACCAAAAATTTAAAAGAGTCAACATCTTTCAATATGTTATATGGGTTATAAGTGTCTTCTTAATGTAGGAGCTTTTTTAAAAAATATATAAATACAATATATTAAATATAATATACATATACAGTAAAGTTCTTGTTGTATTCAGGATAGAAATAGTGAAATTAATGAAGAAGCATCTTTTGGACTAGTGAACACTGATTATTGAAACCCCAGTGAAGACCTAACAGACAATCTCATCTTGGTATCTTACTAAATTTGTAGAAGATAAAATTTCTATGATAGAATTTTTGCAATGTAAATGAGATTAAATTTAAATTTTCTCTGGATTAAAATCTCATATATTATCACATATTACTTGTTGAAATGTTAAAAAAATTACCTTGAAATTTTATTTTTTAAAACAAAAATATTTATACAGTTGCTAAAATTAGGAAAACTACAATGGCTTGGTAGGTTTCTCCTGAATCAAGTTTGCAGTGATGTTGTCAGCTGAAATTGCATCCTCTGAAGCCTCAAGTACTGCTGAGAGTCTACTTATAAGTGACTCAATCATACACCTGGGAGTTGGTGATGCCTGTATCTGTGTTCTGTCCATGTCCCTTTATGTTTCAGACATTCAGTTCTCCATGTGGCCTCTCTAATAAGACAGTCGACTGGGATTCCTTACATGGTGACTGGGCTCAGAAAGAAAGAGATTAGAGGGAGAAAAGGCAGAGAGACAGAGAAGGGTAAGGAGAAGGACCACAAGGAGGAAAAGGACAAAGGCAAGCAGAAGAAGAGAAGGGAAAGCAGAGGAAAATGAGGGGAGGGGAGAGGATAGGAGTGGACATAGAATAGAGCTAGAGAACATCAAGCACCAAGTTTGTGAGGAGGCAGAAAGGGCACTAAGACTAAAGCCATGTTTTTTTATAATCTTATTTCAGGAGGCACATTCCAATCTTTATGGGATATTTTATTCCTTAGAAGTCAATCACTCAGCCCTACCCACACTCAAGAGAAGGAATATTAAGGTTCTTTTTTTAATTTTTCTTTTTTGTTGATATAGTTGATTTATAATGTTGTATTAGTTTCAGGGGAATAGCAAAGTGATTTGGTTATATATATATATATATATATATATATATATATATATATACACAAATTCATTCTTTTCAGATTCTTTTCCTATATAGGTTATTACAGAATACTGAGTTTAGTTCCCTGTGCTATACAGTAGGTCCTATTGATTATCATTATATATACTGTGTATATGTTAATCACAAACTCCTAATTTATCCCTCCCCATCTTAAGTTCTTAAAGTCAGGTATATCAGGTATCTGTGGACATAGGTTTAACATTGCCACAGATCATTAAACTATCTAAATCTGTTTTTAGAACTTTAAAAAAGCAAATATTTTGAAAGTTAAACAGTACTTTCTTTCTTTTTTCTTTCTTTTTTTTTTCTTTTTGTCTTTTTAGGGCCATACCCATGGCATGTGGAGATTCCCGGGCTAGGGGTCAAATTAGAGCTGTAGCCGCTGGCCTATACCACAGCCATAGCATCACGGGATCTGAGCCACATCTGTGACCTACACCACAGTTCACAGCAGTGCTGGATACTTAACCCACTGAGCGAGGCCAGGGATTGAACTTGCATCCTCATGGATTCATTTCTGCTGAGCCATGACAGGAACTCTTAAACAGTATTTTCAATGAAGCAGAATAATTCCCCAGCTATGAAGCAGTATAGAAATTTATTACTGAAGTAATGCACATGCGCATGCACACACACACACACACACACATGCACACACACACTGTGAGATCACACATAATGAAATACATTACTTTAATGCATAAAATTATGTCAGGGGAAAAATGCTTGACTTTTAAAAAAGGATCATTCATTAAAAACAAAATGAACTTTGTGTTCATTTTAGCTGTAACCTTTAAGCAATCAATGACTATATGCTCACTGTAATCATTCTTTAAAATTAGAAATATTGAAAAGCTTTATGATCACTTATGAATGAAAGAAAGAAATATTGATTTGTTACCAGGAGAGAGATGATCTCAGGCAGTAAACAGGTGAAGTCCTAGAAGAATTTACTTCACTCTACTGCTTTCTGACAGTATTGAAGTGGGTCTATTTTAAATATGTTTATCATGTTTTTAAAATTAATCATACATTATATTATAATGCTTTAGATAACATTTTAATCTAAGTAACTCCTGGATAAAAAAATTAATTATAACAATTAAGAGGCTAGAATAGCACAAGTATCCCAAATTGTAGAGGCATGCATTTTTCTATATGTCACTTATAAATGTTTCTTTTAGTGGATTTTTTCTTTTGTTTCACCAATAAAGCTTATTTATATGGTTATTTATATGTAAATGTCAAGGATAAAATCACTCCTCTGTGAGGATCATCATTTAACTGACATTTTGTTTTTCACTAATGATACTCAGGATGGACAGGTAACTGGGTAAGGCCGTTGGATTAATAATTCCAATACTAAGTGAAACCTTGTGGCTTGAATAATAAAAGTAAACAAATAATAAAACAATTTGGAAAAGTGAGAACTTACTATCTTTGAATCTGAAAATTTAAAAATAATAAAACAAAATTTTATATTGGAAAAATACATCAGCATCTTTAAACATATCTATTCTCCATCTCCTAAATTTTCCCTTTATTTTACTTTATATTGTGCTAAATGATATGCTTTTCTATACCTTACTTCTCTGTTTTATTACTTCCTATGAGAGATTTTCATTATAAAACATTAAACCACCAAACCAAATCTGAGTAGAGCATCTCCACATGGCTAAAATCTCTGGTGACTGTTTAGTTTCTTTTCTTTCTTTCCTATTTCTCCATTCTTAAAGCAGTCCAGTTCCTTGTCCTCCATCACATTTTACTCTTACTTGTCTCTCTTTCTCTCTCTCTCTGGTGATGAATAATAATATTCAGTCTCTTTTGCTATCTCATCTTCTTATCAGTGCCAATTAAAATGGAATTTCCTATATCATCTTTTCTTATGCCAACTCTCTCCCTAGGAAATATGTTTTCTCCCATGGCTTTAAATTTTATTTATACGTCAAATGTACATCTCTAGAACAGATCTACTTTAAGAGTTCCAAACTTATTTATTGAATCAGCATATTCCCATCTGCTCAAAATCATGTAACCTAGCTCACAACATGGTTCTTTTTTAAACACCTTTTTCCCAGAAATATGTCTTAATACCTTATTAGTATTACTCTGCACATCTGATTGGTCATTTAGTCTTCTCAGTTTATTCTTATCAATATATAACTGCACATATTTTATTTCCTGCCAAGACGAGCTGAGCAGGATGGGGCTGAAGAACGGGTGCTGTGAAACAAGGAAAAAAGTTAACATAAAACAAGACACAGAGACATTTACTTTTTTTTTTTTTTTTTGCCATTTCTTGGGCTGCTCCCATGGCATATGGAGGTTCCCAGGCTAGGGGTCCAATCAGAGCTGTAGCCACTGGCCTATGCCTGAGCCACAGCAACTCGGGGATCCAAGCTGCATCTGCAACCTACACCACAGGTCATGGCAACGCCAGATCCTTAACCCCCTGAGCAAGGCCAGGGACTGAACCTCAACTTCATGGTTCCTAGTTGTATTCGTTAACCACTGAGCCACGACGGGAACTCCAGAGACATTTATCTTAAGTAAAGGTGGGAACCAGGGGGACTCAAGGTCTCAGGGACCAAGAGCGCCATCTCAAGAAACCACACTGCTTTTATTATGCTCTTAAGGATTACATCAAGTGAGAAGGGGGTTGTAGGTGCAGGATATAGGTTTTTTTTAAGTTATTTTAAAAGTCACATAGCTGGTTGCTGATTAAGCTTTTATTCTGACCTTTAGGCATTTAACAATTATTAGCATTGAGGAAGCTTGGCATCAGCTATCTATGCATAGCATTCCAGAGAATCACCATTGTGCTTCTGCAGACAAGACTGCCTTCCTATCTGCAGCAACCCAGTGTGCCTAGGTTTGCACCTCGGTTCTCCTTGCTAATGCTAACGAGCCCTCGTAAACCCCTTGGGGCCATGAAGCTGCTCTTTCTTTTGTTCTTAAGAGGACGTATCATGCTGTGCAAATAACATGCCAGTCTGCACAGATCCATGGTGCCTAGACCAATGCATTGGGTCCTCATTCAGCTGACCCTAATGAATAACTTATGCTTTTAGGTCTTTGTGCTTAAGCTTAAGTTACTCACCAGCACTGCAATTGTTTTTCCAGCAGGAAGATGGGGTAAAGTAAAGCAGGTCAAAATGGAGTTTTCAGCAAAGATGCTAAGAAAATATTGTAGAAACATGTCTCGCGACAATTTCCCCCTACTACAACTGGAAGTTTGAGCCACTGTGGATCAATTTCACCTGAATTATTACAGTTTGAGTATTATTTTTAATTTGTCTCTTTTTTGCTTTAGACAGTTCCATCCCTGGTAATTCCATCTAAATCATTCTTGAGACTGTAAATGAGCATATTTCAATAACTCCAATCACTGAATTCCCTTGCTTAACTTACTCAAGAACTTCTTCAGCGTATTTAGAGTAAAATACAAAACGCTTAACTTGGCATATAAGTCTCTATGTGCCATCCCTCAACTCTGTATTCTAATCACCAAGACCTTCCTTCAATTCATTTGAAAACTGAGCTCTATCTTAAGAGTCTTTACAAATGGTATTTTCTTTACATGCAACTGTTTTCCTTGGTCTTTGGATGATGGTTTCAGAGCCATTTACCAATTGTTAGCTGAACTGCTTCTTCCTCAATCTTAGAAATACCTTACCTTATAGCCAAATGACATGACCTAGTCAAAATATATGACCACATACTTACTTTTGTTTGTATTACTCGTATGGGATAGAATCTTTTATTGTATGTAATTATAATTCATCTGATGATATTCATAATGCTTATCTTATTTAGTAATGGTTAACTCCATGAGGTCAGGGATGGAGCTTACCTATCTTCCAAACTTAGCATAGTACAAAGACTTAATACATAGTTTTAGAATTAATAAATGGTGACTAGGAGCTCCTGTTATGGCTCAGTGGTTAACAAACACAACTAGTATCCATAAGGATGCAGATTCAATCCCTGGCCTTGCTTAGTAGGTTAAGGATCCGGCATTGCCTTGAGCTCTGGTATAGGTTGCAGATGTGGCTTGGATCTGGCATTGCTAGAGCTGTGGCATAGGCCAGCAGATGCAGCTCTGATTCCACCCCTAGACCCCTAGCCTGGGAACAGCCATATGCTGCAAGTGCAGCCCTAAAAATCAGGAAAAAATGATGACTAGGATTGTATTTTTATTCTCCTTTAATTTTATTTCAAAATTATAAAAGACAAATGACACCATAAATGTAGGTGCATTGAGCTCGCAATTTTCAAGGCCATGGGCTTGGCATACATAGAAGCAATCCCTCCTGCCACATTCCTTATAAAGTGTTTTTTGACCTATCTCTATATATGCCTTATTCTCCGAGACTCTGCTACATGGGTCACACACTATCAATGGAAATACCATTTGGCTCTAGGTGTACTGCTTAAAAAGAAAGTCAAAATTCCCTTATATAATACATAAGAATCTTAGACTTTTGATTACTATTTAATTTTACAGCCATATGCTCCTGATATGCCCATCTAACTGTCACCAAGGCAAACTTGGGTCTGCTTGTTCCTGAGCTGTGAAGCCAATATATTGACACTGAGTTGTGGTTTATTGTAAAGCTCTGGACAGAAAATCTGGGATAGCTAATGCTCAAAAACCCTAAACTACCTGATGAATTTCAGGAAAGCATTTCTCTTTTTTGTTGTTGTTGTTGTTGTTCCTTTTTATGGCTTCAGCTGAGGCCTATGTTGACAATACCACAACCATGACATCCCTGATCTGAGCCACGTCTGTGAACTATGTTGAAATTTGCGGCAATACCCTGGATCCCTTACTCACTGAGTGAGGCCAGGATGGAACCTGACTCCTAACAGAGATGACTTTGGGTCTTTAGCCTGCTGAGTCTTAACTGGAACTCCCAGGAAAGCATGTTTAAAGGCAAGGTAAGGGAGAGGAATCCCAGGTGGTGTGATCAGTGTGTGCACACTTCTCTGATTGGTTGATGGTGAGGTAACAGTGTGATGTTATAGAGACTAACATTATCAATCCTCTGGCTCCAATAGGTCTGGGCCCATGATCATCAAGTAATTTACTCCATTTGGTGTGGGTTTAAGCTTTGCAAAACAACCCAGGAAACATGCATCAGTTACTGTTATCTATGTATTTCAGAAGGAACCCCCCACCACCACCCCCATGACTGCCATATGGCTGATTCACTGTTTAAATTCTGCCAGTTTGCCTGGCCCAACTGCAATTTTGTTGCTACATTCTTCTAATTATTAATTCTTGAATCAAGCTTTTGTGACTCCGGGGAGGCCTGGAAAACTATAGGTTTTCTACAAAAGAGAGGCAAACAGAGGGCATGGGCAGAGGGGCCCCACAGGGTCCTGGTTACTTACATAGCCACTCTGCGTCCAGACCTATAAAACTTAGATTATGCTTAAAATTGTGTACTCTTTTTACTTCTACTCATAATATCTGGTAGGAGTGGCATAGGCAGAGAAGGTTTTACTCCAGTTATGTTGGCCCAGTGAATTTCTTCAAATTTAATGGCCACATTTTCCAGGGTTTTGAAGGAAAAAAGGAACCACAGTAGGTATCTCAAGCAGAAAGTTATTTGAAACTCACACAGAAGGGCTAGAATAGCTCAAGGGTGCTTGTGAATGAGGGGAGGGAGGGAGGCTTTGGATTATTTGATTTAATTTTCAGAATCATTCCTGAAATCTTGGGTCAGGGAGATGTTTCTATTATCAAAAGTTTAAGCTTTTTATGTCCAAAAATTGATATTTAGACACAAGAACACTTAGTCCTGCCACTTCCTCTACTTCTAAAACTCTCATCTCCATTACTTTCCTTGTCAGAACCAATAATAGCAAGACAGGCCCTGATTTATCATCCTTCTAAGCTGATGCACTTGCAGGCAATGAGAGAGTGGTCTAACCTGAATCAAAACACTAGCTTAAATAGAGCTTCATTGTTTGTTTGGCTTTGTTTTAGCTTTCTAAACTCTTCAACTTTAAGGAGAGTGGAATGAGCATTGAGGAAAAACCTATACACAATCTTCCACACGTCTTCTGTAAAAGTCCTTCCAAAGACTTCAGCAAAATAATGCAGGCTCATTTGGAAACCTAGTATCATTTCCCACTTCTTCACCTTAAGGATCTCCTTACTTCCCATAATACTACAACTGCTTATGGAATTATCTTCCCCAACACATGCTGAGATCTCCTGGACATTATCTATTCATGTCATCCTTCCATCTATGATAAGGCCTTCCAAATGTTAGGTTCTCCATAAATATATTTTGAATTATTTAAATACTGAGTGAATGAATAATCAACTGCATAGCCCTAATTTCTGGTTTGCACGCAGCTAAGATGATTCCTTCAGAAATTTTCTGCAATATACTTAAGCTTAGGCAAATAATTTGACCACTACCACATTTTTCAAAATTCATAGGCTATCAACTCAGTGACAAGTGAATTATCTTTCATAACCTTTTGAACATGTCATAAACATCATTAGTATCTATCTTCATAATTAAACTGTTTTTAGAACAGTGTCAATCTCTAGTCAACTTTGTTAGTCAGGTTTATGTAGGCACAGAATATATATTGATAAATATTAAATGAATAAAGGCCTGAATAAATAAATTCAATGACTTGAAAATAAATATCCCTCTTTAATTTCAAAGTTCAGTTATCTTCCAAAATGCTTGAATTCTAACTCTTTGTATATTAGTGTAATTTATATTTAATATGAAGCATAAAGGAGTTGAATTCCTAATGTGGGAGATAAGTAGTTCATTATATCTCATTTTAATTAGGTAAATCAACAAGGGTAACATGAGTTGTTTAATATGGCAGCAAAACAATCAGGAAACACTTCAAGGATATGTTTATTCAGAAATTGTTTATATATTATCTACTATTTGTCAGACATTATTTTAAGCAACTTATAAACATTAATTCAGTTATTTTTGACAGCCCTGTTATTATCCTCATTTATTGATGAATAAACTGAAACACAGATTGGTTAAATACCTTGTTCAAGTTTAACAGCTAAAACTAGTGAATACCAGCTCCACTCCAAATAATCTGTCTCTAAATTTTATGCTTTTATCCACCATACCATGTGATGTTAATACATAATCTTTATGTGTTTCCTGCTTAGAGTACAGGGTGTTCTATAAATTGCATTACATGTTTTTATTATTTACAAAACATAATGACAAATAATGTATGAGTTTTCCTTTGCTGTAAAAAGTTATGACAATGTTAGGAGTTTAAAACATCACCAATCCATTACCTCACGTTTGTGTCAATTGATAGTCTGGATGCTGCACTGTTAGGGTCTCCCATTCAAGCCATCAGGTGGGCTTCATTCTGATCTGAAGACTCTGTGGAGGAATCTGCTTCCCAGATCATTCAGGTTGCTGGCAGAACCCACTCATATTTGTAGGAACGAGTCTCTCATTTCTCTGCTGGCTATCAACCAGGAGCTCTACTCAATCCTATAAGCTGACTGCATTCCATGCTGCATGGCTTTCCTCCACCATGAAAGTCAGCAACAAGAATCTTCCTGGGGGCTGAAAGGAGAGATAAATTAGGAGTTTGGGATCAACATACACACTACTATACATAAAACAGATTAAACAGCCAAGTATCTATTGTATAGTACAGAGAACTATATTCTTTATCTTGTAATAACCAATGAAGGCAAATAATCCAAAAAAGAATTTATATGTGTATATGTATAACTGAATCACTTAATCATTTTGCTATACATCTGAAACTAACACAACCTAGTCAATTAACTGTACTTCAACTTAAAAAAATGATTTAAAAAAATGAATCTTTCCTTACACCGTATCTCTCTTATTCTCCTAATCTCCTCTACATGAAAGAGTTCAGCTCTTACAAGAGCCCTCCTAATTAGATCAGGGCCATAAAGAATACTTAATTTTTCTTAAAGCCAACTGTTTTAGAACTTAATTATTTAATTATTTCTGGTAAAACTAAAAAATAGATACTTTCAGTTTTATAGTTGAAATTTAAACATTCCTCTTTCAATAATTGATACAACATGCAGTCATAAAATCTCTAAAGATATAGTTGACCTGAACAGCACTATCACTGATCTTGACCTCATTGACCTTTACAGAACACTTCATCCAGGAGTTCCCATAGTGGCTCAGCAGTGACAAACTCAACTAGGATCCGTGAGGATGCAGGTTTGATCCCTGGCCTTGCTCAGGGGGTTAATGATCCAGCGTTGCCATGAGCTGTGGTGTAGGTCACAGACACAGCTTGGATCCTGCCTTGCTGTGGCTGTGATGTAGACTGGCAGCTGCAACTCTGATTTGACCCCTAGCCTGGGAACTTCCACATGCCATGAATGCAGCCCTTAAAAAAACCCAAAAACCAAAAAAAAAAAAAAAAACTCCATCCAATCACGACAGAATATCTGTTTGTCAAAAAACTACAGCTTTACAACACGAATAGTAAATATTTAAATATGTAATGAAGAAAACTCTATTAGGAGGTTATGGGATCCCTGGATAGAATGTGGAATATTACAAAACTCTCTAACTATAATACAAACATATAAAATAATTTCACTGAAGGGAGTGGAGAGAAAGGGCGCCCACTGAGGTGACTTGGGAAATGGATGGAGTCTCTAAGACTAACGCAAAAAATCTGTACATAAGTATTTTACTTTAATTGATAAAGTTGTTTCTCTGTGAGGTACAGATTATCAGTTGTTTAACCTCTATACACATATAATGGAATTGAACATCTAAACATATAGTTGTTAGAGAAATGAAGCCAAGTTTTGCATTGTTGAAATGGGAGTTTACAGAGAGATGGAGAATGTTAGAGTGATCAAGGTAGATTAAAGCTGCAGACATTAGTAAGAACTCAAGTTGATCTTAATAGAGACATTGATGGTTATATATAGAAATATTTATAGATTTCTAAATATTTATAGATGTATATACACATATTGGTAAGAATACCCACATATTTTTCTTTGCTTGTCCATTGAGAAGTCCTGAAAGTAATGAGATCACCCTAGGCTGAGGGACACCTAGCATTTAGATCTGGATCTTTTAAATTGAGAAACCTGGACTCTTGGAAAAAATGATGATCTAAGAATGGGGATAAAATACACAAGATGAGACTGGAGCATCTTGTAGTGCCAGAAAGTAAGGAAATGCTCAAAATATTTGAATTTACATGTATTTATTTATTTATTTATTTGCTTTTTAGGGCCACATCCTTGGCATATTGGGGTTCCCAGGCTAGGGGTAGAATCAGAGCTGGAGCTGCCTGCCTAGACCACGGCAATGCAAGATCCAAGCTGTGTACGTCACCTACACCACAGCATCCTTAACCCACTGAGCAAGGCCAGGGATCAAACCTTCATCCTCATGGATCCTAGTCAGTTTCATTAACTGCTGAGCCATGATGGGAACTCCTGAGGGGTGTATTTAAAATTAAAGAGTTTTTACCTGGATTCTGTAATTTTTGTTGTGGCTCTTCTTCATGTTCTCAATGATTTCAGGAATGTATTATTATCAACACATCTGGTACATAAAGCATTGTTATGTAAATTACAAATGGTGCTCTATATGAGAAGCTGAGGTATGAAGAAGTGCATCTATTTTGGAACTCTCACACCTAGGCCAGGACACATAATTGGCAGTGGCAGCAGAGAGAACATAGCCCAGAGGTCTGGAATGCCATTAACTCTTATCTGAGAACTAAAGAAGTAGACAAGATTCAAGTACATAATTTAGATATTTAAAGTAATAATATTTATTTAGAAATAAAATAAATTTAGAGATGGAACAGATCATGTTTGAAGTATTTTAATTAATAATTTTACATTTATATATTCAAAAGCAAATAACCTTCTGAGGAGTGGTGCTAATAAAACTTTGTCTTGATCTACGTATTCTGAGCAGAAAACTTCCACACCATCTCTAGCAATAGCTTACAGATAAGATTTACAACCCCCAATAAGCCATTTTTTATATCAGTGTCATTTTAGAATAAATTGATGGCTGCTGAAACTTAATTTAGTTTGTCTGTTCTGATCATGTTTATAGTTTTACAGACAGCCATGTTCAATTGAATTACATTATATATTACAAGAAATATGCCAAGTTTAAAGTAAGAATCTATTTTAAAGCTCTGATATTCAGTAATCTCTATAAAACTGTGCAAGATAAGGATTTTAAACAAAACCTTTCACTTAATAAAGCACTTGATACCAATAGTAAGTCCACTGATAGGAATCTCCATATTTTATTTTTGCATTTTCTAAAGCACATCTGCCAGAGTAATTACAGATTCCTGCATGTAATCTGATATTAAATGGAAAGTTTAAACTGCAAATATTTATTTTTGTTATTCTCAAGAAAATTCCATCATTTACAAAGTAAATCAAATTTACAAATAAATCTTGAAATTTGTACTTTGAATTATTTTATACAGTAGACTTTCAGTTTCTGATGTGAATAATGACATAATTAATTACTTTAAAGGATTCCTTCAACTTGGGTGTTTCTTATAAGAATTTTTAAAAAATTTTTCCCTTGATGTATGACTTATAAATGTATCTCATTATTTCTGCTTTGACTAGGTCTAGCAAGTGTAACTCAGCTACTTAATAATTTCACATGATAGGGTGACATTTTTTTCCATTGAATATATTCAACAAACCAAATCAGAGGTTCTCAGCCTAATATCTAGAAGAAATTTTTTATCCCCTTTGAAAAATTATATGAAATAATTGTTTTAGAGTAACTATTACTAAATTTTCTAATAGGTTGGGAATGTATGTTCTTAACTATCTATGGGTCCACATATTTAATAAAGTGTAGCAACAAATTTTAAAATCAAAGGTTTCTAGGCCTTAATGACCATAATAAATAGGCTTTTCTGTTTCAAAACTTTTCCTGCAGAGGTAATGCACAGCTATTTGAATTGGATGCTGCTTTGTTAAATTAACAAAAGTAGTGATAATAAAAGCTGTAACTAAAATTGTGTGTTTTATGACATATAATCACAAACATTTCAGACACTCACAATGAAAAGATAAATTGTTGTTGCTATCAACTATATGCAATGTTGAGAGGCACAATTCATTTATACATATAAACTCTTATGATTGGTTTTTGTCCATGTAAATTATAGTCATGAGAAAAAGAATTAGGAACTATTATGTAGACCAGTTTCTCATAATGACTTGTAATTTACAAGTTTTTCCATAGATAGACTATCTATCTATCATGGATTAATCATCTAGAATACTATTCTAGTAAGTTATAATTATTACATTGGTGAATGTATCCTAAGAAAATGAAAACACCAAAATGAAGATACATGCACCCCAATGTTCATAGCAGCATTATCTATAATATGCAAAATATGGAAGCACCTAAGTGTCCATAAAAAGATGAATGGATCAAGAAGATGTGGTAGGGAGCTCCCATTGTCAGTGGGTTAAAGACACTATCTTGTCTCTGTGAGAATGCGAGTTCCATCCCTGGCCTCATTCAGTGAGTTAAGGATCCAGTGTTGCCACAAGCTGCGGCATAGGTCACAGATATGGCTCAGATCCCATTTTGCTGTGGCTGTAGGCCTCAGCTGGAGCTCCATTTCAACCAGGAACATCCAGTAACATCCATATGCTGCAGGAGTGGCTGTAAAAAGAAGGAAAAAAAAAGAATATATAGTACATATATGCAATGGGATACTACTCAGTCATAAAATAAATAATAAAATTTTGCCATTTGCAACAACACAGATGGACCTGGGGGTATTATGCTAGTGAAATAAGTTAGATGTAGAAAGACAAATAATGTACGATACACTTATACATGGCCTCTAAAAAAATAAAACAAATCAGTAAATATAACACAAAAGAAACAAACTCACAGATACAGAAAACAAACTAGTGGTTACAAGTGAGGACATAGAAGGAGTAAGGGGCAAGATAGGGGTAGGTGATTAAGAGGTGAAATCTATGTATAAAGTAAATAAGTCACAAGGATATATTTTATATAGAGAGAGAGTATAATAATTAAAAATTTTGAGTCACTGTTATATACCTGAAACTTAGATAATGTTATAAATCAATCATACCTCAATAAATAAAAAATAAGTAAATAAATCGATGAATAAATTTCTAATATCTATTTTATTTGTGGAATGTTTATTAGACATAGCATTTGGAGATCCAACTACAGAAGTTTAAAAAAAATAGAGGTTTGTGTTTTATTTATTTATTTATTTATTTAGTCTTTTTGTCATTTCTAAGGCCGCTCCTACGCCATATGGAGGTTCCCAGGCTAGGGGTTGAATCGGAGCTGTAGCCACCGGCCTATGCCAGAGCCACAGCAATGTGGGATCCGAGCCGCGTCTGCAACCCACACCACAGCTCACGGCAACACCAGATCCTTAACCCACTGAGCAAGGCCAGGGATCGAGCCCACAACCTCATGGTTCCTAATCGGATTTGTTAACCACTGAGCCACGACCAGAACCCCTGTGTTTTATTTTGGACATATTAGAAGTTTGTAAGTTGGCAGTGAATTCATTGCTAGTATGTAATTTTATGTTGTCATCAGGAACCTGAGACTGTATTTCTATATCATTAACTTTTCAGCCTGTAGCTTCTAGCTTAAAGGTAATCTCATGTTTCTATCCATTACATCTGCATTCCAGACTAGCAGCAAATTTTATATGAAAAATTTAAAAGGGCATATCTCCATGCTAAGTCAACTGCAATTGATAAGCCATCTCAGAAATTACACACAACTTGTCTTAATATGATGTCATTCAGACGTAAGGGAAAATGGAAAATGGGACATTGTGCTCAGCTAAAACTGGGATTCTATCACTAAGAATGGACCACGAACATTGGAAGGTCAATGCAATCTCTAATGGCATATATAATAATGACTTAAATCTTCAAGCAATCCTGTATGCACATGGAATTTTAACAGGAAAAAGTAGAAAAACTAAAAATATCAGTGAAGAAATAAGGTATTGAAATGGAGTTTTAACTAAAGAACAACCCCCCCTTGGCTAAGAAGGCAGCTGCAAGCCTTTCCAGCTGTGCTCATCACTATACCACCCTTCTTGTAATAATGTAACAACTATGTGCCCTCTGTCCAAGCCAGCAGCCCTGCTAATCAGGTACCCAGCATTGCTCATCAGTTCTGCTTCTATAACCTTGCTTGCTCAGTTTCTTAGGGAGGAACACTGTCTGCTTGAGGATGGGGGAGGTCCGGGATGCTTACATGGAAAAATCAAGACCTTGTAGTGTATAAAAGTTACTGAGAACAAAGACCTGGTGCTCAGACTCTGGAGGTGACTCCTCTGAGCCCGCACCGGTGCTGAATAAACCTTGCTTTTCCATATCTCCGAGTGCTGTTTGTCTCGTTCCGTTGTCACGGTTTTTGCGGTTTCCTCAACAGTATAACTTGTTGGTAGATGTTCTGTGAGCCAAAGCAGGCAAAAAATGACTAACTCACCTAATAGTGACCAAATGCACAAATTAAATAACAATATACAACAGGTCTATCCACCTCCCATTTTGTAGAGTCACTGTCTAAGACTCTAAGCTTAGGAACAGAAATTTATATTTTTATCAACCCCTATTTTCAAGATATTCAGAGTCTGAAAGTATGAATGCTACTAGCATAAAGACAAGCTAATCAATAAGTAACAGTAAAATGTTTTTAAAAGGATTATTATTATAAGAATATAAAGATATGATAATACATTTGACATACAGTGTATTTATTGTTTATATTTGATAACATAGACATGCACTGCTCCATTCAGTGTTAGAATCTATAGCATTATAAAAGCAATGATTAAACAGATAAAGGTCAAAATATCAGTCTATTACTTATTGTTTGAAAACTTCTAAGTCTGGTCTTAGAAGGTTGTTCTAATGCATCACCAGATATGAACTTTCCTAAGAAACAAGACCACAGAACTGTGTGTGTGTAAAGTGTAGACTACAGTAACTGCTCTCTACAAGAAAGAGCAAGAATGATTAAGAAACACACGGCCAGACTTTCCTTCCAGAATATTCAGCAGTCTTGTAAAAATACCTCCCCTTGTGTGTGGTGAATATGTGAGGAGTAAAGAGAGTCCCTAAGAATTCTTTTTTAGGGAAGGCTTCTGGAAAAATCTTTTGTTTTGCAAATAAGTTTGTAAAGTTCATTCTCAAAGTTATCAGCTGTATATAAGTGAGGATTGCCAAAATTCTCTCTAGAACTCTATGTAATGATATATTTCACTGTACTTGCTGTGTGGTCCTTATTTTCCTTTTGTCTAGACTGTAACTAAACACTGTGAATTAGGAAAGAATACTACTAAAGAAATACTGCATTTACTTGATGAAAAACAAAGTGTCCTTATTATGCAGGATAAACTAACACCACTAAAACTCATGTTTATGAAAAAAATAGATAATTACGTTTTATTATGTGTGTTCTAAAGAGAAAAATAATTGCATTTAACAATGTAATTTTATACCATGCTATTCTAAACACTTTCATTTAAACAAGATCATTATAACAATGTTTTGCACACAGAAATATTTTTGAATACTTCTTAAAATGATCACAAAGTATATGAGCTCTGAATGTGTTGAATTATTTTAATACTTGCACTATAGCTGGAATTCTTGAAGAGAATGTGCATTTGCATAATGCTGATAATCCTTTTTCATTTCTTTTTGTGCTTCAGCTGTTGTACTATCCACTGATAATGGTAATTATATGTGTTTATTATCCATGATTATCTCTAGATATATGTGTTTCCTTTAATTAGACTATAAACTCTAAATGGAAAATCAAAATGAAGTCACTTCCTGTCTCAGTGTAGGATATTAAATTCTCTTCCCTAGGTCGAGAGTTTCCCAAGTTCCCATTGCAGAATTTCACCTGGTAAGTAGAGAGTGGAAGACCAATATAGCAAATTATGATACAAAGAAAGACACACATAGAACACAGATTTTCATTGCCCTCCTCACATCCTTTCATGCTACACATTCATTATTGTCGCCAGCACTCACATCAACAAGCAGTTTTCAAGTGCATAGATAATTGTGATTAGAAAACTTTCTCAAACACTGAATTCATGTAAAAGTCTGAACTACTATCACTATTTTTTAATTCTGCATAAAGGAAAAAATTCCCTAAGGACAAAGTTATCTCAAATGATTCTCTTTATCACTAAAATTTTTTGGTAGAAAAGTCATAAAAACAATATATTCAAGGCCATATGTGGTAATGGACTCCCTCCACTAAAGCTCAAATTTTGATTTTCTTTCAAATAAGAGCCATTCCTTCAACAATTGTTTAAATACTTGCTATATGCCTGGAAAGCTTTTAGACACAGGGGATGTACTTAGAAACAAGAATGAACTAAATGATAAGAAAACATCCCCTCATGGAGCTTAAATTCTATTTGGTTAAACAGAATGCAAAAAATATAAATGCATAGTGTGTAAATTATAAGTGTTTTAAGGTGAAATAAAGTCTGGTAAGTGTTTGGTAGAAAGGGGATTCAATGACAAATGTCACCTCCAGTTCAGTTTACTCGAACAATTTAACCTTACCTTCTTTTAGGTTGTCCTGTAGTTAAGCAGATCCACTACATAAAGCAAGCATTTTTGCCTTCTATTGCAATTTTATTTTAAATACCTCCACAAAGATACAATAAATTAATATGGATTATTGACAGTAAATCCATACTAATAAATCTTTACAGACTGTCTTTTTTCTAAGGTAATAAGTAGAGTTTAATTCCACATAAATAACTAAAAAAGGAGAGCAAATATAAATATGTATTTTATTTATTTAGATGGAGGTGTGGGTTACAATGGTAGCATTAATGAAATGCCCAAGTAACAGGCTTCCTATGTCCATGCTAGTCCTTCACTATTCAACCCAATTCCAGACATACTCTTCAGAATCTCTGTATATGTGTGATCCAGTAAAATCTACAATGATTTCAGTAAACACATACACACAGACATATAATATTGAAATACTAGGCTCTAAAGGAGTTTAGTGAACATGCAAACTATATATTTGCTAAATATGGGAAGACTGATTTTTGAGCTGTAGCATATACTTCCTTTTACTTTCTGTCATTGTTTCCCTCTTCTCAAACACCTACCTAAACAGCCAATTATTACACATTATTTTTATGCATTTTTGAAATATTTCCAAGAGATAAGTTTTGCTTGGATGGCTTTGTATTTAAAGTGCGTGTTATAGACTCAGTGAAACAGTCTGATATTTGACAGCTTTATTAAGTAGCACTCATGGGATCACCATCTGTAGAAGCCAGATAGAAAGAGGAAGAATGAGAGCCACTGGGTTTCTCTGGAGCTGGAAGGACCTGTTAGGATTTTCCCAGGTTGGGTTAAAATGCTCAGGCTTTTATATCCCTGTCTCCACTGGTGTTTGGATTTCATCAGCTGAGGCAATCCTTGAAGGAGCTGGCAGCTAAACTCTCTGCTATGATATTGCTTGCAGCCACGGGGGCAAAAATTCTGCCTTGAAGAGGTGTCTATATCCTTCACAGTGCTTGCCTTTAAGCACTTGTAAAACCTAAATGGTTTCGCTTTATAATATTTTTAAATGCTTCCTTATAAATCCTCCATGCTAAGATATCGTAAATCCAGGAATTAAAAAGGAAATATTTCCTTTTCTATGCAATTTCATAAATTCCCCTGTACACAAGTCAAGACTAAAACATGCCTTTGATACTAACAACTTGATTGGTTTGGGAACCAAATCTGTCGTGTAAATGTAAATTGCAGTAAGTTTATAGTTACTCTGTAATGGATTATTGCCAAGTCAATTTGTTTCATGGCATATCCCAATATTCAGGTTGATGTCTAAGTTTAAATGGGAAAAATATTTGATATTGAAATGCACTTTGTGAAAGGAGAAAGGGTAAATCTTTAAAGTTGAACTGAAGGACACACAACTCTAAATGATTTATTGGCTGTCTGATGTTCTCAAATGCCTGCCAGTCAATGTTACACGTGGCATCTTTCAGATAGTGTGGGCTCTTTCAAGGAAGTGCTTTTCATCTTAAAAATATGACTAAAGGACCACAAAAAGTGTGCTGTTTATCTGAATAGCAGAGAGGCTGATTTCAAAGGCTAAATCATTAGGAAGATAGTCTCAAATCTAGTATTTCAATAAGGTGTTTCCCTTTGATTTTATTCCCAAGAGACTGTGCTGCACTCTTATGAAAAATGACACCTAACAAATCATAGCAAACTTATGGTTACCAAAAGGAAAAGAGGGCGGAGGAAGGGATAAATTAGGAGTTTAGGATTAATAGATACATGCTACTATACATAAAATGAACACCTATATAGCAGAAGGAACGATACTCAACCTCTTGTAATAAACTATAATAGAAAAGAATCTGAAAAAGTATCCGAATCACTTTGCTGTACACCTGAAACTAGCACATATTGTAAATCAACTATACTTCAATTAAAAAAATGACATCTAATCACACTAGATTTCAAAATCCTTTTATAGTTTCATGTTGAAATTACTGAATTACTGGCTGGACTTGGCAATTAGACATAGTGGAGAGCTTTCACAAAGGAGCCGATCATTATTCTTGGCTTCCCTAACTTCATGCCCAACAATGGAGAATTTCACAAGGGCTGAAGAAAGGCAGTATATACATAATTCTAAATGTCAATGCTGAAGACTATATTCAGGGGAATGAAAAGTTCAGGAGCTGTTTCCTGTGCTGGCTCTGATTTATCTTGAATCAAATTATCGTTCTATCATTATCATAGGTATTTAACTTTTGATCCTGTCATTTGGTAACACTGATTTTTTTTCTTATATTTAAAATAAGTAATAATAAAGGAAGAGGATTTGGATGTTAATAGGAAAGAAAACTTAACACATGAATTTAAAACCGAATAGTTATAATAAAGCCAATTTACAAGATACCTTTGGGATTACATTATAAATTCATCACAGGCATTTTTTCCTATCACTAAATATTCAACTATGGCACAATTATAGATGGTTGCATTTTGTGGATTTTTTATATTATCCATGAGTGTTTTAGACAATAATAATGTTTCTTTTAAAATAAACAGTCTATGACCAAAGCACACATATTTGTCAAAGAAAATCAGAACAAAATTTAAAAAACATATAAAATTAAATATCCTACACTAAACACAATTATTTATACTGTGTTTTTATGCTTACTCTATAGATTCTGTGTATGTGAGTAAAAATGTACGTTTTTTTCTTTGCTTTTTAGGTTCATACCCACGGTATATGGAAGTTTCCAGGCTAGGGGTCAAATCAGAGTTGTAGCTGCTGGCCACAGCCACAGCCACAGCAACGCAGTCTCCACGCTGTGTCTGCAATGTATAACACATCTCACTGCAACTCCAGATCCTTAACCATGGAGCAAGTCTAGGGATCAAACCCATATCCTCATGGATCTTGGTTGGGTTCATTACCACTGAACCATGATAGGAAATCCAATATACACAATTTTTTAAAGTGAAGGATTCAGAGTGCACTTAAACTTAATAATTTCATTTGTTATCTTAAAAGTATGTGCAATGCATAAACTTTATACATAAACTTCAACTGAAACAAGAATATTTGCTCAAAAACTGTGAATTTAAATATTGATATATTTTTCAATTCAAAAGAATTTTTCAAAAAGTTTTTTTTTAACAATTCCATTTAATTTCTTAAAACATGTTATGGAAATGGGTCCTTTGTACTGCAAATTTTCTAGCAATACTTAAAAAAAATTCCATTAAATTTGTCGAATGGAATCTTATACTTTACATTGCATTTTTCTTTGAATACTGAGATTGAGTCTGCATTTTACCCTTTGTGTTTCAGTATGGTGTGTACCACAATAGCTAAAATTAAAAGCTTTGAAGCCAAATTACCTGCTTTCACATTCCAAATTCATCACTAAATAGCTCTGTGGCATTGAGAAAATTTTGTAAACTCTTAGTGCCTCAGTTTCATGAAAGAATGACTAAGAGGCTATTTCAGCAATCCAGGAAAATTAGACTAGTCATACCTAACTCAAAAAAATAGAGAAGTTCCCACCATGATGCAGCGGGTTAAGACTCCCACTGCAGTAGCGTCGGGTTCGAGCCTTGGCTTGGAGGAGGGGGTTAAAGGATCCAGTGTTGATACAGCCGTGGTGTAGGTTGTAGCTGTGGGTTAAGTTCAATACGTTACCTTGGAAATTCCATATACCGTGGGTGTGGCAAAAAATTTAGATAGAAATATTAAATGAGTTACTGCATGTAAAATAATTGGGAAAGTGCCTTAGAAGAATGTGTACTTTTATAACTTTACTAATTTAACATTTCTATAGGCAAGCTGTCAATTCATCTGGAATTAATTTAGTATATGGCATGACATGAAGCTTATTTTATATATTTTTTTCTCCCAAAACAATTCAAGTCAAAGTTTTAAGTTTTTTATTTATAATATGTATTGTTAGTAGATTAACTTATCTTTACATTTTCTGGGATACATGTTTTATCTAATACATTGTTCAATATGTATCGCAGTATTTTCTGAGCAAGATTCAACCTCTTACTCCAAACTTTAAAACACTCTGTGCACCCTCAGCATGACCACACTTGTAATCAGTCCCACCTCTCCTCAATCCTTCTTTGTTCAACCCTAAACTTTGAATTCTAAGAGTACTCCCAAACTCGATATTAGGCCTTCCTTCAACCTCATCTGTTTTCCCATCTGATATTATTTATTCATATGGAATTACAGACTATGTTTATGCTGACAGATCCCAAAGTTACATCTATGGCTTAGACCTGTCCTGTGAGTTGCAGACTGGTATATATGACTGACTTTTGGACAATGGTTTGCAAGTCTCCTGAGCATCTCAGACTCACCAGGTCCAAACAGTTACTTTGTCCCTATTAGCCCTATAATCAGCTTCCCTTACCATCCTTTTTTTCCATAGCAGACTGAGCATAACATAGCTTTACACTTTTTCCAGGTCTGAAATCTGGAAATTTATCCATCATTTCTACTTTTTCCCCTCTGTTCAGACAATCTTCTCCATCAAATATGGTGTGATTAGTGGGAAAGAAATATTTTGAATCACCCAGAAATACATTAATTCCTGGCTCTTATATTTAGTAATGATACCATACTTTGTAAATTAATCTTTCTTATCCTAAGTCCTTTTTTTAAAAAAAATTATTTTTCATTGAATTAACATTGGCTTATGACTGGTCTTGAATCTTTTTCTCTGTAAACATATGCTTTTGTATCTGTCAATTACAAAAATACAAAAATAATTGCAATTTGATTACAAGAATATATTGAAGCTGCCATTGTCGTCTTTATATCTCCTTCCCCTCATTATTACTGTATCTATTAAGTACCTAAGTATTCATTTTTTTTCTGAAAAAGGCATTTGGATACTTTTACTAAAGCATTAAAATAAGTGACTGAGACAATACTTGATATAATTACAGAAAGATGTGAATATCATGCACGGTAAATGGTTCATTTCTTACGGAAATTGTTAAAATTTACTAAGGTGTCAAATTCAGTATAACACACATATTGCTCTATTTAGTATGCTGATAAAAACACAATATCCCTCAAAAGCAAAAAAAACCACAAAAAACAAAAACAAAAATACCTCAATTTTACTATGTAACTTCATTTTTAAAAAGGAGAAAAATTGAGCCACCAATCAAGATTTAAAATCTTTAAATTCCTAACCATGAAAAGGGAATTCTGTAAAGCTTTTCTCTATCATCCAACCTCTTGATACTACACTTTACACATGGCATAGAAGTTGAGGACATCCTACATACTATGGTTCATCAATTATGGGTGATCTGTAAAAATTTAGGAAAGTTAAGAAACTTCTCAGCAAAAAAGTTAATGACAACAGACAGATGATGGTTTAAAACAAAAAATCTTAGGCTTGATATTGGCCTTTCCAAGTGATGCTTTAGGGGAAGAATATTGTATATCAATAGAATGTTATAAAATCATGAATTATACACAAGAAACATACATGTAGGTTACACAATTAAATAATTTGGTAAATCTTCCTACGTGAGCCTACCACCAAGAGTGTCTCTGATCACCTTCGTCTCCTGGTGATCATGCCCTTGTATAGGCTCTTTCCATACTGACCTAGAACTAGTCTGGGAGTTTTTTGCATACATGTAGGTGACAGCCTGTGACTACTGAGCTTAGGCCATTAATAGCACAGTAGCTTCCATTTTGGCCTCTTGGTCATTCAACCTGGGGGAAGACAGCCATCATTTTGTGAGGACCATGAATTAGCCCTATAGAGAGAGGCATGTAGAGAGGAACTGAGGCTGTGCACCAACGGCCAAAACCAACTTACCAGCCATGCTAATGAGCCACTTGGAAGAGGCTGCCCATGCCTTTACCAAGTCTTCAGATGACTACCATCCCAGCCAAAAAGTAAAATGTAACCTCTGAAAGATCTGTAGCCCAAACTACCTATCTTAATAATCTACTACTGAAATGATGACCCCTTGAAATACTCGGAGAGATAATATATACTTATTATTTTTTTAAGCCATTATGTTTAGGGGTAATTTCTTGGGCAGCGATAGTTGGTTAACACAACCCCATTCTCTGTCTGGTTCTCTGGGATTGTCAGATTGAGAATATGATCTGGTTTTTTTGGCTCTTTTGGATCCTTTAGAAGTGAATAGGAGTTCGAAGTGGTGCAATGAGTTAAGGATATTGGTGTTGTCACCTTAGCAGCTCTGGGGTCACTAGTGTGCCATGGGTTCAGCACAACAACAACAACAAAAAAACAAAAGCAAAAAGAAGTGAACTTCAAATATTGATCAGAATCCCTTTTTTTTTTAGCACTTGTTTGTAGTACTGTTCAACTATTGATTTCTAGAGTCCTAAATTATTCCATTTAGATGTTGTCCCGTCAAATGATATAACAGATGGTTATCCAAACAAAAGAATATAAACAAAAATTCTGACTGTGTAGTTGGCAAAATAACTCCCAGTGGAAATCTGATATGTAATTATGACTGTTCAAACAGCAGTGTCTGTCTAGATTGATCATATCCCTAAATAACAACGATCTCTCCTCCAAGTGAAGCTGAAGAAGGACAACAAGGAGGGCTTGTGAGATGCAAAACAACTTATGTCAATATAAAAATCATGCTTTTTCTCTAATGTAAGCCTTTGCCATGGAAAAAAAGAGTATCAAGTAGTAAATGTACAGTTTCCCCAGGAAAAAACTGAAGAAGAATGTATGAGACATCAAGCTCAACTGAGCAAATATCTTACCTTTTTCACAATGCCTTACATATCAGAACATGCTTCCAGACTTTTATCTTGCTGTGGGCACCAACCCCGGAATACTGTATTCTGTTTTTTGACCATTTCAATGGTCCTTATCTTGGCAGGTTAACTCACTTATGCCCATGCTCCACAACCAGGAATATCCTGTTCTGGAACCCCCCTCTTGAGACAAAGAATCTCTCATAATTCTATATCTTCCTTGACTGAGCAAATTTTCATAAATTCAGTTTTGCTTTAAAAATAAAACTGTTTGATATTTGAAGTTACATTGGTGAGAATTCAAAATAATGCCAGATAATTATTTGCATGATTATGCTTGTGCTATATACATTAGACAACATGCATTACTTCAAAATCTACTTACTATGCAATTAACAGATACTTTTTGAGCATATACTAGACTCCAGGTGCTCATTTAAATGATATGAATGTAAGAGATTGAACAAAAACAGATTCTCATTGAATGGACATTCTAATATAATGTGATATGCATAGTTCAATGTTACATTATGCTAAATAGGGAATCCAGTTGACATAACCAGTATTATGGCATTTCTTTTTACAAAAGCACTTCATTTGTGGGGTGTATATTTGCGTGTGTGTGGGTAGGTGGGTGGATGTGTGTGTGTGTGTGTGTGTGTGTGTGTGTGTGTGTGTGTGGTGTGAAGCAGCTAACAGAAATTTGATGCTTTAATTATCCAATTGGAAAAGTCATGTCAATAATAAAAAGAAATTCTGGTTTAGCTACTAGTATTTTTTTAGTCAAGTAATGATTTTTTCTTGAATGTAATATTTTTGTCTCATTTTTACACACACACAATCTGTTATATTCTGCTCATGACAATAGAAGGAATAAAATGTTTTTAGTATACATAAAAACTAGTCTGTTTGAGAGATGCTTCATCTGAAAAATAACAATTTATAGCTACTTTACAGATGAGAATGAGAATTGGATGTTTCTTTTCCAGAAATTTAAGTTCACATTTCAGTAAATAGACATTTCTCTCTGCAAACCCTGAGAATGTAATTGTTTTGAAAAAGAATCTGTGCCAGAAAATTACATGCCATCTTGGGTAAAAGACAATCACAAACAGTAATCGCACAGCAAATCAAGCAATACAGACATCCTTCTCTCATTCACGGTTGAGACTCCTTGCCACTCTAGAACGTACACAAGAATACCAATTTGGGGATAAATATCTCTGACACTTCAGAGAGAAAAATCACTTGAATAACAACTTAGCTGACACAATCAAACATATGCAAAACTGGGAAGGAACAAGACAAGCATTTTTCATATTAGTTCAGCTGTCAAGAAAGTGTAAAATAGGTCTAACATTTACTAAGCAAGTTTTTCTCTTTCTGCGTCTCATCATTGTTTATTCAGTTTATAAATTCATCAGCTTTTTCCTAGGCCGTGTTCCATGACATTGAAGGATAATTAACTGTCATCCATGATAGTGTGAAAGAAGATGTCAGAAAAGCATGGCAGCTTTGGAATTCATTTCTATTATTAGATACAGTCTGCAACAAAATGATTTGTCGTGTTTTTTCTTCAGCATTCTAATCAAGAAGAATAGTTAATAGATCAGAGGACATTTGTGATTTTACAAATCAAGCACATCTTTTCTAAGAGTCAGACCTTGTTTAATTTGTTCTTAATTTTTTGCAATTTATAGGTAATGCCTAAAACCTTGATGACTTCTGTTTCCTTTTAATGCCCCATTTCTTTTACAATGAACTTTAATGTTTGGTTTAATGTAATTACATATATTTATTATCTGCAACCAATAGCTCAAATAGTGATAAACACTTCACATTGTACAATTCCCCCTCACCAGGGGTTATATTCTCAACCCAAGTGAATGCCTGAAACCTCAGATGGTATTGAACCCTATATATGCTGCTTTTTCTTACATGCATACCCAGAATGAAGTTTAATGTATAAATTGGGTGCAGTTAGAGAATATCTGAATTGCTAGTGATAGATTCCCAGCAGAATAGAAGATGCCCCCTCCCTTGGAGTGTGGTGGTTTGAGCTAGACAGCAAGAAAAATTGGCCTACAGTAAAAAACTGCTTGCAAAGATTAACAACTTATAAAGATTAACTTCCCCTTGTATCATCAATCCCTCTTGCTCTCCTTACCTGGTTGTGAGACTCAACCTCTACCACCTTCTCCCATTGTGTAATTTTTCTTTTCCTGTCTAATTATCCCTGCTACAGTCACTCAGTCATGGGACTCGACCCCCATCTCTTCCTCAAATCATATAACTTATCTTTTATTGTCCTTCCACAAGTTCCCACCATAGACCCTTGCCACAAATTCCCACCACAGATTCCCACCACAGAGCATTTATAAAACCAACTTCTCCTTCCAGTTGGGGCTGACACTGTCTTGAGTCCAGGCTATCTCTCACATGCCTTAGTAAATTTCTTGCTATATAGATTTGGCCTCATGTGTTCCTCCTTTGGTGAACGTAACAGCTAGCACCACTACTTTTTCACTTTGTGGGACTATGAAGCAAGCTAAGAAATATTAGAACACAAAGCACTGTGATACAAAGATACACAACTGGCTACTAAGTGACTAACTGGCAGGATAAACTGGACAAAGGGATGATTGACCTCCTGAGTAGGACAGTGCAAGACAATGCAAGATTCCACCACACCACTCAGAACATTGAGCTGTTTTAAACTTACAAATTGTTTATTTCTAGAATTTTCCATTTAATATTTTTGGACTATGGTTGGCCATGGATAACTGAAACTGCAGAAAGTGAATCTACAGATAAGGAAGAAGTACTTGTAGGAATAAATTAAATTTCTATTCTCTATTTTTTTTTCCCATAGCTCCAGCTAAAATTAAGTGTACTAATTTTTTGGACCTTGTATATTTAGTTTATCCTCTTGTTATATTGTAAACACTGTGAAGGAAAGAAATTCTACTTTCTTGTTTGCATTTTTTCCTCATTATTCAAACACTATGTATTATTTTCTTATTTCTGCTATAAAAAATTACTAGAAACATAATGGCTTGTAAGAACACAGATATTTTATCTCACAGTTCTATAGAACAGATGTTTGACATGAGTCTTAGGAGGCTAAAATCAAATTGGGGGGTGCTATGGTCCTTCCTAGAAACTCTAGGAGAGAATCCCTTTCCTTGTATTTTCCAGCTTCTAGAAGTTACTTTCATTCCTTAGCTTGAGGTCCTTTTCCTCCAGTCTTCAAAGCTAACAATGTTGCATCTCTCACTGTTTTTCCATAGCCAAATTTCTCTGTGATTTTCACCAAAAAATTTTTCTACTTCTAATCCATGAGGTTAAATTGGGCCTACACGGAAAATCCAAAATAATCTCCCCCTCAGTGTTCTTAACATAATCATACCCTCAAAATCTCTTTTTCCTTGTAGAAAGTTCCCGGAGAGTAGAAAATAAGCATCTTTTTTTTTTTTTTTTTTTTTGGCCACACTCTTGGCATGCAGAAGTTCTCATGCCAGGTATTGAGCCAGCACCACAGTAGCTACACAAGCCATAGCAGTGACAACTCTGGATCCCTAACTAGCTTTGCCACCAGGGACTTTGAAAAAGAGCATCTTAGGAGAGCATTATTCTGCCTATCACACTATCTTAAGTAGAGAAACAATTTTTTGAATAGGTGAATTAATTTCAAATTGATCAAGTGGTGACTGAGTGAACATTAAATAACTCAAATATTATATTAATCATTAAGTGACATTAAAAATTATTAACATAGTGAATTTATTAAAAAACTGGAGACAGAAAAAAGTCTGCTTCATGTCCTTGTTTCCCCTTTTCCATGGCACACATATGTTTTTTCCTCTTAAATGTAACAGGCCTTCAGGCTATTTATCAAATATAGGCTTGGGAGGAAAAATAACATTGCTAATCAATTATTTGCTTCAAGGCTGAGTTCCTCTGTTTAACTAAAATACAGCAGGCTTTAAATTCTGAAAGTTTTTTTTTCTTTCAACTTAATCTGGAAAGATTCAGCTTTCTGCCCTGTGTGGTCTCAGCATTTATAGGTATTCGCTAGATCAGTAGTTTTCAGTCAGGAATGGTATTTTTCTCCCTATAGGACACTTATTGATGATTGCATATCATAACGGTATCACTTTTGGTTATGATAATTGGGTAGAGATATTGCTTATATTTCTTGGTAGAGGCCAGATATAATGGTAAATATCCTACAGTGCAAAAGATAGCTCACAACAATGAACAATTGTCTGGCATAAATGTCAATAATTCTAAGGTTTAGAAACTCAACTCTATTCCTTTTCTTTCTATTCTAATAAACCAGCTCTTTCTTGCCTGAGTTCATCTCTTTCTTATAATTCATTGTGGACCACAACATTAACATGTACATTAACTTTCTGGCTTTTCCCAAACCTGATGACCTAGGTGCACTTAGTTGATCTCCAATTGATTTTTCAATGACAGTTTCAACAATTCTTTTTTTTTTTCTTTTTAGTGAATATACTAGGTTTCTATCTTTCAATCCTCTGAGGATGGTTTACTTGCCAATGAAATGCTAACTTAGTGCAAATAGTTTAGCGTTTATTACGGCAGAGTCAATTTAAGCACTGATAATGGTATTATCTGGAATAATGCTAGCTGCTTTGTTCCAACAACATATAATACCATAAATGCAAAGGAAATTTGTTTATCACTCACATGATGTGTTTTTCAAATAGGCAAGGCATCCTCCTCTGTTACCTCAATCAGTGACCTAGGTTACTACAATTTTTTTCAATCTGTAGCATGTTGCTTATAAAATTACTGTAAAATTTGCCATGCTAGTCAACCAGAATGGAACAAGTAGATGGCAGTGTGAACTTGGAGGGTCTTAAGAATAAGACCAGATGTAGAGTACATTATACTCTTCTTTCACTATTCTTAAATTAATTCCATGCCCTCCTATAATGCAAATAAGCCTGTGAGCTCTATGCATCTAGCAAAACAGAACCCAGATATTTGTGGGCATATGAATCTGTGAACCTATCTTTATAATATTGACTGAATTGGTGAATGTACAAAAACTCTTTGTGAAATAATGTTGTAATAAGCAAGATATTGGTACCTAGGTACTATTAAATGTTTAATTATAATTGATAATCAGTCTATGAATTCAAAGATGATGGTAAGATTATTTAACCATCATTAAATACAAAGTTCTCAAAATCAAATCATGATTATCATGTTAGTGTTGTACCAGCTTTATCCAATGGTACACTAAAGAAAGCAGACCCTCGGATCTACACTTTTAAATACGTATCTTTTGTTGGAAAAGAAAATGCCAGAGTACAAAGATTCAGTATCACAAGTCGTGGGAACAGAATTTTCTTTTTGACCTTGAGAACCTAAACAAATCTATGACCTCACCTATTGGCATTACTAACCAAATATTGATACAAGGTGTACCGAACATTTTTGCTATTAGATTTTCAACCACTGATTTTAAAGTGTATTCAGTTTTTGATTTTCAAAGTTTTCATGCAAGCTTCATGGGTTTAGCCCAACCAGTTGAATTTGGGTTTAAAAAAGTCTGATACCTTGTGAATATCTTTAGTTTAGGCTTTCTTTAGTCAATGCTTACCTTAGCTAATACTTCATTATGAATTAAGGAGATAGGATGGGACCTCAGAGATTTGGAAAAGAGCATTTAATCTGGAAATTCCATTTGTCACACAAATCCTTCACAAATATGAATTAGTGCATATAAATCCACAAAGGAGGAAAGGAATCTTGCTGAAAAATCTGAGAGTACCAGTCATGATATCAGATGGGAATGACTGAAGGTTATTAAGGACATCTACCTTCTGAGTGAAGTTGTTGATTGCAAGGAAGAGGCTCTATGAGAGTAGGAAGGTTTAAGTGTGATGTTTTAGGAATCTATTCCTTCAAAGTGTGCAGTTACCATTTAATATTTAGGAACCTTGGTGTTTGTGACTTTGTGGGCAAAATTGTAAACGCCATCATTGATCACTTACTTTTGTAAAGATATCCATTTATTTTTGTTCTCATTCTGGTTTTTATTTTTTTAACTAGTTTTTTTTTTTTTTTTTAATATATGAATCGTGATCTGGCAGTATGGCTAATTCCCCTTGCAGTTTTTAATTCCATCCTGAATCCTTCTTTTATTGTTTACTGAAGTTTATTCACAAATCATGCAGAATGAACTGGGATCACATTAGTATAAGGATCTACTCCTGAATATTGCATAGAAGTGTTGCAGGGTCTATCAAAGATATTTCAAATGAATGCACACTTTCAGTGTTTTTAGGACTAGATTAGTGTAAAATCTATCTTTTTTTTTTTAAGATGAGAAAAGCTTATAGAATGTCTACAGGTTTCTATTTTTTTTCTAGTTCTCATGCAATTTGAGATATATTGTGTCATCTTCAGAGTTTTCCCATTCTGCCTGTCTTCTTCTTCTTCTTCTTCTTCTTCTTCTTCTTCTTCTTCTTCTTTTCTTCTTCTTCTTCTTCTTCTTCTCCTCTTCCTCCTCCTCCTCCTCCTCCTCCTCCTCCTCCTCCCCTCCCCCTCCCCCTCCCCCTCCTCCTCCTCCTCCTCCTCCTCCTCCTCCTCCTTCTTCGCAACTGAGGTCCCTGATATAAACCAACTGATATAAACCTGGGATCTGTGGAGTACATGCTATAAGAAATATTTTATCCCTTTATACTTCTGTTTATGAACCTTGTCTAGACTTTGGAGAATATTTGAAAGTGAATCTTAGCTCAGTTCAATACCAGGGAGATAAAATGTAACCACAATGGTGTTTCTCTATAATAAATAAAGTTTAATTTTAGAATAAAATTGAGCTTTTGGATATTTAGGATGAGCAAGAAGCCAGAAATATTATAAGTAGAGAATATAAAGGAGGCACACAATTGTGAGATAAAGACTGGTCATTTCAAGTTGAGATTTAGGGAGCAAGAGTAATATAAATGAGCTAGTTTCAGATTTTTCTTTTGCCTTGCTCATACATTTCTTTTTTATTATTTTAAAAGAACAGTTTTGGAATCTGAATTTCTTTTATAAGTTTTCACATAACAATACAGATTTTCAGGACTTTGAATGTTTGGTCCCTTTTTGTTCCATTATCATTCTAAGGAACTTGTTAAATATTTTTATCTTGTAAAAGGGTCTCCCAAGAGGTTACTGTAATTTTAACTGATGCTTTCAAAATTATGTTATTTAGAATTATAAGCACACAAAACAGAATTATTGGGTGAACATATATAAGAAGCAGAAATCTGCCTATAGAAGTCATTGAAAAGTATAAAAAAAAAAGTATAAAAGTCATCAAACTAGGTTTGATTTCAGAGACGGCAGGGAATGATGACTTGAAGCAAGATCTTCATTTTCTGCTTGGTAATCTAACCCAGGTGGCCTGAATGAAAACCAGGAGTTTTAGCCATTAGACTAGCTAGAGGCTGAAAGGAGAATTTCCCTGATTCTTGCCTCCTGTTGAAAGCAAGAATGTTTCAAGTAGACAAAGATTGTAAAAACAGGTATAAAAATTGTTAGAGATACAATACAACATGTGGGAGAGCACAGAAATACAGAGCATTAGTCTAATTATCTAAGACAGAAACAAAGTGGTAATACAGCCAAAGGAGAAGTGAGAGTGCAGGAATCACCCTGAACAAGGAGCAGCCCAGAAAGGTGACTTAATCCACTACTAATGAGGGGCAGTTCTTCCTGGTCTTTGTCTTCCTTTAGTCAATTATCGTCTTTTATATTTTATAGTTGGCCAGACCTAGGGCCCTCCCCCAATCAACTTGCAAGTCTATTGGCCAAGATGGTTTCCTGAGCAAAGCATGGTGGGAAGGTTATCTAGACTTATTATGGCCTGGTATGCCCTCCCTTTTTCTGACCAAGAAGGGTCTCTCTGCACATATGTAGTTGAGGTCCTCCTGACCCTGAGGATAGCGAGTACATGACCACTTTGTTCTGTCCAAGCAGGGCTTAGCCTCTTTTTTGATCCTGTCATTACCATTGTCTAACAAGTTCACAGAAACAAGTACCAGTTATTTGCCTTGTGCCTGTTATCTCTATCTTGAAGTATAGATATGTTGTTGTAAATGCTTGTTCTGGACCTACATATCTCCTTCCTCAAGAAGTGTAAATAAGAGGCTAGTTGTACCTATCTCCTGCTTCAAGAAGTAAAAATAAGACCCCAGTTGCAAATGTCTATTCTGGAGCCCATCCTGTCTCACTTTCATAAAATTCTGATAGGTGACCCAAAGCAAAATGTGTTCTATAAGTAAGCTGATTTTGTAAGGTCTTCTGAACCCATCAGTCCTTAGGGTCAAAGGGCAAGAGAAATTTACTAGATGAAAGCCTTTTCTTTTTCCTATGAATTTCACTTTATAGGCTTATAAAAAATACAATAAGAAAATACAGAAAGAAAGTCAGCAAGCCCTGAGGCAGTTTTTATAGTGGATAAAATATGATCAAAATGATCAAAGTCTTCCTAAAAAGCATTCCTCATTTCTAAGAGTCAAAGTAAAAACACAAAATTTGAGAGTCCCATGAAAAGAAATTAGATTTCAGATTCAACACAAAATGTATCTCATCACTGTGATCAGGAAGGCCCTCAAATGAATAATTCAAGGGGCCTCAAGGAAACTCCAGGATCTTGAGCCATAGCAGGAAGTGCATCCTAGTTTTTTCTTGTGAACCTTCAGAGGCCATTGCCTATTGTCTCCCCAACAGACCAATTAAAGCACTGTGACTAAGCAAAGCTAAATGAAATAGAAGTAAGGCTAAGGGGGAGAACACCACTTTGACAGGGTGGTGTTTTAGATGACTAGATAATAAGGTGATATTTATTAGCTATTGAAGTCTGAGCTCAAGTGGCTAAGGTGGGCTTTTCAAGGCCAGTTAACTGATTAGAAGGGGTGAAGTTCATGACATAAGCATTTAGAATTGAGGGCCAATGAGTAGAGAGCTTTGAAGTGACTCTACATAGATAAGCTACTGTTTAATAAACAGCTGTCTGCCCAGGTGGGCAATCTATTGTCTGAGAGGAAAATTGTTTACTCACACAAATTGGTTTGCAGGAATTTGCTGAAGCAAACAATGAAGTTATTTATTGGTTTACAGCCTTACCTTCCTGAAAAATAATTTTCTGAAATAAAATTTTAAATCATGTTGACACAGATGGCCTCAGGTTTCTGTTCTGACAGTATAGCTACATAAATAGAGATAGTCTAAAGTTTCTGTGTACTGTTGATTAATGGTATCCAGAAAAGATCATATTACTTTTGTTTGCTATTCACTTCAGCTGAAGTCTAAAAGAAACTTTAATTTCTGATGTTTAATGAAATCATTGTAGCTGTAACAATTTTCTTAAGCTGATTGTGTGTTTCTGTGTGTGTATATGTACTCTGTCAGCATATTCCAAAATATCTTCCCTAAAATTTCAATTTAAGTGAGTGAAAATTGTTTAAATCCATTAATACTCAAATCTTGTATTCCTTCAATTGATTGCTCTGTATTTTTATGGCAAAGTTTTTGATATGTTGTCATGAATTTAAATGAAAAAAAAAAAACTATTCAGCAAGAAATTAGGAATATTTATTGTGAAAAAGGATTAACCACCACATGTCATTTTCAGAAAAGAATCAATTCTTTGGGGCATAAAAGTATAAATTTCATTCTGTTGGTGTGGAAGTAAGCAAAATGATCATTATTATGTTGTTCATAGGATTCTCTCAAGCTTCAGGTAAAACTGCTTAGAAGGAGGAAAATAAAAATAAATTGCTAGAGTTTCATAGTTACAAATTGGGAAATAAAAATGAAATTGTTGCTTGAATTTTGTACTTCTCTGCAGGGAATTAAAAGCAATATATAAATATTTTTACAAATATTGATATAGTTCCATGTTGATTCCATATGTGAGCAATTTGCCTTCTGTTAAGCTTACTATTGAATTTTTTTTAATTCAAACTGGAATGCACTTGTCTGCCAGAAATTTTGATTTCTTCATTTGAAGTGAGGTGATAGTAACTCTAAATTAAATATATTTCTCAGCATTACAAAAATGCTGTGTCTTTGACTAATATATGACTGAATAAACTCATGTATAACTGAATCTAAGGAATAATATTACATATGCATGGAAAATTAAATAACAACAGTGTACACACACTCATATCTGACACTTTAATCATATAACATATTAAAATATTATATCTAAATATAACATTAATATAATGTATAATGAAGAAAGTTAAAAAACTCTCCTGAATGGCGTACATTTAGACTTGAACACATGGAAAGGAATATATTCTTAGGAAAGACAAGTGTCCCCTGTAGAGAAGCATGTTAAGGATCTGGCATTGTCACTGCAGTGGCTCAGGTCACTGCTATCGGAAATTTTCCTGGCCTGGGAACTTCTGAATACTGCAGGCTCAAGCCAAAAAGGAAAAAGAAAAGGAAAAGGCTCAAGGTCATAATTATACCAGTTCTCAAGTAAAATTATACCTTTCAGGTTATTACAGAATAGTGTTTCTGGAGATTGTTTTTCTGGAGTTTAGATAATTTAATTGAAATGGACTTAGAAGGATGAATAGGTAGAAGTCTGAAATCAAGGTATTTTCAGGATGATGCTCTTTTTGAAGTCTCTGAGGGAACTCTTCCATGTCTTGTTCTCCTTGATATTACCAGCAATCCTTGGAGTCCCTTGCTTTGTCCAGGCACCCCTCTATTTTTACATGGCCATTTCTTTGTTTGTCTGCATCTTCACATGGCTTTCTCAGCTGTATATCTGTGTCTCTCCTTTTACAGAATCACCAGTTGTGTTGTATTAGGTTCCAGCCTAATGATACCATCTTAACCTGATTAGATTGGCAAAGCTTCTATTTCCAAATAATGTTAAATAGTGGCAACTGAGGGTTAGGACTTCGGTGTATAAATTTTGAGGTGACCAATTTTAATCACAATTTAAACTACTACCTTACTATTTCACTCACTAATGAATTAAAGCATCTTTGACCTACAAAGTTTCTTATATTTTAATGAAAGACTTCTTACAATTATCCTCTATTGTGTAGTTTGTTCCACTCAAATAACCAAATGGAATCACCTGCCTGAACCCATTAAGGTATGTTTCTCAACCCTGGATTCATTGACCACTGACATTTAAATGAAAGGATACCTTTTATTTTGTCCTAGGAAAAGAGAAATAGAATGTACCTTCACTGTTTCCCTATTTCTCTCTTCCTGGACCTCATTTTTTGTTGTTCCTGTTATTTCTGGTTATTGGTCAAACTTGGTCTAATTCACTTCCGATTGCACATGCCAAATGAGTTATTTCCCACTATTCTATGATAGTTCGTGTTTCTAGGACAATGTTAAATGAAAAGCAGAATAATAGAATAATGAGACATAATCTTTGCCTTGTTCTTGATCATATGTACAGAGTGTTTGACATTTCAAGGACTGTGATGTTAACTAAGTTTTTACAGCTGCCTTTTAAGTACTCTCTATTCAAATTTTGCTGAAAATTCTTATAAAGTTGATTTGGGGTCCTGCTGTGGCAAATTGTATTAGTGGTACCTCTGGAGCACTGAAATGCAGGTTTGGTCCCCAGCCCATAACAAGTATAGTGGGTTAGGGATCTGGTGTTGCCATAGCCGTGGTGTAGGTTTGAACTGTGGCTCAGGGTGGCCAAAAAATAAAAAAATAATTTAGAAAAATATTATTCCACTTATAGATATATGATCATATTATATTTTATCTTTTTTGTTTGTTTTTTTAGGGCCACAGTTGTGGCATATGAAAGTTCTCAGGCTAGGGTTCGGGTTCGAATAAGATCTGTAGTTCCTGGCCTATACCACAGCCATAGCAATAAGGGATCAGAGCAGCATCTGTGACTTAAACCACAGCTCAGGAAATGACAAATCCTTAATCCACTGAGCAAGGCCAGGGATTGAACCACATCCTCGTGAATACTAGTCAGGTTCATAAGCCACTGAGCCACAATGGGAACTCCTTCCTTTTATTTTATTAATATGGTGAATGGCCATGGTTTAGTTTCAAATGAGGATTTTACTCTGCATTTAAGAAAATATTTTAATCACTTTTAATGTTTATCTCAGATTAGAAAGATAAAACTATTCAGTAGGTAATTTAAATACATAGATATAATTTGTATAATTGAGAAATTATATGAATATTTCAATTCTGAGCTGATGGTATGGTGAACAACATCTATAATATGAAATATGAACATTAGAAACTTCCCTGGAATGTGGGAAAAAATGAATAGGGAACTGGTAAAACCACAGATATAAAATATGAGTGGAAGAATGGAATAAAACACACAAGTACTCATATCAAAAGCAAATATATACACATTTAAACACTACTTAAATTCAACCTAAGGTACACAATAAAAGACTATTTCATGACCTGATTTTTAAAATATTGCTGAATTTGTAGATCAAAACACCACATAGTTTCCTGACTATATTAATAAAAATAGACCCATCACTTAAAATATGTTATAGTTTTTTAAATACAATAATAAGAAAAAAATATCTACAATGAATACACAGTATTTTTTTTCTGTAGCATAAAATACTTGGATGGTATTCCATGTTTTCTACAAACTTTTACATGAAGCCTGAAAGAACTGTTGGGTTTTGAAAAATATTTTGAGCTAAAAATTTTATATTCTATATTTTTAAGAAATAGAATTATTGGCTGGGGGAAAAATGTAATTGTAATGTATACATGTAAGGATAACCTGACCCCCTTGCTGTACAGTGGGAAAATTAAAAAAAAAAAAATTAGAACTAGAGACAAGATGGCGGAGGAGTAGAGGGACACGCTCGCCCTCTCCCACAAACACAACAAAAAAAAGCACATCTACAAAATAAATGACTCGCACAGAACAGCAACCAATTGCTGGCAGAAGAACCTAAACTCCAATAACGGCAAGAAGTTCGTGACATTACGGGGCAGAACGGGAGAAAAGAGGAGAGTGAGAGAAGGTGAATCCGAGTGGGAGGGGCGCTCCCGAAAGGGAACTGAGGAGGAGAAAGGGATCCCGCACCCTGGAAAGTCACCTACACGGGGGAAAGATCAAACGAACCGGAGGAATCTCCAGATGCAGAGAAGAGTGTAGCAGTAAGTTGGAGTACGGAAAAGCCAATCAAGAACCGAACGGACCATCTGAACTACGGGCACAGTCACCAAAAATTGAGACGCCTGGGTGGGGGCTGGACACCGAGTCCTCCGCTCCAGAGGCTAGTCCCCAGGCTGGGGGGGCGGGGCAGAGCGGAAACTGCTTGGGAGGTCTAGAAACCATTTGACAGGGCAGAGACTGCCTGGGAGACTAGAAAACAAAGCTGTCGCAGAGGAAGGGAGCAATACTCTAGGGGCGGGGAAGTGGAAAGCCGCATCGGAGGGAACCTGGGAAAAGAGCCTGGTCTGCGCCCATGCTGGGGAGGGGAGAGAAGAAGGGGTGGGTCCCCATAGAATACCCCCCACACCACAACAAGCTTACAGGCCCACTAGCTAGCTGAAAGCTGTGCTTCCCAGTACATCCCCTCCCCCCACCCCCACCACCCCCTGCACTCTCGCCAAACCTGGGGCTGCCTGCCATCCAGGAGGGCCGGCCTCAACAATTGCCTGAAGCCTACCACCACGGGGGCTGTCCCCGCACAGGCCTGCTTGCCCTTTGGAGGGGCTACACTTCCGCAGAGTAGCACCAAACACCACCAGCCCCCGAGAAAAGGCCTGCAGCCCAGAAAAGCTAGAACAAGCCTAGCCAGGCAGTGAATAGATCTGCCTAATTCCCGGACGGTTTTTCTGAGTTGGTCTGCCCCGGGGAGGAGCCTCTTGGGTTTCCAACAGCCCTGCTACCCTCCCAAGCCCCCAGGGGGTGCCCTAGTGGATCAGCTGCATAGGACTGCCAGCTCCAGGCAGGACCCCCTACAGCCCCGAAAAGCTGCAACAAGCCTGGCCGAGTCGGGAAAAGATCTCAGAGGGTCTTTCTGAGTCGGGCTGCCCCAAGGAGGAGCCTCTAGGGTTTCCAGTGGCCCTGCTACCCTCCCAAGCCCCTAGGGGGTGCCGCACTCCCGCGGAATAGCTGCTCAGCACCACCAGCTCCCTGGAGGAGCCCCTGCAGCCCAGAAAAACTGCAACAAGCTTGGCCAGACTGTGAAAAGATCTGCCTACATTCTCAGGCCAGCCTTCTGAGTTGGGCTTCCCTAGGGAAGAGCCTCTTAGGTTCTCAGTGATCCAGATAGCTGCTCCAGCCCCCAGGGGGTGCTACACTCCTGAGGAACAGCTGCCCAACACCACCAACCCCCTGCAAGAACCCCACAGCCTAAAAACACCAGAGCAAGCTCTGCATTACCAAGTGAAATCTGCTACCATCGTGGTGTGGACCTCCCAGTCCTGTCTACCCTCAGGAAGCCCTCCTTTACTTCAAAGAAACACTGTTAGCCCCATCAACACTCCAGAAAAGCCACACTGCCTCAAAAAAGATTGACCAACAACGCCAGCCCTCAGGAAATAGTCCACGGCAGTGACAAGGCAAACACTGCCCGATAACGGAGAGTACAACTCCCTCAGGAGAAAGAAAACAACAAGCAAGATGAAGAAGCAGAGAAACCACCCCCAGTCAACCCAACAAGAGAACTCACCTAAAACAGTCAACAATGAAACAGATCTCTGCAGTCTGACAGACCTGGAGTTCAAAAGAGAAATAGTGAAAATACTGAAGGAATTAAGAGAAGATATGAACAGTAATGCAGATACCCTCAGAAAGGAACTAGAAAATAGAAGGAGGAGCCAAGAAAAACTAGAACATTCATTTGCAGAGATGCAAACTGAACTAAGGACAGTAAAAAACCAGAATGAATAATGCGGAAGAACGAATCAGTGATATGGAAGATAGAATAATGGAAATCACTCAATCCGGTCAACAGACAGAAAACCACATCAAAAAACTGGAAAGCAATATAAGAGACCTATGGGATAATATAAAGTGGGCCAATCTACGCATAATAGGAATTCCAGAAGGAGTAGAAAAAGATAAGGGGATGGAAAATATATTTGAAGAAATTATCGCTGGAAACTTCCCAAATCTATAGGATGCTGGGTTCAAGATACAAGAAGCACAGAGGGCCCCAAACAAACTGAACCCAAAAAGACCCACAGCAAGACACATCATAATAAAAATGGCAAAAGTGAGTGATAAAGAGAGGATCCTAAAGGCAGCAAGAGAAAAACAGAATGTTACCTACAAGGGAACCCCCATAAGAATATCAGCTGACTTCTCTACAGAAACACTACAGGCCAGGAGGGAATGGCAAGAGATATTGAAAGTGCTCAAAGGAAAAAACATGCAACCTAGAATACTCTATCCAGCAAGAATATCATTTAAAATAGAAGGGGAAATAAAAATGTTTTCCAACAAGCAAAAACTTAAAGAATATTGCAACACAAAACCCAGGTTAAAGGAAATATTGAAAGGGCTTCTCTAAACCAAAAAGAAAGGAAGGAAAGGGAAGAAAAAAGAAAAGAAAAAAAAAAGAGAAGAAGAGGAAGAACTAGGACTGAGGAAACCGCAATCAGAGAGCAGTCACTCAAATAAGCCAGCATACAGATTTAATCATGAACAGGCCTCAAACAAAATAAAATTAAAAAGAAAAAAATAAAAAAGAGTCACCAAAACCATAAAATGTGGGCAAGGGATGTTAGGAAGTAAATAACCCTTTTTGTTTGTTTGTATGTTTCTCTTCTTAATTTTAATATAGTAATGAAGTGTTTGAACTTACAGGACCATCAGGCTAAAACACACAATTATGGGAAGGGGTTAGCATACTTAAAAAACAGGGCAACCACAAGCCAAAACCAAACATTGCATTTGCAAAAAATGAAAGAAAAAAAAATACACTCAAGCAGATAATAACAGGAGACCATCCAAAAAACAGGGCAACCACAAGCCAAAACCAAACATTGCATTTGCAAAAAATGAAAGAAAAAAAAAATACACTCAAGCAGATAATAACAGGAGACCATCCAACCAAAAAAAAAAAAAAAAGAAAGGAAGAATGGAGAACCATAGAATCAACTGGAACACGAGGTTCAAATGGCAATAAATAATCATCTATCAATTATCACCTTAAATGTCAATGGACTGAATGTCCCAATCAAAAGACACAGAGTGGCTGAGTGGATAAAAAGGCAAAACCCTTCAATATGCTGCCTACAAGAAACTCACCTTAGGACAAAAGATACATATAGATTGAAAGTGAAAGGGTGGGGAAAAATATTTCATGCCAATCGACATGACAGAAAAGCAGGAGTCGCAACGCTCATATCAGACAAAATAGACTTTAAAACAAAAGACATAAAGAAAGACAAAGAAGGACACTACTTAATGATTAAGGGATCCATCCAAGGAGAGGATGTTACTATCGTCAACATATGTGCCCCAAATACAGGAGCACCCAGATACATACAACGAATATTAACAGACATAAAGGGAGACATTGATGAGAATACAATCATAGTAGGAGACCTTAATACCCCCCTCACATCAATGGACAGATCCTCTAGACAGAAAACCAATAAAGCAACAGAGAGCCTAAAGGAAACAATAGAAAAGTTAGACTTCATTGATATCTTCAGGACCCTACATCCAAAAAAAGCAGAATACACATTCTTCTCAAATGCTCATGGAACATTCTCAAGAATCGACCACATATTACACAGGCCAGGAGGGAATGGCAAGAGATATTGAAAGTGCTCAAAGGAAAAAACATGCAACCTAGAATACTCTATCCAGCAAGAATATCATTTAAAATAGAAGGGGAAATAAAAATGTTTTCCAACAAGCAAAAACTTAAAGAATATTGCAACACAAAACCCAGGTTAAAGGAAATATTGAAAGGGCTTCTCTAAACCAAAAAGAAAGGAAGGAAAGGGAAGAAAAAAGAAAAGAAAAAAAAAAGAGAAGAAGAGGAAGAACTAGGACTGAGGAAACCGCAATCAGAGAGCAGTCACTCTCTGAGATTAGCTTTGGGACACAAAGCTAATCTCAATAAATTTAGGAGCATAGAAATTATCTCAAGTATCTTCTCTGACCACAATGCCATGAAATTAGAAATCAACCATGGGAAAAGGACAGAGAAAAAACCTACTGCATGGAGACTAAACAACATGCTACTAAAAAACCAATGGGTCAATGAGGAAATCAAGAAGGAAATTAAAAACTACCTTGAAACAAATGATAATGAAGACACAACCACTCAAAATCTATGGGATGCTGCGAAAGCAGTGCTCAGAGGGAAATTTATAGCAATACAGGCCTTTCTCAAAAAAGAAGAAAGAGCCCAAATTGACAACTTAACCCTCCACCTAAACGAACTAGAAAAAGAAGAACAAAAAAGACCTGAAGTCCGCAGAAGGAAGGAAATTATAAAGAGCAAAGAAGAAATCAATAAAATAGAGACTCAAAAAACAATAGAGAAAATTAATAAAACCAAGAGCTGGTTCTTTGAAAAGGTCAACAAAATGGACAAACCCCCGGCCAGACTCACTAAAAAGAGGAGAGAAAGAACCCAAATAACCAAAATTATAAATGAAAAAGGAGAAATCACAACGGATACAGCAGAAATACAAAAAACCATAACAGAATACTATGAACAACTATATGGCAACAAGTCTGACAATCTGGATGAAATGGACAATTTTCTAGAATCTTACAGCCTGCCAAAACTGAATCAAGTAGAAACAGACCACCTGAACAGACCGATCACTAGAAATGAAATTGAAGAGGTCATAAAATCACTCCGTACAAATAAAAGTCCAGGACCAGATGGTTTAACAGGTGAATTTTATCAAACATATAAAGAGGAATTGGTGCCCATCCTCCTTAAACTCTTTCAAAAGGTTGAATAAGAAGGAATACTCCCAAAGACATTCTATGATGCCACCATCACCCTCATTCCAAAACCAGACAGAGATACCACCAAAAAAGAAAACTATTGCCCAATATCATTGATGAATATAGATGCAAAAATTCTCAACAAACTCTTAGCCAACCGAATCCAACAACATACCAAAAAAATTATACACCATGACCAGGTTGGGTTCATCCCAAGTTCACAAAGATGGTTCAACATATGCACATCAATCAGCATCATACACCACATTAACAAAAAAAAAGTCAAAAATCATATGATCATCTCAATAGACTCAGAAAAAGCATTTGACAAAGTCCAACATCCATTCATGATCAAGCCCCTCACCAAAGTGGGTACAGAAGGAACATTCTTGAATATAATCAAAGCCATTTATGAGAAATCCACAGCAAATATAATCCTCAATGGGGAAAAACTGAAAGCCTTCTCACTCAAATCTGGAACAAGACAGGGATGCCCACTCTCACCACTGCTCTTCAACATAGTTTTGGAAGTCCTAGCCACAGCAATTAGACAAACAAAAGAAATCAAAGGCATCCATATAGGAAGAGAAGAGTTCAAACTGTCACTGTATGCAGATGACATGATACTATACATAGAAAACCCTAAGGACTCAACCCCAAAACTCCTTGAACTGATTCATAAATTCAGCAAAGTAGCAGGCTATAAGATTAACATTCAGAAGTCAGTCACATTTCTGTATACCAGCAATGAACTATTAGAAAAGGAATACAAAAATGTACTACCTTTTAAAATTGCACCTCACAAAATCAAATACCTCGGAATACACCTGACCAAGGAGGTAAAGGACCTATATGCCGAGAACTATAAAACTTTAATCAAAGAAATCAAAGAAGATGTAAAGAAATGGAAAGATATTCCATGTTCCTGGATTGGGAAAATCAATAGTGTAAAAATGGCCATACTACCCAAAGCAATCTACAGATTCAATGCAATCCCTATCAAATTACCCATGACATTTTTCACAGAACTAGAACAAACAATCCAAACATTTATATGGAACCACAAAAGACCCAGAATCGTCAAAGCAATCCTGAGGAACAAAAACCAAGCAGGAGGCATCACTCTCCCAGACTTCAAGAAATACTACAAAGCCACAGTCATCAAAACAGTGTGGTACTGGTATCAAAACAGACAGACAGACCAATGGAACAGAATAGAGAACCCATAAATAAACCCTGACAGCTATGGTCAATTAATCTTTGACAAGGGAGGCAAGAACATCAAATGGGAAAAAGAAAGTCTATTCAGCAAGCATTGCTGGGAAACCTGGACAGCTGCATGCGAAGCAATGAAACTAGAACACACCCTCACACCATGCACAAAAATAAACTCAAAATGGCTGAAAGACTTAAGTATACGACAGGACACCATCCAACTCCTAGAAGAAAACATAGGCAAAACACTCTCGGACGTCAACATCATGAATATTTTCTCAGGTCAGTCTCCCAAAGCAATCGAAATTAGAGCAAAAATAAACCCATGGGACCTCATCAAACTGAAAAGCTTTTGCACAGCAAAGGAAACCCAAAAGAAAACAAAAAGACAACTTACACAATGGGAGAAAACAGTTTCAAATGATGCAATGGACAAGGGCTTAATCTCTAGAATATATAAACAACTTATACAACCCAGCAGCAAAAAAGCCAATCAATCAATGGAAAAATGGGCAAAAGACCTGAATAGACATTTCTCCAAAGAAGATATACAGATGGCCAACAAACACATGAAAAAATGCTCAACATTGCTGATTATTAGAGAAATGCAAATCAAAACTACCATGAGATATCACCTCACACCAGTCAGAATGGCCATCATTAATAAATCCACAAATAACAAGTGCTGGAGGGGCTGTGGAGAAAAGGGAACCCTCCTGCACTGTTGGTAGGAATGTCAACTGGTACAGCCACTATGGAGAACAGTTTGGAGATACCTTAGAAATCCATACATAGAACTTCCATATGACCCCGCAATCCCACTCTTGGGCATCTATCCGGACAAAACTCTACTTAAAAGAGACACATGCACCCGCATGTTCATTGCAGCACTATTCACAATAGCCAAGACATGGAAACAACCCAAAAGTCCATCGACAGATGATTGGATTCGGAAGAGGTGGTATATATACACAACGGAATACTACTCAGCCATAAAAAGAATGACATAATGCCATTTGCAGCAACATGGATGGAGCTGGAGAATCTCATACTGAGTGAAATGAGCCAGAAAGACAAAGACAAATGATAAAGTAAAGTAAAACATAAAATGATTATAAGTACAATCAGTGACTACTAAGCCAACTGCATAAATTTAAGTAAAACTATATTTACCACATTTAATGAGAACTAGAACTTATTTTTAAAAAGTGAGATGTATGATTAATTTATTACAATAAAATGGTACTGTACCACAAGATAAAAAATAGAAGACAGATATTTTTAAATCCTAATTTCTTATGTAGTATACTTAGTATTTTTACTTATTTGCATTGTGAATGAAAATTATCTGTTTGAAATACCTAAGGTAACAAAATATTGCACCTCTATTTTTAAAATAATTAAAAAAATAAAAACAACTGTTGTAATTACAAAAGGATATATAAGATACTGTGTGGAAGTGAAAAGCCAGAAAAGCCCTCTGTCATTTTGAACAATAAATCCAATCCATCTAATTTTCTTTTAAGCGGTGGAAACCAAAATTTAATATGGAAGATATTCTTAAACTATTTGATATACACTGCTTAAAAATAAAAAGGTAATTGAAGATATATTGAGATACATTTTGGAGAAAAGAGAATGAAATGAAAGCCGAGATATTAAAGTACAAAACAGAACTGATAGCAATACCATATTAAGAATATATAAATATATTGATAAAAGCTTGAGAGGATGCTCGGGTGAATTATTATTGATTATTATTTACATATTAATGATAAGATATAAATACATAAATCAGACAATTTATAATGAAGAAGAAAAACTAGTAGACATGAATTGAAACAAAATGCAAAGTTTCAATATCAAAACCCTAAGTTGCTCATGCTTTTCTAGTGACCTATTTACCTATGATGTGTAGGACAAGGTGTCTAGTTTTAGTTATGGATAAATATAGATACTGAACCAAATTCCACAGTGACCAGTTGAAAAGAAATAGACCATAGATCAGGCAGTCTATTCTGTGGTTGACAAAATTCTAGTCTGTTGGAAATACAACTACCTGTAAAAGGACAAACATATAGCCTTAAAGTTAAAATGACCCTTCTTAACTTGAGTTAATAAAAATCAACTTTTTTTCTCTTAGATAGAAGTGAATAGTGGGAAAAAAAATCTAAAATTCAGTTAATTTCCATAAACTAGAGCTTCTTTTTAAACATAAAGGAAGCCATCAAAGAATTTTGATAAAGGACAAATTTATTTCATAGGCTGGAAACTACAGAAAATATGGAAAAGTACATCTCAAAATTTAACAAATACATAAGTGACCTAGGGAACAAACTAAAATGTAGATTTAGTAGAGCTAGAGTGAGGTCCACTCTTTTTAATTTCTAGTGGATTAAATTAACAATGAAGAATTTTGGGTTATTTTAGTACATATATATTCACAAGCACAGGTAAATCCCATATTCTTTAAAATGTCATCCCAGTAAAAACAAAATTAACACATTGTGTAGAGAACCTTTTCTTTGGTTTAGATTGATCTATTATTAGAATGAAATTGGAATCTTTTTACTTTATTTAAAACTGTATTCCAAACATCTAGAAACTTGTGAGTAGCAATTGTCCACCATTTAATAATATTTTCCTGAGATATCTAATGCACCTAAAGACAAAATAGCTGCCTTGCAGTGATTTCCAATTTATCCAATTTTCCAGCATCTTGTCTGACCACAGAATGACAGATTACTCTTTCATTCTCTCCACTCTCTGAACAGCTAAGCCAATTGTTTTCAATCTTTTTCCTTCAGCAACTCTATCTCTTAAAACACTTTAGAGTGGCTTTTGAAGGGATTTCTCTTTAGTTAAATGGTTACACACCTCTCTCATCATCGGAAGTATCAATGGAGAAATAGCAATATTTTTCGTCACATTAAGGGCAAGTTTCATTGTTTCCTTCATCTTGGAAGTCTGATCTAAAACACCATGATAGGTCTGATCCTTTAAAGTTTCAGGAAATTTGAAGGTAAAGAATTTCTATGTCTGTTTGGCAAGTGGTTGTAACATCGTTTTGAAACATTCAGGTTTGATGTTCTCCTTAAAATATCAAAATAAAAAGGCTGAATACTCTATACAAGCAAGAGTTTACTTAATAGAGGATCTGCCCAGCAATTGAGCCATCCTATACAAAATCCTAAATAGTTCCAAAAGGCGTTCAGAGCAGAGGAAATTTTCCCCAGAGAGCATTAACTAACACTTGCCAGGTGTGAATCTGGCCATCTCAATAATGCCTCCAAATGCTATCATCTAGAGATTTAACTCCTTTTCCTGCTGCTAAGTGAAAACATACACATGATTTGATTCTCCTATGCAAATTTATGGAATACCATATATATACAGATTTACATTAAAGCTACACAACATCATTGTAAAATGCTAAGCATTATCTGGTTGTTCAAGGCTAGCCTCTCAGAAATATTTCAAATGAGATTCTTAATTTATTTAACTTATTGGATGGATCAAATCAAGTTATCAACCAATGTGTCTTTCTAGTATTTTGTGAAGTAGACCCATTAAAAAAAATACACCAAAACACTTGAATTTAAAAACTAATATATTTTAGCCAAGTGGCTTATTTAAGTTCACTGAGGAAATCACAGGATTAACTTTTTGACTCTTGAGCCCACTGTCTTATCTGACAAACTGTTTTTAATTAAAATATTCATGGGACATATTTTTTAACACATATTAACTCACATTTAAGAGATATTAATGCATATCAAAGTTACTAAGGCTCACTTGAAGATAAAGTTGACTCTTCTTTTGGATACTATAGAAAGCCCATTAGAATTCTCTTAAAACTATTCACACTTTTTTGTCTTCTTTTATACTTGGCCATATATATATACACATTTATATATTATATGTACTATAATTTATACATACAGATCTTTAACATTTAGGATCTGCAAAATTATGCATAAATAAGTTCTTACAAAACAACATAAATTTATTTAATTTTATTTTTCTATACTTTCTGAATGTAAATTCAAGGGACTGAAACCTCATTTACAGTTCATTTTTGGCTTTCAACACCTACCCACTATCTTATGAAGAGTTAGCACTCAAAACTTTTATCATTGAGTTATGAAATGAATAAGTTCTTCATTTCGTTATCTGAATCACATTAAATGTTTGGTGCATTTGAAAAATTAGTGAAAAATACGTAAAATGATGAAAATAAACATGGTAGAGGGCCAGAATTTCCCCCTTGTCTTCTACTTTTGCATCACTTCTTTATTTTTGCTACCAGCTGCCCCATCTTATAAACTTTAGCTACCCTATCAGCTGCAAAGTTACTGAAAACAGTTTTCAGAAGATACAGTTTGCTTGTTTGTTTGTTTTGTCTTTTTACCTTTTCTAGGGCCGCTTCCACAGCATATGGAGGTTCCCAGGCTAGGGGTCTAACCAGAGCTGTTGCCGCCAGCCTACACCAGAGGCACAGCAATGCAGGATCCCAGCTGCGTCTGCAACCCTACACCACAGCTCCGGGCAATGCCGGATCCTTAATCCACTGAGCAAGACCAGGGATCAAACCCACAACCTCATGGTTCCTAGTCGGATTCATTAACCACTGCGCCATGATGGGAACTCCAAGAAGATGCAGTTCTGATGAATGATGAAACTCTAAGCAAATGATACCAAAGCGCAGACAAAACAAATAACTGACAACCTTAAGTTTCAGAAAAATTGAAAATTTCTGCCAAGCCAAAACCTCTGATACTCAACTTCCCTTCTTCCATAAAAAGTATATATCAACTTAAAGGGCTGAAATAATTATTCATTATAATGCTGATTTTAGCATAGCTAAAGGAGTTTAAACAGTTGCTGGAAAACCCATAGGAGAAAATGCAAATATAACTCTGTCTTACAAGCAAATTCTAATGGAAAACTCTTCTGTCAAGATGTAAAGCTGAACCATTACAAAATTCAGGCCTATGGACACATTTTCCCCAAAGAAGTCGTATTAGGTTGGAGATTTTACTATCATACTCATTTCTGATAATGTCTTTTTAAAAAACATCTAGAATTAAGTGTATTTATTAACCATTGTATCTAACTTATAAGCATAAATGATTTTCTCTTGTACCTGCATAACTGAGAATTACATGTCCTTAAAAGCTATTCTATTATATCACCTTTCACTTTTGAGACCCATTTAAAAATTATTTTATAATATTTTAATAGTATTTATACAGAACGGAATGCATTCAACAAATATGTATTGATTATTTTTAGGTGTTGCGGATCAAAGGGCTAAAACTCCAGACAAATATATTCCATTTGAAAATTCATTTGATATATTAACAAATACATAAGTAACACCAGACAAGACCAATGAGACTTTGTAGCATAAGATATAGAAATCCTAAGCATCCCTGAATAGTTGGAAAAATATGGACTAAGGTAATGCAATATTAGTATGAAAAATTACTGGAAGTTCATAGCTTTTCTTGGCATTGCCCTTAGTAGAAAAAGTCCTTAGTACTTTTTGAAGAAATAGTACAGTCTCAGGACACTAGGAAAAAAAAGAAAAGGAAAAACCATTGGCCAAGTTTGAATATACCTTGAGAGATTTGCCCTTTTCAAAACTGCAATGTATTTAAAATTTATTTTAATTCTTAGCAATTATTTGTAAATGTAGTATATTTTGTTTTGTATATTCTTTAATATTGAGTTATTATTAATTTTCAATATTATGTTATTTTCTGGATTAAAACATTGTGATTCTACATTTTTATCCATTACAAAATGATCATCATGGTAAGTCTAGTTACCATCTCTTACCATACAGTTATTAAAATATTATTGACTATATTCTCATACTGTACATGATATCCCCATAGCTTATTTATTTTATAACTTAATAATCATTTTTATATTCATAGTTGCTGGGATTTCCTTGACTAAAAGAATCAAGTTAAACAATTTTCATTATAAAAAATCTTTATTATGTATACCATTATTGCTATCTCCATTTCTCTTTTGCTTTCAATTTTTGTCTCGTCACATTTTATTTTTCCTTTCCTTCCTCTCTCTTTCTTTCCTTTTATTTTTCTGTTCTGTTTTTCATTTGGTTGGTTGCTTTTTAAATTTTCTTTGTCTTGCCTTGCCTTCCCTTCCTTTATTTTTTTGTTCTTTTTCTGGGCACATTCTGAAACCAAAGGGGCATATTTGAGGGGAATATTATATGGTATAGTGAATAGTACACATATTGAATTTCTAGTGATTCCCTTTACTTCATATAGTTCAAAGATCAAGCTGCCTAGTAACCCAGTGTCATTATTATTGTTTCTTAAGACATTCTTGTATTCTCAGTGTATATGGCTACTATATTTTAAAAGATGTGCTATTAATAATCTACTCCGTTACAGGGAGAATGTAATTTGCTCACTTATTCAAGCCGGACATTCACTGTCTATTTTTGATTCTTCACTTTGCTTTGGGTTGATTTCTTATCCATTCAAGTCTATTGATTTAATCTCCTAAACAATATACAGTATGACTCCTTTTCATTATCTCTGTTACCATCAGCTTCATTCAGAAGGGGGAGAAAATTATGATTCTTAGGTTCCTGGCTTTGGGGATTAGTAATAATGCCATCATTACCGAAGTAAGTAAACTTGGGGAAGGTTAGTAACTCTTGTCTGAGGAAAATCAACTCCCCTCTGCTTATTTAATCTCCTTCCAGCAGATCCAACTTCAGTGGAAATTTTGCCATGCCATTTCTACTTTTTAAATAATTCACTGGATCTCTCAGGTCACTTAGAATACAATCAAATGTTCCATCTCAGTCTACAGGGCCATGCATACTTTGATCTATTTTGTTTGTTTTTTTGCATTTTAGGGCTGCACCTACAGCATATGAAGGTTTCCAGACAAGGGGTCAAATCAGAGCTACAGCTACTGGCCTATGCCACAGCCACAGCAACGCCAGATCCAAGCCGTGTCTGCGACCCACACCACAGCTCACGGCAATGCTGGATCCTTAACCCACTGAGCGAGGTCATGGATCAAAACCACAACCTCATGGTTCCTAGTCGGATTCGTTTCTGCTGCACCATGAGGGGAACTCCTGATCTATTAATACGTCTTAATTTTCTTGAATCACTAACTTGTCATGATGAAGATCTTAATTTTCTGAATATTTCAAGCTTCATACAGTTTCAAGGACTGTGCACATGTTCTTACTTGCACATGTTCCTCAAGGTCTTTTCTCCATCTTCTCTTTATTAACTCTTCAAAATTCAAGATTCTACTTAATTGGTACTGCCTCAGCAAGGCTTCTCTATTCTATTCATTCTAAGTGGGTCATCTCTATTTTCTGTGGTCTTTTTTGTTTGTTTTCTGCGAGCCATTTTTTGCAACTAAAGTATTTTTATGTCTTTTTTTTTTTTTTTTTTTTTTTGCCCTCTAAGTTCAATAAGTTAGTGTGGGAATTCCCATTGTGGCTCAATGGCTTAAGAAACTGACAGTGTCCATCTGGATGTGGGTTTGATCCCTGGCCTCGCTCAGTAGGTTAAAGATCTGGCATTGCCAAAAGCTGCAGCTTAGGTTGCAGATGTGTCTCAGATCTCTCGTTGTTGTGGCTGTGATGTAGGCCTGCAGCTGCAACTCTGATTCAGCCCCTAGCCTTGGGACTTCAACATGCTGTAGGTATGGCCATTTAAAAAAAGAAAAGAAAAGAAAAATGAAAAGAAAGGAAAAGAAAAGAAAAAAGAATATTGTGATTTCTGTAATTTCTTTCTTTCTACAATTGTGTCTGATACCAGCACAGTCCTTGGTAGAAGAAAGTAATTCATTAAATATTTACTAATCAAAGAATACAAATATTTAATGAATTACTGGTTGCATTTTGAAAGAGTGTAGCTTGAATTACAATCTCCCCCAATATGTACTTTTCTGAAACATTAATTTTAAATTACAGTTTGAGATTCTTGCTTTTATTATTTTTCTTATGAGAAGATTTTCATAAATTACTTAACATATGATTGCAGGAAGGAGATTCCCATCTTAGAGTGTTAAGCATAAAAGTAATTTTATATATTGAAATAAATATTTTCACTTGGTGTGAATTTTTATGGTAAAGAACATTTTTATGAGTTTCAGTACAAGGAAGAATAGTTAACTTGTTCCTTTTGGAAAAGGAGATTTTTGTCCCTTTTTGGCTTTAATGTCCTTATTATTTGTAAATAATATTTTCTTCAGATGTAGTTTGTGAACCATTTTGTAAGGTTTTTCTTTTTCTATTGTTTGCTCAGACTCAGCTGTACACAAATGTCTATTTTGCTCATGATTCAGGGGAAAGGTCATTTTGTAGACATCATTATATTGAATTTTTTCCTTTAGACCTCGGCTATCAAGATGATTCTTCATATATTGCCAATTTCATTTCCTAAGCATCACCTTGATCTTACTAGATTTTTCTACTTATGCAGCATAAAAAGTGAATGCCAAATCAACTGTGTTGTTAAAAGTGCTCAAGACACAGCCATTTTGATAGCCAAATGGTAACTTCATTGGAAATCACTGCATTATAAACTTACAATTTGCTTTTACAATTTATAAGAAAACTGTAGGATGATGCTTTGATTTTGTGTCCTAAACTGGTTCCTATTCACTATATTTCTGGAATCACTAGACCATGTAATTATGCCACCTGCATTAAAATTAAAATAACAGGTTTGATAGGTCAGCACTTAGAAGCCAAGGGTGTTTCACTTGCCATCACCTCTAACTAAACTCTATCTTAGGCTACAAAAAGACTCTTTTGAAAGAGACTGGAGAAGTTCAAGGAGGCTTTCTTGGAAGCAGGGCAGCTCAGGAGTTCTGGGGATTAAAACTGGAGACAAGGCTCCACCATGACTAACCCTCTCATTCTCATGTCTGCTTCCATATGTGTGCAAAGACATTCTCTCCCACTGTAGATAAGTTTATTTTTTCTCCATTAAGAGGAGGAAAACTCACCTATAATCAAAACCTGGGAAGGGAGGGTAAGATTCCTGTTATCCCTTAGGCTCACTGTTAAAACTATAAGGACTGAATCTGACTAATCTGCCTTGGGCCTATTGTGGCTACAGAGATTCACTCAGCCACAGTCAGTGAAAGTGGCATTGGGGCAGGCTTAGAATCATGGGTCCCTGGCCACCGTGGATATTGGGAATATAATTGTTGTGAGCTAGGAAGTTCCTTCAACTTGTCTGCGAAAAGTTACAAAGAATGCCATTTTACACAGCCATACAGTTCAAGAGAAGAAAGTTTGATCATGGCAATAATATATTTTTTTAACCAGAACTTGAGCTCAATTATCCCTTTTATAGTTCTTACAATACTGAGAATTTTTTTCTACCCTTAGGTAATAACTGACTAAAGTTTCATTAACTACTCACTACAAAGAATTCAGTATTTAAAAATGGACATATGGACTCACTAACTGAAAGTAAAGCTACTCTTTTATTGTTGGAAACATCATTAAAAAAAGCTCACCTTTTACAATAAAATTTTAGGTATGATTTTGTAGACTATAATAACTTGTATTCCTAGCTCATTAAATCTGCTAAATAGCTTACTCATTTAGTCCCTAAATTAATTATATACAACTTGGCTTAAAACATTTGGTTGGTGACAACTGACAACAACAAAAAATTCTAGCATATATTCCTGAAATTTCTTACCAAAATAAAATGTCTCTTGAAAATATTATGAAATGAAGTGATGCTTAAATAGAATATATATGTATTTTTTTAACTTGGGAAAATCAAGGCATTTCTTAACTCCCTTACATTTATTTCTACATTATTAGTAGTTTTAAATGTATTTGAAAATTTTGCTATGTTTTTAAGAAAGATGCACTTCCACTATAAATTACTGAAATATGTCATGTCCATTTATTCTGTGGACATTTTCCCTATCAAGTCAACTTGAAAATGTTTGTTTCCTTAAATGTGATTAGTAGACAAAAATATTTGAATGTTAAATAATATGAAATAAAACATTTTGATTGACAAAACAAAGTTAAAATAGTTTTTAATTATAGTAGTTCTATTATAATACTTGCTTTGAAAATGTCAGTTTGTTCCAATGAGATGGATATACCTGGGAACAATTAGGATAAAGTGTGGAAATAGGGCTTATGTGAGATTTTGACCTAAATAAATACAAAGTGAATGCAAGAAAATGCACCCAGATAGGTTGGGAACACACAAATGCAAACATAGGCATACCTTTGATATCAACCTCAGTTATGTGTGTTCTTGTTATGAGCCATCTCCATTCCCCTCAGGTGTTACAATTTTCCTTCCAATTTCAAAGAACTTTCTTTACACTATTTGATAATAATTCACAGGCTGGAACCCCTCCAACATCTACTTCCACAGGCAAATTTCAGGTATTTTTAAAAGCAAATTGCCATATTCAATGTAATATTTATGCATGAACCATTTACTGTGTGTAAAACTGGACCATTTTTTTAGGGCCTTTTTTTTTCAATGTCACTAATGAAATGTGTGTGTTGTGTCATTCTTCCAATGAGCCCTGTGTTTTTGACTGCAGTTTTGCAGAATTATTTTTAGGAACATATATATTGCATTAAAGGATAACTGGTTGTATGTAGGTTTTACAGTAAACTTTGTGAACAAATTGGTGGATCAACACAATTTCTGAGGAATTTTAATAATTGAATGTTATTACATATAATTTGATCATGTATAATCTATGACAGCAATCAAAATGAAGTTGGTAAAGATAGTAACTAGAAATTGCCCACAGGTCTATACTGAGACTACTTATATAAATATTCATACTATATTAGAATTAATTTCCATAACACACATTAGTCTTGTTTATGAAGTATAAACTAAATATAGCCTTGGCAAATGGTAGAATACTTTTTAATGTTAGTTCATTAAAAAAAACTTTTAATTTTAAATTTGAGTACTGACTATGGAAGGATTTATAAAATGTGCTCTATTACCTTTAAAATAAAAGCAGGCTTCAAAAAGAAGAAAGTAATCGCTTGTATACCTATCTATTTTACATATTATAAGCAATTTTTATTTTATGATTAAAGTAGTGACTTAAATACACTTATTTATATCCACCTAAATATATCCAAGTGTGTGATAAATGTAATTTAAAAGTTTCATACCAAAAATATGAAAATTCACATTATTCACTTTATAACTGAAAGCACTTGAAAGAATTAATTAATCTCTATCAACCTCACGTTTTTCATAAAAAAAATACAAAGCATAAAAATTTAGAGTTCTCACTCTGCCTCAGCATTAATGAACCCGACTAGTATCCATGAGGATATGGGTCAATCCCTGGCCTTGTTCAGTGGTTTAAGGACCCGGTGTTGCTGTGGCTGTGGCATAGGCCCCAACTACAGCTCCAATACGACCCCTAGCCTGGGAACTTCCATTTCTATATGCTGCGGGTGAGGCCCTAAAAGAAAAAAAAAAAAGAAAAAAGATTTAACATAGGTTTATATGAAATGGCACTTACTGCCATAATTATTATAAATATACATACAACTATGATATTTTCCCTCATGCCTTCTTTCTTATTTTAAATATCACATATTAATAGAGAAAATCATTTAGTAAGAGCCTACCAAAAGTTGCTTCACGAATTATTATAAAGAGAACCAGAAAAGAGCCTGGTGGTAGATAAAAAGTCTAGGTAGAAAATGAAAATAACAGTTAAACATTTAAATAGCATACTAAATGACTGAAATGATAATGTAGTTTATACTTGGATCTTAGTATGTACAGAATAATTGCATTTATTTTTATAGTCTTTGTCAGTTGTCTGACATCTTTTTGAAATCTTCATATGCCTTCCTGAGGTACGGATTCTCAAGTATGATGGTACCAGCTTTTTCTGTTTATAAATTTCTGGGTGTTTCATTGTCACATTACCTGGAGGGCACTAATGGCATTTCACACATGGCAGCCAACAGTGCCAGATGTCCTGCAAATCTACATTGCAAAAAGTGCTCCCCATCAAATGCACTGGTGAATATTCATGTAGATGACAATCTGTAATTATCTAGTCAAGAAACTAAATGTTTTACATCTAAACACTTTGGAAGGGTTTGCTCTAAACTAAAATTTTCAAGAATGCAACCACCATGTAAATTAAATGAAAAATGCTCTTTTTTTAATTCTAACAACTTCCAAGTTTTCAACATTTTCAAAAATTATGTTGCAATGGCAATACTATTGATGTTATTTGCTTATTTGGGGTTTTTTTGTTTTGGTTTTTTTTTTGGTCTTTTTAGGGTCGCACTCACCGCATATGGAGGTTCCCAGGCTAGGGGTCTAATCGGTGCTGCAGCTGCTGGCCTACACTGCAGCCACAGAATCGCCAGATCTGAGCCGTGTCTGCGACGTGTCATGGCAACACTGGATCCTTAACCCACTGAGCAAGGCCAGGGATCAAACCCGCAACCTCATGGTTCCTAGTCAGATTGGTTTCCACTGCGCCACAACGGGAACTCCTATTGATGTTATTTGAGTCACAGATAAAACACTGTTGCAAGCTGCATTATCACATCTGTGTCTTGTCACATTCAGGATAATTGTAATATTTAAATATATAATTATTTAGTCCTCGTTTTAAGATAACAGATAACGAGAAAAGGCATTAATACATGTCATTTGAATATATCAAGTGGGGCATTACAGCATGATGACAAATGTGCTGTTACCAATGTGCCCACCAATATTTTTTTCCTATTGAAATAATAAAACTCAAGATGTAGAGACCATTTAATAAGATATATATATATGTATACATAAACTTTTTGTTTATATAGATGCATATATATACTTCTATATACTTAGATAATGTAATTAATGTAATAATATATGCTTAATTTTTGAAAATTATAAGCACGGTTTAAAAACCAAATACCACCACTACAGTGTTTAAAACATGGTTTAATATTTTTAGTCATCATAGGAAGAGAGGCAGTAAACATTTAATTTCCTCTTTGTGATAAAAGTGTAAAAAGGAAAGTTTATTTGTGTTAAGAGAAGTAAGTGATACAATTTTAACTTGGGTATTAATTTACAGGCTGGAAGCCTCACGAATCTTATGAGGGTTCATGAAATGGCTTCTAGAATGAATGTGTCTTAATAAGATCTCAAACACTGTATTTGCCTAGACCAGAGAATGTTGAAATTGAAAAAGACTCCCTCCTTGACCAGACTTTAGTCATCCCCTCTAGACCCACTTAAGTCCAGTTTCAGCAAAGAGTCTTTCAAACTAGCTTATCTATGATCCCCTCAACCTTGGTATCTGAGCCTGCCGTTAGAAAAATTCATTTTAACAAGAATATCCCTACCCTTGATATCTCATCAAATATAACTCCATATTACATCATGAGAGAATTGTAACAAAATACTAATGCCCAGCATCTAGTCCCAGAAATACTGGCTCAGTTCATCTCCATGGGGGCCAAGGCACTAGAAATTAAAAATCTTCCCAGGTTAAGAAAGGCCATAGGCAGTTTATGCTCAAAGGGAATAATGGTCCACAAGCAGTCACTGATGGAAGGATAGAAGGCAAAGGAGACATTAGACTGGTAGGCTTATGAGGTAGGAGAGAAGCACAGGTGAACTTGTAACACACGCTGAATAAAGAGGAGACTGGGAAAACATTGGTGCACTTGATTTAGTGACTTCAGAGGAACAGTGGGTTTTGTAATTTAGTATTTCACGAACAGGGTAGGCAGCTGCTAAAATTGCCTCATTTGATCCCTATATCTTGGTTAATATACCTTTGAGGAAACTTCTAATCTTGAGCTTGCCTGAATTTATGAACCCACTTGTCTTAAAGAGACTTGTGTAGAAATTATGAAATTTCACTTCCAGAATTAGGTTGTACCAAGACTATGGCTTCCATTTTGGGAGCTCTGTCTCTCACTTTAAGGGAAGCTGGCTGCAGTGTTGAGAGCCACCAAGTGGAAAATACCACATGGCAAGGAACTAGTTTCACCCAATAAAAGCAGGAAAGAGGTAAGGCCTGCCAAGAGCCACTTAAAGGAGCTTGGAACCAGATCCTTCCTTGGTTGTACCTTTAGACAGTGGCAGCTCTGGCCAACTTTGTCACTTCAGCCTTTTGAGAAACCCTGAACTAGATGCAATAACTAATCCCCACCAGGATTCTTGACCTAGAGAAACTGTGAAATGAATGTTTATTGTTTTAATCCATTACCTTTCGGTATAATAAACTAAGCAGCAACAGATAACTGTTAAAAGGGGTGATTCAGAGAGAGGAAGGCTCAGGTGGAGGGAAGATAAATGTTGTATAGGTTATAAATATCACTCAATGGAAATACAGGGCTTGGAGGTTCAGAGAGGAGAACCAGAAAAAAATTCTAAAAGATCGTTGCTAATGATTTGACTAATAAAGTTCATGATCCAGGAGAGTAAACGCTTACATGTGCCTCAGAAAATAGATAATTTTATTCCTAAATGGAGAAATAAAAAAATTCCCAAAAGCATAGGGATGAAATGAGATGAAGATTCCATCTCTGGATTCTGATATGCAAGTTGTGGGGAGAATGAAGAGCCTCCTCCATGGAGGGTTATACTCAAAGCACAACCAAGTTCATGATGAAAGCATTTGTGTGGTAAAGAGGGAATACACAGCAGCTCCTTTGATTGATAGTTGATTGATTTGGAAGAATGCAGGCAGTATTTTTTCTTGTATGTGTGAGTACAATGAAAATGATCTCTCTCCTTCCAGATTTCTTGCAATATAGTCAAGGTAAAAATATGTTTTTACTTATTTCAGAAAGCATACTGAGCACATTTTAATGGTATTATTAAATGGTAGAGAAAATAACTAATGTTATAAACCCACATTTTCAGCCTATGCTTTTCACACTTTCAAAATGATACCAGAAGAACCTTGAATAAATGGCATATTTGTACTCATTTTATGCCCTTTTATTGTGACTTTATAATAAATGGGAAGTTTTTTGGTAAATATTCTGTAGTTTGGAGAAGCAATTTTGAACATCCAACTAGCAAGCCCATATAAAACTATGTAACACCACAGAATACAGTAAAAGAGTAATTTAATGAACTTAGAAGACAAACTAGGCACTTTGTTCCAAGCTTATCAGGGAAGATACAATTTCAATACCAATGAAATAAACTCCCACAAATTGATTTTTCTTTGTGTGCACTCATCAGTGTAAACACAATTAAATTATAAAGCCTGTACTTGTTCAGGGATGATGTTTTCCATTCAAATTTATGCTATGTGGGTACTTTTTTCTGATACTTTGTTATATGGAAACTTTGCAAAGTGAAAAAATACAACTACAAGTTTATGAGCCTCTATCACAGAGGATTAAAACCTATCTATATCCTTTAAATAAATAATAATATTATAGTTTGCATCAAATGATAATATTATGAATGCATCTTAATTGTAGTTATGAGAACTAAAAGTTTTAAATTAGCATGTGCTGTAATTTAAATAAAACAAAAGCTAATTTGTTCTCATCAAAATAGTGCAAAATTTCCAAGAAAATCAAAAGTTGTATCTTTAATTTTTTTTAATTTCAGGGATTAAATTCATATGAAAGTACTGCTTTTTAATGGCTGAAAAGCTTCCCAGAAAGTTTAGAAAATGCTTAATTCAATAATGTAAACTTCACACAAATACCTCAAGTTACTAATATCATCTCTGTTTTTCTCAAGAGAAAACTATGACTGCAACGATTATCACCTTGCTCCAAATCATGCTGTTAGTAAGGCATATATGAAATTCTCCTTCTCCTGATGCCAAAGCTTATATGTTAAGAAAATAATCACTCATGTTCAGCTCTGTGTAACTAAATACTTAATAGATATTTCCCAGTGATAAATTAAGGACTTAAAAGAAGTTTCTATCTGTCACAGCACACCTATTTCACGCACATATTTCACACACTGCCTGCATGTGTGTAGTTTATATAAGTTTAAATTTTTGGATTATATTAGTATGAATTAGCTATTGAAGGAAAATGGAATGTCCCTCATTATGCATGGGAAGACTGCTTTTCACACTAATATAGCAAAGAGAATTTCCCCTTTATAATAGTTTCAATCAGGAATTTGGACAAAATGGTACTTTTGGAAACTGATTTTGCAGAAATTAATTTATCACCATAAAATAGACAAAATCTGAAATTAAAATAAATCTTTTTTGATACTTGAGTTATTTAAGTCATTAGACTCATAACTTTATCATGAAACCAAAATTTCAGACAGTAGGAGTCAAAAAATTAACTATGGCAAGCAATTAAGGTATAACCTTAAAATCTCAATCTGGAAAAAGACAGGGATGCCCACTTTCACCGATGCTATTCAACATAGTTTTGGAAGTCCTAGTCACAGCAACCAGAAAAACAAAAGAAATAAAAGGCATCCAAACAGGGAGAGAAGAGATAAAACTGTCACTGTAGAGATGGAAATAATATAGCGGAATAGAAGGACTGGAGTTCAACTTCTCTCCTAAAAACAACAAAATTCACAACTAAAGGCTGAGCATTCTTCAAACAAATGGAACAGAAACCTTAAAAAAGATATCCTACTCCAGAAGACATAGAGGAGGCCACATCAAGAGGTAGGAGGGGAGATTACATGATATAAACAACCCCATACCTCCTGGGTGGGAAGCCCCACAGACTGGAAAATAACTGGTTCACAGAGACTCACCTACGGGAGTGAGAGTTCTGAGCCCCACATCAAACTCCCACGTGTGGGGATCTGTCACTGGGAGAAGGAGCCCCTGGAGCATCTGGCATTGAAGGCCAGTGGGGCTTGTGTGCAGGAGCTCCACAGGACTGAGGGAAACAGAGACCCCATTCTCAAAAGGCGCACACACACTTTCATGTGCACTGGGTCCCAGGGCAAAGGGAAGTCTCCATAGGAATCTGGGTCAAACCTGACTGCAGTTCTTGGAGGACTTCCTGGGAAAACAGGGGTGAATGTGGCTTGTTGTGAGGGAAGGACATTGGAGGCAAAGGTCTCAGGAATATTCAGCAGAATGCCTTCCTCTGGAGGTGGCCATTTTGGGAAAATCCGGCCCCACCCATCAGCACTGAGGAGCCCCAGGGCAAACAACAATCCAGGTGGGATCACAGCCCCACCCATCAGTAAACAGGCTACCTAAAGACCCTTCAGGCACATAGCTGCCTCTAATCCCATCCAGAGACTAAGATCCACCCACCAGAGGGCTTAGAATCAGCTCCACCTACCAGTGGGCAGGCATCAGTCCCTCCCAGCCTAGAGCAAGCCCCTATACTAACTTCAGCCATAAAGGGGGCAGCCACCAGAAGTAAGAGAGGCTACAACTCTATTATCTGTAAAAAGGTCACCACACCAAAAACCTATAAAAATGAAAAGACAGAGAACTATAACTCAGATGAGGGAGAAAGAAAAAAACCCAGAAAAACAGCTAAGTGACCAGGAAATTCTCATGCTCCAGGAAAAAGACTTTAGACTGTTGATGCCAAAGATGATGCAAGACATTGGAAATAAACTGGAGGCAAAGATGGATACCTTATAGGAAACACTGAGCAAAGAGATACAAGATATAAAACTTAAACAAGAAGAGATGCAAAATACAATAAGTGAAATAAAAAACTCACTAGAAGCAGCTAACAGCAGAATATAGGAAGCAGAAGAATGAATAAGCGAGGTGGAGGACAGATTAGCAAAAATTAGGAATGCAGAACAGAAAAGAAAAAAGATTGAAAATAAATGAAGAGAGCCTCAGAGAACTCTGGGACAATGTTAAACACACCAACGTCCATATTATAGGGTTGCCGGAAGGAGAAGAGAGAGAGAAGGGGACAGAAAAAATATTCCAAGAGATAATAGCCAAAAACTTCCCTCACACGGGAAAGGAGCCACTCACTCAAATCCAAGAAGCACAACGAGTCCCACATAAAATAAACCCAAGGAGGAATACACTGAGACACATATTAATCAAACTGACCAAAATTAAAGACGAAGAGAAAATCTTAAAAGCAGCTAGGGAAAAGAAATAAATAACATACAAGGGAACCCCGATAAGGTTATTGGCAGATTTTGCAGCAGAAACTCTGCAGGCCAGAAGGGAGTGGCATGATATATTTAATGTGATGAAAGAAAAAAAAAACCCCAATCAACATTACTTGACCCAGCAAGGCTCTCATTCGGATTTGAAGGAGAAATCAAAAGCTTCACAGATAAGCAAATGCTGAGGGAATTCAGCAATACTAAACTAGCCTTACAACAATACTGAAGGAACTCCTCTAGGCAGAAAATAAAAGGCAGCAACAGGAAACAAAAATATCACAAATGACAAGGCTCACCAGTAAAGACAAATATACAGTAAAGATACAAAATCGTCTATGCACAATTATGCCACCAACAATCCGAAATCATGAGAAGAGGTGGGTACAAATGCAGGACACTGGAGATGAACTTGCAATTAAGAGAGCAACAACTTAAAACAATCTCATATATATATAGACTTTTATATCAAAAGTTCAGAATAACTGCAAACCAAAAACCTACAATTGATACACAAACAAATAAGCAAAATCAACTCAAATTCAACACTAAAGATAGTCATCAAACCAGAGGAGAAGAGAACAAGAGATGAAGGAAAGAAAAAAGAGCAATAAAAACAAATCCAAAGCAATTAATAAAAGGGCAATAGTAACATACATATCAATAATTATCTTAAATGTTAATGGACTAAATGCCCCAACCAAAACATATAGACTCCCTGAATGGATACAAAACCAAGATCCATATATCTGCTGTCTTCAAGAGACCCACTTCACTTCTAGGGACACATACAAATTGAAAGTGAGAGGATGGAAGAAAACATTTCATGCAAATGGGGATCAAAAGAAAGCTGAAGTAGCAATACTCATATCAGACAAAATAGACGTTAAAATGAAGAATATTTTAAGACACAAAGAAGGTCATAACATAATGATCAAAGGATAAATCCAGAAGAAGATATAACAATTTTAAATATCTACACACGCAACATAAGTTCACCACAATATATAAGGCAACTGCTAACAACCTTAAAAGGACAAATCGACAATAACACAATCATAGTGGGGGACTTTAACACCCCACTTGCAGCAATGGACAGATCAACCAGACAGAAAATCAATAAGGAAACACAGGCCCTGAATGATGCTTTAGACCAGATGGGCTTAATAGATATTTATAGGACATTCCATCCAAAAGCAACAGAATACACGTTCTTCTCAAGTGCACATGGAACAATCTCTAAGATTGATCACATCCTGAGTTACAAATCCAACCTCAGTAACTTCAAGAAAATTGAAATCATATCAAGTATCTTTATCGACCATAACACTATATGACTGGAAATCAACAACAAGATAAAAACTGCAAAAAACACAAACACGTGGAGACTGAACAACATGCTACTAAACAACCAATGGATCACTGAAGAAATCAAAGAGGAATTTAAAAAATACCTAGAAGAAAATGAGAACAAAGACAGGATGCTCCAAAACCTAAGGGATGCAGCAAAAGCCGTTCTAAGAAGAATGTTTATAGAAATACAAGCCCACCTCAGGAAACAAGAAAAAGCTCAAATAAAGAAGCTATCTTTACATCTAAAGCTGCTGAAGAGAGAACCTAAAGTTAGTAGAAGGAAAGAAATCATAAAGATAAGAGCAGAAATCAATGAAATAGAAACAAAGAAAACCATAGAATAGATCAATGAAATGAAAAGATGTTTCCTTGAATAGATCAACAAAATTGATAAACCCTTAGCCAGACTTATCAGGAAAAAAAAGAGAGAGGACTCAAATCAATAAAATCAGAAATGAAAAAGGAGAAGTAACAAGAGGCATCACAAAAATACAAAGGATCATGAGAGACGACCATATGCAACTATATGCCAAGAAAACCGAAAACCTAGAAGAAATGGACAAATTCTTAGAAAAGTACAATCTTCCAAGACTAAACCAAGATGAAATAGAAAAGATGAATGGACCAATCACAAGAACTGAAATTGAAACTGTGATGAAAAAACTTCCAGAAAACCAAACTCCTGGACCAGATGGCTTCACAGGCAAATTCTATCAAACATTTATAGAAGAACTAACATCTATCTTTCTGAAACTATTTCAAAAAATTGCAGAGGAAGGGATACTCCCAAACTCATTCTATGAGGCCACTATCACCCTGATACCAAAACCAGACAAAGATACCACAAAAAACAAAAACTCCAGGCCAATTTCATTGATCAACATAGAGCTCACCCATGAATTTGGCAAAGTTGCAGGATACAAAATTAATACACAGAAATCAACAACATTTCTATACACTAACATTGAAAGAGAAGAAAAAGAAATTAGGGAAGCAATTTCATTTACCATCGCATCCAAAAGAATAAAATACCTAGGAGGAAACATACATAAAGTGACAAAAGACCTGTACTCTGAAAACTATAAGACACTGATGACAGAAATCAAAGACGACACAAATAGATGGAAAGACATACCCTGCTCTTGGATTGGAAGAGTCAATATTATCAAAATGACTATACAACCTAAGGCAATCTACAGATTCAATGCAATCCCTATCAAATTACCAAGGACATCTTTCACAGAACTTGAACAAAATATTTTAAAGTTTGTTTGGAAGCACAAAAGACCCATCCTGAAAAAGAAAAATAGAGCTGGAGGAATCAGAATCCATGACTTCAGACTATATTACAAAGCAACAGTCTTCAAAACCGTATGGTACTGGCACATAGAGAGAAATACAGATCAGTGGAACAGGATAGAAAGTCCAGAATTCAACCAATGCACCTAGAACCAACTCATCTATGACATAGGAGGCAAGGATATACAATGGAGAAAGGACAGCTTGTTCAATAAGTGGTGCTGGGAAAACTGGACAGCCACATGGAAAAGAATGAAATTAGAATACTCCCTAACACCATACACAAAAATAAACTCCAAATGGATTAAACACCTAGATATAAGACCAGACACTATAAAACTCTTAGAGGAAAACATAGGCCAAACAGACAGCAACATCTTCTCAAATCCACCTCTTCGAGTATTGACAATAAAAACAAAAATAAACAAATGGGACCTAATCAAACTTCAAAGTTTCTGCACAGCAAAGAAAACCCTAAACAAAATGAAAAGACAACACACAGAATGGGAGAAAAATCTTTGCAAGTGAATCATCTGACAAGGGATTAATCTCCAAAATTTATAAACACCTTCTGCATCTCCATACCATAAAAACAAACAACCCCATCCAAAAATTGGGCAGAAGATCTAAACAGACAGTTCTCCAAAGAAGTCATACAGCTGGCCAAAAAACACATGAAAAGATGTTCAATGTCACTCACTATTAGAGAAATGCAAATCAAATCCACGATGAGGTACCACCTTACATCATCCAGGATGGCCATCATCAAAAAGTCTATAAACAAGAAGTGCTGGAGAGGGTGTGGAGAAAAGGGACCCTATTACACTGTTGGTGGGATTGTAAATTGGTGCAACCACTGTGGAAAACAGTGTGGAGCTTCCTCAGAAAACTAAACATAGAACTACCATTTGACCCAGAAATCCCACTCTGGACACCTATCCAGAGAAAACCATGACTTGCAAAGACACATGTACTCCAATGTTCATTGCAGCAGTATATATAGCCAAGATATGGAAACAATCTCAATGTCCATTGACAGAGGAGTGGATCAAGAAGATATGGTACACATACAATGGAATATTACTCAGCCATTAAAATGAATGAAATAATGGCATTTTTAGCAAAATGGATGGACCTAGAAATTATCACACTAAGTGAAGTCAGCCATACAATGAGACACCAACATCAAATGCTTTCACCGACATGTGGAATCTGAAGAAAGGACATACTGAACTTCTTTGCAGAACAGATGCTGACTCACAGACATTGAAAAACTTATGGTCTCTGGAGGAGACAGTTTGAGGGTGAGGGGATGTGCTTGGGCTGTGGGATGGAAATCCTATGAAATTGGATTGTGATGATCATTATACAACTACAGATGTGATAAATTCATTTGAGTAATAAAAGAAAATTAAAAAAAAACCTGTCACTATATGCAGATGGCATGATACTATACATAGAAAACCCTAAAGACTCAACCCCAAAACTACTTGATCAACAAATTGAGCAAAGTAGCAGGATATAAGATTAACATTCAGAAATCAGTCACATTTCTGTATGCCAGCAATGAAATATCAGAAATGGAATACAAAAATGTACTACCTTTTAAAATTGCACCTCACAAAATCAACTATCTCGGAATACACCTGACCAAGGAGGTAAAGGACTTAGAGGCTGAGAACTATAAAACTTTAATCAAAGAAATTAAAGAAGATGTAAAGAAATGGAAAGATATTCCATGTTCCTGGATTGGAAAAATCAATATTGTAAAAATGGCCATACTACCCAAAGCAATCTACAGATTCAATGCAATCCCTATCAAATTACCCATGACATTTTTCACAGAACTAGAACAAACCATCCAAACATTTATATGGAACCACAAAAGACCCAGAATCATCAAAGCAATCCTGAGGAACAAAAACCAAGCAGGGGGCATAACTCTCCCAGACTTCAACAAATACTACAAAGCCACAGTCATCAAAACAGTGTGGTACTGGTATCAAAACAGACAGACAGACCAATGGAACAGAATATAGAATCCAGAAATAAACCTATGGTCAATTAATCTTTGACAAGGGAGGCAAGAACATCAAATGGGAAAAAGAAAGTCTATTCAGCAAGCATTGCTGGGAAACCTGGACAGCTGCATGCGAAGCAATGAAACTAGAACACACCCTCACACCATGCACAAAAATAAACTCAAAATGGCTGAAAGACTTAAGTATACGACAGGACACCATCAAACTCCTACAAGAGAATATAGGCAAGACGCTCTCTGACATCAACATCATAAATATTTTCTCAGGTCAGTCTCCCAAGGCAACAATAAACTAAATGCAAAATCGGAGCAAAAATAAACCCATGGGACCTAATCAAACTGAAAAGCTTTTGCACAGCAAAGGAAACCCAAAAGAAAACAAAAAGACAACTTACACAATGGGAGAAAATAGTTTCAAATGATGCAATGGACAAGGGCTTAATCTCTAGAACATACAAGCAACTTGTACAACTCAACAGCAAAAAAGCCAAACAATCAATGGAAAAATGGGCAAAAGACCTGAATAGACTGTTCTCCAAGGAAGATATACAGATGGCCAACACATGAAAAAATGCTCAACATTGCTGGTTATAAGAGAAATGCAAATCAAAACTACCATGAGATACCACCTCACACCAGTCAGAATGGCCATCCTTAATAAGTTCACAAATAACAAGTGCTGGAGGGGCTGTGGAGAAAAGGGAACCCTCCTACACTGTTGGTGGGAATGTAAACTGGTACAGCCACTATGGAGAACAGTTTGGAGATGCCTTAGAAATCTATGCATAGAACTACCATATGACCCCCCAATCCCACTCTTGGGCATATGTCTGAACAAAAGTTTCCTTAAAAGAGACACATGCACCCGCATGTTTACTGCAGCACCATTCACAATAGCCAAGACATGGAAACAACCCAAATGTCCATTGAGAGATGATTGGGAAGATGTGGTATATATACACAATGGAATACTACTCAGCCATAAAAAGAATGACATAATGCCATTTGCAGCAACATGGATGGAACTAGAGACTCTCATACTGAGTGAAATGAGCCAGAATGACAAAGACCAATACCATATGATATCACTTATAACTGAAATCTAATATCCAGCACAAATGAACATTTCCACAGAAAAGAAAATTTTGGACTTGGAGAGTAGACTTGGGGCTGCCTGGGGAGAGAGAGAGGGAGTGGGAGGGATCAGGAGCATGGGGTTATTGGATGCAAACTATTGCTTTTGGAATGGATTTACAATGAGATCCTGCTGTGTAGCATTGGTAACTATGTCTAGATACTTGTATCACAACAGAACAAAGGGAGGAAAAAAAATGTACACATGTAAGTGTAACTTGGTTCCCATGCTGTACAGTGGAAAAATAAATAAATAAAAAAACCCTCAAAATCTCTAGCATATTGATCAAGATTTTGACATTTTTAGAGCTATATTTATCAAAAGCAATAATAAAAACCAAAAAAATATAACAATGCCATATTTTGAGTCCAAATCAATATAGGAAAATTAGCCTCCTCTTAAGAGGTATTTTAAAAATTATTTAATCTATGATCCATTTTGAATCACTGTTCTGTGAATTCCAATATATCTCCATCACCTCAAAATTAGCTGTTAAATGATACACTCTGTTTTTTTGGCCTGCTGGGGGTACATGTAAAATTATCCCCAAAACTTTACTAGATAAAGAAGTTTAAAAATACATTTTTGATATAAAAATAATAAGCAATGTAATTCTTTGTTTTAAGAAGTGACTTGATAAAACAGTCTAAGTAACAGTTACTAGGCAGTGGTGTTGGAAACTGGTGCTCCAAATAACAAAGCATCAATATATAACATTTGATGATTTCCAAGGTATTAATACTCTCACCACCTTACTGTGGCTGATTTCAAGATTTAACATGATACCCCTGAATGTGAAGTTTGGAATGTTGTCAGCAGAATGAAAATGTGGGTGCAATCTTTCAATAAAAGGAAGTAGCAGTTCAAAGCTTCTGAGTTAGGAGTGAGCATAGGGATTTTGTTGACCAAAAAAAAAAAAAAATCATGAGGCTGAATGAATAAGAACAATCAGCCAATGAAACAATTTTAGTCAATAATAAGAAGATAGGGATATGCGAATATCTCTTCGAGATCTTGCTTCAAATTCTTTTGGCTATATAATCTTGTTTTCAATTTTACTTGAAATTGCTTTAATAGGTTCTATAGTTGATAAGTAGAACATTGACTTGAAAAATTTTGATCTTAATATCAGCATTGATGCTTAAAATTCCTATGTGATTACAGATTTGGCTTCAGCTCATGCATTTCTATATGTTATGGTTTAATGTTTATTTAATTCAAAACAATTTCAAATGTCCCCTTGAGTTTCTTCTTTAACCTATGCATGATTTAGAAGTGCTACATTTAATTTCAAAGTATTTGGATGTTTTCTCAGTATTTTTCTTTTCTTTTCTTCTATTTTAATACCACTATGGTGAGGAAATACACTTTGTAGGATTTTAAATATTTTTATTTATTTAACTTAGGTTTGTTTTATGGTTCAGAATGCAATTTTTCTTGGAAAAATTTTTATATGCACTTTAAAATAATATGTACTCTATTATTGTTAGCTGGAATAGTTTATAAATTTTAATTACAGTAAATTATTTGAGGATATTGTCCAAAGCCATTTAATTATGGACATTTGTACTGTATTTTTACCAATTACTGAGAGAAGTGTATTGAATTTTTCTATCATAATTGTGAATTTTTCTATTTCTTCTTTCATGTCCAACAGGTTTTTCTTACTGCATTTTGAAGATTCTTGTTAGAAGGAAACATGTTTAGAATCTAAGTATATTTCCAATGAATTGACCATTATATAATTATGAAATATATCCTTTGTTCCTATTCATAATATTCTTCTTCTGAAACATATTTTGCCTTTACTAACATAACTATTCAGTTTTATTTTGAATAATGTTTCCATCCTTTCATTACATTTTATCCTCTTATTTTGCTATGTATTTTTAAATTACATTTCTTATGTATAACATACAGTTGTTTGTTTTAATATAACACAACACTTTGCCTTTGGATTACTCTGCTTATAAAATTAGGATTTAATGTACTCATAGATATAACTGGATTAAAATCTACCATCTTGTTATTTTCTATTTTTCCCATTTGATTTTTTTTTTCTATTTTTCTTTTTCTTTCTTCATTGTAGTAATTGTCTTTATACTTTTATTTAATATCCATGTTGTCTTATTATTCAGAGCTGGGTTCTTATTTTTTACAAATCTGTATTTTATTAGGAATTACATATGCATCTTAATCAACTTTCCTTATAAAGAATGGAGAAGTTTAACTCAGTTTGTTATACAAACCATTATAAGCGGAGAGCTTTTAATTAAAAGAAAACTGGGTTTATAATTTTAAATGTTAGATCATTGATATAAGCCCTATGTATAAAACACTCTGAATCTTTTTTCTAATATTTGTGTATAAAACTCAAGCGGAAAAATCTGTTTTAAAAAAAGAGATACTGTTTGCAGAAAAGTGGCAAAATGGCATAGATAACTAGACTTTAATTATGAAGCTTACAGTTGAATGAAACCTTGAAACAAAGTGGAATGGAAAATGTAGTGTATTTTAATTAATGTTACTATCAAAATTCTTCGATGTAATCATTTTCATAAAAACACAAAGAATATATATGTATTTGTATGAATACTCTTACTTTTTTTTTAAGCATCATTTCCTTTCTTAACCATCAGTGAGTAGTGGTTTTTGTCATTAGGTATTAAAATTTCTTAATTGCTATAAAATTGATTTGTTTTGAGTTCTTCATCTCATATTATTCTTCTGTTTTCTTAATTTTGTATGCTTAGCAAATGGCTAGAAAGAGTAGAGGATAATTTAATCATGAAGTATAAAGAAATTGATTTTTGTAAACAGTACACTTTTTAAACTAATGGATGTTTTAAGAGCAAGTCATGCTAGGAAGAAAAATAAGGTGATCTCTTAAAGTTTGTGCCTTTGTTTTCCATTATATTTAAAGAGTATGTATTATTCTTTGCTCATTCTTGTTGCTTGGGGAAAATATTTTTATTGAAATAGATTGTGTTTTATGAAGCTTGTCATATTCTCTAAAGACTTGTGTCTTCATTTTAATTTAAATGCAGAATAAGTAGAAATCCCTTGTTTAATCTGTTTGTATTGCAGTATCAGTATGAAAAACATATGACTAAGCAATTTTAAATAGAACAATCCATTACAAGTGGAGAGTTTTTAATTAAAAGAAAACTGGGTTTATAATTTTAAATGTTAGATCATTGATATAAGCCGTATGTATAAATCACTCTGAATCTTTTAAGATTTAAGAAGAATAGAAAATAAACCAAAATAAATATTTAAGAATAGAAAAATTTAAGAATAGAAAAATTTAAGAAAATAGAAAAATAAACCAAAATAAATATTTTTTACAAGTTGTATATATTGATCTCAATAACAGTAAAACAGATTTTCCCAATTGTAAGTCAAAAGATCTTTGAATAAAAAATTCCTCTTCTGATGTTTGAAAGGAAACTTAAATATTATTAATTAAAACAAAGCTAACAAAAGCATCATTTTAGAACTTAAAAAAACTAAAAATACATCAGAATTGATTCTTAACAAATCTGCAAAGACAGCATTTTTTTCCCCACTTTCCCTTTCTTCACCTTTCACTGGTGTTCTTTCCCTCCAATTCAAAAAACTAACCCTCCTGCCATCTACTTACTCGGGACCCAAACCTACTTCCTTCTGGTACTATCTTGAATGCCATTTCTCTATTGTGCATTAACCCAGTTTTTCTTAAGTGTATACCAAAGATTTCCATTGCTGAAAGGCTGATCAAAAATTCTTAAATTCTTAAGAATTCAATCAGAACAACCTCTATGTCAGCAGAATGTTTCAAGGTGGAAGAGAGTACTGGTGGTGGGTTTGTCCTCACTTAATAACATTATTAATGATGTGGATAAGTGAACAAATATTATGAAAAGGAAATGCATCGATATTAAATATGTAGAGTAAGCAGAAACAAATAGGCTGGAAGGGGATGCCTGCAAAATGACCTAGAGAGGTTAAACAAAGTTAATAGTTATTCAATATTCTTCTAGTTTTCAATAAATTAGGTCCTTTAATTGATATAAAATAATCAGTGAAGAAAAATGCAGCAATGAGAGTCAAATGAAAAGGTGAAGAAAGAGAAGAAATGATTTAATGTTGGGAGTTCCCGTCGTGACTCAGTGGTTAACGAATCTGACTAGGAACCATGAAGTTGTGGGTTCAATCCCCGGCCTTGCTCAGTGGGTTAAGGATCTGGCGTTGCTGTGAGCTGTGGTGTAGGTTGCAGACGTGGTTCGGATCCTATGTTGCTGTGGCTCTGGTATAGGCCGGCAGCTACAGCTCCGATTAGACCCCTAGCCTGGAAACGCCCATGTGCCGCGGGAGCGGCCCTAGAAAAGGCAAAAAGACCAAAAAAAAAAAAAAAAGAAATGATTTAATGTTTCACTGTTACAAAATACAATGTTTCATGAAGATTTCTTAAGCTTTAATTCATAGGTAGAACCAAAAGCAGTAGTTCCTTGTTCTTCACTGAGTGGATACATTATTTATGTGGTAGTATATTTAAGCTCACATAAATAATATGAGTAATTTTTTATTGTGAAGGTATTTATAACATTCAAATAACTTGATAGTATATGAACTCTGGGTCTTCATTAATTTTGATCAATAACTGATAGTCAATAATTGATAATCAATAGCTCATAATCTAATACTAAGGAGGAGACACCATTTTCTTTAATTTTTATATTGATTTTACTCTATTCAATAGGTTGTGGGTGGAAATTCATTTTAAGTCTTTACAAGTTATTCTGAACTTTTGGAAAAATTTTTAATCTATTATATCTCAGATTCTTAACTTAATTCTTTTGATGATCCAATGGATCTAAATAAATGGTTTGAACTTCCAAATAATTAGAATTCTTTCACTTCATATAATATAGTATCATGGCAATTTTACCATGACTCAAATTAATACTATTGCATTGTCATTCATTATATTTTACCTGTGAAAGGACACACATATGTGTTTTATTATAAAAATGGGAATGAAATTAAATAGTGTTTTAGGTGGTAACAAAGTTTTATTTCATCTTAAGGGAAATTTAATAAAATCTCTCTTCCTTACTATTTTGCTCACAATCTAGCAAAACTGAATGGAATCCAATGACATCTTAACAAGTTTACTATTAGATTTTGCAGTTGTATTGCAATCAGATATTTATTGAAGTCACTGTTTTATGGAGTATAGACTTCTATAAGCAATGATGTAGCCATTTTCTTGCATAGCCAGATTATCACAGAAAATGCCCACTAATAAAAAAATAAGTATAGAATTCACCCTCTAGGAGTTCCCGTTGTGGCGAGGGGTTAACGAATCTGACTAGGAACCATGAGGTTATGGGTTCGGTCCCTGCCCTTGCTCAGTGGGTTAAGGATCCAGTGTTGCCGTGAGCTGTGGTGTAGGTTGCAGACGCGGCTCGGATCCCGCGTTGCTGTGGCTCGGGCTAGGCTGGTGGCTACAGCTCCGATTTGACCCCTAGCCTGGGAACCTCCATATGCCGCGGGAGCGGCCCAAAGAAATAGCAAAAAGACAAAAAAAAAATTCACCCTCTAAGTATTTAATTCATCTGTTTCCAATTATCTCTCTGCTCTAATTAGGTTTTGAAAACCTCTTACTTATATAATCTTTATAATTAGTAATTTTAGGAATTCCCTTTGTGGCTCAGCAGAAACAAATCTGACTAGTATCCATGTGGGCCGTAGGTTTGATCCCTGGCCTCTCTCAGTGGTTAAGGATTCAGCCTTGCTGTGACCTTTGGTGTAGATCACAGACACGTCTCAGATCTGGCATTGCTATGGCTGTGGTGCAGGCCGGCAGCTGCAGCTCCAATTCGACCCCTAGCCTGGGAACTTCCATATACTGCGGGTGTGGCCCTAAAAAGACAAAAAAGTTAAAAAAATAATTTTATTTAAATGTACTGATAAAGCAAATGATTAAGTACTACCCCTCAAACTCTATCCTTTTTATTTTATACAAAAGTCCTATAATCACTAGCTCTGCTTGATTTTTCATCATTGCAGCTCATCACTAAAATTTTGATTATTAACTTCCTCTATATTAAAAATAGCAATTATTTACCCCTCTATTTAATATTCTGTAATTGTTTTAATTTGATGTTTTATTCTCTATTAGTGATATGTATAAATGATTAAGAAAGTAGTGGAAACATTTGTGTTCCATCTATTTTCATATAGATTAATATTCCATTTGGGATCTATCAGTTCTAATGCCCATGATTATTTTTAAAGAAATACCACTAACTCCTTGAATGATTATTTAGAACATACATTTTCTTTTAATTCCTCTTCAGTTTTGTTTTTTGTTTTTGGGGGTGTTTTTTGTCTTTATGTGGTTGCACATGTGGCTGTGGAATTAACAAGGCTAGGTGTTGAATCAGAGCTGTAGCTGCTGGCCTACGGCACAGCCACAGCAATGAGAGATTCTAGCTGTATCTGTGACCTACACCAGAGCTCATGGCAATGCCAGATACTTAATTCACTGATAGAGGCCAGTGACTGAACCCAAGTGCTCATGGATACTAGTCAGGTTCATTACTGCTGAGCCACAACAGGAACTTCAATTCCTCTTCAGTTTTAATGAAGCTCTCAATAACTATGGTGAAGTTCTGATTTCCCATTCACTAAACTCATTATATTTCTTGAGCTTGTAAGACACCATGTTATGTAGACTTGGCCTCTTGTGCTCCTTGAAGGAAGTTAATAGTGGCACAGACTACTTTAGAAGTTCCCCTGAGCATTCCCTTCACAGTGCAGGATCCAAGAAGAGAGTTGCAAGCACCTCCAAACTTTGAGTTACCTTCTTTTGATGTAAGAGAAATCAGTACAAAAGGAAGCTGACAGAGTAGTGCTTAGACTATAGATCTCTCATAAGAACCCTTATAAGCCACATTTTTATTCACTCTCTAAACCACCCACATGACCAAGTCACTTTAAACACTTCCTCCAGACAGGAGAACTGTCAGGTATATTGTGAGTTGTCACATAAGCGATATTTAACTTCTCTTACCTTTTCAAATTACCCACCAATAGTTGTGTAAAGTTACATCCCACTTTTCCTAAAACTTAAAAACATCAGATTGGTGGGAAAATCTATTCAGTGATCTCTCCTTCAAATCTTAAACCTTTCATTATAAAATCTAAGACATCCTGGACTCTTTCCCCTAGTATTTTGCATACCGTTACTATGTACCCATTGTACTTTGAATGGAAACTTGGAAAGTAGTAAAACAGTATTGATCATACTGGAGTTGGGAGAACAAGTCAAAATAATCGGGTGTTTTTCATAGCCGTCTGACTATAATCTCATTAATCTTCAAGATTCAGTTCTAGCCTTTGTGGTCCTCAGCATCCTTAATCTCTGTCATAATTCTAGGACTAACAAGAATATCATAGTCACTGTTGTCTCGCTTTGCTGTTGTCCTCCAAATTTAATTTGGGACCATTTACTAAAAAGGCTTACATGTGTTTATTTCTGTTTTCAAGACTAAGTTAGGTTCTAACTAGGCTTTTAATATATTTCAATGATTGCATAGATAATTACATGGTACCCCTAGATTTTGAAGGGTGTAAATCTTAATGCTTTGGAATTAAGGGAAGGAATTCATGAGAGAAAGACATGAGTCATTGTAGATGCTGATGTACCGAGAATGAAATGTGAAGTCTGAAAGACTGAATACCATGTCAAACATGTTTTTTTCAAGGCAATTAAACTGGGCTTTTAATGATATTACCTAGAATTTCCAGACAAAATGTGTAACAATTGGACTAATTCTTATAAAATGACTTTGAAATCCCCAAACTCAAATATAATCTCCTGGAGTCATTATTTGTGATAAAACATTAATATGTTTTATATCTTGATTATGAAATTAGTAGAGCTGAGAGAGGGGAAAAAAGCTTTATTATGCATTGTAAAATTTGAAATCTAAATTGATCATTTTTATTGTTTCAAGGAATTTTTCCCCAGGGCTATTTTAGCAGCAAAATCAAAGTCAAGAACCTAGGCTCCTCTAAACAAAGGAGTTTAATTGTGCCTTACTTTCCCTCTCTTCTCTGTCTCCTATTTTCTCAGTAGCATCTAAGGAGTAAGAACAATCCCCCTTGGAGGCGAGAAGTCTGTCAAGGTCAGATGATGGTAATGATCTTTGTGAAACTGGGAGGTGAACATTATACACAAAGTTGCTTTGTAATGAGGCGTCTGGGGAAAATTGTACTCTTCTTTTGGGGTCCCCTGAAGCTAGGCAATATTACCATATCTTTTCTTTGGGCTTCATGCCATGGTGAAGAACACTTCCTTTTTCTCTTTTTTTAATTTTTTTTAAAGATACTGATGCATCTATTTCCATAGGATTTGTGACAACACTACAGCTTGCAGGTTTTGCAAGTTATGTATTTCTCATAAACCTTGCCTTAATTTTTTAGTAAAATCACATTTTAAAACTCATTACCACTGAAGGTATATTTCAAAATTAAAAAAAAAAAACAATTATTAAACAGCAAAATAGGAGTTCCCATTGTGACACAGCAGAAATGAATCTGACTAATATCTATGAGAAAGTGGGTTTGATTCTGGCTTCACTCAGTGGGTTGGGGATCTGGTGTTGCTGTGAGCTGTGGTTTAGGTCACAGACGTGGCTCAGATCCCATGTTGCTGTGGCTGTGGTGAAGGCTGGCAGCTGCAGCTCGGATTCCACCCCTAGCCTGGGAACTTCCAAGTGCTGTGGGTGCGGCCCTAAAAAAAAGCAAAATAAACAAGCAAACAACAACAACAAACCCAGCAAAATAATTTTGGATTTGTATTATGTAAGAAATGACGTCTTTTGCAGAAAATACATTTGGGCTACACTGTACAATCTACAGCAGGACTGTTCAGGCACAGTTCATTGCGTATAGTTCTTCCACAACTAAATACTTATTTCCAAACTTCACTCTCTGGGTTGCTGATAGAAGGCAAGGACTGGAGATTTTATAATCACATGTGAGAAAAATAGGTATCCAGACACATTTTAAGGTGTAAAAATGAGTGGGATATTACTGTATAACATGAAGTGAAATGTTGTTTTATAAGTGCTAAAAAATAAGTTTAATATAGCTCAGCCCATATTTTATACAACTTATTGCTTTGGGTTTGCTAATGTAAAAATAATCCCAGAGTGGGAAACAAAAGCTCATTTGATTGGAAATGAGCCTCCCATCTCAATACTATACTTGCTTCCTCAGATGAAGTATAGTTTCCGTCATGACTAAAGAGAAAAAGGAGTTCCTACTGGGGCACAGTGGGTTAATCATCTGGTTTGTTTCTGTGGAGGTGCCAGTTCAATTGCTGGTCTGGCTCAGTGGGTTAAGGATTCTGTATTGTTGCAGCTATGGAGTAGGTTGCAACTCCAGCTCAGACTTGATTCCTGGCCTGGGAACTTCCATATGCTGCAGGGTGGCTGAAGAAGGAAAAATAAATAAATAAATAAATAAATAAATAAATAAATAAATAAATAAATAGAATAGAAATGGTGCAGAAAAATTTTCAATTTTTGGCTGTGCAGCTGTGGCCAGTACGCTAAGTGTCAATGGCCTAATGATGTATATTTTTAGGAGGACAGCTGTATAAGCATGGACTTCTGGCCTATTCGCTATTGACTTTATATTCAGTAAAGAGAGGTTAATAATTTTATGTAAGCTACCACATTTTAGTATATCTTTCTTATAATAATGTACAAATTTCTCACATTACTCAACTCCGAGAAGGCACTATTTTCATCAAGTCCATTCTCAGTGGTGTGTGCAAAAGTATGCTCATAGTAGCAAATGATGTGTAATACATGGGGCAGGAAAGAAATACTTAGAAAGGCTGGGGAAATGCTCATCTAAACAGCTATGATTTGTGCATCACCCCATTAGCTTTCACAAACAAGCAAAAATGAACAATTTGTAATTATAGGCTTATGATTTACATAAATGTTATTTAATATAATTATAGAATAATGATAAATAGTAGAGTCTATGTTGAGAAACTGAACTCTAGCCACTCTACAATATGGTAAGCAGGGTAAATGATGACTAGAGGAAGATGACAAATAGAAATAGGAAAAAGTAGAATCAATACTGATTCATTTAATAAATATTGATAAAATAATATATTTAATGCTTAAAATGGGAAATAACATCAATCTCGTATAAAATGATATAGGTAGAAGTTTTGTATTCTATAACATCTGTTGGATAATTGAACATATTTCATTGCATTTATATATGAGAACACATCCTATGTTATAAAATAAAGTTGATACAGAGAGAAATGGGCAAGGATAGTAAACACAGGTGAGGATATGGATTATAGAAAATGTCTCAAAGGTTCTAAGAGCCTATTACCATGTCTTCTTTATATTCATGTTAAGCATACCTTATTAAGAGACTAAAGTCTGGGTTTTTTTCTGGATTTGTTTGTAGTCACCTCCCCTTCATCCCCAATCCCACCCCCATTTTGAAGACCATTGGTCCAAGAAACCTACAAGTACATGGGACATTGTAATAGGCAAAGTCAGGTATGTTAATGACAGCAACAACAAAAATGTGTCGTGAGAGTCTTTACATAATATAAGGTCTAGATTGTCTCCCTACAGGTCTATGTTCCACAAAGGAAACATGAAAAACTGAGGCAGAGGTTCATAGATTTTCACTAAAATTCTTCCTCCTGGGTACACATCTTGAATACATACACTCTCATATGATTTGAGGCTGAGTTAATATGCACACCTTCTAGCACTGGACCATAGAAATCTCTCTCTGATCCTCCAGTTCCTTCCACAATTGTCTGTTGAAGAAATCCAAGGCAATAGAGATAGTTGGAGCTATAAGAAAGAAGGAGGCTTTGGGTTCCTTCCTGAATTAGCATGTGGAGAAAACCACCCACTGGCCAGGAATGTCTTGATTTCAATGTTGTCAGTGTGAAATAAAATTTAACTTTTAATCTAATCAAACCTAGAGGAGAATTTATTAAAGCATCTTGTGTTACCTGAGCTGTTACAGGAGACTAGTAAATAACTCCATTTTCCCGTAATCAAATTCAGATGAATTGAGATATAGGCATGGGAGTACACAGATGGTGGGAAAATGTGACCTTGCTGAGGTATTAAGCTATTCTAAGGGTTGCAGTGTAGTGTTCAGAGTTGACCTTATAGCTTCCTAAGACATCAGGGTAAGTGACTCTTATTCTGGTTTCAAAGTTCTGTTCTGGTTCTAACCATACATATCAACTCCAAAGAGGATTACTTAGCCTGTAGGGGCTGAGGATGATTAATAACACCTTCTGCAATGCCTAAATGCACTGACCTTTACTGCACCCTTTAGTCAAACTGCACAGTGTATAAACGTGATAAATGAAGTGTACCAGAACTAGATAAGCTGGTCTCTGGCATTTTCCCACCATGTGTGATGCACTTTATTTGAGGTGTGGAGTTTCCAGGGATGTGAGGACTGCTTCACTTCCTCAGAGATTATAATCTGTGGTGGGAGCCTCCCTGTCAAGGCAACTGGTATCTAGCCCCTTGAAACATTCATCATTTTGCCCTGAACTTGAATGTGCTTCCTTTCTTCAGTAAATTTTAATAACTAAGCACTATTTGGCTTGCCCAGGTGGTGTCAGTGTGTGGTCTTTCCATAAATGTGGCCTTATTATTGACATTGATAAGCACAGAGGACACACAGAGGCAGAAATAGACTGTCAGGCCTTGCATTCAAAACAAATAAAATGTAAAGTACTTTTGCAAACAACTTACCAAGTTTAGTTCAGTTTGTTTTGGTTTTTAATGATTCCTGGGAATGCTGTGATAATTATAGTGGTGAATTGAAAGTTTCTTGTATTTGTTAAAGTCATCCAAGCAAAATAATTTTGCAGAACGCTAATCTAAGTAATGTGGATAGTGAATAATAAAACGATTAAATCATTGTTGTTTGTAGGCTCTCAGAACTGTGAAAAGGGCATAATCTACTTTGGGGTACAGATCTGAATAAATTTATTCTCTACCTCTTAATTCACATGTCTATTACTCACCTCTTTTGTCCATTTTTTAGTAGTTTGTTCTTAAATAATATGTTTCTGCCATTCTCACAAGCTATTTGATTCTTCTTTTAGCTTAAATAAAAGTTGGTTGACACTGGATGCAAAATATCTCTGGCATGTCAATTGTCTAATATTTTTCCTTGAAGTAGAAAGGCATGCGCACACACGTGTGCACACACACACACACACACACACACACACACACACAGAATTATAAACAAAAAAAACCTATACCACTGGAAAACTATTAGGATTTGCTGTGAGATAAAAGCTCTACATGGCACTGCCTCTAAACTTCTGCATAGGTCTGCAGATTTTTTTCTGCATTATTCAATTCATTTTAAAAAAGCACCTTAGCATAAAAAGCAAACACAATAGAAACTCAATGTGATAGTCACAGAGAACATCAGAAATAGTAATTTAATCTCCCATACATTATTAAGCTTGCTCAGAGACTATTTTTGATTCTTTGGATTCCCTTTTGAATCTCATTCAGTTTATATATGCATATGTTTATAGGGAGTGGGGGATAGAATTAATTATCCCAAACACTGTATCCACCCCTCCAATATTTCTCGTGTTAACACACAAATCTTTATTACTATTATACTGCATTCAAATTACAACACAATTAGAGGTCATTACTCTCACCTTTATAATCAGCAATGTTCATGGGCCACAGACATACAAGCACCTATCATATATTCCTATGCATCCTGCACTTTCCTCTACCAAAGTGTCAAAACAACTTTTTTTTTTTAACTTCATTGCTATTTGTGTTCATTTCTGCAAGCTGGCTGTTAGAAGACAATTATTTCTCCTAAATGGCTTTCCCCTCAGTCTTGCCGGTTTTTTAAAGAAAGAATAAAACACCGTACAATCAGAAACTTTGGTCCAATGTCTTTTGTTTTATGCACAAAGAGGCTTATTGAGGTATGTCAACATCACACTGCAGAGGAAGACACTGGCTCTTTATTATTTCTTCTGTACTTTATACAGGAAATGTGTTGAGAACAGCTCATTCTGAAGTATTATGCTAACGTGCTTTAAAGATTAAGAACACTCAATATGCCAGAAAGATGCTATATACAAAAGTATTTTTATTGATTAATTCACCCAAATTCAGTTAAACTTTTTTCCAACTGAATATGGTTGTAGATACAAATTGCAAATTTATGTTTTGTAGTAATGTGATTATCTGGTGCTATAATTCTAATGTCTAATAGGTTATATTCTATTTTGGCTTATGTGCTTTATGATTTGCCAGAATGTGCTTATGGAAGACATTCTCAGGCATGAAAATAAATTATAAGTAGGCCAGCACACACTTTTTTTTAAATTATAAATTTCTTGATTTTCAGTGACCTGTATTATTTTCCTCTTTCATACTGCATGTGTAACAACCCAGAGAATATTCATTGTTTTATATGAAAAAGTAGTTGAGGGAAGTATAGCCCACTTTTTCTGCCTTATGCAAGGAACGAGCTCTTTAATAGTCTCTCCCTTGTACTCATTTTCCCCCCAATTGATTTTGCACAAGGCAGCCACGTGATACTTCACACATCAGATCATGTCAACTCCCTGCTTACAAGAGTATAATCACTTTCAGTTGTCACTAGCACATTGCTTTGAACAGACTGCATTATGAAAAATACCTGCTGAATATTGAATGCCCCCAGAATAAAGTCCAAACTCTAAATAATCTTCAGTACCAATGTTCGGTGACCTTTCAGCTTCATTACTAATCATCACCCAGTATCACTAAGGAGACATGAGGCCCTTTCCATAATATTTAGCAACAGAAAACAGAAAGAGAGAATTCCTTCAGCATTTAAATGTCTTATCTATCACTTCTCATATATCATTGCCCTGGAGTTACATGATTCTTCCTAATTGCAAGGGATTGGGGGGGAGCATTGGGGAGAATGGGTTGGAAGTACAATCTCCATGTGCCTTGAAAAGCAAAGAACCAAATATCAGAGAACACTGGTACTATGTGCCACAGTCTCTAATCCATAAGAGGAACTTCATAAACAGTTAATGAGTAATAAGATTCATTTGACTGCAAAAGATGACACAAAAACCCTTTGGCAAATAGGGGAATTAATTAACTCTTGTGCAAAATCTCAAGAAATACAGGGGTACTGCTTAAATTTATATTTCACACAAAATGGACTTCTCCATTTTTAGATACTTTTTCTACTGATTGCCCATCTCTAATCTCTGGATCTTAGCTTATTTCATAGACTGGTGGCGGGCACAGCTAGAGAGGCGTAATTGTTGTCAATTTCAAGTTGTACGTCCCCTATTTTTCCAGTTGAGTCTTGTTCTCTCTTTGTTCAAAGTTCAAATATAACATTGAGGAATACTGGCTCCCAGTTTAGCCTTTTGGACCTAATAGGTCTATGGGTTCTAGAATAATATGATTGATGTGGCTTGAATGAAAAATTCTCCATTGGACCAATCATCACTTTAGGGGATAGAGATTAAGCAATATGTGACTTGATAAATCCTTATTACCTGGAACACTGAAGCAGTTTCTGTGCTTCTAAGAACCTCTGAGAAACTTAAGACAGGAATGGGCAATGGCCAGAATGTGTGTAAAAATAGAACACTGACCCACAACCTCTATAGCAACCAGTCTGAATCATGACCTCTGTGGCATTTAAGGGATTGGTTGATAACTGCCAGCTCTCTAATTTTTGCCTCCAGTTCCAATTTAGGACAAACCATGAAAGGCCATCTATGAATTATAACCAATCACATAAGATTCCTCGCTCTAATTAACCCATCCCCGGTTTCTCGGTGCCAACAATCTCCAATCAGGTAACATGTGAAGTTTCCAACCCACCTCCCACTATAAATCCTTTCCACTTCCTGCCTGCCATTCAGTTTCTGCCAAATTCAAGTGATGGTGGTTATTCTCTTGCTATATCAATCTCCAATAAATATATTTTGATAGTTCTCATTTGGGAGGTTCTGGTTTATTTTCACAACTGTTAAGGAGACTTTGCAACAACACTTACACCAAATGCACCTAATATGTGAAGCTTATATCTTTTACCTAAATAAAAATCCTTTTGGATTATGTTATCAAAGAATGCCTCCTTTGTGGTGAAAACTTGTGGTGGCTGCAAAATTAGTAGAGGCTTCTGCCTTGCTTATTTACGTTCCATTTCCACTGTTGTACTACATTATGTGATCCCTCTATGTAGAAACTTGATTTCTCCAAGGTAACACATCATATTTAAATCCATGGTATTACTACCTATGAGCTTCTTTTGTGATTTACATGTTACGTTACTAGTAAAGATGCATTAATTTTAACCTGATTTTTTTCCTCCCTGAAGGTTGAAATGCAACCAAACATATATCTGATCATGATTTAAACTCTCATCTTGTCCATTCAGTCCTAAATTAAGAGGCATACCTTTAATTAATCCTGATCTCATATTATCCATTGATAGTTTCTGTCTTGGGAAAGAAAAAGTTAATCTTGTTTTGGATATGCTAATACTTCTGAATGCTCAATCTTCCTGGATATCTAATTCATATAATTGGAACATGCATCCTAGCCTGAGGCAGCAAGAAAAGAAAAAGAGCTAAGGAGGGCACAAGAGAAAAAAAAAAAAAGGGCATTTATAGAGATAGCATTAGAATAGTATTAAAATAGAAGGGAAAACTTTTTAGTCCTACCAACCCTATCAAGTAATGGAAGGACTCACTTCACATGCATATCCCATCAATGATTTTGCATGGCTGTCCTCTTCTCTGAAGAATGATTGTCCTTATAGTCTGCTATGTATAGACAAGGTAGGGAAATTAAAACTTCTATTAAGATAAAAATTATCTGACCTTTCAAAGAATTCCATCTCCCATGGTCTATGGCACTTCCTTTGTGTATTTATTTTACTCCATAGGCTTCCCTTTATGAAGTTTTTACTGGGCAACCTGTGAGATTGGAGCTAGTTTCATCACTAGTCAAGTCTTCAGTGTTGTGTTCACTTTCAACAATGCAACCAAGAGACTGACATTAACAATACTTTTTAAAATCACTCCCCCCCCAAATTAAATATCTAGGAATAAACCTGGTCTGAGGAAGACTTATATGCTGAGAACACTAAAACATTAAGTAAGGAATTAAAGAGAATTCTAAGAAATGGAAGGATATTCCATGCTACTGGATTAGAAGAATTAATATCACTAAAATGGCCATACTACCCAAAGCAATATGCAGATTCAATGCAATCCCTATTAAATTACCCATGACATTTTTCACAGAACTTGAACAAACAATCCAAAAATTTATATGGAACCATATAAGACTCAGAATTGCCAAATCAATCCTGAGGAACAAAAAACAAGCAGGAGGCATATAGACAATAGACAATATTACAAAGCTACAGTAATCAAAACAGTATGGTACTGGTACCAAAACAGACATATACACCAACAGAACAGTATAGAGAACCCAGAAACAAACCTTGACATCTATGGTCAATTAATCTTCAACTAAGGAGGGAAGAATATAAAATGGGAAAAAGACAGTCTTCACAGAAAGTGGTGATTTACAGCCATATGTAAATCAATGAAACTAGAACACACTCTCACACCATGCAGAAAAATAAATTCAAAATGGCTTAAAGACTTAAACTTTATACAAGTCACCATTAAACTCCTAGAAGAGAACACAGGCAAAACATTCTCCCAAGTCAGTCTCCCAAGGCAACAGAAATAAAAACAAATATAATCCAATGGGTCCTAATCAAACTTAAAAGCTTATGCTGATAAAGAAAACCATAAAAAAAGACAATCTAAGGAATGGGATAAAATAGTTTCAAATGATGCAAGTGACAAGGGCTTAATCTCTAAAATATACAAATAACTTCTACACCACAACAAAAAAAAAAAAGAATGACCCAATTGAAAAACTGGACAGAATACCTGAATAGGCATTTCTCCAAAGATACACAGATGGCCAATAGGCACATGAAAAAATGCCCAACATCACTAATTATTAGAAAAATGCAAATTAAAATTACTATGCATTACCACCTTACACTGGTCAGAATGACCATGATTAATAAGTCAACAAATAACAAATGCTGGAGAGGTTGTGAAGAAAAGGGAACCCACTTACCCTGTTGGTGGGAATGTAAATTGGCACAACCACTATGGAAAACAGTATGGAGGTACCTCTAGAAACTAAATATAGAACTATCATATGACCTAGCAATCCCACCCTTGGACATATATCCAAACAAAAATTTTAATTAAAAAAATACATGCACTTGTATATTTGCTGCAGCACTATTCACAATAGCCAAGACATGGAAACAACCTAAATGTACATCGAAAGATGACTGGATTAAGAAGATAAGGTATATATGCACAGTGGAATACTACTCACCCATAAAAAGAAGAAAATAATGACATTTGCTGCATCATGAGTGAAACTAGAGATTCATTCTTAGTGAAGTAGGTCAGAAAGACAAACACCATGTTATATCACTTATAACTGCAATCTAATATATGGCACAAATGAACTTTCTACACAAATGAAACATACTTATGGACTTGGAGAACAGACTTATGGTTGCTGAGGGGTGGGGGAGGGAGTGGGAGGTACTGTCAGTTAGTAGATGCAATCTCTTGAATTCAGAGTGAATAAGCAATGAGGTCCTGCTGTACAGCACAAGAAACTAGTAACTAGAAACTATATCTAGTCACTTATGATGGAACATTATGGAGGAAAATGTGAGAAAAAATAATGTACATACACACACACACACACACATATATATATATATAAAACTGGGTCACTTTACTGTACAGCAGAAATTGGCAGAACTATGTAAATCAACTCTAATAGAAAAATAAGAACTAAAATAAATAAAACCTCTCTCAATGTAACTATCTAGATAGCTATCTTAGAATTCTCTATTTAGATGGTGTCATAAGGAAACTTCAAAATACATTACATTAAATTTCAAAATAAATTTGGAGATTTTACTTTACAGAAAATAAAACTAATTGGCTTGATTTGCCATTTAGGCTTCTAATTTCAATCTGAGGTCTGCTATCCCCTGGGATAAAGGGAAGACTATGAAGCATATTCTGCTAGGCAGATAATTTTAACCAGTTTTCAGATGTCAAATTTGAGTAACTCTTTTCTCATTTTTGCTGTTCCTCTATTTTTTCCTTTCATAAAAACTCTTTCTACAACAAGATTTCTTTTTTTCAAAAGAGAAGTATACCTCTTAAACTTCTTGACTTTTAACTTTGATGCTTTGTCTCTAGGTGTTAAAATCTTCAGGATGCAAAACAAAGGAGATAATTCAAAACATTCATCTCCATTTTAAAAATTAATGACTCCAATAACTAAGGAGTAAAAGCTTTGCCAATTTTTTAAAATATTTTTACATTGATTTCTTTCAAAAACTTGAAAAAAAATCTGATTGAGTTGTCAGTGTACACAAATAATGATAAATCAGTTTTTATGGTTAATTACTCTGCAATTTTTTTTCATAGTTCTTTGAAGGAATTTGAAGAGCTGAGTGACTATTATAACACTCCTCTTCTCCAATCCTCTCATTTCTGAACATAAGAGTTCCCAGAGCTTAAATCTGTAAAAATGAGAATACAGAAATATGGAATCTAATTCTGTCACATTCTAGCCATAAGCAAGATTTATCTATGGATATAAAAAATTACGTGATGAATTTTCCCAAAAATACTTTTTAAATTAATTACATTTCAAAATCTTCCACATTCATGCTTAGGTTTATTTTTTAACACATAATGATTAAAATAGCAGTTTGAAAAATTCACATGAAACCGTACAGCAACAGAAAATTAAATTTTTTTGGTCCATGTGATCAATACATGGCTTTCAAGCAGTAAATCAATAAATACACATGGTAACCATTCTGTAGGAAAAGCTGGAGTTTTCTATAGGGAAACTCTAGGGCTGTTTCTTTTAATTGGCCCAGGAAAGCTGGAGTGGTGGTCACCTCCAAAATGGCAAGAATATACCAGAAACAAAAGTCTCTTCTTCCATTTCTCTGAATTACAACAACTCTAGGGTTTTTATAATATTGAGGGAAGGCAGAAGAACCTTTAAAATAGCAGATACTTAATTTCCTCACAAAATAATTTAGGCAGCAACAGAGCCGCATTTAATGTCATTTAAAAAGTAAGCAAATGTGATATTTTTGCCCTTGAGCAATGTAAAGGGGCATTAGCTCTTAATACCCGGGTTGCCAGTTTTTCCATATCTGGGAATAGTGACACAAATCTTCAATGTTGATGGTTCCATATGCATACTTAACTGCTATTAGTAATGAATTACTGTGAAGACTCTTAGATGACAAGAGCTACAATTTGGAGATGCAGAGAGCAAGAATCCAAGTGTCATCAGTGCAGATATCATCTTCTAGACATTTTTTGAGAACCCTTCTCTTTGAAATATTACATAATTTCATAAAGGGTTAACCAGGGGTGGTTTTATCTTAAATGTCCTCTTTTAGCCATTTCAACTGAAAAATTTGGAAGTTTTCTGAATCAACATTGTAGAGTTTTGCATTTTCTTAATAGAAATATCTTCTTACAGGAGATTTTATTTCTTTTTAAAACAAAAGTGGTAGTTTTGTAGTGTTGTTATTTCATAATGATGATTGGTAGATAAATCATTCCACATTATGAGAGATAGTAATATAGAAAAGAGCTTGGAAAATTCTTACAGTTCTCCTCCTCCTCCCTTGTGCATTATTTTATCTGTTTTAAATAACTGAGTTGGATGCTTCAGATTACTTTTGAAGTTAACATTTTGGTATTCCTCATCACAGAAATCAATATATTCTTAATCTTACAAGATGTATTTTCTTTGATGGGGAAATCTAAGAAAGCTCTTTATTAGAGTTCTAGTTCTACTTTACAGTGCAGGTCTCCTTTATCCTTGGAGTCACAGTTACAAAAATTAAAAAAAAAATACTGTGTAAATTTAGTACTCGTAGGTATTAGAGGTAAGTAAAATGATACAATAGAAAGGGCACTGTTACATTACACTGAATTTGTTATAATATTAATCTTTTAAAATTAAAAAAAGTTTACCCCTTATCTTGAATTTGCTATGGCATTTTTTTTCATATATTCACCTATTTTGAGTTTGTGAATTATAAAAATAGGAATGTCATTATCTTTATTGTTCCATGTTAATAGTGTGTCTTCCTTTGGAATACAGGCAGTTTTCAAACAAGAAGGGTGCATTTTAATTGCAAGTACCTTACCACCATCCCCTTGAACAGCGTCAGTGCTTTAGTTGTGGTTTCAGGGGTCAACTCCAAACTGAGGAGAGAAATTGATGTACTATTACTAAATAATGATCACAATTGTTAACTTTTGTTCTGATTAAAATGAAAATCATGAGCACTCATAGTTTTAAACTTATAGTTTTAAAACAAATGACATTTTGGATACCTGGTGCAGATATAGACAGTGATACCACCTTGCAAAACACATGCTGTCATTTAGTTATCATGCTTGTCATTATCTAGTGCTAATTATGTTTCAGAAGTTAAAACTGTAAATATTGCTTCTATCAATTTACACATTCCTTCTTCAAACACTTGTGCACGTGCACACACACATACTCTCACACACAATTATATGGTTGCTATGGTAAAACACTTTCCCTGAAAATATTGTTTGCCTCAACTTCATATAATCGAATTTATTATATTCTCAACAAGATTTGTGCTTTTGAGCAGATAAGTTTTAACTCATGTGGGGTTGACTTATTTAATTGACACACACACAAAAAAACAGATTAAAGCCCTTTTTTTGTATTTTTTGTATTTATTCAGAAACTGCTATAGATCCTTGCTAAATGAAAATAAATCTTGTGTATGTTGCTAAATGTTGCTTTATTACTCAGGGATTTTTATCCTGCATCTTTATTATTTACCAAAAATTGTTTGCATTAAAAAAATCAGCTCCTATTTGGCTGATGGTCCTTGAGTTCAGATATAAGTCCATCTATATAATTTCATTTATCATTTAAAATTAAAATAAAATAAAAATCTAAGTAGCCTAATTTCCTATGTTGATATTTTTTCAAAAATGAAACAAATTATACATTTCTTTCTGTGATTTTTTAAAATACAGTTTAAAAACCTTCTATTCATGCAGTTAAGCCTACTAATTCTTTTAGCTCACCATTTCTATTTTACACTGTGGATCCATGTTTAGGATTTTTTTTTTTTTTTTTTTTTTGCTTTTTAGGGCTGCACTTCTGAAAAATGGAAGTTCCCAGGCTAGGGGTTGAATCAGAGCTACAGTTGCCAGCCTATGCTACAGCAACAGCAGCACAGGATGTCTGTGACCTACACCACAGCTCACAGCAAGACCAGATCCCAGGCCCACTGAGTGAGGCTAGGGATCAAACTCACATCCTCATTGATACTAGTCAGTTTCATGTCTGCTGTGCCACAACAGGAACTCCCCAAAAGAAATATTTAGAAAATAAGCAATAATTTAAAGATTTTTAAATAAATGGATTTGCAGAAGTGGATAATAGTTATTAATTTAAAAAAAATTGTCAGCTAGTTATTTCTCCAGCAAAAATAGGTTTGCTCAACATTAGAAAATTCCAGCTATGTCAGTCCTCATATGTTCCCTTTTCAACAAGGAAAGAACTCTTCTAAAGAGTGGGGAAAGGAAGCTGCTTTAGCTATAGTAAACAAAGAGTACATTAGAGGAGATTTTGATGTTTTGCAGCTTTTCATTGGCTGAATTGTGACAGTCTCTCCTTTTGGTTGAGTTCTTAAAAAGCTCAAAGAGGAAGTATTTCTTCTAGTTGGGCTCTGCTATATTGTAGGACATGACAGCTCCCCCTTCTGGCATCCAGATTCTGTTTTAATTCAGATTTCTACCTATTAATTTTTGCATAATAAAATATAGTTCTATCTTTTACAAGTGTCAAAGCAATTTTATTTCATAATAATTTATTAAAATTTGAATAGATTTTATGCTAGGTATAGACATTTTATTATTTCTAATATGAAATATTAATAGCTCCTATACTATTATTTAATATTTTAATGTTATTAAAACTAAAGTATTTAATTAAAATGAAATGCAATAGAAGGAAGAAAGTCTAAGTTATTAAATACAATAAAATTTTGAAAAGTTTTATTTTTACATGTATACAGAAACTGTAGATATACAGAATAGCATCATATATAAGAACTGGCTTCTAAATTTGGCTAACAAATAAAGTACAGTCATAATCACTCTGCAGTGAGAATGCCATCTTTAACCTGCTGAGTCATCACGGATCACCAGGGAACTCTAATATACTGTTCTTAATATGTCTATTAAAATGTATCTCTCTTCTTATGCTAGAATATTTTTCCTTTAGATAAGCATAAGTCAAGCACTTGTGTGTGTATATATATATATATATATTTATATATAAAATTTAGAATAATTAGAATTTAGAAATAATATAATACTTATATATAATTTAAAAAATTGAAATATGTCAGTATATACATTATACTATATATGTGTATTATAATATTCCATTTTAATATATATAATGTAATCTATCTACAGAGAAACTCCATTATAAAATAAATAAAATATGTTTTTCTATCTACATAAAAATGTAGCTATTAATATGTTCTTCAGTAAGAATATTAAAATTATTATTAATCAGTGTAGTTCAGGGTAAAACAAGTTTCAGACAAAAAATATGTATTATTTTAATATGTCACTAATTTTTGTATAAAGATGGAAGGGGTTAAGGTACTATTTATACTAAGTCAACAACTGAAAATATGTAGAATATATTTCTAAACAAAATGCAGTATATATTCTGTTCAAAAGGTTTTCTTTGAAGAATTTTTTTAAGCGAATCTGCCCAATGTCCTCCAATTCTGTTATTTCTAGATGCCTGCCACATGATGTAAGATATCCTCTTTTTCTGCTCACCACTGCGACCCAGTCTTCCCCTATCCTGTCATCCAGTGCCACCAGGGGAGGGGGCTGTTAGTCCTTGGAGTCTTGATAGTTGAGGCTTCCTTTGCTCCTACTCTTTCTCTGTGCTGAAGAGAGAATGCTTTATTCCACCTATTATTAGCCATCACATCATAGAGAAATCACCGTTATCACCATCAGTATATGTTCTGTACATTAGGAACAACTGGTTTTGCAGATGATCTCATAATCTAGTAGGACCAGCTTAATGAATAGTTGGGAGAAAAAGCTAATATTCACTATATCGGATCCTGTGGTGAAGATTAATCAATCGTCTGGTGATACATGGTAGATTAAGGATTGAAATCAGATAGATAAATTGTCCCAGCTCTCCAGAATCCTATGAATTACTGGGATGAAAGTAGGAAAATAAGCAAATATAAGAATAAGGAAATAAATGCTCTTTGAAACACAATTGCATATAAATACTACAAACATTAAATATATTTGTATAGAAATCATTTTTTCAAGCTTTACATACATAATAAGTCAATGCTCCATGTTCTGAAGAAGATTAGAAAGTGATAAATTTGGGGTTGGGGAGTTGGAAAACTGGGATACTCTCTGAGAAAGTGTCATTTAAGCTGTGATTCTGATATTCAAATTCTTAGAAGAGTGTTTCATGTAGAGTATTTGGTTCTATGCCCCCAACTAATGAAAAATTTAATGTAGAATAAGCTTGAAATGTACCAAGAATATAAGAATATCGACTGTGCCTTGAAAGGCGGTGCCTAAGAAGTGCAGTAGCCTGAGATAAAGTCAGAAGTTTTGTTTACGTATGTTTATATACTCTTGTGCATTTCCTCTTTTCAAATGAGAACTTCATGTGAGCAAGGAATCTGTCTTCTTCGATTACTGTCCCCACAGCTAGAACACAGTAGAAGTGTGCATGTTATGAAAATAAATAAATATTGATTTATTGAATAAATGAATTAATTTTAATTTGGGGGTAGTTAAATTTGCTGAAATTAAAAAAAAATAGTGTTGCTATATACTTTTACATAACATCAGACACCTAGTTAGTGGCTAAGATAAAAATGCCATCTCATTACACTCATCATGAAAGTAATTAAAAATAATGGTAAGGAGTTCCCATCGTGGCTCAGCAGAAATGAATCTGACTAGCATCCATGAGGGCACAAGTTTGATCCCTGGCCTCGCTCAGTGGGTTAAGGATCTGGCGTTGCGGTGAGCTGAGGTGTAGGTCACAGACGTGGCTTGGATCCAGCGTTGCTGTGGCTGTGATGTAGGCAGGCAGCTACAGCTCTGATTCCACCCCTAGCATGGGAAACGCCATATGCCGCAGCTACAGACCTAAAAAGACAAATGATAATAATAATAGTAAAATAAAATAGTATAATTAAAATTATAAAAATCAATGATTTGTGATAGTCTTGAAGGAATTATGCATACTACCGGAACAATAAACACAGCTGTTGACTATTGAGGAAAAATAATGTAAAAACTAGATGAAAATTCAGAAAACATGGAAACCTATCCCAATTATCTGCTCTGAAAAAGAGATAAGGTATGTACACTATCCAGGGAAATACCTAGTAATTATTTAAAATACTCATGCATCTAGTAAACTAAATACCATGTTAGTGAATATTTAACACATTTCCACTCAAATAAAACTCTGAATTTCTAAATTCTGGAAATATTTCTAAATTTCATATAACTTCAAAAAGTAATAGTAAATTTTAATTTAGACATAATTTGTTATTAAGGCAAAATCAAGAAAACATGGGGAAGCAATTTACTTGAATCATGAACAACTCAAGATTCCCTTTTTGGGAATTCAATGTTCTCTTAACATCATAAATAAAATATTCTTTTTAGAAAATAAATCATTAAAATTATACCATGTGTCATACATTCCATTTTGAATTATTTAAATTATGTAGATTAGAGAGTGGGCTAAAATGTATTTTTAAAGTTAAACTCAAACTACATCTTCTACATGGTTCTTAGTCGAATTCCTTTCTGCTGTGCCACGGCGGGAACTCCTATTGCACTTTCTATCTCTACTATTCTATTTTGATTTTAATGTAAATGAGCTACAGTAAGCCTATAAGAGCATATAAAAAGATTTATTTCACTTAATCAATCATTTTTAGGCATTGACTCTCCTGCTATCAGTTTCAACAAAAATTAGGCCTAGAATATTGTTTCTAATTTTATTTATCCTTTATAAATATCCCTAGACATTTGTAGTAAATGTCAAATGTTATATTTGTCCAAACATATGGAGTCATATGCATGAAAGACACCAAAAAACTAGTGGCATCTAATGTCATTAATATTCTTACTCTAATGTATTTTCACAAGCTACCCAAGGACTCTGATGTTTATACTCAATGTCAGACTACATATGAAATTGTAGCTATCAGTTTTCCTGAATACTGGTATTAGGGAGCAAACAATTTAGAAGGTAATTTTTTGAATGGCAATCTTCAATTTATGTCAAATTACCTTTCAAAAGTAAAGAGCATTACAATTTTCTTAATAATTTTCAATCTGTATATAAAGTTATATTTATATTATTTTATTTTCATGGAATGAAAAAGTAAATAAATATACTTGAAAGGAGTATGATAAATATGTCAAATGTCAAATCTCAAAAGTGAATTAGAGCTATTTTTTCCCTATAACTTGAAATTTCAAACTTAGAAAAAAACAGTGACTGCTCCTACACACAGGAGAGTGAAAAGCAGATTGATTTTATTTGAATTCTTGAAATGTTGAGTCACTTGTATTTAACCAATAATAAACACATGTATTATTTCCCATCTATTTTTCTCAAAACCTCAATATCTCAATACTTCCATTTTTAGATAATAGCATCCCTAAAATTTAATTTAATGAAGATTCATAGCATTTATATCTCTGACCATCAGTTTTATTTTTGTTCTGTATTAAGTTATTTGCAATTGTAATTGCATGTGTTTTATTTATGTAGATAGCTCAAGTTTTCAAAGCAACTCTGAAGTAGGCAAAGACAATAGCCACCAAATAATTCTACTGTAAGTAGAAGAGACAGGGAAAGGAGTCAAATCTTAGTCCAAAAGTGCTTTATATTACTCTTTACTGTTTATATGCTTGACTAGTGCTGTGGCAGTTTGACTAGTTGTCCTCCTAGTCCTCAAAGAAACACAGAGAAATGTCCAGAAATGTATACCTGGACATTTGCAGAGACTGGTAACCAACAAGCACGCAAATCACTCAGAATTTGCTGTTTCTATTCCTTTCCTTTTTTTGCTTTTTCTCCTCTTGGTCTTCTGAAAACTTAACAACAGTAGTTTCATAATGATTCCAGTATTGTAATGTAAGCAAGGATAAAAAAAATTGTAATGAATAAGTAAAGAAATTTTTTTTTTGTCTTTTTGCTATTTCTTTGGGCCGCTCCCGCGGCATATGGAGGTTCCCAGGCTAGGGGTCTAATCGGAGCTGTAGCCACCGGCCTACGCCAGAGCCACAGCAATGCGGGATCCGAGCCGCGTCTGCAACCTACACCACAGCTCACGGCAACGCCGGATCCTTAACCCACTGAGCAAGGGCAGGGACCGAACCCGCAACCTCATGGTTCCTAGTCGGATTCGTTAACCACTGTGCCACGACGGGAACTCCAAGAAAAGAAATTTTTAAAGAAATTTTGAGAGGAAAGGAAAGTGGCATGTATCAAAGGGGTGATTTATAGGCATGGTAACCATGTTTAAAGAATGATTGAAATTTTAGAAAAGGAGGAGAAAGAGGAAAGAACATTTTAAGACAAGTTTTAAAGTATGGATTCAGGGTAAAATGAGATCCAAGTTATAATTAGAGGAAAGATAAAAAAGAGATTAACTAAGTCAGTATTAAACTGGTGGCTTTATCAAGGAACAAGTTTAAGAATAATCACCACTTGGATAGGTATTGGAAAAAACAACAACAACAACAAGTAGACACTGGATCAAGGCATTTACATTAATGGAAAGAGATACTGCGTTAGAGCACAGGACAGATGAAAGCGTGAAAGAATTCAATATTAGTAATAGGAATGCAAGTACCATAAATGATGCTACAAAAAGAAAGAATAACAACCCCTCAAAACTGTCTGAGTTCCAATCCCAGGAAGGTCTCAATATTTTAGGCTTCATGGTGAAGGGAAATTAAGATGGCAGATGAAACTGTTTGCTAGTAAGCTGACTCTGAGATGGGAAGGTCATCCTTGGTTATCTGGTTGGACCCAGTATAATCACAAGTGACCTTATAAGGAAGAGGGAGACAAAGAATCACAGTGAGAGAGAAATTTGAAGATGTTACACTGCTGACTTTGAGAATTAAGGAAGGGGCCACAAAAAGCCAAGGAAATCAGGAAGCATGTAACAACCGGAAAAGGTAGGAAATTGGATTTTTCTCTGAGAGACTCCAGAAGAAACACAACCATCTGGATACCCTAATTTTATCTCAGTAAGGCCTGTTTCAGACTTCTGACCTTCAAAACTGGAAGAATGTAAATTTGTATTGTTTTTATTCACTAATTTTTTGGTAATTCTTTAAAGCAGTAATAGAAAACTAATAGAACTGCAGGTAATATTTTTCTACTGTTATATTTTAAAATCTGTGAAGAGAAGAAATTCTGCCCTCTCGATATAATGTTTTCTCTTTTACTAAAAAAAAAAAAAAACTTTACATTAGTTTTTTATTGCAAGAAATTGGCTTATGTGACTGTCTGGCCTGACAAGACACATCTGAAATTTGCAGGACAGGCCATCAGGAAAGGTAGATTACAACTCTTGAGCATAGGCTGAAGAAGCTCTTGTCAGTAGACAATATTTCTTAATCAGGGAAGCTCCATATCTGTTCTTAAGACCCTTCAGCTGGTTTGAACAAGACTATCTGAATTATCTAGCATGGTCTTCCTATTTTAACATGATGATAATGTGTTTTAATTATTGCTGCAAAATATGCTCACAGAAAAACCCAGATTCGCATTTGGTTGAATACTGGGGACTGTATCCTCGCCAAATTAATACTTCAAAGGACCAACACATCTGGTAAGGCCAATCTTTTGAATATAAGGAATGAGATAGATCAAAGTAAACTGAGATGAAACAGAGGTGAATGTACTTAACTATTAGCCAAAACAGTGGGCAGTATTTCCACCTTGGCTTTATGACCCAGAATGTATGAGATATGCCCATGGAAGAAGGGGGTTCTCTGTCATCTAAGACATTCTCCTGGAAGAGAAGTGGGTGCAGTGAACTGTGGTGACAAAAAGGCTAAGGCTCACAATTTATAAGTTTGAATTTGCTTTTTATAATGACTCCACTGAGAGAAGCCAGAGGCTGAGGCTGCCACATAACTTCTTAAAACATCAAAATCTACGTACGGCTTTTCTGCGTGAGTAAACCATAAACCCTTTCTAAGAACTGCTGAGTGTTCTCTGGTGACCCTTAATTTAAAAAGATGAAACTTCATGACCTGAAGGAGAAGAAAGAAGTCAGAATAGTCATAAATTGATGAACATCAAAAAGACTGCTTAAAGGAATACTGAAAACCTATATTTGAAGATCACAGATTTTGTACAGAAAAAAATATATATATGCTGAATGAAAGACATGAAAGTATTATCTTTTTTCTTGAGGATTAAACATTGAAGATCTATTCAATTACCACCGTGTCTGGGAAAATGAAATAAAAAGATCTTTTTGTTGCCTGAGATATAAAAGTTTAGAATATATATAACATGTGATTCTGCTGGTTCTAGAGACTGATTTCCTCTTCAGGATTCTTATATTTCAGCAATGGAAAGTACCAGTACATCCTGGAGAATCGTAGATGTGGAAAACAAGGTCTAGTTTTACTTTTTGATTTATAGTTATATCATTTCCTCCAATCTTAGTAAGAAGTCTAATGAAAATAGGAGACAGTAGACTAGGTCCTCACTTTTACTGTGAGAACTTAATGGAGGGCTCTGGGGATGAGAACCATGCCTAAATGAAATAGGACTAAAAGAGAAGGATAGGAGGTAGTGAGGATGATGGGTATAGAGGTACATTCCCCTGTGATGTTGCCTCCGTGGCCTTAAGAAGCTCTAAGAATTATAAATCAGGTCAAGTGTGTGTCAATTGATGGCTCCACTTGGATCATCATATCCCTAAAGTTGTCATGCTATGCTATGTCTTGTTTCTCTGATATAAACAAACATGCCCTTATAGGATTTTCTAAAAATATACTTAGAATATAGAATTCTTGTATGTTTTTGCCAATGTTTAGTGTGAAGGAAAATTAAAAGACGTAAATTATACTCATTGATGAAAGGTAATCATGGCTCAGTTACACGGTAGGTAAATAACATAGTTGAGATTTTACTAGTTGATGCCTTCTATATGAAAACTGATCTAGAGATTCACGTAGAGCGATGAAAATAATTTTAGGCACTGAAAAAAAATCTCAGTTTATAAAAGCAGATGGAGATAATGTAGGTCAATGTGCAGTCTTTGAGAGCAGAATATTCTGATCAATATTGCAGTTAGTCTAACCCATAATATGTTGGGTTTTTTTTTAATTTGTTCAAGGCTAATTATAACTGAACCAGTTTCATGCCAGTTGGGATACATATAAACCAACTAAACCAATTTCATTAAAATGCAAATAAATCCATATGACTGTCACAATTAGAATTTCCTGGGTGAATTTAGGTTTGGAGATCATGTGGCAGTCTTCTGTGTCTTCAAGATTCAGCTCAACAAATATTTGTCACATTATTATGAAAATGAGCCAAAGACATTATAAAATGCTGTTTGTTTTCTTAAAAAGTAGGCTTGACCTAAGTAGGAACCTGCACTCTTGAGACATAAATGCAGTGGTAGAGGTGGTTTTCCTTGAGAATAAGTTGCAGTAGGATGCTACCCGAGAAGTCTCAAAATTCCTTAGTTCGATTATGTAATTCTGCCTTGCATCTGGATGGAAATTTGTCCAAAAAATAAAGTTGTGCATAAACAGCTATTTATTATAACTCTTGTATTAAACCATAATCAAATTTCCTTTCCTTTTCTTTCAGAGAACATCAGGGCCATTTTAGAGGAAGTACACACCTTTGTGAAGCATCACTGAAAGTTTTTATTGATGCAGACAGACCTGATGAAGAAATATCTAATTCTTTGAAATTTGATCTGAAATAGAATTAGGATATTCTTTTAACCATATAGTGTGAGATCATAAGTATATATGATATATATTAATATATGTAGTTTATATAGAATATATAGTTCATATATTGTGTAATATACATATATGATAGATAGATATAAAATATGTATATATGCCTTCTCCATTTCAGCTCTTTTGATGGGACTTACTCTTCTTTTATAAGTTGGAACAGCCTTATCTCAGGTTAACAGAAATTGAGAAAATAACAGAAACTTTGAAAATACAACAAACATCATAGAAAAAGATGATTTCTTATAAAAATCCGTAGAAAACATACCATCAAACTTCAGAGAAGAGAGTTTGATTTTCTTGTAGAGGTTATAGTTTGAGGCACTGTTAAATTGAAAGACTGTTTTCTTTCTCATCTCATACACGCTTAGATTGTTAATCTTAACTCCCTTCCTCATATACAATAGCAGTCTGATGAAAATAAAACAGAATGCCTAAGAACCAAGTCTGGGAGCTGTGAAGAAAATGAGAAGGTACAGGAGTTTTAAAAAACATATTGGAATTAGAAGGAAGGGGGAAATGGTAAACAATCCAAAGAAGGGTAATTTCCCTTCTAATCACATAAGGAATATTTATAGCAGAATATGTTTGAGTCTTAAGTCAATTGATGAAACAGGTAGAGTGTTAATAAAGTTATAGATGATCCAAAATTATTTGACTCTATAGGATTTGTGTCTTCAGAAACGTATGAGTTAATTATGTGGAGAACAGGCTATTGTTAGTAGCAGTATTTTTATTATTTGAGTTAAGACAGGGGAGAGTATGAATTCTAACTCTGTCATATTTTGAACTGAAATTTAGCCTCTCAAGTTAATATTTTCATCTTTATCTTATAGGTCATAATTCCTTTCCCTGTGTCTACTTTAATTAAGATTGTTTAAAAATGTAGTCATACTTCTTGTGGGAATAATATCTACACACCACTGTATGAAGTAGATGACTAATGAGAACCTAATGTAGAGCACAGGAAAATCAGCTCAATAGTTTATAAAAACCTATATGGGAAAAAGAATGGATATAAGTATGATTGATTCACTGTGCTGAACACAACTTTGTTAATACAGAATTGTGAATCAACTATACTACAATAAAATTAATTTTAATAATATAATCATGTTTCTAAATACAGTCAATCACTTAGATTACAGCAAAATCATTTCCCAAAATGAAGAACTGAATAAATGATTTAACTGATTTAAGAAAATTGTCATATTTTAACCCTTCGAGTTTAAATATTTTGGGATTCTGTTATTTCTTTAGCTTTAGTCAATAACCTGTACTTTTTATCCTTTACTTTAAGTGACTTCATGTCATACCCTTCCAACAATAATCATCATTTACAGTAGAGTTGCTAGCAGAAAACATGATCTTTAAGCTCTCAACTTTAGTCCTGGGGTGGGAAATAGGGGTTGAGGTGGGGATAGCTCTTTAGGGCACTTGCCAATATTCCTAGTTTATAACCATCAAGAAGTTAATAAAATGTTTATTTTTTTCCTCTCTGTCTTCATTTTTATTTTTTTTAAGATTTTTTTTGCTTCTTTTTTTTGTTGTCTTTTGCAGGTCCGCACCCACGGCATATGGAGGTTTCCTTGCTAGGGGTCTAATTGGAGCTGTAGCCACTGGCCTACACCAGAGCCACAGAAATGCGGGATCTGAACCACGTCTGTGACCCACACCACAGCTCACGGCAATGCCGTATCCTTAACCCACTGAGTAAGGCCAAGGATCGAACCCGCAATCTCATGGTTCTTAGTCGGATTCATTAACCACTGAGCCACAACGGGAACTCCAAGATTCTTTTTTTTTTATTATTATAGTTGACTTACAATGTTCTGTCAATTTCTGTTGCACAGCAAAGGGGCTCAGTCATACATTTACATGTACATTCCCTCTTTTTTAAATAGTGGGGAAAAAAAATTCCTTCAAACAAGCAAACAGAGGAAGCCAAAAAACCTAGTTAAGTTTCTGCCATGGAAAGTGGCATTTAAACAGTGGGCACAACAGTTTAATAAGAAACTCATGGCAATTAATCCAACCTTTCATCTGAAGATTGAGTGTGGTGGGCACCTGGATTTCCAGCACCTGTGGCAGATGGTCAGTGAAGAAGAAACTGTCCCGGTCAGCACATCTCCATCTTTAAATCCCCACATGCAAGTCACAGATGGCTATGGGGGTGCCGCTCAGAGCAACAAGGGCTCAGGAAACAGACCTCTGTCCACTTGAAAGATGCCTGCCTTGTATGTAAATGAACCCAAATCCAAACCCCTGCCTGGGATATTAAGAGCACTGAACAAAGAATACTGTATAACTTTAAAACTGCACATTTTCAGAGTGAGGAGGTATATTTACACAGTCTATTGAAATCTCTATTCCAATGGATATAAAAATCACCATGAGGAGGAGAATAAAAAAAAGCTAATTTCAATTTCCTCTTCCCTTTGAGTCTCATAGCAAGAAACCATATGCATAAAAAAAAAAAGGAAATGAAAGCTTTATCACACTTCTCTCTTCCAAACTCCTTTATTATTAATTAGAGCTTACCAAGGATGAAACTATCCTTCAAACGTGGTTTATTTGATTGGTTAACAATGATCAGAATTGGCTACTAACATTTAAAATTCATGAAATGTCGATTTACAAATCTATTCTGCTTTCTTACATTAAAAAAAGAAAATAAAAGACCATTCTATATTAACAAGCTGGATTAACTGGCCTTGACCCCAGGGGGATTATACGCCTTTTAGAGATTGCCAAGATGCCAGACACTTCCTGTTGACTTACACCTGGGCCGCATCACTCATGTATGTCAGCTGCCTGGTCTCAGTTCAGTACATCTGAAACAATTTTCTCAAACTTTTTATTTTTTTAATTTTATTTATTTATTTATTTATTTATTTATTTATTTATTTATTTATTTGTCTTTTCTAGGGCAGCACCCATGGCATAAGGAAGTTCCCAGGCTAGAGGTCTAATTGGAGCTGTAGCCTCTGGCCTATGCCACAGCCACAGCAATACAAGATCTGAGCTGCGTCTGCAACCTAAACCACAGCTCACATCAACACCCAATCCTTAACCCACTGTGCAAGGCCAGGGATCAAACCCAAAACCTAATGGTTCCTAGTCAGATTCGTTATCCACTGAGCCACAACAGGAACTCCATTTTTCTCAAACTTTAATGTGATCAGGTCACTTGGAGGGCTTGATAAAACCGATTACTATGCCCCAGGAGTTTCTGTTTGAGTAGTGCCTTAGGGCTAAAAAAATGTGCATTTCAAAGTGTCCAGGTGATGCTGATGATGGTGGTCTGGAGATCATACTTTGAGAACGATGCCTCTGGAACTGAATTTTATCAACTAGGGTGTATAAGATGTTTTTAGTCCAATGACATGTTCTATAGGACAAAGGAGATGAAGAATCATCCTCAAGGAACTTTAATTCCATTAATGAGCTCATTAATGTGTCAGGGCTTTCATAACAAAATACCACAGACAGATTAGCCTGAAGAACAGAAATTTATTTTTTCACAGCTTTGGAAACTGGAAGTCGAAGATCAAAGTGCCAAGCAGGGTTGGATACTCTGAGGCCACTCTCCTTGCTTCTATCTGACAACCCTCTTGCCTCTTCACTTGGTTCACATGGTCTTCCCTGTGTGTGCACCTCCCTGGTCTTTATCTTTCTCTTTTTTTAGGACATCCATCGCATTGGAATTGGGGTTCAGGCTAATGGCCTCATTTTAACTTTAAAGGCCTGATCTCCAAATGTGGCTACTGTATTAGGATTCTCCAGAGTCTCAGAAGTAATAAGATATATATGAATTTATAGAAAGAGATTATGAATGATTGGCTCATGTGATTATAGAGGCTGAGAAATCCCACAATCTGCCATCTAAAAGCTTGACGCAGGAAAGCTGGTGGTGTAATTTAGTCTGAGACTGAAGGCACAAAGTCCAGGAGTGCTGATGATGACAGGGAAAGATGAATTTCCCAGCTCACACAGAGAGCAAATTTTCCTTTCCTCTGCCATTTTGTTCTATGCAGGCCATCAGCAGATTGGGTGACACCTGCATGTACTACTGAGGGTCATCTTTACTCAGCCTTCTGATTTGAGTGCTAATCTCCTTTGGAAACACCCACAGACAGATACACTCAGAAATAATGTTTTACCGGCTTTGGGGGCATGCTTTAGCCCATCAATTTGGCTTGTAAATTTATCATCAGAGTTCCATTTTGGATACCAGGAGTTAGGACTTCAACACATGAATTTTGGAAAGACACTATTCAGCCCAAAACCATGAGGTGAAACAAATCCCAGGAAAGAGAAGCAAAATAGAATTATAAAAACTGACTTTTTATGCAAACCTTAAGGTTCATTAGCCATAGCCTCTGCGGAACTGGAAATTCTATCTAGGCATCTGTCTAGTGTTTGAAAAGCATTATCACAAGCTACCAGTTAGTGCTGAATCCTGGGTTTAGATTCGTTCCAAGGGAATCCTTTCCCTCTTTCTGTCTGGAACCATTCATATCCATATAGTTGATTAGTGGACTTTAAATTGGTACAGCTGCTCTTATGGAATAGTCATCCAAAATTCCATTAAGGCAGCTAAACATAAAGTACAAATCAGGATAAATTCTGCCCTCCATATGTCTCTACCATTAATTTTTGGTGAACATCTTTAAAAACTTTAAAAATTAAATCATGTATCCCTTTCTCACCCCCTACCCTCTTCCTTGCTTACCCCCTTCCTTTCTCTCTTTCTTCCCTCTTTCTCTGTATTTATATTCATATAATCTAACATTAGATCATATGTTTTCCTTATTTTTTCCAATCAAAAGTATAACTACAACATGAGTATTTTTCCAGTATACCAATGGGGTTAAAAGCATGGACTCTGGTGCAACAGAATTTTAACCACAAGTTTAGAATCTTAAATCCCTTCTTAGAAGCAGTGTAATCTCAGTGATAAAATAGTCCTACCTCCTGTTGTTATTGTGAGGATTAAATGAGTTATTTTAATTAAAGTCCTTAGAACTTGCCTGTTATAAAGTAAGCTCTATATAAATAACATTACTTATATATATTTATTATTACTACATATTTATCTGTATATGCTTTAATAGCTGACTAGTATTTTATAATATGTATATATCATACTTTAGTAAACTAATGATATGTGCTTTCATTGCTATAGTGAATAGATTTGCAGACATTTTCAGCCCTTTTATGACTTGTAAAGATAAAGTGTTTTATATAATTATCCTGCTATATTCTTATATAAGTTCTTAACAGTGGTATATTTTGATTTAAAAAGATACATATTATAATTATTTATTTTCAGTCACCACACTTATATAAATAGATTATAACAACTTTTGATCTCGACAAGAATAAATTAAAAATAAAGCACTTATGGAGGATTTTTTTGGGGGGTCTCTTTTTGTTTTTTTTAGGGCTGCACCCCCGGCATATATAAGTTCCCATTCTAGGGGTCGAATCAGAGCTGTAGCTGCCTGACGTAAGCCACAGCCACAGCAAAGTGAGATCCAAGCCACAACTTTGACCTACACCAGAGCTCACGGCAATGCTATGGATCCTTGACACACTGAGCGAGGTCAAGGCTCAAACCCACATCCTCTTGGACCATTTTTTTTTTCCCGACATCCTCTTGGATACTAGTTGGGGTTGTTACTGCTGAGCCACTGACAGGAACTCCCTAGGGAGGATTTTAAACTATTTTTTTCTTTTTTTCTTTTTTAGTTTCAATAACATATGACAAATATATGCATTATGTCAAAAAAGTATAATACAAAAAATATTGATGCAACTTTTAAAATACAATAAATATAAAATACTAATTCATTTAAGTTCACAAAAAAAGTCAGTTATAAGAAAACAACAGAGTGTAAACAAATATAAAAATATGGCCAAGCTTTACTAAGGCCTACTCAATTGAAAAGAAAACCATGATGATACTAAAGATAAGCAAATGTGATTAAATTGGATAAGAAATCTGAAAAAAATGTAAAGTCAAATATGTAGTGTTTAAGAGTTCCATTAAAACAAAATTATGTGCTTAGAAAAAATAAAAACCTGGATGGAAACAAAAAAATGTTAACAGTGGTTGTCTTCTGCGAGTGGAAATAAATTGTTTTGCATTTCTGAAATTCCTATAATTTTCATGGGAAAATAGATGTGACAAAGTTCATAAGTCATAGAAGCTTTTCTTCCCCTCTAGTTTTATTTTGTACTCCAATTGATAGGCCCCCAGAAATGCATATTTTCCAAGAATATTCTTTACTAAGTCACCAGGAGTTTTTTTTGTTTGTTTGTTTGTTTCTTTTTTTTTTCTTGTGTCTTATTTTCTTTTGTGAATAACAGTAACAGGTCATTGATGAAAAATTGCTTGCCTTAACTTTCATGAGATACCCCAAGCCCTACTCTTGTGGAACACTTTTGTTTAATTTTCAATGCTCCGTTTTTGTTTCTTCACCTAAACTTTATACTCTTTGAAGGCTGAAATGAAGGGAGGTTAAGGAGTTCTGGTGTGGCTTGGGTTAAGGACCTGCTGCTGCTGGGGGTCGCTGCTACAGCACAGGTTCGATCCCTGGCCTGGAAACTTCCACATGGCATGGGTGTGGCCAAAAGAAAAAAAAAAGACAAAAGAGAGCAGATTAAGAATTTGCTTCAAATCAAATGGTTAGTAAGTAGTAAGTAGGAAATGCTAGGACCCTCCTCAGTTCTATCATCCCCCTTTTTTGTTGCTCATGTATATTTACTTCTATTTTCTATTCTCTGTGGTATCTGCCTTAAGATTAGGACCATAATTCACAGATGTGCATACTTAATCCATGCTTAACAATTTGTGAAGGGGGTTTGGGCTTTTAAGAAATCGTCATATCTACTTCAGCTCTCTTCAGTTTTAATATTTTGCTATTGTTTTCTGTGTATTTAATGGAAAATAAAATGATGAATCTCTTCTGGTCATTTGAGATTTTAAACATTCCTTTAAGAGAAGCAATTTACAAAATATGTATATGACAAGGAAATCCCCATTTGTAACTGTACTTCAGCCTAATATAGGGATGCAACTTTGAAATCTAACCCCAAAAAAATTTCAACATGTGCATATGCTGAAATACCATGCTGAATTATTTGCTATTTATTTGCTATTTAACAATAAATAGCATATATTTATGCAATATTTATTATTGAAAGGACAATAAATACTATATAGTCTTTGAATAGTAACAAATTAGAGGCCTTGATGATGATCTAAATAAGCAAAATTTGAAGCATATGTAAAGTCAGGATGGTGATAGGCCATTGAAAAAAAAAATATTCCCCATAGAAACCAATTCTGCAAATACACATCAAGTATTAGAATTGATGCCTTTATACATTCTCTTCTAACAACTCTACAAGGTGGTTATTATTTTTCCATCTCATGAAAAGAAACTAAATTTCAGTTGGGTTAAACAATTTTGCCATTCACAGAACTATTACGTTTTTTACCTAAAATTCAAATATTTTTCTGGCACAAAAACCATAGTATGAGAATTGAGGCCTAGGATCCAAAACATCTGAGTTTGTGACTAAAGTAGCAGTATATAGCTATGAGATTTGTTAAATTCCTAAATTTGGCAATTTGTAAGAAGAGATAAGTATATCAATTGTGACACTCACAATGAATTGGTACTTAACAACATAACAAACTATTTTTCCTCTCAGAAATCTCAGTTTCAGCACAAAGAACCACCAGCTGCTTATTTAATCTAAACATAAAATTGAACAATAACACAAATAGGAAAATTCTTTCTCAATTCTCCTTATTGATAACTCCTCACACATTCCATCAGCCAGTCTTTAATATTGTATCTGCAAAATATAGGCTTCCCTCATTAAATGAGTCAAAAATATTCTTGACAAAGAGTTGATGAGCTAAATTTTGGGTTGTGAGGGCTTATATTCTACTGCAGCATTTTAAAAAAGGGAAATGATAATGTACTGCCAATTAATCCAAAGACTCCCAACTCATTTTGCTAGCAAAATACCCTAAAATACCCATATAGCAATGATTCTATAATAAGTATTTAGCAATTTGCCTTTCCTTTGTATACAGGAAAACATTTCCTTCATGATAGATTGGGATCTGTCCACTTTCGGACTTAGATTTTTAGGTTTAACCTTTTTTTACTGCACTTTATTTCATCAAACTTGTTCCTCATGTATGGGCCTTTTTGTGGCTCTAAGATATTCTTACATTTGATTAATGGGCAATATATTTTAAGAATCAAGCATGAGACTGATTCCAGTGGGGAGAACAGTGGCAGTATGCATGCAAATCAGTTCCCATACTAGCCCCCAGAGATGTGCACAGCCCGATTTTATGAGGACCATAGACTGCAGGGTATGAACACCAGAAATTTTTCTTTCTTCATTTCTTTCTTCCTTTCTTTCTTTCTTTTTTAAGGCCGCATCTGTGGCATCTGGAAGTTCTCAGGCTAAGGGTGCAATCAGAGCTACAGCTTCTTGTCTACACCATAGTAATAGCAAGCCAGATCCGAGCCACATCTATGACCTACACCACAGCTCATGGCAACGTCGGATCCTTAACCCACTGAGCAGGGCCAGGGATCGGATCCACATCCTCATGGATACTGGTTGGGTTCTGAACCTGCTGAGCACAACAGGAACTCCAGAAATTTATTTTCTTACAGTTCTGAAGGTGGGGAGTCTGAAGTCAGGGTTTCAGCAAGGTCAGCTGTTGGTAAGAACCTTCTTTCTGGCTTGTAGATGGCCACCTTCTCATTTATCCTCACATTGCCTTTCCTCTGTGTACAAGTGGAGAGAGAGCAAGCATTGGCTTCCAGTCTTTTTGGATTAGGGCTTCATCCACATCACCTCAGTTAACCTTAATACATCCACAGAAGCCCTGTTTCCAAACACCATCACCTGGAGAATAGGGATTCAACATATGAACTTGGAGAAACTTAACATTTTGTCTGTAAGTTTTTGACCCCGGCTCAGCAAAATGCTTGCCCATCTCACATATAAAATATACTCATTCCATCCAGCAGCCCGAAGGGTCTAACTCATTTCAGCATCAAGGCTAAAGTTTCAACTCTGAAGCCGCATGTAAATGTCATCTAAATCAGACATGGGAGAGACTCAAGGCATGATTCAAGCAGAGGTAAAATTCCACTCTTGCTGTGAAGCTCTAACCCAGAAAAGTTAGATGCTTCTTTAAAACAGTGCTGGCACAGGAATGGGAGAGAGAGCTCCATTTGAAAAGAGAGAACTTGAAAAGAAGCAAGGGTCTTTCCCAAGAAAGCCCAAAAATAAGTAAGGCAAATTCCATTTGATGTTTTCTTTTTTTAATTGAAAAAAATTTTTTTGGCTATACCCATGGCATATGGAAGTTCCCTAGGCCAGATTGATCCTGAGCCTCAGCAGCGACCCAAGCCACAGGGTGACAATGGCTGATACTTAACCCACTGAGCCACCAGAAAACTCCTCCATTTGATCTTAAGGATGGTGAATAATCCTCTTTGGTTTGATCTGCCTTCCAGGCGAACTGATGGGGTGACATCCTCACCCTCACAGCCCTGCATGGTGGCCCTGCCCCTTCAGCTCTCTGCAAGGGTTTTGCCCATGCAGCTGCTTGTGAGGGCCTCCTGTCTCTATGGCACTGGGCAGGATCATCTTGGGTCACTGAAATGGGAAAGGCAACCCCATATCCCATGAAGTTGAGGGGGAAATAGCATTAGGCCCTGGGCCTGTGGGCAGAGTGACAGTCCTGATGATCCCCAAATGAACTTTAGGGTTGGGATTTCAACATACAGATTTGAGGGGAATACAAACATTCAGTCCATAACCAGCAAATTCAAAATCATTATAGTCTGTTTTCAACAGCAATTGTGAATTTTGAACCATTGTTACTTCAAATTTGTTATAGGGGCAATTCAGAGCATCAGAGTTCAGACAGCCAGGAATACCAAACTGGTCTCTGCTATTTAAACTTATCAGTGACTTTGCATTTAACTTAGATACTGTGTCTCCTTTAAAGTTACATCCTTATCATGGTGGATCTCCTCCCTGCTTGTTTCTGCAGCCCTGTTTTCTGCTGGTCTGCACTGCCTTTCTATTTGATTTATTCATTCGGTCACAAATTGACTGTAATTTTGTCTCTGCATATTCTTTTCCCTTCACCAAAAGCACTATTTCCATTACTCTACGTGGCTGACTGTCTCTGCATTCAGTTCTCAGAATGTGCCTATTTCTGCCCACACATAAAGATTGGCGCCACCCCACATACTTAGACACATATCTCTGTTTTCCATTCCTTTACTTGGCTTCTCCCTGTCTTTGTGATTTTATATATATTTTTTTTCATCCACCTACAACCCCTATTTTATTAATTGCTTTATTTCCAGTGCTTATCAAGGAAAAAGCTGGCACATAAGACTTATTCAATAAATATTTAATAAATAAATTAAAGAAGGAATGAGTGGATTAAATATTTAGCAGATAGGTTACATAGCACTTGGTGGATCATTTTATATAGTGGTTAAAAAAACAGCAGCTTTACGAAAAAGATTAGGATCCAAAGAAATGAATCCATTAGTAGAGTTGATGAGGATACTTAATGGGCTAAAATTTAAGAATTCTGTTGGGGATTTTTAGGAGATGAGTTTGGATAGTACTATGTAAACCCTGACTATTGGATTTTCTCCTTTTTGTGATGCAAATGCATTATATAAATGTCCATTGCAGAGGCATCCATTTGAAAGATGGCTATGTGAATAAACACAGTGAAGTCACAAAAACAGATAAAGAGCCAGGCCAGCCCTTTCAAGCTCCTTTGTTTTAGAGATCTTGGTTGATTTTGATAACTGACCTTTTAAGGGCACTTGTTTTTACTCTTCTCTCTTTAAATTCCCATGCTCATGTTTTAAATTCACTGATAAAGAGACAGCCTAGGAAACCCTAGGCTCCCATTTTCAACTCCAATAGAGGCAGAACCCGGGCTTATACTTTTTTCTCTCTCTCTCTCTCTCCCTCTCCCTCTTTGTGAACTCACTCTCCAGGACTTGTAAGTAATAAACCTTTCTCTTTTAAATTTCCTGATTGTTATAGATAAGGTCATCTTGCAATTATAAAAAACACCCACTGTGGCTCAGTGGTTAACGAATCTGACTAGGAACCATGAAGTTGCAGGTTCAATTCCTGGCCTTCCTCAGTGGGTTAAGGATCCAGTGTTGCCGTGAGCTGTGGTGTAGGTTGCAGATGCAGCTCGGATCCTGCGTTGCTGTGGCTCTGGTGTGAGCCGGCAGCTGCAGCTTCAATTCGACCCCTAGCCTGGGAACCTCCGTATGCCACAGGAGCGGCCCCAGAAAAGGCAAAAAGACAAAAACGAACAAACAAACAAAAACAAACAAACAAAAAGAAACACAAGGGCCATAATATTGGTTAGGATTAGGATAAAACTGTTACAGCCAAATAGGTAAAGTGGGCTGGTGAGGCAGGAGATAGATGGGTCTCAGGCTGAGCAACTGGAATATCTCCCCTGTGGACAATTCAAGATAAAGATTATGGCAGGAGCAAGGAGGAGCTGAGTCCTGTTTGAATAAAAGATAAAGAGACCATAGCTTTCTCATTCTTGAGGTCAGAAAGACCTCCTGAACTACACATGCACAGAAAGTTTTCTCAGGGATCAAAAAAGAGGACACCAGACTATAGCACATCCTGTCAACTTCCCAGAAACTTAAAGATGCACATATAGGAGAGGGCCCTGAGTCAGGCCAAAGCCAGACTAAACAAGATGACTGGCCAGAGGAAGCTTAAAAGGACTGCTCCCATACAAGGGATTTCAACCTCCTCCAATGCATATGGTACTCTCTTTCTCTTTGTCTCTGCCCTTTACTTTGCCCCATCCCCCCACAACCAAGGAAGCCCACCTGTGCTTTTTCTGCATAAATCTCTTCTCTTAATAAACACTTTATTTGCCTCACTACTCACAGTCTCTTTGCCAAATATTTTCTCCAAAGGGACAAGAATTGAGGGCCTATATCAAGCTTGCTGGTCCTTATGGTCCAGTGGTTAAAGTTCAGCTCTCTCATCACACAGCCACCAGAGAACAGCAGGAGGATTTTAAAACATCCATGAAAGGCTTAATCAGCATTATCAGTTTTTTTTTTAAATGATATCACCTAATTATATGTACCTATGATGATGTATCAGGCATAGAGGTAATGTATTATGCTATTTCACAGTCTTATAGTTGTAAAAAGTTCTTATAAAAACTCACTCATAAAGTCACTTTCGCCAGGTCCTAGATCTGGAACAGATACAGCTTCCTGAGCATTGAGTCCCTCAAACAAATTTCATAGCCTTTAGCTTTATATTGTAATTGTCAAGACTGGAGGATTGAATAATGAAATAAGATCAGACTGGAAGAATTATATTGAAATATTAATAAACTAGCAATAACAGTTAAGAATAAAAATGACTGTCAAATTATCTCACTAGCTCCTTAGAGTAGTCCTGTTAGATAAATGGGAATTATGACTAGAAAAAAAGACCGAATCAGGATTCTGACTTTTTGATTCCAATTCTCCCACCTACCACCACTGATGGTTCCAAAGGATGACACTTAAGTGAAATTGAACTTTACTGGGATGTGGAACTTTGTCATTCCCTGTTTATCTGAAACATAATAATGTAAAAATGTGAGTATTTAATTAATGGGAAGAGTAGTGCCAGTCTTACCTTGGAGCACATCAGATTACCATGGGAACAAAAAATAATGAGCATTGTGGTTCCCTACACTAAGAAATTCTATAAAAAATTTTGAGATATGGTAAAGCTCAAAATACAACTAATATGAGGTTTCTGCTTCATCCAATTTTTAGAACTAATACCAAATTTGTGACAAGTTTATTTGACTTATCTTGTGATCTTTTTTCAATTCCATATCCTACTTGACATTTAGTATTCTATTTAAGAAAAAAAGGATCATAGAAATGACCAACAGAGTATTTATTTCTTTTTAACTTATATGTAGATGGTCCCTGACTTACAAGGGTTTGACTAATATTTTTTTTTCCACTTTACAATGATGTGAAAGAAACAAGCATTCAGTAGAAACTAGTTTAGTACTGGAACTTTGATCTTTTCCTGGGCTACTAATATGTGGTACACAATATTCTCTCACAATGCTGCAGTTCTCAGTAAGCCATGCCATCCCAAGGGTAAACAGCCAGTACACTTGATACACTCACAACCACTCTGTATCCATACAATCATTCTGATTTTCACTATCCAATTTCAGCATTCAATAAATTACATGGATATTCAGCACTTCACTATAAAGTAGGCTTTATGTCAGATGATTTTGCCCAAATGTAGGCTAATGTATGTGTTCTGAGCATGAGTTTGTCTAGGATATTAAATGCATTTTGACTTAGCAGTATTGTTAACTTTCGATGGGTTTATCAGGATGCAACCCCCATTGTAAGTCAAGGATAATCTATACATAATCCCTTTCTTCTTCATATTAGAAATGATGTCCCTAATTATGATGCCTAATTTTGTCCTTATCTATTTCACCCTTGAATTATATAATTTGGAGTGTAGTGGTAATAGTAAATTGAAAAGATATTGGGAGTTCCTGTTGTGGCTCAGCGGAAATGAATCTGACTAGCATCCATGAGGACGCAGGTTGGATCCTTGGCCTCACTCAGTGGATTAAGGATCTGGCATTGCTGTGAGCTGGTGTGTAGGTTGCAGATGCGGCTTGTATCCCATATTGCTATGGCATAGGCCAGCATCTGTAGCTCCAGTTTGACCCTTAGCCTGGGTACAGCCCTAAAAAGCACACACACACACACACACATCAATATTCTTTTTTTATTAATAGATATATGAGACTAATAAAGATTAAAATGTCATGTATTTATTCACGAACTATTTGTAGAACACATAGATTAAATACTACAATAGATGCTGGGAGTAAAAGAATAATAAATATCCTTATGAGTCTTAAATTTTATTAATATTTAATGAAGGTAGGATTTCCTGTTGTGGTACAGCAGAAATGAATCCAACTAATATCCATGAGGATGCATGTTCGATCTCTAGCCTCACTCAGTGGGTCAGGGATCTGGCATTGCTGTGAGCTGTGGTGTAGTTCTCTGATGCAGCTCAAACACCACATTGTGGCTGTGCTGTAGGCTGGCAGCTTTAACTCCGATTCGAATCCTAGCCTGGGAAACTCCATATGCCATGGGTGGGCCTAAAAAGCAAAGAAAAGAAAAAGAAAAAGAGTTTCAGGAATATCAAAGTATTCAATACTGGTACTGTTGGAGCAAAATGCAGGATAGAATTGGAGGGGGTAATATATAAGGCAGAGAAAGCACAGTCTTAGACATTAATGTAGTATAACTGGTTATCAGTACAATGAAGATTAGCTACTTATTTTGAATTTAAATCCAAGATTTCTTATACATTAATTTTTATGGATTTGGGGGTTTGTTGGAGGTATTTACGTGATGAAGCTAGAGAAAAGTAGTTGAAGTGGCAAAGGAAAAAGAAATCCTCAAAGAACATTCTCAAGATAAAAGAGACAAGGATTTGTGACCTATAGAGAAGATGATAGAGGAGGAAGAAGAAAAAATGTCTCTGAAGAATCAACCCAGATAAATGAAGGAAGTCTCTTTTCACATGTGAATTCGAGTAGGGGACTGGATATTGGGGAGAAATTTTTTTTTGTCTTGAACATTCCATTACTTAAGTAATGCATATGGTGTCTTCAAAGTCAATTGCAAAAAATCAACTGAAGAATCTATTTGTTCTTTAGTCACTCACCCAATCTATTGTTGCCACTAACAAGGCACCAATAAAAACATCCTGTTTCCCCATTCAGATTTTGAACTAATTGACAGACAAAAGGATAGGTAAGGAGCTGTAACACAGTGGGTTAAGGATCCTGTGTTGCCACAGCTGTGGTGTAGGGCATAAATGTGACACGGATTTGACCCCTGACCCAGGAACTTCCATATGCCATGGGTGTGGCCAAAAAAGAAAAGAAAAAAAATAAAGAAGGAGAAAGAGGAGGGTAGCTGGAGTAGATGGAGACCAAAATATCTAACAGTAAATAAGCAGTGCCTAATTAGAGAGTGAGAGCTTGAAAGAACTTCCTGACCCTAAACCCTAGGACTGGACAGACTTATCCACCCAATAATAGGATGTCAGCTTCCTCCCAAGAGGAAAAAGATAAAACTCAATTGATCATCTATTATTATTTTTCCCCAAATATATTAATTAGATAAGTCACTGTCCCCTCTCAGGGACAGAGAGAGGCTAGAGGCATAATCAGAGAAAGTTCTCTATAAGCTAGACTATGTCCAATATTTCTATGATACCTCTGACTTATTATCACTTTTGTTTCCAAGTAATAGAACACAACTCAAATGTGTTAATCATTAAGTTGTTGATTATCTCATTGAAAAAAATCTTGGAGGAAGGTGGTTCTAGAGTGTTTAATTCCATAGCTCAGCAATGGAGGAATCTAAATTCCTTTGATTCTCTTGAATTGCCTCTCTTGGGTTAACATGGGTCCAATAGACCTGGCAATCTTCCAGGTTTTCTTTTGACAGCACCCATTACCCCAAAGCAATTAAACTATCTTTTAGGTTTCTCTACTTTTACCTAAATATGTTAGTATAATCTTTTCCATAAGCATCACATTAGATGTCTTCTTTGGTCATTTTCTCAACCCTAAGCTAATCACAGTGAAGAGGAGTGGAATTAAACTCTGAAGACCATCAGAATTTATACCTTGGAGCTATTGGAAGAAACCATCATTCCTGGTTCTCATTTTTGCTCTCTGTATAATGCTGAAGTCTGCAAATATTAAGTTTCATGAAAATGCAAAACCTTAATATAATTCAACTTTAGGTTACATTAAATTATTCTAACATAAATTAAAACTGAAACATAATAAAAATCAATTTAACCAACTAATCAAACAGAATTGCTTAGAAAAATACTGTTACTTACAACAATTGAACTCTTTGATCATTCTATTTTTTATGCACGAAGTATTCTTCCTTTCCTTTCCACCATGTGAAATAAACACCTAATATAAAATAAAAGCTTCTTTGTAATGTATCAAAATAAAGATCTACATCTGAAATTCTCTTTTTTTAACACACAGAACCAGAAGAAATTCTCACATACATTATAGTAAAAAGATAGCACAACTAAGTTACTAATTAACACAATATATTATGACTGATTATATTATTTGACCAAGGAACAATACAGCAGCTGGCTTCAAGCTTCAAGCATAAATAAAAAAAAAAAAAGAAATAATGATCAACTTTTGATTTAAAAAAAAAATCCTTTGCAGGATGTATTTAATTTAATTGGTATGCTTTAAATAGGATGTTGCAAATGTTCAGAATACCATGTGGTTAGGTGATTACCACAGTTCTGTGGTTCTTAATTACCCATATGAAGGCCAAATGAATCAGTAGTCAAATGGGGGCAATTATCACATTTATAGAAGAACATGACTCTCTGGATGGAGTTTTCTGCAAGCTTCATTTGCTATTACAAAGTCAGTAGTACAGCATTTCAATACAAATGAGAATTAGATGATGCAATATAAACTAAATGTCATCAGTTTGGAGGATGGAGAAACTATGATAGAGGGTCACAATTTTTCAAAGTTTATTTTGGCAAATTTCTGGGTATAGAAAATGCAAGACTTGAAATCAAAATAAAAACAATTTCGTATTGAAAGGCTTCCTTATGGGAACTGAAACTCCTGGTGTTATAGATTCCACTAAGATATATCATTGCATTAGGGCACAGGGAAGGAAGGAAAGTTCAGAGGGCTGCCAACTGTAAATTGTCATCTTTGTTACCTGGTTATATTGAATATAGAGACACTGAGAAGATTTTCTGTCTGGAGCAGTTCTAAAAATGAAGCTTGCATGTCCCAGATGTCCATCTGAATAAACTCTATGGCAACTGGCATATGTGAAATGCAGTTAGAAATCAAAGAGAAATAGAGGCTTTTTTTTCTAGTAATTATGCTTTGCTATAAATCACAAGGGTAATGACTCTCAGCAGCAATATTTTAGTTGAGTTATAAAGATTACAAACATAGGAGTTCTCGTCAAGGTTCAGGAGTTAATGAATCTAACTAATATCCATGAGGACACAGGTTGGATCCCTGGCTTCGCTCAGTGGGTTAAGGATCTGGTGTTGCTGTAAGCTGTGGTGTAGGTTGCAGACACGTCTCGGATCTTGCATTGCTGTGGCTGTGGTGTAGGCCAGCAACTGTAGCTCTGATTCGACCCCTAGCCTGGGAACCTCCATATGCCATGGGTGCAGCCCTAAACAGACAAAAGACAAAAAAAAAAAAAAGATTAGAAATATAGTTGACTCACTGATGCCTTGGATGTCCAAAAGCTTCTCATGAGTAAGTATATTAAATGTCTAATTGTAGACATTGATAATTATTTTCCTGTGATATGCCCCAACAGTGGTTTGGATTACAAAAGCAAATAAAAGATCTAGAAATAGCTACATGACTCATGTTTTAAAATGAATGACTCTTTTCCTAAGAATCAGATAATCTTTTCTAAATGACGACCAGTGCAGCATGCCACTTGATTAAACTTATGCTGTGAGATGACCTGAAATGTTATCTACATCAAAAACTGTTAATGAAATGGATACTTCCCTTTATAATACCAGAAAAAGAAGTCCAAACTCAATCACACACATGAACATACACACCCCATCACCCACCACTGAGAACAAGAACCAGGAAGGAGAAATATAAATAAATAATTATACACACACACACACACACACACACACGCACACACACACCTGTCAGTGAACACATAAATTCTTGATAGCTAGATATGATAGCTAGAATACACACAAGAATACAAGATGCAAAAGGAGTTGAGATTCTAAAAACAATAAAAGCATTTAGATTTTATGTCATCTAGGTTCAGCATTTTTGTCAAACCACCTAATCTTAACTTCTGCCCTCTTTCTTCTCCCCATCTTTATGTTTCTTTCTCCCTTTCTTTTTAATTGCACTAAAATAGGATTACACAATAACAATTTTTTGTAATGACCAGTTTTTTGGTGCAGATATGGGTAGTCAAGGGTTGGTTGAGTCTATCTCCATTGTCAAATGGTGTATGATTCCAAGAGTTGCACAACTCACCTGATCATAGTAAAATACTGATAATTTCCACAAGAAAATTAAAGTAGAAGTATATTCAGACATTCAGAATTGAGTGTGTTTATTAAGTTCTCTCATTATAGGACTAAAACAAAAAAATCATTTCTTATTTTCCACATCACTTACAATAACTATGATACATAACTAAACAAATAATTAGTTCATTGAATGAAATGGATAAAATGGTATGTAAATGTGATAAGTAAATTTTATTATTTCTGCTTTACCAATTTGTTCTTTTTACACTGTTGGGTGAGATAGAAAATAGGACTGTTAACTTTATCAGTGATTTGCAATGATGGCATAAATATTCTTTTTTGGCTTTAAACAAGTTAATATTAGCCTGAATTAAGAAATCCAGTTTCTTCCATCAAAAATATTGAATATTTAAAAAATCCATCTGGCCTAGGCCTGATCCAATTTTATAAGCTTGAGGAAAGGAGCAGGGATGTAAATGATATGAGTGCTATCTGATGTGACTTGTTTTCTTATTTGGGGAGCCAAAGATGGAATTTAAACAGACAACTTGTGCAACCAATGCAAGAATATCCTTTGACACAGCTACTTTGGTTATAGCAGTGCTTCAGGCTAGTATCTGAGGACCGTTCTCCTTAGTTCTCATGGTGTGTGTGGTTCCCTCTGACAGATGGATCACCTGCTATCTCCAGTTTCCTCTGAGATTGAGTCCATTTTGCTCTCTCACTTTTTCTCCCCATATACACTTGGTTTCCCAAGGCATAAAGATTTGTTCACCCATCAGTGGAAGCACAGCACACCCCTAAGGCAGCTTATGCTTGACTCTGCCCCCTCTATCCCTAGATTTATCAGATTAGGAGTCAAGTATGATTTCCCTGCATCCATAATCTTCAGATCACCCATGCCAGCTTCTCCAAATTGTCTTTTTGAGGGCCTCTTGCCTGATTTAAAGTGCAATATTAGGGATCAATTTCTTTTTTTGTCCACTTCCAAGGACCAGAGAGTGAATGCAAACACCCTGAAAATCTCTGCACTAAAATCCTCTTCTCAACATTAAATGGTTCATATGGGTGATAGACTGATGCTGGCCAGACCAATTCCACAAACCCCAGTGCATCCTGAGAAGCTGGTTTAGCACCAGAATTTACTTATTACCTACTCATTCAGGGTTCTTATTACTTAATACCTACGAGGGTACTTATTACTTACTCAGTTGTTCTCCTAATCTGGGGCCATGGCCCAAGAAGTTTTTTGTTAGCATTTTTTTAGAGTAGAACGGTTGAATATTGTTGAGCTGTTATTATATGTAAAGAGGAATTCAACTAAGCATTTTACATACAATTTCTATTGAATTTAATACTCACAACATGCGTATGATGCTTTTATGATTCTTTATAGATGATAAAAACTAGGAATATAAGATTTTACCTAATTCATTCAAGGTCAGCTGCTTGTCAATGGCAGAGCTGAGATAAGACACAAGGTTACAAATCTCTCCATAATTGCCCATAACATCTGTTGAGTGCTTCCTATGAGTCAGGCATTGCTAGAGTCTTATACATTTGGTTACCTCATTTATGCTCACAAAAACTAAAAAAAATATATATATGATTCTCCTTCATAGGGAAAATGGAAAGTGATTATACTCACTTTCCAAGGTCATAAAGTACCTAATGGTACAAAGTGAGATATTTTAAAATATAAATCCTATGCACATTCAATTACATGATTTGCCTTCTGGAAATTATGCCTTGTTTACTTCACTACAAATCTTGCCTATTGCCTTAGGCTTTTCTGCAATTGACTCCATTTGTTAAAATGAGTAGGCAGAGATTCACTATGACATGATTCATGCAAAGGCAGCAACATTCATTAGTTTATTCACAGTACAAATAATTAATTTATACCTCTATCAGGAACTATTGAAAGAGTTAGGTAAACCATAATAAATAAGACAGACATCATATTGGCCTTAACTAGCTCACACTCCTGTAGGAGAACAAGATACGAAAATAATTACAATATAGTGCTAAAAAGATTCAGTAGAACTAACTGGGAACAATTACAACACACTAAGGGAGCACCAGGAAGGGAGGAATTGTGATGAAGCTGATATGTGAGATGAGATTGAGGAACAAGAAGATGGACAAAGTGGTGGGTCATTGAGGAAGTAATAAGGCTGAGAATACAAAGTTATGAGTAACTTGGTACAATGGTGGCTTCACGTATATAGAAAGAAGACAAGATTATGGTTGCTTCAAAGGATAGAAAAAGTAAACTGCTCTAATATTTATTTGTCTATTGATTTAATCACTCTTTTATTCTTTCAACCATCCTTTTGACTCATATTTCCCGAATTATTTCTAGCCACCAGTGATGAAACAGAAACCCAACTTATATGGCACCTCTTTCTTGGAATTGCCATGAATGCTCTCATGATTTGTACTTCACAGCACTGCCCTCTTCAAAGCCTTGTGAGGGCCCCAAGCAACATAGTCATATGGACTGCTGATTCCAATTTTTATAAAATTAATTAACAGACTATTTTTAGAGAAGTTTTAGTTTTTATAGAAAAATTCAACAGATAATACAGAGTTCCCAGGTACTTCTTCACCTCATCCTCACCCATACAGTTAAGGTATCATAAATATCTTGCATTTTAGTGTGGTATATTTGTTATAATTTATGAGCTAATATTGATACATTATAATTAATTAAAGTCCATTGTTTATATTAAGGTTCCCTCTTTGTACTATGCAGCTCTATGGATTTTGGCAAATGCATATTATGTATCCACTAGCATTGCACAAAATAGTTTCACAGACCTAAGAACCTTCTGGGCTCAATCTATTCACCCCTCTCCCCATCTCCTGTGAACTCCTAGTAACCACTGATTTTTTTTTAGTCTCTGAACTTTTGCTTTACCTAGAACACCATACAGTTGGAATGGTACCATAGGTAACTTTTGCAGACTGGTTTCTTAGCAATATGCATTTAACATTCCTCCATGTCTTTCTGTGGCTTGATATCCAATTTCTTTTTATCACTGAATAATATTTCATTGTCAATAGGTACTACAGTTTATCCATTCATCTATTGAAAGACATCTTGGCTGCTTCCAGTTTTTGGTAATCATGAATAAAGATGCTATAGACTTTCCATTCCAAATGCAAGAGTCTGCATCTATTAACCCCAAGCTCCCAATCCATCCTACTCCCTCCCCCTCCCCCTTGGCAACCACAAGTCTATTCTCCAAGTCCATGATTTTCTTTTCTGTGGAAAGTTTCATTTGTGCTGTATATTAGATTCCAGATATAAGTAATATCATATTGTATTTGTCTTTCTCTTTCTGAGTTACTTCACTCAGTATGAGAGTCTATGTCTAGTCACTTATGAGGGAGCATGATAATGTGAGAAAAAAGAATGTATACATGTATGTGTAACTGGGTCACCATGCTATAAAGTAGAAAAAAAATAATGTATTGGAGAAAAAAACAAACAAGTAAAATAAAATAAACATTAAAAAAAGATGCTATAGACTTTCATGTATAGGTTTTGTAAAGACATTAGTATTCAACCCATTTGGGTAAAAATATGTAGGGGTACAATAGCTGTGTCATATGGTAACACTATTTTTAGCTCTGTAAGAAACTCCTGAACTGTCTTCGTAGGTGCTTGTATCATTTGTTATTTCCAGCAGCTATGATTGAGACTCTAGGTTTTTTACATCTTCACTAGCATTTGGTATTATTAGTTTTTTTTTTTAAAATCCATTCTAATACATATATAGTGGAAACTGTTTTTTTTTTTTTGCAATTCCCTAATGATGTATAATGTTGGACATTTTTTCATATGTTTCTTTGTCATCTGCATATCTTTTTTGGTGAGGGGTCTGTTCAAATTTTTGTCCATATTTTAGTTAGGTTGCCTTTTTTTTATTGTTTTGTTGTAAATGTTCTTTGTATATCTTGGACATCAATCTTTATCATGTATGTTTTTGCAAATATTTTTTCTTCATCTGTGACTTGTCTTTTCATCCCATTAATGATATTTTTATAGAGCAGAAATGTTTAGTTTTAATCAGATCCAGGTTATATATATATATATTTTTTTTTTCTTTCATGGATCCTACTTTTTGTATTTTACCTAAAACTAATCATCAAATACAGCCATCTGGAGTTTTTCTTACACTAGTTTCCAGAAGTTTTATAAAAGATTTACATTTTATATTTAGACATAAAGCCCAGTTTGAGTTAATTTGTTTGAACCATGTAAGGTCAGTTTCTAGATTCTTTTTTTATTTTTGGTCATGTAGATGTCTGATTCTAGCATGATATTTTGAAAATACTATACTTTCTCCATTGAATTGGCTTTGCTCCTTTGTCAAAGATCATCTGATTATATCTGAATGGGTCTATTTCTGGGCTCTGTATTCAGTTACATCAACATATGTATTTTTTCTTTTGCTAATACCACTCATTCTTGAATAATGTAGATTTAAAATAGGTCTTGAAATCAGGTAGTATCCATCTTTAAAATTTGTTCTTCACTATTTTGGGTTCACTTCCCTGGCTATTCTGAGTCTTTTGCCTTTCCATATAAACATTAGGATCAGTGTGTTGATATCCAGAAAATAACTTTCTGGGATTTTGATAGGGGTTGCACTGAATCTAGAGATCAAACCAGGAAAAAAAAAATGAAATTTTAATAATATCAAGTGCTCCTCTAAAATAACATGGAATATCTATTTATTTAGATTTTCTTTGATTTCACTCATCAAAATTTTGTAGTTTTCTACATATAGATCTTGTATACAATTTGACTTATACATAGTTTTTTTTTAGGGTTGACGTAAATGATGTTTACATTAATGGTGCTTTTCTAATTTCAGTTGTTCACTTTTGCAATTGACTTTTGTATACTAACCTTTATTAGTTGATTTTTTCCAGATGTTTGTGGTTTTCTACAAAAACAAACATAATATCTATGAACAAAGACAATTTTTTAGTTCTTTTTCTCCAACCTATATACTTATTTGCTGTGATACAGTGAATTATAATAAAAATATATTTGTACTCTTTATCCCATTTTCTGGAAAAGACCCTCTAAAATCCTCACATTTTCATGTGAGGAGAGAAATAAAAGTGCCTTTTGTTATGTTAATAAAATGATTTGGAGAACTCCTAACAATGAGGGCTGGTTGCTTGTGAAGAGAACCCGTGATTTTAAGTGGACATTTTAGTCCCATCTTGAACCTCCTGGGAGAGGAGAGTAGGTGGAGATTGAATTCAATCACCATTGGTCAATTATTTAATCAATCTTGCCTATGTAGTAAAGTCTCTATAAAAATCCAACAGAATGGGGTTTAGAAAGCTTCTGAGTTGACAAACATATCAAGAAGTAGGGAGAACAGTGCATTAGGAGAGGGCATGAATATCCATGCCCCTTCCCATGTACCTTGTTCTGTGCATCTCTTATATTTGAATGCTCCTGAGTTATATTCTTTTATGATAAAATATGTCTCTGAGTTCTATAAGTTGCTCTAGCAAATTAATCAAATTGGGGGAGAAGATCTTGGGAACCTCTGATCCTGGGAACCTATTGGTCATAAGCACAGATGTCTGGGTCACTATACTTTACAGCAGAAATTAGCACAACACTGTAAAAAAAAAGCACAGGTGACAATTTTATCTTGTGAGTGGCCTCTGAAATTGGAGGGAGGAGCAGGTTTGTAGGACTGAGTCCTTAACCTATGGGATCGGACACTATCTCCAGGTATATCGGAAGTAAACTGAATTGCAGGACAGCCAGTTGGTTGAGACTTGCTTGGGAATGTGGAAAAAATCCCCAAGCTTTGAATTGGATACCAGAACCATAATTCTTTGATGCATTTGCTAAATCTTTCAGTATAATGTGGAATAGAGGGGAAAGTCTTACACTGTACCCAATCTTAGGGGGAAGCATCAAGTTTTTCACTATTATCCATAATATTAGTTGTACATTTTCTGATGATATTCTTTATCGAATTGAGGAAGTTTTCCTCTATTGATGACAGTATTTTCTATCATAAATGCATGTTAGTTTTTGTCAAGTTCTTTTTCTGTATCTGTTGGTATAATCACATGTGTTTTCCTTTTTAGCCTGCTGATGTATCATATTGCATTAATGGATTTTTCACAATTTATTCAAATCCTCACACCCATAAATCTGGAGATAGACATTTACATTACATTTTATTACATTGAATCTTCTACATTTTTCTTTAGTAGACTCTTTGGGGAAAATATATATATACACACACACACATGTATACATACATACACATATATTTACAATTAAGCATTATTTCCTTCTAACATTTTGAATGAGAGAGATAGGACCATATCATAAACATTTATTTTAGTCTTCAGTCAAAGAAATGATATTTCAGAAGCCTGAAATTGACAGAACTCTCTTCCAAAACATTCCATGACACTCATGAATTACTGCTTCTGAGTTTCCCTAGAGTTATTAAAATTTGAAAAGAAGAGAAGAGGGGAAAAAAGGCCTCCATCCTGGTCTATAAAAAGGGATGAAACATCATGTCATTGACATCTGGACTTTCAAGCAGGTGAATAAAAAGCCTACCCAGAATTGACAGCTCACTGACTTTTATTTAATTCAAAATTACTATTCATGTCCTCTCAAATTGCAGAGAAAGTGGCAATCTGGTGTCGCAAATGCTAAACCTGAACAAGATTGTCACAGAAAGTTTAGTACCATATGTGTCTCACTTAAAATAGAAACATAATTTTCTTTGGTGGCATAGATGATAAAATGTCCACTAATACTGACTTTCATTGGTATCTGCAATGCTAAATAACTTAAAAATAATCACAGCTATGGTTTATATTTTAATGCATTTCTAGCACATATTTATCATGAATAGATAATTTTATGTAGATAGAATTGTGGAGACACACATATGCATGTGTATATAATGCATATGTGTATGTATAAATATATATCAAAAACGTGTTTGTCTAGGTATATATATATATAAATTATATATACAACATATCTATATTATATATAGATATATATGGAAGACAGCCCCAACCAACAACAAGGACATTTCTGACTCAAAATGTCAGCAGTACCTTTAAAACTTTAAAGACCCCCATTAGTCATTAAACATTGAAGAGCATTTTTTTTATAAGAACTGTACAAAGAAATTATTCATATTAAGATTTCTTTCTGTTTTGAAGACGTAGATTTGTAATTCTAAAAAGGCTGAGAATGAGTAAAAGGGTTAGGAATTAGAATTATCATGTAAATACAAAATCATGGATCTATATGAAATTTGACAGAATTGAGGAAAGAAACTACGATCAGAAATATTTTAGTTATCTATTGCTGTGTAACACATTTCAGAAAATTTAGCAGCTAAAAACAGCCCCATTTATAATCTCATAGTTTCTGTGGGCCAGGAGTTCAAACATATTTTACCTGGTCCACTGCTTCAAAAAACTCACTAGGTTGCAGTGAAGTTTTTGGCCAGGATTATCTTCTTCTTTTAGGCTAACTGGAAAAAAAAATCTGCTTCCAAGCTCATGTGGCTTTGGCCAAATTCAGTTCTTTAGGGGCTGTTAGCTTGAGGGCTTCAGCTCCTTTGGGGCTGTCAGCTGAAGGTCACTTATTGGAAAGAGGCTGCCCTCTTTTTTTGCTTTTTTTTTTTTTTTTTTTTGACAGTGAGTCTCCCCAGTGTGACTTCTTGTTTCATCAAAGCATGCAAGGCTAGAAGGCAATAGAAATAGTCTGTTGAACAGGGGTCCTGTATATAATAATAAAACAGGCATGAATTGGTATCTCATAACATTTGACATATTCTATTGGTGGGAAGACAGTCAAATATCTCATCCATGCTCGGATAATGGGGGATACACAGGATCATGAATGCAGGATGCAGAGATCATGAGGGGTCATCTTAGAACCTACTCATCACAGTAAAGGAAATAATTTATTCAGAGAATCCCCCATGTTATCACTTGCTGAAATCTGAACATTATAGGTAGGAGGTAGGAAATCATGAATACTGATCCCAGATAAAATCAGTAGAGCTCCACAGAGAGTTAATCATAAGGAAGAGGACATTTCTAATATCAGCCAAGGATTATGAATTGCATGGTACATTAAACAATGTGGCCTCTAAAGAAACACTTAGAGTCAATAATTCCATAAACAAACCAATAAGTCTAAGTGTGTGTTAATATAAGTGTTTTTAAACTAGCTGTTTCCATTTACCTGTATTAAGTGCATTTTTAATAATTAAAAATAAATTATATCACATATTTTTAAGATTTAGAAACAATCCTCTCTCTTTCTCTCTCTATCTCCAAGTGGCACCTGCAATATAATCTGCAGCTCAGGGCAACACCAGATCCTTGACCCAGTGAGCAAGGCCAGAGATCGAACCAGAGTCCTCACGGATACCAGGTTCATTACCACTGAGATGTGATAGGAACGCCTCAAAATGTAAATTTTTTATAAAATACTATTTTCTTCTTCTGAGAAAGCTAATCTTTGGGACTGATTAAACACCCTTGGAACTACTGGGGGGAAAGAAGTATATTGGTTAAACTGGATATATATATATGCATGTGCGTGGGTGTGATTTCTATTAATATGGTGTTGTGAAAAGTTGAACATGAAAAAAAGCCAAGAAAGAAAAAAACAAGAGACAATGGCAAGGGGGAAAGAGAAGACAAGAAAACATGTAATCTGTAACCATAATTCAAAATTTTATAAAATCAGAAATGTATATTTTGCTTATATTTAATCAGAGCTCATTGTGATAAAGTTTTAGGAAATACTTAGTTTTGATTCTGCCAAACTTCTTTTCAATACTCTTCAAGAACTTATTAGTTTCTTTAACCAAGATTATTATGTATTTATGACTAATAATGAGTAACCATGCATTCTTAATGGACTTATGACCATTCTTTATGTTTCCTTATGTACATTCTTCACAATTAATTACTCATATATAATTATGTCTAATCATTTTCCAGTCTCTTGTTTTGTCATTTAAATTCTATATGATATATAAAACAATAAAGATAATAAATCTAAATAAATAAATATAAATATATATATATATATATATATATAGCCCTAATATCTGAGTTCTCTTTTTAGCACCTTAATCCTCACTTCTGCTATGTCTTTCGGAAATATCTGTTCATGATGGGCCTAGTTTTTTGCTGTCAGGCTAGGAACCATTCCTCTGTTCCCATAATTTCTATTTAGATAAACAGTACCTAAATCCACCAATTTTCTGAAGCCATAAATCTTAAGTTCCTCCTGACTTGACTCTTCCATGCTTTGTACATCCAATCACTCATTATCCCTCAAATCTGTCTAGCTAGTCTGTATCATGTATATCGTCAACTCTAAGCCTTCTATTATGAAACTTCAATATCCTCTTATACTTTCTATAATTGCTCCTTGGATGTATAATAAGCAAATCACCCCAAAATGCCCAAGTCTGACTTGCAATCACCTTCCAGACACCTATTTATTCCTCACTGGTGTTCTTGCTTCTTAGTAGGTAGCCTTATCAGTCACTCAGTTGCTCAAACTAAAAAAATCTTAAAGTAGTTTGTAGATTTGTGTTTGTTTTATTCTTTCATATTTAATAGGCAGCCATTCAGTGAATCCTCTAGGTACTATGTTTGCACTATATTCCAGATGGGAGAATTTTACTAATCCTGCTGCTAAAATGCCAGTCTGAGCCACAGTACACTTGTAACTGAACTACTGGAACACATCTCTAAATAATTTTTCTGTAACCAGGCTAGTACTTTATAGTTCAGACTGAGTTTCCCAAAATGTATTAACATTTTATCCTGTCACCCTTTGATTAACATTGGCCTACATCACTGATCCTCTAGTAGCTTACTCTAGTCGACCCTTGAAAAACATGGGGGTTTGGGATGCCAACTCTCTGCAGAGTCAAAAATCTACCTATAATCTATAGCCAACCCTCCCTACACATATCCTAAGTTCTACATCCACAGATTCAAACAACTATGGGTTTATGTAGTACTAAAGTATTAACTATTAAAAAATATCTGCTTGTAAATGGACCCACACAGTTCAAACCCATGTTGTTCAAAGGTCAAATTTACTGATATCAGGATCTTATTAGTTTACCTTAATTAATATTATTGTGTATTTATGACTAATAATGAGTAACCATGCATTCTTAATGGACTTATGACCATCCTGTATGTTTCCTTGCCTATAGTCTTCACAATTAATTATTCATATCTAATTATGTCTAATGCACATTTCTTTTTTTTAATTATTTTTCTTTTTTTTATTTTTTATTTTCCCACTGTACAGAAAGGGGATCAAGTTATCCTTACATGTATACATTACAATTACATTTTTTTTCCCCACCCTTTGTTCTGTTGCAACATGAGTATCTAGACAAAGTTCTCAATGCTATTCAGCAGGATCTCCTTGTAAATCTATTCTAAATTGTGTCTGATACCCCAAGCTCCCGATCCCTCCCACTCCCTCCCTCTCCCATCAGGCAGCCACAAGTCTCTTCTCCAAGTCCATGAGTTTCTTTTCTAAGGAGATGTTCATTTGTGCTGGATATTAGATTCCAGTTATAAGTGATATCATGTGGTATTTGTCTTTGTCATTATGGCTCATTTCACTCAGTATGAGATTCTCTAGCTCCATCCATGTTGCTGCAAATGGCATGATGTCATTCTTTTTATGGCTGAGTAGTATTCCATTGTGTATATATACCACATCTTCCTAACCCAATCATCTGTCGATGGACATGTGGGTTGTTTCCATGTCCTGGCTATTGTGAATAGTGCTGCAATGAACATGCAGGTGCATGTGTCTCTTTTAAGTAGAGTTTTGTCTGGATAGATGCCCAAGAGTGGGACTGCGGGGTCATATGGAAGTTCTATGTATAGATTTCTAAGGTATCTCCAAACTGTTCTCCATAGTGGCTGTACCAGTTTACATTCCCACCAACAGTGTAGAAGGGTTCCCTTTTCTCCACAGCCCCTCCAGCACTTGTTATTTGTGGATTTATTAATGATGGCCATTCTGACTGGTGTGCGGTGGTATCTCATGGTAGTTTTGATTTGTAATGCACATTTCTTATCTTGATTTAAAATAATTAAATACTCTGACATCACTATTTATAGGACCTCAGCTCCCAAATATTTATTCTATCCTTCTGTCTCAGCCACATTAGCTATGGTATCATGATGAATGGATTTCAAATATGCATATGTCCTAATCCCCCACAACCTTTCACCCTACATGAAAACAAACAAATGAACAAAAAACAAAACAAAACAAAAACAACTTTGTAGCTGTGATTAAGTTAAGGATCTTAAAACAGGATGATTATTCTGGATTTTTTGAATGGGCCATGAATGCAGAAATGTCCTTACAAAAAGGAGCCGGAAGTGGGTTAGACCCAAAAAAAGCAGGTGACAATAGGATTGTGGAGGCAAAAACTGGAATGCTGCGGCAACAAGCCAAGAAGTGTTGGCAGCCATCAGCACTGGAAGAAGCAAGGGCAAGGGGAAGGAATAGGCTATTTCTTAGAGACTCTGGAGGGAGTGCTGCCCAGTTGTCAACTGGATTTTGGACTGGCATCAGTGGCTTTGGATTTCCACCCTTCACAACTCTGAGGGAAGACACTTCTGTTAATTTAAAACACTGTCTGTGGGCATTTGTTACAGCATACATAGGAAACTAATATCCTTACTTTCTTCTGTGTCTGTTTCATGCCGTTTGCATTTAGACTATAAGACTTAGAATGGTCTTACTCCAAGTCTTATCATAAATGGATTTTCTTATCATTTAGTTAGTTCACATCTCAAAGGTTTTTTAAAGAAAATTTTCGCTAGGCACCCTGGTTTAATAAGACCGCTCTCTCAATTACATTCAATCATAGGAATCATGAAACTTTCTCTTTTAACAAACAGCACACTCAGAATATATCTTGGAGCTCGCGTTGTGGCTCAGTGGTTAACAAATCTCACTAGGAACCGAGAGGTTGAGTGTTCGATCCCTGGCCTTGCTCAGTGGGTTAAGGATTCGGTGTTGCTGTGAGCTGTAGTGTAGGTTGCAGATGTGGCTCAGATCCTGTGTTGCTGTGGCTGTGGTGTAGGCTGGTGGCTACAGCTCCGACTCGACCCCTAGCCTGGGAACCTCCATATGCCACGGGAGTGGCTCTAGTAATGGCAAAAATACAAAAAAAAAAAAGAGAATATATCTTATCTGCTGTGTATTCAACCTTTTTCTTCCATAAGAATGTAAGATCTGTGCGGGCTACAGTTTTAACTTTTTAAAATTTCTTACTTCCTAAAATCTTGTCCTTAGTATATATTGAATAAAGAGGAGAAATAAGTCCACTAAGAACATGTATATTTTCTGTCATTTTCCTTTTCCCCTAAAGATTGGCTTTGCTCAATCATATTAGTATGGAAACATCACTAAGAATGTTTTATGATTGTGTATTTTCCTCCCCCCTTAACTTTTCCAATTATTGCTATTGACTAAGGACTGATTTAAAAAAAGTAAATAAGCAATTCTATGCATGACATTCTATACCATTAGCGGATTTTAAATTTCTTCTATAAAAATAACATAATTATATATTTATTTACAATCTTGTGTTATTTGTTTTTATAGGAAACAACTAAACAGCCATTGATATTGTTGTTTAGTTAATAAAAATTATCCTACAACCCTCCTATTAATTTTTTATTATTATTTCAGTCTAATTTGTTGAGTGATGCATTTTGGGTTTTTTTATCCCTATTCTTTCTCTTTCCTATTGTTTCCAAGAAGTTCAGACTTTTCATAATCTCTCTCTCTTCAAGGATATTTATAATATCCAAAACAAACCATCTTTGATTTGATTTGCATTTGCTGTCTTTTGAAATTTCCAAGTGTAATAAACATATGTATTATATTTGATCAGGAGTAGAGAGACTGGGGAGAAAATTAAGGGCCTTGAAAGGAAGAGGAAACTATATATTTTTCTTCCATGACTTAGAAGGGGACAGAAATCTATATGTCTTTCTACTGAACGGTGCCCAGAAAACTGGGCCTCAGATTTTTCCTAGCATCATCAAAGTTTCCCTTGCCCTTTGAATTTCTTGAAAACAGAAGATTCCTAGAACCTGATGGAAGCTTTACAGGTGGGACAATGCATTTCTTGGTAGTAACCAGTGGGGCTAGTCACTATGATCATCAGGCATCGAAGAACTTTAGAGATGTGTGTAAGAACTGAGTATTTTTGTACAATCCCTAAGCAGAAGGTATAAATCTGGGATTTGAATTTCCCACCAGCCCCTTAAAATGTAGTTTTAAAATTAATAAAATTGGATTTAAAGTAAATTTTTAATGTTTTGCTTTATCTATACCCAGGCATGGGGCTTATAAGAACCATTTTTATTTTATTTTATTTTATTTTATTTTATTTTATTTTGGGGGGATGTGCCCACAGTATATGGAATTTCCTAGGCCAGGGATTGACCTTGTGCCACAGAAGTGACCTCAGCTGATGCAGTGACAATACCAGCTCCTTAACCTGATGCTCTGTAAGGGTACTCCACATCAGAGCCATTTCTGTTCTTTAATCAAGGACATATCTTTATTTATTGGCACGTCATATAAGTTTTCTCTAGCAGGAAGTTTTTCTTTTTTTGACATTAAATTACCTATAATCATTACAGACTTATCACGAAGGAATGTCAACAACACAGTGTTCAAATTAACTAACTGGCCCCAGAGGAGCCATTTATAGAGATGAGATTGGTAAATTCAAGAATGAATGAATCATTTATAGGAGCTAAGGCTGAATTAACATCAAGTGGTCAATCAAAACTCAAATTATATGCATTATCTGAAGTTGTAGAAAAATGTCTGACATTTGAAGGTCATACAAAAAAGAATCTTCCAAAAGTAGAGTATGCTTTACATATATTAACACAAGGTGGAAAGACCTGCATATTTCTCCATAGAGGTAGAACATTTATAGGATAGTGGAGATTGTTGTGTATTCAACTGCTTATTATTTGTGACTGTTTCTTGCTTCATTACCTTTCTTTAGAAAGAGGTAATAAATGCAAAATCTTCTGTCAAAACTCAACTTCCATTCTCACATTGCTCATACCTGATTTGAACATAAATGTCATGTACTATGTAACATGCATTTTTCAACAGAGCTGAACTGAGCCTTTTATTTTAAATTGAAAGAAAGCATGACTACTTGCTCTTCTACTTTTCAAAGTCACATCCTCTGTTTCTGTGATGTGAGCATGATGTACTCTATAAAGTAAGGTTCGTATACTCATACTACCATACAAAAAACCAATAAAAATAATTAGTAACATTAAATATATAAACATATCAGACCAAAACATGCTACCCAGAAATATACTTTTATTTAGAAACTTTCCATATAGGAACTATGACGGCAACTTACTCAATAGACCTTTTTGTCTGAACCAAAAGTGCTTGTACCTACATTGTGACTTTGGTAATGGGCTATAATGAATTCTTACCAAACAACCATGTGTAGCTGTTTGCACATCTTTATAAGAAATTTGTCTTTGAGGAGGAAATTGGAATTCAATATTTAAGACATTCGAAAGGAGAAAGTCAATAAAGTGATAAAGATGAGATGGATAGTAAGAGGAAAGTAGTGACCTTGAGTCTTTGTAGGTTGAGCCTGTGTGGTGTTGCATAACAGCTTATTGAGAAGGGCTTTTAAAAGGTTATTATTCTATCCTATTGAAAGTATTAAGAAAACATTTTCTTTTAACTGAGAGTTTTCAACTCTCATTTTTTTTCCTGCATTCTGGTTTCTTCAGTTTCTCAACACTGTGAAGTTTTTGGTCTCACTCAGCAGTACACTGTGAAGTTTTTGGTCTCACTCAGCAGTTTTGTGACTGGAAAATGATCTACTTGAAAAATGCAGGAGGCCTGTTTTAGTGGGAGAGTGGTAGACGACCCTCCTCCCTCACCAACATACAGGTGCAAGGAGAGGATTTTGTGTCATTTTTATACAGGTGTAAATGGCCAGGAAACCAGGTCTGAGCAGAATTCATTTTCTAAATGGAAGCAAAGGAGAGCAGGAAGTCCCAAACAACAGCCAAGATGATTAAACCCAGCTGACTGCAGGTTGTTTACAAATAAAAAGCAAGCTCAATCAATTGGAAATGTGAACCAGTAGAAAAAAAAAAGTCACATATGTCATATAACGGCTTATTTGACTAATTCTGCTGTGTGTAACCAATCTCTTTTGTAGATGAATGAGAAATTTAACAACTGCTTCATGCTCCAACACTCCAACATCCATTTTTGTCCTTGTCACCTCAGGGATGTCCTTTTTTCTCCCAATGGGTCAGCCTTCTATTCAGAAGTGCTCTTTATTCAATTTGAAATTGAAACCCCCACTAGGCTGCTGGAGATTCTCACCTCTCCTTTTCAGACAGATACTTGCCTACTTTGCCTGGTCATACACAATGGTTTTTGAATTGAATTGTTTCAGAAGGGAAGAAAAGGGAATAATGAAAAGGAACCACGATTTTGCTTTTTGAGCTTCAAAATTATTCTGGATTTTTAGGTAACTAGCAAGCGGCAATAACTAGCTATAAGAAGAAAGTAGTTGCAATCGTTGGAACCAAGACTAGGCTGACATATATAAATATTACATATTTATTCTTCATTTTAATTTAATTGATTGCACATGTTGACATTTTTGTCTTCTGCTTAATGATTTGTTTTATTGATGACTATCCCCTTGGTTAATTTTGTGGGCTGTTTATGCCAGTGGGAACTCTTGTCTTCCAGGATGTAGGGTAAAAAATTTGATCAGTTAATAGAATGACCATATAACCTTAACTCAATGATATTAATCAGAGTAACATAGGTTCAAGATAAATACTATTTAGTAGTAGTCTAAGGGAAAAAAATAATCAGACAGAAAGAGAATCATACAGCCAAGGGTATATTGGCAAAAAAATATGAAGGATATACTAGAAGTAATTACAGGACCAAGAAATATATGGCATTGAGAGAGAAGGATAAAGAGGAAGAGAGAAAGAGAGAGGGAATGAGAGAGAAATAAAGAAACAGAGATAGATAGACACTCATTCTTGATTATCATTGTTTCTCAACATAGTCTAATTCCTTGCTGTCAGTACTTGCCAGAATAAGAAGGTTAAAAAAGTAATAATATTTAAAATATCTTTTAGATATATCATAAATTATATGATCCTTTTATGATCTCATGAATCAAATGAATGGTGAAGTCATATTCAATTTTCATATTTAAGAATCACTAATGAGTTTAACTTTTCAATGTTCTTCTGGATTGAGATATAATAAGAATAGATATTATCATCCAGGTGTTCTAAAATTATTAATACTTTTTTGTTTGTATGTCAGTCTAGCCAAGGAATGCATTTGTTTTATGGGTTTTTATTTTTGGGTTTTTTAAGTTCTGGTTTTATGGTGGGTAGGGGTATGGGTTTTAAAGCTCATTTCATTATAAATATGTGCAGTATAAACATGGCCTATCAAATAACTATATCACTTCAATTTTAAGCATTTAATTTTTTTATATACCTGATAAAGATGAATGCATTTCCAGTTGTTGAATACTACATTTTATTAACTTTATTTTTCAGAGTAGAGTGAGTCATATCTACTCTCTAGAGGTGTCTTGCTCTATAACAAAAAGTTTAATTCACATTTTCAATAAAAAGAATAGATGAATTTTTTGGACTGATTTTTTTGTTTTGTTTGGCATGGCACTCATGGAATGACAATATTGTTTCATCTTTTATTAAAACCATCATTTTATTTATTTATTTCTGTTTTTTGTCTTTTCTAGGGCCGCTTCCCGCAGCATATGGAGGTTCCCCGACTAGGGGTCTAATCAGAGCTGTAGCTGCCAGCCTACGCCAGAGCCACAGCAACGCGGGATCCGAGCCGCATCTGCGACCCACACCACAGCTCACGGCGGATCGTTAACCCACTGAGCAAGGGCAGGGATCGAACCTGCAACCTCATGGTTCCTAGTCGGATTCGTTAACCACTGCGCCATGATGGGAACTCCAAAAAACCATCATTTAAAAAATAGCATTATCAGGTACTGTAATTCCATAAACTAAGAATAAAATATAAGGGAAAATAATTAAATAATACTGAGCTTACCTCTAATAGAAGGTATAATACATTAAAATAATCACATGAAAAAAGAGGTATATTAGGCTCAGATATTACATTAAATAGCAATGATGTAGAACAAATAAGTCTTGACATTAATTTTCTTCTGTGAGTAATTAAATAGTTGAGATAGCCTCAAGATTCCTTTATCTCTAAAATTCTTTGATTCCTTTCCTGTTTACTAATTTTATTTTCTTCCTTTTCCTTTCATTAACTCAAGCTTCTTCTATCCATCATAAAGAATACTACTTAATGTTTCTTATCTTTAGAATCTGACTCTGGTATACTAAATACTGTTTATAAAAAATACTTTTGGCTCTTCAAGTTTGTGTGTGCATAAAATGAAAACAGAATGAACCCTCTATTGTTTGATGTTTTCAGTATTGCACAATAATTCTGTATAATGAGCCGCCTCTCAAATTCAACAGCTTCCCTCTGGCTGCTTGATGACTCCAGGATCTCCTGCTCCATCAGTGAATACAGCCACTTAATCAGATGCACGCCCCTATGTAGGTGCTTGCTACAGGTGTGAAATGAGGTCCCACACTTCCTGGTTCTGGTCCAGCCTGTAAGAAGTTTGGTCTGCTCTATGTATCTCTCACCCTCATAGGACGGGTAAGCTATCAGGGCAGGTGCAGAAGGGAAAGAGCTTAAGACCAACCACATAAGTACGTTTAATGCCTTAGCTGCCTGACAAATGCTAATATCCCATCAGCCACAGCAAGATATGCTGAGCAGAAATATGAGTGGTCAGAGAGTAAACTCCATCTTTATTACTTCATTAGACTGGGAGGAACTGAGAAGTCTCATGTGGAAAGACATGGATACAGGTTAAGGTTGAGAAATTGGAGCTGCTAATTCAAGCTGTCACACTTTCCATGCATTTTGATGTTAGGTACATTGCTTTTGAATTTTGATTTACTCAAAATTGAGGCAATTTCCCCTTTGTATATTACTTTCCACTCCTGCCAACTCTGTCAGCCATGGGCAGAGTTTGTACTAGTCCTAGATCAGTGAGACCCTATGTTGCGGGCAATTAATAGTTTTTACTCAATGTGAAATACTATCTGGAAGTAACATTTATTTCAAGTTTTGCTCAGATAAAGAATAACTTTTTGTGGGGGGGCCACAACCACAGCATATGGAGGTTCCCAGACCAGGGGTCGAATCGGAGCTACAGCTGCCGGCCTACACCACTGTCACAGCAATGTGGGATCCAAGCCACATCAGTGACCTATACCACAGCTCACAGCAGCACCAGATCCTGCACCCACTGAGAAGGCCAGGGATTGAACCAGCAACCTCATGGTTCATAGTCGGATTCATTTCCGCTGCACCATGATGGGAACTCCTCAAATAACTTCTTGTTTCATGTATTGCATCATGTAAATACAAACGGTCTTTCTTAGTGTTAATTCTGCTGACATGTCTATAGAGCTGTAGTACTGAATTATGCTTCCTTTTGGGAGGACAATTAGAGTTCTAATATGAAACCAAGCAAGAGGTACATTTGTGGTCTGTTAGAAATTAGTCACCCAGCTTTTTTACTAACAAGCAAAAAAAAAAAAAAAAAAACATACACACATATATATAAAACTGCATTTGTTAAAGACAATTAAATATTTCTGGTAATTTCAGATGTATTTTGAAGAAAGCATTTCCTAAGCAAGGTATAATTTTTTTCTATCAGGAAACCTAGCTATCATCTACCTTTGAAAAGTACATATTTAGTCACTGCATGGCATACTATTCACTTCATACATTGGAGCTTAATACATATTAAAATACTTTTCTCACTGGGTGATAGGGTCAATGATGAGACCTCTGGATATAACCTCCCATTCAATAAAAAACAAAAAGGAAATAAATCTGATATTGCATTCCGCATTCAATAAAATCTTGACTTTTTCTAAAAAATTGTGTTTGCTTAAGCCTTTTAATTTTTTAAAAAATTGTTTACTTATTTATTATTTTTGCTTTTTAGGGGCACACCCACAACATATAGAAGTTCGCAGGCTAGTGGTCACATTGGAGCTGTAGCTGCTGGCTTACAGTACAGCTAGATCTGAGCCATGACTACGACCTATAACACAGCTCACAGAAATGCCAGATTCTTAACCCACTGAACAAGGCCAGGGATTGAATCGCATCCTCATAGATACTAGTCGGGTTCATAACAGCTGAGCCACAATAGGAATGCCAAGTGGTTTTTTTAAATTGATGTATAATTGATATACAATATTATATGTTTCAGCTGTACAATATAGTGATTCACAGTTTTTAAATGTTATAGCTATTATAAAATATTATCTATATGTGCTGTGCTGTACAATATATCCTGGTAGTTTATTTATTTTTTACACAGTAGTTTATACCTCCTAATCCTCTAACTTTATCTTGCCCCTCCCATCCCTTTTCCCCACTGGTAATCACTGCATTGTTTTCTGTATCTGTGAGTCTATGCAAATGATTTTCCTCCAATCTGTGAGAAAATATGCAAATTACAAAGGTACAATAAGTGAACAAATATCAATTCAATCTGAGTGATGAAATGAGATCATGTTTGGGCTAAATACCAAGTGAGAGGTAATTAGCTGTAATTTTTTTACATATTTTTCTCAAAAACATAGGTTGGCTTAGAGCAACTAACAAAATAGATGTGTTTCTTTTAAAATGTCACTTTAGTCTTGACTGAAAAGTGCAATACTATTATGATCTATGGAACTTGTCCGGAGAATACACCTCAAACAAAGTGAAGAATTCATTTTCAATAACAGTAACAGATCCACCTGCCTTTCTAAGTAGAAATGTACTCATGTATTACAAAATATATTATGTAAAAATATACTATAAACTACTCTATTGTTTTTCTCCTGTTTGCAATATTTACTATTTACAATTGAATCTTTTTTTTTTTTTGGTCCTGTTAAGTGTTATTAACCTTTTAGCCTCTGGGATTTATCTCCTTCTATTCAGTTACTCAAAATTATTCCATTTCTTTCTTTAATAAAAATGATTTATCTTAGGTAAATAGCATGTAATATCTGAAAAATCAAATATATTGCAAAAGAAAATCTCATAAAATTAAAACACGTTGGTCAAATTATGTGAATTCAAGTTTGATGGCTTTGTCAATGAAAGGCTACTAGGAATGTTGCTATTGGTAAATGAATCAACCTAAACTTGCATCTGACAAAATCTGTCATTTTGATCTGACAGTAGGTATACAGACATGGAGAAATCTCTATTATTCATTTGCAATGTTAAAATTTTTCCAAATGTATGGAAAATATATGTTAAAACATTAATGCTATGAATATTTATGTATCAACTTTTCCAATATGTCAAAGTTGTAGGCATATACTAAATAAGGAAAAGTTTAGAACATTATTGTTTCAAGGAACTAGTTACCATTTTGAATGGCTTCAATATCCAGGAAGACAATAGGAACATGGGACTTTAGCCGGGTGGGGGATAGGGCATAGGTCAGAGCTTAGACAATCTGCCTTAGAACATTAAAACTACATTAAATTGTAAAAAAAAAAAAAAAAAAAAAGAAGAAGAGAAAAAAGAAAAGAAAATTTTTTCTAGCCAAACAAAATATATCTCCAAGATGAAATTACCCTATAGAATTCAAATGTGTAAAGACAACTATTACACTTAGAATGGATAAGCAATGAGGTCCTATTGTATAGTGCCAGGAAATATACCCAGTCTCTTGGGATGGACCATGATGGAAGATAACATAAGAAAGGGAATATATGTATATATGTGTGTATAAATATATATATATGTATATATATGACTAGGTCACTTTGCTGCACAGCAGAAATTGGCACAACATTGTAAATCAACTATAGTTTAGTAAAACATTTCTAAAATTTTAAAAAAAGATTTTACCTTCATATCTTACAAAGAGAGTTGTTCTTTCATGATTGGTTCTCTGTCAACGCATTTCAGCCTCTGAAAGGAGTTGCACTCAAGACTCTGGCCCATATCCACCGTGGAAGACAGGAGCCAGGCAACGAGGGGTTTTCATGCCCAGACTGAAGTCGGCCATGCTTACACACAGATCTGCATTCTTAGCCCAACAACACAACACCATTCTGAGCCTTTCTCATGTAGGGACCCTTAGCCAAGGACATTCCCAGACATTTCCTTGTGAGGAGATATTTAACTACTAAAACATTAAGTGATTATTAAACAAAGTTTGATTTCTTCTTAAGTCTGTTTTGGTAAGGTGTGTTTGTCTAGCAATGGTATTTATTTAATTTTTCTAATATATTATAGAAAGTTAATAATATTCACTAATTTTATTCATAAAATTCACAACTAGTACTTCCCTTTTCTATGACTCTTTTCATCTTTGCCTTTCATTTGTATTAAAATTTTCATATATGGAGTTCCCACTGTGACACAGAGGGTTAAGAACCAGACTGCAGCAACTAGAGTCACTGCTAAGGTATGGCTTCAATCCCCAGCCCAACGCAGTGAGTTAAAGGAACCAGTGATGCAGCAGCTGCTATTTGGATATAATCCCTGGCCCAGAGATTTCCATATGTCACAAGTGTGGCCATAAAGAAAAAATAAATAAAAATAAAATTATCATATTTACTTTTAGAGTTAATTTTTTTTCTTGGTCTCCACATTTTCCTCCCTACTGGCACCATTCTAGGTTAACCTGTCTTTTTCCACTGACCTTTCTGCTTTCTGAATTTTCTGTCTCATCTACCTTAATCCATCTTCCATACTGATTTCAGATTGTCTTATAATGCATCTTTCATCACTTAAGCTCCCCTGCTCAAAAACTTTTAGCCACGCCTCACTTTTTGTTTTTGTCTTTTTAGGGCCGCACCCGCAGCATAAGGAAGTTCCCAGGCTAGGGGTAAAATTGGAGCTGAAGCTGCCAACATACATCACAGCCACAGCAACATAGGACCCGAGCCACATCTGCACCACAGCTTACAACGACGCCAGATCCTTAACCCACTGAGCAAGGCTAGGAATCAAACCTGCATTCCTCACAGTTGCTAGTCAGATTAATTTGTGCTGAGCCACAACAGGAACTCCCTAGCCACTCCTCATTTTTATCAAATATAGAAGTATTGTATTTTACTAATATGAACTTCTACAATATAGCCTTAAACATTTTACTCACTCGATAATATCCAATATATCCCAGGTACAGGGTAAAGTCTAATTGGCAAAATGGTAATTCCCTCTTTCATGTCATTTCAATTTAATTAAAGAGTAAAACATCAAACATTCATTAATACATATAAAATTTTGGAGTTTAGAGGTGTTACAAAGTAGAATTAATTCTATGAGAATGTTAAATAGAAATATTTGATCACCTTAGGGACATCTGTACTCATTTCTTAAAAGATACATTCTTCTGCTAAAGAACAGATAACATTTTACTCAACAATAAGGTATAGTTTGGCCATCTGAGGAGAGAGCAAAGATGCTACAGAAAAGAGAATAGCAGTGTGGCCGAAGATGAGCAAACAATATAGCAAATGATTTAGGGGGACAGCAAGGAGCTCACCATGAAGGGCTCTCATGGCCATATAAAGGCCATTTTAGGATATTGGTCTTCACTGATTCACAATTCTAATTTTGTCAATGCTCACGCTCGTGTTTTGGACAAAGTACCATATTAGCACTAAGGAGAGGTTCAGAAAAGGCCAGAGGGGTATCTGGGGCAGGATTCCAGGTAAGAGACTATGTCAGCTTATACTAAAATTGTGATGATAAAAAAATTATTGGATAAAGGAAAATCATATTTTAGAGATGGAAACTACAAGACATTACGAATGCTGAGTTTGAGTGGAGTTGAGATTGAGTTTTTAAAATGTTAACTAAAATATTTATTTCCTTTTTTTGTCTGCACCCACAGCATATGGAAGTTCCCAGGCCAAGGATTGAAGCTGGCCACAGTAGAGACCTGAGCTGACACTGTGACAACGCTGGATCCTTAACCTGCTGCACCACAAAAGAATTCTATTCCTAGTACAATTAATATTGATTAATATTTTTATTCACATCTATCTTGTTTTGGTATAATCTTTTACATAGAATTAATAGTAGACTTGAGCAAAATATTCTACTATATTTCAATCTTACTTTACACGTCAACTGGCTCCAAAACTAATCCCCTATGACATGTATTATCAATTATACACATGCTTATTTACAAGAATAAACATCAATTCTTGTTTAATATAATTTAATTTCCAAAAATGATATGATTTCTTGAATGTCGTATGCAAACTTTTTTTTTCATAATTCCTGATTTCCACAATCTTACTTTTCCAAGTAGATTCTAACTGTCATGTTCTGTGCACACATTTTTTTCTGCCTATGGATGTTCCTGGAGGATCCTTTTTTTATTATCAAACAAGAACACTAATTTTACAACATCCACTTCATAGGTATCATAGGTATCGCCTCTTTAGTCAACCCTTACGAGTTCCTAAACACTCTCCCCTTTGCCCTGATTCTGTATCTTATAATGCCTCAGCACGTTTTTAAATTGTTGTTGTTTGCTTGTTACAACACAAATCTACCTCTCACCCCCCCCCAAAAAAGTAATGGCTTGGTTCTACATTATTTGTGCATTTCTATTTCTAGAAGATGTGTTTGTTAAATAGCAGATCATCATTACATGGTTTATTTTTTGTGGAACATGAAAAAACTTGCTTTGTGTATGACCAAAAAAAAATTAAAAAAGGACTTCATTAATTTGGTTTTGTTTTTCATCTTTTTGCCTTTTCTAGGGCCACTCCCGTGGCATATGGAGGTTCCCAGGCTAGGGGTCGAATTGGAGCTGTAGTGCCAGCCTATGCCAGAGCCACAGCAATGCGGGATCCAAGCCACTTCTGCAACCTACACCACAGCTCACGGCAACACCAGATCGTTAACCCACTGAGCAAGGCCAGGGACCGAACCCACAACCTCATGGTTCCCAGTCGGATTAATTAACCACTGCACCACAACAGGAACTCCAGGACGTCATTAATTTGCAAAGTAATATTTTTAAAAAGACAATGAGTAGAGTCTGAATTAAAATTACAGTATTCACCTTCTACTTTCTGATTTTTTTTGACTAATATTATTTTTCTTTTAAGATTTTATATAAGTAAACAAAGATGAATACATTCTCAATAATTTTAATTTACCCTTTAGACTGATTATAATTCAGTGAGACTAAACTGTCCAATATTATAAATTGGTAAACATAGTTGAAAGTTTTTCTAGAACTTTCAAGAAGAAAATATTTAAAATTGCAAAAGCATAGTTGCAACTATTTTGTTTCTTTGGTATATTGATTTTATACGTTTATGAAATCAAGGCTTAATTACCATCCATGTTTGATAACACTGCCTCTATTAGCTCTGATGACAGTAAAATAGATTTTCATAATAAACAATAGAAATTCATCTGAACACATGTAATAATGTTCACTTTGCTTGCTTATTAGATTTGCCCTCATTAGAAATTCAGTACTGGTTCTATTTGTATATTCTTTTTTTGTGTCAAAAATATTAGTCAAATCATTTTGGATACCATGGCTGGGATAATGAAACCATTCTTCAATGTCCATCTCATAGATTGAATAATAATATGTCAGTGAAACATAAATACTGCATGTTTTCAATTCTGTTCTATTCAAAGAATGTCTTTGAGTACTAGTGAAGTTATAGTTGTGTGTCTCCATGGTGGAAAGGACAGAATCTGACTTAACTCTAGTCGTCTCTATTCTCTTACACATTGATTTAAGGGAACACATGTTAAATAAAATTTTCCAACTATTTTTCTGACCCAAGACATCGATTCTTGTGTCTTCCAAGACACTTATATGAAAAAGTCAATGCTCTAAAATTGATACTTCTGCTTATATTGTTGCATAACCTCCGAAATTGATTCAAGAGTCTAACTCTGCACCATGTAGAGCTATGTGCTTCAGCTCAGATCATTTTTATGGGGTAGGAAATGAGAAAACACTTCTGGTTTTGCTTGATTTGTTGTTTTTTATTTTACTTTTGACTTATCATATAATTGGATTTTATAACTTAATACTTTTCCGTGATTATCACCTGTAAAATGTTTATTTTATTTTGAAATTATACATTCTCTAGACTTAAAGAAACATTGAATCATTTGATGAACTGAGCACCTTTCACCCATTTATGAATTGTTTCTGCAGCACTTCCTGAGTGATTTGAACACTAAGCTGCACTTCAGAGTTTGTCCTAGTAATCTATTACCATGTTTAAGACTCACTCAAAATATAGGTCACTGAAATAGCAATTACTCTGAGGGTGTGGTGTAATAAAATATAAGTACTAATTATGGCCACAGTCTGGAATGTACAGCCATATTTATTAAGTTACTTTAATGCAACATAATTTGTTTTCATTTTTGCTATAGTTTTTCAAATTTTAGCTTGTGTTTATATCTGCAATACAAAGAAGTTTGGTTATATTATGTAATTGCTTAAAATACTATATATAGGTTCTGGCAACATTCTACAAAAGGTGCAAAGCCAGTATGACTAATCACAGGCAGCAGCACATGAGTTAGTGTTAAAGGAATAGATCCAGAATGGAGGCAGGTTTACTCCTCTTTGCTACAATTGCATGGTAGGCCAGACTTAAGAAAACAACAAATCAAGAGAACATATATATTGACTTAAGACTTAGGCTGTAAATTCTGTGTTTTAATAGTCACATCCCTCATAACCTAAGTAAAAGGTATTTTTTCCTCCAAATTGAAGAACATTTATGAAATTTAATCAAATTAACAATCATCATATGTTAAATTAGCATTGTAAATTTCCAGACAACACTATTTAATTTTAGCTACTGACATGTATCTTTTAGACTTAGGCTAAGATTAGGGTGATTCCCAGTGATTATGGATTATTACAGAGTGCATATCATTCTGTTTATTGTTTTCCTTATCATCATTCTTTTCAGTCTATTTCTCTCTCCTAATATCTTTATGGAACAGAAATTGAACAATTAAACATGCAAGATTAATGAATTAATTACTGCCTGAACAATGAATCCATTGTCATCTAAACTATCCTTGTTGCTCTATGTTACACAAATAAAGATATGTAGGTATCTAATAATGTCAGGTGGATATAAATCACTTTATGTGTCCTAGAACAACAAATAAAACCATTATAAAAATAAGTCATTATGAGAGAGCGTAAAAATTATGCCAAAATAAAGTAATACTTACTTTAAAATATAAATGAATACAAAACAACTAAAAAGTATCCTCTCTGTGAATTACATTGTGAAGTGAAAAAGATACTTGGATTAGGAGATTCTATTACTTTTTTATTTTTTTACTTTATTTTATTTTATCTTTTTCTCTTTAAGCCATTTCTAGGGCAGCTCCTGCAGTATATGGATGTTCCCAGGCTAGGGTCTAATTGGAGCTGTAGCTGCCAGCTTACGCCATAGCTACAGCAATGTGGGTTCCGAGCCATGTCTGCAACCTACACCACAGCTCACAGCAATGCCAGATCCTTAACCCACTGAGCAAGGCCAGGGATCGAACCTGCAACCTCATGGTTCCTAGTTGGATTCGTTAACCACTGAGCCATGACAGGAACTCCTAGGAGATTCTTTTATATGTGCACATTTTTATTTCACAATGTACACATCTGGTTTTCTGATTTATTTACATATATGTAAATATAATGTATATCTATAAATTTATATAAATATATTATTCTGATCTTGTCAGTGAATTTAGAGTATACAAGGATTTTATTTTATTATTTTAATTTTTTTTTCAAAAATAAAACAATTATAATGAGAGATGATTTCAATGTGCAATGTATAATTTAACAGAGTACATACAAGAATGTTGACATTTTATTTACGAATTATGTGAATTATGTCTATGATAGAATAAAGGTAAAAAGCCACTACAATGTTAGAGTGCTCTCTGAATTGTCTTTTTTTAGTAAACTAATAGAATCTATATTACCATCATCTCTGTCTCCCCTCCATAAAAATAAATCAAATAAACAAGAGGCCTACAGATGTCCAATCTAACCCAACAATTAAAACACGGCCAATGAGGTGACTGAATTAAAAGTAAATAAATGTAGAAAAGTAAACTGAGGAGAATAAGGATATAACGGTGGAACCACAATCAATATTTGTATCACAAAATAAAACACGTGATCATTAATTAAATGATGCTTTTCTCACAGTTTTACTAGGTTTAATATTAATTTATTATTTAGATAGATATGGATTATGACTTATTTTCCAATTTATCAAAGAATGGTTCAAAAGACTAAAATGAACATGATCCGTTTAATTAATAATGTGACGAGGTGCATATTCAACATTTTTTTTAAAACACAATACATAGTGAGTATTTGGGATGGTCAAGGTTATGACTAAGGACCATAAAGAAATAGGAGAACAGTTTGCCGGAACTAATTACCTTTAGAAATCATTGTGTGTAAAAACTGGGACTTGATTAGATTTGATTACTCATGTTTCCCTCTTTTCATTTCTTTATTACTATGACCCTTGTGATTTCTAACTACTTGTTTAAAATTTAGAAGGACAGAATGGATTAAAGTAGAATTGGATGATGTATCTGACTCTTTGCTCATCAAATATATCTACATCATATATCTTACAACATTTATTCACAATATTTCCTGTATGAGAATTATATGGTGAAATGGATAGAATACAATGTAGTTCAGTTTTAGAAGAAATGAAATGAGTGATTTCATTTAGCTTAGAGGTTCATATAAACATTTATGAAAGCTAAACACCTAAATGCATACTCATTTGAGTAAAATATATTTCTTTATGTTTTAATTTTCACCCTCTTTTAATAACTTCTTCCAGTTTCAAATGCTACTTGCCTGCCCAGGATGGAGCACCATGACTGTTTCCTACAGTCTCCCAATCTATGTACTTGTTCTTTATTTTTTTCCTTCTTTTCTTGAAGATTTAATTAGATCCCCTTGTTTCAATGATCATTTGCAAATTTATATTTCCCAAATTTAATTTTTTAAACTCTTCTTTATGTTACAACTTCAGCTGGATAATCAGCTGTAGCTTAATATCAAAATTAATTACCTATTCTAAAAATCTAGGAGTCCCCCCTGTAGCACAGTGGGTTAAGAATCCAATTGCAGCATCTTGAGCTGTTCCAGAGGCACAGATTCTACCCAGCCCTGGGGCAGTGGGTTAAAGGATTCTGCATTGGAGCATCTGCACCAAAGTTTGCAGCTTTGACTCAGATTCAATCCCTGGCCCAGGAACTTCCCAATGCCACAGATCTGGCCATTAAAAAAGAACAAAAGTCCATAGTGAACATACCACTTAATGATCCTACTGAAGTTTAGGGGGGGAAATACAGCCTCTATTCTCATCTAGAAAACAATCTCTTACTTTCTCCCCCACTGTTTCTGATGACATAATTTTTTCATCTACCACTTTTTTCATTTACAAATTTGACAATTATAATTTCCCTTCATCACATGTTTGTTTGCTCCTGTTCCTCATTCTCCGGAATATCCTTTCCCATTCTTTAAAAGGTCTAACTCTGAAGTTCTTTTAAGCCACAAGAGAAACTCTTTCTTTAGAAAGCCATGCCTGAAATTTTAAATCAATCTATATGTTACTACATTTGTGCTGCCCTAGTTCTTTCTGCATGATTTATCACAGCGATCACCACGATACATTGTCTTACATTTCCAGTGCATGGCATCACTCACTTAAGAGCTTTCCAGTGGTCAACAGAGAATCTGGTGTTCAATAAAATTGGATTGACCAAGCTGAATCAGACAGCAAATAATTGTGAGTCGATGCTGCAAAGCATTATTCTACTCAAGAACCAAGCATTTTCCATTTAAAATATTCACTTCATTTTTTTTCCCAAGGCCTCCAAATGCAGCGCATTTTTTTTTAGGAACAATATGTTTTAAGTATAATTTCAGTGTATTACTTCTTATTTAGGAGAACTGTACAGACTAGAAATGGCTCTGCCAATAAAATAATCACTTAGTATGCCATCCTTCAAGAAAACTCACTCTCATTCATACGTAATTAATTTATTCTCACCTCTGAGAATTTATGTATTGCCATGTTCAGATAAGAGACTATATATCTCACACTCACTCTCTCTTTAGTCTGTATTCATAAAATAATTCATGGGTCATTCTTAATAAATGGAGGTCTCCGATATTCTTGCTGCTAGTATACTTTATAAATTAGAATCATATGACTTATAAGATCATAAGATTGTATGGACACATTTCAGTTTGGGATATAATATTCCCTATAACAAAAAATGTTTATGGAAAAAAAGATTAATTAATGTAAGCCTTTGAAATTTTGGTGAATCCCCAGTCTTTGGAAAAATTAAATATAATACAAAACAATAAACTTATTCCTTAGGAGACAGATTTCTACTTTTAAAGAAAGAGTAGTTTGAATTAAATTTAAATTGCTTCATATCCTCAGGCTGGAATAAGTCCCCAAACTCGATTTTTAATTGGTTCCTGAAGCTCTTTTTTTTTTTTTTCTCAAATAGAATCATAAAACTCACTCTGAAATGGAATTTGAAGCATACATTAGCCCAAGGCAGAAAAAAACAAAATGAAACAACACTTATGTTCAGATTTTTCTTTAATTCTTTTTTTACTTCTTGTGAAATCACTAGGGTGAGAAAATAACTTTTTTGTTTGTTTGTTTAATGTTCGTTGGTGTATGTACCTAGGAGTAAATCCCTTTTAATAAAAGATATTTTCCATTTAAAAATTTTTCCATTTTACAATGCATGTTATGGACTGCAATTCAAATGTGAATAAAAATTCTAAATATACTTAGCAGTTGACTTTTGATTTATGAGGTTAAATAAAACAGATTACAGATTAACTATAGTGAATAAAATGCTAGCAAAAGATGCAGTATGAGGGAAGTGAAAATATCTTGTCTGCAAATGGTATATGTTGACATATGATGATATGCCACATCCTACAGAAATGTTTCATATTGCACACACACACATACACACACATAAAATAAATTAAAAAAAACTACTCAGGTTGAGAATTCAACAGAATTCACCAAAGATTTCAAGCTGTAACATTTGAAATGTTTTTAAATGATAATAAAATTTGAAAATGTGTTTTCTCTTGCTACAGAGAGCTGGCCCCAACAAGCTAAGACACAGATACACTTAATGTTTTGTTTATATCTTGAAACAAAAAGTCTCTTTTGGAGGAATTATTGTCGTTTATACTCATCATGCTCTATCAATGGTTGGCTCCATAAGGAGTTACACCTTCTATATGATAAAAGAAAATCATGCATCTCCCCAACAAACTGATTCCTGTGCAGAGAAGAGCTGATGGCAAAAACCTTTAGAAATTAAGTCTGAAACTTGTAGATTATGCTACAAAAAAGCTTCCATTTATTAATAAAAACTAGTTGACCTGAGCTTGTTTAAGAAAAAACAGACATAAAGCCCAAACATCTCACTTAGAGGACATGAAACCTCATTAAATATAAAAATCTGGTAGATCACTCAAAGATGAGTTTTACACAGTGTTGAGCTGAAAAATAAAACACCTAAGTACATACAGGAAAAAATAAGCATAGTTTGCTGAGTGCATTGAAGATCAGAAATGGCTGCAGCAACTAGTTCACTTTAACAAACATTTGTCATTACATGATCCAGATGCACAATTCTACAAAACCTTGAAGAAAATATTGTTTTCTTCAAGTGTAAGGTTTTTGGAGTTTATGAAAACTCAATATAAAACTTATGCTGCAAAATAAAATCTTAAATCTTTCTATTGCTTTTTGGGAATTAGAGATAGGATGAATATCAATTAAGTCTTAAGGCTTAATTGTAAGCCAACTAGAAGATCTGACTAACACAATCATACAGTTTTTTTCCCTTCCTTTAAATACAAGTATATGATTAGGCAGGGTTGCTTTTTTTGAATCTTTCAGCCTCAAAATTTGACTTTGAGAGAAGAGGAAGAATTTTGTAAGATGAGTTATTAAAATAATTCTTTGAAATACTTATCTTCTAATGTCAACATTTAGATTTTAAGGTATCTAGATTTTTGACTTTTCTGATTATTTTTTTCTCTTGAGACTTGGTTATATTTTTCTGGTGCTTAATATATTTCATAAATTTGAATTGCACCCTGGACATTTTGAATGTTACGATGTAGAGAATCTGGGTTTGGTTATATTCTTCATAAAAATGCTAATATTTTATGTTCTGATTTAGTAGGCAATTAACTTGACAACCAATTAAATTACAAAACTCTTCTCTGACATGGGAGGCAGCTAAAATTTACATTCTATTCTTTGAGGTTTAGCTGGCCTTAGTGAAGTCAGTCCCTTGTTTGTCTGGTTCAGGAGTCAGCCAGACATGTGGGCAAAATTTATACACAGAATTCAGAGCTTTTCCTCCCTAACTCTCTCCTTTCTGAGATTTTTCACCTTAAGATTCCAGTAGCTGTGACTGACCTGAACTGTCTTTTGGCTCTTCAAAAGAATGACACTGATTTTCTATTAAAGTTTTAGCCTCCCTGTCAGATGTAACTCAGGAGTAGTTTCAAGCTAAAAGTAAAACAAATGTGAAACTCATCCTTTACCCTAGATTTTTCTCTGTCTCCAAGTGATAACCCCTTTCCAGTATTTGCTTTTTTATGTATTTATTTTTGCATAAAATATCTCCTTCATATTTTTATTCAACTTAAATCACTGAAATACATCAGTGGGAAGAAAATACTTTACATAATATATGCCAGTAAACATAGCCCACTAGAATATTGTTTAGTAGTAATTTATTATATTTAGTCCTACTTAGATAAAGAAACTGTATAAAGCAGGCATTTTTTAATGGAAAAAGGAAGGAAGAGTCTGCAAGTTCCTCTTTGTATACTAATAATTTCCATTAGATTTGATATTCTTTGCAGGAAGAGAAGAGAGATCCAAATATAAAAATAGAATTTACCTGATGGCCAAAATAAACAACCCTAGTGGGAAATGTTTAATTAAAAGATTATTAAAACTTTTTTACAGATTATTATATCTACAATTACTGATCTTCCTTACAGCTACAGAGTTTCTTTCTTTTTTTTACTGTAGAGATTTTCTGAGACTTGGCCAGTTTCTCAATAGTCACCCCAGATAAATAATAATAATAGTGAAAATAAAATAAATTAATTAATTAGTTTTAAAATAGAAAAAAATAATTTAAAGTTAATAAGGAACCATAGAATATCATTTAATAAGACTGTGAGATAACAGCAGTTTAGATTTGGGCATATAGAATTTAATAGTCATTTGAGAAAAGAAACACAAATTTAAATCAAATGCACTACTCTGTTCCAACTAGGAGGTTTTAATTGACATGTGGTGAGGATTTCAGTTTCTTCTTGCCAATTATCAAATTTAATTTATTTTACAGTTCAATAGATTAAATCTCTTTTTGCTTCCATGGTTTGACAGTAAACCTGGATTGTCAAGCCTATAGATGAGAGTAATGCAACTGGAAGATTTCACAGAGATAATGACACAGTCCCATGTGGAAGGGTGTACCTGTCCCAGGGGGTTGGGAGACATAGGTGTACATACTTATTCATAGACTGGTGAGAGTTTACTGTGATGCTAATCTGTACTTGTTTTAACTGCATTAAATGTATTTGAAGATGAATGATCATTAAAGGATGAAATATTTGACACTAATATCCTGGCAATATTTCTTAGTTTCCTGTTGGTATAGAAATACAAAATGCTATGAAATAGCAGTAGCATTTATTGAAGTGATTTCCCATTTCAGTGCTTGTGGATTGATACTTCCGATCAAGTACTGCACATTAGATTTTGAAAGCATGCAATTGATTTTCAAACCCTTTACATCCTGACTGCTATGTTTAAACAGCCATATAAGAAACATTTCCTGAGTCGAGATAGATTGCTTTTTGTTTTCCATGAGCAGTAGTTTAAATGGTGAGTTGACATTTAAAGAAATTAATATTCAAGAATGAGATATGTTTAAAAATCATTAAGATTAAAGATTTACAATAACAGTATCCTTAAGTGCTGAAACAAATACTATGCTGTACTAATCTGACACTAATCTGGCTAATATATGAAAAATGGAAGCAATGACTTGATTTTGACCCAAATAGTGAGATAATCATAACCTTTGCAAGAATGAATTAAAGTATATTCTAACCTTTTCATTATTTCCCATTTTCAGTATCAGAAGAACATTACTCAAAAGGAGAAGAAATTATCTTGCTCAGTTATATCTCAATTCCTCATTATAATGAAACGTAAAGGAAAGGAAAAGAAAGGTGGGGATATTCTAAGAAATCACTACTTATAATTTTTCATATATAATATCAATAGAGTTTAGGGCTTAACCAAAAGAACTATTATGTTTCAGCAGCATATCTGTCAATATGTTAATGGAGTAAATAATCCTAATATGGTATTTGAATATTGCACAGGTAATTTTATTTGAAAAATGCAAGGAAAATTTTACTTTAAGGGGAAAACTTAACAACCTAAGGATTTAACTAAAAAATACCAGGTGAACAAAAATTACATGAGCCTGTGAACATTAAACTAAATGAAAATTTCAAGGCTTTAGTATGAAAAAATTATACCATTCCTTGATTTGTTGAACATAATAATGCTTATTGAAATGAGTCAAAAGACATTTTTTTCTTATGAAGGTCTTTCTGATGTATAGCACTGGAAACTTACTTCATTGTTCATGATCATTAATGCTTAATTTCAAAGATCATTAAATATGTACTTCATAAGGAAGTCTGGATTTAGACTCAAGTTTGCTTGCTTGATTGATTTGCTGAACTTGAAGATGTTGCTTAATCACAATTCAAAAAACACATGGATTCTAAATTGCTCCAAAATGAATTCTCAATTTTATACAACTGGCTGATTTTTAAAAGGAAAAGAAAGATTTTCTAACTCTTGTCCCATTGTTTCCAAGGACAATTGAAAATTTAATGCTATCATTTATATTTAGGCCAAAAATATGATTTGTTTCTCTCTCCTTTTTTCATGAAATTCAACTTAACAGTTTATGTATTGATGGCCTATGATGAGCCAGGTTGTATTTAATTTTCCAAAGAAACTTTAATCAACTGAAGATACTTGCTTTTCTGGAGCTTAGAGGTGATGGAGCAGCAGATAATAATAAATATGAACACATAAATGATATTTGACATTAAAAGGTTATGAGCCTAACGAAATGAAAGAACAAGGAAAGGGTTTTTGATTACAGGTAGAGACTAGGGGTGGATTATGCTTTTATAGGCTGGTATGGGTATACCTCCTTTTGGTTCAAAATTTGAAGAGATAAGGGAATTCCCTCATGAAGATATTTGGGGAAAATTGATCAATTGAGAATAAGAGCAAAATCTTAAATGTGGAACTTGTCTGGAATATTTCGAGAAAGCTATGAGGCCAGGGTATTTAGAGAAGCAGAGGCTGAACTAGAGGGAGAGTAATTTGAGTTGTCTGAGAACTAAGTTATTTTGAAGAGTCTGGCTTATGCTCAGAGTAAAACAGGAGCTCATTCAGGAAGACTGAACTTCTGTTTGGTAATGGCAATTCTAGCTACCATACTGCAAAGTCATGGGAGACGGGCCAAGGCCAAGTTAGGTCATCTAATTATGAGGCTATTGCTGTAATTCAGACAGAAAGTTATAGAAAATACAGTAAATCCAAGTCCATCTATTTGTGGAAATGCACTCAAGTATCTTTGAATAGGAGACTATCTAGTTTACACACCAGTCACATCCAATATTCAAAGGATTTTAAAATGTTATTACTTTAAATTATAAGTTTGGGAACACACGTTCATTCCTCTTCTGTGGAGCAGAGTTTTTGGCAAATTATTTTTGATGCCAAACCTACATTTCAGTGTGAATTATTTGGTGAGCAGTTTATATGAAATGCTTTGAAACATACTTTACTAGTACACAGCAAAATCAAAGAGGGGAACTAAGCAGGGCTTAATTCAAAGCCCCAGTGTTACAAATTTCTTTTTCCTTTGTTCCCCCAAAATCTGCTTCTCAGAGTTAGACACAATAGGTTGAGTAAAAAGCAAGGATTAGGTAAGGTTCACAGATGATTCCAAAGTTGGTTTATAATCTTGAATTAGATTTGAAAAATCAAAATGCTTTACTACAATTCCTTTTCATATGACTCTTGAGTTTGTCAGGTTCAAAAGGTAGTGTTTCCCTTTAGAAAAACTAAACATTTATCTAACTAGCTATTCTGCCTTCTCCTTCCAGTCCTGGTTCCAATCTGAACCATAATTCTGAATGGTGATTCAGTATCTTAACTAGTATGCATTTCTGTATTTAACAAGTTTGGCAGGCTTGACATTTTCATGTGGATTCCCACACACATGGTTTAGGAAAACTGCATATATTAAATGGTCCTTTCTTCCAAAAGTCCAAGATATATTTACTACAAAGAAAAAAAATAGAGATCATCTTAAACCCTTGCTAATTTTCAAAAGATTACAAAAATGCTTTATCTAATAAATAACATGTGATGTTGCATAAAATATAGAAAAATTTTACATTTTACATTTGCATTAATAAATAATTTATAATTAGTGGAAAATTAATAATTAATATGCAATCAATTAAGGGGTTGCAGCTCAGATACACAAGTTTAAGGGGGAAAAAACAAAAACAAAAAGTTTTTGGAATAGAGACCCTCCTTAGCTCCACCACTGTGAAATTATAGGGGATATCTGTAAGGACCTCTTTCATTTCCTCTAGCTGTCAGTATTCATTCATTTCTCTATTTTTTTTTTTTTGCATGTGTGTCTTTTTGCCTTTTCTAGGGCTGCTCCCACGGCATTTGGAGGTTCCCAGGCTAGGAGTCTAAACGGAGCTGTAGCTGCCAGCCTACACCAGAGCTGCAGCAACGTGGGATCTGAGCCACGTCTGCAATCTACACCACAGCTCACATCAACACCAGATCCTTGACCCACTGAGCAAGGCCAGGGATTGAACCCACAACCTCATGGTTCCTAGTCAGATTCATTAACCACTGAGTCACGATGAGAACTCCAACACTCTTTCTCTTTGTTCTTCAAAGTATGGACAAAAGCACCCAGCACAAATTGTACTTAGCTATGTTCATTTTCATATCAGGTAAAAAGTAACATGCAAATAAACATGTAATCAAGGATATGAATTATTTGTCAACTCTTAAGTTCCTAGTATGAGAGCTAAGGAGAAATTCAATGCTTATATTAGAAAAAAATTAATTTAACCATAAAATGTAATCAGCACTCATATTCTGTATGCCTTCTCCTTGAAGAAAAGTTTTGCCAAGCCATGCCTTCAATGTCAAGGACCTTACAGTTCCCTAGAATAAGAAACTATGACTAGATGTGCACATGACTAACTCCAGTATAAGACGCAGGGAGAGAAGAGCTAGAAGTTAGCCTTATAATGCCCTAGACTTCACTCGACATTTATTAAATCTTTACCCCTAGGATATCCATTTCCTTTTACTGAACACTCTGTATAACCCTAGGGAAATAAATGATTTGCCAGGTATTGTGAAGAGGTAGAACAAAGGGATTTTATAGTGTAGATTCGCACTCTTTGTCTGACTCTCATAGCTTATAAGCTAGTCTCTTGCTGCCTTATCAACAGCATCTTAATGATGTTAAAAGCAAAGCAGATACAAATTCCCTACTATTCTGTGCCCTTGTATGCCCAGCCAGATATTGTTGAGAGGACAGAGTAAAGCATTAACGCTGCTGAAAGGCAACTACTGCTCCTATAACACCTATAACTGAGCCCTGGTTCATAAAATTGAAATGAATTACTTAGAAGTAATTTTTGAGAAATGTAAATAGTATGAAGCTATTGCATCTGAAAAGTTAATGACCTGAGTGCAACTCAGCATAATTTTCTTTTGTAAAAAATATTTTATATTAAAAGCCTGGTTGTTCACTAATGTCAAACATAAGAATGTTCCATTTATGACACGTACACTTTTAATATTTTAAATTCTATTGGAGTATAGTTGACTTACAATGTTGTGTTAATGTCAGGCATACAGCAAAGTGAATCAGTTATACATATACATATACATATATCTATCCCTTGTCAGATTCTTCTCCCATATAGGTTATTACACAGTATTGAGTAGATTTCCCTCTGCTATACAGTAGGCCCTTGTTACTTATCTATAGGTTTGCTTTTAATTTGCTTTTATTAATTCTTTACTGATTCTATTAATCAAGAAAAACTTGAAATATATGGCCTTTTATTTTTGGAAAGAGATATATTTAGGACTAAAGAAGAAAAGGACAGACGGATATATTTCTGTAATTCTTCACTCTCTGGATGTTTCTATTCCAGTGACTGGAACGGCTCCCAACACCACACTGTGAATGAGGTTGTGAATATCAATTACACTACATTGTGAATGAGGTTGTGAATATCAATTAGGCTCAGGAACTTCCCCTTCCCCACCCTCCAGCAAGACACACTTTATAACCAGTCTTAAGGAACTGCAGTATGTATACTGGCTGTCAGTGGTCATACCATCAAAGTTGACGAATTAATTTACATTAAGGCATAGTAGCTGGTAATATCACTGCTATTTTATCAGAGAATGTTTGCATTTCAGTAGGGACTCCATGTTAGCCCAAAGGAATTGACAATTAATAGTGAAGCTATAGTCATTTTTGACAAGGCATTGAGAAAGTCTCTCTTTTTGAAAGTCATCTCAGCATATGGAATATCATAATACACCACCTCACCCCCCAAATACAAACAGCACTGATCACAGAAATACATATGCAGTTGGATTGAATTAAAGTATTAATTTCCTCTTCATATTTTCTTTTTTCTTTCTCTCTCTCTCTCTCTTTTTTTTTTTTTTTTTCCTTTTTAGGGCTGCATCTGCAGTATGTGGAAGTTCCTGGGCTGAAGGTCATATCAGAGCTGCAGCTTGCCAGCTTACGCCACAGCCACAGCAAAGCCAGATTCAAGTGGCATCTGTGACCTACACTGCAACTTGCAACAACGCTGGATCCTTAACCCACAGAGCAAAGCCAGGGATGAACCCACATCCTCACAGATACCAGTCAGGTTCTTAACTTTCTGAACCACAACAGAACTCCTATATTTTCTACATATATTTGCTCCTACACATATTTGCATCAGATAATGGTCTGTTTCTTTGCTCAATGGACATTTGTTGTAGGAAAGCAGAAAGAAGCTGCATACACACTTTTCCAATATTTTATAATTCCAGTATCTGGTAATTCCTAAATTGAATTAAGAGGTAGATTTTCCACGTTTGAAATAAAGAGGATGAGTTCCTGTCATGACTCAGCAGTGATGAATCCAACTAGTATCCAGGAAGACACAGGTTCGATCCTTGGCCTTGCTCAGTGGGTCAGAGATCCTGTGTTGCTTTGGCTGTGGTGTAGCCCCCCTAATGTAGCTCCTATTCAACTCCTAGCCTGGGAACTTCCATATGCTGTGGGTGTGGCCCTAAAAATAAAAAAAAAGGAAAAAAAGAAATAAAGAGAGTAGCTTTGGGAAAGGCAAGCTAAAAATTTGTTAGTTTTCCTTATAGATGAAAAAACAGGTTGAAAGAACCTGAGGGTTGTGAGAGCCATGAGCTGACAGCCACCAGTTTGCTGGGGATAGGCCAGGGGGTTCACTTGGACTTCTGGAAAAGGACTACACCAAGCAATGTGGAGGCTGGATCCATGCCCAGGAACATCTATAGTGACCTGAAGTTCCTCAGCATGGCCCAGAAGCAACAGAGCTGTTGGGCACGTGTCCTCCTGACACATTGGTGTGATGAAAACATGTAAAGCACTGCATCATGTGGGGGTGGAGGTGTGCACCTCACATAAAGTGAGTTTAAACTGTACTTCCACCATTCCTAGTAACTGTACTTTTGCATCCACCCTTCAGTCTCACCTCTATCTTTCTAGCTGTATATCACAACACTTTGTCCTTCGCTGCTTGTTACCTGCAACCCCGTGTTTTTTTCTTCCTTTTCTTTCAATCTATGAATCCATGAGTCATAATAATCACTCTCTTGGACATTTCCTCAAGTCCTCTGCTCTTATGTTTTATCTCTCTTCATTTTATTTACCAGCAAATCCTCTAACCTGATTATTCTAACACTTCTCTTAACTGTTCTAATAACTGCAGGTAGCTATAAAAGCGGGGAGGGACAGGGAAGCTGAACAATTCACTTCAGTTACCTGCACTACTGTGTACTACCCATTTCTACTTGGTATTCCTTAGGAGTTCTCCTAATCTTGCTCTCTAAGAGGTGCTCCAGGGATCAAAGCTCGAATATGAAGTCTCATTCAACATTTCTGCCACGGACTTCCCCATCTAGGTAAGTGGAAACTCCATTCTTCCAACTGCTCTGGTCAAAATATTTTGAGTTGCACCTCACATTCAATCCATCCACAAATCTTGCCAGCTCTATCTTGAAAACATGCCCAGGATTTAACTATGCACTAACATGTATTCAAAACCCACATCCACCTCACCTTTCAACTATGTCTCTGTGGTAGCCTCCTAACTGACCTCCCTGCTTCCTATCCCCTCCAAAGGGCACCCTCTGTATACAATGGCATCTGAACCATTCCTTTAAAATGGCCCTCCCACCATACCTAGTTCCCATGGCTCGGCAGGTTAAGAATTCAAGTGGTATTCATGAGGATGAGGGCTCAATCCCTGGCCTTCCTCAGTGGGTTAAAGGATCCGACCTTGCTGCACGCTGCAGTGTAGGTTGCAGATGCTACCTGGATATGGCATTGGTATGGCTATTGTAAAGGCCAGAAGCTGCAGCTCTGATTTTCACCCCTAGCCTGGAACTTTCATATGCTGCAGGTGCAGCCCTAAAAAGAAAAAAAAAAGTAAAAAAATAAAAGCAAATAATGATCCTTCCAAAGCTTCCTATTGCTTCCAGAGTAAAATTCAAAAATTTAATTATGGTCTACAGGTTCAAAGTAACCTATATATTTTATCACATAATCTCATAAATTCCATCATTTTGCACATAAACCTTTCAGCCATAAACTGTTATCCCATCAAATATTCTACTCAGTCCAGAATGCATGGCTTCTATGAAGTCTCCACCTAAACAGAGTTGTATCAGAGATGTTTCCCCTAATCATCCTAAGATAAGATGCCTATAAGAGCTCTTCCTGTTAACAATTCCTTATTCACCTCTCACTTTATTTTTTGATACATTACTACATAATGTAGTGATGCAAATACCGTACCACTAATTTAAAATTGAATATTTTTAAATTTAGTCTCTCTCTTTGTGACTGTAAAGGTTAATGATGTTAGCTTCTATTTTTTGGTTAATATTAAAATTATTTGCAGCATCCTTTTTTTTACTTTGTTTTATTCTTTAATTATTTTTTTACAATTTTTTATTATTAAAGTATAGTTGATTTAAAATGTTTTGTCAAGTTTTGTTGTTCAGCAAAATGACACAATCACACACATTTCCCTGTGCTGTACACTAGGGTCCCATTGCCCATCCATTCCAAATAGCAGCTTCCTTTATTTTTAAAGCTTAGATTCTTCCATAGTTATGCATACACCCTACAGGTGGTTCCCAGGTTGTTCTTTCTTATCCTTTAGAATCCTCTCCTTTTTAGTATCAATAGGACCTATGACTTGAATTTAGCCAATGGAATATAGCAAAATAAGAAATTTTGTAGATGTAGTTAAGTTTACAAACCAGTTCACTTTGAGTAAGTCAAAGAGGAAATTATCTAAAGTGGGCCTAACATAATCAGATTAAAGCTTCTAAAAGAGAGACTAGCCTTCTCTAGGGTGACACACTTCCTTACTGACTCAATGAAGTAAGTGGCTATATGGGAGAAACCAAAATGACAAGGAATTTCCAGTGACCTCCAGAAAGGGAGGAAAGCCTCTAGCTGACATCCAACAAGAAAAAAAACAGGACCCTCAGTCATACAGTCATCAGGAAACAAACTCTGATCCTGATTTGAGTGAGTTTAGAAGCAAACTGTCCTCCAGCTGGACCTCCAGATAAGAATGCAGTCTGGCTTACACCTCAGTTGAAAGTTTGTGAGATCCACAGTAGAAAATATAGCTAAATCATGCCCAGACTCTTGACCCACAGAAATAATGAGATAATATATGTATCTAGTATTGTGAAAATTGCTTACACAATTTCAAGACACTAACACAAACTTTTTAGATAATTTTTCCTGTACCTTCATCTCTTCAATAGCACATTGTATGATACTTTTTTCTACACACCTCCCATTATTTTTTCTTTATTCCATGATCAATTATTCATATTTTAAAGAAATGAATACTTGTTTATTGAATGAATGAATGAATGAGGGAATGCATTTACAAAACAGTCCCTCTTTCTGTCACAGTAATGAAAATGTTCATAAAAGTAAAGTGCAAGGAGAAAAAGCTTGATAACAAGCATGGCATCTGCTTCTGCTGTTTGATTGGAAGAACAGAGTAAGTACAAAATAAGAATGTTTGCCTACCCGGAGTTCCCGTCATGGCATAGTGGTTAAATAATCTGCTAGGAACCACGAGGTTGTGGGTTCAATCCCTGGCCTTGCTCAGTGGGTTAAGGATACAGCGTTGCTGTGAGCTGTGGTGTAGGTCACAGAAGCGGCTCGGATCCCAAGTGGCGGTGGCTGTGGCGTGGGTGAGCAGCTACAGCTCCAATTAGACCCCTAGCCTGGGAACCTCCATATGCTGCAGGAGCGGCCCTAGAAAAGGCAAAAAAGACCAAAAAAAAAAAAAAAAAGAATGTTTGTCTATCCAATTGCAGTTCAATAAATATATTTTTAAATATTTCAAGATGCCACTAAAGTCTTGTAACTATCTTGAATGAGATATGATTATGCATATTTTAACCATTATAAACTTGAATCTCAGAGCATGTAAGTGATTAATACCAGGTCTCATATAATTATGGAGCACTGCATTTATGTCCTTTGACCCTAGATCACAAGCACTGTTTGCTACATCACTTTTTCTAGTATTATGGGATTAATTACAACAAGTTATACAGAGAATATTAACAAATATCTACTTGGCTGATACCAAAGTCATGAGCTAAAAGGATCTGTTCAATTTATAGGCATCAAAGTAGGAGGCATCTTTGCTAATGAACACAAGATACTTGGATGGAATTAAGAAATTAAAGGGCACTTGCTACTCCTATCATAAACACAGTATCCTCTGGCCCAAAACTTGCCCTTTTGTCAATGTGAGTAATTAGTGCTTCTGACTACATTTAATAATGTTCTATATTTCAGGAACACTAATTATCTCACACAATGATATCCAGCTACATTTTTCAAGTTGAAGACATTAAAGCGGGAAAAATAAAAGTTAAGTACCTAGCCCAGGGTCACAACACATTAGTAGCACATTAAATATTTTTGTTTTTGACCTCTTAATTCCTTTGCAAAATAAACCCACAGCCATATTCTTATTGTGAATACATTGATATCTGCAAGTCATATAGAGTTTTTGCTAATTACTACTGAAAAGACCAACTGTCTTTGAATCTTCAAATCTTATATTATATCCAGCTACCTGCCAAGTCCCTGGGAGAGCCCCATGCCAACTGTACTAGGCCTTCATTCCCAGCAGTGGGCTTATGAGTCAACCTCTTTTTAGGCGCAGTAATAGAACCTAAATACCTTGACTAATTCATTGCTCCAAAAATTATCTGGCCTCCAGAAACCACTGATCTCTTGCAACATTCACTGTGGAAGCTTTTTTTTTTTAAATTCTCACTCAAATAATTTAGGGTGCCAAGTTGGGTTGGATGTCCCTTTGGGTCTCACTTATAGCTTTCGAGTTTCTCTTTCTTCCCACTTATTATACTATATCCTCTGAATCAGACATCATCAGCCTAAATTTTCTACCAATATCCTTGTCATTTTCATCTTCTATGATTTTTTAGCTATGCCTCTTCACCACAAAACCCATGCTATGTTCTTAGCAGCTTCAGAATCCATATAGATGATCTAATATTTCTCACCAGGATTTCCCAAACATGCTTCAGTAAAATATGCATCTCTTTATATTCCAAAGCTTCTTTTGTGGTACACCTTTGGCATCACATCACCTCTGAAATCTCATTTTCCTACTTTCTAGTCTTTAAGCTTCACTTCTCAGCTTTCCAGAGAACACAGTTTAGTACAAGTTAATCAGCTGTCTACCTAACAGTACTTCTCATTCACTGTCCTTAACACTTTGATTTCCATCACCACCATCTGCCTTGTTTTGTGCTTCATTAAAGAAAGCACTGTGACAAGAGCTTAGATGCATGTAGATTAGGGAGGTGATTCCAAAATGAACAATTAAGGATGTGGGGAAAGTGAATCAGGGAAAGAAGAAAAGCCAATAAGGTGTGTAACAGTGAGTTACTTACACTAGAAAAGTGGAGCACAAATTTAAGGGGCTATTCTTTGGAACTGTGTAAAGTACACCTTAGAATGTTCCATAGAAGGATGTAGAAGCTGGCAAATTTAGCCAATGTCTCCATACTCACATTGGTTAAGGTTTGCAGTGAGGGATTTCAGACTGCACTGAAGATAATTCAAGCCAGCCTTTGAGGTATTAGAGAAAGCCTTGAGGCAAATGAGCTGAGAACCAAGGTCATGTGGAACAGAAGGCTGTCGTCATGCACGGCCTTGCTCACTGCACCTGCAGGTCACCTTCGAACTAGGATGGGGGAAGGAGCTTGGACACCCCATTACATTTTCGTCTTATTACTTGGCTTGGGTTGCATTTGGCAGGTATCAGAATACTAATTTTATACACTCTTTATTCCCCCTGATTCTACATCCTTCTGGTGTTCCCTGGCAAAACATGGACCCCGAGTAGACCTAACTGTTCATTTTATGAATCTACATCTGGGTAGCTGACCATTGCCAAATAAACTGTGATGACTAGATTCATTTCACCTTTTTTTTTTATTAAAGTGTAATTGATTTACAATGTTGTGCCAATTTCTACTGCACCACAAAGTGATCCAGTTATACATATATTTACATTCTTTTTCTCATATTATCTTCTATCATGTTCTATTACAAGAGACTGTGCTATACAGTTTTGACAGCAGTCTCAAATTTAATCTCCATAAACTCAGACAATTCCCTGTTACCCCTTGCTTGTTACATTTCCTGTTCCACAGAGAAACATTTCATCCCTCAAGCTCAGTTATTTATGTCACACCAGAGTTCATAGACAAAGCAAACATAGAATCAAGCCTACAAAGATCCGAATCTGTATATAGTCTGCCACTTGTGCTGTTCCTTAGGAAAGGTGATCCTCCCACATTGAAGCCCATATGTTCCATGTGTGCTCTAGGGTTCATCCCTTTAGACCTATATAAGGACCTCATTCTCACAGTCATTGTCTTTCCTTCACCATTGTAACACCATATCATAAATAGAAAAAATAATAAATTAAAAACAATTTCTTGAATACAGATAGATTTCTGGATACCACCTCACTTTTTTTTGCTCCTTTCCACAACAAAACACAAAGTAGAAACTGAATAAACATACTATCTCCACTTAGCTATCACCTATCCTTTGTCCCAGTGACTCCAACTTTGGCCCCCAAATCACTGAAATAACATTTATGCAACTCACAAATAATTAGCTTTTTGTCATCATCTGCAGTCAATACTCTATCTTTCTTTTCCTCGATTTCACGGTGGCCTTCGACATAGGGTCGGTCAATTTTTCTTGAAACTCTTTTTTTCCTCCAGCTTTCATTGATGCTCATTCTGATATTGCGGTTTTGTGGTTTCTGTTTGCTTATTCCTCTACCACACAACATACAAGCTACAAAGCCAAATACTATTTCCAGTCTCCCTGGATGTACTTTTCCCACTCTGCCACATCCTTACCTGAGAGGTACCACAGGGCAGGGTGCTAAGCTCTCTCCTCATTTTTAGCTATGGTCTTCTATAAAACATGATGCAATTTCTGGGGCTTAAGCTCTCTCCTCATTTTTAGCTATGGTCTTCTATAAAACATGATCCAATTTCTGGGGCTTATAAACTCCTTTCTCAGGACTCCCATTTCTATCTCCAACTCTACTGTATCCCCTAAGTTTCAGACTACCTTTTTCTTTTACCTAAGAGCTTTTTCTTTCTTTTTTTTTTTTCCCACTGTACAGCAAGGGGGTCAGGTTATCCTTACATGTATACATTACAATTACATTTTTCCCCCACCCTTTCTTCTGTTGCAACATGAGTATCTAGACAAAGTTCTCAATGCTATTCAGCAGGATCTCCTTGAATATCTATTCTAAGTTGTGTCTGATAAGCCCAAGCTCCCGATCCCTCCCACTCCCTCCCCCTCCCATCAGGCAGCCTCTTCTCCAAGTCCATGATTTTCTTTTCTAAGGAGATGTTCATTTGCGCTGGATATTAGATTCCAGTTATAAGTGATATCATATGGTATTTGTCTTTGTCTTTCTGGCTCATTTCACTCAGTATGAGATTCTCTAGCTCCATCCATGTTGCTGCAAATGGCATGATGTCATTCTTTTTATGGCTGAGTAGTATTCCATTGTGTATATATACCACCTCTTCCGAATCCAATCATCTGTCGATGGACTTTTGGGTTGTTTCCATGTCTTGGCTATTGTGAATAGTGCTGCAATGAACATGCGGGTGCACGGGTCTCTTTTAAGTAGAGTTTTGTCCGGATAGATGCCCAAGAGTGGGATTGCGGGGTCATATGGAAGTTCTATGTATAGATTTCTAAGGTATCTCCAAACTGTTCTCCATAGTGGCTGTACCAGTTTACATTCCCACCAACAGGGCAGGAGGGTTCCCTTTTCTCCACAGCCCCTCCAGCACTTGTTATTTGTGGATTTATTAATGATGGCCATTCTGACTGGTGTGAGGTGCTATCTCACGGTAGTTTTGATTTGCATTTCTCTTATAACCAGCGATGTTGAGCATTTTTTCATGTGTTTCTTGGCCACCTGTATATCTTCTTTGGAGAAATGTCTATTCAGGTCTTTTGCCCATTTTTCCATTGATTGATTGGCTTTTTTGCTGTTGGGTTGTATAAGTTGTTTATATATTCTAGAGATTAAGCCCTTGTCGGTTGCATCATTTGAAACTATTTTCTCCCATTGTGTAAGTTGTCTTTTTGTTTTCTTTTGGGTTTCCTTTGCTGTGCAAAAGCTTTTCAGTTTGATGAGGTCCCATGGGTTTATTTTTGCTCTAATTTCTATTGCTTTGGGAGACTGACCTGAGAAAATATTCATGATGTTGATGTCAGAGAGTGTTTTGCCTATGTTCTCTTCTAGGAATTTGATGGTGTCCTGTCGTATATTTAAGTCTTTCAGCCATTTTGAGTGTATTTTTGTGCATGGTGTGAGGGTGTGTTCTAGTTTCATTGCTTCGCATGCAGCTGTCCAGGTTTCCCAGCAATGCTTGCTGAATAGACTTTCTTTTTCCCATTTGATGTTCTTGCCTCCCTTGTCAAAGATTAATTGACCATAGGTGTCAGGGTTTATTTCTGGATTCTCTATTCTGTTCCATTGGTCTGTCTGTCTGTTTTGATACCAGTACCACACTGTTTGGATGACTGTGGCTTTGTAGTATTTGTTGAAGTCTGGGAGAGTTCTGCCTCCTGCTTGGTTTTTGTTTCTCAGGATTGCTTTGGCGATTCTGGGTCTTTTGTGGTTCCATATAAATGTTTGGATTGTTTGTTCTAGTTCTGTGAAAAATGTCATGGGTAATTTGATAGGGATTGCATTGAATCTGTAGATTGCTTTGGGTAGTATGGCCATTTTTACAATATTGATTTTCCCAATCCAGGAACATGGAATATCTTTCCATTTCTTTACAACTTCTTTGATTTCTTTGATTAAAGTTTTATAGTTCTCAGCCTCTAAGTCCTTTACCTCCTTGGTCAGGTGTATTCCGAGATAGTTGATATTTTGAGGTGCAATTTTAAAAGGTATCGTATTTTTGTATTCCTTTTCCAATATTTCATTTCTGGTATACAGAAATGCGACTGACTTCTGAATGTTAATCTTATATCCTGCTACTTTGCTGAAGTTATTAATCAGTTCAAGTAGTTTTGGGGTTGAGTCCTTAGGGTTTTCTATGTATAGTATCATGTCATCTGCATACAGTGACAGTTTGATCTCTTCTCTTCCTATATGGATGCCTTTTATTTCTTTGGTTTGTCTAATTGCTGTGGCTAGGACTTCCCAAACTATGTTGAAGAGCAGTGGTGAGAGTGAGCATACCTGTCTTGTTCCAGATTTGAGTGAGAAGGCTTTGTTTTTCCCCATTGAGGATTATATTTGCTGTGGTTTTCTCATAAATGGCTTTGATTATATTCAGGAATCCTCTATACCCACTTTGGCTTTTTCTTTTCCATTTGAATACATAACAGACGTAGGTAACTTAAACTGACTCCTGGCAGTCTTCTCTATGACTCAAGCCTTCTCTGTCACAAATACTGTGTGTGTACATATTTGGAAATAAACTTTTAAACACTAAAATATAAGAATTATGAATATAGGTAGAAAGAAAAGGAAAAATGGGAAAATTAAAAATTAATTTAAAGAAGTAAATAGATAATAGTAATTTAACTGTGGAGAAAGGGAAAGAGGGGGAAAGAGCGAGGAAGAGGGAGAGGGAGAGAGAGAGGAAGAATCTGTTGTAATTTTGAAAAAACAACAAAAATGTTTTGACCATAGAGCAAGACTTTGCGGTAAGTATGGCACCGAAAAAAATGGCCATATTAAGTAGGGCAGATGCATGGAAACATGAAATTAAATAGAAGAGGTCAGGAACTTTTTGTTAATAAGGATATATAGTCAATGAGTCATTGTGTCTAAAATGAACTTTTAGAAAAAGCAAACTGAAATAAACTCTATTTTTTCCATATTATTATTTTTTAAAATAGATATAGTCACAGAGTGATAAAGCTAAAAGGAGGATGAAATATTAAAAAGAACAAGCACTTTTATCTGATGAGGAAGTGGTGAAGAGGGGCCAGGCTCATTTAAAAAATGGTTTAATGTTAGCTTCCCTATATTTTCTTAGAATCATTTGCAGCTAGAATCCTTTCTTTGCACTGTGTGTGGTTCTTCCTCCATGGAGATTTCCTGCCATAAGATGTGTGTGAAGTTAGAGAAACATGGATCTTTGCCAGTGTCTGCTGGTACCTTTGCAGTAGTCACACCATTCACAATTTTATGGCTACAATTTGTCTTCTCACATTATCATAGCCAAGCACCCTGGTGTCTCAGTGCACTCAGTACCAGATAAGGAGTTAGCAAAAGTTTCAACTCAGTTATCCACCAAACACACCTTGGCTCTGCAAGCCTGGGACAGAGATGGCTGCTGCCATACCCCACCCCAGATGCCAACACACACAGAGAGTGGAGGGGACCAGAGGTTACTGGGCAAAGGCAGTAAGACTGGGGACCTATGGGGTACAAACTCCCAGACCATGAGGACCACAGGAGTTCAATCTTCAAACTCCCAACACGTATTCCTTTATTTCATCAGAATTCACTTACAAAATACAAATTTAAAGATAACATTACTAGGAAGTTCAAGACTGCAGCTAAAGAGCATTAAACTTTAGGTACAGGGTCTTCTAAGAGTAGAGCCGTGCACAGCTGCACTAATGGCTCACTCATAAATCCATCCATGCCTGGAGATGGTAGGAAATTCCAACAATAGCTGAAAATAAGTGCATCACACACATTGCACAATAAAGCTGGGGACAAGGAATTGGTTAGAGCTCATTGGATATTTATGAATATTTTTTGCACACTTTAGTTAAAAAGCAAGATTCATTAAAATATAAGCAGACATATTCAATTGTTGTTTCACCATAAACTTTATTATTAAAACATTTTATAGCATAGTCTAAACAACATTAGCATTCTCTAACTCATGAATATTAAAAATATTAGATTTGTGTTCAAAGCATGTTTCAGAAGCCAGACTTGCTTAGTTTACCCAAGGCTTCTGAGACTCAACTACTTCATTTTCAAAATGCATGAATAGTTGGCCCTAACTTAATAGGTTGTTGACAAAATTAAGCAAGGCAAGGAATAGACAAGAGTCAATCATGTAAGAGCTCAATAAATATTAATAACTTATTATGATAATTATATTTCTAATTTATGTTTATGACAGGTAGCAAGCACTATAATCAAACATTTTTAAGAATGTCCTACTTTAACAGATTTCTAGAAGTGGTATGATTAGATTAATGTTTTTGTTATGTTTAAGTCCTTTGATAAACAAGTCAGTTTACATACTTCCAAGTGGTTTTCAAAATTCATACACAATAGATTATATTCTCATTCACTGAGTAGGAAATGGTTCATTTTATAGATAACTTTAATATTTTAGCACTCCAATACCTTGAAAAGTGTGTGTACACAGTATCATCTCTTTTTTTTTTTTTTAATTTCTGAAGAGTAAGAGCTTGAGAAGCTTCTTTTAAAAGCAATAGCAAATGGTCCAGATGAGATAATTCTGCTCCTTCAAGTGACTTTGGAACAACACTGCATGCCACATCAAAGATACGATGTAGATACAGAATTCACAGCAGCTATTCTGAAGCAACTAAAACCATCCTAGTGTTCTTGTTGCAATACAATTGTGAAATCAATTTGAATTTTTGACAGAGTCCTTAGCCATTTTTCATATTTGTACGAGGTTGCTTGGTGAGTGTCATACTCCTTGATGTTCTTTTCCACATGAGAATCTATTTCAAGCCATCAGACTTAGCTTCAGTCTAATGATTTTGTGAGAGCATTTTCTGTTTGCCACTGTTCCAACACATAGACACGATAACTTTATGATCACCTTCTGGAATTGAAAAATGCTCCCAATAAATAGATTTATGAGCAAATAATGCCCGCTAATGACATATGGCTCATTTGAATGCCTCTGGCAGTTTCTCAACTGGACATTCCTTACATTCCCTGTTTAAGCCGACGGCAGATATTGGAAACCACATGCAAAACAGGACACTTGTATTACCCTAGAGAGATAGATAATAAATGTGGCATAATATACAATAAGGTATTAAACTAGGGAAGAGAACCTTTTATAGTAAAATTTGGTATCATGTGAATAGACAAGCAGATATTTGAGATAAAATACCCCAATGTTTAGTCAAACAATTTGGGGAGAAAAGATTACTTCATATTGAGGACAGCATCTCTATGAAAAGAGGTCCTTTCAACAATGTTGACGTGTAGTACTATTGAGATACTTTCTTGGTTCATGTAAATACACAATTGGTTCTGAAAAGAAATAACTTTACAGTTTATACTTTGACCTTTATCTACATGTGTCAAATTTCTTGAGAAAGATGATATGGCTCTACCCTATTGAGCCTTAAAAAAATGAATTTTCAGCATGCAAAAACATATATATCAAAATATGAACCATGCCATAAATTCACATAGTAAAGTGAAGCATGCAATTGTGTCTTGAGAATAGATTTATATTGTTTGCTATTACTCAGTTTTCTCAAAAGAATGAAAGTTAATTATCAGATGAAATATGTTGACTAGTGAGTAAACTCAACAAGGCAAAATGAAACAAAAGATAATGAAAGGAAAACAAGGGAAACATGAAGTCTATTATGCAACATATCGCTGAATAAATTTCCTATTCCAACTCTATTCAGGAACTCAGGAATGATGAAAAATCAAATTCTAGCATTCTCTATAATATATAATTATTAGATAATCAGTGACAGACCATGGGTAGCAGTGGATATTATGGTTAGAATTGTGTTCTGATGGTCTTTGATCTTGAGGGTTATAACAGCTTTGAGTTACACACAATGGAAATGTTTATGTATAAAATATTTCCCTAATTCAAGGAATGTTAAAAAATTGACAGGTGTTGCTTCCAGCTCTTCTGAATCATTTTCTGAAGTCCCTGAATAACAGAATAGATTATTTCTATATGAGAATGCTGACATACACCTCCCCCAAAGGAAACATGTTGAACAATACAGATCGATAATAGTACAATCACAAACTAATTCCTTCTAAGAGATAGTTATTCATAGTTGAAAGATGTTCTTTAAATCTCTGAATACATATTTCTGTATTAAATAACAAAATGAGTTAACCTATCACTATATATTTAAGAATTCAGAGAAAAATAATTTTGATGAAATAACCTATAGAAACACTATAATTAGTATTGCTATTTATATGTATTAAATAGAAACAGAACTTTTGAAGTAAATATCTAAGATCTTTCAGATTGTATTTGTTTTTCATTTATTTTACAGTTGGCTCTGGTGTTTTCTAACAAATATATACATATATTTACATATTTACTCTTGCCATAGCCTGATATTCTCAGAAATTCCCCATATAATATGCAGTTACCGTGAACCTGAGTGATCCAGCTTGTTTGTTTCAATATTGTCTGTGGGGTTAACTAAGCATAAATCAGTGATGTCTGACCTCCACTTTGAATCCAGCAAAATAAACAAATTCTCATAATTAAATTTTCATGTGCTAGAAACACAATTTGCTTGAGTAGACTCTTCAAATCATACACACAAGAGAAAGAAACAGTTTCAGGGTTTTACATAATTAAAATAACCTCAAATTCAAATCAGAAAAATTAGAATATTTCTCCCTATAAAATTTTTTTCTTAGCATCAAATGAAGAAGTTTTAGAGATGTTCTTAAAACAAAAAAGTTAAATAAAACCAATATTATTATTTTCAATTAATATAGCTATTTTGTTGTACAAATCAATAGGCAATTATATAACAAAAACCTTCAATTAATCAGTTTTGCTTAGAATAAAATGCCTGTAATAAAGAAGGACACAAATCTACAGTAAAAAATGAGCTAAAAGGGTATTTAAAAAATTGGTTTTTTTTTTCCTAAATAATTCTCTGGCATGCCTCCACCTTTCTCTTGAATATATAATTTCTCTTGCAAAGGGGAAGTACAGATTTTTTTACATTTTTAAATTTTTTTATATTATAGCGCATGTGTTAGATAGTGTATTAACATAATAAACATGCAATCCAGAGAATTTCAGACTTGAACTTCCAGTTATAGAGCATCTTAGTGTAATGCGAAAACGCTATACTTTGAAATTAGTGGTTCTAGGAACAAATACTGAGTCTCACACTTAATCTTATTTGACTTAAGCAAATAAACACTTCCAGAAGCCCTCAATTGTAAATGGGATTAGCATACATATACAGGCAATGGGAACAATAAGTAAGAGTGGTCAGGATGAAGTAAGGCCTTTAGCCAGTAGGGGACGGGAAGAAACATTGTCAATGTTAGAGAAAATATGAGTCAAGTCCTGAAGCAGAAAGTGGTTCCAGAAGAAAGATATTTGAATTTTGTCTTATGGTGTTTTAAAATTCATTAAGCAAAACATGGATAAAATAATGGGACATTAACTTTGTAGAGATGTACAAAGTAATTCAAAGCTGAATATGAGAAATAATAGTAAAATAAAACACATCTGGAAAAGACTGTTGAATTATGTATTTACCTCCATTCCCCCCAAGAGTCATTTTAATAACAATAAAGTTATAAAATAAAAAAGCATAAACCAACAAAAAATTAGAAAAATTAAAATAGCAGCAATACAAGGAAGCCTGGAAAGAGAAGACACAAGAGATAACTGATTTAGAAAATTCATGAAAGTTTAAAACTTTCCTCAACATTGTTGGAAGAATTTTTATTTGTGTAAATGAATTTCAGAAAGATTCATGAATTGGGGTTAGCAATTATCACAGAGAGTGTTGTTGTTGGTTTTTGTTTTGATTTGTTTGTTCATGCCTGTGGCCAAGGGTAGAACCTGCACACAGCAGTGACCAGAGCCACAGCAGCAACAATGCTGGATCCTTAACCTGCTGAGCCACCAAGGAATTCCAAGAATACTAAAGTAGGCCAGAAAACCAGCATTATTATTAGTAGTAGTATTTCTATCACAAGAAAGACAAAAAATTCTGTCAAAGTGGAATGAAAGACAAATTCCCATCTAAAGGCAGTAACAGTTAAAGAAATCTATCAACCAAAGGGTGAAAACTTCTCCCACTGCCAGTTCAATTTCCCTACTAGGCTCAAAAGAGTTATCGAGGATTATACAGTCCAGTCAGAAGATTAAAATATGCCTCTACCAAAGGATGAATGCACGTGGAAAAGGAATAAAGAAAGGGAGAAAGTATAAAAACAAAGGAAGAAAAAAAATCTTGAATATTTGAAATACCCAAACCCAGCCTAATTGGAACACATAATAAGGATTTCTGTTTTACAAGCCCTGCCCATGAACACAAAGGTCTTAAATGAGTATGCAGCCAGAGAGCAAAAGACATTTATAAAACAAAATTAAATTAGGTATAAGATTGTCAATTGTAGAAAACTGAAGGCATAAAACAAACAAACACACAAAAGAAAACAAAACAATAAAACAGGAATATAAAAGCAAGCCTGCAAGGACAATCTATGTAACAAGAGAACTGACTCAGGACCCAACCTACAACCAGTTTTATGCAACCCTAATAATCCCTGCCCCTGGTATTCATGGCCTTGTGTAAATCTCTTTTATTGGATTAACTTGCTACTGAAAAACAGAAGAGAAATATGTTAAAGTGGATGCCACTTCAGTGATTAAATTATTTTCATCTTAATATCAGGCTTTCTCTATTACTTAACGCACAAGATTTGTTAAAGCAATTTATCTTGTTGAAGTGGTCCATATGGCAAGAAACCGAAGGGTAGCCTCAGGCAACAGCCAGAAAGAAACTAAAGCTTCTAGTTGAAGAGCTCTTGAGGAGCAGTATCTGGCCAACTACCATGAAACTGAATTAGAAGTGAATACTTTGCTACTTAAACTTTCATAGCCCAGCCACGGACAACACCTTGATCTCCCTTCTGTGAGAAACTCCAAAGTGAGCCATTTCCAGAGCTAAGACCCAGCTAAGCCATGCCCAGAGAAACCGGGAAGTAATAAAGATAATAAACATGTGTTTATGTTGACAAGTACTGGGATGATTTTTTATGTAGCAGTAGATAAATAATGTCCACACAATAACAGGCAAACACACACAACAAATGTACACATATGCAAATGCAATTGATAAAACAAAACATGTGATATGAGAAATTTTTTTTAAATAGAGGGAGAGACAAAAACATTGGAAATGGGGTGTTTCCTATTTATTTTTTTTAGATATTGAGTTTTTTAGTATGGTCATCTAATTATTTTACATCACTTCTCATGTATATATATATTCACATATTTAGATATATAACATGTAATATATAAATTATGACACATTTTATATATTAATGATATATAACATGTACACATATCATAAGTATAATATGCACATAATTTATATATAGACTACATAATATATAAATGTATATAAAAATAATATTTGTCAACATTATACTTTTGAGACCCTGCCCTCTACTTCTTCCTAAAAATTTTCTAAGGAAGGAATACCTACGTACTCCGTCTGCTTTATTTGACCTTGTCTTTGTGCATAATATGAATTATAATCAATTATTACATATTTAATGTGATGGAATAATCCTTGGAAAATTCATTCTCTTAGTTCATCTCTAAAATGATTGCCAGTCAATGATAATTAATTTTATAACTTCTGTCACCTTTCTCTTTTGGGCAATTATATGAAGATAGTGAGAGAATGGAGCTGGTTTGTGGAAAGTCGTATGGCAAAATATATCAGAAATTAAAGCATGCTCAGCTATTGGGGTAGAGTGTTTTGAATGACTTTAGCAAATCGTAAGACTGATTACTTCTTGTGTACTTCAGTGTATGAAAACTTGATTTGAGGCCAATTTGATAATGAGAACAAAGTAATTTAGCATTTTACATTTTTAGTATCATTTACAAATTCAAACTTTTTTTCACATGCATCTTATTTGACATAAATCTCTTCAGTTTGACTCCTTAATTTCTACTCTTCCTCCAATACCTAAGTTAAAAGGTATATGCACCATAATTCCTTTTCTAAACCTTAGTAAAGGCTTGACGCCAAAGGCCAAGTTGACAGTTGTCTTTCTAATATATTTTTTTTTTTTTTTGGCACTACTTAGTGTTATAAACAGCTTAGTTTGCTACTTGGCCAATTGTTGGGTTTTTCTATACTTCTATAAAATTCTTCTAGTGTTCTTAACTGGTTTAATAAGACTTTCTCAGCATATTAGTGAACACTCAGAAAAATAATCTATCCTTTACTAACACCAAATTACAAGACCCCTAATACCTTGGGCCAGCATTTGTTATGTACCACAAATGTTGCCACTGCATGATGAGGCCTAATTATTATCAAAGTGTTTTGAATGTGCCCACAACTTGTGTCCCCTGAGACATTAGTATGTAAGAATAATTTACCAATAGGTAGAATTACATCTGAATATGTTATAAGCTTTCTCAAAATTATACTTCTTGAGTATGAGGTGTGAAAAATTTAGAAATATTTGGCTACCATAGCATGCCAGTATTCACCTACCCCATTCTGACTCTGCAGATAATTTGCATGTGTAGTGTTACAACCCCAGTTTTCATCTGGAGTAGTTAAAGGAGCAAGAGAGGTGCTGCCACACCAAGCAGGCAATAGTTATTGTGTTCCTTCAATGTTTAGATAATGTCTTAATGATGTGTCATCCTGGTTCACAACCAGATATTGCGAACAACTCAGTGTATCTGCCAACCACTGACAGTATCATAATGCCAAACATGATTCAAGTCTCTGGAAAAATAAACATAAAAAAGCATAGCCAAAAATTAGCCCAATCAATAATGTCAAACAACAATTACAGAGATATGATTAAATGATGCTGGTTAATGTCTTTTCTCCCAATCACACATACAGGGGCCTTTACAAAATTCTTGTAAGTGATTTTCATATCATTATTCCTCTTATAAGAAATCAAACATCAGAGCTTTCTTAGCTATGTCTTGGCATCACATCTTAGAGTAGCAACATATATATTATTCATCTCTGAGATAGAATCGTGAGGAAAAAAATAACATTATCTACAGCAAAATTTCTTATTTATGCACTTCACGATTGACTGCCAGAATTTTTCCCTTTTCAGCTTTCAGCTTAGAACCTATCTTAGCCCAGAATCAGTGACCAAAATGATTTCAGCCACACTGCCCAACCCCAGTTCAGGTAGCCGCATTGGAATTGCTGCATTTTCTTTTATTGACTTTTCTCAATAAGGAGATAAAGGATGATGGGCCCATCTTTATGACTAGTTAGTAGTCATTACTTCCCATCATTCTGTCCTTGTTTAATCAATAAGATAAAATTACTCTCCAGTTCATTTCACCTTAAACAATCCACAGACAAGTCCAAAAAACTGAAAAAGTGCTCTAAACACTAGTGCTTCACCCTGCTAGGCCATACAAGAGCAACCTTGGACCCACTGCATTCCACGGGAATGGAATAATGTGTACCTTGGGAAAAACAGACACTAGGGTGATCACATGGTCCCATATCCCTTCCAAGAACTGCATTGCCCCAAACCTTTTTAAACACTCTTTCTCACACTCACATTTAGATGAAAAACAAATTTAACCACCTGAGCCAGACAAAACTTTTAATCCATATTGTTTCCTAATTTCTGTTAACAGATAGTCAATTTTCTATTCCAGTTCTCAATCAAACAAACACCATGCAGGCCATGAAAGATGGCATACATCCATATGTCATATATCCATATGATATAATACTTTATGGAATGTTTTATAATATTGGCAGTAGGGAAATCTATTCCTTGTGCTGATAATATACAGGAGTTACAGCTGAGGAGAACAAATTGACACAAAATCCTTTTCTGCACACTCTTAATAGTATTCTGTGTTGTCGATTCAGTTAAAAAGTAAGCACAATCTGAAATGGGTTGTACATCTATCGTAGTCAAGGTCCATTTTAAGCTACTTGGATTTCTTGGTTGGGGTCCTGTATAATGTAACTTCTAGCTAAGTGAAGGAAATAGTTTTAAGAGAATCTCACCCAAATCTATCTTTCCTGTTGATATTTCATGCAATATTTCATTACATTAGCAGCCTTGGCCAATGAAAGAGGTTTACAGCCTTTTCTTGCCTGATTTTTCATACTTTCAAAATATCTGTGCCTGTTTAGTTCAAGAAGGTAACTCCAGTAGCTAATTAAGGCATCAGTCTTAGCATTTCAGTCATTTTCTGTGCTAGTAACTAGCTACTGTCCATATAGTCCCCTTTAATTTTTTCTTGAAATTTTTCATGTAATTTTACAATTGTATTAGCAATACAAGGATCTTGCTAGAATCTAATCATATAAGTCAGAGGTTGGCAAGCCCCTGTAAAAATTAATTTTCTGCAAGAATTTTCTTGACTTATTAAAATCCAAGAGAATTCAATTATTTGTGATGATTTCATGAAGCAAGGCCCTTCCTCCAAGGCCCTAGTGAAGATTTGAGCCATTTTTAGCCCAAATCATAGTTGCTGTGGGTAATCTACAGTCCTTGTTAAGCATATCTGGACATGGTATCATCATTGGCCCATATACCTGAACATAGAACAATGCTATCAAGAATTAGCATGATCCAAGAGTTAGCATGACCCAAGAGTTCATGGGAATCCAAATAGTATATAATTCTTATCGCATTACCATATGTATTATCTTAATTCTGCCATTTATGTCTTCTTGCCCTGGACTTCTTAAACTGAAAAAGATGTTTTATCATCTGCAAGGGAGCATGGTTGTATAATTCCAAACTGCTTGCTTACTCTACTTTGGAACTCCTGTTGGGTCAACCAGGCTGTTTGCTATGCCTTAGAAGGGAGACAATTCTAAGAGTCATACCATTAATTACCAGAACCATCAGTTTTTCTAGTTCTGTCATTTGCCCCCAGAATGAGTGCAAACTGCTCATGGATATAAGATATTCTTTCAGAGCTATAACCAATAGTTTCCTCTGTTATATGTGACTTCCCCTTTATAAGTCCTGTTGAGTTGTTTATTATATATTGATAAAAATACCTCAAACATTACCAGTGACAATAGGTATTTTAGGTCTAGAAATACAATATCGTTCAATATTCAAAGCTCTCTCCGCTAAAATCAAGTTAAAGGTCACCATTTTTCTTCGTTTATTTTTATCTTTTATTTTCTTTGTGTTTTTTTTTTGGGGGGGGGAGTATAGGTAGCTGCAGGGGCATTTGTCCAAAATCTTAGTATTTGGAACTTCTGAGAGACACTCAGTATTGGAGGCCTCCATATGCCTGATCTTTCCAAAGTATTTTTTGTATCTACATGAATTTACATGGTCCTAAATGATAGCACTTGGGGGTAAGCCCCTTTGCAAGATTCTAAGGTAGTTTTAATTCTATACTCTATTCAAATTCTTTGCAGAGAGATAGAAGGATAGAGCTACTTTATGTATCCACATACAAAGTATTATTCATTTTTATTATTAATTTGATTTATCATTGCATATGACAAGACACTCATGGCCCCAACCAATCCTATTCTAATAAATTATTGGGCTAGTGCCTATATTTTATCCAAATTAATTATCCAGGTTCTTATATGTACTACCACAGCTTTCCAATATCCTTCAGCTTCTTGCTTTGAGAGAGAAATTATCATGATTTCTTTATTACAATGAGACAACTTATTTTTTGTTAACTAGACTTATTTGGTTTATCATTACTCAATATGTACATATACTGAATCATTATATTGTACATCTTGAACTAATATAATGTTAAATTATCTCAATTTTTAAAATTAAATTTTTATCTGATGAAAAAGAAAGTAAATCAACTTTCTTTTAAGTTGGAGAATTCAGATATTTTTGAGGAGCATATATGAATTCTATCTAACCTACCATTCTATTTTTTTAAATATTCTGGCATTAGCAATTGCTGTTGTTATTTCTAAATAGCTTTCCCATTAGATTGCCTATTAGATTGCTGAAGAGATTCACTATTTTTGACTTGGTAAAAGATTGTTTGTGAAATTTCTTTATAATGAATTGTTAGTGTCTGTAAGAAAATCACTATTTTCTTGGTTCAGAGAGCAGATAAAAAATTAGACTGCTTATTTTATCATAATATAATTAAGTATAAACATCTTTTGATTTTTCCTTTTTATATGATTAATACATGTGAAGGATTAGTTAGTCATGAATATTTCCATTTAGCATGAGTGATACAAAACAAATGAACAAATATAGCAAAACAGAAATGACTCACAAAGATCAACTAGTGTTTACCAGTAGGGAGAGGGGTGAGGGAAGTGTTAAGACAGGTGAAGGGGATTAAGAGATACAAACTACTAGGTATAAAATAAATATGACAATAATATAATGCACAGTACAGGGAATATAGACAATATTTTATAATACTTTTATATGAAGTATAATTTACACAAATATTAAATCACCATGTACATTTTAAATTAATGAAATACTGTAAGTCAATAATACTTCAATTAAAAAAAAATCCAAAAACCAAAAGACTTGCTTGACATTTGAATATACAATGGCGATGTACTCACATGTCACAAAGACACAATTCTAATTAACCAATTATATATCACCAGAGGGTATTTCCTTTTTCCTTTTCTTTCTGCATTTTTAATCTAGTTATCAGCACCTGAACTGCTTACCTTCACAAAGGCATCACCTTCCACTCTAAGTTTTACTTTCACTCTTCTAATATTTTCTTCTTATTCGTGGATATATCCTGGTATATCATCAGTGTACCCAAATATTCACAATTTTATTTTACTTTATTTTTTTCTTTTAGGGCCACACGTGAGGCATATAGAAGTACCCAGGCTAGGGGCTGAATCAGAGTTGCAACTGCCGGCCTACACCACAACCACAGCAATGGCAGATCCAAGCTGCATCTGTGACTTATGCCACATCTTGTGGCAATGCCATATCCTTAACCGCCTGAGTGAGGCCGGGGATCAAACCCGCATCCTCATGGATGGATACTAGTCAGGTTCTTAACCCACTGAGCCACAACAGAAACTCCCAAACATTCATAAATTTAAATGTGAAAAATTATACTCTTAAATTTTAAAAGAAATCATATTATAATTCAAGAATTTTATCAAGAAACACATATCCAAAAATACTGCTCAAAAAGAGGTAAATTTGTCATGTAGTAAAAAAAAAAAAAATTCCTAATATATATGTTTCATTATTAGGAAAGAAAATATGTAGATCCTATATTTAAAACTATAAAAAAAATATATAGCCAAAATATTTTATTCACTTTGCTTCTAGAATTATTATGCTTAGTTGTTTCTCTTACAATCTCGCTGTCATCTAAGTTTTTTTTTAATAATTAGTTTCCTATTATCACTGTTACAAAGCATCAAAATCATTGTAATGTTCTTAGATATCAGTGGGTCAGAAGAATTTGTGCTAAATAAATGAATAATAATATTGTTAAATGTGTGGATTGATTTTATCTACTTGAAAAGGGACATTCAGACCATTTTAAGAGTCATTTTTTAAATTTCCATTTTGAGGCTTTAAGCTTATTTACAAAGAGTCAATTGCTTTAAATTGATTGAGTTTATCTACTTTATGGTAGTAATTTATGGAATAATTAAAGGTGCCTTTCTACTAAATCATTACTAACAACACTAGCCTCTTATCAATTAAGCCAACTAAATGGAGCTAAAGATGTCTAATAGCACACTTTATAGAGTATAATTGAACTTAATTCAGTATAAATATCCCTTTCCTATTTTTATATTATTTTAAAATTTATCACTTTAATTTTGTTGTGTCTCTTTTATGTTGCATGCATTTTCCTGAATGTAAAAATTAATATTTATACCTAAAGCTCTTACTAGAATTTTAGAATTTCACACATCATATTAACATTCATACCTTTGGTGAAAAAAGAGTTGGAAATTAGCATTGATATTGATAAAACTACTTAGAAAATTAGATTGTATGATCCTTAAACGAACTTTTGGGGGAAAATTTGGAAATAATAATTCTTTGAAATCTTAACATTTCATTACAAAAATAATCTCAGTATTTATATAATTGCAGCAGAGCTTTGGTATATAGATGGAAAATTATGAACTTATACAAATATGTACACATAGAATGGCCTTTACATATTCATATATAGATACACACACATATATATGCACACCATATAAGCATTTAAATATACACATATACATGTACCATATACTCATGTAGATATATATATATATGCATACATATATATGTAAATATATACATGGTATATATACATATAAATATAAGTATCTGTATCTATAGCCCCTTACTAGTAGTTGACATTATGGATGATTCCAGTAATTGACTCTTCTCAAACTTCTCTCATGTAAGTTTCAAATAAACATGTAGGACAGTTTTCTTACCATGTAGGTAGTCAATGGGAGCAGCAAGGACTATTGAAGGAGAATGCAGCATGTTGATGCGTTAGTCTATTGAATATACTATAAGGAGAAATTGAACTATACCCATGTCAATCTTTGGGGATTAAGCAGACTAACAAGGTGTTTGCGTTACTCAAATTCAAATAAGCAAACAATCACCTCAGCACATCCAGGTAACTAGATTTCCACAAAAACTCTTATAAACATACTAATGAGTCCAGAGCATCAAGAACTATGGTTAAAGAGCCCCTGTGAGGTGTTCAAGGACCTCACCTAGCCTAGAGTAAGTGGTTTTACAGAGTAATCCTTCTGTGACTCAGCATGGGGCAGTGGTGATTGACAGAAAATACACAAGGAATGAGCTTTCAATAATGGCATCTTATAGACACACAGAGCATAGGTAACAGGAACAACAGGAAAATAAGTAAATTTAGAGAAAAAAAGAGGAGGGGGAGTTCCCTCTGTGGCTCAGTGGTTAATGAACCCAACTAGGATCCGTGAGGATGCAGGTTCGATCCCTGGCCTTGCTGGGTGAGTTAAGAATCCAGTGTTGCTGCAAGCTGCAGTGTAGGTTGTAGGTGCGGTTCTGATCCCATGTTGCTGGGGCTGTGGTGTAGGCTGCCAGCTGTAGCTCCAATTGACCCCTAGACCTAGCCCTAACCCAGGAACTTTCATATGCCACAAGTATGGCCTTAAAAAAGAAAAAAAAAAGGGTGGTGGGGCTCTCTCCAGCACAAGAATTGGAAGATCGGTGCTTATTTCATTAATTCTTATATAATCCAAACACAGGTGACCAACTCTCAGAGAAAATATCTTTATTGTCACCAATTGTAGGAGAGGTATAAACCATGTCTGATTATATTAAAAAAAAATACTATAAGGATGTATCCCATGTGTTGGAGTGTAATGTGCCATAATATAATTAGAGTACATCCAGAATTTATCATATTCACTATGAAAAAGAGAATAATCTATGACTTTCAGGGGTTGTGGAGGGGAGAAGGGAGAAATGGATGGCTGAAGCACAGGGGATTTTTAGGGAAGTGAGGTTTTTCTGCATGATAGGGTCATGGTGGATATGTTACATTATGCCTTTGGCAAAACACATAAAAACTTCTTTGTGTAGATCACAAAGAAAGTGAGCCCTTAAAATATGGGCTTAATAAGAATATATCAGTGTAGGTTCAATTTTAACAGGTGTACCACACCAAGGCAAGAGTTTAGTAATGAGGCAAACTGAAAGAGTGGGAAAAGGGGCATATGGGAACTCTGAATGTGCTGCTCAATTTTTCTGTAAGATCAAACTGTTCTAAAGATAAAGTTCAGCGATTTAAAATGTAAGAGATGATCAAGACGGCAGAGTACTAGGATGCAATGCTCACTTCCTCCCACAAATACATTAAGAACACTTCTACAAGTAGAAAGATTTGGACAGAAAGTCTTCTGAACACTGGCAAAAGACTTCAGAATTCTGATAGAGCAAGAAAATTTCCACATAACTGATAGAGAAAAAGAAAAAAGCAAAAATAAAGTGAGAAGGGAAGCTTCCTCCTTGAGAGGTGGAAAAGAAGAAAAGTAGCTGCATCTTGGGAAGTACCCCACCAGCGGGGAGATCAGTTAGGACAGATCTTCAGAGCCTCAGAAAGAATGCAGCCACTCAGTTCTCAGCAGCCATATCAGAAGCAGATATGCACAGAGAGTCAGTGCCACTGCCCTACTCTCCCCAACCTGAGATATGCATCTGCCAGTGTGGACAGGGCCTGGGTGTTGAAGCTTGGACTTTGGAAATCTGACTCAGGGAGAGAACTGGGGTTGGCTGCACTGAAACAGCCTGAAGACACTAGAATCTAGGGCAACCACATTTGAAGGTGTACATGGAAGAAACCTGTAGGATTCTCAATAATCACGTCACATAAAATAGACTTCAAAACAAAGGCTATAAAGAAAGATAAAGAAGGACACTATATAATGATAAAAGGATGGATACAAGTATAAGATTTTACACTTGTTAACATATATGCACCTTATATAGCAATACCCAAATGCATAAAACAAATACTAATAGACATAACGGGATAAGTCAACAGAAATACAATAACAAAACCTAAATAGATATTTCTCCAAGAAGAAATACAAATGGCCTATGAGGACATGAAAACTACTCAATATTGCTAATTATTAGAGAAATCCAAACCAAAACTACAATGAGGCAATACCTCACACCAGTCAGAAAGGTTGTAATTAAAAAAGTCTACAAATAACACATGCTTGAGAGGGTGTGGAGAATAGGGAACCCTCCCACACTGTTAGTAGTAGTGTAAGTTGGTACATCTGCTATGGAAAACAGCAAGGAGGTTCCTCATAAAACTACAGATAGAGTTACCACATGATTTAGTAATCCCATTCCTGGGCAGATATCTGTACAAAACTATCTTCAAAAATATATATGCACCCCAATATTCATAGAAGCACTATTTACAATAGCCAGGACATGGAAACAAACAAAATGTCCATCAGTGATTAAGAAGATGTGGGACATATATACATTGGGATATTACTCGGCCATAAAAAAGCATGAAATAATGACATTTGCAGCAACATGGATGGAACTAGGGATTATCATATATGTAAAGTAAGTCAGAAATAGAAAGACAAATACCATATGATATTACTTATAGGTGGAATAAAAACATGACACAAATGAATCTATCTACAAAACAGACTCACAGACAAGGAGAACAGGCTTGTGGTACCCAAGGGGGAGGGGGTTGGGAGAGGATGGAGTGGGAGGTTGGGATGAGCAGATGTAAGCTATCCTACACAGAGGAGATAAACAACAACGTCCTACTCTATAGCACAGAGAAGTATATTCAATGTCTTATTACAAACCGTCACAGAAAATAATATTAAAAAATGTAAATACATGTATAACTGAATCACTTTGCTATACAGCAGACATTAATATAACACTTTAAATCAACTATACTTAAATAAAAATAAAAATAAAATGTAAAGGGAGGAAGAAATATATATTAGCTTATATTAATCTAAAAACTTTGGAGTAGCTATATTAACTTCAACAAAGCTAACTTTAGAATAAAAAATACTAAGGAAAAAAACTGAGATATTACATATTAATAAAGGTATCAATTCTCTAAAAGGACATGCAACACCTAAAGTTGTAGAATCTGACATTAGGGTGTCAATATACATGCAGGAAAAGCTTGATAGATCAGGGAGGGCACAGAATCAGTGAGGATACACTTGATCTAGACAGTAATATCAAATTGATACAATTAGCATTTATGGAATACTTCCCCCAACATCAATCAAATACATATTTTTCTCAAACTCATATGGATCATTCACCAGATATACCACATTCTGGGCCAAAAACACACTTGCCAAATATAAAAGAATAGAAATAATCTAAAATATATTCTCATATCACAATGGATTTAAACTGGAAATAAATTTTTAAAAATTTGGGAAATCCAAATATTTGAAAATTTAAAAATACTCTTCTAGATGACCATTAAGTCAAAGAGAAGACTCAAGAGAGAATTTAAAAAGAGATTACAATAAAATGAAAAGTAACAAAATTTGTAAATACAGAGAAATCGGTATTGAGAGGAACATTTATAACAGTAAGTGAATATATTAGGAAAGAAGATCTCCACCCCAGGAAACTAGATAATGAAAAAAAAATTAAGATTAGTGTAAGCAGTAAGTAAAAGGAAATAATATAAATGTGAGCATAAATTATTGAAAGTGAAAACGGTAAAGCATTGGAGAAAATCAGTGAAATCAAAAACTTCTGCTCTGAAAAGACCAACAAAACTGATAAACCTCCAGACAGGTTAACAGAAAAAGAAAAGAAAGGAAAAAGTAATAACCAATATCAGAAATTAAAGAAAGGTTTTCATTACCTACCTCGTGAATATTAAATGAGTAAAAACACCAAATAAAACTCTATAACTTAGATGAAATGGAACAATTTTTTCACAAACACGAATTGTTAAAACTTACCCAAGAAGAAACAGGTAACCTGATCAGGCCCATATCTATTAAAAACTGTATCAATCATTAATAACCTTCCAAAAAAGAAAGCTTCAATCCAGATAGATTCATTGGTGAATTTTACAAAATTGTACCAAATTACGACACTCTCTTTCAGAAAACAGAAGCTGAAGAAATTCATTTTAATGAGGTTAGCATTAGTATAATACAAAACCAGACAAAAGCATTACATGAAATAAAAATATATATTTAATATTAAGATATTGAAAACTTTCTCACTGAAATCCAGAACAAAGGATACTTTCTTTTACTCTTCCTATTCTAATTTTACTGGGATTTTTAGCTAGTACACTTAAATAAGAAAAAAAAAAGTATACAAATTCAAAAGGATTAAATAAAGCTGTCTGTATTTGCAGATGGTGTTATTGTATATACAGAAAAAATGATTTCAGAAAATCATACAACTAATAAAGCACTATAACAGGATCACTGGATTTATGGTTTATATTATATTTTTGTGGATATATATTCTACATACATATATGTATTTTGTGCATATACAATGCATATAAGTATATACACATACGTTTAATAAACCATTGAATTTTGAAATAAAAAATATTCTACATATAGTATCATAAATATGAAATAAATATAAATCTAACAAAACTTGTATACATCTATAAAAGTTTGACAAAAGAAAAAAAATAAATAAATCGAGTTATGTTTATTCACTGGAGGAATCAATATAATTAAGATGTCTATTCTTCTTACCTGTGTAGATCACTACTTATAGAATCCATGCAACCCTCAACATTCCAGTGAGCTATTTTCTAAATACTGACAAACTAATATCAAGTTGATCTGGAAAGGAGAAAGACTTAAAATAGCTAAAACAATAATATAGAAGATTAAGTGCAAAGCTGCAGTGTTCACAGTTCCTGATTTCAAGAATTACTATAAAGCTACAGTTAACAAGAGAGCATACTGGCACAAGAATAGACACATAGATCAATTAAGCCATATAAACAACCCAGAAAAGAATGCACAAAAATACAGTCAACAAATATTTCCCAAAAGACAAAAGCAATCAAGAGAGAAATAGATGAATGGATAAACAAATTGTGGTATATTCAAATGGTGCAATATTATTCAATGTAAAATAAATGAACTATATGAATGAACATTAAATGTATAGGGTAAAATGAAAGAAGCCATTAGGAAAAGTTTACATACTGAATCATTCCATTTATATGGCATCTGAAATGCCAGAACTTATAGAGGTGGTAAATCAGTGATGGCCAGTGAGTAGATTAAAGAAGGTCTAGAAATGTTGATGAAACACAGCAGATTTGTTTAGTTTTAAACAATCTTGTGTAATTTGATTGCAGATACATGATACTACACATTTGAAAAATCCCATAGAGCTTTACAGCTCAAATAGCAAATATTAATAAAAGTAAAGTTAAAAATAAAACCATTTAGGAGGTCAGAAGAATCCAGGAATGGTGCAGAATGTAACTTGCAGCTTAATATATGGGAACTGTCTGTATTATCCTTTCAATCTTTCTGTAAATTTAGTTTTTTTTCTCTAAAAAATAAAATTATTTAAAAAAACCTCTCCAAGTCACAAATAGAATACATTAAAGAAAGTCATATCACAGTCAAACATCATGGATGAAAAATATTCTAATATATAACCAGAATATAAAAAGATATATTCTGGCACTACAAGAATGAGGTAACATAATCATAAAAAATTGAAGGCAGAGATAATAAAATCATATATGTAAAGAATTTATAGAAAAAATGTGTAAACCCCAAATTTTATATCTAGCAATAATTTTATTCCAAAATTAAGGTTAAATGATGAAAATTTCAAATAAATGGGAACAGTGGAAATTTGTTGCTGGATGAAAAGACTACAAGATATTGTAGCTCTTTAGATAAAATAAAGAAAACAAAAAAGACTTCATAATTTTTTATATATGTATCTACAGGAAGAAATGAAGATCACTAGAAAGGAAAATTATGAAATTAACTATAAAATAATATTTCTACAATATATTTAAATCATTAACTTTTTAAAGCAAAGAAAAATATTGTGGCTATATAACCCATATAGATTTAGAATGAATGACAATTAACGTACAAAGGACAAAACAACAATAAATGATATTTTACTTACAATAATGTCTAATTGGTATAATTTTAAGTCAGTTTTGAAAAGTTAAAGATTAAAAAGCTGAATTTAGAAAGGAACCAGTTATAAAACAGAGCCAAATGCATTGTAAAAAAGACAGAATTAGGAGTCCCCTTCATGGCGCAGTGGTTAACAAATCCGACTAGGAACCATGAGGTTGTAGGTTCGATCCCTGGCCTTGCTCAGTGGGTTAAGGATCTAGCAGTCCATGAGCTGTAGTGTAGGTTGCAGACACGGCTCGGATCCCGAGTTGCTATGGCTCTGGTGTAGGCTGGTGGCTACAGCTCCGATTAGACCCCTAGCCTCGGAACCTCCATATGCTGTGGGTGCGGCCCTAAAAAAGGCAAAAAGACAAAAAAATTGTTTAAATTAAAAAAAGACAGAATTAACTGGAGGTATAAAAAAGTACAATGAATCACAGCTAATTTAAATACAATTTCTTGTAATTTTAAATGAAGACAAAAATCAGTAGTGATATAGAAGCTTTATATTTTTATTGAAATAAAATTGATATAGTACATTATATAAGTTTCAGTTAGGCAATACTATAAATTAATACACAAAATGATCATCATCAAAAGTCTTGTTATCATCCATCACCATACAGTTGACCCCCCTCACCCATTTTAAACTCCCCTTACTCTCTTCCTCTCTGGTAATCACCAATATGTTCTAGATACAGAAGTTTTAAACTACATTATTTTCTAACTTACCTAACAGAAATTTATAGAATACTACATCTAGCATTTATAAGATACTCAGTCTTTGAGACTGTAAGTCTCAATAAATCACAAAAGATCATATATTCTGTGACATACATAAATAAATAAATGTTAAAAAAAGAATGAGATAATCTTTTGTTTAAGAATTAGCAATATGTCTACATTAACACTTGTTAAAAATGCAGTGGGAATTTAAAATATATCAACAGGAGGAAAACAGAAATTTACTTTATCAAAACTTATATGATTGAAGCAAAACACTCTTTGGATATAATTTATAATTAAAATATGAAGGGTTAAAAATCAATAAGCTAAGCTTCCCTCTCAAAATTCTAAAAAGGGAAAAAGGGAAATTAAATCCAGAGGAAGAAGAAGGATAAAAAGTATCATGAGAGCAAAGGTCCAAGATATAAAACAGAAAAATTAAAAAGCTGTAAGTTTTAATATTTGAGGAGTTTAATAAAATCAATAAACTCTTTAGTAGCAGAATAAGACCCCCTCCCTAGGTGCTAATTCCCAGCTCCTGTCAAAGTGTGACCTTGCATGGCAGAGACATTGCAGACACGATTAAGTTAGTATCTCCTTTTTTTAGGTAGTTTCCTGAATGACTTTGGTGAGCCCAGTGTAGTCACAAATGTCCTTATTTTGAGAAAAGAGTAGAAGAAGGAAGCAAAAGTGTCAGAGTCAGAAAAAGAGATGTGACAATGGGGGCAAGGTTGCAATGATTTCATTTCATGTTGTAAGCATGGCAAGGGGCCATTAGCTAAGGATTCTGGAGAGCATCTAGGTGTTGCAAGAGGCAAGAAAATGGATTATTTCCTAGAATGTGCAGAATGAACGTGGCCCTGTAAACATTTTATCTTAAGACAGTGAGACTCATTTTGAACTGTGGCCTCCAGAACTGTAAAATAATGTTTGTGGTATTTTAATTTACTAAGATTGTGTTCATTTGTTACAGCAATGATGCGAAACTAAGAGAAACCCTTAGCAAGACTGATAACAAAATTTAAAGAAAACACAAATTAACATTAACTGAAAGGAAAATAGTAGTGCCAATAAACATTTTCAACTTAAGGAAAAATACAAGAAGAGAGTGTTTCCTTCTTTATTTTAAATATTGTGTTTAGCAGAAACTAATTTTATTTATTAGCAAAAGGACATAAGGTACAATGAAAAACAATAATAACAAGGATAAAAAAGAAAAAATTCACTATTTATCAATTGTGGATAGATAAAACATCTCCCCCCTCTTTTTTTTAAATTACTCTTCATTACCTTTGAGTATCATTTTTTTTTTAATCTTATTTTTTTGTTTTGTTTTGTTTTGTCTTTTTGCCATTTCTTGGGCTGCTCCCACAGCATATGGAGGTTCCCAGGCTAGGGGATGAATTGAAGCTGTAGCTGCAGGCCTATGCCAGAGCCGCAGCAACTCGGGATCTGAACTGTGTCTGTGACCTACACCACAGCTCACGGCAATGCCAAATCTTTAACCCACTGAGCAAGGCCAGGGATTGAACCTGCAACCTCGTGGTTCCTAGTCAGATTCGTTAACCACTGAGCCACAACGGGAACTCCTTGAGTATCATTTTAATAGTGAGATGTTTAGCTCCTAATATCAATAATACAAGTTAGAACAATAAATGATACCATCAAAATAAATTTGTTTCCCATAATTTTTCTAGCATTTAATATAAATTGACTTTATTATAAATTGTATTGTACATTCCTGACAAATTGAGAACTAGATATTTTATTTCCATCAATATTTTTAAGTATTATAGAAAATTGACATTAATAAAAATCAATCTGATAATGCCTAAATATCTCTTGGCACGAAGGGCTTTGAAACAATTTTTCTTCTATCTTGATGCCAGTTTTGTCTAATGATCTTTTGGGAAAATTTTATATCAAATTTTTACTTTGAAAAATCTATTTGGGTGTTCCCTTGTAGCTCTGTGGGTTAAGGATCCAATGTTGTCACTGCTGTGGCATGGGTTCCACCCCTGACCTGGGAACTTCCACCTGCTGTGGGTGTGACTAAAAAGAAAAAGTTTTTTGGAACAAAGAAAACTATAGTTAGGCAACGATTTCTCTATTATTGAAAATCAGTAACTATTGTCACAGCAACAATAAAATGTACCTAGAGACAAATGTAATTATGTTTTTAATGATTTTCTTTTTAGTTTTCAAGAACCAATTTTTACTAAATTTTATGTAACTTTACTGAGGTCAACCCATTAAGAAAATTAGTTTATCAGTGATATCTACGTTTCACTTATAAGAGTACTGAAGAACAGTTATTTTATTACTTTGTACTGTGTAAATTCCCCTGATTTTATGTTAGAGATATTTACAAAGTTTATAGTCCTTATATTTAGATTAATGGCCTCACACTTATTGTATGTGTGCTTAATTCTCCCAAATGTTATTTATTTTAACTATTTTTTTTGTCTTTTTTGTCTTTTCAGGGCCACACCTGCGGCATATGGAGGTTCCCAGGCTAGGGGTCTAATCGGAGCTGTTGCTGCCGGCCTATGTCAGAGTCACAGCAATGTGGGATCGAGCCGCATCTGCGACCTACACTACAGCTCATGGCAAAGCAGGATCCTTAACCCACTGAGCGAGGCCAGGGATTGTGCTTGCAACCTCATGTTTCCCTTCCGATTCATTTTGCTGCGCCACGACGCCACGACGGGAACTCCCTTATTTGAACTCTTGACTATTCTGAATATAAAGGTGAAATGTAAATGAAGCAATGAGATCCTGCTGTATAGCACCGGTAACTCTATCTAGTCACTCATGAGGGAGCATGAGAATGTGAGAAAAAGGAATGGTATATGTGTATGTATGATTGGCTTACCTTGTTGTACAGTAGAAAATTGACAGAACACTAAACCAACTATAACGGAAAAAATAAAAATCATTAATAGAAAGATGTAAATCAATCATTTATGATTTAAGTGAAATTAACCATTAATCATGCTTAAATACATAATAAGAATTTGTAAGGTGTTTTAACTCACTTTAGAAACAAATATCCATTGTTACATTTACTTAATATAACCGAAGTGAGGAGTTCCCATTGTGGCTCAGTGGTTAACGAATCTGATTAGGAACATGAGGTTGCAGGTTCAATCCCTGGCCTTGCTCAGTGGGTTAAGGATCTGGCATGGCCGTGAGCTGTGGTGTAGGTCTCAGACTCGGTCTCGGATCCCGAGTTGCTATGGCTCTGGCCTAGGCCAGCAGCTACAGCTCCAATTAGACCCCTAGCCTGGGAACCTCCATATGCCGCAGGAGCGGCTCAAGAAATGGCAAAAAGACAAAAAATAAAAAATAAAAATAAATAACTGAAGTGACATGTAAAGATTCACTTTTGATATTGTGTTTCTTCCATAGGATCTGCTACTATTTTGGAAAGCAAATTCCTTTCTGAGTGAGAAACATATGATTGAAATGATCAAGATCCCTTTGTCATGTTTATTATTTGCTTAAATTTCATATCATTATCTGTCTTTACTGAGTGAAATGCATCACCCCTGAAGGAAGGATAAGAGTCCAACAGTAAAAATGTTCATAAAGTGTAAAGATGGGGAATATATTCAGGTCATTGCTAATTCAGCAGGGCCTAAAGAACTGAGCAGGCATTTAAAATCCCCTACACTTGAAAATTTTGTAAGCCAAAAGATGATTCTTAACACTACAGAAAGTGTTAATGGATTTATAGTGCATTATCTAATTATTTAATACTGTTTCTTGTTTTGTTTCATAAAGATGCATGCTACTGCAACAGAGGAAATTAAATTTACTTAGGCCATATGAAAGAGTAAACTAATTAATAATATTAAACTAATTAATAGTAATACCATAAGAAGAAGGAGGACAAGGAGCAGAGGAGGAGAGGAAGGAGAGGAAGAGGGGAAAATTCAATTGCAATAATTTCCATTTTTAAAAATATTTTATGTCCCAAGCTCTCTGCTATGTGCTGTATGTGAATTAACTTATTAAATCACTTCACCAGAATCATGGGTAAAAACTACACTATCTAAGATTCTTTAGCCTGAAAAAAAATAGAAAATCCCAACTCAATAAGAAAAAATTATTATCTCATATAGCAAAGACTCTAAAGGTCAGGCACCCCCAGGGTTGTTTAATTCAGTGGCTGAATGATGTCATCAAGAACCCAGCTTTTTCCCTTTTTTCTGACCTGCCCTCCTCAGCACCTTTGTTCTCAGGCTTCCTCCCTTCAGGAGAGTAAAATGGTTATGACTGCATGTATAAACAAGAGAATGTGTAGTAGAAAATGTGGGCAACTCTTCCTGTGTGAGTTTTCTTTTTTAACCAAGAAATTTCCCCCAGAATCTTCCCAGCAGGCTTCTCAAAATATAAATGAAGATGAATACAAATACCACCATGAATAAAATATATATTTTATCTTTAGGGCAGGATTAAAGCTTCATAACTTTTCCTACATCTATCACTGGCAGGAAAAATAAGATTTTAATGATTAGCTTAGTAGAGTAAGCAGGCTTTAAGAATGTCTTATGAGAGAGAATTAAAAATATGAACAAAATTGATAACCTAGTGGGGAAATTGAAAATGCAATATCTGCTACAGATATTATGTTTATTTTCTATATAATCAAACAAGGGATGAAGGAAATTATGAGATTAGCATTGGCACAGGAATAGGAAGTTGCAGAACATGAATTCAATGACAAGTTCTGGGGTTGGAGAGATTTAGTAGCTGGTTCCAATTAAGACAATGCATAGTACTGTACTAGAGGAGGAAAAAAGAAAGAAATTTCCCTGGACTTAAGAAGGTGATGTCTGTGTCAGAATGAATGTCATTGGGTTATTTTCTGGGCCAGACATTTAATTCAGAGACTTAGCTAATCCTTTGAACATCTTTTTTATTTTATATTTTCCTATTTCAGGTGAGAGATTCTAGAGCATATTTGAATATTGATGCAATGCTCTAATACACAGGAAGAGATTAATGAAACAGAAAATCAAGTAACATCAGGAGAAAATTCTTTTATAAGTCTCTAATGGAGGATAACAAGAATAATTACTGAGCGATGTATTTTGAACAGAAGAAACCCTTTTAATATTTGAGAAGAATGAAAAAATATGTGTATATTCAAGAAAGTTTGGAAGATTATTCACAGAAGATGATGCAGCCAAAGTTTTAGTTCACATCCTCATCGTTATCCTTAATTTTAATGTTTAATTATCTTATTTACCCTTTTATCTTTCATAAGTTTCTCCTCATATACTGATTGTTAATAGTCAAGTTCCTCATAGAAATAAAAATACCATTCTGGGGAAAATGTTGCTAGAAATCATTATACATTTACACAAATTTTAAACATTAAGTGCATCATAATGAAAATGTTAACTAAAACAAATATTTAGTGTTTAAAAGACATCCAAATTTTATTCTGCTAAACTCCATTAAAAGAGTATACCTTCCTATCAAAAAATGTAAAGGTTTATTTTAAAAAGTCAGACTGCCATTGTACTTTAATCAGGCACTCATCTAAATGGAAATGAGCAGGATTAATTCTTTAGAATTTAGATGCGGAGCTGAACCAAACCTATTATAAAATAACTGGTGAATTTATCACAGCTAAGGTAAGTAACTATCATAAAATAACTTCATCTATAATGCAATAAAAAGATGCATGAAATCCAAGGATGATAATTTTTTTCTGTCCTTGAATACACATTCAAATATATTTAAAAATTAAAAATAGCAATACTAATTTTTTAAATATTTGTAGCCATGATTCTTTATAAAAAGGAAAAAGTGACCAATATTTTTGTATTATTAATAATTATATAAATATACATTTTTACTCCATTTCTTTGATGTAAATTGAAGGCTGGAGACAAGAATATTTGTCTTTCCCATGCTTAGTCTAATGTACAAATCTACTATAGTCAATCTTATAGAAAACATAAATATACATGTCCGCTAATATATAATTAATTTTCAAAAATAACACTCTCCAATATAAATACTTGGAGGAATTTTCATTTATAAAGAAAAACTCAAATTACAATTATAAACAGACTCCTGAGCAAACCAGTTTGAAATACTTGATCAGGTATTTAGAGGATTCTATAACAATAATCAGATCTTCCTCAAATGCAGTGGTATGTGTGTGCTTATACACATGGAAAAACCTTAGTGATTTTTCCCACTCCAAAGGATAGTGTATATCCCCAATCCATTTAAATCTTACCCTCATAAATTTCAACAAAAATTCAACAAAATTCAATAAAAATGCTTGGTTTCTAATATCCTGCATTCCTGGACTCCATTAAACATCCTATTTTTAAGATATATAATCCATTATTATTTTGTTAATTTAAAAGATAAATTTCACCACCTTTTATACAAAAGTCTTGAATATATGATTACAGCAAAGAAAAAAATGTGTTTTGACATTAATTATTTGAATGCATGAGATGATTTTGAAAAAAATAATAAGGCACTGACACTGAAAATAATGATATATAACAATGAAAATATTTTACATGTGCTTGTCAAATCACTTATAGAGAACTTATGTAAATTTTAATTCATTCTCAAATATAAATAAGGAGTGGTTGATTTCAGCAGTTTTAGTAATTCCATACATTTGTTTTATTTTGAAAATTACCTTAAGTAACTGGATGATGTCTTTGTAATTAATAAAAAATATTTAAATAAAATTTAAATATAAAATTTTAATTTGTGCGGCATAATGTTTCCAAAGCAAAGTTACAAATGACCTTGATTATTACCTTTATATTTAAGTATGTGTGTGTGGGTTTGTGAGTGGATTGCTAACCTGAAAAATAAATTTTCCAATTGTTTACTTAAAACTTTTAAATGTGATTTAATTTTGAGTCCATTAGTGTATGACAATTTAAAATTCTCTCACCAGCTTGATTAAAAATTTATTTGTATGTATTTTTTTAAATATTTAAGTGGGCTCCTACCTGGCTTTAGTAGCAGCAAGAAAACAACATTTGCTTTCAGAAGCCATTTTCCTTTAGCATTTTAACCATATGTTCCTTAAGTGGGACTAACCTAGGCTGTCAAATTAAGTTCAGATAGGAACACTCTTATACTAAAGTGATGTTCAATTCAATATGTTGCTACTTCTCCGCAGGGTCCTTCACATATTTTCTTCCCTCCATGTCTCTGCTACCTTCCAGGGCCAGTGGGAATTAGTCAGCTGAAGTAAAAAGATTTGGAAAAAAAAAAATATGGGATGCATTTAAACGCCCAACTTGGAAGTGAAACATATGACAGTTGCACACATTTTATTTGAGAAAACTTGGCCTCAAGGCCACACTGAACCTTCAACAGGGCTGGCAAATGTAGTCTTTCTCAAAATGAGTGAAACTTAAAAATGAGAAGAGATTTGATGGTTTAATTGTATCTGCCATAACCTCCAAACTAATTCCAGGAACTGAGCTGATAAGACAGGCCAAGGAACCAATCCTGCTTGTATATTACTGGCAAAGAAGAATCTGGTAAATTAGATTTATTTTCTAGTATTGAATCTATTTTATGTGGTGCTCCATACCACTAATAAAAGAGAGTAGTACCAGAAAATAAAACAACAAGAAACCAGAAAATAAAAATAAAAGCAATGTTCCTACCAAGTATGTTATGGTGGTTAAAACACCAATGAGTCCAAAACCCCAAAGAGCACCTCTCCATCTGCTGGAGGCTCCAAATTACAAAAAATATCAGTTGCAATATTCCTTGAGTGCTGGAAGATTTGAGCATTGTAAATTAGACCACAGAGTTGTAATGAACTTTAACTGGAAAGAAAAAAAAGTCTATGGAGTTCCCATTGTGGCACAGAAGAAATGAATCTAACTAGGATCCATAAAGAGGCAGGTTCTATCCCTGGCCTCGCTCAGTGGGTTAATGATCCAGAGTTGCCATGAGCTGTGGTTTAGGCTGCAGATGTGTGGCTCAGATCAGGCATTGCTGTGGCTGTAGTGTAGGCCAGCAGTTACAACTCTGATTAAACCCCTAGCCTGGAACCTCCATATGCCACGGGTGAGGCTCTAAAAAAAGAAAAAAAAAAAGGCTAAAACTCTAATGAACCTTGACTTCTATTTTGAGGATTCTTCTGGTGAGTTCTACTCCTGGAAAGATTCTCTAAGGTCCCATAAAGGCACAAGGCTTATTGTCCAAGGTTAGAACTCTTGTGCACATTCCGCCCAGTCACTGTTCTTGAGGTCTGCCACTGTGCCCAGGTGGTTGGTGCTGCAAAGACTCTAAAACATAATCACAGACGAATAATCTAGACAAACCACAGTCACTGGAAATAATTTGGATCTTAAATAAAGATGTCTCTCTTGCTTGCTTATGAGGACCTCTCATAGGTCTCTGGAGCCCTAAACATGAGTAGCCTTCATTGTGGACAATCTTATTTCATTATAGAGGTTCTAATCATGTTTTTCCTCCAAATAGAAGGTATCAGGGTCATAATCTGTGAGGCATCCCCCCCTCACAAGGAGTACCTGCAACACCCACAATGTTACCTCATTCCATTGTTACCACCACATAAAATAAGGGGTCTCTGAAATAGCAGCCTTTGTCAGGCTCTAAGTCTGTTGTTACTTTTCCTAGGGCAAAAAGATTCCTACCCACTTTAAGCCACCATCACTGAGAAGCTTCCAGACCATAAAAAATTCTGAAAAAGAAAGGTTACCCAAAAGGCAGTTTGTATTTTTCCCTATGCACAAAAATACTAGTGACTTCTACAAATTGATACATGAATATTTCTTCTTGTCCTCTAAATATTCCACTATACTTTAATACACCAAGCTCCCTGACTCTTATCCTCAATTAGGAATCCAGGGCATAACACACTGTGCTTCCCATTCTATAATAACCACTTTGACATTTTTAGTTCTAGCTCTTTTCCAGTCTACAAGGCTTAAGAGGAAGTACTCAGGATACCTTGCATTTGCCACAATAATTTCTTTGTGTAGTATAGTAATGGACATGATGTAGATACACAATAAATCTTTCTTGGTTAAATGAATGTATCAAAATTTTCCCATCAGTGAATTAAGCCAACTAGTTAAAAATTTAGGGTTTGTCACTCTATACTGCTTCTTTTGCAAAGCATACGAAGCAGAAATTAGCCCTTTTCTAAACATTAATATATATGTTTACATATCAAAAATAAATAAATCATAAAAATGGTAGCCTGAACTTTTCTTCAGGAAATAGTTATCAGTATATGAAACAACAGGATGGAAAGTACAACTTGGTTTGGTGACCTCACCTGAATCTCCCCCAGATCATCTTGAAAAATGGACTGTGATTTTATATTTTATCGCATTTAGCTCTGAGGGAATGGTCAAATACATTTGACATTTAACAGATAGCACAGAAGTAAAGATTGCAATCATTTAAATAAATTTAAGACTTATCAGAAAGCATTTTTTTTGCATATTGCTGTCAGGAAAACTGTGAGTAATACTATTTTTTTTATCATTGTTTCCATCAAAAACTAAAAATTCTCTAAGTTAATTGGGAAGTAAATTAAGAATTGGCAAATGAAAAATATAAAATCAAAATGTTCATTTTACACAAAACCTCTGTCATGATTAATAACCCTGGTTTATAGCAATCATAATTTCTCACAATTTATCTGCTTTCTATTGATTGCCATAAGAATGCATTTAATCAGTGTTTGCATGTATCTTTCTTGGTTATTACCACTTAATCTTTATAAACAAACCAAGGTATAAAGATATTAAAGAGAAAGAAGAGGAGGAGAAAAAAAGAGAAGAAAGAGGAGGGGAAAGAGAAAATGAACAAAGAAAAAATACTACATGATGGAATGGTTAATTTTCTGTGTCGGCTTAGGAAGGCCACGATAACCAGATATTTGGTCAAATATTATTCTAGATGTTTCTGTGAAGGTATTTTAGATGAGGTTACATTTAAATTAATAAACTTTGAGTAAAGCAGATTACCCTATATAACAAAAGTGGACCACATCTAATCAGTTAAAGGCCTTACTAGAAATGGGAATTCTGTGCAGACAGCCTTCAGAATCGAACTGTAGCTTTATCTTCAATTTACTGACACCTAAGTAAAAGGCCATAGGTCTTTTGAGGGAAGAACTGAAGAAATCACTGCGCTCTGTACTGACTGCATTGTTGCAAAAATCCTTCCTCTTAGCCTCAGGCTCTTCACCATGGTCTTTCTCTCTATTTTCTGAGGTCTCTCCATGTCCTGAGAATTCTTGCTTATGAAATCTTACATTCTGGCCTACTCAGCAAGTACCCCCAAAATGCAATCTGTGGGTTACTTCCTTGATTTCCACCAGGACTTGTCAGAAAATTCTTACAGCTCCTTTAGAGCTGTGTGCATCCTCTTCCTTATCAGGCTCAACACTTTCCAGTTGGGTTATGCTACAATTTAATGCTAGTTACCTGCCTGAAACCCAAGGGAGAATAAATAAACTCTTGAGGAAAGGTGGTCACATATTGCCCTTGTAAGAGAGTTTTCTAGCATGCGTAATGTGCTGCTTTTACTAGGGAGCATTGGTGAATCATTTCTATGAACTCTGAGGAGACAGGGGGTCCAGCAGAGACAACTTCTTCAGGAGTATCTGTCTAGAAAGTCTATCTGAATGTCCTCACCCTCTATCTCAGGGTCCTAGGTTTCACCAAAAATGGCTTAGTTTCTTATCATGTCTCTGCTTACTAAATTATGAGCACAGATCTAGTACAAATAAATAGAGTGACCTAAAGGAAATAAGTGACATCATCAGCAATGTCACCAAAACTCTAGTTTTGAAATTAAAATTTGGTTACTTAAGAAGTAATGCTTTAATTCTAGATTTTCTGCTGAATTTAATAAAATTGTGAAAAACATTTGCTATGAAGAAAAAATTTGTACAACATAAATTTTCTATACACGCACTCCATTAGAAATTACATTATAATTCTATGATCACTGACCTGAAACTAATGAGTAGTCTGACTACCACATTTCTATACAGATGCAGTGTGTAGCTCATTAACATATTAGGTTAACAAAGTGGTACTAACAACACCTTACTGTTATTGTTTCTGGCTTTACGCAATTAAAATTTGCAAAATATTGAAACAGTATACTATTAACTATCCCTCTGTTACTTTTATAAATTCTTACACAACAAAAGCTGATAATTCTACTGATTGCCCATGACAGTACTGGGGGGGGGGGGGGGACACACAAAATATAAGCTACAAATTTCAATATCTGAGGATGAGAGTTACCATCTCTCTCCATAGGAAAGCTTTGGAATTCTAGCATTCCTAACCTTAGAAAATAATACAAAGTTAAATAGATTTCTTTCATTTCACTATTATATGCCAATCACCTTACATTAACTAAAAAGTTTACTCCTATAAGATTAACATTCTGTGAGTATGCAAACCACTCATGAATTCTGTAGATAAGAGAATTCAAGTAATTATAGTGGACCTTAACAAAAGGCCTTTCTATGGAGGATGGACTGGAGGTTAGATGATATATATATCTTTTCAATCAAATGAATGGAGTTTACAAAAGAAAACATATTATCATTCAAATATAGGACTGAATATATTCCTTTTTTTTCTTTTCTTTCAGTTTTACCGAGGTATGACTGACAATGCATAGAAAATTTCAGTTATGAGATTAAAAAGTTCTGGGAATCCAATGTATAGTAAAGTAATTATGGTTAATCATACTGTATTGTTAACTTGAAATTTTCTGAGAGAAGATTTTAAGCATTCTCACTACAAACAAATAAGAAGTTCCTATACCTATTCTTGTAAAAATAGTACCAACTTAAATCTATTCCTTCTTTTTTGTGTTTCGTCTCATTACAATCAGTATTTATTTTACCCATTTATTTGCTCCTCCCTTTTTGTGAAGCAGGCGTATATTTCCTTATTTATTGCAATTTGAGGGATTACTATTTGAGGGGGGAACTTGGGCATGAGACTTGCTTTGAGAATGAGATTTGAGTAGGCTTGCCATGTAACAATTCTGAATAAAAGTTTTAAGTTATTGCCAATTTGGTCAGCTGTCATGTTATTTTCCTTTACTGAAAGCCGAAAGAATACTACATCTCAAATAGGGTTTCACTTTAACTTCTATTTCAGAATGTTAGGACTTGTAGAAAAGTGCAGCAACACATGTATAATGAGAACAGTAAATATATGAATGTTTCTTGTAATATGTAGGATTTGAGGAGAGTTGCTTGTTACTATAGAAAAATTCACTAGTATACACTCTACACATTTTCATATTTTTTCTGAGAGTTATGTCTATTTTCCTTTTTTTGAATTGTGAAGTTGAGATTTTAGGAGACTCAACTACTTTGTTTGTATCTGCCACCAAGTATTACATATTTTGGAGTTCCTGCTGTGGAGCAATGGGTCAAGAATCTGATTGCAGTGGCTTGGGTTGCTACAGAGGTATAGCTCAATCCCTGGCTCAGCACAGTAAATTAGGTTACCTGGCTTAGATTAAATTATTCCCAGGAACTTCCATATGCCCAGGTATAGCCATTAAAAAAATATTTTAATAACTAAATTTCTTTTTTTTTTTTTAAGACCACACCTGGGGCATATGAAAGTTCCTGGGCTAGGGGCTGAATTAGAGCTGCAGCTGTATGATGACACGATCTGAGCCATGTCTGCGAACTATGCTGCAGCTTGTGGCAATGCTGGATCCTTAACCCACTGAGCAAGGCCAGGTATTGAACCTGCATCTTCACAGACACTATGTCAGGGTCTTAACCTGCTGAGCCACAATGAAAATGCCCTGAAATTTCAAATAATTAAAAATAAAGGGAGTTCCCGTCGTGGCGCAGTGGTTAACGAATCCGACTAGGAACCATGAGGTTGTGGGTTCGGTCCCTGCCCTTGCTCAGTGGGTTAACAATCCGGCGTTGCCCATGAGCTGTGGTGTAGGTTGCAGACGCGGCTCGGATCCCGCGTTGCTGTGGCTCTGGTGTAGGCCAGTGGCTACAGCTCCGATTCGACTCCTAGCCTGGGAACCTCCAATGCCGCGGGAGCGGCCCAAAGAAATAGCAAAAAAAAGACCAAAAAAATAAATAAATAAAGAATTGTAAAATTACTTAAAAAAAATTTTTTTTTCCAAATTGAGTGCTATAGACCATAAGGGAATTCCAAATTTGGAAAGAAATATGTCCTTTCTATCAACAAGTTTATAACCTAATCTGTGATTCCAAAGACACCCTTTGAGAATATATTACAATGAACATTAGATGAATAATACATACAAATAGATACAGACCAACATGTTTCTTTGGATGAGTGTACATTAAAAATTAAGTGGTGTTTTAAAATCAAACTGCATGAGTTCCAAAAGTTGAAATTATTTTATTAGCACGTTTGAATTACTGACATAAGAGCTGCTTAATTTTACAGGAAAAAAGTTCCAAAACACCATAATTTATATTGCTTCATATATGTCTATCTTTTTATGTAGAGTAATCACATTAACATTAATCCTAACCACTCCTAACATGATCTAACATAGTTTGTTTGCTAGTAGTTAGTTGGCCACATGCAGAAGATAATTAAATGTGTTTGGTACTTTATGTCTGGCAGACCAGATACTTTGAAAAAATATTCTGCTTTTGAATACTAAGTTCTTAATAGCATATAGTGTTGTATTACTGCTAATCTTATAAGAAATAAAAGGTGAGCTAAAATACGAAAAATCATTTTTAAGAAAATCCAAGTATCAGTATATCAATAACAAAGGAGATGAGTTGGGAGAGATCAACTAGACTATATCAGAAGTCCTAAATTGGTGAATAGAGAGATGAATAAACACTTTAGTCTTAAAGAAACAAATTCAAATTCTAACTAAGGAAAATACAGCATCTTTACTTAGTTTTTTTCCTAAATTTTCATAAAGTAAATTCATGAAATATAAGTGATGAAATGGAAGTCAGCAACACATAAAGAAGAAACACAAAGGAAGTGCTTGCAGGAAAGAAATCAAATGATCATTAAATAGAAAATTGAGAGTAATAATTATGGATTTTCAGAAAAATAAAATATAATTAAAATATTGCTCAAAGAACAAGATACTACCAGAAATAATCCAGTATATTTTAAAAGTAAGGCCACGGTTTAATTCATTAAATAAATTAGATGAAATATACATGAATAGAGAATAGTTAAACTGGAAGGCATTTTAGAAAAATTGTAAGTGCAAAATAGATATACGAGATTAAGGAAAATATGGAAGAAAGTTCAGAAATGGAATAAAAGGAAAAGAGGGTAAAATGAGATCCAAAACATCTAGTTAAATCTACAAAAGGAGAGAATGTAAAAAAATAGAAGTGAGTAATAATATGTGAAGTGAAAATGGCTAATTTTCTAGAACAGGTCAAAGTAGCTAAACAATCAGAGTTACAGTAGCTATAAAACTAGAGTTACAGAGTTTTGGTAAAAGAACATATAAGTGGAAACATATTTTAAATATTAAACCAATGATTATCATAGACAACAGATGTAATATATTTTGCAATCCTGAGAGGAAATGATGATTAACTGAGAGTTATCTACCAATGAATCAGTGATCAATGATTAGTTTTCTGAAGTAAAGACAGAGTGAGAAAGAAAAGCATAAATCACAGTCATTGAAATCAAAAAAGAAAAAGCACAAAAATACAAATATTTCCACAGTACATGAGAAGTTCTAAAGGATAGAATTCAGAAAGAAGGGGAAAATGAACCAGAAGCAATTCCCAGACTTGAGAAGAAATAGTAAGCAAATGAGTAGGTAATTATATAATAAATATTTATTTAAATAATGAATCATGAATAATAATAAAATAATAATTTGAGATTAAAAATGGTAGAAGTCACAGGCATTTCCAAGATGGCAGAATAGAAGGACTGGACCTCAACTTCTCTCCTAGAAACAACAAAATTTACACCCAAGTGCTGAGCAATCTTCAACCAAATGGACCGGAAACTTTCAAAAAGATAGCCTACTCCAGAAGACAAAGAGGAGGACACATCAAGAGGTAGGAGGGGCAATTATGTGATATAAGCAACCCCATACATCCCGGGTGGGAAGCTCCACAAAATGGAAAGTAACTGTATCACAGAGACTCACCTACAGGAGTGAGAGTTCTGAGCCCCACATCAAATCCCCATATGTGTGGATCTGGCACTGGAAGAAAGAGCCCCCAGAGCATCTGGATTGAAGGCCAGTGGGGCTTGTGTGCAGGAGATTCACGGGACTGGGGAAAATGGAGACCCAATTCTTAAAAGGTGAACACAGAATTTCATGTGCACTGGGTCCCAGGGCAAAGTAAAGTCTCTATAGGAATCTGGGTCAGACCTCACTGCAGTACTTGGAGGACATCCTGGGAAAACAGGAGTGAAGGTGGCTTGTTGTGGGGGAAGGATATTGGAAGCAAAGCTCTTAGGAATATTCAGCAGAATGCCTTTCTCTTGAGGTGTTAGTTTTGGGAAAATCTGGTCCCACCCATCAGCACTAAGAAGCCCCAGGGGAAACAACAATCCAGGTGGGATCACAGCCACGCCCATCAGTAAATAGGCTGCCTAAAAATCCCGCAGGCACACAGCCACCTCTGATCTCACCCAGAAACAATGCCCCATCCACCAGAGGGATAGGAATCAGCATCACCTACTAGTGGGGAGGCATCAGTCCCTCCTGTCCAGAAACCTACAGCAGGCCCCTATACCAAATTAAGCCACAAGGGGGGCAGACACCAGAAGTAAGAGTGGCTACAACTCTATTATCTGTAAAAAGGTCACCACACCAAAAACCTATAAAAATGAAAAGACAGAAAACTATAACTCAGATGAGGGAGAAAAAAATAAAAAAACCAGAAATACAGATAAGTGACCAGGAAGTTCTCAGCCTCCAGGAAAAAGACTTTAGACTGTTGATGCTAAATATGATGCAAGACAAGGGAGATAAAGTGGAGGCAAAGATGGATAACTTACAGGAAACTCTGAGCAAAGAGATACAAGATATAAAATTTAAGGAGAGATGCAAAATACAATAAGTGAAATAAAAAATTCATTAGAAGCAGCCAACAGCAGAGTGCAGGAGGCAGAAGAACAAATAAGCAAGGTGGAGGACAGATTAGTATAAATTAGGAATGCAGAACAGAAAAGAGAAAAAAGATTGAAAATAAATGAAGACAGTCTTAGAGAAATCTGGGACAATGTTAAATGCACCAACATCTGTATTAAAGGGGTGCCAGAAGGAGAAGAGAGAAAGAAGGGCACAGAAAAAAAATTCCAAGAGATAATAGCTGAAAACTTCCCTAACATGGGAAAGAAGCATCTCACTCAAGTCCAGGAAGCACATTGAGTACTATATAAAATAAACCCAAGGAGGAATACACCGAGACACATATTAATCAAACTGATCAAAATTAAAGACAAAGAGAAAATCCTGAAAGCAGCTAGGGAAAAGAAATAAATAACATACAAGGGAACCCCGATAAGGTTATCAGCAGATTTTTCAGCAGGAACTCTGCAGGCCAGAAGGGAGTGGCATGATATACTTAACGTGATGAAAGGAAAAAACCTCCAACCAAGATTACTTGACCCAGCAAGGCTCTCATTCAGATTTGAAGGAGAAAGCAAAATCTTCTCAGATAAGCAAAAGTTGAGAGAATTCAGCAACACTAAACCAACCGTACAACAAATACTAAAGGAACTTCTCTAGGCAGAAAAGACAGCAACAGCAAACAAAAATACCACAAATGACAAGGCTCACCAGTAAAGGTATATATACAGTAAAGATACAAAATCATCCATGCACAATTATGCCACCAAAATCAGATATCATGAGAAGAGGTGGGTATAAATGCAGGACACTGGAGATGAACTTGCAATTAAGAGAGCAACAACTTAAAACAATCTCATATATATACAGGCTCTTATATCAAAACTTTAGAATAACTGCAAACCAAAAACCTACAATTGATACACAAACAAATAAGAAAAATAAACTCAAATACAACACTAAAGATAGTCATCAAACCAAAAGAGGAGAGAACAAAAGAAGAAGGGAAGAAAAAAGAGCAATAAAAACAAATCCAAAGCAATTAATAAAAGGGCAATAGTAACATACATATCAATAATTATCTTAAATGTTAATGGACTAAATGCCCCAACCAAAACATATAGACTCCCTGAATGGATACAAAACCAAGATCCATATATCTGCTGTCTTCAAGAGACCCTCTTCACTTCTAGGGACACATACAAATTGAAAGTGAGAGGATGGAAGAAAACATTTCATGCTAATGGAGATCAAAAGAAAGCTGGAGTAGCAATACTCATATCAGATAAAATAGACTTTAAATTGAAGAATATTTTAAGGGACAAGGAAGGTCACTACATAATGATCAAAGGATAAATCCAAGAAGAAAATATAACAATTTTAAATATCTACACACCCAACATAGGTTCACCACAATATATAAGGCAACTGCTAACAACCTTAAAAGGACAAATTGACAATAACACAATCATAGTGGGGGACTTTAACACCCCACTTGCAGCAATGGACAGATCAACCAGACAGAAAATCAATAAGGAAACACAGGCCCTGAATGATGCATTAGACCAGATGGACTGAATAGATGTTTATAGGACATTCCATCCAAAAGCAACAGAATACACATTCTTCTCAAGTGCACATGGAACATTCTCTAAGACTGATCACATCCTGGGCTGCAAATCCAACCTCGGTAACTTCAAGAAAATTGAAATCACATCAAGCATGTTTATCGACCACAACACTATATGACTGGAAATCAACAACAAGATAAAAACTGCAAAAAAAACACAAACACGTGGAGACTAAACAACATGCTACTAAACAACCAATGGATCACTGAAGAAATCAAAGAGGAAATTAAAAAATACCTAGAAGCCAATACAACAAAGATAAAACACTCCAAATCATATGGGATGCAGCAAAAGCTGTTCTACAAGGAAACTTTATAGAAATACAAGCCCACCTCAGGAAACAAGAAAAAGCTCAAAAAAAAAAAAAACCTAACTTTACATCAAAAGTGACTAGAGAGAGAACAGACAAGACCTAAAGTTATTAGAAGGAAAGAAATCATAAAGATTAGAGTAGAAATAAATGAAATAGAAACAAAGAAAACCATAGAAAAAAATCATTGAAACGAAAAGCTGGTTCTTTGAAAAGATCAACAAAAGTGAGAAGCCAGACTTATCAAGAAAAAAGAGAGAGGATTCAAATCAACAAAATTAGAAATGAAATAGGATAGGAACCATGAGGTTGCGGGTTCGGTCCCTGCCCTTGCTTAGTGGGTTAACGATCCGGCGTTGCCGTGAGCTGTGGTGTAGGTTGCAGACGCGGCTCGGATCCCGCATTGCTGTGGCTCTGGCGTAGGCCGGTGGCTACAGCTCCGATTCAACCCCTAGCCTGGGAACCTCCATAAGCCTCGGGAACGGCCCAAGAAATAGCAACAACAACAACAACAACAACAAGACAAAAAAAAAAGAAATGAAATAGGAGAAATAACAACAGATATCACAGAAATACAAAGGATCATGAGAGACTACTATATGCAACTATACCCCAATAAAATGGAAAACCTAGAAGAAATGGACAAATTCTTAGAAAAGAACAATCGTCCAAGATTAAACCAAGATGAAATAGAAAAGATGAATGGACCAATCCCAAGGACTGAAATTGAAACTGTGAAGAAAAAACTTCCAACAACAAAAGTCCAGGACCAGATGGCTTCACAGGTGAGTTCTATCAAACATTTAGAGAAGAGCTAACATCTATCCTTCTCAAACTATTCCAAAAAATTGCAGAGAAAGGGACATTCCCAAACTCATTCTCTGAGGTCACCATCACCCTGATACCAAAACCAGACAAAGATATCCCCCCAAAAAGAAAACTACAGGCTAATTTCACTGATGAACATTGATGCAAAAATCTCAACAAAATACTAGCAAACCACATCCAACAATACATTAAAAGGATTGTACATCATGATCAAGTGGGATTTATCCCAGGGATGCAAGGGTTCTTCAATATACACAAATCAGTCAGTGTGATACACCACATTTACAAACTGAAGAATAAAAACCATATGATCCTCTCAATAGACACAGAAAAAGCCTTTGACAAAATTCAACACCCATTTCTGATAAAAACCCTTCAGAAAGTGGGCATAGCGGGAACCTACCTCAACATACTAAAGGCCATATATGACAAACCCACAGCAAACATCATTCTCAATGGTGAAAAGCTGAAAGAATTCCTGCTGAGATCAGGAATAAGACAAGGATGTTCACTCTCGCCACTACTATTCAACATAGTTTTGGAAGTCCTAGCCACAGCAATCAGAGAAGTAAAAGAGATAAAAGGATTTCAAATTGGAAAGGATGAAGTAATACTATCACTATTTGCAGATGACATGATACTATACCTAGAGAATTCTAAAGACTCTACAAGGAAACTGTTAGAGCTCATCAATGAATCTGGCAAAGTCACAGGATACAAAATTAATACACAGAAATTGACGGCATTTCTATACACTAACAATGAAGGAGCAGAAAGAGAAATTAGGGAAGCAATCCCATTTACCATCGCATCCAAAAGAATAAAATACCTAGGAGGAAACCTACATAAAGAGACAAAAGACCTGTACTCTGAAAACTATAAGACACTGATGAAAGAAATCAAAGATGACACAAATAGAAGGAAAGACATACCATGCTCTTGGATTGGAAGAGGTAATATTATCAAAATGACTATACTACCCAAGGTAATCTACAGATTCAATGCAATCCCTATCAAATTACCAAGGACATTTTTCAAAGAACTTGAACAAAATATTTTAAAGTTTGTTTGGAAGCACAAAAGACCCAGAGAAGCTAAAACCATCCTGAAAAAAAAAATGGAGCTGGAGTAATCAGGTTCCTTGACTTCAGACTGTACTACAAAGCAAAAATCATCAAAACCATATGGTACTGGCACAAAGACAGAAATATAGATCAGTGGAACAGGATAGAAATCCCAGAATTAAACCCACACACCTACAGCCAATTCATCTATGACAAAGGAGGCAAGAATAAACAATGGAGAAAAAACAGCCTGTTTATTATGTGGAGCTGGGAAAACTGGATAGCCACATGGAAAAGAATGAAATTAGAACACTCCCTAACACCATACACAAAAATAAACTCCACATGGATTAAAGACCTAGATATAAGACCAGACACTATAAAACTCTTAGAGGAAAACATAGGCCAAACACTCTCCAATATAAACAATAGCAGCATCTCAGATCCACCTCTTAGAGTCATGACAGTAAAAACAAAAATAAACAAATGGGACCTAATCAAACTTCAAAGTTTCTGCACAGCAAAGGAAACCCTAAACAAAATGAAAGGACAACACACAGAATGGGAGAAAATCTTTGCAAATGAATCAACTGACAAGGGATTAATCTCCAAAATTTATAAATACCTCCTACAACTCAATACCAAAAATGAACAAACAAACAACCCCATCAAAAAATGGGCAGGATATCTAAACAGACAAGTCTCCAAAGAAGACATACAGATGGCCAAAAAACACATGAAAAGATGTTCAACATCACTCACTATTAGAGAAATGCAAATCAAAACCATGATGAGGTACCACCTTACACCAGCCAGAATAGCTGTCATCAAAAGGTCTTCAAACAATAAGTGCTGGAGAGGGTGTGGAGAAAAAGGGACCCTATTGTGCTGTTGGTGGGACTGTAAATTGGTGCAACCACTGTGGAAAACAGTATGGAGATTCCTCAGAAAACAAAAAACAGAACTACCCTTTGACCCAGCAATCCCACTCATGGGCATCTATCCAGAGAAAATCATGAATCAAAAAGACACATGTACTCCAATGTTCATTTAAGCACTATTTTCAACAGCTAAAACATAGAAACTACCTCAATGTCCATCAACAGAGGAGTGGATCCAGAAGATGTACATATACGCAATGGAATATTACTCAGCCATTAAAAAGAATGAATACTGGCATTTTTAGCAACATGGATGGACCTAGAAATTATCATGCTAAGTGAAGTCAGTCAGACAATGAGACACCACCATCAAATGCTATCACTTTATGTGGAATCTGAAAAAAGGATGCAATGAACTTCTTTGCAGAACATACACTGTCTCGCAGACATTGAAAAACTTATGGTTTCCAAAGGAGACAGTTTGGAGGGTGGAGGATGTGCTGGGGGTTTGGATGGAAATACCACAAAACTGGATTGTGATGATAATTGTACAACTGTGGATGTAATAAAATCATTGAGTAATAAAAAAGAAAAGCAGGTGGCCACAGACAAAAAAAAATAAAAGTAAAAATAAAAATGGTAGAAGTAAAATACTAGATCAGAGTCATCACAGTGAAATGTAGGGATTATTGGATTTATTAAATATAAAACTTTGTTAAAGAGAAAAATAACGTAATTTTAAAAATGGAAATAAAAGCATATTTAAAAATCCATAGCTAGAAAATAGAATACCAAATCAAACTCACCAAAACCTTAACACATTTTTTTAATTAAGGAAGTACAATGCAAAATTAGCTAAATATAGAAGAAACAAAATTGTAAAACATCTAACTTTCTTATATATACAAAGATGAAGATGAAAGAGTAGCTGTAAAAAGATAAGAAAGTGATTGAATATTGAATTTGCTTCTTCTCCATCATTGTTTAAAATCACAGACCTCACCCCCAACATGTGACAGCTCAGATCATGGTCTGGGTATCCTAGAAGTGAGGGGTAAATATGTGTTGTTAAATAGATAACTTGCAGTCACTCATATACTCCAGTTCTGGTAAACTGCCATTTAATAAGTTTTACTTCATAGGCTGTCAAACTCTGGGTACAAGGAGAATATTCTAGATTATCTATTTCATCAGCTGTAGCAATATTATTGTCAGCAAGGAATTATAAATTAGTAAATTATTAACTTTGGAATACATAATTGGAAAGAACACAATAGGCTGTCTACCTAACAAAACATAGTTATAAGTAATTTAATAAATCATAATAAATAATTGAATAAGAACACAAGATTGAGAAAACCACTCAGAATGAAGCACAGTTTTATAAGAAATTAAAAACATAGACAAGAAATTATTTGAAGATGGTGATTAATTATATAATTTTTTAAAGTAGCTATGAGAATTAAAGGGCCCATAGACAACAACAACAGCAACCACAACAAAAATCTAAGGAAAAACCCACACAAAGAAATGTTATAAAGAAAACAAAACACACAGAACACAAAACCAAAAAAGAACACTCATAAAAATTTCCAGGGAAAATAAATTGATTGCTTATGGGAAATAAAAATTTTACCAACATCAGCTTTATAGAAAGTATATTTTGATTTAAACCCACAGTGGCATTTAAAAAGATAAAAATGTAATAACAAATATAAGAAATATGTATAAACATATACACTGAAAACTACAACAGGACTCAAATGGAGACATAAGACTCCACTGTATTCATAGATTGGAAGACTCAACATTGTAAGACTTCAATTTTCTGAAAGTTGGCCTATAAACTCCTGGCATTTCCTATTCAAATACCATCTGCTTTATGTACATGCGTGTGTGTATATTCTGATTCTGATTCTGAATTTGAAATTAATTTGAAAATTCAGAAGACCTGGAATAGATGATATCATTTTTAATTTTTTTTAAAAAGCCCAGCAGGAGAATTTATATTACCTAAATCAATATTTATTAAAAATCTCCATTAATCAATATGGTGACTTTGGTATAGGAAGGAATTCATTAGGATGAACATAAAGATTAATGGAACAGAGATGCCAAAACAGACTCACATATATCTAGTCAATTGGTTTTCAACAAATGTTACCATATACTATAATTGAGAATGATTAGGTTTTTTTCTTTTTTTTTCTTTTTTTTTGTCTTTTTAGGGCCACACGTATGGCATATAGAGGTTGCCAGGCCAGGGGTCGAATTGGAGCTCTAGCCACTGGCCTACACCACAGCCACAGCAACGCCAGATCTGAGTCATGTTGGCAAAGTAAACCACAGCTCATGGCAACACCAGATATTTAACCAGCTGAGCAAGGCCAGGGATCAAATCTGAGTCCTCACTGATACAGAGTTGTTTCTGCTGAGCCATACTGGGAACTCTGGGATGATTAGTTTTTTAAAAGAATATTGCTGCAACAATTTGATGGGAAAACACTAAACCTCAATACTTCAATCACCCCATAAAACAAACAAATCAAACTCAAAATAGATTGTAGTTCTGAATATAAAAGCTAAAACTTAAAAAAACCCTATAAGGAAATGTATGAGAAAATCCTTGTCACTCCAGTTTGGGCAATGTTTCTTATACTTATCACTGACCGCATACTCTGTAAGCCCCACAGTTACTGCATATGTCAACAAGCCACTTGCTGTATGAGCCTGATCTCAATTAGTAGCGGATGAGAATGAAAACAATCATGATTCCACAGATGTCAGGGGTTAACTAAGACCAACGAATTGCCATCAGGACCACAAGTAATGTAGTTATGAAATCCTATCCTAAGGGTCTGGTTTTAAGAACATTACTTGTTTCTGCAATGAGTGGTGCAGGGAAAACTGGACAGCTAATGTAAAAAAAAAAATGAAATTAGAACATTCTCTAACACCAAGCACAGAAATAAACTCAAAATGGATCAAGACCTAAACATAAGGCCTGATACTATAAAATTCCCAGAAGGAAACATAGGCAGAATGAACTTTAACATAAATCACAGCAATATCTTTTTTACTTCATCTCCTAGAATAATGAAAATAAAAAGAAAAATAAATAGTACCTAATTAAACTTAAAAGCTTCTGGACAACAAAGAAACCATAAACAAAACAAAAAGACAACCCATAGAACAGCAGAAAATTTTTGCAAAGTCACCCACAATAGATTAATCTCTAAACTATACACACACCTCATGCAGCATTATATATATAAAAAAAATAGCCTAATAAAAAAAGGAGCAAAAGTCCTAAATAGACATTCTCCAAAGACAGACAGACAGATGGCCCAAAACAAATGAAATGATGCTCAATACCACTAATTATTAGAGAAATGCAAATCAAAACTACAATAAGCTATCACCACACACAGTAAGAATGGCCATCATCAAAAAGTTGGCAAACAATAAATGCTAGAGGGTGTGGAGAAGAGGGAACCCTCCTACACTACCGGTGGAAATGTAAATTGGTACAACTGCTATGGAGAATAGAATGGAGGTTCCTTAAAAAACTAAATGTAGAACTACTATATGATACATCAATCCTAAGCATAATTCAAAAAGCTACATGCACCCCAACGTTCAATGCATCACTATTTACAATAACCAAGACATGGAAACAACCTAAATGTCCATTGACAGAATAATGGATAAAGATGTGGTACATTACAGTGGAGTATTACTCAATCATAAAAAAGAACAAAATGATGCCATTTGCAGCAACATTGATGGACCCAGAAACTATCATACTAAGTGAAGTAAGTCAGACAAAGGCACATATCATAGGAGATCACTCATACGTGGAATTTTATAAAAATGATACAAAATAACTTCTTTATAAAACAGAAAAAAAACACAGCTTTGAATATTAAATTTAGAAATTACCAAAGGGGAAACTGTTGGGGGGGATAAATTGGGAGGATGGGGTTAACATATACACACTACTATATATAAAATAGATAACTCTCAAGGACCTGTTGTATAGTACAGGGAGGTTTGCTCAATGTTTTGTAGTAACCTATGGGGGAGGAAGGATCGGTTATATGCATATGTGTAACTGATCCACTTTGCCATAAATATGACACTGATACAACATTGTAAATCAACTATACCCCAATAAAATAAAATAAATAAAATAAAATAGAACAAAGCAAAATAAAATAACACTCCTGGAACCAACAAGCAGAAATCACAGCAACAGTTTACATACTACCATCGTGTTAGAAACTATAATTCCAGAGAATGTAGTTAAAGAAGGAAAAAGCGAATGAAGTAAGGAAAGTAGGAGAGCCAATAAGAAAAGCAAAGAATTAACTTTATTATTGCAGATTTTCATTAATCAAGATTTCATCCCATGGTAAATAACTCATGTGTAGTTTTGGGGTGGGTCCTATGGGAATCTTACATCTCAGATCTACAGAGAAGCACCAGTGAGAGAGCCTAATGGTGGAGGTTATGGACATAAGGCAGAGTATTTTGTATGGCACCAACTGAAGCTAGTTAGAGCCCAAACTGACACTGTACCAGTGAGACCTCAAGAACTTAAACTTTAAGGAATGACGAAAACAGACAGGAAACATTCTATATCACACTGCTGTTACTTCACTCACCCACTTTATTTTCTCAGAGTGAATCCCAGTTATTAAATTTCTTGTACTTTTTACAAATGAAATTATTTAATGTACTATTTGCTTTATGTATAGATGGCTTAATATGTATATATATACATATGTATATATCTACTCTGTGCATGTGTGTACACACATACATATGGTGAAATTATATATTTCAGTCAACCTAATCTTTTATAAATAAAAATATATACTATATAGCAAGCTTATATTTTTTACAGCCAAAGCAAAAAAAATGACATGACAAAAGTATAAAAGTCCATAATAATATTAATATTTTCTAGCCTTCTAAGATTATGCCATGTGCATATTTATTCATATTTTGTTTTCATTTGTGATGTCCCATGCCCATATCATATTAATATATTTAGTTCATGAATCATTATATGCACTTCAGTTTCATGAATAGTTTTCAGTTATAATTGAACTGAATTCAGGCAATAGATTACATTTCTTATCTATGTGAAACCATATTTTGTGTATTTAAAATAACTAGATGTCTTCCGAAAGAAAGACATATCTGGAAGAATAAAACTGAGTGAAATACTTTGGTCTTTCACATAATTTTAAAATGTAAAACATTATATATAAATATTTAAATGGAGAACAAAATGTTTTAACAAAAATAAAAGTGAATATAAGTTGAGACCATTAGTAGTTAATTACTGTTCTTAGTTTTTACTCAAATGAGACAATAATGTATATACCATACGTACATATTTCCTATATTTTCCAAACATAAGGACTTGCTTCCCAAATTATTATTGTTTTCTTTTCTACTTGGAAAACCAGCACAAATTATCTCTTATAGCTTTCTTAAATGCATTAAAGAGGATATCTCTTCTTCCACCACTTTATAATTTATTGAAGCTTAACTTACTAATACATCTATATTAACCAAAATAGAAAAACACCAGACATAAATCACCAAATTTATTTCAAAAATGCATGCCCCTTGCTTGACATTTAAGACAAATGTCTTCTAGCTTTTGAATATTTTATAGAAGCTGTTACTGAAAAGTCTAATTCTGAACTAAATATATGACTTTGATTCAAAACTAAGATTGTTTCTTTTTGAACTGTGAGTCTATCTGGGAATATTTACCTTAAATCTGATTGATTAAATATTTTCTAGCAGTGTTATCTTGATTCTCCAGAAATAAATATTTCAAATAAAATTGTAAATGACTAATGTTAGAAACTAGATTGCATAAAGCTTATCTAGGCCCAATGCATTCATACAAATATTTAGTTGGCTTTCCTTATATTCAGTCTCCTCATATCATGGGAACCCCCAAATCCATTTGATACGTAATTAAAAAATATAGTTTTCCTTGAATGGAATTTATCTTAAAAAAAAAAAAAAGATCACCATGTCACACAATAAGCTATTTATGCTCTCTAGTTTTTATCACTTCATCTTCATAACACTCCAGTACTTCATACTTACTACTCCAAAATAATTAGTGTTATCTACTTAAAAAAATCTTTGAGGATAATTTACCAATATCTCATGGTCAGAAAGTGGCAAAACAACAATTCAAAACCACCTCCTGGTCTTAATACTTTTTGGTCACCAAGTTATACTGGTTACCCCTTAATTTAAATGACATGAGTGCTACTTTACTTAAGTTCTTTAGGGACTTTATACTTTTATGTTCCTGTATTTCTGTAAGCTCTTTGTCTCCAGACTAAGCTAATGACATGGAGGAAAAGATGCTAAAAATGCCTCCAATTTTTCTATGGCTTTGCTTGCCAGGCAGCAGTAGCCAAAAGAGCAAGAAGACATGCTCTTATCACAGAATTACTTTGACACTTTTCATGATGCGGGTTTCTGGGAAATAACATGTTTAGCATCTCAGCCTCTCTAGTCTTGGAATTTCTACTAGAAGAGGGTAAGGCTTGATTCTGAGTGCTACCTCAATCATATATCATATGCACGACAATATTTCATGGAGTTTCTATGATAATTATTTTATAGAAAAGGGATAAATGAGAAGGCAGGAGAGTGAAGAGATAATTGAAGAAGAAAAGCTCTTTGGCAGAGATGGGACCATTGCACAAGTAAATATTCCATGTATTAATGTTATATCCCATCATATACCATCAGATGTAAACTTAATAGGGATGGTAGCTTACTTTACTACCTCTCTAACTTAAAATTTTTAAATAAATCAGAACCACATGAAGTAAAAATTATAAGATTTGAGTGAATATTTGAATGTATCTATTAATATTCCTCTTGTCAATTAAGATTTTTTTGCTTTAAATTTAACTTGCTCTTCTTTACGATCATCTTTATCTGCTACATCTTTTTTCCAATTCTCTAAATATTTTACCGTTCTATAATTCCACAAATAACCATTAAGGTGTTTCTCAGAAAATAAATTGCAGATTATGACTGTAGTGTTTAGAAGTTACTTTTTTGTTTTTATTTAATTTGTTTGCCAGCTATAGAACCAGTGCCATTTTTTTTTCTTGTCTTTTTTTGCCTTTTCTAGGGGCACTCCAGTGGCATATGGAGGTTCCCAGGCTAGAGATCGAATCGGAGCTGTAGCCACCGGCCTACGCCACAGCCACGTTAACCCACTGAGCAAGGGTAGGGACCGAACCCGCAACCTCATGGTTCCTAGTCGGATTCGTTAACCACTGCGCCACGACAGGAACTCCAGAACCAGTGCCAATTTTGTTGTGTGTGTGTGTTAAACAAATTTATTACTGTGTTAAGTATTATAATTAGGGTATACATCTGCCATTTTATTTCATGTTTATTTTTATCGTCTTTTAAAAAGTATTATTTATTGTCTTATTTTATGGCTTACGTAGATACACTGATTTGTTTTTAGAGTGTGAAATGCATTTAGCTGAATTTAAAAAAAATCTTTGCTACTGTGGCATAAACAGAGAGGAATTTATGTTTATCATGTAATAATAAAACCAAAGGAAAGAAAATGGAATGATTCAGTGGTATAAAAAAGAACTCAGACATTTCCCGTATTTCAATTCCACTGTACTTGTGAGTACATCTTAGTTCAGTTCCTTGTTGCTCCTAGTCTTAATTTGACTGCTATAACTTTCCCAATTTGTCTACATTCAGGTGAAAAAAAAAAAAAAAAAAAAAAGAGCATTTGAATCAGGCAGGGGTTTCTGCATTAGTGAAATAAAGTTTTTCTGGATAAACCTCATCTCTTAACTCAATGGTCAGGCATGTTTTCCAGATCCTCCCTCCATCCCGCAAGGCAGGTAAGTCTGGGTAGGTAAGCATCTGTAGTCATCTATATTCTATAGATGAAAAGAGAGACTGCATTTTGAAAAGTCACTTTTTCAATGTCTCAAATTTTATCGACATGTGTGTGGCGTTTATAAATATCCTTGTTACTTTATTTTACTTTTGTGAACGAAAATTTTTTCCTTAATTATTTACTTTTTTCATAACTGCATTCTTGCAAATGCATTTCTTTTATGACTGATTTTTTCCACTCTTATTTTCAAGAAGATCTTTTGTGACTTAGAATATCTTCATATTATTTTCAAATTTAAATAATTTTTAGGTTGCTATAAAATTGAAGTTATTTTCCTGTATTACTTTGAAGTGACTAATCCACTGGCATCTTATATCTATTATCATGGCTGATGACTCTTATGTCAATCTGATTCCATTTATTTTGGATGACCTGATTTTTCTTTAGAGGCTTAAGGATTTTTTTCTCCTAGTTTTTCTTTTATTATTATTAATTTTCACTGTAGTGTGGCTCATTGATGTTTTTATTATTACTAACTAGAAATCATTAGCTCTCTCATTCTGAGAGCTAATATCTTTACTAAGTATGGGCAATTTTTGGTCATTTCTTCAATTATTTCTTCTCTGCGGTTAATACTTTGCAATATATCATGTTAAGTCTAAACTCCAAAGTGTTTTGATGTAGACTGCCTCTCTTTTTCTCTTCCTTACGCTTTCTGGGACAGGTTAATTATTCTACCCCATTCATTATTCTCTGTGTCTCTTCTGATATTAAACCCACTACATTCTTTGGTAATTATTTGACTTCACTTTTATCTTTTCTTATCTAGTACTTTCTCCTTCTTCATCTTTTAGATTGTCTAATTCTACTTTCTAACTTTTCTAAACTCTTTGGGCACATACGGAAATTTATTTTTAATACTTACCTGTCCTGTGTACATGATTCTGCTTTATTTGCTAATAGATTATTTCATTTGTGGTATTGCTTTTAGAACAATTGAGTTGCTTGGTATTTTTAACCATTAGACTCATTTTTCTCTGGGGCAATATGCTCTCAGTGGCTCACATGTGAAGGCTTAGTTTGTGCGCCCCATGACAGAACAGAGTGATTTTTGTGAGTGCTAGTTTGGTTTGAATGTTCTTGATGTTACAGTCTGGCTCAATCACTTGCTGTTTTGCCCTCATGCCCACAAACTGAAGAATAAACTCCCTGTCCTCTATGAGAGGAATTGCTCTTTCCAAAGTTCCCTTGAACTGCAGTAATAGAGGTAAGGGGAAAATATACATGTACTGAGCAGCGGGCCTGTGCCTCTTATCAGCTCCCATGCTTCCAAGCTCTATGAGTTGGTTTCCACTCACACCTTCACATACTCTTGCTGTTGCACTTCTGCTTTGCAGTAGTGATGGGGTAGAAGCACAGTGTCAAGAAAATAAGACAAATAGCTAAAATATTTCTCTTAATTTCTTATCCTTGGGAGCTTCTCCTCTTGCACTCTGAGCAACCAATCACAATGTTGCATAACATGATCTAACTTTTTTCCCTTATTTCTCTCCTTCCCTTTTTCCTTCCTTTCTTCCTTCCTCTCTCCTCTCTCCTCCCTTCCCTCTTCTCTCCCTCCCTCTTTCCTTTTTTTTCCCCCTTATTCCCTCCCTTCCTTTCTCCTTCATTTGTTTTTCTTTCTTTCTTTTTTTTGGTTAAATTAAGCTCTTATACTAGTTGCCATTTGACACCTACAATATCTCCAAATATTGGATGGTGGGAGAGAAAAAGCAGTCATGCTAATTTTCTATCTTTTTAAGAGGCAGTCAGCTGACTATCTGATATGCTTTGTATAATAGTTTTTAATACTACTAAATGCAAATATAATGTGCTAGGGATGTTTTAAACACAAGGAGGTTATATCTAAGTTGCCATTTTAGTGTATTCCAAGTATTTTTCAATATGTTGAATACATACATGGTCATTAAACACTGCAACACTAGTATTTTCTTAAGCTTGAACATTTGTTACAGTTTTATAGTTTACAGCCATTGAATAACAGTGTTTGATGCTTCCAATTATATTTAAATCTCCCGATTGGTGCAACCGAATTGAGAATGAATCAACAAATAATTGGATAAAAATATTTTGAATTAATTTCTATCATTCAATGTGCCAGCCAAAATATTCACACCTTGTTTTTTGTGCATAGTATTTTTATTCTTCCAAACTTTATGTCATAGATAATATACTCTTCCCCATTCTAAATAATAAGACGAGTAATATAGAATCTCAGCCATCACCATAACTTTGATGACTGCAATTAAAGCTGATGCAACCTTAGTTCAGGTATCTGGCTGTTTGTTTAATTGCTAAACACATCAAATCTATTCAATCAAATCATAACCAGCTGCTCACTATTCCCTAATGTGGAAGTCTTTTATATCATTAGTAGAAGTGGCAAGTTTCAGTCTCAGTGTAGCAGAGAAAAACAAACCTGGCTCCATTTTGGATCTACTACTTCAGTTCTAATCCTATGCTCTGTTGCTTATGCTTAGTCATGCAGGCTCAGCTCCTTGGTCTCTTCAGTCAGTCAAAGAATATTGCCAATAGTCTTAAGTATACATAAGAGCCCTTTCTCAAGGCTCTGCTTCCCAGGCTTGACCATTAGTGCCATAACAACTTTTCACTTACATAGAGATAAAGCATTGCTGAACAGAAAATAAGATCTGTCTTGTTGGAGGTTTACAGGAACATGATGACCAGACCTACATAGACAGCTGTAACAACAAGGAATTAATGCATCCCCTCTAGATTCTGGCCAGCACCAAGAAGTCTGCAACAACCAGCCAAACACTCCCTCTTTTAGTACAAAAGAAACCTGAATTATAATTTTGGTAAGATGGTTCTTTTGACAGCAGTCCACTGTCTTCTCGGTCTGCTAGCTTTCAGAATAAAGTCACTATACTCGACACCTAGTCTCTCAATTTATTGGCCTTTTATGAAGCAAGAAGTATGAGCTTGGACTCAATAACATAGATGGTTTACTTCCTTCTTTCATGTAACCAGAGATAAGAAAAATATAAAATCCTATTAGCTCAGTAATTGTCTTAAGAATAGTTAAATATAAAAAAATGTCTAGGTTGGTTTTTTAATTATTACAATATAAAATTATGATTAATTTTAATTTTTGAAACAAAACACTACCTATACACTATACAGAATTTTTTCTTTATATCATTTATAAATGCTAACATATAATTTAAGCATTCAATTATTAAACTCACTTATTAAAATTCTGATACATCTCCAGACATGTGTTAAATGCTAGGAACCCAGGATTTAAAAACACATTATCTATGAAAAATAGAATGAATATATAACTGGGCCACTTTGCTTTATAGCAGAAATTGACAGAATATTATATATCAGCTATAATAAAATATTTGAAAAAAACACATTATCTATCTTTAGGTAGTGGCAGATAAAACAAGTTGATATCAGCTACAATATGATGAGGCAGGCATTGTAATTTACTTATGTGTATATACGTATTATATAAGTATATACACATATATCCAAATATAAGAAATAAAAATAATATTTAGAAAATATTTCTAAGAAGATGAAGAGTTTAGTGGTGGGGAATATAAAAAAATGCCAGAAAGTAGCTATGTCATTTAAAGATGTTAAGAGACATAAGATAAAATGGCTCTAGAAGAACTTTAATTTATTTCATATAGCAGGAGTACTTGGTTAAAATTTAGTTATATAGGGTTTAGAGAAGAAGTACATTTATAGGAGACAGAGACTTCTATAATGAATCCAGGAAAAGTAAACAATATGAAAGGGAATCTAGTTTTCTTTAGCAAAGAATGTTAACCACTGAAAAATCATTGTCACTTAGAAACACCAGTTTCTAGAATTTTGAAAATGATTTGGATAGTCAAAAGATCCAAGGCACAGTCAGAAATTTGTCAGATTTTCATCGAAAAGTGATAACTGGTAAACTAGTTTGTCTCTAGAAGGAGGATGATGAAACAGATTGACAAATATTAAGTTCATACAAGATAATCAAGATGAAAAAAAATTCTTAATTAGATGGAAAATGATGAGTTAATATTTTAGCATGCTAAAATTGTTGGCATGTTCAATATACTCTGATGTATATTTACAACATGTGGTTCTAGAACTCAAGGAAAACTAAAAGTAATTCAATAAAAACATATGTGTGCATTTTATCAGCTTATTAGTAGTGTTGAAACAAAAATTATGTGGATGGGATCATCCTGGGAGGACAAAAAAAATTGTTGAAAAGTGGCTGATGACTGAAGTCTGAAGAATACTAACATTTATGATGAACATGAGATGTTGGCCTGAGATGGGTGTATCTACATTCACTCAGTATCTAAATCTTATTTTTTTTAAAAAACTGAAATTAATCTAGGTATATAATGAGAAGTGCTAAAGATAGCATGTTAATTATGTTTGTGGTATACATTTACAAGAACTGGGAGAAATGTGTGATTTATGTCTGAAGATTAAAAAAAAGTTGGGGGGAGTTCCCGTCGTGGCGCAGTGGTTAACGAATCCGACTAGGAACCATGAGGTTGCGGGTTCGGTCCCTGCGCTTGCTCAGTGGGTTAAGGATCCGGCGTTGCCGTGAGCTGTGGCGTAGGTTGCAGGCGCGGCTCGGATCCCGCGTTGCTGTGGCTCTGGTGTAGGCCAGTGGCTACAGCTCTGATTGGACCCCTAGCCTGGGAACCTCCATATGCCGCCGGAGCAGCCCAAGAAATAGCAAAAAAAAAAAGACAAAAAAAAAAAGTTGGGAACTCTAAACCCAGGATAAAAAAGGAAAAATAAATATACACGCTATCTGTTACTAAAGTGAACATAACGAATTAAAGTATATATTATGCCAGAGGATTGCAGGAAGTAAATACATATTTAAAAAATAATCTACTAAAGTGTGCAAAAACATGACAAAAATTAATCTTCAATATTAAGTTATGTTTACTTAGAAAAAGCAGCAGAGAACTATCCAGAATAAACACTAAATTGAAATGAACAATAGTATATACATTAAAAGAAAATTCAAAATGCAATAGGAATTCTTTTTTAAAATAAAAAAAAATTATATTATTTTAATAGACTATTTTTAGAGCAGTTTTTGGCTCAATTTACAGCGAAATTGAGGGGAAAGCACAGAAATTTCCTATCCACATTCTGCCCGGACCCATGTATAGTTTCTCCCAAATGCAACATCTCCCACTAGATATTTTCATTTGTTACAATTGATACATCTATACTAATACATTATTATCACTCACAGTCCATAGTTTACACTACCATTCACTCTTGGTGTTTTATATTCTATGAGGCTAGGCAAAGATGTAATGACGTATGTCCATCACTATAATATTGTACAGACTATTTTCACTACCTTAAAATATTCTCGGCCCTCCATCTATTCTCCCTTCCACCCTAGACCCCAGCAACCCTGATGTTTTCACTGTCTCCATAGCTTTGCTTTTTCATTATGTGGTATAATTGGATCGTATAGGAGGTGGCCTTTTTAGAATGGCCTTTTTCTCTTAGCAATATGCATATAAGATTACTTCATCTATCCTCAAGGCTTTGTAGCTCATTCTTTTCAGTGCAGAAAGGGTAAAACAGTTTTTAAAAGGGATTATTTTAGGGATTTCCTCAAATGGAATATTTTAGGGAGACATTCTGGTTAAAATAGGATGAGGAGGGGATCTGAGTACCGTCATGGTTTTAGACAAACTCTGAGAAGTCCAGTTAAAACAACGGGTTTAAAAGGAGGAAAAAAATGGAAGCAAAACTAAGTAATTGTGCATATTCTTCCGTTTCTGAATAACATACGATTTAAAATTAGATGTGAAAATTGTCTGCAAAATAATATTGCTTTTATATACTTATTAATTCAAACATTTATCTCACAAATGCACACACATTTACTGAAGGCTTCCTCATTGCTCAAAACTGTTTTATGCTCACAATCCATAGGCATCTAATCAGTAAATTTATTTTCAAATTCATATGTGAACAAGTGCTTAAGTTATTGATAGATTGTACAGACATACACATGCATATTTAGACATTTTGATGAAAATATCTTCAAAATGATAGACATATGAGTGTCAAATTTTACAGGTATCATTACAAAAAGAAGTAATAATTATTTCTATGCATAACGGTGGTTCCAAAATTTTTCACAAGGCAATCTAAGTACTCTGATTGCTAATCCTAGTCAATATTTTCCTCATCATCAAAATTTAAGCTCGATTATGTTTACCAATGTGTTTTTCTCTGTTGCTGACACAGTAGATGGAGTTGAGGCAGTGATTTACAGGATTTTATTAAGCTGTTCAAGGCTCTTCTTATATTTATTCATGATGATTTGGTTTCTGCACTGTCAGCTGGATGTATTATGATCTATCATTTTGGATCAGTGGTGTTTCTGGGTTCATTTTGATTTTGTGTAGTCTCTATTTTGAGATGTTATAAATTAATTTTAAATTTATTTCCTTAGAAAGACTTATGTGCATTCCTATACTGAGCAAATGCAAGTCACTCAAGTATTTGCAGTATTTTGACTTGCAACCCATGCTCATAACAAATATAATTTAATTACTGACAGTCAAAAATTTCAGTTCTAGTATCTATATAATACAGCAACGTTAGAAAATTATTAACATTGATGAATTTAAAATTTTGTGTGTTGTGTGAAATTAAATTCATTTATTTTTGTTTAATATCACTACTTTTCATCAATATAGAAAGCATTCATTATGAGCTAGGTATAGTCATTTTTATTTGGTATCATCAGATAATTTTTCCTTCTTATAGATAAATTATACGATAAACTAAAATTAATTATTTGTGTGCTAAAGCTTATGTGTAATGACATTTATGTTCACAATGTTAAAGTAAGACAATATTTTTATGGTTAGAGAAATATAGTAAACATACTGCAGTACTTTTCATAACATTTTTTGGACTGAAATCATCTAATAAGTATCAGTTTGGGCATGCAAATAAATTAGGTAATTTTATTTTAATTGATCTTGCTTACAAATTTATGTAGATACTCCACACTTTCTTCTAAGCTGCCAGGGCTGCCCAGTGATTTTGAGTTTATTTTGTGGATATAGTGTATTATTTGTCAGTGAGTTTAGGCCTAAGAGTCATTCCACAAACCTGTTAAAGCTCATGTTTTTTAAGACATTTAGATTTTTTTTCTTAAGAAGATGCTTTTAAAAAATATTGAAGTATAGTTGATTTACAATGTTGTGTTTTCACCTATTAGAATAACCCAAATCCCAAGCACTGACAACATTAAATGCTGGTAAGGATGTGGAGTAATAGGAACTTTCATTTATTGCTCATGGGAATGTAAAATGGTAAAGCCACTTTGGAAGACAGTTCTTACATAACTAAACACACTCTTACCGTACAATTCAGCAATAATTCCAAAAAGCCTGAAACCTTATGTCCGTACAAAAATCTACACAGGAACATTTATAGAAGATTCATTCACACTTGTCAAAATTTGAAAGCAGTGAAGATGCTTTTCAATAGATGAACAGATAAGTAAACTGTGAGGCATCCAGACATTGGAATATTATTCAGGATTGAAAAGGACACTATCCAGCCATTAGAAGAGAGAGGAAACTTAAATGAATATTATTAAGTGAAAGAAGCCATTCCGAAAAGGTTATATGGTATATGATTCCAAATGCATAACACTAGCAAAGGCAAAACTGTGAAGACAGTAAAAAATTTAGTGGGTGCCAAGGATTTGAGCAGGGGGAGAGAGAGATAAATAGGTGGAAGAGAAACACAGAGGATTTTCTGAGCAGTGAAAATAATCTGCATAATATTATAATAATGAATATATGTCATCAAGTATATATTTGTCCAAACTCATAGCATGTACAACATCAAGAGTAAACCTTAATGTAAATACAGATTTTGGGTGATAGAAATGTGTTAATGTACCTTCATCAACAGTGCCACTCTGGTGAAACTGAAACTGCTCTAAAAAAGAGAGTTGTAAAATCGTAACATACATATACACATACATACATACATACATACACTTATGAAGGTGTGTGTGTGTTTGTGTGTGTTTTGGAACAATATTAATTTCAAGGGCAGCAAAGAAAATTCTGTTCACTATGATACAAAATCAATGAATAATATTACTCCAATGAATTAAAATTAAGAACAATAATTTAATCTGCTACACGAGGTGATTCATTACAATCAAAATGAAAAAAATCCTTTACTAAAATGTAAATGATTTATGTCTCATACCCATGAAAATATTCATTAAGAGTGTATTACAGGTATTCAAAAGCAGTTAGCAAGCCTCAGCTTTAGAAATATTAGTGATTCAAAACTCATAAAAAGTTAATTCAAATAGAACCTATGTATCATCATCGTGTGGAGAAGTCTTTCAATAGAAACATTAGAATTTTATGATATTAGAGGGGAAAAATTAAAAGAAAACTCTGTCTAGGCTGAGAATTAGTTATAGAGTTATGATAATATGTGATGTCAGAATATTTTGTAGCTAATTTTATGATATTGTATGAGATAATTATCAATGGTAAATACAGTGCACAAAGTTTGTTATGGAAGGTATTTTGTGTACTCAAATCCTGCAGGTATCTGCACAGTATGTGCAACTGTGATCACCTTCTAATGGCACATCCAAAATAAAACAAAACAAAAACAAAATGTTACTTCTCAAAATTCCAAGAGGCCAAAACGTAGGGGGAATAAATCAATGGACTCCCTTTTAATGATTGATCTAGCTATAGCCAAGGAATTTTGGGGAAAAAAGGCATGAATAGAGCTCTCAGGCTATATACAATGAGTGATGATCCTTATGGCTCAAATCTAAGCCAACTAGAGAGTATTCACTGCAGTGGCTGTGCACACTGAGAAGGCTTATACCAGTGGCCAGCCTGTCTTCTTGCCTGCACCTGTACTGTACTTGTTCAAAAGCCAATGATAGAGTGGTGTTAAAACACCCAGACTTCCTTTCACTGAGCCTGATCTTCCTATCTCCATGGCCAATTGACCAACTGAACAGGAACTAAGACAAATATTGAAGCTTTGATATGGTATCCAGTGGAACTGGTTGTGATTCTTCCTAAGTGAATTTTATACATACATAGGATTTACCAACACTAAAATCTAAAGTCTTACAGAATGCCTTCTTAATTATCAACATGGTAGGCTGTAATGGTAGACTGTAATTTTTTCAGAATACAAGTGATACTTTATATCAAAAGGAAGCATAACAATAGACTCCTAACCATAAAATTAACTTTCTATGTATACCAATATGGAAACATCTGGCAAGATAGAGGAAGACTATGATGAAGAGTATCTTAAGGAGTCTGAACACATGCCATCTTTTAGACTGAGATGGATGCACTGAATTAAAAAAATAAAGACACACAACCTCTCAAAATCTATGGGATGCTGCGAAAGCAGTGCTCAGAGGGAAATTTATAGCAATACAGGCCTTTCTCAAAAAAGAAGAAAGATCCCAAAATGACAACTTAATCCTCCACCTAAATGAATTAGAAAAAGAAGAACAAAAAAGGCCTAAAGTCAGCAGAAGGAAGGAAATTATAAAGATCAAAGAAGAAATCAATAAAATAGAGACTCAAAAAACAATAGAGAAAATGAATAAAACCAAGAGCTGGTTCTTTGAAAAGGTGAACAAAATGGACAAACCCCTGGCCAGACTCACTAAAAAGAGGAGAGAAAGAACCCAAATAACCAAAATTATAAGTGAAAAAGGAGAAATCACAACGGATACAGCAGAAATACAAAAAACCATAAGAGAATACTATGAACAACTATACGGCAACAAGTTTGACAATCTGGAAGAAATGGACAATTTTCTAGAATCTTACAGCCTGCCAAAACTGAATCAAGTAGAAACAGACCAACTGAACAGACCGATCACTAGAAATGAAATTGAAGAGGTCATAAAATCACTCCCTACAAATAAAAGTCCAGGACCAGATGGCTTCACAGGTGAATTTTATCAAACATATAAAGAGGAATTGGTGCCCATCCTCCTTAAACTCTTTCAAAAGGTTGAAGAAGAAGGAATACTCCCAAAGACATTCTATGATGCCACCATCACCCTCATTCCAAAAGCAGACAGAGATACCACCAAAAAAGAAAACTATCGGCCAATATCATTGATGAATATAGATGCAAAAATTCTCAACAAAATCTTAGCCAACCGAATCCAACAACAAACCAAAAAAATTATACACCATGACCAGGTTGGGTTCATCCCAGGTTCACAAGGATGTTTCAATATGCGCAAATCAATCAGCATCATACATCACATTAACAAAAAAAAAGTCAAAAATCATATGATCATCTCAATAGACTCAGAAAAAGCATTTGACAAAGTCCAACATCCATTCATGATCAAGACCCTCGCCAAAGTGGGTATAGAGGGAACATTCCTGAATATAATCAAAGCCATTTATGAGAAACCCACAGCAAATATAATCCTCAATGGGGAAAAGCTGAAAGCCTTCTCACTCAAATCTGGAACAAGACAGGGATGGGATGCCCACTCTCACCACTGCTCTTCAACATAGTTTGGGAAGTCCTAGCCACAGCAATTAGACAAACCAAAGAAATAAAAGGCATCCATATAGGAGGAGAAGAGATAAAACTGTCACTGTATACAGATGACATGATACTATACATAGAAAACCCTAAGGACTCAACCCCAAAACTCCTTGAACTGATTCATAAATTCAGCAAAGTAGCAGGATATAAGATTAAAATGCAGAAGTCAGTGGCATTTCTGTATACCAGCAATGAAATATTAGAAAAGGAATACAAAAATACAATACCTTTTAAAATTGCACCTCACAAAATCAAATTCCTCGGAATACACCTGACCAAGGAGGTAAAGGACCTATATGCCAAGAACTATAAAACTTTAATCAAAGAAATCAAAGAAGACGTAAAGAAATGGAAAGATATTCCATGCTCATGGATTGGGAAAAATCAATATTGTAAAAATGGCCATACTGCCCAAAGCAATCTACAGATTCAATGCAATCCCTATCAAATTACCCATGATATTTTTCACAGAACTAGAACAAACAATCCAAACATTTATATGGAACCACAAAAGACCCAGAATCGCCAAAGCAATCCTGAGAAACAAAAACCAAGCAGGAGGCAGAACTCTCTCAGACTTCAAGAAATACTACAAAGCCACAGTCATCAAAACAGTGTGGTACTGGTATCAAAACAGACAGACAGACCAATGGAAAAGAAGAGAGAACCCGGAAATAAACCCTGACACCTATGGTCAATTAATCTTTGACAAGGGATGACCATCAAATGGGAAAAAGAAAGTCTATTCAGCAAGCATTGCTGGGAAACCTGGACAGCTGCATGCAAAGCAATGAAACTAGAACACACCCTCACACCATGCACAAAAATACACTCAAAATGGCTGAAAGACTTAAATATACGACAGGACACCATCCAACTCCTAGAAGAAAACATAGGCAAAACACTCTCTGACATCGACGTCATGAATATTTTCTCAGGTCAGTCTCCCAAAGCAATCGAAATTAGAGCAAAAATAAACCCATGGGACCTCATCAAACTGAAAAGCTTCTGCACAGCAAAGGAAACCCAAAAGAAAACAAAAAGACAACTTACACAATGGGAGAAAATAGTTTCAAATGATGCAACCGACAAGGGCTTAATCTCTAGAATATATAAACAACTTATACAACCCAGCAGCAAAAAAGCCAAACAATCAATGGAAAAATGGGCAAAAGACCTGAATAGACATTTCTCCAAAGAAGATATACAGGTGGCCAAGAAACACATGAAAAAATGCTCAACATCGCTGATTATTAGAGAAATGCAAATCAAAACTACCGTGAGATAGCACCTCACACCAGTCAGAATGGCCATCATTAATAAATCCACAAATAACAAGTGCTGGAGGGGCTGTGGAGAAAAGGGAACCCTCCTGCACTGTTGGTGGGAATGTAAACTGGTACAGCCACTATGGAGAACAGTTTGGAGATACCTTAGAAATCTATACATAGAACTTCCATATGACCCCGCAATCTCACTCTTGGGCATCTATCCGGACAAAACTCTACTTAAAAGAGACACATGCACCCGCATGTTCATTGCAGCACTATTCACAATAGCCAAGACATAGAACAACCCAAATGTCCATCCATAGATGATTGGGTTAGGAAGAGGTGGTATATATACACAACGGAATACTACTCAGCCATAAAAAGAATGACATCATGCCATTTGCAGCAACATGGATGGAGCTAGAGAATCTCATACTGAGTGAAATGAGCCAGAAAGACAAACACAAATACCATATGATATAACTTATAACTGGAATCTAATATCCAGCACAAATGAACATCTCCTCAGAAAAGAAAATCATGGACTTGGAGAAAAGACTTGTGGCTGCCTGATGGGAGGGGGAGGGAGTGGGAGGGATCGGGAGCTTGGGCTTATCAGACACAATTTAGAATAGATATACAAGGAAATCCTGCTGAATAGCATTGAGAATTTGGTCTAGATACTCATGTTGCAACAGAAGAAAGGGTGGGGGAAAAATGTAATTGTAATGTATACATGTAAGGATAACCTGACCCCCTTGCTGTACAGTGGGAAAATAAAAAAATTAAAAAAAAAATAAAAAATTTAAAAAATAAAGACAGAAACAATAAATTATATTGTGCCTCCAATAGCTATTACACATGGTGTTCTAGAGCAAAAAGTGTGAGAATGACTAGTTTATCTTACCATCAAACTCAGTTTTCCATTTATGACATTTGGGCTTTCCATTCCTAAGAGCCTTAAGTCTGTAGGGTTATAAATCTGTTCTTATAGGGAGAGAACTCCTCCTAAGAGGCCTGGTAAGTGATTCATTGATCTGGAATATGTGCACTTCTCTGCTACTTTGGGTTCCTCATGGTAGTGGACAAGCATGGGGGGAAATTTTATTGGCTACAATAATCTTTATTAATATGAAAAACTAAGATTGCTACCACATAGGCAGGACAAGAAAGATTACTCTGGAATCCAGAAAATTTATTTAGATGTCTTTTGTATCTTCTAATCAAGTAGTAACTATCCCTGTGGATTATAAAAGTCAAAATGCAGACAATAGTAAGAATTCAAAATTTCAGACACTCTGGAGATTGAAGGTTTCAGTCTCCCCACCAGGTAAGCAAACTAAGCTAGCCAAAGTGTTGGGAAATGAAAGAATGCATTTAAAATGGGTTTGTTTGACAAAAGATAAAATATATATATATATATATATATATCTGCTATAACCTTGAGTACAGCTGGGTCAGCAGAAAGGGTGTTTTGTTTTCCTATGCCCTTAAGTTTTCCAGGGGATTGTGACTTAGAACCACCTCAAAACGTACCCTGTAATCTAACCTCTTTGGAAAAAATGAGTATAGTTTGTACTGACAGAAAGTAGTGATGCTAAGTTGTACTGTGGAATCTCCTTATCATGCAGATGACAGTTGGGTCTGAGGGGTGCAAGTAGTATATATTACCAGCAGCTTTTTTTGTTGTTTTTTTGTTTGTTTGTTTTTGCCACAACCATGGCATGCGGAAGTTCCTGGACCAGGGATCAAACCTATGCCACAGCTGTAATCAGAGCCATAGAAGTAATGACACCAGACCCTGAACATGCTGAGCCACCAGGGAACTCCTTACCAGTGATTTCCATGCCTCTTCAGATTGCCACATCTCCCAGTAAACCTTCAGCTGCCTACTGTGCCTCAACTGATTTCACAGCTGATGGACTCTGCTGGCCCCCTGGTACTGAGGCCTGCTTTTCAGCTGCAGCCAGATGGCCCAGAATCTTTCTTTTCTGAAGGAAACATTAAAGAGATGGGGACTGATTTCCTGATTGGTAAGTGAAGAAGCCAAATAATACAACTTTAAGTTGCTCAAGAGTAATCATTCCATAGGATGAATCCTGACCATGGAAATTAAGAGAGAGGCAAGAATCAGGTCGATAAATTACTTCACTTCTCTACCACCTGTGCACAGATACAAGATAAAGATTTTTGAATACGAATTGTTTAGAGACATCTTAGGTGGCTTAATAGCTAAAATGCCTGGCTCTTCTCTGCAGAGAGTATCTATACCAGCATTGCACTGACCTCCTTTCTCTACTTTTCTCCTCTTTTGTCCCTATTCTTAGTGTCTGGGGTTTGTACTCACCAAATAAGAGTACTTATCTTTACTAAAATCCAAAAATTGAAAGCCAGTAATTTTACAACATTATAATTTTTCCCATAGAAAATGTACCACTTTGTATTTTCAATGATAATTGGCTATTTCTTCACAGCCTCACCACAATAGAAGATTTTCTTAAATTACAGATATTTTTCAACCTGTGAGGTGTGAACATATATCTCATTGTGATTTTGATCTACAGTCCCAGTTTTGTAAGAAATCTGAACATATATTCATTTATTTAAAATGCAATTGTGCATATTTTTCTCTGAGCTATTGTGCATATACTGAGCCCATCTTTTGGGTTGTTAATTTTAGGTTTGGATCAGAGTATACAAAATGGTACCTCACTGGTAAAATTGGACCTGCATTGCATATAGAAAAATTATATTGTAAAAATGGAATTTCAATCATTTAGGCACATTTTGTTGAAGAAACATGCATTCTGTAGAGTATTATATTTTTTTACTCTCTATTTTCATGTACTACTTCTTGGAATGGAACATCATTGGAATCTGCAGTATATTTCACTATTCTAAGATTTCCTCCTAGTCTTGGGCCTTTGTGATTTTTATTTTTTAATATTCTGTGATTTCTGTTTAAATTGATAGTGATTATATATTACTTATAACATATATTTTTATTTTAGTATTTGTAAATACTAATATTATGGGGTATAGCAATTTCAAATTTCAATAGCTCTTCAATAAAGATCAGTAAAGTTATACTTTTATAAATTTTGCTGTTTCAAAGCACAGTCACATTTTAGTATCTTAGCCTTTAAAGTTGGAGTATTACATTTAGACTTTATTTGTTTTAAGTACTATACATAAGGGCAAATCCATTTTTTAATGAAGGCTTCCCATATAATTTATGTAACTAATTAATTAATACTTCAGCGAAGATGGCATCCATAGAATGTTTAATTTTATAAACTTCTAATCTGAAAGTAAGCTATTATTTTTGAAATATATTTTATAGAATCTACTTTAGTTTTTTTACTTGAAATTGTTTTGTTTTGTTTCTGGAACAGACAAATGGATCCTAGAATTGATTTCATTTCAATCAATCAATGCTTTCCTCTCTCTCTCTATATATATATACATATATATGTTATATATATGTGTTGTTACATATATATATATATATATATATATACTTTGATTAAAAATATTTGGTAGATTATTATATGCTAAATCAAAGTTCTGTAAAACATTCCAGTTTGGTATTAGAAATTTACTTGATTTGTTCTCTACACAGTTTACTTGGCTGATTCATATAAATTATTAGACAGTAACAAAACATTTTGTATTAACATTTTATTTTTCTTTTTTCAAAGTTTGTATAAAGCCACAGTATTCTCTGTAAAGGATGTATTTAAATTATTTCTTTAATTCCTATTTGGAAATGCATTGCAATGGATTTTATTGTTTCAATGACAAAATAAATGTTTCTGCATGAAGAGAAATGAAATTTTAAGTAAACAAAATTGATTTATTTACAATTTTGGAAAGGACTTGTTTATATATATTTGAATCTTCGTGTTTATGAAAATATGTTTTATTATTTATTTACAACTAAAAAAGAAAATACAAAATAATAACAGAAATTTGTGACCTGAAGAATTATTTTGACACCCAAACCCAGCAGACAGTAAATACTTATAAGCCTTTTTTAGTGTGGAGTGATAAATTATTAGAGTGAAATGCTATTAAGTTCAAGTTCACATACAACAATTAAATGCCATGAAGCTCTTTCTGGTGCTTTGCCCATGCTAAAAAAGCAATTGCTATTTCTTTACTCGGGCTAAGGTTAATTCTGATTTTTAATTAACATGAAACCATGGATCTTCCTTTAAAACACTTCATTCCCAGGAGTGTGTTCTTCCAATTTCTGATGAAAAATAAATGCTAAGTCTACTAAGCCTTGTGCTAAGTTTAATTGGGACTCATTTTTTTCCTCCACAAACTCCTGGATCAAATATGTGATTTCACCATTACTATAGGAGGTTTTCTGTTTTATATCATACAGTTATATTAACTGCATACTATATTTACTCTGTCAATCCTGCTTTATTTTTCCAGTGTCACTCACAATGTAATAGAGGGAGGAGAAATGAAAGGGGTTATAAATGAGGAGATAAATCTACTGGTAGATTAACTAGATAATTTTATTAATGCCTAAGGACAAGAAAGCTGGTTAAGTGATACATTTCTCTTAGGGGAAAGAAGGAGGGAAAAACATACAAATAAATAAAATATCATTAAACATTGTCAACTATAGGCATGGTAGCAAGGAAAGACACTGCTTAGCCTTGTAAACCTCTAAAAGTAGCCCATGACCCCCTAATGAAACCTGACTGCAATTTATATATATATATATTTTTTTTTTCCTTGTGATGGAAAAGTAATTCTTTCCCAAAGTAAGGGAGAAAACTCTCTCCTCTCTCAGTAGATAGCAAGCTAACTATTTAGAGATAAAGATATCTTACTACTAAAACCTCCTAAAAATTTATCAACTGCATATGACCTCCACATGGGAGCAATTTTGGACACTTAATTTTGCCACAGATATTTATAGAGAAGTAAGCACTGGGATGAAATAGCATTTGCCACACTATTCCTTATAAATAATCTAACTCCAATAGTATGTATAAATATAAGAAATACCATGACAGTTTTTAAAATACTTTGTTATGAAAAAATTGAACCATACAGAGAAGGTATAATAATGCATCTATTTACCCCCTTGATTCTGGAATGAACAAACATATAGGCAGGATTGATAGAATAAATACAGTACACAGTATTCACAAAGTAACTGAAATTCAGTATTTGCAGAGTTCTGGCTGTGGTGCAGTGGGTTAAGGACCTGGCGTTGTCTCTGTGTTGTGGTGGCATGGTTCAATCCCCACCTAGTGCAACGTGTTAAGGATATGGCATTGCCACAGCTCTGGCGTAGGTCACAGCTGGAGCTGGGATTTGATCCCTGATCTGGGAACTTCCATATGCCTCAGGTGCAGCCAAAAAGAAAAAAAAAAATTAAATCAAGTTCAGTATTTGCTTACATGTTTTTGTTTTGGGGTAAACTCTGTATACAGAGATATGTACAAATTTTAGGTATACTATTCATGAGAGTTTTGAGAAATGTATATATTATACTATTGACACTTCTATCATGATAAATCATTACCATCTCTTTAGAAAGCTTCCTCAAGCCCTTTCCCAGGCTCCTTGATCCTATTTCCTCAAAGGAGATCCTTCTTCCAATTTTTTTCACTACAGATTAGCTTGCCTATTCCAGAACATAATAAAAGTAGAACCATGTATTTTTTTACATTCTGTGAATTGTTTACAAGTGATTTGCATCACTCATTTTACAGAATAGAAAAATAATAGCCAGAATTATCTATGCTATAATATATGTCCAAAATACTGTCTTCCTTAAGTGTTTTGATTTTATAAAAATTATTATTTCTGAATACATATTAAACATTTTCCCATAAACATTCAAGTTTAACTAATGTCCTGGGCTAATTTTAGTAATATTTTTCTAGGAATTTGTCTAAATTAATGATTTCAAATATGTTTTCAAGTATATATTAGTTTATAATTTTTTTCTTATATGTTAATTGCTAGTGAAAATTCCATTTTATTCCCTTCATGTTTGTAAGAGTTGTTTATGCGCTCAGCACTTTTTTCTTTATGTCTATTATTCTGCACAAAATAATTTAAAATAGCTTTAACTTTACATTTTTAAAAGTTCTTTTCTTTACTTACTAATTGTATTTTTATCTTTCCTTTTGAGAGATTTACTTTAATTCTTTTTTTCTAATTATTAAATTTGATGTTGAACTAATTATTGCTACCCAGTCTAATGCAGAGTATAAAGCTATTAATATCCATGAATGTGTTTTGACTTAAGGAGATCCTGTAGCATTGAGAACTTTGTCTAGATACTCATGTTGCAACAGAAGAAAGGGTGGGGGAAAAAATGTAATTGTAATGTATACATGTAAGGATAACCTGACCCCCTTGCTGTACAGTGGGAAAATAAAAAAATTTTTAAAAAAATAAAAAATAAAAAAAGACAGAAACAATAAATTATAAGATCTCCTTGTTATATAGAATTACCTTTTTTTTTGTCTTTTGTCTTTTTAGGACTGCACCAACAGCATATGGAGGTTCCCAGGCTTGGGGTCTAATTGGAGCTACAGCTTCCAGCCTACACCACAGCCACAGCAATGCCAGAATCTTAACCTACCAAGCTAGGCCAGGGGTCAAACCCACAACCTCATGATTCCTAGTCAGATTCATTTCTGCTGCACCATGATGGGAACTCCAGAATTACATTATTATTTATTTCTATGAATTTTCAAATCTTCATTATGATCCAATTGTCTCATGCGTTATTAAAATTACTTTTATTCATTTTAAAAGTCTGTGTATTCTTAAATTTTTAAAGTTTTGTTTTATTTATTGATTTCTCAATTGTTTTGTAGTCAAATAACATGATGTGATGATAATAATTACTAGGAAGATACTAGAAATCCAGAGATTACCACCTTAAATAATCTAAGTTTGAAATACAAGATTCGGGATATGTATTTAGGACCATCAGTGTATTTTCCAAGTAGTTCCAAGTTGTTTCCCCCTGCGTAACACCTGCCTCTTCTTACCTCAATGTTAGCCCATTCACTGCTTTAGGGACTTCCCACAAAATCCAAGACTCTCTAGTAAATTGAAAATATAGTCACTGTCTCCAAATATTAGATTTTAAAATTTCCTTATAATTACTATTATAACAATATAATATATAATAATTACATATACAATATAATATACACTAATCTTTTATAAATTGTGTCTGGTCTATTTTAGTCAAATGTAAAGCCCCTAATCAATTTATAATCTCAACTTTTGTGTGCATGTGTGTGTATGTCTTTTTTAGGACCGCACCTATGGCATATGGAAGTTACCAGGCTGAGGGCTGAATTGGAGCTGCAGCTGCAGGCCTACACCACAGCCACAGTAATGCAGGATCTGAGCCACATCAGCATCCTACACCACAGCTCATGGCAATGCCAGATCCTTAACCCACTGAGTGAAGTCCTTATGGATACTAGTCAGGTTTGTTATCCTGATCCACAATGGGAACTCTAACTTCAATTATTTTTAATTTTTGGCCTTGAAAAAAATAGAATATTGTATTTATCAGTTTTTATGATTCTTTGTCTTCAGTGGTGTTTATTTTACTGTGTTGCCTCTTTTTTTATTATTCAAACGAATTTATCACATCTGTAGTTGTATAATGATCATAACAATCTGATTTCACAGGATTTCCATCCCACAGCCCAAGCACATCCCCCCACTCCCCAAACTGTCTCCTCCGGAGACCATAAGTTTTTCAATGTCTGTGAGTCAGCATGTGTTCTGCAAGGAAGTTCAGTCTGTCCTTTTTTTCAGATTCCACACATCAGTGAAAGCATTTGATGTTGGTGTCTCATTGTATGGCTGACTTCCCTTAGCATGATAATTTCTAAGTCCATCCATGTTACTAAAAATGCCATTATTTTGTTTCGTTATTTTCCTGTGTTGCCTCTTATATGGGGTTGATTTTTATAATGATGTCTACTCTTCTACATGTTGCTTGAACTTTGTTAGCTTGTTTTCATACCTCTTCTTTGTCAATCTTGTATGTCTGTTTTGTATGTCTGTTTTGAGACCATTCTTGCTTTTTTACAATAAATTCTTTCTATCAATACTGATATTTTTGACCATTTTCACCTGCTTGGGAGCAACATTTCTTGAGATTAGAATGTGGGACTAGCTTTCTTTACAAATTTACTATGTTCTTTTATATCTTTGTATGTGTCCTTCACTGCTTGTGTAACTGTTACTTCTGTGGTAAGATATTGTTTTATTTTTGGTAGTGCATAATTTAAGTGTTGATTCCTAGCAGGGGATGGCTCTTGATACATTCTTATGATGAACTTGGAGATCTCCAGAAGCTTAAAAGGCATCTATTTGGACACAGTGATAACTTGCCTATTTATTCAGTGAACCAGAGTGGTGGCTTTGCCAATTGGTAAGCATAATTCTTCTGAGTATAAACTCAGTTACAAAGAAAGTAAGCTTTCTTCTAAGCTTTCTTTGGGACATATTCATCAAAATTGTCTACATGGTCAGTCCACTATAAACCCCACCTCTCAACAGTGCATCAAGTGACTTACTGAGTCCACAGAAATTAACATCACTCTGCAAATCATGTCTTATAATTCTATGCCCAGGTCAGATCGTTTTGTTTCTCTCCAAAGATACCATGGATTGAAAATCCCTCCAGAGAAAGCTAAAAGGTAGATATACATCTAATATTTGTATCATTTTCAAGAAAATCTAGTCTTGCTTTATGCAACAGTCTACACCCAGTTTCCCTTATTGATAATATCTCACATTACTATGGTACATTTGTCACAACTAATGAACCAATATCAAGGCATCATTATTATTAGAGTTGTTAATTTATTTTATATCACTAGTTTTAGTTTGTGTCCTTTTTTCTGTTCCTAGATGCCAACCAATAAACCACATTACATTGTTTTGTCATGTCCCCATAGGCTTCTGTAGCTTGTGAGCTTTCTTAACAAGAAGTGTCTTTTGAATAGTAATATTGGCTACATATAACAGGGAAATGTAACTCTAGAAGTAAAATCCCCTTCATCTAAATTTTACTAAAGAATTTCCAGCATTGCCACTTAATTTATTATGTATAGCTATTGAGGTCTCAGTCAATTAGCCAAAAAAATAATTTAAACTATTCAAAGCTTCTAGACTTACCACATTATGTTTAGATACTGATACATATTTTAAAAAGTTCTTTCACATATATTAATCTTCTTTACTTTTTTGTGGACCACCCTCAGAACTTGTTAATATAGAATCTAATATCACATATTTTCCAGAGCCCCATCCCCAGTATTATTAATCTACATACTACAATTCTTTTGGTGGGAAAGCTATGTGCTTTTAGGTTTGTTTGTTAATTCGCTCAATGAAGCAGCCAGAATACACACAAAGCTCTTTCATTTCCACTAAACTTTAAGTGAAAAGTGAAAAATATTCCTGCAAAAGTTTGCTTTAACTGCACTGCATATTACAGTATTCCAAGTGTCTCCAAGAAATAATATAAATGTTTCCTTGGCCAGTGTTTTTTGTGGGCTACTGAAGTCAAGATCTAAATATGAACTGAATTTTCAGTGCTGTCAGATTTAGTTAACCCAGTTAGACAAGGACAGATTTCTCCCATGACAGCCAACAATTGACCAACCCTGGTCATGTGCCTATGCCTCAGTTGCCAGTGTGTGGGTTTTGGTCATTTATGGTTGTATTACCCACTTTTCTAGAATCATGTAGCTTAATAAAGCCATAACTACAGTATTTTTTATAATTCTGTGGTTGAAGTAGGGACCCTCTGGGTGTCCTGATGTCCTTCTCTTCTAGAGTTTCTTATGTAATTACAGTCAGATGGTTGTTCCATTATGGCTTCGTACACATATCTGATGTGTCTTTGGGAAAGGCTGGTAAATGGGCCTCGGTGAGACCTTGAATTCCTGAATCTCAGTCTCAGTGCAGCTTCACTGTGTCCAGATGGCCTTCTCATGGGGCCTTGACACGTGTTGTCCCAGAATTGTTTCTTAATTTTTATGGAATAGCTCAGGCTTTCCAAGACTGAAAAAAAAAATGGAAATGATTATGTTTTCATAAGTAAATTATGGAACTGCCACAATGTCGTTTCTGACACATTTAGTTAAAGTAAAGCACAGGGTCTGCCTAATTCAGCGGGTGATGAGACTGCACTAAGGTCTGAGTATCGGGATATGACAATTCAAAACCATGTCTGGAAACTAACTAAAATAGGTGGGAAGAAAGACTGTTTCTTCCTTTCAGATTTTACCAGACTTAAAGCACAGAGGAAAAAAAGTAGAAAGTTCTAGCTTTGAACAAACAAGATGTGGCAAATATCTCCCACATTAAGGAAACCTGCTCCTAGGAAGTGCAGGTGCCACTCCTGCCTGGTGTGTCTATGAAATGATCTGAGTTCAAGAATGATGTATTTTAAAAGAAATAATTGGTCATTACTTTTTGTTAACCAGGTAATTTTGTCTAATGCCAAGAGTTAATCCCTTTTCCTTGCTAGTTTCCCTGGCATAATGGAAATGCCTAATTATTAGGGAAAGTATTTTACCAATTCTAGAGACAGTTATGACAAAGTGATATTTAAATCTCCAAAATTTTGTCCTGTCACATATATTTTTTTCTTTTTTTCTTTTATTTTTAGGACCTCACCTTCAACATGTGGAAGTTCCTGGGCTAGGGGTCGAACTGGAGCTGCAGCTGCCAGCCTATACCACAGCTACAGCAACACTGTATTTGACCCACATCTATGACCTACACCATAGCTTGCAGCAATGCCAGATCCTTAATCCACTGAGCAAGGCCAGGGATTGAACCCATATGCTCACAGAGACAATCTGTGTCTTTAACCTGCTGAGCCACAAGGAAACTCCCCATGTTTGTTGGTCTGCTCTGATAGTACAAATATATTTGGTAATGATAGGGTTTCAATATGAATTTAATAACAATGATAAGGAACACAGAAATTCTTCTTGAACCATACCTGTTCTTCTGTAAGATGTTTGAAGAAATATGAAATATTTAATTATTTTGCCTAGAAGGCATATATCTCATGTCTTTCTGCAGGTATCGGTGCTAAGCTCTGCCAAAATGTCAGCCTAGACCTTGATGTCCTCCTTAATTTCCAGTACTCTCTAACTTTCAGTTGGTCACTCAACACAAATGAATAGAATATCTAAGGATATAACATCTTGTAGGAGAAAAAAAAGGAAGTAAGCAAGAACACCAATTTACCGTGTAGACCCAGGAATGGGCTTATATTTTATATCTAGTTGCTTAAGAAGCAGAAATTAGAAGGGACAAAAGAAAGCCCTTGACCTTTCAACCCAAATAATTGTGCCGTAATAAACATGAGGTAATCAAGGTCAGGAAACTGCTCACATAGGTGGATTTTGCCTCTTTTCTGGGTTGAAAATATAATGAAATAGGGCAATAGAAAGGGGATATGGAGCCACAGAGATAGAGATATCTGTTGGCTCAATGCATTTGAGCACCACAATCAGCTATGCAAAGGCAACTTAGTTTCTTTTTTAATCTCAAATTCATCTGCTTTTTCTTCTTAATCTCTGCCCACATAATAAAGAGAAATGTCATCAATATAGATTTCACTCAGGTAAACAGTTCAATGCAACAAAAGTGCATTCAGTAAAATAGCTGTTGTATGGAATTAAAATCTATTTTTTTATAACTTTGGGAATGAACATATTCAATTATTGATACTAAAAACTAAAAATGTGAGGGCGTCATCCTTAAACATGTAAATTGTACTGCTGGATTTCTGTTTCCTCCATACTCATATTTAAGCTGTTGTAAAATATACTTTACAGTTTCTATCCTCAAACTGTCACATGTTTAAACTTCCATCTGAATGTGTCTCACACAAATATTCCAACTGAGATACTTATCTAGGGAATGAGTGATGGTGAACCTGAGAAGGAGTATTATAAAACTGAAATTAAACCTATTTACAGATTTCAAAATGTCACTATAATAAACAAAATAGAGGTGTTCTGAGCCAAAACTACTGTATTTCTAGATGAGAAATTTGTTTTACAAATGTGCAATTGTTAACATGCTCTGCAAATATTGATTGCAAAATGAACATTTGAAAGGTGATGTCTAACAACTGATGACTGAAAGTGATTGTCAAAAAGAAAAAAATGGTGATATATTGAGAAAGATATATACACAAACTCATAATAGCTGTCTACATATACTCAAAGAATTAAACCAAACTCATAATAGCTGTCTACATATACTCAAACCAAACTCATAATAGCTGTCTACCTATACTCAAACCAAACTCATAATAGCTGTCTACCTATACTCAAAGAATCTAGAAAACTGAAGCAATCAGAATTTTAATTAGACTAAAAATAGAAAAGCATTTTATTTTTTTTATTTTATTTTTTTTTAAATTCCAGTTTATTCCAAAGTAAATTTGTATTTCTAAACCCTAATCCTAGGTGATATCCCTTGTGACTTTAATTTATATTTCCACAACTGCTTCAAAAGACCACTCTTTTCAACTAACCATATTTTATTTTATTTTATTTTTATTTATTTTTTTTGTCTTCTTAGCTATTTCTTGGCCGCTTCCGCGGCATATGGAGATTCCCAGGCTAGGGGTTGAATCAGAGTGTAGCCGCTGGCCTACGCCAGAGCCACAGCAACGCGGGATCCGAGCCGCGTCTGCAACCTACACCACAGCTCAGGGCAACGCCGGATGGTTAACCCACTGAAAAAGAGCAGGGACCAAACCCGCAATCTCATGGTTCCTAGTCGGATTCATTAACCACTGCGCCACGACGGTAACTCCAGAAAAACATTTTAAAAAGAGATGATGATTTAAAGCATTTCAACCAGTTCTGGGTAGGGTGTCAGAGAAGCAGTACATTTTTGTCATTTCCTGATCCTTTGATGCCATTTCAATAGAGTATGTATGTGAATTCCTTGGTTCTAGTTGTGGCTTCTTGACTGCTAAATCCCTAGAGAGCCAGTTCTGTGGTTTTCTGGAAGTCATTTCTAGCTTTAAACCTAGAGCCGGTGTATCCTATTTATGAACTGAATTTCATCCTCCCAAAATTTGTATGCCAAAGTTCTAATCCTCAGTACCTTAAAACATGACTGTATTTGGAGATAAGGAGTTTAAAGAGTGAATTAATTTAAAAAGAGGCCTTTGGGGTAGGCCCAAATGCAGTCTAACCGTTGTCTTTAGAAGACAACGAGATCCGTACACACTGCAGTGCAGCAGCACACATGCACTGAGCAAGGCCTATGTGAAAAGGCAGCAAGGGGGCAGACGTTTGCAAACCAAGGAAAGAGGACTTAGAGGAAGACAGCCCTGCTAGAAACTGATTCTTTGACTCCAAGCCTCCAGTGCTGTGAGAAAATAAATCTCTGTGCTTTAAATCATCCAGTTTGTGATATTTTGTAATAACAGTCCTAGCAAACTAAGACATTGCCATTTATAGGATTATTAACCTAAATTCTTGTACCTAACTCTTTCTGGTGAAATATAATTTACCAGAGTAATGACTGGCATACTTTTTAAAAAAATTAAGTAGCAGATGCTCAAAATTGAAAATCTGGGATTGCTTATCTGAACTGGTAGTGTTTGAAGGCAAAGGTGATTCTACTCCTCTCAGAAATGGAAATTAATAGTGCATGACACACAATGAGTTCAAGTAATGTGGCAATAAAGGTTGTATCTTAAAGTACAGAGAATCGAACAATAAAAAAAAATAACTTCAGGGATTAAAACATCGCTTAAAAGAGTGAAGAAAAGTTAAAGAGGTTAATCACAAAAAAGAAAATGCCTTATAAGATGAAAAGTTACTCAAATTAATTTTTCATTCAGAAAGTATATTTTAAAATACTTTTAAAAGTATTTTAACTTTTAAAAAAGTTTTTGGCTGTACCAATAGCACACAGAAGTTTCTGGTCCAGGAGCTTAATCTGAGCCACAATAGTGACAATGCTGAATCTTTAACTGCTGGGCCACCAGGGAACTCCTTAAGAGCATTTTTAAATAAAATGAAATAAAAATTTTAGTTCTAGTTTAAAGGTAAAGTGAATGGTGCCAAAATAGCTCTACTGCCATAAATAATAATAATAAAAAAACTAAAAAAAAAAAACATGAAATAACAGTTTTTGGCTTGTGAATGTCAGGCATCACAAAGCTTGAAAAAATCCTTGAAAAAAATCAAAATTAATGAGCTGAGCCCATTGATAGCCATATCTCTTGACCTGTGAGAATTTCCCCACTGAGGAATCAGGTCTGTACAGAGCCAAGGAAACCTCACCAAGCTAAGAACTTTCTATTCTTTCTTATTCTATTTGGTCTTTTGTATTAATGTCTTTTTACTGTCACCTTTCTTGTCCTTTCTTAATAATCTTCACAATTGTTAATCCTTATGTGAAACCGGCCATCCCTTCTAGTATAAATTAGGCATCTTTTAATCATTTACACTGAGAAATATCAATGCACTCACTCTGCCTCAAGAAAAAGTTGCTTAAAAAGAAATGGTAAAGCCATTAAAAAAATGTCAAGGAGTGTTAGTGCCAAAAAACCCCAAAAAAGAACCCTAAATTAGTAATTTCCTATAAGTAAATGAATATTGTTGCTAAATTATTATGAAATAGATATATACTTATCAGAGTTTAAACTATTTTTATACTTCTTTAAGTTTTAATTCTAAAAAATTACATGCAGCAAGATAATATTTGTTGTCTCTTTCATATGTAGTAGCAAATGTTTGGAGTTGATTTATTCATGCTATAAATACTTATATGAAAGCATATCACATCAACTTTCATCATGATTTTATATTTCAAAAATGATCAAACACCCTTCCACTTCTGAGAGATGTAAATGTTCCAGAAGACCTGATTTAATTTTATCCTGTATGTGTAGCTACAACTTAAACATCTTGAGGTTGTGTAAAGAGTACGATTAGATAAAAACCATACATGTAAGGCATCATTAACAATTTCCCATATAGCTGAAATAATCTGCCATAAATATATATGCATGACTTTAAAGAAATAATAATGAGCAGGTTTTGCTAGAAATAATTTCCAAGTTCGTATTGATGAGGAAACATGCAATGAATTACCTGACTTGAATAATTTTTAAAAGCTATTTTTTATTTTATTTTTTTATTTTTATTTTTTTTTGTCTTTTTGCTACTTCTTGGGCCGCTCCCGCAGCATATTGAGGTTCCCAGACTAGGGGTCTAATCAGAGCTGTAGCCACCAGCCTACGCCAGAGCCACAGCAACGCGGGATCCGAGCCGCATCTGCAACCTACACCACAGCTCACAGGCAACGCCGGATCGCTAACCCACTGAGCAAGGGCAGGGACCGAACCCGCAACCTCATGGTTCCTAGTTGGATTCTTTAACCACTGCGCCATGATGGGAACTCCAAAAGCTATTTTTTTAAAAAAATAAGTTTTATTAGGATATAGTTGACTTAAAAAGTTGAGTTAGTTTCAGGTATACAATAAAATAAATCATTTATGCATATACATATATCCTTTCTTTTTCAGATTATTTTCCCATTATAGGTTATTACACAGTATTGAGTAGGTTACCCTATGCTATACAGTATGTCCATGTTACCTAACTATTTTATATATAGTAGTGTGTATATATCAATCCCAAACCTTTATTTATCCCTCTCCATCTCCATGTTTTCCCTTGGGTAACCATAAATTTAATTTCAAAATCTTTGAGTATGCTTTTGTTTTATAAATTCTTTTATATCATTTTATTAGATTCAACACATTAGTGATCTTATACGATATTTGTCTTCCTCTTTCTGACTTACTTCACTCAGTGTCAAAATGACATTATTTCATTCTTTTTATAGCTGTGTAATACTCCATTGTATATATGTGCCATATCTGCTTTATCCAATCCTCTTTCAGAGGACATTTAGGTTACTTCCATATCTTGGCTATTGTGAATAGTGCTGTAATGAACATCGGGGTGCATTTGTCTTTTAAAAGCTAACCTTAAAAAATAAAGTTGGTCTGATTACCTCTCTATGGCAATTCTATTACTTCACATCAGAGTCCAAGCTAGAAAATTTTAAATACAATAATGAAAATATCTAGATCAGATATTTTGAATAGTTTTAGATTTTATTAACTCATAAAGATAAAAGGTGGAAGAAGGTGAATGGAAAAATGTTAAAGACTCAAAGGACAATCACAGAGAGGATGCTGATTTCTCCCTCCTGTTCTTTGTGTTTCACATAATTACTGCATTAAAAACATGTATATGGTAAGTGAATATAAAATGCTCAGTGGTAAATAAGCTTATTTTGTGTTCTTGAATTTAATTCAGCTTAATGTAATTAAATAAAAGACTTTTTTTTTTAATTCTCTATGAGGTGCCAGGCTATTCGGTGCAAAAAGAAGGAAAGGAAAATAAGACATTGTCATTGTCCTTGAGAACTCACTTCCCAGAGAGATCGTTAGACTAAAAATAAACCAACCAACAACAACAACAAAAAAAAAAAACAAGGTGTACTTTGCCATCTACATTTGATTTTATCCCTCAGATATTATGGACTGAATTGTATCCATTCCCCAAATTCATATGTTGAACTTTAATTCCTAATACTTCAGATAAGGCCTTGAAAGAAACAAGGCCTTTAAAGAAATAAGGCCCTTAGCTTTTATTTAAGCTAAAATAAAGCTTCTCTGGTAGGCCCTAATCCATTATGACAGGTGCCATTATAAGAAAAGGAACTTTGGACACAAAAGAAATACCTGGGGTGTGCATATACACAGAGAAAGGCAGACATCTGTAAGCCAAGGAGAATGACCTTAGGAGAAACTAACCCTGCCAGATCTTGAACTTCTAGCCTCCAGAACTGTGAGAAATAAATTTTGGTTATATTTGGCATCTAGTCTGTGGTATTTTTTATGGTAGCCCTAAGTAAACTAATTTACCAGATTACAACTCATTTTTTTTTATTTTCTACATTTATTTAATATGTAGTTGAGAATCTACTTTTTTTTTTTGGTCTTTTTTAGGGCCACACCTGTGGCATATGGAAGTTCCCAGGTTAATGGTCAAATCAGAGATGCAGCTGCCAGCATACACCACAGACACAGCAATGCTAGATACGAGCAGCTTCTGCAACCGACACCACAGCTTACAGCAACTCCAGAACCTTAACCCACTGAGCAGGCGGGCTAGGGATCAAACCCATGTCCTCATGGATACTAGTCAGGTTTGTTAGCACTGAGCCACAATGGGTACTCAAAGAGTATACTTTTCCCTAGGTTCTCTACAATATAGAAGCACCAAACAAGAAAGATATTATCTCTGATATTAAGATGCTCAGGGTACGAATGACAAATACTGCATGAGCAATGACAGTTTTGATGGACATGATAAATTTGTATCCAGTCTATTATGAGAACTGACAATAAGAGATCTAAATGAAGTTTCTAATGAGAGTTTTTCCTTATGAACTGTTTTCAACTCTATTCAAAGTTGTGCTTGGTCTAGCTAAAGAAGGTTGCAGAGAAGGAAGCAGAAAGGTGAAATGATTGAATATTAAACTGAAACCTAGTTGAAATAATTGATACAGACAAACAGGAATAAACCAGTGGGATACAAAGCTAAGAGGAAGGGTCGAAATAAGAGATGTGTAGGTCATCTTACCTACATGATATTCAAAAGTCAGAAAAATATTTTTTAATAGAGCACAGTCAGTAGATTTTTTTTATTTTGTTCTATTTTGTTTGTTTGTTTTTCACAGTTTTGTTGAGGTGCAGGCATACATACCAAAAAAAAAAAAAATCTCCCTTTAAGGTATTCAGTTTCCTGAGTTTGGACAATTTTAAAGAGTTATAAAACCATCACCACAACTGAGATGTTGAACATACCAGATGCTCCAAAGAATTTCTTATATACTCTCTGTTGTTAATACTCTTTTCTATTCCTACAGTGTACAACCATTTATGTTTTGTTTTGTTTTGTTTTATCACTACAGGGTACCCCTGCTCAGAAGTTCCATTAAATTGGAATCATATTATTTAAATATAGTCCACTGCATTTAACTTTTTTACACTAGGTCTGTTTTAAACACGTATCCAAACTTGGTTTTCTGATTAACCTTCTATAGAATATGTATACTACAACTAGTATGTCAATTGACCAATTGATGAGTACTTGATTGTTTCCAAGTTTTGGCTACCATGAATAATGCTTCTATGAACACTAATGTGTTATTTTTTGGAGGGGCAGATGCTTTCTTTTTTCTTTAATAACTATATAGGTACATATTTATATTATATTTAGGTAAAAAAATTGACATAAGTTGATTTATTTGTTTTAAGAGATTATGACAAGGAAGAAGTCAAATATATATAACTCATAGTTTTATATCCTGAAATAATGATTTAACATAGTATTAGCATTTTCTGAGATGAAAATTTGAAAGCAAAAATCATGATAATAATTTAAAATCTTGAATTTGAGATCCTGTGATGCAACCAAATGAGGAGATTGAATATTGGTTAAATAAAGATAGTACAGGTAACAAAAGCTCTCTTGGCTAGAAAGTAAACATATTGTGATAGTATAGAGGCAAATATAATTCATGATGTTGAAAAAGATCAGTGGCCAGCAAAATATGGCCAAAGGCCAAACTACCTATTTTTGAAAATTAAATGCTGCTCAGTAATTGCTACACCCATTAGTATATGCATTTTCTATGCCAATTTCACACTACAAAATCCAGAGTTAAGTAATTGTGACAAAGACCAAATGACCAACAAATCCATATTCACCCTCCGGTCTTTACTCTCTGGCCCTTCACAGAGGAAAGTTTACAGAGTCCCCAACATGATTACCAAAAAAAATACAGAATTATAAGAAAAAGAGTTAAGACAGTGTAGAGGAGTAGAATCTTCTTCTTTTAAACATAAGGTGGAGGGGAGAAATCTAAAAAGAAGATCAAGGGATGTGTGCAGACTGTAAGAAGAAGAAATTAGAGAAGTGTATTGTTATAAGGTCCAAGGAAGGTTTTAAAGAAGAATGAGAAGATGGACTGGAATAAAGAAATATAAGGATTGAAAAAAAAAAGTACATAGAAGTCATTGATAAATTTATAAGGACACTTGTGATGGAACAATAAATATCCAGTGATGGCAAATAGGACTGGGAAACAGATAATTGGAGCAGGGTGTGAAATGTATTCAATTTGCTTTGGTAGTGGGATGAGAGATGTTTGAGTTGAAGTCTAGAAGCTTTCTGATTATTATCCATTTGGAGATTAGGGACCATTTGTTGCATTTGTTGTCTAAATGGAACTATGTGAAGATAATGATAATTGCCAACAAGAGCACAATGTATTTCAATACCTGATGGGGATATGACAGAGTTATTAGCAAGGCAAATGTAGACCTTAGTGGGTTAAGTGATGCTCTAGTGGAGGACACTGAGGCTGTAGTGAAATAACAAAGTGGAAAAAAGAAAGAAAAAAAGAAAAAGAAAGAAAGAGAAGGAAGGGAGGAAGGAAGGAAGGAAGGAAGGAAGGAAGGAAGGAAGGAAGGAAGGAAGGAAGGAAGGAAGGAAGGAAGGAAAGAAAGAAAAGAAGGAAGAAAGGGAGCAAAGTAGACTTTATAGTGTCATCACTTATTCATAAATGCATGGTTGGGATAGAAATGAGGTGCAGAGGGCCTTGCCATTGTCTTACTTGTGGTTGGATCTTGGGCAAATGTCTCCTTCATTCAGTTTTAGTTGGTTATGCCACACAGGAATACTTAAAATTTCCCAAACTTTACTTCATAATAAATATTATGTAGTATCACATTTTATAAGGACAAGAAATAGCATCTTTAAATCAGAAATGTTAAAAGAAAGGAAACTATTCCCCACCACTGTCTTGAGTGCCCTGTGAAAAAATAAAATGTCTCATAGGGACTAACTATTGATTATTATTGTGGTCAAAATAAATTCATGCATTTTACCCTCTGCATTAGCAGATATGATGAAAGTTATTCAGGAAGTCCCACAGTCTAAAGGGATTGGTATTTATGAATGCTTCCTATTTTATTCTAATTTGAAAGAAATGAAGTAAAATTCACCTTTTTTTTGTCTTTTTTTTAGGGCCACGTCCATGGCATATAGAAGTTCCTAGGCTAGGGGTCTAATTGGAGCTGCAGCTACCAGCGTATGCCACAGCCACAGCAACACAGAATCCCAACCATGTCTGCAACCTACACCACAGGTTGTGGCAACGCTGAATCCTTAACCAACTGTGCAATGCCAGGGATCAAACCTGTGTCCTCATGGATACTAGTTGAGTTCATTACCACTGAGCCATGACAGGAACTCCTTCACTTTATTTTTAATATACATCACCATCATCCTATTCTGGCAAGGTATCTGAATTTACAGGTATATTGAACCCAGAAACCAAATTTCAATTTGATCACTATCAAAATAAAATTGCTTCATTATAGAAATGATATCATGATATATTTCTTCTCAGAGAAATAATTCAAGGAAGAATTTTAAACTGTTAAGCCACACACATATTACTTATTGAGCATGAATAATTAATATGTTTGAAATAGATGACTCAGTATAATGGTGAAATTTGGGGAATAATTGGATCTGAGACTTTAGATGCTTAATGGTGAGACACTATTGAGATATTTACCATTACTTAGTGGCAAGAAACTGGATGTTAATATCCTAAAATTTTCAACAAATGGTTCTAGAACCATCTGTTCAATTGCTAGCTTATGATATTAGACCTGAATCAATGAAACTGTCAAAGTATAACAATCTGTGTGAGGTCTGAACAGAAGACCTCTTGAGTATTTTCCAGAAGAAAAGACCCTAGTAGCCTATGGGACATCTTTTCAGTTTGCTAACAGTTGAGGCTCTTGACTGTGTTCAGTTCTCTAGACAGCCTGTCATCCTGTTAAGAATAATTTTTATTATAATCTTTGTCTGCTGTTGCCTCATATAGATTAACCAGTTATTCTGACAGCCTCTTAATATTTCAGTCATTTGAGTTCCTAACAAGTAGCCTCATCATGGTCCTGAAGGTTCTAAAGGATCAGTTGAAGATTCTGATTCTAGGCCCAAATCTGACGTATTTCAGATCTGATTAGAGGCAGTTATAAGATTTTGCCTGACAATCTTCACAAGGCTGAGGGAGGGAGATAATTTGCCCTCCTCTCACCAGATGAAATGCACAGCCAGTGCACTGCAGTTTTTAGGACTTGCAGTCAAGGACTCACATTCCCCAGACCAGTCATGCTCATACACATATCAGACGTCCTAGGCTTAGTATCCCCACTCAGAGAACTCTTTATACAGTATCTTGTCTAAGGTACTTTCTCTGCTCCAAGTCAGTCATTTTTCAGTAAAGATATTACAAGAAAAGAAAACCTGCAGAGCAATAGCCATCAGGAACATAGACCAAAAAAAAAAAAGAAACAAAGTTTAAAAAATTGAATGCAACAATCCATACATATGTGTAGATAGATAGCTAGACAGAGTGTTATGTGTATATAGATTTTATATATATATATATATGTATACACACACACACACACACACACACACATATATTCCTTTGTCCTGTTGGCTGAAGAAACCTAGAAGAACTGATACCCTAGGATCAATGAGCACATTTAGCAGAAGATACTGGTTTCCAGTACCATTTGCAAATAAAATAAATCAGCACCCTTGGAGAAATGGCTGATTCTAGGGCTGTGGTGGGAAGTAAATGAGTATGGAGCATTGCCAAAGTTAGGAAGTGCTTATGAATGTAAAACTATGATGGTGGTACATCAAAGGGATATAGAAACCAACAGAAAGAATTCCAGCTTTAATAGATATGTGTGTGTGTGTGTGTGTGTGTGTGTGTGTGTGTGTAAGCCCCGGGTGTCCATAGTGTTATGAATAAATGAATAAATGATTCAATAAATAAATAAATGGTGGATGATAAACAATTTCCCATATCAAAAATTTCCAAATATTTTGCAGAAATTCTTCAGTCTCAGAAGGTTAAACACAACCTTAAGTGTAGACTGTAAAAATGACTTTATTCCAAAAGAGTATAGTATGGAAAGTAAGGAGTGGGGCAAAAAGATTAATATAACAGTGCAGAAAAAAAAAATCACATTAATGTCAATGGTGTTAAGCTATTTTAAAAAGTACCCTTAATACAATGTGAACAATGATGCCTTACTTGTGTGGTTTTCCTCTCTAAAACCCAAACTGCAGTCTATCATGAGAAAAACATCAACAAATCCCAGTTGAGGACCACTCTACAAAATATCTGAAAGGCTTTCTTGAAGAATGTCAAGGTCAGAGAAAACAGGGAACGTCTTTATCACCACCTTAACTGAGAGGATCCTAGGGAGACTTAACTACTAAATTCAGTATGGTATCCTGGATAGGTACTTGGAATTGAAAAAGATAATTAAATAAAAATTAGATCAATCTGAATATAGAATGAATTTAGTTAATCATAATTCAATATTGGTGTATTGATGGTAACACACGGGCTATTCTATCATAAGATGCTAGGAGAATCCAGGTGTGGGGTATATAGAAATTCTTTGTACTATTTCATATTTCTTTTTGTAATTCTAAATCTATTGTTAAATAAAAAGTTCAGTAAAAAAGCATGTCCTATACATACACATCTTAAAAATTTAGGAAGTACTGATAACAAATATTGATATATTTTCAGTTTATTATTCAGAAATCTATTACATTTTAAAACTTGTCCCTTCTTCTTGGTAACAGGCAAATTGGAAGCTATGCAAAGGCTTTCCCTGTGGGGTTGCAGCATCACTATCAAGGAATCAAATATAGGTTAACAGATGCTACACTGGGGTGAAGGTAGGAAGAAATTGTGGCTGATTGAGAGGACATGTACAGATGGATAAGAAAGCCAGAAGAGGAAATTCTCACCCCTTATCTAATTTCAGCTTCCCAAAGCAAGATAGAGATTTTCTTAGCCATTTCTCTTAGATGTAGTGCTGACTTATGTTCAAAGTTGGGAGAAGACCAAGGTTTCTTTTCTACAGAAAAGGAGAACCTGACTGAAGCCAAATTCTAAGATTTAACCCAAAACAACTTGAATCATTTGGAGAAAAGATATCAAGCAGGATTTCTTGATGGATCTCCTGATTAACAGCAATTGAATTTCTCTCTCACTTCTCTTCTCTGGTATTTTCTCATTTATGTTTATCATATTGTTTATTTTATCATCTTAAAATAGCGACTGCCTCAGAAAAAGACTATATGTTTTACCACTATGGGTGAGTAGCTGGTGGTCTATGTGGCTGTGAGCCAGGATGGCATCTCTTTTAGACAACTGGATGGATACAAAGCAAAGGGATTTTTACTCTCTGACCCCAAATCAGATTCTGTTTTGTTCTTAGACCACATGTGAGTATGGATGGATCATTAGAAAAGTGACTATTGAAGGAATCAGCATTATGTCCAAAGTGATGAATATTGATAGATGTAACTGTTAAAAATCAGGGCTAATTTGATTCTGTAACTTCAGAAAAGACAATTTTACAAGGCCTTTATTTTATTGATTGAAATGTATCCTGAAACATATCTCTGAATATGATCAGTTAACAATTGACCAGATGACACCTTCTTTGAAGATGCATATAATTTACTTGGATTTAACCATCACCAAAAGGACTCAGCACTTTTGATGACTCAGCTATCACTGGCTTCAATGGAATAAGATGTTCCTGGGGCCTTCAAAATAGGTCTTGGTATAGACTGGAAGATTATTCTGGAGGCTCACCTTGGATATGATAAGGGTTTGTTAACTTAGGAACACAAGAGGGTGCTATTTTCAAGGAAACTGGTCATGCTTGCCTACTGCCTTTGAAAAAGGAAGAGAAAGTCTGATTAAATTAGAATAATGATCAAGTGAGCTTGTGGCTCAGGCTACATATGTAGGGACATTCTGAGCAGCTTAAAATTGGCAAGTCGTCAGTGATGTGTATGTAAATATGCAACTTTATTTATCAAGACCATATGTCAAATCATTACTTTCAGGCTTTGGAGGTTGAACCCAAGAGTCTCAAAAGTTATGGTGTTACTTTGCAAGCTTGTTGCCTGCGGTGATTCTTTCTTAACAATAAGCCAGCTGAAAGCAGGGTGATACCTGTTTTGTGTTATGACTTTGATTGTAAACCTGAACTGAAACTATTGCAGCTGGTTGACTAGGATGGATAGTAGAGCAACATAAACGGAAATCTATCCATGGCCAATGGATCCAATAATATATACCAAATATGACTGCTTAGACCATAATTAATATTGAAGTCTTCCTTTTCTATTTAGATCAAAGCTTTTGAGAATAGTATGTATGCGGAAATGTATATAGAACATAAGTGTATACAGGGATGAATTTTCATAAATTAAACTTTCTGTGCAACCAACATCCAAATCAAGAAATGTCATATTTATATAGCATATCAGAAGCCCCCATGGGCTTTCTTCCTAGTTATCATCTCACTCCAAGAAAATCTTTCTTTGAGCCTAATAAACTGTTGTTTGCCATTGTTTAAACTTTGTAAAACTGTATGTTACAAATATAACCTTTGGAGATTGTCTTCTTTTGGTTAAGGTTGTTTTACCACATTAGTCATGTTGTTTTACAGAGCAACAATTCATTAATTTTCATGGCCATATATATTATTTCATCATATGACCACATCATAATGTATGCATTTGGATTTGCACTCTTTTTTTTTTTGTCTTTTTGCTATTTCTTTGGGCCACTCCCGTGGCATATGGAGGTTCCCAGGCTAGGGGCCTAATCGGAGCTGTAGCCGCTGGCCTACGCCAGACCCACAGCAACGCAGGATCCGAGCCGCGTCTGCAACCTACATCACAGCTCACAGCAATGTCGGATTGGATCGTTAACCCACTGAGCAGGGGCAGGGATCGAACCCGCAACCTCATGGTTCCTAGTCGGATTTGTTAACCGCTGCGCCACGACGGGAACTCCTGGATTTGCACTCTTAACTCATCATAGGTGTTCTCAGGAAATACTATTATTGTTTTATCCCATATTTTTTAAAAATAGAGAAAAACAATTTTATTCTTGAAGTATTTCTCTGAAATATTTATTTTGTTTCTTGCAGCTGTCCCTTTTATTTAATGTTCTTCCCACAAAAGCCTAACCTTTATGTTTCACTTTCAGTTGTGCCTTGCCCTCATGGTGGCTCAAAGCCAAATTCCCCATCCTTCAATATAGTTATTAACATCCATCACCTGCTTGGAATGGACATTTGGTCCAAATGGCAAATCTAGATTCCACATTTTCCTCACTAATCTGTTTTCTGCTCTTGGTTATTTTTGCTGTTATTTTGCGTTTAGGGAATTCTTCTTGTTTTCTGTGAGCTTGCAAAATGTTTAAAAATAAAGGGGAATGATACTTTATATAACATATATTATATTGCAGTGTGAAAACTTTTCAGACTATCTAGCCAACCAAGCTGTCAGAAAAAGAAATCCCTTGCAGCTTTTTAGGGTTAGTTTTTCACTACTGTCAACATAGAAATTGTATGGAGAAATGAATAAGTTTAATTTCAGGCATAAGGTATTTTAAATAAGTTATTTAAAAAATATACACCTCAGCTGTTTGTCATTTTAATGTCTGTTTAGTTTTTTATAATAACATGATTACTGAGATATTCAATATTCCAACAATAACTTTATATTGATTTTAAAAATCTAAGATTTAATCTGCTGTTATAATATCTGTACATATTTTTCATGTAGATATCAATATACTTTTTCTTGCTTTAGAAATATTAGGAAAATCCTATGAGGTCTTCTGCAAATGATGCATAATACGCAAGTCGATTATTTTATTCCCATTTCAAACTGAAAGCACTGATAAGACACACACCTAATATCCAGTAAAATGAAAATGCTTAATGCCAAAAATCTCTGTAAGTAAAACATCCTTATGTTGATTATATAAGAAAATATAAGTTTTAATATAATTATATGTTTTACTTTTAATTGAGGAGACATTCATCACTCTAGATTTAAAAGTATAGATGAAAACCATCCAAAATAGGCATGTTAAGTAAAAACATACTGCTTTCAAATCCTGTGCTTCTATTTCTTCAATATCTCTGTTCCATTTTGATGAAAACTCTGTTACTGGATCATTAACTCCATTTCAGAATGCCATTTCATAGACTAATCAATACTAGATGAATGTGTCACAGCTACTACATTCACAGTCATATGACCAGAGTTGCTGGTGACAGAAATAATTGGCTAAATAATACTTTTTGACCTCTGGGAGTAAACAATCAAAATATAAGTAAAGAAAATAGCACTATTTTTACAAAATTTTCTTTTGTCTTCCAGTTTAATGAAATAGCAAATTCTATAAGAATGTATGTACATATCTTTGCATTTTCGATCATTTTGTCCTTATTTTGAATGAGAATATCGGCTATAGAAAGGGATGCCATTAGGAATTCCAATTATATAAAGAAAACTTCTGTAAATCCTACAAAATAAATTATTTTTAACATATTTATTACACAAAAAACTGCAAATAAAAATACCTTGGTGAAGCTAGGAATAATTCTTGAAAGAAACATTTTATTGAATACTTTGTTTTAGCATATGTATACTCAATGCAATTTTTTTAAAATGTGAAGACTAAAATTTATTAATGGGAGGTTTCCTTCTATTTTGAAACATTGAAATCTTAACTGTTAATTAATTGTTCATATAAATGGCAAATGTTCACCATAGTATTTTTTCAAATATAAGAGAAATGACCCTTTTATTTGGAACATATTGAAATTTTGGGGGACAAAAATTTGGAGGAAGCAAACAGTTAGAATATCATATGCTTGATTGTTACCAAGATATATGCCCCAGAATCATACTCCTGCCCCTCCCTCAAATGAAAATCAATTGCTCTTTTCTGAGTTTTAGGAGGAAGCTTCTGTCAATGTAAAAAAAACTTGGCATCAGTAAACAAAGGATGTTGCAGCCATCAAGCCATCACATTACAGCTGCCCAGACACTGAGACCTGAGGGAACTCAGGATAGAAACAGGATGCCCTCCATCAAGCAGTCAGCTGCTGCAGGCACACCCTCAATGGCGCACCCTGAGAAGACTCAAGATGAGAAAGCACAGGTTACTGGCCCCAGATAGCTGAGGTACATATCAAGGGAATGATTTCAGTGAGCCCTGACTCTTGTACCTTCCCATATATAGAGAAGCACTAAATTCCTTAACTTGAGATGTCTGGTTTTCTTTAGCTAAGAGAAATCTTTTGATGTTCTGACTACTTGGTTTTTGTTGCAAAAACTGTTATACATCCTGGCTCCTCCCTTACTTTTCTGGAGCAGTTGTTCAGAGCTGAGATGATGTGCTCCTGGCTTAGGGCCTCAGTTTTGTCTGCAGAATAAAACTAACTCTCAGCTTTTAGGTTGTGCTTTTTTTTTTTTTTTTCCCCTTCAGTTGACACTCCAAAGAGAAAAATAAGAACTGTTTAGAACCAACTATGTCCAAGATAGCAGAAGATTTGACTTACAGTAGACTTTGAGCCTCATTATAAGCTCATTATAATACATCACCAAGCTAAATGACCTGGGCACCGGTGCCATGACAGTTTATAATTACTATAACAACCAGAAAAACCCAGACAAGGACTGAAAAGGAGAGTTGCATCAATTCTGGGTCCAAAGGACACATCTGCTCTTGAATAAATCGTGAATATTCCTCTCACTCTCCAATTGCCTCCTTTTTACTTCAACCCATCTACACATGTGGCATCTCTGCCCCAATAGTGTTGAGAAGTTGATTTACATACTTAGTTCCCACTTCATTGAATAAAGCTTATGTTGTTCTAGTATCAGCATCCATTTCAGTATCTACCTTGAGAACCTGAGCAAAAAAGGAACCTCCCAGCAGAGACAAGGGGACTTAGCCCAGGCTAGTACCTGACGTGTGGTCCACGCGACCAATTTGGTAACATGGTTACAAATAATCAGGCATCAGAGTGGCAATAAGTCTAATTTTTATGAAATCTGAGGCAGGAAAATAGATAGTAGGTAATAATTGATTTTACATAATTGATTAGCATTAAAATAAGTACGTATACAATATTTAGCAACAAATGCTACAGAGGTACTATTTTTATACAATGTGTATGCACACATTTGAATCACATGCATTTTCTCCATTAGATTGATTTTATAATATCAATGTATCTGAATTTTTAGAAATGACCTATGACTTGTTTTTTGCTACTCCTATTTAGGTAAATCTATTAAAAATGGCAAAAATCAAAACTTAGAAGTAAATAATTCATTAATGAGGTTTCAAAGTTAAATAAACTTTTGAATATGGCATTTACGAATTTCTATTAATACATATCTATGATGAAATAATGAGCAGTGGGGAGAGACAGAGAAATACACACACACATAAACACACACACACACAATGTTTAATGTTTACTCGACTGATTTACAATTCTTTAGTATCACACGTTTGATTGAATAGTGTGACTTCACTTTTTTCCAACAATATATTTGAACCTGTTTTCAAATGTAAATTGTAAATTTTCCCTTTCAAATACCTTTTTGAATCATATTTACTTGAGTTCCTGAGGCCCTCTCTGTTTCCTGAAGCTTCAAAAGGAATTCTTGGAATTTTGAGGTGCAGAATCTTAGGCTCCTATGTATAAAAGAGAAGCTCTAGAATTGATGTACAGACTAAGGAGATCTAGTTACTGTTGCTCTCTTCTTTTTTCCCTACATGAAAATTTCATCTGAAATACTCAACTTTTTTTCCAAAATATTATCTGAGATTTTTATGGCTGCAAACTTTTAATATCTTAGAGTCAATATTACACTTATTTTCCTAGAGTTGATGAAATCCTTGAGGCCAAGAATTTTAGCGTAATCATCAGTTCCTTTTGCAATACAAGCTGCATACATAATAGGAATAACGAAATAAATTTCATAAAGATACATTTTAAAAGGAAAAGTATTATTCTCTATTAAGATAATATTTTCAATTCTGAGAAGGAGAGCAATTCCTATAGAGCACCAAACTCTTAAATAAGGATAAAGAATTTTTGGTTCTTTAAAGCCATTCATTAAATCTCTTGAAAACTTACTACTAAAATATATTAAAATAGTACTGTAGATATTAAATATATTTAATAATTTAATTTTCTTGTGCATAGTCATTTAAAATTATTAAACTTAAAAATCACATTATTTTGTTCTTTTTATGGCTAAGTACTATTCCATTATGTGTATGTACCACCTCTTCTTAATCCATTCATCTGTTGATGGACATTTAGGTTGTTTCCATGCCTTGGCCACTGTCAATGGTGCTGCAATGAAAATAGGGATGCATATATCTTTTTGAATGAAGGTTTTGTCTGGGTATATGCTCAGGAGTGGGATGGCTGAGTCATATGGTAGTAATATATTTAGTTTTCTGAGGAACCTCCATACTATTTTCCGTAGTGGTTATACCAATTTACATTCCCACCAACAGTGCAAGAGGGCTCCCTGTTCTCCACACCCTATCCAGCATTTGTTATTTGTAGTCTTACTGACGAGAGCCATTCAGACCTCCGTGAGGAAGTACCTTATTATAGTTTTGATTTGCATATCTCTAATGATTAGTGATGTTGATCATTTTTTCATGTGCCTGTTGGCCATCCTTAGGTCTTCTTTGGAGAAATGTATATTCAGGTCTTCTGCCCATTTTTCAATTGGGTTGTTAGTTTTTTTGCTGTTGAGTTATATGTGTTATTTGTATATTTTGGAAATTAAGCCCTTGTCAGTTGCATCATGTAAAATTATTTTCTCCCATTCTGTAAGTTGTCTTTTCTTTTTTCTTTATGGTTTCCTTTGCTGTGCAAAAGCTAGTAATTTCGATTAGGTCTATATTTGTTTTTTTTTCTATTGTCTTGGGAGACTAACATAAGAAAACATTAGTATGGTTGATGTCAGAGACTGTTTTGCCTATGTTCTCTTCTAGGAGTTTGATGATTTCTTACCTTAGGTTTAAGTCTTTAAGCCATTTTGAGTTTACACTTGTGCATAGTGTGAGGCTGTGTTCTAGTTTCACTGATTTACATTCAGCTGTCCAGTTTTGCCAACACCATTTTCAGAAAAGACTGCCTCTTTCCTATTTTATATTCTTGCATCCTTTGTTGAAGATTAATTGACTGTTAATGCCTGGGTTTATTTCTGGGCTCTCTATTCTGTTCCATCAGTCTGTATGTCCATTTTTGTATCAGTATCAAACTGTCTTGATTACTATATCTTTCTAGTATTGTCTGAAGTATTGCCTCTTGCTGTTGTTGTTGTTTCTTCAGGATTGCTTTGCACTTCTGGGTCTTTTGTGATTCCATATGAATTTTTGTATTATTTGTTCTAGTTCTATGGAAAATATCATGGATAATTTCATAGGGATCACATTGAATCTGTAGATTGCTATGGGCAGTATGCCATTTTAATGATATTAATTCTTCCAATCCAAGTGCATGGAATATCTTTCCATTTCTTTGAATCCTTTTTAATTTCCTTGATTAATGTTTTATAGTTTTCAGCATATAAGTCTTTCATCTCCTTGGTCAGGTTTATTCCTAGGTATTTAATTTAAAGGTATCTTTAAATATTCATTTTATAATATTGCATTGTTAGTATACAGAAATGCAACTGATTTCTGAATGTTAATCTTGTATCCTGTACTTTGCTAAATTTGTTGATTGGTTTGAGTAGTTTTTATGTAGAGTCCTTAAGGTTTGCTATATACAGTATCATGTCATCTGCATTAGTGGCAATTTTACCTCTTCACTTCCAATTTGGATAACTTTTATTTATTTTTTTAGTCTGATTATGGCTAGGATTTCCAATATTATGTTGAATAAAACTAGTGAGAGTAGGCATCTTTGTCTTGTTCCATATTTTACCAGAAGGCTTTCAGCTTTTTTCCACAGTGTATTATATTGGCTGTGAGTTTTCCATAAGTGACTTTTATCATGTTAAGATATGTTCCATCTATACCCAAGTTGGTAAGAGTTTTTTGTATCATAAATGCATGTTGGATTTTGTCAAATCCTTTTACTGCATCTATTGAGATGATCATGTGGTTTTTGATTTTTATTTTGTTAATATGGTGTGTGATATTGATTGATTTGCATATGTTGAACTATCCCTGTGAACTTGGGATGAAACCAACTTGGTTGTGATGTATGATCTTTTTTATGTGTTGTTGGATTCACTTGGCTAAAATTTTGTTGAGAATTTTTGTGTTTATATTCCTCAAAAATGTTGACCTATTATTTTCTTTTTGGTAGTATCTTTTGTTTTGTTATTAAGGTGATGATGGCTTCATAGACTGTCTTTGGGAGTATTCCTTCTTCTTCAACCTTTTGGAAAAGTTTAAGAAGAATGGGTGTATGTTCTTTGTATGTTTAGTGGAATGCCTGTGAAGCCATCTGGTCCTGGACTTTTACTTGTAGAGAGTGTTTTTATTACATATTCAATTTCATTTCTAGCATTCAGTCTGTTTAAACAATTTATTTCTTCTTGATTCAGTTTTGGTGAATGTATGTCTCTAGAAAGTTATTCATTTCTTCTAGGTTGTAAAAATTGTTGGCATATAATTATTCATAGTATTCTCTTATGTATTTTTGTATTTCTGCAGTAATCGTTGAGATTTCTCCTTTTTCATTTATTATGCATTTATTTGGGTTTTCTCTCTTCTTCTTGGTGATCTGGCCAGAGTTTGTCAATTTTGTTTACCTTTTCAAAGAAACAGCTCTTGGTTTTATTAATTTTTTTCTACTTTTTTTGAATCTCTATTTTATTGATTTCCTCTCTGATCTTTATGATTTCTTTCCATTTGTGTACTTTAGGATTAGTTTGTTCTGCTTTTAGGTGTTAGGTTAAGTTATCAATTTGATATTTTTCTTCTTTTTTTACAAAGGCCTGTATTGCTATGAACTTCCCTCTAAGAACTGCTTTTACAGCATCCCATAGATTTTGAATGGTTGTATTTTCATTGCCATTTGTCTTGAGGTATTTTTTAATTTATCTTTTGATTTCCTCATTGACACACTTTTTTTTTTTTAAGTAGCATGTCGTTTAGTCTTCATGTAGTCAAATTTTTCTCATTTCTTTTCCTGTGGTTGATTTCTAGTTTCATGCCACTGTGGTCAGAGAAGATGCCTGAAATAAGTTCTATCTTCTTAAATTTGTTGAGGTTAGTTTTGTGCCTCAATATGTGGTCAATCCTTGAGAATGTTCCAAGTACACTTGTAAAGAACATATATTCTGATTTTCTTTGGGGGGGGGATATAATGTCCTGAAAATATCAATTAAGTCTAACTGCAATATTGTGTCATTTAGGACTTCTTTTGCCTTACTGATTTTCTATCTAGAGAATCTATCTGTCCATTGATGTGAGTGGGGTGTTAAAATATCCTACTATTATTGTATTCCCATCAATTTCTCCTTTTATGTCTGTTAGTATTCATTGTATGCATTTGGGTGCCCCTATATTAGGGGCATATATATTGATGAGTGTAATATCCTCTTTTTGAATTGTTCCTTTTATCATTAAATAGAGTCCTTCTTTGTTTGGCTTTATGGGCTTTTTTTTTAAGTCTATTTATTTTGATATAAATATTGCAACTCTGGCTTTCCTGTTTTTTCCATTCCCATGACATATCTTTTTCCATCACTTCACTTTCAATTTATATGTTTCCTTTGCCATCAGGTGAGTCTCTTGTAGACAGCATATTATAGGTTCTTTTTTTATCCAGTCTGCCACTCCATGTCTTTTGATTGGAGGATTCAGTCCATTGACATTTCAGGTAATTATTGATAAGTATGTCTTAATGCCATTTAAAACTTGTTTTCTAATTGATTCTATATTTCTCTTTTGTTTCTTTTTTTGGTTGGATGATTTCTTTTTACTTTGTGCATGTATTCTCTTCTTTTTAGTACTTGTGGATAAATTTTTTGGTTTTGGTTTATGATTTCCCTGTTTTTCAAGAATGCTAATCCTTTCCTATTAGCCTGATAGTCATATAGGCTCAAGTACATTATTAAAAAAAAAGAATCTAGATTTTATTTTCCTTCCCCATATTTTATGGTTTGGTTGTTCTTTTTTACATCTTCATGCTTATCCTTTTGCTGTTTCTTGTGTTTTCTTTGCTTTTACAAAGAGTTTTTTCCTTTTAGATCAGTATATTATGTATATTATTTAAGTGATTACTTTCCAGTTGTGATTTCCTCTGTCCTATATCTTCTTATTTCTTTTTTATTTAGAGGAGCCCTTTCAATATTTCTTTTAGAATGGGTTTAACATTTCCATCTTTTTTCAGTTTTTGTTTGTTGGAGACATTATTTATTTCTCCTTCCATTCTAAATGATATTCTTGCTGGGTAGAGTATTCTAGGATGCTAATTTTTCCCTTTTAGAACTTTGAATATAGATGCCACTCTCTTTCAGTAGAGAAAAGTTGATAGCCTTATGTGGATTCCCTAATAATTAAATCTTTGTTTTATTCTTGCTGTCTTTAGAATCCTCTCTTTATCTTTAATTTTTGCATTTTTATTATAATATGTCTTGCTGTGTTCCTGTTTGGGTTCAACTTATTTGGGGCCCTCTGTGATTCCTTTATCTTGATATCTGTTTCCTTTAGATTTGGAAAGTTTTCAGCCAAAATTTCTTCAAATATATTTTCAATCTCAGTTTCTTTTTCTTCTTCTCCTTTTGGAATCCTATTATACATAGATTGGCCCACTTTATGTCATCTCATAGAGATCTCTTATATTGCTTTCATTTTTTTATTTGATTTTCTATCTGATTGAGTGATTTCCATTACCCTACCTTCAAAGTTATTTATTCAATGCTCTGCATTATTCATTTAGCTCTTAATTGCTTTTAACTCCACTTGCATCTCTGCAAATGAATTTTCTGTTTTTATTTATTTATTGTCTTTTAGGGCCACACCTGTGGCATATGGAGGTTCCGAGGCTAGGGGTTGAACTGGAGCTATAGACACTGGCCTATGCCACAGCCACAGCAGTGCAAGATCTGAGCCCCATCTGCAACCTGCATCACAGCTCATGGGAACACTGGATCCTTAACCCACTGAGTAAGGCCAGGGATCAAACCTGCATAATCATGGATACTAATCAGATTCATTTCCACTGAGCCACAGTGGGAACTCCTGCAAAAGAATCTTCTGATTTTTCTTGGCTCCTCCTTATATTTTCTAGTTTCTTTCTAAAATAATCTGCATTACTATTCATATCCACTCTTAATTCCTTCAGTATTTTCACTATCTCCTTTTTGAACTCAGTGTTTAGAAGACTGCAGAGCTCTGTTTCATTGTTTTCTCCTTCAGAGGAATTCTCCTGTTCTTTTAACAGAGAATGGTTCCTCAGCTTCTTCCTTTTGCTTATATTTTTGTTATTCTTTGAGTTTAGGGAAAACAACTCCTGTAGTCTTGGAGGCTACTTATATGTGAAAGCTCCCCTGGGTGGTTTGTGAAGTCTTACTCTTTTTATTTTTTATTTTTATTTTATTTTTCTTTTTTTGGTGTGGAGGCTGCTTTTCTTTTGGATGCTTCCTAACCAAGCTGGCGGTCATCCCCTTTATAGGGTGTGTGCTGGTGTAAGGCCTGCACTTTCTTCTAAGAAGATGGAGGCAATGGGCAGGGCCAGTAGCCAGTGCCTTATTGCTAGGCCTTTGACAGTGGCAAGGACCTCCTGGGAGGTGGTGCAGGATGCTTCTGGTTTCAGGGCCCTGGGAAGTGGAAGTGACCCTTAGAGAGATGTATGTGGTGCCCAGAGCTTTTGGCAGTGGCAATAGCAGGGCACGTGCATTCCCTAGGGAATGAGGGAAATGGGTGGTGTTTGGTTGCCATGCCCATCTCTGCACTGAATCCAGAAGTAAGTATGCCTGTAGGTGGTGCCTATTCATGGACCCCAGTTGGTAAAAGTTCACACCTACTTCTGTAGTTGGAGATGCCTGCAGCAGTTTGCCCCTGCTGGCCATAGCCCATGTAAGAGGTACCCCACCACCTATGAGCCCATGTAAGAGGTGCCTTATCACCTGTGAGCCCACACATGCACTGAGAAAGATATTCCCATCATGGTCCTGCCCCTCCTACTCTTGCCATCCCCAAACAACAGTGCCTTGCTTCTCCTGTGGGTATCTTGGCTGTGGCTCTCTAGTCCATAGCACACCACTTCCTAGCTCCTCGGGCTATCTCTACACAGAAAACCCTAGTCCTCTCCCCAGACCTGACTTCTGAAGCCTGAGTCTCAGCACCTTGCCCCACCTGAGTATCAGGCTGTGGTGTCCAAGGGTGGTTGGTAACAATTCTCTGCACAACTCTCATTCTTCTTTTCCCTACTCAGTCCAGTTGCTATGCTTTTCTCTGTGCTTTTCTTCTGATCCCCAAAAAGTCACTGCGAAGTAGGATAGATAAATATTACTATTATGTTCTTATGCGTAAATGGTTGAAGGATTTCATAATGCCAAGGCACAAAGATAAGGTAATTATTTGATTTTTAGTGTTTTAATATGGTATTCTATCACACTCTCTGCAGCAGTTACTGGCTTTGCCTTATAACAAATTGATTTTATAATTAAATAAAAAGTGAATGTTACTCACAAAGCATAGTGGAAAAACTGTGAGACACTTCATTGTGCTATCTTATAAATCAGGATAAAATTGCATAGACTATGTCTTAACCTGGGAATCTCCTATATCATACCATAAATTTGTTTAAGATCTTACCATCTTTGTAGATAACTCATTCATATTTTTGTCCTATAAAAAATAAGTATTAGATTACACTATTGATTGCATCAAGAGTCTACATGATGAGGAATTTCCTTTTGGGGCAGTGAGTTAAGGACCTGGTATTGTCACTGAAGCAGCCCAGGTTGCTGCTATGGTACAGGTTTGATTCCTGTCCCAGGAACTTCCACATGCCACAGGCATGGCCAAAAAAGAATAAAAAGAGTGTACATAATGAGTCTTATTCTAATTACTGACCGATTTATAGATTGTTCACTTAATTCGTTTAAAGATCTTTCAGTTATAAAATGGATGAGTTTGGGGATCTAATGTACACCAGGATGATTATAGTTAAAAATATTGCATTATATTTAAGAGTAGCTAAGAGGGTAGATTTTAAATGTACTCACCACAAAAAAAAGAAAAATAAGAGATGGTCATTATGTGAGGTGACAGAGATTTTAGTCAATGTACAGTAGTAATCATACTGCAACATATGTGTATCAAATCAATAAATAATGCACCTTAAACTTGCACAGGATTTTCTGTTGTGGCTCAGCAAATTATGAACCTGACTGGTGTCCATGATGATGTGGGTTCAATCCCTGGCCTCAGTGGGTTGGGGATCTGGCATTGCTGTGAGCTGTTGTGCAAGTCACAGGTATGTCTAGGGTCCCACACTGCTGTGGCCTTGGCTGTGGTGTAGGTCAGCAGCTGCAGCTTGGATTCGACCCCTGACCTGGGAACTTCCACATGCCACAGTTGCAGCCCACCTCCCCCCAAAAGAGGAGAAAAAAGGACCTACACAATATTAAATGTAAATTATATGTCAATAAAGTTGGGAGAAAAAGTCATTGAATAAGTGAAAATTATATGCTAAACCATGTGATCTGGATTGGAAAATAAACAAGTAGATAAGCCATTATTATTAAGGGCTCTTATAGTTTTCTAGCAATACAAATATACACAATATTACCAAGGAATAATAGGGCAAAACAAAATACCCAAACTCAAATAATTACTAAGTGGCAAAGATAAGATTCTACAAACAAACAAATACTTCTCTTCTCTGTAACTACAGCATTTTGTTTCCATAATATTTAGATTGACACAGCATCTCTGGACAACTTAATTATTTACAATCTAGCTATGCCATATTAAATGTGCACTAAAATATTATGTAATCATTAAATGCATGTTTTCAGTCAACATTTGAAGATAGCTGAAAATCTAATGAATATACTGCCAAGAAAAATAATTAAATATAAATTGTTTGTTCAAAATCATTGAACTTTTAAAACTTAATTCCATGCTCACACAAACACATGCACTCTCAGAAATATTGACTAGGAAGATAAGCATCAAACTGGTGTTATCATAATGATGTTGCATAATGAAAATATTAATAACATTTGTTCTATTTATTTTAATTTGTATTTTCTGAATTCTCAGTAATTTTTATAAATACTTCACTTAATAAAAATATGTAAATATACATTTTGTACCTAAAGTATTGAGTTTAATTTATCTTTTTTAATAACACTAAAATTTTAATGGATAAATAAAATGAGGTCAATCCAAAAGACCAATTTTAACATAGCAGGAATAAAGGAGTTAAATCTTGTTTTCTATTAGAAGAGAAGCGGTGATTGAAGAAATATTGGAACTGATGTCATTGACTTTTATTATATAAACTTACTTACTTTGGGAAACATATGCATTATTTCCCAAATAATTATATATTTCATATACATATACACACATACACACACACAGATGCATAACATATACACAATATATTTATATATATAACGTAGCTATCAATAAATGCATCATAATAAATTGTTCAGGTATACTATCTCATGCTTTATTCATACGGGATTAAAATCGAAAAAAAACTTAAATCACTGAGCTCTTAATAAAACAAAATGGTGCCTTTAAGATTGCATGCTCGACACTTTCAATTTAAAATGAAAGAAGTATCTCAGAAGCACTTATTTATAAACTGGAAAGGATTAATGCAATTAACATAAATTTGCTGGCATGGGTTAATTACTCTTTTCTAATATTTATTTCTTTTCTTTAAGCACAGGTTATAATTTAAGTCAATATAATCCTCTGTAGCAATATTCATGTGAGAACCAAATTTTCACTACACATTATTTAGCTGTGTCATTTTCAAACCATTGGATCACTTCTCACAAATCACTAATATAGTCCTCCGTTACATTCTTCAAAATTCTAATTTAAATAATCCTATTTCTGTCTGGTAGACATTGAATCATGAATATGGAATGACTTCATCTGACTTCACTTGAAATTCACTTAATTTTCAACTTTGTTGGCTGTGAGGTGAGTAGAAAATAATTTAGTTTAAAATTTCAGTACAAGGTGTGCTTCTATTCTATGAAGAGAAACTCTTTACTCAGTGCCCTAAATTGAGTTGTGATTTATCTCATAGCATTCACTAAGGATGATTACATTCAGATTATCAAAATATTTTTTTTGCATTGTACCTGTATGCCATTGTTTATCAATTTCGTGATTATTTCATGATTTGTGACATCACAAATTGGTCAAGTTCCTATATCTTGCCTTAAATCAGGTAAATTTCAAGAATCTCCTCTTTCCCCCCACAAATTTTTCTCTAGCCCTTTCTCTCTCTGACTCTTTTACAACTGAAAGCAAGCACTAATTGTTTGGTCTTTATCATTTGTTTTTTGTGACAATAGAGATTACATAATGAATGAGTTCCCCCCCCAAAAAATACATGCATTATGTTTGAGGGGTACATATGCATTGGAATATATTATTTATATATTGATAGTTATATTAATTGGCACATGGTTGTCTTACTATTTGACTATGCAATTCTGCTATCAGGTATTTACCTGATAGTAATACCCACACATATGTGAAAAGGTTTACGTAAGACAATAACCAATTCAACTTTATTTTACTAGTGACAATTTGAATATTCTCAGCATAAGGAAAATGACTGACTAGATTATTTTACATTCGTATTTTAGCTAATTCTAATGAGGATGCTAATACAGATGCTAACTGAATATATCCATAAACTTTCTTTTATGAATGAAGGGAATTTTCAAAAACATCTATATAATCAGATTTCAATGATGTAAATGCAAAAAAAAAGCAAAAGAATTGGTTTGTGTATGGGGGTTTGCATGAATATGTTTTATTTTTCTGCTTTATATGGCCGCACCTGAGGCATATGGGAGTTCCCAGGCTAGGGGTTGGTCTAAGTTGCAACTGCAGGCCTACACCACAGCCATAGAAACACAGGATCTGAGCTGCTTCTATGACCTACACCACAGCTCACACCAATGCCGGATCCTTAACCCAAGACCAGGGATCTAATCCACATCCTCATGGATACTAGTTGGGTTCGTAACCTGCTGAGCCACAACAGTAACTCCCCATATCAATATTTTTTTGTTCCAATTATATAGAAACTGATATCAATTCTTTAAATCACTGGAGAAATAATTATTACTCCATGTCTATGCTTTGTATTATATACTTAAGCTATAAATGCAATATTCCTATAGATATATTTTTAAAAAATATTTTAATGAATCATATAGTATTTCCCTCAATAGATATTAACATGATAGCTGTCCGTCCCACTAACAGATTTCCCTTATCCAATAGAAGATGTTTCTCCTGCTGTTCAACAGTTTAACCATTTGTACAAATCTCTCCAAATACGTATATGCTCTCCTGTTCCTCTTATCAATTTTCCCATTAATATTTAAATATGTTTACACCCCTATTTAAAAATAAAAATAAAATTTAATTTGAAAATGCTGTCCTCATTTGTTTCCTAGGTGCTATATATTTATGTTTTCATCCTGCCTTTCTAGACCTTCTTACTGTTTCTTTGGGGCATAGTTTGTCCCCAAAATATCAGCATCTTCAGGGACTCAGCATCTGGTCTTTACTTCCTTCTTTGCTTTCACTTTGCATGCCTTCTTACCCACTTCTGTGCCCTCAGTAGTCATTTCTTTCCTGATAGCTCTTCTGTGTCTCCCAACAAAGTGCTTTCCTTATATTCTAAGCATTTTATACAATTTCTTACTAGGTTTTATACCAGCACCTCAATACCAGTAATTATAAAGTAAATTTAATATCATGAGCAGTCTGCCTGAAATACCAGAATAAGTGAACCATCAAAAAAATCTTAGAATTCCAGCCCCAAATCTGACACATTTTTCTATGTTATGTAATTAGTAATGAAGCATTCAAATCTGTCGTCTACCTTCTTAATATCTCTTAAATATGTTCAAGACAGTATCACTCAAGAAACAACTTTTTCATTAAGGTAATTATTGTCTTTCCCCAAAATTATAACAGTGTCTCCTAAAACTCTTGTTTTCAGTTTTTTTAACCTCAATTCATGTCTCTAATATATACACTTTCCAAGATGAAGTTTGAGGAATGTTTGCACAATTTATTTATTTATTTATTTATTTTTGGAGGTGGGGTTCCTTTTGGCCGAAACTGCAGCATATGGAAGTTCTGAGGCCAGTGATAGAACCCATAACACAGCAGTCACAGAGCCAGGTCCTTAACCTGGTTAGCTGCAGAGGAACTCCTGTACAACTTAGTTTTGGTGAAGCCACCACTCTGCCTCTAAGCTTGTTATGAGTCCTTGTTGACTCAGAGATATAATGCAAACTACTTTAATATTGTTACAAATGGTGACTTGTGGTTTCCCACCTTTTATTTCAGTCTCAGATAGATATTTGTATTCACCCACATCCCACTGTGTTATCCTTCTGAATCAACTCTGGATAGAATGTATTATAGATTTTTCCTCTACTCACATTTTAATCCCTAAAGCTTCTTTAAATTGGAAAGTGGGTAGTTGTGTCAAATTCTATTGAAAAGCCTTTTTAAAAACAAGCCAGGTGAGACATCACTCCTATGTACTTAAAATCTTATGTTTCTCCCTGGTATAATGTATATCACACAGTATTGCAAATACCTATTCACTCAATAATTTCTCTGCTAGAGGTTACCAATGAGCAGAGAGTTCCATTCATTATAAAATATATTTTTACTGCCCAGAAAAATTCCTGTTACAAAGCTACTACTCATGAAATACTGTTTTAATAAATGAATGGATACATGAGAGAATGCTATAAAAATTATATATATACCTTCCCTGGAAATAATTCAAAAAGTTATAATAATCACATGTACTTATAAAGATACTGCCTTAAAAGACATTATATGTAAGAGTTAATCCAAATTAGATTGTATTTAAGACACTTAGCAAGGTTTAGTATAGCAAAAGGTTATTCATAAGAAGTCATTCCAATTATTAACTCCATCCCTTCTTAATTATAAATGTAATGAGTTAAAGTAACCTGCTGACACTTCTCTCATTGAGTTGTGACATCAGTTTTTCCTTTTCTTGAGTCTTGAGTGGCCTGTGGCTGCTTTGACCTATAGAATATAACACTAGCGGCAAAATGCCACTCTAGGCCTAGCATCTCCTGAATCAAAAGGAAGGATTTAAAGCAGTTCAGCTTGTGATCCATCCATTCTTAATACTGGGAAGACAGCCCAAATTTGAGAAGCAAAGAGGTATTTGCTAAGAGGAAGAGCTGCTACATATAGAATGCCCTTAGATGGATAATCCTGGCAAAGGGTTATTGATGGTAGATAAATTCAGGACATATGGATTTATGAGGCACAGATTCCTAGAGAATGTCAAATAAGGCCAAAACTTCCTTCCATTTAGGAATTGGAAATGCTTCCTTCTTTTTTTTTTTTGGTAAAGTTTTTATTTTTTCTGTTATAGTTGATTTGGAAATGCTTCCTTACTTAACTGATTCTTCTTGCTGTGTGGGATAATCAACTTTAGTGAAGCACCTGGAAACCAAATCTATTATTCTGGCCAGAGTACATATTCAATGTGCACATCATGGACCAGAAAGCAGTTCCTGATGTCCCAAACCACTACTGGCTTTGTCTGAGCCGCTTCATTGACTGAATTATTAGTAATCTCAAGCTCAATTAACATCTACCTCTGTGAGTCTGATTTGACAATCTGATTCTTTGTGCTACATCAGTGATCTATAAAACTGTGTAAAAAAAGAAAAAAAAAGTTATGGTTTTAAGTAACTATGTTTTAGGGCTGTTTCTTATGCAGTGATCGATAACCAGTAAAATGAAGACAATGGTTTTAATCTCAAATGGAAATACCTGAAGGAAAAAACCAAATGCAACTGCTAATTTAATTTGGGTATACAAGCAGGGAATTTGATTTTATGTAAACAACACAATCCCTTAACACATTAAAATAACTGCAAATGTTTGAGTAATTTATGAACAATTTAAATCCTAGATGTATTTTGCAAAATATATTCCATGATTTATATATGTCCAATGAAGTTGGACACATTTATGAGGAATTATGAAATTAATTGTATCAATTTCACTTAAATTATTTAATTGCATTAAAAGTGGGGCAAATTAAGGTTCATGGCAGGTTTTGTACCACTGCTGCTTTCAAAATAAAGGACAAACACAACACTTTAACAGAGCTCCGCCAGCTGTGCACAGAATATTAGCACTTTGGCAGTGATCTCAGTGTACACACACAAAGGTGCTTAATTTTCTCCTGCTGAGAGGAAGGCTAAACCTGCATGTGTACTTGAAGTACTACATAAGTGATGTCTTATTTCAATGAAGAAGAGCAGATAATAGACCCCCTGGCATTATTTTCTGTCCAAATAAACACCTAGCTAGAAAAGGTCATATCAAGAAATCTAATCTTAATAAGAAATTCTTCATCTTTGTCCACAATCCAACTTCTCATGGAAATTAGCAATATCTTCCAAAAGAGAAAAAGGTATTTTAAGAATATGTTCTACTACCTTTTCAAAAGCACATGTAAGGTTGGCTTCAGTGTACCAACAAGATCTGTCCTTCAGGACAGAATCCTTTAACAATTCAGAAGCTTGAAATCTTGCTTGCTGACACCTCATAGCTGAATTCTTTCCCAGAAACATCCTTTAGCTTAGGAAAATGCATAGACAGAAATTATGCACCTTCCAGGAGAAGAAGCATATGTTCTGTGCCTGGTCAAGCTTGGAATATAAAGCCATGTCCCTTACTCACATGGTTTGATGCTCTATTGCTAGGTGCATGCAGATTAAGGGTGGTCATGTCTTCTTGGAGAACTGACTCCTTTATTTTTATGTAATATCCTCTTTATTCCTGACAACTTTCATTGCTTTGAAGTCTACCATGTCTGAAATTAATATAGCTACTCCTGCTACATTTTGATTACTATTAGCATGAAATATATTTCTCTGTATATATGTTTTTAATCTATGTATGTCTTTATATTTAATCTGGGTCTTCTGTGGAGAATGTATTTTCAGGTCCTGGTTTTTGATCCACTGTGACAATGTCTTTTTTTTTATTTCTTTGATAAACCTTTGTCTTTTAATTTGTACATCTAGTCCATTGAACTTCAAAGTGATTGCTGATGTAGTTAGATTAATGTCTACCATAATTATTACTGTTTTCTATTTTTCGGTTCTTGTCCTTTGTTCCTGTTTTTGTCTTCCACTCATTTTTGCCTTTGTGGTTTCAATTTAGCATTTTATAGGACTGCATTTTCTTTCCTCTCAGGATATAGGATATTATTTTTTTCTTTTTCTTTTTTTTTTAACTTTCGGTAATGCTTGCCCTAGATTTTGCAGCATACTTATACAGCTTAATCCAAGTCCATCTTCAAATGCTATACCACTTCACAATAGTGTAAGTACCTAACACTAATAAAACAATTATAATTTTTTCCTCCTGTCCCATGTATCTTTGCTGTCATTCGTTCTACTTACCTATAAATATGCATAGGCATCAATTATATATATGCTATAGACATAAGTTTGCAGAATTTATGCATTGTTTGTATTATTTTATTTCTTTTTAGGACTGCACCTGCAGCATATGGAAGTTCTTGGGCTAGGGGTCAAATCTGAGCTGCAGCTGCCAGCAACAGCCACAGCAATGCAGGATCCTAGCCATGTCTGCCATATACCACAGCTCACCAGATCCTTAACCTACTGAGTAGGGCCACAGACTGAGCCTGCATCCTCATGGTATACTAGTTGGATACATAACCTGCTGAGCCACAATAGAGACTCCTGTTGGTATTATTTTAAATAAACTGTTGTTAGATCAATTAAGCCAAAAAATAAGTATATTCTTCACTTATTCTTTCTTCAATACTGTTCCTTACTTTTTGTAGATCTGATATATTGAGCATAATATTTTTTTTTCTGTAGAACTTCTTTTAACATTTCTTGCAAGGTAGGTGTACTGACAACAAATTCCCATAATTTCATTTGTCAGAAAATGTCTTTATTTTAACTCCTTCATTTTTGAAGGATAATTTCACTTGGTACAGAATTCTATATTGGTGGTATTTTCCGATATTTAAATAATTAACTTTTCCCAAATTTAAATATTTCACTCTATTATCTTCTTTTTGCATGGTTTCTGAAGCAATTCTGAATCCTGGGTAACATATTCCCCCACACACACCCCTGCCTCTGCCTTATTTCAGAACTTTTTCTTTGATTTTCTCTATTTTGAAAATGATATGCCATGATGTGTTCTTTCTGGCATTTATTATGCTTGAGTTATTCGCATCTGTGATTTGTTATTTGACATGAATTTAGAGAAATCTCAGTCATTATTATTTCAAATATTTTAGTCACTCCTTCCTTTCTTTTTTCTCCTTCTTATATACACAGGTTATAACTTTGTAGTCTTCCCAAAGTTCTTTTTAGTGTTTTCCTCTTTGCTTTTCAGTTTTTGAGACTCTATTGATATACTCTGAGATTTTTTTTTCTTCAGCTGCATCTAATCTATTAATAAGACCATAAAATATTGTTTCTGCAATAGTGTTTTTGATCCTTAGTATTTATTTCTGGTTCTTTCTTTGAATTTCCATCTCTCTCTTACATTGCCCTTGCATGCTGTCTATTTTTTTCCATTAGAGGCCTCATTCTATTAATCACAGTTTTTTAAAATTCCCAGGCTGGTAATTCCAATATCCTTGCTGCCATGTCTGGTTCTGGTGCTTTCTCTACTTCAGCCAATGTGGTTTTTTTGCCTTTTGGTTTACCCTGTATTTTTTCCTGATAGTCAGACCTAATGCACAGGGTAAAAAGAACTGATGAAAAAGCGTCTCTATTAATGACGTAGTGAGAGGGTGTGGGAGGACAGGAAGAATTCTGTAGTCCTATGACTGTATCTAAGTCTTTTAGTGAGCCTGTGCCTCTGGGCTGTGGAAGTCACAGTGTTTCTCATTTTATTTTTCTCCCCCCTTTATGTGGAAGATGGTGACTAGAATGAGCTGACATTGGGTATTTCCCTTTGTCCAGTTCTCTTAGGTTCTGAATATACATCAGCATATTAGGCTCTGGTTAACTAGTTTCACCAGAGAGACCAGCTTGTTAAAAGAACAGATGTACCCTGATATATGTCAGAAAGGTTTCTTTCCTCTCCCCCTGCCAAAACCCCGAGGGGATGTCTCTCCAATATTTATTATGAAAACTTGGTTGAGTTCCTGGAGCTAAATCTCACAATATTGTGGGGGGGTCCCCTGTGAATGGGCCCCCCTGGACTTTTTAAACTCTCAGGCTTGTCCACACTTAGCTTAAATTTGTTGGTTAAAGTTCAGGTTTTCCTCCACTGGCACTGGCTCCTGAACTGATTTCCCCTGGTGAGTTTCTATTCTGCTAAGTGGGGGCTCCATGTATTTACCTGGCTTTCTCTCCAATCATGTGGACAGAAGCTTGCTTTGTGTCCTCTCCTCTCTTGTGGGTCCCAGAAGAGTTGTTGATTTTTTTCAGTCTATTTATCTTTTTTGTTGTTGTTATGATGGATAGTGACTTCCAAGATTGTTACATGTAGAATGAGAAATGACAAAAGTTGAAGAATAGTGGAGGTAAAACCAATGAATCACTGAGGGTAATTACTAAAAGTTTATTGTGAATACACCAAAAAGACAATTTATTTCCTGAAACAACTCAAACCAAAACAGGGAATGAGGTTCAAAGACATATTTTTATATGCTGTTACCTAGCATCTTATCTAATGGGAAGGCAGTGACTATTTATTCTTCCCAGTGACTGGAGGTAATATTAATTTTTTTAAATAATAGGGAATTAGTGGTTGCCTCATAACAATTGTGGCAAACAGTTTAAGATTTGCTTATGATTTCCAAAGACATAAGCAAGAAATGGCTCAGGTCAAGTTAGCCGTGCAAATAAGCTAAAGTAAGCTCTTCTTGGGAAATTTTTCCAGGCTGGTCTCCATTTGTTTTAAATTTTAACAGAAATAAGAGGATCCTATAGAGGCTTAAAAGTCATCCATATTTATGAAATTGGTATTTAGTAAATACAACTTTATGTTAGGTATGTTCTCTGTAACTTAACTTATTAATTCTGACAATGATTACATAGTATTCATCATCATAATAATGGGAAATACAACATTTTGCAATGAAGTATTATTATCAATGAATATATAGCACTTGCTCTGAATAGAGAGGTTAGATCAAAGGTAAGATAATAACATAAGTTGAAAATCATTGACATCTTTATTTTTTCAATCTAAATTTACTCTAATAGATAATTCTTTGAATCATTCTAATTAGGATTAAAGATAGGAGTTTTATTACCAATATTAAGCTGTATACATTGTCTTAGGAGTTAAAATAAAATAACAGTAAAAATTATTTAAACTGTTTATTTGAAAAACTCAAATTTCTAACATAGCAAAAATTGATGATAATATGTAGAATTCATATGTACAATTTAAGTACAAGTTGCCTATTCTTCTTTAGGGGCTTAGTTACAAAGTTGGAGGTTAGTATTTTGTACAAAGTAACTCATATTAAAAATACATAAAGGCAGGTCAACTTCTCTCAAGGCACATACAGAGAAAATTTGACCACTTTCTTAAGTCAGAGATGAAAGGACCCAATTATGTTTGATGTCAGTCTTCAGTGGAATCCTAAGGCAATTGAAGGATCTGTTTCCTGTGATGTTGCATTTTCAGCTTATTCTTAGTCTTGCAAAAGGATAGGTTCCCAGTCCCACATCTATCTGAATAAATAGGATCTCTAGAAGGCCATTCTTCATTTAAATACACTTTAAATTACATGGAACTTTAATATATGATCAGCTATATGACTGTTATGTTTATGTTCCCTTCCTCTAGTATGGTTGCTTTTTACTCCCATGTTGTCCTTGAATTCACTAAGAACTATTCCTTACATTTTATGTCATGTAGCCTTTTCACCTGTAACCCACTGTTATGATACTGAGGCCCTGTTGATTTGCTGATAAAAGTATGTGAAGGTGGACACTTCCTGAAATTATATTTAATTACCAGACTTTTAGAAGCCCAGTGACCTTCACTAGGTTTTCTTAGATTTTCACCTTCCTTAGTTGAGATAGAAAGGATAGAAGAGGTTTGAGTAAGGGAAGCTCTCTTTTCTCATTTGGGATAAGGCCCTAGAAAAGGCTTTTTCTTGGTAATAGGCCTTTGTTTTGGAAAGAATGCTACGGAGATTTAGTAAAGTTTATTTTTCCCCTCCCACTGCCACAGAGAAGAGGGAACTTTTATTGACTCTTTACTTTCAGAAACTGATGGGGTTCCCAGAGGTGAGACCGATGAAAGGGTGAAGATCTCCCTACGACTGTGACCCTCAGGAGTTTCCCTCACGGGGCCTCTAGGACTGAGGCCTGTTGCTTCACTTCTCTGAAAGATCCTAGAAAAGTTATTGATTTTCAATTTCTTCAGCTTTTTTCTTCTTCTTCTTTTTTTTTTTTAAGGAATAGAATGTTAGCTTTTAAGATCTTAACATGTCAGTTTGATTTTTAAAATTCTGGGATTCATTTATCTTATCTGTATATTCTGACCCATCTCTCAGCAACACAATGGATACTATTTTGGAATATTCAGTTTACTATCTCTTTTGCTTTATGTTGCCTGATTTTTGTGATACTATGCTTTCTTTTAAGATAATTAACTATTTTTAATCATTGCAATTTTCTCCTTCACTAATTTTGCACTTAGAAGACATATTGTTCCCATACTTTTAAGGCATGCATCATTAAGTCATCATATTAAAATGTAATTAGTACCTGTACTCTCCTTCTGAATAAAACTAAAGTGTTTCAACTATATGCCTCCATTAGCTGTGGCTCTCTGTCTCTCTGTCTCTCTCTCTGTCTCTCTCTCTCTCTCTCTCTCTCTCTCTCTCTCTATATATATATATATATATATATATATATATATATGCCATAGATGTATGTTCTGCCCAAAGTACTTTACATTTACATAATTATAAATTATGTATTATTAATTTAGAATTTCCAAATATTTATGTATTATTAATTTAGAATTTCCAAATATTTAGTTCTTTCTATGCACTTCACTTCTGTTTATATAATGGGAAATCCTCAATTTATGTTCTCCTGCCTAAATATATTCTTTAAAATTTCTTTTGAGGCAATGCATTATTTGCCTCAAATTTAGAGTTTGTTTGCATGTTTGTTTTTTAGGGAGAACATCTTTTATTAAACTATCCAAAGTTATTTAGATGCTGAGTTTTCATTTTTGTCTCTTTCATCTTATAGGGTTCTCAAAAAACATTTCAATTTTCCCAAATTAGCAAATGTAATTTAAAGTTGGCTTCCATGCTTGTTTACTTCTGTGTTTGAATTTCATTCCAGTTGTGACCTGGTAAGTCCATATGCTCTATTAGATACCATAGATTACAAAAATATGCCTTTCATACATCCATTTATACTATCAAGCAGGAGAGAATAACCTAACCTACTATTATTGAAAATGAGAGGTTTTTTTGTTTGTTTGTTTGTTTTTTCTCATTGGTAAACAACCCAATTGAAAAATAGGTAGAAGACCTAAATAGACATTTCTCCAAAAAAAGACAACAGATAGACAGTAAGCACATGAAAAAATGCTCAACATCGCTAGTTATTAGAGAAATGCAAATCAAAACTACAATGAGATACTGCCTCACACCAATCAGAATAGCCATCATTAACAAGTCTACAAATAAATGTTAGAGAGGGTGTGGAGAAAAGGGAACCCTCCTTCACTGTTGGTGGGGATGTAAAGTGAGAACTTTGTCTAGATACTCGTGTTGCAACAGAAGAAAGGCTGGGGGAAAAATGTAATTGTAATGTATACATGTAAGGATAACCTGACCCCCTTGCTGTACAGTGGGAAAAAAAAAAAAAGAAATATCAGCGACTGGTAGAGAGGAAAGAGACCTAGATGGTTTGAAAAGACCTGTCATTCTGAATCCCCTGTGAATAAATGTTCTGTCCTATTAAAAAAAAAAAAAACAGTAAGGAAGTTCCTCAGAAAACTAAAAATAGAACTTCCATAGGTTCCGGCAATTTCACTCCAGGCTCTACATTTGGACAAAAGTACACTAGATGCATACTATTGCTTTTGGAATGGAAAAGCAATGAGATCCTGTTGTGTAGTGCTGGGAACTATGTCTAGTCACTTATGATAGAGGATGATAATGTGAGAAAAAAAAATGTATATATGTATGTGTAACTGGGTCACCATGCTGTACAGTAGAAAAAAAATAACGTATTGGGGAAATAAAAAAATATATATGCACCCCTATGTTCATAGCAGCACTATTAAAGTAATCAATACAAGGAAACAACCTAAATGCCCATTGACAGATGCCTATTTTTAGGGCTGCACCTGCAGCATATGGAGGTTCCCAGGCTAGGGGTCGAATCGGAACTGGCACTGCCAGCCTATGCCAGAGCCACAGCAACGTGGGATCCCAGCCATGTCTGCAACCTACACAACAGCTCATGGCAAAGCAGGATCCTTAACCCACTGAGCGAGGCCAGGGATGGAACCCACAACCTCATGATTACTAGTCAGATTCGTTAACCACTGCGCCATTATGGGAACTCCAGATGCCTATATTAAGAAGATGTAGTATTTATATAGGAGAGAATACTACTCAGCCATTAAAAACAACAAAATAATGCCATTTGCAGCAACATGGATGCAACTAGAGATTATCATACTAAGTGAAGTTAATCAGAAAGAGAAATACAAATACCATATGATATCACTTACATGTAGAATCTTAAATATGGCACAAATGAACCTGTCTACAAAACAGAAAAAGGCTCACCAACACAGAAAACAGACTTGTGGTTGCAAGAGGGAATGGGGAGAGAGTGGGAAGGACTGGGAGTTTGGGGTTAGTAGATGAAAACTTTAGAATGGATAAACAATAAGATCCTACTATATAGTACAGGGAATTATATTCAAAATCCTGGGATAGACCATCATGGAAAAGAACATTAAGAAAAAAGTAAATATACATATATGATTGAGACGCTTTGCTGCACAGCAGAAATTGGCACAACATTGTAAATCAACTATACTTTTATTATAAAAAATGAAGAAATGATGTTAATATAGATTTTTTTCTGTATATATCTGTATATATGTATGTATATGTACTTGAAGACCCTAAATTATGTAGGACGCTTTTCTTAGATAATTAAAAATAAAAGAAATGGTAATGATACTATGAGTAGTAATATGAGCAGCAACAATGACAATCGAAGTTGAAGAGATATTTTGTGGTACTACTTAAGATTTAGAAATTCCAAAAGACTTAAACACATATAGCAGGGGGGAAAATATATTATAATGCCAATATGATAGAAGTACAAAATTAAGAATTTTACATTTTGACAATTATCTCATTAATAATAAACAATTTATTTTATATTCAGAATTGGTATTATGAGCTAGACACCAAACATTATCTCCACTTACAATATGAGACAAATAAATTTTGAAAGCTTATGTAAAAATTTTCTCAGTATTACACAGCTAATTAGTGCTGGGGCTGTTTTAAGAATCTAGAAAATCAAAAAAAAAAATCTAGAAAATCAATGACCATTGTGTATGGCTTTGATAACTTATAAAGACAAAACAGACAATTTTAATGAACCCATAAAAAATTTAAAATGATTATATTGCAACAGAATACTTATAAAATCCAACCAATGCTGAAATTTTTTAATGTATTTTCTGGTCAAAGTTTAATTTTTTAAAGTTCCTTCTACTCAGATTTCTAACCACAACAAAACATACTGTGTGGAGCATCATTAAACATCTTGGGCCTAATTATAATTAGAATGAAATACTGCAGAAACTAACACATCCTTGTAAATCAACAACACTTCAACAAAATAATTTAAAAATTAGAATGAGAAAAGACTTAGAAAATTCAGACAATTAGAACACATATGAATATTTTTTAAGTTAAAGCTGATAATCACTTATTAGCATAAATTCTTCCATTTTAAATAAAAAAGTAGAAACAAACTCAGAGATAATGGTTCATATACTTTAATTATGTTAGGCCAATTTCAACACATTTTATATCGTCAATTTTTGACAAATGAACCCTCTTATACTTCTGGTGGGAATATAAATTGGGGTAGCCACTATGGAAAACAGTACGGAGGTGCCTCAAAAAACTAAAAATGAAGTTGTCATATGATCCAGTATCCCCATTCCTGGGCATATATTCAGACAAAACTCTAATTTTAAAAGATACATGCACACCTATGTTTATAGCAGCACTATAAGACATAGAAACAACCTAAATGTCCATTGATAGATGAATGGATAAAGATGATGTGGTACACATATGCAAAGGAATATTAGTCATTGAAGAGAATGAAATGCCAATTGTAGCAACATGGATTGACCTAGAGATTATTATACTAAATGATGTCAGACAGAGAGAAACAGATACTATATGGTAGAATCTAAAACACAACAGGAAACAACATATCTATGAAACAAAAACAGATTCACAAAAATGAGAACAGACTTGTGGTTGCCAAGGGGGAGGGGAAGTCAGGGAGGGAAGGGGATATGAAAAAGAATATGTATGTGTGTATATATGTGTGTGTGTGTGTGTGTGTGTGTGTGTGTGTGGATAATTGAGTCACTTTGCTGTACAGCAGACATAAATACAACATTGTAAATCAATTATACTTCAATACTTTTTTTAAAAATAAAAAATTAAGTATTTTCTATTGCCTTTTGTGGCTTCCAAATCAAAGATAAACCTAATCCTATTTGTTCTAATCTTTGAACAAAGACTTCAATGTAGAATTCAAATTTGAAACATGCAGACTTAGTTTTCTCCAGGGCTAATACTTATGCTCCCATGTCTCCCATCGAGCCAAGATCCATGGTGAGCTGACCCTTCTGACATTGTACTACTCCCAGTGCTTATCACAGGATTGTAAATTCCCATAGCCATCTGTCTGTCAAAAGCTTTTGGTTAGCCCCAGATTAGTCTGAATTTATGATCTTGGTAATGATTATTTAATAGTAGGGACAAACAACTATACGTAATTGTAGTAATACAAAGCAATAGATATCTTTTAGCACAGCTGCATAAATTGCACACTACAGAATATTCATAGTTTTCAAAAATTTCACCTCAGAGTCATTTTTTTTTTATTTTAAATATGCAATGGAGAAAATAACCAGAGGGAATAATGTCAATGACTGAAATGTTATGACTTATGTCACACCCCTAAAATGTTTTTAACCATGATTTTCTTCTGTAGATGGACGCACGAAATTTGTTATTGAATATATTGAATGAAACAGACAAGTGTACAGGAGGAAGCATACTTTTAAAAATACGACAAAACTACTTTACCAAGTAATACTGAGTTGAAAAATTGAAAAGATTATTGTCTCTAAATCAAAGCTAAAATTCAGATGATTTGCAGCACCCCATAAACGCATGATGTTGTTGGTTCTATTCATAAAATGTACCTTTTGACTCACTTTATGATATTTATATCTCCTTATGGTCAGACTTTTATAAAGCAGTTTTTATGAAAGCTGTGAACAGGTCTTTAACTTTTCTTTTTCATCATAAACTTTTAAAAGGTAGCACCATATACAATGCTGAGTTTCATAAAAGAATCCATATAGAAAACCAGTCATTTTTTCCTATTCAATATGTAGTGATAAATTCCAAGAAGGATGTATTCATTCATATTTTTTAAAACTGGCTTAATTTCACATTTAATAAATATGAAAATTACATATTAACATTAAATTACATTTTCACATTACATATGCATGTTAATTTACTTCTAGTAAAACAATGATCAAAATGGTTTTCCATAATATGTAAATATTATTTTACATATAGCTTTCTAATGCTGTTTTTACTGAGTCCTCTTTTGAAAGTCAACACTGATCAAGCAAATTAAATCAAAGAAAAACATTATATAATTAGTGGTCTGCAATTTGTCTACCTCTCATTTGTTTATATACGGCATAATCATTTTTTTCCTTTGGCCACAAAATTCTTCTCTCAACTCCTTTCACCATTTTAGGTGTGGTCAAACATTTCATAAAGGGAAGTGTCCCTCCTAACAAATCCCTCTGTTATAAAACAAGAATGAGAGACAAGTTTAGCTAGGTACTTAAAGAGAATTTAATTTGCCCCTTCTCATTTGGGTCACTTTATTATACTGAATGCCTACAGCTGAGAATCAATTTCCCAGTTGGAGAGAAAATTTTAAAACCCTGACTGAAAAAGGCTGTTAACAACAAAAACAAACAAAACTAAAATAATCTGGGGAAACATATGTTGAGAGCTTTCTTCTAATCCGTTCTCAGTAGAGAGCATGCATCACATGTCCTAAGGGAAAAGGAGGATCCAAGTTATACTATACAATTTTTCTGATTATTTCTCACCCTGCAAGGAAAAACAAAGGTTATTTCATCCTAACAACAAATTTTGGTCATATAAAGAAATTCAAAATAACAAACCTATGCTTGAATATCACAGTTTAAAGGAAAATATTCTGTTGGTTTCAAAATGACAGCTTCATTTTCCTTCACTCAAATAAATGTGAGGCCATATATTGCTCTGTCTTTAGGTACTTTGAAGCTAAACATTTATTCAAAGCTTTTCTTTTTAAGTTATAAAGAGAAATAATCAAAATTTTTGAAGAATTTAGTAAAATATTTTCAAAAGGATGCAGTTACCAAGATGTTTTTGTAAATGGTAATTTCTGATGCAGCAATAATGAAGGTCTCCTTTTATAAATCTGAGATGGTATTTTATTTTCTTGCTTTTACTTTTAGAATAAAAAGTGATTAGCAGATTTCCCTCCATGGCTCAGTGAAAATGAATCTGACTAGTATCCATGAGGATGCAGGTTCAATCACTGGCCTCGATCAGTGGGTTAAGGATCCAGCATTGCCATGAGCTGTCATGTAGGTCACAGACGCAGCTCAGATCTGGCACTGCTTGTGGCTGTGGTGTAGGCCAGCAGCTACAGCTCCGATTCGACCCATAGCTGGGAACCTCCATATGCTGCAGGTGTAGCCCTAAAAAGAAAAAACAAACAAAAAAAAACCCAAACAACCCCCCCCCCGTGATTAGCTATTTAAAGTCATTTGGCATTTATGAAAAATGCTACCCTTTAGGCAAGAAGCAAGTACAAGACTTATATCTAACAGACCAAGAAAACATAGTCAAGTTCTTCCTCCCAAATAACAACAAAATCTCAAGGCTCACCTTTATAGTCCACCCTTACAAAAACTATTTTTGATGCATTTTCTCTACTGAAAATGAATATTTCCATCTATTTATTACAGTTACTAAATGTTTAAGAATCTGGGGTATTTATTCTGGCATTAACCTATATTATTAGATTTTTTAAAAATATGTATTTAAAACATGGATATTTAAAATTTAAAACAACAAAACTACAATATCAGATAGAACATAGTACCACATTGTGCAAAATATTTTAAATATTATTTTAATGAGTTAAATTTTATTATTATATATAATGCTTTTAAAGTATTTTTAGGAAGCTGCACAATTCAGAGTAGAATCATATAATGCAAAATAATAATTTCAATAGAAAATGTAATCATTTATACATAAGTTTCCAAATATTTCTTTCGAGGTTGCAGTATATTCCAGGTTTAATCACATTTTATTGAAACTTTAGTGAATTCTGTTCTTGTTTCAAATGAAACAAAATCAACAAATTTTGGAAAAATAATGTCAAAGTTTTATTATCAACATGTTACCAAAAAGATAATTCTAGAGGCCAATTACAAGACACTTTTTCTCTAGGGAGTTCCCAGGTGGCTCAGTGATTAAAGAATCCGACTAGGAACAATGGGGTTGTGGATTTGATCCCTGGCCTCACTCAATGGGTTAGGGATCCATTGTTGAGCTTTGATGTAGGTGGCAGACCCAGCTCGGATCTGGCATTGCTGTGGCTCTGGCGTAGGCCGCCAGCTACAGCTCCGATTGGACCCCTAGCCTGGGAACCTCTATATGCTGCAGATGCATCCCTAGAAAAAACAAAAAGACAAAAAGACACACACAAAAAAAAAAAAGGAAGGGAGGAAGGAAGGAAAGAATAGAAAAAAAAATAGATACTTTCTTCATAAGCATGTATCAAAGAGAAACAGATAATGACTATTAGATGACTGTTAGATTAGAAACAAGGGGAAGATACATTTGAATAAAATAATAATACATGTGGTTGACAATTACTTGGGTTTGTGAGGCACTAGATTTCCAGAAGTCTTCTTCATACCATTAAATTTATCACAAAATTTCTTAGGTGGTTTATCAGGAAAGCAAAATTCTCCCCTAAAGGAGGTCATGAAGACTATACAACATAGAATTTCCTAGATCTGACTTAGACGGGTTTTGTTTATTTTTTTGCAACCCTCTAAACAGAGATTTTTAAAATGACAAGAATCATAAAAGAACCATAGACACCTAAACTCAAATTAAAATTCCCTTTATATAACTACACCCCTCCTCCTGCATGAGTGACCCTGGAATATAGTAAACCCTGGCACTTACTCCTGTTGTTGCAAATACAAAATCTTCCATAGTAGGAAGAGCATATCCCTGCTGAACCATGACTCAGAAATTGTTTTCACAGTTTTAAAAAGAATTACACCTCTAGCTATGAAGTAATCAAATAATTCAAGCAGCTTTTGATGATTTGAGCATATGATATATAGGACCATTTTTTAAAGTTCCAGTCTCAAGTTTTAAAGACTAAGGCTCACACATGAAGGAGGTATAATAAATGTTTCTATTTGTATATTTGTATGTAAAAATTTTAATATTTTGATTTAACTATATTTTGTTGGTCTTCCAATCCAGAGTTGCAGCATCCAACTTATTACGTTTAGAAGTCAGTTTCCTTTTCCAGGACAACACAAGAAAATTGGGAAAGGGGGACAATCTTTTCCATTCCATTATGCTGATCTTTGTGATCGCATCCTTGACACGTGCATGATAAATTGCAAGATAAAGGCCTCCACTTCTTAAGTGCTGAATTTTTTTTCCCTTAGCCATGACAGATACTCCAACCTACCAAGGGCAAAAAACACCTCTCAAATTGGTTGCAACTCCTATAGTTGTTCTTAGGTAAAACCATCCCATCTTTGACTATCTTTAATCTCTCTCTTGAACAATCCCTTTTCTATTTCCTCCAAACCCTTTAACTTCTTTCCCTTGACTGCGTACACATGCATGGTTCTTCCTCAGGACATCACTGAAACACAAGCACCTCGTATTCCCCATTCCCACTATGCCCTGGGAAATGGTCCACATCTCACAACACAGAGGGTTGGCTTCAATTTTAGGACAGGAAATGAATGATACATCTCTCACTCTTTAACATTTACCAGAACAGCAGGAAAAAAAACAGATTAATATTTTATAATTATCTCAACAAAAATTTTGTTCAGCATATGTGTGATTTTATTCTATTTTCTAGAAACTGATGACAAACCTACTTTCTAATAAATTGTAGATTATGGAATTCTGTATATATGCAAATAGAGGTTTGTAATAATAACATAAAAGAGTGATCACATTCCTTTGGAACAAATAAATACACACATTTACATGCAAATTGGTCACAAAAATAATAGGAGTAGATATAATCATACATTTGCTTTATTATTTGCAACCTCAACATTGCCCTAATATATTTTGATTTTTTTCTTAAGTACAAGATGACCTTTCAAATGCTAGAATTTGGATCATGGTACAAAGTAATATTATTATTAAAGTTGACACTGTTTTATAACTTCCATTAACTTAACATCTTCTGGGCATCTTTAATCAAACAAAAACAAAACTGGAATATTTAGGCCCTTGGCTTACATAGTGCAGGTCATTCCTAAAGCTATTATTTGCTATTTCTAAAAAAAATAAAAATAAAACAAAATCACTTAGTTTTATTGCCAATTTGTACTGTTTTAAGTTCTATTGTTAGCTATTAGAATAAATCAGCAGCACAGTACACATAACTCTGTTTTTCATAGTTCAGCCATCTTTCCAACAGTCTTTCCAACATTATAGACTCCACAGCTGTGTTTCCATGGTGTTCCTGGACAACTTAGATTTCTCACATACTTCAAAACCTTGGTGTTTTCTTCCTCCCAAAACTTTTCCTCTTCTACTATTTTCTCTGTAAATTATATCAACCCCATTCATTTACTGAGTTACAAACTGCCTTGCCTGTATTAGTAAATCAATTTCCATCATTGGTCATTCATTTTAATTAAATCCCTACTCTGTAGCCAGAGAAATCTCTCTAAAATGAAAATCTGATATTATTACTTCTCTGGTTATCTCTTTAATACTTTCCCAAGCCTACCCCAAGGCTTGTAAGAATCACTTGTAAATAGACCCTTCCAAGCAAAAAACAAACAGTAGTTGAAAAAATAGAAGTAAGTTTCACTTGGTTCTGATCCAGTCCTTTTCATTATTCTGTCCAAATGTTTCTCAAAGTTTTCCCTTATTTGCATTCTTTGAGTTTCAGATTCCTATCCCAGACTGTGAAATGTGAATGAAAGGAATTCTAGGACAAAGTTGAATGTAAGGAAATCATTTGAAATTATCCATCTCTCTTTTCACATCCCACTTTCCCAAACTTTGTCTATAAACAATAAATAAGTGAAATGGAAATAAGGTAATAGTTTGTAAATGAAAAGTCTAGCTAATAATTGGGGGATTCTCTATAAGGAAGTAGCAGAAAATGGATATTCAGGACAGTCAGCAGTTTTACCACAGGTAACATCCATGTTTCTCTCCTATTATGTTTCCTCCATTGTGTTTCATGTTAATTTCCCCTATTGTCTTCATCTTTTTGATTCATTGTGTTGGTCATGCTTTTCTCTTCCTCAGAACCTTCCTGTTTACTACTATAGTTTCTATTACTTGTAACCAGAGAAAACTTTCCAAATCAGTGCTTCAGAAGGAAAATCTAAGGTCTTTAAGACTTAAGATTTGCATATATTTGTTTATTTCTTTATTTAAAAAGACTTTCTTTTAAAATAGTGTTCCTTTCAATAATTGAAGTATTTTTAGTTTTTGATGACTTCACACATTATCAGAATGAATACATAAGAATGACTTTCTTTTATTTTATTCTCAAAGCTAATGAAAATTTTGGTATATACTACCAATCTTTTATAAGGGTTGGAACATTTTATTATATTCATTTACAACCTCTATTTGAATTATTCTAGTTTTTTTCCTAGAATGAGCAATTCTAATATTGGATCTCAATTTTCTGTCTTTCATAGGTATTCCAACACTTATCCTTTTATCTCTATCCTATTTGATTTTTTTCAGATTTTCCTTTCAATTTTATCTTTCATTATCCAATTTACAAAGTAACAGTTTATTCCTGGATATTTGAGAAAACTTCCACAAAATTACAATGAGTATTACTGGAGGCTATATCAAGGTGCCCACCATTCAGTACTTGATGAAGGCCCTATGCCTGTCTTGAGGGAGCTGCTTTCTCACTGTGTGCCCACATGACAGAGAGATTTCCCTTGTATCTCTTCTTATAATCTGATCAAAAGGGCTTACTCTCATAACATAATTCCCTCCCAATGGCCCCAATCTCCAAATACCATTACATTGTGGGTTAGGGATTCAATATACGACTTTTGAGGAGACATATTTCAGTCCATATCAATGAGTAAGGGAAGGAGATATATTCTGAAGTTTTCAGTTGCTAATTCCTCAAGATGTCACACTCTTATGACTACATTTCCCTGTATTTATGATCTTGATTAGCTCCCTTCTCTGAATCTGGACTGGTCTTGTGGCTACCAACTGAATGTGACCAGAGTGATGGTGCATGACTTCAAGTCTAGATAAAAAGTCTTACAGCTTTCACTTTAATTTATTGTTAACATTTCTCTGGAGGAAGCCTGCTACATTTAAGAGGTTTGACTAATTTAAGATTATTATGTTGTGAAGTGCAAGTTTTCCACATGGAGAGAAAGAAATGTCTGCACAGCCCCCAGGTGGTCCATCCATAGCAGCCCTGACTCCAAACATATGTGAAAAAGACATTTTGTATGAAAAGTTTAATTAAGCCTTTAGATGACACCAACCAGTCCTACTGGCAGCTAACTGAAACTGCATTGAAGACCCCAAAGATAGCAATTTACCTCAGTCCAGTCAGCCAGCATGACCCATGAGCGATAATAAAGTATTTTACCAGAATGTTTTGAAGTGATTTGTTACATTCTAAAGTCATCCACATACAGGTAATACATAAATTCCCATGTTGGGATACAATATTCAAGACAATAATTATAGAAGATGCTAAGTGAGCTATCTACAGAGCACCAAGCAATCTATAAGTTACGGGAGAACACAACAATTAGCAATAAACTGGGAAGCCAAGTTTAAAATCTTTGAATCAAAATGAAGAAAATTGGGGGGGAGATAAATTAGGAGTTTGGAATTAACATATATTTTACTACAATATATAAAATAGATAATCAACAAGAACCTCCTGTATAGAACAGGGAATTCTCCTCAATATTCTGTAATATCCTATGTGGAAAAAAAATCTGAAAAAGAATGGATATATGTATATGCATAATGGAATCACTTTGCTATACAAATGAAAAATAACACAACATTGTAAATCAACTATACTCTCATATAAAATAAAAATTAAATTTTAAAAAAATGAATAAAATAATAAACTGCCCTTTATTCTGATAAATATTTTATTTTTATTTGGAATTAATTATTGGATTATAATATAAGAAATTGCAGCCTTGAAATCTATGGCAAAAGGCTTAATTTATTTGGATTAAGAAAACATAAAAATAAATGATATAGGAGTTCCCGTCGTGGCTCAGTGGTTAACGAATCCGACTAGGAACCATGAGGTTGCGGGTTCGATCCCTGGCCTTGCTCGGTGGGTTAAGGATCCAGCATTGCCGTGAGCTGTGGTGTAGGTTGCAGACGCAGCTTGGATCCCGCATTGCTGTGGCTCTGGCGTAGGCCAGCGGCTACAGCTCTGATTCGACCCCTAGCCTGGGAACCTCCATATGCCGCGGGAAGGAGCCCTAGAAAAGGCCGAAAAAAAAGACAAAAATAAATAAATAAATAAATAAATGACTTAGGGTAAAAGAAAACAGTTATGGAGAAGAGGCAAAAAGTGAGGAGATCTTAATGAGGGTTCTGCTAACATAATTTTTTATGATATTTCAGGGAGCAAAGAATGTGGATATATTCAGTGATCAACAATAATTAAAAAGCTATTGTTACTTCCATTGCTAACATCTCTAAGAAAGGAAGGAGTGAACATTAAGGCCAGAGCTAGATAGAATTATGGAGAACGTGCCAGAAAACCAGCACCAATGTAGACAAAAAGCTGGAGAGGAATATCCAAACACTTCTTCTACCCTCTGAAATTCTGTTTATCTTTGTGTCTCATTGTACAGTAGCCTCAGTGATGCTATCAGTATAGATCAACCTACCAGATGCAGAGTGTCCAGGGAGGGCCAGGGCATACTATACCTTGCAGCGGTATAGGATGCAGATGGGGAAAAAATAAACACATTAATATACAAAGTATGAAAAGACATTTAATTAAAGGAAGTAAGGCATGAGCAATAGTGACAACAAACAAGATCTAGATACTTTTCAAGACAGCTAATGGATACTGACTCAATATTACAACTAATCTTAAAATCTCTACATTTTTAATGTATAGTCAGGTCTCGTGCAATACTATTTCGAAAAAGGATTTTTGAAATTACTCTTCCTACTTTCTTACAATGAACTTACCCTCATCAGTCATGACAGTATGTGTTGCCACTTTGACAATTACAAATAATATGATGGAATGCAAATATAATGTTAATGTTCAGTTTTCTTTTTTAATTCCAAAATAGGAAATGCATAAGGAAGTAGGAAATTGTTCTTTTGCTGTGATAATACATTAATATCAGAATAGAAGGCAAGAAAGAAATCTACCAGAGGATCTGAAATTTGGGTTGTGGACTGGATAGAAGCAAGATGAGAGGAAGACTGTTGATTACTATAAGGAGGAGTTTTTATTATCAAACGATTCTAAACTAACTATAGTTCAATAAAATATGTTTTCTTAAAAAGGAGGTGTTTTTATGACTGCATATACATGTGTGGAGGGTACTGTACACAAATTGTTGCCTTTCATATGAACAAAGCACATCAGCTGGATGAGGGAGACATTTATATGAGATTTTTCATCAACAGATTCAAATCATAATCTGATCTACTCAATAGAAGAATTAAAAGAAGCCAAGAATTTGGAGAGTCTTATTAAATGGGTCCCATGGACCCCAAACTTCTTTCTTGAACATGTCCATTCATAAAAACATACTTAGCCAAATACAAAATTAGGCTCTTCAAAATTATGATGAATTCCATCCCCACTGGCCATTCCCATGAGCTTAAATCTTATGTTTAAAGTGGGTTTATCTTAAGTTTTTTGTTTGTTTCATTTTGTTTTTAAATCACAAAGAAGCACAGTAATAGTTTAAAGGGATGTGTGTACAGTTATAGAAAAGATTTCCTGAATTGGTATGAACTGTTAGATGCCCCCAAAATAAAAAGAAGTGTTTACTTGACTTTTAAAAACCAGTTCTATATGAGTATACTTTTAAGGAATTTTAAGGAAATAGTAAAATCTGAGTGAACAAAGATGAGATAAAAAGAACAAAACTATTTTTTGCACCATATATTTTACAGCTTAAGTTCTTAAATGATTGCATTTTATCATCATTCATTTAAGCCAAGAAGTTAAAAAAAACTAAGCTTGTTTTAAAATGACTACCATGGATTTTCCTTTATGGCTCAGTGGGTGAAGAACCCAACAATGTCCATGAGAATGCCGGTTGGATGCCTGGCCTCGATTAGTGGGTTAAGAATCCAGCATTCCCATGAGATGCAGAGTAGCTCACAGATGTGGCTTGGATCTGGTAGTGCTGTGGCTGTGGTGTAGGCCTGCAGTTGTAGCTCTGATTCAATAACCAGCCAGGAGATCTTCCATATGCCACAAGTATGGCCATAAAAATATTTTTTTTAAATAAAATACCACTACTACCACTATAGGAAAATTTTCTTAGATTTATGAGTTATAAAATATTGTAGTATATATCTTCCTTTCTTTCCTTGCTTTTTTTTCTTCTTTAATGGTTTCCTGAACTCCAGAGTTAAGGACAGTATAAATATTAAATCACCTTGCTGAGTTCAGGCCTATACTAGTATATAATTTAACATAATTCTTTTAAGAATAACTATTTTTATTTATACTTGAGAGTAGATATTGTGTGTTCTGTGAAAGAAAAATGTTTCAAATTAAAAAAAATACAAGATGCTGTCAGGAATTGATTTAGTTAGTAAAGAAACAATATGCAGTTCCTCCAATGTTGCAATTTCCAAAACAAAACACAATGTCATTTCTCTCTAATATATTAAAATGAAAAGTTTTATAGATATTCTAATCCATGCAAATTTTATTCAATTTGCAAAATTATCAGATACATTCATATTTAGATGTGTTATATGTAATGACTAACTTAACAGTCAAAAATCTCAGTATAGAAATTTAATACTATATCAAACTCCTATTATCAACAACAGTGAAAAAAAATGCTAAGCAAGTAAAAACATCTTGATTTCTCGTCTCAAAATAATACTTTTTATTCATTAAGATCATGCTATACTTAAAGAAATCATGTTTTTAAAATAAAATCCCTGTAAAATTAATGGAGATATTGAAATTATTATTTTGGATCTTGTATATGGAAAAGGAAAATACTAGGAAATCAAGAAGCATTATGCTAAATAGGATGAGAAAGCTCAAGTTGATGCCTACGGATTTTAGTGCCACCCATAATGACATGACAATGAAGTAAAAGAGCTGAAAAGAAACTTTAGTCAAATATGAATGTTATTTAACAGAAGAAAATTGTTTATTACACTTTTTTAACTAAAAAATATATTCTATTCTTGAACTAGAGTTGGCAGTGCTTAAAAAGCAGTGTAGAAGAATGAAAAAAATGTAAAGCACATCAAAAATTACAGGTAATCATTGTTTTCAAAAAGGAAGGTTTTGTTAATATATTCAGACATCACTTTTTCCTTTTTCTAATACTAGTATTTCAGGACTGTCGGTAATTTTAAAAGCCACTTAACAAATACAATCTGTCAAACAACAATGCTAGTATACATTTTATTTGACAGAAAAAAAATTATTTGTAGGCTTTTTAAAAATCCTAACTATTTACCTGTATTCTCCCAACTATTCCACACAAGTGTATTTGGATAAATATGACCTATAAATACAGTTATTCAAAAATTAATTAATTATACTTACTGCTTATGCTAGAGTTTTGGCACAAGTTATGATTCAAAATATGTAAATATTTTAACCTAATGAAAATTTCATAAGAGATATACTTTTTTAGTGAATTTTTGCTTTATTACAGTCTTTGAGGAAGCATCAGCTCTATTTTTTTATATTGCATCTACTTTGATTCTCCATAGACAGAAGTTCTTTAACATAAGTAAATATATTACAGTGAGTAAACTGTTTATTTATTTATTTTTGTCTTTTTCAGGGTCACACCCACAGCATATGGGGGTTCCCAGGCTAGGGTGAAAATTGGAGCTATAGTCACTGGCCTACACTACAGACATGGCAATGCCAGATCCGAGCTACATCTGCAACCTACACCACAGCTGCTTGTCCCAACACCAGATCCTCAACCCACTGAGTGAGGCCAGGGAACCTGCATCCTAATATATATCAGTCAGATTTTATTTTGCTGGGCTATGATGGAAACTCCCAATAAACTATTGAAATTATAGCTTTCCCTCTCATAAAGTTGATTGCTTCTTGCAAAAACTTGATTTATTGTTTAATCAATGACATATTATTTAAATTTTTCTCTTAAGTTTATTATTAGTTGACGGTTTTAAAATTTCTAGTTTTGTCATTTACTTAATTTTATGAACATAAATGTTCACATAGTAATTCTTAGTTAAAAATATAATAGGAAAAGGATTATTTTGACATATATGAGCCATAAGCATAGTCATCAGGTGAATCATTAATCTATTAAAAGTTGGTGGGGGGAGGAGAGAAATAGATGAGGGAGATTAAGAGGTAAGAACTTTTAGTTAAAAAACAAATGATCCATGTATTCTGCACACAGTTGTTGGATATGTAATTTTTAAAGGTTTCCCCCAGTCAAAAAAAATAAATAAATAAAATAAATAAATAAATAAATAAATAAATAAATAAATAAAAAATGAGTCACAGGCATGAAATTCACAGTGTGGAGAATATAGTTGAAACACTATGTAATATCTTTTTTTAGTGACAGATGGTAACTAGACTTATCATGGTCATCATTTTAAAATGTATAGAAATATTCAGTCACTATGTTGTGCTATAGGAACTGACATACTGTTGTATCAACTATACCTAAAAACCAGTCAAACAAATTCATAGAAAGAAATCAGGTTTGTGGTTACCAGAGGTAGGGAAATTGGAAGATGGAGTCAGAAAGTGTAAACTTCCAGTTATAAGACAAATAAACACTAAGGATGTAATGTACAACACAATAAGTATAATTAACATTGCTGTACATGACATATGAAAGTTAAAAGAGTAAATCCCAACAGTTATCATCCCAAGGAAAAACTTTTTTTTTTCTATTTCTTTAATGTTGTATCTATATGAGATGATAGATGTTTACTAAACATATTGTGGTAAATATTTCAAGATTAGGTTAAGTTAAAGTGTGATTCTGTGCACCTGAAACTTAGAAGTGCTGTACATTAATTATATCTGAATAAAACTAGAAGAAAAAGGTACTTGGAATGAAAGGAAAAAATTTTAGAAAAGAAGAGAAAGATCTCAAAAATAATGAAAAATAAAGAATATGTAATACATAATGAAGATGGAAATATCCTGTAAATTGGGGAGCACCATTAAAGAAGATGGCACAGTACACTAATATCTTTTTAAAATTTATCCACTAATATGTAGAATGCAAAAGAAACACAACAGTTATGAACTTCAAATTTCCTTTGTTTGGCATTAGTGGGGCAATAAACCAAACGAATAGCCCTATCTCTTCATGAAATGATAAAATGGAAAGGCAGAGCATGTCTGATGGGGGAATAGAATGGGATGAAGTGGAGAAGGATGTGTCATTACAGCAGAGCCCTACTTTAGACATCCATTTAATTGATCCCTGTGAAATGATAGAGGGTACCTAGGTGAGAATAAGGGGCAAAAAGGTAAATAATACATCTAGAAAATTGAAAAAGTAATTCCTTCACTTGATGGAAGGTTGAATAAAATAACAGCTAACATCTTGAATTCCTGGAATTTTCACAGGAAATGACTACTTTTTAAAAACAAAAGAAAGTTGGTTATATAAAAGCATTTGCATGCTGACTAAAAACCAACCACACACTGAGTTTTAAAAAAGCTAAAAAATATGCAAGTTACATTTGGCGGTGATAAATGTTTTTCTTCCCTTGATTACAATCTCAAGGGAATTATAACTGAATAATTACAAATAATAATAAAACATAATGTGCAATTAGAATTGGTCCCAGATACGGAGGACTGTTTATAAGGCAAGTGGTTCCTAAGCAAAAACATTTCCAAAAGTACAATATTCTATATTATGTTTTAAAACTGGTTTTAATACTTTAACATGAAAAGTTTCCTTATATTTTCTATGCCTATAACCCTAATGTTGTTATAGGCATCTAAATGTTGTTGTTCCCATCTAAATATATTTGGTAATGCTAATTATAATTTCTCTACTTAATATTCTTCCCATTACAAAATATAGTGTTTTATCTATTTTATTTTTATTCTTTTGAAATTGTTAATTAAAAATTACCTTCTCTATACTCTAAGATATTTTTAATAATTACATCCATATGGCATCCTTAAAATATAGTCCACAAAATAGAAAATTATTGTGATAGTTCAATTTCCTAGAATACTGTCACTGAGGAAGGAAACTTGATTCTACTTACACTTGCAATTCTGAATGCCCAGGGAAGAAGCAAAATAAAGGATAGAACCAGTGGATTCACATGACCATTAGGCTTATTTATTATCTTTTTCAGATCCTTTCTATTCTGCTGACACCTTGGGTTTTGAAACAAACCACAGACATCCATGAAACTAGTTGTGTCAATGTCTTTCTCTCTGATGTCTCCCGAGGTCTTGATTTGAATCTGAAAACTAAAGAAACCCCACATTCACTTTGGGGACGAATTAAACTATGCTCTCAAGCTTACTAGCTTACCCATATTAACCCAAATACTGTTCATTCTTCTTCATTTGGCCACTGTGTCAATTTCTCAATTGGGAAGGAAGGAAAGGGAAAGCAAATAAATTTTGATCTCAAAGTTACCATGAAACTAGTCACTTTCCATTGGCCTATGCACAAGGGTTGGTGCACAACCCCACCACAGCCCCTCCAAGTGTGGAGTGTCTTTCTCCCTTAGCACCATCTGTGTTTATAAACAATATTTTTGTGGCTCAGACTTCAGACCAACATGAGCAATTTAGTAGAAATGCTAAAGAATGTGCAAAAGAGTGAGGAGAAAGAAGTAAAGGAAAAGGGGGAAAGTAACCTTGACTCCATCAATAACTGTAATTCAAGAACTCAAATGCCCTAGTTTGCTTATCTCCCATTAAAAAAAAAAAAAAAAAAATCAGGAGTTCCAGTCAAGGCTCAGTGGAAACAAATCCGACTAGGAACCATGAGATTGTAGGTTCGATCCCTGGCCTTGCTCAGCGGGTTAAGAATCCGGCATTGCCGTGAGCCGTGGTATAGGTCGCAGACGCGGCTAGGATCTGGAGTTGCTGTGGCTGTGGCATAGGCTGGTGGCTACACCTCCGTTAGACCCCTAGCCTGGGAACCTCCATGTGCCACAGGTGCGACCCTAGAAAAGCAAAAAAAAAAAAAAATCATCCAGATTAGGTAGAATATATTTTATTGGATTTATGGTTGTTTTTAATATAATTTTAGGAGATGTGACAAATTTTTTTTTTTTGTCAGATTCAGTTCTATTTAATATGGGCCTCTTGGGACGATTTGAGTATAAAAACACTTTGCCTGTTAAAAGAAGTTCACCAGCTCTGTCTTCTAAAGTAATGGGACTAAAGTATACAGTTGCATTTGGGATTTCCTTCCCTCTAAGTGCAATTAGGATTAAAAAGTCATTTCAAACCTCGCTTAAAGTTTGAACCATACAACCAGTTGATTTTAGAATAATTTTGTTTCTACTTTTCATTGAACCAAAAGTGAATTAATTTTAGAAAGCTATTGTACATCTGAGGGTGACATCAGGAAAAAGGCCACGAGAATTATGTGTGCAAAGCTCACCCTTAATCACCAGAGGAAAGAAGAGGTTAAAATCGTCACAGAGGAACACCCAGGATGCATGGCTTTCTGAAGCTATTTTCTGAAAACTCTATTTCTGGGAAAGAAATATTAGGGGGAGGAGGAGTTGGAGATTTTCTTCACTTAGAGGAACGGCTGACATTTGCCCCAGTAATTCAGTGTTGTGTTGGTTTCCCTAGGAAGATACAATTCTGTCATCAATCTCAGTTGTCTTAGAACTCTGGGACTAAATGGAAACATAAGGGGGGATATTTTGTCGTTGATTTGTGTTCGATTGATTTTCTTTATTTTGTTTTTAGGAATGGTCATAGGCCAATTTTTACTTCAGAGATATTTCCATATTAAGGAAAGGAGACAAATTATATTATCCTAAATATTTTGGCAAATGTAGATAATTAAATTTTTCTTTAATAATTTAAAATATTATCTTTAGGGTCCTAGTTTCATCCATTTTTTGGTTTGTAATGGCTCAAATCATGACTATTAGCCAATTACTCAGATAAATTACAATAAAAAAGTATTGCATATATACTAGGATTATTATTCAAGAAGTAAGGATTGTTGCTAGTTATTAGAGAAATGAAAAACAAAACTACAGTGAGGTACAACCTCACACTAGTCAGAATGGCTATCATTAAAAAGTATGAAAATAACAATGCTGAAGTTGTGGAAGAAAGTGAACTATCCTACACTGTTGGTAGGAATGTAATTTTGTGCAGGCACCATGGAAAACATTATGGAGGTTCTTCAGAAAACTAAAAATAGAATCACCATATGATATATCAACCTCACTCTTGGGCATGTGTCCATAAAAAATTATAATTAATTGATGGGCTATGGGATCCTAATGTACAGCACAGGGAAATGTGTGTCATTGGGTCACTTTGTTGTACAACAGAACTTAATGAAACACTGTAAATCAACTATACTTTAATAATAATAATTCAAAAAATACAAAAAGATACACACACACCAATGTTCTTAGCAGCACAATTCACAGCAGCCAAGATAACAACCTTAATGTCCATCAACATATAAATGGATAAAGATATAGTACATATATACAATGGAATACTACTCAGGCAAAAAGAGAATGAAATAATGCCATTTGCAGCAATATGGGTAGAAATAGAGATTACCATACTAAGTGAAATAAACCAGAAAAGAGAAAGACAAATGCCATATATCACTTATATGTGGAATCTAAAATATGGCACTGATCAATCTATGAAATAGAAACAGATTCACAGATATAAGAGAACAGACTTGTGGTTGCCAAGGGGGAGGAGGGATGGAGTGGGATGGAGTGGGAGGTTGGGGTTAGTAGATGTAACCTATTATATATAGAAAAGATAAACAACAAGGTCCTACTGTATAGCACAGGGAACTATATATAATATCCTATGATAAAACATAATGGAAAATAATATTTTTAAAAAGAATATGCATACATGTATATATAAACAAAATATGTGTGTATTACATATATAATAAATATATTACATATATAATACATATGTAATAAATGAATATATAATAAATATATCACATATATAATACATATATAAATGAATATATAATATATTATGAATGTATAATAAATACATTCATATATGAATGTATATGTATATGTATGAATATATAATAAATATATTACATATATAATACATATATAATAAATGAATAATATATTATATACATATATACATATAATACATGTATAATATATGTATATATAATACATACATATATTTTTATATATTGCATATATAATACATGAATAATATGAACATATGTAATAAATGAATATATTTATATATTACATATATAAATATATAACATAAATAATAAAAGAATAATATATTATATATACATATATACATATAATACATGTATATGTGTATATATAATGCATACATTTATATTTATATATATTACATATATAATAAATGAATAATATGAACTGAACTGTTGTTCTGCTATACAACTTTTGTTATACAGCAGAAATCAACACAATATTGTAAATCAACTGTACTTCACTTTACAAAAAGATCTTGACTTCCCCTGTGGCCTACAGCATAACTATATGCCATTGTCACTGCAATAGCTTGGGTTTAGGATCCGAACTACCACAAGCTTACAGTGTCACCAAACAATTAAAAACAAACATATAAACAAACCAAAAAAACCTAAGGATTATTATCAATCAGTGGGGATTATCGAACAAGTTATAAATGTGAATAATATAAATAATCTCAGGAGTTCCTGTTGTGCTCAGTGGTAATGACCCTGACTACTATCTACGAGGATGTGGGTTCAGTCTCTGGACTTGCTCAGTGGATTAAGGATCTGGCATTGTCATGAGCTGTGGTGTAGGTCACAGATGTTGCTCAAATTCTATGTTGCTGTGGCTGTGGCATAGGCCACAGATGTGGCTCAAATCCTGTGTTGGGGTGGCTGTGGCATAAGCCAGCAGCTGCAGCTCTGTTTTGACCCCTAGCCTGGGAACTTCCATATGCTGCAGGTGTGGCCCTAAAAAGCAATGAATGAATGAATGAATCAATCAATCAATCAATCAATAATAGAATCTCAGATAACTATAAAAAGGGGAAAATCTCTTTCTCAAAGAGTTCTATATCCCATTAGAAAAATTAAAGACTAATGGTGATAAATAGGATGTATAGGATCACAACTATATAATTGCATTATTTTGATTTAATCTTGAAGTGATCTTATATTTTGGAGGAAAAAAAAATATAAAAGTGAGTTTTTTCTTCCTGGGATGCAACAGAAAAGTTTCCATATATAGGTATTTAAAAGCAATCTCTCCTTGACCCAAATCTAGTCATGTTTCCCTAAGCCCTCACATTGACTAGGTCTCAACTTGGTTTAAACAAATACTAAGCAAACACTAAGATGGTTTCTAAAAGCTCAAGTTTATATCCTTAGGATGACACTAGCCTGCCTGAGAAAACTGTAGGCTGCCAAAATAATTCACTGTTTGTTCCAGACAACACCTGATAATAAGGACCACTGTCTCTCAGTCCTGAGATGGTATGAGCTAACTTCAATAACTTCCCTTCTGCTTTTTGCATTGTTTCTTTTTGCTGATTTTGTTCAAGGCTTTGCTGTTCCCCCTCCTTACTGCCTCATTCTATATTAATTACTGAATTATATAATCAACATGTAACATTGTACATAAATTTAAAATGTATAACTTGTTGATTTGATACTTTTATATATAGTAATACTATTTCCAGTCTAGAATTAGCTAATATTTTTATCACATCACATAATTATCTTTTTTTTTTTCATGGTGAGCCCATTTAAGATCTTGTCTCTTTGAGTTTTGAAGTATATAGTACAGTATTGTTTACTATAATCATTCTGCTATATATTAGATCTGGAAAACTTACTCATTTTCTAATTACAAGTTTGTATTTTGCAATTTGTATCTTGAGTCAGCATTTCCCCAATTCCCTCACACTCCTGGTCCTAGGAAACATTCTACTGTTTCATTCTCCCTGATCTACTCTACACAAATTGCAGGGGGGCTCAGCTCCTTCCATTGTTACTTAAAATAGTCTGCTTTCACCACTTTAGATAATGTACATCTGTGTTTACCTTTGACAGTCTCTCTTATCTAGAACCCTTCAGAATACACAGAAAATAAAAGAATTATCAGTAAACAATCTGATTTCACCACCCCTCCAGCTCTGATGCCATTAGTCACAAAGCATTGTCATCACTGTCTGCAAATGGTGTTGCTTGTGGAACTGTTATAATACAACTTGTGTTTATACAACTTTCTACAACTGGTTTAGAAAACTTTTTAAGTGCTGAATTAAATGAATCTTATTTTAGCACTCTTATTCCTGTATAGTAGAGACTACTTTCATAAACCAGCTGTATTAGATTGTACTATGATTTAAAATTATTCACTACTAAACCCTGGGAAAGAATGATACTTTCCTACTCCAATAGTTTCAACATTGCCATGTAACTTACTTTAGCCTAGTAAATATAGACAGAAATTTCACTTTCTAAATAGAAATTTTAAGAGTCAGGATACAGTTTGTCTTATTTTTTCTGTTGGGCAGTCCCAACCATACAGAAATGGGTTCTTAAATGAAAATGATATGCAGTTAACTTGGGGTAGACATGTAGGATAGGTGAGAAATACACCTCAATTTTATAGGCCAAAAAGATTTGGAAGTTTTTTGTTCAACAGGCTTAACCTCGCTTGCCCCAACTAAGGCACCAGGTAAATCAATGAGTTAGAAGTAATATGAATCCTTGCCCAGGTATAGACAGTACCACAAGGAAAACATGGACATACACATTATAGATGAGATCTGAGATAGCTAAAAGGAAAGGTTGTTGGTAGATGCGTTGCAGTTAAGTCAAAAAAAAAAAGAAGAAGAAGAAATTAAGTCCGTGTCCCTATTTCTTAATTTAATTCTTTAGTTGTATATTTGTTCTTTTTTTTTTTTTTAAATTCAACATGTGTTTAAATGCCTTCTACGTAGTCCTATTTAAACAAATTTAATTGCATCCCTCTTACTAGATATAGTTTTTTTCTAGTATGATGTCCTTCCTTCTAGGCAACTTCATATTTATTTACATACTCTCTTCTCATGATAATACATTGTTTTGTTATGTAAATTAAAAGTATATTGCTGGTTTTATGAAACTTTCTATTTTAACATATATCTATCTATTATATTCCTTTAAACTACCATTAAATTATGGGAATACTTCAATTTATTGAATTGTTCATATAATGATGAACATCTATTTTTTTCTAATTATTCACTGTTACTATCAATGTTACAATGAATATTCTTATATTTTCTATGCCCTGTGCATATGTACATGAGATGAAATAGTAATGGAAATGCCTTTTAATTCTTCCATCATTTTCCTCTTTTTCTCCAAAATGAATATTACAATTTATAGTTTCATATGCATAGAATACTCTTATTCACAGACATCTTTGCAAACATGAAATACCTTCCCATCTTTACTATCTTAGTAAATGTAATGGTAAAATGTTTTTATTTGCATTGCTCCAATCAGAGATTCTGATAATTTCTTAATATATTCATTGGCATTGTATTTCCATTACAATTTTCCTGAATTTAGTACATGTATATTTTTCTCTGGAATGGTCAACTTTTGTTGTTGTTCACAATTTATTTTGTGGGGGATCTCTGGTGAAGACCATTGACTCTTCTGATTCATGGCAAATTAATTTCACAGAACACTGCAAAGCTCCTTTCTTATTTTCTTTGTTCTCCTGGGTTTTCACACCACTCTCTGAAATATGTGTGGATATGCATGTATCATCATGAAATAGATAACGTTGTTTAAGTGTTTATGTGTTCTAATAAACATAAATATTATGGCTCTATAGAGTCTATGTCTTCCATGTTTCATATTTATTGAGAACTACATTTTAAAAAATGAGTGCATGGTACTGTATGTACCTCTATTTCATTGTTTCTAAATGCTGAAACATTCTATGATATACAGCTAGCATTTTTTGTCCTTATAAACCATTTTTTTTCTGTCCTTCTGTATCTGACATAAATGGCCCAGGATGTAAGTATCTCTAGAGAATGGAATTTCAAGAATGGAATCTCAAGAATGGAATTTCAGGGAGTTCCCATCGTGGCTCAGTCATATTGGACTAGTATCCACAAGGACAAGGGTTCAATTCCTGGCCTTACTCAGTGGATTAAGGATCCCACATTGCCATGAGCTGTGGTGTAGGTCACAGAGACAGCTGGGTTCCTGTGTTGCTGTGGCTGTGGTGTAGGCTGGAAGCTACAGCTCTGATTTGACCCCTAGCCTAGGAACTTACATATGCCACAGGTGTGGCCCTAAAAAGACAAAAAAAAGGAATTTCTGTGTTGTAAGGTAGATACAGGCTTAATTTCATTAATTATTGCCATATCACTTTCCAGAGAGGCTATCACAATTCATGCTTCAACCAGAACTCCCTAGGTGGATTAATTTTCTGACATTTTCAATAATAATTTGTATTATTTGACACTCCTTTGCCAAAATTCCATATTTTATTATATTAACTATTATATTAAATCATGATATTACATATTAACTCTGTTTGTTTCTATTTACATGGCATGTCTTTGCCATATTTTTGTTTTCTCTTTTCTCTTCTTGATTTATCTAAAAAGAGATTTGTTCTCCAAACACATTCCTGACCCCCATTCACTCCTTTGTCTATTTTTAACCCCAGAAAGTAGAGTATCTTTCTTTATTAAATTTGGGAGAAAATAACAGGGAACAGAGTCGACTGTTCCTGCAGGATATCTGAATCCATCAAGTCCTAGAGGAAGAGGAGGAGAGTGTTGAAGGGAAAGTTCTGTCCTAACCCTGCCCTGGGCTCTCAGTATCAAAATTATGTTTCGAATCTTACCTACAACTCCATGGTTTTATATTACAGATGGGGTAGGGAAGATGGGTGTTAACAGCTGTGTAAAATAGTCCTCCAGCGGTCACTGATTTTTCTGAAAGTTACAGTCATTGGTATTTGGAGGGCAGCCTCTTGAAGATAGAGATCGGATAGGCTTCTGGTATCCTTTTTTTGTGGCAAATAGCCCATTCTTATTAATGGTTAAAATTTAATGGTTTAATTTAATGGTTAAAACTGAGACTAAGAAAATAAGAGTAAAAGAAATAACTTTTCCCCATTACTGCTTCAAATTCAAATGGGCTCTTCCAAAGGACCACCCAAACTAACCTCTCCATGACTTTTTTTTGAGCTTGGTAAGGTGAACCTTTATGTAATGGGAAAATTTCAGAAGAATAACAGGGCATCTTCAACTCAGAGTCTACTAATGTCCTCTTGAGAAAGCACTGATCACAGCATGTGCAAGTTCTGGAATGCCTTCTACACTCTTCACCTTTGGGGACAGATAAGACCCAAGCCACTACCCACAATGATTGAGTAGATAAGGCTACCTAAACATGGTACTCAGTATCATTAAGGTCATCTTGAATATAGACCTAAAGCGTCCTTATTATCTATTGCAGTAGGGGTTATAGTCTGTTCCTTTATCTATTCTTAAAATTTGTCTTAAATTCTTCAGAAACCCAGGCAGGAAAGATATACACAACTTATTGAGCCCCAGTACAACTCTTGAAAAACCAAAGTTTATCATCTAAAGGTGATATATTATATACAATGTAGTTGTAGTTTGAGTTCCACATAAGTTAAATACATTTTTCTTCTCTTCTATAATTTCTTATTCTATTTTGTCATGGTTCCTTATTCTTTTCTGCCTCAAATTGTAATTATTTATATCCTTGCTCTTTTGGAAAATTTCTATGTTTTTTCATTTTTTATGATGATAATCTTCCTTTTTTAGTGTCAGTATAATCTAATGATAATTTCTCTACCAATCTTTGAAAAAATATAACAAAAATTTCTACAAAATTAGTAATATGATTTTCAACCCCTCTGTTTTAATTTTTTAAAATTTTCAGGGTTCCCTGTTGGCTTAGTGGGTTAAGGGTCCAGTGCTATCATTTTTGTGGCGCAGGCTGCTGCTGTGGCACAGGTTTGATCGCTGGCCTGAGAATTTCTGCATGCTAAGGTCATGACCAAAAAAAATTTTTTTCTACATATAAATTTACTTTTAGTTCCAGAAAGACTAGTTTTCACTTTGTATTCAAATATTTATCCCCACCCCATCTCCCAATTAAAGAAAAAAACCTAGGAAAAGGAAACTTTACTTCATGTGGTAGAATCTAAGTGATATTCAACAAATGAGCCAATGGATAATTTGTGGTATAGAACAATGACATGTGAAGTCATCAAAATGAATAAACACAGTAAAAGTCTTGATTTTTCTATAAAACTCCTAGAATACTCATGAATTCCTACAAGAGAGACTTTTGGAATTTTGACCAACACTGCATTACACATTTTGTATAAAATTATGAGACTATTCTTAACAATACTCAGTATTCCTTTTACATGTTATATCTCTCAAATAGGTTAGGTTTTCTTAATTTCTTTTACCAGTATTTGTAGTATACCATGTAGAGAACTTAAATGTTTTGTTATACCTACTTCTAACTATTTTACAGTGAATATAAAAATTTAATAAAGTTGGTTTGTTTATTATTTTCTAGTTGTTACCTGTATTTCAAAATACAATAATTTTTCTATGTTAACTCAATATTGCAGACTTGCTCAAGTTATTTATTCATTCTCAGTTATTTTGCATATTATTTAGTATTTTATGTAAATAGCTTATCTTTGAGTAAGAATAGTTTTATATCTACTCTGATTTGTTACACTTACTCTCTTTTTTGTTATTGCCCTTTATACTTTATACATGTATTTCTCATAAATATCTTAAAAGTCTAGGTCATCCACTGCAATATTGAAAAAAAGTAGTGAGAGTAATAGAGTGAAAATGATTACATTTCCTCATATTTACCAGGAAATTATTTAATATTTCACCACTGAGTACGAGCTTAAGTGTAAGATTTTTCATGTATAATCATAATCTATAAGGATATTCACTTTAATTCCTAGTTTCCTTAGAGTTCTTGTCACTGAGTTTTGAACTTTATCACATTTTAAATATCTAAGGATCATATGCCTTAATATTTATTAATGTATAAGTGAATTTGATTAAATTTACAGTGGATAATTTAAACTTGTATTTCTGGGACAAACCTGACTTGGTTATGATGTAATAAATGTTTTAGGTACTGCTGGATTTAATGTGATATGTTGATACTGTACATGAATTCATCTGTTATGTCTGTGAGAGGTATTGATCAGTAATTATTATTATAAGTATATTATACTTACAGGGTATACATGACTTTATATTTTATATTTATATGCCATAGAATTGTATTTATATACACACAAATGTGTACACATATATTTTTCATTGAGGGGAATGTCTTCTATTAAATATTCACCTTGTTTGAGAGCTATTGAGTTATTAATATTTTATATTTTTTCTTTAGTCAATGCTTTTTAAGAAAAGAACTTTCCTATTTTATCTAAGTTGCTCATACAATTACCAAACTATTGTTTATAATTTCCCATTACTATGTGTTCAATCCTCAAAGAATTTGTAGGAATGTCTCTTTAATTTTTTTTTCTTTCTCAGCTGTACCCACGGCATATGGAAGTTCTCAGGCCAGAGACTGAATATGAACAAGAGCTTTAACCTACACCACAGGTGCAGCAATGAAGGTTCTTAAAGCTCTACTGTGCTGGGCTAAGAATCTAACCAGAGCCTCCATAGAGATAAGCCGGATCATTAACCCACTGTGCCATAGCAAAAACTCCTCTTTTTTCTTAATAATGATAATTTATATGTTCCCTATTTTTGTCTTAATCAGTCATGCTAGGAAATATCATTGCTAATATCTTTTATGCTTCACCTTAACATCCATAGTTTTGGGGTAAATCCATAGTTCTGGGGTAGCTACTGGGCCCTTCCAAGGTTTTAATGGAGTGACTGGAGTATTTTCCAAGGCATTATAACTCTGGATTATTTAATCTCAATTTTTTTTTTCAGTAACTGAGATCTCTGCTTACTTTTCTTCATCCTCCAGCCATTACTTTTTACTTAAAAGCATAAAGTTGATTCTATGAGTGTGGATTTTTATATGATTTCTATCAAATCTAAAACATATTTACTAGTTATTCCTTAGAGGACAAACAAAACAAAACAACATAGATTTCACTTAATGATGTTATCTTGAAAGTCAAATTCTATCCTTCTCCTGCCTGCCATTTGTAGAACTCCAGTAACTTTAATTTTTTGTGTGTAGTATTTTCTCATCTATCTATCATCTATCGATCTATCAATTGATCTATCTAGCTATCTATCTATCTGTCTACCTACCTGCTTATTGGTGAGTAAGTCCAGGACATGCAACTCTACCATTATCAAAACCAAACTTAACTAGATATAACTTTTGCTATGATCAAGAATCTGATCTGTATGGGGACACAAATACTGAATTTTTGAGGTTTCAGTACATTCTAATTCCATTTCTAGGGTGTGTATATCTGATTGGTATAAAATATCAGCAAAGACCCTGGGACCTTGGAAGATGGATTTAAGATTTTAGATGTAGGATTCAGAATTTTTTTTTATTCTAATTTTTTCTAAAATGCTTAAAACTTGGATAGATATTGAGAAGGGGAAAAAAAAGCAAAAACAACAATAAGACCCATTACCTATTCAGCATTTGGCAAGTCACAAATTCAAACTTTTTATTTAGTGTTATCTGTTGCAGCCCAGATACTCCAAACAATAAGTGGTTCTTCAGTACAGTTTTAGAATGAGCCTGGGCTTCAGCCATTGCCTTGAGAAATATATTTAAGAAATTTACCTTTCTTTTACTTTTTCTAAATTGTTCAAGACTAATTCTTCTGAATTCCCTTACTCAAAATACCTTAAATAATTTATATTCTTCATAGTGTTCTGTGAGACTGGTCATTAAGTCTCTTAAATCTTTTCTTTCATTGTACACCTTTTTCCAGGTGACCATAGATTAAAATTTATTTATTTTTTTCCTGCTGCAGGCCATGATGCCTGAGAATCACCCAAAAAGACTAGCAGAATTTAAAATGATTTCATCTCTTTTTTTTGTCTTTTTAGGGCCACACCATATGTGCAGCATATGGAGGTTTACAGGCTAGGGGTCGAATCAGAGCTGTAGCTGCGGGCCTAGGCCACAGCCACTGAAACAGCAACACCAGGTCTGAGCCACGCCTGATAGCAACGCCAAAGCTCATGGCAATGCTGAATCCTTAACACAGTGAGCGAGGCCAGGGGTCAAACCCACATGCATCCTCACGGACGGTTTCATTAAGCACTGAGCCATGACGGGAACTCCATCCTTTTTTTTAATTGATGCATAATTGAAATACATTATATTAGTTTCAGGTGTACAACAAATTGATTCAGTATTTTTATTCATTGTGAAATGATCATCACAATACGTCTAGTTAATATATGTTACCAGTTACAGAATTTTTTCTTCTTGTGATAACTTTTAAGATCTAACCTCTTAGCAACTTTCAGGTAAGTAACATAGTATTAAATATAGTCACCATGCTGTACATTACACCTCCATGATTTATTTGTTTTATAACAGGAAGTTTGTAAATTTTGATTCCCTTTACCCATTTCTGCCACATCCTACCCATCACCACCTCTGGCAACCACCAATCTGTCCTCTGTATCTATGAACTTGGCAAAATGTCTTCATCTTTAACATGACCAGACAATCAATAATGGATTGTTTCCACTTCCATGAATGATTGCTCATAACCTCTTATTGATATATTTTTTTTTTGGAATGATTGATATTAATCTAAAAGGCCCAGAAACTTATTGTGCGGTTTATGCATGGAGGTTGTTGGTTAGCTCCCAGAAATTCATGAGAGGCTAGATCTGGAAGAACAGAGGTTGGATGGAAGCTGGAGCTGCAATGGAAACCCTGCCATGGAGACCACAGAGACCTGCTTCTTATAAAAAGCAAGAGGAAAGCTTTCACTGTTGCTTCTGTTGCCAGCATCAAGCAATAGATATTTTTTCCCCTAGAAAATGCACATGGCTAATCTAGCTAAACTGCCAGTGGAATGTATTCTCCACTTGTTTGGCATATTTGTCACTGTCCCCTATTTCATGAATGTTTTCAGTAGGTTGAGGCTATGTGACATGTCCATACATTAGCTGGGACATCGAGTGTGTTGATAGCTTCCTTCAGATTATGCTGCAACAAATATAACTCCCTGCCCCCAATTTAAACAAGACAAAATATATCTTCCTTTGCAGGCCAGTTCTCTGTTAACTGAGATTCTACTCCATATGTGTTCTCATTTTAGGATCTAGGGTGAGAGAGCAGATAATGTGATATCTATGAAAGCTTTTGCTCTGACACTGCATACAATCACTTCTGCTCACAGTTCACTGACGGGAGCAGGTTACATGGCCAAGTATGATGTTAATGAGGCAGGAAATTAAACTCCTGCCATAAAGAGGCACTTAAAATAACTTGACAAAAGGTGAATATGCAAAATCCTTTTATACTAAAGGTAATGGATAATGAGAAACTATAATAAAACCTACTGAATTATTGTATTTCCTTTCAATAGTGTGGGGTGAGCCTGATAATTCTACCACAATCCTTTTGTGGTAGAATTTCACTAGATAAAGAAAAAGCTCTCAGATATTTGGCAGGTACCTTATGATAATTACTCACTATAGGTTTTTGTAACACATTCCTTTAAAGATATATAATGTTCCAGTTTCTTTAGCCTCCTTTTGATATCTCTTGATTAATAGTCACAAAGGTAGCACCTCCAAAAGACAGCAGATTTATCATTTCTACCTGTTCAGAAAAATATTAATATACATGATGAAGTTTACCTCTTAAGGGTCCTATCCTGTTCCCCTTAGAAAAATTTGATTTTTGTAATTTTTATGGAAATACCTCCATGGATTTGGTAAATAGTTCTATTGTACTACAATAGATGTCTAATTAGAGAAAGATTAGATGTGATCTGATTAAGAAATATAGCCTGAATATAGCCTATCCTTGTTACTGAAATTAAGATATAATATACTATTTGAAAAAGTGGCAGAATTTTTTTAATAGACTCTCAAAATAACTATGATCAGCCTACTACTATTAATTGTTTGGAGTATAATTAGATATTTTGTTGAAATTTAGAAATACACTCCAGGAGGAGATGCCCAAGAAACTAAATCAGTGTCCTTAAGAGGAAGCTTAATAAAATTCCTTCAGACTTGGTTCTAAGTGAGGGGAGGGTCTATCCTTATAGGGATTATAGATGAACTTTGACATTTCCTCAGCTGATATGATACACAGAATGAGAGTTCTATATACCTAGACAAATTACCAGCTAGGATACTTCTTGTCTAGATTGAGAAACTGCAAAATGAATAATAAGGCAGTTTTTAGGAGGAAAATTAATATTAAAAAAATGATGGATTCTAAAATTCTATTTTTCCAGTTTATCCTTGAAATTTATTTTGGAGCAGGCTAACCTTTACTATCCTACCCTCTGGTGAAAAATTATTGACCTTGAGATTTTCCAGGCTAATTATTTTACTACCTTTTTATTTTTTTGTAATTATCAATTTCTTCTATTTTTATACTTCTTTTTGAACCAATGTCTTAATCTATATTTTTTCCAGCTTTCAAAGAGCTGCTCTGTAAGAGAAGTCCTCTCCTTAATGATGGAGATGGAAGCTGTAGGCTGTGAACCACAGTAGGTGGGAGGAGCTCCCACTACTGACTGATGGAAAACTTTGCTGGTAAGTGCCAGACCAGATAGGGCCAATCATGCCACAGCAGAGTAAGCTGTCAGTTCCCCCACCTATCCCATCAGAGTCTCTGACTACTGTGAAGAAAAAGAACCCATTCAAGAAAGAAGGTGAAAAAAAATTGCTTTCCTCTTCTCTGGTCTCAAATTGTCCTTCTAGCACCCTCTACTGGCAAAGCTAAACATCAAGCCAACTGGAGAAAGGAAAAAATGTCTAGTCTAATGTTGCTACAATTTTCCTACCGATTTGTGTAAGTTTGAAATTATTTAAAAATTAAAAACTTGAAATTATTTTCCAAAATCACTTAACAAATTTATAAACAAATGTTCAAGTACTTTAATAATCAAAAAATAGTGAAAATCTAAGAAGTTGTTTGTGATTGTCATTAAAAATATTTTATTATAGAGTTTATTATGAGCACAGGGAAAAATGAGATTGGACATATAACTATTTAAAATTGAAATGGTACAGAAATTTGAGAATAAAATTTAAAGCATGACTATAATTTGAATCAGCCATTCTACTTTTAAAAATATATTCCAAGGATTAATTACATATGTGTGCAAAGATATAGGCATAAAAATTTCCATGTGTCTTCCTTGTTTTTTAATATCTAAATATAAAAAATAAATGTGTATTAAGAAGGCATTGGTTAAACAGAATATGACATGAGCATTCTCTGGAATACTATATAATCCTTAAAGTCAGCAGATTAACAAGCAAAGGAAAAAGTTAATGAAAAATACAGTGAAAACAGACAGTTGAATAAAAACTTAAAGATTATTATTATAAGGAAAGTATGTATGTATAAGTTTGTTCAGTAAGGTTTGGAATAATTCATCCCCATCTATTAAAATTGTTAGCTATAGAGAGAGAGCAACTGAATCCATGACTTTCTAATTTAAAACTGGTTACTTTATTTGTGATTTTCTTTTATTATATCTTAAATTTAAAAAGAACTATAATGCAATAAAATTATACATAGTATACGTGTTTGTAATATATATGTATTCATAACATATATATATTCAAAGAGCAAAGCCATAAAGCCACTTGTATGAAGCTATAAATTTTGTTACTTATATCCCATTAAATATGTAAATATTATATTTTAGAGTAACTAAGTTACACTTGAGTACTTTTTATTCTATTTACTCACTGGGAATTATCTCGCAGCAGAAATCAATAAAATATGGTCAAAGTCATATCTATCAATAAGCTGAACATGACCCAAAAATTGATTGGTAGAGTTTAATGCATGTGTTTACTATATGCAGAAAATGCAATTCTATGTTTTACATTTAGCTATAATAATATAATAATAAAAGAGTTTAAAAAGTACCATAGTTATTCTTTATATGATTTTACCAGTTACTCATTACATAATTTTAACGCTGAGATAAAAAATGAGAGATATAAGATTTATGTTCATATGAATCATCTTGTATAAAACTAATATAGTAATTTTAACCTATTTTAAATAATGCCAGAACACACACATACCATTTAAAAAACTCACAAGTATAACAAAAGTAAACTTGATAAAGAAATAAGGTAGTAAATGATTTAGAGTAGCTAGTAAATTATAAAATCTATTAGAACTTCAATTTGCATAACATTTTTAATGAGATAGCTTCCCAAAATGCATTAGGAAATTAGAATTAACCTAGCTACACATTTTTACTAGGAAAAAGCAAGCATGCAAACTTGATTAGTGAGAACAAGTAGTGAGAAATGAGAACAAATAGTAAAGGATCTGTTCTTTTGTAATGAATTGATTTTTAATCATTTTCCTCAGCCTTCCATGACTTAATAATTTTAGATTCCACATTCCTCCTGTGCCTTTTCCTATTTCCAGTCATTAATTTGTACTGATTTCTTCTTCGTAATATCCTTACAATTTTACTTTTAATTGCTTTTTTTAACCATTAACTTTGATTGTTCCACATTCATTCTTCATAGCCTATTTAACTATTTTTTACTACCTTTTTCTTCCCAATGTTGTTTCCTTTAGTTTTGTTTCATTCATAATTTAGACCTGCTCTGTCCAACATAATATCCATGAGTCATAGGCAATTATATTTAAATTTAAAGGAAATAATTACCCATATTTAAAATCTTACTTGCCACATGTGGCCTCTGGCTGCTGTATAAAACAGTCTGGATTTATAGAACACTGCAGAAAATTCAGCAGTACTATAGTTTATCTTTATTGGCATTCTTTTAGCAAAATTTATTTTTATACTTTTGCTTAAGAATCCATCATGGCTACCTAGTTGCCTTAGCCTATATTTTAATCAGTGGGAGACAATATATGATTTTAGTAAAAACTTGGGAAGAGAATTTTTTTTTTTTTTTTTTTTTGCTTTTTAGTGCCGAACCCATGGCACATAGAAGTTCCCAGGCTATGGGTCAAATCAGAGTTGCAGCTGCTGGCCTATGCCACAGCCACAGCAATGCAGGATCTGAGATGCATCTATAACCTATACCACAGCTCATAGCAACCCTAGATCCCTAACACCTGAACGAGGCCAGGGATTGAACCTGCATCCTCATATATGCTGGTCAGTTTCATTACCATTGAGCCACTATGGGAACTCCCAGAGCTTTGTATCAATTTAATCAACAACTGTATACAATGCCTTTTCATCATATTATTCAAAAAGTTATTTAATATGAGAATTTAACTGGTAGAAATTATATGTTTTATTTGTATGAATATTAGTTAAATACATTATCATTTGTTTTAGGCATTTACATATCCTTTTTTGCTTACATGTCTAGTTTCAAGGGCCCTTTTTAAATATACTGTTTGAAAATAATATGACTTTTAACCATAAAATGATAAAAATATATAATATCTTCTAATCTTCTCTTGAGAAAGCAAGGAAAAAATGCAGTTAGGCACCTGAGTTATGTAGAAATCTCCACCAGTAATTAAAATCCTGTAACTGTGTGGCATTTTCTTCTTTACACCATGTGCATTTGAAGGAAGGGAACTATTGTCCAAAAATACCTTCCATGATACCCTGATATGACTTCCTATACTTTTACTATGAAAATGACAAATTAAAAGCAAATAAAATGGAAGGATTGCCATGTTGATCATTATCAATTAGAAACAGCAATTTATTGCCTTCTACAGTAACACTTAGATGACAAAATGTTTGAATAGATACAGAGAGGTGGGCACAAAACATAGATGCTGGCTTTAGCAATCTAAACTATAATTGTGCTGTAAGTCAGTCAGGGGATAGAAAAATGCAATAATCCTAAAAAATGAATTTATTTTCTTGCTGACATTTGCCATATTGGGATTGAGACATTTATACCATAAAATCTACAAAACAGATTCACAAGCAATGTTTTAAATAACCCTGAATACATTTACAGGTAGAGGATAAGTATCAGGATAATTTATTAATACACATAAATTATAATTTATTAATAGGCATAAGTTATAATAATTATATTTATTTTCTTCTATTCTCAGTACAATTGTGTATAGCAATTTCTACATTAAAAAATATTTCAGGAGTTCCCGTCGTGGCACAGTGGTTAACGAATCCGACTAGGAACCATGAGGTAGCGGGTTCGGTCCCTGCCCTTGCTCAGTGGGTTAACGATCCGGCATTGCCATGAGCTGTGGTGTAGGTTGCAGACGCAGCTCGGATCCTGCGTTGCTGTGGCTCTGGCGTAGGCCGGTGGCTGCAGCTCCAATTTGACCCCTAGCCTGGGAACCTCCATATGCCGCGGGAGCGGCCCAAAGAAATAGCAAAAAGACAAAAAAAAATTCATACATGTAATCTGTTTTAATATGCCTAAACTACTATGAGTATAGTGTATTATTTCTCTACTTTAAGATTCTGAACCAGTAAGCTATGCAATTGAGTCTAAGGATCACAAAATTAGTAGAAGATAGAACAGTGTTTCAAATGAAGTTCCTCTGGCTCCAATACCATACCATGCCCTTGGCACCTGGCAAAGAAGAATGCACTAAGCACAGATGAGGGACTGCCCAAGATATGAGAAAACCACTGACATGGAAATACATCCATATCTCAAAATGTCTTACAACAAGATTTTTAAGTGCTTCTTTTTACCAAATATTTATTTTCTTCTGATCATCTCTTTTTTCTCCATTTCCACTACCATTGTCTTAATTCAGAACCATCAAGTTATGTTTTGACTTTAGTGGTAGTTGAATAATGTCTTTTTACATCTATGGTCTTACCCCTTGTTGACTCATAACTTAGCCCCCATAGTCACCAAAATTACCTCTCTTTAGAACAAAAGTCTGATAATTCCCTTCACTTATACAATTTCAGAATGTGCATCATACCATTATATCCAGTTTCAGTGTATCAGTGTATGGTTATATTTTCTCAAACCCTAATGTTTATTGTTACTTGAAAATCATGAGCCCTTTATACATTTGTCCCATGACATACTCTTCTCTGGATCTCACTTCTTATCCTTTTACCTGAAAAAATTACTAATGGGACTGTGTATTTTATCTACTATTTTTAATAATTTGAAGAGAATATTAGGAGAAGATATATAAACCCAGGAACTTATAGCTTCACTAACAAAAATGTTTACTGCTTCCTGCCTGGTCAAGGGTTTCATTATCCATAGGCAACATGAAAGCCAGAGACTTTTTGTTTTGTTCACTACATTCTAGCATCTAAAACAATGTCTGTCATTAGAGTTCATACTGGAATGTACTTTGAATTAATGGCCAAAGAAAGAGACAAAAATAGCAAAAAAAGACAAAAAGAAAACTCTAGCTAATGGAAATCTTCTCATGCAATGATAGAATGGTTGATGAAAGTCAGATGACTCAGTAAAAGGACAAATGACTGCATAATTCAATGGCTTGCTTGTGACAAGCACTTAATAAGGATTGATAGAATTATTTTTATACTGAAATACTTATCCTTAACGATTCCATTAAAGATTTCCTTCTCTATATTAGTCCTAACATTTCTTTAGGTAAAAGTTACTCTTAACTTCTTTGCATCTCTTTGTATCTTTTACTTATTCCACTATTACATTTTAAAGAGTATTCCAAGTATCTTTTAAAAATGTAAATTTTAAAGCGCTGTCTAGAGGCTTAAAACTGTTCATTTCCTTTGATCTAGTATTTGGCATTCTGAAAAAAATAAGCACATGCCTAAATGCCACACACTTGTAATGTCAGTGAATCTTCCTTTTTTTCTAAAATAGAAAACATTCTATTTTGTTTTGCAAATAGATGCAAAGTATTGCCTTTGGAACGGATAAGCAATGAGATCCTGCTGTACAGCACTAAGAACTACATCTAGTCACTTATGATGGAGCATGATAATGTGAGATAAAAGAATGTATACATGTATGTGTGACTGGGTCACTTTGCTGTATAGTAGAAAATTGACAGAACACTGTAAACCAGCTATAATGGAAAAAATAAAAATCATTATAAAAATAAAGAAAGAAAGATTCAAAGAAATGGAAAGATATACCATGCTCCTGGGTTTGAAAAATCAATATTGTAAAAATGGCCATACTACCCAAAGCAATCTACAGATTCAATGCAATCCCTATCAAATTACCCAGGACATTTTTCACAGAACTAGAACAAACAATCCAAAAATTTATATGAAACCACAAAAGACCCAGAATTGCCAAAGCAATCCTGAGGAACAAAAACCAAGCAGGAGGCATAACTCTCCTAGACTTCAGGCAATATTACAAAGCCACAGTTATCAAGACAGTGTGGTGCTGGTACCAAAACAGACAGACAGACCAATGGAACAGAATAGAGAACCCAGAAATAAACCCAGACACCTATTGTGAATTTATCTTGGACAAAGGAAGCAAGAATATAAAATGGGAAAAAGACAGTCTTTTCAACAAGTGGTGCTGGGAAAACTGCACAGACACATGTAAATCAATGTAAGTGGAACACACACTCATACTCAGCACAAAAATAAATTCAAAATGGCTTGAAGACTTAAACGGAAGACAAGACACCATCAAATTCCTAGAAGAGAACATAGGCAAAACATTTTCTGATATCAACCTTACAAATGTTTTCTCAGGTAAGTCTCCTAAAGCAACAGAAATAAAAGCAAAAATAAACCAATGGGACCTCATCAAACTGAAAAGCTTCTGCACAGCAAAGGAAACCATAAAAAAACCAAAAAGACAACTTACAGAATGGGAGAAAATAGTTTCAAATGATGCAAGTGACAAGGGCTTAATCTCTAAAATATACAAACAACTTATACACCTCAACAGCAAAAAAGCCAACGACCCAATTGAAAAATGGGCAAAAGACCTGAATAGACACTTCTCCAAGAAAGATATACAGATGGCCAATAAGCACATGAAAAAATGCTCAACATCACTGATTATTAGAGAAATGCAAATCAAAACTACTATGAGGTACTACCTCTTACCAGTCAGAATGGCCGTCATTAATAAGTCCACAAATAACAAATGCTGGAGGGGGTGTGGAGAAATGGCAATCCTGCTGCACTGTTGGTGCAAATGTAAATTTGTACAGCCACTATGGAAAACAATATGGAGATACCTTAGAAATCTATGCATAGAACTACCATATGACCCAGCAATCCCATTCTTGGGCATATATCCAGAAATAACTTAACTTGAAAAAGACACATACACCCCTATGTTCACTTCAGCAATATCCACAACAGCCAAGACATGGAAACAACCTAAATTTCCAAAAACATATAATTGGATTAAGAGGATGTGGTATATATACACAATGGAATACTACTCAGCCATAAAAACAAAGTAATGCCATTTGCAGCAACGTGGATAGAACTAGAGATTCTCATACTGAAATGTAAGTCAGCAAGAGAAAGATAAATACCATATATCACTTTTATCTGGAATCTAATATATGGCACAAATGAATGTTTCCAGAGAAAATAAAATCATGGACTTGGAGAACAGATTTGTGGTTGCCAAGCGAGAGGGGGAGGGAGTGGGATGGACTGGGAATTTGGGGTTAATAGATGCAAACTATACCTTTGGAATGGATAAACTGTGATCCTGCTGTATAGCACTGGGAACTATGTTTGGTCACTTGTGATGGAGCATGCATAAGAATGTGAGAAAAAGGAATGTATATGTGTATGTGCAACTGGATTGACTTGCTGTGCAGTAGAAAATTTACAGAACCCTGTAAACCAGCTATAATGGAAAAAATAAAAATCATTATATAAAAAAGAAAACATTCTTAAGTGTAACAGTAAGATGATATTTATTGTGTATAACAACATGATGAAGTTCTTATGCATCAAATTTGCAGTATTTTATGAAGATAGTCAATGACTTCAAAACTGCATATACCATAATACTAGGTAAGAGCTTTGAGATACAGTGTTACAGATCGTGTGTGTGTATGTATATGTGTCTGACCTATAACAAAAAAGGAAAGGAAAAAAGACTGAGGGAAATACTCAAGCTGCTGACATTCTATGTTTTCTTTCTTCAATTCATTTATGCTATTCACGTTTTTCAAATATTTCTAAAATGAACACGTTTCTTTCATCCTAAAACCAAAACAAAAGCCCAAGCCTGTTTTTCACCCAATATTGCATGACTGAAGTAAAAGAAGGCAAATTTTATAACATTTAAAACTCAGAATTTGAAGTGATTAAAAACTTGTTAAAAACTATCTTCCATTGATTGAGAAGTTCTATCTCTATGGACTTTATAAAGATATTGAAGGCTCTTTAACCGCTTCATAATTCTATATTAAAATTATACCTACTCTATTGAGTCACTGCATTGGTTAAATGAAGAAATGCATATACCTAACCTAACATACTACTTGTAACAAAATCATTATTTTATAGATATGAGCTAAAGCAACATTATAGTCTCTTTTATGTAATTTTATAATCAGATGATCATTATGTATACATTTTGCTCTCTTATAATGTTTCGTGTATTACTGGCACTCAGCACATATTACCAACAAATAAAGTCTTTTAAAAGCACAATCGGCCCTTGGAAAAGTTCAATTTATTTATACTCATAATTTCAATGTGGCAATTATAGCAAGTTAGAAATTTCAGCTGTCATTTGACATTATCAGATCAATTATATCTCCAACATTAGTTTTACATTGATTATAAATATTTAAATAAGTGCTCCTTTGCATATCAAATATTTATTTGACTTAACATTGAGTTTTAGATTTAATGAACATTCTAGAAGGAAAATGGTACCAAAAGCAAATTTCTACATTTGAGAATCTGGAAATTCCTCATTTATAAAGAGATACCATCAAGAAAGTCAGGCTGATAGATTTTGAAAATCAGTGGAATCAAGCATGCCATAAGAAATAGGAAATAAAACACTTTTTTAGTTGCTCCATATTAATATTTCATATCCAGGACAGTTTACTTTCACATGGGATTGGTTCCTGGATGTCCATAGGATGCCAAAATCCTTGGATAATCAAGTCTCATATAAAATCATATAGCATTTGCATGTAACCTATGCACATCCTCCGGTAGCCTTTAAATCATCTCTAGAATGCTTATAACACCAAAGAAAATGTAAATGCTATGTAACTAGTTGCCTGAGGCAGGGAGATTCAAGTTTTGCTTTTCAGAACCTTCTGGAACTTTTTTTTTTTTCCAAATGTTTTTAATAAGCAGTTGGTTGAAGCTGCAGATCCAGAACCTGCAAATATGACAGGTGACTGTAATTTTTTAATGTATAGGATGAAATGGAACCAAATACTTAATTTGACTATTATCCAGTACCAATGATAAGTACATAGTATTAGAAGGATCAATTCCTGCTCATAAGGATCTACTGATCTACTTAAAGTGATATATGTTAAATTAGAGAACAATGAATAAAATGACAGTGACATATGTATGATCAATTGTGCTTAAATTAGAGGCTTTTGAATTTCAGAAGACAAGTGTGGCCATTTCAGTTTCAAATAGATGAGATTCTTGGGTTAGGATTGGAATTTGATGGCAGAACAGGGCATTATTGTGACTTTCTAGAACAATTTTTTTTAATCCCCTTTTGTTCCTGCATGTTATGTGAATAGTGCATCTAATCATCCTAATAATACATTTAACTATTAAAGAATCATTACTGAAAACTACTTTTAGCCTATTCCAAATGAAATCTTGTCAAATATATTTGGGAGTACAAAGAATGAATACATCACCAGAAATAATGCATCCACCAGTTTTGTTGTTCTTGGGGTTGGGGGACAGTAGCAGAATTGTCTAAAATATGAAAGATACAGGAGATCACCTGATTTTTTTTTTCTTTTATGGCGTATGGAAGTTCCTAAACTCGAGGTGAAATTGGAGCTGCTGCTGCTGGCCTACACCACAGTCACAGCAATGCTGGATCTGAGCCTTATCTGCAAACTATGCTGCAGCTTGAGGCAATGCTGGATCATTTACCCACTGAGTGAGGCCAGGGATCAAACCTGCATTCTCACAGACACTATGTTGGGTTCTTAACCCACTGAGCCACAACAGGAATTCCTTACCTTATTTTTTTGAGTGAATAAGTCTCATGAGTTTTTGAAAACTCACACCTTCAAAAGTCAGTTTCTACTGATATACAACATGAAGTAGATACTACTGTTATTCAGATTTGCTAGGTTATGTGAAATTCTCCACTACTCTCAATATTTTAATAGCTTACAAAAGAACACTTTATACTTTTGTATGCTATATAGTGTCTGTGAGTTAGCAGTGGAGTGACTCTTATTTATCACAGCTGTTTTATTTTTTTTAAATTTTATGTTTGTACCCATCCTATATGGAAGTTCCCAGGTCAGGGACTGAATCTGACACAGCTGTGACCTACGCTGAATGGCAATGCTGGATCCTTTAATCCACTGCACCAGACTGGGTATCAAACTCACACCTCTGCAGCAACCCAAGGTAACTCACTGTGCCACAGTGGAGACTCCTATCACAGCTTCTTTACTCTGAGACTCAGGCTTAAGGGTGAATTTCTACCCAAAGACATGTTATGCCTGTGCAAGAGTGAGAGTAGGTGAAGGAAAAGTTCATGATGTTTTGTAAAGCTTCTGCTGTGGAGTGATACACACCACTCCATTCGCATTTTATTGGCCAAAAGCAAGTCACATGATTAAATCTGATTTCAACTATATGATGATGTATATTCTTCCCATGTGAAGTAAAATTGCAAGCAGTATGATACCAGCAGGTGCTGTATGAGCCTTTTGTGAAGAGAAAATAATTTCAAATAATAATACAATCGACCATAGCAGTTTTCCTATTTTACTGAAATGAAGAAAAAAAAGATTTGTTCACAGAGTTCCCATCGTGGCTCAGTGGTTAACGAATCCGACTAGGAACCATGAGTTTGCATGTTCGATCCCTGGCCTCGCTCAGTGGGTTGAAGATCCGGCATTGCCGTGAGCTGTGGTGTAGGTCACAGATGCGGCTCGGATCCCACGTTGCTGTGGCTCTGGTGTAGGCGGGCGGCTACAGCTCTGATTAGACCCTTAGCCTGGGAACCTCCATATGCCACAGGTGGGGCCCTAGAAAAGACAAAAAGACCAAAAAAAAAATTGATCAGTGTCATACATCTATTCAGATGCATTGAGTTTACCTCAAGCTATGTGATTCCAAAGTCCACTTTACTATGTCTTACACTATTTTGTATTATGACACTTCTTTATTCAAATACCCATAATCTTATATCCCAGAGACAAGACCCTTATTACTCTCTTCATTTGCATTTAACTAACAAGCAAGCAGAAAGGATCTTGCATTCTGCTGGTTCAGATTTCTTAAGTGATTCATACTGAATGTTCATTTATGATGAGCAGAGATTATGGCCAGGCATATCTGTGAGAGAGTAAGTATCTGCATTTCAAAATACAAGTATTTCATACTTCTGAAAGTATTGCTCCAAAAATCAAATTGCAGCAGCCTCATTCCCCAGGAGCAAGTGATGGAGACTCATTTGGTCTTTCAAAGAAGCTTGTGGATAATGAGCTGAAATACAAGGGACTGGCAATTCTGCGGCATAGTACACCTATAATTGCCATGTTTTTGTATTAGCCCATTGCTTCAAATCAGCAGGTTGTCTGGAAATAACTTGCTACTTAACAGGGAATATTAAATATATGCATTAGTGTTCTAGCTGTGCCTTTTATCAAAGGGTAATGAAGTGTCATGTGTTTTAAAATACAAATAGAACGTTCCATTTATAATGTCATAATGTAAGTCTTTAATGATAATCACATGATAAACCATTTACCAAATGTCTGAAAATTGAAGGCAAATAAATATAACAGTTGGCCCACTGAGAAAGTATCATTATTCTAGAAAAGCCTACATGGTATAGAGCAATATGAAAACAAAACAATCAAATAGTGCATGCTCTAACATCCCTTAAATGATATTTAATGAGGATTCTGAAAAAAAAAAAATGGTTCTTGTCTACTCATTTCAGTAACTAAGATTATGCTTTACTAGGATGGGAAAATTTTGAAATATGCAGAGTAATAATAGAAAAATTTTTATGAAATTAAGTCAAATGAAACTACTTTTCCTGTAAATGTCAATTTATTTAGGAAAAAGAATGGTGTTTTTTACACACATGGGTTTATGATAGGGCTCTTAAGTCCTGAGTGCTAAATGCAATCACATTTAACTTTACAAGAAAGAGGTAGGGGAGATCTGAAATACACACAGAAGAGAAGGTATTGCTAAGATGAAGTCAGATACTGGAGTACTGCAGCACACCCAAGGAATTCTGGCAGCCACTAAAATGCTGGAAGAGATGAGCAGCGTATTTTCCCCTAGAGCTTTTAGAGGGAGTGAAGCCCTGCCAACATTTTGATTTTGGCCTAGTAACACTAATTTTGGATTTCTGGCCTCCTGAACAATGAGATAAATGTACGCTCTTTTAAGTCGCCAAGTTTGTAGTGATCTGTTAAACAACTTATAGAAAACTACTATAGATTTAGGTATAGGGATATGGGATACTATGTAATAAATGCCTGAACATGTGGAAAGGCTTTGGAATCAAATACTACGTAAAGGCTGAAAGAATTTTGTGGCACATGATAGAAAATAACCAATAAGTATGTAAACAGATCGTTGGTAGAAACGTAGGTTAAAAGCAAGGGCTCAGAAGGAAATAAAGAACATATTATTGGAAACAGAAGGAAAGGCAAACCTTGCTATACAGTGACAGAAAACATAGATAAATTGTGTTCTACAGTTGTTTGGAGAAGGAGAACTTGTAAGCAAGGGACTGTGATATTTAGCCGAGGATATTTCCCAGCAAAACACTGAAGGTGTTAGCTTATTACAGCAAAATGCAAGCAGACAGCTGTAAATTAAGAAAACAAAACAAACAAACAAAAAACCCTTAAGCAAAAGAAAACCAGCATTTGATGATTTGGGAAATTCTTAGCCTATCAGATAGCAAAGTATGATAAAATAAGAATAGTGATTATTAGGAAAGCAGACTTTAGTGAGAAGGCCAATCAAAGGTTTGGCTGCACAACATGTTTCTAATGCTGAAATGAATAAATTCACTCAGTCAGCAGAAACCTGGAATAGAGACAGGATTATTCAAAAAAAAAAAAAAAAAGATCTGTGGAGGTCTATCTAAAGGTGTGAAGCCCTGTGATATTACATGGCAACCTGCAAAGGTTTTTGAGCATGCCGTACCACCAAAAACACTACCAGCTTGGACTAAAATGTATTACACAGTATAAAATGAAGAAAGGCCTTTGAACTACAAAATGAACAAACAAAACTCAGAAAATAGAAAGGAAAAGCTACCGAAATGGACACACATGTTCCCCCTCAAGTAAAAGGAAAGATAATTCTGAGGGCTTGGGCCCAGAGGTCACAGCAATGGGCTCAGAAGAGATGTAAGCCAAAAGCACAGCAACTGATGGAGCTGTGTTGCAGATGTCAGAGTCTTGAGCTACAGAGGATTATTCACAGGCCTTAAAACTTTATGGAATTTTCCCTGCTTGCCCTCAAAATTGCTTGAAAATTGTAAATCCTTTCTTCCTTCCATGTTCTCTTTTTTGAATGCGAATGTCTATAAATATTGTATTACGTCTATCCCATATTTCTATTTAATCAAAGGAAAACTTTCCTTATTTCACGGTATAGAGAGAAGAGAAAATTTGGCTCAGAATGGATCATATTCAGGGTCTCCTACACTCTTAATTTAAATGATTTATATGATGAGATTTGGAATTTTGGAACTAATGCTATAGACTTTGACAGCTCATACTCACATGTTAGTTTCAAGACAATAGCTAATTCAAATTTTATATATAGATGGCATCTTGACATATATCTGGATAAAACCTTCATTCAAAAATATACATACACCCCTTTGTTCACTGCAGCACTATTCACAATAGCCAGGACATGGAAACAACCTAAATGTTCATCAAGATTTGAATGGATTAAGAATATATGGTACATATATGCAATGGAATACTACTCATCCATTAAAAAGAACAAAATAATGCCATTTGCACCAACATGGATGGAACTAGAGATTCTCATACTACATGAAGTAAGTCAGAAAGAGAAAGATAAATAACATATATCACTTACATGTAGAATATAGAATATGACACAAATGAACCTATCTACAGACCAGAAACAAACTCATTGACATAGAGAACAGACTTGTGGTTGCCAAGGGGGAGGGGGAGGGAGTGGGATGGATGAGGAGTTTGGAGTTAGTAGATGCAAACTATTGAATTTGGAGGGGATAAGCAATGAGGTCCTGCTGTATAGCACAGGAATCTATATCCAATTACTTGTGATGGAACATGATGGAAGATGATATAAGAATTATATATGTGTGTGTGTGTATATAAATATATATATATATAAAACTGGGTCCCCTTGATGTAAGCAGAAATTGACAGAACACTGTAAATAAACTGCAAGAAAAAAACACCAAAAAAAATGAACCTATATGACATCTTGGACTTGTGTTGATGCCTTAATTTTGGGGGGATTTGGAATAGAATGAATATATTTTGCATGTGCTATAAATATGAATCATTGGAAGCCAGAGAGAAGAATATAAGATCTAATTCCCTGAGCATATACTCCTAAGGTACATGTTACTTAATTTGGGAAAAAGAAAAGGCTTTTGCAGAGCTTTTGTAAAACTGCTTAAAATTAGCAGTTGAGATGAGGTGCTTATCAAGATTATATGTGTGATCCTTAAATTTAATCATATGTATCCATGTAAGGATGTAAGGAAACAGAGAGACGAGACACATCACAAAGAAGGCAATGTGACCATGGAGGCAGATGCCATATAAACCAAAGAATGCTGGCAGTATCGGCTAGAAAATCAAGGGGCAGATTCGACCTTGAACCTTCCGAGGGACTGAGGCCCTGATGAAACAACTTTAGCCTAGTGACACCGATGTCAAACTTCTGGCCTCCTAAACTGGAAGAAAATAAATATTTATTATTTAAGCTAACAAGTTTGTAGTAATTTGTTACAGCAGTCATAGGAAAGTTATACAATATGTAAGATGCTATTCCATCTGAATTGTAATAACGCTTCTTAATAAACAAGATATTATATAAATTATCCAGATTTAATCTAATGGTATGAATTTTCTTACAATTTTGTATACCTATTTCATGAATAAAATTAAATGCTTATCTGAACAAAATGCTTCATATTAGAAAATCAGCTTTATTATCACAATTTAAAGAAGCAAAAAAAGAAAGAAATGAGTAGGTAAAAAAATATGAATGCATGCAATTTTAGAGTTTGGTGCATAATGAATCAATTTACAAGAGTTTCAAGTATGTTTTTCCCTATTGTCCTATTTGCACCTATTTTTCAAATTGAAAACAACTGCAAATATTTAGAGCATGAAAGTTAAACTATTATGAGGTAGATCAAATATCTTTCAGAATTTATCAAGATTTTCATATCTGACAATTATATTAATGATGATTACATGCATGAGTGACAATGCTAATTGTCATGTTTGTGTGAGTGTGTATGTTTATGCAGAGTGATTACGGTAATGTAGAATAGCTTATAACCCTGGGATAGGATGATTTGATATAAAGACTTTAAGACAGCTCATACTCACTTGTTAGTTTCAAGATAATAGCTAACTCAGATTTTATATATATAGAACTTATCTATTACACAGGTATAATGCAAGTAATATAAAATATTGTTTTTGTTTACACTGCCTCCTAGTTATTTATCTAAAGACCAGCCCTTATCTAATGATTTCATGCTTACTCATTCTCATTATAAACAGGTCGAGGTTTTCCATTTTAAATCTCTTTAGCCAGGCATTCAAAGCTCCCAGCTACCTATTGTTTTTCTAGCTTTATTTTCCACTGAAGTCACATAGAGTATTGTGCCATGACCTGAAGTAATGGGTATTTTAAGCTCCATGCTTTAGAAAGTGTGCTCTCTTTTCCTGAAATAAATTTACATTAAAAACTTAAATACTTCAAGTTGAAAAATTAACATGTGTATACAATCCCCTTTCTGACTAGGAAAATGTATCTTCACTACATGCTCTTTTTCCACTGTCTTCTGTGTATCTTCATTATAGAACTTACTATGTAATAGGGCCATATATTTCAGTGCCTACTTCAGTAGATTAAAAACTGCTCAAGGGAAACTATCTTTAATAAAGTTGTTTTGCTGCTAAAGCTTTACAATCTGATTTTGGAATGATTTAATACATGTAATTATATTTACATATTTCAGAGAAGATATAAGGTGAAAGATGCAGTTTTTAAAGAAAAAACATAAAATAGTCAAAAAGAAGGTACATAGATATATAGATTAAAACTTGATTTAAAACATTTTTCATGGGAATTCCTATTATGGCTCAGTGGGTTATGAACTCAGCTAGTATCCATGAGGATACAGGTTCAATCCCTGGCCTTGCTCAGTGGGTTAAGGATCTGGCATCACCGTGAACTGTGCTATAGGTTGCAGATGTGGCTCGTATCTGGTCTTGCTATGGCCGTGGCTGTGGCCTGCAGCTGCAGCTTCAGTTAGATCCCAGAGCCTGGAAACCTCCATATTCCACAGGTACAGCCCTAAAAAGTGAATAAAGAAAATGAAAAAAATTCACAAGATTATTTTTCCTTTAAGAAATTCAACAGGTGAGAGTTTCCTTGTAGTTCAGTGGATTAAGGATCCAGTATTGTCACTGCTGTGGTACAGATTCTATCCCTGGTCTGGGAACATCTGCATGCTTCAGAGGTGACAAAAAAAAGAAAGAAAAAAATCCAATAGGTATCAATTTTTTATCCATAGATATAATTTTAATTTGAAGAACCCCAAGTGAGTTTTCTAATTTGAATACAACACAAATTCTTTTCATAAAATTAAAATATAATTTCTAGATAAGTCATGTATTTTCTTAGCATTTTCATAGGCATATTAGAAAATCATAAAATCCCTTATTTTTATGGAGCACAAAGGTAAAACATGGCAAAATTGTTAATATATATGCAGCAGATCACTATGAATAAAATAATAACATAAACTCTCTATAATCTTACCCACCTGTGTTTTACTTCCTAGTATAATTTGTATTGACATTGAACTAACTTCCACAACTTGATGTGCTTACAATTATTTTCTTAATATGGTTTAAAACATCCCTACAAGATTTTGGCTCAAAAGTGTTACTATTATTTTAGCACATTAGCATGGGGTACTGCTCTATTCTTTCTTTTTTGATGATGGTACTCTAAAGATTATTAATAATAGTTGTGAGAGGGACTTTTTGGGGTTAAATAAAAATGCACTTGTTAATTCAGTATTGGGGGTTTTTGTATGAGGTATAAAGGCCATCATTTATGCTTTCTTAATAAATGACAAGATCTTAAATGTGATTTTCAACATGAAATTTAAGGCATATTTTTAAAACCAACATACACAGGCAGAGATATTGAGGTTTCTTAGGCCATTGAGAAGAGTATGATTGTATTTGCTTCCAGTAACACATAGCATCCTAAAACACATCAGGAGCGCTGCATGTTTATCAGCAAAGCAACTCTATGCCTGGAAATTCTGGTCAATGTTTTGTTAACTACCTCTCAAGGGAAATAATCAGAAAGGTCACAGAGGAAAGAAACATTTCTCAATATCCACATTACATCCAACAGCCTGATTGATCCAGAAATTGGAGAAGATATAAAGATCTCAGAACACTCACAGTTCTGCCCTTTGATGCTACCCAGGAAGGGGAAAAATGTCAGGAAACTGAGTGGTTGAAAAGTGTTTGAGTACTGAAACAAAATCTTCTCACCTAGTTCCACCTCTCAACAAAATGTTGATTCACATTTTAAATAAAAGCAGATAAAGGCATCTTGTAAAGTTTTAATCTGCTGGTAAACATAGCACAAATGCTAAATAGATTATTTTTTCCCCTGAACTCATAATGGGAAACTCACTGAAGTCACAGAAGTGATGTTAAAATGTTGAATTTTGAATTCTTTGAAAGCATAATGAAGTGAACTACATGTCAAGTCTAAGTGAATTATTTACTATATATTTGACTTTTCAACCACATTGAGATTATCTTAACTAAATTTTATTTAGATTAACCTCAGTGCTAACACATAATAGACAATTGAGAAAAGTTCTCTTCTACTAGTATGCTACTACCTATCAAGTAGAATATTAGGTCAGGGCGAGTTATCCTGAGCCTCATTTCAGTTCTAATGTGAATATGTTACTGCTTAAGCTTATCTATTACCTATGCAACATCCTGTAAAATTTTACTTATAGGTTTATTTTTACATGATATTTAAAATTAATTTTATTTAAGATAGTTCTTATAATGCATGCCATCGATGAAAAGAAAACAATAAAGGTTGCTATAAATGAAATATCAAAGATAAGGAAGAGAGAATCTAGTAATATAATGTTTCATAAACTCATAAGAAATTACATTCTAAAGTTAATATGGTCAATGACTTGAAGAAAGCTTTATAATTTATTGATAATTAAAATAAGCAGACTATAAAATTTTACATATATATTGTCCTCAAATTTATTTTAGAACACACGGATATTTGTCTATATTCTATGTTGTATCTTTACATAGAAAAATATTTTAAAAGATAATGTATTACAGTTCTCTTTTTTTACGGGAATTTCCCAGTCCAGGGGTCAAACCCACACCATAGCAGTGACTTGAGCTACTGAGGTAACAATGCCTTATCATTAACCTACTATACCACAGCGGAACTCATATAGGTATCTTCTTAATAGTTTACATAATATTTTCATCACCTTCTTACCTCAATAATCCGCAATGTAGAACCACAGATTTTTCTTCTTGTCTACACTTTTTGCATTTTTTTAAATTTTATAGAAGTATAGTTGATTTACGAGGTTGTGATAATTTCTGCTGTACAACAGAGTGATTCAGTTATACACATACACACATCCATTCTTTTTCAGATTCTTCTCCCATATAGATTATCACAGAATATTGCTGTGCTATGCAGCAGTTCCAATCATTCCATATACCACAGTGTGCACATAATACCCTTCTTTCTTTAATCTTAGGAAAATTTGAGGGTTTTACATTGTTCCAAACACCAGAGCTCCTCTCCTCCACTGAATTGCTTGTGCCTGACTAGGAGTTTCTATTGCAGCTGAACTATCCTGACCCTGGATACTGTTGTTACATTAAAATCCTTTCCTGTGTATTTCTCCAATTTCTGCCACTCTCTTCATTGTGATAGTGCATAGCTCTGGGCTTTTGGAAACATTAATTCACAGATGTTTCTACTGCCCTTTGTCGTAACTAATCCACAAGATATATATTGACATATTTAACTACAGAAAAAGATAACATCATTCCACAATGAGAGGCCAATAACTGAAGTAAAAGACAATGAAAAGAGGTGTGACCAATAATTTAATAATAGTGAATAACCAAAAAAATAACATAAAAAGGAATTTCATGATAAAAAAAACTAAAAATTGATGAAAGTGAAAACTAGTTTAACTTAAACCTAATATTAGGGGAATTAAAAAAAATATGTTTCATGAAATATATTTCTTATGTTCACAGGTACAGTAAATAATAATTTCATAATGATCAATATTGGAAAGAACAGGAAAAATGGTTCTCTCCTAGTGTTACTGATGGGGGCAATTTTAAATTCCTCTCAAAATTAAAATGTTTAAACATTATCTATGTCAATTCTATTTAAAAAATGTATTTCTGGAGTTCCCGTTGTGGCGCAGTGGTTAACAAATCCGACTAGGAACCATGAGGTTGCGGGTTCGGTCCCTGCCCTTGCTCAGTGGGTTAAGGATCCGGCGTTGCCGTGAGCTGTGGTGTAGGTTGCAGACGCGGCTCGGATCCCGCGTTGCTGTGGCTCTGGCGTAGGCCGGTGGCTACAGCTCCAATTAGACCCCTAGCCTGGGAACCTCCATATGCCGCGGAAGCGGCCCAAGAAATAGCAAAAAGCCAAAAAAAAAATGTATTTCTTGTTAGAAATAGTAAGAGTATGAATATGTAGAAAGCATGTCCAATGTGGTATTATTGTAAAATAAAAACACTAGAAATAGCTCTGATCAATATAGGAATGATTACATAAATGATGATGTCTATAATATTGAAATTGACATTTCAGAGAATGAAGCATACTTCCATATATTGACAGTTTTTAATGATAGTTTGAGATAGGTGTGTGTATGTGTGTGTTTCCTCCAAGGACTGAAATATAATTTGCTAAAATATAGCTCCTTCTCCTCCCCAGGTTTTAGCAATTCTTGTCATATATTAGTTATACATTTGATACCTATACATGTCATAAACTAAACAATAAAGCATCACAACAAATGATTTATACAAGTAACTTTTTAAAGAAGTTTAAAAAGGACACAGAAAGATGTATGTATGTATCTTTCATACTAACCCACATATTTATCATTTATGGATTCTTCATATACATTTGCATTATTTTTCACAGGCATATTCTTTCCATTTGAAGGATTTCCTAAAGCATTTCTTGTAAATTAGGTAGGTATTTCCAGTAACAATTTTTCTCAGTCTTTCCTATTTTGGGCATGTCTTTTATTCACATCAATTTTTACTTTAATAGATATTTTGCTGCATATGGAATTGACAGCTTTTGTTTGTACTTTTCCAGTTCCAGTTCATTTATTCCATTGTACTGTTTCTTTTCCCGTAGTTTCTGATGGGAACACACTTATTTATAACACTCTTGTTTCCCTATATAATAAGATTTTTCTCCTGCTATTTTTAAGAGTTTCGATATTTTAATCTTTGTAGTTAAGTATGTGTGGACATTCTGCATTTGTTTTACTTAGGGTTCATCAGCATTTTTAAACTATGACTAGTTTTTTCATCAAACATTGACACATCAAATATTGTTTTCGTCTCTTTTCTTTTTTCCTAGGATATTTTAGGTAGCATATTGTAGCAACTCTGAATTCTGAATTAGTTTTTATTTACTTATTTATTTACATGTTTATAACTTTCCTGAACTTATTCTTTAAGAAGTCTCCATTGGGAGTTCCCATTGTGGCTCAGCAGTAATGAACTGGGTTCCATCCCTGGCCCTGCTCAGTGGTTTAAAAATCCAGCATTGCTGCGAGCTATGGTATAGGTCACAGACATGAATCAGATCCCACGTTGCTGTGGCTGTGGTGTAGGCCAGCAGCTGCAGCTCCAGTTCAATCTTTAGCTGGGGAACTTCCATATGCTGTGGGCGCAGCCCTGAAAAGAAAAAAAATTAAGAAGTCCCCATTGCTGTTTTGGGGTTTTTGTTTGTTTTCTGCTCCATTTCTAGTTTTTTGTTTTTATTATTTGATGTTTTTAGCTTCATGCCTTAGGAGTTGCCTGTGTTTCTGGCCACCCAATGACTGGGCAAAATTTGTGTGCAAACACTGCAGGTGCATAAGTTTTCTGTCACTGCCAGTGGATCTGAGTTTATGTTGCAGTCAAAGTCAGGAGAGTTTAAAGTGTGCTTCACATTTAGCTTCCCTCTGTTCACTCTTACTACTCCCCTGTGCTTGCCTATAATTCCTGGTCACTCAGAGGTATGTAGAAAGCTCATTTAAAACCTTTGTATCTCTCATCATTTCCAATATCCTCATTAAATCACTGGCTAGTCTCCTGTTCTCCTAACTGGGACCCTGATCAGGATTTTAAGGCTTTGTTTTATCTCCCTTAGGTTCCAGCTGAGTTTGCTACTTTTACTGACAAGGCTGGTGGGCATAAATGGGTCTTTGCCCTTCCTTCTTAAAGAAGTCTACCCTTTATGGAAGAAGAGCTGCTGCATTTCTGCCCATCCTGACTTGGCCAGTCAGCTACCAATGTTCAAAGAAGAAATTATGAGGTAGTTTGCAAAAATTTGAAGTCCATGCTAATAAAAACATACCATATCAAAATTAATTAGTATAATGCAGCTGAAGCTGTGCTAAGGGTTTAAAGAAAAGTTTTAAATTTTAAAGAAATGTTAAAGAAAAGTTTTAAATTTTCTTATTTAAAAAAAAAGAATCCTTACACTTTATAATTCTATTTTCAAAAACTAGAAATTAGTGAACAAATAAAAAACAAGCACAAAAAAAGGAAATAAATGTTAAAGCAAAAACAACAATAAAGAATTGGGTACAAGGTGAAAAATACAAAAAAAAACTGACAACAAAATTAGGATTTTATTTATACATTTTAATAAATGGTTGGCCCTCTTGAAAGACGGGATGCTTATATTGCTGTCATATTGTGCAAAAATTAAGATAAGGTGATAATGAAGTAAATTTGGATTTTCTCAAGGCTAAGCATAATTAGAAATTGAAGACCAAATGTAGAGCTTAAGCTAAATATCTGGAATAATTTATTTCCATTCTTTCCTATGATATTTGGAAACCAGTAGTCAATGCAAAGAAAATGTAAATAATACATTATAGAATGACTCTTTGATTAGTGCCCTTCAAATGGTTTTCATACAAGTGGTTCATCTCATTTGCTATGAATGTTGTGATGAGTTTAGCTCATTTGAGGAAGAAGGCCAAAAAAATGAGTGGAAAGTAACTAGTTTAGCATAAGGGAAAATAATTGGAATTCAATGAAGCCAAATATCCCTGCATATAAAATTATGCCTTACACGTAAATTAAACTAATTAGCTAGAGAGAATTAATGCAGCTTCCAAAGGCACTGTTCTTAATAGTGAAGAACAGTTTATGAACTGAATGAATCTGGTTCATAAAGTCTAAGAGCCTTGACATAGTCGAATCCACACTCCCCATTTTATAGCTTAGAATCTTGAGGCATGGAAAATTTGTAAGAGTTTCCAAAGTTCATGCCAGTAGTGAGTAGAATAATTCACCCAATTCAGTGTCCATTCTGCTACATATAGTACAACATTCTAAAGCCAGTTTAATAGCATTTATTTACTTTATATCAAATGTAAACATCTTAAGTATCTAGTTTAATGTGTAATTTTCCAGCATTAAAAACTGATTGGCTTTTGCACAGTTACTTGTGCTCAATTTATTATTACCATCTTGCTTTCTCATCTGGGCTATATCTACTATCTGGGAGAAAATATACTTTTTCATTGGTGTTTATAATATTTATCTCTCTATAAAAAATAAAAGTAAAACAAATCTAATTCTTCCCTGAAATACATGAATGTTATTATTAAATAATTACATATATATTCTAATCTATGTGCATGATTAATTGATTTGCTTTAAAATAGGCATTTAAAAATTAATGGAATACTTACAAAATTTATTCTCCTGTACTGAAAATATGACTAAATCTAAAATTTAGGTACAAGTGTGGTGACCACCATAATAAACACGGTGTCTAATTATACTTATCATATGTTTCTATAAACTATTTTCTGAATATGCATTTCTATAAATAATATTATGACTGTATGAAGTCTGCTGTTCAAATGCCTAGATTAATGCCTAGATTAAGATCAATCTTAACTTCATAGGCTTACCATTATTTTGTTATTATGTGTTTATGGTATACCTAAGAGTACTTGATGTCAAACTAGGCCCTGAAAATATAATAGACAAATATAATTTTATCTCTCAAGGATTTACATTTGAGTGGAATTATTTTATTTTCTGAATTTCTATGTAAACCATATAGTTGACATATGTCACCTATTTATCCCATTGCCTTTGTCACACATCTACAAATACATAGTGAGCATTTTCAGCAAATGACAGTTATAGTCTCATTATTATCAAGAACATAGTATATTACTGTGTAATATATATAATGGTAATAATCAATAACTATATTTGGATTAGATGCTTGTTTTTAATCTGATAATAACGCTTTTTTTTTTGTCTTTTCTAGGGCCACACTTGGGGCACATGGAGGTTCCCAGGCTAGGGGTCTAATTGGCGCTGGAGCCGCTGGCCTACTCCAGAGCCGCAGCAACGTGGGATCCGAGCCGCGTCTGTGACCTACACCGCAGCTCATGGCAGCACCAGATCCTTAACCTACTGAGTGAGGCCAGGGATTGAACCCTCAACCTCATTGTTCCTAGTTGGATTCGTTAACCACTAAGCCACAATGGGAACTACTAATCTAATAACAATGCTTTTAATTTTGCTAAGAATAGTTTAAAAGTTATACAAAAGCAAGAACCATATCAAATATAGGTACATTTTTAAACCATAAATGTATATATTTAAATTTTGAAATGGGGTGTACAGACTTAAGTATAAATATTTTTTACATTGTTAAAGGTTTATAATTCACTAGGATTTAAATTAAAATAAAAAGTTAAACCTATTTTTTTTGGCCACTCATGTGACATGTGAAAGTTGCTGAGCCAGGGATCAGACATTTTCCCCAGCAATGACCCAAACTGCTTCAGTGACAATGCTGGATCCTTAACTGGCAGTTCTATAGCACCACAAGGGAACTCCAAGTTAAAACTGTGTATATATGTATATACATATATATACATATATACATATATATATATATATTTTTTTTTTTTTTTGCTTTTTTAGGGCCGCACCTGTGGCATATGGAAGTTCCCAGGCTAGGGGTTGAATCAGAACTACAACCACTGGGCAGTGACACAGCAATGGTAACCCTGGATACATGACTCACTGAGCGAGGCCAGGGATTGAACCCACATCCTCATGTGTACTAGTTGGATTTGTTTCCACTGTGCCACAATGGAAGTTCCAGAAACTCCTAAGTTAAAACCTATTCTGATAAAAAATCTAGTTTAGCAAAATACTGTAGTGCATGCAAGAGTATGTGTTTTTTTTTTATTTTTCTTTTAATGGCAATGTTATTTGCCAGGAAAGCATAATTTAAATCAATGAAATAAAATGGCATTATAAAAGCCATGAAATATATACATAATTTTTATTCCATCAAAGGTTTGGAAATTTAGTTTGGTTTGCCTACTTTTTTATTTTTATTTTTTTGGCAATTATAAAATTGGCAGACTCATATAGCTATGGCAAAATGGATTGGTTTTCGTTTTCTGAAACAAAAGGAAATTAGGAATACATGTTTCTAGAAAAGCAATTAGTTACAAATAAGTATATGTTGGACCTTAGATTTAATTATTTGCATCAAGCTAAACTTTCCATAATATATTGACTTCCATGAGACATACTATTAGAATTTGATAATTTAGAGGAAAAATCTTAATGTATTCAACTGGGTATATTTTAATAAAAGATTAAAATATCTATATCAAAAGTTAAAATATTTTGTGTGTACAACTGTTATGTTACTTATGAGAACTTTAGGTTTATAGAAATAAATAATCATCAGAATAAAAAATGAAATAAATGGAATTCCCTTTGTGGCTCAGTGGAAATGAATCTGACTAGTATCCATGAGGATGCAGGTTTGATCCTTTGCCTCGGTCAGTGGGTCAGGGATTCCAGGTTGCTGTGAGCTGTGGTGTAGGTTGCCGACACAGCTCGGATCCTATATTGCTATGGCTGTGGCATAAACCAGCAGCTATAGCTCTGATTTGAAACCTAGTGTGGGAACTTCCATATGCCATAGTTGCAGCCCTAAAATGCAAAAATTATTTTAAAAAATGAAAGAATAAAAAATGAAAGAAGTGAAAAAACTTAGTGTGTCCAAACTTATGATTTCACCTTCATTGTCTGTTTTTAGCAGATGACTTCATTTCCTGCTTCATAAAGAAAAAAGAAGTTGTCAGATAGTTCACTGAAAACTCATTATAAAACTTACATACTTATCAGAAATCCTATTTATTATATGTGTGTATACATACATAATACATACATATTACATTGAATGTACTTAATAAGTGAGTGCTTATATAAATATATTTCCCCATGGGGTAGAATATATTGTGAGCAAGATGGAATTAATATAAGTTGTGACTTGTGTTTATTTGTATGAAAAAATGTTTATATTTTCTATAAAATATGCTTATTTGGAGCAAGGAATTCAAGATATATACAGGCTATCTCAGTGGAAAAAATCTGTCAGCATTACCTGAATGTTTGAAAGGTACATATAAATACAATTCATTCTTTAATCATAAAATAGTTCTTTCTCCTAGCTTCGTATTTTCAAGCAAGGTTGTCTGCACTAAATAAATACAAGTGGATCTTGTCCCAGAATGGTGTCATGGCTCCAGTAGATGCATCTGTGAGGGTAAACTGAGAAAAGAGAGCAATCCCTCCTGTTCTCTTTTGCAAAATCTACTTGATTGCTAGAGAGATTCCTTCTGGTACTCCATTTAAAAGTTTTTACAGTCACATCCTCAGCCTGTAAGGTAGTTTGTAAGTCATGTAACTGAGCAGGGCTTTGTGGGGCTCCTGGGCACAAAAGACTTTCCGGTCCCACATTTCTTATTTTTAGGAAATGGGCCTCTATCAGCCTCCATAGCCTTCCCTGAATTCCAAGAGGGAGGTTTATTTTATTTATTTATTTATTTTTTATTACTCAAATGAATTTATCACATCTGTAGTTGTATAATGATCATAACAATCTGATTTCACAGGATTTCCATCCCACAGCCCAGGCACATCCCCCCACCCCCAAAACTGTCTCCTCCAGAGATCATAAGTTTTTCAAAGTCTGTGAGTCAGCATCTGTTCTGCAAAGAAGTTCAGTCTGTCCTTTCTTCAGATTCCACATGTCAGTGAAAGCATTTGATGTTGGTGTCTCATTGTATGGCGACTTCACTTAGCATGATAATTTCTAGGTCCATCCATGTTGCTAAAAATGCCATTATTTCGTTTCTTTTAATGGCTGAGTAATATTCCATTGTGTATATGTACCACAGCTTCTGGATCCACTCCTCTGTCGATGGACATTGAGGTTGTTTCCATGTCTTGGCTAGTGTATATAGTGCTGCAATGAACATCGGAGTACATGTGTCTTTGCGACTTGTGGTTTTCTCTGGATAGATGCCCATGAGTGGGATTGCTGGGTCAAAGAGTAGTTCTGTTTTTTGTTTTCTGAGGAATCTCCATACTGTTTTCCACAGTGGTTGCACCAATTTGCTATCCCACCAACAGCGCAATAGGGTCCCTTTTTCTCCACACCCTCTCTAGCACTTAATTGTTTGAAGACCTTTTGATGATGGCTATTCTGGCTGGTGTAAGGTGGTACCTCAGAGTGGTTTTGATTTGCATTTCTCTAATAATGAGTGACGTTGAACATCTTTTCATGTGTTTCTTGGCCATCTGTATGTCTTCTTTGGAGACTTGTCTGTTTAGATCTTCTGCCCATTTTTTTGATGGGGTTGTTTGTCTTTTTGGTATGGAGCTGCAGAAGGTGTTTATAAATTTTGGAGATTAATCCCTTGTCAGTTGATTCATTTGCAAAGATTTTCTCCCATTCTGTGGGTTGTCTTGTTTAGGGTTTCCTTTGCTGTGCAGAAACTTTTGTTTGATTAGGTCCCATTTGTTTATTTTTGTTTTTACTGTCATTACTCTAAGAGGCAGATCTGAGAAGATATTTCTATCATTTATGTCGGAGAGTGTTTGGCCTATGTTTTCCCCTAAGAGTTTTATAGTGTCTGGTCTTGTATCTAGGTGTTTAATCCATTTGGAGTTTGTTTTTGTGTATGGTTTTAGGGAGTGTTCTAACTTCATTCTTTTCCATGTGACTGTCCAGTTTTCCCAGCACCATTTATTGAACAAGTTGTCCTTTCTCCATTGTATATTCTTGCCTCCCTTGTCATAGATGAGTTGGCTGTAGGTGCGTGAGTTTAATTCTGGGCTTTCTATCCTGTTCCACTGATCTATATTTCTGTCTTTGTGCCAAGGGAGAGGTTTAGACAGTTGTTGATCAGGGAATGAAGGGGATGCAAAGTGAAGGAAAGAATGCAACAATAGTACAGCCTTGGGGCCAGATCCTGGTTCCCTCTCAAGGGATACACATGATGATGTAGGCATTTTATACACCTTAGAGAAGATTTATATCCCTATGCTTCTTTTCAAAATGAATACTTTAGAATCAAACAGCTTGGAGCATTTCCCTGTACTTCTCCCTCATTTGATTGCACCCTAATCACAATTACTTGTTAGCTAAAGATTAGGCACCCTGAGCACAGTTGCCAGTGGGTTAAAGATTATTAGCATATGACAAGTTCAGGAACTTTCCTAGTTTGTTCTAATCTCTGATCAATATGCCCTTTTTGCAAGTACTGTTACACTAGGCAATAACACAGAAGACCTCCACCAGGATCATGCTGAGATCTCCTGACACCAGCTTTGATGACTAAGATTCCCCCCCAAAAAAGAAGAATGTATATTTGCCCTAATTCTTATTCTTATCTGAAACCCTATTTTTCTCCTTTTTACTATAAAACTTGCACTTCTTCCCCAAATGGTGGCGCAGACTTTAAGGAATTAGCCTACTATGGCCTCCTTTACCTGGTAAAGCAATAAAAGGTATTTTTTCTCCTTCACCCAAAATTCTGTTGTTAAAGCTCTATTTGGCACCAGAGGGCAGAGGCCGAGTTTCAACAACAGTGATGACACTGACTATGAGTGATTTATGTTCAATTTTGGGGTGCAGTCATAAGAAGATCATTATATTTTCAAACTCTATCACTTTTATCAATATTAAAATTAAACTGGCCTTCCTTTGTCTTAGTCTTGCTTTTTTCTTTTGATATTTTATTGATTGATTTCCAGCCTAGAAATATAATCACTGGAAAAAAATCAGTAATTGCACATAGAACTCACATCACATGCAGTGCTAAAATGAAATTCTATCTGAAATATTCTGGATAGTATTTTCTTTACTAACAAAAAGGTTAAAGATTTTGTTATCCTATTTCCATATTTTTGTGTAAATTCATGCTGCTAAGAACTGTTGCAATCACCTCATAGCCATCAGTATAGATTAAAAATGCTAATTTATTGAATGTTATTTTATTGTGTATATATTCTTCATTTCTTTATCCACTCGTCTGTTGATGAACATTTAGGTTGTTTCCTGCTATTTGTGACAAAATAGATGACCCTAGAGGACATTAGGCTAAATGAAAAATACTCCATGATCTCACTTATACATGAAATCTATGTCAACTAAAAAAATATATGCACAGTCTAAAAAAGTTGAGAGTTATGTTTTATTTGGCAGACAAAACTGAGGACTTAAGCCTGGGAGGTAGCATCTTAAGTAACCCTGAGAAAACTGCTCTGAGGAGGCCAGGGTGGGAACTAAGATATACAGGAGTTTTCCAACAAAGGGCAGGTATTTGGAAGAAAAGATTATTGTTAATAACAGAAAACTAGATATCTCAAGTTAAGGAATTTTGTGCTTCTTTATGTATTATGGTAAGATGTGAAGGAGGGCTCACTGAAATCATTCATTTGTTATCCAGTATCCTGCGTTTTCATAGCCTGAGTTTCCTCAGGGATCATGTCTGGAATGGCTGCAGTTTGATAGCTGCTGGATGGCAGGTATTCTTTGTTTCCTTCCTCAGTTCCCTCGGGGCTCAATAGCTCACCATTGGAGGTGGTTGCAATCACTGATGACTGTGACATCCTTCGTTTACTGATATGACAAGCAGCATTTTATTTCTCATCTAGAATAATCAAACTCATAGAAGTAAAGAGTAGGTAGTAGTCAGCAGCTGGGTGGAGGCAGGGATAGAATGTTGATCCAGAAAGGGGAGAGGAGGGAGTGGGATGGACTGGGAGTTTGGAGTTAGTAGATGCAAACTTTTGCATTTAGAGTGGATAAACAATGAGATCCTACTGGATAGCACAGAAAACTATATGCAATCACTTGTGATGGAACATAATGGAACATAATATGAGAAAAAGAATATATATATAACTGGATCTCTGCTGTAAAGCAGAAATTGACAGAATATTGTAAATCAACTGTAATATTTTTTAAAGGGGCAAAAGTTTCAGTTATGTAAGATTAGTTCTAGAGAGCTAATGTACAACAATGTAACAGTTAACAACACTGTATTGTATAATTGAAATTTTCTAAGAAGGTAGATGTTGAGTGTTCTCACCGCCAAAAAAGAAAAAAATACAAAAAATAGAAAAATGTAACTGTGTGAGGTGATGGACATGTTAATTACCTTGACTGTGGTTGTTATTTCACAGTGTATGCATAAATCAAGCCATCAAGGAACATAATTCTTGTATACTCTTTTGTATAATGTTCCTTCTAAACTGCTTCTTTCCTAAAAGGTGTTATTCCAGAATTTTACCATAAGTTGTGATTCTAAAAATATATGTTGGAATAAAGAAACAAATTTTATCCTATAGATGATTTCACCATCTGTTATACGTGACATTAGATGCATCACACAAATTGCTAACAGATACTTTAACTTCCAGCTATCCTAAGTTTTTCACTGTTTCTTCATACCGCAATCATATTTATTTTGGTGTGATTATATGATACTTCCCTCTTTTTTATTTATTATCTATTTGTAAATCTTAATTTGTCCTCACCAAACAGGCACAATGAATGCCACCTAGAGACTAAAAAGATCAATGAAGAATTTTGAGAGGTGATAGCTCAACACATATACAATAAAAATGTTTTAATTTTGTCTTTATGTACTTAGTACTTCACAAAAAATATATGTGTATTTATGCAGAATATTCAGAATATATACACAGGTAAAGAAAGGAAAGAGGAAAAAAAGCTGTGAGTTTGCAGGAATGAGATAAAAATTAAGCCAGAGTGTTGGACTTCAAGGCCTCTCCAAAGAGAAAAAACTCAAAGTCTCTGTCTGGCTAAGACAAGAATTATCAGACCCTTATGATCACCCCGCCTGTCTCATTGTAATGCCCCCTCCCTCACCTGAGCAACCTGGCCTACTCCTTCTTATCCCTCACTAGGAAAGGTATGTGTCCCACTCCTCACCACACTGCTATAAGGGCCTTATGTGCCCCCAATCCAATCAGCAAGTGTACCTTAAGATCTTTCTTTCTCCAACCAATCAGCATGTGAGCATGTGTACCCTGAGACCTCTATTTGGGCTATGAAAACAGACATGACCATGTACCCAGCGTGGGCTCTCCCTGACTATTAAGAAGTCACACCACTGCACTAGCAGAATCTCTAATACCAATAAATTCTTCTTTCTTTTCACCCCACTATATCTGGAAAATTCTTTTTCCAACCCACATGCACAGACCACCACACTGAGTACCAGCAAGTACAATAAATGTGGATGGTGTTTAAAATACCTTACCACTGTCCATTACTGGAGAAGGAACAGAGCTTGTATAAACAATTTTTTATAAGTTTTTTTCTTTTTTAAATGTAATGATTAATTTAGATTAAAACACGTTCTGGAAATTATCTGGAATACAATGAGGGAACATTTAAAGTTATTACATGATACAACTTAAAATTAGCATATGACTCATAATATGAAAAAAAATGTTAATTTTATGAATGTTAGTTTTACATTTTGTTTTTACTTGGTATAATGAGTTGTGAGGAGCTCTCAGTTTAAAATTTTTCATTTATTCCCTCATTAACCAAATAATGAAATGAATATTGAAGAGTGAGTTAAACCAAAAATGATAAAACGTGTTTAAGCACAGAACAAATGGAGACTTTAACAGAGCAAAACTTTATAAATAGTTTTGTAGTTATCTTAGGGGGGGATTCAAACAAAACAAAACAAAAAAAGCCTTTCTGCTTAATTTTTTTAAAAATCCAGAAGCTTAGGATTCATAAGACATAACTTAGCAGCCACAAGTATCAAAAGAGTGGAAGATTTCAAATTTCTGTGATTTAAGTGTGAGATATGGCATTAGTAGCTGTACAATATTAAGAGTTAAAGAGATGATAAGTCTATTTATTTTATGGTCTCATAAAACTACCTCTGAAATATTTGTGTTCTGTCTTATTCACTCAATTATAACAATAATGCCTATAGAAAATTCATAAAACATGTGATACCTATTCTGAGGAAGGAACCTGAAATTCATGTCTCGTTATAACTAATTGAAGGAACAAACAAGTTTAGCCTGCAGAAGAAGAGAGACAGAGTTAATATATGAATCAAATATATTAAAAGCTCAATTTTATAAGATGTCATGTATGATAATGCCTTGGGAAAATGTTAAAAAAAAAAAAGAAAAAACTTACATTACTGGGACAGCCATTAACAGAGTATTCCACATATTCCATGGCTTTACAAAGAAAACTGAGAACCAGATCTGCATTATTGGTATTTCTTTAACTATTATTATTTGTTTTAATCTCCTCATCCAAGTCTCACATTCAGTATATGTATGAATTCTGTCTTCTTGACTTTTTCCTTAATACGTATTTTGTTTGTTTGTTTTTGTTTTTGATTGCATCCACTGCATGCAGACATTCTTGGGCCAGGGACTGAACTAGCCAAACAGGTATAACCAGAGCCACAGAAATGACAATGTGGGATCCTTTACCTGCTGAGTCACAAGGAAAATCCTTAGTGACAATTTTTAAGAACATCTTTTATCCCATATTTAATAAGCTTAAATATTGTTTTATGTATTTGGTTATTTTCAGAATGCGTGTCAATTTTCATATGGTTCATGGTGTAATTATCTTTATTTGTACTTCTTCACCTATGCTATCAACTTATCCTACTTATTTTCATGCAATAGATTTATTTAATTTCTATACTGACCATTTTCCAGTGATCACTCCAGGCATTAGGTCAGGGACAAAAGTTTCCTCACCAACATATCACCTCTACTCTAAGCCAGACCATATACTACAGGTATTGCTCTGAGTAGAGAAGGCTTCCTTCCTACAGCAGATGTATGTTTTAGAATGTTTTTATGATTATTGCATGGTGAACATTGTTTCAGCTAGTTAAATCTGCAACGGCAAGACTGTAGACCATAATCTCTGTATCCTGTCTTCCACAACATCTATTTCTGGAAGAAAAAAAAAAATATTTGCCTCTTTTCTCATCTGGTGCTGCTATCATTTACAAAATAATTCAGTAGACATATATCTGGACATATCAAGGAAGATTTCTTGACTTTTAACCCTCATAAAGCATATTCTATTTTCAGAAACTCTGCACTTCAAGAAATTTGTAAGAACATGGGTTTCTGCTTTGCTTCAACACTTATTTTTACTATACTAGTGCACATTTTTTGGTTACTTTTCATGGTTGACATATCATTTCATTGAAGATTTAAGTATATTTGTTGCTGTTCCAAATTTGGTAACGTTTTTAAGATTTTATCTTTCTACCTAAAGTCAAAATACTGACACTTGCCCCAAAACACTGATATAATAATGAATAAGGGAACTAAATCAAAGACATGCCTTGACATGTTTAGTTGACAAGCCCTAGACATGTCTGATGCAAAACAAAGAATCTGATCCATGGCTGTCTGAAGCTAAGAGAAGGCAGGTACCAGGATCAGGAAAGGTCACTGGCACTGAAAGTGATATGAGAGTTATGGATGTAGGGGGATACAGAAGGACAATCCCTTCAAGTAACTCCACCTTGAGTCCATATCAGTTTTCAGAACAGTCACTATAGAAAGCAAAACAATGTGAGCATTAATTTAGATAAGGAGTTTAGCACCCGAGGAGGATGAAATAAAATAGAGGTTAAAAAAAATCTCCACACTTGAATGGTGTTAGAGAGTATAAGACAAAAAGAAAAGAAAGTAACGAAACATATATTAAAAGAACTGTATATCCATGGTGGAAAATTAAAATGAGAAGGAGGAGAGGAATTAAAAAAAAATTTAGGGTCCCTAATTTTTCTATTGAAAATGCTTTTTAGGAAGTATAAAATTAAGATTGGTATTAAAAGAATAATGCATTGAAAAGGCCAGTAGAAGGAAAATCCCCCTCGTCCGGACTCGGAAGAGGCGACACCACAAATCATTCACGAGAAGCGGTCTTTTTTTTTTTTTTTTGTCTTTTGTCTGTTGTTGTTGTTGTTGCTATTGTTGCTATTTCTTGGGCCGCTCCCGCGGCATATGGAGATTCCCAGGCTAGGGTTGAATTGGAGCTGTAGCCACCGGCCTACGCCAGAGCCACAGCAACGCGGGATCCCAGCCGCGTCTGCAACCTACACCACAGCTCACAGCAATGCCGGATCCTTAACCCACTGAGCAAGGGCAGGGACCGAACCCGCAACCTCGTGGTTCTTAGTCGGATTCGTTAACCACTGCGCCACGACGGGAACTCTGAGAAGCGGTCTTGATGCAAACAGCAAGAGGATTTTTATTCCAAGCGCCCTGGGGCCCACAGTCGTCCGCCACGCAGGGGTAAAGGGCTGCGGCCCCGAGTGCGGAATCAGGACAGCTTTTACCGGGTTCACGACAAAGCCCGCGCTTCGCAAACCAATAATTTTAAAATATCGAGAGCCCGCACTCCATGGACCAATCATTTTAAAACAGTTCCGGAGGTCCACATTTGTGTAGGCTCCTGGGCAGAGTGACAGATTGCAGTTGAGATAGGTCACTAGGGCTTTCAATGTGTAATCATTTCTTCTATGGCACCAGCAGTCTTACAGAATCCAGATAAGCGATTAGTCAGCTCATTTCCTGTTATCTTACTTAGGCCAGGATCACGCACTCAAGGGCCTATTTTACGTCCTTTCACCTAGTTTCATACAGAGAGCAGGCCCTGGAACAGCAAGAAGTGTGACCTTCTACCTATTTACTGGCAGGGAGCAGGGTCTGGAATTCGGGGGCATCTAGGGCTTGTTAGGAAGCTGGAGTTAGGGCTCTTTACTACCTTCTTGGGGTCTTGGAGGGTTAGGCTGCATTTTCATCCTTTCAGCATCATTACTAAATGAGGAATTAAAAAAAAAATTTAGGGTCCTTAATTTTTCTTTTGAAAATGCTTTTTTTAGGAAGTATAAAATTAAGCTTTGTATTAAAAGAATAGTGCATCATTACTAAATGAAGTTTGTTGCAAAAAATACAAGAATTTTTAAAAAGTAGAAAACCAGTCCCTGCAGTAGAATTATAATCAGAGGATAAAGGAGCAGAAACAAAACCAGGTAGTAACCATGAGGTTGTGGGTTTGATCCCTGGCCTCACTCAGTGGGTTAAGAATCTGGCATTTCCCTGAGCTGTGGTGTAGGTCACAGACGCAGCTCGGATCTGGCATTGCTGTGGCTGTGGTGTAGGCCAGCAGCTGTAGCTCTGATTGGATTCCTAGTCTGGGAACCTCCATGTGCCGCAGGTGCGTCCCTTAAAAAAAAAAGCAAACAATAATAATAATAATCAGAGGATAAAAGAATCATATGCCTGAACTATTCATGCAGTAGCAATCACATTACAAATATGAGGGATTCATGAATTATGTAATAAATTGTTTTGGAGTAATGAAAAGCATGCCATTTTATATTTGAGCCTAAATATTCATCAATAAAAATAGAATAGGTAAAATGTGATAATTCAAAATAATATGAAATAATGAAAGTAATGGGATAAATGTGTGTGCTTATCATCATGGATTGATTTCAAATAAAATGTGTACTGCCAGTGTAGCACACTTACTTTATCTCTATGCTTATTTTCATGGGCCTAATTTATCAATGTAATGAGTAAATATTTATTTTGTATACAAAGATTTCTTTCCACAACTTTCAGCATTTCTTCCTCTATAAAATCAGAAGCTTTTTTATTTGGCATATAAGACAATTATATGATTTTTAAAATTATTATGAAAGTAGCTTTCTGGAATTGTCAAATTACTTATTGTATTCTTAGTAATTGGGCTGAAATTGCCTGTTCTACTTTCACTTTATCCTTTTACCTTCTGCAATCCAGAATGATTTCACATTTGAATCATTCCTGTAGAAACAATAGGGTGCAATTTTACTCTGACTAATTCTGAAACTTCACTTTATATAGAGCAACTATAATTATGGCTACAGAATTCTCTCCCCATTTTTTTCATTGCATTGGCTTCTTCTGTATCTACTCACTCTTTTGTACTGTAAGCCTCTGAAACTCTTAATTAAAGACTTTTTTTTCAGGATCAGCATGGGTAAGAACAACATTGCCAGGGATATAAAGACCCTAGAGCAGTGTTTAATCATGAGTAAAAATTTCCGTGAGCACTGAGTGGGAAATCTAAAGCTCAAGCTATTGACTTAGCTAAAGATCATTAGAGAGACACAGAAAATATGTAAGAGATTTAAGAGATATGATTATAGAAAGACCTAATCTGCTTAATTAGTAATAGAGAGAGACCATAGAAAAATGAAAGAGAAGCAAAGGGTAAATAATGTGAGAGATTTCCAAAGTTGAACAAGGAGGTGAATCCATATATGAAGACTCACAATGTATTCCAGGTGGAAAACAAATCTATAACTGAATAGTAACTGCAAAACACTAGAAATGGCCATTTAATATCAGCCACAGAGAACGTTTGTCTAAATAGGAGGAATCATGAGATTAAATAATCATTTTTAAGAGAAAAAAATGGAAACAAAAAACTAGTAAAATGATATCTTACAATAATTGTGAGAAAAGTATACGTAGAAGAAAATCTACCATTTAATATTATTGATGAAATGAAATATTTGCAAGTAACTTAAAGTGAAAGAATTCATTATGACCAGTATTTCTTTAAAAGAAAATATAAAGGAGGAAATTAATCACTGAAAGAATTTCAGAGTTAAAATTATTTGTGAACAAATAAAATGCTAAAAATTATTGTTAGAGTATCATGTGACTCTTCAAATGCATAAAATATGTGTGACATGACAGCAAAATATTGAAAAAATTTCCACTAAATCATGGGTCTGATGGTGTATACACACACACACATACTTGCATATTTTGTATAATATATATTTAGACATATGTATGTATTATATTTCTGAAAATATGTATTACATCCTTATATCATATACTTTGTATATTATATATCTTATACTACATAGGCATTATATACATATATTATGTATAATGTGTGTGTGTGTGTGTATATATATTTTTTTTTTCTTACTTTTTTAGCCCAGGGTGTATGGAGTTCCCAAGCCAGGGATCACATTGGAGCTGCATTTGTGACTTACACTGCAGCTGTGGTAATGCTGGATCCTTTACACACTGTAGTGGGCCAGGGATCAAACCTGCGTCCCAGCACTTCAGAGACACTACTGATCCCATTGTGCCACAGCAAAATTCAAAACTATATATTTTATATATGCTTTTAGAGCTATAAGTTTTCTTAATTTATTCTTTTAGCTGTATTCCACAATCTTTGAAATTATTTACACCAATAGGAAAATTATATATAAATGTAAATGATTTTTGTTTAATTTTTGATATTTTTATTAGCCAATTATCTATGATACATCATTTAATTTCCAAGCAGTTGTTCTTTTTTTGTTATCCTTTGTAACTGATTTCTAGCTTAATGGAATTTGTGTCAGAAACATACTGTGCATGATTTCAAATTTTTGAAGTTTAAGAATTTCTTTACAGTCAAGAATGTGTTCTAACTTTGTTAATGAAAATCTAATCAATAAAAAGTTATTATTAAAAACCAATATTTTAGGGAGTTCCTGTCAGGGAGCAGTGGAAACGAATCCAACTAGGAACCATGAGGTTGCGGGTTCAATCCATGGCCTTGCTCAGTGGGATAAGGATCCAGTGTTGCCGTGAGCTGTGGTGTAGGTCGCAGACATGGCTCAGATCTGGCATTGCTGTGGCTGTGATATAGGCCAGTGGCTACAGTTCCAATTAGACCCCTAACCTGGGAACCTCTACATGCTGCAGATGCAGCTCTAAAAAAGTGAAAAAAAACCCTCAATATTTTAGAAATTGAAAATAAATGATATCATTATATTAAAATAATATTGAATGTGCTATAAAACTCTGTATAAATCATTAATAAACTTTTTATACAATAAAGACCAAACCCTTACATCAAATATCTTGTGGAAATCATTACAGTATGTTCAGAAAATACAACTGGAATTACTGATGCTTGTTTTAAGGAATTTAAGGGCCTAAGGTTTTTGGAGCACTTTATGATTAATTTTTCAATACAATGTATACTTGAAAAGATATGTTTTAACTATGGCATATGTAAAATATGTATATTTGCTTAGAGATATTACATATATTATTTAGTTCATTTTTTCTTTTCTGAATATTTTACTTTATGTTCTGATATAGATACAGTTCATTTACTAAGTTTTGTCTTTGTTTTGTGTCTTCTGCCTTTTATTTGAAGATTTTAATTTATGTATTTTTTGGTTATTAATGTTATTTAGTATATATTCTTACAAGTTATATCTGCATTATAGAATCTATTCTATAACATTTGAACATTTATGTATCCATAGTCAAATGTTTTCTCCTTCAATTGATGTTATCTGAAGTTAATAATGTCTCTCCTTACACTTGGTCTAACTTTTTCATTCAGCCATTTTTCTCTGCATATACATGTGAAATAGCTAAATAGACTTTTCTATCTAAATGAATATGCCTCATTAAAATTATTTCCTTAAGATGTATCTCAATTGCTATGATCTTATTTTACCACTTTTTTTTTTCCCTTGGATTGCTAACTCAATATACCCTTCCTATTATATCATCTTTGGCCATGTGTTCTGCATTTCCTTCCTTTCTTTTTCATCTCACATCCCACTCATGATGGTTCACTGTGTCCCTTCCTATCAGTCCTTCATTTTTCAGGAGAGTAACTGGTGTCTGTTTCTTTGTTTTCCTATGGCCTTGGAAAGCAGGGCTCAGCTAGGCTGTTGGTAATATCAATTGTTGGATTTGCTCTCTACATTTTTTTAGTTATTGAACTGAAAGGACCGTATAAGGATTTATTCCATTCAATAAAAGAGCACTGTATAATCCTTCAATTCAGGATGCACTCCTGAGCCTTTGCCAATGCTATAAGCTATTTGATAGTTGTATCCTCCCATTGCCAACATGCAACCAGAAACTGTGCTTCTTTCTCTTCAAAATAGACACAATAGAAACAAAACAAAACAAAAACTGGTTTTTGTTTTAGTGACAACAGAAGACCATTACATGGAGTTTTGAGGGCATTTTTCTTTTGTCATCATCTTCTTGTTAGGACATGCTGTCCTTGTGTTTGTTTAGCATTTTTAAATCAATATTTTATATAATTTTATTAAAGAGGAAAGAGTAGGCTATATTATTATAACAAATAAGCTTCAAGATATCAGTCAGGTTAGCACAGTAAAGTTTTATTTCCCACTCATAACAAAGTCTGGTGCAGGCCAGCCATTCCTCACTGGTGACTTAGGAATCAGGCCATTCCATTGTGCAGATGTAGATCTGTAACACTTAGAATCCAAACTCTGTGCTAATGCAAAAAAAGAGGGAGGAGACTGTCATACAAAGAGCCAAATCTGGAAGTGTTTTATATTACATATGCCTGTATTCCACTAGTCAGAATTTAATTATATAGTCTCTGACTTAACTGCAAGAAGGATTTGAAAAGTCAGATTTTTGTGTGCCCAAGAAAAGAGGAGTGTGAATATTTCTTATTATTTTCAATGGAGCATTCTGTTTCCCAGATCATTTCATTCTGCTTTCACATACAGACCACTCTCACCTTTTCCTGAGAGAGACCATGTAAAATCCCATCTGCCACTTATTATTGCTCAGAGTCCATGTTTCTAGGTGCCATCAGGTCCAGAAATGACTCCCTGTAGTCTGCAGACCTACACAATTAAACACAAATTATCTCCCCTCTTCAGGGGAAACACACCACATGCAGTGAATGAGCAGGCACAGGGTACCCGCAGTTATCACTCCCATTTGGGAAGGGAAAGAATGGAGGTGTGTAATATCGACTGGAAAACAGTAATGTATATTCCACAGGGAAGAGATTTTAATAAAGCTCCCAGATTTACACTCTGATTCTGTTCCCTGGAAGGAACCCCTTGTCCACTGTCCTTTTTGAACCCTGCCTCCGACCTCTGAAAATTCCTTGTTCATGTCTCTCTTTTTCCATATCTGAACTGGGGGACAGAGACTAGGTACTCCTTGAGGGGTCTATAAAGAGGTCTCCCTCTCCTAAAAATCTTAATGATTCAAAGTCTTTTTTGGATGAACTAATGGTCTCTTTGATAAATTTGTAAAAACTTCAGAAACTACTGATCCATTTGTTACTGTCACCTGAAATTATTTTCTGGACACAGATGTCCAGTATGTTTTACTTCCCTGCTTTCTGGCCCCATGACTCTCTCATTCTCTTACTAGCTGATGAAAAAACACAAGCAGCTACCTGGGTTAAAAAAATAAATAAATAAACAGGAGGACCATTTTTAATATGGTGTTTTTCCTGGGTTACTTTATTAAATCAAGAGTATTTTACTGGCCCTCTTCAAATAAAACATCTATAAAATGCTATTTCACAAATATTCTTCCTCCTTATTTGGAAGTCGTGCATTCCTAGAATGTCTCTTTCTCCTGCTTCTCATATCTTAAAAAAAAAAAAAAAAAAAAGATCTGCCAATGGCTTTAAACACATATTGCTATCTTCCCTAGTTCTCTAAGTCTCATAAGCATGAAATCTGCCTTTAATTTATAGCAGATGGCTTTTATTTATAGCATGATGACTTCACTGTCATACCTGCTTAATGGTATAGTCAGTTAGCACTGGATGATCACAAGTTTTATTCCCTTTTCTGTTAGCCTAAACTAAGAAAAAAAATTCCACGCAATTTTTTTAAACTCTCCGGGGGTCACTATTCGTACATATATGAATATATGAGTATCCTATTATTAAACTAAATTACATATCACTGTCCCCAGACCAATTACCCAGACCCCCATACTCAACCTTCCATTAAATATGTTTGAGTTTTTATAATTTCTCTACTTTCTTTTCTCTCTTTGGTTTCTCATTCACATCCCTGCTTTCTGCTTCATACTGCCTTTGAAGGGTAGGCAGGATCAGTTCAGAGGTTTCTCATCAAGGAGAATGCATAAAGCTGTAATTTTGCAAATTCTAAATAATTACTGACTTATGTTAGAAAATGCATATGAAATTTACAATAAAACAAAAAGTGAAGACAAAAATCACATCATTGAAGTATTTGCTTAACCACATCTTATACATATTTTTACCACCTGCTGACAATTTTCAGGTAGGCATAACTGTATTAATCTTCTGTTAATCCACAATAAAACCCATGGGATTTGTCCAATTTTACACTTACCAGATGTTTTCAGGAACATTTTTATACATGATAGGGGCCTAATTCAGTGATATTCTGTCTTTAAAATTTGATCCAGCTGGTTAAAAAAAATGTGCTTTTTCTAACTATTTAAGCCTGGTCAGTTCAGAAATATGGTCAGTTTAATTAGATATCTGAGATAATGACCTTTTCATTGTTAGTTCCAAGATACTCCACTACTTGCATGACTTGTTAGCTAATTTTTAAAATTTTACTATCTCTAGGAATTGCCACTTTCCTTCTTGTCTTTAATATTCTATCTGAAGATACTCACACATAAAGAATAATACATAAGATTCTTAAAAGGTCAATGCACATTTTTCCTAAAACTTCATTCTACCAAAACAATCTTATCATTGCTCTAACAATCTTATCACATAAGGCAATGCATTAAACTTTAAAACGAGATTGATTTTTGTCATAGACTTCAAAATGACATCTTTATGCAAACTTTTACTGTGCCAAGGTGAGAGAAAACATCATCCTTCTCTTTGAATCTAGAATGTGTAGATTATTCATGGAGAATTAAAAAAAAAAAAAATCTCCTACGGATTCAGAAAAACCTCTCCGCAAAGGTAGAAGAGAAATAAAACAGCTTCATCACTGAATAAGATTTAAAGCAGGATTTGATGTGAAATCACAGGCAATCTGCTAGAGAGACTGCAAGGTCAGAAAGAAATTTCACGCTTTATATAGTCAGGCAGGCACAACCCCCATGATGGTTGTTCTCTTGCTCTTTGTATATCCCCTACTGGACCTGTCCCTGCTTCAACCACACCTTTCTCACACTACTGACCTTCCTTCTTAATCACAGAGCCTAATCAGTAAATGCCTACATACTTGCCTCAGGCCCCACGTAGTGACTGTTCTAATATTTAACATAATCTTTATCTCCACTGTGATAGCACCTTCAAAGAGGCAGTGAAGGGCATGCTCCTCTGCTGGTTTTTTGGTAACCCATGAGCTAATCTGATAACAATTTTCCCTACCGTTAGTACCCTCCTTCTTCCCCTGGTAGTGAAGACTGCTGCCCTTTCCTGTTCGCTCCCTACTGTCCACAGAGGGGTGTTGTTCTAAAACCCTTTTGGCTTTATAAGATCTCCTATTCATTAAACCATGAATGTTTCTATGGCTGAGACTGGGCTGTTTCTTTGGTCTTGTGCAGCCCAACAGCTCTCTCTTCTTTCCCATTGGCCTATATATCTGTTTTATGCTAATATTTTGCTGTTTCTATTATTCTAGCTTTGTAATTTTTTTTTCTTCTGTCTTTTTGCCTTTTTTCTAGGGCTTCTCCTGTAGCATATGGAGATTCCCAGGCTAGGGGTCCAATCAGAGCTGCAGTCGCTGGCATACACAAGAGCCACAGCAACATGGGATCCGAGCTGCGTCTGCAACCTACACCACAGCTCACAACAAGACCGGATCCTTTACCCACTGAGCAAGGCCAGGGATCAAACCTGCAACCTCATGGTTCCTAGTCGGATTCGTTAACCACTGAGCCATGACAGGAACTCCTATATTTTGAAGTTAAGAATTGTGATGCCTCTAGCTTTGTTATTACTTCTCAAAATTGCTTTCTTATTTTTTGTGTGTTTCAACATAAATTTTAGATTTTTTTTTCTCATTTTGTAAAAATTACCATTGAGATTTTGATAGGTGTCACAGCAGTCAGTCAAACAAAAGAAATAAAAGGTATCCAAATTGGAAGAGACAGATGACATGATACTATATATAGAAAACCCTAAGGACTCAACCCGAAAACTATTTGACCTGATCAACAAATTCAGCCAAGTAGCAGGATATAAGATTAACATTCAGAAATCAGTTGCATTTCTGTATACTAACAATGAAATATTAGAATACAAAAAAAACATACCTTTTCAAATTGCACCCCAAAAAGTCAAATACATCTGACCAAATACATCTGACCTGGGAATACATCTGACCAAGGAGGCAAAAGACTCATATGCTGAGAACTCTGAAACATTAATCAAGGAAATTAATGAGGATTCAAAGAAATGGAAAGATATTCCATGCTCCTGGGTTTGAAAAATCAATATTGTAAAAATGGCCATACTACCCAAAGCAATCTGCAGATTCAATGCAATCCCTATCAAATTACCCAGGACATTTTCCACAGAACTAGAACAAACAATCCAAAAATTTATATGAAACCACAAAAGACCAGGAATTGCCAAAGCAATTCTGAGGAACAAAAGCCAAGCAGGAAGCATAACTCTCCCAGACTTCAGGCAATATTACAAAGACACAATCATCAAGAGAGTGTAGTTCTGGTACCAAAACAAACATACAGACCAATGGAACAAAAAAAGAGAACCCAGAAATAAACCCAGACACCTATGGTCAATTAATCTTGGACAAAGGAGGCAAGAATATAAAATAGGAAAAAGACAGTGTTTTCATTAAGTGGTGCTGGGAAAACTGGACAGCCACATGTAAATCAATGAAACTGGAAAACACCCTCACACCATGCTCAAAAATAAACTCAAAATCGCTGAAAGACTTAAACGGAAGACAAGACACCATCAAACTCCTAGAAGAGAATATAGGCAAAACATTCTCTGACATCAACCTTATGAATGTTTTCTCAGGTCAGTCTTCCAAAGCAACAGAAATAAAAATAAAAATAAAGCAATGGAACCTAATCAAAAGGACAAGTTTTGCACAGCAAAAGAAACCACACACACACAAAAAAAAGACAATTTAAAGAATTGGAGAAAATAGTTTCAACTGATGCAACTGACAAGGGTTTAATCTCTAAAATACACAAACAACTTATACACCTCAACAGCAAAAAAGCCAACAACCCAATTGAAAAATGGGCAAAAGACCTGATAGCATTTCTCCAAAGAAGATAAGCAGATGTCCAACAAGCACATGAAAAAATGCTCATCCTTGATTATTAAAGAAATGAAAATCAAAACTACCATGAGATACCACTTCACACCATCATTAATAGGTCCACAAATAACAAATGCTGATAGGGTGTGGACAAAAGGGAACCCTCCTGCACTGTTGGTCAGAATGTAAATTGGTACAATCACTATGGAAAACTGTATGGAGGTATGTCAGAAAACTACATATAGAACTACCATATGACCCAGCAATCTCACTCTTGGGCATATATCTGGACAAAACTTTCCTCGAAAAAGACACATGCACCTTCATGTTCACTGAAACACTATTCGCAATAGCAAAGACATGTAAACAACCTAAATATCCATCGACAGATGAATGGATTAAGATGTGGTATTTTTACATAATGGAATACTACTCAGCCATATAAATGAACAAAATAATGCCATTTGCAGTAACATGGATGAAACTAGAGACTCTCACACAAGTGAAATAAGTCAGAAAGAAAAAAACATATACCATATGATATCACTTATATTTGGAATCTAATGTACTGCACAAATGAACCTTCCCACAGAAAATAAATGCATGGACTTGGAGAATAGGCTTTGGCTACCAAGGAGGAGGGGGAGGAGTGGGTTGGACTGGAAATTTGGGGTTAATAGATGCAAACTATTGCCTTTGGAATGGATAAGCAATGAGATCCTGCTGTATAGCCCTGGGAACTATATCTAGACACTTATGGTGAAGGGTGATAATGAGAAAAAGGAATGTATATGTGTTTGTGTGACTGGGTCACCTTGCTGTACAGTAGAAAATTGACAGAACACTATAAACCAACTGTAATGGAAAAAATAAAAATCATTAAAAGTATTTAAAAAAAACTATGTGCACATTAAACATATTTGAAATACTAAAAAAAAAAAGAGATTTTGACAGGGAGATTTTGACTCTGTAGCTCACTGGATATAAACAATACTTTAACTATATTAGGTTTTCCAATTATTGAACAAAGAACGTCTCTCTATTTAATTTCATTCATAATTGTTTTGTAGCTTTCTGTGTACAAGCCTTTCACCTCCTGGTTAAGTTCAGATGCTTTTATATAAATTTGGTTGTTTTCTTAATGTATGTCATCTGGAACCAGAGATAATTTTCCTTTTTCCTTTTTAAATGAATTATTTTAATTTTTTTCCTTCCTAATCTCTCTGTCTAGAACTTCAAGTACTATGTTAAGTAGAAGTAGTGAGACTGGGCTTCCCTGCCTTTTTCCTGGTATTAAAGGAAAAGCTTTCAGTTTTCCACCCTGAGTATGATGTTAGCTGTGGGTTTTTCCTTTATTATGTTTATTATGTCAGTTGTAAATTCCTCTCTACCTAGTTTGTTAATTTTCTATCATGAAATAGTGTTGAATTTTGTCAATCCTTTTTTCTGCATATCTTGATGTTACCATGCAATTTTCTTCTTCATTCTGTTAATGTAGTATATCATATCAATTGAATTGCATGTAATGATAGATCCTTGCACTTGATCATGGTGTATGATCCTTTTAATGTACTACTGAATTTGGTTTTCTAGTATTTTGTTGAGCATTTTTGCATTTATATTCATCAGATAGTGGCCTACAATTTTATCATAGTCTGCCTTTGGTATTAGGGTAATGCTGAACTCATCAAATGGGTTTGGAAGTATTCCCTTTGTTTCAATTTTTTTGATCAGTTTGAGAAGGATTGGCATTAATTTTTCTTTAACTATCTGGGTCTTTCATAAAGGTATTTTGGTCCATATATTGTTGTTAAATTTGTGTTTCTGTGGCAGAACGAGGGCTGGGACTTCCTATTACACCATCTTGCTCTCTGTATAGATTAAAGTGAAAATGATTTTTATGCATAATACCCATTTTCTCACCATCTATTTTTTTGACAACTGGTTGCAACATATGCAGCTCTATGCCACTGTTCTACTGAAGCTACTCTTTCCCAAAGAATCAATAATGTTTTAATTGTAATATAATGTTTATATTAACATATTGATTTTCCAGACCTCTCTGATGCAAATAAAAATAATGGTTCCTATCATTATGAAATTCTTAATTTTTTGTCTTTGAATTCTTGTTTGTACCTCAAGTCCTAAGTATTAGAACATGTTCCCTACCAAGGTTCTTCTATGACTCCATATTTAAAATTTGGAGGTTTTATCTCTTCTGATATTCCCATAGCCATCAATATCTAATGATTCTATCCACATTCATGTTCCTTAGACAAGATATGTGTCTTACATATCATGTCTTACATATTGATGTCAAATTTTAAACTGCCCTCTTTCCACACATTTGTTTACATTTCTCCCTCCTTCTCTATGTACAGTGATGAAAGACCAAATAACTTAACTCCCAAGCTATAAATAATAATAGTAGACTTCTGTTATCTTAAACTACTTGTGAAAGAGCCATCGTCCTTTTGTCCTGAGGAACCAAGTAACCTCTCTGACATCAAAGCAAACTTTCAAAAAACAAACAGAAAAATGAAACATATCCAAGTAAAATAAAAATGATTCCTTACCTACCTTTAACCTCTCCCACTCACTGGTCTAGCAACCAAACATAAATGTTGAAAATCACTCATCACAATATTCATAAATGCATAATAGATTTCAAACCAGACATCCTTACCAGTTGCCTACATGTGGAAGTTTGAATTTGAAATAAGATAAACTCCTTACCATATATCCACAGGTTTTCTACTGCAAATCAATTCTGTTAACATAAAAATGATAATATTTACTGTTCCATTGCGTGGTGGCATTTTTAATGTGGAAAATGAAGATCCAGAAATGTTTCTAAAACTTCATCTGTATTGTCCCTATACTGAAAGCAATGAACCCTAGGTATCTGGTTCATATAATCAGTGGAAACGTATACAGACTTTGGAAAATCACTTTCGCATGGAGTCAAAGACAAGAGAAATTCAGAAATGTAGACCAAAGCAGAAATATTCTTCTGAGAGAAGAACCAAAAACTAGTTATGAAACCTAAATAGAAAATCATTCCCATTTCTATTTGAACCATGTTATGACATCATTGCACTAAAGGCCAAAAAGGAAAATGCCTTTTGACCACTTCAAAGTTAATAATATTTGAAAGTATCATGAGACAATAACCTACTTCAGATGTGTTCTGGATATGTTCTTGATTAGCAGAAATGCTGAATAGAAAACATTGGAAAGCCAGTTGACAGGTCCCTGTGCAAATTCCTTGTGGGGACACGAGAGGGGTGCAGTCAATAAACTATAGTGTTACTAAAAAGGATACAAAGATAATGCCCTAAAGTCTACCAGAAAAAAAATGGATACATTATACTACAAATTTTTATTTAATCTATAAAATAAGGGGAATAGATTAAGGATATTCATTGCTTTGTTTGTAATAGCAAAATACTGGAAGTAAAAATTTCCAACAATAAAGGAGTGGTTAAATAATGATGAGCTAATGAAGAAAATATTCTCATATATATATAGTCTTTCTAGGGAGGCACCTGCACCATATGGAACTTCCCAGGCTAGGGGTCGAATAATCAGAGCTATAGCTACTAGCCCACACCACAGCCACAGCAACACTAGATCCCTACACCACAGCTCATGGCAATGCCAGATCCTTAACCCACCGAGCAAGGCCAGGGATAGAACCTGCGTCCTCATGGATACTAGTCATATTCCTCTCCACTGAGTCATGACAGGAACTCCCCTTTATAGTTATTACAGAATATGTGTGCTGGTATAAAACTATCTCCAGTATGTATTTCCAAGTAACAAAATACTGTTGGACCTTGAACAATACAGGGGTTAGGGGCCCTGACCCACCATATGGTGGAAAATGCATTTACTGTCAGCATTTATAGTCCAGCATTTCAAATTTAAGGTTCTGTATCCACAGAATCAACCAACCTTCTAGGAGGTATAGCACTTATTGAAAAAAAGTCACATAAAAGTGGACATGCACAATTCAAAACTGTGTTGTTTAAGGATCAGTTATAAATGACAAGTCTAAACAAATGTAATCTCACATATATGAAAATATGAGCTCATTCATATATGGATGTATAAATAGTATTTATAACATGTATATATTTTCATAAGGAACAGAATGAATATTTTACAGATGCATGTTTGCATTTATGTATATGTGCACATAATAATTTTTGAAAATAAGCCATCCACTAATATTGGGCAAATCTTGAAGAGATACTTCTCAAAACAAGATATAAATATTCTCAATAATTATATTAAAAATTCCCATTATTCTTCAGGAAAATGTAAATTAAATCCACAATGGGTTAACACTACATACTCAATAGCATAAATAAAATACAAAATGAAGATAAAATCAAAAGCTAATGAGGATGTGGAAGATATTTTCTCTAAAATAGATTGCCTGTGGGAGTGTAAATTTGTTAAAGTACTCTGTGAAATAGTTCAGCCTTTACTTAGAAATTTAAACTTATAACCTACCTACCTTATGAAACAGTAATTTCACTCATAAGTATTTGTGAGACATATGCATCCCCCCCACACAAATATTTCTACAAGAATATTCACATTAGCCTTAGTCATAGCTCCAAGTACTGGGAAAATCCCAGATTTCCATCAAAAGGTAAGTTCGTAAACAATGGTGGCGTATTCACAATATGCAACACTACTCAGCAATAAAAAGAAACACATTTCTAGTATATGTGACAATATGAGTAATTCTAAAAAATATTAAGATTCTGTACATACAAATGTCTATACTCCATTTATGTAAAGTTTTTTTAAAGTGTAAACTATATTGGTGGAAAAAAGCAAAGCATTTGACTCATTGGGGGGCATTCAGTGATTGAGGGGTAAGGAATTTGGGAATTATCTGGGGTTATAGAAATTATATTTTAATATTTGCATTGGGTTACAAGGGGTATGCATTTGCCAAATCAAACTGTACACTTAAGACCATGCATTTCATGTATGTAAATCATACCTCAAATATATTTGTATTAGTGCATGTGTGTGTGCATTAAAAAAGATGCAACGTACATGAAAGTTTCCTCTCAAAATAAAATATTCAAATGACTGCCAAATAGCAAGTGGTACATTTGCTATTTTCACATTTAATTATATATTCAAATGAAAAGCAACCAAAGGAAATTAAATACTAGTTAATACATATGGGAAATATTTAGAGAAAAATGTCTGTTTCATTATTTGTTCATTCACTTATTTTTTTTAATTGGAAGTAGTTCCTCTGCCTTATCATTCTACTTAACTTTTTCTGTCTCTGTGAATTTAGGAGTTATCTGCTGCGGCCTTGAAGAGGTATTTTTAATATGAGAGCATCCCTGTGTAGACTGTGTGTGTTCAGTGTTTTGGGTGTGAGGGCTGATTTTGGTGTGGATACCAGCCACATCTTTCCTCAGGGTGTGCTGGGTGTTATTTGCTTTACAGGAGGTGCGATTGGTATTGGGGAATCTAGAGCCTAGGAGGACAGACTGCCTCTTTATTCCTTGGCTGTCACTGCCCTAGCAAGGGTGGGTTCTGCTCCCCAGTTTTTGAATTAGAAGCCTGGAGGGATGGGATTGATCAGGTTCCATTAATAGATAGGAGAACTACCACAATTTATATTATTTGTCAGCCATGGTCAAGATGAAGATGTGTGTAAGAAACTAAAACATAACAATACGCTATCTAGAGTCCAGGAAATAATCAAAAGTGGCTGTCAGATATATCAGTTATCTGTTACTTTTTTTCCTCTAGGACCTATGATATAGTTCTCTTTCTCCCTCACTTTCAAACACGTTTGTACATACAGTGTACTTGAAAGATATAGTCTTAATAGCTGTATAAAATGCACTGTAGATTACTAATGTCAGCCCCGAACCACTCTGAAATACCAATATAGCTGATTCCATTCCAAACTTTTTTCTTTGAATAAATAATTTAATTTTAAATGGGTTTATTTGAAGGGGTTTTTTTTTGCAATTAATTATAGGAATTTCTTATATATTTTAGGTATTAACCCTGTATCAGATATAAGTTGTACAAGTAAAATAGTTTCTTCATTCTATAGGTTGCTTTTTCACTCTGTTGACTGTTTTCTTTGCTGTACATGGCTTTTTATTTCTATATAGTTCTACTTTTCTAATTTTGCTTTCATGATCTGTGATTTTAGTATCTTATCCAAGACACCATTGACAAGACCTACACCACAGTTTTCCTGTGTGGGGCCTCCTGCTTTGCTTTTTATCAAGGTGGCTTAGGTCTTTTATAGATCTGTGAATTGAGTTTTTTTTTTTCTAAAAAAAATTAAAAATGGGTAAAAGAGTTAATAGATATTTCTCCATAGAAGGTATACAAATGGCCAATAGGCCTGTGAAAAGATGCTCTAAAACATTATTTATTAGGGAAGTGAAAATCAAGAGTACAGTCGTCTATCACCTCAAACCTGTTTAGCTGACTATTTTTTTAAGTTAACAAATATTGGCAAGAATGTAGAGATGTTTGAACCCTTGGATACTGTTATGGAGAATGTAAAATAGTGCAGCAGCTATGAAAAACATAATGAAGGTGCCACAAAAATTAAAAATAAAACTACAATATGATCCAGCAAACTCACTTCTGGATATACATCCAGAAGAACTGAAATCAGGATCTCAAAAAGATATCTATATTCTAATGTTCAGTGAAGCACTGAATTGTCCATCAACAGATGAAAGGATGAGTATGTGGTACAATGGATTATTATCAGCCATGAAAAAAAAAGATATCTTGCCATTTGCAACAACATGGATGAAACTGGAGAACATTATGTTAAGTGGAATAAGCTGGTCACAGAAGAAAAATACTGCATGATTCTACTTGCATGAGGTATCTAAAATAATTAAACTCTCAGGAGTAGGTAATATAATAGTAGTTGCAAGGAGGGGAGGAAATAGGGAGTTATTGGTCAATGGGTATAAAGTTATATTAGATGAATAATTGTTAAATATCTGCTATACAATACAGTGTTTGTAATTAAAATATAGTATTATTCACTTCAAAATTTGTTAGGTTAGTAGATTTAATGTTAAATGTTCTTACCACCAAAACAAAACAAAATCAAATACAAGAAAACTTTGGAGTTGTTGAATATGCCTACTACCTTGATTGTGGCAATGACATCATGAATGTTTGCATATGTACAAACTTATCAAATTGTACACTTTAAATATTAGGAGTTCTTTGTATATTAATTATGCCTCAATAAAGCTCTTAAAAGTAATTATGTAAGGAAGCTTTATTTATAACATGTGTAAATAAAAGAACTTGAGTAGTCTGGATTGTAGACAAATTTTAATGTTTTAAATATAGTTTTATTCTTCTTCATTATAAATTTACATCAATTTTGAGAAAAAAGAAATTTGAATTACAATCAACAGCCCCAATTATATCTGACTTCTACTTTCTAAAAACAATTAAACTTTGCTTCAGGACAAACGGATCTCTAATCCTTAGAAAAATGGGGTTGTCTCATTTTAGCTGTAATAAAATAGTTTTGTTTAATTGCCTTGGGCTTTATAAATTGCAAGAAAAACACTGTCATTCATGCTGTGCTCTTTCTTTTAAAATAATTCAAAATCGAATGAGTATTTTGGCAATCTATTCATTATATTGGACAATAAAGCACCTGGCTTAACATTTTAAAATGTCAAACACTTTTGCTTAATTGAGATGGCTTCTTCCAAGATGTTTGTATGTAATATCAATAAATGCAAAATACAATTTTGACCTTCCAAATGGTCAAGTTAACATTTAAATAAATCTATACATATTGAGGCACAACTTATTTTTTGGCAACATTACATTACTTTTCAATCCATGAGATTAAATCATGATATTGAAAGGAAAATGAAAATAAAACAGATAATTCATTTTGTACTTCAACATTGAAATATCAATTTGCAAATTATTTTTTAACATATGATCATATTCCTTAGATGCAACAAAAGAATATTCAATAAACATCATTTAAAAGTATTTGCTGATATGTTAATAAACATTCACATGACATTTATTATTGCCAGTCACTATTCTAAGAACTTTAGCAATACTAATTCATTTTCTCTTTACAGCAACTCTTTGAGGAAGTTATCCATTATTAATACTGTGTTACGAATGTGGAAACTGACAAATGCAAACTTTAACTCATTGAACACTCACAGCTAGAAAATAATAGAATTTAATTTTAACTTTATGTCTTAACAACATTGAATTTTCTCATGAATTAACTTTTAGCACAGTTTTATTAAGGATCCCTACCTCTTTCAGCATACACAAACACATATACACAGCATATGTAGTATCATAGGTGTATATATATGTGTGTGAGAGAGTGTGTATTACACAAATACTGTATTTATGATTACACAACTTCTTCCACTTTATTCAGTTACTCAACCCAAATATTTTTTTCTCTTTGTTTGTATCCTTGATCCTCCTAAGCAGAATCAATTCATTCTTAGGCTATTTCTTTATTTTTACTACCTAAAAAAATAGGTGTTAACCATCGCTTGTTGCGTTGCCTTGTATCTCCCTTGCTTTCCAAAAATTCTCAGTTATAACAGTGAAATGAATAAAAATTAATTTTCAGGCATTCTATTTGAGCCAATAGTTTATTTGATACAGGCTACTTCTGGATTTTCAACTACTTAAAAGATACCAAATCCTTTTATTTTGTAACACAATTATAATTGAATACTATGTTAATTATAGCAAATACTTACTAATATTATTCTCTTTATTAACATGAGATATTCACTACAGTGCAAACCATATTATAAAAATGTTTCTGTCACCATTTCCTACAAAAATTCCTGACCCATTGCAATCTTTAAATATATTTTAGTTATGATTTATCAATAGAATCTTGAAAATCTTACTTTCTAAAATACATTTTGATAACACATAGTAATTAGTAATCCAATACTGAAAACTTAATCCAAAGACTTCTGAAATAAAGCTCATTAAGCATTGTCCCTGTAACAAATTTGCTGATTGACATCAATAAGTTTGTGCTGAATAGCTAGCTATAAGGCATATGCTTTTTTTTTAACTTTAAAACTGAAGTACAGTCAATATAGTTAAAAAATTATTTGCAATGTAACTATTTTCTGTCCCTGAATATTTGCATATAGATTTTTTTGTGTGTGTGAGAAGAGTGTAAAATAAAATTGTGATATCTACTGTCTGAGTCACAGAGAAAAAACAAATATCCTCCACTCTCCTAGTATTCCCTATGGTCTCTGGATAGAGTCTTTTCCTCTCCTCACTGAGATGCTATTTTGTCTATGGAAATGGTATTGCTCTGATTCTTTTCAACACCACATTCTTCCAAGAAAATATGCACACATTTGATTCAAACATATGAAGAGTTTCAATTCACCATAACTTAGATACTTCTTCCTACTCATTAGTAATAAACAGCTGATCCTTATCATCTTTAATCATATAGATTTCTTGTAATTTAGACAAATAAAAACAGAAATAATACTTGTACACTATTAGTTACATTATAGAACGTCATTAATAAAATACTAACTATAAACCAACTATAATGGAAAAAAATAAAAAATCACTATATTAAAAAATAAAATAAAATAAAATACCTTTAATAGGAACTATGTGAAAATTCAAAGAAATAGTTTTGTTATATAATCATTTGGACTTTGAGGAGAAATGTGCATTTACTCATATTTTATTCCCCAGTTAAACCTGATCCTGGAGTAAGGATAATTTAGAGTTACTTAGAAACTGAGGAAAGACTTTAAAATTATTATTTAATTGATTTAAGTTCATGTCATGTTCTTTTTTCTTTTCTTAATTAACTAATTATTTGTACCTTTCACTATATAGTAATTAAATACCCTTTAACTGTCATCCCAATTAATAAATTACATGCATAACTAAATTTTAATTTTTTCAAAGACAATTAAATATAAAAAACTAATATATTCTCAATATGGACACACTGAATAAAATTTCTACTATTTATAGGGATTTTTTTTCTTAGAAACAATTTCTATTTTTCAGTGAAATGAACACATTAATGAATACAACTCTAGCAATTATTTATATTTTACATACCAGAGATTTGATTCCAAAAACTAATAGAGGTATTGATTTTGTAGATCTCTATTTGAACGTTTCATTCCCAAAGAGTATATTGTAGAAGAGCCAATTACCTAAAAGTACCAACATATCTTTTCTAATCTAGTCCTTAAACCTTGGCACAAATATTGAGAATGGTGCTAGAAAGTCTACTACAGAACAAATTACAAACAGCAATCTGACAAGCAGTTTCTCATCTTATACAGAGTGATTTATCATTTAACTAAGTAGATTTGTGTGAGTCATGATGATGAGATTCTTGAGAGAATAAAGTGTCATTTACAAGTGCTGAGAAAAAGTAATGGAAAATAATTTATTATATTCTTTGAAGTATGATATTTTACTGCATATTTTATAAGAAAAATATTTTACATTGGTAAATTTGCAAATAATTTGACTTCTCTTTCTTGTCTTTAATTCTGCTGAATAAGTATTTGATGAAGCACAACATTCATCATTGAGGCAAGTTTACCCTATTTATCTTTCATCCTGTGTATTTTCCAAATAGCTAGGGAAAGGCAGTATCTTACATGGATTTGAAAAGTTAGAAAATGGGATTACTTTATAAGTATAGTCAAGGGTAGTATTTTAGAACATCAAAAATGTTATATTTTATAACCTCAGAATTTTAGCTGAAAGTTGAGGACAATGGGAAATGATTATTCCTTGTTTTTAGTAACTATACGGGATATTTTCAGATAGCAAAAGCTGTCCAGAATTCTTACCTGCCAAATACATATACATAACAGAATATTTCATAAAAGGAATTTGTAGCAGTAATATGTACCTCCCCAACAGAAGAAATCTCTTCCCCAGAGTGGGAACAAAATTATTCACAGAAACCAGAATTGGCTGAAAGAAAGGGAAATGGCATTTTACTCTCCAGCATGATAATTGCTTGCTTACAATATCTTGGCACTGGAAACTGGAAACTGGAAACTTGGAAACTTGGAAACTTGGATAGTGTTTTTCTTGTTTTCTTGTTGATGTTTTGTTTGCCCATGAGCTGCCTTGGCTGCCATATTAGACATAAAAAGAAATGGAGAAAAATAACAAATATTTTTCTAACCAAAAAAGACAGCTTCTTAAGAGATTCCATAAAATTCCCATCGAGGAAGACTTTAAATACCAAGCCACTTGGCTCTTATGAGTTAGATCACTAACTCACCAAAAATCTTCTGACAGTCTATCCTAAATTTGGTTAAGATAGGTTTTGAGTGGGGAAATGTATCATTTAAGATCTATAATATTTCTTCCAGCTTCACAACATTTGGATTTTTAATCCTTGGTGGAATCTTTGCTACCTGAAATCAAGGAGAGTCTAAGGCTAGTGTACTGTTTCCAAGATAAGCCCTACTATGGGCACTGTCGGGAGTAGCTGTGTATCTAATAGAGATACATTATGTGTAACTGACGAGTACAGGTTATTGAAAATAAATTGAAACTGATTAGTTTCAGTTATCTGTAACTGATGAGTACAGGTTATTGAAAATAAATTGAAACTGATTAAATTCATTTGCATTGGGCAATGGAAGTCATGAAGGCAGAAGTAACATTTACACTGACGTCTTTCCAGAGATGAGATCATCTTCCTTTGGCTATATACTTCCCAAGGTAGAGGCCCCTATCTCCCACCAGGCTGCCATTAAGCATGCTCTATTCCTACACTCTTTAGCTGTACAAACTTGATGTTCAGTAAATCCTATTTCTTCTCATGAGTTGATCATGAATTGAGGTCCAAGACCCTGGGGCTTCTCCAACAGAGTTAGTAAAACATCTTCTCGCTGTGCCCTTAGTTCTACCCTACTCTTTTCATGCTATTCCAAATACAACACTCTGATTTTTTAAAATATATTGTCATGCATTTCTCAACTCAGTATTCTCTTGTTGTTTCCTCTCTCCACAAAAAAGGAAAAAGCAACACTTCCATAATGGCCAAGAAAGCATTAAACTATCTATCTTCCCTTTTTTTCTCACTTCTTTTTCTTGCTACTCTCTGTCTCACTCCCTCCAATAGAGTCACATGGGCCTCAGAACAACTCACTCATTCCTGCCTCAGGGTCTTTGCTCTTGCTTATCTTTTTGCCTGGAATGTACTGGATCCAGAAAAACATAGTTTTCTTCTTCATATCTTTCCAATTTCTGTATGAAAATTACTTTTCAATGAGGATGGTTCTCCTTATCCTTCCCATTAAAAATTGAACCATCTCCCCTAGCACTTTTTTAAATTTTATTCTCCATGACATTTTCTACATTGAATTACTATTCATTGAATTACTATAAAAAACAGTTATTTTATTAACTTTACCTCACTTGCTAAGAGATAACCTCCATTGGGACAAGTGATTTGGAAATATTCACAGTCCCCCGCCCCCAAAATTGGTTGGTAGTAGATATTAATAAATAGGGATTATATAAAATTTCCTTTTATATGTAACATATTTCAGCTACCTTATGGAGTAGTTTGAGATTTTACAATTTATAACAGTATATATATATGAGAAAGATATATATCATGCATAAAACCACTGATTTTGCTTAAGGCAATAACTCTTCATGTCCAATAAACAGTTGTAGTTTTAAGAACTTATAAGTGGGGATTTTCTAATGAAGAAATACTTCCACACTATTCATTTTACAACAAAATAACTCTGGAATTATGAAAAACACATCAATTACATAATTTTAATTGAGAAAAACTGAATTTCATAAAGACAAAATTCAAGCCAGAAACCAGGTTACCTTTTACTCTCTAAAATACATTTTAATGGTCACTAACAAAACAATGTAATTTCCCACCTTCATTGTGCTGTTTGTCGTCTATTTTTCTGTCCATTCTTATTTTTCTACCAGAAAAAAATACTTTTCCCACCTATATTCAGCTTGTTAATTATTACGTGTATATCAAAATATAGTTAATGAATTATTATTAAAGAGTCAATTGCATAGGTAACACAGAGATGGCCTAGAGAAAGACAAATACTGTATGATTTTACTTACTGTGGAACCAATAAAAAAACAAAACAAAACAAAAGATAAACAAATATAACAAACAGAGTCATAGACAAAGAGAACATGTGGTTTCCATAGGGGAGGGGGCTAGGAGGATGAGATAAATGGGTGAGGGAGATTAAGTGGTGCAAACTTTCAGTTACAAAATAAATGAGTCACAGTTATGAACTGTACAGTATGGGAAGTAAAGCTAATAATTATTTAATATGTTTATAAGTTCAAAGAGTAGACTGGTGGTGATTATTTTGGAATGGATAGAAAACAGTGAATCATTATATTGTACACCAGGGAAAATAAAAGACAGAGATGTCTTCTTTTATGCTTCAATAACAGCATGAATACTCTTCATCACATCATGGTGACATCTGTTCAAGTATTAGGCACTCCTCAAGTACAGTAAGAACTTCCACTGTATCACTTGCAAGGTAAGGACTCTCTTTCCCATGTTCTTTAACTCATAGCACTTAGCATTAAATGCCCAACCAAATACAGGCACCTCAAAAATATTTGTGGTAGTAAATTGACTAGACTAAACATTTGATCCTCTTCTCATTATATCACCTTGTCACATAGGCAAAATTAACTCAACATAGGAATTTGCTATGAAATTTGTTTTCACAAAAATATTAGTGAGAAAATTATATTCTTTAATGGATATCATTAGTGCAAATGATTGGTTTAGAAATTGAAATCTCTCTCAGAGTTTCACTGGAATCATATCATATTCAGCTAGGGTTTTTAAATGCATCTTGAAAATAATTTGAAGTAAGAATTAATCTAGTGTTACTGGATTTTGCTGATGACATTTATACCAAGCAGTAGAATCAAAACTATTCAGTGATGTAGAAAAATCTCTTAAAGCTATACACTGCATATTCTTTACCTTTGTATGAGAATAACTATTGATTTTTTATTTTATTTGTTTTTCATCTTTATAGATAATAAGTGTGAAGTAGATGGGGACAGAGACCAAAAAATATGTAGATACTAACATATAGATAGTAAGAACTCTGCACAAAATTCAATTGCAAAACTGATGGTTAGAAGAAACAACTAAACAAAGCACTTACTGATTCTATGCCAGATATTATGAGTAAGAAACATGTCATCCAAATAAGATTTTATTTACATATAAAATGCAAATAGCAGATATATAATATTCAATTATACACACATATTTGAAATTAACTGGTAGAAGTGAGAGAATATGGACAAATGGCATCTAAATAAACATGACTGACTATGGGAATTATTGATAACATATCCTGAATCTATTCTAAAAAAGTAAGAAAATCAAAATGTATACCATATAGGGAATTTTCAATTAATGAATTCATTTATGCTTATATTCTACCTTATCTCTTTCACACTCCTTGAGTTGTATGCTTTAAATTTTAATAATGTATAAGTTACATTCTATCTATACAGTGTCTTTGTAGTGGTATAAGGACACTATTTGCTTTTATCACATATGCAGAATAGGCAAATGTATAGATATGTAGACTAAAAGTCATCCAGGCTAGGGAGACTCAAAGAATTGGGAGATGATTGCTAATAGGTATGAGGTTTCTTTATGAAATGAAGGTGTTCTAAAAATAACATAGTAATTTCACAAATTTAAAAATATAATAAAACAATTTCACTATACACTTTAAGTAGGTGAACGTCATAATGTGCTTGAATTATATCCATATAATTTTATGAAATAGTATGAATTCTGTTATTTTTTTAAATATCCACAATGTTTCAATATCTTTGAGAAAGTAAGCACCTGGCCCACATTTTCCTTTTCTTACTTTTTGTAATCCACATTTAAATGTATAAAATACTCTAATCTTATAATTCCTCAATCTTATCAAGTACAGTGATTTAAATTTTTCCTGTAATGACCTGGCCAAGACAATAAATTATTCATCACATCTATGAATGCTAGACCTCAAAATTTGTATCTTGCTGATCTTTTAAAAAATATTTATATCACAATGTTTTGTTTTTCCACTGGGATTGTTTTTTTCTTTTTTCCTTTATTTTTTTTTTCTGACTCCTTATCTCATTCATCAGAGAAGAGCAGAGGACTGATGCCTACAAAACAATATGAGAGAAGATCTTCCATTAAGAGAAAAGAGCAGACTAGAAAGAGGAAATATTTAGGGGAGGGAGAAGTGAGGATGAGGAAGAAACATAGGAGAATTTAGAACTTATGATCTTAGCTTTCACCTTAAGTAAAAATCCCCGATGAGGAGCCAAGATTGGTAAACATATTACATAGGTTTGAATGGCCTTCCAATTAATGGGGATTACTTCTTTTTTTCCCCCAAGAATAACCTAAAGTTAGTGCATGCTCATTAAAGTAGAGATCTTATCAGAGTTATATAATAATTCATTTTTCATCTCATTGGGTGATCACAAATTGAAAGTATATGGAAAGAGAACCTAGAGGATACAGTTCAAATATGTCAACCTCTATGGGAATACATCACAGCAGATACATAAAGCATCTAGTAAGGCTTAACAAAGGATGGACTGAAAGTTGTGACCTTAATCACTAAAGGTGGCATATGAAATAGGTACCTCAATATGGGAATGTAGAAATAGTGAAGCAACCAGTTAACTAGAAATGACTTAGGATAAGAATAAGAAAATCAGAGTGGGCCACTACATCCTGGTAGGTATAGACCTCAAATATTATGCATGGGTAGAGATGTTAAAAAAAAAAACATGCAAATTGGTGGCACAAATAATGTTTCAGAGCATTGATCCTAGACACCTAGGGACCAGATCATCTTAGAATAGTATCATCGTAAACCTGAGACTAGTAGAGTACAAAAGGGCAACGCATTCATTCACCCAAGATCAATAAGTGGTTACATAAATCTGCATGCAGATGCCTTTTTAGGGAGATGAATGAAAAGCACTGACCTTTACAGACAGTTTGAAGTATAATGAACTAAATATTTACTTTCAAAACCGTAAATTAAGTGGAAGTCATTTTAAATCAAAATTATTATCCCAAATATATGTGTTAGGTTTCTTCTGCCTTTGGATGGATGGGGCCAATGAGTGAGAACAAATCAGTTACAGACAAGAATTTTTTTTCACATTGTTTCTATATTTCAATAACTTAATGATTATTTCCCTCTATTGCATACAGTTACCAGTTTATTTACCCTTATAGAAATTTCCATTTTTATTAGCCCAATTGTTTCTTTCAATTATTTAGTTCATACCTGTTTTCATTTGGACCTGTTACCACGTCCAGAACAACTTGGCATGACTCTTCTTAATACCCACTGCCGAAACTGTTCTCTCTTTTTTCATCTTTCCTTCCCTCCCTCCCTCCTTCTCTTCCTTCCTTCCTATCTTCTTTCCATCTTTCCTTTTTTCCTTTGTTTTATTTTTACTATTTTTCCTATGGTCTTCCATGATTTTAGCTTTCTAAGATCTGACAGTGTTAGAGATTCTAATCCAGAGTAATTTCTTTTTCCAGATAAAACCTGGCTTTAAATTGGAATCTTGCCTTTCAGTGATATCATTCTCTTTAACCTGAAATTCTACCTACACAAATATTTTGTGTTAAAATCTGTGCATCAATTAATTGCACAATTTTATAGTGAGAGTATCTAGTCACATAAAGCTTCCAGTCTAGGGGACCTGCTCAAACTCATAACCTGATAAATGACAGAACAAGAAACAATCTGACCATATGCCTAAAAATGAGTCTAATGTCTTTTCCATTAGCAACCTTGATATTTTTATTAGATCATTATGCAAAACAATGCAGTTTTTAATTCAGTTACTTTCTTAAATGTTTCTACTTTTTAGAAATAAAGGTTGCAGATTCTATTATTTTCCACAATTTTCAATCTTGCATTTTAACATATACTTAAAAAACATACTTTTGATGTGTGGATATAGCACTCGAAATTATTTTATTGTCATCAACATCTCAAATCTCTTAATTTTCTGAGAAAGACACAATATGATGTTATGTTTCTAATATATCTAAGAATGTGATATGTGACTAAATCTCTTTCTATAACATTACATTAGAATGGTGAATGAAATAATGCTTTGCTCTCAAATAAAATGTACTCTGAAATTAATTTATTGATATAAGTTGAATTTCTCTCCATAATGAATACTTGATTTACTTATGCTTTTATTGGAAATTGGATGGCAATATTTCTCAAAATATATTCAGTGAAAAGTCATCAGATCCCTGAGCTCTGACTAGAGATTCTGATTCAGTAGATTTGGAGTGAGGCCAGAGAAGTCCCCAGGTATAGGTGATGCTGCAAGACCAGGCAGTTGGATCTGAAACTGTGAACCAATACTGTGAGGGTAGCTACATGTTACATGATTCCTCCTTTACGTGAAAATACAATTCTGCTAATTCTCCTTACTGAATTTTCTAGAGAATATTTTTATATTTATTCACGCAAAGTGAATATTTCACTATTTCTACAATCATACAATATTATATGATTTCATTTATATGTGGTATCTGGAATACTTAATTTTCACATATTTCACTATTTCACTTTGGGTATGCACTTTGAAGTGGGATTGTTCTTTTAAATTTCCTAATTCTTATATATTCATCTCAAGCCACAAAATTCATGAAGTAGATCATTGGAATAAACTAATCTAACTTGAATGACCTCTTTTTTCCTTTGACTTTTTAAAAAAGAAATGTTAATCATATAACATTCCTGAAGGCTATGCTGCTACTAGACGTACAAAGATTTAAAAACAAAAAACAAAAAAACACAGAATTCATTTAACACTTCTGCAGGTTGAATTATGGAAGTTCTTACTTTTTCTAAGTTCTAACATATTTTCTTTATTAAATAAAATCAAGACATTTAATGAAAGTTCCTAGACTGAATTTTCCCATGTAAAATAAAAATAATGCACAAAAATTTTAAAACATTAGAACATATGGTATTTCAACTTGCCTATTTTCATGAAATGTGTCTACTGCATGTAAAACACTATTAGATATCATGAAAGAAAGAAAATGGTTCAATTGCAGACGAATTCTTGAAAAACTTCAAAAAAGCAGACTCTGAGTTTTCTTTTCAAGTTATTTTTGTTGGAGTTCTTTTATTTTCTTTGCCCTGTTATTACATACAATCAAATAGCAGATTCTTTTATCCTTCAAAGAATATGTAAGATTTCTATATCTGGTATAGAAATGGTGGATCAGATCATTGAGACCCAATTTTCCTACTGAAGGCAATTGAGAAAACTGTACAATATAGATACTTTAAAAATCTGCTTGTAGCCATCAATGAGGTGACAAAATTTCCAAGAATGTCTGGGCCATCTTCCTGGGGGACAAATCAGCATATATTCTGAGATCTCAGTCTAGCTTCAGAATTATTTTCCCTAGCATACATTTATTTGCCTTTTAAGAAGAAGGCAGCAAACAACATGAGATGTCTTTAAAGGGAACAAAATCTGGAGACCAGACTCGCTCATGCAAGGGGGTTCCGCTAACCACTTCCCCCCAAAACCTTTATTTTGTGACCCTGAAAGAATCTGGCACAAATTTTCTTCCACTTAACCAAAAGCTAGTATTGAATTATTTTAACCCTTGAAATTAAAATATCATGAATTTGGATTATTAATGGCCTGAGATGTCTGGAAAGAGCAAATCCATTGTATCAGAAGAAAAATAACATCTTATTGGTACTTAATATTTGGAAACATGCTTTGTATGCATTTTCCATACCCTATCAAAGTGACCATGCCTATGAGGAGAAAAGAAATTTTCACTAACAAGCAGCAAGCTTTACAGATAGTAGAAATAGACCTGAAAGGTTTTCAGATACTGGCATTATAAAGGAGATAAAAGTTGAAATGAAGATTTTGTTAGGTGACTAAAACATAAAAGAGCATAGCAACATCTTAAAAGATGAATTATTTGATTTTAATAATACAAACTCTTATCATGAAATAGACGTGTTTACAGAAATGAAGTCTGTGGGAAAGTTTGAGAGCAAGCCGGCACCAATAGGAATCCTAAAGGCAGAGATAAGCAGATAGAACATCATAAGGATGGAATTAAACAACAACAGAAAGGAATGAATGGCAATGGAAATGGTAACCATGTCAATAAATTTAAATTAATTATGACTGCCTAGTAGTATTCTGTAGAAATTAAATAAAATATTTAGTACTGAAATTCAGTATGATGACATACTAACTTAGAGTGAACTAGATATAAATTTTTCATGGTTGTCACATTATTTTGGAAAAAAGGGGAATGTGCCAACTAGCACTGAGTTTGACAAATAAGAAATACATGTTTAATAATAAAAAACTTGAAATAATTGAAAGAAGGTTTACAGGCCAATAAAGGGGACATTATGTAGTAAGAAGTATTCATACTTAAAAACTATAGCCAGAATAAACTGTAGAAACAGGAGAAATATTTGCTCTATCCATTTACATACTCACTTATGCTTTATGAAAATGAAAGAAATGAAAATTTAGAATTTAATCTGCTTTTCACAAAACAAACTAATCAACTAACCAAGTCAAACAGTTTTATATCCTATTTTAAACTACTTTAGGAAAAACAAAGTTATCTTTACTAGATATAAATTGCTTAGTCAAAACTTGGTGATTATATTTTATATTTTCACACATATATTATTTAGGTTAAGAAATATTTAATATAGTATACACTTTGCCATATAAAATGAAGTATATGCAACAATAATATATTTCTATATCACATATATTTAATCAATATCAATTGATTAATTATATAATTTATATATTCATAATATTCTCTCATTGCTGAGAAAAGTTGGCTCCCTAAAATAACTCCTGGACACTCAGAATTCCAAACAAATTTGTTTCTTTTAACTTTTCTAGGAAGTGGAATAAAAGATATCAAGGAATCAATGTGATACTAAATATTAAAAAGCTTGAAATTGCTTGTTCTATTTGTACAAATAAGTGTTGACCCATTGATTAATATCATATACTTTTTCATTAAATGCTATGAAGAAGAGATAAACCTGTATATATAAATACAGTAACTGCTAAAAAGTAATTTGCAGAGTATAGTGGATAATTTTTTCTTCTAGGACATTTTGACACAAGCTAGGGTTTGTGTCATTTTATCTAGCCTTTGAGAGACCAGTATTTTTGATCCTTGTTTTATGTAGTTGGTTGCATATTTTATTTGCATATTTTTCCATGCCAGAATTCATTACTCTGCTCTGTGTACTGAAATATCATAGGTATCAAGAAGTTGAAGGATGGAGTTCCCTGGTGACTTAGCAGTTAAGGACTTGATATTTCCACTTCTATAGTGTGGTTTTGATCCCTGGCCTGGGAACTTCCACAGGCTGTGGGCTTAGGCCGAAAAAAAAAAAAAAAAAAAAGACGTTGAAAGAAAAAATAGGACTACATCAAAATAGGACTACATCATGACTCACTGAAAGCCTAGAACCTCTGGTTCCTCGACTAAATATTTTGATCTGCAGTAGTGTAATTAACAAAGCAAACTATAAGTTACAGCTGCCAGTATAAAATGCTCAAATTTTGGACAATCACAATCTAACCCTTACTTTCATTTCTTTATGTATATTGCTCTGGCCAAGGTCAAAGAGTGATATTCTTTATGATTCTAAATTCAATGACGCTTTTGGGTACTTACATCACCTGAATTTTTAGCAACAATCAACAAGGTTTACAACTTCTTGCATCTTAAGACACTCTCAGTTCTGTAAGTTTAAAAACCTAAATATCAGTTTTTCACTCTGGAGGACAAAGATGTTCCTCTCTGAATCAATTCTTTCTCTAATGCCAATGCTGAAGACAGTGTCCAGACACACAAGAATGTTAATCAATCAATCAATTCATACATACAGGCATGCATACGGCAATTTCTGAATGAATGAATGAATAAATAAATGAATGAATATAAGCAACTCTTTGACATCTCCATTTGGACAGATGGCAAATATCTTCAACGTTAGTCTAAAAATATCCATAGATCATACTTTGTAAAACATGACTTTCCTCTTCTAAAATTCTACCATTTGGAACCACCATACATTCCAATCCTAATAAAGAAATCAAAGACTCATCCTTTAGCCCTCTCTGTCCTTCATGCTTATATACACTTATAGCCCCCATGAAATATTATATATTCCACTTAATGTACACTATTTTTCAATTTTTATTTTAGTACATTTCTGTAGCTATTGCAGTTAGAACACTTAGGATGATATTTACTCTTCTAACAAAATTTTAATTACACAGCACAGTATTATTAAGTATAGGCTTAATGTTGTTCAGCAGATCCTTAGAACTTAATCATGCTGGACCACTGAAACTTTATACTCATTGAATAGCTATTCCCCCATTTCCCCTTCCCCACTGCCCCTGGCACCCACCATTCTACCCTCTGCTTCTATGAATTTGACTATTTTAGAAATAGAATCATACGATATTTGTCCTTTTGTGACTGACATTCCATTTAGCATAATGTCCTCCAGTTTCATCTGTTCTTATCACATATTGAAGGATTCCCTTCTTTTTTTTTAAGGCTGAATACCATGCCAATGCATGTTTCTACCATATTTTCCTTATCCATTCATCTGTCAAAGGGCACTTGAATTTTTTCCATATCATGGATATTGTGAGTACTGCTGCAGTGAATGTGATAATCCAGATGTCTCAAGACTCTGATTTTAGTTCTTTTGAATAAATATTGAGAAAGGGGATTGCTGGATTTGTTGCAGTTCTAGTTTTAATTTTTTAAAACTCCATACTGTATTTCATACTGGCTGTATTATTTTACATTCCACCGACAATGTACAATGACTCCAATTTTTCCTTCTTGTGTCCAACACTTTTTTTAAACTGGTAATGGTACCAAAACAGACAGACCAATGGAACAGAATAGAGAACCCAGAAAAAAACCCAGACACATATGGTCAATTAATCTTCAACAAAGGAGGCAAGAACATAAAATGGGAAAAAGAGAGTCTTTTTAGCAATTCTTGCTGGGAAACCTGGACAGATGCATGCAAAGCAATGAAACTAGAACATACCCTCAAACCATGCACAAAAATAAACTCAAAATGGCTTAAATACTTAAATAAAAGACAAGACACCATCAAACTCCTAGAAGAGAACATAGGCAAAACATTCTCTGACGTCAATCTCACAAATGTTTTCTCAGGTCAGTCTCCCAAAGCAATAGAAATAAAAGCAAAAATAAACAAAAGGAACCTAATCAAACTGACAAGCTTTTGCAAAGCAAAGGAAACCAAAAAGAAAACAAAAAGACAACTTACAGAATGGGAGAAAATAGTTTCAAATGATGCAAGTGACAAGGGCTTAATCTCTAAAATATACAAACAACTTATAGAACTCAACAGCAAATAAGCCAACAACCCAATTGAAAAATGAGCAAAAGACCTGAAGAGACATTTCTCCAAGGAAGATATACAGATGGGTAGCAAACACATGAGAAAATGCTCTGCACCACTGATTATAAGAGAAATGTAAATCAAAACTACCATGAGATACCACCTCACACCAGTCAGAATGGCCTTCATTAATAAGTCCGCAAATAACAAATGCTGGAGAGGGTGCAGAGAAAAGGGAATCCTCCTGCACTGTTGGTGGGAATGTAACCTTGTACAACCACTATGGAGAACAGTATGGAGATACCTTTGAAATCTATAAATAGAACTACCATATGACCCATCAACCCCATTCGTGGGCATATATCCAGACAAAACTTTCCTTGAAAAAGACACATGCACCCACATATTCACTGCAGCATCATTCACAATAGCCAAGACATAGAAACAACCCAAATGTCCATCAACAGATGATTGGATTAAGAAGATGTGGTATATATACACAATGGAATACTACTCAGTCATAAAAACAAACAAAATAATGCCATTTGCAGCAACATGGATAGAACTAGAGACTCTCATTGTGAGTGAGGTAAGTCAGAATGACAAAGACAAATACTGTATGATATCACTTATATCTGAAATCTCATATATGGCACAAATGAACTTTTCCACAGAAAAGAAAATTGTGGACTTAGAGAATAGACTTGTGGTTGCCAAGGGGGAGGGGGAGGGAGTGGGATGGATGGGTTGTTTGGGGTTAATAGATGCAGACTCTTGCCTTTGGAATGGATTAGCATTGAGATCCTGCTGTGTAGCACTGGGAACTATGCCTGGTCACTTATGTCGGAACATGATAATGTGAGAAAAAAGAATGTGTACATGTATGTGTAACTGGGTCACCATGCTGTACAGCGTAAAATTGTACAGAACACTGTACACCAGATATACTGGAAAAAATCATCATATAAAAATAAATAAATAAATATAAAGTAAAAAATAATGGCCATCCTCCCATGTGTGAGGTGATATCTCATTGTGGTTTGATTTGCATTTCCCTGATAATTACTGATGTTGAGTATCTTTTAATCCTTTGGCAATGGATGTTTCTTGGAAAATATCTGTTCTAGTCCTTTGCCCATTTTTTAAATTCAGGTTTGTGACACACACACACACAGCTGTTGAGTTGCAGGAGTTCCTTTTATGTTTTGAATATTAGCTAATTGTTAGATATATAGTATGCAAATATATTATCCCTTTTGTAACTTTTTTCTCTGTTCATTTGTCTCATTGATGTTCAGAAGCTTTTTAATTCTATGTATTCCCAGTGGTTTATTTTTACTTTGATTGCTTGACATTACTTAATATATTTTTAATATGTAGATGTTTTATTTGTTGGCTTTGCCTACATACTGTATTTGCAATGTGTGTATTCTTTTTTTTTTTTTTTAAGAACTGCACCCAAGGAATATGGAAGTTGCCCAGCTAGAGGCTGAATCAAATTAGAGGTGTAGCCACCATCTTACACCACAGCCATAGAAAAGCAAGATCCAGGGAGTGTCTGTGACCTATACCACAGCTCACAGCAATATTTAACCCCTTGAGCAAGGCCAGGGATGAAACCTGTGTCCTCATAGATACTAACTGTGTTCATTATCGCTGAACCATGACAGGAACTCCCACAATTTGTGTATTCTTTAACATGAAATAAATGACTTCTATTTTGTTTTAGAGTGAGAAGTCCAATCTAGACAATTTGACAGTTCAAGAAAAAGCTGAAGCAAAACAGAGCCATGGAGGGTGGTGCCTATAAAAACGGTGGTGTTTCTCTTTGTTTCATAACTGTCTATATCCTTCATACCTACCTCATTATTTATGCAGGCACATCAAGAACATTTTAAATAGGGTGTGCTATGTTAACTTAGCAATCAGTTAACAGTACTTACGATGCGTCAGAATTTGTTTGAAACACTGGGGATACAACAATGGACCAGGAAAATGTAGTCTCCATCTAGAGACTTTTCCATACATGATGAACAATAAGATACCTAATGGGTGCTGCTGTCAAATTTTCACCAAAGACCACCATTGGATTACCTCAGCTTTCATGCTTTCCTTAAAGCAGACTTGAAATGATGTGGGGCAATAGTGACAGCTCAGATATTGTTCCAATTCATTATGTGATATGGAACTATCATTGCTGCCACAGGGCTTTACATGGAACACAGAAGTCATTTTTGTAAAGGACTCAATTATCTCTGCATGATGAGATCCCAAATAATTAACATGCCCTCTAACCAAGGAATCTTGATCCTTTTCCATGAGAAAATTGATCCTTTTGTCAGGGCATGCTGCCGGCAATGGAACTTATATATTTTTGTTTGTTTGTTTATGGCTGACTTCCACATCACCAGGCAAGAATTCTAGCTGATATTTTCAAGTGAAAAATTCCCTAATCAGCTTTATATAATGCAGCCAAATTTTTCACAACTTTTTCTGGCATAACAATGTGTTTGCTCTACAAAAACCTGATTTAAAAATTCTGAGATAATATGCGAATAGCTTAAACACATTAGACAATTTTTCTCCTGATCATAGTTCCAAAGACATAGTTTGAAACCAAGTTTTTATCTTTACTATCTTTAGTCATCAATGTGTATAATTCTGAAATATGGATTTGATAATTATTGAATAACATTTTAATTTTGTCAGTATTGATATAAAATTTTGTAAATTTTTTGAACTTTCGATAACAAGCTAGCATTGTCACAAGTCAAAAAAAGATGTGTTGTCCCCTGAACCTGTCCGAAAGTTAGTTACATTGTTGCATCAGCCACTCAGCAATCATATCTATGTCATTCTTTTGATCTACTCTCAGAAAACACTGGATTTAAACCTTCATTTTAGATACATAGTAGTAAGGAAAATATAGCTTATACAGATAACTGCTTTCGAAGCTTTGCCTTGGGAAGTTTGTTTGTTTTCCAATAGTAATAAAGCTGACTTCTCCTGATGACTATTGCTGAATTATAAATAAATATACCATTAGACTAACAACTGTAAATGTAGAATGAGATCATTTTTACTGGCTTCAACTAATCATGATTCATCCCCTAGGGCTCTGATAGGAATTTATTTTCTCTAAGAACTAGTGTTTTATTGCGAGATGTTTTTATAATATTTTCCTAGGCTCTTTGCTGAAAACACCATCTTGTCCTTCCTTATTTTCTCTGTCTTCCTGCTTGAGAAACAGTCACGGTGATGGTAAATGACTTAAGCTTAAGAACAAAGACCTAAAGGCATGGGTTATTCATGGGGTCAACTGAATGAGGACATAATACATTGGTCTAGGCATGCTGGACCTGTGCAGATTGGCACGCCATTTGCACAAGCATGATATGTCCTCTAAAGAATAAGAGAAAGAGGAAACTCATGGCCAAGTGGTTTAGGAGTGGTCGTTAGCAGAATAGGCATTAGCAAAGAGAACCAAGGTGCAAACCTAGGCACACAGGGTTGCCGCAAATAGGCATGGCATTTGCTGAAGCACAGTGAGGATTCTCTGAAATGCTATGCCTAGATAGCTAACTCAAATGCTAATGATTCTTTTTTTTTCCATTTTTTTTATTACTCAAATGAATTTATCACATCTGTAGTTGTATAATGATCATAACAATCTGATTTCACAGGATTTCCATCCCACAGCCCAAGCACATCCCCCCACCCCCAAAACTGTCTCCTCCGGAGACCATAAGTTTTTCAATGTCTGTGAGTCAGCATCTGTTCTGCAAAGAAGTTCAGTCTGTCCTTTTTTCGGATTCCACATGTCAGTGAAAGCATTTGATGTTGGTGTCTCATTGTATGGCTGACTTCACTTAGCATGATAGTTTTGAGGTCCATCCATGTTGCAAAAAATTCTGGTATTTCATTTTTTTTTAATAGCTGAGTAATATTCCATTGTGTATATGTACCACATCTTCTGGATCCACTCCTCTGTCAATGGACATTTAGGTTGTTTCCATGTCTTGGCTATTGTAAATAGTGCTGCAATGAACACTGGAGTACATGTGTCTTTGCGAGTTGTGGTTTTCTCTGGATAGATGCCCTCTACAGATTCAATGAAATCCCTATGAAATTACCAAGGACATTTTTCACAGAACTCGAACAAAATATTTTAAAGTTTGTTTGGAAACACAAAAGACCCATAATAGCCAAAGACATCCTGAAAAAGAAAAATGGAGCTGGAGGAATCAGGCTCCCGGACTTCAGACTATACTACAAAGCAACAGTCGTCAAAACTGCATGGTACTGGCACAAAGACAGAAATATAGATCAGTGGAACAGGATAGAAAGCCCAGAATTAAACCCACACACCTACAGCCAACTAATCTATGACAAAGGAGGCAAGACTATACAATGGAGAAAGGACAGCTTATTCAATAAGTGGTGCTGGGAAAACTGGACAGCCACATGGAAAAGAATGCAATTAGAACACTCCCTAACACCATACACAAAAATAAACTCCAAATGGATTAAACACCTAGATATAAGACCAGACACTATCAAACTCCTAGAAGAAAATATAGGCCAAACACTCTCTGACATAAACAACAGCAGCATCTTCTCAGATCCACCTATCAGAGTATGGACATTAAAAAGAAAAATAAACAAATGGGACCTACTCAAACTTCAAAGTTTCTGCACAGCAAAGGAAACCCTAAACAACACAAAAAGACAACCCACAAAATGGGAGAAAATCTTTGCAAGTGAATCGACTGAGAAGGGATTAATCTCCAAAATTTATAAACACCTTCTGCAGCTCCATACCAAAAAAATAAACAACCCCATCCAAAAATGGGCAGAAGATCTAAACAGACAGTTCTCCAAAGAAGACATACAGATGGCCAAGAAACACATGAAAAGATGTTCAACGTCACTCATTATTAGAGAGATGCAAATCTAATGATTCTTAAATGCCTAAAGTGTAGAGTAAAAGTTCAACCATCTACCAGCTAAGCGACTTTTAAAATAATAAAAGAACTTATAAAATAATAAAAATAACCTATATCCTGCACCTACAACCCCCTTTTCACTTGATGTAATCCTCCAGAGCACAATAAAAGCAGTGTGGTTTCTTGAGGCAGGGCTCTTGGTCCCTGAGACCTTGAGTCCCCCGGTTCCCACCTTTACTTAAGATAAATGTCTCTGTGTCTTGTTTTATGTTCCTTAAATTCCACAGCACCTGTTCTTCAGCCCCATCCTGCTGAGCTGGTCTCAGCAGTGTCTCTTATTTTTCCTCAGTAAAATGGAATTCCATTGCATGGTAAAAAAAAGTCAGGGAAAATAAGTATAGTAGATATTGGACAGTATCTTCCACAAGTATAAAATAAAGACCCTGCTAAAGCTTTGGGCATGTCTCCAGGTTTAGGAAAAGTAAGAGTGATTATAACCTCCAAGACTACTAAGATATACTTAAGACTGCAACTTTTCTTTTTTCCTATAAAGAGATTTGGCATTATAATATATGTTAAAGGTAAACATAAAGAGAACTGTGGAAATACCTAATTCTAAAATTATCAAATTATACCCTTTCCCAATTCAGTAAACTTTTCTTTATGGATTATTTATTTTAAAAGTAGTAAACAGTAGTCCACATTTGTGCCTCAGCACAGCTACAATAACATGGGTGTTATTGTTTAAGATACTGATTATACATATTGAGCATATCTACAAAATGCCTCCTCAGAAAAATATAAAGTTGGCCTTGACTAAATAACTGTGTCCTATAGCCAACCCAATATGGCACATAAAGTTAATCATCACACCAACTACTGTTGTTGTAACTTATAGAATCATTTTAGTCTTGTGTCTCTCACAAGATATCTATTGAGAGAGTGAGACATTTCAGTTCCTTGAATGTGTTAAACTCTTTTCTGCATTAGGACCTTATATATGGCTCACTTTACTTCTAACGGTTTTCTTAACTCTCTCCCTAATTCCCGTTCAACTCTTATTTCTTCTTAAGCATTACTTGCTCAGAGCAATTTCTCTAACTCTCTGTTTAATTAGACACTTCATTTTATTTTTATTAAGAATACTTTAATTATGTAATTATTATATATATTATATGTTTGTGTGTTTAATGTTTAATTTTACTACTCTAGAGGCTGAATGAGAGCATGAAACATGTCTTACATTCATTATCATATTTAATTCTTATACTTACATGGGAGATTTTTTTTTTTGAGGAAAGTAACTGGTTGTCTTGTGTTACAAAGCACAACTAGCTGAGGTGCATATTGAGGGCAAAAGATACAAAATGGATAGTAGAAAATGTATAAATATCTGTTACCAGCTATAGAAATGAGGAGTGTAACTGTCCTGAATGTCTTTCTTATTCTATTACTAGTATATATTTCATGTACATTAAGCAAATAGCTTTGTTCTCCTCCCTTTCTTTTCTCCTAACCATGTAACATAAAATGTTTTGACTTTATCTCATAATATTTAAATATTACTAGTATGTTTTGGTCATGTGCAGGATAATTTTACTGTTATTAGGCAAAGTATAACCATATTATTATCTTTATTTAGTGATTAGGTATGGCTTAAGAAAATGTATATGAGTGACAACTGGACAAGGGCTGGACTTGATCATTAATTAGCTGTGTTAACTTAACTGGACTGTGTTGCCCAGATATTTGACCAAGCACTATTCTGGATGTTTTTGTGAAACTATTTTTGGATGGAATTAACATTTAAGTCTGTAATGTCAAGTAAAGCAAATTACTTTCCATGATGTAGGTGGGCTTCATCCAATCAGTTAAAGGCCTGAGTAGAAGAAAAAGACTGACCTCCATCAATCAAATAGAAATTCTGATGGCCTCCAAGTGTGAACTGCAATAGCAGCCCTCCTGGGCCTCTGGCCTGCAGCCTTCATCAAGATTTGGATCTTCCAGCCAATCCACTTCTATAAAATAAACATCTTTTATCTATCTATCTATCTATTTATCTATCTATCTATCTATCATCTATCATTATTTATCTTTCCATAGATAACCCTAACTCATAGAGATTTTGTATAAAAAGTTTGTGAAACACTGTAAAGTGTATATATAATCACATTTGTAAATCACTACGTTTATTAGAAGGTTGGCTTAATGGTCTATTCAGATACGCAGAGTGGTCTGTGATCTAATGAAGTCTAAGAACTTTTTCTAGGAGGTAAAATCCATTAATTATATCAGCAAACCTTGAACAGAAGTAGTTATGGGCTGAATTTGAACTGATCTGGAAAGCAGTCTCCAATGTATGAATTTAATTGAAACAATGGCTATTACTAAGTAGTCATTTTCCCAAGTCAATGTATAAGATTCTTTGTGGTTTTCAAAGCACATGAGACCTGCACATCCTTCAGTCACAGTTTACTCTTGATTTTCAATTTCCTATGAGGAAATGTCCAGAAAAGAATTAATTCATGTACTCATAGAGTTCCATTCCCTTCTCAAGTATGAAAAATAAGTTTTATGTGTAGTGTATTTGAACACTAGAATTATGGAAAAAAATGTCTAAATCTGTACAATTACTATGTGGGTGGGTAGGATATACCTTAAAGGTAAATTATAATATTTATTCACAAAAGATAATTATGCTGGTAAAACATCAGTGCTCTTTTTTATGTTTCCAAAAATTTAAAATATAAACACCATGGGCTTTCATTAAAAGTTTGAAGAAAGGAAGAAATAAATGTAACAGTTAAATTTTACTGCTTTATAAATATTGTACATAGTTATTACCTAAAATAACTATAAAAAGTAACTGCACACCCAAAAGGACTCTCATCTTTGTCAATCTGATAGCTGAAAAATGGTTCTTTTATCAAGTCCACATAGCTCTTTCATAATATTTCCCAAGGCAATGCCTCAAGTGTCCTGCAGAATAAGCCCTAAGGTTTCGGTTTTTCATTCAACTTTATCTTACCTCCTTTGTATTAAACCACTTCATCCCCATCACATGCTGAAAATAAACTGTAATCTGTGATCTAGGAGTAATGGGTATGGGTAGTTTGATTGTTCCTTGAAGACAATTTAGAGTTGACAGAACTGCTGTTGCCCTTTTCTCGCAATTAAGTGTGTGTAAATTTCGCTCTCAAATTTCATTCTTCGAAGAATTTCTGAAGTACAAATGGATTCTTATTCTTTCCATATTGGGCATAATGTAATAACACAGTCTACCTGTCTGTATAAACCACAAGTTAAAGAAATTGCAACATATTTTGTCCTGTGTGTTAAAATAAACCATTTGTAAGAAATTCATTATTCCTTTTTTATGTAAATAATTCAAATTAAAACACAGCTTCACAGGCATCTTCATTTACCATGTTCATTTTGACAGGCTATTATTCACCTGCATCTGTAATTTTTTTCCTTTATCTTCTGTCACAAAGAATTCAAAAAAAGTAACCATAGTACTATATTGCTTAGTGCTTCCTTAAATACAGAGTTTCATCATATCGATCTATCTAATATTCATACTTCTTCCAAAGTCAAAATTTGTATTGAATTTGAAAGTATAGAAGATAAGGAAGCCAACTATGGGATTATAAAATGAGTTGGTAATTTAATGAAATGTTCCAAGATTTTGTATGATGCATAAGCTTTTTTCTTGCTCAATAAAATCACCACTTTAATTGGAATTATTCTATGAATACATGTTTTAGTCTTGAATCAAAAACGTATTTATTTAATGCAATTCTATTATTAACATATTTATTTGTTTGATAACTCCAACCAATATGCTCACTTACTGATAAAAGAAAAATGTCATTAGAGTTGAAAATGTGTTCCGCTCTTCACCTTATTTTTACTTCTAAACATTTCCCAAATATTTCAAAATACGGCTCATATACTTTAGAATAAATTTTACAAATTTATTTGGCTTGATTAAAAGGCTATTCTTATGTACATCTAAGATAATTGTATGACACCAAGATTATGATAGAAATATTGATTCCAGGAAACATTTAGAGGAAAGAGCTTTTTCAATAATTTACATTAAATTTCTGAAATGTACCTGTAATAAAGATAAATTCTATAGGGATAATCAGATGCAAAACAACAACAATAACAACATCTTAAAATAATGGATGTAGTATGTGAACCTAATTAAAGGAGATAACTATCAGTCATCAGCTTTTAATCAAAGCAAGGGGAGTTCCTGTCGTGGCGCAGTGGTTAACAAATCCGACTAGGAACCATGAGGTTGCGGGTTCAGTCCCTGCCCTTGCTCAGTGGGTTAACGATTCGGCGTTGCCGTGAGCTGTGGTGTAGGTTGCAGACGCGGCTCGGATCCCATGTTGCTGTGGCTCTGGCGTAGACTGGTGGCTACAGCTCCGATTCGACCCCTAGCCTGGGAACCTCCATATGCCGCAGCAGCGGCCCAAGAAATAGCAAAAAGACAAAAAAAAAAAAAATCAAAGCAAGTGAATACCAGGCAGTACAGAAAAAAGCCAAATGATTTCCTGGTTCAATGTCAGAATTTCTTCTAAAATGATATTAATTTTGATACTATCTATAATAAACTAGACTTATAGCTATACTTATAATGCATTTATATTTTACTCTCAATTTAACTTAATTTTCTCAAATTTTAATCTGACCATATCACATGAAAATTGTAATCAAATGATTATATATTCATTTTCAGAATGTACTCTAAATATTATTTCATTAAACATAGATGTTATGTATAAAGGGAAACAATTTTTTAAAAGGCTTTCATTTTCCTTTTTTATTCACTTTATTCTTTATTTTAAGGAAAGTACAAAATTGAATAAAAGATGTTTTCTCATATAGAGTAATTTTATTGAAACTACATTTATTTACTCTTTCAACATAAAATGTTTATTTGCTTTGTTATTGTTGAGTAAAACATATTTTGGGGCTTGATTATGTATTACAAATTTATAGACCCAGAAAATCACTGTGTTCTACAAGATACCACTTCTGTGACCCAGAATTCTTTCATGCACCTTTTTGGTTACTTTCTCCAAGATCTATCACCATAGATTAATTTGCTTGTCTTTGACATTTTAAAAATCTTGTCACATGATATGTCTGATATCTTTTGCTCAAAAGTTTTCAAAATTATGAAAAAAAGTTTTCCAAAATAGTTGTTCAAGTTTTTACTTTAGCCAGGAATATATGAGACTTCAAGCTGGTCTACATCTTTTATAACATCAGGCCTTTCTGCCCTTTTAGTTTTAGTCACTTTGCTGGAAGTATGCAGTAAGATAATATCATGGTTGTAATTTGATCATCCTTGATGACTAATAATAACAATAATATTTCACTAACTGAACATTTAAATTTTCAGGGCTTTTTTATTTTTTTTGGCCACACCTGTAGCTGCATAAGTGCCTGAGCCAGGGATCAAACCCGTGCCACAGCAGTGACCGGAACCACAGAAGCAACAATGTGGGATCCTTAACTCACTGCACCTTGGGGAAACTCCTAAATATTCTGATTTTTGTCTTTCTTTTAAATCTCACTAATGCATATTAAATTATTTAGTAGGTTGATTCTATTTTTCCTTAATGATTTGTATGAATGATTCACCTGTTCAGGATATGTATCTATTCCAGGTATAGATATTGAGAAATCTTTCATCATTCTGTGGCTTGTCTTACTCACTCGTTACTTTAATTCTGTATTCTGATAAATAAATCTTAAGTTTAGTGTAGTCTAATTTATCTTTTTTAATAGTGACATTTAGCAGCTTTATTTAAGTATAATTTACATAAAATAAAATTTATACATTTGAAAATTAGTTTGTTGAGTCTTGACCAATTAATAAAATGAGAGAGATACAGACAGACAGAGACAAAGATACAGAGAGAAAAGCAGGCTTTAATAGCCATACACTAGTTGAAGGACATTTGGATTGATTATAGTTTGATGTAACATACCATGACCTCTGCATATGCTATTGGTCATACAGACAATTTCTGACAAAATACTGGAGAGGGCTATGAGAAATTGTGAACACAGGGATGTTGGAGCCATCGGATGTCATCATGACTAATAAGAAACCCTAGCTAATAGTATACAAATACATATATAATTTATATGTATGTAATTTTTCTCCTATAGAAGCGCATGGAAATCTTCAACCACCTCCAAATAATAATTTAAAAACATGTGTTTCTATGTCTAATCCTATTAGGTTTTTCTTCATCAATTTTGAACACTATCTTAAGGTTATATATTCTTTCATATATTTCTTCTGTTTTATTTTAATTTTTTTAATTTTTTTTTTTTTGGCTTTGCCTGTGGCACGTAGAAGTTCCTGGGCCAGGGATGGACACACACCACAGCAGGGACTCAAGCCGTTGCAATAAAAATTTCAGATCCTTAACCTGCTGCACAGCAAAAGAACTCCATTTTCTTTGACCATTTGGGGGGAGTGTGTGTGTGTGTGTGTAATATCCCTGATTATTTTTCGTAAAAATTCTTGACTTAAAATCTATTTTATTTCATATTAATGTGTATTATACATGGTGGGAGTGGGCAGTAGGCGTGTTCTCAGTTGCACTGGTGCAGCCTCGCTCCTAGGCAGGTCTTGTCTTTGTGTCTCAAGTGGGCAAAATTTCTCAGTGATTTTTGACTTTGTGTGTCTTTTATTTCTACCATTCTCATCTAATTATTTCTCACAGTTTCATCTCTGCTGAAATTCCCATATTTTATGTGTGCTGCCAACCTTTCTTACTTGAGATTTTAACACAGCATTCTTTTTATTTTAAATTACTGCCTAATATTTCCAACATCTAACCTAATTTAGTAATGTTGAATTTTTGTTTCTAGACATTGTATACTTTTTCTTGATTTTTTGTGTCTTTTTTTAATTGAATACTGGATATTGTGTGTGGAATGGCAATGAATGAAATAAATTGTATTTTTTCTTTGAAAAAATAAGCATGCCTCTTTATGCTAGGCTATTACTGGGTGGGGAGGGGAGGAGGCAAGTAATCTAATCAGAAGTTGATGTGGGTTTTAATCTTGTTATGACTATCACAACTTCAATATAACACTATCCTTAAATTTCTCTAGCATTTGCTTCTGCATGGAGTGGGGACTAATTCGTTTTCCCAGTATTAGAAGGTGTTTTCCAATATTCTTACACTGTCCTCAGTTTTAGGTCTTCCCTACACTACTATACTTGGAGTATCTCTTCATGCTTTGTTTTTTTTGTTTTTTTTTCCCCAGTTGTAGACTAGGATTTCTTGATCTTTAGTGCTTGCTCCCCTGGTGATAGAGGGCAGTTGCAGGGCTTCTGCTCTGCTGGTGCAATCTCATTTTGGAGCAGACTCTGTCTCTGTGTCTCAAGAGAGAAGGGTTCTCAGTGATTTTGCCCATCCCCAACTAATAGGAGTTATCTAACTCATCTGACTTCAGAATGATTTTCTCATTCCCCCAACATATAAGGAGTTTGATTTTATTTTTCTTTTTCCCCTTCCTTCCCTTTTTTTTTTTTTTTGCTTTACAGTATCATGTTCTTTATACAACTGAATGGATTATATATATATTTTTTAGGTTAAAATGAGTTTACGTTGATTATACATTTATAGTAGATTTTATATAACCTATAATGTGTGTGTGTAATCCACCCTATATTTATCTTATATATTGTTATATATTTATTCTTATGTATTAAATTTACAATCCAGTATAATCTTCCTTCAGCCACAAGTATTTTACCTATTTTTAAAGTGCAGCTCTGGTAACAATGAGTTTTAAAATGCCATTATTTCAACTTTTCCTTTGAAGGATAGGTTTACTGACTATAGAAGGGTTTGTTGAAAGTAATTTTATTCCACATTTTGAGTACAACGTTTCTGCCCACCACTGTTTCTGATAAGAAGTAAACTGTTAATCTGGTCTTTGTTTCCTTATATACTTAGGATGTCATTTTTGATTCAGTTATTCCTCTTCACAGGCTAGCTTTTCTGCTGCTTTGAAATCCATCATCAGCCTCCTCAAGTTGTTAATGCTGTTCTTTTTTATCACCTGAGCTGTGGAGTATCACATGGGGGCTAAGGAAGGAAGGCTAAAAGAGCTGGAAGATTTCATTTCTAAGTAGATATAATAGCACTCTTTTAAGAGTGAAATGTTCTCAAGTTTCTATTTGCCTTACCGTATTTTCAAACAGATGTTTTTAACATTTTTGTTCATCGTTTAATGTTTTCTCAGAGAGAAATTGCCCAATATATCCATACCACCATTAGTGGAATCCTCCAAACTTAATTGTATTTTAACTTGGTGCTTTTTCTTATTTAACATTTATTAATAATGACAAATAAAATTTAGGAAAGTTCTCTAAAAATAATAGACTCATATGAATTACACTTGTATCAAAATTTCTTATTAATTGTATATGGAGCAGTGCAACTGCATTTATTAGATTTCTCAGAGACTATGGAGATAGGCTAGTCCACATCTACACAGTTGGTCAGCAGGCTCAAGAATAAGGAAAGCCAATTGTGCAGAGGAAGGCTGAAGGCAACCTGCTGAAATGCTCTGTTGCTCAGGTATATTGGTATTGTTTTATTCAGGCCTTCAACTAATTGGATGAAGCACACTCACATTATAGAAGGCAATCTGCTTACTCAAAATCCACCAATATAAATGTTAACTTCTATTAAAAAAAAACCTTCCAACTTAATAAAATTAATAACCATAAAATTCTGAGATATGGAATCCATTTTATCTAAGATTTATTATTACCGTTAGAAAGTAAGAACACACAGTGCTTTTGCACAGCAAAGGAAACCAAAAAGAAAACAAATAGACAACTTTCAGAATGAAAGAAAATAGTTTCAAATGATGCAAGTGACAAGGGCTTAATCTCTAAAATACACAAACAACTTATTCAATTTAGCAGCAAAAAAACCAACAACCCAATTGAAAAATGGGCAAAAGACCTGAATAGACACTTCTCCAAGGAAGATATATGGATGGCCAACAAGCACAGGAAAACATTCTCAATATCACTGATTATTAGAGAAATGCAAATCAAAACTACCACGAGATACCACCTCATACCAGTCAGAATGGCCATCATTAACAAGTCCACAAATAATAAATGCTGGAGAGGATGTGGATAAAAGGGAATCCCCCTGCACTGTTGGTGGGAATGTAAACTGGTACCATCACTATGGAGAACAGTATAGAGGTACCTTAGAAAACTATGCATAGAACTACCATATGACACAGCAATCCCACTCTTGGGCATATAGCCAGAAAAAACTTTCCTTAAAAAAGACACATGCACCCACATGTTCACTGCAGCATCATTCACAATAGCCAAGACATGGGTATAATCCAAATGTCCGTTGGCAGAGGATTGGATTAAGAATATGTGGTATATATGCACAATGGAATACTACTCAGCCATAAAAATGAAACAAAATAATGCCATTTGCAGCAACATGGATAGAACTAGAGACTCTCATCCAGAGTGAAGTAAGTCAGAAAGACAAAGACAAATACTGTATGATATTGCTTATATCTGAAATCTAATATATGGAACAAATGAACCTTTCCACAGAAAAGAAAATCATGGACTTGCAGAATAGACTTGTGGTTGCCAGGGGGGTGGGGGAGGGAGTGGGATGGATGGGGTGCTTGGGGTTAATAGATGCAGTCTCTTGCCTTTGGAATGGATTAGCAATGAGATCCTGCTGTGTAGCACTGGGAACTATATCTAGTCACTTATGATGGAGCATGATAATGTGAGAACAAAGAATATATACATGTATGTGTAACTGGGTCACCATGCCATACAATAGAAAAATAAATAAATAAAAGGTAAAAAAAAAAGAAAAAGAAAAGAAAGTAAGAACACAGAGAATTGAACGAGCTCTGATGTAAGCAATGATTATGTTTATTCTACACTGATAAAAATGATCTTCATTTGTTTACAGATAGCCGATGATATTTATCTTACAATTCCACAAAATTTTTGTTACTTCTGTGTGTAGGTATTATCTCAGAATTTTCAAAGGGTTCAAAAAAATTTATGAGTCACCTGAGTAGCACTTATCAACTCACCCTTTCAGCAGGAGTTACTTAGGTAATTAAACAGGTATATAGCATTTGCTAGCTCCTTTATTCATTTTTTATTTTTTATAGCCATACCCATGCCATATGGAAATTCCTGGGCCAGGGACTGACTTAGAGCTGCAGCTGACGGAATGCGGATCCTTTAACTCACTGCACCAGCCAAAGATCGAATCCATGCTTCTGCAGTAACCCAGGCCGCTGCAGTAAGTTTCCTAACCCACAGCACCAGAGCAAGAACTCCTTGCTAGCTACTTTATGAATGAAGAATTGCAAATAAGAGAATATGAACTGCTATAACTTGATGATTGACTGAAAATGAACATAAGTCAAAGTTTCTGAAATAGAATTTCAAAGACAGAATGTCATATTTAATCTATTTGATGTTTAAATAATTTACAATGAAATTGTGAGTGAGGCATGTCCTAATTTTTATAGAGAAAGAAAAAATTTAAAAATGGAGTAGATAACTCACAGACATTTGTAACAAGTCATTTAAATATAACTGCAAAATCAAAGACTGAGAAATTGAGTGGATATTCCAAGTTAGTTTTTTGAATTGTGACATTTAAAAATACATGGAAATGTTATTTCCATTATTTAGTTAAAATTGAAATATACAAAATATTTTAAGAATGACAAATATTCAATATTTTAGTCAGAATATGAAAATTTGAGATTATGTTGAAACATATTTATTAGTACTTGTTAATATTATTTAGTTAATTTTTGATAAAATATTAGTAAATTGCAGTAAAACAATGAAACATAAAATATCCGATTTGTGGAGTTCCCATTGTGTCGGTGGTTAACAAATCTGACTGGGAACGAGAGGTTGCAGATTCGATCCCTGACCTTGCTCAGTGGGTTAAGGATTAGGCATTGCTGTGAGCTGTGATGTAGGTCACAGACTCGGGTAGGATCCCGCATTGCTGTGGCTCTGGCATAGGCCAGCAGCTACAGCTCTGATTAGACCCCCTAGCCTGGGAACCTCCATATGCCATGGGAGCAGCCCCAGAAAAGGCAAAAGCCAAAAAATAAAAATAAAAAATAAAAAAAAAATCCAATTTGCGTCAAGAAGGAATTTACTTGAAAAATTTTGAAGTCAAGGATATCAAATCAAAACATCCTTCTAAATTTGTTTATATTGCCTTAGACTGTTAAAATTATTTCTGGGCAATAAATTTTAGTTGTGAATAATTTCTAATCTATGAGATTAATAACTGTCCCTAATTGAACTAGGAAGGGCTTAGTATGACTATACAGTAAATGCCAAATACAATGTTACATAAAATATCATTGACTTTATATAAATTGAAAACATATAGTATACTAGATATGATATTAAGAAAAATTGTGAATTGTCTATTTAAGAATTAACTAAATCAATATAAACATATTCTAAGCATATGTCATTCTCAGATCATTAAAAATATCCTACTCTTTGTTTTAATCTTTTAACTATTTCATTTTGCACAATAGAATTTGAACATTCAGAAACAAAATAAATAATTGTTATTTTTTCTCTCAACCTCAATTTTACACACCATTAAACATATATTATTTGATCTTAGTTTTTCTGCTGCTGAGATTTGTTGCTTCAAGTAAACCACTTCATTTGAATGATTCTTTCAGGACCCTGCTCAGCCTAGAAATAACTTCAAGGAAAATAATTACACATCTTATCCTTTATGCCATTATTAGAATAGAGACAAACTGTGAGTGATTTTATGCAGTCATGATCATGCTAATTTCTTTAAAGGTTTATTGAACGGAACCAACAAGACATGGTAAATTATCCAGAACCGGCAATAGGAAATGGTGGTGAGGGAACTCATGTCAATTCTGAGGATACAAAGGGGAAAAGCTATTAATGTAATCTAAGAAGAAAGGTAGAGAGGGAGACCCCCACAAACAGCAGCTGGGGAAATTCCACCAGGAGGAGAACTGTTCTCTGCAAGCAAGGAGCAAGAAGAGCGGGGACCCAAACTATCTCTCCTCACAAGCCCACTGAAGCAAGATGACAATGGGAATTTAGATAATATGGCTGTTAAGGGCAGCCTCTGGTGCTGACCACAGGGCCAGGGAAGAAATACAGTGGAAAATGGAAAGTAACCAGAAAATATTTCCTGGAAAGCCATTTAAAAATGTAAGATTTCAAAAAAAAACATTATATGATGCCATTTCACTACCTTGTTCCCAATGTGTAACTCATTTCTTCCAAAGGGACAAGCAGAACTTTCCAACAGAAAGCTATCAAATCATTATATTTCATTAATCACTTTTTTTCTAATGAAAAAAAATATATTTATAAGGCTAAGATCCCAAATCCCTTTGACCAGCAAGCAAAATTATAAAAGTGATTTTTGGAAGTAAACTCATAATCATTCCAGAAGAAATTTTGCATTTATGGAAGTCTAAAGGATGCCATATAATTTTATTACTTCTTTTAAAATACATTTCCTAACAATGTGAATATTTAATTTGGGTGCTATAGGAAAGAACATACATATGCACGCTCCCACAATTACACAGTATGTTTTTACTTTTGAGGAACAGATAATAAAGCAATGACATATTAATCATAAATCAGAATACAGTTTCAAAGTCTGCAACTTTCTCTTTGAAAAATAAGGTATGATATATTTGAAACAAAATTATAATATGAAGAATGAGAACATTTGAAGATAAGCCCAAGCATTATTGCAAATAATGGTCTCATTTGCATAAATAGAGTTGTATTAGGAAATGGATATAACAGAATGAGTTGTTATAAACAGGATTCAAAAGTAGTATGACAAAATGACTAATCAAGTTTTTTTTTTTACTAGAATGAAGCAGTAAAAGTGATTGTAGAGATTCTAGTTATACAAAAAATACATGTATTCAGAATTTATAGCTATTGTTTTTCTTTATTCATCTTTTCCAACTTCCAGAAATCTCTTTCTCCCTTTTTTTCCTCCTAGCTCTCCCTATTCTGTGTGTGTGGGTTATGGAATGATTGCGTTCCTTCTAAATTCATGTGTGAAACTCCACCCCTACTCTGTGATGCTTTTAGGAGGTGAAGGTATTGGGAGTGATTAGGATTAGATAAAGTCAAAGCAGAGCCCTCATGAATAGGATTATATAAGATTATAGGATTAATAGCTTTCAGCTCTGTGCTGCCCAACCTGTGAGGATACTTAATAAGTCAGCTTTCTGCAGCTTGGAGGAGTACCCTATCAGAACTTGACCGTGCTGGCACCCTGATCTTGGACTTCCAGCTTTCAGGATTGTGAGAAATTAGTTCCTGTTTGTTTATATGCCATCCAGTCTATGGTATTTTGCTACAGCAGTTTGAATGAACTAAGATAGTGTACAGAATGTGTAGGATGTATCTAGAACTAAAACCAATGTATAGAAAGAATGGGGAATTTACCAATATCAAATTATCTTCTGGGTATCCATTCTTAATCATCTTTTTCCAGACTCTTTTTGTCCACCCAGAATTGACCAAGTAATTAAAAACAAAATTTCAGCTAGCAAAAGTGTCAATATTACTATACATTGTGCCCTAGAAATTAATTAAATCCAACATAGAGACATATCATGTTTACTAACTGATGGAGGAAGCATTCCTCAAGAAGATATTGTATCTATAAAAAAGGTGTTTGTGACCAAAACCAATAAAATTATAAGCTCTTTTCAATTTAGATAAGATTTTGAAAACTTGAAGAGAAAATTAAATAGATGGAAAGAAATATAACCAAATAAACAAGCAGGGACAATAAAGATGGTCACCAAACTCCCATCCAGAACACTGAATGTGGAAAGAGTGGTTTCAAATAATGAAGTTAACAGAATTGAGAACAAACATCAGCGTCCAACCAAACCACAAACAAATGTGGAGAAGGTAGAATAAAGACATTTTCAGGTATGAAAATATTAATAAATCTATCACTAAAACTGCTTTGGGCAGGTTAACTGAAGTGATATCTTAGTGCATTCAGTCTTCTATAAAAAATACTGTAAACAGGTGGCTTATAAACAATAAACCTTTTTTTCTCACAGTTCTGGAGGCCACAAAATCCAAGATTAAGACACCAATAGATTTGGTGTCTGGGGATGACTTACTTCCTCATTGGACAGCCCTCTTCTCACTGAAACCTCATGTGGCAGAGGAGCCTGAGATCTCCCTTATGTTTCTTTTATAAGGATACTAGTCCCAATCTGGAGGGCTCCACCCTCATGACTTCATTTAATTCTAGTCACCTCCCAAAGATCCCACCTCCTAACACAAGGACAATAAAGGTTAGGATTTCAACATATAAATTTCAGGAGACAGAGGGCAGAAACATTCAGTCCATTGCAGATGGGTTGTGACAAAATCAATTATGAAACCAAGAAGGAGGAACATATGAGGCCCAAGAAGAAAGCATTCAAACTGGTCTGAGAATTTTATACTGGGGAGTATAAATCATCAATCTATGCAGGGAGGTGTTCTTGAGTGGTTGGAAATGTCAGATCAGAAAGCTTGAGTTTACCATTTCTATGCAAAGAAATTCAAAAAGGGTACATCAGACAAGGCAGTACAGAGGCCAAGATGCTAATCTTGGTGCTACCATGAACTAGCTCAGTGAATTTTTACACTTAAACTTACCCTGTAGTCTCACAGTTATAAGGACTAGACTGTAAACAACCAGAACCATCCTCAGAGGCCAAAGGGAGGATTAAGCCAGGTCGAGACTCCTAATGGCAGACACAGACACAGGATAGGCAGAAAATTCAAACATCAAGATGTTCTCAAATGTGCAGAGAATGTAGTCTGGGTTTAAGGGTGAAGGTTACATTCTAATATGTGAAGAATCATACTGAGAAATTAAATTGCATTCACTGATTATGGAAAGGGATTTATTTTCTGAGTAATGAACTGTTCTCAATGCCCTGAAAAAAAACTCATATTATAATGGAAGAGATGAGTAATATATAAAAAATTATATTTCACTGACAACTGTGTGAAAAATACATTAGCAATTTGAAAGCTTATTGTAATCAGTGTTATTTCGGGTATTTTTTTTTAATTTAAAGCAGTTATAGATGCAATAGCTAAATTTACTTTTACATTTATAGTACATCTGCTTTTTTTTGTCTTTTGTTGTTGTTGTTGTTGTTGTTATTGCTGTTTCTGTTTCTTGGGCCGCTCCCACGGCATATGGAGGTTCCTAGGCTAGGGGTCTAATCGGAGCTGTAGCCACCGGCCTACGCCAGAGCCACAGCAATGCGGGATCCGAGCCGCGTCTGCAACCTACACCACAGCTCACGGCAACGCCGAATCATTAACCCACTGAGCAAGGGCAGGGACCGAACCCGCAACCTCATGGTTCCTAGTCAGATTCTTTAACCCCTGCACCACGACGGGAACTCCAACTTTTACATTTAAATCTGTCAATGGACAGGAACACATGCAGCTTGCTTTACACTGTAGCACTTTAGGAGGGTCCTTCAGACATGTTATCGTACACTGTACTATCTCTCCCAGAAAATTCAATCATCAGAATACATTCATCTTTCTCTGTACAGGTTTTCTAATTCTTTGTCATCTTGCCACAGATTAATTTTAACATTATGTACAACATCACATAGTTAAAACTTCTCTTGTTTTCCCCAGCTTTTTTCTGTTTTCTAACACCAGAGCTGCCAAATATGACTGACAATATTCACAAAAACGTGATTTGTTCATGATTTTTAACCTCAGTTGGACCTGCAGGGTTACTCAATAGCACTCTATTAATTCCTATCATATTTTCCAGAGCAGTGTTATCCTCTACGTAAACTAAGTAGTTTCCTTCTGTTCTGTTATGATGCAGAAAGACTGAAAAGGCATTTCTTAACCTTATCCTTTCTGCTTATTGCTTCCCTAACATTCCCTTTCCTCCTCTAGAAAGAGAGAAAGAAAGGAAATCTCTTCTTTGCCAGTTTAGATCTGTGAAATCTGAGTAAATCTAAAGGCATCTCCTCTAAGAGCCTTTCTACCAATTATATTCTACTTCAAATATCTCTCACTACTTTTGCACCAATAGTCACATGATTGGTTAATTGTTATTAAAAAAATAAGCAAATACAAAGTACAATATTTCCTCAGTGTTATAACTTTATCTTTTTCCTTCTAGTCTTTAATAAATGGCTAATGTGCTGATTTGCCTAATTTACCTAATTCTCGCTAGTCGAACATCACCCTAAACTTTTAACTCTGATTAGTTTTTCACCCTTCACTAAAGCACATACTCTTCTCTATCTTTCCTTTCTTTTTCTTTTTCTTTGTTTTTCTTTTTTCTTTTTCTTTTTTTTTTTTTTTTTGAGCCACACCCACAGCATATGGGAATCCCAGGCTAGGGATCAAACTGGAGCTACAGCTACTGGCCTGCACCAAAGCGATAGAAATGCCACATCCTAGCCATGTCTGTGATCTACACCACAGCTCACTGCAATGTGGGATCTTTACCCATGGATACTAGTTAGGTTCCTAACCTGCTGAGCCACCAGAGTAATTCCCTAAAATAAATCTTGTTAATGAACTTTCTGTTTTATCTTTATTGCCTCTCTCTCCTGTAATCCAGACATAATATTATCAACAAATCATTGGTCTTCTACTTTCATTCATTCATTACTGCATATGTGTATTGGCCATTTACTGTGCTTTAGACAAAGGTCTATGCAAAATAAAAAGAGTAGACTAAACAGAGAAAAACAACTGCCATAATAGTTTAACATTTTAGATCTGCACTGTTCAAGTTGATAGCCACTGGCCATGTGTAGCAATTTAAATTACAACTTAAAGTGAGTTAAATAAAGTTATGATCAATTTGCTTAGTCACTCTATATTTCATACTATCAAAATTCACACATAGTAGCAGCTTCCAATTCAGAAAGCCCAGATACAGAGTATTTCCATCATGCAGAAAGTTCCATTAGATAGTACTGCTCAAGCTGGAAGTAACGAATACGTAGTGAAATTAAACCGTACACTGCATGATATATTACCATAGGGTAAAATAAAACATGGAAAAGATACAGAAAATGTGGGGTTGAGGTGTAATCTCTTCTATAATGGCATTCAGGGAGAATATTGTTAAAATATATTTGTGTAGCAACAAAGATGAGAGAGCAAGCTATGCAGATATGATGGACAAATGTATTGCAAGCAGAGAGATGAACAAATGTAAAGTTTTCAAGGGATGAGCATGCCTAATTGATGCCCAAAAGAAGATAGAGTCTTTGTGTCTGAAGAAGAGAAGTAACAGAAGTAAGGAGGAGACTTGTAGAAACAGTGAGAAGTGTTCAGATATAGAATATATTCTGAACCAAAAAACAAAAACACCTGCTGATGGAATGTATTTGAGCTCTGACTGCTGACTTCAAGATCATGGACTGAAGAACAAGAAGGGTAGGGTACTTATTAATTTAAGGGAGAAAGTTTGCAAGATTGGCAGGCTCTTATTGGGGGAGCTCCAATTAAGAGATAAGTTTGGATCCTGTCAACTTTGAGACACCTATTTAAGATGCAAGCAAAGAAGTCAAATAGTATTTTAGATATATTGTTAGAGTTCAGGACTGAGATAAAAATCTAAGAATCGCTAGCCTATCAAAAACACTTCAAGCTACTTAATGGAAAATATCACATAGAAAATCAGTAAAAGGGAGAATTCCAAGAACTGAGCTCTGGATCTCTCCAGATATCTTGTCAAGAAATCAGAAAATAATTTCAATACTTGTGGCTAAAATCAGGAGTTTTCTTAAAGCCAGATAAATAAAAGATGTTAAGGGACTGATAACATTTACCAAATGCTGCCACCAGATTAAGCAAAATGAAGTTAGGCAACTGACCATTGGACTTAGCAATATGGAGGAAGTACCACACCCATCCTATAAATAATTTCTTCAGATAATTTCAGATGCCAACAATTATATCCTTGATATCTGCCTATGGTTCTCAACTAGTAGCTCCAATTTCTAGGTAAAACCACTTACCAGTTGCAGTAGATTCTGCCTTTTCAAAACTATCACATCAGTTTCCTTATTCTTCCTTTCTCGTCTTTCATCAATGTGCATCAAGACAAAAAGTCCACTTAAACACATGTATATCAGCCTTTGCATTTGTTCTTATCTCATTCAAGAGGTACTTAGTTCTAAGTCATCATTTTACCTTAGTTATATTAATTTTCAAAATGACATTTTCTATCGTCGTTTTTATTAGGAGAAATTAACTATTTACCTCATGTACCTAATGTAGTATAATCCCATTTATCTTTGACTGCACTTTTCCATTCAATAGTCCATTAAAAAAATTCTCCATTTTAATTATATACTTCTCCAGTGGATGCTCTGTCACCTCCTGGTACAAACCATTTCTTGAAATGATTACCTTTGAACACTGGCTCTATTTCTTCACTACCTTTCTTACCTTAACCCAGAACAATCTGTTTTCTTCCCATAACTTCTCTGAAATAGGGCTCCTAAAATTTCCACGATTTTCTCTATCTGGAAAGCTAGTGCTCAATATACTTTTACTTGCTGTCTCAGTAGTTACTGCTCTTGTTGACTGTTTATTAAAGCAATTCTGTGGAATCACATTCTAGACTTTCTCTTAAACATCATTGATTCCTTCTTTATTTATTTATTTATTTATTTATAATTTTTTTATTTTCCCACTGTACAGCAAGGGGGTCAGGTTATCCTTACATGTATACATTACAATTACATTTTTCCCCCATCCTTTCTTCTGTTGCAACATGAGTATCTAGACAAAGTTCTCAATGCTATTCAGCAGGATCTCCTTGTAAATCTATTCTAAGTTGTGTCTGATAAGCCCAAGCTCCCGACTTGATCTTTTTTCAGCCTTATCCCAGGACACATGGTCAGTATTTTGAGGTAAATTTTTACCTATTACTCCTAGCAAAGTCCCACTACCAATCCAACCTGTGTAAAGGTCACACACAAATTTCTATATCCAGTCTATCCTCATTCTTTGAAATTGCAAATCTAGGTCTATGCTTGGGTGTCTACTTCAAAGGAATCTCATAGGCATTGAAAAATAAGCTTATAGTTTCCCTCTTTAAAGAACTTTATTGTCCAATCTTGCCTAAATTTTCTATCACTGTGAATATAACCATTATTCAATGAGTATCATAACCTAGGAACAAAGAGTAATTTGTGAAAACTCTGTCTCTCTAATTTTTTTTTTTTTTTTTTTGCCATTTCTGGGCCGCTCCCACGGCATATAGAGTTTCCCAGGCTAGGGGTCGAATCAGAGCTGTACCTGCCGGCCTACACCAGAGCCACAGCAACGCGGGATCCGAGCCGCATCTGCAACCTATACCACAGCTCACGGCAACGCTGGATCCTTAACCCACTGAGCAAGGGCAGGGACCGAACCCGCAACCTCATGGTTCCCAGTCGGATTCGTTAACCCCTGCACCACGACGGGAACTCCTGTCTCTCTAATTTCTAATTTTCCACAATGTACTTTCCATTTTAAATCTTAAATATTTCTTTCCTTTTTTTTTTTTTGTATTTTTGTCCTTTTTTAGGGCCACACCGCAGCATATGGAGGTTGCCAGGCTAGGGGTCTAATCAGAGCTGTAGCTGCCGGCCTATGCCAGAGCCACAGCAATGCCAGATCCAAGCCTCATCTGCGACCTACACCACAGCTCACAGCAATGCTGGATCCTTAACCCACTGAGCGAGGCCAGGGATCAAACTTGCAACCTCATGGTTCCTAGTCGGATTCGTTTCTGCTGCACCACGACGGGAACTCCCCTAAATCTTAAATACTTCTTAAATTACTATGACTATATCTATCTCTATAGTACTTATTTGAAGCAATTGTTAGCTCTCAACTGGTCCACTGTAGCAAAATTTCATTTCCTTCCTTCCAACTCTTCTGTCCCTACCAACTTTACTTCACTCAGCAGTGGGTATTTTATATTTTAAAAAAAAAGTTCTGATAAAAATAAAATTTTCTCTTAGCAATAACCTAAGTAATTATCCATTATTTTAGAATAAAGAACAAACTCACTTAAAAAAAAAAAAAGGGACTGTCTTATCTTTCCTTTATGTCCCCTGCAACTGGCAGCACCTGTCTGTGTTGCAACTACACTGACTTCCATTTCACACACATTCTCACATGCACGTAATACACTTTTGTCCTCTTATCACTTCTGTCCTCCTGAACTCATTTTTTTCTTCAGAGAATTAATTTTTCGTAGATCTATCCAATGAAGTAAGATTTCATACCATATATTTTCTAGAACTGTGTGATTATCACAGGCTTCTGAGACTCACATTATTGTAGTTTTAGGTATTTTTATATAATGATATAATCTCTTCCTATTTTTCTTATAGACTATACAGTCCAAAGACCTGGCATTTCTCATAAAGTAAAATATGGATTTCTAGTGTGTAATATGGTCTCTGGAATTGTTGAGATTAATCAGCTAATTTTTGGCCATTAAATTCCTCTACAACATGACTCTAAACCACTTTTCTGGCTTTATATATATTATTCTTTTATATCTGCTTACTCTGGAAGAGTGCTTTAAGATATGCTCTTTCTGACCATGTTTCTTTTACATATTTTTTCTCAATATTTCATGCTGTTTTCTCTGACTCTGGTGCATTTTAACCCAACTTTCTATTTCCCTTTTGAAAGTGTACACAAATTTGAAAGCTGACACTGAATACTATTTCAATGTAATATTTACTTTCTTTAGTTTTCCTTTTTTTAATTTAAAATAACCTCTTCCAAGGCATTTAAAGTCTATGTAGCATTGCAGTAACTTGTATACTTTTCTTATATTTTGTCCTCAAGGGGATTATAAACTCCCTGAGTGTGAGGACAGTGTTTCTTAGGGCCATACCTATGGCACATGGAGGTTTCCAGGCTAGGGGTCAAATTGGAATTGTAGCCGCTGGCCACAGCCACAGCCAGATCTAAACCATGTCTGCAACCTACACCACAGCTCATGGGAACACCTAATCACTATTCTACTGAGCGAGGCCAGGGACTAAACCTGCATCCTCATGGATACTAGTCAGATTCATTTCCACTGACCATGATGAGAACTTCGACAGTTTCCTTTTGCTTTTTATCCCTGCAACATCTGGCTCAGTGCTTTGATGGTAGAAGTCAATTATTATTATTATTTTTATTAAGTTGCAATGCCCAGGTCACAGAGAAAAGGCGAGTATCAGAACCATGTCACCTCACCCCATTATATGGCATAGTTATATCTAGCATGAAAATTTGTTGGCAATATAATGAAGAGACTCTATTACTTAAAACCCAACTTTAAGTACATGTGAAAATTATGAGTACATGGCAATCATAATTTGTTATTAAAATTTATTTTTTGATTAAATTTAAAAAGTCTAAATATATTGTCATCTTTGGGCTTTGATTTGGCCATTTGTCTAATATTTCTCCACAAGGTTATAATCTTGGAACATCACATAAGACATACTTTAGTAAGGTTAAAAGACTGTAAGTGATGTTACTCTTTATGTCAGAGTTTGACTACATCCTTAAAACATTAATGTAATTTACAAAATGGTAGTATTAATGCTTCTTGCCTTTTGTTTATAGTTATTGATTTAAATTTTCTATGAATATCAAGATTAATTATTTCTCAAGTTACCTGGATAAAGATAGACAAAACTTTCCTTGAAAAAGATGCATGCACCCATATGTTCACTGCAGCACTATTCACAACAGCCAAGACATGGAAACGACCTAAATGTCCATCATCAGATGAATGGATTAAGATGTGGTATATGTACACAATGGAATACTACTCAGCCATAAAAATGAAACAAAACAATGCCATTTGCAGCAACATGAATGGAACTAGGGACTCTCACACTAAGTGAAGTAAGTCAGAAAGCGAAAGACAAATACCATATAATATCACTTATATCTGGAACCAATATATGGAAGAAATGAACCGTTCCACAGAAAAGAAACTCATGGACTTGGAGAACAGACTTGTGGTTGCCAATAGTGAGGAGGAGGGAGTTGGATGGACTGGGGAATTTGGGGTTAAAAGATGCCAACTATTGCCTTTGTTATGGATATGCAATGAAACCCTGCTCTATAGCACTTGGACCTATGTCTAGTCACTTGTGATGGAGCATGATAATGTGAGAAAAAAGAAAGAATGTATGTATGTGTGACTGGGTCACACTGCTGTACAGTAGAAAATTGATAGAACACTGTAAACCAGCTATAATGGAAAAAAATAAAAATCATTAAAAAGAAAAAAAAATATATGGTATCAATAAATCCTGACATTCATTTTATATAGTCAATCTCTATAAATTATATAATTTTCATAATATTTTAACTGAAAAATACATCTTGCTTTCAACTGAATACACACTTAAAAATACTTGTCTTTGAATAAGATAGTTTGGAAAAAATAATTTTCTGAAATGAATGTAAACTGTTTTATTAATATTTTTCACTTTAATGCTCTTTTGTGAATGATTAAATTTTATTATTGGGGAAATTTCTAGGAGTAGGTAGAACTGCTTCAAACAGAGTAACAAAAAATGAAATACACAGCAGCTCAAATACATAAGCCAAAATATCATTAGTAGCTTGAAAAGGTGGGGAAAAGGCAACAAGGTGGAACATATAATAATACATGGAAGATTTGTTCTTTTAATAGCCAACTCCCCAATACATAGTGAGACATTCCATTTATAAATAAAGATGTATTTCTCAGGGAATGAAGGCAGACTCTCTGAGGCAGAAATAAAATTGAAATGTATGAAATACGAGCATGAAAAATAGGAGCACTACTACTATTAACTGAATTGTGTGCCCCCCAAAACTCATATTTTGAAGCAAATGTGATGATAATTAGAAATAGGACCTGTGGGAGATAAATAGGTTTATATGAAGTCATGAATGTGGGGCTCTCATGATGAAATCGGTTCCCTTATAAGAAGAGATGCCAGAGAACTTGCTTTCCACTTTCTCCCCACCATGGGAAAACACAGCAAGAAAACAGTATCTGGAAGCCAGGAAGAGAGGTCTCACCAGAAAATGACCATACTGGAAACTTGATCTCAGATTTAGAACTTAGAGAAAAGAAATTTCTGTTGTGTACATCACATAGTGTATGTTATCTTTACAGCCCAAAATAACTAACATTACTATCAAGAATTACACACAAAAATCAATGATCAATGATTCCTTTCATAGCACTAGAGTAGGTTTAGACCAGTACACTGCTGATATTTGTCATTATTGGCTGCTTATCCATGGAGAAATCATTTAAACTGGATAACCACAATCTTCCAAGAAAAGATTTTAAAATTCAACACTAAACCAACTCTACTTAGTCTTATTAATTGAACATCCTTTACAGTCAAACTAATATTCTGGTTTTGAGTTTCTTCAAGGGTGTACCCAAAAATTTATGTGGTGTAATTTTACTGATGGCAACACATATTTCTTTGAAGCAATGAGATTATCCTCATGTCTTACTGCACTGGTACAAATTTTCAGAATGGATATGACCAACTAGGCAGTAAAAATACAATGGGACTATTTCAAAATGTTAACTACTTAGATCAATGCTTATATATATGGAGCAGATTATGCCATTCTCTTTCTTTGTACTGTATAGACGAGGAACCAGTGGTTCAAAGTCATTTATAAATTGATTTATAGATCCAGGAGAGGTAACCAGGTATTCTAACACCATATTAAGTGTCTTTGAAGTATTTGTTCTATGTAATATTGTATGCACTTTAAAAATTTTCTAAATCATTGCTAACTTAAAACAGAACGTGTGCATGAAATTGAATGTGTGCATTTATAGACTTTTGTAAATGAAAACAAAAACAAAATTCATTCATTTGAACATAAAATTTAGACATTTTTACAAACAAAAGTGAAGTATCACTCTAATTTTTTCATTGTTCTATCATTCGAAACAGGCACACTGCTGATTATCTAATTGACAAGTGACAACATATTTTAATCTAATATTATGATAATACTTGCAAATTCAGTTGAAGCTATGTAAACATTACCCACACAGTTAACTACCTAGTTATTTGAATTGCATATAATGCATAATCTGGCAGTTAATAATACAATCAACACTAATGAAAAGCTTTGCTTATAAAATTTAGGTGACTGGAACATAGAAGGGATCGTGCCTATCTTGAATAAGTAAATAAAGCAATAAATAAAATATATTTCTCCTTTTTAAAAATTATTTTGTGTTTACAAACAAAAATATGTGAATAAAAATATTTTATTCACATATTTTAGCAAATAAATGTAAGCATACATTATTCATTTTAACTTGTTTCATTATTAATACGTTTATTGAAATATTATATAATTCAGGCATTTGCTATTAATATTTATTAATTAGAGTCTCTACTTTTTCATAGATAATTAATAATGAGTGTGGCTACTTAAAAATAAATTCCAGGGGAAAAAATAATTCATGGCAAAATTATGACAGAAAAAAAATGTAAGAAAATCTAGGTAATACAAATTTACTTTTGAATTTTAAGAAGTTATGATTACATCAGTACTTATTTGCTATTTACATATATTTTTGAGATATTAAGTTTCTTCATATTTTTATTCACACGAAGCTTCTTATATGAATTATTCCTGATATAATATACACAAACAAAATCTATTCTTGAATTTAATTTTAATACTTTGTAGTCATTACATGAAAGTAAGAGTTGGCAAAGAGTTCTAGCAAATAAATATCCTCAAATGTTTCAACACATATAGTCATAAAAATACTGCATTTTAAAATAAAATATACTGTACCACCAAATGCAGATCTTTAAAGAGGCAATATGGCAAAGCGGATAAATTTGTGGATTTTTTAAACAGACTTCACATATTTAAATCCTAGGTCTACCACTCATTTGCTTTTGAATACTAAAGAATTCCTATTTCCACTTCTTATTTTACTTCTTTAAAAATAGAGATTATCACAATACCTACTGATTCAGCAAAGGCTGACTATTGAAAATGGAACTGTAATAATAGTGGGAAAGTGAATTACTATAGAAATTAAAGTTTGCACAATTATGAAAAGAGACAGGAACATGAATGTCCAAACACTGTAAGAGAGATGCCGCTGAGTCACTGCCTTATTGATCTGAGAAGCCAAGCACATATTCAACTACAGAAAGGCAAGTGCAAAGAGGGAGCTATAAGAATAGAAATATGAGTATCTTGCCTCTGTGAATCTATTTCCAAAGTCCACTGGGAAACCAGGACTTGTTAGGTAGCAGGGCCACCAGTCAAAAGAAGATCTGAACAATGATTGAGGGGGCAAGAGGACAAGCTGGGAATTTCTGGGAGTGTCAGCATCTAACCACAACAACATTCACTGGGTAATGGCCTATGCCACGCTTCTTCATCCTATACCTTGTGAAAATTCCTGGCTCACTCTAACCTTCGACTTGACAGGAAATTGGATTTTGGAAAATTTAGTTCTCAATTTTACATGGTTGACAATAGGATAATGTGATGCAACTTCTTTATTGGACCTGTAATGATTATTGGAGTTAATATAAAATTTGGTTAAATTCACACACCCATAGGTCCAAGAAATTAAATGAATCACAGTCACAAGAGACATTATGACTCCCATCACAAGGTTTATCTAGTGACAAGGATAAGATCTTAAAAGAAACCAGACAAAAAGACATAATGTGTACAGAAGAACAAAAGTAAGCAAAACAATAGACTTCTTGTCACAAACTCATACATGTCAGGCAATTCAAATGACAATATTAATTTGTTGCAAGAAAAATAAAAGTCAGCCTACATCTCTAAACAGAGAAAATTTATTATAAAAATAAAGAGGAAATAAAGAGTTTTCCAGGCAAACATTGTCCATGAACCTCCCCAAAAGTATGTAAAAATAAATCCTACAAATAGAATAAAATTATAATAGATAAAAAGAAATGAAAAGTGTCAGTAAAAGTAAATGCATGATGTATAGGTATAAAAGATAAAGGTTGTTATCTTGTTTAAGTTATCTTTAAAAGATAATTTACTCTCTAAAGAAAAAAATAACAATACTCTGAGATTTGTGTACAAATTAAATATTTAATAATACAATAATAGAAATGTTTCTACAGTACTAGACATTAAAAAAAAAAAAAAACCCAAAACTAAAATTAGAGTTCCTGTTGTGGCTCAGTGGTAACAAACTCAACTAGTATCTATGAGGATGAAGGTTAAATCCCTGGCCCCACTCAGTGGGTTAAGTATCTGGCATTGCTGTGGCTGTGGCATAGGCTGACAAATGCAGTTTGGATTCAACCCCTGGCCAGGGAACTTCCATATGCCTCGGGTGCGGTCCTAAAAAGGAAAAAAAAAAATCTAAAATGCACTTTTGTACTGTTCTTACACTATAAATGAAGTCGTACAATGTAATCTGAAGGTAAAATGTGATTTGGGGGGGTTATATTACTCAATGAATTTATTACATTTATAGTTGTACAATGATCATCACAACCCAATTTTAGGGCATTTCCATCCCAAACCCCCAATGCATCCCCCACTCCTCAACCTGCCTCCTTTGGAAACCATAAGTTTTTCAAAGTCTGTAAGTCAGTATCTGTTCTGCATAGAAGTTGTGTCCTTTTTTCAGATTCCACATGTAAGTGACAGCATTTGACTTTGGTATCTCATTGTCTGACTGACTTCAGTTAGCATGAAAATCTCTAGGTCCAACAGATGTATATTTCATACCATACAGTGAGCATTGAAAGAGAATGATAAAACAAAAATATATAGCAAATAAACCAATAAGAGATAATACATAATGACATAAAAATCCATATAAGGCATGAAACATAAAATTAAAAAAAAAAGATAGGAAAAAAGAAAACAAACAGCAAGATGTCAGATGTCAGATTTAAATCATAACAAAAATTACTAGAAAGGATAATGATCTAATCATACTAATGAAATCTTACAGGGTATAAATCCAAATGTTAGGGCAAAATCAAAATATTCATCCTACAGATATTTCACAGCACATAAAGTTAAAAACTAAGGAATACTAAAAAAAAAATTTACTAGGGAAGTCCTAGGCAGTACAAGAAAGATAGACAAGGATATAAAGATAGACACATTGTAAAGTAAGCAGAAAGTCCATTTCTATTTGTTAAATGAACTGTTGTGTATAGATAAATCTTGAAGAAATATACAAAAATGTTATAAATTTATATGTAACTTTAACCTAGTTGTAGGCTAAATGTGATACATGTTTATATGTAAAGTTATAATATTTTTATACATCAGTCACAAATAATTGAAATATGAAATTTTATAAAATAACAGCAAAACAAATGATAAAAGAATCAAAAGAAACAACAATTTTGAAACAATATTTATATAGATTGAGGTCTTAAATGGCCTGCCTTCAAGAAATATTATAGTTATAGTAAAAAATACAGGTTAGTATGGTCAGGGAAAGAAATACATGTGTGCCAAAAAGAGGGAAGAGAAATAGATACATACATAAAAAATCAACTGAATTATGAAAAAGTACAAAGAAATTTAAACATGGAAAAGAGAATCTTTTCAAAAGCAAATGCCTCTGGTACATTGGAAATCCATTACAATGGAAAATCTATATCTTTCATTCAAATTTGCTAGGGACCTAAACTGCTCTAAAAATGAGTTTATTAAAAATAAATAAAAAGAATACATATTTAAAAACTCCCTTATACATAAACATTAATTCAAGAAGGATTATAGACCTAAATGTAGAAATAAAATTAAAGATAAAAGTAAACTTGTAGAAATAAATGTTCCTGATAATAATAACAAAGAATAAGCAAATATTAATATTTGTGATCATCATTAGGCAAAGATTTTAGATAAGACATAATAGCAATAATCAGTAGGAAGAAAATCTAAAAATTTATTTTAAATTAAAAATAAAATTCCTGACCTCCATAAAACATTTTAAAAAATTTAAAAAGCAATTCCTAGATGGTGAGAATATGCACAAAATATGTATCTGACAAAGGACTTTATATTAGACTACATAAAGAATTCTTATAGATCAAAAATAAGCATACAAACAACCTGATAAAATTAATGGGCAACAGATGTATGCAAGTTCCTCACCAAATAAGATATAAAAACTGAAAGAACCATATGAAAAAATGTTCATAATTTTAATCAAGAAAATGGAAATTAAATAATAAGAATTTGTTACAAATTCAACAAAATGACTAACCTTAAAAAGACTGACATTACCAAGATTTTAAGAATATGTAAAACAATGAGAATTTAGTATAACAGATATAAAGTATATCATGGTGGAAGTATAACATGATATTAAAAAATCTGAAAAATCATTTGGAAATGTCTTACATAGTGAAAAGTTTACTTACTGTTACTCATCATTTCCATTCCTAGGCATTTACCCAAAACAAATAGAAACATGAGTCCACACAAAGGCTTGTATATAGATTTAGTCATAATAATTACTTTTTTCAAACATGAAACAACCAACATAATCATCAATGTAAGAATGCATAATGCCAGTTGTGTTGTATCAATAAAACTATTACTTAACATTAAAAATTAATGGACTAGTGATTCATGTGACAAGTCTTGGACATGAAATCATGATAAGGGGAAGAAGGCAGGGACAAAAGACTATATACTTTAAGATACTACTTATGTGAAAATCTAAAACAAGAAAAATTGTATATAGAGATCAGATTTGTAGTTGCCAAGGCTTGGGTATCAGGAAGAAAACTGCAAATTGGCCCATGACTCTGAAGTTTTGCTGAAACATTCTGTGCTATGATTTGGGGGTTGGTTAATAATGGTACATATATAATTTGACATAAATCATCAAAGTACACACTTAAAATTAGTGAGATTTATTGTACTTTATTTATTGAAATTTATTAGCATTTTACTGCACTGCGAGAAAGTTGATTTTTTAAAATGCTTTTTTATTTTTATTTTTTATTTATTTTCAAGGGCCTTGACTGCTGCATGTGGAAGTTCCTAGGCCAGAGATCAAACCCATGCCCAGAAGCAACCTGAGCCTTTACAGTGACAATGGCAGATCCTTAACTTACTGTGCCACAAGGGAATTCTAAAAATGCATTTTTAATAGAAATTGCTCAGTATGTATAAACTAATGTAAAGTAATCTGTCTGTAATTACGTATTTTACATGCACATTTTCTCTATGCTTGTAATTTAGTAGTAGTTTTAATTCTATAGGGAAAACAAAAAATACTCTGTTTTCATGGGCTTAGAGTATTATTATTTATTGACAAAAAATTACCAAAAAATCACAGTAATTATGTGATTAGAAAATCCTTTAATAAAGTTATAGGAAACCACTACTGCATCTTTCAGGGGTGACCAGAATATTTATCTACCATGAGATAATAATATACAAACAAACTTAAATTCAAGTTCAAAAATCAAATAATTATAAAAATAAATATGAAATAAACATCCCCTAAAGCATACTATGGAGAAGACAATGATATTATGAACATATAATAGTGGGAGTCCATTTAGTTGCACAAGTCATGGAAATTTTATCTAAGAGAATTAAAAGTTTCTGAGATTGAAAAGAATCATAAGTTCTAACAAAGAGTTGGAATAAATTATTTTAGAAGAAAAGAAGAAAGAAAGAAAAGGAAAAGGAATGAAAAGAGACATTAAGAGTTCAAGAAATTAAGAGAAGACCAATAACGATTGAGCTTGGAGAGCAAGACAGTCAACATATGAAAGATTTTTGGCATTTCATATAAGATAAAAATATACACATGGATTTTTTTTTAAATTTTAGGTGTTCTGATATAAGCTAAATATTATTTTATAATTCAGTTTGTAGGTAATACAATGTAAGTAATCATATTTTTATTTCCTTTCCAATATTTAAAAAAATACAGAGCAAGGGTTAAATGAAGGTGTCTGAATTACTCACTGTAATCTTCTAGTCCAATAGAAACTTCTGTCTCTCAATTCTTATATATATATATATATATATATATATATACTTGCATTTACTGTTTTATTCTCATTTTGATTTATTTGTATATATTTAGCTTTGTTTTTGTATTGTTTTCAATCAAGGTCCCTAAATATGCTGCTAATCTCTTTCCCAATATTTATAAAGCTCATTTGGAATATATATATATTCCACTGAGTAGATTTTAAAACTATATATATATTTATATAATTTGAATATAATATTATGATATTTATTTATTTCTAAAATTACAGAGTGAGTAAAACTTAGAGTAACTTCTCTAGGAACAATATACACACATCTAATATCTAAAATACTTATTAACATACTGAATTGTGTATGGTTAAAATGTGTGCAGTCATGTGTCTTGCACACTCACTAAAATTTCATGTCTAACTGGCTATGCAGATTATTAATGTTCAGGCTGTAAAATTAATTAAAATGATGTGATATTATTTTAAGCATATCTATCCTCAAAGTTAATATATCTTTGAAATGTTAACTGAATTCTATATATAAAAAGGGATACTAGAAGTTCCTGCTGTGGCACAGTGGATTAAAAATCTTTGCAGTGTCTTGGGTCCCTGAGGAGATGTGGGTTCAATCCCCGGCCCAGTGCAGTGGCTTAAGGAACCCAGTACTTCCATAGCTGTGGTGTAGGTTGCAGATGCAGCTGGATTCTATCCCTGGCCTGGAAACTTCCATATGCTGTGGGTGCAGCCAATTAAATAAAAAGCAGGTGGGGACAGGATATTACACATGCTTTGTGACTTGAATTTTGTTCTTCCAAAAAAGATAAATTCAGACTCTATCTCCTGGAACCTTTAAATATGACATTATTTTTGGATCTTTGAAGATAATAGTCAAATTTAGATGAGTTCATACAGGAACAGTGTGGCCCTATCCAATATCTGATGTCTTTAAAAGAGGACACAGATATACACACACAGAGAGGACATTCGATGACAGAAACAGGGTTTGGAGTGATACAGCTCTAAACCAAGGAATGCCAGTGATTGTCTCCAACCACCAGGAGCTAGGAGTGACACGTGGAAGAATCTTCCTCAAGGTTCCAGAAGGAAACAACTCTGCTGAACCTGTCTTTTGAATGGTGACGGAATACATTTGTGTTGTCTTAAGACATTAGATTTGTGATGATTTGTTATGGATGCTCTAGGAAACTAGTACATACATTTATCACATTGTTGCCATTATTCAAACAATTCTGAGACTTCCCTTAGAAATTATCTCAGGCAGTGTTATATATTCTCACATTCTCTATACTAGTCAAGGCTTTGTGTTTTCATGGTGGATTTGATGTACCAAATAGTTAAAACTGAATATACTAACTTGCACTACTTAAGATTTTTCCTTAAGAAAGTCTTGAAAATAATAAGAAAATAAGAAAAACCAATACTTGCTGAGAACTTCCAATACGCTGAGCATGCTATGTTCCTTTATGTTCAATATCTCAATTAATCTTAACAGCAACTCTGTACAATATATACTTTATTATTGACACTTTACAGTAAAGGCCAAAAGATTGAGAGATTAGATAGTGTGCCCAAAGGTAAACAATAGTACACAGTGGACCTGCTAATTTCATTAAAACAATATTTGTTAAGTACCAACTCTGCTGGGTAATCTTTTAGAAATAAAAGAGTTAATAATATAAACTCCAAAATTAGACCAAAAAATAAATACGGTTATGGATAATGTTCTTTACAACTTAAAAGAATGACTCAAAATAAACTTTGATTCACATGAAAGAGTTCATTACAAAGACAAGTATATCCTGAAATATTCTTAACTGAAATTTCATGTAAAAATATTTTCCTTTGCAAGAAATAACTACCTTTTCTTTAGGACTGGGCTTTTTCAATGAAACAAAACTATTTCATGTTCTACAGTAGATAACTCAAGAGAAATCAGAGAAATGACTTCAAGATTTACTTAAATCTCCTGAGATCTTATCAAAACTGTTATTTAATACTAACCTTCTGGGCTCTGACAAGCAATGTAGTGTGATCATATGGAAATTTGAGCAATATTTTGGCTGAATATCAATATTGAAATAAAATCCCTGTTGCCATTCTAAGTCTACCCTAAACTAATCTCAAATGATTTTTGGAAAATGTGAATTTTTAAATCAATTTTTAAAGAACAAGACATACATTAGCACCCAGACAATGACTGAATAAAAACACAATATTTCAAGCTTAGATATTATCATATATTAATCATAAAATTTCCAAAGGACTTGCAATGAAATGAAAAAATATATATAATTGTAGCCTATAGAAAAATAATTTATGTGGTTATTATAATAAAGATGCTTAATTTATGTGGTTATTAAAATAAGGAGGCTTAATAAGTTAATAAATGTAGGTATGAAGCAATGATTTAGGCATGATTCTTCCTTGGTGCCATAGGAATATTATGTAATCCAAACTCATGTCCTAATTATACAAACCATTTAAGGCTTAAGTTAAGAGGATAAAGCCCAATCAAATATGGAAGACTCTATCTACCTGTTAAGATTCTTTACTATTCTTTACAATTGCAGAATTTTAAGTGGGTTATTCTCATAAAGAAACTTACCTTTAAATATATATATTGTATAGGTTTGGAAGGGAGATAGAAGAAAGCCATGTGAATCAGCATGCAACTGAAATCATGCATGTGGGAGGTGATAAAGATGGAAAGAAATGTAAAAGGACAAATGGAACTTATACAGCTATATCAAAGATAGCATTTAATTGCTATTATTTGGTGTTATATTCATCAAAGGAAGAAAATAATAATGTACATGATTTCTATTAAGATATTCCTAAGGCAGATGCCAGAGTCCTAGGAGATAAAACAGATGAGACAATAATGAAAATAATAAGTTCTAGAATATTGAAGAAGAAGAATTATAGGGAGTTCCCACTGTGACTCAGTGGTAACAAACCCAACCAGTAATGAGCATGAAGGTTCAATCCCTGACCTAATTCAATGGGTTAAGGATCCGGTGTTGCTGTGAGCTGTGGCACAGTTTGCAGATATGGCTCAGATCCCACGTTGCTGTGGCTGTGGTGTAGGCAGGCAGCTGTAGCACTAATTTGACTCCTAGTCTGGGAACTTCCATATGGTGCAGGTGTGGCCCTACCAAAGGAAAAAAATATGTATATATAGACTTTGATGAAAACAAGGATACAAGGGACTGAATTGTATGGCCTTGAATATGAAACTGAAAATAGGAAGTGAGAATTTATGGTTAAAATATAAGTGGAGTTTTTTGTGAGAAAATGAAGATGACCTGTCAGTTTTCAATAATCTGTGACTTCCATCTTCTTTAACTCTCAGTATTTCTCTAGGATTAACATAAATGCACAAATAATATAAAACTATGTTCTCAGCTACTTAATAAAATATATGTCTGTGTGTGTGTATATATGTACACACATATATATAGACACACATATACATATACACACATATATTGGTGGCATGTCCAGAATGTATAAAGAGCTTTCGTATATCAATAAAAAGCAAGATACTCTAATGGAAAATTGGCAATAAATTCAAATAAGTTCTTGCCAAAATTTAGTATTCAAATAGACATAAAACACATGAAAAAAATCCTCCATTTTATCAGTAATAAAGTAGTAAATGCACATTAAAATGTAAGTATAATCTCACCAGAAGGACAAATATAAATAACAGACAATTCCATAAATTGGGAGGATATAAAGCAAGCAGAGATCTCATATACTGTCATTAAGAATTCAAATTGATGAAGTAACCTTACAAAGATGCTTGATAGTATTTACTATAGTTAACCTACTTTTGCTCTTCTAGGTAACTTCGCTTTGTATCTCCCCATCATATATGTTCAGCCAAATATATTCACAAGACCATTCATAGATGTAGCATTTGAGGCATGCAGCATTTGAAGCAGCCAATCTCTGGAAAGAAGTCAAAGTAATTAATTGTGATATAGCCATACAATGGAAAGATATTCATCAATGAGGATGAAAAAACTATAACTAAATGTAGCAATATAGGTGAATATAATATGCAAAATATTGATGAAAATAATATAAACAGAAATAGTACATATTGGATTATCCCTTTTATATCAGTGCCAAAACAGGCAAAAATAATACATCATTTTAGATGTTAAGACTGTTGTTATTCATTTTTGAGGGAGGGGTAGTTATAGCCATCAACAAAAAGAGGTTATAAAGAAGGCTTTGGAGGATCTAGTGATATTCTGTTTCTTCCTATAGGACAAAAAAAATCATGTGTTTACATTCTATAAATGTATCACCAGAATAATTATGATGAGTACCATTCAAGGTTTAGGTTATAAATTTATTAAAGATTTTTATATTCAAAAACAAATTGGGGAATTCCTGTTGTGACTCAGCAGGTAAGCACCTGACAATGTCTCTATGAGTATGCAGGTTCAATCCCTGGCCTCACTCAGTAGGTTTAGGATCTGGCATAGCTGTAAGCTATGGTGCAGATTTCAGATGTTGCTCAGATCTGGTGTTGCAGTGGCTGTGGCATAGGCCACAGCTGCAACTCTGATTCTACCCCCAGTCCGCAACTTTCACATGACACAGGTGTGGCTGTAAAAAGAAAAAAAAAATAAAATTAATAACTTGGTAAATATCCTGAGAAGCACTAAGAAGCCATAGCATATCATGGTAAGTCTAGATTGAAAATATGAATATTTCACTAAAATTCATGAATAACTTGCTATTACGCCTGCATATCTAAAATAAATGAAAATATAATTATTCTCCTTGAAAGAACATGTACAAATCACTGTGTTTGAAATAAGCCTTTAGCTGAAAAGATTGTCACTTTCATTATTACAAGTAGTATGACCACTTTGGGATTTTTTGCAAAACTATTATAAATATTCAAAATCATCTATTTATCAACATTTAATCAGGCATTTTGTCTCTGCAAAGTCAAAAAGGACACTCTTCGTTAGTGCCCTAGTACTCTCTCTTCTTTAAAACCCATACTATTTCTTTTCTTTAGTTTGAATGTAAAGTTTAATGATCCACACATTCTAACCATCCAGTTAATATTAATGAGAAATACATGTTTTAGCATTTGAAAAAAAAAAAAAAGAATCCTAGGCTAATGTTCTCTCATAAAAGCTTGTAATGATCCCATGTTGTCACAGAACAAATATCATTGTAACTACAGACTGTCCTCTACCCCATGGAATATCTGAAGCTACCAGGAAAATTCTTGGAGAAAAATATATGAAGTCCTAAAAGTTCCTCTTTTTAAATAGACGATGGCAGTAAGATGGAAAAACAAGGAATCTAGAAGGATCTATTTGTAAATTTGTGTACCTGTTTATACATGTCTATGAGTAATGTTTCAGCAGACAATAAAGAATCCAGAGTTTGGAGTTCCCGTCGTGGCGCAGTGGTTAACGAATCCGACTAGGAACCATGAGGTTGCGGGTTCGGTCCCTGCCCTTGCTCAGTGGGTTGACGATCCGGCGTTGCCGTGAGCTGTGGTGTAGGTTGCAGATGTGGCTCGGATCCCGCGTTGCTGTGGCTCTGGCGAAGGCCGGAGGCTACAGCTCCGATTCGACCCCTAGCCTGGGAACCTCCATATGCTGCGGGAGCGGCCCAAGAAATAGCAAAAAAGAGACAAAAAAAAAAGAATCCAGATTTTGTTCTTCTTTCTCTTTATACTGTAGCTCTTTAGAAATATATAACCTGAATGATTTAATCAATGACAGCCACATATTAAATAAAATGAGCTTCTAACTTATCAAATCATGATTTTTTAGCATAAAACTGAGTCAAACATACATGTTTTCATATGATTATGAGAAGTAGAATGAGAACAATAATGTGGCTATAGTGCTAATTAGCACTATAGTGTAAACCAGGCAAATGTTATATGTTGGCACCTTATATATCTCCAAAATTGAAAAATGAGACCCCCCCCTTCTTAACATAAAACATAGAAAGCAGGGGAAAAAAAAAAAAGAACCTTTGGTATCATGCTAAAAATGAGAGGCCTAACATTCAACAAAAGAGTAGGATCAAAAGTCTAGCTAATGAAAAAAAATTCCAATGGGTAACATGCATTTCTGAGAAGGGTTGTGACATATAAAGTGTAACAATGGGAAATAGACTTAGCTACTATAACATTAAGTTGGATGAAAACAGCTTAAATTTTGATGAGTTATAAAATGCCAATTATATGCTAGCATGAGAACTCAAACCTAAAAGCCCCAGATGGGAGAGGCGACATCCTTCCACTTGTCAGTCCCTTTCACAGGTCAGTTGCTCATGAGAGGGATTGAGGACAGGGAGGGTAGATGTACCAGCTGCACAGAATTCATGGCCTGCCAATGTTTGGGGGTGGAGAAGGAGAATCTAAAGCAATCTGCCTATTCACCAAACCCTGCATGACTGCAAGGTAATGACTGGCTGCCCTGAGCAGCATGCAGGAAAACCATCTACACTCAACCTGGGCCTTGATGTGATGAGAGAAGAAGCTCTCAAAAGAAAGAAATAAAACCCCATCTGCCCCAGATCTTTCACCACCTGAAGAAGAACCTTTCTGCCATTGGGGAAAGACAGAAAAATAACCAGTATCCCCAAACTTATACATCAGCATAAGGCCAAGACTGCCTAGCACTAGAAGGGGCCAGAAAGACTACACTGAGCTCTTTTTGACACTATGGGAAGCACAGAGCATTTACCTACTATAGGCTCTTTAAATTCATGGAGCTAAACCATCTGCCCCTAAAGGCTGAGCAGCAAACACACCCAACTCTGAGCATTGGTATGAGACAAACACTTGCTAGAGTTGAGAGAGTACCGGGAAATCTCTTTGAGTTCAGGACCTCACACTGTTTAAAAGGAAGTGGTTGTTTTCTATGGAGAAGTAGGGACACTGAGAAAGTCCAAGACTTGAGGCTCAAGGAAATAGGGTCTGTTTCAGGTTGTACTGGAAAGAGAGAAACTGAAAAGTCTTTCCCCCACTGCAAGTCTCACATTAGGTAGCAAGCTATGCCCTATTGCTGAGGGAAAAACTCATCTTTAGTAAAGTCTTTCTGGGCCTGCTGAAAGCAGAAATTGGATCAGGAACACAAAAAGAGAACCTCAGTCATTCCAGGCCTTACACTAAGCAAGTCAGCAGCTGTCTATTACTAGAGAATTTTCAAATCTATGGGGCACTGAACATAAAGTAGCCAAAAAACCTAAACCCACTCAACTACAAACTAGATTAATATGGTATAGCCAGAAGAGAAAAAAAGAAGAAATAATTTTGAACTTGAAAATGTGAAAATAGAAATTATCTTAATTAGAGCACAAAAGTAGGAAAGAGAAAGAATTGAATAGATAATTGAAACCCACAGGACAATATAAAAATATTCAAGTATACAAGTATTTGAGACCCAGGAGGAGAAGAAAGAGAGAATAGGTCACAACAAATATTTTAACAGACTAAGGTTGAGAATATTTTTCATGTATTTATTTATTTATTTTGTCCTTTAAGGACCACATTAGAGGCATATAGAGTTTCCCAGGCTAGGGGGTCCAACTGCCCTATACCACCATCCTATACCACAGCTACAGGAATGCTAGATCCGAGCAAAGTCTGCGACCTATACCACAGGCCATGGCAATGCCGGATCCTTAACCCACTGAACATGGCCAGGGTTCGAACCCACGTCCTCATGGATGCTAGTCTGGTTCGTTAACCACTGAGCCATGATGGAAATTCCGAGAATATTTTAAATGTTTGAAAACTAGCAAATCCTCCCACAGGTCTAAGAAGTCCATAAAGTGTTAAGTGTGACAAATGCAAGTAAAAACACAGCCAGGTATATCACAATAAACTAAAGACAAAGGAAATTTTAGTAAACAAAAGACAAAAGAAATTTTAGTAAACTAAAGACAAAGGAAATTTTTGAAAGAAGCCAGAGAAAATAAAGACATAGAATGAACTGATAGAAAAATGATAGCTGAATTCTCATAGAAACAATGGACTCAGAAGACAGAATTAAATATGTGAAGACCCTAAAATAAAACTAGAAGTCTATTTCCTGTGAAAGATGTGAAAACATATTTCAAAAATAGAATTAAAGAATTCATCTATGAAATTGAACTAATGAGAAATGCATAAAGTTTTATAGTTTGAAACAATAACAAAGAACAAGAAAGAGACTAAGGATTACTAAATACAAAGAACTCAAAAATTCTCATGCTTATACAAATATATCATTAAAATTTTTAATTTAAAAAAACATGGGTTCAGGGAGTAGTGTCCTCATGAAAGGGCTCCAGTGAAGTGGCCAAGTGGTGAGACTGCAGGTTGAAAGCTGTGACTGGGTCTCAGGGCCCTGAAGAAATTGAGGAACAGTTCATGACATCCAGAGTAAGGCAAAGGGGATGAGAAAGTAGATAATCTTGAAAGTATCAAGAGTCAATGGATTTGGTAGAAGAATGGATTTGTGTGAGTTCCCCGTCATGGTGCAGTCGAAACTAATCGACTAGGAACCATGAGGTTGTGGATTTGATCCCTGGCTTTGCTCAGTGGATTAAAGATCCACTGTTGGAGTTCCCGTTGTGGCGCAGTGGTTAACGAATCCAACTAGGAACCATGAGGTTGCGGGTTCCATCCCTGCCCTTGCTCAGTGGGTTAACGATCCGGCATTGCTGTGAGCTGTGGTGTAGGTTGCAGACGCGGCTCGGATCCCACATTGCTGTGGCTCTGGCATAGGCTGGCAGCTACAGCTCTGATTCAACCCCTAGCCTGGGAACCTCCATATGCCGCGGGGGCGGCCCAAGAAATGGCAAAAAGACAAAAAAAAAAAAAGATCCACTGTTGCTGTGAGCTGTGGTGTAGGTCACAGACGTGGCTAGGATCTGATGTTGCTGTGGCTGTGTCGTAGGCTGGCAGCTGTAGCTCCAATTGGACCCCTAGCCTGGGAACCTCCATATGCCATTTTTGCGGCCCTAAAAAGCAAAAACAAACAAACAAAAGAATGGATTTGTGAAACAGAATCTGACAACCACTCTCTTAGCAGTAGTTGAAAAATGAACTATGACTATTTTATTAACAGCCTTTGAATAGGAATAGATCAGAAGACTGATGCTAACTTCTTGTCGCCCACTAAAAAAGAGGAATAGGTGAATGTCAGCATACAAAACTTGAAAAATTGATTCTAAGTCACTAATGATTTCAGAAGTTATTCTGATGATGCAAGACACTAGGTTCTGAACATCATTAAAATGGTGAATTAGCTTTAGAATTACAAGGGATTTTTGATAAAGCAGTTAGTGTTAAAATCAAAGATTTAAAAAATGAAGTATGTATGTAGATGAAGCTGGTATTCTAGACCTTCCCAGCACATGGTCACAGACTGGAAAGTGCCATACCAAATTTTTTTCTAAAGAGAACAATATCGATGATGAGAATAAAGATCACCCACCTGTTTCTTCACTAAAGAATCTGGATCATTTCACTAAAATACAGATCTGTTTAGCCAAATGAAAAAGGATCATCCAGAAATTGTATATTTTCTATTCATATCCCTCTAAACACTTCTTGAGCTGAATCTCACAGATTTTTGGGTAAACCACTCCAAAGACCTCATCAGAACATACTAAGGTCTCAAAGAAATCCTTTATTTCCCTGGCAATGGCATTTCCTTTCCTCAAATTGCTAGATGAAACATATCCACTTAGAGAAGTAGATTTGCACAATGTCGCAATCACTGAGAGATTCCAAGAAAGAATTTCCTTAGCATTAGCTGGTAATAGACTAAGTTGAAAATTTTGTAGAGAAATAGTGGTTGTAAGTAAACATACAGACCAAAACAGAGTAAGGAAATGTCATATTCGCTGGACCTTTGATCCAAGTCTTATTTTACTGTCCCCTGATAAGATTTCTGAAAATAAATACAAGTTGGCAAAGTAAACTATAACTTGAGTTGTGATCCTATAATTCAACACATTTGGTATAATTTCAAATATCATTAACAGATGTAAGGTATAATATAATAACTAAATAATTAAGAATTTTAACATTATATAAATTAGCAAATATGTTTGTAGCATCATTCATTTAAAGCAGTATTACTTTCCCAAACAGCAGTGATTTATTACAATGTTAACTATCTCAGATTTAAAAAGCATTAATTGTAAGTTAAAAGAATCAATGCCATATTTTATAACAGAGATATGATTAAAAGACTCTGCAACTATATTAAACTATCTATATTATACTATCAATAACCATATACTATTTACTATCTATAACTATATATAATGTATATATACTACATATATAACTACATTATACTATCTATAACTATATACTATATACCATCTATAACTATATTAACTATCTATAACTATATCAAAAGATTCTGCAATTACATAACTATAACAGAGATATAAGACTGTTTTCTCCTTACCTCACAGTGTGTTCAGTTTTTATTTTATAACATCAAGATACACTCGAATGTTAATTTGGCAACTGTATTCAAGATGTATTTTCATTTAAGGACAAAATTCTGTAATGCCTTAAAATATCAAAATAATAAAGGAACACACATACATTAGTTATTAGGCCTGATATAGTAATATGCCATATACTGGGTGACAATTTTTTTCTCTCACGATTCTGGAAGCTGAAAGTTCAAGATGAAGATAATAGCAGGGAAGATGGTTCCCTGTAGCCAATTCTCCTTGGCTTAGGATGATCATCTCTTTTCTATGTCCTCATGTGACCTTTACTCCATGTGTGCATACTCCTGGTATATCTTCCTTTTATCATAAGGACAATGGTCATCTTAAAGTCCTACCCTTGTGATTTCATTCAACCCTAATTACCTCTTTAAAGAAAGGCCTTATCTCAAAATAAGGTTATATTGAGGTTTAGGCTTTAAACATAAAAGTTTTTTGGGGGACACAGTTCAGATTATAGTAAGAGGTTTAATAGCCTATATATAGAGGTTAAAAAAAAAGAAACAAGTTGAAAGGTAATTTTTTGGAACCGTATTACAATAGAGTACTTAAACTTTTATGAAACATTAAAATAGTTCAACATAATGTTCAAATTAATGATCCATATTGCATTATTTAATGAAAAACACAAACGTATACACACATATACACACATGAAAATAAAGCAAAGATTTAAAAGATAAAATGAGATTTTAAAAAATTATTTGATGCACCTGTAACTTAAGAAGCAAATAATAGAAGAACAAGGATGAGACAGTCAAAATCATATAGCAATATATTATATTGAAAGGCACACACATGAATAATTTACATTATATGTAAATAGACTAAGCACTTCAATTAACAGGGAAGGCACCATAAGACTGGATAAAAATAGCAAGATTCAAACATATGCCACTTATAAGAAACATTCTGTAAATATAAAGACACAAGTTGAAATGAGAGGATAAACATATGTTGATTATGCATCCATTATGGATGATAAAGGGATATATATTTACCATGAATTCATTAAGTTTAGAAAGCTGTTACTGATGTTCCTAAATGAGGAAAACTTTAATTCAAGGATATAAGGTCAGGAATTTCATAAACCTGAAAGTTTCAGTTAATTAAGAAGATATAATATTAACCATGTTTGTATCCTATAACAAAGCTCCCAGTTTGAAAAAAGAAGCTAGAAAAAAAAATAGTAAAGAAAAGAGGAGAAATGGGAAAAATAAATACCATTATAAATCAATGAATAGAAGATAAACAAGAAAGAGAGAATCAATAAATGAGAAAATCACTAAAGTGAGAAGTTACTTCTCCACAAATATCAATAAATTCTTCATTAACCCCTAGCAGAATGATGACAAAAAAAAGGAAAGAAAAAAACAGGTTACCAATATCAGGAATTAAAGTGGAACCACCTAATATATATATCACAGGTATTAAAATGATTACCAGTAGATGTGCTGAGTAATTCTATGCCAATACATTTGAAAAGCAAAATACTATAAAAGACACAGGCAACCAACACATATATTCAAGAAGGATGGGTAACCTAAATATTCCTACATCTATGTAAACATTTAGTTCATAAATAACTTCCATAATATAACACCAATTCTGGATTGTGCCATAGATGAATTAAATCAGACATTTTAAAGAAAAAAGAATAACAATCTTTCATAAGCTTTTTCAGAAGTAGAGAAGTAAAGTCTTTCCAATTCATTTTGTAAGGACACTACAATTCTGGTAGCAAAACCAAACAATGATATTGTCCAAAAAGGAAAATTACAGAACAGCATGTTTTATGAAAACAGATGCAAAAGCCATTAAAATATTAGTGACTCAAATCCATCACCATATGAAAATTAAAACACAGCATTATCATATGAGATTTATATCAAGGATGCAAGAATAGATTAATATTAAAAAATCACTCTGTTTCATAACATTAATAGATTAAGAGAGATTATTTACTTCAATAGAGGCAAGAAAAGTACTGACAAGGTAAAATACATATTTTTTATTAAATGTTTCAGCAAAGTATGAATGGAAGGAAGTTTCTGCAACCTGATAAAGGACATCAATGAAAAGACAAAAGTTAATATTTCGATGTTACGTTGGGAAATTTAAACCAAATCTGTAGATCAATTTCAGGAGAATTGACATCTAAATATTCAATCTCTCAATTTATAGATCTGGTTTATTTCTACAGTTATTTAAATCTTTTTTCAATTCATATTATCAAATATTTATAGCTTAGAGTTTATAAAATCCTGCACTGTTTGTTAAATTTGTACTTTAATATTTGATAATTTTTGATGTTATTTCAAATAGTATGTTTTAAATTTCAAATATAAATTATTTTTAATAGTAACTGTGTATTCCAAAATACTGCTAAATACACTTCTTATATTTTCTTTTCTTATAGAGTCCTTCAGTTTTCCATGAATACATGAGTCTTTTCTAAATTCAGAGCTTTATTTCTTCTGTTTTCATAACTATGCCTTTTATTTCTTTTATTTTTCATCTTATTGAAGTGATTAAAAAATCTAATGTAAAATTAAATAAAAGTGAATTGAATTGATAACGAAAAATTGTGAGGGAAATTTCTGGGATAGTGAAAGTACTCTGTCTTGATAGGCATTCATGAAAACTAATTAAATAGTACTTCATATCTGAATATTCCATCTTTTATAAAATATACCCTGATTTTTTAGGTCTGCAAACTGAAAAAATGCAAGTGACTAGAACACAGAAATGTAAGGTTAGAGTATTTGTACTTTTTAATTTGATATTATTTGCATTTTATATCACAGATCTATTTCTTTTAAAAGTCATAGAAAACTTAGTGCTGCGGTAGATTGCATAACTGGCCCCAATCTTCTGTATCTTCAAGACCTTTGCCATGGAACCTTGCAGAATTCTCACACTCTGATTCTACACTTGTCTATGCACATAGTTTTGACCAATAAAAGAAGGTGGAAGTTACATGGTATCAGTTCTATGCCTAGTCCTCAAGAGGATGTATATGCTTGCTCTTTTTCTAGTTATTCTTTGTATTCCCATCAGAACTTATATGCGCTAGCCTGTTGGAGGATGAGGAGATTTTTGAGCAGATCTGATCCTCTTAAGCCGCTGCTGTCAAGACCCGCCTAAAGTGGCTAAGAACCAGCCAGCCCCCAAACATATCAATGAGTGATTCAAGCTCAGGTAAATCACCTAGGTGTCCCCAGCTGAATCCAAATAAAATAACAGCAAATGCTTATTATTTTATTATTTTGGTGGTTGGTATGCATATTACTGTGTTATCGAATAAATGAAACACTGCTAATTTGTTGTCTTGATTATAAGTAACTTTCCTCTCCCTACATGATGTTGGTTTTCAGAATGCTAACAACAAAGAATATACATATATTTTTTGTCTTTTTTCTTTTTAGGGCCGCACCCGTGGCATATGGAAGTTCCCAGGCTAGGGGTCTAATCTGAGCTGTAGCTGCCTGACTATGCCACAGCCACAGCAACACACGATCTGAGCAGTGTCTGCAACCTACACCACAGCTCATGGCAACGCCAGATCCTTAACCCACTGAGCAAGGCCAGGGATCGATCCCATAATCTCATGGTTCCTAGTGGGATTTGTTTCTGCTGTGCCACAATGGAAACTCCTGAAAAATATATTTGAATGATATGTCTATTCATGCTGGTAACATCTCAAATATCTAGCAACTAAAGAATAAAAAAAATATTATAAAAAAATGAGGAAGCATAGTGTATAAATATAAACATTAATCATTTAGGATATGCAACAGAAAATTATGAAGCTGAGAAATAAAGTTTACATTTTTATTTGATTTTATTTCTCTATTTTCTATTCTGTAATATCAGAACTATGCATCATATTATTAGGATTTTGATTCCATCCAGCTCTATAAAATTCCTAATTCTAGAATGACATAATTGAAATGTATTGCTCTATCAAACAAGCTCAGCAGAAACTGAAGTCTCTGCCTACCTATTGTAGAAAAAAAAAAAAAAAAGACTTGTATATTCACGAATAGGTGAATTTGGCCCTGGCTTCAAACGTAGAAAAGCACAAGTTTACCAAATGCAAGTCAGTCCCTGGTTCAGGTAAAGACAGGATGGAAGTTTACCAAATGCAAGTCAGTCCCGGGTTCAGGTAAAGAGAGGATGGCAGAGAAAGAAACTAAGGAAAAGACATGGTCATAGTAAAGATCTATTAACTAGAGAATTCTAAGACTTCTTATAAGACCATCTTTTAATTCTCTAGAAAACTACTTTTGATGAAATGTTAACGGTTATATACATTTAAGTATTAGATTGAAACCCTAATCTGTGGAAACATAAAAGTAACCTGTGAACATAATCACTCTTTTTTTTTCTTAAAAGTTACACTAATCATATAGGTGAAAGCATTTTTTTTTAAATGTAAGTATAAAGAGTAAAACATTAAAATTCCACTTGATATCCCTTTCTACCTCCCTATAATTATATTTGACCTTTGTGCTTACCATTACTGAGTTGGCTGATTGGCTAACTCCTATTTTTTTTTCTTTTTGACCTTCAAAAACTAGGCAGCCTGATTAGTGATCGCTGGAAAGACACAGTGTCTGCAATTATTTTTTTAAATCAAATCATGAGCAATATTTAATTTCTTATGTTAATATCTGGTTCCTTCTTTGAACTGAATAGTTACGTTATGAAATGTGCTATTTTCTAGGCAGAATTAATGCAAATTACTAGCACTGTGATGATAGAATAAGAAAAAAAGTAATAAAAGGGAAATAAAAGTATGAAATCAGTTTATTTGAAAGAATAAAGACTATAATTAACTTTAACATAATTTCCATTATGGAAATCTTTGATTTGATTATTTTAAATACAAAAGTTGTAATTATGAAGATAAATTATTTAAATATAATGATAGGCAAGAATTTTATTGAAAATTTTCAACATTAATAAGATGATCATGGAATGGTAATCAGTGAGTTGTATAAGGGTTAGATAAAGAAGAATGTACAATTACAAGAGACTGAGGATAAAAAAGTTTTAGTAAACCTATAATAGAAAAAAAAATTTAATAATTTACGTTAAAATGAAAGTAAAACATTTTCTATGATTAAATTTAAAAGAGAATTACTGATTTGAACTCATTCCACCAAAAAAATAAACTATTTTTGGCTTTGAAAATAATGCCAGTGGCCTAGAGATTGCACCAGCCTGCCTAGTACCAATACTGTGGATTGATTATAAATGCATTCTAGTGCCCAGATTTTCATCAATGATATTATTTCCCATTAACAATATTTAAGCCTCCTTTAAGAGTGCTGCTTCCGTGAATTGGGATGCAGAAAACTCAGATATCTCTTGCATCTTGTATATAAATTAATACTATAGCTTTTAAGTACAGATGGGTCCATCTAACAATGAGTAATAAAGTGATTACCAAAAAGAGCTTTAAAAATTGAGTTTCCGGAGTTCCCGTCGTGGCACAGTGGTTAACGAATCCGACTAGGAACCATGAGGTTGAGGGTTCGATCCCTGGCCTTGCTCAGTGGGTTAAAGATCCGGTGTTGGTTGCCGTGAGCTGTGGTGTAGGTTGCAGAGGCGGCTCGGATCCCACGTTGCTGTGGCTCTGGCATAGGCTGAGGGCTACAGCTCCAATTAGACCCCTAGCCTGGGAACCTCCACATGCCACGAGAGCGGCAAAAGGACAAAAAAAAAAAGAAAAAAAAATTGAGTTTCCAAGTAAAAAGCCTTGAGAACATACATACAGGAAATTAACATAAATATAAAATTCAGAACATTAAATAAAACAAATAAAACAAAATATGCAATTTCAGTGGTACAGAAGATTGCCCAAACTAAAATAGTTTACAATTCTATTAATTGTAATAAATAGGAAAGTGTTGAGATATATGTCCGCACTTTTATCTGCTACCTACCTGTTTATGAAACAAGGGATGTGGTTTTCACTGTCTGTCATAGTGGAGACAGTTTGATCCAGAGAATTTCAAGTAAGCCAAGTAGTTAATAGGTTTCATTGGACATATCTTTTGTTTTCAAACCAGAAATTGAGTATAACATTAGAAAGAACTGAATTCAGTTCATCCAAAATTACCATAAAGGGAAATTAATTAGCTCTGTTTTTTCCTACTTCCTATAAAATCGCATAGTTCTACCATTTTGACTGTTGAACAGAAGGTTGGTGTTTACAGCCAGGCTGACCTAATATTTCCCCCAGCTTCTCTTCAGTACAGCTTTGGGAGTGTCATAAAACTAGTTTGAAAATAGCAGTTTCAGAATATTAGCAATGTAGTCTTGCAGCTCAAGGTGTTTACCAGGACTGAGTGTTTCATTGTCACCCTTAAATATTTTTATCCTTTAAAATCATTATTATTGGGTAAAGCATTGTCCATGACTCTCAGATGGTTCTTTGGGATCTTGCAGTACTAGCACCCGAAATGTCTTTGCTGTCATCTAAGTCAAAGTACTTTTCAAAGATTCTTCTCTAAAGATAAAAAAATCATAGCAGTGAAACCAGGAGGAAAGTAATTCTCTGAGCTATAATCTTTTTTTTTTTTTGTCTTTTTGCCATTTATTAGGCTGCTCCTGTGGCACATGGAGGTTCCCAGGCTAGGGGTCGATTCAGAGCTGTAGCCACCAGCCTACACCACAGCCACAGCAATGCAGGATCCGAGCCACATCTGTGACCTACACCACAGCTTGCAGCAACACTAGATCCTTAACCCACTGAGCAGGCCAGGGATCGAACCCACAACCTCATGGTTCCTAGTGGGATTTGTTAACCACAGAGCCATGACGTGAGCTCCCTCTGAGCTATAATCTTGACCATAGTAAATTACTCCAAAAGAGCAAGCAGTGTGTAAAATTAAGTTCAGCAATAGCTACACCATGGAGGCAAGTCTTCATCTCTGACCAGAACCCTTGTAAAAAGAACAAAGATGTTGCCTTTTAAGGCCTAGTGGCAACTCTTCAGTCACAACCAGATATTGAATATTTATAAGAGACAGAAATCTCATTCAAGTACCACCAGGTTAGAGTTAGGAAGATTCTAATAAATGATTATACAGTTAATATTCATATATTTATCAGCCTTTCTACCTACCTCAGTTTTCATTGGTACTTATACTACTACATCTGATTGTTAGCAAATTTGTTTTCTTCAATCCAACATTTTTTCTCCATTTCCCTAAAATATGCTGTGTTGAAATTAAATTTGTTTATATTGCCTCTGGATAAAATGTGGATCCTGGTACTCCTGAAAGAGCCAGAAATCTTTGTTACTTTCCTCAGTGTTCTTATATGAATATTACAAAATGTCATGTATTGATAACACTATTACCTAGTCAATGAATACATGAAGAAGCCAAGTCAAGAAAAATAGCTCATAATTTAAATAAAATAATGTATATTCTGAAATTAAACTTAAAATTCTAACCCATACCTAATAATCTTTTAATTTCTTCAACTTCTGTGTGTGAATGTGTGTACGAATAATTAACAAAGCATATATCCAAAGAAATTGATTGTATAATTTACTGAGTTGTAGACAAACATAATATTAAGATATTTTGAATAACTGCATGTTCTTATTTGGTTAAGAAGGCAAATAATAATATCATTAAAAGGTAATCATATAATTAATTAAGATCTGGGAAATTACCTTTGAATCCAAGACACAGAGGCATCTTTGATTCACACTTCAATAGTTTACTGAAATTTCATATTTATATTTATTACCTATCATACATGTAACACTCAGCTAGGAGATGTGGAGAATATTAATGCATAAAATACAATGTTATGGTGCTAAGAGACTGACAATATAATAGAGGAAATAATGTTATGATGCTGATCTTTTTCTAAGGAGAATTTTTATCCACATGGAAAGTCTACTCAGAGACTCATACCAAACTGGTCTTAACAATATGGGAAACATAGTGAACATAGGTCCTATTGTCAGGAAACTTATAGAATCTCTGTTATTCACACCACCCCTCTTCTCAGCCCTACCACTGCATGTAATAAGTGTTCCATTACATCACTTTAAAGAAAAATAAGGGAAACCAAGGGTGAAAACTTGAATCAGAAAGGAAAAGAGGGAGTTCCCATTGCTTCGCTCAGTGGGTTAAGGATCTGTTGTTGCCATGAGCCGTGGTGTAGGTCACAGATGCGACTCGATCCTGCATTGCTGTGGCTGTGGTGTAGACTGGCAACTGCTGCTCAGATTCAACCCCTAGACTGGGAACTTGCATAGGACATGGGTCTGGCCCTAAAAAAAACAAACAGACAAAAAAAAAAAAAAAAAGAAAGAAAGAAAGAGCAAGAAGGGCATGAGCTGTTTCTGGTTAGATAACCTTGTTAGGAAGATTTCCTTGAAACCATCACAGCTTTTCCTGGCAGAAGTATAAAGGAAAGACTGGAACACTGGATATTTAGGCAAATTAATGTAAGATTCTTGTGATTTGGTGCTAGCCACAGACTAAGTAATAATAAGCTTGAAAGCAAATAAGTAAATAAAGGAGTAAATAAGTGAGTAAATGAATAATTCTAAGTATAATTATAATCAATGTTCGAGAAATAATTTTTTTTAGAAAAGCAAGAAATGGGAAATAAAAGACTTGAGGTTAAGAAATGTGTTTTCTAATTGGAAAAGAATCTCTAGGCAACGCGGTGCAGTGTTTTATCTTTCCATTTGTTTTGCTTTCATTAGTGAAGATCCCATTACACTGAATTGCCACTTATACCAAAAATTATTTATAAAATTTTATAATAGTAATATTAATGTGCATTAATAAATTTATACTTAAATAAAATCAAAGAAAAATATCCATGGTAGAGGAATCCAAGGATCAATTCATCCCCACTCCAAATTCGTTTGCATAAAGAAAATACTTATAACTCTTTTTAGTGTGTTTCTCACATACACATCCAAAATTTAATAAATGTTTATACTGCAATAATAATTTATCTCTTTAGACACCAAGTAATTTCCTACTGTAGGACATGATGATTTATTTCTCTTGCCACGTCATACTCTTTTCCATCTCTTTATATCTTCAGTTATTGTTAAATCACCACTGGGTTAAATCAAAATGAAAGGATTATTTTGATGTTAGTAGTGTATGTTTACACTTATGAGTTGCTCAGAGTACTACTGTTAAATTACCTTTCATATACAGTGTGTTATTTTTATTTTTTTGTATGTATCCTTATGGAGAGTTTTGCTGTATTTCAAAACAAATTCTCTCTACACCTTCTTAAACTTCTCAGTCAAATTTCCACACAAACATGTTGAACAAGCTGTGATTTCAGTTAACTTTCTTGAGGAAAAAGCCTAGTGCTATAATCTCTTCTCCTTGCTCTAAAGGACCTAAGAGTGAGTTGCTGGGAAGGAAATGCCTGTTTTAGCATATTAAGTTTTCTCTTACTTTCCCTCATCTAATGAGCATCTTTCTCTAAAGCTGCTTCTCTATCTTCTTCCACTCTTTTTTCTTTCATTTTAATTAGCTTAGGCTTCTAAGAGTAAGTGAGAGATTTTTGTGGTTTTTTGGCTTTGCATTTTATTTTTTAAAATTGTTAAACTTGTTAAGTTTCTATGCCTAAAATGTCTTTATTTCCTTTTCCAATTTGTATAATCAGTTGCCAGGGTATAGGATTCTGGAATGAAATTATTTTTCTGGGAAATTAAAGTTAAAATCAACTTCTTCCTCATGGGAGTATCTCTTCTTTTTCCTATTGTTTTTTTCCATCCAAATATCCATCAACCAATGCATGGGTAAGTAAAATGTAATATATCCAATAAATGGAACATTATTTTGCTCTTTTCTTGTCCTTTTACTCTATCTTCTTTTACTGATATGACTATTAATTACTAAAACTGGTGGTTGATTGTAAGCAATTGGCAAGATCAGTATACATAATGGCTCATCCAGCACAATTTAAATGATCATTAGTGATAACCTGAGGGCATTTGTTACTAACTGACATATGAATATGAAAGAATTTTTATATCATTTCATATTTACTAGGATGGTATAATCAAAATAGCAGGGAACAACATGTGTGGGTGAGAATGTGAGAAACTAGAACTCTGTTGACTGGTCAGACTGTCCAAAGGTAAAGTCACTTTGGAAAGTCTGGCACTTTCTCAAGATATTAAATATATAATTGCTATATGACTTCATAATTCCTCTCCTGGAAATATACCAAAGAAATAACACATATGTACACAAAGTTTAGAGAAGCATTGTTCATAATAGTCAAAAAAAAATGGAACCAAACCAAATGTCCGTCAACTGATGAATGGATAAATAATGTATGGTATTTCCATGCAATGTAACATTATTTGTTAATTTAAAGGAATGTAGTAGTATACATGCAAGAATATGAATGAACATTGAAAAAATTATGCTAAGTAAGAGGAGTCGGTTAAAAGACCACATACAGTATGGTGTTATTCATAAGCAATGTCCACAATCACAAGTCTATGGAGACCTAGAATAGATTGATGATTGCCTAGGACTGTGATTGGGGCAGAGCATGACTGCTAATTTGGGAGGGTTCCTTCTGTGGTAATCAAAATATTCAAAAATTGATTATGGTGACAATTGTACAACTCTACAAATATACTAAAAACACTGAATTACACTGTAATAAATAAATCATATGGTACAGGAATTATATTTCAATCTCATATATATGGTATAATTCTCAAAATATATCTGAAAATAATCACTTACTGAGATATAGTCAAACTTACATTAAAATAACAGCTTTGTGTAATCTTGTGTCACTTTTTCTGAATTTAATAAATTATTTTACCTTGGATTAAAAAGCAGTAATCAGAAAGGACCTATTTATTATATTTGTGTATAATAAGCCAAATTAATAAGCTCACTTTTATACTCAAACAGATACCAGAACTGACCTTTCTTCTGAGTTGCCAATTTAAGCAAAATATATCATTTTTACTACTGGAATTCATTGCAGTAATTGGACCAAACTTCTCATCTTGATTCTACCTAGAAATGATCTGTCACTGTTTCTTCATACCTTGAACACTGTCTGTGATAAAAGTACTAATAAGAGCAACTATACAGCAATTTTTACATTCAAATAACTTATGAAAATGCTAGTGGCCCTCTATTCCAAAGTGTAGTTGTCAGCACCAGAAAATAATTACAATTTGCTGAAAGATAATGAGCAATAGGAGCATTTAAGAAACTTTTAGGTTAGTATAATTAAAACAATTTTATTCAAAGCCTAGTTAGAATTTAAGAACTTGGCTCTAGTAACTTGATTGTGCTGTGATTATTAGTGCTTTCACTATTCAAAGGAGATTAACATAATTTTGACATTTCATCATAATTGTGAGCTTCACTTTTTCATAAATCACAGAAGCACCTGTTTCCTCCTTCTGTCTATAAAGAAAACAAATTAATATGAACCAAGTAAAAAGCATCCATTTCTGTTTCTCATTACCTTAGAAACCAGATTTATTTCTCAAGGTAAAATTGTTCAGGCCACAATAAAGGAATAAATTGGTATTGATAACGACCATTGTACAATGTTAAAAAGACTTCTTCACATCTGAACTTTTTAAAGTCATATGTAAATAATTCAGCATTGATATTTTGGTAAGTTTGGTTGAACAATTTATATATACATAAACTTGAACATTTTAGGGTAAAATTTACCCTAAATTTCATAATAAGATACATGAGCATGAGCTTTCATAAAATTTCATAATAATTATGAGAATACAAATGATGCTATTCCATGGAATCTGGATGAGATAAGAAAAATGTGGGAGGGATGTGTTAGGGGTTGAATTTCTCCCTCCCCAACACATATGCTGAAACCTCAACCTCCAGTGCTTTATAATGTGATTATTTTTGAAGATACGACTTTTAAAATGAGGTCACTTGGGTGGGCTCTAACCTTTTATGACTGTTGTCTTTATAAAAAGAAGCTATTAGGACACAGAGAAACATGGATGGATACACACACGGAAAAGATCACATGAGGACTCCGTGAAAAGGTGGTTGTCAGCCAGCCTCAGAGAGAGACCTCAGAAGAAACCAAACCTGCCAACACCTTGATCTTGGATTTCCAGCCTCCAGAAACTATGAGAAAAGAAAAATGTATATTGTGTTGTTAAAGCCACCCAGCTGTGGTATTTTGATGTGGTATTCCTAGGAAACTAATACAGAATGTTTGCCAAGGATCATAGGATTTTGACAGGTGTAAGTCTTGAATGATTAATGCATTCACTTGTGTACAAAAGAGAACAGTGTTTGAATTCCTCATTTAATATTGCATATATTTTCAACATTTTATATACCTTTTTGGTATATAAACTTTCAAGATCACTCTTGTATCACAGAAGATGGAAGATTAAATCTACATTTTACAGACTTGCATGTAACCAGAGGACTGGCATAATCCACACACTGTCATCTTGATGCCTTTGTATGAAATTTATAAGGCAGAGGGACAGAGAAGTTGACATATCAATAACAATGACAACTTACAAATAATCTTTAGCATATTACTCTGCAGGTACATCAGGCAGAGTCAGTGTCTGCTAGTCTAGTCATAAGCTTCTTTTTTTTTTTTTTAAGTCACATGTTTCTTGAGTGTAGGCATCTCCATGCCTATAGTAGTGGTATCAGTGACAGCAGTAATTTCGTGGCCCAGATCATGGCAGCAACCTTTATTTCTCTTGCACAGGTGGGGTTTCATGTATGAGAATTCCTCTTTCTGTTGGAATTTCTAGGATAAGAATTTAGAAAACTATTTTTCTACTGTATGGCAGAGCATCCCCTTCAAAATAAAGGGTGGGTAATTGCATTTTAGAGCTCCTACAGCTATAAAAGAAGAACAATTCTTGGTAGGACTCTGGAGGTTTTGGAAACATATTTCATACTTGACAATACTGTTCCAGCCAATTTATCACATAACACACAAAGTTTCTAGTTTTGAAGTTTTGTGCCCAATCAACAAAGAGCCCGTATCTAGCTTGCAATATAAGAAGTTCTACTTCTTGGACCATATGGTCTATAGATCCTATGGTTCTAGAGGAATCCGTCATAAAGACAAAGGGTGAATCTTCTGGTAAACCCAATAAAAAAGATGCAGGTCATATCCCCAGTGTTTAGAAGAAAAAAACATTCTAATTACAACTGAGTGATCAACACCACTCATAAAATAGCTACTGAAATGCAACTGCATCATACCAAAAATCTGAGTGTCAAATCATGAAACATCAAGAAACCATGTAGCCAAAACCCATAATGAGGTAATTATTATCAAACCACCAAAAGGAGAAAGTAGCTGAATTAGTGAGAACTAAGTTGTCCCCCAGCAGTGATGAGGGGAAATCCTTCCAGGAGCTAAATCTTAGTAAGCTATACTTTTTCATTTACATTATGTGAGAAGATAAGTGACATTCTGTGAGTTCATGAATGGTAGCAAAGGGTATGGCTAGGTGGGCAGGTATCTAGAAGTAGAAATTTTGGAAATCTAGTGAAAAGTTGTTCCAGAGGAAAAAACATGTGTGGTGTAATGGAAATAAGCAAAAAATGTGAGAATGTTTGCATCATATATTAATGTGCATCAGAGATCATCATCTGCGGAAAAGGTAATAAACAACCCAGTGGACAGGATGACTCAGTACTATAGAGAAGAAAGCTGAGCTTCTGATATAGAGGATTTTAAATTCTTCAAGTCACGTAGCTGCCATAAGCCAAACCATCCGGAGGTCACTAGCTGGATAGGGTGTTAAGTATCTGACCTCCCAAATTAAAACATTGTTTACTACTAGAGAGTTGGATTGAAGAGTCAGAATATCAAATATGTAAACATGCTGCAGAAAAATAATTAGCAAGCAAAATGACAACTACTGTGAGTAGCATTAGAAACTCAATTATAAAGAGCAATTAGTAAATGTAATCAAGATTTATAATTTATATTTCATATGTATAATCTCAAAGAGATTAAAGAATGTCATCCTTAAAATTAGAGTAAAATTCTATTTAAAAGAGGAGATGATTATATAAATGGGGTAATTAAAGGGTTTGTTTATAAGTCAACAAAAGGGAAAATCTGCTGAATAATGAATTAAATATAGTTAAGAATTAAGGTAATAATCTAGAATATAAATCACAGCAATAATGAGAGGAAAACATAAAAAGAAGTTAAGAATAAGCAAAATAACTTAGAAGCAATGTACTATTTATGAGGACTTCCAGTGAGACATGCAAAATATTTGATAACAATAAAAAGGAACCCAGAAGAAAGTAGACAAAAAGCCATGGTAAGGGGGAAAAAAAATACAATGAAAATTTAAATATGCTAAGTCTAAATTAATAGCGATATAAAAATGAAACAATATAGTCTGTTTGAAAATGAAGACATGAAGAAAGATACCAAGAAATATTACAGTAAAAATTAGATATAATATCAAAATAAAGAACTTAAGGTGGAAAAATTTAATAGATATAATGATTAAAAGTCAAAATGAACAAAACTATGATGAACTTAGAGGTAGCTAAAATTTTGATTCTTAAAATTATAAAGCAAAAAGTGATAAAATTACAAACTAATACACAATGAAATTAGAAGTTAGCATACTGAGTTATAAACCAAGCAGTAAAAAAATGAAATTTAATTACTATAAATAACAATACAAATACAAAATTTAAACATTGACTATGCGCTCTGCTACAAGAGAATTCTCAAAACATCATAAGAAATATATAAAATACAGGTTATGCTGTTGGAATTCATTCACAAAATTAGAAATTGATAATAAAAATGAACATATAAAAACAAACTTATAAAACTTATTATTAGCAATTAAACAACTTACTTATCAATGACATACATAGGAAAGAACAAAAATCATGAATGAAGTGGGTAACAAAATGGAGAATTTCAAATACTTGCAAGGCATTTGAAATAATAAAAATGACATTTATACACTGTATAAAATTGACATGTACTGAATATACAGCAAGATAAAATTACTGAGACATCAGGAAAAGATTAAAGAATGGTCAGTGAAGTCAGAGGAAAGTGAAACCATATCAGGTATCAAAAGTGTATGGAGAGAGTGATCAACTAGTGAAATACTGTTATGATAAATGAGTTGAGAGATCTTTAAAAATGAATCTAATAAAGTGGAAGTCACTGATGATCTCAGACAGAGATATATGGGATTGGAGTGGTTTAACTAGAGTGAATTTAAGAGAGGATGAGAACAAAGAATCAAGGACTATATTCTATACATTGAGGACTTTTGCTGAAATAGTAAGAAAATGTCACAGCTTGGAAAATGGTGATGAAACGTCCTTGGATGAGAGAGAGGACATGGAATGCAGAAAATGGGGAGAGTGAATTCGAAGAAAGGAATAGTTTATTTACTCCTTTATAAAAAATAAATGACCAACTTCAGCCAAGTTGCATATGTTGAGCCATGTAAATCTATTTTCAAATATATTTCATTATAAACTTTCATTATTTTTTAATTGCATTAGAAAATAATCTCAAAATAGCAAATGACATAAGCATTATAGATAACTAGAAATACTGTATGATTTTACTTAAAAAGCAAAACTAATCACTGGACCTAGTTTTTTTTAAGTTGTAAAGTTGGTCATTTTACACTGATTTTCTGCATTCGTTTAATTAACACAGTGAATTCTGAGATCAATTTTTACTTGTAATTTAAATATTCAAGATCTCCTGAGTAGCTTGAAGGAAAAGCTCAATGTAAGAGGAAAATAATTTCTGTAAATCTTATTAATAATAAAATTATCCTATTCTCTTTAAAGTACTCGATGCCAGGGTATACCAACAAACAAAGTACAGTAATTAATTTAAGCATTAAAAATAATTCCTCTCTTTTAAGAATAACAGGAAAGGTATGCTGTTACCTAACTCTATAAATCTATACTAATTTGATATATATTTTTTTATATTTTTTCAGGGTAAATTATTAAACACAGTTTTGTCAATATTAGTCAAAACTTAAGTGATTCATAATAAAACAGAGAGTTATTCTATAAAGGCTCACCAGACATTGAACTAGAAACTCCCATTTAAAAGTGCATCTTTAAGGAGAAATAATGCCAACTCACTAAATAATTAATGCTTCAGTTATAAAATGAATAGTGAGGTAAAGATTTTCTCTTTAGAAGAATTCTTGCTAATAAATGTAGAGAAAATAAGTTGGTGTTAGAAAATCAATGATTTATTTACCTAAAGGAAACAATGACATGAAAATTCATCAATAGAAACTAATGTCAATAAATGGAAGTTCATGGGAAGTTTGTAATGAAAGAATCAGATAGATAATAATCATCATTACTAAAAAGGGAATATCCAGATATTAGGCATCTTATGATTTCATTCAATAATAATGGCAGTATACCATTCATGAAGTGTTCTTTCCTAAAATATACACTATATAATCAAAACCTTACCCAGGTTTTAAAATAAATTATCAGCTTATAGAATATAAAGGACAAAGCAGTAGTAACCAAAATGGCTCCCCAGTGCATTGTTCAGTACAATATGCAAGCTAAAATGAAAATTTTACATTTTTAAATAATTGAAAAATATTAAAAGAAGAATATTCTGTGGCATGTGAAACTAATATAAAATTCAAATATCAGTGTCCATAAAAAGTATATTGGAACGCAGTTCCACTCATCCAAGTATTATTCACAGCTGTTTCATGCTACAGACAGTTTGCCTACAAAGCATAAAATTCTTATTATCTGCCTTGCTCACCAGAAAGAAGCCATTAGTCAAATATAAAACAGGGGATAGTCTATAGGACAAATCCTTTAGTTTCTCAAAAAGAATATATATATATATACACACACACATATATAGAGACACACACATTTATGTTTCATAAATAAATGTATAGCAAAATAGAATGAAGTGCTATAGTTTACAAAAGACAAGAAGCCATTGCAACACATGGTATAGTTGGATCCTGATTTAATCAATAAATTAAAAAAATGCAATTTTGAGACAAATGAACATTTATTTTGGGGGGGTGGACGACATTAAGAATATGTTGCACATTTTCTTGGGTATTATAATGACAAGGTATAATTTATTATTTAAAAACTCTACAATATTTAGAGATGTATAATAAAATATTTTATGTGGAAAGGCATGATGTATGTGATTTGCTTTAAATATTTGATCCCATGCGAAAAAGAAATACAATTAGAAGTAGGGAAGAAGATGAGACCATTTAGGGAAAAGAGCTGACACTACTTGAAGCTAGTTGCTGAATCCATTACACTATGTACTCTCTTCTTATACATATATTTTGTTTTCCTTAATAATAATAATATCTATACACACATTATATTGAACTAATATCAGATTGAAAGATCTTATCGTACAGTATCCAAAAATCTGCTTCCATCACAGCTTCACATTTTCACTATATTTTTTTTTTATATTTGTGAATGGGGATTTTCATGAATGATTTACTTTACTTTCTAGGTTCTTAAGAATAACGATGCCAATGGTAGATATCGACAATGCAATTTAGTCCATTCTGACAAAGATATGCGGGTGCCTATTCTGTACTGTAAACTGCCAGATGCTAGAAATTATAGCTTGTATAAAATATAAACTCTTCTTAGATTTTATTTCTGTTGGTACTTCTACTTGTGAATGTCAGTAACAGCCAATAAAATTGAATTCCTAGAACTTTTTGCTTTGCTTTATTTATGACTCTTTAAATTCACTTCAAATTCCACTTCAAGACCTCTCTGATTTCTGATGTCTTGTCACTTATTTTCTGTCTGATGCTTTTAAATGCTATTCTCAAGAAAACTAGAACTTTGGAGAATTCCCATTGAGGCTCAGTGGTAACAAAACTGACTAGTATCCATGATGATGTGGGTTCGATTAGTGGGTTAGATAACTGGCATTGCTGTGAGCTGTGGTGTAGGTCACAGACACATCTTGGAACCTACATTGCTGTGGCTATGGTGTAGGCCAGCATCTACAGCTCTGATTTGACCCCTAGCCTGGGAACTTCCACATGCCATAGGCATGCCCCTAAAAAGCAAAAAAAAAAAAAAACAAAACAAAAAAAACAAAACAAACCCCCAAAAAACTAGAGCTTTATACTGTTTCTCCAACACTAACCTTGAAACCTACCAATCAATAAACTGATTTAATATAAAATTAATTGATTTTTTTGATCCCTGGTAAGTCTTGTCAGGTTTGCTTAACTCCCATCAGCAGAAATCAGGAAGTCTTCCCTTTTATAAATAATGTCTTAATTCTACATAGTCTTTATGATGAGAGAGTCAATAAATACAAACCCTATAAAGTTTGGAAGCACCATTTGCTATATGTTTTATAACATTATGGCTATTTTATATTTGTTTAATGAATCCAGTCATCTTTTTTCTTTAAACTGATGATCTACAATGTAAGAAGTCAACAAACAATAATTATAAAAAAGATATTGTTATGAAATTTGTAATTTACAGAGAATAAGACCATCTGTGAAAAGGCTGGACATCTCTTGGTAATGTAGGCATAGTTTGAATTATCTATGTCAAAAAAACAGTTAAATTTTCAATTATTTGGCCATGTAGAAATATCCATGCACAGGAACCCATACCCAATCATACAATTAAGTCATAAGCAAAACTTAATCACCTACAAATTTACTTGATTCACCTCTGCCTCCAAGTTAGAAATGAAGCAAACATTTCTCACTTCTACACCAACAAATTCCATTAACCTTTCCTCTATGCATAACTTCCACTCATTACAAATCTGCTTCCTAAATTTCATCCATTCTGTAATTTATCACGAAACTCAGCAAAACTCCATAACTGTTTACTTGCCAATTGAGAAATTTCTGTCTCAAATACTAGTAAACATAGTAGCTCCCCTGTATCTATATTTCATTCAGTTTTATGCTCAAATGCCAAATTTGGACAAAAGATTTCATGATGTTTTTAGCTAAAATTGCATTTTTTGGTAAAAATTTAAATAATTACCCATTTTTTTGATTTATGTTTCAATAAACCGTTTGAATGACATTATATTATATAATGTAACTTTTATTTATTATCTGTGTTTTCCACTAGGACAGAAGGTCACTAACTGAAGACAAGGGCTTTCTCTGCTTTGTGAGCTATTCTAACTCCTTTATCACCAAAGTTGCTGGTGCCTAATAGGGGTTCTAAAAGGATTTGAAGAATGAACACATTAAAGAACCACTGAAGAGAGAAAAAATTCCATTAAGCTTTGAAGAGTCTCTGAGAAGTAAAAGTCTGGTGTATTTTGTTGTATTACAGTTTAAAATCAAGGAATATCCTTGAGAAAATGTTAGACATACTCCCATAAAAAGGGAAGCATACCTTATGTTGTGAAAGAGAGTAACACTTGATCTTTAACTAAATAAAGCATCAGAAAAATATGTTGATGGTTGGGAAGATATAATATCATTGGCAGATATTCAAGTTATATAGAACATGCAGCATATTCACGGTTAAAAATGGAAATTCTTATAAAGAATCTCTTCAGGCTCAGCAGTTTAAGGATTCAGCATCATCACTGCAGTGGCTCTGGTTTCTGGGCTATGTGGCACAGGTTAAATCCCTGGCACGGAAAATTCTGCATGCCATGATCACAGCCAAAAGAAAAAAAATAATAATTCATTCAAATATCGCATTCATATTTATGGAAATAACAATGCAAATTAAAATAATCAATTATTGAAAACAAACTTACAGTTACCAAAAGGGACATGTTGGGGGAAAGGATGGACTGGGGATCTGGGATTGGCATATGCACGCTGTAGTATATGGAATGAATGGCCAACAAGGATCTGCATATAGCACATGGAACTCTATCTAATATTCTATGTTATCCTAACCGGAAAAGAATCTGAAAAAGAATGGATGGCAGCTCCTCTGGTGGTGCAGGGGAAACAAATCTGACTAGGAACCATGAGGTTGAGGGTTCGATCCCTGGCCTTGCTCAGTGGGTTAAGGATCTGGCGTTGCCATGAGCTGTGGTGTAGATCACAGACTTGGCTCGGATCTGGCATTGCTGTGGATGTGGCAGAGGCTGGCAGCTGTATTCCGATTAGAACCTCAGCCTGAGGACCTCCATATTCCATGGTTGCGAGCTTAAAAAAAAAAAAAAGAAAAGAAAAAGAATGGATGTGTGTGTATGTATAACTGAATCACTGTATTGCATAGCAGAAGTGATCACAACATTGTAAATCAATCGTACTTCAATAAAACTTTAAAAAATGAAAAAAATAAAATAAAATCACACCCCCAAATCAATTACAGTAATTATAGTGAGGAATATATATTAGAATATCAAACAACAGAGGTATTCTGTATCAGAAAGACTTAGATCTTGGCATTATCATTGTATAGCTTGGTCAAGTTATATAATTTTCTAAGTTTCACTTTATTAACAAATCAGAAACAAAAAGGCTGTTGACATGATTAAATGGTATCATTCATAGAACACATGTATGAAAGAGACTAGTGGCTAAAATCCAAAATCTATGATTTCCCCCTGTTATTGGCTATACAGGTAGTATACATTTTTAACTTCTCTTTTACTTAAATGTGGTCAATTGACCAGAGTTCTAGCCAACTGACTATCAGCCCAAGTGAGGAATTGCACTTTCAGATCTGGTTTGTAACATTTGCACTTTCAGATCTGGTTTGTAACATTCCCCGTGCACTCTCTCCTTCTTCTATCTTGCTAGAGAGAAAATGGCATGAGCTCTAGAGTATCTTCAGAAGCCACGTGTCAAAAATGGAGGGTCCTCTGTCAGCCTCTTTCCCTGAATGGCCACTTGGAAGAAGGAAGTCGTGCTGCAGACCTGTTCATCCACTCACCACCCATAAAGTGAGCCAGAAACAAACATCAAATATTTTTGGTCCACTTTAACTTTGGAATTCTTTTTTAGCAGATAGCAAATCTTCTTAACATAAAACTTATAAAAATATGATATACTGAATGTTATAAATACTAGTTAGCGGTCAGTTTTATTTTAGCACCTGCTGTATGCCAAAACATATTGCATTTTTTTTTTGTGGCACTAGAGTCACGCATAAGTTCCCAGGCAAGGGATCAAACATGCACCACTGCAGTAAACAGTCACAGTAGTGACAATGCCAGATCCTTAACCCACTGAGCAACAAGGGAACTCCCACTTTATCTGGCCAACAGCATGTGGAAGTTCGCAGGCCAGGGATCGAACTTGTGCCACAGCAGTGAGCCAAGCCACTGAAGTGACAATTCTGGATCCTTAATCCACTGTGCCACAAGAAGACTTGAAATTTTTTATTAAGTTGTCTAATTAACATTTCAATCATTATTTATTTCATGGGCAGAGATAACATGATGAAAATTTTTCCAGGTATCAGTATCAATTTACAGATAATGTGAAAACATCTTGTATTCTAGAATACTGTTGCTCTCCATATCCCCACGGTTCCATATCTGTGGATGAGCAAGATGCAGATATGGAGAACCAACTGTACTACACCATTTTATATAAAATGACTTGAACATCCACAGAGTTTGGTATCTGTAGGGGTGTTGTGCCGAAAGCCTTACTTTCAGTTTCAACGTTTGTAGGATACGCTGGTAAAATGACCACTTTGCATTCAGTTAAGCAAGAATTAAAGAATTTAATGAATCAGCAAAAAATTCAAGTACACTAATAAGAAAGAACAGTAAAAGATAGAGATTTATATATCACTGAATTGGAGAAGTACTTACATCCAGATCCACACAGTGCTGGGAAGTCCAGTGAACAGCAATCTGGAGTCCCAAATGGGAAAAGAAGTTTTGGATAGAGCGTCCACCCCGCAGACAAGACTTTAGTTTGCTGCTAAATGAGTCCATCTTTTAACACTAGCCACAGGCTGATACCAATCCTCCTATGTGCAAATCTGCAGCTCTGTTTATTGTCAAAAATGGCTTGGTCTTAATGCATAAGTCTTGGAATGTCTTTTGATTCCAGGGGCTGGTCAAGCCCTCAAGGCTCAACAAAGCTTCATTACTTAATCCCTGTCTAATCTAATGATTTACACTCTTGGTACCAATGTTGCTGGCCTGTATGTGGTTCAGCAATTTGGTAGTCAGCCTTTGGGTCACTGACCTATTAGATAGTAGCCTAGCATTGCCTCTGAAGCCTGAACAAGACTACTTTACTAGATTCACCAATAAGGGGCCTTGGAATAACTGAGGGACAACTGTATAGCATTATTTCCCATATGAAGTTTATGTTGAAAATGAAAATTACCATTTATTTGTGGATTTTTGATAATTAACTAGAAGGGAGTGATGAGGTTAACTTGTTAGTTAAGTGATTTATTTTTAAAAACTTGAGATATTTCATTCAAGTGCTTGGTAGAAAAAGCTTCATTTAGCTAATTTAATGTTATGGTAGACTAGATTGAAAATAAGTGATAAAACTATTTTACTAATGTGGGCATCCATTATAAATTTATATACCAAATATATAAATAAACTATAAAGCATTATAGTAATTATTAGTTACTTTCATGATGGAAGGAAATTAAGAGACATTAACTGAGTACATTATTTATTTAAACCCACCTTTGTCACTTATCCAGAGGAAACTTCTCAATTATTTATATCCTTCTTTTCCTTCCTTCACTTGTACTTAGAGATTATAAGAAACAGCTCATTTTATTTTATATTCTTTTTTTATTAAAATACCAAGAAAGTAATGTTTAAATGGTATAAAATTTTAAGAGTGCAAATATTCTAAGGCTTATCAAAAATTTATGGGCAGAAAGAAATGGGGATCAGGTAGCACTGCATCATTTACCTATTAAGTGAATTTTGGTTTTCTGAAAATAATTTCAGCCTTTAATATCTAAGCAAACTGAAATACTGCGAGCAATTTATTGCATGCTAGAATATTGCATTCATTCAAGTAAAGTCACCCTCGATCTTTTGCAAGACTGTCAGATGGTGTTCTGTCCTTCAAATAGCGACAAAGGCTGAATTGAAAGTCATAGGTTGGATAACAAATTTGTCAATAAGCATTAGAGATAGTAAATACATTCTGAGCTAAATGAAATTGTGGATATTCAATTATATAGTCATCAACATTGTTGATTTGTGTTTTACTACTTGAGAGACAGCCCCAGTTTTCACAGATTAACAACACACCATCTGTATCCAAGTTTGACACTAATTGCCAGTAAAACAAACATTAATGCTCATTTTCCAAACCCACAAATTTCAAGTTGCAATCAAATTCAAGAAGGTCATTTTCCTGAACCTTTAACATGATCTTGTAACTAAAGTAAACTGAAGACATCATTTTTCCTTAGAGTTTTCCCACTTAGGATTTTGAAGTATAGTTGATAATAAACTTATTACATTGCATTTTTTAATTTCAAACAGTCTAAATTATTTGTCTGTATGTATGCACCAACATTTTTCTAAGTTTATCAAGAAAGAATTAATACATGGTTCTCCCATTAACAGTAACTCTTAGTTGTTTGACCCCTTATTTCCATAAATACATTTGAATTTAACATGACTACTAATGAGACAAACTGAATTATTTCCTTATTACAGTTCTGTTGTGAGAATGCTGCATTTTACCAGAATAGAAAGACACATGTTACGACCTACAAACATTGAAAAAGGCTAGGCATGTAATTTTTAAAATAAAGTTTAAATAACAGATTAAGGAAGCCTATGGTAATATAACATGTCTCATCACTGACTTCCCATGTAGATTTACCAAAGTAGAAGTCATCCCCCGAGGGCTATTATAACCCATAGTAATAAATCATCTACTGCATGCTGAATGCTAAAGGTAAATCATGGTTAAAATCTTAGAAATAAAAAAAAAAAAAACCTTGCAGGGAAAACAAAGAGGGGAATGCTAAAGTTCTAGACCATTGGAAAAGAAAAATTTCCAAGTTACAGAACTAGAAACCACTGGGAATGAAGCAGAGTACCCAAGATGGGATGCAAAGCTATTGCCACATTACTTTCTAACTCTTTACTTTCCACTTACAGGGATGATTGAGATGTCTTGAATCTTGATTTAGAAGAACTCACAGGGAGGAACCAGGAGATACTACAGTCTAGGGAGGCAGTACCAGAATTGAGTCACATGTCAAAGGGACCTAAAATGGAGCTGGGAGGCCACTGGGGAAGTAGAACTTAGATGTGTCCAGATGCAACACAAACTTTAGACTCAGCAAACCACCGGCCACCATGTGGAACTCATTTTCTGAGTAACCATTCAGCTTCCAAGGAATAACTGAATGCTTAATGCCACCAATTCTAGTTCTACAAAAAAAGCCTATATAATTTTATTTAATGTCTTCGCCTGTTGTCTTTATAAACCTCTGCCATTTTTAACTTACCTCAGAGAACACTTGAGTACCTACCCAAATCCAGAATTGCAATTTCTTAGACCTCAAATAAACTCTTTTCTTATTTGCAAGATTTGGTGTGTGTGTGTGGGGGGGGGTTGTGTGTGTTTGTTTTGTGGAGTTTGGGGTTTTGTTTTGTTTTTTGTTTGTTTTTTTATTGTTGTTGTTGTTGTTGTTGACAGAGAACATACCTTACAGTCAGGGCCCAGCAGCTGCCTATAACCTCAGACCAGGCTCTATCTTCAGTCCCAGCCTGTAGCCCTATGCTTACTTGTAGCTATTCCTTTCAACTCTGTACTTGCCAGTCTCTTATATGACCCTAGCATCCACTGACAAGAAACTAATGTCAGACCCTGTAGCCGATGGTAACCTGCATGGCAACCAGAGTCCTCACAGTTGGAAGTGTGCCTGTGGTTGGCCCAGGCCCTTGCTATCTGCCCTGATGCCCCTACTATGTGTGGATCTGTACCTAGCAACTGCCACTAATCAGACACCCATCACTGGGCTCCACAGTCACATGTGTTTGCATGACCAGCTCAGAACACTATGCTGCTTACCCTAGTTCCTAGTTGCTGTACTTGGAGGTCCTTCTGAGAACACAATGTCATTGGTATCACCATGGATGCTCTACAGTGTTCATCAAAGACCACCCATTTTTTGATATTGTGGAATCCAGCATCCTGATATGAAGAGACATCATGCCACCATGGGCTGGATGCCGCCACATACCCCAACACTTGGTGCCTATATCACCAGATCCAGGGTAATAGCATACTCTAGCATGGCTCCTGCCCCATGCAGGTGAGTTCTGAAAAGGTATCTGCTTCTTCAAATGTGAAGACACCTATGCAAGTCTACAAGGTTCAGGAAGAATCTGGGAAATATGAATGAGCAAAAAAGAATACAATAAAATTCTAATAGCTGGCCCCTCAAAAATGGAGAGTCAAAAATCACCCAACAAAGAATTCAGAACAATTGTTCTAAAGATTCTCAGCAACTCACTACTGTGTATATATATCCAAAGGAAATGAAGTCAAGATTTTTAAGACATAACCTCAGTCCCATGTTCATTGCAACTCTGTTCATAATAGCCAAGATACAGAGATAAAATAATACCCCTCAATGGGTAAATAGATAGTGAAGTGGTGGGATATACATAATGGAATATTATTCAGCTATGAGAAAGAAGGGCATCCTGCCCTTTGTAACAAAATGGATGAGCCTGAGGGCATTATGCTACTTGAAATAAGTCAGACAGAGAAAGACACATACTGTATATCACTTACATGTGGAATCTAAAAAAGCTAATCTCATAGAAACAGAGAATAAAATGGTAGATACCAGAGGCTTGGGAACAGAAAAAAAGGAGAGATATTAATCATAGAATATATGCTTTAAAGAAAAAAGAGAAGTTCCCGTGGTGGCTCAGTGGTTTATAAATCTGACTAGGAACCATGAGGTTGCAAGTTTGATTCCTGGCCTCGCTCAGTGGGTTAAGGATCCGGTGTTGCCATGAGCTGTGGTGTAGGTCACAGACACGGCTCGGATCCTGTGTTGCTTTGGCTGTGGCGTAGGCCAGTGGCTATAGCTCCAATTAGACCCCTAGCCTGGGAACCTCCATATGCCATGGGTGCGGCCCTAGAAAGACAAAAAAGGTAAAAAAAAAAAAGAAAGAGAGAAAAAAGAACAGAACCAGGGAATACACATTATGCGCAAGTCATGAGACTTGGATCTTAATGCAATCAAGAGGATCTTTTCAATGGTGAAATTATTAATTTATCCCAAACAAGGGTGAAAGATCCCTTTACTACAAGTTTTTTGTGCCATACACAGTTGATAATTTTAGTTTCAGTAGCATTATATTCACATCTTTATTACATCTCTCAATCACCCTGTGACATTTTTTTTGTGTGTTTTTTACGCCAAGGAATACAGTGACTGAAGAAAATAACTTCTAATATTCATTACAGTGTCATATTATTTAAGTGTTTATAACTCAGAGCAATAAAAACATGGAAGTATTTTTAAAGAACTGGATTATATTTTTAATTAATCGGATTACAATTAACGATGATTTCTCAGAATTAAAAGGTACAATGGAAGTAAACTGTGCTTATTTAATTATTCATGTCAAGGAATATCAACGGAAAATGTATTTGTATGAATGTTAATGAAACCTGATATATATATATTCAATTGTCTGTCAAATAATACTTTCATAAATTGTGGGTTAAATAGCCTTATTGTCCAAAGATAAAAACACCCTGAATAATTAAGCACATGAAATAAGATCATGTATTTAGCTGTCTGGAACTTTTATATGAAAGGGACAAAGGAAGATTCAATTTTATATAAAAAGAAAAAAATCACCTTTAATACACATTCCCAGTACTAAATAGAACTTTCCTGACAAGACTTAAATTTATCAACACAAGAGTTTAAATTATTCTTTTGTATAATATTTTTTGGAAAATGCAGCTTGATTAATTAAATTCAATTATTTTTGACAATGCATTTTATCCTCTAGTTCACCAAATAGAATTGTCATAACGGCATGCATTTTCCATGTATTTTCATAAAATTGTATATTTTAAACTCTCATTTGAATCTTTTTTTTCACTAAAATATCCTTTTTACCCAGAACATGCTGTGAATTTCAAAAATATTGAGAAACTTACGGATTTTTCTTAAAATAAATGAGATGTCTACATGTGCTTCAAAAATTCAGTTATGTATGTGATTCCCATGGCCAAGGCTTACTATGTTTCTCTCATTCAATCATTCTTTTATTTTGTATAGAAGATAATGTCTAAGCAATTTAGAAAGAATGGCTTTTTTTTGTAATTTTGGCCACAGAATTTCATGTTAGCCAAGGCTTTCTATCACATCTGGTAGCTGTGGATTTTGAGAACATGTATGTTCAAGAATATATCATATTGGAGTTCCTGTCGTGGAACAGAGGAAACGAATCCGACTAGGAACCATGAGGTTGAGGGTTCGATCCCTGGCCTCACTCAGCGTTGCCATGCGCTGTGGTATAGGTCGCAGATGTGGCTCGGATCTGGCACTGCTGTGGCTCTGGCGTAGGCCAGCAACTACAACTCGGATTAGACCCCTAGCCTGGAAAACTCCATATGCCATGGGTGCAGCCCTAAAAGGACAAAAGACAAAATATATATATATATATCATATTTAATAAAATACAAAGTAATTGTTTCACAATCGGCTACTCTGACATTCATGTTAGTAATGACTAATGGTGTCACTAAACTTCTGTAGTGACATTTCACCAAAAAATTTCTATAGAAGGCAATGGCCTACTGTCACATCACCTTGACACATCTCCATCAAGGTGGTACTGCCCATGTTGACCTTGACAGGGTAGATCTTGAACACCACTTAGCATCACAAGGTTACAAGTCAGTCACTGAGACTGGACATGTTTTTTTGGTTTTTTTTTTTTTTTCGTCTTTTCTAGGGCCGCACCCGTGGCATATGGAGGTTCCCAGGCTAGGGGTCAAATTAGAGCTGTAGCCTCCGGCCTACAGCAGAGCCACAGGAACGCAGGATCTGAGCCGTGTCTGTGACCTACACCACAGTTCATGGCAACACCGGATCCTTAACTCACTGAGCGAGGCCAGGGATCGAACCCTCAACCTCATGGTTCCTAGTTGGATTCGTTAACCACTGAGCCATGATGGGAACTCCATATCAGACATGTTAATAAAAATGTTTAATGTCAAGAATCACATGGAAATGCCTTGCAAAAGAAGATTAAGTGACATAAATGAGGGAAAGTGGCTGGTAATGATGTCACAAAATATCTTATTTAAAAAATTGGTATGTAACACAGGAATATTCTTGAGTTAGAGATATATTCTTTTCTTTTTCACTTAAAATATATGGCTCTCTCTGTTTATGCTGAATTTTGTACTTTTAACAGTGAATGACATGAGAAAAAATATTTATTTTCCTTCATAATTCTTATCCTAATTCAACTGTTTTACCATACAGTGAGTAATGCAACTCAGAGTTTAAGAAATAGAACCACCAGGAGTTCCTTGGTGGCCTAATGTTTGAGGATCCTACATTGTCACTTCAATGGCACAGGTTCAGTTTCTGGCCTAGGAAATCCTGCATGCTAAGGGTTTGGCAAAAAAAAAAAAAAAAAAATCCTGGAACAGAAGTAGAACCCCTGACTTTCGTGAAATTGAAGCAGGAGACAGATGGATCCCAGGCTGAGCAACTTTAATGTTTCCCGTGAACAGATATTTCAAGATAAAGACTATAGCAGGAGCAAGGAGAAGCTCTCTCCTGCTTAGCTAAAAGATAGAGACCATCTATTTCTCAATGTTGAGGTTAAGGAGATGTCCAGAATGGAACTACACATTCACGGAAACGTTCCTCAGGGGTCAGAGAAGGGAGGGGCACCTTTCTGATGTGCTGTGGCTGATGTCTATTTCATAAGCTGTCATTTCATCTGGTCTGCTGTCAACCCTTGTGCTAGAATCCATCTTGGCTAAAAGATGGTGTGTGCACACAGGGGAGGGCCGTGAATCTGGCCAAATGTGAGCTCAAAGCCAGATGGAGAAAGATGATTGGCCAGAGGACGCCCAGAAAGACTACAAGTGATATAAATGACCTCCAAAGAACTTGTCCTTCTCTTCCTTTCTTCCTCTTTCTCTCTCTCTGTCTCAGTCTCTCTTTCCCTCTCTGCACCACCCCTCCCCTACTGGAGCCTGCCTGTGCTTTTTCCATACCAACTTCTCTCTCTTCTCTCTTAATAAACACTTATTTGCCTCACTACTTTAAGGCTCTTTACTGAATTATTTTTCCAAAGGGACAAGTTCTGGGAAAATACATTAAGTGGTTAGGATTCAGCATTCTCAACCCACAGCCACCAGAGGACAAAATATCAAGTTTTTAAAATTGTGGTAAGTAATCCTCTTTTTGAGAAACGGTAAATAATTTCTTTTTTCACTGCACTAATTCCATGAGCCCAGAAAAATTCAACTTTGTCACTCCTAATGCAAAACTTACTAATTTTTAAAATAAAGCTATCCAAGTAAAAAAACAGTACCATGTAGTCCTATCAATCCTACAATCTTTCTAACATTTAGCCCTTTGTGACAAATGTTGACAACTTCAGTGAGCCCCTAGTCCGTTAACGTCAAAACTTGGAATTCTTTTAAAATTCTTAAACAATTTACTGAAAAAAAAAACAAAAAAACAAAAAAACAAACAAAAAAAAACTTGATAAAGATTTTTGGAATTCTTTAAAAGTTCTTAAAAATGACTCCTTAAAGACTGAAGTATGTTCAAAATAGGAAAAGTATAATGATTATTTCCTAGTATATTCTAAAAATAATTCAAAAGTAGACCTAAATTTTGAAAAGCTAACTTGGAAATACAGTGGAAAGACTGTCCCCTGACAATGAAACTCTTAGATAAACTCATAATGGAACCAAGAATAGCAAAGCAGCCACCTCAAAAGCAGAGACCTCTCAGGCCAGCAGGACTTGACATTAACCTGATTACAACTATTAACACATCTAAAAAAAGAATGCATTACTCAGAAGAAGGCTTAGCCAAATACAGAAACACAAAATAGATAGGATTGCAATACTGAATATTATATAAGTGCATTTAACCTCTTTCCAAAACAGCGGGTGCTTAGATGCTGATCCCTGACTATATTATTACCTGAACCAATTTTAAGGCTATACCTAGTGTGAGGATAAAAGTGTTCAAGGACAAAATGGATGTCTCCTGTTATTGACATGCTGTGGCTGATGTCTATTTCATGAGCTGTCATTTCATCTGGATCTACTACTAATGCAGGAACTGAAGATTTTTTTTTCTTATTGGGTTTGAGGAAAGCCCAGTAGAACCCCTGCTCATTCACCTCCATCTGATACCCAGCAGTGATAATCCACCAATCCTTAGGTCAGGTCAACCATCCTACAGGTTTTAGCTAAAGAACCTCCACCACTGTCACTTTTGCAAGGCTTCTGTCAGCTTGCCTTCAGACTGCAAATACCCACCACCTCTCCCACAGGGCAGGGAGGGCAGCTGGATTCCTTTTATAGCACACTTGCTAAGTAGTAGAGAAGTGCTAACTCTATCCCACCCTCTGTTGCTTGAGGTTGTTAGGGGAATACTCTACAAGGTTATCTTCTCTCCTTATCCCAAATAGAAACTTGAGACAAAAGATCCTTTTCTATCTGAATTCACTGATTATTGTTTCATATTCTAATAAGACTTGGTTTTCTGGTCATCCCTAGATCTTCCCACCATTTTTTTCCAAAAATCCCTCAGTCTGAATGGAGTGGGTGTTCCACCACTTTTAGAAGATATAATAATACAAACACCTAAAATAATAAGAGCTCTATAATCTAGGCCACCAAGAATGTTTCCTCTTTGGAAAAATCTTTGATTGTAAACCCTGGCAAAAACAAGAAATGGTGTTTTCTTTTTCTTTTTTCTTCCTGACACAACAGTCTTCACCTACTACATTTCAATCACTAGAGAGAAGATTAGGTACATAAAAATGCAGAAGAAAACATTACATATTTAAAAAGTAGTACTTTAAGGAGCTCCTATTGTGGTGCAGTGGGTTAAGGATCTGGAGTTTCTGCAGCTGTGGCTCAGATTTGATCCCTGGCCTGGAGGGAACTTCCACATGCAGCTATTAATTACTTGATGTATTATTTGCTATATACATATTCTCTACACGTTATTTAATTTGAATTGACAATGAATTAAAAATATAGGTAATTGTTCCAAAGTGAGATATCAAGCCAAGCAGCTTGAGAATTCAATTAGCAAATGTCATTTGTAAATGTCCATAAAGGTCTGAACTAAAGTAGTAAAAAAGCATAATAATCAACACAGAGGAGGAAGACTGACCTGTGAGACATTTGATGAGCCTAAAATTCTCCCAGAGAAGAGGAGACCTTCTAGTCTTCATTGTTTATTTATAATAATAATTCCTGAATCTAGCACTTAAGACGCTATCTTTGACAAAGCAATAGAACAATAAATATTTTCAATATTACTCATGAAATACTCCCAAGTCATAACCTATCATATCATATTTATCTTATATAATTTCCAATTAATGATAAAAAGCATCTGAAGACCAACGTGTTAAGGATTGATTATTCAGAAAGAATTCATTTTTGTTGATTAAAAGAAATTGTTGTGTGGCTTATGCAATGTTCCAGAATTGTTTTTCCCCAAGTAAGTAAAAATTTGAGTCACCTTGACCTTTTGTAATAAGATTATGCCACATACACAACTGTTCCATCTGTTTCCGCCTTCAGTTTTAACAATAGCTCCGTTTAAATTTTTGTGTCTTGGTAATTATTGCACCACAAGGCAAAGAAACAACAAAAATAAATGAGATGTTGCTTTGCCCTGGATGGTTATATCATGATTCAAGGTAACATTCAGGTGACATTACAAGTTGTCAGAGCAGCAGTGAACCATACTTCAGGAAGGGGGAAAAAAAAATGTGTGAAGGATGTTTATTTCCCTATCCAATATAAGTGACAAGGTTGAAATAAGGATAGTGGTGTGTCTATGAAAATATATCACTATTTAAGGAATCCTTTTATTAGACACAGTAGAAGTGCTATCTTAGAGAAGCCACCCATACTGTGGCTAATTATCACAATCCAGCATGCTAATTGCTTTTGATCTGCAGGCTGTGCTTTCAATGAGTCTTATTGAGGACTGCTGGCTGTACCAAGACTGCTACTTAATAAGAATAGCCCTTATCAAAGGATTGCATCATCTCTGACTATCAAATCTATAGGAAAGCATTAGCTAAGGCTTTAAAGTGTGGAAACATTTTGGTCAATAGACTTTTGCTCAAATACTGCATATTTCAGGATCATTCCTAGAAGCCATCACATTCCCAACGTCTATGAATAATCAGCATGTGAAACATAGAGGAAAGTAATGAGCAAGGGTCAGCCAGGGTCTTCTTTCTACTGAAAGCTAATTTGAGTACAGTGATACACCAAATGCTCTTTGGAACTTTAGTATGAAATGAGATACTTTCCTAGGATACAGTGGACATATCAGACAATTGGGCCTAGATATTAAGATAATATGAATTTACTAACCTATGTATGTATAAATATAAATATATGTGCATTTCATATTTACAATGTGTGAAACTTTGTGCTTTTTACTGTGTGTGAATTTAATTTAATACAGCAATCCTACAAGTGTGTGATTTTTTTCACATTTCTAGAATAAGCAAACTGATATAGAAAACGATTTTTAAAAAGTAAATGTTCTAATGTTTTATATTAAGTGACAATATCAAAATTCAATGCATGGTGCGATGGCTTCAGAACTCATGCTTAGTACAGATTTTTTAATTACTATATGTTTACATATATTATAATTATATATATATAATGACACTCAACAAATAGAGAATTATAATGAAAAGCGGTGCTTAAATTTACCAGATTCAATGTACCATTTATAATATATATTTTGAATGTCCCCTTTAACATGCCAAAATTCAGTTTAGAGAGAATAATCTAACCTTATAATTTATTAATAAAGGCAATTTAATGCTACCTTTGAAAGATAAGGAAAAATTAAAGCATGCTATATAAAAATCCTATTCTACAACAGAAATTTTTAGGCACAGGGAGGCAGGAGCCATAAAGAAGAAAATATACACCACATATAGAATGATCATGAGCACAGCATTTTATATGGATAACAAGTTTGAGTAAAGTTTGAATAAACAAAGTATAATCTTACCTTGATTTTTCAGGTAGCTGCATTCCTGAGAAAGACTCAACATGAGGATGTGTTCATATTTTTCAAAGAATCAAATTTCAAGGTTAGACACAATAGATTTTTCACCTACACGAATATAAAGAAGGATATTTTGCTAATTGCAGTGCTCAGAATATTAATTTCTGTGCTAGATTGGTTAGTAACTACTGTGCATCAAATAATTCCACCTAAAAATGCCCCTGGTAACTCCTATTCATTAGGACAAATAAAGCTCTTCAATTTCCAAAAGATTTTGGAAAGGGTAATGCATTATTTTATTTACTTACATAGGTATGTACGTATGTATATGTATTTTGTGTATGTGCACATACAGGTTATAGTACATATGGAGTCATTGTATTCAATTGATTCTATCACAAATTTTCACCTAATCTTAAAGAGTTTTCCAATGCTATACAACTTATAAATCAGCCTCACTATTTTTAACACTGGGGTAATATCTTGGAGGATGTATTGCCATAATTATTTAACCATTACCATATTGACAGGAACACTACTTTCATCTTTCTATTATTTTTTCTATTTATTTCTTATATCTTTCTAAAAGTTATTTTTATTATTTTCTTCTTTCTGGTCTTTTGTGTTTTTTTGTCTTTTTTTTTAGGGGCACTCCCATGGCATATGGAGGCTCCCAGACTAGGGGTCCAATTAGAGCTTTAGCCACCAGTCTACCACGCAGTCACAGCAACACAGGATCCCAGCCGCATCTGCTATAGCTCACAGCAATGCTGGATCCTTAACCCACTGAGCGAGGCCAGGGATTGAACCTGCAACGTCTTGGTTACTAGTCAGGTTTGCTAACAACTGAGCCACGACGGAAACTCCTCTTCTTTCTGGTCTTAACCTCAGTTTAAGATAGTTTTTCAGAGTTTCTTTATCTAATTTACTTAGGTTATTATCAAATTAATGCAATACTTGCCTTTTTATATTGTAACCATTAGTACTAAGTGTACCTATAGTGATAGAGCTTGACAGAGTGTATCATGGTCGCACTCAGATAACATAATTCTTTGTTAAAGTGGCTATTTCAGTGGGGATGATAGGGACAATTCTTCCTGAATCCTTTATTTCCTAAAGAGTCCAGTTCTCTGAGCTTAGGTATTCACAGCCAATTTAGAATGACTTGTATACTGATATGTGTTCCATCACAGTGAATTTAGATATATTTCACTGTGTAAAGCTTTTTTAGGGTAATAAAGATAAATACTTGTCTGCACTCCCCCTGGAGAAAAATTGCTTACACTCCAAGAGGAAAAAAAAAAAAATCCTGTCTCTGTCTTTCTGTCTATCTATAGGGAGAGGAATATGGTCAGGTCTAGAGCTTCCCTACATAAGATCAAAATTCCTTTTGGGGGTTGCTTTCTGGGATTACACCCCACTACATGTGCAGGTAGCATCTGAGACTACTGCATCACTGTGTGGAGATTGGGGCTCAGGGCAGTAAATCAAGATGTTTTAGCTTTCTGGCTTCTGCTTATTCCGAGTGATAATCTCTTTGTCTCTCACCCAGAGGTCTCTTGTGTTTGTCAGTGTGTGTGTGTGTGTGTGTGTGGTGTGTATACATATATATATATATATATGATAGTAACATAATCAAACAAGGAAAGTAGTTAAAGATTAAGAATGAATATTATCTCTGGTCTGGTTAATGCAGATGCACAAGACAAATTAAAAGAAAAGAGGAAACAAACTGACAAAGAAAAAATTTATCTTTTGGTTTTCTTATCCTGCCTTAAAAAAAAAATGAGGATTATTTCATCACGGTTTATATATATACTATGACATGATATATCTGTACCATGACCAGCTAATTTGCTGACTTCTACGTAGGATCAAATCTCAAACTTAGCATTGTCTTTGGCCTAGAAGAGGATGGGTTTGATTATGTCACAATAAAAACACAACAAAATCAAAATCTTAAGTGGTTTGGGACAAAATGGGATATAGCACATGGAAGAAATAAGACTTCGTTTGTATAAGGCAGTAAGATGTGTAATGGGAAACAAAATTTGCCACCCTAATGTCTCTTTAGCGTAATGGTTATTTTCGGCTGAAAATAATAAAGGCCCAAAAGTCTTAGGAAGAAATTTTGACCTTCCACCTAAATGCCTAAAAAAGAATTTAGATGGAGGAACTATGCCTGCAATAGAGCCAACCCCAGATATATCTGCAAAGAACATGGGTTAGGTATGGTGTGAGAAAGTGGAACTGAGCAGAACCTGAAGCCCCCACACCCAGGTACAAAAGCCCAAGCACTAATAATTAGAACAACAAAATCACAGACATTTGATGCACATTGCTGAGTTGTTTTACAGATACTTTAACTGCCACCAGAGGAAAAAAGCTAACTGCATGATGACCAGACTGCCGTCATGACATAAGCTGCTCCAAATTGAACGGTGCTGCATCTATAGCCAGCACAATCCCAAGAACTGGCCTCAAAAGAAGGCGATTAACAGTACTACTCATAATCTGTGTCTTTGTGAGCATCAAAATAACTGTAGCTTGCCTGGTCTGTTATATAAATGGGCAACTAAAATTGTTCAGTAAGGGGATTTATAGACCCATGCTGACTTCTTTCATTGTGAGAATGTGGCATCCTACGTTGTTTCAGGAAGAGGGATCCCTTCTACGTCCCGAAAATGGGCTCTTGTCTAACACTTAGAAATGAATTTTCTGAGGAGACACATGTGCTGACAAAGCAAAAGATTTTTATTGGGAAGGGGTGCCTGGCAGAGAGCAGCAGGGTAAGAGAATCCAGGAGAACTGTTCTGCCATGCGGCTCACAGTCTCAGATTTTACAGGAATGGGGTAAGTTTCAGGGTTGTATCTGGCCAGTGGTCTTGCTTGGTCCATACTTGGTCTGGCCTGGGGTCCTTCATGATAGCATGTGCACCTCTCAGCCAAGATAGATTCCAGCCCCATGGATTCTGGGATGTTGGTTGTCTCCTCCCTCCTCTTAACCCCCTCCCAAATTCTCCTGATTAGGGTTAATTTTCAGGGAGAACCATGATCCTTATTGGGGCCTCCTACTGTGAGACAACTCATGCAAGCAGTAATAGTACTGTGCCTGGCCAAGGTAGGAGGTTTCAGTCAATGGTCCCCTAATAATATCAGCATGAAGAAGTTACATAAGATACATTTTGCATCTAATCCCCTAGATATGGAATGATGTTCTGACAAGTGGGGATTGCAGGAAACTGCCTTCAGCAGGAAGCCCCTTTTCTTGTCACTTTAGCAGAAACTATAGTGTAACTCACTTTTTAACAAGGCGCCCACATACTCTACTCCTCTCTGTCACAAGCATAACTTTGAAATATTTTAGTCACACAATACTTTGCCTAACTTGTCAGTTCTTTCCTTAGATCAAAGAAGTAGACATGAAGAATAAATAATTAACACATGAACAGATCTCTTCCCTAGATTCCCCTTCAATGATCTCCCAAACAAACTTGTGGCCAAACCATGTGAACAAGATAACAGCTAAAGGGAGATCACGAGAAGTCAACAAGCCTGTACATGGTTTTAAAGGGAAAGAGAGAAGCCTGCACGCAGTGAGGGATGGCAAGAACTCTGAATCCCTATCTCAACGATTGAGATAACTTTTCTGATTTCCTTTAAAACTTTGATGACCAAGCAGAATCTTCACAGGTGGTTTTTGGGGGATGCCAGGTCCACCATCTCCCCAGATTGCTGGCATTCTGATTAAATGTACCTTTAATTTATTTTCTTTTTTAAATGTTTTTTAATAAATTTTATTGGAATACAGATGATTTACAATGTGGTGTTTGTTTCAGGTGTACAGCAAAGTGAATCGGCCATACACTTACATATATATTCATTCTTTCCAAGATTTTTTTCCCCACAAAGGCAGAGTACTGAATAGATTTCCCTGAGTTATATAGTAAGTCCTTGTTACCAATGGATTTTGTATACAGTATTGTGCGTAAACAGTACTTTTTCTTTCCATGGACATTTGTGAGTATTGATTGTGTAAGTGGTAAGCAGCAGAACACTGTTCATTCAGTAACAGAAGTTCTGGACAAGGCCTAGAGATTAGAGTCCACTCAGAGTCCCATTGTCTTTGCTTGGCCCAGAAAACATTTATTTACCAAACTTTGCTTTTCTATCTTCACGTCAATTAAACTGCCTCCCCTCTGACATCCTAAACTACTACACTCAATATCTTTTTTTTCTTTGGCTGAAGATGCTATTTACGGTAAAGTCTTCAGCCACTTTGATGAGTTACTCAGTTTTCCTGGGTCTGTGTATACATGTTATTAAATTTTAATTTTTCTCCTATTAATCTGTCATGTCAATTTAATTTTAGACTAGTCAGAATCTGGAAGCATAGAGAAAAATGTCTTCCTTCCTAATATTTTCTGTGCGTTACAGGGATATAATCTAGTTTCTAGAGTGAGAGAAGCAAGCAAAGAAATGAAAAATATTGCAGCAACATGGATGGAATTAGAGATTCTTATACTAAGTGAAGTAAGACAGAAAGAGAAACATAAATACCATATCACTTATATCTGGAATCTAATGTATGGCATAAATGAATCTTTCCACAGGAAAAAAAAAAATCATGGACTTGGAGAACAGACTTGTGGTTGCCAAGGGGGAGAGGAGGGACTGGGATGGACTGGGAGTTTTGGGTTAATAAAACGCAAACTATTGCATTTGGAGTGGATAAGCAATGAGATTGTGCTGTACAGCACAGCGAACTATATCTAGTCACTTGCGATGGAACGTGATGAAGGATAATGTGAGAAAAAGAATATATATATATGTACATATATGTGTGCGTGTGTGTGTATGACTGGGTCACCTTGCTATACAGTAGACATTGACAAAACACTGTAAATCAACTACAATGGAAAAATAAAAATCTTCAAATATGCAAAATATTACATTTAACACAAAAAAAGTGGATTTCTTTTTTTGTGATCTTAGGTAAGACAAATAATTAGCTGTGCTTTACTTTTTGCATTTGTAAAACAAGAAAAAATAAACATCCCTGTAAGCCTTTAACATCCCTGTAAATGTAGACAGTAAATGCTCTAAGATTTAATCAAATTATTTCTAGGCAATAAAATATTTTGTTTAAGACTAATCATGCCCTGGATATTGTGAAACAGCTAAGGGTCTTTTCCATGCTGCTTACTATAAAGGCAGAGAAGAGAGAGTATACTGAATTATACACTGCCCCTTAAAGCTTCTGCTCAGCACTTTTTGGTAATAATGCAGTAATTTCACTACTCTTGGCTTCAAAGGCAATTTAAGTGCAATCCCATCCTATGTCCAGAAGTACGACAACTAACATCAAACCACAAACTACATCTCTATACCAAGATCTTGCTATGGTTCCATGAAGTAAAATTATATTACTCTAGAAAATAAATCATCTTGCCATTTTGAGACAATGAATTCACAGATTAAAAAAACAGTTGCATGTATAAGGAATTTCTGCTTATTTTACCATGTTTATTATTAAGCTAAAGCAGAATATAATATTTAACAGTGACAAAAAGTCACTTCATCCAACATTATATACATTCAATATGTCAGAACTACTTTTTTTTTTTTAATTTTTAAAAGAAAGTGCTAATGTAATTGTGTAAGACTTTTAGGAACCATGACCAAGCAATGGCTAATCCTTTCAGTAAGATTCCTCTTAACTTTTATTACTTAAAAAAAATTCAGATCTCTAGATTCTGATCATAGAAAGCCAATTAAATTGTCTGTATGCATGTGCAGGGCATTTTACTCTCTGTCTTTTGCATTATCTTAGGCAAAGCAAAGCTTTATGAATAATTAACTCCTAAAAGTTGAGGAAATTATCTTCAATGAGATGATAACTGTTGAAGCTTTAAAGCTAAACAATTTGTGTGAAATATGGTACTTATCAAGCAATAACTATTTTAATAAATTTCTAGGTTTGCTTCATTAAAATAATTGCATAGCAGATAGGTTAGGCCATTTCTATATTCCATGCTTTTGCTCTTCCCAGGTCTTTACCCAGAGTGTCTAACCTCGGAATCTGTTCTGTCCCAGTTCCTGAGCACCCAAGTTCTCAATTCCACCTTCCATGAGCTTATCTTTTGTTTTGCATCTCTATTAAATAAAGTAATTACATTAATGCAAGCATAAATAAATCCAGAGTTTATAAAATTCTCTCAAAATTTTATGAGCAACTGCAATGATATTTCAAATACTCTACAATGTTTTGTTATGTCATTAACCTCAGCCTTATAATAGGTACTTGCACTTTAATTTTTATATATAATTTATATTTATAGGTAACATATGAGCAAAAGTACATAAAAAATGTGTCATATACATAATAATCCATAAACAACCAATGTGAGAATTATAATACTTTAGGATTTTTCATACAAATATGATTTCTGTAATTAAATTTTCTCACATGACATTAAAAATTATTTTTTAACATTGATTCCCTTTTTAAGTAAATCATATTTGTTTATATAACTGAATTTTTACTTTTCTCTTTATAGACTAAATTAGCTCCTTACATGTTATGTGATTTCCTTTCCTTTTTTGCTTTGTAGGGCTGCACGTGCAGCATATGGAAGTTCTCAGGCTAGGGGTTGAATCAGAACTACAGCTGTTGGTCTACACCACAGCCACAGCAACACAGGGTCCGAGCCACATCAGTGACCTACACCACAGCTCACAGCAATGATGGATCCTTAACCCACTGAGCTGAGTGAGGCCAGGGATCGAATCTATATCCTCATGGATTTTGGTTGGGTTCATAACCACTGAACCACGACGAGAACTCCCTTATTTGTTTTTTCATGTGCCTGTATCTGTTACATTTTTTTCCTATTAATTATAAACTCTTAACCTCCAAGGAGGACTTTTTCTGTTTGCTTGTTTGTTTGTTTGTTTTTTAAATGATCTAAGGATTTAGATTTTAAATACTTGTTATTTCATGAAATTTTTATAAATTTATTTTTTTACTTCCCATCACTAAATAACCACTTAATCTTTTATGCATCCGATAGTAAAATTAGTTCTTACTATATAAACTGATTTGGGACCTTTCATTTCCTTTAAGATGGCAGTGAACTTTATTTTATAACATTATTTTAATAGCACCATGTCCTATTTTATGAGTATAGTATTTTTATTTATAAAAATTTATAATGGTTTTAATATAAATGACTAGCACTGCTTTGATTGACAAATACATGAATAGAAATAACTTTGTAATTAACTGTCATATAATTTACACTATGAGAAGATCATAATTCAATATTTTATATCAATTCATCTTCTTGAGCTAAAGAATTCTGCTTTCAAAACATTAGTTTATTCCATTGCAAACATTAGGTATACAAGATACACAAAAAAGATGAGGTACATATGTGATCAATAGCCTAATAATCTAAGACCAATAGTTACTGAAATCCTTGAGGATAGAAATAAATTACTTTTACTCCCATGGACAAAGGATTTTGCCATAAATCATAACACTCTTCAGTATCTGCTTTGATTTTAAGTCACTCTATTTCCATCGGTCTTTTAGGCTTTCTTCTTAAAGTAATTCAAGGAAAATTTTAGAAACAAGTTTAACTTACCTTTTTAAGGATATTTTATGTAATTAGAGCAATTTCTCAAATAGTTGCATTGTGGTAGAGAAAAATTAAATACCATATTCATGGTATCAAATAGACATGAGAAAAGTGCATGCTACTCAAATCTTAAGTTTATTAATATATTCATCTGCTTCTCTAAGTACATCCTTTGATATATAGCTTATTAAACATTTAACAGCTCGTACAAATATTTTTTCAGTACTTTTAACACTTCTTTCTCAGCAGAAAAATTAATCTCTAAGTTATGCTCATTAATCACTTTCTCCCATATCCTGTGATTCTCAAAATCTCCAGCCTATGAAATCATATAACTCAATTCAGTTTTATCAGATTAGTTAGTTCTCACTGACCAGGAGTACTGTATTTTTGTAAAGAGCTTTTTATTTTATTATAGTGACTTCCAGTGCTTACAGCGAGGTTTACCTATTTCAGGTCTGAAAGCAGGAATCCAGCAAGTAATATATTATTTTTATCAGTTTATTACTGTTTCAAGATTGTCTCCTTGGGGATATGGTAGTAAAACTCTATTAAAAATATTAAATCTCATTTACTTTCATGGTTAACATTTTTTTCCCACTGATTTTCTCAGAATCAGACTTTGTTTTTGTTGTTTTTCACTGCAATTTAGACATAAACAAAAAGAATATATTTAGTCATCAGTGTGTTGATTAAATTATATTTGAGGAAAAATTTTGTGAAATATGACATATTCAAGTTTTAGAAAGTCTTATTTGTAACTTCTTTCTGATATACTAGAATTATTAAATTAATCCCTATGCTCTATGTACGTGTTATTGGAATACATAGTTACATCAATATTCATTTCTTTGGAAAATATGATTTGAAACATTAACTGAATTGTTTTTTTTACATTCATGTACTATGGAAATACTTATTTTTACTCAGGTTATTGTGGAAAAAATCTAATTTTTGTACTCAGGTTTCTGTGGAAACAATATAATTTTTGAAATGTTTCAGTGTTCCAACTTCCAAAAGTATCTCATTTATCATCTATTCATAGTGACCTCATGCTACACACTAAGATCTGTTCTCGCTTTATAAATCTTAATATAATCATAGCCTTGCTTTCATGCAACACTTCTCTGTACATTTTCTCATCTTAATTTGCCTCAGGTTTATTTTTTTTCTGCTGTAACCACGGCATGTAGGGTTCAAACCTATGCCAGGGCCAGCGTTCAAACCTATGCCACATCAGCAACCCAAGCTACTGTAATGACAATGCCAGATCCTTAACCCACTGCACCACAAGAGAACATCTTCTCTGGTTAATTTTATTTCCCTCAATTTATCAAATATACTTTGGAAAATATCACCAGTGAGATCTTTATTTTCAAGTTCAATGGTCATATTTGGTCCTTACCTTTACAAAATATTTAACATTGTTAATCAAGGAAGCAGCAATCTACCAACAAAATGCTGAGAAAGCCTCCTTCCAAAAGATAGTAGTTTCCAAAAGATTGTAGTTTTCAAAAGGAGAGGCTTCCCCAAAGGCCACTGGATATAATTAGGAGGTATAGCCTCTTCTACTTTTCAGTTTTGCTTAGCACCAATTCTGCTGAACTAAGACGGGGTCATCCAATAGTAAAATATATGTTCTAACATACTAAACTGTGTCATAGGAACTTTCCTAAATGCTATGAGTTCTATCTGCTGGAGAAAACTCAGTAAGAGTGATTTCTGATCTCAAAAATGGCCATATCTGTTTTTGGCAAGGTTTCTGGTAATAGAGCTGTAAGCTCCAGGCTTCATTGTGAATTATTTAACACCTAGAATCCCTTTGTGTTTTGTGAAAGACAAACTGAATAGAATGTCTTTGTACCCATGTGTAGAATAGCAAAACACTAAAAAAAATAATTAAAATAGGACAAGCCTTATGGATGCTTTTTGGAACACAGAGAGTAATATAAATGTTAATTTTCTGCTTGCATTTGTGATTTCCAGTAGATTTTTTAATTCCTACCTTCTGTGACTTTTTAAAAATGTTAGTTCAACAGATTACACAGATCATGATTATATGAATGTTGGATGTTGTATCTTAGGATGTTAGAGATATTACAATATGTTTTTCTTGGTCTGAAACATATATATGCATTTGGGACTTAAGTAAAGAAAAGATATACAGAATTATGCTCATGAACAGATATTGGAGAACAAATGAGACAGTTTTTCATAATGTTCAGTGATAAATATAAATAATATTATATTCCCAAGAACCATTCTTGACTAATAAGGAGTAAAAGCTATTTAGAATCCTTTGTGAGCTTTCCTTCATGGTAGAACTTAATGAATTAAAATGCATTTAAGGGAGTTCTCTAGAAATGGGTAGTAATAGCAAATTCTTAAGAAGTTCTTAGAAAAAAGAAAATGATGAAGTTCCCACTGTTGCTCAGTGGATTAAGAACCTGGCTACTATCCATGACAATGCAGGTTTGATCCCTGGCCTTGCTAGTGGTTTAAGGAGCCAGTATTGCCACAAGCTGCATCGTAGGTCACAGACATGTCTTGGATCTGGCATTGCTGTGGCTGTGGTGATCTCTGGCCAGGGAACTTCCATATGCCACAGGTACAGCCCTAAAAAAAAGAAAAAGAAAATGATTACATTCACACATAGATTGTATCAAAGAGCTGCATGGAGAAATTTAAGTGGGAAAGAATAGAGATAAAGAGAGATTCATGTTGACACGTGTCGGGGTATGTCCCCGGCAATGCTATTCACATCCTGCGTGGAGCCAGTTGCTGCTTAAAGAAAGAGAGGAGACTTGGGTCCCATGGCAAGAAGCCCAAGTGCCCAACAAGCCTTTAGGCTGTCCTTTTATTGACCAAGAAACATAAGTCCACATGCCCACAAACCCGTTCCCAGTTAAAGGTTAAACAGATACAATCAAGCAGGAATAGATATAGGTTAAAAACAGTTAAACAGATACAATCAAGCAGGTCATAAACCACAAAGCCCAAAACAAGACAATCCTAAGCAGGGAGGGATCTGTTTCCTATCAAGCAGAGCATTCTCTGCAAGAGGCTTAACAGCATTCCATCAAGCCTCTTATTCTGCTCTAAACTATAGGCAGCATTCCACCGAGGCTTACATAGTGCTCATAGGGAGCACTCTGCTTAAGTTATTTTCTTATATTTTTCTCCACAGACATGATAGTTAAATGTATGTATGTATATATGTAGTGGCTGATTTTCACTCATATGTCAAATCTTCAGAGACCCTCATCTTATCGAAATTTTTGTTAATCTTATTTTTATTCATCACATTTTTTATTATTTGAAAAATGTATTTTATTTGTTTATTGTATATATCACTCTTCCAATGCATACTCAAAGACAATAAAGTTAGAGTCATTTATTGTTTGTCTCCAGTACCTCTAAAAATGTGCAGTAGATAGAAAATACCCAATCAACATTTATTGAATGGATGAGCAAACTGAAGTAGTGACAGACCTGAATAGAACTTGAACATATTCACTAGTTGTGTGAGTTGCAAAAATCAAATTATCTTTTTGATATGGATAAGCATGGAAATTAAAAAATAATGTCTTAAAGCTAAAGTGGAAGCTTAATTAACTATATATTTAATAAGATCAAGAGAATAACTCAAATAACATCTGTATTGGAAGGGCCCTTTGTCATGAAAACCAAGAATAATTCTACAACAATCTGAATGAATAGATCCAAGGAACAGAGGATAAATAGCCATAAATTCCAACTTAAAAAAAAAAATATCAGTTGTTGGAGTTCCCATCGTGGCTCAGCAGAAACGAATCTGACTAGTATCCATGAGGATGCAGGTTTAGTCCCTGGCCTTGCTCAGTGGGTTAAGGATCTGGTGTTGCTGTGAGCTATGGTGTAGATTACAGAGGCGGCTCAGATCTGGAGTAGCTGTGTCTGTGGTGTAGGCCAGCAGCTATAGCTCCGATTCAACCCCAACCCTAAGAACCTAAATATGCCATGGGTGCAGTCCTAAAAAAAGCCACACACACAAAAAAAGTCAATTGTTGACCAAATAAGCCTAATGTGTTAGCACTTCTTAAGTAATATGTTCCTTATTTACAATACTTCCTGTCTATGTGTGCTCTTGAGCTAACTATAATTTAGTCCATAGTTGCCAAAGTTTGACATATACTAAACAGAGTAAAATGGGGTTAGTGGCGATGGAAGAAATTTTCATATATTGAAGGTATTTTTGACATACAGAATTGAGCTTAAGCTTTATGCTAACTAGAAGAGCCTGTCTTATGGACTATCCAACATACACACATTGTACATTTGCTTAAACCCTAGGAAAAGGGTGCTTTGTCCAGAAGTAAAGGATGTGTATTTTGAAGCTAGAGATAAATGTCTCCATATTTGAGATCCTAATGTTAATTCTCCTTCAATGATAAGGCTCCCTTCTCAGGTGCTAAGTCCATACTGACTCACTGTGTGCATGCCAATCTGTCTTTTTTTTTTTTTAACTCAAAGAAATATATTCCTGTCATATTTGATGTTCTTTGTTCTAAAAAGATGTAAAACTGCTGAAAATCATTCTTGTCCAGAGCAGTTCCTCAGAGCTATCCAAGAGGCAATCTCCCAGACTATAGTCCTCAGTTTGGCTTGAATAAAATTATCTCCCATTTTTATTATTGATTTTTTTTATTGGTTATTTCCATCAATAATGCTTGATGTAGTCAACAAGATGTCAAAGAACCCACCTGAGCTCTTCTGTAACCTATTGTGGACTGGCTTGCTGTACTAAGCATAGGTCCCTTGAGCACCAAACTGCCCAGCTTCAGAGCATTCTTTAGGTGTTTTGGTAGGTTCTTTCTGATATATGGACCTCATTATCTTAAGCATTTGGCCTGTGATTTTTATTCCAGCTTTATCTCAATACTTGGAATTTTTTTTTTTTTTTTTGGCTTTTGTCTTTTTAGGGCTGTACCCATGGCATATGGAGGTTCCCAGGCTAGGGGCTGAATCAGAGCTACAGATGCCAGCCTACACCACATGAAGGAAAGGTTATTAGCTTTAATGGCCTTTCTCTCCAGAAGACTGACTCCTGAAAATACCAAGGGAAATGCCAGAGAAACACTGACTGTCCAAGCCCCGAAACCTTGGTTCCTCCGGACCTAACTCATTAAACTTTAACTGATAAAACAATCTGGACAAGAAACAGACCTCCTTGGCAAAAAAAAAAAATTTCCATACTTAGCTTCCTTATATAGTTTACCCCACAACGACCTTCAATGCAGTAGCCCGGTCTTGTTCTAAGACTGACTGCTGCCCTTCCTTGCTTAATAAAGGTTATCTGGCTCTGTTGAGATCCTCTCCACTTGTCCCCCCACCCCACCCCCACTGTCCTTTCATTTTCCTTACACCACAGCCACAGCAACACAGGATCCTAGCCATGTACGTGACCTACACCACAGGTCACGGCACATCAGATCCTTAACGCACTGAGTGAGGCCAGGGATCGAACCTGCTTCTTCATGGATCCTAATCAGGTTAGTTAACCACTGAGCCACAATGGGAACTTGAATACTTGAAATCCTAAAGACATACTGTTACCTTTCCTAGGTAAAGAGGACCTAGGAGAAAATTCCTAAGAAGGGGCCTAGGGGTAATTTCTAGACAGGAAAGGGCTGTAAGGAAATTTGGAGTGAACTCAGTTGACTAAACTTTTAAAATCTGGCTTAAAATTGGGAAGATTTATATATTTATGGTCTGGACAAACTGACAGCAAAATAAGAGACTAAACCTATCAGTTCCAAAGAGAATGAACACTAGTGCTTTTGAGCCACACGGCATTCTCACATGGGACTGTGGCAGAAGTGTCTGAGGACTGATCCTCCTGATTTGTAGTGGTCCCATAGGGAATCACATCATGCCACTTGAAGTAGGTTGTGGCTTATCTGGGGGGACACACCATAAGGGTTGGTCTTCCGTTGCTCAAACCTCCCAGGGTGGTTTTAGACTGCTGGCAGGAGAAACTGAGAAACACAACAGCTGAACTGAGTCAAGGGTGACGCCTTGAGTTAAGCATACAAGCAGCACATTCTTGACCCACTACACTATCCTTAGATGTTGTTCAGACTTTGAAATAAAATGAAACTAAAAGAAAATGGGAAACTGCTTCTGAAATTTGAGTATCTCCTGAATGAGCAGCAACCCACTGAAACTCCAGCTGGCTTTCAGTTCAATATTGGAGCTGACAATTGCAAGTACTTGACAAAATGAGAAGCTTTAACAAAAGATAACTTAACTCTTAAGTGGCCAAGATTTGGCTCTTTTAACATTACAAAAGTGGCTTTTACATACACAGCTAGGAAAAAAAAAAATGATTTGATGAAACAGGTTTTCAAAATTCTGACCCTAAGGAAATAAAATACTCCAAGGAGAAAGCCTAAAATTAGAACCCTTATAGTGTCCTTGAAATGCAGACACAGACTACTTTACCTGATATCACAGCCTTCAGTCAATCTTGAGAATCCAAAACTTGAAGAAGAGAAAAAAAAAAAAAAAGGGAGGGTGGTGGATGGTGGAAAAGGCATTTTTAAACTCAACTAAGTAAATTTATCTCATTTTAACTTTCATTTATAAACTAGTGAGTTTATATTGTAATACCTGATTCATGACTAAGGGTTTTTTTTTTTGGGGGGGGGGTCACCTCCATAGCATGTGGAAGTTCCCCGATTCCAAGAATCAGACTTGCAACTTGTGCCATAACTGTGGCAATGCCAGATCCTTAACTTACTGCATCACCCAGGAACTTCCATGATTAAGCTTTAAAATGAAGCTATGGATCTCTGGTTGTGTCTACTTATATATGTCTGTGTGTACACTAGAGACATATCTCTATATTTGGATTGTATCATCAAAATTAATTTGTAAAAGAGCTCTATTTAATTGATTTAAAATAAGTACTTAAAAATTAGCTATTTCTAACTGTAATAAAAACCAACTTGAATTTTTTTAAAGGTTAGGTGATCTAGGATTAATCTTTAATGAATGAAAACAAGGTTACATTTATTGGTTTAATTAGGTCTATCTTTAGAGTTAACAACATTCACTATAAAACTTTTATTATACCTAAGTTTACTAAAAGTCAAATAAGTGCATATTATCTCTTTACAAATTTGTCAACAAGAAAAATAATTTGGTATAACGATATTTTAAGTAAATTAAATGTAAATGCGATAAGTTTTCAGATGAACTCTTTAAGAATAATTATGTTTTATGGTACAGCTACTTCAATTAGTTTCTACAAACCCTCTTTTACCTTGAAATTTTAGTTTTGTCACGTTAAGTTAAATGATGGATTCACTAAATATCCAAGTCATTTCCAAATGAGATAAAGTACTGAAATATTAATTGCTGGGCAAGTCTAAGCTTACTTATTTTGTCTTATTAAAAAAAAAAAAAACAACTAAAGATGATTGGATTTATTGGACACACATCGTGTACCACAGTGAGGAAAGAAATTGAGCTTCTAGAAAACATATGTGTTTCAAAAGGTATGGAATATGCTCATAGGTTTGCCAATCAGGAAACACTGGTATAACAGTTCACAATTGCTTGCTTCCTGGTTTTTGCTAAAATTTGGAGTTTTGAGGGTTAAAAATTCTGATTAATACATAGGATTGGAACTGCTGAACATAGTAAGAAAAACATATCCATGCAAAGAAAGTAAGATGTGTGTTTTCCATAAAAGATGGTATAAGGAATGGAAATGTATTTTTGTTGAGTGAAAATAAAGTGATTTTTGTCTCAAAGTTGATTATTTTTAAATGGGAGGGAAAATAAGTGACAAACTAATATGGGTATAGAAAAGCTGTAGAAGTTTTGTGGAAAAGGAACTCTAACAAGATTTATGCATGGTTAGCACTGACTAATATTGGGATAAATTTAACTAAGTGAATTTTGGTATTAAAAGTAATCTAGTTCAACACTGACCTAGATCTTCTATCTGTTAGGTGATAAAGTTTTCTTGAAATATTAATCTGCTTTTGATAACAGATTGTAAAATTTATTTAATCTTAAGTAATCTATTGAAACTTTCTGTATTTGCCCTCGAAATCATTTATTGTCCCCTGTTTCACTCTGACTTATGATCCTACTTAGCCAAGTGTTTTTAAAGCATTTTGATGCCTTTGACAAACTTCCTTAAATCAAATTCTAAATGAAGTTTTTTTTACCTCTACATAACAATGAGATGCTTCAGAGGGCACTTGAAGAATCTCAAAGATAAATATTAAACTTAATTAGGCTCATTTGGTATGTTAAATTACATGGGAAGCATTGCCACATGAGTAGCGTTAAATCTTAGGGTATATTGTATGGGTAAAAGATACTAATATAAATGTTATAGAGATAATATGAAATTGTAAAAATTAGGATATATTCTGGTACAATGTTATTAGTCCATAATTGTAGTTATTATTTTAAAATTATTATATGTCATAAAAATAAACTTAACCCTGAAACACCACAGAAAGAAAATGACTATGGCTGCATTTTACTAACAGATTATCTTCTTACTCCTAGGAATAACTTACAAGAAAATTATGTTGATAATTCTCCTCTAATTTGGTTTGCATATGTGTTCTACTTAAAGAATGATTGAGGGTGTTACCAAGATGGAAATGCAGTAACACTCACAATGGACATAATTTAAAGCTAATTTATTTATTTATTTTACCAAAGCAGTCAACATAAGCTGAATTAAGTGCTTTAACTTGAGCTGTCAACTAGCTAAAGATCAGAGAGCAAACATTTGTATTGACAGTCAATATGCCTTTAGAAATGCATAAGACTTTGGAATGCTGTGGAAACAATGAAAGTTTTAACCTCTTCAGGATAGCTTATTAAAAAACAGAAAACATGTTGCAGAGTTATTAAACTGTATACAACCACCAAAACAGTTGGCAATTACTAAAATATCAGGACATTCCAAATCTGACACTATAGAAGGTAGAGGAAATCAGCTTATTAATGTTGCAGCCAAACAGGCAGCTTTAAATACCCATTCCGTCCAGCCTTGAGAATGGCCACTACTCTCTGTGAACCCTGCCAACCTAGTCAAAGAGTTCCATCTACAGGCTCAAGAAATTGCCACTGAATAAGAGAAACAAATAGGGCAACAAGAAGGGTATGGCAACTAGACTTTGTCCAAATGCCACCAGCTCAAGAAAAAAAATATATTTTGGTAATAATCTGTATGTTTTCACATTGGGTTGAAACATTCCTTGCAAAAGAGCAGTAGCTCTAAGATAAGATAAACTATTATTTGAAAGGATAATTACTGTTTAGGGGATTCTGTCCAACTTACACAGTTACCGGGTAAATTATTTTACTGGACAAATAATTAAATCTATTTGTAACATGTGGCCAATCATGCAACATTTTCACTGTGTTTATCACTCCCAATCTTCAAGACTGGTGGAAAGAAGGAATGGCACTATCAAAACTCAATTGGTAAAACCTTCAGAAGCATTTAATCTCTCAGGGACAAAAGCTCCTCTGCTAGTGACTCTCAAACTTAGGTCTATACCTTTCAGTAAATATCAGCTGCCTCTTTTCAAAATAATAACAGGATGGCAAATGCAATTAAATGAGGGACTGTATGAACCAACCTTACTTAAGGGAGTTATATTACATCACTGTCAGGGTCTTATTGAGGCACTTAAAATAAATGAAATTTGGTAGCTAATCCCTTTCACAGTGAGCTCTCCAGAAACAAAGACCTTCAAGATCATGGATTACAACCTAGAGATTTTTTTAATGAGAAAATGCATCAAATAAAAGATTCTTTGCAGCCACACTGGAAAGGACTTTACTAGATATTATTAACTAATCCACTCAATGTCAAATTTAAAGGCATAGATACATGGATTTACATCTCTCATTTATAAAAGGGCTTTGCACTAGACTGGTCTATAGAGAAGACAAACCTCAAATTTACCTCAAATCAATGCTCCGAGGAGAAGAAGCATCCATACCAAGAGTAAATGACGAGAGCCATGGTAGACAACAGACCCAAGAATCCTAACCAGGACTGTGAGATCCATCCTACTAGTTCAAATGAACTGGTTACCAAAATGTTTATCTCTCTATCAAAATTGAAAGTTATTGTTTTATTTCTAGCTATACTTTTGCCTCAATGCTCATAAAGGAAAGAAAATTATCTAGTAAAGTGGTCACATAGTATAGCTACTGGGGGGCAATCTAACTGATTATTGGATCTATCATAAAATTCCTCAGTCAGTAAAAAAATGATATAAACACTTCACAATTCCTTTTTCAGATGTTCCTAAGCTTATCACTCAACTAGACTAACCTCCCTCTGGTCTAACATTTCAAGTTCAAATTCTTAAATATATTAACGGATGCTGGAGTTCTGGTCATGGTGCAGTGGTTAATGAATCTGACTGGGAGCCATGAGGTTGCGGGTTTGATCCCTGGCCTTGCTCAGTGGGTTAGGGATCCGGCGTTGTTGAGAGCTGTGGTGTAGGTTGCAGACACGGCTCAGATCCTGCGTTGCTGTGGCCCTGGCGTAGGCCGGCAGCTACAGCTCCAATTCAACCCCTAGCCTGGAAAATCTCCATATGCCAGGGGAGCAGCCCTAGAAAAGATGCATCCTTTGTCTGATACTATCCTCTCGGTTTTCAGAGATTGAGTATAACTTATCCCAAGGCCCCAATGCCCCACCTCTTACTTGATTAATAAATGTCTTAAAGAGAAAAACATGAGTAAATCATTCCAGCAACCCCTGTATGTTAAATACAGTATTAAGGGATTTTGGAAAGCCTACAAGAAAAATGTTTCATGGTTTAACTGTGTTAACAACACTTCCAGTTAATGAGGCTATATCACTGAGAGCATTCAGGGAAGAATCAATTGTGGGTCACAGGTTTTGTCTTCACATGAGGTATTGAACAACCCACCTTCTTAAGGATGGCACGTAAATGTCTTAAGAGCTGGAAAATGGAAGGTCTATGTTTACCAAGACATAATGCTATGCACTGTCCATATATAAAAAAAGAGATAAACCTCCTTTCACTCTATATTACAGAGTCGATAAATCCATGTTAGCAAGATATCAAGATACCTGGTGGCAAAGTCTTTTGGGAATCTTGGTTCCTAGTGCAGGGGCATATGTAATGAGAGATATGAATAGAAACCTATTAGCCATCATCAGCCAAGTAGCCAAGGAAGGACTCTATAAAAAGCACCATAGAACAGACATCCCTAAATCCCTTACTTAGCCCAAGTAGTATTAGATACCAGCATTGACTTAGAATTTCTGCTGGCTAAACAAAGAGGTGTTTGTGCTATTGCTCATACTACTTGACGCACTTATATTAAGACCTCTGGAGAAGTAGAGACACCTAGAAAAAAATTTCCCCAACAGTAAAATGGTTATAAGAGGTAACAGAAACTGACTTTTTAAATGATCTGTTCAGTTGGATCCTCTCAAAAGGAAGCATTTTTTTCCCCACTCTTCTTGACACTGTCATAGAATATAATATTCTTTTCCTAGTTATCAAGCTAATTATGCTATGTATCACTGCTTACTTTAAGTCTACTGCTAAAAGCATAAATATAATGTTTGTTCAATAATTTGATAGAATTTATATGTGTAGTCTATAAAATGCTTCCAACACAGCATACATCTCTGTGCTTGTTCACTCTATCTGATTAGTTTCCCCCAACATGAATAACATACAAAAAAGCCTATCACTGAGGGATATGATGGACCCACTTCACCCTGGCATTGAGGGACAAATATTTTAATCATCAGTGCTTTCTATAAAAAGATTTGTAAGCAAAAGGTGGAAAGAGTGGAAAAAATTTTTACCTATTAAAGTATGAGGAAGTAATTTTGGCTTTTACACAATTTGGCTTGAACTTTATGCTAATTGGAAGAGCCTATCTTGTGGCCTATCAATACATATTGTACATCTGCTTTAACCATTAAAGAAAAGGGTGCATTGCCCAGAAGTAAAAAAAAAAAAAAAAAAAAAATGTCTATTTTGAAGAAAGGAACAGATGCCTCCATTCCTGGGATGCAATTGCTAGTATTCTTTTGATGGTTAGACTTCCTTCTCAGGCACCAAAGTCATACTGACCCTCTGTGTACATACTATTCTTTTTTCCCCTTAAACCTTGAAGGTATGTACCCTTGTTATGCTTTTTTTTTTTAAGTGTAATTTTATTTTATTTTATTTTATTTTATTTTATTTTATTTTATTTTATTTTATTTTATTTTATTTTATTTTATTTTTGTCTTTTTTAGGGCTGCACCCACAGCATATGGAAGTTCCCAGGCTAGGGGTTAAATCAGAGCTGTAGCTGCCAGCCTACACCACAGCCATAGCAATGCCAGATATGAGCCCTATTGGCGACATACACTGCAGCTCATGGTAGCGCCAGATCCTTAACCTACTGAGCAGGGCCAGGGATCAAACTCATATCCTCATGGATACAAGTCCTGTTTGTTACCACTGAGCCACAATGCTTTTTTTTTTTTGTTCTGATAAAGATACAAAATTGTAATGAAAACTATGCTTCTCCAGAGAAGTTCCTCACAGATATTTGAGAGCTTTTCTTTCAAGCTATAGTCCTTAGTTTGGCTGGAATAAAACTTTATTCTTATTACAGCTTGTTTATTGATCATTTCTGTCAACAGTGGGAAGGCTGAGAAAACAAAGTTACAGCTGTAGACAAGGTTCAAATGTTGTATGTTAGGTAGCTTTCCTTCCCCTAAGGGAAATGGGAAGCTGTTAAGGGTTTTCACTGAAGAGATAACATAGTTCATATCTTTAAAATTTATATTTCAAAATAAACTTAAAATTTTGACTGCATTGTAGAAAATAGATTGTAAATAGACAGGAAAACAAATTAAGAAGTCATTGCAACCAGAGTAACCATTGTGGTTCAGTGGGTTAAGAATCTGACTAGTATCCATGAGGACACAGGTTTGATTCCTGGTCTTGCTCAGTGGGTTAAGGATCCAATGTTGCCATGAGCTGTGGTGTAGGTCGCAGATGCTGCTTGGGAACTTCCATATGCCATGAGTATGTCCCTAAAAAAAAAGTAATTGCAACCATTTAGGTTAGGGTAATAACTGACCTGGAATTGTGGCAGTTTGGGTAGAATGTAAAATAGAGAATCCAAAGTTATCCATAATGTGCAGTTGACTGGAATTGGTAAGTGAATGGATGTTGGAAGAGATGAAGATGCTCTGGATAGCTATTTGTGCAATTTAATAAAGTAAAAACAACCATAAAATAAATTTATTTAATAAATATATTTGATGAATTTTATTTTGGACTGCTGAATTTGACTGACTTATATGAAAACCATTTGGAATTGGCCCTAGTAAAAGAAAGATAAAGGAAGGTAAGAAAGAAGGAAGCCACATTTTAGTAAATTTAGAAGTTTATGACCAGTGACCTTTAAGAGATCAAGAGATGAGATATTATGACTAGATGCAATTAGAACACTGCAATAGAATATACAGTTTACAAAGTTGGGATATAATTATTTATCATCTCAAATTCATCAGTACTAGGGATTGACAAAGGCAAACTTAACCAGGATTATAATAGAAGCTGACATAAGTAGAAGAGAAAAGCAAGGTTTCCTTATAAGTTTAGATAGGCTAGATTGTAAATGGTGAGACAGAAATTTAAATACATAAGGAGGAGAAGATTCCTTTCAGGCCATAGTGAAATAATAAATAATATATTTAACTTTTGACTTTAAACAGAAAGAAAACTGGGCAAAATAAAACTATTGATTCCAAAACACCGGGAACATGACAGCATAAGATTATACTCCTTGGGAGAAAGGAAATAAAAAAATATTAGCCCTGAAATCACCCAAACTTTCTGCCTAGAATAATTTTTTAGAAGCAGAGGAATGTGAGCAGAGCCCTGTGGCCTTATCGAGTTTAGGAGGAAGAGACTCAGTCTCTTCCAGAGGTTGAGACAGTAGGAAATTATGGAGCAGATGTTGAATAGATGCTAGAGCTTACGTTGAATCCAGTCTGTCTGGTTTCGGGCAGAGCCTGTGCTCTAGCTACTCTGCTTTCCAACTCTAGATTATACAATACAGACCAATCTATTACTTGTAAGTTATTTCACTATAGAAGGCCATATTTACTTCTTTCTGATCTAGTGCTTACTTTCCAAATCCAACCTCTCATTACATCCAAATGTTTACAATTTTGCACATCTCAAAACAACCCCATTTGGGTCAAGAGGTCTAATTTCTTATTAAGTTCATATTTTAATGGTGCCAAAGATTAACATTTCCAGAAGCATCCAGTCAAATCCTAACATTCTTTTACTAAAAGAGTATATGTAGGAGTTTCCACCATGGCACAATGGGTTAAGAATCCAACTCCAGCTGCTCAGGTCTCTGAGGAGGTGCAGGTTCTATCCCCAGCCCAGCTTGTTGGGTTAAAGGATCTGGTGCTGCCACAACTGTGGTGTGAGTCACAGCTGTGGCTTGGATTCAATCCCCAAGCAGGGAACTTCCATATTCCATTTTGTGGGTGTGCCCATAAAATTTAAAAAAATATACATGCAGAAGAAAGGAGATTTAAGAAAACTAATATATATCATAGATCCCTTGGTTTCTGAACTGAAGAATTCCTACTGGAGAATTATTTTTGTGTATCTTGGAAATGATGCCAACAAGCAATTTTAGAAGGAAAGGAAGGATATGGAAACTTAGTAGTTACTGAAGAAGGGTTAAAATCAATTTAAAATTTTAATTTCACTAGATTCATTTTATGTTTTATAAACTTAGAGTGTGAGATGTGGAGGAACAATGTATATTCAATGGAGTGATGAAAATACAATGCCTTTAATACAAGAAATGTGAATAACTTATTTCTAACATTTTTATTAGAGTAGACTGCAGAGAAAATTTTCATTTCATAGATAATTTCCTCATATTTCAATGAACTTAAAATTGAATTAGTTCTCTCTGCTCTAGACTAACCCTGAGAACTATTCAAAGCTTCACTTGTTACGTAATGCAAGGACATGTTCATATGATTTGAGCAAAGATCCTTCCCAACTGTTCAGCTTGGTTGGTCTCCACTGATTTTGACCAAAAACATTAATGGGCAAAGAAAAAACTGAACCACAAGAAGAACTAAAGACTGAGCCTGCCAAAGGATGCTCCTGGAAAGTATTATGTCAGAAATGTGCGGAGAATTTTGTTCATTTGTATTTGTTATCTTTACCTTAATAAGGGGAACCAAACACAAAGCCAGAGTCTCCAGACTAGTGACGCAGGGGTGAGTAAGAATAGAAAATTCTCACAATCAAGGTAAGAGAGATTTTCCTCTCCAGTGAAGTCCTCATTCAGGCTGGATGAGGTCACACAAGGCGACAGTTCCAATAGAGAGTGATGCCTTGTTTCCTCCTTAACCTTCTCTGTAAATGTACATATTATTTTGTACAAAAGTAAATGTGCTTGTGCTTGTGTTCTTTTGGGTATTGCTTCATTGTCCCATTTTGAAAAATACTAATTTCTGCTAGGCAGCATATACATTTATGATTTGAAACTGAAAATTATTTATTTCATTTTATTTCTTAAATGCACATTTTTATAGGGAATTTCTCACATAGAATATTTATTCTAGATAATAAGAAATTCTGTTCATGTTTTCCACATATGAATATTGTGCAGCAGAAAAGGATATGAATATTGAATGGCTCTGGGAGATGGCAACATTTTAATGCACTAAAATTAAGACTGGATGCATTTATCTCAGGTACTTTCATAAAATTACTTTTAAAAAGCTAAGGTAAGTTAGATTATTGCCATATAATAGTAAGAGAGGCATCATAATTTTAACAAATGCTCTGTTAAATTGTGAATTTTGTGCTGTTATTTCAATTAAAATATTTAGCTAGTTAAAAAAACATGAAATATACTACATCACTAAAATTTGCTTTAACTATTTTAAGGATGATAGTGACTCTGTAAATTCTAAAAAGAAAATACAGCTGGGTTTAATTTCTTATTTAATAGACTTGGTACATTTTAAAAGCTTGTTTTATGAAAATAGTATCTTATGAATTGTAATTGGTGTCATTTATGTGAAACTAGTGACAAAATTAAGCAGCTTTGTTGATTTTAGCAAATGACTTTAAATTTTCATTGTCTCCATCAATAAAATAGTGATAATACTAACATATATTCAGAATATTTTTATAAAGAAAAAATAAATTAATACAAGTATAGTCTCCATGTTTAACATGGAGACTAAAATACTAATAGTTATTAAGACTAGCAAAAGTAAAAACTAATTATACAATAACAATAACTAGTAACATTTTTATAAAAATTGCTAACATGTTTACTATATGCCAGTCATTATTTGTGTAGTTTTCATATATCAATTCATTTTGTTAATATTACCTTTACTTTTCTTCTCACAATTTTGTGAAATTTATGGTATATTAGTAGTTTTGAAAATTTCCATAAATCTGAGAAATTCTTAAAACCCCAGAAAAATAATTTTCCTAGCTTTGTACAAGTTACACTATACTAAACTGCATCTATTTTAAAGAGAGTGCATCCTATCATTCTAAAAGTAAGATAATCATATAAAATTCATCTTTGAGCCTGATAAATTCATTTTCCCAATTATCCTTACAATTCAAAAATAAAAGTTTATAAAAGATGCTGCATGTTTAGTCTCCAAGGAACTTAGATTTACTTCCAACTTTTGTGAAATGTGGTGCCATTTAGACTTTTAATTTTATACAAACTTTATTTCTTCAAATGTTTTGCAATTTGTCTCTTCTTGAAATCAACATCACTTTTTCTATAACAAACATAATCATATTATCTTAGAAAACTTGAAATAAAATTATGATAGTGAAGATTAAAATTACCCAATGCCAGTTTAAACACTGTCAATGTGGTGGCATTATTCCCTCCAGTCTTTTTTTCAATGTGTATTTACCTGTATTTATATTTGTTTATGTGTTACATTTGCTCTGTGTTACATTAATTTGTTCACTGGAACTTTTTCACCTTTGCTACAGATAAATTAGGAAATCCTGTCCATGTCTTCTAGATATCACTATGGTATGGCAGAAAGCTGCAAACTGAATGACTCTGGGGGAAAATAGAGCTTATCTATCTTTAAATCATAATAGTAATAAAATTAATTTGAATTTTAAAAGGTGAAGGGCTCATTTTCTAAAGGTAGAATGCCTGGGTTTGAATCATGGGTCTCCCATTTACTAACACGTGACTTTGGACAAGTTACTCATGAGCCCAATTTCAAATGGGTTGAAGCATTTCAAAAACTTGTCAGAATGATGTGAGAGTAAGTGAAATGATCTAGGTGAAAATGGTTGGCACGTTTCCTGGCACAAAGTAAAGTGTTTCATAAATGTTTTCTATTATCTTTATTACTACCATTTACAATCTAAACAGAATCAGGCCTTTTTTTTTTTTTTTTTTTTTCCTGTACATCATATGAAGGCAGAGTTCATAAAACAGTGACACTTGGTCTAATTTACAGGAATCTACTCGTGTAATTCTTCTCTGATCACACCAAGGGACTGCCTTACCCACTATGCTGCCTTCTCCTGGAAAGTTTCATAACGCCTGCTGCCCTGCTGCAACCCTCTTTCTAGAACTCTACAGAATAGCTCCTGCTGGTGTAAATTTTTCACAGCCTTGGTCAGTGTTACAGATTTGGGAGCTTCCTTTTCTGTTTTAGATCACCTTTTAATCCATTCTGAGCCTATATTAACATGCCTGCCTTCCTCCTTTCCTAGTAGATCTTCAGACTTAATGATGTTTCGAGTAACCCAAGCTTAGTTCTCTTCCCTGCACCCGAAAGAAGCTAAAATTACTCTAACCATGGATATACCAAATGCTTTTCATCTGTTCTCTATTGTCAGCATATTAGTGAGTCTCCAATTTTCCATTAATATAATAAATCTGACATAAACATGGTCAATAAAAGTCAATTTCAAAACAGATTACTCGGAGTGAAAATAAATGTAAAGCTCTTGCTCTATACCGTAAAACTGAGTTCCAAAAACTAATATATATCCACACATCAGCAGATTATGATAAAATCTCAGTATTCTCTCAAAGACAAGAAAAAAACTACCTTTTTTTCCCCAACATATCAGTATGACGGAAATCATCACATCTTATTTTCTCATGTTAGCTTATTTTTTTCCTTCACAGAAATAAAAAATACTTGCACTTATATAAAATAATGATGAGGAAAAAAACCAATATTTATTAGTATGATTTTACTATTAAGAAATAATATCAGCATTTGAACATATAAATTTATGGACATTGTTAATAAATATAAACAGCTTTTGTTTTCCTTTTTAACAATACTATGGTATTATAAATATTGTAAATAATGTGAATTTTATTTCTATTTAACAATTTGATTTTCTTCCATGCCAATGCTCTTTAATTGAACCAGTTGACAAAAATGTAGCATATCACCCTTTTTTATAATATATTTTTATTGTTCTTGCTAAGTATTTAGAGGGTTTTCAACTTACTGTTTAGATGCCACCAGGATAGTCATTCATGATGCAATTTTGTTTATGCTGGAATGTATTCTAAGGAAAAAAATGAAATATAACTGAAAAAATTAATGGAAATGCATATTTGTGAAGAAATACAAATTACTCTTAGAAAAAAATAATTGCATCAATTTAATCACCAAGTACAATCTGAGCATCCAGTTTTCATTTCTACTACAACAGTAGCATAATGATTCATTTGTATAGGTTCTAGTTTTGGATTTAAAATATGTGTTTTATGCTGTTTGGATACTTTTGAATCTAATTAGTGAGAGAAAACTTTTAAAAAAATTTAATAAAAATCCAATCTTTCAGTTTTCATTATAATTTGTTGTCTGATTTTCTTATGCTTCTGCTTTTTTTTTTTTCTTTTTCTTTTTCAGGCTGTACCTGTGACATATGGAAGCTTCCAGGCTAGAGGTTGAATCAGAGCTGTAGCTGCCAGCCTATGCCACAGCCACAGAAACCCAGGATCCGAGCCAGGCCTGCAACCTATGTCACAGCTCACAGCAATGATGGATCCTTAACCCACTCAGTTAGGCCAGGGATCAAACCTGTGTCCTCATGGATATTAGTTGGGTTTGTTACCACTGAGACACAACAGGAATTCTGCTCTGCTTTCTTTCGTCCCACCCTCTGTTGGAGTAATAAAGAGTTTTAATTTTCCTGCATTCTTCATATGTTAATAACAATAATATTTCTTCTATTATTTTGTTATATAACAGTTTATAATCTATGTATTTGTTTTGGAATTTGACATATATTTTAAAAAACTAAGGCAGTCAAATTTAGTTTTATATATGTATATCCATGGATGGATAAAAACATATAATCATGTTTACCTATTTGCATAAATGTACTTATAATTATATATACATATAAAAGATAAATATTTTTAATCTTATGTGTATTTCAGTTATTTTATGTAGCAATGGCATAAATGAATATATTTGCTGTATATTTTTCTATTAAAAGTTAATTGAGGGAGGCCTCTGGTGGCCTAGGAGTTTAAGGATTCAGAATTGTCATTGCTGTGGCATGGGGTGTGATTCTCGGCTTAGCTAAAAACAAAAAAAAAAAGTTTACTAAATTGATCAAAGTTGATTTAATTAGTAAAAAGTCATGTTGATATTATATATTCCCAATATATTTTGATGAGAAGAACACTTTAGTGTTGTAGTATTCTTCACAAAAGACCATAAACTGAGTGTAATCATGAGAAAAGATCAGAAATATTCAGATTAAGAAATATTCTACAAAATGCCTGAGCAGTGCTCTTTAAAACTATGGAGCTCATGAAAACCAAGGGAAGACTATCATAGATCATAGGAGACCAATGACATGTGATGACTGAATAAAAAGTGGTATCCTGAACAGATTCCTAGAAATAAGTTATTGGAAAAATTGTAGAAATTCATATATAGTCTGTAGTTTACTTAAGAATACTGTACCAATGTTAATTTCTTATTTTTGAAAAATTTATATTTATATAATTTTAAGAAAATTGAGTGAAAGGATATATGGAAACTCTCCTTCTTTGCATAGTTTCTATAAATCTATAATTCTTTTGAATTATATTTATTTATAAATAATGATTATGTATTTATAAAATGATATATTTGAATTTTATTTTGTTTTATTTTAAAGTAAGAATAATGTATGGATTTTTCCTAAATGCTTAATATTCTCAATGGCAAATATAGTTCTATTGGCTTCTAAGAAGACTTTAAAATATTTATATGAATTTATATATTATTATTAATTTCGACAAGATTCTTTTTACTTTTCAGAATTATAGCTATTTTCTATTTATGATTCCCCTCTCTTATCTCATATTTCACATCAAATTTTATATGAGTATTTTCTTAGTTGTTTTTTCCTCTGATCAAAATTATTTTGAGAAATATGATCATACATACTTTGAATTTAATTCTAATCTTTAAGCTGCTGTACTGTCTTTATTTGACTTCGATTCTGTGTCTGTTGTTTATTCATCTTTGTATTGTGAGTATAAAATTAAGGCTCAAGTTGTAACTTTCCTCTCTCTCTTTCACCATATATGAGGACAAGGAAATGCATACTTACAAGCAATACATACTTTGCATACTTACAAAATGTTAAGTGAATTTTTGAGGTCCTAATATTCAGCTTTGCATAGTAATAGTCTGCTCTGCTCTTCTGAAGATGAACCCTCTCATTGGAAGGTATCCTAATACTTTAAATTGCTCATCTGTGCTGCATGCTTGATCATGCTGAGCTTCTCCTTGTCCTAGAACTAATCTTGTGTCATTTCCTGTGCATATGGAGACAGTTTAACTTTCATAACAAAATAAGTATAGTGAGAAAGTCTCCTGTCACAGGAATTATGAATTCCAATTTATAGCCTGATCTAGAAAGAGATTAGTTTACAGGTGAAGCATGTAAGTATTAAGCTTTGCATGACACAAAGAAATTTCCTCTCAAATTGATGGAATTTTTTTTTTTTAATTTTCTAGTCAATGCAACAAATAGGTCTAGAATTTAGGAACAAATAAAGCAAGTAAGTCAAACTCTTCTTCAGTTTTGGAAAATATATTTGTTTAGGTTCCACTGAAATTGTTTCCATACAGCGTATGTAGTGGAAAAAAAATGTAGTCCAAAAATGTATTTTCAGTTTTTCTCTAATATTGCATTATATCAGATCTCTTCCCTTTTACAATAAGTAAATTCTAGATCTTGGCATATTGTTCTGTCTTCTCTATAAATTAAAAGACATAGGCCATATTACAGGTTTTTGTTATATCTTCACAAGCAATTAAAGGAAAAACATCAACAGATTTTTCAGGCACTGTAGTTGGTTGTTTAAATTCATAAAATTACATTTTGTATCTTAATAGAATTTGTTTCCATTAAATCTTTGCTCTTTTTATCAGATGGCATTATCTACATTATAGTCACAATGAAAAAAAAATCTTCCTCTATATGTCACTCTTTTTTATCAAATGGAATTGATATGAAAATAAACTGTATATAGAAGAATTTAGCTAGCAAATAAATAAATAAAATATGGTTAAGACATCTTCCTGAAAATTTCAGAGAAACTGCACTATCCAAAATTTACAAAGGTTTTATTTTTGGTTTTATTTGTTTCCTTTCCTACTATGTTAGTATTTGATATAAGTAATTTAAACAATAGAGTTTGTTGCCAAAGAAAGATGGCTCTTAAGGGTGAATTTAAAAAACCCTCTAATTTAATAATAAATTTCCCTGCTATAATTAGGAAACAACCTGTTCTATAAACTATGATAATTTGATTAGTGAAAATTGTGCTTAACTTGGAAAAGTAAATGGGCTTAAAGGGTAGAAGTAAAATTACAAGTCACTTCCTAATTTTTTTTTTTTTTGGCTGCACCCACAGCATGCAGAAGTTCCTGAGTCCAGGGATTCAACCAGTACCACAGCAGTGACAATGCCAAGTCCATAACCCATTGAGTCACCAAGGAACTCCCCTAATTCTTTAACAATAGCATACTTTATTAAAATGTAAAAAGGCATAAGAATCTGTGTTAGTGTTAAAAATAGTTAATTATTATAATCTGCTTCCTTCTAGGATATTTGCTCTACATTTCTCCAACATTCACAATAGACATTTTCTTTAAGATTATTATTTGTTTTCTCCTTAACAAGCACACATCAATACAACCACAATTGTGTGAAATATGTCCCACAGTAACACATTTAAAATAAAATTAGAAATAGCCTGGTTACAATCCTCTAATTCAGATCAAATCCACAGATCTTGACAGTTTCAGGTTAATTATTTCTAGAAGAATATCACTGCTGGATAATACAGAATAAGTTTTACATTAATCCTTACCTTTATTGTTGGGTTTTGACAAAATCTAATTTGTTTTATTATAAATAGTTTCATTGTTTTTACATATTTTAAAGACCAAAACCTTTATAAAATGATCATATGTTAAGAGTTGAATATTTTAATACATTCAATTTAACAAGGGTCATTGCTAAATGTAATTAATGTGTATATGGAGATTTTATACTTCAGTGACAGTCTGAGAAGAGATGTTCTGGGAACATTTGTAAAGAAAAACACAGGTGTAAATCCTGTCATAAGAGCTCATTAAGGAATTCCCTGGTGGCAGAGCAGTTAAGGATTTAGCATTGCCACTGCTATGGCTCTGGTCACTGCTGTGGTGGCAAGTTCAATCCCTGGCCTGGGAACTTCTGCAGGCATGACAAAAAAAAAAAAAAAACTCAAATACACAAATTCACACCTCATACTGCTTCCACTAAGACAAGTACAATCCATTCCAATAGAAATATACTGCTCCACTTTTACAAGACTCCCCATCTCACTTGTAATATATAGTAAATTGAGACAATTTGATTTTCACCTCTTAAGATGAAGCTGTATTATGTTGCCTATACAGCATGGATATGTGGTCTTTTACCCCTAATAATAACCCCTAAGTGGAATTATTTTTGAATTTAATTCATCCATTAATATTAACAATATTGATGAAAGTTCCATGTTGGTCTAGTAGTTGGGTTTTGGTTCTTTTACCACTGCAGCTTGGGTTTAATGTAGGAACCGAGATCCTACATTAGCCACTGCAAGATGCTGCCAGAAAAACAAAACAAAACAAAAAAAAGATCATAATAGCAACATCCTATACTGTCAACAACCAACATTTTTCAGAATTCTACTAAACCTAAAATATGATTTTAGATGCAAATAAAATGGAATACAAAATTAGTATAGGTTATAATAAATAAGAAAAAACAATTACAAGGAGTTCCCGTTGTGGTGCAGTGGTTAACGAATCTGACTAGGAACCATGAAGTTGCGGGTTCGATCCCTCGCCCCGCTCAGTGGGTTAAGGATCCGGCGTTGCTTGAGCTGTAGTGTAGGTCGCAGATGCGGCTCGGATCCCTTGTTGCTGTGGCTGTGGCCACAGCTCCGATTCAACCCCTAGCCTGGAAACCTCCATATGCTGCGGGAGAGGCCCAAGAAATGGCAAAAAGACAAAAAAAAAGAAAGAAAAAACAATTACAATATGACTGGGACTAGTAAAAGAGCATTCTATAAGAAGATGAAGAAAAAAATCTGTGTAACTTCTTCTACAGTAATAGATGAGTTACTATTACTGCCCTTTTAACCAACTTCCTCCATTGGTCTCTTGCCACAATTCAGTCAGTTTCCTCTCCGTAAATGTTCCCACTGTCCAACTTTACACCTCGTTGCTTAATTCTTGAATGTTCCATTTCCTCAGCTGCTAAAACCATTCAGGAATTCAGACTTGAGTTAATTTTTACGTTTTTCAGTTACGTTTGAATCAGTACCACAGGGTATCAGTACAAATAGCCAGCCTAAACCCTACTAAGATTTGCCTTGTTTACTTCTCCTTTCTCCCCATTATTAGAGGTTAAAGTGAACCAAATATCCTACATTAATTTAAACTAATAAATAAGAGGACAACAAAGAGGTTTTTTTTAACCCCCAAAGCAAACAAATAAAGTAGTTCACCACTGATTTTAAGTGTCAGAAGATTTAGACTGGATTTTGAAAATGCTACATGTTTTCAGGGGTAACTGCTCTATAATATCACTTCTCCCCCCCTCCCCTGCCCACACACAAATTCTTTCTTTAAAATTATTAATTTTATCCTTGACTCTTGGAATTCCATACACAACTGAAATCCATTAGAGGAAAGTCAGTCTTCCATACAAATAGTCTCCCATTAGATGGATAGTAGTCTCTAATATATGTAAGATTCTCTTTCTAGTAGTGGTACAGGACATCTGGGGACATGAAAGAAAAATCGGGTAAGTTGTGTTCATCCAATTTACATTATTATTATTATCGTTATTATGTGTTTGTAGGGCTGCCCCCACCCACGGCATATGGAAGTTCCCAGGCTAGGGGTCAAATCAGAGCTACAGCTGCCAGACCACAGCAACTTAGGATCTGAGCAGTGTCTGTGACCTACACTACAGCTCATGGCAACACAATGCTGGATACCCAACCCGATCAGTGATTCTGGGGATCGGACCCACATCCTCATGCATACTACTCTGATTCATTTCCACTGTGCCCCAATTTACATTCTAATGTATCTATGAATGCTCATCCTTGGGCCTTCCCTGATAACTCCTTAATTTTACAGCTCTTGGGACCTGACCTAACTTACCTGATCTGGTGTTCAGAACCAGTCAGTGTCATTAATGTCAACTAAGAAATCAACAGGCTTTCCCCCTATGTCAACCTGTGGGGTCAAGTGGGGTGCTAGCTTAGGAGGCCCCTGGCCTCATCATTCTTTTTTTTTTTTTTTTTCATCATCATTCTTCATCTACATGGATCATCTGTCTTAGAGGGTAGTGGCTGGAATCTGTCATTTCTGTTCCTCTCAGGGGCAGCAAGGGCATTCTCCCCACCATATGTTTACATATGGTGCACTGATTGGGTCCTAAGTTTCCTTGGCTTACTATCTCTTAATGGGGACCAGTGGTCACTCACTGGAGTCAAGAGTCTCCACTGGCAGTTAGTCCAGATTTACCAGCCAACTGATTGACATTTGAGGGCCACAGCCAGTAGGTAGGCTCGCCTCTGGACCTTTTTATTCTCTGACTTAACCACCCAATAGGCAATATCAACCAGGAAAGAGGTAGGGTTATCTAGTTCCCTCTGTTTCTTCTCAGGCTTTTGAAAAGATAGTGGCCTTTTCTTCCCCAGTTAGGAATACTTTGAGGAGGCTCTGAATGTCATCTCAGGTGGTTCGTAGGCCTCAAAGACTCCCCCCGAATCAAGATTCCCCCTGGAGATTCAAGAACCTCTCTGGATCTTCCTTCAGTCCCTTGTTATGATTCTTCCAGTTAGACAGAGTGGAACTGGTGAAAAGGACCCATACCTGGGGATGAGCACTCCTTCTCCACTGGGCACCTACCATAAAAGGAGTACTTCATCTGCAGGGTTGTTGGACCCTGGCTGGTAATTATTCCCACTTTGCATACTTGCCAGGCTGGGTTCTGGGGAAGAGGACTGGTATGGAGCTGGTGGGAGTCGGGGGGGAAAGGCTGGGACCTGTGGCCCAAATTTTGATAAATGCAGGAAGGGGGTATGGCGGGAGCAGTAGGAGGAGGGGTAGGAGGGGGTAAAGAAGGTCCTCAGCAGTCAAAGACTGGTATTACTTCAGTAGGGGTGAGCCCACAGCCCTTTTGAAGGCCTCTGTTCTGATATAAGGCCATAAAAAACTAGACAGGGAATTTTATCTGGTATTACTTCAGTAGGGGTGAGCCCACAGCCCTTTTGAAGGCCTCTGTTCTGATATAAGGCCATAAAAAACTAGACAGGGAATTTTATCTCATTTCTTTCACCTCTGGCATAGTAAGTCCAATTGCAAAATGGTGTAACTTAGAGACCCACTGATGGGCCAACTTTCTCCATTTTCCAGCTGGTATTGATTGTAGTCAGTCTGTATTACACAGTAAGATGAAATACTTATGGGTCAGGGGGTGATACCTGAAAAATTTTCAGGTCTGCAAGGTGGAAAACTTGGGGGTCCCGATCAAATTTGTAACAACCTGTGCTTGAGACAGTCCCTTCTCAGTCAGCATGTCCCACAGAAGGTTAGACAGGACCTCCTCCAGGCCAGAGCTGCTTAGCCACATTAGTTCCTGACCAACGTGGGCCCTTAGGGGGTGGCCCATCTGAGGTTAGGTCTTCGCTTTCCCCTTTTCAGTGAAAAGGGGGAGTTTTCAGACAATGCTAGAGGAGAGCTAAAAGCACAAGAGATGGCCTTGGGGTACTCACCAGATCAGGAGGCAGCAGGGTTCTGTGCTGATCCAGGAGAAAAGTCAGTAAAGTGTCACCCAGGTCTTTCCTGGTGAGCAGAAAGGGAGAAGAGGTGGGTGGTGGATGTTCCCTGCTCTCACCAGCAGCTCACATGACTTCCTGATAATGGGATTCCTGTCCTTGGGAGCAGCTCACAGGGCTCCCCAATCCACTTCAGGAATTGAGATGGAGTATCCTCCTTCCTTTTGTCAGGAAGGACCTTTCTGGATCTCACACCTTGGCTCCTGGGGCTGCACCTTTCCTTCCACAAACCAGAAGTGAGGGTGGAGCATGTACTGTTGACCTGACCTGGGAGGTGGCAAGGAGGGAAGAAAGCCCTGCTGTGGCCGCTTCTGGCTCTACAGGAGTCAGGAGGACAGTGCTGCTGGCGAGACAGCGGCTCCCTCTGTCCTCAGGTCCCCGCTATCCTCGGTCATTTAGCATCGAGGGAAGGCCAGCCAGGAGCAGCCAGCCAGCAGAGAGGGGGGATTTTGGTCTGCGATCCCCAGTGACGTCACAGTGATCCCCTCGAGGGGTTGCAGTCCAGGTGACCCTGGGGGCTGGCTACACTGCATGCATATGTGCACCACACCACACCGGGAGGTATCAGGCTGCTCGGCCGAATCGCTCTGAATTCTCCTGAAGGCTGCCTCCCTTCTTCTGTCAGAGTGAATTCAGAGCCAGTCATCCTCATGTGCACCTCCCAAAGCCTCCACCATCCTCCGGCTGGAGCAAGGGCAAGCCAAAATTTGTTAACTGGAGGCTTTTTGCATCAGGCCTCTCAGAGGCTCCTCCTTCTGGTGTGGCTCACAGGAGTTCTCACTGGGCTTTAGCAGCTGTGTGGCTCAGGCTCAGGCTCACAGTGCTGGGCACAGCAGCTCTGCACACGGCCGCAGGCACCGCTGCCGCTGCCGCTGCCGCTGCCGCTGCCATCTTGCGTGGCGTGTTGTGCGCAGCCGCTTTTCACACCGTCAAGGGCTGAGGGGTTCTGCGTAGCGTGGACGTTTCTCCTGAGGAACTCTGAAGTGCTGGCTTCGAGGCCTCTGCTTAAGCATCCTAGGAACAGGTGAAACTTGACTAAGCCCAAAGCAAAAGGGGGGGAGGGGAGTTAGACTTTATTACCCAGGTCCTATATTTATTTCCTGAGAATTGTTAATGGACTTTGCCTATGACATTACCAAAAATTTTTTTTATGTCCGTAGAACAACAGAACTATACTTAAGAGATGTCTAATGTTTTCTCTGATTAGACTAATTTCTTTCAGAATTCTATAGACTTTAAGGCAGTTAAAGCACTAATGTGAGCTGTAGTAAAGAACATTTTTCGTCAAGGAAGGAACAGAGAATGGAAAACCACTTTGGCTACCTTGAGTTTGTGTCCAGAATAATCCAACCTAAAAGTCACGTAGTGAATCATTTCACTGAAGAACATGGACTAAAAGAACATTAATAAGTGAATCAGACCAGTTATTAAGTAAATTTTCTAAATCATTATTTCTGAGTAAAATGTTTTCAACATTCCTGAAAGTAATGACTGTTTCTTTGGGACTGCAATAGACTGAATGATGGATTCCCAAAGAAGTCCATGTCCAAATCCTGGGAACCTGGGAATATATTAAATTATATGTTAAAAGGGACTATGCAGGTATTATGGAATTAATGATTTTGAGATGAGAGATTTTTCTGGATTATCTCAGTGGAGCTAATATTATCACAAGGACCTAATAGGAGGCAGACTGAAGATAAGAAGGGGAAGTTAAAAATAAGAAGTGGCAACAGAACCAGAGGTCGGAATGGTGCATGCAGTATGTGCCAAGAAATACAGGGCAGCCTCTGAAAGCTGGAAAAGGCAAGTAAATGAATTACTCCCTAAGCCTCCAGAAGGAACTCTGCTCCTGCTAACATCCTGATTTTGTAATTCTGACCTGCACAACTATAAGGGAATACATCTGTGTTGTTTTAAGCTACTCAGTTGGTGGTTTGTTATAGCAGGGATAGGAAACTAATATAAAAACACAGATTATATCTGACTTGCTTGCTATTGTTTCCCCAGCAGCAATAATATTACTTGGAATATGTAAGGGGGGAATCAATATATATTTGGTGAATGGATTTATGAATGTATAGCTCTAATAATTAATTAACTAATTAATTAAATGGTCATTGTAAGGCCTAGAGTATAGACTAGTATATGGGAAAAACTGTTTCCCAAACCTCTGACAGCAGGAGGCAGGCTATGAAGCTTTAACAGTATACTACCCTATATTTGAGCTCTCAAAATTCAGTGGTTCCAATAAGATCAACACTTATTTCTCACTCCTTAACATCAAAAGGAGGGAAAGTCATCAACATAGGCATCTCTACTCCACAAGGTCAGTCAGTGTTCAGATCCCTTCTTTTCATATTCTGGCATTCTTGTGAGAAACTTGAATTATCTGCAGTTTTGTTCATTTTCATAATTGGCAATTTATATAGACTATCCTTCGAGAACTTGGCTAGAGCTATGGAAAAGAACAGCAATACATGGTCTCTCCATGTGGCCTGAACTTCCTTCCAGAATAGTGGCTAGAATCCAAAGTTGAATGTCCAGAAACAGAAAGAAGCCAAATGGAAGCAATTTCTTTCTTTTCTTTTTTTTTTATGAACTAGGCCCAGAATTTATATTCCATCACTTTTACCATACTCCATTGGTCAGGATAATCACAAGTCTCAAATCAGATTGACGAGGTGTAAACACAGAATCCAGCAAACATTAGGAATGCCAAATTGTAAGAAGAACATGAAGAATGGGATATATGTTTATATGCCATGAATAAAAGATACAGTCTAACAGGTTCAGTGTAAGGGGGGAAAGAAAATTTGAAAAGCAAGCACTTTTACTCCCCCAAAGGTGTGATATGGAGATTGTATACATCACTTCTGTGCATATCTCTTTGACTAAAATTTAGTAAAGTATCCATTCCTGGGTAGCACATGCCAGATAAAACTCTAAGGGATGGGTAGTTATTACTAAAAGGAGGAAAAGTTAGCAGTCTGTATCATAATCTGCCACCTGAATATCAGTGCACATACTTTTTTCTTAAATCCATCACCCGCTTCACAAGAAAAACTACCTATAATTCTATACATTACATACCAATCAAATACTAGTATATTTGGGAGCAGCCCTCAACCATAAAATTAATTATCTGCATACTATTTACCCCAAATATTTAGCTTACTTGGAGAAAGAAGATTCAATTATAATAAAATTTCCCATTTGGAAAAGAAAAGAATGACCAGGCACTCACTGGTCAGAGCAATACTATTTTGCTAGAAAAGAAATGCAGAGACTGTTCTCATCACTCATGTAAGTTTCTTGCTTAGAACTCATTTCTGTTTATTGGAAAAAATTTCTTGTTCTCTATCCTTTGTGGCCCCTGGCTTCCCCTTTGAAAAATGCATTCTTGTTGTATAACCTCCCTGGCCACATCTGCATGGATATTAAAGAGATCGTTTTTTTCTCAGGAGCACAGCAGCATTAATAGCCTGCTGCTCCCACTGATTTGGGAGCTAGAGAATTTTTGAAGGCTAAACATGTGATTTTCTTGGTAAATAATTCCTTAAAAAAAAAACTCAGTGAACTTCTGGTGCAGTTGCTTCCAGCTATTTCCATGTGCTTGAAACCACATCCATGGATCTTTTCTGGAAATAATTATTAACCTGCTCTTATGGACTGACTTTTTTTATTAGCCAGTGAGTGTCATGTGCTATCATTTTAATGCCAGCTCTACTGAAAACATAAAACCGTATAAAACTATAGGCTTGTCTGGAAAGATGCCCCTTAATCTGATCATTGGCACAGATCATCTATAGATTCATTTGTTGTGCTGAGAATCCTTAATGGGCACTGCTTAGAAAGACTCCAAGCAGCAGGGTTATCACCTACTGTTGAGATGATAAAACAATTGGCTTTTCCAACCCTATCAGAGCCCTCATTTCTGAACTTCTACTCCCTTTCAATATCTGCTTGAAAATTGTCTCATTTTTGCTCGTGCTCATTAATTTTTGAAATAAGCTAGCTAAATGCAACAATAAACAGCTAACACATGGTAACATTTTGGCTCCTTCCAATAGCTTCTCTTAGAACTACAGCCTCCTTAGGCAAGTGCTGTGCTCTTCCATTACCAGAGAAAACATTTTAAATAAATGTACTGCCTTCACCCTGACTACAAAGTCAATCCCACAATTTTTTTTTTTTTAGGTTTTTGTGGTAGGCAACAAGCCTTCCAATACACAATTCTTTACTGTCTAGAGTAAAGGATAAAGTGCTGAAGAAATAAACTTCAGCATTTCTGTGTATAAACACAATACAAGTGTGTTTCCTGTTTGCATTATGGGTCCAGGAAATCTATGCTCCATGAAGCAGTCCAGGGACCAAACAAACTGGCTTTCTTATACACATTACACAGCAATAAATGCTGTTCTGGTCATTACAATTTCCACTTGGGAGCAAGGTGAAGAAAGAGTGAGTTATGGGCAGTTATATTTAAGAAGATGTATTTGATGTTGTTGTATTCCAATAGTAAGAAATTAGGTAGGCACTTGGCACACTTAGCCACAAGGGAGATTGAGAAATACAATCTCCAGTTTGATGGCCATGACCCTAAGCCATGAACATAACTGATCTGAATAAGAGCCTGTAGGCTGCTACTAGTCTAGTGTGAATGCAACATATTATACTAAATCCTTGGCACTGAACTGTATCACATTATCTATATGAGAACATTTAATGAGCGGTTCTTGAAAAGGGAACTAAATAGTAATGGTTTCTCCTATTATTTGGAGTACAGCAATTGCCAATTTTTCCAACATTACAAGACCTCACATTACTGAAAACTCATGTAATTTACAGACTCCATACAGACAGAGCTTTTGTTACTAGAGCTATATTTCTTTCCATCTTGGTTTGAAAACTACTTCCAAACAATATTATGATTCTTTTATACACTTTTACTGAAAGAACTGAGGAGCATCCAAAACACACCAGTATTCTTATATATTACTTACCCCAAAGCTATAGGTTTTTGCCAAATGGCTTACTTATCAAATGTTTGTGCAATGACAGAAGATGTTCAGTATCTTTCTAGCCTGCATTATCTCCCATACTGCATGGAGTAGCCAGATGATAAACTCTGTCCGAAGAAAAGTAGGTAGGAATCACCTAGTTTTGCTTTTCTGATGAAAACAACTTTAATCACAAAGCCATTTTATTCCATCTATAGATTTTCTACCTGGAATAATGTCTTGATATGTGGACATAAATAAGTCTCATGACAATGCTTAGATGGGTTGGATGAAGATGAAAGTCAGCCAGCTTAGAACTAGAGAACGGAAAGATGGAAAGAAACAGGGCTTATAATGTGATCACTGAGACTCTACATGAAGCATACATTCTCTTCCTCTGGACTTTCCTTGTTATGTAAGTAAGTTTCTTTTAGTTTGACTGCTATTACTTGATTTTTTTGTAGGTCATATTCCTTCCTAATACAACGTGGCTGTAATGTATTGTAGTTATACTTCCCCAAACTAGTGAACATTAGAGTACGCCTGTATGTTGCTTATGCTTTTCACCTAAATGAACCACGTGTCCTGGTATTTGTGCTTTGTTTAGTTCCTTCTGCCCAAATGTGGGCTGGTCCTGAGACTTGTGTTAACCAGTAGAATGTGATAGAAATAACATTGTGCCAGTTCTTGGCCTAAGACTTAAAAAGTCCTGGTAGCTTATGTGTTTGTGCTTTTGGGAAATCAGAACCATCATGTAAGAGATCCTCCAACCTTGATGGAAGATTCCCAGGGGGCAATCAATTAGGGCATTCAGGTGGAAAGGGAGACAATTTGAGATTACATGGAAAGAGAAAGTCTATCTCTGCCAACCGGCAACAGAAATGTAGACAGACATACATGTTGCCACTGCTAAGGCAAATTGCACAATTGCCCATATTGCACAATTGTGAGAAGTTATAAAATGGATGTAAAGTCACCAAATTTGAATGGTAAATTTCACTAGAAGAGATAGTACAATAGAAATTGATACATGAAAGGGGAGATTCTTCTGTAACCAAAACCTAAGATTAAATGGCACTGGTTTTGAACCTGAGTGGTAGGTGAAGATCTAATGGCCCTTGTAGAAATGCAAATAAATTCTGAAAGGAGAGTGAGAAAATTTCTATAACAAACTTTGGTTAAGTAGACATGAGTTAACTGCAGAATAATCAGAAAACTGTTGAGTGTATTAATGTGGAAGATAGAAAGTCTTCATATTGAACTAGTGGATATGGCTATACAATTTCCAGAATGTTGAAGGTACTGGTTGGCTTCTATTAGCTACCTAGAATAAAATACTGAAGGAGAGAGATGAGCTACAGAAGGAATCATTCATGTTTAAAGTATAATTTAGAGGAGATATGAAGAAGCAAGGATTCATAGGTTCAAAAATAAACCATTTCTCAATGACAGTCTCTCTTGGCAAGAGTCTCAAAGTAAAAAATGTTATCAAGACAAAAATTAAATACAGGGTCCTGCCATTAAAAGTAACCTTAAGTCAGAGTATGGTTCTTAGAGTCTTTGTTGATATTCAGAAAATGTCAAATGGATGGCTTACTGTCAACAAGAAAAAAAATAACTTTTGAAAATCTTATAGGTGTTCCTGCTAGATAATAGTTATTCTAAGAATCTGGATGGAATTTTACCAGCACTCAGTCCACAGTAGAAGTGTATGACTCAAGAAGAGATGTTACATGGTGTTGACTTTGTGTGATAGAATGGATTATTATTTAAGACCTAAGGTACATATTTTACAAAAGAATTACATAAACTGAAGAGAAAAAATAGTCACAAGAAAGTCTTCAAATTTGTCAGTCAAGAAATAGGCTGAAAAACAAACAAACAAACATTTAGATGAAAAAGAGGCACATTTCTTATGGAAAAGGAAAGATGACTCAGAATTCTCGATAAATATGGAGAAGAACTGGGCCCTAATCAAGTACTTTGGCAATATGTACCTTGACAATATGGATTTGGGAATTATTATCCACTGGTTCCTGCTCTGTGCCTCTTATTTTCTCTCTTTATGAAAGTGTCTGTTTTTGTTTTCCTGTCCTAGTCTGAACATTGCATACTAGATATGTGTGTGCATGTGTGTGAAAGTTAACTTGTCTGCTTAATTTAAGGGGCTTCAGATAATGTGCTTTGGAGCTGAAGATCATCATGCACAGGTGGACGTGATGGTATTCTAAGCCTTAAGCCTGATTTCCTGACGCCATGATGGAGACATCTGATGTTCTGGGGTTGGGGGTTAGGGAGGATGAGTGCATTTTAAATGGGAGAAATGTGAATTATTAGGAGCCAGCTGACATAACACAATTATCTATTTAACAATGACACTAGACAAACTATGATTTCAGGTATCAGATTCTTGTACAGTCTCCTCCTTTTAAACCTGAAATACTCCTGGGGGTTACTTTTAGGAGAATAAAGTGGTAAAAATGATATCCAGCTAAACCCCTTGGGAGGCCTAGCAATTACTACATTTGGGATCTTGAAAAACCTCAGTGACCACAATAAGCGTTCTTTTACTAGAAGGCGAAATAGATAAAGTGGTTGGGTCAATGAACTGGGAGAGAGAAAAATAGAGAAAGATTATCCAGGTAAGGCTCTAGCTGTTCCTCTAGCTTTCCAGATCAGTAGATCATTTTTAGTCAGTTTAGTAGTCATTTTTAATCAGTCATTAAATCTGAGCTTATTCATTATGCAGTAATAGATAATCATGATATCTTATCCCTTTGATCCTTTTCTTTCCGGACATAATTCCTGGTGGTACAACAGCCCTACAGTAACAAGGAAGCAGCAGGAGTGAGGATAAATGTCAACATGATGATAATTAGAGGAGGAAAAGGGAAAGTCTTTCACTGGACTTCTTTTTTTTGTGTGAGAGAAACTCCTTTTCCTTGAAGCCATATTAAGTCAGTTTGCAGGAAATCACATTGCTTCCTAATAAAATGTGCTTTTGCTATGCTAAAGTTCCTGCTATTTGTGAGCATTAAGTTACATGTGTGTGAATACAAGCTGTGTAACTTATTTCAAAAACATAGATTTGAGGAACGGGATAGTAAAAGAGCAATAATAGCTTTGGTTCATGAGTTTATCTTTTGAAACAATAGCCAATAGAGCAAAAGAGAATGAAAATGCCTTTTGGTCTCTAGACAGATTTGGCGAACAAGTATATCCAAATATTACATTAGGACCTCTAAAGGATTATTAGGAAGTTTTGGGACTAGTCATTCTTCATTCTTCTTTTCTATAAAAGGAAATTAAGCCAGAGCAATATTGTTTCTCCTTTTGTTTCATTTATTTTAACCTTCTATTGTCACTGTATTGCAGTTACCAGCAATATATATCCAAGAGAACTTTAAAAGTTAATGTAGTACTGAAAGAGTTCTAGGTAAATATGAAAAAATTAAAACATGACCATATTACCTAGGGAAACTAAAAAAATTATCAAAACCTAGATTTTTTTCCACATTGTAGCTTTGATTAATAGAACATGAAATATTATGAGCAAAGACTCAATTTCCAAAATCTGGGAGATTAGATTAGATTAGAACCCAGTTAATATGGGTCGAGATATTTTATATTTCTTAATTATAAAATATTGTACTTGAGAATAAATTTGATAAAGTGTGTGAAGTCTAGAAGAATTTAGTAAAATCAGAGTATCCAAATTGTGAAGATAGTGAACATTCACCAGCTTCTGAGAGAATGCCATCTCCATTACGGTCATATTCATAAAAGGAATTTCTTTTGATTAGGCTTTCAATGGAAATTTTCAGTACCATTGAAAAATCACACACATTTTCGTGTGTGTGTGTGTGTCATTCTAAATTCTTTAGAGAGTAAATAATGAAAGTGAATGGCTCTGTTAGACATTTCTCAATCATCTTTAAATGGGTCATGGTTTTAAATAGGATGTGTCAAATTGGAACGATGTGAACTAAATTATACCTAAGTTCCACTGTATCATCTGCTTAATGAATTCTTTGCAGGGGGTCAGTGTGTCATCAAATACTAATTGCAGTTCATTTTTGAAAGAGTCAAATTTATGCATATTTTTCACTGATGCAGAGGTGAAATACTAGCCTTCAAGGAGTATGAAAAAAAGGTAACTGGACAATAGCCATAGGTATTCACTGTCTACAGCAAATGAAAAATTTAGTTACTAATGTCTGATTATGATTTATTGCTAAATTCAGCTCCTTTTTGAGTTAGTTTCATACCTAAACTTAGACCAAGGATGTATAACTAAAACAATCAAACCACTGAAATACCTTTATCCTTTAAATTGTTCTATGACTTTTTAAATTTGCATAAAACCTGCATTTCATATTATTATATTATTACAGTGTTGAACTTCTTTTCTTATTTTGACTAAGATTATAAATTAGTTTTGGTTTTCCATTTCTCTTTTACTCTGTACAGGTTTGAAATTGCACATTTTTTTACAAGTTGAGTGTCTTAATTTTTTTAGACTGACTAAATTCCATAACAAAAAATCTCTGCTCTCCTTGTGAACAATATAAAATATTATTAATATCTCAGGCCTCTGAGCCATCTTTTTTCTAACATGGTATTATGTCCTATATTTTGGTTCTATCTTTTCTAACCTCAAATACCCAGAATCAAATATTTGTTTATTGTTAACACTTACTTAGATTCACCACCATTTTGCCAATTTCTGATATCACAGTATAATCTCTCCTTATTTTCTGAAAGCTATCACTTAGAAAACAATAGCAACAATGATAAAAACACTTTACTGAAGGTCTGTTAATGATAGGCTCTCTGCTCTTGTTTATTTAATAATATTTTTTTAATTTTTCCCCTCAAGATTGATTTATAGTTATTTGTGTGTACAAATTGTCTGAGAATTGTTTTCTTCCAGCATTCTTTCTAGGAGGTTGCCTAGATTCTATTTTTGATATTGAAAATTCTGTTTTCATTTAATTGCCATTCGTTAGCAGGAAATCTGAATGGATGTAAGACTTTAAAATATTTCCTTTATATTTGCTGCTTCATAGTTTCACCTGAATGTATTTGGTTTATTCAGCTAATGCTTATTGACTGCCAGCTAAGAGCCAGTCCATCACGATTCTAGAACCATTGGATACATCAGTTTTAGAATCATTGTGCTGCCCCAATTTGGGGAATGACATCCTCTCCCAATTCTGGAACAATTTCAGCTGCTAATTCCTTGATTATTTTTCCTTCTTTCCCACTTCATGGCTTCCTAGGTCTTTTGTTGTATATGTGTTACACATCCTCAGTCTGCGTACACATCTTTCACACTCTCGTATTCTCCAATCCTTGCCTCTCTTTAGTAATCCTTCAGTATGTCTTTGCTGTTATAAATTTTCTCTCAGACTGAACTTCAAATGTTCTTGTATGATATTAATTTTAGGTATTTACTTTTTTTAATAAGCTGTTTTTGTTTTGTTTTGTTCTGTTTTTTCCCTTTTTTTGGCTACTCTGTTACACATGGACTTCCTAGGCCAGGGATCAGATCCAATCTGCAGTTGTGACCTATGCCCCAGCTGTGACAACAATGCAACAATCCAGTTGCACAACAGTAGGAGCTCCAATGTAGTCACTTAGAGCTATAAATTTCAATCAGAGAACAGCTTTGGTTATATTATATAAATTTTGCAATAACTTATTCACTTTTATTCATCTCAAAACAATTTCAAATATCCATCATTATTTCTTATTCAATATGCTGGCATTTAAGAGTGTATCTTTTAATTTCCATGTAAGTCTAAATTTCCTCCTGATAATGATTTTTAATTTTACAGCAGCTGGAGAATATACTTTGCATAGTTTCAGTGCTTTTGACTTCATTGAGCCCTTTTTTTTTTTTTCTTTTTCTGCTTTTGAGGGCCGCACCCACAGCATATGGAGGTTCCCAAGCTAGGGGTCGAATCAAAGCTATAGCTGCTGGCCTACACCACAGCCACAGCAAAACAGGATCCAAGCCACATCTGTGACCTACACCCACAACTCACGGCAATGCCAGATCCTTAATCTGAAGAGTGAGGCCAGGGATAGAACCTGCAACCTCATGGATGCTAGGCTAGTCAGATCCGTTAACCACTGAGCCATGACGGGAACTCCCATTGAGGCATTTTTTATGGCCTAACGTATGGTTTATCATGAAGAATGTTCCATGTGTATTTGAATATATATTCTGCTTTTGCTGAGCATAGAGTTCTATAGATGTCTGTTTGGTTTAGTTGGTTTATGGTCTTTTGTTTCCTTTAACTCTGTCTAGTTATTTCATCCTTATTGAAAAGAATATTAAACACTCAAACTGTAATTGTTGAATTGCCTATTTTTCCTTTGATTTAGTCAGTTTTTCCTAATGCATTTTGGGACTTTGTTTTTAAATGCTTATCCATGTAATTTTTTATATATGTCTGATCAGTTGATTCTTATCATTATAAACTGCACTTATTTATCTCCACCAACATTTTTTGTTTTAAAGTTTATTTTCTCTGATTTTAATAAAGCCACCCCAGTTCTCATCATTACTCATTACAAAGTTTGTATTTTTCCAGTATTTTCTTTTAATTTGCTTTTCTATATGAATTTAAAGTATCTCCCTTGTAAACAGCATATAGTTAGATCTTGATTTTCTTTATCAAATATTATAATCTTTGACTTTTGATTGTTTTATGCAATCATTCACATTTAATGTTATTATTAATATGCTTGGACTTATATGTACCATTTTTCATTTTTTTTCTATATGTCTCAGGCCTTTTTGTACCTTTGTTCCTTTTTTACTGTCTTCCTTTTTACTGAACATGCTCTAGTGTAATATTATAATTTCTTTAGTAATGTTTAATCATATTTTTTAGTTATCTTTTAGTGATTGTCATATGGCTTAAAAATGGCTAGTAACATCATCAAAATCTACTTCACATCTGTACTAACTTGAATGCAGCGTAACACAGGAGCTTTATTTCTATATAGCTCCACTCCCTCCCTGCTTTTGTGTGCCATTCATTATTCTCATACTTTTTAGGTCCATCTCTGTTGCAAACCCACCAGTACACTGTTATAATTACCAGCATATAATCTTTTGCAGAAGCTAAGAAGAAAGTAATATATATATCCTTTATACTTAAACTTTATAGATTTTATTATAGTGACTTTCTTATCCTTTTCAGTTTCTCTTCTTTCTTCATGTGGACTCCAGTTATTATGTGATGTTTCACTACAATGCAGGGTTGTTTTATTTTTTTGTAATAATTGCATTTATTTTTCTTTTTGGTAAATCTAGTTTATTTTTCATGCCTCAAACACACCTCTGTAAATATTTGGAAGAGGAAAATGACAGAATTGGAGCCATTAGGACATTTCTAACAACACAGTTTTTTTTAACTGAAGCAGGGGAGAAGATTACAGAGAACGCTGAAATTATATAATATTTTTCAGTCAATTTTGTCCTCAGAACTTCCATAGAAACAGATTTTTTTCTAAATGAAGAAAGGTTCCATGAGTAGGGTGGGGATGGTTGTAGGGAGGGCTGTTCTCATCACCCAAGGTCAAAAAAGAAACAGACTGATTCCCTATAGAGTTTCTGTAAGAGCTCCCATTTATTTCCAGTGTCAACTTCAGTAACAACATTCATCATTGATGTTGCTGCTGTTATTGTTATTGTTGTTCTTGTTTTGGCCATGCCCATGGCATATGAAAGTTCATGGGCCAAGGATTTAACCCAAGTCACACAGTAACCTAAGCCACTGCAATGACAATGTTGAGTCCTTAACTGCAAAGCCACCAGGGAGTTCCTGTTGTTGTGGTTTATTTGGTTGTTTATTTCTTTGCGTAGTGACTTGGTTGAACTATCTCCATGAATAGCTGTCTCCCTTGCTTTATGCTGCCTCTGATGTCCCCTTTAAGATTTTTTTTTCTTTTTTTTTTCCTGTTTTCATCTTTTAAACTGGCTACTTAGGGAATGGCACCACTGGGTTAGCATATGCCTCTCATTGGTCACAAATTGTGCTTGAGCATCTTCAGCCAATTAGATTTTTATTCTTTTTTGGTTACTTGTGTGACTTGGAAGCTGCTAAGGGGAGTTTATAAGTTTGCTTCATGTTCAGACAATAACTAGTAGCTTGGAGGCAAGCTTTCTGATCACTCTTGATAAGGTGAATCCTTGAGCATGCCCAGCTATACAGTCATGGATGTGTGCTATTCTATTTTTATTTGGCGCCTAAGAGTTATCCTTGAGTAAGAGAATTTCACACTTCCACCAGTTTTCATTAGAGGTTGTACCTAAGGTCCTAGTGCTGGTGAGGCACCATCCTGAATTGATGGATCTGTGTGTCACCTAGGAAATGCTTTTAAATTACCTTACGTCCTACTCTGCTGCTCAGCATGTCAGTCTATGCCATGCTGAATGGCTTTTCTTAACCTCCAGGGATCAGAGGCTCCCTTGTTTTTAGGATCATTTTTCTTGGCTGACTTTGTTCTCTCTGTTGAATTTCTAGCTGTTCTATTCCTTCACTTATGCAACTGGTATCATGAAGCTACCAGGATCCTCATACTTGTTCTCTATCAAGATCTCCATTCTTCATGCTCTGTTCCAGACAAAAATCCCCTCTGACAAAGCAGTGGATTTCTTTGTACAAATGACTTGCCTTTCCCCTGGAAAGAAACTCTGCACCAAAACAAAGGAGCTGGGAACTGGACAGCAACTCATTTCTCCCTGACAGAAAATAATGACTTGTTCTCGGTTCCCTAAATTTTTCCCAGGAGTTCTTTCACTATTCCTGTGGAAAATGTCCCCATCTGAATTGAAATCATCTTTCATATCTTCATCCTCTTCTATTCTCCTCTATAAATGCTTTCAAGCCTCCCAGTGCTCGAAAGGATTTGTTTAATTTCTGTCACCAGAAAACTGCTCTCTGTCTTTTCATTTGGTGGCATTTACAATTTTTGGCTATAATCATCCCACTTTCACCCCTAGCTAACACCAATACACACCCAAGCACCCACATACCCAGACATCACAAACACACTTGAATACAGCCAGTGAAACCCACTAAGAAAAAAAAGCAAAAACAACTAAAAAGATCCTCAACAGTGTTAGTTTTTATCACTTTATGTTCTTTTTAAAAAATTGGAATAATATGTCTGCTTTTGAGCTCCTACATTAAATGCCATCAGAATTGTTACACTGAGAATGTGCTTAAAAAATCAACAATTCAAACTCTTAGAACTTGATTCATATGTAAAGTCTCTTGTTACTCTCCTAAGAGAAAAATCTTAATCTATTTTATAATGCTAAAATATCACTGATCTTTGATATTAAAACCTGCCATCTCTTTCTAAAGAAGATAGTTAGTATCCCAGTGATATGATAAATTTTCCCTTTTTGTCAGACCCTGTGCTACTTTGAAGATGTCAGGGATATAGTACTGCAGGAATTTTTCAGTGCCAACTCCTCTACCCCTACACAAGCAGCTCTGTCTCATACCGTGTTGAGGGGAATATCCTTTTTACTAGTACTTGTTTTAATTTTCTACTGATGCTGTAAGAAATTAGTACAAAATTTGTGGCTTAAAACAACACACATTCATCACTATTCAGTTCTGGAGGACATATGTCTAAAATGTGTCTCAGTTAGCTAAAACCAAGTTGTCCTCAGAGCCCCATTCATTCTTGGAGTGTCTAGGGGAGATTTTTATTGCCTTTTCCAGCTTCTAGAGGATGACTGAAATCTGTGGATCATCACCCACTTCTTTTTTATAAGCCAGCAATTGCTGATAAGTCTCTCTCTCACTGCATTTCTTTGATACTGATTCCCTGGTCTCCCTCTTCCATCTTTTGAGACCTCTTATGATCACATTGTACCCAACCAGATAATCTAGGATAATCTCCCTATTTTAAGGTCAGTTAGTTTGCAGCGTTAATTCATTTTCAACTTTAATTCCCTTATGCCACATAATTGAACATAATCCTAGGTTGTAGGGATTAAAAGATGAAATCCTTTGAGGGCATTACTCTGCCTACTGTAGCACTTTCTTTTTCACAAAATTTTCTGAATGTAAATGTTGAGATTGAATTAAATTGGGGAATGGATTAGTCCTAGTTTTCTACCACCTCAGCTGACAGTTCCATAAAGAAAATCAGTGCTTTTACAACAAAGGGTAGGCTGCCAAATGGTATAACATAAAGATTTTAGAAATTTATTATCAAGATTCATGTATATTTCAGAACTATAATATTCAGGAATTCAAATAATTCTATACTTGATTAATATTTTCAGAATAATATTTCCAGGATTAATATTTTTATACTAGAGAATGACAATTTTAGTTGATGATATTTTACTTTAATTGTAGTCATCCATAGTCTTATGAAATGTTTACAAATTACCTTTTTCAGAGTGGAAAGCAAAATGTAAATACTAGAAAAGAAAATGTTAAAAAAAAGGTGACATAGAAATTTAACATTGAATGCATTCAGATGGGAAAAGAATGCTAGGTCATATATAGCTAACAACAAATATATGTATATATATCCTTAGGTTACATGATATAGAAATAAAAATGAATGAGCATGTGATTTCTACTTCTTGCCTCAGGAAATATCTTTGAAATCTCATATCCACCCAATTTTTACTAAAGGCAGTAATTCTACAAATCTTTGAAATAATCACAGGCAGAATTAATTAAAATTAAGAACTCTTTTCATTTCTCCTTAATTATTCATGTTCTAATAAATGCCTGATAAATCCTTTAGACAGGCTTTGGAGATGCCTATTTTGTCAGTATATACACACATATGTATATTTATAAGATAAATTTTTAAGATAAGCAGATTCAGGAGGTGATTTGAAAATTTCATGTCATTTTATATTTTAATATAGACATGTCTTGGCCAAAGAATAAATATTAGGCAACTGCTATAATTTTAGAATCTTGCTTGATTTTTTTTTAAGAAACAGATTTGCATTTGCAAAGATTTGTATAGGTAGAATGAGGAAAATAATAACGTGTCTAATATATATATATGTCATGGAAAGTTAACTATTAAATTGTTAAATGCTATTGTTAACTACTATATTAATCAAACTGCATAAGAAAAACATAAAAAATCCCAGTGGCATAAAGCAATAGGCATTTATTTTTCACAAATTTGAAGGTCAGTTAGGATAGCTCTTTTTCTGCCTCCATTTTTACAAATGTTGCTCTACTTTATGCATATCTTTCCTCCTCAAATTAACTGGGGCTAGTCAGAGTGGACATGCTTTTCTAAGTTTAGTGTTAGAAAGTGAAGTGGACACAATGAACTTCACAAGGACTATTCAAGGCTCTACTTGAATCAGACGCTAGTATTTTATTGGCCAAAGCAAATCATATGCTAACCTCAAAATCAAGAGAAAGCAATTTCACTCCACTTCTAGACTATTAAATGACCAGCAACATTTTATGACCAAGAACATGCATAGAGAAAAAGATTTAAAAAGATGGAGACAATAATTTTGTAACCCAATTTCACTGTCTTTCTCTTTATTTTATGTATTTATTTATTTTTGGTGGGGGCCAATGCCTATGGCATTGGAAGTTCCCAATCTAGGAGCTGCAGCTGCCAGCCACCACCACAGCAATGCAGTATCCTTAATCCACTGAGTGAGGCCTGGAATCGAACCTGCATCCTCATGGATACTAGTTGGGTTTGTAACCCACTGAGCCACGATGGGAACTTCTATTTTTCTCTTTAATTTCAAGGGTAAAAATGTGGTAGTGATTGAATTATTATTATATAGTGAAATCAGAACTTGTTTCATTAAGAGATATTTCTGTTGGTGACAGCTACCTGTCAGATTTAGTATTGCTTAAAAATACACATCTACTTTTAATAATAATTTTTGTGGTAAGGATAATAACTATGGAAAATCAGTGAGCAATTTCTGTACAGAAAGTAATTTATTAAGTGCTTCAAATTGGTTATGTAATTTAACCTCTTTAACAACCTATGTTTTCTCCATACTGATACAGAATTCTGAGGCTTATATATTTATTTGCTCAGTGATACCTATATTTTTTATGTATTAGTGCTGAAATATAAATCCATATATTCATTGATGGCTGAATATTTTAAATAATATTTTAAAATATTTTACCTAAAATATTTCCACAGTATATTATTTCTGCTTTGTGAGTTATACACTTTTTATTCTTTCTGTTGATCTCTTGTTTGTGTGGAGAAGAAGGGAAGGAAAAAATAAAATATAGTGGAGTATGTTGTGATAATTTCCCTCCCAAATGTTCCTGACATTCAGTTCAGTAAGGAATAAATATAGAGTATTGCAGACAAAATCAACTCTGGAAATATGCAGGCAAGCTTTTGGCTTAATGTGAGAGCTATTTGATAAACTTCTATGTGGAATTTAATCATTCAAAAGAGCTTTAAAAAATGGTGTGTAATTTAGGAATAGTACACAGGTCAAATGTATCTCAAGAAAAACTATTTTCTTTCATGTTTTGTTTTATCAATTTGTTCATCAAAAAATACCTATTTTTGATATCAGATATTCACATTTAATATTAATTTTATAATATAATATTTTATTAAATAATATTTATTGAGTGTTTAATATGTGCCAGGAGTTCTTCTAAGAGTATTACATGTTAGCTTTTATATGCTTCACAGTAAATGCATGAGGTATAATGGAAAAAACTTAGCCTGTGGAAATTAAGTAATTTTTTGGATTTTCCCCACTGGAAACTGTCATAGCTCAGTCTTAAATGTAGATAATTGAATTCTACAGTTCAAGGTATTGACTATTACACAATATAATCCCCCTAGAAAATAAAACTTTGCAAAAAAGACAGGGTCTTCAGCTCCATCATCTTCTAGTTGCCAGACAAAAGCATGGAATATTATATACATTCCTATATACTTTTTTTTTCAGATTACTTTGTTAAATTATATTAAATATGTCAAAAATGTTAAGTGGTAGAAATTCCTAACTTCTATTGAATGAGTACTTTCAAGCTATTTAATTGGTAACAATGAATGTTAAAACTGCATTTCAGAAATGTGAAGAATCTGTTTTTTTTAAAAAAAAAGTGCATTAAAGCAGGAAGGAAGTGCATTGAGTAGGAAGTCCAGATGGCCACTTACATGTGTTAGGTATTGTTATTCTTTTTGAGATTTGAGACATGCTCAGATATTACATAATATTCTTGTCAAGTAAGACATAATTTTCCTCCCAGAAGCTGAGGACAAAGGCCAGATCTCTCTTTGAGAAAGAACAAATTTTTTACTACACGCATAGGAAAGACAGAATTAGTTCCATTTGTCCTTGTTGCTAATCTTCCTACTTTCCCAATCTGGTTCGTGGTCTTATACTACATGTCTTATTACACTACATATTGTATTCTATGTAATATTTAGAAAATTGCAGTAATGAAAATTTTGGTCATTTTTACCTGTAATGGAACTATTTGAATTTTTATAAGGATTAAAATATATCATTACTGCTTTCTATTTTGTTTTTTGGTAACCATAGAATATTCTGATACAAATAATATGCTATTATAATTAATTTAATCTTACAAAGACACAACTTTCCAAGCAGAAAATTACTATGAAATGGAGTTCCCTATGTGGCTCAGCAGTTAAGAACCTGACAAGGATGTGGGTTCAGTCCCTAGCCTGGTTCAGTAGATTAAGGATCCAGCATTTCCACAAACTGCAGCATAGACCGCAGATGAAGCACTGGCATTGCTGTAGCTGTGCCCAGCAGCTGCAGCTCTAATTCTAACCACTAGCCTGGAAAGTCCATATCCCGCAAATGAAGCCCTAAAAAGCAAAAAAAAAAAAAAAAGAGCAAATAAAAAAGGCAATTAATATAAAGAAAAATTCTAAACTGCTTCTATAACTCACATTTTCATTTTAAATTAAGAACACCAAAAATTCCCCAAATCTTTAATTATATGCACATGCATATGTATGTGTGCATATACATACTTATATACATATATAGGTAACATGCATACATGTACATATTTTATATATATATATGAAATGTAACATAAGACTTTTAGCAGAAAGTTTCAGTTGTGGCTCAGTGATGACAAGCCCGACTAGTATCCATGAGGATGTGGGTTTGATTCCTGGCCTTGCTCAGTGGGTTAAGGATCTCCATCATTGCAGTGAGTTGTGCAGTTGAGCTGTGGTGTGAGTCGAAGACACGGCTTGGCTACCGTTGCTGTGGCTGTGGCATAGGCCAGCAGCTGTAGCTCTGATTTGACCCTTAGCCTGGGAACTTCCACATGCTGCAGGTGTGGCCCTAAAAAACAAAGACTTATAGCAAGTACGTAAACTTTAAGTTTTTTTGCATATCAGCTGAGAAATTGGGACCATAGGAAGAGTTTAAAAGCTGGTTATTTTTGTTCTTCAACCTTTTACTTTCAGAAAAAAATCTGTTTTGAATACCCAACCCCTGATCTATATTCTTGGCATGTTTTCTGTGACTATGTTGTTGTACTGCCAATTTCCAGGACAGAAGAATAGATATGCTGGGTTTTTTTTTTTTTTTCTTTTAAGTGTAAAAAATTAAAGTTACTGGTTAAAAATAGTAATCACGTTTTGGCTTGGTCAAATTAATAACCATTTCCAAAGTGATAAATGCCACAACTTTTGAGTTTTTTTCATATTTAATACATGCCTCTTCCTACCTACAATTTTATTCTTGAAACATTGATTTTTGAAAGAAAAGCTTCAGAAAATCTGGTGTGTATGTGTGATGTTTGTATGCAAAGGAGTGTGTGTGTGTGTATATTTAAATTTTTTCCCAAAGGGTGGACTTATGTCTCAATTAATTGTTTTAAATTTTGCTTTTTTTTTTTTTTTTTTAGGGCCGCTCTTGCATGTGGAGGTTCCCAGGCTTGGGGTCGAATCAGAGCTGTAGCCACTGGCCTATGTCACAGCCACAGCAAGGTCAGATCCGAGCTGTGTCTGTGATCTACCCCACAGCTCAAAGCAACACTGGATTCTTAATCCACTGAGCAAGGCCAGAGATTGAATTTGCATCCTCATGGGTGTTAGTTTGATTCATTTCCACTGAGCCATGACAGGAACTCCAATTAATTGTTTTAAATATTGTACTTGAAATTTAGGAATGCAATTTTTACAAATGCCTAGTTCTAAAACTCTAAAAAGCCCCTATGCCTTAAAAAAAAAATCCAAATCAGTGTATAATACCTTTGATCATACCATATTGTTAAATGTCAAAGCACTTCTACAGAAATATATGTACTTTAATGTCAAGTCAGAAAGAGGTACTCACATTAAAAAAGAGTTACTAACAGGTAAAATAATTCCCATAGAGGACTTGAAATGTTATCCTTATGAATGTCTATACTTTAATTAATGAGTTTATTTTTGAAGACTTCCATACAGAGATGGCCAGATCCCTGGACAGTTGGTGGTGAACTTTTTAGATCACTTTTCATCTATCATCACATCCCTAAAACACCGTCAGATAAGGATTTTTCTATGTTATTTTAAGGCCTCTTCATTTTTAAGATAAAATGAGGACTCCCTCAGTTAATTTCTGCTCTAAGTAATCTGTTTTGGGAAGGACTTGAGAAATTCTTCATTCTCACCAAACTGTCGTAGTCTTGTTAATTTTAAATGTGGATCTGCTCTACCTGCAATCCCCATGAGGTTGCCACTCTCCCTTACAAGGTAAGGATGAGGAGGAGATAGACTCAAAGCTTTCAACCTCACCACTGTCCTTTCTTGCTTTAAGAGAAAAGGAATGGACTAACAGTCAATCAGGACAAAATTTCTCAACCCGTAAGTCATTTTGAAACCCCAGGAGGAGAAATTCAGCTACATTCTTCAGCAAAATAAGATGAATAATAGTTTGGTTGACTATAGGAAGTTTGATAAATATATCTTTAACTAAAGGTTGTACCTGCAACCTCCACAGCACCAGCCAGCTCTCAACAATACGATCCTGTGCTTTATGCCCATAAACTGATGGAATTTTATAATCTTTCTCCATCTACTTCCCATGTATTTCTCAACAATTTATATTAGGTACCTCCTAAAAGCACAAGTAGTTCCTATTTTTTTGTTGTTGTTCTTTTAAAATGATTAACAAAGTATACATTTTAGGAAACCAAAAGATTAAAAAAAAAACATTGAAATGCTTTTTCTGTGTTCAAAATCATCACGTTATATTAATCTTAACACACTGACTATAGTCCTATTTGTGACGTGAGCTATTTTTAATAGAACCGTGAGAGATTTTGGATACCTACCTTTAGGGAGCAAGTGACCCTTGGTTTTGTCTACAACCTGCAGTACATTGCAGAAATACAGTATATTGTCTGCACATTTCTACTTATTCCTGCATCAAAAACAATGGACAGTGATAACATATTTTTATACATTTTAAAATGGATCCTGCCTTAATAATAATATGAAATACTAAGCAGATATGTTCTAAATCTATCTCACAAGAGAGTATTGAACATCACATATTCCATATATTGTAATAAGTAGAATATATATTTTTGAGAAAGGTGAGCAATGATATTTGTGTGACTTTCTTGAGATCGATAGTTAACTCTCAAGTTATTTACTTTTTGTCGTAAATAAAAAATGACCAGAATTATGAGGTGATTATTGAATCTTAAGGGACTTCAGTCCTATGCATGGGAATAGTCTAATTTCTCTTTAACTTTTCTGGTAATGTTTTACAGGGAATTAAGCATACATTGGCAAGAAAAACATGAAAAGTGTTCTTTTTATGCATGCAAATAAAGATAGTCATTTCACTTGTCTTGGAGAAATTTTTTACTCAGAAAATAAATGTTTATCTAAAATGTATCATATTTAGAAACAGAATGGATATAAAAGTAGCAAATTTACATTTGTATAAATTTTCCATATGAAGTCCCAGTATTTACCTCTGTGGCACATTGCTGGGGTGACAGGAAACACTCACAGTCCAAAGGAGTGTTCATTGAGACTTTTATTATCAACTATATAACCTGCCTTATTGTGATAAATCTTGCATGAGAATATTAATGACAATAGACACATATTGATCATCTGATCCAACATATACTAGATGGAAGTTCTGCATCTTTAACCAAGAAAAGTATAAATATTTAAAATGTATCTACCGAGAATTAAATGAACCTGTATTCTGAATCAAAAACTATACAACTGACAGCATAAATATATATAATAAATAGAAAGGCTATACTGGACCTTCTGAAATCAATCTCTAGCTACCCTTTGGTTAAAGAACTAGTATTGATCAGAGTGTCTAAGAATATGACATTAATCCAATCAATATTTGTTTTTGATGTTCAATTTTCTTATATTCTATGAGGTTTTGTTTTCATGCAAAGTATTTTTCCTAGGACCTTTATACTAAATTTCAATAGTTTTACATACACTTGTTCCAAGCACATTCTTAAATATCTATTCTTAGCTTCTGATTTCTATAAAAATCTCCATTCCTTCACAATAGTCTCTGGGATTGTGGGGTATTTGAACTCTTTCTCTTCCTCCTCTCCACAATAGTCTCTGGGATTGTGGGGTATTTGAACTCTTTCTCTTCTTCCTTGTAGCTGTAACTCTTTGTCTTTCTGGTCACTACACTGTATTTATTATTTTCTAACTTGGAAGAAATTCAGTGTCCTTTAGTGAATAGAGATGGAGTTTGGGGTTTAAAATACTTTCTATAGAAAGAATTACTCTTCCTATTGAATAAACTAGCATGATCCCTCTATTATTTAGATCGTTATTTTTCTATTATAGCAATATTAAATTTAAATCACTCTGTGGTAACACACAAATAACAAGAGCATATATTTAAGAAATGAATGCTGTAGGCTTGCACCAGATAATAGCCCACTTGGGCTTTGGAGGACTTCACCAAGAATGTTCCTCTGGACATATTCCTCCCCATGGGACAAGGAATTTACAAGGCCAAAGGGATGGGGCTAATTGGAGCTGATGAATCCACTTTAACCCCACCTTTTGGATCATGCTGTGGTACACTGAGACTTAGAATTCTGTCCGCAAATTTCCCCGAGACTCCTTCCATAGCCCACATTCCTCTCCTCCAGCCCTGTCTTTCATGTGAGCTATATGTATATTATGCAAAACTAGAGAACACAGTGGTCAAAAAGAAGCTTTTTCAGGAGTCATTGATGGTAGACTGAGTTTGGACAGGTTAACTGAACTCCTGTACACAAAGCCTTTTAGGGGACGGTGTCCGGGGGCCATTTACCACTTGTCAGCACAGTCTTGTGTAGACCTTTGAGGATCCAAGCTTTTGTTAAGAGGGAATTTTGTCAAAGTGGAAGAACAAAGCACATTTTTTTAAATAATTCAACTTGATTTATAACTTTTAAATATTGAAATGTGTATTGTATGGGTCCTGATTATTATTCTTGCCCTGGGCTCTAAGAATGTTCAACCTGATTTAAATATTTTACAAGATATAAGAAAGTAATTGCATATACTCACAAATAGAAATGTAAACCTTGACTAGCCTCTATTTTTAAAATACAGTGACATCTTCCACTTAACATCTTATTTACAATGGGAGCCCTTGTGATATCCTCAAAGATTCATTTACAGCTGCCCTATTCAAGATTCATTTTTCCTCAGGAGAAAAAAAAAATGTGTCCTGTTTGCATAGCAAAGCTTTATTTCTCAAAACTCCTAAGTTGTAAAAGTGGAGCAGATATGTCTTATCCATATTGTTTTTAGTCTAGGTCATATTAATAAGACAAATTTTTGGTCATAAGTTAGTTTTATAGTTTTAGTTGGATCTTAGAGCAGTTTAATTGTTAATCTAATATATGCTACACACACACACACACAGAGTTATTTCTAATACAAACTTTAAGAAGTAGACTGGATTCACCAGGAATCAAAATGGAATCTGAGTGATAACTTGATAATATCTTTTTGAGTATTAATACTTGAGTAGGTGAACCCAGTTAAAAATGTGCAAACCCTTAAAAGTGTTTCCTCTCTAAACAGTTTGAATCTGTTTATGGAGAATCAGGCTAGTAGTGTTTTGTACATGGACTCCTGCATACTTCTACTAAAGTATATCAACATTTGCTATTCAGATGATCTCATACACTATTTATCAAACCAGGACCTTATTATTATTTTTTCATTATGTTGTAGTTATATCATGCACTTTATTAAGTAACAGATGGATACTTAGATTTGGGGAAGAAAATTCTGTTGAAAAAGCTTAAAGATGTCTCTGATACTCTCTTTCCCCCCAGCTATGTATCCATAACTGTTAAATTCAAATCTAATTTGGAACAACGAAGGTCCTTCCTTCATAACCTTCCACAAGAGACTGAGAATCATAATGAGACACATTAATGAAGCCCAGTTACCTTCTGATAATACCGTCATTAACACTTATTATCACATAATTAGATTGGACATTGGCCATCTCAGAGCCAATTTAAAAGAAGGGAAAAAAAACACTATATATCAAGGAAATATATGAGAATAAAACACTGTGAGGGGTGTTTGAATAACAATAAAATTTCAAAGAGAATGAGACATCTTATCTTCCCTATTAGCAGTTTGAAACAGTAGTAATCAAATCAAACTCTCCCCTATCTTTTACTTGAGTTACTTGTTAAATCTTCTACCATCTCCACCTGGAGCAGTTATCTCAGCAATGACATTTTTAGTGATGGGAAAAAAGTCATAATAGCTGTGGGTAATTGTGAGGTAGAATCAACACAACTCTGAACTTTATAGGTCACGATATCTCTGTAGCTTGTGGGTAAAAACTGCAATTTGAAATAGATAACTGTGTCACCCTTAGCATCTTCCCTTTTCCTATTTTTTTTTTCTTGTGTGTAAGTTTACAAAGGTCAGATGTCAGTATGATCTAGAATAAGAGCTTTTGTGGCTGACTTTGAAAGGTTACTTTAGAGAAAATTTCATGAAGCAGCAGTACCCCAAAGAGCTGCAGAGAATGTGGCTAAAATCATATTCCTTCCTAAAGGAGCTTCTAACACATTAGCAGTGTAGAGTGTTGGATTTGAGCATGCATCTGAGAGTTGGTCTCTATTTACCAAATAGAAATAAAGAGGCATCTGAAGGTCACATTTACACTTCTGAGGTCATGTTAACAGGACATCAAAACAACGCAAAAATCAATTCTACATAATGGCAAAATTTCAAACACCTATTTAATGATTCACTAGAATATAATTGTAATGCAAAATATTTGTAATAGTGAAGGGAATGTCACAGGCCTCATTTCTCTATTGACTATGATACCACATCAAGCCTTCCAAAATCTAAAAAAATTTCATTGGCTGTTTGTCCCACAAAACCATAATTTCCCTAATATATATTTGCAGGAAAACAGTGAAGTTCAGAGTTCTGCCAGAATTAGGTTAAGGAAATATTTTTAATATGCCTTTCATTAACGTAGTTGACAATATAAATGGATTGAAAAAGTGGGGACTACTATAAATATCTGCATAAACCAATCCCAGATATTTTAGCTGCAAATGACTTATCATTATTATAATTAAAGCATTGTGAAGGTGCTTTGTTTGAATGTGATCAAATGACATATAATAGCTCACTTTTAATAAAAAAAATATACTTTTAGTAAAGCACGGACTAATTTTATCTCTGAGACAGACTCATATTTTACATTGTCAGTGCTAGAAAGGTGATACAATTGATGTGTTTCTTTATTTCTATTTTGTTATAATTTTTTTAAGGTGGGGAAAGATTCTGGCCTTGCGGAGGGATAGGAGCTGGATTGGGTAACCAATGGTGTGTTTACTTTTAGGGCATCATGATAAAAATAAGATACATCCATAAAATTAGGTGTTCTGTCTTGATAGTGTCAAAGAGACATAGTCAGAAAGAGACAGACACACAGAGAGCAATATCTGGTAAACATACATACATATATACATGCAAAAATGTGGTCAGCCAGTAGATTTCATACAGGAATTTGTATGGGCTAGATTTTTTTCTCTTTTCTCTTCTTCTTATCTTCATTGGGGAAATATTAAATGCACATCTCAACAGAAATATTATTTTTTGACCATTGTAGTAAAAACACTTGCAATGCACTACACTACAATGCACTGCACTACAGAGTGCAGTTCAGGTATCAGTATGTCTGAAAATCTCACATTTCTGTGTGTATCTATTTACTATAGTATCCAAATTACAATAAATGTATCAATATTCAATGAGCATTTTTTAACTGAATTCTCTTTTGCAAGGCATTTCTGAGAATCCCTGCATGATATCTGTACCATCATATTGTCTATCCAGGTGTTTGTATATTTCCTCTGCCAGAAAGTTTTATTTCATCGCTGCTATAACATGTTGGGGGTCAACACATATTTCCACAGATCCACAGATTGTGTTGCTTTCCCCCATACCACCTTTTCACCAGAATTGGCACAAGTCACTTCCATCACTGATAAGAAATTAGCCTATGTTTGACTGCAGTTTTTAACAAAACTTTTCTGGAGGCTTAAAAAATAAGTAAAGTATAATACAGAAGGTGACTTCTCCTGGTAACAAAAGTGATTACCCTTAAGGCTAAAAGGTCCAAGACAAATACCAGCATTCCTGGAAGTTTTCGTATGTTTCATAAGGTCTGCTTGATTACAATCCATCAATTTCTTTTTGGTTTGAATTTTACTCGGAGTCCTCCATTCACCATATCCTTAATTTCTGTGTCCTGATTCCCAAAGCATCAATAATGAAGAGGAAAACTAGCACAACATTGTAAATCAACTATCCTTAGATAAGTAAAAATTAATGAGGGAGAGGAATTCTCATTGTGGCTCAGCAGTTAACAAACCTGACTAGCATCCATGAGGACATGGGTTTGATCCTTGACCTTGCTCAGTGGCTTAAGGATCTGGCATTGCCATGAGCTGTAGTGTAGGTCACAGACACAGCTCAGATCCCGTGTGGCTACAGCTCTGATTCGACCCCCTAGCCTGGGAACCTCCATATGCTGCAAGTGTGGCCCTAAAAAAAAAAAAGAAAAAAAGAAAAAAATTAATGAGGGAAATCCTTTTATCCTTATATAAGGACCTTCTTTGTCACTAGTGAAAGAAATGAATTAATGTTGATTTTGTCTGATATAAACATAGTTATCCCAATTCTTTTTACTATTTGCTTTGGATAGTTTTATCCATCCTTTCAATTTCAACCTATCTGTGTCCTCATATCTAAAAGATCTTCCTAGACAGCCCAGAAAACAATGTACTTTACCACTTCAGCCATTTAAAGGTGGAAAATGACCAATTCAATTGATATAGAAAACTTGATAAAATTCCATATAGATTATGATGTAAAAATCCCTAAATTATAAGAAACAGAAGAAAATAATTTTAACATGACAAATGACATCCACTAAAACCTACACCTCCTTGGAAGAGAAATGATAGAATTATCTCCAAACTTACTTAGTGTGACTTGTTTTTGCAGTGTTGTCTGGGATATCTAAAGTCCCCCAAATTAAAAGGAATTAGCAAGACCTGATAGCCAGTTTATATATTAGGTTTTGTTGATCTGGGTTATCATGAATACATAAAAAGAATATGTTTATTTGAAGTACACTTTTTTTGTGTGGTTGAAAATAGCCAAATCACATAGGTGCTTACAAGTGCTGAACTATATGCCATACGGCAAAGCAGGGACATAAATCTAGTAGAACCAAATGTCAGCATCTGTTATTGGGTGTAGTGTAACAAGAGTACTGACTCCTTGCCATTTGATTTTGCTCTCAGTGCACCAGCTTATCCTCAGCAAAGAACTAAGGACACACTCTCGCCTTGGTAGCTATACCCAAAGAAACCGTGAGCCAATTGCTCTGACCCAGATGAGAGTTGAGGATTTGAAGAAAGCTTATTTGGGAGGCATGGAGCTGGATGAGATGGAGGAAAGAATAAAAATGTCTCTGTAGAAGGAAAAAGTAGAACCTTCATTCTACTTAGTGATTTCTGAATATTGTTTGGACAGAAGTGTGCTTCAAACCTGAGCCAATTTTGAAATCATTGGGTTTTTCTAAAGACTGCTGTCCTATTGTCCTGAGGGTGAATCATGAGGACTTCAAATCCTTAGAGGGCAAGGAAGGTGGAAAAATAAGAGGATAATGTGCTTTTTATCCAAGAATGTAGAAATGTTAACTCTAAATTTATTGACTCAGACCACACATAAAAACAGAACTTATTCAATATAGTTACTGAGAGATATTCACAGGAAAATATGTCAGATCATTAGAGATGATATATGTAGATTTTTAAATCTTATCAAACACTTGTTTCGATGGACAATTTTATTTGATGTTCTCAGCAATTCCCTACAGAGATTAGAAAGTCTTTGTTTTGAATGGGTGGTTAAAAGGAAAAGAAGAAAAAATTGCTCCTTTAATGATGAATTTCCCACTTGGATATGTACAAATCAAAAGTGAGTCTTTGAAAGCAGGCTGTTAATAGAAGTGCTTCACACTAGAAAGATCAGAGTAGTATGTATATACTACTATAGTATACAGTAGTAGTATTTTTTATATTGTATATGTATGTGTGTATACGACTACAGTATATAGTAGTATGTTTGCATTTAGTTACATATATGTGTATATATGTATATATACACATACACATATAAAGTTTGATATATATATTTAGAGTTAAAGACATTTACAGAATTTCTCAAACTAAAAATTTGTGGAACTCTAATAATATTTCAGGAGGACTGTACTCCAAAGTGAAAAATACAAACCAATCAATATAATACATGCCAATCTCCACAAATCTCCACTTTTAACTAAAGGGTAAAGGAACATAAAGGAATGACATCACTAAGAACATTAGTTTGCTGGAACTGCCATAACCAAGTACTGCAAATTGAGTGACTTAAAAACCAGAAATTGATTGTCCCACAGTTCTGGACACTAGAAGTAGGTGATCGAAGTGTCATCAGGATTTATTCTTTCTGAAGTCTGTGAGGAAGAATTTTTTTCATGCCTCTCTCCTAACTTCTTACGGTTTGCTGGCAAGCATTGCTATTCCTTGGCTTACAGAAGAATTGTCATAATCTCTGCCTTCATCTTCTCATTGCATTCTCACTATGTGCATATCTGTCTCTCAGATTTCTATCCCCACCCCTCCGCCCTTTTTTCTAGGACTTTATGTTGAATTAGAGCCTGCTCTAATTACCTCATCTTACTGGATTGCCTCTATAGAGACCCTATCTCCAACTGATATCACATTCTGGGGTATAGGATGTTAAGGATTCAAATATGATTTTTTTTTTTAAATAGCCAAACCCATGACATATGGAAGTTGTCAGGCCAGGGATTGAATCCAAGCCAGAGCTGGCAGTGTGGGACCCTTTAACCCACTGCATAAGGCCGGGGATCGAACTCATACCATTGCAGCAACCCAAGCCACTACAAAGTCTCATCTCATTGTGCCACAGCAGAAACTTCCAAATATGAAATTTTGGAGGACATAAATTCAAGTGATAACACCTATTATGTTCCTAAACCAGCAATAAATATCATGCTGCCTGTTTATGTGGGGAGGGGGCAGCATAATAAAAATAGATAGGAAAGGAGTCCCCTGGTGACTCTAGTATTGCCACTGCTGTGGTACTGTTCAGCCCCTGGCCTGGGAATTTCTGCATGCTCTGTCAGCAGAGTGTGTTTCCAAGATGAAACCATGGGTGAGCCAATCCTCTTATAGAATTTAGACATCATGGTATGTCATACTTTGGCTGATAACTGGAAAATATACTGTATTTGCTTTATAAAATAACATCAGAGAAAAGGCCTGGGGAATTTATGGTTCTACCTTTTGGCTTGCTAATGGAAAAGAGAGAACTTAGCCCTGGAACCCATATTAAAGTTAACAGCTATACTCCAAATAAGGTTGTCAGGGTTTCTCACTTCTGCTAGTAGGAAATGCAAGAGGATCAGTAGGGGAAGAGGAAGAACACAAGACTGAAGAACTTCTGTGGGATCCAGCAAGTTAGAGTCAAGATACCCACACCCACTGTGAAGATGGACAAGAATGTGTTTTAAGAGAATATAATTTTGAAGGAAGTTTTTGAATGAGAAATAAACCATCACTTCTTTATTGAAATAGTGAAGAATTAAGGACTCCAACCTGAAGAGCCAGTGCAATTTCAGTGTAGATGTCACTGAAGAGTCTCCCTAAATCGCTATTAGCATGTGATGGACTTATCTTGTCTATGAAGTATCCTCTCTCTATAGCCAGATCCTGCATTGTGCTCAGCAACTAGTAGTGCCTGTATTGACCCATCAAAGAAAAGATAGATCCAAGATATGTGCTTTCATGAAAGTGCTTTTGGCCCAGAAACTGAACTTCTATACAAGGGAAAATAACTCCTGCACAGTGTTGTAATTATTTTAGATTTCTTAAATTTATGTTATTGAGATATATTTGCACATGTTTGATTTTGCAATCCCTACTCTGCCAATTATATTTTTTTATAAGTCCAAAGTAGCCACTTTGAAGTGCAAAGTAAATTCTAAGGAGAAATAATCACTTACAGCCAGAGCAAGAAAATATAGAACTAAACTAAAGGGTACTTAATAGAGATTGACCACTGGTGCTTTGGGGAGGATGCCAAAGTTTAAGTTCCACTAATGCTGCCTCTCACTTCCAGTTATATGATATGTAGCAATGAGAATTTCACAGGGTGGTTTTTAATTTTTTGGAACAGGAATTTTCCCATAAAATTCTGTGTTTTCCTGGAGATAATAGTTACAGTAAATGCTTTTCCATTGAAGATTACAGATTAGTTACAGATCTTTTCAGAACTTCCCAGTTAGTATATAGATTTTTCTTTTTAAACAACACATTTTAATGCAAATTGAAAATACAATGAAGTACTACCTCACACTGGTCAGAATGGCCATCATTAGCAAGTCTACAAGTAGCAAATGCCAAAGTAGGTGTGGAGAAAATGGTACCCTCCTACGCTGTTGGTGGGAATGTAAATTGGTACAACCACTGTGGAAAACAGTATGGAGGTACCTCAGAAAACCAAATATAGAACTGCCATATGATCCAGAAATCCCATTCCTGGACATGTATCCAGACAAAACTTTCATTGAAAAAGACACATGCATACCTATGTTTGTTGCAGCATTATTCACAATAGCCAAGACATGGAAATAACCTAAATGTCCTTCAACAGATTAATGAATTACGAAGATGTGGTACATATACACAATGGAATACTACTCAGCCATAAAAAAGAACAAAATAATGCCATTTGCAGCAACATGGATGAAACTAGACACTCTCACACTAAGTGAAGTCAGAAAGAGAAAGGCAAATATCTTGTGATATCACTTATATTTGGAATCTAATATATGGAACAAATGAACCTATCTACAGAAAAGAAACAAACTCGTGGGCATGGAGAACAGACGTATGGTTGCCAAGGGGGAGGGGGAGGGAGTGGGATAGACTGGGAGTTTGAGATTAATAGATGCAAACTTTTGCCTTTGGAATGGATAAGCAATGAGCTCTATAGCACAGGGGACCATAGCTAATCATTTGTGATGGAACATGATAGCAGATAATGTGAAAAAAATATATATTACTGGGTCAGGAGTTCCCATTGTGGTGCAGCGGAAATGAATCTGACTAGGAGCCATGAGGTTGCGGGTTCGATCCCTGGCCTCACTCAGTGGGTTAAGGATCTGGCGTTGCCGTGAGCTGTGGTGTAGGTTGCAGACGTGGCTTGGATCTGGTGTTGCTGTGGCTCTGGCATAGGCCAGCGGCAACAACTCTGATTGGACTCCTAGCCTAGGAACCTCCATGTGCCTCAGGTGCAGCCCTAAAAAGACAAAAAGACTGGGTCAATTTGCTGTTTAGCAGAAATTGACGGAACAATGTAAATCAACTATAATAAAAATTTTTTAAAAAAGCACTTTAGGTGATGATATTTTTTTAAAAACATAACTTCTAATAATATAAAACAGATTACCATTTTGCCAAGCAACGAACTTGGTGTAAACTAAAAAAACTGATAAAGACTTGGGGCAATGTATGTGACAGGCTCCAGGAAAGTCTCTCACCCTGAGGCAGAGACAAATGCTTCCTGAGTATCTGGCTGTTATGGATTTATGCGGTCTGCATGGTGGTGGTGGCTTTAGGTAAAAGGGGACAACCTAACCATAATCCTTTCATGATGTCCTGCCACATTTCTCAAATCTGGAGAGTTTTAGATGTGAGTATAGCTAGAGGAGTGACTTCTTGTAGCCAGACATGGATTTGGATTCACTTTTCCTTTCTATACTAATAAACTTCTCTGTCTCGCGTGCTTAATATAGTCCTGGGCTTTTAATTCCCTAGCTGGAGTATAGCATAGAAGTGAAATGACATATTTTTAATAGGAAAATGAACAAACATTAAACACACACTAAAGTATTACCTCTTCCATATTTTTTACTTAAAATCTTTCTTTTGAGAGATAAGAAAATGTGAAAGCTATTTGTTTTACCCTTAGGAATTTCCAAGAAACAAACAACAACAAAAAAATTAGGTAGTTGGAGTTCCCGTCGTGGCTCAGTGCTTAGTGAATCCGACTGGGAACTGTGAGGTTGCGGGTTCCATCCTTGGCCTTGCTCAGTGGGTTAAGGATCCGGCATTGCTGTGAGCTGTGGTGTAGGTTGTAGACTCGGCTCAGATCCCACGTTGTTGTGGCTCTGATATAGGCCGGTGGCTACAGCTCTGATTAGACCCCTAGCCTGGGAACCTCCATGTGCCGCAGGTGCGGCCCTAGAAAAGACAAAAAAAAAAAGGTAGTAGAACCTTACTAAATTCATGCTAAATCAAACACATCTCAGTTCTTCATTTCCCCTCACTTTCTAAATACTTTGGAATCCTTTCTCATCAGCTGCCTCAATAACGCAAGCCCTTTATAACTCATCTCCTAATATTTCTATCATGAAGGTTCCTAACTGACTGGCTGTTCTGAAAAGACATTTGGACTCACAAAGTTAATTTTTTTAATCATCTTTTTCTCTCATTTCATGCTTTTTCTTATTCTTTTTTTTTTTTTTGCCTTTTAAGGTGCATCTGCAGCATATGTAAGTTCCCAGGCTAGGGGTATAATGTGAGCTGTAGCTGACAGCTTATGCCACAGCTACAGCAACACAGGACCTAAGCTGAATCTGAGACCTATACCACAGCTTGCTGCAACACAATGCTGGATCCTTAACCCACTGAGTGAGGCCAGGAATTGAACCTACATCCTTGTGAATACTAGTTGGATTTGTTTCCACTGAGCCATGTCAGGAATTCCAATCACATCATGATCTTTAATTCCCTGTTAAGCATAGCCATATAGGAAATTGAAGTATGGAAAGTTTATAAAATATATATGATCTAACATCATTTACAACAAAATATTGAAACAATTTTCTTAGTTCAAAGTTTAAGTGCTTTCCCCAAATATTTATCTATTTTATATAAGTTCAGTTATTTATGCAATTTCTAATAAGGAAGTATATCACAGAAATATACCCACTAAAGATTCAAATTATTATAATTTCAATTGCAAATCTGAACTGCAAAATCAGTTTATTTTTATTGAATTGTCAAAATGTCAATTGGTATAAATAATGCAAGGCTTATATAATATTAATGATAATGGTTTTCTATTGACTTACAGAGTTTTTGCCATAATGACAAAATATCATGAAAATTTTCCTTCATTTATTGTGAAAACATAATCATACAAAATTGGAATTTGTTAAATTGTCACTTTTACACATATTTTTGGAAATAGAAAGCATAACAAGAGTTTTATTTTTCTAATTAATAACAACATATTGAAGCTGGGATGAATGAAAACAACTATTTGTTTATTCATTTATTCCATCACTCAAAATATTTCTAAAGGTTTTAAGTCAGGCATTATTTCTCCTTCCATGAAAACACAGTCTAGTAGGCAATACTCATTCATTCCTCTTGCAGTTAATTGGGTTAATTGAATGCTTCCTTTTCATCCTTGTTTCATTACAAGTTGAAATGAAAATCTCTTAAAATGCTAGGAACTAGTTTTCAGTCAAATCAATCAACTACTGGCATTTTGTGGCTGGTGTTTATTCACTCCATCTCTCTGATGTATTCTCTCCAGGATCAGTAGTTCTCAATCATAGCCACACATTTGTACCATCTGACTAGTGAGTGAGTGAGAGAGAGAGAGAGAGGTCTCTACGCATGAACTGAGTACCTGTATTTTAAAAAATATTGCCCAGTTACTCTGATTGACAGTTGAGGATAAAACAATGTGGATCAATTTAAATGAATATTCTGTAATTGCATCTCATCTAGCACATTCTTATGACCGTAGATTTCCTAGTTATATTTTATAACTATTACTGACTGTTTTTAATCTATGTAATACAGATACGAGAAGAATGAAAATTGCTTATGAAGTTACAGTTAGAGCATTTTTTTAAAATTACAAAGCATAGATTGTATATAATCATCAAAATATTGACTAAAAAAAGAAAGACAAGTTACGGTTTTGTCCTGTGGGTCTGTAATAAGAAAGGATTGATTCTGCATGGACACAGCAAAAGCCAACAGAAGTAAGAATATAAAGTAGGCCCTTTTCGATTGGGAGTCTGTAAGAAATAATACAACCTGTAGTGTTTATATATATATATATATACACATATACATATATACATATATATACACACACATATATACATATACATATATATACACACATATACACACATATACATACACACACATATACACACATATACATACACACACACATATATATATCTGCTTCTGGAAAATAAACAACCTAGAAATAATCCTAATGCCAAATCACATTGCCAATCACCTTTTGACTTTCATCTATTTCATGAATAGAAAACATGGCTGGGCATATTTATAGGAGCATTTAATCTGAACTATAGAGAAGTACCTGTTTACCCAGATATGATTTTAATAGCAAAGTATCTATGGTAGGCTTAATATAAACCGTTTTAAGAACTCTATTGACAGAATTTCCCAGTAGAAAAGTTAGTTCAAAATAACAAGTCAGCAGAACAGTAACATGTGCCTGGATTGGAGGAGAGAGAGAGTAAGATTCTGAATTATTTACAGGATGCTTAAAAAAAAAATTCTTCCCCAAATCTGGTAAACATAAGAAAGTGGTTGTTTTCATTTAATCATCAAATCAAGGAAGTTATAAGTCCTGATTCTGCCTTTTTAGATTGATATGGCATAGTAGGCTAAAATGTTGTCATAATAACAGATATGACAGGTAAATGACCACTAGGTAGAGATAAAATGAGATGAGTAGACCGAAATATTAGATTAATAGTAAATATACAATAATAAATTCTAAAAAAAATAAGCTACTTTTTGCCTTTTGATATTTGCAAAAAAATTTAATTTCTATAGCATTTGAATTCTTCCATAAGTTTATCTCCATCTGCCTATGGTGATGACATTATTATACCATAAGAAATTTGATTTCTCCAAATCTTACATGATTAAACAGTCTTTCATAATAAAACTGAAGAGTAAATTTTAGTATTTATATTATGATTAGTCTTCTAATTGCACTGAACTCTCAAATACCAAAAAAGGACCAGCTGATGCTGATATATACCTAATAGCATGTGTTCAATTGATTTCTTCCTCACTCTTTTTGTAATTATATTAAGTAAAAGAAGTTTGTATGATAAATTTTAAAGACTTATGGAAAATTTAATATGTTATTTACACAGAACTAATTGTATTCTAAATACTAAATCAACTTAATATATATTTTTCACATATAGATGCTACTCTATATAAGTTGGGGAGGGAAGTGTTTGATATCAAAATCAAAACAGATATAGAAGTTGATGAAGAAGAAACTGAGAGGCAACAAAAGAAATATGAGATAACATCTTCATCTACCATTTTTTTTCCCCTAATTGTTTGAGTGAAATAGTAACATCTCTTGCCTGGGGAACTCATTCTCTGAATCAACTCTGAACAAGGTGGCTAAATCATTTACTCACAGTCATGATTGTAGAAATTTAGAATCATGTCCCAGTTTTTTGCTCCCTTTTTAAACCTTTTTCAGCTACAATCTTACCATTGCCCTACTTAAGTATGGCTTATTAGTACATGTTTGTGACCATAGGGAATGTGAGATATACTCTAGATACTTACTTAATGTCCAGGAATAGGTTTTTGACATATTTTATATGGAAGTTTTCTATTTTGCATCATTGAATTTACTCTGAAGAATTCACTAGTACTGCTCATAACAAAGGGATGCATGAGTGGCTGTTGTGAGTTCCTTGTTTAATAATTGCCACTACTGGATATAGTGTATGACAACCATGTTGAAATCCATACCCAACTTTCCTAACCATGATGAAAGAATTAAGTTTTTTGATTTTCCACTTTCAGAAAATATAATACTTGAAAAAGTCGTTGTTTAGAAAGAACTCATTATGAATCCAACATTGCATATTGTGATAGGCAGATGGATGGCCCCCATAGATATCTGTGTTGTTATCCCTAGAATTTTATGTGTATATGTTACTTTATATGGACCTTATGAGTCCAAACAGACTTTTCAGATGTGATTGAGTACTTTGAAGATGGGAGATTATCCTGGATTTTTCAGCTGGGTCCAGTCTAATCATATGCATTCTTAAAAGCAGAGAACACTCTTGGCTGTGGTCATAAAGAAGAATATGACTATGGAAGAATAGCCAGAGAGAAACAACTTTGTTGGCTTTCATGAAGGAAGGGGGCAAGAGCTAAGAAATGCAGGTGACCTCCAGAAGCTGGATAATCAAGGAAGTAAATTCTCCTTTACAGCCTCCAAAGAGGAACACAGGTCTAACAACACCTCAGTTTTAGCCCAGTGAGACCCATGTCAGGTTCATAACATATAGAAATGTAAGATAATAAATTTATGTTGTTTTTAGCTGCCACTTTGTGGTGCTTTATTACTGCAGTGATATAAAAAATAAAACATACTCCAAATACTTAACTATTTAAATTTACTTGTATCTACATTTTAATTCATTATTACCTTTCAGGTCCAGGTTCCAAGGGACCTCATCATTATTACACTCTTTATCTCTTTTTATGATTCAGATGTAAGAATGTATGGGGCCTAGTCTTTTTAAGAACAGACTTAATCTGGAAAGCCTGCTTTTTGTCATGCAGTCAAAATCATTTTGAAACAGTGATTTATCTTATTTTTTTTTTACAAACATACAAACCTTGCCCCCATGAAACTGGTGTCTAATTTAAGAACAAAATGTTTCCTATAAAGTGTTTTTTACTTACTAGGTAGCCATTTATTCATAATTTTATATCCTTAAATATAATAATTATTGTGTAGTTTCCTGGAGCCAGTATAATTTCTCTTAAAAGAATTTATTTTGAGATGACAACTAAATGACTGCACATGACATATGCAAATAGTTACAGAAGACCAAACCTGAATTCCCCAGCATATCTTCTATGAAAATTTTCATACAAATTATTCTGACATAGGGAGTTTCATTGTGGCACTAGGGAAAAGAATCCAACTAGTATCCATGAGGATGTGGGTTCAATCCCTGGCTTCACTCAGTGGGTCAGAGATCTGGCATTGCTGTGAGCTGTGGTATAGGTCACAGACATGGCTTGGATCCCGTGTTATTCTGGCCGTGGTGTAGGCCAGCACCTGGAGCTCTGATTCAACCCCTAACCTGAGAACTTCCATATGCCATGGGTATAACCCTAAAAAGTAATAAAATAAAATAAAATAACTTTTCCTGACACATTCAGTGGATAATTTGCTTGAAGATTATTGGGTTACTCTACTGTGAAATAAAAATAGCTTATGGAATAATTATAATCCTAGGTTTTACTCACAACCATAGGTTTTTATGAAAGTTCACCTCACGACACTAAATTATAAAATAAATAAGAGTGAGGGATTTAGAAGAAATATATGGACACATATATGCAAACATTCACATTCACACATATATGTATATTCATAGGATATGTGTAACATGTAGCATATAAGCAGTAGTTTCATTCATTGCACATTCGCATTTGTTCTTGATAACCTCAACTGAGTCATTCTGGGCTTTCTGTATCTCTTCACAACTTTTATTGATTTTTAACGTTAAAAAACTATTTCAGTTCATAGTTATCAAATCGATGTTTACCATTTGACCATTTCTATTAAGGAAAGAAGTCCTAAGTATTTGAATATCAAAAACAACTGATAGTCTTATTTAATATTTATTAAGGACTATCGTAAAAACAATTATTTTACAATAAAAATATTTAGAAACTTGAACAAAGACATGCAGTTCATTCAAGAATAATGAGATGTTTTCCCCAAGAAACTAAATTTAATATAATCATTTTAATTTTAATGTCCTCATTTACATCAAATTATACAAATCTCATAGTGATTTGTTATATGCAAATAAGTGATTGAAATAACATGACAGAATCATAATGACCTCTAACAATTATGACAAGCTGCAAACAAGAATACTCATTAAAGAGGTTGTACAATTAATTTTGTAAAAATGTTCCAAACACAATTTGGCAGGAGAAAGATGTAAGGATTCCAAGGACAATTTATAGTCTTCATTTAAACTTGTAGTCCTTCCAATTAAAGCCCAGTAATGAAATTTTTAAAAATTAACTTTCCAATAGCTCTTTTTCTATTTTATTAGTTAATTCTTGGTCTTAAGATATAACACTGGGAAATTTGAAGACTTGCCAGACAATATGCTGTGATAAGTAAAAATATTGGGATTAGTCCCTGTACTCTTCTGTGTAATCAGCCAAGAGAATCAGCCAAGGTGTATAAATATATATATAATTCAAATATTAAAAATTTAGAGGCTTCAAGAAAAAAATTAAAAAGTAAAATACTGTATAAACATAGAAAGAGTTCTAGCATTTTCTAAGAGAAATTAGAAATAACTCACTTGGAAATAAATTAAGCAACAGAGGTAAGCACTCAAGGCCTTCTAAACAGAAGACCATTATGACAAATAAAAGTAATTATCAAGAGGTGAAGTCCCTACCTTTGGATTAAAAAAGAAGAAGAAGAAGAACACAGTAACATGAATGAAAAAAATAAAAAGTAGAGTCAGAGTTGAGAGTTCATTATGTAACCCATGCCCTCAGACTTGTGTTGATCACTTGGACCGGTAGGATTGAAACCCAACATAGAGAAGAGAAAATCACAATCAAGGAAGCAAAGCAGTATACTACACATTTCCAGAAATTCATTAACTTGACAAGTAGGTGAAAAGAACAGAATATGTGTCTAAGAGCCTCAATTTTTTTGTGCTTTTTGTTTTAAATCTTTAGGACATTTCTATAATCTCTCTCCAAAGGAAGTGTCCAAACATTGCACACCGGGATAAATTTCATTAAATTAATTAGAAGTCTAAAATATTTTCTTATACATTCTCTTCATACATAGAATTATAATTTGTCAAACTGTTCGGTGCCTGAAAATTTGAAATGGAGGTTCAGTCACCATCCAAATGGACTCTCAGAGAGCTGGTGATACACCCAGCTGTTCACCAATACTAGGTGCCCTAAATTATAAGAAGAAGCTGGGTCACTCAGCAGTTTGGTTAATTAATTAATTTCTAAAGTCAGCCAGCCCAGATGCAGATCTCACCTTTATCACTTACAAAACACATGACCCTGAGAGAATATCTCTAGTGTCTAAATTACAGATACATCATCAGTTGACAAAAATAAAGAAGGGTAATGGTACCTATCTGCTAAAATCACTGAGAGGATTTAATAAAAGAATTTCTGACCTATGATACACTGACAAGAAAAGTTGAGAGAGAAAGAGAGAAACAAAATCTGAAGTACCAGAGAAGGAAACAACAACCCACTTCCCTTATATTGAAAATGGAGAAAAGAAGAAATAAAAAAGGAATTTCAGAAAAAAATGTTGCTTATTTTTCTTAATAAGAACCTCATAAATTTGAGTTTCCAAGAAGCAGAGCTTAAGACAGGGTTTCATATGCAAACATTTGATTGAGCACAAGCTGTCATCAGACAGACCAGGGCAAGCACCTGGAAGCTAATATCAGCAAACACTTAGAAAGCTGGAGATGGGCTCTTTCACCTGATAAAGAATACCTAGGCAGGTCACTATCCAGCCACTCCAACTCTCAGATTCACATGCTTCCTGTGTTAAGTTCACCACATCCACGGGTACGAAATGCTACCCACCCTCAACTGAACTGGAGAAAGTGTTCAATTTGATTTATGCTCCAGAATCTAACTATATGAGATAAATTTTATGTAACAAGATCTTCCACTGGGAGTTTGCAATAAAAAACTAGATGTTATTAGGTTTATGAAGAAACTTATTATTAGGTTTATAAAACTAAAAATTATTAGGTTTATGGAGAAATTGTAAATGCAGTTACAGAGCACTTAGAGAAAATCTCAATTTCAAATAAAAATTCAAAACTTGGAATGATTTTTCAATCATTTAAAAAGGAAATAATTTATTAAACTTAAAAAATATGTATTACAAAACTACCTTTTTTTTTTCATTGCTAAAATTGAAGGCATTAGTGGTTTCCCTGGTGGCCTAGCAGTTAAGAATTTGGCATTGTCACTGCTGTGGCTAGGGTTTGATCTCTGACCTGGGAACTTCTGCATGCTGCAGACAAAGCCGAAAAGAAAAAAAAAGTCATTAAAATCCAGTGAAACAAATTTAAATATCCTTGTTATTAATTGAACATATTGGGAGATTTTTGAGGAATAGATATAGTCTAATTATTTATTAATCTGTTTGGATATTTTATTATTTTTCACATGGGCCATCTGGAATCATTTTACTTTGGCAATATTTTTTCATCTTTTTCTATGAGTTGTTACTTAGTTGATAATTTATATTAGATCCTTAGCTTCAATAAATATTTTAAAATGTAGGAATCAATAACATAAAGAAGAGTTTTGAAAATGATATATATTAAATTTTGAGATATAACTATTCAAAATATTAATGAATATATAGATTAATTGCTTTTCTAGTTAGATATATAGGCAATAGCCAATGTCGTTTCCTAGCCAAAATATGTCTCTTTTAGCAGAAAAATTTGAAATTTTTCATGGTTTTCTTGTAAGCCATGCATCCAAATTTCATTCATTTTGTTTCTACTTTTTACTGCTTCATTAAATAAAATCAGCTTGATTTTGGATTGATTCTCCTTATACTATATAGCCTAAGGTAGTTTGTGACATGCATGTTCTATTAATTTTTTTTATCTTGCACATTAAGTACATAATCAAACGAATTATCTGGTCCCAGCTCTGAATTACTGAAAGTGGTAGAAAATTATTTCCACAGATTAGACTTTAAATGTAGAACATATTAAAATACTTAATTTCATTTATATGCATGTTCTCTTTATATATTTAAAGTATGCTGTATGGTTATCAATGAAGAGGGGCCAGAAAATTACAGAAATGTGTTTCAGATTGTATGATTAATTTGGATCTCACAGGACATGAGAGTTCCCTATTCTAGTCTCCTAACTCTATTTAATTGAGATTTGTTGATATATATATATATATATATATATAGGTATATATATTTCTGTGTGTATATATATATTTCTGTATATATATATATATATATATAAAATTCTGTGTATATATATATATATATATATATAATGCTCTGACCCATGGTAATTGGTTTAAAAAACACTTGAGTTTAATTTTAGGACAGATAGTTGAAAAAGAGGTAATGTATGCCATAGACTTTTGCAGAGTAGTGTTGTTTGGTTTTAACATGTTTTTATCTTTTAAAAGGAAAATTAAACTTGAGTATAAAACGTTACACACACACACAAAAGAACCAATTAGTTCATTCAGTTAAAGGACTAATTTGGAGGTTGGGATAGGCTGCTGGGGGCTGGGAAAATGCAGCACCTTACTGAGAATAATGTGGCTAGGAAGCCGCTGAGAAATTGTTGCCAGAAAGATGTTCAATGATAACAAGTATAGTCATAGGAGATATTTTCCACTTGAACTTGACAATAAAGGAGCTCTTCTTACCAAAGCAGTAGAATAAAATACTATCCTTCACTTTGGATTCTGGAGAAAAAGATGATGTCTCAGCCAGAGTTCAAAGAGCAGTGATTCAGGTTTTAGAGAAAGCTGTCCAGTGAAGCAAACAGATAAAATACTAGCCATGTTTAACAAATTAAGCCAGTATGGAAGAGTACCTTGAAGGAAAGTATACTCTCACATTTCCGGGATAAAGATTCTGCAAGTGTGGAAAGGAATTTTCAGTGAGAAACAGCATTTATTCATTTTACCATAAAACTGGCCATGGGTAAGAAAAATGATGCTCAAGAGAGAAGGAAAAAGAATAACCTCAGGATGGACTGAATCAGACCATTGCTTTCGCCACACTAAAAAAAGTGTCCCGATTATATTTTTAAATTAAAAAAGTATTTATAATTACTTGCATTCATTTTTAAATTACTATATATCAAACCCACATTTAATCTTTTCTTGCCATCTGTGAAAGCCTAAAATATGAGTTACTTCAAGTAATTGTAGATGGTTTACATGGATCTTACCATATTATTAGTAAGATGAATTCAGTGCTTATATCACAATTATAAGTTAGTAAAAATATTGAATAGATTTTCACTTCTATAGAGCAAAATATTAATTAGTTTGGAAAGGACAGGTGCTTTAGAGTGAAATGCCTAAATTAGATGCATGCTTCTGTTTCTTATCTTTATAACTATGGGAAATTTATTTAATTTCTTTGCATCTCATTTCCTCAAACATATAAAGTATGATTAATAAAAGTTGCAGTCCAAGTTTATTATTAGCGTTAAATTGGATAATGCATGTAAAATACTGAAGTCAGTACATGTCATAGAAAAAATAATAACCATTGAGTTGCTATGACTGTTGTCATCAATACTTCCATTTCAATTAATGGTTCTTCTAGGATAAGATGACATTACTTGTAACATTATTTTAAAGGATAGATTTTAAGTGAACAAAAACCTGTCTATATATATTCATCGAGTTATTTACTTCAGATATTTAAAACAGGATAGCTCACAGGAAATTTTTTGGCTCCTAACAATTTTTACTGAATATGTAAGAAAGGGAATTTGAAGTTTGATTGTTTTTAAAAAAAGATATTAATGTATATTCAACATTTTTATGAACACTTAGCTCTGCATTTTTCAGAAGTGATTAGTTAAAACTAATCCTCCAGGCATGAAGGCAAGAATACAAAACAGTATTTCTTCTGTTATAAATTCCTCTGAAATGTTTAGTGTAGCATATCTCAATTTTTCACATAATAGTGTAGGAGGTGATTTCCCTGTCCAAATAAGATATTTTTTTTTGTAAAGCAAGAAATAAGTTTAGAAATTGTTCTAGAGCATTCAAATAATACAATGTTTTTTCCGTTTCATTTTCTTCTTATTTCTTCTCAAGATCCCATGACAATAAATGTGGTTGCATTTTTTTTTTAATCTCTGGAAATATAAATTTTCCAAGCACAAAGGGCATATAGCCTACCTTCAATATTTCCTCCTGATGCTGAGTGCAAAATTGGTTTCAGAAAGAAAATTGCTGACATTAAGCAAGCATCTAACTTGGCAACTGATTGCAACATATTTCTATATGATGCTGTGAGATGCACTGGAAAAAAGACTTTTGAGACCCTTAGAGACTGTTGCTCTATTCCAGAGGAAATTGAAAAAAAAAAGTTATATCCGTGCTCTAGTTCTCGATTTATAGAACAAGGCGATAGAAGAACAACTTTCTGAGCTTCTCTACTCTTCAATAGATGGAGTGACATTATCTGTTTGCATCCTTTCCTCAGTCAAGGAAGCTCTTAAAATAGCATACTTCAACTCTTTCAGATATTAGACAATTGATCACATTGCAAATATTTTCTATCAACAAATATTTTAGGAGTAAAGTGTTTCCCACAAAACAATGCTTCAACAAATTTAATTTTCTAATTAAGTTTAGTATTAATAACAAATTATACCTCATTACTGATACTTCCTTATTCAATTAGGTTTATGATAACAAGTCCTTTCAAATGGCTTAATGACATTTGTGTTAGTTTACTTGGGATTGTAAGGTTTGGAAACATGTATACGTCACACAGATTAATGAATTTTTTTACTATTGTGACTATTATAACAGCAATGACCCTATTGGTAAACCTCATAAAGTACAAACCATCATTAAGGAAAAAATAACAACTCTTTGTGCTTAAAAACAATTCACATAATTGAAGCTGCATTGATGATATCTATGAAGATTTTCATTTTCTCTATTTTCATCAGGAACTATTCCTACTTTTTTATTTTTATTTTTTTAACTTTTTATTTTATAATGATTTTTTATTTTTTCAATTGTAGCTGGTTTACAGTGTTCTGTCATTTTCTACTATACAGCAAGGTGACCCAGTTACACATACATGTATACATTCTTTTTTCTCACATTTAAACCAAGATTTCAAATTAAATAGAGCTTTTCCAGTCTCATGTTGCAAGCTTAATATATCATCTTAATTCATCTTTCAGCTACTGTTCTTACTACAAATTGCCACCATTCTCTTATATCTTCCATCCAAATTGCATAGAATTCATTGTTATTCAACAAATCACTACTCTTTTTGAGCATTGTTGTAAGACAAAAATATACAGCCCTGAACATAGTAAGGTCTCTGCCTTCTCTGTATTTGCAATCGAGCCTCTGATTAATTCAGTAAAAATTACCATTCTTCCTATTCAGACTCTCCTGCCAAACTACCTGTTATCCAGTCAATAAGTTAGTGGCCCCTTTGATCAAAGTACACATGTTGAACTAATCAATACTGGGCAGAGTGGCAGGATTTTCTCTTAGTTTTTCTAAATGATGAACATGAATACAGTCCAAACAAAAACCCCATATCCTACTCCCAAAACAAGTGGTTTGATGATAAACAAAAGCTTCTGACAAAGTATAATAAAGTGGTTGCTTAGTTAAATGAAAGGGTATGTGTTATTTTCCTTTGGTTTTATTTAAAAACTAGGAGTTCCCTGGTGGCTTAGCAGGTTAAAGATACAGTGTTGTCACTGCTGTGGCATGAGTTTGATTCTTGGCCTGGGAATTTCCACATACAACAGGCATGGTCAAAAATTAAATAAAAAAATTAAAATTGTATCTTATTTACTTCAATTTTATTTAATTCAATATTTTGCTTAAATTGATGCAAAATTAAATTCACTTTGCCTATGCAGACTGGGAATATGAAGATTGTGCTTTCGGGGCTCAGATGTTTCTGAATGTTCAGCCTTCTTTTATTCAAATAAAAAATGTTTCTTCAGAAATAGAAGAATTCTCCCCTCCATAACTCTACAGAGACAGTGTTGCATCTCAAATAGATGGGAATAAAAAAGTCCATAAGATTCTTTTATGTAAATATTATTCACATATTGGAATTCTATAAACTGTTAATATTTTTCCTTTCAAGATTTTTACTTTTAATATTCTATAAATCATAATATTAAGACTTAGAAATTTGGATCTATTAATTATAATAATATAATTTACATATAAAAGAGTGAGAAATATATATATATACATATATAAACATATTTTTCCCTGGAGTTTCTGCTGTGGTTTAGCAGGTTAAGAAACTGACGTAGTGTCCATGAGGATACGTGTTTGATCCCTGGCCTTGTTCAGTGGGTTAAGGATCTGGTGGTGTAGCAAGCTGTGGCTATAATGTAGGCCAGCAACTGCAGATCTAATGTGGCCACCTAGCCTTGAAACTAGGGCAACTTCCATATGCCTGAGGTGATCTTCCCCTGAAACTAATAGAAAAAGTATATCTGTATTACTTTGAATATGCCAAGATGGGATTAGATGTGCAGGAGATTTACAGGAAAAAACACTTTTGTAAGATGAGGAGAGGAAGCAGGGAAAGTCATGGAGAGCCTTCAGTCACCATAAGTTTCTGACCTTTGTGAAAGAGAGAAGTGTAGGAAGATTGGGTAAAATAAGTCACAGACAGCAGTCCAATTACGAATATATACAGACCAGGCCAACGGAACCTTCCCAATCTAGATGTGCCCTCCCAAATGGGCAGGAACAGGCCTCAGTAGCACTTTGCTGTGCTGAGTCTTTATCGGGAACAGCTGTGGGAAGGTTACTTTGGGGCATATGCAGTGGGGATACTGAAGGGAATGTCCTCTAGAGCTGTCAATCTGCTGTGTTCCCCCACTGGGCAAGATCTGCTTGGCAGTTTCATGGCAAGAGCAAGCCTTAAATTTCCATTTAACACTAAAGTAAAAGTTTGTTTTAGAATGAAGACTAAAGGGTCACCTAATTTTGATAAGCTAAGCACATGAAAATGATCTATATATTATTTACATTACATTTGTTTTTTTGGTTTTGTCTTTTTTTGTCCATGCCTGTGGCATGCATAACTTCCCTGTCCAGAGATCAAACCTGTGCCACAGCAGTGACCAGAGCCAAAGCAGTGACCAGTGCCACAGCAGTGACAACACCAAATCCTTAACCTGCTGAGCTGTCAGGGAACTCCACATTACATTTGATTTTCTTTTCTTTTCTTTTTTTGTCCTTTTTTTTATTAGGGCTGCACCTGCAGCATATGGAGGTTCTCACGCTTGGGGTCTAATCGGAGTTGTGGTTGCCGGCCTATGCCACAGCCGCAGCAACACCAGATCCGAGGCGTGTCTGCAACCTACACTACAGATCATAGCAACACTAGATCCTTAACCCACTGAGCGAGGCCAGGGCTCGAATCCACAACCTCATGATTCCTAGTTGGATTTGTTTCCACTGAGCCACGACGGGAACTCCTACATTTGATTTTCCATAAGATGTTTCACTAGACACATCCTAAAGTAGGCTTTTCCAACTGAAATCTTTACAGCAGCGTTTTTTGGCTTGTTTTTGTTGGCTTGTTTGTTTTGTATTGTTTTTAACCGCAATGCAGAGCTTTCTGTAAGTCCTTAATCAACTTCATTAAAAACGTAGTACTATGGAGTTCCCACCATGGCTCAGCAGAAACAAATCCAATTGCAATCCATGAGGATGAAGGTTTGATCTTTGGCCTTGCTCAGTAGGTCGGGGATCTGGTGTTGCTGTGAGCTGTGGTGTAGGTCCCAGATGTGGCTCAGATCCAGCATTGCTGTGGCTGTGGTGTAGGCCAGTGTCTACAGCTCAGATTTGAACCCCTAGCCTGGGCACTTCCATCTGCCTTAGGTGTAGCCCTAAAAAGAAAAAAAAAAAAACAAAAAAACAAAAAAAGCACTACTTTAAATTCCTGATCTCAAATCCTGGTTTTATCAACTAGTATGTTACTTAGTTTTCCCTGGTAAAGATTGTTGTATATTTCTGTATACACAGTGGATTCTGTCATGTATATCAGTTAGGATGGGCGGTATTGCAGTAATAAACAACTTCCAGATCTTAAAAAATGTCATTGTCTAAGGTCAGTGCCTAAATACAGGGCAGCAAGGTGACTTAGTCACCTGAGGAGACAGCTGAGGAAAGCTCCATCATGACTCATACCAGAACAGCTGTTAAAAGCCTATTTAGCAACCTTGCACCCAACTGCCATTGGTCAAGACAAGTGAAATACCTCCATTGAAATTTAAGCCATCTTATTAGAGGCATAGAGGAAGAAAAACTGAACTATTTATGAGCAGCCCTAATATTTAGGTCATTGACAAAATTTTTATTCAGAATAATGCTAGTTCTAGAACTCAGAAGTATACTATTTTTTCCTTTTAAAATACAGTATATCCATTATGTGACAATTGTATGTAAGTTACTTAACCAACTATAAAACACCTAATACTTCTATCTGCTTTTATTTTATTAAATTTTGTACATCAGAAACTCATGAGACTTTACCAAATTGTATAAAATCAGTAAACTTTAAGCTAATAGCATTTAATTCTTTTAAAAGAAAGCAGTCATGAGGCTTATGAAATATAATAAATGCTGTCTTTAAATGACCTCCCAGATCCCTTCAAGTCCTAATATTCAAAATCTTAATATTCAAGTGGCTTCATTAATCATTAGCCTGGGAACTTCCATATGCCATGGGTACAGCCCAAAATAAATAAATAAATAAAATAATGGTACAAAAATTATTTTATCAATTCTCTATTAAAATAAATTACAATTTTGTTTTGCTTTCCTTTGTCACCATAAACAATGCTATAAAAACATTATTGTATATTCAGCTTTAAAGATCAATGTATTAGTTCTGTACAATTGATTCTTCATATTGTTGAGTCTTAGGGCACATAAACTTGTGAGTCTTATAGATATCTATATTTTTTTCTCAAAGTGTAATAATATATAATTACATTGCAATGTATAACATTTTCCAGGTTTATAAAAATCCATGAGGAAATGTTTTTACTCTTACAGACCTGGAGATTTCTAAAATTTCTGCATGTGAGTATTTAATGAAGCAAGATTATAGTTTTACCAGAGAAGTCAATGCAGTGCCTGAAACTCTGTAATTGCATAATATACTTTAGTTAAAATATTGCAGTTATGCCACCTGAAAACATAATTTTATGAAATAAACAAATTACAAATGTACTCATAGTATAATCAGGTTTAACCACAAATCTTGCCTGAATGTAAAAAAGAAAATAAACAAAAATTATCATTGTTGCTAGCTATAACCCACTATATATTAACTGAAATTCCATTACTGAGTTCACTCATTTACTGACTTGATACAATCAGTTATTCAAGATCATAAAATTAATTTTCTCTACTTTCTTTACATGTTTGTATATCTATATTAAATATACTCAAAGTAGATATCTTATAAAATAACTAATATAGAAATAAAAACTACATAAATAGCATATATTTCTATTTTATATCCAGCAAATTGTTAAAAGGACTGTTCTCATTCAATCAAGAGAGAAACAGGGAGAAACAGGCCCAGATGTCTATCAGAAGTTTTGCTATTAAAATTTTTTCCACTGCTGATTTCCAGATGAAAATTATACTAAAAATGTAAAAATAAGGGATACATTTCTAGCTCTAACAATGAAACATACTCTTAAATTTAGTTCATGCACATGGCACATAACTAAATTTTATGTATAAAGGGAACATATCAGCTTTGCAATTAATTATATATTATGTGTACATATATATGGAAAGAGAGATAGTGGAAAACATGGTTATGTGCTATCTTTTTTATTTTATGGAATTTTCTTATTGTGAGCAAGATATTTTATTTACATATAAGCAATCAAAATACACAAAATTTTCTCTACAGAAAAAAGATTTTCCAGCATCCTCTATTTTACCTTGGTATTTCTTTTACTGTCAAATGCTTCCAGCTGTCATTATGAATATCAGAACTCTAATCTTTGGCTAAGTACACAAATAACACAAAATACATGTCTCTCTCTCTCTCTCTTTTTTTTTTTTTTTTTTCAATAGCAAGAAAGTAGTAGTAGTTGCTCAGGTCACTGTCATCACAAAGAGGAGACTAAATCAGAAAAGAGCTCACACCAGCAACTTTTTTTTTACTTCATAGGGCCACACCAGTGGCAGATCGAGGTTCCCAGGCTAGGGGTCAAATTGTAGCTGAAGCTGCTGACCTATGCCACAGCCACAACAACATCAGATTTGAGCCATGTCTGTCACCTACACCACTGCTCATGGCAATGCCAGATCCTTAGCTCACTGAGTGAGTCCAGGGATCAAACATGCATCCTCATGGATGTTACTCAGATTTGTTTCTGCTGAGCCATGACAGGAACTCCACAACTTGTTTATTAGGACATTGTAAAATTGATTGATGCTACTGAGTCAATACTTGACATCATTCATTTTCAATTGCTTTTAGATGTGATCAAAACTTTAACAACAACAGCAACAAAAACTTTAACAACAGAAAGGTGATTGTGAAATTAACTCAAGGCATATATCACTAACTGGATGGAGTGAAATTTTTAACAGAATTTAGATCATGTCAATTAAGCTATTTGAATGATTCCTTAATATGTTTGTAATCGAATAGGGTCACATATACTATTTTAACTGAAAAATGAAGGAACAACAAAAGCAACAAAACTTGACTAGTGGTAGAAAGCAAGACAGAAGTTTATATTCACCCCACATCAGCAAAGTTTGATGGTAATTCGTCCAACATTTGTAGAACAGTTCCACTAACATCAGATATCTCACCTCCTCCTATCATGTTCTCATCCTTCAGCTAGCTCATGGTCCAAACATTTCTGCCTGCAGAAGCTCCCTCATTACATGCATCCACTTGGAATTAGGGAGGAAAGGAAAGGACACATCAGAATATTTATTAAGAAATTTCCTGGAAGTCACACATTATCACTTCAGTATCCTAATCTTGAACTTAATTACAAGAATAAAATTATCACCAAGAGAAACATAGAAATTCAATTTTTATTATTAAGTGGATATTTGTGAAGCTAAGTATTGTGGATTCCATCACTAAGAGAGAAGGGAAGAATCGATATTGAGGACTACCAACAGTCTCTCCAACAGGTAGGGCTGTACTCCAAAAGAGAATAATGCATTGTGGAAATTTTGTAAAAATAATAAAACCAGAACAACAAAGAGAAAAGTAGAAAGGAATATAGAGAAGAAGGAGAAGTGAAAGTCAGTATTCTGTGGTGAGGGATGTGAGGTGGATACTTGAAAATCTTGCAGGAGTTTCAATACTGAGTGTTTCAAGATTTGAGATGTGGCTTGGCTATTGGGTCTTGACTGGATGTACAATCTTAGGCACAAAAAGTAAATGCTCTGTGATTGTGTCTTCTTTATTTTGCTTTTTAGGGCTGCATTTGTGGCATATCTAAGTTCCCAGGCTAGGTATTGTATCAGAGCTGCAGGTGCTGGCCTATGCCACAGCAAGTCTGGATCCTTAACCCACTAAGTGAGGCCAAGGATCAAAACTGCATCCTCATGGAGACTAGTTGGGTTCATAAACACTGAGCCACAATGGAAACTCCTCTGTGATTGTGTTCTGAAGTGTAAAATATGTGTGTCAAACTCTGACATTTTTAGAGGTAGTTCAAATTATTGATATAAATCATTGTGTTTTAGATCAAACAGAATCCTGTTTAAGCCTCTGGTCATAAATACTTGATTACAAATGTTAATAAAGTTGAACACGATGTTATGCAGAGAGGTAATTATTCATACTCTTGATTCTCTGTGTCAAAATGATAATTTAAACTACTCTTTAGTTCAAGTGATGATGTGACGGAAGCTATAGATTTCCAAGACGATTTATGACTTTGTTTTGTAGCATCAGAACCCAATATGAAAAATTTGACTATTGATCACTGAACATTAACAGCTAATGATAATGTTTCCTGACATTAAGAGCCTCAAAATCATGAAAAATGCTTACATGCAACCTGGAACCATGAAAGTTAAAGAGTAGACATCATAATAAGGGCAGAGATTATACAGAGTTGTTGAAGAGACTAACTCACATTTTTTAATCTTCGTAAGAACAGCTTTAGGATGATACTGAAGATAGAGTAGAAACTCACTTGAGGAATTAGCCAAGTCAAAATCTATTAGTTTGTTCAATTGGCCCTATTTTCCTAGATAAATCACTTGTAATATCACCAGATACATTCTACTTAAGAGAATCTTGACTATAAATTAAAGTGCTGCAAATATTCTTGATATGTTTAAAGTAAAGTTATCTGGATATATATTTTGTGAACATGATCTTATGATGGAAATTAACTTTTTAAATATAGCTCTGTTGAACCACATTCTGTACTAAGGGGGATTACTAACATTTTGTTTCTTCTCATTACTTGTCTGTCCATAATGGCATTTTATTAATGATAGAATCAAAAGCTAAAAATGACCTGGTGAGAACATCTATTCCCTGTTTCCTAGAAATATCCCCCACAGAATCCCTGAGAGGGAAAAATAATGAGATGCCAAGATTTAAGAAATCATTTAATTTAGGAGCCAAGATGATTTTTTTCCCCAAGTGGATTAGTTTTCAAAATATGTTTGAAAATACTTATCAGTTCAACTTCCCTTGAGCTATAAGATGTAACATTAAAGAAAATGTCCAAAAATAAACTATTAAACTTCATAAGTATAATATTTCTTAAAGAATATATTTGAATCCTAAAAATATAAAGTACCTCATTTGAGAACACTTTAAAGTAAAAAATGTCTATTTTTCTTAATTTAGGTATAGCATTTCCAACTACTAGATATAAAATGTCATTTGTTTTTTCACTTTTAAGAAAATTATTTTATTGAAGTATAGTTAATTTGCAATATTGTGTTAATTTCTGCTCACATCCAAGTGATTTATACATTCTTTTAATATTCTTTTCCATCATGGTTTATCACAGGGTATGAATATAGTTCCTTGTGCTGGATAGTACGACCTTGTAGCTAATCCATTCTATATACAAGAGTTTGCATCTGCTAACTGCAAAATCCACCACCCCCACAACACCTTGGCAACCACAAGTCTGTTCTTTGTGTGTCTGTTCTTTGTGTCTGTGAGTCAGTTTCTGTGATAAGTTCATGTGTGTCATATTTTAGATTCTACATAAAAGTGATATCATGGTACTTGTCTTTCTCTTACAAATATTATTTCAGTCTTTTTTATGGCTGAGTAATATTCCATTGTATATAGGTACCACATCTTCTTTATCCATTCCTCTTTTGATGGACATTTAAGTTGTTTCCATGTCTTGGCTTTTGGAAATAGTACTGCAATGAATATTTTCAAATGATAGTCTTCTCTAGATTTTGTCCAGGAGTAAGATTGCTGGATCAAATAATAATTCTATTTTTAGTTTTTTAAGGAACATCCACACTGCTCTCCACAGTATTTGCACCAACCTACATTCCCAGCAGTGAAGGAATGTTCCATTTTCTCCACACCCTCTACAGCATTTATTGTTTGTAAACTTTTTTGATGGTAGTCATTCTGACTGGTGTGAGATGATTCCTCATTGTGGTTTTTAATTTGCATTTCTTTATTAGTTAGAAATACTGAACACTTTTTTTGTGGGTTTTTGGGGGGTGGGGGTTGGCCATCAATATGTCCTCTTTAGAGAAATGCTTATTTAGGTCTTCTGCAGGACACATATTAATCAACAAACTGACCAAAATTAAAGACAACGAGAAAATATTAAAAGCAACTAGGGAAAAGAAACAAATAGCATACCAAGAATCTTCCCAATAAGATGATCAGCAGATTTTTTTTTTTCAGCAGAAACTGCAGGCTAGAAGGGAATGGCAGGATATATTTCAAGTGATGAAAGGAAAAAAAACCTACAACTAAGAATACTCTACTCAACAAGGTTTTGTTCAGATTTGATAGAGAAATCAAAAGCTTTAGAGACAAGCAAAAACGAAGAGAGTTCAGCATCACCAAACCAGCTTTACAACAAATGCTAAAGGAATTTGTGTAGGCAGGGAAAAAAAAAAAAAGCTACAACTGGAAATAAGAAAACTGCAAATGAGAAGCCTTAAAAGTAAAGGCAAACATATAGTAAATGTAGGAAATCATCCACACACAAATATGATATCAAAAACAGCAATCGTGAGAAGAGAATGATAGCAGGATATTGACAATTAAAAGACCAGAAACTTAAAACTGTCTTGTATATATAGACTACTATATCAAAACCTCATAGTAACTGCAAACCAAAAATCTGCAACAGATACACTAACAAATAAGTAAGAACAACCCAAACACAATTACAAACAGTCATCAAGCCACAAAAGAAGAGAAAAAAAGAGGAAGGGAAGAAAAAAAGAAAACAAATACAAAAGAAGTAACAAAATGGCAATAAGAACATACATATCAATGATTGTCTTAAATGTAAATGAATTAAATGCTCCAACCAAAAGACATATACAGGCTGAATACACCATATACATGCTATCTACAAGAGACCCACTTCAAATCTAGGGACACATACAAATTGAGAGAATGGAAAGAGGTATTCTAGGCAAATGAAAATCCAAAGAAAGCTGAATAACAATATTCAAGTCAGACAAAATTGACTTTAAAATAAAGACATTTGTAAGAGACAAAGAAGGACATTACATAATTATCAAATAATTCCAAGAAAAAGGTAAAACAATTGTAAATAAATCTGCACCCAAAAAAGGTGTACCACAAAATATAAGGCAACTGCAAACAGCCATAAAAGGAGAAATTGACAATAACACAATAATAGGGGGGGTATTTAACACCCTATGTTCAGCAAGGGACAGATCATCCAGACAGAAAATCAATAAGGAAACATGTACCTTAAGTGAAGCATTAGGCCAGATGAACTTAATTGATATTGTTAGAACATTCCATCCAAAAGCAGCAAAATATACATTTTTCTCATTGTTTTTTATGAGTTTAATACTTTAGATTAAACCATCAATTAGCCATTGAACAAGGTTCCCTTCACCTAATGGGAATAAGAGAGCAAAACATTCAAAATACTAGAAGATATATACTAAAAATGAGTTTATTTTCTCTCCTTACCTAAGGAATGAAGTAGAATGAACTAACCCTAAAATAAAGGGAGATCAATTCAATGTATAATATAGTTCCATTTCAAATCCCTGTATCCCATTGCTCCTTGGCAGAGTGAAGGTTATACTGTGTATATATGGGGACGATATTTCTTGAGAAGAGAACAGCGGTGCTGCCATATCCTGACATTTAAAATTTCTAGGCTTTGTTTATAATCTTAGTAAATCTTATTACCATTTACTTCTCATTTTATAACCAGGCATTCCCTGCACAACATGTGACAAAATTCAACCCCCTTCACAGCCAGTTTATATTAAAGAGCAGAAAAAAATTATTAGGACAACTAATCTGCATTATATATGTGAGAAGACTGAAGGAATATCCTATTCTTATGTAATGCATTTCTTTTAATAACAGAATGGCTTGCTGTTTTCTGGCTTCCAAATATGGATACCAAACAATAATGCTTCTCAAAGTGTGTCACAAATTCTGGTAATGTCAGAAAAAAATGCACACTGAATTAAGCTTTTGGGGGTTAATATTTTAGATGCATTATTGCTTGGTTTTGCATCTTTAACTGTTTTACTTCAAATTAACTGTTAATAGCAGTTAATAAACTATTAATACCTATTTATCAATCTACATTTTTATCTATATATGTATGTGGATATAAATAGAGAAGTTTATTAAAAACTTTGGTTTACATAATTTTGGAGGCTGGCTAAGAATGTTAGACATTCCTAGAACCAGCAATGTGAAAAGGAAAATCTAGAGCAGGCTGAAACCCCATTAACATGAGCTGAAATTCATTTTCCACAGACAAGAAGGAAGATCCAGGAAAAAGGGCCAGTAATTTTAATGTGGATAGAAATGTTATTTATTTTATTGTTTTAGAGATTCCTTGAGTTTAAGCATTAATCACAATTTATGATATTGTACTAATGAAATAGGTATAGTTTATCAACAAATTTAATTTTAAAAGTTATAAAATGCAAAAGAAGCATTTTGTAACAATATAAAGTTTTCTAGTCTTCAGTTATTTTAATATTTATTCTTAATTTTGTCTTCATATGATTATGAGTATTTATTTGGCATTCTAAATAGATTTAAGAACTGAAGTATCCATCTAAAGCATCTACCTCCTTGGTTTCTTCTTCCTTTATCACTACTTTTCAGTTAAGATTTACCAACTTTAAGAAAACTACTATATATTGGAAGTTAAATCATATTTATTACATTAAAATATATTCAATAATTTTCTTTAACTTGATATATTTAAGAATATATTTAAGACAAATACTTCATTTGAAAATAGAAGAGGAAGGGAGTTCCACTTGTGCAATGAAAACAAATCTGACTAGTATCCATGAGGATGTGGGTTTGATCCCTGGGCTGGCTCAGTGGGTGGGCAATCCAGTGTTGCTGTGAGCTATGGTGTAGGTCACAGATGTGGTTCAGAGCCCATGTTGCTGTGGTGGTGGTGTAGGCTGGCAGATGTAGCTCTGATTCAACCCCTAGCCTGGGAAATTCTAGATGCCACAAGTGTGGCCCTGAAAAGCGAAAAAAAAAAAAAAGGAAAATAGAAGAGGAAGTATTTTTGTCTACTTTCAAATTTTTCCTCTCACTCATTTCTAAAATTTGTTTCCAGACTTACTTTATGCCATATAATGAGATTATTCTTTACTGAATATTTTATTCTTATATTTTTTAAAGAGACGTAGAGTCTTAGGTGATCTATCTATCATCTAGCTAGCTATCTTAAAGAGCACATTATCTTCTTTTGAATTCAAGGAACTCCTGGTCTAATTTCCTATCTTTGAGTACTCACTTCAATTCTGTTTGTATAGAAATACACTAAACCTGTAGCAAACAAGATCCTAGATTTAGAGGACCAGACTACATACAGGATAGTTATAAAGAATAATAACAAATTATAATCCAAGGAAACAATGTCTAAGTGCCTGCTAGAAGTACTAGTATGCAAAAGGGATGTAAGAGTATGGCAACATTAATTATAACTGGAGAAATATACATTTTTTTTAATTCCTCCAGGAAAGGAAATCCAATTGCCCTTAAGCAATAGGTAGTAATTTATTTAGTTAAATCTACAACATAGTAAAATCAATAATGCAAAAAAGTAACCTCAAGAAACAGAATTATCATAGTAGGTGTAATTCAAAGACATGACATCTATTTATAATTTGAGTTACATATTCATTACCTTCAATTTGTATAATTCTTAAACATAAAATTCTTAAATACTTAAATATAATTCTTGCGGAGGCCAATACAATCACAAGGTCAAACTACATTCGATATGAGGGAAGATAGACTCTACCTCTTGATAAGAGGGTACTAGTATTCATTTACAAGGATGGGAGGAATTGTTGATAACAAAATTTTTTAGGATGTCATCAATACCTTTATTCCCCTTTATTCTAGTTCATAGAATCTAGAACATTTTTCAGATTCTCTGAACAAATAAATTGTTTTGTTCATGTTTATTTATGTATTTATTTTCCAATTAATTGGGCAGTCATTTAAATACAAAATGATAAGTAATGTTTTTCTAAGTTTTAAATTACATTTCCAAACTACCCCCCTCCTTTTGCTGTCTTTTAATTTTTTAAAAAAATTATTTGTTCTATTATAAAAGCACCCCAGCAACCTAGTGTTCCTCTAATATTATTCCTTTGACACAATCTTCCTCATGGATTTAGGATTGTTTTTTGTTTTGGGTTTTTTTTTTTTTTTTGGCTTTTTTGTCCTTTTAGGGCCGCACCCATGGCATATGGAGGTTCCCAGGCTAGGGGTGCAATCAGCTGTTGTTGCTGGCCTATGCCATAGCCACAGCAATGCCAGATCCAAGCCGTGTTTGTGACCTACACCACAGCTACTGGCAATGCCAGATCCTTAACCCACTGAGCGAGGCCAGGGATCGAACCCACAACCTCATGGTTCCTAATCAGATTCATTAACCACTGAGCCATGAAGGGAACTCTGGATTGTTTTCTGAAATAAAAATTTGATTCATCAGTTATCATTTTAATATATTTTACAATGTCTTTTGGCCTAAGTTCAAACTCTCCTGTGTTTCACAAAGATTCATCATAAAACTACTTCAGGATGGCTTTTCCTCCTTTCCTTAAACCACCAGGATGTCCTTTAATACTGTACATGCCAGCTCCACACCTCTACCTTTCATATCCTATACTATCTCACAATCAACATAACCGCTTTACAGTTTATAGAATCTTCCTGAAAAACACTTATCTTCACCTTTCAACATGTTCCTAATCTCTACACCCTGGCCAACTTGCACAAATATCTTCTATATTTACATATCACCTTGGGTTTGTCAACATCAAACTGTTTATTGTGCCATGCGAAAACACTCTAAATTTACTCTTCTCTCTTCATCTGACTTTTGAGCTCCACAAAGTCATACACTGACTAGTACCTAGCAATTTACCTTACACAGAAAGCATTCAAACTGTGTCTGTTGGTTAATAAATACTTTACTAACATCATTTTAAAAGTCCATAATACATATTTAAGGATATATTTCACATTGAACACAATTCATTATATTAGTCATCATTCTTTGTGTATCTTTCATCAAAACATATTAGTAATATATAAAGGCCATACAATATGTAAAGCATTTCCACTGAAATCTTACTTATAGATTGAGACAATATCAACATGATGCTCTGGTAAAAAGTTCTATTTTTTGCAAACAAGCTAAATAGAATATCATCTGATGGAAATTTTAAATCTGCGAACCAATGACAGTGCCCTAGGAGTATCCTGTTGTGTAACTTCTGATTTCAATAGAACAGAGTGACTTTTTTTTTTTAAGATTTTGTTTTCATTTTTTTAAGCAGTTGTTATTGGGCTTACTGGACTGCAAAATGCAATAAATGTCTTCATTTCACTGCCAAGCTATTCCTCTGAACTAGAGTGAGAAGAGTATTGTGCTAATTTCTTGATGGCCCAACTGCCTTGTCAAAAAGTGGAGAGTACTGCCAAATTTGCATTACAAAATAAAACATGTTTAGCACTGTTCTGCTGCTATATAAAATTTGTTTTCACAAATATTTATGCTGTGGGAGGTCTCAAAAAGAAAAGTAATTCTTCTCTCCTCAAAAAAACTCAAAAAACAAAAAACCCCCACAAAGTTCGTAATATTCTTTTTCCGCTTCTGTTTTACCTTCAAAGCAAATCTTCATTACAGGCCATTAGTGTTCTGGAGTTGAATCTTCTGTTGTGTTGTGAAAGATAGGAATTGATCCATGACCTTTGGTAGTAAAGGAGCAATAAGAAATACCATGCATTTTGAAAATGAAATCTCATAAAATTAGAAAACTGACAAACCATTACATAGGAAATCAAAGAAAAGAAATAGTCAAAAGGGTGAAAAACAGTGTGAGGAAATAAGAAGGAAACCAGGGAATCTAGTGGAATTTAGAGAACTGAAATAGGGCTAGGAGTCAAAACTGGGAGTAATATCCTCAATTGCTGTAAGACGCCACCTATAGAGGAAACAACAATTTGTAATACGAGCTGGGAAATATTACAAAAAGAAGTGTAGACTGGAAAACTGACAAAATACTAATCATCCACAAATCTTAAATTTCATAAAAGATAGATAAGTTTAGGTAATACTTTAAGGCTAAAATAACTTAGATAAATCTATTTTTCCTTTTAAAATTGAAATATAAGTAAAAGTACAGTTCCTATATTTACCAATGTATCGTCTATGGTATGGACATTTTTTGGAAATTTATCCATTTTGGAAAATACATATTTTTACTAATCTGAATGAGTAGTTGAAACCTAAGTTAATTAATATTTCTTCAAAAAATTCTAATGGTTTATAAATTTTCACAATTATTTCAGCAAGTGTTAAAACATTCAGTATATTAGTGATTTATAAGTCTAATTAGATCAATCTACATATACAAATGTCTTCAGAGAGCAACTTTAATTCCTTTTTTTTGGGGGGGGGGGGGTTTAGGGCCATATCCATGGCATATGGAAGTTCCCAAGCTAGAGGTCGAATTGGAGCTAGAGCCGCTAGCCTACACCACAGCCACAGTAACCCAGGATCTGAGCCATGTCTGTGAACTACACCACAGCTCACAGCAATTCCGGATTCCCAACCCACTGAGTGAGGCCAGGGATTGAACCCGCCTCCTGGATATTAGCTGGATTCATTTCCAGTGCACCATAATGGGATCTTCTATAATTCCTTTTGAAACAGATAATACGAAGGAAAACAAATAGAAACTCTGTATATAATATCAGAAAAATGTCTTAAGAACTTTTCCTCCCCAGCCAGACCTGACAACATTTATGATGTAGTCAATGATACTCTCAAATTGCAAGCTCAGTCCGGTGAGTGTTTTGTGGCCAAAGAGGGAGTTAAAGGACATTGAGTTACCTAGGAAGACATAGTCCTCAAGGAATCCCCAGTTCAGCATTCATAAAAACCATCTGGAGATACCATTATAAATGCAGATCCCAAGGTCCTTCCTCCAGTAACTTTGATTCTATAGGTCCAGACTGGGACCCAGGGACCTGCTTATGTAATAAGCATGTCAGGTAATTCTAATGGAGTCATCTAGTGAGTATATGTATACTCTGGAAAACTCTAAGAGTTCTTAATTTTCTATAAGTTTTTAACCATAATTCTTAACATCCCCACAAGTTTTGAAACATCATTTATATTAACACATCTTCTCTACAGAAGACTGACCATATCCTGTTGTGTCCATACCTATTCTTCATTGAATAAACCACCTGATACAAGATATTGCCATTTGTTTGATTTTTGAACAGAGCAGATAATTGAGTAATGACACCTATTTTTGTACTATAATTTGATTTCTGAAGAAAATTTCATATTAAGAATAGCCATGTAAATAAAAGCAAAATTTCCTAAGTAATAGTTGATGATGAGAGTCTGGACTATTGATCACATTCTCAAATATCACTATCATTTTATTTAGTATTTCTTTTTTTAAATCTTTTTGTCTTCAGTGGCATATGGAAGTTCTTGGCTAGGGGTCTAATTGGAACTGCAGCTATAGGCCTATACCACAGCTACAGCAACACCAGATCTGAGCTGCCTCTGAAAACTATGATGAAGCTTGCAGCAACACTGGATCCTTAACCCACTGAGTGAGGGCAGGGATCAAACCCACATCCTCATGGATACTAATAGGGTTCTTAACCTGCTGAGTCACAATGGGAACACCTCACTATCATTTTTTTTATAGTCAACACCCTCATGAGAGTAAACGTGATGCACAGGTCTGCCAATCACCTAACAATGTCAATCCTTCACTAGGGTATTATCACTCCCAAAGTTATTCAGGGCCTGCTAGTGGAGTTGTGGATCTAGAGAAGAGAAGTGGAATAGAAGAAGGCTGATTTTTCATGAAAGAGAAGGAAGAGTAGGGAGAGAGAATGTCAGAAGGGAGCTCAGGGTGGTGTGTTCCCTAGTCAGAGACTTATCATCTGGCCTATATGACACTGATACTTAATCTTTCCTGGGTTTTCTTTTCTTTTTTTTTAATTGAGAGATCATGTTCTTTATAGTGAATATGCTACTTTGTTCAATAGATGTATGGGTAGTAGCTTTAACCAATACAAATAGTTTTGATCATTTAACAAAACTACATTCTGAGATGCACTCTTTCTACATTTTGTGATTCATTATGAAATACATTATGAAGCTCTGTTTTTTATTTTATACTTTCTGAAAGACTATCCATTGTCTAGGAATTTCATGGACTTGACTTATCTACCAGTCTCATCTTTTTCAAATTTAATTGTCTTACATTTAAGTATCATCGTTAAGAGACATATCTGTGAAATAGTATTTTGTTAGCAATCTATATGGCCCATGCTATTATAGCCCATTATGTTGTATTATGAGATAATATTTAGATAGAACAAAAGATTTTCATTTCTTATTAAGACCACTTCCTCTATCTTTTCAGTTTTATTACCAATTGTGCTTACCATAAAATAAGTTATAACTGATGTTAATTCCCAAAGAAGTAGTAGGGAACTTTCCTATCTTATTAAGGCAATCTCAAAACTTGTGCTTAAATATTTTGAAATGTGAATAAATAAAAGTGAGTCAGGGAGAAAAAAAATATTATGTTAATTCTAGATATAAAGTATGAATAGTAATCATACTTTGGTAAACATCAGATACTTTATACTACTACAGGTGCTGACAGGTTTAATGTCTGCTAAGTTAATGACCCAGATATTCCAAAATACTGCTTGTAAACCAAAAAAGTAACACATGTATAGAAAACTCTGTCATTCCAAACTTATAATAGCAGATATATATGAAAGTAACAAAAAAATGATACATCCTTCCACAGTAACAACATTTTAATTAACTACAGCCCTGTAGAAGGGTAGTTCCCATAATCATCTTTTTATTTTCACCATCCACTGCTGGTGAAGTGTTCCTCAGAACTATCTGTGTGCTGGTGCTTAGTTTGAGTATATTTTCATAAGTCTGAGGTAAAATTAAAAAAAATATGATGAGTTTGTCACAAAGAGAAATTAATTCAATTGATAAACCCACTCATTATTTTTAATATTATGACCTTCCAATCCTTCTATTTCAAGATTCAGGCTAATGTTTTCTTTTCTTTTTTTGTCTTTTTGTCTTTTCTAGGGTGGCATATGGAGGTTCCCAGGCTAGGGGTCTAATCGGAGCTGCAGCCACCGGCCTATGCCAGAGCCACAGCAGCGTGAGATCTGAGCCTTGTCTGTGACCTACACCACAGCTCACTGCGACGCCAGATCCTTAACCCACTGAGCAAGGCCAGGGATCGAACCCACAACTGCGTGGTTCCTAGTCAGATTCGTTAACCACTGAGCCATGGCAGGAATTCCCTCTTGTCTTGTCTTGTCTTGGCTTGGCTTGGCTTGGCTTTTTAGGGCCATACTTGCAGCATATGGAAACTCCAAGGCTAGGAGGTCAAATCAGAGCCACATCACGCCTATGCCACAGCCACAGCAACACCAGGTCCAAGCCATATCCACAAACTTTGCCACAATTTGTGGCAATACCAGAGCCTTAACCAACTGAGCAAAACTAGGGATGGAACCCATATCCTCATAGAAGCTAGTAGGGTTCTTAACCTGCTGAGCCACAACAGGAACCCCCAGGCTAATTTTTAGATACAATTTTTTGTTTATGTGTTTCTTTTGCAATTTAGTGTATTCCTTCTGGGCAAAAGTCACAAATAGTAATTACATGTTATATTCAGAAATTTAAAAAAATTATACTGAACCAATAAATTAAAAATCCCTAGTGCCATTAGTCTTCTCTGTTCCTCTACTTAAGGAAATGAAAGGCAGTTACTGGTGATCTCTTACACACATTATTTATTTTCCCTTATTAAACAATTTGCTGCAACTGTGAGAGAAAAAGTAGATTCTTTTGTCTCACTTATCTTTGTGACATTTCATGGGCTAATTTTAATTAATGTATATTTGATTTGATGTCAAAATGATTTGGTTTCTTTAAAATGTCAAATTTTAAACTGCTGACATTTTCTTGGAAAGAGCAAGGACCTGAATGAGTTAATTAGGAAGGGACTGGTCACTCAGAGATTTTAGTGTAAAAGGCAGTTCATTTTTGTTGATAAGAAAGTTGTCCCTGAAGGTGGCAGAGTCTTTTTATTTTCAGCTTAATGCTGGAATTAGCCTTCATATGAAGTCTGATTCCACACTTCTCTCTCATGCTAGAGAATGACAATATTTTTTCCTATGATCTTAATCTGTGTTAATCATCATACAACTTCTTTATACTCATCTGTGAAGTTCTAAAGAACAGGAACTTGTCATATTCTTCTCTGTGGCCTCAAATCTTAAAACTGTGCTTAACACACCATAGGCCCTGAATAGATGTTTCTTAAATTAATGTTGAAGGAGGACGTGACAAAATATTGATATTAGAGATTTTCATTCAAAGTAAAATTAGAAAGCAGTTTAGAATTTTACAGAAAATATTTACTCAAAAAATTAAGACTTGAACTTGACCTAGCTGAGATCAGTTGAAGTTTTGTTGCTGTAAGTAACTGTGAAGAAAAATCTATATAACAATGAGAATATAAGCATCTAGAGATTATTAAAATGTGAGACAGATAGGCAAAGATATATTATAAAATGAACTAAAAATATTGGTTTCATTTTTCTGGTGTATTTATATGCATATAAAATAATTAAGTTAATAAAAAGTGATATTTTTAGTCTCCACCACCCCATTTTAATTTTCAACACTTTGGAGAAATCTAAACCTAACTAGCAGTTATGCCTGGGAGAGGATTCATGAAATTAGTGTGTGTTTACAGTTAACTCCCCAAATAGAGGTGGTGGTAGCTCAGATTAAATCAACTTTAGTTTATTTAGTCCTCTAAATATAATAGGAATTTAATGGTGTATAGAAATGTGCATTAAACATGTATCTATTTTAAAAGTATCTCAAAAGTATACTTAATCTCATTAGCCTCATTTTCATATGATTTGAAAAGACTTGGAAAGAGAAGGAGACAGAGAGAAAAGGGCATTTGTTTCAAGGCCACTAATCATAAACGTATAAAAGAACACACACATCAGTGTCTCATGGTAATAACATTTCCCATAAGTTTAAGATGCAGACATCAAACCTGTTAATACGTATTGAAGGATAAATAAGTGATGTGGCAAATAATGGTTTATACTCTTAGTTTTGTGGTCAAGACTTTGAAATGTGGACTGAGTTCTACCCTGCATCCAAATTTCCACTAGATGAGGCTGATGGGAAGAAACACCAGCAAACCAATCTTACTAGCAGTAAATTTGAAGTAGTGCCAGGATGGCAGTATGTTCATTAACGCTGAGTACAACTTGTGACTTTACTATAAATCCTAATTTAAATGTAATCAGAGATGTGTAAAGCTTCGATTTCCAAAGCTGCCAACATGGAAAAGCTACCCGATTTTTTTCCTTCATTGCATTTTTCAAACCAGCTGGGCTTCAATGAAATTATTTTGTGTCCCTGCTGGGCCATAATGAAATGATTTTTCACCTAGTTTGAAACTCATGCAGATCCAAATAAAATTGAAACTGAAGTGAAATGTACAAGGTGTCAACCACAGGAACCAGTGCCAATATTTTCTTCCCTCAGAAGTGATTGCTAACTGAAACAGTAGGCTTCACACTTGCATAATCTCAGCAGACTGCAGCAGTAGTTAACTTCACTGACTATTTGAGAACAACTGGGCACCATGAAAAAAGAGAAGGGCTGTTACTAATTGTGTTGAAATGAGGAGATGTTGACCATTGGTTCCTTAGGTTACAGTTAGTGTTGATTGTTAACAAAGAGCTAAAATTATCATGAGTTTGAAACAGATATGGCCTCAGAGATTATTTGATTTTATATTTTGAAAAGTATAAGCAGCAGAAATTGAAACATTTCTTGAACATCTTAATCATTAAGAAAATTATTTTGGATTAAGGGAATATTTGTTTAAAAAAATGAGAGGCCTAAACAAAGATAATGACAAAATTTATTGAAATACTTATTTTTTGAATAATTTTCTTCCCAATTTTCAACAAAATAGAGCAATTCTCTATTTTCTTTATTTTTCACCGTCATAGTGAATATAAAAGCATGAAATGAATGTTGTCTCACAAATAAGGTATGGCTGACTTGTTCATCCCTGGCTTTATGAATGTTGTTTTGGGATGTGCTCCTGTTTTCAGCAGTTGAGGTCCTCCTGGGGTCCACTATGTCAAGAGAAGGCATCTATAGTTAATACTCATTCAGAATATCCATCTGCCCAGTAACGGTGATGGTTTTGTACAAGTATATCAAAATTATTTCCTCCATCTTTTTTTTTTATTAAGGAAAAATTGACCTGAAGCATTATATTAGTTTCTAGTGAACCATATAATGTTTCTATATTTGTATATACTGCAAAATGATTCCCACATAGGTCTACACACCATCTGTCACCATATAAAGTACTTTTTTTTTCCTTGTGATGAGAAATGTAAGATCTTTCTTTGTGATGAATGCAATCAGTTTTTCTATGACGCTTGTCCTGAAAACCAACATTTTCCCGAAGAATTGATATATCAGAGGTAAAGATTTTGCCTGCTTATGTGTGATTTCATCTGTGAGAAACACAAGGTTAGTACAGAAATCTGCATACAGCTAAACAAAGCTAAAAATATCCACAAAATAAAACCACACACAGAAACACACCAAGCAAGGAGGAGATGTGCTCATCCACATCTGGTGTTACAACTAGCTTTCTGACTTCAGAGAAGGAGCTGTACACACCTTTGCAACAACTCACAAGCTGCAACCCTCCTGGCAGCCACCTGGCCTGGCAAGCTCCTTCTCTAGTTTTCTGCTTTCCCCTCTGCCTCCTCTATATCACTACTCTGTTCATTGTTCTCTTTCTTTCTTCAGCTCTATTTTTTTCTGTCACTCATTTTCTTTTTACCTTTTATACTCTTCTTACACGTGGGAGGGTGTTGTACATACATCCACAAGCAGACTTCACGTTCTTTATAAGGTAAAGTGTGATACTGATTTGTAATATTTATTTCTTAACCATGTAACATGTATAAACGTGTGCTATTATTATATCAGTGATTGTTAGATGGCTATGCTGTTGTCAGTGTGGCACTAATGACAATTTTGAGCATTGGGCATCTCTATTTTTCATGGGATCTCTTGCTTTGATTTTGCATAGTGTAGTGATATTTAGGAATGCACGTGCCACTATAGAGTGGAAAACAATATTATACTTTGCAAACTTTTTGATGCCTACTGAAGAAACCCAGTCTAAACTTAACCCAGAGGGGAGATATTACCTTTATTACTCTGGTCAGAAACAAATTTGCCCTCTGACCCAGAAGACATTATCTTACAAGACTATTTGTTCTACTAACTTCCTTTGAAATATATTCCAGAGCAAAGGCTGCCAATTGCTCTCTACAAGATATGCAAGAATACAGAACACCTGTGGAGAATTTTCTCCCAATATTTTTTCCCCAAGGTCAAGTACGTGATTTCCTTGATCTCGATGCTATCCCTAGTAGACAGGTACAGAGGCATGTCTCCCGGAGCACAGCAGTCAGCTGCTCCATGAAGTCTCCAGGAAAGGAGAGGTCATTCAGTGATTGTCCTGACCAGTTCCTACAAGGCTACATTTATCTGGTAATCGACTCTAACTAGGTTAAGCTCTCAGCTGCTGATTCAGAAGATCAATCATGGTAGGGCCATAGAGCTTATTAGACACTGGGCTCTAATATTACCACAAGTCTCACAATGATACTCCTCTAAATTTGATAGATAATCTGTACAAACTATAACTCTCAGGCAGACTAGATAATGGTGCCAGTTTAAAAAGTCATATTTTTTTTCACATTGGCACTTAAATATATCATCTAATTTGATGCAGATTGCAAGTTGAGTAGGGATTTGGAATAATAGGGTCTAATTTTATTCCTTTTTATTGGGAATATTTCTGATTTCTTCATAACTTGAGCTTAGCAAAAGGCATAAACATAGCAGGTGCACAGGGCACCATGCTATTCTCAAGAGGATTTATACTGACACATCCAAAATTTGCCCTTATAAATACCATTGTCTTTTCTACAATAATTAGGTGACCACTTTTTAAATTTAACAACTATCCCCTTATGTATGTAAATATATTCAATATAGGCCAAATTGATTTCTTTTTAGCTATTGTTGTTTGTTTTAAGATATGACATCTGGGACTATTATCTGTCACTGTTTTAGTTTAACATTCTAAAGTTACCTTCTTTCTTATATTTTCAGTATCTTGAGAGAATTTCACTATCTGTCCCATCATACACTGAATAATTTACTGGTAAAGTTTTACATTTTAATATGTTAATTTGACATTCATTTTGCATATTCAGCTCATAAAATAAACTGATTTTTCTATTGGGGATATAATTTCTTTACAGATATAATATATATGTGCATGCATATATATGTATGTATATACATATATACATATTTAAATGAGTATTCTTACATATCTATCTAGAATTTTTTCACAGCATGTAATATTACTTTTATGTTGGTTACACTTTTATATAAAATGGATTTTAATTATTCAGTTCTCAAATCTGTGGTTTATTTTCTTTTTCTAATTTGTATGTTACCTTATGCTTGGGAACTACTGTCTACTCAGGGACTATGTAAATCTCATATGTATTTGCTTTAATGTTTATATTTATCATTTAATTTTAAGAATTTACTTTGAAATGCAAATAAATAAGTAAGAATTCTATTTCACTTCTCGCCACAGATATTTTAACTGAGGTCTTACCAATATTAACTTATTGTTTCTTTCCCTTTACTTTCACACCCTAATAGCATGCAAACTAAAAATAAAACAAACAAAAAACCCTCCATATCACCTGGTAAATCAAAATATATATCATACATTTTTTATTTCACTAGACTTCAATGCATTAATTTGAATAACAAATGCAAAATATATAGAAATAATAAGAATAACATAAAGTAAAATATCAAGATGAGAAGAGGAATGAAGAGTGACTCTGTAAATTGTGCAGACTGCTTCAAATTGTTCTTTTTACATTTTCCTTATTTCTAACCTGTCAAATTCTGAAAAAAATCCTGGGTATAATGGTAATTTAATTTTTGAAATAATTCCCAATGCATTTCTTTTCTTGACAAAGGTTTCTGTCTTTGAATCCCTTTGGCCATTATTGTCCAAGGCAAGCATAGGGCAGATATCTCTAGGTACAGAGGAGGTATAATATAGAGGCCTTTCCTAACAGGAAGGAAGTGGGGAGAAACTATCTTTCTGGCAGAGTTAGTGGAGGAGAGAAAGTTCTAAAGGGAAGACAAAGGTCTTAAATCCAAAGAATCAGTATATTCACCCATGAATGATTAAGCTTAACTACGGAGAAGGATATGGGGAGATACAAATACACCTGCTAGTTTCTGGGAGGTGGTGATGAAAGCAGAGGAACTTTGGTTCTACTTCCTATTTGAAGGAGAATATCTGATAGAATATCTAAATTGATGTTCTAAATAATGCTCCTTGTTTTCCCATGGCCGGCACAAAACATAGATATGATTCAGAAGTTCTTAGGTAATATACTTGGGGTTATGGGCTGAGGATGGGGGTCTGAAGTCATCTGAGAATGAAGAATCTAGGTGTTTACCTTGGGATTGCTGCAGTGCATGGTGAAGTAATCCTGCAGATTAGTGGTGGATGGATCAAAGCTGGAGGCCGAAAGGGGGTTGTACCTGAGTCTCAGAGTTCCCATATTTCCCATAGGTACTTGATAAACTCAGGGAAATAAATCAAACCCTTGGAACCAACCCCCTAGAGGCTTATGCCAAAGCAACCAATTATAAGTGACAACAGAGAGGCCTTTAGTTGCAGATTCAGTGAGGACCTGAAACAATCTCAGACACCACAAGGATAATCTACATTTCAACATCTCAGTAAGGTGAAGCAGAGCAGGATTACATGATTCAGAATTGTCTATAAGATTTTCCGGGGAAAAAAAAAGATCACTTTATATGATTCTCCATCTATTTCTTATTCTCACTTTTAAATTTGCACTTTGATATTCAGGAAGCTATACATCTCAGTGTGGACAGGCCTTTAAATGAAATATTGTAAAACAAAATAACATAAACAAGTCTGTTGGAATTTATTTGCCAGAAACCATTTGCTCTAGCATTCTTGTTAAAGACAGGGAAAGATGACTCTCCTTACCATTACCAAATATATTTAAAACTTAATAATCAAAGTACTGTGGTGTTAACATTAGATACAATGTCTGTATTTATGGGAATTTATGTACAATATATATTGTAAATATATATCAATAAGAACATATTCAATACATTTTATTGGTTAAATTGGGTATGTGCTTAAGAAAATTGTCAGCTCTCTACCCAATATTAAACATATTATAAAAACAGTTCAAATGTGTCACAATGTTTAAAGAAAACCATAATACATAGACACATAATAAAGTGTGTGCTCTAGTGACAATGTATCTACTTATGCTCAGATTAATCGCGAATTCTCAACTCCTTCTGTTATATCATCTGGTTCATGGATTGAGGCTTTCTCTTCTCACTAAAATCTCCACAGAAACATTTAATCCTATCCATATACTGGAAGGTGGAGACTTAGTTTTTTTAAAAAAACCTAATAAATAATGCATTTTCAGTGGGAATTTTATTGATCAGAAAATATAAAATTGAATGTGCAGAGTCTCCTGTTCACTGGTTAACTAATTTTGATGTGTTGGGTATTGACCATTGAGGATTCCTTTCTCAGTCATTTATTGATCTCCTTTCTTCTTCTCAAAATCTCCTTATATAATTGTATATAAAGAGGAAACTCTACCCTTATTATTTTATGCTTCTTTCTGTATTGAATTTTGAGAATAATATTTTGAATAATACTGAAAGTATAATTTTGATTTTCACAAAAGCTGATTCAATTATTTTTTCTTTGAAATTTGAAAACATTTCTCATTTACTTTTGCTAATTTCTGTTAAATATGAAATATAAAGCAAATTTAATTGCAGTATACATTGTATATTTTTATAACTAAAAGATTTAGAAAATTTAAATGTTTTTAATTCTAAAATCACAATAGATTTGCTTCAGAATACATTGGTTTTTGTCCTTCCTGCTAAGCTCACTTGCAGTCTTTAATTTGAGGATATGTTGGTTTTTTGTTTTTGTTTTCATTTTTATTTTTGGTCTAGTTGTGTTTTTATATGTTTTACTTTCATTATAGCCTCCATCTAGTTATCTCATTAAAATCCTTCTGGAAGGCATTCTAAAAGGTAGATCCATCATAGATTCAGCTCATTTGTCTTTCAAATATATCATCTTTTCTTAAAACACTTAAAGTCTTTCAAATTTGACATACTTCTGTCGGACATCTAAGCTTGTTCTCAGCTCATTACATTAGCCACATTTTGTTCTGCTACTTGTGCTCATAAGTAAATATAGCAAGGCATCAAAATACAAGGTCAGAATAGAAATGCAAATGTATTTCTCTGTATTGATTATCCAAGAACAAGTTAAAAATCAAATTAGTAAAAATGTTGCATGAAATAGCATCAAAAGACCAAATACTTAAATTCAACGAAAGACTTTTAGGACCTCTAGGTGGAAGAACGGAGACTTAAATAGAATGATATACGGTTTATATGAATAGAAAATCTCAATATTTGTAAGGTTTTTATTCTTTACAAATTGATCTATAGATCCAATGTAAAACATCAAATTTAAACATATTAAACCTGTGATGCAGCAATTATACTTTTGGGTATATGCTTAAGAGAAACTAATCCTTTGTCTGCCAAAATTGCACAAATGTTCATAGCCAAGTTTTTTTATAATAGCCAAAATTTGAACCGCCCCAAATATCTACAGTAGACATCAAATGAAAAATTTAATTGCCAGGGTATGGATGAATATACTGTACATACTTTATTTTTTAAAAAATTCAGATATAAAAGAATCAAACCAGTATGATTCCATTCATATGGAATTTAAAACAAGCAAAACCAAACTAAGATGATAGAAGTCAAAATGGTGGGCAATATTATATTGAAGGTGATAGCAGAAATACCTACTGACAGGAGGACTAGGGAAACTTCTAGAGTTTGGGAAATTCTCTGTATCTTGGTCCAGAATTGGTTACATGAGGATATGCATGTGTAAAAATGTAGCAGTGTGTAAACTTAAGATTTTTATAGTTTAAGAAAATAAAAAAATCAAACTCTTTTACATTCTACTGTGTAAGGTGAGTCTATAAGAGAAGATTTTAAAATACAGCATTCCCAAGTATATTAGTTGATCAATGATAGGAACTAACTTTGGCATAATATGAAAAGAGATAAGTAAGTAATTGAACTACAATAAAATGTGTAAAGGGTAGCGAATTGGTTCTGATTTCTAATTTAAGAAGAGATTAGTAGATAATAACCAGGATTTGAAGATAGTTAAAAAAATCTTGTTCAACTAAGACCTCTGGCAGTGATACAAAGTATGTAAAGTTTTTCATTAGAGAAATTTCAAGAGAATTAGTATATATCCATCTAAGGTCAGGAAATTTTGACTATCATGGGAACTATTTCACTGTACATGTAGAATCTATCTTTTATTTGTACTTCCGCCTGAATTTATGCATGAATCTGTATATAATAAGATGAACTTTCTGCTTGATCAAGATAACTTAAGATATTTTAATTATTTTATTGGAATGCAAAATATAAAAAATTTTGAAATAGCTGTGAAACCACAGTAGTAATTTTAAAACTTGGTATAGTAGATAGACACTTAAATTCCTTACATCTTATGCTGATTCTCCACTCAGTCAAAACAACTTAGCCAATCAGTTTATCTTTACTCTCTCTCATTCTTCTAAACTCTTGATATTGACTGTAGTTGTCAAAAGATAAACACAATTTCAAATCCCTCTCTAAGCCAACCGCCCTTATTTTATTTTATGTCCTTCTTCATTGTTGCATGGAAAGCTAGAAAACTTTCTGAATAGATGTTTTTTTCTCCAGTATTCCCAGGCTCCAGGGCTTCCCTTACATTTATTTTAAGATAATATTTATAACATGAGAATTTGACCACTCATAGTCTTTGCTGATAATTCTCCATGTGCATTACAATCAATGTGTTTTATTTTATGCAAAATATGAATATTTCAAAGAAAATTATTATTTTTAGGATTAAAATATTTTATAAATGTATTAATCACCCTAGGTTATCTTCTTAATATTTCCTGGCATTTGTATATTTCTTTGCATAAATTTTTGTATTGATATACTACTAAATCAAATGTGAAGAACTGCTACAGTTTAGTACCCAAAGGTTGCTGAGCTATGTTTTGACAACCAAAGTATGGGACATAAAAATTTCTAGTCTTCCAATTCTGTGAATTATATATCCAACTTCAGTAAAATATTTTACTATTCTACCTATAGTGATAACTTGTATTATTGCTAAAGTCACCTAATAGCTTCTGCTAGAACTATAAAATAAAATACTATGTTTTGTACTGATAAACTTGATCCCAGAATATATAATAATATTATTATTTAATATGCTTCCTGCATTTATTAACTAATAACTTACCAAAGGTATCAAAATTATTTGGTGCTCTAAGCCATACAAGTAGATAAGTGATATCCTATAAATAGCACGTAATTTAAGAACAAAAAAATTTGATTCAAATAAAAATTATGCAAATAATTTCTTTGATTTATTAAAAAAACCCAGATAATTTATTATAAATATCAATTAGTTCTGGAGTTCCCATCATGGCGCAGTGGTTAACGAATCTGACTAGGAACCATGAGGTTGTGGGTTCGATCCCTGCCCTTGCTCAGTAGGTTAAGGATCCGGCATTGCTGTGAGCTGTGGTGTAGGTCGCAGATGCAGCTTGGATCCCGCGTTGCTGTGGCTGTGGCTTAGGCTGGCAACTACAGATCTGATTCAACCCCTAGCCTGGGAACCTCCATATGCCACTGGAGTGGCCCTAGAAATGGCAAAAAGACCAAAAAAAAAAATCGATTTGTTCTAAGGTGTAAATAAAATTTAAAATATCAATATTCTCTTAAACTAAAATTAAACACTTAGCTACTGTAGATCAACTCTGAAAAAAACGTAAAATATCTTAAGGAAGATATGTAAGAGAAAGAGTATAACTTTCCAAGTACATATTGATCAAATAAAAGACCGGGACTCTTTCCCAAAGCCAGAGATTCAAGAGTTTTCAACTATTTTGTTCTTGATTCAAAAATTTAAGGAATGCTCTTGTGATACAGTGGGTTAAGGATTTGGCATTGTCACTGCAGGATCTCCGCTTGCTGCTGTGACATGGGTTCAAACCCTGGCCCAGAAACTTCCACATGCCACAGGCGCAGTCAAAAATGAAGAAGAAGAAAAAAGCTCAATCAACCAAAAAAAAAGAAAAAAGAAAAAATGAAGTGACTTCCCTGGTGGCCTATCAGTTAAGGGTTTGGTGTTGTCATTGATGTGGCTCAGATTCAATCCCTAGTCTGGGAATGTCTATATGTCATGGGCACCACCAAAAAAATTTTTTTTAAATACCCTTAACACTGATATAAAGTGTTTACTTAATTTTTAACTTAAAAATATATTCAATAATATGCATATGCACTTGGAAGTAATTAAATTAGTAACAATCAAATTTAGAATACATTGTAATAGTTTTAAAATGAGATGAAAGGAATCCAAGAGTTTTCAGTTTCGTTGCAGTATTTAGATTTGGGAGATAGGAGTTCCCCTCGTGGCGCAGCAGAAACGAATCCAACTAGGAACCATGAGGTTGTGGGTTTGATCCCTGGCCTCACTCAGTGGGTTAAGGATCTGGCATTGCGGTGAGCTGTGGTGTAGGCCAACATCTGTAGCTCCAATTCTACCCCTAGCCTGGGAACCTCCATATGCCACAGATGCAGCCCTAAAAAGACAAAAAGACCAAAAAAATAAAAATAAAAAAAATTAGATTTGGGAGACAAATATTTAATTTTTTCAATAGCTTCTTTTTTATTTAAGAATGTGATTACAATTATATATTTCAAGTTGAAAACTTTACCAATTAGACTACATTATTCAGATACCCATATTACTCTTTTGATGTCTAGTGATGCCAGGGCCATCACTATTCAGATATATATTTAACTGGATCATTCTTTTTCAATGACTGGTAACTTTTTCCTATAAATTAATCTTAACTTGTTATATTTCTTTGCTGAATTGAATTGAGGTATTTTTAGGCCTAAAAATATTAATAATAATGTATTTAATATATTGTTTAATTTTGAAAAGTCTTTGGGGCTTCAAAACTTTTCATTGAGATAAAATAGTAAATGGTCATTAATATATAGTATAAAATGTTTTGTAGGTTACCCAGAAAATTCTCAAAGTATTTTATGTCCATCAATTAACCAAGTAAATAGTAATACATTTTAATAAGGAAACATCACAGATCAAAGAAAGACCATTTTATTGAGGAAATATTGTGTGCTATAGACATCCGTGTACTCCTCCCCATGAAGAATGTAATTGGCTTGGAGATCATCAAATTGAGCTTAATTTTATTAAAAACATTGATTTCCTTCAAATAGATGGTTTATACTGTATTTCTAGATTTATAGGTAGCAAACTTTCTAACAAAATATTTGATTTACTCTTTTTAAAATGCCCTAGGTTAATTTAAGATGTAAACATTGCAGTGGAAACAGATTCTGAAAAAATGGTGAAATGAACATGATTCCCTTCATTCCACTTTCTTTTAAGATCAGAGAAAATTGTTGTGAGGCATACCAGATACTGATTGAAAATGAAGTCTGGCTTCTGTGAATCTCAAAGGGCCACTTGAGTTTTGAAAACATGTATAAAAGAGAGCAGGAGTGAGGATAAGGAATTGGAAGATTCTATCAGACTGTGGGATAGGTCTTTTCTGTGAGAAGAGACCTGTACGTTCAAGTGACTAAGTATAGTGGCCCTGTATTGACATGACTGATCTCCTACATCTCAAAAATATCAAAAAAAACAAACAACCACCACTAACAACAATAGCATGAAAAAAGTGTTCTTGTTCCTACTGGTCTCTGAGGCTGAGACCTGGGATTGAGATAGTTTCCTACAGGTATAATATGATAAGAGCCTACTTTTTTGGAACTGGTTCTCTGGCAAACAGACAATTTGCCTGTAATTAGTTATGGGACTGTGACCATATCAGAATCTAGTATTTAACTGTGCTACATAGTGAAGTCACCTGAGAATTTTTAAAAACAGTCTCTTTTTATCCTCCCTCAACTCTCTGTCCCAGGCCACAGAGATTCTGATTGAATTAGTATGGGGTAGAGCCTAGAAATTGGGATTTTAAAGTCTCCCTAGTTGACCCCAATATGGAGCAAATTGAAACTTACAAATTGAAACATACATCAGGCCATTTGAGCTGATATGGAGGAAAAACTTCCAAAGTAGGCAAATCACTCTGAGAAAGGAAGTGATCAATAAGAATAAATATGTTCAGGGAAAAGTAATTCCAAGAGAAGGAAATTACAAATTGCATAGGAAAATGAATAAATGAAAGGTTATTTAAGACATTTCAGTTCTAAAATTAAAAAAAAATGCTTACCATTTAAGTCATTCAGCAGACCCTCATGTGACCTTGTGAAAGCAATAATCGGTTATAATCAGAAGAAATCCTTTTTCTCACTTTTTTCAGTTCACTTCTTACCTAAGCTACATTAGATAGGTTTCATTTACTTGAAAGCAATCATCTCCTTCAGTCAATCTACTGGCAATCAATTCTAGTGGAATAAGATGGTCAGGGAAATAAGAGAATGTTGAAGCATCCTCTGTGTGAATATTTCTGCATTCCAAGAGATTCACTGGTTGAACTGGAGAGAAAAGTGAGGTTAAGCACAAGATTGTAGAGTGCTTGAAATAACCATGTTAAAGTTTGTGTATATAAATTTAATGGGATTATTTTGAAGATTTGGCAGCTAAGAGGCTGAAAGAATGAAAATAGGAAAAATTAGGACACTATTTTCCCAGTGCCATAAAATCCACCTTTCTAGGGCTAGTTTTTGTTTTGTTTTCTTTTTTAGGGCTGCACTCATGGCATGTGGAAGTTCCCAGGCTAGGGGTCGAATCGGAGCTACCACAGCAACATGGGATCTGAGCCACACCTATGATCTACATATACCATAGCTCATGACAAATTTGGATCCTGAACCCACTGAGCAAGGATCGAACCCGCATCCTCATGGTTCCTAGACGGGTTCATTAACCACTGAGCCATGAAGAGAACTCCCATCTTAAGCTAGTTTTGAAGCTGGTTTTTGAGAATCATCTGGGGTGAATTTGTATTAAAGATGGAGTTTAAAAGATTAGAGAAAGAAAAGGAACTGAATGGCTGTTTATTCCCTCCATCTCTGGATAAATCATTTGGATTATAAGTGACAGTGATAGAGTGGAATTCTAAACTTGTATTCAGAACTGCCTTCAGTTGGTAAGAGACTTTAGGTTGTGTGTCCATGGATGGTTTAGACAAAAGTAACTTTGAGTTTTAATGATCCTTATGCACGCCAAATTCTATTGATCTGACCTGATCACAGAACCAAGATATATTAGATATCTCTAACTAATGCATAAATACACTGAACATCTTAGGTACTATAGGATACATTTTCTATTTAGATTTTTTATCAATAAAGAAAAGGTAGTAAATTTTAAATTCTTGGAATATGTAGTTGATTTCTTCCCTCAGAGACAATAAATGTTCACATTAGGGATGGGCACTCTTTATTAAGTACTGTAGGAAAAACCCAAGTCACTGAATTACAAATTAGCCTTTTACTAAGGGTGTTATAATGCAACTAATTCACTTGTTTTGCTATACTATTCACTTTTTTGGTAACAAACATATAATTAAAATGAGAAATACAGCAACTATTGAAATTATTTCTTACTACAAAAATAGCCCATAAATCCCTCAAAGAAAATCATGTAAACATTTGGCTACTACTTTGTGAAAGCATACTGTTTTCTATCTTCTCCTAAAAAGTATTCTACAATTAACTTATTTTAAAACTATAGTATAAAGACTATCCCTGTGATTTAAAGATTTAGAAAGACAAACGTTTTAGGTATAGAGTATAATCAAGGTATTTATACACAGAGTTTTTTCAGTAACTTTATCTTATTTAGAAAATAGCAATGAAATATGTCTTCCTTACAAACCATTAAAAATATATACTTTAATGAATCTTTCTATTTATTTTCCAGAGGTTTTTATAGTGAGGATTCAGTAACATAGTTAAATGGTATTATGTGTCCATGCCGTGTAAAATTTGGTCAGTGTGCTCTGCCCCATCCCCTTTTTATCCATGATGCAGAGAAGGAATGCTTCTTTTTTACCATCAGTTAATAAAGGTTTTTATTTCATTTTTAAGGAATTTTTTTAGAAACTGTATAGATATATCTGGAATTTGAAAAATCCTGGGTCAAAAGGGCATAGATGAATAATGGACAATAAAACTAGAACCTACAGGGATAATAATTTGTAGCCTAATGTATTGTTAAATGACATGGATTCTGCATACAGATTGACTAGGATTTGAACTCTGATGCTACCACTTATTAGGTCTATGCTGTTAGCAAGTCACCCAAACTTTTGTGCTCAGTTTCCTTATGTGTATAATGGTTATAATATAAGCCCACTTTACGTGACCATTGTGAGTATTAAGTATTTAGAAAAAAGTACAGTCCATGTAAGTATGCGCTCAATATATAATAAAGACAACCATGCTTCCAAGTTTTCTCATTCTTTCTCACATCTGCTTCTTTCTCTACTTTCTTGTTCTAATCTTTAACTATAGTATGGTTTTATCTGATTTTTTTTTATGCTTTGGCCACATATGGCTATGTCAGCACTCAGTAAAGGCAAATCAATATTGCTTTGGGGATATGGGATAGTTTAAAATTGAAGGGAATGATATTTCTATTGGTTAGACTTAGGAATGTAGTAGTGGTCTCATCAGCTGTAGAAAGTACACATGTTCTAATACCTTTTTTCTCCTGTTTTATTGAAAGCAATTACAAGTTAAAAACAAACGAATATGGAATTTCTGTTGTGGCTCAACAGTAATGAATCCAACTAGTATCCATGGGGACACCAGTTCAATCCCTGGCCTTGCTCAATGGGTTAAGGATCCAGCGTTGCCATGAACTGTGGTGTAAGTTGGAGAGGAGGCTCAGATCTGGCGTTGCTGTGGCTGTGATGTAGGCCAGCAGATGTGTAACGTTGATTTGACCCCTAGCTTGGGAACTTCCATATGCCATGGGTGCAGTCCTAAAAAGACAAAATAATAATAAGAAAAATCGGTAAGCAAGTTACTTGCAAAGTATATTCACTTTATAAACAATTGATTTTGTGCATTTCATTTTACACTTTGAAATAATGCTATTTAATCAATAACTTTAATAATTAAAGAGCAGATAAACAATAAATTGTTACTACACACCAAAAAGTGTTCATTCATTTGTGAATTGCAATATATAAATATTTCAAAGCCTAATTACTGGAAAATTACAGTAAAATCACTCTTTATGCCAAGTAATCCACAACAAATTAAGTCAGTAAAGATGAAATTAATCCTACTGACATTCGTAATTCAAAGCAAGAATGGCAAATTCAAGACAGTACTGATGATGTTTTGATATTGATAATGAAGATTTCTCACTAAAAATTGTGGAAACTTAAACCCTAAATTAGTGTCGTTGTGTAATACAAATGTTGCCAAGTAATTTGTACAGCCAGTCTTCTTTTGTATACAGTCAGTCTTCATTATTTGTCAAGTCCGTATCTGTGAATTTGCCTACTATCTAAAATGTGTTTCTAACCCAAAAATGAATACTCACAGATTTTTTCCTAGTCACTTGAGAACATGTGAAGAGTGGCAAAAAGCTTGAATTCCTCAAACTTCTTGTTCTCAACAAGGTGGCCCTCTCTCTTCTGTTTCAGCTTTCCCACTGTAAAAAATGTCTTTCTTATATCTAATTAATTCCATATTTTCTAATTTGCATGCTATTTGTTAGTGATTTTTCTGTTTAAAATAACCCCCAACCATAATGCAAAAGTTTTGTCTAGGAGGCTGTTATGTATTTTACAGAGAAAATACACGTGTTAGCTAAGCTTAATCAGGTATTGGTTATATTGCTCTTGGGTGTGAGTTCAGTGTTAATGAATCAATAACACTATCCATCTAGGAAAAAAAAAAAGAAGTTTGCTGATGTGCACATGAGGCTGCTCCATAGTGTGCTAAAGTCACATCTACAATGTGTGAAGCTATGGAAAAGATAGAAAAGTGGTTACATTTGTGGATTCATGATGTGATAACTGATTTAAAAATCTTAATGGACAACACTGCTTATCAGACTAAAAGCCAAAGAAATATTAGGTCATGTTACCTATGGTCAGGAAAATGTTAGGATATAAAGACTACTGAATTATTATAAAGAAACACTGCATCCAATTAATTATTTATAAGATCTATATATTAAGTAAGATCTCTTTTAACAGAAACGAACATAAAACAAGACTATTTATTGATTGGTTAACAAAAATGTGAGCAATAGTTTGAAGGAAATTAACTTTGTATTTTTCCCAGGAGCAATGGCTCAGTATTCACTAACTCTACATACCTTAATTATTTCCTTTATGAGGCTAAATACTTTTTGGATTTATATTTTCTTACCCAGATTAAGAGGAATGATTCTACTCAAAATTGGATGTTTGATACTCAGTATTGATATAATTATTTCTTATTTGATTTTCTTGGCCCCAGCCACTTCCCTTCCAAACTGTCCTGCTAAATAAAAAATATCTAACTATTTGCTTTTAAAAAATTCAATATTGAAAATGTGTTTCTAACCCACATTACACATGTTCTCTCTCATTCAAGAACCTAAACTATTTGCAAATTGTTAACTCAAGGGCTATATTTTTAGTTATTTAAAATTATGTTTAACGTTCTATTTCTATCCCATCCAATTTCTCGCTATGTACATGCATTCTCTAATCAAGTGTTCTGTCTTCTTACATTTTGATAAAACACGTCTTTTCATATTTAGAGTTTGCTCATGTTCAAAGAATAGATGAAACTTAGCAACAAGCATCCAGACAGGGAAGGAAAAAAGAAAGAAAAATCAAATATAAAGGATTTCTAGGCTGGGTTATGCAAACTTAACTCGGGAAGTCCAATGAACAGTGTCAAAATAAGCATTGTAATTCTACTTTGATTTTTCTGAACATCTGTTATCAACATGGGTAAATCAAGTGAATAAACTTACAGTGCTTTGTACATTAATGCCAGTAGTGACATTTTTGAAGAATTTACTCCATACAGAATAGCCATTTCCTAGGAATATAAAAATAGTAATCAACAATCTAAAAGAGGGGAGAAATAAGAACTTGTTTGAATTTCAATATCTTTGCATATATCATCTGAATTTCAGAGAAGTGCTGAATTTCCTGGAATGTTGAGATGCATTTTGAAGAAGTAGCCCAGGAACATGGAGGGTTCAAACCTGAAGCAAAATGGAAATGATACAATTGAGGATCCACGTGTCATCTTAAGCTGACTTTAGGTTCAGTCTAATGTAGACTCGAACCACCAAAAGGGTAATATTCTTAGCAATACTTTTCTTATTGTTCAAAATTGCGTCACAGGAGGAATCTTGGGATAATAAGTAGAAGAAAATATCAATTTCATCCATTTAGCTTAGGAAAAGTATATTTTGGCTTTCTTCACCTATGAGAGTTCATTTACATATCTGACATATAGTTCAGCCTTTCGACACAGGCACACACAAAATGACTGATACCTGGTCATATAGCTTAACTTATGGAAAAACCAATGGAAAGTGAGAACATAATTTATATGAAGTAATTATTCATCTTTCTCTTTACATTTTAGGTTGATTACTTTCCATCTTGCATTTTGTGTTTCCATTTTATAAATATTGACAAAGAGTGAGAAATCAATTGTACTTAATAAATTAATATGCATGCTTTGTTTTTATCACCTTGGTCTTAGATGCTAGAATTCAAACATATTAATTAAAGATTTGTTCAAGGATATTAAAGCTGCATAATTTTCAAATATATCTCATTTTTTAATTCTAACAAGCTTAACAAATATATTATGGAAGTTTATCTTCCATCACCATCCATTGATTTTAAATCCTAAAAGTTCTCTTATATTTAAAATTACAACCTTCCCTGGCATTCCCACAGAAGTCTATGAATTTCTGCCATTTTAGATTAGAGAGAATATTAAAATATTTGAATGCAATGGGGACCATTCCTTTCTTCCCCTTAGGTATTTTTTACAATAAACTATTTTGTATTGCTTAGGGATGAACAAGGTATCTTATATTTCACTCATTAATTCATCAAACAATTCTTTATTGACTTATACTATGTGCCAAACATTGTCTTAGGTTTGGAGGACTCATCATTGAATAAAATAGACAAATATTTCTGCCCTGCTGGATTTTTAATTATGTAAATATCATTCACAAAGTTGAAAAAGAAAAATTATATTTATTTTATTTTTAAAACCAGGAAAAGAAGAAAGCATGGTTTATAATATAACCTAGAGATCCTAAATAAATCTTTTTACAATGACAATTATACTCCCCCTTGCCCCTCAAATTGGGGCTTATATTGACAACTTTATGATTTATATATGAATGAGTGTGGAGTTTTCTTTGGATCACTTCCATTGTGTTACATATTTGGAAATGTTTAAAACAAACTCTCCCCATAGATTATATAAAACTCATGAATAAATTATGAATACATATTCTTAAATACATATACATATACAAATATATCAATGTATACTTTGTACATTTACACATATATTTGAAAATACATAATGAGAAATATTCAATGCCTTAAACTGGAAAAGGAATCATTTTCAAAACGCTACTTATAAAATATTATTTAATGCAACTCTGCACAAATAAGAAAAATATGTAATCTCAGTACACTTTTAATCAGTCACAGGACTCCTCTAACAATATGATTTTTAAAAATCTGCTTATTTTTAGTCCTTTCATTTGGTCAAGAAATATAATTTAAATTATATGCTATGTAAGAAGAAAATATATTCTGAAAGCTTCTTTTTGGAGTTCATTTTAAAAGCCTTTTTCAGAGTTTGAAACCATAATTGATAATTAAAACACTCAGAATACTATTTTTCAGCCTCCAGTAGAAATGTTTTTTGCTTGAATGATTATTCATGTATGACTCACTAAAGGAGATGATGTGGGAAGGAAGACAAGAAGAAACGAAGTGAAGAGGCAGGGAGGAAAGCACTCTAAGTTTGACAAGGAAAAGAGATGGGCTGACTTAGTCTTTATTTGGCACTTAGCAGGTTTTTAATAAATGTATCCTTGGAATTACATCCATCAAATTAAAAGTAGCATACCTACCAAAGTGTTTTACAACATGGGATTTTTTTAATAGAACCATATCTGAAACACTTTGTGTTCCTAGTGTGTATGCAACTGCTTACATAAAAAATACAAGTCTAGCATGAGTAATCACGGTTTAATTTCTAAAAGAAAGTTTTACTCAATTATTAATGATTTTGAGTATGGTGGCTTAATATATATCTTACAATAAAAAAGAAAATAATAAAGACGTTAAAGTTATTTAACCCTTTGGACACCATGATGCAAGAAATTCAAAGCAATCTAAAGATTATCCCAAGATTGAAGTTCATTCTTGAAATTCAGTCCCCAGGAAAATTTTTACATGTAAGTTTATTTTCTATATCTTCAATTATGAATAGTTAAAATGTTTGATAATTAAAAAAAATATATCAAAGATAATTTATATCATATGAATAACTGAAAATCAACTTCTCGTTCCACTATTTAAACACAAAATTGTAAATGAAGCTTTGCTTGTTGTTTTCAATCCATGATAAATATAATATACATGAAAATAGATTATTTATTTTCAATATTAATTATTTGACGATTTTTAGCCAAACATTCATATTGCTGTTTAAATATTATGTATTTGTACCTTTGCAACTTGAGGGCAAAATCTTAAGTAAAACTTTTAGAACCTCTTATGTTGGCTTCGGTACTTTACAGATTGTAGACAAAAAATAATAACTTTTGCTTGAATGACCTCTCTGCTCCTATTTTAAAGTAACACATGTAGTAGAAAATGGTTGTCCTTTTATATGGTTAGGACTCTGGTCAAGTAACACTCTATCCACACAGATAGGGCTTCAAGGAAGATAAAACTTAGATAACAGAGGTAGCTTACCCAATGTCTTATGTCTTATGCCAAGTGAGTACTAACTTACATTTATTGTGGTTTTATTTTGTTATAGAAACTCTTTCATGTACTTTGTGTGTTTTTTAATCCTCAAAATATTCTAGGTAATTATTCATTATATGAATGAAATGCTTACCAGGAATGACCTGGAGTGTAATAAAAACTAAATTAATACTAAGCTAAGAAGCTAGATAGAACCTAAGAATACCTGAAAATGTCTGTATGGATAGAGTTGTCTTCTTTACTCTCTAGATCCAGGCTATAAATGAGCATTTATTGATCATGTGATATGTGTCATGAACTGTTATAGGTGTTTTTCTCATGTCCTTTATATCCTCCCACAATCCTATTTTATATATCTTAATACAGCCACTTTATAGATAAGGATATAAGTGTTCACAGACCTTTGAGTAAGCAGAATTACTTATCAAGAAACAGGATTCAAGTAGCTTCAAATTCCAGATTCTTTTATAATACAAAATAACTCCTTTTCAGAACACATTGCATTAGAAAATGAATTTTTGTCTAATGTAATTTCTTATTGATTGCAGTAATAATATTTCAGTGTTCTGATTTACAGGTCTTACTGAATATTATTTTAATGGATTTCAATCATAGAAATTATATTGGATATAATGGTTTTGGTGATCATCTGAACAATAATTATTTAGATGGTTTGACTATTAACATAAAATTGTATCTGTTATATCAGTGTTTACAGAATGTATAGAAAGGTCATTTTTATCATAGGATTTATATTTATTTACATATTGTTATATGAGACCAATCAAATATTTTAATATTGCTTCCCTGTTGTAATTTATCAAGGAACTTTATACATTTTTCACTAAAAAAAAAAAACAAACAACCAAACCCATGAAATAATATCTGCATTCTCAGTTCTAGTACTCACCAGACCCATATACTTTGGCAACTTATCATCCTTTCTGAATCTCAGTTTTCTCAGCTGAAAAATATGTAAAAAATATTTACATCATAATGCTGTGTGTATGAAATGAGTTTGTACATGTAAAAAAAAAGCAAGACAAATAATGTATATAATTAGAACCTGATAAATATTAGCTATAGTTAAATAGTTATTTCCCACCTATCTCGCCTAACAAAATTCAGTGTAAGAGAAAGTGTTTTAAACAGTCTGATTTTCTCATTTAAATGCTGGCACTTTATTTTTCAAAAGTAAAAGTGTAGGCATTTGTTTTATTGCATGATTTATATTGACTATTTTAATTGTATTACAATTTAAAAATTAACATCAAGTTCTGTGTCTAGTATGTTCCATGCAGTGTGGAGAGTTTACTTTATTATTTTCTACTAAGTTAGAATACTACTGACTAAGGGGTTAGTGTACCAACCACAATATAAAGTTATAAATATCATTACCCTTTATTAAATTACAAAAATGAAATTTAATATTGTTTGCTGTTTGAAAGCTGGCTAAAATTTCTTTCGAAGTGCTTTATGGAACTGCTTTTTAGCCTTCGGAAAGAATATGTGTACATGTTTATTGCTTGCATATGATCTTTCCATCATCACTAACCATGGCTTGTTTACTGAAGACTGTTATTTAACCAATGGAAAGAAATGTAAGTAAGTTTCTTTGCCACTTCTTCATAAAAGATTATCATTTAAGACCACAAAACTAATTAATTATCTTCATTAAGTTTTTGAGGTGAAGAATTGGCATTTGTCCAAAAATAATGCAAATAAAGCAGATATTATTTTAGCATGTATCAACAAATAATCGTAAGATCAAGACTTTTTAAAATTATTTAAAATGTTTGCACTCAGAGATAAGAAAACATATTTGAAAACTAGATTTCTAAAATTTTCTTTAAATGTGAATATAAGGCTATGAAAATACAAAATCTATTCTATATAATGAATTCATACACATTGAATAAATGCATTGACCTTTTATATTGATTATTCTCTATACTTAGAATATTTTAAGAATTTTAAAATTTTTGTCAAATATATTACATATTTCAGTATAATTAATTCAGCAAACATTTATTTAGCATTTAAAATTCCAGGAACTTGCTATGTCCTTGGAGTAAAATGCTTAATAAAATGCATTTGCTACTCTCCAAGCAATTATTGATTATCAGTAGGAAGATATAAAGTCTGTTACATTAGATCTTAAAGAAAGCATCCACAAATTGTTAAGTGAACAGTAAGACACACTTAGCTCTCTCTTCAATTTCAGGGAAGCCTTAAGAGAAGAAATTTACCTATCAAGAAATTTACCCAAATGCAAATACAAAAATTTTAAAAGCTATCCCTCATACATGCCTTAAAAATGTCAGCCACTCAATTACAGTCTCCGTAATACCTACAGCAACACTGTAAGGAAGATAGAATTACCTCTAGTTTACAGATGAAGAAACTGGCATTCGAATATATTGTATAATTTTCAAAGATTGCATATTAGTAAGTGAAGTTCCAAGAATGGAATACAAAACAAAAATATAGTATTAAGATCATGGAATTAGAAAATTTTACTTACAGATGAGTTTCTATACAAATTTCACTGTTGCTTCAACTCCACTTACACTCCCCATCTTTTCTTATAGAAAAAGGGATAAATATCTCTCCTTCTAGAAACTGGGTCCAAGAAATTGATTTATGGTAAACATTAATGAGTATAGTACATTGATCATAGTCTAAGAAAATTCTGGAAATCAGGAATGAACTTTTACTATCTTAATCTGAAAAACATTAATGTCACAAAATGTTTGTTCTCTTGGTGATTTTCCAATAACAACATGTAATAAGATGATCAACTTAATTATAAAATTTTCCTCATAATAATGAAAAAAATATTGATAAGAGCTTTCAAGTCAATAAAAGCATAAGTTCATGTTTTTGATCTTGAATATTCAATAGCCAGAATTTTTTGAAGTACACTGTGATGATCTTTCATGTTCTGACAAAAGACTGTTATGCACACTTTAGAAAACAAATTCCCTCTAGTCATGTTTTTATTCAATTTTATTCACACATTCCATTAAGGTATCATCATACTTATGCATAGTGAACAGTGCACATTCATAAAGATTTGAAGTTAAGAAAACATGTCCCATTATCTTCTACACTCACTAAGCATATATTTCTTATTTCTCTCATCTTCTAAAATGGGATACTCATGAGATTCTCCTATCTTTAATTCATCCAATAGATAAGAGATCCACATGATCATACATTTATTTAACTAATTAACTTATTTATTTATTTTGCTTTTTAGGGCTGCACCCATGGCATATGGAAGTTCCCAGGCTAGAGGTGGAATCAGAGCTGGAGCTGCCAACCTATGCCACAGCCACAGCAACACAAGATCTGAGCTGCTTTTGTGACCTACACCACAGCTCATGGCACTGCCGTATCCTTAACCTACTGAGAGAGGTCAGGGATCAAACTCTCATCCTCATGTATACTAATCCAGTTCGTTACTGCTGAGCCACAATGGGAACTCTCTCATGCATTTATTTTTAACGTAGCTGCATATCGTCCTTTGAAATTTATTACCAGAGGGAACACAGTTTATGTATCATTTCACCATCATATTTGAAATTATATATAAACTGGAAATAATTAAAAATATGACTTAAGGAGACTGTGTCACTAGCATTAGTAGAGTAGCAAAATGGCAAACAAGAATTCTTAAAAATATTGCTAAAGTCTAGTCCTAAAACTTCTGAAAACTATACATTTGGGGATCTATTTCCTGAACATCATCTTTAAGTTATATATTAATCAAGAGAAGAGCACAGGTAGCTAGCATCTAGGTTGTAGCCATGACTTCTTAATTAAGGAAAGTTTGCTGCAAATTTATTCCCATTGGCAAAGAGGTCAAGGAAGCCCAAGAAACTGTTGTCAGGCAAACTAATGTAGAACAACTACGACTCTAGTGAGATAGGACAATTTGTAAATTACATGGAAGAGCTGTGAATTTATAGGAATAGGCCGACAACACCAGAGTTTGCACTGCCATTAGTATGTGGGATAGCTCGTTTTGTAAAAGCTTTAGCCAGCCTCATGTAAATGGCACAGTTACAGCCAGTGACACTTTCTCAAAGCAGCCACAGAAGTCACCAGTCACAGTAGAAAGAAATATCCTGTTGGAATGAATTTTTTTTTTGGCCAGAATTTATTTATCATTTGTATATTCATTCATTTATTCCTTCCAGCTAGTATTTATTGTGAATCTTTCTAAAGTGCAGGGGATACCACAGGAAGAAAATAGTGTTCCTGCTTGAAATTGGCTTACTGTCTAGTGGGAAACTAGCTAGCTAAAGAAAACAAACTTTAAGAAGCATACAAGTAGATGTGGTCAATTTTATAAAGTAGACTATTGAAGCATTTCCAGAAGAAGTAAAACTGAATTTTATCTAAATGGAGTAATAAAAAGTAGTGAAGAGAATGTATAGGGGAACATTCCTGACAGGATATGGTATGCACAAAAAGCAGAAGCATGGGAGTTCCCATCATGGTTCAGTGGTAACAAACCTGACTAGTACCCATGAGGATGCGGATTTTATCCCTGGCCTCACTCAGTAGGTTAAGGATCCAGCGTTGCCTTAAGCTGTGTTGTAAATTGCAGAAGGGGCTCATATCTGGCGTTGCTGATGCTGTGGTGTAGGCTGGCAGCTACAGCTCCGATTTGACCCCTAGCCTGGGAACTTCCATATGCTGCAGGTGCAGCCCTAAAAAAAAACAAACAAAAAAATGAAAAACAAAAACAGAAGCATTGACCTATCAAAAACAGTGGGTTTGAAGAGTGGAAACCTGTTAATGGCAAGTTAAAGAGAACACATTATTTCTTCCAAAGCCATAAGCATCTGTGAACTGCCATGGCAGCCAGGTTTTAAGAAACTACTGTTTTCTTTCCAATGACACCCTGAGATCACTTTTATTTTCCCTTTTATTACCAGAGAAAACAAATATCTAGGCCACCCTTGTCTCATGACACAGCTTCTAATTAACATTTTTCTTAATCCTGCTTTCTGAATATTAACTCATTTCAAGCCTAACCATACTTTACTTAGACTCTCCTCAGAATCCTTCAGCCCTATCCCAGACCTTACAAAATATGTTTACCCCTTTCTTCTCTCTGAGGAATGTTCTACCTTCCCTCTGTGGTGGCCTCCATTGCAGCAGCCAGTCAATAAATCTGATTTTGTGACACCACAGGCTTGTATCTGATTATATTTTTGCTATTTGCCTTTAACAAGGTAAAAAAGTAAATAGTCAAATTGAGAAAGATCTTAGTACCCCTGGGAAATATAGCTTTATGATGAAGGAAACAGACTCTACATCCAAATTGCTGAGTTGAATCCACTGTATATCACTGACTAGCTCTATAAAGCAAATAGTAATTAGCTAATAGCAAAAGCAAATAGCTTAACTTGTGTTAGTCTCAATTTCTTCATCTGTTTATTAATAATATGCAATAACAATATATAATAATAGTACTTCCCTTAGAGAATCGTGGGTTTTTTAGTTGACTTAATATATGCAATATGTTTAGAAAGGCAGCTATTCCTCTGTTGGCTATTATATATCATGTTAAGAAACTTGGATCTCTTTCTAAAAGCAATGAGTAGGAATATGAATGCATGTAACTCTCAGACAATTAGGCACTTGAGTATTAAAAATATTTAAGAGTGTATGAGTGGAACAAGGATACCAGCTATGAGGCTGTTAAAATAGCCTCTATGAATAATTAAAGTAGAGCTGTAAAGGTAAGGTCAGAACAAACAGGCTGATTGAGTGAGATGTTGGAGAGCTGACATCAGCTAGACCTTGATATTTATTACATGTGCCTACATGCAGACATACATGAAATGTGTATATTCATGCTGTAACTATGATTATATAGAACATAGAATTATAGATATACAGATTGCTATTTATAAATACATCTAATTCAGTTACATCCAAAAAATGTAGAGTGGTTTGCATATAATAAAATGCTTTGATGAATACCAGCCAGTTTCACTGCCAATTATTTTTTATTTTACCACATGATCTATGAGTCAGAAAATATATTTAAATATACTAGGAACATACTGAATTGTGTGTCTTGTTTAGTCAGTTCATTTAATGCCTCAAAACCAATCTATGTTATTAAATGTGTGGGCAAAATGTAAATACATGAATGTCAAGGCCTTAAGTAAATGACTTATTGATTATGGCCACTTGGAAGCATGGCCTTAAAATGGGTTGGTCAGTCAATTAGGTAAAACTTCTTGGAATGTGCAAAATGACACTGATAATTCAGAATTCATAATCTGGATTTATAAATAGAGTGCTAGAGGAATAGAAGTCATGCAAATTATAACCACCTTCAATAGCTAATAAATGCTATCATTTCAAGGCACAAACTAGGAACTGACAACTTACTATTAAATATTTACCTGTAATTCTGGTGCTGCCAGATGAGTGTTTTTCAGAAACAAGAACATAAATCTAAAGATGAATAACTGATCTTAAAGAGAGAGCTCATATGCCTACCTTTTTCCCTTGCAATCTTATTTTACAAGTACAATCTTAAGTACGTAAAGAAAAGTATTGAGGTACAAAATATATTGGGCTCCATTAAAGGTTACCTTATTAAGTTCTGCTTATCTATACCACAGCTTTTTTTGTTCATTTTGATTTTAAAAGTTTCTAATACCTTCTGTAAGTTTTTATGTGAACAATCTATATGAAGAGTGTTTACAATTTGTTTTTAATTAGGGTAATATGGGTGAATTATAGGTGTATAATATTTTTAATTGTGTAGTTTGTTTTTCAGTGATGGTTTTGAGATTACTTTTTATATTTGAATATACATCATTTATCAGATGTTTCTTTTCCACATATTTTCTCTCAGTCTGTGACTAGGATTTTCATTCATTTAATGTCTTTCGAAGACTAGAGTTTTTAATTTTAATAAAATCCAACTTACTACTTTTTTCTTTCATGGATCATGCTTTTGAGGTTGAATCTAAATCTCATTAACAAACCTAAGTTCAGATAGATTCACTTTCAGAAGTTTTATAAAGTTTCATTTAAATTTACATGTATGTTAATTTTTAGTTAAATTTTGTTTAAATTAAGATCTGTGTTTATTTTCATGTTTACATATGAACATTCACTTTTTCCAGCATAAATTATTGAGAAAACTTTCCTTTCTTCATTGAATTGTGTTTACATCTTTGTTAAAAGTCAGTTAGCTATATTTATGAGGCTGTATAGCTTGCCTCTTTTCAGTTCTATTGATGTATGGGTCTATTCTTTAACCAATACATTTCTTTTATAATGGTAGCCATATCATAAGTTTCAAAATGGGATGATGTGAGTTCTCCAACATTTTTTCTGCAGTACTCTTCTGACTATTCCAGATCTTTTGCCTTTCCATATATATCTGAGAATCAACTTAGTGATTAAAAAAAGTTGCTGAGATTCTGACTGGGATTGTGTTAAATCAATAAATCAAAGCCGAAGGAATCAACATCTTAACAATATGATTTTTCCTATACACAGACATGAAATATCTTTCCATTTATTTAGATTTTTTTCTCTGTTGTCAATCTCTTGTAGTTTTCTGCATAGAAATCCTGTGCATACTTTGTTACATTCAAAACAAATTATTCAATTGTTTTGGTGTTACTGTAAAAAGGAACTTTAAAAATTTTTCAAATTTTTGTTCATTGTTAGTAGATAGAAAAACAATTGGTAATTGCATATTAACCATGCATTCGTGACACTTTTGTAGGAGTTTATTTGTAGATTCTTTGATTTTCCTCCAGTGACAATTACGCCATCTGCCAATAAAGACAGTATAATTACTTCCCTTACAATTAGTATTTTTTAATGTTTTCCTTGTCATATTGCATTAGCAAAGACTTCCAGTAGGATGTTGAATTCTTATGTTGAGAGAAGATACCCTTGCTTTGTCCTAGATGTTATGGAGAAAATAGCTAATGCTTCAAGAATAATTATGTTAGCTGTAGGCTTTTTGTGGATAATCTTTATAAAGTTTAGGAAGTTTTACCCTTTTCTAAGTTTCTAGGAGCTTTTATCATGAATAAGTGTTAGATTTTGTCAAGTGATTTTTCAGTATCATTTGATATAATTATATTATTTATTCTTTAGCCTGTAGATTGTGTTGATTGTGTTGATTGGCTCTTTGAATATTTAACCAGTCATATACCTGGAATAAATCCCACTTGGCTATAAATTATAATTATTTTAATACATTGTTGAATTCAATTTCCTAGTAGTTTTCTTAGGATTTTTGTGTCTATGTATATAGAAGGTATATTTAATTATTCTTTCTTGTCATGTTTTATCTGTTTTTGGTATTAAAGTAATGCTGGCCTCATATAATGATTTAAAAGCAATTTCTTTTTTATTTTATGGATATATCTATGAAAAAGTGGTACTATTTTTTTTCTTTAAATGTTTGATAGAATTTACTGGTAAAACCACATGGGCCCAGTATTAGTTTTTGTAAAGAGCATTAATTAGTGATTCATTTTCTTTAAAAGGTATAAATATATTTGAATTACTTATTTCTACTTATATGGGTTTTAGTATTTGCATCTTTCAAAAAATTGGTCCTTTTCATGTAAATTATCAAACTGGTGGATATAGAGCTGTTCATAGTATTCTTTTATCATCTTTTTATTGTCCATGTGATTGGTAGTGGTATTTCTCTTTTATTTCTTTTTTCTTTTTTTTTTTTTTCTGCTTTTTAGTGCTGCACCCACAGCATATGGAAGTTCCCAGGATAGGGTGGAATCGAAGCTGCAGCTGCCAGCCTATACCACAATGCCAGATCTGAGTCACATCTGTGGCCAGCTCATGGCAAGGCCAGATCCTTAACCCACTGAGCAAGGCCAAGGATAGAACCCATGTCCTCATGGATACTAGTCAGGTTCGTCACTGCTGAGCCGCATTGAGAGCTCCCATCTCTTTTATTTCTGACATTAGTAGTAATTTGTATATTCTCTTGTATTTTCCTTGATCAGTGTTTCAAAAGTTTTGTTAAAGAAAAACCTTAATTTTTTAGAGAAGTAAATTTGGTTTTGTTGATGTTTCTATTGTTTTCCTATTTGCAAATTTATTAATTTTTGATCTAGCTTGTATTACCTCTTTATTCTTTTTATTTTATTCTTTTACTTCTTTATTCTTCTGATTTCTTGAAGTTTATTTTTTTCGGTTATTTTTGGGGTTTTTTTTGATATTTTCTATTATTTATTACCATCCCTCAGGCAGCCATATCAAGCTCCAGTTTCCTTTATTTATTTATTTATTTATTTTTGCCCTTTTTTAAAATTATTATTTCCCCAATACAATTTTTTTTCCTACTGTACAGCATGGTGACCCAGTTACACATACAAGTATACATTCTATTTTCTCATATTATCATGCTCCATCATAAGTGACTAGACATAGTTCCCAGTGCTACACAGCAGGATCTCACTGCTAATCCATTCCAAAGGCAATAGCTTGCATCTATTAACCACAAGATCCCCATGCACCGCCCCCCCTTGGCAACGACAAGTCTATTCTCCACATCCACGATTTTATTTTCTGTGGAAAGTTTCATTTGTGCCATAAATTAGATTTCAGATATAAGTGATATCATATGGTATTTTTCTTTCTCTTTCTGACTTATTTCACTCAGGATGAGAGTCTCTAGTTCCATCCATGTTGCTGCAAATGCATTATTTCATTCTTTTTAATAGCTGAATAGTATTCCATTGTGTATATATACCACTCTTCCTAATCCAATCATCTTTCAATGGACATTTGGGTTGTTTCCATGTCTTGGCTATTGTGAATAGTGCTGCAATGAACATGCGGGTGCATGTGTCTTTTTCAAGGAAAGTTTTGTCTGGATATATGCCCAAGAGTTTTCCATAGTGGTTGTACCAGCTTACATTCCCACCAACAGGGCAGGAGGATTCCCTTTTCTCTACACCCCCTCCAGCATTTGTTATTTGTGGACTTATTAATGATGGCCACTCTGACTGGTGTGAGGTGGTATCTTGTGGTAGTTTTGATCTGCATTTCTCTAATAATCAGTGATGTTGAGTGCTTTTTCCTGTGCTTGTTGGTCACCTGTACATCTCCCTTAGAAAAATGTCCATTAAGTTCTTTTGCCGATTTTTCAATTGGGTCGTTAGCTTTTTTTGCTGTTGTGTTGTATAAATTGCTTGTATATTTTAGAGATTAAGCCCTTGTCACTTGCATCATTTGAAACTATTTTCTCCCATTCTGTAAGTTGTCTTTTGTTTTCTTTTGGGTTTCCTTTGCTTTGTAAAAGCTTGTCAGTTTGATGAGGTTAATTTTTGCTTTTATTTCTGTTGCTTTAGGAGACTGACCTGATAAAACATTTGTAAGGTTGATGTCAGAGAATGTTTTGCCTATGTTCTCTTCCAGGAGTTTGATGGTATCTTGTCCAATATATAAGTCTTTTAAGCCATTTTGAGTTTATTTTGGTGCATGGTGTGAGGGTGTGTTCTGGTTTCATTGATTTGCATGCAACTGTCCAGGTTTCCCAGCAATACTTGCTGAAAAAACTGTCTTTTTCCATTTATGTTTTTGCCTCCTTTGTCAAAGATTAATTGACCATTGACCTGGGAGTTTATTTCTGGGTTCTCTATTTTGTTCCATTGGTCTGTATGTCTGTTTTGGTATCAGTACCACACTGTCTCGATGACTGTGGCTTTGTAATATTGCCTGAGGTCTGGGAGAGTTATGCCTTCTGCTTGGTTTTTGTTCCTCAGAATTGCTGTGGCGATTCTGGGTCTTTTGTGGTTCCATATAAATTTTTGGATTGTTTGTTCTAGTTCTGTGAAAAATGTCATGGGTAACTTGATAGGGATTGCATTGAATCTGTAGATTGCTTTGGGTAGTATGGCCATTTTTACAATATTGATTTTCCCAATCCAGGAGCATGGAATATCTTTCCATTTCTTTACATCTTCTTTAATTTCTTTGATTAATATTTTATAGTTCTCAGCATGTAAGTCCTTTACCTCCTTGGTCAGGTGTATTCCCAGGTATTTGATTTTTTGGAATGCTATTTTAAAAGATATTGAATTTCTGTATTCCTTTTCAAATATTTCATTGTCAGTATACAGAAATGAGACAGATTTCTGAATGGTAATCTTATATCCTGCTACTTTGCTGAATTTGTTGATCAGTTCAAGTAGTTTTTGGTTGAGTCCTTAGGGTTTTCTATATATAGTATCATGTCATCTGCATACAGCGACAGTTTTACCTCTTCTCTTCCTATTTGGATGCCTTTTATTTCTTTTGTTTTTCTGATTGCTGTGGCTAGGACTTCCTGTACTATGTTGAATAACAGTGGTGAGGGTGGGCATGCTTGTCTTGTTCCAGATTTTAGCGGGAAAGCTTTCAGCTGTTCTCCATTGAGTATTATATTTGCCATGGGTTTGTCATAAATGGCTTTATTTATGTTATGTTCCCTCTATACCCACTTTGGCAAGAGTTTTGATCATGAATGGATGTTAGACTTTGTCAAATGCTTTCCCTGCACCTATTGAGATGATCATGTGGTTTTAGACTTTTCTTTGGTTAATGTGGTGTATGATGCTGATTGATTTATTTATGTTGAACCATCCTTGTGCACCTGGGATGAATCCCACCTGGTCATGGTGTATGATCTTTTTAATATGTTGTTGGATGCAGATGACTAAAATTTTGTCAAGAATTTTTAAATCTATATTCATCAAAGATATTGGCCTATAGTTTTCTTTTTTGGTGGTATCTTTGTCTGGTTTTGGAATTAGGGTGATGGTGGCATCATAGAATGTCTTTGGGAATGTTCCCTCGTCTTTAACATTTTGAAAAAGTTTAAGGAAAGTGGGTATAAGTTCCTCTTTGTATGTTTGGGAGAAATCACCTGTGAAGCCACCTGGTACTGATTTCTTTAAGTTTAAATTGATCTTCTTCCCCTGGGTTTCTGAAGTGGAATCTCAAGTGGTTAATTGCATATCTTTCTTCTTTTCTAATATTTTTGTAATGCTATAAATTTTCCCTTGAGCACTGCTTTCAGTATTTTCTACAGATTTTTTTAACATTTTATTTTTATTTTAATTTAGCTAAAATTTTTTGTTTTTAACTTCTTTTAAGACAATTTATTTGATACAAATTGTACTTAATAGGTATTTTTTCATCACTGATCATTTGGATATTTTCCAGCTATCATTATGTTACTAATTTCTAGTTTAATTTCTTTATATCCTAAGAAAGTACTTTGTATGATTTCTAATCCTATAAATTTGTTAAGGCATGTTTCATGGCCCAAGTTGTGTTCTGTCCTAGTGAATGTTCCATGTTGGCTTGAGAAGAAAATGCATTCTGCTCTTCAATGAAATATTCTATAAATGTCAGTTAGATAGAGTTGATTTATGCTCTTTTCTGTTTAAAAGTATCAAACACATGTGTTAAAAATATAGAAATGTATTGAATCCCCCATTTATATTAGTGGATTTATTTATTTCTCTTTGTGGTTCTATCAATTTTTGCTTCCTGTATTTTGATACTCTGTAGTTAAGTACATTTATTTCTTCTTGGATAACAGACTTCTATCATTATTCAATGCCGCTCTCTTTCCCTAAAAGTTTTCTGTTATTCTAGAATATATTTTTTTCAGAAATTAACATAGCAGCTCAAATTTTGTTTTGATAGGTGTGACCATGACATACTTCCTCAAACTCTTTACTTTTAACTGTCTTTGTCATTGTATTTTAAGAGGAGATCTTTCAGACAACACATTATTGGGTCTCATTTCTCCTTTCACTCTTTTAAGCTCTTTTAACTGATATATTTAGATTATTTATATTTAATTATTGATATAATTTTTAATGTATACCATGTTTATAGTTGTTTAATTCATTGCATTGTCTTAGTCTTTGCTCCTTCTCTAGCTTCACTAATTTTAATTGAGCATTTTATATTGTTCTGTTCTCTTTGTGTAGTGATGCTTCTTTTAATTTTTATGGTCACCTAGAGTTTCCAGTACATATTTAAAACTATTATAATTCTATGTTCAATTAACACTATACTTTTTGACATGTAGTGCAGGTATCATTAAATGACTTTCCAATTTTCTTTCTTCTCCTGTATGAATGAATAAATGCCATTCAACTTAACTCTATGTTATAATCACAGAATACAATATCATTTTTATTACTTTAAACAAATTGTTAGTCCTAAAAATTAGATAGCTAAGTACAGGTATGTGTTTAAATCAAAAATGTCTTAAAAATTCTAAGTTTTTACTACTCACTAAGTGCTTTCCCAGCATACATTGAGCATACTAATTGCATTTCATGTTGCAGTCTTACTGATAGAGTCACAGTTTCCTTGGTCCCCATCTTGCCATAGCAAAGCATTGGAACACCAGACATTTTACAAATTTATTAAAGCAAAAGTACATTTTGAGAGAGAGCGCGAGAACTCATGTGTGCGCAGGTTAAGAAAAGGGTCCAACTCATTTTACAATTTATTCGTATACCCCAATGAGGTGGAAATGAGTGTAGACCAAATTTCTCTTGCTCCAGCCCCCTACTCTGTGCCTAAGGACTGAGTGTTGTTTTATCTCTGTACGGGGCTTATTTGATAAGGATTCAGAGGAAGCATGACTGCTTGATTTTGACCTTACAGCCTCCAAAAATGTGAGGTAATTCATCTCCACTGGTTTAAGTCACCCAGTTTGTGGTACATTGTTTGGACAACCCTAGGAGCTAATATAATTTCCAGAAATATTTGGGTATAGAATATTATTAGTGTAATAAGTGGCTGCCTCAATAAATTTGTGTCTACTTACCATACTGTTTGGGATACATCATACTGATGCTGTTACATTTAAGTATTTGAACTTTAAAGATATTAAGAATGGAATAAGTTACTTTTCAGGCATTCCAGGAATATTTATCAAGTGCCTTGCTTATGCCCAGGTTTATGACACAGAAGTGACAATACCTACAATATTGTAAATATTGATGGAAGAATCTGGAAAGATTGACAATAAAATATGCAATAAACAATAACAAAACAAAAAATGATAATTATATTTTAACTGGTAGTGAGTGCTATGGACTTAAATCATGGGAAAGTCATCAAAGTAGTTCTCTCAGTTCAAGAGCATTGCTGTTTTGTTCAGAGTAGTATGAAAAAGCCTCTTTGTAAGGATGACAATTGAGCAGACAGTTAAAAGAAGTGAGAGAAATGATCATGCATCAATCTGAAAAAGAACTATAGGGAGAGAGAAGAGAAAGTGTCTCAGGTTTGGAGAGGATGAGAGTGTCACTGGGGTGGAGGGAGGTGGAAATTGTTGGGGGATGGGAACATCAGGGAATGATGAAGGACCATCATTTGGGGCCTTAGCCATGGTAAGAACTTTAGCTTATTTTTGCTTAGATGAGAAGCAATAGATAGGTTTTGAAAATATGGGTATAACATCCTTTTGTGTTTTAAAAGCATCAGTTTCACTGCCATTTAGAAGTGAGCATAGGGTGGAAGCAAGAAGAAAATTTAGGGGTTATTGTCAAAACTCATATTTGGTAGACTGAATAATACCCTGCCCCCCAAATAATCATGTCCTAATGCATGAAACCTGTGAATGTTACTCTCTGTGGCAAAAGGAACTTTGCAGACCAATGAAGTTAAGGATGTTGATATATGGAGATAATTATGGCTTGATTATCTGAGTGGGACCAGTGTAATCACAAGGGTCATTAAAATGATGGAGGCATCATGAGGTTCAAGCTAAGGAGAAGGTTTGTGACAATGGAAACAGATGTTGGAGGGATGTTCCTTGAGGATGGTGAAAGGGGCCATGAACAAAGGAATGCATGTGGCATCAAGAAACCAAAAAAGACAAGGAAATAAAATCTACCCCAAGATCCTCCAGAGAGAGAGCATGGCCTTGCAAATGTTTTTGTTCCAACCTAGTGAAACCCATTTCAGACTTCTGATCCCCAGAACTATAACACATATGTGTTATTTTATGTCACTAAATTTATGAGAATCTATTACAGTAGACATAGGAAACTACTTCACAATGTAAAAGTGATGTAAGAAAGATATGTGCATTCAGTCAGAATAGTCCAATTTTGACTACGTTTTGAAAATAACATTAGCAAGATTGGCTGAGGGTTTCAAAGTGTATTGTGAGGTAGGTAAAGAATAATATCAATGTTTTAGCATAAGCAAGTTATAAATTTCAGAAATTGTTAAGGTTGTAGGGAAAAAAAAAGCTACCCTAGCAGGAATAGAAATCAGTTCAATTTTGGATATCTCAAGTTTGAAATGCTTATCAGACATAGGAATGGAAATGTTTGATAGAAAGTTAGATATATAAAACTCAAGAGTTGGGGTGGAGATGAAATTAAATTAGACGATACATTTGAGAACTATCAATGTGCCATACAGACTTGTACATAAATACACGCTTACATACATCATATTCTTACACAAATACATGAATACATGTATCATCTTTGTATATAAATACATACATACATTATCCAATTTAGAGTCATTTAATTCTCACAAAATCCCCAAATAGCTCATTGTTTTATTGCCTGCTCCCTTTTTTACAAATATATGTCAAGTGAGACATCAAAGATTTTTAAATCTAATGAAAGGTCTACTTTACTGCAAATCTCATATGTTTACTCTTTACATTTTACTGCCTCATGTTTTATAAGGCAATTTTATTTTCCACAAACACACTTATGAGGATATAGGAGGTTTTTGTTCAAGAGATTTGAGGGCTAATTACAGAAAAGGAAATAAACATAAGAGGAACTATTGTACAGAAAGATTTGGGGGGAGTTCCCATCGTGGCTCAGTAGTTAACCAATCTGACTAGGAACCATGAGGTTGCAGGTTCGATCTCTGCTCTTGCTCAGTGGGTTAAGGATCCGGCAATGCCATGAGCTGTGGTGTAGGTCTCACACGTGGCTTAGATCCTGCGTTGCTGTGGCTCTGGTGTAGACCGGCGGCTACAGCTCTGATTCGACCCCTAGCCTGGGAACCTCCATGTGCTGTGGGAGTGGCCCAAGAAATGGCAAAGAGACAAAAAAAAAAAAGAAAAAAGAAAAAAAGAAAGATTTTTGGGGAGAGATTTGGACAGGGTCTCATGGTAGGAGAGATTCCTCACAGCTTGATATTATCCAGAGGCTAGGGCAGGCATGGGGCCCATTACCCAGGAAGGAAAGAGGGTAAGAGAACACTGGGGAGGAGGGGACCTGAGAATAGGCTTACATGTGTAGGTGATATGCTCAGCAAAGGTCAGGGAGTCTTTGGGTCAGAGAGCTCCAAAGTGGAGTCCCAAGTTGGCATCTTATAATTGTAAGACTATCTTTTCAATAACCTGCAGATAGTGGATGAGATTTCATGAAGTATGTAACAAAGGCAGGTTCTCAATGGCTAAAATATGCTTGTTTGAACTGTTTTGAAAATACTTGCATGTAGAAAAAAAAGAAAGAAAGAAAGAAATTAGTTTTGCAACAGTGGGCTTTTGAGCAACTGAGTCTTAGCCTGCAGTGAAAAAGTAAACACAGTGACCGATACACAAAGGCCATCTTTGGTTATTTATAAACTTATAAATGTTTTAAATATAGCTTAGATAATCAGTAGGAAAGTAAATCAAGAAATTAGAGGTGTGATAATAGGCAATAAATGTCTTAGAGAAATCCAAGAAATATTTTAAAATACTTTAGTATAATTTTATTTTCTATGAATGTTGATACTATAAATTTACCTCAATGCAAATCTGAGCCCATAATATAGTGCCATCTAGTTAATGAATAATGTTTAGAATACTAATTAAATCATGAGCATGCATTAATGAGAAGAATAAAATTATGTGTCAAATTTTTCTCTTTGCTATCATTCATATTAAAAATGAGCAGAAAAACCAGGTCATATCTTTAAAACCATAATCTCTGAAAAAAGTATTCAAATACAATAATAATCATGTGTAATATTTAACTGAGACAAAAAAGGGGGTGCCGTATATTGACCCTGGCATATTTTACTCATGCAAACCATGGCTAAATATACTATAAAATATCACAAACTATAATTTTTCAAGAGAATTATAAGAACAAATACAGGCTCGCAATCTATTTTTTTTGACAAGTAAGAACAACAAAAACAAAATGCATCAACAATTATCATGACATTTCAATATTATAGAATATCAAATGTGTAAAATCAGATAAAGATCCTTACTTTCAAACTAAATAACTAGCTTCATGGAAAACTGCTGATTCTGCCCTCCCTTTTATTCTTTCATATTAGATTGGTAAAATTTTATTCATGGTCTACCTCCATTGCATATCCAGTGGTCAGTAACCACTTGTAGAAACTATTAGGCCATTGAATTGCTATCAAATGAATTTAATGACCCACATGGAAGCTGTGATTTAGCAAGAAAGAGTTGTATGTAAGCCTTTTTTTTTTGGACAACAGTGAAAAGCACTAAACTGCTACAATTCTTTGAAGAAAAATTGTCCATTTCAAGAAGTAATTTTACTTTCAACCATTTGACAGTATTACCAACATTGAGAATAAAAAAAAATTCCTCTTCTGCTGCCTCCTATTTCTCATTAAATATATATATATATATTTATTGCTTCTCTTCCTTCTTTTCTTCCTTCCTTCCTTTCTTCCTATCTTTCTGTCTTTCCTTCTGTTCTTTTTTTTCTTTGGGTCTTTATTTTTTTTGCAGGTCCAGACCATGAGAGATTTGAATTATATGGAAAATTAAAAATATATTGTTATTATAATTACACAAAAGTCCTTAATTTTTATCTGGAAAGTACATTGATAAAAAAAAAAGACATGATTTTTCTCTGTCAAATTCTGTAATATTGCATTAGAATATTGATGACAATGAAAAAAATCTAGTTATCTAAATCACAAATAAACAAGATTTCAGCATGAAAAAAGAAGTTAGCTTTCTACTAAATATTATCAGTTACAATATTGTAGCTAAGGAGTTCCCGTCGTGGCGCAGTGGTTAACGAATCCGACTAGGAACCATGAGGTTGCCGGTTCGGTCCCTGCCCTTGCTCAGTGGGTTGACGATCCAGCGTTGCCATGAGCTGTGGTGCAGGTTGCAGATGCGGCTCAGATCCTGCATTGCTGTGGCTCTGGCGTAGGCTGGCGGCCACAGCTCCGATTAGACCCCTAGCCTGGGAACCTCCATATGCCGCAGGAGCGGCTCAAGAAATAGCAAAAAGACAAAAAAACAAACAAACAAACAAACAAACAAAAATATTGTAGCTAAAATTGTTAAAGTAAAAAAAGTGAGAATTTTGTATTTGTAGGTTCCTAAAAGTATGCTTTATTAGTTCGTTTTTACAAAGACATGTCATATAACAAAAGCATCCATCAGATGTGAAAATGATTCCTGCTTTTTCTATTTTATTCATTTATTCGTTTATCATAGCCTTGGGACTGAAATACAACATTCTCATGGTATTTCTGTCATCTCTCAAGTTCTTGAGGTGGAGAGGTGTATTGATAAATAAATCAAAATTCAGGCATTCTGATCATAGAGTAAAATAATATTGGAACAACTGAGAGGGCAGAAATAACCTAGTATAACTCATATATTTGACAAACCTCAGAACCGGCAAAGAGAAGTCCAGAAGTCATAGCAAAGAATTCTTATTAGAAAAAAAAAAAATCAAAGCACCTCTATAGTCTTTATGCTATAGTGAATTATTAAGCCAAGATGAGTACTTTATAAAAATGAGAAGGTCCTAATTATTTTTCTAATTTTTAAATAGCTTTACTAGTCAGATAATAGGTGAATCTTTCATTCTTAATAATTGAGCATCCTTCCTACAAATATCATATATGTAACATCTATGTATGTTCCTGATACTTTCTTACGTCTGGTTATACTTCAGTAAACAAAACATTCAGGTTCATATGTATAAGTTCCATACTGGAGAGAAAGAATGAAGGACATATGCCAGACTGGTGACTAGCACTTTGTTGTGAGGCTGTCGTGTGAATTATAGGATGCTGAATGTCATCTCTGGCTTCAACAATCTAGAAGTCAATAGCAGCCTCCATCCCCTCCAACAGTGGGAATCAAAATGTCTACAAATGTACTCCCAGGGGCTGAATCATCTCAGTTGAGAACCACTGGTCTGCACTAACATTGACAGTGCTTAATTTACTGAAATGAGCAAGATAAAAGGAGGAGGTCAGTGAATTGGTCTTTTAAATCTCACATTTCCATATTAACTAGTTTGACTATTTTACTGTAACTTTGAATTGATCTTCATGTATTTCTCATGTAATATTTAGAAACTTAGCAAAAAATTGAACGAGCACTTAAATGCAAAAGTTAACAAACGGAAGTTCATTTTGCTTATACAGGCATGGAATAGTATAATAACAGATAGGTTATTCCTTGGTATATATTAGATTCCTCCTCAAGTCATTTATAGAATAAGAAGATTCTTCCTTTGGTGCATTTAGGTTCGAAAATTTCTGTGGGATTATAGCAATCTTGTCTTTCTCTAAAATAAACTCCTTTAGAAGAGATGGGAAAGTCAAAAACAAAGAGACAAAAAGCTACTAGCAGAAAGTTAATCCTGGTTTTATTTTGTTAGAAAATCATATTAACATTGTCTTCCCATAATTTTGCCAACATTACTCCCCTAAACAACGGGAGGCAGTGATGGAATGTGAATCTCTTCTCTATGCAAGTACAAAGCCGAATGGAAGGAAGAGTAAAGGAAGGGAAAAAATGATTCCCAGCCTCACCCCCACTCCTCACTGCTGCCAGGAAATTAACGCCAGCACAAAATGTAAATGTTTTTAAATGACTGGTAAATAATAATGCATACTAAGAGTCATTTGCAAGATGGTCAGTGGTCCTAAATTAATTTATAATCTAGTAATCTCTTAGTTTCCACTAAGTTTGTGGTGTATCTCTGTTGCGGCGGCTGTTGGCAGCCAAAAGCCGGAGTGTATCAGCTCCAGCAGCTCTGTGGCCGCAGTGTACCAGCTCCAGTAGCTTTCATCTGGCGAGAAACCAAGCGAGCACTCGGAGAGTTGGAGAACTCAGGTTTTTTATGCCGGTGGGCTCAGAGGAGATGGCTCTCTGGAGTCTGAGCCCCAAAGAAGGGTTTCACAAGGCTTTTATGGGCTACCACTTCAGGGTCCATGCTTGGTTAGTTGGACCAAAGTGATGTCAGGCAAGGCAGTAGATGTGGAAACAAGTTTACAGAAGCAGATGTGGGGGGGTGGTTGGGGCAGTTGACTAGACTTTGCTAAGTCATCATGGCTGGGGTCTCTCCTTTCTACATTTTTACTGGGACATTTTCTCCTACATTCCCTCCTCTTTATGCTTTTCCACTTTCTTGGAGCAAGCATAAGTTTTTAGAGGTCAAGTTGTCTGTGTCTGATGTGTCCGGGTGGGGGGCATAGTATGTCCTAACATTTGCAAACTTATAGACTATTTGTGTGGTTACAAAATGAGAAATTGCATTAAGAATTCAGAGCCCAAACAAGAGGGCAATGATGAGTATAGTCAGAGGCCCAGTTAAGTGTAGGAGCCATGAAGGCCAGTTCCACATCATCTCATTCCAGTAGTTTGAAGACTGCCAATTCTCGCCTCCTTTTGATTATTCACTCTTTTAATTGTTGTGCCATTCCACTGATTATTCCTGACTTGTTGGCATAAAGACAGCATTCTTCTTTTTTTTTTTTGTCTTTTTGCTATTTCTTGGGCCGCTCCCGCAGCATATGGAGATTCCCAGGCTAGGGGTCTAATAGGAGCCGTAGCTACCAGCCTACACCAGAGCCACAGCAACACATGATCTGAGCCGCATCTGCAACCTGCACCACAGCTCATGGCAACGCCAGATCGTCAACCCACTGAGCAAGGGCAGGGACGAACCCACAACCTCATGGTTCCTAGTCAGATTCATTAACCACTGCGCCACGACAGGAACTCCAACTTCTTTAAGGAATAAACAGAGTTCCCCTTTTCTGCTGTCAGTAATTCCAGCCCCTCCTATTTTGTAATACCACCTCCGCCAGGAGTCCAGTTGTTGTTGGGCTTTTATGGCCACTATGGTGGCCTTCCAACACTCTTAAACCTTTATAGTCAGATTAAGTACTGATCTAACAGAGGTACTCCAGCAAACCAAAATAATCCTCTAAAGATAGAATGCCATACCCCTCGGTTTTGAAAAGAGAGGTTGTTTTCCCACTAACATGCTAATAATCCCTGTGGGCCAGCCTCGTTCTGGGTATCCCCATAGCTCTGCATGCTCCAGTTTTAGGTCTTTCAGCAGACTATTGGCTTGATGGTGGTGATGGTGCTGGAGAGCAGGGTGTGGATGACAGCAGTGTTATTTACCTCTGTGTGTAACGTATAGGTGAACCCACCTAGTGTTCCCTCCAGCTTGATGAGGTCCTCTACAGCTGTGGGGTGAGCCTTGACCTCAACATCTCATACCCCTGTAGGGTTGTTCTTGTGCAATCATGCCCAACAATCAGTCTTGTATACCAATTTTGACATTTGAGACACTATTGAACTCCATTGGTGGGGGCACCTGGATCTGTTTGTTGGTCATAAAGGCTATTATTAGGGTGATGAGCCCCCTCACTATGTTTGTCAACCAGTGATGAGGACTCCCAATATACCAGGAGTCAGAAGATATGCCACACAAATAAGCAACCTAGGGCTCTCTTCCCATTCCTAACTTCAAGTACAAGGGTTAGGGTGATTTCAATGGCTAATGTCCCCCACCAGAACATGAGTTCAAGTTAAGTCTCATGTGGAATTCCTCGGTCTTCTACTGTGCATAGACTGACCAGCTTCCAGGGGTGTCCAGAGCAGGGTTTAGTGCTCTCTGATGATGGAGAAGGGAGTCTCTGGAACTTGACCTTGAGCGGATTCTTGAGGTGCTGTACAGCCTCCCAGGTGTCTGTGTCAGCAGCAGATGCAGCCTTCTTGACTCTGGTGTGACGGATCCATGGGGTAATACCTGTAACATTTATAGCAGTTGGGGTTGCTATGCGACACTTAATTTACAAATGTTAATCAATAGCCACAAAGAATGTATCAAAGCCCATGTTCCTACACTGAGTAAATACCTGAGATCTGAGTTAATACCTGAGTTAATATTCTGCCTCAGCCCCCCCCCCCCCCCGAGTTGGAGACTGGAGACTCTGGGGAGAAAAGGGGTGATGACCGCTCCAAATTCTTCCTGCTGAAAAGGGGCATCATTACGTAAAGCAGTTAGGTCTCCACATATGGGACGGTCAAATGGGCTTTGATATATTGCTTTGGATACCCCTTCTATCAACATTTGAACATGGATAGCTTTTAATCAGTGTGTAATGAAGCAAGAAATACAATTAATTATACAGGGCCTGAATAAAAGGATCAAGATCGCAATGAATATGGTGAAGAAATATTTTCACCAGGAAGAGGAGGTCAGTTGGTTCCACAGGGCAGCTCCAAAAGCTGGAGCTGGATAGGACAGCTCATGAATCTATTGTTGAAGATCCAGCAGGGAATTAGACACATTCTGTGAACAGTCAGGAATACAACATTTAGATTTTGTAATAGCACAGGTAACTCATATGATTTTTCTGATTTCTCTGGCTGGTTATGAAACATTTGTATGCTGTTTCCTTGGTCAGCATGTAATTGAAAGCTACCTTACGTCCTTGTGAGGAGTATGATTTATGGCAACACCTTACTTTTAAAGTTAACTTACTCAAATATATTCTAAACAGTCCCCACCATGCACTAAATTCTCTTCTCAGTGTCCACTTCCCACACATCTTGTATCACTTTCTGTATCCATATTAGTCTGTCCTTTATTTTCCAACCAGAACAATCAGCTAAAGAGAGACTATCTTTCTTTTGCCTTAATAAAATGCAATTCCATTCCTCATTCCTTCTATATTGAAAACACACACATTCTACTTTTCTCAAGTAACCATGGACTGTCCTTTATAATTTCTAAAAACACACGTTTTTCTTATAGAGACCATCTCAGGGTGGCACTGATCATATTGATTAATCATTCTAAACACCTTTAGTTTCTGTTTAGTAACTGATGTCTCAGGGTCTCATTTGACTTCTGTTAAACCTAGGTATGATATTATACCTAATGTTGACAGCTGTAATGACATGTATGTATTAATTAGATCAGCAAACTTCAATTCTAATTTAAGATATTAATTTAATACTGAATATTTCCCAGTTTACTTGAACCTAAAATTAATTCTGGCCAGTTAGTTACCTTCCATGTTTTGAGAATTTATATATGCAAAGCCTTATTCAAGGAAATGTAGAAAAAAAGGCATCTTTTAAATCTAATACAGTAACCCATACTGCTGTTTCTGGAATTTATGAAAGGAGAGTGTAGAGATTGGGCGAGTGTATGGATTGGGCACCACTGGATATAATGGGACCAGTGTCTCATTTATTAGATGAAGGTCTTGTACTAGGAACCAATCCCTGTTAAGTTTTTGCACTCCCAATATAGGAGTGTTACAAGGGCTGATACATTCAATTAATAATCTGTTCTCTTATGTTTCCTACAATTGGGATAAATCCCTGTCGTGCCTCGGATCTCAGAGGATACTGCTTTTGGCAAAGAAATAAATTCTGATCTTTAAGACTTATTTCTACCAGTTAAGCAATCTTTGCTCTTCCTATCTTTCCTCCTATGGCCCAGACTTCTGGGTCAATATACACTTCTATTGAAGGAGGGCATAAACCTTTATTAGGCTCCATTGCCATGTGCCTTTTTTTGGGTGGGGCCACACCCACAGCATATGGAAATTCCCAGGCTAGGGGTTCAATCATAGCTGAAGCCATAAGCCTATGCCACAACCACAGCAATGTGGGATCTGAGCTGCATCTGCAGTCGATACCACAGCTCACCTCAGTGCTGGATCCCCAACCTACTGAGCAAAGCCAGGGATTGAACCCACAACCTCATGGTTCCTAGTCAGATTTGTTTCTGCTGTGCCTTGATGGGAAATCCTTCATTGCCATGTGAATTGAGGCTTTAACCTCTTATAAAATATCTCTTTCTAAAAGAGGAGTTGGACTCTCTGGAACAATCAGAAAAGCATGAGAGAAGAAAATGGATTCCCAATCACAACTCAAAGGTCATGTAAAAAATTTTGTAACCAGCTTGCCAGAAATATGAATATGGCAGATTCATGAGGAAGGGGCCCAGGATTGGAGAGGAGGACTGAAAAGTGGCTCCCATATTCAGGAGGAAGTCAATAGGCTGTCTTCCTACATTTAGAGTCACTCAGGGCTCCTGAGTGGTGATAAGGACAGGAACCATTATGGAAATGTCCTGTCAGTCTTGATCCTGGGCCTGAGGGGTCAACCCCAGAGACCTTTGTCTTAGGGGGCAGTCCCTCTTCCAGTGACCTTCCTGACATGTGGGGCATGGCCTAGGTGCTGTGGTCTGAGACTTGGAGTGTTCCTATGTAAAGGGCCCCTCTTTTTCACAGAGGAAACAGGCTCCAGGCATAGGTCTTTGCCCTGGTCCTCTCACCTTGTAAACTCCCAGTTGACTCCCTATAGCCTCAGCCTTTTCTCTGTCTCTCCTCTTGTTCTCCTTTCATTCTTCCTGGCCCCGATTATAAGATATTTGAGTTGCTACTCTGAGGAGATGCTCCAGGTCCTGATCAGGGCCAAAAGCCAATTTTTGGAACTTTCTCCATATATCTGGCACCAATTGAGCTATGAATTTATCCTTAAGAATTATTCAGCCCTCCGTTGGTTCTGGGTTCCTTGATGTATGTTTTCTCAATGCTTTTCTGAGTCTAAGAAAGCTGATGGACACTCTTGTTCCCCTAGTAAACCTCCGGATAGTTTTTAATGGACTTTACTCATGAGGCTTTTAATCCCTCAACTATACAAGTAATAAAATGATTTCTTATGCCAATTGTGGTTAGCTCCCTCATCAGCAGACCAACTGGGATTGCTCATAGGAACTGCCTGACACCCTGTGGGGAATCTTGTTCTATCTCTTTAATTTGCCTCTGGCATATATAGCATCATTCCATTCATCTTCCCCAGCTTTGAGCAGTTTCAAAGACTTTATATATTTTTTGTCTTTTTTAAGTCTTTTTGCTTTTTCTAGGGCCGCTCCGGCGGCATATGGCAGTTCCCATAATGTTACGCTAGAATTGTACTCATAGGAAGTAACACAATATGAAGGAAAATATTGATTGATTCCTTTTTTGACTCTTCATAAGTATAATTTCCATTCCGGACTTGAATATTCTTAAAGTTAAGAGGAATTTTTCACAAGTCATGGAACAAGATAGGTAAATTTTGTTTAACGATAGCGATTTCAATCATTTTGGCAGTATGATCTACATATGCCGAATCAGAAAGAATATTGATTGGCCCTTGTTCTGAATAAGGAAAGCTTCCTTGGTTGATGGGGCTGGAAGCTTGTCCCAAGGAGTTTCCTGACAAGAGGGTTCCATCTTTATGAAAGATGGACCAGCACTGGTTAGCCCAGTGATTTCCTTTATTACATCTTGGACATAGTCTGGGCTGTTTATTATTGTTACTAGAAGGTGCCAAAGCTCCGTGAAAGGAAGGTCGGGCTCATGGAGGAGCACAGCATTGTTTTTTAGTATGTCCTATCTTGCCACAATTAAAACATTTTTCTGAAAATTTGTCTTAAACCTTTAAATTAGCCATTGGTTGGGATAGTATTGAGGCCTTAAAGGACTCCATCCCCACTCCCTGACAGGCTTTAATATATTCAGCAATGTTAGCTTTTCCTTTTAAAAATCCTATGGCCTTTTTGGCAGTCAGTATTTGCATTTTCATATGCTAACAATTGAAAAATAGTATCAGACACCTCAGAGTTAGTAATTTGTTGTTTTAATGCCTCTTGTAAAAGAGCTAGAAATTCAGTATAAGGTTCCTTAAGGCCTTGTAAGATCTTTTGAAAAGAAGTATTTATTTGACCTTTAGATTCAATTTTATCCCATGCCGTTAAGCAATATTGTCTAACTGTTCAATAGCTAAATCATTCATTCTCATTTGATCTTGAAGATTACTCCAAGGACCAATCCCTAACAATTGTTCCATTGTAATCAGAAGATTTTGAGCCTGATTATGATTAGCAGTAGTTTGGGCATGATCTTGCCACCAAGACTTAAGTTGCAAATATTCACTAGGTGATAGCACGGCAAGGGTTAAGGTATGCCAATCAGCAGGAATCATAAGATTTCCTTCAGCTACTCCCTGAATGATTCCTTTTGTAAAGGGAGAATTAACACCATAGTTTTGAACAGCATGTTTTAATTCTTTAAGAATTTTAAAAGGAAAGGGCTCATGAATGAACACATAAGCTCCATCAGGGTTGGCGGGATCAATGCCTGGAGCCACTGTCTCCTTGACAGTTACTGGAAAGGCTAAATGTATGGCATCCAAATCGCCTTCCCTTCGAGCCTGTAAAATTCCCTGTTGAATGGATGATAGATGGTGTTCAAGGATAGCACTCATTTTCTTTACCACCTTAGAAGAGAGGCTTGATGAGTCCTCATCACCTCACTCCTAATAGGAGGCAATGGAGGAATATCAAAAAAAAAATTGGAGCCAAAGGCTCAGGAGCCAAATAATCTCTATGATAATTTTGTTCAGGGACTGCATATTTGGGTTCCTTCAACAAAGCTGTAAACTCCCCTTCTTCCTCCTCTAAGTCCTCTGTGGTCTGCAGAGGTGCTAAAACTGATTTAATTAAGCTCCAAGTACTCCAAATTGACACAGGAATTGGAATACCCTCATCATGTAATATCCTAAGTTCTGTTCCTACGCTTTCCCATATCTTTAAATCTAATGTTTCTAATGTAAGAAACCAATCACAATGTTTCTCAATAGTCTGAAAAAGTTCCAAAAGCTTACTTTCACTTGTTTTTGCACCCCCTTTTTTAAGGGGTTGTCCTAACAAGCAAATGTAAGGACTATAGTTTCCTGCAATTACCTTATTTCCCATGTTACCCCGTAAATACCTGAGAGAGAGAACATATCCTCAGGATTTCTTTAGCGTGGCCATGCAAAATTCCTCCCTTCTTCTCAGGGCTCCACAGCACTTCCAGTGAATAAAAATTCTGCTGTCATCACTGTCCTTCGTCCCTTGTGCCTGCCTGCTAGCCCCATGTTGGGTGCCACTTGCCGAGACCAGCTCAGCAGGATGGGGCTGAAGAACGGGTGCTGTGGAACTTAAGGAAAAGAGTTAACATAAAACAGGACACAGACATTTATCTTAAGTAAAGGTGGGAACTGGAATACTCAAGGTCTCAGGGACCAAGAGCACTACCTCAAGAAACCACACTGCTTTTATTGTGCTCTTTAGGATGAAATCAAGTGAGGAGGGGCTATGGGTGAGGGATATAGGGTTTGTTTACTATTTTTTAAGTTCTTTTACTATTTTAAAAGTCACTTAGCTGGGAGAGGGTTAAGCTTTTACTCTGACCTTTAGGCATTTATTAGCTTTTACTCTGACCTTTAGGCTTATGCCTTTAGGTCTTTGTTCTTAAGCTTAAGTCATTTATGTCTTTAGGTCTTTATTCTTAAGCTTAAGTCATTTACCAGCACTGTGACTGTTTTTCAAGCAGGAAGATGGGATAGAGTAAAGCAGGACAAGATGGAGTTTTCAGCAAAGAGGCTAAGAAAATATTGTGGAAATATGTCATGTGACAATGAGCCATTGAAAATACAGAACTAGAATATATATTTGGAATATGTATAATTGTCATTTGAGTATAGAACATTTTCTATGATTCATATTTTATGTAACCAAAGACTTTCAAGTTATTATAGATTTGCTAACATTATACAGGAATGGAGATATTGATCCTAAATATAAAAATCTATTGTAATTGCATATATGTACTAATTTGATCAACTTAGCTTTGGTGATGTCAAGTAAGCAGTTTGAAGCCCAGAGGAGAGTCTTGGCTGGAAACTGAAATATGAATGACCTAAAATATATAAATTTACATAAAAATGTAATCACCTTTGGAAATTCTTCATGTATGCTGCTTTGAGTTGTCAATAGATTACTTCCTTCATTTAGGGGAATTTTTATCCATTTGGAAGAGTAACTCAGATGTTTGCATACCAGGTAACCTAAGTTATTTTAATCCAGATATCCAGTGTGTCCTCAACAGATGTTTGGGAGTTAATTTGTGATCTAACATTAAACTAAAATATGGGGATATAGGCTTATGAATTTTTATTGTCAAACAATAATTGTTACATAAGCAAGAAAGTACATAACAAAAAAAGAGTTGCTGCCACAAAGAGGTATTCCAAGTACAAGGAATGTTGGAGACACAAGTGCCAACTCTGATGTTAACCACTCCTGGTGTAAACACTGTTGCCATCACTCATGACTTTTTGAGACTTCGGGATAAATTATCATTTTAATTTTCCTGGACTGCTATAATATAACAGTATATCACACACTGGGTGGCTTAATCAACAAGTATTTATTTTCTCATAGTTCTGGAGAGCAGTCTGAAGTCAAGGTGTTGGCAGGTTTGGTTTCTCCTGAGTCCAAGTTTTCCTTGGCGCATAGAAAAATCCTTTTTCACCATGTCCTCACATGCCTTTTCTCTGTGTACCTGATAGTTCTTTTTTTTTTTTCAGGACCACACCTATGGCATATGGAAACTCCCGGGCCGGGGTTGAATGGAGCTACAGCTGCTGGGTTACACCACAAACACAGCAAAGCTGGATCCAAGCTGCTTCTGTGACCTACACTCCAGCTCATGGCAATGCTGAATCCTTAACCAACTGAGCAAAGTCAGGAATCAAACCTGCATCCTCAGGGATACTAGTCAGGTTTGTAATCTGCTGGGCCACAATGGGAACTCCAATTTCTCTTTTTTCTTATAAGTACAATAGTCATATTAGGGACACAACCTGACTACTCCTCACTTAACTTAATCACTTTTAAAGATCATATCCCCAAATCTGGTTACATCCTAAGGTACTGGGTTTGGGATGTCAATACATGGGTTTGAAAGGGATACAACCCCTAATACCTCTAAACTTTAGTATTCATTATTTGAAAAATAGAGATAATATTAGTTCTTATCTAACAAGATTACTGTAAGAATTGAGGTACAGCATATAAAGCACTAAGTAGAGTGACAAGCACATACTAAATATTCAACACATAGAAATTTTTTGCTGATTTCATAATTATTATGAATGCCACTCAATTTTATCTGAATTTATTTTGTTTGTGTTCTGTTTTATAATATAAAAATATATAAATAAAGTATTACAATATTCCATGTAATCCTTATGTTTTTTCAGCATTTTACATGAGAGAAGCACCAAATCCATTTTCATTTTGATATTTTGGGAAATAAAGGGAATGAAAACATTATCCCCACTATCCAAATAAAAAATGAGTACTAGGCAAATGTATAGTGTTGGATTCTGCTTTTTTAGAGTAGTTCATTGAAATTTGAAAAGCATTTTCATAGTAAATAATCATATTACATGCATATGGAAAGGATGAATATTTTTATATAACTCAAGATAGGAGAGATGATTCTATAGTAATAAACAATCTTTGAATAAAATAATGTAACATAATGAAAGTTTATTGATCATTATCAGTTGGATGGATAGGCTGTTAGCTCTCCTCGTTGTAGTCATTTAGGGCTCTTGGTTCATGTAGCCACCACATCCCAAGTTCTGCCAGATATCATATTATAAGAAAAGAAAGCTCTCAGAGTTCCTGCTATGGTGCTGTGGTGCTCTGGTGCAGCTTCTTAAGGATCTGGCATCCGGCATTTTCTCTGTGGCAGTGGATTCTATTCCTGGCCTGGGAATTTCCATAAGCCATGGGTGCAACCAAAAAAAAAAAAAAAAAGGAAGGTCATGTTACATCTGGTAAAGGCTCTGGCCTGTAAATGACATATTCTTTTCACTTATAACTTTAAAATCAGAATTAATCAGACAGCTACCTCCCATTTGCATGAGCATTAAGAAATATAATTCTATGATATGCCAAGAAATCAGAGCTGCTATTTGAATATTTAATGAATATTAATTGCTATCACAATTTACCCCCTCCATACTTCAAAATCCAACTTACGCATTTTGATAGTCATTTTACAACTGTAGAGTATGTACTCATGGTAAATCATACACACACACACACACACACACACACACACACACGATAAAATGCATTACTATGTAAAGATCAACAATACCAAACTAACAAGCAATATTATCCCTAATAGTTATAACATTATTTTTATAAAATAAACATAGTCTGTTATGATATATTATTTTCCATCAAAATACAAATTGTTCTTGAATCAAGAAAGCATAAACCTTATTTGATAATAGTTAACAAAGCATCTCTAAGAATTATCTGTTGCCAAAAGAGCCATTAGAATATAAATTCATAACTCTGTAGCACTCCAACAGACTGTTAAACAATGATGGATGTTGTTAGAAATAAACCTATATTAGCAAATAAGATTATTGACTTAAACTATTATAACATTAATAATATATATAGAGCTGGTTTAAAGAAATGACACTTGTAGCTTTGTAACAAAAAATTACTACACATGAAATAGTAATATTCAATTAAACATAGCCACTGCTTTCATACAAAAAAGTATATTTTAAATATTATATAGATTTTCTTCTCGAGTCAGAGATTATGATGATTGTAATCATGATAATTTCTAAAAAGTTAATTGTTTCATAATTAATCAATATTGTGTTTGCCAGGTAGTTATAAATTCTCCATTCTATGCTACAGTAATGGCAACAACAAGGAAAAAAAAAACTATGAAGAAATAAAAACAAATAAGGATTCTACATATAAAATCTAAAATATATAAACCATTAAGAATACCTGAAGAGGAGTTCCTATTGTGGTGCGGCATAAACCAATTCGACTAGGAAACATAAAGTTGCAGGTTGGATTCCTGACCTTTCTAAGTGGGTTAAGGATCTAGTGTTGCCATGAGCTGTGGTCGTAGACATGACTTGGATCTGACATTGTTGTGGTTGTGGTGTAGGCTGGCGGCTACAGCTCCGATTAGACCCCTGGCCTGGGAACCTCCATATGTTCTGCGTGCAGTCCTAAAAAGACAAAAAAAAAAAAAGAAAAAAAGAATACCTGGGAGAAGTTTATATGTATTTTTCATGTTTTCTTCCAATTTTTCTCTCAAATTTCAAAAAAGCATTAGCATATATGTTATGGAAATAGTGAAAGCATGTGAAAGGTTACATATTTCTCCAGGGCAAAAAAGACCAAATTGCCTTGAGAGATGCAGAATTCTATATTTCCCACAATGGTAGATTCAGACATAAAGGAAAATTTTAATAAATGTATTATATTTTAAGTACTAAATCCTAAATATTATTTCTGTGCTTCTCTTAAATGATAATTAAAATTATTTGCATTTCTATATTAAAGAGCTGAATTATAACAATTTGAACAAGTGTGTTCAGGTACACTTTTAACAGTTTTTGAAATCTACTTTAAATTATTATTCTTCATTTAGCAAAATTGTCAATTGCTTTATCTATACAGGAAGTTGGAGGTAAGAAAAATGGCTGAAAAAATGGCTGAAACTTGTTCCTTATTTTAGTCTCTTTAATACATTAAAATAGTTTTGCTTTTGCATGAATAATATAGTCTAAGACAAAAATGGAATAAGACAATGGTACTACATTGACATGGCCTCAAATATTCTTTTTTTTTTTTTTGGCCTCAAATATTCTTAAAGAAAATGTACTATATGTGTGTGTTCGCTTGTGAGCTATATATAGACTTTGTACTGGATATGTTTGGGGTACCTTCTTCAATTTCCTTGATGTCTTCTATTTATCTCTCATTTATCAGTCTTTGACTGGCCTGGCATTGTCCTCCTAACTTCAAGTTTCAGATGAAATCTGTGCTGTGAATTTTGCCTTCCTGAGCAACCTCTATGTATATTTGTGTGTGTGTGTGTTTCGGGGTTGGGGGGGTGCATTGATAAAGTAAGGGATTTGGTCACCTTTGTAGAGAGCCTCAATGTAAGTGGGGCTTAAGTTCAGAGAAAAGAGACACCAAGGCTTTTTACCAGGAAGCTGAGTTTATTCCTGCCAGCACTGGTTTAGGGGATTAGTATCCAGAGACTGAGCCCAGAATGCAGCAGGCACCACCTTACATACCCTGCTTGTTTTTCCTGTTACATCTAAGTTTCATTGTCCCCCTTATCAGGTATACTATAAATTTTCGGCAGACAGCTATAGATGTGACTGTGCTCAAGGATATGGGTTATGCTACATTACTACAGAACTATGCATGTGTGTACAGATGTTGGCGGTGCTGCACGTCTCCTTCCCTTTTATCTAGGAGGGCATGGCCCCCTCCCACTACATAGATAGAGGAAAACATGAGAAATTAGGCATATTCATTTCACAGGGCTGCTGTAACAAAGTGCCACAGACAGGGTGGCTTAAACAGAAATTGATTTTCTCAAAGTTCTGGAGACAAGTCCTAAATCAAAGTGTCTATAGGCAAGGTTCCCTTTGAGGGCTATGAAAGACAATTGTCCTATACCTCCCTGTCAGCCTCTGGTGAGCTTCCCTCAATCTCCTGGGTTCCTTGACTTGTGACTGTGTCACTCCCATCTCCGTGTATCTCTCTGTGCCAGACTTCCCCTTTTTGAAGGGACCCATTCATATTGTATTAGTCCTCACTCTATTGACTTTGTCTTAAGTTGTTTGTCTACAAATACCCTCTTTCCAAATACAGTCAAATTCAGAGCTGAGAGTTAGGACTTCAAGATTTTGGGGGACATACAATTCAACCCATAACATGGAAAACCTGGGAAGATAAGGATAACTAACCCACAGATAGTTCTGAAGTGTGATTTCTTCTTTCAAACTTTAGGCAGAAATGACTGTGTTGCTTTAATGATGATTTTTATATTTTATGGTGTTTTGTCATATTGGGGGTGCCTAGCTGGCTGAGGAAAGATTGCACCTCCCAGAGCTAGTTAATTTGTACAGATAGTGCTGACCTTAAACAAACAGGTTGACAATGCAAGTCCTCTGCAACAAGGCAAAATAACTTTTTTAAAGAGGGGGAAATAAAGCTGGTTGGGCTTTAGTAAAGTATGATTTCCTTAGAGAACTTGAGTGTTTGAAGTGTAGTGGCTTTTCATCAGCTGAGTTGTGACAGTTTCTCATTGGCTTACTCTTGCCAGGCAAGAAGAGGAAGTCTTTTTTTCCTTTTGGAATCTTGCTATTGCTGTAGGACATGAGAGCTTCCCCTTCTGGACTCCTGAATGTATTTTAATTTTGGTTTTAGTTTATTAATTTTTACAATGATAGCTTTTTGTTGATCTTAGCTTTTTTTATGTAAGCCAGCTGACTCTGAATCCATACCTTTATGCAACACCTTTATCTATCTTTTTTACATCAAGTCATATTTTTGCTGCTCTAAATCAACTGCAGACCACGTATGAGACAACTAGGGACCAGACCCTCTGCCCCAAAGCTCACTAGAATATTCAAACTAGCCAATCCTAAATGTTGACATTGTCATGCTATGTATTCTCCCTGCAGTAAAGACTGTGTTCTATGCCTTCTCCTTGCTCCTCCTCCTGCCTCCTGAGACAAATCTGGTTCTCTCCCATGTGGGTTTATATGACATGGCATGTCCCCTTCTCTTGGGAAATTAAGTAATAACTTCTTGTTGTGATGGCATTGATTTCTGTGTCCTCAGTTAGTCATCTTTATAAATGCAAATCCCACAGTTACAACTGAGACACAAATGCTCAGTAAGCCTGCCCACCAAAAGATCCATGCTTTACTGCCCCCTCTTTACTACCCTGGTGGATCTCTGCAACTCCAAGATCTAATATCATCACATTAGCTTTATTGCAAGTTTTGCTTTCTAGAAGACCAGGATAGTATTTATTTGGAAATAGCAATGTCCAAAATTGCCGAGACCAGCTCAGCAGGATGGGGCTGAAGAATGGGTGCTGTGGAACTTAAGGAAAAGAGTTAACATAAAACAAGACACAGACATTTATCTTAAGTAAAGGTGGGAACCAGGGGACTCAAGGTCTCAGGGACCAAGAACACTGCCCCAAGAAACCACACTGCTTTTATTGTGCTCTTTAGGATGAAATCAAGTGAGGAGGGGCTATGGGTGAGGGATATAGGGTTTGTTTACTATTTTATAAGTTCTTTTACTATTTTAAAAGTCACTTAGCTGGGAGAAGGTTAAGCTTTTACTCTGACCTTTAGGCACATAACAATCATTAGTGTTTGAGTTAACTATATATGCATAGCATTCCAGAGAATCCTTACTGTGCTTCAACAAAGGGCATGCCTATTTTCGGCAACACTGTGTGCCTAGGTTTGCACCTTGGTTCTCTTTGCTAATGCATATTCTGCTAATGACCACTCATAAACCACTTGGCCATGAGGTTCCCCTTTCTTTTATTCCTTAGAGGACATATCATGCTTGTGCAAATGGCATGCCAATCTGCAGAGGTCCGGCATGCCCAGACCAACACATTATGTCCTCATTCAGCTGACCCTATGAATAGCTTATGCCTTTAGGTCCTTGTTCTTAAGCTTAAGTCATTTGCCAGCACTGTGACTGTTTTTCAAGCAGGAAGATGGCATAAAGTAGAGCAGGACAAAATGGAGTTTTCAGCAAAGAGGCTAAGAAAATATTGTAGAAATATGTCTCGCAACACAAAATAAAAGAAAGAATAGTGAAAAGTGGTAAAAAACTAAATATTAACATCTATCAAAAAGTTCTAATTATTAAAATAACAAGATATAGGATATTCCTATTGTGGCTCATTGATAAACAACCTGACCAGTATCCATGAGGCCTGGCTTTTCTCAGTGGCTTAAGGATCCAGTGTTGCCACAAGCTTTGGTGTAGTTTGCAGGCACAGCTGTGATCTTGTTTTGCTGTGGCTGTGGTGTAGGCCAGCAGCTGCAGTTCCAAGTCAACCCCTAACCTGGGAAATTCATTATGCCATGGGTACAGCCCTAAAAAGAAAAAAAAAAAAATAAATAAAATAAAGTAAGATAATAAAAAAAATAGCAAGATATAAAGCTATGGCTAGAAAGACAAGTCCACAGGACGTATAAAGTTCAGAAATGCTCATCTACACACATGTTATTAGCAAATAAATGAAGCACTACAACAAAGCAGCAGAATGAGTTGCTTGATTGGTATATTGAGGGAAATTAATTAATCATTAGGGAAAAAAAATACCCCGAGAAAAAACAAAACTGTGCAGTAAATTATGAGACATTGTTCAATCTATTAGTAAGGATCCAGTTTTGGATCCAGTAAGGATCCATTGTTCAATCTATTAGTAAGGATCCAATAAACCAAAGAACCGAATAAGGTCATATGTGTCATGTACTGAACTGAAAACCTTAAATAATATTCTCCAAATTGGAGAATCTGTAACAAATGTGAAACTCTACCCTGGATGTAAATATGGTAATACCAAGATCTTTAAAACAGTTCACATTCTTTGAGTCAGTGATTCATTTTCAAATAGAAACTATTTTAAGGTATGTTCAGGAATTTATGCGAAGAAGTATATTCAAAGATGCTTCTAACAGACTTTACAAAATGAGATTTTATATATATATATATAAATTATGACCCATCCATATATTAAATACCCATTAAAATGATGTAGAAAAATAGCACTGGTAGATACAAAAAGGTATTCATGATATGTCATCACATGATAAAAGCAAATTATAAAACCCTATGTAAGTAAGTTTTCATTTGGGGTAGAACTAAGGAATTATGTTACATAAAGATAAATTACATTATTAAAAAAAGATTAAACAATTCTAATAGTAGATACTTTGAGTGATTTCCATTTCTTCTTCATGCCAATGTGAATTTTCTAAACTTTGTGTGATATAATATATGTGCAGGAGTTCCCTTTGTGGCACAGCAGAAATGAACCTGACTAATATCCATGAGGATGCAGGTTCCATTTTTGGCCTTGCTCAGTGGGTTAGGGATCCAGTGTTGCTGCAAGCTGTGGTGTAGATCACAAACATGGCTCAGATCCCATGTTGCTGTGGCTGTGGTGTAGGCCAGCAGCTGTAGCTCCAATTCGACCCCTAGCCTGGGAACCTCCATATGCCAGAGGTGCAGCCCTAAAAAGCAAAATTAATGAATGAATAAATAAATAAATAAACATGCATTTTCCATGAAAAATAAAGTTACTTAAATATAATTTAGTGGACACAGTGTCTGTGAATTTAAGTAAAATACAGTTTGTTTCTTAAAACTGGAATTCCAGAAATACTGTTTATAAAACATTGTTCTGGGAATAAAGATGACTGTAGAAAGTTAGACATAGAGGAGAAGAAAGATGTAGATGAGGTGGAAAATGTTTATGAGGAGTGTGATACAGGTTTTTTATTTTTAATGCTATCTTGACCCAGTTCAGAGGGGCTGACTAGAGGTGATCCTTCTTGAGCAGCCTACTAATACCACAACTCAATCACTTCTCTTGTCCAGCTTTTACACCCTGGCCCTTTAATCACTTACTCTAATCTCCCCAGGGCCAGGTACCAAATAAAGGGGGACAGCCTCTATGTTCTGGAGCCCACAAAATTATTCCACTGAGGCTGCCCAGAGGGAACCCAGAAACCTAGTTAACCCCACTCCACTTGCCATAGATAAGTGGCCCCCTACAGCTCCACTTCGCTTTTACTCTGTGCCCAGGCACTACCTCTTGTGTGACAGCCTCCTCTCCTCCTGAGATGTAAGTAATACTACCAAATTCTGCCTTTCATCTATGTCAGCATCAGTGTGTCTCAGCCCATCAAAAGAATCTTAAATCTTAGAAAAGAAAGATGTGTATGTCTGTGCACATATAGACATATACATATACTTCTTTTTCTTCAACACTTCTGCTCTTGTTCAAGTGTTCATTATCCCCATGCTGAACTAGTACCATTTCCTTCTAATCCAAGCTATTCATCTTCCAATTCAAGATCCCTAATATGCTTTCTAATCCCATTATTATGCCTCTCCATAGAAACCCTTTGTTCAGGTATTCAAACAGATCTGAATCTCGAGTTAGACTCGTTTTCTCATTCCTCTTACATGCACATTTTCAGATCACAAGAATCTGTGCATTTGTAAAGCTCTCTGACAGTACAATTTCTACTGCCTGCATTACCCTTGCCATATCCAGCTAACGACTCCCTGGTCATTGTTCAAAAGCTAATACTAATATATCCTCAACTCCTAAGATAAAATGTAATGTTTTCTCATCCATTACTCTAACAGTTTGAAAATATCACCATAATGTGATTTATGTATCATATAGATGTGGCTACAATTCCACCTCCCAACTATAAATGATTTTCTAAGACTAACATGTATAGCTAATTCCTTCCATATTTTCTTAGCATTGTCAACCACCTGACAGGTTGGACACACTCAATAATTTGTTTTGCTGAGTTGCATTGAATAGAACTATGTACATACATTAGTAAATACTGATTTGAAGAGATCTCTTTTATTGAAAGTCTTTTTTTTTTTTTAATTAGGAGTTACAGGGAATTTAACAGGAAAATAAGTGAGATCTTCTCCCCCCACCCCCCATCCCCACACACACCACTGCCAATATAGCAGAGGTATCTGTCTTAATGCTTTTATGGAGTTCAGAATTTGTTAAATATTGAAACACTAGAGATATCTCAATGGAATTTAAGCCTAGAAGCCATAAATTAAGGACTTCTTTTAGGTATTACTTAACCCAAAGTTTTCTTTTGACATTTAAAATCAGGGATATTTAGATCCTATATCCATCAAAAAGAAATACTAAAGAAAATGTCTTTTTGGCAGTTTTTAGAAGGATGGATTCGTATCTGAAGAGAATCATATCTTCAAAATCCTGCATTTTTATAACTTTATTCAGTACCATAAAGACAGAAAATTCTAGATCAAGATAAATAGATGTGAATTCTTCCTGCTTTGTAGAATGAACATTTTAGACAATGTAGGTAGTGTGAAAACTCTGCACAATTTAAGAAAAAAAGAAAGCTTTAAGAAAAAATTCTGATGAACTGATGATAATCTCCAAGATTAGCACAGTCTCTGAGCCAGGGTGAGAGGGCAAATGAGAATGATGGGTAAAAGACAGTAGGGGGAATCTATAAGATATTTACTTTTTATATGGCCAAAGAGGTCCTCAAAGGTGTTGGTGAAAAAGAATTGGGATGTGGCTCCATATTATTCTGTAGTAATCTATGTATGTGCATGTTTTATAGTTATGAATGTATATTATATATGTATAAATGTGTATATACGATGCATTTTGACTGCTTTATTATATGCAATTTACTGCAAAGTATGTCTCAGTTTACCAATTTATTAAATCCAAAGCTTTACTCACCCACCTTCTTGAACTGTTAAAGGAGGCATATGTCCCAAGTTGAATCAAGTGACACTTTTGGCTGGAACCTGCAGAAGGAAGGGTGATCAAGTAAATGACAGCCTTGATTAGCCCACCTTCTTCATATTGAAATCAAATAATCCAAATAAGATCTTTCACTTTAAATGCAAATGTTGGCTTATATATCCCTAAATATATTTCTGTTTATTAAAACTCTCACTAAAAATTTTAGCTTAACTCGTGCCTCTTTGTTATTTTTCTAAATCCAAAGTAATAAATAAATACTAACATCAATACTATTTATAAATGAAAATAATGGTGAAATGTCCTGTTTCTACTCCTCTATATTCTTCAAAATAACTTAAGATCTATATTTCAGTGCAAATGTGACTTAGCCACATGAATAAGAAATGAACACATTAAAAATATAAAATCACATCTGCAAGTAATGTTGCTCCTTTGCAGTTGCTCACTATACAACATAGCAATGTATGACCAGAGGCGGCATTTGACCCAACTCTCCAAAGGATATGTTTATTATTTGTAGTGAGGAAAGGAAAAATTAAGGCCATTTGTCAGTGGCTGAGATGAGATTCCAACATGTTTGCATTACCATTTCTGAGTTCTTTCCACCATTTATTTTATAAAACACAAGCATCCAGTTCATAGAGACCCTATGCTAGAATTCTCTAATTGTGAATAACAGATGGCAGCCTGTGTGGTGGTTGGAGGGATGGAGTTACAGAAGCTTAATTTTCTGTATTTATTAATTCTGGGAGCCGATAAGTATTTGAGAGACTTTGCAGTTTGCAGATTTGCAAATAGAAATAATGAATCTTATTAACTAACAGCTTTTATTTTCAAGTTTATTCTGTAAGTCATGAAATTTAGGTATCAGAAAGTACTGAAAAACATATATATCATACATTACTTCAATGCAATATTTTCACAAGAAGTACTTGATTGTTTATTATTATTTTTAAAATAACTAGAAACCTAACAAAGTATGGATTATATTATAGATTTAAAAAGAAGTAGGATTATTCCAGAATACATTTTTGGTACATAAAGAAAATAAGTATAGAAAAATGAAGATTTTCTTTAAAAATATGTAAAGATATTGTATTAAACACAGATTTAGTTGGGTTTTGTCCTTAAAAAAAATTAGTTATTTATGTCTTTGGAATCAATAAACTAGCCTACAATCTGCGTATCTGTAATAAGGAAAATAAAGTGTCTTATCTCACATCATGTCAAAGCATAACTATATGAACATTTGCACACAGTTAATTTTGTTTGTACTCATGTAGAAATACCCGCTGGGTAGGGATTATCATAACATTCAGGGTATACCTGATTTGCCAAAAGGCCAGAAATATCATGCAGCATACTAAATTCTCTCAGCAACTAAAGTACATTTAGAGGGAATGAAAATGAAACATCTTTATCATTTCAAGGAAAATATTAGCTGATTTTTAAGTACTTTATGTACATAAATTAATGAAACCATTTTAAATATAGAAGAAATTGTTTTCAGTTCACCTGATATTTGAGGGGTACTACCTACATAATTCTGTTGACAGATGAGGAACAAAAACAACTGATACTCAAGCTCACACCTCATTTACAAAGTGGATAAATCTATTAATGTATAATACAGAGTTACTACAGTTTCAGGTACTTTTTAGAGGCATTCAAGAAAAAGTACCTAATTCTATCCTCTATCAAAAAGTTGTTTGGAGGGGAGTTCCCATCGTGGTTCAGTGGTTAACGAATCCAACTAGGAACCATGAGGTTGTGGGTTTAATCCCTGGCCTTTCTCAGTGGGTTAGGGATCTGGATCCGGAGTTGCTGTGAGCTGTGACGGAGGGAGGTTGCTGTCGTGGCTAGATCCCGCATTGCTGTGGCATAGGCTGGTGGCTACAGCTCCAATTCGACCCCTAGCCTGGGAATCTCCATATGCCATGGGTGCAGCCATAAAAACAAACAAACAAAAAGTTGTTTGGACAAAATAGAATTTCAAGATCACTGTGTAAAAAGTATGTTCATCATGTATCTATGTCTTGAGACAATTTACTTCTAAAATTCTCTGCACTACCCTTGCATTGAACAAACATTATAGTGTCATGAAATCAGATTGTTTGGAAAATCTCATCTGCCAAAGGAAATATGTTTTGCTTGAATAATACAAAGGATATCGAAGACAGTGTTTCTTGCATCACCGTGACCCACTGAAGTCACATTTGAAAAGTTTTTTTCATCTGTTTATTTTGGAAAAGTTCCTTCTTGTCATAAGCAGAATGGCCTCTGAGAGATGGCCATGCCCTATTCTCAGGAACCATGAAGACATTGGATTACTTGGGAAGAAGAAATTTGCAGTCTAATTTAGGTCGAAGATTTTAAGATTAACCTGGAATAAATATTGAGGACCAACCTAATCAAAAGCTTTCCTTTTAAAATCCTCTAATCAGCTGGAGCCAAAAGAACTTCAGCAGAAGAGAAGTTAGAGACTCAAAGCAAGAGAAGGACAAAACATCCTTCTAGTTTGAAGATGGAGAGGGCAAAGCAGCCAGGAATGCAGGTTTTTGTAAGGAACTGAAAGTCTCTGGATAATAGCCAGCAAGAACTTCAGCCAGAAAAAGCAGCAAGAATTCTGCTAACAACCTGAATGTTCTTGGAAGCAAAATTTCCCTTAAAACCCAGGCCAGCCAAGACCTTGACTTTGGCCTTGTAAATCCTGCAACAGTCAGCTTGCTGGGACTTCTGACTACAGAACTGTGAATTAACATGTTTGTGTTGTTTTAAACAACTAAGTTTTTGGTAATTTGCTACCACCGCAGTAGAAAACTAATTCACCCAACCACAAAAAAAAATGTAGTTACTACTTTGCATGACAAGAGCATCATGATCCATTATAATCTCTTCTTGCTGACTCTAAAGATACTTACAGCTAATTTAAAATTTTCTCATAGAAACAATGCAGGACTTCATCTCTAGCATATTTGTCCTTTTCATGTATCCTAATTTTTCCCTAATTTTTTAACAATGTAATAGTCACTGTTTTCATCAAATTAAAAAATATGTACATTAATCTACAATATCATTTTTAGAAGTGTAACAGAAACATAAAAAATTAAATTAATTGTATGTTTATATTTATTGTTTCTTTAATTGTGAAGTATTTAAATAGAGTTTACAGCAATAAACAAAATGCAAGATGAGATAAATCTGAAATGGTTGTGATGGATATTGATTTTATTTCATAGCCAATGTCCATTTCCCCTTCCTTTGATCAAAGAGACCTGAAATTTTCTTGGGATTTATGCCTCCTGTATTACATGAAATATGTGTAGTAGTATCAAAACATCAAAATATATGTCTTTCAATTGCTTTTTTTTTTTTGGACATGCCCATGTCATGTGGAATTTCCTGAACCAGTGATCGAACTCATGCCACAGCAGTAACCAGAGCCATAGCAGTGACAACACCAGATCCTTAATCCACTGAGCCACCTGGGAACTCTGAAACATATTTCATGTTACTTTAGTGAGAGGGGCTTCCTCTCAGCTTTCTGGGGCATAACTGATAGATTCTCTGGTATTACCTGTTTAATCCATTTTAGCATGTCCAGTTTGGGGAACCTCTGGAACCTATCCTCACTGCCTGCAATGTTGTTTGGCATCTCCACCTAATTTACTGTTAACTATTAATTTTTCCAGGCTTAGTTAAAACAAAATTGAACCAGAAAAATTTAAACAGGTAAAAAAGACTTTCCTCAAGGCTATGCAATGGAAGATAGAGACTAGAATGCTATTGTACTCAGCTCCACTGAAGCAAAGTCAGGGAGAGCTTTTAAGAGCTGGGAGATGAGATGGGGAAACTTAGGCCACTTGTGTTTGCTAACTGGCCTTACCCAGAGGTTACCCTTGTATCTTAATGACAAGAGATAGTTTTATATTTTGGAGCAAGGTGCCTAGTGAATGAAATTAGGTTTCTATCCTCCCATAGTGACTGGGGAAAAGGGGCTTTCTATCCAAACCGACCAACTTTGAAATAATTAAGTCATGGGGATATATTGCACAGCATTTATAACTTACTTTGACTTAGAAAATCAGAATTTCTAAGATGTTTAATTTCCACCCTCTTTCCAGGTGATTTGTATGCACATTATAGTTTGAGAATCACTAGTCTAGTGGTTTGGGCAGATAAAACAAATAACGTGGAAGGCAAACATCCCTAAGTAATGCATCCACTTCAGATGATATCTTGGCATCTTTTCCAGTTAAAGGGAGGCCTCTATTCTATAGTAAGTGTCAGGGACCACTTCTGCATCTGGAGGGGTCAAACATATCTGCAGTTTCAAGTATCTGCCCAGTTGTCCCAGCCTCAGCTCTCAGTCACACTTTTTGCCTATCACAGTGAACACTTTAACATTAAATGTTCCCCAGGGCTGAAAACTGACCCACTTTTGTAAGTGGATAATTTGTCAGAGGAAGTTCTATTTAAACAGGACACCAGCATTCTCTGTCTTACTACTTGGCCTACTTGAGCCTGTCATTTTTTTTTTTCATTTCAGGACTTAGATTTCAGTTATGATCTTCCAATTACCACATCATTCCTTATAATTACTTATAATTGTCATTTTCCAATATTTCTCAAATACTAGCATGATTATACAGCCAAGTATGAATTTTTATACATTTATTCCATCTAAATCCACAACATATGAGCATCTCAGTACTTCAGAAGCTTAAAGGGCTAACTTGTTACCACTAATGTTCAGAGAGTGACCCAGTACTGAAATCACATAATAAGAATCTCTTTGCTAGGAATCCACCTCCAGCACCAATTGTCTTTATTTAGGTTTTCCTCACATCAATCCTGAGATAAGAATTCAAGTACAAGTAGTTTATTGGGAGATAATTTAAGAAATTGTACTAATTGTGTGGCAAAATTAGACTACCAACAATTACAAATACCTAAATCAGACCTATTGAATTTTGAATATTTAATTAGTTCTTTTCCTCTATATCCAGAATTAGAAAACATCTTCTGTAAAGGCAAGTTAGTAAATATTCTAGGGTTTCCAGGCCAAATGATCTCTGTCACAACTATTCAACTTGTCATTGTAGGACAAAAGCAGCCATGGATAGTATGTTATTGAATAAGCATGGGAGTGTTCTAATAACCCTTTATTTACAAGAGAGTTAGTGGGATGGATTTGGCCCAGAAATCATATTTTACCAAATTTTGCTCTTTATTATGAACAATTTGAGAACAAAAAGCATGACTTTTTATCAATATAACCTAAGTATCTGGCCAAGGCTGTACACATAGATACATAGAGAGTAAATTAATGAAAGTTTTAATATATTTTTAGATAATATAGATGATGACATTGAGGTGATCTTTCTCTTTCCCTAGTCAGTGAACTTGAAAATGTGGTTGCATTTTAAAAATATAAGCTTGAAACTAAAACTCAGGATTGAATCAAGCATAATTATCTTTAAAGCAGAGTAGCAATGCACGACTCAAACAAGCTGGGAAGTAACCTAATTTACTTTATTGCCTTTGATAAAGAAATAGTATTTCCCTCAGTAGAGTCAATTGTGAAGAAATGAAGAATAGATGAAGCAGAGAGAGAGGTGAACTCTGACTGATTAACACAACCCAAGACAAAAACGTGGAGCTCTGAGGATTAAACTTCATTGCCACCATGACAGACAGAACACCATTGTGAAAAGCCTCTGTAATCAACCATAATTTTTTATAGATTTTTTTTGCTAAACCCCTCTTGCGTTTGTTCTCCTACTTTTTGTTGAAAATATACATATAAAATGTATTATGATCCCCTTCACATAAAGTTCAGCTATGTGTAAAACTAAGCATTATACTGATAAGGACAGAGACTTGGACAGTAGTTTTATAAATAAAATCAAATTTATGAAAACAATTTTGCATGTAGTACATAAGAGAATGGTTAGAAGCAGGCCTCAAGGGACAGTATATTCAGTTATTAAATAAGGCAGTATGTGCATGAATATTTCTTATAATGTATTAGCAATTTATATTTCTGTTACAAATGTTTGCAGGCAACTTCTATGAGAAAAGCATTTTCCAAAGGCTTTGTATATTTTGCCTTCTTGAAAGCCTCTTTGAGCAATATGAATTCCTTTCATAACCTATGAAAACAATTCTCAGAGTGTTAGAATAAAGCATTTTCATGATTCATTATCTTTTAGAGATTCAATATATGAAGAGAATTTAACGTAACTTTTTTTCCTCAAAATGTGTAGGATATCAGTTTTAGGTTTTAGCTCCTTCTCAAATGGACATTGTTCTCCTTCCTTTCTAGTTGATATAATAATTTTAGTGGTTATCACATTTATATCCCAAGTCAGTATCTGCATCTAGCTTCACATATAGAAAATAAAACACAAAAGAAGAAATTAAAAGCACAAACATTGTAAGTTTACAACCTCTTTATTTCATATTGCAAATTATTTGTTACCTTGTTCATTATTTAAGTAATATAAAACATCAGCCTCTTATTGGTGAAATGTTCTTTATAGTAATTTAAATAATAACTGCATATAGTCTTGCATTATATATATATTCTCTTTTGCAGTAAAAAAAATGGCATTGAGCATAATTACAAGAATTAATGACCTTGCATTGGTATAGCCTTAAATCAAGGAAAGCCTGTAAATTATTTTAATTGCAGCATCCAGTTAAAATATTTTGGTCAATGAGCCTTAACAAATTGTATTAAAATGTGCAAAAATAATTTTGCTGTGATACATAGCATGCTAACACACATTTATGATGACCAACTTTAAAATACAATCTTCCCCTTTTAAATAGAATCTTAACATCTCGAATTATGCATTTATTTTTCACTCTGAATCTATGAAAACACCCTAACCTCAAACTCTCCTGGCACTGAAATTAAAACATTGTTAATTATTCTCACTCAGAAACTTAAATTCTACAGTTACTAGGTTAAACTACCCTCTCTGCCTCTACTAGTTTGCTGTTGTTGAGTAAACTTACTATACTCGCAGTTTTAAAAAGCACGCACATATCATCTCATGGTTGCCATGGTCAAGAATCCAGCACATTTTAGCTAATCCTCCATCCAGGGCTTCATAATGTTAAAAGCAAGATGTCAGTTGGGTAATCTTTCCTTTCTAAAACTTGGGGACATCTTCCAGATTCATGCTGTTGTTGGCAGAATTCAGTTCTCTCTGGCTAAGGACCAAGGTCCTCATTTTCTTGCTCTGTCTGCTGTGGGATGCTTTTAGCTTCTAGAGGCCACTCATAGTCCCTTGACATGTGGCCCAGAACATGGCAGTTTACTTCTACAAAGCCAATAGGAAAATCTCTCTCTGCAGCAGCTAAGTTGGCATCTTATATAACATAATAAGAGGAGTGACTAATTTCATATTTCCAGGACCTGGGTATGCTCAAGGGTAAGCCCTGTATACCAGCCAGGTATTCCTTAGAATTCTTCCTGTCATAGTGCTTCAATTACATGTTTCAGCCATAAGCAGAAAATGGTCTATTTTTGTCCTGAGAAGAATAATTTTTTGTCACAGTCCAAAACGGTTGACCTTTACCCTTGGATGAAATTAAGATTGTCACTTCAAGAAGGAATGGAGAAGTTGAATAATTTTTGAGAATTTCTAGTAATGGAACAATTTCTGACTTATTAAACTTCTGAATATTAAACCTGGACTATCTCCTGATACTGTGTTCTTCCATGAGAAGGAATACACATTATTATAAAGATGGGTTAAAATCCCCTCTTACAAATTAACACAGAGCCATGACCCAAAATAGATTTTAACTGTAGGAGTTTCAGACATGGCGCAGCAGAAATGAATCCAACTAGGATCCGTGAGGATGCAGGTTCTATCCCTGGCCTCACTCAGTGGGTTAAGGATCCAGCGTTGCTTATGAGCTGTGGTGTAGGTTACAGAGGAGGCCCAGCTCCCGCATGGCTGTGGTGTAAGCTGCCAGCTGTAGCTTTGATTTGACCCCTAGCCTGGGAACCTCCATGTGCAGAGGGTGAGGAGCTAAAAAAAAAAAAATGTAACTGTAAATCTATCTCATAGAAATGAACTTACTGACTAAACAAAATGATTTTCACTTTTCACTTTATAACTCAATTTTTAAATCTCTTCACATTCACCTCAACTTTGATAAATGTTTGATAATAATGGAACATTTTGAGAAATGTATTAAAAACCTTCACAATGCAAAATTTATCCTCCAAATGAAGAATATAGCACAGTAGACCTACCAAACGACGACCAGTACAGCAGATAGTCAAGGTCAAAAGCAGAGAAATATGTACTTCAATTTGTTTTCTTACTTTAATATGTAATTCATTTGAGGATGTTACAAATGTAACCAGATTTAGCCAAGGATATTTTTTATCATGTGTGATAAATTGAATTTGACCTACTGGTAACACCCACTGAATACCTAACTTCATGTATTTCAATAACTTTTCTGATAACCAACCACCTGGGCAACATTTGCAGCCTTTCAAGCTGTCACTTTGGGACATGAATTAGTGTTAGCATACACATAAATCATCGTAGCAAGTCAAGGGGAACTGAAGCAGGGAGCCACTGGCTTCAAAATAGTCATATCTCTAAATAAATTGAGGAGATATATTAATTCAGTCAAAACAAATAGCTTCTATTTCTAACTTATTTAATGTTGACTTGTTTCCTTTTGGTTAAATTCTACTGAAGTTGCTTTTCCTAAAATTAAACCCATTGCTGTTAAAAGTGAAGGATTAGCATTATAAACAAACCAAGGCTTGTGATAATGAAACTAAAGAACACTCAATAATGAGGAACGAGCATCTTGAAATACCAAATTATTGAAAAGTCAGAGTGATTATAATTATAGGCTGATGCTATTATACCATTCTTTATGTGAGACTTTGAACCAATAGTTTCAGAGTGATTAGAAGCAGTGCTGAAAAGAAGGGAATAGCATCTTATTTATTTCAAGTCATTTAAAAACTTGTCAGTCATTTTGAAACTTTGGGTCCTTAGGGAGAATTTTTTTTTTTTTTTTCCTGAACAAGAAGTCTGCATATTATCTCTAAATAACAACTTTTACTATCTTCCTCAAAGGTTAGTTATTTCTCCAACATAATCAAAGACTATTTATCTTCATAGCCCCAACTTATTGTATTCTATCCCTCCTTTCAAAAACAATCCACACCCTAGTTTCAGTTTTTATCAAACTGTAAAAATCAAAAATATCAAGCAAAATGAGCAAAAGCAATCAAACAATCAGCTCTCACTTAATTTTATAATTTACTTTAAAAGATCTCATTGTCCCTAAAATTTTTTTGTGTTTATTTCTTTTTTAACTTGGCACATTTAGTTTCAGATGACTTTTTATGAATAGTTTTGGTTTTTTATTATTATTTTTATAAATCTCCATATCCAGTTTAATAAAACTGGGTAATTAAATATGTCATTTAACAGAATTTTTTTTGAAGTTGGAAGTAAGGAGCTTTCATAAATAAAATATATTATTAAATTTTGTATAGGTAAAATATTATAAATAAGAAATAGGATAATAATGATAACTAGCTTTCAAATATGCTGGATTTCTTAGAGATAATAAATAGTAATGAAAACAGAATAATAGATGAAAATTAGGCAGCTGCACAAATTCCCAGATATATTTCTTCTCCCCCTTAAGACCTTATGAAAGTAAATATGTATAAAAGGTACAGATTCACAAGTAAAGATGAACAGAGAAGAAATATCTGGAGATAAAAAAAAGCAAAAAATAGACAAGAGGTAAAAAAAACTTAGCAGACACCTTTGCTCTACACGCAGAATGTGCACAGGCCAAGGTTAAAGAGAAGGATAACGATGGTCCCTCATGCCTGGTGGGGTTGACAATTCTGAGGAGCCCAGTAGGGTCATAAATGGGAGTGAGATACGCAGCATTTACACGGAGAATCTGTGTCAAGAATGCTATGTGTACATTCCTAGAAAAAGACATGAAAAAAATGATTGGTGAGACTGATAGTTACTGAGGAAAATGTTGGTTGATATCAAGGAACAAATGGGACATTTAGAAATAGCCATATTCCAACCCCAGCTTCTATAAGGACACTACCAGCATTTGAGTATTCTCTTCCCAATCAGTATTGCATGAAGTCATCAAAGGGACAAGCTCTACCCATATGTAAAGTACTTCCATTAGACAATGTTAGTGCTTTACCTCTAATTCACAATCCATTCACTCATTCATTAAATAAATACATACTCATCATGGTCCAATAACTGCTCTAAGAGGTTAAAATAGGTGAATAATTATGAATGAGAAGATCACTCCTCTTATGAAGCTTATATCCTTGTTGAGGGAGACTGGCAATAAATATTATAGAGATAAAAGTACAAAAATAACCTTAAAATTAGTGCTATGAACAAAGAAAAGGAAAAAAAAAAAAACAGAACAGTATAAGATGTGTAGGGAGTATTGAGGAAAGAGGAATTGGTTATATTAATTAGAATGCCCAAGAGAAGTGTCATTGAGAAGATGAAAATCAAGCAATGCTTTTAGTGAGGTGGGAGAATTCCCCACATGGGTATCTCAGGATAGAGAATCCCAGGCAGAGAGAATAGGCAGTGCAAAGAACATAAGGATGAGCATACTTACTATTTTTAAAAAGGACAGGGAAGCCACTGTGGCTGGAGGAAAGTAAGAAGGGAAGTAACTGAATACTATCAAGAGTCTAAAATGTAAGTAGAACACCATGGAATAGGATATAGCAAGAAAGCACTCCATGTAAAAGAGCAAACAGAAGACATAAATTATAAAAATGAGAAAAAAAAGAAATATACATCACAGAAGCAGCAGGAGAAATGTGCACAAACCAAAGCAAAACCAGTAGATTTTCAGAGAAATGTAAATAAATTATATCTATAAAACAGGAAAAGTATTTCATTAATGCAGAAGAATTGTTAAAATAGTATTTAAAGTAAAAATATATAAAATTAAAAAGAACTTTAATTGAAAGTTTGAAAGGTAACATACAGAAAGCATAGCAACTTATCTCAGGAAAATTAAGTCATAGAGAAAGCAAACCTAAGTCAAAATTTAAAAATTAAAAAACTTAGAGGAACAATCCATAGCATCTCATGTAAAATAATATTTATCCCAGAAAGAGATTGAGACCAAAATACATAAGTAACAGAATAGCATTTCCTGGATTTCTTTTCCTTTCTTTCTTTCTTTCATTCTTTCTTTTTGTCATGCCTGAGGTAGGCAGAAGTTCCTGGGCCAGGGATCAAACCCAAGCCACAGCAGTGACAACACCAGGGAACAGCTAGGCCACCAGGGAACTCCCATACTATGATTTTTAAAATATCTACATCAAAGCTTAGTTTAATGTTTCAATACACTGGGGAAAATACGAACACAGCTGAGAAGAGAAAAAACATTTTAACTATGGAGGTATGATAATGAAATCGGAACTAAATTTTTGAACAACACTGCACTGCTGAATGATAGATTGGAAAAAACTTTTACAACTCTTACATAAAATAATGTTTAGATATAATTCTATTCCTAGCCAAATTAGTAATCAGGCTTGAAAGACAATGAATATAATTTGGGAGAAAAATACTGAAAAGAATGATTTCTAAGGACTCCTTTTTTAGGAAGACTTTCTCAGGCAAAAGGAAAACTTAATCAGGGAAGAGATAATAGGCAGAATCAGTGACTCCAATCCAGCAGAATTCCCTAAAATATAGTCAAAACAAAACAAAACAGAAAAGCACCACATACTTTCTGTTTTACTATTCTGGAGGTAAGAAGTCCGATTGATCCAGCTGGCCTCCACTTTAGGTTTTATAAGACTGAAACCAAGGTGTTGGTAGGGCTTCATACCTTTCTAGAGGCATTTGGAAGGATCAGCTTATTCAGTTCATTGGCAAAATGCCACTCTTTGTGGTTTTAAGACTGAGGTGTCTATTTTCTTGCTATCAGTTGTGGTATCACCCTTGGTTCCTATCTTGAGTGGCCAGTGGCCTGTGGTAGTCCTACCACTACTCCTTGTAAGTCTGCAAATGCTATTATATAGCCATTTGAACTTATTACTTCCTATTGTTGCCTTAACAAATACCACATATTTATTGGCTTAAAAATAGAAACCAAAAACCAAAAACACCTATTTATAATTTTATAGTCCTGTAGGATAGAAAACCAGCATAGATATCACTGGGCTAAAATCAAGACATCAGCCAGACTGCATTTCCTTAGAGCAACTCTAGGATAGAATCCATGCCCTTGCCTTTTTCAGCTTCTAGAGGCTGCCTGCATCCCTTGGCTCAGGGCCCTTCCTCCATTTTTGAATCCAACAATGGCAGTCACATAACATTACTTTCTCTCCTACTTCCCTCTAACTAGTAGGGATTCTGTGATGACATTGGTCCCACCTAAAATAATCCAGGATAATATCCCTATTTTAAAATCCACAAATTAGCAACTTAATTGCATCAACAACCTTGATCTTCCTTTCCCACATAACTTATCATATTCACAAATTCTGTGAGATTAGGACATAAATGCCTATGAGAGACTATTATCCTGCTTACCACAGCCCCCATTCAGTCCATCCATGCAGTGTTGGGCACTGCAAATCATCATACCCAGGACCAGAGTTAATCAAACATCCCTCAACCATCCTGAGTTCATAGCCTCACCTTACTTATTTTATCCCATCAAGTCCCCATACCAATCCCACTTGTAAATCTATCCTACACTCATTTTGAGAAAAGTGTCTTAAATTATAATCTACCAGAATTCCTCACTGTATTATCAACATGGACTATAATTATTACAGTAGAGACAAGCCCAGAATTTCAATGGTTTAACATACTATGAGTTTATTCCTTGCTCATTAAAAGCTCTGACATCTCCAATAACATTTTAGGTCCAAAGTCTTTTATGTAAGAACTCACTTTTCCAGGCTAATGAAGGTCTTCTCTCTCCTGTAGCTGCACAGTGTGGAGAATATGGCTCTCACATGACAGAGGAAGAGCAAGCAGGAGGATCTTAGAGTGACTATTAAATGCTTCTGCCCAGATCTGACAGAGGTCACCTTGGCTCACAATCCACTGGCTAGGATACGGTAGTCCTTAACGTCATCAGTGGGGTCAGGAACATTTAATCCTCCCAGATTTATTCAAAAACAGGAGAACCAGAAAATGAGAAGAACTAGAATTTTCCCAAGTACCCATTCTTAAGAGACATGTACGACTTTGTCTAAGATCCATCACCATTGATAACTTCTAAGACCTAGTTATTGGTGGAAGCATTCTTCTTCTTTTTTTTTTTTTTTTTTTTTGTCTTTTCAGTGCCACACGTGTGACATGTGGAAGTTCCCTGGCTAGGGGTCAAATCAGAGCTACTGCTGCCAGCCCATGCCACAGCCACAGCACAGCAGGATCTGAGCCATGTCTGCAGGCTACACAGCCCACAGCTCCTTAATCCACTGAGCAAGGCCAGGGATGGAAACAGCATCCTCATAGGTACTAGTCAGGTTCATTACCGCTAAGCCAAAACAGGAACTTCTGTAGCCTTCATTCTTAAGCATGTATTTCTCTCACTAAATCCAGTATTGCTTTACAAATAATTTTGATGCTATCCATCTCCCACTGATAGAGCAGTCCTGCTTGTTTTGTATCAATTTCATCTCTGTAGCCTCATGCTGCAAAATATTGAGATGACGGAGTATAAAATTATCTATTGTATGATATAAATTTTCATGCAGTCAAACACTGCTGTATAGGTTAGCCTCACATCATTCCACTGCTTAAAATTACCCTACACTTTTCATTACCTATTAAAGGCCACTGTTGGTACCCATGAAATCTTGAAATACCTCTATAAACAAGAGAATTGAAATCGCTTTTCCCATTTCAATGTAGCTTCAAGCTTCAAGTGTTAAGATAACTCATCCTATTCTGATACATGATTGCATTAGTTTAAGCTGGGTATTGCCACATGCTTGAGTTAAATAAAATGCATTTGTTATTTTGTTTTTTGGGTTAGGAGTCTAGGCATGGCCAGCTTGCCCTCTGCTCAGGGCCTCCCGGGGATGAAATTACCATGTTGTCCTGTCCGCATTCTGACCTAGAAACTTGAGTGGGGAAGAGCACATGGGAAGTACTTTCAAGTTGACGAAAGAATTCATTTCCTCAGAGCTCTAGGACTTATGGCGTCTTCTTCCAGGAAAAAGAAGCAAGGCCCACATCCCCTTTTAGAGGAATTTCTACTGATTAAGCCAACCTATTTCTTCTAATGAATTTACAATGGATTGATTTGGGAATATAACCCCATCAAAGTCTTGGCATTTATCACTTCCACCATATACTGTAAACTAAGCATGAGTGTAACACTGTCTTTCATCATCTGATATATTCATTTATTTGTAATATCTACAATATTTTAAATTTCCAACCGTTTTATTCTAATTGCAATGTTTCTATTTTGTAGCATCTCTGACTTGCTGCCTTGTTGCTGAGATAAAATTCCATCTCACATAATTGTGGAAATATTATTTGTGTTTTTGTTTCTCTTTTTTCCCCCTGGTACATCTCAGTAACCTATTTTGCATTTGTTAGTTTTAGTTTCTGACTTTTAGTTAGATGATTTCTTTAATGTTTGTTTTGCTTGCCTGCCCTTCAGTAATCAAGAGAGAAAAACAAAATAATTGATTCAGATTTCTGTGTTTCAGATGGATTTTGTCCAATAGTGAGGCTCCCAATAAAATGATAGCTCTATTACCAGGCTTTCATTGGATCATTTCCTATTACCTGGCTTAACCTAATTTAATTTTTAAAAATCTCTCTGATTTCAGCTTCTACCTCATCTCTCGCTCCTGTCAAGAAAAATTTCTGTGCTTTTAAAAGACTCATGTGATTAGAATGCACCCATCCATAATAATCTCCTTTTTTTTTTTTTTAAGGTCCATACCTTAACCCGCAAAGCATGATTTTAGCATGTAGAGTAACATATTCTCAGGTGCAGAGGATTAGGGCTAGAGCATTTGGGGGAGGTCATTATTCTAGCTATCATGGTGTGGTTCAGCTTCCCCAGAAAGTAAACCTAGTATCTGCCACCTGTGTTGTATAAGCCTGACTGGCAATATTGGTGCTTTAGTGAGAAAAGAGCTTTATAATTTTAATTAGTCTTCTTGATTTCAATTGAATATCTAAAACACAGTCCATTTGCCTGCTATTTCTGAATTCACATAAGTCCGATCCAATTTCCCTCTCAGCTTTCCATGTTCCTGTAGGAAAGAGGCTGCTCTCTGGAGGTTTAGCGTAGGACTGGAGATTCCAAAGTCAAGCTACTCCATAGATAAACTTTCGACAAAGTCACCTGTTGTTGGCTACCAGCTGTCACATCTTGCTTCATGGCTTATGTGGTCACTTGAATTCCTGAGCCTTTGCAGGATTTTATACACACACAAATACAAAATGAGTTTTCTTTGCTCTGCCAAATCATCTAACCTTCATTTATCTTCTTTTCAGGTTTTAACTTTGTTGCTATCACTTGTTTTCTATTGTATCCTCTCCTATGTATCTTGTCCTTATCAGCAGTTTTATTTTATAGAACTTTAAAAAAAAAAGAGAAAGAGAGTCAAGAGAAAGTGGCTATAACAAAAAGTATTCAGAGTTTAAATGAAAGAGCTCATTTATTTTCAAATTATCTTGGTTTATTATTATCAAACAGTATAGCTGTCCTCACATATTTGATATTTACTTGTGGCTCTAATTTTCTTAACTCCACAAAATTATTTACCTAAATAATTGCTTACAGGTATTTTTGTTTATGATTCTCTTGAAAATGGGAGGGATGTGTGTTTGTCTCTGTGTGTTTGCTGCATTTCTTTATTGACTACTAATGTCATTACATAAAGAAGGATAAATAAAGGCTTATTCTTTCCTTGAAATACATTGAGGTCTCCTTTGCAACGTCACATTTTGTTACTGTTTATTTGAATATCTTATAATTTTTTCATTTGTTAATTTCAAAATACATAATTCTTAGTTCCTAATCACCCCTGCTTTGTTCTTTTGTACCAATTTCACTATGATTCTGGGCTGAGAACAGCTGGGAATTGTCAGATCAAGTAAATCTGGCCTTGTTTCTCTTGGACCCTTCAAGGAGAAAGTTAATGGCAGGAGCTGTGCTCTACTGAAGTAAAAAGATGACTACGTTAATCACTCATAAAGTCAAGGAGGTCTCCCCATTGCACATGCCCAGAAAGATTCTTGGGGTCAAAAAGGGAACATTTCATCCCATAATAGGTGTTGTCAGTATTCCGTCAGGCCCTCACATTGGAATCAGTCTTGGCTAAAAATGCACAAGCGTATCAGGGAGGGCCCTGGGTACAATCAGGTATGAGAAATAAAACAAAGTGATTGGCCAGAGGTAAACAAAGACCCAAAAGTACTCACCCATATAAGGGATTTAAATCACCTCTCTGGCATGTTCTTCATTCCAAAGGATGCCCACACCTGCACTCCTCTTTGGGGTGTGTGTTTCTATTTTGCCCTTGTCTTAAATAAATAAACTACTTCTCTGTATGTTCTCCCACATGTTTTACAGCTTTCGTTGGTCATAAAAAATTGCTGTTTTTTTTTTTTTTCATAAAAGGACAAGATCCAGGGAAATTTCATTTCTAGACTCTAGCTCATCTAGCGGCTAAGACTCCTGGTTTTCACTAAGGCTGCCCTGGTTCAATTCCTTAACGGGAATTAAGATCTCATTTCAAACCATCACTCACTACTGCCTCCCTGAGACCAGTTCTACCACACAAGTTTAGTTCTGGACTGCTATGAATATGCTTTCTCACTAGTGCCTTATTCTTTTTCAGTTGGTGTTGTACTTCCTTATATAATACTTCTGTTGCTTTCTCCTGGTATCAGTAGATCGTATTCCACAATTGCCAATATAGTTCAATACTAGAAATCCATTAACATAATTCATCAAACATTTATAAAGAGAAAAAACATATCATCTCCACAAATTGACAGTGTATATTCCAATACCTGATAATATATTTTTTCAGCAGAAGAATCCTAACTTTACTCAAGTAGATTTTGGTTACTGTATTTTTTTTTGTCTTTTTGCATTTTGCAGGGCCATTCCCATAGCACATGGACGTTCCCAGGCTAGGGGTCTAATCAGAGCTGTAGCCACTGGCCTACGCCATAGCCACAGCAACATGGGATCTAAGCCGAGTCTGCGACCTACACCACAGCTCACGGCAACGCCGGATCCTTAACCCACTGAGCAAGGCCAGGGATTGAACCCTCAACCCCATCGTTCCTAGTCAGATTCGTTAACCACTGAGCCACGACGTGAACTCCTGGTTACTGCATCTTCTGATGACCTGAATCCATGTGTTTATTTTCAACTCATCTTCGTGTTTAAAAGTAATATTCTGTTTATTAATTTCTCCTGTTTAATGATTCATATTTATGACTTCCCTCATCCAGCCTTATTGCTATAATATTGGACTTACAACTCACTTTTTTTTGTTCACAATCAGTTCTCCTTTGATGCTTTTACAATTTCTTTTGTCCTTGATATTCCAACATTTCACTGTAACATGCCTCGATTTGTACATTCTTTTCTTTCATGTACTACTTAACCACTTATCAATTGGTACAGTTTGTGATGATACATTTTTAAGTTCTGTGAAATGTTCTGATATTATTTTATTTGACTTTTATTTCCTCTGATATTCATTGTCTGAATAATGATGTTTCTATCCATATTCTTCTTGTCATGTAGTCTTTATATTAATCTATTTGTCTTTGTTTTTCTTCTTTAATATATATATGTTTTTTTGTCTATTTATTTTAGGGCCACACCCATGTCATATGGAGGGTCCCAGGCTAGGGGTCAAATCAGAGATGTAGCTGCTGGCCTGTGTCACAGCCACAGTAACACTGGATCCAAGCTGCATCTGCATCTTACACCACAGCTCACAACAATGCTAGATCCTTAACCCACTGAGCGAAGCCAGGGATCGAACCTGCCTCCTCCTGGATCCTAGTCAGATTTGTTTCTGCTGAGCCACGATGGGAACTCCTTTGCCTGTCTTCTTGATGCCCCTTTCACATTTTATAGAGCAGTGACATTTCTCTGTTTATCAATAGCCTGATATCTAGCAGTGTTTTTATTTAAATATTTTTGAGTGAATTTGAATGCTTGGTACTCACTGTGTACATCTCTGGATGAGATTAAGAGAAAGGAAATTAAAGTCTTCATGGTTCTTGTCAAGTCACTGTTTAATCAGGACTCTTTAATCATCTTTTAAATTGAACCCCCAAACCCAAAGTCATTTCATTTTTCATATTTCTTTCTATCATATAACAGTTTTATTTCTTATATTTCATTGTATTTTTCTTCCTCAAAGCCTGTAAGTTACTTGAGGACAGGGTTTTTGTTTGCCCCTTGTTTCACAGTTTTATCCCCAGCCCTTTGATTATGGCTCAAGAAAATGTTGGTCATTGTAATACCCAAATAAATAAATCTACTATATATAAACAAATTAACTATGTAATGCTATAGAATAGCATTGTATATAGCATTATAAAGAGCTTCAAGAATTTTTTTTTTTTTTATATTTTAAGGCAGCTCTTGGTCAATGGTAAAGTTTAGCATTCTTATAACATTGTCTGGCATATTTTTTCTTTCACTAAATGAAAGGAGAGGCATTGAGTTGGATCAATAGATGTAAATGTTTACCTACTAAAAACAATACATAGTGAGGTGTTTTTAAAACCATATATTCATACTAAAATTGATCTTTCAAATCCCACACATACTCTTTTGTCACAATAAATTCTTTTTTTATCTTTGTCAAATGACATTTAGTTTAGAGAATGAATCTACACTCCTACTTAATCATCTCCACCCCAATCATTCCTCTAACTCTTTGGGACTTTTCCCTGAAACTTTTTTGTTTGTTCATGTGGCAGGAATCTTATCATGTAGTGAGGTGAGGCAGCGAGACATCGAAATGGACATTATGTTTGCTTGGGCATAAATGCTTACCAAAGCTTTAAAAGCTTAAAATTATTGCTTACCTATTTATTAAGAATTTTCCAAAATATTTAAGCTGAAGAAGGCATTGAAAATGACTAAAACTGGCACCACATGTATGCTTACAATGTATTTTAATTTTCTGATGCCATTAAGGAACTTATATTATTGAATAGATAAATATATATAGATATATATCTATATATCTATATCTCCTTGAACTTATTTAGCTCTTTTTTATTATATAGAAGTATTTTACACATGCTGAAAATTGCATTCTTAGAATAATATCATGAATACACACTGCCGTATTTTAACAAATCCTAAAACTTTATCAGCTTTGCTTTATTACTTCATTTTTATAGCAATGAGTCATGAGTGAAAGTCTCTTACTACTTCTCTACTCTTCCTCTCTCTCAGAGATAAGTACTATCTCAAAGTGAGTAGAATTTCTTAATGCCCAATGTTTTAACTTATAATTTATATATGAAAGTTTTCTGTGTTTTTAAAAATTGCATGTGCAGCATCATACTACATGCATCACTCTTGGGAAAAAATGTTTCTGCTTGAGCTGAGGATGTAAGAGATATTAATGAGCTTCAGGGTAGCCTCATTCTGTCTTTCCTCACCTGTATTCCTCTATGTGATACAACAAGGAGATTGTTGGGAGTTGACCCCAGGGGTTTCTTTCTGCATTGTTAGGAAATAAACCAGATGAAGTTACTGAAACAGTAACAGTGGGAGCCTTTGCCTACTTATCTACAAGAAGGGATGTACCCAAACTCAGATTTTTCAGGGACTGATGTGTATTTTTCCTTGATAGGCAGGAAAGTTTATGAATTTCCTATTGGCCCCTATGGGTCTACATGATGGTCATATGTGGTTCATACACAAAATATAAACAGTTTCCCTAAATCTAGACAGTTCTGCTGGTAGGCAATTTATTTCTTCCTTCATTAAAAGATGCTTCTCATACTAAAATAAGAAGGATGAAAATTGGGAAAGATTTCTTCACAGAACACAGTTCTCTTGTCTCCATCAGCCTCCTTTTGGATGAAGGAATGATGGGGAAACAATGCTATCCCTTCATTTCTTGACCCTGGACTTGTGTTTTTTTCCCCAACAAAGTCTCTTCTTTATTTCATGCCACATGTGATGATATGAAATTCATTCCAAGTTAGGTTGTATGAGTATTTTTTAAGTGTTTTTATTGACATGATTGCTCACAACCAGATGTGAGAAATTATTCCAATTATTTTCCTTTTGCAAATGGCAGCAGATTAATAAGTCCATTTGTGAGAATTAACAAATGTCTTTTCTGTCAAAGAAGTCTTGGTTGCTCCATTTTGTTCCTGCTTCATCTGAGACACCCTCCTCCAACCCTCTCTTTCCCTCTTCTCCCAATAATAATTTGTTTCAAATTAGCCAACTGAGAAGATTGTGTGCCCTGAACTGACCAATGGGAAGGGGACAGATATGCCACCTGCATTAGGGATAAATAGGAAGGGTCTTTTCTTCTTCACATGCACTTTTTGAGTACCCACACCCTTCTGCAGAAGTAAAGAGCCTTGTCAAGATCGCTCCATGTTCATGTGTCTCACTTTCTGACACTGACCATCTGAGCCTGAGTCATTTTAATTCTCCAATACACTAAATGTGGAAGACATTGGAAGACTTTCCTCAAGGGTGCAGAGAGAATCTTTCAGGAAGATTTATTATTGAGGTCAACTGGAGGTAAAATGGAAGAGGGGCACCAAAGAATGTGGGTAGATCATTGGAAGAGCTCATTACCATGATGTCAAACACAAGAGCATTCCTGAGAGGACAGTTAGTTCAGCTCTAGGAACAGCTGCTGAAGAAGTGGTTGTACTATTAGAACATGAGCCACAGTTGCTGGCCATCACATTGTCTTCTTGCTGTTAATGGAAAATACCACTTCTTTTCTGCACATTGTTATTATTAACTGAAGCTTGGCACTTGCCATCAGCCTCTACATGGAGTAAAACATGAGCCACAGCAGCTGATGACCTGTGGCACCCTCTGAGTGGAGCTCCTGGTGGAGACCAGGAGTGAGGCACTCTTTGCCCTGGGGAAACTGGAAGAACAGGTCTTCAGATAGTTACATATTTTTAGAAGATTTTATGAGCCCAATTCTTGGATATCCTCATATCTAGAAAAACACTAAAATCCTTCAATGATGATTAATGTCTATGACTAGTAGTAACCTTCACTACACCAGAAGTAAACACCTGTAAAATTCATGCACCTCCCCCTTTACCTTTATGACTTATATCTTGATATTCTCCCTTTCTTCTTTGGGGCAGTTTTCAGAGCTATCTGAAATAATGCCCTGTAGTTAGTGGGCAAAACAAAAGATATCATGGTCATTTTTGAGAACAGCCACTCCCAAGGGTGGGCCAATGAGCCCTGAGGGAACTCAGGGAAGAAACAAGAAGACTTGCCCACAGCTGAGATGCATATCAAAGGAATAATTCCAGTAAGTCCAGACTTTTATATTTTACCAGAGAAGAGGGTTTTCTGGAGTTCCCGTCATGCCTCAGTGGTTGACAAATCTGACTAGGAACCATGAGTTTGTGGGTCTGATCCCTGGCCTTGCTCAGTGGGTTAAGGATCCAGAATTGCTGTGAGCTGTGGGGTAGGTTGCAGACGTGGCTCGGATCCCGCATTGCTGTGGCTCTGGCATAGACCGGTGGCTGTAGTTCCAATTAGACCCCTAGCCTGGGAACCTCCATATGCCGCAGGAGCGGCCCAAGAAATGGCAAAAAGACAAAAAAAAAAAAGGGTTTTCTGTAAATCTGGTTATCTGTAAATCTTTTGTTCCTACTACCTTCCCTTTGTTGCAAATTCTTATATCCTAGCTCCTCCCCACAAGCCTCTTTGGAGTGGTTTCTCAGAGCTACCTGAGATGCTGTGTCTTGGGCTTATGTTTTGAGTCAACACTATAAATATTTAGAAATCTTTGTGATTCCCAAAATTTATAGAAATACTTTCATATGTTTTTATGTGAAAGCATTTTAATTTTAACATCTATGTTTATAATCCATCATAACTTAATTGTTCTGTGCTTTTTTTTTTTTTTGGTAGGTTTTCCAATATTGACCTGGCAATATTTATTGTAAAGATTAGTCTTTTCAAAAGACCAGTCTCTCCATTTTGCTCTTGATCTATACTTGAACCAATGACACTCACTTAATTTGGATACCTTTAAAAAATACAGCCCGAAAATATAACTAACGTAGGACAGAAAAAATAATTTTCTCTCTACCATTCCAAGATCTTGGCTGAGACTGCCCTGTAATAAAAAAGCAGATTAGCAGGAGCAAAACACAATTTGGAGTTCCCGTCGTGGCACAGTGGTTAACGAATCCGACTAGGAACCATGAGGTTGGCCCCTGCCCTTGCTCAGTGGATCACGATCAATTGTGATCCTTCCCTCACTTTCCACCACAGTTCAATTTCCTTTCTTGGTTTGTTATTCACCAAAATCTACAGAATAATAGAGTACACAGGAGCCTAAATGAGTGTCCTAGGCAGAGAGATGTACCTATAGTTCTCATAAAGAAATAGAATATTTTTTTCAAAATTGATTCTAAACACCATTATGGATTAAATCATTCCTCCCAATTCATGTATTCTAAACCCCAAACACTCAGTACCTCAGCCTGTGAGCATGTGTATAGATAGAGTTATTGAAGACATAATTAGTTAAGATGAAGTCATAAAGGAGTAGGGCGGGCCAATAATCCATAATGGGCCACCTCCTTATAGAAGAAATGAGGACACATACCACAAACAGGGAGAATGCTGTGTAAAGACTGAAGTTATGCTGCTAGAAGCTGAAGAACTACCAGAAGCTAGTAGAAAGACCTGGAACAGATTTTTCCACAATATATTAAGAAGGAACTTTGCCCTTCTGGGATCTTGATCTCAGACTATAATTTATGAATTTAATGTATTGTCTTCTATTAATATAATTTCTAATATAACACAGAAATGTGTAATAATCAGGACACACAATATTGTGCCATTTGTTAACTTCAAAAGTATGCGCATCCTAAATTTAAGAGTTCAGTTTTATTTGGGGCAAAATGAGGACTATAGCCTGGGAGGCAGAATTTCACAGAGCTTTAAAATACCTCTCCAAAGAGATAGGGGGAATATATGCAATTTTGGTGAAGGGGGAGGTATATGCAACCAAGCACACATTTTACAGAAGGTCGCTGCTAGTCTTGTGAAGATTACTGCTAGTCATGAGGAACAGGCATCACCATGAAGAATTTTAGTGCTTTTCTAGATACAACAAGGTACAAGAACTGGGCTTATAAAATCTTCTCCTGAAAATATCTGAAGATGTTCCTCCAGTTTTCCCAGAGTTCAGAGTGTCTCACTCCTGATCTCCATCCTGAGCTTCTTTCAGGGAGTATTGAAGGTCAACAGCTGCAGTGGCTCATGATTCAATCTGTGTAGAGGCAGATGGCAAGTGCCAATCTCTAGTTGAAACATTAGATTTTAGAAAATATGTTTACTAATCTGGGCTGGAGGGATGTTGAAACGTGAGACTGCTTGGATATTGTGTTGATTAGTTTATGTGTCAACTTGGCTAGGCTGCAGTACCCAGTTATTTAATCAAACACTAATGTAAGTGTTGCTGTGAAGGTATTTGGAGGCGGTAATAGCTAACTACAATAATCAGCTTATTTTATTTAAAGGAATTACATTCAATAATACAAGTGGGCAATTTCAAATCAGCTGAAGTGATTATGAACAAAAACAGATTTCCTTGGAGAGGAAAAGTTTTTTCTCAAAATTATAGTATCGACTCCTTACTATCTTTTCAACCTGCTGGTCCATCACACAGACTTTGGGCTTTCCAGCCCCCACAATCAGTTAAGCCATTGCCAAATCATATATATATATAAATCTATGTATATTATATATGTTTATATATTTAATTGTATATGTTTATATATATTATATTTTTTTCCTGTTTTCCTGCAGATTTTCCCACTCCTTTTAAGAGCACAGGATCTTCTCTACTCTCCTTTATTTATGAAAGTTAATTCATTGTCATGTTATGAATAAACCGCCATAACAATATTTTAATTTTACTTTAAATTTTTAAATGTCAGTCTCCTTTTTTTTATTTTTATAATCCCAGCAATCTAATTCTCTTTCATTTTGATAATCTTAAGACTCTCAACCTCTCTCTCATTCTCTCTTATCCATCTCTCTCTCTCTCACACACACACACACACATTCGGTAATTAAAAGGAGCTCACAACCATCTCAGCTGCCTTCATTTTTTCCTGAGTTCTCAGTGTCAGCTATTAAAAGTGAAAAATGGAACTAAAAGACTTCCGCTATTATCTGTAACATTTTTCTATTAAGAAGGATAAGCAAGGATTCATAAGTTAAGACAAGATAATTTCTAATTTTTAGGAAGAGCATAGAATTGTGTCTTCAGCTTCTCCTACAGGTAATTTATATAAAGTTCAAGATAATATCACAAACATGGAATATCCAATGATGCAATCAGAAACAAACTTTGGGCTGGTGGACAAGTGCCTATATAGAGAGAACTCTGTGAAGTGATATCTTTTTATTTATCTTTGCTTCATTTTTTTTTTTTTGTCCTTTTGCCATTTCTTGGGCCGCTCCTGTGGCATATGGAGGTTCCCAGGCTAGGGGTCTAATCAGAGCAGTAGCCACCGGCCTACACCAGAGCCACAGCAATGTGGGATCCGAGCTGCGTCTGTGACCTACCCCACAGCTCACTCAACACCAGACCCTTAACCCATTGAGCAAGGGCAGGGACCGAACCTGCAACCTCATGGTTCCTAGTTGGATTCGTTAACCACTGTGCCAAGATGGGAACTCCTATCTTTTCTTCTTTTGTAGGCTACAGCTGTGGCATATGAAAGTTCTTAGGTCAGGGGTCAAATAGGAGCTGCAGCTGTGGCCTATGACACAATCACAGCAACACCAGATCTGAGCCACATCTGCGACCTGTACCACAGCTTATGGCAATGCTGGATCCTTAACCAACTGAGTGAAGCCAGGGATTGAATCAGAATCCTCAAAGAGAAAATGTAGTGTCCTTAGCCTCCCGAATCATGATGGAGTGAAACCTTTTTAACTGAAATAGGACAGTAGAATAAATATAACGTAAATATAACAATGATGGAGTTGGCATTCCCTGATGGCTTAGTGGTTAAGGACTTGGCATTTTTACTGCTGTAGAGTGGGTTCAATCATCAGCTCTGAAACTTCCACATGGTGTGGGCATGCCAAAAAATAATGCAGTTATTACAATGCCAGAGGTAACAATGGCAATAAACTCAAATATTCTGGCCTCTAAATTCCTATAAGCCCAGCTTTCTGACAACAGATTTAAAGATATCTGCGACTGAAACTATTTTTTTGAAAAAAAAAAAAAAAAACCTTGATTTCTTTGTATGAAATATGTTATTTTTGATAACTATTTTAATATTCTTTTACATAATAAATGCCTTAACTGAATTGAGTTAAAAATTTTACTACACTCCAAACTCAAGTATACATCTGTTTTATTTTTTTACATTTTATTGGACTATATTTGACTGACAATATTGTATTAATTTCAGGTGTACATCAAAGTGAATCAGTTATATATATATATATAAAACAAATATATATATATATATAACAAATAGATAGGAGAGAGAGAAGAGAGAGAACAAAGAGAGATGAGAAGAGAAGTAGATATAACAAATATATATTATATATATTATATATATTATATATATAACAAATATATATTATATATATAATATATATAACAAATATATATTATATATAATATATAGAACAAATATATATTATATATATTATATATAACAAATATATATTATATATATATAATATATATATAAAATAAATTCATCCTTTTTTCCCATATAAGTTATTAAAAACTATTGAGTAGATTTTCCTGTGTTGTGTAGTTACTTCTTTTTAATCATCTACCTTACATAGTAGTGTGTACACCCTCCCAATTTCTCCCTCCCCTCAACTATTTCACCTGTGATAACCATAAGATTTGTTTCAAAATCTGTGTGTTTGTTTCTGCTTTATAAATGTTATTTTGTGTAATTTTTATTTAGATACCATGTATAAGTGATATCACAGGATATTTGTCTTTGTCTGACTTACTTCACTCAGTACGATAATCTCTAGGTCCATCCATGTTGCTTCCAATGGCATTATTTTGTTCTTTTTTTATGGCTGAATAATATTCTGTTGTATTATGCACTACATCTTCTCATCCATTCCTCTGTCGATGGACATTTATTTAGGTTGATTCCATGTCTTGGCTATTATAAAAAGTGCTGCTATGAACATTGTGGGTGTATGTATCTTTTTGAATTATGGTTTTCTCTGGAGATATGCCCAGGAATGGGATTGCTGGGTGATATGGTTGTTCTATATTTTGGTTTTGAAGTATCCTCCATACTGTCCTCCAAGGTGGTTGCATTAATTTCCATTCCCATCTACACATGTTTTAAGTTCCTACATATCCTTAGAGGTAAAATAATTGAAAAGTAGAGAGATTACTGCAAAAAATATCCTTAAATACAATAGTAATTTTATTCTTCAGCTATAACTCCTCACTCTCCCTATTGAAGAATTATACAAACAAAATATACTGACAATTATGGCTCAAATTTCTAGTAAGCAACTTTAAATCTCTCTCAATTTCTACTATTATTCTTAGTTAAAAAAAAAAAAAGCCCTTAATTCTAAATCATTCTAACTTGTGGACAGACAAAGCTCTCTGTGCACCACAATTCCATTTAATTGTTTAGTTTGTCTATTTGTTTGTTGGTTAGTTGGTTGATTTCAGTCCTCACACTTAGTCGACTTTATTTTTTCCTTATTTCTTTAACATTGTTGATTTTGTGTGTGTGTGTGTGCTTTTTAGGGCCATACCCATGGCATATGGAGGTTCTCAGGCTAGGGGTCTAATAGGAGCTACAGAAGCCGGCCTACTCCACAGCCACAGCAACGCCAGATCCAAGCCATGTCTGTGACCTATACCACAGCTCACAGCAATGCTGGATCCTTAACCCACTGAGTGAGACCAGGGATGGAACGTAAAATCTCACGGTTCCTAGTTGGATTTGTTTCTGCTGTGCCACAGCGGGAATTCCAAATCGTTAAATTTGTTGACCATCTCCCTGGAACCTCAGGTGGGGCAAGCATCCATCATTATGCAGAGTCTTAACCCATGGACTAAGTCCCAGTCAATGTTTTGACCTGTTCTAGAATGAATTCACAAACTAGTCATATTTTATTGTCCCCTAAAAATATCTGCATGGTGTAAAATTTACTTACAGGCATGTGTATATATCCACTGCTCTCTCTTTCTACCATTCACAGGTTTTAACACCAACCACCATAGCTTTAAAACTGTTGACAATGACATTTCTACTTTTAATTTCACTCTTGTTTTTATCCCCTTTAAGTGAAGCCTTACTTAAATTCATAATTCACTCCATTTCTCTGTATGTGTATAGTATACATATACATAAATATATACACATATGTAAGTAAATATATTGGTGTGTATGTGTATATGCATACATACATATATCACAGTGATTCACAGGGACCCCACGTTTTATGAGTATCTTGGTATATTTCTCAGATATAAGGCTGTAAGAGACTTGCCTTGATGTTCTCAGTTCCTCTTTCTCTTCAGGCTCTTTCCCTAGCAACCCTGGAACATTTCTCCCTTAAATCCACACTGGACTTCTTGTTTTCTTTCTAGTTTGATAAACGGCTTTGTTCATATCACTTACACTTTCTCTTTTCTGTGATAGTATTGATTTTTTTCCTTACTTTCTTTTCACTCTCAACTCCCAACCATCACTTTAAACTTCTAGTTTCACTTTTTTCTTTTTTACATCTTGAAAGCTTGTGATTTTTTTTCCCCACCATATCTATAATTCAAGAGAAAATGGGTATGTAGAGTAAACTCTCAGAGTGTATTGGGAGGGATTCGTAATAAAATGAATATGATGGCAATGGGACCATCAGCTCTAAATTCTATAAAACTTCATAACTATTTATTAGATTAGACAGGCGGCACCATTATTTATTTCAATGCGGGATATTTCCTGTGGTAGAAAAATCTTTTCACTGCAGAATTACTGTAATCTTCTCCAGAAAGCAAACTAAACTTAGAAAAAAAAAAAGAAAAAAAAACCTGAGTAAACATGTCCTTTGGGGAAAGATTATCCACTTTTCTAAAACATAACAACATGATACTCTCTCTTTTTATATAATGACACACAGTCAATAAGCATCCCCATAGATATTTAACAGTCTCTCGGAAGCCTGTGATGTTTCCATTACCTGTGTACAATGCTACAAATCAATCTGTTTCAATATCAAGATGTTTCTTTCTTTCGGGAGTCAGAAAGACCAGAGAGGAAAGAGCAGTGTGTTGATGTAATTCGATAAAAAAACACGGACCAAAGAAAAAGAAGCAATGCAATTGAAGATGAGCCACACACTGGACTCACTGCAGAATATATGCAAATCAATAACCAGATGTTTCAGCTGCATTGAAGGCTTCATATAATACTCCTCTCTGGAATAATCTGGTCCAATTGCACTGTGCTTCTCAGTACCATAGGCACTCCCAGTTGTATGTACCTTTTCTTGTTGAATCAATTCATATCCATATGATACCCTGACTCCAGTTATATAGAGAGAAGCTCTAAGCAGATATCAGGCCATTATATGAAAGGAACACCTGGCTTATATTCTTCTGCTCTGCAGGAGACTCCCTGTCTGATTCTACTTCATATCAACTCCCCATTTAAGCCTTGAATAGTCAAGAGTTTACATATTTCTAATACAAAGAGATTTTATGGCTACCCTCCCACACCTTTCTTATAACCAAAGCTTAACAATTATGTTTTTGGAGAAATTGTAGTTTCCCCTGTGCTGAAATATGTAACTGAACTTTTTTTTTTTCTTTTTTAAAGGCCAGCCATAGAGTTCCCAGGCTAGGGGTCAAATCGGAGCTGCAGCTGCCAGCCTACAATGCAGCTTGTGGCAATGCCAGATCCTGATCAAGGCCGGGGATCAAAACTGCATCCTCACAGACACTATGCTATGCTGGATTCTTAACCCACTGAACCACCACTGGCACTCCTAATAGGACTTTTGCAATTATCTACTATCTCATGCTTTCCCAACTGCTTCTTGTAGGAGGAAAGCCCTAGAAATGGGAAATCTCCTCTTTTTTTTTTAACCCATTTTATTAAATTATAGTTGATTTACAATGCTGTGTCATTTTTTTTCCATTTTAATTTTGAGGTAGTGAAAATTTTTGAAACTTTGCTAAAATTGCCATATCTCATTACATTGGCTTTGGACTTTTTTATTATGCAACTGAGAAAGATGGTTTTGACTTTGTGTCATGGGGAGAGTAACTCAACGAGTGGGGAAGGTGTTTGGTAAATGGCATCTTAATATTTCACCAGGATTCATGGCATTTTGAATGCCATCCTCACTCCTATCTCAAAATACACCAGAAAACAGTTACATTGTGGCTTATTATGATATATTTTTATCCATCTTTATTCCTATAGGATTCTTAATTGCAGATAATAGATCCAGTCAAACTATTCTAATAGTTAAGAATTTATTAAGGCTATTAGTTTTGTCATAGATTCACCAGGAGAGAAGCGAACCAAGGTGGGATTCTATGCCCTCAGAAATGACATATTCAGGAAAGAAATTGAGAAAAATTTATAAATAACCATACACAGACATTCTTCTTATGGAAACTCTGCTTTCCCCCCCCCATTTTATTAATGGAATAAATGCCAGTCACATTAGACAATAGGGAATAGACACAAGAATTCTGTTTCTGTTGTCTTCCCCACCTCCAAAATGGATGCATTCACTGCTATGCTTGCTAGCAGATAGCTGTAGTCAATTACCATCTCACTTTGCTAATTTCCACTTTCAACTCTCATGAAGACACATATGATTGGCAGATACAAAGATGCACACCACAGAAGTATGTGAAAGCAAGCCTAAAAAAGGCAGATTTTATATAATACCTTTTAAAATTACACCCTAAAAAATTAAATACCTAGGAGTAAGCCTGATCAAGGATTTGAGAGACTTATATGCTAAGGACTATAGAACATTAATCAAGGAAATTAAAGAGGATTCAAAGAAATGGCGTGCTCCTGGGTTTGAAAGAATTAATGTCGTAAAAATGTCCATATTACCCATACTACCAATTCAAAGCAATCCCTATCATATTATCCATGGCAATTTTCACAGAACTACAACAAACAATCCAAAAATTTATATGGAACCCTATAAGTAAAACATATAAATATAAAAGAAATCCTGAGGACAAAAACCAAGCAGGAGGCATAACTTTCCCAGACTTCAGGCAATATTGCAAAGCTACAGTAATCAAGAGAGTGTGGTACTGGTACCAAAACAGACATACAGACCAAAGGAGCAGAATAGAAAACCCAGAAATAAACACAGACACCTACAGTCAATTAATCTTTGACAGGGGAGGCAAGGATATAAAATGGGTAAAAAACAGTCTTTTCAGCAAGTGGTGCTGGGAAAACTGGACAGCCACATGTAAATCAATGAAACTGGAATACACCCTCACACCATGCACAAAATAAACTCAAAATGGCTTAAAGACTTAAATGTAAGACAGGACACCATCAAACTCCTATAAGAGAACACATGCATAACATCCTCTGACATCAACCTTACAAATGTTTTCTTAAGTCAGTCTCCCAAGGCAACAGAAATAAAAGCAAAAATAAAAAAATGGGATCTAATCAAACTGACAAGCTTTTGCAAAGCAAAGGAAACCATTAAAAAAAAAAAGACAACTTACAGAATGGGAGAAAATAGTTTCAAATGATGCAACTGACAAGGGCTTAACCTCTAAAATATACAAATAACTTATACAACTCAACAGCAAAAAAGCCAACAACCCAATGGCAAAATGGGCAAAATAACCATTGAATAGATATTTCTCCAAAGAAGATATACAGATGGCCAACAAGCATGTGAAAAAATGCTCAACACCACTTATTATTAGAAAAATGCAAATCAAAACTATTATGAGGTACCACCTCACACCAGTCAGAATAGCCATCTTTAATAAGTGCACAGATAACAAATGCTGGAGAGGGTGCAGAGAAAAGGGAACACTCCTTCACTGTTGGTGGGAATGTAAATAGGTACAACCACTATGGAAAACAGTATGGAGGTTCCTCAGAAAACTAAATATAGAACTACATATGTCCCAGCAATCCCACTCTTAGGCATATATCCAGACAAAACTTTCCTTGAAAAAGACACATGCTCCTGTGTGTTCATTGCAGCACTATCCACAATAGCCAAAACATGGAAACAACCTAATGTCCACTGACAGATGAATGGATTAGGAAGATCTGGTATATGTATACAATGGAATAAGACTCAGCCATAAAAAAGAACAAAATAATGTCATTTGCAACAACATGGATGGAACCAGAGACTCTCATACTAAGTGAAGTAAACCAAAAACACAGAGCCAAATACCATATGATATCACTTATATCTGGAATCTACATATGACACAAATGAACATCTCCTTAGAAAAGAAACTCATGGACTTGGAGAACAGACTCCTGGTTGCCAAGGGGAAGGGAGAGAGAGTAGGATGGACTGGGAGTTTGGGGTTAATAGATGTAAACTCTTGCATTTGGAATGGATAAGCAATGAGATCCTGCTCTATAGCACAGGGAATTGTATCTAGTTACTTGTGATGGAACATGATGGAGGATAAGATGAGAAAGAGAATATATATATATATATGACTGGGTCACTGTGACCTTGGTGGGAGATCAGAAGGTGGACAAGGTGGACGACACCCCCGCACCTCCCTGCGATCTGGCTGGCTTGGATCTCCTGTACAGTTGAATTTGACAGAATACTGTAAATCAACTATAATGGAAAAAATAAAAATCATAAAAATAAATACAAATTTTAAAAAGGGCAGATTTTTAGCTTTCAAGACTCTATAGAACCAGGAAACCTGGAAAAGGAATTTAAAAAAGAGTGATGAGTGTGACTTCCATGGCAACCTGTATTTCAATTATCTTGGACACTTTGAGTTTTAAAAAATTTAGCTTGAATCTTCTATCCCACAACTCAGAAAAATTCAATGGCTGCTCAGGGTTTTGTGAATTCCTTGTTAAATTCTCTTGGACAGCCTTTTTTTTTTTTTTTAATTACTGTTTCTATTAAATATCTCATTTTTATTTCAATTTGTATCCTAAGAGTCCCCCTTATCTAAGCTGATCTAGAATTGACTCAAAGTCTCAATCACTATGCATATCATACATTTATATTGTAGAAATTCTTCTGATATTTTGCTATATCAGAGAAGAGCTGTGTAATTAAATAAAATTTTGCTTCAGCCATCTCTGCCATTATTAATTCCTAAACCCAGCTCCTCTTTACAGCTGGTCTCTGATGTCATGTTGCTCCGCCCAATGACATTTTTCTCCTCTACTCCTCACCCAACCACACCTTCAAATTCCCACTTCTTTCTTCCTTTTTTTTTTTTTTCATTTTAGGGCCACTCTGTGGCATGTGGAAGTTCCCAGGCTAAGGGTTGAATCAGAGCTGCTGCAGCTGGCGTACACCCCAGGTACAGCAACATCAGATCAGAGCTATGTCTGAAAACTATGCTGCAGCTCATGGTAGAGTTGTCCTTAACCCACCGAGGTATGTCAGGGATAGAACCAGTATCCTCATGGATACTAGTCAGGTTCTTAGCCTGCTGAACAACAACTGGAACTCCCTCACTCATTTCTTTCTTATGTTATTTACCTATCTCTCCTCAGACAATCCTCGATCGCTCAGTATATACTCAGAAGAACTCACCTTTAAAACAAGATCTGTTCTAAAACTCTTTCCTTGAAAATAATTAAGTACTTATATCTCGAAGTAATAATATTTTCCCCAATACTGACATAATATCTTGTAAAAATAATTTAATAATTCAAAATCAATCATTGAATCTTTGCTTGTGTGAATAATAAAATGGTTATTGTAGAAGAAAAATGCAAAACATAATTTTTGCTTAAAAATTGCTTCCTGTCTTTTCAGAGAACTTAAAATACATATGAGAACAAGTAAACATAGGAAGAGGCAACAGTTAATACCAAACAATGTGGGTGATGATGATACTCTGCACTGCTTTAGAATTTAATAAAACAAAAACATAAAGGGAGATCCCTGGTAGTCTAGTAGTTAGGGACTCTGTGTTTTCATTGCTGTGACCTCGGTTCAATCCCTGGTCTGGGAACTGAGACCCCACATCAAGCCACTGCAGGCCACAGCCAATTGATCAATCAATCAATCAAAAATTAATATGAAAGTGAAAATAATGGTTTGTCATCACCAAAGAAATATATATGTTTATTAACTTAATCTTTCATTGTATAGGCATTTTCTGATAAAATATCTAGCGAAGAAAATCTTTCTTCAAAGTTTAATGCTTGAGATGAACAAATCATATTTCAAAAGTCAAGGAGAATTTTTTAAAAAACAAAATAATTGCACTGATAATATTTGATGACTAGGATGTGAACACATTAATAAATAGCTGCAGTGAATTCCTTTTAAATATACTAATATGTAGCATTTAATAAAATGAGTACTTGCCAACATTCCAAAGATTAAACATATTATTGACTGCCAAAAATTCAAATTCAAGAGATTTAATTTCCATTTCTCTGAATTTGGTGTAATTTCTAATTATTAAATATTAATTGGATTCAATAAGTAATACAGAATGTGAATCTTTACAATATTCTAATTGTTTAAATAGCTTATCTCTTTATACAGAATTCTGTTTGTTTCTTAAATGGGAAATGATTATCTCATTTTCATGTTTCATATTTGCTCTTTAAGCTTTAGACACTGTTCATTTCACCCTTACATTCTCCATTGTGCCTATCATTGAGTTTTGCATGCAGAATTACTCAATGCAAAATTATTCCAACAATACTAAGCACATGGGAGAAAATAACCAGTGATTGAGAAACAGAATCAAAGAGCTATTTCTTTCATTTGTGCTTCATTCACTGGTCATCTCCATTATTGTAATTGATCTTAATGAACCACAATACAAACATAAAACTACTCTTTTTAAAGCACCATTTCATGGTGGTTTTTTTTTAAACCTCTAATTTCTGGATTTCTCATGCCAATTCTTCTCAGTGTCATTCAATGGCTTATCTCTATGGATTGCTTTTCAAATGTCAGAGTTCTCCATGTTTCTGCTATTGGTCTTTTAATCTCTTTATTCTATATGTTTTTTCTTGATTCTCTGGACTGTCATAAATGATTATCTATATTTATATCTTCTATTCAAATAACTGTCCTAGGTATCAAAAACCTAATTACTGAACACTTAGCGGAATCTACACCCATACATCTGTTATAAATACCAAGATCATCATTTCCAAAACCAAAATATATCTTTCTGCCTATCCTCACTCAACATCAAAATAGACCTGTAATTACTCTTTGTCTTCACACTCCACCAACATTCAATAATTCATCAAGCCCGGTGTGTTTTGTCATCTAAAAACTGCTCAAACCTTTCCCCTCATTTCTATTCCCACAGCTAATGTTTTTGGAAAATATCTCTTTATTGGCACTGAATAGTCTTTCTAAAGCATTACTCTTATTAGTGTTCATAATATTATTAATTCTAAAACATCCTTCTCATTAAGAGTACTTCCTTCTAAAAAGATTCTTTCTAATGTATGATAATATTTTAATGATTTTATTTCTTCGATGTTTTTATAAGATTATAGGGAAAAGATGTAGTATCAGAAATAAAATATACCCTGAATTCACTGTATCTTCTCCTTCTTATCTCTTCTCAACAAGGAGGCATAATCATTGTTGATTAACATTTCTTACCACTATAACTATCCCTTTATGCCCACTTCAGCACACTATTTTCTGTTTCTAAAAGTTTATGAATCCAAAACTAAGCTCAAATATTTTCTCCCTTTTTATTTTTCATTAAAATTTTTTTCTTCTCTTTTTGAAATCTTCTGGCATATAATTTTTCATTCTATTTACTCTGCCTGTGTTCTTATTTCCCAAAATTGTTAAATTTTCCTTTTGCATGATTCTTTGTGCTCTGCCTACAATTTGATAGTAGAACTTACAGTAATAATTACAATTATACACATTTTGCATAACTACAAAAACATTTTCATTAGACTGGTCAAATTGAAGACAGAAGAAATCCTACTTACATATTTAAATCTCCAGCTCCTAGCAGCTTATTTGGAGCTATAAGTTGTTAAGTATTATTTTCAGAATAAATAAATCAATTCAGCAGAATAATGTTTGGTATAATGTATACCTCTTTACTCTTGCCTTCTAAGAAATAACCACTTCTTCTTTGACAGTACTAATTCTCCCATGAATGCTTCTGGTACACCTTTCCATTTCCATTTCCTTTGCAATTTTGTCAAAGTAAGCATCTCTCTTTCACTCGCTTTCTCTTCCAACCATTCTCTGCCTTATGTACAGAAATGTACTTGTCATTAAATTATTAAAACAACTCAAACTATGCAAGATATTATGCTCTCTCATTTTTTTCCTCCATGCTTCTCATCCCTTTCTTTTCCTATTCCTACCAAATTTCTCTTAAAAGAAATTAAATTTTTGGAGTTCCTGCTGTAGCACAGTGGGTTAAAACTCCAACTGTAGCTGCTTGGATTGCTCCAGAGGCATGGGTTCAATCCCTGGCCTGGTTCAGTGGGTTAAAGGATTTGGTGTAGCCACAGCTTTGGTTCAGATTCCATCCTTGGCTGGGAACTTCCATATGAAGCAGTAATGCCATGAAAGAAAGAAAGAAAGAAATCCAGAAGAAGAAAGAGAGAAAGAAAAGCACGAAAAGAACGAAAGAAGAAATAATACAATAAACGAACATGAATAAGTAAAGGATGTTACCTGGTCCTTACTTCCTTCCTACCGTCATGTCATCCTTCTATAATATCAGAGTACTCCCATCTCGTACTCACTAACCCGAACTCATCCCTCCCCACCTCCATCCCTCCCCTCCCGCCCTCCCTCCCTCCCTCCCTTCCTTCCTTCCTCACTTCTCTCGCCCCTCTCTCGCTCCATCCTCCCTCCCTCCCTCCCTCCCCTCCCTCCCTCCCTCCCTCCCTCCCTCCCTCCCTCCCTCTCCCTCCTTCCTCCTCCTCCTTCCTTCCGCTCCTCCCCCGCCCCTTCCTCCCTATCTGCCGTCCTTCCGGCCGTAAGAAATTCATCATGGATTAGTGGAAATGAATCTCACTAATATCCATGAGGATGCAGGTTTGAGCCCTGGCCTCAGTCAGTGGGTTAAGGATCCGACATTGCCATGAACTGTGGTGTAGGTCACAGACACAGCTTGGATCCAGTGCTGCTGTGGCTGTGGTGTAGGCCGGAAGCTGCAGCTCAAGATTTGACTCCTAGCCTGGAAAATTCCATATGCTACACATATGGCCCTGTCGTGGTGCAGTGGTTAATGAATCCGACTAGGAACCATGAGGTTGAGGGTTCGGTCCCTGGCCTTGCTCAGTGGGTTAACGATCTGGCGTTGCCGTGAGTTGTGGTGTAGGTCGCAGACGTGGCTCGGATCCCGTGTTGTCGTGGCTCTGGCGTAGGCCGGAGGCTACAGCTCCCATTGGACCCCTAGCCTGGGAACCTCCATATGCCGAGGGAGCAGCCCAAGAAATAGCAAAAAAGACAAAAAAATAAAATAAAATAAAATAAAAATAAAAAGATGAATAATAATAATAATAATAATAATAATAATAATCCTTTCACACAGCATAGGAAATCATGCTATCTTACAGACTGGTGCTACTGGAAATGTATGGCTTGCAGGCTCAGTTGTGCTCTTGGGAAAGCTCAGACAACTTTTCCTTCTGCTTAGTCAGGTCCCCACTGTCATTTATCTCAGTAGCTCTATCTATCCCTCACACCTTGCTGTTAGCCCTCCTCCTGATACCTCCTAATTTCCTTTTTACTCTCAGGACATGGCTATAGTGGCTACTACACTTGAAAACTTCAGCTTCCTATCTTCTACTTACATCCCTTTGACTCTCTTGTTTTAATTTCATTTGTTTTCCCTCATCCATCTGCCCCAATTATATGACCCACAAATCAATCTCCAGGTTATATTATAATACTGCTGTTTCCTGAAACACTGTTCAGAATGTGGGCTTTAGGATTCAATAGACACTAGTTGTGTTTTGTTGGACAAGGTAACTAGCCTCTTCAAGCTTCATTTTCTTTTCTTTTTTTGGCCCAACTCCCAGCATGTGGAAATTCCCGGGCTGGGGTTCAAGCCAGTGCCACAATAGTAAGCAGAGCCACCGCAAAGACTATGCCAGATCCTTAATCTTCTGAGTTATTGTCAGGTTCCTCTGCTCTGCACTCTCTCTCTGCCCTTGCTTACACGAACAGGGATTTGGAGATAAGGGCTGAGAAGCACTGTTGCAGCACCAGGATAGCTCTAGTGGGCTTCATGGCTCAAGGATGGAGGCAGGAGGTTGTTCTGGCAGGGAGGTACTGCAGCAGCACTGGCATAGACCCGGTGGGCTTGCTGTGCTGGGATGGAGACAGGTGGTCTCTTCAGGCAGGTGTTAACAGCTCAGGATGGGAGTGGTTCTGGGTCAAAGGGAATTTCCCCTCAAACCAACACTGCAGTGTAACCTGAGTTCTTTTGATGAGATGTTTGCCAGGGAGAGATGCTTCTGCCAGTTGCCTTGGAAGTCAGAGGTGGCAATCTTGATTGCAATCAAGAGTCAGGTATCAGTGTACAGCAAGTTTTATTTGCTCAGAGAGAGCTGCACACCCTGGGTAGGGACTGGACCCTAATGAAACTGGTTCTTTTCTAATACTCCTATGTTGTGGACCTGTTTGGGTACCCCTGCTGTCTTGCCCCAGGCCCATTAATTTCTTGTCCTAAGACCCCTGTGCCATGTATTGTTTTGATCTCTGTATGGGGGGGTGTGTGTTTTGATCCTCTGACTGGTGCAAGGATGCCTTATTTTAATGGGAAAAATTTATAGGGAAGTGCTCCAAAGAGCAGCCCTCTGCTCCTATATTTGTCTTCATTGTTTGATATAGGCCTCCCGTTTTTGGTTAATGATAAATGGCCTGTTTTCTTTCTTTTTTTTTTTTTTTTTGTCTTTTTAGGGCTGCACCCATGGCACATGGAGGTTCCCAGGCTGGGGGTCTAATTGGAGCTGTAGCCGCAGGCATACGCCACAGCCACAGCCACAGCAACACCAGTTCCGAGCTGCATCTGACCTACACCACAGCTCACAGCAACACCGGATCCTTAACCCACTGAATGAGGCCAGGGATCAAACCTGCAATCTCATGGTTCCTAGTCGGATTCATTGCCACTGTGCCACAACAGGAACTCTCAAATGGCCTGTTTTGAATCACCCAGGTCCAGGTCCCTATCCTATCCCAACTAACACCACCAGGGAACTCTAAGCTTAATTTTCTTTAGATATAAATAGGATAATGTCTATTTCAGAGAGTGTTAAATGAGATAACATTTATAGAATTATTAGGTCAGAACTTATTACCTATTGAGTACTCAGTAACTCCAAAAATAGAAACTATTTTACTGTTATTTATTGAGCAACTAACATATATCAAGCACAGTTCTAAATAACCTGAGGAGGGGTTCCTGTTGCGGCTTAGTAGGTTACGAAACTGACATAATCTCTGCAAGGATGCATGTGGGTTTGATCCCTGGCCTTTCTCAGTGGGTTAAGGATCCGGCCTTGCTGAGCAGATGTGGCTCAGACATTGTATTGCTGTGGCTGTGGTGTAAGCTGGCAGATGTAACTCTGATTCACCCCATACTTTGGGAACTTCCATATGCTGCAGGTGTAGACCTAAAAATAAAAAAGAAAAAAAAATGTAGGGGGAAAAGCATTGGGAAAATTATTTTCATTTTTTGAGCTTATATTGTAGGAAATTACATATAACTATACTATATATGTGAGAGGACAAATTCTATAACATACACGCACACACACACACACATATAATTGAGGGAAGGTGAATTCTATAACGAACATAAAAAGAGAGAAGAAATAAGAGATCCATTTATAGTTCACCTTTTATTTCAGTCACCCCCTCAGTGGAATATTAGTCTTCCTAAACTGCACTTCTCCTCAGTAAGTTACATTGTCATGTATAGACCCTATTTTAGAATGTTTTTCTCAGTATCAGTTCATCTTGCTCATTCGCACCGTGAGCACACTGGTCCTCTCCCCATTACTCCCAAGGGGATGTTGGCAATGGTCTCCTTTAGATTCTTCACTCTTACTGTCTCATTCCAGCACAGCCTGCAACCTTCTGTTAGATTGAGGTTACCAAAGCCCAGTAAAACATTTATCACTTTTCTGCTAAAAAAAAAAAAAAAAAATTGAAAGGCTCCCAATCATCCAATTGGTCTTAGCTTAGCCTCTGAGATCTTCATATTATCCTTTTCTAGGTGTATTCTTTTGCACTCAATGCAGTCCAGTCAAATATCCCACTTAGTTCTTCCTCCAACACCCCTCTCCCACCTCCTGCTTCCTTTGACTTTATAGCTTTGCTTAATGTTATCTGTCTCCCTTCCGTTGCTTTTTTAATCTGCCAGTAAAATCTTTTTTTTTTCTTTTAATTCTCCCTAATAAGAACCATTGCAAATTCCATGTTTTTTACAGGGTCTTTCTGTTTTCCTAGAGGAGGAAGGGTTTTGCTTTTGAGGGCTTGTTGCCCTTTGACTACTGGAAAAGAAGGCATGAATCTCTCTCCCTTGCATTTTGTTTACCTGAGAATTCCTTATCTACCGACCAGCTGTAAACTCCTAGAAGACTGACCACTACTACAGTGCACTGAAAACACCAAGAATACAAAGGAAATCATTCTCTCCTTTTCTTAATTATTTTTCTATTACTGAGAGTACAACACCTGACACAAAGAGTTGCCCAATAAATACTTGCTGAACTGAGTCAATTAAATCAGGGAAGTTTGCTTCTAATAAGTGTTACACCATTTTATAATTTGAACTTTAACTGAGGTTAACTCCATGGCCATACACCTCTTATGGCCTTTTTGGTCTTCATTTACAAGCTATTTTAGCACATACTACAAACATTTGTTTGTATTATATGACATTAAAAGTTGTTGCTATAAAGACTTGCGGCCTGGAATTTAATTCCTACTCAGAATCGAGGTGTAGTTAAGCATTCCTATGCAATTTACTTTAATGAGAGCAGTTATGTATCATTACCAAGTAAAAGTAACTAAAAGGCTGGTTGACCAAGCAGTGTGAAATTGAGATAGGCAATCGTTTTCTAGTTAGAAATTAAAAGGGACTGCATTTCTAGATTTTGGCTAAGTGTTGGAGGAGGTCATCGAGAGGACATGACTGCAGGGTGACCCGAGAACTGGACCCCAGGAAATAGAAAGCTCATCACTCCGCCCCTGTCCTTAGGATGTAGATTTTAGCTGCTACTCCCACTGTGGTAGCATATTCAAGAATGTAGCCTTGAGACAGAAATGTGTTGCTGAGCCCATCCAGACTGTACAAATTCTTAAGAATCCGGCAGGTAGGTGTGGAGATCTACTACTCATCTTTTAGCCACTAAGACAGTCTGGTATGTAAGTTCCCCTGCTTATTAAACCTGTCCCCTCCTATCTTTCCTTGCCTGCCGTGTGCCAGGGCCAATTTTCGAACCAAGACTAAGTTGATCCCAAATTCTCTTTTTAATTTTTATTTATTTATTTTTCCCCTGGGTAGTATCTGGGGAATAAAACAGTCTGGTTCACCTGTGCTTCTTTATGACAGTCAATTATGGCAGATGAACAGTGAATGTGTCACTTTAAGAAGAAAATCTTAACCTTGAACGGATATATCAGGTGTGAAATGCTCTGTTTGATACATTTAGAAGGCTCCTTTTGTAGATTTTTGCTATAAAATTGAAAAACATTTTACACACTGAAGTCTGACTCGGGCTCTAGTTCGATAATATCTACAAACCTCACCTCTTTCCTTTTGAGAAAGAAAATAGTACATCACTATTTTTCTAGGATAAATGAATAACTTTTATCACCCATCAGTATAATGAGAAATTCTTTAATTGTTCCAAGCAATAGAGGCTCCTGAAGCCACTGTTGTTTCTAGAAAAGAAAAAAAAAAAGTCAGTGTGCATAATTTTGCTACTGTATTTTTCCCATGTATTTGAATAACATTTTGTATCATATGTGCAACTCTGTGGTAGTTCCTAAATGATGATGGATAGCAGGTGTGTAATTACAAATTAACATCAGCTAGTTAAGAAGAGCTAGTTTTTAAAATGTAAAAATCTGCCATCATACTAAGCTGGCTTTGAGCCTCTGCCCTCTCTATCCCTATCTCTAACGGGAGATGAAATAATGAAAAATACTTGGCTAAACTGCTGGGTAAACTCTTCCTGTTTGTACCACACTTGCAAAAGACTCTTGGGACTAGCAGTGGAATCCTTCCTATTGATTGGCTGGTTAAATAGAGGACTATTAGCTTCAGACAGGCTAGATTGATTATACAGCAGCAGCGAGAGCTGAGCTTTAGAGCTGAGCACACTGTCCGGGTGCAGAGGAGAGAGAGGGGAGCGCGGTGGGAGGGAGGGAGGCAGGGCACGTTCCATCGCATCGCTGTGTGACCGCTGCTGCCCATCGCCTTGCATCGCAGCAACCTCGGTCAGCAACTTACTGAGGTTCCTTTTCTTTTGCAAGAGGATGTCAGCTCAGAGCCTCAGCAAGAAATAACAGGCTTCACCTTGGAATAGTTCATTCACTCCTGCTTCATTAAAGAGGATTTTGAAAAGAAAACCGAAACCAAGTCCCCTTTCCAGCCCCACTTTGTTCCAGAATTGAACAGAAACAGTTTTCTGCTCCAGGTAAGAAAATTGCATTTTTATCTTTGGATTTATCTTTTAGTTGTATATAGTAAAATACAGCCTAGCTTTGCATGCTTTAAAAACTGAGTTTGCAGTGATGTAGTAAAGTTCATACAGTACATGGGCACGTGGATTTAGAAATGTGTTCATGCATATTTATATGAACATGTTTGCTCTTTTATCTCTGGGTACACATAAGTTTTTGTTTATTTTATAAGATCACTGGAATATAAGTTTAGGAGCAGATAATCTGGATGAAGAAGAGAAATAAGCAATGACCACATTAAAAAGAGCATTTTGGGTGACAGCCTTAAAATATGTTCACATATATGGTTCTTAGCTATTAAAGAACTTTGAAAAATAATAGTAAAGGATGAGAGGACCATTACTGCATTAAATGTCTACCCTTATGTTTCATGCAGGCATAGAAGCTTCTGTGTGCTTTTCAGTGATTGTCAGTGGTGATTTTTTTCCCCCTAAATCTTTTGATTGCAGTCTTAACTCTTCAGCATAAACATGATATGTCTTAAATGATGTGACATCAGACTGCCATCTTATTATGGCTAAATTATTGATAGCTGGCATTTGGTTTTAAGAAAGAACTGCGCTAAGGCAAAGAAACATGACTCTGGAGATGAGCTAGAGCTGCAGTTCCGTCAATTAATGATTTAAGTGTCAATGATTGTATGTGCTGGTAAAGTATCTGAATATATTGGAACTTTTCACATATTAAATTCTCCACTGGGTACAGGAATTTTTCATGTTTCTAAGAATAGTGATAGGATGAAAAAAGAATAATGGTTTGGGGTGATGCAGTACTGATGTATTTGGTTAACCTTAGGTTTATAGGTCACATGGGTTGACTGCTAAAGAGACAGCATTGTGATAGCAGACAAAAAGGATTCATTTCTTCCTTGCTAGAACTAAAGTGGTTGTGAGATTTTTGATGGCAATTTATTTGCTTTTGGATCAATGAAGTGAGATATTGTATCCCAAGAGCTGTTCTGATTGTCCTTTCAAGTTCCCTGAGTCACTACTCTAATCAAAACCAAGCTTCCATCTGTGGTAAGTCCACAAAACTTTTTAATATGTTGTACAATGTTTCAAAAGAGAACACAATCAGCCAGCATCCTTGGGCGCCAATGTAGCAGGTGTTCTACACATTACCTACTTTAAACGGTGTATTTGCATGTGTATCACTCGTGCTTGTATTTTAAACGTAGCTACATATTGGAAGAGCACAACTTTTCATGATAATCTGTTTTGTCTTCTAAATGTGAAATAAAATTTTCATGTTTTATAATAATATAAATATTTCTATTTATAATAACCATATAGAAAGGAATGATTATATCATTATTATCCATTTTTGAAATTGCATTTTGACTGAAGGAATAGAAATGTGTGTTAGAGAATGTGGAATTTTTTAACTTTAAATAAAGTTACTTGAAAAATATACACTTACTTTGGGGATAAATATTTGAGAAATTTTAATGCCAAACTATGGACTGAGGAAGATGGCAGGCACTGTAACATTTATGTATATATCAGCAATATTATATCAAATCCACATATAATATTTGTTTTAAATTTATTTTAATCTTGTTTAATCATTGCTTAGCATATTTTATTATGCTAACTTTTTGTGCAACTTATCTGAAAGAGTGTTTTAATTCTTCCATTTTTTTGTTTATGGAAATTATGATATCTCATCTAAGGATATACTTAGGGTTTAGCTAATTAGTCTAATAATTTCCATATTTCATACACAAATTATTTTTAAGATCATAATTTTTGTTGCAACAATTTTAGTATCAGGGCTTTTTATACAGTAGAGTTTCCTTATAGCACTTATTTATGGGTTGTATTGAGGTATATGCAATAAAGAAAATTAATTCTCAATTGCATTCAGTGATTTTATGAGACCATTAAAACTTTAGCATGGAAAGATTTAAATTGTCATCCTTAACTTTTCCCCATGAATAGACATGTTTTTTCCTTTAAAAGGACTTTTCAAATAATTTCTTCAACCATATGCCTCTTGTACTTAGACATTCTAGTTAGCTTACCCTCAGTATTACTTTGCTTTGTTTTTTTATCTTAACAATTCCATATTTACTCCTATGAGAAATTTGATTCCCCATCTTCTTCATAGGAAATGGTATCATGATTGAGAAAAAAAAAGTCAAAAGTCAAGTTCTTTAAAAATAATATTTCACACTTCCCAACCATGTAATTAAAGTCTCCTGCATTTGAGATGAGTGTTTCTCAGCAATGATGATTCAGGCAGACAAGTGACCTAGCAGTTGTGCATGGAAGATTCAGTCTGAGTCTGAAATGATTGTTCAGCTTAGGAATTTTCACTTTTCTCTGCATCTATGAGAGGGCTCCATTTGACCTTTGATTCAACTTTCCATTCACTTCCATAGTATCAGATATCTTTCCTGATTCTCATTTCAGCCATAGCAAACCAACAAGAACTGAGAAAGTGCAACCCAGTTTGTTTTTACAGATATCTGAGCCATTAGGGGGCTCTTTCTTCCTATGTTATACTCAGCAAACTGCTGAGAGAGGTTATACTGCTTTCTTAGAGTTATTTCCCTGTTTTTAAAATGTTGAATGCTGCTTGAAGTAGGTTTCTCCTATTCCCCCCCAAATAAACATTTTAGATAAATAAGAATTCTTTATTTTCATGGGAAAGTGGATTTATCTTATGCTTGCTGAATTTTTTCTCTTTCAAATTTTCAAATATTCTTGTATATAAAAGGTTTAATATTTGAAAATAACAAAGGCGTCAAATGTTAAATGACTGATTTTAGGCAAATACAAGGATTATGTGTTATGTGACTAGCATCATAAGAAATGTTAAAATAAGGAAAAAATGAAGGGAAGAAATTTCTTTTACGATTGTCAGCAAATATCTGTGAACCACATAGGTAGAATAAGTGACTCTGGGCTCACATGCAGTTTGCTTTCAGGAGAAGAAAACAGCTAGGAGCTAAGAGAATATTACCTTTTTTCCACAAAAAATAGATGTGGAGGAATTAAAAGTAATAGGACGGTTTTACTATTCATACACGTGGAAGAAATGCATTTTTAAATAACCCACCAAAATTCTTCCTCATGCTGTAGGATTTTTCGTAAATATACACAGAGGCTGATGCAAGAGCTGATTATGGGGGAAAGGGTGTTTCCTGTATCAGTTCTGAAAGCCTTATTATATCTTAAATGACACTGTAGGCTTTCTTAATAAATGGAAACATTCCCCATCTCCATAGAGTTAAAGTTGTCCACTGACTACAGGGCTTGTTTGGGGATTAGTCAACACTCAGTTATATCTCTGTGCAAAAGTTAGTGGGCCTAGGCTTTTCATCACGTGATGGCAACTCCAGGGAATGAGAAATATGTGACATCCACTTTCTGAGAGATATTAATTTTGGGAAGTGAAAGAAGGAAAGGGATTCTGCACAATGAATCATGGGATTCCAATCCTTTACTGAAAGGTTTACTGACTTATCAGGGTGAAAGAGTAGCTACTTAAATAAAAAGGGAAAGTGGAAATCATATCAACATTTCCTTTACCAGTATTTTTAAAGTAAACAAGCAGGGGTTTTATTCTTTGAAAATTGACATAACTCAAAAGGAGTGAATTTTGAACTCAAGTACTATAATATATATAGCTGTTTGGTAACCATTCCAAATATACCTGGGATAGTCTGGTATACAGGCTAATACAGTTATTTCTTACACAATTACATTTTATTTATGTGAGGTATAGAGTAATAAGTTCTGAGTGGGAATCCTAATGCTACAGCTTGATGGAATATCTTAAGAAATTTAAATTTCCATTTTTAAAAGAGAATGTCTTTTGTGTTAAAAGTAGGACAATATTGCAGATGGGAAAAAAAGCTAAAATTGAAAATAAGACAAAGAAATGAAAATGCAGTGATTGCACATGAATTTTTTTAATGTTGCAAATTTTTATCCAGAACTAAGAGATAAATATAATGATGCAAGTTAAATATTCATGTTTTCTATCTAATGGTTAAGAAGTAAAAATACCACTGAATGTACTTTCTATACCTCCACAATATGAGGACAAATCTCTGTGGAGATGTGAAAAATACATGTGTTTATATTTGCTGTTGTTTTTGCTGTTAACACTGAAGTTAACACTTTTCTAACAATGAATTACACTTTTCTATAAAATCATTCCTGAACCACTTTGTCTTTGTGAAACTATGTGTGTAAATTATTGGGTGAGAATACCTGTATATGTAGATGGATAGGGTTTTCATAGAGTTTGAATAACATAAAAATATAATCAGTCTATACTGTGTGACATGATTTGTGGTCTGTACCATCCATTTCCACTTTACTAAGTTATCCTCACTGTATTCAGATGCTTCCCTGCTGTGGTACACACACATACCTGGCCAATATGTTTACCTCTAGCTATGTTCTGTTAGAATTAGCTTAGATGTGATGTTAGATTGCTCCATATTATGCCTCTTCTAATGAGCATTGTTTCATGTCCATTAGAACGGTCTTGAGTCATGTAACTGAATCCTTAAATATTGTTGTTTACCAAATTCCAGTTACTCTAAATAGCGAATGAGAGTTACTGAGAATAATGGAAGATAATGTATTATACACTCTATTAATCATAGAATGGATAAGGTATAGGGAGAAATAATGGTGAACTTTATTACCTTTCTAAAGGTATACAAGTAGCACTCATGCCAAGTAATCCATTCTCACCTGTGATTGGTAGAAATAAAGTGAGAGAAGACACAGCAGCAAGACATAGTATATAAAAATCACCTTTTAAATAGACCTGGCAAATGGGCTTCAAACTATAACATATCTATTTTTTAATTATAAAATTAAATTTTTAGATTACTTTTAGCTTTACTGAAAACCTGAGAGGAAAAAAACGTACACTTCTTATATACTCCCTCACTTCCATCACCCCCCCTCCCCCAACTAATAAGTTTCCTCCCTCAACCCTGCAAGTTTCTCTTGTTGATAACATCTGGAACTTTCATAACATCTGGTTATGACGAATGAGCCATTATAGATAAAATATTATTTTTTTGTCTTTTTTTTTTAAGGGATGCCCTATGGCATATGGCAATTCCTGGCCTATGCCACAGCCACAGAAATAGCAGATCTGAACCTCCATCATCATGGATCCTTGTCAGATTCATTTCTGCTGAGCCATGATGGAACTCCCTAATAAAATATTATTAACTAAAGTCCATAATTTACATTAGAGTTCAGTTTTTGTATTGGACATTCTATGGGTCTGGGCAAATGCATAATGAAATATATCCACCCCGAAGAAAAGTTTCACTGCTCTAAAATTCTCCTGTGTTCCACCTATTTATTTTTCACTTGCTTACTCCTTACCTCTGCACCTCAGCTCTTTTTACTAACTGCACACTTTTATCTTTACAAGAATGGCATATGGTTAGAATCATACAGTATGTTATCTTTTCTGACTGTCTTTGATTGTCTTCTTTCACTTAGCAATATGCATTTTAAGTTCTTTTTTGTCATTTGGAAGATTGATCTCATTTATGTTTATTGCTGAATAATATTCTTTTGCATAGAAAAACTGCAAATTGTTTATCCATTTATCTACTTAGGGACATCTTAGTTGCTTCCAAGTTTTGGCAATTCTGAATGAAGTTGCTATAAACATATAGGTAGAAGTTTTTTGTGTGAACATAACTTTTCAATTCACTGAGTAAATACCAATGAGTGTGATCATTTGTTCATATGATGAATGTGTTTAGTTTTATAAGAAGCCATCAAAATACCTTCCAGAATGGTTGTACCATTAGCATCCCCATCAGCAATGAATGAGAGTTCCTGTTGCTCCACATACTTTCTGGAATTTGGTGTTGTCAGGATTTCAGTCATTCTCACAGGTATATAGTATATCTCATTTTTTTTGACATATACTTTTTATTGGTAATAACTGCTTATGCCATTTTGAGGATCTTCAGGAAACTTCTATAATCAATTAGACAGTGTGTTTTGGGGGAGGAGAGGGTAATCCATTGTTTGTAATTTACATTTGCTTTTCACAATTTAGGGTTCTGGTGGATTGAACTGTATGAATTAGAGCAATCAAATAATTCAATCCTACATTTGTCGGTAATCAGATTATAACAATTTTCTCTTTTTCAAGCACTATGATTGAATTAAGGGGCATAAGGAGCTATGAAGCTCAGAAGCTATCATCACTTAGACTTTGTTATATGTCAAAAATCATACACAAAAATCATAGCTTTGTTTATTTCAAAAATTGGACTGTAAGAACATCCAATCCAATTTCTCCTCTTTCTTTGCCTTTCTATTTTGTACCTTCTAGCCATATATCTACTGTGGGAAAAAATGTCTGTCTTCATATGACTTATGAGAGAAAAAACAAAATACTCAGGCAGACTGACGTTTTTCCTAATCTGACCATGGCCAGTTTCTAAGATCACTGGTGATTACTCTGAGCTCAAGCTAAGCTGTATTTTCACTTTTTCCAAGGTACTTTCTCTCAACTCACAACATTTGCTAACAGTAGTCTTGCTGATTTGACTCGTCTTCCTTATATTCTCTACCAATTCAAATATTGCCAATCTTTCTTCAAATTCTTATTAATTCCTCTACTAATAATCACAAAAGACCTTGCATTGTTAACTAAACATGGATTGTATCTTTATTATATCCTTCTATGTAAACGATATGATTTAGAAAGAGAAAGAAAAATCCTTTTGTATTTTTTTGCAGTCCTTAAAGTACAATGTTCGTAGTATTTATTAATGCCTATTCATTGAAAGGGTATGTCAAAACATTAATTCTTATAATTATGTATATATACTATTGGTTTTTTAATGATTTTTATTAAATATTGGCTTTTTAAATGATTTTTATTTTTTCTATTATAGATGATTTACAGTGTTCTTTCAATTTTTTACTGTACAGCAAGGTGACCCAGTCACACATACACATATATATTCCTTTTTCTCACATAATCATGCTCCATCATAAGTGAGTAGGCATAGTTCCCAGTGCTAGAAAGCAGGCTCTCATTGCTTATCCATTCCAAAGGCAATAGTTAGCATCTATTAACCTGAAATTCCCAGTCCATCTCATTCACTCCCCCTCCCCTTTGGTAACCACAAGTCTGTTCTCCATGCGCATGATTTTCTTTTCTGTGGAAAGGCTCATTTGTGCCATATATAGATTCCAGATATAAGTGATATCATATGGTATTTGTCTTTCTCTTTCTGACTTACTTCACTTAGTATGAGAGTTTCTAGTTCCATCCATGTTGCTGCAAATGACATTATTTTGTTCGTTTTTATGGCTGAGTGGAATTTAATTGTGTATATATACCATATCTTTTTTTTTTTTTTTTCCCACTGTACAGCAAGGGGGTCAGGTTATCCTTACATGTATACATTACAATTACATTTTTTCCCCCACCCTTTGTCCTGTTGCAACATGAGTATCTAGACAAAGTTCTCAATGCTATTCAGCAGGATCTCCTTGTAAATCTATTCTAAGTTGTGTCTGATAAGTCCAGGCTCCCGATCCCTCCCACTCCCTCCCCCTCCCATCAGGCAGCCACAAGTCTCTTCTCCAAGTCCATGATTTTCTTTTCTAGGGAGATGTTCATTTGTGCTGGATATTAGATTCCAGTTATAAGTGATATCATATGGTATTTGTCTTTGTCGTTCTGGCTCATTTCACTCAGTATGAGATTCTCTAGCTCCATCCATGTTGCTGCAAATGGCATTATGTCATTCTTTTTCATGGCTGAGTAGTATTCCATTGTGTATATATATACCACTTCTTCCGAATCCAATCCTCTGTCGATGGACATTTGGGTTGTTTCCATGTCTTGGCTATTGTGAATAGTGCTGCAATGAACATGCGGGTGCACGTGTCTCTTTTAAGTAGAGTTTTGTCCGGATAGATGCCCAAGAGTGGGATTGCGGGGTCATATGGAAGTTCTATGGATAGATTTCTAAGGCATCTCCAAACGGTTCTCCATAGTGGCTGTACCAGTTTACATTCCCACCAACAGTGCAGGAGGGTTCCCTTTTCTCCACAGCCCCTCCAGCACTTGTTATTTGTGGATTTATTAATGATGGCCATTCTGACTGGTGTGAGGTGGTATCTCAGGGTAGTTTTGATTTGCATTTCTCTTATAATCAGCGATGTTGAGCATTTGTTCATGTGTTTGCTGGCCACCTGTAAATCTTCTTTGGAGAAATGTGTATTCAGGTCTTTTGCCCATCTTTCCATTGATTGATTGGCTTTTTTGCTGTTGGGTTGTATAATTTGCTTATATATCCTAGAGATTAAGCCCTTGTCGGTTGCATCATTTGAAACTATTTTCTCCCATTGTGTAAGTTGTCTTTTTGTTTTCTTTTGGGTTTCCTTTGCTGTGCAAAAGCTTTTCAGCTTGATGAGGTCCCATGGGTTTATTTTTGCTCTTATTTCTATTGCTTTGGGAGACTGACCTGAGAAAATATTCATGATGTTGATGTCAGAGAGTGTTTTGCCTATGTTTTCTTCTAGGAGTTTGATGGTGTCCTGTCGTATATTTAAGTCTTTCAGCCATTTGGAGTTTATTTTTGTGCATGGTGTGAGGGTGTGTTCTAGTTTCACTGCTTTGCATGCAGCTGTCCAGGTTTCCCAGCAATGCTTGCTGAATAGACTTTCTTTTTCCCATATGATGTTCTTGCCTCCCTTGTCAAAGATTAATTGACCCTAGGTGTCAGGGTTTATTTCTGGGTTCTCTATTCTGATCCATTGGTCTGTCTGTCTGTTTTGGTACCAGTACCACAGTGTTTTGATGACTGTGGCTTTGTAGTATTTCTTGAAGTCTGGGAGAGTGATGCCTCCTGCTTGGTTTTTGTTTCTCAGGATTGCTTTGGCGATTCTGGGTCTTTTGTGGTTCCATATAAATGTTTGGATGGTTTGTTCTACTTCTGTGAAAAATGTCATGGGTAATTTGATAGGGATTGCACTGAATCTGTAGATTGCTTTGGGCAGTATGGCCATTTTTACAATATTGATTTTCCCAATCCAGGAACATGGAATATCTTTCCATTTCTTTACATCTTCTTTGATTTCTTTGATTAAAGTTTTATAGTTCTCGGCATATAGGTCCTTTACCTCCTTGGTCAGGTGTATTCCAAGGTATTTGATTTTGTGAGGTGCAATTTTAAAAGGTATTGTATTTTTGTATTCCTTTTCTAATAGTTCATTGCTGGTATACAGAAATGTGACTGACTTCTGAATGTTAATCTTATAGCCTGCTACTTTGCTGAATTTATGAATCAGTTCAAGTAGTTTTGAGGTTGAGTCCTTAGGGTTTTCTATGTATAGTATCATGTCATCTGCATACAGTGACAGTTTGAACTCTTCTCTTCCTATATGGATGCCTTTTATTTCTTTTGTTTGTCTAATTGCTATGGCTAGGACTTCCAAAACTATGTTGAAGAGCAGTGGTGAGAGTGGGCATCCCTGTCTTGTTCCATATTTGAGGGAGAAGGCTTTCAGTTTTTCCCCATTGAGGATTATATTTGCTGTGGGTTTCTCATAAATGGCTTTGATTATATTCAGGAATCTTCCCTCTATACCCGCTTTGGCGAGGGGCTTGATCATGAATGGATGTTGGACTTTGTCAAATGCTTTTTGTGCGTCTATTGAGATGATCATATGATTTCTGACTTTTTTTTGGTTAATGTGGTGTATGATGCTGATTGATGTGCGTATGTTGAACCATCCTTGTGAACCTGGGATGAACCCGACCTGGTCATGGTGTATAATTTTTTTGGTATGTTGTTGGATTCTGTTGGCTAAGATTTTGTTGAGAATTTTTGCATCTATATTCATCAATGATATTGGGCGATTTTGGTGGTATCTCTGTCTGGTTTTGGAATGAGGGTGATGGTGGCATCATAGAATGTCTTTGGGAGTATTCCTTCTTCTTCAACCTTTTGAAAGAGTTTAAGGAGGATGGGCACCAATTCCTCTTTATCTGTTTGATAGAATTCACCTGTGAAGCCGTCTGGTCCTGGACTTTTATTTGTAGGGAGTGATTTTATGACCTCTTCAATTTCATTTCTAGTGATCGGTCTGTTCAGGTGGTCTGTTTCTACTTGATTCAGTTTTGGCAGGCTGTAAGATTCTAGAAAATTGTCCATTTCTTCCAGATTGTCAGACTTGTTGCCATATAGTTGTTCATAGTATTCTCTTATGGTTTTTTGTATTTCTGCTGTATCCGTTGTGATTTCTCCTTTTTCATTTATAATTTTGGTTATTTGGGTTCTTTCTCTCCTCTTTTTAGTGAGTCTGGCCAGGGCTTTGTCCATTTTGTTCACCTTTTCAAAGAACCAGCTCTTGGTTTTATTCATTTTCTCTATTGTTTTTTGAGTCTCTATTTTATTGATTTCTTCTTTGATCTTGATAATTTCCTTCCTTCTGCTGACTTTAGGACTTTTTTGTTCTTCTTTTTCTAATTCGTTTAGGTGGAGGATTAAGTTGTCCATTTGGGATCTTTCTTCTTTTTTGAGAAAGGCCTGTATCACTATAAATTTCCCTCTGAGCACTGCTTTCACAGCATCCCATAGATTTTGAGCGGTTGTGTCTTCATTATCATTTGTTTCAAGGTAGTTTTTAATTTCCTTCTTGATTTCCTCATTGACCCATTGGTTTTTTAGGAGCATGTTGTTTAGGCTCCATGCAGTAGGTTTTTTCTCTTTTCTTTTCCCATGGTTGGTTTCTAATTTCATGGCATTGTGGTCAGAGAAGATACTTGAGATAATTTCTATGCTCCTAAACTTATTGGGATTCGCTTTGTGTCCCAATATGTGGTCGATTCTTGAGAATGTTCCATGAGCATTTGAGAAGAATGTGTCTTCTGCTTTTTTTGGATGTAGTGTCCTGAAGATATCAATGAAGTCTAACTTTTCTATTGTTTCCTTTAGGATCTCTGTTGCTTTATTGGTTTTCTGTCCAGAGGTTCTGTCCCTTGATGTGAGGGGGGTATTAAGGTCTCCTACTATGACTGTATTCTCATCAATATCCCCCTTTATGTCTGTTAATATTTGATGTATGTATCTGGGTGCTCCTATATTTGGGGCATATATATTGACGATAGTAACATCCTCTCCTTGGATGGATCCCTTAATCATTAAGTAGTGTCCTTCTTTGTCTTTCTTTATGTCTTTTGTTTTAAAGTCTATTTTGTCTGATATGAGTGTTGCGACTCCTGCTTTTCTGTCATGTCTATTGGCGTGAAATATTTTTCCCCACCCTTTCACTTTCAATCTATATGTATCTTTTGTCCTAAGGTGAGTTTCTTGTAGGCAGCATATTGAAGGGTTTTGCCTTTTTATCCACTCAGCCACTCTGTGTCCTTTGATTGGGGCATTCAGTCCATTGACATTAAAGGTGATAATTGATAGATGATTATTTATTGCCATTTTGAACCTCGTGTTCCAGTGGATTCTATGGTTCTCCATTCTTCCTTTCTTTCTTTTTTTTTTTTTTTTTGGTTGGATGGTCTCCTGTTATTATCTGCTTGAGTGTATTTTTTTTTCCATTTTTTGCAAATGCAATATTTGGTTTTGGCTTGTGGTTGCCCTGTTTTTTAAGTATGCTAACCCCTTCCCATAATTGTGTGTTTTAGCCTGATGGTCCTGTAAGTTCAAACACTTCATCACTATATTAAAATTAAGAAGAGAAACATACAAACAAACAAACAAAAAGGGTTATTTACTTCCTAACATCCCTTGCCCACATTTTATGGTTTTGATGACTCTTTTTTATTTTTTTCTTTTTAATTTTATTTTGTTTGAAGCATGTTCATGATTAAATCGTTATGCTGGCTTATTTGAGTGATTGCTCTCTGATTGCGGTTTCCTCAGTCCTAGTTCTTCCTCTTCTTCTTCTTTTTTTTTTCTTTTCTTTTTTCTTCCCTTTCCTTCCTTTCTTTTTGGTTTAGAGAAGCCCTTTCAATATTTCCTTTAACCTGGGTTTTGTGTTGTAATATTCTTTAAGTTTTTGTTTGTTGGAAAACATTTTTATTTCCCCTTCTATTTTAAATGATATTCTTGCTGGATAGAGTATTCTAGGTTGCATATTTTTTCCTTTGAGCACTTTCAATATCTCTTGCCATTCCCTCCTTGCCTGTAGTGTTTCTGTAGAGAAGTCAGCTGATATTCTTATGGGGGTTCCCTTGTAGGTAACATTCTGTTTTTCTCTTGCTGCCTTTAGGATCCTCTCTTTATCACTAACTTTTGCCATTTTTATTATGATGTGTCTTGCTGTGGGTCTGTTTGGGTTCAGTTTGTTTGGGGCCCTCTGTGCTTCTTGTATCTTGAACCCAGTATCCTTTAGATTTGGGAAGTGTCCAGCGATAATTTCTTCAAATATATTTTCCATCCCCCTATCTTTTTCTACTCCTTCTGGAATTCCTATTATGTGTAGATTGGCCCGCTTTATGTTATCCCATAGGTCTCTTATATTGCTTTCCAGTTTTTGGATTCGGTTTTCTGTCTGTTGACCGGATTGAGTGATTTCCATGATTCTCTCTTCCATATCACTGATTCGTTCTTCTGCATTATTCATTCTGGTTTTTACTGCCCTTAGTTCCATTTGCATCTCTGCAAATGAATGTTCTAGTTTTTCTTGGCTCCTCCGTATATGTTCTAGTTCCTTTCTGAGGGTATCTGCATTACTGTTCATAGCTTCTCTTAATTCCTTCAGTATTTTCACTATTTCTCTTTTGAACTCCAGCTCTGTCAGACTGCAGAGATCTGTTTCATTGTGGACTGTTTTAGGTGAGTTCTCCTGTTGGTTTGACTGGGGGTGGTTTCTCTGCTTCTTCATCTTGCTTGTTGTTTTCTTTCTCCTGAGGGAGTTGTACTCTCCGTTATCTGGCAGTGTTTGCCTTGTCACTGCCGTGGACTATTTCCTGAGGGCTGGCGTTGTTGGTCAATCTTTTTTGAGGCAGTGTGGCTTTTCTGGAGTGTTGATGGGGCTAACAGTGTTTCTTTGAAGCAAAGGAGGACTTCCTGAGGGCAGACAGGACTGGGAGGTCCACACCACGATGTATACCACATCTTCTTAATCCATTCATCTGTTGATGGGCATTTAGGTTGTTTCCATGTTTTGGCTATTGTGGATAGTGCTGCAGTGAACATACAGTGAATATGTCTTTTTCAAGGAAAGTTTTGTCCAGATATATGCCCAAGAGTGGGATTGCTGGATCATATGGTAGTTCTATATTTAGTTTTCTGAGGTACTGACATACTTCTTTCTATAGTGGTTGTACCTATTTACATTCCCACCAACAGTGAAGGAGGGTTCCCCTTTCTCCATACCCTGTCCCTCATTTGTTATTTGTGGACTTATTAAAGATGGCCATTCTGACTGGTGTGAGGTGGTAGGTAGTTTTGAGTTGCATTTCTCTAATAATCAGTGATGTTGAGCATTTTTTCATGTGCGTGTTGGCCATCTGTATATCTTCTTTGGAGAAATGTCTATTCAGGTCTTTTGCCCGTTTTTCAGTTGGGGTTGTTGGCTTTTTTGCTGTTGAGTTGTATAAGTTATTTGTATATTTTAGAGATTAAGCCCTTGTCAGTTGCATCATTTGAAACTATTTTCTCCCATTCTGTAAGTTGTCTTTTTTTTTTCTTTTTCCTAATGGTTTCCTTTGCTTTGCAAAATCTTGTCTGTTTGATTAGGTCCCATTTTTTTATTTTTGCTTTTATTTCTGTTGCCTTGGGAGACTGACTTAAGAAAACATTTGTAAGGTTGATGTCAGAGAATGTTATGCATGTGTTCTCTTATAGGAGTTTGATGGTGTCTTGTCTTACATTTAAGTCTTTAAGCCATTTTGAGTTTATTTTGTGCATGGTGTGAGGGTGTATTCCAGTTTCATTGATTTACATGTGGCTGTCCAGTTTTCCCAGCATCACTTGCTGAAAAGACTTTTTCCCATTTTATATTCTTGCCTCCTTTGTTGAAGATTAATTGACCTCCTTTATTTCTGGATTTTCTATTCTGTTCCATTGTATGTCTGTTTTGGTACCAGTACCACACTGTCTTGATTACTGTGGATTTGCTTTTTTGTTCTATTCTATTTTTGTCTGTGTATTTTTTAGTGTCGCACCAGCGGCATATGGAGGTTCCCAGGCTAGGAGTCTGATTGGAGCTGTAGCCACCGGCCTACCCCATGGCCACAGCAACACAGGATCTGAGACACCACAGCCTACGGCAACGGATTACTATGGCTTTGTAATATTGCCTGAAGTCTGGGAAAGTTATGCCTCCTGTTTGGTTTTTGTTCCTCAGGATTGCTTTGGCATTTCTTGGTCTTTTATGGTTTCCTATAAATTTTTGGATTGTTTGTTCTAGTACTGTGAAAATTGTCATGGAAAAAAATTCCAAAAAAAAAAAAAAACCAAAACAGAGTTCCTGTCGTGGCATAGTGGAAATGAATGCGACTAGGAACCATGAGGTTGTGGCTTTGACCTCTGCCCTGCCTCAGTGGGATAAGGATCTGGCATTTTCATGAGCTGTGGTGTAGGTTGCAGATGATGCAGCTTGGATCTGGTGTTGCTGTGGCTCTGGTGTAAGCCAGCAGCTACAGCTCTGATTAGACCCTTAGCCTGCGAACCTCCATTTTCCGTGGATGCGGCCCTAAAAGGACAAAAGACAAAAAAAAAAGGAAGAAAGAAAATTGTCATGGGTAATATGATAGGGATTGTATTGAATCTGTAGATTGCTTTGGGTAGTATGGCCATTTTTATAATACTATTTTTTCCAACCCAGGAGCATGGAATATCTTTCTATATCTTTGAATCCTATTTAATTTCCTTGATTAATTTTTTAATAGTTCTCAGCATATAAGTCTTTCACATTCTTATTAGTATAAACATTGTAAATGATTTTTGAAAATTCATGTTTCCAATATCCTTACTTCTTTTTCCCCCCTTTTGATATAAAAGAGAAAATTCCAGTGGATGGAAAGGTCTTTGTGTGTTAATTCTAATACTAAGGTATATAACTATAAAACTTGTACTCACATCACTTATGCTCTGCACCTGCTCTCTGTCTACCCATTGGAATAACATGCAGTTTATATTATGCATGTTGTATGTCTCTTACAGATAGAAAGTTCTGTGGGTGAATATAGGGTCATTATACAGTGTGTATTATTAAAGGCCCCTCAGAAAACAAAATTTAAGGTATTTGGTAAAACACATTAAGGCAGAGAGTACTTGGTGAAGATTTGTTTATGTTCCCTTTTGGGGCATTGATTTGAATTTAAAATGTATTGAAAGGAGAGTGAAGCAATTGAACTATTTTGTGAGCATGCTAATTAAATTTTGGAAGGTCTCTTGAAACAATGCACAGATAAAGGTCCATCTGAAACATAAATAAAACCACCAGTCTCTGAAGAGTTCCTGTGAAAGAACAGATAGGAAAAAGTATTTAAAACACCATTGTTTTCTCTGTAATCATCTCCTTTTCTGTGTGTGGATATGTGTCTTGGTGTATTTATAGCTTGTAAATTGGCTTATATTCTGAAATGCTCTTTTCCGATAGTCATTTAATAATTTGTATGTGCTTTTATTATTCTGTCATGTCATAAAGTTCAGTTGTTAGCTGGTAGAGGTTATCGAATGCTAGTTATCGAATGCTTCTGTCATAAATCAATATAACTTTAACTTCTTGGCTTGAAACTAGAGAACTGACCAATTCATTGCCAAGAACCCTCTTGATAAACTGTTCCTTAAATCTACTGAGGCCAGAACACTTTGACCCAAAGCAACAAAATTATCGCTGAGAAAGAACATTGGAGTTTTTTCAGAACAAATTTCTGAAGCCCAATTTTAAAATTCATTTGATTGAAAGAAGGAGAGAAATGGAGAGCTGAATTTCAAATTCAGGTCTTTCTATCTCTGAAGCACATTTTAAAAACACTATGTTTTATATTACCTCTCTTACTCTAGAAACTTAGAGAAGGTTTTTCCTTTGGTTTTTGTTTTGAATGTTCATAAGCCTGGATTTCATCCACTTTACAACAAGGAAAAATAATGGTATTTATCTTATAGAGATGATCCAAGGGTTCAATAAAATCATATGGGTAAAAAGCTTAGAAGAGTGACTGACATAATCACAAGCATAAAAACAACAGCAGGATTGATATACATTAAATGCTTCTGAATCCATAGTGCTTGAAAAATGGATTTAAAATGCTTTCTTACTGTCATTCATTCAGTCATTCAAGAAATATTGCTGGGAGGCTAATAGGTATGACAATTTATTCTTAGCTATGTGAATGACTATAAAGATGAATAAAGCATATATGAGTGTCTCCCAATCTGGGAGACAAGGCATAAAATCATGTCAGTAAATAAACTCTTGTTTTAACTGCAAATGTGACACCCCCCACTCCTAACCTCTAATGTGGAGGGTGGAGGCTGTTGAAACAACATTTTTCCTTTTCAAGCTAGTTTCTCAACAATTTCTACTAAGGAAGTATTAGGGGAAGGTAGAAGGCAAGAAAATGGAGAAAAACCTCTTCCTTTCCTTTTTGTTTGCTGCTTTTGTCAGCATTACCTCATGCTGCTCTTCACCTCAGCAGCAGCCCTTGATTCAACCAGCCTGTGTGTCCTATTTCCAGCTGCTTAGCTGCTTCCAGTTCTCATAGAATGAACCCTATTGTGCACCTCAATGGAGCACTGGCACCAAGCAAGAAGAGCCCTTCCCCTTGCCCATGGGGGGCCCCTTCTCCCATCTTTTAGGTTCTTAGATCTTTAATAAGTAGCTGTCCTTGAGAACACAAACTATTTCAAAACTCCCTTTGTTTAAAAAAAAAGTTGGAAAAATATTTCAAGACTGAGAGTGTAAATTTGCTCATATCATTTATTTATTTGTTTGTTTGTTTGTTTTTGTATTTTTGCCTTTTTAGGGCTGTACCCATGGCATATGGAGGTTCCCAGGCTAGGGATCAAATCAGACCTGCAGCCACCAGCCTACCCAACAGCCCCAGCAACACCGGATCCAAGCCACATATGTGACCTACACCATAGCACAAGGCAACGCAGCATCCTTAATCCACTGAGCAAGGCCAGGGATTGAACCTTCGTCCTCATGGATACTAGTTGGATTTCTTGCCACTGAGCCCCAACGGGTACTCACCTCATGTCACTTTTTAAAAAGCATTTGTTTAAATCTGAAAGGTGATAGAAAAAGAACCAAGAAATTCTACTTTGTTACCCCAGCCTTAAAGGTGGTAGCTGCTTCCAGCATTGATAATCTCTTCTTACCTCATTGTCTTCTTGTTCCCAGTCTTCCAAAATATGGATTGACTTCCTATTAACATAACTGATGTGATTCCTGTTCTCCCAACCCAATACGTACTGAATAAAGAACTGATACTGGAGGTTGATACTAGAAGAATTGATAACAGAAATGGTGAAGAGTAGCATTGTTGAGCCCAGAAAATAAGTTTGATCATGTCCTTGGTCATGGCATAAAACCGAACCGTTTGTTAATGGTAAATGGGATACTAGAAATCTGTAATATGCTGTGATTTATCCATTAATCAAATAACCAGACATGTATACTTGTAATGAAGGGTCTTCTGGAGCAAAGCTCTAGAAGCCAAGCTGTAGCTGTCCTTCACTATCTGTTCATAGTGGTGAGTACAAGATTATAAAATGGAACAAATTTTTTTTTTGTCTTTTTGCCATTTCTTGGGCCACTCTCATGGCATATGGAGGTTCCCAGGCTAGGGGTCTAATCGGAGCTGTAGCCGCCAGCCTACGCCAGAGCCACAGCAACATGGGATCCAAGCCGCAGCTGCAACCTACACCACAGCTCACGGCAATGCCGGATCCTTAACCCACTGAGCAAGGCCAGGGATCGAACCTGCAACCTCATGGTTCCTAGTCAGATTCGTTAACCACTGTGCCACAATGGGAACTCCCGGAACAATTGTTTTAACTGTATTTGAGAGTTTACAGATAAGTGAGAAAAATAAACAAACATCACACAGGAAAGCTCATGGCTTTAAATTAGTAGATCAAATCATGGCAAAAAATTCCAGACGCTTCTAAGGCCATCTGAGTGGGTGTGGATTAAGTTGAGAAATGTGAAACTCTTGAGTTTCTCTAAGCCTCTCTCTTCAGCACAAAAAGCTTTCTTTCCTCTGTTTAGGAGACTAGCCTCCTCTTAATTGAAGATCCCATAATTCACCTGACGGACTTGTCCTATGAAAGTTGTCCATTTTCCTCAAGCTTTTCCCTCCACACTTACTATCTCCAGACCCATACTTAGAGTCAGAGCTCTTCTAGAGCTCAGCATGCTCTTGAAGGATACATATAAAGTCTGGCCTAGGAGGAACTAACCTATACTTCAAAATAATTGCAAGATTTTGCTAAGTGATACAAAGCCAGGGAAAAGCCAGGGAATATGTCAGATACTGTATTCTGAAAAAGCTAGACAAACGATGACAAAATATAACAGGGGATTGGGCTAGATATATTGATATGGGTACAACTAACAGTGACTCTATGTTTAATAGATTCAATTGCACATCTGAAAGTAGTAGTAAAAGTTGATTAGGTAGGTTGTTTGAAATGTGTACTTGACCTAAATTCAAGGAGATTGAAATGCCATAACTTATTTCTCATAACATAGAAGAAAGAGCAGAAAAGTTCAGAGAGAGAGGAATGTTAGAACAGTTTACCATATGCAAGCTGTCACCCTCCTTTCTTCCACATCACTCCCATCAAGAGGACTTAGAAAGAACTCTCTTCCTAAAGACAGAGAAAAAATCAGGAGGAGGTCAGGGTACCAGACATTTCAAGTAACACTGAAAAGGTTTTGTGATCCTATCTACCACAGTTCAGACATGAGGATGGGAGATTTTGCTATTGATTCCTCATATGTCACCATTGAGATGAGCTTCCTGATATTAGTGTACTAGATGGAGGGATTCCAGAGCAATAGAAGCCAGTGCCGTAACTGCCAAGGCTAAGCTGAATCATATAACAAATAAACAGCAGGAACAAATTACTAATCAGGATATTTTAACCCGTAGGGATCTTTCATGTTAGCCAATTGATCATGCTGTTCCTACTGAATTTTCCCAAATATATTTAATAATGGCAATATATTTTATGTTTGTGGCCAGAAACATCACTTAACTTCCCACAGTGGAGAGGCATGACCTCTCACTCAGTTCCCTGAACAAGGCCAGTTCACATATCTGGAACAGCTTGATTGATAGTCTTGGGAGATGCCCTTGAGTAAAGACCAGCCACACTGTATCAAGTATACACTGTAAATTTCCCTCCATGCCTTCTTCAAAAATCCTATAGCCATGAATTGGGGTGACCATACATAGAGCAGAAGAAAATATCAATCCCTGAGAAGTTACTTTCTGGCTCTGAAGAATTGCTGATTTCTGGTAACCCCAAATACATATTGACTTACCAAAGTCAGAGATGATTATGGTCAAGTGATGTATGAAATTTTGAACTGTATTTGAATCACAGTGGGCTCAGTTCTGCTAACACATGGTTGTTCTTTCCTTAATTTCTAAAAGTATACATAAAGTAAAAATAATTAGCTAATGGCAATGTTTCTGACACTTAAAGTGAAGATGTTTTTTGGGGAAAAGCCAAGTGAAAGTTTTGGGGAATTTTCTCCACTCCAAAATGGCAAAGATAATATAGCATGTAATAATGGCTAAAAAAAATTCTTTAAATGCTGGGAGTTCCTGTCAAGGTGCGGCGGAAACAAATCCAATAAGGAACCAAGAGGTTTCGGGTTCGATCCCTGGCCTCCCTCAGTGGGTAAAGGATCCGGCGTTGCTGTGAGCTGTGGTGTAGGTTGCAAATGCACCTTGGATCTGGCGTTGCTGTGGCTATGGTACAGGCCAGCGGCTACAGCTCTGATTTGACCCCTAGCCCTAAAAAGCAAATAAATAAATAAATAAATAAACTCTTTAAAAAAATTTCTTTAAATGCAAGATGCTTTGTAAAATGAGAGAGTCAATAGAGAAGGAACCAGTTATTTATTTATTTATTTTTTCTCTCTCTCTCTCCATCTGTAAAGGGATCTTAGAGAACTTGATGTTTGAGTTGTCTCTAAAATGTTGAGAAGATTGCCTGAAAGAATTGTGGGAGGAGGGAGAACTTCAGAGTGACTCAGAGGGTTGTGACCGCAGGAGGTTGGGGGAGGTGCATCAGCCCAGCATGACTGGCATGTTGGGTCTTTATGAGGATGCTGGGCTATTGGCCCTGGAGAAATAGACAAACAGATTACCCAAGTATATTTTGTATTATGCTAAAGAATGTGGACTTTGAAGATAAGTCTTTAAATATTTTTAATTCATGAGATAATATGATCTGACTTGCCCAAAAGGTGTAAGTATTTTAAATGTTAATAATAACAGAATAATGTTAATAATGTTATCTTAAATGTTAATAATAATAGAATACATGGGTTCTGAGTCCTTTCTCTAATTGGAGGATGTAGGGCAAACATATTAGACATAGGCCTCCCTACTACCTTTTTCATTTTGGATTTCAACCTGAGTTAGGTCAGAGTTCCATTTGTTTTGGCTAATGACAGGAGTTTGAGGCTCTCTATTGGGACCACTACTGTACTAGATCTAATATAAATAAATGAGTTGCCTAAAGCAATAGAACTTCCTTAACATACCAGTTAGTATTTTGTGCATGCTAAGCACACTTTAGATCTGTCACAACCAGCTGTTCAATTTAAACTTGTGACTGGGTATCTGAACTGCAGCAGTAAAAGATTTTCAAACCCAGTGAACACTAATTACAAAACTATTCACTAGCACTTAAATATTTTCCTTTTTTGATTTTATTTATTTGTTTTTTAAAAAGGTGAACTTATTGCCAATAATTAAATGGAGGAATATTAAAGAGACATTCACGACCTGGTCATATATGGGCAAAAGGTATAAAAGAACCTATCTGTTCTGTAAAAGATGACAAAGTGCTCCAAAATGCTCATCAAACAGGAAAAAGTGTGTCTAGACTATATTAACTTGTGAATTTTAGACTCCTTAATGTGTTTAGAGGATACAGTCATACTATGCACTCACAGACTTAACATGAGAAACACTTCCTGTTGATACCACTATGCTTTTCTGCGCTCTACCCTGACCCCCATTTTTCAACTAGATGGTATTGGGAAAATTAAAAGATAATTTGTTGCAGTGTCACAAGCATTTTTACTCTCATGCTAGAAGGTCCTATACTAATGATCAACTCACAGCAAAATCAGAACTTCTTGCCAGTTTGGGAGTTATATCTTCCATGTGTTGTAGAAAAAAAATTCTAGGTTAGATTAATTAGTGGATCATAGTAAAAATTCTTGCTACTCAAGGTGTGACCCATGTACCAGTAGAACTAACATTAACTATGAGCTTGTTAGAAATGGTAGAAATACATCAGAGTCAACTGAATTAGTATCTACATTTTAACAATACCCCCCAGCTGGTTCATAGGCATATTAAAAATTGAGAAGTACTCAACACAGTTATTTTAGGACTTAAACCTAATTGTATTGTTTTTATTAGGTGTTATTAGTATGCCTTTAAGTATTTTTATATAAAATATTCTACTTGAATGAATTTTTGGTAACCATGATTTTATATATTTCATATTATTGAAATGTTAATTAATAACCCTGTTTTACAATTTCCTGATATCTGGGGTATGTAAGCCTGATGTGAAGTGTTTCCTCAAATATCCCCCTGCTCTGATTCCGGGAAGATTCCTCAGGCATTATTGAAAAATAGTATCTCGTATTCCTTTGTGTATAACAATAAATTCATACTGCTCCTTGTCCCCAAGCAATTTTAAACCTCTTGATACTAATTTCTATCCCTCCTTTTAAGAGTTTATTACATATGCTAACTATTAAGAGTGAAAAATCAGTTCCCACAAAATTCTTTACCCTTCAGATTTGTGAATGTCCAAAATAGGTCACCTATTTTCTTCTCTATTATAGATTTTCAGTTTTTATAAGACTATCTTCTATTAATTTTACAACTAACATCTTCTAAATTTATGTCACAAAACTTTGAATATTATTGTAAAATTCATTGCATCCTCTTTTGTTTATAAGAGACAGCTTGATTTGAGACTTGTGTAGGCGTTAGTATAATACCATAAATTTCATATTTTCAAATAAAAAAGCAGGAAGTCATTTTGTTTTGAACTTTTTGATAGCTGAAAAGACGAATAATAAAGACATTGCAAGATAAGAATGTGTAAATGAGTTGCATGTATAATCTTGTTCAACTATGAACCTGGAATTACTGCAAATAGATATATGTATTAAATCCTTTCTGCTCCACCTATTTGTCCCCACTCCCCTCAACTCATGGCCATCACGCATCTTTTTACGGTCTCTATAATTTTTCCTTTTCAAGAATGTCCATAAAGTTGGAACCATATAGTAGGTAACATACTCAGATTGACTTCTTTTACTTAGCAATATATATTTAAGATTCCTCAATGTATTTTCAAAGTTTGGTAGCTCATTTCTTTTAGTGCTGAATAATATTCCATTTTCTGAATATATCGCAATTTACTTATCCATTCACCCACCGAAGGGTCTCTTGATTTTTTCCAAGGTTTAATAATTATAGATAAAGCTGCTATAAACATGCCTGTTTATGTTTATACATAAACATTAAGTTTCTAACTCATTTGCTAGATTATATGGTAAGAGTAGTTTAGTTTTATAAGAAATCTCCAAACTGTCTTCTAAAGTGGCTGCTCTGCCACCATCTATGGGGGAAAGTTTGTGTTGCTCCAAATCCTCTCCAGCATTTGGTATTTTCAGTGTTCTGGATTTTGGCCTCTCTAGCAGATGTGTAGTGGTATCTCATTGAACTTGCAATTTTCTAATGATATATGATGTGGACCATCTTTCTGCATGCTTGTTTGCCATCTGTATATCTTCTTTGGTGATGTGTCTATTCAAGTCTTTGGCCCATTGTTTTGTCTTTGACCCTTCCTTAAAAGATATTTGTTTTCTTTCTTTTTGCAGTATTTAAAGTCATCCAGTGATTTCTAAATTGTTATTTCAACTGTTAAATATTTTATGTTATTTCATCAAATTGTATCTGACTTGAGATTTTCACTGACACTGAATAAACCATTAAAAATATATTGTAACTATAGCTATGGATCCAAGAATTAATACAGATTCTGAAAATAGGTGCCCTCTATGACTATCTAAAAGTCGCAAAAGTCCATAGCATGATATATTGTTCTAAGGCAAGTCCCTCTAAAAATCATGCCTATGAAACAAGAAATTCAGAAATCTGTGACAGCACTGGAGCCTGATGGCAGAGAGAACGCTGATTCAGTCCCTGAATTTTCCATGACGACTTCTCACCTGCACTTAGCAGCTGTTTATTGCTTGGTTCACTGGAGCATATGATGCTGAACCAAGCCACGGGTCAATAAAGTCATTTACAATGATCAACCCTCTGAGTGAAAGAGGTGATGAATCAACCAAAACTCCTCTAGGCAACAGCCCTAGCAGGGAAATTTTGCACTTTAGGTGGAAACATATAATCAAATAAATCAGCAGCCTGCACATCTCCCTAATTAATTTTACTACCTTTGGAGAAAATGTCCAACAAACTTTTAAATGCTCTCCTCTTTTATTAGGGATGTTAGTGGTTTGATAGCAAACTCTGCAGAAAAGCCTGAAACCTTGACCTTGGAAGGATTTTGCGGTTTCTGCATGTTTATATTATCAGATTTAATTTTTTTTTTTGTCTTTTTGCTATTTCTTGGGCCGCTCCCGCGGCATATGGAGGTGCCCAGGCTAGGGGTCGAATCGGAGCTGTAGCCACTGGCCTACGCCAGAGCCACAACAACGTGGGATCCGAGCCGCAGCTGCAACCTACACCACAGCTCACAGCAACACTGGATCGTTAACCCACTGAGCAAGGGCAGGGACCGAACCCGCACCTCATGGTTCCTAGTCGGATTTGTTAACCACTGCGCCACGACGGGAACTCCAGATTTAATTTTAAATTCAATATTAGCTTTAAATTCTTTCACATTTCCATATGATATGTTCCTGTTAGATGGAACTAAGAAAACCTGGTATGTTTTTAGTTCTTATAAAAGTGGCATTATTAATTACTAAGTCAACAGAATCATAACAACTACTCTTCTCTGAGTGTGACACTAAGTGTAATGTGCCATGTGCTTTCCATGTTCCATCTCCTTTGACCTTCACAAGAAGCTGTGAAGCAGATACTGCATTTAGTCACATTTATGGAAGCTTGGTTGATAAAAAGGTTCAGTAATGTTCTAAAGTTGTAGAGCTTGTAGGTGGGCCAATTAAAAAAAAAGCTTGAATATACATCTCTCAGAGTTAAAAATGCATGCTTCTACATTATGAGCAAGTAATGCATGTCATTTATTTAGATACTGCCTTTCGGAAAATTAACGTGTAATTTCTGAAACTTCAGTACTTTTTAACTGTTTCAAAAGATTTGCTAGGTTCTCTTCCATATGATATTTCAAAATTGATTTAAGAATTAAATAACAGCTTGTTATATTTATTGTTTAATCATAAGAATGACACTTACTACCGAATAACAACTGTTAATGTACTTGGAGTCCTGAGACTGTGACAACGTGTTAACTGCTTGCATGTGTGATCTGACTTAATCTTCACATTAGCACTGGGGAGGGAGGTGTTATCAAACTGTGATGAAATGACGTCAACCAAATAATCTTAAATTTGAAGAGGGAGAAATACATGTAGGATTATGTAGTTCTTCTGCCTGAAAATTCTACCTATTCATGCAATCCTTTATTTTTATTTGTTTAATTTTTTTTTTTTAAAGGCCACACCTGTAGAATATGGAAGTTACTGCGCTAGGGGATGAATCAGTTGCAGCTTCAGGCCTATGCCACAGCCTACAGCAACACTATATCTGAACCACATCTGCTTCCTACACCATATCTCGCAACAATGCCTGATCCTTAACCCACTGAGTGAGGCCAGGGATCAAACACACATCCTCATGGATACTAGTCAGGTTCTTAACCCACTGAGTCAAAATGGGAACTCAAGCAATCCTTTATTTTTTTAAAAATTTATATTGCCCAATAATTTTTGCACTTAGGCCCAATTGTGAGTGACCTCTTAAGACAAGAGGTGAAATGTTTAGGTCCTTTGTGGTTGTTAATCTAATCTTCCCGTAAGCAATATTTCTAGTTTCATATAAAGATTCATCAACTTGGCAGATATTTGTTCACTGCCTACTTGAACAAGGCATGGGGTAGTTGTTGGGTAAAGTCAAAATGTTTTAGAAACTGGACTCCACCATTTTGCAGTTCATAAATATTTCCTGAAGCATGAGATAAGCACAAGCAAATGCAGATAGCACAGCCTTAATTAAATGAGTGTTCCAGACAGCAAAGTGCAACCTAATTTAGCACAGAATGCATGTTAAGTGAATTGAGTTCAGAGAGGAGAGGGATCATTTAGGGCTAATGTGGCCCAATAAGGCTGTAACAGGCAGAACAGATGGACTATATATAAATCAGCTGTCAACTGGGGTTTCCTATTCCCTCTCAAAGTTGTATTTCTCTGGGATCAGCCTCCTTTTCCACAATATCAAACAGGAAGAGATCCGAAGTTTTCTCTGAGAGTTCTCTGAAACCTGGAAAAGCATCAGGGACCCATATAGGACTTCTCAGTCTATGAAAAATCTCTCTAGTCTTCACTCTTTTTTTTTTTTTTTTTGAATTGCATAAATCTGGATCTAATCTTTATCTCTTTTTGAGACTTCTCTCCTTCCCAGATTCCATGAATAAAAATGTAAGAACATTCTCATAAGTCCCTTTGTGTGGACAATAATGTTTAATCTAAATTTGAAGAGAGAGAGGAGAAGGGATGGATTCATCACGCAAACACTACAAACTCAGTGTGGAAATACAGACTCTCCTGTTTCTAATGTTTTCTGCTACCAAACCACTTGAGCTTTTTCTTCTCTGGCCTCTTTGCTACACATAGTATCTGGTTCATGTCCACTCTGAGGTTGTTATCTCTCTCCAGTTTCTCTGCCTCCTTCCTTACTTTCTAAAGTATTTAAAAGAATGCCAAGTTCTTTTTACTTTGTAGTCTAGAGCTCTTTATCTCTCCCTTACTGCACCTCCCAACCTTCAGGCTAATCCATAAAGGCTTTCAGAAGGCTAAGAAGTCTTCTGTAAAACAAGAGACACTCTCCTTAGGAGCACTTGTATTTCTGTGTGTGTGTGTGTCTGTGTGTATGTATGTGTGTATGTATGTATGTATATATATGCACATATATATTTGCACATATATATATACACACACATACATATACATATTTGCTTCACTTTTTGGTCTATGTTGAATTATAAATGTGTAAAATCTTCCACTGAGTGATCATTGTTTTTACTGAGCAGCTCAAGTTATTGAAAACTGAATAAAACATGTCTAAACTGAATAAAACATGTTTGATTGTTATAAAATTAATTATACCTCACCAGAGTCTGTGTCTTTGTGATTCTCATTCCTTGGCTTTAGAGCTTTTCTGAGTCCATGCAGCAAATGTCATGTGATTTCCCCATTCCTTTGAACTATCTTCATGTAAACCTTCACTGCCCCTGCAGCGTATGGATGTTCCTGGTCTAGGGATTGAATCCAACCCACAGCTGTGACCTATGCTGAAGCTGCAGCAATGCCAGATCCTTTTAACCCACTGCCTCAGGTTGGGGATGCAACCTGTACTTCCACAGCAACTCAAGCTGCTGCAGTCAGATTCTTAACCCTCTGCACCACTGTGGTACCTCACTAGACCTTTTTCTTTATGGTGATCGGAACTGAAAACAATTGTCCAGATTTGATCTTATCCATGAAGAATAAAGGAAAGGATGTAGCATCTCCCTAATTTGAAATCCAATGTTTTTGTTAATGAAGACGTATACTGATTTTTTTTTTTTGTAGCTGCAAAGACATTTATTGAATTTAGTAACAATGGAGAAAAATATCTGGATTTTCTTCAATATGTTTCTGCTAATATATATCTTCTCCACAGTGTTTTTATGTAACTATCATGATATAAACCTCTCATGTTTATTTTCTTTACCCTCAGATATTGCTTCCCATTCTCTGATGATGTAGTTGTTTAGCTGACATTGTTTGGATTTTCACTTCAAAACTCAAGTTTATATTATTTTTATATTCTCTATAAAATTTTTTTATTATATGTGAAGCAAAAAAATAAAATATTTCCCATAAAAAAACAGTTTTATGCTTACTACATGCCAGTAATTTCCTGAAATAGCCTCTTTTGTCTTTCTCTTTAATTTAGGAGTTCCAGTGAGTATTCTTCCTCTCTAAAGCTTCAAGGAAATATTCTTGCTTTCTTTTAAGAATTAGTTTTCCCAGCTCTGAGGTACATTACTTAAGACAACCCCTCTCTGAATTATGATGTAATATCTCCTCTTCTTATTCCCAACAGAAATATTTAACAGAAAAAGTCTCTAACTACCTGAAATCATCATATTTAAGAAAAAAATAATTTCTATCTCTTTTAGAGCAGAATTCTGTTTACAAAATATCCCACTGTGGTGCAATGAGATTGGAGCTTCTCTGCAGTGTCAGGATGCAGGTTTGATCCCTGGCAAGGCAAAATGAGTTAAAGGTTCCAGCTTTGTCACAGCTGTGGTGTAGGTCATAATTGCAACTCAGATATGATCCCTGGCCCAGGAACTCCATATGCTCTGGGGAGGCCAAACATAACAAAACAAAACAAAAAATCCTAAAAAGAACACACATATGTATTAATCCTTCATCAATAGATTTATTATTAAAAAAAACAAAAACCAAAAAACACTTACTGCTAAATTTTAGACTTAAAATTATTCACCAGAGGGCCCAAAAGAATGGAGTAGGGAAAAAGACACTAATGTTTTGAGGAGGCCAAAGTCTAATGGGAGAAGAAGATTAATGCTGAGTGCTTAATCTTAGGCTAGGGTTACATAAAAGGTAGTGTTAGGGTTGTATTGTTTCCTTGGTCCCTGCCTACTGCAGCAAAGAAATGGTGAGTATGTTACAGACAAGTTTATTAAAGTGAAAATACACTCTCAGAAAGCGTGGGCTGCCCTGTGAGTAGGGCTCACCCCCCCACCCCTTATAGTTGGGTTTTTATATCCCCATGCTGTGGACTTGCGTGGGGACCTAGTTTTTCTCTTTCCAGCCCACTGATTCTTCCTGCCACGGCCCCCTGTGGGTGCATAAGGGCTGAGTGTTGACTGGTCTTTGTATGGGGCATTTTTGATCTTCTGATTGGCAGAATACCTTATTTGTATGGGGGACAGGATATAGGGAAATTCCCTGGAGAATCCCTCAGTGTTATGTCTGCTAGACCCAGTCCCTCAAGGTGGGGGAAATATATAAATATATATATATATAGCATGTGGAAGTTCCTGGACCAGGGAACCTGCATCATAGCAATGACCTGAGCCATAGTATTGACAATGCTAGATTCTTAACCTGCTAGGCCACCAGGGAACTCCTAACATACAATATTTTATTAAAGATATGGACAATGACTAGAGATGGGTAAACTATTTGGAACAGCACAAGAAATCAGTGATTTTATTTTATTTTATTTTTAAAAGATTTTTAAATTATTTATTTATTTATTTTGCTTTTTTAAGGACCACACCTATGGCATATGGAAGTTCCCAGGTTAGGGATTGAATCAGAGCTACAGTTGCTGGCCTACACCATAGCCACAGCAATGAGGGATCCAAGCCACATCTGCAACCTACACCACAGCTCAGGCAACCAGATCCTTAACCCACTGAGTAAGGCCACGGATCAAACCCACCTCCTCATGGAGCCTAGTTGGGTTCATTAACCCCTGAGCCATGAAGGGAATGCCATCAGTGACTGATTTTAATGTGGGGGATGAGGTAAAGGAGACAGAAGGGACAAGATGATGCACTATTTTCTAACTTTGGAAATTGTATAAATGGTAATACTATACACAGATATATATAATGTAATACTATACACAGATATATATAAAGAAGGGAGGAACAGTTTAAAGAGCTCTAGATATGATGGCTTTGGTATGTAGTATTATAAATGTGACATATATGAGGGAATATAAATATACATTCAGTACTTTTGAAAATTAATCTGAAACCTCAGGAGAGATTGGGAATAACCATCACTTACATATGATACATGAAACCATGGAATTGGACAATATTAATTGAGGTCAGAACCACAGAAAACACCACAATGGAAAATCAAATTCTAAAAAGAATGAGGTAATATAGACTGAAAAAGAATGTTAGAAAAACAAGAGGACATTTATTGTAAACCTAGAAGTCAAAAAAGTAGAGAATTTGAATGAATATCCCAGTTATTTGTTGTTTTATAAAAATCAGTTCAAAATTTGAGTGCTTAAAACTGTACCCATCTTCCACTATTGTGTAAAATTCTGTGTGTTATGTATTTGGAAAAGGCTTGGCTTGGTAGTTCTGGCTGAAGCTCTCTGATGCAATTGCAATTACATAGTGGCTAAAGCAGCAGTATCTGAAAGATGCCATTGTATCGCCTCTCTTCATTTAGTCTCAAGACTTCTCCATGGTATCTCTTTATAGGAGCAATTTGGCCTTCCTTACTAAAAGGCAGCTTCAGAACAGTGGAGCTGTTTACATGACAGCAGAGGGTTCCAGTGCAGGTGTTCCCACTTAATAAGCCACATATATTGCCTTTTACGTTTTAACTTCAGAAGTCATAAATGTCCTATCCGGAGTTCTAATTGGTTACAGTTCCATGAAGATTAAAGTAAAAAGGATTATATTCTACTTCTTGATGGGAAAATGGTAAGGTTCTAGAAGATCATGTGGTAAGGTTCTAGATCAGAAAAACCTTCTGCCGTCTTTTGAAAATTCAGTGTGCAACATAGTGACCCAAAATGTCATATGTGATGGATATATAAAGTATGACAGTGACTAAAATGTACTCATTAGATTTAATTCTGTCAAAGGATATTACATAGCCAAGATAAAGGCAAAATCAAGATTTTAGTGACTTGAGAATTGAATAGGAGGTGATGATGTAGAGAATGTAACAATTTCATTTTTAAATACTGAAGGTCAAGTTTAATAGGATAGACTAGAAATTGAAGCTTTTCAAAGATTAACTTTTTGACATGGGAAGGAAAGACTTGAGTCTGTTTGTATTCTGAAGGCATTAATGATAAATGTTAGTGATTATTTGTAGTTTTTGCTATTTGTTTTGAAAATGGTTGACATGCCAGGTAGCATAGTGTGATAATTAAAGAGTTTGACAGGGAATTAAAGTGTGAAGGTTATCAGTATGAATGAAAAGAAAGGAGGGACTGATGATATTTCAAGTAAACAATGGTGATAACTTATTCAGTAGAGAAGAAAGTAGAGGAAAATTAGATAATTATTAGGAATGGGGTTTGGTTCCAAATAGGTGAAATAACAATCATGTTCAAGGTAAAAAATAATTGGCATTAAGTAATAAAAATAAATCATTTTGCAAAATTACCACTCCATAGTTAGTGAAAGTGGGACAGTTTTACTTTTATATATTATTATTATGGACAAGAAAGGAAATACTTCTCTGAATTTTTTTCTTGTGTTAGAACTGTGTCCAATAATGCAGGATATTTATAAAATGGCTATCAAACTGAGACTGTACCACTCCAAGAAAAGAAGGAATTGAGAAAGTGTGGGCCATCTTGTTTTTGTTAACAAGGATGAAAGAACAAAAAAGTGCTAATGATATGTAATGGCAATGCCAAAAAGATGCAAAACTTTGTGCAGTGCATGGGTCACACTTAAATACTTAAAAATTATCCTGACAATAGTTAAACTCTTAAGAAAGACTTCCTAGCACCTGTAATCATAAACATAAACATGATACAAGTCTTTCTTTTAGATGAAAATGAGATGTGCCCAGATTAACTTTGAGAAATATTTTCAAAAGCTTCATATTAATTGGAATCGTTCCATGGACTACAAATCATTGTGTTATAAATCCCTACAAGTACAATAGCATATTTCTAAATAAAGAGTGTATTGATAATAAAATTTATTTTTAGGATAATTGCATGAGAATCTTGAGGGACAGAAAAATCCTAGGGAAATATTAAGATGGAGTCTTCTTTTTGAGAAAGTGAAATTTCCAATTGACTAAATTTTTATGCAGAAAACTAGGATGATTATCTGATATATTTTCTTAGTTAATTCTGTATCTTTAATCTGACTTTATATCTTCTTTTTTTTGAGACATTTCAAACCCTGACAACATTTGAGATGATCAGTTATTTGTTTTCCCCCAGTATTTAATTAGTCCCAAATATAAAATTATAGTCAGAGGAGAAAAAAACAAACACATTGCGTTTCAAAGTTTTCTTTGGTTCCCTATTCTTAGGTTTTGTGTGTGTGTGTATGGGGAGGAAATATTTTTTTCCATATTTGCCAGCAAATCTTTGACAAATGTTCCTGCTACTGCCTGATATTACTTGAAAACTCAGTAAAATATTTTAGAGAAATCCCATTTAACTCCACTTACTCAGACTTACATATATATTGCCCCTTAAAAAACAAACAAAAAACTGGCAAAGTTAGCAAATTCAAATGGTTAGAAGTTTGGAAATCTGTTTTAAGGCATCATCTTGGTTCTTACAGTGTAGTCAGTATAAGGAGTACCATTTGGAAGAAACAGTGATTAGGCTGTTACTGTGATAGTCAAAGCAGAGGCACTATAGATTGGAGACAACAGTGAGTGTTAAAGAAAAGTGGTGAGGCAAGCACAGTAAGTGTCTCTTTCTGTTTTCATTAACAGTGAGTGGAAATAAGATGGGAGCTCGCGGCGTAAGATGTAGAAAGGCAATTACAACTTTAACTTGCAGTAATTAGACCAATTTCTTCCCTGGCAGAGCTAGAGGATATGAGGTTCGAAGGCACTTTAGGCCCTTCCTTTTAAGGAGTAAAAACCTAGGTAGCAGATTTTGACACCACTCTAAAAATCAGGAGCTGGTTAAGCCCCCCAAATCATCCCTGAGCTGACTTCCTTCTAGCCCAAATCTCTTAAATGAAGGAAAACAAAAAGTTAATCTTTAAGGAATGAAAAAAAGGAACATATTAATCATAATTACATTTTAAATAATATTTTATCTCTGTTAAATTTTCATTTGAGAGATTTAAATTTGTTACTGATGTTTCTTTTTTTTTTTGGTCTTTTGTCTTTTGGGGCTGAACCTGTGGCATATGGAGGTTCCCAGGCTAGGGGTCTAAATGGAGCGTAGCCACCAGCCTACGCCAGAGCCACAGCAACACAGGATCCGAGCCACGTCTGCAACCTACACCACAGCTCACTGCAGCACCGGATCCTTAACCCACTGAGCAAGGCCAGGGATTGAACCAGCAACCTCATGGTTCCTAGTTGGATTCATTGATCACTGAGCCACCACGGGAACCTCCTGATGTTTCTTTCATTCAATATTTCTTTCAGTGTAAACATGTTGAGATATGTATTAGTTTCAATTACTGCCATAACAGATTACCAGAAACTTTAGATCTTAAAACAGCACGAATGTGTAATCTTGTAAAACCAAAGTGTCTCACCAGATTAAAATCTCTCTGATGACTACGAGGAGAATAAGTTTCCTTACTTCTTCAAGTTTCTGGCAGAATTCAGTTTCTGGTGGTTGTAGGACTGGAGCCCCTGGTTCTTTTGTGTCTGTCAGCTGACAGCAGTTACTGTCTTTTAGAGGCTGCCCACCTGCCTTCTCACATGGACCCCTTGCTCTGTTTTCAAAGCCAGCAATGGCAGGTCTGGTCTTTTCAAACTGAATCTCTCTCCCTCCTTCTGTTGTCACGACTCTCACTCTTCTGTCCTCCTGTTAAACTTTTATGAGCTCATGAAATTAAGCCCACCATGATAAGTGGGATAAACTCCTTCTTTTAATGTTAACTTTTATTATATTCTTTTGCCAGACCTCAAGGAAAGATATTCACAGTTTCCAGGTGTTCAGACATGGACATTTTTGGGAGACCCTTATTCTGTTCAACACAAGTGCCTGCTAGATACTAGATATTTGCTAGGTATCAAAAAATATCCGTGCAGTGAAAATTGATTATCCTTGGGATCAGAATCAGGCGTAGAATGCAGATAATCATTATATTAATGTAAAATGACACATGTGATGTGTTAGATAGGTTTTTTCCCCTCTAATAAACTACTTTAATAGGGGCTTATAATAAGAAAATTATTTCTCACTCATAATGCATATTGTAATTTGTCAATAAGGGCTGCTCCATGTAGTTCTGCATCTGGAATTTATACTGAAGTAGCAGTCACCATCAGAGCATGCTGGGAAAGAGAGAGTGGAGAGATTGCATATTGGCTCTTCAAGATTCTGCCTAATGATGACACTTGTCATTTCTTTTTCTTTTTTTTTTTGTCTTTTTTTGCTATCTCTTGGGCCGCTCCCTTGGCACATGGAGGTTCCCAGGCTAGGGGTCCAATCGGAGCTGTAGCCACTGGCCTACACCAGAGCCACAGCAACGCGGGATCCGAGCCGCGTCTGCGACCTACACCACAGCTCACAGCAACGCCGGATCGTTAACCCACTGAGCAAGCGCAGGGACCGAACCCGCAACCTCATGGTTCCCAGTCGGATTCGTTAACCACTGCGCCACGACGGGAACTCCAACACTTGTCATTTCTGCTCACCTTTCACTGATTAACCTTGTCACACATCCAGACTTCACTTCAACTTGACAGGGAAGATCCTCTGGCTCTTTGGGAAGAGAACTAGGATATTTGGAGGGCACCATAAAGTGTTACTAAGTAGAAATGAATAAGTACTTAAGAGGGGGAAGGTCCATGCTGCTAAAGGAAGATTTTTCAGGGGAGTTTGTCTAATGAGAATCTTCCATGATGAGTGATTTTTTTTGGTCTGGGATTAAAGGATGAGTAAGAGTTTAAGAACTGAAAACCTGATAGGAAGAGGAGGAAGCTGCCAGCCAGAAAGGACAATGAGTTTAAAGTCTCAGTGGGTGTCAGGAAGCTTCTTGGAAGTTATTTTGGCTGGTGTACATGCAACCAGGCATTTTCTAATAGATTTGCATTTTTAAGAAATATTACACCATGAGTCTGTGTTAATGTGTTAAACTAGTCTGAGAAATCATAGTCATTATTAAATACAATCAAATTCACTTAACAATTGCTCCCCCAATATTTTACATAATAATTTGAGGCACTTTAACAACAGACTCTAAAGGAACCCTTTAATTAATGTTTTCTACAGTCTCAGCAGTGAATCATCTACACCAAAATCATCTGGGATGCCTGTTAAAATGTATAACCCTAGCCAACCAATATTTAGAGTTGGATTGAGATATCACATTTTTAGGAAACTTTCCAGGAGATTTGTTGCATTGTAAGTTTTAGAAACATTGGTGTAACATAAGGCAGATTCTGAAACCCACAAAATATTTGCATGATTGCTCAAATGAGCAATGCACAGTTCCTTAATTTGAGGACAGATATATACTTGTGAGTAGACACACACTTTTGTTTTTTTGTTTATGATGGACTAAAGATTCATATGAGCATGTTTAGAAACACCTGGAAGAAAACCTAAGTGTGAGAACTGTCACGTAAATTGTTTTTATGGACTAAACATTTGTGACCTTGCCAAATTCACATATTGACATATGATTTCAATGTGATGGTATTCGAAGGTGGGGCATTTGGTTGGTAATTAGGTCATGAGAGCAAAATTCTCAGGAATGAGATTAGCGCCCTCATTAGGAGAGGTCAGGGAGCTACCTTTCCTGGCTCTCTCCCCTGTGAGGATGAAAAGGGAATCTGGCCTTTTGCAACCCAGAGGAGGGCTCTCCCCAAACTCAACCATGCTGGTACTCTGATCTCAGACTTCCCACCCCCAGAACTTTGATTGTTTGTAAGCCACTCATTCTCTGGTACTTTCTCACAGTGGCCCTAACTGACCAAGACATGTTCATACTTATATTGTTCACAGTACTGACCCTATGAAATACTACTCCAATTGTGATAAAGAGTGAAGATCAGCTTGATATGTAAAAGAAGCATTCTGGTAAAGTGAGGGGAAAAACCAAACATATGTAAAATAGGAAGCCTTGAATAAGGACTCCCCAGTGGCTTGAATGTTTCAAGAGGAGAGAAAATTGAGTTAGTATCTCAACTTTGATTGCATATGTAATTGCTCTATATAAAAGTCCCTGATATTCATATTTGCTTTAGATTCCACAAAAAGCAATTTTGTTTTCACAAAATTTCATTCTTCAATTACATCAGTGTTAATTTGAAATTTGCTTTATAGTGTTGTTATTAAGTAACTTATTTTGTTGAGACTTTATACTACAGTATAGGCAGTAAATTGTTCTGTGTTTATACTTAGCTTTATGGTTGAACATAGTCAAGTTATTTTTAAATAGATAATTTAAGCCAATTCAAGGGCCGAGACCAGCTCAGCAGGTGAGGGCTGAAGAACGGTGCTGTGAAACTTAAGAAAAAGTTAACATAAAACAAGACACAGAGACATTTATCTTAATTAAAGGTGGGAACTGGGGGACTCAAGGTCCAAGAGCACCGCTTCAAGAAACCATACTGCTTTTATTGTGCTTTTTAGGATTACATCAAGTGAGGAGAGGGCTATAGGTGCAGGATATAGTTATTTTATTATTTTAAAAGTTCTTGTATTATTTTAAAAGCCACATAGCTGGTCGATGGTTAAGCTTTTATTCTGACCTTTAGGCATTTAACAATCATTAGCATTGAGGAAGCTTGGCTTTAGCAGTCTATGCATAGCATCTAGAGAATCATCATTGTGCTTCTGCAAAGGGCATGCCTATCTGGGCAACCCTGCCTGCCTAGGTTTGCAACTCGTTCTCCTCGTTTATGCATATCCTGCTAACGATCCCTCATAAACCCCTTGGAGCCATGAGGCTCACCTTCCTCTTATTCTTAAGAGGACGTATCATGCTGTGCAAATGGTGTGCCAATCTGCACAGGTCCGGCATGCCTAGACCAACGCATTATGTCCTCATTCAGCTGACCACATGAATAACTTATGCTTTTTGGTTTTTGTTCTTAAGCTTAAGTTATTTACTAGCACTGTGACTGTTTTTCACGCAGGAATATTTGGTAAAGGTAAACCAGGAAAAGACGGAGTTTTTAGCATAGAAAATAGAAACAGAGAGGCTAAGACAAGATTGTAGAGATACATCTCCCGACATTCTAGGACCTATGAGTATTTGTATTTTTCGCCTCCTAAAATAGATCTGTGAATTATTGTACAAATGTTGAGAAACGTGAGTCTAGGATATATTTCTCTTTTTAACCTGGCTAATTCTGTCTCATTCTCTGCCTACCTCATGATAGGCATTTCTTGCTGTGAGTTGCTTTCAAAAACCTCACAAGAATAGAATTAAGCACAAGTGGAATTATGTGTACTGCTATGCACTGTTATCAGAGCAGGGACCTCCAAGCAGTGTAATTACCTGCCTACTAGATTCTTTAGGTTTTGGGTATCATCCATTTGCTCAGTGAGATTTGTCTCTAGGCCTCTGCCTGCTCTCTCCCATGGACTGCTGATGAGGATGAAAGTGTCATCAACAGGCCCCCTTAGGCTCTAATTTCCATTTGGATTTGACTAATATGAAGCTCCAGTACAAGAGCAGAGGGGGGAAGGCGGGAACTCAATGTATTGTTTTTCTTGTTCTCCTTTGTGAGGTTCACTCTGGGCTGGAAGTGTCACTTGACAAAAGGCACTACCCCTCAAGGCAGTGGCTTTGACATTACTAGCCTTGCCTAGTTGTTTGGTTTTACCTTGTTCATGATTTTGTAAACAGTATATTTATTAAACACAACTCAAATGATTCTAATATTTCTTATTAGGCATCTAAAAATATACTTCATGTCAACAAGTTCTTTTAAAAGTCTGTTTCATTTCTAACACAGTGTATGGAATGAGTGTGCTTAATATATATTTCTTTGAAAAATAACATTATTATTATCTAGAGGTATTGATTAAATCAAAATTAAAATTCAGTTCTAGAGAGGGCCAATTCTATTGGCCATACTATTACTTTAAAAAAAGAAATCTTTTACTTTCATTTATTATTTTAACCTCTAGTTACTTGTATTATTAAATTTCTGTGGATGAAATCCAAGCTGGCAAGGAGTTTTAAAGTAATGATTGTGACTTTAAATCCCTTTGCAGAGATGGTCAGACTCTAATTTTTAAGCCGATGTTTTCAGTAGGGCATTAGCATTCATTAGAAATTTTTCCAACATGTCCAGGGTTGGTTTTCTTAGTGTTGCATTAACATAACTGTTGTACAGTTGTCTTTGCACAGTAATACTAGCTATGTCTTTCTACCCAAACCTATTGATACCTAGTGTTCAGTCTTTAAACATGATGAATATAATAAATCTCAAAATTAAGCCATTTTGTATGAGAGATCACTGTCTTTTAAATATTTGGATTATATTATAGATGGTAAAGTACACTTTACATGGATAAAAATGTCATTTTAAAGGTATTAGATGCATTAGAAAAATTTTATTGAAGATGCACTAAAAATGTCATTTTATCTTCACTTCTCCAGTATATGTCTTGAAAAAGATTTGGATTGCTACTTTTCTTTTAATGAGAATTCATCACATATGGTAACTACACTGGAATATAACAAATACATGATAAAGCAGGGGAGACTCTTCTACACATTTTTTTATGTGCCTGCAGATCCTATTAGATCATAGAATTCTCCATCCCTACTGCTGTTGTCTTAGATTAAAACAACCTCAACTGTCTCCTAAATTAGTGAAACAGTCCTTTTTATTACTTCACATGCCTCATTCAGTCTTGCCCTACAATACTTCCTTCTTTATGGGGTAGCTAAGATAATACTTAAAAAAGAACACATTTAATCTCACTTTCTCGCTTAAAATTCTGTAATGTTTTCCCACAGGCTCAGGATAAAGTGCAAACTCTTTAATTTTAAATATCAGATCTTCTGTTATTTGGCCCTTGGTTACCTCTGCAACCTACTCTCTTCAGTCTTTCTCAAGTGTATCGCTGAGTGTTCCACACATGCTGAAGTCCGTGTACTTCTCCTAAAGAAATATTTGCTGTCATTTCATGGAGAGAAAATAAAAATTAGAGACACTTGGGAACCCAGTCTTATAAATTGTGCATTTGCTGAGTAAGGAGGCTGTGTGTATGTGTGTGTATATAAATTGTTTCTTCTGCCTGATGAATTTCCCTTTCTCAAATTACCACCACTGTTACATATAGTATGAGATGTCTTTTCCTTCCACTTGACCATAAATTTTATTTCCATTTTATTTCTCTGCTAAGCTTTTCCTAAACTGTCCAAAGCTGAATGGTTTCTTACTCTATATTCTTTAGCACTTATTCTTATACCACTGGGAATCTGACAGTGTCTTGTATTTTCCCATTTGTCTCTTTTCCTCTGTACACTTGCAGTTCTCAAGATTAGGGCTTGAGTCTTCATTGCCAAGATAAGCTTACTGGTGCCTGTCTTGCCCGGGCCCAGACACAATGCAGTCAAAAATAAAGATTGGATAGAGCAATGACTATATCACAGTTTCAACTAGGAAATAAAGTTTAGGAATAGTTGTGTAGTAGGCTGATTCATTGAAGCCACATCAGAATTCTCTAGTCATGAACAGAGATACTTTTTTTCCCTTCTTTGATTCCAGCCTCATAGGGTAAGCATCTGTTATGCGTTTCTTAGCATATTTAAGAAGAAAAAATTTCAAACTGTAAGATGGGCATTGTTATAACAAACTGATAAACCAATAACTGGTTTACCCTCATTGCCACAGAATTTAATTCTTGGGCCTTTTAAATAATTAAGCATAAAATATTTCGGTATATACATTTATAGTATATTCTGTCTATAGTATTTGTCACTTCATATAGATTTTTTTCCTTAAAAAGTATCCTGAATATATTTCATAAATATACACACAGAGAAAAGTATTAGTGTTGTAAACAGGCTTATCATCAATATGTGAAATTACTTTTGTAAGGGAAATAATGGTTACTTAGATGTCATTTCTATTATGCCAAAGTCAGTGTGTTTAAAATAAGTTATTAATATTCACATTTATTGTCAAATGAAATAATTTTCAAAAACGCATATATTTTGAAATTTAGCTGGAAATTTTGAGAAACAGTAGGTAATATAATGTAGATAATTAGTTGATGCCCTAAAAGAGTTGATTCCCTTAAAAGAGAAAAGCTAATGTTTCTTATATTTTTATAAACATAAATTTTTTTTTGGCCTTAAGTCCTAAAGCATGCCTTAAATTGGCATTATTCATTTTTAAACTTTAAATCAGTATATAATTTGTATATATGTTTTACAATATCAGTATCTTTCAATATACATAAGATTTTCTTCTAAGTTTTTATTCTTTTGTTTTATATTCAGAGTTGCAGCTTTCTTTTTCTATTTTCTATTATATTTTTCTATTAAAGCAGAAGGAATTAGATATAGGTGTTAATAAAAGTGTTTGGGATCCTAAGAAGAAAAATAAATACTAGCTAACAGAATGAATGTGAGGTCACCCAGTGGAATCTTACTGAATCCACTTCAGTCTTCCTGTTGATCTAAAAATAAATTTAAGAACTCTTTACTTTGTAGCAGTCACCATCATGTTTTACCTAGAAAAATTGCTCACACTCTCTTTTCATGTTTCAAGCCAACTGTGCCTATTAGAATGTTTCAATGTTAGATAAAAAAAATGCTACTAGAATAGAAATTAGCACAACATTGTCAGTCTACTAAACTTTCATAACCCCCCCAAAGTAATGCTACCAAATTTTATAGCAGTTTTCATAATTAATAGTGAAATCTTTGCTACATAAGTTTATTCCTTGACCTTCTTAGATTTTATTTTTAAGATTCGGTCTATGTGATGTAACATTTTATACATTATTATTTTCTCTTTATCAGTCATTTCAAATCTTGTTTTCTATTAGAAATCAGGTCAATAACTTCATGATCCTCAAATAAATGCATTTTGAAGTATGGTGATATTTTTCTCACCCGGGACAAGGTTGTTTTGTTTTGTGCTTGTTTTTATTTTCTAGCTTTCATCAGACTCTTCTCTGTCTTATGATGGAATACTGGAGACCTTGTCCATGGTCAGACACATGCAAAAAATGTCAGAAAGCCAGGTCACCAAGGACTAATATTTTTCTCCAGTGGTTTATCAGTATCAAGTTCCCAGTGCTGGCCAAGTGGGCATTCTGTTTGCTGAAAGAAGGAGAGTTTAAAACAAAGTGTTTCCTTAGTATGCCTTGTTGAAAAGACTGATGCCAAACCTATATTGTACTATAATGCCTTTTTTTTTTTTTTTAACTCACAGCTTATTTTGCCCATGAGTTCTGGCTTCCTTTTTTAACCTACCAACATGCAATCTTTCTCAACTGTGCTGTGTGCTTTTCAATACTTCTCCAATTTGTAAATGTCTCTTTGAATTAGAATCTCTCTGTTTCTAATATGTTTGGCCACAATCACATCTGGCAGGACAAAGAGGGAAATAAGTCCAGCAATAAACCTAATCACCTGTGAACTGAAAAGCCTGGCACATGTTTGATCCTTATCATTGAGAATGAAGTATTAATGCATATCTACTGAAAAAAATTCAGGAAATCATTTCATAGATATTTAAAAGAAAAGAAAAGCCTGTTCTGTATTCCTAGAGTATTTACAGAAAAACAAAAAGTACAAACTAACTTTCACATTCTGAGAATAGTTCCCTCTGAAAAAAATCTTGTTATAAACCAGATTCTGTTTTCTATTTTTTATAGTTATTCAGCCAGAATACACATAGTAGAATCATGGCAAATATTTAAAATATAAAATTGCATTTGTCTCTATAGAGTGAATTGAATTTAATTGTTATATTTTTATTTCTAAAGTGATAATAAACTGAACCAAGAAGGGTAGAAAGATCAAAGCCGTAAGAGGGTAAATAAACTCTAGAGTATAATTTTGAACACATGTAGAAGAACATATGTTCTTCTAAAATAAGAATCGAGTGTACTTTCTAGAGTATACTTTTGACCGCATGTTCTAGAGTATACTTTTGACCACATGTTCTAGAGTATACTTTTGACCGCATGTTCTAGAGTATACTTTTGACCGCATGTTCTAGAGTATACTTTTGACCACATGTTCTAGAGTATACTTTTGACCGCATGTTCTAGAGTATACTTTTGACCGCATGTTCTAGAGTATACTTTTGACCGCATGTTCTACAGTATACTTTTGAATGCATATTCTAGAGTATACTTTTGAACGCATGTAGAAGTACATGTGTTCTTCTAAAATAAGAATTGTGGTGAGACTAAAATATGAATCTCATGTCTCTAGGCAGCTTTGTATGGCTGCCGTTCTAATTGAGTGATTTACCATCTTTCTGTTCTGGAAACACTCAGTTTTCAGGTCACAGGCTTGAATAAAAATTCAAATTAGCAGGAGTTCCCGTCATGGCTCAGTGGTTACTGAATCCAACTAGGAACCATGAAGTTGTGGGTTTGATCCCTGGCCTTACTCAGTGGGTTAAGGATTCAGCGTTGCCTTGAGCTGGGGTGTAGGTCGTAGATGCAGCTCAGATCCCGCGTTGCTGTGGCTCTGTTATAGGCCAGCGGCTACAGCTCCTATTAGACCTCTAGCCTGGGAATCTCCATATGCTGCAGCTGCGGCCCTAGAAAAGGCAAAAAGACAAAAAGACCAAAAAAAAAAAAATTCAGATTAGCAGCTTTAAATCCATAATTTGGGAGAAACAATTACAAAGTAAGAGAAAATACTGAAGGATATATGTGAAAATAATTTACAGTTTAGCACAAAAATTGTTTTTATACACATGCTGGTGACGTAACTAAAGAGATTGACACTGAATTGGAAAATATTCTTAAAATTATGAAGAAAAAATTACAAATATATAAAATTTAAACTTTTTAACAATAACATGAAATGCAGAATAAAATTGTTAATCAGTTAATTGTTTTATCTACTACTCTTAGAACTATCATAGGGTAATTGCTTTGACAGGTTTATGTAATATCTATTTAACAAGATATTTTGATTATTTTATTTCTGTAACAATGTATGCTATATTTTTAAAAATTATTTACATTATCAAAAGATTTTAAGATATTAAAACAAATAAACAGCATTGTATCAGTATGTAAACCTATATTTCCATGAGTGAATAAGTCCTTGAAAGGTCCAAAAATGTTAAATTATCTTCACCAACTGAGAAATTGCCACAGATATGATTTTGTTATTATTATATGTTATTTAAAATAGAAGAGCAAAGAATATAGATTTTCTTAACATATTAAGATGGACTACAAGTTTATACTGTTAAGTACTTTGTGGAATTTGCATAAGAATGTGAAAATAAACCAATGGAACAGATTCAGAAGACATGAACTATAATCATGTAGATAAAAAATTGTGATATAATATTGTGACATAAGTCAATGAGAAAAATATGAACTCTTTGGTAGAATGTGTAAGAATCTCTTCTGGAGAATTAAAAAGGTTGAATCCTTACCTTATGCCATATATAAGGTTTAAATCCAGCTGGATTAAATATTTTCATAAAAAGACAACTTTAATTTTCTATGATGTATATTTATATAATTTTAATTATATAAATTATAACGCTAGTAAAAATTCTTAGTATAAGACTGTAATGTGGATCCTTTATTGTCCTATTTTCTCCCATCAATAAGAATCAATGTTTATTTACCATTTACTATTCATTGCTGTTATTACCACTACTACTTCGAATGATAATAATAATACTTGACACTATTTAACTAGTACTTACTAAATTCATTACAGTAAACAATGCAGTAGATACTATGAAAAATGGATTTTGAGATAGCCAATAATCTGGTAAGGGATGCAAAACTAATAAATTTAAACCTCCGGTTTAACCTTGAAAGCTTGAAGCTAATATATTGACTCTGTACTTACTCATTCCATAGTTGTCTCTCATATGATTATCCGGTAATGTATGCTATAACAATTCCTTGCTTAGTTATCTTTTTGAGGATGTTTACTGTAGGATTAAAGATATGTTTCTCACTGACTTATTCCCTCTTCAAACTTATTCCAAAGAGGAGGTACTTGATTCAATATATTTGAATCAAAGGTATTGGTTCAATTAAGGTATTTTGTCTTATTTAGAGAGACAAATATTCTTTAACCAACACTCTAAAATCAATTATTCTTTAACATCAAACCTACTGGCTAGTCAAATTTGTTAATTCTCTCAATATATATATATATAAATACATTAAATATATTTATGCATTAAATATTCCAAGTCAGATGAATTCATAATCTTTTTAGCCTTCATTTCCAAGGCATTTATACTATATGAATAAATACCCAGCATAGGGTAGTATGTAGGAGATAGGATTTTTTGTTTTTACTAGGAGTTCGCACAAGTGTATTATGCTCCCAGATTAAAAAATAGTAGAAAATGACAGCTCATCCAAACAAATCACTACTGACACTTTAAAAAATATTTCCCCTGCTGTCTTTCCTGTGGTTTTCAAAGAATGTGAATCTGCATTTAATGTTCTATATGCCATCCTAGTGTTTTGAGACCTTGACTCAGAACAGAGTAGAAGGTGTAACTGGGTGCCACTCACTCTTTTTCAAAAATATTGTAGAGGGAGAAATCATATTTATCAAAGAAGCAGAATGTTGAATTGAGAGGTAAAATTTTAATATATGTCCTGATTAACTCTTTTTTTCATTTCTATAGTCTTTTTAAAATTATAGTTTATTCATGTTGTATCATTTTCAGCTATACAGCAAAGTGACCCAGTCACACAAATGTATGTACACATTCTTTTTCTCATATTATCTTTCATCATGTTCTATCGCAAGAGATTGGATATAGTTCCCTGTGCTACATTAATTCTTTAACTCACACCCAGATACAATCATAAGACTTTTTGTTTTGCTTGTTTTGTTTCATTTGCTTGACTACTATGAGATACAAAGAGTCACCTACATTGGCATAGATGTGTCCATATTTACTTAATCCTAATTATATTTTAGTTACTGTTATATGTAGATATTTAATTAATTTTTTAAAAAATTAGAAATTTGATCTTCATTGTGCAAAAGGCAAAGCTATAAGTAGATTCATTCAAAGACTGGTATTTGTCTTGTGATTATCTGTCCTTCTGTTTTACTCATTAACCTATTTTACTATGAGAACTTGAATAGTTTAAATGATATAATTTAATGTTTCAAACAGTTAGTGTGAAACTAATGTAGCAGTGTCTGATACACAGGGAAAAAAATGTCTAGGTTGGTGGATACATGTTAAGGGAAAGTTCAATAGCTCTTTCAGTCACAACAGAAAATCATAGCTCCAAAATTTTTATTAGGTTATTAGTACTGTGGAAATCTTGTTTATTTATAAACTTCCTACCTATTCTGTCCTGAATAGACTTTCATTCCTGGTTCTAAACTTCTTTCAAGAGGTTAGCTTTTATTCACTAGAGAGTTTATCATGTGTCATGTACCAAAGAACACAAAGACCTTCTCGAAATGTCTCTAAGTTGGAATCAAGAATGTGAGAAGAGAGTTTACCCTATCACCACTCATGTCTTTAATGACTAGAAGCTTTTATAAGGAGCCTCTGAAGAACCATATACTCCAGCAGTCAAGTGCCATATTTTCCACCATCAATCATATTTACTGGTATGTATTTAACCAAAGTTGTCAGCTCTGATATTGAGGTTATCTTGAGAATGAATATAGCTATAAAGTTGTGCTGAATGTTTTGATGGTTCCTACTAGAAGCAACTTTGGAGTTGATTCTTACTGGTGATTCTAAATGTTCAGTTGATGACTGATGCTGGGCTACATTTAGGAGTATACCCTGTATGTGTGGGTGAGCATAACTGTAACAACCTTAAAGATTTTTTCTTCTTCTTTTTTTTGCAGTCATTCAAAAATTTTATGCATGGCCCAAGATTTTGTTTCTATGTCATAGTAGTTTTACCTGATTTTTCTCATACCAGCCTAAGAGTCTTTTCTGTAAAATATAAGTATTAATCAATGTTTCACCAATCCCAAATATTCAACTTAAGGGAGACAGATTATCATTTCAAAATGTAATTACTATAGTGAGGCAAATATATCAAAACTGTTGGACGAATATAGAATTTCATGATAATATGTATGATTGATATCTATGTATATGTATACATATATATTATCTATATATCTATATCTTAAAACTATCCCTGGTGCAGAGGGTTCAGTAATAAATAGCTATGGTGATGAGGATTATTACCATTATTATTATTATTACATTGACCCTTATTCAGTTTCTATTGACATGTAATTATGATTCCCAAGTTTTCAAGATAATTCTGTATTTTTCTTTTTTTTAGCTTTTTCTATAATTTAGTATTGTTACAATTTTATGAGTATATTTGATAAACTTAATAATAGACTTAATTGCAAGTTAGGAAAAACATTAGGTACAATGATGCTTGAATGTGTGTATTTTTAGAGACAAATCTATATACTTTCTTGGGTTACCATTAAAGTGTTAATAGCCTCTCTGATATGTCAAAATCTATGTTGGACAATACAAAAGCTTTAGTGAAATCAGATGGATTTTCTCATACTGTTTTAGGGGAGAAGTAGATATTAAGATAGCTAGTGCGGATATTACAATTTAGTCATTAAACATTTAGGCAATTAGTTTTATTAAACCAATAAACATTTTGACAATCTATCCATTAAAAGAGCTTGTTCTTTTACCTGTGAGGTGAGGAAACCAAGCCTTAGAGAGGTTAAGTAACTTGTCTAAGTTCACGTAAGTTATAAGGGTCAGGGTCAAGTCTCCAATCAGAAAATTTTCATGCTAAACTCAGTTTTCTTTCCACAACAAGTTGCTTCCTCATTGCATGTATTATTTTCCTATGTATGTGTGTGTGGGGAGGGGATGGTGGTAGGGAGTAATGTATATTACATAGTTTTTAAAGAAAATTATTATTAGTAAACACACGTCTTTAATTGAGACATCAGCAGGGTGAAACACTTTGCTAAAGTTTTTAAAAATGTGTTTCTACCACTTTCCCAAAGGCTTAAATGCCCTATCCACCAACTTCCACTACCTTCTAATATCAGAACAAATTTCCCCTTGCTTTAGTACGAAAAACACATTGTTATAAGGTCTTATGATTCCTGGTTTCAATGTACAAAGCTCTTTGTGGACTGTTTACAAGATATATTGTCAATGGCATTTTAGAAGCTGCAAGATGGCATTACTTCTGTGTGAGTATGGGTGGTAATCTCCTGGTTGAGACAATGCTATAAAGGCATTGTAGGGGTTCAAAATAAGCAATCTGTTTTTTCATTAGATTCAAAACTATAGTTTATTTAAAATGAGGATAAATATCAGGCATGTTTCTTTCCTATAAACTTCCCTCAGATGTCTTTGTCTGAGGACTTTGATTATAAGATCTTGGCAATGTAGATATGTATTCTCTTGAGTCCTCACAAGATCAGATATTCCCAACAGAAGTGATTCTCGATTTCACACAGTATGCAATTTCAAATTAGTTAACAAGCAATATTGTTTTCTTCTCCATTTCTACCAAGAAGCTGAGAAGCTGATTTGGGATTCATTTATATTCAATAAACAAAATGAAATCTCTGTCACTGCTCCCATCCTCAAAGAGTAGAAGAATGTGGTGGAGATTAATGGTCATGATTAACTCCCTACAGGTTGTGGTTTCATGCCCCAGCGGTTATTCTGTCATTATTCTGCATGAGATGCTACTAGAGCCACATATGCTTTCAGCCACAAAGCTAGACAAGACCAAAAGGTCAAGTCTCTTAATAGCTTGATATTACCTCATTCTGGCATGTATACTCCAGGCAAAAACCATCACCATTATGTAATTAAAGTATTAACATGGTAATGTTAGGTTATGCAGTAGAGTCTGTTCTGAAGAATAATAGATTCAAATCAAGAGATGAAAGAACCATTTCCTTTATAGCATTCAGCTTATCCACATGAAGAATGCATAGTACACTGGCTTTGATCAATTTAATTAGGAGTAGTTTTGAAACCAGCTTTCTCACCACACTTCTTCCCATTCTCATTTTTGATCATTCTCTTTTGCGAATTGCAGATTTGAATGTCTTCCCTTTCTTACATTCCTACTTTTCTATATTTTAGGAAAATGGGGCATTTTTGTCCTTCATTGTCTCTGTACTTCTGTTGGCAAGTCAAGTCACAATTCTGAGTTTATCATTGAAAAGAGAAGGTATATTTTCTATTATAGAATGAAATGGTCCTCAAATTAAATTCTCTAAAACACAAAGAGAAGATTAACTTCTATGCTCAATTGGGAAATATAAATTTAAAATGAAGCTGCTCCTAAACCTTTCCAAATTACCCAAATGGATTTTCACTAAATATTACTTCTTATTTCTCAGACATGTGGGGTATGGGGCCTAGTATAGCACTACTTTATGTTGCTGTAGTGAAATGTAGCCAGATTTTGATGCCACAGAAGAAGATATAATATTTTACAAAAGCAGAAACTTTGAACAGATTTTCTCATATGCATTCATTCTTTCAAAAAAATAATTTTTCTTTTTGTCTAAAGCATTTTCTATACAGTGAAAAGAGGATTTGGCATTGGTTTCATTTTGCCTATTCACTCTGGTTCCAGTTTAATTCTAGATGCTCAGTGTTTGAATTATAAGACATTTGAATTTTCATGATTTACAGCTCTAATGTATTTTACACTTTAAGAGTTTAACCCTCCATGTTGCATCAGTAAGTTTTCTGTTTCTTTCAGTTGCTTTTTATAGTTTTTTATAAAATCATAATGTAAAAGAACACATCTTTTGTCAAATATTTAAAGATGTGTGAAAGTACTACTACTTCTTATAGAATAATATGGTCTCATTATATGTACAATTTAATAATTTATAAATTAAGTAATAAGAAATTCCCGTTGTAACTCAGTGGGTTAAGGACCTGACATAGTCTCCATGAAGTTGTGGGTTCAATCCCTGGCCTTGCTCAGTGGGTAAGAATCTGGCATTGCCACAAGTTGCAGCATAAGTTGCAGATGCAGCTTGAATCCAGCCTTGCCATGGCTGTGGTGTAGGCCTCAGCTGCAGCTGCAGTTTGACCTCTCACCCGGGAATTTCCATATGCTGTAGGTGTAGCTGTTAAAAAAAAATTAACTAGTTAATAGATGTATTAAATAATTAATTTCAGTGCCTTCCACAATTAAGACAAATCGGTTTTGAAGGGGTGTTAAAATTGTTATAAGAATTAATAATATATTTGTGAAAAATATACCTCTGTTCCATAACCTTTATTATGCTGTGATAATACATATTCTATTGCAACTTAATATAAATGCATACATTTTTGGAAACAAATAACTCCCTATTACTTTATTCCCAGATTTCAAAGTAGTGAAGAACAGGAACTGAGACCTAGGATGATTAAATGATGCATGGGAATCATTCCTTCTTATCTTAAGGGAGATGTAATGCTCATAGTTTAAGTGAAAAATCAAACTGAGAAGCTTCAGAATCTGCATACTTGGAGTTAACTTCATGGTATAATTCCTAAGCTAATTAGAATATCACAGCCTTGATTATAAATTGAATCATCATAGGGCTTTGCAGTTCAAGCTGGGCTGAGGTAAATGGTGGGAAGACATTTGCATACTACTACCTGATCTCAGAAATGGAGCTACTATGTGCAGATTAAACAAACAGAAAGCAAACATTGACTGTAGACTGGAGCACTTTTCAGTGTTCATGTTTCCTCTAAGAGCTCAATTCCATATTTACCTATGGATATTATTGTAATTTTTAATTAAATATTGATTAGCACCTTCCCAGTAGAATCATATTTCTATATGCACACCTAAACGCATAGAAATACCTACACACATGCTCATAGTCACACTCCAAAACAAATTAGAAAAATACAGCCAAAAAAAGTCATTCAAGAAGTTAGGTGTATTAAAGACTCTATAGCTGTCTGTTAACTAATTGGGCTAGTGACTAGACAATTACTAGCTTCCTGTGAAATTCTTGAGTAATTGAGCTATGGAGTATTCTTTGAATTCAATTTTAAACCTCTGTTAGAAATAGAACTGTGACTAGATGGGCGCACCATTTCATTTTATTCCATGTTTAATTTCCCTCCCTTCTCTGACCAAGAATCAGGATATGGGTAAATCACATGCATTTTCTTCCTTTTTCTCCACCATTCGTTCATTCCCAATGTAAATTTTAATAGAAATTCAGAGGCTAGTCATATCTCCAATGTTTACATCCATGAGTGAGATGGATCCCTGGAGGATGGTGGAGGATGCATATTCTGCAGGTAGCTGTAGGCAAAGGTCAAGGTTACAACATAGGTAGGCTAGTGGATGAGTCAATATCTAAATGAGCAGTAGGAAACAACCGAGCTGAACTAATGCATTTTTTTAGGTGATGAGATGGAAAATGGAACTTCCCATCATCTTTTTCTCTTTTGGAATTTGCAGTTATAACATAAAATATGTGTGCAAAGAAATTATATTTTGACCAGAATTATACATGTAAATGATCAATGCTGTATCATCTACTATAACATTGTGTGCAAAAAAGAGAAATCCATGAGATGGGCTAAAGCCTGGTGTACGGCAGGTTCTGTAACAAGGCAAATAACAAGGGGGTTGGCACCCCACCTTCCCACATAAAGTATTACTGCTCAGGATGGAGAGGTAAGGAGCTCTCCCCAATTCATGGCGTGTTACTGCAGATTAGGCCCATTTAGATCACCCAAGGCTCCCCTAGCTGTTTTTATGCAAAAGACAGATTTTCCATCTTCATGCACTTCCCCCCACCAATATCGTCTATAGCCCTAACAATCAAAAATATCATATTAATTTGAAGCTACATAAAGGCAGAACCACTAGAGTTTTCCAAACTGTTAAATGTTAACAGTCCAGGTTACTGTCTCACCCCTTTGAGTGTTCTGCTCTGTCAACTTTCTCTAAATATAACATCTTCTTGAGATGTGTTATGTACAGTAATAACCTGCAGTGTCCCAGGCTAAGTCAATTTTACCAAGCTCCTTCTGGAACCCCCATTCTAACCACCTCCTGCCTGATGATAAGAAGCACTTTGGGGCACTGTAACTAATTCCCAGGTGCCAATCATGCCCACACATGCAGAAAGATTAGGATGGTTTATTCTTGCCAAAACACTTTCCTTGCGGTTTTCTTTCAGCTGTTTCCTCATTGTTATTCACTAAATTCTGAACTCTTTGGGGGAACAAAAAATATGTTCATTAAATATTGAAGAAGGGGATAGAAGGATTTTGCTGGCAACAGTGAGATATGAAGGGAAGCAGAGAGCTGGTAGCATGGGGTTCTTTCTGAGAATGATCTGACTGCCAACAGTGTTTGCTATTTTTAGTGGCAGAAAAGAAAACTAGGAATTTGCCAAATTTTGTTTACAGTTACAAATATAATTTAACCTCTTGTGATTTTTTTAATGTAATTAGATTTATTTTTCCTTTCCCTCATTGAAATTAATACTTAGAAAAAGTTTGTAATGTTATATCCAGGGATAGTGTAACATTCTAAACACTTTAAATATTATAGCTTTTTTAATAGAAAGGGCATTATGTATATTATAATAAACAGATGACTTTTCAAAGGAAATTAGATTTATATTATTTTATTGAATTAGAAAAGCATAGTAGAAAATAAGTTCAGATCTCTGAACTTATAGTTTTCATGATCTCTACAAAAAAAAAAAATTGGTTCTTTAAACAAAGAAACAAGATTTAAGAAGGGGTTCAGATGTGTGTGGATAAATCAGACTTGCATAGATATTTAAGATTTTAGATGCTAATTTCCTTGCCTATATGCTTAACTCTAATTCCCTTCCACTCAAGAAGTAGCAATGTACAAATGCTGATATCATGTAGAAAGTTTTTTTTAAACACCTTTTTAAAATATTTTTATTGAGGTAACATTGATTTATAATATTATATAAGTTTCACATCTATAACATTACATTTCTACTTCTGTATACCCTATAGGATGCTTATCACCAAAATTTTAATTTCTATTAACCATCATAAATGGAGTATAATCTTAAAAAATTCAAATTTTTGTTATATATTTGCAACTAATATTGTAAATCAACCACCTTAATAAAAATAAATAAATAAAGTAATTTAAATAAGTGAAATTGACAACATACAATAACACTCTTAAAAAGTTAAATGTGCTTTGTCATGATAATTCACTTTGAGGAATAAGGGGACAAAAGAATAAGCATATATGTATAGCAGTGATCATGACAGTTATCAGAATAGCAGAAATCAAATTAAATCATCAGGAGTAAATATTTTGTAAATAATAAAATGATAATGTATAATATTATGACAGTAAAATAATTATTTAGACTACATATATGTATACATATATAATCTTTATATATAATTCAATTAAATAGAAGTTCAGACAATATGAATCAAATTATTGAAAATGGTGAAAAGTTTGTATTTGTTTACTCACATTGTGTATTCTAATTAAATTAGGTGTCAATCTTTCTTCAGGATTTGCAGGTTGTTCTAAGAGTTTACAAACTGGATTGAAAAATATTGTGTTAGGAGTGAGGAGATTTCTCTTTGAGAATGATACAAACAAAATCACCTCTCTATAATAAACTGGTAGTTAGCTCTGGTTCCTCCAATAATGAATAAACATTGGACAATCCTTCATGTTTCAGTGTTTAGAAAAATGTGCAAATTAATGCTGAATTACATCCACCATAAAGATTACTGGTATCTGTCAATCTAGAATCCATCTAAAAGGTAGCTGTGCCCCTTTTGATAGAAGATAGGTCTGTCCTCTTTGAAATACAGCCTTTCAAAACCTGTGAAAGGATAGGGGTTCTCTTGAACTAGCATGCATTATCAAAAATCCTCTTATTAATGAAAATGTTCACTACAAGAGAAAATTGGGCGCCTAGGAATTAGGTACTAGGTAACTTCACACTCACAATATATAGTTTTCCTGAAAGGATTTCGATACAAAGGGTTTTCCAAGCTACAAACACATAATTTAAAACCTATACATCGTTGTGCTAAACAGTTTTCAAGCAAATATTTCCTTTATTCCAAACTATGAAGGGTTTATATTTTTTCTTACTAGTAGCTCTTTGACATACCGAGTATTGACAGCCTCACCACTTATATTTTGTGAACATAACAGAACACCATTCAAACTGGGAGCGTTTTTTACCCATGCGTCATTTTCCCTTCTAAATTTAAACTGCTCCCCAATTCTTTAGACTTTATAATCAACAAAAATTCAGGCTAATATAAATTACATCCCTCAACTCATCAACTGATTTTTACATTGTAAGAAATGTAGTATTAAAACTGCGGTAGGAAAAATTTCTTTAATCAACATATATTGAAGGTCATCCATTTCTACTGATAACGATTAACTGATGCAAAAAAATTATCCTCATGCAGTAACAAAATTAAAACTAGAAAATTAGGCAAAATATATGAAACCATGATTTTGAACATTGCACAGTAAGCACCACAGCATTGTGGTCCCTGAGAATAGGGAAAGAAATGATGTGAGGTATTTTCCAGGATATAGCATAGGAAGTAGAAAGCAAAGTGGAACCCAATCCTCTGTTTGAGCTAAGGAGATAGAGGTTAGAATTTGGAGAAGTAGAGATGGCTGGGAATTATGGCACAGACTTCCATGGGGAAATACTGCATGTAGACCTCTAAAAATATGCACTTCATTCTGAGAGGAAGTGATTGAAGGGTAAGGAAAGAAACACTAGAAATCAGTAGGTAAAAATATTTCCCAGAGCTGAGAATAGTTTATAATCCCAGAAGTCAAAAGAGAGACCTCAGTTACATGGGCCACTGGGGAGACTCCTCAGAAGGGATTTATGTGGATTATGTGGTAGGCAGACAAAACCCTCACACCTCAAAAAATGTAATCTTCACACCCTACACCTTGGTGTTTATTGTGCTACATGGCAAAAGGGACTTTACAAGTGAAGTCTGGAATACAGACCTTAAAATAGAGAGATTATTCTGGATTATGCAGATGGGCCAGATGTAATAATCACCTGGCTCCTTAAAAATGAAAGAGAAAGGCAGAGCAATCAGAGAAATTTGGCAGTAGAGGAAAAAGCAAGAGAGAAATGAAGCATGCCTGGCTTTGACCTCCTCTTGTTGGCTTTGAAGTTGAAGGCAAGGGGCTCCATGTATGAGTCCAAGAATGAAGATGGTTTCTCAAAGCTCCATACAATCTCAAGATGGCAGGAAGCATGTGAATCATAACCTCAGTCCTACAACCACTGGAAACTGAATTCTGCCAATAAAATGAATGAAAAGAAAATAGTTTCTCTCTGGTCTGTTTCTATCAAGATATAGTAATATCTTTAAGCAGTTTTTGTTTGAAGATTTTTCTCTTGATCCATGTATTTTTGACAGTATATTTTAATCAATTCTGCCCCCAACTTAAAAACATACAGTGAGAAAATGCTATAGTTATCAGAAAGATTTTTGATTAAGAGTCATATACAGTTAGAACAAAGCACAAACCTTAAGAACAAAACAAAAATCAAAATATTGTTAGTATATATCTACAATATACTGGTATGGAGAGATCAGAAATTAGCCATCAATGATATGCTAAATAATTTGCTGCTTAAGTTTTGCTATTATATTTGTAGAAATGAAAAAGCAGCACAATGTATAATAATTACAGGCCTGCAGGATATGGCATAGGTTTGAAGAAAAATCTGGTCTACCTAGCCCCATAAAGAAAAAACAATTGTTAATTTTAATAAAACTCTTAAAGGTTAGACTATGGTTCTTGCACTTTCTTTCTTCCTTCCCTTTTTTCCTATTAAAAAAAATGAGAATGTATTATATAGGGTGGGTGAAGAAATTGCTGATAGTAACAATGCTGAAGATGCGTGGAGTGGATGTGGTATAAAAAGAGTAAAATCCAATTAAGGGCAGATTTGTTCAAATCAAAGTCACTAAACTGACTGAAAAATTTAGTTTTCAGTTATGAAGAAAACATTAGATTTTTTTTTTAAGAGATAGTCAAGAAGAAAAATCACCTTCCAGTAGTCACAAATAATTTACTACCCACATGAAAACTGACAGGGAGAGTTGTGTGCTATGTGTTTTGCATCTCTCCTTTGGGGTGTAGATAAATATATGTACTGATTTCATTTAAAAAATATGTATTATTTGATTATTCCTTAATGTTTCTCTTTATATAATATTAGAGAACTATTATTTTTGTCTATCAAGCTATATTTCATCAAATTACTAAAGAAATATCCACCTATATTGAAATTTTATATATACACTAAAAGATTGCCCATAGCTTCCAAAAGCTAACATTAATTCATATAAAAGTTGTTCAATGTCACTTTTTTTCCAATTATTGTCTTTCTATTTACTATTTCCAAAGATGCATGCTATAATTTATACAACACAATGGGGAATAAATCATTTGGTATAATGTCTTAACCTGTAATTTATTTTACATATTCAAGATATTTTCTTTATGAAAATGTTGAAACATTAAACAGGAGTTAAATTGTGTGTGTGTGTGTGAAAGAGAGAGAGATGTTGAAACATTAAACAGGAGTTAAATTGTGTGTGTGTGAAAGAGAGAGAGAGATGGAAACTATCACTGAAAATTTTAAACTTTAGAAACTGAAAATTTTTTAATATATGAAAATCTGTGCCATTTTAAGCAAAATATGGGTAGTATAAATCATTCTACAGAAGTTGATAACATCAGCAATATAAACTTTTGGTTAATATGGTGTTCTGATTAGGCACTGTTTTTATTGTATCAACTCATAACAATAGTGAAGTGAAAAAATTCGGTGAATAAAGAAATAAAATCTGATGAGATCATCATAAAAAACAAAGTGGCATGCCTGTTTACATGAAGGAATTAAGGCAGTTGTATAGTCTTTTGCAAAGTTAAAAGGATAATAAATGAAATATCCCAGTGAGAGCGATCCATTTAACTTCTAAATGTCATGAAAATGCAAATAATAATGATTTATTTATAACCAGAAATAGAAGCCAATATATCTATTTTGACTTTGTTTCATTGTAACACAATTTAAAATTCCTTCTGCTCACTGGATTTACAAATCTAAAATCAGGAAGTTTAATGCTATGTAGGTGTTTAAATAAAATTAAGGCGCAGCATATTTGAACACTGAATAAGTCAAAAGCCCCTATTTTTTGCATATCTACTGCTTGCCCTATATGAGCAGCATGGTTTTCAGATGTAGTGAGAGGTTTTTGTTCCTCTTTTTAGGAATATTAATTTGCTAGCACTTCTGTAATCCACAAATTGGGGTGTTGAAACAACAGAAATGTGCTGTATTACAGTTCTGGAGGACAGAATTTGAAATTAAGGTGTTGGCAGAGCTGTTTCCTTCTAAGGACTATGAGAATCTGTTTCATACCTCTCACATAGCTTTTAGTGGTTTGAGGGCCATGTTAGCAGTCCCTGACTTGTAGAAGCATCATGTGGAATTCAGGCTTAGTCTTCACATGAATTTCTCCTGTACACAAAATTTCCACATTTTCCTTTTAAGAAGCACATGACTAGGGAGTTCCCTGGTGGCTCCACAAGTTAAGGATCCAGCATTGTCACTGCTGTGGCATGGGCTGGATTCCTTGCCAGGGGAACTTCTGCAAGCCACAAGTGCAGCTAGTTGTGTTGGATCAGTGCCCAATCTCATGGTCTCATTTTAATTTGATTACCTCTGTACATACCCTACCTATCTTCAAGTAAGGTCGCATTCCGAGATACTGGGGTTAGCACTTCAACATATAAATTTGGGGAGCAGGCACAATTTAACCCTTAAGAGGGAGTGTCAAGTCTCTGATGGAGAAAATTATTTATGAAATAATAGTAAAATATTACAGAGCTATATACGAATCTACACACTAATATAGAACAGATTGATTTATTGTAAATTGCAGAGAAATATTATTTATAAATATTATAAATAAATAATATATTAATTATAAATAAATTTATTGCAGAGAAATATTATAAAAACTATTCATTTCTCAAGAAGGCTTGAGCTTTTTAGTTGTTGAAAGATTTAATGGCAATGAATTGTCAAAAGATGTATTGGCAGAAAAAAAGATGTATAAAGAAATGTCATAGACATACTGAAATATTCTTAGATCAGTGAGATTTAAAAAAACACAAAAACCAAAAACACACGCTGGTCATCTTGGGTATCAGATTGCACTTGGCCCTTCAGAAATAATGTTGAGGATTATAGACCCTCAGGGAGGTCAGTTAATAGAGATCATGTGAGCCTTGGAGTTATTGACTGAAATACTGTAACTTAAGAAGTCGCTTGAGTTGAAGAGCAATATAATAAAAATATTCTGGGGAAATTACTTTAGCATTATGTACAGAAAAAAAAAAGAGAGAGAGAGAGAAGCTCAGAGAAGTTAGGCAATTATAGCAAAATAAAGCCCAGTTGCTATTTACTGTCTTAGGATATATAGAAAGGAAAGAGTGACTGTAGATATAGTGACAGTAGTTTACAATCAACAAGATTGAAAATCTGAAACATGAAATGGAGTTGGAGGTACAGTGGGTATTTGTGTAGGTAAATACACATTTACACATGCACACACACAATAGATACTATGGAAAATCATGCTATTTTATGTACAACATTTACTCTTTCAATTTTTATTTCTCTTCTCTGATTATCAACAAGAGAGTAAAAAGTAATACCCATTCCTGTGTCCCTTTTTTCCCATTAAATTGTGAATGTGAAGGTTTTTTTATTTATTAAATTCCTTAATAAAACATATTCAAGTACATACACATATTCAGGCAGAATATTTAAAACAGTTCTATAGTTTGGACCAAGAAGAAAATGACTGAATTATAATGTTCCTAAGTGACAAATATGCTTTTTTTTTTTATTTCTCACAGTTAAATAAGAGATTCCCATCTTTAAATGCAGAGAAAGACAGATTTTGAGTTTGATAAGGTCTAAGTCATAAAATAGCCTAAATATGAGTACATAAATGAATCACTTAAGATCTTATCTCAGGAATTCCCATCATAGCTCAGTGGTAACAAATCCAGCTAGTATCCATGAGGATGCAGGTTCCATCCCTGGCCCCTCTCAGTGGGTTAAAGATCTGGCATTGCTGTGAGCTATGATGTAGGATGCAGTCATGGCTCAGATCCTACGTTGCTATGGCTGTGGTGTAGGCTGGCATGTACAGCTCCAGTTCGACCCCAGCCTGGGAACTTCCATATGCTGCAGGTGCAACCCTAAAAAGACCAACTACAACAAAAAGGACCTTATCTTAGTATAGATTTGTATGGAGTGTGTGAGTTTGTGAGAAGGAGGGAGAGAGAAAAAGAGAGTAGTGTGTGTATATATAACAATTGGGGTGTAGACTTATACCTTATCTTAGGTAAGTGGTTATAATACAATTAATTTACCTTTTGCTGATTTGCTTTTCTTCGCAAAACCCATGTTGATTAATTGGAGAAATAATTTTGTCAATCTAATTCAAGTTTAGTAAGATAAACCAAATTCAATTAATAGTCATCTTTGGTCATAATATGAACAGAAGCTCCATCTCCCAGTGGTGGGCTGCCCAGCCAGCTTCTTCCCTCTGTCCATTGTTCTCTCACTGAGTAGCAGTAGGATGGAAGGAGAAGCATACATATGGGTGTAGCTAGAAGAATGGGGTCCTAGACCATGATGTCATCACCCCTTCTTGTCTCCAGGATGCTCCTTTCTGCCCATCGATATTTATGACTAAATTCTTTTGATAGTGTAATTCCTGTGTGGACAGATCCACAGGATTCTACCTTGAATTAGACTCCCCTTAGGAACTGCTGACATTGTAGAGGTCTCTCCCTGATAAGTGTCAGGCCCATCACTTTATGGTTCATTTTGCAGCATTTCCTAAAAAGACATGTCACTCCTCTGATGAACCTTTCTGGCAAGTTCCCCAGACATAATCTCAGGTACTTTTGGGATTCCTCCCAGAAAAAGAGTATGTGTATAAAGTTGAATATCGAAGCCAGAATCACCAAGTGTTGGTCTGACTACATTGTATCTTTCATTGTGCACTTTTCACTGTGCTGCTCTCAATATCTCAACAGGAAATAGGTTCCTGAACCACATCCAGCCTCAGGACACCTTCCATCATCTAAGGGTCATGGCCACCTCCTCGCCAGGCAAGAGCCTAGAGAAGGAGAATACACCCTACCCTATTGGCTTTGCTGTCTTCTCTTCCTCTTTTTTTTTCTCCTTCCCATCACTTCCACAAATACCATCATGTTTCTCTCTTGCCAAGGCTGACTAACAATGAGCTTTGTGTTTCTTATGCATAAATGTGCAGAATTATGACCTCCAAGCTTTGTTGTTGATAGCAATGAGTGACAAAGGAACCTGGAAAATCTTTCTTAGCTCAACCACACTTGTTTCTCACACTTGGTATCTTGCTGTAAAATCCAATTAAGGGCAGTTGAATTTTATTAGCTTTATTTTTCAATTTTTTAACAATATAAATTTTAAAAATTGAAGTATTGTTGACGTGCAATATTATATCTTACAGGTGTACAATTCAGTTCACAGTTTTTAAGTAGTATACTCCATTTAGGAATTCTTGCTGTGGCACAGTGTGTTAAGGATCTGGAGTTGCCTTAGCTATGCCGTATGTTGCTGCCCTATCTTAGCTTGGGAACTTCCATATGCTGGGGATGTTGCCCAAAAAAATTATACTTCATTTATAATGATTATTAAATGTTGGCTGTATCCCTGTGTAGTACAATATAACCTTATAGCTTATTTTATACCTGATAGTTTGTATCTCTTAAACCTCTACCCCTATATTGCCCCACCCCAGTTTTCTCTTTCCACTGGTAACCTATGTCTCTATGTCTGTGAATCTGCTTTTTCTTCTTCTTCCTCTCTCTCTCTCTCTTTTTTTTTTGTCTTTTTAGGGACACACCCATGGCATATGGAAGTTCCCAGGCTAGGGGTCAAATCAGAGCTGTATCTGCTGGCCCTACCCCAGAGCCACAGCAATGTGGGTTCTGGGCTGTGTCTGTGACCTATACCACAGCTCACGGCAATGCCGGATCCTTAACCCACTAAGAATGGCCAGGATTGAACCTGAAACCTCATAGATACTGTCGGTTTCATTTCTGTGGAGCCACAATGGGAACTCCTGCTTTTTTTTTTTTAATTATATTCATTAGTTTGTCATATTTTTTACATTCCATATATGTGATATCATATGGTATTTGCCTTTCTCTGTCTGATTTATTTCACTTAGCAAAATGCCCTCTAGGTCCATCCATATTGCTTCAAATGCCAAAATTCTGTTGCTTTTTATGGCTAAGTAGTATTCTATATATACATGTATGTGTATATATGGAAGCAGCACTTAGGTTGCTTCCATATCTTGGCAATTGTAAATAATGCTGCTATGAGGAGATGCCTGTATCTTTTCGAATTAATATTCTTTTTCCTTTGGATATATACTCAGGAGTGGAATTGCTGGGTCAAGTAATCAAGGTTGATATCCAACATACATAAATGGCTCATACAACTCAAAATTAAAAAAGCAAATAACCTGATTTTTTAAAAAATGGGGTGGAGAACTGAATAGACATTTTTCCAAAGAGGAGATACAGATATCCAACAAATACATGAAAAGATGTTCAACATTGCTAATCATCAGGGAAATGAAAATCAAAACTACCTGTCAGAATGGTTGTCATCAAAAAGAAATAGCAATTGTTGGTAAGGATAGGGAGAAAGGGTACACTGTTGGTAGGGATATAAATTGGTACAGCCAATGTGGAAAACAGTATGAAGCTTTCTTAAAAAACTAAAAATGAATTTTACTAGCTTTTTATTCTTGGGAGTTCATCTATGAAATCCTAAAGTCACCACTAATCTGAAACAAAAAGGAAAAGTTCCATGCTCTGAAATAATAAAAAGAAAAGTGAATTCATTTACATTTTTTCACACACCCAGAGATAATACTGCATATACAAAGTTAAAATTTACCAGAATGTGTGGCATCTGAAAATGCAATCATATCAAATTCTGCATCATTGTAAAGGTTAATGAAAACCATATTTGAAGTCAGTTTAACCAGCCACAAAAATGACAAATGCCAAGTCAGAAAATTTATATTGATCATATGTTGAAATTTGGAAATCTTGAATAACCACCACTTCCTCCTTCCTCCACAACAATAAAATGAGCACTACAGCTAGTGTTCTTTTGTAAAATGGAGTTAAACAGAGGAAGGAACCAAATGCCAGTCCTAGAGTAACCAAAACACACACACAACAAAACAAAACCCATAGCACATGTTACATTGACATAGATTAGGTATAGGTATGGGTTTATGGATATTTAGTTTTTATTACAACAATGGTCCTGCCTTTCTTTATAAAATCAGTTCTCAGATCTCTGGGTTTACAAATGAAGCTCCTATTCTTCATTTGCAGAAATCAGTTTTACATGCATTCATTAGCACCTGTGCTCAATTGCTAGCTACTAGGTTTTTTTCTTTAATTTAATTTTATTTTTATTTATTTATTTTTTTTTTTTTTGCTTTTTAGGGTCACACCCATGGTGTATGGATGTTTCCAGACTAGGGGTCAAATGGGAGCTGCAGTTGTTGGCCTACACCACAGCTCACAGCAATGCAGGATCCCCAACCCACTGAGCAGGCCTGGGATAGAACACGCATCCTCATGGATGATAGTCAGATTTGTTTCTGCTACACCACAACAGGAACTCACCAGTTTATTTTTGAAAGGTTTAAAACATTATGTAATATTCAGATAGTGTGGAAAAATGACAATGTAGAGAAAGATGAAAAAGAAGAATGATTTAAGGTTTAAGCAGTCCCGGGCTTAGTTACTTCACTATCTTTTTGAATGTGATATTTAACTTAGAGTCTTCTATTCAATAAATATGTGTGGATTTACCCTGAGGAACTATGTTAATCCTAACTGTAAAACATGTAAAATTCCTAGAACTCTCTCACTCAGCATAGGCATTTAACACATGAGAACATATATTGCTATTAATGAACCCTCTAGAAAACACAGAAAAATTATTTGTCAAAGTTTGAAAACAAAAGGGCATTCGGATAGCTTGTTATGAAAATTAACATCCACTCTTAAAAAATTTTAACTCATTTCAAGTGTGATTTTTTTTCAAACTAGGGGAAAATAAATTTTTTATTTGGGAAAAACAATTTAATTTTTTTAAATATAGAAGGAGGCTTTTAAGTAAAGAAGGACAATCAATCAACATTTCAAAGTACAGTTTAAACCTGCTGCAGGATGCCAAGTTCTCCAAAGCTATCAATCGCTCTCTATCTTCTTGTGTTACTCAACCCATCCCTTAATCTCCCCAGCCAATTTAATAGCCACTTCAGGAAGAAAGCACCCTTTACAATGTTATTTGTTTTACTTATCTCATACAGCCTCAGTAGCATGAGCCTCAAATTTTGCTTTTAACAACTAGGTCAGTGAAATGGCTTATTTTGTTTTGATCTGCCATAAAAGTGTTCCTCAATTCACCACTTACCCTAGAAAAATGCAAGTAAAACAAAGATAATCTTTGATATCATTGTCATCAGTTGCATGGATCTGTAGTGGTGAAGAGAGATGTTAATGCTTCTACTGATCCTTATTTTTATCTTAAAAACTTTAAGAAAGTAGTACTGAATTTGTTTAGATTATTGTTGTTGCCCTTCTTGCTTCTGTAGTTCCCATGATGAAACTTTCTGATTGTACTCCAGGATTCTAGAAAAGGTGAGGGCTTCACAAAGAATAATTTGCAGACCACATACCATTCATTCCCCTACAACATACTGGGCAAAATAAAGCTTGCATATTCTATGGTATGTGGCCAGACTGATTAAATTGATGTAAATATTACAAAATTAATAGCAACTTTAAAATATTCTTGCAAAGAAACTTTAAAGGTATGCAAGTAAGAAAAGCAGAAACAGACAATTCTTTTACTGCAAGTTTTTTATAACTATATTATAATATTTTTAAAAATCTGACAAGAACCAGTTCCATATACATATATACCCATATATGTATATGTCTATATTATATATATATACATATGTATATATATGTAAAATTTGATGTATTTGTAAATTAGGAAATCAGAATTTATTCATTATTTTTAAAACTATCAGCCATATATATATACTCTCTTGAGATATTAATGATTATAATGCATCTATTTTCTTGATTAGGAAGTAGTTGTAAGTACATTGGAGATAAATGCATAAAGAAATAGCTTTCCAAGATTAGAAACCATTGGCCTCTGTGATTTCCAAATCAACTGAGTAAACAGTTAATGATTTTAATTTTAAAATGTTTAAAATTCATATTTATATATTGGTACATTTAATAAAAGTAGTTACTGTTCAACCTATGTATATGTACCAGAATCTGAGAGAACTGATTATAATCTATTTATTTAGTATGGAGCTAAATTCAGAAAGAGGTTTATCTCTTTCTTAAGATTTTTTTTTTCTGTTACAGTTGATTTATAGTGTTGTGTCAGTTTCTCCTCTACAGCACAGTGACCCATGTATTTTTCTCATGTATTCTTCCATCATGGTCTACCCCAAGAGATTGGATATAGTTCCCTGGCTATTCAGTAGGACCTCACTGCTTATCCATTCTAAATGTAATAGTTTGCATCTACCAACCCCAAACTCCCTGTCCATCCTACTTCCTCCCCCTTGTCCCCTTTGGTGACCACAAGTCTGCTCTCCATGCCGGTGAACTCAGCCATAAAAAGTAACAAAATAATGCCATTTGCGGCAACATGGATGGAACTAGAGATACTAATACTAAGTGAAGTATGTCAGAAAGAGAAAGACAAGTACCACATGATATCACTTAACCAAGATTTTAACAAAACTAAATGCCAAAGAACCAAATTTACAAACAATTGCTACCATACTGTAGTCAAGGAGTAATGCTTTAGTGAAGTTAAACGGGATTTTCTATGTGAACTTGAGTAACATTGTTTATAATCAGATGTTCTCAAATTCGTTGGGTAGATAAGAAAAGCTCATTTCATATAGATGGGATACAGTAATAAGTTATAAAACAATTCAAAGAAAGTGAATTCCCAAGTAGAACTATGTACATTTACCTTAACTTAGCCTGCCATACAAAGGAATATGATTTCTCTCCCTCACTTCTTTCCTCCCTCCTTTCCTTCCTCTGTCTCATGCACATGCAAATGCACTTTTTTAATTTATAGGAATATCCAGTATTTGAGTTATAATGCCAGCTTATATTTCCATTACAATATCCATGATATGAAAATATCTTGTATAAATTAATTATCCTGTTTAGTTTACATTGAATAATGAACCATCGTTCAGGTGATCACCATAACAACTATGATGCAAAGGATCCAAACATTGATTCAGCTAAATTCAGACTTGCACAGGGTCAGCACTCAGCCTATTACCAGAAGGAAAGAAGTGCTTGAGAACATGCTTATTTCTCAGCCAGCATTCTTCCCAGATTTACAGACCAATCAAAATGTCAATTCAGCTGATGTCAAAGAATACAAAGACATTTGCAAAGGGAATGCATGAGCAAACCTGCTTTCAGCAAACGTTTTTCTGACATTAGTAAAAATTAAAGTTTTCGGCAACATATCACTTGGAAAGTGATTGAAATGAAATTGCAGAGGCAGTGCCTCTATCTTGCATCAAGAGCCACCACATTAAGCAACTGTGCAGAGAAATGAACTTCAGTTTATTAAAATGAGGAATTTTGAGATGTTCTCAGTTAAATTACTACATCTTGTGGTTTCATGGTCAGCATGAAAACAAGGCAAATTGCTACTTCAAAGAAGGTAAAATGCAAGAACTTTGATTCATTGGTTGCATATAATCACTATTCAGTTAGAAGGCCTAGTCAACAGAATTATTGATATGGCTGTGAATGATTTGATTTTTATTCCTCAACATGCTTTATAGAAGAGTTACAACTATGTGCACATAAATTAGAAATAAGATTCCTTTGAAACATGAATCACGTCTGTAATGAAAAACACTTCATGAAAGATTTTAGACTTAGAACATCTGTTCAGAGAAGAATTTTTTTCAGGAGTAATTTATTGGTCTTGAAAGGTTCTGGAAATGGGGAATAAGGTGCTGTCTTGCCTTTAGGGAAGGATGTAACATTTCAGATTCCTCTTATGCTGTCTCACATTAATAATATTCAACTTTCAAATGAAAAGAAACTCCATCTGGTTCCCTTTGGATAATCCAAATATTACCCTCACTATCATAAATATGTAAGTGCATTGTTGCTCAAGAAACATATTTAAGAGCAGTGAACTATAATTAAACTATGGTTTAACCAATCACTCTATCTGTATTGCTTAATTATATCAACAAATATTTATTGAGTTCATTTGATAGTAATTGCTTGACAGACTAAAAAGGAGTATAAGACCTGGTTATTGATGTCAAATGGATTCAGATCCTCTGACTTTGCTAGGGCCTCTGTAACAAAATTCTGGCTAGCTTAAGAAACAGAAATTTGTTTTCTCACATTTCTGGAGGATGGAAGTGTAAGATCAGGGTACTGGCAGATGTGACTTTCCCTGAGGCCTCTCTCCTGCGCTTGCAGATGGGTGGCTGCCTTTTTCCTGAGCCCACATTTGATCCTCCCTCATTCCAAGCATGCTTTTTCTGTCTCTCTTTACCTATCCAAGGCTCCTCCTTTTATAAGAACACTAGTCATACTGGATTTGGGCACACTCTAAAGACCTCATTTAACTTAATCACCTCTTTAAAGATCTTATCTCCGAAAGTGATTACATACTGATGTACCTGGGGTTGGGGGTTGGAGGTGGGGAGGGAGTGTCAGGACTGCAACATGTGAATTTGTGTGTCAGGATTAATACCTGGAAAAGCAGAAACTTGAGGCTGAAAGGTAATAGTGTGACACTCTGGACAAGCATTTAAAATTCAATAATCTGGGATTATGTGGCCTTAGCTACCTGGCTGTACATCTTTCCCTAACTCAGTCCTTATTACTACATAGTGGTTTAGTTGTTTTTTTAGTGCTAGGTAACATATGTTTACTATGTGCAAGGTTATTGAACTTCTTGTGACTATAGATCATCAATCTATATCAGTTACATATTGTCTCATGTAACTCTAAAACTGAAATGGCCCATGTTTAAATTGTCAGTCAGTGTGTGTAATAGAATTAGAGCCTTTGTGTAGAAAATGACAATGCCTGTTATGAGTACCTCAAACTGTCCTGTGGGCATCTAAACTTTGATGTGGACTTTGAATATTTTTAATACATTTATTTTGATTAAAAAACTCTCATAACACATCTTAATTGTTCATAGAAAGAGTCAATCACATTGAATATAGCTGTTTACACATGACAAATTTCCTTTCTAGCTTTTGCTAATTAGTATCATTGTCAAAAATTTGATTTTGTTAAAATTTAAAAGAAGTGAATGTAGCATGTATATGTGTGTCTGTAGCTTATACTATATCCTACCTACACTTGCCAACACAAGGTAGGACCTTACTCCCAAACTCAGTCATCTTCCCTCAGATTCCCTAGATGTTTTTTACATCAAGTTTGTAACATTTTAGCTCCTACTTTTATAGATCTGGGATATTTATCTATTTATATATTTATTTATTCATTTATGGGCCACACCTGCGTCATATGGAATGTTCCAGGCTGGGGTCAAATTGGAGCTGTAGCTGAGGCCTACACCCCAGCCACAGCAACACCAGATCCAAACTGCATCTGCAGCTTACACCACATCTTGTGACAACGCTGTATCCTTAACCCCCTGAGTGAGACAAGGGATCCAACCTGCATCCTCAGAGAGACAACGCTATGTACTTAACCCACTGAGCCACAATGGCAACTCTGGATTTTTTTTTTTTTTTTTGTCTTTTTGCCATTTCTTGGGCCGCTCCCGCGGGCATATGAAGTTCCCAGGCTAGGGGTCCAATCGGAGCTGTAGCCACCAGCCACACCAGAGCCACAGCAACACAGGATCTGAGCCGCATCTGCGACCTTCACCACAGCTCACGGCAACGCCGGGTCCTTAACCCACTGAGCAAGGCCAGGGATGGAACCCGCAACCTCATGGTTCCTAGTCAGATTTGTTAACCACTGCACCACAACGGGAACTCCGCAACTCTGGATATTTACATTTTTGTACATGCACTACTTTCCTAAAATCTGCGAGAATCTTATAAGAACATTATAAACAAGGATTATACTTTAAATATTTATTTAACCGCAACATGACTCAATGCAAAGTTAGTTAAATGAAGGAAACCGGTGTTTACTGACAATATCCAGATTCTGAGATTTGAACTATTTGCCTCCTTTGTACTTCAGATCACTTCTAATAATAGTCATTGGTCAAAGGAATTCTGATGTTTTAATTGAAAATCAGATTGTTTGTTTTACTTGGAATATTAATATACTCACCAGAATTGTCCATTAAGTAAATTTATTCTATGCATTATAACATCTGCCTTTAGGAATAATAGTAATTGGTATATTCTGTTTGATTATTCACTGTACCCTTTTTTATCTGATGTCATCATGACCTTTTATATAAAAGAAAGTACATATAAGGTAATAATTTTTAAAAATTTATGCTTGCTCTCTACATTCATGACTTAAAACTTAGTTTTATAATAAACTGCTATTACTGAAATACATACAGAATATAGATATTAGTTCAAAGTATGCAACAGTTATCAATGACTAAATATTAATCCTAATCAGGGTAAATTATTATATATCATCAGGATTAGAAAGTATTCCTAGAATTACACAAAAATATAAATAATTGCCTTTTCTTATGCTCAGGGAATATAAAATATACTTTAAATTTCAGGCATTTTTGTTAAATTCCTATTCTGTGCAAGATTATCTGCTAAGCATTAATGCTATTAAGTACTATTAATATTAAGTACTATATTCTAATTGGAGAACATTGTAGAGAAAGAATAATCACATTTGAATAAATTTCATCATTTGAAAATAAACAAATAATTCCTCAGCACATTTTGGAATCATTAAAGTTGCAAATTCTGTTTCCTATCTCTGTGAAGTTAAGAAGTCCCTATGGGAAATTGAAAAGAAAGCGAGATACTACATCAATAGATATAAATTTTTAAAATATTCATATAAAAGAAACCATAATTTTATACATTACATATCAGTTCATGATTTCATAGGAAGCTAATTAGACACAAAAAATTAAATATATAGAAAGAAAATATAACCTGTAATTGGTTCTTAATAGAAAGTTTCAGAGTTCCCACTGCAGTTGGCTTGGGTCAGCTGCAGAGGCACAGGATCGATCCCTAGCCTAGAATGGTGGGTTAAAGGATCTGTCATTGCCACAACTGTGACTTGGATTCAGTCCTGGGCCAAGAAACTTCCATATGCTGTGATTGTGCCCATTAAAGAAAAATAAAAAATGAAAAAATAAAAAAGGTTTCTCTGCTTCATCTAATCTCTCCATCCTCTCCGTGCTGCCTTCTTCACCCAGTTACTAGCTCCAAATCCCTGATGTTTCATCACTGTCTCATTTCCAGTGAATGACAACTGTCTGTCAAAATGTGAGCCTGAGTTTACTTTTATTAAAATATTTTTCTTAGTACCTCTCTTTTGAACTGTTGATGATTCTGTTTACATTCCCTCAGAAATTTATATATTGTTTTAAGGAAACTATCTTGTATTTCCCATTTGATTTTTAGCTGCATATTATATGTTCCTTAGAAGATTATAAAACCCTTTCCAAACTATATTCTCAACACTCCGGTTTCTCAAAGCCTGTTGTACTTCTGTGCATTTTATAAAAGGTCATAAAATAAATGAATTAATGTGTTAATGAAAAATTGCCAGCAGTGAATTTCTCCACAGCTAATCCCGTGTTTCATTAATCTTCTACAAAATGAAAGAATTTCAAATTATAACAGAGCCACCATGATGATTATTGCAAACCTCTTAAAATTATCATTCACTGTTAAATATGTAAATTTATGGTGATATAAATAATGATATCCCATATGTCAAAAAATTTGAAAATAATAACTTTGTGTTCTGTTGAAGCCATTATTTTAAAGGCCTAATGACAAATTAACTGCAATGAATATGCTAGTCATTAAAGTCACTCAGTGGCTATCAATCTGGATCTTAATATGTTTAATTACGTTAATGCCCATCAATTAGTCAAGCAGCTTAGCTTCATCTATTTCCTGACTCTGCTGATGATAGAACTGTAAATGTTTTTACAGGAGAAAGTGAAAACTCTGCCAACACCCACCAAAGGGAACCATGGAATTATCATTGGTTTCTGAGACAGAATTCTCATGTTCTTTGGGGAAATTGCTTACTCTGTAAAAAAAGCCAATTAGCTAGTTGGTGTTCTCTTTACAATAAATGAAAAGAAATTCCAAGGTAAACATTCTGTAATACACTGCTGGCCAACATTTCTTAGATGTGATTGATGAGCTACATAAGGGATTGGATATCCTTTGATTGAAAAAGCTGCCAAATAGGTATTGTTAGGTCTTATTCAACAGAGTGGAATGAACATATCAGTATCAGACAAACATGGGTGTATAGGTGGGATTTAAATTGTATGTGCCTAAATGGAAAGACAAATGGAAATGAAATCTTGGGAATTAAAGCACTTAGTAGACATCATAAATGGCTTAGTTCCAACTGTGGCTCAGTGGTGAAAAACCTGACTAGTATCCATGAGGATGCAGGTTCCATCCCTGGCCTTGCTCAGTGGAATAAGGATCCTGCATTGCTGTGAGCTGTGTTGTAGGTCACAGACACAGCTCGGAACCTGCGTTGCTGTGGCTGTGGCATAGGCCAGCAGCTGCAGCTCCAATTCGACCCCTAGCCTGGGAACTTCCATATGCACAGGTGTGGCTCTAAGAAGCAAAAAATAAAATAAAATAAAATAAAATTCTTCATACTGAAGATAGAGAGTGAGAGTTTTGAGATTTTTAAAAAAGTCATGATGGCTGTGCTTGATATTGGTATGATAACAATGAAAGGATATAAACTAATGGCCTGGTCCAGGACACCAGTACTCTCTCTGTTCTGAGTCATTATAACAAAGGTTCTGTTACTCACCTGTCATGTGATTCCAGAAAGATCATTTCCTCTCTCACACTCAATTTGTGTATGTCAGTCAGCCTGCCAAGAAATATTTATGGAAAGAAAAACTTTGGTCAAACATTTTGGAAGTGAAAAGGATGAGATATATAGGAAATTAGGTAGAAAATGCAGTGGGAGTAAGGGAAGAAATTTGTCTTAAGATTGGAGAGCTTTGGACATGTATAAAGGAGAATAATTAAAATGCAAAGTGACTATAATAGCCATTCTACTATTATAGAATGCCTTCAATACTAATATCTTATAGTATTGAAAGTAGTTTTACATTAACATTGTGAAAGTGCATCCTGAAGGGTAAAGCAGTATAATAATAAATGCTATATAAATTTTATCCTCATTATCATCATCATCATCATGAATGCCTCCTATATATAATTGTATATTGAATGGCTCAATACATTCTTTTGGTGTGCATGTGTACATATTTAGTTTTGTTGTAAGAAAGCAGCTTGTATACTTTTAATGTTTAAAACTGAGCATCATCTTTCCAGTGACATAAAATTTTAAAAATAAACAGGAACAAAATTACAATAGAGAAGAATATCAGTTGCGAATAAGATCCTACAGGTTCTGCTGATTCTCCCATAGAATAGCAGGGCTCAAGTCATCATTAGGAGAGAAGTTTATTTTAAAAGTGTCATTAGACTGAAAAGATGTCCATTAAACATCACAATTAAACATGCCAAAGGAGAAGCCGTGTTGTCAAAATGCCCACTTAACCCACCCAGACATCTCAAACGCACCTTTGCTGACCTTTTATAATCCCATTTTTTAAAGTTTTTTTAATATATATATAATTATTTTTATTTTTTTCCATTATAGCTGATTTACAGTGTTCTGTCAGTTTTCTACTGTACAGCCTGGTGACCTAGTTACACATACCTGTATACATTCTTTTTTCTCACATTATCATTCTCCATCATAAGTGACCAGACATAGTTCCCAGTGCTACACAGCAGGATCTCATTGCTAATCCATTTCCAAAGGCAATAGTTTGCATCTATTAACCCCAAGCACACCATCCATCCCACTCCAGTTTTTTTTTTTTCTTTTTTTAAACAAGATAAAGTAGACAAATACATGTTGGTAAATGCTAACTGTCTATATTCACATAGAGACACAGTGTAATTTCTTTGCCCGATATACAGAGAAAGGAGGAGGAAAGCTAGAATTCTGTTCACTACTACACAGGGGCCTAGCACCCTCCAGCTTCCAGCAGAGCTAAGGGAGCAGAAGGTTTTTTTTTTTTTTTTCCCAGAGAACATGGTGGCGTTGATTCCATAAAATTCTTGTTGAAACAGGAAGGGGTAAAAGTAAATTTGGAACAGAAAGGGGTAGCGATTCTTTTTCCACTGAGTTCTGGTCAAGGTATTTCCCTCCAAAATAAATTGAGAACCATGGTAAAAGGAGAAAAGACCCCCAAAACAGGGTGACTGAGCACAAGAGGGAAAAAATAAAAAGATGATAGTAACTTGCTCCCAGGGATTGGAGAAAATTAAGTAAGGTTGGAATCCATCAGTGTTCCATTAGTCATCTTTTCCTTCAACTTCCTCTTTTTCCTCCCCTTCATCATCATCTTCATCTTCATAGCCTTCATCTTCAATTCCTTCTTCATCAATATCTTCCAATCCTTCTTCCTATTCATTACCATCATCATCTTCTCCTTCGCCTTCTTCATCATCCATGTCAGGAACCAAGTAGTGCTATAATGGATTTGGCCAAATATCATCTTTGATGACCTCTCTTAACTCATTTGCACTTGCATCAGAATGATCACTAAACCAGGTGAAGAAGCTCTCTGGTTCCTCATGCTGTCTCTTCCTGCTGGCTTTATTCTGGGTTTGACTTGAACACAGAAGAAAAAGAACTGCAAGAAGCAACTGAATATATTGATGAAGTATACAGTGAAATAGGCAGACTTAATGAATAAGCCAGTGAGCAGATTTTGAAAGTAGAACAGAAATATAACAAACTCCATCAACCATTTTTTCAAAAGAGGTTGAAATTGATTGCCAAAATCCCAAACTTTGGGGTAACAACACTTGGTAACCACTCACATGTGTCTACACTGCTTGGGGAGGAGGATGAAGAGGCACTGCATTATTTGACAAGAGTTGAAATGACAGCATTTGAAAATATTAAATCAGGTTACAGAATAGATTTTTATTTTGATGAAAACCCTTACTTCAAAATAAACTTCTCTCAAAAGAATTTCATCTGAATGAGAATGGACATCTTCCGAGTCCACTAAATGTATTATTTAATTAAAATTCAGATAGGTTTCTTTAAATTTCTTTTTTTTTCTTTGCTATGGAAAAAAATACTAGAAGATTAAAATGATCAGACCAATATGTCTTTTAAAAGAGATATAGAGCATCCAAATTAACTTTCCAAATTTTTCTAAATATCTTAAAGGAAAAAAAAAGTTATCTTGGCCTGCTGACCTAATAGATGTTTATAAATACATTTATATGAATGTTAGGATGGAAAAGTTATAGGAAAATACTTTAGAAGTGTGTGTATACATTTGTAATACTTTTGAGACCTTTATTTGATCAATGTGGACATTTCCATCTACTCATAAGATTTGAAACATTTATATTGTAATATTAAAACAGTTACTTGAATATTTGTGTTTATGATTCATTGTTTATCATTCCTACAATTGATTTGATGCAGATCTTTGGCTACTGGTCAAACCCCAAGCTACAATTTTCCTGATTTGGGGAAATATAAATGGGCCTAGGAAAGAATTTACCATTGGTGAGTTTTAGAGTAGCATTTCCACAGAAGGTTGAATTCCCTTGTAATTATAACTATGAAACTAACTCTTCCTCTTAAAATTTCATTTATTTTTTGTCTTCTTCATTTTATTAACATTTAAAGAGAGAAGAGTTATTTCTAAGTTTACTTCCTAATAGCAATCTTTTTTTTTTGCAGTCTGTGACATTCATTTATTTTTTTAACTCTATCAAACATTTGAGAAAATCAACACATAATTATTGTGCATAATTTAAGAAAGAAAGAATCCAATAAAGTTTCAATAGCTATGGGATACTTTTAAAGGATCATCTGTGACTAAAGAGCAGATGCAGAAAAAAAAAATCTAGACTGAGTCTCCTTAGAGGAGAAGCATCTGAGTTAGGTCATGTTTTAAGCTTTTAAAACACCTTAGTTTACAAGTTACATGAGGATGGAAGGAGAAAATACAAAGATGACTAGAAACATACCTTGGGTATTATTTTCAAATAGCTTATAGGCACATGCACTATCCCACATTAATATATGATTATGACATCAATTATCTGTTTTTTAACATGCAAAATAAAAAAAACAAAAAAACAAAAAAACCCACAAGTTTTGGTTTCCATTGTGGCTCAGTGGAAACAAACCGTATATTGTCCATGAGGATGTGCATTCAATCCTTCAGTCCCTGGCCCTGCTCAGTGGGTTAAAGATCCAGTGTTGTTGTGAGTTGTGGTGTTGGTTGCACTTATGGCTCAGATTTTGCATTGATGTGGCTGTGGTATAGACCAACAACTACAGCGACAATTCAGCCCCTAGCCTGGGACCCTCCATATGCCATAGGAACAGCCCTTAAAGAAAGAAAGAAAAAAAAATAGGTCAAATTCAATATTAATATAAATACAAAAAACCAAAATGTGAACAAATGTAAGGTGACAAATCAAGCTTATTTGAAGTATGAAATTATATTATTTTAAGAAGTTTAATATGAATCAGGAGTTCCCGTGGTGGCGCAGTGGTTAACGAATCCAACTAGGAACCATGAGGTTGCGGGTTCGGTCCCTGGCCTTGCTCAGTGGGTTAACGATCCGGCGTTGCCGTGAGCTGTGGTGTAGGTTGCAGACGTGGCTCGGATCCCGTGTTGCTGTGGCTCTGGCGTAGGCCGGTGGCTACAGCTCCGAGTCAACCCCTAGCCTGGGAACCTCCATATGCCACGGGAGCAGCCCAAGAAATAGCAACAACAACAACAACAATAACAACAACAAAAGACAAAAAAAAAGTTTAATATGAATCATCATCAAAATAAGCAATTAAAAATAGGTTCACAAAATACCTAATTTCTTTAATATTTAAAATTCTTAATTATAAAAAGATGATTGGTGAGAATCCCTGTTGTGACTCAGTGGTAACAAATCCAGCTAGTATCCATGAGGATGCAGGTTTTATCCCTGGCCTCACACAGTGGGTTAAGGATCTGGCATTGCTGTGAGCTGTGATATAGGTTGTGGAGGTGGTTCAGATCCTGAACCACCTCCACAACCACTGCGTTGCTGTGACTGTCGTGTAGACTGACAGCTACAGTTCTGATTGGACCCCTAACCTGGGAACTTCCATATGGCATGGGTGCAGCTCTAAACAACAAAACAAAACAAAACAAAAACTCCAAATCAAAACACCTTATAGTAATGAGCACACTTAATAATGGAATGGTAGAGAGAGGACAAGATGGCGGAGGAGTAGGGGGACACACTTGCCCTCTCCCACAAACACAGCAAAAAAAGCACATCTACAGAATAAATGACTCGCACAGAACAGCAACCAATCGCTGGCAGAAGAACCTAAACTCCAATAACGGCAAGAAGTTCGTGACATTACTAGGCAGATTGGGAGAAAAGAGGAGAGTGAGAGAAGGTGAATCCGAGTGGGACGGGCACTCCTGAAAGGGAACTGTGGAGGAGAAAGGGATCCCGCACCCTGGAAAGTCACCTACACGGGGGAAAGATCAAACGAACCAGAGGAATCTCCAGATGCAGAGAAGAGTGTAGCAGTAAGTTGGAGTACTGAAAAGGCGATCAAGAACCGAACGGACCATCTGAACTACTGGCACAGTCACCAAAAATTGAGATGCCTGGGTGGGGGCTGGGCACCGAGACCTCGGCTCCAGAGGTTAGTCCCCGAGAAGGGGCTGGGGGGGGCGGGGCGGAGCGGAGACTGCTTGGGAGGTCTAGAAACCCGTTTGTGACTTGACGGGGCAGAGACTGCCTGGGAGACTAGAAAACAAAGCTGTCGCAGAGGAAGGGAGCAATACTCTAGGGGCGGGGAAGTGGAAAGCCGCATCAGAGGGAACCTGGGAAAAGAGCCTGGTCTGCGCCCATGCTGGGGAGGGGAGAGAAGAAGGGGTGGGTCCCCATAGAATACTCCCCACGCCACAGCAACCTTGCAGGCCTGCTAGCTAGCAGAAAGCTGTGCTTCCCAGTGTATCCCTTCCCCCCACCCCTGCCACCCCCTATGCTCCCGCCGGACCTGGGGCTGCCTGCCATCCAGGAGGGCTGGCCTCAACAATTGCCTGAAGCCTACCACCGCAGGGGCTGTCCCTGCACAGGCCTGCTTGCCCTTTGGAGGGGCTACACTTCCACAGAGCAGCACCAAACACCACCAGCCCCCGAGAAAAGGCCTGCAGCCCAGAAAAGCTAGAACAAGCCTAGCCAGGCCATGAATAGGTCTGCCTAATTTTCGGACGGTTTTTCTGAGTTGGGCTGCCCTGGGGAGGAGCCCCTGGGTTTCCAGTGGCCTTGCTACCCGCCCAAGCCCACAGGGGGTGCCAAGACCTAGTGGATCAGCTGCATAGGACTGCCAGTTCCAGGCAGGACCCCCTGCAGCCCAGAAAAGCTGCAACAAGCTTGGCCGAGCCAGGAAAAGATCTCAGACGGTCTTTCAGAGTCAGGCTGCCCTGGGGAGGAGCCTCTTGGGTTTTCAGCAGCCCTGCTAGTCACCCAAGCCTTCAGGGGGTGCCCCACTCCCGTGGAATAGCTGCTCAGCACCACCAGACCCCTGGAGGAGCCCCTGCAGCCCAGAAAAGCTGCAACAAGCTTGGCCAGACAGTGAAAAGATCCGCCTACATTCTCGGGCCATCCTTCTGAGTTGGGCTGCCCTAGGGAAGAGCCTCTTAGGTTCTCAGTGACCCAGATAGCTGCTCCAGCCCCCAGGGGGTGCTGCACTCCTGAGGAACAGATGCCCAACACCACCAAGCCCCTGCAAGAACCCCACAGCCTAAAGACACCAGAGCAAGCTCTGCATGACCAAGTGAAATCTGCTACCATCGTGGTGTGGACCGCCCAGTCCTGTCTGCCCTCAGGAAGTCCTCCTTTGCTTCAAAGAAACACTGAGCCCCATCAACACTCCAGAAAAGCCACACTGCCTCAAAAAAGATTGACCAACAATGCCAGCCCTCAGGAAATAGTCCACGGCAGTGACAAGGCAAACACTGCCAGATAACGGAGAGTACAACTCCCTCAGGAGAAAGAAAACAACAAGCAAGATGAAGAAGCAGAGAAACCACCCCCAGTCAAACCAACAAGAGAACTCACCTAAAACAGTCCACAATGAAACAGATCTCTGCAGTCTGACAGAGCTGGAGTTCAAAAGAGAAATAGTGAAAATACTGAAGGAATTAAGAGAAGCGATGAACAGTAATGCACATACCCTCAGAAAGGAACTAGAACATATAAGGAGGAGCCAAGAAAAACTAGAACATTCATTTGCAGAGATGCAAACGGAACTAAGGGCAGTAAAAACCAGAATGAATAATGCAGAAGAACGAATCAGTGATATGGAAGAGAGAATCATGGAAATCACTCAATCCGGTCAACAGACAGAAAACTGAATCCAAAAACTGGAAAGCAATATAAGAGACCTATGGGATAACATAAAGCGGGCCAATCTACACATAATAGGAATTCCAGAAGGAGTAGAAAAAGATAGGGGGATGGAAAATATATTTGAAGAAATTATCGCTGGACACTTCCCAAATCTAAAGGATACTGGGTTCAAGATACAAGAAGCACAGAGGGCCCCAAACAAACTGAACCCAAACAGACCCACAGCAAGACACATCATAATAAAAATGGCAAAAGTTAGTGATAAAGAGAGGATCCTAAAGGCAGCAAGAGACAAACAGAATGTTACCTACAGGGAACCCCCATAAGAATATCAGCTGACTTCTCTACAGAAACACTACAGGCCAGGAGGGAATGGCAAGAGATATTGAAAGTGCTCAAAGGAAAAAATATGCAACCTAGAATACTCTATCCAGCAAGAATATCATTTAAAATAGAAGGGGAAATAAAAATGTTTTCCAACAAACAAAAACTTAAAGAATACTGCAACACAAAACCCAGGTTAAAGGAAATATTGAAAGGGCTTCTCTAAACCAAAAAGAAAGGAAGGAAAGGGAAGAAAAAAGGAAAAAAAAAAAAAAAGAAGAGGAAGAATCAGAGAGCAATCACTCAAATAAGCCAGCATAACGATTTAATCATGAACATGCTTCAAACAAAATAAAATTAAAAAGAAAAAAATAAAAAAGAGTCATCAAAACCATAAAATGTGGGCAAGGGATGTTAGGAAGTAAATAACCCTTTTTGTTTGTTTGTTTGTATGTTTCTCTTCTTAATTTTAATATAGTAATGAAGTGTTTGAACTTACAGGACCATCAGGCTAAAACACACAATTATGGGAAGGGGTTAGCATACTTAAAAAACAGGGCAACCACAAGCCAAAAGCAAATATTGCATTCGCAAAAAATGGAAAAAAAAATACACTCAAGCAGATAATAACAGGAGACCATCCAACCAAAAAAAAAAGAAAGAAAGGAAGAATGGAGAACCATAGAATCCACTGGAACACGAGGTTCAAAATGGCAATAAATAATCATCTATCAATTATCACCTTAAATGTCAATGGACTGAATGCCCCAATCAAAAGACACAGAGTGGCTGAGTGGATAAAAAGGCAAAACCCTTCAATATGCTGCCTACAAGAAACTCACCTTAGGACAAAAGATACATATAGATTGAAAGTGAAAGGGTGGGGAAAAATATTTCACGCCAATAGACATGACAGAAAAGCAGGAGTTGCAACGCTCATATCAGACAAAATAGACTTTAAAACAAAAGACATAAAGAAAGACAAAGAAGGACACTACTTAATGATTAAGGGATCCATCCAAGGAGAGGATGTTACTATCGTCAACATATATGCCCCAAATATAGGAGCACCCAGATACATACAGCAAATATTAACAGACATAAAGGGGGATATTGATGAGAATACAGTCATAGTAGGAGACCTTAATACCCCCCTCACATCAAGGGACAGATCCTCTGGACAGAAAACCAATAAAGCAACAGAGATCCTAAAGGAAACAATAGAAAAGTTAGACTTCATTGATATCTTCAGGACACTACATCCAAAAAAAGCAGAAGACACATTCTTCTCAAATGCTCATGGAACATTCTCAAGAATCGACCACATATTGGGACACAAAGCGAATCTCAATAAATTTAGGAGCATAGAAATTATCTCAAGTATCTTCTCTGACCACAATGCCATGAAATTAGAAATCAACCATGGGAAAAGGAAAGAGAAAAAACCTACTACATGGAGACTAAACAACATGCTCCTAAAAAACCAATGGGTCAATGAGGAAATCAAGAAGGAAATTAAAAACTACCTTGAAACAAATGATAAAGAAGACACAACCGCTCAAAATCTATGGGATGCTGCGAAAGCAGTGCTCAGAGGGACATTTATAGCGATACAGGCCTTTCTCAAAAAAGAAGAAAGATCCCAAATGGACAACTTAACCCCCCACCTAAATGAGTTAGAAAAAGAAGAACAAAAAAGTCCTAAAGTCAGCAGAAGGAAGGAAATTATCAAGATCAAAGAAGAAATCAATAAAATAGAGACTCAAAAAACAATAGAGAAAATGAATAAAACCAAGAGCTGGTTCTTTGAAAAGGTGAACAAAATGGACAAAGCCCTGGCCAGGCTCACTAAAAAGAGGAGAGAAAGAACCCAAATAACCAAAATTATAAATGAAAAAGGAGAAATCACAACGGATACAGCAGAAATACAAAAAACCATAAGAGAATACTATGAACAACTATATGGCAACAAGTCTGACAATCTGGAAGAAATGGACAATTTTCTAGAATCTTACAGCCTGCCAAAACTGAATCAAGTAGAAACAGACCACCTGAACAGACCGATCACTAGAAATGAAATTGAAGAGGTCATAAAATCACTCCCTACAAATAAAAGTCCAGGACCAGATGGCTTCACAGGTGAATTCTATCAAACATATAAAGAGGAATTGGTGCCCATCCTCCTTAAACTCTTTCAAAAGGTTGAAGAAGAAGGAACACACCCAAAGACATTCTATGTGCCACCATCACCCTCATTCCAAAACCAGACAGAGATACCACCAAAAAAGAAAACGATCGCCCAATATCATTGATGAATATAGATGCAAAAATTCTCAACAAAATCTTAGCCAACAGAATCCAACAACATACCAAAAAAATTATACACCATGACCAGGTCGGGTTCATCCCAGGTTCCCAAGGATGGTTCAACATACGCAAATCAATCAGCATCATACACCACATTAACAAAAAAAAAGTCAGAAATCATATGATCATCTCAATAGATGCAGAAAAAGCATTTGACAAAGGCCAACATCCATTCATGATCAAGACCCTCGCCAAAGTGGGTATAGAGGGAACATTCCTGAATATAATCAAAGCCATTTATGAGAAACCCACAGCAAATATAATCCTCAATGGGGAAAAACTGAAAGCCTTCTCACTCCAATCTGGAACAAGACAGGGATGCCCACTCTCACCACTGCTCTTCAACATAGTTTGGAAGTCCTAGCCACAGCAATTAGACAAACAAAAGAAATAAAAGGCATCCATATAGGAAGAGAAGAGATCAAACTGGCACTGTATGCAGATGACATGATACTATACATAGAAAACCCTAAGGACTCAACCCCAAAACTCCTTGAACTGATTCATAAATTCAGCAAAGTAGCAGGCTATAAGATTAACATTCAGAAGTCAGTGGCATTTCTGTATACCAGCAATGAAAGATTAGAAAAGGAATACAAAAATATAATACCTTTTAAAATTGCACCTCACAAAATCAAATACCTCGGAATACACCTGACCAAGGAGGTAAAGGACCTCTATGCCGAGAACTATAAAACTTTAATCAAAGAAATCAACGAAGATGTAAAGAAATGGAAAGATATTCCATGCTCCTGGATTGGGAAAATCAATATTGTAAAAATGGCCATACTACCCAAAGCAATCTACAGATTCAGTGCAATCCCTATCAAATTACCCATGACATTTTTCACAGAAGTAGAACAAACAATCCAAACATTTATATGGAACCACAAAAGACCCAGAATCACCAAAGCAATCCTGAGAAACAAAAACCAAGCAGGAGGCATCACTCTCCCAGACTTCAAGAAATACTACAAAGCCACAGTCATCAAAACACTGTGGTACTGGTACCAAAACAGACAGACAGACCAATGGATCAGAATAGAGAACCCAGAAATAAACCCTGACACCTAGGGTCAATTAATCTTTGACAAGGGAGGCAAGACCATAAAATGGGAAAAAGAAAGTCTATTCAGCAAGCATTGCTGGGAAACCTGGACAGCTGCATGCAAAGCAGTGAAACTAGAACACACCCTCACACCATGCACAAAAATAAACTCAAAATGGCTGAAAGACTTAAATATATGACAGGACACCATCAAACTCCTAGAAGAGAACATAGGCAGAACACTCTCTGACATCAACATCATGAATATTTTCTCAGGTCAGTCTCCCAAAGCAATAGAAATTAGAGCAAAAATAAACCCATGGGACCTCATCAAACTGAAAAGCTTTTGCACAGCAAAGGAAACCCAAAGGAAAACAAAAAGAGAACTTACACAATGGGAGAAAATAGTCTCAAATGATGCAACCGACAAGGGCTTAATCTCTAGAATATATAAACAACTTATACAACCCAGCAGCAAAAAAGCCAATCAATCAATGGAAAGATGGGCAAAAGACCTGAATAGACATTTCTCCAAAGAAGAGATACAGATGGCCAACAAACACATGAACAAATGCTCAACATCGCTGATTATAAGAGAAATGCAAATCAAAACTACCATGAGATAGCACCTCACACCAGTCAGAATGGCCATCATTAATAAATCCACAAATAAGTGCTGGAGTGGGTGTGGAGAAAAGGGAACCCTCCTGCACTGTTGGTGGGAATGTAAACTGGTACAGCCACTATGGAGAACCGTTTGGAGATACCTTAGAAATCTATCCATAGAACTTCCATATGACCCCGCAATCCCACTCTTGGGCATCTATCCGGACAAAACTCTACTTAAAAGGGACACGTGCACCCGCATATTCATTGCAGCACTATTCACAATAGCCAAGGCATGGAAACAACCCAAATGTCCATCGACAGATGATTGGATTCGGAAGAGGTGGTATATATATATATACACAATGGAATACTACTCAGCCATAAAAAGAATGACATAATGCCATTTGCAGCAACATGGGTGGAACTAGAGAATCTCATACTGAGTGAAATGAGCCAGAAAGACAAAGACAAATACCATATTTGTCACTTATAACTGGACAAATACCATATTTGTCACTTATAACTGGAATCTAATATCCTGCACAAATGAACATCTCCTTAGAAAAGAAAATCATGGACTTGGAGAAGAGACTTGTGGCTGCCTGATGGGAGGGGGAGGGAGTGGGAGGGATTGGGAGCCTGGACTTATCAGACACAACTTAGAATAGATTTACAAGGAGATCCTGCTGAATAGCATTGAGAACTATGTCTAGATACTCATGTTGCAACAGAACAAATGGTGGGGGAAAAATGTAATTGTAATGTATACATGTAAGGATAACCTGACCCCCTTGCTGTACAGTGGGAAAATAAAAAAATTAAAAAAAAATAATAATGGAATGGTAAATACGTGCTTTTTTTTTTTTCTTTTTACAGCCTCAGCCACAGCAACACCAGATCTGAGCCGCATCTGTGACCTTCAACAACACTGTATCTTTAACCCACTGAGAGACACCAGGGATTGAATCCTCATCCTCACAGATACTATATTGGGTTCTTAATCTTTGTTTTTCCTGAGCCACAACAGGAAGTCTAATATGTGCTGTTTAAATTATCACTTTTATTCAGTGTTATATGAGAAATCATTAGTACAGAGACTGCATTCATGAAGACTGAGTGTGAGAAAATTTAAAAAACAAACAAATACCTTATTTGCAAGTGATGTGATTATATTAAATTTATTAAGAAATTTTAGTAAGGTTTTCAATTATGAATATAATTCTATTCTTCATTCATAGGGCCGATACCATTTTTAAGCTACACCAAAGCTTACCCTTCCTCCAGTAGTTTAAACAATAAGATAGATTGTTAGACTTTTTTTTTTTTCCCTAAAATTGTAGGTTAAAAATAAAAAAGTTTTGTCTAGGAACTTTTGTTAAAGGACAGGTTGAATGTACTTTCTCTGATCTATCTGGCCATACATTTGTCCATTTTTGGGTTGTTGTTATTTTCTCTACTTTTGGAAGTTCTATCTAATGCAGGTTGATCCTTTGCTGCAATACTAAATGAAAGTATTTTCCTTTGCTATTTATTACAACTTGATTATGGCATTTCCCATGCACACTCACTATAATACAACTACATAGTTTAATCTGTTCTGGATTATGAATCATACTTGGAATTCACCTCAGTCTGCCCCATGTCCCCATTAAATTTAGACTGGATTCACTTAGACTTTATACTAGTGTAAAAATACACTTAATTTATCTTCTTCTGTGTGGCTATCCAATTATCCCATTATGACTTATTAAGCATGTTTAGTTCTACTTATTTGAGTTATTTTAAAATCTCATACTAAATTTCCCCATGTACTTGTGCATATTTTTAGATTTTCTATTTTGTTGTGTTGGATTATCTGTCTAGTTTAACAACATAGTACACAGTTTTAATATCTCTATTGCTATCCATCACCTTCATATGTCTTGTCTCTTTTTTTTTTCCCTCAAGTTTCCTGGCAATTCCTCAATTCTTGCCTGTGTAACCTTCCAGAGGAGAGGAACTTTCTAGTCAACTTGAATAGCTCCAGGAAATAAATCTTGATAGTACTTTTATTGAAATTGCATTCAGTTTATAAATTAACCTGGGGAGAAATGCTATTGTTTTAATAGCATTTAATAGTTACATCATATTAACCCTGCAGTTATTCAAAACAAAAATTTGTACAGAGGTTGAAATTAGGTAAGTGAATATTATGGGAATGTATAACCCTGCAGTTGTTCAAAACAAAAATTTGTACAGAGGTTGAAATTAGGTAAGTGAATATTATGGGAATTAGACTTTCCATCACTGTGAAGAGGTGATCCAAACAATTAGAATCACTTAGTGGGAGGGTGTGACATCTTTTACATAGTTAACGTTCTATTATTCAGTCAGAGATAGTATAATGTAATAACTGAGATGATAATTATGAAAATTCACATACTACATTTTCATTTTTAAAAAATGTCTTCAGAATAATCTTTTTTTTTGTTAATTGTCAAAGTAATATAATTTTACTAACAAAGGAACTGGGGCTTCTAGAAAATATCAGTTTTCCCTAGAATCACAATAGATGAGTTAAACTATATTTTTTTGTACAGTCATCCCTCAGTATTCATGGGGGATTAGTTCCAGGATTCTATAGATTCCAAAGTCTTCCTATGCTTGTAGGAGTTTAGTATTTTCATATAACCTACGTGCATCCTTCCATATACTTTAAATTATCTCTAAGTTATTTATGATATCTAGTGCAATGCAAATCCTATATAAAAAATTCGAGTTTTGCTTATTGAAACTTTCTAAATATTTGGGGGTATTTGCAATCAGTGGTTGGTTGAATCCATGGATATGGGAATCTGAGAGTATGGAGGGCCGAATGTACCTACAAACCTCATGTCCTTCCCAGAGGGTCATGCCAATCAATGCATTTTAAATTTGGAAGTCCCTTTCATCTAAAATATTATTACCGAAAGTGAGTAACATATATCATTATTTCCTTATGTGATTAATTGTCCTTTTGTCAAAGTCAACTGTAGTGAAAATATATTTGGAACATGATGGGTGAAACCAGTTTTATTACTGCAGTACTTCTCAAAGGTTATATTATACCAACACAATTTATAGCAAAACTTCCCCAGATAAAGTTGATGTAATTATATCCATAAAACTATAGTAGGTTTAGATACTAAATTTAGAGAAAGACCACTCATATCAAACCAAATGGCATGTGTTGAATTTCTGAGCCTTGGACACTAAGGTGGTAGAGTATTCTAGGAAAAGTTTTATTATCCTCACAGAGATGGAGATATTTGTAAGTGTACTACGTTAAAAAAAAATTGCAGAGGAATTTTGCAGAATTTTGTGATATCCTCTGTGTCTCTCCAGTGTCCCTACTAGTTCACTGAACCTAATGATACTCATTATAGTGACATTATTTCATTTAATGCTTTCTCCTCTGATAAATTGGAAGTACTTAAATATTAAGACACATGGCTAGGAGAAGTTTCTTAGTCAATAATGAGGGTCCATACTACCATCAAATGTAATAAAAATTCTACCATGTCTAGGTATTGTCTAAAAAGAGAAATAAAATGTTTAATTAGACTAATAATTTAAAGCTATATAGTTGATGGAAGTGTGCCTATATGCCTTTATAAAGAAATAACAGCAACACACTAGGTGGATAATCTATTTTTACTTTCCAAATAATGTTATGTATTTCTTGGCTGGATACTGAAAGTACAGTAATAAAAAGGTGTCCTTTAAAAATAAAGATAAAACCTAGGATATAGAATTATCTATGCCTTTTTGCCAATGCCACTTATCTTGTTAAGCCTCCTTTCTTTTGCTCATTTTTTTTTAACTTTGGTGATATCTAAGCTTCCAACAATTTAAATTCTTTCCTTTATGTAGATCTTCAAATCCAAATATTTTCTCATGAAAATCTATGTACATAACTACATCTCTGTTCAAAAGTATTTTTAACAAATTTCAAATCTTCACATTAAATTCCATCTTATAAATCTCCATTAAGAGACTTCATGTAACATTAATCCCTACAAAAATTTAGATAGGACTTATATATACCAATTATAGTTTTAAGCCCTGAGAATATACACATTGTTCCTGATATTCTGATTGTCTATTGTATATTCAGCCACCACAAGATGTAGAGGCTTAACTTGACAAAAGTATATTCCCTTATGATTTTGCAATTTGGTTGTAGCTGTTTGGCCAGCTCATCTCTGCTCTACATGTCATCTGGCTCAACATGAGGTTGGAAGATCCATTCCTAAAATGTCTCTTTCACAGGCTGGCAGAACTCTTGCTGGCTGGTGGCTGGAATTTCAGCTAGAGCTGTTGTAAGGACTCACATTTTTCTCTAAACACTTCACAAAGCTGTCTGGGCTTCCTTACAGCAAGACAAAGGGACCACCAAAAGGAGGGATCAAAAGATAGTCTGTTCAGAGCTAGGTCTGTCCTGATACTGTATCACTTCAGTCATTATCTATTACTTAAAGCAGTCTCAGGCTCAGTCAGATTCCAGGCAATGGGGAAATTTATAAAACAAACAAAAACTCCCAAAACAAAACTCATCTCTTGGTAGAAGAAGTAAGAGAAAAATCTGTGATATCTTTCATCCATCATCCTGGTATGTAGAAGAGATAAGAATCTAGCCAATAATTATAAAATTAAATGATTATAGATAATGATAAGCAGATCCTCCCATATTTGCAGATTTCTGTAAATGAGGAACATTGGTATCTTTAGGAGTATAAACTCAGCAAACCCTAATGTTCTTAGAGATGTGGGAAGGCATCTTTGAGTAAATACTTATTATAGGAAATGAAAGTTAGTATTGCATTAATTATTGATTGCTGTTTAAGAGTATTACCCCAAACTCAGTGGCTCACAGAAATATGCATTTAGCAGTTTACAGTTTTCATAGGTCAAGAATTTGGGCATGGCTTACTTGTATCTTCTGTTACAGGGACTCACAAGGCAACCATCAAGGTGTCAGTCAGGATTGGGTTGTCATTTGGTAGGTGCATCCCACTCATGGGTTGTTGGCAGGATTCAGTTTCTTGTGGTCGTAGGACTGAGGTTTCAGCTTCTTGCTGCTGGTCAGTTACATCAGTTACAGGCTGCCTTCATCTCCTAGAGGACACCTGAAGTTCCAAACCAGACAGGGTTCCCCAACAACATAGCTATCTGCATCCTCAGATTTAGTGGTGAGTGGGCACTAATATCTTAGGTAACGTAACCTCATAGTTATCAGACACATGATCACATATATCCCACCATCTTTTTTGTATATTGTAGCTTAGAATCAATTGGACTTCTCACATACACTCAGCGTGAGGGTTCCCACCAGAGAATGAATGTCATGTAATAGGGATCATGAGGGTCACCTTAAGAGTATGTCCAGAGCAAGTACAATGTAGGGGAGAATCCCAGTTCCTTAACAAGTCTTAAATGTGGTGACAAATTTGTACCAAACTGAATTAAAAGCATATATTTTTGACTCCTTTATCTCACTTTTCACTCTTCCTTATCTAGAAAGTCTCCATGTCCTGTTGATTATTTCTCGAAATTATAAATTGCAATCCAAAGGCCAAGTGAGGACATAGGTTAGGTAGTTGACATATGTAAGTGCAGTGGCCTACTTTTTAGGTCACAAGGGATGGAATGGTGGGGACTTTCTGACGAAAGAGTACACTCCCAGAGTTCCTGTTGTGGCTCAGCAATTAACAAACCCAACTAGTATCCATGAGGACACAGATTTGATCCCTGGCCTTGCTCAGTGGGTTAAGGTATAGTTGCCTTGAACTATGGTGTAGGTTGCAGACATGGCTCCAACCCCATGTTGCTATGGCTGTGGCATAGCCCAGTGGCTATAGTTCCAACTGGACCCCTAGCCTGGGAATCTCCATATGCTGAGGGTGCGACCCTAAAAAAGACAAAGGAAAAAAGTACACTCCCAGTGTGGAGAGAGTGTACAAGCTATCTGCAGATCCAGTGACTGCTTCCATTCAGAAATAGGGGCTTGTAAAAAGAAGCTGAACTTCTTTAGCTTCATGGGAAATTTTGACATGTTTCTGAAACAATATGCAGAAAATGCATTTCTAAGTCAGATCAATGTTACAGTCCACCCATTTGTGACCTCGGATCTAAAAAACTCTTACCCCTTCATATATTTTTATATGTTACCTTAATGAAATGCATATATGTGTGAAAGGAAATTATTACTTTTTTTTTGTCTTTTTGCTATTTCTTGGGCTGCTCCAGCGGCATATGGAGATTCCCAGGCTAGGGGTTGAATCGGAGCTGTAGCCACCAGCCTACATCAGAGCCACAGCAACGCGGGATCCGAGCCGCATCTGCAACCTACACCACAGCTCACGGCAATGCCGGATCGTTAACCCACTGAGCAAGGGCAGGGACTGAACCTGCAACCTCATGGTTCCTAGTCGGATTCGTTAACCACTGCACCACGATGGGAACTCCAAAATTATTACTTTTAAATAAGTTGTGAACATGACATGTAAGACAGTAGGCACTACACCAAAGGGACGAAAATGTGTTGGTAGTTTTGTGTGCGAAAGTTGAAAATTATGAAATATTTGTAACTCTGTATATGATAGTAGTATCTTAGAAAGGTAATGCCACAAAATGAGTGAGCTTACTGTTTCATCTTTACTGAAATATGTATCACCTTAGAATGATGTACCATAAATGTTAAATTGGACAATGTAATGAATATTCCTCATATAAATTTCTATAGTATTTCTCAATCTGTCCTAAATGGCACCTTCAAAAACAAGTCTAATCATGTCACCTTTCTGTGACATGATAACCACATGTCACAGAGAGACAGAGTATAATGTGAAGAGAGTAAAATCTTCACATTATATTCTCTACCTAATATTTCTCTTTATTATACTACTCTTCACCTACATGCATATTTTCCCTTGGCAATCTGGTACCCCCCTACCCCCATATTCTTGGTTTGCATTTTTATTGGTATCTTTACTTAAAACTCCCTTTATTTCCCATTTTTCCTACCTGCCAAAATCTCCATCTTTCAACTTTAACTGTTTATATTTTCCCTTAAACTTTCTTGCTTTCCCTAAAATTATTTTGATCTCTACTTTTGCTAGAGCTTCCTTGCATTTAAAAATATCAGTCTCATAATAATTATATTAATCTTTTTGTCTTGTGTATTATATGAAGTATTTCTACTCGTGAGAAAAAGAAATTGGTTTCATGTAGTCTTTTGCAAAACTCTTGTTCTAAGTAAGTACTCAAAGTATCTGTCTAATTTCATTTATTTGTCACAATGTTATTCATTAGCTGTGTTATTCAATATTGTATTATACACAAATACACACACATAAACTTTATGAAATGTGACTTAAACATTATAGTATCTATGAGTTGCAGATGGCAGGTCTTTAGCTCTTAAAAAAAAAACATTGAAATGAACAGGAAATCAAAAGCTGAAATTATTTTCTATAACATCTAGAAAATAAATTGAATCTAGTTTTTGCTTCTTGCTACCCAAGTGAACTAGTATTTTGACTAAGCATGTCTCCTATACATAAAATGAAATAATTATATTGTACATCCAACAGTGTTGCTGTAAAGCTTATTACACAGTTGGAGTTCAATGAACGTTCACCTTTATTATCATTACTTTGAAGCTCAGTTACTTTGAATAATGGAGTAAACATTGAAATGAACATATAAGAACCTCAATTAATTAATCTGGGGATTGCTTTTCACGTATACGTAATTTCAAAGTTTCAGAAATTTCATTGTTTAATTGGCAAGGAATATGTGAAAAAAATGATTGGAAGAGAATGTTATTACATGTTTAGAATCCTGAGATTCCTTTGGGTTTTGTGGAGCTTGTCTATAGGTTATAGATGTTATTCAATTGCACTTCCTTATCAAACTCAAATATGAATTAGTATGAAAGTAATCATTGAGAAAGCTGTAAAAGCCTGTCTCTTTGCAGCACTACATTAACTTTAGTTCTCTAATTGGCTTTCTTCATGTGTGTGTGAACTCCTTTTTCTTTTTTTTTTCCAAGATCAGGCTGGCATTGACCTTTTTCTCATAAAAGGAGAATTTATTCTCATTAAGTTTAATTGTGTAGTTAATGTTTTCATTGAGGTGCCCATTAAGCTCCTCTCTGACATTTCTAAGATCACTTAAGGTTCTGAACTTGCCAAGGAAAAATGTCAACCCATCAAAATGCCCAATTCCAGTTTATATATGTACTAGGTCTGATTGATTCTCCTATTTCTTTTAGGTAGTTTGTGAAACCTGTTCCCTAGACCTGATTTGATCATTTCCTAAGATTGTTCCAAAGATCTCCTCACTTATCCTGTCCCTTGTTTATCAAATTCAAGGCCATTTGTATTACTGAAATTCAAACACATCACAATTCTTCTTCTTTTTCTTTTTAGGTCTGCATCTATGGCATGTGGGAGTCCCCAGGCTAGGAGTCGAATGGGACCAGCCTATGCCCCAGCCATGGCCACACCAGATCCAAGCCACATCTGTGACCTAGGACAATTTGTGGGCAATGCTGTATCCTTAACCCACTGAGTGAGGCCAGGTGTTGAACCTGCATCTTCATGGACACTGTCGGGTTCCTATCAAGTGAGCCAAAATAGGAACTCTACAATTATTTGGTTTTTAAACCAGTATTTGAATGAATACCCCTTTACAAAGCTTTTTTTATTATCTACACTTAAAAAAAAAAGTCGATAGAAGACGAAGATTTATATCAATCCCCTAGCTGGTTATTCCTTGCTTACTTCATTAATCTGCCCATTAGAACTAACTCCTCAAACATGGACATCTTTGACAGCACTGAGTTTCCTTAGGCATTAACTTATGGACAAATAAGAAAGAAAACTTCAAGGCAGTTTTGAGTTGCTGCTAATATACCTTGACTTATGCCAGTGTGTTATACTTTCCCTTATGCATATTTTTACAGTTTGAGTTGTCATGTACATTGACCTAGAGCATTCATCTTCCTGACTTTGGAAAAAGTGATCCACTGAACAACAAAACGAGTCATCCTTGGAATAGCTTTAAGAAGTGTTTTGTGAAACACAGAAAGCAAATCTTCATTCTTTAGGGGTTCTGTTTTTTGCCAAATAAGTGGTCTAATCTAAATCTGTATTTAATAATATTCGGGATAGCCTGACAAGGACATTTCTTTATAACAACGTCAGAAAGTCTTTTTATAAATGATAAACCTTCTGTTTTTTATCTTTTTGTTTTTCTAGCAGGTTTTTGTAACTTTCTAACTAATGGCAAATGATTATTATTATTTTTTATGAAAGATTGTTATTTAACATTATGATTTAGTCTAGTCTTTTTATTGTTTAAAATAATAAGAAAAGTATCTGTGTGTATGGAGATGCATTTTTTCTTTAAAGAAAGTTCAATCTCGTAATGGACTGACTCAAGAAATATTCAACTTGTATTTTCACTCCTTTGTAAATAGGTACAAGTACTATTTATTTATTTATTTATGTCTTTTTAGGGCTGCACCTGTGGCATATGGAGGTTTCCAGACTAGGGGTCGAGTCAGAGCAGTAGCCACCACAAGCCTACGCCACAGCCACAGAAATGCAGAATCTGAGCTGAGTCTGTGACCTACACCACAGCTCATGGCAACACTGGATCCTTAACCCACTGAGCAAGGCCAGGGATTGAACTTGTGTCCTCATGTATGCTAGTCAGATTTGTTTTGCTGAGCCATGACAGGGACTCCTACTAACCTAACCTATTCTTATTCAATCTTTAAAGAGTTCTAAGTGCATATTAAGAATTAAGTTTCTAGGTTTTGATAACTATAAATTACAGAAATAAATAACTATTTAGTGATACAGAGCAAAAGCTTCAGAATACTATCTGTATGGTGTTAAAATTTTCATTGATCTATCAGGCAGTATAAATTCACATGAATATTTACTTTCAACACTTTCACAATTGTTTACATTTCAGGATTTACATGTCTGTAGTGATGGAGACTATTTTGAGATCATGTTTAATTCTATATTTAAAATATAAAGAAACTGATATCAGAAAAATGGCTCAAGGTCACTTAGTTGGTTATTGGCGGAGCTGACATTTCAGTTTGCTCTATAATGTCACACTCATATTTGAGAAAGAATGACTAAAATTGCCCAAAGCCTTTAGAATTTTTGCGTCCTTATAGTTGAGTTATTACTCTAGGGCCAATTTGATTTTAGTGATATTTAATTTGTGCCCCAGAATCATTCTTCTTAGGTTAAAATGAAAAGAGTAAAAATATAAACTACTTCTTAGCTTAGATCTAACTGATTAAATATCAAATATTACTTCATAATATCAGCAATGATATTTAATTTATGTGCAATTAAACTCCACTATGATAATTGGAGTTTACCTTTTAGGCCCTTATCTTATGGATGCCATTTGAGTTATGTGTCCACATTTCATCTTTAACCTCACCCAGGCTAGTATTTGACATATTCACTCTGCAGTATAATCTCACTCACTGCAGTTGTTGCTGTGTAGTCAGTTTTCCTAACTGTGCTAAAATATTTGCCTAATGATGCTTTAAATCCAATTACCGCATGCCTTCTGAAGGGGCAGCACATGTTCAAAACATATCTCAGCTTCTCAGTTCCTTTGATAATGAATCACAAATTTCCTCTACAGACCAGATGCAGGCCATTATATTTTTGCCCACGTGTTCAAGGTAATTTAGAGGCGAGATGAGTTGCCCAGTTTCCCAGGTGCCCTGGCCATTCACTCTTACAATTGCTCTTATAGTCCAGGGATATTTTGTATATTGAAGATTCAGTTTGCTTCCTTGAAACACAGCCTTTGTGAGGAGAATAAGCACGTGAAAGAGCTGGGCTTTTAGCCAACCATTCACATATAAGCATCAAAAATCTATTTCTGTTTTCTGAAAACTCGTATCATAATCTACTTAATGAAAGCTACCACCTTTCTGTGATTCCAGAGCACTTTGATAGGAATAATGACATATGAACTGTATTTTAAAAAGCAGTTATTTAAATGAACATTTAAAAAAATAGCATCCGTTTTTTTGGGGTTTTTTTTTTTTAGTGTTCTTAGGGAAGCACCCATGGCATATGGAAATTCCCAGGCTAGAGGTCTAATTGTAGATGTTATGCCACAGCCAGAGCAACATGGGATCTGAGACATGCTTGTGACTTACACCACAGCTCATGGCAGTGCCAGATCCTTAACCCACTGAGTGAGGCCAGGGATCTAACCCACATCGGATACTAGTTGGATTCATTTCCACCTAACCATGATAGGAACTTCAGAATCAGAAATTTAATAGTGTGAGTGACTATAGCCTACATAAAAATATTTACATGCATTTTCCAGCCTTTGGTGTTAGGATATTTATTTATTTTTTACATAAAGTCATAGGAACTTTCTTTAAATGTCTTATTAAAAAATGTATGATAATACATGGCCATAAGGAAGTTATAAGTCTCAAGTACATATATCTATAACTTTGTGTGACGACTTAAAAAAATCTATGTATCTTTTCTTGGGATGGGATTAAGATGATGGAGTAGAAGGACTGGAGCTCAACTTCTCTCCTAAAAACAACAAAATTCACAACTAAAGACTAAGCAGTCTTCAACCAAATGGACCACAAACCTTAAAAAACAAATTCTACTCCAGAGGACAAAGAGGAGGCTACATCAAGAGGTAGGAGGGGTGATTCCCACCCCATAGCTCCCAGGTGGGAAGCCCCACAGACTGGAAACTAACTGGTTCACAGAGACTCACCTACAGGAGTGAGAGTTCTGAGCCCCACATCAAACTCCCACGTGTGGGGATCTGGCACTGGGAGAGAGAGCCCCTGGAGCATCTGATATTGAAGGCCAGTGGGGACTGTGCACAGGAGCTCCATGTGACTGGGGGAAATGGAGACCCCATTCTTTAAAGGGACACATAGACATTCACATGCACTGGGTCCCAGGGCAAAGCAAAGTCTCTATAGGAATCTGGGTCAAACCTGACTGAAGTTCTTGGAGGACTTCCTGGGAAAGCAGGGCTGAATGTGGCTTGTTGTAGGGGAGAGGACATTGAAAGCAAAGCTCTCAGGAATATTCAGCAGAATGCCTTCCTCTGGAGGTGGCCATTTTGGGAAAATCCCACCCATCAGTGCTGAAAAGCCCCAGGCCAAACAACAAACCAGGTGGGATCACATCCCCACCCCTCAGTAAACAGGTTGCCTAAAGACCCCCCAGGCACACAGCCACCTCTAATCCCATCCAGAGACAATCCCCCACCCACCAGAGGAATAAGAATCAGCTCCACTTACCAGTGGGCAGGCATTAGTCCCTCCCATCAGGAAGCCTACAGCAAGCCCCTGTGCCAACTTCAGCCACAAGGGGGGAAAACACCAGAAGTAAGAGAGACTACAATTCTATTATCCGTAAAAAAGATCACCACACCAAAAATCTATCAAAATGAAAAGACAGAGAACTATAACTCAGATGAGAGAGAAAGGAAAAACCCCAGAAAAACAGCTAAGTGATCAGGAGATTCTCAACCTCCAGGAAAAAGACTTTAGACTGTTGATGCTGAAGATGATGCAAGACATTGGAAATAAACTGGAGGCAAAGATGGATAACTTACAGGAAACACTGAGCAAAGCGATCCAAAATATAAAACTTAAGCAAGAAGAGATGCAAAATACAATAACTGAAATAAAAAATTCATTAGAAGCAGCCAACAGCAGAATACAGGAGGCAGACAAAGGAATAAGCAAGGTGGAAGACAGAATAGTGGAAATTACGGATGGAACAGAAAAGAGAAAAATGATTGAAAACAAATGGAGAGAGTCTCAGAGAACTCTCGGACAATGTTAAATGCACCAACATCCATATTATAGGGGTGCCAGAAGGAGAAGAGAGAGAGAAGGAGGCAGAAAAAATATTCCAAGAGATAATAGCCAAAAACTTCCCTCACATGGGAAAGGAACCACTCACTCAAATCCAGGAAGCACAATGAGTACCATATAAAATAAACCCAAGGAGGAATACCCCAAGACACATATTAATCAAACTGACCAAAATTAAAGACAAAGAGAAAATATTGAAAGCATCCAGGGAAAAGAAACAAATAACATACAAGGGAACCTGATAAGGTTTTTGGCAGATTTTTCAGCAGAAACTGCCGGCCAGAAGGGAGTGGCATGATATAAACGTGATGAAAAGAAAAATCCTCCAACCAAGATTACTTTGTCCAGCAAGGCTCTCATTCAGGTTTGAAGGAGAAATCAAAAGCTTCACAGATAAGCAAAAGCTAAGAGAGTTCAGCAACACTAAACCAGCTTTACAACAAATACTAAAGGAACTTCTCTAGGCAGAAAAGACAAGACAGCAATAGGAAACCAAAATACCACAAATGACAAGGCTCACCAGTAAAGGTATATATACAGTAAAGATACAAGATCATCCATGCACAATTATGCCACCAAAATCAGAAATCATGAGAAGAGGAGAGTACAGATGCAGGACACTGGAGTTGCACTTGCAATTAAGAGACCAACAACTTAAAACGATCTCATATATATATACATATATACATATGTATATACATATAGATACATATACATATACGTATATATATATACGTATATATACACTCATATCAAAAATTCAGAATAACTACAAACCAAAAATCTTCAATTGATACACAAACAAATAAGGAAAATCAACTCAAATACAACACTAAAGATAGTCATCAAACCAGAATAGGAGAGAACAAGAGAAGAAGGGAAGAAAAAAGAGCAACAAAAACAAATCCAAAGCAATTAATAAAATGGCAATAAAAACATACATATGAATAATTACCTTAAATGTTAATGGACTAAATGCCCCCAGCGAAAGACATAGACTGGCTGAATGAATACAAAAACAATATCCATGTATATGCTATCTTCAAGAGACCCACTTCACTTCTAGGGACACATACAAATTCAAAGTGAGAGGATGGAAGAAAATATTCCATGTGAATGGGAATCGAAAGAAAGCTGGAGTAGCAATACTCATATCAGACAAAATAGGCTTTAAAATGAAGAATATTTTATGGGACAAGGAAGGTCAATACCTAATGATCAAAGGATCAATCCAAGAAGAAGCTATAACAATTTTAAATATCTACTCACCCAACATAGGTTCACCACAATATATAAGGCAACTGCTAACAACCTTAAAAGGATAAATCCACAATAACACAATAAGAGTGGGGGACTTTAACAATTCACTTACAGCAATGGACAGATCATCCAGACAGAAAATCAATATGGAAACACAGGCCCTGCAAGATGCATTAAACCAGATGGACTTAATAGATATTTATAGGACATTCCATCCAAAAGCAACAGAATACACATTCTTCTCAAGTGCACATGGAACATTCTCTAAGATTGATCACATCCTGGGCTACAAATCAAACCTCGGTACCTTTAAGAAAATTGAAATCTTATCAAGCATCTTTTCCAACCACAATTCTATTCAACTGGACATCAACAATAAAAAAAAAAAACTGCAAAAAACACAAATACGTGGAGACTAAACAACATGCTATTAAACAACCTATGGATCACTGAAGAAATCAAAGAGGAAATTAAAGAATACCTAGAAGCAAATGACAACAAATACACAACACTCCAAAACCTATGGGATGCAGCAAAAGCCGTTCTAAGAGAAAAGTTTATAGCAATACAAGTCCACCTCAGGAAACAAGAAAAAGCTCAAAAAAACAAGAAAACTTTACATCTAAAGCAGCTAGAGAGAGAAGAACAGACAAGACCTAAAGTTAGTAGAAGGAAAGAAATCATAAAGATCAGAGCAGAAATCAGTGAAATAGAAAACCATAGGAAAGATCAATGAAACGAAAAGCTGCTTCTTTGAAAAGATCAACAAAATTGACAAACCTCTAGCCAGACTTATCAAGAAAAAAAAAGAGAGAGGACTCAAATCAATGAAATTAGAAATGTAAAAGGAGAAGTAACAACAGACATCACAGAAATACAAAGGATCATGAGAGACTACTATATGCAACTATACCCCAATAAAATGGAAAACCTAGAAGAAATAGACAAATTCTTAGAAAAGTACCATCTTCCAAGACTAAACCAAGATGAAATAGAAAAGATGAACTGAGCAATCACAAGTACTAAAATTGAAACTGATTAAAAAACTTCCAATAAACAAAAGTCCAGGACCAGATAGCTTCACAGGCAAATTCTATCAAACATTTAGAGAAGAGCTAACACCTATCCTTCTGAAACTATTTCAAAAAATTTCAGAGGAAGGGATACTCCCAAACTCATTCTATGAGGCCACCATCACCGTGATACCAAAACAAGACAAAGATACCACAAAAAAAGAAAACTACAGGCCAATTTCACTGATGAACATCGATGCAAAAATCCTCAACAAAATACTAGCAAACCACATCCAACAATACACGAAAAGGATTGTACATCATGATCAAGTGGGATTTATCCCAGGGATGCAAGGGTTCTTCAATATCTGCAAATCAATCAGTGTGATACACCACATTAACAAACTGAAGAATAAAAACCATATGATCCTCTCAATAGATGCAGAAAAAGCCTTTGATAAAATCTAGCACCCATTTCTGATAAAAACCCTGCAGAAAGTGGGCATACAGGGAACCTACCTCAACATGATAAAGGCCATATATGACAAACCTACAGCTAACATCATTCTCAGTGTTGAAAAGCTGAAAGAATTCCCAGTGAGATCAGGAACTAGACAAGGACGTCTGCTCTTGCCACTACTCTTCAACATAGTTTTGAAAGTCCTAGCCACAGCCATCAGAGAATTAAATGAGATAGAAAGAATCCAAATTGGAAAGGAAGAAGTAAAACTATCACTATTTGCAGATGACATGATACTATACCTAGAGAATCCTAAAGACCCTACCTGATAACTGTTAGAGCTCATCTATGAATTTGGCAAAGTCACAGGATACAAAATTAATACACAGAAATTGACATCATTTCTACTCTCTAACAATGAAAGATCAGAAAGAGAAATTAGGGAAGCAATCCCGTTTACCATCACATCCAAAAGAATAAAATACCTAGGAGTAAACCTACCTAAAAAGACAAAAGACTTGTACTCTGAAAAGTATAAGACACTGATGAAAGAAATCAAAGATGGCACAAATAGATGGAAAGACATACCATGCTCTTGGATTGGAAGAGTTAATATTATCAAAATGACTATACTACCTAAGGCAATCTACAGATTCAGTGCAATCCCTATCAAATTACCAAGGACATTTTTCACCGAACTCGAACAAAATATTTTAAAGTTTCTTTGGAAGCACAAAAGACCCAGAATGGCCAAAGACATCCTGAAAAAGAAAAATGGAGCTGGAGGAATCAGGCTCCCTGACTTCAGACTGTACTATAAAGCAACAATCTTCAAATCCATATGGTCCTGGCACAAAGACAGAAATCTAGATCAGTGGAACAGGATAGAAATCCCAGAATTAAACCCACACACCTACAGCCAACTAATCTATGACAAAGGAGGCAAGAATATACAATGGAGAAAGGACAGCTTGTTCAAGAAGTGGTGTTGGGAAAATTGGATAGCCACATGGAAAAGAATGAAATTAGAACACTCCCTAACACCATACACAAAAATAAACTCCAAATAGATTAAAGACCTAGATATAATACCAGACAATATAAAACTCTTAGAGGAAAACAGGCCAAACACTCTCTGGCATAAACGACAGCAACATCTTCTCAGATCCGCTTCTTAGAGTCATGACAGTAAAAACAAAAATAAACAAGTGGGACCTAATCAAACTGAAAAGTTTCTGCACAGCAAAGGAAACCTTAAACAAAACAAAAAGACAACCCACAGAATGGGAAAAAAATCTTTGCAAGTGAATCAACTGACAAGGGATTAATCTCCAAAATTTATAAACACCTTCTGCAGCTCCATACCAAAAAAATAAACAACCACATCAAAAAATGGGCAGAAGATCTAAGCAGACAGTTCTCCAAAGAAGACATACAGATGGCCAAAAAACACATGAAAAGATGTTCAACATCACTCATTATTAGAGAAATGAAAATCAAAACCACTAAGAGGTACCACCTTACCCCAGCCAGAATGGCCATCATCAAAAAGTCTACAAACAATAAGTGCTAGAGAGGGTGTGGAGAAAAAGGAACCCTATTACACTGTTGGTGGGATTGTCAATTGGTGCAACCACTGTTGGAAACAGTATGGAGATTCCTCAGAACACTCAAAATAGAACTACCATTTGATCCAGCAATCTCACTCCTGGGCATCTATCCAGAGAAAACTATGACTTGAGCAAAGACACATGTACTCTGATGTTCACTGCAGCACTCTTTTCAATAGCCACAATATGGAAACAACGTAAATGTTCTTCAATAAAGGAGTGGATCAAGAAGAGGTGGTACATATACACAATAGAATATTACTCGGCCATTAAAAAAAAACCCAAAATACTGGCATTTTTAGCAACATGGATGGACCTAGAAATTATCATGCTAAGTGAAGTCAGCCATGCAATGAGACACCAACATCAAATGCTTTCACTGATATGTGGAATCTGAAAAAAGGACAGACTGAACTTCTTTGCAGAACAGATATTGACTCACAGACTTTGAAAAACTTATGGTCCCCAAAGGAGATAGTTTGGGGGGTCGGGGGATGTCCTAGAGTTGTGGGATGGAAAACCTATAAAACTGGATTGTGGTGATCATTGTACAACTACAAATGTAATAAATTCATTGAGTAATAAAAAAAATAAAATAAAAAAAGCAAAAAAAAACCTATGTATCTTCATAGGAGTGATAGTTGAAATAATTTATGATATTTTCTGGTGAGCACAAAAGGAATTGTTCATATTAAGTGTAAATTTATATACTCTGAGGTGGCAATTTGTTAATATACAGAAATTTTAAGGTATTAATTTGCTGTATACATCAGATACCATCATGCATTCACTTAGCAAACTGCCTTAGTATTTGTTGGGTACTGACATACAGAAACACGTTATAAAACCTGTTGATCTGGCAAAGCTAAGTTTAACAGATTTACTCTGTAAGGAAGAATGTCATGCTGTGATAGAATCTGAGTGGTGCTTCAAATGAGACAGTAAAATAGCATAGTTTTATAGTTTTAGGATCTGTAGGATTCAAAGGTGACTCCTTGAAGTCAGGGGCCAGGTTGGAGTTGGGTAGATGTTGCAGTGTAATAACTGATTAGTGAGAACTGTGAGGCGAGGGCCTTAAAGCAATTCCTCATGAACAAACTCTTAGTTTTTATAAATATATTGCTTACTTTGCTAACAACCTTATTTTTGGCAAAAAATAAGCAAGCCGACAAAAAGGATTAGGAAGAGTTTGAAATGCCCATCTAAATCAGGAGCCTGGAATATGTAATTAAACCCAGAAACACATGCTCAGTAGACAAGCTCTCAAAACTAGACATTTAAAAACAAGTCTCCCTAATATATTTTATGCATAAATGTAAAAAACAAGTAATTTAATTTAAAACTATGTTTAATGGTCATTGTTTTTATAATTTTCTTATTTTGAAAGTGTCCATTTATCCAAATTATTTGTTAATTAATGTGATTTACTATTGTTCCAAGGTGTTAGTTGACTAAAGATCTAAAAATTCAATAGTAAACATTTTATAAAATTATCCATTATATGCAGTGTAGTCAGTTCAACCTAATTTGATTTTTTAAAATAATCTTTGGAAATAATGTTAACTTACTATATAGAACTGGAATAGTTTAAAAATAAAAATAATGATCAATTAAACTAATGTCTTCTATTAACTGAAATATGATAATGATATATAACATGGTGATAAAAATGAGTGAAAAATCATAGTTATTTTAAAAATGATATCACGCCAATATTTCCAGAGTCATCTATTGATCAAATATAAAACATGAAAAGTTTAAAAATAAAAAAAAATTCTATCTATATATCAGAAATTATGATCAAATAATCTTGAAAGTTTCCCAGGGGTAGAGAAAGATAGAAGGGCATGAATGACAGTAGATGTGAAAGGGACTTCAGACATATAGGAAATGATCACTTTTCAGTTAATTAACTTTCCAATACAAGGGAACGCTTAAATGCAGAAAAGCATGTATTGACATGCATATATGCAAGAGAGAGAGGCATGAGACCTTATAGCTAATACAGAAAAAAATTGTCCTCTTATCAATTCCATCAGTTTGTGTGAGTATACAGTTAGTATTTATTAATCCACCAAACATGGAAATAAACAAGATTTTCCTACATTTAAGTAAATAATCTTTCAGACATTATTTCTTCATAAGAATTTTTTCTTTCATTTTAAAAACATTTTTCTTAAAATATCCACCTTCATTGGGGAGGGGGTGGTGAGTCAAAACAAAATGGGTTTCTCTCTACCACTATTCTAAATGTGCTCAGTATTAGTTGATTCCCCATCAAGAAAAATGAAAGTCACAGTGCTATAAATAGCCTGCTTTATGAGGGTCAAAATATATAACCTGGATCATGACTCCCTCTCTGTAAGAATTCCCTTTCTTACTAAATTCCTCTTGACTCTCTCCACTTCAGCCCCATGGGCCTTTATGCCATTAATTCAAACATGAGCATCTGTTTTTGCTTTGGCTGTTTTTTTGATATTTGCTTTTCCTTTGAATTTCTGAATGGTTTACTCTCTTCCTTCTTAAAGTCTTTGGTCAATCAACACCTTCTCTGTGAAGCTACCCAGAACAATCTATCATCTCTTCTCATCCACAACCATCTGCAATGCCTTTGCGCATTTTTCTCCTTTATTTTACTCTGCAGAACTTGTAATTTCTGATATATCATAAAATTTACTCATGTGTTATGTTCATTGTTTTAATCTGCTCTCCCAGATTAAAACAATACAAAAGAGTGAAAGCTACATAAGGTCAATGATATCAGTTTTATTCCCTGTAAAATAGTGTCTTCAGCACAGTGGGTACTAATTAAACTTTATTAGTTAAAGTGAAGAACAAAATTTATACTTTTCCCCATACCACACACACATATAAGGATGAAGAGTATGTTCTAATTCATCCCCTATTACTATGGAATTTTGCTTTGAAATAAGAGTTCTCGAATTTTTTTTTTCTTCTTTGGTATTTGAGAACATTATTTGTAACAATTTCTATTAATTTTATATTTAAAATAAATAAATATACTGGATTCTAGAGTTCTTTATTTTTTGGTTGGCAGGATTTATTCCACTAGTTTTTCTCCTAAAATAATTACTGTGAGTAGTTGATCCACTCATTTTTCTTATGTTTTAGAAAGATAATATGGTCAAATATAAATTTTTGGAGTTGTTCCTTTTATAAGAAAAAATTGTGGCTATGTGTTAATTATACTCAATAGAAATAAACAACTAAATAAAGATAAATGAAAAGAAAAAATGAATATCACAGCACTGTTTCTTAGAATAAATTTTTTCATTGTAAAGACCTAAAGATTGCTTTTCTTTCTTTTTGCTTTGTTGTCTGATCTTATTTATGTGTTCCTCTTATAATATTATAATATCTCATTGACTAGACTCAAGTTTCTCCTTTTCTCCCCAATTTGCTTCTCCTTACCAGAGGCTTTTATGTGTTCTTTTTCAAAAATAACTAATATGATAAAGAAAATTATTGGTGTTAACTATTCTGCATTTATTTTGGCTTAGCATAGAATATGCTCTTACAATCTTCAGATTCATATTTATTTAATTTTTTTTTTCTAAGGCCGTACCCATGGCACATGTAAGTTCCCAGGCTAGGGATAGAATCAGAGCTGCAGCTGCTGGCCTTCGCTAGATCCCACAGCAACACAGTATCTGAGCTACATCTGTGACCTACACCACAGCTCACAGCAACACTGTATCCCTGACCACTGGGCATGGATGGGATCGAACCCTCATCCTCATGGATATTAGTCAGATTTGTTTTTGCTGCTCCACAATGGGAAATATTTCATATCTATTTTAGAATAATTGACTTTCATTTTTTTTCTCCATGTTTTTCTGTCTCGTATATTTTTTCTCTAATCTTGTGAATATCTATACACATTTTGATCTTTGCATATTTATCATTTCTCTAACACCATGAGTTTATTTCTTTGTCCTTTCTAATTTATACATTTACATTTTGCAACTTATTCAAGTTGTACTCCATGCTCCTTAAAATTTTCAGCTGCATTACTTATTATATTGAGCTGTTATTTCCCTTTATTTTTTTGTATTTTTACATAAATTTATTTCATTTTCTAAGTTCTGTAAGCTCAATTTTTAAATCCCATCCATCTCATACTCTCTCTTTTAGACACTTTAATCTTTTAATTTTCTTCAATCTCCTTTTTAAGGGAGATTATATCAACAGTAATTTTTTGACCACTGTGCTATTGCTATGAATGTAAAATTTTATGTTTCCTGGATAATTTTTTCTGTGTTATTACTTCTTCCTTCTACTTCTGTGTTATGAGCGTTAAGTTTCTCAGGTTAAACGATGTACAAGAGAGAAATGGGAAAAGTGAACCCATCCTCAGTTGGGTTGAGTAGTGTGTTTTTATTACAATATTATCATTTTATTTCTATAGCAGACATTAGGATAATCCTGACCCAAGTACTCATTCAAGCATTCTTTTTTGTTCTTGCTACTCTTTTTCTCCTCCTCCTTAGGACCATTAACATTTGTTGCCTTAGACAGTGTGTGAAATTGTCAAAAGGAGTTTAAAATTTACCCAGTATAACTAAATGTCAAATAACTTCCTGAGTATAAGAGAGAAGGGGAGGAGAGTAGGAAAGAACCTTGATTTTGACTGAGGATTTACTCAAAAAAGACTTCCAAACTGGAACAAACTTGAGTTGCCAGAGTTTTTGAATGACACACTAAGGAGAAAACGTGGTGAACACCAGGGTCAAGTTATGTTAATTTAAAAAGGAATTAAGAAAATTATAATGTTATATTCTTGAGCCTCTTGTAATGTTTATACCCTTTTCCTATTTTCACATTTTTTTCTGTTCAGTTGCAGTCAACAGTTTAGGTGACCCCATCAGAAACAAAATCTGAGATACTATTGGAATGCATGTTCCTCCTTACCCCTTCATTGCATCACTGTGGGCTTCTTTGGGCAACATTCAGGGCTGTGGGTTAATTAATGTAGGCTGCCATCCTGCTTCCCCTTCTGTTTCTTGTTCTGGCCATTCCTTAGTGATGATTCCATTTTCTGTAGGGACATTTCTCCTTCTCCAGACCCGCCTGTGCTCCTGGACTGTATTGTTCTAACCAAAGTGGTCATGGAAAGTGTCCAGAACTTAAACTCTACTTTAAGTGAGGAGATATCTAAGAGTTTAGGATTTCTCCCCAGATTTGACAAAAACTAGACGATATTTGATAGGAGTGCTTCAGTGGTTTGATATTATGACCAGTTTCTTTTTACATTGATATTGATCTCTACTTTTCAATGTGATTGTAATTTTTCAGACAATTTTGAGAAAGAAGAATAAGGGGAAAAAAAAACGTATACTTCCATCTTGAACCTGAATTCCTGTGAAAATATATGAAGTCTCTGCAATTCTTTCAGCCTACCTTTTATGACTACCCTTTTTTAGTTTTTTTTTTTAACACTGAATATTTTCTGTGATAATTGTTGCTTCTGCTACTGCTCTTACTCCTTTTCTGCTTTCATCCTCTTCCATCACACTTCTAATGTCTCTGCATAGTAGATTGCACTATTTCCAATGTTATGTCATGTTTTGGTTTTGTTTGTTTTCATTCTATGGTCTATTTCATTTTCTTCAAATTGGAAACTATTTAGAATTATTTATTTATAGTTCTGAAGAAACTATTCTATCTGGGAAAAATAATAGTATATATAACTAGTATCTAGTCAAGTGCATAATGAGTGTGAAAACAGTGTTCCAGTGTTCCCCTTTAGACATTGAATCTATTGGTGGAGAAGATAACATGAATGTTAGAATACAAAGAAGACTTGTAAAAGCATTAAGGGAAACCTAGGTAAAAATTAAATTTTTCGGTTTCCTCAGTGCCATGGTTTGTTTTGTCTTGCATGCTTTGTTGTTAGCTATAGACTTTCACATTGTTTCAAAAAGCAATTTACCATGACATTTCCATCCAGAACTCTAGAACTTCAATTAACCTGAAAAATTATGATTTTTTTTGCATAATTATAAGTTTACAAGTTAGCAAGTTTACTTGCATAACTGCAGGTAAAAATACAAGAATCATAGAAGGATCTGGAAAATATTTTTTATCCTGAACTAGGGTGTAATTAGTATTATAGATGCATTAAAATTATTTATGAATTATATAAACTAACAAATAGGTCACCAAATATTTGAGCTCTTACAAAAGACTGTTTTTACAAAGGAAGGATTCTGAATGATGCAATTACCTATCTAAAACATTTAAGTAGAAATCATTTCTTTATCAGTGTTTGAAAGATTTGCTACTTTGCTATTAGAATATTCACTACTACCCATACAATTACTACCCATACAATTGTGGCCAGTCTACTAAAATCTGCTATCTCATCTTTAAAATGGAATATAGAATCATTTGTTTATTTTTCATAGAAGGTAAAGAATATCTTTAGCTAAACCTGGAAGATACAGAGTCAGTATTTGTAACTAAAATCTCCTATTGAAGAGATATTGTTGAGATATAAATGTATGAAAAACTTTATCACTAAAATTAACATGAAAATTAAAACCACATTTAATATCTTACATTACTTTGGTACATCATTGCCACTAAATAAATATTTCCATGAAAATACATGTTTTCAGGCAAGATCATCCTCTTCTAGTAATATCTTAAATTGAAATAAATGTGACTCTTTATAGCTAATTTTATTATTTTCCTTTCAAGTAATAATTTTAGTTTAATAAATTACATGCAGACACACACACACATAGATAAACAGCACACTGTTTGCCTATATCTTTCAACAAAAAGCATTTCAGCACACTGTTTGCCTATATCTTTCAACAAAAAGCATTTCAGTTCAAAATCCATTGTACATGTTGTTTTGAGTATTTTAGGGAGGAAACAGTTTTAATAGATGGAAAGCCATCAAAAAGTTATGTCATAATGTTTTTGATATCATCCTTTGCTCTAAATTTTGAAAATTCCCACAGTCAAATAAGATTCAAGGGATCCAAATTCCTTTCATGTCACCCCACACTGGGGAGAATAGAAGACTGGCTTACCTTGTCAGAAGAAGTGTCTTAAAAGATACAGGAAAATGCTTTAAGTGGTTCTTCTCAAACTAAAGCATTTTTAACATGATTGTAATGTTGTATATGTGTATGTATAGACCTTGTTGAAACACTGTTACAGACTTCAATATTTTAAGCAGTTCATAGGTATTTAAATACAGATAAAATTAATTTCAATGATGAGCAAACATTTAGGATTCTGTTAATGTATTTTGGAGCTTGAAGATATGTCTTTTGAAATTACACTATCATGTTGAAACTTGAAAAGGATAAAAATATCTTTTCTCTGAAACAAAATATATGACATTTTCAGAAGTGCAAGGTACAAAAAAGAAATGGCATCCATGGAAATGACAGGCAGGACAGCCAATCAGCCTATAAGAGATATGCCATCGCTAAAGGCAACCTCAAACTCACTGTACAGCTTGAGTAGACGGCTACCGTGTCTTATGTTCAAGTTTGACATTAGAATCCTGAGTTGAGATTGAAGAAATCTATGAAAATTAAACAAATTCCATTTATCTTTGTGTTACTAAAATCTGAAATATTGCCATGTATTATTGTCTAGGACATTGCCACATGATTTAAAATACTGTGTAATTTTTATAATATGTATATGGATACACAGTTCATAATTTCATGTTCATAACTGTTTAACATTGAGCAATTAAATAATGAAAGCGTGAAATTTTCCTTAGGATATATATTTCTGCAGTTGGAAATAAATTAAGCCTTCTGATATCCTGTGATCTTAGGATGTAGTGAACTTTCAAATCCTAAAATCTAATATTTTGTGAACATGGAGAGAATATAACTAAGAATATCTATATCTATATCCATATCTATCTATATAGAGAGCTAATAGACTTAGTTTTCAAAAATTATTACATTTATTATCACCTATAAAATAAATGCTATTGATCTAGTCCTATGATGCCAGTATTCTCCCTGATAAGTTGTAAATAAATTCTGAAACCCATTGATATATGTATACAGTTAAAATATTTATATGAATCAAGGTTCACCGTATAGGAAAGAAAACTCTTGTGTTTTTCACGTATTAAGAATGGATGTACAAACAAGAAATTTGGTGCACCAATGTCCGTGGAGGGTGAACAGAGAGAACTCAGGCCTGTTTTGCAAATGGGATGCTTGATTTCTAGGCCTTGTCACCACAGGTATGGTCCAGGGGGGTGGAAACCGGCAGTCATTGCAACCCATGGCTCCTCTGTACCAGCTGGCTGTCACTCAGAACTGCAGTGGAGTCAGAGGATATAGGTTCTAGCCCTGCACATACTCCTGTCTGTTTCAGCCTTACCCTTGACTGCAGCCACTCCAAAAGAGTGTCCTCTGCTTCCTTGCCTTCACTGCAGTTTTCCTGTCCATGAAGCTTGTGGACAAAAAGCACATCTTGCTTAGAACCTGAGGACAGAATCTAGGTAATACAGTTTTTAGCCTTGTAGCCTCTGAGATTCTAAAGTCAACGTTAATGGTTGACAAAGTTTGCCAAAATCTAACAGATAACATCTAGTACAATCCATCTCTTTACTATTAAACATTAGTACATACCACTTCAATATATATTTAAATGTGAAATTGGCAGCAGGAGAAACAACATGCTCCCATCTAATGTAATGAAGTCTATTTCATGTTAATGAAAACATGCTAATTCCTTGTCAAAAAACCAGATAATATAAATCCCATCAGTTGCCTTGTTATTTCTGGATAACAGCCATTCTCACTCTAACTTGATCGCCATAGCATTTTAATAACCAGAAAACTGAACATTAAATCATAAAGATAGTCACTATCACAAAATGTTTATAAAGTAAAGCAAAACAAGATAGAGTAAAATGTATATAATATAAATATCAATGTATAGTTGTAATATAGAACTTATTTTCATTTAATGTATATATTAAAAAGTAAAACGTGTACTATTCTGTAGTCTTTGTTTCAGCCATTGTTTACAGGACCAGAGTTGGTCTTTACACATTATTTATTCGCCTTTCCATACCATATTCCTTTTAGACATCACTTAAAGTTTTTCAGGATTTTTGACTTGATGAAATGTCCAAAACCTCAGTCTTGAAAAATCAGGGCCCTTATTAGTCCTATTCATTTTAGGTTTTCCTAGTCTTCCATTCATAGGTATGATAAGACTTGAAAAGATCCCATAGGTTCCAGCAACATTTTTCTCTGCACTTACTATGGTACAGCAACATACTTGCCCTTGATAATCAAGATCACCCAATCAAAAGTATAAACCCCTTCTTGGGCTGTAGGTTCAGTGGCAAAAAGATTCTGAATGGCCCAGTGGAGCCTGTTGCATCACTTCTTTTGCTTAAAACTCTTTTTCATATATATACAATAGAACTTAAAATACAGTAGTATTTTACTACTTAGTAAACTTTAAAATATTAAATGAGTAGTATTTAAAAATATTAAAATGAGTAGTATTTTAAAATATTAAAATGAGTAGTATTGTACTCATACATATTCTCTGTGTGCTATGAAATTACTTCATTTCTTATGCTAACAAAAGCATCTCTTCCCTACGAGATATCTCATTTTTGTTTCCACAAATTATCCTCAAATTAATCTCTGAAAACATAAAGAAATGTGTTTAAAAAGGAAGTAAAGCAAAGTTTTTCACCAATAAGCAGGATAATTTCAGTATCACGAGATTGTTCCTGTATATGAAGATGGATGAATTGAAAAAGGGGATACATGAATTAAAAAACAAGACTTGAGAGATTGAATTTTTTTAAATAGAAGTTAATCAGGTAAACCATTTTGTTTACAACAGCATATTCGTATGAATACTACCTTTATAATACACATGATATTCACACATGCATACCCTTAACATTTAGTTTTTCACTATCCTTTAAAAGATTTTGGACTTCCATTATATATTTTTAAGAACACATGAATCAATTTTAAGCCATATTACTTTGTATTACATTGTGGCAAGTAAAAAATTATAGATGAGCTTTATATTTACCCCTGAGATAAATTTATTTATTTATTCATTTATTTATTTTGTCTTTTGTCTTTTTAGGGCTGCACCTGTAGCATATCGAGGTTCCCAGGCTAGAGGCCTAATCAAAGCTGTAGCTGCTGGCCTACGCCACAGCCACAGCAATGCCGGATCTGAGCCTCATCTGTGACCTACACCACAGCTCATGGCAATGCTGGATCCTTAACCCACTGAGTGAGGCCAGGGATCAAACCTGCAACCTCATGGATCTTAGATTCGTTTCAGCTGCGCCATGACGGGAACTCCCACTGAGGTAAATTTAAAATGCAAAATAAAAAAGTTATTGTAAGAGTTCCTGTTGTGGCTCAGTAGGTTAGGAAGCCAAATTACTCTCCTCGAAAATACAGGTTCAATCCTTGACTTTGCTAAGTGGGTTAAGGATCTGGCATGGCCACAAGCTGTGGTGTAGGTTTCAGATGCAGTTAGAATCCACAGTTTTTGTGGCCGTGGCTTAGGCCTGCAGCTGCAGCTCTGATTCGACCCGTAGCCAGGGAATTTCCATATGCAGCAGGTGTGGCCATAAATTAAAAAATATATATATTATAAATATATATATTCTTATTTTTATTTAGAAAAAATTTTGATCTATAAAGTATTGATATCCTACAGCAATAATTTTGAAATCAACATGCCTGATAATTCTTGGTATTTCCTAATAACTTACGTGGAATTAATTGGATCAGAGATATAAGGACAACTGGATATATTTAAAAATCCATAATTATCTTCTGTATGTTGGGATTTCCGAAATTAGAAATTGGGTTGCATGTCATATAAAATATGACTATCTACCTCTTACCAATTAGATAGGATGATCTTAGTGATTATTTATCTTGGTTAATTTCATATTGAATTTATGAATTTTATAAATAGAATGTATTCCATAAGTAGTTATAATTAATAATTAATTAAGGTGAAAAAAATGTTACATAACCAGGACAATTATATACATCCAGCATGTAAACATTCACATCTTGAGAGTTCCCTGATGGTCCGGTGGTTAGGATTCATTGTTTTCACTGCTATGGTCTAGGTTCAGTCCCTGGTCTGAGAACTAAGAACCCACATCAAGCTGCTGCACAGTGCACACCACAGCCAAAACAAACAAACTAAATAAAACAAACAAGCAAAAAACCAAAAAAACAACCCCCCCCCCCCGCATCTTTCAATTAGTAAAGTTTGTAATGGAAATGTCCTTTTGTAGGAGAAGGTGACCCTAAGTCCTCAAACTGATAAAAACAAGGAACATCATATTTTAATTTAGTAGAAATAATTAAAAATACTTGTTGTTAATGTAAATATATTGAAATGTACATCTTTAATGTTTAATGGATATTTATTTTGTCGATACTCTTTGGCACCCAGTCTGTTTGATCTTGGCCTTACGTGATGGTTTAAGCTGTGTATTCACTTTTATTTTTAGCTCCATGCAATGTCATATCTATGTCCTTACTGAGCTTTAAACCGTGCCCAGTATCATATTTAGGAAAGATAACTGCCTCCTGTCCTTTTTGTTAGAAATGAATTAACTCTTTAAATGACCAGCTACCATTACACATGTGTCATCTTGAAGGAAAGCCCTCAGAATAAAAAAGTTTTATTAACTCAAGCCACCAGTCAACCTTAAAATACTAGTATAGTGGTAGTGACAGAATGAGAGGAGACATGTCAGGAGAAGGAAAATAGGAGAGAGAGAAAAATTAACAGTTAGAGTCACAGAGTGCCTGAGGCTCTCTCTGAGGAGAGAATGAAATAGACCAGATACTGCTAACAAGGGTGGTAAAAACACTCATTTTCTTCCATCTATCCTCTTTATCTTCCAGTGGATTGTTTGCTATGTGTCAGAATCACACATTAGTAACAGTTTCCCATTTGACAACTGTCTAACATGTGATCCTTTCAAAGGTTTATCTTATTATATTTTCCTAATAGGGGAATTCTGTTTTCTAGGGTTTCTAATTGTACCCTCCCTCTATAAAATAATCTGCTTGACACTATAGGGGAAAAACTACTATAACATTCCTAAAATCCCGTAGTACAATAAAATGAAAAACATAGAAGGAACAAACACAAGGAAAGTTAAATAATCAGTTGGTAAGCTAAAATATTTGAAATTTTATGTTAATAGAACACTATGAATTTCAAAAAAAAATTCAGTAAGAGAAAACCTAAACAAAATGGTAACCTTGACATATAATTTTAAATTGCTGAAGAATTTCTAATAGAAGTATAACAGTATTACATTCAAGTTATTTAATTTAAAAAATCTCAATCAATAGAAGCCTTTAAACTGAGAAAAAGAGAACTTTACAGCTTATGTGACCTTACTGGTCTAACATCATATGAAACTTTAAAATAGCAGCACAAAAGATTCTAAATGAGTAATATGGATGCATAAATCCTGGTTATAAGAATAAAAGATCAAGTCTTTGTTTGAAAATATAAAACATATATTTAATACCTGTAATAATTAAGATCCTTTCAGTGGAAATGAAGAAATTTAACTCAATTGGCTTAAGCAAAACTGGATAATGTAATCCAGAAATACAGTTCTGAACTTAGATCCAAATATTGCCAAAATCAACCGTTCCAAAAAGTCTTCAAAATATAACTTGTCAATTTTGTGTTCTATTTTCCTTCATGTTGGTTTTCTATTCAGGGAGTGTTTCCATGTGGTGACAATGATGGCCAGCATCAGTCTAAGAATCAACTTTTGTTACATGAAGAAGTTCAGTGAACATAGTGCATCTCAGTAAAATTTATAGTGTGGGAACTAATTGACCTAACCTGGTCATATGCTTAAATCTCAGCTAATCACTCTGATTAGTAGAATGCACAACTTTTAAGGCCATCATTGGTAACATCCTTGCTGATAGAAGTGGCATTTGAGATTTCAGGTCTATGTAGATTACATGGACTAAAAGTGAGTCAAGAATTTTTTCCCAAAGGAAATTTAGAATTCTGTTACCAGAAAGTAGCTGAGATTACTTACTAGTTGGCACTTTTCATGGTATTCATCTAAAGTGTTCTCCTGAGAAACATGTGATTTGATTTTGCAGACAGCTAGAAGCATTGTGACAACTTGCATGACTCCAGGCACATCTAAATTTCCTCTTAATGATCTACCTGATTTTCAGTATTTCAGCCATTCCAATGGTTGTATAATCCTCTAATACCTTGTATTAAATATATTTCTCTCTGAAATACACATTCCCTGTTCTTTTTTGCTCACCGAACCTTGAATAATGTAATAGGCAAAAGCAAAATATATCCACTAAAACAGAGGAAAACTAAAGGTAACCTTAGGAAAAATAAAGAAGTCTAGTCACACACACACACACACACACACACACGTATATATACACACACATATGTATATATACACACATATATGTATATATATACACACACATATGTACACACATATATATACACATATATGTGCATATATATATTATCTACTTAGATTATTCAATTTAAAAAAAATTGAAAACTTTTAGAATTTATAATTACTACAAATAAACATGCATACCTTCCAAAATCAGTAGCTTTCCTATGTAAATCAGTCAAAAATACAATATAAAAAAACTACCAAAATACAAGTATTCATGAGTATATCTTATATAAAATTGATCATATCACTTCTCCACTTATAGCCTAACATCAATGACTTTCCTGACTCTTGCTATAAACACTGAAACCCTGAACTTGACAAATGGAGCCTAGAATCATCTAGTCTCTATCTTCCTCTCCAGAGTCATCTCATTCAGTGATTGTCTAAAGTCTGTCCTCCTTGAAGATACAAACTTTCTGTGGTCTAGGAGTGTGTCCATCCTGTTCTCATCTCTTTTCATCCACTGCCCTGGCCAAGGCCTGGAACATCATAGGAACTCAGTAAATGTTTGGCATATCATTGAGGACACATGCATGGATTCTTACACAACGAACATCTAAAAACTATTACAAAAACATATGTTTCTATTACAAAGCCTAGCAATCTTACTGAAATCTTTTACACACTAGAATATAATCAGTCTTAATGAATTTTTGTTTTAATTTTGCAAAAAGAGAAAATTAAACTGAAGTTCTTCTGGAAATGGTACATATTATAAACCTATATATGAATATTCATGGAAAATATGATGATGGCCTCTGCTGGCTATCCAAAGGTATGAGGAAGTTATGCAACTTAAATTAATAGAGTTCTGTTGTAAGAAAAAACAGAGCACAATCAATGAGAAGAAAAATTAAAAAAAAAACACACTGTTGAAAATGATTGAGTCTTCATTAGAGATGATTTGGTAAGGAAAGAATTCATACTGTTAAGTGAAAAAGCAGAATATATTCAATGACAAAAGGGCACCCCCTCTAAATAAACATCCACCAGGAGGCATAGCAGTTGCTTTCTCTTATTTATTTTCTTTCTTTGAGGCCAAAATCTATCACTCCTTCCTTTTAGGCATTTATTTTATTCTTTTATTTCTCTCTGTAGGTCAGATTTACCCTATGGAAAATAATTTATCCAAACCTGTGTTTTCATTGGTCAGCATTAAGTTAGCTAAGTCTCCAAAAGCCAATTCTCAAGTTCCATGATTAATAACTGATTAGCCAGCAAAAGCCAGGTACAGGGTACCATGTACTCTGCCATCTCAGAAAGGCTGGGAGAACTAAATCTCTAAGAAATATGTAAACAAGAAGTGGCTAACAGTTTAGAGAAGACTCATCTTTCCAAGCAAAAAAATAAGATACCAGAAATACCTGCCTACATAAAACATAAATTCTTGATTTCCCAACATGATGTTAATGACACAATGATGCTTTCACAAACTGGAGGATAAAAAGATTCACAAATTATATGGCAAGGCAAAAGATACTATTCTCACTATTAAACATCCTTTACAAATCAAAAGGAAAAGTGTGAGGCAGATAAGCAAAAAAGGAATAGAATATTAAAGATGCACAAAAGCATCCATATAATCTTATGGACAATGTGTCCTCTCACTAGATCTGAAACAAGTAAGTTTATCTGATATTGAGATGCTGTTACCAAAACTATAAGGCAAAACAAGAACAATTATAGCAAAAATATAACACCTAGTTTTGGAGAAAATATAAAAAATAAGAAGTCATACAGTGTTGTTGAAATTAGAAATTGATACATTTCAAGAGACATTTGAGGACTAGAATGCCATAGAAACATTGATGGATGGATAAAATATAGTATAAATTATTCTAAGAACATGATAAGAAATGAAGGTGAGCATAGTTACAAGAAAAATCAGCAATCACAGAATTATTTATAATAGTAAAATAGGAGAGAAAAAAAACAATGCCAAAAACAGGGAGTTAATGAAACTATGGTACATTCATACAATGGAATTACATATAAATACCTGAAGAAAAATAATCAGTTTGAAAAACTCAGAGTAACCAATTAAGTATAAACTTCTGTCACAAAATAATATATTAAGTAGAATAAAGAGTTAAACATAAGTTTAGAAAGATATCTATTGAAATTTTAGCAGTTGTTTGATTTATTGAGCATAATTTCTTATTTTCTATCTGGTATTTTCTTTGTTTTTTTAAATTTTTACTATTTTTTAATTTTCTATTTGGTATTTTATTTTTTATTTTTATTATTTAAAATTTTTATTATAATTGATTTACAGTGTTCTGTCAATTTCTGCTATCCAGCAAAGTGACCTAGTTATATATATATGCGGACTTATTAATGATAGCCATTCTGAATGGTGTACATATATTATACACATTCTTTTTCTTACATTTTCCTCCATTATCTTTCATCACAAGTGGTAGTTCCCTGCGCTATATAGCAGGATCTCATTGTTTATCCAGTCCAAATTCAGTAATTTGCATCTACTAACCCCAAACTTCCAGTCCATCCCACTACCTGTCCCTTCCCCTTGGCAAACACAAGTCTGTTTCCTATGCCCTTGAGTCTGTTTCTGTTCTATAGATAGGTACATTTGTGCCATTTTTTGATTCCCACATGTAAGCGACATATGGTATTTGTCTTTCTCTTCCTGACTTACTTCACTTAATATGAGAATCTCTAGTTCCATCCATGTTGCTGCAAATGGCATTATTTTGTTCTTTTTTATTTACACAATGTACATATATACACAATGCCCATAAACATTGTATATATGTATCACATCTTAATCCATTCATCTGTTGATGGACATTTAGTTGTTTCCATGTCTTGGCTATTGTGAATAGTGTAGCAATGAACATACAGGCACATGCATCTTTTTCAAGGAAAGGTTTGTCCAGAAATATGCCCGGGAGTGGGATTGCTGGATCATATGATAGTTCTATATTTAGTTTTCTGGGGTAAATCTGTTGGGGAATGGCTCGGATCTTCAATGTCAGAAAATGAGACACATGAACATGGGGAGATCTCAACAAGGCTCTTTACTTCTGCAAAAGGGCCCAGGTACTCAAAAAGTGCATGCAAAGAAGAAAAGACCCTCCTTCTTTATCCCTAACGCAGGTGATTTACCTGTCCCCTTCCCATTGGTCAGGTCAGGGTGCACATTCTTCCCCGTTGACTAATTGAAACAAACTGTTGCTGAGAGAAGAGGAAAGAGGAGGGGGTTGCAGAAGGGTGTTTCAGCCCAAACCAGAGCAAAATGGAGTAACCAAGATTTCCTTGGATACAAAAGACTTCTTGTGTTACTTCTTACACCTCCATACTGTTTTCCATAGTGGTTGTACCAATTTACATTCCCACCAACAGTGTAGAAGAGTTCCCTTTTCTCCATGTCCTCTCTAGCATTTGTTATTTGTAGACTTATTACTGATAGCCATTCTGACTGGTGTGAGGTGGTACCTCATCATAGCTTTTATTTGCATTTTAAATAAATAACTTTAATACAGTTGTACTAAGTATGGCAAAATATTAAGAACATAAAGATTCTGTAACATGTATTATGTTTAAATATCATCTTTAACCTCAAATACAAAATCATGAGAGAGTTAGTGCTTCAACTATCATTAAAATGTTGTTAATTTAGTGATACTTTTTAAGGTAAAATGTAATATTAATGCCTACTCACAACCCTTGTATGGATATGTACAAATGATATTAAATTGGCTGATTACAATGCCTACAATGTAGCAAATACTTAACACATGATATAACTAATTTCAAAATAATGTATGTGTATGTTACTTAAAACACATTTCTAAAGAAAGATATAGATTATAAAAAATAAAGAGCAGGCTGTAAAAACTTGGTGGTGGATACTACATGAATTTGTGTATCAAAATACCCCACATTGATTGTCTTGTGTTGTAGCAGGTTAAGGATCTGGCATTGTCACTGCAGTGGCATGGGTTTGATCCCTGGCTCATTGAGTGGGCAGCCAAAAACAAACAAACAAAAAATGATTCCACATCATGTAATAAAAAGGTGCAAAATAGTATTGCTTAAGAATAAGGTATACTTTAATAACAATTACTAACTCAGGCATCACAGTTAGTTAAGTCAAACACAACTCACTGGTTGATGTTGAGGTTTAAATTGTTTTAATGTGAAGAACATATACTATCCTCTTAGGTTCTGGCAATTCTCAGTCATAGATGGGGTTGAACTGCCAAACATAATCATTTCCATATTGAAACCACAATTGTATTTACTAACATATCTTCTGTTTTTAATTAATACAATTTATTTTGTAGAGCAGTTGTAGGTTCATAGCAAAATTGAATGGAAAGTGTAGAGTTTTCATTGCTCCCTGTTCCCACATAGTAGATGCCCTTCTCCAGAGTTGTACATGTGTTACAATCAATGAACATACTTTGGCATATCATTATCACTCAAAGTCCGTAGTTTACATTAGTCTCTCTCTCTCCATCTTTTTCAAATCCAGAAATTCTATAACTAAAAGACAGTATCTCATTGAGATATGGAATACAAAGAAATAAAAAATACACTTAAACACTAATCATCCGCTATTATTAGGAAATAAAAACTCAGACTTCTGAATCTCACCCTCATAAATTTATGATTTAAGATGGTTGAATTGACTTTTGTCATTATTCTTGAGGTATCATGATTAACACACGCCAGGTTTTCTTAAGATTAAAAAAAATAGTATCTACTATGTGCCTAGCACTATCCTAGGGACTTGAGAAGGTACAGCAATGAACAGAACAGAAAAAAATGTGAATGGAATTAAATTCTAGGAAGTTAAGAGAGTCAGTAAGCATAATGTAACATGTGGAAAAGTAGTAAGTGCTGAGGAACAAAATAAATCAGGGCAGGGGGTTGGGAGTCCCAGGTGAGAGAAGCAATTCTACAGTTTGGTCAGAAGAGGCCTCACTGGGAAGTTGATATTTAAGTGAATGCTTGAAGGAGGTGAGGGATTAAATTTTGGAAATATCTTGAGGAAGACAAACAAAGCTAGAGAAAACAGTCAGTGTTATTGACCTGTAATAGGAGATCAGAGTTGGCAAAATTTTGGAAATATCTTAAGGAAGAGAACCAAAGCCAGAGAAAACAGTCAGTGTTATTGACTGTGATAGGAGATCAGAGTTGGCAAAGTTTTGGAAATATCTTGAGGAAGAGAACCAAAGCCAGAGAAAACAGTCAGTGTTATTGACCATAGGAAATCAGAGTTGGCAAATTCGAGAGAAAGGAAATTAGATCTGAGAAGTCATGAAACTATTAATTCTTTGCAAGGATTATAAGGAAAGACTTTGCTTTTTGAGTGTCATGGGAAACAAGTAGTGACAACTGAAAACAGGTATTGAAATGGACGTGTATATGATTTGTGATGCATATCATTGAAATGCGGCATGGTTAGAAACAGAGAGACCAGCTGAGAAGCCACTGCCAGAATTCAAGTTCAGTAGGATGGTGGCTTGGGCTGCTGTGGCATGATGGCAGTGAAAATGGGTGAGGAGCGACTGGATCAGACACACAGAGGGTTGTGTTTATAAAGCTGCATTTACAGGAAGAGAGAGCTATCAACTTGTCAAAGATATGTGAGTTCTGCCAGCTGGCCTTGCCTTTATCAGTAGAGAACTTTGATGACCTTACTAAAGGTAGTTTCAGTGGAGTGAAAAGAGGCATGCTAACTTAGAGTAGATTTAAGAGAGATGTGGAAAGCAGAACTCCGAAGAGTATAAAGAACTCTTAGAATAATTTTGGTAGCAGGTGAGGAAATAGAAATAGTAAAGGAGCTGGAAGGAGAAGGTGGGTCAAGAGAGAGGCTATATTTTTAGGGTAGAATAAATAACAGCAGGATAGGTGCGATCTAGTAGAGAGGAAATTGATGGCATTGGAGAAAAGAATACAGAATTACCAGAGTGAAACTCTTGAGCAGGAAAGAGACAGATGCCCTGCTTAGAGTTGTGTAGCATGTGAAGGCAATGGGAGCTGTCCTCTAGCTCAGGCATTTTGTAAGCCCTTGTGTCTCAGCAAAGGACTGGGTCCACTCAAAGGAAGAGGAGCTTTTTTTTTTTTTTGCACGGGGACATTGCATAGTGATCAAGACCCTGATGAGAAGGCTTTGCCAACAGTACATGAGTGGGAATGATGGCCTTTGACAGACTAACAGGAGTGAAGGCAGAGTATGCAGGTATAAATGCTAACAGGTCCATAGACATGAGGACAGGCGATTGAACTTCATTCCTCAGCAAATTAGGAAGTTATTTCATCAGTTTAATGTGAGTGAGATGCCGAATGTTTGAGGAGAGCAGAAAAGATACTGGATGGTCATTTAAAAGGGAAGAGAGGAAAGAATAGAAAATTGAATTTCCTTAAAGGTTTAAGGAAAATGTAAAACAAGATCAGGGAGCATGGTTATGTGTTTTTCTCAAGTTATGTCAGTGTTCAGATTCAGGATTGGATCAGTAAAGAATTATTTAATTAGGGTCAAGGTATCGCCAAGTTGCATGACAAAATGGAAAAAAGAGGGGCGTAGTCAAGAGTGTATGCAGGGGAGTTATTAAAACAACTGACCGAGGAATCTTAGCCGGGTTTTATGGAAGAGAAAAATATAAAGTTGATAAGGGAAAGTGAAAATACTGTGGGATCAATAAATATGCATCCCGGTGGCATTATGGCTTATAAGAGTGGGATTGCTTGGGGCGGTGAGTACAAGCAAGAAGTCAGGAAGCCAAGCTGACAGAGTGTGATGCGTGAAATTGAGATTATGGAGGAGTTGCTATTATAGGTAATGGCAAGGACTAGGTCATGACTATGGAACTGAAGGGCCTGGGGAGTACACAAGACAAGTTCACAGTGATTCAGAAAACTAAAGAGCCACACTGCTTAGGATTTCTGTTCACTTTGAGAATGGAAATCATGGAATATTCAGAGAGGTAATGTAACAGTGAGGTGGGAGCTAAAGACATAAGGATAAGGCAGAACCCAGGGGATCTGTAGATGATGCAGTGATAAAAGGTCCTCTAAGGAGTGGTAGCTGATAACGTGGGATTCAAACCTCTGTATAAGATGGGGAATAGACTGGAAAGAAAACAAACCCCGCATGACTAGCAAGCTCAATGATAAGAGAATTATAGAGCAAATGAAAATAAAACATAACCAATATCCTCTACCACTTGGGAGCCCAGCAGGGGAAGGTTTGTAGTGTCCTTAAGAGTGATCTGGGGACCCATTAGAACAAAATGATAAAAATAAATTTCAGTGAAAAGTTGAAGAAACAAGAATTGTGTGGTGATAGAACTTAACTTCTGAAAAATTGTATCAAATAGGACCAACTTCTGGAGAATTGGGAAGGGCAGAGGCAAAGATAAGTCTTCTAATTTTTACTTCAGGTAAATGTTTTATTTTTGACAGCATCTTTTTAGTTTTAAAATTGTTAATATCTTGTAAACATCACTACACACAAAAATGAAGACAATAAATGTTTTTCCAGAAAAATACAACAGAGCAGCAGTACCTGGGATCTGTGATAATCATGGATTGTTCACAATGTACAATTCAGACTGGATTTCATGCAAGGTCCTGTCTTATCACTGTACTTCTGATTACTATCTTTCCCTTTTTTTGTTGTTGGTGGTAAAATTCATTTTTGTTTGCTGCCTGCTCCCATATGGTTGCCACCATCACTGTTAGGTACAGTGTTGTAAAAAGGATAGAAGATATTAGTGCTGAGCTGCCTTTATGCAAGGAATAGATAGGTAGCATTTGAAAATAACATCTTCCTTAAGTTGATCAATTTCTAACACTTGTGAATTCTTTGTCTAGTAGCCTAATACAAATATAACACATATTGATAACATATTTTATTTACTTATTTTTTATTTTTTTGTCTTTCTCTCTCTTTAGGGCTGCACCAGTGGCATATGTAGGTTCCCAGGCTAGGCGTCCAATCAGAGCTGTAGCTGCCAGCCTATGCCAGGGCCACGGCAGTGCTGGATCCGAGCTGCGTCTGCAACCTACACCACATCTCACAGCAACCCAGATCCTCAACCCGCTTAGCGAGGCCAGAGATAGAACCTGCATCCTCATGGATGCCAGTCAGGTTTGTTAACCCCTGAGCCATGACGGGAACTCCTGATAACATATTTTAAATTTACTCCTTTGATTTTATCTTCTTGTATCTTTTTACCTGTTTTAGTTTATTTTTATACGGCCCCTATTTATCACAACAATTTAACCAACTGTTTTGCTGTGTAGGCGTAAGTTCAACAGTCGCTGAATTGTGTTACTCATCTACCCTTGACATATTTAATCAGTCTAAATTTAAGGAACCATTATCTTATAAAATCATGATTTGACAGGGCTTCTAAATTACATTCATGAAGGTTGTTAGAAAATCCTTTACAGGGGAGAAAATGTACCAATTGTTACTGAGTAATAGATAAAAAGCTTTTTAGAGAAAGTAGAGACATTTAAAGTGTATAGCTGTTTATCATATGGAAGTTTTTCTAAAAGAGTGGAAGAGAGCAAAACAGGAAATGGAGATGCCAAAATATACAAGACAATGTCCGTCTTTCTCTTTTTATTTATTGATATGGTTTTAATTAAAATATTTTTACATACAATATTATACAGCTTTGAGTTATATAACATGTTAATTTGATACATATATAATATGATTGCTTGCCTTTGTAGCAATAATTTGTAATAATAATTGTTACATAATTATCCTTTCAGTTTATTGGTTGAAATAATTAAGTTCTAGTCTCTTAGCACGTTTGGTGGTTATAATACAATACTGCTGTCTCTATTCACTGCACTGTGCATTAGAGAGGGCTTATCTACTGCTTGTTGCAAATTTGTGTCTTTAAACAATATCCATCCCATTCCCCCAACTGCTGTGCCCCAGGGACCACCCTTTTACTCTCTGATTGTGTGAGTTTGCCTTTGTTAGATTCCACATATAAGTGGTTTCATACAGTACTTGTCTTTGTCTGTCTGGCTTATCTCACTTAGCATGACGTGTTCAACTGCCAGATACATTGTCCTAAATGTATATATAAATGACATGGTTTTTTTTGTTATATTATTTTTAAGTAGAGGCAGCTATTCATGCTGTTCTTGATATTTGAGAATCATCATAGATACTTGTATTGTGAATGAAGAATGGGTTTTGGAGTTGGAGATGGAAAATGCTGTTAGCTACTACTGCCTTATTAAAATCCTTGTCTCAAATAATCTCTAAGTAATTCTATTTCCATCTGTTTTGATGAACAGCATAATTCCGTATATTTTTAAATCCACCAAACATTTCCAGGCTTTCTGTAATTTTGAGTTTATTCATTTCATATTATCCCTGCCTTTATCTTGCAACAAGTCAACATTGCTTTTATTCTCCAACCATGATTTCAAAGCATTTTTAAAAGATATTTATTGGAGTTCCTGTTGTGGAGCAGCAGAAACAAATCCGACTAGGAACCATGAGGATGCAAGTTCGAGCCCTGGCTTTGCTCAGTGGGTTAAGAATCTGGCGTTGCCATGAGCTGTGGTGTAGGTCGCAGACACGGCTCGGATCTGGCATTGCTGTGGCTGTGGTGTAGGCCGGCAGCTGTATCTCTGATTAGACCTCTAGCCTGGGAACCTCCATATGCTGCTGGTGCAGTCCTTAAAGGACAAAAGACAAAAAAAAAAGATATTTACTGATTATTTTATGGAAGTTAGGAAAGAACACATAACTCATTCCTAATTTACCATTAGGATTTTAAGTTTACTAAAGTAGTAAGCCTGGTTCATTATCTTTCTATGAGAACAAACAAGATAAAAGATTGGGACAAAGATGTACATCGCCTGAAAAAATTCAAACTCCATTCCTCACATGAGATGTAATCAAGGAAAATAATTTTATTAAGATTAGAGTTAAATAAAAAAAAAATGTTCCTTGGCACCACCACTGGTGGTGCAGCAGGCTAAGGATCCTGCAGTGTCACCATAGCGGCTCAGATTGCTGCTGTGGTAAGGTTTCAATCCCCGGCCCTTGAACTTCCACATTGAAATGGGTGCCAAAAAAAAAAAAGTTTAGAGTACTGATGATGCATTGCTCCTTGTAGTGAAAAGACAACTCATAACAATCAGAATACCTATGCGTAGCTAAACCTAGAGAACCAGAAAAATGTGTCCATTAGTCCTAATCTCTACAAAGAGTTTAATACAAAAAGTTTTAGTGATTGAAGAAACAATGAAAGTCCAAATATGATGTCATTATTAATCCTTATTTTGTATATGTTTATTTAAAATGATGTAAAAAATTATTGGATGTAAACATTATCTAAGTAATTTTATGATATCTATTTCATAATTTATATAGCAATAGATAAACTCAGATTTTAATAACACTAAGTGGGAAAGATTTTGTTTTCTGATAAAGAACTTCTCTACCTCATATAACAATAGAAATCAAACACTGAACCCCATATTCCTGTATTATAAGTCAAAGCCTAATAAATCATTTCACTTTCAGTAATTACTTAGAAATGATCTCCCTATTCTTGACATTCATTAGTCACTGAAAATGAAAATGACAGAGAAAGAAATAGTGCCTAATTTAGAAGATTTTTAAATGTTTATGATTTGATTAGAAAATGGGAAAGCTGCCTTCAGGATGATCAATACAGACACATTGGAAACCAGGAAATCAGACTTCTCAAGGGCAGTGATTTGACGTCCTTGCAAATGTGATTGCAACCACTGTTTTCTTATATCTTTATTAGCAGATTGAAAATGAAATTAAGGATTTAAATGAAATTACAGATTTAAAATGAAAAGTATATAATGAAAGTAAATTTGCTGGTCTGCACAGTTTGTTGCCTTAATTAACAATTGATATTTTAAATTATTGCCTCAATTTTTAATTCCTCAAGTACATTCTATTCTGCATTTTAGTATATTATAAAGAGTTGTTAAGACTGTATTTGGATTTATGTTAATGCAAAATTGGAATTAAAATATAATTGAAGACATTAAAACCTTATAGTAGTTTCTCAGAGAAAATAATTATGATTGGAATATTAACATTATGTTTACTCAGATTGCTCAAACATGACAGTATCTATAATTTGGCACATTAGTTAGTAGAACAGTATTAAAATGTTTATTACAATAAATTTAATGACAGAAGCCTTCATAATGTTTCATTTAGTTGTAAGAATTTATATAACTTTTTCTAAAAATCACACTAATCAGTGATATGATTTTTTAAATTTCTTTATATATATTTAAGACAAGTGTTAACATAAAATTTTAATAATATCACTTGAAAATGTCCCTTACTTTTAAAATTTCAGTTCTGCTTCTTCAACAGCGGAGGTCTGCTTATACAGTATTCTGGAATATAATGTTTTGCATTTTTACCTACATTTGCCATCTTCTGTAAAAGAACAAAAGGGAACATAAGATTTTTTTGTTGGTGGTGGTGTTGATTGTTTGCAGATGTAATTCTAAATGTGGATTATGTTATTGCTATAACCGTAACAATTCCTTCTGAATTCTTCTGCAATCTCAAGAATGAACTGATGATCCTCCTTCATTTTATCTTCCATCTTCCCTTAATTATTCCTCCCTTTATAGCCATTTGGAGTGGTCCCCTGTTTATTAGGTCTCTCCTTGCTGTCTGTATTTCAGTTTTTACCTGGGAAACTCCAGAGGTTGTGAACTAACAGGATTATAATAGTGTAGACCACATGGCATTATTTTTATGACTGACTAATGCAAATAAGACCCTCAGAGGTACATAATAAACATTCACAAAACTATGACAGTTATTATGATGGTTATTACTGTATCCACTCTTGGGAAATATTCTAAAAGCCAGAGTTAATTGATTTGTAAACTTTGAACTCTGTGGTGGAGAAAAGACTTTCCTTGAAATTGCAAAAGCCAGGATTCAGATCTCAAGAATAAAATTTAGTGGATTGAGAATAAAGATATACATAGAATGGATAGTTATGTAGTAAGTTAATAGCCTAGCACAATCCTAACTTTCTTTTCCCTACCTAATGAAGCTTTCAGTCATGAATGTCTAAAATACCAACTATAAGTCTTTCTATTTGGCATGAAACCTGACTATAGTCAAAATCTGTTCTTTTCCATATAATCAAAGAGTATCATCTGTCTACAAAGACATGTGCAATTGAAACTATGGCTGCCATCATGCACACATACCAAGTTAGCATCTTAAACGTTAGCTCTCCACGTATCATGTTTTACACATGGTAGTCTTTGTCTTCAAAATCAGTATTTTGGAGAACAACACACTAGTTCATTTTAAAAGACCAGTGTGCTGGGAACAGTGAGGTTGTCTCCTCTTCCCTTCTGTGATATAAGAGAAGGAGTTAATGCACTCCAAATATACTTAACTGAAGTCTCAAAATATTTAGCTGCTAGAAGGTGGCCCCAAATTCCTGGTGTTGAGAATTCCCAAGTTAAAGCTCAATTTAATAATATCATAGAACTGGTGCCAAAATTACTCTCTTATTCTACATTTTACTCATCAATCACTCCTAAATGGAAGATTGCAGGTCATTATGTCAGCCTCCTCAGTCACCAAACTGCTGACACCAAGGTAAATGAGAAAGTCCACTCCTGCCTATGGAAATCATGCTCAGAGCCCACCTGTACATGTGGCTGAAGCCTAGGATGGGGCACTGGGGATGTTCCACATAAGAAAAGGAAAAGAAGATGTCATAAATATGTTCCACATAAGAAATAAAGGAAGGCATTCCCATTGTGGCTCAGTGGTTAATGAATCCAACTAGGAACCATAAGGTTGCGGGTTCGATCCCTGGCCTTGATCAGTGCGTTGGGGATCAGCTCATGGTGTTGCCATGAGCTGTGGTGTAGGTCGCAGACACGGCTAGGATCTTGCATTGCTGTGGCTCTGGCATAGGCTGGGGGCTACAGCTCCGATTAGACCCCTAGCCTGGGAACCTCCATGTGCCCCGGGTATGGCCCTAGAAAAGGCAAAAAGACAAAAAAAAAAAAAAAGAAAGAAAGGAAAAGGCCATGTCATGGTGTAGGGATGGTTAAGCCTCTCTACTCTCAACTTGAGAAGTGTAGCCCAGTGACTTCCAGGCTCTCACAAGAGAGACTTGCTCTTCCTCCTGTCAAGGAGCCAAGAAGAGAAATAGACCCTGGTGTGTAATATGATATTATAAGTACTTACTACTTTCTAGGAGCTATATTTCCTGTTGTTGTGGAAGGTAAAAATGAAAACTAATAACTACTAAAAAAAGTTTAGTACAGAAAACACACCCATGAGAGTGAAATGTTATCTTGAGCAAACCTACTACCTGCATCAACTGGATTCCTCCATTTTCTTTTTTTTCTAGTAGCATTTACCAGTCACTTTCAAGTGCAAGTCACTGCCTGGCCTTGAATGACATCTGCTGGAATGTGACAAGATCCCTGTTATCATGTGTTTTATTTGTTGTGTTTGAGTATCATTGTAGGCATATGGTCAAAAGTATACACTTGCTTTTAGTAAATTGAATTTTCTGAAATTAATCAGCAGTAGGAACAATTTAGTCCCTCAAATATTTTACATACACACCCATATATACACATACACATTTATATGAATATAGGTATTGTTCTGAAAGTAAAATCACCACTTTTTTTTTTTTTTTTTGCTTTTTAGGACCACACTTGCAGTGTATGGAAGTTCCCAGGCTAGAGGTCTAATCAGAGCTGCAGCTGCCAACCTACACCACAGCCACAGGAACTCGGGATCTGAGCTGCATATACAACCTACACCACAGCTCACGGCAGTGCCAGATCATTTGTCCACTGGGCAAGGTCAGGGATTGAACCCACATCCTTATGGATACTAGTTGGGTTCATTACCACTGAACCCCAATGGGAATTCCTTCACTTTTGAAATATTATGCAAAATTGAGACCAATATTTACATCAATATTTTAGGGAGAAATGTCTTGTAATATTAATTAACAATCTTAAGAACAAGCTTAGTATTTAAATGTTTCCTCCCCCAGATATTGAAGAGAAATTTCTTGAAAAAAATCTGAATGAAATATTTCCAAAAATATATTCTCTTTGAAACAGAAAGTTAGCTGAATGGAGAATAATAGACACTCCACTTAGTCTGATTTCAAATATTCATATTCAGCTTCTGGAAGGAATTTGTAATCTTTCGAAAAATAATAATTGAAGCCACCATTTATTAAACTTGTTAAATACATACATTTCATTGCTTAAGAAAAAACTTGAGTGTGTCAGCACATAAAACATTTATAATTTTTTTCCTTGTCACCTCACTTTTAAGATACTCCTCAATGTCTTTTTAAAATTTTCTATTTATAATAATTTTAAGGTAGTTTTCTCAGTTAACTGGGATGGGAAGATGAACATTTTTTTTTCTTCCCTGTGATATCCGATCAGAAGCTGTATGTTCCTTTTGCAATGTTTCCTCCATGTACTCCCCATTTCCCACTGTCACTGTGCTAGGCAGGGCCTACATTTCAAAAATTATTAGGAGTTCCCGGCGTGGCGCAGTGGTTAACGAATCCGACTAGGAACCATGAGGTTGCGGGTTCGGTCCCTGCCCTTGCTCAGTGGGTTAACGATCCGGCGTTGCCGTGAGCTGTGGTGTAGGTTGCAGACGCGGCTCGGATCCCGCGTTGCTGTGGCTCTGGCGTAGGCTGGTGGCTACAGCTCTGATTCAACCCCTAGCCTGGGAATCTCCATATGCCACGGGAGCGGCCCAAGAAATAGCAACAACAACCACAACAACAACAACAAAAAATTATTAGCCAATACTTTGGCCTCAAGTCTTTTGTCTTCCATTGTCTTGAAGTCACACTGCCTCTGAATTCATCATCCTAAGGCACTGCTTGTAGTAAACTGGTGAACTCCTGGCTCGCTATCACACTCTTAGATTTGGAGACCCCTCAAACTCTTATAAAAGGGAAAGAGCAGCATTTCAGAGCAGCACAAACCATAAACTCAGTGATGTTTAAACAGGACCAACATCCAGCCCATACTCCATCATTTGAAAACAGAACGACATTATGGTTAAAAGCACAGCTGTGTATCTACACTGGATGGCTTCAAATATAAAGTTGATCATTAACTACCTCTGTAGCTCTGGATAAGTTACCTAATTTTTGTTCATTTTCTCATCTACAAAATGGGAATACTATCAGTACCAACCTTTTGGGGTTTGGGGAGTACTGAATGAATGGAAACATGTAAAGATCTAAGAACGTGCTTGGCACATAGGAAGTGCTCAATGAATGTGACTATTATTTTATGTCATTTGAAATGTGTCTCCTTTGCAAGTTAAAATGTTTGGATATGGAGTTCCTGTCGTGGCTCAGTGGTTAAGGAATCTGACTAGGAACCATGAGGTTGTGGGTTCCATCCATGGCCTCGCTCAGTGGGTTAAGGATCCGGCGTTGCCGGGAACTGTGGTGTAGGTTGCAAACGAGGCTCAGATCCTGTGTTGCTGTGGCTCTAGCATAGGCTGGTGGCTACAGCTCCGACTCAGCCCCTAGCCTGGGAACCTCCATATGCCACAGGAGAGGTCCAAGAAAGACAAAAAAAAAGTTTGGATATGAGCAATTTTATATGGCTTAATATGAAATTTGTCTCTCCTCTTTTTAACCTGTTACATTGTTTTCTTTCTACACTGCAAGTCAAAACTTTAAAGTATTCTTTTGCAAAATAAGAAGAGGGAACATTATTTCAATAGCTGGACTTTTTGATATATTTTGCTTTGAGATCCCATTTTTGTATCAGATGTCATTGTTTCATTTTTTCAAAGCTGAAATCTGCTTGTACATAAAAGTAGACTTGTTCTCCGTCTCTTACAAGAGTAATATTATTTTAAGTGCTTTAAACATTACAAATGTATTTTAGTTTGCATAATGTTAGAACATGTACACATAATTCTGTAGAACTCCTCTAAATGTCAAGACATATCTATTTTGCAAATGTCAACCTAGCATTTATGAAAACTCAGTTCTCTCATGAAGTGTTCTCCTCTAATTCATAATAAAAGTTACAGCATTTCTCTTTACTGCCTTCTCTACTAGAGAAAATCTTAGCAGCTGCATTCTTCATTATACATTCAATTTGATATTACATAGGCTTTATCTGAAAATACATATATCATAGTGGTAAAATAGGATGATATTTATGCATTTTGTGTGTGTTAAAAGTGAGTTTCCTTTTTAGTCTCAAATAATTCAAGAAATGATAGATACAGAATTCATTACTAAACCTCCACATATACTATTTTCTCTCTTGAGATACTCATTGAATTTCACTTTTTCCCACCAACTTTACATCTCTGAGACTTTACATTTGTGCCATTATGAACTGGGATCATCTATAACACAAGATCATAAGCATGCTATCAGAGGCTACCTCATCCTAGGAGAAGGGCATTTGTCACAGTCTACCTTGAAGAGCATTTATTCTTGAAAATTTTAATTTGGTTCTTTTATTTGAGATGATCTTTATTGCTTGGTTGGTTGCTTGCTCTTTGGCTCATGATATCCTAATACAATTGGAACTCTTTCCCTAAACCCAAAGCCCTCTCTATACCTTAAATTCAGCCCCTCTGAGGGTGACTATATTTATGGTGGTCTACAGCTGCCCCAAAATGCATTCATGTGTATGCCATAATCAGTATTTCATATGAGACCATTCCTTATATATTCCTCCAAAGGTTTTGGACAAGTTAATCCAAAGTTGTCCAAATATCAGATTCTGGTATAGGAAAGAAAACACCTAATCCTACCTGCATGGATGGAGTAGCAAGTCTAGCAAAATGAGAGTGAATGGTTGCTTTCCTTCAGTGACTTCTAGTTTGGACATCTTCCACTTGTCCTTCCAGATTCACTCTCTACCACATCTCTCTCCTCTCTGCTTGTGCTGCCTGTTTTATATTGATGACATCAACAAGAACCCTTGAATTTGTTTCAGACTGGGTTTGGTCAAAAGGAAGGAGAATGAAGTTGATGTACTTATTACTTGGGTCCTTTCCCACCTAGAACAACACAAGCTAGCTGTGTCCCAGGACAAAGGTCACTGCTCCTCTCAAGGCAGCCATCTTTATACCCAAGTCTCTTTTCTGGGCTCTGGTAACCATCCCCACTTGTTCTTGTTTAAGTGATTTTCACTGACAGTCTGGCAATTTTGATGATGGCATATTTTTTTATAAAAGCTTAATCAACATGATATATTAAATTAATAAGCTATATAATGTAAAAAATGCCTTAGATACAACAATCCATTTGAGTTTTCAAAAGAAATACATTTGTTGTTTAAAGTTCAATGAAAGTGTTAAAGCTTGGCTCTAGATTTGGCCATTTGATAACTCAAATTTATATCATAGCAATAGAAGAGGGACAGACTAGGGTTTTGTATGGCCTATAGCATATACAGGTATTAGTGTTGGGGTGTTGTTGCACTGTAGGATGCCATGTATCATAATGAAAATCCAGTTACATTTGAATTTCAGGTAACAATTTGTTTTCATCATAAGTATGGCCCAATATTTTCTAGCTTATACTTGCACTTAAAATTTATCTGCTGTTTACATGAAATTCAAAAGTAACTGAGCATCTTATGTTTTCCTTTGCTAAATCTGGCAACCTCAGGTGCATGTTTAATAAAAAGAATTCAAAATTTAAAATTCAAATATATGACCTGTCATAACTTAGGACAACTAAGGGAACCTGAACCAAGCTTTATTAGGTTTTCAGTAAATCCACCTTTGCATTATAATGTAATTTGTACTAACAACACATAAGCTGATTTAATCTAATTACCTGCAATAAATATGACATACACATTTTATCATGTGTGAATATAATTCATTACATAAAACAAACTGTTTCAATTGCAGAAATCTATTGATATTTTTCCTGCTACTTACTGTGTGCCACATATTAAGAATAAAAGTGATCTGAACAGACATGATCCTCCTCATTCTTAATTATTCATGTGGGTCACCAAGAAGTAAACAGGTGTGATGTGTAGGGAATGTACAGAAGAAACAAGTGGTTCATACTTGGAAGGTTTAGGTAAAGCTTTCTAGAAGATGCGACTAACCTAAAATCTGAAACTTAAGGATAATTTTACCAAGGATGGGATGTGGCAGGAAAAAATGTGGCAGTATTAAAATGATCGGGAGGCAAAAGAGGGTATGACTATTCAATGGAATGGAAATAAGGTAAATGATAAAATTTAAGAGAAAAAAAATGATAAGGCTAGACAGAGAAGTATTCTCTAAATTTTTTTTCTGACTTTTAGGAATTTGACAATAAAAAGAATGATTGATTAAGTTGAGTACCAAAATATCAAAATGTTAAAAAATTAATGAGCAAATACTCATATCTAATAAAAATTTGGGAAAATGTTTGCAACTTTCATTAAAAATCTGATTAGGAAACATATTTGTATGATGGCAGTCCTTCCCTATTAAATACACACACTCACACACACAAAGAACATAAAGGAGGTTATTTCAGGCTGAAATTACAATGTAATTTCACACTGCAATTCAAAGCCAAATGAAGAATACAGAGTACCAGCAAAGGTAACTATAAGTAAATATTAAAAAGTATAATATAAGTGAATTTTTATTTCTAATATTATTCTTAACCTGTGTAACTTAAACTGCATAGTAAACATAAAACTCTGGTGTTGGGCTTGCAATTTACAGAGATGGAATTTGTGTGACAATAATAACAGAAAGGAGGAGAGAGAGGAAAGGGTTATATCAAAGTAGTTTTGAGTATTATTGAAATTAAATTTGTATTAATTTCAATCCAAATTATGTTACTTTAATTTCAGATGTCTACAAGAGTTACACTTTAGATTCAAAGACACAAATAGTTTGAAAATTAAAAGATAGACAATGCTATACAATCACGAACCAAAGGAGAACAGGAGTGGCTATACTTAGATAAAATAGACATTATTAGACAGATAGACTAATATTAGAGCAGTATTTAAGGCCAAGCCTTTTATTAGAAATAAAGGGGTGTTTTTCAAAGATAAACAGATACATCTGAAAGAAAGACAGAGCAACCAATCAAACATATACTTTCCTAACAACAAAGCCTCAAAACACATAAAGAAAAATGAAAATAATTGTAAGTGGAAAGAGATAATTATAATAGTTACCACCCCCTTCTAATAATAGATGGAACATCTAGGGAGAAACTCAAAAAGAAAACAGAAGACTTGAACAAGGTATACACTTAATAAGCCAATTAGAAGGACATCTATAGAATACCGAAGCCAGCAGTTACAGAATACAGGGGTTCTCATCATGGCTCAGTGGTAATGAACCCGACTAGTATCCATGGGGCTGTGGGTTCAATCCCTGGCCTCACACAGTAGGCTAAGGATCTAGCACTGCCATGAGCAATGGCATAGATCACAGATGTGGCTCAAATCCCACGTTGCTGTGGTTATGGTGTAGGCCAGAAGCCACAGCTCTGATGTGACCCCTAAACTGGGAAATTCCATATGCCGTGGGTGCACCCCACCAAAAGACAAAAAATATATAATAATAACAGAATATATGTTCTTCTCAGGCATACATGGAACACTGTCCAGGAAAGACCATATTTATACCGTAAAACAAGCAATAAATCAAAATAAATGAAATCATACATCAGCAAAGTATGTGCTTTAACATCAGTGGAGCTGACTTAGGAATTATTTACTGGGAAATTCACAAATTAGATACTCTTCAATAACCAGTAGCCAAAGAAAATACGTGATGAAATATTTCAAGATAAAGCGGCCCAAGAAAAGACAAAAAGACAAAAAAAAATTAGAGCTTGAGGAACATTGATAGATTGTAAGAAAACAGGCATTATTCTATAATGCAGATGATAGGGCATTTTATCTTTTTTTTTGTCTTTTGTCTTTTGTCTTTTTGGCGCCGCACCTGCAGAATATGGAGGGTCCCAGGCTAGGGGTCGAATCAAGAGCCATAGCAGCCAGACTATGCCACAGCCACAGCAACATGGGATCCAAGCTGAGTCTGAAACCTACACCACAGCTCATGGCAACGCCAGATCCTTAACCCACTGAGCAAGGCCAGGGATCGAACCTGCAACCTCCTGGTTCCTAGTCGGGTTCATTAACCACTGAGCCATGATGGGAACTCTGATGATAGGGCATTTTAAAAGGCAATTTCAGATATTCACAGAATTAACAAATCCTCATGCAATTTGATTCAGATGTTATACTTCTATGAATGTATGTTCTAGGAATATTATCCCTATATGAAGTTAACATTTTCTTAAACAGCATTGTGAAATTAAAATATTTTAAAAATGAAGTACTCTAATCTAGGATACTAATTGAAGAAATTATGGTACATTATCAAATGAATGGTATTTTTTTAAAAAAATGAATGGCTATTATAAAATAAACAAAAGATAAAAAGTGTTAGCAAAGGTGTAGAGAAAAGGAAGCCCTTGTATACTGTTGGTGGGAATACAGATTGGTGCAGCCACTGTGGAAAGTGATATGGAGGTTCCTAAAATACTAAAAATATAATCATGTGATAAAATCATATGGTCTAGCAATTTAACTTCTGGGTATATATCCAAAGAATTAAAATCAGAATCTCAAAGAGCTATCTGTATCCTCATATTCATTGGAGCATTACTACACTCCAAGACATAAAAACCACCATAATATCCATTGATGTATGAATGGGTTAAAAAAATGATGTATTAATATTCAGTGAAATATTATTCAGCCTTTCAAAAAAAGTGAAATTTTGCCATTTGTGACAATATGAATGAACTTGGAAGACATTGTACTAACATGGGGAAGAAAAGAACTGTATGATCCCATTTATATGAGGACTCTAAAAGAGCTAAACTCATAGAAACAGAGAGTAGAATGATGGTTAACAGGGTGTAAAAAGTACAAAGTTTCAGTTACGCAGAATGAATAATTCCTAGAGATGTGCTATATATTATAGCACCTGTATAGTTACCAATACTGTATTGTATACTTAAAATTTTTCCGGAGATCCTATTGTGGCACAGTGGTTAATGAATCCGACTGGGAACCATGAGCTTGTGGGTTTGATCTCTGGCCCTGCTCAGTGGGTTAAGGATCCGGCACTGTGAGCTGTGGTGTGTGTTGCAGACGTGGCTCGGATCTGGCGTTGCTGTGGCTCTGGTGTAGGCTGGCGGCTACAACTCCGATTCTACCCCTAGCCTGGGAACCTCCATATGTCACCAATGCAGCCCTAGAAAAAGCCAAAAAAAAAAAAAAGCCCCCGCCCAATTTTTTTTTTTCTAAGAGGGTATATCTTAATATTAACTGTTCTTATCCCCCCAAATAAATAAGTAAATAAATAAATGAAAGTAACTTTTGAAAGTGATGGATATGTTTATGACTTTGATTTTGGTGATGATTTCAGGGGTGTAGACTTATCTCCAAACTCATTAAATTATTATATGTAAATTATATGGCTTTTTGTATGTTACTCATACCTCAAAGTCGGACCTATTGATAAAGGAGCAGCCTGAAATAAACTTGTTATTGTCAACCAACCTTGCTCTTCTGAACACAAATCAAAGCCAACAAGTCTAATAAAGAGTAAAATCGCCCATGTCTGAAGCACAGGTGAGAGCTGCAGTTTTAGAAGCCAAAGGACAGATTTATTTTTATCCAGGCCCAGTTAACTGCCTGGCAAAATTTATATTTATTATTTATTCTGCTTCAAAAGAACATGGTATATTCCATAACAGTTGTCTGAATTATTTGCCACATTTAAAAATGCTACCCCCGCCCCTTGGATAATAAGTATTATTGGATGCTTCCATGCATCAGGCTCTTTTCCAAATATTTCACACATTTTTCTCATTAAATATTTACAGTTTTTATGAAAACAGGATCTGTTATTACCTCTACTTTTTATATAAGGAAATTGAAGTTCAAAGAGAATTTTAATTTGTCCAAGGAGACTGAAACTGGTGACAATAGAGCTGAAGCTTTAACAAGGACAAAGTGATCAGGATTGATGAGTTAACCACACAACTTAATATTTCTTTCTTCCTTACATTGGGAAAAAAAGAAATAAAAACATAAAACAAAAAAGGTGATTCTCTCATTGAAATGCTGATCACAAGTAAACCTAATACATACCTTTTTTTTCCTTTTGTACTAAAACTAATACATATATATATATATATAAATACACACACACACACACACACATATATATATATATATGGGATATTCTTCTTTTAGCTTATCTGCTGAATGAAAATTTTGCAACATTCCTTACATGGAATAGAGACGAAAAACTAAAGCAAATCTTGTAGTACTGTGATGAACTTACAGCCTCTAAATACAACACCAGGCAAGCCATCCCAAAGGTTACAGAACAAAAAAACTCACAAATCAAATTATGATGCTCAGATCCCATCAATTTCAAACCCGGTCGAGAAGAAGAGATAGGGTAGGTGAAGGTACTTGGGACAGGGTGTGAGTAGAGAGACAACACCACCTGAATCTGGGCCACAGGATGCTAATGCATCCTGCTTCACTCTGCAACACCAGCCTTCTGCACTAATTGTGTGTTTGTGAGTGTAAGTGTTCAGTTTGAGCAAGAGTGAGGGCAGCTAAGGACACACACATGCCTTAAAGGTTGGACATAGGTACAGGTACACCCAACCACAGATTGTTTCTCCAAATGGGTGGCTGACTTCAGATGACAGAGTTACCAGACTAGCTGTGGCATAACAGACTTGATTTTTCCAATCATGTCCTTTGTCACATTGTAATCGGTTTTACCAATCTTTAGTGTATTTTACAGATTACTGTTACTATACTAATTTATTATATAAATTTAGTGAGTCATGTAATTACCACCTATGTTTCACAAGCTCTTTGTATAGATGTTTTATATAATTAACATATCTGATGCATTTTGACTGTCTCATAAACTACTGGATTAATTTCTATGTAAGTTTAACTTTTGAGTCTTTTCCCACCTGTTTGCTGCCTTTTCTCTATGGGAGAATTGAATACTATAAAATAATACATAAAATAGATATTATAACTCTAACATGCTGCACATTTTTAATGAGAATAATTCCATGATAATACCCACTATATTTGGAAACATTTGTATTTTGATTACATATTTTTTACACATTTTAAAGTAGACTTGCTCTCTCAAACTCTGAGAAATAGCTTTCTCCAGGGATTATAGATGAGTTCTAAGTATCCACACAACAAAATCTTAGCACCTTTATTGTTTTTGTTTATGAAAGTATTGCAATTTGAATATCATTAATGAAATAGAACAGATATTTTTCTTTCCATAGATTTCTTAAGGACTATACATAGAAATATATTGGAAAAAATAGTAACTCCTCTAATAAATTGCATTTTTCCGGTGATAGAGATTTTCATAGCTATAATTTTGACCCAATTTGCAGTGACATGAACTCATCTTATAAAGAAAATATTTGGTTTGAAATAAATTGAAAATAAAAGAGCAAATTTAAACTTGAATTCATATACTTTGAAATATGGTAAATTTAAGAGTTTATTTTTTTCCAGATTTATTGACATATAATTGACATATATTATGTAACTTTAGGGTATATGACATGCTGATTTGCTACATGTAGATATTGCAAAATGACTACAAAAATAAGGTTATTAATATAGCCATCAGTTCACATAATTAACCTTGTGTGTATATATCTGTGTTGTGAGAATTTTAAGACCTACTCACTTAGCAACTTTCAAGTACATAATACAGTATCATTAATTATAGTCACCGTCCTGTACACCAGATCCTCAGAACTTCTTAAACTTTAAGGTTTGTACACTTTGACTAACATCTTTCCAATTACCCATCCCCCAGTCCCTGGAAACCTCCATTCTACTCTCTGTTACTATGAGTTTTTTTTTTAGATTCCACATATAATTAAGATGATAAGTTACCTGCCTTTCTCTGTCTTATTTCAATTAGCATAATGACTCAAAGCCTATTCATGTTGTCCCAAATGGTAGGATTTCCTTTTTATTGCTGAATAATATCTGTGGTATATCTGTGATACACAATGCATATATTTGTGTGTAATACACACACACTCATTTTCTTTATCTCTTCATTTTCTTCATCCTTTCATCCATCATTGAATGCTTAGGTTGTTTCTGTGTCTTGGCTGTTGCAAATAACACAGCAAAGATCATGAGCAATCATATGTTAGCTCTATTTTTAATTTTTTGAGGAACCTCCATACTGTTTTCTCTTGTGGTTGTACCAATTTATGCTCCCATTATTCTTAACATGGTATATCTCCAAAGCCAAGTCAGATCCTGGTGGTCTCTTGTTGGCTTTCCCCAGGGCCATGCTAACTGCTCAAGTTTGTGTTGTTTCTCCTAACTCTGCAGGGTGGTAAAGGGTTTCTGGTGAGATGGCTCACCAACCGTCTGCCATGCTTGCCATCCCTGATGTCAGGGGACTGCACAGAGTGGGGGTGGAGTGGGTTGTGGGATGCCTGCAGACCACTGAAGGGGATCCACAGGCAGATATCATGAGGCTTCCTGTTGGAGTCCAGGACATGATGATAAGATTCACTTCCCATTGATGCATTCTATCCTGTTTTCCTAGCCATCCCCTTCCCCCACTTATGCAGTTCATGACTCAGGATTATGGATGAAGGGAGAAAGTTATGGGTCTGTATGGAGCATCCTGAATGGCTGGGGGAACTCACCTACATGCGCTCACCTGTCCTCATGGGAAAAATCACTACCTGAGAAGCTCTCTCCTGGCACTGGAAGGTGCTACTTTGTGGGAGAAGTGACACAGGTAAATTGAAGTATTCTACTTACCCTCCTCAGTGCATCCAATTTTGGGTATTTTGCTTTAGTGGTGTGCTAGAACCCTTCTGCTGGACTCCCAGACTTCCACAGCAGCCCACTTATTCATGGATGATTGTAAAAATGAGTGTTCTTTGTGGGATAATGGTAGGAAACTCCAGTATTGCTATTTTATTGATGGTGTTACTCCCTTAAACTCCAATATTTAAAAGTACATGGACTTATTCAAATATTTGTAAGCTAAAAATTCCTTTTAAAAATATCATTTGAGGAGTTCTCTTGTTCTGATAGCAGGTCAAGGATCTGGCATAGTTATTGTAGTGGCTTGACTCACTGCTGTGGCATGTGTTCTACCCCTAGCCCGAGAACTTCCACATGCTGTGGATGCAAAGAAAAATAAATAAAAACATCATTTGAAAAGTTGTTTTAGCATCACCTTTTGACCTTTCCTTATACACAACATTCTTATCAAAACTTAAAAAGGACAATGATGACATAGTTATGACCAAAAGTATAGATTATTTGCTGATCAATAATTAGAAACTATGAAGAAAATTTTTCTAAAATATTTTATCTATTATTATCTCAAATTTGAATTCATGTGAGTCTAAAATAATTCTACAGTCTATTGCAAGTTAGTTATTAAATATTGTATCCAACAGCTCAGGAATTCTTAGATTCTTAATAGACTTCTGTGTTTTCTAATTCATCCATGATGAATGTTTAAACTATTTTCACTAGACCTGCTTTGGAAATCAAGATTTCTTAGTAATGTTTGAAAAGACCTTACTCAGAATCCTATGTTCATTCAACAAACACTAATTCATTTCCTACCATATGCCATTTACCATGATATGTACTGAAGATAGAGTACTGAACAAAACTAACATGAGTATTGCTCTCAGATGATTAATAAAGTAGTTAAGAAATGTAAAATTTACTGAATTAATTATGATTAAAAAATAATGAGCTTTTTCATACAAGCATTCTAAGTACAAGGAGAGGACATAGCAGGGTGGCAGATATCTGACCCATGTCTTATGGGTCGGTGTGTAAAATGGAAAGAGTGGGAGGTGACTTGTAGCAGCCGCATCCACAGGTATTACAGATGGTTTCAGTGTGTGTGTGAGAGAGAGAGAGAGAGAGTGAGAGAGAGAGAGACTATGTTAATTTCCTTTTGATATGAGTTGCTTTGTTTAGTTTTATTTTTATATTGGTGGCAAATACATTTATTTCTATGCCTTTTTTATTTCACATTTGATTAATAGTAAGAAGTTGGATGACGTGAAAAAATGTGGATAAGTATTTATAATCCCAAATGAAATTATACAACATAAGACTTTTGTTAGAACAATATACTTTAAACATGTATAAAGTTGTTGCAAGTTAAATTGATACATACCATTGTGCTGATTTTCAAATGCATATGGAAACACACAGTTGAAACAGCATGTAAAACAAATATTCTGTCACTGTCTCACAAAATATTGTGATAAGTGAGTTCCCCTTGTGGCTCAGTAGAAATGAATCTGACTAGTTATCCATGAGGATGCAGGTCTTGCTCAGTGGGTTAAGGATCCAGCATTGCTCTGAGCTGTGGTGTAGGTCACAGAGGCGGCTTGGATTCCCTGTTGCTGTGGCTGTGGCTACAGCTCCAATTCAACCTCTAGCCTGGGAACTTCCATATCACACAGGTGCAGCCCTAAAATGACAAAAAAAAAAAAAAAGTGTTGTGATAACATCAGTATTTTACCATGAGTAAGTAAATGATATATCCTATTTTTTAAATTTCTTTGTATATAAAGTTGAAAGGTATTTAATGAGGTTTTCTTATTTTGCCCTACTCATTGTTGGGGTATTTTGAAGTCACCTATAAAATTTAAATTATATTATTTTTATTCTAACTAAATCTACAGGAGTTAGTTGTATACCTCACAGATATCTGAATGCTAATATATATAAACATGTATATGTATACAAAATATAAACATTTTGCACCTTTAAAAATGTTTTGAGTATCTTCCTTTTAATGCCCACAATAAAAAATAAGTACTATATTTAAAACCATGGTCTAGACTAATTACAAACTATCAATTCACATTAAAAAAATGTTGTGACATTGAATCACAGTTTAAATTTTAAACCCTTATTATTTTTCTTAAATTTCTACATGACCTATTACAAGTCCTGAAAATATGTTTAGTCATATTTTTCGAAATTCATGAACAAAATGCTAAAGATAAAATTATTAATTTCCTTATTATTCAGCATTAACAAAAATGTTAAAACTGCAGCACCTATACTAACTTTTCCAAGGAAAAAAGTTACTATCTAATATTCAGTAATTTGCTTCTCCCCCAAAAAGAAACAGGTAGTCTAGAAAGTGAGATGTTACTTACGACAGAAATTAGATTTTTATTGCAAGGAGGAGGGGTAAGCTTAGCATGAGTCATAAGTTGGCAAATAAATTGATAAATTAACAAAAGAAGACATGTTTTATCAAGATGTTACTATATGGAAAAAAAATCGAGGTATCATACATTTACTCTAAGCTATTCAAGCCCATGAAGTAGTGACCTTAAACCATACATAAATTCTCACTGTAAAGGCTAGAGATTCTTTTAGCTCCATACAATAGGAAACTCTCCTTGGCCTTTGCTATATGCTTCTTCTTCATGTGTTTGTGATAACTGCAATAGTTCCAGATATCAAATCTAAGTTTAGTGCAGTAAATCCTGACAAGAAGAGCTTTGGTGGCTGCACCTGTTCCTTTTTCATTGTTGTGATTATTGTTTTGATTAATTAGGAAAGCAAAAGCTTTTCATAAGTTCTCCCCCTGCACCTCTCCTTTCTCCATATACCCTGCAAAATTCTGCTTATACTCCCTAGAAATGGGTCACATGTCATTTCTAGCTCTAAGGAGCTCTGTGAAAACAAGGACTATATTTGTCTTCTCATCATCAGTGAGAGAGAAGAGGAGCAACTGTCTGGGTATCAATAGAGTCTAAGTGTCAGGCAGGATCTCAACAGAAATATTTTTTGGTAGACATTTTTTTATGATTTGAGGTGAATAACTCTCTAGGTAATGATGAATTTCAGTCAAAATTCATTTTTCTTCTAAGTTACTTTCCTTTAATGTAGCTAAACTTTTTTATAAAATTGAAGATAATTAGCTCCAAATGTTACCATAAAACAAAGAAAGAATATGTGTCATACTTGAAGTAGATTAGAAGTCAGGAGTTCCCATCGTGGCGCAGTGGTTAAGGAATCTGACTAGGAACCATGAGGTTGCAGGTTCTATCCCTGCCCTTGCTCAGTGGGTCAAGGTTCCGGTGTTGCCGTGAGCTGTGGTGTAGGTCACAGATGCGGCTCGGATCCTGCATTGCTGTGGCTCTGGCATAGGCTGGTAGCTACAGCTCCGATTCGACCCCTAGCCCGGGAACCTCCATATGCCGCAGGAGCGGCCCAAGAAATGGCAAAAAGACAAAAAAAAATCATTTAAAGGAAATAAAATTGTACGTACAAATTTATATTTGGTGCAATTTCCTCATCTATAGATATATAGAAAGTAAAATATTTCAAAGATAAAGGCTAAAGTAGATTGAAAAAAACCTCAAACAAATGTTTACTTTCAAAACAACTCACATGTGAATGAATGGAAGGAAAACAGGTTTGAATGGTACACTGCTTTTGGGTCTTCAAATAAATGATGAATAGAATTAATGTAATTTTTTAAGAGAAATTAAATGATTAAAAACAAAAGAAAATAGGGAGTTCCTGTTGTGGCGCAGTGGTTAATGAATCCAACTAGGAACCATGAGGTTGCGGGTTCAGTCCCTGCCCTTGCTCATTGGGTTAAGGATCTGGTGTTGCTGTGAGCTGTGGTGTAGGTTGCAGACGCGGCTCAGATCCCAAGTTGCTGTGGCTCTGGTGTAGGCCAGCAGCTACAGCTCCAATTCGACCCCTAGCCTGGGAACCTCCATATGCCACGGGAGCGGCCCAAGAAATGGAAAAAAGACCAAAAAAAAAAAAAAAAGAAAAAGAAAAAAAGAAAAGAAAATAAATGGAACTGGAGAATCAAAAGTGTTTGTGGGGGAGAGTTGTTTTGATAACTTTGTTGAATGAAGAAAGAAAAAATTAAAGAGAAGGACATTGATGAATAATAAATACTGGACCCTACTCTTGGATCAGTGAGCTAATTCCAGCAAGGAGACTCAACAAAAGAATTTCAAATAAGAACTACATACAGGGCCATAATCTGCTGTAGATCCACCCACCTTTCTCACTATTAAAAAGTCTATCAACTTTCACACATTTTCCCAGTTATTTCTCGGGTAAGTTAATATATATATATTTTTTCACTTGTATTTTAATATATATATATTTGTGTGTGTGTGTGTATTCTTCCAGCAGCCACTAAATATAAATATTTAAATATTTATATTTAGTGGCTGCTGGAAGAATCTCTTCTCAATTAATCATCTTGCCCTGCGCAATTGTAACAATGTCCATTGTATCTTCTACAATCTCTATGCATATACTCAAGATCACATTACCTTTCCGAAAAGTACAGTGGTATCACTATGTTGACACTTCTGCTTACTCTGATGTTTTATGAGTAGCAGATACAGGAGTATTAAAAACAAAGAAATAAGATAACTTCCAGGCATGCTATTAACACCTTTTTCTTTTTCTAAGCCTTGGGTTTTCCAGCCCTTGGAGTCTGTCAATTTGACTTTGTTTTTCTTTCTAAAACTCACACAATTGAATTTTTATTTTTGGTGAAAGCAGAAATTCTTTTAGAGACATATAGGAAACCTCTTGTTCTTTTTCTATAAATAGGGCTAAACATTTAAAGCCTTGAGCTTGTTTGTTTTCTGTATGCTCTCAGTGCAGTAAGAAGAACATATCCATCAACAACAGATACTTCGTTCCACAGTGTCTTTAGACACTCAATCACAAGTGACAATTTAATTAATCATGATGCATGGCATGCTACAAATTACTGTTTTCTCATTTCCTATTGATAAGGAGCTCAGCATATTATTCAGAGTCAAGGATACAACTAACCAATTTATGAATCTCATTTATGAGATTTTGTTTCCTGGAATTATGCTTGGTACCCCATATGGTATCAAACTCAAAGTCTATTAAGGAAGAAAGAAATCATTCTAAATAGATCAACAGTTATTCTAATTTAACTAAAATAGATCAACATTGAATTTGTACATTGAGTTGGATAAAGAAGTGTTGGAAAATAGACAGATCAAAATGGAACACTAAGGTACAACAGAGTTACACCCTTGAAGCTTGAGGCACAAAGAGAGGGGGGTGGAGCTTCTAGAATATAAAAACTTGGAGAAGATACCATGGAGAGTTGAGACTCAGATTTCTAAGAAGTGGGTGTCATGCAGCAGCAGTCAACAGCATAGGAGCTTAGAGATAGGGATTTTCCAGAGCTAGGCTCTAAACTTTGAAGAGGAGGCACTGGTTGACTACTCTTGGTACCTCAAGAAGTCACAGGTTGGGCCTCACAGAGTTTGGGTTCAGACCTCTGGAGATGGGCTATCTCCCAGTGGGTGCTAGTACCACTGGAGGGAGACAGAGATGTTTGTTCCTGGAGACTCAATGTTCCTGGAGCCTGGGGGTACCCTACTGCTGGGAGAGAATGGTGTGATGCTGACAGGAAGATCAGGCAAACAAAAGGGAACAAGACATTTCAACTCCCTCTCTCTGCCTTCTAGTTTTAATCATGTTGGTGGAACTTTACTGGAAACCATGTGAAAAAACGAGAAATAATGGTTTTCAGAATTCCAACCACATAAAGCAGAGTATAGATGGGTCAATTTAGAGGTGGGCAGTATAGTTTCAAATAAACTTAATGTAGCTTTTAAATGACATTTATATATAAAATTGGAAAGGAGTCAGTCAGTTCAAGGTGGAGGAAAGTCAGAAGGAAAGAGCAAGTCTGGGCTGTGGGAAAGAGAATGCATTAAAATATGCATATGTAAAATGGAGGCAAAAAATTAAAAAAAAAAAAAACCCAGGGCATTGGAACAAATATACAAGGAAAGAAGAGATGAAGGAGAAAAAATTTTTAAAAAAGGGAAAAATATAAATCAACAGAAGGAAAATGGAAAGAAGAAAAATAATTCAAAGGAGGAATAGTATTTCAGGATAACAAAAAGTTAAAAGCTAGAAGGAATTTCCAATTTTAACCTATAGACTGATTTTCAACTAAAAGATTAAGCTATCTCTCTAAAAGAAGTTGTACTACTTTTTAAAATGTTCAGCTATGGCAAAGAATATGTTTCCTTCTGTTGTTTTTTTTTAATGTTTCATTGAAATATAGTTGATTTACATGTGTTAGTTTCAGTTGTACAGCAAAGTGATTCAATTATACATATTGGAACTTTTCCATTATAGGTTATTACAAGATACTAACTATAGTCCCCTATGCTACAGTAGGTACTTGTTGTTTATCTAGTTTATATATAGTAGTGCATACATTTTAATCCCAAACTCCTAATTTATCTCTCCCCCGCCTTTCCCCTTCAGTAACCATAGATTGGTTTTCAAAGTCTGCGTGTCCACTTCTGTTTTGTAAATAAGCTCATTTGTATCATTTTTTAGATTCCACGTATAAGTATTATCATATGATATTTGTCTGTCTTACTTCATGTAGTATGATGATCCAAGGCCCATCTATGTTGCTGTAAATGGCATTATTTCATTCTTTTTAAAGTTTGAGTAGTATTCCATTGCATATATGTACCATATCTTCTTTATCTCTGCCTCTGTTGATGGGGATTGAGGTTGCTTCCATGTCTTGGCTATTGTAAGTAGTGCTGTTAGGAACATTGAGGGGAATATATCTTTTCAAATTATAGTTTTGTCTGGATATATGCCTAGGAGGGGACTTACTGGATTGTATGGTAGTTCTATTTTAGTTTTTTAAGGAACCTCCATATTGTTTTTCATAGAGGCTATATTAATTCATATTTCCACCAGTGTAGGAGGGTTCCTTGTTCCAAACTCTCTCTATAGCATTTACTGTTTGTAGACATTTTGATGATGGCCATTCTGACAAGTGTGAGTTGTAACCTTATTTTAGTTTTGATTTACATTCCTCTAATAATTAGCAATGTTAAGATCTTTTCATATGTCTATTGGCCATCCTTCTGTTTTCTTAAGGTGACATACACAAGTCTGCATTGCAGGCAAATGTTAATTTACCTCCTTGTTAATTTACTGCTGACCACACTTAAAATCATCATAAAATATTGGTGACCTTGTTCATAGAAGGATAAATAATGGTTATTATACAGTTTAGCCAGACATTTTAATCCTTCTTTCATGTGCCTTTTTGAATTTTGGAAAAGTCAAAGACAGTTATTTTATTTGATGTGCTAATAAATGTGAAAAACATTGAGAAGTAAAGTGCTCTGGATTAGTGCATTTTGCACATAATGGGAGACTGCCATTGATTTGGAGTATTTGGGGGGAAATAAGCATTTTTAACAAACATTTTTCTCAAAGGCTGCATGTGATTCTCCAACTTCTTTTAAACTACAAAGCTTAAGTGAACCTTTTCTTGATGAGTATGGACAAAAACCCTCTCCCTTTTTTTGACCAATTCTATTTTCAGGGGCTTCTGAGCTGGCTTTTCTACTAAGCCTCATCCTTGCCCCACCTTACTTGTCATGATCTCCTGACCTTGTCCAATTCTGGCAAAGAATCCTGCTGAATCCTGCTGAGCCAGTTTCTTATGTCCAATCCTCCCACACTTGATATTCAGTCAAACTCCTCTTCCCCAACCCTCCACCTAACCAAGTTGCTCTCAGTCATTTTCCAATTACTCTCTTTGTTCATTGGCTATAAATCCCCAGTTGTCCTTGTATCCATGGTTGAGTTCAGTCTCTCTCCCTATTTCAGTAATCTTGAGCCCTGCTGAAATAGTCTTTGGTGAAGTCTTCCTTGATGTTTTTAGCAATTGGAAGAATAATTTTCCTTCTCCACTCCAAATCATTATGAGGACCAAATATTACTGAGTCTTCTTTTGTATCTGTCACATATAATGTTGCTCTGAAAAGAGGGTTCTAGGAAACTGGCTCTTTGGTTTCCTTATGGCCTTCCTCCTTTTAATTTTCTTTTTCTAATCTGTAGTACTTAAGAAACCAGATAGTCAAAGTTATTAAGTAAAGAAATAAACTCTAAAGGATGTTCTAATGTTTAGTCTGTGTAACAGCAATTTCTATAACTCAGAAGTCATTTTCTCCATTACTTTTAATTTGAGACTGATAAGAAGGCAGGAACAGCAGAAAGCACTAATGTGAATGAAGAAAATGTTACCATAAGAAAAGCAGTGTATAAAAGCATGAAGATTACAGTGATTTGATTTACTTTGGAGAGAAAGCTATAGATGGCCCACAAAACATCATATTTGTGGTTCTGTTTGCAATGATCATTGTATATAAATGAATAACACACCATTTACACCATTACAATGATAATTGTATATAAATGAATAAAACACCTTTTACAACAATCTTTTGCTTTTTGCTGATGTATTTGTCAACAAGTAAATAGAAGTGTTCAGGTTTTACTTGACTGCCAGACTGGCTGCATCTCTACATTGGAATTATTATTTCATATCAAATAGACTTTTACTGAATGGCAGTGGCCAAAAAAAGGCTTAAAATGCCATATCTGACTCAGATGAGCCATCCGTAAAATTAACTATAAAGAAGAAAATTCCACTGGATTCCATATATTCCCTCACTGCCAACTATAAATGAATTTTTGAATGTCATAGTTTATCTCAAGGTAAGTAATGAGGTATAACTAAGAGGAAATCTTGTTAGAAGCTTCAAATATGTGCAAAGAATTAAGGTGATGTTTCATTCTACACTGTTTCATAAACATTCTGATCAGAGAATAAACTTCTATTTATTAATTCATTTATTTAATACATTTAAATAAAGGGTTGAGTGCCATATACTATATAGGAATGAATAAGGTGAACCTCAGTCTACTAGAAAAGAGATTGAAATGACCACCAGCTGAATTTACTTATGAGCTTCCCAGTCTTTATGTATGAAGAGTAGATAGATGTGTATTATTCAAAAATAATCCTATTTTATTCTTCAGGAATTAAAGGCCTTCTCAAATGTATACTTCCAATTTGAAAATATAAACTTAGTAAGAAATAAAAATATGACACTGCTTTATGCATGCTTCATTGGATGAAAGCTTTTACATGAATTGAGTTTGATAGACGATAATACAAAGTACTATATACAATTCTATCCCTGCCACCTCAGCTTCAGTAATTCATCTGTGCTTAAGCATGTCACTTGAAATAAGTTTATTATTAGTTGCAAATTTCTGCCAACTTTTTTTGGGTTGAAGGACTTTATGAGTGGAAGAAAATTTCATGTCTACCATTTCCCAATGGTCCCTTAAAGAAACAGATAATGCTATTTGAATCCTTTTCTTAAGGCTGTTTATGTTTTGTTTTTTTTCTCCCAAAGCATCCTACCCTTGTACCCAACCTATCTTAAACCTTGAGTCATGTATGCCCTTTCTTTTTTATTAAAATCGAACATCTGATTGCTCTCAGGTGAAGATTTTGCTTAAATCTCCAACTCAAACTGAATCCTGAGAATTTCTTTCCTCCATGTTGCATGATTTAAAAGCCCTTGTAAAAATAAAAAATGCTGTATATAAACACTGTGGCAATGTAGATCAATGTTTTCTTGGTCTTTTTAATTAAATGTTGAAAAAATTTAAATCTACCACATGTAGGCTCCCTGCAACACTTAGTATTATTTAATGTTTAACTTGAAATATAGTTAAGTTCCAAAACTTTTAATCCATTTTTATATTTTTTTCTTTCTCTCCCGACCATTACAGATAAGAATGTTAGTCTTTGAGATTTTTGTCTCATTTCTTTTCAAGAAGATGAAAGCAGAACATGTAAAATGTTTGTGAAGGATTCCAACGTCCTTGAAGTATTTTGTGTTGAATGTGTGTTTAAGCAATTCATTTAACGTTCTCTATTGAATAGTTCACACAAGAAAAGCCATGCCACTCACTTACTTGAACAAAGACTGCATGATTTTCTGATAAAGATTCTTTACACCTTTCAAAGTTTGGTTTCTAAGCAAATAAATAGTTTTTATGAAGCAGCTAAAGTAAATCATGAAGATTCTGAAAGTGCATGTGGCATTATAAAAGGAATTATCCCAATACTAAGATATTCGGAGTTATTACCCACTTCACCAATAGGAATGGTCAAATGTAATATGGGATAGGAACTCCTCAAATGTATATAATACAATTAGAAATTCTTTCTTTGATTTATAAGGCATAGCAATAAAAGGAGAATACTAGATTATTAGAATTAGAAGTTTTATATAAATTATAATCCGAATCTTTCCTATTACGAATAAGAAAATTCATGTCTAGAGAAATTAATTGGAGAAAGAAACAAGACTATAATTGAATTATTTCCATTCCCAAATATATTTTTCATTTTGGTAGAAAGTAAGTTCATTTAGTACTGGATAGATGGAGACAAAAATCCCATCCTTCTTGCAATTTAACATATAATTCAAACATTTACATTTATACAGGAGAGGGAGAGAGAGAGAAGGAAACAGTCTGTTTTAACCTTTCTAGTAGCCACTAAAGACTTTAAGATCAACAATAGAATTTCCTGATTAGAATATATTTACCAGTTGGAGATGGTCATGAGTACACAATTAACTAAAATATGAGGAAACCAGACAAATACTATGAAACCATAGAATGATATAGAGGAGGTAATATTTAAGAATTAAACTAAAGACACCCATCATTATTGATGAATTATTCTGAATCTCTGCTATTAGGGGTTTCTAAAGAGCAGCTCATACAAATATCTATGCCTATACTAATACTGACACCAATCACTCTCTCAAGGAAAACAATCAATAGATGTATATCATTCAGTCTCAATTAAATCCCCTTGAAAACTTAAAAAAAATAAATGAGAGTTTCCGTCGTGGCTCAGCATAAATGAATCTGACTAGCATCCATGGGGACACAGATTTGATCCCTGGCCTCGCTCAGTAGGTTAAGGATCTGATGTTGCCAGGAACTGTGGTGTAGGTTGCAGACATGGCTTAGATCCTTTATTGCTGTGGCTGTGGCGTAGGCCAGTGGCTACATCTCCGATTCAAACCCTAGCCTGGGAACTTCCATATGCCATGGGTGTGGCCCTAAAAAGACAAAAAAAAAAAAAGGAACAATCAAATAAGCAATATATGTCCTAGAACCACATGCTTGAAGTGGTCCTAGAATGTTTTTACAGGGAGGTCAGGTAGAGGCTTTATACAGTCTGTAGCCAAGGAATATGGCATGAGTAACCATCACTGTTGGTTTAAATTGTTACTGCATACCCCTAAATGTAAGTTAGGGGTACCAAAAATATAGTTCTACCATTTATGATGGTTGTTCCTCTTAAAGCAAAGACCTAAAATATTTTTGACTAGGACTTTTTCCCTTGATTCCTTAGGTACTCTTATTTGCAACCCTCCTCAAACCTCTCCCCTCCACACACACACACAAATCAGTTGCATTAACTTTGATTTGATGGTAACTTAAAAAGAGAACCCCTAAGTTACTTTTTGGCAGTATCTGAATAATTAATCCATTGAACTTGAGTATTTGTCCACATGCATCTCAGCCAGTTCATCAATTGCTGGTGCTTTTATTTGGCTTCATCATTATTGCCACTATGACTTGTGTTTTCAGAAGTACAGCAAGCTGTTCCTGTGAGGCTTCTTTCCAGCAATAGTCAATAACTGCTAGACCAATTAAATCTAGGTAGGCTGTGAGTGCTTTTCACTTAGTTTAGTTTTGTTTGTTTTGTCTTTCTCTTTTGCAGTAGTTTATGAGAAATGACATTTTCAGAGGAGGTGACTTTTATGTTTATGACATAACTTGCCTTTCAGCATAATTGAGCCTTTCAGGACCATCTGCCATCAGATGGTGCTATTTAATGTGACGCTGGATACCAAAGTAACTTATGCCCACAAATAGTTCTATATTTGAGAAGCAGATTTCTAGTATCTTCCATCCAAGAGAATATAATTTCCTTGATTCTTGTGTTATATATGGTATTAGAGGGCTATATCCTATGAATACAATCTGCTTGTATTTAGTAACAACATATGTCAAAAAAACACACCTCATTTTATTCTGTTTTTAAGTTTTGTACAAAATTATTGGTGCTAAAATGGCCAAGCTAGTTTATGGCTACCAGGTTTAAACCAACCTGGTATTGGTTTTCAGGATGCCAATAAAATGTTTTGCAGTAATGAACCAACCATGTTACCAGGGCTACTGCATCATCCTTTCACTCAACAAGTAGCATGGATCCCTGTGATGCAGTCATTATTCTAGGTACTGGTAGCATAGAAATTAACAAGGTAGATATACTTTCTTCTTAATATTCATCTCTGATAAGTTTTTTCATTGACTGTTTCTATTCCTCTTAATGTGAGAACCTTATTTATTGAACCTAAGGCATTTGCGTTAATCATTTTTATTGATGTTATGCACCTAGAAAGCACCAGAAAAACATCACTTGATTGAATACTGCTGATAATAATGTAAGCTTGGCAATCTAGATACTTGCAATTCTGGATTTGCTATTGATCTCAATAATCCTTTTATCTTTAGTTTTCTCATTTGCAATTTGTGATTCCTTGAAATCAAAACAGCAATGATTTTAAAAAGTCCTTGATTTTTTTGAAACTGAAAAAAAAAATTAAGAGAACTCAGTACTCTTAGAGAATTATCTGGACTCTATTACACAGGCTATGAGTTTAGAACTGTTTTTCAATTAGGAGTTGCTTTAGGCACAGTGGTTAAGGATCCAGTGTTGTCACTGCAGCAGCTTGGGTCTCTGCTATGGCACAGGTTTGATCCCTGGACCAGGAACTTCAACATGTGTGGGGACAGAAAAAAAATAGCTGTCAATTTGGAATTAATGTGTAACAATTTAGCTTTTGAGAGGCATATTATGAAAGATATATTATCTTCTTTCAAATTAAAATGAGGTGCATTACTTTGATTGCTTTCTCTGTTTACATCTAACACCTTTGGAACTAAATACACATTCATACAAACACAGACACAAACACATATAATCCCTGTACCATTTTACACATTCAAGAAAGCACACAGCACCCAGATACACAATGATAATGCCACTTTAGTTTGGATACTGACTCTGGTGCTTCTAAAGTCAATACAAATATGAAATAGATTAGTTGTGGCTTTGTCTCCATTTCCATGTTAAGTTTATCAACTATTTCCCACACAAATAACTGTACAAAGCCATACCTAAAACTAGGCTGCACACCTAAAACTAGGCTGCACACCTAAAACTAATACATCATTCTAAGTCAACTATACTTCAATAAAACACACAGCCAACAACAATAGGCACTTGATGAATTCTTTCATATCTATGTCTGCTGCTCATTTCTTCCATTTTCAAAGAATGGTTTATGTTCCACAGATACAAAAGAACTCAGGCACATTTTTTTCAACCCACAAAAATTTGATAGTAAACAGAATTGTTTCCTTGATCCCTGTGAAAAAGGAAAGTACTTCATTCATATTTAAGGACTATATACCAACATGTGCTTTTAGGCTGTTTGACCTGTTAATATGTCAATACCATGAGAATGAAATTAATAGCAATTTTAAATGTCACCGTAGATAAATGTATATATTCATTTTATAATGTCAAGAAATACCTTTTAAATCAATCTGTGTTTTAAGTGAGGTTTATATTTGCTTTCACCCTAGCCATCTTTGAAAAAATTTTATAGTATATCATCCTTAAGCAGATTGACACTGCAACAGAATGAGAACACTTCATTGTATGAATTTATTTATTAGGTACACAGGACTTTTTCAAATATATGTCAAAATACCATATGATATCGCATATCTGGAATCTAATATATGGCACAAATGAACCTTTCCACAGAAAAGAAACTCATGGATTTGGAGGAGATTTGTTGCCAAGGGAGGCGGGGGGGAGTGGGATGGACTGGGAATCTGGGATTAATAGATGCAAACTATTGCATTTGGAATGGATAAGCAGTGAGATCCTGCTGTATAGCACAGGGAACTATATCTTGTCACTGGTGATGGAGCATGATGGAGGATAATGTGAGAAAAAGAATATGTATATATATATGTGTATATATATATGTATATATACATATATATATATATATATATATCTGGGTCACTTTGCTATACAGTAGAAAATTGACAGAACACTAAACCAAATATAATAGAAAAAATAAAAATCATTATAAAAATTTTTTGTCTGCAAGTAATTGATATGTTTTCCTGTAAGGCTATCATTTGCTCTATTCTACTAATCCTTTTTCATGGAGCATGAATAAAACTCATCTTTGTTCAAAAAAAGCAAATTAGTCAAGTTACTTTTTATGGACATAAAAAATAACAAAACTAGCTTTGAATTGCATTGCTTTTGGCAAAACATTCACTTATTTCAAGCTTATTCACTTACAGAACATTGGATTCAAATGACTACATTTTAAAGTTATCTTGATGAAATTGACAGTTACCAGTTTGCATTGTAACCAAGGGACTACTCACAAGAAACACGAGGAAGAAACAATTATTCCATCTTCTCTGAAGTAGAGAGTCACCCTACCCATACATAAGAACGTTAATTACTTTAGCCATAAATTATTGATTTAGCAACTTTCTCTCTTAGAACATGAAACAATTCTCTATGGAACAAAAGGGACTATATTTTTAATATTTTTCTATATAATGTGATATATTTTTAAGAGGAAAATATTATTTTATTTTATTAAGTCAAATATAGTAATTAGGAACTAATTCTTTAAGGCTGTGAACAGGAAGATTTGAGATTACAAAAAGGTATCTAATGCAAGTCAATATGGTCTTTATATTAAATGAAAATATCTTCATTTCTGTCACCTTTAGTTCAGTTATTTAACCTTGAGTCTTTTATTTTTGCATGTGATTGTCTACTAAAATATCTTGATGTTTTGATGTGGCACACATATAAACAAGTAAAGATCTTTATTTAGCAATTTGTTAGCAATGGACTAAATATAGATTTTGTATTGGCCGAAAGTAATTTTTTTGTTGTTGTTGTTGCTTTCTCTGTATTTAGGCTTATTTTCTTTCTTTTTCTTCTTCTTCTTTTTTTTGTCTTATGTCTTTTTTAGGGCTGTACCCACGGTATATGGAGGTTACCAGACTAGGGGTCTAACAGGAGCTGTTGCTGCCAGACTATGCCAGAGTCATAGCAACTCGAGATCTAAGCCATGTCTGCGACCAGCACCACAGCTCATGGCAACGCTGGATCCTTCATCCACTGAATGAGGTCAGGGATTGAACCCGCAACCTTATGGTTCCTAGTCGGATTCATTTCCACTGTGCCACAACGGGAACTCCTAGGCTTATTTTCTATTTAAATAATTATCTTTGTGTTAGAATTCAAAAATTATTATTTTAATTCAAAATTAAGTATTTCTTATGCAAAAATAGTAAATTTTAAATTCCTATAGGGATTGTGACATATTTGCAGATTATGTGGTTGTTCAGTTCCTTTGCATGACAGTCTTAGAAAGAAATGAAGGAAAAATCTGGTCATATTTGAGAGCCATAAAAAAATTATAAGAAAAAAATCCAAGCAAGTTTATATCAAATATATGTGTGTATATACATATATATACATATATATATGTATGTATATACATATATATACATATATATATGTATATACATATATATACATATATATATGTATGTATATAAAGTTAATACCCATATTAAATATCAGTTTATTTTACTTTGGGTTTTCAGGATCAATAAGTATGTAATGAAAGATTTATGGTGTGTTCTGTCCCTGTTATCAACCAGTTATGTTTCTAGAAAATAGCCACATTTCTTTTAATTGAAATTGTGGAAGGAAGTTAAATAATGATAGGCTAAAAAGAGGAAAGCTGTTGGGTATAAAACTGGAAAGTTTAATTTCAGTTTTAATTTAAGTATTCATGAATCAAATAATACCTCACTTTACAATGTAGAGGTGATGGGAAAGGAAACTGGATTCTCACAGCAGAATGAAATAATCAATGGAAGCAATTAACAAGTGTTTCTGACAATTTGAAATGTTACTTCATTTTCTGGAAGTCCAGTGAAATGGATCTATTTCTTTCTCTTTCTCTGACCTGTAGCTTCTGTTTATAAAATAGTACATCAAAGATGGGGGATTATAATATAAGCACTGTAAATAAATATAATCAAATATTTGGGTTTGTGATTAAAATCTCGGTTTGGTCTGTTGTAGACCATATGCTTCTATACATAAGAGTTCATCTAAAATCTCTGAAAACATAGAGGTATTTAGACTAAACCCAACTAAAAGACAGTATCAACAATGATGATAAAAATAGTTCACAAAATTGTCACTTACATAAAAAATGATTCTGAAATAAGTATACTATTTGATTTTATCTTTGACCAATCTTTTGCCACTTGTAAAACAAGTCTTTAAAGATATTTGTGATAACTTTATACCACATAACTTTGTCATGTTTCTTCTCTGAACTCCCACTCTGGATATTTAATTTGCATTTATGGGAGAGGGGTGGTAGGCTGATGCTATCTTCTTCTAATGACTCTGCATCAGGGTCCACTGTAGTGAGTGGTTATATCCAAGTATTCCATCATGATACTCCAAGTTGGAATATCCGTGTGGTTAGCCTATTATAGGAAAGTAGTTCTGACTTCTTAGACTTTGTAACAAAAATAAGAGGTAGGACCTGCCTAAGTAATGTTTGAGCTGGCTCGTTCACACAGGGTAACCAGATGTTTGCTGACCTGAGGTTAGAGAACCAGTAAAATTCACATTTCTTTATTAATTTTGCCAGAATGTCTCTGGCGGACATGCATTTTGGAAGTATTCATTCATTAATTCATGCGTATATATTCACTAACTGCTTTTTTTGTTTTGTTTTGTGCTTTGTGTTTTTAATTAAATTTATTAGAGTCTAGTTGATTTACAATGTTGTGTTAGTTTCCAGTGTACAGCAACATGAATCAATTATAAATATACAATTCCTTTTCAGATTCTTTTCCCATTTAGGTCACCACAGAGTATTGAGTAGATTTCCCTATACTATACAGTAGCTTTTTTGTATTACATACATAATGTCCTTAGTTATGGGGATACAAAACTAATTTTTGGTGGGGGGTCTTTTTGCCTTTTCTAGGGCCACACCCATGGCATATGAAGGGTCCCAGGCTAGGGGTCTAATTGGAGCTATAGCCACCGGCCTATGCCAGGCCCACAGCAACACGGGAACCTTAACCCACTGAGCGAGGCCAGGGATCAAACCCGCAACCTCATGGTTCCTCGGATTCGTTAACCCCTGAGCTACGATGGAGACTCCAAGATAGGGTTAATTCTTCATCTCCCAGAGAGGTTGGATGAAATGGGTACTGATACGACAATAAGTGATAACCTTCAGCCATTGTGAATGTCAATATAATGGGAACAAATGACATTTTACTAATATATTCTTAGTTGCATACAACAGAATCCATTTTAGCTACTTAAGCAAAAAATGACTCTTAAAGGCCTTGGTGTGCTTGGAGAATGCCCAGGTGAGCCAGAAGAATAGTGCAGAGGCTCTTCGACAGGACCCAGGGAAGCCCTCCCTCTGGCCTGCCTCCTGTAATATCCAGCTGCTTGCAGCCACACACCTGCCGTTCTCAGCAGAGAACAGGTTCATAGGTGTACTGTAGGAACTTCTACTGCTGCTTTTCCTGAATTCTTGAGGCTGCTCTGTCATACTGATACTTTGCCTACTATATTTATTTCATGAAAATTGCTCTCACTCATTTGGCTCTTCTCTGGCTTAAAAGTTTGAAGCCAGTGGGTCTGATTAGGCATAACGAGGCAATTTGCTTATTCTCAGTAGCCAGAGATGAATTAAGTCACTGAATATAAAATATATTGACTATTCTTCCACCCTTCCATTGCTTAAGTTATGACATAAGTCAGTGATCATTTATTAAATCTTTTCTATGTTCCAGGTAGCTACAGACTTTATCACCAAGTGTACTCTCCACATTACCAAGATATTCATATATCATAAGATATTGCATTTAATTTGCAACTGCAGAACTTTCTGTCATGATTTTGCATATTACTTAAGGCCTCGGATAGGAAATTTATTTTCAAGATGTCCTCTTTTTTTTAAATCTTTACTCTTCATGGATGGTCTAATCACCTCAACAAACACATTTGAGCTACTTGATATGAAATTTTTCTCTTAAGGCTCTATAATCAGGTATATATTTCTTTAATAATTTACTAATTCAATAAGACTGCCCTCTCCAAAGGTTTCAATACACTAATTTAACCTTATTTTTTGACCATTTCTTATGTGTCACACACTGTTGTAGGTTCTGTAAATAGGGAAGCTCCCCCCCCAAAAAAAAAATACCTGCTCTCGGAGAACTTATCTTTTAATACTAATGCTTATATAATATAATAATTTGTATTAATCTTCCATGAATTTTTACAACTTTTCTTGTGTTTTCTCTCAACTTTTCACATGACTCCTCCTTTCTAAATTGTCTTTTTGTTTATTCTGTTTTAATAGTACTACCTTGGGACCTCCAAATTGGTCTTTCTGTAGTTCAGGATTTTTAAGATCCTATTCTCAGTCATACTGCCTTTCCTCCACATTTCTCCCTTGTATGTTTTATTTCATTAAGACTTGCGAAACAATTTTCAGAAGATCAATCATAAATATATATTTATTTACAGCCTTTCTATATTTATAAGTAGTAATTGTATGTATCTAATTTCTTGTTCAATCTGAAACCTAACAGGTGGAAACTTGAAGTTATCAGCTCTGCTCCTCAGATACGTCCTTTATCCATTAAACTTAGAAACATGTTTTGACCTTCCTTTCCATTCCTATAGCACCCACTCTTTATCCTTTCAGACCATCTAATTTATCATTAAATTCTGATGATGCTTTATTTACAATGTCTTACATTTGTTACTCCTTTCTAGAGCTACAGGGCTTGTGGTCCAGGATAGGGGATAGTTGGAAGAAAATTTTACATAGAAAATAATGTTTGAGCTGGTTTTTGAAATATAAATAGGAATTCAGTAGTTGGATATATTGCTTGGGTAGGCTGGACTGGACTACAATATAGATGCATGTGTGTGTGTGTATATATATATATATATATATATATATATATGTGTATACACATCTCTCTATATACATCTATCTATATATTCTCTATATATGTATATATATATATACACACACACTATATATATGTGTGTATGTGTGTATTATATATATACACACACTCATATATCAGTCTCAAACACAATGGAAGTATTTTTTTCAATTATGCTAAAGTTGTGTGCTATCCAGGTCAATAGGTAGCACTTCTTGGGGAATTCAGAGATCCAGGCATATCCCTCATCTTTACTGCCTGCAACATGACAGAAGGGGACAAACCACTTTCTTAAAAAGTCTTGACTCAGAAATGGCCCATGCTAGTTGGATTCTCATTCCCTTGACTAGATTCAAGAATATGTCTACATACAATTGCAAGAAAATCTGGGAAATTCTCAGGAAAAAGATTACAGTTACGAAGACAGCTTAGCAGCCTGTCCTGCCATGGAAATGGAGAGACACCTTCTGAACTTGTGTATAAGTGAAAGCAGAAAGTATAGCACAGGAGGGAAATGAGAACATGGTCAGTGTTAGAATGTTAATGGGCAGTTGTTGATTGAGAAATTTTGGGAACTGAGAAGGTACTATAGGAGAAGATATAACTCTACTGAAGAGAGTTCTCTTGTGACATAGTGGCTTAAGGCTCTAGCATCGTCACTGTAGTGGCTTAGGTTGCTGCTGTGGCGCAGGTTTGATCCCTGGCCCAGGAACTTCCACATGCTGCAGATGCAGCCAAAAACAACAAAAACAAAAAAGCCAAAAATTCTACTGAGAGAAGATGGATTAATGAACCAGGACTTTAATTACTATGCTGAGGAGTGTGAATTTAGTCTCTAATTGTTAGAAGCATACTGAAGATATTTAAGTGAAGAAGAATATCACTAGTTTGTGCAATAGAATGAAAATTTTGTGGCATCTATGGAGTGACCTGGTTTAAGAATAAGACACTTGTTCAAGACATAGTTGTTCTCCTACTAGCCTGGGAACTTACTGAAAGCAAATTTTCCTTCATTCTATCTTTGTTTCCCACGTGGAATTTAGCATAGTAAGAGTTAAGGGATGAATATATCTCTCCAAATCTGATATGTTGAAGCCCTAGCTCACAATACCACAGAATTTGACTGTATTTGGAGATTAGGCTTTGAAAGAGCTAATTAAGTTAGAATAGAGTATTTAGGGTGGGCTTCAATCCAGTATGTCTGGTGTCCTGGCAATAAGGACACAGATAACACAGAGGAAAGACCAGGTAAAGACAAAGGGAGGAGGTAGCATCTGCAAGTCAAAGAAAGAGGCCTCAGGCACCTTGATCTGGCTTCTAGCCTACAGAACTATGAGAAAATACATTTCTGTTAAGCTACCCAGTCTGTGGTATTTGTGATGACAAGCCCTAGCAAACTAATAATAGTGGCATTCACTTATTAGGAGTTCAACAAATATTAATTCAATTTAACCTGCATCCAATCTGTACTAAGTAGCTTTTTCTCTGCTCCCACCTCAAGTGCATCATCAACTACCCTAACTTTCCTATCTGATTACCAAATTATCTCTCAGTCCCAATGTCAAATTAGTGTTAAGCCTTGAATGAGATCAAACACTGAGAAATAATTAGTAGCTTAGGAAAATTCGGTGTTAGTCATTAAAGGACTCATACCTCTATAACTGTCCATCTGTTTCTTTTCTCACTGTGGTAGAGTAAACACAACACTCATGTTTACACACTGAAGTCAGAATGTATTCCCCAAAACTCTGATGTCACAAAGAGATTTTCCAACCAGTGCACCTAGTTTATAGTTAGCCTTTGTCTCTTAACAGTTACGATTTTGAGAGCACATTTAGTTAGCCTTTGAAAGCATCTATTTTCTTTCTCAAAATGTGGACAAATTTCATTGCTTCATGGGGTTGGTAACAGGATTAAATAGAACAAGTTATTGAAGGTTTCTAGTGCACTGCCTGGTGTATGAGATATTGTCCTAGAAGACACCCTTTTCTCATTAAATTATGCCAAACTAGTTTTAACATTATTCATTAAGAATTGTTAGAAAGTAGATTTCACTAGAAAATAAAAGTACTTAGTATATATAGAAATCCTTAAAATAGATTTCACTTATTACTAAGAACACATCAAGGGAAATAGATATGTAAATTTGTTGACATTTAAAAAAGTTTTATAACACTTAGTATTTCTTGATACATCATTTATCAATGTAGTGACTACTATATTTCTTTTACATGAGAGCGCTGTGTTATTATAAAGTAGAAAATTTTATAAAAGTGTTAAAATTGTTGGAAACCGAAAGAGAAATAATTAATTATTCAACATGACTGCCTTAGTAGTTTTTACTCCCTAGAGGGTCTCCATTTACATGTTGGGTGTTGATTCTATTTGTCAATTTTATATTCACTTCTGTTTTTCCATCTGTTTAACTTTGGTTTTTAATATACTGCATGATTAAAACAAAAACAAAAAGTCTTTATTCCAATTAAGTAATGTCTTGCTGCCTCATAGTTACGTGATATGAATTAAATCTGGGTGAAGAGTGGTAATGTTTACACTTGAGGAACTCAGTATATCAAGGGTAATCCACTGCACAAGGTCATATGGGTAAATGGTGAAGCTTGCCAAGACACATTGGTAACATTTCCTCACCCTCTTAGCATGATGCACCACTGGTTAGAGACCAGTGTTTGGAGACGGCAGCTGTGGGTTGGAATCTAGAATCAAAGATCTCAGAGTTGTATGACCAGGGCTTGTTCACCTAAGCCATTTGAGTGTTAGTCTGTTTACCCATCTGTAAATGGCAATGTTGCATACCTCATGCTATTAAAAACTGTATGTTCAATGTGGATAAAGTGTTTATGCTAAAGCTGCCACAGAGAAGTGCGTAATAGGTGTTCTTAGTGGCCTAGGGGTTAAGGATCCAACTTTGTCACTGCTATGCATGGGTTCGATCCCTGGCCCAGGAACTTCTGCATGTCATGGGTATGGTCCAAAAAAAACATACAAATAAAAATCATCTATCTTAAAAAAAAATCCAAAGTCACTTAAAAAAAAGTGCCTAATAAATGAATTTTTGTTCTATAATATGTTCTATAATATGGCAGGGATTAGGTACTCTTTTTCTCATAGAACACAAACTATATTTGTTTAATTTTAAAACACCTGATCCTTTGATTTTACACTTGGCTTCTTGCATACATTCTGTGCAGCCTTTGTTTACTAAAACAAATAGCAGAAATGTTTTTAAAATGTCTTGCAACATTTTTGCCTCCCTAGTTATTTTTGCCCCCCATACTTAAAGTAATTAATTTTTCAAGAAAATCATGTGAGAAATAAAGAAATGACATAAATACTGAGTTTTTATAAGAAACTTCATATAAAAATATTTGTAAAATAGGGCTTCATTTGGAATGACTTCTATTATTAAATGATGTAGAATAAATACATACTAGTATTGACATAAACATTTCACATATTAGCCTTTATTTAAAATTATAGTAAAACATATGTTATACAATGACACTTTCACCTAAGGTTATGTAATGGTGCCATTTCCCTTACTTTAATATTTGGGTAAAACCCACAGTTAGGTGCAAAAATACCTCAGCATGTTCAATTTTACACGAAATGCAGTCCCAGGAAGCTCAGTCTTTGTCTCTCCAGCACATCACACCAGTAAGAAAACAAAACAGCTCTGTCTCCTTTTTTGTGTGTGTCTTTTTGCCATTTCTTGGGCTGCTCCCGCAGCATACGGAGGTTCCCAGGCTAGGGGTCGAATTGGAACTGTAGCCGCTGGCCTACACCAGAGCCACAGCAACGCCAGATCCGAGCCGCGTCTGCAACCTACACCACAGCTCATGGCATCGCCAGATCCTTAACCCACCACCAAGCAAGGCCAGGGATCGAACGCACAACCTCATGGTTCCTAGTCGGATTCGCTAACCACTGACCCACAACGGGAACTCCTGTCTCCGTTTGTCTCCCACTAGTAGTTAAGAAATTTGTATAGCATTTCAAAACCAATGGAAAAAAAGGGACAAACATAACAAAACACCGAAAAAATCATTCAGTTCAAACCTGGCTGCCAATAATTATTAGTTTACCATTTATATTAGAAGTTTCTGTTGCTGAGTTAAATAATTAAATATGCCAACTTGGTGATTATGGAATAAGTGCTTCTCTTACAACCTGTGAAAATAGAATATGCAGAGGGTTCTTGGGGGAGGAGAGAGCTATAATTCTTCCCTCTTTTCTCTGCTCACCTCTTTTCTTAAGTAGTAATTTAAAGATCTTGGTAACTTGTTTTATCCACATTCCTGGAATCCTCCTGGATAGGAGGTATGCTGGGAAGCAAAAGTATGGCTCTTCTGCCTTGCAGAGAGGCAGGCTTCTACAGGAATTTTGAATGAAAATAGCAGTGAAAAGGAGAATATCACAACCTCCCTGGAGGAGAGAGCTGGGATGAGAACAGGTTCAGAGAAAGGAAGCAGAGCTATCAGCGAAGCAATGGAAGAGCATTTGTATTATTTTACACTCCCTTCCCGAACATCAATATTTTATGAGCTTCTCCCTTGGGAAATGATAGAAGATTCTATCTCCACTAAGTAAAAACATGTGTAGCTCCCTTTGAGGGAGTGCTCGTTACCACCTAGATGGCGGGAAAATTACCAGTGCTTGCACTTTTCAAGGAAATTCTTTCTTACTACTTGCTTTCCCCCCTCTACATCCGAGGGGAAAAAATGCAAAAGCAAGAGAAGTGTTGAATAATATATTTTATTTATGGTCCATTATACTTATAAATGCTCTGTATTACAGCACATTGGGAAAAATAAATTTGATAGTTTTCTAATTAGAAACTGGTAACTTTCAAGTAAGAAACTTGCACTTCTAAAGAAATACGAAATATTGTGTTACTGTATACAGATATTTTTTATTCCTGAAACAGTAGGAATGGTTAAATAATGGCAATGGATTTGTTCATAACCTTGTATAATCAATACTAAATATTTCTTTTAAAAAAACAAAAATTATTCATTTGCTTCCTAAAAATAATGAGACGGTAACTGCAAGTGTAAAAGGAACACCAGTAAAAGAAATAAGAGAAGTAGAAAAGAGCTAATTGGCAAAGGTCTAAGTCTTGGATTACCAACTAAAACCATTTTGAATCATATTGTTTAGCAATCTAATGATGAGCAAGATATTTTACTTTAGGTAAACATGAGAGGGAAAGGCAATAACTTCGTATGTTCAAATTTTTTTTTTCTTTTATAGACATACTTGTGGCATAGGGAAGTCCTGGGCTAGGGGTCGAACTGGAGCTGCAGCTGCCAGCCTATGTCACAGCCATGGCAAGACCAGATCTGAGCTGCATCTCTGACCTATGCTGCAGCTTGCAGCAATGCTGGATCCTTAACCCAATGAGCAAAGCTAGGGATCAAACCTGCATCCTCACTGAGACAACATGAGGTCCTTAACCCACTGATCCACAGTGGGCAATCCCTATGCTCAAATTTATAAGAAATATTGTATATTGGTTATTTTCTTAAACTGGAGATAGCCAAAAACAAACATGTAAAGATTTTACAACATTACAAAATATTAGACAAAATAAGCCTACTTCTCTTTTAACAGAAATTGTATTATCTGGCTATTTGTGCTAGAACATGATCAAAGTTTTATGATTTTAAAATTAGATAGGGCTTTCTTGCAAAAATTTTCAAACGTAGAAAAATATAATGGATGCTAGAACATCTGCTTAATATTCATAAAGATATTGAAATTTTTATTTATAATGAAAATTGTCCTTTGAAAATGTGTGTCTGTTGTCATGTAGATGTTCATAAATGAGGATTACATTGTGTAGAATAAAACTGAACACTTTTTTTTAAGTATTAATTCTAGTACATTTTTCTTTAACTTACAAATTTGAGAAAATCAAAAGGAAATGGAAGATAAAAATGCATGGAACCAAGGAATAGTTTTGCCAAATGCTATGATGTTATTTTCAAAGACAGTTTTTTGCTGAATCATTGTATGCATATTAAATGGAAATTCAAAATAAAAAATCACAGGCTCTCTATAGTTGTAAGTTTTTGTGATATACTTTTTTCTACTTTTCCTTCATATTTTTTCTGTACACAAAATGGAATTCATGCCAGGGAAAAGGTCAACTGGTAAAGTTCCTAGAATTGGTTGATCTGAACCCCATGGTGAGTAAACATTTAAATGAAAAGTCCCCTTTTCCTCAAGGTACATTTCTCTCATCACAATTAAAATATGGAATTATTAGTTTTATTACAAAAATAACATCACTCACTAAAGGCCCTTTTATTTCTGCTGTGAACATTTCAGTTTTGTCTCCATAAGCTACTTTTCAATATAATTTAGATGTTATAGAAGTAAATGTAGAGGCAGGATCAAGATGGTGGCGGAAATAATACATAGCACTCACCTTCTCCCACAAACACATCAAAAAAAAAATGTAAATGTGGAATGATTCACACAGAACATCTACTGAACACTGACAGAAGCCCTTAAACCTCCAAAAAGGGAGGTTTGGGGGCTTAACCCCCCCCCCCCCACATAACTGAGTAGAACAAAGGGGGAAAAAAAAAAAGAGAAGAGAAAAAAAAACAAAGATTCAGGATGGGACCAGCAGTCCTGAGAGGGAGCTGTGAATGAAAGAACCTGCACCCTGGGAAGCTACCTAACTGACGGGGAGATTAGCTGAAATGGAGGGACCACAAAACCTCAAAAAAAAAAAAAAGTGCAGTAACCAGGCTGAGGACGGCAAGGCAGAGAGAGAGCCACACAAACCATCAGTACCACTCTCTTGGGACACCACAGTCTGAGACACACAGAAGAGGCTAGGTACAGAGACCCCCAGGCTCCAGAGGTCAGTTCCAGGGAGAGGACTAGAGTTGTGTGTGTGGAAACAGCCTGAGGGGCTAGGGAGTGGTTCACCATTGGTGGGGGGCAGAACACCATAGGCAAGGACCACCATAGGACTATCTTTCTTTGTGCACATACAGGCTTTCAGGTAACATGGGGCCTCTTATGCAGGCTACAGGCAGTGGCACGACTCTTGAGCAGGCTGTGGGCAGCCAGGTGCCACTTGCGCAGGCTAAGGGCAGCAGGGGCAAACATAGAAACAACCCAAATGTCTGTTGACATTTGAATGATTAAGAAGTGATACCTGTACTATGCTTTTTCTATAGAGTGACCTGGGGCAAATTATCCAACACTTATTACTGTTTTACTATTTGAAAGAATAGGAATAATGATACCAATTTTCACGATCTTCTGAGGTTTAAAGATAAAGTGTGTATACATGTAACAGAAAAAAAAAAGAAGAGATGCATATACACAATGGAATACTACTCAGCCATAAAAAACCCACAAATAATGCCATTTATAGCAACATGGATGGAAATAGAGACTCTCAGACCAAGTGAAGTTAAGTCAGAAAGAGAAAGTCAAATACCATATGATATCACTCATATCTGGTATCTAATATATGTCACAAGTTAACCTATCTACAGAAAAGAAACTCATGGACATGGAGAACAGACTTGCGGTTACCAAGGTGTGGGGGAGGGAATGGGGTAGACTGGGAGTTTGGGGTTAGTAGATGCAAACTATTGAATTTGTAGTGGATAAACAATGAGATCCTGCTGTATAGCACCTGGAACTATACCAATCACTTGTGATGGAACATGATGGAGGATAATATGAGAAGATGTATATGTGTGTGTGTGTGTGTGTATGTGTGTACATGTATATATATACATATATATATATAACTAGGTCACTTTGCTGTACAACAGAAATTGATAGAACGTTGTATATCTACTACAATAAAAAAGAAGTAATATAAACCGAAAAAACTTGTCAACTGAAATACACGTAGAGACACACAATGTGAGTGCTGTAAGTTCAGCTTTATTTGGACTTACTAATAATATAGCCCAGGAGACAGCCTCTCAGGTTGTTCTGAGGAAGTGCTCCACAGAGGTAGAGGGGACATCAGTACAAATGTTATTTTGGGAAGAGGTTACATGCAGTCAAACCCACATCTCTGTAGAAGGTTGCAGCTAGTCACAAAGAGCAGATGTCGCCGTTAATGATTTTAATGTTTTCTAGATAGGAGAAGATGCAAGAAATTGTGTTCTTCCAGTTTTCTCCTAAAAATACCTAAGTATCTGCCAGTTTTTCCCAAAGCACTGAATGCTTCCTCCCTGATCTCTTCCCTGAATCCTTCCAGGGTGTGTTGAAGGTCGATGACTGCAAGGCTAGTGAATTCTTTCCTGTAGAACCAGAGGGCAAGCCACAGTCTTTAGCTGGCAGACTATTTATTTTCCCTGACCTTTGCCTTATATTTTTCTCATTACTTTGTCCTTATCCTTGTGCAAGACACCATTCCCCATTGTAATTCCTTATTGAAAGTTATGAATACTTCAAACCTCATAGTAACTTTATTTCTTTTCTGAATACTGTTCAAATGAAATTAGTCAGAATTAATCTTTAGTTTCTCAATAAACTCTTTGTGCATTGTTTATATTTTACACAGTTATCACAGTATGCTTTGTATTATATTGTCAGCTTCATGTTTATAAATTTGCCTAAACAAGCCAGGATAGTAATATGTACCAGAACATAAGTACATAATAAATTTTATTATGATGATTTTTCTTTATTTGGTTTACTTGAAGTTGTTTCTAGGAATTGGCTGCTGTAGACTTAATCTGAACACCCTCTAAGACTAGATGATGGCTCATATACTTTGGGTCCATTCAGACCAACTCCATGGTTCCTTAGTTGGTGCCATAGAGTAATTTTAATGATTTAATTTTTAAAATCAATTCCTGTGTTCATTTCCTTTTTTATTATCATTTGCATTTGCAGTAGCAATGCAGAAGGACTCTGTTCAAAATTTGTCCCATTCTCAGCTTGTGCTTACCTTAGAGCATAAATTATTCGCACTTATGCATAGGACTCAGTCAAAAGAATAAAGTACAAAAGTTCCTGTGGAGAAAATTTGCAGAATTGAAATTTTAAATGATGTCATTCTCTTCTAATGTATAACCAATTTTATCAACTAATCATATCAGTTCTGTTCAAAAAGATTTACTAAGTATCAATCATTACAGAGTGAATATGTATAACAGTCTGGTAAAGATAGAAAATCTTAGTATTCTTGTTCATATTTGGAAATTTTCTTGAATTATAGGTTTATTATAATGTGTTATATATGTTTTAATAAAAATACACTTCTCTCCATTTCCCAAATATTCCCTAAAGTAAAATAGATTTTGTAAGATGACGTACTGTTTATTCTATTTGCCTTTGCGGTCTGCAGAGGTTTTTTTTTGTTTTTTTTTTTCCCTTGTAAAATGATGAAATTAGATACTTTCTAAAGTACTATTTTCTCTACTGTGTAATTATTGAAATCTCTATGTAAATCTGCTGAACTCAGTAGAAATAGTACAAATTCAAGATCATTTTTAGTAATTATACCAAAACATTTGTAATGGCATTTAACTTTTTTCCTGACTGAATATAAACCTGAATAGTACATGAAGATAATTAAATGCCTACCCAGAGTTTTCATTGCTATAGTTTTGTGGTTGCTATACTCTAATTTACAAATTAATAACTAATTAATATTGTCTGATCACTATTTTCAGCATTTCAAGAACTATCTCATTCCATTACTACACCAGTTCATTGAAGTAGAATCTATGATATAACCTCCATTGTCTAGACCAGGAAGAACTGGCTTAAAAGAACTGAATATCTATGAGAACACAGACTTAGATTTTTCATTAGAGCTCACACTCTTAGAAGTTCTGAAAAAAAAATGTTTCCAACTTATCTATCTATTTAAGAGGCAGGGAATCCACAACTTTGAAAGGCATATTGGTATTTATTTTAGTTTTTTTTTTTTTCCCACTGTACAGCAAGGGGGTCAGGTTATCCTTACATGTATACATTACTATTTTAGTTTTATTTTAAAATGTTACAATATAAATTCTATATATTGCCTTTTTAAAAAACTCAATGAATTTTATTATATTTATTTTTGTACAACCATCATCAAAACCCAATTTTACAACATTTCCATCCCAACCCCCAGCCCATCCCTCCTCCCTCCACATCTGTCTCCTTTGGTAACCTTAAGTTTTTTAAAGTCTGTGAGTCAGTTTCTGTTATGCAAATAAGTCAATTGTATCCTTTTTTTAGATTCCGCATATAAGTGGTAACATAGGTCATTTATATCTCAATGTCTGACTAACTTCACTTAGCATGATAATTTCTAGGTCCTGCCATATTGCTGCAAATGCCATTATTTCATTCCTTTTTACTGCTGAGTACAAAAACAGATGGAAAGATATACTATGCTCTTGGCTTGGAAGATTCAATATTGTCAAAAATGACTGTACTACCAAAGGCAATCTACAGATTTAATGTTATCCCTAGCAAATTACCAAGGACATTTTTCATAGAACTAGAACAAAATATTTTAAGGTTTGTTTTAAGCACAAAAGATCCACAGTAGCCAAAGACACCCAGAGGGGGAAAAAATGGAGCTGGAGGAATCAGGCTCCCTGGCTTAAGACTATACTACAAAGCTGCAGTCATCAAAACAGTATGGCACTGGCACAAAAATAGAAATATAGATCCTTGGAAGAGGAGAGTAAACCCAGAATTAAACCCATATACCTACAGTCAACTAATCTATAGCAAAGGAGGCAAGAGTATACAATGGAGAAAAGACTGTGTCTTTAATAAGTAGTGCTGGGATAACTGGACAGCTACAGGAAAAAAAAAAACTGAAATTAGAACACATCCTAACGAGATATACGAAAATCTTTATATTGCTTTAAAATAGAGGTGATGAACATGCTATCAGAGTCAGGGAGCAAGCACAGACAAAAATTGGTAAATTTCCAGGGAATGTGCTTAAGGCTCAATTGAGTGACTAATTAATCCTTCAGAGTAGCCTATAATTGGGATCGTTTTAAGTTACTATGAATCTTGTTTATAATGTAAAAGTGAGTGTATACATGTATGTTTGTATATGTGTGTGTTGGTCATTAGTATATTATCATATAGTTGTTTAAAAGATTGAAAGCTCAAGAAAACCCTTGTTTCTCTTTAAAACTGTTTTTGTTAACAAAAACATTAATACATACTTATGAATGAGTTGAAGAATGAAATAAAATGGAATGACAAAATGTAGAAAGAAAGTGAGAAGGATAAAATGTCTATTGATTTTTCAGATTTTCTCAAGTTACTCTTCACTAGACTCAAAACGCCTTGTCCTGAGCATGATAACATGGCTAATAATTATAAAGCTCACCACTGCCCAGTGCAGTTCTAACTTATTACTGTGAATTATCTGCTTTAATTCCTACAAAATTATGATTCTGGTCTATTAATTTTGCATTATTAAACATGAGAGAAGTGAGGCACAAAGAAGCCGTGTAAACTTGGCTAAGATTGCACAGAGAGGGAGGGAGCTAGAATTTGAATCAACATTGTCTGTGTTCAGACCAAACAAAGCTCATCACCACCAAAAAGTGTTATCTAATATTTGATTAAAATTACTGTGCAGCACATGGGTATATTTTTCAAAAATTATAAAGAATTATTATAATCATATCCAATTTGGGTTTTCATCTATTTGGCATCAAGTCTATCCACAACAAATGTGTTATTTGGAGTAGATTGCTTGTAAATACCAACCTAAAACCATCTGTTTTATCAAACTGTTTAAAAACAAATATAAAAATAAACCAATTATTGCTTTAAAGTATAAAATAACAGAAATCAAAATATTTGTAGTTACAGCTAAATTTCAAGCTAAATACTGGGGACCGAATTGATTTTTATTTTTAACAATGTAATATAGTGATATATCATGTAACACAATTGCTGAGATTTAAGAATTGAATTTCAATAGCAAAAATCAGTTTTATACTCCATCTCAAGTTTGCTACACACTGAAAGTAACTTTTTAATTCTTTTTTTTTGTCTTTTGTCTTTTTTGTTGTTGTTGTTGCTATTTCTTGGGCCGCTCCTGCGGCATATGGAGGTTCCCAGGCTAGGGGTTGAATCGGAGCTGTAGCCACCGGCCTAGGCCAGAGCCACAGCAACTTGGGCTCTGAGCCGCGTCTGCAACCTACACCACAGCTCACGGCAATGCCGGATCATTAACCCACTGAGCAAGGGCAGGGACCGAACCCGCAACCTCATGGTTCCTAGTCGGATTCGTTAACCACTGCGCCACGACGGGAACTCCAACTTTTTAATTCTTTAAACTATTTATTACATATATTGACATAACAGTTCTCTCTGTTGACTAGTCAATTTTACTGATCAATTTCTTGTGGCAAATGAAAATATTAACTACCTTCGCATATGTATCTCTGGTTCTCATCTCCTCATATATTTTTGGTTTAATCAATATTCAAGTTTCTAATTTATGTGACTGTAGAAATGTTTTACGTGGTTGAAATTGTAGTACTCATCATTTTTGTTTACAGATGTTTTAATTTTATTTTTTTCTGGAGTTAATATTTGCCTTATATTGTGTTTTTAATTTATTTATTTTTATCCTAAGGCTACATCTGAACTCTCCGGTTCCTAAGGGATATGCCAATAGAATTTTTACACAATGGAATTTGTCAGTTGGTCTGGATTGACCAGTTGTCAAGTTTATGTATCATGTGACACTCTTTCCTATCCACTTTTACTTCCTCCTCCATCCAGGACCAGGACAGACCTGTGAATGTGCCCAGTAGACGATGTAGTCCTGGGGTCCTGATTCACTTAGAATGCCCTCTGCTTCTTAGTGTGTTTTTCTAGTGTCTGGAACTTGTGTTTTCCTCCATATTTGATACACTTCCTCATTTTGATGGAGCAGACCTAATATTATTTTTCTTAGAAAAGGAACAAAGAATTATTTGAAACTCTGTAACTAGCTCTGAAATGGCTTTGTTCTTTCTTTCACATTGACATCATAGTGGCTGATGGAAAAGCATAACTTCCTATTCCAGATTTTCTGGATGAGAACTAATATCTTTTTCTCAGAAGACCCACTCAGAATCTTCTTTTTTTATCAATTAAGTTCTGAATTTTCAGAATAATAAGACTTGACAGGGGATATTTAATTTTAATTCTAAAACTTTTTTATTCAGTTTCTTTTTTTCTTACTATAACTATTTTTAGTAGGTTCTTTTTGCATTCCTGAGTTGATCTTCAAAATTTCTTGTCTATTATAATCTTCATGTTTTGTTTTCTAGTTTTTGAAGATCTTCATGTCATCGTCCAATTCACCTAGTGATTTTTATATCTCTGTTACTTTTAAATTTTAGGACAATTTTTGGTCCTGTGTTTTCTACATCTTATTTTTATCTTATGGATATGTTATCTTTGCACGTCTCATTATAGTGTTTATAATTTTTTGATTCTTCTTCTAGTCTCAATACTGTTGCTGTTGTTTCTATGTTGCATTTTGTGTTAATTTATTTTATTTATTTCCTTTCATGATTGAAAATTTCCAAAAACATCTGGTGATATTTACTTCAGTTTAATAAACACTTCCTAAGATTCTTATTACAAGCTCTGATATTGTGTATGTGAGGTGTGTACATGATTGTATATGGATATTATTGGGTGTAAGGAAGGGTAGTGAATTGATGGAATATCCGATGGGGTGATCAGATGGCAAGCTAGCCTTTTTGTTGGAAACCTCTAGTTATCACTATCCATGGCCTTTCTATTTAGGTGTTTTAGCTTCTATATTAAAGGATCATTCAGTGGCCAGCTTAGTGGGTAGAAGCCTGCTTATAGGACTTCCAGAGCCAAATTGGAGAAAGGGGCTAGGAGTTCCATTACTCACTATATAGATTTCTATTCACTCTCTGTTTTCATTTAAAAGGTCAGAGCTCCCTTTATCTGTGCTCAGTACAAAGTTTTTCTCTCTCAACTCCTTTGTCTTCAGGAAAACTTCTTCCTCTTCTGGAGGCAAGAGAAGGGAAGGGTAGTGATGCTGGTGAGGATTTGAGGCCTAAGTGCTTCATAAAGTAACTTTCAAACCAACAACCTTGTTTTAGGCTTACATACCCTTCCCACCAGCCTCCTGACTTCTGTTGTAAATGATATACGATTCTTGAGCTTTCTCTAAAGTTTCTGGGTATAAATTGGTGGTTTCTCTCAACATTTCCCTCTACAGCCACTTAAGGTTAAATTTCCTCCATTCAGTTATATTATTTTTTATTTCAACCCATCTGCTCTCAGTAAGCATATGTCATAACTGGGGCCCTCAGGCATTACATGTTGTAATTGGAGCTATGAACATCTCCTATTTTCATTAAAATTGAGTATGGCTTTCTCATTTTTGACTTATTTTAGGGTGAGTATAAATAAATGTTTTTTTCTCATGTTAAAACTGGCTTCAGCTAAAGTTTAATGTGAATTTGGTTGTGAAACTAAACTTTGTGTGTAATTTAAAAATTATTTTAGGAGTTCCTGTTGTGGCTTAGTGGAAGCATACCCAAATAGTATCCATGAGGTTGCTGGTTTGATACCTGTTCTTGCTCAGTGGGTTAAGGATCCAGCATTGCCATGAGCTGTGGTGTAAGTTTAAGACACAGCTCTATCCTGTGTTGCTATAGCTATGGCATAGGCCAGCAACTACCGCTCTGATTCCACCCCTAGCCTGGGAAACTTCACAGGCCATGTGTGTGGCCCTAAAAAGCCAAAAAAGTAAATAAATAAAAGCAAAAAAAGGAAAAAAAAAGCTTTTATAGAAAAACATTTTTCTTATTAATTTAATATAGATCATCCATATGTCACTTAAATATGTATTAAATTATATTCAGCTATAAAGATTAATATTAAATAATCTATAAAAAGAATCTTTAAAAACAGTTTAAATACATTTTAAAAGCATATTTTATTTGAAATGATTATTTTATCACATACCACCAAAAAAACATGATTACATACAATTTTACTTCCTGAGACATTAAGGCATCTCTGTGGCTTAAATAATTGGGCAAAATAACTCATGTTCTTTCCCTCCCTAGTTTAGTTATAAATTTAATTAATGGGCATTTTGTCAATCAGTGTGACTATAACTGGAATTTGTAAATAAATTTGGAACAACAGAGTTTTATTGTACAACTAAGCAGCAAATTATTTTAATGCCATACACATTTGAAAATTTGATTATCTTTTATTTGAAAACTAGTAAAGTAATATATCATCACTATGAAAATGTATCCATGATGAACTTGTCTACAAAAAAGAACAATAACTTTTGATCATAGAAAACAGATTTTAAAAAGTTTTTAAAATATATGGGTATAAATATAAGGCAAATGGCCTCAAATAACATCAATACAATATTTGTATTGTGTTTGATGCCTATACATAATAATACATATATTATTTTTGCATCTACATTCTATCTTGCTGTATTCACCCTGTTTCATTTTTTTGGTTTATGCTAGGGATTGAATTTCAGTTTGACTTAATAAAACAATCCACATTTCACTTTCATTTTGAACCAGTTTACTTATCTTTGATATCCCTTGTGGTAACACATGATATTGCAACTTTTTCAAAGAATGTTCAAAAAATTCCCTTAGTCCGTTTCAAATATTTATTTTTTAAAAAATATTTTAATAAAATAGATAAATCTCAGGATAGTCTTTTATGGAATGTCATCCAATATCCAGGAGTTCTCTGTATTTCACACTTGTTTCAGGGCCTAGTCTTAAATAGAACAGTTCTTTTGGGAATGATCTTATTGGAGTTGACAGTGCTGACATGGAAAAGTCATATCTCGATCCCCTCCCCCATGCTTCCTTCCACCTTAAGAATGTAAAGTACAAACCAAAGGATTGCTTTCTTTGTCTCTACTGCAGTTAAGGGTGGATATGTGTTCCAGTTTGGATCAATGAGGAAACTGTTGGCTGCTTATGGGAAAGAAGTTCCTTGTCTGATAGCCAGAGTGAGAGAGGATTTCAAGGGTTCCTTTTCTTTGCTCTTGAATATGGGTATGGTGCCTGAAGCTACATCAGCAGTCCTGTACCCATCAGATGATCCTGTGTGGGTCAAAGGTGAAGACGCTGATATGTGTACAGCATATCACTGAAAAGGGTCCGACTCCTTGATAATATATTAAACAGTGCAAGCTAGCCCCAGATTCCTCGTTATGTGCAGAAAAAATCACAGTATTTTAGAAAACAGCATTGATGGATTTTCTGTTACTTGCTGGCAAACACATCTTAAAAGAAAGAGCAATCATTCCTCATTGAAAAATAGACACCAAAAAAGAAGCATGAATTGTTGGGAAAGTATTAATAGGATAAATTTTAGGGTTAAATAATCTGCTTTCATGAAAAGCAGATGGTAACCATGCAGAATCACTGATGCATTGTATAGAAAGAAAGGCGATTTTTTTTTTAACTGACTAATGTTAGATAAAATGCCAAATGACAACATAATTTTAAATTAATGTACACTAAATTAGGAAAACAATAAAATTGTCTAAAATTTTTACAAGGTATAAAAAGATTCAAGAGTTTCTTCTAGACTTTAATTGACATGAAATTTAAAGTAATTTTGATTTTAGTTTATGACTAAGACTGGGACAAAATACAAAAGATTCCATTTATGTTTTGTGAAAGTGTATTACCTCAAGTAATATACTTTATTGAAAAATCATTGTATTTGAGAGTCGTTTTGCAGGTATTTGTCAGTAAATGGTCTATTTTTTTTTTACAGTAAAGTGTCCTGTGAGTATAAACAAATGCTTAAACTGTCTTCTTTTTACCACTTCAGCATTGAACTATCAAATATATAAAAGATCAGATTAAATGAATTTATACATTGATTTTTTTTTCCACTGGTTGAATTATGGCTTATTTTTGAATTAACTATAGATATTTTATACAGAGTAACTCCTGTATCATTTCTAGTAATTGGATGTAGCCTTTTAAAAGGTGCTTGTCTTTTCTAGTAGTTGGATTTAGCCTTTAAAAAAGCAAGTACTAAAAGTATGTAAAAAGGATTTCAAGGTGCTACTGACCATTTGCTTCTCATGGGGGGAGTATGGAGGACAGCTGTATTGACCATGGAGGCTGTCTAAACAGATCTTCAGAGGAGTCATGTGACAGTCACCAATTTTACTGTGCATGTCCCCTCAAAACGTGGAGAGCTACATTTTCCTGTGAAAATGCTGGAGTGAAATTAATTTATTTACATGGGAATTCTGAGTAAAACATTTAGATGTTTAGAACCCATTCTAGGGTTCTTTAAACAAACTGTAGCCATTGAAGATGAATATCTCCAGGCTGATATAATCTTCTATCTTGGTTAATAGTTAGTACTACCCAGAGTACTCAAAAAATCACAAGAAACTAATTGCATATGGAAAGTAATTTCTGCTTTTAGGTAAAACAAAACAATATGTTACAAAAAAAGTTTCTTATTTAGTTCTTCCTCCCTGGGAAGAAAGTGAGTCTGTACCTTTTTTCCCTAAAATCAACATATAAATAAGGAACAATGAAAGTGGTTAAAATTGTGAATTTAAAATATTATTCATGGAAGGGGGTAGGCCATGAGAGCACATATATGATGCATATGCCTACACACGTATATGTACATGTAGGCTTATGTGTACAGTTAGGCTTAAGTCATTTTATAATCAGCTATTATTAATTATATAATATATTATTCACATACTTATTTGTTCTGTGTGCATTACCCTTAAATAAGAATAAAAATACCAAATAAAAACTCATCTAAATGTTTTACTCAGAATTCCCATGTAAAGAAATTAATTTCACTCCAGCATTTTCACAGGAAAATGTAGCTCTCCACGTTTTGAGGGGACATGCACAGGTGCATATGTTTAACAGAATCTTCTCAGGAGGAAATATGTAGGAAGAAGTGACATAACCCAGGGGCTAAGTCAACCTCATTTGGTTAAAACTGAGCAATCGCTGCATCATCTATGGAAAATTCTTAACATCCCTGTGACTCTCGTCATATAATAGGCTTCTAAGAAGATAACCCTCTTCAAGAGGTTGTTGATCAGATTAAATGGGTTCACACATGAAAGACCTTTGGAAGAGAGTCTGGCATGTGGTCAGAACTACTAAAAGTCAGCTGTGATCTCTATTATTCTCTAATTATTATTATCTGGGAGAGGTATCTGTCTCTAAGTCAGTCACCCCTAACTTGTTTGATTATTAGAGTTCAGTGCAATCCCTTCTTTTTCATATCTAGGATTATAACATGATTGGTGACACAACAGTGCACCCGAATTCCATGTGACTTTGAGACCTAAAGGAGCAGTGCTTACCGCTGTTGCTTCTGTCTTCAGCTGTTTTGACCAGAGGGTTTTTTCATAAAAAGGAATAAGCTGCACTTTCTTGAGTTTGTTTACTAAAGCAGTACCTTCCTCTGCTTATCAGACTTGAAGACCCAAATGTATTCTTACCTCATTTATTTAGTTCTGAAATATTCTAATTCAGGTTGTAAATGATGGAAATGAACTGTTGGGAATCATATATCTGTGTTAATAGTATAAGTGTATATATATTATGGGCCATATATCCCAGATTTGCTGAACTAAACTTATTTCATTCCACAGTCTTGGTATTAATAATGAGTACAAAGGACATAATAAATAATTTCAGAGAAAAAAAATATCTGGGAAACAATATGACCTTTGTTGCCAAGAAAATTTCAGTCTATAGCCCTCCTACTATATTTATAATACACACTTCAGAGCAACAAAACAACTAAATTATTAAATACACATCATAGCTTATAAACTATCAGCAAATTACAACATGGAAGGAAAATCTCTAACGACAATGATTCTTCAGTACATTTCTCTAGGCTAGCTGTTTAAATTTATGCCTTGAGTATTGAAAATCAAATAATTTGTTACCCACCCACTTCTGAGTAACTCACTTCGGGTATGACCTGGAAGCTAAGAAATAAAATCGAATGTTACTCTCCTCTACTGTAGTGCTTTTCCCACGTATCATCTTTTACTATATTATGTACTTTAAAAAAAATATTAATCAACGTTTTGTACCTCCCCCTCTCTGCTAAATAACCTGAATCTCTTTAACTGGCCCTAGAATTATTTATTTACATATCAGGGTACACCTCCAAATTATCTCTAAGTTTCTTCATACTATGAACTTTCTGATCACACTACTTTCTAAGGAGACACCGATGAATGGATTTTTTTTTTTGTCTTTTTGTCCTTTTTAGGGCCGCACGCATGGCATATGGAGGTTCCCAGGCTAGGGGTTGAATCGGAGCTGCGGCTGCCGGCCTACACCAGAGCCACAGCAACGCCAGATCCCAGCTTACATCTGCGACTTACACCACAGCTCAAGGCAGCACCAGATCCTTAACCCACTGAGCGAGGCCAGGGATTGAACCCGCAAACTCATTGTTCTTAGTTGGATTCGTTAACCACTTTACCACCACGGGAACCCCAAATAGATGTTTTCATACTAGTCTTTGATACATTAATATCTGTACAATGTGAACTGCTGTTAAGTGTGAATTGGGGGAGAGGGCTGTATTTGTGACAGCTTTTTTCTTTGTATACAATTTTTGACTAAATATACCACTGAAGTCTGTGCCTATTTAACTTTATTCCATTTATACATACAATTTACGTAAAATCTTAATCTCCTTTTGATTTTCTCAGACTGATTTTCATATGTAGTATGACCTTTCTGAATATAGGAACTTTCTATTAATTGTATGTGTGGTCCCTCCAATTTACTCTTTTTCTCCAACCTCATTATTATAATGTGGGTTTTCATTATATTTTTTGAAATTTCAGAATCTTAAGATTTCCTGAAAGAAAGATGAAATTATACAATGTTTTCACTGTCTAACAAACTCATCTCTCTATTTAAAGATGGATCAGACCAACTGTCTTTCACAAAATATGATGGTAAATTCAGATTCCTTTATGAATTCCTTTATGAATTCCTTTAAATTCACTTTTTTCACTTTTATGATGACATAATGGTTTATTTTCTTTTTTTTAACCTTTTATTTATTTATTTTCTATTGTACAGCATGGTGATGCAGTTATACATACATGTATACATTCTTTTTTCTTACATTATCATGTTCCATCATAAGTGACTAGATATAGTTACCAATGCTACACATCAGGGTCTCATTGCTTATCCATTCTGAAGGCAATAGTCTGCATCTGTAAACCCCGAGCTCCTAGTCTATCCCTCTCCCTCCCACTCCCCCTTGGCAACCACAAGTCTATGGTTTATTTTCTTATAGAAGTCACTACTCTCTGCAAGAGGATAAAGTCCATTCTTTTCCATAAATGTTGACATACCACTCAAGGTTTAGTCCTTTCTAAGATGCTTTAGTACGTGTATATGAAGCTTTATAAATAATAGTGCTTCCTCTTAAATTCCATCCCATTCTTGATAGATTCCTATTATTTTGGTATTTTTTCTTTTCTTTTTTTTTTAGGGCTGTACTCGCGACATTTGGAGGTTCCCAGGCTAGGGGCTGAATTGGAGCTACAGTTGCTGGCCTGGGCCACAGCCACAGCAATGCAGAATCTGAGCCAAGACTGCCACCTACACCACAGCTCATGGCAACACCAGATCCTTAACCCACTGAGCAAGGCCAGGGACTGAACCCGCAACCTCATGGTTCCTGGTTGGATTTGTTTCTGCTGTGCCACAGTGGGAACTGTTCCTATTATGTTTTAATATCTGGTTATACTGCATCACCTTCTCTATCTGACCTTTTGACTTCTTAGTTAAATTATTTTCTCTGCTGATCTGCACAGGAGTTTTAAGGCAAATAATAACCATTCGAAAAGAAACTTCAAATAGCTACTGTGACATCTCTCATTTGTGACAACTTCAGTAAAGGGCTGATCCAGTCTTCTTGACTTTCATTTCAGAATTTATGATGACTAATTCTGTTGTATTTCTTGGGAGTTTCTTCTTTTTGTTGGCTGATTGTTTCTTCTTCATATGAATTAATTTTCATTATTCTTTGATAGTATAGCTTTCCTTATGAAGTATTCTGTTATTTACAAGACAATTCTCCCTGAAGCTCCTTATTTATCTCTTTTATAGGCCTTTATTTTATATCAGGCCATATTCTAACCTTGAATGGGTAAGAGAAGCCTTATAACTAATAGGTAGTTTAGGAGCCACAAAAATAAAACAATTATCCTATCTGGGAATTTAAAAAGAAGATCCATAATAGCTGTTTTGATAGACAAAATTTGCAAGTGCCAATGAAAGGATATATGGAATTTTAGGTCATTGTAAAATGGGTGTGTGTATGTGTGTCTGTGTGTGTGTGTTTAGAAAGTGTTAGATTTTTTTTAAACTCAAGTTAGTTTTTTTCCACAAAATCATAGAGTATATTCAGTAGTAATTAGTATAACTTGAAAAAGTAAAGGCAGTAAATACATAAAAACACATCCAATGAGAAGTTTTGTAACACTTCCTGGATAGATGATGTGTTTCCAAAATCATTTCTTGTTCTAATTATTTTTAGTACATTTTTAGAACTTTACCTCTTTAAAATTAATTTTTGACTCTATTTCTCTTATGATATACCATTGTATGGCACTGTAAAATATGCATATGATAAAATATTAATTTGTGAAATCCCCAAGGAACCATTTGAAGATATTGGGTGAGGTTTATAAAATCAAATAAATGACCTTTTCTCTTAGGAGTAGATTTAGAAGGCATATTTCATTGGAATTACTGCAGTGTGAATCACACAGCCGAAAACTCTGTGTGAATGTTAAGTAACTGAAGAAAATGTTCATGATTGCCAAGCATTAGTTACTTTCATATGCCCTTGTCCAAACTTTGCAAGTTTAAGTTACTTGTTTAGCTAATAGGTAGAATATTGACTTCAAATATAAGAATTAAATACAAAGTTTCACATGGTAAACTAGATATTCCATTAATATGTTACCTATGAATCTGTTACTCTATTTGAAAATATTACTTAAAATTAATAACAGTACTGAGTGTTATAATTAAAATATATACTGCCACTTGCAACAGTACTTCTGTAGGTTTTTTTTTTTTTTAATGAGCTTTTTAGGGCCACACCCATGGCATATAGAATTTCCTAGTTTAGGGGTCTTCCCAGGCTAGAGGTCTTCCCAGTCTATGGATCAAATTGGAGCTACAGCTTCTGGCCTACCCCACAGCCACAGCAAGGTGGGATCCAAGCCACATCTGCCACCACAGCTCAAGGCAACGCTGGATCCTTAACCACTGAGCAAGATCAAGGGTCTTATCTGAATCCTCATGGATACTAGTCAGATTTGTTTCCGCTGAGCCATGATGGGAACTCCTTGTTTTTATTTGGATGTATGTGCTTTCTTAAGCAGAAAATATCTTATTCTCTGACTAAATTTACTTTTTATCCATGAATTCAACGTGTTGATAGATAACTGGCTTTGTGTGAGGCCCTGTCTCCAAAGAGCCAGGGATCAAGATATGAACCTCAGGTTCATATTCACTCCAGTGGGAAAGGCGGACAGCAATTACACAAAGGGGTCATTTAACGTTGAGATATATTCTGGGAAGAAAACAGCTGGGACTCTGGGATGATTAGTAAGGCCAGAATGGCAAATCCTTTATGAGGAAATGGCCTTGTGTGGAGAGCTGAATGTTGAGGGGCAGCCTGCACACATAGCATTAGGGGAGTGATTTTTCAGACATATGAAAAGCAAGTGCAAATACAATGAAGTTAAGGCAGGACTTGTCAAGTTCTAAGAAGAGAAAACATGTGAGACCAGAGCCTTTGAGGTGATTTAAAAGATCAGTATCAGGTGAAGATGGGGAAATTAAACAGAGCCAGATCAGAAAGTTTGATATCAGAGAAAGATATGAGCATTTCACTCTGAGTACAAGGGAGGCTAAATCTTAAGCAAAGAAGCGATGTGATATAATTTATAAATGTAAATATCACTCTGGCCAATAGGATCAAATGATTTTGTAGGTGAATGACTGTAAGTTTGTAGACCAGTCAGAAGGGCAATAAATCTGCCCAGTTCTTAAGTAAAGGGAATATGGCTTAATGTCTTATCAGTGAGGAAAGAAGTAGGTAATTTGGAGACTTTATAGATAGATTGATCAGGACTTGCCACAAGACTGTGTGTGGGCAAAAAAAGGAAAAAAGTTCTCCTAATTATATAATTTAATCAACTGGGTACATGTCTTTGTAGGTTCCACATATGAGAGAGATGGAAAGAGGAACATCTTTTGAAGATTTGTAAATTGAGAGTTTTAACTTGGCACATGAACACTTAGAGATTCTGTTCAAAAAGAGACCTGTTTTACAGCCCTGAAACTCATGCTGCTGTATGCCGAAAGCACAGGTTTTGCTGTAAGGAAAAACTTAGTTTGAAATGTATCAGTTATATAATCTTAGGCAACCTGTTCAAATTCTGCAACCTTTACATTCTTTGACTGCTGTATATATTTGCTTATCTTATAAACTTGTTAAATAAAAACATGAGAAATATATTTCTTGTATACATGGCATGAATCAATTAATTGCAGTTTAATTATTTTGATCATTTTAAGAGTAATGTAAGTAGGAGTTCCCATCATGGCTCAGTGGCTAACGAATCTGACTAGGAACCATGAAGTTGCGGGTTCAATCCCTGGCCTTGCTCAATGGGTTAAGGATCCAGCGTTGCTCTGAGCTGTGGTGTGGGTCACAGATGTGGCTCAGATCTGGCATTGCTGTGGCTGTGGCATACTCCTGGGTTCTTTAATCAATACCAATTAAAAAAATCCTTTGTCTATATGCTATACTATATTTATTTGTTGCCAGAGTGTCTTCCTAGGCTTTTCTAATACAAACTCTTCTCTATTTTTAATTCTACTTCCTCTGTCTTTCCACAATGTTGTCATTTCCTCTATGAAATAGACTGTGGTCATTCTCTGTCCCAAGACCTCTTAGAATAAGAAATTCATTCTGTTTTGAGGCAGTAACCCTCTCTGATATGTGTAATACACCAAATCTAGCACAGTGCCTATCAGATAGAATAGGCATTTATTGATAAATAATTACTAATTTGAATGAAAAAATGAATAAAATTGAAATGTCCATGTACTAATCCCAGCTCTGGTTCTTTGGCTTTCTATATTCTGGAAACCTTTACATCTACTTAATTTCAGTACCTCTATCCTTGCCACATTTTGTAGTTTTCTTAAATATAAAATTCATGTGAGATTACTGATGCTAAATTCAAAAGATTGGAAATGAAAAAAAACGTACAGAAAGCAAGTTGAATAATTGTATGTTTTCTAGTATGAGCCACTGCAATTTGAGTTTCATTATAAGTGTAAATAGTTTGATTATAAATATTCTGTAAGGAAAAAATATGCCATTTACATTTACAAGATGTATACAAATATAATACATCTGTTTAACAAATTGGTGTCAATATAGGCTTGATCTAGTAATAAGAATACACTGGCATTATAATTGTGTCTCATAGAGGCAATACTTATACTGACCTATACAAATATATAGAAAAGTGGATATTATTATGTTATCAAAAAATGGTGACTAAGTTTTCCATGATAAATTCATTTTAGGCTATGGCTCAGAAGATTTAATTGTTAAAATATGAAATTAAACATTCTGATGTATGAATTTGCACTAAGTTAAGGCCTGTGTTTGAATCCAAAGTCTATAATCTACTAGTTAGGTAATTTCATTTGATATTTAGTATCTCTGAGGGTAGGTTTATAGTCTCGAGTATGCAAAATAATTTCAATCTCATGAGATATTTGAAAAAATGTAAGAATGAACAGTAAGTATATAATTAAGGACATGTAGTCAGAGCCCAATTATTGGTACCTATTGTTATTGTTAAATTAACCTACTATTATTAAATGGCTCTGAATGATTGGCCCTATGTTATTTCTCTTCCTAACATTCTAACATTCAATTAACCCCATTTTACAGATGGAGAAATTGAGGTTGAGAGAGATTGAGTGACTTTTCAGTGACTGATTTAAGACTTTGATATGAACCACAGAATTATTCATTCCTCTGTGTAATTTAATTTCCTGAAAGTAGGATATCTGTATATATTTTTTCACATTTGTATTAATTCTAACTTGGGCTCAAGTAAACTATTTCATTACTTCCCCCAGTAATTTATTCCTTTTTCTCTTGTATTGCTACCTCTAACTTTTCTCCCTAGTATTTTTTTATCTTTATGTGGACTTAAATTAATTTCATGTTTTGTCATCAATTTTGTGTCTTTGGCCAAGAATTTTTATTGGATTCAGAAAAAAAATAATAATAAATGGGCAAACATAAATACTATAATATTCATTTATTTAATTCTTAATTCTCATTTTTCCTTAATCTTTGTATTAGTTTTCCCTTCAAAGGCAGAGTTCATATCAGATGGCAGCATTGTTTTGGTAAAACAAGGATTCTGTGATCAGTGAGTTTTGTGTGATTTGTTTAATTGCTTTTTATGCTTGCCTCCATGCTTTTTCCTTTGAGAATTTACTAATCTTCTTGTTATACAAAGCAAAGCTCTTGGTTATGTTCTCTGATTCTGTCACAGAGCAGTATTGAAATTAAGCTCTCTTGTTCATTGAATGTGACTCTTTTATAGATTGACTCACTGAATGATACCATATTAATAAAAGTTAAGCTAACTTCTTTCAAAGATAATCAAATTAGTCACTTCAAAAATGATAATTATATAGCTATATATTTATCATTCTGGTAAATATTAATGCATTTTAGAGATAAAATTGTAGAAGACCATATACTTCATAAACAGACAAGTGGTATATTCATGTATGTATTTATTTTATTTAAAAAATAATAAATTATTTGAGAAAGAGCTCAAATATTCTTATCTGTGACCAGGTTTAGACCTACACTGTCCAGTGTGATAGCATATGGCATAGAGGGCACACATGTCTATGAAACACTTGAACTGTGGCGAGTAGAACTGAGAAGCTAAATTTTTAACTCTAACTTAAATTAATTAAAATTTTCATAAATGAAAGTAATGTAAGTTTTTCCTATTAAACACAACCTAGAACTATATTTCACTTTAACTCTTGGAAATTTAGTGTTTCAATTGAAATGTGCTATACGTTTTAAAAGTTTATATATTTTGAATCCTTAAATGAAAAGTAGAATGCAAGCTCTATTATTAACAATTTTTTAATTGATTGTATGTTGACTGGTAATACTTTAGATATAATTGTTCAAATAAAATATGTTATCACAATTAATTTTACCTGTTTTGTACTGTGGCTACCAGAAAATTTAAAATTACAAATGTGATTTATGTTATCTTTCTATCTGATGGAAATCATTTATATATGGAGCATTAATAAGCCATCTCCCAGTTTATCTCAGTTGAACTACTGAGGGCTATACATTTAGATGAAAACAATTAATTTCTGAAAAATATCTTTCGTTCACTTCCTCTGGTAGTAATTTAGTCAAAAAATTCAAAATTCTACAATCAAATAAAATAATATACAGAACAGAAAATATATTCCTTGTCATGTGGGTGAGTCTTTCCCTCTTTTATGTGCATGAATAATAATTAAAACTTGAGGAACATGAGCTAAGGGCATCTCATTAACAGCTGTGCCTACCTTTAGAAGCACAGACACCCCACAGAAATAGAGGTTGGATAACCTTTTAATTCAAATAATACACAAACCATTTTTAATTAATAATGAAGAATAACTTTGTTTAGATATTCACTGAAGTGTCAGAAACAACTATGTTTGTGTTTCACAATATATCTGTATTCATATTCACTATAAAACTATAATATGGTATTGCTGTAAATGGAGACAAGAAAAATTAAACCGAAGTTTGAAAGTTTTTTCAAATAAATTATGATGACTCTATATTCGTTTTTTTTAGAAAATTTAGTGCATCTCAACAATGTCTAATGAATGTCTATTGTAAAGCAATCCATGAGATTTTTTTTTTTTTTTGGCCACACCTAATCTTGTGGAAGTTCCTGAGGGACCCAAGGAACTTCCACAGCAGGGACCCAAGCCACTGCAGTGACAACACCAGATCCTTAACCCACTGCACCACAAGGGAACTCCTAGATTTTTTAATATGTTTGTGAATAAAATAATTAATATGCCTAATTTCATTACTTTTACTACAGAATTTCAGTGAGACAATAATATTCATAGATTAATATATTTACATTAATCAGAATTTATTATTCTGATAATTTATTTTGTAATAACTTCATTAAGTAATAATTATTGAGGCATACTTTTAAATAATAATAATAAGCAAAAAGAAATTTTTAAACTTTATGTACAGCATCGTACCTATTATTTCACCATACAACATGAAAAATTTAATAGTTTTGCTAAATATGTCTCAAATCTAAATTGTAAATTGATAGGTTGAAACTTTAATTTAAGCAATGATATTTAATTTTTTACCTGAGATGCCATGTATACACCTGAACACTCTTACATTCTCAGGTTTAAGAAGTCATTATTTACTGTTATAATGAATCAACTTATTAAGGTATCAGGAAGTTAGTGAATTGAAGTGAGCTGAGACGAGGGAACTTGTAAGGGCTCATCTATACCCTGGGGCTGGATACTCTTTGGTTGTGAAGACCTTTCATTAATATATGCTATGCTACAGTGCACCTCATTTTAGTTTATGTACATTTTTCTGAAACATTTTGCTTAGTTTTATAAATGAATCATTGAGCAGGTCAAAAAAGAATAAATTATCAAATTTAGCTATTGAAAAAGCATTCAGTTTTAGAAATGTACAGATTATGAATCATCAAACAACTATCATGACAAACTATGTGTATTTGTCACATGACACTCATGAATTGTGCCTATTCTATTTCTTGATTATTTGAGCACAAATTTCTGAGGCATCTATTTCATCTCATATGCATATTAGATCTGTTATGTATGCATGTATGTGCATGTGTTTAAGATGTTTGATATCATGACTACATGAATATCATTCTTAATGTTTGTCATGATAGAAATATGAAATATCTTACCTTATACGTGCATTTGTTGGAGAAGAATACATTAAATGGTGCGTATATGTTTCTGCTATATTTAATCTCTTCGAAAATATTGCCATCAGTTTTGTGGCAAATGAAATATGGAATCAAAAGTCATCAGATATCAGTAAATTCCTGACCCCTAATTGAGTAGATTTACTGGCTCACAATTGGAGTGATTTGTCTTTACTCATATATGTAAGTAAATAAGTCATCATTGTGAACTTTTTTCCCTTTGAAATAATTTAAGTTGTCTCTTATTTTTCTCTAAGAATAAATTGGTGTAATAGCTGAAACCAAGTATATTAGAATCAAAAACCTGTGTTCACATCCTGCCTCTGTAAGACCTGTCCTCCTTGGACCTGTTACTTAATTTCTTTAGATTCTAGCATCCTTATCTATAAAAAGAGGAAAGTAATATTCACTCACTCCTCATTTATACACAGAGAATAATTATATCTGAGGAAATTTTACATAGAGAATATAAATATACATGAAATGGAGTTCCCTTCTGGTGCAGCAAGGTGAGGATCTGGTGTTGTCACTGCAGGAGCTTGGGTCACTGCTGCAGTACAGGTTCCCAACCCCTGGCCCAGGAACTTCCACATGCCATTAGTAGCACCAAAAAAAAAAAAATTATAATAATAATAATAAATAAATATACATGAAATGAGTTCCCACACGAATAAAACAAAATAGAAAATAAGTTTTTGGTATTTAAGGGATGTAGACAAATTATATTGCAAAATCAAAACTGATCATTGTAGTGTAAAAAATATTATTATAATTTTCCTTGTAAAATTCTTACTGTGTTTAATATTGTTACAATGCCAGTCACCTATCCTGCAAAGTCATAGTTATGTTTTCTTTTTTTCTTTAATTCATTTTCATTTTCCAAATTGTCAAATCAATCAATAAATCAACAGCTATTTAAAAATACAACCATCATCATCAATCACTGTGTCATATTGAGGGAAGTAAAAAATATAAGACAATGAATATAAATCACAACTTCTGTATATTTTAGTGTTATTTTCTACTCTCAGGGGATTATTTTTTTCTGAAAAAAATGTTTTGGCAAATGCAAGCATTACATTTCTCTACAATAAATTTTGTCATTTTGCTTTTGAAAAATAAATGGGTTGGTTATATTGGTTTAGGTATTATGTACGGGTGGTTCTTTTATTTGCAGCCTAAATATATTGGATATTTGACTCTTCATTACTATGGTAAGAATTAATAGTTTTTGTTACTCTCTGTCCTTTAAAATTGATACTCTTCTGCATCATTGCAGAGCTTTGAAAAGATAGTCATTATAAATGAAACAACTCTACATTCAAAGGAGATTAGCTATAAAATATGGCTCAGTAATCGAAAGTTTTATAAATTTCAGTTAGTTCCTACTGTGAATAAGGAGAGGAAAGCTTATTCCTGGGTTTTCTGTGAAGTTATTATCTATGATGGATTTAAAAGTCTTTGTCTGCCTACACTGTAAACCAAATTTTAAATAATGCAAAGCTCTAAGAATGAATGTAAAGTGACTAAATCTATGAGATTTGATAATGGAAATTCAACAGGTCATTATACTTGATATTAATGGGATATTAAGCATGAAATATATATGTAATTGATTACAATTATATAACTTTGTGTACTTACATAGCCCATTTTTGTATCTGAACTTCCCTAATTATTTCACACATATTGAATCATTCTTATCCTTACAACAATTCTTTAATGTAGAAACTTTTAGTATTTCCAATTTTTAGATAAAACCATGAAATAAATGCAGACACTCTGGTTCCAAAGTCTGTGTTCCCAACCACCACATCATGACTTAGAATCTCCTGTAATATGATGGGAGTTCCCCCCGTCCTGGCTCAGTGATTAACGAATCCATCTAGGAACCATGAGGTTGTGGGTTCAGTTACTGGCCTGGTTCAGTGGGTTAAGTATCCCGTGTTGCTGTGAGCTGTGGTGTAGGTCGCAGGTGTGGCTTGGATCCTGTGTTGCTGTGGCTCCTACAGCTCTGATTGGACCCCTAGCCTGGGAACCTCCATATGCCATGGTTGTGGCCCTAAAAAAGACAAAAGGACCAAAAAAAAAGGATCTGCCTGTAATATGAGAGTGTCTTGATCACAAGTGAGACTGCAAGATTCTGGCAGGGCTAGTAAACTGCCCATAGTCCAGTCCTCATATAGCCATTCATTTATCTCTATGGCTGCCTATAATAGCTGTAACTGAGACTGTACCCCACAAAGCCAAAGTTATTTACCATCTAGTCCTTTACAGAGTGTTTGGTGACTCCTGGGTTAGAGAATTAAAAGTATATGACCCCATAATTCAACTCCTGGGTATGTATCTGAAAAAAACAAGACACTAATTCAAAAAGATGTATACACTCCAGTGTTCATAGCAGCATTATTTACAATAGCTAAGATATGGAAGCAACCCAGAAATGTCCATCAACAGATGAATGGATAAAGGATATATATCCACGTATGCACACATACACAATGAGATATTACTCAGCCATAAAAAGGGCATTATGCTAAGTGAAATAAGTCAGAGAAATAAAGATAAATAATGTACAATAAAACTTACAAGTGGGATCTAAAAGAATAGAATAAACTAGTGAATATAACAAAATAGAAGCTGACTTGTGGGTATAGAGAACAAAACCAGTGCTTAGTAGTGGGAAGACGGAAGAGGTGGCAATACAGGGGCAAGGAATTAAGAGGCACAAAGTATTAGGTATAAAATAAGCTGTAAAATATTGTACAGCATGGGGATGGGACTATAGCCAATATTCTATAATAATTATAACTAGAGTATAACCTATGAAAAAAGAGCAATAAAGCATCTAACTGATGCAAAAGAGATGCATATCCTCTGATATACCAAAGTATGTCATATATGATTAAGGTTATATTTTTTAAAAAGTGAAGAATAATGGTGGAAGTCATGCTCTAGAAAAAAATACAACTTACAATTTTTATTTTCTCTTTAAGTAAGAAACAAATGTTGGGGAAATTGTAGCTTTCAGTATCATTACAAATAAAGTGGCGGAGTTCCCGCTGTGGCTCAGCGCTTTAAGAACGGATGTTGTTTCCGTGAGAACGTGGATTTGATCCCTGACCTTGCTCAGTGGGTTGAGGATTGGGTGATGCCACAAGCTTTGGTGTAGGTCACAGATGCAGCTCAGATCTGGTGTTGCTGTGGCTGTGGCAGAAGCCAGCAGCTGCAGCTTCTATTAGACACCTAGCTTGGGGACTTTCATATGTCTCAGGTGTGACCCTAAAAATAAAAACATTAAAAAAATTAAAAAGTAAAATAAAAATAAAGTGAAAGTCAGGAAAACTTAATAAGTATCTTGAGCTAGTATCTTGAGCTAGTATATTATATTCTATTTTTTATACTATCAAATCGTTGTTTACAAATTGAATATCATATATTTGAACTTCATTATATTGAAGTAAGTTATCCAAAAAAAGGGTATCCAGTTTCTTCTACTTATTACCTGTGCATACTTGGACACATTTTAGTTCTCTGTGCCTCAGTTTTCTCATCTGTGAAGGGAGGAGAGTAGACATAAATGAATAAATTAATCATATGACTTTGGTGATTGATTTTATTTTTTTTGTCTTTTCTTTTTTTAGGGCAACACCCGTGGCATATGGAGGTTCTCAGGCTAGGAGTCCAATCGGAGCTGTAGCTGCCAGCCTATGCTAGAGTCACTGCAATACCAGATCTGAGCCGCATCTGTGACCACAGCTCATGGCAATGCCGGATCATTAACCCACTGAGTGAGGCCAGGGATAGAGCCCTCAACCTCATGGTTCCTAGTCAGATTCGTTTCCACTGCACCACGATGGGAACTCCACGACTTTAATGATTTTAAAAAGGCATTTCTTATTCCTCCTTGGATAGTAAATCATATGCAAAATACAAGTGAGGTAGAATTGAGAGAAAAATATCCTGTTGATTTCTGATAAAAGTAACATTGCAGAATGTGGCTCATTTCTGAAATCAAGTTGATTTGCTAATACTGAGTCTCCAGTTTCGATAGACCTAATGATTAGGTGGTAAATATCAATAGTCTCTCAGTGGAGAGCAGCTCATTCACTCCTACATTGACTGATAGGAATAAAATATTCTCAGGTCAGACTGGCCAGCTCCAAGAAGGAAGAGTGAGGTGTAGACCAACCTAAACTTTCTGCATTTTTTAAATTCCACCTTGTCCAATCAAGGGACACCTCACATCTTTTTCTTGAGCATGAATGGATGAGATGAGGAGCAAAGGAAGTCCAGGAATATTATACAGAGAAAGCTCTCTTCTGATAAAGAAAATGTGATAGACTAAGACAGACACAAACATATATGTGCAAAATGGTTTTTAAATTATGTATAAAAATTATGAAATTGAGATTTTTATTTTCTCTTTAATATTTTTCTGTATTTTTAAATAAATATGTTATTTTAAAAATTAAAAGCAAAATTAAACTTCCACTTGGAAAAATATAAATTGAACATATTGGGTGTACATGGGATCTGATGTAGTTATAATTTCTGCTACATAGCTCTAATGATAAATATAATTTTATGCAGTTTTCACAATGTTTTCATTTTATACTTTGAGAAATAATAGTTTACACAAATGCATTCATATACATATCAGAGAGAAAGTGAGAGAGAGAATTCAAAGGATTGTTTTCTCTCCTTATCTAAAATATCGCATTTTTGGTCCTTCAGCTATCACTACTTTGATCAGGTGATTGACAGCAAGCCAAAAGTTTGCAAAACCCACTGATCCATAGAATTTTCTCATCTGTATTAGCAGAGAGAGTAGAAACACAAATCATTTTGTTGCTCATTCAGCGAAGCCCAAGACCCTAATTAGCATCAGGATTCATAAAAGCCTGCCAGCTTAGCCAAAGAGGCCCCAGGATCTTCAGGCTGACACTGTGCTTGTTATGAAGCCTTTGGAAATTATTCGACCTCAGCCTGGGGGCGGGGGGCGGCTATGGGAGCTCAGAACTCTAAGATCAGGATTATTTTGTACGACCAAGGGTAGTCCTTTAGATTTTTCACAGAGGTCTTAGCATTTGTTCCCTCTGTCAAGTTTGTCCATAACACAATGGATCTATAAGAATTCTCTAGTTTATTAATGCCAATAGCTTGTGATATAGGACTTGTGGTATTTTCTGAATTTTTTAATTCAATATCATCCAAAAAAGTTCTTAATATAATAAATATTACATTATGTATGATAAAGCACAGCATCATTTTATATGGTCAAATAGATAATATTGGGAGTTACCCTCATGGCTCAGTGGTTAACGAATCTGACTAGGAACCATGAGGTTTCGGGTTTGATCCCTGGCCTTGCTCAGTGGGTTAAGGATCCGGCGTTGCAGTGAGCTGTGGTGTTGGTCGCAGACGTGGCTTGGATCCCGAGTTGCTGTGGCTCTGGCGTAGGCGGGCGGCTACAGCTCTAATTCGACCCCTAGCCTGGGAACCTCCATATGCCACGGGAGCGGCCCAAGAAATGGCAAAAAGACAAAAAAAAAAACAAAAATAAGTAATATAAAATATGTGCAACACTGACAGTTCTCTTCATAATAGATTTTAAATAATTTAAAAGATTTTTACAATTCAAAAAAATTTATTGCTAAATATTTTAAATCAAACAGTTTATCCTCCATATTTAAATTTGCAATTAAATTTCATTTAAATGTTAGGCTTAATATCTGATGAGCCTGTCTTACCTGATTGTGATGCTGTCACATATGTATTGAGCTCCGTAGCAATTCTGTTGATAGTGATGTTATTATTCTTATTCTATCTAATCATAAAAAGCTATTACCCTTTCTACACTGTAGTTAAACATTTTCATGTATTTACAATGATTGCAAGTGTATTTCTGTTTTTACGAATTACGTTCTATAATTATGTGACTTACCAACCTATTTTCAATAACTTGTTGCTTTTCACTGGTCTCTAGGATAAAATAATTCCAAAAGAGCTTTTCAGCACAACAGCAAATTAGAAATATATCCAAAAGAGCATTGTAATATAATAGTAAATTAAGCAAAACATTTTATATCAGTTGATCCACTACAAACTAGATACTAAAGGCGTCTGGAAAACTGAGACAAAACAAAACACAAATGCCAGATAGTCCACAATACAGTAGTTCCAGAGGATTTCTTTAGCAATTTGCAAGTGAAGCAGGAATTCTTTCCATCTTTGGAAAGTGAAAAACATTCCTGGAAGAAATAGTTTTTTGATGTACACTCAGGATGTTTCCACAGTATATAGGCAGTTACACACAATGTGCTAAGCTTTAACTTTTAAAGTACTTAATTGGCTGATGTTTAGATACATTTTGGGTTTAGACATTTTGTCCTTTAAATGGACTCAACAGTGCTAACTCAGAACATCCAAACGAAAGTATCACAGGTATAAAATAATTTCTATCACAGAGCAACACTTAAATCTCAAGCCCATTTTAGAATATTGACCATGATATAGGAAAGGATTAATTAACTGAAAGTAGAAAAGGAAATATTAGCCATCTCTGTGTATTTAACAAGGTGCTTTTAGAGGGAGGCAAAGCATCTCCCTCATGCTCACGTCTGGAATGGAGGTAAGAAAATACCCCTCCTACTTTGCATGGGGTTGACAACTTTATATTTGCTTGCCCAAAATAATTATTAATAAAAGTGTTCCTGTTTAGATGGTAGATTAAATGGTCACCACAGCATTCCTAGGGAACGAACTTGTAGGAGAACAAGAAGTGAAAAGAATCCATTAATATATTGTTAGTAAAGGGGAAAAGGAGAAAAAAGAACAGTTCAGACTATGGTTATAATATAGCCCACACTGAAGTCATGCACACTTGATTTGAATTTGATTTGAAAAGGAAAGAATGAGTCTAATCGTTATTGAAGTGATTTGTCTTTCTTCCTTTCTTTTTTTCCTTCCTTCCCTCCCTCCCTCCTTTCTCCCTCTCTCTCTCTTTCTTTCTTTTTTTCAACAGCTGCACGTAAGGCATCTGGAAATTCTTAGGCTAGAGGTTGAATCAGACCTACAGCCAAGGGCTACACCACAGCCAGAGCCACACCAGATCTGAGCTGTGTCTGCAACCTACACCTCAGCTTGCAACAATGATGGATCCTTAACCCTCTGAGCAAGGCCAGGGATGGAACTTGCATCCCCACGGAGACAATGTTAGGTTCTTAACATGCTGAGCCACAACAGGAATGCCTGTCTTTATTTCTTGATCTTAATGATTGATATTGTCCTGACTGCTTATCCCACCAGGATTCCTAATCTCACCTTTAAGCTCTGTTCCTCCCATTTGCCTTCCTATAAGTGAGAATGATTTATTTTCTTACACACTTCCTTCTTTAGCAGCTCTTCCTATTGGTCAAACAATACTATTGTTTTCATCTTACTGCAGAGAATAGCTATAATTGGCATTCCTTAAGTAAAAGTCCGCAATGATTCCTATAACCGTGAAAGTGTTTTTCATAAATTGGCCAGTTACTTTCCAGCATTTTATAACACTATTTGTCCAATAAAATGTCCATTTACTATATGTAATCCTTGATTCATCTCCCCTAAATGCCCTTGTCTCAGGACCTCTTTATCTTTGCTAGCATAAAGAAAAACCTTTATTCTCACTTCTCTGATGATACAGAGTCATTTTCTCACTTCTTTGATAAGACGATCTCAATTTTTATGTCCCACAACAGTTCTGCACTCTCTAGTTACTTTGGTCAGGCTCTGGCTAATTACTTTGGTCAGGCTCTGGTAATTTTGCTTGTTATTTTTTGTGTTCTTAACTGGATTACATTTGGAAATGAGTGAGCATGAATAATATGTGTTTCCCCTTAGCATAGCTTAGGTTTTCAATATTGAAATGCAGAGGCTTGCAAAACTAACATAAGAATTGTTTCAATTGATATATTATTTATTTCATTTTCTATGTTTTGTGTCTTTAATTATTTATTCTAAGACAAATTCCCATGTAAGTCCTGAACATAGGGTTAAGGTACAATTTCTTTCTTCTTTTTTCTTTTATTTATTTATTTATTTATTTATTTATTATTTTATTTTCCCACTAAGGTACAATTTCTTACTGCTAGCTGATCAGTAGCGATACTTTGCAGAGTAATTCTTTACTATAGGACAAGCTCCTCTTTGTTATAGTCGATATTGATTCTACCTTGGAAGCATGGGAAGGGTCTCTTTCAAACCATCCAGCTCATTCAGTTGTTTTTGACTTTCAGGACCACCTACGTAATTGTCTCTTCTCTCTGGATTCACTCCTTTATTCATTATTTTCTTGATCTTCTATTAAGTGCCAGGCACTTTCTAGGGGCTGAATACTTACTATTGAAAAAGAAATTAGACAGCAAAGCAACTGAAATCCAGGCCTCCCCTGTTATTTCGGGTGGAGAGATAATCAAGTTAAAAATAAATGCATTGCATTGTATATTGGAAGGCAATCAATGACATGGAAAAGGTATTACAGAGAGAAGAGGATTGGGGTTGCCACGCAGGCAGGAGGGGTACAATTTAAATTGGTAGACTCAAAGACCCTACCATCTTTAGGCCCTCTAATCCTACCTTTCACACCAACAGATCTCTAATCTTCCCAACATGTACAGCTTCTGTCCCACCCAGGTCCCATCTCTTCTTCTGATCTGTTGATTTCTTTTGGATGGGTTGTGCCATACAAAAACACTGCAGGCTGGGTGGCTTAAAAACGTAAATTGATTTTCTCACATATCTGGAGGACTGAAATACAAGGCCAAGATATCTGTAGGTTTGGATTCTCTGAGGCCTCTGTCCTTGGCTTATAGATGGTGATCCTCTTACTGTTGTCCTCACATGGTCTTTTCTCTGTGTGTGCATATCCCTGGCATCTCTTTGTGTGTCTAAATTTTCTCTTCTTATACTGACACTGATCAGACTGGGTTATGACCCATTCTCATGACTTCACTTTAACTTAATCACCTGTTTAAAAGCCCTATCCAAATAGTCACTGAGGTACTACTGGTAATTGGAGCTTCAATGTATGAATTTGGAAGAATACAGTTCAGCCCTAACAGGTCCCTTTGGCATGCAGTCATTGAGAATTTATCTTGGCTAGTGTAGAATAACTGTCCAGAGTCAGTTATTTACAATTAGCATAATACCTGTGCTTTTTGAGTTCAAATATTGTCTTTTTATTTGATTTGGATTTTATTAAAAAGCATTTGTCTTGGAAATTTGGTGGATTTGTGCCAAGCACGAAAAATTGTGTGGAGGACTAGAAATGTGATACTATATAGACAAAAGAAAAAAATATATGTGTGTATATAAATATATACATAAATATATATGTATATTTTTAAAGAGATTAACCTCTTAACTAGATAGTGACTATGTATTGAGTACGAGCAATTACCTAACAACAGTTTCTCTCTCTAAGGTATTATCAAGCTCTGGTTAAAAATAAAGCTACTGCATATTAAATAAAATTAAGTGCTAAACACTCTAATTAAGAACACAAATTGACATGTTTTAAGATTTTCCTGTGTACCAGATAATGAGATAATAATAGACACATAAGCATTTTTAACCTTCACCTTAACCATAAGAATTATTTTTTTAAGTAAATGTATCACAGCCCAGTGATATATGTATTATTATTGCACATGAGGAAACATGAAGTTTAGGATGTTTAAATACCCTTCCCCCAAAAGTCGCATAACTTTAGACATGTGGAAATGAATTTGAACCCACCTTTGCCTTACTTCAGAGCCTCAGTACTCATCTCTGGTGCAAAAATCAGTTCAAAGATTAATTTCCAACACAACTCGATCCATCCTTCCAAATGCTATTAAATTGACAAATATATTAAGAAATGCTACATTTTAGATCCAGTTATTTCTTCCCTCATTTTGCAAAGATATCCACTTTGTGCCTTTAGCCGTAAATCATTAGAAGTCCATCTTTCACAGAAAGAAAACAATAAAACACTTGAGAGAGTTTATGGAATTCAGATATTGGAAAGTTTTGCAATTACACCATTGTGTTACCTTGGTTTTTTCAGTAACCATCCAGGAGGCCAATTTTGCTTCAGTGATTGGGGTCACCACCTAGGGCTGGCTAGTTCCCTCCCTCTTTTTCTACCTTCCTGAGACTAACTCTTCAATAGTCAGAAATAATTTAGTGTTTATTTTCTTATAGTTGTCATTTATAAATACTATTAATAATTCATCTTTAGCATTTTTACTCTCTAATATTTAATGGTTATATCCTGAGTTCTTTCAAATTAAATCCTGCATGCAGGGATATAAGTAATTTTAAAGATACATTTTTATATATCATTTGTCATAATTTATAGACCACTTATCATACTTTTATTTCTAATTAAATATGAACTTCACATATTTATGCACACTTTTGCTGAGTTTATCTTTGGTTTTTGTCGTTATTTCAGTGTCCAAATGTGAGCTCTATAGTATTACCTAAAATAAGACAAAGGTAGTTTAACTTTTTGGCGTGTTCATAATATATATATTTGGTGCCAGTAATACAGTAGCTGATCAGCAGAAACTAAAGTTGGTATTTGTTACTCTTAGGAATTATTCTATTTAAAGTTATTACCATTTGGGTCTTAACATATTCTATCAGAGAGTAAGTTAGGGATATCTATGTTTATGAAATCTACAATATTAAAGAAAAAAATGGACATGACAATTACCAAAAAAAGCTATATAGTATTAAAAAAACCCACTAAAATTTGTTGCTTTCTTCCGGCATTTAAGAGATGATTTATGTTCTATAGTTCTTTAGTTTTAATCAAGAAACCAATGCTGGGTTTTTAATCAAAACTACTAGGCATACCTCTAAAGTTAATAGTATTTAATAATAATCAGTTGATGCTGAATGGTTGAAAATGTGGAATATGGATCTGAGCACTCATTTGCCTAAATGAACCATGGTTGACACTCAGCCACATTGTAGTATTCATGGTCTTTCCTCAATATTCTAAAGTTGATATTTCTGGACTCTCTAAAAGAATTAAGCTGAGACAACTTTCCTATTGTTTCCATATGTATTATATGTCTTACCTTGACCCCTTAATTGTTAAATATTTAGTAGGTCAGCCTCACACTCAATAAGATACCCAGATATTGATAGCAACAGTGATGCCTACTCCCAGATCTGTGATCAGGTCTAGCTTCCCATAATCATTGTGGGATGTCCATTCAGTTCAACTGCAGTGAAGACCTTAGTGTCAGACTCTATACCATATGAGTTTTGATATTATTAATGTCAAAGAGTTTTGGAATTATACACTTGTATTTAATCATCTGTGTTTTAATGGCTTTGTGAAAATTAATTAGTATTGTACACACTTCTTTTCTCACCTATAAAATTGATATAATGATATAGAACCAATGTGATTGCTATGATAACAATAAAGGAAGTAATATATGTTAAATAGTATAACATCTACCTATATCTGTGCTTGGCTTTGCAAGGCTGCCCTCAGCTTCTTCCTTGGAGGCTGTTCCCTCAAGGAAAGGATGGTTATCTGTTAACAAATTAACTGAGGAGTGCATTAACTTTCTGCAGAAGGATGAAAGAGCTTGTGATCTCAGACACAAAGCTTATCAGTCTCACTGTCTTGAGATATAAGGAATAATGAGTGTCAAGCTAAAGAGACATTTAAAGAAGTAAATTCATGATTGAGAAGTTAAGACATTGGAAGGTGGTAGCTTGTGAACCTTCATACTAGTGGATTCCTCTGAGTCATCACATCCTTATCAATAGCTATGTTCTTCATTAGAAATATTCAGAAAAATTTTATTGTCTAAATCCTCTCTTTTAATTTTACTTTTCTCCATCTCTATATTTCAAAATATAGAAATAATATGCTGTTATGTAATATGATTTTGCTATGGTAACTCAAACTTGGCATTGTCTTTTCCTCACTACCAGATGTCTCAGCTGGTCTTTAGTATCAAACACCTTTCCAAGAGTATTCAGTATGCAATTGTGTCTTCCTATATTTATGAAATATTTCAATGATTTCATCCATTTAGCATATTTTTATTCCAGATGTAAATAGCAAAGCTTGAAACGTTTACATAAAAAATCGATTTTTACTTTGGTAGCCTGTGATTAACTAATATAATAGAGGTTTGTCTATACTAAGAAAATGAGTAATCCAGAATTATTTATCCTTGTAACTAAAATACCATATGAAGTGCATCTTCTCAGTTTTACTTGAAATCAGATTTATACTGAAATATCTTAGTATGGACAAAGTGTCAAGCAAAAGTAAATAATTTGCAGGTTCATGTACATGAATTATTGCATATCACAGAGGTAAATATTTAACATTTAATTCTGAGGTTTATTTTTTTAGTATCTTGTCAAAATTCTATTAGCAGGAAAACATTAAAAATGTTGAAATATGACAGATAACTCCTACTTTCTTGTAGATCAAACTTTGTTACTCTAAAGAGGGAACTGACCACTTTAGAAATTTCCAGACTTTGTGTCTTTTTCTACGTGGTCTGACATTTTAAGCACAATGACACCAACAACAAAGTGGACTAACATTTAAAGGATACAATATGTGTGCTGTTTTAGGACATCAGGGGTAACTAATTCATTTTTCTTTTCCTTATTTTTAATTAAGTCAAAAGAAAAATCAAACATGTATACCCCCAAACAAACAAAACTGACACTTGCATTTCAGGACCAAAATCCCTACTTCATCTCTTGAATTCTCTCCCAACAACCCCAATTTCTCGAAACTACATTTACCTGTTAACTTTCATAAAACTGCATCCCTGAAATAATTGATTCCTGAGATCGAAATAAGACACAGTACCTTTTTGATATGAAAAAAATAAAATGCTCTACTGAAAATTATATTATATACTGCTGTGATTATCTTTAACATTTATCTTTTCCCTGTCATCTAATCTAAAGTTACCAATAGGTTTAGACATATACATTATTTCATTCATACCAGGTTCAGAGTTCTTCCTTCATCTTTACAAGGTAATACTTTCGAATTGCTATCTTACAAGTTTAGACTCTCAGTCCTAAGCAAATGGGCATGTTGCTCTTTATGAATTTTGTGTCATACTAATGAGCAGTCTTGATAAGGTTTCTTTACACTGCCTCATCAGTAATTTTTCTGTATTTGTATTTCAAATAAAATACATCTTAGAAATTAGAAACTCATAAAGGAACTATGCATAGACAAGTAGCACCAAGTGCATTTACAAATGCCCATATGTTTTATTCATGGAAAGGCCACTTGGGCCCTTAGTGTCAACTTGTACTCACTTCAGACAGAGTTGTGATGATTATATTTATTTATTACAAACCAAAGCAAAAACAGAAGTAAAAATGAAGGTTTTTTGATAGAATAGTTCAGGCATCTCAATTAAAAAAAAAAAAGGTAAGAAAAGAAATCAGAAGAGCCCTAAATCAGAGCAAAAGAAAGAAGAAAGGAAGCAAAAAGGAAGAATGGAAGGATGGGAGAGAGAGAAAGGTTTTCAGGATAATTTTTATGTATGAACCTTTTCTTTTTAAAGTGTTTGCTATTTGAATCAAAAAATTAGATTGTAAGTTCTTGACTGTCTCATTCGCTGTTGTATACCCAGAACCTATCATTGAATCACAGTGAATATTTAGGTAGTACCTCTTTTTTTTTTTTTTTATTTTCCCACTGTACAGCAAGGGGGTCAGGTTATCCTTACATGTATACATTACAATTACATTTTCCCCCAGCCTTTCTTCTGTTGCAACATGAGTATCTAGACAAAGTTCTCAATGCTATTCAGCAGGATCTCCTTGTAAATCTATTCTAAGTTGTCTGATAAGCCCAAGCTCCCGATCCCTCCCACTCCCTCCCCCTCCCCCTCCCATCAGGCAGCCACAAGTCTCTTCTCCAAGTCCATGATTTTCTTTTCTAAGGAGATGTTCATTTGTGCTGGATATTAGATTCCAGTTATGAGTGATATCCTATGGTATTTGTCTTTGTCTTTCTGGCTCATTTCACTCAGTATGAGGTTCTCTAGCTCCATCCATGTTGCTGCAAATGGCATTATGTCATTCTTTTTTATGGCTGTACCTCTTGAGTGAATTTAAAAAGTATAAACTTGGAGTTCCCATTGTGGCTCAGAGGAAATGAATCTGACTAGTATCTGTGAGGACACAGGTTCAATCCCTGACCTCAGTCAGTGGGTTAAGGATCTGGAGTTGCTGTGAGCTGTGGTGTAGTTCGCAGACACGGCTCGGGATCCCTCATTGCCGTGGCTGTGGTGTAAGCCAGCGTCTACAGCTCCAATTCTACCCCCAGTCTGTGAACCTCCATATGTTGTGAGTACGGCCCCTAAAAAGACAAAAAATAAATCAATAAATAAAGTTTACAAAACATTTATGATTGTAGTTGTAGTGGTCCGTGCCTATTTCCACATTACACTAAAGCCACCATTGTGCCCTTAATTTGTTCTACAGGGTAGGTGGCTTACAGCTCACTGCAGAATACTTTCTTATGCAGTGTGTCTCCACTGAAATCTTACAATGTTTAGACTGCATCAAAAAATTAATGAATAAAAAGAAAAGTAAAGTTTAAGAATAATTATCTTAATTTATATCCAGCCAGGAGGAAAGTATGGTTTATGGAACAATAAACCAACACACACATTTTTTTTTTTTTTTTGCTTCGGGAAATTGATATGAGGGACACAGTCTCTAGAGGAGGTCAAGGTGATAATGGTTTATAAAGAATGTTCATGTATTTATATAGATGAAGTCTATGACATGCCTGAACTATTCTATCAAAAAACCTTCATTTTTACTTCTGTTTTTACTTTGGTTTGTAATAAATAAATATAATCATCACAACTCTGTCTGAAATGAGTACAAGCTGGCACTAAAGGCCCAAGTGGCCTTTCTATGAATAAAACATATGGGCATTTGCCCTGGAAGAAGTTAGCTTCAAAGCTAATGCTATTTACTAAATTTACTCCATTTTAGGATATTTAATGAGATAAAAGGAACTGTGTGTAAATTCAATTCTTATCACAGATTAACACATTGTACTCATGGACAAGGTTTTATATTAATTAGCATTGTTATTATTATTACTATTATTTGTAAAAGAACATTCAGAATTTAATTTTTCATATAGTGTCCTCTTTCCTTGAAGGTTGTTTGTTCAATTTGAAATCATCCAAATTGGCAATTCTTGGTTCTGAAAAGCCTGGTTTATATTGAATTTTTCTAAAGAATGTTGGAAAGAAATAAAAAAACTCAGAAATACACATTACTGTATAAAATAGACGATTAACAAGAACCTACCATATAGCACAGGAACATCCACTCAGTGGTTTGTAATAACATATATAGGTAAAAAGAATGGATAGGAGTTTTCATTGTGGCTCAACAAGTTAAGAACCTGACATAGTGTCCATGAGACTGCGGGTTTGATCCCTGGTCTCACTCTGTGTGCTAAGGATTCTGTATTGCCTCAAGCTGTGGCATAGGTCACAAATGCAGCTTGGATCTGGTATGGTTGTGGCATAGGCCTGTAGCTGCAACTCGGATTCAACTCCTAGCCTGGGAATTTCCATATGCTACAGGTGTGACCATAAAAAGAAGAAAAAATAAAAGAATGGATATATTTATATGTATGACTGATTCACTTTGCTGTACACCTGAAACTAATACAACATTGTACATCAACTACACTCCAATTAAAAAAAAAAAAAAAAAAACTCGGGGAGCTTCCGTCGTGGCGCAGTGGTTAATGAATTCGACTGGGAACCATGAGGTTGCGGGTTCGGTCCCTGCCCTTGCTCAGTGGGTTAACCATCCGGCGTTGCTGTGAGCTGTGGTGTAGGTTGCAGACGTGGCTCGGATCCTGAGTTGCAGTGGCTCTGGTGTAGGCGGGTGGCTACAGCTCTGATTGGACCCTTAGCCTGGGAACCTCCATATGCTGCTGGAGCAGCCCAAGAAATAGCAAAAAGACAAAAAAAAAAAAAAAATTATTGGAGTTCCGGTTGTGGCGCAGTGGTTAACGAATCCGACTAGAAACCATGAGGTTGCGGGTTCGGTCCCTGCCCTTGCTCAGTGGGTTAAGGATCCAGCGTTGCCGTGAGCTGTGGTGTAGGTTGCAGACGCGGCTCGGATCCCGTGTTGTTGTGGCTCTGGCGTAGGCCAGTGGCTACAGCTCCGATTCAACCCCTAGCCTGGGAACCTCCATATGCCCAGGAGCGGCCCAAGAAATAGCAACAACAACAACAACAACAAAAAGACAAAAAAAAGACAAAAAAAAAACTCGGAAACATCTTCAGTGATTCTGTCTTAGAATAAGTGAGACGTTTCAGCCATTGTGACTTTTTGTAAAATACCAGGGAATTCCTCAGAGTAAATTCAAGTCCTCAGATATCTTCAAATTTAGCCGTGTCTAGAACTCCTCACTGCAGAGACCTCCCCATCTTAGATAGAGAGAGATCCTGATTACTAATTATTAGCTTTGCTGGATTGTGACTAATGGTTTTATTCACTCAATACACGTTTTCCTCTTTCCAAAAAGCCACTTTAGAAAAATCTCATTCAACAGAGTCTGCTTTGTCTCTTCTGTGAGTGTCTGCCCAACCAAGTCTGAGGTTGGGGCAGTCAGATACAGTGATGCAGGTGGCACAGGTTACAAATCAGACAGATCTCAGTTTTAATTCATTCCTTGTAATTTATCAGTGGAATGACAGAGAAGATGTGCCTTTCTAGGCCCCAGAATCCTTGTGCATGAAAGCATTTAGCACACCCATGGTATATGGTGAGTGTTCACTGACTGTGCTTGGTAAGAAATAGGTTACTACCATTGATAGATATCTGTTCTATCTTTGTCATATTGTCTGATATATTTTGTTAAATTTCTTGAATTCTGGAATTAGGTGTTCATGTGTACCTTGTCTGGTTTAAAAAGATTTTTATAAAAGTGTAACTTAGAACTCACAATATCTTTTTGATGTATGTATTTTGGATAATTTGAATGGTTTTAAATAGATAAAACAGACTTTCAATAATACTACCAGTGAAACATTCAATCAGATATTGAATCTGATAACCCTTAATTTCCATATTTAGTCATTCATTAATTTATGGTAAACTTTTCAAGCACCTACTACATGCAAAGGACAATCAGACAGGAAGTTCTTGGTCCAATAGAGCTTACAACTTTTTTTTTTTTTTTTGTAAAGGACACTTATACTGGACAATTGAGTACACAATGTTTTGGTTACAAAGGTGAAAAATATTGAAAATTGAATGTGATCAAGTGCTAAAATTAATAGACCAATAAAAATATAACTTACTCCAGGGTGCAGAGAATGGTTGTTTGAGTGAATGGCATTTAATTTGAAAAGATAAGATTGAGCCAGATACAAAGTATACAAAAATGGCATTACAATATTTGGTGAAATGATGTGGGTGCCCCCTGGGATCTGTCATTTGTAGAACATTGCAAACTGTGGGAACAGTATATGAGAAGGTCCTGGGATACACAGGAGCATGATACAGCTAGGGATTTAAAGAAGGCTGCCATGTTAAGTGAGGGCACAAGAGTTAGGGCCTGTGAAGTAAGCTAGGTATAGATATTCAGTCTGACAGGTAGTGTGTATTTTGGATTCTATCTTGACAGTAATAGGAAATTACAAAATTATTTTAAACATGGGGGAGATATAATCTCTGCAAATTTCTAATACATCACTTTGGCTGCTTTTAAGAAAATGGATTGAAGAATGACAAAAATGGATACAGATGGAGTTCCCGTCGTGGCGCAGTGGTTAACGAATCCGACTAGAAACCATGAGGTTGCGGGTTCGGTCCCTGCCCTTGCTCAGTGGGTTAACGATCTGGCGTTGCCGTGAGCTGTGGTGTAGGTTGCAGACGCGGCTCGGATCCCGCGTTGCTGTGGCTCTGGCGTAGGCCAGTGGCTGCAGCTCCGATTAGACCCCTAGCCTGGGAACCTCCATATGCCGCGAGAGTGGCCCAAGAAATGGCAAAAAGACAAAAAAAAAAAAAAAAAAGGATACAGAAAGAAAAACACACAATCAACAGGAATACTGGCATTTACACTTGTCTTTAATACCTATCATTTAAATTTCTCAATGGCCCAGTGATTATGTTTTCTTATTATCTCACTTGGAGGAAATACGCTTAAAATGTAAACTATTTTGCCTAAAGTCTCTTAGACATGGAAATGTCTTGGTGTTAGAGTCCACATTTATTTTCACAGAAATTACCCTAGGGCAAACAAACAAACAAACAAACAAAACACCAACAGCAACAACAAAAAGTGAACAAAATCAGAATTTATTCCTGGCCTTCCTGGCCTGAACAGTGTTGGGTAACACTTAAAATTGAGAAAAACAAATTTAAGAAAAACCTGTGTAATTTCTCAGTACATATAAAATTTGGGGACATCCGCTACATTTGCTATTATGCTTACAAATAATATTTCCATATGGAAAAATATATATGCACGTATATGTGTATATGTGGGTGTAATCACAACTAAGTTCATTGTTAACTGCTTTCACTTGAAATTCCTGCTATTTTCCAGCAGGCTTGCTTTTTATATGCATGCTCATTTCATTAAAAAAAATCATTTATTTTTATTTATTTTTTAAAATGAATTTTATTTTTTCCATTATAGCTGGTTTACAGTGTTCTGTCAGTTTTCTACTGCACAGCAAATCATTTATTTTGAAATCTCCTCATATGTCTTAGAAAATCTACATCTTTGCTATCCCCACTAATAGTTTAGTTTCAGAAGGACTCTCAGCTTAATGAGTGAGAACAGTTAGAGACTTTCAGTTGCCATCCAGGCCTGTGACCTCACAAAAGTTATTTATCTTCTCCATGCCTGTTTCCTCACTGGTAAAAGGAAGTTACCGATATCACCTTTCTCATTTAGTGCCTAATGCACATAAAGTGTTTTAGAACATGCCTGGGAATTGACAAGGACTCATTAAATGTTGGATATGAAATGCTAGCTGTTGAAGAAATAAAAGTCACCCTCACATTTTTGGCATCAAAGCTTCAAACCTACATTCATCAGCACCTCTTCCCCCCAATGTTCTTTTCTTACCCTAGAGGAGGAATCCCTTCCCCTGTCAAATGCCATCTGTGAGCTCAGTCCTCTAAATCCCACCATCTCTCTTGTTCTCCAAGGCTCTCCTCCTTGAAGAATCTTGTTTCCTAAATCTCTCTCTCATGCTATTGAATCATCTTTTCATTAGCATGGAAGCATACTTATTGTCTTCTATTTTACAACCAGTGAGACATGCTCTTGACATTGCATAGTTGCCCTCTTATTTCTTTGTCCCCCATTACAAGCATATTTCTATAAAGAACCGTTCTTATTCTCCACACCACACAGTTGGCAAGAAAGATCCCAATCATTATTCTTGGTTCTATTTTCCTCGCCATGTCTGCCCCTCTTTCTAACACTCTGCATCTCTCAGAAATTTTCCTTCTCCCTTCTATTCCTCAAAGCACAAACCCTTTCTGATCACTGCTTCTTCCAACTTCATCTAGACCAGCATTATCTGTGTGTAGGCTGATAAAATGGTCTTCCAATTCATAGCTCCCCTAACACTCATAATCTTCTCAAAACATTCCTCACAAAGTTCCAAGAGTGATCTCAAAATATACATCTGAGTATGTCATTCTTCTATATCTACTATAACAAGGGCTTGCTACACATAAACCTCATGTGTGACTATTCAGCATTTTATATTCAGCACTTAGTGGATATTGTACAAGTAGACATTTTATGAAGGAGTGAGTGTCAGTTATTTCACAGCCATTGTTAGGAGTAAGAGTATTGTGATAATCTCAGAATGCTAGACATAAATCCTGGCTATTGTACCTACTAGTGGATTCAATTCTCTGTGCCTCAGTTCCCCAATCTCTAAAGTAATAACAGTAAATATAGCATAGGGTTGATGAAAGAATAAATATATAAATCTATTAGAATCATGTTTGTTACCTGTGTTGGTGATCATGATGATAATGATCATCTAATTTATCTGGACGCAAAACTTTTTATAAAAAAAAAAGATAACATTCATTTCTTCCTGGGGGAATCTTAGAAGCCTCTATAGCTCTAGAAATAAAGGCATCAATAAAAACTAAAATTTCAGTATTAAAAGGAAATTTCCTTTTGCCTAAATTGCTCTAGTGTGTTTATTTATTTCTTGCATCTAACAGCAAGTGATTTCCAAATCAGATGATCACAAAGTTTATGAACTACCAGAAAAGCAGACAGTACCAAAAGCTTTTGGCAGTTCATACATGGCACAGAGTGGCAAAGTGGAGTACTGGGCAAGATACTTTCAAAACAGAACAAGCATTTTCTTTGATTTATCCATTTCTCTCAGTAATTCCTTCATACTGAACTCCTATTCAGCATGAAACAGGAGCATACTTGTGATATTAGCCATCAGAAAAGATGACTTATTAACATCACATTTCATAGTAAGAGAAACACATGAGGAAGCTGCTGTTTGACTTGGAAAGCTAGCATTTTCTGAACAATGAACAAAAATTTAGCAAAGATGTCAAGTGAATTGGCCTTTTCCTTTTTATTGAGATAACATCCGTGTCTTTCTAAATTTTCTTTCTTTTTGCTGGTTGCAGTTATACTAGGATAATTATGCTGACATTGAGAGACAAATGTTGTCAGTGTCTCTTTTTTTTTCATGTGCATAATGGCCAAAATCATTTAGATTCAATTCAATAGAGGCTACCTTTCCTTGTTTCCAGCCATTTAAGCCTACATTAGGGTTTAAAAGACCTTCAGTAACTACCCCAGCCTCCATCCAAGGGAAAAAAAAAATCAATTTTCTAGGATTTCTATAGCTCTTTTTTGGTTTCCATAGCAGTCAAGGGCAAGCTGAGAAGAAGGAGGAAAAAAAAAAAGATTTATTTCCAACTCTAGTGAAAGCTGAGTCCCAAGATAAAAGAAAAAGCCAAGTATAATGAGAAAAAGGGAAAGTAAAAGAAAGCAAACTCCTATAGGTCTGTACCGAATATGACCTTTGTTCTGAGAATTCAAGGAGTAATAAATTATCAGAGAACATAGGACATCATTTGTGTCATTGAAGCTGTACCTCTTGCTTGACTAGGGAACTGAACAACAATACACAGATGGAGGGCAATGAATTTATGAAATTATGTGCCAGCTACCAGGATAGGGCTTGAAATGTGCACTTGCTGTTGGCACTAGAATTGGAGCTTGGTTGCTCTAATGCCAGAACTCCATACTCACACTCTGCTTTTTGTGCCAAAGTTAGATGCTCAGATTTGAAAGCTAAAATTTATCAAGTTTTAGCACTGCCTCTCCACAGCCAAATGATAATGGCATAAAAAAGGTACATTTTTTTTACTTCAGTTTAAAAGTAGAACTGCCACATTAAGATAAATTCACTCTCCTCAAACAATTCAGGTATGAAACATTTCCCTGTCAATGAACTCATCTTAAAGTGGCTAGAGAGCTTTTTCTTATTCTGTTGTACACTGGGTCGGGTGGCCTGGTGCCAATTTCCTCTGGCATTTAGCTTTAGATAAATATTTATTTTCTCTGTCCTGGACACTAATCATATCCTTTGATATTAAGAACTGTTTTAACGTGAATAGTAATTCAAAGACATTAAGGTGGCCATATTTGATGAAATAGTCTCTAGACAGTTTTTTAAAATGTAATCCCATTGTAAGCCACAACCTCACTATTTTGGTTTATCCTGAGGGCACACAATTATTTTTCATGTTATGATACTGAAGCTCCTATGCATCCTTTTCTGGCTACATCATGCCCATAATATAAAAAGCTATAGAAACATCGGGAATTCTCTATAATAAGAAATGCTTATTAAGTGCTCACAGGTTATATCCCTGAAGTCCTAAACTCTGTGTCAGCACTTCTCATTTCCTGGTTGCACCACAGAACCATCTAAGGAACAATGTAAAAATTACCTTTGCCCTGGCGCTACCCCAGACCAATTAAATCAGAATCTCCCAAAGTAGGGCTTAGACATCAATGCTTTTAAAGCTCCCCTGTTGATTCAAATGTGCAGCTAGAGTTGAGAAAACTCTTCTGTGTAAAGGGATAGTCTACATCTTTGTGGAAGCAAATCAAGAATGTAATGAGAAAGTACAACCAAATAAAGAAATGCTAAATCAGTGATCCTAGTACAAACATACATTAACTTGCTAATTTTCAGCAAGACAAGAATTAAGGATGCTCTAAAGAGTCACCAGATTTTTCCTGTTTTTACTTTATTTTGCATTTCCTTTATGCATCTCTTTTTTTTTTTGTAGAAACATTAATACACAAAGTATTTAAAAGTAGTGGAGTAGTTCTTATTGTGGCTCAGTGAGTGAAGGACCTGACATAGTGTCCATGAGGATATGGGTTCGATTCCTAGTGTCGCTCAGTGGGTTAACGATCTGGTGTTGATGCAAGCTGCAGCATAGGTCGTAGATACAGCTTGAAACTGGTATTGCTGTGGCTGTGGCGTAGGCCTGTAGCTGCAGCACTGAGTAACCCCTAGCCCGGGAACTTCCATATGCCACAGGTGAGGCCAAAAAAGGAAAAATAGCAGTGGAGTTGCTTGCTTGTGGAAAGAGAATGTGTGTGAGTGTTGTCATATATACTGTACAGAGTGAATTTGCTACTGAAAAATGGAATATAAAATGCCTTTTCTGTCTGTTGTACAAACAAGGGAAAATGGGAAACAGCACTCACTTGATGCCTCCTAGAGAAACATTTATGGCAAAACTTGGAGCAACAGCTCTGTGTGGGCTTGGTGGCCCATTCTAGGATAGTGCTCTGAGATCTGACCCAGTCATTTCAGACTCTGAAGAAGTGGCCTGCTCTTGAGTTGTAGGAGTGTTAGGCTGCAGAGTTAGGGAGGTTCAGACCTCTTTCTGGTATGATTAGGGCTATGACACAAGAGGAATCGGACATGGTGGAAGCCTGGCTCTAACTCTGTCCTGGCAGCCCAGTGTTAGCGGGTTTGGGTTTGGTATCACTTAACATGAGAGGCCCGTCCTTGTGGGTACAATTATGTGAACTGGCAAGCTGGTGGCAGTGTTGCTCTGTCAGCATTCATGATCAGAGGAATCCTAAGCCCTCCTCTCGTGTCATAGGGCCTACAATCCTTGACTGGCCAAGACTGATCATGTTAAAACCAGGGGCACTGCCAGTTTTGCCCAGGACTTTACTATAGGCCAATTCGTTTCCCAAGAGGCTAACCAGGAAGAGGTCAATTTTTAAAAAGTTAACACTAATCATCACCCAGTCTATTTCTCTCATTCATAGGACAGAATGGCACTTCTTGAGTGAACAGCCTATCCCATGGAGTTTGTAAGCACTCTCAGGCTTATCATTAGCATCCCAGGAGACTCTAGGAACTGACTGTAAATGGCTGAGTATCACCCTGGTAATGCACACCACACACACTTGAGCCTGAAAGAAAGGGGCGATTTTTAAGAAAAGCCTATAAACACGCATGGTCTAGTCTAGAAAGTATTGTGACCTTCGAGGTGAGTCAGTATCTACAGCCATAGTCCAAGTGTCCTCAAGGGCCCCAAATCCTTTTGGAGAAAGAAAGAGCTGTCCCCATGCTGCTTTCTCAGTTCCAGTTACTGTTACAATACCTCCACCTGATAGGCATTAAATTAAAACATGTAAACTCAGTAAAATAACATTAGCCAATATTTACTGAGTACTTAATATGAATTAGGAACCATTTTAAGTATTTTTATTTAATGACTCATTACATTATTCTTTGCAAGAAATTTGTAAAAGAGTTATTATTATTATCTTATTTTTAGGAAAGATTGAGTCATTAAGAGGTAAAGTCACTAGCCAAAGATGATGAGGCAAATAGGTGACAGAACTTGATTTCAGACGATACACTGTGGATTCAGACCCTGTATCACCGCTTGTCAAGGCATGAGTGAAGTATGTTTTTTGAAAAATGAATTTTTAAGGAGTTTGAATAAGAGTGAGAAGACTAGTTAAGATGGCACCTCAGTAGTCAATGTGACTTAGACGAGGTTATGTCACTGCAACAGGAAGCATGTAGACAGGATTCAAGAGGTGCTTGGGAAATTGGAATCAGCAAGACTTGGTGATGGAGTATTGGTGGCAGGTAAGCAAGAGAGATGTATCAATCACTGTTCTCAGCTTCCTATCTGGTGAAATGAGATAGGGGGCACTGAAGATAAAGGAAGTTGTGTCTGGAAGATCATGAATTGTGTTTTGGATGTGATAAATTTGAGAGAACCATGATATTTCAAATGGAATAATCAAGCAGGTTGTTGTGTGTATTCTTTACATTTCCTCTCAACATCATGATCAAAAAAGTTGCTTTGGCTGGAGTTTTGAATTGAGTGTGTCACAGTGAAGCTATGGAGGGCTAATTAATTATAGAAGAGGAAAATCGAGCAAAGGGATTCAGAAAGCATCCTATGCAATTTGTCATTTAGAACCCTGGAAATGGAAGGGCAACCCACACTTCATATTGAGAAGAATGGTCTAGAGAAGACACAAAATGATAGAATTATGAAATCTCAGGTGTAAATGAGATAGAAGAAAGGCAAACTATATTAGCAGTAGTAGAGATAAATGAAAAAAACAAACAAACAGTAAAACTTGATGATTGCCAATGTTGTAGGTAGGCATCAAGGGAGGATTCAAAGATACACATATGGTTTTATAATATGGATGCTGTAGAAAACAATACTGAAGTAAAATTTTGTTAATCAGTGAATGGGAATTCATTTTGACCTAATTTCTAGGCATCATTTATCTTTATTTATTTTGTAGAAAAAAGTCAGTTACTACTGATGAAAAAGTGAATATGATAAGACACGTGGGAGGAATTCCTGGTGGCCTAGCAGTTAAAGATTTGTCATTGTCACTGCTATGGCTTGGGTTCGATCCTGAGCCTGGGAATTTCTGCACCCATGGCTATGGTCAAAAAAAGAAGCATGGGAATACTAATTTTGAACAGCTAAACATATATCAATGATCTGATAACTTTTATAAACTTAAAACTAAAATCAGGAAAATGAATATTCTATTTAAGTATTTAGAAACATGTCAGTAATGTTGGCTTGTGCAGACCTTTTCATAGGAAATAAGCTATTAAGTTATCTTAAGCAACAACCAGAATTAAGAGTGTTACTTCAGATGTTTTCCTAAAACCTCAAAACACATTCCCAAGTACCCATGGGTCATCTAAATAGATACTGATTTATTCTTTGTCAAATATTTAATATTCAGTTTTCACATGATAGTACTTTTTTCCTAATGCCACTCTACTTGTGCATCAATACTGTTAAAATTGTTATCAGCTTATCATTAAAATAGTTATATAATACATATTATGGGAAACATTGATTACTACAAGATCTAGATAAATAGAAATGGATACAGATAGAGAATGTCTACACACAGATATTATCCAATGTTCAGTATTTATAAGACAACAAACTGAGAATGTGAAAATGTGTGTTCTAAGGTCTAGACTCTGAACTCCATGTCCCTTATGGGAAAAAACAAAAACAGAAAGAAACACTTTTCTTTATTTTCTGTTCCTGCACAAATTTTATACTTTTTATACTTTAGATGCTCAAAAGTTCTCTCAAATATATATTCCCACATGTAAAATAAGTATTCTTGTACAGTGGATTTAGTCTATTTTAAATCCTCTTTAAAGGTAAATAGTTGAACCTGATGTTCTAGAAATCTTTCTAGGTCTAATTAATTTTTTTAAAAATTTCAGCTCATATGTGTGCCTGCAGACATGCACAGACACATATAAGTTTGGTATTTGTTTTATTTCTTACTAGTTTTACTTATTTGTTTAGATTAATTTAATAATTATCTACTAGGGTCCCAAATAGATTAGTTTGTTTGTTATAGAAAATATAGGCACACCCTAAGGATATTGTGGGTTTAGTTCCAGACAACTGCAATAAAGCAAATATCTCAGTAAAACAAGTCACACAAATTTTTAGTTTCTGAGTGTATAAAAAAGTTACATTTACACTATATTGTAGTCTATTAAGTATGCAATAGCATTATACCTGAAAATGAAGTGTATATACCTTAATTTTAAAAAATCTTTATTGCTATAAAATGCTAATCATCATCTGAGACTTCAGTGAGTCATAATCTTTTTTGCTGGTGGAGTATCACAGTGAGGCTATGGCAGGCTAATAAACTAAGGAAAAAGGAAAATAGAGGAAAGGGTTTTGGAAAGAATCCTATGCAATTTGTCATTTAGAACCCAGGCAATGGCAAGGCAACCCACACTTCATATTGAGAAGAATGGTCTAGAGAAGACGCAAAATGATACCTAGAATTCTGGAATCTCAGGTGTAAATGAGGTGGAAGAAAGGCAAAGTATATTAGTATTAGTAGAGATAAATAAAAAAGAAATAATCAAAAAAAAAGCTTGATGATTGCCAAGATGGTAGTTAGGTGTTAAAGGTCAAAGATACCTGTATGGTTTTATAATATGGATGCTGTAGAAAACAATACGGAAGTGAATTTTGTAAGCAGGGAAGGGGAATTCATTTTGACTTCATTTCTAGGCATCATTTCTTATTTGTTTTGTAGGAGAAATTTAATTACTACTGATGACAATTAAATATGATAAGACACATGGGAAGAGTTCCTGGTGGCCTAGCGGTTAAGGATTTGGTGTTGTCACTGCTGTGGTGTGGGTTCAATCCTGGGCCTGGGAATTCGTGCATGGCGTTGGTGCTTCAATGTTGATGTCTGGCTGCTAAAGGCTGGGATGGTGATTGGAGAAGCCTGGGATGGCTGCAGCAATTTCTTTAAATAAGGTAACAGTGAGGTTTGCCACATGGATTGACTCTTTCTTTCACAATTGTTTTCTCTGTAGCATGAGATGCTGTTCGATAGCATTTTACCCACAGTAGAAAGTCTTTCAAAATTGGAGTCAATTCTCTCAATTGTCACTACATTATCAAATAAATTTAGGTGATACTTTAAATCTTTTTTTTTTTTTTTTGTCATTTCAACAGTCTTCGCAGAATCTTCAGCAGGAGCAGATTCTATCTCAAGAAATTACTTTTTATTCATCCATAAAAGGCAATTCCTCAACTAGTTAAGTTTTAGTATGAGATTTCTATATTCAGTCACATCTTCAGGCTCCAATTCTAATTCTAGTTATCTTGCTATTTCTACCACATCTGCAGTTACTTCCTCTACTGAAGGCTTGAGGCTTCAAAGTCATCCAGGAAAGTTGTAATCAACTTCTTCCAAAGGCCTATTAATGTTGATATTTTGACCTCTTCCCATCAATCACAGGTATTCTTAAAGGCATCTAGCTGATGACTCCTTTCTAGAAAGTTTTCAATTGACTTTACCCTGATCCATTAGTAGAATCACTATATATGACAGCTATAATCTTACAAAATAAATTCTTAAATAATAAGACTTGGAGTTCCCATTGTGGCTCAGTGGGTTACAAACCTGGCTGGTATCCATGAGGATGTGGCTTCTATCCCTGGCCTCGCTCAGTGGGTTAAGGATCTGGCATCACTGTGAGCTGTGGCGCAGGCTGCATACATAGCTTGGATCTGGTGGTGTTGTGGCTGTGTTGTCGGCAGAAAGCTGCAGCTCCAATTCAAACCCTAGCCTGGGAACTTCCATATACCGCTGGTGTGGTCCTAAAAAAAAAAAAAAAAAAATTGAATGTCAAAATTACTCCTTTATTTGTGGGCTACAAAAGAGGTATGTGTTAGCAGACAAGAAGATAACATTCATCTTCTTGTACATGTCCATCAGAGCTCTTGGGTGATCAGGTACATTGGCATTGAAGAGTAATATTTTGAAAGAAATCTTTTTTTTTTTCTATGAGTAGTATGTTTCAGTAGGTTTCAAACATTCAGTAAACCATGCTGTTAGCAGATATGCTGTCACACAGGCATTGTTATAGTGGATTTAGCATAATTCTTTTCTTTTCTTTTTTTTTTTTTTTTGCTTTTTAGGGCTGTACCCATGGCATATGGAGGCTCCCAGGCTAGGTGTCCAATCAGAGCTGCAGCTGCCAGCCTGCGCCACAGCCTCAGCAATGCAGGATCCAAGCTACATCTGCAACCTATACCACAGCCCACAGCAACACTGGACCCTTAACCCACTAGTGAGGCCAGGGATCAAACCCATAACTTCATGGTTCTTGGATTCTTTTCCATTGCACAACAATGGGAACTCTGGATTTAGGATAATTCTTAAGGACTCTAAAATTTTTGGAATGGCAAGTGAGCACTGGCTTCAACTTAAAGTCACCAGTTGTATTAGCCCCTAACAGGAGAGTCAACCTGTTCCTTAAAACTTTGAAATCAACATTAACTTCTCCTGTCTAGCCTTGAAAGTATTAGATGGCACCTTCTTCTAATAGAAGGCCTTTTGGTCTACACTGAAAATCTGTTGTTCGGTATAGTCATCTTCATTCATTACCTTAGCTAGGTCTTCTGAATAACTTGTAGCAAGTGCACTTGGATGTTATGTAGATGGCTTCTTTCCTTAAACCTCATGGCTCAGCCTCTGCTAGCTTCAAACTTTTGCAGTTTTCTACCTTCTCTCAGCCTTCATGGAATTGAAGACAGTGAGGGCCTTGCACTAGATTAGGGTTTGGCTTAAGAGAAAGTTGTGGCTGGTTTGCTCTTCTATGCAGTCCACTTAAACTTTCTCCATATTGACAATGAGTCCATTCCTCTTTCTTCTCATTTGTCTTTTCCATAAATTGCTACTTTTAACTTCCTTCAAGAACCTTCTCTCTGCATTCTCATAACTTAGCTGTTAGGCATAAGAGGCCTAGAGTTTGCCCTAGCTGGGCTTTTGACATACTTTCTTCACTAAACTTAATTATTTTTAGTTTTTGATTTAAAGTGAGAAATATGTGACTCTTCCTTTCATTTGAACACTTAGGAGCCATTATAGGGTTATTAATTGACCTAATTCTTACCTTACTGTGTTTCAATGTATAGTGGAGTCTGAGGAGGTGGAGAAAGACAGGGAAAAGGCCACTCAGTGGAGCAGTTAGAACACATATGTACAGATTAAATTCATCATCTTATAGTGTTCCAATGCAATTACAGTAACAACATCAAATTTACTCATCACAGATTACCATAACAAATGTAAAAACAATGAAATGTTTAAAATATTGAAATAATCACCAAATGGTGGCACAGAGACACAAAATGAGTAAATGCTATTGAAGAGTGGCATCCGTGCACTGACTTGACACAGGGTTGCCACAAACCTTCAATTTGTAAAGATTGCAATGTCTTAGAAGTGCAATAAAGCACAGCACAATTAAGTGAGTTTCTCCCTGTGCTAAATAAATAAATGATCTCCTGACTTCAGTGAGCTTTAACTCTTTATTTACTTTTAGAACAAGAGCATGGAATCTTGAATGGTGTTGGGAAATCTGGGTCTTGCCCTCAGTACTGGCAAATATGAGTGGCATCGTCTTTATGAAGTTACTTGGTATTTTTGTAGTCTCAGTGTCATCTGCAAAAGGGAAATGATTGTGACTAGCTCAGAGTGTTAGCAGAGACTATTTTTCAACTACCTGGCACAAAGCAGTAACTCAATCCTGTTCACTATCATGTTATAACTGATGGCTAATGTAACCAGGGTGATGAATGGGGTAACATAACTTGCTTTGGAAACTGAAAAAGGGAAGCATTTGTTTCTGACTAGGATAAAGAAGGATCTGTCTTGAATTAGTCGGAGTTTGACAGACAGACAAAGGAAGGAGGGCCTTTTAGGCAGACAGCTGTCTGCACTGTTGTGCACAATAGGTAGGAAAGGCTGCAAAGCGGGGGGGTAGGGGGGTGGGGGGGGGGAGGAAAGGGAGAGGACAGGGGCTGATACCAGCAAAGGTATCTTCAGATCTGTATTTCCTCCTCAGATCTGTATGTCTAATTTCTTAGCCAGCATTGCTACTGACTGCCCCACAGACACTTCAAATTCAATATTTCTCAAAAAAAATTTTAAAAATACTTTATTGTCTTTTCTCCCAATGCATACTCCCCCTTCTCTACTCCTTACCAATGTTGTAGCCCTCCTCCTAACCCAGTTGAGAAAAAAATGGAGTCAATTTCAGTGTGTAAAGCTCACATGCTATGTGATGGTACCTATTATTATAGGGCCAGAAAAAAAGGAAACAACTGAAGTTTGCTATTTGGTGAAGCTTGAGTAGGAGAGAGAGAAAAAGATGGTAATTTTGCAGCTGAATATTTAGTTCAGATGCTTCCCTGGAACTGTACCAGTAGTATCTTCAAAGACCCATCCCTTTTATTATTTTTCATCTAAAAATGTGTTGGTTGTTTCCTTGGAGTTCCCATCGTGGTGCAGTGGTTAACGAATCCGACTAGGAACCATGAGGTTGCAGGTTCGGTCCCTGCCCTTGCTCAGTGGGTTAAGGATCCGGCGTTGCCGTGAGCTGTGGTGTAGGTTGCAGACGCGGCTCGGATCCCGCGTTGCTGTGGCTCTGGCTTAGGCTGGTGGCTACGGCTCCAATTAGACCCCTAGCCTGGGAACCTCCATATGCCGCGGAAGCGGCCCAAGAAATAGCAAATAGACAAAAAAAAAAAATGTGTTGGTTGTTTCCAAACTCATTTAACCCTAGAAGTTGTGCTGCAGTGTACTCTGCGTTCTGTGTTTGTTTGCTTATGCTTTTGTTTTGCTTTAAGTATAGTGAATATTAAGTTAAACATACACTCTCAAAAGGAAGTTGTGTCTGAAGACCAAACAAGAATATTCAAGTTCCTGTAAATGACTATTATTTCTGTCTAACTTAATGATATTCCTTGATATTTATTTGAAAATTTATCTTTGGGAAAAAATGCCTAGGTATAGTTTCCTCACTTACTAGATTATCAAATATGCAAGCTTGACTTTGGCATGAAATCAAACAATGATGTAGTTCCCTCATGTCACTGATTTGTAGTCAGTTAAAAGTGTGTTTATTTGAGTTACGTATCTACCAAGTGTTTTACAGACCCTTTTTTAATTCTAGTGTATTCATTTTAGTAATGTTTATTGAACATATACTTGTTTAAGCTGTACTTATTTTTTTTTTCTCATTTAAACTAGTTTAGTCACAATATAATCTAAAATAATGTATTCTAAGGTAATTTGAAAAGTCTTGGTAAAGAAAACTAAACTGATAATTTTAATAATGAACTAGAAAATATAGATTCAGTATTAAAAGCCAAAATACACCAGTTTAGGTCTTTGTTTTAAATTTATTTTCTTTTTGAACTAGCCAGCTTTATGAGGTTAATGCAAAATCAAGGTGATTTAGTTATCTGTTCTCAGTATGTAGAAGGCAAAATATTTCCACATTAAACCACATTCTTCCCAAGCTAGACACCTCAATTTATTTATTTATAATTCTCATGATTCCAATAAGAACATATATGAAATCTATGAACAGTTAGCTTAGTATCTTATCAAAAAGTTATGGCAATACAGGTTTCTCCTTCTGTCTGAAAGTAGAATGTTTCTATGAAAACTTAAGCTGAAATGGCATAAAACAAAGCAATTTTCAATTTTTAACCTTTGTATAAAAGTGAAAATCCTCTTCAAATTTCTTTCAGTTATCAGAAACAGATACTAATGTAGGTCTTTCTTTTGGAAAAGTGAAGCGGTATAAAGCTAACTTTTGAAAAGCAGGGGATACCTGTAATCTAATTGAAGACATTAAATTTGAGCATATCATATCTAATGCAAATGCACCACTTACCACCTTTTTTGTATATAAAATGACTTATTTTAGGAGTTCCCTTGTAGCATAATAGGTTAAGTATCTGGCGTTGTCACTGTCGTGGATCCAGTGGCTGCTGTGGCAAGGGTAGAATTCCTGGCCAAAAATCATCATCATAATAATAAAAGTTTAAAAAAGTAAAACTACTTCTTTCTTATAAGTTGCTCTTTAGTAATTAGTATACTTGCTGGTTTTTTGGTTCCAAGTCCGATTACATACAGATTAATGTTTCTGATGTTGTTCTAGAACAAAACACTTGTGGACTAAGATCCTTATTTTGGATTGATAATATCAATGACTTAGACCTGTTTGCTTTACGAAAGTGTGCGTGAATGACTGAATCAACAATTTATAATAAAAGTTAGACTGATTAAGCGAATTACAGAACTAAAACCTGAGTTGTTTCTCTACTCTCTTCTATTAGTACTGACTTTTAGTTCTGCTTTAATACATATTCTACCTACAATAAACTTTAAAGTTTCTTGGTATTTTATTGTGTGCTAATATATTAAAATAAATTCATTTTTGGTTAAATATAATATGATTTAAAAGCATTCTGTTTTTGAATGTGTATCAATAGATTTCAAATTCTTGTGGGCAGGAGGGCAAATGATATCTTTGCAGTTCTTGCTGTATATTTTCTAATAAAAAAAAGTTTTATGCAAGTCTAATAGAAGCTTTAGCTATAAAATGTAAAGTAATAACAATGGCAATAATAATAACAATAATGTAACTTTCTAAGCAATGGTCTCTAAAAGAGGCAGACTTTCCTGACAGATAGAAATATGATGTTAGCATATTTAGTCTGCTAATTGTGTCATCTTGAACACATGCCCACAAGTTGCGATGAAGGATAAAACCAGTCTTTATGCTGTTACATGGATTCAGTTATAGGGATTCCACCCAGAGCAGGCGAGTTTGGATGCACTGTCTTATTTAAAAATCTTGCCATTTGGCACCTAAGCCCTGAGGCAGAATTCCAACCAAATTGTAAGGAGAAATGACGCCAGCCTAACAGATGAGCAGAAGGGCCAGGCCAAGAGTCCATGTTCACATATCAAATGTGTTTATTTAGGGCAGGATTCCCAGTTATAAGTCTTCAAACGTGTGTAGAAAAGCTGTGCCAACATAAAGAGGTTGCCTTGCCTTTAATCCCCTTAGACCAAGGATTAACCTTGAATTTATTTTTAGAAATGCAATTTAGCCGCAAAACTCTGTTATCTTTTTAAGCTGGAGAAAGAATAGGTAGTTTTGGATTTACTGCATTTAATTGCTCAATCCTGACTCTATTGTTTATCTAATCGTTTATTATAATTACAATAATTTAAATGCCATTAATTCAAAATTTTGTGTTGATTGCATCCACACTAAACTATTGTTTGTTAATGATATAGCATCATAGTATATAGGACTGATATTTTGTAAAGATGATTAGTGATTTCCTTCATATTCCCACTGTATTCACTCAAGGCTGTACATAAGGCTATGAATAATTACATTTGACCTTTACAAGATAATGAAAATTAATATTTTACTGGGTCATTTTATCCCTAGAGGACTATTGATGAAAATGTGTGAGAAGAATAAATTGTAAATATTTTATTGAGACTCAGTATTATGGTTCTATACTATACTATAAATGTAAAGCTTCTAAATGCTTTATATTCCATATGAAAGCCAAATGCTAATCTCTAGATAGCTTTATTAGATTGTCTCCACATAAGGCACCATTCTTGTGAAAACTGTTATGATTTTATTAAATAAGCAAAGCATGCCAATTATAGGGCTATTAGACAATGTAGATATGCACAAAGAAAAATGGCTAACAAATCACTCCAAACACATCAGGCTTTAAAATGAAAATATTGTGTGCTATTTACACATGTGTTTATATTAAAGTGAGATCACAGTGAATGTTTAGTACTAGAATCTGTTTATTTATTCACTTAAAAAATATTGGTACTGTTGCCTCATTTTAAAAAATGCACCTATTACATTACTTTCAAATTAAAGGTATATTTAGGTTGTTTGTAACTTTGCACCTTAAATAAAAATGCTGTGTATCTTCTTTAACATAGCTTGGAAAATGTATCTGAATGTTTTCTCAGGCTCTAACCCTGATAGTATTGCCTGACTTAATGCTATACATTTTTCTAAGTGTGTTAAAGTACCCTCCAGAAAGTTAATTCTAGTAAAAACTTACACCATCTTAGAATGAATTCCATCACAAAATGAAAAACACTGGCTGAGAGTTCCTGTCCTGGCATGCGGAAGGGAATCCGACTAGGAACCATGAGGTTGCGGGTTCGATTCCTGGTCTCACTCTGTAGGTTAAGGATCCGTCATTGCAGTGAGCTGTTGTGTAGATCACAGACATGGCTTGGATCTGGCATTGCTGTGGCTGTGGTGTAGGCCAGCGGCTGTAACTCTGATTCGACCCCTAGCCTGGGAACCTCCATATGCCACAGGTGTGGCCCTAAAAAGCCAAAAAAAAAAAAAAGAAAGAAAAAAAGAAAGAAAGATAAAGAAAAAAGAAAAGCACTAGTTGAAATCAGAAAATTTTATCATTTACCCCCTGATAAGAAATAAATAGTCATTCAGAATATTTTTTTCTATAATTGTAAATGACTTTGAACTATTTGGACTAGATTTTATTGGTCAGTTTTATATTATGTGATTTCCTTATTTGAATGTAAGATCCAAGAAAGTTTACTTTGTTTTATTCAATTTCTGTCTCCAGTAACTAGAACAATTTCTGCAACATAGAAGGAACTTATCTTCAACTATTTTGTTTAAATTAACAATTTTTGAGGCATCATTTCCGTTCTTTATACATTTCTCTGTTATATTGGTGTGTCTGTGTATTGATTTGTGTTATGTGTGTGTATATTAACTGTAAAGATATTAATCCCTTGTCTGCCAAAAAATCAAAGTCTGTTTTTTACCAGTTACCTAAAATGTGTTTATAGCATTACTTGCCTCCTTTCCTCCTTCTTTCTCTCTAATTTTTATTTTTAAATATACATACTGTTAAATAGACCAATCTGTTTTTTCTGCCTTTGGAATCATGTTTAAAAATCTTTCGTTTTTAAAATGCATATATTTAAATTCACCAAGAATTTTATTTTTCTAAAAATCTGTTAAATAGTAGCATTTTCTCTTGATTTTTAACCTGTTATCCTAACACTATTTATGAATTAGCTCCATTTTCCTAAAGGTGACTAATATATTCCTTACATATATTAAATATCTAGGAATGTTTGCCCTGTTTCGCTTTTGTTATACTCTATTGATATAACCATTTTCTTAAGTGCAATATAATTTTCATTCAATTGATAATGTTTTAATAGCTGATAAAGAAAAGTCCTCTTTACTCTTGATTTCATCTACATGCTAACGTTATTAAATTTCATTATAAATGAATTCCCACCTTCATTAAATACATTTTGATTTCTCTTAGTCTTATTTTCATCCACATGCAAATACAGGCATGTTACCTCATGCCTGTATTTGTCCTTCCAATCTGGATGCCATTTTCTTCTATACAAACTTTCTGATTGTCTCTTGAAGGATGAATTAGAAAACTTCAGGACTCAAGTGAGAGAATGAGTAAGTAATGTTATATGATTAAAGGATACCCACAGTGTGACTAATGTAATATGTAGTTTGGATAAATTAAACATATGTGCTAAAAGATATTCTGAGTAAGAGAAGCCCCTCAAAGTAAATCAGTTAATGTGAAATTTCAAAGCAAAAGCTCTTTATGTAGTTATATTGCAAAATGCCACTAACCACTTTTATGTTACATTTTACACTGCATTTTTTTTTTGTCTTTTTGCCATTTCTTGGGCTGCTCCCGTGGCATATGGAGGTTCCCAGGCTAGGGGTCGAATCGGAGCTGTAGCCACCAGCCTACGCCAGAGCCACAGCAACATGGGATCCATGCCGCGTCTGCAACCTACACCACAGCTCACGGCAACGCCAGATCCTTTAACCCACTGAGCAAGGGCAGGGACCGAACCCGCCACCTCATTGGTTCTTAGTCGGATTCGCTAACCACTGCGCCACAAAGGGAACTCCTACACTGCTTCTTTTTAATGTATTCTTTATGATACTTTGTCCTTTGTCAAGGATATAAAATTTTCTCCAAAACACTTCCAAGAACCTTGTTTCAAAGTAGATGGACTACTTTAACTTCTGATAAAATAGTACAGTTACACTTTGTTTTAATTAAGGGTTTAATTTTATAGCTGATAGAAGCAAGAAACTAATCATGCTTCTTAAAAAAAAAGAATTTTTCAAAAAGCAAATTGACCAAGCTTTACAAACTAGAGAGTTCTAATCATGGTGGGCAGGAGACTCTGGAAGCGGCCATTATAGGGAAGCCCATCTAGTTTCATTCTCATTCTTCAGCCCTGTGGGAGAAGGGATGGAAAGATGCAGAATCTCTTGGGGAGCAGCTGATCCAGAGTGCCCGAAAAGACAAATTACAGCTTTCAAGAGCTGGGAAATAGTCACTGAAACGAATCACCCTTGCTAAGGTGGTAATGGCTGATTGCTGCACGATAAGCAATTCCAGAAAGACTTTGTTGCCAAGAGGCTGAAGGTTGAGGACAAAACATTAGAAAGAATTTCTGACTGATAGCCTGGATTCCAGGTGAGTCAGAAGGGAATGTTCTAATCAAAGATTATAAGTATGATCAGGATGAATTAGGAAGGTGGTTTAAATAGGATTTACAATTAAGGTGCCACATATGTATTGCTATTTCCTTATTGAATTTGTTCTAAGGGAATGATAGCCTCTTTTTATTAATTTTGAGCTTACCCAATTTATTAATATATTTTAACTGAAGCAAAAGTAATGATATACAACACCCTATTAAAAACCTAAAATATAATAAAGTTAGATATCTGTCTTCCCGAAAAGAAATCTCTGAAATGCCTCATTCTGCTGACAAGCATATGATTACAAACTGGAATCTTTTCTTTTTTTTTAGGGCTGCACCTGTGGCATATGGTGGTTCTCAGACTAGGGGTCAAAACGGAGCTGTAGTGGCTGGCCTATTGCCACAGCCACAGCAACGCGAGATCTGAGCTGCATCTGTGACCTACACAACAGCTCACGGCAATGCCGGATCCTTAACCCACTGAGCGAGGCCGGGGATCAAACCCGTGTCCTCATGGATGCTAATCAGATTCATTAACCACTGAGCCACAACAGGAACTCCGACAAACTGGAATCTTAAACTCATAGTTAGAGACTTGGAGGGGAGCTGCCAAAAGAAAAAGAGGAAAATCAAGCTTAAATTGTTGAATGGAAGGGCAATGCAGAGACTGTTATAACTTACTCAGGTATGAGGGACAGAAGGCTATCTTCTAGCAAAGATGTGTAAGGCCAGGATAAATCATGTGACTGTTGCTTACCTTCTTTCGATAATTAGGAAAACAAAATGAATCAAAAAAATTCTTTGTGGTTTATTTAGAGAAAAAAAGCATGAAGCCTTATAAAAAAAGTTCCTTTCTGAGTGGTCCTATCATAGCCCAGCAGAAACAAATCTCTCTGATATCCATGAGGACACAGGTTCGATCTCTGGCCTTGCTCAGTGGGTTAAGGATCCACATTGCCATGACCTGTGGTATAGGCTGCAGATTTGGCTCGTATCCCTCATTGCTGTGGCTGTAAGTAGGCCAGCAGCTGTAGCTGGCAGCTACAATTAGACCCCTAGCCTGGGAACTTCCATATGTCATGAGTGTGGCCTTAAAAAGACAAAAGACAAAAAAAAACAAACAAACCAAAAAAATAGTTCTTTTCCATTAGTATTTTAAGTAGAGATTGTTTTGTTTAGCATTATCCAATTTTATAAATTACAGCTCATCATAAGATATTTAGCCATAAAAATGTCTGAGCAATAAAAATTTATAAAATTGTATCAATAGCATCAATATAGAGAACATTAGTTTCATACCTCCTTTCTCATAGCCAGTTTATCCTCTTTAGGAAAGTTTGTCTCAGTGGAACTGCTTGGTTCCATACTTGCCACAGTTGCATTAAAATTTTGAAATATAGCAAAATGATACCAAAACTATAAATTTTACCTCACTAATAGCCATCAAGAAGCAGCATAACTTGACGTCAGGCTTGGTCACTGATTCCTACATTTTCATATCATGACCATTATATGCTTATACGACTAAGTCTTATCTTTCATTTGCCAAAATTGAATTTCTTATATCAGCTGGTCAAAAAATATTTTGGGCTATTGCTCAGTGATATCATTCAGTCAACAGAGAGCTCATAAAGTTTACAATATTATAAATTTTTATAAAAAAATTAAATAATTAGGTGTGCTGAAAAAAAGCCACATCTTCAGTCTCAGTCAGATGATCTCTGCTTCCATCTCTTCAAGCACTTTGTGCAGAAATAGTCTTTCCAAAAAGCCAAGTGTTGATCAGTTATGCAGACAGCTTTAAGGAGAGTTCAGAAAAATTGAGACATGAAGAGTTTGTCTTTGTAACAACATCTTAAACATTAAATAAACAGCAGGCTTGATGTTGATTTTGTCAGTACTGAAAATAAAATATTTGCTAGGAAAGCATTTTATATGATTTTATTAATTCCTTCGGCAAATATTTATTGGATGTGTTCTATACACTAAGCACAGTTCTAAGCACTTGATACATTCATTAGTTAATAGAAAGGACAAGATCTCTGCCTTTTCAGAGTTCACATTCCAGTACAGGAAGACAAAAAATAAATAACACAAATATAACACACAAACATAATAATTTTTTTTTTGTCTTTTGTCTTTTGTTGTTGTTGCTATTTCTTGGGCCGCTCCCGCGGCATATGGAGGTTCCCAGGCTAGGGGTCTAATCGGAGCTGTAGCTGCCAGCCTATGACAGAGCCACAGCAACGCGGGATCCGAGCCGCGTCTACAACCTACACCACAGCTCATGGCAACGCCAGATCGTTAACCCACTGAGCAAGGGCAGGGACCGAACCCGCAACCTCATGGTTCCTAGTCGGATTCGTTAACCACTGCGCCACGACGGGAACTCCACCTCTTTTATTATTAAGAAGCTAAAATTTTGAAAAGAAAGAGCACTTTTAAGCCAAATAATATTTTGAATGGCTCAGGTAAATAGTAGTTTTAAAAATCGTTCATTCTTTTCTTCTTTTCCTTTTTTTGTAAATTCAGCAACTTCCTTCTATCTTATTCTTCTGTCAGAGTTCTGAAATGTCTGCCTTCAGAGGGCCCATAAATAATCATAAAGATTCTTAAAGTTATCTCCTTATAGAACTATTCTCATGAAAGTCATGAAATTTGACAATGTCACCTCATCAACGCACAGGAAATACCCATGATGTGAAAGTCTGCACCAGACAATTAGTCCACCATTGGTTTCATATACAGTTGCAAGCATGGGATGGTATTTTAACAAAATATAGGTGCCTTTTTGCAGTGATGCTATATTTTCATAATACCTTTAGGAAGCGATATTATAGATAATGATTTTGCTGGCCTTCATGATTCATAATCAGAAAATAGAGTATAGTCTAAAATAGGGAAACTGTAATTTTTTCTGTTTCTATATTTTCTAGCAACAGTGTTATTGGAGATCAAAATTTCTGGGACTGACTTCTCTGGATTAAATTAAATAAATTATATCAGAAAATGTATCAAAAATCACTGATTTTTTTTTACATTTTTATTAAAGTATAGTTGATGTACAGTATTGTACCAGTTTGATGGAGCACATCAAAGTTACCCAGTCGTAAATGTATATATTTATATATACATATTTACATATGTAAACATACATACATATATATGCATTCCCTTTCTTATATTATCTTTCATCTTGGTCTATCCAAAGAGACTGGATATAGTTTACTGGGCTGAAAAGTAGGACCTCACTGCTTATCCACTCTAACTGTCATAGTTTGCATCTACTAACCCCAAACTCCCAGTCCATACCATTCCTTCCCCCCTCTCCCTTGGCTACTACAAATCTGTTCTCTATGTCTGTAAGTCTGTTTCTATTTTGTAGATAAGTTCATTTGTGCATATTTTAGATTCAACATTGAAATGACATCATATACTATTTGTCTTTCTCTAACTTACTTCACTTAGCATAAGAATCTCTAGCTGTATCCATGTTACTGCAAATGGCATTATTTCATTTTTTGTGGCTGAGTAGTATTCCACTGTGTACCATATCCTCTGAATCCATTCATCTATTAATGTATATTTAGGTTGTTTCCATGTCTTGGCTATTGTTAATAGTGTTACTATGAACATATGGTTATATGTATCTTTTCAAATTATAGTTTTGTCTGAATATAGATCCCAGGAGTGGGATTGCCAGATCGTATGGTAGACCTATGTTCAGTATTCTAAGAAACCTCCATACTGGTTCCCTACCATGGTTGTACCAATTTACATTCCCACTAACAGTGTAAGAGAGTTCCCTTTTATCCACACACTCTCTTAGAATTTTTTTACTTGTAGACTTATGAATGACCAGAAAAGTCACCAATTCTTATTTTATTTTAGTGTTGTGTTTTTCTTTATGTATGCCAACATGAAAAATTGGCTGCTGCCTTTAATGTGTAGCCAATAAGAGAAATTATGATGAGATGAATGTTTCACCTTAAGAGGAAATCATTTTCTAGTACAAGAATCCACATTAGAAGAGAGCAGTGAGGAGACCCCTTAATGACTCTTTGGCTTACTCTTTTAAAACAACAAATCTAAATATAAAATACATAAGAGTACAAGTTTTCTCTGGATGCAGACTTCACTATTTCTGTTCCTGAGATGGGTGAGCTATGTTTGAAAGGTATGTCAGCCTTTCTTACTTGGCCTTGGCCAACTGTGACACTTTCTTTAATACCATGAAAACTGCTGTGCATGATGCTATATGTGTAAATCTGATAACCTAAGTTTACATACCACAATTGCAAACTTTATTATACTGTCTCTAGCATGTAGCTTCTTAAAGAGTCTAAATGGAGTTGAAAATATGCCCCACTATTTGTTCTATGTTAATACTTAATATTATTTCTTCCTAGCTTTGAGATAATGCATTCTGACATATATTTTGAGTGTCGGACATCTGCGATGGAGTGTTACATGTGAAAGAATAACATCCATTGCATTTACAGATAAGCAGCTAAATCGTTATTTCTTGTAATCTTTGTGTATTCCTGATGCTTGATATACTGATATTACATCCTTTTCATGTCTATTCTTACTTTGAATACATAGTCCAAGAACTTCTCTTCAATAATCTACTGTTTTATCTTTTATCTGTGCATTTTAACTCTAATGCCTGCTGGATCAAACACTTCCTTTCATTAATAAGATGAAAAGATTTTACATTTAAAAAACAAACCAGTATATTTTAAAAATTAGAGACAAAAGACAGAGATTCCAGAGTATTTAGTGAGCGCTGCATATTTATCAAGAATATATATTGCTTGCGAAGTTCAAGCACATTAAGGTAAAATTTGAACATTTGTCTTTAGAAAGGCAGAATAGTATATTTAAAAATACAGAAGAAACAAAAAACTTATTTCCAAAGTAGTGCTGATTGGTGTAGATATTAAAATTTTCAGTTAAAAATATGGGAGTAAAAGAAATTCAAAATGACCGTTAGAAGTTATTTTTGTTCCTTATGACACAACCAAACCCTTATTTCTGTTCCTTTATTTATGGTATAACAACATATGCTACAATATATGTAATCATAGCATTGTCTGTAAAAAGTTCCACATTTAAGTATTCTTCCTTTTTGATGACATGATAGCTAATTTTAGTGAGTAATGTTTTTCTATAAAATTTGAATACAAATCTCCAAAACAGAATCTAATATTAATAGAGAAGAAGTATCTTAGGAAAAATCATTCTACGCATCTGAAAAAATATGTATATTTTCTATCAGAAGAAGTAAAAAGTTTTGGGTGTCTGTAAGATATGAGTTTTTGTTTTGTTTTTGTTTGTTTTCTCATGAAGGGTTAGGAGGAATGGTTGTCCTCCTCTCTGCTGCCAGAGAAAAGGAGGGAGTGTATGTGTAAAACTGAGTCAGTTTTAATGTCCCCTAAAAATGTACTTGAGACTCTGGAGCCTAACCATGCGCCATCCCATCTGTCTCTTCCCTTAATGATTACATCCACTTTTCATTGCTTTGTTTTTCATTATAGATTCTTTCTTTTCAAAAGCTGTTTTCTCAGTATGGTACAAATTCTTTCATTTCTCTTGCTACTCTGTGGTCACCTGTTCAGTTTCTTTCTTGGGATTTTTCATGTCAGATTCTTTCCCATCTTTGTCCCAGCAACAAATGAGCCCCCCCCCTCCCCCACATGTGAGCTGCCAAGCAGTCTTACTCCTAAAAGCCGACATAAACTGATAAGGAAATGAAAAATGTTTTGCCTTGCTGCCTGCAGGCGTTAAAGACTTCACTGATCTTGTGTTAATTGGTTTGATGATTTTATTCTGAGATCTTCCTGTCAGCCTACTTTTGGCATCAGTATTTTCTCTTGTATTGTAGTCTTGTACAAGGCAACGATGGGCCTACCTGTTTGTCTTTGAACGTTGCAATTAAGTAATTAATAGAAATCATTTCTTAATGAATTTGTTGTTCCATGCAATGAGATGTCATTTCATATCCAGACATACTTGAGAGGGAGATGAGATGTCTCGAAAAGGTTGTATAATTTGCTCATAGTCACGCAATTATTAGTAGATCTAGATTAAATGGGGAGGGAGCCCATTTTTTTTGGTCATTTAAGCAATAGATTTTTGTTCAAAGAAAAAGCTGTAAATCCATATGTTGATTCTTTATACTTACCATTATTTTACTGTTTTATCTGATTTTTCCTTTCTAAAACCCTCAATATAGATCTTATCAGTAGTATGTCTGACCTTTCTCATTTCTAAGAGAGAATTTTTAAGAGTAAATGTAAGCACTTGTAAAAATATTCTTTCATGATATACAATAATATATGAATGAAAACTGCTGTTAATATCTTTTCTTGTAAGTCTGTCTTAATTTTTTTCATATATTTTTGGTTGCTCCATTATACACTTTAATTCTCATTTCTTTGCTGGACAAATATTTACTCATATTCTGTTATATTGCAGACTTTATAGATGCTGGAAATGTATCAGTGAACAGTACAGATAAAATTGCTGTCTACTATAGTGGCAAGACTCAGAAAAATAAAGAAACAAATTTAAGCATGCAAGTATTAGATAATAATAAGAAAAGTAAAGAAAAATAGAGTGGCTATGAGACTTAAGAAGTGATGAGGAAGTGGAAGTTTTCAATTTTGAATAAGAAGATAAGGAAAGTCTTTATTGGGAAATGGCCTTAAAGAAAAAAATCTGAAATAAGGGTGATAACTATGTGATTATCTGGGGGAAGATTATACCTGGCAAATGAAACAGCAAATTCAAACATGCTGAGGCAATAAGGTACTTGTCTTATGGGAGCAGTAAAAAGGTCAAAAGTGTAATGTAGCTAGAAAAGAAGAAAGGAGGAGTAGAGGTTTGAAGTGGGGAATGTCTTGTGGGGCTTTGTGGGGTATGGGCTGTGACCCACTTTGTGATATGATAGCCATGGAAGATCTGACCAAAGTTCTCACTGCCTGTTGTAAGACCAAGAAACCAAAGAGGAACAGGGAGGAATCAAGAAGACCAGTTAGGAAGCTATCAACCATTGGCCAAGTGACAGGAGATGATACTGCTGACCCCATGGCCATTGTGTCAGTGAAACAGGCAAATTCTCAATGTGTTTTTAAGATGGAGATGAACATATATACTGATGGGTTTCATGTTGGTGAGAGATAAAGAGAGAAGCCTAGAATATCTATAAGGCTTTAGGTCTGAAAAGATGGAAAAATGGGGTTGCCCTTTATTGAGATGTAGGAGAAGCCATTTGTGAAGGGGGGGGGTGCATGCGATGATGGTGGTGTATGTATGTGTTGGGGGTATTGGTAGAGTTTCTCTTATGGATAAGTAATATAATTTTAGGGTCAAGTTCTATAATCTAGACTACTACTATCCTTCACCCTGTAAACACAGTTGTCAGTTTCCTTTGTTTCCACATTTGTCACCTCTCTGAATCCCAAGTTTTCTTTCTACACTCACTGACTGAACTTACTCTTCATTTCTTCTTGCTGGAGTTATTAAAACAGCATCTAAACCTCTCTCTGATGCTCATCATCACTCTATCTGTGCCTTGCAAGCACTGAAGTCAGGCTAATTCTTTTGAAATGCAGTAGAGATTGACTGTACTACTCTCCATCTCAAAGATGTTCCAAGACTCCCCTTCCTTTCCCTATCCATTTCCTATCCTGGTATTCAAGATATTCCAAAATCTTATCCCCCACTTTTATCTTTAAATTTATTTGACATCATTGCTCACCACTGATTCCAATTCTATCAATTGAATTTTACCTTATGACAGGAACGACCAACTTCTTCCTTACCTTTCAACCATGTTCATTTGACCAAACCCCTTTTCACTCAAGATTGATTCACATTTTCTCTCTCTCTCTCAACTCCTACCACCAATAAGGAGTAATCAATTTCTAGTCAAACTCCCATCTTTAATTTTTTTATACTATTTATGTCCATGAATTTTAAATTGTATTTTTCCTTTTGAAGTAATTCCTCCAGAGAAAATCTTACTTGACTAGAAAAGATAATCCATGTAGAGATGGGACTTTCTATGGTCAAAGTGTACAAATTGCTACCTAGTATAGCAGGTACTAGTTTTTAAGACCAGTGCAATCATAGCAGGGAAGCTGATGCCAATTAAATTCTTAAAATATCAAATACACTTGTTTAATCTCACTTGCCTCATTTGAACTGGAAAAATGAAGTTTTTCATAATATCAACAAGACAAGGATTATCTTCATAAATGGAAAAAGATATAGCATTTTGATCACATACACTTGTATGTCTAATCATACAACAGTATCCTTATGATTGTGTGTCTTGAGAGAAATTCGCATATCCATTCTGTAGAGGTATAACCAATTTTGGTTGTAGCTTATTTTTCTTAGATTATAGGTCCCATGGTCAAAGGGAAGCAAAGGCTTAAGCTTTTTCCAGGAATGACCTTTCACTACAAGAATTATTTTTAATGTTTATTCTTATCACAAAGACTTAGTCTAAAAGGAGTAAAAAATCAATAAGCCCATTTAGGGACGGTGAAAAGACAAAGTAGATGATATAGTTGGAGCACTTAAAGGTAGAGGAAGATGAAAAGAGAATGTGTTAACTTGGAAAGTAAAAATAAATGTATCAAATGTTCTGCTGTTTCAAATGTTATTAGGACCAAATCTGAAGAAGTATATAATTTTAAATAAGAATCTATGTTAAACATTCTAACTCAAAAATAATAAGTTCTGGGAATAATTGTGATCAAATTTGTTGGCTATAAATCAAATAAGCATGTTTAGAAATAAACTCAGATAATAAGAACTTCACAGGAGAATCTGTGTGTATGTATATATATATGTATACACATATATTTATAAAACTGGGTCATTTTGCTGTACATCACAAATTGACAGAGCATTTTAAATCAACTGTAATAAAAAATAAAAAAATAAGAATATCATTTAAAGGGTTGAACTGAACCAAAGCAAATTTTACCCTTGCAGACTAGAACTTATGGTCAAAAAAGCCTGCAAATACCCAGAGCTTTTATTCTCTAGACCCTGTGGAGTCAAGTGCTTGACCAACAGCGTAACTGGAAATATTGTAGGGCTGGACACTCTTTCTCTTCTAGCAGAGAGACATTTCCTGTTTTTTTTATTTTTTAGGGCAAGTTTGAGAGTTTTCTTGAGAGAAGCAAGGCAGAAACAATATGTGTTTGGGTACCAAATAGCCTGAACTGGGATATCAAATCTATAAATTTGTTTCTGAGAATGTGTACATGATACTACATAATGATAGGATGTGTGGGACTTTAAGACTAGGAGAATTTCCTTCTCCACAGCAGGAGAGAGAGCAAGACCTGACTCTCAACTAACAGTGGCAAAAAATATATATATTCCTGGAGCCATTTGTGGACAATCCTGTTTGTATGTCTCCTAGGCACCCATGATGAAATGTCAGAGTCAAGGTTAGAGCTTTTCATAATAACCAGGCTGCAAGAGAAAACCACCAGTGTTATAGAGTGTTGAGTCTATGATAGGCCTTTCAAAAAAAATCAATTTCACACCTTTATAGGTCCACAGAGGTGAAAAGTCTTGACAAAGGTCACCCAGCGATCATATCGCTGTCAGAACCTTGACAAGAAGTGAAATCTTTTTTTCTATAGAATCTCGAATGAAATTTTTGTGGAAAAAGAATGAAAGAGACAGGAAGGGAGGGAGAAAGGGGAAGAAGGAAGAAAAAAGAAAATAGCAACAAAACACAGCATATGTTCTATTTTAATCTACATAAAAATATAAACCAGAGGATTAATCAAATTTTTGAAATCCAGATCTTCATTCTGGCTCTGCCTGAATTTCTCAGAGTTGACAAATATTGAAGAAAAATACTTTCTATCCTTAGTCTTTTCCGTATCTCTACTCTTAATTCTTAGTCTTAGCTTAAATTTTTGTGTCCCTGTACCAGAATTCCCTGAAGTGTGTTTTGTAGAATATGATCTTTATGGTATTCCAATATTAATAATACTATCTCATGAAATAAACTGTGGAGAAGCCTGTAAAAACTAATACTTCACTCTTAAACTGGTCAATTCTACTCCTAAAATATAGCAACAATCCTCAAAAAAATTTAACTTTTGGTTATTTAATTGTCCTACCATACAAGACAGTTAGTTCAGCAATAGGGATCTTTTGAAAAATTCTGATAATTAATGTAAGCAGCCATTTAAAACACAATAGTTTTATTTTTGTAGAAGTAATAAAATTCTGATACAGATGTTAACAGATTTTTTTAAATAAATAAACCTCTACTTATACATTGTCTTAAATTGTTATTTGGGAGTTGCTAAAATATTTTTTTTATTATTTTGTCCCTGGATTTTACTTATAAGTATTCTATTTATGAGAAATGATATTGCTCTTAGCAGATATTATGACACTAAAATATCCAGAATCGACTAGCTTCAATGACATATGCTATATAAAACATGTACATGTTTATGAAAAGTCATTAATTGCTTATCTGAAAATATTATAGTATATAAGCAGTCTAAAATTCAAGGCTTTTTCTTTAGCATCATTTTTCCTCCAGGTTATTTTTCAGAATATTTAAGATAGTATTTGTTTAATTCAGTACCACCTGTTCTGTTTGTGTGTTCTCTGTATATTTTGGCCATAAATGTAGTTTGATCAAACAGAAACTTTCATAAGTTGAAAGTAACAGATATTGGAACTGCCTAAAATTCAGTATGACTTCAAAAGAAATAGATCAATAATGATCTGTAATTTGTGTGCCTTTGTTCATCCATTCTGTACTTGCCACAAAACCCTCTGCATTCACTCTCTATCTGATATGCATTATTCAAGGCTCAGTGCATTTGCAAGTCCTCACTGAAGCCCTTAGGAATGGTTTCTAGCTACTAGCTCCTCTTCTATTTGGGTGCTGGCAACAAGGGAGGTAGTTATTAAAGCAGTTATAATTGTAAGGGTAAACATCATTTAGAGGTTAAAGTAAATAGCTGATATTTTTAGTTTTTGGTAGCTCTAAAATTATTTTTCCTTTTTTTGGCTGTATCTATAGCATATGGAAGTTTCCAGGCTAGGGACCTAATCAGAGCTGCAGCTGCAGGCCTACACCACAGCCATAGCAACACAAGACCCAAGCTGTATCCGTGACCTATGCCACAGCTTCTGGCAACTTTGGTTCCTTAACCCACTGAGTAACTCCAGGGATTGAACCCACATTTTCACAACACTGTTGGTTCTTTACCCACTGAGCCACAATGGGAACTCCTCATTTTTTTTTTAAATATAACCTATCTTTACCAAAAATTTGAGTTCATCATGAACATTCATAGCTCTTAGAATTTTAATTTAAGGAGTAACTCTAGCTATACCTCAGCAAATATTATTCCTCCATGTAACTGAGTGACCAATGAACTTTGCATAGTGATGTCAGTATGTATCAAATTATATCAATTCATCCACTGTAGCAGATATTTGTATTCAGGGAGTGGTTAATTCGATCATGCATTTTTTAAAATAACATACTTTTATGTTCAACTTTAAAACCCATATAACGAAAATGCAGTTTTACTCTATAAAACTTATTTGTTTGCATCATGAGATAATTTGATTCATTCAGATTTTTTTTTCTCTAATTTTTCCCTTGTAACAACCACAGTTATTTCCAGCTGAAGTTAACTTTGGATTTAGATTGTTGAGTGTGATATCCAAAACAACATGTAAAGACTATCAGGGTAGTATAGTTTAGAAATAGGTGGGATCCTTTAATATATAAATGATAACTCAACCCTTCAGAATTAATGATCCCTTAGAGGAGGAATTCCCAAATCTCTTGCATGTTAGAATCATTTAGAGTACTTTATACAAATATAGATGCCCTATAAAAGACATATGATGTACTTTAACTTTAGGGAACCAAGCACAGGAATGATAAACACCCCAAGTAATTCTAGATGTGTTGATCACTTGTGACATGGATGGAATTGCACATGGTGATTGAAGCTATGAGTCAGAGTGAGATCCCTTATGAAGAGCTTCCAGAGTCAAAAGTGAAAACGGCTTAGGAATGTGCCTGAGTATTTCCTTCCAAAGCTGGGTAGAGACTAGTGATCAAGCACCGAAGATTAAGAAAACCTTGTACATGGTGATTGAAGCTATGAGTCAGAGTGAGATCCCTTATGAAGAGCTTCCAGAGTCAAAAGTGAAAACGGCTTAGGAATGTGCCTGAGTATTTCCTTCCAAAGCTGGGTAGAGACTAGTGATCAAACACCGAAGATTAAGAAAAGCTTCCCAGTGAAGTAGGAGGAAATCTTTGAGAATAGCACTCAGGAACCAAAAAGAAATGATATGGGTTGTAAAAAGAAGGAAGGAGATGCATAGTCAGTTGAGGAAAAGTGGAGTTTAATCTTGAGGAAGGTGATTTTTATTTTTAAGATGGAAAAGATAAACATACTTAAATGCTGATGTAAGTGAGCTAATGGATTAAAGATAAGAGAGGAAGGGCAAACCTGATAGTGTAGAGGTTCCTAAGAAAGCAGAGGAGCATGTATTTGTGATGGCTAAAAGTAGAAGTGGAAACACATTTTTTTGTTTTGCACTAATCATTATTTTTTGCTGTTCTCTGTTCCATTTATTAAACATCTAAGATATGATAGATTGTAAGCAAACTGTGAAACAAATACAAAGAAAAAAGAGGCATTGTCTTATGCCTGCCGTAAAGTGGGATATAAAATACTAATACTAGAAAAATCAGATACCTGAACAAGTTATTGTGCTATGATGGGGCTTATAATAGAAACCCAGGGGATGGAATGATTCAATTCTAGGAGGTGACCAGGATGGCCACATAGGGGAAACCTCTTAAAGATGGAATTGATGGAGAAAGAAATAGAATAAGAACAATCATCAAAGAGATCAAATATAGGAGTTCCCATCGTGGCACAGTGGTTAATGAATCCGACTAGGAACCATGAGGTTGCGGGTTCGATCCCTGGCCTTGCTCAGTGGGTGAAGGATCCAGCATTGCCCTGAGCTGTGGTGTAGGTTGCAGACGCGGCTCAGATCCTGCATTGCTGTGGCTCTGGCATAGGCCGGTGGCTACAGCTCCGATTTGACCCCTAGCCTGGGAACCTCCATATGCCGCAGGAGCGGCCCTAGAAAAAGCAAAAAGACAAAAAAAAAAAGAGAGAGAGAACAAATATATTACTTACCAATTTTTAAATATTTGGTCACTGCCAACAAGAACCAGAGGCTTTACATGCCTTATAAACATTCAGTTAATTGAACATATGAGGTAGATGTTATTATTCCCAAATTATAGACAGAGGAAGCTTGGGCTCAGAAAAGGTAATTATTAAAAGATGTAGTTTTTAGAATTAAATGTGGATTCTCATATAAATATAAAATTATGACAAGCTGAAGATTTATTATACTTATTAATGAGAGAACCATTAAAATGTCATAACTGGTTTGAAGATAATTCAAAGTTTTATATCTACACCCATAGATAAAGAAAGCTGAAATGAATGTATTCATAGATGCTAAGTTGCCTTTATTTGTTTGTTTGGCTTTGTTTCAGCTAAATTGCTGTCTTTTCTTTGGTGGCATATTGATTATCCCTCCAGGAGATAGAGTTTATATATCTCTGGACTATGAACAACATAGAGTCATCACCCCAAACCATCATCAGTAGAATCAGATCATTGGACGACTGTGCTAAACAATGGGTAGTTTCCCATTGGAGACTTCTAGTACTATTCTAGTTCATTTAAAAGACACATCAGTGTTCATAGCAGAACAATTTACAATAGCCAAGACATGGAAACAGCCTAAATTATGTCCATACACAGATGAATAGATAAAGAAGTTGTGTGATGTGTGTGTGTGTGTGTGTATACAGTCTATCATACATATATAATATATATCACACACACACACATATATATATGTACACACATATATGTATATAGTGGAATGTTAGTCATAAAAAAGAATGAAATAATGCCATTTGTAGCAACATGGGTAGGCCTAGAGATTATCATACTAAATGAAGTAAGCCAGACAGAGAAAGACAAATACCACATGATATAACTTATATATGGAATCTAAAAAAATGTTTCAGGGAGTTCCCATTGTGGCGCAGCAGAAACATATCAGACTAGTATCCATGAGGATGAGGATTCGATCCCTGGCTTCACTCAGTGGGTTAAGAATCTGGCATTACTGTGAGCTGTGATGTAGGTCGCAGATGCGGCTCAGATCCCAAGTTGTTGTGACTGTGGCATAGACCGGCAGCTGTAGCTGTGATTCAGCCCTTAGCCTGGGAACTTCCATATGCCACAGGTGTAGCCCTGAAAAGCAAAAATAATAATAATAATAAATAAATAAATAAATAAATAAATAAATAAATAAATAAAAGTGTTACAAATGAACTAATTTACAAAACAAAAATAGACTCTCAGGCATAGAAAATAAATTTATGATTGCCAAAGGGGAAAGCTGGGGACAGAGGAGATAAATTAGGAGTTTGGGATTAACAGATGCATACTACTATATATAAAATAGATAAACAACAGGGACCTACTGTATAGCATAGGGAACCATATATGTGTGTGTGTATAACTGATTCACATTTCCATATACCTGAAACTAACACAATATTGTAAACTAACTATACTTCAATTTTTAAAAAAGATTAAACAAACAATAAAATAAAATAGCATGTCTCAAAAAAAAGCATTTAGATTAACCACCAATGGTATATTAATATAAACAGTGGGCTTTTGGAGAAGAATAAGATGCAGATTTTTAGCACTTGCCTAGAAAACTACCATCACAGTTTTTCCCCTGTAAGTGAATTACTCAGCTTCAGAGAAGATTTGAATGTGTCTCCTGAAATTGTAAAATTCACAAATTCAATTCATATTTGAATTGATCCATTGAGAGGTGATGGGTTTCGTTTCTTCTTTTAAATTAATGTAACCTGTTTGGAGAACAGCTAGTTCATTTTAAAATGTACCATCTTTTAGACGTAGAATGCTGGCCCCAGGAAAACATGGAGGACTGAAGTAGGCTCAGTGCTTCCACCCCATTAGCATGTTGGTCTAATAGCCTTAATTGACCTACTTTCCCCAAGTTTAGCTACATAAGCATTTCCATAAAACTGTCTATTATATATGTTCAAATAAATTAAGATATTGAGCTCCAGGATTTTGGATATTGCACAAGAAAAATGGATTCTAATACCCATGTTATACTTTTCCTATATAGTTTCTAGTGCTTGCAAATAATTACAACAAAAACTTTTTAAAACAGCAGTTGCTTACCATAGCGCTTTAAGGGAAAAAAAAAATAGGTGACACTTCAAATACATAAATGCAAAAAAAACTAAGTCTATTGCTATATTGTCTACTGGATTTGGGGAGAAAAAATATATTTCTCTGTATATAGTGCATATCAAAAAGCCAAAGGGTGAGAATATGGTCAGTATGGTATTTTCTTTAAACAGGGTTGAAAAAAATTATTTCACTGTCTGTGTAGTGTACTGAATTTCCAGCTCATGTAATAAACAAAACATTCCTTGGGATAAAAGCAGCTTGTGCACTGTTTAATGCCAAGTACATTCTCATGAAACAGAATGGAATCACTTGCTTTTAAAAATGTATAATATTGTCTCAAAGGCAAGTGCTATGCCATTCACATGAATTATAAATGAGGCACCCAAATTAAGGACTAGGGAAAAAAATCAATCTTGAAATTGCACTCACAGATAGCACCGTTTCACATAATTTTTAGGTCTACAGACCAGGGGCCTGTCTGATACTAGTATAAGGCACACAAGCTATATAGATAAGTTATATTCCAGTGAACAAATACAGGATTTAAGATATGTCATCTCAGAGATTGCTGCTAGTCTTAAAATATGTTAATTTTCCCCATGATTGGCTTATTTTCAAGTACCTGATCCTTTCATCACCACATGAATTATCTTTAAGTACTTATTCACATCTGAGATGGGGGGATACAGACCATTTGACAAAGATTGTCTGTGTCGTATCATTTCAGCCTGCTTTTCTTTTTGACTCATTCCATTAATAACAATCTCCTGTCGCACCAAAGGATATTTCAGTTAGATTTTATATTAATTAAAATAAAAGTTTACTTTTCTTTTTTGACAGTGTTAGAAAAGGAATCAAAGTCATGGGCAAATGTCTTGCAAATGATTTCAATTATTCTATTTATTTTAGCTGGTTAGCATAACGCATTTCTTCATAAAGACTGTAATTTCAAAGTGTTGCTATGAAAACCAAAACAGAGCAGTTAGAATTGCTCTGTCAAACTACTTTTTGTCAATTCATTGTTCTTTGAAGAATTATTTACTGCCTTGGTCTCAGTTTGGCACCTGCAATTAATGACTTACAATAACAAAATCTTGTAATAATTTTACAAGGGAGCGTTGTTTAAAACAGTTGAAATTTACAGAATGTCTTTGTGCAGGACACAGCTTAGTGCTTGATATAGGCAATTCCTTTTAATCCTGAATGTGATACTGTGATTTAGTGTTAGTATGTCATGCTGTGATTTAGTGTTAGTATGTCCACCGAGAAGGAAGAAACATCCTTCAACACTTAAGGATGTTTCCCAAACTCATACAATTGGGGAGTTATGGATGCAAGGCCCCTCTCATATCTGCTCAACAACAAAACATAGATTATTTTATATTAATTTATATTCAATGATATAGGATGGACATATCTATTTTCTGAGATTATAGGCAACTTCAATTTTAGGTTTCTTTCTTTTCTTTGTTGGTAGCAATAGTTATAACCACCCATAATTATAATACTAATTAATATTATTATAAGAAATTAGAGTTTTATATACATTCAGTCTGTTCATATGGATTTAACTGAAATAAATGACTTCTATTTAGTTCTGCAAGATACAGCATCATACCTCTAGATTCTTCTACATTTGCAATAGGAAGATGGGTTTCACCTTCCAACCATGTCCTGTTTTCCTGCATGAGATAGTGTTCAGTCATGGAAATTGTTATAGCTAAAGCCTATAACCACAGAGACTTCCTAAACCACAGTATCCCTATGCTGGAGTAAAATAAATTTGGAATATGTATAAGATAAGTCTTGAAAATAGATATATGCAAAGACTAGACTTTGGGTAGATTTATGGAAACCAGCTTCTTTTTTTTTTTTTTTTTGGCATGCCAGTGGCATGTGAAATTCCTAGGCTAGGGATCAAATCTGTTCCACAGCAGTGATCTGAGCCACAGCAGTGACACCTAATCCTTTAACTACTGGACCACCAGGGAACTCTAGAAACTGGGATTTTCTTTTAGTCATGTTGGGAAGATGGGAAGAAGGTTGTAAATTGTCATTGCCTGATTATAAGTAAATAATCTTTGAGTCTTATTAAGTTATGATAAGTGACTTTGAGTGCAACCATCTTCTTTCTTTGTATCCTCTAGAAGTATGAGACCATGTTAAGATTCTCCCAATAATGTATCTAAGTAGAAAGGAAGAATAAAAAAAAGGAAAAAGGAAGGAGGGGAGAAGAGAGAAATAGAAAAGAGGGGGTGAAAGGGAAAAAATAAACAGTCTTATGAGAGGAAGGAATCTTGAAAAGTGAATTTTAATAATCACAGAAACATCATGGGAGATAGGATTGCACTTTTTTAATGTAACAATCAAAACTATTTTATTAAAGTGAGATGTAATTTCCATCTGAGCATCTGAGTGGAGGTTTCCTTTCTCCTAGAGTTTCTGCTTGGCTTTTCATTTCCTTTGTCCAAAGCTAAAACAGAGCAGGTATCTGGAGGCAGCTTATAGCTGAGGACAAAGACACTAAATCCCAGATGTCACCTTGTCCCTGGTATCAAACATGCTGACCCCATGAAGAGTTGCAAAGAAAGTAGATTTTGGCAAGGGAGCAAAGGGACTTTGAGCCTAGAAAAGGGGGAAGTTTAGGGAAGAAAGCTGTTGGTAATCCCAAACACAATTCCCTCCTTCACATCTCAGAGTTGGAGAAGGCTTCAGAGAAAACCTTGCTTTGACATTAGAATGTGACTCCAAGCATGAAGAATTAATGTTCAGAGTTCCCACTGTAGGTCAGCCGGTTAAGAACCTGATGTTGTCTCTGTGAGGATGTGGCTTCAATGTCTGGCCTCGCTCAGTGGCTTAAGGATCCAGCATTGCCGCAAGCTACAGGGTAAGCTACAGATGCGGCTGGATCCAGTGTTGCTGTGGCTGTGGCTGTAGCCTGCAGCTGAATATGCCACAGGTGGGGCCCTAAAAAAAGAAAAAAAAAAAAAGACAAGAATTAACAAGTATACTGAGCTATAGAACCTGGAGAATATGCTTGACAATTCCAAGACAAAAGAAAAAGCCAAGGCAGCGGAAAATGAGAAAATACAAATCTGGACTTCTGTGAAATACATACTAAGAATCACTGAGTTTCCATGGGTTGAAGGTAAGCTATAGCCGGCTTCCTATACATCACCCTAAACAGTTCTGCGAGGCTTGTCAGGGGATGAAGAGATCCGGATCTCTTCCGAAGCTACATAGAGCACCAGCAGCCACTGGTGCAGCCTGCCTGGGGCAGAGGCTGCTGAAAGGAGGCAGGAAAAAAACAGCACTGTAGGATCAGAGATGAGAGATGTCTGCAACAGACAGGCAGTGAGTGCCCTCTGAGACAGGATCTGGTATGCCTGCCCCTTTGCTGTTTGAGCCAATATGTTAGAGAGGGAAGTGGAGAAATCTCAGGGCTGTGGACAGCGAGTGAGACAGAGATGCTTGAAGTTGACTGAATATTTACCTGACTGAAGCCATTTTAAAGTGAGAGTGGCTAGAATATCATAAAATAGCAACATTAAGTTTTCCTCTATCAAACAGAAATGGCCTAAAAAAAAAAAAAGATTCCATTAAGAAAACAGAATTTTAGGTTTCATACTGACTGTGTAATTTGTCTCTGTTACATTTGTACAAAATCACTTCTTTTTGACTAATTCTAGAAACATATGGCATAGTACTTTTCATGTGAGAACACAGCAATGCACTTATTTTTGACTTTGAGAAAACCAAGGTTTAATCTAAGAAAAAAATGCCAATGGGTAAAAGAGGACGAAGGAATTTTAAAGTCTGCCTGGCTTTTGATTATGCTTTATCATTCTTAAATATATCAATCCCCACTACCAAGGAGCACATTCAGATCTTTATGTAAGAGCAAAGTCAACATAAAAATGCTATGGAATAGCCAAAGCAAAAAAGAAGTCAGTTTTAATAAGGCATAAATTGCAATAACAAAGAGGTACTGTCTCTGTGGTGTTCTGGTATATTTAATGCAGCGAATTACTGATAAGTGCCTTTGGCATTAGAGAGAATATAATAATCAAACAGATACATATCAAAAGTCCAGATTTTCCATGTCTTTATCAAGGTTAATTAAAATGTATAATTGAAATGTAGAATGAGATAAGTAGATCATCAAACCACGAGCATGAACAAGCCATACTTTCATGGACTGTACCTACAAACATTATTGTTCTATTTTCGCATGTAATTTTTCCCCCAGAACTATACAAAGTTTATATATTACAAAAGTGAATGTATAATTCTGTAGACCACTTTTGAGAAAGTCATGTATATAGCTAAATTTGGATGGGCATCTGAAAGATGCTAAGTGGTCACATAAACCTCAAAAAAAATTTTCCCCTACTCTTCCATGATGGCATAACAGAGTTTATCATCAAGATTAAGATATTTCTGCCATGGGTATGGCCCTAAAAGACAAAAGATAAAAAAAGAAAAAAAGACTAAAATATTTCATTTTTAGGCAAGTCCCTAAAAATGCAAATATGCCTAAAACAAACAGTATATTTATAGATAAAAATTTAACAAATGGAGATGAGTTCTGGAAGCCAGTAAAGAATACAGGGAAGCTTATGGAGGAACCAACGTTCAAAATGAGTTGTGGAATATTAGTAGGGTCCATGAAGTGATCATGGATTTGAAATTGAATCAACAAAGAATAGGAGGGGAAGAGATACAAGTGTATTGGGAAGAGTTGTACTTTGGTTTTAACTTGATTAGAGACCCCCCAAATTCAAATATTGAAACCTTGGTAAAATACAGAGAGCTTCAAGTTTCAGGTTAAGATATGTATACATCATCTATAAAAAAAGAAAAGAAAACATTTCTAGCAGAGGAATAACAGAATGTGTTTTATGGACTTCAGTAAAGAATGAAGTAAATAGGAGGTCCTGTCGTGGGCAGTGGAAACGAATCTGACTAGAAACCGTGAGGTTCAGGTTTGGTCCCTGACCTCGCTCAGTGGGTTAAGGAGCTAGAATTGCTGCGAGCTGTGGTGTAGGTTGCAGATGCGGCTTGGATCTGGTGTTGCTGTGGCTCTGGCATAGACCAGTGGCTACAGCTCCAATTAGACTCCTAGCCTGGGAACCTCTATATGCCACAGGTGTGGCCCTGAAAAGAGCAGAAAAAGAATGAAGTAACTAATAGTGCTAGAAATCAGAGAGGTGTACCAGGATCATGAGGAAGTGATAAAACAGAGCAGATGAGTTTTCATGAGATAAACACGTAGAGGGTACAACACTGTAAAGAGTTTCCCATGGGTGCCTAGGCTATGTGTGAAGAGGGAATCTTGGAGGAAATGAGGAGAAAGCCTGATGGCAGAAGGCACATTTTTACTGCTTCACATCCTTGCTTGGGACCTTTGGACCCTGGTCTTTTTAATTCAGACTTGTCTGAAGAAATGCCCATGATTGTGTGGAGAGATTTTAAAACTCTGATTTTGGTAGAGTAAAACCGAAAGAAGAACAACAAAAATAAAAAAAAGAAAGACTTGGCCACTTCTCTTTCTTATCTTGCCCTCTTTTGCGCTTTGTAAGCTGGAATTTTCCATTTGCTCACTTAAAATTAGATCAGCATTTCCCAGAGGTCTACTACTGTTCCATTAGGTGCTAATAGATGTTATAAAATAAAGCAAATCAAACAAAACAATAGCTAAAACAACGATAGCACCTTTGTGGTCAATAAAATTGTGAAAGTTATGGGTTAAAACTAAATAGTTTCTATCACTACAATACCTTCAGTGCCTTTAAATAAACCACTTTACATTTTAAGATGCAAGCAAAGAGTATACTATGCAACATTCCCCAAAATTATTTGAACATGAATGCAGTTTTCTTTTATTGTTCGGTAGAATGTTGCATCGAAGTAGACATTCTCAGAACACTTTTGAAAATTCTACATTTCCATTATTCTTATAAGAAAATGTCTACATTTGTGAGTAGGTATCTGATTATCAACTACTTAATTTAAAACATGGCATATGAGCTATCCAGCTATATAATATTTTATTGTAAGTAAAATATGTTTTCATTGAAGATATCATTTAAATATGCAGAAATGCATACATTAAACTTAATATGTCACTCCATTGTTCATTTTGCACTCATAAATAGTTGTACTAGCAAAAGTATATTAAACATTTTAATGCTAAATATATACTCTTAAATCGTTCCTTTTTAAAAGCCTAAACATAGAAGGATAACACCTGAGGCATATGGAGGTTCCAGGCTAGGGGTCGAATCAGAGCTGCAGCTTCTGGTCTACACCACAGCCACAGCAACACAGGAGCTGAGCTGCATCTGTGACTTAAACCACAACTCACTGCAATGCTGGATCCTTAACCCTCTGAGTAAGGCCAGGGATAAAACTGACATCCTCATGGATACTAGTCAGGTTCATTTCCACTGAGCCACAAGGGGAAATTCTAACATGTCTTTTTAGTATAGAGAAACAAAAGATTTATCCTCTAATATAAAAATACAGATAAAGGTGTCTTTATTTTGGAATCTTAATTGTACTTCCAAAGTCAAGGAATATAAAATTTCATTTAAATATGTGCTTCTTTACACAGCTGTCAGCAAAGATTTATCCTACACTTAGAATTTATTCTTCTCTGACTTTTGTTGAAATTTAAAGATGCGCCTGGACATTTACTGTGTGATTACCTGCATATCTGAAAAAGAGGATGAAATTCTGAAAGCAAAAAAACAAACAAACAGACAAACAAAAAACAGTTTATTTGACTTAGGATAGTATAGACCAGACAAAAATGTTAGGTTAATAACTTATAGTATTAACTATTGTTAATAGAAAAATTAATTTTGCTGCCTAAACATTGGCATCATTCTCTTTTTATTAAATGTGTGACTACATTCTGATATCTTGTAGGATATTTTTTTCTTTATAAAACTCTCAACTGTCCATAAAAGAAAGGGTTCATTAAAATCTTCAGTAGGAAAAAAAACTCAGTGTATAAACTATCCAGCAATGGAAATGTAGATCATTATAAGGCTTATTTAAATGCTTTCTTCAAGGGAAAGTACAAACACTCCTTAGGAGTTTGACTTCTATGTTGCTATTTGGAATAGAGTTATAAGACTCTATAGTATTAAGCAAAATACTAGGTAAAAAGCAAGGGATTATAATGATGTGGCTCTTTTTACTTCTAAAAGACTATATATTGATACCTGGAAAGTGCTTTGAGGTAGAATAATGCTGGGTTTGGAAAGACAATTGAGAGCTATGCATGAGTTCACTGGTAGCCTAGTAGTTAAGGATCCGGCATTGTCACTGCTGTGACACAGGTTCATTCCCTGACCCTGGAACTTTTGCATGCCATGGGTGGAGCCTAAGGAAAAAAAAAAAAAAGAGGCTCCGCAAATGATAATAGAAGTTAGAACTGGCAGCAATGAAGAAGTATAACCACACATTGGGTTAAGATAGAGCTTGGGAGTGCAGCCCACAGAAATAAACCAGGAGAGTGACAAAAAAAAAAAAGAGAAATAATGAGCTTCTCCTAGAATTTTGGCTTGAGACACTAGGTATATGGAGGTGTATTGAATAGAGCTGGGAGTGTATAATAACGTGTATTTAATAGAATATGCAAGTAAGTAAAAATAAATTTAAAAAGTAAAGTGAACCTTAAATAACGACTTTTAAATTTATTTCTTAATTTTTATTTGCTCCTGAACATATTAAAATATTTTTATATATGCATAGTGATATGTTTTTGTCAAATACTGCTTTCTTTACCTGGTCATCGTTATAAGGAAGTATCGTTCCATGACTCATGTCAGTTTGTGAAAGGAAGAGACATTATTCATGAAGAATATCATTGTGAAATACTGTAATTTTTAAATAAAATTTCTCAACATTTTTCTCTAACTTTATCAGGGAATTATTGGATTCTAATAAGTATTATTATCATTATGGTTACTGACTGCTCTATACTCTTGTGCATTCGTTTATAGAATTCAACTTAAAATATTCAGAGATATGTGTTAATAAACATGTCAATTCACAGGAAGGTAATTATATGGTTTACTAAGTTAAAAATGCGTAGTATATTATTTTTTAAACTTCCCATCTATCCTAAAACCTTAAGCTCCAAGGAAATGAACTTATATATGCTCAAAAGATAATGGGATCAATGTTGGTAGTTCCCACAAAGAAAAAATACCACAGAATATTTATCAATAAGATAGATGCACACACAGATATCCCCAAGTAGCCAGTTTTTAATTTGCTTTCATTTAAACTGATGTTAAGTGACCAAAGTGTTTTGGAATTTTCTTAATCAGTTGTTCCTCTTTCAAGTTGCATGAAGGAAAAAAAGAGAGATATAGAGGATAAGACAAATGGATACAGAGAATACAAAAATTAGCGATAATAGAGAATTCATCACTACAATAGGAACTTTTTTCTAACGTTTATATAGTGTGTCCTGTATCTTTTAGATAAGACTAATCAAAATTTAATGAATCGATTGATAGAAAAATAAATTGCTGTCTTAGTTCTGGCGTTAGTGTTTAAGAGGAAAGGTGATTAATTTAAAGGAGAGATGGGAGGATGTCCCTGATGGCCTAGAGGTTAAGGATGTGGTGTTGTCACTGCTGTGGCTCAGGTCACTGCTATGGTGCAGGTTTGATCCTTGGCCTGGGAACTTCTACATGCCATGGATGTGACAAAAATAAATAAATAAATAAATAAATAAATAAATAAATAAATAATTAATTAAATAAAAATAAATTAAGGGGAGATGACATATGAGAACCATATATGAGAACCATCTCATGTAAGAATGAAGTTTTTTTTGTTCAGTAAGGCAGCATGTCTGGGTTAAATAAGCTAAATGTGACTTAATAAATGTAATAGAAATAAATTTTTCAAACCCATTTAAAACTCTTCAGTATCTGCTAAATGTCTTAATTACATAACCTATACTCTAAACACTTAAATTATAAACTATTATCATGTTTTTCCAGTTAAGCAAGACTTTTTTATCAAAACTATTAATATTTTCTAAGAATGCAGCTGCTGCATATATAAGAATCTCCTAAACTATGGGATGGATTCATTTCGTTCATCAACAGAATTTTAAGAACCTGTGTATAAAGAATTTCTCTAGAGCTGCAGATTTTAAGTACCTTGTCTATAATTGGTAAGATCACAGTTTTTTATTTTTTATTTTTTTAATTTAACATTTAAAAATTTTTTAATGTTTTTTTATTATTCAAATGAATTTATCACATCTGTAGTTGTATAATGATCATAACAATCCGATTTCACAGGATTTCCATCCCACAACACAAGCACCTCCCCCCACACCCCAAAACTGTCTCCTCCAGAGACCATAAGTTTTTCAAAGTCTGTGAGTCAATATCTGTTCTGCAAAGAAGTTCAGTCTGTCCTGTTTTCAGATTCCACATATCAGTGAAAGCATTTGATATTGGTGTCTCATTGTATGGCTGACTTCACTTAGCATGATAATTGCTAGGTCCATTCATGTTGCTAAAAATGCTGGTATTTAGTTCCTTTTAATGGGTGAGGTAATATTCCATTGTGTATATGTACAACATCTTCTGTATCCACTCCTCTGTCGATGGACATTTAGGTTATTTCAATGTCTTGGCTATTGAAAATAGTGCTGAAATAAACATCAGAGTACATGTGTCTTTGCGAGTTGTGGTTTTTTCTGGATAGATGCCCAGGAGTGGATTGCTGGATCAAATGGTAGTTCTGTTTTTAGTTTTCTGAGGAATCTCCATACTGTTTTCCACAGTGGTTGCACCAATTTACAATCCCACCAACAGTGTACTAGGGTTCCTTTTTCTCCACACCTTCTCTAGCACGTATTGTTTGTAGACTTTTTGATGATGGCCATTCTGGCTGGGGTAAGGTGGTACCTCTTAGTGGTTTTGATTTTCATTTCTCTAATAATGAGTGATGTTGAACATCTTTTCATGTGTTTTTTGGCCATCTGTATGTCTTTGCAGAACTGTCTGTTTAGATCTGCCCATTTTTTGATGGGGCTGTTTGTTTTTTTGGTATGGAGCTGCAGAAGGTGTTTATAAATTTTGGAGATTAATCCCTTGTCAGTTGATTCATTTGCAAAGATTTTCTCCCATACTTTGGGTTGTCTTTTTATTTTGTTTAGGGTTTCCTTTGCTGTGCAGAAAATTTGAAGTTTGATTAGGTCCCATTTGTTTATTTTTGTTTTTACTGTCATGACTCTAAGAGGTGGAGCTGAGAAGATGTTGCTGTTGTTTATGTCAGAGAGTGTTTGGCCTATGGTTTCCTCTAAGAGTTTTATAGTGTCTGGTGTTATATCTAGGTCTTTATTTATTTTTGGAGTTTATTTTTGTGTATGGTGTTAGGGAGTGTTCTAATTTCATTCTTTTCCATGTGGCTGTCCAGTTTTCCCAGCACCACTTCTTGAACAAGCTGTGCTTTCTCCATTGTATATTCTTGCCTCCTTTGTCATAGATGAGTTGGCTGTAGGTGCGTGGGTTTACTTCTGGGATTTCTATCCTGTTCCACTGATCTAGATTTCTGTCTTTGTGCCAGGACCATATGGTTTTGAAGATTGTTGCTTTGTAGTATAGTCTTAGGTCAGGGAGCCTGATTCCTCCAGCTCCATTTTTCTTTTTCAGGATGTCTCTGGCTATTCTGGGTCTTTTGAGCTTCCAAACAAACTTCAAAACATTTTGTTTGAGTTCTGTGAAAAATGTCCTTGGTGATTTGATAGGGATTGCATTGAATCTATACATTGCCTTAGGCAGTATAGGCATTTTGATAATATTAACTCTTCCAATCTATGAGCATGGTATATCTTTCCATCTATTTGTGTCATCTTTGATTTCTTTCGTCAGTGTTTTATAGTTTTCAGAGTGCAGGTCTTTTGCCTTTTTAGGTAGGTTTACTCCTAGGTATTTTATTCTTTTGGATGCAATGGTAAACGGGATTGCTCCCCTAATTTCTCTTTCTGATCTTTCATAGTTAGTGAAAGAAATGCTATTGATTTCTGTGTATTAATTTTGTATCCTGTGACTTTGCCAAATTAATGGATGAGCTCTAACAGCTTTCTGGTAGAGTCTTTAGGATTCTCTAGGTATAGTATCACGTCATCTGTACATAGTGATAGTTTTACTTCTTCCTTTCCAATTTGGATTCCTTTTATTTCTTTTACTTCTCTGATTGCTGTGCCTAGGACTTCCAAAACTATCCTAGGATTCTCTAGGTATAGTATCACGTCATCTGTACATAGTGATAGTTTTACTTCTTCCTTTCCAATTTGGATTCCTTTTATTTCTTTTACTTCTCTGATTGCTGTGCCTAGGAGTGGCAAGAGTGGACATCCTTGACTTGTTCCTGATCTCAGTGGGAATTTTTTCAGCTTTTCACCATTGAGAATGATGTAGCTGTGGCTTTGTCATATTTGGCCTTTACTATATGATGAGGTAGTTTCCGTGTATGCCCACTTTCTGCAGGGTTTTTATCAGAAATGGGTGTTGGATTTTGTCAAAGGCTTTTTCTGTGTCTATTGAGAAGATCATATGGTTTTTATACTTCAGTTTGTTAATGTGGTGTATCACACCGATTGATTTGCAGATATTGAAGAACCCTTGCCTCCCGGGGATAAATCCCACTTGATCATGATGTACAATCCTTTTCATGTATTGTTGGATGTGGTTTGCTAGTATTTTGTTGATGATTTTTGCATTGATGTTCATCAGTGAAATTGGCCTGTAGTTTTCATTTTTTGTGGTATCTTTGTCTTGTTTTGGTATCACGGTGATGGTGGCCTCATAGAATGAGTTTGGGAGTATATTTTCCTCTGCAATTTTTTGAAATAGTTTCAGAAGGATAGGTGTTAACTCTTCTCTAAATGTTTGATAGAAATCACCTGTGAAGCCATCTGGTCCTGGACTTTTGTTTATTGGAAGTTTTTCAATCACAGTTTCAATTTCAGTTCTTGTGATTTGTCCATTCATCTTTTCTATTTCATCTTGGTTTAGTCTTGGAAGATTGTACTTTTCTAAGAATGTATCCATTCTTCTAGGTTTTCCATTTTATTGGCATATAGTTGCGTATAGTAGTCTCTTATGATCCTTTGTATTTCTGTGAGGTCCATTGTTAACTTCTCCTTTTACATTTCTAATTTCATTGATTTGAGTCCTCTCTCTTTTTTTCTTGATAAGTCTGGCTAGGGGTTTATCAATTTTTGTTTCATTGATCCTTTCTATGGTTTTCTTTGTTTCTGTTTCATTGATTTCTGCTCTGATCTTTATGATTTTTTTCCTTCTACTAACTTTAGGTCTTGTCTGTTCTTCTCTCTCAAGCTGCTTTAGATGTAATGTTAGCTTGTTTATTTGAGCTTTTTCTTGTTTCCTGAGGTGGGCTTGTATTGCTATAAACTTTCCTCTTAGAACAGCTTTTGCTGCATCCCATAGGTTTTGGAGTGTCCTATCTTTGTTGTCACTGGCTTCTAGGTATTTTTTAATTTCCTCTTTGATTTCTTCAGTGATCCATAGGTTTGCTAGTAGCATGTTGTTTTGTCTCCTCATGTTTATGTTTTGTACAGATTCTTTCTTGTTGTTGATTTCTAGTCATATAGCCTTGTGGTCAGAAAAGATGCTTGATATGATTTCAATTTTCTTAAAGTTACTGAGGTTGGATTTCCAGCCCAGGATGTGATCAATCTTAGTGAATGTTCCATGTGCACTTGAGAAGAATGTGTATTCTGTTGCTTTTGGATGGACTGTCTTATAAATATCTATTAAGTACATCTGGTCTAATGCTTCATTCAGGGCCTGTGTTTCCTTATTGATTTTCTATCTGGTTGATCTGTCCATTGCTGTAAGTGGGGTGTTAAAGTCCCCACTATGATTGTGTCATTGTCGATTTCTCCTTTTAAGGTTGTTAGCAGTTGCCTTATATATTGTGGTGAACCAATGTTGGGTGCATAGATATTTAAAATTGTTATATCATCTTCTTGGATTGATCCTTTGATCATTATGTAGTGTCCTTCTTTGTCCCTTAAAATATTCTTCATTTCAAAGTCTATTTTGTCTGATATGACTATTGCTACGCCAGCTTTCTTTTGATCCCTGTTTGCATGAAATATTTTCTTCCATCCTCTCACTTTCAATTTGTATGTGTCCCTAGAAGTGAAGTGGGTCTCCTGAAGACAGCATATATATGGATCTTGTTTTTGTATTCATTCAGCCAGTCTATGTCTTCTGCCTGGGGCGTTTAGTCCATTAACATTTAGGGTAATTATTGATATGTATATTCTTATTGCCATTTTATTAATGGCTTTGGATTTGTTTTTGTTGCTCTTTTTTCTTCCCTTTTCTTGTTCTCTCTTCTGTTTTATTAACTATCTTTAGAGTTGTATTTGAGTTGATTTTTCTTTGTGTATCAAGTGTAGATTTTTGGTTGGCAGTTATTCTGAAGTTTTGATATAAGAGTCTATATTATATGAGATTGTTTTAAGTTGTTGGTGTCTTAATTGCAAGATCATCTCCAGTGTCATACATTTGTACCCTTCTCTTCTCATGATTTCTGATTTTGGTGGCATAATTGTGCATGGATGATTTTGTATCTTTACTGTAAAGATACCTTTACTGGTGAGCATTGTCATTTGTGGAATTTTGGTTTCCTGTTGCTGTCTTTTCTTTTCTGCCTAGAGAAGCTCATTTAGTATTTGTTGTAAAGCTGGTTTCGTGTTGCTGAATTCTCTCAGCTTGGCTTATCTGTGAAGCTTTTGATTTCTCCTTCAAATCTGAATGAGAGCCTTGCTAGGTCAAGTAATCTTGGTTGGAGGTTTTTTCCTTTCATCACGTTAAGTATATCATGCCACTCCCTTCTGGCCTGCAGAGTTTCTGCTGAAAAATCTGCAGATAACCTTATCGGGATTCCCTTGTATGTTGTTTGTTTCTTTTCCCTGGATGCTTTCAATATTTTCTCCTTGCCTTTAATTTTGGTCAGTTTGATTAGTATGTGTCTCAGGGTGTTCCTCCTTGTGATTGTTTTATAAGGTAAGCGTTGCGCTTCCTGGATTTGAGTGAGTGGTTCCTTTCCCATGTTAGGGAAGTTTTTGGCTATTATCTCTTGGAATATTTTTTCTGTCCCCTTTCTCTCTCTCTTCTCCTTCTGGCACCCCTATAATACAGATGTTGGTGCATTTCACGTTGTCCCAGAGTTCTCTGAGACTCTCTCCATTTGTTTTCAATCATTTTTCTCTTTTCTGTTCTGCATTCCTAATTTCTACTAATCTGTCCTCCACCTCCCTTATTCATTCTTCTGCCTCCTGTATTCTGCTGTTGGCTGCTTCTAATGAATTTTTTATTTCAATTATTGTATTTTGCATCTCTTCTTGTTTAAGTTTTATGTCTTGTATCTCTTTGGTCAGTGTTTCCTGTAAGTTATCCATCTTTGCCTCCAGTTTATTTCCAATGTCTTGCATCATCTTCAGCATCAACAGTCTAAAGTCTTTTTCCCTGGAGGCTGAGAATCTCCTGATCACTTAGCTGTTTTTCTGGGGTTTTTCCTTTCTCCCTCATCTGAGTTATAGTTCTCTGTCTTTTCATTTTGATAGGTTTTTTTCTGGTGACCTTTTTACAGGTAATTGAGTTGTAGCCTCTCTTACTCCTGGTGTCTGCCCCCCTTGTGGCTGAAGTCAGTACAGGGGCTTGCTGTAGGCTTCCTGATGAGCAGAGCTGCTGCCTGCCCCCTGCTAGGTGGAGCTGATTCTAATCCCTCTGGTGGGTGGGGCTTAATCTCTGGATGGGATTAGAGGCAGCTGTGTGCCTGAGGGGTCTTTAGGTAGCCTGTTTACTGAAGGGCGGGGCTGTGATCCCACCTGGATTGTTGTTTGCCCTGGGGCTTCCAAGGGCTGACTGACTGGTGGGGCCAGATTTTCCCAAAATGGCCACCTCCAGAGAAAGGCACACTGATGAATATTCCCGAGAGCTCTGATTCCAATATCCTTCCCCCACAACAAGCCACATTCAGCCCTGTTTTCCCAGGAAGTCCTCCAAGAACTGCAGTCAGGTTTGACCCAGATTCCTATGGAGACTTTCCTTTGCCCTGGGACCCAGTGCACGTGAAATTCAGTGTGTGCTTTTTAGGAATGGGGCCTCCATTTCCCCCAGTCCCGTGGAGCTCCTGCACATAAGCCCCACTGGCCTTCAATGCCAGATGCTCCAGGCGCTCTTTCTCCCGTGCCAGATCCCCACACGGGGGAGTTTGATGTGGGGCTCAGGAATCTTACTCCTGTAGGTGAGTCTCTGTGAACCAGTTAGTTTTTTGTCTGTGGGGCTTCCCACCCAGGAGGTATGGGGTTGTTTATATCACGTAATTGCCCCTCCTACCTCTTGATGTGGCCTCCTCTTTGTCTTCTGGAGTAGGATGTCTTTTTAAAGGTTTCCAGTCCATTTGGTTGAAGATTGCTCAGCCTTTGGTTGTGAATTTTGTTTTTTTTTAGGAGAGAAGTTGAGCTCCAGTCCTTCTATTCCACCATCTTAATCCCATCTGAAGATCACAGATTTACACTGAAGAAATGAATTTATTAAAAAAAATAAAAATGGCATGAACCACATCTTCTTAATCCATTCAAATGTTGATGGACATTCAGGTTGTTTTCATGTCTTGGCTATTGTGAATATTGCTGCAATGAACATAGGGGTGCATGTGTCTTTTTGGATTGTAGTTTTGTCTGGGTATATGCCCAGGAGTGGAATTCCTGGACCATATGGTAGTTCTATATTTAGTTTTTTGAGATGCCCCCATACTGTTTTCCACAGTGGTTATACCATTTTACATTCCACCAACAGTGTAGGATGGTCCCCTTTTCTCCACACCCTCTCCAGCATTTGTTATTTGTAGACTCAGTAACGATGGCCATTCTGACTAGTGTGAGGTGGCACTTCATTGCAGTTTTTATTTGCATATCTTTGATAATGAGTGGTGCTGAGCATTTTTTCCTTTGCCTGTTGGCCATCTTATGTCTTCTTTGCAGAAATGTCTATTCAGAACTTCACTTTTCTGTGCCGCAGATATTGACAGAATGTTGTAAATAACTATAATAAAAATGTAAAAAAAGTAGCAAGAAAGATAGCTCAAATTTAGAAACATATAATATGATGGTGAGGAGTTCCTGTTGTGGCTCAGTGGGTTGAGGACACAATGTTGTCTCTGTGGGAATGTGGGTTTTATCCCTGGCCCCACTTAGTGGGTTAAGGATCCAGCATTGCTGCAGTAGGTTGCAGATGCGGCTCAGATCTGGCATTGCTCTGGCTGTGGTGTAGATCTAAGCTGCAGCTTCAATTTGACCCCTAGACTGGGAACTTCAATTTGTTGCAGGTGTGGCCATTAAAGAAGAAGAAGGAGAAGGAAAAGAAGAAGGAAGAGGGAGGGAGGGAGGGGGGAGGAGGAGGAGGAGGTGAATCACCTTCTGATTTGAAGAACAGAATGAAAAAAATTGAAAAATGAGACTGTATTTTCTCTAGTTCATCTAAGCCATCATACAAACTGAAATAGAAGTTATGAATTTGCATCATTTATTAAAGGATTAATAACCATGCAGAGCACTTTGGCTTTGACATGGCAGACTTTAGGAGGAATCTAATGAGTGGTAAAAATGTAGAGTCAAATGCCAGTCCATGTGACTTTTTTTTTTTTAATCTTTAATTTTCTGTCTTTTACTGAAACAAATTAACAAGAAAAATGAATGTGGCATCTTGCCAACTTAATTATAGAAGCTAATCAGAAAGGAATGAAGGAAGTCAAGGTAGAATCATAGGAATAAGCTAGATTATGCTGCAGAATCAAACTCAAAATCTAAGTGGTTTTTCACAATACATTTATATCTTGTTCATCACATGTCCAGTGTCTCATCTGAGAACTTTTATTCCTGTGTTCTGTTGTTATCCAAGCTAATGGAAGAACAGTCATCACCTCACAAGTTGACAGCTGCTGTAACAGAGGAAAAGAGAATACTGACAAGTACGTAAAACATGGGATATCTACTCAAAACTGAAAGGACGTAACTATTACATATCTGCACCCATACTCCAGGGATGAGGAAGTGCAGTCCTGCCATTTGGTCAGAAAACAGAGAGCTGGGATTGTTTCCTAGGTTTCTATAATGAGGTAGAATGAGATATTTTAAAAGAGGTGAACGTATTTCCTAACTTTCAAGGGACAGGGATATATAAATTATTATGTTAGATGTCTGATAAATTTAGAGACTCTTCTAAAACAACCAAGCGAGCATGGCTTGATATTGTTATTAATAGAGGAATTGGAGAGTTATAAAGTAGCTGGGATGGAAATTTGGTTGTCATGCAGTACAATTTAAAGATGAAGCTATAGAATTGGAATTTACGAGGGTCTAAGAATCCAGAGAGGGCAGCAGAAGGGTGAGGATGGATGTTAGTAATTGGTGTTGAGGGAATGAGGAAGAGGAATACTAATAACCAGCAGAGAAGAAAGAATAGGAGGGAAGAAAATGAGCAATACATATAAGTGTGCTATAAATTAAAAGGGGAGTTTCAAGAAGTAAATGACAGTGTCACATACTAAAAATGAAGTTGAATAGAGACAATGTCATTGGAATTGGCACAATTATAATAATAGCTAACATGCAGTCCATACTTACTCTATGCCAGATTCACATTTAAGAGATGTGCATGTATGAACTCATCTCATTTTAAAATTCTTGGTGATAAAGACACAATGAATGAGGTTAAACAGAAGCAAAAATAATGTGTCACATGATCAGTAAATATCAAAAACAGAGTTTGAACCAGGCATTCTGGCTGTAGAATACCGGTCTGCTCTTAATCAATGATTTATATTCTACTATGAGTTGTGAAACATTTTTCCCCAAATAAAGTGGAGGACTAAAATCTTGATAACAAACTAGTAATAACGGTAGATAGGACATAGAAACAAGAAGTATATATAGTCTCTGTGCTTGTAAATTTTAAATATGAAAAGGCATAGATTTTATATGATTGAATAGAATACATGTAAGAAAAAGGTGAGGCTTTTTGACCTGATTTATTTTCAGGAAAGAAGACACTTAAATACAATTAGCAAAAAAAGAAGGGAGAAACTGAGTTAAACTTTGTGGTACATCCACTATTTAGAAAGTACTTCATTAAGCATTTAATGCATTTCTTTATTCACTTCATTGAAACCTTAGACACCTTCCTTAGTTTACAGAGTAATTAAGAGATGACATCACAATTCACATCCTGATTCTTTGGCTTCAGATCCCATATTCTTTTTACTGTTTCATGTCAGAGGACACAGCAGGGTTGGTGGGTGGGAAAATAGAGAGAATTCATTTATGTGTATAATAGAAAGGTAAAGACAAAGTGGAAATACTAGAATTCGATGCAATGTAGGGCATAATTTTATTTTTGAAACAGGAAAGATATTAAGAATATGGGGTTTATAATGTGCTAAAATGACAATGGTTGGATTTTTAAACTTTATGTTTTTGTTATTTTTGTTAGTATGATGTATGCCAATTTAAATTTTGGATGCTTTGCAGATTTTATTTTGGTAGACAATAAATTACAGGAAGTAGGACATGGACATTTCTTGCCTATTAAACAATATTTGACGTAGGCTTGTATAAGATGGAGAGGCAGAAATGAAGGGAAGGGGGGGTATTTTATTTGCCTAAAGCAAGATCCCACAGGCTCTTTTCTTTTTTTTTTTTTTTTTTTGGTGGGTTTTTTTTTGCCATTTCTTGGGTAGCTCCCCTAGCATATGGAGGTTCCCAGACTAGGGGTCTAATCGGAGCTGTAGCTGCCCGCCTACACCAGAGCCACAGCAACGCGGGATCCGAGCCGCGTCTGCAACCTACACCACGGCAACGCCGGATCGTTAACCCACTGAGCAAGGGGCAGGGATCGAACACTCAACCTCATGGTTCCTAGTCGGATTCGTTAACCACTGCGCCACGATGGGAACTCCCTCTTTTCTTTTTTTTCCCTCTTTCGACATGTGAGCAAGACAATTTCCTTTGCAAATTAAATGAAATAGGACATCATCGTCAAGCAAGTCAACCTGTCAGTACAACCTGTCTCTACCCTAAGAAGTTTTGCCCAGAGCAATTATTTTGCATGTCTGTATGTGCGTGTGTGTGTGTGTGTGTGTGTGTGTGTGTGTGTTCACACGCACACACATGCATGATGTATGCATGCACGTGTTTGTGTGTTTAATTTTCTGGTGAGTATCCAGTATGCTATGGCATTTAACTTAGCATTTTATATTGGATTCAACTTTCTATCTAATGTCAATAAATTATATAAATACCCAATTTTATTGCTGTTGTGTGTGAAAACAGTAACGTGATTAAAGGGGTATGTGTGATCGGTGTAATCATGGAATTTCATATAGGACAAAATGCTATATTTTAGAGAGTAAGGTATGAACTTGTCCACATCTGGGCACAGTTGCTGTGAATTCACATGATGAGATAACCAGAGCTCTCACTACTCAAGGGAAAGTCATTTAGTACATCCAATTCATGGACCTTTAAGACTTTTGCATATTAGAAAAACTGTAACTTTGTCAGCAACTTCTTTGCTGCTTTCTAATGCTTGTTTACCGAAGTACTTTCTTTCATCATATTTTAGTTATTCTTGGTGTTTTAAAGTCTACTAAATCAGGGCACTACTTCCCCTCCCTGTTTGTATTTCCACCTACAAAAATACTTTAGAAACAGAACTGAAATCCTCATTTTGACTTTCCAACTACACAAATTTAGCAGATGTAAACTCTAAATAGTTTGCTGTGAAATATTGTTTGGAATTCAGTCAACAAAAGCAGCAGTCTTCAAAGGGGCAAATAAACAACTCCAGGCATTTTTAATATGTATTTCTTTGAAAAAAAAAAAGTCTTTTCATCCTAAGTTTCAGTTTTCATTAAAAAAATTCAATTTAGCTAAAGGCAATACAAATATGTATCCTTACTTCCAAATTAAATAAATCTGACTTATTGATATATATGTAAAATATGAATGTTTAAAGTTAATATAGAACAAACTGCTCATTGTGAAAAAATAAAGTTGAAATATTGTTAGATTCTGTTAGTGGAGACTGACACACTCAGAGCATTTTCTGAGTATTTGTGAACATTCTCAATGATTACACCTATAACTGTATCCTATCTCTTGGTTAATCCTTGGGATATCTGTTGCTTAATGTGAAAATAAATAAATATCAAGGGAGAGGAAATATTGTTTAGTTTCTTCTTGGCTTCTGTTTTCCCATTTTTACCCTCCAATTGGTAGGCAACACACGTAAATGAAATATAACATAAGCAGTTCTCTTGAATCTCTTAAAGTACTCCTGCTTTCTTATTTTAACATGAGTGAATTAGATAATCCCCTTTTTAGTTCTGTTCTAACTTTAATTTGTGTGGCTGGTTAGGATTTTATTTTCTTTGATGTGAAAGAAAATCTCCAAATATCATATTTTGTATTGGCTATTTCTCATTGATAAATTATTTGAGACCCAGCGATTATCAGGCTACTAACAGATCTCTCACACCCACTCTGTCCCCTGGGATCTATTTTCAAACCTAAAGTCCAAAATATCACTTAAGAACTTAAATCCACTCATGCCATAGGCCTACCAAAACCTCCTCAATGGATTTTTCATTACTCTTAGGATAAATGATTTCATGTCACGAACACTCTCCTTGAACTTGCCCTCTAGTCATATTGACTTCCTTGTCTTTGACTTCTTTAAACTGCCATGCACTTCCTGCCTCAGGGTTCATTATTATATTATATAATTTAATGTTTTTCAGTAATTTACCTATGATCTTCAATACTAGATTTGAGCTCCCAGTTCCATATTTTAAACGCATCCCATATCTTCCTCATAATGTATCAGAGTTGGTAAATATATATTTATGTGGATGATTACTTGAGTAACTCTTTTGCTACAACTAGGCTGTAAGCTCAGTAATAATAACGACCTTGTTTTTTGCTCATCCTTTTATTCCTAGAACCAAGCAAATTACTAGACCAACAATAAGGAACCTTCCATAAATTAATGAATCTTACTTATGTGCACATTGTTAAACTTAATATACTATGTTTCTATGTGATTTTTTTTTCTCTTTTTTTTTTATCTTTCTTAGGGCCGCACCTGTGGCATATGGAAGTTTCCAGGCTAGAGCTACAACTGCTGGCCTACGCCACAGCAATGCCAAAGCAGGATCTGAGCCTACAGCACAGCTCACAGCAATGCCGGATCCTTAACCCACTGAGGGAGGCCTGGGATTGGACCTGCGTCCTCATGGATACCAGTTGGATTTGTTTCCACTGAGCCATGATGGGAACTTCCATGTGTGGATTTTTAAAGAATGTATCTCTTGAAGCTTGAACTTATGTAACTTTTTTTTTCCCAAAAATATATCTTTTCTGAATGTTGCTCTCATGGATTACCACTATTTTATGTAGTATTTTTTAAAAGCTAGCTGATTCTGAGAATATCAGAATGTGCTTAGACTTTTACAAAAGATCTGTCAGCTAATATTATAAAAATTAAGACATGTTAGGAAGAGGAAGCACTAATGGGTGGTAGGCAGTGGGGTGGGATGACCACAGGAGAATGAGTTATAAACATGAAGTGATTATATATAAACTAGATAACTCAGGCTATTCAGCTATAAATTCCATTTGCAATACCATTTACTAATTGTCTTTTATAAAACCTGTAATAAGTGTATTTTTGACCCATGGAAATATGACAATCCCAGATTTCATTACTAAAATAGAATTTGTTGAGTTCCCTGGTGGCTCAGTGGGTTAAGGATCCAGCTTTGTCACTGCTGTGTCTCAGGTCACTGCCATGACATGGGTTCAATCCCTGGTGTGGAACTTCTGCATTCTATCGATATGGCCAAAAGTAAAGTTAAAAAATAATAATTAAATGTAATTGTTACTGTCACATTGCATACTCTTTTAATTAACTGTCTCCTCTGCCTGGGCTAGATTTGAACCCTTTAAAGGAGTGCATATAGTTGATGTCACTTTAGAAGATGGTGCAGTCCTTGTGTGCCTGAGCATGGTTTATCCCCATTTCTCAGATGAGGAGTCTGAAAAGAGACTAGAGTTACAGCCAAGTGGCTCCTACATTTGGAACAAATTGTCTATGTGTTTGGTGCCAGTAGCCCTGCCTGATGCCCTAAAATCTTAAACAGACTCAAATCAGCAGTAGACCTTGGCAATAAATGTGTCATAAAAAAACTGTCCATTTGGTGCTTACATAGCATCTCCCAGACTATCACACTCTAAATGCAGCAAACTCACATTTCCAGACTCCTCTAAACACTGGAACTGCATTGTTTGCAAAGATTTTTCCTCCATCCTGTGGGTTGTCTTTTCATCGTTTTATAGTTTCCTTTGCTGTGCAAAAGCTTTTGAGTTTCATTAGATCCCATTGGTTTATTTTTGTTTTTACTGTCATTCTAGGAGGTGGTTCAAACAAGGTGTTGCTGTGATTTATCTCAGAGTTCTGCCTATGTTTTCCTCTAGGAGTTTTATAGCATATGGCCTTACATTTAGTCATTAATCCATTTTGAGTTTATTTTAGGGTATGGTGTTAGTGAATGTTCTAATTTCATTATTTTACATGTAGCTGTCCAGTTTCTCCATTACTACTTATTGAAGAGACTGTCCTTCCTCCACTGTATGTTTTTGCCTCCTTTGTCATAGCTTAGTTGACCATAGGTGCTTGGGTTTATTTCTGGGCTTTCAATCCTATTCCTGTGATCTATATTTTTGCTTTTGGGCCAGTACCATACTATTTTGATTATTGTAGCTTTGAATAATAGTCTGAAGTCAGGAAGCCTGATTTCTCCATTTATGTTTTTCTTTTTTGATATTGCTTTGGCTATTTGAGGTCTTTTGTATTTCCATGAACAGATTCACAGATGTAGAGAATAGGCATGTGGTTGCCAAGGGGGAGGGAGAGAGAGTGGAATGGACTGGGAATTGGGGGTTTGTAGATGCAGACTCTTACATTTAGAATGCATAGGCAATGAGGTCCTACTATATAGCACAGGAAACTATATCCAGTCTCTTGGGATAGAATGTGATGAAAAATAATATGAGAAAAAGAATATTATATATATGTATGACTGAGTAACTTTGCTATAAAGCAGAAATTGGCACAAAATTGTAAATCAATTATACTTTAATAAAAAAATTAATTAAAATAATAATAATAAAACACTGGGGCTATTTAGACCTTGGGAAATTGATACATCTTTTGGTTCTTCTGTGAATAACAAAGGGGCACTCCAGGAATCCTGTGCCACTTCTTTCCTTATAAACTTTGCACTATTGTTTTCACAGAAAATAAAAGAGTAAAGAAAATCTTAGCTGTGAATTATGCTGATCCTTATGCAATTCTTGTATTAGAGTTTCTCAGCCACTTCAATTATACCATACCCAATTAAATGCTTTGAAATAGAGACAGAAACATGGCAAATACTGAGCTTTATGCTCTACATGAAAAAATAAACACATTAAACAAAAGAGATTTAAGTTTGTCTTCTCCCCACTGTTAAAAACACACCTCTGGGGTTCCCCCTTAGTCCTTGTAGGTATGGCTCTATAAAATCTTCCATACAAGACAGTTCAATGGGCCTGTGGTTTAATTGCCTCCCCAGTTAGATATTTCTCACTATAGACATCATATTTGATTTAGTGCAATGATGCTGCTACCTGACATTTCAAATTGGTTCAAGTCACAAACTAATTTAGTGTTGAGTAAAAGTGCATGGTTTCTAACATATACAGCAATTAGATGAGGCAAGTCATATCAACAGAGTATCAAAAGCCAAGAATGTGGGGAAGCATGGTAGATTAGGAAAGCAAAACTAAACAGATGCCTGTGTATCAAAGGTTCCTTGCCTTTGGGATTCTAGGAGCTGGATAATTTGTAAGGAACATTCTTAGCAATACTAGTACTACTACTGCCTCTAGTTCTATTACCATGTCTACTCATAATAATAATGTTCCCAACAATTATTTTTCTAGAGAAGAAATTAAATATGGAAAGAAAAATATTTGAATATGACCATGACTTCATAATTTTGAACATTTTAAAACCCAAGAGTCATAGAGCCATGATTACAGATTAGAAAAGAGGGTTTTTGTTTTTTACATTGAAGTATATTCCACACATTTTCCTTTATATATTGATCCCAACAGATCAGAGAAAATTGCAGCAAGAATTAGCATTTGTCTGGATAGACTTTCAGGAACCAAGTCTCTCTGAAACTGTCTGCAGAACTTCTTGATTGTACTTAGTCTCATGTCATCAGCAAGAGATTTCACATGTTTCCCCAATACATGTATGTTTTGTAATAATAAATTATTGCATGTGTACTACTACACTCATATATTATGCAAATTATATAGCATAGGACAAAATAGAATAGAATGTTAAAAGGATGAATTGAAATAGATATAATTGAAGTTCTAATATATTTTCCTATACACCCATGGAAAATTTTAGCATACCTGTGCTCAACCCAGTTTAGAAACTTTTCTATTCAATGACTCTTCTCTTGCCTTTGTCCCAAAGTAAGTACTTTGCTTCTCAAAAGATGCTCAAGGAAGGAGACAGGAAGTCATTCATCAGGTTTTTAAAATAACAGCAGCCTAATTGTAAATTAACTACACTTAAAATAAATAAATTTAAAAAATCAAAAATAATAAATAATCAACCTATTCCTAATAACCCATTTCTGTGTTTTCCACTTCACTTCTGATCAGACTTAAAAAAAAAAAAAATCCGGAGTTCCCACCATGGCTCAGTGGTTAACGAATCTGACTAGCATCCTTGAGCATGCAGGTTTGATCCCTAGCCTTGCTCAATGGGTTAAGGATCTGGTGTTGCCCTGAGCTGTGGTGTAGGTCATAAATGCAGCTCAGATCTGGAATTGCTGTGGCTGTGGCATAGGCCAGCAGCTGCAGCTCCAATTCGACCCCTAGGTCAAATATGGGACCCTCCATATGCTGCGGGTGCGGCCTTAAAAAGCAAAAAACAACAACAAAAATCCTTCCAATGTATCACCTCCAATTTTCTTTATTGAGGTGAATAATGTGTGCTCAGATTAATCTTGTAGAGGCTTTAATTTTATTTTTTCTACATATACCACAGAAATTAATTCCTTCTATCACTCTATGTATAAAATGGGAAAAAAAGATATGTTTTTTAAAAAAGCTCTTGTTTAAAATAATTTATTTTAATGAAGAATACTCTTGTTCAATGCTAGTATGTGACATAAATCTAGGACTCGTTAGATGTTAGGACTTGATATAGATTTGCCAAGCACCAGTTCAAAAGCACAGCCGTCTCATAGATTGCACAATCTATTTGTTAGACCTAGGTGGCTAGCCTGTTGTGAAAATTACGATGGTCGAAGGTGGTTTTATGTTCCTTTGATGACTGACCCATTTATCCCTGAAGATGTGTGAAATTGCATCTAAGGGCTACATTAAAATGCTCTTTCTCTCACTTCTTATCAATAGTGGTAACTGGAAATCAGTTCTTGTCCCATATTCCCTATAAAGGGTGTAAAAATCGTGTTACTATAACGAAGTGTGACAAGAGCTCTTAGTTGGAAAAATATATTCTGGTCCTTTTAATGTGGGGAGCGATAGCAGGAAAAGGAAGGAGAGGGTTGATGTCAAAATATTCTATATGTGTATGTAATATTACATATATGTGCACATATATGATGTGTATATAAAGTGCATACACACTTTAATCTAGGTAGAAATGTCTGAATGGCTCAGTGGTAAAACAGGTTCAGTTTTCTATTAGAAACACTTATGTAAATGAGTCTGGGGCAGTCTAGAGCTTTTGACCACAAGAGGGCTCACATTTTCCTACTGTGGAAACCAAGCTTCAATTACCCTAACAGAAAAGGATATATATAGGTGTGTAAGTGATTGACTTTAATGCACTTTGGAAACTAACACGTTTCTAAGTTAACTATACACCAATAAAATTTATTTTAATAAATAAATAAAAGAAACCCCAAAAGGACGAAGAAAAAGATCCTGGGATATTTTCAACATCATATTGCAGAGTTAATTATTTTTTTTTAAATCTCAAAATTCAGATATTCAAAAAAATTCTTTATCCTATGGAATGGTGAATTTCCATTCATGAAAATTATTTGAATATGTGAATTCACATGGAACAGTCCTGTCTGTCTAAATCCCAGTTGTAGAATAACCTATTTTAATTTACTACCCTCAGTTAAGATTCTTTAACCTCTAAGCTATTTCATCTAAAATATATTCCTTGCTGATTATTTGCAGAAATAAGATCCCCAGGGTATTGTTTAGAAAACATGTTTTATAGAAATGTTTTGTAGAAGTGGACATAAGTATTCTACTTCTCAACACTTTTGTGTTGTATACCTTCTTGAGGAGAAATCAGCTAGAAATAACCCATGGTTTGTTATCATTAATGTTTTGTTTGGATATGTACCTCGTGTTGACATTTGTGGGCCTTCAAGTATCCTCCCCTTCCCTTCAGTTGCTTAGGCTAGATGGTTTGGAATCATCCTGGTTGCCTCCATTTTGATGCCAAACCACATCCAATTTATCTAGAATCTGACAATGTCTCGAAACCAGCATTTCCAACCAGAGTTAAGCCATCCTGATCTCTCCCTTTAATACTGCACTCCCCTCCTAATGGACCTCTGTGCTTTCTCCATTGCTCCCCTAGAATGTTGATAGAAGTCATGATGTTTCATCTAAACCTCCCTCAGACTGTTCTGGAACCCTATTCAAACACAGCCAAAGTTTACTCATTTTAGAGTAAAAGTCTGTTACATGTTCCATAATGCTCTGTTTTGCCTTCTACTGTCTCTTACTCCTTATGTTTCCAGATTTATTTCCTACTACCTTCTTCGTTATACTGCTCCAGGCTTTCTAACTGCTCCAGCCACACTACTCACTGCATACTAACTTTGTTTCTGAAAATCCAAGATGTCTCTCTTCTCAGAAATCCTCTCTTCCCTTATCTAAATTGCTTTTTCCTCAGTTCCTTCAGTATTCATCATACTGAATACTGCATCTCCACTGATATTTTTTGTTCCACTTTTATAGATTTATAGTCACCACATATACCATGTTTCATAGTTAACTTTTCATTAGATATTATTGTTTGCCTTTCTCACTGGAGTATAAGGTGGGCTATCTTGGCCTATTTTAATTACTGCTGCATTTTTTTGGAACATGGCCTGGCATGGAGTATTCACTCATTTAATATATGTGGACTAAATGGCGTTGTTATTTACAGTTTTGAATTCCCAGGGTGTTAGATCTTAACACTGTTTTAAAGTCAAGTATATGGATAGATACTCCCTGTTTTGTCTTTTAAATTTGAAATTTAACCCCTTTGTGGTATTCTTGATGTGTTAATTATGTATAATAAGGCAACTCATGTCATTGAGTAGACAGCTTGCCCAAAGGAAGGATTATCAGTCAGCTCCTTTTGAACCTCAATCTTCTAGACTCCCCTAGAACCTTCGATTTTGATAGCAGTCAATACCTGGATTTCTTTTTCCATTCTTTGTAGTACTATCAGTTGCATAAGCAAATATATATCATTAGGTTATTGGATGGGATATGACTTGAGAAAAAAAACACTATATTTTCTGTATTAAATCTTCTTTAGTTTTTTTAATTTTTTAAAAAAAATAAATTTAGTTGGTTGAGAGATCTTATGGTAGAGAGAAACTATGTCTCCCCCCATCACTATGAAGTTGAATTACAGTACTTGTGAACATACCTCTTCATCTGAGAACTGAAAACTCTTTTTTTTTTTGTCTTTTTGTCTTTTTGCCATTTCTTGGGCCACTCCCGCGGCATATGGAGGTTCCCAGGCCAGGGGTCAAATCGGAGCTGTAGCTGCCAGCCCACGCCAGAGCCACAGCAACGCAGGATCCAAGCCACGTCTGCAACCTACACCACAGCTCATGGCAACGCCGGATCCTTAACACACTGAGCAAGGGCAGAGATCGAACCCGCCACCTCATTGGTTCCTAGTCGGATTCTTTAACCACTGCGGCACGACGGGAACTCCTGAAAACTTTTTAAAGGAGGCTCCTGGCCCTGCCCAGAGCACACCTTGCTGCCAGGGTAAGCAGGTTTTCTAGCCAGGTGAATACCCTTCTCTTCCATTTTCCTGAAGAACTAGAAGAATTCTACAGTTGTCTAGCTCAGATGACTGTAGAGTAATTTGGAAAGATAGATGCCTTCTAGTTACTTAAAAAGTAGTGTCAGTATTGTCAAGGAGAATGACCTCAAACTCACTGCTGCACAATTATTTTCCAATGTTTGGTTCAGAGGATAGTCCGAAGGGAACTGTGTTATTCTCTATTTCATCCCGTAAATTAATCCTGATTTCAGCAAGAGTTCGAGAGAGTTTTTTATATGAATCACACCACTTATTACCATCTCCTAACTAAAACCCCTCTCAAATGTTCCTTGTCTGAGAATTGCACTGTCATTGCTTACACTGAAAGGTGTTGTAAGGAAAAACGACCGGACATTAATTCTATTCACTGTGATGATGCTTTTGAGAATCTTACTGTATATTTTGTACAATCCAGTTTATGAAGACTCATGGGTAAAGCTTTTTATGGTCTTAGTGTTCCTCCTCTTTGATTGGCCTGGTTTTCAATGGTGGTCTCTGTGGCACCTCAAATGGAATCCATTTCTTTTGTTGCAACAAAAATTAAAGCCAAGTCGTGGAAAAAGTTTGTCTAGGAAAAAGTTTGAAGCCTTCTGTCCTGGTTGAGATCACGCTTTGGAGTCACACTTGGTGAATTGCAAAGCAGCCTCTACCACGTGCCAGCAGCAGGACCTTGCTAGTGACTCAGTCTCTCTGTGTATCAGCTGAGTCAGTGAGAATAGCTCTTTGAGGAAAGTTGTCGTGATTATTTGTGGCAATTTGTAAAAATGCTTAAAACCATAACTTATCAAAATAGAATTTGGGAGGAAACTATGGGGTCATTATCATGTATTTTTATGCTAATATTTTGAGGTTTTTTTAAATTTATTAATTTTTTTTTCTTTTAGGACCACACCTACGGAATGTGGAGGTTCCCAGGCTAGGGGTCCGATCGAAGCTGTAGCTGCCGGCCTACACCACAGCCACAGCAACACAGGATCCAAGCCGCATCTGCTACCTACACCACAGCTCATGGCAACGCTGGATCCTTACCCCCCTTAATGAAGCCAGGGATCGAACTTGCGACCTCATGAATACCAGTCATGTTCATTAACCACTGAGCCACAACGGGAACTCCCTGAATTTTTTTTTTTTAAATAGTGCTCTTGCATTTTTACTTTCCCCTGTTTTCATTTACTTCTTTTAAGACAATTATCCAAAGCATATTACATTTTTGTATATATAATGAGTCCTTTCTGTTAAAAGACTGAATTAAATTCTTTCTGATAAGAGATTGTAAATAGAATAGATGCAAATAGATGTATATATTTATCCATCTTTATAGAAATGTAAAATAAATGTAAATACAACTAATAATAAATTCTTATTTACATAGTAAAATCTGTCTTTACATAGATTTATGGGTTTATGTTAGTAATTTGAAGAGTTTCTTTATTTTACTTTAAGCAAGATGGTGAATATCTGAATACCATAATCAGTTTTTTTTTTTTAACGTTTTTATTTTCCACTGCCCCTGCAGCATATGAAAGTTTCTGGGCCAGGGATCAAATCCCAGCTGCAGCTACAACCTATGCCATGGCTGAAGCAATTCAGGATCCTTAACCCATTGTGTTTGGCCAGGGATCAAACTTGCACCTCCACAGTGACCCAAGCACCCAAGCTGTTGCAGTCATGTCCTTAACCCACTGTGCCACAGCAGGAACTCCTTTTTTTTTTTTTTTTTTTAATGGTGAGATTATTGTTTTTCCAAACCAGGAGAGAATGAGTTTGCTTTCTGGAATTGTATCCTGAGTTCAATGTATTTTAAATGTGTACAAAAGTTTAAGTAAACTTAAGAAGCCCCAATAGCTTAAAGAATAATACATTATATACATTATAAATTAGTTTACCTATAGCATGTTATACTAAAGTTGATTTGGGGACATAAAAGCAGCTTTGATTTTACAGTAATTTAGTAACATTATAATCTATTATAAAAAATTTAGTGGGAGTACTGCAAATTTAGTGACACTCTATTATAGAAATCTGTCAGCAGATTGATATACTCCTGTCAAGTGTGATTATAAATATAGATAAGATAATTCACGGTGAATCTCAATGAATATATATATCTGAGGTGGTTGTAGATTTTCCATAACTCACTGTATGCCATAATTCTTATGTAATTGTAATCTTCTGAAAAAGTGTTTCAAAATTATTTTTTTCTTTATTCACTGTGTGTTATGGGTCATCTGGCTTCCTGCCAACCAAAATCTTTTGTGTTTATTCACATCATAGTTATATTCTGATATTAAACTCCCTCACAGAGATCTAAAAGTCCATGGTACTAAAATTTGATATACGAAGTGACACAAAATAGCCTAGAATTATAAAACACCTTATTTTTTATTGATGCTATATATAATGTCCACGGTACATTTCAGAGGATGCATGTGTCATTTCTTAATCCTAATAGTGGAGAAATTTGACAATTTTAATTAGTGGACAATCTAAAATATTATAGTTTTCTTTTTTAAATTATCTTTGTCTGACAAAAAATATCAAGTAAATTGCCACACCCACATACAGGATTCAAAGTTCACTTTGAATATTTCACACATTGCTCATGTACAATAGCTAAACTGAATGACAGTTTTTGTTAGTATGCCTACTTGGTTGTTCCTGTAATTTTTTTTTTTGAAATTTATGTAATTATCTATCTATCTAAAGACAAAGGAAATGGATTAAATATATTTACACTAAAACACTTTGACTTTTTTCTTTAATTTTTAAGCCATGATCTTCAAAAGGCCATGGGTCAGCTTACTATATACATGTAGTAGACAATTTTAAAGCAAGGTAAGATAAAGAGACATGGAAAACAAGAACAGGGCACATAAGATGAAGTTAGCTACAACACAACTTGAATATTGTGACTACTTTAAATTAAGATAAATAATGTAGTATACATTTTGTTGGGATCAATAATCTACTTTTCTTTTTACTAAGATTTTGTCATCACACCTAAGTAAATATTTACCATTACATTAATCTATAAGGTTTTAAGACTATCCTTTAGCAGCCCATTTTATCATCTCTCATTTAGGGAGAAACCAAATCAAAACCTACAAACCACACTGAAAAGCAAACAGTATATATTTGTGGTATATACTGCTTGGTTGAAAGACATTATTGCTTTCCTGCCATGGGCTAACAGGATTCATTAATTCACCTTTGAGGCTTAATCATGTGCAAGGATAGTGCGACAATGTTTGATAATAACTTGTATGGGTTATTGGTTGTAAAGTTGCTTACTTATTCAACAAAATAACCACTTTGAGTAGTTAAGAAGATCAATAATGATCTTAAAGTGCTTCCTTAATTGTTCAACCAAAAAGTTATATATGCAAAATATGACAGGTGGTAAATAATAGACTCTAAAGCAATGGATAGTTACTCAAAATATGTATGAATCGATTATGTGATTATTTAACAATTAATGCACATTCACTTAAAAATGTTTATTGAGGGCCTATTAAATGCACTTTAATTAGGGGAAAGAAGACAGAAAAGATTAAAAAATGTGCATTATGTAATTATATACTTTAGTGTAGGTAAGTCTAACCTAAGTCATTGTAAGCCAAATGATAACTTCTATTTATAGTCATTTTAGGTTTTGATAAGTCTTATGATTTTTATACATCGAGCTTCAGATTTTATAATACAGTATTTCTTAACAATGCATGAAAAGAGATGGTTTATATAAATTAATTATTTGAAAACTTTAATCATGCTAAAAAGCAATATTTTACTACCATTGTCATTCATTTTTTAAAATATCTCAAATTCTTTTCTAAAATTGATTAGTAAGACAAAAGTAGAATTGCTGAGGGTCATATATAAAGTGTATTATAACTTTATATAAGATACTGCCCAAACGTTTTCCAGAATACCTATACCATTTTGCATTCATTCCTTCCAGCAATGCTTAAGAATTGTGGTTACTTTCAAACTTGCCAGCACATGCTGTTGTCATGTATTTTTATTTTAGCTGTTTTAATAGATATGTAGTATCATCCCCTTGTAGTTTCAAATTTCATTTCTATAATGATTAATGATGATGAGCATTTTTTTCATGTGTTTGCTATTCATATCTTCTTTGGTGAAGTATCTATTCATATTTGTTAACCGTTTTTAAAAATTGAGTTGTTTTCTTATTATTGCATTCTTTTTCAAAATTGGGGTTTATTTATAAGATAAAATGATTCTGTATATGTATCAATATAAAGTAAAAAACACTGATGGCCCCAGCTAATCACCAAACATGTGTGAGCTTGTCTGGACTGCTGAACCACCATGGAGCCACCAGGCAGCTGCTGCTACATGAATGACCCCATATATAATTAAAAAACAGCCCAGCTGAATTCAACTGACATTGAATAATCAGGAGCAAATAAAAAGGGCTGTTGTTTTAAGCCAACCATTTTGTAGCTCTGTGTCCCAGCAGCCTTAGGAAACTAATATAACTGCCACCAGCCTCAACATCGACAGTCATATGTAGAGCCCTTTCAAAGGCAATGGCAAATGGCATTGAAGATAACTCCACCACAGCTTTACTACAGCAGTCTGGGCATTTGGGGATCATTCTCTCCATCTTTGACTAGAGCCATTTCTCTCCTTTATTTCTTCATTTCAATATCTTTCTCTCCTCAATCCCAGTTACATTTGGCAGCAATAATATTTCCCAGTCTCAGAAAGTGACGCATCAAGTAAGAACTTATTGTCTCTCAGTTTGTCCATATTCATTCTTATCTCCTATTTTCACAACAAATTGAAATAAGACAAACAAAAATCCTCTCTTTTTCTGCCAAAAGCGGATGCCTCCATCCCTGATGTAATTCCTACCTATCAGTATCCTAATTCTGACCTTTGCAGAAGATCCAGTACGGAGCTCAGTCTGCTTCAGCTGAGCAGGGCATCCATGGACTTCAGAGAGTTACTGATTTAGAGTTCTAGAAATTGGATGTGATGACCTGACAGAGAGGAGGCTGTGAAAGAAATTACAGGAGAGTGGAGGTCAAATCACTGAGGTGAATCCGAGAAAGCAGTAGAACTAGAAAAGTCAGTATGGCCAGAGGAGATCTTCTGTATGTAAGAATCTGCCCTATGGTAAAATAAATAAAACAAAGGCAGCTTGGGATCAATAGGTGCCTTGACAAATTGCTTTAGACTGTTTTGCTTTGGGGGCCTACTTGTCATGAAAAATCAAAACTGGATGTTTTGATGGTTTGCCTTCTATCTTTAATTATTTCCTCTTTCTGGAAACTAAACCTTTTCCCTTTCTGCTAGCTCTTTTGACATGCAATAAACCTCTTTAAAATCCTCCCATCATTTAAAAACCAGGCTTTAAAAGCTATTCCCTCACCAGAAATAGAAATAAAACAAAACAAATCCATGCCCTTTCTAAATTATGCCTTTCTATTCAGTCACATGATTTCTTTTCATTCCTCAACCTTTTGGAATATTTGCTTAGCTTCTTCTGCTCTACTGAACTGATTCTGTGAGCTGATTTTTCTATGGTCCTTATATTGTCAAATGCAATGCAGTTTTGGGGGTGGAACCTTTTGAAAACTTTACATATTATGTCCATACTTACCTACCTATCAGTACTCTCAAGACCATCTCTCATTCACTTTCACTCTCTTCCTTCATGTTCTCCCTCCGCAGTCTGTTCCTCTTTGTATTTCTGGTGGCCAACCTCTTTGAGATGATAGCTATGTGATCAGCTGTCATCTATTTGCTAATGGCTCTCAAATTAATATTTCTAACCCATAATTTTCCTCTGAATTAAAAACTCTTGGATTCACTGAGACCCAAGCAATGTGAAACTTCACATGCTCCAAACTAAATGTATTTCCACTCAAGGATATACCTTCCTTGTATTACAAATTGTATTCATGGCATGGATAACTATCTCTGGAAACCTACTTTTTTCCATTCTTACCACCAATCTCATAGTTTAGGACTTTGTTTTCATTCCCCCTTATCTTTTTCAATAGCGTCTTAATTGGAGCCTTTGACATTCAAGTCTTGCCCTCAAATTCATCTTACATTCTGCTCCTAAGCCTAGAACCTTAACATATTGCCATCCTTCTTGACACTTCTCAGTGGCACTAATAAGCAATATCAAATCAAGTCCATATTCATAGGATGACGAATAATGTACAGCACCATTCTGAACAGAGTCCACATCTCCAATTCCTATCTCACAACTTTTGCATCTGCTTTTTTCATTTTGGAATCTGAAACTACTACTGGTGTTTTTCCAAATTAGCCAACCTTCCTCATGCTGTCATGGCTTTGAACATATTACCTCTGCTTGGGCTGCCTTTCTAATCAAACATTGTTCATTAGATTATCTCTAAGAGCTGACACGCTCATTAAGATGATGCTCAAAAATCACCTTCTTGGGATTTATTTGAATCCCTCCAGTTTTGATTAGGTGTCATGATTTGGGAACCAGCATTACTAGGTTAATTTCTTGAGTTATGCAAAGGCAGGGCTTATGTTTCATTTACTTTTTTGAACCCAGCCCTCAACCCAGGTCCAAGTTGAGAGCAGGCCTTTGAATATTTGTTGAACAAATGTGGCCATCTCTGCTCTCTCACACCTGGGACCTTTATATAGATACACATCCAGCTGGAGAGCTACAGACACACTATTGGCACACTTTGTACTCTACTGCAAGACGAGCATGGTTTCTTTGGTGTTGGGTTGGTGTATTGAGGAGTCATTTTCAAACATTAGTGTGTATAAGAATCACCTAGGGAACTTGTTAACGTAGTGAATTTGTACTCATCCCAGATTCAGTGGTCAAGGTGGAGTTCATGGCATCCTAACATGCCCCCAGGTGCTTCTGCTTCAACAGGATGATTCTGAGAACCACTGGTGTGGAAGGTAGTTGAGAGGAAAAAAAAAAATCATTTCCCTTGACTTTGGGGAACAGTCAGGCAAGACACCTGAAGTCTCTTTGTGCAGTTATGTTACTTTTTGTCATCTTTAAAGTTTCAGACTTAGATGTTTTTATTCCAATCGTCTTATGGGTATAGTATGATATTAGCAACAGGGTTAGGTGATGAAGATATGAAAACAGAAGCAGCTAAGTATTCCTTTCTGCAGGCTTCCCTCTGCCCATTCCTTTTATTTTTTTATTTTTTATTTTTTGCTTTTTAGGGCCACACCCACAGCATATGGAGGTTCCCAGGCTAGGGGTCTAATCAGAGCTACAGCTGCCAGCCTATGCCACAGCCACAGCAATGCCAGATCTGAGCCAAATCTGTGACCTACAACACAGGTTATGGCAATGCTGGATCCTTAACCCGCTGAGTGAGACCAGGGGTTGAACCCGCAACTTCATTGTTCCTAGTTGGATTCTTTTCCACTGTGCCACGACGGGAACTCCTGCCTTTCCCCTGTGTATTATTATATAATTATTAAATCTATAGGTTAAGGTGTATCTGGTCTATAGAATCTTCTTTGGTTGCACTACACCTACTGCTAGTACAAATTTAAATTTGAGAAAATTTTAAGGTATATTTTTAAAAATATATTTTCTTCTAGATCTCATTTGATGTCACAACAAATTAGTAGGTTTAACAATTTGGATATTTTTATGCACATTTCACAAATGAGAATTTTGAGATTCGTAGAAACAAAGATGTTGGCTGTTTTCCTATGACTAGAAAGTCCAAAATTTGATACTAAATTCATAAACTGTCACTTACCGTAGTGGGCATTTAAATGCACCACACATCAGACATAATGGGTGCTGATGTATGTTGGTCACATTTGATTTATGTAGATCAAATTGGCCACAGGACATGCTGACACTGCTACCTTCAGTGGCAATATTTGTAATTGTGAAGAACAGAGATTTTAGAGCCAGACTTCACAAACTCAGGTTTAGCTCAACAAATAACTACTCACTGTATATCACTGAGGGTGTGAGGTAACATTTCATGATGTACTTACGGTTAACTTCTCATAATTATCACTTGTAAGATGGAAACCAGGATTGCTGTGAATGTTAAATGAATTACTATACAGACATTGGAATCTGGAATATATCTTTAGTTCAGAAGAAAGATTAGACAAAAATATTTTTTATGAATAGGAAAGAGGTTGATTAATTGAGGCCATGATTTGATGCCACTGATCAGGTAGAATGTTGACAAAATATGACATGACACAGGTATCATGACAAGTCATTCAATAGAATTCGTATGACTTGCTAAAGATAACATCACAACTTTAAAACAGTCTAATTAAATTAAAAAAATTGGTTAATTTATGGAAAAGTCAAATTAAGTTCAAGAAATGTGAAGAATTATTCTTTTGAAATGTCTTACTTACAGTTATTTTAAAATACATGTTTTACAAATTTCCATTCTCCTGAAGTAAAATCCATATTTTCTCCTGAAATAAAATACATATGATTTGTTTTTCAAGTGTAAAGAGATATGTCATTTGTGTATATGTAGGTGTGTGTGTATGTATTTGTGTATATGTTACAGTCACAACAAAGTATTTATTAAGATAAAATTATGTCTTTCTTCTTTATACTCTGTGATTTTTATTTACATAGGTCTCTTTTTCTTGATAAACAAATTATTTTGATGTCACAATATACTAATTTATGTGGCATGAAATTAGAGTGGGGTTATGCTACACTTAGGGTAAGAATAACAAAAGTTCTGATCAGGAGGGGAAAAAATAGTGGCCTAATGACCATTAATTTGTGTCACTGGGTCTTTTTTTTTTTTTAATTCTGAATTTAGAAGGGAAATGCTTGGCTTTTACAGAGCAGACTAATTTCAACTAAATCGTCATATTTAAACTTGGAAATTCACTTTTACAGACATGCTTAAATCTCTCATAAATGATTTCTGTTAAAGATTTCAGTCACCTGAGACGATGCAATGAGGTGAAATTCTGCATCTGAACAGTAACAGTTCATTCCTTGTATGTTGCAAAGTACATTCTCACAGAAACAGAATTTATGCCATCATTTTCTATGTAGGTTGCATGGCATCTGATCCATAGTGACAGAAAACAAAATGATTCCAGAATATCTGCAGTATATTTTGCTGAATGTTAACAGCAGGTTCAGATGTATTTCATTTCTGACCTTGTGAGATGCTTTCTTGCTTATGCAATGCTTTATACATCAAATGCACAAACTGCTACCAGGGCTCCAGCTGCTTGCACAAGGATTCATTTCTGAAAACAAATGTTGTTCAGGTCAGTTTCACCAATGTCATTTTTCTTCTATTATTCCCTGGCATGAGAAATGCATGATATATTTTATTACATTTTAAATGTGATACAGAGAAGTCGTAATGCTGATTTGTTTCATGTGAATGCTCCTTGTTCTATAATGTTAAGGAACACTTTTTCAAGTTATCAAACCAGCTGATATTTCCAATCAGATTTAGAGAATATTGTTTCTATTATGAACTGCTGATAATAAATCAATATGTGTGTACGTACCTGTCTGCGAGTATGTGTGTGTGGGAATGGTATGTTATTTGAGTTGAAAATCCAAGTATCTAAATATTATAAATATCAGCAAAATTCTGAGGCTGTGAGTTTTTAACGTTTGTCAATGTTGAAGATAGTTGCAATACTTATATTGAAAAAAATATTTAGGACTCTAATAAAAGCAGATAAGTTTTAGACTACTTTTTAAACTTGTAATGAACAGAAAAGTAATCAAATATTAGAATCAGGGGCGCCTGTGGAGAATGAGGCACAGTTTTATCCTTCAATCACATTTGAATAATTTTTTTTATTTTTCTGTATGTCTAACATTCTAAAGTGTATAACTAAGAGACCATGATCAATTCTTTACAGATAAGGCAAGTTGAACTTCTTAAGTATTATTTCAGAGTAAAGCTAGTGAAATTTTCTACAATTGAAAAAAAATACACCTCTAGTTGCATTATTTTGCCTAATATACCAACCCACTTAGGCACAGAGTCACCATTCATATACAATAACTCTTAGGAAAATTTTCCAAAATGATACATGGGTGAAAATGTAGTCCATATTAGCAGTAAAATCTCAGGATGGCATGTTGCTTATTTAATTTTGAAAGGAAGATATTCAGTTTAAGTGGAGGAAAAAAGTCTCAAAAATAGCCGTTGTCTAGGTTGTAGAATCTATGAACAATGAATGCAGTTTGCAACTTTGTGAGAGACACTGTGATGCAAGTGAATGGTATTTATTTTATCCAATCAGCATCCTGGGTGCACAGACCCTATGGTATGTGTTTGGGGAATAACCAATATCCCCTTAACAGTTTCAATGAGCTGCATCATGAACTTGGCCACTAGAAATGATGGCAGGAAATAAAGAAATATTGTGCAAGCTGGTCTGCTGAGTCACCTCCTATTCTGGGATCCCAAGACCGTCACTGATGTTTGGGTGAAATTGCCATAGAGCTGGAGAGTCACGTTAATACAGGGTACAGTAGAAAAGGATTAATGCACACCATGATTTTCATTATTTTCTCAAGCAACTAATCAAGAAAAACTATAAATTATTCTCACATGAAATACCCCCAAAGAGTAGGGTTTATTTTTATGTATCAATTTTTCTCATTTAGTTGCATATTCGTTTTGCGCTTGAAATATACACTTTGGTAATTCAGATTACTAGTGCATTGCACTTTTTTTCTCACAACAGAAACCATTATTTTCTCTTTAGCATAAATATATAAATAGTTATTGGCATTTAGCTACTGCTATAAACGGCAACTATACTATATATAGCTTATTAAATACTGTTACTTGTATATATAAAAAAATTACCTAATATTAAACTTGTCTGTCTCCATTAATACCAAAATTTTAATTTTCAAAATACTTACTTTGGAGTTTCCACTTTGGCCTGGCAGGATAAGGAGCCAATGTAGTCTCTGTGAGGTCATGGGTTCAATCCCTGGCCTTGCTCAGTGGGATGAGTTTCCAGCATTGCCACAAGTTGCAGCATAGGTCGCAAATGTGGCTCAAATCTGGTGTTGCCTATCCCTATGGTGTAGGCCTCAGCTGCAGCTCTGATTCAATCCCTAGGCCAGGAACTTCCTTATGCCACAGGTGCAGCCATAAAAAGAAAACATAAATAAAATAAAATACTTGTTTTAATGACAGCAGTAGCAAAGTAAACAATTACTTTTTAGAGTTCTCACCTCCAATGCTATATTTGTATTTTTATTACAAGTCTATATAGTTTGCATGTAATTCCTTGCTTACATACCTGATTCTTTCATTAGACTTTGAGCTCCTCAGTACAAAGATGATATATAATTAATATCCTTATTGCTAATACTAAACACAGTATGTGGTCTATAATAGGTAATAAAAAGTAAGATATGTCAAAAATAGCAAACAAATATACAAGGGGAAATAAAATCGATATATTTATATAATTTCATATAATATTTTTTAAAAATAAATGTGATTCAGTTGGAAAATTGAATGACAAAATATATTTTCATCTTAATAACCAGGCTAAATCTTCAATTCTAAAGATAAAGTATGTAATCGAAGTTCTAGGTTATCATTGAGATCAGTACACATTAATTATGAGGGAGTCTGCAAACTGTATTTTATTTGTGCTGTACTACCACCAGAAATCCAAATGAATGCAAAAAGACCTCTCCCTTTTTGAGACAAGATAACTGCAGTATAACTAGGCAAAATGCAGAAACACTGTTGTCTTGAAAAAATAACTTCTATGATAAATTGGCTCTCAAAAACAAAATAAAATATACCAATATTTATGCTTGTTTTTGCCTTGGAAGAGTTTTTCAAATAACCCATAAAGATGAATTGTAGTACAGCATTACAAATCATATGCTATCCTTGAGAATTAACTTTGCACAATAGAGCCATGGCACAGAATAGAGTTTACTGGCCCCAAAGGCATTTTGACTTCTAATTCTTACACTGCATTATGAGTTCTAGAATAATTAGTCTCTGATAATTGAAGTAATGAAGGTGTTAGTTAAAAAAGAGAACTCCCTGTGAAATCAGAAAGGTCTCAGAAACAGTCATTAAGTCAGTGAGGTCAAGTTGGTTTGTGGTCCTGTACTGAATATTTTAGTGGCAGGACAAAATTCAGATTTTCGTACAGACCATAAGCTGTTGATTGATCTAAGGGGAGTGCCTAACTCAAATGTCAATCCTTCCAATTTTAGTTAGAAAAAATAACACGGAGTTCCCGTCGTGGCGCAGTGGTTAACGAATCCGACTAGGAACCATGAGGTTGCGGGTTTGATCCCTGCACTTGCTCAGTGGGTTAAGGATCCGGCGTTGCCACGAGCTGTGGTGTAGGTCGCAGACGCAGCTCGGATCCTGCGTTGCTATGGCTCTGGCATAGGCTGGTGGCTACAGCTCCAATTCGACCCCTAGCCTGGGAACCTCCATATGCCGCGGGAGCGGCCCAAGAAATGGCAAAAACACACACATAAAAAAAGAAAGAAAGAAAAAATAACACAAGAAGACCATAATATACATGTATGCTTTCTGTCTCATAAAATCCACTATAATAAACCCAAATTATAATCTAAAAGATTCTTAATGGACTCAGAACAAGAAAATTAATTGAATTAGTCTTAGTGGAAAATGCCTTTAAGAAGTACTTGTCTCCTACAACTGTCAAATAGAACATACATTCACATGCCCCAGCATTTTTTCTCCTTAGGAGCACTGTGGAAAAGCTGATTCCTAGAAATGTCATTAAAGTTTTCTTTTGTTTGGGCTCCATGTAGTTGACAACTTATTAGTGAACCCAGCATTCTTTAGATATGCCAGCATTGACAGCGTCCTGGTGTCTTCCAAACCAGGAAGACACCTTGGAACAGTCTTTGGGGAAATGATAATAACAGTAAAGAAAAAGGATCCATGGTCAAAAGATTAGGAAAATTATTGCAATCTTTATAGTCCTCTTAGAGAATTATGATGCAAAGGAGGCTTCTAAATGTTCAGGCCGGAATTAAAACAAACAAAAAACACATGACATTTAACATTGTTTAATGAAGTATTTCCAAACATTTTTTTTTTCTCCCATGACAAGTGGTAACATCCCAAAAATATGTTTCCTAGAATAATATTCTTGTGAGGTAGTAAAGGTTGTACTTTGCTTTTGCATCTATTAGCATATTCATATTCTTCTCTAGCAAAAGCACACACGTGTTCTTATTTATTTATATGGCTTTACTGAAGTGCAATCAACATTCTATAAACTGCAAACACTTAAAATTTACAATTTTTTTGACATTTATTCATATCCATGAAACTATTACCTCAATCAAGGTAACGAACATGAAAAAATGTCTATAAGCCTCTTTGTAATCCCTCCCTTCTGACCCAGGTAAACACTGACCAGATTTCTCTTACTTTCCACTTAATGATTTGTGAAAATTTAACATAAATTGAGTCTTAACAATAGTTTGTTTGGTGGAGGGAGGGTCTAGTTTATTACATTAAACATACTTAGTCTGGGATTCATCCATGCTGTTTATTTGTTTTTATTGCCAAATTGTATTCCATTGTATAGATAGCTAGAACACAGTCTGTGTGTTCATTTATCTGTTCAGGAACATTTGTTTGGTTGTTTTTTCTGGTTGTTGGCTATTTCAAGTAAAATTCTATTAACATTTGTTTACAAGTCCATATTTAGGCATATGCTTTCAGTTCTCTTGGATTAATGCCCAGGAGTGGAATGTCTGAATTATATTTCAGAAGTATGTTTCATTTCTTTAGGAACTATCAAAATGTTTTACAAAATGTTTTTACCATTTTACTTTCTCAACAGCAGTGTATGAGAGATCCTGCCTTTCCATCTCCTTATTAACACATGCCAGGACATGACTTTTTAATTTTAGTCATTCTGATATGTGTGGCTATAACTAATCATTTTAATTTTCATTTTATTAAAGATTATTGATGCTGCTTATCTTGGCATGTGCTCTTTGCCATTTGCATGTCTACTTTTGTGATGTGTCTCTACTATTGTGATGTGTCTATCTTGTGGCCATTTTGAGGGGGTATAAAGTGTTTTTGTTGTTGTTTGTTTTGTTTTCTTACTAACTTATGTAAATCTTTATATATTTGAGGAAAAGTCTACTTTTAGGTTTTTGCTATGCAAATATTTCCTCCAAATCCATGGTTGGTTTTTCCATTCTTTTTAGAAGGCCTTTGAAAAGAAGTTTTTAATTTTGATGAAGTCCTAGTTATCAATTTGTTATTTTATAGATTATTCTATTAGTTCTCTATTCAAGATGTACATACATACATATGTCACACAAGGTCACAAAATTTTTCTGTTATATTTTTATCTAGAAATGTTATGCTTTCAACTTTCACCTTTAAATGTGTAGTACATGCTTTATGTAGTGCATTTCGAGTTGTTTTGTTTATTGTGCAAAGTATGATGATATTCTACATTTTAGCATGAACATGCACATGTTCCAGCAGCAATTGTTGAAAAGACTACACATTTTTACCCTGAACTGCCTTTGTACCTTTGTAAAAATATCAGTTCTCCTTATACATGTGGGCCTAGTTCTGGACCCTAACCCATTTCAGAGAGCTATTTGGCTTTCCTATATAAATACCATATTCTTTTGATTACTATAGCTTTATAATAGCACTTGAAACAGATAATGTTCTTATTCCAAATGTGTTCTTTCTCAAAATTGTTTGCTATTGTTTGCACATAAATTTCCATATAAATTTTAGAATCATTTTGTCAATTTCTAAAAAGAAACCTATTGAAAATTTGATTTGAGTTAAATCTACAGGTCCATTTGAGAAAAGTGATATCTTATAAATATTGAATCTTTTACACACAAACATAATATATCTCATTTATATAGAATTTCAATTTCTTACACCAAAGTTTGTAGCTTTTATTGTAAAGTCCATTCACATCTTGATCTTTTTTTACCCTAAGTATTTTACATTTTTGATGCTAGAATTAATGGCACTGTGATTTTTTTTTTAAATATTTTCAATTGTTTATAGCTACTGAATACAAATATAGTCGGTTTTTCTATGTTGACCTTATGTCCTACAGACCTGCCAAACTTGCTTTTCAGTTTCTGTGGCATTCTATTATTTTTCATACATGGAAAATCATGTTATTTGCAGATAAAGGCAATCCCACTTCTTACTTCCCAGTATGCTTTTGTATATTTTTCTTCTTGCCTTACTGTACTAGACGGAGCCCATAGTGTGATGCTGAATAAAAGCAGTAAGTACAGACATCCATGTCTTGCCCATAATTTAAGTGAGAAGGCATTCAGTCTTTCACCATGCTGTGTTATTAATATTTATCTTTATCACTTTTGTCCCAAGTGTACGCATGAAGTTTTCTGGATCAGAGACAGAGGTACTAATGTCCTAGCTCTGCCATAATAAAATACCAGAAACTAGATGGCTTAAAGCAATAGAACTTTGTTCTCTAGAGTTTCAGAAGATAGGGGTTTGAAATAAAGATGTCAGGAGGGCTTGTCTCGCTCTGAGTACTCCAGGGAAGGATCAGTTTCATGCTTTTCCCTTAGCTTCTGGCTTGCCAGCAGTCCTTGGTGTTCCTTGGCTTATAGATAGATCACTGAAAATCTCCGACTCCTTTGTCACGTGGTGTTACCAATATACATCATGTCTGCAACCTTCTCTTCTTTAAAGACAACAGTCGTATTAGATTATAGCCCAACCTCGTAATCTCATCTTAACTTGTTTACATCTACAAAGATCCTATTTCCAAATAAATTTATATTCATAGTTACTAAGTATAACCTGCAACTTCAAACCTTTTTGTAAAACACAATTTAATCAATAGTGCTGACTTCTGCAGATGTTTAATCTATATTAATATACAGAGTATACCTTGTTTTATTGTCCTTTGCTTTACTGCACTTTGCAGATACTGTGTTTTTTAACAAATTGAAAGTTTGTGGCAACCCTATTCTGAGCAGGTCTATCAGTGACATTTTTTTCAATAACATTGGTTCACTTTGTGCTCTGTGTCACATTTTGATGATTCTCACAATATTTCAAAGATTTTTATTATAACATTTGTTATGTAACTTGTGGCCTGTGATCTTTAATATTACTACTAGGACTTGCTGAAGGCTCAGATAAGGGTCAGCAATTTTTGGCAGTAAAGAATTTCCTAATTAAGATACGAACATAGTTTTTTAAAACATAATGTTAGTTCACACTTAGTAGACTACAATATGATGTAAACATAACTTTTATATGCACTGGGAAACCAAAGATTAGTGGAACTTGCTTTACTGCAATATTTGTTTTATTGTGATGGTCTGAAAGAGGACCCATGATATCTCCAAAGTGGGTCTGCTATGTCCTAGCATAACTCTGAGGTGAACACTCTTGCCATCTTTGGGAGTCCTTTATGGTAGTCGTCTATTTACTAATAGCATAGATGATAGGCAGCTGACACCCCCAGTGGCTAAGCCAACAAATGCTAACAAGGTGCCTGTAACAAATGTAAAATATGTATTTGTTTGCTTTACACTGTAAATTTTTTGAGTTTTAATTTTTTGTCAAGGTTTGCTAATTCAGAAATTTCACATAAATGTCACATCAAACTTGAAAAATCAGTGACTGAATGATGGTGGTTCTTCATTATCACATTGCATGTGTTAATTGAAAGTTTTAATAACTAGCACATTCAGTCAGTAATCTGGTCTCCAAATTACTGTCTTTCCTATTAATTCACAGTGCTTCTTAAACCAAATCCACTTCTTTTCCTCATCTTATCTGCCTCAACCTCATAGGTAAATGTTAACGTGACAATAGACTACACTAACTCTCTGTGCTGTTGAAATAGAACAACTTCATAAAACCAGCATAATAAACTCATAAGAACACAAAGCCCTGAACCCAGAAGATCATGTTGTATTAATTGTTATAGATAACATGTTGTATATAATAGGATCTCATACTTGTTTGTTGAGTGGTGGCATCTACATGTACTCATAGATAAGACATGGAGTGGTGGTATCTATCATAATAGATTATAATTAACAAGCCCCACCTAGATGAGTACAAAACAATTACAACTTTAGCAATAGAAATGCTGAAACAGAGTAATAACAATGCTGGTTTACATTCTACTACAATGGTTGTTCTTGTAAATAAAATATACTTTTGCACAGTCCTAAATGTTTATCAAAATATAGTAAATTATTTGAATCCAAATAATTAAATATAAATTAGTTTATTCTTAGTGTTGTTTCAGGTACATTCACTTTATTTCATTTCCATAGAATATAACTATCACATTGAAAAAAATGTGACATTGGAGTTCCTGTCATGACTCAGTGGTTAACAAATCCAACTGGGAACCATGAGGTTTCATGTTCGATCCCTGCCCTTGCTCAGTGGGTTGGGAATCCAGTGTTGCTGTGAGCTGTGGTGTAGGTCGCAGACGAGGCTTGGATCCCATGTTGCTGTGGCTCTGGCGTAGGCCAGCAGCTACAACTCCTAGACCCCTAGCCTGGGAACCTCCATATGCCATGGGTGCAGCCCTGGAAAAAGACAGAGCATAATAGTGACTATTCAGAATTTCTTGGAAATCCTTGCAGTTTTTACATCAGCAAAATTATTTTATTAACCTTAATTGTTGCTGACTTCCTATACAGCCATTAGTGTTTTTAAGTGGTGTGCTGAATATGCTGAGGTAGAACGAGGCAGTGGAAAAAAAAAAAAAAAAGAGTAGGCTTTGGACTCTGACTGACCTAATGCTATTTATTACTAAGTTACCTTAAGTAAAATTATTGTTTTACATTTTAGCTTCTGCTTTATCTTCCCTGTAAAGAAATAATATTATGAGCTGTGTATTATTATTGTACTATTCCATTTGATTCCATTCCAACCAATATGACTTTGCCTCCCTAGTGATTTTCTTTCTTCTATATTTTCATCCCTTGCTCTATATTGACTCTTTACATGCCACATGTAAAATATTTTTCTCTCTTATCTAAGATAAAGAAAAGAAAAAAAAAATCATCCACAGCCTCTAGATACTATGCTAAAGCTGGTCCTTCAATCAACACCATCCTATTTGAAACAAGCAAAGAAAATTAGTCATCATCTTAGTTCTTTCAGGTTGAAATATAACAAATGCCACAGACTGGGTAGCTAATAAGCAAACAAAATTCACTTTCTCACAGTTCTAGAGGCTGGAAGTCCAAGATCAGTTTACCAGCGAGGGTGGGCCATGCACTTTCAGCTTGCAGACTTCTTATATCCTCATATGTCAGAAGGGCAAAGAATGTCTCTGGGGTGTTTTGTTTTTTTTTTTCCTTTGTCTTTTTGCCATTTCTTGGGCCGCTCCTGTGGCATACAGAGGTTCCCAGGCTAGGGGTTGAATCGGAGCTGTAGCCACCGGCCTACGCCAGAGCCACAGCAACGCGGGATCCGAGCCACGTCTGCAACCAACACCACAGCTCACGACAAGGCCGGAACATTAACCCACTGAGCAAGGCCAGGGATTGAACCCGCAACCTCATGGTTCTTAGATTCATTAACCACTGTTCCACGATGGGAACTCCTCTGGGGTCTCTTTGACAAGAACACTAATCCCATTCAGGAGAACTCTGCCCTTATGATCTAATCACGTCCCAAAGGCTCTGTCTCCTAAAACCATTACCTTGAGGATTAGGTTTTCAACTATAGATTCTAGGGAGACACAAACATTTATATCACAGCATTCTTTCCCCCCAAATCCATGTCTTCTCATATGCAAAATATATTTCTTCTAGCCCAGTAGTCCCAGGAGCCTTAACTCATTCTAGCATAAACTCAAAAATCTCATCTAAATATCACCTCAATCAGATATGGGTGAGACAGTTCATCAAAGGAAAATTGCTTTCCCGCAGCAAAACTAAGAGAGCAAACAAGTTATGTATCTACAAAAACAGTGGCCAGACAGGCACAGGATAAAACTCCCATTCCAAAAGGGAGATGGAGGAAAGAAGAAAAACAGAAACTCAAAGGCTAGATTTGCATGCTTGCAGCTTTCACAGGGCAGAATTACACACTGGTTGCTCTACTGGTCGGGAGTGGGGTCAAGGTTGTGACATTGCCCTAGCAGGGGCCCTCTGCAGTGACCTGGCCATCAAGTCAGCCCTCTTCCTGGCAGCCCACATACATGCGTTGCATGCCTGCAGCCCCCAGTCACTCTATGCTTAGAAATCTAGGTAGATGTGACCACATTCCCAAAGCTTTACTGGGCAAAGTTCAGGTCCCCAAGGCTTTGAGTAAGGAGTTAACTGGCCCATTGAAATCCAAGTGTTGTCTTCTCCCCGTCCACCTCTTTTTTCCCCCAGCTTTATTGAAATATAATTGATAAATAACATTGTTTAAATTTTAGGTGTATAACATGTTGATTGGATACTTTTATGTATGGAAAAATGATTACCACTTAGTCTTAGCTAATACCATATCAGATCACATACCATTTTTGTGTGTGCTGAGAACATTTAAGATCTATTCTCTTGGCAACTTTAAAGTGTATAATAAAGCACTATTAACTATAATCACCATGCTGTATATTAGATCCCTAGAATTTATTTATCTTGCAACTGAAATTTTTTACCTTTGACCAACATCTCCCCATTTCACCCAATCCTTAGCCCTTTGTTACCACCACTCGATTCTCTGTTTCTATGGGTTCAGCTTTTTAAAGTTCAGTATATAAGTGATATCACAAAGTATTTGTCTTTCTCTTTCTGACTTACTTCACTTAGCATAATGCCTTCTAACATCAAACTTCATCCATGTTGTCATAATGACAAGATTTCCTTCTTTCTTGAGGCTGGAAAATATTCTATTTTATATATATATATATATATATATATATATATATATATATTTTCTATTTCATATATATATATTCTATTTCATATATATATATAGAGAGAGAGAGAGATTTATATGTGTATAAAACACATCTTCTTTACCTATTCATCCCTTGATGGACACTTAGACATTTAGGTTGTTTCTACATCTTGGCTATTGTGAACAGCACTGCAATAAACATGGGATGCAGCTGTTTCTTCTAAAACCTTTTTACATTTCCTCTGGCTATATCCCCAGCAGTGGGATTGCTGGATCATATAGTAGTTGTATTTTTAATTTTTTGAAGAGCCTCCATACGGTTTTCTATAGTGACTGAACCAGTTTATTTTTTTTTTAAAAGGAGGTCACAGGGATTCTCTTTTTTCTACATCTTCCCCAATGCTTTTCTCTTCTTGCCTTTTTGATGACAGCCATTCTAACAGGTATGAGGTTAAATCTCATTGTGATTTGCATCTGATTTTCATTTCCCTGGTGACTAGTGATGTTGAGCCCTTTCCATGTACTTGGCCTTTTGTTTTGTTTTGTTTTAAAAAAAAATCTGTATACTTCCTCTAGTCATTTTCTTTTTTTGTCTTTTCTAGGGCCACACCCGCAGCATATGGAGGTTCCTTTCTGGTGATTTTCTAATAATTTTTTTTTAATAGTTAAGTTAAATGAGTTCGTTGTATATTTTGGATAATAACTGCTTTTTAGATATATGATTTGCAAATATATTCTCACATTCCATAGTTTTTTGTTTGTTTGTTTGTTTTGTTTTTTTCTGCGAGGAGTTTTGAAAGTGAGGAGGAAGCCCTGATGAACTCTGATTCATCTTTGAGTTCCTCCTTCCTTTGTCTTAAAGAATAACACACGGTCACAGCCAAATAGCTCCATGCTTTCACCCTACAAAATCTAGGATCAAAAATTTTCCCATCTATCTCTTTTCCCCTTCACTTCCAACCGGCCGTTTTACTGCTGAAGTGGTTGATTAAATCCATCTTTCGCTCCTAAACTAATCTCCTTCTCAAAGGTCATGTGGCCATACCCTTAGTGTTCTTTTCCTCATATGGTTCTCATTTTTTGCAGTACAAATAAGCTGAGAATTTTCCATATTGCTAAGTTCTGCTCACTTTTTGAAAATAATTGTCTTTAAGTGATTTCTCTTTTCTCAATTTGTACTGTAAATTTTCAAGAGAAGCCAAGCCACACCTTCAACCCTCTGATTAGATATTTACTCAGCCAAGTACCCAATTTCATCACTCACAATATCCATCTTCCATGGAACATAGGACAGGAATACAATTTAGCTAAGTTCATTCCCAGTTTGTAATAAGGATGCATCTTCCTCCATACTGCAGTAACATGGTTCTCCTTTCCATCTGAGACCTCATTACCATGGCCTCTACTGCCCATATTTCCACCACAGTCCTTCAGGTATTTTTTTCTGAAGACAGAGGCTCTCTCTACAAGTCTACTCTTTTCCTTCTGGGCTCTCACCAGAATATTTTAAAGTCTGTTCATAGCATGTAGGATTTTTCTTTCATGCACCTCTAAACTCTCCCTGCCTGTACCTCTTACCCATTTCCAAAGCTGCTTCCACATTTTTAGATATTTGTTATAGCAGCATCCCCACTTCTTGATGCCAATATTCTGTCTATCCCTTTGTGCTCCTGTAACAAAACACTATAGACCATAGACTGTAGACTGGTAGCTTATAAATGTATATATTATGATTTCCTTCCTACTCTCAATCATATGTCCCTTTTTTTTCTAAAATACTTTTTTTTTTTTTTTGGACATACTCAGGACAAGCAGATGTTCCTGGTCCAGAGATCAAACCCACACCAGAGCAGTGACAACTCTGGATCCTTAACCCACTGAGCCACACAGGAAATCCCAGTTCTTTATTAATAAACTTTTCATTGCTTATTCATAGAAAACATAAATCTATAGAATAGTGACAAAATCTTCCAGCTCATACCCTCCTATATTAATTTATTTAATTTTGTATATTATGCCTCTAAATATGTCTGACGTGTATCTTCCCCTTTTTCCACTGAGTTCACTTAAATCATATACATGTATATTTTTTCTGGACTATGCCCATAGTCTAATTTTTCTGTCTTCATTTCTCATTCCCTAAGTTCCAGATATTTACCAAAGAGAAGTTTTTAGAATTCAAACATTGTCTTGTTCTTCCTCTGTATAAAAAATTCTCTAATCTTTTATTTCTACTAATGTTCAAGGAGGGATTGATGTCTTTTGGCATTCACTAATGTTAATTGTTGTACAAAGATAAAGTAATAGACTATTTAAATATTTACTTTTCTTGTTTTGCTTTTATGAATTATAGGGGGTAAGCATATTAGAAAATAAGCTCAACTTTCTACATATGGGATATAATTTTTAAAATATTTTGACATCCCCTCTGGCCCTAGATTAATTCCAGATTCTTGCTTCCTATAATCTGTTGCATCCTTCCTCTGCCTTATTTCTCTGGGCATTCTCAAATAAGCTGGTATTTTTATTCTGAATGCTTCTGTTAAATAGAAATAGTATAGTTGGGGTTAAATAGAAAACTGCAATCTGTTTTTAAAGAGATAATTTTTTTTAGGGTGTTCAATTCTTCTTTCCACACAAGGAAAAAGCGTGATTAGTAGTCGAAGAAAAAAAAAAGTAAAAAAGAAGTTTATTTTCTTTTCCTTGGACTTTTTTTTCTTGATTTTTAGGGATATATAGTTCTAATGAAGGACATTCTTTCTATACATTGCCAAAACCCAACCCTGTGCAAAAAAATTAAATTAAGTTAAATTAAAAATTACCTTTATTCAGAAATATAAGCTCTAGTAGGGAACATGGTTAGAAAAAAAGGGCATAAACATTAAAAAGTCAATATAAAATAAATTTAATTTCCAAGTTGCCTGTTAAATACCATCCAGTGTAAATGACTGATGTTGTCTTTGCTTAGGTAAATTTCGAGCAATGATAACATTTGTCTTAGATTGAACTAGGTTTATTTAGATTCTATCTCCATGTTACATAGGCATCTCTTTTAACACTCTCTAAATATATCCTGATATCAATCTTCTTTTCTTCATATCTTTCTCTTCGTATCGCTAGCAAATCATTCTTGGGAGAACTAGACATCCCAATAGATTTGTCACTAGTGAAATGGAGAATTTAAGCTCTACCTGATGAATATCTCAGCTCACATCCCCACAGAGAATAGAAATATCTCCTTGCCTGACAAGGAAGCATTCCTTGTGTGTTACTGTTCAGTGACACATTTTTTTTAATACCAAATATTTTGAAATTTTAAGATATAGGACTTATGCTATTCTGTGTGTATTTTTTAAGAATAATTATCAAATAAAAAATTCAGTCATTCAGAAAAGTTTACATAGGTAACAAGATCTCCCTATTTTAGCATTTGTGGTTTTTATGTCTCTTTTTGATATGACATAAAATAATTAAAATAAGCATATTACCAATTGCCAGATTATGGGATCAAACGAAGAGCAAGATCTTTCTTCTAGAACTGATGCAATAAAGGTGGTGAGCATTTTTGATATTACATTGGTAGATGCACTATTAAATTGTTTCTTTGGTATTTAACTCCTATTTGCATTTTTACTTAAGGTAAATCTTTCACAACTAAAAATTATTTGTTGAAGTGATTGTGTACATTAGTATTTATAAGTTTTACACCTTGAGATCATTTTAAAGTGCTTTTTGAATAACGACTGCTGAAGGGTTCAATATGCAAACCAGCAAATAGGTCACAAATATCAGTATCATCATTGGCAACTTTCACTATTTCATTGAATATCAATGGTTTGGTTATAGCATTTAAGCTTAGTGATTATCATCTCTGTAACTGGCATTAAAAGTCTTTTAAATAGTCCAGGGAAATGATCACATTATATTATGATAACATACTACATTAAATTAAAATTATAATGACTTTATAAAGCATTATATTTTTATAGTTAGGTAAGGAAAGTTAAAAGAATCATGATATTTTTTCCTCAAGCAGTTGTAAACAATGAAAGAGCTCACTTTGATGAAAATTATAAAGCCTCCTTCTCCAGCCCATGGCAAACAGAGCAATAGTTTTCTGATCCCAGCAGAAACATGAAAAATATTCAGAAAAAATATTATTTATATTTGTAGTAAAATAGATTAAGTTTCAACTTAATGGGTAGATTTACAAAGTAACAGATGATAAGAGAAAGTGAGCGAATAAAGGACACTGGTAATTTTTTTTTTTTTTGACACTGGTAAATTTTAAAAGCATTAAATTTGTGGGAAGAATTTTCTAGATAATTACAAATTTTGATTGTAAAGGTCACATCTTTATGTTACACAACTAATAGAACAAGAAAACAAGTACATGACTTCTTCAAGGTCATTTTTCCCCCAGTATTATAGTTTTCATGTACAAAGTTCTATTGTCTTTGAATGATCCATGAAAAAAATGTGACTGTTACTTAAATGTGACATGAGAGGAAAAATTTAATATACTCATACTACTTTCCCATATCTTTCTCTTAGACTCACACAAGAATGAAAAATTGAATTAAAAAGTGACTTCTGTGAACATTACTGGTGTATTTCTCTATACAATGGCATAAAAGTTTTCCTATTTTCTCAGCTTTAAAATTCATTTTCTCAATTACCTTATCTTTCCCCTGAAAAGTGAGAGTCAGTTTGACTGAAATATTTTGGAATTATAATAAGATTTAGGAACTGGAGGAAACTTCCATGGGGAACATTGTGAACTGATCTTGTATACTTGTGCCATCTCCTTTGAATGACGCAATTTAAAAACAATTACTTCATTTCTTTTTAGTATTGGATGGAATTTTACACTTAGAAATTATGGAAACTCAGCTTTAAAAAAAAAGAGAAAAGAAAAGCTACTGGCTGTGCTTTTCTTTTGGACAGAAAATAGAGTGTTCTCTCCTAAGGAAAGAACATGAAATTCTGGAAGAAAAGTGTACCACTGCACTCCAGGATGCCTTGCTATTATGATGGCATCAGAGCTGCCAGTGTATCAATAGATATTATTCATGTAGAACCTACATATCCATAATGAAATAGATAATTCATTCACTTCCTTTTTTAAATATTTAAATAAAATATTTAATATCTCCAAATGAATACTTTAAAAAAGGATGATGAATAAAAAAAAGAGTAAAATGATAATTCCTTTATCCACTGACTAGCTGAATTTTCACAGATCTCTGATCTCATTTCCCTCCCTCTCCTCTTGAATAAACAGTAAGCTGAATTTTGTGTCATTGACTCCTTTATTTTCTCTGTAGGTTTACAAAATTGTATCTGAAATCCGTGTTGTTTTTTTGAAATTTATGTAAGTAAATTGGTGTATATTTTCTCTACTAACTTCCCCACCCGAGATACTGCAGTTGATCTATATAGCTATGTTTCAGTCATTTTCACCTCTCTGAAGAATCATATCATATGACTCTGCCATATTCTCTGTGTAATGAACACAAGAGTGATTACCACACAGATACTTCCCATTCTTTTTCTATCTTAGTGAATTTGTATACATCTCTTGGGAGTAAATGCTGAGAGTATATTTTCTAATGTCACTTTTCCCCCTTGGTATGAGAGATTTTCACATCCATCTGCCATTTTAAAAATCAGGTTGTTGGTTTTGTATGATGATATATAAACTCATTTTATAAGTGTTTTTTGGTCATATTTAATGCCTACCGATCATTTAAAAGCTGTTTCTGTTGAACATATCATCTAGAATATGTAGTTTGCTTTCACTTTCTTAATACTGAGTTTTGCTAAATTCAAATTAGAGTTTATTTTTGCATTTCTTTACATTTAGAAACATGATGTATATTAAAAAATTGCCTACTCTGAAAGTATATATGCTTTCTATGGTATAATATAAGGATGGTTTAATTTTCTTCCTTTATGTTTAGACCATTATCTAAGCAATTTTGCTAAAAAGTTTATCTTATTTTGCTAATACCACCTCAGTCATATATCAGGTGCCTGCAAATGCTTGAATTTTTTTCTGGGCTCTCTTTTCTTTTTGGCTAGTGTACATGTCTTTCCTAGTGTCAGTACTGCACTGAAATAACTACCGTTGTGTTAAAATTACCTTTTTATGTGGAAGAAGTTTGTCCTACTTATTACCCACACTTATTACACATTCTTCAAGTGTATTTTGACTGTATTTAAATATTTGCAAACCTATATGATATTTCGAAACTAGAGAATTCCTAAAATAATTTGAAATTTCATTGAAGCTATTGGTGAATTTGGAGAAATGAGATCCTTACAAAAATTCAATCTTTGTTTTTTCAACAAGATAGAAAAACTTATATGTAGCAGTATAAATGTACTTCTGACACTTTCTTTCTTTTAAGTTGAAACTTTCATCATGACTAAGTTTTTTTTTTTTAAATCTCAAAAAAGTCTTATGTTCTTTTGGTCCTAAAATCAACATTTTTGTGGTGTGTGTGTGTGTGTGTGTGTGTAGCAAGACACCAGTTTAATTTTGGTCATTTTTGTTCTATTTTTTGGAACTTTTTTCAGCCTTATGCTTTAGGTAAGTCTCCTTTAAATAATTTTCAATTACGCATAATTTAATTTAGTATGACTTTTTTAATTTAGCTGAATATTTACTTTGACGTATTTTATTATGACTAATTTTGTCACAATATATGAGGTTGGATTTAACAAAATTATCACGGCTGATACTGTGAATTTGGGCATGTTTGTTGCTATAAATTCTTGTGAGAATCTTTCTTTTTTTCCTGTATTTTCCTGTTGGTGTCCTAGGAATAGAGGGAGTTGTTATATTACAAATTCTATGGTAATCTGAAACTATGGCCCCTTCAGTCCTGGTTTTGTAGGATGTGTGTATGTGTGTTGATGTTGTTGTTTTGTTGTGATTGTTTCTTTGTTTCCTGTTTCTCACTTAGTGTATGCTCATAATAAGGCCCTGGATTTTGTTCTCAGACTTGATTCCCACAAGTACACACATATTTATGTGCTGATTCCATAGGATCAGCTAATTACCTCCTGAATTCCTACATGACTCACCCTACAGTCTGAGTATTTCGTATCTTGGTACCAACTCATGGGTATATTTATTTTATTCTAACATTCTCTCTAGCTTTTAAATTGCTTCCTGTGGGTATGTAGTCTGCCGTATTTCCGGAAAAGTAATTCTATTATTTTACATAGTAGTACATATTTATAGTACATACAGATAATAGAGTAACCATTATAATTTTTAGAGGGGAGGGTGAGGGAAAAACAGATAACTTTATTGCTTTGCCAGGTAAAGGTGGTCACAGCAGGCTATCCCCAGCTTGGGAGAGACTGGGAGGTGGTTTTATAGTTTAGGAGTGAAAAATAGGACTATTGATAAGAATCAGGGTAGATGAGGGCTTGCATTGTTTTTCAAAACTGGTGTTTAGGTGGTCCAAGAGTTGGGTCTGAAGATTTCTTTTGGAATGAATAAGGCTTCATCAACATCTTCTGTTTGTTGGGGGTTTCAGTTCTGTGGAAGAACTCAAAGATATTGTTATGTATATTCGTTGAGGAGGAACCAGAACCCTGCCCCAAGGCTTCACTGTTTTCTCTTGACTGTTCCTGCCTGGTCTCTGCATCTCCTCCCTTTCCTGATTAGCAACTGTTTGAACCTACTTTTTGGAACTCAGGAAGTTCTTGGAGGCCTGAAGTCCATCCCCCAAAAATAAGAAGTGTGAGACACAGAAAAGCTTGTGTGCTCAGAAGCCCTACAGGGCCCTGCTCAGTTTTAATTCTCCCCTCTTCTGTGATTCTCCTCAATCTTGAGAAGAACAGCTATTAGACAAGAGAAAACCATAAAAAGTATTTCTTATTTGTAAATCTGACATTAAAAATTCAAATACTTTAAGAATAATTGAAGAAAATGTCTTTTTCTCACAAATTATTCTTACTCGGTTGCATTTTTTTTGATATTAATTGTTTTTTGGGTTTTTTTTTTGACCATGTCCCCACCATTGGAAGTTCCTAGGCCAGGGATTGAGGCCAAGCTATAGCAGTGACCTGAGCCATTGCAGTGACAATTGTGGATCCTTAATCCACTGTGCCACAAGGGAACTCTGAGTAGTAAATATTTTAGTGATAAAAATTTTTGAAATTATTTTCCTGATTAAAAAACAGCTAAATATATGTTTCTAGATCTCATAAATAAAATCATTGATATTCTTGTTGTATGGCAAACAGTATCATTTTGATGAAATAACTTGTCATTAGTATCTTCATCTTATCTAATATAACCCAAATTTTTGACATTTAGTTTGAGTGTTAATTTCAAACTATTGTTTTTTCTCAACTTATTATTTTAAAATATTTCAATTGAATTAAAATATTCTAAATTGGTCTTATCCTGCTGTTGAAGCAGGTTCTTTCCCTCCAAAATTGAAGGGACATGTCAAATCACAATCTTGTTCCTAGAACTCAGGTCACATCAACTTCCAACAAAGAGACAAACACATTTTTCTTCCACATTGTTCAATATTCACTGACTTCTAATGAACTCATTTAACCAAATGTTCATGAGGTTAAAACAACATTCATAACTGTGATCTTTTGCTCTTCAATAATTTTTCCATCAAGGGGTCTACATGTCTACTGACTTTCAGTTACCAGGAGGCAGGACTCCTTAGATTCTTAGAATTGAAGTCCCAAAGATTGTTGGTTCATATGACTTGCATAAGTCAGTATTTACTATTTAGAAATAAAAAGAGGAATTTTTTAAATTAGTTTTTAAAATGAATAGTAAATTTGACTTTTTCAAATTTCTTTAGTATATGGCTTATCATTCTTACTTCTATATTCAATCTGCTACACTCTATTTAGTTGAAGTATATGAAAAATATCTGGCCTCACGCAAATCTGTAGTGGAGAAAGGTGACATTTTAATATATATATTTTTAGATAATGTTGAATTTATCTGATACTATACCAAAACTCAACAAATTGAAAAACCTCTTATCTATGCATGATTTTGTAATATTATGCATTGGTCACTTGAGAAATATTGGGTCACCAAGATATGCAGATCTTCCAAATATTGACAAATTTAATTAAAAAAATCATATTTGCTAATGTTGCCATTAATCTCATCAGAAAATTTTTAAGATATGAAATGCTGTCAAGCTTATGGGGATAAGCATAAGTTTTCCAACATTTTAATTTGTGCTTGAAATTAAAGCAAAAATTTAATTTCAAGCAAAAATTATTCAATGGCAAAAATCAATGACAAGAAATACTATCAGATATTTTTATTGAAGTGCAGGTCCCTCTGTTCATATTCAAGGAAAGGTCTACAGATAGCCAAATCCAACTATTCACAGTTTGTCTAATACTCTAGTGAGTAAAAATGGCACTCCATGAAAAAAAAAACAGCTAATTTACCTCACAACTTAAACAACCACAGGTATACCTTTATTGGAGATGACCATCACACTTCAGACCTTAGAGGAAGTCCTACAATTGCATTTCCTGTTTCTTCACACAGAAGAAAATATAAAAATGCATGTGTACCCAAGGGTACAGGTTTATTTATACATTTTTTTCCTAAGGAAAACTGAACATTTTTCCCTCCCTCACTTCCTTTCTCTCTCTCTCTCTGTTCCTGTAAGTATAGAGTGTTTAAGGTTATAATAATTCTTAGTACAGTAGGGTGTCCCTTCCTTGATTTACGCTAAGAAACCACCATTTTTAAAAATTGATTGATTAATTGATTTTTTGTCTTTTTTTTTTTTGCCGTTTCTTGGGCCGCTCAGCAGCACATGGAAGTTCCCAGGCTAGGGGTCGAATCGGAGCTGTAGCCATTGGCCTACGCCAGCAACGCGGGATCTGAGCCACGTCTGCAACCTACACCACAGCTCAGGCAACGCCGGATCCTTAACCCACTGAGCAAGGCCAGGGATCAAACCCGCAACCTCATGGTTCCTAGTCGGATTTGTTAACCACTGCGCCACGACAGGAAGTCCTATTTATTTTTTATACATCAGTAGCATTAATCAACATGGTGAAAATAGTAAATATAACTATTAAAATAGTTCCAACCTCACACATCTCCTGATAGGGTCTCAAGGGTCTCCAGGGCTCCAGGGACCACACTCTCAGAGATGAAGCCTTAGTGCAATTTCCATTTCAGATTTTCAGTACCCTAGGTTTTATGCAAATATATCATATGGAAAAAAACATGAAATCCAACATAACTTAGGTAGACATTTTTAATGACTAATATTATACATAATTATTGCTCTCAGTTAGTATGTCTCTTCCAACACTGTGAAAACACAGTGAAGGGAACATGCCTAGTTATTGCTCTGTGAGCCCTTTATGCCAAGGCCACTAAATCATTATCATTTAAGAAAATAATTAGCACATCTCATCAGCTAATGAAGATAATGACCATTAAAATTCTTCCCCAATTTATGGTTTCCCCTTTATCACAGTTTAACAACAGTGTCATTTCAGGGTAATAACAAAAATTGGCTTGCAAATGACCCATATACTAATGAACGAGCATCACCTTGTTTCAAGGAGCGAAGGATTATTTATTCATTGCACTCCTAATTATAGTATGTAGTGAGGTTGTACTGCTGATGACCTTCCAATCTGATTCGGTCAAAATGTTTATTTTTCATTATGTTAAAATTACTAAGCTAAACCTCACAGTGTATTATTATTTTCCTTTAGCAATCTTTACTTATGGAACACAGTCTATTTCTACATACTTAGTTGTAAAGTGAAGGGTGAATTATAATGATAATGCATATAGAGTATAAAAACCTTTCATTATTAAATATTCCTTTTTAAATTCAAAATTGTTCAACTCATTTTGTTTTTCTATTTTTTTCATATTTTAACATATAAGCATTACAGATATCTAAAAAAAAATTTGAATGTTCTTTTGATAATTATTCACATTCACAAAATGAACATTATAATCAGTTTTCAACACTCCTGATTTACAGTGACAGGGCAGGCACAGAATAACAGTTATGAACATTCTGCTTCAAAAAAAAAAAGAAAGAAAGGAAACATTAATAACTGGTCCATAACCATTCTGAAATAGGTTTTTCTTCATTGGATATTAAAGCTGGGAAAAAAGCTTTTGTGACTCTTGACTTCACCCCATGCACTTTTGATTGAGAAAAAACTGTAAGCACAAGCTTAATCTCTTGAAAGGCACTTAGTGTGACTAAATCTTCCAACCCTTTGATCATTCTAAGGTTTTAACTAAAGTTTGTACAGTTCTCCCCTCAGTCTTTTTTCAATGCCAGATTGCCAACCGCCATTTATGATTTTTAGCATTTTTTACCATCTGGAGAAGCCAATAACTTTAAAGCCATCCAATTCTGCTTCTTTTTGTTTAGCAATTCTTCCTTCATTTTCTCTCTCTCCTCTCACACTTTACTGTAATCAGCAAAAAAAAAATTACAGGAAGGGGGACCTTTTCCAGGACCCAAGGGTTGGGTATTATATAACACTGGGAAATGAATTAACTGAGGAGATACACGTGCTTACAATGCAAAAGACTTTACCGGGAAGGGGCACCTAGGCAGAGAGCAGCAGGGTAAGGAAACCCCAAACTGCTCTGCTATGTGATTCACAGTCTCAGATTTTATAGGAATAGAGTTAGTTTCTGAGTTGTCTCTGGCTAATTGTCTTGCTCAGTCCATACTTGGTCTGGCTCAAGGTCCTTCTTGGTGGTGTGTGCACTTCTCATCAGGATGGGTTCCAGTGTCAAGGATTCTGGGAGTTCAGTTATTCCTTCCCCCCTATTGGCCCCTCCCAAATCCTCCTGGTTAGTCTTCAGGGCAGAACCATGTTCCTTATCAGGGCCCCCTGTTGTGAGACAATTCATGCAAGCAGCTATTATCATGTCTGGCCAAGGCAAGCAGTTTTAGTCAATGGTCCCCTAACAAAACTACACAGCACTTTTGGCATTTAGCTAAAAGTCCAAGTCCACCATGCATAAGTTCTGATTCCTGCATAACTGCAAGACACAGTTTTATAGATCTTCTGTCAGAGTATAACAGAGGTTTTCCCTTGTCTAGTTTTTAGTAACATGTTCCTCCTTTCTGAAGCCTCCCTAGCTTCCAATCCAGATTTCAAACTAACAGTCTGTTCAAGAGAATTTAGGCTTGTTATAGCAGGCAGATAGCTAGGTATGAGTAGACAAAGGGGACCACAGGCCAAGTGGTCAGGAAATTACACTCTAAAAGGTAACCTGTTACTCATTATGCCCTCTACAATAAAATTTGCCTTGTAGATAAGAAGTACCCATCATGCACTGATGCCTTGACACTTCTGTGATCAGGCTAAATGAGAACAAAAATCCTTCCTCCCTTTGTGAAGCTGGAGCTGGAGTGAAAATCAGGGAATTTGACACCTAAACCCCTCATTTCCAATGAATATTCTTCCTATTCATTTGTATGCCCCTCATAACTGGCTTGTCAAAGAAACCTAGGGCAGTCGATCACCTGCCTACTTTTTCAATTTCTGTCTTATTTCTGAATTTCTTCTGCAATGAGATGAATACTTTTCTGCAGGAACACTTTCATGCTCCTTACATTTCTTTCTGGTCTCCATCAACTTCTTGGTTTCAAAACCACTCATACATTTTTTTGTATTTTTGTTGTTTTTTGTTGCCTAGACTAGCTAAAAGTCATTTTTGACTATTCAAGTATCTGAGGACATGATTTCTGATCTAACAGGTATGATCTCAAGCATTAGTATGATAACAATTGTAATCACAAACATTTACATCATAGGCACTGAACATTGTATTGAAAAATAATTAAAAGTTACTATGATTATAAATGCCATGGTGAACTTGTTCATCAATTACTTGCAAATTATTATTTGCATTATTGCAAATTCAATATACTATCTGAATTATTTTTTAGCAGTCAAACAGAGCATGAATATATCCATGCTTATGTGGGATTTTAACATTACAAATTTTTACAACTTTTCACATGGTAGACTTGCCCATTCTATGTTTAAATTCAGTCATTAGAATGTTGAGAAACCAATATGGTATAAAAGACAACAGTTAGCAAATGAAATGAGTGAATAATTGATGAGGAAGTAGTTTCATTTCTCTCTCTTTATGCTTCATTAAAAAAAAATCTGGTTGAAAATTATTTCTTTTGTGTTATGTGTTTTCTTATTTTGAAAACATCTCGCCTAGTGGCCCATCTAATAAGTTGCCATTCTAGTGGAACAAACTCCATGAAGCCTTCCTTAACATTTCATACATTTAACTTTGCTTTGCTACTTTATCACTATTATACCATGACCTCCTTGAAGACACATACTCTAGTCTCTCCCTTGTATATTCAGGTCATACCAGCTTACTTGACTTCCTACTTAATTTACAACTAATGTGCTTACTTAAATTAGCCATAAATATGAATAGATACAGGAATGAACCATATATGTATAGAATTTGGTTGTTTTTAATGGTTAGAATTGTAACATTTTGATAAAGAATGGAGTCTTATAAGCCAAAATCTATGGTACATCTGACCTGCTTGAGGTCAACAAAGGACTTTTAATTTACCCTCAGGTTTGTTTTCTTTTGTTTTTCCTGGATATAGATGTGCCTTATTTTATTCTCTGATTATCTTTTTTGGCTCCTTTTAAAATGGAATTTCACTAAAGAAAACATTGTTAACCTCTCTTCTCTCCCAGATTTTCATCCATTTCCATGGCTATATTATTATTTTGATTTTGACTTATTTTTATATTTACACCCATATCTACATCTATCAATGTTTTAGTCCTTTTTATATGTCTACATGAAGATACTTTTATCTTGAAATCCCTCTCTCTCTCCTCACTACACACACACACTCACTTACTTTGCCTTTCCAGTTCTCTTCTCTAACCACCTTTTTTATTTCATGGAATTATCACAGCTTTTCAATTTTAAGGCTCCCTTGTTTAATATAGTACCAAATTGTAGAGATTCTTTGTTAACAAAGTGTTCTTATTCATCTTTTCTTCATCATTTCCATTTCTATCACCCCAATTAACATAATTGTTTATTCTTAAATCTACAGTGATTGTGGTGCATAAAACAATGGGTCTGCATACCCCTCTCTGCTCCCTCTTTCTTCATATACATACCACCTGCTTCTCTTCCACTGCTATTACAAATCTCTAATCATTCAATAAATCAAAAACTTTTAATCCTGAAGTAAAACCTATAGGCAGAGTCAGAAATGAAATTTATAAAATTGCTATAGATTGTTCTCATATATAGTTAGGCATTAAGAATCTATAAGCATATTTTAATCTAGAAAATATGTGATGAAAATATTTTGAAAGAAAACTTTTTGATTAGTACCCTAGTGTTAGAATAAAAACAAATTACTTTGTCAGGTGTTCAAGAGTCACTTTGCCAATCTAACATTATCTTTCACTGCTTTTTTTTTTTGTGATCCTTCAACCATTTTCCTCTGACATTTTGGGAAATTTTTCCTCTTTCTATAAATATTAGATATTTGCAAAAAATAACTATGTAATTTTCATATGTACCTCCTTACTATTATGTCATAAATATTATCTCATGTCTTTTAAATCTTTGGATATTATTTTATTGGCTACAAGCTATTATACTTTAATTTTGAATATTTTATATTGGTTTAAATGTTCTCTTTACCAAAAAAGATTCTCTAAAGAATCTTTCCATTGGTAAATATCTGCCTTAATTTAAAATCTTCCTTGTGAAATCCCCCAGTTAACTGACATCAAAACATAACCTGGTGTTACACAATTCTGTGCATCTACCTGACCCCCTAGTCTCATGATATATATTGTTTCATGTTCATTTGAAGTAGCTTCTAAGTTAAAGTTTACTAAAGTTTACCAAACCAGAGTTTACCAAAACAGAAAAGGTAAGTAACTTGCTGACAGTCATCCAACTAGTATGTGCATAACTTGAGCTCTTAAGTAAATGATCAACCTCAGAACCTATTACCTTCCCACCATATGTGCAGTGAGTTGCAGAGTGTACTGGCTATATTACAAGTTGACTTACCTGTGAGGAAGTCTAGGAGATGGAGATTATTGTATAGGGGATCAATTGTCCAGTAATATTTGCATAAAATCATGTGTAAAGAAAAGGAAAAAAATGGGATTGAGCAGACGAAGTTAACTTCTAAGGTAGTGGCAAAATAGGTCTCAACAGACTATATGAGGAATTTTGATGATAGGATGATGCTTTAGTACATTCTTCACTTGGGATGAGGAGAACAAGTCTTTATATCACAAGGACATGCCTTTATTAAATACAACCTTTTCTGGAAGGAGGATATGAACTTGGAAAAGAAAATTACTTCACCAGAGACCTTTAAATATGCTATTTTCTTACTGTGATTCTTATTAAGTCTGATTCTTTAAACAAAAAATCAATGTAATGCTGGAATTTGTTTTTGGCTTGGCATGGTTCTTAAAAAGCATAATCAAATAATTATATCATCAACTTAATCATGAGAAATTTGAAGCTTTCCTACTAAGATCATGGATAAGTCAAGGATGTCAGCTCTCACCACTCCTCGTTTGAATCCACAGAAAATTCTAGGTAATGCAATAAATAAAGAAAAGGAAATAAAGAGGTATATATATTGGGAAGGGAGACGAAAACTGTCTTTGTTTGCAGTTGACATTATTATACAGAAAATCTCAAAGAAATGACCAGAAAACTTCTATTAATTGCTTTGGATGTGTTTTTGTTACTCTTTTTTCTTCCCTTCTCTTGTTCTTTCCTATTATGTTTTGAAGACTATCTTTAGTGCTGTATTTGAGTTGATTTTTTTATTTGTTTGTGTACCAATTATAGATTTTTGGTTTGCAGTTACTCTGAAGTTTTGATATAAGAATCTATATATATATGAGATTGTTTTAAGTTGTTGGTGTCTTAATTGCAAGTGCAACTCCGGTGTCCTGCATTTGTACCCATCTCTTCTCACGATTTCTGATTTTGGTGGCATAATTTTGCATGGATGATTTTGTATCTTTACTGTATATATACTTTTACTGGTTAGCCTTGTCATTTGTGGCATTTTTGTTTGCTGTTGCTGTCTTTTCTTTTCTGCCTAGAGAAATTGCTTTAGTATTTGTTGTAAAGCTGGTTTAGTGTTGCTGAACTCTCTTAGCTTTTGCTTATCTGTGAAGCTTTTGATTCCTCCTTCAAATCTGAATGAGAGCTTTGCTGGGTAAAGTAGTTTTGGTTGGAGGATTTTTCCTTTCATCACGTTAAGTATATCATGCCACTCCCTTCTGGCCTGCAGAGTTTCTGCTGAAAAATCTGCAGATAACCTTATCGGGATTCCCTTGTATGTTGTTTCTTTTCCCTGGATGCTTTCAATATTTTCTCTTTGTCTTTAATTTTGGTCAGTTTGATTAATATGTGTCTTGGTGTATTCCTCCTTGGGTTTGTTTTATATGGTACTCATTGTGCTTCCTGGATTTGAGTGAGTGGTTCCTTTCCCATGTTAGGGAGGTTTTTGGCTATTATCTCTTGGAATATTTTTTCTGTCCCCCTTCTCTCTCTCTTCTCCTTCTGGCACCCCTATAATACAGATGTTGGTGTATTTCACGTTGTCCCAGAGTTCTCTGAGACTCTCTCCATTTGTTTTCAATCATTTTTCTCTTTTCTGTTCTGCATTCCTAATTTCTACTAATCTGTCCTCCACCTCCCTTATTCATTCTTCTGCCTCCTGTATTCTGCTGTTGGCTGCTTCTAATGAATTTTTTATTTCAATTATTGTATTTTGCATCTCTTCTTGTTTAAGTTTTATATCTTGGATCTCTTTGGTGTTTCCTGTAAGTTATCCATCTTTGCCTCCAGTTTATTTCCAATGTCTTGCATCATCTTCAGCATCAACAGTCTAAAGTCTTTTTCCCTGGAGGCTGAGAATCTCCTGATCACTTAGCTGTTTTTCTGGGGTTTTTCCTTTCTCCCTCATCTGAGTTATAGTTCTCTGTCTTTTCATTTTGATAGGTGTTTGGTGTGGTGACCTTTTTACAGATAATAGAGTTGTAGCCTCTCTTACTCCTGGTGTCTGCCCCCCTAGTGGCTGAAGTCAGTACAGGGGCTTGCTGTAGGCTTCCTGATGGGAGGGGCTGGTGCCTGCCCCCTGGTGGGTGGAGCTAATTCTAATCCCTGTGGTGGGTGGGGCTTTGTGTCTGGGTGAGATTAGAGGTGGCTGTGTGCAGTGCCCTAGGGGCGGGGGGGGGCTTATTTAGGTGGACTCTTTACTGATGGGCAGGGCTGTGATCCAACTGGGATTGTTGTTTGGCCTGGGGCTTCTCAGCGCTGACTGGTGGGTGGGCCAGATTTTCCCAAAATGGCCACTTCTGGAGAAAGGCAGCTGATGAATATTCTCAAGGGCTTTGATTCCAATGCCCTTCCCCCACAACAAGCCACAGTCACCCCCTGTTTTCCCAGGAGATCCTCCAAGAACCGCAGTTAGGTTTGATCCAGATTCCTGTTGTCGGAGGCCTGCTCTGGTGGCCAGGGAGTGTACACTTTCCCAAAGAAGATGGACGGCATTGGTGAATGTACAAATATGGAGACAGCCTATTTGTCCCTTCTTTCAGGGCACTGTATGGCTCAAACTTTATTGGCAACAATGGTTGATTATATAGACAGTTTTTTACTATAGATTACATTACAGTGTTAAAGGTACTTTGGTTAACTATTACTTGGTATAGCAGCCATACATCATGTTTTAAGATCTTTGTTTTAACTAAACTTAGTGAGTACAATTTAAGGGCAATTAGGTACAATACATCATGTGGAAAGGAGGAGATAGTACAAATCATCCCATGGCCAGCCAGTCTTTACAATTTGAAGAGTTCACAAACACAAGAATTTGGCATTCACAAACCTTGTTTGTAGACTGTTGCTTATCTTCAAAGCATTATGGCAGGGAGATAGTGTAAGTAAATATAAACCAACTTAACTAAACTAGCTGTCACTTAAAAGCTTTTAAAATCGAGGACAAAACTCATAGCTAGGTTTTTTGGATAATACATATCTAACTTTTATGAACCTCATTAAAATCCTAACTCTAAAGTTTACTATATAACTAGTTAATAGATAAACACTATGTTTTAACTAAGTTGGATTAAATAGGGGAAAATCCTTCAGGATGAAATTCTTATTATATTATTGTTGTAACTTTGTTAAATCACAAATCACCACAGGAAAATAAGAGTGGGAAATAAGAATAATAAGTAGATAATCAGGAAAGACTGAGAAAAACTGAATAATAAATAAAACAGCAGGAAAAACTAGGTCACCAGAGAAACAATTCATGGTCTCCAGTGCAAACATGGGAATTGTTTTCCCAGGAAAGCCCCAATTCTTCCCCATCAACATCAAAATGAGAGCTGTGTAACCTGAGGCCTGCCCTCGGCTTGTACCATACAGGCAGGCTTTTATCCTGACCAGAAACCCACCTTCAGCTTGCACCATTCAGGTGAGCTCCCTTCCTTGGTTAGGAATCTGCCTTCAGGTTTTTCTACTATCAGGCAAAGTCCTTTTTCGAGTCCCTGCATTTTCTCAGCTCCCCACAGATCCCTATGGAGACTTTGCTTTGCCCTGGGGCCCAGTGCATGCAAAAATCTGTGCACCTTTTAAGAATGGGGTCTCCATTTTCCCCAGTCCCGTGGAGCTCCTGCACACAAGCCCCACTGGCCTTTAATGTCAGATGCTCTGGGGACTCTTTCTCCCAGTGCCAGATCCCCACATGTGGGAGTTTGATGTGGGGCTTAGAACTCTCACTCCTGTAGGTGAGTCTCTGTGATACAGTTACTTTCCAGTCTGTGGGGCTTCTCACCCGGGAGGTATGGGGTTGCTTATATCACATAATTGCCCCTCCTACCTCTTGATGTGGCCTCCTCTTTGTCTTCTTGAGTTGGATATCTTTTAGAAAGTTTCTGGTCCATTTGGTTGAAGATTGCTCAGCCTTTGGTTGTAAAATTTTGTTGTGTTTAGGAGAGAAGTTGAGCTGTAGTCCTTCCATTCCTCCATCTTAATCCCATCTCCCAAAAAACTTCTAGAACTAATGAGTTATTATAGCAAGGTTGCGTTATACATATTTAATACATAAAAGTCAATTGCTTTTATATACCAGCAATGACTGAGTGGAATTTGAAATTAAATATTGCAATAACATTTACATTTGCATTAAAAAAATGAAATACTTCAGGACAAATACAACCAAATATGTACAAGATCTAAATGAAGAAAACTACGGAAGCCTGATGATCAAAATCAAAAAATAACTGAAGTAAATGGAGAGATTCCATTCTCATTGTTAGGAAGACAATACTGTCAAGATTTTAGTTCTTCCCAAATAGTTCTATAGATTCAAAGCATTGTCATCAAAAGCCTAGAAACTATTTCTGTGGGTATCACTGAAGTGATTCTAATGTTTATGTGGAGAGGCAAAGTACCCAGAATAGCCAACAAATAATTCAAGGAGAAGAATAATGTTGGAGAACTGACACTTACTGACTTCAAGATTTGCTATACATAGTCAATAATCAAGATAGTGCAGTATTAATAAAAGAGTAGATATGTAAATCAATAGAAAAGAATACAGACAGGGTATACATCTTCCCCTATGTATATAGTCAATTAATCTTTAACAAAGGATCGAGGAGTTAGCACAGTTTCTACAACAAATAGTGCTGGAAAAACTGAATTGTCAAATGTAGAAAAAAAAATGAACCTAGACACAGACCTTACACCTTTCACAAAAATTAACAAAAAATGAATCACAAAAGTACATGTAAAATGCAAAGTTATGCAGGTCTTAGAAGATAATATAGGAGACACTAAAATTATTTTGGGTGTGGTGATTATTTCTTACATACAACATCAAAGGCACACATGTTGGAAAAAATAATTGATTTGCACTGGACTTTATTAAAATTAAAAACTGCTGCTCTACAAAAGACAATGTCAATAGAATGGGAAGACAAACCATGGACCAAAAAGAAATATTCCTAAAAGACTCATCTGATAAAAAATCCTTGTCCTAAATATACAAACAACCCTTAAAACTCAATAATAAGATGACAATCTGTTTTAAAAAATGGGCCAAAGACCTTAATAAATATATCACCAAAGAAGAGATACAGATAGCAAATAAATATATGGAAAGGTGTTCCACAGCATATGTGAGCAGGGAAATGCAAATTTTAAAAAAATGAGCTATCACTACATATCTATTAGAACTGCCAAACTCTAGACAATAGACAACAGCAAATGATAATGAGGATATAGAACAATAAGAATTCTCATTTATTGCTGGTGGGAATGCAAAATGGCATAGTCACTTTGGAAGACAATTTGGTGATTTCTTACAAAACTATGTATACTTTTAGTATATAATCCAAAATTACAGTCTTGTGTATTCACCCCAGAGAGTGGAAAACTTATATCCACACAAAAACTTACACATTGAGGAATTCCTGTCGTGGCTCAGTGGTTAATGAATCTGACTAGGAACCATGAGGTTGAGGGTTCGATCCCTGGCCTTGCTCAGTGGGTTAAGGATCTGGCATTGCTGTGAGCTGTGGTGTAGGTTGCAGGTGCAGCACGGATCCTGCGTTGCTGTGGCTGTGGCGTAGGCCAGCAGCTACAGCTCCGATTAGACCCCTAGCCTGGCCTGGGAACCTCCATATGCCATGGGTGTGGCCCTATAAAAGGCAAACACACACACACACACAAAACTTACACATTGATATTTACAACATCTTTTTTTTTCTAATTGACAAAACTTTGAATCAGACGTCATTCAGTTGATGAGTGGATAATTAAACTGTGTACATCCAGACAATGAAATATTATTCAGCACTAAAGGAAATGAGCTATCGTCATGAAAAGACATGAAGAAAACTTAAATATGTATTACCAAGTGATAGAAGCCAACACAGAAAGGCTACACTATATGATTTGAATTAATGACATTCTGAAGAAGGCAAAACTATGAAAACTATAAAAAGTTCACTGTTTGCCAGTAATTGAGAATGGGGAATGAATGATTAGAGAACAGAGGATTTTAAGGGAAATAAAAACACCCTGCATGATATATAATGATGAATAGATGTCATACATTGCTCCAAATCCATAGACTGTCCAATTCCAAGAGTGAACCATATGCAAACTATGGACTTTGGGTGATTACAATGTGTCAATGTCAGTTTATAAACTGTAATAAATATGTTGCTCTGTTTGGGGGTAGTGATTATGAGGGAGACTATGCATAAGTGGGCACAGAAGGTATACTGAAAATCTCTGTACCTTCCCTTCAATTTTGCTGTGAATTTTATACTTCTCTTAAACAATAATGTCGTAAAAAATACAATTAAGTCAAGGATTATAGTATTATTGTATTATGCTCTCATGTTTCTTTTTGGTTATTTTTGGATAACCTGGAAAGACTTTAGTTTCTGTGAATATATAATAGCCTGTAATTTGGAAAGAGATTTGAAGTCAAGTGGAATACAGTGCAATATGAATTGCTTTGAAACAGTGACCTATATAGTAAGAATACATTTTAATGTGACTACATATATTTTCTATCATAATTCTTCTCTAGTTAGAAATGTGTGGTTTTTTTTTATTCTTATAAGAACTCAGAAGTGCAAATTAGTACTTATTGAAATTGTCTCTAAAATAATTGTTGCATTTTTAAATATTAGGTAAGTAGCTGAAGCAAAGGCAAGAGAGTGTGATTTAATAGGAAAGTGAAATATATGTTTCCTAATAAGGGAACAATTTTATATATCCTTTTCAGAAAGTATTTGACTAAATTGTTCCCTTAAATTTGGATACATGTTTGCAACACAGGAATATGGAGTTATTCACTGCTGACAATTACTGGATGCTGGAGCAGTTTTCACTAAGCTAAGAATAACTATAACCTAATTTTATTTTGCCAGATTTTAAACAGTTAAATCAGAGGACTGTGTCACAGTTAAGGTTAGTGCCATGCATTAGAAGACAGTGCCATGAAGCAGAGATGAGGGGATCATCCATACACTATTGTTCTTATTTCCAACAGGCCTAGGTTAACTTTGCAGACAATGTAAGCTACACATAAGTAAGTACCTATGTACCTACATATGAATCTCCATCTGGTAGAACTTTCAAATAACCCAGTACTTCAAAATTATCCCTTGCAAACCTTTTGTGGCTCCTTAAATCATGTACACAAGATTCCATGCATTATGCATTATTAGTGAGTTATTCTAATTCCTAACAACAGGGCATCTGAACACTATCATCACTAGTTCCTAAACCCATTCTCAAAGCTTCTGAGTAGTGGGTGTTCTAAAGGAATCCCAGACTTCCTGCTTTCCATAGATAGACAGATAATAGATAATCAAGATCTCCAAATCTATTTCAAATCTCTTTCTCTTCACATTGCTTCCAAGTTATCTTCTGGTGTTCCTATCTTAATGATGGCTCCTTTTCATTCTTCTAACCTTAAAGGTATTAGTCTTAACTTTCATCTCATGGAATTTATACTCCGTCCTTATTCAAATATTTTTATTTGGTTCCAGTATTTCTCCTGGATGTCATTGTCGTCTATCTTGATGTTTTCTCCTTGGATCCATGTCAATAATTCTTAACCCCTTTCTGCCTAATTTTTATAGCACTTACAATTATCTGACATACAATGTATATTTACTTATTTCAGTATATATTTTTATCTCTCCACCCTCTCACTCCCCAAAATGTAAGCACCATGAGGGTGGGTGTATTGTCTCTTTTGTTCACTGCTGTATATCCCCAGTATGAACAATAGTGTCTGGTAGATAATATGTGCCCAGTAAATAATTGTTGAATGAATAATATATCCCTGTTAACTTATTCCTAAAGTATTTGAGCCATGTATTTAATCTTTATAGATGTCATTTATATGAATTTTTTTAAAAAAAACATCAAATTAAATCATTTAAGACTTATTAAGATGATTTTAACTAAAAATAGGAATAATTCTCATGCCTTTTACTTTTAGGTTCTGAAAGATCTTTATTACTCTCTGAGATGACACACTTACCTTTAATTTTTCTTCTTTTAATATTATCTTTTCAATGTTAACACTTCAATACAATAGAAATTATGCTATGCATATTATAAACTATGAAAAACTTATTAATTTACTCAAATAGCTATTAGTCACAGTTCTAAAACAGTATGGCTGTCATTGACTTCTTATAAAATTCCCTTGTTTTATATATTATATTTTAGTTAAATTCTACTAGATTTTGTGTACTTCTGATACATTTTTCTGATATATTTTTCATTTTCTGTTGAGTTCAAAGTATATTAATTATTGCATTTGTAATGCAAATTACTAATTACTATTATCATAAATATTTATTATTTACAATATCTATTAATACTTTATATTTTACTATTGATTATGCATTAGGCACAATAAGTGTTTCAAATAGCTTATAACATTTAAGTTAATGTATTGCCTCTACAAAGGAAATATTACATCTATCTTTAGCAACTGAGATAACAGTAGTTCATAGAATATAACTAAAATGTCCCAGTAACATAGTTAATATCTCCAAAGAGATGCTCTAGATAACAAAAATCTGGTAGTTCAAGTCCCTCAATTTTTACCTCTTCAGAAACCCAACTTAATGTTACCAAAGAGAAATGTTGGGGGGTCGGGGATAAATTAGGAGGTTGGGATTAACATATACACACTACTATATATAAAATATGTGAGTAACAAGGACCTACTGAATAGCACAGGGAACACTACTCAATATTGTGTAATAAACTGTATGGGAAAAGAATCTGAAAAGAAATGGATATATGTATATGTATAACTGATTCACTTTGCTATACACCTGAAAGTAACACAACATCCTAAGTCAACTTTATACTCCCATGAATTTAAAAGAAAAACAGTATTTGTTATCCATCCCCTGTTTTGTTTTTAATGAGTTGGATTCTTGAATGTTATGGAAAAATTTGTAATAAACTATTATCATATATAACTATGCATAGATTTATATCAGGGTTGAAAAGTTTTTCATACATTTTTTTTGCTTTTTCTTCCTCTTCAGGACACAATCACAGCAATATATAAGAAAATATATCATCAAACATTCCTAAATTGAATTTCAAGGTAAAATTTTATATGTAACATCTACTAAAAATGTTATAGAAATGTAAAAAACTGTTGTCATATAGTTTTTCTTAAAGATCTTTATAGCTATTCTGAAATATTTAGAGGTTAGGGTAGAGCAATTTTCTTTTGTGTTTTAAAATCACTCTTTAAATATAATATATTATTATTATTATATTATATTATTAATGGATACTATATTACCCACTATTTTCTCTAATAAATTTTGGGACTCTTTTTCATGGGTAACTTTTCAAATGCCATAGAACCATTAAATGTCTATTGACATTAGGCTGACTTTTGTGTTTCTAATTTTTTTTAAATGAAAGCTAAAGAAAGAAACTGGTAGGTAAAATAGATTATCCTCAATGAATGTTATATTAAGATATTTCAAACATTTAAAAACTATTCTAAAATGTAATTTTGTATATGTGTATGCTTATAATACATAGAGAAATGATTATATATATTTTGTTAATCATTTGGACTTGTTGCTAGATATAAATATCTTTCCTGATGAACACTGAATTTATGTTTTATATATCTAAACATCAGAGACTAGAGATATAACTGTTTCTAGATATTAATAATCATTTATCTGTATAAATCTGTTTTATATATAGGGTATATTAAAACAATGGCATTTATATTTGAATAATAAGTATAATAGGTATAGATATTGAAAAATTGAATAGATAGTAGAGAATAATAGTACACTGTCTACCATTTTGGTGAGTGACTAATGAGACCTGATGCAAAATTGTCTTTTTGAAGAAACTTTTTGAATACTTGAATCTTTTATGAAAAAATTGAAGGATACAAGCAATGAGATCAAAAGTACTATTTTAATTTACTTTGTATAAAGTACACTTCACCACATATACTCTGTATAATTGCCTGACTCTTTAGGGAAGTATGCAAGTATCTTATTAAATCCTGCTCATTTATAGCAACAGAAAGGATTTAAAATATCGATATGTCTAGACATTCAATATTTTCAAAGGCAAATTCTATTGCGTTATATTATATTGTGCCTGCTGTTATTTTAGACCTAAATATGGATCTCCCTTGTGATAGTATTTTAATTATAAAAAGGAACAAAATCTAAACCATTGTGTTCAAAGAAAGATACAAAGTAATTACAATTTTCAAATTGTATTTTTAATACAATTTTCAAATTGTAAAGTCCCTCTTGCCACTTCCACACCCCCCTGATCTTGACCATGTTGGAAACACTTAGCAAGGGTTTAAGTTTTCTTATCACATAGGTTCAAAACATTTGTTTTACAGACAAATTTTATTTGAAAATGCCTTTTTGGATTTAGGAACCCATGGGAGCAAAAAAAGGAATAAGTAATTGTATATGAAAGGCTTTGTGTCATACATAGCTTAATTATCTTAATAATAAATAATCATTAAAAAAATAAGACTTTACCTATCATCATGAGGATACTTTATCAATACAGAAAAAAAATTAGAGGGTTTGTGTGGGTGTGTGAAGAAATTTACATCCATTTTTATGCTGCAGGATGTGAATTAAACATAAATAACTTTGAAAATTGAAACACTAATGTACAATTTATTATTGCATTATTTATTATGTTTATATTTTACAGTGCCATTCTTAAGATTGTAGGTAATTGTAAACAGAATTATATTTACACTGAATCATTTGTCCTGTATGTGAGAGCTAAGATTCATAGCACGCCTTCAGAGAGGGTTTTATTAGAGCAAATAGGACACCACATATTTTATTGTCAGGTAAAGCTTAATTAGACTTTTAGTTTTAGTCCAAGCTTCCTGGCTTCAGGGCAGAGGTCTATATGGTATAAAGATGGAGAGTATGATACTGTTTGCCAAGTGAATTTAAGCATTTTTGTCAGATTCAAAAATAATATAACTTACTAAAAAAAAAAAGAAGAAAACTTGTAAGAGATTTTAATTGCTTGTCTTTGTCAGTTAAAACCTAATCATATATTTATATCTATTTTAAAGTTAAATTTCACTAAAACTTTTGACTATTTTAAGTTATTCTTTAAAGTTATCATAAATATAACAATTGAGGATTTAAATATCAAGGCAATATCAGTATTTAATGAATTAGGACAGATTTAAGATCAAGATCCTTGAAAAAGTAGTTTTTACGACTGCATTAGTTAGTTTATAACTTTCCTCTCAATCTATATCTTTTGTTAATTACTGGTTTACAACCATCCATGTCCTACATAAAAGGCTTATGTTTCAGAAAAATGTTCATACTTGTCTTATCTTCTATAATATCACAGGAAACATATTATCAAAATTTTCTTACACAAAATTTTCAGAAAGGCATTATGTCCACTTTAAATTTATGATTAAATTATCTTTAATATACAAGTCAATTAAATACAAAAACAACAGAGTTTAAAATATACCTGTTGGGAGTTCCCATCATGGCACAGCGGAAACGAATCTGACTAGGAAACATAAGGTTGCGGGTTTGATCCCTGGCCTCACTCAATAGGTTAAGGATCTGACATTGCCCTGAGCTGTGATGTAGGTAGCAGATGCTGCTTGGATCTGGCATTGCTGTGGCTGTGGCATAGGCCGGCAGCTGTAGCTCTGATTTGACCCCTAGCCTGGGAACCTCCATATGCCGTGGGTGTGGCCCTAAAACAAACAAACAAACAAAATAAATAAATAAATAAATAATAAAAATACCTGTTGAATATTTAATGGAACAGAACCAAAGTCTTCATTCTAAGTTATAAAATAGTTGATATCTGTACCATTGTTTTAAAAATTATCTCAACTTTGGCAGACAACCAAATATACAAGTTTTATATATTTAAATGACATTAACATGAGTACATAATTTATACATATGGATACTCAAAATTTACTTCTTACTATTTTCAGTGTATTATTATTTTTTATAATTAATAGGAAATATCATAATGTATCTTTACTTAACTTTTATTTAATATTTACCTTTCTCTTTTCTCATTTCTAAATATGAGTACTGATATATTTCTATTCTATAAATTTATCCAATCATACTATTTCATACAGTTTATATTATAAAATATAAAAGCTATCTGTTGTACTTACCCAATAGTAGTTTTAGGTTTTGTTTTGGTTTGTCTTTCATGTACCTTTCTTAGTTCAGTAAATATTCCTTATATGATCACATTATAAACCAAGTAGGAAAAAAAAAGATACAGGTTCCCATCATGGCTCAGCAATTGAAGAACCTGATGTAATCTCCGTAAGGATGCAGGTTCAATCCCTGGCCTTGCTCAGGGTTAAGGATCCCACTTACCACAAGCTGCAGTGTATGTAGGTGGCAGATATGGTTCAGATCTGGTGTTACTGTGGCTAAGGCATAGGCCTGCAGCTGCATCTCTGATTCAACTCTTAGTCTGGGAACTTCCACATGCTGCAGATACAGCCATAAAGAGAAGAGAAAAATACAAGTAGTTTGCATAACTTTCTGATGACAACAAGTAATAGACTATATAGTTCTACAGTCATCAATATGACTACATTTACAAATGACTAATAATGAAAGCTCCCACTAAGTGATTGGTGTTTATAAACTCATTTACTCCTCAAAGCTATGTATGATTATTACTTTAGAGAAGAACAGTGAATATACTAGAAATGGCATATTTTTATAGACCTTTAGATAGTTATTAAATATTGACTAAAATATGATTATATTAAGTTCAATATTTGCTCACAGGTTTATCCTTAAGTACAGGGGAGTAAATCATATCACAAATGATGCCAAACAATCAGCACAGAGACTACCTACCAAAGATCACCTGGGATTGATGCTTATCTGTATTTGGTTTGAGCTGATAAAAATTCTTATTTCTAGTTGTGATTGTTTAAATATGTGTATTCTGTAAAAAGAAATAATTCTGCAAAGGAACATCAAGGGCTATCCTGCTAAAGAGAAAATGGGCCCTTGACATTTTCATTGATTCTGCTGCCACTTGTTTGGATATTAGGGTCCATGGCAAGGATACTGTGTGTTTATTACTCTCAGTTGAATGTTTTTGTCTTCTCACATAGCCATGACAGATTTATGAGCATCTTCTATCCTCTGAAGGATGGAATTAAGTTGACACTTCTTAAGGAAGAATATGATTATGTACGTTCAAGTTTCTTTCAGCTTTGTTGATGAACGCTATCATCCAAGTTGCTTAAAGTCAAACATTTATCCCTTTCACTGACTCAACAGCATCATCTGTTTGACGTCTCACTGAAAAAATAACCTTCAACCAGGCTGCATTAAATCCATCTCTTCTATATTTCAATTCTTACCAAAATCTTCAACTTCATAAAAAAAATAAGCTCATAAGAAACATTGTTTAATTCAGTGATTATACACTTAAAAGTTTAATTTACATAAATCAATAAAAAATGTTTATTGCGTGTTGATAATCATATTTTCTTAGAAGATAAAGTGAATTATCTATTTGAAAAAAAGAATGAATCTTTTGAAATATCATGTCTTCTTTGAGTTAATTGCAGTTATTCTCAACCATTTTCCTTGTTTCTAAATATTCTATCACTTTTCTTAATTCAGTTTTCCCTTTTGCTATTATACCAATCTCTACCTATTATTGTCATAATGACTAAAAGCTGAGATTTAAACTACTAGAATTCTCCTTTTCCCAAAAAGTTGTTTCTGTCTCACCTTTTACAGACTGCTAATTCCTTCTTACAGAGTCTGTCTTCAAAATGATAGTGGTGGAGGAAAGTTTCTTTAACTTACTTGCGTTTGTATTCTATCTTTGTGCATCCCTGATTGAAACTCCCTCCTCTCTGGGTAAAGCTCATTTTTAGCATAAATAGATTAGTAAATATTAATTAAATTGAACTAAGGGATGAAAGTGATGAAGGGCTAGTTTAATAGAGTATGGCTTCAGAAATACACAAAGAAACTCCCTCCTCTCTGGGTAAAGCTCATTTTTGGCATAAATAGATTAGTAAATATTAATTAAATTGAACTAAGGGATGAAAGTGATGAAGGGCTAGTTTAATAGAGTATGGCTTCAGAAATAGAGTATGGCTTCAGAGAACAGAGGTTTGGTGAGAGATGAGGAAGGGGTATCTTGATTCAACTCATTAGCATTAGCAAATTGTTAGGCTGGTTGGTTTTGATGACAGTAACAGTGAGGAAATGATTTGTGATTGACATAGCTCCAGTGGATGAGAGGAGGGGAGAAAATGAGAAGGATGTGAGGAGGCTAAGCTGAGCTCCAGAAAGAGAGTTGAGTATACAGTAGCTGGTAACCTACCATGTGATGTTTCCTTAATTAAAGAAAACAATCAAATGCTGAATATTTTCACTTTATGCATATAAATTATCAGATGCCTAGACCAAGCCAGTTACTAAGCGATTTGAGATTCACAATTCCATTTATTATTTAGAATAATACAACTGTATTGTCTCCATCTTATTGATAAGGAAGCTAAACTTGGATTGATTACGGTCCTTCTGACACCAATCCTTTGCCCATGACCATCAAGAATAAATGGAATTTTATCCGATCAGATATGTACCATGGTTGAGGCACTCTGGTATTTAAAATTATTAGTTTCTTTATAATTGTAGATTCACATTTTCACTTTCTACTTCCCAGTAAGTAAAATTCTAGAATTCCTATTTCAGATTCCTTCAAAATTTTTGTCTCTTTATGCATTTTTTGCCTATAGTTTGCATACCTTTTAGTAAATTATCAATACATTTGTGACTATGAAGGGTTTTAAGTAAATATAAACAAAAACAAAGAGATATAAAAAATAATACTTAACTATGGATGGTTTTGAAAACACAGCTGCACTTGTAGACTGTATGCTAATTACAATACAAAATCATTGATATATGCAAATAATGAATAATCACCTAAAAACAGTTTATGAAATCCAAGAGGGGATTTTTATGAAGGAGATTTATAAAAACATTACATGGCCTCTATACACATCTTCTCACTTAACTACTATGTGTTTAATTTGATGTTTTATAGAATTAACTCAAGGGCAAATTGTGTGGTAAGCAATGGTAATTTATCTCTACCACATTTTGTGCTTAGCATCATTATTACAATCTATGGATATTTTCTATAATTCCATGTACTGCTGTTCTACCTTCCCCAAATATTAATAGTCATTCTGGCTCACCATCTTTCCTTAAAACAACAACAACCATTAAAACATCTAGATATTACTTTGTCATTTTTCTTATAGTCTTGTAATCTGGGAGTCAAAATAGAGGTGACATTAGTCATTGATGTATTAGTGGTCTATTATTCCCTTTTGAAATGAGATTCCATATCACAGTTAAGACTCAGAGCCAAGGATGACTCAAATACTGAAGGTTTCTGTTCTATAATAGCCCTTGTAGGTTTTGTTGTGCTTTATATGTAAGGCGTTTTTAATGTGTGGTGTATTGTGTTTAAATAGGGCCCATGACTCATCTCAAATCATGTTATTTAACCCTCATGAGCATTTTTGCATAATTGCAATATCAGGCGCTGTCCAGGGTGCTGCAACATGGGTTATTTTCTGGCTGAGTGTTTTTAATAATCTGAAAGTATTTATATCCCCATTTCTTCAGAATAAATCTTATTAATTCAATCTAGATCCAGTGGGCATTCATTCTTAGATTTTCTGGCTATAATTTTGGTATTTTCTCTTTTCACAACTGTCCTGTTTGGCTTCTATTCTTTTTACTTTCCCATTGCTGTGACTCCTAATTTCCCTCAGAGAAATAAATTGGTTTTGGTTACATTTGTTTTGAGATTCAAATCCAGGCATATTTATGGGGATATAAAAATGCTTTAGAACCTCTTTTGATATAATTTCATTTGTTTTAAACTAAAGTATACTACAATATAATGACATCTATTTCAACATTATTGCAAAAAATGGTGTACCCAGACTCTTTTATAAGAAGGTAAAATAAAGTTTGGGACCAATTTTAGTGTGAATGCAGGTTTTATTTATTAAGCCTGGGCTGCAAGGACAAGAAAAGCCATTGTGCAGAGCTTAAGACCTATCTACTAACAAATGGCCATTTAGTTCTGATTTAATGTAACTCCTAGGCACCGGTGAATCACCAACTGAGATACTAAGCCAAAGCATAAGATTTTTAAGTTTTGATGCTCCTTGTCAAACTGATGCTTTATACAGTTAGGCATTTCTGTTGCTTAAAGGCTGAGTAAATTATTCAAGGAAAAAAAAGTTGATGTAACTGTTTTTTGATTTTTTTTCATGTTGATTCAGGAGCTATCTAGGTTCTTCATTTATCCATTGGTATATGATTTTAAAATCTGGATGTGAAGAAAGGGACCTTATAAGTAACAACATTTATTAATATCATAGTACATTATGTAAAATCCTGACAATTTAAAGAAACTTGATGAATTTTAATAATCTCAAGTTTTGAAAATCATAGTGTCAAAAACTATAACATTTGTATCTCTTTATCATACATCAGCTTTATTACTTTCATTTTTACCCAGTTCAAAATATGCAATTCTGTAATTTCCTCAGGCATAAATCAATTTCTTGAATCCTTTTAAACCTATCAAAAATTGAGATTTTTCTGTTCATTATGAAAGTATACAATTTCTTTGAATGCCTTTTTTTTTATTGTTATTTTCCACAGTTGAAATGATGAAGCTAGTCCAATATGGACATATGGGCCCAGGGATACTCAGTAAAGATGACAAGTCTGATTGTCCTCTAGCAGGACTCATAATCACATCAGAGATACTTTTTTGAACAGAAAAATATTTGGCACATGCCTACATATCATCAATTTGATTGACAATCTCATTATGAAAACTTCTCTATTACATGAGGTTAGATCATACAAAATGAAATTTCAAAAATAAAATTCTAGTACCCTTCAACAGAGGTTGTTATTTGATAGCATGTTGTTTGTAATTTATGGTAAATTCTATTTACTTGCTTTTCTCAATTACATGTTAAAAATATCTTTATTTGAAATGTCTATACTCTGAGGAAAATACCTCAGTATTGTATAATGCTCACTATTTCAATCACTGGTCATACATTTTCAACTGAATATTATCAAAAGTTGTCAACTGAGAACCCTGAGGTCTAGCTTTATTGGCAGCTTTCTTTTTGACCCTTCTTAGCTGTGTGGTCTTGAGTAATTTTTGTACCCTTTCTAGGTCTTAGAATCATCATTTGATAAACAGAAATAGAAATGGATTTGTGGTTTCCAAGATCAAATCCTTGAACTGGGGCCTTTCTGATATAAAGTTTCACTAGTTCAGGTTACAGTGATAAACATAAACTGAGTTTATTATTTTAATATATTTATTTTATTTAAGAGTTCTGATTTATGCTGTTATTTGCTTGATGTTAATTTTTTTCTTAAAAGATTATAAGAATATCTCAATCACATTCAACTTTTAGACTCAGAATTTTGTTTAGAACAACCAAAATGTAAAAAATATAGTTGGAAACAGACCTATTTCTGTTTAGACAGCATACTGGATAATACAGAATGACTGGTCATTTTATTAATTAGAATAATGGTATCACACTTGTCATTATGTTAAGAAAATATCTTTATTTTTTAAAGCTTCATTCTAACTATAAGTTTTTTTTTCAAATATGGGGTTCGTGATAAAAAGAGTTCATTAAAATATGTAGATAAAGTATATATGCCAAAATGTTCATGATTTTTAATCAGGATTATGGATAGAATGTGATTGTCCACCAATATTCCATAGTATATTTTCAGTGCTGGAATTACATTTATTTGGTAACTTTGCAGCTAGGGATTGCATTGAGACAAAGTTCTAGTGTTTGAAATGTGTCCTATGTATATCCTTGACTGAATCTGTCACTTTCACTTCCTCAACTTCTGCCTGACTGATCTTTCAGATAACAGATTTAGATAACAAGCATTTACTGAGAGTTTAAACAGTGCCTCTCAGTATGATTTTTAAACCTATGTGAACATCTCTAGGGAGTTAATAAATTATTATTTTTTGGATATAGAACTCCTTTTTTTGTCATCAAAACATCAGTGAGTCTTTGCTTCTAAAATCTCTCAGCCAGTAAGATAAGTACATATAATACAAACTTACCTGGGGTCAGAGAGACCCGAGGCCTCCTGGGTTCAATTCGCAGTCATGGCACTTACTAGGTATTAAGATTAAGAATATTACCCTGGAGGAGTTCCCGTCGGGGCTCAGTGGTAACAAACCTGGCTAGTATCCATGAAGATACTACATTAAGGATCCGGTGTTAATATGGCTATGGCAAAGGCAGGCAGCTGCATGCCTCTCTTATAATAATTTGAATCCAAATAATTTGACCACTAGCCTGGGAACTTCTATGTGCTGCATGTGTGGCCCTAAAAAGACCAAAAAAGAAGAAGAAAGAAAGAAAGAAAATTATATCTGAATAGTATCATCTATAAAAAAACAAATTAAATAAAAAGTTCATTTTGAATAGTTGATAATGCAATACCTGACACATATAAATATCTCAGTAAAGATAATCTTAATTTAATATTTTTGTCATCATCTGTTACCTAAAGGTAAGTGGAAATGAAATAGTCTTTTTTTAGATTTTCAGAAAAATTATAAATAAAATATTAAGAAAAGTTTCTAATGTAAATAGCAAATTATTTACATAAAGGCAAAAAAAGAGAGAAAAACATAATTATTCCCAATCTCACTGTTTGATTAACTATGTAAATCTTTCTGTAATTCCTCTCTCTCAACTTTGTGTTTTTTCTATGCCATTAGATTTCTACAGAATGATTTTCCAGTTATGGTAGTATGAAATAGATCTTTATTTTGCAAATAAGCAGCAGCACAAAATAAAAGACAACATTTGGGAATAACACATTAGGTAACTGAGCTTTAATAGATTATGCATCCTCAGCCTTCACTGGGTAGAGCCTCTAGGAATGGAAGACAGCATGGATTTAATATAGCTTTACAGATGTTGTAATGGATCCAAGTAGAAAAGCATATAATTAGAGACTATTGTTAGTATGTTGCTTTAAAGCTTAACACATTTTAAATTGTATCTGAACTTATAAAATAAATTCAAAGATTGATACCTACTTAGCAAATCCTCCAGAAATCAATTTAAAATTATTGAAAGTTATCACAATTTACAGATTGATGCATAGAGTTGCTAATCTATCAGATCTAGTCAATAAACATTTTTAAACACCTATGTGTGAGGGATTCTTCCATGTAATAAGAAAATAAATTCATCCATAAGCATTATTTTCAGTACTCAAAGAACTTTCATATCTAATGACTCAATTGATTCTTACAAATAATTTGAATCCAAAATCATGTTGAAATATTTCTCTCAATGCCAACTAAATTATTTTACATTTTAAGTCAACTGCTTCATTTTTTTTCCCTTTTAGTTTTCATGGTAAAATAAAAGCGTAATGCGTTGTCTTAAAAAGCTCACAAATTAAATCCACACTTGAATACATGCTATAATTTTGTTTTTTTCCTTTGGTAATTGAAATCATGATACAGTTGTCTTTTTCCTTTTTTGTGTTCAAATTCATATTTAAAACACTCAGTTGACATTTTCTCTTCTGGTACATATATTTTGCCACTTTTATTTTGCTAATTAACATCATAAATTCTCCTTTCAGGAACTCCATATTCTCTGTATTTTTTTTCCTTAATAGAGATTTAATTACATGTGCACATAGTAGCCAGATATCAATTTCTTAAGACCCTGATCTAGGGAGGGTCTTGATAACACAAGCGAGGACGATGGGAAGATATAATTGAGGATTTTTAAACATCTTTTATCTTTTTACCTTAATGACAAATCATTTTAAATACATCATTGAGGTATAATTGACATATAAAAACTATAACAATTTAGAGTATAAAAGTTGATATTATTTGAAATAAATGCATACCATACCATCATTAGCCCAATCAAGGCACTTAACATTGCCAGAATCTGGAAGTTTCCTCTTTCACCTTTTTATAGCCATTTCTGCCTTTTCCTCTCTTTATTTGGTGGCTGGTATTATAAGATACTTGGTGTATTCTAGAATTTTTATAAATAGAATAATGACAATATGTACTGTTTTGGCTAGTTTCTTTCATTAAACATCATTATCTTTAGATTTATCCATATTGGAATATGAAATATGAAATATTCATCCATATTGAAACAGTTTAATATCTTTTTTATTGGCAAGTAGTATTCCATGGATGGATATATCTTTGTTTTATTTGTTGTGTTTTATTTTGTTTTATTGTTTTTTAAACATTCATCCATTGAGAGACATTTGGGTTGTCTCCAGATTTTAGCTATGGCAAATGAAGTGGACATGAACACCATACATATTCTCATATAGTTTTATACTCCTAGTATATGAGAATACACCATGTATGAGAGTTCCAGTTCCTCTACATCCTTGTCTACACTTGGTATGATCAAATTTTTTTTTTTTTTTTTTGGTTTCAGCTATCTTTATACAAGTTAAAGGAATATCTCCTACGGTTTTATTTTGTATTTCCCTAATTGCTAAAGTTGTTGAGTATATTTTTAAGTGCTTGTTTGCTTCCACATATCTTCTTGGTGAAATGTTTCAATGTTTTGCCAAATTTTATTAGCCTGGTCCCTCATCATGGAGTCTGAGATTTATATATGTATTCTGAATACAATTATTTGTGAGAAAAGTGATTTGTAAATAATTCATTTTTTGACACTTGCCTTTTAATTATCATAAATCTCATATAGATAGAAAAGTGTGAAAATAAGTAGAAAAAGATAGTTATAGATTATATACTTTTGATGTCACATATTGTATATCTTTGTGTTATCCAAGATCACAAACATTTTATCTTATGTTTTATTCTAGAAGATTTAGTGCAGTTTTTCTATTTATGTCTCTGATTCACTTTGAGTTGATTTGGTATATGGGGCAAAGTGTAGATCCAGTTTTTTTTTTTTTTTCTAGTATTATTTTTGCTAAGGACTAGTCTCTTTCTAGTAATTGTCCTGGCCCCTTTATCAAAACGCAGTTGCCCATATATTATTGGATCTATTTCTAGGATTTGTGTGCTGGGCCATTGATCTATTTGTTTCCTTTTATGCCAGTACTCCATTATCTTACTTACCGTAGGTTTATAGTAAGTCTTAAAATCAGGCAATTAGTTTTCTTACTTTGTTCCTATTTATTATGATTTGGCAACTCTAAGTTTTTTCATTTCCATGTAAATTTTAATTTGAGTTAGTTTCAAAGAAAAAGTTTATTGGCATTTCAATTGGAATTATATGTATTCTATGGATGAATTTGTAGAGAATAGATATTGTGAAAGTATTTCATCTTCTGAACAATGAACTGAATATTCCTTTCATTTTAATTAATACTTTAATCATCCTCATCTTTGTTTTATAGTTTTTGTTATGCACTTCATCTATTTTGTCAGATTTACCTTAACTGTTTCATATTTTTTGTTTTGTTATAATTGACAATGTGTTTTAATTTTCTAATTCTTTGTTGATAGTATACAAATTGATTTTCTTTGCACTTTATTTTATAACTTGCAATCTTACCAAACTAAGTATATTAACTTTTTATGGTTTCAATTAGACTTCCTGCATAGATGATCACTTTATCTGTGAGGAAACACCCTATATTTTTACTTCCCAATTTGCTTACCCTTTATTCCTTTTGCCTTCATTTCACTGTAAGAACCCCCAGTAAAATATTGAATGAATTGATGAGACTAGATATACTTGTGTATTTCTTTACCTTAGGGTAAAAGAAAAGCGTGTATCTTTCAGCATTGCATGATAGTGAATCATATTTTGTAGATATCCTTTGTCAGTTTGATGAAGTTTCCTTCTATTCCTATTTCCAGAGAATTATCACTAGGAATGAATGAATGTTGGATTTCACCAAAGTCTTTTAAAAAGAGAGAGAGATGAAATAATACGGTATCTGTGTATCATTTTAATTGATTCTCCATATTAAATCAAATTTAAATTCTTAGAATAAACTCCTTTGTCCACATATTATCCTTTAGTTTGTTTGACTTGTTAACATGTGGGGAATTTCCTGGGAGAGAATTTTTGTATCTATAATGTAATGTATATGTCTTTTTGTGTGTGTGTTTCAAGGTAATGCTAGACTCAGAATAAAACAAGATATAGTCCCTAGTTTTCAATATTATGGAAGAGTTTGGTGGAATTTGTTTGACTTATTTTTCAAATATTTGTAAGAGTTTACTAGAGAAACTATCTGGATCTGGACTTCCTTTTAGCACTTAAAATACTAATTCAATTTATTTAATGGATATTGGGCTATTAAGTTTCTCACTTTTCTTTCTTAGATGAGCCTTGGTATTTTGTATCATTCATGGAATTTGTTCATTTAATCCAAATTGTCAAATTCATTGGCATAAAATTATTTGTAATATATCCTTATTATCTTTTTAAAAACTTTAGCAATGTCACACTCTCATTCATGATACTGGTCATTTGTGATTTGTCTGTCTTTAAACTTATTAAATTCATAAGTTTAGGGCCAAGACAGTCTTTGGCCCTAAAGTTTGAAAAAGTAATTTTTCTGGGTGTATGCTTCTCAGTTAGGTTTTTTTGTTTGTTTCTTTGTTTGTGTTTTTGTCTTTTTGCCTTTTCTTGGGCCGCTCCCGCAGCATGTGGAGGTTCCCAGGCTAGGGGTCGAATCGGAGCTGTAGCTGCCGGCCTATGCTAGAGCCACAGAAACTCGGGATCCGAGCCGCATCTGTGACCTACACCACAGCTCACGGCAATGATGGATCCTTGTCCCACTGAGCGAGGCCAGGGATCGAAACCGCAGCCTCATGGTTCCTAGTCAGATTCGTTAGCCACTGCGCCACAATGGGAACTCCTCAGTTAGGTTTTTTAAAAATTCTTAACTTTCATTAATTTAAAGAAGTTGTTCTTCTGTCATATATTTGAAAAACTTTCTGACAAGAAATCTGTTGTCATCCTTATCATTGCTCCTCTCTTCCTAACATCTCTGTAGTATCTAACTGCTTTTATTTAATACATTCCATTTATCAAATGTTTTCTGCAATTCGATAATGTAGGCTTACCAGGCTTGCCGTATTGCTCCCTCCTGTACTTCAGTGCAGACTGGGGAAACTCTCAAGTTGTAATTTTCTTCATGATTCCTATACTTGATACAAGTTGATATTTGTCATCTGTGGTTTCAGAATGTTCATCAAATTTGAAATATTTCTGTCTTTTTTTCTTAAAATGTTTTTTTTTTCCTCAGCTCCCTGTATTATTCTATGGAAACAATAATTATCTGTAATGGCTGCTTCATTTTACGCTTACAGAATGAAATGAGATATAGTCCCTCTTTTTCAATATTATGAAAGAGTTTGGTGGAATTTGTTTGACTTCTTTTTAAAGAAGAATATGGTTTTCTTTGTGTGATTGAATGCCAGATCTGGGCCCAGCTGCGAATTATACCACAGCTCATGGCAACCCCAGATCCTTAACCCACTGAGGGAGGCTAGGGATCAAACCCAAGTCTTCATAGATACTAGTTGAGTTCGTTACTGCTGAGCCACAACGGGGAATGCCCTCATTAATTTTTTCTGTGTATTGGTTGTTTCAAGTGGAGGGAAAATCCAGTCCCTGTTTTTCCATTTTTTTCTGAATTTTAAATCCAAAAAAATAATTTTTTTTTCAAAATTAATCTTCTTAAAAATGTCAAACTTTTCTTCAGCTTAGAAGAGGTATAAAGAAAATGTCAAAATGATGTCTGACTAGAAACCATGAGGATGCAGGTTCAATCCCTGGCCTTGCTCAGTAGGTTAAGGATCCAGCATTACTGTGAGCTCTGGTGTAGGTCACAGATGTAGCTCGGATCTGGCATTGCTGCGTCTGTGGCATATGCTGGCAGGTACAGCTCTGATTCAGCCTCTAGCCTGGTAACCTCTGTAAGCCACAGGTGCAGCCCTAAAAAAAGAATAATTCAATAAATACTATAAAATACAGGTGTTGGAGGACAAAATTAATTTCTTTTCTTAATGCTAATTTAAATCAATGTCCATTTTCATCATCATACAGTATCTAGTGATTTATTTTTATAGATCATGATTTCACTCAAGCATTTGATGATTTAATAATGGTCTCTGATTTATGGTTTAGAGTCTTAGATTTTGCCAATCTTAGGTTCATTTTTTTCTTTTACTTTTTTCTGTTTTTTTTTTTTCTTTAAAATAATCTTGAGTTTAAAGAATCATTTAAAGAAATCTTGTTATTAAACACAAACTCATGTTAAAAGACATGGAAACTCATGACCAGGAATGAAGTATGAGGAAATTACCCAGAAGGTATCATTTTAGATAAAATGATGGCTAACATGAAAAATGGTTAAATGGGGAAATCAGATGAATGTAGGTATAAACCACAATGAGTAGCAGTACCAAATGAGATATTAGATAGAATGTGACAAGAAATATTCAAAAAGAAAGTAGTTGAGGATTTAGCATAGGTCTTAATGAGTACTTGGATGGTCCAGCTTACTAGATCCTGCATCACCTTATTTAAGCTGGGCTTAATCATGTGTCTGTGGTCAGCTAATGGGTTAGCTGGGGCCTGGCTGCTTCAGGATTGCCTCAGCTAAGTCTCTTTTCTGCTCCATATTTTCTCTTTTTTCCTGGTTGGATGACAGGCTTATTCTCATGGTGGATGAAAATGAGATAGAGACAGACAGATAGACACAGACAGATAGAAAGACAGACATTGAAATGTTCAAAGATTTTCAAGGCTTAGTTTTATATCTGGAATGGCATCACTTCTGCCACATTCCCTGAACCACATGAGACTCTGCACCAGATCCCATTTAAGGAATAGAGAAATGGAGTCTACATGATAAAGAACACTGCAAAATTATACTATGATGATAAAAATCCAAAAAGGAGTGGGAAATATATTGATTTTTCTAATCTATCTACCACTAATATTTTCTCAGAATAGGAAAACAAAAACAAAAACAAAAATAATTGATAATACTGAGATTGTATAACAATATCAAGCTTGACGAGAATAAAGGAAAAAAATCCATTCCTAAATATATTTTGTAAAATTGTACCAAAAACAACACAAAAATTGATTATTAAAAACAATCAGAAAAAAAGGCATTACATATGGTGAATGATTAATTTCTCATCAGAAAAAAGAGAAAACAAGACAATAGTTTATTTACAGTGCTGATGGGCAATATTTGCCAATATAGAATATCCATCTAGCTAACCTAGCTTTAAAGATAGAAAAATAAATAAAATTTCAATCAAAGACAAAGTTTTCTGTGATATACTTACTAATTTTTTTTAAGAAATAACAATTGAAAGGTTGAAATAAAGCAAAGTCAGTGGAAGATACAAGGTGAACAATCATAAATTTGTAAATGAGGATGGATTGTAAAATTGCTATATATATAAATACATTTGCATGTGTTCAGTAATATATACTGAATTTGCATTATTAATTATAAGTATATATATACATACACACACACACACGCACACACATACACACATGCAGTAACAGAATACAAACACAATCAATTGAGGAAACTGAACAGAACTAAAATATTAATAATGATATTATTAGAAAGTGTCTTAACTAGTTTGGCTATCCTAACAAAACACCCCAGACTGGATGTTCTGAACAATAGAAATTTATTTTCTTACAGTTCTGGAGGCTAGAAGTCCAAGATTGAGGTGCTAGCATAGTTTCTGATGTAGGCTCTCTTCCTGGCTTTTAGATGGGTACCTTCATGATGTATCTTCACATGCCAGAAAGAAATAGAGAGTTCAAGCTCTCTAGTGTCCTTTTCATAAGGGCACTAATTCCATTATGAGGGCTCTACCTTTATGACTTCATCTAACCCTAACAACCTCCCAAGGACCCTGTCTCAAATTATCATCACTTTGGGGGTTAGGGCTTCTACATATGAATACTGGGGAAACACAATTCAGTAAGTAACCACTAGTAAGGATTATTTTAGGTCAATGTGCTACGTTTCTTAGAGAAGGTAGAGATATTAACTTCAGAATTTGTAAAGTCAGATTGATTAATCTGATTTCACATATGCTTTATTTGTGATTGGCATTTACAGGATATATATTAATTTCTATTGAAGAATCTGGTTGGTTATTTGATTACCTTTAAAATATGGCCTTCTTAAACTAACATATAGTACTCTTATCAAACTCAGTTATTGGATTACCTTTAAAATATGGCCTTCTTAAACTAAATTATAGTACTCTTATCAAATATTATAGTCAAATATTCCCCAAAGTCTTTTGTTTTCCTCAGAGTAAATCATTTAATTAATGTAGCATGTATCGCTGAAGACTACTTTTCAACTATTTCATAAATAAAGTAAAAATATCTCAAAATATAGGTTATAGTTTTGTTATATTTTTTCTTAAAGATATTTATCTTCATATCACTGTAAATTATATCAATGTAACATTTATATTTGTCTCAGAATAGCTCTTATAATCAGGTCAAAAGCAAGTTATTTTGAACCAACATAGGTTTGAACTCCATTGGTCCACTTATATTCAGTTTTTCAATAAAAGAGTGTATACAGTGCTAAAGAAAATCCACAGGCACTTGGTCGAATCTTAAGGTGCAAAACTCTGCATTCAAAGGGCTAGAATATAAAGCTATACGTGAGTTTTCCACTGTGTGTAGGGTCAGCGCCCCTAACCCCTGCCTTGTTCCAGAGTCAACTGTGCATCCTAATTGGCATGGTGGCTATTATAAAGGGAAAAAAATGGACTCGATAAAAACAGCAACAGATCGAGAACTGTTGAAATTACTCAAAGCTTAGACAACCTCAAAATAATTTTAGGTGTGTATTCTAAACTAGCAAAAAATAACTTTAATGGCATTTCAACAAAACCAAATTACTGTAATTTAAAGTTAATGAGAGACTGATTTTGGTTATTTTTTCAATATATCATAAATACATTTGTAACATAGTTATGTTTATTTCAAATATGTAGGTTTAACTTAAACTCTCTTTAAGAACCCACTGCCTGAGGATTTAAGTTCATAAAGTAATGAAACATATAGATCATTTATGACAGTAAGAAAAATCATCAAATTTAATCCTGAAATTGCCTTCTTCTCCTAGTCCCAGCCTGCATGCAAAGGGCACCAATAGAACCTTCTTTATTAAAAAAAAATGAGAGATGAAGAACCCTTTCACATGTTTTATTACAATTTTAGAATTGCTTTCTTTGTTTTGCTATTTAGTTTTAAGGAGAGCAAAGTTTCTTTGTTTATGTTTGACAAACAAAGCTTTTGGAAAAATTTAAATGTTTTTTTTCCCCTTTACATTGTAGGACCCAATTACTTTTAAAAACAAATCTATTGATATGGCTTAAAAAGTTACTGCTATGACTGCAATTTTAATTTTTATAATATAGCCATAAATGTATTGAATTATGATATTGAAAAAATGTATTGTCTTAAGTTGAAATAAATAAGCCATGATACTTTTACTTATTCTCAAAAAGCATTATGTAGAAATCAGAAAAACTCTGCTATCATGCAGCATTTTAATCTTTACATGTATCTAGGTCTTATTTCAAACATCGTAATTGATGGGATTTTCAATTGATTTCTAAAGTAACAGGAACCTATTTTTTGCCATTTCTGAATTTCACTGAATTTTGACTTACCACTAGGGGGGACTAACCCCCTTAAAGCTCAATTTTGATGTGTATTTTGAGTTATTCAATTTTAAAATTCATCATCTGTTATATAATTTTGATTTTAAATTTTATATAGAGAAGAGATTTCATATGCAAAAGAGCTTTCAACAAATACCTACAGTGGGCATGCTTGAAAGGAATTCACTATCATGTTTCCCATGCCAGGAACCCACCTGAGCACAAAACGAGACCACCTGTGGGGGCCCTGTACTGTGGGACTCTGGCTCAGTGCATTGAACAGTCATTTTACATGAGTGATAGTATTTTAACACCCATACTTTTTCACTTCCTTTTCCTTCTCTAGGTGCAGTTTTATCACATTTGTATCATCAGGGTAATTTCTCAACAATGATATCCTCTGCTAAGACTAATTTTCCTCTATTTATTAAGAGAGATGAGACAAATTTTGAAAACCTTTGCTTTCCTAGATTTCAGGTCAACTGTGTGTAATAGAAAATAAGATAACTAATATCCAGAAGACTTGGAATGATCAAACTCACTTGAATTGAATAAACCTGAAGGATCAAATAAACCATGGTTAAAACATAATCTCACAAATAAAATAATAATAGTAGTCCATACATATATGAAATGAAAGCATATATATGACATATGGGCATATCAAGAAAGATCGAGTAATAACTAGGCATATAACTATGTTTAATAAGATGGTCATAACTTATTAATAAAAACTATTTTTGTTTGTTACCAAGCAGATGGTTTAAACAACAATAAATTCCTATGTTAGGAATTCCAGCTTCCCTCATTCCTGAAGCAGATATCAAATCATTGGGGGTTGAGTTTTAAAAGTATAGTGGACATTTGATTTTGAGAATATATTTTAAATTGTTACTAGTATTTTATAGACCCCAGAGTCATCAATTCAATTTCTCTAACCCTTTCAGCATCTTACTAGGTGATGCGGAAATGCATCTCAGATGCCCTAGTTCCCACTGTAGTGGATTTATCAGTGTCCCACACTGATCCACAAAGAACTTTCTGTTATGCACATATAATTATTAGAAAAGAAGTGACTAGAAAGTATATTTTTAATGTATGGAGCATCAGGCAATCTGAATCATAAAGAATGTTCATGCCTAACAAATTTAGCAAAACTCACCAGTTCTGTTTCATTTTCCTAAAACATATCAGGGGTATGACTGATATACTAAAGAAAAAAAATTAAATCTAATAACTGCAGTGCTTGGAAATTAACCAAACTGTGTGCTTATTCAGGGATAAGTACTGCAAATAATATACTTTAATGTGCTAGATTCTACAGAAAATAAAAAATGGAAGCAACACTGTAATCATATTATTAATTTACAATGCTTCTCTCAAAACAGAATCTGGGACACTATGTGAAGGAAAAACAAAACGTATACCAACTGGGCCCTTGCCCAGAAATACAACCACAGAAAAGTGTAAATAACTAAGAGAGAGAGAGAGAGAAAAAAAAATCTTGTCTAAAGAAAACGCAATTGGAGAAAAAATAAGAAAAGACAATTTTTTTTTTTTTTACTGAATTAAAGATGAAAATACTATAATTATAACTTTTGGTAAATTAGTTTTGTGTATTATTGATAAGAAATAAGATATTGTTACTGAAATAGAAGAAACTATTTTAATGATAAAGATTATTTCTTAAAAAGACTGTTAAGTGACCAAATGTTACCAAAAGAGTCAAAATGGAGCAAACGATATTGATTTCCTGGACTTGACTTCTAGCTGAAATAACCTCTGGTATTACATGGAATAATCTAAGAAGTAGATCTTTTCACTGTGCTAGTCATAAGCAGTATTTATCTTTAGTTGGGGTTTTGAGACTTGTGGTAATTGGGAATATTCAATGAGACGGAACAATGAATTGCCTAGATGAAGTTTACACAATGCCTACAATGTAGAAATAAGAAATTATTTTCATATTATTCTGCAAACAACATGTAATTCTAAATTCTGGCCTAACTTTTTAATCAAGAATCCAATTCCATATACTTATACATAAAATTAAAGTTTCTGGGTCTTGACAGCCTAGTTAACATGACCCAGGTTTATTCTCTACCATATTTGCATTGACATCTTCATATGGCAGAAAGAAAAAAGAAAGAGAGAAAGAAAGAGAGAAAGAAAGAGAGAAAGAAACAAAGAAAGAAAGAAAGAAAGAAAGAAAGAAAGAAAGAAAGAAAGAAAGAAAGAAAGAAAGAAAGAAAGAAAGGAAGGAAGGAAGGAAGGAAGGAAGGAAGGAAGGAAGGAAGGAAGGAAGGAAGGAAGGGAAAGAGAAAGAAAAGAAGCCTCTATATTTCAGGGAAAAAATATTGATCAACTAACAGTCAGATAATCAGTCTAGGCTTGGGACCCTACATAAATTTGAATTAGCCTAACTTAAGTTACCTTTAGGTACATGTCTTACATTAAAAGTCGTGTGTTTACAGCTGATGAGAAAGATTTCTGTTAAGGAAAGGATTTTTAAAGCAGCCAAAGCCATTAAACTCACCATCTATTTTGAAAACAAATGTTCTACCCTAAAGAAATGTTCTGGGAGAAAGAGATCGGTGGCAACATGGCAAGACCAGGTGACAGCATTAATAAAGATGTGAATTCAAGAACTCAATAAGAAATATCTAAAAGGTAGAAGGAAAATCAAGCAAAACATAAAATTTGATATTAAAACTAAGGACATATTTTTTCCAATAAGAAAATTAAATCAATACTGTAAAATATTGTCTACAGCTAAGACATGCCTTGATTCACACTTGATTTTGCATAAATTATTATTATTTTTTTTTTCTGTCTTTTATCTTTTCAGGGCTATACCTGTGGCATATGGAGATTCCCAGGGTTAGGCACTGAATTGGAGCTGCATCTGACAGCCCACACCACAGCCACAGCAATGCAAGATCACTGAGCAAGGCCAGGGATCAAACCCACGTCCGCATGGATACTAGCCGGGTTTATTAACCACTGAGCCACAACAGGAACTCCAATTTTGCGTAAATTATTTTTATGGTCTTAGAAAAGCAATGCCAACTAAATGATAAGGGTATTTAGTCAGACTGCTATAGGTTGAGGAGTAAACTGGAAATGAAATGCCAGGAATGATGCCTATGGCAAAGAAAGGAAAAATAGGAGAGGAAAATAGGATTGAGAAAACTGTGTTTGCTTGCTACATTTGATGGAAGGATCTGAATATATTTAAAGAATGAGAGGAAAAGGCAGTGAGAAGAGGAACTGAACCTATAGGAAAGGAAAAAAAAATGACATTTAGATTTCTTAGTTGTGAATGAAAATGATTTATAGTACAATAACCAGTTATAGAGTGGATATGGGGTGGATTAAATTTGTGTGTGTTGGGTGAAGATTGATTCTTGCAAGTTAATGACCTCTTTGCATGAAATAGGAGCTCAGTCATGCTCTGGTCATGTGTTAGTACATGCTAGATGAAAACACTGGTGGAAAGTAGAAGAGTGCTAAAATAAACACTGCAAAAAACTTGTCCTAATGCTGTCTAGGGACATCGAAGATTTCAGCATAGTTTTGAGAGCCACATTGATGTTAGAAACATATATTTGCAAATTGATCATTTCAGAATTTGTATGATTTTGATACGTTATCATTTAAGGCTAAGTAGGAGGCATGTAAGTAGACTATTGATGACACCAAGGGTCATGTATGGAAGAGGAAGGACAAAATAAAACCAATCTGTTGATTATATTATTAAAAATGGGCTTGGATCTCCCAGTTATGGGATTTGATATGGATGGGGTAAAAAAGGTGAAAAGGGGAGGATCTGGTATATATGTAAAAGTAACTGGGGAAAGAGATCAGAGATTAGAAAATAAATGAGTCAGAGAACACCTGTACTAGGAGAATTAGAGTAGGTGAGACTTGACATTTGCTTCTGTCTAGCCAGTGATTTGAATAGAATAAAACTCTTAAAAGAGGTTCATGAAGAGAGTCTGTGTATATGTGTATATGAAGTGCGGTGGATGTAAATCTCTTAAAATCAAGAGAATGGCTGTGAGTGGATGCATCAGAGAACATTAGAGAGAGTGGATCCAGGTGAGAAAGCATATAGAGACATCAAGTTTTAAAGTGTCAGGTTGATGAAGTAGGTAGTAAATTTATATGGAACAGTTTCAGTGGGTTCTGAGGGAAGAAGCCAGAGTAGTTAAACAGTCAATGTGGAGCTAGAGTTACATTTAGAAAAGTAAAATACTCTTTGAGAATATGAGTTAGATGGTGGTGGATAGTGAGGGTACAGAAAATAGAAAATATTTATTTTATGTGTTTATTTTTTTGACACGGAGAGTCTCAGGCTCCATGGAAACTATCAAATTGTTCCTGATGAGGAAGTTTGAATATTCAGACAAAATAGTAAATAATGAAGGCCAGAATCATCTCAGAGGGAAGTAGTGGCATTTTAAGAAAGTACATCTCCCAAGGAGGTCTCAAGAGAAACAAAACAAAGCAAAAACCAAAAACATGATTTTTACTACATTAGGTATATTTGTACTATCTCTTTATACAGTGTATTCATAAATATAATATCACTACCTTACTTTTGGGACTTCACATATTTTCATACAGCATTATTTACATTGTGTTTTCTTAATTTGGTACCTGAATACCTTTTCTCTCCACTAATACTGAAAATTTATTGGGAAACCATTCCTGAATAAATCAATAATTTTCTATTATCCTAAGCACATGTTACAGTGGCTTTACATATAAAAATAAGCATTAAACATACATATTTTCTTAGTAAATTTAAGTTTCTGTGCACTGAGTATGGACATTAAATGATTGGTTTAAAAAAATAAAAATATAGGAGTTCCCGTCATGGCTCAATGGTTAGCAAACCCCACTAGCATCCATGAGGAGGCCGGTTCAATCCCTGGCCTTGCTCAGTGAATTAAGATGCGGCATTGCTCTGAGCCATAGTGTAGGTCACAGATGCACCTCAGATCCCATGTTGCTATGGCTCTGCTGTAGGCTGGCAGCTACAGTTCCGACTGGACCCCTAGCCTAGGAACCACCATATGCCATGGGTGCAGCCCTAAAAAGACAAAAACACCAAAATAAATAAATAAAATAAATAAATAAATATATAGAGATTCACTATGTTGGTTTCTTATTGAAATAACTGCCTTGGGTAATATCTACCTTTGTATAAATTATGTAATGTTTCTAGTATCTTATTTCCATCTGTGAAAGTAGAATCTACTAACAAATCATTATAAAATAGATGAAAATATCTTAAGTATATGTCAGAATACATATTCACAAACTTACTGAATAGATTTCAATATGTATTTGTAATACATTTGAAAAGGAAAAAAAAAACTCCATATCTATAGTTCAGTAAAGCTCATACCTAAAGTCTGCCCCCTTTTCTGACACTACCATAATTATTTAGATATATTCAGTAGCTTGAATATACTTTTAGATTATGATAGTAAATAATTCTCCCACTTCATAACAACTTAGGATTTGTTATAGTTATTTGAGGAGCTATAAATAATTATATGTCTGACATTTATTTCTTAGTTTACTAGAGTCTAACTAACATAAGCAATAAGAAAATGTCTGACTTTTTAAGAAGTTATTTTAGGTCTGTTAAAACAGCTTTATTTTTTTCTATTTTTAAACTGAGACTTTTCTTTAAAATAATTTCTTCACTATTGAGAATTCTTCCATCAATTCTATCAAGAACAAAGTGTTATAATTGCAGTGTATCTATGACATGTCACATCAATATAGAATTGATTCCTTTGAACAAACATTGTATTAGTGAAGTTAACATACTGTTAATTTGCTTTTAATTATAATAATCACTCAAGATCACTATGCACCTGAAATTTTGATTGTCAAATATAAATTGGTTCTTATTCATGTCAGTGATAGCTAATTACAACTGCTGTTTTATACACTTTCACTTGAAATAGTTCATTTAGTGGTTTGAAAATACCTAACAAATATTCTTTTACAGATCAGATCTTTGCTTTCCAAAGACCTGTGTGAGAGTGTGTGTGTGTGTGTGTGTGTGTGTCTATATAGGTATCTCTTGCTCTTTTTTTTGACATTTGCTTTTACTTAACTTTTAAAAAAAATTTCAGACTCAAATGTTTGGTTTTTATTCAAGATATGTAAAATAATATAAAAAAAGATCCAGAAGATCTTTATTTTTCTCCCATAACTTCCTGCAAACATGTTCTGTCTCTGACCTGTCCCTCAGTAGGACCATGGACAGATCCCATAGCCTTCCATTCATTTACAATTAGAATATTTCTCTAAGGCAATAGCAGCTTACTTTTAGACACTCCAATGTAAAAATCTCCGTTTCACTTCTAATTTCCATTTCACAGACACTTTTGGCCTATTGAACAAATTCCTTTCAAGATGGTTTAGTCTATGCCATCTTTTGCAGGCATCCATTTTGCTCAGAAGAAATCCTCATCTATTGGGATAGCTCTTTCACTCACTTTCTTCAGGTCCTTGCTTCAATGTCATCTCATTCTTCCCACACCAAATGCATGCTGTCCTGTACCACTGCTTCACTGCCCTTGACATCACAAGCAACTCCAATGAGCCCCTATTATCTTCATTAATTCTCCATGAGAGGAGAAATCACTCAACTTCAAGTTTTTATCTGATCACCATTCTTTATGGAAAACCCATACCAAGCCCTCTACAATATCTTGTGTTCTTGACTCTTAGGTACTGTTGTGAATTTGTGAGTTTCTACAGCTCAACAAGTATTCATTGTGTGTGTGTGTGTGTGTGTGTGTGTGTGTGTGTGCGTGTGTGTTTGGAGTAGAGTGCAGTGGTGGGAGTAGTTACCGTGGTGATGTTAGACTATTGCTGAAATTGTGGAAAACATCTCTTTTCTCTACTATTTTCCTGACACAGAAAGCAGACTGGTCAACTATTTATTTACTTAACAAATTCCAAGTCTACTGTATTTCAAGCATTTTTCCTAGGCATGAGAATATGGCAATGAACAGAACCAAGTCAACATTTTTCTCCTTCATTGGAGATTATCTTCTGGTTGTAAATAACAATATTCAGAGGAGGTGATTAAAGTTGTCAAGGAAAAAATAACATAAGGTAAGAAGATAGACAGTGAATTAGTGGGCATGTACTATAGTTGTACTAATGAGATGACATTGAAGCAAGGACCTGAAGAAAGTGAGTGAAAGAGCTATCCCAATAGATGAGGATTTCTTCTGAGCATAAAGAGGGTTTCTTCTTACAAAGGCTTTACTTTTCATGTTTAAATAGCTGGGAGGACACTGTGGAGCTGAAGGCAGGGAGCAAGGAGATGAGAGGGAGTATAATCAGAGCAGGAACATACATCAACGAATGTTTATATGTTAGAGTGATTGATTGTGATACCACAGAATATTTGAAAACATTGGCATTTTCTTTGTAAATGCTGTATAATCATTTCAAAACAAACCTTTGCAAATTAGAAAAAATAAAATGACAATGGAAAAATTTTGGCAAGCTTTTATGTCATAATTTGAAGCATTCATCAAGTCAGTTAAAAGAGAAACGCTATTTGTTCTTTAATTTAAAATAATGCATTTCATTCTGTCAGCAAAGTTTTAACCAAAAGGCATGTGAATGGAATATATGTAGCAGAAAATAGCAAATCAATATTAATGATGGCTTATCCAATACAAATTGATTTTGTAGTAAATAAAAGCATGGAATAAAAAGAAAAAAGGAAATCCAGAATTCTGCTTAGCTAAAATCCAAGCTTTGTGGAACACACTCATGTAACTATTAACAATATATTCATGTTATGAATTTAGCTTAAAATCTAAAAATTTAAAACAATATGGGTGTTTAGACATAAGTGCTCCCTCCCCACAAGAACTTAAATATTCTGAACACAATAGCATTTACAATTACTTGTAGAAGTAATATAACCTGCTTAGCTACACAATAACCCCAGGGTTTTCTATTATCATGAAAAATATGAGCCTGTTAAATACCTGTGGTTGTTTGGTGATTAAATACTTGACCTATATTTCTTGAAACAAGAGTGAGGCAACTATCTGCCAAAGTAATTTTATATATTCAAAATAAGAACTAGATTTTAGAGAATCAGAAAGTCAGAAAGGGCTGTTTAAAAGACACCTCAATTTATCTCCTGTGACAGTGGAGTTTCTGCAATTTCAGAAAATCAGCAGCTACAGAAAAATGTGCATTGTTTTATAAAGACCTAACATAAAAGAAGAAAATCCTTCTCTGGAATACTGATTCTTATCTTTCACATAAAAATTTGGCTAATTCTATAACTTTCTTATCCAGAAATCCTAAGAGAAAGATTTCTAATGTTATATGTAGATAGCCTTGATTCAATGGCCATCAAAGAAGTTTGATGAAAAGTTACTGCTTTAGGTGAATTACTTAGAATAAATCTAGGGTAAATACAATTAGTATTTATTTTGTCAAACACAGAAAGCTTCTATGTGATATTTCAGTTACTTTTCTATAGTATACTTTTGTTGTGAGATTAAAAAAAACAAAAGGAAATAGGGAAAAATGGCTATAGGGAAATCTGAAAAAGGTTTCAGATAAATGCACAATTCGAGTTCCTCTGGAGTCCCTCCACTAAAGGAATAAGCATGGAAACTAAGTCATTTTTTTCTCAAACTATGCTCCTAATTATGTAGTTGGCAAGCACACTATGGAAAAAAGGGCTGCCATAATTCTTGAAAACCAAAATAGTTATGTTAAATCTCAGTTCTAGAAAATGTAATATTTTGTACTCTTTCCCTTTTTATGATCTTGTTTCTTTTCTTTATATTTATCCTGCTAATTTATGTTCCAGCTAATTGAGGAAACAGAGATCTGTATTTCTAGTTTGTTCATTCTTATTTCTGGTGACTATATTACTTGGGAGTTTTGCTAGGGAGCTACACTTCCTAGATGAAAATCCATTGATAGCTGAGGCAAGTTTTTGTAAAATATTTTGTTTCCATTTTCTTCTGCCTCATCAAACCTATAGCACAGAGATCTTGTGAAGATTAAATGAATTTGTGTGGACATTGCCATGATATTTGTTATCTAGGAATTTTCTTTTGTAAAGAGTAATTCAAATTTTTGTTTAAACCAGGAATTCAGTGATCTTCTTTTTAGCAAATCCAATTGTCCTTGAGTATATTTATCCTTTCTATTGTCCTGTTAGCATATGTATGGTATAGTTCTATGGTATAAACCCCTACTGGATACATCTCCTTGGCCTCATGGACCCTTCATCCCATGATGCGAAGTACTACCCTGGCTTAAGGCCACAGCTGGTCCCTCTAAGGTCACAGGATCCAGAGGAGAACTACTCTTGCTGAGGTGTAAGGGTGGTGATAATGAAGAGGGCTCTGACTGAGCATTGGTGAGTATGAAGGTCAGCTCAGAAACAGAGAACACTGTAAATTAAAGTGCAACTGAACAATTTGGGTTGGCATAGTTTGAGAAGGACAAGTATATCTGCTTGGTTTTAGTTTGAGCTCTGTAAATAGTTGAAGTGTGCAAAAGAGCTACTAGATATGTTGGGGCAGGACTGTTGATGTTTGTTGTTGTTTTGACTTTTTAAAATTGCTGTTGATAAGTCTGCTATTATTGTCTTCTTTGGTGGCAGGAGGGGAAGGTATCAGGGACTGTGAATATTTGTTGGGAGACACAAGAAGCTCAAAAAGGAAACTATTTTAAAATGTTTAAATGATCACTTTAAGAACCTACATTTGGATAGTTACATTACTAACAGAAAGAAAGTAAATAATAGAGGACTATTTCTATATATTATAATGAACAAGGAATTAGTTTTGAAATCTATCCTGAGTTCTGGAATAATGATTATTTAGCCTCAGTTCCCTACTTTTTTTTTTCCTTTGTCTTTTTGCATTTTCTAGGGCCACACTCACAGCATATGGAGGTTCCCAGGCTAGGGGTGTAATCGGAGCCATAGCTGCCAGCCTTCACCATGGCCACAGCAACACAGGATCTGAGCCATGTCTACGACCTACACCATAGCTCATGGCAACGCGGGATCCTTAATCCACTGAGCAAGGCCTGGGATTGAACCCGAAACCTCATGGTTCCTAGTCAGATTCGTTAACCACTGAGCCATGACAGGAACTCCCCTACTTTTATTTATGTAGACTGATTTAGATAATCTGCCATGATCTTGGGATCAACAGAAAGTTTTTAATGAACATATATATATGTGTATATATATATATATATACACATATATATTTGATCCATAAAATCTATTACAAACGTGCACTACCAGATCATAAATAAACTAATTACCATATGATCTTTCATAGGTATGTATGTTAGAGTTGACCCAGGAATCAAATGGGTGAGATAACAATATGTAATATAGTTGGTCCTCCATATCTGTGGCTTCTGCAGCCACAGAGTCAATAAACCATGGATCAAAAATGCTTTTTAATGGAAACTATATCTAGTTCACTTATGATGGAGCATGATGGAGAATAATGTGAGAAAAAGAATGTATATATGTATGTGTGACTAGGTCACTTTCGTGGATAGTAGAAAATTGACAGAACACTGTAAACTAGCTATAATGGAAAAAAAATTATTTAGGAAAAAAAATGCTTTTTAAAAATCCCAGAAAGTTTCAAAAAGCAAAATTTGAATTTGCCACATGCCAGCAACCATTTACATCATAATTACATTGTATTTACAACTATTTACATAGCATTTACATTGTACTAAATATTTTAAGTAATCTAGAGTGATTTAAAGTATACAGAGGATGTGCATAGGTTATATGCAAATACTCTGCCATTTTATATAAAGAATTTGAGCATCCTAGATATTTGATAGCTGTGGGGGCTCCAAGGCTAATGGGGAATGATTATACCACTCAAAATTTGAGAGCTAATGGGAAACATCAACATATAAAAGTAACAACAGTCATGTTAGAACTGACTTGAGCAAAATGTCAAAGAAAGGTGAAAGTAGGAGAATAAAATTTGTTAAAGGAAAAGTAGAGATTATTGCATGTGGATGCAATGTCCTTTCCCTAGTCCTCACTATCAAAAAAATCAGAAAAAAAAAGGGTGGGGTTGATTTGTTTAAATACAGAGAAACATAAAAAAGTGGGATTATAATCAAGAATAATTGAAATTAGGACTACAGGAAGATATTTAGAAGAGTATAAAATTATACAGAGCTACAGATCAGTAAGTAAAAATATATTCATTAATTTAATTAATAACCTAGAGATTTCTAAACTGTTTGGGTTCATCACTATATTCATGTTTTAGTAATTTTTTTTACAGCAGCCCTAGGCTAAAAACCTAATAGTTCATGGAAGAAATAGGTCCAAATATTCCAAGAGCAGTAGATTGCTGGATTCCTTACAGATACCCCTGTGTTTGTCTTGAAATTTAGAATATCCTAGGGTGCTCCCCTCTGTGAATTTACTGTGGCATTCCAGAAAACTTCAGCATTCAATTTGTAGGCATATGCTATCACTAGAAGCATGTGGAACCAAATTAATGCAACAGCTTCCTTGTTGCACTTTCTGTCCCTGAGTTGTTGCTTCATGCTATTATCCTCTACTAGTATCTGTAATGACTTCCAAGTGCTTGTAGGATCAATTTTTTGTTCAATTTTTCCCCCTTTTTATTATATTGCCTCTATCTTACCTGAATGTATTCCCAGTGAGTATTCTCAAATATCTTCCTGTGTCAGTCAGGTCATCACCTTCATTTTCCCAAAAACATTCTGATTATTTTATTCTCTAAACTTTTCCTCTTTCACCATGTACTTATCTGTTTGTCCTTCTTAGTCAAATTATAGCAAATCTATTATGTCAAGGTCAAGTTCTACCTGATTTGCATATCCTACTTAAGTCATTCTATTATTTCTAACAGAAGAAAAAACCCACACGCTTCATTAATATACTTTGTTTTTATGTTTTTATACAGTGCATTCATGAATGTACTTTCATGAGTGTACTATATTTTTATTTTTTATCCTACAATATATGTTTGAAAGTATTGTTATATGTAGCTATTTTACATTCGGTGCATCAAAGGAGTACTATGCATGTATGGAGTACTAAAAAAATAACGCTTATGTATTACCCCATATACATAAGCTTACCTGATCTGAATTCACTATTGTTAAAAAGATTGAATTGTGTCCAACAGAAACAAAAGATTGAATACTGAAGTCTTTACACCTGCGACTGTGAATACGATCTTACTTAGAAATAGGATCTTTGCTAATATGATCAAAATAAGATGAGGTCATTAGAGTGGACCCTAATCCAGTGTGACTGGTGTCCTTAATAAGAAAAGAAAAACACCACGTAAAGACAGAGACACACAGGGGAATGGCCAAGTGACCAGGGAGGTGGAGGAGGTAGAATCTGGGCAGATACATCCACATACAAAGGTGGACCAAGAAGGCTGGCAAAAGTCAGAAGCTAAAGGAGGGGAGGAAGGATTCTCACCTTCAGGTTTCAGAAGGAGCATGGCTCTACTGCCACCTTGACTGCAGGCTTCTAGCCTCCAGAAATGTGAGGTAATTTCTGTTTTAAACCACCCAGTTTGTGGTCTTTTGCTATAGCAGCCCTGAAAAGTTAGTACAAATTAGGATAAAGGCAAACAGTGGTAATAAATAAACTCCATATCAACTCATAAGAAAAATAATACTTTTATGGAGTATCCATAAACTGACTTGTCTCCATGAGGATGTGGGTTCAATCCCCGGCCTTACTCAGTGGTTAAGGATCCAGTGTTGCCGCAAGCTATGGCAGATGCAGCTTGGATCCAGTGTTGCTATGGCTGTGGCATAGGCCAGCAGATGCAGCTATGATTCAACCCCTAGGGTGGGAACTTCCATATGCTGTACTTGCGGCTGTGAAAAAAAGAAAGGAAAAAAAAATACTTTTAAAATGTAATAAGGCCCTTGTAAATATGTAGGGTTTCTTTTTTGATATAAAATACCACAAATGAGTAACAAAAATCACCTGTACCTTTATAGAACTTGCTGATTTACAAAGAACTTTCAATTATAAGATTTCCTGAGATATTGAATATTGCATGACATTCACATCAAGCAAGAATTATCATATCTTTTTCACATGTGAACAGAGTCCTGGGGAAATTCTAAAATTCAGTCATTGACACATATATTCAAGCCACATATTCTTTTTGAAACTCAGAGTTGGTAAGCACAAGTGCCAGCAGTTACATCTGATTGCTGATTTGAGGCTTGATGTTCAATCTGTTGTGCCTCTAAATCTGATGTTTTCAAAGAATAGACTCCCTTTCCGTGATTCTTACTATTAACTGAAGATAGGACAAAAGGTGATGCGTTTACTTAACTACAATCAAGAAAGACTGCATGTCTGTAGATATTTTCTGATTTAATGAAATGTTTGGCATCATGTCTATAAAAAGAAATTATTTGTTCCTCTAGAATTTATAAGTAAGTTAACTCGTTCTAGAATTCTGATGATGCTTTTCTATCTTGTTTTTAAACATTCCCTTTATACATTTATCCTGCATGTAATACCTTTTGCTCTCGAAACCATCATACAGTTTCTGGCTTTAGTAGTTGCCAGAATTGGGAGTTCCCATCGTGGCTCAGCAGAAATGAATCCGACTAGTATCCATGAGGATGTGGGGTTGATCCCTGGCCTCACTCAATGGGTAAGGAATCTGGAGTTGCTGTGAGCTGTGGTGTAGGTCACAGATGCGGATCCTGCGTTGCTGTGGCTGTGGTGTAGGCCAGCAGCTGTAGCTCCAATTTGCCTGGGAACTTCCATGTGCCACAGGTGTGGCTGTAAAAAGCAAAATAATAATAAGTTGCCAGAAGTAGGTGTCATGCCAAAATTTCGAAACTCAGCAATAGCATTAGCAAGATTGGCTAGGTGCCCTAAGACAAAATCATGATCCTTGCCACTGTGAGTCGTATTTGTGCTAGAAAACTTTCTACTTCCCCCAACTATAATTTCATGGGTCTATAAATTTTCATGCAATGATATTTGGAAGATTGAAAATTTATATAACACTTAAAAATCAAACCAAAGGAAAATCTTTGTCATTTTTTAGAAAGGTAATTATTTTCCTTGATACATTTTACTTATTATCTAGAAAGTTTTATTAATTTACTACAATTTTTTAAAAGGGCTCTACAGTGCAAGAGAAGTGAAGAAGCAGGGAGTGAATCTTGTGCTTTATAATTTTCACTTCCTAAGGTTAAGCCATCCTTTCCCAGACCTACACTGCCCACCAAAAAGACACAAACCATGCTGCTGCAGAGCACTTCTGTGGCTTTGTAAAGTTCACATGGCAACATTTCATAGGACTATACACGTGCTTCAATTCAGAAGAATTTGTGGACGAGGTACCTGTGAGCTGAGTAAAAAAGTAACCATGCTTCAAGAAAGAATACGGGATTCAAACACCTATATTTCCATTCTGATCAGGTGCTCAATATATAACCTAACTGAAAATTTACTTATGGAGGTATTGTCTTCTTTTGAAACTCTATTTGGTATGAGTTGAGCTATATAAGAAGCAAAACACTGAATTCCTATGTGCTGGTATATTGCTGTTATTGAGTATACAAAACTCTGATTTCAATGAAAGTTACTTTTCTCTAGGTTGAAACAATTGACTTAATTTTGCCAGGACTTAGTATTCATTGAGAGATAGAGCAGTGTACTGACTAAAGACAGACATTCCAGCATCGGATTACCTGTATTTAATTTCTGGATTCCCCCACATAGCAGCTGTGTGATCTTGTGCAATACCTTTACATCTCTGTATTTCAGTCTCTTATATGAGGGGGAAAAAAAGGAATAAGGAGAACTTCTGTGGCTAATATAAGTAAAGAATTTAGAATATTGTCTGGAAAATAAATGGGCACTGTTAACTATGACTTGTTATGGAAATTTATTCTGGGAACTATCAAAATAATACTGTTAGGCTGAATGTCAGAAAGGAAAATTATAATGAAAAACAAACAAACCCTAGAAACAACACCCTGCTTGTCAGTCTCTCACTTTGTATGCAAACAGATGTACAGTCATCTGTAACTCATTGACTTAGGAGATGAACAGATGTCCATATCTTTCAGGAAGGAAGCTAAATTTTCATGCTAGCCCACAATAGTCAAATATATTATTTACTTTTTCAGCACATTCCTAATCATCTGGTTTCACCTGCTTTTGACTTTGTTAAATTATTAGAAGTTTGCAATCTCCTATGTTGCTCAGTTTTAGGAATCTGTACATCTCCTTTGAAGTGCCTAAGTAAAAGTAAGTCAATATTTACAAAAGCCTCATGATAAATTATAAATTAACTCTCAAAAGATGTAACCTAAATTATGAACTCTTTGAGTTAAACATGTCCTAATATATCCTAAGTTGTGAAATTATTAGTTAGCATATATATGTATATATGTACATACATATGTATTTATAGTTATCATCCATTAGAATTTTAAAGTATATAATATTTTGCCATTCTTAAATTTTTGGAGGAAAAACATTCAAATTTAATATATTTATTCATTGACTAAAATGCACTAAAATATTTTAATATACTCATCCAAGGATATTCCAAGGAGTCTATCTATAAAGTCAAGGAATCTGGCTATCATTTATAATTTTATATAATTAGTTTACCTGCATTGATTCCATTTAATAAATTCTGCTAATGGGGGATATAATGTATAAACTTATGAATAATTTTCTGAGATTTTTATAGTTAATAAAATGTTAAAATATACAAAATCAATTACTCTGAAATGGAATTCATCACAGAGAAGGAAAATAGTATCCATATTAACCAGGAGAGATAGCATAGAGATATAGTGTAAATAAATATGAATAATATTAAATTCATTCAAATAAAGCATAGATTTATGTGCTTAAAATGCTAAAATTCATATTTTAGAATGAGTAAACAATAAATAATTTCAAGTAACTGAGTTTTCTGGTTCACTGAATGCCCTACTGTTCACGAAATATAGTTCTCAAGATACAATGATGATCAGATTCACGTAAAACCGGTTGCTTATCTGATGTAGGTATATGTAGGATTCAGTGTATTACCTATTTTAGACTTCTAGCATTGCAATTATAGTGTTGGATCTCTCTACTTTCCATTGCAATGCAGGAGTTTAAAAATCACAATTATTTAGTGTGCTAATCAGACCAAATACAGACTTTAAAAGCAGCCTGATGAAAATACAAAGTTGAAACTGAATCTGACAGTTTTAATTAGGGATAACAAACCTAGAGGGAAGAATTAAATTAGGCTTAGAGTTATGGTGATGAAATGCAAATCTGAAATTGGCTTTTAGTCTCAGGAGAACAAATCCAGGTAAGGGTGATGAGGGAGCGTAAAAAGTCCCTCCTGGCAACCCAGATCACCTGTATCACTTCCAGCATTCAGGGAAGTGTTGGGTGTTGCAGAAAATCTGTCTTATACCTAGGTGGCCAAGAGGCAAACCGCTCCTTTTTTGTTTATCTTTGCTTCAAAGTTGATGAATGTTATGTTATAAATGTTATAAATGTTAGAATGTTATAAATGGAAAATTTTACCAAATGTAAGAGGTAAGTAATAGTACTACTTTCTATTTCTAGTTCTTGCCCTCTTCCTTGTCCTCAGCCCATTAATAGTTGTGACTCTGTATTATGCTCATATAACTGATGTTCAGTCACTGTCTCTTTAGAAGACTGATCCAATAGAAGCTTAAGATTTCCATATCTAAATGTGAACACTGTTATGTTTTTTCATAAATTTGATTTGTCTATGATATTCCATGCTTATAGTGTCATTCTGACCATTTTAACCAATGATTAACTTAATTCACAGTTCAAGATAGAGGTATCAGTCAGAAAAGACATAAAGATAAATATAACACAACAGCTTTATTTTATTGATGCAAAGGCTCGTAGGTAGTAAAAGAACAACTAGAAGTGAAAGAGGGTTACCTAATGGAAGTTATTGAATAAGGTAACATTTTGACATTTTCCAGGCATCAATAACTACCCATTTTTGAGAAAGTGTTTAACAGAAGTAGATGAAATTCAGAATGTATAGACCAAGGCAATGTATCATATTTTTCTCATTTTTATTCATGATTAATAAAATAATCATGAAAACTCATTAACACCTGTTAGTACTTAAAATGTGCTGTATAAAAAATTTAAAAATTAAAAAAGAACTTAAATGTGCCGTGAAGTTTCAGGCTTACAAAAATGGAACATCATGTGAGCTATCCCTGCCATAAACACTGGTGAAATGTGGGCTGAAAAATGCAAAAATAATAAGTACAGAGGCAGACATATGGTGCTGTGGAAGCAGAGAGAATCCTGAAACTTATTCTTTTGGTGGAACATTTCTGCTAAATCTCAAAGGATTAGTATATATACTTGCCAAAAGTAGGAGGCAATTTTAGAGAGAATGCCAGTCTGGTTGGGGAATATAGCAGGAGGGAAAGATAACAAATAGAGCTGGTGGTGTTAAGACCTCATATTCCCTATTAAGATTTTAATTTATGTTATTGGGAGCTCAGGAGGAGTTGATGGTAATTTTGGCACTATCAAATATTTTTATTTTCATTTACCAATATGGAAACAAGTATGAATCATATTCTTGAGTGATACAAGGGTATTGTGAAAATCTCCAGATAGAGGATGGATGCAACCCCGAAGTTTGATTAAAAAATAAGAACTAGGACTTCCTGTCGTGGCACAGAGGAAACGAATCTGACTAGGAACCATGAAATTGTGGGTTCGATCCCTGGCCTTGCTCAGTGAGTTAAAGATCCAGCATTGTGGCGAGCTATGGTATGGGTTGCAAATGCGGCTCAGATTCCACATTGCTGTGGCTACGGTGTAGGCTGGCAGCTGTTGCTTCGATTGAACCCCTAGCCTGGGAACCTCCATATGCTATGGGTACAGCCATAAAAAGCAAAACAAACAAACAAACAAACAAAACAAAGAATTAACACAGCAACTGGGAAAGTTAGGGGATGGGACAGATTGAAGAGAGACCAGCCAAGTGTAGTTGGTGGGATTTGGTTGATGTAGTGAGGAGGGCATCAGGAATTAAAGTTGATCTTGAAGTTGTGCCACTGTTAGGGTATCAGTCAGGGTTTAGTCAGAAAAAGAGAAAACATACTAAATAATCCAAGCCAAGAGAAATTTAAAAGACCATTGGTTAAAAAGAGATTGGTAGGCTGTAAAAGTTTTTTTTTTAAAAAAGTACACTGAGCTAATGGAATAATTAATAACTGTGAGAAACAGCTTTAACCCCAATGGTTGAAGATTAATCAGAACCTAGGATTTTGAGAATAGGTCCTGCAACTTGCACTTGAACTTCTGAGGAGGGCAATTGCTAGTTTTGCTTGTCTGTGTAAGGGGACTCAGCAAATCTAATACATAGAGTGTTTAAAGAAGCTAGGGGCTGATTCTACACTTTGCTACTGTTGAAGTGATGCCAATAGGGAGCCTAAAAGAACATTCTTCTCCCCATCTGCCACAGTCACTCATTCTCTATGATTTACATTTGGCCAAACCTAAGAAGAAGTCAGAGGGCAAAGGAGTGTGAAAAACTCAACAGCAAAAGCCCAGCCCCAGCAACAAAGAACAGTATAGAGAGTGTGCTATATATAGGGTAGAATATAGAGAGTGCATTTACAGTACATATAAGTATATATAGAATATCTATAGACCTGAGAGACAACAGATAAATAAATGGTACATTAATAACTGAACTTGGCCCGTCAGGTAAAAGAAAAGAGCTGAGGTAATATGAGCTCAGTCTTAGAATGGCTAATTTAAGGTAAAAGGATTTGTCAGTAATTGTACTTGGAACTTCATTTATTTATTTTGCTTATAACCCTCCCTGGCTCCAATTCTTACTAGCTTTTTGTCCTTATGTCAGTAATATATCCCATCTGTGCCTTAGTTTTCTCATTTGTAAAATGTAGAAAATAATAGTATCTCTCTCCTATTAGGTTTTGCAAGAGAGTCAACTATTACTCCCATTTGAATGTCTTCTGTTACATAGGATTTTAAAAGCCATGTCAATGGATGTCCATGTAGGTCATGGAGATAATGAATAGAAGGCTACATTACCCACCAACATTTAAACTTTTGATGTAAAAGGAAAAGGTATTATTAAATATCAAAAAAATTAGAAAGTGATTATATTAATACTAAGGAAAGTAAAGAAGTCTACTGTAAGTAGAAGAGAGTGATCATTAAACTCCAGTGATCAAGGATAGTGAAGTGACAATCAAAATGGGCCATGTGACTTGAAAATTAGGAAATAAGTTTTATAATATTCTCCTAAATCTATTTAAGTGGAATAGATAGGAATTCTTTGCAACTGGCTGAATAAGAAATGCCAGCAATGAGATATTAATCAAGAGACTCGCTATACTCAATAATTAAGAAATACAGCAGTAAAAAGGAAGCAGCTGAAGACATAGCAAGAAAGTCAAGTGCAGCAATAACCCAAGGAAGTGAAAAGCAGGTGACTAAGAACTTACTTTGAGAAATTAGCTTTTCTAAGTTGTGAGTACAATCCTTCAGACACTGGGATGTGCTTAACATAGAAAAGAAAGAAATTAAGGCACCTTTTTTTTGGCAAAATAAGAAAAACAGAGAAAGAAAATGACCTCAATAACCTAGGTTGTAAGTTGGTTCTGTACTTGGGTCAGCAGTGAAATTAGTGAATGGAAGCTTCCGAAGAGAACCTTGTAATAAGTCAGTGAGAGCTGGATTTATGATGTCATTCCCACTATTTGCCATCTGGCTAATTTTAAACAAGCTATTTAAGTTCTTTCTAACAGCAAAAAGAGAACGATAATTTCCCTCTCATGGGAGTGTATGAGGTACTTAGTACAGTTCCTGACACATAATAAGTGGTTCACTTTGAAAATTATGAGGATGAGGATGATGACAATGGTAATGATGATGAGGAAATTGAAAATGTCAAGTATGGTGCCAACATGGCTAGGGAAAGTGTAGTTCTGGAGTAGGACTGATTAGCATAAAGAATTGGGAGTGATCACTGGAATAAAAAAATTTTCCAATATGTGAATAATTCTCTATCATCTATTTGGCTGGCCACTCCTGAGTCAGATATTTCAGTCTTCTGAGACACATTGACTCTCTGTGGCTTCAAACTGGGTTTTCTTAGATCATTACCAGATGAGAAATTAAGGATAGGAGTTCCCACTGTGACTCAGCAGGTTAAGAACTCAACATAGTGTCCATGAGGATGTGTGTTTGATCCCTGGCCTTTCTCAATGGGTTAAGGATCCAGTGTTGCCACAGCTGAGGTGAAAGTTTCAGATGTAGCTCAGATCTTATGTTGCTGTGGATGTGACATAGGCCTGTAGCTGCAACTCTTGACCCAAAACCTAGCCTGGGAACTTCCATATGCTGCAAGTGAAGCCATTAAAAAAAATAAATAAATAAGGATAGTATTTGGAGTTCCTGTCATGGCTAATCGGAAATGAATCTGACTAGTGTCCATGAAGATGCAGGTTCAATTCCTGACCTTGCTCAGTGGGTTAAGGATCTGGCGTTGCTGTGGCTGTGGCCTAGGCCATCAGCGGCAGCTCCAATTTGACCCCTAGCCTGGGAACCACCATATGCTGTGGGTGCAGCCTGAAAAAGACAAAAAAAAAAAAAAAAGGAAAAGGATACTACTTGGCCAAATGTAATTACATCATTTAATTAAATAATTAAATGACATTTTCATAAAATGTTATATTTTATTGGAAAAGTTATCATTGCAAAATAAAGGTATAATAGAGACAACAAATACAATATGTAAAAATAAGTGATAACTATGTAGTTACTTCAATATGTGACATTTCTCAGAAATGTATTTCTACTTTAATTGTTCCCCAAGGGTTAATTCTTGGTATATCTGCTCTCTCTATCCAGGTGACAATTTTTAAGACATAAAAATCCTGTAATCTAATTCTGGTGCATATTTATATTTTTTAATAAGCTTTGGAACATTGGTTATTTTCATTAGGCAAATTTATATACTTTTTTCATTTTTAAGAAAAATCTCTAACGTCTGGGGCCATATGCATTTTTTCATGAACAAACCACTACAAAATAATGCAATAGTTACTCTTTTGGTGTTTATATGACAAAGTTCAGTACTCCAAGTTTCAACTTCTCAGTCTTGATTATACACATTAACCACTTTATTGTAACAAATTACATAGCATTTTGGAAAACAGCTCAAAATTAAAGATAAAGATAATATTTCTTGTATTACTTTACATTCACAGAGGAGCTGGCATGCATTGGATAATAAAAACAACAAAACAAATAACTTTCTTTGATTTCTTTATTTACTTGTTCATTTCAGACAAGGAAAGTAACAATGATCATGGAATTTTTAGCCAAGGCACATGTAGGTTGGAGTAAGACCTTCATAGCTTATACGTGTAATCTTGGGAAAATTGTACTTTAGCATTATGTGTGTTATTTAGTGTTTCTTAAGTTTTCTCCATGTTATAGCATGTGTTAGAATTCCCTTCCTTTTAAATCTGAAATAGATATCATTTATGTTGGTTTTTTTAATCCATCTTTCCATTAATAGACACTTGGATTTCTTCTACCTCATGGATAGTGTCAATAATGACACTATGAACATGAGTGTACAAATATCTTTTTGAATTCCTGGATTTACTTTTGAGATACATACCTAGAAGAGGAAGTACTGGACCATTGAAAAATTCTATGCTAAATTTTCTATGTTAAATTTTCCAGGAATTGCCATATAGTTTTCCATAGTGACTGCACCATTTATACTCCTACCAGCAGTGAATAAAAGTTCCAATTGGTCCAAATCTTTACCAACAATTGTTGTTTTTTGGGGTTTGTTTCATTTTGTTTTGCTTTGTAATAAAGTCATTCTAATGGGCATGATGTGATATCTCAGTGTGATTTTCATTTGCATTTCCCTATCGCTTAGTGATATTGAGCATATTTTCATGTGTTTTTTGGCCATGTTTATACCTACTTTGGAGAACCATTCATTCAAGTTCTTTCCTCATTTTTTTTTTTAATTAGTTGGCTGGCTTTCTTCTTTGTTGTTATAAATCCTTTATCAAACGTGATTTTCAAGTATTTTTCACATCATGTGAGTTGCCTTTTTATTCTTGATAGTGCACATTTTTAAAAAAATTTTGATGCACAAAAGATTTTAATTTTCATACAATCTTAACTTTTCTTTCATTTTACTTATGTCTTTGCCAAATGAAATGTCATAAACTTTTTTATGCTCCATTTTCTTTTGAGTTTTATAGTATGAACTCTGTTTATGTTTTTGATCTATTTGTATTTAACATTTGTATATGGTATAAGATGAGGGGCCAACTTTATTTTTTGCATGAGAGTTTCCCAGCACTGTCTGTTAAAACAGGTTTTCAATAGATGTGTCATACTTGACTCTTCTGTTTTCTATTTCCATTTTTGCTTTCATTCCTATTTCCCTTTTCTTCTGTTCTTGTCATTTTATTCATTTTTTAAACTCAGCAATATATTTATCACATCAAGACCTATTTTAACCACTGGGTATAGAATAGACCAAAACAGATAAATGCACTGCTATCATGGGTCTTAAAATCTAGTGGAAGAGGGAGTTTGTGACAGAAAACAAAAACAAACATGTGTATGTACATATGTGTGTAATACCTAAGTTGGTACATGCTGTAAAAAATAGAGCAGTGCACAGTATCAAAGAGTGGTGGCCTTTGCTCTATTTTACATTAAGTGGTAAGAGGCATCTTCTAAGGTTAAATAATATTTGCACAGAGACCTTAAAGATGTGAAAAGTGTGTTATGAAGATATCAACAGAAGGTACTGCAATGGTAAAGCCCCTTATACAAGAAAGAGGTTATTCCAGGACCAGTGGGGCACTGGATGTGGCTGAAGTAAAGTGAACACCAGGGAGAGTACTATGGGATAAGGTCAAAGAGCTAGAGAATGCCAAGACACACAGGATTTAGAAGTCAGAGCTTGGACTTTGGCTTTTATTCTGAGTAACAGGGAAAAACAGTGGAGTGCATCGAAGTTCATTGAGCAGAGGAGTGACATAATATAATTTGTTTTTCAAAGGATCAGTGTAATTGCTATTTTGTGAATATACTGGGACAGGGCAAGAGTGGGAGTAGGTTGATCATTTAAAATGCTGCTGTTAATACTAGATGCCACATGCAGTGGAGTGTGGATGAGGATGTTGGCAGTGAAGGTGGTAAGAAATGATCTGATTTGGTACGTATTTGGGAGACAGGGTTGACAGATTTGCTATTGAATTGGACATGGGGTGGGAGATGAAGAGGGGATCAAGAATAACTCCAAGGCTTTGAGACTGAGAAATTGGTGAGTAGAATTGCTATTTATTGAGAATTGTTGGATATCTCTGGGGAAGTCAAGATGAGAAGGAACTATAATAAACATACCAATGATGGAATACATTATGAGCAGTTCTTATTTTAATGAACCCCATTGTATAATTCAAATTAATAGAATTTGAATCTAGAGGTGAACTTGGGGTTTTAAGGTCTTGTTCTTTGCTCTCAGGCAATGGAGGCATATCTTAATAAGGCAACTGAGAACCCAAAGCCTAATTAAGATGCACAGGGTCACACACCTAGTTGAGAAAGGGAAATGACTCCAGACCCCTCACCATGTCTCCTCCACTAGAATACACAGTTGACCTCTTTTACTAATTTAAATCACATTTATTTTCTGACTTGGTGATTTCTAAAGAGAGGTTATTTTTCTGATTGCCTTCAACAATGGGAAAGAGACAATTTAAAATGTCTTCATTAAACCAATTAATTTCAAAGGCATAAAAATCATAAAAATGTTTGCCATACGTTTAGCCTCGGTTTAATCCTGACAAAATCATTCTGAGGTGTGAGTTGCTCAGAGAATTTGAGAAAGCCAAACATATAAGCTGACATTCATTTTCATTATCACAGAAACATATTATCTCTGATATGTAGAGGCAGAATGACAGTTTTAGCTGCCTTAAGCTTATATTAGAGAGGAGATTTTATTTTTTGATCACTGAAAAGAAATACAAAAATAAAGCAAGAGAGAAGATTTACAGAGCTGTTAACTGAGGAAAATACAGTAAATAAGACATGTATTAGATTTCACCAATCACATCATGGAGGTTTATTAGATCAAGAATAGTACTACTGATGATAAATTAATAATCAAATCATGAGAATTACTTTCTTTCTTTGTTTTACCCGGTGTCTCAGTGCCTATCCATTAAAATGCCTTCGTTAAAGCTTTCACATATAATTGGGAAAATGTTACCCATTTGTTTGTTTTTTTGTTTGTTTACATATCCTAAATTTATTTTTTATTGAAGTATAGTTGATTTAAATGTATTAATTTCTGCTTTACATCAAAGTGTCTTGGTTATACACATATATGCATTCTTTTTTATATTCTTTCCATTATGGTTTATCCTAGGATACTGAATAGATTTCTCTGTGCTATACAATAGAACCTTGCTGTTTATCCATTCTGTATTTAATAATTCACATCTACTAACCCCAACCTCCCAATCCATCTCTCCCCTACAGCCCTGCCCATAGGCAACCACAAGTTTGTTCCCTATGTATGTGGGTCTGCTTCTGTTTTATAGATAGGTTCATTTGAGCCATATTTTAGATTCCACATATAAGAAATATCATATGGTATTTGTCTTTCTCTTTCTGACTTCCTTCATTTAGTATGGTAATCTCTAGCTATATCCAAATGGCATTATTTCATTCTTTTTATGGCTGAGTAGTATTCCATTGTGTATAAATACCACATCTTTTTTTTTTCATCCATTTATCTGTCATTGGACATTTAGATTGTTTCCATGTCTTGACTACTGTGAATAGTGTTGCAATGCACAAAGAGGTGTGTGTATCTTTTTGAATTACAGTTTTGCTCAGATATATGCGCAGAATTGAGATTTCTGGATCATATGATAACTCTATTTTGGTTTTATTAGGCACCTCTATACTGTTTTCCATAGTGGCAGCACCAACTTACATAAATTTGAATTTCCTCATCATTACAACTAGAGTTGAAGTAACAAAAGTATGAAAATTATTCAGATTACCAAAAGATGTAATGTTTTCTTGGTTTCACTATTAATCCTCACAATGAGAACATTTTTATATGGAAGGAATTGAGAATCATTTTCACAGGTTTATTGTCCTTCTTCCAGGATGTAAAGGATTTTCAAAGACAGATGAGCACAACCATGTGGGTTACCTTTGGCAAATTGATAGGCCTAATGACAACTTAAACTGTCATGTTTAAGGACCCTTATATGAAAGTGCAATTTGCAGCAGGGTAGGGAAAGAAATAGCCTGCATCCAGGCAAAGGTGGATTCAGATTATGACTGTGCATATCACTACGTATCCTTATGCCATTTGACCTCTCTGAGGCTCAATTTCTTCAGCTCTGGGATTAGGCATTAATACCTATCTCACAGCCTAAATTAACTGGTGATTAACCCATAAAGACACTAACAGGGTGCATTAACCAAAGTAAGATTACTGGTAGTATTGCCTATGAGAATTGGTATAATTACTATCATTTTTGGTGTTTTTCAATAGAATAATATGAACTTACTGTTCCTATAGAGAAAAAAATGTATTAATCATATTTTACTGTGTAACAAAACAGATCAACATTTGTAGCCTGAAGCAAGAATGATTTGTTATTTCTTATGATTGTTATTCACATCATTTCTCAAGTTATTCACTGAGGGCATGTGTACTACTTCATTCAGTTGAGAAATCAGCTGAGACACTGCTTCTCTTCCTTGACATCTTTTACTCTACGCAGTGTCTTAATCTACACGTCCTCTCGATATAACCCTTTCTCCCCAGTAAAATATCCTGGTATTTCTTACACCTGGCAGCTGGATATGAAAAGTGGTTCTTATAAGCAGGCAAACTCCAAATATGCAAATGCTTATCGAGTGTATGTGCATGCACTTGCTAATTCCCACTGACTAAAGCAAATTCCTTCACCAAACCCTGAGAAAGCACAGGAAGGAATAACCCAAGGTGTTCATTTGTGAGTCACCAAAGTAACACCCTAGCATGCTTGAATATTGTTGATTTCATATAGTTTGAGACATGGAGGCTGGAGAAACACTCTAGAACACCTTCATTTTCCTTAGGAGATTTGCACCCTTGTGGAATTTAAATTGTACCAAAGAGATTACCTCCTTCATCTCGGCTAACCATCCTCAGTGATCAGTGACCCATGGGCAGAGGAAAGTGCAGCAGAAATGAAGAGGCTAAGAAGGAATATAAATAAGCTCGTGTACTTCATATAAACCCATTATTGAATAATCACTTGGCTGGAGCAACAGCTGTGTCAGGGCTCTGCCCATGTCCTTATAATTAATTTCTCGATGTTTGTATCAGCTGGCTTCTGTTGGCTTTTCCATCCAATAGCCAGCATCTGCCTCTATATTTTAGAGAATTGCTATCAGGCTGCCACAACCCTCTTGGTCTTCAGTCTAAGAACTGGAACCAACTTGCCTGTACACTCTTGCCTTACACCAATGAATGAAGTGGACAGGGGGATAAATATTCCTCAAATGAAGAATGTTAAGATATGATATACATTTTTCTCCAAATTTCCTGTATCAGATTGAGCCAGACTTACTCTTGATGGGACCTTCCTTGACTTCCTTGCTTTTCTCACTCCCTAATCTCACTTTCCACCTCCCTGACCAATTTTAAGTCCCTGGCAGTTCTTCCTAATGAATAAACTTTACATGAATCATTGTCTCTGGTCTATTTCTAGGGAACAAAACTGAAGACAACTTGTGACAGTAGTATGTAATATTGTTAGTTCCTGCTTTTCTTTTAAGCTCTAAATACTATATTTGTAATGAGTGAGAAAGTACATTAAGTATTTTGTGAGTTATTTAATAATTTTGAAATTCTCAAAAAAAGGTTTGCTGATTTGTTTTCCTTTCATTTTAAAAATATTCCTCATTTTCAGCCTAACATATTCTTAATGTCATATATTTTGAAGAGGTTATTTCATCTCTCAGTCTGTTTGATCAAATATGTTGAAATGAGGTAATAATATTTCTGTTGCCAAGTCATTTTTAGAACTAGCAGAAATTCCTGGGAGATTCTTCAAATTTAACATGTGTTCAGTGAATGCAGACTTTTCCTACCACTGTAATTAATATTATTACTTTTTCATTAACATTCTTGTTGAAACTACCTTTGCTCATAGAGTACTACATTAAACACCTCTTTGAAATGACCTACAACTCACCCTGCTGTATTATTTTCTTTAAATGTAGCTATTAGTGTCTCTAAACTTAAATCATCCCTCTTGCCTTTTGGAGCAGAAATCCACTCAGTCTTATTTGTCCTTTGTCTTTTGAGTGACTGTCAAGTACCTTTTGAAAGATGTAACTAATGCAGTTCTGTCCATAAGCAGAGTCATTCAGTTATAAGAACACTTGATTTATTGTCAGAAGGCCCAGTTTGAAAATTTAGCTCTTCCACCTACTTTTCTCAGTAATGCCTTGATTTTCTCATCTGGAAAGGATGAAAATTCTCTCCCCATCCTCTAGTTATTTTATGTGACTCAAATCTATGAAAAAATGCTTTGAAGACTACAAATTACAATTCAGGAGAAGGTGCTATTATTATTGTCTGTGCACACCTACTCTTCTTACATATTTTCCACTCACTGTTTTGCCACCTGGTGTGTGATAAAAGTGAAACACTTATTTCTTTAGGGAAAAAGAAAAGAGTGTGAGAGATGGAGGGAGAGAGAAACTCTGTTTATATTAATTATTGAAGAAAGGTTTACTCTCACACCTGCTCAAGGTATTTCTTAATCTTCTTTAAAATTAGAAGTTAAAAGAATCTATTTCATTTATCTTCAATTAGCTAACAGAGAAAAGAAAAATAAAGACTGGTGTGTTCATCAGATTTATAATAAGGGGATTGCTCATATAACAATGGAAACTAAGAAGTCCCAAGATTTGACATAAGCAAGCTGGAAACCCAAGAGGAAGATGGTATAATTCAAGTGCAAGTCCACAGACTAAGAACCAGGAGAATTAGGAGAGCTGATGTTGTAGGTCCAGTCTGAAAGTCCACAGGCTTGAAAGTCAAGAGGAGCCAATTTTTCAGGTTGACTCTGAAGGCAGGAAAAAATTATCCTGGACTTCTGGTTTCCAGTTCCACACATAAGGAGCTTGGAAGTTGCCGCTTCATTTTAACAGGTAAAAAGCCAAACAGACTGAAAATCAACAACTCTTCTTGGATATGTAAGAAAGGGGAGGACATAGGGTAAACCACTGCCCAAGATTGGAGAGATAAATGAGTGAATACAAGGAGTCACACTTACTGGAGCAAGAACTCACAAATGGAATATGCCACAGGAACTAGTGTCAGAGTAGTAAAACATAAATCAGAATTGACAAATTGCTAGAGTCTCAATGTGGACAAGTCTGAGAGTTAAAAACTCCAGGAGAACCTGCTCTTAAAGGGGACCTCCCAATATTGTGAGCTTTATATAGTACCAGCTTTATATAGTAAATTTAGAGGAAAAAGGAAGGAAAGGAAGGAGTATTAGAGGCGAAGAAGAAGGAAATTTCCTTTCTCAGAAAGGAGAAGGAAATAAGCAATTTTAAAATATGCCAGAACAATCTGCACTTCTTAGCAAGGCCTTCCCTCAAAGGAAACTAATTAACCAAAGTCTAATCTAATAGGGTATTATCAGAGCCTAAGTTACACAGGGAAGGGAAATATCCAACCCCTGCTGACTCTAGTCATCCTTTCCTATCTAAGAGAGGCAAAAAATACGGAGAAACACTGGTGAAATTCACAGAACATAGGTAAACATTAATTAAAATACTTTACTGCAGCATTGTAGAACACTCTCCCCTATTTTCAAACTCTGGACCATGTTACTAAAGGCCTGTTTACAGCAGATTTTTTTTATCGGGTACATTATGTCCTGCTATCAAGAAAAAAATTGCAAGGTATTCCAAAAGGCAACCCCCCCCCCAAAAAAAAACAAACAAGCAAAAAACAACTTGATGAGTCAGAGCAAGCATAAGAACAACGTAAGGCTGGAATATTGTAATTATCAGATCAAGCATTTAAAACAGGTACTATTAACATTCTAAGGGATCTTGTGGAGGAAGTGGACAACATGCAACAAGAGATGGGCAACAAGGAGGGACATGAAAATCCTAAGAAAGAACCAAAAGGAATGCAAGAGATTAAAAACTGTGTAATATAAATGCAGAATGTCTTTTATAGGCTTATTAGTAGATTGTGTATTGCTAAGAAAAAAAAATCTCAGAGGATAAAATAAAATCTTCAAAAACCAAAAAAAAAAAAAAAACTGAGAGCAAAGACTGAAAATAGTAGCACAGAATATTCAAGGACTGTGGGACTACAAAAGATGTAGCATATGGATAACTGGAATACCAGAAGAAAAAGAAAGAGTGTACAGACCTGAAGGAACATTTGAAAAAATGACTGAGAACTTTTCCAAATTAGTGGAATCATAGATCCAAGAAGCTCATCGAACATCAACCAAGATAAATGGCAAAAGAAACTATACCTGGGCATATTGTTTTCATACCACATAATATCAAAAATTAAGAAAAAAAAATCCTAGGGCAAAACATACCTTATCTATAGAGGATCAAATATAAGAATTTGGTTACCTCTCTCTTCTGAAATCATGCAAATAATAAGAGTGAGGACTTCCCACTATGGTAGAGTGGGTTAAGAATCTGACTTCAGCTCACTGCAGAGGTATAGATTTGGTACCTGGCCCAAAGCAATGGCGTTTTGCCACAGCTGTGGTATAGGTTGCAGCTGTGGCTTGGATTCAGTTCCTGGCCTAGGAACTTCCATATGTCATGGGTGTGGCCATTTTAAAAAAAAGAGAGGAGTGAAATATTTTAAAATGCCAAGTGGGGAAGAAGAAACAGCAACAAAAATAAAAACAACATAGAATTCCATATGCTGCAAAATGAAGGAGAGAAAAAATAAGTTATCTGACAAACAAAAATTGAAGGTATTTGTTGACAAATTTCATAACCTAGGTGAAATGCACCAATTCATTGAAAGACACAACTGACAAAATTCACAAAGAACAAATATACCATTTTAACATACATATAGCTATTTTAAAAATGAAGTCAATAATTAATAACCTTCCAAAACAGAAAGCACCAGGCATGGAGGTGTTCACTGGTAAATTCTACCAAACAGTTAAGGAAGAAATTATGCCAATTATCTACAATCTCTTTCTCTCTCAGAATATAGGAAGAGAAGGGATACGTCTTAACTAATTCTAATAGGCCAATATTATCTAGTACCTTTATGAACATACATAACAATTGCTCAATAAAATATTATCAGTTCACATTTATCAATGTATACAAAAAAATAAATATATAGTATGACCACATGGAGTTTGTCCTAGGCTGGTTCAACTTTGAAAATCAATTAACTTTATTCACCACATCAACAAGCTAAAATGAAAAATCTCATGGTCCTATAAATAGATGCAAGAAAAACGTATTTGAGCAGACCCAACACTCATTCATGATGAAAGCTCTCAATAAACTAGGAAATTGGGGAACTATCTCACCATGATGAGAAATATCTACAGAAACCCTACAGCTAGCATTGCCCTTGATGAGAAACTCATTTTTACCGCTAAGATCAGGTACAAGGCAGGTATGTCCTCTCTCACCACTCTTTTTCAACATCTAAAGAAAGTTCTAATTAATTCTAGAAAAAAGAAAAAGAGGTAAAAATGTATATAGATTGAGAAAAAATAAATGGGATTCTCTTTGTTCCTAGATGACATGAACTTCTAAGTAGAAAATTCAGAACAACTGATGAAAAACTTTTTGAACTAATGTGAAATTATTGCAAGGTAGTAGTATACAGAGTTAACATACAAAATTCAATTGTTTTTCTATATACCAGCAAGGACCAAATGGAATTTGATTAAAAATACAATGTTTTACATTGGTGCCCCCCAAAATGAAATGCTTATGTGTAAATCTAAGAAAATATGTATGAAAGCTACCTGAAGAAAACTACAAAACTCTGCTGAGCAAAGTGAAATAACTAAATAAATGGAGACATATTCCATGTTCATGGATAGGAATACTGTATATTGTCAAAGCATGAGTTCTTCTCAACTTGATCAATAAATTCAGTGCCATGCTACTCAAAATTCCAGCCAGTCATTTCATGGATATCAACAAACTGATTCTAAAGTTTATTTGGAGAGGCAAAAGACCTGGAATAGCTAATATGATATTGAGGTAGAACTACAAAATGATGAAATGACATGGAGAAACCTTAAATGCAGATTTCTAAATGAAATAAGTAAAACCAAAATGATACACATTGCATATTTCCAACTATGTGACATTCTGGAAAAGGCAAAATGATGGTGGCTGGGGCAGGGGTATTGGGGGGAGGATAGATAAGGTGGAGCATATAAGATCTTTAGGACAGTGAAAATACTTTGTATGGTTTCATAATAATGTACACATATCATTGTACATTTGTCCAAATTAATTGTGTGTACAGGATTAAGAGTGAACTGTAACATAAACTATGTACTTTGAGTAAGTATGATGTATCACTGTAAGTTCAGTGGTAATACAGGTACCATTCTGATGGGAGATATTCATGATATGGGAGACTGTGCATGTGTGAGGACAATAATATATAGGAAATCTCTCTATCTTCAGTTTTTCTATAAACCTAAAAATACTCTAAAAAAAATTCTTAATTTAAATAAAACAAGAAACAAAGCAATACCTCAGCTCAGCAGTCAGGCAAGAGCTGCCAGGAGCAGGCAGGAGGGTTCCCTTCCCCTTCTACTTGGAGGAAGGTTAGATTTTTTTTTTTTTTTTTTTTAGATTTCAGTTGATTGGATGAGAGTCACCCACATTGGGGAGAATAATCCATTTTACTCACTCTACCCATTCAAATGTCAATCTCACACACACACAAAAACAGTTTCAGAGACATACCGAGAAGCATTTTTGATGAAGTATCTGGGGACCCCATAGTGCAGTCAAGTCGAAACATAAAACTAACCATCATAACTGATGAGGAGAAGCAGAAACACTAGCAATAGAAATCCACAATTGTTTACTTGGAATGCTAGGTGCTCATATTTTCAGGTTAACAATTTTTTCTAAATAGGATTTATATAGGAAAGAGTTGGCTAATAACCCTAAGGTACAAACAAAATTCTCTGGTTTTCATCTCTTTACAGTACTCGGTATCTGAGATACCGAGATAATAAGGTCATAGATAATAATACAGGTCATAGAAGATGTGTCGTATATATTTCTCTTTTGACCTATTAATATAACCACTGTATTTCTGCCAGTGATGCCCTTTGTAGGAAATTTGTCAATATTAACTGAATTCTGAAACTTATACTATTGAATTTTTAATACTTTTAAGCAAATAAATCATAAAACAGGAAAACATTATTATTGATGCATCTCTTAAGTCCAATATTATCCATCATATGGGGTTTTTTTTTTTTTAATTTTCAAAGTAAATTTACTTACCAAAATAAGATGGAGAGAAATCCAAATTTTAAAAAGTGAAATACTAAAACTTATTTTAAAAGGACTTACTTGAAAATTTTTTTATGGTAGCTGAGAAAATACAGTATTTCTGTTGGTCAATATTTTTCTGGAGCAATTTTGCAAATTAACTTACCAGCACCTTTTAGGCTGAAAAGTTAATTTGTTTCCAAAAAATGACAGGCTACTTTTTAGCAGAGATAGGATCTTTCTAAACTGAAGACTTTCAAGTTACCATTTTAATCACATAATTAAAATAATAACATGAAGCAGGATAGGCCACATCTCTCTTATAAATTTATTTATAGCATAAACTGTATTTAAATATCTTTCAAGGAGTTCCCGTCGTGCCACAGTGGTTAACGAATCCGACTAGGAACCATGAGGTTGCGGGTTCGGTCCCTGCCCTTGCTCAGTGGGTTAAGGATCTGGCGTTGCCATGAGCTGTGGTGTGGGTCGCAGACACGGCTCGGATCCCGCGTTGCTGTGGCTCTGGCGTAGGCCAGCGGCTACAGCTCCGATTCGACCCCTAGCCTGGGAACCTCCATATGCCGCGGGAGTGGCCCAAGAAATGGCAAAAAAGACAAAAAAAAATATTTCAAGTAATTTTAGCTCAGTATGTTAACCTTCTTTTTTTAAATTAAAGATGAAGAATTTGTACCAAATCTACTTAAAGACTCAAAAGGTGCAAATTCACAGTTCTTTTGTAACCAAATGGGAGAATAAGAAAAGTAGATGAGAAAATGATTTGATCTATAAAAAGATTTTGTGGAAAAATCCCTATTATTTCCATTTTCTTTAAACTATATACTCCTTAGAAGTGAGGCTAGTCAAGGAAAAATAATTAGCCTGGTCAACAAAAAGAAAGCAATAGTTGATTCATATTTTATGCTGTTAAATATTTTAAATTAAGTACAAGAAAAATTCAACCAAATGTCAGAAAATTTCTTTTATTCATTAGGGTAACATTCCTAATTGTTTAGCAGATAAAGCTCCAAAACTCAGTGGCTTAGACAGTTCTTCTATTCCAGCATAGTCCAGTGATGTTGGCAAGGAGGATTAGCTTAATGGAGTCATGCCAGAATATTATTATTCCAGTCATTCCAGTATATTAAGCTCCACCCATGCTGTCTATGGCTCTTGGATGTTCATCAGAAGACTGAGGTCATCTCTGCACTGTTCAGGTGGCTCAACAAGGAGAGAGAAAGAGAGACAGAGATAGATTCAGAGATGAGATGGAGATGAAGACATATTCTCTCTTCAACTGCCCTAGGATAGAAGTGGTATACAGTTTTACTTAGAAATCGTCACAAAGCCCTACAAGAATGCCTGGGAGAATGAGAAATAGAGTTTAGCACCAAGCCCTGGAAAAGGCTGACAGAGCCACTAGCCTATTGATAAACCAATTTGAAAAGGATGCACATGAAAGGATAGCAATAGGAACCATGGGCCCTTTGGTGATGATCGGCCTATGATACAGATTTTAACTGGAAAGAGATGTAACAACAACATAAGACAAAGTAAGAAACTGACCTTAACATTTAACATTACCAGGAATAGCAGAAGGCAGCAGGTTAGATTCAGAGGCTCATCTTTTCTAGTGTCAGATTGATGTGTTTGTTGTTACCATACTTGAGCTTAAATATGTTATGTACGTTGTTTTCTTCTCCTCTTCTCTTCCTGTCCCTCTTTATTATTCACAGTAGGATTGAAATGTATTCATAGGCAAACAATCCATTCTTGCATATCTTGGGCAGACTATGTCTAGACTATCTTGGTGACAAATTTATCTTACTTTGATACATATGCAAAAAGATTTTTCACTGCTTTTCCAGTGTTTCATGGCTTGTAAAAATAGAATGAGCCTAATTTTCATTTTAAATATTATACTTATTCATTGCAAAAAAATAGTAAACCAAGTGCAACAAAATATTACAAACACAATAAAAAAGTAAAATCCCTCTCTAATGCCATCATTTGGAGATTATTACTATTTATTATTTTGGTAAACATTCATCTATATTTGCAGCATATGTTGTCATTGTTAAAATTAGGTCAAGGGGTTCCCTTTGTGGATCCATGATGATGTGGGTTCAATCCCTGGACTAGTTCAGTGGGTTAAGGATCCAGTGTTGCCATGAGCTGTGGTGTGGGTTGCAGATGCAGCTCGCTCAGATCCCACATTGCTATATGGCTCTGGCATAGGCTAGCAGCTGAAGTCCCAATTCAACCCTTAGCCTGGGAACTTTCATATACCACAGGTGTGGCCCTAAAAAAGCAAAAAAAAAAAATTAGATCATATTTTAGAGAATAATGTGTATACAGATTTGCTTTTCCTTAGAAATATGGAACTGATATATTTACAGTTTAAAGAGTATTAATCCATATTTTTGTGCTGGTTGCATAGTGTTCCATTTTTTTTCAAGTCCTTAAATAAGCCTGTTTGACAATATTAATATTTATTCTCACCAATATGAGTGAATCACTTATCTATTTATAATTAATTTCTTATTTGAGTTAATTATATATATATTTATTTTCTCCAATGGAATTTGAAACACCCATGGGAAGTGTCTATGCTTTCTTTCATCTGCTGAAGCACATAAAATATTACCTTGCACTTAATAGTTGCTCAATAATGCATATTAGACTGAACTGAAGACATCTATGTATTTTACAAAGATCTGACCCAGCACTGAGAATAAAGACCTGTCTTTGATTTCTTATTATAGTAAGTCCATCAATATTTTCTTACTTCAATGAGCTATTTCATTGTATTTTATTAAAAATTGTAATACTCTTTTAATAAATTATTCTTGGAAAACGCCATTGACAGGGGTGCATTGTGTTAATCTGTTAGATCCCACTCTTAAAGAGGAAAAGAGCAAGTGGGACAGCAAAATCAAGTAGGACAGTAAGTAGGACAGTTCCTACAGCAAAACTAGGTAAAAAATAATTCTCACAAGCTCCAAAATATAAATAGTTTGAGATAAACACCAATAGCTACAAGACACAATTGTTATCAAAAATTGAATAAGAAGAAATAAGAAATGGTTCTGAGAGTCAGAGAACTGAAAATCATTATTGTGGCACACTGGAAATCAATGCGCACACTCAAAGGGCAATCCGAATATGTAATCTGAAAGTAGTATCTGTGGTGGCTAGTGGGATTTGAAGCTTCCCATTTTCAACAAGTGCAATGAGACAAAGAAAAGTTAACAGCGACCAAGTAGACCAGATATCTGGAAGCTGGTACCCTGAAACCAAAGTGTTCTCCCAAGTCAAAGCTGGGGAGTAGAATTCTAATAAGCTGGAAGAATAATGAGCAAAAGAATTTGAAAAGGTCAGATCAAAGGATCAATACTTCAAAAAGTTGAATTCTATTATTTTAATCTTGGTGAAAACAAAAGAAAGGGAACTGTATAACAGTGAAACTAGAAAAGTGGTATTGGTCCACTTTCTTTGAAATATATGAAAATCCATTTTGCCTAAAACCAAGCCCCTGAAAATGTGTGTGGCTTTACTCTTTAAAATTTACAGAAAAAGAAAAAAAAAAGAATAAGAAAGAGATGAAACTTTTACAAATGAAGAAAACATGTTGGAAATTCATGTTCAAAAAACAGGTGAAAAATATAACCTGGTATTTTAAAATGAACTAAAAGAAACCAAGAAAGTGATACAGTTATGGACCAGTAACATAAATCAGAACCATAAAATATCAGAAATGAGGGGATTAGAGAAAAGTAAGATGGGAAAACAGAAATGAGTAAACTCAGTTAAAAATTAGAAAGAGTATTTTGGAAACACACATCACAGTCTTCCCTGAAGGAGAAAAACACATAAATCACATAAAACAAATACTAAAAATTATAATCCAAGAAAATTCCCTGAAATAAGTAAAACATGACTTGAACCTATGTAATGAAAAAGCACTGGGAGTTCCTTGGAAAGTCAAACAGGAAGTTGTAAGTCTAAGCCATAGTCTAATAAAATAATTGGACCTCACACCATGCACGAAAATAAACTCAAAATGGCTTAAAGCCTTAAATATAAGTCAAGACACCATCAAACTCCTGGAAGAGAACATAGCAAAAACGTTCTCTGATGTCAACCTTATGCATATTTCTTCAGGTCAGTCTCCCAAAGCAATAGAAATAAAAGCAAAGATAAACCAATGGGACCTAATCAAACTGAGAAGTTTTTGCACAGCAAAGGAAACCAAAAAGAAAAGAAAAAGACCACTTACAGAATGGGAGAAAATAATTTCAAATGATGCTACTGACAAGGGCTTAATCTCTAGAACATACAAGCAAATTATACAACTCAACAGCAAAAAAGACAACAACCAAATGGAAAAATGGGCAAAAGACCTGAATAGACATTTTTCCAAGGAAGATGTACAGATGGCCAACAAACACATGAAAAAATGCTCAACATCCCTGATTATTAGAGAAATGCAAATCAAAACTACCACGAGATACCACCTCACACCCATCAGAATGGCCATCACTAAGAAGTCCACAAAAAACAAATGAGGGATGGGGTGTGGAGAAAAGGGAACAATTACATTCCCACCTCACTGTTGGTGGGAATGTAAGGAGGTACCACCACTAGGGAGAACAGTATGGCAGTTCCTTAGAAAACTACACATAGAACTACCATATGACCCCGCAGTCCCACTCTTGGGCATATATCTGGACAAAACTTTCCTTAAAAAAGACACATGCACCCACATGTTCATAGCAGCATTATTCACAATAGCCAAGACATGGAAACAACCCAAATGTCCATCAACAAATGATTGGATTAGGAAAATGTGGTTTATATACACAATGGAATACTACTCAGCCATAACAAAGAATGAAATCATGCCATTTGCAGCAACATGGATGGAACTAGACACTCTCATCCTGAGTGAAGTAAGTCAGAAAGAGAAAGACAAATACCATATGATATCACTTATATCTGGAATCTAATATATGACACAAATGAACCTTTCCACAGACAGAAAATCATGGACTTGGAGAATAGACTTGTGGTTGACAAGAGGGAGGGGGAAGGAGTGGGTTGGATTGGGAGCTGAGGGTTTTAGATGCAAACTATTGCCTTTCAAATGGATTAGCAATGAGATCCTGCTGTGTAGCACTGGGAACTATGTCTAGTCACTTATGCTGGAGCATGATAATGTGAGAAAATAGAAAGTTACATGTATGAGTAAATGGGTCACCATGCTGTACAGTAGAAAAAAATTGTATTGGGGAAATAACAATTAAAAAAATAAAGAAATTGTAAATGTAAACACACACACACAAAAAAATAAATAGACAAAGACAAAGTTCCTTGGTGGCATCCAGAATAAAATAGGAAAGTTTTTGTTAATTACAAAACAAGCTAATAGAATATTAGACTGACAAACAAAAGAAATATTTATGTGTCAATTAGAGCATGGCTAGATATGAAACATTAGATAAAGGATTTATTGTTTGTTCAGGAGTCAGAGTCTGATAATAGTTATGATTAAAAAGGAGGATTCTTGTAATTTAAAGATACACATGGGGGAATTCCCATCATGGCTCAGCAGAAATGAGCCTGGCCTCACTCACTAGGTTAAGGATCTGGCTTTGCTGTGAACTGTGGTGTAGGTTGTAGACACAGCTCAGATCCCTCATTGCTGTGGCTTTGGTGTAGGCCAGCAGGTGTAGCTCTAATTCTACCCCTAGCATGGGAACTTCCATATGCCATGGGCGAGGCCCTAAAAAGCAAAAAAATAAAAATAAAAATAAACCAAAATAAAAAAATAAAATGATATTATTCACACATAAATTAATAGAATGTTTTCATTGGTTTCAAACTGACTTGGATATGAATGAGAAGGAAAAAATGTAGATAAAATAAATTTTCACATGTTGAAAATTATTGAAGCCGAGTGATAGGTCCATAGGGGTTCATTACACTCTTTTCTATTCTAAAAATTCATGTATTTTGAAATATTCCATATAAAAACTTTTTAAAAAATTGATTGTTTTCTTTGCTACTTTAAAGCAAATGGTTTTCTTATGTTATAAATGGTTTTCTCGTATGTTATACTTTAATGAATTCTTTTTAATGCAGTAAATTTAATTTCCTCACATCATGTATTACTTTTGCAAATTTAATCGTGTTGTTAGTGATAATTCTTAATTTTAGTTTTGTTCTCAAACTTGTAGCCACCATGACCTAAATTACTATTTTCAAACTATTCAAAATGGATGAAAATATTCTTAATATATATCTGTATATATAATCCCATTCCTCTTAGTGAGAAAAATGTGAGTTTTTTATTGATTACACCCATTATACTTTCTTTTCTAGGTTCCTGTACTGTAATTACAGTTACTCATAATTATCCATTATCTTTGTTACAGCTGCAGGCAATTTTATCTTCACTAAACTAATCTACACACTCTGATCATTGATATTTCACAATGCAAATCTGACCATGTTACTTTCCTGCTGGAGCTCCTACCACGGGTTCTTAGTTTTTGTTACTATAAATACAGACAAATTATATATATGTGTTTTTAGGCCATGCCCGCAGCATATGCAAGTTCCCAGACTAGGGGTCAAATCAGAGCTGTAGCTGTAAGTGCCTAATACAAACACCACCCTAGAAAGTCTGAAAATATTGCAGTGTAAAACTCCTGTGGCTGTGGCTCCCATGGAGCTTATCTATGCCACAGCCACAGCAATGTCAAATCAGAGCAGCATCTGTGACCTACATCACAGCTTACAGAAACTCCAGATCTTTAACCCACTGAGCAAAGCCAGGGATCAAATCCAAGTCCTCATGGATACTGGTCTGGTTTGTGTTACCCGCTGAGCCACAACAGGAACTCCAAGACAGATGTGTTTAACCTACATTCTGTATCCCCTTTGGACCTCCTCAGCCTCCTCTTCCCCACCCTCCAACTTCAGCCTCCTTTGCAACTCAGGATCTTCTGCCTGAACTGCTCCCTCTGGGCCTTCATTTAGTTAATTCATACATATTGATAGGAACATGGTTCTGATATCACTCCTGAGAAAACAACTTCTGAGATCCGTTTTGTAGTTTCTTGATGTATACACTCCTACCACCCAGAGATTTGGCTTAGAGCAATTAGAAAAGCTTATTATTATGTATGTACTTGTCCAATTTCTATTTATAAATATCTCTCACTACCTTAAAATAAACACCATGGGAACCACAGCCATGGGGATTTTACACTTCAGTAGCTTCAGACTTTCTAGGACAATGTTTGTATTAGGCACTTGCAGATATATTTATTGAAGATTTTCTGAATAATCCAGTTGTTTGCGTTTAGTATTTCCATCAGCTAACTAATTTTCTTTAAGAAAAATCACTGATGTTTCTGCTCTGCATTCTCTTTTAAAAATTACTGCTTTCATGTATTCCTCCCCACCCCACCCCCACTACCACCAACATTTATCTTAGGAAACAGTGTCATGTTAAACAAAACTTACCAAATGGCTCAGTTCACAAGAAAACCATAGTGGTCTCATCCACCACACCTAAAAGGCTGTCATTTCAACTAAATGGATCCCAGGAATCTCTCAAAATAGAGTCTCAGAGCCTTTTCAAAATTGCAATTTATAGAGTCCACAACTGATTTTTTTAAAAGGAATGATGTAAAAATGCAAGAGGAAACCAACAAGAATAGCATTAACAATGTTAATGGAATAGGGGGAAGGTTAAGGAACAACATGTAATATTAATTCAGCCTTCTGTGATACAAGAGTAAAAATCTTAAAACTGCTCCAGTGTCAAGGCTCAGAGGAGAGATTTATACAATGCTATCAATATAAAAGTTCTCACATACCTTAAATGACCTTAGTTTGAAAGAGCATATGGTAAGTTTTGTGGCCATGTGGTGATAATAGGCAATTACTATTAAATATTTAAGTTCTCCATAAATAGGAAAATCTAACTAAATCAGATCAAAATTTTTGGATAAGTATGAAGGTTTCTATATTTTTCTTTTATCCAGCCAAGCCATTTTAATTGCACTCTTGATACTATTTTCCATCAAATAGTTAATGTGCTATTAAAATACAATTTTATATATTTAGATTATTTACTAAACACTTATTTTTCTTTTATAGTTTAACTTGACCAAGATAATTTGATTATAAAGAGAAATATATAAGTATATTATCAAAGTTGATTAAATATACCACTAAAATAATTTACTTTTTAAAATACTTATTCTTCAGCACTCAAATGATCAAGTAATTGGATATAAGCACCAGAGTTTAAAGAAATAGGCTCTCCAGTTTTTCTGGATATAAAAACACTTTCCATTCTTATTTCATTCATTACATATTTTTCTTCTTTAATTAAAAAATTAATGAATTTAGAATTAGATATTTTACTAAAATATTACTGAGTTTATTATCTCAATGACTTTGATAATATTTAATAACAGAAAGGATTACTTTTGAAATGGGCAAGTACAGGAGGCCAAACAAGCTTTGAAAAATCAGGAGCTAAATTAACTCAAAACATGCCAAATAACTTAGAGTTGCACTTAAAAAATCTTTCTGGGAATTCCCGTTGTGGCTCAGCATTAGCAAGCCCAAATAATGTGCATGAGTGTGTGGGTTCAATCCCTGGATTTGCTCAGTGGGTTGAGGATCTGATGTTGCTGTGGGCTGTGGTGTGGTTGCTGTGAGCTTTGGTGTAGGTTGCATGCACAGCTGGGATCCCCCAATGCTATGGCATAGGACAGTAGCTACAGTTCCTGTTCTGCCCCTGGCCTATGAACTTCCATGTGCCCCAGGAGCTGTCCTAAAAGAACAAACAAACAAACAAAAACTTTCTGCTTTTACAATTAAAAGAATTAACCCCCCAAGGAAAGATGTAAAAAACATTATTGTTACCGCTACTTGAAAAACTACCTTGACTTTGAACAAATTACACTTTATTGAAAAATTTTGATGCACACCACTGAAGATTATTCAAATTAATACTTTCTTCTTGGTTTAGGAATCTTTTTGTAGAAATTTAAAAATTTTATTTCTAGTAAAAGAAGTTGAACTTTACGATGCAACTTTCCATTTTATTTAATAGTTGTATCATTTTAAAGTCTTTAAAACAGAACACTCTTTTCCTTGAAAACAAATTGTGGAGAAACATATAGCTCCACTATATTTTGTGATATTACTCTATTTTTATATAGTCAATTGCTTCATTGGATCCTGTATCTTGGAATATCTTCTGTAGAGTTTGGATCATGCATGTTGAACTCATCCAGTTATATTTGCCTTTCATATACAGATTATGGTATTTGTCTAGAGGCATTATTATATAGATTTGAAAATTTTATATTGCTTTCAATGACAATGGTTAATTTGCCGTTTCACACTAATTAACAAGTGCATTGATTTCCTCAATTGATTCAGTTTATATCATTATTTTAATTAGCTATATATTAAAATGTGCTATACTTTGGCCATCTTGGACCAATATTGACAGACCCAACAAAAAGAAATTACTACATTTATAAACATGTGCAAAATACATCACTGCTTTTTAATTTTGTAATTCACATTGTTCATTGATCAGCATCCTTAAAAATATTATCTCTAATTAACACTGCTATGATAAATTTCCTTGCTTTGTTAACCAGTTTTAGTATTATTACCTTAAAACAGCATGTAGAGAACCTCACCAGTTAGTCAAAGAAAAGAGAAAACAAATGTATGAGATAGCTTAGAGACTTTGTGAAAATATATTTATATATATAATGTATAGATATAGTTCTAAATTTATTTTTAAATGAACCATACATTTTAGATATTTTATCTAGAACACTTAACCCTAAAATGTATAATTCTAAAAAATATAAATAACAGGTATTTATCACAATAATTTCCTCAACAGAATAAAACCATCTAATTCATTTATTTACCTTGAGAAATGAATGACTAGTTTTGCCAAAGTATTTGGTTAGAAACCCTCTATAACAAATGAGAACTTGTCATTCATTATTCATTATTCATTCATCCACTCAATCTATACTTAAATAGTCTAGGCTAGGTATTTGCTGTTGGCTTCTCCAGGTCCACACTGCACATTTTTAAACTCAGCTTCCCAAATCATAAAGCCGTCCTGTATGGACTATATCCCTTGTCTGCTTTTGTTTGTGTTAAGTGAGTTGGTGCCCTGGCAGGAGGTACCAGGGAGAAAGTTCAGGGAGGTGTCTCTACCCACCAACCCCATGACATTGCCTCTTGTAGCTGTGTCCCTTGACTGATATACCCAACTCCAGATAAGGAAAAGAATTTACTGTGGGTCTTAGAAATTGCAATATGGGAGGTGGTGTTTTGAGTAACAATTCAAATGTGTTTCAAAGGAAGTAGAAAATGGAAGAGTTTTATAAAACAAATAGTAAACAAAGACATTCCGGAGGAGAAACATAGGTTGTTTTACAGAAATAAAATTGGTGCCAGCAGGCATTAGTTACTTGTCAGCAGCATATTAGTTGCTATATTGTGGTTTCTAGGGAGTGAACAAAAAGAGTTCCAGATGGACTGTGGATGCCTAGGTCAAAAGTTTATATAGTATCCAGGTACAGACATACAGACACATGTAAGTTCTACTTTCCTATTGGCCTCCCAGTTCCATTTTCAGTCCTTTTTCTATAAATGACTCTGTTTTGTTGTTCATAGTCCACATTTTCCCCTTTTGTTCATTATCTTTCCATTGTGATCAGTTAGCTTATGATATTAGCAACTGTTCATCAATATTACTAAACAAAAGTCCTTTGGCACCAGGAAAGCTTATTCCTGGTATACCATGTCACATGGAGGAGGGAAAGGAAATAAGAATCATAGTCATAAAGGAAAAAGTCACATTTGAGCATCAAAGAGGTTTTCAGGAAGCAGGATATAGGCATCTTCCATACCTGAAATAATGGTAAATTCAACCAATTTTTAATTTGTGAAATGAATTGTAGAATGCATCTGGTTGAATAATTCAAGCCTCTGAGCAACCATACACTTTATATTCTGAGAAGCTATGCAACAGTAAGAAGTAAAGAGCATATCAACTTAGAAAATACACACAGTCATTAATATCACAAGAATCAATACCAATGTCATAAGCAAAGATTTTAGGCTCTTCTCCCTGAGAAAAATCAACATTTTAGTATTTCTCCAAGACCAGATATTGTGTCATTCATAGCAGTTACTTACTTTTTCATTTGACTTATTAAATGGGTGACATAAGATGATTCATCCAGCATTAAAAAAAAATTCAGTTTGTATTATAGAACAATTCTCCCTTTAGAGACTGTAATAATGTCAAGAGCTAGTGATTTTATAAGAATCCCTTTTTCTTTAAAGATACTTCATATTATAAAAGATTTATGGATTGTTGATTATCATTTAGGACTGCTGTGAAAATTAAAGTTTCTATATGAGTAGTGACATATTTAAGTCCCATTGAGAGAACTAATATAGATGCCAAATGATCATTCCAATAGAAAACTAACCTTGTACATCTTGTTTTTAATAGGGGGTAACTTATGGGAGTAATATTAAGGGTTGTGCAAATATATCCTAGAGTCAAAGTAAATACTAAGTCACAATGCCCTATACACCCTGGAGGGAGCTTGGAAAGAGGAGCTTTCACAAAGCCATTAGATTCCATTTGGGGCCACTCAGTAAATACTGGCCTGTCTATCTCAATTAATTCCCAACCAATCACTAGTTTTTAAAGTGATATTTGCAGTACAAGAATCACATAGTACCATTAAAGACATTGGATATTATTAGGTAAATTCATCTTTGTATGGTTAACCTGTTCCTAACATATAGGGGCTTTTGTACTTAGATATCCATAAACTGTTGTTAACACCGTATAAGTTCATTCCATAATTGGGGAATGGTACCCTCTAAGGGATAAGAAGTGACATTTTTTGTAATGCTTTTATTAAAGTATAGGCGATTTACAGTTATGTGTCAATTTCTGCTGTACAGCATAGTGACCCAGTTGTGCATGTGTATACACACACACACACACACACACACACACACACATTATTTTTCTCATAAAATCTTCCATAATGTTCTGTCCCAAGAGATTGGATTTAGTTCCCTGTGCTGTACAGTAGGACTTCATTGCTTGTCCACTCCAAATATAGTAATTTGCATCTACCAACCCCAAACTCCCTGTCCATCCCATTTCCTCCCCTCTCCTCCATAGCAACCACAAGATTGCTTTCGCTGTCTATGATCTGTTTCCATTTTGTATATAGGATCATTTGTGCCATATTTTAGACTCCACATATAAATGATATGGTATTTGTCTTTCTCTGTCTCACTTCATGTAGTATGACAATCCCAGGCCCATCCATGTTGCTGTATATGGCATTATTTCATTCTTTTTAAAGGTTGAATAGTATTCCATTGCATATATGTACCATGCCTCTGTTGATGGGCATTTATGTTGCTTCCATGTCTTGGCTATTGTAAATAGTGCCATTATGAACATTAAGGTGCTTGGATCTTTTTGAATTATAGTTTTGCCTGGCTATATGCCCAGGAGTGGGATTACTGGATTATGTGGTAGTTCTATATTTAGTTTTCTGAGGATTTTCCATAGTGGTTGTACCAATTTATATTCCCACCAACAGTGAAGGAGGGTTCTATTTGCTCCACACCCTCTCCAGGATTTGTTATTTGTAGACTTGTTAAAGATGGCCATTCTGAGCAGTGCGAAGTGGTAAACAGGTGACATTTTTTGATTCTGATCTCCTTCTTTTATGAGGTTGGGTCTTAGTACTTAATTTTTATTAAGAGAAAATAAATACCAATGCCCAGAGTCATTTAATGTTCAGTTAATGGGATATTCATGTTGGTTTCAATTAGAGATATCTGTGGTTTTAAGAGTCTATTGACATATATTTCCTCTAAATTAATCAGTTGAATCCTTGTAGTGGAGATATCCACCAAGATAAACCAGAAGTTATGGGCAAGGGCAATTTTCTACAAATCCAAAAATCAGATTTACTTTTAAAATTAGCATATGATTGCACCCATAGGAGAAAACCGTTTGAATAAAAAGTATTGATACATGAAAAAAGTCAAATAGAAAGGAATATTATATAAGCTTGGTCCCAAATTTTAGGAAATCTATCTACAACAGATCTTGTTTGCTTCGTTACTGTTGCTTTGGTCTGGTTAATTTAAGTTTCATGTCTCTAGATAGTTGTGAAGACCAGGCAGGAGATGGTGTCTTCTTTAAATGAGAAACATGAATCTATGGGTCAATTACTTTAATTTTAGTGATGGAACTGTTCATTAATAATACCTGGTAAATTCTCTTCTAATAAGCCTATAAGGTCATCTTTGTGAAGAGTTATCATTTCCAGGAGACATAGTTTCTTGTTTGGAGATCAAGATGCTATATGTTTTTGTCTCTCAAGAGCCACTGTGAAAAGATTGCTCTAAGATCTGTGAGTTAGCTTTAGGCTTTGGTAGTACCTCACAGTAGGTTAAGGATTCTCCTTTTAACAGAGCCGATTCATCCATGTTTTCATCCATTTCATGAGTCTGCCAGTAATGATTTTGGATAGTGATGACTTGCTTTTACCAGGGTGAGGAGACCTCAGGTTAAGTAAGACTAAACACAATGCTTTAGATGAAGGCATCTTAAATGACTCAACAAATTTAGCTACCTTGAATTTTATAATTTTGTAATTCCATTAATATGTTATACCAATCCCAACTCTTCCATTAGGCATAGACCAAACAGACCACATTTTATGAACAGATTGGATCACTTGTCTAGTAAAATGGGAAATTGTCACTGTGGTGTGCAGAGGGTATTCCTTCAGTGGGAATAACTTCCCAACAAAACATTACTTGCTGCTGTCACCATTGCTCTATGACAAGGAAAAGCTTTCACCCAATGAAAGACATACAAATCATTACCAGAACATATTTATAAGCCTGAGATGATGGCATTTGGATAAGATCCATTCACCGTACCTCAAAAGGTCCCAAGCATATGGGCAAATGACCCATAGGAATATAGATGGGCTTTCCCAGGCTGCGTTTGGACAAAATTACAACTTTGATATATTTTCTGAGACATTTTAGAAAATTGTTTCTCATGATACTGTTTTCCATTTTGAGTCATTTTATCAGTGTTCCAGTGAATCACATTATGTATATATTCTAGGATAAATTTTTGTAAACAGAGAGGATAGGTCTACCATTTGGTCCTAACCAAAGAATTATCTTAGGTTGTTCTGATTTTAACACTTTAGTAATTAATTCAGATTCTGAATGAAAGGGTAGGCAATGTCCTTCTTGTATAATTTTAGATTTTAAGAGAGCTACTGTCTTAGCAACGTCAGCCAAAATTTTTCCTTTGCTTTTTTTTCTGTACTAGCCTGTTAAGTATCCATGAGTTTTAATTATTGTCAAAGATTTAGGCACTTATATGGCATCTAAGAGTCCTAGCACATACGAACTGTTTTTGACTTTTTGAACTAGGAGGTCAATAACCAACTCTGTTTCCAAAACATGAAAAAATCATGACCAACAGCAAAAGCTTACTACTGTCAGTATATATCTTAGAGGTTTTATCTCTTGCTAAAAATCAGGTTTTAGTTAATGGAAAAAGTTCTGTCTGTTGAGCAGAAGTAGCTTCTGTATGGTGTTAGCCTCAATGATTTCTGTTAAAGATGCCATAGCATAGCCAACTTGGTAGTAGCTGGACTCATCTTTCAAACAGGATACATTGGTCAACCAGATCAACTCAGCATTTTCAAGAGGCATGTCCTGTAAATCAGTTTGATGGATTAGGATTTGGTCAGTTAGTATCAAACAATCATGATGGGCTTTATCAGTTGGCAAAGGGAGAGAAATAGCGGGATTCATGGTTTGCAGTGGCAAATAGTTTCATTAGAGGAAGACAGTAGAAGAACTTAATAGGCCAGTCTGCTGGTAGGAAGATGCTGAGTGTGATGAGAATTGATCAAGGCTTCATGGAATAAGGGACACCAATGGTCAATGGAGACCTAGTTACTGTTTAGTTCACATTCTCTCAGGCGGTGGCTGCAATGAATCTCATGCAAGGAGAAAGACCTTCGACTACTGAATCAGGTTCTTGACTGTAATATCCTATAGATCCTTGATGGTCCCCATGGCGCTGAATAAGTATGCCAAGGGCATTTCCTTCTCTTTAATGCGCAAAAAAAAAAAAAAAAGCACTCTATAATTAGGATAATCTAAGGCATCTGGGTCATGAAGTTTCCCTTTAATAAAGGTAAAGCCTTCTTTAGTTTTTTTTCGGTTCAAACAAATTTTGGTCTAATCAATTTTAAAAAGAGGGTATAAAGGAAGGGCCAAGACAGAAAAAAATTGGGATCTAATTTCTACAGTACCCTGCCAGTCCTAAAAACCTCTGAGTTTGTTTTTTTTTTTAATATAGTCTTTAATTATAAGCTTAACTCCTTAAATGTCCACTGCATTCAGTGGGTATTGGTGAAATATCTGAAAGAGGCCTTTTGGGTTTATCTAATTTTTTTATGGAGGTAAAGAGAAAATTCAACTGATGTCAGTAGCATTCTTAGACTAAAGTTAATCAGGAATGGTATGTAAGGGAGAATTAGAATCAGCCATAAAGACTGAGAAAACTGGAATGACAATAGATGAATCTCCTGAAGAACTGTCAGGATCAGTGTATCTCTCAAGATGTAAGATAATTCCCCCTTTGGATAGAAGGAAATATGGGCTTTATGAGCATCTAAGAAATCTATTATGAGCGTCTATTCACCAGGAGGTGAATTGGGTACAAAAAAAACTAGGAGGAACAGGGAGTCCCTTGAATAATTTCTAATTAAAAACGGGACTAAAAGAAACTTTAAAAACCTTCAAGGGTTGGTTAGATACCCCTACTATGTGTATGGTTCTGGTCCTTTGAGGAAGGGGAACAGAGAGGCTGATGGGGTAGGAAATGATAAAGTGCCTCCCTGTAGCTACTGGGGCCTTAGGAACTTTATTCCCAATAATTAAGTCAGTTTATCCAAAGTAATTAGTTAGGAGCCTGGGGCATATGCCCCTTTTATCCTTAAAGCAGCCCTATTCTTGAAACTAGCCAAGTTGGAACTCGTGAGAATGGCTATTATTTTAAGGCTTTTAATTTCCTAGTAGTTGTTCGAGTTTAAATCTGTTTTCCAGTGGACAAGATTTCAACAGCAATTGCAAACCCCTTTTATTTGTCATTTATCTTAGGTGCTACGTGGGTTCGATTTAGTAGAAAGTTGTAGTTATAAGTGCATTATTTGGGTTGCCTGAATCTGATCATTTAAAGCTTATTCAGCTTTCTTTTTTGTATCTTTTCGACTAGCTCAGGAAAGCTGTTCAGCATAGTTAACAAAATTGTGCAGTTGCATGTTGGCCCAATTAAGTTGTAATTTTCTAATATGTTGCCTAAGTTCTTCCTGTAAACCTTCAACAAGGGCAGAAATAAAAACTACTGAGGTTCATCATTAATTTTATCTACTTCAAAATATTATTTAAAGGCTTTCTCAAATCTATCATAATAATCAAAGATGGATTCATCTTGTATAAACACACTCTGGATTATTTTCTGGACAATAACTTGAGGAGAAGTCTTGGGAATTTTATCATAAGGCCATTGGCTAGTTTAGAAACTCCACACATGGCAGTGTGTCCCTTACAGGCAAAATCTTTCATTGGCACATTCCAGTCTGCTAATGTCACCCATTCTGTAGAGACATCTTCCCTGACTAACATATAAATAAGATGGTAAAGATCAGAATATCCTGGCTTGAAAGTCTGAACTGTAAGAATAAATTCCTGTGAGGTCTTCCTTGTGAGTTGGAAAATACTTAGAAACTATATAGAGTTCGGCTTTTGTTCAAGGGGGTAAGAAGAAAGTTACTGGCTCTGATTAGGGCCTTTGGCTGGCTTGACTTTAAAAAAGGGCAGGAACATCTAGAGGGGTTTTAGAATCATCGGGATAGGAGATATGAAAAGGAAGTTTGGCAAGAGGAGGGTAGGGGTGGGGAAAGGAACAGGCAAGCAAAAGAAGGGCTAAGAGGAGCAGGGCAGGTATGGCAATGGCAGAAATAGAAGGTAAAGAAGTGAACATTAGGAGAATATTTAGTAACAGTTTCACGTTACTAAATCATCTCAGTGTCTGAGATGATTCAGAGTTAGCCTTAAATAATTTGGAGTTAGTGTTCTGGAGGGAAGCAATTTTGGAATTTTGGAATTGCTACCTTGTTTGAGGGCTCAAAATGACAATTGAAATAAGCTTACTATTTGGGCTGCCTTCTATTACATTCTTTTTCTAATTGACTGTGCAGGTAGACTAATTTAGGAATTTCCAAAAGATCCTGAAGTTGTACAATTTAATCATAAATCATCCTGGATAATTCAGTCCAAAGATACAGATACTTGTACAATGGGGGCTCATAGTTCTTATACATAAAACCAGCAGGAGTTCCACAGGAGTCTCTTCTGAAGCCTTACCCATAATAGTGAACATCCCATTATTTCAAGAGTAATTATTCCCAGAAGAAAATGAGAAACAAAGACCTAAGAACAGAGACCAGCAACATAGGACACCCAAATAAATTAAAACTTCTACCAAGGTTTGAGGGTTGGGTTTAAAAAGACTTGCCACCACTTTTCAGGACCACAGAGGAGACAACAGAACCCAATGGACTCTTATAGATGCCTTGCTCAAATCTGTGGTGATGCCAGAAGAGGGGCAGGTCACTCTGTATCCCACTTCTGACACTGTGTAATAATAAAACAAAGCAAACAAACAAAAAAACCCAGCAGGCTGCAAATAAGAAAAGGTGTTTTTTTTTTTTTTTTTTGAGGGGGGGGGTGGGTCTTATGTATTTTAGTTTGGAAAGTACTGAAACAAGTAATGACTCAAGTGTGCTCTGAGAGAAATAGAAGATGATATTCCTGCTTTTCTCTTTGGGACAGTATTTCAAAGCTATCTGAAATACAGCTTCCTGGGCTGTAGTTAATTGGACAAAACAAAAGATATCATGGTCATCTGTCAGTGCAGTCACTCCCAAGGGTGGGCAGGGGAGCCCTAAAGGAACTCAGGAAAGAAACAAAGAATACTGGTCCACAGCTGAGGTGCATATCAAAGGAGTGATTCCAGTAAGCTCAGACCTTTACATCTTCCCCTAGAAACTGGTTTTCTGTAAATGTTTTTCTATAAATCTGGTTTTCTATAAATGTGTTTTTTTTTTCCTATTACTTTCCCTTTTGTGCAAAAACTCTTATATCCTAGCTCCCCCCCTCACCTCCTCAGAGTGGTTTCTCAGGGCTACCTGAGATGCTGTCTCCCAGTCTTAAGTCCTGATTTTGCCCCAAGTAAAACTTAACTCTCAACTTTCAGGTTGGACATTTTTTGAAGTCGACAATAACATTGATTCTAAATATTTTTTTTTCTTTTGATGTACAACCTGTACTAGTTTAAGCTGTACAGCAATTTTATTTGATTTACATACATTATGAAATTAATGCCACAATAAGTTTGGTGAACATTCATCGTCTCATATAGATACAAAAAAAGAAAAAATAATTTCCTTGTGATGAGAACTCTTAGAACTTACTTAACAATTTTTGTATATAACATACATCAGTGTTGATTATAAAAATCATCCTGTACATTATATCCCTATGTATTTATTTATCTTAAAACTGGAAATTTGGGAGTTCCCATCATGGCTCAGTGGAAACTAACATGAGGAAGCATGTTCAATCCCTGGCTTTGCTCAGTGGGTTATGGATCTGGTGTTGCTGTGAGCTATGGTGTAGACGCGGCTCGGATCCTGTGTTGCTGTGGCTGTGGTATAGGCTGGCAGCTGCAGCTTAGATTGGCCTAGACTAGGAGCTTCCATATGCTGTGGGTGCAGCTCTAAAATAAATAAATAAATGAATGAATAAATAAAAACTGGAAATTTGTACCTTTAGTCCACCTTCATCCAGTTTCCTTTCCCTTCACTCCCCCATCTCTAGTAGTCACAAATATGACCTCTTTAAAAATTTTTTCAATGAGTTTTTTTTTGAAGTATAATTTGCCTACAAATAGGACATAGTGCATAACATAATGATTCAATATTCCTATGCATTCTAAAATTATCACCACACATCTAATTCTTAAAATAGATTCTAGTAATTCGTACTATCTGTCATTTTGTCATAATCCTCTCAGATAAACCATAATATTTTACAAAGCATGGATTAGAATTCAGGAATATAAACAAATAACATAAACATGACATAAAAAATATGATAATTCCAGGTAGATTATGCCAACAAAAATGTTAAATATTTTTTATTGGAGTGGGTTTTTAAAATTTTTTTTTCTCCTTGCACTAATCTGAAAGAGTTTTAAGAATTTTGGATTTTAAGGTTGATTTTAAGTTCATTTATAATATATGCAATCCTATGCCTGTTTTTACAAAATGGTTGTGCCATTTAATTGAAGTTTTATCTGAAAGTAGTAAATATCTTAAATGATATTTATCTTCCCTAAAGGAATTCTTACTGGGGCTTACCTTCCTTTTAATTGTGCCATTGTTACTCAAGTGTTCTTTATAAGGTTTCTCCCTTTCTCTGAATTGTCAAAAATATAAACTACTAGTCAATCTCTCTCTCTTTCTTTCATGCACAAATACACACACATGTGTGCATACACATATAAGTCCTTTCAAATATAGGCAGGGAACACACAAGCCATTTCAGAAAGATGAGTCAAATCATAGGTAAGGAGAATGAGAATGATGAGTAACTAAACTCAAATGTAATAACAGATGTTTTACAAGAGTTATTCAAATAACTAAAATCAAGAGAGTTTCTTTTTTAGGAATATATCTGCTTTCCTGAAATTCCTTACAGAAATAAATCTTTACTGCAAGCACTAAAATATTCAACTGAATATTTATTCACTTACTCTTAAAACATTCAAGCACTTAGTAAACATTCAAGCTTTTTGCTGGGTCATCATTGTTAAGAAGTTTATTTGAATTTAAGTCTAGAGAGTGTTCTCTAGTCATTTCTCTATCCTCTGAGTGGAGTACGTTCTCAGCCATATAGTAGGTACTTATTTTAATGCCTGTAATTGAGTTAACTATACACATATATTACACAGCAAAGAAAACACTTTTTTTTCTTTTTTCTTTTTTTTTTTTTTTTTGCTGCACCCATGACATACAAAAGTTCCCAGGCTGGGTATAGAACCCATACCCCAGCACCAACAACCCTGGGTCTTTAACCACTGGGCCACCAGGGAACTCCAAAAATAACACTTTTACATAGTACTATGATATGACCCAACAATCCCACTCTTGGGCATATATCCAGACAAAACTTCCCTTAAAAAAGACACATGCATCTGCATGTTCATTGCAGCACTATTCACAATAGCCAAGACATGGAAAAAACCCAAATGTCCGCAGACAGATGATTGACTTAGGAAGATGTGGAATATAAAGCACAAGGCACTGTGACTCCCTGTGGGAAAAGGGGATACCGCATAATGTTCTGATTGCATTTGGCAATAGTCTGTGGGGTTGCCTGCAGGATGTGGTGGGACAAGGAAGTCCTCGGTGCTTCCCTTTTGCCCTTAAGAGATATGGGGGAGAAGGGAGGAAGGAGCTGCCAAAAATAACAGTCTTATTATTATTTTTTTTAACCAAGAAATGTAAGAAAAAAAAAACTATAAAAACCAGGAGAAAAATAGGCTCAGGAACTCATTTCAGCCTTAAAAACCTGTCTGAATTCCAGGTAACAACCAACACCGAGATACCTTCCCAAATTAAGGGGACATGAGGAAGGTGTTTCCACTTAACATCTTGAGAGAGTTGGGTCTATTCCAGCCCAGGAGATACCGGGCTGTAAGAAACAGGTACAGTTGGAATGTTTTCCACGAACAAGTTAGCTCTTAAAACATTAACACCTGCTTTATGTTTGTATTTGAGTATCCTTTTTTTATTTTTTTTTCCACTTTGTAAAGTTTTATTGAAGTATAGTTGATTCAGAATATTGTGATAAACAAAGAGGTGCTTTTCACAAAAATCAGTGTTCTCTTTGTAGAAATATGCATTTTGAATTTATTTCATGGAGCATTGTATATTGGCCTGTTACAGTGATATTTTTAGCAGAGAAAAATTGAGTCATCCTTTCTTATATATCTTTCTGTATTGTAACTTTCAGTCTTCATGATCACCTTGTATGTACTCTTCATTCAATGTCAGCTTACTCAACCTGAGTGATGGCTAATTAGTCTCCCAGCAAAATGCCCATTTGCTGCTGAGAGGTCAGACAAAATTGAAATCTAAAGATGGCAATGGGATTGGCAAAAATGTAGTCCATGGAGATCTCTACATAAAGAGATATGGACAAAGACAAAAGCAGAATTGAAGTTGCTTAAAACCTGCATGGACAAATATACCAAATTTTCTATAGAAAAAAATAATCTATTTTCAACATCTCAAAGAGGAAAAAAAGCAGAGAATGGAGGCAGTTCTAGATTAAAAGAGACATGAGACATAATGTATAGAAATGCGAACATTGATTCTGATTTGAATAAGCTTTAAAAAGTCATGCTTTGAGATAATGGTGGAAGTTTGAAAATGAAAACAGTATGAGATGATATAAAGAATTTAATCTGAATATTGTTAGTCATGAGATAGGCATTGTGGTGGTTCAGAGAAAGCTTCATATCTTTAAAAGATGCTGATAGAATTATATGGCATAAATGATATGAAGTCAGGGATTTTCTTAAAAATACCTCAAAAATATATGTGAATGGATGAAGTGAGGTTATATAATCTTCATAATGATTGAATCTAAGTAAAGAACCTTCAGAAAATCATTTCATCTCCTTTGATACATATTTACATTTTGTCCAATAAAATTTAGTTTGGAAATTTTTTTTAAAGAGATACTCTTGTCCTCTATCTCCAGCATAAGGTTGAACTATATGCCATGACTATCCTATTGATGGAAAATACTTAAAACACTGTACAAAATCAAAAGGTGAAAACCAATTCTGTGATCGCATCAATGAGCTGGCAAGAAAACAAGAAATCCTGAGACCAAAAACTAATTTAAAACAAGAAAGAAGAGAGCTAAATAGTATTTCATTGGAACCAGCTTTTTGCCCTGAAGGCATTATAAAACAAAACATGAGTAAATTGAGTTCCGTTTTTTGGTATGTTTGTGGGACTTGCTCAAGGTGCTAAGCCTTTTAGCAGAACTTCTTAACAGTTGTGAATTCAAATGACTATAACTTCTATGTAAGAGTACACTAACTATAAGGCTGCCTTCTCTCACCCCATGCAAGGTCAATAAATCTATCTGCCTCAAAATGAAGTCCTAGATGGTGTCCACTTAAAAAAAACTGCACAACCTGAAAGTTGAGAGTTTTATTTGAGCCAAAATTAGGACTTAAGCCCAGGAGACAGCATCTCAGGTAGCCCTGAGAAAACCATGCCAAGGAGGAGAGGGGGGAGCTAGGATATATAGGAGTTTTTGCAACAAAGTGCAGGTAGCAGGAACAAAAGAGGTCTTGGCTCACTGAAATCATTCCTTTGATGTGCACCTCAGCTATCTGGGCCAGTATCCTGGGTTATCACAACCTGAGTTTCCTCAGCACTCCCTGTTAGGAGTGGCTGTAGTCTGATTGCTGCTAGTTGGCAGGTATTCTTTGTTTCTTTCCTGAATTCCCTCAGGGCTCACCCTTGGAAGTGGCTGCATTCACAGATGACTGTGACATCCTTTGTTTTATTGACAGCTAGAGCTGTGAAATACTGCCCCAAAGAGGAAATGGAAATACCAGGATATATATATAAAGGTGAAGGGAGAAGTGCATGCAGACATGTACACATTTTACAAGTTTGTTGCTGGTCTCACAAAGGTTACTACTAGACATGATGAACAGACATCACCATGAAGGATTTTAGTGGTTTTCTAGATAGGAGGAGATACAAGGATTGGGTACATAAAATCTTCTAAAATATCTAACTATCAGAAGACCCATTATTCAGTTTTCCCAGAGCATAGAGTGCCTCACTCCTGGCCTCCACACTGAGTTCTATTCAAGGAATGCTGTGGTTTGGCAGCTGCAGTGGCTCATGATTTAATCCATGTGGAGGCAGATGGCAAGTGCCAAACTCCAGTTCCCTAAGAAATAACAATGATAAATTTTAATCACAGTGATGTGTTTCATCCTGAATTCAGTTGATACAGTTGGTTTTTTTAAAATCTAAAATAAATATAAACCACTCTGAAGACACTCTGTCTGTCCCAAAGAATTTCTATCATGGGTAAAGTTCCATGGGAAAGGAGCTCAGAGTTAAAAAAAAAAAAAAATCTCAAAATACACAAAGAAATAAGACAAGTTAGAGTCAGTAGAAACAGCAGAACATTGAATCAGACTGAAAAAAAAGTCTGAAATTGAATTTAAAAAACTGAATATATATTAAGTATTCTTGCTATTCTTATAAATAGGATAATGGAAACACAACTACATTGAAGTTAACTATTGCAGGAGACTCAGGCATTGCTTGTCCTAGTGATATGTTCTCTAGAAAGGTTCCCTTTTAGGAATCAGCCTCCATGCTGCAAAAGGCTTAGAAAATACTGGTGAATTATAAGAGAAAATATATAGAGAGAAAGCTAAAGGAGTCAGAGAGACCAGTGTGGAGGTTTTAGTACCAACAATGCATCTAGGTGATTGTAACCACGCAGATGACCTCAGCCATGTCACATAGAATTGAGCCGAGGCAACACACAGAATCACAAAAGTTAATAAATCAGTATTCTTTTAAACCAGTGTTAGGCAAACTTTCTATAAAGGATGAATAATAAATATTTTAAGGTTTGTGGATCAAACCTACTCAATTCTGTCTTTTAACATACAAGCAAACATAGACAATATGTAAACAAATGAACATGGCTATGTCCTAATGAAACTTTATTGAGACAGGAATTCTAATTCAATATATATTCACATGTCACAAAATATGTTTTATAACCATTTAAGAATACTAACAACTTTTATAGTTCACTGGTGTACCAGCACAGGTGCTGCACCTAATTTGACTTTCAGGCTAGAGTTTTCTAATGACAGTTATAAGCAACTAAATTTTGCAACAGTTTGTTACACATGGATAGGTAACAAATAAAAATTGTTACTGGAAGTTGGGTGCTGTGATAAAGAACTTTGCTTTATTATTTATCACAGGCCTTTAATTCTTTATTCTAATTTTACTTTTGTTTGCATTTTTATTCCATTTCCATCATACAGGTCATGGTTTTACCTTCTATCCTAAGTTATAAAACATTTAATTATATATTATTTGTCAAGTTGATGAGGACAAAACAAACAAGATTGTTTTACTTAGTATTTGCAGGTTATAATTCCATGTTCATGTGAAACATTTTATGTAAGAAAGGCTTATAAAGACGTAATCTTGCAGACCAGTACAAAAAAAAGCAACAGTTGAAAGCTTTATGATTAGGTCCAAACAACTCTACCAACTTCCTTTTTTCCTAAGAAACATGTCTAAATCCATATATCGCTCAGGTTGTTCCAGTGTTCAGTTTTGGTTAGAATATTTCCTGGTTTGGTCTTTGAGCTACAGACTTAGGTTCAGAAAAGATGCTGTATCATACACTTGTTACTACCCTTAGTAATAGCCAACAAAATGAAACCTTCATACTCTGATCTTGAACATATCATTTTTGTAGACATAGCCAAGTATTTGTATATAAATGAATAGTTATAAAATATTTCTGTTAGAACTATAGAGCCTTTATTTTAGTATCTAATATGAGGATTTTATTTCCATTTTAAGATAGTAATTTGACATTAAAAGATACCTGAAGTTGGTTTGTTCAGATGGATTACTTTCTATCATTGTGTCATTCAGATTTTAAATATCACAGCTAAAGTTTTTTGTTTGCTGGTGTCTCACCTGGAATGACTACACATTTTTGAATCCCTTACGTTTGTATTCTATTTTAATCCTCTTCTCTTTACATTGCATAATTCTAAAATTTTGCAAAATCCAAGTTAATCATAATTATAAATTTTTATACACTCTTACACAGCATTTAACACATATAAATGAAAAGAGCAAGGCAGCAAAATCCTGAAAGAAATCAGCACCTACTTTGGAGTTCCCCCTGTGGCATCATGGGTTAAGGATCCAGCATTGCCATAGCTGTGGCATAGATCACAACTGTGGTGTGGATTCAGTCCCTGGCCTGGAAATTTCCATATACCATGGGGGTGGCCAAAAGAAAAAAAAAAGAAATCAACTCCAACATGAACAAAGAACTTTATAATTATGTAAGACATTGATTTTATTTAACAGATTTTAACCATGTCACATATTTGGCATTGATAAGGCAAATGACCTGAGATATAAAATAGCTACACTCAACCAAAACAGACATTTAAATGATATCCATTATCACCGGATTCTCTGTAGGTCATTCATAGTCCAATGGATATTATAATAACAAGGAAAGGGTGTTTAAATTCTTGAAGGAGAAGATTCTGTTCCCCATGTGCTTTTATTCGGTAAATATCAGTATATAAGTTAGATTTACTGATACCTATATTCATATTTTTCCACATACTCCATCACAAAATTAAATTTTTTTGCTTGTTTTTTGTTAAGAAGTGGTATGTAAATTAACATTTTCTAACACCTATAATGGGAACTTTTTTAAAAAATGTAAAGTAGGCCTAATAATGTTTTTTAAAATTTTTTTATTGTAGTTGATTTACAATGTTCTTTCAATTTCTGCTGTACAGCGAACTGACCCAGTTATACATATATATACATTCTTTTTTTCACTTTATCCTCTGTCATGTTCCATCACACCTAATGGTGTTTTAAAAGAAAAAAATACAGGCTTTAACCAATAAACAAAGTTAACACATATATGTCAGCTTAACATAAACTTATCTTTTGAAGATAAGTGGAGTATAAGTACTTTGTTCTTCTCAAAATTTTTATTATAGAAACATATTTTGTACAAATTTAGAAGAAAATGAAATTAGCATTAAAATTATCATTTTAGACATTTAGAATTTTACATAGAACAAATGGTGGGCATAGATATAGTTGGACAATCTTTAGAAGTATTCAAATAATATAAATGATAAAGAGAAAGCAAGCAAATTGTCCTTACATAAATCAACTCCTACATGGACAAGGACTATTCATGAAGGTTGCTTTTGAGCAAAAGCCTGAAAAAAATGAAGTTGCTAGCCAGATATTCTTGGCATGATAGAAAGAGTATTCAACCATGTTGAGAAAATTGACTTTAAGATCAAATAGACTAACAGCAATTGGTGTCATTCATAGTGAATGTACTGGTCTATTATTGGAAGAGGGAAGAGAGGGTAAAATGGTGGTAACAATCTCTGTTCTTGTGTTATTTCAGGTTGAGAAGGGGTAGTGAGGTGTGTGTATGTGTATGTGTGCGTGTGTGTGTGTGCGTGTGTGGGTATTTAAAGCATCCTATGACATGAACTGTGGAAACAAGCCCTCTCCAAATTTGTTTGTTAAGTGCCTTAACCTCCAATGTGACTGTATTTAAAGGTAGTGCCTTTCTAGTGGTAAATACAATTAAATGATATAAGTGGGAGGTATCCAATCGGAAAGGATCAGTGTTCTTATAAGAGGAAAATCCCTCTCTCTCTGCATAAGCAAGAAGGAAAGGCCATGTTAAAACACAGAGAATAGGTAGCATTCTGCAAACCAGGAGGAGATGTCTCACCAGAAACCATGTGTAGATGCCTTGGTCTTGGACTTCTAGTCTCCAGAACTATGAGAAAATTAAAATCATGTTATTTCTGCTGTCCAATCTGCATTATTCTGTCATGGCAGTCCTAGCAGACACATTTTTACATTAAACTCACTCTAGTTTTCTTTTTATTTTTTTACATCTGGTCATGTGGAGCAGACAATGTTTGATGCACATAATAGGGGGTAAACTGGTAGATTTAGTAGATATGACACCAATGCAGGGACTTGGGTACTTACACAAATATTGGAAATGCTAAAGAACACAGACTCTAGGCTGGGCTGTATGAATACTCTGAATAGCACCTAGAGTTTTTCTGACATGGGAACTGTTACTCTTGAACCATTTAAACACCAGAGGATCTGATCACTGATTCCTGAGCGCCATCATGGCTTCTGGCTCCAAGATTACTCTCCCTGGGATGTCTATAATCTGAATTCAGGAAGCTCCCAACTTCTTGTTAATTTCTGTTAGCTTCAGAACTATGCAGAACCTCTAAGATTCTTACTAGCCATTTGGCAATCTGGAGCCGTTTTTTTTTCCCTGAACGAAGTTCTGAATTCAAATTTCATGTAAATTGTACTGATGGTCAAAAAGTACCAAGAATCTGGATTGCCAGAGGGTCATCTAAAATGAGGTACAAAAAAGTGTAACAATGCAAATTTTGGATTTCTAGCTTTGCAGTCCAGGAGGGTATACTTGGAAGCTGAAATAGGCTTTGGCTGCTGTTCCACTATACCTACCTACTAATCAGGAAAATTAAGTATAATTATGAAACAAAAAAAATACCTGAATAATAGTCATTTATCAGATAGAAATTTTTTTAGATGACCAGAAGCCAGTTGATGTTGGGATAACAGAGAACAAATTGCAGACAGGTTTGTTATTTTAATGGTCCCAATTTTTGCATTAAATATTCTCATGAGATAAGCAGCAAATAGGTCAGCATGCTGTACTTTGTGAGGATGTATGGAGAATTCATATCACTGTTTTGATTTTCTAATGTCTAACTTCAAAAGAATGCCTTCTTATTAAAATCTGTTCATATGTTAAAGCCTAAGGGAAATTGTTGAATTAAACACATCAAAATGAATAAATCACCACCTTGGGAACATTTTCCATTGATCTCCTAGAACTGTTGTAACTCTTTAGTAGCCTTTGTGGTATTTTTAAAGTAAGTGATATGTGTTAATATGCCCTTCTCTATACATGAAAATAAAACTACTCCAAACTTAATGGCGTAATAGAATAGAAGTCTTAATTTTGTCTTCATTTTTTTTTTTCCTACTGAGTGGATTTTTTCAAGGTATTTTTTTACTCTGAAATTAAATAGCAAGAAGCCTGGATGCTGGAGTTATATGAATTGTACAAAATTGTATACATTTTTTTTTTAGTGTAAATGGATATTCTAGGCAGAGGACCACACTATTTGTCAGACCATATTTTGCCACCTATAACCTCAAAGTACTTAAAAATCACTTATGTATCCAAATCCATCAAAAATATTTCACCTCTTGTTTGTAAGAAATGTCTCATATTTGTGCAACTGTTGTTTCTATTGAAGTCAGTTAAGAGGAAACGAGTTTTCTATGAGCAAAATTAATGAGTCCTTGGAGAGCCTCAACTGTGTATGATCCTGGCTTCACAAATAGCATTATCCAACTGAGTTAACTGGGGCAGTGTGGTGATTTTAGTTAACTACTATTCTTTTTAGAACCATCTTGTATTTATTAAGGCATTTTTACATTTAATTTAATTTACATGAAAATTTCATTAGAGTAAGATTTTATTTTATTTTTTAGAGACTCAGAATTAGCCCTCCGTGAGAAGATAACTTCTTATCTTCTTTTAACAAGCTTTTTATTTTTGTGGGAATTGAGATTAGGCAATAGATTCTAAGGATTAACCAGCTGAAAATGCAATACTCGCTGCGCAGCCATTAAGAGAGAAATTTAATCTTTAAGTCTACAAGGAAAGTACTCTAGAACTCAATGCAATTTACTTTATTTCTGATATTAGACTCTGTAAACAAATGCACAATATAATAAAGATAATAAAGATGTTTAAGAATGCCAATATTGAGAATAGAATGTCTTAAAGGAATTTATCTGTTTATAGTTTATAATTTGCACTTGAACCTAATGTGTAAAGTTTCTCACTTCCTCAAAAAGTCCTTAGCATTAAGGTTTGTTCTTAACCTCTTATTTTAGTTTCACAGAGTGAGTAACATTTCTTGAATGACTTTCTAAGAGTAAATGCAATTTAATTATTAAATCTATTTGAATAGATCTCCTAGATTCAATGGCAATTAGTAAACTTGCTAACTGCTGTCATTTGTTAAACAAACAAAAAACTAACCACTGATTTTCAACTCAGGTGATATCCTATATTTCCAGTGATAGTTCTCTGAGGCCATTTCCTTTGTTGGCTTATGTATGTTAATGCCTTGAAGTGGTAAATCTTATTCATAATATTCACAAATTATTGAAAATATGAAGAACCTTTCTAAATCCTTTTGAATGAGATCTGTTGACTTTGAAGACAGGATAGGGTCATCAGAAAACTAAAACCTACATGTAAGAAAATGAAATTTATGAAATCACATCTTCATTAGAACTAAGAGCATGGCCAAATTATGATTTTGGGAGAAGGCCTGTTTTTAGTCAATATGATTATTTCAAAGTCTACGACAATGTAGAAAAAGCAGTCAAGCTGCAAAATCATGCATTTAGATGATGACCAGTATTATAAGATTTGAAGTAGGTGTTTCCTTAGAGCTCCATCATGGATCTCTCCACTACAGCTCTTACCAAAGCTCAACAATTCAGTCTTTATAGAAATATCTTTAATATGCATACAACCATTATAAAACAAATAAAAAACTCAATTATTATAAGAGAAAACACGAAGATGCCTACCTTTGTAACCACCACCTAGATGAAAAAATGGAACTATGACACTCATCTCTAAATCTGTTTTCTGTGCTCCATCCCAATAACAGTCTGTTTCCTCTCTCCAAATGCAAACAGTTCCTTGACCACAATCACTTCCTTAGATTTCTTTATGTCCATCCCAATTTGCTATAAAGTTATCCCTATTAAATAAAGCTTTAATAATTTTAATATCTCTAATCTTAGAAATCTCTCATAACAGTCTAAAATGTACCTTTATTAAGATCTGCTCTAGTTTCCAGGAAATATACAGTGAGGCTGTTCTTTTTCTCATAACAGAGTTTCAAGTAATTGAAGCAGTAGCATAATGTTCTGATCATCTTCTGTTGGTTGAATTTATAGTTCCTTTAACCTGGTTCTTCTGAAACTAAATTTCTCAAACCATTGTCATGAAAATAACCCACAGAACTGGTTAAAAATATCTATTCTTTGACCTTGTTTCAAATCCACTGAATAAAACACTTCAAGATAGGATACAGTCATCAACCTTTTTTTTACCAGCTTCCCGTGTAATTACATATTCACATCTTTTAAAAAGCCATGGGTGGGCAACTCTGAATTGTAATAAAGGCAGCAGGGATGAACACAAAGTCAATTTAGGAACTTAATTTATCTTCTTTTAATCTTAATTTTCTTTTTCCTAATGATCTTCTTTTTTATTCTTCCATTCGTCAGTTTTTACAGTGGTTAAAGTTTTTCAGATGACAAGAAATTACTAAGAAAATGTAGATGGCTCTGACAGTACTACCATAGTCAAGGTTTACAGAACAGACTTTGTGAAATAGAAAGAATAATCCTTCCCATTTCCCCAACTCATTAATGAGTATCTATTAAAAATGGGTCTTCTCACCAAATATTCAAAAAAGGAAATGAAGGCTATTTTGGGGGATTCTATGTAGAATGAGGTGGCAACTAAATGTATATACAACTTTTACTCTGTCTTTTATTCTTACTTTTAGACATTATATTGCTTGGAATAGGTGTGACTAACTGATGCAGTATCAGTAATACCACTTGTCACATAACTTGGATGTGTATCCCCATGATGTCTCTCTTCTGAGATAGTCACGTGAGGAGAAATTCATAAGATCAACAGAGTAATAGTGCTAAACAGAGTATAGGGAGTGTTGCAAAAAGGAGAACTTCAGTTTCCCCACTGTTAATCAAATAATGTAGGATATAAAAGCCCACTTTATTTATTTATTTATTTTGCTTTTTTGCCTTTTCTAGGGCTGCTCCCGTGGAATATGGAGGTTCCCAGGCTAGGGGTCTAATCGGAGCTGTAGCCCCAGCCTACACCAGAGCCACAGCAACACGGGATCTGAGCCGCATCTGCAGCCTACACCACAGATCACAGCAAAGCCAGATTGTTAACTCACTGAGCAAGGTCAGGGATCGAACCCACAACCTCATAGTTCCTAGTCGGATTCGTTAACCACTGCGCCATGACAGGAACTCCCCCATTGCACTTTAAACATGGACAATGAAGATGCTCCATCAAGAGTTGCATGCATGTCTTGATGGGGCAGTAACTATCTTGGAAAGGATTCATGAGTGAGTGGGAGATGAGTGTGTACTGAGAAATTTCAGTGTAGACATATTTTTATTTTTTGTTTTATTTTATTGTCTTTTTGGAGGGGGGCACATTCACAGCATATGAAAGTTCCCAGACTAGGGGTTAAATCAGAGCTGTAGCTGCTGGCCTCCACCACAGTCAAAGCAACACAGGATCTGAGCCACAGCTCATGGCAATGCTGGAACCTTAACCCACTGATCAAGGCCAAGGATCAAACCTATGTCCTCATGGATGTTAGTCAGGTTCGTTTCTGCTGAGCCATGAAGGGAACTCCCTAGATATGTTTTTAAAAGTTTGTCTGTGAAGGTGAACAGGCATGCTATTATTGCTGGATGGAGGATAAACAAGATGACAATTGTTTATTGTTTTTGTTGTATCATTGTTTTTGAAGCATTTAAGCCTGTTCAGATTTTGATGGGCAGTATTATCTAACATGATCCTTTGAAGGTATGAGAAGAGATAAATGCTTGTGTAAGGGCCTTTGTAAGGAGTGGGGATAGGGATATTACCCTTTCTTTATTGAAACTGGAAAAAAGTAAGAGAGAATAATAAAAATTCAGATTTGTATTTGTGTTTGAAAACAACAAAAAAAGGAGTTCCCATTGTGATGCAGTGGAAACAAATCCGACTAGGAACCATGAGGTTGTGGGTTGGATCCCTGGCCTCACTCAATGGGTTAAGTATCCGTCATTGCTGTGAGCTATGGTGTAGGGCACAGACACAGCTCAGATCCTGTGTTGCTGTGTCTGTGGTGTAGGCTGGCAGCTATAACTCCAGTTCGACACCTAGCCTGGGAACCTCCATATGCCGTGGGTGTGGGCCTAAAAAAAGGAAGAAAAAAAAACAAACCAAAACAAACAAACAAAAACCCAGCAGAAAAACAACAACCCCAGCTTATGTTTTCTATGTCCTCTGTTAAGTAGGAGGTGAAATGGCTTGCCTGAAGTGAGAGGATAGTTATGGAAGGATTTAGATATTGAGGAGGTTGGAGAAGTTCTGAAATTGTTAGGGCAATGGCTAAGTTTGTCATAATTTATTTGCAACATAATTCAAATTAGTAAATTAACAGTAACACTATTCTTCCTGTTGCATGATTATTTTATGGAGGCTTTATCATAGAAAAAGGGAGTAAGTGGATTAATATGTATTTAGAGTTTGCATATATTGAATAAACTACAAAATGATGAAAAATGATAAATTACTGGGAAAGAAGATTTATGCATAAGATTATTATTATTATTATTTGCAAAAATGAACTGCAAGAGTATTTAGAAAAGCAGGCTGAAAGAATACTAGATGGTGAACAGAAAATGAAATGATTTAGTGGTTTTGTGGATGTAACAATTTCTATTCCAATATTAATTTGATGAAATGACGGAGAAGGATACTTAAACTGAGATAGTCAAGAAATCTGGCTCAAGGTATTGGTTGGTTCACCCACGTCAACAATATCAAAAAATTTGATGAGGAGCGGAGTTGAATATAAGAAGCAAATTTGCTAGAAAATGGGCATTTGGAAGAAATGTGAACAGGAATAAGATAATAAAGTCAAATGTAAGCTTCTCAAAATGGGGGGGGTCATTTTTTATTTACTAGTTTATTATTTCCTCATTTATTGCTTCATTGCTTTCACTTCATTTTTTGGTCATTTACTGATTTACAGGTATTAAAACAAGTGTAGAATAGTAATTGTCTAAGGCAACAATGAACAATGAGAATGAAGCCTTACCTCTTGATTCTGTGGTAGATAAGTCAAGAGATTAAAATCTATTCCTAAAGAGTCTCAACAAGAAACAGTAACTTCAGAGATAGAAGAATTTGGCCAAAGAAATAGAGGGCACCCTCTGAGAATGTGATCATCTATCAATATTCCCTACTGTCAATTTAATGTGGGGAATTGGCTTCCCAAAGAGGGACTAGATTTACTAGATAACTTTGCAATAAAAAATTGCATTGAGACAAAGTTCTAATATGTGGAATGTGAATGAAACTCACATTTCTTCTTCCAGGTTCAGCCCATGACACTGCCTATGCTTACTTCTCCATGCTGTTTTCACATTCTGGCTGCCTGGCTGGAGTGGGATACTACTTAGGAAGACCTTGAAATTCTTATATTAAACGTGACATTGCTTTTCTGCGACTGGGTCTTTTATTTATTGCATGAGAGGGTTACCACACTGACCTATTTATTTATCGGATACTGTTCTACAGGCAACAAGTAAACATTATTGAAATAAAAACCATTGAAAGAATCAGAGTTAATTTTGGTACCACTGCTAAATCTATCATAAGTGACATACACAGCTTTGTTGTATGTTTAATTGTTTGTTTATTTGATTGGTTGGCTGATAAGTTGATTTTAATAAAGACTTGAATTCAAATGACAAAGCAGAATGGTTTGAGTTTTAGAGAAGAGAAGATGACCAGATCAGAAAATGAAAGTACATTATCACTAAAGTAATTAGCTTATATAAAGGCTAGTTAGCTTGGGGCCAGTGTTACACTTTTGTGTTGACTGATCAAAATGGAGATAGAACAATAGAGAAATTCAGAACTCAGTTTCTGGATGTAGGACATGGTGTTTGTGACAAAGTAGAAAGGAAAAAGCAACAACAAAAACTTTTAAAAGTATTTTTGTGTGCACATGTACACCTACCAACCTACACACACACACACACACACACACATGCACGCACACACTCCCCACTCAATACTCTTACTTATTTGGCTGCTTTAGCCTGAATGATTTTAACTCTAAAGTTGAGTGTTGGTTTAGGAGACGTAAAACCCCCTTTGCAAGTCCTGTATAGGTGGTTATGCAATTCATATTGCAAAGTAGTTTTTTCTCTTATTTGTTTTCAGTTTTCAATGACAATAGCAAAAACAAATGAAGATTCTCCATTTGAATATTCTTTTAATATTGTATTTATTTATTGGAAAATGCTTCTGGACCTTGTTCCAAATGGAAAATGAAAACTCTAAAGGTAAACGACAAAAAAATAGTTTCCTCTCTGGGACTAAGTGCAGAGAAAAGGTCCATATAAAGGAAGGGGAAATGAGAATAAAATAAAAGGAAACATTTTCAAAACATATGGCCTTGAAATTTATATATTCTTAACATTTATTAAAATTTTAAATGTGTGATAAATTTATATATCATCATTAATTCTGGAATATTTTCAACATTAGGCTCTTGTGATATAGATTGAGAAGAAAACTATTTACAGAGATTAAAGGGTTTGTGATTTTTTAAAATGCTCTCTTGTTTCATGGGTTCTGTGTGTGTGTGTGTGTGTGTGTGTGTGTGTGTGTGTGTGTGTGTGTGTGTGTGTGTGAATAAATTACCTTATCTTGAAAAGTGTAATCTAGTGATACTTCTGGCTGGGCTGAAGGGTATGGAGATGAAATCAATTTATTTCTGTTTAATAAGTGTTGCAATGCCTTGGTGTAAACCCTGCTTATATTTGTTTGTATACTTATTTTAAACATTCCAAGCAGAAAAGAAGCAATTTTTATAACACCAAATCCCTAAGTACTCTTTCTTTGAATCAACCTTATTAAACATAAAATTTATGCAAATTAAACCCAGACAATAAGATTTGTAAATATAATGTAATCATTTATGTATCAAAATTAAAAATGAATTAGAAATTTTCCCTTTAGCAGTGTTTCTAGAGTCATGCTTTTCTTTAACTGGAGATATTTCAAACTTTGTTGCAAACCACATAATGAGTATTTCATAGTAGCAAGCCCTATGGAACTGTGTGCCTACTTTTAGAAATAAACATATGGATGAATAAATACATACAACCGTAGTTTTTATTTTTCAGTCTTTCCTCAAAGAGGTCAAGAACAGTGGTAATGGATTTATAAGTAGTAGTACGTAATGTCTAAGTAATAGAAATTAGTCTATTCAAAATTATGAAAAATAATTGCTCTTGAGTGTGCTACTTTCACAAGGAGCATTTAACTTGTTTGAAATAAATTATTAAATGTGATATTATTATTTAATACATATTTAATTAACTGAAGCTTCAATAACTTACCTTTTCTAGTTCTGCCATTTAATAAAACTTTTATACACAGCATTTAAGTTTTAGCCTTACTAAGTAAATAGTGGTAAATAAAACCATTTTTATTTATCTGTCAAAAGAATATATATTTTTGTTAAGGCATAATCTGTCCATTTGTTTAGCAATTTTTTTATTAAGTACTTATGATATTCTAAACATTCTTAAAGTTCTAGAGAGCAAAAAAGAAATGTATTTGAAGAAGACTTAATTTCATGGATTTATCTTCTAGTTATGTACAAACAATACATAAGTGGTTAAAGAAATACCTAATAGAAATCCCCTTGTGGCTTGGTAGGTTAAGGTTATGGCATTGTCACTGCTGTGGCTCTGGATACAGTGTGGCAAGGGTTTGATCCCTAGCCTGGGAACTTCTACGTGTCACGGGTGTGGCAAAAGAAAGAAAAAAAAAAACTAATAAAGCACAATACAATAAAGTCCAAGTATATAAATAAATGAAGTGTGACTGAATTGAGAAGAAGGGGCTACTGTTTTAAGGAGAAAGTCAAGATAAGCTCTTCATTTGTCAAAATGTAAGCAGGAAGAAAAGGAGCCAGCCATATAAAGATCTTAGGGAGGACTATTTAAGGAGGAAAAATGAGCTGACTAAATGCCCTGAAATGAGAATAATTTTGGCCTGAATGAGAAAATGCCAGAAGAAATTTTTTTTAAAACATTTTACTATTATTATTATTTATTTATTTGTCTTTTTGTCTTTTCTAGGGCCCCTTCCCGTGGCATATAGAGGTTCCCAGGCTAGGGGTCCAATCGGACTGTAGCTGCCGGCCTATGCCAGAGCCACAGCAACGCAGGATCCAAGCTGTGTCTGCAAAATACACCACAGCTCATGGCAATGCCAGATCCTTAACCCACTGAGCAAGGCCAGGGATCGAACCCACAACCTCATGGTTCCTAGTCAGATTCGTTAACCACTGTGCCACGAAGGGAACTCCGAGAAGCCCAGGTTTTAAGTGTGATGATGACATAACTGTAGATATTTCTAAAGTTGAAAAGTTCACACCAGGTGATATATGAAAAAGGTCCATGGGCAGGGTTGAGCAAAAGCGAACTCATGGAGATCAGTTAGATTACTGAATGGTCCAAATGAAAGATGGTCATCCTTTACACTAGAGTGATATCAGAAGAGTCAAGTAAATCATAGGTTGTGATGATTAATATTGTGTGTCAGCTAAGCTAGGCTATGGTGTCCAGCTGTTCAGTCCAACACCAGTATAGAAGGTATTGTAAAGGTATTTTTTAGATGTGATTAACATTTAGATTAGCAGACTCTGAATAAACCAGATTACTCTCCAGAATGTGGGTAGACATAATCCAATTACTTTGCTTTTTGTCTCTGTCATTCTCTCTCCCTCACTCCCTATTTATATGTATATATATAAACAAATACATACTTATTTATATATACTTATTTATAAAATATTATATATAAATATAGAAATATTTGTATATATGCTTATTTATAAATATATGTAAATATAAATATACTTATATATATAAAAATACATGTATATATACTTGGTCCTCCTAGAGTTCTGTTTTCCTAGAGAACCTTCATTGATACATAGGTTATTGGGTTTATATGCATATTGTTAATAGAATATACATGAGTGAAAGAGGGAAACCAGGGATTCATTTTATGTTTTTCTAAAGACCTAAAGATAACCTAGAGGGAGGCTGATGGAGGACCTGAGCCTAGGTCAGTAAGATGGAAAGAGGGCACAAAGGGACTGGGTCTAAGTGGCCAGACTGCGGGGTATAATATTAGAAGAATAGAGTGGCTAAAATGAGAATAGAAAGGGGCCATGTGATGTGGCTAGAGCGATGTCATTGATGCCCTCGAGGGGGAGGTTTCAGAGAAATAGACCAGGACAAAACTCCAAGAGGAAATAGACTATTATAAATAACTTGAAAGCAGAGAAGGTGATCAGTCATCATTTGATCATGTTGATATCAGCAGTTAAAAGTAAATTAAGGACCATAAACAATTCTGTTGGTTCTCCATCTGGCAAGTTTTGCATGATGTCTAAGATAAACATATCTTACAGTGGTTTATTTTCTTGCAATTTGCCTTTTTTTCCACATAAAATTAAGTATAGAAAGTAAATGAAAATTATAAAGTCTAGTATTTTGTAGCATGATTTACTAACAAAATTTTGTTTTGTTTTCTTTTAGAAACAGAGCCTAAGCTTGCAGAATTAATTTTCTTATGAGCCTGATAGATAAGAAGTAGCTAAAATGTTCTTTTAAGTATATAAAGTTATACAGAATGTCAGTGGGCAATAAGAACCATTCCTTAATAATGTAGAAAATCAGTACTTAAGGCTAATTAACTGTGACTGTGATTCTGGACAGCAATAAGGAATAAAATAAAACTAAAGCAATATTCAGATAACTGTATGAAATTCTAGGGTAGGGGCAGGAAAAGGGCTTCTTTATCCCCATAAAATAAAATCAGATGGTTGTTTTAAGGATTAAAGTATCTCTGCTTTGAATATGTTTTAATATTGAAAATATCACAGATTTAAAATGTAAGCAAATTCTAACATTTATTACAAAAGAAATTGGACTACTAAAATGAAATGAAATTGCATCAGATCCAATAGATAAGAGAGATGCCTTCACCTCCATGGCCCTATTGTGGATAGTATAAAGTCAGCTATGTTTTCCTGAGAAAAAAGAAATGGTGATTGTGTGAATTGATGTGAGATAATACAGTGGTGGTAATAATTTTGCAGTACATAAATGTATTAAATCAACACATTGTATACCTTAAAGTTACAATGTTTTATGTCAATTATATCTCAATAAAGGTGGGGAAGAAACTTAGTTATAATGGTCAAATGGGGAAGGTGCAGTTTTTATAGAAGCTCAAAGCTATCTTCAGTACTGAGAATTAAATAGACACAATTTAAAAATTAAATACAAAACAAAAGATCTTTAACATCAGAGCTCTTGAGGTGTAATACTCCTCTTCATATATACAAGATTATAAATATATCAAATTATAACATTTCTACAAAGATTAAAATTTAGAGTAACTCTAGCAATGTCATTAACATTTGACAGAAGGACATTTGTCAGGTGAATATACCCCAAATATTTAATACAATAATGTTAATAATTTATTTTAGCAATATTATTAACAAATGAGGGCATTTGTCAACTGAATGTACACAAAATATTTAACAAAATAATGCTAATTATCTTTCTGAAACACTCATATTTTCACACATTAAAAACACCTTTTATTAAAAAGGGACATGCTAATAAAATAGAATACTTCATGAATTTAGAATCATCTCAGATATGTCAAAATAAACTAAGAATAAGAATGAAATTCAATTAGTAAATGAAGGTCTATATATCTCAGTATTTTTTTAGATTTTAAAGATAAGACTTTTCTTATTTTATCTTTCCATTAACATTAATTTGATTGTAACAAAGTGTTGATAAACTGGGTGGTTAAAAGAAATACATTGTCTCATGGTTCTTAGGGTAGAAGTCCAAGAGCAAGGTGTTGATCCTCCTGGTTCCTTCTAAGAGCCATGGAAAGATCTGTTTGATACCTCTCCTACAGCTTCTGGTTGTTTGCAAGCAACATTTGGTGTTCCTTGGCTTGTAGACCATTGCCTTGATCTCTCTCTTCATGTTCACCTGGTGTTATCCATTTGTGCATATCTGTGTCCCAATCCCCTCCTTTTATAATAATAACCTTATTTTACCTGGACTACCTCTATAAAGAACCTGTATTTAAATAAGGTCATATTCTCAGGTTAGGACTTTAACATATGCACTTGGGGGGGCACAGTTCAACCCATAACAATCTGTCTTCTGGCTTCTCAAAATTTCTGTCCTTTTTAGATGTAAACTACATTTGTTGGATCCCAACACCCCCAAGTATCTCAACTCATTCTAGCATCGACTTTAAAATCTCTTCTAAGTATCATCTAAATTAGATATGGGTGAAACTTGGGGTATGATTCATCCTAGACCAAATTTGCTCTCCATCTGTGAACCTGTGAAACCAGATAACAAGTTATCTCTTTCCAAAATACAGTGATCGTACAGGCATAGGATACATGTTCTTATTCCAAAAGAGAGAAATCAAAAAAAAAAAAGAAGAAGAAGGGGGAAAAAAAGGATTGTAGGTCTCAAGTAAGTTCAAAACCTGGCAGGGCAAATTCCATTAGATTTAAAGTTTGAGACTAATTTTCCTTGGTTTAATGATGCTCTGCTTTCTGGGCCAACTGGGGAGCAGCTCAGCCCTATAGGACATGAGCCCTGCCCCACCCACATCCACCTTCCCCCTTGCTGATGGCCTTAATCCCTGGATGGCAGTCTGTCTTCTGAAACCCCAAGGAAGTGGTTTTGCTCAACAGATCCCTGGCAGCCAGATTCCTGGCTTCACAGAATATTTTCCTTTAATGGCTCTTTCCTCAAAGTCATTCTTTCTTCATTTCATCCCATCTCTGTCTGTCAGTTTAGGCTGGCCATGTTTCTGCTCTTAAATATTCTCCAACATCTTTTTAGCCTCTCATGTAATTCACAGAGATCCGAGACAAGTTACCAGAGGATCCTGCAGAGATCTCTCCCAAAACATTCCATCTCTGTTCTGCTGAGATGGTTGATTGGATAATGTGTTATACACCTAATCTAGCAGGTAGTTGTCTTGCTACATCCTTGAATCTTTGAAAAGCACACTATCCAAATAAATGAAACCTTTCAAGTCAAAGGCTACTTTGTTTCTGCTGAGGAGTTCCTTCTTCAATTTATTTCTCTGCTCTTACATTTCACTATTAGCAGCAGCATTTCACTATTAGCAAGCCACACCATCCCTTCAACACTTTACTCAGAAAATCTCCTAAGCTAAATGTCCAAGTTATCCCTTGGCAGTCTACTTTCCATCCAGCAAAATACAATCCAAATAAATTCTCTGTCTCTTTATATCAAAAATTATATTTCCTCCAATTTCTAGTAACATGTTTCTCATTTCTCTTTGAGGTCTATCATAATAATTTTTAACATTCATATTTCTATTCATGATGGCATATGTATTTTCTAAGCTGATAGAAGTTTTCTGAATAGCTCTCCTGTTTTCTTTTGGAGCTCTCACCAAAAACATCATTAACATCCAGTTTCTACCAACAGTCTGTTCAAGACCATCTAAACATTTTCAAATCACACACCTCAAAGCTTTTCCAACCTCTGCTTAATATCCAATCCAAAGCTACTTCCACATTTTTAAGTATTTTTTACAGCTGTAACTCACTTTTGGTATCAAAATCTTTATTCCTTTGTTAGGGTTGTCTTAACAAATTATGACAAATTGGATGGTATAAGCAATACAAATATATTGCCTCACAGTTCTAGGGGCTAGAAGTTCAAGATCAAAGAGTCAGTAAAATTGATTCCTTCTGATAACTGTGAAGAAGAATCTGTTCCATGCCTCTCACTTAGCTTCTGATGTCAATTTTTAGAATTTCTTCCTGCTTATTCTGAAAATTATTTGCTTTCTCTTACTCTATCTGAATGGAAAGTCACCTTAAAAGAGAATTATTTTTTTCACTATATAGACATACATATTCTACGTATCTATGATGATGTGATTCTTCCATATAAAATTTCTTACTGCTTATATAATATTCAAAATTTTTCCTTTTAAATTTTTGCTGAAATTAATATTTTTATTAATGATATTCTTATAATATTCCCCTTTGTTGACTTTAATAATATAGCATTATCTCTACCTCGTTTTTAAATCCTACCCCTTACATTCACTGTACAGATTTTAGATGCCTCTTTTTTATTTTTATGATTTCCTTTCCACCACGTCATCTTCATTTAATTTGTACCCAATAAAATCTTTGATGCAATTGCCTTCTAAACCTCAATATATATTCTGAACTTTAGGATCCTATAATTCAAAAAGAACTTCTGCCGGTTGTGGACATGGCACATACACACACAAAAAGTATAGTTTTTTTCTTCATATAGTATTTCAAATATCAACCCCATTTCTACTCCATGAAAAAATTGCTAGTTTATGTGCTCCTTACTTAGGATATTTTACTATTCTCCCTATTTCTTTCTTCCTCTATTATCACTACCTCACTCTCTCCTAATAGCATGATGAAGTCAATGTATTCATATTTCATGGGCTTTTATATCAAGATATCTATTAGATACCAAATCATATGTCATGTATTCAAGAAACAAATTCTAGGTGAGTGACAGATGCATAAAAATCAGTGTAATACAAATCATGAGTGCTAAAATAGAAACATGCATACTTTGTGAATATGGGATTCAAAATTACTTCTTGGGAATTCAGGGTAACTTGCACGGCAGAGCTGGAAATGGAAAATGAGTAGGAGTTCCACTGGCCCATAAACACATTCCAAACACTAGAAAAGTCAAACATAAATGATTGTGACATTTGAGTACAGATCTCCCTCAACATATGATGGAGCAATAAACCCATTGTAACTTGAAAGTATCATAAATCAAGAAAGTGTTTAATGCACTTAACATACTAAACATCATAGCGTAGCCTTGCATTCCTTAAACATGTTCAGAACACTTACTTTATAAATCCTACCATTGGAAAAAATCTAACACAAAGTTACTATCTCATGTATTGAATAATATACTTAAATAATATACTGGAAGTAAAGAACAAAATGGTTGTATGGTGACAGACAGTTGTAAGTCAGTTGTTTCCCTCAGGATCCTATGGCTGACTGGGAGCTGGGGCTCACTGCCACTTCCCAGTAGTACCAGAGAGTATAATAGCAGGTATTCCTAGCCAGGAAAGATCAAAAGTCAAACTCTACTAATGCATATGACTTTCACACCATTGTGAAGTCAAAAAAATTTAAGTCAAACTGTCATAAATAGAGACCATCTGTAGGTGGAAACTGAATGAGTGGCAGGTGGTTGACAATGAAAGAAAGAAAGGAAGCAGAGCCTGAATTGGAAAATATCCCAAGTTTATCTAAAAGTCTGATGGAAATGTATGTTATAATGCAAGGAGAAACATAGAGTGAGGTTGAAGGTACCAAATATAGTTTAAAGTATTTCAAGAGGGAATATCTGGTTTCAGCTGTACTATGACCCTTATATCTGGGGAGCCAGGTACATCCAGAGAGACAGAGCTGAGATCTATGTATTTGAAACAGAAGCTGCTAGAACTATTAAATAGTTGAAGTACTTCACTGGTAACATACCATAGCAACCTCCAACTTTGAACAGCATGGGAGTTAGGGGATGTTCACTGAGCATAGAAACTCAAGGTATAATTTATAGTTGACTCTCAATATCTATGGTTCTATATCTGCAGATTCACCCAACTATGGATTGTGCAGTAATGTAGTATTTGTATTTAAAATATATCCATGTATAAGTGGACCACACAGTTCAGACCCATGTTGTTAAGGGGTGAGCTGTGTTTTAATTGCTCGTACAGCCATAATAAGAAAAAAAAAAAAAAGCTGTAATCTCTACAGTAAAATATTTTACTAAAACTTTAGCAATGTAGAGGTAAGCATTTTTCTCTCACATCAGCCCCATCCAACAATTCTGTCCCTCCCAAGGGAGAAAAATAAACATAGTCAATGAGGATATTGATTGTAAAGAAATAGATGGAAAATGCTGTTGGTAGTGAAGTGAGTTGGAGACTGAGAAACACCTTGGGGCTCCAGATTTAGCAAAACCTACACTTTCCTGACTTACTCCAACAAACTCCAAGTTTTTACGATGAAAATGAGAGAACAAAATTTTAGTGGGCCTGATGAGGTGGAGGAAGAGTAATCATTATCAAATACACTCTGAGCTTTTAAGAAAACAGGGCATGGAATTCCCATTGCAGCACAACAGGTCTCTGTGGGGATGTGGGTTTGAAACCTGGTCTCACTCAGTGGATTAAGGATCCTGTGTTGCTGTGGCTGTGGTCCAGGCCACACCTGCAGCTCCAATTCACCCTCTGGCCCGGGAACTTCCACATGCTTCTGCTTCAGTTATAAAAAGGAAAAAAAAAAAAAAGGTGTTTCTCTAAGGTAAAATATTTTACTAAAACTTTTTTTTTGTCTTTTTTTCTGTCTTCTTGCCTTTTCTAGGGCCGCTTCCCGCTGCATATGGAGGTTCCCAGGCTGGGGGTCCAATCGGAGCTGTAGCTGCCGGCCTACACCAGAGCCACAGCAACACGGGATCCGAGCCGCGTCTGCCACCTACACCACAGCTCATGGCAACGCCGGATCCTTAACCCACTGAGCAAGGCCAGGGATCGAACTCACAACCTCAAGGTTCCTAGTTGGATTCGTTAAGCACTGAGCCACAACGGGAACTCCATATTTTACTAAAATTTTACCAGCGTAGAGGTAAGGGAATTTTCTCTCACATCAGCCCCATCCAACCATTCTGTCCCTTCTAAGGGGGAAAAATAAACATAGTAAATGAGGATCCTGACTATAAAGAAATGGAAAATGCTGCTATGGACAGTGAAGTGAGTTGGAGATAATAGGAGAAAAAGTTAAACCACTGAAGTAACCATTGTGAAGGACACAGCCTGGAGACACAGGCCAAGTAAACAACTGAGATTTAATTGGATTATTGAACTCTCTCTAGTCCCCATACCTAATCGCCACACTGATATGGCTCAGTAATAATAACCATAGATTATGATTGAAAGACCTGAAAGGCATAGAATCTCTAATGAGGGATGCTTAGAAAATCCCAAAATTAAGAGGAGACAAAATAAAGGACTGTAAAGAAATCTGAAACTTCCTGCATCTGTAGTTAAAAAGCAAGCACTTCCATGAAAATATTACAAGGCGTGACAAAAGTCAAAAGCATGGTCTGAATACAGTCATCAGAAACAGATTCAAATAGAAAACTGATTTTAGAATCATTATTTTAAAATAACAATGATTAATAACATGTTAAAGTCTATAATTGAAAAAGTAGAAAAGATGCAATAGCATATGAAATAATATAAGCAGAGAGAAGGACATTCTAAGAATGAATCGGAAGAAAATGCTAGAAATTAAAAACACTATATCAGAAATAAACACCACCTGATCAGTTGACTAGACATAGACAAGAAAATAATGAAAGAGCTTGAAGATATGTCAGTAGAAACTTTTCAAAGTGAAATGTAAAAACAAAAAAGAATGGGGGAAAAAAGGAGAGGAAGGCCAAGCAACATGAGACAGTATGAGAAGGTGCAACACAGGTGTAATTGGAAGGGCAGATGGAGAAATAAGAGAGGAAAAAAGTAAGTGTGAAGCAATAATTGCCCAAAACTTTCTAAAATTAATGGCAGATGGAAAGAGGAATGCCATATTTAAAGTGTTAGAAGAAAAAAGAAAACAAAGGCCAGGGACTTAAAATTCTATAGCTAATGAAATTACCCTTCAAAAGTGAGAAATAAAGACTCTTAGACATGTATAAAATGAAGAAATTCATTGCCAGAAAACCAACCATGTAAGAAATCTTAAAATATCTTCAAAAAATCAAAAGTGTTCTCTTGTGGTGCAACAGGTCAAGATCTGGTATTATCACTGCAGCAGATCAGGTTGCTGTTGTGGTACATGTTTGATATTGGCCAAAAAAAAAAAAAAAAAGTTCTCCAGGTAGAAGGAAAACTATATACCTAAGAACATTAGATCCATATAAAAGTGGAAGATTGATTAGAGAAGGAATAGAGGTAAAAAGATATTTAAAAGACAATGATTGGATTAAAGCAATAGTAGTAACTGAATGATTATAACATATGGATGAGTGAAATGACTGACAACAATATCATAAGAGATGGAAGGAGGAATTAGAAATACTCTGAAATAAGTTAACTGCATGACACTTGGAGATACATAGTGATATTTGAAAGCTGACATATAAATTATTGAATAACCTAAATACTTAAAAACAATCACTCATGCTAAAATAATAATATTATATTAATCTGAATAATATTACCAATAAGGGAATATTGTGGATATAGGTGTAAGAATTTGTTCTGGAAAGGCATAAAATATAATTTATACTGAGGTAAGACTGGTTAAGGAGGAAAGAATAGACTTAAAAGAAGATAACTGAGGCTCTTCACTGCAAATTTCTTGACATTCATTAACTGATGATTCTGCCTGCATTCTGATCATGGGTCTGCCCACTCAAAACTATTCAATAGCTTTCAATTATTAAGAAGAAGTCCACCACAACATATCTGTGATGGTTGATTTCATTGGTCAGCTTGGCTAGGTCACAATGGGCAGACATTTGGTCTAGGTGCCACCATGAAGCTGTATGTTAGATGGAATTAACATTTAAATCAGTAGACTTTTGAGAGAAACCAGAGCTACAGTGTTAATATTCCTCTGGGTCTGTATCTTGTCAGCCTGCCCTGCAGTTTTCAGACATGCCAGCCCCAGAATCACATGAGCCAATTCTTTAAAAGAAATTTTCTTTCTTCTCTTTCTCCCTTTTTACATACACACACACACACACACACACACACACACACACACACACACACAATATTGGTTCTGTTTCCTCGAATATCTCTGTTTCAGAGTTTATATTCAAATATTTTTACATAGATGCCTTCAATTCTCTCAAAATGTATCCTTTGCATCTTCCAAACATACCCAATAATAGGAGTGTCATTTTTACTAAATCTCTTTCTTAATACATTTACCACCAAGACTAGCTCTCTTTATTCTTGCCATTTTTCAAGATCATTCAAAAATGTCATTCCTCTCTGAGTTTTTAGTGATTCATCCAAAAAAATATATTCTTTATTTAGAATACAAATTTATGGTCCTGTATAATTCTTCAAAGTTTGATCTGTTCTGTGATGTATTATAAATATTATGATTATCTTTCTATCTTTATAGCTTTGGCTGTCTTTGTTGGTATTATGAAAGTTGGAAATAGAAAGATTCCGATCACATGTTGTTCTTCAAGATTATGCTTATCCTCTCATATTTTTTTTAACCAAAGCAATGTCCATGTCATGTCCAAGACTCTATTAAACCTCATCCAATACCTCTGGTATATGTTTAACTTCCCTGTTAATTTACCTGACTTGTTTGCATGTAGCATATTGCTCATGGGTGTCAGTTGTTAGGCATGAACACAGCTTGAGATAGAAAGTTTAATGTGTGAAATTATTGTATGTTTTCTTGGATCATGGAACCCAAGGACAGAAAATAAGACTCCAGAAAGAAAATGGAAGGGGTAAAGGCAATGGGTGTACTAGTTTACTGTGGCAACTGTAACAAATTACCATTGACTGGGTGGCTTAAAGTTACAGAAATTTGTCCTCTCATAGAAAAGTCTGGAGGTCAGAAGTCTGAACTTGTTCCTGTTGGTCTGAAACTGAGGTGTTGGCAAGCCAGGCTCCCTCTGTCCAGGACAGACGATATTCCTTATTTCTTTCAGCCTCTGGTGGCTGCTGGCATTCCTTGGCTTTTAGCTGCATCAATTCAATCTTCAAGGCCAACTTCTTCAAGTCTGTATGTCCAATCTCCATATCTCTCCATTTTATAAGAATACATATGATTGCATTTAGGACCCATCTGGATTATCCAGGATAATCCTTTTATCTCAAGATCCTTAAGTTAACCACATCTACAACAGTTACCCCCTGCTTTTTAAAAATATGAGATACCAATCACAATTTTCACTGATAAAGATGTGGATATGTTTTGGGGAGCATTTTTTCAATCTATTAAAAGATTCAGGTTCTTTTTTTTCTTATTTCTGTTTGAACCATGGTTCTATGCTTCTCTATCTCTGTCTCTGTCTCTCTCTTTCACTGTGGCTCTGGTTCTGGCTCTCAATGTGTGTGTGTGTGTGTGTGTGTGTGTGTGTGTGTGTGTGTGTTTCAACCAACCTTTTATACTTCTTTATGCGCATAATGGAGCAAAACCGAATAATAACTGTTCCATTTTCAAATCACATATACTTCAAGACACCTGCAAGGCCAGGTTCTGAATTCCAAATGCAGATATTCAGATTTTTAGGATGGAGGATCTTACTGTTTTAAAATTTCTCAAGAGTCCACTCTTGGTCTAATTAACTATGGCGAGATGATTGTTTTTAAATGTGACCTCTTCTTTCACAGAAAATCAATTCTGAAAGAAGAGTTAAAGGCCATAAGTTGGACAAGCATCCCAAAAATTGTACACTACATTTGCATTGAGTATGGTGGTCCAGGAGGCAAATACTGTGTTCAGTAAATCTTTTAAAAGAGCTTTAGCATTTCTTATCTAAGATTTCATACTTTTCTTAACTTTAAGTCAGTAGAGTAACCTAATAGCAATTACTAAGAAACTTTGGTGGTACTATTTCTGATATATCACTCCTTACAAGCCCACATTTTGTCCTTAAATTTAGTAAGAGTGATAAGCTGAGTAGAGCATTTCGACTCATATCAGAAATACAGAAGCATATGGACAGTGAATTTCCCCTTTAGGTGCTGCAAAAGGTATGATTTTTGCATATATGATGGTCAATGGATTGATTTGTATCAAGGAGACATGTTCAGAACACTGCAGCCTTGTAATAATAAGCTCAGTGGTAGCCCAAATTTGGGTGGTTTAATACATGATATTTTACATATCACAGAGAAACCCTATTTTAAACTTCCATGATGTATATCTTTTTTTCTGATAAAATTCCTTTGTAGTTCAGAGATATTTTAGCCAGTTTTTCTTAAAAATAATAGCACTGTATTTTGTCTACTCTCTTCAAAGAACTTTCCTTCCTATTATCTTTTATTTTTCATTTTAATGGTATCTTTGTGAAATGAATGGGCAAATTATTATTGTTACAGATGAAGGAAATAGAGGTTTAGAGAGATGAAAAAGTTTTGACAGTGGTAAACAGAAGTGATGCTAAAATGTCTTTCTAGGAATGCCCATTGGGGAGAATGGAGTGAGTTGATACTGAGCTAGAAACAGCCTGTTGGAGACTGGGATCACCCCCAGAAGGCAAGGACCCATTTCCTCTCCACATGAAGACTGACTATCCATACATCAGTTTTAGGACACAGTGGTAATGTCAGATCTGACCTGGGTCACAGTCATTGTGCAAGTAGAGGAAGGGAGTGATTAAGAGGGGTTACAGTTTCGAGGCTGAGAACAGAATCCTCAGGAACCAGAGAAATGAAGATGATTACCCAAAGTGATCCTTGAGAAGGGAATTCAGTGCAATCCTCAGTGAGAAATTCCTGCCCCAACAGCAGCAAAAGAAACTTTTATCTGGTAGATTTAAAAAATTCCGAACATGACGTGTGTTTGTGCTGCAATTTTTGTTACTTAAAGAAAGAACCATATTAGAAACTTTAAATGAAAATGCTTTGTAAGTAATTGCAGAATAAGACAGATGCACAGTTTGAGAACCTGTCTTTGTATTTGTTCTTCCAAATGAAATATGAGGAAGTCATCATCAAATTGTGGAAAAAACAACCAGAACCCGCTCAAACATATATTCTGCATATAACAGGAATATATTGTAGTATATGAAAATTTTCACTTGAAATAAAACATATTGTAGAAAATAGAAAATTACCTAGACAAATTCAAAAAAGTGTGCAGACACACTTTTAAGGAACAGCTATGTAGATATACACATACATCCAGGGTTGTGTAATTGGGCCAATACTTCATTTTTAGCTATATTAATTCTTTTTTTTTTTTTCTTTTTAGTCCTGCACCTATGGCCTATGGAAGTTCCCAGGCTAGAGGTCAAATTGGAGTTGCAGCTGCCAGCCACAGCCACAGCAGTGCTAGATCTGAGCCATATCTCATGGCAATGCTGGAACCTCACCCTACTGAGCAAGGCCAGGGATGGAACCCACAACTTCACGGACCCTATATTGGACTCTTAACCCATTGAGCTGCAAAAGGAATTCTAAGCTACATTTATTCTTAAGAATTGTTCCTGAACCACAGGTTTCCCTCTTCATAGCAAGCTAATTAAGGAAAAAAAAAAATATTTGGCACACTCTTCTCCTGTGTATGTATGCAGGTGTGTGGGTAAGTTTGGAGGGAGTTCTTGTTTGTTTATTGTATGTGTGTGAAAACCTTTATTTCCTTATTTTCGAACACATAATTCATACCTCCCTTAATAGAACATGGATAATATATTCCAAATGATCTTCCTCTTGTTAATCCTATCTCTAACCCCGGTTTTTGTGTTGAAAATTCCCACATGCCCATAAATATGATCATCAGGCTCCTAAAATTTATTCAGTTACCATTACAAATAGAATTCCCCCTCTAATATTTCAAATCCAGTGAAAGTAAAATCTTTCTTTAGCACTGTACCAGATATCGCTAGGAAGGAGCAAGTTAGCCACCAAACTCTTTTGCTTAAGGGTCACTGATTTGTTTTTCTATTAATTCATTGCATATTTCTTGAACACAATCTATGTGGCAGGTATGACCCTAGGTCCTTGATCTATATCAGTAAACAAAACTGACACAAATCCTTTCCTCTACAGAGACTACATTCTAGCATACTTTCACCAAAACACAACTTGAGTTCTCTCTTGTTACCAGATGGAATGCTTTAATCTTTGTAGAGATACAGTTTAGCAAAGAGTGAAAGTGTGTGGGTACATCTGAGCCCTAAAAGAGGCCAAGGATTGAGGATTTTTTTCTGAATATGATCTCTTTTAATCCTCACAGCAATTGTATTTTTTCACTGAGGAGCCTGGTGTTCAAGGTGATTTTACACAGCTTGTATCAGATATAACTGCAGTAGAGCCCCTGTTTTCTGCCTTAAATCTGGTTTCCTCAGATGGAAAGACATGCTGTGGTTGTTTTTAGCACAATTCTTTTCCTTAGATTACAAACTGGCCCCTCAAAGATACTGATCTGCTTTTCTATATCAATGTAAAATACTCTCCCTTACATATTTCCTATCAGAGAAGTAACAAAAATATAAATGCTCCCTCTCAGAAAATAAAAAAGTCTTCTTCTTTATCATGACTGGATTCTTCTGCTTGCCTCCCCTTCCTCAAATATCCTCTTTCACTTCCAAAGGTTATCTGGAGGTCTTGCCCCAACAACACTCTAATCTGTCCTCTCACAGAGGCTGCACATTCTTTATGGTTTATGTTTTGGCATAAAATAACAAACATATTTATATTGGTCTGGATGTTGTTGGATTTCTGTTCCTCTACTAGTTATCACAATGCAAGATTAAAGGCGACCTTTTATCCATTTTCACTATTGGACTGTGAACTCTCTGAGGGAATGTGTAGTCCAATCTGCTTTTAGTGCACCAACTTGCTTGGAAAGTGCCTGTGTGTGACCCCAAAATATGTCCTCAGCAATTGGAGACATCTTCCCATCCTATCTGTGTCTCTCTAGGTCCCTAAGAAGCAGACAGCAAGATGGGGTTAAGATGTAAGAGGATTTGGGGGGAAATGCTGGGGAGGGGGAGTGGAAAGCTAGAGATAACTGGGTGTCATCATCTGGGAAACAGGTTGAAACCCTGTGCAAAAGAAAGAGAAGGAAGCTCTTAAAGTCCAAGCTTCAGCAAAGTGGTCCAGAGCTAGAGTTTCCATCAGGAATAGGCATGTCTCAGTAGCCCTGCTGTCCTCAAGCATGGGCTTGATGAAGACCTTAGGAAGAACATCTTCCAGCATCACCATGGGCCAGAGTTCAGAATGTGGCAGCTGGGGCTATTGGCCAATTAAATTCCTCACAGTAGAAGATCTGGGAGATACATTGACCAGACTGATACAGGACCCTTGAAGCATCTACTTCCACTCTTAACACATCATGTGTATTCCTTATATATGTATATTTTTATATACATATATTCCATGTGCATTTTTTATACTTACCTATTTTGCGGCAGCACAATAGGTTGTTGACCCCACGTATTTTGTATTTCATTTACTTGAAATTCTATACATATATACAAATGAATATGAGTACAAAATATAATTTATATATTTAAATATGTAAGCACAGATATGTTATTTAATTTAACTATAGTTAAAACATCATTTTAAAGTACTAAAGAAGAATATAAAGCATTATACAATGATTAGAGAGTGGTATGAGTAATAATTTCCAAATATAAATACTATATGGTATATAAATAAATTTTTCAGACATATCGTAAGAAATAAGTACCTTCTATTTTTGTAGGATTAGAGAACTGTCTTGACATTCTCACAGGCATAATGTGCTTTTAAAATTGTCTAACATTTGCATTTGATATATACTTTATATGTTATGTTATTCGATATCTTAGGTAGAATCACCTAAATCAGTATTAATAGTAGTAGTAGGGAAACACACTATAAATTGAGGCATCTAAATGATAATGAATTATTAAGCAAGTAGAAATTCAATATCAAGCAGCCACATAAGGAAAGGATTGGTATCAAATAAGCACCTTTTGGGAACTCAGAAATTCCCTCAATTTTAGGAATTAATAGTTTCCTATGTTTAGGTGAAGATTTTATTTTTTATTGAATATCTGATGATGTGCAGTGAAATATAATGTTTTGTAGACCATCACTAAAGAATCTCTATTATACCATGAATAAAATTCTCATATTCTTCAAATTCTTCACCAAGAGCCCCAGAGAAACAGTAAGGCAAACTTAGAAAAGTGATTTCTCTAACTTTCAAGGGCATAACTCTAATAACTCCATTTAAACCAGCGAGTGTAGGCGTTATATTTGCTGGTGACAAAGCTGCATATTTATGGATCGTATTCCCCGAGGCTATAAAAAACCAGGGACATGTGGAAGAGAATTACTTTGAAAAGTCTTATACAATATGAAGAAGAGCACAAGAAACAATTTTAGCCTTTGCATTTTGGCTTTTTTCTAGTGAAATTCTCATCTTCTACACGCCTCATTGTGGAAGGGGTGAGGGGTAATACTTTTTCTAAGCTTTCTGCTGACAATGAAGTTTACTTCCAGTCATGATCAAGGACCCTCTTTTCAGCTCGGATTTAGGGTTTGTTAAAAGTACAGAATATACCATTACAGCACTGATCTTAACAAAACCTTTCTGAACCTTCAGTTTTGTTGTTTGATTTTGTATTTTTAAGCTAATTGCACACGCCACAACATTCTGCAGCAGCTTACTAACAGGGGAAGAGCGGAAATTCAGCCTTGCTATTCAGCATGAACTTTTCAATGATTCTGTTTTCTGTATGATCATCAGAATTTTCCTCCCATAGCTGGAGACCTGCTGAGATGTGTATTTAAGCGCAGGAGTGCAATATTAGCCTCATGTAGCAGGAAGAGAAAACTGTAGCTTTTCATGTTTTAAAGTCTTTTCTTCTTAGGATGCTGATTGCAAGCTAACGGGTAATAATTTCCATCTGGTTGTGTCTTGCACCTGCTTTACAGCCCCATTTTCATCTTTCTCTTTGAGGAGGAAAGTTTTTGCTTTTTCTTCAAGAGTGGCTAATATCTACTGTAAGAATACAAATAATAACAAACATGTGGGCTCCCCTAGCTTTCAACAAAAACAAGCTTTAATTAAAAGGCAGCAGAAGTCATGAATCTCTACTTTTTTAGCTAGAAAACAAATATGAGAACTCCTGAGAGTTAATTTTATTTTATTTAATCCTTCCTAAAGCATCAATGGCTTGGAAACTATTGAGGAGGGTTTCAAAATAACTCACAAATTAAATCAAGTTGTAGTTAACTTTCTACAAATAAATGCTTGTAGAAGAAACATGTGGGAGAAGCATATAAAATCTCACGAATAAATGATATCCCCTTCCATTGTCTACAGTGTGTTTTGCACAGATAAAATGCTGAAAATTCCCAATCGATCTTACATTTCTGATTAAATTAGGGGTGGAGACGATGAGGGAGTATTTGGATTCCATTTAAATTTCCATTCACCAAGGCACAATGTTCAGATAAGTCCTGTAATGACCTATCAACTACATATTTGCTCGATGGGCAGTAATACTTAACACTAATATAAAATATTTGTCAAATTGTATATAAAAATCCAAATTTGCTATGTGAACGGCAATTCTGGAGGATAGTCAATATAGCAAGAAAATGATGATCATTTGAATACTGGGTGGTGGCATCCAAGGAATACTGGTATTGCAGAGATGTTGAATTAAATATATTCTCTTCAGGAGTTCCCATCATGGCACAGCACAGCTCCCCCCCCCAAAAAAAAGGCCAAAAATATATATATATATATCCTTTTCAATTAAAAAGTCTATTTGCTTATAATTGGCTAAAGCTGATCTAATCATTTTCCTGAATAATTTTGATTTCATTAATATCATTCAGACTATTACTTTATGTGAAACAACCAGAAAAAAATAGGGCCCATCCAAGAAGACTTGAATGTATTACATTATTAATATTACAATTAGATGCTCTTATGCTATTGCAATGAAAGAAATGTATTAAAAATCACTAGCTACTTATCACATGTGTAATTCCATGATCAATAACTGTATTTTTTTCACATTACCTGAGGTTCTTGTCCTGCTTTATTACCATCATCTAGTTAATATATGATCTTCTACTCCTTAAAATTTCTGTACATTTTCTCTCTGATTTTGTACCCATTATTTTATTCATTTATTTACTGGTTCTTTCAAGCAAGACAAGAAGATGATAGATTGATAGACTAAAGAAAGAGAGAGAGAAGAAAATGGAGTATTTCTCTGGAGCCTTGAATGAGACCAGTTAAGTAAGACAGATAAGACACATCAACCAATACCTAAACCGTGGTTGGAGTTCAAATTATTTTGACTAAATTGATGATGGGCCCATAAATTCAGTTGTTAAGTGGAAGGACAAGGTGTAGGAACATCTATTGTAGATGTTTTAAGGTATGTTTAAGAAAGGCTTAGGTGTACATAAAGGAGATATCTAGGTGTTGAATGAACCAGTTGAACAGGATGCAAAAACTTGTCCCAAATTTTGTTTCAAAGGGAAGCAGACCAAAAATGAAGTGATTTCAGCAAAAGAAAGTACTTCCTCATAATTAAATTGGTCCAATAATACGAAGTGCTACATGTTTTTAGAGACTCTGGCAGAAAATTGACAGGATCACAAATGGGAGGCCAAGTGCAGTGATGCTTCAGAATGGAGGATGGGTTTGAACATTTCCAACCTTAAATTGAGACATTGTGATCTCAATATATGTAGTATAGCTGTGAGAAATATTCTTATGGAATATCTCAAAGCTCCCTACTGATCATGTATTAAATGATTTGTTCATTTGAAAAAAATAAATTACATATTTAGTATGTAAAAATGTAAAATTATTATTACAGCAAATTGTCTTGCATGATGGAAAGACTAATTAATTCCAACTAAGAGGGTATGGCTGTGTTTGCTTTCAGTATTGAAGGTTGGGCCTTTAGGCAGGTTGGGCCATTGACTGAATGGGAATTTCTTCCAAGGGGAAGCATGTATTTGAAAATAGAAAAGTTTTTTTTTTTTAAGCTTTCTATTTATATTTTTAAACTCTATTTTAATCAGTATGATAGTACTACTTGCAAATTTTAGAGGACAAGTCTAGAGATATAGACAGAGACCTTAAATGACATACTAAATTGTTTGGATTATATCTTAAAGTCGACATGCAGTTAGTTTAGGTTTACAAATATTGTTAAAATTATATTTTATGACAGGTTCATGTAGTAAATATTTCATCGCAGCTACTCTATTTTTTATGTTACATGTTTTATTTTTTTTATTCTTGAAATACTGCTACCTGCCAACTGTCAAACAATTTCTGTCACAGAAATTACCAATAACTGAATATTTTAAAATAAACAGTATTTAAGTTTAACAAATTCCTTAAATTCTTGAATGTCCACTTTATTTTTTATTAAAGTATAATTGATTTACAATGTCGTGCCAATTTCTGCTATTCAGCAAAGTGACTTAGTCATGCAATATATGCATTATTTTATGTGTGTTTTATATATATGTGTGTGTACACACACACACACATATAATTTTTCATCATGGTCTATCCCAGGAGATTGGATATGGTTTCTTGTGCTGTGTGGTAGGACCTTATTGTCTATCCATTCTAAATGTAATAGTTTGCATCTATTAAGCCAAGTTCCCCGTACATTCCACTCCCTTCCCCCCTCCCTCATAGTAGCTACTTTAAATAGTGAAATGGTGGTGTTTAAAAAATCAATGCTTCTTGGAATTTCCTTGTGGATCAGCAGGTTAAGCTGTCAATGCTGCAGCTTGGGTCACTGCTGTGGCTCAGGTTTGATCCCTAGCATGAACTTCTTCGTGCTGTAGGCACAGCCAAAAAAGAAAAATCATTGCTTCTTTTAACTTATAATAAATACTAATAAAGCTATTTGAAAGAGTTATTAATAGACTTCTGAATAGTATTTGAAGTGAAACCTTCCGTTCATAATTTTTATTGTATCTTAAAGAATGTAATATCACATAATCACTTTACTCTCTCAACATTATTTTTCCAAAAAATATCTTATAATAATAAAAGCAACTTGCAAAAGTTTCCTATGACTCCATTTAATGTAGTATACTTTTGCAACTTGCTGACATACCACCACCATGTACCAATGACATTCATTTTTTTTCTAATTCTTCATAATAAGTTTGATCCTTTCTGGGACTTATTTGCATAAAATAATGAAGTAGGATTACAGGGGAATTTGCAGCAGTCTTATTAACATACACCCCAACACACTTATACAAACATGCATGTGCACGTACACACACACACACACACACACACACACACACCTCCTGTGGCCTCATATTTGACATCAGAGGAGGAACACTTATTTTCTTTCACTTACAAAAGCAATTTAAGAGCCAAAAGTGGAGTTCCTGTTGTGGTACAGTGGAAACAAATCCAACTAGGAACCATGAGGTTGCAGGTTCGATCCCTGGCCTCACTCAGTAGGTTGGGGATCCAGCATTGCAGTGAGCTGTGGTGTAGGTCACAGACCAGGCTTGGATCTGGCTTGTTTATGGCTATGGCATAGGCCGGCAGCAACAGCTCCAATTCCATCCCCTAGCCTGGGATCCTCCATATGCCATGAGTGTGGCCCTAAAAAAAGGACAAAAAGACAAAAAAAAAAAAAAGCCAAAAGCAGTAGGAACAAACTGGTGATTATTCCGGTCCTTAAAGAAATCTAAATACCTGTGTCTTAAATATTGTTATCTATTAAACCAAAAATACTTTAATGAGTTTCAAGAAATGCCATAGAATTTTGGTTAGATAAGTATTCTGGAACATAATCACAAGTTAATTAAAAGAAATTAGAGATATTTTAAAATTCTTAATAGCACCACATCTTATAATTCTATTCACTACATTTCTAAAAGCCCTCCCATTTTAATTTGCATTTGCTTCTTCTAAGTCAACATGTTTTGATCTTGTGGTAAATGTTGTTTATAACCCGAAGGTGATTATAAAACTACATCCTACTTATTACTTAATAGATCTTCAATTTAAAATCAGTGCACTCAATTTACCTCCAATAGATCTAAACAAATACTGTATTATAAAGGTCAGATTTGACTGGCACAAGTAAACAAGTAATCTTAATAAAAACTCATTAAGAAGAAGCATATTTTCTACTTTCAGCTTTTGAGTGAAGTTGCTTTTTAGAAATAATTGAAGGGAAATTAGTCATATTTCTTTTTATGGTATGTATTGTTTATCAATGCAAAATAATTTTTTAAAATGAGGCCAATTCAGAGTACTGTTTTTCCCTTGATACAGAGCATAAGCACATATTTTTGTATTCTAATTTGCAAGCCTATTTGGAAGAACTATGAACTCATGGCTCTTGAGGTAGACAGGAGTATAAAAGAGCTGTTAGTTCTGCTTAAGTGTTATACATATAAATTTAAATGTAAAATATGTTTGAGTAAATGTTAAAGTTGAAAAGAAATCAAATAAAATACCCTTCAATGGTACCATACTAAGAAACCAGTCATTAAAAAAAAAGTTTTTCTCCAAATGAAATATGATTTTAGTAAAATCTAAGTATGTTTCAAAGGGTTTATTTTCAGGTCCAATTTTATATGGTTAAAATGCACTTTTTTTTCTATTTTTATAAACAGATTAACAGGTGTAACTTTCCTTCTGGGGAGGTTGCCGATTTCTGTGCCAAAATAGTTTTTCTGATCTATAGCTAAATAACTCATTCTTTCTAATAAATTCAGGTTTCCAACTGTGGCCTTCCTTGAAGTGCAGGCATCGTTTTATCTTCTTCCATTTGTCAAGTCATAATACATGTATCATTCTTTTTTTTGCCATTTTTCTACTGAGTTTTGGGCAATCATTAATTTCATGGAATATTAGAAAAGAGGTAATTTAGAAAGAAAAATTAAAATTGCTTAATTTTTCTGTCATTAACAAAATGAAGTGCTTTCTCCTTCTTTGAATTTTATTATGATAATTATCTTTATAATTAACTGTTTAACTGTGGTGCAGAAGAGGTGGGAGATGAGGACTCTTGTCTAGTCACCAGAGCAAAATGTATATCTTGACATTTCTAGAGAAATTGAGGGGGCAAATTGAAAATGCTGGATATCCCCACCCCAGCCCAAAATTTATGAAAATAAATCTGTTGTATTCTTTGAGACATAACATCATTTTCTCATGTAGGAGAGATAGAATACTACTCATTTGAGTCAGGACTAGGAGAGGATAGGAAGAATCGGAGAATTTTGCCCATAAACTTCCAAGTTGGGGGACTCCATTTCTACTTCTACTCCTACAAGGACACAAGGAAGTTTTGGCTATGATTTGAACAGGATGCAACCACTTCATTCAGCAGCATCACCTTTTTCTTCTCTGTGCCAAAATAAGCATCCATGGGTGTTTATAAGAGTACAGAGTCTCTTAAGAGTTCCCATCGTGGCTCAGTAATAATGAACCCGAATAGTATCCCTGAGGCTGTGGATTCAATCCCTGGCTTCATGTGGTGGGTTAAGGATCCAGCTTTGCTGTGAGATGTGGTATAGGTCCCAGATGTGGCCCAGATCTGGTCTTGCTGTGGCTGTGGTATAGGCTGGCAGCTACAGTTCTGATTCGACCCGTAGCCTGGGAACTTCCATGTGCCATGGGTGTGCCCCTAAAAAAAGACCAAAAAAAAAAAAAAGACAAAGTCTCAACATTTACATATTTGTACATTGTGTAAAATATGGATAACTCCTTGACTCATTGACTCTTCAATATGCTTCATTTCCTTTTGCTTCTTAGACTCTGCAACCTTCTTAATCTAAGGACTCTACTGCTCTTCCAATATTCAACATAGCCCTGAGCCTTCTCCTCTGCCACAACTCTGTCCTATGACAAACTTTCATGGATTTTTCACATGTGCAATTTTCTGCAGTTGTGAGGTGAGGTCCTGGTTCTCTGTGTATGGGGAGGGGTGGAGAGAAGGGTGCTTTGGAAGCTGCTTGGCTACCAGCTCTCCTTCCTGGTAATGGCTGCCGGCTTCCTCCCCAATCCCAAAGGGTCCACCCTCCTGCCATCAGGGATATGAATTTGCTTTTGATGACCTTGGAGTCTACTCTCATATGAGAAATTATATTTCACCTCTTAACAATAATTCTTTTCCTGTAATACTAGAAAAACAATTAATATTCTTAGGCTAAATCCATGGTATTTAAAGTTATCTTTTTTAAACAAGAAATAGTTGCTTGCTTCATCTTTCTGGACTTTCCTCTGCTTCTAGGACTCTATTCAGACTCCCCTCCTTCTCTAGTCCTTCCTTCTCACTTGTGTCAATTCTTTTCTCATTTTTTCAAATGTGAACATTAGAGGATCATAGCATTCTGGGTCCCAAATTTATCTTCATCTATCAAATGCTTATTGATCTCATACAGACATGATAGAGTTATACACCTTCTTTGTGCTAATAAATATTAAACTCTTTCTACAAAACTAGACTCATATGTAACATCCCACCCAGTGGGATTAGATCATCTGGTATGATGTCTAATAGGAATCCCAAGTGTAAATTGACAGCCCCACACACGCGTACACGTGCGCGCGTGCGCACACACACACACACACACACACACACACTCATTCTAACCTCATGGAACTTGCTTCCCTTTTAGTCTTCTCCCTTTCAGCAGGTGGCAGTGCTTCCATTCCTATTCTTGATGTTATGGTTGGGTCATGTGTACCTCTCACATTCTCTTGGCCAGTCCATCAGCAAATGCTGTGGGCCCTAAAATCAAAATATATACCATCTTGTTAACTAAAGCACCATCATATCTCAGCTTGATCCTATGGCTCCTAACTCTTCCTCTTTTTCTAACTTGTCCTCCTCCAGGCTATTATACTCAAAACCACTCTTCTAAAGCTTAACCCATTTTGCTCTTCTCTTTAAATCCCTGATTGTCACTAAGTGTGAAAGCCCTGAGACTGGCATACCAGGCCTGGTTTGGATGATCTGCCTCACTTTCCTCACCTTGCAGCAGTTTTCCTTCTGTTCTTTATATACCATCTACCCTGTATTCCTCCATCTTCTCATAACTTGCCAACCTCTGGCTGTTACTTCTGTCTGCAGTAACCATTCTCTACATGCCCAGGTTGACCTGAAATAGACTACCAGATATTTCTCTAGCAATGATGGGTTTATTTAGAATCAACAGGGAATTGCCATTCAGGGTCTACCACCATGGTGAGCCATGAAAGCTTCACAAGAGAAGGAGAGCACTTTCATAGAGGAGAAAAGGAAGTCGGGAGGGCCATAGTAAACAGAGTCCATGACTTTTCATTGTCTGAGATCTTGCCAGGAAAGAAGAATCTTCTTCCTCTTGGGCTCTACTATTGTAGCAAAGGATAAGAGCTCCCTCTTTTGGTCTCCCAACTCTATTGAACTGAGGTGTCTCTTAATTTTTTACACCATCGTGGCTTTAGTCCTCGTTTCTTTTAGCTCTCTGAATTCTACCACTAACTCCACTGTCACTCTTTACCCAGTATCTTACCACTTTATACCCATAACATCACCCAACATATATGATATGCACTCCTCTATTTGTTTATTGTTTATAATTCCTCTAATTGGAAAGAAAACTCCTTGAAAGTAGAACTCGATCTGTTTTGTTCTTTGTCATATCCTAGCCCTAAATCAGTGGCTGGTGCTCAGTAAACATCTTTGTTCTTAATGTTGCTTTCAAATAATCCCCAAATATATTTTCATTAAAAATACCTGTTTCTTTAGCGGAAGATTCCTCTGGCTTTATCTTTGTCTAAACCTCTACTTGCACAAGGATTTTGCAATGATCTTCTAGTGGTTTCCCTTTGTTCTTTAATTGTATTTTGAATGTAGATTAGGGTGACAGCAGCAGGAGAAAGAATTGATAATGTCACTACAGTACTGTTATATACTGGGCTAGATGTGCAAATCAGGATGCTATTGTTTATTTCCAAAAATACTCAAGGTTATTTGTTAGGAAGATTATTTCTTGGAATGGCTACTTCAATGTCTATCCTTCTTGATTCAAACAATAAATTAGTTGACTGTCTTGGAGCCAAGAACCCTCCACTTAGAGACATGTACAACACACAAACACCTCTAAAACAATTAAAAATAACAATAATAAGTAGCAACAAATTGAAATGAGTAACAATGCAATTCCAGTCATCAATAGTAATAATGTAGATCTTAAAGATATTTTAAGGGAAAAAAATTGAGATTATATCATAAAACACATAAGAAGATTTTTAGAAAACTCTCTTTAAAATGTCTCTTTTCTGCTGAAGTTCTTCTAATTAAGCCTGTTCTACATCACTTATCTCCCTCTTATCATGCACCTCCTGCCTAATGTATTCTCACCTTCTCTCTGTAATGGCTGTTCTAATTTCTATTCCCTTCTTAAATATTCCCCTCAGAAATTAATGTTATGATTATTGAAATTTTTAACCTAAATTCTTACTTCTGTTGCTGTTTTGACAAGAAAGCTTCATGAAAACTTTTGCATTGAGCTTATTGTTTTTTAGCCAACTCATGAGGTTGCTATTGCTAATGACATTTTTGAAATGTCTTCTATTGAAATACTTTGATCAAAAGCTACAAGAGCTACATTTCTTACAGCCATTTTCATTACTTTATTGTCATGCCTTGTGTATCACACAGCTAAATTCTGAAATCAGACACTTGGCTCAGGAATACAATCATTCTGCCAGAGACAGAAGTGTGAAGTGGTTTGTTGTTTTTGTTTGGGGGTGGGGGAGAGAAATGTTGCATGTTTTGAATACAAAATGCTTTCAATAAAGTTGCAAGCTGAAAACACAGTTTTTAACAGATAGAGAACAACAACAAAAAAGACTAAGGACTAATATGTTGGCTGAAAGTAAGAGCATCTCAGATGGGGAACAATGCATCTCATTCCTCTTTCAATAAATGGGAATACAGTGGCATTCTGTTGCTGAAAACAGATGCCAGCAGTTTATCTCCTAAATGCTTCAATATGGTGAACTTGACTCAGTATTTCCCAGCATGGAATGAAATCTTTAGAAATACTGCTATTTACTAAAATAAAGAATTTGTTAAAACATCATTAGCATATTAGAAACATCTGTACCCCCTTCACTATAAGAACAAAAGAACAAGTTCTCTAAGAATAAGCAACAAATCTCCAATGACTATATTGTGTCTTATTTTATGCCAACACAGCCTGCTTTGCATGAGAATTTTAATTAAAAAAATATCAGTAGAAGTATTCTAATCACACTAGACTCTTAGTCTTGGGGCAAATTTTCAAACTGAGCTAAAAATAATATTTTAGTACCCACATCACAATTCAGGTTGAAATTCTCCCACAAGAGTAATATGACTTCATCAAAATTTCAGCCAGCAACAAAGGATATGTACATGTGTAAGTGTGTATTGGGAGAGAGAGAGACTATGAATAATTTGCATTATGAAGAATTATATATTGTCTTCAGGTGAGCAAAATTTGCAATGCCAGACTGTCTTTTTGGCATGCAGATTATTTCCAGCTGAAAACAATCAAGGCTCAAAAGGCTCAGGAATATGCTTTGACCTTTCCCATAGCTGCCTGAAAAACAGAGTTATCTGCAAGGAATCTGGGCTAAGTGTGACAAAGAAAACTTGGCAGGGCCTAGAGATGAGTCCATTCTGTGTCCCATTGTCCCTATACCCAGCAGACAGTTGTTTACCAAACATTTGTTCATCCATCCCCATGTCAATTGGCTCTCTCCCCTTTGAAGTCTTAAACCACTCTCCCCCTACTTCCTCTTTTGCTTTCAGATGAAGGGTATATTTATGGTGAGGACCCTGGCCATTTTGGTAGGTTACTTAGTCTTTCTGGGTCTCCCTCTGTACTGAACAAACTTTGTGTGTCCAACCCAAAAAAACTGAAACATCAGAGTTTAGAGCAGAGAAAAGGTTTATTGCAGGGCCAAGCAAAGGGAACAGATGGATCATGCTCAAAAACCCTGAATTCCCTGATGGATTTGGGAAAAAAGTTTTTATAGGCAAAACTGAGAGTGAGGGCTGCTGGGAGTGTGACTTTCTCCTGATTGGTTGATGGTGAGTTAACAAGGCAGTGATCTAGGAATCTTGGGCTCAGCCAGAAATCTCCATCCTCCACCTGGGCGGGGGCCTAAGTTCCTATAGAGGAGCTCAAAGATATTGTTATGTATATTCCTTGAAGAGGAACTAGGACCCTGCCCCAAGCTGGACTCTTGTTTCTTGACAGCTCCTCCCTTGTTTCTGCATCTCCTCCCTTCCCTATCAAGCATTTGAATTTGCCTTTTGGAACTCAGGGAAGGTCAAGGAAACTGAATGAAACCTATTTCCTACAAACAAGTAACAGGGGACACAGAAAGGCTTTGTGCCTGGGAGGACCCCACATGGTCCTTCATAGTTTGATCCCAAGTATGTATGTTGTTAAACTTTTGTTTGATTTTTTTCCCATTAATCTGTCCCATGTCAATATACTTCTTAGACCATTCAAATGAACCTAGAAGACAGAGGAAAATTTCTTCCTCCCCAACAACTACTAACAATAAGAATAAATTACGTTTATGTGTTTACTAATTTACTATAGTTATAACTTGTTAGTAAAGCAGTATTGATTCTTCACACATTTGGCTAATTACATGACAGTGTTTGATGATACACCATCATGTCAATGAATAGCAAAATACCCTAAGAGAAAATTTAGGTAAAAATTATAGCAAATATAAAAGGAAGTAAAATTTTTACATCTATTAGTTTCAAGAAGAAGTTTCATGTAAAATATATTTCCTTGACTAAGGTGATTTTTGTGGCCCTAATTAGACATTTGAATTCTTTGCTTGTCAGAGCAGGAACTCAGTTTTAGTTAATAACTATCTATGCAACTCCAAGTAATCATCTTTTCCTTGAAAGTAAGAAATAATTATGATACTCTACCATCATCTTCACTGCTTTGATAGTAGAGAGAACCTGATCTCATCTTATGAATCTGCTAATTATAGTTGACCCTTGAACAACACATGTTTTAACTATGTGTGTCCACTTATACATGGATTTTTTTTTCCTATACAAAATTCTACAGTGCAAGACCCACAGTTGATTTAATCTGTGGATATGGCACTGAAACTAAGCAGGATCCTGTAGGGCCCTCTGGGGAACAAAAGCCTTTCCATATCCCCAGTTTCTTATTTGTAAGATAAAGACTTTAGCCTCCCAGAACTTCTTGAATACAAAGAGTAGATTCAAACAACTGCTAATCAAGGAAGTTAGGGGATGCAGAAACAAAAAGAGAAGCAGTCAAGAAATATTATTACAGCTCTGAAAGCAGGATCTTGATTCTTCCTCAAGGGATATACACAGTATCTCTGAAAGAGTTCCCTGGTGGTCTAGTGGCACTTTCAATGCTGCAGCCCAGGTTCAGTCCCTGGTCTGGAAATTGAGATTCCACATCAAGCCACTGTACATCATGGCCAAAAAAAAAAATAAATAAAAAAAATAAAAGCAAAATCTTTGAGTTCTTCTGGAGGAAGCAAGTGCTTTATTAGTTAGAGGAGTTCTTACTAGCAGTCAAAAAATGAATTTCCATATTTCCATGGCTTAATCTACTTAAAATGTATTTATTTCCCAACTTGATGGAGCTGAACATAAGCTTCCTAGGAGAGCTCTGCTCCAAGGGGTGACTCAGGTAACCAGGCTGTTTCTCCATCTTGGAATTCTTTGCCTTCAACATTTGGATAGACAGAGTGTGCAGAATAATGCTAAGGATCAGGATTAGAAGAATTTTATATCACTTGGGTCCATATTGCTTTAGTCATAATTGTGACATAGGCCTACCCTAACTGCAAAGGTGGCTTGCAAAGGTAATTTTCCTGTGATTTTGAGGAATGGAAACTAGACTGGTGAACATCTACCTAATTCCATCCAAATAAAAAGGAAAAAAAATGTTAATGGAAAAAAATGTTGAATCTCCCCTTTTGAGCCTGTTTCCATACAAAATGCCTGTACAATACCTAGGAGTTCTTCTGAAGCTTTGACTTGGGTAGAAAGAATACTTAGGAGATGGAGTTCCTGTCGTGGCTCAGTAGTTAATGAATCCAACTAGAAACCATGAGGTTGCGGGTTTGGTCCCTGGCCTTGCTCAGTGGGTTAAGGATCCGGCATTGCCGTGACCTGTGGTGTAGGTTGCAGACGTGGCTTGCTGTGGCTGTGGCATAGGACGGGAGCTACAGCTCCGATTAGACCCCTAGCCTGGGAACCTCCATGTGCCCCAGGTGTGGCCCTAGAAAAGACAAAAAGACAAAAAATAAATAAATAAATAAATAATTAAAAAAAAGAATACTTAGGAGAAAAAAAATCTTATGAGCAAAGGTGAAAAGTAGGTTCTCTTGCTATTCTCAAGAAAGAAAGAATTTCCCGTTGTAGCTCAGTGCATCATGATCCTGACTAGTATTCGTGAGGATGTGGGTTCAATCCCTGGCCTTGCTCAGTGGGTTAAGGATCGTCAGCTGTACCTCTGATTTGATCTGTAGCCTGGGATCTTCTATATGCTCCAGGTGTGTCCCAAAAAAGCAGGAAAAAAAAATACAACAGAGGGAATTAAGAAAACTATCACTATTGTATAAACTACGATTATATAAATGCTGTCTTACTTGAAACCATTTTGCTAGTATTTGAGCAGTTTAAAGTAATGACCAAAAGATTTAAAAAATTACTGACTTAACCCAATTGTTAACTGCCAATTAATAAAAATTATCCTTAATTTGAGACATCAAAGTACTAGAAAAAAATTAGAAGACAAATCTGCTTGTGATTTAGGCTTCTATTCCAAGGAAGATAATTTTTAAACTTTTTTTTTTTTTTTGCTTTGCTGTGAATAAATAGATTTAATTAGGAAAAAGTATAAGTATATTTTCAATATTTCAGATTCTCATATTTTTCATTGTTTTTACATTTTCTTGCATGTTAAGTTGACATGAATAGTAGCGAAAGAAATTAGTCATGTATTTCACATTCAAAATCCAAATCCCTAAGGATCATTGAAGTAATCCTTGAAAAAATATTTAGTATTTTCGAAAGTGTAACTAAAATGGTACAAACACCAAAATGTAAGCTAAATGGTTAAAAGCACACATTGCTATCATTTGGTAGATTTCGCTAAGTGAAAGCACTGCTTTTCACCTGTATCTATAGCTAATCCAAGGTTAACAAGAACAAAATAAGCAAGCATTAATTTTGTACATCATAAACTTTGGTAGATAAGTATTCAACTGTGGATTCCATGGAGGAGAAAGTCAACAATTCTCAGCTTCAGTTCTGGGAAATACATTATTATCTTGTTTTCCAAAGACATATATTTGGTAACCCCATATGGAGAAAGTCTAAAGTTTGAGAAGTGCCAACTAACAATTTTCACTTGCCATCTACCTCTACAAGAATTACATTGCTAGCAACCATGGCCACTGACCTTCAACACACCTTAAAGGGGTTCAGAATGGAGATCAGGAGTGAGGCACTCTGTGCTCTGGGAAAAGATGGCACAACAGGCCTTCAAATACTTAGATATTTTCAGAAGATTTTATGAGCCCAAAGTATTAAGCCTCTGCCAAAATGTGTGCTTGACTGCATGTATGCCTCTTCACCAAAATCCTATCTAATACTGACTTTCCCCTCACCTCTTCAGAGCAGTTGCTCAGAGCTTTCTGAGATGCTGTTTCTGGCCCATAGTCCTCATTTTGTCCCAAATAAAACTTAGCTCTTACATTGTACATATTTTTCGGTTGACAGAGTTAATATAAACACTTGTCCTGATCTCTCTCTCTCTCCCTCTTTCAGTGAATGGTGATTCCACCTAATTATCTACATTATATAATAACATTAAAAAATATAAGGAGCAAGTTTCTTGGTGGCCTAATGGTTAAGGATTGAAGCTCTGTCACTGCTGTAGCTTTGGCTAGATTTCTGGCCAAGGAACCTCCATCTGCTGTGGGCATGGCCAAAAAAATTAAAAAATAAAAATAACAAAATATAGGGGAGGAAAATAATTTTTCCTCTACTATTCTAGTTTCTTGGCTGTGACCCCTTAATAAAAGACATTTTAATAGGGGAAAAACAAACAGAAGTTTAATAACATGTATATACTTCCTGTATACATGGAAGAGACTCAGAAAAACTGAGTAACTCCCGGAAATGGCCTAAACATTTACTTAAAATTCCATCTCCAGCTAAAGACAAAAGAAGATCTTGGAGTGGGGGAAGGAAGGCAGTTATAAGGAGTTATCAAACAAAGCACAATAAAGGAAGGTACGGTTTTTATGCAGATTTAAATCTGTTGCTTTCTTCATTGATAAGAGCTGTTAGTTTTTAATCATCCTTCTCTTCCTTGTTCTAGGAAGGAGGAAAATTACAAAGGAAGATTTTCCTTATAAGTGTAAATATCTCTTATAAAAGAGTAACTTCTATTAGGTTTTGAGAGCTTCCCTGTCTGCCGTTTCTTAAAAATAATCAACCTAAAATATTCCTTGTGCCAAAAGAAATACATTTTGTTTGGGGTGGCAAATTCTGCTCCCCTTTAGAAATATACCGAAATGTTGCTTCACTTCCTAATCCAAGTGTCTAGTTTCAAATTACTTTGTCAACTTTTCATTTCTAAGTGTCTAATCCAAAGTCTTTCTTCTTTTATTCTTAAAAAATTTCTTTATCATTCAAAAACCTCTTTGAAGTGGGAAAGGAGCAAAGTAGGAGGTGAGTAATTAAGTCTTTAAGAAAACAATCTGCTGTTTCCACAAAAACAAAACCAAACCAAAATACACCCGTAACTGTCTCCTAAATTACCACACTAAGAAATAGGAAACTCAGAAGCCTATCCATCCTAGCCTTCAAAAGCAGGACACAGAGGCTTAATAGGGACTGGCTTGAGAGGGTCTGGATAAGGGCAGCCTGGTAAGCAAGTATTTGCCAAGTCGGGGAGCTAGTTCAGCATTGGCACAGGTGCCCTCCTCCACTGCTTTGGGACATATAGAGTCAACATTTAGTCTATTGTTTTACATGTAAAGCCTTTATCAATTAATCTCTTTTTTTCATATTTAAGTATTTGTTCTTAGTGTGCCTGCTGAGGCTGAGCTGCAAAAAAAAAAAAAAAAAAAAGTGCTATTTTAAATGTATTGACTGTCTCCCCCCCAGAACATTTCTCAGTAGGAACTCTTCCAGTCAAAAGATGTTTTCTTCTAACCTGCACCCCTAAACCACTTTCTTCAGTTTGCTTTTAGGATTAGTCTCAGTTACTGTTCCCATTCTAATCATAAAGACCCAGATCGTTCTATGCCTGTGTCATTATTCATGCCAACAATAGAAGGGACATGTATAGTATGGAAGACCCATACAAGGCATCAGCAAACCTGCTTTTCTTCTTCATGAAAGTAGTCTATGGAGGCAGACAAAATTTGCTGTGTCATAACAGGTAACACTTGCACCCAATTTACTAAGTGCTAGATACTCATAAGCGGTTAATGTGGCTTATGTAATTTACAGTTGTCCCTCTCTATCAGCAGGGGATTGCTGCTAGACCTGCTGGCAGATATCAAAATCTGAGGATGCCCAAGTGCCATAGTTGGCCCCTCTTGTCCTGATCTGTGCACACAGGTCAGAAGAATTTCTGGCATGGCGAGGTGAAAAAAAAAAGAAGAGTTTATTGAGATAAGAGATGTTGCTAGCTCAGTGGGACAACTTCCTGATGATCAGGGAGGGTGGACTCCAGATGCTTAGTCCCATCTGTTTATGTAGCCCAGGGAGAGGGGAAGTCTTAGGATACACCTACTTACCTGTAGATTGGTTGGAAAAGAGGTGCCTTATGATACATTTGCTGGTTAGTTGTAGGTGTATAAGGCCCCCATAGGGGTGGAGTGAGGACTGGGTCACATACCTTTCCTAGCAGAGGGGTAGGAAGGAGTAGGCCAGGTTGCTCAAGGTGGAGGAGGAGGTATTACAATGAGACAGATAGGGTGATGATAAGGGTCTAGTATCTGGTCTTGGCCAGAGGCTTTGAGTTCTGTCTCCTTGAAGAGGCCTTGAAGTCCAACACCTCTGAGGTTCCAAATTCCTGGATTCAACTATCCATTGACTGTGAGGTACTGTAGTATTTATTGAAAAAATCTGGGTGAAGATACATCTGTGGAGTTCAAACTCAGGTCGTTCAAGGGTTGACTATATTTCTCATTACATGCATTTGAGGAAATCATTGATTCCCTTTACAAATGGGAAAGCTGAGTTTCCCATCCCAGCACAGTGGAAATGAATCTGACTAGGAACCATGAGGTTGCAGGTTCAATCCCTGGCCTCGCTCAGTGGGTTAAGGATCCGGCATTGCCATCAGCTTTAGTGGAGGTCGCAGACTCGGCTTGGATCTGGTGTTGCTGTGGCTGTGGTGTAGGCTGGAAACTGTAAGTAGCCTTGATTGGACCCCTAGCCTGGGAACCTTGATATGCTGTGAGTCCGGCCCTAAAAAGCAAAAATAAACAAACAAAAAACAAATGAGGAAGCTGAAGCAAAGAGAGTTGAATAAGTTCTCTGAGGTTTGCTCTCTAAGGACTGGCTTTGAATCCTGGCAGCCTGAGACTGCCAACCCAAGAAACCACAAGAGTATCATCCAAAAATCAGGACATGTGATAAGGATGTTAATGGCAGGAGTGAGGGGGTTTATAAAAGGCAAATAACAGAAGGAACCAAAGGGAGTTCCCAGGGACTATATCCTGGAAAGCACTATTTAGAGGGTCCAGGTGTGGTTTCAGGGAAGGTGAAAAATAAAGTTAAGGATGAGTGTGGCCTGGATTGTGAGAGGGGGCCAGGGCTGCGTTCATTTATTTGAGGGAAAGGTTTTTTTTTTTTTTTTTTTAAAGTATTGGAAAGTTTAGAGTAGTTGTTTCGACATGGAGGATATTTGGGGCTAGATTGTGCCTTCCCCCTTCACTCCCCTTTCACCCCCACTTCACACTTAAACTCATGTGTTGATGGCCTATGCCTCAGTACGTCATGTTGCTGAAACTAGGCCTCTGTCCACAGATGCTGAACAGGAACACAGAGACAGAGTTTTGGATAAGGGAGAAAAAAAGTAGCTCTTATTGCTTTGCCAGGCAAAGAAGGCCACAGCAGGGTAATGCCTTAAAGACTGTGTCCTCCATTGGGAGTTTTATAGTAAAAAGGAGAAAATAAGGGTTCCAGTTAAGAATTAGTGTTGATGGCAAACACACATTGCTCTTTCATTGGGGAATCTTTGGTCATCCAGATTTGTGTCATGAGATCTCAGTGTGTCCCTGGTGGTCTCTGGGTTATGGTATCTCAGTTTTTCCTAAAATAAAAATACTTGTGAAAAGGGCCTATTGATCAGAGTTTAGGGCAATCTAGGAAAGTCTCCCCTAAAAAACGCCCATCATGTGTTTACAATCTTTGACCCACAGGCAATTGTGCTCAGGGTGCCTAATCTGTGGCTCACAGGTGATTGTGTTTAGGTGCAGTTAGGCTGGGGAGAAGCACAAGAAAGAGTTCTAAACTCTTCAGTTTTAAATTGGTCGTTTCTAAAAGAAGCATTAAGGAATATAGCTTTTCTCTTAGCTATATTAGGTGCCTGCATCAGCTAGAATATGCCTGTATTTGGAAATAAGGCCATTAAAGTACTGATTAAGGTAAAATGAGGTCACATGAGCAGGCCCTACTCCAATATGACTGGTCTCCTTATATGAAGAGGTGGTTAGAACACAGACACACAGCGAGAAGACCATGTGAGCACATAGTGAGAAGTGAGTTGTGTGCTATTAAGGAGAGAGGACTCAGCAGGAGAAAAACCTGCAGACCACTTGACCTTGGACTTCTACCTCCAGAACATTAACAAAATACATTTGTTATTTAAACCACCCAGTCTGTGATATTTTGTTATGACATCCATCATTATCAGCCTTCTGAGATATAGAACAGAGCAGAAAAAGAAGTGTGTATGTCTATATATATTCCCTTTATTTTGGACATTATTATAAGTAAAATAGATGAATATTTGCTCTCAAAATATACTTTACATCAAAGTTCATAGGAGTTCCCATCATGGCACAGTGGTAACGAATCCGACTAGGAACCATGAAGTTGCAGGTTTGATCCTTGGCCTCACTCAGTGGGTTAAGGGTACGGCATTGCTGTGAGCTGTGGTGTAGATCACAGACACAGCTCGGATCTGGTGTTGCTGTGGCTGTGGTGTAGCCCAGCAGCTATAGCTCCCATTGGACCCCTAGCCTGGGAACTTCCATATGCCGTGGGTGCGGCCCTAAAAAGCAAAAAAAAAAAAAAAGTTCATAAAAGCATTATTCATAATAACCAAAAGATGAAAAAAACACAAATGTCTATTAACAGATGAATGAATCAGCACAATGTGGCATATACATTTAATGGACTATTATTCAGCCCTAAGGAATTAAAGTTGTATACATGCTACAGCACGGATCTTGAAAACATTATTCTGAGAGAAAAAAGCCAGACATTAAGGTATGACAATGGAATAATTCCACTTAGATGAGTCATCTAAAATAAGCATATTCATAGAGACAGCGTAGAATAGAGGTTACCAGAGGTTGAGGAGAGGGGAGGATGTGGAATTATTTAATGAATATGAAATTTCTCTTTGCGATTATAAAAAGTTCTGAAGATGAATGCTGGTGATGGTTTGCACAACCTTGCAAATGTGCTTACTCTCACTGGATTGTATGCTCAAAAGTGGTTAAATGGTAACATTTATGTTGTATATATTTTATCACAATTAAAAAAAAAAATCTGTCCTTAAAGAATTTACTTAATATGGGAAAAGCAAATCACAAAACACAGAAGATGGAGATAAATCCTGAGGAAATTCAATAAAACAGTGAATAGCATGTAAAGTATATATGTGTGCATTATGTGCGAGACACATGGATGTGCAGGGATTGCCATTTTAGTAGAATACCTGGGAAAATTTGTGGAAGAAGTGGCATTAAAGAAATGATCTCCAAGAAGTGAGAGTGTTACCCATTCAGAGACCTAATGTTGGTTCACAACCTTGGGAATTTCTTGGGTGAAATTCAAAACTGGCCTTGAAGGTCAGGAGAAACTGAAGAAAGAGGCAGACCAGTCTGGGTGGTTTGCTACCTACCTGGCAGATAATAAGCAAAAAGATACCTCACCTATGAGTCTAGTCTCAGAAGCTGCAAGATGAGTAGATCTCCCCACCAGCCCACCTGAATTGTGAAACCTTACATAGAGGCCTTAATGGGGTTCGATCACTTACTAGTCTCAATGCCATTTGCTCTCTCAAGGATACATTTTTCAGTGGCTCCTAGAAAGGAACCATGGGTAGAATGTGCTTTCCAGGATGTGCTTGATTGCCTGGGTCCAGTTGAGTGTCAACATGCGGTCACTTCCTCTTGCTCACCCCCTACAACACACAGGGAGAAATTATGCCTGGCATTGGAACAGAGCTTTTAATGACTCTGGGAACAGAAGAGGACTGCGGGCTGTCGAATTGAAGGAGAGAAGTGGTGACGTTAGAAACATCTTGGGGATCTAGAACACATGGGTACTCAAGGGCATTCTATAAACATTTTGTTTTTGTTTTGTTTTGTAGTCTGAGAGAGATGGGAAGTTACTAGACTCTTCTGAGCAGACGCATATTTCACGACAAAACCGTGGGAAACACACTGATACAGTCTCATTCCCTCACTTAACACATGTGTGCATCATGGCCTAGAAAGGCTAATATGTTTCCCTACAAATTGCAGAGCAGAGATTGGTACCCATGTTTCCCGACTCCTGTTTGTACACCGTTTCTCACCATGTGATTCCAGTTCATTACATCACTCAGAGGAATTTGTGGACAGCAGCTGCTCAACATTGGTGATCTTTAATTAATTACCACTACTCCAAGCAGTTAGTATAATTTAACTTGCCTCTGATATTCATAGGAAGCATGCTTTTAAAGGTATCTATTCATCTAAATTATTTATATCTATATCCATTTCTATCTATTATCTATATATGCATATACATATGTGCATATATGTATATTATCACATAAATAATATGGGTGGACATTGCATATGCATATGATTCATATTATAATATGCAAATTATAAATGTGTATGTTTGGAGATATATTTAATATATTAATTAACATTATATCAGTATACGTGTGTGTATGTGTATTATACTTACAGAATTACCTATATGTGACTATATGAATTATAGCTCAAAACACCTAGGCTCCAGGTCTCAGCTGAGACCAATTGAGTCTTTAGGGTCTGAGAATGAGATCTGAGTGGGTGTTGTTTCAATGTTGTTGAGTTCAAAAAGGTGAGCCAGGTGATTCTAATTTGTCCCCAAGGTTATAAATACTCAAAGGGAGATAGTGTGGAGGCTGCAAGGAAGAACAGAGGAAAGAAAGGCCATGGACTGAGGTTTGGGGCAGCAAAATAGAGGTAACTTATGACATGTTTTAGTCTCTAATGTTTAATTATGCTAACTTTTTTTTTTCTAAGTTTTCTTTCTTTTGGCTGCTGTAATTGCCATGATAAATTCTATATTAAAGTATGGGAACTTTGTATTTTTCTACAAATAACTCAGTTGAAGGTATTATCATTCAGCTACCTATTTAGTTTTCTTTGTTCTCCTTTCAAAATGCAGTCACAAGTGTTGCTTTTATAAATCCTCTTGGCCAATGATATGTGAGTCTGATTTTGTTTTTAAGAGGGCTTTTGAAAGCATTTCAAGTAAATTGTCAGTTTTGAAGAGCACTGCAATCAACTACTGCAAAAACAGAAAACTAAAATGATAGACATGTTTCAGTACATTGCTTACAAGCCAACAATTTGACAAGGGCTGTTACAAAGAACCCTTGTCGGTACTGAATGGACATACGACACAGCAAAATAGGCATGGGATTTGTCAAAGGTATTTCCTAAGGCATTGAATTCCTGGAATGATCAGTCTGGGTACTAGAAATTTGCCTGAAAATATTACTTTGTAACAGTTTGGTTGAGACAGTTTTTAAGCACTGCAGGATTTTATGTTTTTGTGTTTTCTTCTAGAACATGATAATGGCAAAAAAAAGTACTAGTTAAGAACCAGTGACCTACTTACTGTTCTCTGGTGGGAAGTATCATCTTGTCCCTTATTTTTCTAGTCACAGATGGTTTACAATACACTCTCTCCTTTTAGGTAATTTGAAGAAATATTCACAAGCCCTGCCCCATTTTTATGCTTCCCTAAAGGCCTCTCCTCCTATTCCTCCTCCTTCTCCTTTGGGTTTTACTAGTTTCTGGTGCATCCACAAATTGGTGCCAGCAGAGAGTCAAAAGCCAATGGAATCAAGAGGTGGATCAAGGTGGGTGAGAGTGTCTGAACTTCATGATCCACCTGCTGACCCAAACCTCAGTCTTGTTTTTGTGAGAGTCATTCACAAGTTCTAATCCTCTGGTCCTCAGGCCCTCCACTCAACACCTCTTTATCCAACCCAAAGCAAACACCACATTTCTTGTCACTCACTCCAGTGGGTGATGACACCATAACCTCTGCTAAAAACATCAGTTGAGTTAGCTGGGAAACTTCTTAAGTTGGGGGAGAAGATAAGGCCATGGGAATCACAATCGGGGGGGCTTTAAGGAGAAAGAACACATATCAAATGTCTGTTATTGCCACAAGTTCATTTCTCATAATTAGCTCAATTATGAACACACACACACACTACAGGTAATACCTAGATACACACTCAGCAAAGTTTTTATGTTTGTCAAAAGTTCAGAAATAGCAGAAATAAAACCAATAGACTTGCTAAGGTAGTAATTAATAATGGTTTATTGTGAACATACCAAAAAATACAGATTGCAAACTGGGAGTATTCAAATCAAAAATGTGGAATAAAGCTCTGGGGTATAATGTTTTAAAGCAGCTTGTATTGTGAGGAGGTTGTGACTTTATTCTTCGGAGTGATTTTTTTTATTTATGATATTAGAATTTTCTTAAATGATAGGGAATTGGTTAGTGTTTACTTGATATTAATTTTGGTGAAGAGTTTTTCACTTTTGATTTCTAGAGGCATAAACAAGAAATGACTCAGGTCAAGTCAGTGTTGTGAAATAAATTAAGCTTTGCTTATATGACTAAACTGATATTGGTCTGCTTAGGGAATTTTTAAGGCTGGTCTCCATTTGTTTTTTATTTTAACAACTTCTAGTTCTTTCCATTAAAGAAGTGGATATAAAATTTTAGTAACACAAAATGGAGATTCAGCTGTTTTATTGGTAATCAGCTTTTTCCCACTGTATTGGTTCCTTGCCTTTCCTCCAAGGACCCTCATTTGCATTGTAAAGTGGTATACAGCTGAGTCTGTATACCAGCAGCCAGACAAACTCGGGAAACTAGTCTTATTTTAGATGGCTAAAATTCCACACTTAGAACAGTCATCATCACCTGTGTTTCCATGGTTTCAGTTAATGATGTTCCTAGTTTGATGCTTCATAGGTCCCAGCAATAGTGGAATGATAGCAGAAAGAGTGAAAATAGCAGGCTCTCATGCCCTCTTCAAGTTACCGTATTGCAGATGCTTGAATGTAGATTTATTCCTCTTAAAAAATGTTTAATCTGTTAGTGCTCTGGAAGGTTTATAAACTGCCATAAAGTTTACTAGATGAGAGTGTTTTCACATTACACAAAACCAGTGTCTGTGAATCCTTCCTGAACCTCCTATTAACAACTTCCAGCAATATCAGCAGTCTGCAATTTTAGTCTTTAATGACACCTATCCTATTACAAGCAGGAAAAAAAAAGTCTCAATTTGTATAAAGTCATAATCAGGTGATAATAATATCTACTCCCTTTAATTAGTGTTATAATTATGTAGGTAATTATTTCTAAATGTATGAAAGTATAATGTAAAATAGGAACAAGTAAATGACATATCCATGCACTTTTTTTTTCTCTGTACAAATATTAGTGTTGGTGGGGAGGTCATGAAACCCATTAGGGTATTAAGTACCTTTGAAAGCTGAAGAGTAAATGACAAATGGAAGAAAGGTTCAGAAAATGGAAGCTGAATGTACAGAAATTAGGGCTAATTTTAGATCCCATGAAATTATTTTCTGACATAAATGCCTAAGAAAAACATGTAACACATGAGAAAATAGTTTTCTACTCAAATCAGTATATGGTAACAAAGAATAAACTTCCAGAGGGAAAATCTTTTTGAAGCTCAAGATATACAGGTGTAAGAAACAGAAATTAAAAAACAGACATTTATAGAGTTCCTGTTGTGGCTTAGTGGATTAAGAAACTGACATAGTGTCCATGAGGATGTGGGTTCCATCCCTGGCCTTGCTTTGAGGGTTAAAGATTCTGTATTGCCACAAGCTGCAACGTAGGTAACAGATGGGCTCAGATCCACTGCAGCTGGGGTACAGGTCTGCAGCTGCAGCTCTGATTTCACCGCTAGCCCAAGAACTTCCATATGCTGTGGGTGTGGCCATAAAAGGAAAAAAAAATTTTTTGAGCAAAATCTTCCAAATACTATCTAGGGAAAACAATAAAAATTTAGTATACTAAACAAATGTTTACAAGAACAGACCAAAGTTTCAAAATTATGTCCCAGCAGCATACCCAAGGGAGATGTTTACAAGAACAGAGCAAAGGTTCAAAATTATGTCCCAGCAGCATACCCAAGGAGTATTCTTCCTTTGCCACATTTGTATTACATATAATTATTCTCTTTTCTTGGGAAAAGTCTTGTCTTGAGAAATACCCTAAAGAATCAATATTTCTTTTAGAAATATAAATGATGATCAAAGGAGTTCCCGTTGTGGCTCAGTGGTTAACGAATCTGACTAGGAACCATGAGGTTGCAGGTTCAATCCCTGACCTTGCTCAGTGGGTTGAAGAACTGGAGTTGCTGTGAGCTATGGTGTAGGTCGGAGCCGCGGCTTGGATTCCATGTGGCTGTGGCTGTGTCCAGTGGCTACAGCTCCGATTCCATCCTCTAGCCCAGGAACCTCCATATATGCTGTGGGAGCGATCCCAGAAAAGGCAAAAAGACAAAAAAAAAAATCAAAAATTAGAGGAGAAAAATTTAGAAAACTGAGAAAAAAATTAATACTCAAAGTAATCTATTTTAACATTTTTATGAATATGATCATTTGATATGCAATAATTGTTTTAATTAGAAATTAATGAACAAGATTAGATGTTACCCTATGGCCATGATTTTCCCTGGTGATAGAAAAATATTATTAAAATTAAAACTCCAAGTAGATAGGTATAAAATTTGTGGATAAAAAAGTATAAAAATGGGTAATAGTAATTTTTCCTGAAAATAACTTAATTTTAATTTTGAAAAGCCTACTACTTCATCAGGATTTAATAAGCCCTCAATAGACCATTGTCTTTTTATTTTGGTTCATATCAAAATCGCTATAGTGACAGGAACAAATTCTGTTTGTTAAAATGGTATAGGCGTCAACAGGCCTAATAAATGAACTACAGTGGTGTGTTCTTGGAAGCCAGGATTGTTAATCTCTACAATCACCCCAACTGTGATTATAGCCTCTCTTAAAAAGAAAATTGGAAATCAGGCAAAAAATGGCATTCTAATGCAGGCATTCTGGTGTAATTGAGATTGTTTATTCACAGAGTGTTTTGTTTATCTTATGTGCTGCCAGACATCTGGATAAAGATGGAAAACTTTAGCAAAATATTAATCATCTTTCCAAGTGCCTAAATATTGACTGCATTTGATGCTTCACTCTAAATATTTGATGAAATTTAGCATTACCTACAAAATATAAAATTGTTGTCTCCTTATCTTTAAAGTTATCTTCTCACTCTAGCACTCCACACTTAGAATACTCTGATTTGGAAAGAATATATGATGGAATTTTAGAGTTGGTAGACATTAAAATAATACTGGCCGACCTTAATATTTGTGGCTAATAATTTTAAGAATTAAAAGTTCACTTTTCTATATCATGTGTGGTATTTGTAGCCAAGTATAACAAGAACCTCTGTCTTATGCAGTAAGAACCTTTTATTTTCTTCCCAATGAAATAGCCCAAAGCGCTAAAATCATTAAAATTAAAATGAGAAACTATACAAAGTTCTACCTGTTATTCTCATTACTGTGTAACAGTCTTTGAAGTTCTACTAATTGGAATAATAAAATAAAAATTTGAAAAATAGATAAAAGGATTTATTTTTGTAGAAGATATGATTTATCATGCATCTCCAGTAAAATACTTTTGGAAGTATAGATAAACTTAATGAGTAAACTTTATTAAAAAATAAAACTTTATCTCTTCTAACTTTATTTTATGGGAAATAGTCCATTCTCTTTAATGCAGAATAAAATAGAATTACAGTTAACAAGTTGGCACAGAACCTACATAAAGAAATTTGTATAATGTAATGGAAAGATAAAAACTAGGTCAGAATATGTGAAAAGTAACTAATATCAGAGTATATAAAACTTACTATGATAAAATTCTTGTTTCCTTACAATTAATAAACAAATATGTTTTAGATAAAATTGCAACAGTAACTTTTGCCTTTAGGTATAATCTTAAATATGTATTAAAGAATAAATAATTGAAAACCATGAAAACTTAGTGTAACTATCAGGAGTATTAGTCATTGACACATACTACAAATCCATCTTTTTTTGTTTTATTTTGTTTGGCTTTATCTAGGGCCGCTCCCATGGCACGTGGAGGTGCCCAGGCTAGGGGTCGAATCGGAGCTGTAGCCACCGGCCTACTCCAGAGCCACAGCAATGTAGGATCCAAGCCGCGTCTGCAACCTACACCACAGCTCACGGCAACGCCGGATCCTTTAACCCACTGAGCAAGGCCAGGGATCTAACCTGCAACCTCATGGTTCCTAGTCAGATTCATTAACCACTGCGCCACGACGGGAACTCCTACAAATCCATCTTAATAGTGTTATGTAGACAAAAAATATACAAGTAAAGCAGTGAAACAAAATTGAACATCCCAGGAGTTCCTGTTGCAGCTGGCTCAGCATTTAATGAACCTGACTAGGATCCATGAGGACGTGGGTTAAGTCCCTAGCCTCACTTAAGGATATGGTGTTCCCATCAGCTGTGGTGTAGGTCGCAGGCGAAGCTCAGATCCTGAGTTGCCGTAGTTCTGGTGTAGGTGCGCGGCTACAGCTCTGATCGGACCCCTAGCCTAGGAACCTCCATATGCAGTGAATGTGGACCTAAAAAAAAAAAAAAATTAACATCCCAAAGTGGATTATAATATACATAACTGTATGTACACTGAAAGCCATTTTTTTTAAATCAAAAAAGAAAATAACCCAGAAATTATCTGAAAAAAATGGAGCAAATCAGCTCCCGAAAAGAGTTCTGCATCTTGGTGATCACATTTATTGGAAGAGTCGGAGAAAAATAAAAATTCCATTTAGCTTAATTTCTGAGTTATCTGCAAATCAACTTAGGAGTGGAAGAATTTGTTATTTCTTAATATCAAAATGTACCCAGGTTTCTCTTTTGATTGTCTTCTACATTTAAAGAGGCAATCACACATCTCCCATTTCCACACAGGATAAATTCTTTGTTTCAGCCAAATCTCAATGGTGGGGCAACTAGCACAACACCATCTTCCCAGGTAAAGAGCATCAGAGTATTTTTTTGCTGATTTATATATCTCCTCATATGTTTCTTCATGAAACTGTTGTCACAGTTTCTTTCACATCTCCCAATATCATATTTAAGTGCTGATCATAAGCATGTAACCTGCCTTGAAGCTCTCTGTCATTTCTCATTTTCACATGGATTCCTCATCCAGGCTGAGCCTGATGAGATCCAGGGGCTCTTCTACAGTGTTGGTAGTTTGTTGCTGGTCCACATCATCTGCCATGTTTCAAACCCTGCGCCCTTTCCCCCTTCTCCTGAAAGCCATTTTTTAAACAAAATATGTAATGTGAAATGGAATATAGAAATCGATTACTGATCTAGAGGAGATTTAAGATTTACATTCAAAAGTTAAACAAAAATGTTCAAAAAACAAAAGTGTTGCAAGAAAAAATAGAAATATCTTCTGTGCAAGCAATAGTTTTATAAATCTTGAAAAATTAGCACTGAGGAACCCCTCAATAAATGCAGATATGTATATAGGTTTTTTAAAATGTTCATGAGACCAAACATACTATTGGAATATTACATTGAGTTGGGAATGTTTGTTGTACCTGATAATAAAAATTGCCATTTATGACACACAAGAGCTTTTATGTTACTACATTTAAAGCAATTTGTGAGCAACATAATACTTAATTTTTATTTTAATCTGTACTGATAAATTTTGTATTTAACAAATATGTGCCATTCACCTGTAAAGTAAATCGCTGTTATTTGGTGATTTTTCTCTCACTTTGATCTTCTTCTGAATTATAGTACCCCTTCTTTTAGCATTTTAGTTATAGATCCTTTTTAGTAAAATGTAACTTTTTTCTAGTAATTAACCTAGAGATATGAAAATGCATAACTGATAATTCACATTAACCCAAACAAGTCATTTTTGAAAAACTGCTGACATCCTCAAATGGTGTGTTTCTTCTTAAATCTTTATGCTTTTTATTTCTATTTTAAACTCATTAATTTTATACAGTTAAAATTTATATTTTCACATCTATTTGCTTTTCTTTTTTCTTCATTTCCGTGTATCTCTTTTACTTCTAGTGTACTTTTTCTTGGGCCAAAAAAAGGGTCTCTTATAGTTTAACGTTTGACAACTGTTTCGGAAAATCTTTATTTCACGATTAAAAACATTTTTGTTGGGAATAAAAGCTTAGGTTTGCAGGTATTTTCTTTTAGAAATTTAAATATATTTTTGGTCTGTTGTTCCAGTATTTTCTTTAATAGCCCATTGTTCCTTTGAAGAAATATGTATGATGTCCTAGATATGTTTTTTTCTGAGTATTGCTTAGGGATACTTTAGCAAGCATCTGTAGCAAGGGAGTAAATTGATGACGATAACTTTGAGTAGTTTTGGGGACTTTGGGCCTTCTCTTCAGTTATTGCCTTTTTTTCCCATTCTCTGTCCTTGCTTCTTGAATTATAATGTAAATTAGATCTCCTTCTCAAATCACTCTTGTAAACATTTTTTACTCTTTTTGCTTTTGTTTTTCAGCCTATACATTTTCTATTGATCTTCCATTTCACTATTCTATCATTTTCACTGTCATTAAATTATCAATTTAGTTCTTAATTTCTATTTTTTAGTTCTATAATTTTCATGTAGTTCTTTCATAAAGGCCATAGCTCTCTTTAAATTTTGTATTCAAGTTGACTTACAATGTTTTGTCAATTTCTGCTATACAGCAAAGTGACCCAGTTATACATATATATTTATATACATTATTTTTCTCACATTATTCTCCATCATGTTCCATTCTCTTTTCAAATACATATCCTTTCAACAATTTTAACCCCATTAGTCAAAGCTGATTTAAAGGCTATTGCTGGTAACCTCGATATCAGAGTTACATGTGGATGTGTTCCTATTGCCTCTTTATTCTCTTGGTTCTGGCAATTTTGAGAAATTGGAGAGGTCATGAATACTACTCCTTTTTGCTCCTGAAGATTTACTGCCCTAATATTTAATAGGTAAAATGGAGACCTATCATTCTAATCCAGTCAGGTACTGAGCTGATTCCAGGCTGGGTTGTAGTTTTTATAATACTCAAATTACACTTCAGGGTACCTTTTTACTAAGTCTCCTCCTCCTTGAACAATTCTGAGTTTGTCTTGGCACTGGGAGTATGCCGCTAACAACTGTCTGATTTCAGTGGTTTCTTACCCTGCACAGCTGAAGACTGGTAAATGCCTATAGGGAATTTGCCTCCTTTCTCTTGAAATCACTGGTCTCTTTAATCCCAGAGATGTTGCTGCTCTGAATCGTTTCTTTACCCTAGGAAATATTTTTGTTTTGGGGAGTCTCCCCAAACTGAAAAATTTTCAAACTTCACTGGCTTCTCTTAGCTCCATCCCTACCCAAGGCTTCCTTGTCTCCTCATTCACACTGAGAATTAACAAGTGCTCTGGGGTAAAAATGTAGCTCACTCCATGCTGGTTCACATATCCGTCCCTTAAGTCCTGATTAGCCAGGTAACTCTTAGAAAAAAAGAAAAGTACATGGGAAGTTATCATTTAACAGGTACAGAGTTTTGGTTTGGGGAGAATAAAAAGTTCTGAAGATAGTAGTAATGGGTGCATAACAATGTCAAATATAGTTATGTTAATGAATTTTACACTTAGAATTTACCACTTTATTCATCTTTATGTTATGTATTTTATCACAGTAAAAAGTCCTGATTTGAATTTGTAGTCAAGAAATTAACATGATTTTTTTTATGTATTAGTAAAATTAAAGATTCTCCTACAATGAATCATATCACAACTAGGTTTATTTTATATTTTAAGTTCCAAGAACACATTACTGTCATTCTTTTCATTTCAGTGACATAAACAGTCATTTAATTTCCTATGGATTTGTATTTGTGTATATATATATATATATATATATATATACACAAATACAATATATATATATATATATTGAATGCTACTACTATGCAGCAATTACACTTTATTTGCCAAAGTATGGTAAGCAAAATGAATATAAAAATTTAGGCAATTAACAGGAAGGAGGAGATCATAAGTAAGATAGACCTTGAAAGGTAAACATAAATATTTTCATGATAATTTAAATTGTTAAAACCAATTAGAACAAGTTACCTTCAGTAATGTTGTTAAAATTGATTATTAACTGCCCAAACATTTTAAAATATGTTTAGAGATATATTAATAGACCATTTCAAGATTCAAAATATTTTTCTTTTGGGGCCATTTTTGTCCTTTCACATTTTCAGCTAAAATGTAAGACTTTCTTTTCCATTTATTCTTCAAGGATAATTCTTCTGGTCTAGTTTCCTGGTTCAGCAAAATGCAAATTCCAAAGTTTGTAAAATAATATGGGAAACAGACTTTTATGTCCGTTTAATGGGGAGGATTATCTTTTCCACTATGATGGAAAGCTTCTTTTGCATCAAAGGAGTCATGTAGAGGGACAATCTACAATCCAAGGGCAAGTGGGCCATATGTTTTTACATCTACCTGAATGTTGCCAGATACTTACTTCTGTCCCTTGGTTGAAATCATTCTGTGGTATTTTACACAGATGCAGTACCTTGCACTGGAAGAAAAATGTAATCATATTAATAATTAAATCTCTTTGTAGTATTTCAGTCAAGTAGGTTAGCAGAAAAATAATCAATACCCTCCTTAACCTAAGGTTCCAAAGTTACAGGGTGAGACAGGAAAACAAAGCCTCTTGATTTGACTAAATGTTTTCCCCTAATCATTGTAATTTCACCTCTGGCTATGCACAATGTGGGGTTGCTTGCTTAGTGCTACTAAGGTACTATGATATTTGCATGTTATTTTATCAAAAAGTTTTAAAGTCTAAACTTCATTCTAAACAAAACCAGTATTAAAGTCTTACAAAAATACAAAGTAGGGGATCATCTATTTATTTATAAAATAATCTTTAAAGGATAAATCTAACAAATACTAATAAATTGTAACAAAGGAGAAAAGAAATCATTGGTATCTGAGAGTTCAAGTGAATTAGCAATTATAAACTAAACATGGAGACCCAGAATTAGGAGAGAACTCAAATAGACTATTCTAAGATGTAATAATTTTACACAATCACATTTACATTTTTACTTTAGTGCTTTTTGCATATTATAATTTTTAAAAATTTGGCTTTCACTTTGTATTAACACTATGATTTCTGAATTGTTGAAGATCATGAATACCTTTCAATTTTCTATTTTAGAATTGGCTCCATGGCACAGACTCCCATGCGTTTGAAAGGGAAGTGCATTCATTTATGAACTACTATGATCTACATCCATCTTTTTGGAATTGCTTCCCTTAAACATTTGGAAATACAGTTATTTCAATGCACTAATATTTTCTCAAGGTATAACACTTTTACTGTTTTCAATAACTCACTAAAATTCCTTGTAACAATTATCCAAAGATAAGTCATTTGATAAATATTGTTTTCTCCAGAGGTCTAAATTGTCCACATTCATGCTTTTTAAAAAAATTGTTTTTTTAATTATACTTCTTGTTTTCATTTAGAAAATTTTACAAACCATCATGCTCACTATAAAGTACCAATGGACTGTATTTAATCTATTGAAAGTCAAGTACTTTTCTATTTTTCAGAGCATTATTAAGTAATTGTTTCAAAAAGCTTTGATGCTATCAAGTACATTTTCTGGAAATAATAGCATTGGAAAAGTTTATCTCTTAACATCTATTAACTACTTCAATGTCATGATGAAATTATTAAGAAGTAATATGGCAAAACTTAACTAATTTCTTAAAATAAAAAGTATTTATTTCACAGGCAGCAAAATTATATTAGCCAAAGTATTTAGGATCTAACTAAGATATTTGACCACTACTCTGCTCTAGGGAGGTTATATAATAAGAATAAAATTTTCGTATAACATTCTAGGCAAAGAAATACTTTGTATAGCTTATGCCCAAATGTTGATTACTTTAAAAATAAGAATCTGATTAAAATGAGAAACTCTGTGTTTTCATTTTTAACATGTTTAATGTAAATAGCACTCATTTCAAATGTTAGTATGAAATGTTCAAAATAAAATTAAACAATTGCAAATTAAGTGCATTTATTTTGGGGCATTTGATTTGCTGATCTTGCAAGACTAGAAGAACCATTTATATAGGTATATTTCAACTACAAGCATAAGAACCAAGCTGGGAAAAAATGTATGAGATAATCTTCCAAAATGTCCAATTACACTAAAGAATTTTGCCATTTACCATTATACCATGTGATAAATATATAGTTTAAAAAACATTAAAAAGATGCAGAAAAGTCTACAAAGACAACTCAGATATTTTACCATGGTACCTTGTTATATTTTACTCTAGAATGAAAAAAGTTGGATTTGTTTTACCTTACATGTTCAGAATTAAGTAATTATTCAATAATATTTTTTATTACATAAGAGGTGCAAAATTTAAAGATTTTAAAAATAAGCATAATATGCTTATTTTAAGAATGACCATAATAGTTTAGGAATTATTTAATACACCTTTATACTGTTCAAAACTATATAGTAATCTCTCTCCTATAGTCTCATCTTAATAAGGCTACCAGAAAAACTAGCAATACTAACTGGATTTTTTGTCAAGCCTTTTTTATTCAAAAGGTAAGAGGCGCACTGAATGGTTATAAATCTAAACTTCTCGTTATATTGAATCTCATTTTAACTTGATTACCTGTGTTTAAAAAAAAAACCCGATTTCGAGATAACATTCTGAGGTATTGGGGGTTTAGCCTTCAGTATATCTTTATCAATAGTTTTGTTTGTTTTTTAGAGACAGTTGAGATTCATAGCAAAATTGAGCAAAGTATGGAGATTTCCAGTCTATTTTGTCCTCACACTTGCCTCGCTTGTTCAGCATTCCCCTATGAAGCGATGCATTTAAAAAAAATTGATAGAGCTATACTGACATTATTATTACTCTCGATTCATAGTTTACATTAGGGTTCACTCTTGGTGGTGTACATTCTATGGTTTTGAACAAATTTATTTTGATGTGTATCCACCATGATTGTGTCATACAGAATACTTTCACTGTGTTTTGCCTATTTATCCTCCCTTGCTCCATGTATTTTTTTTTTTTTTTTTTAGGGCCTCACCTGCAGCAAGTGAAAGTTCCCAGGCTAGGTGTCGAATCGAATTCCATCTTCCAAATCAGAGCTGCAGCTGCTGGCCTGTGCCATAGCAATGCCAGATCTGAGTGGCATCTGTGGCTACACCACAGCTCACAGTAACACCGGATCCTTAATCTGCTGAGTGAGGCCAGGGATTAAACCTGTGCCCTAAAGCATACTAGTTGTGTTTGTAACCCACTGAGCCACAGCAGGAACTCCCCAAATATATCTTTTTTTAAGAGACAAAATCCAAATCATACCAGGGTAAAATATGCAAATTAAAGGATCAAAACATTGAACTGCTGAAATAATTTCACAGCATATTATCTCAAAGCATAAGCCTATGCAATTTACAGAAATAGGTAACCACATGGGGACAACTGGCCTTAACACTGAGGAAAAATATCATGTGTGAATCTCCTGCATGTCTTTCTCTTCTTAAAATGAAACATATCCTTGAGTAATCCCCTCTGAAAATATTTTTAATACTGATTCCAAATAATGTTTCATATAAAATGAGTATTAAGTGATTTAAAAACAGAAAATTATATCTTTATATGAAAGATTTATATCAATTTATTTTGTTTTTCTGTTGAATTCATGACTAGCCACAATCATTGTAGAGTATGTGTGTGTGCATGGAGTATAATGTGGAGTTACTCTTGTTCCTTGGTCTTGGCAAAACATGTTGTGCCTAGATGGACCTCCATTTGATTGAATCCAATAATAAATTTCCACAAATGCTTCTTAAGTCATGGAGCCATAACTAGAAGGAGGAAAGTCTGAATTAGAAGATATAAACTCTATCTTTGTAGACAAAAATCATATAAAAAATAAACCCTTAACAGTATTAAGTGGCTTAAAAACCACTAACCTTACCTTCAAATTACAAATCACAGTACAACTACTAAATATTATCAAGTGTAAGTTAAGACAGTCTTTGCTAAGAAATTAAACAGAAAGCATATATGTAATCTATTAATTATTTAGCTTATTAATGAATCATTTAATGAGTAAATATTTACCTGCCCCCTATTTTGGTAAACACAGTGCTTGGTGCCCACAATTTAAATAGGAAATTCTTCTTGAGAGATTAATGTGCTAGCATAAGGGAATGACATATGAACATACTTTAAAAATACTGGAAACAATGCAATATGAAATGATCATAGCTGAATCTAGCAAAGGAGAGGGAATTGGATTTACTTGAACTGATTCAGGGAAGGTTATTCCACCCTAAGTATTAATTATGAATAATGTTATTCTGCATATAATTTACTTTTATAGACACAGTAACTTTTCTTTATTATGTGATTCCTCTCTTCCTTTTCCTCTTCCTCTATTCTCATTTTCTTTTTTAAAACCTCCACATATCTTTTGCCCATTTTTCAATTGGGTTGTTGGCTTTTTTGCTGTTGAGTTGTATAAATTGTATATTTTAGAGATTAAGCCCTTGTTGCATCATTTGAAACTATTTTCTCCCATTCTTTAAGTCATCTTTTCATTTTCTTTTTGGTTTCCTTTGCTGTGCAAAAGCTTATCAGTTTGATTAATTCCCATTGGTTTATTTTTGCTTTTATTTCTTTTTTTTTCTTTTTTAAATTTTTTATTTTAGTTGATTTACATTGTTCTGTCAGTTTCTGCTTTACAGCAAAGTGACCCAGTCATATATTGAAACACACTCTTTCTCATATTGTCTTCCACCGTGTTCCATTGCAAGTGATTGGACACAGCTCCCTGTGCTATAGAGCAGGACCTCATTGCTTATGCATTCTAAATGTAACTAACAGCTTGCATCTATTAACCCAAACTCTCAACCCATCCCACTTTCCACCTCCACCTCCCCCTTGGCAGCCACAAGTCTACTCTCCAAGTCTGTGAGTCTGTTTCTGTTCTATAGATAGGTTCATCTGTGCCATATTTTAGATTCCACATATAAGTGATATCATATGCTATCTGTCTCATTCTGACTGACTTAGTATGAGAATCACTAGTTCCATCCATGTTGCTGCAAATGGCATTATTTTCTTCTTTATTATGGCTTAGTAGTATTCCATTGTGTACTTGTACCACATCTTTTTTTTTTAATTTTTATTTTTTTACAGAATAAAATACATATATTTAAACACAATTACATTCATACAGATTATTATATTATGGATCTTAAGAAACAGATTAAATGACTCCCTCTGGAGAAGTGAAATGGAAAATATGCTGAGACAAATAGGAAATTTATTCTATACTTTAACCCATTTTATATGGCTTTCATCTTTACTATTTAGTATTATCTATTACATTTCAATTACTCTTTAAATATTAGCACTATATTAAAATTGTGTATATTATGCAACTAAAATTTATAAAGAAAGCCTTATATACCATTAAATGTTTTATATAACATAATAAAAAGAATAACTTGTAAGAATAACAAAAATAATACACCCTCTGAAAATAAGTAAAATATCAAATGCATAAATTGGTTAAAAAACGGTGCAACTATATAAATATGTCCTCACAATTAGTTACATCTTATTGATTCTTCAATATAGGCATTACACCATTATAGGTGATGTGATAAACGACATTATAGACCTTACAACATACCATAGAGAAATGGTTATTAATACTATAATTATAGAACTGTATTATTTAATTGTACATTTGCATTATTTAATTATAATTATCATAAATTCTTTGATGGAGAGGAAATTAGAATCAGATCTAAGAAGACTTCAGCATTCCAAGAATGATGTCAAATGACCCCCTTCATGGTGGATTATGCACTTATTTACTATGATATATTTCTTCTCCAGAGATTCCTTGTTTGTGTATCAATTGTGGATTTTTGGTTTGCAGTTATTCTGAAGTTTTGATATTAGTCTATATATGAGATTGTTTTAAGTTGTTGTTCTCTTAATTGCAAGTTTATCTCCAGTGTCTTACATTTGTACCCATCTCTTCTCATGATTTCTGATTTTGGTGGTATAATTGTACATGGATGATTTTGTATCTTTACTGTATATATACTTTTACTGGTTAGCCTTGTCATTTGTGGCATTTTTGTTTGCTGTTGCTGTCTTTTCTTTTCTGCCTAGAGAAGTTCCTTTAGTATTTGTTGTAAGGCTGGTTTAGTGTTGCTGAATTCTCTTAGCTTTTGCTTATCTGAGAAGGTTTTGATTTCTCCTTCAAATCTGAATGAGAGCCTTGCTGGGTAAAGTAATCTTGGTTGGAGGCTTTTTCCTTCCATCATGTTAAGTATATCATGCCACTCCCTTCTGGCCTGCAGAGTTTCTGCTGAAAAATCTGTTGATAACCTTATTGGGGTTCCTTTGTATGTTACTTGTTTCTTTTCCCTAGCTACTTTCAACATTTTCTCTTTGTCTTTAATTTTGGTCAGTTTGATTAATAAGTGTCTTGGTGTATTCCTCCTTGGGTTTATTTTATGTGGTACTCGTTGTGCTTCTGGGATATGAGTGAGTGGTTCCTTTCCCATGTGAGGGACGTTTTTGGCTGTTATCTCTCGGAATATTTTTTCTGTCCCCTTCTCTCTCTCTTCTTGTGGCACCCCTATAATACAGATGTTGGTGCATTTCACGTTGTCCCAGAGTTCCCTGAGACTCTCTCCATTTGTTTTCAATCTTTTTTTTCTGTTCCACATCCGTAATTTCCACTAATCTGTCCTCCACCTTGCTTATTCGTTCTTCTGCTTCCTGTATTCTGCTGTTAGCTGCTTCTAGGGAATTTTTTATTTCAGTTACTATATTTTGCATCTCTTCTTGCTTAAGTTTTATATCTTGTATCTCTTTGCTCAGTGTTTCCTGTGTTATCCATCTTTGCCTCCAGTTTATTTCCAATGTCTTGCATCATCTTCAGCATCAACAGTCTAAAGTCTTTTTCCCTGGAGGCTGAGAATCTCCTCATCACTTAGCTGATTTTCTGGGGTTTTTCCTTTCTCCCTCATCTGAGCTATAGTTCTCTGTCTTTTCATTTTGATAGGTTTTTGCTGTGGTGACCCTTTTACAGATAATAGAGTTGTAGCCTCTCTTACTTCTGGTGTCTGCCCCCTTGTGGCTGAAGTTGGTATGGGAGTGTCCTGTAGGCTTCCTGATGAGTAGGGCTGGTGCCTGCCCACTGGTAGGTGGAGCTGATTCTAATCCCTCTGGTGGGTGGGGCTTAGTCTCTGGATGGGATTAGAGGCAGCTGTGTGCCTGAGGGGTCTTTAGGTAGCCTGTTTACTGAAGGGCGGGGCTGTGATGCCACCTGGATTGTTTTTTGCCCTTGGGCTTCTCAGCAGCTGACTGACTGGTGGGGCCAGATTTTCCCAAAATGGCCACCTCCAGAGAAAGGGAGCTGCTGAATATTCCTGAGAGATTTACCTTCAATGTCCTTCCCTCACAACAAGCCACATTCAGCCCTGTTTTCCCAGGAAGTCCTCCAAGAACTGCAGTCAGGTTTGACCCAGATTCCTATGGAGACTTTCCTTTGCCCTGGGACCCAGTGCACGTGAAAGTCTGTGTGCGCCTTTTAAGAATGGGGTTTCCGTTTCCCCCAGTCCTGTGGAGCACTTGCACATAAGCCCCACTGGCCTTAAATGCCAGATGCTCCAGGGGCTCTTTCTCCCAGTGCCAGATCCCCACATGCGAGGGTTTGATGTGGGGCTCAGAACTCTCACTCCTGTAGGTGAGTCTCTGTGAACCAGTTTACAGTCTGTGGAGCTTCCCACCTGGGAGGTATGGGGTTGTTTATATCGTGAAATTGCCCCTCCTACCTCTTGATGTGGCCTCCTCTTTGTCTTCTGGAGTAGGGTCTTTTTTAAGGTTTCCAGTCCATTTGGGTGGAGATTGCTCAGACTTTAGTTGTGAATTTTGTTGTTTTTTAGGAGAGAAGTTGAGCTCCAGTCCTTCTATTCCACCATCTTAATCCTCTCTCCATATTTTTGCTTTTATTTCTGTTGCTTTGGGAGACTGACCTGAGAAAATATTTGTAAGGTTGATGTCAGAGAATGTTTTGCTTATGTTCTCTTCCAGGAGTTTGATGGTGTCTTGTCTTATATTTAAGTCTTTAAGCCATTTTGGGTTTGTTTTTATGCTTAGTGTGAGGGTGTGTTCTAGTTTCACTGATTTGCATGCAGCTGCCCAGGTTTACCAGCAATACTTGCTGAAAAGACTGTCTTTTTTCCCATTTATGTTCTTCCCTCCTTTGTCCAAGATTAATTGAGTGTAGGTGTCTGGGTTTATTTCTGGGTTCTCTATTCTGTTCCATTGGTCTGTATATCTGTTTTGGTACCAGTACCACACTGTCTTGATGACTGTTGCTTTGTCATATTGCCTGAAGTCTGGGAGAGTTATGTCTCCCACTTGGTTTTTGTTCCCCAGAGTTGCTTTGGCAATTCTGGGTCCTTAGTGGCAAAAGAACTGAATAGACATTCTCCAAGGAAGATATATAGATGGCCAACAATCACATGAAAAAATGTTCAACATCATTGATTATTAGAGAAATGCAAATCAAAACTACCACGAGATACCACCTCACACCCATCAGAATGGCCATCATTAATAAGTCCACAAAGAACAAATGCTGGAATGGGTATGGAGAAAAGGGAACCCTCCTGCACTGTTGGTGGGAATATAACTGATACAACCACGATGGAGAATAGTATGGAGGTTCCTTAGAAAACTATACATAGAACTACCATATGATCCAGCAATCCCATTCTTGGACATATATCCAGACAAAACTTTCCTTTAAAAAAAAAAAAAAAAAAAAAAAACACTTGCACATGCATGTTCATTGCAGCACTCTTCACAACATCCAAGACATGGAAACAACCCAAATGCCCATCAAAAGATGATTGGATTAGAAAGATGTGATGTGTATATATAAACAATGGAATACTACTCAGCCATGAAAAAGAAAGACATAATGCCATCTGCAGCAATGTGGATGGAACTAGAGACTCTCATCCTGAGTGAAGTAAGTCAGAAAGAAAAAGACAAATACCATATGATATCACTTATATCTGGAATCTAATATAGGCCACAAATGAACCATTCCACAGAAAAGGAAATCATGGACATGGAGGACAGACTTGTGGTTGCCAAGTGGGAGGGAATGGGATGGATGGGATGCTTGCCTTTGGAATGGATTAGCAATGAGATCCTGCTGTGTAGCACTGGGACCTATGGTCACTTAGGATGGAGCATAATAATGTGAGAAAAAAGAATGTACACATGTATGTGTAACTGGGTCACCATGCTATTCAGTGGAAAATTGACAGAACACTGTAAACCAGCTATAATGGAAAAAAATTAAAATCATTATATTAAAAAAAACCCTCTACATCCTTTATTTTTATAGACACAGTAACTTTTCTTTATCTTCTGATTCTTTTTTTACTTTTTCCTCTTTCTCCATTACTTCTCATTTTCTTTCCCTTTTACAAAACCTGCCATCACAATTTTTTAGCCCTGACAAAAATATTCATATATCATATACTGAGTATTTTAATCAAAAATGGCAATACTGAGCATTTTAGTTGAAAATGCATATGTAATCACTTTAAGAAGATTTATTCCTTATCACTTTCAACATATGTTAACACTATTGATAACCTGAAATAGGTGAGCTGATGGGGGGATCACTGTATTTGTATTGCCTTTGAACAGCCCCTTCACAGCATACAAATATATGTTGGTATCCTGGTCATGTAACTCCATCAACTCTATTTGTGTAACCTCCAGAGTTATGCTAGCACTCTGCTCTTATAAGTTATCTTAATAAAATTCTCTCATTACTGCTAAATTATATTACTTCACAGTTAATCAAAGGGTGCTTTGATTACTCTGTAAAAATATTTTAAATGCACTTTTAACTTTGCTGTTTCAAGAAAGTTCAAAGTAATAAAGAGAACATAAGTGGCCTCAAGGCCAAATATTAGTAATTATCTATATAAAGGAAAGGAATAAAGGCTGTCTTGTAGGGAAGGGTTTTAAAGCTGTGTATGATTGTTTAGACTGTGCATATGTGTATTTTTACCATTTTTTGTGTGTATGTTCATTTTTACCATTTTACACAGACACGCACACACATATGTTGGACAAGAACATTACAAAACATCTGACTTAAACATGGTCTAGTGAATTGATTTCTTCCCAAACATTTCCTGGTCAGTTTGTTTCCTCTCTGACTGATAAGCTCCTTTCCCATCATGAGTGCTTCATATGTGGACATCTTGACTACATACTAGGCATCATTATAACACACTAAATTCTAAATATTGCAGTCAGTCTGGCAGCTCTAATTCTTCACTTTCTTCATTACCTGTTCCCTCACCTTCTTGGGGGGCTAGAGAAGCTGAGTGAGTAGAAGGGGTAAGTGATGAGGTCAATCTTTCCAGTGCCTCAGAAGTTTGATAAAATACAAATAAATGGAAGACATCGTTTTATGTACTGAGTTAAAAAAAAAACTATATGCAAATACATAAAATACTATATATTCTATAAGCACAGGACAACTTTTAATGATAGAATAAAATGGGCATAGAAGTTTAGACTATTAAAGCAGTGGACATCCCATCTGAAAATAATTAAAAATCCTTAATGTTATACACTAGCAAGAGAACTTTCTAAGAGGTGTTTTGGCTTGGGGATATTTTTTGGATAAAATAAATGAAGCCTATTAATTAAAAAAATAACAATTCATGAAGATAAATTTTAACATTATTGAATAAATGCCACAATTCATAATGTATTTCTACTTAAGAGCTTTTCATAAAAACAATTTTACTTTTAATATACTGAAAAGGCCTACAGGTTCCTAGTTTTTCCTATGAATTTTTAAAAACTCCTCTCCCTTCCCAACAAATAGTCACATAAACTATATTTGGAGGAAGAGGTTGATTTTTTTTTTTTTTTAAGACTCACTCTTTCCTGTTTGGAGTCAAATCTTTGGCATTTCACAGCCTGTAAATCAGAATCCTTGAGGGACTACTGCCATCCCAGCCCAGGGAAGTGATTTGGAGTGGCCCAAAACTCATAGAAGGAGTATATTCTACTAAGCTCTACATTGGCAGTTTGCTGTGTCATCAATCTCGTTCAGCTGAAAAGCTTGACAATTTGTCTGGACAACACTACATAAAGGATAGCAAAAGGTTATTGTTAGGTTATGAAGTTTTTCTGACAAGTACAACACATCAAGGTTTATATAAGCATAAAACAAACCTTAAACTCAAGACAGTGCTTTGTAAAGGAGGTTTCTACCTTTGTTCTAAACAAAGCTTTTTGAGCCTGCGTTTATCTATTCCAAGTTTCAGGCATGCAATCTGAACCATAGCGGTTATCTATCATAATCTCTTTTATAATGTCTTCTAATATTTAATGAAATAAAAATTTAATGCGAGAGAGAGTGAATGTCAACCTCGGTGTCAAGGACACAGAAACATCCTTTCATTATTTTTAGTGGTAAAGACATAGTATAATTCAGACCAATTGGCATACAATATATTTGGCATTCTTTGCTAACCATTACAAAGGGTAACCCATGTTTTTAATTGATGAAAGGAATAATGTTGAAAGTCTTTTAATCCATACTTTGTTATTTTTAATCTCCATATATTATCCATAAAATAAAAACTTGTCAATTATGACAAAATAAAATATATGGAAAGCTGATAAGGCCTAAATACCTTCACTACACTATTGATTATGTAGATATTTTTTAAGTATTCTCTTAAAATGTGTATCTCTTTCAGAAAGTATGTGGAGGACAAATATGCAAACTTGTAAGATTTAAAAAAAATGTTAGGAAGTCAAATACACATGCACGTAATAGATGATGCCCAAAACTATGCACAATGTTCATGTTAATTTAGCTTTAATCACAGTAGTTATTGCATTGCTTTATCAACTTAGTCCCATTCATTTATTTTAGAATCTATTTAAAGACACTAATTTATTTTAACGCCTACTAATGTATTTTAATTTAGAAAAGGTGATTAAAAGAATAACCAAGTTATTGCATTACGAATTTTGCATTGTTTTACACTTTATAACTATGTGAATTCATTGAAGTTGAAAACAAAGACAATCCAGTGTAGTTTTCCTTTTGTATCCTTTAATTGGAACATCTCAATAAATACAAGGTCAATTATCTGGAAAATTAACAAATTTCAAACCCTGGTATGAGTTCTGACACACACGTGCAATGTATTTTGTAATACTACATAAAATGATATGTGTTTTGTGTCCTATCATGTAAAATATGTGGTAATAACAAATGCAATATACTATATATTATACAATATTCTTACATAGTGACGTAATACAATCATAAAGTGTATTCATGTTTTAATCCTCCTTAGAACACAGATTACTTTAAATCCACAAAGATGGAACGTCTCATATTTTTAAAAATATATGTGTCTCTGAAAATGGTACCTTATATGATAGGTTAAATTTTTAATATAAAATAAGTAGATTTTTCCATCATAAACTCACCTTTATTGTCATCAACATAGGGAAAAGGTGTATTAGAAAGATCACAGAATTTGGGTGCAGAAATAGAACAGAGTTATATTTTGACTGACCCACCTTGGATTTGTTCAAACCACTTAGCCTTCTCATCATGTGAAAATGAAAATATTGAAAGCTGCATTCTAACCTTTTTATTTTTTAATTTTCAATTTTCTGTTCTCACCTGCAATACTTAAGTACTAGCTCATGGCTAGACTCTGTTGTTACAGTCCTACCACTCCCTAAGGCTCATAGTCACTTTCAGTCAATGAGGCCCTAGGAGTTAATGGAAAATTTGTTACAGGTGAGCTTTCTTGGCTTGGCCCACCAAGTCTTAGTCACAATTAAGAGAAAAGTGAAAAATCAGTGGTTATGCACTCACTGCAGGCCCCCATGAGTGATTTACTTCTTGAGTTTATTTCTCCCCATTCGATTCCCCATCCCAGTAGATATAAATCTGCATAGGTTCAGGATCTTGTATATAAACAAATGAAAAATCAAAATCACTGTCACTGCCCTAAGAAAGAAAATAATTACAGACAGTAACATAGGTATTTTTCCCCCTAAAAGTAAATTATTAATGCAGTTAATATGCATTGAAATAGTTCATTTTCTAAGGAATTTAATGTATAGCACGTTTAGCTCTGCTATTCTAATGTTGAGGTAACTATAGCCTTCAAAATATCATACTGTAGAAGTTGTACATAATGAAATTATCACAGATGTAAAGACATTGCATGAAAACCTATTTAAACATTCTCATGTGGCACTGTGCATTACCTATTCTAATTATAGGGTCATTCCTGTTTCTACATAATTTTGAAAGTGCAGATATAACCATCATGGATTATCCGAAGAGAAATGAAAGCATGAATCTTTATTTATTCTTAGTCTGCAGATCTCTCCCGTCATTTAAAGTTTATTTTAAATGCAAATGTGTTGTTTTGTATCTGTTAATTTGGAATGTTACTTCCTTACTTGACTTACTCATTGGAAAGAGTATTTAGACATTTAACTATTTTGTCCCAGAAGCCCAAAGCAATTATTTGCAAATTTATGCACATTAATTTCAAGCAGTAGTCAATAGTGGGTCAATGATCAGCTTAAAAACTATTGTGTATAAGTGCCATCCTGAGCTATTAAAAAAAAGTAAAAGCACTCTAAAATAAATGCAAGAGATAGACATATGACAATTGTGCACATAAAAGAACTTAGATATTGCAGTAGGGATGTTGCATTCAAATGTGTGTGTATGATCCATATTCCCAGCTGTATATCTGTAGATAAGTAAATAATTACTATTATTGTTATAATTCAATTGTTACTTGCAAAGAGGTCCTGATAAGGTTCCAGCCAATTAATATGATCTGAATATCTTAATATAATTTACCAAAACAAAAAAGTCTCTAATATTTGAGTCAGAATTTGTAAAAGGCCATTTCTGATTTCTAAGCCAATTCAACAATGTTCATTCTGGAAAACAGAGGTCCCAACTACAGTGGAAAAATGTTTTACATGAGATGCTACTTGCTACTTTTTCAATATAAATGGCAGGATTACCCAGGCATCCACTGAATCTCAGAATAAATACTATTTCAGTGGACATACAGAAGTACCTCAAAATAATGAGATAAGCAAGTTCATTAAAACTTATTTCTTTTTATTTTTTCCTCTTTTCTCTCCTTTTTCTTGTAGTCTTTCATTTTCTACCCCCCTTATTTTTTTGTTTACAACAAATGCTATATATCAGAAGTATGGATATTTTGATATGAGTATTACTGTTTCTAGCATAAGCTAGTTTATATTTGTGTATACTGGTTTCTCTCTCCTATTTTGGACATTTCTCAATCTTATATTCTATAAAGGAAAATTACATAAACATCCCATTACTAAGCAGCATTCCACTGGCTTGGCACCATTGTAAGCAAATTCCCTTTATACCAAAAAATAAAATTTTTGGTTCAAAACACAGTGACTTTGTATTGGAAATATTTTGAATTGTCCTCAAAGGGAAATGCAAGTAAAGTAAAATTTACTTGGGAACTTCTTGGTATGCACAGTAAGGTAGGGTATTTCATCCCTACCCTCACTGGAGGAGGAAAAAAAGGGCAATGAAAAGAGAGGAAAAAAAGAAATTGAAGTAAATGAGAAATACTAGGCAATGTCATATAATGTTTTGCAGTTAGCAACATTTAAAAATGTTACTTATGGAGTTGCCATTGTGGCTCAGTGGAAACAAATCTGACTAGTATCCATGAGGACACAGTTTCAATCCGTGGCCTCAGTGGGTTAAGGATCTGGCATTGCCATGAGCTGTGGGGTGGCTCTGATCTGGCATTGCTGTGTCTGTGGCGTAGGCCAACAGCTGTAGCTCAGATTTGATCCCTAGCCTGGGAACTTCCATATGCTGCTGGGGCGGCCCTAAAAAGACAAAAAAAAAAGTTTTCTAAACCTGAGACTGCTTCCTTCAAAATTCAGATGACTGTGAATGCAAACTTGATTTAAGAAAAGATTTAACTGACATTTTAAGAGGTGGACATAGGAAAATTGTGCTCTGGAAATGTAAATGAATCAAAATGGAAGTATATATATTCAGTAGTGTCAGAAGCCACAGCAGAATACCTATAAAAGTTAGGAATAGGTAAACATTGGCATTTGGATCGGTTTGCACCTAAAAATTCTTAAATGATTTTTGACGTAAGCTATTAGTGAGTTAAGCTAGTATTTTAACTGTTGAGAACATTCTTGAAATGGATGACTGATGATTCTAAAGTTTTTCTGCTGTACATTTTTCCTAATAGCTCTAATAATGAGAAAAACATTTAAAAAATATGCTGAAGAGCTAATGACTCAATGCCTGTCATCCTCATATTAACAAAAAAAGTAAACAGTTTCCTGATCCAAGATCTGTAAAATAAGCAGCTAGATGGTCAAATGCTCTTTCGGCCAGAAGTCTATACATGTATAAAACATGTTAAATCCTTTCTGAAAGTATTCCATGGAAATATGTAGTCTACTTAAATACTAAATTGATTTTCAATAATCATGGATTAACTTGTCAAATTTCCCATTTACTACAAGAAATGATACTGTTTGAATTTTAAAAAACATTTTTTGTTCTCTGGAGTCACAGATCTCTTCAAAACAATTGTGAACTCTTAATTATACCCTGGGCATTCTACCTGCCATGGAGAATTTGTGGGGGTTATTTCTTTGTGGTTAAAAATCATTGATTTGTAATGAAACATTACTGCTCTATGTTTATGCTGTATCTCTTCTTTCTGAACATTTCTGAGACTTCTATGCTCCTGTGATGTCCATTTTTGTGGTCACTGCAGTTAAAGTAGAATCTGGAGGAGTACTTCAAAGATGTGACTATTTAATCTTCCAGGCTATTAAAAGTTTCATGCAGTTACTTCCCACTGCACCCTCAATGTAACTAAATGTATCAAGCAATTTTAATCCCAAATACACTGTGGAGTAGAATAATCCTCTTTTAATTGGGCAAAAGAAACATAGGAATAGAAATTCATTTAATGTGGCAAAGGCTTCTTTTTCTTTCCAGATGGTTCCCTGATACCATGTTTCAACTTGGTTTTCAATTATTTTGTAGTTTTCCTCTAGGACCTTATTGTTGCTTCATTGTTCCCTAGATTCATATTACGATCTAAGATGGGATATTGTACTTGAGGAAAAGAGTGATAGAATGGCAGTCATGAGAAGTGTGAGAAATTTTGAACTTATTTCCCAAACTAAGTATGTTGTATTAGTTTTGTTTAAAAAATACCAATTCAACTAATAAGATTTATTAGCCAGCAATTTATTTTCTACACTCTTAGCTAAGGAGTAGGCCTCCAGGTTGGTAAATGACTCTTCTTTGGCTTTTAATAGGGAGAAATATATCTAAATTCTGAGATGGTGAAATTTAGACCTCAGATACTTAGAAGTATATTGCAAAGACAGCAAATGATACTTTAAAATGTTACTGTAGGAGTTCCCATGGTGGTGCAGTGGATTAAGAATCTAGTGTTGTGGAGTTCCTGTCATGGCACAGTGGTTAACGAATCTGACTAGGAACCACGAGGTTGCGGGTTTGATCCCTGGCCTTGCTCAGTAGGTTAGGGATCTGGCATTGCCGTGAGCTGTGGTGTGGGTTGCAGACATGGCTTGGATCCCCGTTGCTGTGGCTCTGGCGTAGGCTGGTGGCTACAGCTCCAATTGGACCCCTAGCCTGGGAATCTCCATATGCCACAGAAGCGGTCCTAGAAAAGGCAAAAAGACCAAAAAAAAAAAAAAAAAAGAATCTGGTGTTGTCATTGCTGTATCTCAGGTCACTGCTGTAGTGTGAGTTCCATCTCTGGCCCAGGAACTTTCACATGCTGAGGGTGACCAAAAAAATGTTACTGTGGATGAGAAAAGAAGATTTTGAAGACAAGTATGGCACATGGGTCGGCAATTTCCTAACTCAGGTTTCAACATTCACATTTTCCAAATAATTAGCCGAGATTATAGGAATCAGGCAGCAGATTTTATTCTCTTGAACTTTGCATAGTTATTAGACATCAGACTCTCTTTCTGAATTTTTTTTTTTCCTTTTAGAGCTGTACCCACAGCATATGGAAGTTACCAGACAGGGGGTCAAATTGGAGCTGCAGCTGCTGGCCTATGCCACAACCACAGCAACACAGATCTGAGCCATGTCTGTGACCTGCACCAGAGCTCATGGCAATACCAGATCCTTAACTCATTGAGTAAGGCCAAGGATCAAACCCACCACCTCATGGATGCTAGTTGGATTCTTAACCCACTCAGCCACAATGGGAATTCCTGTTTTCTAATTTAATATTGTTAGGAAAGCGTCGTGCACCTTATTTTATTGTATTTCACATGCTAACAATGGAAAAATAGCAATTCAATTATATAGTTACTGCTTCAGATTTAAATAATTCTGGATTCTAAATAAATAATCCAGGTGGCTTGCCTACATTTCTTAGTGTTGCATCAACATGCCCTAAACTTAAACTGATTTTAAAAATGTAGGGGTGGAGTTCCTGTTGTTGCTCAGCACTAATGAACCTAACTAGTATCCATGAGGACATGGGTTTGATCCCTGGCCTTGCTCAGTAAATTAAGGATCCAGTGTTGCTATGAGCTGTGGTGTAGGTCACAGATGCATCTTGGATCTCACATGGTGGTGGCTGTGGTGTAGGCCTGTGGCTGTAGCTCTGAATCAGCCCCTAGCCTGGGAACTTCCACGTGCCGTGGGTACAGCCCTAAAAAAATTAACAACAGAAAAGGGGGGGTAAAGAAGCAGGAGCAATCACTTTGGGGGTTATATCAAAATTATCAGAACTGAGTAATAGATTTTGTTTCAGTACCTTTTGTTTAGCTTATGTCCTTTTTTAATATATTTTTCTTATGAACTCAAGGAATTACAAATGTTTTCAATCACTCTACTAAGGAAGGATCAAGTCTCTTGAAAGTTATGTCTAGCTAAATCTTAACAGGATTTTTGATATTATTGTAATAGCAACAGAGAAAAAATAATACCATTGCATGAAATTTAAGTATATTTTCTAGAGCTGAAATTCTGATTTGTCTGTAGCTCCTCATTTGTTCTTAAAGGACACATTCACATGACTAAGATGAGTGATCTGCACTTTAATTTCAAATCTCAATTTCATTTTAGATGTGTTTCCATAGCCTCAAGAAATTATTACACCTTTCTTCTCTAGACAGACCAGGATGAATGAGTCCATTAAAATTGTTCATCTAAGATTTTAGGAAAATGGGGAAGCAGATCTCTTTAATAGCATTCCATGAGCTGGTCAGTGGTGTTTTTTTTATTAGAGATTAGAATTAGCTATTAGACCAAGAAATGATTAAAGAATTATTTTTTGTTGAGTTATAGTTGTTATATTTTTATATGTTCTTGCTCTATCTCTTTTAAGATGCTAAATTATGAAACTTTAGAGGTTTACCTGGAAGTAAATACAAAAAGATTAAATTATTTTTTTATTGTTCAATTTTTACATTTATTCTCTGCAAACTATTTCTACTTTTGAATGTATTGCATTGTTCATGGAACAAGGCCTCCATAACCCATCACCAAAACCTTGGTGCTATTGCTTGCCTCTCCCTTTCCCTTTACATCAAATTAATCAGACATAGCATCCTATCAATTCTTTGACCATATCCTTATCACTCATTGTTTCAGTTTTATATTCACTGACAGCACTCTGGTCAAAATTCAAAATCAATTTTTATGATCACCAGTGACCATCTAATTCCCCAAGCCAACAGCCTCTTGTTGGTTTTCCTATAAACTGACCAATGCCGCATACTTAAAATAGTCCTTCACTCTGAATGCCGTCTTACCTATCTGCTCCTCAGTTTACTTGTTGACCTCACTTTTCCCATATGCTTCAAAGCTCTGTCCTTAACCACCTTCTCTTCTTGGCTGTATTCTCCTTGAATGACCTCATTCACTCCCACAATTTGTACTACCTTCTGGGCTTGAGGACCTCTATGCTTTTATCCCTTCTCTTAATTACTCCCAGGATTACAGACCAATAGTTGTAAATATATGCTTTGTAAATATCCTGTATATATCCTTGACATCAAACCCAGATGAAAATGGCACTCAGTTATTCTCTAAAGCTGTTCTAGCTCTGGTATTTGTTATTTTGGTGAATGGTATGGAATACCTGTGCATTATCAGGAAGATACAAAGCAATCTTTATCTAACTTAACCAAGAATACCTTCTTCTATTTTTTTGCTATGTACCTTCCATTCTAAACACAGAATCTTGCTTAAGGTCAGAATTTACATCACTGAACAGATTTTTTTTTTTCCTTTTTGAGCAACTGCTATATGTCACATGTATTCTAGACCAGTAAATTACATTGGGAAACAAGATAAACTTTCTTCTCATTGATTTTTATTCTCTAATGAGGGAGGAAAAAGGGACAAGAAAATATCTGAAGTTACATGTATATTTATATAACAGATGCTGGGAAGATAATGAAACAAGTTAATAGGGTGTGAGTGGTAGAAGATAACTTTGCATAGAATGAGCAGGAGATGACACTTAAACTGCAGGTACTAGAAGGAACAATCTAATTTAAGAGTCTCAGAAAAAGGCATAGTCTTAGAAGGTATAGTGTGCAGAGGTCTTGAGGTGGGGGTGAGCTTTGCATGATTGAGTAATGGAAATTACTTTTTCATTAACTGTTTTTGAATGACAACCTGTTTAAAAATGATTGCTTTATAACCCCTTGCAACAGTAAAATTTTAAAACTGAGTGGGAGTTCCCACTTTGGTGCAAAGGGTTAAGGATCCGATGTTGTATCTGCAGTGGCTAGGGTCATGGTGGAGAAGTGGGTTTAATCTCTGGTCCAGGAATTTCCATATGCCTAGGGTGCAGCCAAAAAAAATCAAACAAATGAAAACTGAGCAACAGAAATGGAGCAAGAAAGCAAAATTCCCTTATGTCTCCTATTTAGTACTCATAAACCTCAATTGAATATCATGGTTCAGAGGCACTTCAGAGTAAAGGAGTATTGGTAAGACACTTTGACTCTAAGTTAATCAGGACAATGAAATTATTTAAGTGAACTTGGTTTTATTATCATGTTTTAGCACCAAGGTATCAATCAAATAAATGAACTACTATTTCTAATGAGTTATTAGAATGACAAAAATAATCCATTTGTGACTTACATATTTTAATTGTTTTAATGATGTACTCAATCAAAAATTTGCTGGAGATAATTTTGTAATCAACAACTTGATCAGCAAACCAAAGTGATTTCCCCAACAGTATCCTATCTTGATAATGTATGAGATATTTTAGTATTCTTTATCATGCTCAATTTCTAATTGTAACATTATAAACATATGCAGAGTTACAAAAAGACCATAACTAAAAACCAGTTATCACTTCTCAGAAAGAAGAGATATTTACAATTTTCAGGATTTTATGTTCCATTTCTGTGAAAAATGACACTGGAATTTTGATGGGTGATGGAATTGACTCTGTAGATTGCTTAGGCTGGTATGGACATTTTAACAATAATTTTACAATCTGTGATCATAGAATAGCTTTCCATTTGTTTTTGTCTTCAATTTCTTTATCGATGGCTTATAATTTTTGGTGTACAGGTCTTTTACTTCTTTGGTTAAACTTATTCATAGGAATTTACTACTTTTGATGAAACTATAAATGGGATAACATTGGATGGCTTTCTTCATTACTCTTTCTGATAGTTTATTAGTGAATAGAAACACAACAGAGTTGTATTTCCTATTGCTAGGCATATTTTAATATTTTTACCATATACATGATCTTCAAAAACTGTGTATAGTATTGTTCATGTTCATGTCTTGGTTTTTGCCTTTCTCCATATAATTTTCAAATGTCTTCCTCTTGAAAAATCCTGTACTTTGTTGTATATGACCTATATTATAGAACTAAATCTTTATAGAAAATTTGTTGCAGAAAATAATGCCCCCAAAGCAGCATCCCCTTAAGATAAAAAGAACTGCTTTAGAAGAGGACAGTAAAGTTAGGAAGCACTAAGAATCTATCTACCCACTTAGAAAACAGTTGCGTGGGCAGAGTCTGTACGATGTAACTATTTTGGAATTCTAGTGTCTACTAAAGATGTGCAACTTCCAAAGGAAGGCTTGTTCTGTGTATTTCAATAAATTTGGGCCAATTTCTGCTCTTAACACACTAGTACCAATGCACTCTCCCACCCCACCCTAGTCCATGGCAGACAGCTGTGCATATATTCCTGGAGCAGATTTTATGTTGTTTGTGGAGCCAGAGTGGGTAAAAAAGGCTGTTTTCCAAACATTTGGGATGTGTGCTCTGATAACTTATTGTTGCCTAGTATCTCAGAGGGTGCAGACAAAGAGGCAAGCAGCCATTGTTATTGTACTTTCCCCATGGTTGCAAGCTCCTGTTCCTTCGGCTGAAGAGACTTCAGGAGATTTAAAGGACCAAGGTCTTTTTCTTTTCCTTTCCTTTTCTCTTTTGCAAGCAAAACATGAAAACATTAAACACTATGAATGGTAAAGAGCCAAACCTTCAAAAACCACTGCATATACAGGGAAAACTAGAAAATCACTATGCATGCCCAAGGGCAAAAGCTAAAAGAAGACCTAAAAGTCTACCCAGTAATAGTACATACTCTCTTCTTACACATGGAACATTTTCCAGGATAGATCATATGTTCAGCCACCAATTAAGTCTCAACAGGTTTAGAAAGATATCATACAAAGAACTTCAACCATCAGGGGCTGAAATTAGAAAGCAATAACAGTAGGGAAATGGAACGCCCACTTTTAATAACACAATCCAAAAAAAACCACAAGTGAAATTCTAAAATACATAGAGATGAATAAAAATAAAAGCAATATATTGGGACATAGCTGAAAAATGCCAAGGGGGACATTTACATTTATAACCTCATCAAAAAACAGAGATTTCAAATCAAGAAACTCAAAAACTTAAGGAAGTATGAAAAACAAACTAAATCTAAAGCTAGCAAAAGACATGGAATAATAATGATTAGAAAGGAGATTAAAGAGAGAATAGAGACATAATAGAGAATATCAACGAAACCAAAAGTTGCTTTGTAAAGATTACTAGAATTGACAAGCCTTTTGCTAGATGGACTTAAGAAGACTCAAAGGACTAAAATCAGAAATGAAAGTAGGAGCATTACTATCAATTCTACATATTCTAAAGATTTAAAAGCAAGAAGTTTGAACAGTTGAATAAGTATACATTTAATGTCTTAGATGAAATAGATTCTTAGAAACTTAAAGCATATCAATACTGAATCATGAGGAAATAGAAAATATGAATAAACCTGAAACTAGTAAGGAGATTGAATCATTAATCAAAAATCTCCTGATGGTGAAAAGCCCTGGACCTGATGGTCTCTCTAGTGAATTCTATCAAACATTTAAAGAGGAACTTGGAGTTCCTGTCATGGCTCAGTGGTTAATGAACCTGACTAGTATCCATGAGGTTGTGGGTTCAATCCCTGGCCTCGGTGGGTTAAGGATCAGGCATTTCTGTGAGCTGTGGTGTAGGTTGCAGTCACGGCTTGGATCCCAATTTGTTGTCGCTGTGGTATTAGCCAGCAATTGCAGCTCCGATCCCACCCCGAGCCTGGGAACCTCCACATGCTGTGGGTGCCACCCTAAAAAGACAAAAGACAAAAAAAATAAAAAGAGGAACTAACACAGTGATCAAACATTTCCCAAAAAAAAAAAAAAAAGAAGGGAACACTTCTCCTTTTATCGTTTGAACTCAGATTTATCCTGATACCAAAGCCAGACCTGATATATCTATATAGACCAATTTCCACATTCACCACCTCTATTCAACATAATACTAGAAGTTCTAGCCAGGGCTTACATGCCAGAAAAGGAAATAAAAGCTACCCAAATTGGAAATTCAGACATAAACTTTTCTCTATGTGTGAATACGCTCTTTTAATTTTTTAACATGTTATTTGAAATAATTACATACACTGTAATGGTAAAAATGGTACTGGGAGGTACTCTGTGTACCCATTATCCAGGTTTCCCAAATGGCTCTCAAACAATTATGTATATTATCAAAGCCAGGAAATTGATGTTATGTGCCTTTTAAATGAGGGGAAAGCAAAATTTCAGGGTGTCTAGGAAGTTAGAATGAAGTAATATGAGCAACTAGTTGATAACTAGTACATAGTTGGTGCTCAGTTTTAGTTTTCTTCCAGCCTCTGTTTTTCCATTTTTTTTTCCCAGTGTTATTTAGTATAATTAAAATACTAAGTTATACAATGTAATGGCTTGATATGCATATATATTGTGAAGGTATTCCTTCCATTGAGTTAATTAACACATGCTTCACCAATTTACCTTTTTTTATTTCCTGTGAGAACTCTTAAGTTCTACTGTCTTAGCAAATTTCAATTATATAATACATGACTAACAAATATAGTCACCATGTTGTACATTAGATTCTCAGAATTTATTCATCTTACAACTGAAAGTTTGTACCCTTTCACCCATTTTCCCTTATTTCCCTCACCTCCCAGCTGCCACTTTTCTACTGTTTGAGTTTGAATTTTTTTTTTAGATTCCACATATGAGTAATAACAAGTAGTGTTTGTATTTTTCAGTCTGATCTATTTCACTTTGCCTAATACCCTCCTGATTTATCTGTTTTCTCAAGTAACAAGATTACCTTATTTTTTTCAGGCTGAGTAATATTTATATAGTATTACATATAATATATATGATGTATAATACTATTTGTATCACCTTTTTCTTTATCCATTCATCCCTGGATGAACACTTATTTTGTTTCTATACCTGACTGATGTGAATAATGCTATAATATACATGAGAATACAGATATCTCTTTGAGGTATGATTTCATTTCTTTAGTATATATACACAGAAATGGGATTACTAGATCATATGGTAGTTTTATTTTTAATTTCTTGAGAAACCACCATATGATTTTCCACAGCAGCTGTACCAACTTATATCTATACTTACAGTCAATAAGTCTTCTAATTTCTCTACATATCCACTGACACCTATTATCTTTATTATTTTTATTTAAATAATAGCCACCATATTAATAGCCAGTGGTATTCTAATAATTACCAGCAGTATCTTACTGAAGTTTTTTTTTTTTTTCCCATTTCTGTGATGATGTTGAGCACCTATCCATATACCTGAATTTGTTTTCTGTAGAAAAAAAAGTGTCTATTCAGGTTCTTTGCCTATATTTGTTGATTTATTTGATTTTTTTTTTTTTTGCTAGAATATCACTCAGCCTTGAAAAGACATTATGACAAAGGCTACAATATGGATGAACCTTAAAGACACTATGCTAAGTGAAATAAGCCAGTTGCTAAAAGATAAATACTGTATGATTCCACTTATATAAGTTACTTAAAATAGTCAGTATCATGGGGACACAAAGTATCATAGCAGTTACCACGCCCTGGAAAGAAAGAGGAAATGGAAAATTATTGTTTAATGTGTACAGTGTTTCAGTTTTACCAGATGCAAAGTATTCTGGAGATGGTGGCACACCATTATGAATGTATTTAATCACTGAACTATATACTCAAAAGTGGTTAAGATGGTAAATTTTATCAATAAAAATATTGGGAAAGGAGAGCATTATTTTTAGGTATTGGCATCTTTTTTTGTTCATTTTAATCAAAATTTTTTCCAAGTACAATACAAATAAGAACTTAGCTTGGCACTAATTTTGAAAGTGTGTGGGGGGTAGGGGTTTATACAAGGTAGTCAGATCAGGTCAGTGGGATAGGGGTAAGAACGCTGTTTTGTTAGGGTCACTATGCAGCCCTAAAAATACACCCCAAATTTATTTTCTTGAATTTCAAATTTCCCCCCCAAAAAACCCAAAAACAAAACAACCAAAAAATCAGAACAAGACATAAGATAAAAGAAAATGAAAAACCTTAACAAAGTACTGTGTAATATCTGTAGTTCATTTCTTATTTACTTAGAAACAAAATACTTGAGCTCCAAATGATGGAAAATATGGGAATATCCATCACTAGTGAGAAACCTTTAATTTATAGTTGGGTTAAAAATTAATTAGCCCTCGATCACTGGAAGATTTAATTAAAATCAACTAATGGCCTGAGTAGTTATGCTACTGTGAGTTTGAATTTGTAATTAGTTTGTTATTTAAAATAAGAGATAGTATTAATATATTAGCAAGCTTTTTTTAGGTGAGGGTTATCAGTGATTAAATGAGTCCTACAATAAAGTCTTTAGAGAAGTATGTTTTAATGTATTATACAATAGAGAAGGTGTTGGGGAATTATTTTTTTGATTTTTCCCTTTTCTTATTGTATCTATTTTTAAGATATATTCACATATAACATTACATTAGTTTTAGGTGTATATATGGTGAAATCACCACAATAACTCTAGTTAATATTCACCACCATTCATAGTTACAATTTTATTTTCTTATGATGAAGATTTAAGATTGTCTCTCTTAGTAACTTTCAAATTACTGTAGCCATCATGCTATATATTCCCCATGACTTATTTTATAACTGAAAGTTTGTAATTTTTGACCCCCTTCATCTCTTTTGCCTACCCTCTCACTCCCCACCTGTGGCAACCACCAATCTGGTCTCTGTATCTATGAACTTGTTTGTTTTTGTTTTTAAAGTTCACATTTATGGTCATACAGTATTTTTTTTTTTTTATCTGTGTGGCTTATTTAAGTTTTACTTGTTATGATTTCAAATGATTCCTCCAAAACACACCACACATGTAAAAAACAAACAAAAAAAATTATTCTCAGGAAGTCCGCAGTTCCTGAGAAGCATCTAACATTAATGCAGATCTTCGGTTATCATATTGCTGCTTTTTTCCTTAAATAATAAGAAATAATGTTAAAGATACTATTGATAGGTCACTGTAACTAGAAACACTCCTGAATTTATCAGTGGATAATGACACAAACATTTAGCCCATTTTTTAATGGCCAATATTGGTGTAATTTGTTATTAAAAAGCCAAATTTATTTTGAGAGTGTTAGGTTTTATTTACATATTTTCATATTAGGCTGTCACATTTTCTGCTTCCAGTAAAATCAGAAAACTTTCACTGAGCATCTCAAGTATAGCTTTTTTTCACATTTCCCATGTCTATTTACTTACATTTTGTTGGTGTTGCTTTAAAGGAAAGTAAGAAAAATACCATGTTTTGGTCACTGGACATATTGCTAAAAAAAAAAAAAACCAGAATTAGATCAGTTAGATAACTTCCATTCCATAAAGGAGTGTTGACTTTGTCCCCACAGTCATGGGAAATGTGTGGGGAGAAGGAGCCAGGCATCCCACAGCCCTGATTCCAAACCTCTTTGTCAGAAGCTGAGAAAGCCTGGAGCCCAAGACACTGCATTTTCAAAAATTTCTTATGTGTTTCATGGTCGAGGCAGCCAGAGAAATGTATACAGACTCAGGACTCAAGCAAAATTATAACTTGTACCCTAGTTCAGCCTTTCAAAATTAATTCTCAGTTGATGTAGTTTTTGTTATAAGATCTATCCTGGCCAGATTTATAGTACTGGTTTTTCAGCTTAATCATCATAATTTTTACATATTTTATAAAAATACATAAACCTACCTTGGAAATGCCATCAGTAAAAACAACTCCATTTTAAAGTGGGCTCCAGTGAATTCCATGTTATTTGAATATTTAGAAAAAAAAGTAAAGTCATGTTAGTCACTATGAGAATTGCCTTTATGGTATTACATAGTCTCCTTTTAAAGTCTCAATGTTGTAAATATTATAATTTCCATGTCTGTCTTTTTTATGTAAAGCAAATGTCTAAAATACTGGTTGAAGCATTGTGCTTATTATACAATTTAGGGAATTCAATTTTAAATTAGAGCTAAATTATTTATAATATTTTGTGTTGAAATTTCTATACCAGATTAATTGTATCTATTTACCACCAGTATCTGGAATAGAGACTTCACAAGTGATGTATCCTCCAAGAAAATTGCATTATATATGTTAATTTTCATTTTTCAATGATCAAAGATACTCAAGAAAAATGATTTCTTTAACTCAATGTTAAATTTGAAAAACAATTTAAATTGAAAAATTTAAAAACTAAAGAGGATAATGTCTCTCAGTATTCTGACAAAAGCGTAGAAGTTGGCATCATAGATAGAGCTAGGGCAATACATTCTGTCATTTTCTTGGTAAAATTTAGTGTGCCACAAGGCATTGTGATTTGGACAGGATCCTAATGCAGGTACACGGATTCAATAAGGAGAAACAAACTGGCTTTCATGACTAATCTAAGAAGCCCATATTTCAAAACCCTCAGGGAAAATCTAATCACAATTACTAGCAAATATATAACAATTACATACAAAAAGATTATTCCCAGTGATAAAGTTAATGTATACTAATTATACCAGTTTATAAAACTAGCTATACAGATATAAAATATCTGTGTCATATTTGTTAGGGACTCCATTATGTGTTATTTGTTATCAAATACCTGATATTTGTAGATTTCATAATTTATAGATGTTTTCCTAGAAGTTCTTCCAACTAGTTCTCATGATAGCTCAATGCATTAAGCAGAGAGCATACAATGTCTTTGTTTTATAGTTAAGCCAAAAACTGAGGGTCGTAATTTAATTGGGTATTGTAAAGCCACATGTCTTTTTCTAGTTAGCAAAAGAACCAAGGTTAAATTCTGTTTTGCCTATAGGTATCAAAAAAATCAAACAATAGGACATGATAATTAAAAAAAAAAAAAAAGCAAAAAACAAAAAAAACGGCTGGAGTTCCCTTGTGGTGCAGCTGGTTAAGGATCTGGCATTGTCGCTGCATCAGCCCATGGTCAGTTGTGGTGTGGGTTTAATCCCTGGCCTGAGAATTTCCACATGCCTTGGCCAAAAAAATAAACAAATAAAAAACTCTGCCAAATTGTGCCTCTAAACACACAGATAAAATCTCATAGAAATTAAAAAGATAAAATGTATTCATCATAATAAATGAAATTGAGGTTATTGACACATATTCTTCCCTAGAAGCAAAAGCTAGGTTGCTGAAACAGCCCCCGATTAAGAGCAAGAAACACAAGAATCAAGATAAATAGCAGGGACGAGCCATTTTATTTGCCAATTTTTCTTGATAAAATCAATTTATCTTTTGTCTGTATATAAAATGGGAAAAAATGTCATCAGGCTTTTGTGTTACATTCTAAATCAAATAGCTGACTTACAACCATGGTGTTTTCAATTCATGAAGTCCAGAGATTATTTGTCATTGCCATCTTCTGTGAAGTGTGGTTTCTGAGACTATAGTGCAAGTTCTGTTGGCAACTCATGCGTGTTTTCACAATAACACATTAAGGCATGCATAAATGGTAAATATATTATTCCAGATTATGTCATGGGGTATAAACATAACACTTTACTAAACAACATAGGAATCATCTCAAATTCACATGCATGTTTAAAATGACATGTTTTTAGTCATGTCCAGGTAACACTTATTCAGTGCTGACAGAGTCAGCTCCATACTAGTTGTGGAAGATACAGCTTGAAAGTATGTAGCACATTGAGGATTAAAGATATTTCAGAGGCAGAAAGTCTAGATCTTCAGGAGAAAGGGAGTTTTGGTGTCTTGTTAGAGGCTGGCACCAACAGAGTGTCTGGGACTCAGAATTTACCTAAGTGATTGTGTTATTTGAAAGGGATTTAACAAAATAGCCTAAGTGATTGTTCAACTAAATAAAATATTAGACTGGTTAAAATTTGAGTTTAGATTGCTCACTAGCAAAATATGATATTTCTCAGTGCCTACTATGACTTAATCTAGAATTTTACTTTTTTTGTGGTTTATATTTGAATTATGGTTCTTTGAGATTTCTATAATTGTACATAATAAGTAGGAATTCCCTTGTGTTGCAGCATGCTAAAGATTAAGCATTGTCACTGCTTTGGTATGGGTTTGATTCCTGGCCTGGGAACTTCCACATATCACAAGCATGGCCATAATAATAAGAAGAGGAGGAAATAGTAGTACTGGCAAGAGCAGTAGTAGTAGTAGTAGTAGTAGTAGTAGTAAGTGGAGTTATAGAGAACTCTTACTCCATGAAGGCCTGCTTAATAACCTCCCAACATTAGCTAATTCCTGACATGCAAAGCTTACAAAGTTTATTATGGTTAATAAAACAAAGTATTTGAGGAATAATTTAAAAAGATGAAAAATATGAAAAGGTAAAGTAATGCAGCTTCTGTCTCCATTTTTTCATGTTATGGTACTGAGAATAATATTTCCTTCTGATGTAATTGAATAAACATTTTATGAAAAATTGATCCACAATATTTATAAGCTGATTCAAAGATACCTTAGTAAAAAAAAAATTATAAATGAAAAATTATTTAAAAAGCCAATACTTGTAATAACTGTTGGTGAATGAGCCAAAATATTTGAGAGCTGAAAACTTTGATCAAATGTACAATTCTTTTTTTTTTTTTTTGTCTTTTTGCCTTTTCTAGGGCCACTCCCATGGCATATGGAGGTTCCCAGGCAGGGGTCTAATAGGAGCTGTAGCTGCCGGCCTATGCCAGGGCCACAGCAACACGAGATCCGAGCTGCATCTGCGACCTACACCACAGATCACGGCAATGCTGGATCCCTAACCCTCTGAGCAAGGCCAGGGATCAAACCTGCAACCTCATGGTTCCTAGTCGGATTCGTTAACCACTGCGCCACCACGGGAACTCCAATTTTCTTTATTTCTAAAGAAGCGTATTACACCAAATTCAGTGTGAATCATACAGCATAACTATAAATTTATAAGATTTAAATGAAGAATAACTTAATAAATAGAACATTGAACAGCTGTGCATTATCTTCTACCAAATATGTATAGCTATTATTTTATTGTTTGAAGGGTTTGACCTATCTGATTTCAATGTATTTTAAGGAATTCTGAATGTCTAGATGGGTAAAATTCTTTTGGATCTAGACATTCTTTGAATGTTTAGATGTATAAAATTCTTTTTGTAGTAAGCATTTTTAAGAAAATAGAAGAGCAATTCCTTTGACAATTGTTTCCCTGTGAGTTAAGGCTCATTTGATTAAATCTAGGAAATCAGTGCTCTTTCCATTAGCATAAAAACAGGGAAAGGATAGGCATCTTCTCAAATGTTGACTATTATATATAATAAAATACCTTTATAATTAACTTTTCATATTGTCACCAAAGGTCAATAATGGTAACCATCTCTGATGTCCTGTAAGGCAGCACCCACATTACTGCTGTATTTATGTGACAGTAATTATACAACCGATTCTAAACTTCATTCTGGGTGCAGACGCTGGCACCACCTCTTTCAAGCTATATGATGCTAGGGAATCTACTTATCCCCTCTGGGCCTTAGTATTCTCAAGTACATAGGGGAAATGACAGCACTTTCATCACTGTGTTTTATGAGGATTAAATTATGAGCATAGATAATGGATTTAGAACATTGTTTGGCATGCAATAAGTGCCATGAAAATGCTGATAATTGTTATTGTTTCTGGACCACTTCAAGATATAAATTATGAAATGACCTCTCAAATGTAGAATTTTTTGTGGTACACATCAAAATATAAAACCAGAGTAACTGGTGTGCTGGTTGTAAAGGAAGATTTTGTTTAGCCTCCAGATGAGTATTTACTAAAGCAATGTTATGGCTAATTTCCCATTTTCATAAGATGAATATAGGTAAGTCATTTCACCATTTTAAGGTTGCATGCTGATATTTTTTACTAATATTCTCATTATTTAGCTTCAAATATAACTTCACTATAAATTCTCTTTAACAAATTTTAATACAGAAGAAAGTAATTTTACCGTTCTTAGTCATCAAGTATGAAGATTGCTAATACTGGACAAATTCCAAATATTTTCCTGAATGTACATCTAATTATATGCACAAGTTAATTTAAGAAAAGACGTCTTTAAAATCATTACTCATAAATCTAAAATTAAAATAAACATGCAGTCAGCACCACTATCTATGGATGGTAGGTAGAATTGTTGCTTTGATGTTTAATTTGTTAATATCTATTTGTAAACATTTTGTAATTTTAAGTTGAAAGTAGTTACATTGTTTTTAACTTGCTTAACATTTTAATATTCATAACAGTTTTTTAATATTCATATTTACTATTGCTTATTTCCAGCTTTATTGAGATATAATTGACATAATATTGTGTAGGTTGAAGGTGTGCAAGGTGTTGAGTTGATAGACTAGTGTATGGAAAAATGATTACTGCCATAGCTTTAGTTAAGACCTGAATTGTATCACATCAATAGCATTTCTTATTTGTGGTAAGACAACTTAAACCTATGCTTTTAGCAACTTTCAAGTCTGTAACACAGTTTTAACTATAATCATCATGCTGCACATTTGATCCCCAGGACTTATTCATCATGTTGCTGGACATTTGTACTCTTTGATTAACATCTTTTCTTTTCTCCCACCATTCAGCCCCTGGTAACCACCATCAAGTCAAAAACAGCTAAGAAAAGAATATTTTCTAGCCAGAATTGCTAAGACAAATCAGGAAGAGATTTGAGTTCCATATCCTCAAAGAATAGAGTAGTAGATTTGATTGACTTCTTTGTTTCTTTATACAGACCTAAAATATAACCCATATGTAAATGAGTGTCATATTATGGAAGAGTAATGTACTAAATAAAATTTAAAACATAGAAGTTATAGATGCTAAATTTCATAAGCTCAGTCTTTGTTTAGAGCTTTGTAACCTAATTGCCTAAAACAATGTCTGACACAGTGCTTAGAAATAAAGATATTGTAATTTCACAAAGATATTTGTTAGATGAATTCATAGTGGGTGAGTAAATTAATAAGCTTATAAAGAGGATATATATTGATTCTTATTTGAATAAATACTTTTAGTGTAAGATCAATATCTAAGCTATAGGGTAAAATGTTTACATGAATTATTCCTAGTAGACAATTCAAAATGTATACAGAAGAAAAAGATTTAGGTTCTTTCCAAAGGTATAGATAAAATCCATAGTCTTTTTTGGAATTATTAAGAGTCTACATGGACCAAGTGTTCATGATAGGAATTGATAATGGACATAAGCTGTAATTCACATGCCCAACCACTATTTCTGTTGCTATTATTGTCTGATGAATACTATGCTAAACACTGGGGATACAGAAGTTAACAAGACAAACTGAGTCTTTGTCCTTAAGAAGCTGACATTTTAGTTCAGTGATTATCCTTTCCTCTTGATGACATCGTCAGCCTACACAAGGAAACAAGTCAGCTGTAGCCACTACCTTATTATTTGAGAATATGGAGCTCAACTACTCTTTATCTTCCTGATTTGTCTCAGCAGTTCTGAGTAGAAAATAACCTTTTCTTCACTTCCTTCAAAAGAGGACAAAGAACACTATGTTTACTTAGTATCTGATGCTACATTTACTTCAGATGAAATGAACTGAGACCAAAACAACAATAAAGTTGAAAACTTATACCCATTCCTATAAGTTTAAGTGCATATTTGTGAATTTAGAACATATAGAAACCTTTTGGATTCTAAATTTAATAATGAACTGAAACCTTCAATGTATAAGCCCTATTTAATGTTGGCAAAGAGCCAGTTCCTTCTTCCCCAGGCAGCAGTGGCTATTGCTCGTAATGATCTCAGAGGCAGGTGCATATACATTCCAGTCATTAGTATAAAGGACCTTCTATTTCAGGTCAGGTGATAAAAATGAAAGTCTAAATGTCAATTCTAATACTAGCAGAGGACTTCAAAAAAGAACCTGTAATGTTAACTCAGTAGGGGATGATTACACACATTCTCCAAATTTACTTCCTTCATTTCCTTCAGTCATAAGAACTACATCTCTGAAACAGCAGTAGCTCAAATAAGACAAGCTTTCCTGAAAGTCATTTCTTGGGTTAGTTTATTTACTTATTTCATAAATGTACACTTAGCCTGACTCTCTGAGCATGGGTACAGAATACAAATACTTACAGTGACTAAAATATACCATATATTCTCCTGCTGTGGAGTGTTTCCAAGCATCTTTGCAGAACTTTCTCTTGCCTATTGACAAAAACATCCTTTCCAGACACACTCTCTACTTGGCTTACACTCACAAGCTGACTCCACGATAAAAAAAATCCAACTGAAAGAATAGATGTTTTTGGAATTCAGCATTTGAGAATTTAGAATTTAGTTGGTGTGGCTGCCAAACTTGAACATGAGAATATTTTACAAGTGAAGAATGTTTTGTGCTTGAGTTTACCTGCCAATAGCCTTGAACTGATCCAGAAAGGGAATTTATTTTTTCTGTTAATAATAAGTCATTAATGGGTCATACATGTGTCTAAAATGATTATTCTCTCATGCATTGTATAGTAGTTGGCTATGTAAAATAAAACCGTGATATCATTAGGTTACAAGGGAAAATAAAAAGGAGCCAGACTGTTTGATGTGCTGGTTGTCTTTCACAGACTATAGATGAAGGTGTTGCATTTGAGGTTCTTTTGAAACAAAAGGTGTTATTACACATGTTCATTGCCAAGAATGCCATATTATCAGCTTCTTTGTAGGGATCATCACTTTTCCTAAGCTCTGACCTCAGGCACAGCCTTAGATACTTAAGTTCTTAACACCTAACTTTGTTCCATCTGGCTGCAGTTGCTTGGATTCAGCTCAGTACCTGACTCAAAACAATCAACCTATAGAATGATTGATAAATTTTGAAAAATCCAGGAATGTATTTTTTTTCTCAAAGGGTCTGAGTAATTGAGAAATTACGAGACAGTCTGTTTCTAATAAAGTCTATATCTGAGAGTATGCCTGTGTGCAGAGGTAGATCATGAAGGACCATGTGCAAGCAAAACTCTGAGCATCTGAGAAGCTTTCTGGCAGCAAGAACTGTTCCAAGAGGAGAGAGAGAAAATAGAACAAAAAAGATCTTCAAGGAGTTCTCATTGTGGCCCAGCGGAAACGAATCTGACTAGGAATTATGAGGTTGCAGGTTCGATCCCTGGCCTTGCTCAGTGGGTTAAGGATCTGGCATTGCTGTGAGCTGTGGTGTAGGTTGCAGACACGGCTTGGATCTGGTAGTGTCGTGGCTCTGACATAGACTGGCAGCTGTAGCTCCAATTAGACCCCTAGCCTGGGAACCTCAGTATGCTGTGGGGGTGGCCCTTAAAAGACAAGAGACCAAAAAAAAAAAAGAGAGATCTTCAAGTGGTAGTGTGCCTTAAGTGATCTTAAGCATGTAAATATACACAAAAGATCTTCAAATTGTAGTATGTACTAAAGGAGACCTTAAGCATATAAATATATGCACTCCTAATGCGCATGTTCCTCACAAGGACATGAATTTTCCTTGGACCCAAATAATCAACTTTTTGAGACCTGCTTGTCCATAACACTGATATATTTTGAACACAAAAGTTATGAGATTAAAAAAAAAAAAGACATTGCTATATAGTAAATGCTACATATAAATCATTCTGTGCTGAACATTTATATCCTTTAATCCTTGTGGAAAATTTGTTTATTCTTCAATTCAGCTTTTTTTTTTTTTTGTCTTTACCTGTAGTATGAGGAGGTTCCCACCCAGGCCAGGGACCAGGAATTGAACTCATGCCACAGCAGCAGTGATAACTCTGGATCCTTAACCTGCTGTGCCACTAAGGAACCCCTCAGCTTAGATTTTAAACACTTCTGTGTGATAGCTGTTTTTTGAACATTTTGTCTAATATATCTTTCTTTTAGGGAGCAGAGTTTAAGGGAAGATGCACAATAAAAAAATAAGCACATTAGACATATAAATTACATAGTGTATACCTTAGTTTCGATTCTTTGGGAATAGCCCTTATTATGGAAAATTATCTGTATAACATTTATTTAGTTCTTTTGTGATCAACACCTTTGGAGGAAGGAAGGAAGAAAGTAGTTCAGTTGTCCCTCAGTCTTAACAAAGCTTTCCTGAGGGCTTTGGGGCTGGAATACCTCTTGATCATTGCTCCACCTTGAAGCAAGTGTCAAAGTGTTTATTTCTTCCCTCTTTTGATGACCAACCTGAGAATGGGGGTTGCCTCTTGGGAGAAAAGATGATCTTGGGCAAGAACAATTTCTCAAGAGAACTTCTAGGGAAGCATTCATCAGAGGGCTATAGAACCCAAGCTCCAAGAGCTGAGGGAATGAATTCTGCAAGGGGATCTGGATGCTGGGCCATGGAATCCAATATAGTATATTGGATCAAGGTAGATGCTAAAATAATAGATTTGGGTAGAGATAATCCAGATATTGGAAAGTTATTAGGAACATAAATCTAGAAGACAAAGTGATTTTTGAGCCAAGAGTTGAAAGACTTGAGAGAGCTCCATGGATTGCTTGATGGGAAGGGTTTCATGTAGAAGGGACAGAGAGCAATTACAAACCTGGCATGTTTAAACAATGACAGGGAAGGAAGTTTGAATGGAGTACAGTTTTTGAAGTCTTGAGTATTAGGAGATGAAATTAGGAAATCAGGGACTAGTCCATCTGGGACTTTGGAAGTCATGAAAAACCTTTTGGATTTTAATTGAAATTATGATTGAAATTAGGATCTCTGTAGGGTTTTGAGTTGTGGTGAAGAGGGTTTAACCTATTTGGGGGCTGTACTCTTAAGAACTGAATGGATGGGGAGGAGAAGAAAGGGATGAAGAAAAACCAAAAGACCTGTTAGAACAGAAAGTTTATGAGAGTCAATGGTGGTGTGGCCTCTTTCTGTACCTTTGGATTTAGGAAGAAATGGTCAGATTCTGTGTATATTTTGAAGTACAGCTAATGAGATTCCTTTTAGTGTCAGAAGGAAAAATCATCAAAGATTCTGCCAAGATCTGATCAACTGGAAAGAAATAATCTTTGTCCACTGAGAAAGGGGGAGTTCCCACTGAGGCTTGGCAAGTTAAGGTCTGATGTTGTCTCTGTGAGGATGCGGTTTCGATCCCTGGCTTCGCTCAGTGGGTTAAGGATCTGGTATTGCTGCAAGCTGGGGCACATAGGTTGTAGATGTGGCCCAGGTCTGGTGTTACTGTGGCTTTGCTGTAGGCTGGCAGCTGCAGTTCTGATTCAACCCCTAGCCTGGGAACATCCATATGCCACAACCATAAAAAGAAGGCAAAGAGAGAGAGTGAGAGAGGGAAAGGGAAGCCTGGGAAAGGGAAGGATATTTTGTGGGAATATGAAGATGCTGATGGGGATGATTATCATATAGATGGTATTTCAAACACCAGACCAAATAAATTTACCAAGAAATTATGAAAAAAAAAAATATGAGAGAGGAAGGAATCTGAAATGGAGTGTGAGGAATGATCATTAAGAAAGACAAAATTTTATCCAATATAAAAAATTTTCAGAAACTAAAATAACAGTTTAAAAATAACCAAGTAGATTAAATCCTTTTCTGGCTGGCCCTGTCACCTTATGCTTTTCCTAAACTTTTTTCTTAGAAAATTAATGGGAGCCTGTAATATAGAGATTTATAAGCACTATATAATCTACTCTTCTTATGGATGGTACATCATATATTATTGTTAAACCCTTTGACTAATTATATATACTTTATCCCCTCCCCTCCTACAAATACTGTATCATAGTATAGCATCATTCCCCTTCAAAATTTTTCTCTTCTCCATACTGTTCTTCAGAGGTAGTCAAACGTAGTACTTACAGATGATGGAAAATTTTTTCCTTTTTTTTTTTTTTGTAAATGTTCTAAGTAACATGTTTAATAAAAGACACTATTTATTGTCACAGTAATCAGGCCAGAGATATTAACAACTTTATTTATGACCATCTCAATAGCTTTTTCTAGGATTTGAATATTAATAACATATTTCCTAATCAACCTGAAAAAATGAATTTGGTGAAGGCTCTGGAATTTAAAAACAAATATATACTAAGTATATGACTATAATACCCATGTTATTGCTATTATTTATGCATCTTTTATCTAACATAAATGAACTTTATCATATCTGGAACTAGAGGAAGATTCTTGGCTGTGCTAAACGGCATTGTACTAATGACATGAGTTATGATCTCCTCATTTAGAACTGGAATCTCCCTGGCATGATACCTACTGTGTAGGGCTCACTCTAAGACCTCATTGTATAAATGACATCATTTAGCCCCGACGGGTACTTCATGTCTCATTTTGCACTGCAGTCCTGAGATACCATTTCTCTAGAGGACCAGGTAAAACTATGAGGTCACGCAATTCCACCTTTACTTTTGAATCCAGAGACAATCTGTAGACTTTAGTCACTACTTCAAATGCAAACTCATTTAGGTCTTTCTAATGCTCAACTCTTCAGAGACTTGAGCATGGTCTTTTGGATGGGTTGAGATGGATTAAATTAGTATGTACGTATACAGGAGACAGAAACCTTTCTATTGCTAATGGCACCCTTGACTGAAAAATCCAGGCATAAGAGTTAATTAAGGCCATGGCATCAGAGAGCCCAAACAATGATATCTGGAATCTTTCTCCATCTCTTTTACTTGTGTTTTTTCTTTGCACTTCAGTGAAATGTAGAATGATAACTCAAGAAATTTATAATTATCTAGAAAAATCTTTGGAAAATTATAGTGGTAGAGATATTATAGGAGAAATATCAAAAACAGACTGCTGTTACCGCGATTACATTGAAGAACACCCATATACCAGTAAGTCCTTTAACATGACTATTGAAAAACTAGTAAACAGGCACGGATACTTCAGATTTGGATTTTTCCACATACCACACAACCCTTCTTGTTAAAAGACTAAGTTATGCTGTAAGCGTTCAAATATGAAAATGGTTTTGTTCCCTATTTTATGAAAAAAGAATTTTTATCTTCCTATAATGAGTTGTAAACACACTTGCCACAATTAGTTGTGGAAGACACCGAATACATTTTTATATCTTTCGTTTCTGGATAAGAAATGGTAAAGTCAAAGTACATTTTTATCACAAAACTCTGTTGCTTTTTTCTGAGGTAAGCTCTTTTAAAATTACCTAAACTTCAAGAGAGTGATTTCTAGAGAGCAAAAGTCTTTCTCGTGACACTTTCACCAAAAGAAAAATAAAGGCATGGTTTCTGAAGAGCTAAATGCCAGGCTGTGTTCTGACATTCACAGGTTAAAAATAAGACTGCCTTGGTTAGAATTAGTCATTATTTTGTGTTATTTTGGTTACTAAGGGACTGTCATTATTCTGCTTCACTGACATTTCACCCATAGTAGACTTGAGTTGATTATGGCTAAGCATTAACCCCTTCTTACTGACCTTAGGAAAAAAACATAATCTGAAGCATCTTGAATTATTTTATATCTGTGTAAAAAAGTGAATTCTGTCAGAATTAAGCAATGCTTTGGATTATAAAATATTTAGCTCATAAAGGTATATAAATGTATATTTAATGATTCATTTAAAGTACTAAAGATACCCACTTATGTTTCAAAAATAGTGAGCTAGAACATTTGTAAAGCACTGAATTCTTATCCTCTCCCGATAGAGGATGATTATAGTCATCTGTTTAGAAATCCAGAGCATGGATATATTTGGGATAAACTGCCACTAATCTGCCATTGTGTGTGTGTGTCGGGGGGGAGGGTGTCTGTGGTGTCTGTTTTCTTTAAGTTACAGTGGCCATAATTGTCAGAGTTGATTAGCTTCAGCATGATCAGACCAAAGAGAGATATGCAACCGAATAACCATTTAACATAAAACAAAATTAAAATAACAAATGTTAAAGACAAAAATGCAATAGAAACCCTTGTAAGGTAAAATCTCCAAGCCTCAATTTTCCCAGAGACAAAACTTCTAACAATAACATTATCTGTCTTGGGTGCTGTGGGTAAGTTACCTTCATGTCCCTAAAAAAGCAGCTACATGCCTATACTTGTGAATGATCAGTTTTACTCATGATTTAGTCACTCCCTGTTTTGACAGGGGAGGGTTTAGCTCTTACTCCACACTCACTTTTCCTCCATTGCCTTTTGTCTTTTTTGTTATATGTTCAACTTTAATTAATGTAATTAAATTTGCCTTTCTTATTCCTAAAATTATCCCTTGATGTCATCATCTGAGCGTTTTAGTCCTCCTGACTTCCTCTCCAGTTCTGTTCTCTTCCCTGCTTGCTTGTAGTAAGCTTACAAGCCGAAGTTTAACTATTACAATGTGAGGGCCAATAACATTTCCATTCTTTCTTGAATTGAGTTTCAGGTGTGGTTTATAGGTGTCTAGTTAAAATCCATTGGGATCTGGAGTTCTTGTTGTGGCTCAGTGGTTAACGAATACGATTAGGAACCATGCAGTTGTGGGTTCAATCCCTGGCCCTGCTCAGTGGGTTAAGGATCCGGCCTTGCCGTGAGCTGTGGTGTAGGTTGCAGATGTGGCTTGGATCCCACGTGGCTGTGGCTGTGGCATAGGCCAGTGGCTGTAGCTCCGATTAGACCTCTAGCCTGGGAACCTCCATATGCTGCCGGAGTGGCCCTAAAAAAGGCAAAAAGACCTAAAAAAAAAAAAAAAAGTCCATTGAGATCCATTAACATGACTTTAACATGTATTCCCAAAGAAGATCCTTCTTAGGTCAACATGCAACATAGTGCTACATTTTCACATTCATCACTTATTCTAAATTTTGCTATATTTCAGCATTTCTCTTGTTTAATTCATTTTTTGGTAAAGCTTTTTAGTGGTTCTAAGAGGATTTTATTTCTCTATTGTCTTGAGACTGTAGGGCAAATGTATCTTAACTGTCATTAGTTCTACAATATCCTAATTCAAGCATGCTCTTAGGAATTCTTCCCTCCTTGGTATTTCCTGACTGCCTTTTAGCTGACCTCTACCATTTTATTCAATCATTTTTTGGGGGAGCACATGCTATATTTGTCACTTAGTACCTATATATAGATGAAGATTATCAGTTTATACAATAGCTACAATGAAACTACCATTTTCAGAAGCGCTTTGAGTACTTCACACTTTATTAGCAAGTGAACTATTAGAATTGTATTTTCTTCAAAACAATATGAATACCTTACTTTAAAAAGGCAGTTATTGGAGGAAATATTTTATTTTGAAATCAACAAATCAATTTGGAGATTTTGTCCTGTTGATATCCATATTGTATTTAAAAGTATCGGATTGGATGAAAGAGAAAACTAAATATTTACAACTGTAAAAATAACCCTTCTAAGAGTATAAGCACGCCACCATTTATGTAGGGGAACATTGCTAAAATCAGAAGGTTTATTTAAGTTTTATATACTAGACAAACAGTAAGGCCTGGAAATCTGTGAGTCTAGGTGTTCCTTATCAACTAATCACCTATTAGTATCCAGGCGAATCTATAAAGAAGAGGAAACTGAAGTGTAGATTCTAGCTCAGTCATTTAATTCCTTCCTGAAAGTTCTTGCCAAGTTAAACTCCCAGACTGGGATTCCAAATCTGAAAAATGGGTAATAATACCACTGCTTTTAGCCTATATTGATATCTAAATGTGATAAGACATAATACAATGGTCTAATAAAAGGGGTAGATACCTTGTAAGAACTCCATATGTATATTGAATACTATTATTACTTAAATAGTGCCTATCTTCTGTTATCCTGACAAACATTTGTTTTTCCCCCTAAACCCAGGGATTTTATGGGGCTACATTCCTGAGACTATTTTTATGATACACTAAATTATGTATAAGTACTTTGAGTACATCAAAAAGAAAAGAATTATTTTGATTGGTTGTTTTTTTAGCAATGGATGTCCTAAAAATAAAGCACAATTCCAGATGCTAGAAAGAATATGGACTTTATTGTTCATTTTTATCACTTTCAGTTATTTCCATAATTAATTTTTAGAAAGATTAAGAAAAATTTAATAAAACTTCAGATGAGAATTTTTCAACAATGACTATGAAATGGTGAATGTATGTGGAATTTCTTTAATAACAGTAAAATCTAAATTATTAATGTGTAAGTTCTGACCACATTGTTGAAAAATGTATAAATTATGCATTGAAATCACTTACTACTAAAGGAGACTCTGAAACAAAGCCTCACTAAACATTCTTAGTTTTAGATAACTAATGCCCTAAACTGCATATAATGATTTTTAAAGCTTAAAAAAATATGGCAATGCAACTTGTTCAGGGTATCAAAGATTTAATAGAATACTTAAGAAGCTGTTTAAATCCAATTAGAACTCTATGTGGAAATGGGACTTTTCACTTCTGTAAGGTTGACAGTAAATATTTATTTATTGAGTGATACTTGCTAATACTCTACCTCCTAATTGCTTTTCTGTATCAAGTAGCAGACTCAGAATCAGTTTGAAGAGACTATGCTTTTCAAACTTTAACAATAGACTGTCTGAAAGCAAACATTTGCTCACTTGAGTGCTACAGTTCTATTTTAAATTACTTTGAATTTGGGTTAATAAGACTGCACACCTTTGTTTCCGACATGTGTTCCCGTTAACTGTGCAATTTAAAAGCATAATATTTCTCTCACCTCTTTCAAGGATTCCCTATCTTTCAATTATAGCATTTTCCATTCTTGTAGTTAGTGAAGATAGTGCTAAAATACTCTTAAGTTCAAATAACAATTTCCCATGTACTTTTAGTTATTTAGTATTTTCTATGTAAAATACATATTTCTGGTGAATTGTTTTCCCTTGAAGACTTGTAGATGTTCATCAAATCATTTTTATATGCATTTGTATATGTCTACTCTGCCATTTTTTGTTTTTTTTCACCAGTTAAACCCAATCTTTTTTTTTAATGATCATTTAATGATCTCTAACCAGAAGTCAACAACAAACATGCAGAATTAAGAGTGAGACCAACCAAAATATAGACGTATACCTACTATTATTAATAATCTTCTTCTCCCCGAGTTCCTGTCATGGTGTAGCAGTAACATATCTGACTAGTATCCATGAGGATGTAGGTTCAATCCCTGGCTCACTCAGTGGGTCAGGGATCCAGCATTGCTGTGAGCTGTGGTGTGGATGCAGAGGTGGCTGAGATTCCGTGTTGCTGTGGCTGCGGCATAGGCTGGCAGCTGAGCTCTGATTCAACCCCTAGCCTGGAAACTGTCATATGCCTCAGTTGTGGCCATAAAAAGAAAACAAACAAACAAAAAAACACTTCTGGAGTTCCTGTCATGGCGCAGTGGTTAACGAATCCAACTAGGAACCATGAGGTTGCGGGTTCCATCCCTGCCCTTGCTCAGTGGGTTAACCATCCGGCGTTGCTGTGAGCTGTGGTGTAGGTTGCAGATGCGGCTCGGATCCTGCATTGCTGTGGCTCTGGTGTAGGCTGGCAGCTACAGCTCCGATTAGACTCCTAGCCTGGGAACCTCCATATGCCACGAGAGCGGCCCAAGAAATGGCAAAAAGACAAAAAAAAAAAAAACAAAAAAAACCAAAAAAAAACAAAAAAAACTTCTCCCCAAATGTCTGTTTTATGTTAAAGTCCTGGCAATGAACAATTTCAACTATGACAGTTGCTACAATTAAAGACATAAAGGAGCTAAAGTCACTCCTAGAATTGAAGGAATTCACTCCAAATTTGGTTGAATACAGTCTTACCTGATTTCAAGCCCTTCCTGCTTTAGTCTCTTTCTTTTCAATTTTCAAATATCCTATTTGCCTTTCTAGTAGATTATACTCATTAACATATAAATGTTATAGTAGCTACCATTTTAAAACTCTTTTCTTCTTTCCATATCTTGCTCCATTTTTTCTCCTCCTCTTTCTTAGAGCAGCATTCCTTTAAAGAGTTGTTCTTCATTGTTATGTCTTTTCCTATTTTTTTGAACAAACTCTAATCAGGTTTTCCTCCCAAGAAATCTAGCAAAATTGCTCTCAAAAATCACTGCGAAATCCAACAGTCAATTCATCATGTCCTTCTTTGACAGTTAACAGACTTTGCCATACATGTTGATTCCTCATCCTGAATTTCTGTTTGTTTTTTGTCTTTTGTCTTTTTAGGGCCGCACCCTTGGCATATGGAAGATCCAAGGCTAGGAGTCTAATTGGAGCTACAGCTGCTGGCCTACACCACAGTCCCTGGCTATTTCTCAGTCTCCTTTACATATCCCCTTTGAAATCCAGCTTTCACTTTGGTCTTTATCTCTGGCCCAAACCCCACCCTCTCCCCCAACTATGAGCACATATGCCCCAATCATCTTCAGTCACTCTCCTGGGAGGTCAAACTTAATGTATAAAACTTAGGGAGTTCCCTTCATGGCTCAGCAGAAATAAATCTGACTTAGCATCCATGAGGACAAAGGTTTGATCCCTGGCCTGGCTCAGTGGGTTAAGGATCCAGCATTACCATGAGCTGTGGTGTAGGTCAGCTCAGATGTCCACTTGCTGTGACTATGGCATAGGCCAACAGCTACAGCTCCGATTTGACCCCTAGCCTGGAAACCTCCATATATCATGAGTGACACGGCCCAAAAAGACCAAAAAAAAAAAAAAATTCCACCTCCTTTTAAATATAACTAACACGGCTAAATCTTGGGCAGAGGGATTATCCCTTGCCCTACAATACAATCTTATCATAATTATTGTACATTTGACTTGGAATTCAAAAAATCATAAAGGCAAATTTTACTTACCCTGAGAATTATTCACTGTTATATTTCTTACATCTGCTCTTTTTGGTGACACCTGCATGTGACACATGGACAGACACTGATGTGGCATGACTTGAAGGGCACGGAAAAGCCCCATAACCAAAAATCATTACTCCATCAATAGCTAGGGATGGTGACTTGAATTCTGAGCAGACACATTGTAGCTCCTTTGAGCTTCAGCAAATTGTTTTGTTAAAAAGTCCTTCTTAAAAAAGTGCATAAAGTCTTATCACCTTAACATGAATTAACCAGCTGCTAAATAGAACAATGACAGAGCATAGAAGAATATTGGGGTGTTAAAAACATTTATAGTAGGAGGTGGGTGGCAATTCTTTGATAGAGAAAACCTGGACAGCTGTCCCCACTTGCCTCTAGGGTTATGACTGAACACTTTGAAAGAATGCAAACTTTCCTCCATCCTTTTCAATAAGAGTGAATGAATATTCAAAATTTTTTTAATAAAACATAATGTATGGAGCATGTTATAAAAATAGAGGAGAGAAACTCTCTAGAGTAGGGTAATCCATCAGTATCCACTCATGACCTTGGGAGGGCAGGATGAGGATTAAAAGGAGATAGGAAAAGGGAAATAATCCTGGAAAGTAGCAAGATAACATGAAGTGTGGAATCAGATGACATGACTTGAATTCTGGCTCCACATTTTACCTGCATACATATAACTAGCTCTTCTGAAACAGTTTCTTTTTCTGAACCACAAGGATCATAATACTCCCCACTCCTAAGTGATTTTGATGTGGATAAATGATACAAAATGTTAATGATATCAAGAACCCTAATGTTGGCTAGTACAGAGAAAGATATTTCAGGATTTGGTGAATTTAAGGTATTCTTATTGTCTCATTATTTAGCAGCTCATTCAAAATCTTACCATTTGCTTTATCAGTAAAATGAAGATTTATCTCTGTTAAAGGATTTCAGGATTCTAGACCAGACTTGATGGAACAAAAAGTCCACTATCAACATTTAGCATTAATAAATATTTTGGCTTTATATATCTGTTGCATTCATGGGTATTATGTCAGCATTTTCAGACCAATCCCTTGGGTCAATGAACAAGGATAATACAAGTGGCGTTAAGAATTTGCACCACACCCTGTGTGCACCCCTACTCCAGGGAAAGATTTACACCAAAGATTCCTACCATTTGAAGTGGTTATTTCTCATATCCCTGCTTCTTTGCTGACTAGCCAAACTGCCTGTATTTATGATTGCATATAACTTGAGGGTTCAAAAAATAAACCCGCAATTATCAAACAAAATCTAACAAGTAAAAATGGCACAAAGTTAATCAGCCCCAAGCTGGTGTGGTGCTACAAGGTGTCCCAGCCCAGCTTCCCATTCTCAGCCCACAGCTTTTATTCATGGGCCTACAAATTTAGAAGTTATGGGCCAGTTTGGTTGATTGTGTTCCAGCCATCTAAAAAAGGTTTAAGAAGAGATACCACATCCTCTTTTAAGGGCGCCTGCTTATACTGCAAAGTCGGCACTTTCACAGGGTTACAACTAACTTTAAGGGAATATGGAAAATATAATCCACATTCCTAGGAGCCATGTATTCAGCTAAAGCAAACAAAAGTGACAAGTAGACAATGGCTATTGGGTCCATAGGTAATCTGGCAATCTCTACCATCCCCCCTTGATTTCTCTTAAAATCTGACTAGCAGATTAATTTTTATTAATATTATATAAAGTGCCAGAAGTTATTGCCAGTCTCTAAATGTTTTGGATGAAAATAAATTTGATCCTATTTCACCTACTTTTTGCAAAATTTATAGAAGGGAGAAAAAGACATTATGTAGTATTGGTATACAGGGATAAAGACAAAACTTCAATACAAGCTTTTCTCCTAATTCAGACATGAGAATTTTCAAGACAAAGGTCCCATAACATAATGCAGAGGTGTCTTTTTTGGGAAGAGGTTAACAAGTGAATTTATTGCTTAAATGCTTAATTGTTCTTTTGTTAAATTTTCTCAATTCTGTTTTTGCATAATTAGCATAAGAGAACTAAATACATGGGTGAACAGTGCATAATTAGGCCAGTCAGTCACTTAGAATGTCTATAGGTAGTGAAAATGATGTTTATAGCTATCCATTTCTACTATAATTATTCACAGGGTATATTTTAATGACGTTCTCAAGCTAACCTATTTTATTCCAATAGTTATTCCTATCAATTCTCCTATAAATTTCAAAAATCCCTAAGGGCATGAATCATGTTTTGACCTCCTGTGTGGTCACTGTAACACCTAGTATATTGACTTGCATCTAATAGTCACTTATTGTGTTACTCTGTTTTTTTTTTTTTAAGGCAATGAGGCAGAATCCAGGGCTGCAAAAAATATCTTTTAAAATACAAGTGAATGTGAAAGTATGCAATCAACAAACATATTGTTTTTAAGCTAATAGTTATTAGTTGTAGGAATAAGTCTATAGTCACTCCTTTCACTTGTTAACTGACATTTCTCCAAATCTGGCATCAGTCAGAAAACATGTTTTCATGTTTCATGTGTGGAGAATAGGCATGGAATAATTTCAGGGAGCTTCCACAAATATAAGTTTTAGGGATTTGAATAAATAGAACAGATATCAAAGGTAAGAGATTCTGTTTTAAAATATTTTTTATCTGAGTTCCTGCTGTGGCACAGCTGGTTTGATCCCTGGCCTAGCACAGTGGATTAAAAGATCCAGCATTGCCATAGCTGCAGTGTAGGTGGTAACTGCAGTTCAGATTCAGTCCCTGGCCTGGGAACTTCCATTTGCCACAGGTGTGTCCATAAAAAATGTATACATAATTTTTCACCAACTGGATCAGGGGAAGGAAAGTCAGCCCTCTTTCTGTTTCACCTCGTCATTTAAAACTGTACTACATGGATTCCCATTACTGGGTCTCAGAATCTAAGAGATTTCCATTCAGAGATCTTAACTGATGGATGGGTAAATCGACATTTGAAGACTGGCCTGAGGAAAAAAACACCCATTATTGTGTTGTTGCTATGGAGATGATAACATTTGTGTTCTGCACAGTCCGTTCAAATGCCTGGTACAAAGAGAGTGCCAGGGAAGTTTGTGCAAGGAGCAGATTTTTTTCTTAGCCACAGCTTGTCCACTGGGGGAATGATGTGGAAATCTAGTCTCTGTTCCCTCCTCCAGCTCTGTGTCCTACCATGGGGCTGAGGTAGCAGGAAGAAAAGGGACTGATGTGTAATTGCTTTAAATAGATATTTTGTGCAATCTCCATAAAGGTTAAGAAATGAAAGTCAACACATAATGGAGACCCAAGGAACAGGGAAAATGTCATTGTGAAAAAAGACAAAAGGAAAATTTCAGCTCTTAGGAGGAAGGGCAGGTGCAGACTATGGTGGCCTTAAATCAGTGGTTCTCAGCCAGTGAGGATTTTGGTCCCCTCCTTCCCCCTGTGTTCCACACCTCAGAGACATTTGGCAAAGTTTGCAGCCATCACTGACTGTCATGACTGAGGGGCTGCTACTGGAATTTAGTGTGTAAAGGATAAAAGCCTGGGCAACTGCTAAATCTCTTGGGATGCACAGATGCAGCCTCCCACAGCAAATAAATATTCAATCCAAAATGTTAATAGTGCTGACACTGAGAAACCAGACCCTAAATGAATATTCGCCCTATTTAAAAAGGGAGTAAAATGTTAGGAAGGAATGAAGTCTTCCTTAAAAGAGATTGGCACTAAAATCACATTGTGTGGGGTGTATTATTTTGTCCCCCAAATTATTTTATGATTGTGGCCACTGCTTCATGCTATTCAATGAGCTGCCATATAATATGTGTTACGTGAAAGAAAAAAAACATGTCTCCTGGTTCCAAAAATTTCCTTTCTCAGAGTAACAGGTTTCATCTGACTTGAAGTATGCCATTTTCTAAGATTTCTGCACAAATAAAACATCTAAATCTCAGGAGAGTTTTCCCTTGATCTATTGTTCCATTCATTATTTATAAGAATTGTTACTGAAAACTCTTTCCTGAACTTATAAAGTTCAAAATATGGAAGTCGCAGAGGATACTGTACAAAGATTTTCAGTCTCAGTTATATAGACACAATAAATGCTAAAATAATTGTGGGACATAAGCTTAATCATTTCAGTTGGATTCTAAGTTTTATTCATCCATAGTAAGAGGATACTCGACATCTGTGTTATTAAGCAAAAGATGAAATCTTGGCTGGAGGGAGCATCATTTTGTGTTGGATCAGGGTAGTCTGAGGAGGGCTCATGTGTCTTGAACTCTGGCTGACCCTGCTCCCAACTTCACGCATTTATAAATGCAGGTGATACCTCCATAAATGTGTACTCCAGATATTTCTAAGTGTCTGTATTTATTTCCATAAAGCCTAGTATATTTCTTATTTTTAAATAGCAAAGGTAGATGGCATTACAGTTTTATAATCCTCAGTTCTAAGTAATTCAAATGATCTGTTCCCTGCTTACTTGGGTATGTTCAAGAGAATTATTATTCTGCCTCTTTTCATCTGCACAATGCTGTTTAATGTGCTGGCATGTAACTGCTGACTCATGAGAAAGGCTCTGACAGCATTATGCCAGCAGTTAAGAAAGATTTGCTGTTTAAAACAAAATAATGAGTTCCTCCAAATTTTTAAAAGTGTGCTTAGACAGTGCAAAAGTGCCATGATCATTGCTGGAACCATTACTCTCACATTCTTATTTTCCACCTTTTCATATGAACATGATCTAACATTATTTCATCACACTAGCTAAGCAGCATCGATACTTTTTTCTCAGAGAGGCTAAAGAAAATGATATCCCGAAGTATTTAATCATTTCAAAAAGCAAATTATATTAAGTCACTTAATTAAAGGAAAGAAATGTAGTATGAAATGTTAGCAATCTGTGAGACCCAACTGATAACATTGAAAATAAGTCTCCTAAACCCTAGGTCTGATTTGTCAGTCAAGTTTTCATGCCTGCTTTTCCTAAAGGCAAACCTGACAATGTAATACTAAGAACTAAGCTACACTGAATCAGAGATGTATATTATGTCCCAATATCACATAATATAATGATGACTCAATAATATAATGTTGTATCATTGCCTTAGGGTACTAGAAAACATGCAAGCCATCATCAGAAACATTGTAAGCTTTATATACTATTTATAATGTAAAGAAAAATAATGGGAAAACCTAAATTTTAGGATTCTAATGCTATCCAATTTATACCAGTTTTCCCCATTTAGTAGCTTGGGATCCTGCACACAGTACGTAACTTTTCTATACCTCACTTACCCTTTTTTTTTTAAGATAAAGATGCCTTTATAATAAGTTAAATGAAATAATATATAACATAAACTCCTAGGGTCTTTTTAATGATACTTGAGAAATCTGTGAGTAAAGTTAAACAGAAATACATAAAGGGAAATCATGTTATTTCATGGTTGGCAGGATTCTTGGAGATCAAACTGCCCAGTTTCCCAGTGGATATTGATCTCTTTTGTTTACAGGAGGGCAGAATAGCAACTGCAAACCCTGATTTTTGACAAGGAATTTACCCTCCATGAAACATATTTCAATCTGTTTCCTGGGATTCCACTTAGATAACTTAACATTTAAGAAATGTTCCCTTTGAATGAGGAATAAACACCATTTACTAAATGGTTTGTTCATTGGAGCTAGAAAATGGCATCTTTTCTTAAAGGATCCTTTCGTGTTTTGGAAGACAGCACACATGCCCATTTTGAAGCTTTTATCCATGTTTTTTGGAATTAAACATCGCTAGTTCCTTCATGACAAATTCTAAAACGCTCCACGCCTGCTTGCTTTTTGATTCAAAGCTCTTTTCAAACACAGCACTTTCCAGGACACAGTATTTTAGTTCTATTAGAAGCCCGCTCAATGTCAGTGCCTTTGTTTCCCTGCCTCTGGGGCTTTTCAGTGTTTTCAGCCTTGCATATGTTTAGTTTCTTGTTTTAATTTGGTTTTGCTATGTTTTGTTTTCCTGAGCTACACCCCATTTTCATCCCTGTTAAACTGAATGCCTAGCAAAACGTTTTAAAACTTTGCATGTGTGCATATTTGGGAATTATCCCCAAATAAGGTGACATACCTTAAGGGTTCTATCTAGTCATTTAAGAGCTTAAATTAGACAGCTCCAATAAGAGAGCTTTGGTTCCTCCTCCTCCTCCTTTCTTCTTCTTTCTAAACTATAATTTTAAAATGTATTAAGGGTTTAGTATCTGCCAGGTTGAATAAATTCCCTTTATTATTATATTTAATCCTTACAACCAATAGACAAGGTGCTTATAATTTTCCATTGCGCAAACAAAGAGGCTTATATATAGGGGTTGTCACTTTTCCCAATCCCAGGCTGTTTGACACCAAAGCTCTTGAACTTTGCCAGGTAGAATGTTGTAAAGCAGCAAATTTGCGGCACACCCATTGGTAAACAATTGGGCATTTAGCTTATTATATTTTTTAGCCTGCATCTTTCTACTATATTTGCAACAATTTTATGAATGATTTTGTCAAATTCCTTGTGACTTTCTAGTATACTGTTTTGAGAGTCAAGTTACTAAATACTCCTCATCTCTCAAAACTTAACAAAAGATAATTTTAACCATAACAAATAGAAGAAAATAATCACAGAATTTTATATTGTTAGAAAGTGAAACCAGGAGAAAGAACAAAAACAACAAATAATAGTTAATAGGGCAAATTAGGGCTTTAGACAGACCTGAGTTTGGTGCCTCAACCTATCAATCTCAGTAAGTTTTAATACTTCTGAGACTCATTTGCCTTAGAAAAAAACGACCATGCTCTAATATCTGCAGAGCTCTTAAAAATATGCTACCTGACTCATCATTAAAATAAACAATAATAAAATCTAGCATATAATAGTTGACCCAAGTATGCTAGTATAGCAGTCAACGCAGGATCCTCTGTGCAATGGTAAGAAATCCCCCAAATGTAATAGCTAGCACACCACAGGTTTGTGTTTCACTATAACCGTGTGTCTAATGTGAGTTGGCAAGGGGATTTGTTCATGGAAATCCCTGAAGAACCCAGGATAACAGAAGCTCTTCTTCCTAAATACTCACCCAAGGGCTGAGACAGAAAAAAAAATAAATAAAAGGAGTGATGGATTTTGGATTATCCACCTGGAAACAATTAGTGTGCTTACATTCTTTGGCCACTCAAATTAACCTCTATGGCTTACATTATTTACTTCAAAGTCCCTAGAAGGAGGAAGAATACATGAATTCTTGTTGAACCATGTATAAATTGGGTTCTCCAGAAAAAAAAGAACAAATGGGATATAATATATACATATATGTGTGTATTGTGTGTATATATATGTATGTATGTGTATATATGTATGTCTGTATATGTGTATGTCATATGTATATATAAAGAGGCTCATTATATAAGAAATTGTCTCATGATTACGGAGGTGGAGAAGTCCAGACCCAGGAGAGCTTATGGTCTAGTTCTAGTCCAAGTCTGAAGGCAGAAAAAAGCCAATGTCCCAGCTCATGGACAATTAGGAGAGTATCCACACAGGTACACCAAGTTGTTTAAATCAATTTCAGGGCATCCCAGCCTAGGTAAATTGAAACATAAAAGTAACCATGACAATTTTTTCCCAATGTTCTTTGTTTTTTTTGTTTTTTTGCCATGGGATTATATGCATCCATACATTGTATTTTACAGAGATACAATAAAAGTGTGATAGAATATCACAAAAGTCACATCTCTTTGTGGCTGCAAAATAATCTGGACAATATAATGCTTTCAAATAAATAGGATGAGGAAAGATATCACAGTGCATTTTAAAAGTTGTTATACAGGAGTAAAAGCCCCTCTTTGTTTTGTAGTTAGAAAAGTACTTGAGGAGTTCCTGTTGTGGTGCAGTGGTTAACGAATCCGACTAGGAACCATGAGGTCGCGGGTTCGGTCCCTGCCCTTGCTCAGTGGGTTAACGATCTGGCGTTGCCATGAGCTGTGGTGTAGGTTGCAGACGCGGCTCGGATCCTGCGTTGCTGTGGCTCTGGTGTAGGCCAGTGGCTACAGCTCCAATTAGACCCCTAGCCTGGGAACCTCCATATGCCGCGGGAGTGGCCCAAAGAAATAGCAAAAAGACAAAAAAAAAAAAGTACTTGAAGGTAGATTAATCTCTGGCCCTCACATTTTAATCTCATGAAATAAAATCCACAGCTCCATCAACTTCCTCTTTTCACATAGAATCACAATTCTTTCCCCCTACACACTCCACATTCCCATCCACATATGTGTCTGACACACTTCAGAAATGATACCACGCAGCTGCTTCTGTAGCCATCTGCTTTATTGTAAGTCCCTCTTTTCAATTTTATGTAATTTCTGAGAATTGTGTTATTTTTGTATGACATGGTTTCTCTTCCTTTATGTGTGCCACTCCATGATCGCAGGATTTTTTAGTGAATATACATAAAATTTTACACAGCATTTATGTTTATATTTTCCCTAGAATGGCATCTAATCACCATGAAGAGCTTAGAATTACATAGCTAAGAATAGCTGTTCATTCGTAGACAGTCATGTCTATAAACCAAGGACAACCCACACAACCACATTTCAATTGTACCAGTATTATTAACAGTAATGGAATAGATTAGTCTTTATGTGAACTAAAAATACTGACACACATAGCAAAATATAAAGCATCTGACTGCCAGTGGAAACAGTGCTATAACAAAGAAAACAATTTCCTCCCAACTAAATTTTGCTATTTAGCTCCACCATCCTAAAATAAAGGATTTAACTTTTCAAACTGGACAGGAAGAAAGGAACACTATAGCCACTTAGGCATGAACATCTCTAGAATCTAAGTGTGGAAGTCCTTTCATTCCAAAGAGTGGAACCTTGAGACTGTGGATTTCAGACAATCTGCTTTCTTCCTGGTGAGCTGTTCATTCTGTCTCATTCGATGCTCCCAGATCTGTTTTGCAGCGGTCTGGATTATTTTGGTGCAGCTAGACACAGTGGTTATGCCTCAGTCTCTTTGAGCAGAAACACACCTGTCCTTCAGATGTTTCAGTATTCTCTGAGACTTATGGTCCATGGCAAAGTTTTAGAGATCACCTGATTTAACCTCATTGCTTTGTAGACTAAGAAACACTTTTTTAAAAAAGACAGATGCAGAGTCTTGTCACTAACAGAAGTGTCATTAATCGCTTCCTCTTTCTGAACCTGTTACTGAACATGCATTGCATGTAAAATGAAAGATGCTTTGGAGCTGAGGAAAGGAGACAAGTTTGTTCTCCAGGGTCTTGTACAAGGAAAATATCATGAGAAAATGCCCAACCTGTCAACCTTGGTACTTTCTAGAGATCTAACTCTATTTAATATATCTCAGCATACCAAAAGACAACCAAAGGGTGATTTAGGGAACTTGGCTTTTAAGATTTAGCACTGATGTGTTCTATGACTCCGAGCAATTAATGTCTCTTTCTTCTCTCATAAGATAAAGAGAAAGGTGTTATGTCATTTTTTTAATCACTTGAAAAACAGAAGTCTCTTTAAGATTCTGGTGACATGAGAGAAACCACTTTTTAGAGAAAGGAACATCAGTCAAGTTTCTACAAAGTAGATTATTGAATTTAAGAGCATAATTTGGGAGTTCCTGTTGTGGCGCAGTGGTTAACGAATCTAAGAACCATGAGGTTGCGGGTTCGGTCCCTGGCCTTGCTCAGTGGGTCAAGGATCCGGCGTTGCTGTGAGCTGTGGTATAGGTTGCAGATGCGGCTTGGATCCCGAGTTGCTATGGCTCTGGCGTAGGCTGGTGGCTACGGCTCCGATTAGACCCCTAGCCTGGAAACCTCCATATACCACAGGAGTGACCCAAGAAATGGCAAAAAGACAAAATATATATGTGTGTGTATATATATATATATATATATATATATATATATATATATATATAATTTCCTCAAATGGTGCACTTAGCCTCCAACAGCAGATGCATCATAAATTGCTGGAAATTGTAGAATGCTGAATAATCCAGATCATTCAAATATCTAATGCAGGCCTGGCACATTCAATTAAAGGCAATAAGGCAGCAAAGTGATAAGATTGGTGTCATGCACACCTGGTTCAGAAATTGACCTGGAAACTTGTAGATAAGGATTCAAGGTTTGGAAAGTTTATTATCTATTATTTTCCCCTGGCTGGGCTGGCGCAGAAGTGAGCAATTACATATGTATGCAAATGTAACAATAAACATGAGATGTATTAACTGGGAGGTTAGTACATGGATATTTGGGGGAGGTCATTTTTCTGCTTCACTCACCATTCCTTTGATCTCTCCTTGTTAGAATTCTCTGACAAGGGCTAGTTTCATGGCCATCTTTTCTGTAAAATCTATCTTGTCCATTCTTGATGAAAAAAATAATAGAACCTATTGTCTAGGTCACCCATTGGGTCTTCTTTCCTCCAAATTTTGTATGTGCATATCTAAACCCATTTTGATTTATTAGGTTTTTATTGGGTACAACATTCACATTTCCTTTCCTTAAAGATCCAGAACTGACAATCTTCTTAAAAAAAAAAAAAAAAAAGGTGGGAGTTGGGGAAAGGGCTCACATTCCTACTTTAGCACTTAGGAAAATGGCTTCCGTTGTGTGGATTGATAGATTGGCCTTGCCCTGTCTTTCTTTCCAACTCTCAGTATCAGCCACCCACACTCCCTGCATGTCATCTTTCTTTATCATAGACATTGAACACTCTATTTGCTTTTCCATAGATGAGTCCTGCCTGTCTAATTTATCGGTGGAAAGTGAATTCACTCCATATCTCTACTGCAGTCTCTAAAAATATACTTCCGCAACTCATCTTTAAGTGTCAATTGTTTCTATGCAAAGATACTTGTGAACTGTGGAATTTGAAGTATTTTCTGCCTTCAATAATTATCCCAATCATATTTCTCTACATATATCAAATAAAATTTAAAAATTCTCAAGAGTTGTTGCTCTAGGTTTTTGTCATTGTTTTGTTTTGGTTTTGAAAAGCACAGAGTAGTTTATGTATGAGTACCTTGGATTCCCCCCACAACTAGTGTCACTACCTGACTTTCTAATTAAATAAAATAGAAACAAGAGCAAAAGGATCATCAGGGGTGAAGCTGATACTTCACTTTATGAAGTATGAGTGAGGTAGTTAGCCGGTTCCCTAGTGCTCTCAGAAATTGCACGAGGTTGTTGGGGAATTCTTACCTCTTTGTTACCTGCCATGTTAGATTTGCCAATCTGTTATACCTGAAACAAGTCATGAAAGAGTCCTTTCTAAATCATGATTTTTATTTTTTTCCATTATAGTATTTTAAATGATTACTTCTTCAAATCCTTCTCTTCCCATTGGTCATTATCATCATAATAATGCAACTGTAGTAAACTTTTTTTTATAAATAAAATTAACAACAGAAACTAAAATGAGTAAAGATCAAGGTAGCTTCTAGAATTATAGAATCATCTATCGTCCTTTGAACAAATTTGGGTATTTGAAATGCAGGTAGCATAATGACATAGTCAAGGTCCCTTCATGACTCTCTTGGGCTTCTGAATAATTAACCTGAGTAATTAATGATTTATCTTTAAAATGGCATCATTATCAAACTTCATTCTTGAAAATCTATAAAATTTGAGAAGCTCTTTGACTCATTCTCAGAAGTGTGATTTTAAGATGTTCTCTAAGATTTCCATCCCTTTGTTGCACTTGGTGCCATGTAATACCTAGGACTATGAAGGTGGATTTTTACTCCTGTGATCTGCTTAAGTGTTATGAGGCATAGTCAAATTTAAGATAGGAATGTAATCCAGGTGGGCCTGATCTTTACATAAGCCCTTTATGTTTGTCATTAATGGCTTTGATTATGTTGAGATATGTTCCCTCTATACCCACTTTGGTAGGAGTTTTTATCATGAATGGATGTCAGATTTTGTCAAATGGTTTCTCTGCATCTATTGAGATGATCCTGTGGTTTTGCAATTTTCTTTTGCTAATGTGGTTTATGACATTGATTGATTTGTGTATGTTGAACCATCCTTGTGAAGTTGGGATGAATCCCACTGGGTCATGGTGTATGAACTTTTTATGTGTTGTTGGATTTGGTTTGCTAAAACTTTGTTGAGAATTTTTGCATCTATATTGATCAGAGAAATTGCCTTATAGGTTTTTTTTTTTTTTTTTTTGGTAGTGTTTTTGGTTTGGTATTAGGGTGATGGTGGCTTCATAGAATGTCTTTGGGAGTGTTCCTTCCTCAGTCAGTCTTTTGGAAAAATTTAAGAAGTGTTGGTGTAAGTTCTTTTTTGTATATTTGCTAGAATTCACCTGTGAAGTAATCTGGTCCTGGACTTTGAAGGGATTTTTTTTTTTAATTCCATATTCAATTTCATTTTTAGAGGTCAGTCTGTTCAAACTATTTCTTCTTGATTCAGTGTTGGTAGGCTATATGTTTCTAGAAGTTGCCCATTTTATCTAGGTTGTCAAATTTGTGGGCATATAATTGTTCATATTTTTGTATTTTTTTTTCTATTTCTGTGGTATCAGTTGAGAGTTCTTTTTCACTTCTTATTTTGTTTATTTGGGTTCACTCTCTTTGTAAATCTGGTGGAGGTTTGTCAATTTTGTTTACTTTTTCAGAGAACCAACTCTTGGTTTTATTGATATTTTTTCTATTTTTTTAATCTCTTAGTTATTTCCTATCTGATCTTTATGATTTCCTTCCTTCTGCTGACTTTAGGTTTTATTTGTTCTTTTCTGATTTTTTGAGGTGGTAGGTTAGGTTGTTTATATTTCAGATTTTTATTGTTCTTTTGAGGAAGGCCTGCATCACTATGAACTTTCTTCTAAGAACTGCTTTTGTATCATCCCTCAAATTTTGTATAGTTGAGTTACCATTGTCATTTGTCTCAAGTTATTTTTTAATGTCTTCTTTGATTTCCTCATTGACACATTGGTTTTTCAGTAACATGTTATTAAGTCTCCATGTAATCTTTTTTTTGTTTGTTTGTTCTTTTCCTGTGGTTTATTTCTGGTTTCATGCTGTTGTGGTCAGAGAAGGTATTGAATTAATTTCTATATATAATCTTAAATCTGTTGAGGTCACTTTTATGCCCTAGAATGTGGTCAGTCTTAGGGAATGTTCCTTATGCACTAGACATGACACCATAAAACTCCTAGAAGAAAACATAAGCAAAACATTCTCAGACATAAACTGTACAAATGTTTTCTTAGATCAGTCTCCTAAGGTAATAGAAATAAAAACAAAGATAAACAAATGGGACCTAATCAAACTTGCAAGCTTTTGCACAGTGAAAGAAAACATAAAATGAAAAGACAACCTATGGAATGGGAGAAAATAGTTGCAAATGATGCAATTGACAAGGGCTTAATCACCAGAATATACAAACAGCTCATACTACTCAACAACAACAAAAAAACCCAATTGAAAAATGGGCACAGTACCAAATAGACATTTCTCCAAAGACTTACAGATGGCCAATAGGCACATAAAAAGATGTTCAACATTGCTAATTATTAGATAAATGCAAATCAAACTATAGTGAGGTACCACCTCACACTGGACACAATGGCCATCATTAATAAGTCTGTAAATAAAAAGTGTGAGGGTTTGGAGAAAAGGGACCCTTCCTACACTGTTGGTGGGAATGTACATTGGTAAACCACTATAGAAGACAGTGTAGAGGTTCCTCAGAAAACTAAAAAGAGAGTAACCATATAATCCAGCAATCCTATTCCTGGGCATATATCGGGACAAAACTATAATTCAAAAAGATATGTGCACCCCTATGTTCATAGCAGCACTACTCACAATAGCCAAGACATGGAAACAACCTAAACGGACATCAACAAATGAATGGATTAAGAAGATGTGCTACATATACACAATGGAATACTACCTAGCCATAAAAAATGAAATAATGCCTTTTGCAGCAACTTGGATGCAACTAGAGATTATCAGACCAAATGAAATGAAAAAGACAAATACCATGTTATATCATTTATATGTGGAATATAAAATATGGCACAAGTGAACCTATCTACAAAAGAGAAGTTGACTCACAGACATAGAGAACAATCTTGTGGTTTCCAAGGGGAAGGGGAAATGGGAGGCATGGACTGGGAGTTTGGGGTTGGTAGATGCAAACTATTACATTTAGAATGGATAAACAAGATCCTATTGTATAGCACAGGGAACTATATCCAATATCCTGTGATAGACCATGATGGAAAATAATATAACAATGTCTATATATGTGTGACTGGGTTACTTTACTGTACAGCAGAAATTGGCACAATATTGTAAATCAATTATACTTTAATGTTTAAATAAAAATAAAAGTAAAGATTTTTCATCAGCTGGGAACCGAAGTTAAAGAATTGAAATGAGAGAAGAATTCAGAGTGCCATTACTGTCTTGAAGATGGAAGGCCATGTGGCCAAAAATGTAAGCAGCTTCTAGAAGCATGAAGTGGCCCCAGCAGACCACTATCAAGGGGAAAGAGTCTTCAACATCATAACAACACAGAACTAAATTCTAGGAGCAGATTTTTCACTTGCGGCTCCAGAGGCAAACTTAGACCATCAGATACCTTGATTTTAGGCCTGTGATGCCTTGAGCAGAGAACTCAGTCATGTGTTGTTTTACAGCCCTAAATTTGTGGTAACTTGTTACCTAGCAATAGAAACTATTGCAGTTATGTTCTTTCATGTTTTGAAAATAATGCAATTAGAAAATGTAATTTTGAACTCTCTAGGTTAATACACTTTAAAATTCATATTGTTTCATAGAAAAGTAATTTTAAAAATTAGCCATTAATAATTTTTCAGTAAATAATTAGCCCTGATAATCTCATAAACATGTGCTTTCTTCTTTTAAATAAGCATCAAAGAAGAACTTCAATTATTTTGTTGTAATCTTTGAAATTTGAACATAACTTAACAAAAAGACCTGTATGTCTAGAAATTTTTTTGGCAGACTGGCCCAGCATTTTGCATGGTCTAATGAGACTGTTACAAAGGAAAGAGATTAATTGGTGGAATCATAAAAATGTATAGCTATCCGATTCATAATATGACACAGTGTAGTATTTCTGACCCTGTTTCTTTAAGGGTAAGGGTCTGTTGTGGGCATTTACCTGCTTATGACCGCTAAGATTTTCCTTGGGTTCTGCAGACAACACTTGCCATTAAGGATATTAATATGCACTGATACAACATGTTGTGTTTTTTGTTTTTTGTGCTTTTCTTTTTATGGTCACACATGTGACATATGGAAGTTTCTGGCTAGAGGTAGAATCAGAGCTATAGCTGAGGCCTAAGCTGTGGCTATGGCAAAACTGTATCCAAGCTACATCTGTGACTTATACAGCAATTTGTGGCAATGCCAGATCCTTAACCCACCAACTGAGGCCAAAGATTGAACCTGCATCCTCACAGACACTATGTCAGTTCTTAACCCAGAGAGCCACAATGGGAACTCCCAATATATTGTTTATACCACAGAATTTTTTCTCTTAGATAACTTTATTAATGATGGTTGAGGTGTTTAAGTGTTATTGATGAGAGGTTTAAATCATAAATTAGTGTAACGTGAAAAAAATAGATGCCCATTATTTAGGTCCAAAAGATGATTTTTTAAAAGGATGTGACAAGAAAACAGGAGCTTCTTCACTTAAATTTAAACTGATAAATTTGTTTCATTATTGAATGGTGAAGAATGTCTCTTGTTTAGAGTTGTAAGGAGGTAGACCACACTCTCAGCTATAGGAAAACTATTGTTTTGCTTTTGATTAAATGTTTACATGGCAATTCAGACTTTCTACATGTAAATATGTTGGCTAATTTAAAAGTACTCAGAAAATTATAGATAAATGTGTTGCTAAATCAATAACCAAACAGTCTTCTGAGTTATATACGTATATTTCTATTATCTCAAACAAATGATAAAATAATAGAAATGTTGCATGGACTTTCTATGTTATCTTTGTTAATTTTAATCTTTTATGGTCTCTACAGTGTTCTGGAAAAAAGCTAAATTACTGGCTTTTTAATAGAGTTGAAGGAATTATTCCCTGGAAATAAAGTACACATATATATTGTCCTTTTAATTTTTGTTATTATATTGATTATTTTATGTCAATTCAGAAAGTTTTCACCATGCTTATTAAACAGTCCACAGATGTGTGTGTGTCTGCTCTATTTATATGTGTAAAATTAAGACATTGAAGACATGAAACTGTTTATTACAGCATCTCAAAATACTTTTAGGTAGACTAGGCAATGTTAACTAATAACTATAACATTTGAGATATATGTCCATTAATTACATAAATATTTGGCAAGATTTAGTTTACAGTTTATGATAAGGCCACTAATATGAATCCAATCTTCCCCAAAAGGGGAAAGGTGGTTCGATTATATTAATTTACATATTTCCTTGGCAACTCTTAGACTGATCAACTGATGTGAATTCAAGATAACAACATGAAAATTAGAAGCAATGCTTTAAGATATAAAATTAAGTGAAACTCCCACATAAGAAGGAAATGGAGTCATGTAATGGAGTCCAGCAGCCAAGTTCAAGTATCAGCTTCAACACTCACCACACCACATTACCAGAAATAACTTTCTTTACCTCCCAGAACTTCCTTCCTTCCTGCATAAAATGGAAGAAATGGTATCTGCTTCAGCAGTGATTAAAGATCCAATTAATTCTTTTATAGGTAAAATGGCTGTGATGTGTAAAATTTGTTGATAAATGCTGAATTCCTTCCCCACATTTCCCACTGAATTTTTTTTTATTAACTTGTATTTTAAACATACAACCATTTATCAAATGGTATCAGATTACATATGTACGTGTAGTAGTTTAATCAAACTTATTCTTCATGCTATATTTTAACCTAAAAGCCTACTAAGTGAATATTATTTTCATATTTAAACACATGTGTAAACATACATAAAAAGTTTATAGATTCATTTATAAAAGCAACTTAAGATAATTTGCATTATTTTCCTAAGAGAAAACATTATTTTGTTGATTCTTATATTAAAGTTTAAATTCTATTATGTAAAACCAGAACTTTTTATTTTCAGTAGACAATATTGACATTCTCAGTGTTGACCTGGCATTCACTGTTGCAAAGAATGATTAAACATGTGCCTGATTTTGACCTAAATATAGTTGTTATAAGAGGAGTTATAAGCTAGCATTTATATTTTGCTGCGTGTGGAAACTAGAATTGCTATGCTTATAGACATGTAAATAATGTATCTCATTAAATAGGTTTTATGTTCAGTAAATATTTGCTGACTATAGTTTCTAGGCTTGGTACTTATATTAGTTATAACCTTTGGAGAAATTCCAAAAGAAAGATATTACCTATTATTTTCCATACATTTGAGAAAACTAAAGCTTAGAGATAGTGAATAAGTAATTTGTCAGTGGTCACAGAGCAAATAATATTTAAAGCCACGGTTTCATCAAATGTCAGATCTGCTGGGCCACAGACCCTCTACACACATACATGAACAACCAGCTTCAATATGTTCTGCTGTTAAAGAAAAGCAACCTGGCCTTATAATATTTTTCTAAGAATGATCCCAGGTCAGGGTACCACCATGAGCCAAAAATATTAAATTATTAAGAAGGAATGGTACACAAGTACATTTAATTTGTGTAAAAGTATAGAAGAAAATTAGAATATTTTATTCTTAGACTTCATTTTATGAAGGAAATGATTCAAAAATAGGATTTGTATTGGACTTAGTACTTGGTGGATATTTAATAGAACATATTTCCTAGCAGAAGTTATTACTTTGGAAAAGGGATCAGATGATACAATGGATAGTATTAGAAGGGGTCTGTAAAGAAAATTGTGGTAAAAAATTTGCTACTTCAGAAAACAGGCTGAAAATGTGCAATTTTGAATTGATACTAACAATGGGGAATATCTGAACCAATTAAAGGAAAATGAGGCTTAGGACAAGAAAATTGATTAAGAGGAAATTACAGTGGTTAAAAATGACCTGGGCCTTCACCAGACATTATTCTGTTGAAATGGAAAGAACATCATATTTATGAACTACAAACTGGTCAGGTTTGGCCAAAGACTAAAGTAAAATACTGATTTGCCTTTGCTAATTATCCAAATAATTAAACTGTGGTCATTTTTATACTCAGTCGTTTGAAAATATAAGAATCTATTTTATATGTTTATACGAAGAGTACCTAAATGGAAGCATGACCAATTAAGTGTAAAAAGAGAACAGAGATATTGAAAACATTCTCATATGTTAATTATCTAGGCTTCCCTGAATATTCCTAGGGGAAAAAATTGTATGCTTTACATTAATTGATATGAATTTTCTTCTTTTCTCAAATCTGTTATAGTCCACAAGTTAAGACAGAATCTTTGTCCCTTAGACATAGCGAAGTGGGAATGTTGACCACAAACAGAGTATAATATAGTTTGTCTTTTTCGTTAGGAAGTAGGCAGAATTCTTCATGCAGTAAAGAGGGAATGTCCATCATTGTCTCTAAATGTGAAGGGAGGTTTACAAAAGCAAAGCCCCTTTGAGCTGGATCTTGTTAGAAAACTGAGCAGAAAGGAGTGACAGCCTCTCCCAGGCAGAGAGAAAGAAAAATTCACAAAGGCATGAAACAAAAGGTGTGGCCTGAGAAACATGATTCACTGGAGTGAGAACGGGGAGATTATTAGTGAAACAGCCCCAGTATGGAAGAACATCCACTTGAGTCATGATGTTGAAACTTCCTCGTATGTTTACAAAGCATTGGCTTCTTCCAGTATTCACAACAACTGAGCCACTCTTAGAATAATCATTGCTTCAAGGTGTTCCATGTGGCTTGAGCTTTGCCATTTCTCAGTCTACATCCCCTCCTACCCTTTAGTAAAGCTAATGAGAATTTTTTTAATCTTAGTTATCCCTAAAAACTTACATTCTCTAGCTTGTGCACTTTCTTACATGTTCCTTATTCGCATACATTTATCCAAGTCTATAAATTCCAGTTCTTTTTGTTTCTCTATACAATGGTCATACAGCCAGCAGACCAGCACATTTTTGTGGTTCCAAAGTTTGCTGAAATACCACTTGCTCTTTAAACAGCTTCCTCAGCTCTCCCTTTTGTAAGGTCACATTATTCTTTTCAGGATTCATGGGGCATTTTACTCAACACTATTACATCATCCCAACTCATTTTTCTTATTATTTATTTTACATGGCACCCTATCTATGGTTTAAAATTTTGATAGCAGGGATCCATATCTCTTAGAATAAGAGTCTAGAAGGATACGAAGCAAAATTGAGCTCTAAAGAAAGGTTTTGAGCACATCGATGGTTATGTAAAGAAATGTTATTAAGTTTGAATTTTAGCCTTTAAACAATGGTTACTTAAAACATGTTGGCATAAAAACAGTAGTTTTATGATGAGATGAGGTTCTTGCAAATATAATTTTGTTTGTAATATGTGAGGGTATGGTAACTTCATTTAACACTCGAACTAGCACCCCTTCTTGTACTCTCTTGGTGGGAAAACTAAAACTGCATTTCTCAGATGGCATTATAAGAGTTACAGGTAGAATTTAAGATTCTCTAATCAACACACTAATGGGAGGCTATGCAGAATTGAATTGTTAGGAAGAGAGAGTGTTTTATTACCTTAGATCACAGACAATATGATCCTGGAGTGATTACTGTAATGATCAATGCGTAAGTTGTTCAACACCCAGATCTGTGGTGGGGTTTTGGGAATTCTTCATGGATGCTTGGCACCATCTGTTGTTTTAGCCCCGATTAAGATTCTGTGAGTTGTGTGGACCTAGAGATTTTCATACTAAGTGAAGTAAATCAGAGAAAGTCAAATATCATATGATATCACTTATATGTGGAATGTAATAAAAATGATACAAAGTACTTATTTGTAAAATAGAAACAAAGTCACAGATTTCAAAATCAAACTTGGGAAAAGTGGGGAATAATTTAGGGGGATGGGATTAATATAAACACACTACTGTACAGAGAACAGATAACTAACGTGGACCTAATATATAGCGCAGGGAGGTCTACTCAGTATTCTGTAATAACCTATATGAGAAAAAAAAGAATGGATATATACATGTAACTGACTCACTTTGCTGTATACCTGACATTAATACAATATTGTAAGTCAACCGTACTCCAATAAAATTTAAAAAAGAAAAAATTCTGAGTTGTACGCAGAGCTCAGTAAATCTTTTTTTTCTTTAATTTGTTAAAGTGGACCTCTTTTTCTGTAAATAAGAACTCTGGCCAAGGAACAATGTAAACAATTAAATGAAAGTGATAGACAAAGTGGACAGCGGGTGAGCCCAAAGGCAATGCTGAGGGCTGTGGGTGTTAGGCCCTGCGACTTGATTTGAGAGACATCACTTAAATAGACATGTGACTTAAAAAATAATTTAAATTAGATAAAGGATGTAAAAGAAGATGTTAGATCAAGGATAAACAATAAGATTCTTTTGCATGGCATAGAGAGTTTTATTCCTTGTACTATGGTAAACCATAAAGGAAAGAATAAAAAAAAATTGTGTGTGTGTATATAGTATATAACTGAATCACTTAACAGCAGTAATTAATACAGCATTATGTATCAATTCAATTAAAACATTCAAAAGAAAAAATGTCAGATTAGAACTATGTTGTCAAAATAGAAAGGAATTCCAAGACGGAACAGATATTTGGGCAAAAGGTATTCTCTTAGGTTTGGTGTATTTTAAAGGTTAAGAAAAAAAAAATTGTAGAGCAGGTGTTAAAAACAGATTCTGAGGAAGAAAATTTGTTATTTCTACAAAGGTTGAAACTGATTCTTCACCCAATATAAACTTTTCTGCTGTAAACATTCCTACATTGCCTACTCTATGAAAGATGTTAGAGCATAGTGATTTTATACACCTGAGTGGAAATACCATTTACAATTCAGTCAATTATACAGGCATTATTTGTTTTCCTTTCTAATCAAAATAGCCTTGCTAGAATCCTTTTTATCAATAAACTGTATAAAATGTATTAAACTTAAATTATCTCTGGTATAAACTGAAGTTCTTTGGTTTTTATTCTTAATTTTTATCTTTCAATCTTTTTCTTACAGGATCTGCTTAAATTGTTATAACTTTCCAAAATGAACAATTACTTTTAAAGTATAAAAATTAATTTAAAGGGAATATTTGGAAAGATTGAGCTAGCTAATTGGCACTTTAATGTGTGGATCTGGTTAAGATATGTAGCAAATAATGTCTTTTGGTATCCTGTTCTTATTTGCAACTCTTAGATATACCTTGATTCAATGTTGCTTAAAATATTAATTATAGAGTTCCCTCAAGAGCAGATGGTAATATCATTCATCTAAACATTGGAGTAGAAACAGAATCAGTTTTATCAAATTCTTTTAGAATTAATGTATTGCATAATCCTTATGCTGGCAAATTAGTTCCCAAGACTTAATCTACTATTTCCTTATTAGCTTTTTTTTTTTCATGGATTCATTTTATAAAAATGAGCATATGAAAAACATATAGTGTAGCAACAGAGAAACAAGTTGTCCATACATAGGTATGAACTCAAGGGAGTAGTCAATATTCATGGTGCTTTGTGATATTTAAATTATAAAAATAGAAGATTTTCAGTGAAGCACAGATTCCTGGTGAGTAGTAGAGGAAGATATAAGTAATAAAAATAGAATGACAGATGCCTGGTGAGTACTCCTTTGCAAAACAGAATTGTCCTTTATGTAAGGTGCTGAAAATCAATTGCCTTGTGATATACCTAAAGTAATTATTTTCTCCAGATAAAATCCCCTTAACTACACTATTTTCATTAGGTAAGTATTTATCAACTGTTGTGTGTATGGTTTCTGTTTATTGAAAGAAACATGAATATTTTTTCGTCAAATGCCTGTGAGTGATAGTTTATGCTGTTCTCCAAAATTCTCATACAATTCAATTATTTATAGAGACAATGTGCCATTTTGTAATGACCCTACATTATATGTCATCAGTAAAAGGTACATAAATTCCTTTCATTTAGAAATCATTCCTCTATGTCAATTTTAAGCAAAGGTGCCTTAATTTTACTCTGCTTTGTGCTTCAAATGACATTATCATTCTTATTTTATTGTCTAGATATAGTCAGTACTTACTCATTCCTTGTTTAGTGATATTTTCTTGGTGCTAAATACGATGAAATGCCAGGGCATTGTTCACCTCCTCAAGTTCATTACCAAGGCCTTTTTCTCAGATGACTCACTTAATGATCTTGTATCTAAGGTGCTGAAACTTCTGCCTGATCTGAATGTTCTGGTTACTCATTTTCATGCCCTTGGTTCCTCTCACATTCAATGTTTTATTAAGTGCATCTATAACCTTACAGTATTGCTTTAGCAAACCTATTCTAAAAAAAATATGTATTGTAAATACTTCATCCCTTTTTATTTCCTTAAGATTCCTTACACCTAAATATTAAAAATTCTTTATAATGCAAAGTGTTTTACTTTATTTTATATACACAAACTGCATCATACCTACTCACAAGCACAGCTCAATAAGCAGAAATTCTCCAAGAGGAAAATGTTTTGCATGTTTTGCTACTCTGGACAGTAGAATTTTATTTCAGAAAGCTAGGCCATGGGGTTTAAAAGCTGTCTATTTATGGGCCTAACCTCACTTATAATTAACCTTGTGTCTCTACGTGTATCATTTTAACATGGGGCCTACAGGAGACTGTTTAAGTGAATAAACTGTGAATCTACAATGCCTGCACTGGGCACCTGGGCCCACATCTGTATGACATTGGCAAGTTACTTAACCTCCCAATGCCTCAGTTTCAGCCATGAATAGAGAGTAATAATAGTACTTTCATCATCTTGTTATAAAAATAAACTATTGAATTCTTTAAAGTGTGTAGTAACAGTTTGACCCAGTAAACACGCAGATGCATTACTTGTTTGTTAAATCTCCCTCCCTTCCTCTGTCATATCTTTATCTCTCTCTCTTGACTTAGAATGAATCCTTGTGGTCAAGATCTTGTTGAGAATGTTGAACTTAAACAGTGAATACAATTTGATACATTTATTGACTATAGATATTTTATATAACGCTAGGGGATAAGACATGGAGCTCAGTGCCCATGCACTAAGAGGACTGATAATCCTTAACAGTTTACTTTAAGGTTTCTATCCACTTGCTAACATATTCTGCTTTATTTATATTACTTACCCATAAGTCCTGCTGAGAGTCACCCAGTTCTTGCTCCAGGACTCAAAAAACCAAGCTTTGGTTTTTGCTTATCCACTTTTTCCAAACTACATTTCTTAAGTACAGTGTCTTTGCCAATCTGTTTCTATAGAAAGTACTAGTTCTTCTGATAATGCTGTGTCAGTTATCAGTGATGTGACACCCCCGTTTTTTCCTCTACAGTTGTGAAGTAGTTTTTAAATAATTCAGTCACTCAAAAATGTATGTGATACAGAAACTTTAGAGAATTTTAAAATGTGAAGGACATTGTAATGTTTATGTTAAGTGGGTCTTGTCGATTAAAAGTTTTATGTGACATTTTTTTCTTTCTAATGAAATTTAGCCTTTTAATAATTTTACAAGTGGTTTATTGAGACTTTAGTCCTATATTATCCATGAAAATAGCATGCCTTCCTCAATGGCAAAAGAAAGGGAAACAATATCTAACCAAACATAGCCAATTTATTTTGTTGCTGGAAGTGAAAATGTCCTTATAAATATAATTGAGAGAACTTAAATTTTCTTCCCAGAATGTCAATAAAAAGACTTTATCTTCAGGGAAAAAAAAAAAAAGAGGCTTATGTTCACCTAGAGCTAATTTTCTAAGAGTTTTCCTAAAATATTTAAGGGTTTTTCAGTACCCTTTTAGTCCTTCAGAAATAAAGATACTGACCACACTAATTGAAAAACTATCTGATGTTTTAAATGAGACTTTATTTTTTAAAAACATCTTCAGTTACTTTCCTCAAGAAATTTTGAAATGTGTTTTGAAAATAATTGACAATGTGGAAGTCGTCTTTTGATAATGCCATTTACTTGAAAAAAAGACAGCAAGACAGGATAAAGAGAGAACCAAATGAAGGTCATTATTATTAAAATGTTTGTTAATACCTACAAACTTTTTTTATATATAATTTTTATTTTTTTCCATTATAGCTGGTTTACAGTGTTCTGTCAATTTTCTACTACAGTGTGGTGATCCAGTCACACATACATGTATACATTCTTTTTTCTCACATTATCCTGCTCCAGCACAAGTGGCTAGACATAGTTCCCAGTGCTACACAGCAGTATATCATTGCTAATCCATTCCAAAGGCAATAGTCTGCATCTATTAACCCCAAGCACCCCATGCATTCCACACCCTCCCCTTCCCCCTTGGCAACCACAAGTCTGTTCTCCAAGTCCATGATTTTCTTTTCTGTGGAAAGGTTCATTTATGCCATACATTAGATTCCAGATATAAATGATATCATATGGTGTTTGTCTTTCTCTTTCTGACTTACTTCATTCAGGATGAGAGTCTCTAGTTCCATCCATGCTGCTGCAGATGGCATATTCCTTTTTTATGCCTGAGTATTATTCCATTATGTATATATACCACATCTTCCTAATCCAATCATCTGTTGATGGACGTTTGGGTTGTTTCCACGTCTTGGCTACTGTGAATAGTGCTTCAATGAACATGAGGGTGCATGTGTCTTTTTCAAGGAAAGTTTTGTCTGGATATATGCCCACGAATGGGGTTGATGGGTCATATGGTAGTTCTATGTATAGTTTACATAGGAGGAGGTCTAAGGGACCTCCAAACTGTTCTCCATCATGGTTGTACTAGCTTACATTCCCACCAACAGTGCAGGAGGGTTCCCTTTTCTCCACACCCACTCCAATACTTGCTATTTGTGGACTTCTTAATGATGGCCATTCTGACTGGTGTGAGGTGGTATCTTGTGGTAGCTTTGATTTGCATTTCTCCAATAATCAGGGATGTTGAGCATTTTTTCATGTGCTTGTTGGCCATCTGTATATCTTTCTTGGAGAAATGTCTATTCAGGTCTTTTGCCCATTTTTCCATTGGGTTGTTGTCTTTTTTGCTGTTGAGTTCTATAAGTTGTTTGTATCTTTTAGAGAGTAAACCCTTGTCAGTTGCATCATTTGAAACTATTTGCTCCAATTCTGTAAGTTGTCTTTTTGTTTTGTTTTGGGTTTCTTTTGCTGTGCAAAAACTTGTCAGTTTGATTAGGTTTCACTGGTTTATTTTTGCTTTTATTTCTGTTGCTTTGGGAGACTGACCTGAGAAAACATTTGTAAGGTTGATGTCAGAGAGTGGTTTGCCTATGTTCTTTTCCAGGGATTTGATGGTGTCTTGTTTTGTATTTAAGTCCTTCAGCCATTTTGAGTTTATTTTGGTGCATGGTGTGAGGGTGTGTTCTGGTGTCATCAGTTTACATGCAGCTGTCCAGGTTTCCCAGCAATACTTGCTGAAAAGATTGTCTTTTTCCCATTTTATATTCTTGCCTCCTTTGTCAAAGATTAATTGACCATAGGTGTCTGGGTTTACTTCTGGGTTCTCTATGCTGTTCCATTGGTCTGTATGTCTGTTTTGGTACCAGTACCATACACATTGTCTTGATTACTGTTGCTTTGTAATATTGCCTGAAGTCTGGGAGAGTTATGCCTCTTGCTTGGCTTTTGTTCCTCAGAATTGCTTTGGCAATTCTCGGTCTTTTGTGGTTCCATTTGAATTTTTGGATTGTTTGTTCTAGTTCTGTGAAAAATGTCATGGGTAATTTGATAGTGATTGCACTGAATCTGTAGATCATTTTGGGTGGTATGGCCATTTTTGCAATATTAATTTTTCCAACCCAGGAGCATGGAATATCTTTCCATTTCTTTACATCTTCTTTAATTTCGTTGATTAATGTTTTATAGATCTCAGCATATAAGTCCTTTACCTCCTTGGTCAGGTGTATTCCCAGGTATTTCATTTTTTGGGGTGCAATTTTAAAAGGTATTGCATTTTTGTATTCCTTTTCTAATATTTCATTGTTAGTATACAGAAATGCAACTGATTTCTGAATGTTAATCTTATATCCTGCTACTTTGCTGAATTTATTGATCATTTCAAGTAGTTTTTGGGTTGAATCCTTAGGGTTTTCTATATATAGTGTTAACTCTTCTCTTCCTATTTGAATGCCTTTTATTTCTTTTGATTGATTGCGGGGGCTAGGACTTCTAGTACTATGTTAAATAACAGTGGTGAGAGTTGGCATCCTTGTCTTGTTCCAGATTTTAGTGGGCAGGCTTTCAGTTTTTCTCCATTGAGTATTATATTTGCTGTGGGTTTGTCATAAATGGCTTTGATTATGTTAAGGTATGTTCCCTCCATAGCCACCTTGGTATAGAGTTTTTATCATGAATGGTTGTTGGACTTTGACAAATGCTTTCTTTGCATCTATTGAGATGATCATATGTTTTTTGACTTTTCTGTTGTTAATGTGGTGTATGTTGTTGATTGATTTGCATATGTTGAACCATCCTTGTGAACCTGGGATGAATCCCACCTGGTCTTTTTCCAATAAACAAAAGCTAAAAGAGTACAGCAATACTAAACCCATTCTGTAGGAAATACTGAAAGGGCTTCTCTAAATTAAAAAAAAAAAAAGTAAGAGGAATTAGGATGGAGGAAACCACAATTGGAAAGCAATCACTTAAATAAGCCAGCATACAGATTTAAACATTAAGATGTTTTTAAAAAAGGCATCAAAATCATACAATGTGGGTAAGGAAGGTGAGAAAGTATAGATTCTTTTTTATTTTAATGATTTGTTGAGTCTGTATGAGTATAAGGGTAAAGCAAGCATATATAGGAAGGGGTTAACATACTTAAAAAACAGGGCAACCACAAATCAAAACTGAACATTCACATTCACAAAAACTGAAAAGTACTTAAGCATAAAACAAGTGGAAGCCATCCAACTGAAAAAAAGAGAAACAGAATTAACTGGAAAACAAGGTTTAAAATGGCATTTGATGCATATCTATCCATAATTATCTTAAATGTCAATGGACTGAATGCTCCAATCAAAAGACACAGAGTGACAGATTGGATAAAAAAGCAAAAACCTTCAATCTGCTGTCTACAAGAAACTCACCTTAGGGCGAAGGATACATATAGATTGAAAATTAGGGGTGGGAAAAGATGTTTCATGCCAATGGACAAGACAGGAAAGCAGGAGTTGCAATACTCATCTCAGACAAAATAGACTTTAAAATGAAGGTCATAAAGAAAGACAAAGAAGAACACTATTTAATGGTTAAAGGATCCATTCAAGAAGATATTACAGTCATCAATATATATGCCCGTAATATAGGAGCACCCAGATACCTACAACAAATACTAACAGACATAAAAGGAGAAATTGATGGGAATACAATCATAGTAGGAGATTTTAACACCCCACTAACATCAATGGACAGATCCTTTAGACAAAATCAATAAGGCAACAGAGATCCTAAATGGTATAATAGAAAAGTTTGACTTAGTCAACATTTTCAGGATGTTACATCCAAAAAAAAAAATCAGAATATACATTCTCAGTGCACATGGAGCATTCTCAACAATTGATCATGTACTAGGGAACAAAGCTAACCTCAACAAATTTAAGAGTATAGAAATTATTTCAAGTATCTTTGACCACAGTGGCATGAAACTAGAAATCAACCACAGGAAAAGAAATGAGAAAAAACTTACTACATGGAGACTAAGCAACATGCTACTAAAAAACCCATGGGTCAATGAAGAAATCAAGAAGGAAATTAAAAAATACCTGGAGAGAAATGATAATGAAGACACAACCACTCCAAATTTATGGGATGCCACAAAAGCAGTGCTCAGAGGGAAATTCATAGCAATACAGCACTCCTCAAAAAAGAAGTAAAATCTCAAATAGACAACCCACCACTTAAATGAGTTAGAAAAAGAAAAAACAAAACCTAAAATCAGCAGAAAGAAGGAAATCACAAAGATCAGAGAGGAAATAAATAAAATAGAGATAAAAAATAGAAAAAATCAATAAGACCAAGAGCTTGTTCTTTAAAAAGGTAAACAAAATTGGCAAACCTCTGGCTAGACTCACCAAGAAGAGGAGAGAGGAAAAAAAGAAATAGGAGAAGTCACAATGGATACTACAGAAATACAAAAAAACATGAGAGAATACTATGAACAATTGTATGCTAACAAATTGGACAATTCAGAAGTAATGGACAACTTTCTAGAGACTTACAGCCTGCCAAAACTGAATCAAGAAGAAATAGATCAACTGAACAGACCAATCACTAGAAATGAAATTGAATGTCATAAAAACACACCATACAAATAAAAGTCCAGGACCAGATGGCTTCACAGGCAAATTCTACCAAACATACAAAGAGGAATTTATACCCATCCACTTTTAACTTTTTCAAAATGTTGAAGAAGTTACACACCCAAAGACATTCTGTGATGTCACCATCACCCTGATTCCAAAACCAGACAAAGATACCACCAAAAAATAACACTATAGGCCATATCTTTGCTGAATATAGATGCAAAAATTCTCAACAAAATTTTAGCCAACCGAGTCCAACAACATATAAAAAAGATCATATACTTACAAACTTTTAATTATTTTCTGTTTGCCAGTAGGCAATTCTAATATGAATTGGAAACTACAAGCTACTGACCACTGGGTCATGGTCTATAGAAGTAAATTCAGGGAGTTCCCGTCGTGGCGCAGTGGTTAACGAATCCGACTGGGAACCATGAGGTTGTGGGTTCGGTCCCTGCCCTTGCTCAGTGGGTTAACGATCAGGCGTTGCCGTGAGCTGTGGTGTAGGTTGCAGACACGGCTCGGATCCCGCGTTGCTGTGGCTCTGGCGTAGGCCAGTGGCTACAGCTCCGATTCAACCCCTAGCCTGGGAACCTCCATATGCCGCGGGAGCGGCCCAAGAAATAGCAACAGCAACAACAAAGACAAAAGACAAAAGACAAAAAAAAAAAAGAAGTAAATTCACATTCAAGAACTAGTAGAGCTTGTGACTTGAAGAAGGCTGCAACCCATGCCCAGAGTTTTACAAAATTTCAAGATACCACTAGCATATTTTTCCCAGAACAAGGGCTGGATACAATTCACTTAAAATTGGGCAACGGAAATCTGCCTCTCTGCATCTTTTTTTTTTTTGGGGGGGGGAGGTACGCATGTGGTATATGGAGGTTCCCAGGTTAGGGGGCTGAATCACAGCAACACGGATCCTTAACCCACTGAACAAGAACATGTGTCCTCATGGATCCTAGTCAGATTAGTTTCCACTGCACCACAAAGGGAACTCCCATCTCTCTACGTCTTTTTATCCTTTCTGTTACAACCAGAATTCTGAGTGACTGCAAATATGTAGTGATGAGTTTTTGGTGATGTATAGAATTTGTTTTCAGAAATCTCAGTTGAATAGGTAGAATTAAATATCTTTTTTTACATCTACCACTGTTTGTTCCTCCACATTTCCATCTTCCCAAGAATTTCAGTCCCTTGATTTAATAGTTTCCCTTTTTACCTGCATTCCCTTTCAGTAGAGTGAAGACCTCAATCATCTGTAATTTCATTTTCTTTTACCAGGGCCAATTCCTTTCTCTCTTGTCTTTCTACCACACAAAATGGGCAAAACACCTACACGTCGATGAGTCAAACTATTAACCATTTTCTTGTAGAATACAAACTCATTATGTCCAATGACTACTGGTGATAGTCAGTGATCCCTGGCAAACTTTCAGGATTTCTCTACTTAGTTGTTTCATTATCATTTTGGTGCTCTATTCTGTTCTATAATAGAGTGGTAACTGACATGTGAATGTCCTCAGAAACAGTAAGAGTGCAAAAATGAACATGCAGATATTAGACACTACTTTAAAGCGCTATCTTCATTTAACTCTAAATCCTCATTTTTCTTTTTCATATGTGTAGACCTAGTATTCAACTTTCTATCTTTTCCTAGATCTAGCACCTTGATTAGTGGCCAGGTTCAGCTTGACTCACATATACTCCTACTGCTCTGAGATGTACTGTTGGATGTTCTAGACCCTTCATATACACTGTTTGTACCCCATCCCTCCAACAGGTGGTGTGTGCCCAATCACTCTACCAGGGAGAGATGCCAGTTCTATTTCTTTCCCATTTGTCTAGCTGAGAGCATGGAGTAAATATTGGAGCATGCTTTTTTCATTTTGGGACCTATGGGAAAAATGACCCAGGCAAGCCACCCCATTGTCTTATGGCTAAATATGGCACTATCTCCATTTTTGAACCAGAGTCTGTAATCAGCATGAAGTGCAAATCTGTCATTCACAGATTTTCTTAGAACTTCCATCAAAAGCCCTGGCTCATTGTACTACTCTCCTTTCTAAAGATTGCTTATTTATGTTGATGCTCTTGATCCAGGATATATCCTTTCCTTTCATCTTATCTCCACCTCTATAGATGTCCAGAGTTCCTCTCTCCACTTTAGAGGAATGTGTATACATCCTGGGTCATTGGGGAATAATCTCTACATGAAAGGGGGCCATAAGAACTCAGAAGAGCTTCTTTCCTAACTGAATGATCGATAATCGAATAGTTTACTCTCGCCAAATACTTGATTTCACAAGAAAACAGAGGATAGGATGCTTACATTGCATGCCTCCCCCTGGCTCAATGGCACTGTTGCTGAATGGTGCTTATTCCAAATGAGCCACCAACTTTCTGGATTCTCATCACCACTTCCACACCATTTCCTCATCAATAACAATTTTAATCTTGTCTAGTGTTAGAGAAAAATGACTTTGTAAAAGAGGGCTGAATCCTTCCTATGCTTAGCTTTTGACTTTTAAACTACATATACAAGTATTTGTATCTTTGCTTTCTTAGTACCCAAGTGAAAACTTAGATCTAGTTGTTTGCTATGGAAGTTTCTGGCTGTCTCATCCCCTTATTACATGATTATTGCTTACCCACCCTTCAGGTGTCAGCAAAGTATAGCTTCTCTGGAAAGGTATTTTCATTCCTCTCAGATTGGATTAGAAGCCTTTTCTTGGAAGCGTTCTCATCCCGACTTTATCCCATCGTAGCGATACTTATCACATTGCCAGTATTAAACTTCACCATCTGTTTCCCTCTCTTCTCCAATACATCATAGATGGCATACATGCAGAGACTATGGATTTTACTTTTTGTATCCTAAATTTTAGTCAGGACTTAGCAGATATCCTTCATTTGTAAACATTTTGAAAAGTAGTTGAATATTCACCCCTGGACTTAACTGACCTCCTTAACTTCAACGTGCACTAGTGTCACACCTCTCTGGTGTGTTTTGAGAACTTCTACTAGTATCCTCTTGAAGTACCAGAGAAATTTTGTGAATATCCCATCTTTGGCACTTTTGTATAACCATGGCAGCATACATTCCCTAAAATGGCACATGAAGCAGGAGGGTATCTATTGACTTAAATAAGTAATCTAAAAATATTTTGGATCTCACCGTAAACAACTTTCCTTACTGTTAACACCATTTGGGGAAAGCACATCAAAAATACACTTGGCTGCATAAAACAAAGTGACAGTCTAATTTTAGTCTCAAAATACAGTTATAATAAGGTAGTTACAAAGGGAATTTTTGGTTCCCTTAAGGTTTTCTACGTAAAAACAGTTTCATAGGTGTGAATTTTAAATATTTGCGTTGTGCCCTGAGGCTGTTGTAAGATCTGTGTTGGAATTTTGAAATCTAAATTGAGGAAATGATGAATTAGAAGCCTTAACTATGATTTATACTGATGGTGTCTATAAATGTATCATGATACTAGCCAATCGATAAAAATATATAAAGAGAATCAGATACTAAGAGGCATTAAAAATAGTCTTTCTCATCCTTAATGTCCTAGACAAAAAAAAAAAAAGATGTATTCTAAATTTTTTGGTCCTCAATCTAAGAAATTAAACCTTATTTTTAAGCTGCAGTAGAGAACTTACCAAGGTCATAACAGTCAACCCATTAACATAAGCTATCCTTAGAACTACAGAGAGAACCCAGAGAGAGGGACTCAACAAGAAAGAGGCCCAGTGAGAGCATTCCTCACGTTGAAGCAGGGACACAAGTGACATCAACCTACTGCATTTAAACTATCAAGCACTCCTCACCCCATGTAGATCACCTCTGTAATAGGAATGGCATTATAACTTCACAAATTACAATTAACTTCCTATGTGTATAATAAACATCCTTAAAAATTAAGATCAATATGTGAAAGTTAACAAATAATTAGTTTACATTTTCAGATTCATTGTAAAAATTTTTTAAAAGTTTTATTGAGGTAATGTTGATTTACAATGTTGTGATTATTTCTGCTATACAACAAAGTGAGTTATGCAGATACACTTATCCATTCTTTTCAAATTATTTTCCCATATAGGTTATTACAGAATATTAAGTACAGTTCCCTATGCTATATAGTAGGTCCCTGCTGACCATTCATTTCATATACCACAGTGTGCATATGCCAATCCCAAACCCTCAATCCATCCCCTGCCCCACCTTTCCCCTTTAGTAACCATAAGTTTGTTTTAAAAGTCTGTGAGTCTGTTTCTATTTTGTAATTAAATTTATTTGTTTTTTTTGTTTTTTGTTTTTTTTAGATTCTACATGTAATTGATGTTATATGTTTGTCTTTCTCTGACTTACTACACTTAGTATGGTATCATTTATAAAAAATAATGACTTCTTAGTAGTAAATAATAAGTTTTTAGTATCATTCCAAAACCTTGCCATCTATAGTCTGTCATTCCAATAAATGATATAGAAAACTCTGAATACTATGGAAACGATTTCAAATGATTATTTGCTAATTATAGAGAACATGTTTAGTTCATAAACAATCTTTATGGGAATGATAGCAGCATTGAAAATTAATGGTGATTTAGAATGAAAAACAAAACAACTAATATTATGTAGTCATTTTTTGAGATAATATGATGATCAATGATGATTTTTATGTATTACTTATTGCTCCAAAATAATACCTCAGTTCCTTATTAAATGGTTACAAATACACACACATATGTTGCTGAAGCTGCAACCAATTGATTGTATATCTTTGATGAAGGTGCTCATGGCTTGTATTTTTAAATCACAGTTCCAGTGATTTTGAGTTTTCATTAGCTTCAGACTTTGAGGTAACTCAAAATGAATTCCAATCTTCATTGTATCTATGTCTAAGAATAAAAAGAATCAGAATAACACTGAAAACCTTTTTCAAATCACTTTTCCTACAAATATGGATGGTGCTGGAAATACTGAAACATCTCAAACATTCAAATATCACAGGAATTACAGTTTTTCTCTTGAGGTATAGCTTCACTGATATAGGCAAAAAATAAAGGAAATACTTAATTAGCACATATATTTTTATACTATAGGATATTTCTTAGAACTATCAGAAATATTTGGTTATCATTTTGACATCATCTTAAATATCTTCACCTAATGAGTAATATGAGTTGTGATAGACACTCTTATGTGAGAATATACAAATTAGAAATTTAGTATTGATTTTAATCTCCCTGGGAAGTCTTTTGATTTGTCCTTCAGGTAAAAAAATGAAATATTTTTATTTTGCTCATTCTTAGGAGAACTAAATTGATGACTACGGAGGAGTTTTGTTATATCATTACAAAGCACCAAAAGAATTTGCTTCAGAGAGAGTCCTTTGGTAACAAGTGTGAAAAAATGATAAGGTTAAGAAACCTACAAATGTGATTTTTCTGGTGTCATGCCCAATTTTGATCCCTCCTAGTCCAAAAAAAAACACTTTAAAATTATGCTGTGTTTTTGGCCATGTTCTCCCTCCTTAGACTGAAATATCCTCATCAGCTGCTTCTCATAACAAAATTCTCCTTATCCTTCCTAATGACTTCAATTTTTCTTTAAAGTCATTTTGGATTACGTTATTTGGAATTAAATACTTCATCAGTGTAGCTATACATATCCTCTTTGCAGAAACTACATTACTGAGACAGATTTTAGTATTTATCAAATAATTATAAACATTTAACTTCTCTGTCTTAGGCACAGTTCAGATTCTTAACAAATAATAATGACACTTGATCTTAAATGTCAAAGCAGTGTCTTCACTCTGAAAACCCTAAAATCAATCAAGAGATGTTAATGAAGTGATCAATAAGCATCAGGATTATATTTAGAAATAACTTTGATATAGTGAGTAGAATGGTTTGAATGGAGATAAAAGTTAATATTCAGAAGCCAGTTAAGAGACTATTTCTGTAATTTAGAGGAGAGATGATGATAAATTGGACAGGAAAGATTTCTGTTGAGCTGGAAAGCAGTGAATGGAATTGACATGCTATCTGTGAGGCAATACACTAGATGTTTATGGGGGGTGAGATGAGCAATAAAAGGGGATCCCTGGATCCTTGACATATACGACTAGATCAATAATTATGTCATTCACTGAAACAGGAAAATATAGGGGGAAGAGCAATTTTGAGAGATAAGGAGATCATTATTCTAGTTCTGGAATACTATGTTTTTGGTGTTGAAGAGACATCCAAGGAGATATTTAAGTAGGCAGTTGAAAATACAGGTCAGAATAGAGGTGTTGGTTATCAATACACATGTGAGAATCATTGGCATAAAGAAATTGTGTGAAGCCCTGGTCTCTGACCAGATTGCTGAGGTCTGAGATCTGCAAAGGAATTTGAAAAGTAGCACTGGAGAAATGGAAGTAAAAAATGAAATGTACTCTTTCTTCAAATTTAAGGAAAAAGTTTTTTTTCTGTTGTTGCTTACTAAGATTTTGTTTTTGTTCTTGTTTTACATGATCAGTGCTACTGAAAATTCAAATAAGATGAAGATTAAAACATATAAGATAATGATATATAAATCTTCATTAAAGATTTGTAGCTAGAAAGAGGGTAGTGGAAGCAAAGTAAGAATGATCCAAAGATATGTTATAAAGATAGATATACACACACATAACTTTCCAACGTGTGGTTAAATAGAAGATACAATCCGTTTAATTATTTATTTATTTATTTATTTTTAAAAATTATTTATTATTTTTTTCCCACTGTACAGCAAGGGGGTCAGGTTATCCTTACATGTATACATTACAATTACATTTTTCCCCCAGCCTTTCTTCTGTTGCAACATGAGTATCTAGACAAAGTTCTCAATGCCTGAGAATTCTGTTGACAAATTGCCCAAGAATAGAATAGAGTAGCTTTCAGTTCAGCAACCATATTAAATCTATTTGTTTTTAAAAATAAAGAACATATCTTTGAGAATGGGTGATTACCAGCCATGGAAACAAAGAATAAGGAGCTAATGTTAGCATTACCCATTCATAAAGGGGTTGCCCTGGCCAGGTTTATCATTTTTGAAGAAAGATGAATTAGATTATCTAGTTAGATGCCATTAAATGTTTGAATGATATTAACTTCTGCTCTCCTTCTGTTCTCACAAAGCTATCTTTACATCATAATTTGATTTTTCCTTTCTCAACAGAGAGCGTACACCCATGTAGAAATGTGCTATTTCAGTGTTCTTAAGCAGTGATAGTTCTCTGTACAGATGAATCCATCACCATTCTGATTTCACACAGCTATCTTGTGAGCTTGGTTAATGGCTGCTTGGTCCTGAGAAATTGACTTGTGTTTAGGTGGTGACAGAATCAGATTCTTGAGTATGCAAACCTATGGAAAGATTCTGTAATCCATGTAACACACTAGGGTGTTGATGGGAAAAAACCCATCTATGACATTTACTTCTCTACACTAACATCTCTCATTGGGTGTGAGGTTTTTTCTTATTTCCAGTTACACATTTACAAGTTTTCATCTAATGTATTACTATAAGTCTTGTGGACAGATATTATTTATTTTCCATAGCACCTTACAAGTTGTTCTAGATGTATTGACTACTGAAAATAAAACAAAATTTTTAAGTGTTTGCATACTTTTATTGATATGAATCTGAGCAGAGCATTATTTGCTTGGCAGCAAACTTTATATTTGATAAGCACTGTCCATTCCCTTATTGAATTCTCTTGTGTTGGAAATTAGAGCCTTGTTGAGGGGTAGAGAATTTTCATAAATATGACACCTTCCAAGACGTTGAACTTTAACTCCTAGATAGTAGGTAAAAATGAACAAGTTCTTTACTGTAGTTGACTGCTTTGGTGGGATTAATATTCATGGGAAGCATGGCTGTTACCTACCCTCAAAGAACAGATTGCTCATAAATGCTCTGTTTGTAATGAGATATTAAAGACCAGCACTCATAATTTTTCACTCTACATTTATAGATTTGTTTCTGCTGACAGAATACTGGAAATGTAATGTTCAGTTTAATTAAAATGGAAAATAAAGCTTCTTCTCAGAAATTCAGCATAACCCCCCAAAATGGCAAGATTTTATGTATCTTAAATGCAGGTACAATGATTTCCTACATGTATATTTTTTTCCAATACATGAATATAGTTATACTTGTATATTACACAATTCTCAAAGCAAACTGTCATTATCACAAAGATGTATATCCAGAATTCATATAAAGTCATAATTATATGAGAAAATCAGTTGCATATCAAATTGATAGGATATGGTATGGATTGCAAAACTCACAAAAGATCTACATCAGAAGTCAACCAATTTTTTTTTTCTTGCAAATGTCCAGGTAGTAAATTTTTTCAGCTTTGTGGACCATATGTTCTCTGTCAAAACTGCTGTATTCTATTTGGAGCATGAAAACAGCCAGACTATAATCAAATAGGTGCTACTGTGTTCTAATAAATCTTTATTTATGGACACAGAAATTTGAATTTCATATAATCATATTTCACTAAATATTCTTTCTTTGATTTTTCTTAACCATTTAAAAATATTTCCTGTTGTGTCTCAGCAGATTAGAAACCTGACATAGAGTCTGTGAGGATGTGGGTTCAATCTCAGGCCCTGCTCAGTGGATTAAGATTCCGCCGCTTATGTAAGCTGCAGCACAGGTTGCGGAGGCAGCTCAGATCTGATGTTGCAGTGTCTGTGCATAAGCCTTAGCTGCAGCTTGGATTTGACCCCTGTCCCAGGAACTTCTATATGCTGCAGACATACACACACACACACACACACACACACACACACACACACACATATATATATATATATGTAACATATATGCATATTTAAAAAATTCTTAGCTCACATGCCATACAAAAACAGGTAGAAGGCCTAATTTGGGCCGTTAAGCCTTCGTTTGTAAACTAACTGTCTACACACACACACACCCCAAACACACCACTATTTCCACTAAGGTATTTCACTTCAAAGTATTCAGTAAACATCTTTGATCTCAGCTCCTGCTATTTTTTACCTTGCTTATTTTAATGTTTTCACTCTCAAATTTTTTTTCTTCCACCAACTCTTATTATTTCTCTATCTTGAGTCATACTTAAAAAGTCCTTGCAGGGAGTTCCCGTCATGGCTCACTGGTTAACAAATCCAAATAGGAACCATGAGGTTGCGGGTTTGATCCCTGGCCTTGCTGAGTGGGCTAAGGATCCGGCGTTGCCGTGAGCTGTGGTGTAGGTTGCAGAGGCGGCTCGGATCCCGAGTTGCTGTGGCTCTGATTGGACCCCTAACCTGGGAACCTCCATATGCCACAGGAGCAGCCCAAGAAATGGCAAAAAGACAAAAAAAAAAATCCTTCCACATTCAAAGTTTTTATGGATGTTTTATCTCATCATTTTAATGTGTTCATTTTATTAAAAAAATAAGTTGTTTATTCAACACATTTGCCAAGCACAGATCAGTTCAGTACTGTGTTTTCATGGGAAGATGTCTAAATCAACACTGTAATCTCCTAGACACTGTTTTGGTATATCTCAGATTCGAATCAGATCCTATTTTTCCGGTTAGCCAGTGGACCCTCTTCAGTTAATTCAACAATTCTTCCATTTTAATTTTAATGGCATATTTATAAATGTTAAATATTTATATTTTTTGGTATTTCTGAATTGTTTTTGGTTGCATTGAATCATTTATATATAAGCTATATTTAAAATTTTACATTCCAAATGTATTTGATGTTTATAGGTCAATTCAGTAGGATTTATTTTTTTCAAGATTGTCTTGGAACCTCCAGTGAAGCAATCTTGAAATGAAATTTGACATTATCTGCTGACTTAAAAAAAATTCTATTCAAACTTTGGTTGTGGTTGTATAAAGTTCCTATTTATCTGAGAATTAACATTTAATTTTTCATCAGAACAGGTCCTTTCAAGCAATTTATAATTTCTTCTTATGAATGCAGCACATCTTTTTAAGTTAGCTTTAAGCTAAGAAAAAATCTCTTTGCAATTTTAAAAAGAAACTGTGGAATACATTATATTTTGTACTAGAAATGTACATTATGAAATTATTCATTAATGACACAAATTTACGATGCGTATAGCAGCTAAGTACTGTGTTTTGTGTGTCTAAATCAATACTATATTTTAAAGTCATGGTAATGATTAAACAATTAAAATAATTTATTTCTCAATTATAAAATATTATGTTCCAGTTGAGGAATATATAGAAACAGTGAAGTATGAAAAAAGAAAATTAAAAATAAATTCATATGTCATCAGTCTGAGCATTAACACATTTGCTTCCAGTGTTAATTTTTGATGGATATTTCAGTTACTGTTAGTAGAGAAATTACAGATATTCTCATGGTCAAAAAATTCTAACAGCTCAAAATATTTAAAAAGTAAAGCTCTTCCTCCAAGTCCCACTTCCCAGAGGATTTCCTATTTTTAATTCTTCTTGTAGACAATATTATTGTAAATATGTATTTTATATTCGTAACTTAAAAAATTTTATTTGCCAACTCCCTCCTTTTAAAAGATAAGGAATTCAACACACTTCAACCATCTATTTTCTCCTTTAGTTCTCTTAGTTGATGCTGTAAGCTTAAAAAAAAGTATTTTTTGATTTCCCCAATCTAGTTGCTCTCTATTGAAGTCTTTCTTTCCCTTTATAAAGAATGTATGTATTTATCTACATTCAGTCTTGCCGCTCCAATTTTGCTTGTCATGTTATTACTTTGTGTGTTAAGTTACTTGGGTTTACATTGATTTCACATCTAAACTTTCCATGCTTTTTGAGTTTATTAAAAGTACAAGTCAATAGTTCCGTCCATTTGTGAAAGCCTTTGTCTTTGAAGTTGTTGCTCAAGAAACCATCTTCCAAGTGTCAAGGTCTAATAATAATTTTGAAACTTGTCCAATAATAATAAATTAATTGAAGGCTTTTAAATATCCTGATGCTTTGGAGTATACCTTGAGGTATCTGATTTAAGTGGTATAGGGAGTCCCAAGATTAGTCTTATAATCAAGAAAGAATAACTAAATGATTACTTTGTCTGGATCTCTTCTGTAACCATTATTTCTCGATATCTTATGACAGTGTCTTCCTTATATTTCATTCTTTTTCATTTGGCTATAGTATGATCTTAAAATATATAGGACTGGTTGAATTCCTCACTTTCTGATGTTCAAATAAGTGTTCTTGCCATTATCTTTGATCATATGGAATACTAGATTCAAACATCTGTTTCAAATAGGCTCTGCTCTCTCCTAATACTTATACTGCTGGTGAGAAGTCTAATGTCAATCAAGTTTTCAGTCCTTAATAGATAATCTACTTTATTGTTTTGTTTTGTTTCTATCTGAAACTCTTTAGAATTTTTTCTTTATTCTGGCGTTTTAAAATTTCACCATAAATTTTCAGGTGTATTTTTAAAAATATTTGCACTTAGAATTTTTTCTTTCAGTTTTATTAAGACATATTTGACATATGGAACTGTGTAAATTTAAGGTGTTACACTATAATGATTTGACTTACATACATCATGAAATGATCACCAAAGTAAGTTGAGTAAATATCCATCATCTCATATAGATAAAAATTAAAGGAAAAGAATATCTTGTGATGAAAACTCAGGATTTACTCTCTTAACTTCCATATATAATATACAACTGTGTTAATTATACTTAAGTTCTACACAGTATTCCTAGTACTTATTTATCTTATAACTGACAGTTTGTACCTTTTTGACTACTTTCATCCTATTCCTCTTCCCCATATGCCCACTTCTGGTTTCTGCAAATTTGTTTGATCTCTTTATTATGAGTTTGTATGTATGTGTGTGTGTTTGAAGTATAATTACCTACAACACTGTGTTAAAATTCCTGGTCCACAACAGAGTTATTTGATATTTCTATAAATTTCAAAATGATCATTATGATAAGTCTCGTTACCAACTGTCACCATATAAAGGTATTACAAAATTTTTGACTATATTCCCCACACTGTACATTTCATCCCTGTGGTTAATTATTTCATAACTAGAAATCTGTACCTCTTAATCTCTTTCACTTATTTCTCTTATCCCCTACCCACATCATCTCTGGCAACATCTTACGTATTCTCTGTATCTGCAACTGTGTTTCTATTTTGTCTCATCATTTGTTTTTGTTTTTAGTTTCCACCATATCACTGAAATTATACAGTATTTGTCTTTGTCTTTTTGACTTATTTCACTTAGCATAATACCCACAAGTCCATGCATATTGTCACAAATGGCAAGATTTCTTGCTTTTTTATGGCTGAGTAATATTCTGGCCACTTAGGTTGCCTTTATGTCTTGGGTATTGTAAATAATGTTACAATGAACATAGGGGTACATATATTTTTCCTAATTAGTGTTTGGTTTTTTTTTTGGAAAAAAATATAGGATCTTAATTGCTGGTTTGTATGGTAATCTATTTTTTAAATTTTTGAGGAACCTCCATAGTGTTTTCCACAGTGGCTGAACCATATTACATTCCTGTTAACAGTGCCAGGAGGGTTTTTTTTTTCTCCACATTATCACCAACACTTAATATTTATTTTCTTTTTGAAAATAACTATTCTGACAGGTGTGAGGTGATATCTCATTGTGGTTGATTTGCATTTCTCTGATGATTAAAGATATTGAATGTCTTTTCATGTGCCTATTGGCCATCTGAATATATTCTTTGGAAAATTGTCTTGGGTCCTCTTTGCATTTTTTAAATTGGATTTTTTTGATGTTGAATTATATGAGTTATTTGTATATTTTGGATATTAATTCCTTATCAGATGTATTATTTGTAAATATATTCTCCCATTCAGTAGGTGGCCTTTTTGTTTTGATGATAATTTCCTTCATTGTATAAAAGCTTTTTGGTTTGATATAGTCCCATTTACCTATTTTTGTTTTTGTTTTCCTTGCCTGAGGTGACATTTCCAAAAACTGCTGCTAAGACCAGTGTCAAAGATTTTACTGCCTATGTTAGAAGTATTACCATTTAAGTCTTTAATCCATTTTGAACTTACTTTTGTGCTTGGTGCAAGAGAGTAGTCCAGTGTTGTGTTGGGAAAGTTCAACAGCTATATGCAAAAGAATCATTTGCTGAAGAGGCTTTCTTTTCTCCATTGTAAATTCCTCTTTTGTTATAGATTAATTGACCATATGTGTTTGTCCATTTCTGACTTCTTTTTTCTGTTCCATTTATCTATATGTCAGTGTCTGTGCTGATACTATACTGTTTCAATTACTATAGCTGTGTAGTATAGTTTGAAACCAAGGAGTAACCTTCAGCTCTGTCTGCTTTCTTAAGATTGTTTTGGGTATTCAGGGTCTGTTGTGTTTCTGTACACATTTTAAAACTATTTGTTCTAGGTCTTCAAAAAATGTCATTGACATTTTGATAGGGATTGCATTGAATCTGTAGATTGTTTTGGGTAGTATGGTCATTTTACTATTTCTAATCCTTCCAGTCCATGAGCATGGTATACCTTTCCATCATCTGTGATGTCTTCAGTTACTTTCATCAACGTCTTAATTTTTATGAGTACAAATCATTTATCTCCTTAGATTTACTCCTAGATATTTTATTCTTTTTGAGGCAAATGTAAACCAAACTGTTTTCTTAATTTCTCTTTCTGATTTTCATTTAGAATTTAATTAACTATTTCTACCTAAACATTTGTGTTTTTCCTGAATCACAGGGCAATTTTATTTATTTACCCTTCAAATTATTTTTCTTTTGGTTTTTTGGGGGGGTGGCTTTTTTTGGTAAACTCTTTTTAGACAGTGGAATTTGATATATGATCTGTTCATTTTTATGCTGATATGGTCTAGGTAGTCACTTTTTTTTTTCTTTTTTTCAGCTGCCCCAAGGCATGTGGAGTTCTTGCTACAGGGATCAGATGTGAGCCACAGTTGCAACTTACATCATAGCTATGGCAATGCCAATCCTTTAACCCAGTGTTCTAGGCTAGGGATCAGACTGCATCCTGACCGTGCAGAGACAGCACCAATCCCATTGTGCCACAGTGGGAACTCCTGCATCATTTCTTGAATGTAACAAATTTTTCAGGCTTTTTCTTCTGGATGATCAATGTATTCTTTAATACAGCCATTCTAGTAACAAGCCCAACTATTTTTTTTTTTAAGTTTTTAAGTGTATTCTACCCCAATATGTGATCTATTTCTTTTCAATGTTACTACTCATCCCATCTTTGATTTTCTTATTTCTGATTGGTGGTTTCCCTCAAATGCTTCCTGATTCCTGATAGTCTATTCATATTTATAAAAATAAAGTTTATTAATGTAAAAACCTTTAGGCTACCATACAATTAAGTCTTTTTTTCTAATCTACATCTTTATAGGGAAGACTGACTGAAATAATTATGTAAGTTAAAGAAGATGGATATTCAGGCCTTCCTTTAGTTTACATGTATGTGAAGAAAGCAAGGAGATGGGCCAAGGACATGCCCAGTTTCATAAATAGGATTTAATTCTGATGTAATAGTTACTCTGTTTTTGTTTAGTTTTTTGTTTTTTGTTTTTGTGTGTGTAACAGGGGATACCTTAGGAGGCTGTTGTTGGAGTCCTAGTGAGAGAGGATAGTAGCTTGGACTAATGATTTACTAAAAGGCAGTTCAACCAGATTCTGAACATGTTGTGGACTTGATGGATTAGAAGATCAAAAGTGTGAAATTAAGAACAATACTGAGCATATCAGATTAAGAGCAAAAGCAAAGGGGTTGACCTTAAATAAAAGTAGACCTATAAATGTAATATGAGGAAAGATTAAGTATATGAGACAGAATATTAGATGCATATATTTTGCTGGCGTTTCAGACAAAAGGAAGTAGTTATTTTGTTTCTCTTTTTAAATGGAATTGATATGAGGTCACAGAACAGAGAAATGTAGGATAAATATGAGAAAAGATATTTAGAAATGGTTATCAGAGAATTTTTAAAAAGTTTAAAAATACAGTACAATACCTCAGAAAAATTTTGTCCACTTGAGGTCAGAGTTTTAAACTTAAAGAGAGTTCATTTTATAAGGCAGTATATTTATCCAGAATTAAAGCTATAATATAAAATTCTTATTTTCATCTTCAATCACAACCATCCAGTGCACAATTACACAAGGCCACATACTGATATTTATACATGTTGTAATTTTCATGAAAGTTTGCTAATTTTCATTATTTTTATTGTCTTGAGTTACCTTTTCAACTTATTACACATTGAAAAAAAAATGTTGAATACTTTACAGTGGTGTTAACACACATTCATCTTTCTTTCCATATCCTAATATATAGTTATTATAAATGATTTGGGACAAAAATCAAACCGGAGGAAGCAACATTGAAAGTGTCCTAAAATAATTAAGTTAATGATAATACATTTCAAAGTAAATGGTGATGACTTTGCAGGAAATGCACCCAACAAGTGAATTTCTTCTTTTTGCTTGTGTTCCTTTTCAGACTTTTTCTCTATTTCGCATGCTCACTGATGTGCTCCATGTGTTCTGTGATTGGCAAACCAATCCCCTTTATCTCTGAGCTCTGATTTTTTTCCTCTGGAACTCTGAAATAGAGAAAATCTATATCTTCCCTGAACAGATTGTGGATGACAGCAGATCCCTTCTTTAGTCCTGCCTTTCACTTTTCAGAGATGTAGGTAATCTCAATAGCACAAGATGTCAACAAATGAACCATGTTGCTATCAGCCCAAGTCATACCCTAGTTTTCTGTTGTAATGTTTCTCTTCTTTGTTAGTCACTTTTAACTTGGTGACATTTAGGAAGATGCTATTTGTATGTGTGACTTTGGTAAAATAAAATTAACTGAAGACTTGTTCAACTGAACACAACTGAAGGGTTGTGTGTACTATCATAACAAATTGCCTGACTATGAACTATGATACCAGGTACTGTAATGGGTGACATACACAAAATTATCTCCTTCAACATATGTAATCATCACTTCTCCAGAAATGTGTTCTTGGACCATCAAAAGATGAACAGACTGAAAGCCAGTGCTTATCAATGTCAACACACTAAATGGCAGTGCCAGAATTTTACCCAACTTAGTCTCTACCTAAAATCTAAGCACTTGAAAAATAAATAAATAAATAAATAAATCTAAGCATTTGTTTTCAGGTTTCCTTGAAAAAATGGCATATGGATCTTATAGTAAAGAAGTCCATTACATAATATATTCAGCAAAGTTCTAAGGGAGATTCAGAAATGGTTGATTGAATAGGGACAATGCTATTTTAATATAAAAGTTGTATCATTGGAATCCTCTTCTGTGCAGAGTAAAATTAAAAGTGTAGCCAAAATGCGCTAGAAAGACTTATTGGACTTAGGAAAGGTTCTTGCTTGAAGAATATCATAAGAAATTCTTCAATGTCAATAACAGCTAGTTAGTAACAATAAGCAGAACATATGGTTAGGGACAATATGTTTAAACTTGCCAACTGTAATACACGAATATTGGTAGCTTGAGGAATCTTTAGATAGGCAGAGAAGAGCAATGATAGTTCCTTTCTGGCAATGACTTGAGGCTTACATATACGTTTTAAGGACTACAATATTCTGGTAATAAGAGTACCTATAGTTTAATGTGTTTACTCTAGGGGCTGAATAATGAGCAAAGCAATGAACTTAAAGCCTGAATTTTCACTGCTCTCCTTAGCTTGTCATATGATTCTCACAGCCTATGGTGACCAAAAACACTGGACTTATACAACACAAGAGCCCTACAGAGAAATTACTTCAGCATACCACACACTATTGACTTGGAATACGAAAGGAAGAGAGTAATAATAACATAAGGAACCCTGAGATATGGGTAAATAAAATCCCTTTTGATCTTGCTACTCTTCCTAGAGTCCCAAATTAACTCTGGCAATATGAAATTTATTTTGGATGCACATTTCTAGAAAATACTTTGGAGACTGTTCTTTTTTTAGATTGTTCTGTTCTTTATGGGGTTGATGGCCTCCATAAATTTTTGTGTGAGTTAAAAATAATCAAGCTTTCCCGTGATAATCCAAGGTAATAACATAAATAACCTTCAATATATAGCAACTACCCTTACTGTTGTGCACTCAAACGCACCTACACCTACATTCAGGATAAGAAAAGATGATAGAGTTCACATTTCAATTGCTTTCAATACAATTTCTTACTTGATGATTAATTATACATGTGCACTATTTAGAAACCCTTTTATAAACAACTTCAGATAAACAAAGAAATAAATGGTATAAAGTGTAATCACACATTCTCAAATGAAGAACAAGTTTCTCCTGCATTAAAGTTTTAAAAATTTTATAACATTTTATTTGCCAATTTTGCATGCTGTAGACTATGCCAATCTCTACTGAGTTAATTTGATCTATTCTTAGTTTTTCCAAGGTGGCCACACTTATGAAGTTTCCAACTTTCACATCATCAGCTTTTGTACATATGAGAAAAGTTTCATTTACCAATCAGTGATATACAATTGAATTTACTTCCGCTTTGATCTTTATGATTTCTTTCTTTCCACTAACTTTGAGTTTTGTTGTTCTTTTTTTTAGAGTCTAGAAAGAAAAATAGAAAAGTTAGGTTGTTTATTCAAGAACTGATATTTTTAAATATCTATTTGAGTTTTAGCAGTTTTTTCAAAAATCTCTTCTGAATTCTTTACAGTCTTTCTCTTCTCTCCTCTCAAATCCCTTCCTTCCCCTCTCCGTCCCTCTCTCACCCTATTATTTCTGTACCATTGATTCTGTCAAAATTTCTCTTGTCCTTTAGGTGCTGTAACAGCTTTTATCACTAGTGTTATTTTCTGTATATTACTCATAAAATTTTGTCTTTCGCTCAAAACTCTTTCCCAAGCTGCTGTTTCATGTTGCCAAGTGACTCTTGTGTAACTCATGATGCCTAGCTAACACCTCAATATCAGCATATTCCAATCTGAGTCTATAATATTTCCTAACCAGATATGATTCTTTCTTCCTCCTACTAACAAAAGTGTCATTTTTTTCTCAGGACTGAGATTAAAAACTCTGATTCATTCCTAGCCACATCATGCTACAGTTAATTATTTCTATAAATATCTATATAGTATATGTGCCTTACTCTTTTATTATACCAAGTGAAAGGTGTTTATTATATCTTTCTGGATTATAACTATAAATTAGCAAAAGTTTTATCATCCTGCAATTCAACACATAGAGTGATAATCAACCATTTTGTATTCAACCAATATAGTTTGATTATTAAGTCTTAGAAAATGTGGACAAGTATCCCCAGCAGACCAATTCTTTCCTTACACAGGGCTCCTGTTCTGATCTCTCTGTTCCTACATTTAAAGAAAAAAAGCTGTCACAATGGCATAGAAGCTAAGCCCTGATGGTAACTGACAGTCATCCTACCTGCCTAATTAGCAAAAGTTTAGGCAAGAGATGATGATGGGATATGATAGACTATATAAAGAGAAAGAACTTGAGATAGAGCTCAATGGATGGCTTGAGGATTATTAATAAAACAAGATGAACTGAATTTGATTTATTGGGTTAATCGTAGTGGTGAGGAAGACTGTTTAATGAGCATGCAACCTCTGTAGTCATAGAAGCTCCCACATTCAGGAAGCCCCCAGGTTTAGTTTAATGGCTTCTTGAGGCCATTTTGAAAATCTTCATGTATAACAAATCCACATATTTTCATTTTTCACCCATCATCAAATTGTAGAGCCAGTCATGGAAGTGAGGACAAGAAAAACATCAAAACTAATTTCAGGATTCTATTCAGACTATTTTTTGTGTGTTTGTGTGTGTGTGTACATTTTATAAACTTCATTCTCTAACCCCAGCTCAAACAAATGGTATTGAAAGTAATTTATCAATTTCTTACACTATGAAAAATGCTGTCCATATATCTTTTAGAATCTATGGCACTGAATTACATTTTACTGGTTTCTTTTTCTTTTCTTTCTTTTTTTTTAGCTTAAAGCCAGGGAATCTGCCTTACATTATATTTATCAATTGAACTTTCTATATGATACTCTATATGTATTTTCTGAATAAATCTATTCGTGCACACATATATACTTATATATTTACATTCATGTAAACATATGTGTATAAGTGTATGCATATACATATATACATATAGGTTTATATATAAGAATATATAAAGTTTTAAACATAAATTTATAAGTATATTGTATACACACATTCTTGGCTAAATGTTAAGAAGTATAGAAACTTGTGTTCAACTCAGTTTTGTAAATGTCTTCTGATCATTAACACAATTTAAGTCCATTATAGTCTCAATTAGCAATAACATGCTAAGGAAAGGATACAGACAGAAGATTATGAGACGAAAACAAGGAAACAGTCAATAAACATTCTAGTAATCACATGAATAGAAACTAAAACAATGAGATAATTTTCAGCCATTGAATAAGCAAATTGGAAAAAGAAATGTTCTTGCTCAGAAATAGTGAGGAAGCAATTAATCTTTTACTCTTTTCTAATGGTGTTTGGAGCAATAACATAATCATCTGTATTTAAAAAATAGTCACAAATTTTACTTAGTAGCTGCATGGCCAGAAGTCTATTCAAGTGCAGTAGTCAGAGATCCAGGAGAAGATCTGTTGAGGTATTATTGATAATATCCAAAACTTGGAAACAACATCAATGTTCAATGGCAGGAAAGAGATTTAGGTATATCACATATATGCTTTGAATATAATGCTGTATTTTGTTGAAAATATTTAATAAGTGATTTTAATCCTATAGAAAAATCTGATACATTAAATTAAGGCTGGGAATGGAAGTTCCCAGGCTAACAGTTGATTCATAGATACAACCACCAGCCTATGCCACAGGCACAGCAATGCCAGATCCAAGCTACATCTGCAAATTACACCACAACTCATGGCAACACCAGATTCTTAACCCACTGAGTGAGGCCTGGGATCTAACTCATATCTTCGTGGATGCTAGTTGGGTTCATTTCCACTGAGCCAAAATGGGAGCTCCTGATACATTAAAATTTAAATTTAAGATCTATGCATTAGTTTTCAAGGTGTTTTATAAGAGATTCTTAGGGAAAACTTTAGTGATAGTAAGTTTAAGAGTTAATGTATACCACTGCCTCTCTGGGGTAGCCACAAATGTACATTAGCAAATTAAACCTTGTCCTACAAATATCAGAGTTTTGGTCAACCAGAAGTTCTGATTAATTGAACATTAAGAAACCCTTGTTTTTCAACTTAAACAACTTGATATCAAAAAAGCCAACAACCCAATTGAGAAAATGGGCAGAAGACCTGAATTGACATTTCTCCAAGGAAGATATATAGATGGCCAACATGCACATGAAAAAATGCTCAACATCCCTGATTTTTAGAGAAATGCAAAACTACCACAAGATAGCACCTCACACTGGTCAGAATCACCATCATTAATATGTCCACAAATAACAAATGCTGGAATGGGTGTGGAGAAAAGGGAACCCTCCTGTACTGTTGGTGGGAATGTAAGTTGGTACAACCACCATGGAAAAACAGTATGGAGGTACCTTAGAAAACTATACATAGAACTAGCATATGACCCAGCAATCCCACTCTTGGGCATATATCTGGGCAAAACTTTGCTTGAAAAAGACACATGCATGCACATGGTCATTGCAGCACTATTCACAATAGCCAAGACATGGAAACAACCCAAATGTCCATCAACAGATGATTGGATTAGGAAGATGTGTGGTATATATATATATATATATATATATATATATATATATATATACACACACACACACATATACATACAATGGAATACTACTCAGCCATTAAAAAGAACAAAATAATGCCATTTGCAGCAACACCGATGGAACTAGAGACTCTCATCCTGAGTGAAGTAAGTCAGAAAGAGACAAATACCATATGATATCACTTATATCTGGAATCTAATATATGGCACAAATGAACCATTCCACAGGAAAGAAAATCATGGACTTGGAGAATAGACTTATGGTTGCCAAGCAGGAGGGAGTGGGATGGATGGCATGCTTGCCTTTGGAATGGATTATCAATGAGATCCTGCTGTGTAGCACTAGGAACTATGTCCAGTCACTTATGCTGGAGCATGATAATGTAAGAAAAAAGACTGTATACATGTATGTGTAACTGGGTCACCATGCTGTACAGTGGAAAATTGACAGAAAACTGTAAACCAGCTATAATGGAAAAAAATAAAAATCATTATATAAGTATAAAAAAGAGACCCTTGTTTTTATAGATTGAGGTTGTAAAATGATTTTTAAATATTTGTCTCTTCTGGTATTATAAATATTATATGCTGTATACAATGTAATATTTCTTTGATAGTTAAGAATCTTACAAAACTTCAGGGTCACTGAAATGGCAGTTTTCATTATATAACACTAGGAGGTAAATACAGATATGGGAGGTTGAACTGAGTGAGTGCTGTCTCCAGGACATTGCATGGAAGCTATGTTTTCTCTTTTAATAAAAAGCTCTTGGGTAAGAGGTTTTTTTATTTCTGATTTGCCTTTTTCTGCTAAAAAATGAAGTGTAGAAATCAAATATGATTGATTTAATGAATACTTAACTGGGCACTACCAGTTGGGATTCAACTAACCTTTTTTAAGTCTTTTATATGCAAAGGACTATGCTAGACCCCTTTGTATGTATAAAACTCTTCAAAGATTGCAAAAGCTCCATGCAAAGTGAAGGCAGTTCCTCAAATTACAGGGAAGGTAGCATGTTCAGAGAGTAAAACAAGCTGGTTAACCAACTCTATATTTAATATTAGTGGTAGATGGATGGCTTAATCTTAGGTCTCCAGTCTCCAGAGTAGAGTTACAACAAGCAACATTTACATGTACCATGTACCACGTGTTCATTTGTATCTAGCAATAAATCAGGAGACAGAAAGGTAAAAGTATAATAAGGGAAGCAAGTTTATGTGGAAGGTACTATATGCCCAGTAATTTTCTAAGCATATTATGTATTATGACATATTTAATCTTCTGGAAGGTTAAGAGATAGGTAATATGAACTTTTTACTAAAGAAAATAAGTACATATAATATAATGATGTAGCTTCCTAAATGTATTTGTTTCCAGATTCTGTGTTCTTAATGACTATGCTCTGTTGCCTCCAACTATAACACAGTTTGTTAAATGAGATATTGACAGACTCATTTTTAATTAATTTATTTTGTCTTTCATCTTTTTAGGGCTGCACCTACAGCATATGGAGTTTCCCAGGCTCAGGATCTAATTGGAACTGTTGCTGCCAGCCTATGCCAGAGCCACAGCAATGCCAGATCCAAGCCATGTCTGTGACCTACACCACAGCTCATGGCAATGCCAGATCCTTAACCCACTGAGTGAGGCCAGGGATCAAACACACGTCCTCACGGTTCCTTGTCAGATGCGTTTCTGCTGCACCACGACGGGCGTTCTTTATTGACAGACTCTTAAAAGCATTTTAAAACAAAATGTAGAGACAAGCCAAACCTATTGGAGCAAAGTGTGTACTTAGAAAAGGTGATCTTTGTTCTGACCCATGGAGGATGGGTAAGGTAGAACCAAGGTACCGGGGAAGAAAAGAGTGGAGGTTGTCTAAGGACTGAGGGAGAGAGAAGAGTTAGAGGTTATTAGTTTTGTCAACTGAATGAATATATAATGTTACAGCTCACAAAAATATGAATTAACTTAAAAGGACCAGCTATAGCTAAGTCTTCTTGAATGCAATATTCCTGATATATTCTCAATATTTTAGAGTTAAGATAATCATCAAGCCCATTTTGATGCTTTGATTTTATTAAGGATACCCGTTGACCTTTACATTTTTGATGGGCATATCACACAATTGCTTTATACTAAAACTATTGTCAGTAGGAATCTCAGAGATCTCATTCATAAGTTTTCATTCAAAGACCTGTCTCTGCTGCCATATTTTTAATACAATCGTACTTTTGGACTCAGCCTTAGTATTTCTTCTTTGTTAGGTGTGAGGTAACTTTTAGGTTTTCAAGACCCCTTACTTTTTTTTCCCCAGGTCTTCATCCAAATCTGCTGACTTCTTGTGTAAAATGCATACGGGTGGCTTCAGTGTTCATAGCACTGAACATGGGTAATGTTTAATACGGGTATTAAAAAAACCCAATAATTCTACCTGAAGTTAAAATTCTGCAGCTTACTACTAGAAACTTTGCTTTAGAAAAGAACCTCCACATTTCTAAACATAAGAGAATGGGACCTTAACCTACTGCTACACTGAATAATTGTACTAGAATTCTCCATGTGGACTCCAATGAAATCATGAAAAAAGGTAATGACATATAGCAAGATCATATCATATGTTTTCCCTATTTCCTGTCTAGCATGTCTGTCAGAGAAAGAAATTGGATTATTTTGAAATGACTTTTCAAATGTGATATAGACTCAGGTGACCCCACTATTTTCTTTCCATCCTGGTCTACTCATCTCTTAAAAAATCTCCTGGAGTTCCCGTCGTGGCACAGTGGTTAACGAATCTGACTAGGAACCATGAGGTTGTGGGTTCGATCCCTGGCCTTGCTCAGTGGGTTAAGGATCCAGTGTGCTGTGAGCAGTGAGGTAGGTTGCAGATGCGGCTTGGATCCCGCGTTGCTGTGGCTCTGACATAGGCCAGTGGCTACAGCTCCGATTAGACCCCTAGCCTGGGAACCTCCATATGCCGTGGGAGTGGCACTAGAAAAGGCAAAAAGACAAAAAAAAAAAACTCCTTACTGGCCAGTTTTCACATTTAGTTCAATTATTCCTAATTTGGAAACTCCATGTTCCGTCATGTTTCAAAAGTTTGGAAAACATTTGCTTGTCACTGTTTTATTTTTACTAAATCTTCAAAGTTTACCAATTTTTTTGAGATATTTTTTAAAATTCTGGCATGTACTTTATGTAATCTTTGTCCAAGAATTAATCACTTAAAACTAGGATCTATTAGTAAATTTTCACTTATCTTGGGTCCCAGTGTCTTTATTTTATCATTTTTAGTTCAACAAGGATCTATTTTATGGAAAATAAAACATTAGGAGTTTTACTTTTCCTTTGTCAATTATCAACAGTCTCATTAGAGCCAAACAAGTTCTTTTTTTTTATATTTTACATGTGCTGAAAAATGCATTTATTAGTAGTATGAGTAATTACATAATCTGATCACTTTGTTATTAGTATGAGTAATAATTAGATTAATAAATGAGTAAGGGGGGCAATGCTTTTTAAAATTAATTACATATACATTTAACTTTGAAATATTTTTGATCTCGTCTTTTCATTTTCCTTTATCAGTATTTCCCCAGTACTCTGCAATTCCTAATCTGAGTGAGTAAAGGTTAACTTTATTAGGTTATCTTTAAGCATATTCTTAGTTGTAATCTTTTTATCACTATAAAACTTCTCTTTTGGAGTCCCATCATGCCTCAGTGGTTAACAAATCTGACTAGGAACCATGAGGTTGCAGGGTCAATCCCTGGCCTTTCTCAGTGGGTTAAGGATCCCATGTTGCTGTGAGCTATGGTGTAGGCCAGCAGCTGCAGGTCTGATTAGACCCCTAGCCTGGGAAGCTCCATATACCACAGGAGCAGCCCTAGAAAAAGGCAAAAAGAAAAAAATAAACTTCTCATTTATGTTTGTAAAAAAAAAAGCAATCTGCAATATTTATCACCCAAGCATATAAAATAAATATTTCAAAAAAAATCATTTATTGCTTCCCGTTTCATCAGCTGTTTTCCTTTACATAATAATTGGATCACTTTTTAATATTATTATTGTAATTTCAATAGTCATTTCAATTAAAATTCAATCATGGCACCATGTTTGTGTAGTTAATTGCTCTAAGTGCCAAATTATAACAAGGGATACATATACATTTAATTTACATTCCTTTATATTTGAAAACATTGCATAGCCTCCTGAATTTCCAGGGTAAAATTGAGCATGAGATGACATCTAAAGAGACAATTTCCTGAGTCTGTCTCTCAGAGAAGGATCACAGTTTAGCATTACAATTTTATCTTTCCAATTTCTGTAGTCTGACCAGCATCAATCTTGTGTTGGATGCTTCCCTGTCACCAGTGAAAATGATTCTTATAACTCTCCAGTAACAGAAGTGGGGACTCAGGAGCAGAAACGTCCATGCTTTCTGTTTCAGAGATTAGCTCTGTAATAAATTTTGCTGACTGATGCATTGTCCACTTTTTGGAAGTAATCTTTGACATAAGGAGAAAATAAGCACCTGCCTACCACCTGGCTTTCCCCAAGAAGCATGTTCCTCCTGGGTTCACTTACTTTCTCTTTTTTAACCTGAAAGTATAAGAGATGAACTAAGTGGCTGACAGGCTTGCTTTTCTAGGGCCAGGGAAAGTTGGTGCAGTTGCAGAAGATCAAAATTCAGAAGCCATTTTAATCCCTTGTACATTTCATCCTTGGGTTTGGGGAAAATCCTGAGCCCTGAAGCTGAGTGCAGTCCCATATATATAAAGCCTCCCTCGATGAGTGGGTGCTTTTCCTAGAAATGGATTGCATTATTTGGCCATACTGACAGATCCTTCTGCATGTCATCCCACTCTGGAGCAACTGCCTGTCGACTTCTATTACGACCGTCCCCTAGATGTGCTTATTACAGTCTTACTCAGGGAAAACCGCCATGGAGGGCTAGCCAGAACACACCATTGTCAAGTGTGTCTCTCGGATGCTCAGTGTTGGTGTCTCAGCAAAGGCTTTAGGATCAAAGTGCCAAACATGTTCTTTCATTCAGAGTTAAGCCAAATAAGAGGCTTCTCTAGAAACATCCATCATGTGAATTTTTAAACCACATAACCCCGATAGACCAAAAGTTCCTCTTTATAGCCCCTTTATTTTTCATAACTATTCTTCTCTTTGTGTTCCCAGGGCTTCATCAAAACAGGAAGATTTGAAATGGATTCTTTTCAGTAACCACAAAATGAATATGATTTTCTGATTTTATGTCCAGATATTTTGCAAGGGGAATCTCATTTAAATCAGAAACAGCATGAGAGAAAATATACAAAACACATAATACAACATTGGCTCATTATTTCTCATGCTATTGTTTCCATTTCACTTTTCCCTGAGAGTTTCGATTTCAGAGATTTCCAAATTCTCATTGTCTCCTAACATCTTCCTTAGGAGTAACTGCACACTTAAATGTGCAATTCCTTCTCAATTAGAAATAATCCAATTTGAGGGCTGCTTTGATTGTTTCCGTTGGTTTGTTTAATCATACCCAAACCCCAAACCAAATTAAATCCCACTGCATGTCACATCACTCAAAGATAGTCAAATAAAACTCTAGCTGATTCAAAACATCCCTTCTTTAAAATTACACAGTTTTTCATTTCATTTTCTCAGAGACCTTATGAAGTGAGATTATTCTCTAGATTTTAAAGAGAAGCCTTCCTAGCCTCAGAGAATTGAAACAGTTTAGACAGGTTCTGATACAGAAGAAAGTCTGAGACAGAATTGGAATCCATGTCTCATGGCCTTTAGAGGGCCTCTTCCCTCTATCACACTGTATCTCTTAAGCTTAAGCCTCGTTCCTTTGAATCTCTGAACCTGAGCATTTATTGTTATCAACTAACCAGAGCAAGTAAGGGTGCCCTCTTAGTGGTTGCAGTGATAGTCTTGTACAATTCTTAGTATATTTGCCAAATGATCCTTGGAGTAGCCATTCAATATAGATAAACTCCTACACTTGTTTACTACAATATTTTAAACGGGGATACTTTATGTTCTTAGTGAGTGTGGGTGACTCTGTTGGGAGAAAGGACTAAAGTCGTTTTGCATCAATTGTGCATGTAACCAATCAGGCCTGAAGTCCTTGTTATCAAAAGCTGTGTACATTACAAATCATTTAAATGTATTCTGGAGTAATAACATGTTTGAAGTTATGTGTGTGTGAAAGAGAGTTATCCTGGCACAAGCAAAGGGGCTAGGAAAGGGCATTGCGGTTCCTGTTCATCTTCGCAAATATACTGCTGACCTCCAGGGGAAAGCTCTATCTCTTCTAAACCCTCCATGCCTTGAGTACTTTGGGGTAAGGTATTAGAGGGCATCACTCGAGCTAAATCTCGCGGCTATCACCGGACTATGGATCACTGATGAATGAGGCAGCAGTTGAATGTTTAGCAGGCTGTGACGACTTTGCACGGAAACAGGAAAATTTATTACCAGCCTGCCACCTCAGCGCCTGCCCTGCCTGCTTTTTCTCCCGGTTCCCTCCCGAGGTCTACTCCCAGTCCATCTGACAGTCAAACACTTCTGGCCCCCTTCTCCCCCTCCCCTGCGGAGAACCCAGGGTCTCAACTGGTACGGAGTCCTGGTCGTCATTTTTTTCAGCTCCGATGGAAAGATGAGCCGCCGGTCCGGGCTTTTAATATTTTTAACTGTTTCCATCAATGGCATTGCATTGCACATGACCTTGCCGATGGGGGCCACAGGCTCTCCGTTCTGTGTGCTCTAGGATTTTAGCAGCCCCCAAAGTATGCACGATGGGGGTTAAAAGGGGAAAGAAAAAAAAAAAAAAAAAAAAGGAAGCAGAGGGAAAGGCGGCAGACGGGAGAGCCAGGAAGGAGAGGAAGGAGGAGAGACAGAGGAGAGGATCAGGCGGACGGGCTCTGCCAGCCAATCACAGGCGCGCTCCGGAGCTGCAGAAGCCGGAGCTGCCGAGCTCAGGGCTCGCAGGCGCGCGGAGCCGAGTCTGGGGCTCTCGGAGGACCGGAGCCGCGGGCCGGGAGCACCAAGAAAGTCCCCTCTGTGCTTCTCATAAATTAAGTTCCTTTCCACCAGTTAGGGCAAGTCAGCCAAGGTAAGGCTTCAATGAACACCACTTTACTATGGAATGACATTCATATTTTTGTGCAGTGGGGCTGCTCACCCGGTTCTGAGTCAAAACAATATTTGGCGAAATCTTCCTCTCTGGGTTGGTTTCACAGGATCTGCTGCGAAGGGGAAAGTTGGAGTTGATGCTTTGTAAGCCTCATTGCTAGTATAGCTTTTAAAAAAAATTTTTTTTCTTATCCAGGAATGTTGCCATAGAGCCTATGGAATGAGTCTTGATAATCCAGCTGGGTCTCTGTTTATGTTTATCTGTGGATGTGCTGTTATCTGCTCTCCCCCTGAAGAAGTTGGAAGGATACTCTGCAAGGCACATTGGAATCGTGGTGGCATCAAAATAAGCTGTCATTTATGTCTCTGTCAAAGTGAGGGAAAGCGTTGTCAGCATAGAAACAGGGAATTTGAAATTGAAATTTCCATAGTGCTTTTTAATTATTGCCTTTCCAGTATCCTCTGAAATTACATGATAATCTGAGCACTCAAGCTGCAGTAGGGCAAGGCTCATTTCCTTTCTTCTTTTTTCTTTTGTGAAACGTTTCTATAAATGCTTATTAAAGCTTAAGATGAAACTTTTCCTTCTTTTAAAGGGCACTATAAATGATGCATGAAAAGGAATTAGGTACCCTTCTGCCATCAGCAAAACACTTTATTTAGTATATGCCCTTATGTTTGCTAACTCTGATTCATTTCTTAACTTCCTGAACCTGATTTGAGTTTAGAACTAACAATGATTTTGTCTTAGTTTTCATACCTAAAAACAAGGTAAAATTATGCATGTTTGTGTGTGTGTGTGTGTGTGTGTGTGTTGTGCGTACAGAGGTGGAACTAGGAAAACCTGTCATATGTAACAGGTGAAAAATAAAATTTTATTAGCTAATTATTCAAGTGTCTCCTTATATCAATGCTTGTTGTATTTTAAGTACTTTCAGATTAATCGAGAGTAAATGCCTCTTGCTGTTTCTCTGCTAAAATGAAGAAATGATAAAATAAAAATCTTAGCTGAGATTATTATGGTCTTCAGTTTGCTCAGGTGATGGCATCACAGCTTTGAGCTGAGAGAAACAGATCAGAGAAAGATTTTATTATCCAACCAAAAAAAGGGGGGGAGGGGAGAAAAAAAAAAAAAAACACCCTACAGGCTCCGACTGTGTTTGGAATCTTTATTTTTCACTTTGTGATCACCCACAGATTTGTCAAAGCAGGGGGCTTTCCTTATGCAGTAATTGTTCTCCTCTGTTTCAGTGGACTTGTCTTATCAGAGAAAACATGTAATCCTAAATCAAGAGTTAGAGGTCCAGACTGGATCTCAGATGCAGCTTCCTGGATATGGGAGGAGGGAGGCAGGATGTGATACTAGTAAAGAATTAGTTCTATAGCCTAACACTCTGGTGGAAGAAACAATTATCATTTGTTACTTTCAAGCCTCCTGTTACATGTTCAATTTCAGGCTTCCTGATAATAAAATAACCAAGTATAGGTCAACCCATTTCTTCACTTAATAAGGCTTTCATTTAATGGGCCTTGTTAGAGGAGTATTTTATAAACCATAATGATGATGCTTTTTCACAGAGGTAGCTAACTTAAGGGGAGGAAAACATAAAATGATACCAATAGTCGAGTTTGATCTCCTCTCTTGACAACAGTGGGAGGTAGAAAATGAGGATTTGCTCTTTTAGATGCACCAGAATTGCCCACTTAAAGATAACCTCACAGTGAAGGGGAGTTTAGTAGTAGAATGAAGGTAAGTGACAAGGAAACTCAAGATGTAACTCTGTCCAGCAAATGTTGAAAGTAATTAGCTATAGCATGCTTGATAGCAAGCAGTGCTTGATCAAAGTCTACACATTAAGCAGAATGTAAATTATTATTCCTTCTTATGAGCCTATTTGGATGGATATAGTGGAATCATGAGTTACTTAGTCCAAGTTTATATGATGGGTGCTATATATAGTAAATATAAAAGACTTTTTTTTATTTGGCTTATATAAGCATCATTGTTATGCTTTTTGTTGACTTTTATGATCTATTTAAATACAAACCATATTTTCACAAGTTTGTGCCCCATTTGTCCTGTATTTGACTCGATAATTAGAAGACCTTATGATTAGTATACCTTATATACAGGCAGCTTGATGTAATTGTCCTTTAGACTCTAAACATGCATGCACACTTCAGATCTAGGATAGTATTGAAACCTGGAAAAATCTGCTTATTGCAAGTGCATGTATCTGATGCAATGTAGTTGGTTGAAAAGTGAGAGAAGGAGATTGAGAGATTTAAGAAGAGTGTATGTCCTTTGCTGTTTTATGTTATTTTTTTAAAAAATAAGTAGAAGACTTCAGACTCCTGAATTTGCTCAATTATATGCCTTCCTTGTAGTTGCATTGCACATGTCTATAAAACTATATTCTATATTAGAGCTCCTTAACTTTGGTGCTATTGATATTGTGTGCTATATAATTCTAATGGCGGGAGGGCTTTCATGTTTATTGTAGAATGCCTAGCAGCATCCCCGTTTTCCACCCACTAGATGCCAGTAGCAGCACCCCCAAACTGCCACAACCTCAGATATCTTGAGACATTGTTAACTAATCCCTGGGGAGTTGGGGGACAAAATGTCTCTCCTCTTCCTTTGAAAGTGTCCACGTTTAGTTCAGTTTGGGTGTTCTACAAGGATCCCTCGTCTTTTGCTTTGAACGAATAACAATGTGTAGGTGTTTCATTGGGTCCCTAACACAAAAATGTGGAAGATCTTATCCATATTATATTTTTCTGTGAACTGAGAGTCTAGGCTCTACTATCATATGCTAAAATTTGTGGGAACAAAAGGAAATAAAAAGTGCAAAGGAAAATGTAGATGTTGAGTCTGAAGACAAATTTCACTTGAATTTGTTTCTTTCAGAGGAGCCTTTAATATAGTGAATGAAAGATATGATGCTCTCTACAATTGCTTTTGATATTTTTTCTTGAGTATGTATATGTTTGGGGTGTCAGGGGGAGGGTATTCACTCTAGTAATTCCATTGTGCTTGGAGTAGTTTATAATGTTTGAAGGTTCAGAGGTAAAAGGGAAGCATTTTGGTTTGAAAAAAATAGTTCTTAACCAGCAGTGATATGTAGCACAATGAGAAAAAAAAAAAAAAAATACCAGGCATAATGGTTTGAAGCCATGACAGAACATGGGTCTTGGCTCAGATTACTTATGTCACATGTTACTTATATACATAGGTCATTTTCCCTCATCTGCAAAAGGGGATAAGAATAGGCATGAGAACCAAATAATACAAGCTGTCAAATGGGTTGTAATTGATAAAGATATATACCAATATTGGTAAATTATCATTGTTTCAATTTCTTTGGTGATGTATTTTTTGAGAACTGACTCAGCAAGCTAAATCTTAGTATTCTAGAGTAGTTCAAAATCATCTGTAAGAAACGGCAGTATTAATTTTTTTTTTTTCGGAGTTCCCATCATGGCACAGCAGAAACAAATCTGACTAGGAACCGTGGGGTTTCAGGTTCGATCCCTGGCCTTGCTCAGTGGGTTACGGATCCTGTGTTGCTGTGGCTGCGGTATAGGCCAGCAGCTATAGCTCTGATTCGACCCCTAGCCTGGGAACCTCCATATGCCCCTGGTGCAGCCCTGAAAAGAAAAAAAAAAAAAAAGGTTTTTTCTGAGTTCCCATTGTGGCTCAGTGGGTTAAGGATTTGATATTGTCTCTGTGAGGATGTGGGTTTGATCCCTCACCTCACTCAGTGGGATAAGGATCCGGCATTGCCACAGTTACAATGTAGGTCATAAATGTGGTTCAGATCCAGTTTTGCCATGGCTGTGCCATAGGCTTCATCTGCATCTATGATTCGACCTCTAGCCTGGGAATTTATGCTGCAGGTGCAACCCTAAAAAGAAAAAATTTTCATGAATGAAATAGAATATCTTCATTTTGAAATATGTGTTTTATGTTGTGGATGGACCTCAATTTTCTCTCTTATTTCCATCCTTTCCCATGTTATCCACATTTGTGATTTGTTTAAAAATGCAGAAGTAGCACATAGAATACACCTTGAAATTTACTTTTTAACAATACTGTTCTTACCCATTTGATATATATTTTAAGTGATTTTTAAATGAATAAATTAATATGTCTACATGTAATTTTGAAATTAATGATTTAAACACAGTTATATAGAGATGAATGCATTCCATAAGCAGATGTACACAAAAATATATTTAGATAAAATAAATGGAAGTTGATAAAATCCCCCGCTAATTTTATAGTCTAATCTCTTCCATGTGGGTCTCTAAGCAATTCATGAGTATTTACCAAGAACACTATTAGGCACGGTCCTGATATTTAAATCTAGCTCAGTGTGAGGCACATGCGTGTTCTTGCAATTGTATCCTTACGGTAGGATGATTTCAGATTGGTTGATGCCCCTGCCACGTTGAGTGTTATACATCATGACCACCACATATTATTGTGTAGATGTACTATCGTGCATTTAAGTAATACCCTATTAACTATTTTTAAATGAAGAGTAAAGACAAGACCAGCACAAATTAAATAATTTATCATTTCTATCGTTGCTGATAGCATTTTGACTTTTAAGTGCAGTACCCGTTCCAAGAATGGATGTCCAGGAAAGTAAGTGGGCAGTGGGGAAATGTAGGAGTGAGTAGAAGAGGAATATTTGGTCTAATGTACCCTGATGTGCCCAGGTGTTGCTTCTGTAGATACCAGAGAATATTCTGATACATAAAGTTCTGTACTGCTGGGTTAGGAACTTAGGAAACTTCTTGGCAGTCTGAGAATAAAATAAACAGAGTTTGATTCCTAAAAGCGTTTGAGTGAAATAGTTGAAAAAGAAGTATCTCACTTATCTGAGCTCCCCAGGACTGGCTTATTCAACATTTTACTCACACTGCATGGAATATGATAGATGAATTGCCAGTAAAATGAATTTGGTCTTTGCAGATGCCTCCACTGAAAAGAGGAATTTAACTATCATTTCCATTTCATTTTATGTACACGTGGTCATAAGGATCTTCAAATAGATATTTATTGTCATTATATTTAGGCCTTTAAAGTCAATATGTTTCATCTATATAGCTATGTACCACCCCATGTGCCTGGCAATTTCACTTTATCCAATTATTTTCATTCAGTCTACCTGATGCCAAAAGTATTTTAAATAAAAATACCTGTCTACGTTAAACTCACAGATATCAATGGGATTTAAAAGAAGACAGGATGCCATTTTAACCTACTGAAGCATCATATTACAAATAACTTTTGAAACCAATGCTGGTAAAGGTGTGATAAAACTCTTATTTATAGTGATTCATGGTGAAAGTGAAAATTAATACAACAGTTTTGAGAAACAATTTGCAATCCATTGCCAGAAACAGGAAAAAGCAGATCCTTTTACATGTAACTTCAAGGAGTAAATTACTAGGAAAGAAACCAAAGATCCCCAATTGAAGAAACCCCTTAAGAAATGAAAATTAATTGAGGAATTTGAATCTAAATAATCATATATTTATGGAAATTTGTGTAACAATAAATGATACAAAATTTCATGTACATTCTGATTTTAAAAAGGATTTCAAGAAAATCAATTTAGTTGGTACCGCACTGGGGCAAAACTGTGTATCCCTTGAAAATTTCTGTATTGTTTATATTATCCATATTTTAAAAATATGTGTAATTAGTACCTTTCAGCTGCAATGTGTGATATAATTTAAATTAGCCATGAAAATATAAACAGAAGCTATTTTGGTTGTATGCAGTTTTGCTGCTTTTTTAAAGAGCCCACTTATTGGCTGATTGATACAATTTAACTTCTGAAAAAGAGTACATGTATATAACTGAATCACTTTTCTGTACAGTAGAGAGTAACACCCTGTTTTAAATCAACTACAACACTTTTTAATAATTAAAAAAATAGTAAAATTAAATAACTAAGCCATAGTTGAGAAAGCCTGTGTTATTGATTGAAAAGTCAACCAGTTCTAAAAGACTATTCAGTAGGATTTTCAGTTCTGGTGATTGGAATTTGACTTTTGAAGATTTGTTATATTTTTAAAAGAAAAATGAAACCAAATGAAATATTCAATTCTGTTTTACTATATTAAATTCACTTACGGGGATTATATACTACTTGAGAAAAGAGATGGTAAACAAGGGAACTATATTATTACTTGGAGAACATGATCATTGTTAAGAGAGGAAGAGGAAAGGGGGATGGGGGATGAAATTTTGAAGAGATAGGTGGTGGTTTGATATTTTAGCTGTAATGGCTAGGAATCCCTCACTGAGAAGATGACCTTGGAAGAAGTATGAATATGAACAGTGTTTGATATTGAGAAATCAGATTCTAGGGAAGGTGAAAAGCAAGAACAAAAGTCTCAGAGCAGGGGCTTGCCTGTCTTCTTGGAATAATAGCAAGAAGGCCAGCATATCTTGAGTGAAGTAACAGAAATGGAGCCAAGGAGGAGATACTGTTAGGAGATAATGGAAACGGGATCATGTGTAGATGCTATAAATGTGTCTAAGTACTTCTGGGTTTTTTGTAGATCTGGGGTGGCATTGGATATTCCTGAGCAGAGAAATAACATGATGTATTTTTTATATCACACAGCAAAGAAGAGTTAAGTGTGAAGGTGAGATTAAGGTTACTAATCACCTGTATTTCAATCACAAACTCTGGTCACAGTGTTAGACTGAAGAGGAGCTAGGACAGATATAGGCCAGATCTGGAGCTATTGAACTAATTCAGAGAGAAGATAGTGACTTTCAGTAGAGGTTGAAGAAGAGGTTGGACTGCATATTTACCTTGAAATTAAAGCTGACAGGACACACTATTGTATGAGATGGAGGGGTGGTGGGGGACAGTGAGGGTAAAGGATGATATATGTTGTTGTATCCTGAGCAGCTAGAAAGTTGGATTTGTTGTCTTCTAAGAAGGGAAAGAATTGGACAGAACAAATTTTAGTAGGGAAAGGAGGGCCAGCAAGAGATGAGAACTGAGTTTATACGTTGTTAGATTTAAATGTTCAAGTGGTAATGGCATGGAGTCAGTTGAATGCACAAGCATGGAGTTTAGAGAAGAGCTGTCTGCTCAGGTAGGAATTTCGGAGTCTTTACTCTGTAGACTTCATGAATGAAAAGATGAAAAACACGTGGATCAGGACATGGAGCAACCTAACCCCTATAGGTTGGGAAAATGAAGAAAAACCAACACAGCTGGAGAGGAAGGAAGAGAGCCCCACGAGAAAAGTGTCCTGAAAGCCAGGGGAGTATGTGTTTTAAGGAAGACACTGTCTTGAAAAACATTTTAAATTATTGAAACATAAACTCCCAAACACATAAAATCATATCATTTTTATTTGCATATTTTCATTTTAAGTATAAAGATTTCATTTCCTTAAACTAAAAAAAAGTTCCTCTTTGAAAGACCTTACTCATTATAGCTGCTTCTTTCAAACTTATCTATATATAGTAATCCTTTTAGATTCAATGGGAGCCTGATTTTACAAACAAGTGGAAAGTGTCCTATGTCGTAAAAGCAAATAATGACACAAAATCATTGGTTTAATCATCTGTGGATTTTATCCATCAATATAGTTCTTATCTTCTAATGTTTTTATTAGCTTTACCTGAATTTTGATGTTACAATTAATGCCTTTCAGATCTGACATTTGCAACATTAAATATATCTCATTTACTGATAACTAAAAACTTTGCTTCTTGCCAACCCAAAATTATTCTAAAAATAGTGAAAGAATAGTTATGAAAACTTTCCTGTAGCCAATATTCCAATTAAGAAACTGTGTTTTTACTTTGCCATCCTACCAGTGATTTATATTCAGCCTTTGAAGTGTTGGAGAAATATATTAAGAACCAAGATATAAATCTACAGTTTCAGCTGCAAGTATAAGGTGACTATAATGTTGCAAAACTGATCTATAAGCAAAAATGCAAGATGACTATATTAGTGGATTATATCAGTGACGCTGACACTGATTAAAGCATTCTTTCATACAACTCTTCCAAGGAATACACACACACAACTTTATGACTTTCAGATCACATTCTGTTTCTTAATCTAAATGGGCAATAATCAGTTTGATTACCAGCTAACACTTTATCAACCAAGCTTCACTTAGAATGTGTATAATCTCAGATAAATTAAGTGATGCAACTTCTGAAGCAGTTTTGTAAGAGAAGTTACAACACTTTGAACAGTTTTAATAATGTATGAGTGCTGTGTGTGACTATGCTGAAGTCTAATGTGATGTGCCGAATGATTGTCCCCAAAGATGTCAGGACCTAATTCCTGGAATCTGTGGCTAGGTTCTTACCTGGCAAAGGAGGATGAACAGTGCAGATGGAATTAAGGTTGCTAACTAAGCTATCCTAAAATAAGGAGATGTTCTTTGATCATCAGGATCAGTGGGCTTATTGTAATCATAAGGGGATTTAAAAGTGGAAGAAATAGGCGCACAGGAGGTCAGAGTGATGACCTGAAAAGGACTCAATCTTATGTTGCTGGGTTGGAATGTGGAAAGTACCAAGTGCCTTGGGAAGCTTCTAGAAATTGGAAAAGACAACAGTTCTCCCTTAGAGCCTCTAGGAAGGAAGGCAACCATGTTGACGCCTTAATTTTAGCTCAGCTGTGGCTCATTTCAGACTTCTGAGCTGACCCTCATCAAAGTTCAGACCTACAGAACCATAAGATAATAACTGTGTTGTTGTTGGAAGCCACTAAGTTTGTGGTACTTTGTTATGGATGGTATCACTAAGAAACTAATACAGCTAGCATGAGGTATTAAGTTATGCCTTTCATAAATAAATCCTCATGCAAATTTTCTGAGAATGAAGATATAGAATATTAATGAATATGGAGTACTTTTACAATTAACCTGAGATTATTATATTGTTCAATATCAAATTGATGAGAGAGTCATGATATCAAACCTGAAGGATATTTCCTTAAAAGAATGTAAGCTAAAATTATTCCTAATGAAAGAAAATAGTATATCCAACCTAATAAACACTTTCTTGTTCCCAGTTAAGTACATTGTGCTTCTATTTACATGAGTTTACTGGACTTTTGTTTCCTGTCCAAACATGGCTTACAAGGCATTGTACAGTACTTAATGCAAACATTAATGCACACATAAAGTAAAATACAGAATGTACAGCAAAATAAACAAATGGCCTTCTCCCCTTTTTACTTCTGCAGTACAGGAAATATTTATTCAACTTTTTAGTAATTACAAAAGCAAAATTATGATAGAATGTTCTATAATTTACAGGGTATAAACATATAACCTGCTATAATTAACAAAGAAACATTTAAAATGAAACTATGGAAATCTGTGTTCTTCTACTGATCTACTCTTTAAATAAATATTACTTACCCTTTCTAAAGATGTTAAATAGGGGAAAAGTTATTTGTCTTCCCAGTTTGAATGGCTCTTTCTCATGTTTAGAGCACAACAGTAATGAAACTGTTCCTAGAAAAATGTGGGGCAAATTTCAAATGTATGGAAAAAAAATAGAAGAATGAAGTAAATCACCTAATAATATTTGGCGGATTACATTTTTTTTCTTTTTTTTAATGGCTGTACCATGGCACATGGAAGTTCCCAGGCTAGGGGTTGAACGGGAGCTGCAGCTGCTGGCCTATGCCATTGGGTTAAGAACCTGACTAGTATCCTTGAGGCACAGTGGGAACTCCTTTGGCTGATTATAGTTTTATTTCAATCTTTAAAATATTCCATGGATATTATTTGCTCATTCCTGGTTATAAAAGCCCTGTTGAACAAATGGTTCTCATATTGGTAATATGACCTCTGTGGGCACATGGATTAAACCCAAGATAGGAGGAAAACTCAGATGAGTTTTGCACACCCGTCTCCCCTAAACCAGCTAGTTGATGTTGGAGGCACTGGAACAAATTGTCCATCTGAGCTTCCATATTCCAGATCTGAGTGCCCTGATCTGCTTTCACAGGCCCTGGCTCTAAGTTAGTGTCTATTCCTGTCATGTAATCAAGTGAAATTTTATTTTCCTTTTATGTGTTTTGCTTTTCTGATTTATTATATTTTTTCTACTAATTCCTTAAGTGGTAGTATTCAGTCTGACCGGTCAAATGATGAGAAAGATTAATAACCTCCATTTTCCTTTCTTGAATCCCTGACTCAGCTAAAATATCCAAAAATTATATTTTTTATCTATTACCTTTCTCTATACACCCATAAAGCACATGGGTTAACATATATGTCAAACATATGTATGCATATATGTTGCAATATGCACACAGATATTTTTGAATTTTTTAAAAGAATGTTTTACTGTTTAACACATTTTTACTTAATATTAGGTCATTAAAATCTCTACAAATCCATATATCAAAATGATTCTTGTCTTTATTTTTTATCTTGTTTCAGCTCTGCTTCTGTCTTTTTGTCCCGCCACATTGCATCTCTTTTGTCAATCTTTAGTCTTATTCCTTCTAATGTGATTTGTCCATGTATTAGTTAACTGGCAGTCATACCAAAATTCATAGACTGTGTGGCTTAAAGAACAGAAATTTACTTCTCACAGTTCTAGAGGCTAGGAGGTCTAAGATTAAGGTGCTGGCCAGTTCAGTTTCCTGGTGAGTGTTTGCTTCTCTCTTCCTGGTCTATAGGGGATCACTTTTTTGCTGTGTCATCACATGACAGAGAGAGTGTGCACACTTGCATGAGCAAGCTCTCTGGTATTTCTTCCCATCCCCATCATAAGATTCCTACCTCTTAACCTCATTAAAACTGAATTACCTTCCAAGGGCCCCATCTCTAAATCCCATTACATTAGGGCTTCAACATAAGAATTTTGGAGGTACAAATTTCAATTCACAGCAGCTTCTTCTGTTTTCCTATTTCCAACTCTAATTATTAGTAGTATGAGTATTCGTATTAGTGTATTTCTAAACACCTTACCTCTTCCCTCTGCCGTTCTTGGTTCTACCAATCATTGTAATCTTCTTAGTCCCCTCCAATTCTCGTTCTCTTCTTTCTCCAATGCCACCTTATGTGACTCTTAAAGAATATACCTAAATATTACAGCATCCATTTTTCTGAAACCATTCAATACTGTGGACTAAGCCCACATTTCCTTCCCTGAAACATTTGTAACAGTCATCACTGGAGTTGGTCATTCTTCAAGATAGTTTAAAGGTCTTGGATATTGCTTGACTACTGTGTCTTCTCCGTAAAGGACTAAAACAACACATTTTAAAATATAGATATTCCAAATATATATATATATGTATATATATAGAAATATATAGTATATATAGAATATATATATATATAGAATATATAGTATATAATATATTAATTATCACAGAGAATATGTGATTTCTATATATAGAATATATAGTATATAATATATATATAGAATATATAGAATATATATATAGAATATATATATAGAATATATATATTCTATATATAGAATATATATAGAATATATATAGAATATATATAGAATATATAGTATATAATATATTAATTATCACAGAGAATATGTGATTTCTTTCTCAATTCTTTTTCCTCTAATTACCTGTAGGTTGACAAAAATCTGTGATACCTTACATTGGCTATGACATCTGGAGATAATTTTTCCTGGATTTATTGACTACATTATATAAAGTAAAATTTAAAATCATTTGTTTCAGAGTTTTTTAACAGAATTTATGGAAGTTTCACTAAGAAAATTTTACTTGGAGCCATTTAGTACTCACTTGAGTAGTGAAAGGAAAAACTTACGAAATGACAAGAATTAGTAGTACACGAATATCACTGGTTTGAAATTGCCAAGGCATGAATCACCCTTGCAGATAAAATGCTCTCACCAATTTCAAAAGCAGCTCCTGTGCGACTCTTGAGATAGGTAACAGGAATAGCTTGTTCCTCTGAGAAATGTCTCATTCCATTTTCAGACCCGTGCTAAGGAGGATTTTGTGTGTATGCAAAGGGTTTTTTTTTTTTAACATAAACTTGGTATTAGTATCCTGGAAGTGCTGACTCTTCTGAGTGTAAAATTGTGGCTTTCAGAAAGAAGTAAACTAGGACACTCTGTCAGCATCCTGGAAATGATACCCATTCTTTTACAAAGGGAATGCCAAACATTTAAAATGAAAAAGCACCACATTAACTCAATGAAAAGGCCAGATTGTTCTAATCAATAAACTCCACAAGAATAGTTTATTCTTAGTTAATTCCTGTTTATGTCTCCAATTTATTAAGAACAAAAAAGCATTCTTTGTAAAAATTTGATTTTCTGAGAGACATGAAATATTTAAAATAACAATTGCTTCAAATCAGATTGTGTTTGTTATTGATCTTTCTGCTCTATCGAAATATTCAGTTCAGAGCCTGCCCTTCAGATGTTTATCAAAGTACACATTTCTCCTGGAAACTCCAGAGTTTCCTTTTTTGCACATTAATTTTTCATCTAATACCAGTACATTTTCCAATTTATTGTGTTTCATTAGTATTTTTTAGTTAAGAAAATAATTTTATAAAATATGAAAGCACATTTTGGCAAAATAATTTTCATTGGCCCAATAAATAAATTTAATGTAATTTCTTTATATGGAGACGATATAGTGAAAACTTCAGAGAAATGATCTAATGTATACTTTGAAGTCAGATTTTAATCAAATTATTGATGTATTTCAATGTATTACATAATTTTTCATTTATAATTTATATGTGTATAGTTAGCTGAAAGTCTTTTTCTGGAAGGTCGGCAGGTTGGGCAGATAGTAACTTCATATTGTATAAGAGTAAACTGACATCATAGAAGTTCATACAATTTGTAGCAGCCAAATCAGAGTGGACCATGCCCTGTTTTCTTCCATCTGACATGCCTCTATCCCAACCAGCCTCCGTACCCCCTTGACCCTGGATCTCAGCTGATGGCCTTGCCTCGCATTATGGATATAAAATTTTTAAATCTCAATGGGATTACTATCCCAGCTACTATCCCATGTCCCCTCCACCAAATCCATATATGAACTGGTATCTATATTCCAATCCCTTTTCTCTGCTCAATTTATAATGAAAGAACATTCCTTCTATTATCCATACCCTGTTCTCAGATGTTCCTCCCTAAACCCTCTCAACTCTACCTTTTCATCGGCTACATCATCAAACTGTCCCTTTCTAACAGATCATTCCTATAAGTGTGTGCTCTGGTAACTCCCATCTTTAAAAACAAAACAAAACAATACAAAAAAAACCTCTCAGGACCCCACTAGCCATTTACTCTGCTCAGATGTAACCTATTTCAATCATCTCAGCAAGTGATAGCACCATTTACACAAATCTGAAAACTGAGAGAGCGCCATTACACCTTCCTCACCCTAATTCCATCACTCTCAAGTTCTATGCATTTTACAACTAAAATAGATTTAAAACATATTTACCGCTTTCATCTCTGCTGCCACCACACTAGTTCAAGTCACCATCCTCTCTTCTACAGGAGTCTCCTTTGGTCTGCTTGTATCAGCAAATGCCCTTCTCAGATCATTTACCATATACCAGCCATCACAAACTTCTTAGAAATGTAAATCAGTAGATGCTATTCTTCACTTTCAAAACCTTTCAGGGAATCCCAATTTTTATGTGTAGTAAAAGGTTAAGTTTTTGCTGTGGCCTCTCAAATCCTGGCATCTCACTCAGCCCCCATCTCCTGCTTGATCCCCACCTCTACCCACCAAGCTATTCTTTCATGCTTTCCCCTCGTTAGATATGCCAAACCTTTCTCACAGCTTTGAGCTTATTATTCCTGTTGTCTGAAAAGTCCTTTCTTCATATTTTTCTACCTTACCTCTCTATCCTTCAGGCTTAATCTACTGCTATTAAGAATATTGCTCTATCCTAAAGTAGCTGTCTATCCAACCCAGCCTATTTTTGCATGTCTTCAATGATAATATATATTAGTTTATTCATTCCTTTTTTTTTCACCTCCAACTAGAGTGTAAACCCTACTTCAGTCAGAATATCTTTTGCTCTTTCACCTTTAGACACAGAGTGTTTAAAATATTGCCTGGTACATGGCCCAGAATATGTTCCAGAAAATAGAAAATGAATATATTCATAGACTAATATTGAAACAAGTTAGGCTTTTAAAAAGTAAACATTTTAATATTTTTAATTGAAGTATAATATACCCAGGTAATATTACACAACCTATAAGTATATAGATAACTACCAATAATTGAACAAACCCAGGTAACCACCACCTATAGAATATTACCTACATTCCAGAAACCTTCCTTATATACCCTCATAGTCTCCTCCTCATCCTCATATGTTTTTTTTTCTGACCTCTTGCAATATAGATTTATTTTGTCTGTTGTATTTTATATGACAAGAGCATACAATACTATTACATTGTGTTTGGCTTCTTAGCTTTACCTTTGTAAAAACCATCCATTTTTTGGCATGAATCAGTATTTTACTAATTTTGTTTCTGTAGATTAACTCATTGTATGACTAGACCACAGTTATCCATTCTACTATTCATGAGCATTTGAACTGTTTCCAGTTTTTAGCTATTACAAGTGACACAGCTCTGAATATCCTTATATTTGGTTTCTGGAGAACATATGTGTGCCCTACTATTGGGTAATACTATTTTGAAGGATATGCATATATTTATCACTAAGGAATACAGCCAAATATTTTTCCAAATTGTTTGTAGTAATTCACACTCCCGCATTGTTGTATGAGAGTTACTCTTATAATTATTAATTTTGTTAATTTTAGACATCCTGGAATATAACTAGGGGTATCCCATTGTGTTCTTCCTGGAACTATATATTTTAATATTTAAAACCACAGGAAAATCAAAGGAATAATGCAATTAGCATTTGTTCCCTACAACTGGGTTCACCAATTTTTTTTGTTTGCTACATTTGCTTCATTGATAACTAGCCATCTTTATTTTTATGAATACTTGAAAATTTTTTTTAGGCATTAGATGCAGACTTAATTTTTGGACATTGAAAAGCCTTCTGAATGTATAGATTTGGAAATTCTGACATTCAATGAACATTCTCTTGATTTACATTAACAATTTTCCAAGCAGAAAGATAAGATGCAATATAAGTGTAATGCACTAGGTGTATTTGTTTCAGATGCTAGAGAAACAAATTATGCTTTGCAGCTTGTGGGGATAATATTATACAAATGAGAAGAGCAAAGGCCATGCTAAAAATAAACAACCCTATTCATTTTCTTCATTGGCTTTAAAACATGAATCATACTTGAAATGCCATTAGTAGATAATGCCACCATAGAGACCCAAGAGGAATAATACTTTTCTTTGTATCATCTCTCATTAATTAGTACAAAGATAGTTATTAGCCAACCACCAAAGAAAGGTAGTTTGGACTCCAAGAAGCAAATATTTGCATTTTTTTAAACTTCCAACACTTTTCTTTTTTTGGTAATACTGTTAGAATAGTGGGCACAGCTGCATAGTTATTCCATGCTTTCCTATGAAGAAAGCTCTGATAATATACTTAAACTCTATTTCCAAAAAACTTTTGCTAGGGACACTGGATTTTTTTTTTTTACTTTCCCTAATTAGGTTTATGGGTAATGTGTATAATTCATCCCTATACACCAGCCATGGAATAAATGAGAAATTCCAAACCATTTTTGTGAAATACTGGTTTAATGGTTATATTAGGAAAAGTTTGTTTTTAATATATTTACTTATGAACTTACTTTGGATATTTGTTTTATTATACATTCTGAATGTCAGAAATTTTGCTCTGTTTTTGTTTGATAGACTTTCATTTAATAGATAAACATGCTTTAATTTGATGTATCTTAAAATCATCATGTTAAAATAGGGGAGATTTAGGTTCTGCCAGTTAGAGATGGAATATGGGACACAAACTTTATTTTTTGGCTGCACCTGCAGCATGCAGAAGTTCCCAGGCCAGGGATCAAACCCACGCCACAACAGCGACCTGAGCCACAGCAATGACAATGCTGGGTCCTTAGCCCCACTGGAACACTAGGGAACTCCAAGAGATACAAACTTTAATAAGCATTTCATTTTCCTGTAAAAGAGAATCACTTTATTCTCAATATCCTTAACTATTCATTATGAAAAAGTTGTTTGCTTTATCTGTCTATAGCAAGTTATCTTTACCAGAAATTCTAATTGAGCTGTTTTCACTATACATTACCTATCGGTCTTGTATGGCAGAACAAATTATCTTTTTTTTACCTGCTAGTATACGTCTCAAGTGTAAACATGATTTTTAAAAGATAAATATTAAAATTATTTTCCTGGCTAAGAATTTGCAAAAAATATTATGAACTGTATTCCCAGGAGCCTAGTGAGCTTAGTATTTTAATTTTTATGCAGTTAAGTCTTTTACATTTGGCATCATTTTATCCACACAACTATATAGCATTTTAAAAGATAATATATTACTTATTCAAATGCTTGAGATAAAAAGAGGATTTCTTGTATTACATGCCAATTTACTTATTGTTTAGAATTCTGATTTTCTTCTCATTTGTGGCAGTAAATGAAAATGCTCATGCAAAAAGTGGAAACTTTAATATATGTATCTTGAAACAGAAGGACATCCTATCTTGCTGATGAATTTAATTTCAAATTTCCAAATGCATGTTTTTTATTTGTGGATCCTAAATAGAAATACTGCTGGACTCTAGCCCATGTCAGTAATTTGTAGGACAAATACTTTCTCATTTTTGTGGGGTTTTTGCTATTTATTTACAATTTATAATGTATTATTATTTGTTCATTGATTTATTTTTTTCTGTGTATCTCCTTTTGAGTCCCTTTTACTCTTCTACCTTGGTTCTGTAAGTGTCCCTCCACACTCTTTTTTTGAACATTCAATTCTCTCTTTACACCACCACTCCCTTGTTCAGTCCATCAAGTTTCATGGTTATCACTCATGTAATTTTATGTCTTCATGTATCTAGCTCTGTCCTTTAACCTCTCATCTGATCTTTTATATCCACCAATTAACATACCTTCTCCACCAGGTCATCCTGCTCTTTCTTATTAGGTCCATAACCTCTTAGATTTTTGTTTAATATTTTGATCTTTTTTAAGTTTTATTGAAGCATAATTATTTTACAAGGTTGTGATAATTTCTGCCATACAACAAAGTGACCCAGTCATACATATAACACTTTTAGATTTTGAAATACTTACCTTACTCTAACAAGGTATTAATTTATAAGTTTTAGGGTGCCTTTTGTGATCTAAGCATTTTGATTTTTCTTTATAACTTAAATAAGATGTATTATACCTTCTTTTATTTTTCTGAGACCAATAAAGTATAGAAAAAAAAAGAGCATGAGATTTAGAATTAGGCAGAAATTGTTCTGAAGCCTGATTACATTAATATCTGTATCACCACGGGAACATTATTTAATTTTCTATTTATAAAATATGCACAACACTAACTGAAAGAATTACAATTCTGTGTTTCTTGCAGAGAGAAAAGTATTAAACATAGAAAAGGCACTCAGTAAGATGTGAGTCTTCATCATTTCTATTCCAGCAGTTTAATCTTTCAATTTTTCTAGGTGTAACATTGGCGGCACCGTGGTTTCTTTCAAGTGAGAGGTCTAAAGTAAGAGTTGAATATGTTTTCTCTGATCTGTATCCAGTTGTAGCATTTTTGTCATTAATGTATCTTGAGATAACTCATTTTCTATATTTCAATGACTATCACTGGTCGATATCCTTAATCTCTATTTGCTTTACAATAGATTTTGTAGCATTTGTTCTCCTTTTCCTTTGCTATTATTGTTTTTTCTTACCACTTTTTTCTTTTACAACCTAAATGTTCCACAAACTGCTTGACGGCAAACATTACATTATTAATTTCTCTTGTATCTCTCTGGCTTTGTCTTGAGTATTTATGTGTATGCTAACATTTTTCTTGGTTGGTTTGGAATTAGTAAATCAGTTCCATTTTGATATTTAGGGCTCATGCATATTCAATATAAGTATACTTTTTTTGTTACCTGGGTATATTCTGTTATCTTTTATTTCAAAATCAACTCTCTCAAAATGTGATATTTTGAAATTACTTTAAAGTAGCTTACTGGAACTATTAATTAAATTCATTGCTTATATCTATTTATTCATTATTATTTATATGTGAATAAGTATACATACATACAACTCTTGAGATTAATAATGGAAAGGGAAGTTCATCCAAAAAAGCCAGCCCTCTTTGAACACATTCAATGACTGCAATATTCAACTGCTAGAATCTTTTTAAGAACAATGATTTTTTTTCCCATTTAACACTGTTGTGATATTGCTATTTTTTTAGATCTTTTGATTATTATAGATTTGCTAAATATATCATTTTCTGTTCTTCAGATATAATATAGAGAAAAATAATAAGTCTATAATACCCAATTAGAATATAAAATTTTATATATATGTAGCTAATATGAAAATGTGATAAACTTTTCCTTTTCTCATCCAGATTATAAACTCTTAATCTTCTCTAAAGCGTCCATATTTTTAGTGATTAAAGATTAGAAGCCGAACTAATATTTATAAAATTATGACAGTTTTTTTTCTTTGAGCAAGAGCAGTATTGGATATATTATCTATATCTCAATATAAGTGAATTAAATAATCTGAACAGAATAGCTGCCCTGAAATATACATACAGTATGTTTTAATGACCAGTCATCTCCACTTTCATACCCATTTCCAAAAGTGATGTTTCCATTCTTTCTTTTAATTTGTAAACCAAATTAAAACACACGCTAGTCAGTTCAAAGTCACAAAATAAATTATTTTTCTTCCTGAAAACATTGCTTTTTATATGAGAGCTGCATACCATCTGTTCAGTGTTTACTATAGATTGTTGTCATTGTACCAAAGGGAAACAAAATCTTGTGTTTCATAGTACTGTGTACACATCTTCTCTATTGTGTGAGCATCATAGAGATGAATTTAGCTCTTTATTGACAGAGTGGAACAATTCCCTAGAAAATTCTGTTCTCTTGTCCAGTAACATTCTCTTCCCACAGCAATGTAGTGCACGTCCCTCTCTCTAGCCCTTTTCTCTTTTCTTCCATCTCTCCTTAAACTTAATCACATGGGAGAATTACACCCTGCAGGACAGTGTGAATGGTAATGACCTGTACAGTTTTTTACTACCTCTCACTAATTAGCACAGTGAAAAAAAATCCAAAAAGTCAGTCCCATGTTTCTAGCTCATCATTCAACTTCAGTAGGCACTTGGTTAATACATAATGCTATTGATTTAGTCTACTCTCATCCTATGTATTTTCATGGAATTAGTTGTAATGTCTTATGTTTGATTTCTAATTTTATTTATTTCAACTTTCTTTTTTCTCAGTCTAGTTAGAAGTTTAACTAGTTTTATCTTTTCAGGAAAAAAAAATGCAGCTCTTAATTTTATTGATCCTTTCTATTGTTACTGTTATCTGGTCTTTACTGCATTTACTTCTGCTCTGATCTTTATTATTTCCTGCCTTTTGCTATTGTTAGGCTTAATTTGTTCCTTTTTTCTAGTTTCTTGAGGTGTAGAGTTAAGTTATTTGAGATCTAATTTCTCAATAGATTCTCTTATTTGTCAAAATTACAGAGAAAAGCTCTTGTGTTGATCCTCCTTTATATTCCCGCATAGATAGATATTGTTACACTTGATCACTATTATTAAATAAGGACTTGGTACCTATTCTAAATTTTCAGAAAATAGAAGTTTCAATTTTTATAGAATGGCTTATCATATTAAGTTATGCTTGACTTGTTCATTTTTATTTAACATTTTAAACTATTGCACATACAGATACAGATTTATTTTTCTAAATGCAGGTGGAAAAAAATGCATAATGTACAAAATGCCCTATAGAACCAACACTCAGATGATCTCTGTAAACACTGTGAATACTTTTCAAAGGACATATAATTAGAATCAATTTATTATGTTACGTATTATAAACATGTGTTTTTAACACTCTTGTTCCAAATGATGTACCATTGGATGTTTTAATACCCTTAAATATTAAAAAAAAATAATGTAAGTTAATGCCTTTACCTACTGAATGGATATGTCAAAATACATTTATTCAAGCTCTTATGTTTGATTCTTTAGTTTATTGCAACTGCCGGCATTGCTATGGTCATTTTTGTTCATGCATTTTTTCATTTCAAGTTAATTCCCTAGCTTAGTTCCATAATGGAGTTACTGAAAACACATAAAATTTTTTTAAGTTCTAAATATATAGTTCCGTATTATACTTTATCTTTTTTTTTTCCAAATTCATTTCAACTTGTTTGCATGAATAACTAATTCTGTGTACTGTCCTTAACTACTCAGCTGGCTAAATACATTTTCTGAAACAACATATGGAAATATTCTTGATATGTACTCTTTTTGATATTCTTCAGTGTTCTAACTCTGAAAAAATTTAGTCAAAGATAGAATTCATAATCACTTGGCAAATCTGGGTATTTCTTATTGTCTTCACATTTTACACCACTGTGATCACCTTTCAACAGATCTTTGTTTTATAGCCTTCAAGTGAAAAGTTAGATTGGAATGAAAGCCACTTAATAATTTTTATCCTCTTAAATTTTTTTTTGAAAAATGTGTAAAATAATGTATGGAAATATGTTGTATAAGCTTGAGAGACAAACTAGTTTTGTAAAGACTTCATATGGGAATAGTGTAAACCCATGGTTTTATGTGAGGGATTGTGTAATGAACAGGATAGATTGATCTGTGCACCTAAACTGTGCTTAGTAAGGCTCGTTATTGCTGTTTCTGTTTTTTCCCCCCTTCCATATCTTTTAATAGCAATTATCTCAGTCAATCTTAAACTTAAGATCAAAAATAAATTGTCAAAATCTAATACCCAAGGAAATACAAGATGTTCCTTTGTCATTACATAGTTATAAAAGAGAGAGGATAATAAGTTCAATAATATCTTTCCTGCTTTGGCAAATTAAATGGGAAGTCATATTACTTTGAATGGTTCATGTATAATGAACTTTAAATAGTATTCTCTAGACTTAAACATTACATGGAATCTCCCTAAGATTTTCCTAGAAAATATGCAATAATATCGCCTGACAAAGAGTTTGATACCAGACCTAAATATGTCAAATAATCTTAAAAGAAATGAGTTTTATAATTTTTTTTTGCTTTTTCTAACATATGGATTTATCTCTTTCCAGACTGACCATTTACTAATTATGGATAATTAATTTCTCCATTAAAATATTGGATAATAAAATTATCCATGGGTTCATATGATATCACTTTTTCAAATTATTAAATGTAAATAAAAAATACACCTTGAAAATATATATTTCTATCTTTAAAAACTATGATCTGATGCTGATGTGTAAGATGAGAGAGACAAATATATTAACAGACTATTCCATAAATAAATAACTTTACACAAAAGCATTTATCATACAATTAAGGAGACTTCACACACAAGGTTAAAAAGGAGGTCCTATAATAAAACATGGCAATACTGGAGAAATCAATTAAAATCTTATCTCTTCAAACAAAACAGTAATGCACTAGGAATCAATTATGAAAAGAGAGGTAATAGAAAGCCAAAAGGAATTATAACAGAAAGCCAAAAGGATTTATAATAGAGCATTTATAATGCCTATGACGGGGGGAAGGTTAATATAAACTTGAAATTTTTAGGAAAAAGTATTGCTGAGAAAAAAGTTATGTTTAAAAAACTATAAACTTAAAACTCTAAGGAATTTTTAAAAAATGAGGCTAATAAAACACTGCAGTCTTGATGAGGGGCCAGCAATTTTATTATGCTATGATTTTCAAAATTGGAAAGTGTCATTGCCTATAATCATTATTATAAAGTAACATTATGTAAATAATGTGTAGAAATATAAAGAGAATCAAAAAAGACAATAGGACAAAACAAAGAATGTAATCACAAAGAAAGTAATCACTATGGATTCTAGCCTTATGTATAATTAATGGTATTAAAATTATGCCAAGATGAGATCCTTTCTCCAAGGTTAAATGGGAAACGAATATCCAGCACTGGTGACATAGTGTTGACGGGACCATCCCCTTATGACATTCTTTACTGGTTTTAACCATTTAGAAAGCAATTTCACAGCTGACAATAAAAGTGATACAATATATATATTATTTTGTTCACTCTTTCCACTTCTGGAAATCCATCTCCAAGACTGCCCTAACTGTGGAAAATCTGTTTCAGGCACCTGTAATTGTAATAACTAAACAATGAAAGTACTCTAAATGTTTAACAAAATTTAACATTGTTTAGATAAACATTAGATAAAATGTTCTATTCACACCATGGGTTTTCTCAGATTAAGTAGTGGAAAAATCCTAGCAAGTAGGAAAATAGATATTGCAAATTTTAAATAGGATGTAATTACAATTGTGTTTATAACATCTTTCAAAATGCCTATTTTCATATTGGTGTATTTTATTAGCATTTGAAAAAGTTTCCTTTACTAATTATACAAGAAAAGTTTTAATAAAGAGAACATTTTTAAAATTACACACATTACATACACCCATATACAATTACACATACATACACACATTCTTATGCATACTGTGGAAGAGGTATGTGAATGTTAGTCCCAAGAGTGATTTCCTGCTTTCTGGTTTCTCTTTCGTCCTTTATTCACTCCATTTTTATATTCCTTTCTTTCCCTCTTCATTCACTCTTCCCTCCCTTCTCCCTGTTCTGCCTTTTCCTTTTCACTCCATTACATGTACATATCTCTTTCTTCTGAATGACAACTGTATTGTAGAAATATTGATAGTGTATTCAGAACAAACAAATACAATTGAGGCATTGCTGAGTTAATCAAATGAGGGGAAATTGTTTATTGTTATAGGAAGGGTTCACGGCAGAATGATCAGCATGATTATTAAAGGGCACCAATGTAAATGACTCCAGAAAGTGATGACACATTGTATTGTTTTGGAAGTTTAAATATTCTCCATAAAATAAAACAACAGAGAGTTCTGACTGTGGTGCAGTGGAAGTAAATCCAACTAGTATCCATGAGGGTGCAGGTTTGATCCCTGGTCTCACTCAGTGGGTCAAGGATCCAGCATTGCTGTGAGCTCTGGTGTAGGTCACAGATGGCGCTCAGAAGTGACATTGCTGTGGTCATGGCATAGGCTGGCAGCTGTAGCTCTGATTTGACCCCTAGCCTGGGAACTTCCATATGCAACACCTGCAGCCCTTAAAAAAAAAAAAAATACACACACACACATATATATATATCAATAGGATATTATATTTACGGAACATCACACATAAGTTTGTGCCTCCCTTATTACTCTCAGGTACTCTCAGCCTCTCCACACTGGGTCAAATAAACTCCATTTAGAATTGAAAGGATGATATCTATTACCTGGAGATCTCTAGGGTCATATTAACAGGCTTAGTATGTTATAGGGACTACTTTACATGTTTTCCTGTTTTACAGTCTGTCATTTTAAAATATTCATTCAGCCAGTATTCCTTGGTACCAATAGTTTCTGGCATGTACTAGGCACAAAGGATATCTAGGTAAGACTAGAAACACCTAACCCTGCACCTTGCAGTCCAGATTTGAAGCTTACCAATGACAGGTCATAAACCTTAATGGTAACTTCCTAGGGTCCTCATTGAACACCCCAACATGGTTCCAGGTCATTGGTTGAGGGTCTCTGTTCTACTCTGATCATTTAGGGACTTAGGGTACCTGAAGCTATGCCACAGTCAACATATGGCATCATTCATCTTAGATGTTACTACCAGGTCACCTGAAAAGAAATAGGATTAAAGATGCCAAATGGAAAAGTCAGTGGTCTGGCGAATCATCATATGGCCTTTCCTAAATGCAAAGGAGGCTGACAAAAGCAGTTTAGTTGTTGGTGTGGAAAATAGAGAAAAAGACATTTCAAAAGTGCTTTTTTTAAAAAAGACTAATATGTTTACTATACTTGTCTTAAAATGGATTCCTCACTGAGACTTTAAGCAACACAACAATTGATAGAGATTTTCCCACTTTCAGTTATGCACAGATCACATTTAAATATTTTTATTTTCATAAAAATAAAGAGCATATTTTCTCAGAAAAATCATCTAACTCTGAAAATACATAATCCTCTATGTACATCACCTCGCAATTAAAACATGATGGAAGAACGACAAACATATATGCAATCCATCTCAAATGTACAGTTATTCCAGTGTAACCTTTTAAATAAATTACAGGCATTATTTTTCCTAAACATTAAGATTTAAAACTATATACAGTATACTAGATTGCTGTAGTTTTATTTTTTTATGTAGCCAATCGTTGCTATCCAAGTAATAAAGGATAACTAAAACAACTTCATATATCTAAACAGAAACAGCTTGTATCTGGCTGCAATGGACATCTTAACTTAAAACTTATCAAAGAGTATGTAAATATTATGTAGAAAATTTTAAATGTACCATTTTATGTACATAACACACACATAGATAAAATATATAACCAATATATAATTCCCACTTATTAAAATGTTTGTATATACATGTTTTATATATATTATGTTTCATCTATTTCATGTTTCATACATTTTGTATGTTTCATATATATGTGTGTTTCACATATATGTATTTCCCAAGAGGTGAATTACTTGGAAAATACAAAAATAATGTTCATTTTCTCTTGTCTATCTTCATCAAATTAGATGAAAGTTCCTTAATACTGATATCTAATTAAAAGGGTCAATGAAAGAGGTCAGAGATCATCAATTTCTGTAGAGTGAGGAACATTAAAAAGAGACTTTCCAAAACTTTGCCAAACTGAGGAACAGATTTTATTTCTCCCCAGAATATTCCAGACACTTGTTAGGGCAGAAATAGAACCTAATTAAAAGGGGTAGGGTAACTAACTATACATATATATATGAAGACCTATACATTTTACCTTAAAAATAGTCATATTTATATCCGCCTTTACTCCTTCAGATTTTACTAAGGAATTCTAGTTCAGAGTTTTCTGCTCTTGAGATTCTTATGTAAATTATGTATGACAACTCAAAACAAGAAGAGTTGAAGTGTGAAAATCTCTGAGAAGGATTAACACTCAAATAGTCTCAGGATAAGGCTGTACCTTATTCTCTACTCTACATCAATATTTATCATATTTGTTAAGATTATGAAACTCTATGATATTTAATAACAAATGTGCTTCATAAGTATATGGGAAAATGCCCTGATATCTTATCAGAACCTGTCTCTGTTGCTCTGGAAATGAAATACAAGGGCTCTGCAAACTGCCGCCAGGAAGTTTCATAGACTGTAAGCTACCTCAGGCCAGGGATTAGGTCATAATCCTACCCTTGTGTCCTTAAAGCCTAGTGCCTGCCAGGAACAGAGTAGGCACCAAGCAATATAGGCTGAGTGAATACTTTAAATAAACAAAAATGTAAAAGAAAGAGGATATGAAAAAGAGCCCCTGTCACATACTGAGAGCCTCTTAGGATGGCCCTAGGGATCCCCAGGTAAAAAGACACTACTCTCAACTCCTAAATGGAGTTCTCTTGAGCCAGTTTGTATAAGATTGAGAACAACAAATAAGATATGAACTCATGTGTGATGTTTTGGTTTTCATCATATTCTGTTGCTGCATTTTATGAAACATGTTTAAATTACCAAAAGAGTATAATGTGGCATCACTCTGTCAGGTCCTTTGCAATAGTGTCCTTGAGGAATGTTGCTAACCTGACCCCCATGACCTTCTCTTTTAACTGTTAAATAATTTTCCCTTGTTTAATTCCATAATATCCTCTGATCTTTCTGTTGTTATGAAGCTACCATTGACAGTGATTTAATACATTAGTTATGCAGAAGAAAAAGAAATTTCTCTATGTATATATAGTTAATTATTTGTATATATGTTTTTTCTTTTTCTTTTTTTTCTTTTTGGGGCCACACCCACAGCATATGGAAGTTCCCAGGCTAAGGGTTGAATTGGAGCAACAGCTGCTGGCCTACACCACAGCCATAGCAACGCAGGAACTGAGCCATGTCTTCTACTTACACCACAGCTCAAGGCAATGATGGATCCTCACTGAGTGAAGCCAGGGATTGAACCCACATCCTCATGGATACTAGTCAAATTTGCTTCTGCTATGCCACAATGGGAACTCCCTATATTTTCTCATAATCATAAATATTCTACTATAAGGAAGCATAAACTATACCATATGCTAAACACTAAATATTAGATAGCAATTATTCCTTATTCCTATTATAAAATAATGGCTGGACACATTGTTAACTATTTGATAAAGAGTTTTAAGGGAGAGCAATTTGATACCAAATGATTTCTTAGTATCTGTAATTTGAAATCCAACCAGTACTGAATAAAAACCATCACTAAATATTGCAGGACACTTTTACCAGTGATACTGTGTTGAAATTTATAGGGAAGCTCACAATCATGTTAAACAAATATTAGTAAATATATTTAACTGCTACTAGTTTACTACTAGTAAATATATTTAACTGCTGCTGATTAAAACTTACACCTTGCTTTTCTAGCATAAGAAATATAATTGTTACCTTTAGAATCTCCTGCTATAAATTGTTATTCAGAGTAGACAGATTGAAAAGATTAAAATTGGGCATGTATTTGTTTCATTATCTAAATGTATTTTATCGGTAAGAGTATGGAAATGGCAAGCTAAGGTTCAACTTGATATCTAAGTTGGATAAATGATTGGCTTTCACCTGAAGAAAGAAAACCTCTGAAGTATATGGAGGTTCCCAGGATAGGGGTCTTATCAGAGCTACAGCTGCCGGCCTACACCACAGCCACAGCAACGTGGGATCTGAGCCACATCTGCGAGCTACACCACAGTTCACGGCAACACCGGATCCCCAACCCATGGTTCCTAGTCAGATTCCTTTCCACTGCACCACAATGGGAACCCCCAAACCTCCATTTCTAATAGTGTCTTTTGATTTTTTCCCCTTGATTTAAATAAAGCTTAGCATATAAAAGCTTATCTTTCCTTACAAGTATACCATAGTCCTGTAAATGATATCATATAACCAGTTTTTGACTAATTATGATGGAATACCATGCAGCTTGAGGTAGGAATTTTTTTCATTATAAAGATGTCTCTTTGTATGTTCAGAATTTTTATTTTGAGGAAAAAAAAGTAGTATATCTGCTAGGTTATATGAAATTTTGTTTCTGGGATGAAATGTTTCTACCATGGTATTTTTTGGGGGGGGAGGTGGTGAGGAGAATCATCCTGGTCAGCAGGTTTATTTACTAGAGGAACCTATCCACGAACATCTGTCTACACTATTATGCCACGCAGCTAGCTACTCAGGAGGGACCTGTAGCCATTTGTGGCTTGTTGTTTTTCCTGTACCTTCTTGAATTTTCTCTCGTTCAATTCTGATTTTTTCAGTTTCGATTCTACAATCCATATTTTCATTAAATTCTTTAGCAACTGGCAATACTCATTATATGTGATAAAATGTAAATGTTACTCCTCTTGTCTTTAGGCTGGCCTGGCCACTCCATCGTATTTAAAATTAAGAGCAAGACTTTTATCTTAACCATCCTCTTAGGATTTTAAAAAAGCAGTATAAAATCATTAAAAGCACAAGTTACAATTATTTTCAATACGGAGGTGGATAAAATTTAAGTTACCTCACCACCTTCACCAGGTGATGGAATTGTTAAAATTGTTAACATTGAAAGAGTCTTTCTTTCTGTGTTTAGTTGCAATTGGTGGTTATTTCATGATGCTATGATAAGTTATATATATATGTGTGTGTGTATACACACACACACACATACACATATACATATAAAGGTTTTTATTTTTTTTCATTGTAGCTGGTTTACAGTGTTCTATCAGTTTTCTACTGTACAGCATGGTGACCCAGTTATACACACATGTACATTCTTTTTTCTCACATTATCATGCTCCATCATAAGTGACCAGACATAATTCCCAGTGCTACACAGCAGGATCTCATTGCTAATCCATTCCAAAGGCAAGAGACTGCATCTTTTAACCCCAAGCACTGCATGCATCCCACTCCCTCCCCCTCCCCCTTAGCAATGAGACTCATACTGAGTGACTTAAGTCAGAAAGAGAAAGACAAATACCATATGATATCACTTATATCTGAAATCTAATATACGGCACAAATGAACCTTTCCACAGAAAAGAAAATCATGGACTATAATCAGTTTTGATACCTCCATTTCTTACCATCTTGACACTGTCATGACATAATGAGCCCTTTTGCTCACTATCTCCCCAAACTTCACTTGTCTGCATTTTACAGTAATTTAATTTCCAAAAACTCTTTTTCCTAAGATTACTAGTTTTCCTAACATTTCCTCTTGTTTTGGTTGATATCATTTTCAAATGTATGTGTATTAGAAAAAATATAGTATATATGTATTTAGAATATCTATACTCTCTTATTTTATAGAAATCTATTCAGACTAATCTTCTTGGTCTCTTCTTTCTGCTAAGTGTTTTCTTTAAATTGGTTGTTCCAGTATATCTATGAATTAAGGTCATGTTTAATATAAATCTCTACATAGACTTTTATCTGCAGTTATACTGGGCTGTTTCCCAAATATGACAGCCCAATTTGGAATATTTTTATTGTATCAAGTAAAAACTTCATCTCCCAAATTTGGATCGATATGTCTGGCCTCTCTCTCAATTTTCACATTAAATATACATTTATAGAACTTAAATCTTTTTTTTTGTCTTTTTTTAGGGCCGCACTCATAGCATATGGAGGTCCCTAGCCTAAGGGTTGAATCAGAGGTATAGCTGCTGGCCTACGCCACAACCATAGCAATGCAGGATCCTCATTTGGTACCTATACCATAGCTCAAGGCAATGCTGGATACTTAATCCACTGAGCAGGGCCAAGGGTTGAAATTCATGGATATTCATTGGTAGAACTTAAATCCTGATTGCTACTCCTCTTCATAGCACTAATACACCTATCTATGAAACTAAACAACAAAAAAAAATCAGTTTAAATCTGCTTCTTTCATCTTTTATTTTTCCAAAATGTATTATATTAACAAATATCAACATAGCAAGTTTATAAGTAATAGTTATTTGAAAAACAAGCAACATAATATTGTTCATATTTGTCCATTCAGAATCATAAATGATCCAAATGCTAGCTTCAGGTGGTATTTTTAGAGTATTTATTAAGTGGAGATAATGTAATAGTACCTAAAATGAATACAAGATATAGTAGAAACAAATTCCATCAATTCATTGATTATAGTCTTCTAAAAGCATACTTTAAAATAATAGCTATGATTCCAATTATGTTTTTTTTTAATCCTCTTCAACTTTTTTGTTTAAAATATTTTCCTTTTCTGAAAATCATGGACATGGAGAACAGACTTGTGGTTGCCAAGGGGGAGGGGGATGGAGTGGGATGGACTGGGAATTTGGGGTTAATAGATGCAAACTATTGCCTCTGGAATGGATAAGCAATGAGATCCTGCTGCATAGCATTGGGACTTGTATCTAGTCACTTTTGATGGATCAGGATAATGTGAGCAAAAGAATGTATATATGTATATGTGACTGGGTCACTTTGCTGTACAGTAGAAAGTTTACAGAACACTGTAAGCTAGCTATAATGGAAAAAAATAAAAACCATTAAAGAAATTTTCCCTTTTCCTAAGAACAATTAAAACTCCAATAACTATAATGATTATGTTTCCTATTTAACTCCCCACTTCACTCACTCTCCCCCACATACTCATGGCCTACTGACAAATATCAAAGCAGTCAAACATTCGCATATTTTGACTAAACTCTAATGCTCCAATTATGCTTTGGTGGCTAGACAAAAAACTATGTCAGTATGACATAAAGCAACATACTGATTTTCTGTGCTGTTTTATAGCTTGCAAAATAATCTACACCATTAAATCTACTTTAAGAAACAAGCCATATATCACTATGTCAAGGCTAAGGATGAACATCAAAGTGGATTCACTTTTCTGGCAGAGAAGAATATGTGAGGTATTCATTACTTAGAGTGTTGTCTGTAATTGTTTTATGCTTTAATCGTTTGACTTTTTTATTTAAACGGAAATTTTCTACCTGCCAACAAGGTATATCAATGAACTAAATAAAAATTTACAAGTATAATTAACAAACTAGAGAAATTCCAGGATTACTTATCGTCACTAAATAATGTAAACCAATGGCAAAACTATAAACAGCACACTAGCTATTAATTATAGGTCTTTTCTTGAGTATTAAATTCATTTATTCTTTGATCTTAGACCTCCTGATTTTTGTTATATGTAACTATACTCTCTAAATAAGTTAGAGGACATTCACTTTTTTTTTTTTTTCTTTTTAGGGCTGCACCTGTGGCATATGGAAGTTCCCAGGCTAGGGGTTGAATCAGAGCTACAACTGCTGGCCTACAACACAGCCATAGCAACGCAGGATCTGAGCTATGTCTGCGACCTACGCCATAGCTCAAGGCAATGCCAGATCCCCCACCCACTGAGGGAGGCCGGGGATTAAACCCCTGCCCTCATGGATACTAGTCGGATTCATTTTTGCAGTTCCACACCAGAACTGCAAGGAATGTTTTTAATCATAGAAATTCTAGGAGCTTGTAATACAGATGAGAATGTATGTTCTTTCAAAGTAATCTGAGAGTATTGTCCATACCTTTCTGACTTGGAAGCCAGTAGTAGATACTTTAATCAGAGCAGCTTACCTTGAAGTCTTTCCTAGAAGATGAGTCTTTAGAAATATAACCCAAGTAATTGCTTTCCTTAGTAACCTAGATAAATATGTGTTCGCCAATATTATTTCCCTGTCAGATGAGTAAAAATAAAAAAATAGATATCGGTGACTCAATTCAGACGGTGAAATTTCTGTAGATTTATTTTCTGTTTTAGAGCTTCTGGTTTCAAGCAATTGAACAACCTTATAATTAAATTTCACTGTTGTGACAGATCTTCATTTCTCTGTCAGAATCCCGCCCCCCACATTCCTCCTATATAGATTAATATACTAATGGAGTGAGAATAAATTAGAGAATTTCTAGCTCTGCTGTGTAGTGGCCGGTTCTATGAATTGCACAAGTGCTGACAGCTTAAAAATGAAATACACTACAAGCAGTGAAATATAACTTCACAAGTTACTTCAGTAAAATACTTTTTGAGTTGCATATTACCTTTGCCTATTCTATGAAATAAACCAGAGAGGTTGCATGTGCCAGTAATGAATGAATAGTGTTATGGAGAGACCAAATAATGTATTGGCATGAGGTGTGTTTGTGCTTCTTATTTGTATTTTGTCTTCAGATCCTCCGCAGGGCAATGGAGACACAAAAAAGGGATTGGTAAACCAAGAAAAGTCTTGGAAGGCTAATTTGGGAGATAGAGTTATTAGGTTACATTTCAACCTCTGTTGCAGTTTGAAATTGGAATAAACTTTTCAGGATGATAATGCACAGAATAACAATACTTTTTCATATATATTTTCATGTATATGTATTTGTCACACACACACACACACACATATTTTGCCTCTCTGGTTCTTGATTTCAAATAAGCGTGTTGAGAATTAGTGAGTTGTTTTTGTATTTAGAATGTAACAGATTTCATGACTTTGAAATGCCTCAGATTCCTAAATATTTATAACCATCTGGATACTTCATAATGGTGAGAAGTCAAAAGCAAAGTGGGAAAATAACAAACAGCTGGAACCATGCCTCCCACCCTCCCCAGCCCCAGTCCATAATTGAAAAATAGTGATCTTAAGATGCAAATATATATTCTTCTGCAACATGTAAAAATGTCCTTACAGTGCAATAATTTAAGCATGTCTAGAATATATATGCATTAATTCAGTGTTCAATATACTATAAGATGAAGTACCATAATAATGCAATCATATGGATACCCCAATTTAACTTTACAGTTGAACCATGAGCAGTGTGGAGGTTAGAAGTCCCCACTCCCTTGCAGTAGTAAATTCAAGTATAACTTTATAGTTGACCTTCCATAGGCACAGTTCTGCTTCCATGCAGTCAACCAAAAGTGGATTATGAAGTATTGTAGTATTTACTATTGAAAAAAAAAAAAAACCACATAAGTGGACCTGCACAGTTCAAACTCATGTTGTTCAAGGTTCAGCTGTATTTGAGCATATCTGTTTCTCAGGCACAACAAAACAAGCTCCAAATTAGGCTACTTCCCAATAATTTCTAGATTCGTGAGAATAATATTAAAAATTTCAAATGTTGTCAATGACTAATATATTTTTAAAGAAAAATGTGAATAAATTACTGGAGAAGATTCAAAGGCTGAAGCTTATGCAATAATAATCTTTGAAGATGTATTTGCTCCAGTTTCATGATTTCGATATTTAAGTAAAAATGAAATTTACCATGCAACAGATACATGAGCTTTCATCCTCATTTATATTTATAGCCCATACATGTCTCACTCAAAGAGAAAAATCCTTAGCTAGTGTGCCATGACACTTGGTACATACTGGGTCTCTTACACTAAAGACATCTCGAATCTTTCCCACTGAGCCTTAAATTTGTTCTCAAAATTGGACGCAAGGCAGCCACAGCCATTTGAGAGAAGGAGACACTGACTTTGAAACCTCTCCACCCTAGATCTGTTCAAGTACACTGCCTGCACAGAAGCATGAGTTAAACCAATTCGTTCTTAAAAGAGCCAATCACTGTCACTGAACCAAAGCAATAAATACCCTGTTCCAAGGGAGGGAAATGTATCCTGCTTGTTTTATTTAGTGCATGGTAATATGATTTTAGTAGAGAAGTGTTAGTATAAAAGTATTTGTGGACTAGAAAACTTTTGACAAATATTTTCAGCCTAAGAGTAAAATTTACTTTCTACTTAATATTTACATGCAGTGTAAAATAATACATACCAACTATTCGTTATTTTCACCAGCTGTTTGTGGTAGGCTTCTTAATTTTATGATGAAAAGCACTGAGATGTTTCTTGATATTACTTTGTACAGTTTATCTGATAATTTAAATTCCAGATGATAATTAACAGAGATCATTGGTAAGGAGGTCAATTTTGGTCACAAATGTAATTATGTTGCACATCATGAAACAGAATTATCTTGATAGTTACTTTTTTAAAAATAGTGTAAACCGAGGGTTTTTTCTGTTAACTGGAGGCAGTTGGTCAACCCAAACTGATTAGTATGTAACCATATTTTACCCACTAAGCAAAATTGATGTATTCTGATTTAGCCAAAAAATTATAACTTTTTCCTATTTTCCAGCAAAATTAAAGCAATTTAATTTCAAAATGAATAGTGTACTTATTTTAAATAATTTCTTTCCAACCTAATTCTAAAAAGAAAGATACTTTGCCTCACTTAAATTCTTTCTGGAATTTGGGGAGAATATACTTAACCTCAGGACTTACACATAGACAAGACTGAGCTGTGAGGGTGTAGGTCTAACTTATGTATTGTTAAGCACTTTAAAATAGGAGCGAGACATCCTACATATATGCCTCTGTGTCAAAGATTATGTCAGTAGGCATGGAAGTGGTTGTAAACTCTAATCTGTCAAATACTTAGATGGGTTTCTTTTATAGAACCTTGAAAGGAAAAATAATGAACATGACTTAAAACTTGTTTTTCTAAGTACAAGACTCAGACCTAAGTACAAACTAAGGAAGACTCATTTTGAGGCAGAGATTTGGTGACGATATTATGAATAGACTTAGTGTTTCTTTTATGCCTAGAGAAGAAACATCTTGAGAAAATATAATTTGATGATTATGGCTAATGTAGTCCTTGATTCCACATTTGTATCTAAATTAACTCTTATTTGTTTTGTTTGTTTGTTTGTTTGTTTGTTTTTATCTTTTTGCCATTTCTTGGGCCGCTCCTGCGGCATATGGAGGTTCCCAAGCTAGGGGTCTAATCGGAGCTGTAGCTGCCGGCCTACACCAGAGCCACAGCAACGCAGGATCCGAGCCGTGTCTGCACCCTACACCACAGGTCATGGCAACGCCGGCTCCTTAACCCACTGAGCAAGGCCAGGGATCATGGTTCCTAGTCAGATTCGTTAACCACTGTGCCACGACGGGAACTCCTTAACTTTTATTTGTTATATATAACTTACTTTTAGGTACAAACAGGTCAGCCATTACAATCATATGGAAAGACTGAAAGCTTAAATGGGTGCATTGCTGAGAAATTAGTGCAATGGAGAAGAGCAGTCTTGATCACTTTAATACAGATTAAACGTTCCATAGTCTATTAGCTTTCTTGAACTTACTTGAGTTCCTGAGCAGACTTTGGGAACAAGTAATACATTTTGTTTACATATTTCTTTTGAAATAATTATAGATTCACAGGAAGCTAAAAAAAAGTCAAGAGAGGTCCCCTACTTTGTCCACACTTCTCCCTAAAATTTAACAACTTGAATAAATATAGTATATCATGAAATTTGTATTTGTACCATCCACAAAGTATATTCAGATGTCAACAGTGATATATGCATTCATTTGTGTATGTGTATATGTAAAGTTCTATGTAATTTTGTCACCTATGTTGCTCTATGAAACTAAACAGCAATCAAGATGCAGAACTCTTCCATTATTCAGGCTCATGTGTTTATATGACAACCACTAATATATTGTCTATAATACTTTATTTTAAGGATATCATATAATTCCCTTTATGTCTTTCCAAGTTGTTGCCTTTATCAATATCTCATTCCATTTCATTGCTGAGTAGTATTCCATGATTTCTGTAACTCAGTTTGTTTATCCATTCATCCATCAAAGGATATTGGGGCTGTTTTGACTTTTTGATTATCATGAATCAAGTTGCTATTAATATTTTCTTTTAGATTTTTGCATAAACAAAAGTTTTCATTACTTGGGAATAAATGCTCATGAGTAAAACTGCTGTTTGTATGCTCAGTGTATTTATAGTTAAAAATAACCTTCCAGTCTGTTTTCATGAGTACCACTTTGCATACACACCAGCAGTGAATGGGTTATCAAGTTTCTCCACATCTTTGTCAGCACTTTTTTTTCTGGCCGCACCTGCAACAAGCAGAAGTTCCCTAACCAGGGATTGAACACATGCCACTGCTGTGATCTGAGTCATAGCAGTGACAACACCAGATCCTTAACCTTCTGTACCACAATGGAACTCCAAGTCAGCATATTGTTTCAACCATTCCAATTAGGTGTTTTGTGATATCATGTCACGGTTTCAATTTACATTTCCTTAATGCCTAGTGGTATTGGACATCATTTCAAGTGCTTGGGTGCTGTATGTATATCCTCAGTGTGATGTCTGTTAATTTATTTTGCCCATTTTTCTAATTGGACTTCTTTTGTTTGTTTACTCTTGAAACTTGAGAATTCTTTAAATATTTTGGACACAGACCCTTTGTAGGATGTGTGGCTTGCAAATATTTTCTCATAGTGTATAATTTGTCTTTCAGCTTATTAACAGGGACTATTGAGAGCAGTCGTTTTTTATTTCAATGAGGTCAAATTTATCCATTTTTCTCATTATTTTTGTACTTAAGTCTTAATAAATATTTGCCTGACTCGGTAAATAAATAAATCTCCTGAAAATTTTTTCCACTGTCTTTTTTTTTTTCCTGTACATGTGTAGTTATAAAATTTGGGTTATTTCCAGTATGAATGCCTTCAATGTATTTTTCATCCATTTTTCCCTTGCTAGAACAGCCAGTACTATGTTGAATTAGAGTGGTAAGGACATTCTTGTCCTGTTCCTAATATTAGTGTGAGAACATTTAGTCTTACACCATTAAATATAATGTTAGCTGTAGTTTTCTCGTAAAATGCTTTATTTAGTAGAGAAAGTATACTCTAATTCTAGTTTCCTAAGTCTTTTATAATTAATGGGTCTGGATTTGCTCGAATATGTTTTCTGCATCAATTGATAGTGTTGTCATGATTTCTTTCTATATCCTGTTAATATTGTTGGAACACTGCTTGATTTTTTAATATTTAACCAGCATTGCATATCCTGAATACATTACAATTGATTATTGTACATAATTTATTTTATAATTGCTGGGCTCAATTTTATAATATTTTGTTGAAGATTGTTGCATCTAAGTTCACAAGACATACTGATCTATAGTTTTCTTGCTTTGTACTCTCTGTCTGATTTTGGTATCAGAACCATACTGGGTTTATGGAATGAAAGTGTTCCCTCCCCTTCTAATTTCTGGAAAAAAAGTGTGTAAAATGGGTGTTATTCTTTTTTAAATGTTTTAAAGTTTTAAAAGTTCTCTAGTGAAGCCATCTTGGCTTGAAGATTTCTTTTTTTTTGGAGTCAACTTAAGTTACTAATTCAATTTCTTTACTGGTTTTAGAACTATTTATATTTTCTTTTTCATCTTGACTGATTTTAATCCTTTATTCTCCTCACTTTTAAAATGTAATGGTCTTAAGTATTTCCTTTGCATGCATTTGACACTGCATCAAATTGTATTATTTTGATTCAGAAAAAAAAATAGGCTTTTTTTTTTTTTTGCTGAATCAAAATGATAGGATATTCTCCTACATATAAAACTCAGAGTAAACCCATGTAATTGTTTTTTTTTTCCTTTTTTCCATTAATATTTTCTTTTTATGTAGAGAGCTTCTTTTAGCCATGATATAGGGGTTGGTCCACTAACAAAAAATTCTTAGTTTACTTTTCTAACAATGTATTTATTTCTCCTTTGTTCTGGAAGGATAGTTTCACTCAATATTGAATTCACAGTTGACTTTTCTTTCATTTTTGCACTTGAAATACACTGTACTACTTTCTTCAGATCACTGTGATTTCAGATGAGATATTTGATATCATTTAAATTGGTATTTTCTTTTCTTTCTTTTTTTTTTGGTCTTTCTGCCTTTTCTAGGGCTGCTCCTGCGGCATATGGAGGTTCCCAGGCTAGGGGTCAAATCGGAGCTGCCAGCCTACGCCAGAGCCACAGCAACACCGGATCCAAGCCGCATCTGCGACCTGCACCACAGCACACGGCAACGCTGGATCCTTAACCCACTGAGCAAGGCCAGGGATCGAACCCGCAACCTCATGGTTCCTAGTCAGATTCGTTAACCACTGAGCCACGATGGAACCCCTAAATTGGTATTTTCTATACGTAAAATCATTTTTCTCTGATTGCTTTAAGACTTGTATTTTTTCTTACTTTTTAGTTGTATAATTCTGATGTCTTTTTATGAATTTCTTTTGGTTTATCCTAAGTAGACTACAATAAATTTTTTATACCTGTAAGTTTATATATTTCACATTTGGAGAGTTTTCTGTTCTATACTCTTCTTCATCTCTTTTGCCATTGCAGTGACATCAATATTGGATCTTTTCATGTTGTTCCACAGACCCTGAGGGTCTATTAAATTTTTTTTTTAGATGCTTTCACTGTGTTGATTAGATTAAATTCTTTGGACCTGTCCTAAAATTTACTGATTCCATCTTCTGTCATTTTGATTCTACTATTGAGGCCATCTAGTGTGATGGTGGTAGTGTTATTGTATTTTTCAATTCTATAAATTCCACTTGGTGCTTTTTTATAGCTGTTATTTATTTGCTGAGATTTTTAATCTTTTCAGTTGCTTCAAGAGAATTCATAAATGACTGTTGAAGCATTTTTGTGACTGCTGCTTTAAAATACTTGTCACGTAATTCTAAGATCCAGGTCTCCTCAGTATTGGTATTAGTTGATTGTCTTATCAAATCATGATTTTTTTTCTTTTCCTTTGCGAGAGATGATAAGAGAGTTTGGATTTTATTCTGGATATTTGAGTATTATGTTAGGAAGCTCAGTCCTATTTAATGTAATCTTTTAGCAGTTGGCCTTTTAAGCTTAAGGAGTGTATTCTGGCCTTCTTTGTCGCCAGAACAGTGGTTCCAATTTAGCTTTCAGATTCCTCACAATATTTTCTTATCTGCTTTATTTATCTGGTGTTCTTGGGTCTTTGAATTGATTGCTGATGGTCCTGCCTGCAGGATCACATGGTATTGTCCTATCCCACCTGCTACAGGTAGGGAGATCTAGGAAGAAATCACCAGCCTCTCTTTCACTGGTAGAGTGCCGGCAGTTGCTGGGCCTAGGTCTCCTGCTGCCAGAGGTGCAGACCCTAGACTCTAGGCTCGGCTGCCCCTGAAAAGTATGATCTCTGTTGCCCTAGATGTGGAATCTGTTGTACTTTTCCTTTCCTGGTCATTTGGCCGGACAGCCAGGCTCCTCTTGGTTTGTTGTTGATAGTTCTATGTTGTAAGCCCCTCTGCTGCCCAAACTCGGATTAATGGTAAATTAAAAGAAAGCCCAGGCAATTCACTATGATGCTATTCCGTGAATCCCGAAGTCCCTAACCAGACACTTTTGTCTTTCTAGCTTTCAGAATCATTTTGTAGTTATCTTTGAGATTATTTCCTGGTTATTTAGTTGAATTTGGAAGGGAGGACTTGGGAGAAGTTAATCTACATTTTTTCGTTTGGGCATGTATCATGTGTATTGAGGAAATGGATATACCATGTGTGTATCTGGATTAGTTAAATATCAGATTAATATATAACTGTTAATTAGAGTTATCAACAAAGATATTCTTATTTTCAACAAGGATATTGAGTGAAATGGGAAGACAGAAAGATGAACTACACAAAAATTAACTACCTTCATTAAGTATAGTGCATTCTCCAGGTCTATACAATATTGAAAGATGTTGGGGTTCATATATCTCTGTTTTCTAAAACCAGTCATACTAAGCAGTCACCATGGAAAGCAAAATCTTAGTATTAGTAATGATGGCTCTAATGCCATTATTATATGCAGACTTTAGAGAGTCATTTTTTTTTTGAAATTCTGTATCTTATTAAATGTAGACTTTTGCTACTTTTTACCAAGTCTAAATTAAGATTGACCAGGCATTTTTGAATTTTTCAATGTTTAGTCAAATATCATTATATTAAAAAACATACAACAATCAGAATTTAGGTAAAAAACAAACAAAAGTTTGGTAACAAATGTGTTATCGGAAATTCCATTACTTATTAGGAGGTTTAGAGTGAGACAGAACAATCACGTGGAACATGACTTTCCTAAAGCTTCTACTCAGGTATCAGTGATTAAGACAGCAATCAAGGAGTTCCTGTCGTGGCGCAGTGGTTAACAAATCCAACTAGGAACCCATGAGGTTGCGGGTTCGATCCCTGGCCTTGCTCAGTGGGTTAAGGATCCGGCGTTGCCGTGAGCTGTGGTGTAGGTTGCAGACGCACCTCGGATCCCGCGTTGCTGTGGCTCTGGCATAGGCCGGTGGCTACAGCTCTGATTGGACTCCTAGCCTGGGAACCTCCATATGCCTCAGGAGTGGCCGAAGAAATGGCAAAAAGACAGAAACAAAAAAAAAAGAAATACATTAAAGTTGAAAAGGAAAAGATATTAAGAGGTGCTTTTATCCTCACTTCTACAACTCACTTAGACTTTATAAGTCTTATTTTATTTTATTGGTTGAATTAGTTTTTATGATATTGGTTGTTGGGATGTTTGAAATCAGAATGAATAGGAATCCGACTAGGAACTATGAGGTTGCGCATTTGATCCCTGGCCTCACTCGGTGGGTTAAGTATCCAGCATTGCCATAAGCTATGGTGTAGGTCACAGACGTGCCTCAGATCTGACATTGCTGTGGCTCTGGCGTAGGCTGGGCGGCTACAGCTCCTATCCCACCCCTAGCCTCAGAACCTCCATATGCCATGGGTGTGGCCCTAAAAGGACAAAAGACAAAAAAAAAAAAGGAAAATAAATCAGAATAAATACATGTAATTGCTGCTTCTCAGTAATACAAAATAACCATCAAAAAACCCCTATATTTCTTTTCTTGAAAAATTTATTTTCTATATGTTAACAAGTAATACGAGTCCCACAACTAGCAGAATATTATTTTTCTATAGAAAAAAGTTTAAATATTTGTTTTGCTATTAATTTCCATATTAATATTACAAATATAACTTTGTAATGCTCTAAAGTGTTAGGCATCAGGAAAAAAATGTTTTAAAAAGCATTCACTGGACACTTCAGGTCCTGATTCTTAAAAAAATCAAAGGATATTACATAGTTCTTGTATGTTGGCATGAAAAAAAAATAGTTAATCTGTTTATTTTCATTTTCTCTAAAATTGGATCTTAAAATTTATGACATGATGGATCACGGAACCGTTATTCAAATATGACATTTAAATCACATCTCAGTTTAGAGCGTGGAATGGCTTTTATATCTTGACAAGATTGGTTATTTACAATCCGAGCTCTATCCCTGGATTCATATGTTTGGATTCATTCTCTAGCTCCTTGAAATATTACATTTAGCTTCATGTTTCCTTTCAATTCACTGGGAGAACTGAATTACTTAGATTGATATGATATAGTGGAATGAAAATGTCATTTGGATTCAAGATACCACGCTTTGAATTCGAACTTCACCATTTAGCTACTGAATATGCATGTCAAAGCTTTTAACCTCTCTGATTCTTACATTCCTTAACTGAAAAATGAGGGTTACAGTCATTTCTACCCGGGCAGCCTCAAGGAATTGTTGTGAGGATCAAGATAAGGTGAGACGATGTAAACACACGTGTAAATTATTGTAGTAGTATTATTGTTTGTCAAATTGTCTCTTTACAGCAAACTAAAATATCTGAAAATAAACCGAAAGAGACCTCATGCTGTCTTGAGGCATAAATGTCAACTGGCAGAGATTATGTAAGAAGGCGCTCTCACCATCTGTGATATATGGGTCACTCAGTCCCATCTTCAAATCCTGAATTTGGTGTCTGCTTGTAATTAATCCCTATCAGTATCAAGAATTTTCAGTCCAACCTCTGCCTTGACTGCTTCTGCCTAAGTGTCAGGGTGTTTCTTGATACTGTCTGTACAATTGAGGTTTGCCTCATCTTCAGCCTTGACCTCTGCTTTCTACTCAAATTTGCCCTGGCCTTTGACCTAATATCAAACCAAAGTTTTATTCCTTTATGTGTCTCTAGCAGGCTTCAAAGAGAGGAGATCAAAGTGAGACGCAAAGGGAGACATCACTCAGCCTTGTGGAATATGTTTCGATTCAGCTTGTGTTTTGACTTGTTTCAGGGAAATAGTATTAAAATGGAAGATTGCAAGTCAGATGTCAAAGATCAAAGTTACCCTCTAGATAGTTTTAGAATGGACATATTTTCTGTGGTAAATTTAAATAATTTATGGAAAGGTACTTCATAAAATAAAGAAATATGCTTTATCCATAAATCGAGGACCCAAGAGTCACTTCTCAATGGCAGCATATTCTTTTTAAATTTAATTGAGATATAGTTGATTTACAATGTTGTACTTGGTTCAAGTTTATAGCAAAGTTAATCATTTATACAGACATATTCTATTCTTTTTTCCCATATAGATTATTATAGAATATTGAGTAGACCTCCCTGTGCTATATAGTAGGTCCTTGTGAGTTATCTATTTTATACATAATAGCATGTATGTGTTAATTCTATCCTCCCAATTTATTCCCCTCCCCATGATTTTGCCTTTGGTATTGCTAAATTCGATTTCAAAATTTGCATTTGTTTCTATTTATTTTTATTTTTTATTTTAAATGATTTTCATTTTTTCACAATAGCCAAGACATGGAAACAACTTAAAGGTCCATTGACAGATGAATGTATTAAGAAAATGTGGTATATGTACACAATGGAATACTACTCATCCATAAAAAAGAACAGAATAATGCCAATTGCAGCAACATGGATGCAACTAGAGAGTCTAATGCTAAGTGAAGTAAGTCAGAAAGAAAAAGACAAATACCATATTATATCTGGAATCTAATATACAGCACAAATGTTTCTATTTTATAAATAAGTTATTTTGTATCATTTTTATTAGTTTCCACATATAAGTGATATCACATGATATTTGTCTTTGTGTGACTTTCTTCACTTAACGTGATAATCTCTAGGTCAATCCATGTTGCTTCAATGGCAGCATTGTTTTATCTGTCTGTCAGTGATGTACTAGCTGAAGTAGATTATGCTTATTTTCAAGGGCCAATGCTTTAAGTGGTTGGAGGCTGATATAGCTTACTTCAGATATGAGAATCTGTTGAAGGGAAATCATACCTGACTCAATTTAGAGGAAAGAGCCTCACTAAATTCTATAAATTCTTCTTCCAAGAAGAGATTTGTTGGAGTTCCCATTGTGGTACAGTGGTTAACGAATCTGACTAGGAACCGTGAGGTTGCGGGTTCAATCCCTGGTCTTGCTCAGTGGGTTAAGGAGCTGGCGTTGCTGTGAGCCATGGTGTGGGTCGCAGACGCAGCTCGGATCCTGCGTTGCTGTGGCTCTGGCATAGGCCTGTGGCTCCAGCTCCGATTAGACCCCTAGCCTGGGAACCTCCATGTGCCGCTGGAGTGGGGAGCGGCTCAAGAAAAGGCAAAAAGACAAAAGAACAAAACAAAACAAAACAAGATCTCTTTCCTCCTAAAACTTCAGTATTGTTAGCCCATTGGAGATCTGACCATGGCACAGATATTAACAATCTTGATCCCTGCCTTAATATACTTCTTGATGATGAACCATTATTTAGCTGACTTTTTGTGTTATTTCCCATTCAAAATCGACTTCCCTGACTATAACCACATTCCTTGGAACTAAACAGAATTGCAGTGTATCGGCTTTCATGAAACTCCAGGAATTCAGGCTGGTCTCCATATAAATAATCTTTTAAAGTGTCAGGCTGGAGTTCCCATTGTGGCTCAGTGGTTAATGAAGACGCAGAATTTGATCCCTGGCCTTGCTCAGCGGGTTAAGGATCTGACATTGCCGTGAGCTGTGGTGTAGGCCGCAGATGTGGCTCATATCCCACGTTGTGCGGCTGCAGCTCTGATTTGACCCCTAGCCGGGGGACCTCCATATGCCGTGGGTGAGGCTTTAAAAATACAAAAATAAATAAATAAATAAATAAATAAATGTCAGTTTGATAAGTGAAGATACAAGTGTTGAAAACTTTTAGCACTTCTTGCAAGTCACTCAAAATGTGTCAAAGGTATAAGAATTATGCTTTCTGCCTATATAACTAGAGTAAATCCTGCAAATAGAAGAAAGAATTACTGAACTTAAACCAATTTACTTTTATTTAAAAGTATCTCATAAAAATGTAATGTAAGTAGTTTATGTTATTAAAAGTTCTCTTTATCTGGACAGGATTTTTTTCAGTTCACAAACAAATGGAGTTTTTATGATATTGTGAGTTTTTTTTTTTTTAACAGAGTCCTCAATTTAACCATTCAAAATGATCATTGATAATGTATCCCTGCAAAATTTGAAATGAAAACTTTGCTTTTGAATATATAAATTTTCATCCTGTCCCAAGGATGGAGTGTAAGTATATCAGGTCTAGTCACTCTTTAAAACTCAAAGCACTTTTATAGCAGCATGCTTTAATTCAGACTTAGTGCACACACAGTTGCAAATGTAATTAGAGCAGACAGTTATATCAAAATTAAATCTCCACTTTTAGTATACTTAATGATAATTAAAAAATAGGCACTTCTTCATTGATGCAGTATAAAACCAGTTTTGAAGCTAAGTAAATCTGAGTTCTAATCTAAGAAAATAGTTATATTTACACAAATTAAACACTAAAAATGTAATAAAGTGCTAGACTGGTTTTATTAGTTGCTTGTAATTTTAAGAAAGTCACATTTTTATTGATTTTCATAAATTATAGTGATGTTTATTTCATGAATCATATTTAAAAGTATACTATCTACTACTGGTAGATCTAAAGTAGGGAAGAGGAAAATTTAACTTTTGGATTGTTGTTCACAAACTTACTTCAGAAAGTTCTCATTGTGGCTCATCAGTAACGAACCTGACTAGTGTCCATGAGGTTGCAGGTTTGATCCCTGGCCTTACTCAGTAGATTAAGGATCCAGCATTGCCATGAGCATTGGTGTAGGTCACATACGCGCCTCAATTCCTGAATTGCTGTGGCTGTGGCGTAGACCAGCAGCTACAACTCTGATTTAACCCCTAGCTAGAGAACGTCCATATGCCACAGGTGGGGCCCTAAAAAGAAAAAAAAAGAAAAAAAAACTTATTTCAAATTTTACTGGCAAATGTTCTGATTTTTATTGGAAAAAAGTATTTTCAGTTATGGAAAGACATTAAGTGAATTTGCTTTTATCTGAAACTATTATTAGTGTTTTTAAAAAATTATTTCCTTGATATATAACAAGATGCCATTCCACTTTAATTCAAATTCTGACTTTTAAAAAATGTATAAAGAAAGCAAACTCAGAATGTTTTTAAGTGCATTAAAAATTAAATTCATCTTTTCTACCTACTGGTGAATTTTTTATGAGAACACATTCTTATATAGAATACCTTTTTAACTTTAAAAAGGCATATAATAGGCAAGGTTGTTTACTTTTTCTAAAAATTTTGATCAATACTATCTAAAAGCACCAAGGAAAACATTTTATGTCCTGAGAATTATTTTGGAAACAAAGTGTAACTTGAAAAATCAGTTTGTTAAGGTATTGAATATGGTAACTTAAAAATGTTATAAGAATGGCATGTTCTTAAATTTTTTTGTGACCTCTGAAATTTATTTTGATAATTTTTACTTTTCTAGTTTTAGAATGGAATTATAAACTAAATACAAAATAGTATATATGCTTTCGGCATATGGAGTACATTGTATGATAATATATATAATTATGAAAATTGTATCCTCTATTACATATTTAATCTAGGATATCTGATGTAATAATAATATTTAAACTAACCTTGGTTTCTGAGTCAGGAGAGCTACAATCCAAATGATATAAATAAAAGGAAATCATGACAGCAGAATAAGTTTTCTATAACCCAGTACTGGGACTGGGTCTCCAAGCCCTCAAACTTCTTTCGTCCTTTTATTGTGGTACTGGTATGGCCCCACATGTTTCCTCTATTTCACTGCTTTGTGGGTAGGTGCTTTATAATTGCATATGCTCTATAAGCAGTGAAAACAAAATTTGGGTCTATGTATCCATTGTTCAAATGTTAAAAACTGCTGGAATGTACTTGTTTTTCAAGACCATAATATCTTAAATAGATATAGTCTCATTCCTCCAAGCCCCTTTAAAAAATAAATAAGATGAAATAGAATAGAGTAAGCAATGTACACTGTTCATAGTGAGGATAGGTATCGTTTGGCTACTTCTTCCTTGAATTTTTATGGTGCGTGTTTCTGAATGTGTGTATGTTGGTCTGTATGCATGTATGTTTGGTTTTATGTTTATACGTATGTTCTTGATATGTAAATATACTTGCAACCAAAATAATTGAAAGATAATATTCTAATATGTATTTATGTTCTGTCTATATTATTCAGATTGTCTCTTTCTGATAGTAACATTCATTTTAATTCTGTTCAGCCACTGTGCCTTTATGTTAATCATATCTTCATTACCCCCCTTAACGCCTCCATGCTAATTTATTTTACTCAGCCAAAAAAAGAATAAAAGAATACATGTGTAGCAACATGAGTGGACTTAGAAATTATCACACTAAGTAAACTAAAACAGAGACAGACAAATATCATATGAAATTACTAATAGCTGGAATCTAATAAAAAATGATACAAAAGATCTTATTCACAAAACAGAAATAGACTCAAAGATTTCAAAACCAAACTTATGGTTACCAAAGGGGGAATGTTGGGGGAGGGGTGGGATAAACCAGGAGTTGAGATTAAAATATATACACTACTGCATATAAAATAGATAAGTAACAAAGACCTACTCTATAGCAAAGGGAAATCTAGTCAACATTCTGTTATAACCTAGATGGGAAAAGAATCTGAAAAGGAATGGATATATGTATAGGTATAACTCATTTACTTTGCTGTACACCTGAAACTAACACAACATTGTAAGTCAAATATACTCCGACGAATTTTTTTTCAAAGTGAAAAAAAGAATACCAGTTCCTATTACTTGGCAAGTATTCAAGAGAAATTATTATTTTTTTAAAGAAATTATTATAGAGAATGAAAACTACTGCCTATCCAAATGAATGTGTAATAAGTATGCACAAGTTAGTCCTTTCTGTAGCTATGCTTGTGTTGTTATACTAGACCCATCCTAACTTTTAATATGTCAAATTTCTATCCCTCAACAGTCTAAACATGGACTAGAATCCTGATAGAGATGTTTTCTAAACTTCTCTAATGCTTTAAAGTAAACTAGTAGTTAATATAAAAATAATTTTGATGCTTTAGTTTTAAAAGAATAGATCGATATATTTACTTGAAAATAGCGCACATAGTATTATTGATACTTAGAATGATATCCTCACCCTCTGAAAAGTATATTTGAAGCGGAGATCACAATAATCGCAATCTCTATATACAGTTATTACATCTGTATTCATTAGTAGCTTATTATAAAAGACATATTTGACAGCTGCTATTTTTTAAAAATCCTTAAACATAAAAGTAATTTTTGTATTCAGACGCTAAGTATTCGACATGTATTTGTGGAGATTTCAATAGGCGGTGTATTAAAGATACCTTTAGCACTATGTATAATTGCAAGGAACACATTAAGAATTCCAAAGTTTTACCAAAAATGCAAACATTTTGTTACTCCAGAGCCTCATTTTTTTCTTTAAAAAAAAAAAATCTGGTAAGCAAAATTGTGGCATAGTTGTAGTTTTAATTAACTTCATTAACTTCATTAAAGGATTAGAATAGCTAGCTATTTGACCATTCTTTTTAACAGAAGTGTAGAGAACATTATTATTATTATTTTTGTCTTTTTGTTGTTGTTGTTATTGTTGTTGTTGTTGTTGCTATTTCTAGGGCTGCTCCCGCGGCATATGGAGGTTCCCAGGCTAGGGGTTGAGTCGGAGCTGTAGCCACCGGCCCACGCCAGAGCCACAGCAACGCGGGATCCGAGCCGTGTCTGCAACCTACACCACAGCTCAAGGCAACGCCGGATCGTTAACCCACTGAGCAAGGGCAGGGACCGAACCCGCAACCTCATGGTTCCTAGTTGGATTCGTTAACCACTGCGCCATGACGGGAACTCCGGGAACATTATTTTTAACTATTTTTTTGTTATTTTTTTAATTTATTTTATTTTTTAAATTATTTCCCAATACAATTTTTTTCTACTGTGTAGCATACCCAGTTACACATACATGTACACATTCTATTTTCTCACATTATCATGCCCCATCATAAGTGATTAGACATAGTTCCCAGTGCTATACAACAGCATCTCACTGCTAATCCATTCCAAAGGTAATAGTTTGCATCCATTAACCCCAAGCTCCCAATCCACCCCACTCCCTCTCCCTCCCCCTTGGCATCCACAAGTCTATTCTCCAAGTCCTTGATTTTCTTTTCTGTGGAAAGGTTCATTTGTGCCATACATTAGATTCCAGATATAAATTGCTTTCAAACTTTCAGAGAAAGGGTACAATGTTTAAAAACAAAATTCAAAGAACAGTTCAGGCTAAAGGACTCTTTGTATGAACTTTCTCAATTGTTTTTGTCAACATTTTGTACAAATTTTTAGCTAGAGAAACAAGCCTCATATATAATTCATTCATTTAAAAATAAAAGAAATGCCCTTTAACTTTCACTTGGATGGTATTTCTTGTTGAAAAACAAAGCTAAAACAAAAAGGATCTGTTGCTCTTTTTATGCCTACGGGGACATGTTTAAAGCTAGCAAGGCAACACATGACTCAAAACACATTTAAAGCAAAATTTGAATCAATTGCCTGACATGGAAAAAAATGAATTTGGAAAATGACTTAGAATAACAGAATTAGAACTTAAAATATCCTGAGCTTGGCATACTATGTGGTATCACACTAAATATGTATGGGTTGTCTAAACACTAGTTTCTATCACTATGATTATGTAACATATGTGATCTATAGAACCTGGAAAACAATAGCTATCCCAATTATACCATTTAGAAGAGAATGCTAACAGACATGACCAAACAATCAAATGAAACCAATCAGGAGGAAAAAAAAAGGGGGGGGGGGGCATCAACAGAAATTAGCACAGAGAAGACATCCAGAAAGAAAAAGAGCTCCTCACTTTAAAAGTTAGCCCAGTGTTGATTAATAACAGGTCATTAACATTCTTTCTTTTCCTTAGTGAAAAAAACAAAAAAACCCAAAAACCACAAAGCAAAAAACCTCTCAATTCAAATAGCCTTTCCTCATTAAGAATGCCCATAAAAAACATAGGGAAAAGTACTAAAAGCAGTCAAGCCAGAATGTATTAGTACCCTTCTTTCCTGGTTGGGAAAAGTAAATGTAAACTTGCCCTCAAGATGCTGTAAGCTGTTCAGTAACATTGCTCAGCCACTGAACTGTGAGACTTCTAGTTTGTTTGAAGTTGTTCCTTCTGGAAACCCTCCTAGAAACACAGGATAGAAAAAGAACACTCCATAGAACAGTAATTTTTGTGTTTCCACTTCTAAACTCGAAGTGATGTTTGAAGATAAAGACCTGCTCAGAGGCCAAGAAAACACATTTAGCTATGTCTTCAGAAGCTCCTTATGTATGGGAAAATAATGCTAAATAAATTCATGGTAAAAATATAGAACCTGTTTTTTTCTGTCCCACTTCTTTTCTGGGATTATTTTAAGAGGACAATGTAAGTCCTAGGATAAAATATAAAAAGAAGGACTTGAACTTAGCCACTTTAAGTATCTAGAGCTTTCTGATCTTATCATTATTAGAAAATGATAATCATTATTATCATCATTTTCTTTATTAAAATTAAAAATATATTAATAAAATGAAAACCATCGTCTCCATGGTCTAAGTATTTGCAAAAAGGTAGTGCCTTGGTAAATAAGAGCATCCTATGTGTGGCCACAGAGTGTGGTTGATGGATACACCTAGGATTCTTCTGTGTCCACATCAAAGCCACATTTCTCTAATCAGAATTTCCCCAATGTATATTCTCTGTTCATGCAAAAGTTCTTTTTCAGTAATTATGAAATGGAAGTGAAAACAGTCATTTAAAACTGTTTAAACATTTCCTCTGGCACATTTTAGGCTTCATTGTTAGCAAGAATTCTTTAGAAAAATGTTCATTTTCAAATGATTTTCCAATATCTGTTAGAAAGTTATGACTAGTGCAAAAATATGTTAAACATTTAGGAAAGGTGGAACAGGAAACCACAGGGGTTACCTTCATCCTTAAAAGAGGTCTAGGAAGCTGAGTTGTTGTATATAAACTCAAACTTATCCCTCCACCCTGAAGGATGGAGAGTAGTCCAACGCATTAAACTCTTCCCCAATCTTGTCCCCAAAGTCATTTATTTTCTCTTTCTTTAATGTATTCTTTTATTCATACTTTCATCACATTCATTTAGGACCAATTTATACCAGTTATCCTATGAAATAGGGTTTAACAATGGGGGAAATAGTTCCTGCTTTCAAAGAATTTATATCTATTGGAATTAGATGTTTAAAACTCACTACTTAACTTGAAAGAAAGTAAGAGAAGCAGGCTTGGGAAGTGGGGTGAGAAAGATAAAAATTTAGGATGCTATTAGATATCCTTGTAGAATTACATGCTGTAAGTTGAACATTTAGTTAATTCAGGGACAGACCTACACTAGAGAGAAAAAATTGGTGAGGCAATAATATATGTTTGTACCTCAAAGAAAAAAGAATACATATGATTTTTTTCCTAGATGATAAAAAATTAGAGATCCAAAACCCAGCCCTCTTCCAAATGTCAAGAACCAGGAGAAGCATCAGAAATGATTTTCCTTTTTACATTTAAGACCTGTAAAACAGAGAAAAAATTTAGCTGTAGATGTGTATTAGGTTTTTAACTAAAGTTGAATTTATTTTGACAGCTGAAATCACAACTGAGATTAGATTGAGAACACATAAAATAATCACCTAAGAATCCTGTATTTGAACTAACAGGAATTATTATGTGAGGATTATGGTATTCCTAAAGAATTCTTTTTTTTTTTTTTTTCTTTTTAGGGCTGCACCTGCGGCATATGGAGGTTCCCAGCTAGGGATCTAATCGGAGGTGAAGCCCTCATCCTACGTGAGAGCCACAGCAGCGTGGGATCAGAGCCACATCTGCAACCTACACCACAGTTCATGGCAATGCTGGATCCCCAACCCACTAAGTGATGCCAGGGATCGGTCTCACATCCTCATGGATACTAGTCAGGTTCGTTAACCATTGAGCCACAATGGGAACTCCCAGAAAATTCTTAAATATGACAAATTAAGTAATTATCTAAATGCTCTACCCCATGTGAATTCATTGGCATAGCATGTCTGATACTATTTGTCCACTTGAATATTTCAATATTTGAGTGTGTAATATCTGGCAGGGTGTACTGCATAACAAAATCGTGATCACATTTTTATTTTCAGATGTTTTTCATTCTCAGTTTTTTTATTTTTCTCAGATATATTTTTTATTTATTGTGTGTTTTGAATTGTTTATATTATTAAACTACAGAACCCTCTTAAAGTCTGGATTTTTGTGTTTTTATTTTTGAGTTAACTTTTTTAAACAGTGATGGCCTTGCTCTTCAAAATATATATTGAATCTTAACCTGGTACAAGCAAGTCCTATTTTCTCAGCTTAGTGGTAGAGCTGTGATGGGCTTTTGTGAAGCTTCTTCCCTTGGCCAGCTCGCTAGGCCTCTCATTATCAAGCTGCTCCCAACTCTTTGCACTTAATACCTTACCTTTTATTTCTCTTCTCCAGTAAAGTGTCCCTGGGAGTTTTATGGAGTCTCCCAAATAGTAACCACCTGATCAATATTTCTCCCTCGATTGATAAAATTCTAGTACATGAAATGCTACTGTGCACAAAGAAGAGAGGCCTTCTCTAAGATTTTCACATTTTCATAGATTGGTGAGATTTATTATTTTTAACATTGGATACTCCCTATTCTCCAAATATTTTCATTTTCTTTTTACCTTTTCTTTTACTTCTATGTTGTAACTCTGTGTCTACACTATATATATGTGGAGATAATATGAAAATTGAATCTATGTAAACAAGTTTGGCTGATTTCAAACTTATAAGAAGAGTGCAAACCGAGAGGTAGAGTTTAGGCTACAAAACTTAGCTTAAGGTAGTCCCATTAGTACACCGAGATGTAAATTTCTGATATATCAGGGCCTTTATTTAAAGGTCCTTGTGAACTGTGCATTAAATACCATGCAGGCAATTCCCAATTTCTGGGTTTCAAGATCTGAAGAGAACAATGCTGAGAACTAGTCAAGACAGTCCCTTGTTTATTGATTGATTCATACATTTATTCCATCAGTAAGTAGCTCATACATGCCTCCTCTAGCTGAGTTAGAAAATCAGATTCCTTACAACCCAGTAGCTTATGTGTACTTATGGAGACCTAACCTGTATGTGCTGAAGTTTAAAACCGACTGACAAAGAGATTTATAAATGCCTAAAAATGCCCAAACCGTGTCTATAACAGTTCCTTTCTACTTTGGGATGCTGCCACCTACTCTCAATATCTCTTAATACAGATGGCCTAGGATCCCTTGTGTACAAATCTTCCTTCCATGGTTTGCTCCATTTCCCACAGAAAGTAATTGGATTCACAGGACTGCATTTTGAGTTATCTAGTACTGATGAGAGGAAGAATTGGTGACTTATAACTATGAGATTGTTTGCCACAAAGACGGATAGGGTCTTGTCTCTTCTCTGTAGATCATAGAAAACTTGAACATGTGTGTACTTGGTAGGCCTGGGAACTTCTACTGATTATAAAATGTTTATAGCATTCAATGACATTCAAGGAATGTTATGGGTATTCACTTCTACTATATAACTAAGAATGGAAACCGCTTGTATCTGAGGCTGAAATCTGAAAAACAATAGAAAAAAATTATTCTAGGTCTCTTTCAATCTAGTTTCTTAAATTGTCAGACACTAAATTGCTTCAGCTATGCAATGGGGTAGTAGTTCCCTCATACAAGTTATGGTGAGGATTAAAAAAGGCAACTCATGGAAAGAGCTTTGCAAAGCCTGACAACTCAGTGAACAGTCAATAAGTTTATTAACAGATCCTGAGTTTCAAAGTTTGCGTTCAGTTGACAGATAATTCATTGCAATACCAGCTTTAGGCTCTTATCTTCCCAGGCCCAGTGTTGTGTCTCTTTGCAGTCAGTATTCTGTTCTCTTTTGCTATTCTTAGCCATTATTCATTTCTTCCTTTAAAAATATTCATTCATGGGAGTTCCCACCGCGGTGCAGCGGGTTAAGAATCTGACTGCTGCCAATCAGGTGGCTGCAGAGGCTTGAGTTTGATCCCCAGACAAGCACAGTGGGTTAAAGGGTATGGCATTGCTACAGCTGTGGCTTGGATTCAATCCCTGGCCTGGGAACTTTCATATGCTGTAGATTATGGCCATTAAAAAAAACCCCGACAACTTATTTTTATATTAAAAAAAATAAAAATAGTGTTTTGTGCAAGTATCCTGTATATAGTTCATTTTTTCCATGTGAAATTTATATAATGTTGGGCAATTTCTAAATCAAGTACAAAAGTAAATAGCCTTGACCATGTCTAGGATTCCCCTTTTATTTTCTTGACAAACTCATAATTTTTACATAAAGCTTTCTGTATCAGGCCCTGTTCTAAGTACTTACTAACATGAATTCATTTATATCAATAGTTTCCATTGCTAAAACAAAACAAAACAAAACAAAAAACCCTAGGTGAGCAGCCTATTTAGTAAAATCTAGTTTCAGTAATACATGTTTTAAATATTTCAGTACAATTTAATTCAGTGTTAGCAGCCATTGAAAGCCATGGGGGTTCTTTACAAGTAATCTGAAGAAGCTTTTCTCCTCCTCACAGTGTTTGAGTTGCTTGAGCTTCTCCATGGCAATAAATCATGCAGCATAGGGCCTGGCGTGCTGGTGTGTTTAGGAGCTCTGCATGATCAAAGAGCAAGTTGTGTAAACAAATAGATTTATCTCAAATAAACACAATAAAATAGAATGGGTTTAATAGACATTAAATCGCTCTTAGGTTTAGTGGCCAAATTCTCTGTTTGAAGGCCCAGAATCACAATAAAAAAGACATGGGTCAGAGATGGAACAGAGGCTTGCAATTTCTTTACAAGCTCAGTAAAGAAATGTGTACATCATATACATTGTTCAGTATTCTGGGGATAAATTGAGACTCAAATTCTCAAGTATTTCTTCATGTCAGATTTGTAATTTTTTCCCCTAAAAATAACTTTTTCACACATAATCTTGACAAATTTGTATTCTTTCATTAGAAAGCAGCTAACCTGCCGTGATATTCATCAAAACACGATTTTACTGGAGTTCCCATAGTGGCTCAGTGGTTAATGAACCGACTAGCATCCATGAGGACACAGGTTCGATCTTTGGCCTCACTCAGTGGGTTAAGGATCCAGCATTGCCATGAGCTGTGGTGTAGGTCACAGCCATGGCTTAGGTCCCACGTTGCTGTGGCTTTGGCATAGGCCAGTGGCTACAGCTCCGATTTGACCCCTAGCCTGGGAACCTCCATAAGCCACAGGAATGGCTCTAAAAAGACAAAAAAGACCAAAAAAACCATGATTTTACTAAAATCATATATATATCAATGATTTTTCTTATATTTGTATTTTCATCCTTTGTTTCAGAATCATGTATCTTTAACATTAAAGGAAATATGTTATTATTGCTGAGATATTGACTGCATGTATATATCTAAAGAGTCAGTATAGGTTAAGAGTTTAGCCTCTGGAGTTAGAAACTTCACAGAGTGAACGCAGTACTCCACAAGGCCTGTTGACTTGGGCAAATTACTTAACCTTTTCTATAAAGTGAGGGCAAGAGTCAAAACTACCTCATAAAGTCTTGTGAGAATGAACTGAGTCATGTATGTAAACTATATAGTGTGCTACCTGGAACATATTTGGGAAAACATTCTCTATGAGAATCTCATCTCTGTGCATCTGAGCAAAAAAACATCGATATCCCTGTATAAACCACAGATCAGAGATGGAAAAGATAGGGATAGGACCATAGGTCATAGAGATCGAATCTCTCTTCAAGGAAGAGAAAAGATTTATTTCCTGAGCAGTATAATAAAGATCTCCATCCTGGGGAAAGACTAAGTGTGTCTCCTGGGAGCTTTAAAAGATTGGGGTTTTCTAAACTTGGGGTCCCTTAATATATGCAAGCAGATTAACTTAGTTTATAAGCAAGGTAAAATCCTAAACCCTTCAGTTATTGATTGCATGATTAGCACTCAATAACCATCAGTAGTTGTTATATGATTATATACTCTTGAAGAGGTTGTAACACAGGAAGTACTCAGTGTAAATTTCCCAACACTATCAAGATCAATGGTATGCCAACTGACTAAAATAATCCTGCAGCAATCTATTTAATGTTTGTTTTTCTTTTATGAATTAAGCAATTTTTAGGTTAATCAAATTATGGTCTAGCCACTTGGCTCCTTCATTTAAATATGGCCTTACTTATGCATATGTTCTCTATTTTGAAAATAAGTATGTTTATACCACTTTTTATTGTCTTTTTTTAATATTTTTTATCACTCAAATGAATTTATCATTTTTTAAAAAATTCAATTAGATTCCCAGCCATGAAATTTTGAAATCTCTAGGCACAGCTGTTCCAAAATAAAAACAAATAATAATATAAAAATAAGTGAATAAATTTTGGAAATTGAATCTAAATTCAATTTTATTTTGGTAGCCTTATGGTATACCAAATCTTTTTTTGACTCATTATATAGAAAATGAAGCAATAAAATCATACCTGAGAGTCAGTTTTATTACCTATAACTTGTATAGTCATTCAATTAGAAAAATGAGACTGCTTTTATTGATTCAAAATTTGAAAACTGGGGCTTAGGAACAAAAATTTTAGTCTTCTATTAACTTCAGTCTCCAAAATATCATTTTGCTTTTGCAAAATTGAGAAATTTGTGACTATCAAATGTAATTATCAGTATTTTAAGACAATACTAACAAATTTAATATACCCTTCAGAATGGGGATGGTTGAAGCAGCTTCATTCTTAGGTCAGCATGAAAGTGAGTTAACTTAGAACTAATTTACAGCGAATTAATGGTTACCTGTGTGTTAACTTGTTATAAAATGTTTGGCATTCTACTTTTATTATAAATTTTAAAATTATTTAAAATACTTTACAAATAAAATTAAGAGCAAAGACTTATTGAGACCCTAAAGCTTCTCCAAGTTTTTGCAGAATATATTTTAGAAAGCCAAATAGAGCATAAGGGAAATATTCAAGACATATTCTCCTTGAGAAATATTGGATCTGCACGCATTTTTCTTTTTTTTGGCTGTGCCTACACTGAAGTTTCCTTCCTGGGTATCAAACCCTCACCACAGAAATCACCAGAGCCACAGCAGTGACAATGCCAGATCCTTAGCCCACTGGGCCACCAGGGAACTCCTACATGCTTTTAGATTAGTAGATTCTTCTTGGGCTCCCCAGTTTTTTCATTCACCTCCTTTGTTTTCTTATGCTCACCCAGCTGCTTTTGTCTACATTGCTTCTTTGCTTCCTATATTGAGCTGGATTTTTACCTTTCATTAGATGATTCCTAACAGCCAGTCAAAATTTAAGGTGCTATAACTTTAAGAAAAAGAGGAAAACAATAGAAACCATTGTCAGGGAATATTTTTAAAATAGAGAGTAAAGCCTCTAGGGGAAGAGAGAATATATATGCTGGATTGTTGATTTTAGGAAAAAAAAATACAGTATGACAAGAGCATACTTCTGGAAGCTTACCTCTTCCATACTTGTTTCTCTTATCAACTAAGGATATTATTTTTTACCTGTTAATAAGTGTTATAAAGTCATGATTGAAAAACCATTGCATTTATAGCTTTACTCTGTTAAGAAAGTAATATTCTGTGGGATAAAATGTAAACCAACTATAGCAATGTCCCCATGAAAATAATTATTTTATAGTTTCATTCTAAAATGCACTCTTCTTACCTGTTCAGCATATAACACAACTCATAACTCCTGTGTCTCACTAGGGGCTGGTGCAGCACTTGCTCTGAGGCCCCTTTTCCGTAAGAGGTGAACAACAGCCTTAGGCACTTCTCAGATTTTCTGCAGTCTAAATATGAAACTTTCTCAAGCTATCCTTTTGCGAAGAGAACATTATGATAGACTAGAAAATCCTTTGCGGTTTCAGATTTTTTTTTTTTTGTCTTTTTAGGGCCACACCCATGGCATATGGAGGTTCCCAGGCAAAGGGTCGAATTGGAGCTATAGCTGCCAGCTTACACCACAGCCACAGCAACCCAGGATCCATGTGGCATCAGTGACCTACACCACAGCTCTCGGCAACGCCAGACCCTTAACCCACTGAGCAAGGCCGGGGATTGAACCCGCATCCTCATGGATACTTGTCAGGTTCATTAACCATTGAACCATGATGGGAACTCTAGTTTCAGGTTTGTAAAGAGGTTTAAGCATGATATTTAGGGCTTTAAAAATACCTGCATTATCAGTTCATATACTACCCAGTTCATTTCTCTTGCCTGAGTTAGAGTTATGTGATAAAGAAATATAGGGTGCAGACTACCCATCTTTTTCATAACTGCTCTATGAGGATGTATTCTTGTGTTTTCATTAGAGTCCAGGATTTGGAATCATAGGCTAGGTTCATCTGGGCCTGTCAATTGGAATGCCTGTACATGACCTTGTCATGTAACTTGGGCTTCCTTACATCATGGCAATCCCAAGGATTTACATCAAAGGGCTCAAAGAGCAGAGAGGAAGTTGCTTAGGCCTCTTAGAACTAGTCTTGCACATCACTTCCCAGTACCCTATTGCTCAAAGCAACCACAGTCTGCCCTGAGCAAGAGGAGGGCACTTTACTATTGAGGGACTGCTACAGAATTCATATTAAAACAGCCAACAAATCTAAATGAAAAAAAAAAAAAAAAGAGAGAGAAGGGATAGCTTACCAATGACTCAAAAATGTAGCAAATTATAATTAATTTGGGGTAAATCAATTTTCTCTTCTTCCTCTAAAAATGCCTTACAATGCATGAGGATCTTGGGCATTTTTAATGATACAAAGAAAAATATAATGCTTATTTGCTCAATTTTTTTGATTTTTTAATAATTTTCATGGCTTCCTCAGGAGAATAATAGTGAAATAAATGTTTCAAAGGTTAGTAAAATTGAACACAGAGAGTTTAAAGAGTTTAAACAAATTTTCCAGGATTAAAGAACTATTCCCAGGTAGGTTAGTAAGATTAAAAGTGAATTCACCAAAGGAGTACATAGCATCTCCATAATTTTACATTTTTCCATCACAAGTCAACAAGAACCTTGTTAATCACAGACAAAGGGAGGAGGTTTGAGTTGATTTTTATGTCAAAAACTTGGATCTATTAGGATCAAAGATATGATATTAAGCAGCATGATAGCATTTGATGCTTATGACAGGCTTGATCTCCTGTAACAGCGACAAAATTCTTGAACTGAAAACAGTTTGATGCTTTATATTTAGCATTTGTGAACATTTAGATCATTTTTTAAAAGCACCATTTTGTCATAATTTCAAGCTTATTTAACCATATCACAAGCTGATGGAGAGAAGTATTAATACTGCTTTGGTTGACTGAACTAAAGCAGAATACATGTGAACAATGAAGAGAACAAGAAATGTTTGTGTTTATACTCCCCAACTACACTGCTTCAGTTGGCAGTTTTATATCAGATAAATGAGATTAATTACTCTGAATGAAAAAAACACTCTTTCCTTGCCAAGTGAGATTAGTTGTGACAATTCACTGAGAGAAAAATAGTTCATCTATGAACCTGTGTTAGTTCAGCAATACTCACCATCTTCCACACTCCTAGAAATGACTCCTTATTGGTATTATCTTCCTTCTTAAAAAGAGCCAGAAATAAATATGATAGACCTTTACTCTAGCAGTGGTTTTCAAATTTTTTTTTTTCAGGACACTGTGTACTTCTAAAAATTATTGAAGGCTCTAAAGAATCTTTCTTTGTATGGGTCTTATCTATTGATGTTTATTGCATTAAAAACTAAAACAGAAATTTTATGAGAATTTTTCTCTTCATACTTTATTATCAACATAGTTTTTGAAATTTATCTTTGCCAATTTAATAGGTGAAAAAAATTTGAGGTTTAATTTTGAATTTTTCTAATAATAACTGAGGTGCCGGGCCTCTTAAGATTTTGCATTTCTTTATTCTTTGAACAATTTTATAATTGTTTTGAATTTTTCCTTACTTTTTTCAGCAATTTTATATATTTTAAGATTTTAACAGTTTGTCCATGAGATGAGCTGTAAACGTTTCTCTGGTTTATGTTTTTTACTTTGATTTATATTGTTATTATAATTTATGCATATTTACTTATTACATACTTGAATTTATCAATATTTTCATTTGTGTTTTCCAGTTTATAATTATTATATCCTTTCTGACTTCAGGCCACAAAAGTTTCTCCTTTTGTTTGGTTTTTCAAATGCATTTTGAGTATGTCTAAATTTTTAGTCTCTCCAGAATTTGTTTTTGTTTGCGATAGCAACCTGACTTTTTCCTAAATGACTAACCAGTTGTCACACAATCATTTTGAAGTCATTTATCTTTTTCCCATTGCTTTGAAATGATATTTTTGTCCTGCACTAAATCCCCCTATGGTTGTATGTGTATGTGTTTTTCTGCCCCTTAATTTCAGAAATGAGAAAAGTAGGGTTATATATCTTGACTAATATGTATTATTTGATAAAAAACAATTTTTGTGACTATTCTCTGGATAGATGGTGATTTTTAGAGGAGACAGAGGTAGTGACAGCAAAAATATTAACTGCACAACTGAGACCAAAACTGGTGCCTCTTAATATCCAGTCTATAAGCTATATTTGTTCACTACGTAGTACTCAATGAATTGTTATCTCTTTCTATTTGTTTATTCAAAATGCTTAATTTAAATGACTGCTTATAATTTCTTTATATCTTGATATCTAAATTATTTAATGAAAATCAAAGGCAAAATAGGATTTTTGTAGGATATTATGAGCTAAATAGCAAGATTTTAACCAGAGAGTTTTATATGGTATTATAAATATCATGGTATAGAAAATATTTTCAGATGTTGCATCTGTAGTTACTTTAAAATGATTTTTGGAGTTCCCACTCCAAAAGTGGTGCAGTGGGTTAAGAATCCAACTGCACTGGCTTGGGTTGCTATGGAAGCACAGGTTTGATCCCTGGCCCATTGCAGTGGGTTAAAGGATCAGGTGTTGCCACTGGTGTGGTGTAGGTTGAAACTGCAGGTCAGATTCAATCCCTGAGCCAGACTTCCATATGCCACGGGTGTGGCCTTAAAAAAAAATGAGTTTTGAGAGAGAAACTAGAATCCTAAAGTGATCCACCAATGCAGAATTTGCCACTTATTAGGGCTTATTTTTCCCTTATAACATAATAACCATTTTCTGACTGTAATAGAAAGGGAAGGTAATAAATATAAAGGTACTTTAAGAGGCTTGGTCTTTTGTAGGCCTATTGCTTCTCTCACTCTTTTGTTTATTCATTTCCATTTATATATTGGAAAACATAAGCCAGAAGACCAATTATAAGTACATACTTTGTAATAATCTTTTGACCTTTATATTCAAACCATTTTTTTTTTTGCTCACATTGAATCACAACTTCAATCATAGATTCAAAGTAGAAATGAGCATTTTGTTATCCAAGCCATTTAATATCAGCAAAACTTTAAATAGGATAATTGGTCTACCACCACAGACAGAAATATAACAGCTATTTACCTAAATAGTGCTTTTAAGATCTTTTTAAAACTTTTTCAAGGAATGCTCTAATTTTGCTAAAGTAGTTGTAAAAATAATTAATACTTCTCCCCTCATTTATTTAATCATAAGTTTTGTTTATTCATCATAATTTTTTGTAATTGATTTTTTTGGTATACATAATGCAGCTATTAATGGGCTTCATTATGAACAAATAAATGTGATCTCTGTGTTAATCTGTGACTATGTGTTTTGATACATTTGGGTAAGACTTAAGCACAAGTCATAGTAGAGTTTATTTGCTAATTTACAGGGAAATTTTTGGGCATATTATACATTGCCTGAATTCTTCCCAAGGTTTTATATAAGGTAACAGAGTTTTAAAACCTTATTTCTTATATATAGAATGATTAACTCTGATGACAGTATAATTAAGTGCTCAATCATTTTATAAGGGTGAATGTGGATTCACATTATCTTGGGGTGTATCAACTTGCTATAGTCAAATTGTCATGTCAGAAGTTATTTATTTTCTGAAGTCCCATTTAAAATCATAGAGTCAGGCCAACACCAACATATTTTGACAGCATATATCAGTACCCTTATACATGTACATGTATTTATCAGCACATAAAATTCTCCTTATTTGAAAGATGACACACATCATTTTAGAGAATTATGATACCACTTACTTTCTTACACAGTCATGAGATCCCAAAGATTTTCTCTTGTCTCTTTCTTTCACATCTTACTACTCTCTTTCAACTACCCAACTCATTCAAATTTGTTGAGTTGCATCAAAGAGCTAAATAGCAAAAATGGAATTTTGACCATTTTATGTAATGCATTATAGCTCAGGGCAAAGTTTTAGATTATCAACTTGTACACACTTTCAGTTAACTTGGAAATGTGACAAAAAGTAATGTAGGCTCCTTCCTTCAATCAACTTATAATACCAATTATTGCCTTAATATGATGTGTATTAATGTGCATCTGTACGCATTAGCTCTTGTTGACTCATGAGCAATAAATTGAATGAATATCAATTGCTGCCTTTATTTAAAAGCTACACCTTAGAGACATTTTCCAAGTCTCAGGGCCATTAAGTGGGGACACAAAAATGCAAAACCAGACTTTTAAAATCTTAACCTAAAGTCTTTTCTATCTTAGATTAGTTCAGAATTAGGAAGCTGAGCCCTCCATTTGCTTGACATAGTTTAAATCTTCAGGATTGTGACTTCAAAAGAACATGTAAATATGATCTTCGAGTTCTCACTACGAGAAAAACGAGTACATGAGAATGAGAAAATATGAAGATGAAAAAAAACCCAGAATTTGAGATAATACTCTCTGTTTTTTAAAGCACACATAGAAGTGGATTCTAGTCACTGTACATCAATTATTTTCTTTAAATCCACAGTGTGTTTGTGACCCTTAAAAAAGCAATGATGTTTGTTAGATATCACCCTGAATCAGTTGTATCAAACTGAAAAAGAAACATTATCACAGGCCTAATAAAATGAAGTTAAAATGCAAGACATAATATACGTTGAGTTCAGTCATGCAACTGGTGGATTTTCTAAAAGTAATTCTGGGATATTTTAAAGAAATGTGCATTGCAATTGCACTGATGATTAAATGTGCTGTTTTAATAGAATATTCATTGCTTTTAGGAACAGTGCCATCTTGATTAGCATGTGCATGGTACACAGCTCTATACTTGTCCTTGACTGTGACAAACAGAATTCTTAGCAGCAAATTCTGTTGAATATATATATATATAGATAGATAAAATATCCAAGTTAAAGTTGCTAGGTTTATCTTATTGGATGAAAAAAATCAAGAAGTCAAATGCCTTCATAGACTGGAATCATTGCAAGAACTTAACAAAAATAAAATTATATAAGAATAAATGTGTAATCTGGATAAACAAAAAAAAAAGCTGTGTATGTACTCAGTTTCAGACACGATTTCAGGGACTTAAAGTACGTCAGTGACATATGGGCACAGCTATCCCTGCATTCAGGAACCATGGATCTTCTCTTCTACATGGGAGACACAGAAAATAAACCATAAGCATATCATACACGATTTTAAACGTGATAGTGCGGGGGAAATGTGGAGAACAATAAGAGGGATGAAGTCTGAGGGTGACTATGGAGCTACAGGCTGTAGTATTAAATACCAGGGTCAAGAGGTACCTCACTGAGAAGGTAAGGATTGTGCAAGAACTTGGTCAAGAAGAAGGAATAATCCATGTGACTTTCTCCAAGAAATGTTTTCCAATAGAGGAATAGCTAGAGCAGGGCTTGGAGGGAGGAACCTAGACCTGATGAGTCCCAGGACTTGCGAGGAGGCATGTGGGGGTCTAGAGTATGTGGTAGGGATTGTAGTGAGACAGTAGTTCAGAGAAGTCAGGAACTCAGATCCTGGAGTGTACTGTGGGCTGGCATAAAGGAATTTTGGCTCCTGGATGGTTTTCAGCTAAAGAGTGATCTGATTTGACTAATGATTTAAAGGTGATAGAATTTGTTCCAGAAGGATGGAATTGCAGTTTTCTTGGTCCCCACCGTGCCATAGCAAAACATTGAAAGGGCAGCCTTTTTACAAATTTATTAAGGTGAAAGTACATTTTCAGAGAGAGTGCGTGGGTAAAAAAGAGTCTGCCTCACTTTACAATTGTTTTTATATCCCCCTGCCCCAGACCCCTACACCATACATAAGGACTGAGTGTTCTTTGATCTTGTATGGGGCACATTTGATCTTCTGATTGGTTTGGGGCAGGATACCTTATTTGAATAGGGAACAGGTTATAAAGAGGCAAGGGAGGAATGGGTGACCTTCCTTCCCTAGTAGGGAGTGAGCAGCCCAGGTTTTTCAAGGTGAGGGAAGGCGCATCACAATGAGACATGGCCAAAGGCTTTTGGGTGTAATCTCTTTGAAGGAGACTTGGAGCCTATAACAAAGGGATCCTTCTAGCCATTGTATTACCATTAGACAGAATTGGACACAGTGGCAGCAGGGAAAATTGGGAAGCTACTGGGTGGTGTGAGAGAAACGAGATTAGTCAAAGCTTCCTCCCCTCAATATGGTGGCCTGAGCCAACCTGAAGGCTTTAACATGGAAATGTCCATCCATAAGTCATTCACAAGTTTAACATAAAGAAAGGAGTAACTTGTGGAGTAAAATCAAGTCTTTTTATAACTTTTAAGTTTAATGAAAGTCAAAAACAAAGGTTTAGTTAATAGATGAAATGGAGAATAGATGCTTATTGAGGCCTGACTACAATCCAGGCATTGGACCAGATAGTTAATCTCCTTTGATTAAAAATATATTCAATGAGAAAAGGAAAAACATAAAAGAAAATTAAAAGAAGAAAACATGGGAGTCCTGTTGTGCCTCAGTGGTAATAAACCCACCTAGTATCCATGAGGATTTGGGTTCAATCCCTGTCCTTGTTTGGTGGGTTAAGATCCAGAGTTATGGCTGTGGGGGTAGGCCAAGGGCTACAGCTTTGATTTGATCCCTGGCCTGGGAACTTAATTGTGAGTTGTTGTGAGTGTGGCCCTAAAAAAAACAAACAAAAAACAAGAAAACATATATAAAACCATATATATGAATGTGTGTTCATATCTGTGTGTGTGTTTATGTATGCACACATACATGTAAATGAAATAGATCATATAGTCATGTTAATTGTCTTAAAACAACTGAAATGTTATTTCAATTTTTGGGGGGTATTATTTTTCTCTGAAGGGTGGATGTTTATAAAAAGCAGAGGTGGAATATCTATAAATACTACTATCCCAATGGAAATGGCCCAGGCTGCATGGGGAAATAGTGACAATTTATACTACTCTATCACATATTAAATACCACTCTCAGGGATGTTAAATAAAGGATAATTTGTCAAAAGAGTTTGTACTACACACTTAAGGTTGTTTCCGTCACTGGTATTCAATGATTTGTGTATTCTATGACTCTAAGTATTTGGAAAATAATCTGGGAACTTGTTGTCAGTCTGTCAAATTAAAGTTTAACTCTGTGCAGCCCAGACAGATCAACCTTGATCCTTTTTACTTTACCATCAACAACCACCTTCAGGCCTGTGAAGTGTTCTCTTTGCCAGTGTTTCCAGGAAACCAACCCATGAATAAGAAAGATGAAAACTTCCAATTCTAATTCTGACCAATGGTGTCACGTTATAAAAAGACTGCAGTATTTACATTTGAGAGTTGTAGGAATAATGCTTGGTGGGCAAACAGGGCAGGGTATACCCACTGTCCAATATAGCAGGACAGTATTTGGGGAAATCTGAGCCAAATTGAAAAGGTAAGTTTTAATCGCTAAAAAGGAAAGAGGGCAACTGATGAGTAGAAACAATGCATCCTGGGGTCTCAGACTTTGATGTTAAAGAAAGAATTCAAAATTCAGGAAGGTAAAGAAGAGAGAGACAATTGAGAAATGATTGAAAAGACCTGGAGGAGATAAAGTAGTTTTCAAAATAAAAGAAAGGAGTCTCTAAAGGGTCTTAGGAAATCAAAGGCAGACTTGGGCAAAATTGCCAGTTTAATATTTTCCTTAAAAGAAAGCAGTCTGGAGTTCCCGTCGTGGCGCAGTGGTTAACGAATCCGACTAGGAACCATGAGGTTGCGGGTTGGGTCCCTGCCCTTGCTCAGTGGGTTAACGATCCGGCGTTGCTGTGAGCTGTGGTGTAGGTTGCAGACGCCGCTCGGATCCCGCGTTGCTGTGGCTCTGGCGTAGGCCGGTGGCTACAGCTCCGATTCAACCCCTAGCCTGGGAATCTCCATATGCCGCGGGAGCGGCCCAAGAAATAACAACAACAACAACAGACAAAAGACAAAAGACAAAAAAAAAAAAAAAAAGACAGCAGTCTGTTGTAGATCAACATCAAAGCTCTCCTCTACCACTGATTTTCTAAGAGGATGTTTACGTCCTTCTAATAGTTATGTTTCTTTCCTTATGAGACTCTATTACATAGGTCATAAAAGTGATTTTTATTAGTTCTTTCAGAAAGGGGAAAAAAAAAACAATTAAGACTGTACTAAGGAAACACTAATCTCAACAATATTACCATGAAAAGAAATTACGTGATGGTCTTCAGCTACTGCAGTAGTCATTTTTGGTAGAAAATGTGATTGTGTTTGTATATGTGAGTGTTTCTTTCAAGATATGTTGACTCCAGCTGTTCAGAAATATTGACTTGCCATTTATTTATTTTTTCTTGTGACAAAAAAGTGCTTCTTGAACCTTGAAGAATCCTGTACTGCTATATGTTCAAGTAAGCATAACATTCAAATTGCTTTTATCATTTTTGACATTCTCCATTATCTTACAAGCTAGCCATTTACATTTTTAACTGCTTTTGCCAACAACAGTTGCACAAAAAATGCCAAAAGATTTAGTAGTGTGTGCGTCTATGTATTTAGATAGACGGCTATATCTAAATTAAAAAATAGGCACACATTTGACTACTTGACCTGTTAGTGTTATTCTAATTGCATTTTCTTACAGGAAACATGGAGAGAGGTGGGGATCACATGACCAGGCAGAGTATGTAACTTTATACAATAGATTTGGGCTTAGACATTTTACATTACTCTAAAATTGTAAATGTGTATCATAGCATCCTTTCTTCTCCATTGACTATGCAATTCCATGTTATTTTGCATATGTTTTGAACCAGTTTAGTCGTCTCTTTGTTTCCCTCATTCCTGAGTTAAGTACATTTTGACCCATTCACAGCCTGTTATCTGATAGAGGTGTTCTCAATGTTTTGGCAATTACACTTTGACAGGAGCAATTCAGAATTCAGTTATCCCCCTTCATTTCTTACCCTGGTTCTTTCAGTACATGGGACTTTGGGATTTTTCCTATCCCTTCATCACCTCCAGTTCCTTCTCCAGTATCTAAATCTGCACACTCCTTGTCTCCTTCAGGAGCAAGAGAAAGAGCCACAAATGATGACATCATTTTCTTGGGTTGGGATTGAAAAAATTGAGTATGTCAGATTCTTCTCTAGAGTTTCCAGTTTACCGCCCATGCTGGTCTCCTCTTTGTCTCAGCTCAGCATCTCTTTTGTTTTTCTTTTCTTTTTTAGCTGGACAGCATAAATATCTCTGAAGAATTACTTTCTAATTTTAAAGGCACATGATAACTCTCATATCTTCTTGCACTGCCATTGACATTAGTTCTCTATTTTTAGACCTAGGTTGCCAACATAAAAAATATGTATATATATATATATTTTTTTTTTGGTCATTGTTTTGTTTCATTGTGTTGTGTTGTATTGTGTTTTAATAACCAGAGTCTGGACAAAGTTAAGGTTGCTGAAAATCCAGAACCCTGGGAACTCGTTAATATTTTGAGTAAAAATCTCTTAATTTTTTTCTGTTGCAAGCTTAATCTCTCTTTTCCTTTCTCTCCCTCCTTTTCTCCTTGTTCCCTCCTTTTCTTAATTTCTTTTCAAAAACATAGGAAGAATGATGATTTCAATGGATACATTTTAATTTTTTCTTTCTAAAATCAGAAATTTTGCAAGGAATTTGACAAACAACATTTCCTTTAATCTTATCATTTTACTTCAATTATTCATATTTTTACACATCTTTATAATGGTGACTAATATAATGACAGACTGATTTTCTTCCAGTATAAAATATGAAGGGTCTTGTGTACTCTCTCAGTATATCAATTTCTGCTTTTAAAAAAGCACCTCAGTACCTATTTTCTGTCATTTTTCTCAATTCCTTCTTTCTTTCCACTGAGATGAGCAAAAGAGGTTGATTTTCTTTAAAATAGCCATCTTATTCCTGCCACTGGCCTGACCAAATGCTTCAAAGCCTCCTCACTCACTCTAAGAAATGTCTGAAGTTCAGGGCTAGCATTTCCTTCCTCGGCTCAGACTTCAGTCTTCCCTTTGAGGAATCCTCAGTGTCTCTTCACTGTCAGAAGTCCACGCTCCCAGCCCTGTGATGCTGAACACTGTTACCTGCCTCTTACCTGCTGCATTGCCCAGTGCCACCAGGTCTTCAGGCTAAGTGCACAAATCTGCCTTCATGCTTATTTTCCAGTCTTTTTCTATGCACACGTGATCTTTACCATAACATCTGCTGCCTGTGAATTCATAACACAGGCTGGTTATTAGCAACACTCAAAGATTTTGAAACCAAATTTTGGGAAACACTGGGGGAGAGTTAAAATGACTAGTTGGTTTTGATGTGACTGTATATGGAATGGATGAGTAACAAGGACCTACTGCCTAGCACAGGAAGTCTACCAGATACTCTGTAGCAACCTATATGGGAAAAGAATCTGAAAAGGAATGGATATACGTATATGTATAACTCATTCCTGTTGCTGTACACCTGAAACTTAGACAATGTGGTAGGTCAACTCTACTCCAAGAAAATTTAAAAACCAAAAAAACCCAAAAAACAAAAAAAACAAAACAAAACAAAACAAAAAACCGGGAGTGATGCAACTCTTCTTTCCTCAATTGTAAGTAGATAACATTTCTGTAATGCAGGGGAGCGTTGGCAGAGAAAAAGCATCAGATGGTCTTTAAATTGGTTGCACTCAGAAAATCACTTGATTTTCCTCTGTAGGGTTTGCTGCTATCCCCTCCTCACTTCAGTCTCTATCTGGTCTGGTGCTGCACTACAATAATTCCATGCACAATGACCATGGTCTCTAGTAACTAAATCCATGCACACTTTTCAGTTTTATTCTCTCTTAATCTCTGAGGCTCAGACACTGATGTATTTATCTCCTCCTTCAAGAATACTTCCTGTGAAGTCGATGCAAGGCAGCTCCTCCCTTGCCCCTTGCTCTGCAGCTGCTCCTCTGAGTCAGCCTTGCATTTACAAAGCTCTGAAAAGTTGGAGGTCCTTAAGAGCTAGACAGTCTGTGGTCTCTTTTTTCTTACTCTGTGCTCCCTTCCTGAGGATGCTCACACATGCCTTTAATTATCCAGTCAATGACTCCCAAAGAGTCATGTGCCTGCTCTGATTTCCAGAACTGTAAATCTGGCTGCTTTGCTGACACCACCAGCTTAGGTCTCAAAGACAGCTCAAGCTCCACTCCATGTGAATGTGTGGTCACCTCTTGGCACCCACCAACCTAAATATAGGCTTTTCCTTGGCTCCCTTCTTCTGTGGTATTTGTTGCTCAAGCAAGTTATCTAAAATTAACCTTGGCAACTCATTCCTATATTCAGTTCATCTCTTCTGTGACTATTGTCCTTGTTCAGGTTCCTAGAACAAAATGCTCTAGACTAGGTGGTTTAAACAGCAGACATTTATTCCTCCCTGTTCTGGTGATAGGGAAGTCTGCAATCAATAGCCAGCAGACTCAGTTGCTAGTGAGAGTCCACTTTCTGGTATAAAGAGAGCTGCCTTCTCACTGTATCCTCACATGTCAGAAAGCAAGTAATCTCTGTTGTCTGTCTCTTCCTCTTCCAGACACTAATCACATCAGGAGGGTCCCATCCTCATGACCTTGTCTAAACCAAATTCCCTCCCCTAAGTCTCACTTCCCAATATTATCATATTGGGAGTTAGGGCTCTAATAAATGAGTTTTGAAGGCACACATTTAGTCCATAACAGATGTTATCTTCTAATACCCTCTGGAATCTGTTCCTTCTCTCCCTCTTCACTATCACCACCCTTGTTCAAGTCACCATCCTGCTTTATCTGGACTCAGAATTACCTATCTCTCACTACAAGAGAAGAGTTCTTTTTTTTTTTTTTTTTGATAAGAATATGAATCTAGTGTTGATACTCAGTGACCAAATCCCTTTCCATACCTTCTCACTTTTTTGGGATAAAAATTCAAAATTTTGCCTGGAGCTGATAGGCACTTAGATCTGCAGCTCCAGATCCTAGCTGACTCACCCCTCTTCCCACAGTTGCTTTTTAAGAGGCAGCCATAATAGTCTGTCAGTTTCTTAATGCTTGCACACACTTGAAGACGCCCCCTCTTTCTGTCTTCTGCCTGGAATGTCCCCCCTGCTTCCAGTCTATTTACTTAGTGGGTACCACTTTAGATGTCACTTATGCTTTTGGATGGATATCTTCCTCAGGCCTTCTTTCTAGAATTTAGACTATTTGAGGATGATAACTGGTTACATGGTTATTGAATGAATATCTATCTTCCTACCCTCCACACTACAAGATCCAAAAAAGCACAGGGTCTTTCTCTAGTTGATGCATTTTCTACCTCCAAATTTTAGGACACATAGTGGACCTTCCTTAAATACTTTTGAATGAATGATTATGTCATATATCACCTTAGAACATGTTTGTACTTTGACTTGACTTTGGTAGTAAAATGCATTCCTAGAGTACTTATTCTGTCTCTTAGTTTCTTTCCCATAATGCTGATAATGTTTATTCATTATTAATATAAGTAAAGGACTATCGATTGATTGCCTAGAAATATTTCTGACCATATCCATTTGTGAGTCCACAGTAAGGGAACATACCTACAAGAACGCCACTGTGAGAGGCAAATTCTAAAGATAGGAGAAGCAAATAAGTCCTCACCATGTCAGTTCATAATACTAAGCTTAATGGAGCAGAGGCAATGGATGCCATGTCCTTAAGGAAAATGTGTTTGTTTGCACTCTGGCGTAATCGAAACCTGTACAGAGTTGCTTTTATTTAGGTAGCTGGAACACTTTAAAAGAATGATTGTGGTGTTGCTGACTAATTTGGGTTCCAGTTCACTGGGATATATTTCATAGTGTATTATATTTCCTCAATAAATGTAAATAATGCCAATTTGCAAGAACCACTTTTTATATTTCCCCCTTATTGTAGCCCATTCCAGCCATGGTTATTGAGCAGCATTGGGACTGATTTATTTCCTGAGAAAATAAACCATCCACATTTTGAAGGTTAACTGATACATTAACAGAGGAGAAAATCTATTTAGTGGACCCCTGAAGGATATTTGCCACAGCAAGAATGAACTCACAGACAGAACCCAAGTCCATGTTCATGTATAAAAGAGAAGAGGAAAAGGGCATGCAATTCAAACACATTATTTTCAGTTTTAAATTGTAGTAATTATCCGTGAAAGGAAAACAAAAGGAGGCACTAGGCCTCCTCACACTGTACTTATTTTGAGTTACTGAATACCTTGTATAGTTACTGTCATATATAGGGAGGGAGGGCTATCTCCTAGGAGTTGTATAGATTGATGATAGTTGGAGATGACATCTCTCTGTCTTCTGTTACAGTGACTGTTTAAATGAAGACAGATTCAAAACAGGTGCCAAACAGGTTTACACTTCTATTTTATTAGAATCATTTCCTGTCAACCTGAAGTATATAATCAAGACTTCCTGTGGATATTAACACACGTGACTTTTCTTGTTTTTCGTGTTTCACGTCCTGCTCACCTTTGGCATCATATTTCTAATATGATCATAATTAAATTAAAAATGACATTCACCGAAGAGTTGCAATATAACAGAAATGTGGGAAACCACTTCACTTGCTTGTTTCATTTAAGTGGCTGAGCTACATTTTTTTTTTTTTTTAGGATTGTAGAGTTTCTGCTTAATGGGCTTCAGTTCACTAGGATAGATATCATCAGAGTATGTTGTATTTTCTCAATATGTAGGAAATACTGGTTTCTCTTTTCCGCACTATTACTATTCTCATTTGGTGATTGCTCAAGCCAAAGCTTCTGAGGTGAGGAGATGTGCCCAAAATAACAACACAGGGCTAGTACACAGCTCAGCCGGTCTGTGAACCCAAGTTGATCAACTAACATCAAAGATTGCACTTATTCACTGCGCTGTTCTGCCTCTTAGCATAAATGTCCAACATAATAACCAGACACTAACATTTTTATTATAAACTAGGGAAACATGCTCTCAAGGAGGCATATTTCAATATTGGGTTTTGTGTTAGCTTTCAGAGCTGATAAAATATAATTACATTTACCACTGCAAAGACTGTCCTTATACCACTGCTTACTTGGAAGAAATGGAAATCTCAGTTCAGATGAAACTAGGTCATACAGCTGGCCACTGGTTGCCAAAGTCTTTGGCTTGCATGGACACTGCACTCTATCAGGAAGCTGTCAACAATCTGGAAAGGCATGAATAAATCCTAGAATTAAAAAAAAAATTTTTTTTCAATATCCTTCACCTGCCAGACAGCAAAGTTTTACAAATTTATTTTAGAAGAATACATTTTTACTGTAGAAGATTTTAATGTTCCTTATAGCTATTTTATATTCAGGTTTGTCTACATCTTTCTTAATATATAATTGTAACTTTTTCTCCTGACTTCAAATACTTCTGCACATAACTTTAAGTTACGATTATGGGAGTTGTTTATATCATAGGAATACATATATGTGTATATATATTGGCCATGCCTGTGACATGTGGAAGTTCCCAGGTCAAGGACCAAATCCACACCACAGCAGTGACAATACCACATCTTTAACCACTAGGCCACCAGAGACTCCTAAGAAAACATTTTTAATTAAAATTTTCATGTATGTTTCTCAGAAGCATTGTCATTGTTTTGATGAAATGTAATGTTGACAGTCTTACTTCAAAATGTATGAGAACTTGAATTTCACGTTCCATTGAACATGTAATCTTATTAGCTCTGTTGGCTTTTATTTCGATCAAAATAATTTAAATGAGAGATCAAGTATTTCTGACAATTTGTATAGTAATAGTAAATAAGCTTTCTGAATCAAGAGTTTTTTATTTCCTTACCAAGAAGGGCAGAATTCAAAGAAAAGACTAGCCTATCATTGTTGCTAGGATACATCATTGAGAAATAATGAAGGCAAATTATATATTAGTAAGCCATTTTTGATTAATGCTTATCTACATTCAAAGGCTTTTAAGCATATATATCAGATTGATGGGTATTTTATTTTGAGTCAAAATGTAAAATAACACTTTCAATGTTGAATGAGTAATTGGCTGAAAGATTATGAAATTCAAGAAAGGAATCTTCAAATTTAGCAAATTCACTAATTTAGCAAATTGTGTAGAAATTTTGGGAATATACTTCTATTTTTTTTTTTTTGGCTGTACTTTAAGAAACAAAATTATTAGAAGTCATAGTAGAGCAAACATCAGTGAAAATATATTTATCATCATTATTTCTTAAACTTCATAAAGTAATTTAATTATAACACTATGATTTCTAACCCAAATGCAAAGTATGCTGTTTGTAGGTCTACAGAAGTGGGCTTAGTGGACAGCGTTTCTCAATATGCATAATCATGTTTTTTTTATTCCTTTTCTTTCTTTTTATTTTTTTATTTTATTTTTTTTAATTTTATGGCTGCACCTGCAGCATGTGGAAGTTCCTGGACTAGGGATCAAATACGATCTGCAGCTACAACTTCTACTGCTGCTGCAGCAATGTATGTTTTTATTTATTTTTTTGGGTGGAAACATCTTTTTGTTTTGGTATTCTTACAAGTTGAGGGAAAGGTTATCACAAAACAAATGAGAATTTCTTTTTGAATTAGTGGAAAATTTTTGAGCAGTTATCAAGTTCTATTTAAATTTCAGGCATACAGTGGTAGACAACCCACTGTTTATCATTAATCACTAAACATTTTCTTTTTCATTGATCTTTATCTGTCTATAAAGTAATGTATCACTAACTATATTTTACCTACCAACTTCTGACAGCTAATATATATGATAGCCTAGCAAGATAAAGAGACAGACTTGGGCAGATGACTATTGGTTATTTTTTAGTTTATTTGGTTGGCATTTTTGTTGTTGGTTTGGTTCGATTTGGTGGTTTTGCAGTATAAATATTTTCTTTCTCTGGAAGACCTGAAGAGAAGGATAGAGAGAACAGGCTCCCAGAGAACCTTTTTTTTTAATATTTTTATTATTATTATATTATCTTCTCTTATATTGCATTACATTCCTTTTAAATTATTTTCCATCGTGGTCTATCCCAGGAGATTGGATATAGCTCCCTGTGTGATTATTGATTTTGGAGAAATCATTGGTTTAATATATTTGTCATTTCATTGGCCCAATCATGAATATATTTAAGGTCCCAAATATTCTGCTTTTAATAACTGATCCTACAATGATGCATTATTAACCATATTTTTGTTTATATGATACCCATACCATTTTGAATAGGTGAATGAGCTGGGATACTTTTTAGGAAAGTTCTCAGCATAGCACTTCAGAACTATCTTGTACAAAGTCTTGGGATTTGGATACTGTGGTGGTTCATTTTGATGCTAATATTTGCAATAAAAATAAAAAGAGATGCAAATGAGTATGTTGTCAAGGTATAGAACTTCTTACTAATATTCTGTTTATGTTTATGAAAATTATGCTTAATATGATAAACAATTTTTAATCTATATTTCCATATAGAGTTATAAATGTAGATATAGATAAATTCCATTTAATACATTAAAAATTTATCTTTAGATTATTTTACATGAAACTAAACTTTTAACATATATTAAACATTTAAATTTAGTGGGTAGGATAAAGGAGTAGATGGTGTTTATTTGAAGGTTTTTTTTAAATTATGAGACTAATATATTTAATGTCTGTATATTAGATTATTAGTCCCATGAAATCCCTGCTGTTATAAAATTTGTACCAAGTTTCATTAATTATTTTTACATTTCATGTCACTAGATATAAGAACTATTGACATCTGGTTTTCATTTTTCAGATCATTAGCTGTTCATTAATTAATTCTTTCTTCCACCAGCTTTAGGGACTATTAAATTGAAGTTTAATTTCTGAAAACACACATTATTGAGGAGTATATTAATGACTAGAGGAAAGAAATACGTAGTTTACTAATTCTTGTAGATAAGTATATTAGCTTCAGAATATAATTGTTGAAAACTATGTGGTATTATTAAGAATGACTAGTTTTAGCGCTTACTCTTGAATTTCTCCTTATCTGCAAAAAAGTTTCAAAGAGTACCTATTGCAGTAAAGACTATATAAATCTAACTGCTACTTGTCAGTTTTTTCTGAGTTCTCTGCTAGTCTTCATTTTTGATAATTCACGTCATATTAATTTTAATATAGTTGTTTCATGACCTGAGACCTAATTGATCTGAACTAACCAACACTTCCCATTGCCTAACTTTTTAAAAAACTTAATAGAAAATATGAAGAAATTATCAGATTTTTAGCATACCTGCTGCTGGTGTTGACCAATCCTTTTTGGCAAAAGATAATCAGAAAATGTTCTAAAAACTGATATTATGCTAGGCAGCAAATAATAAATATACATAGAAATCCTATAAATTTACTGTAAATATGTTATAATTGTTTTATTGTTGCATTTAAAAAATTTTAATAAACTATTAATAAAATGAAGAATTACAATCATTCCTGAATTGCAAACAGCTTGTGCTCTACAAGTTCATTTTATGAGCCACTATTAGGATTTGGAACAAGTTTCCCGGTAAAATCTCTGTGATGAATGTGTTTAGGACACAAAGTCAACCTACAAAATTCCACCTAAATCAAAATATAATTAAAATGTAGCACCAGTATTATGATAGAACCTGGCCATTATTCATCCAGCTGCTTCTTTGGGAAACAGTTTCCAATTTCTAACTTGGAAATTGAAACACTTGAACTTCATCTTTCTTCTTCATATCTCCAATTGTTTGCACAATTCTCCTTGCCTTTCTCCAACCCCACCTTTCAGAAGCTCCCACTTCAGTAATATAAATTGAGGTCTTTTATCAGTATGGAGAAACATCTCTCAGCGAGAAACCATTTGCAGTACAAGACCTTCATAAATCCTATAGTTATCTCTTAGACTTGCCTTTAGAACTGTATTCTGTTTATGATCCTTTTTGTATAGCTGCATTTTTCAAGAAAGTGGTTCCTCAATTGTCATCTTATTCTCAAAGGAATTAAAGACCACTTCCCTCCACAGTACAAAAATATGTTTTTTTAGACTCAGGAAAGTAATACAATATACCTAGATCATAATCAAGCTAATTCTGCTTCAAAATGCAATAAAATTGATCATAGGAAGATATTTCAAGACCATCAAGACCATAAATTCAACAATTGCTTTTCAAATCAGAAAAACAAAAACCAAAAGCAGTACTCATGTAGCCAATTAACTAATGTACACACAGCTGGGCTGAAGCACAGCAGTAATGTTGTATCACATTATCTGAAAATTTATGTGTAAAGAGACTTGTGAATGTTTTTCCTCTGATAATATTTTCCTTAGATGCATACGCTTCCATTCTATACTCTCAAGTACCTGCCCAGATTCTCAGTCCTAACAGGTTTTGACAACTTGAGATGCCACATATAAATCATTCTACTTTCCTGTATGCTGTTAGTTTGAGCCTCTCATAAAAATGGGACCATTAAATTAACGAGTACAAAAAACAATGCAAGTATTAGATATTTCATTGTCTTATTCAGCAAGTAACAAGAAGATACTTAGGAAATTGTTGACTTTCTTCAGAGCACTGGCACATTTTGTCAGTGTGCAGTTTGAAAGGAACCCGCTATATTTTCTGAAGTAAAGGAAGGAATGATGACATTCTTCTTTTCTTTCTCTGAGATGAGCAGAATCTTCTTCAGATGCTTGACTGAATTCTGTCCATGTATTGCAAAACTCTCTTCAGAAGATTTAAATGCACAGTCCTTCAAAACAAAAACAACACACACAGATACACAAACACAAACAAAAAAAAAACTTTGTATTATTGAAAAAACTTACAATAATAAAGATTGAAAAGTCATAAAGTTTATTGATTACTTTCTGTATACTTGATAAATAAAGGATTTTTGATAAGAGTTAAATATCAGGAGTTCCCTTTGTGTCTCAGTGTTAAACGAACCGCCCAGTATCCATGAGGATGCAGGTTTAATCCCTGGCCTCTTCAGTGGGTTGGCCATCCGATGTTGCCATGAGCTCTGGTGTAGGTTACAGATATGGTTCCGATCTCATGTTGCTGTGGCTGTAGTGTAGGCTGGCAGCTGTAGCTCCAATTTGATTTGACCTCTAGCCTGGGAAACTCCATATGCTATATACTACTGGTGCAGCCCTAAAGAGCAAAAAAAAAAAAGGTGTTAAACATCAGAACTATTCTTTCTACATGAATTGGTTTTCCTCACATTTGGCAGCTAAGACCATGAGTATCTCATACAATTTCTAAGGGCCAGGAATCTGGGAGTAGCTTAGCGAGGTGGTTCATGCTCAGGGTCTCTTTCAAGATGGCAGTTGGGTGGCAGTTGGTGCTCATCTCAAGGCTTCATTGGAACTGGAGAATCCACCTCCATAGTCACTCACATGGCTGTTTGCAGGCTTCACTTCCTCCCTGGTTGGTGGGCTGAGGTCCCCAGCACTTTGACACATGGGCTTCTCTGTAAGGCAGCTTAAACCATGACAGCTGACTGTCTCAAGAATGAGTGAGCCAAGAGAGAGGGATGGGGGAGGGGAGGAAGACCCAAAATGAAAGTCACAATCTCAGAAGTACTTCTATTATTAGAAATCAACTACTGAGTCTAGCTTACACCCAAGGGGTGGGAAATAAATCACAACTATGTTGAGAAGGTTAGGAAATGTGTAGTTATATTTTTAAGAATACCACTCAGCTCTTATAGACTGTTGCCATATGTGTTTTATCACATGTAAAGTACTACATTTTTTCCATGGGGGATTATGAGCATGGTAAAATTGAAGTCAGGAATCCTCTAATGTTTTTATAAAGATTAAAAATGAATTAAGGAGTTCTCATCATGGCTCAGTGGTAACGAACCCAACTAGTATCCATGAGGAGGTGGGTTCAATCCCTGACCTCTCTCAGTGGGTTAAAGTATCTGGAGTTGCTGTGAGCTGCAGTGTAGGTCACAGACACAGCTAGGATCCTAAGTTTCTGTGGCTGTGGTGTAGGCTGGCAGCTGTAGCTCCGATTCCACCCTTAGCCTGGGAACTTCCACATGCTGCAGGTGTGGCCCTAAAAAATAAAAAATTAAAAAAAGAAAAAGGAATTAATACCATGATGCACTACTGTACATGTTTTTGTTGAATTGGCGAATTAGTTATAAGGCAATGACAGATGTAGTAAAAAAAAAAAAAAAGTCATTTAGAGTGTCATGATGTTACTGAGAAAGAGGCTAATTATTCTTTTAGATTAAAATAATTCACATGTTATTTGGCTTTTTATTGAGATATTGGGGCCTATACCTCTATCAGTTTATGATGTAAACACTGTAATACGTGGAACACTACTTATTCAGTGAATGAGTGGCCAGTTACTGTTTATTTTACAAAATGCCATGATATCAAATTCAGAATATGTCAATATCAGGTTTGTCTAACACTTTATTTGTAAATTTCCAGAATGTGCTATTTCAGATTATATCAGGCAATATATTCTGAGTTTAGGTTTCATAGGTATTTTAATGCTTTTTATATTAATTTTGCTTAATATTGAATATGTTTCAAACACATAGTGCTTCATACATGATACTTATCTGTTCCAAATTTAGTGACAAATCCAGACCTTCTGAAACTTGAAGCTATCCACAGCAGATTTAAGACTTATTCTCCAAAGCTCACTTTGCTTCTGATGCAATAATGTAGGGGATTCAAATATAAGTAGGTAAATTGAAGGATAATTAGTTTGGCTCATGTTAAGGTGAAGAAATATTCCTTGAAATGAGTGAACCAAAAGGATAAAGTCATAAAAATGAAAATGCACAATCATATATTTTCTTGTTATAAATTTAAATTTCTAACATTTTGGAAACTATCTTCAAGTGATAAAAAGTAATTATAAAACAGTGAAGTAAAATTTCTACCTTAGAAATATAATATGCTAATTTGTAATTAGATAAGGTGATCAACAGTGTATCAAAATATAATGCCCAAGGATTTCTCCAGTATATTAATAATAATGACAAAAATAATCCTGTAGCTTTAATTTATCTAAACCAGACAATAATATACTCACCAGATCTTCTGAGATTATCTTATTTTATAAACTTTACAGAGGAAATTGTCTCATAGAAGTTAAATAAATTTCCCAAGGCACAAGTTCATAAGTATCAAGCCAGGATATTTAACCTGCTCTGCTTGACCCTAAGGTCTGTTTTGATCCTCCACTATTATGAAATTTTTGGAAGGCCTCTCTTATAAAAAAGCCTTTTTTGATGTTTTTAAAATGCATGTATTATTCTCAAAGAGAAGGAAAAGGCAAATCTGCAATGAAAACATAATAGCCTGTAAAATCTTAGTACAGTTAGTGCTCTGAATCCTCAAGTTCTGCATCCTCAGATTCAACCAACTATAGCTGGAAAAACAATTTTCCAGAAAGTTCCAAAAAGCAAAACTTGAATTAGTTATCCATTGGTGACTCTTTGCATAGGATTTACATTGTATTACATATTATAAGTGATCTGGAGATAATTTAAAGTCTACAGGAAGACCCATCAAAAATGGGCAGAAGATCTAAACAGACAATTCTCCAAAGAAAACATACAGATTGCCAAAAAACACATGAAAAGATGTTCAACATCACTTATTATTAGAGAAATGCAAATCAAAACCACTAAGAGGTACCAACTTACACCAGCCAGAATGGTCATTATCAAAAAAATCTACAAACAATAAATGCTGGAGAGGGTGTGGAGAAAAGGGAAGCTTATTACACTGTTGGTGGGAATGAAAATTGGTGCAACCACTGTGCAAAACAGTATGGAGATTCCTCAGAAAACTAAAAAATAGAACTACCATTTGATCCAACAACCCCACTCCTGGGCATCTATCCAGAGAAAACTATGACTCAAAAACATTCATGTACCCCAATGTTCACTGCAGCACTATATACAATAGCCAAGACATGGAAACAACCCAAATGTCCATAGACAGAGGAGTGGATAAAGAAGATGTGGTACATTTACACAATGGGCTATTACTCAGACATTAAAAGGAAAGAAATAATGGCATTCGCAGCAACATGGACGGACCTAGACATTGTCATGCTAAGTGAAGTCAGTCAGACAGTGAGACACCAACATCCTTTGCTATCACTTAACATGTGGAATCTAAAAAAAGGAGATAATGAACCTCTTTGCAGAACAGATACTGACTCACAGACTTTGAAAAACTTATGTTTTCCAAATAAGACAGGTTATGGGTAGAGGGATGTGCTGGGGGTTTGGGATGGAAATGCTATAAAATATGGTTGTGATGATCATTGTACAACTGGAAATGTAATAAAATGCATTGAGTAATTAAATATATATTTACAAAAAAATAAAGTATATAGGAAGATGTGCATCAGTTATACACAAACTACACCATTTTATATAAGGGATTTGAGCATCCAGTGATTTTGGTGTCTGAGGAGCACCAATCTCTCATGGATACCAAGGGGAAATTGTACTAAAATGTATATTTTTTAAACTGAGAACAGGTGAAATGAATTAAAAGTGATGCAAAGCACAGTACTAATATAATACTATTGTCAATAATTATTATCTTTCCATTCAGACATTTTTTCAACTATGTATATTTAACTCACCCCACATATACTATTTACAACATGGTATTTCACTTAGCAATGATTTCTCCCCATTTTCCTCATAATTAAATGTTCACACACCACATCATTTTTACTGGCACATTAACTAAAATCGTTGTACCCATTAAGCAACATTGTATTAACAATCATTTTCCCAAAATTTTCAATAAGCAGCACTGGAATGAATCTCCATAATGCTCTGCATTTACACACTCCTTGATTGATTTTATAGAATATTTTCTGAAATTTGGAATATATTTCCTACATATCATTATTAACCAATTAGAAAAATGTAATAAATTGAAAGATTTTCTCTTACAATAAAAACAGTGATTAATATACATGCAAAATTAAGAAAATCATCTCACCAAAAATTTGAAAAAGCCTGAAAAACTTTTAGAAGGGAATAAATACTAAATATGTATAAAGATATAGCATGCTCTTGAATATTATTATGCAAAATCACAAGGATAAAACAATTCCCCAGTCCATAAATTTAGTGGTCTTCTTTTTTAATTTCTGGAATTAAAATGCATCCAGAAGAGAAATCACAGAAAAATTACATATTCTTTTTAAATTGTATTGTGGTATGAATACAGAAAAAGCAAAAATCCTAAGTACCTAGCTCAGTGAACTTTAATAGGGTGTGAACTGACCCCTGTTGCCTTCACTCAGATTTTTTTTTTTAGCAGAATTAGGAGTTCCCTTTGTGTCTCAGAGAGTTAAGAATCCAACATAGTGTCCATGAGGATGCAGGTTCGATCCGTGGCCTTTCTCTGTGGGTTAAGGATCTGGCACTGCTGCAAGCTGCAGCTTAGGTTGCAGATGTTGCTCAGATCCTGTACTGCTGTGGCTATGGCATAGGCTGGCAGCTTGCAGCTTTGATTTGACCCTACCCCAGAAACTAAAATATGCTGTAGGTGTGGCCCTAAGAAGAAAAGAAAAAAAAATTTAAAAGGCAGAATTACATCAAAATACCAAAATAATTGTGTACCCCTACTAAGCACTGTCCACACTCTTCAAGGTAACAAGTTTCTAACCTCTAGTTTCATGACTTAATTTACTATATTTTGAATTCTTTGGAAATAGAAGTGTTCATTATGTACTCCATGTACTTTTCTTTCCCCTTTAGCAGTACTGTTGAGTGATTTATCCATGACAGTGTATGTATTGTAATTATTTTGTTGCTTTTATTTATTTATTTATTTATTTTTGGCTTTTTAGGACCACACCCGTGGCATATGGAGGTTCCCAGGTTAGGGGTCAAATCGGAGCTACAGCTGCTGGCCTACAACATAGCCACAGCAACACAGGATCCAAGCCATATTTGCAACCTACACCACATCTCACAGCAACGCTTGATCCTTAACCCACTGAGCGAGGCCAGGTATTGAACCCGCAACCTCATGGTTCCTAGTTGGATTGGTTTCTGCTTCACCATGATGGGAACTCCTGTTGCTCTATAATATTATTGTGTGGGAATACAAGAGTACTAAATCATTAAAACATAGAAGAACATTTGGGTTGTTTCAAATTTAGTATTCTATGAGTCGTGTTGTTGTTTCATCATGTTATGTGTCACTGGGTGAATATATGTATTCATTTTTGTCAGATGTATAAATATGAGTGGAATTACTGAATCATAGTGTGTGTAATTTAATCATGGTTTTATGTTTATTGGTCATTTGGATATGCTCACTTGTGAAGGCATTCTGTTTAGATTTTTTTGCCCATTTCTTTTTTCATAGTGGTTTTTGATTGTTTTATAGGAGTTTGTTATATAGGAGTAATTTTTCACATACCTAAATAGCAAGAATTTTTCCATGATGGACTGAGTTTTCATTCCCCTAGTGGTGTTTTTAAATTATACCTTACATTTCCTAATTTTTATATAGTTTAATTTAATATGTTTATTTTAATTTAACATGTTTTGTGTGTTTGTGTCTGTGTGTGTTGTATTTAAAATATCTTTGCATGCCCTAAGGTCATGAAAAACATTCACTTATTTTTCTTTTAATAGTTCTTGGTGAATAACTGTCACCTTTTTTTTTTTTTTTTTTTTTGCTTTTTAGGGCCGCACCTGCGGCATGTGGAAGTTCCCAGGCTAGGGGTCGAATTGGAGATACAGCTGCTGGCCTACGCCATAGCCACAGCAACATGGGGTCCTAGCCGTGCCATGACATACACCACGGCAACACCAGATCTTAACCCGCTGAGCGAGGCCAGGGATCGAACCCGTAACCTTATGGTTCCTAGTCCGATACATTTCCACTGCGTCATGATGGGAACTCCCCCTTGGCCTTTGGTTTAACTATAACAATCTCTGCTTTGTCACATTGTTGCCTCTTATTATGTGTGTGTTAGTGCCCCCTGCTTCTTTTATTATAAGGACCCTTGTGATGGTATTTAGGACCCAAGTGAATAATCCAGCATAATTACTTAATTTAGTGATATCTGCAAAGACCTTTTTTCCAAATAAGTCAAATATTTCCGAATATTTATGGGTTCAGGCATTGGACCATGGACATCTTTGGGGGGACATTTTTCAGTTTACCACATGTATATTCATTATCTACCACCAATGTCAGGATATAAAACAAGTCCTCTTGTTATCTTTTTATAACAACACCTGCCTCTGTCTCCACCCATTTCCATCCCTCTTCCTAATCTATGGCACCTATTAGTCTGCTCTTCGTCTATTTTTCTCAATCTGATAATAGTATATAAGTGAAGTCATGCACTATATAACTTTGGAGGATTGGCTTTTTCATTCAGCATAGCTTTCTAGAGATTTATCCAAGTGTTGTGTTTATCAATGGTCTATCCTTGCTGTGAGTAGTTTTCCATGGATGTTACCGAAGTTGGCATAACTATTCACTTGTTGAAGGTACTCTATGCGGTTTCCAAATCTAGGCTGTAACAAACAATCCTTCTAACAACATGTGTTTACAGGTATCTCTGTGAAAGTTTTTATTTCTCTGGGATCAATGCCCAGGAATGTAATTACTGAGTCATTTGGAACTGCTAAAGGTTTAAAACTGAATCATTAAATCTTGGACCCCTTGACAATTGAGATTTTAGAGCAGAAAGATATCCAATATAGCTAATGCTTTCCTTGGAAAACCTTCTTTATAAAAAAAATTATAGACTTACTAAGATCACGTTCAGTGTTTATGGCTTCTTTTTTTCAAGAAGTTTCCTTAGGCTCCCTTTAAACAGATTTTTATTGTGGGTTATATGAGTCTGAATGATATTCTATGAAAAATCTGTCCATTGCAACTCAGATTTCTTCTCAAGGAGAATCTTTGTTCTCTTCTTCATTGCCACTTCTGCTGTATTTTTCCCACAAGTTCAGCTGATGTACCTCTACTCTGACAGTGAACATAGTTTAGACCGAGGCTGAAATATCTATTGCCAAGAGTAATGTGTAAGTAAGTATATTGACCTAAGGTTCCATTAAAAATGGATATTAAAGAGTCTATCTAAATCCTATTACCAATGAGAACAAAGATCCATAAGCAAATCTTCAGCAAATACATAATTATCTGCATACAACAAAGAGAAAAATTCACCTTCAGGAATTTTTCAGGCCTTAAAGACCAATCTCATCGTTCTTCTTGAACCCCTAAGAAATTCTTCAGGCAGTGTGACATAGTGATAAATTACTTTTTGGTGTTCACTGGTATTGGACAAGTCTGAGAGAAGACAGAAATACTCAGAGGTCAAATGTTACTGACTTTCTGGCCCCTGAATATTTGTATGAACAGTTGTGAAGATAAATGGGAATTCATTTGGAAAATGTTATATAATAACACAAAAAAATCCAATTTTTCTTCAGCTGACAATGTATATATTGTTTCTTAATTTTCTCTAATAATGGAAAATACTTCCATAGTAAACATGAAGAGTAAGTTACAGCATGGGAATTTAAACATGTGTTTTAATAATGAAAAAACTCATGTTATATATGTTGAATTCCTCTCCCCCTCCCATTTTTTGGGATGTTGTCATCATGTTTATTAATCCTAAAGATGTAATATTTTGCTATTTTCTTAATATGTCACTTATTTAATACGTCTATTTCTCATATAGGTAATTAAAATACCAAACAGGCATGGAATATGTTTACTTACCTTATTAAAGTGTCTTGAATTTTTCAGAACCTGTAAGACATCAGTTTCATATAGTTGTCTAGATATTAAATACTTCCTAATTTATATTTTTGACATGCATACATTGAGATCTATCACACTTTTGCTTAAAAAAGAAGTTAGTAAAAATAAAACCAATCCAATTTTAAAATATCAGTGAATTTCCTTCTAGTGTTTCTGATTCTTATACTAATATGATTTAGGATGATTAGAAATTAGAAAATCTTTGTGTCTCTCCTTTTATAAAAATAAATATAAAATATCTTAAGCCATAATAGGCACAATTAGTCTACTTTAAAAATCATTGTTAAAAATATAATAAATTCAAATTGATCATAGTTATGCAACACAAAACTACAAAGGTACATGATACAGTTTCTGCTGTAAAATAAGAGAACATTTTTCTTACCTCTGACCCTTATTATAGACATTTTCAATGAATTAAAAATACAAAGAAGATAAATATGTGCTTTTAACTAGAAGTCATTCCTTACTAAATTTCAACATTTAAAACTCGCTAAAAGAACTCGGCCAAGCAAAACAACAATCAACATGTGTTGAAAGATTGTAACTTCAGCAAAACTTCCATGAATAGTTTCTCTAACCAGAAAAGACTGAAATTCTTTAACAGTTGTCCCCTTGCTCATTTTAAGTTGGACTTACTTTAATGTGAATCTTGAATAATTGTGTGTGTACCATCTCTGCTTATAAACTGGGATACTTTTAAAAATCATTATTAAATTATGTCTGTGTGGCCCAAAATATATAGTTTGGCTCTGTTTAAAGTACTCCATGGGATTCAGTAATTTGCTGTGTCTAGGAGTAGTGTTCATACTTGTGAGGGCTATTCAGGGAAGGATTTTCTCACTGTGGTACTGATTCAGTGAACTGGTTAACACAATTTACATAGATATTTGCCTATTTGCAAAAATATATTTTATATTGTATAGGTTATCTATTTCTGTATAACAAATTACTACCAAACTCAACATTTTAAATAGCAACAAATACTTAATACCTCACATAATTTTTGTGTGTTAAGAAAGCCGGAGCGACTAAACTGAGTGGTTTGGGCTTAGCCTTCAAGGTCACCTTCAAGAAGTGTTGGCAGGGGCTTCCATCTTCTGAGATCTCAACTGGATCTGAAAGACACACTCATCCACATGCTGCTGATGGTTGGCAGGAGGCCTCCTTTTCTTCCTATCTGGGCTTCTGCTTGAGTGCCCACATGATAGAATAGCTGGCTTTCCCTCAGAGTAGATAATCCAAAGGAGCACAAGGAAGAAGCTTTCTTGGCAGTCCCACCCCATATTTTCTATAATAGCCTTATAGTTTACACAGCTTGACCCCACTCAGTTTCAGAGGGGAACACACAGATACGTAAACGCCAGAGGGAAACTCATGGAGTTCATAGATCATTGCTGACAATATCTTTTTTTTTTTTCTGTCTTTTTGTCCTTTTAAGGCGGCACCCACTGCATATGGAGGTTCCCAGGCTGGGGGTCTAATCAGAGCTGTAGCTGCCAGCCTACGCCAGAGCCACAGCAACTACCAGATCTGAGCAGCGTCTGCCACCTACACCACAGCTCACGACAATGCCAGATCGTCAACCCACTGAAAGGCTAGGGATTGAATCTGTAACCTCGTGGTTCCTAGTTGGATTCGTTTTCTCTGCGCCTTGACGGGAACTCCTGCCGACAATATCTTAACTCAAATGCCCAACTCTGTTAAGAATGTTAGACACTCTAATAGTTATAAGAGTACAGTATCACAAAGACTGCCCTACGCAAATGTTTGTTCCCAACCACTTTACATCCTGAAAAAGTAAATTTATTATTTATTATTTTAGCATGTCAGAAAGTAGTGGTACTGTATATTGCAGCATTAATTTTCCTTACTAAGGGTATATTAATATTGATTATAAGACTTTGAAGATACTCTTGCATTCTGTATACCTAAGCAAGTACAATTCTAGTTCTACGGTTGTTTTAGTTGAGTCACACTGTCTACTAACGTTTGTTTCATAGAGGGTTAATCCTTTATATTTCCTAGTATCGACTATTGTATCAAATGTGAAATTAATTTTTTATTTTGCGGATCGTGTTCTTTGATATCTACCCAACTGTGCATTCTCTACTCATCCTCATTTCCAAAAAGTTCTGGAACTAGAACAGAGAAGTGTGTTAGAAACACAGTACTATAAAGTGTTGGCAGGACAATCAATGCCCTTTAAGGCATTTCACTGTGGTATCTCTTCATTTTATCTTTCCTTCCTCTTACTAGGAGTCCCTCTCTCCTACTTTGTACCTAGGAAATGCTTTTAAATAAGAAATGTGTAATTACATTCCATTCTCTTAGTGAATGCATGAGTCAGAAACCAAGTTTAAATACAACAGGGAGATCAGATCTGGCCAGGCTAGAGTTTGTATCTTTTCCAAAGCTGCTATTTCTATTCTGAAAGCAAAGCATCTCAGCTTTGGGAGAAATTCAAAGGTTGTATGAACTTCACACCAGTCTGATGCTAGAACCTTTTCCATTGTTCCTCTGCCAAATATAAACCCGTTAATGTTGAAGGGCATTTAATCACAGGGAACTCTATTATTTCCAAAGGGAAGATTGATCAAGTTCTGTGAGCTCTTCGCTATACTGAGTTTCACAATTATAATATTTTTTCAATGTAATCATTTTTCATTTATAACATATTGAATATCTCTAGTTCCTATAACTGTTTTTCATAAGAAGTCAGGATTATTCTCCTTATCATTTACCTTTGATTCAGGGAAGATTCCTACCTGCACTTAAGACCTACCCCTGGAGTTCCCGTCGTGGCGCAGCAGAAACAAATCCTACTAGGAACCATATGGTTGCGGGTTCAATCCCTGGCTTTGCTCAGTGGGTTAAGGATCCGGCATTGCCGTGAGCTGTGGTGTAGGTTGCAGATGTGGCTCAGATTTGGCATTGTTGTAGCTGTGGCACAGGCCTGTAGCAACAGCCCCGATTAGACCCCTAGCCTGGGAACCTCCATATACAGTGGTGCGGCCCTAAAAAGAAAAAAGACAAAAAAAAAAAAAAAAGACTTACCCCTGTTTTTCTTCTACCCTAATCAAGAATTCTGAAACAAATGAAATTACACTGCGATTAGAAAATGGAACTATAAAATCATCTCCCATTTCATAATGGAGATGTACAGTCACTTGAACGAGATGGAAGTGTTTATGGGCTGGTAGATACAACCATATTAAAGACTGTCATTAAGAGAGGAATTAGTAAAATGGAATGATACAGAGAGCAGACACTAAAGCCAAAGGTTGCCAGTGGTCACACTAGAAATTCAGAAGGAAGAAAAAATCTTCTGTAATTAACCCTGGGTATTATGATCTTATTAGGAACGCTGTCACTTTTGTGGACTTGTGTGGCTCACTATATTTTTCCATCAATAGTAAAGCTTTATATTATGCACATAATCTTTTTTTCCTATTCCATTCTCAGAAACTATGATTTTTAAATTAGTTTCCTGTGTAGATCTGTCTATAAGAAATAACTCTAGTAGTTATTCTGGAAAAAAGTATTGCAATCTATATGATAATTTAAGTGCATAAATTGGTGTTCTGGACCAACCCTATCCTGAGTTCGATTAATGGGAGATGGCCACATTTTCTGTATAAAAATCAAAATTGTCATTTCTCAACAAGCCAACCCCCCTTGGACTGAGCTTAGCCATTTAACATTCATATAGTTACAAGTCCATTATGGTAGACTGAATGATGTTTCCCCAAAGATGTCCACACGCTGATCTCCAAGGAGGAAAACATTACATTTACAGCATGTAGACCTTTATAGATGTGTTTAAGGATCTTAAATGGGCAAGGTTTGGCCTGCATTATCCAGGTGGACCTAATATAATCATACAGACCCGTGTAAGAAGGAAGTAGGAAGATCAGAATCAGAACAGATGTGAGAGTAGAAGCAAAGATTGGAGCAATACATTTTCAGGATGGAGCCATAAGCCAAGGAATGCAGGCAGCTTCTAGAAGCTAGGAAAAGCAAGGAAGCAATCCTCCCCAGTCTCCAGAAGGAATACAGCTCTGCCAAGAAAGTGGTTTTAACCTGTATGGCTCATTTTGGATTTCTGACCTCCAGGACTGGAAAATAATAAATGTGTATGGTTTTAGGTCACCAATTGTTAACAGCAACACATGGAAACTAATGTTATGATTCATCTTTGAAGATTTTTAGATGTACCTAATTGACCTTTATTTTAACATCTCCATCTTGCATTGAAAATCTTTTTCTTCTTCAAAATGTGTCTATGCGTATACACATAGACACATATATATGTATATGTATACACATATACATATGTATACACATACACACAGTTACGCATATACATGTATACATATATATACACATATGTGCATACACACATGTATGATATCACGAGAAATTTTCTTCTGTGAAAAAAACAGTTTTTTTGTACATAGTCTGATGTCTATATTCCTTTCTATTAGATTCTATGTTGTATTTGTGAATTTTTAAATCACAGTAAATTTTCAGTTGTGGGCACATGATTTGTTAAGGCCTTGTGAAAATCCGTATAAAAAGCTAATAATTTTTTGAACTAAAAAGTCAGATACCATTAAATCTTTCCCTAAAGAAACTTCTAGGCCTGTTGGCATAAGCTGTGAATCTTTCCAATATTTAAATTTCAAATAATAGTATTTTTTAGATAAATTTTCCTAGAGATTAGGAAGATAGGAATAGTTTATTGAGGCCCAGTATCAATGACATTACAATAAAAGGAAGACAGAAGCCACTTTCTTCTTTAAACATAAATGCCAAAATCTTAAATTTAGTAGCAAATTGAATCAAGCAAAACATAATAAAAGTAAGATGGAGTTTGTTTCAGACACATGTGGTTAGTTTAAGTTTGAAACCCAATCAATGTCAAAATTTGTATAGAATGTAGGAGAAAAACATCTTTTTTTAATAGAAAATAAAATTTAATATCAATTTATAATAAATTTCTTAGAAAACTAGATAGATGACAATATTTCCTTTATCAGATAAAGAGTATTGAAACATATATTCATAAATTAATAAAAACATTTATGTGTTAGTCATGTTTCTCCAGAGAGAGAATGAATAGGATACATATATATATATATATATATAAAGATGAGTACATGTATGTTTGTAATGACATTATTCACTACAGCATGTGTAGAAGTGAGATGATTTACTGATGCAATGCAATGTGCATCAGTAGCATTATGAATAAACAAATATTGGTATTTATATCCCAGGCAATACTATATACCTTCAAAAAATCAAACTATGGCTGTACATTAGGAAATGAATAAATATATGCACACACACATGTAAAATATTAAGTAAAAGAAACCACACACAAAAGATAACATCTCATATCATTTAATTACTTCAAGTTCATTTACTGCAGAGTAAATCTATGGAGATAAAATCTCGGTAGGGAATCAGTGACCTGAAGAGGGTAAACTAGCAATGTTTTAATTTTTGAGCTGGGTGGTGACTACAAAAATGCTTTTACTTTTTTTTTTTTTGTCTTTTTGCCTTTTCTAGGGCCACTCCTGCAGCATATGGAGGTTCCCAGGCTAGGGGTCGAATCGGAGCTGTAGCCGCCGGCCTACGCCTGAGCTACAGAAACGTGGGATCTGAGCCGCGTCTACACCCTACACCACAGGTCACGGCAATGCCGGATCCTTAACCCACTAAGAAAGGCCAGGGATCGAACCCGCAACCTCATGGTTCCTAGTCAGATTCGCAACCACTGAGCCACAACAGGAACTCCAAAAATGCTTTTACTTTATAAACATCATTAACATGTATGTTTAAAATGTGTATGTCCATCCACATCTATGAAAATGTACTCCAGGAACAGATACATTTTCAAAGTAATGCAAATATCCAGAAGAGAAATTGCTTGGGAGGAATTCCAGCCTCTCTGAAGAACATCCTAAAGCAGGAAATAAAATTTAACTGGTCCGTGGAGACTGGGACTGGATGTTTATAAACAAGTTTGCTTCTAGGAGTTCCCGTCGTGGCACAGTGGTTAACGAATCCGACTAGGAACCATGAGGTTGCGGGTTGGGTCCCTGCCCTTGCTCAGTGGATTAACGATCCAGCGTTGCCGTGAGCTGTGGTGTAGGTTGCAGACGCGGCTCGGATCCCGCGTTGCTGTGGTTCCGGCGTAGGCCGGTGGCTACAGCTCCGATTCGACCCCTAGCCTGGGAACCTCCATACGCCGCGGGAGCGGCCCAAGAAATAGCAAAAAGACAAAAACAAACAAACAAAAAAAACAAAAAACAAGTTTGCTTCTTCCTACACTTGGTAGCTGAGACAACTGCCTCTTGTCTCTGTTTTTCTCTCCATGCCCTCTCTGATAATTTTGCTTCTTTTTTTGCTAATTATCTTTCTTTGCTTATTCATGTGACTTCTACTTCTGCTTAATTTTGGTCCTTGCAAGTGGCTTTGGTTCACTGTGTCACTGATGTTAGATCATTTGCTAAGTCCATTTTTACTTTAGATACCTATAGTCATTTCTGATATCCTTTATCAATGAGAATCTAAATTCTAGATTCCCAGGAGACAATGATTAGCCAATTTAATTCAGGTACCTATCTTGGGCCCAATCTTAGGTAATGAAGATATAATAGTGTGGTAATTAGGGATGCTTCAACCAAGGTATATAAATTAAGAAGTTTTGACTTTTTTTTTCTTTTAAGAAGAAACTATATGATTGGGAAGAATTAATTGAAGTATCTATTGCACTTGTTCCCTCTGTGGGTGATTGAAATAAAACAGCAGAGTACAGTGGTTTTCCAACCTTTGTTCTCATACAGTCTTGATTGATACTGCAAGAGCTTTTATTTACCGGCAGTATATCTATCAATATTTTCACATAAGAAATTAATAGTAGGAAATTATTAAAATATTTAATTCTATAAAATAATGACAGCATTGCATATTAGCATATCACCTGTTTTATGAAAAATAACTACTTTCAAAAAACAAAAACCTAGTGAGGAGAGTGTCGTTATTTTACATTTTTGCAGATCCCTTTCGTGTCTGACTTAATAGAGGACAATTCATTTCACATATCTCTATGCTTTCAATCTGTTCCAATATTATGTCTCTTTTAGTCTGTGGAAAACTCCACTGTACAGTCAAGAGGGAACAGAGATGAAAAAGGAATAGAGCATCTTGGTAGTTAATGGATTCCTAGTCAGATTTGTTAACCACTGAGCCACAGCAGGAACTCCTTTTTTTTTGTCTTTTTCTTGTCTTTTCTAGGGCTGCACCTGCATCATATAGAGGTTCCCAGGCTAGGGGTCTAATTGGAGCTGTGGCTGCGGCCTATACCACAGCCACAGCAACGAGGGATCTGAGCCACGTCTGCAACCTCTATCCACCACAGCTCACAGCAACGCTAGATCCATAAACCTCTGAGCGAGGCCAGGGGTCAAACCCGCAACCTCATGAAATATTTCTGATCTCCCAGGTGCCTTGAAAGAATCTCCAGCAGCCCTACAACCCCTGAACAACCCTGAAATTTGCTGATGGGCTGGAGGTAGGATATTTCTGGGCCAAGTAGACTCAAGTTCAAATTTCAGTTGAATCAGTTTTTTTTTTTTTCCTCTTGAAAGTATATTTTCCTTTGCTGCCAAATGGTTCTGTTAAGATCTCACAAAATTATTGGGAGATTATTTTAAAGATGACATGAGACTTACATAAAGTTATTTACTACTGCTACTAAGAATAACACTATGTATAGAATTTTTATTTCATTGAAACTTCACTGCACCTCCAGCTTTGCTGTATGTATTTGACACAGATTGACTTACAAGAGGTCTAAGAGTTAAGTTCCATTTTGAGTTCTATTTTATAGATACAGAAACTGAGAGAAAAACATTGCTTGTCTAAAATAACACAGCCAGTCAGTAAAGGAACAGGATATGAAGTAAGGCATTATTCTAAGGCCAGAGCGCCTGTTCTTAGCTTTGATGTGCTCTCTTTGGCAACTAAGATCCAACAAGGAATATTAGTGAGTTTTCTTAACTGACATATTCTACTCTAATATAGAACCTAACATGTTATTCTTATTTACTCTGGTTGAAGTCGATAGTGATTTAATTCTATTTCTTCTTGGACTATAAAAGCATATTAAGGATCCACTATCCTTTCTTTGGCATCATGTCATATGCAATTCTGATTTGTTTGATGATAACTACTACTTCAGCAGCATTTGAAATGAGCTGGATGGCATTCAGATTTAACTCTCAAAACAATCTTCCAAAGTACATACTGTTCATATATACATTTTAGAAGTGAACAGGAAGTAATTGGAACCTAAGACCCTGTCCTCCAGAAGAGAGGTCGGTGACGATAAAGCTAAAATTGGAACTGACATATGCTAATACTGGAGTTCATTCACTTCACCTCTGAGTTATAACTTCTCTGATCACCTATTATATTGTAGAGAGTGGGCAGAGGCAGAAATATGGTATCAATTTATAGCTCTTTAGTGTTGCTTCATTATTTTATTTGAACTATCACGTCTCAAAACATGTAGCAAAAATACCCAATCCCTTGATATTGTGGAATATCTTATTAGTGCAAATCAGCCCTTTCCTTGGTTTGCTTTTAGTAGTCAGTTGTCTATAAGTGGTGATAATCAATGGCAGTGTGGTGCTATGTTTAGTTATATTGAGCTGTGTTAGTGGTAAAAACCTGTTGAGAGAGTGGGGGTTGGGGAACAAGGGGAGGGAGATGTTACAATTTGAAACATCTTTGAAATTTCTTACTGAAAGTTGCTGGGAATAATTTCCCTCCCTCCTTCCCTCCCTTCCTTCCTTCCTTCCCCCCTTTATTTTCTTCCTTTCATGGTGAGCTACCCTGGACCCTTTTTTGGGAGGGGTTAGTATTCTGGACTGACCTCTGCTAGATTTTTCCTTACAGGAATCTTTATTTAATTTTTCAAATGTGAGTTTGGGCATGTTGTTGCTGTTATATCTGTGTGTTAATTTTGTCTAATATGGGAAATGAGGGTATATTAATTTCTAAAAATAGTATCTAGAAGTTTTAAATTTTTAAAATTGAGATATAGGTGACATACAACATTAATTTGAGGCATACAACACAATGATTCACTATTTGGATAAATTGCAAAATGATCACCACATTGATCACCACTATGTCTAGTCAACATTCATCACTACGCATGGTGACAGTTCTTTTTCTTGTGATGAGAACATTTAAGATCTACTTTGTCAGCAACTTTCCAATATTCAATACAGGATTATAAACTATAGTCACTATGCTGTACATTACATTTCCCAGGGCTTATTTTATAACTAGAAATTTGTTCCTTTGACTTTCACTGTTTTTATGCACCCCAACCCTCTCTCCTTTCAATTGGCAGTTACATGGCAAAAGAACATAGAAAGATATTCACACAGATACTATTTTATTAAACAAAAAGAAGTTATAGGTGTTTTTCAAAATTGTGTGACTAGCTTATTTATATTACTCCTTTACCTTATATCTTTTTTGATCTTATGTATCTATTGGTATTCATATAAAAGAGTAATGATATGCAATATACTTATTTCTCTTTGGATGGTTTTATTTATATTGTTATGATTTTAATATTTTTGTATAAGAACTCCCAGTAGTGGAAAACAAAATGAGATTTCAAGTTAAAATAAGAACTAACTTTAAAGGGGAACATTGTGCTATATTAGGCACTATTTAATAACTTCTCCAATTTTCTAATTTTTTTTTTCAGGACTGTTTAGTTTTCCTTTCACTGGTTGAATTCTGTTCAATTAATAGGCCTTAAGTTTACCTTTGGGGCTCAACTGCCAAAAACATCCAAGGGTTAGTGAAAACAACTTTGTTATCATCAGTCTTTTTATAGCAATGGATAATCTGAAGCAGGCAACCTTGTGACATAATTTATTTTCAGACTTTTTAGAAGAACATGGCCTCCAACTGTAGCTATAATTTTACTGACTGTCAGTTGAAAATATATAGAAAAAGATGTGCTATTCACAGAATTCTCTATAAAAGCTTTAAAGATTATACATTTCAGCATATTCACCTGACAACCCATGCTTTAGTGCACATAAAAATAATCATACATTGAAAAGAAATAAACTTTTTATGGACTATAAAATGCATGGAACAAATTGTATTCTTTAAATTATGTCTGAGAAAGTCAAATGAAATTAAACAAAGGTGACATAAGTAATAGCTTAATATTATATATTATAATGGCATAGCATAATGCTAAGAAGTAGAATTTTTAATATTTTAAAAAGTAAGCATATTCCTTCAGTAAACTCACTAATCTATTCTTGTATAACTACAAGTTGAGATTTATTTTTGCATTTAGAAGTAAAAACTCAACTACAATACATTTTTGATCTTAAAAGCTAAACATTAAAACCCTTTATTTTTCAGATCCCAGTTCATATGGTATTTTCAAACTCTAGTTAATGTTCAAAATATAATCTTTAAATACAAGATATGACATTGAACATGTAAAAGGGAATTACTTTTTAAAAGCTATATAAAATTGTGAAACAAACAAGAATGATTTGTTCCAAAATAATAATTTGAGTAAAACGGTAACCTGACTATTTTACAGTCTATACAAACAGTGTCTCTCATTAGACATACTAAAATTCCTATAAATTCTGAAAGACAAATAACTTTAAAAACATAATACTGGACAAAACAGTTATGACTCTTTCTCGAAGTCATTAGAAATATAAATGCAAAAGTTAGGCTTAGAAGTCAAATAAATCACAAATACCTGCGGGGGGAAAAAATGAGGCATTTGTTAGAGTAGTAAATGGCCAATTGACAGTATGTGGGGCCTTCAGTGACCAAAACTTGGTTTTAGAGTAAAAACTGTTCATTATTATTTTTCAAAATTTCTTTGAACACTTTAATGACATAGTAGAATTTGCCACAATTTGATCACAATACTAATTTTTAAGTAATTGTTTATTCCATTGCTCAAGACCAATGACTGAAAACATTAGTTTTCAAATCTTACATTCCAAACATTCATAAGAATCAGCTGAAGAGCTTGTTTAAAATGTATTTTCCGGACAATGCCCAAAGATTGTGATTCTGTAAGTTTAGGTTGGGGCTCTAGAATCTGTACTTTAGGCCATCTGAAGCATTAAGTAAGCAGGACATGTTCATAGATTTTTTTTTGGGGGGGTAGGGTACTTAAATGTTAAACTACCCTGAAAAGGCCAAGCACTTATGCACAGATTTTCTATTTTTAGGATTAAATACATTCAGTAGCATGCTATTACTATTATTAATTTTAAGATGCTAGGCATATAAATGTAGTTATACAGATAATAAAATACTTTGATGATATTTTAATAACTGATAAATTTCCATTCCTCCCATCTTTCCTCTATTAAAGAGGGCTTATTTATCATTAAATCTCTTCCATAATTACATATATGTATATTCTGCTCTGGAATTGTCACAGGGCATTAGGTCTAAGACGGCAAGCCCACATACTAATGAAAACATTTTGTTACTTCTTTCCAAGTTTTGTTATCTTCACTTGTATCAAAATGGGTATATATTGACTCTGTGCTGTCAAAACATTGATTCTTAAGGGCATGAAGATATAAACAGTTTTTGAAACTAAAGTGAAAGTATGAAATGAAATTTTGTATTATTATTATTATTTTTTTGTCTTTTTGCCTTTTCTTGAACTGCTCCGGCAGCATATGGAGGTTCCCAGGCTAGGGATCTAATCAGAGCTGTAGCCACTGGCCTATGTCAGAGCCACAGCAACGTGGGATCTGAGCCGTGTCTGAGACCCACACCACAGCTCACAGCAACACCTGATCCTTAATCCACTGAGCAAGGCCAGGGATTGAACCCGCATCCTCATGGATTCTAGTCGGATTCGTTAACCACTGCACCACGATGGGAACTCCGAAACTTTGTATTTTGCATTTTTAGTGTATGATTCTATTTATGGCCATTTATATCAGTAATGCAATTTATTTTCTAGTTCACAAGTACCCAAAATACATACAACTTTTTAAATGTGTATGAATTTATCTTATACCGTTCACTTTATTTAATTACCCTAAGAAAATTACATTTTTATGTTTATTTTCTTAAATTTTTATTTATTTTTGTATTATAGTTGATTTACAGTATTCTGTCAATTTTCAGCCATATGGCAAAGTGACCCAGCCATACACACACACACACACACACACATTCTTTTTCACGTTATCTTCCATTATATTCTATCACAAGTGATTGGTTATAGTTCCCTGTTTTATACAGTGACTTCATTGCTTATCGATTCTATATGTAATAGTTTACATCTACTAACCCAGACTCCCAGTCCATTCCACTCCTTCCCCCTTCCCTTGGCAACCACAAGTCTGCTCTGCTCTCCATGTCTGTGAGTCTCTTTCTGCTTTGTACATAGGTTCATTTGTGCAACATTTTAGATTCCACATATAAGGGATATCACAAGGTATTTGTCCTTCTCTTTCTGATGTCCTTCACTTAATAGGAGGATCTCTTGTTGCATCCATGTTGCTGCAAATGGCATTATTTCATTCTTTTTATGACTGAGTAGTATTCCATTGTGTATATATACCATATCTTAATCCATTCATCTGTTGATGAACATTTTGTTTGTTTCAGGGTCTTGGCGATTGTAAATAGTGTTGCTATGAACATACGGGTGCATGTATCTTTTTGAATTATAGTTTTTCCTAGGTATTTGCCAAGGAGTGTGATTGCTGGATATGGTAGTTCTATATTTAATTTTTTGAGGAACTTCCATACTGTTTTCCACAGCAGTTGTACCAATTTACATTCCCACCAATAGTTTTGAAAGGTTCCCTTTTCTCCATACCCTCTCCAGCATTTGTTATTTGTAGACTTATTAATGATAGCCATTCTGACTGGTGTTAGGTGGTAAGTCATTATAGTTTTGAGGAAAATTACATTTTTGATGTAACTTTTGAAGTAATACATCCACAAGAGAAGCTGGATTTTACTTTTTGCATATATTTTGTAGTAAACATGTATTTATAACCAAATGTACATTTTTCCTAATGTTACATACAATGGAGGATGGAAAATAATGATGTACTTCTTAGAATATTTTAAAAGTGAACAAATGAAACATCCAAAAGAACAGTAAAAAAAAAAATTGTGAGCATTACTTTTGATCGTACAATTATTTTCTCACAGGAGTAAAATAATATTGTAAGACTTATGCTGGGTGAGCTGCACTAGTGACTTTTAATCATATATATCAATAGAAGGGGATTAAACATGGCTAATCACAATGATGATGTATTAGTAAGAATTTTAATATTCACCTTAGTATATATGGCAACCTCTAAATTCAGATATTTGAAATGTGTTACAAAAGAGTAAAAGTGCACCTTGAAGGTGAGTTTAAAAAATACTGAAAATCTGCTCACTTTCATTTTCTAGTCAGGGAACAGTCCACTTGACTATCATATAATAAAAAGTGAACATGTATAAAATTTGATTAAGCTCATCAGTGAGGGATATAACAGAAGAATAAAGGCGAATCAAAGAGTGCTTGAAGATGTTGGTATTTATCAGCATTTAAAAACTGAAAAATATTGGACTAAAATAAGATTACTTGGTTAGACAAAAAACTGATTGATGTGCTTCAGGTCGATAATGCTATTAGCTTTGATAGTATCTCCTATGATGGACAAAACCATTTGCATTTGAGCTGACCTAAAATCTATGCGTTATCATGTAATTTACAGAGTATTGACCTCTAATCAATAGTGAAGACCTATATAAGACAAAGATATTCTTCTAGATATTTAAGTAATCTTTGAGAACTCTATTAAGATAAGGCTTTGAAAGGGTGTGGCATCTTCTGACTTTTAGATAATTTTTCCTGATATTTTTTCTGGCTTCTCCTTTTCTCCACATCTCTTCTGTAATATTATACTGTCTAGTTTATGGTTACCATTTAATAAACTTCCTCTCTCCTTTTGCTAGAATAACACTTCCCTGGAGAGAAGGAAGTAATTAAGTGTGTGAATTCAAAGGGGCTCCCTACAGGGCTATAGGCATCATGCTAAGTAAGAGTAAATAGAAATTGTTTGCAATGTCAACAATTAGAGCAGACAAAGTCAATAAGAATTTAGAGGTAAGATTAGCAATAGATAAGCCACTAAATAGGAAATATTTCTTTTGAGAGTTAATGGAATCTTTATTTGGAAAGTTCTGAGATTCTTAGTGTCTCTGTGAGCATACAAATGTTGCAAACAGATTTTTCATTCTAATTTTAGATATTTTGGATGTTGCATTAAAAATGCCTTCATGTTTTGAACAGATGTAATTAAATGTTATTTAATGTGCCCTTCAAAATGAGACACTTCAATAATTTACTGTACTTCATTCCGCAGTGCTTAAGTCCAGAGCAGTGATTACACCAAATTGATCTCTTGACATTTTTCACAGCACTTCATTTTTAAAATAGTTGGTCTTGTACACATGCATATCAACCAAAAATATTGTAATTCAGAGGAGCTCTTCAACAAACTGTCAAATAAATCTATCCACCTTCAATGCTTAATTCACTTGAAAGCTAAATCCTATAGATTTGATGGTTACCTAAATGAGTGTAATTACTCTTCATTTTAGGGCTTCTAAAAATGCTGCTTCTTGTTTAAAATTACTCAATTTGCATTCACCTCGGTGTATGTGGATGTTATTTGTTGTTTGAAAGCCTAATTTAAATAAAATTTAATTTAATATATTTAAGTGCCTAATATACCTAAATCTCTTCTTGTGATCACATGCATCTCTTCTTTTCTTTTCTCTTCCAAATTATTTAATCTCCTTAGTTTATGGCATTCCCCTAAATTCAGATATTTAAAATATGTTACAAAAGCGTAAAAGTGCCCCATGAAGTTTAGTTTCAAAAATACTGAAAATCTATTCACCTTCATTTGAATGAATGAATGGTTCATTGGGCAGTTAAAGGGTAGAAAAGAAAAGAGATATATAGAGAGATTAATCTGAATGTGATAGTTTGGTCATTTTTCCCAAAATAGGAGCTTTGTTCCTGCTGTTTAACACTCCTAAAGGCAATGTATTAGGATCTGGTTCTGTCTGGATTGTTTTCATTAACTGACCTGGTAGAACATAATGGGGTTCCAGGCAAACAATTTAAGATGTTGCATTTAAAAAACATATGAATAAAACTTTATTTAAGATATAAATCGGCATGAGCTCAAATGAAACACTGAAGAGAAACCATTATGGAATAATTCGGACTCAAACAAGGAGAGCCAACTAGGTTTTTGAAAGAAACATCTAATCAATCAAACAAAGCAAATACATTACTTAAGTATGTGATCTTTACCTGATACACACATACTCCATTTCGTTATAAAAAGTTTAATATTCTGGTATTTCTGAACACTTCAACTAACATTTACTGAATGTTTGCTATAGCCTTAGCCTTGCGCCTACAATTAGAGCAGACACTTTATGTCTGCTGTTTTAGTTATACTCACAATTCCATGTTTTAGATTTATATTTTTATCACAGTTTAAAAAGTAACAAAGCAGATATTTCAAGAAAATCACCCAACCTCACACAGGTAATGAATGGCAGAACTGAGTTTTAAATAGTAACCTAGAACTTTTAGGCCCATCTTTTTTTTTGTTTCATCAAACTTTCTTTATAAAACTATGGCAATTGTTGTAAGGTCAGTTTTTGATGACTTTACACTTGGGTTAAGAAAAATAAGTTGGCACAGATGTTTTTAAACAGTTACAAGTCTTCTTACTCTCTTTAAGAATTTACACAATTTTTCAATTCACTGAGGGCATTCTTATCACCCTATAAAAACCTCTCATTACATTACACTTGTGTTGTTTTATTTTGTTTTTTTCCCAGTTGACTCTGCTTAGATTAAAGCACTAATGTATTGAGCCAGTTAAATTAATTTTAGTTAAAAAGATTAAATTGGAGTATCATTTATTGGGCCCTAAAGGAACATTAATATGATATCTGTTTATATTTCTTTATCAAAATGGGGATACATATAATTGTGATTATTTGAATGCATGTATAAATGAATTCATAGTAATAAGCTAGACACACATTTTTTTTTCTTTCTACCAGATCTTCTTTGATAGTACTTATTGTTTAAAAATTTAGATAATTTGAAAGTTAATTCTAAGAAAGAATTAGTTGGGGGGATTAAAATTTAAATCCTTACATTGTGCTACAAGAAAAGGTTTTCATAATTTTTTGGGGGGTATGAGACATTTATCATAGATCCTTTAAAAAATCAGCTGTTATTTATTACATATACTGTGCTACTTGTAAGAGATATATTTGCAGTTAATTATAGTTAAGTTTCTTAATGTTTTTGAGCCCTTGATTTCTTCGTCTTCTTTTTTTAATGAATGAAATGACTGTGTGTTATACCTTTCTCTTTGAATAAGTGCAAAGCTGAATAAGAGAATGACTAAATTTTCTAACACAATGCTAAGCACCTGGTAGCAACTCAGTACTTGTTGGGTCTGTTGTTCCTTTCCATCATCTACAGAAATAATTTAGGTAGCATGACAATATTCAAAGCTCTTTCTTCCATTTTTGGAACCATTGTTTGGCAGCATGGAAAGTTATGTTGCCTGAGTTCCTTCTAATAGTTTTACATGCCCCACTTTTATTCTGTGACATGTTAACAAAATGTAAGTTCATCATATGAATACTTCTAATTAGTATATTGTAGAATTATGACTGAAGCATTGCCATTCCGTGTGTTTAAGCATGAGTTTTATAAAAAAAAATCAGCGGTCTAATTGAAATATCATAACATTTGGTTTTCTGTTTCTATTTCAAAGATGAATTAAACAATTAAAATTGTAAAACACAAAGACATAAAGTTGAGCTCTTTCCAAATTTCCATACCAAAACGGAAGAATATTTTGGAAAACATTCTGGTATCTAGTCTATCCACTTAAGATTTCAAAATTGGGAACATACTTCATACAGTGCTCTATAACCACCTTTATATACCTAATAAATTGGTATATAGTATTTCTATGTCAGTAGGGATAGGGCTAATTACTCATCATAGTAAAAACTTTAATAATAGTCATTCTAACATCTAATATATGTCAGATATTATATGAAAGACTTTCCATGTATTATGACATTATATTCAAAATGATTTTGAGACTAGCTATTAATTTCCAGTGCAGCATCTCATCGTAGATCCTCCAACACTTGCCTCTTAGAACCAAAGAACATGCTCCTAACTCCCTACTGTGGTGACTTCATATGACACTGAAATTCCCTCTTGGGATGATCTGCATGAGTCTACTTACTTGTTCCACCTCTTACATCCAAGCTCTAGTGTCCAAAAGGAGAAGTGGCAACATATACTCTTTCAACCTCTGTTATTACAAACACATGTGCCTTGCATGTAGACAGTTGTGGACATGTCAGTTTTTCTTAATAAATACAAAAATTATAGTAGCTCCATTGTATTCCTTTGTGTGCACATGCTGTGAAGTATTTCAGTAGCCCCTTTTGATTTACTCTTTTGGGTCCTTGTAAACTCCACTACTGGGAACATCCTTCTGTTTTCATTATTGCAAAGTTGTTCAAATTTTTCTTCTTTGGAAGAAATCTCACAATTATAATTGTTTAATGAAAGCCTGCACCCACTTAAATTTCTGAGGCAACTATGTTACTGTTCCTTTGAAAGACGGTCACAGTATTGCTTTCTGAGCAGTGAATGAGCATGAGTATTTCCCCCACTTTTAATCATATAATGTTGGGGAGGGGGTTGCATGTAAATTAGAGATATTAGCCAAATTCAGTCTTACCAAAATTGTAGCACACTTGCTTTGTAGTAGGAAACTCCCAATGGCAAGGGACTTCACACAGGTGATTTTATTCCTCTCTTATCCAAAGTCTTTGGAGCAGTGAGGGCTCCTGCTCCCGTAGCCATTCAGGAATTAATTCCTTCTATCTTGTGGCTCAAGCTTTCTCTTAGGCCTAATGTTTTCTCTGTTTATCTGGGAGATAGTTTGAAAAAGTGGAGGAGTAATCACAAGGGAGGATATCATTGCTCATGTCTGGAAAGGAGTCAGTCATTTCCACCAGGATTTCATTGGCTAAAATTGAGTCAGAACCTTTCATTTTAAGGGGGACTAGGAGGTTGGTCCAACCGTGTGCCATGAAAACTAGATCATAAGTTCACTAAACAGTGAGCCAGTTCCTACCACAGTTTTCCCTTCATGTCACCATGTAGGTTTTAATCTTCAGCCTCCACATAATGATTGAAGACATAGCCATCTTATCCCAAAGGAGACAGGGGTACAATGCCAGCTGCACAATGTCCAAGATGTCTGGGTGACCGTCTTCTCCAAATGATCAAGGTCCGAAAGACAATCCAACACAACCACCCAATACACATACCCAAAGTCAAGGGCAGAAACTTGGATAAGCTCACCACAGAAAGAGCATAGGAGGCAAGCAGAAGTTCCCAGTCCATATTAATCTGGAGATACTACTGGGGATGAGAGTCAAAATCTAAATGAGAGGAACTCTTTGGTCCATTGTTCTATATGAGGCACCTCTCTTTACTTTATAAGTAATATTTCCTTCTATTTTTCTCTTTGATGGCTGTATCTAAATTAGGTGAGCACTTCTTATCACCCCTCTCACAATCTACTACCTGTAATGTTCCAGCCTCAGGATGCACTAGTTGATTTGAGTCTCAAAGCACCAAAACATTTTGGTCTGTACTTCTTGGCTCTTTAACAATAAGCTTTCCTCAAAAACTGGCCGACTTCTGATCCATTTGTTTTTAATCATTTCCTCATGTCAGTAAAGGTAAAGTTATTGACTAGACAGGCTTTAAGCTCACCTGTATTTCCTTAATATCTCCTCACTATGCCCCTTCCTTTCTCAAACCCGTTCTGGCTCTCTTGAGGTGATCTAGAACAAAAAAAAATGAGTGTGGAGGTGAAATTCTTAATCCAATCGTTTGTGCAAACCATATCATTTTGTTCAACTGACACATCTTAACAAGTGCTATTTCCTTTTTTTTTTTCTTGTATCCTTTCTTTATTTTAATTTTTTGTCTTTTTTGGGGCCACACCTGCGGCATATGGAGGTTCCCAGGCTAGGGTGAATCAGAACTGTAGCTGCTGGCCTATGCCACACCCATAACAACACGGATCCAAGCCGGATTTGCAGCCTGCACCATAGCTCATGGCAATGCTGGATGCTTAACCCACTGAGTGAGGCCAGGGATCAAACCAGCATCCTCATGGACACTAGTAACATTCATTTCTACTGAGCCACGATGCAAACGCCATCTTTTTTTTTTAATGAAAGATATTTTCAAAACTCCCTTTCAGTTGGTGGGGGTCCAAATTGTGGTCAGCTTTTACAAACTTTTAAAGGTCTGGATTGCCTCTTTTCCCTTTGTCTCTCTACTTAAATACAAAGAAGTACTCACTGAGCTAATCTCATTCTCAGAATACGTCTTGCTTGTTTTGATCACTTTATTTATTTATTTATTGCTCAGTGAATTTTATTGCATTTATAGTTGTACAATGATCATCACAACCTGACTTTATAGCATTTTCATTCCTAACCCCTAGCCCATCCCCCACCCCCAACCTGTCTCCTTTGGAAACCATACGTTTTTCAAAGTCTGTGAGTCAGTTTGTGTTCTGCAAAGAAGTTCATTATCTCTTTTTCTTCAGATTCCACATGTAAGAGATAGCATTTGACGTTGGTGTCTCACCATCCAGCTGATTTCACTTAGCATGATAATTTCTAGGTCCATCCATGTTGCTGCAAATGCCATTATTTCATTCCTTTTAATGGCTGAGTAATATTCCATTGTGTAATATGTACCACAGCTTCCTTATCCACTCTCCTGTTCACGGACATTTAGGTTGTTTCCATGTCTTGGCTATTGTATATCGTGCTGCAGTGAACATTGGGGTACCTGTATGTTTTTGAGTCATGGTTTTCTCTAGATAGATGCCCAGGAGTGGGGTTGTTGGATCAAATGGTAGTTCTATTTTTTGTTTCCTGAGGAATCTCCATACTGTTTTGCACAGTGGTTGCACCGATTTACATTCCCCTCAACAGTGTAATAGGGTTCCCTTTTCTCCACACCCTCTCGAGCACTTATTGTTTGTAGACTTATGGATGATGGCCATTCTGGCTGGTGTAAGTTGGTACCTCTTAGTGGTTTTGATTTGCATTTCTCTAATAATGAGTGATGTTGAACATCTTTTCATGTGTTTTTTGACCATCCGTATGTCTTCTTTGGAGAATTGTCTGCTTTGATCTTCTGCCCATTTTTTACCTTTTGTTTTTGTTTTTTGTTTTTTTTTTCAGTATTGAGCTGCAGAAGGTGTCTCAGAATACTTTTGTGAAGGCAGGCATTAATAGCCATCATAGTCCAATTGACTTGTCACTTAGCATGCTGCCAGCCTTATAATTTACTGCCAGTGATAATTTTACCAAAATTTGCTGCTTGATAACATGATAACTGTACCCAACTTCAAGATATTAATTTTGATATTGGAGGAACACTAGTAGCTCTAACAGAAAAACCCAATAGTATTAATTTACTACAATAGGCATTTGTGTACAGCTCAAATAAATGTTAGTTGGGACTAAGGGTAATTCTGTTTCACATTGTCATTCAGAGACCAGGGTTCTTCCATCTTGACTATCATACCCTACTTGAAGTGTGTAGAGTCTTGTGTGAATCTTTCATGGCCCAGGCCTAGGTGGTGTTTTTACCACTTTCAGCCATACTGCTTTGGCAAAAACTTAGGAAATACAGCCAAACTTTTAGGAAAAGGAAGAATGTGTAACCCAGCTGAATGTTGAGGGGGAAAGGGATAAAATGTATCATATTTAATGAGCTAGTTGATTTAACTACTGGGGGAAGAAAAGCACTTTAAGAAGTAACTCTATGTTAATTTTAACTGTCTTGTTGAAGTTGGGATATAGTCTGAATAAAAAGAAAGCTAAAGGTACAATATGGTTTTCTCCGAAAATTTATTTCACTAGGAATAAAGTGAAAATTTGATAGAAAAAAATGTATCTTCATGAATACTTTTTTTCAATGAAAGTGATTAAACTATCATTTGTAAAATTCTAAAAATATAAGGAGTTGAAATATATTTACATACTGATATAAATTAAAAGTTAAACATATTCTTCTTCCTAGATTTAACAATTTGATGAATCCAAATCTATTTTGGTTACTTGCATTTAAAAAGAGAGAAAATTATGGTTTTATATATATATACATACATCTTTCATGGAAGAAAAACCAAAATATATTTTGAAGTACAAAGCTGGGATTCTCCAGTTACATTAGAAAAAGGCACAATTGCCAGACAAAATAATGTAGTTCTCTTTCAATACCTGAACTTCCTGTTAATTGAGGTTCCATCAAATCCTATTAGCCAAATATTATTACGACACAATGGCAAAACTTTAATTCCTTCAATAGTTATGCATTAAGCATCTCTCATATTTGAGAGACTGTGGTTTAATGGGTATTCACTAATAAACGACACATAACTACCCTTAAGAGGATCATAGTTAGGTTCAGTGGTTATCAGGTGGTATTTCCGTGTGGGCAGAGTCGAAATCACCTGTGAAACAGTTTCAGGCTCTTCCAGAAACCTGTTTTTTAATAAGCCTTCTGGATAATTTTGGTGGAAGCTAAAATTATCACTGATCTCATGGGATTCTTTAGGGGCAGTTATGATATGTCAGGGAATATACTTGACCTTCACTCTATCTTGTCCTGAGCATCTTTCTAAATGACAACAGTGAACAGTCTAACATTTAAGAACTGAGCTTTAGCACTTTTTATTTACCTGAATTATATACTATGCATATTATTAAGGTAAATACCCCTATAAATCAGTTACAGCAGAGAAGGTCTTGTGGGTATTTGGTAAGCAGGTACATAAAATAAAAATATATATATATGTATAATAAGATTCAATTCAACAAGCATGATTTTACTTCTCTTTGTATCATATCTGCCTTTTTTTTTCCTGGAAAGTCTATAAATATATAATTAATAAGAAATAAAAGAAAAGATCAAGGTACTACAAGAAAGAAAACTAATCTGTTAACTCTGATGGTCAATACAGATTATCTAATTGAGAATTAGATTTCATTCTTACCTTTATTTAAGTTAAGATTAAAAGGAAAGCATGATTGGGAGTTCCCTTCATGGCTCAGCAGTTAAACCCAGCTAGGATCCATGAGGATGCAGGTTCAATTCCTGGCCTCTCTCAGTGGGTTAAGGATCCTGTGTGGCCGTGAGCTGTGGTGTAGGTCAGCAGCTACATCTCCATTTGACCCCTAGCCTGGGAACTTCCATATGCCACGTGTGTGGCCCTAAAAAGAAAAAAAAAAAAAAAAAAAAAAAGTAAAGCATGATTGGTTGCATTAGGATTGTTACTACAGAAACATAAAATGCTTTTGTAGTATTTTCATACAAATGTTGTGGAAGGTATTATTGAAGATGTTAAGAGAGCTCCAATTTAGTAGCCTAGAGGAAGCAGGCAGATAACTGAAATGAGCCATTAGGGCTGGATGGGATGAGTAGAGAAGACCCTGGTAACCTGGAGATGATGGGTCACTCTAAAGTGAGCATGTGCCTGCCTCTCAGCTCATAGAGACTGTTGCCAAACTGAGCCAACATCCAATTTCAACAAATCTCTAGATTTTTCAAAAATCTAGAAATTTACATGTTTAAGTAAAATCTTTAAATTCTTTAAAATGTTTTTTTGCTCATGCCAATCTCATATGAAAGTTCCTGGGCCAGGGATCAAACCTGTGCCACAATAAGAGCAACCCAAGCTGCTGCCGTGACAACAACTGGATCCTTAACCCACTGCACCACAAGAACTCCAAATATTTTTAAATAAATTACATTTCATACCATGGTGTTGGAGAAATGATAAGCTTCTGAGTGAGAGTATGCCCTAGACCATTCACTAGTTTAAATATGCTCTATTGGAGTTCCTGTTGTGGCTCAGTGGTTAACGAATCCAACTAGGAACCATGAGGTTGAGGTTGCTGGCTTTGCTCATTGGGTTAAGGATCTGGTGTTGCCGTGAGCTGTGGTGTAGGTCACAGACGCAGTTCAGATCCCTCGTTGCTGTTTCTCTGGCATAGGCCGGCATCTATAGCTCCGATTAGACCCCTAGCCTGGGAACTTCCATATGCCGTGGGAGTGGCCATAGAAAAGGCAAAAAGACACACACACACACAAAATGCTCTATTGCATCAGATTCTTCATACACTTTGAAAAGAATGATTTCTGAATTCTGTAACAAGGAAAAATAATCTGTTCCTAGTTTGACACTATGAAATATAGAAAGTGAAAATGCAACCTTTTGAACTTGGGTGCCCAAAGACTTCAAGTCTTTGTCTACAAATTTTGGCCAATTACCAGGAAATATGTAGGTCATTTAGGATTGCATTTTATGCAAGTTTTGTTTTCAGCTTCTTGATTTTCCCATGCCTCCTTTCCTTAGGTTAGTTTAGTTTAGTTATATTGTATCTTATGGTATGTTTAACTCAAATATTCCTCTGGCCTCTCAAATTGGTAAATACGCATGCACTTAAATTTATGCACAAGCCCCAATTACAGAGGCTTCATCTGCATTTTTTATAATGATTTTTATTTTTTCCATTGTAGCTGATTTACGGTGTTCTCTCAGTATTTAGAACAGGAATGTCAGATTCTGGAAAGATGGCACCCATAAAATCTTTCTGAAATTTCTCATTGCCCATGAGTAGATCTGCATCCTCAGGCCATATTCCACAAAGGCAGTTGCCAGAGAGCTGTATTGGTAAGACGCTCCTACCTAGAGCACAAGAATCTTACTGGTGAGTCTGAAGTCAAGTGGCAACATGGTACAGTCATGCCAAGGTGTCATGTGACCCTGAGAGCTCTATAGAAATTCTCAGCATTCCAGAAGGAATTTGTCTTTCAGTGACTATGTCTGCAAACTATAGTGCTTCAGTGCCATTTGCTGCCTCCACCTGATGAACTATCACTTAATACAGCTGCAGTGTAGTCTTTCAATAAGATATGTATATGGTGGTACCTTAAGTTAAGGGGAAAGGTTTTCCTTTCCTCTGAGCCATGCTTAGCCTTCTTTTTTTCCAAAGTTAAAATCCACTAATATATATACACACAGGGTTCTCCCCCAAATTCCTAGAGTGCCGTGGTGCCTGGATTGATAATCAAAATCAGTTTTGATCCATAAGCAGAATGACCACTTCTCTCCAGAAACGTAAAAGTTGTCACCTTAAGTCCCCAAGGTGCATGCCCCCCTCACATTTTATATATAAATATATATATATTTCTTTTTCTGAAAACTTTGTTCTTTTATGAAATTTTCCTTTATTCACAGCCATCCAGTTATTTCAGATATGTTCTTAATTTTTGGAAACCAACAGGTCAATGGCAGAGGGAGGCTATAGTATAGAAATTTGGATTATCTCTAGAAAATTATTCTGGGTCTGTGTACTTGTGGGATGGGGCATGTCTTAGTTTTCTATTTCTGTATAATTAATTATTATACTTTCAGGCACTTAAACCAAACCCATGTATTATCTCTTAGTTTTTGTGCTCTAGAAGTCAGGCACCACTTAACTGGATCACTGTTTTGGGTCTCACAACACTTGAATTAAGTTGCCAGCCTTGACTGTGGTCTTATTGGAAAGTTTGACTGGGGAAGGATCTGATTTTAAGCTCATTGAGGTGATCAGAAGAGTTCATTTTCTTCTGGCTGTAGAACTCACAATGGCTTGTTTCTTCAAAGCCAGTGGGGGGACTTTTCTGACCTCCCTGAGGGGTCCCGTCCCTCCTTTAACTTGAATAAATTAGGCCCCTTCTGGTTAATCTCTCTTTTGATTACCTCAAGTTAACCCTGATTTGGGAACTCAAATTTGAAAACTCTTTTAATTTTTACCAATGAAAATTTGCCATCATTCATTGACTAGAAGCAAGTCACAGGTTGTGCCTATATTCAAGGGAAGAGGATGATAAAGTGCATGACCCATAGGGGCCACCTTAGTGTCTGTCTGCTGCAGGAGCTTCTGAGCAGGACTATGCTTTAATACAGGTAAAGACTGAGTTCACCTGCTAATAGAACCTCAGTAGTAGGCTCTTAACCAGATGTACCATAGTGTTTTAGTGGGATGGACTGGGAGTCTGGTGTTAATGGATGCAAACTATTGCATTTGGAGTGGATAAGCAAAGACATCCTACTGTATAGTACAGGGAACTATATCTAGTCACTTGTGATGGAACACGATGGAGGATAATATGAGAAAAAGAATATATAAAAATATATGTGTGACTGAGTCACTTTGCTGTACAGTATAAATTGACAGAACACTGTAAAGCAACTATAATGGAAAAAATAAAAATCATTTTTAAAAAAGAAGTGTTTTATATGTATTTAAATAAGACCATCCACCTGGCCATCCATATAGAGATCCCTGGAGATCCATATGCAGTGGGGTGGCCAAAAATGTAAAATAAATAAATAAATAAATAAATAAATAAATAAGACATTTAAACACATTATGGTATAGGGTTGGAATTAAGTAATAAATTACTCAAATATACTATAAGAAAATTTGTATAAAATAGTTTCCATTAACTGGAAGGATTTTTATCATCAGTTTCTTTTGTTTTTGCCTTTTTTTCAATTTTACTTTTTAACATAAAATATGCCAGGCAGTGCATAAAACTATATATAGTTCTGAAAGTATAGCAACATAATAAAAACACATATATCTACACAGGGGTTAAAAATAGAGCAATGCCATTACCATAGAATACACCTAACATATCTCCCACTCATATAACTGTCTCCTCCAGTGAGAAACACTTTCCTCAATTGTGTAAGTATCATTTTCTTTGAAGTTCTTCTTTTCCTTTACCCTTGAAATTTCCAGTATTTGATCATATCTGTCCTATAAAAGAGGCAATAAGATTAAATGCTGTTGACTTATCACCCTTGCATATTTTCCTGGTTTTTACATTTGCCTCATTCTTAATTTGTTAGAAGATTAATCTTTTTTTATTACTCAGTGAATTTTATTACATTTATAGTTGTACAATGATCATCAAAACTCAATTTTATAGAATTTCCACCCCATATCCCCAGTGCGTTCCCCACCCCCAACCTGTCTCCTTTGGAAACCATACGTTTTTCAAAGTCTGTGAGTCAGTTTGTGTTCTGCAAAGAAGTTCATTATCTCTTTTTCTTCAGATTCCACATGTAAGAGATAGCATTTGACGTTGGTGTCTCACCATCCAGCTGATTTCACTTAGCATGATAATTTCTAGGTCCATCCATGTTGCTGCAAATGCCATTATTTCATTCCTTTTAATGGCTGAGTAATATTCCATTGTGTAATATGTACCACAGCTTCCTTATCCACTCTCCTGTTCACGGACATTTGGGTTGTTTCCATGTCTTGGCTATTGTATATCGTGCTGCAGTGAACATTGGGGTACCTGTATGTTTTTGAGTCATGGTTTTCTCTAGATAGATGCCCAGGAGTGGGGTTGTTGGATCAAATGGTAGTTCTATTTTTTGTTTCCTGAGGAATCTCCATACTGTTTTGCACAGTGGTTGCACCGATTTACATTCCCCTCAACAGTGTAATAGGCTTCCCTTTTCTCCACACCCTCTCGAGCACTTATTGTTTGTAGACTTATGGATGATGGCCATTCTGGCTGGTGTAAGTTGGTACCTCATAGTGGTTTTGATTTGCATTTCTCTAATAATGAGTGATGTTGAACATCTTTTCATGTGTTTTTTGACCATCCGTATGTCTTCTTTGGAGAATTGTCTGCTTTGATCTTCTGCCCATTTTTTACGTTTTTTTTTGTTTTTTGTTTGTTTTTTTCAGTATTGAGCTGCAGAAGGTTTTTATACATTTTGGAGATTAATCCCTTGTCAGTCGCTTCATTTGCAAAGATTTTCTCCCATTCTATGGGTTGTCTTTTCATTTTGTTTAGGGTTTCCTTTGCTGTACAGAAACTTTTAAGTTAAGGTAAACTTTTAAGTTAATGGGACTTAAGTCCCATTTTTTTAATTTTTGTTTTTATTGTCATTACTTTAGGAGGTGGATCTGAGAAGATATTGCTGTGGTTTATGTTGGAGAGTGTTTGGGCTTTGTTTTCCTCTATGAGTTTTATAGTATCTGGTCTTATACTTGGCTCTTTCATCCATTTGGAGTTTATTTTTGTGTGTGGTATTAGGAAGTGTTCTAATTTCATTCTTTTCCATGTGGCTGTCCCGTTTTCCCAGGACCACTTATTGAAGGGGCTGTCTTTTCTCTATTGTATATTCTTGCCTCCTTTGTCATAGATTAGTTGACTATAGGTGTGTGGGTTTAATTCTGGACTTTCTATCCTGTTCCACTGATCTGTATGTCTGTCTTGGTGCCAATACCATATGGTTTTGCTGACTGTGGCTTTGTAGCATAGTCTGAAGTCTGGGAACCTGATTCCTCCAGCTCCATTTTTCTTTTTCAGGATGTCTTTGGCTATTCTGGGTTTTTGTGCTTTCAAACAAACTTTAAAATATTTTGTTCTAGTTCTGTGGAAAATGTCCTTGGTAATTTGATAGGGATTGCACTGAATCTGTAGATTGCCTTAGGTAGTAGAGTCATTTATATAATATTAACTCTTCCAATCCATGAGCATGGTATATCTTTCCATCTATTTGTGTCATCTTTGATTTCTTTCATCAGTGTCTTATAATTTTCAGATCATAGGTGTTTTGTCTCCTTAGGTAGGTTTATTCCTAAGTATTTTATTATTTTCGATGCAGTGGTAAATGGGATCATTTCCCTAATTTATCTGTCTGCTCTCTTGTTGTTAGTATATAGAAATGCAGTCGATTTCTGTCTATTAATTTTGTATCCTGTGGCTTTTCCAAATTCATTGATGAGCTCTAACAATTTTCTGGTAGTATCTTTAGGATTCTCCAGGCATAGTATCATGTCATCTGCAAATAGTGATAGTTTTACTTCTTCCTTTCCAATTTGGATTCCTTTTATTTCTTTTTCTTCTCTGATTGCCGTGGCTAGCCTTCCAAAACTATGTTGAATAATAGTGGATAGGGTGGCATCATCAATTTTTAGTGGGAGCCACACTTTCTGTAATGCATGTCCCACCTCCTTTTACTTTTATAAAAACCCAATATAGTAGCATCTCATATTGTCCATGTAAATGGGTAATAAAACATGTTCATGTTTAGGAATGTATTATGTGCTAGAAATGAGTTTATAACCCAAGTTTCTCTTCTCTGGAGTTAATCTTCAGTTGTTAGGCTCTATTTACATTCCTTTCCTTGTGTTATATGGTCTTGAAACTGAAGAGTTCGGGAATAGTTTACAGACAAAAAATAATGATATGATAACTTTATGAACAGACAGAAAACAAACTGTAGAGTATGATATGACTTGAATGACAGAGTTGTTAAGCTAAAATAGGCATGGAGCCAGATCTTGATTTTTTATTTTAATATTTACTGGGTGCCATTTCTATAGCAGGCAGTGCTTAAGGTTCTGAGAACACATACATGATATCTTCCTCACCAATTTTAAATTTAAGCAAACAAAAAACAGTTTAGGAGATTCTGTTTGACTTTTGAAACCATGTGATCCTGAGACAGAATGACACCTCTTCCACCCATAAATTACAGAGCTAAGTTATTTAACCTTGTCAAGTCTGTGGATGACATATTAGTACTCATCTTACAAGATTCTTTTAAAGATAAGAAAGAATTTATGCCAAGTATTTAGTAACCTGCATATTATATATGATCAATAAATGTCAGCTAAAGAAAATGATGATGATGAGGAGGAGCATAATTATAAGAATAATAGTAATAATGAGCCCCAAATTTGAAATTTAATGCTCTTGCAAGGAGCATACAAAGGAAAGCTGACTAAAATATATATAGTTGATAACAAATTTGTGGTAGTAGGAGTAAGTCTGGCCCACAGATGTGTATTTTGGGGCTAACATATTTCCATATTTATGAAGAGTATAATGGGCTGAACCCTTGAACTATGCAACATCTGGTGTTTCGTAGCCCATACTTAACATTTCATACTTGTTCTTCTTTATTTTCTTGGGCATTTAAGCATATTTAGTCGTAAGCCTTGATGTAGAAGTGATTAGTGGTTTTTACTAGTGCCAAGAGTTTGGCACAATGCAAACATAAACATGACCAGAGGAAGATATGGCTGTCATTGAAGAAATGCTATACTATACCAACCTTTGAAGAAGTCTCAGAATCTTGTAACACAGGAACACTCCAAAGCTGAGCTAACAGAGTATCATGTAATAAAATCAAAATTTATCTTGGCTAAAAATCTTATCAGAAGGAGATTGCAAAGGCCCTCATGAAAAATATATTACAGATAAAAAGAATTAACCTCTGATTCTGAAACATCCAGAAAAAAAATTCTCAAATTATATCAGAATAGCACAAAATAGACCACATTTAAGGCAATGAAGTGTCCCCTATCTATAACTAATAACATTTATTTGGACAGTGAAAATCCACTGGCTTTTTTGATGAGAGCTACGTGATCTCTAAGGGGCTAAAATGATGTTTACATCCCTTATACTTATGAAACTAACTCAAATTTAGGACATGATGTGTATTGGTTATCAAAAAGAGCCATAGGTCAACTCATGACTCTTATCTACTAACAATTTTGCATGCTTGCACAGGAAAGACAAATTTTTGAGTTACTAGTATTGATATCTCATTTCAAAGGCTTATATGAACCTATAAACTTTTATTGAGAATAATGGAATTTAATGTTAAAATATGTTGTGTGCTGTTTAAAATCTGAAGGCCCTTACCACATGAAAACAGTTAAATAACATTACAATGATCATAACTCTGAAATTGCAATATTGATATGTTCCTTGCTTCAGCACGTCTTAGAGGGACAACATCAACCACTGTGAAAAGTGGCTAGAGACTTGCTTGTTAAAAGTTGGAGAGGCGGAATCACAAAATTATCTAGAAATGCAAATTTAAATGGAAGGTCCCATAAACCACTCCAAACCCCTTAGTCTGGATAATGTAAGTATAGTTTTGACTAATAGCAGATTGAGGGAAACTACTAATGTTATGTATTTATGTAAACTACGTTTGTAGTTTCTGCAATGACTTATTTCATGTAATCCTCATAGCCTCCTCTAAGGACAGAAAGTCAAAATGTGAGATTGAAAGTTCTGGATAGAGTTATTAAAATCAGAGCAAAGATATATATATATATATATAGATATCTGTATACATATATGTGTGTGTGTGTGTGTGTATATATATATATATGAAACAGGAAGATTGTTAGTTTTTTTGGTAGAGAAAATTAAAAAAATAACTCATTTTTTATAATCAAATTATAATCAAAAGGTGACTACAATATTCATTCGTGTGGGTCATCCCAACAGGTGAAATTGTAAGATGCTCATAATTAGTCATTGATCCTCCAAGGTGTAAAATGAAATTTACACTTATTAGTCTGGGATGTATCCTATCACAACCATATTAGGTAAAGTATTAATAAAAGAGAAAGATGGAGTTCCCGTCGTGGCGCAGTGGTTAAGGAATCCGACTAGAAACCATGAGGTTGCGGGTTCGGTCCCTGCGCTTGCTCAGTGGGTTAACGATCCGGCGTTGCTGTGAGCTGTGGTGTAGGTTGCAGACGCGGCTCGGATCCCGCGTTGCTGTGGCTCTGGCGTGGGCCGGTGGCTACAGCTCCGATTCAACCCCTAGCCTGGGAACCTCCATATGCCGCGGGAGCGGCCCAAGAAATAGCAACAACAACAACAACAACAAAAAAAGACAAAAGACAAAAAAAAAAAAAGAGAAAGAGATCCAAGGCAAATCTTGTTATTCCCAGAACTTGAACTGTTTTTTTAAAACTGCCATGATGCTTAATGTGTTTATTACTCCTTACAAACAGGGTGATGCAACTAAGTTTTATTGCCTGTGCTTAGTTAATAAATTAATAGTCCCTGCTTATTTTCAAAACGTACTTGAGAATGCATACCCATGTGTAAACAGCATAGTACAATAAACGAAAAAAATATTTTTTAAAAACATTTGTTTTACTCTTTCTGTATACTGCCCCCACAAATGCTTTATTATTAACTTTCTTGTCTCTTAATGACGTTTTGATCATATATCAGGATTTTTCTGACCACTTAGAAAATCTTTTTTGTTTTTTTACGTCTAATAGAAACACTCAACTCAAAATCAAATTTAATCTCTTTCTACCTTTACTTCCTACCTTTATCTCAACTGTGCTGCTCATTTCTTCCTTTTCTTCGTCCACATTACCCAAGCCCCAGAGCCTACAGGAGACAGAACTCTCATTCTTTGACTGAAAGTGACGAGGTGCCATCGTTGATCACCTTTTCTAAACTCTGGCCCTCAGCATTGGTTACTGGGGAGGAATGGCGATGGCAATAACGTTCATTTTATGGAAATGGGCACACATTTGTGTTGGAGGAAATTCCTCACTTTATTCTGAGATGGTCTGTTTCTATCAGAGGACTCTTAAGAATGTGGTGGGCTCTAATGTGATATGCATAGTTTTCACAAGGTGATGGGTTCCTGCCTGACATCACACTACAATCTGGTTTTAAATCAATCTACTGTAGGCAAGTGGTATTACCCCAGAATAAAATACAGTGAAGTCAGTTTTGTGTGTATGTGTGTGATCTACTCTGAGTGTCTTAGGGCCTGAATTATGACATATTTTTATAATATATCTCTGAATGATGATTCTCTGATTTTTAAAATATTAATCATCCTGGCTTCTCTAGTTCTCTCCATTTGGGTCAGTTTCCAGAAAATCATAAATAAAGCCCAGGAGCTAGATCTACAAAGAGTTAGGAGATGGTGGTAAATTTAAGGAAAAGGATAGAGGAAAATTTGTGGAAAGTCACACATCATTTTTTTTTTTCCTATGGTACATACTTGAAATATAATGATTTATCTATAAAATAATTAAAATAATATGGTTCAGCTCTAAATATGTATTAAGATATACTGATTATTTGCAATCAGTAAATATGTGTTAGCTACATTTGATACATAAAACCCATTCGAAATAAATCACATTGATAAAGCAATATTCTATTGATAAAATCAGAAAGTAAGTCCTTGTGGAATAGCCTGTATCCCAAGCTTTTAATTTACACAAAATCTTTGAGGTACATAGCAAATACCACTTATTTCGTAAAGCTGTTAAAAGATGTAAAAAGACGGATGGATAAATAGAAATTCAGTCTTTTTTTTTTCTCCCTTCGTTGTATGTTACTTTACTTTCTAATTACTTTCTTGTATGTATAGTACATTCATTCAGTTCAGTAAAACTTTGTGTTAGATGTATTCCTGGCAGGGTCAGATTATGAAGGGGAGATTATTTAGTTCCTCTTAATCCCACCTGTTACTATTAAAAATAAAACAGAACTGTCAAGTGATAGGAGGTAATCCAAGAATCTTATTTTTTCTATGATATAAATTTTAATACACTTTTAGAATTATTAACTATCAAATTATATCAGGGAAATGTTTTCTTTGAGGAGATGGATGGGTGTTGGCTAAGAGTATAGTTTGCATGTGCTAATTACTTGCTTGCACTGAGCAGAAAGACTTTGTAATTCATTCCCCAAACCCAGACACTTTTAAGTATGAAAAGGGTCAAGATTAATAATTACGTCAGGATGACAGTGGTAAAATGAGTCCAGGTCCAACTGGGACGTGTTAACTTATTGAGAAATCTTGCACCAAAAATAATAGGTTTTTTTCCTGCGCCTTTCCCCTAACATCATAAATGCTGCCCTGCTTGCTCTTTACCAGATAGATTCTCCACACTATTTTTGTTTTATTGATCTTAGCCTTGTACCTGGCCCACTCTCCTCTCTTCCTTCATTGTTGGACAAAACTTATTTGAGTGCCCTGCTACTTCTGTGACCCTTCCCCTTTCTGGTGTCCTCAAGCTCTGCCTTTCTTACGCATCCAGGCTGAAATGAGCAGTTGATGAGTGCCTGCTGGGTTTTCCTAGATGCTGGGTTTTGTAAGGACACATTTCCTTCTTGACAGGATAATAATTTGATTATACTGATTATGCGTTCTTTCATGCACAATCCCCATTCCAGGCTGATTGCTCTCAGAGTTTTATTATAGAAACGCCTTGAGGCATAGTTAGTTCTGTGGAGAGAAAATGCTTTATGTCCTTTAAGAAACTTGGCTTCTGTTTTCAAGAGCAGTACTGGAGAATGCTAATCCACAAGTTTATGCCTTAAACAGGGAAAAGGGTTTGGGTTTGGTGTTGTTTTCCCTACATACCCAGATTTGACAAAGATGCCTCTGGCTGTGGAGGGGGAGAAGAAGGCATGAGGAAGCAGATTATTAGAAACTTGTGGGGACTCAAAAAATTGTGATCCCTGTGATCCCTGAACATGTTCTAAGAAATACAGCTGAAAGAGGTAGACACATTTGGTGATTCAAAGGTAGAGGGGACCTAACCTGTTTCCCAGTTGGATCCTGGGGGACTAAGTTCTGACCATTAAATACCAACATGCCTTTAGTGACAGTAGACTATAAATGGCAGCATTGCATAAACAGCAGAGGAATCAAGCCCTCTCTCCTTAGTCTCTGGCAGCCCTTCAGAGATGTCATCAATGAGTCAAATTTCGCATATCCTTGAAAGGAGCAAAGTGGCAACCCAGAGATACTGAGAACCCCTGAGAGATGTGGAGAACATGGGAAATTCATTGCAGAGAGAGAAAGAGAGCCAGGCGCACACTGGGAACATGGGATTCTCCTGTGGAACAAATCAAGATGGTTGCCTCCAGTTGACACTAGGTCCTCCTCCACTATCCGCATCTATCACTGTGAGAAGGGCAGAAACCAGAAATCCAGAAATCCAGAAATGGCTGTTTAATTTGCCTAGACCAAATTTCCCAGGATTTGACTCCATTCAATATTGAAAGAGATCGATTTTTTTTTTGCTTTTTTTAAGTAATAAAAGCTACATTTTAAACATCTGGTTGTAGATTATACATCAAGCAGCTTTTCAAATTGAGAGAGAAAGTCTCAAGAACTCAAAGACACTAAGTAGCTCTAACTTGCTAGGTCCGGTATTTATTATTTTACATAGACTATCTCATTTATCCTGCAAAATAACTCATATACTTAGTGTCTTATTCAGAGTTCTTGCAAAAAGTGTCTTCATTTCAAGGGCTTGTAAGCAGATGGTTTTGTAATGCAGTGCTAAGGAATGTATGTGAGCAGTGGGATCTAGGACATAAGGCAAGAAGGAAAGCCAGTCAAAGCTCGTCATCTAGAGTTGGTCATCGTGGGCAGCTGTGGTTTGATCCAGGTGGGTTCTGAGGGATTGTGGAGAAAGCATTTCAGACTTCTCTGCCATCATTTAGCATTTCCTCATTGCTCACGCAGTACTGTGCATTTCAAAATTTGTTTGTGCCAGAATGGCTGAGTTGGTTCCCATAGTATCTGGATGCAAGAGTAGCAAGAAATCCTGGGAGAGAAAATAGAATACATGCTAAGCATTCAAGAATGGCACTGCTCAGATTAAATTTGAGCACAGCTGGTTGCCACAGGAGAACCAGAATAGTTAGGTCTAGAGGATGTGAAATATGACATAGAAGTTGTCCAATGCATCCAGAGCTAATTTCATGAATGTGCCACCAGGGCAATCATGCATTTCCCTGTGCTCAGAAGGGCCCTGAACTGGGGGATTAGATGCAGATTAAGGATCTGTGAAATTCTTAGGAATGGAAGTCAGATGGGGCAATGGAGCACCCACTGGGACTTAGAGTATCACTTCACACCAGACCCTGCCTCCCAAAATGTCCCTATATTTTTGGCCACTTGGTTGGTGACTACCCACTCCCTTCCCTCTGGTGCCCTGAACCCCACCTGACTCACGCCCCACTTTCCCATCCTGAGTTCCTGCCGCATCTGCCTGGGACAATGACCCAGTTGTGTGGGTAGATGGAGGAGGGAGGACCCTGTTCTATCATTGCCTCTGTGCCAATGGAGCCTGCACACAGGGAGTTCCAGATAACACCATTCCATGTGCCAAGGCAGTGGGCATCTTTTCCAGGTGCAGTGCCATGGAAGGAATGTTTGACAGGAGACTCAGTGAAACTCCAATCCAAACGAGCATGTCTCAGCTTGGAAGGGAATGTAACCATTTGGGGTTTACCCATCTGCCATGGGTTGGGACTATGGGAAGAGAGATTGGCTTCCCCACTCTATTAACCATATTTTCTAATTTCTGTATCTGATGTGGCATCTGGGACCTGCCCCTCCCAAGGTTAGTGCATTTCTGGATACAGCAAAGGACTCTCTGCTTTTCATAGGCAGAGTAACCAATAAGAGGCCCGTGCCCCTCCCCCACCTACCTTATCTAGCTCTTCTGCTGCAGGACAGGGTTGCTTCTACAGCCCAAATCACCCCAGGGCTAATCCTTCCATGACTCAGAGCCCACCAAATTCTTCTAAGTTACACCTATTTAGCTTGCTCACCCTGCCTCGCCCATTATTTCCTAGAAAACTATAATAAAGCCCTTCTAAGCAGTTCCTTTGCCCTCTTGTTCACCAGCCTCAGTGTTCTTTCCTGTGTGGTTGGCACATTTGCCCACTCTTCAAAACTGTGGGTAATGAACTGTGTCGACTTAAAAAAAAAAATGCACAACCCGAAAGTTGAAAGTTAAGTTTTATTGGGGGCAAAATTAGAACTTAAGCCCAGGAGGCAGCATCTCAAGTTGCCCTGAGAAACCACTCTGAGGTGGTGAAGGGATAGCTAGGATATATGAGTTTTTGCAACAAAGAGAAGGTAGTAGGAAAAAAAGATTTACAGATAATCAGTTACAGAAAAAGATTTATAGAAAACCATTTCTATGGGAAGAGGTAAAGGTCTGGGTATACTGGAGTCACTCCTTTGATATGAACCTCAGCTGTGGGCCAGTCTTCTTTGTTTCTTTCCTGAGTTCCCTCAGGGCTCAGTGGCCCATCTTTCTCATTTTGAACATAACATCTTTTGTTTTGTCTACTTAACTACAGCCCAGCAGGTAGGGGGACTATCAAGATATAAGTCATAAAGATGAAGGGGGAGGTGCATGAAGCCATGCACACATTTTACAGAAGTTTGCTTCTGGTCTCCTGAAGTTCCTGATAGTCACGAGGAGCACACATAACTATGAAGGGTTTTGGTGTCTTTCTAGATGCAAGAAGTGGGCTCGTAAAATTTTCTCTTAATCTATCTGAAGACTTGTTCTTCCAGCTTTTCCAGAGCACAGAGTGCCTCACTCCTGGTCTCTATCCTGAGCTCTGTTCAGGGGTTACTGCAGGTTGGCAGCTACAGTGCTTAGGGGGACAGCCATAAAAAGACAAGACAAAACAAAACAAACAACAAACAAACAAAAAACCCTCTGCATCTGTAGAAATTTTCTAGTAAATAGGTCCATTCAGTCAATGAGAAAACAATTTTTCCAGTTGTTCAGCTCAAAAGAATTGGAGTCATCTTAGAGTTACCTCCTTGGGTTTTGTTTGTTTGTTTGAACTCTCCATATTCAACTTATCAACAAATTATCTTGGCTTCACTTTCAAAATATATCCTAAATATATCATCTTCTCACTTTCTCAAGTCCAAGATAACCTAATCCCTCTCCTGGCCACTGCACTTCTGCCTTTATCTCCCTCTTTAGTCTCTTCTCAACAGAGCAGCAGCAGGTTTCCTGAGAAAAAGAAATCTTGTGATTCCCCTGTATTAAATCCACCCTATTCAAATTCAAAATAAAGTCCTTACAGGATCTGCCTCCCTCACCTCCCTAACATTATTTCTTTTCTTATGTTTTTCTTTTCTTTCTTTCTTTTTTTTTTTTTTCTTTTCCACCCCAGTCTTCCTTACTGCTCCTGGGATCAAGGCTTAGGGCCATGAGTCTATGCTGGTCCATACCTCATTCTCTTCCCTCAGGTATCTCTGCAATAAGCATGCAACTAAATTGATTTCAAAAAGAAAATTTAAACTCAATAATTAATTTATGCCCATAATCTCTCTGTCCAATGGGAGGCAATTATTATCTACTTGAAAGTTTTTTCAATAGTTACTTCTACCCACACATTGATGAAATACAGAGTAAAGTCTTAGTCCTGATTTCAGGTGGAACAAGCATTTGATTTTCATCCAGACTTACTGACAAATAATTAAAAAAAAATTATGAGCTAAGAATAGAGAAGTGGATAATTTAGGAAATAATTTTTTTCAATCATAGTAAGATTATTAAAAATGTTTAGAATATATTATGAATTATTCATGTGTAGGCTCGCTTTTTCTCAGCACTGTGAAAGGGAAATGAGAATAGCATCAGTATTGCTAATAGAGGTCTCTAAAATGGAGCCAGCAGGTCATCAAGGTAGGAGGACTTAGGCATTTTGCAGCCAGAATGGAATCTGCACCTTTGTCTGCTTGTTATCCTTAATATAGGCATCCAGAAAGTCTGCACAATGTTCCAGAAACTAGAAACTTGTGATACTTTTTGGATGCTTACCTTAATTAGTTTCTGACAGTCCATCCTTTAGAGACAAATATTTCATTTTTAGCATCAGAAACAATCAAAATTCTTGCCAGACAACGTTAACAACATTTTTGATTTTAGCCGTCAAAGCCTCTGACTCTCTTTCCCAGAACACTTCTTTCTACTTAAATCTGTGTCTCCTAAATTACAGTCCCTAAGACCCTAAATCTCTTTTTTCTTTGCAGCCTCGATGTTAATTATTCAATAGTACTATGTTCACATGAATCATGTTTGGTGGCCATCAGTTTTATCAATAAGCATATTTCTTCCTAAATTACAATGAGCTTTTTTTGATAACTTAAGCTCAAATATCATTAATACTCAAATATTTGTCTATGTCTTTGAAAACATTTCCTGCTTGGAAAATGAGGAACAGAGCCTTGAAGAATAAAATATACTACATAGGTACTTTTTTTTTTTTTTGGCTTTTTGTCTTTTCTAGGGCCACACCCATGGCATGTGGAGGTTCCTAGGCTAGGGGTCTAATTGGAGCTGTGGCCGCCAGCCTAGGCCAGAGCCACAGCAACGCAGGATCTGAACCGCGTCTGCAACCTACACCACAGCTCACGGCAACACCGTCTCCTTAACCCACTGAGCAAGGCCAGGGATCGAACCTGCAACCTCATGGTTCCTAGTCAGATTTGTTAACCACTGAGCCACAGGAATTCCAAATGTACTATATACTTTAAAGCATGCTATGTAGTTGGAGGGACATGTTAGACTAGTACAAAAATGATATTTTTTTTGAAAAGCAAATGATACAAGGTGGAACAAAATTTTCTGCAAATATGTTAAAATTACCCAAAGTGTTTTAGAAGCTAGGAAAAGAGGCCAAAGAGAAATAATGAGGGAAGGCGATTTGAGGGGATGGGATTTTGGGTAATCTCTGAAGGTCTTGGATGTGTAGAAGGAACAGAAGATGACAGTACCACATGAGCAAATATGCGACATTTTGAAGTTGTCAAAACTCACTTCAGCAATGTTGAGTGAAATGGGCCAAGCAAAGCAAAGGGTCTGGTTGAGAATTATTAGAAAATAAAGCTATTCTTTCATGGGTCATAATGTAGAGACTCTTGAATTCAGGCACAATTGCTGGACTTTTAATTGCTAATGGTTAGAGTAATTTAAAATTATTGCATCAATTCTGACAAACAGAATAGAGTTTAACAGAATATAACTCTGTTATAGAGTTCTAGTAAGGAGTGTGAAATGTGAGAGCATTCTTATCTATAAAAATGCCTAACAAAAAATAATTTTTTTCCTCATTCCATGATATTGCAACAATCTTTTGCTCATTGCCAATTTAGAGTCCAAAGTTGGAGTGTGGTTTGAGGTAGAATTTCTAAATGACAGTTTGTTCATTTCTAATTTTTATATAATTTATTGCATATGAGATGAAATTACTATAAACTTGTTTTAATATTTGCATAGTTTGTCCTTGGTAATTTAATTTAATTTATTTATTTATTTATTTTTGTCTTTTTGCCTTTTCTAGAGCTGTTCCTGTGGCATATAGAGGTTCCCGGTCTATGCCAGAGCCACAGCAATGCTGGATCCAGGCCGCGTCTGCGAACTATACCACAGCTCAGACAATGCAGGATCCTTAACCCATTGAGCAAGGCCAGGGATCAAACTGGCAACCTCATGGTTCTTTGTTGGATTCGTTAACCACTGAGCCACAACAGGAACTTCAGTAATTTCATTTTAGATTCAAGCAAAATGAGAGGTCTGTTGCTAGGCTTTTTTTTTTTCTTCCTTCCAGTTTGGTAACCATAATGGTTACATTTAATGTAATTGAAAGCAAGATCAGTTATTTTTGATAAGTTCATCAAACTATTTTCTCAAAGCATAGACTTTATAATTTGTATAAATCTACTTATTTCTGACTACCTGCTTGTTGAATATAACTATGAGAAAAAAAAATAAACAATCTATGAGTTTGTTACAGGCTCTGATCTGTAAGTGGTATCAACTGTCTAGCCATCACTTGATTTATTATTTCATTTATAAAAAAGGTCACTAGAAGAGTTTGAGAGATCCATATGTCCTACTTATGCCCAGTGAGTACTATGCACTTGAGTGAAGTAATTATGCATTGGAAATATAAGACTAAGAATTATGCAAAGAACTGTTAACTTTCTGTGGATTTTGAATTCCCATCAACAAGGAAATCACATGATGTTCATACTAACAAAAATATTATAACTTTGAATATCATAGATTTTGAGTGTATATTTCTACTGTTTAAATAAATTACTCTAAATTTTAAAAAAATGATTTCAGACTTGAAATTAGAACCAATGGGGGTTCCCGTCGTGGCGCAGTGGTTAACGAATCCCGCTAGGAACCATGAGGTTGCGGGTTCGGTCCCTGCCCTCGCTCAGTGGGTTAATGACCCAGCGTTGCCGTGAGCTGTGGTGTAGGTTGCAGACGCAGCTCAGATGCCGCTCTGGCGTAGGCCAGTGGCTACAGCTCCAATTAGACCCCTAGCCTGGGAACCTCCATATGCGCGGGAGCGGCCCAAAGAAATAGCAAAAAGACAAAAAAAAAAAAAAAGAAATTAGAACCAATGATCTGAAAAAATAAAAATCTTTTACAGAATTTCTATTTCTCTAATCTAATTAAGTTATATGAGTTGTCACTAAATCTGAATTCTTTACATTTGCTCAAGAGATGTTACAAGTATTTTTGGAAATTACCTTATTAGTGAAGGTACTATTCTTGTTCAGATGCTTCAGTTAAGCTGAATGCTCAGATATTCAGTTTATTCCTGATGTTTATTGTTAAGAAAATCATTATCTGAAGTGTGGTGTTATTTAAAAATTTCGATCCTGAATGTTCCTTCTGTAGTACCTTGATTTATATTTGTTATAATGCTCTACCAGGCAAACAAGTGTATGAGTGTTTTTGAGCATTTTTATGTCCCAAACATTATGCCATGTATTTTAAAGCCATTATTTGTTTAATGTTCATGGCATCTAGCTTATATTGGCTACAAATCATCATTTTATGCTGAAGAAAGTAAGAAAAGTTAATTTACTAGCCTAAATTCCCATCAGTTAGAAGGGACAGATTGGCCTCACAATGATCTTAAACCACATAGTTTAAATTCTAAATTTTACTTAACACTTCCAGCTGTGAACTGTGACACAGCTAATTGCTTCAACTTTCTAAGCCAGGGCTAATCATTTGCTAATTTTAGAAGAAAAAACATTTTTTTTTGAGTTGGTAGTTGTATTAATTTGCCAGGACTGCCGTAACAGAATACCATGAAGTGAGAGGGTTAAACAGAAATTTATTTTCTCACATTTCTGGAAGCTGGCTGTCCAAATTGGGGTTCTGTTAGGAACATTTGGCCACCCTCTCACTACCTCTTCACAAGAAAAACAAAGTTCCTCTTCTTAAAAGGACACCAGTCATATTACGTCCCACTCTAACCTTCTTTTAACTTAATCACCTAAAGAGCTGTCACCTTGTTACTTTCTGAGGAATTGAGAGTTGTGACTTTAATATATGAATAGGGGGAATGGGATAAAATTTAGCATGTAACAATTGTTCTTTAACAGCCTTTGTGTCCATCGCTCCGATTTTGAATCCATTGTAATTCACAGGTGTCTAGGAGGATGTGCAATCTACCATCATGAGAAATGACAGTGTGTATCTGAATTTACATGTGCACCCAGTCTTACATTTCTTACAGGGCAGTTTCCCATGACTTTTCAAACATCAGAGATAGGACATTGTCATTTCAGATGTATAATATTTGGGGGCAGCGCTGCTTAAATATTAGGATCAGAATCGCTTGTTAAAATACAGACACCTGGCCCCATCTCCAGTAATTTACTAAATGTGGAGGGGGGCCTGGGATTTTGCACATGTCTAATCATCTTCCTAGTTGAGGCTGTTGCTGCTTGTGTGTAGAACACAATTTCAGTTCCCAAATTCTAAGACATGCACACTGAGTCAAGTAAATGTCATTAATTTGTTTAGCATGTTTATTGAAACTAGGCGAAAGCTTCAGAAAGTCTTTTGCTGTATTCCTTTGGCTTTACCTAAGCAAATGCAATTCCTCTTAATAAAATAATTACTTTGCATCCTCCATCACTATGCCTAAATCCTTCTCTTTGTCCAAAAATCACCCTGAAAATATGATTTGAAAGATTTATATATATTTGTATAAATTTTTCCTTTTTAAAAAAATCTAGGTTCCCAAAGGTGGCAACTTCTTAATCTGCATACTAGTTGATGAGCTTTTATTTGTTTTAGTGGCATTAAATCAACATGTAATTTTATCTGTTGTAGCTAAAAATGATAGTAATTATTAAAACATTACTACTAGAAAACATATTATGTTTTGAGGATCAAGCACAGCTGGGAGCTGCATACTACCTCAAGCACCAGATGCTCTATTTACTGTCATTCGTTTAGAATTATTTACACACATGGGTGGGTGAGCAGAAGGGTAGGGAGGTATCAAGCACTCTTATTGCTTCAAAATTTGTTAACTTTTTCTAGATAATACATTTACGTGGCTAAACATAAAAAGGAAAAATAAAATATAGACACGAAAATGCCTCCTTTTTTATCCAATTCTCTCTACCAAAGAGGAGATATTGAAAATTTATCATATATTTTTTTGAAGATGTTTTTGCATGAGGAAGTAAATATAAATGCATGTTTTGTCCCATTTTAAAAGAAACAGTAGCACACTATATACATTATTCTGTAACTTTTCTTCTTTTAACAATATATTTTGAACATCTCTCCATATCCATACATAAGGGGCTACATAGGGTTCCATCACATGGACCTGTCATAATTCCTTTAACTAGTCATCTGTAGGTAGATATTAACATGTAAATGTGGACAGGTAAACTTTTGCTTAACAAAACACTTCCACTTAAAATGGGGTTATTCACTGTATAAATTTTACATAGATAATTTCCTGGGCACATGATTAAATTTTATATAAAATGTCCCTCATATGGCATGAAAAGAATGTGCTGACTACCTTTTATTCTTCTTTTCAATTTTAAATGACATGTTTTAATAATCTATAGACGGATTACTAGAGTGCATTTATTAGTGAAGAATTGTAAGCTTTATAACTTTTGTGGAAATGGGTTTATTGTCCTTAAAGAGATTAGCCTATTTAATATAACCATGAGCAATGTGTCAGAGTGCATACCTCCTTCCACAGTCTTGCTGAAAGAGTTGGCAAAACTTTGGACTTTTTTTTTTTAACAGTCTATTGAGTGAGAAATTAGATGACAGTGTAGTTGTATACTTTTAATTCCCATATCTATTACTATGAGTGAGGTTGATGGTTTTCTTAACACATTAAAAGCTTTTTTATGTTTTCTTCCTGGGAATTATCCCTTATGTCCTTTGCCTAATTTGAGGGGTGGGGGCTGGTATTAGGTATTATTGAGCACTTTGCCTCCTTTGCTTATTTTATTCATGCCATGTAGATATCTTCAGTTTTTATAAATTGGTTTTTGTCTTTTTTTATGATTTCACAGGTTAAACAAAAAAAGTTTTCCCATATTACATTCTCATAGTACATTCATGGGACTAACACTATAGTTATCAAGATGGGTTGGCTTATGCAATTCAAGATTTCATTTTTCACAAGAGACAGACTGCTCTCAGGAAATCTATTTGTATGATTCTGGATGCAGTCTTGTCTTCTCTGTTTGAGTGAACCGTATTGGGGACTGGAAGGTTTTTCTACCAACCTCACATCGTCCTCCTCATTGCAGATGAGGTTTGACCCCAGGTGTTTATTTTGGCTGAATTTGACCACTAATTCAGACTCCACTTGCTTCTATGATCTTGTTCAAAGTCTCCTTGCCTCTGTTTGTTTCCATGTAGCCCATGTAATGTACTTTGGTTTATTCCTATAGTTTTCAGAAGCCCTTATTTCGATTCTAGGGATTAAATGCTTTAAAGGAGTGAAGGTTAGTGTTTCCTAAAATTTATATGTTGAAGCCCTAGGCCTCAGTGTGGCTGTATGAGGAGCTGGGTGCTCTGCAGAAGTAATTAAAGTTAAATGAGGTCATGAGGTAGTGATCTGATATGATTACCATCTTTATATAAGTAAACACTAGTGAGTTCTTCTCTCTCACTCTCTCCTCCCAAGCATGAACTCAGTAATACCAAAAGGTTGAATTCTCATATAGATAAATAGAGAAATAGAAATACATGTTTCAGTAGAGCTATTAGAGCAGATGTGAAACAGAACTTTAGGAACACGTGTGCTCACATGTGAATCCACATGGTCCAGCCCTGCAGGCAGATGTTTTACAACTGGTCACCCTCCCCAAAGGAAGTCAATAGAATGGTAATTGTTTTCCTGGCAATAATGATAATGATGTTATTACCAATTACACTTGAGAGATTGATTCATGCTTGCTTCTTGGAGATATGATCTCATGTAATAATTTTATTATTCATATTGTATATTTTTTTGCTCATTTCAAGCATGTGAATCAGAACCTAGTGAAAATTTAGTTGGCTTAGGTGACCCAGTTTACTAATAATGAGTGGCAGAGACAGGACTCAAATTCAGAACAGCCTGACTCTAAAGCCCTTGCTTTCCAAGTTGGCCAACTGGCTAATCCAGATAGTTTCTCTAAGGACAAGTTGTGTCCTGAAGATTTGCTCTCTATTCTGATGATTTACAGAGCTAATATTAATGTGGGTGAAAAAGTATGAACAATCTTACTTTTCCTATTTAACCATATCTTAAATGAGCTTAGTTATCTACATGTACAAAACCACACTAATAAAGACACATTGCATAAACTGACGGCTTTAAAAAAAATCATGTAACATAGAATATTCTATCAACTGATGAACTAAATATCTGGCTTTCACTTGAAGGTTTTAACTGTTTTGAAACAAACAGGATTGTTATCTAGTGAATTGTAAGAGTGTATATTTTTCAAGGGTACAATGTATGTTCATTATAAGATAATATTTAAATTAACATACATTCTTCAAATTGTGATATGTGGTAGTTAAAAATAATGGTACGTCTATAGTAAACATCAGATGCAATTACAAAATATTAATATAACATCATGCAGCATAAAAATATCACTTGCGTTTTCTTTCACTTATCCTCTATTGTGATAGCTATTAGTTATTATGATTTATCTTCAGGATTATGTATGGATGTTAATTTTTGTATATGGAAAGTAGAATGTAGACAAGTGAAGAAAAAGATTTTTTTTTGCTTGTTTTTCTTTTTCTTTTTCTTTTCTTTTTATACCCCATTCTTTTTTTTTTAAATGTTCTTACCATGAAAAGGTAACACTTTTATAGTAAGTACAAATAATAAAGTCATCATCATAATAAATGTCTCCAGCATAAAAATCTAGACCTAGAGATTATGCTTTTAATTATTTGGAACATGGATGTAAGTGGGCTTTCTCAATATTCCCAATAAAGATATATCATCTTAAAAACCCTTTATTTTTGTAGGGCCACAAAACTGTGATTATACTAACAATGTGGAAATTCCCCATGTAAAAATATCAACAAGTTATCTAATAATACTCTGGAGGACATTATACAGTTTTGCAGTTTTGTTTTCATCTTGGTTCAACAAAGTCATATTTTAGTAGCCAAAAAGAATTAACTGGAGTGTCCACACGGACTTTATTACAATCAGGAGACCCTTCCTTATATTTAGTCTCTTGAATGATTTTATTATGCACACATATTACCTACTTAATTCTCTAATTGCTAAAAGCTATAAAATAACATGTATAGGAAAATGCAGTACCTGGAGATATGAGTACCAAATGACAAATAAAAACTCTGAGATTTTAGATGGTAAAAGTAAAACCCTTTACTTTCTAAGCTCACTTTAAAAATATATTTAATGTGTCTCATTCTATTAAAATCTCACAATTTAATAAAGCCTGGAAAATATTAGGTTTAATTTACTCATAAAGGTCTGAGAGAATGATAACAAATTAGACAATGAAAGTCTTCTACAATTTCCCTGTGTCCTTTTTATTTACCATAAACTAATATCTCAAAAGAAAAAATTCCTACCGTTTTAAGCAGCACACCTTTACAGAAGTTCTTCCTAGTGTCTATCCTCATTTGCAAGAGTAGGAAAATCAGATTCATTTAAATCACAAGCTCCTTATGTTAGCGAAGTTATTAGAATACATTTAAATGTGTATTTCATTTTTCTAAGTTGGTAGAAATACCCATAGTGGTGTTGTGTGAGAAAACTCACATTTATCCCAAACATTATGTGTAATTGATTATCATAGTGCATACATTTACTTTTTAATTTTAGGGCAGTATACTCAATATAAAATTGACTCACTTTATATTTAAATTTTGTGGATAGAAAAAGTAACATGTGATAAAAATAAATATAAGTCAAATGCTTAAGTGAATTATCTATATAACAAAAAAGAACATCGTTACTGGCTAACACATTTCAAGCGCTTATTATGAATTAAGAGTTCTCAATACTTTATCTTCTTTTGGCTTGTAAAGTACTAACTACAGTTTATGGGATAGGAACTACTATCTTACTCATTCAACAGCCAGGGAACTGAAGCTTTGAAATTTTCTCATCTCAAGGACCAATGGCAAAAAGACAGAAGCATAATGATTCAATCTATTTCTATTAAAATCCAGTGTTAGAGAAAGACATTGGACTCAAATAGAACTGGCTTCAAATCTCATCTCTGAAGCAGTGCTGTGAGTCTTAGTATCTTCAAGTAGAAAATGATTAGCAAACAGTTTAATTAAATGGAGTAATGGTTTTAATATATAGTCTGTTATATAGCATGCAGTATATATGTTTGAGATGCTAATGCCTGCACTTCATTCTATAAATGTTAACATAAATTCAGTGTTAAGTTAGGTTGATGTTTCTGGGTCTTATATAAATAAAAATAGTGTTTTATTCAGTTCCGTAATTATTCCCTGCCTAAAATCCTTTGTTCTCTAGGCTTCCATGGCATCCTGCCTGCCCCCTACCACCACTACCATCACGCTGCATATTTCTTCTTTTTCTTACACAGGCTTCTGATCATCTGCTTTTAACTCTAAATACTGAATGCCCAGTACTGAGCCCTATGTCCTATACCTTTACCTACTTAAATTTCTTCCAACATGGCTTTAACTTACTTTAGTATCCTGCTACCTCTCATGTTAATACCTTTATCTCTTCACTGAGCTGCATATTAGTTTTAGTCGGCTGCCCCTCAACATCTTTCAGATGCTTCATAGGTAGCACACTTTTCAGGTTTAAAGACAAAACACTTCATTCCTCCTTTGTTATGCTCTGTTTTAATTCTTTTTGAACTTTGTCTTCTAATCCAGCCATCATAAAGTCTAATACATAGTCTTAGCTTTGTCTATCTATCTGCCTGTCTGCATATCTATCTAGCTAACTATCTGCCCTCCCATGCTAGTCCTTAATTTTTAACTACCATCATCTTTAACCTGAACCTCTAAAGTAGGCTTCAAATCTGTTTTTTATTTAATCCTCTTGGTCTCCCATATTCCATTCTCCCCACAAATACTTAAATGTTCTTTTAAATCATTTTATGTTATACACTCCTCAAAAATTTCCATTATTTATTTATTTCAATTAGCAAAAAATCAAATGTCCTGAGGGACATCAGCAAGATGGCAAAATAGGAAGCCCCAGATCTTCCTCCTTCTTATGAAGACATTGGTTCAACAATAGACAGAAAACTTCTATTATGAGAAGTTTAGAACTGTTAACGAGGCTCAGACACCCCAAGAAGGTATAAAACAAGATATATCAAGGTCAGTAGGAAAATCTGTGGTACCCTTTCACCATAATCCCTCCTCCTAGAATAGCACCATGCACTTGGGAGGAAACTCTAAGCTCCCAGGTTCTCCCTAGAGAAGGATGGAAAACACTGGACCAGATGTTTATAGTTCTAAATTTCTTAGTGTACTACTCAAGAGCCTGGCATCTGTCTTCTGCCTTAGAAAGCTGACTGGACCCACAATAATCTCCACTCTCACAGTGGCTATTCAACTTAGTACTGAAAGTCCTAGACAGAGCAACTAAGCAAGAAAAAGAATAAGGCACCCAAATTGTAAAGGAAAAAATAAAATTATCTCTAATCACAGGTGACATGATCTCACATATAGAAAAACCTAAAGATTCCACCACCACCACCAACAAAATAACAACTTGTTAGAATTAATAAACAAATTCAACAGTAGAAAAATACAAAGTCAACCTACAAATATTAGTTATAGTGCTGTATACTAACAAGGAGCAATCTGGAAAGGGAATTAAGAAAAAAGTCTCATTTACAACAGCATCAAAAGAAATAAAATACTTAGGAATGAGTTTAACCAAAGAGATGAACTATTTCTACCTTAAAATCTATAAAACGCTACTGAAATAAAATAGACACAAATTGGAAAAACATGCCACGTTCACACACTGGAAGACTTAATATTGTTAAAATGTCCATACTAACAAAGGGATCTATGAAAACAATTCTGGGAAACTGTACAACACTGTACTTAAATGGAATGACACTGTATGGCTTACATTTATTAAGAGGGAGAGCTCATCTATGTATGTTTTACAATAATAGTATAATAAGCCACATGTTCTTAACCACAGGGCTATTTTGCCTCAGGAAAAGAAAAAAAATTCAATATCTCAAAGGCTCCTGGTGTTCGTTCTTCTGTTAGTCTCTGATGCTGTGGCTCACCCCTTCCCAGTCTCAGATCCACTACCTTTGAGTACAGCTGGGTTTCATTTTTTTGTGCATTATAAGCTCACATTGAACAAAGGACCTTAATGGCCACTGTTTTCTCTGTCTGGGATGATTTTTCCCCACATCTCCACATTTGTTTCTTTTTGTTTCAGGCCTCTTCTCAAATATCAGTCCCACAGAAGAGGACTGACCACTCATTTTGAATTTCCCTAACTTCACTCGCCTTTATTTATTTTTTTCATTTTTTAGTCATATTGAAATATAGTTTATTTACAAGGCTGTGATAATTTCTGCTGTACAACAGTGATTCAGCTATACATGTACACATCCATTCTCTTTCAGATTCTTTCCCCACATAGATTATCTCAGAATATTGGGTAGAGTTCTCTGTGCTATACAGCAGGTCCCCATTGGCCGGTCATTCCATATACCTCAGTGTGTGTATGCCAGTCCCAAACCCCAAGTCACTTCCCTCCACCAACCTGTTCCCTTTGAACCCATAAGTTTTCAAAGTCCGTGTGTCTATTTCTGTTCTACAAATAAGTTCATTTTTGTCTTTTTTTTAGATTCCACATGTAAGTGAAAACACTCTGTTGTTTTTCATTTGGTTTTCCTGCCAGAGTATATATTTATACCTAAAAACTATTTGTATATTTTGTTTATTCTTTACACGTAATACAGTAATTAACATAATAATAAAGACATTCATTTTTTAGTTAATCTGTTGCCTCCAGCATTAGAGCAGTAGCTGGCTCATAATAGATGCTCAATAAATCTTTGCTAAATGTTAAATAAATAACTGATTAATTTAGCATTTGAAATTAAAATCCTTCAGTGAAACCCTTGAAAACAACATGAAATGGCATCCTCTTCTAAAATTTAACTCTTTGAAGTATGAAGGATGCTGTTTCTCATCTCAACTTTTTGTGTACATTATTCAAACATTTAAAAATATGTTATCACTTCTCTGTTACCTCACAGGATTTCTGTGAAAATCAAATAATAAAGAATAAGAATGCACTTATACACTATAACTTAGTATGCAGGTCTTTTACAGCAATGTGGAATTTGAGTTATATATGTTCTAATTCTCTTATCAACTATGGTTTCTTTATGGGCTGCCTTCACTTCCATTTTTTTAAATCTTGATATCCTGTAAAGCCACAGTGCAGTAATTTCCATGTAGTGGAATTTTTAAAAAAATTTTATCGAATACAAAACAGAGGCAGCATTTGCCTGCAACATTGGATCTGTAATAATTTGGCTCATATTGGCATTATTGAATATATTATAAATTATCAGACCGTATAAAAATACAGTTTTCCTTGAAAATCTCAATTGCAGTTTAGAGCACTTAGGCTATTATTTTCAACTATGTGGTAGATTAAGTTTAGGTTTGTTATTAGATGGTTCAGAAATTCCTTAAAATGTATTTCTCTATTCCTACTCTGGTCCAAGTATTTGAGAAATGAAGTGGATATCCATCTTGTTTTTAAAATCTTATTATAAAATGTGTTCTAGATCTGTTAAGCAGTTTGTGTAGGTTGTGAAAATTGACAAAAGGGGTGTAATTAAAAAATTGTATGCATAAAATGGTTCATGGTATGCAATAGGTAAAGGAAACATTGCAAATCATTTAAGGTTAGAGATTGGAGTTTTATATTTTCTCAGCAAAGTATCTGTAACAGTTTCAATTCAAAGTTGGTGTGACAACATGAAATTTTGGCATATATATGGCATGCTAAAAAATTTAACAATTTATTTTCTAACCAAAAGGAATCAAGATGTAGCATATTATATTTTCATTAAGCCAACAAGCTTCCAATATAAGTTAAAGAAACTAAAATATTCCAAATGAGGGAGAATCAGATTCCTTCTTTTTATGGGAAAAGATAAGCCAGTTTACTATGAAAATGTTGAAAAAATATATTAGATAAAAGCTAAATTCTTTCCATTGTAGGTTTATTAAACCCACCACTAAGTATCTTTTTTGGGTAGGCATCAATTTGAAGCATTTATGTAGTTATTTTCTAAAATGTGTGTTTTCAAAAACTTTTTCAGAACATATAGGAAACTTTTAAAATTACACATATACTGTACATTCTATGGATAGAAAACCAGAGCCTTAAGAAAAGGTATACAAGTATTAAATATTCATTACCAAGACATCCATGCAAGTATGTTGTCTTTTATTTTTCTTTTCAAAAAATATAAAATCCAAATTATAATTAGGGATCATGGAAAATAATTCCAATAATGCATGCAGATTGCATATATAATTTCATGTAAGGATTATGCTACTCTTATTTTAAAGGACAATTTATTTTCCAGCAGTGCTGGTATATTTTGAATGAATCATCCAGGTACACTTGACTATACATAAATCTGATTAATTCTTAGAGAGCTTTCATGAGATGATCAGACCTATTTTACATATGAGAAAAATTGGCTAGGTCACATGACTAAAAAATGGGATACTCAAAACTGACACAGGCACAAACCTAGTTTTGTTTGCTCACTACTTTGAGCCTTGACTACATACCCCAGATTATGCTAATCATTAAGAATACACAGATTACAGTTAAATTCTGGCAGGAAGTTGTAGTCTAATTTGGAAGACAGACAAGGAAATGCACAAGTCATGTGATAGACCTGACTGTAGGGGAATAAAAGCAATATTTTACTGTTTAGATACCTGACTGGGGCTCTTATAATAAAACCAATTAACAAGAGAAAAGAATACATATTTATTTAATTAAAGTTTTATGTAACATGGGGATCCATGTCGTATATTGTACACAACCCAAAGAATAAACCAAAGAAGCATTTTGAGCCAGGTGTTTCTGTACCGAGTTGGACAATGTGTAGCAGGTTGTAAAAAAGCGACACGGCCAGGGAGCTTGGGCTACTTAGTTAATTAGGTAGAGAAGTGACTAGAAAGATAAGAGTTGATTTTGCAAGATTTCTTTGTACAGATTTCTCTTTGTCTCCACTTCCAATCTTTGGTGCGAATGTTTCTTTCCTTCTAGAATAAGGCAATTTCTGATATGGGAGTTTGATCTGCTTTTAAGAAAGTCGTCTGATGTTTTTCAAGTGCCTTTAACTTAAAATAATGTGTACACCAGAGTGGCATAGTTGGGGTAGTGGTTTCTGAAATCCTTCAGGACAGTTGAGAGACTAGAGGACCTTGGGAATAGAATGACAATCTCAGAAAACTCACATGGGGAACTGGTGATTTGCTCGTTATTAAAACAGAATAATGGGATTTTCATTTAAAAGAAACAGCGTGTAGAGAGGCATAAAGGCTCGCCAGAGTGCAGCATAGTCAGGAAACAATGAGTGTGAAAAAATATGAATGGGTAGTGCAGTCTCCTGGGCAGACACTACAGATGACAGGGGAAGTGGAAAGGCACCAAATACGGAAGTCATAACTTCCCTGTGAGAGTTTTTTAAATTCTAGCCACAGGTGATAAAAAAAAAAGAAGGAATTTTAAATGAGGGTTTGGGGGGGGGGTGGTGTTGAGGAGATGATATATACAGCCAAATGGCAGATTTCAAAGAGAGAGGTATTGAGGGAGATCTTTCAGATAAATGTCACCTCTTCTCTTTGGGGCGGGAGCAAGCCAGAGTGAGTGAGAGTGCATGGAAAACCAATGCTGCTTGGGGGATGGACCCCCTTGGTTGGCCTTCTGGGTAGAAGAAGCTGGCTTATCCTGTTGGGGTGAACAGTGACAAATGCAGTAGAGAACTTCACTGAGGCTGGCTTCTCTGAGCAGGCCATAGCTTCCCAAGAGCAGGATCTCGATGTCAAGTCTTTGCTGCCCATGCAGAGCGTAGCTACGTTAAGCAGCCTGTTATCCACCTTGGACCAGCCCTGAAAATTTGCAGGTGCCACAGCAAGGTGCTGTGGGCAAGGCCACTTAGAGGATGAGGATCCCAGTGGCTTTCTAGCCTCATCTCTGCCCCAACCCATTCCAGTCCCCATTTTTTGCAAGATCCCCAGCATCCAGGAGCTGGACTGGGGACTGATTCCAGTGAGGGAACATCCCTTGCTGTTCATTTCTTCTCGCCCCCAGTGCATCATGTACTCCACAATAGAGGAGTGTCTGGTGGGCCAGGTCCTGCTCAGTTCACCTCAGGAGGCCAATGCCCCCTGAATTGAGGAAATTTTTAGAAAAGAAAAATGTGGGCTTCACATTTCCCCTAGATCCTTTTCAGTTCAGCCAGATGCTTCCTATAAATGTTTTATTCTGCCTGTTTATTTTGGTGGGTGGCCTTTCCTTCCTTCCCCTACACCCAGGCCCCTCCCAAGTCTGTCCCTGGCCTCTGGCCCCTGGGAGCAGCTGGGATGGGGTCCCTGAGTCATCCCTCCGCCTACCCTTTCTTTCAGTTCATTGTCACTCCAGCTGGCTGTATTGCTTTAAGACATGGCTTCTGACTGCAGAGGAAAAAGAGATAGAAAAGCTTGACCTGCACACTTTCCTATTGGTTATAAAAAGCTGCAGTGAAGATGGTCACCAAAACTAAGTCTTCTGGAATTTAGACTGACTCTCATCCATCACCTCCCCATGTTTTTATTCTGATTTTCCTCTCCTTTCTTTCCTTCTTCTGTATTTTATTTCACCAACTCTCCCTCGCATCCAAAGCCATGAAGAAGATACTGTTTCAGCTCAAGTCTTGATAAATAAAGGTTAAGTTCAGTCCCCAGTTACAGAAAAATGAAATAGCTATGGCTTTACAGAAACTGAAATACTTTCTTTCTTAACCAACTCTGAAAGGCAGCCCCAGGCTCCTATGGCACCTCTTCTCTACAGTGTTTCCTGGGAGAAAGTGACTCAGTTCCTCTGTCTCCAGGATGTGACTCTCATTCTCAGAGTCCAAAAGGCAGCTCTAGCCATCACATTTAGGTTCTAGTGGCAGGATGGAGGAAGGAGAAAAATAAGACCAGACAAATGCCAACAGTCTTCTATGGAAACTTTCCAGAAAGTTTACAAACAGTATTTCTGCTTATAGTCCATTGGCTAGAATTTAGGAATTGGACCATACTCAGCTACAAGTGAGGTTAGGAAGTGTAAAGTGTCATTTTTATTCTGGGGAAGTAAGGGACAGAGACTTATGTTTGGCATAAGATGGCGAGATCACTAAGAGTGTCTACGTCAGTAGGACTCCTTTAGTATTTTCTCATACTTTAACAAACCAAATAATCATTTTAAAGTTAATTTTATGAAATCCTACCAAGTGAAACACACACACACACACACACACACACACACACACACACACACACCCCAGTAACATAATACACAAAAATACTCTGATAGGTAGAAATTCTTTTGGAAGACATTGAAGAAATTCAAAATATTCATCACTCTGACAAATGTAAATAAGGAAGAAAACATTGCACCTGATATCATCATTTTCTTTTACCATTTTAATTTTCTAATTTTTTGAATAATGTTCACTGGGCACTATGAAGAGTAGAATGAACAACGTAGAAATTGAGAGTAATTCTATGATATTAGCTGTTGCAGCCAAATAGAACCATATGATGAATATAATCTTTCATATGTCTATACTTCAGGACATTGCTCCTCCAATTTCTATGTGTAATTTCAGGAATATATGTACCATTAAAATAAAAATTTGCATAAGCATGCCTGCATTAATCTAAAAATAGTGGAATATATCTTGAGATAGAAGAATAGTGACAATGTGAATATTCTGTTTTATTCCATATATATATATATATATATTCACATATATAATTATAGATATATAGAATTCCGTATATACTAGCCAATGTAGTAGGAATATTCATGTACATATTTTGGTCTATGTATAATGAATAAAATATTATTCATAATAGCATATAGCAAATGCCTTTGCAAAGTTTGCTTATGCACATTTGGCTCAGTATTTGAATGGCTTCCCTAATTCCCTCTGTGTTAAAATGAACTCAGTGAGAAAGCAGGATTTTATTGACAAAATGTAATTTTGTTATCCAGTAATTATACTTCTTTGATTGTGACAGGCTTTTAAGTAAAAAACAAAGTATAATGTTAACCACATCAAAGCATGCTTTTAAAATGGCTTTTTTTTGTAATATATTCTTACAATTAAATGCTCTAAGTTGAAACTTGATATTTTAATACCTCTTTTGCTGCACAAACCCTGAATTAATTTGTCTGTTTCTCATGCATGCATCCCTTCATTCAACAAATAATTACTTATTGCCTGCAATATGAAAGGTACCTCACTAGCTAATAAAGGAGATGGAAAATACATCAGACATGGTGTGAGAACTCTGAAAAATCTGACACAAAGGAAAAATTAAATAGCACCTAGGTAAAAAATTAGAATGCTTGTCTGCAAAAGTAACAAAAAACTAGATACATTTTACAGTAATTCAGGGGAGGAAGCCATTACACTCCAATATGATATCCAGACTTCAAGTGAAGAATTTGAGATTTTACTTTACTTTCAAGTCAATAAGTTAGATTGCTCAGTTTCATAGATGCTGGCAGAAGATAGGAAACTCTGGATCAGGGGTTTGATGATCCATAGCACAGCAGGCAACTCAACTGTCCCTTGCTCCTCGTGTGCCGGGGGTCGGGGGGAAGCAGGAAGAAACCCATGAATATACCACGCACATAGTATATTTGGGTCACAGCTAAGGAATCATGAATTTTGGAATCCCCTGTCTTATATGAGGTCTGCTGACACTGCTCTTCACCCCCAAAGGTGGTTGTATCTCTTTTCAAGGGTGCTTATACAACCACCTTTGGGGGAAGAGGGTAGGTTTGTTTCCTGACAGGATTATAGACATAATGTCTTTTTCTAGGAAAAGGGTTGAAGAGTGCTGTCAGCAGACCTCATATAAGACAGGGGATTCCAAAATTCATGATTCCTTAGCTGTAACCCAAATATAGTATTCAATTGGCACTGATAGAGAAGAGCAAAATTAATTATTAATCAGATAAATTATAAATTAAGGAAGAATAAAATACTAACATCAAAAAATAGTAAAATTGGAGAATAAAGGACAGGAAGGTAAAGCCAGAATTCAGAAGCCAGTATCATTGGAAATTGAATGAGGACTAGACTTAGAATAAGAAAATGATACTGATATTATTTATCACTGAATCTGAAAATGATGGACACTATAATTCCAGGGTTCACATCTTGTTAGCAATAGGTGTTTATGCCCATAAACACATCCCAAATGATAACTTTGTTTTAGAACACAGCATCCTGAAAATAGGTAAATATATGCATACATACACATATAGATATACACATACATATATACATTCAGTAATAATTTTTTTATTAAACTGAAAAATGTCTTTGTCCAGTAGTTGTGACTTTTACTTTATATAAGTACCTCAGAATTCAAATATAAATATAAATTTCTTTATATTTAAATCTGCCTGACAGTATGATGGATTTTAATAATTTATCATGGAAAAGTTAAGTTAAATCATTTTCAAAGTACATCATGCTCTCTTGAAGAACAGCCTCTCATCTTAAACATTTACAGGTTCAATAGTTGGGAAGAACCCCTTCTGTATACTGGGCATCCCCCTACCACCAATGTGTATTTCTCCACTCAAGACATCCATATGTAGCTAAAATGAACTTAATTTCCAAAAATATAACTTTGCATCATACTTTATCTTCTTTGGACATTTTTCCATTTAACCTAACCTTGTTCTATGCAAAGTCAGATAAATCCCTACCAGTAATACATAATGCTAAAGTTTTGGTAGCAATTTTAATTCTAGGCTTTTTTTTTAAGGTTGCACCTGTGGCTTATTGAAGTGCTCAGGTTAGGGGTCAAATCAGAACTGCAGCCAAGACCTATGCCACAGCCACAGCAACACTCACTGGATCTGAGCTGCATCTGTGACCTAGGCCACAGCTTGCAGCAATGCTGGAGCTTTAACCCACTGAGTGAGGCTAGGAAACAAACCAGTATCCTCACAGATACTACGTTGTGTTCTTAAGTCACTGAGCCACAGTGGGAACTCCAATTCTAAGCATGCAAAATACTATCTTGCAGAACCCCATGCATAAAGAATGGGAAGATACATTCATAAAGTTGATAGAGTATTTTTTCCAAAGGCATTTCACAATAAGAAAAAGATCAAAGAAATATTCTTTTTAAAAAAGCAAACAGAAGGCATTCTCTAGACTTTTTTGTATTCCCAGGTTTATAAATTAAGAATGAGTTGGAAAGAAAATCCAGTCAAAGGCCCAAGTTACAAGCAATACATTTGGAGTAAGTGAGACAATATTTTTCTTTGATGATGGTGTTTGCTCAGAGCTCTTTGAAGGAGTGACTATACTTCAATGTATAAATGGCTAATTATTGAATCTTGAGTGATGTTCACCTAAGTCAGCATAAGAAAAATTGTTTATAATTGATACACAGCTATTAAATCATAAATTCAGGCGATCAACTGAATGTACAGGTTATTCAATGAAAAATTTCTCAGATAATACAATCTTCATAAAATGTGATAGTTTTCTAAAAAATGAACATTTGAGGTCAAGTCTCTTGACTCATACCATGTTTTTAACTCTTTTACAGAAGAGGGGTATTTATAGAAGCAAGGGAACTAGTCTTTCAAAGAAACATTGAATCATTTTAATTAAGTACTAAGGTGGGGAGAGTGGTTTGTGTTGCACATTAGTGTATGCAATGCATTATTTGGAAACTACTTATTTTTTTAGAGTATTATGATAATGCTTAATTTTTAATCACAAGGTTTTTTTTTTTTTTTAAACAGCAGAAGACTAGCTTAGCTATGGAATGCAACAAGTAAACTTAATGGATGGATATTATACAGCCATCAGAATTGGTCAGGGACCTTAAAAATCAGGTTTGGCAAGAAGTAGGAGCAGATAGAAGTTAGGCAGTAAGAAACAATGTTAATTAACTTTGAAACAATGGCTAAAGTCACCCTCAATTCACTCAGCTGTCACTGAATTCTGTCCTGGATGTTAAGACCCTTACCACTGCTGTGCAAAATGTCTCATCTTTCCCCCCAACCATCCATCATCTACTCTAGGGTATCAGAATGTATAATTAATATGTATATGTCATTGGTGCAAGTTCTAATTAATGGTTTGAGGAAGAAAGTATCTGGTCCCTAGGTGGTCCAAGTGAAACTTAGGCCTCTGTTTATTATAATTCATATACAGAATATTCCAGGAAAGCAGGAAAGTTCTTGAATATTGCTTAGTAAAAAAAAATAGCAAATGCCAACAACATATTTCTATTGTGTTATTCTCAACCAGTGATTAATTTTATTTTTAAAATTCTAAGCTATACAGGGATGGATTTCTTGAAATAGGGCAGATAATTTTCACATTTGGATTTGTTTTCTCATTATGTAGTAAATGAAATTACTTTCAAAAGTACAGTAGTGATGTGTATATTTTCTCTTTTATTTCACTGAGCCTTAACACGTTTCATAATTGTCATAATAGAGATTCATAAACGTATAGTGCTTAGGTAGAATAAAATGTATTTATGTATTTTGGAGATGCCATGCAAGATCATTATTTAAAGGAAACACTCATTCTACATTATCAGTAATGCATTACAAAAGCCACTTTCTTCACCTTCCACTCATGAATTATGCTTTGTTAAACAACTTGGCATAAAGGGCAAAAATGTTAATTTCATTTAAAAATCACACCAAATGGTGTGAAAGTATTAAGATAACAACACCTTCTATATATTCATCAGCTTGACTTCTAAGAAGAAAAAGCCTCGTTTTTGAAATCTGTGACTTGAAAATAAAGAAACTTTTAATAAATTAAAAATAAAAGTTTTAAAAGATCTGAGTAATTTTTAAATTGTAAAGAATATTAGAAGCAATTATTCAAGTCACAAATTTTAGTAAATGAGAAAAGACTTAAAAGTAGATGTTTCACATAAATGCATAGTCTAAATAAATTGCTCAAAAAATAGAAAATCTGTTTTCTTTCTTTCCTTTGCTCTTATCATGTTGGATCTAGAACGGTATTGCTCTTTTTTATATGTTAGAAGAGTCTTTGATTCATTTGAATTTCATTAAATCAAAACTGTATCGTCACATTCAAAAATATTGTTTCAATTTATATTTGTCAAATGATTAAAATAAAATCCCAATTGAAATCCAATATAATTCTTGCATTCCTGATAAAGTAATAATTATTATTAACCCTAATTTATGGAGAGAAATACTGATAGAGAAAAGCACCTTGCCCTGGATTTGCAATTTTCTTTTCATCCCTTACTTAGAATAAACTTTTTTCTCACATGCATGAAAGAATTATTTTATCACTAATTATTTATATTCAGTTTTTAAGATCATTTATATTTTCATGTCAACCACTTTGCAATTCATTTAGATCTACATTTTGGTTTGTGCTGAGTGGAAGGGGTGAATATTTTGGAATGAGAAGATGACGAATCTAATGTTTTTTGCTAGGTGGAATAGCTGTAATCTCAAATCTATATCTCTATATATATAGATATATATTTTCCAAATGCATACTGAAACACACAAATAAAAACACAGCAAAATTTACTATGTAGTTTTATGTGTTTTCAATAATATCACTCAACTTTTTATCTTCCAAATTCTATTTTGTCTCGCAGAAATGTTTCTCAAGTTTTGCTTTTATTTTCCAGTTCTACTAAAACCAAAATCCAAGTGCTCAGTGTTTCTTATTTGAAAATCAAAATAATTCTCATCTCCCCCATTCTTTTTGCCATCATCCTTTCCTTCTTTATACCTTTCTTTTCATAGCTGTAGATCTATGTGTAGTGTCATTCCCAAGCCTGAATCTCTGTCTTGCCTGTAGGTGAAGAGCACATCCTAGACCATTATTTGAAGGCCTACTAAAACCCACACAAGCTATGATTCAGTCCACTAATATCATATTCGTGATATGTTCATTTATGCCTATCTGATCCCCAAGAGTGAAGTAACTTTCAATTGCATATATGTATTTTTTTCAGCCATCTTATTTTGTTTGTTTGTTTGTTTGTTTCTTTTTTTGGCCACAGCCAGGGATCAAATCCACATCACATCACTGACCCAAGCTGCTGTACTGACAATGCTGGATCCTTAACCCACTGTGCCACAAGGGCACTGCTTTTTTTATTCTTTTTACTCACTAAAGAAATTAAATACCTACTTGATTGCTATAACAGTTTGTGAAAATTTTGAACCCCAAGGAGTATTTTGTTGAAGTTCTGTGAATCATATGTAGTAGGTAATTTATGTGCAACATGCATAGTAAATTGTAAACTGCACCACATCTAACAGAAACAAGATAAACTTACCCTTAGCATAGAGTCTCTAATAGATCATATTAACTCAGGAATAGGCATGTACTCATGGTCAATTTTTGAGCATTTCAACACTCCCTAGGGTTATATTTCTGTTGTTTCAAAGAGTATATGTATATACATATATGTATATATATTTCCTCAATCATGCATATAATTGAAAACTAAAATTACAGATAGGTATGTTCATGTAAAAATGCAGTGTCGCAGCCTATACATGATTATGTTTATGTTTGTGTTTATTTCCAAAAGAACTTGCATGCATTGTTTGCCTATCAGCATCACACTGCAAAAAGTATAATTTCCATTCAGAGCAAATACATAAAACTCCCATGTCTATAATGTATATAATTTTCTCTCTTTCCATTAGGTAGAAAATGGTTGTTCCTATTCACCAACTGTGAAGACTTAGAATCAAACAACTTCAGCTTTGATTCTTCAAGTGTTTCAGGATGTAAATGTAGTCTAACCTTTCCCTGATGGGCAGTTAAATCATGGACACGCTAAACAATTTACTTTGGACTGTCCTTCCAAAAGATGCTTTGGCTTCTCTCTTGAATGCTCACTAAGCATTTGTAGCCAACAAGGAAAAGAAGGAGAACTGTGACCTGGAAAGTTATCTTACAATGAAAATTACGAGCACATCTTGCATCTGTCCAGTCCTAGTGTGTCTCTGTTTTGTGCAGAGGTGTTATGGAACTGCTCACCACAGCTCCATCAAGGGGACGAGAAACCAAACCAAACACATTGAAGGTGAAACCGAAGTCCACCACCGTCCCAAAAGGGGATGGGTTTGGAATCAGTTCTTTGTTTTAGAAGAACATATGGGACCAGATCCACAATATGTTGGAAAAGTAAGTTTTTATTATTTTATTTTTTCCTCTCCTGGGAAATTATGGGGTGAGTTGAGGGTGGAGTTGGAATTGGATTTGCAGGGACATGGAACTTAAAGTGAATTATGTTATAGAATGCTATTTCTTCTATTAAACATTTAAAAATAGCAATTCTGAAAAATGAACTTCATCAGTTGTGTCAGATCTCTGTCAGTTAATAATACTAAGCTACAATGTTCTTTGTTTATTTGTTTGTTTGGTTTTTTACAGCCATATCCGTGGTATACAGAATTTCCCAGGCTAGGGGTCAAATTGGAGCTGCAGCTGCAGCCAATGCCACAGCTGCAGCAAAACCAGATCTGAGTCAGATCTGTGATCCATGCTACAGCTTGCTGCAGTGCCAGATCCTTAACCCACTGAGTGAGGCCAGGGATCAAACCTGCATTCTCACAGACACTGTGTGGGGTTCTTAACTCACTGAGCCACAATGGGAACTCCCCTAGACTAGAATGTTCTTTACCATCATATTACCCTTGCTGTTCGCTCATGTAAAATGGAAACACTTAATTAAACACACAATTAGGTAATTTTGTCTTTATTACCATGAAGGTATATTGGAATCCATGATGCCATTTACTAGTAAATTGATACTTACAATTTTTTTCCATCTATTGCTATAGCACATGAGGCTAAAAATAAAACATTTGACATTAATATTTTTCTGTTAATTGTTACAGAGATAGTATCTGATTTTAAGTCAGCCTTTAAAAGCATATGAATGTTTTTCCAATCTCCCAAATCAATTTCTATAAAGATGTTGATATAGTTTAAATATAGGTTAAATATACACTGGATGTACAGGTTTTGTTAAAATCCCAAAAGAATGATGTTGATAAAATGATCATAACTTCAGACCAACTTCCCTTTCTCTCACAAATGTAGAGAAGACAATCTAATGGCTCATCAAACCCTTTCGGAAAGTGTTTGCTCAGTGATTAGGGGGGTTTTAAACATGTGTCATCGAATCTCTAGGGTTAAGAATAGAGGGGGAAGTAGGGAAGCCTTCTTCTCATAAATTACTCTTGGAAGCAGCCATGCTTAGGTTTGTTCAGGACCTTTGGGAGAAGCAGCTAGCACAGCAGCAGAATCTTCCTAATGGCAGGCTCAGTGACTTCTCTCTCCCTGCCTATTTATTTTTGCTTTAGCATTGTTAGTACTAAAAAAAAAAAAATTAGATCTCCATCCAAGCTGTGGAGCTTCCCTAACGTGTGGGCAGTACAGGAGCACAAACCATCTGTTCACCCTTCATCCAACAGGGACTGGGTGATAGCTGTATTTTCTACACAAAGCAGCAGCTATAGAGTCAGAATATGAGACACAAAAAAGATCTGGAACAATTCTATTATTTTCATATATACATATTAAAACAAGACCAAAACCTCTCATCTTCATCCTAGACTTTCCCCCCTGCAGAGTATTCCATGAAATACATGGAAATAAATATACTAAAGTAAAAACATAATGTATTGAATTATTCCGAAGTTATTTTTATTATGAACTTCAAAATCATGTTTCAGTAATCCTTTCAATTTGTGAAAAGGTGAAAAAAAGGAACCTTTTCCCCCTTTTGGGGAATACACAAAAAGGAAAAAAAATACGTATACTATTAAATATTTTGTTATGTGTGTTTCCTGTCAGTTTTAATTTAACTAAAAAACAAAACAAAGTTTGCTAGAAAGGGAAGGCAAAGATCAGACAACTTCTCATTTTGGGGGTAGGTCACATAGTTTTAGTGAAATATGAAACCTCAAAACATTGACTAGTTGTTAAGCAATATTTTTGGGTTTTGGTGCCAATGAACATATGGTTGAGAGCTTGTTAGCCATCAGGAGGTGGTGGGGGCTGTGAACCTGTTTATTTGTGGAGGTTCTTTGGAAATTGGTATTCATTCTACTGTTTGTAGTCTTAACAGGCAAATTTAAAGGGTCACAGCCAAAGATGTGGTCCTCTTATCTTTATCTGGACTGGGTGCCTCACTCAGTCATAGTCTTTCTACTCAGTACTCGTCTGCCTTTATAAACAAGTCTAACTTAATTATACAGGTTTGTTCCCCTCATCCCTCACCCCCTGCATGCATACATGCATAAATACATTCATATATGTAAAAAAATTTAAAAACAGCCCTGCAAAGCTCAACAATACACATGGACTTAAAGTAATGCCATTTTGTCCCATTATTTTTTTTTGTCTTTTTGTCTTTTTTGTTGTTGTTGTTGTTGTTGTTTTTGTTGTTGTTGCTATTTCTTGGGCCGCTCCCGCGGCATATGGAGGTTCCCAGGCTAGGGGTTGAATCGGAGCTGTAGCCACCGGCCTACGCCAGAGCCACAGCAACGCAGGATCCGCCGCGTCTGCAACCTACACCACAGCTCAGGGCAACGCCGGATCGTTAACCCGCTGAGCAAGGGCAGGGACGGAACCCGCAACATCATGGTTCCTAGTCGGATTCGTTAACCACTGCGCCACGACGGGAACTCCTGTACCATTATTTTTAATTAAGAAGGGAATTTATATTTCACTCTCTAAAAACATTTATAATGAACCAGCCCTATATATTCAAAGTGTTCCTGAATGAAAGATAGAATCATTACAGTCATTATGAGCACGAAGAGGGAATGCCTCCAAAGTGCTGAAAATGACCCCCCTGATCCCTTTGTACACAGAAATGCCAGCAGGAATTTTGTCAGCAGAAAATAAAAATCATATAAAGCAGCTCTGTTATTAAAATAATATTTTTCTTGGATTTATTATGTAAGTTCATTTCAAATTATCCTTGAGCTCTTGATTGTAATTTTCTATATCTGTAATTGAATTTCATATTATAAATCAATATCATCTGCAATTTTGATAAGAGCTGGAGCCTATTTTGATGTGTTTTAACTCATATTTTTATGATAATTCTCTAGACATTTTTAAATCAATGACTGCATTTATTATGAGAATATTTATTTTTTTGACATTGGTCAATACATATTATTCACTACTAAGAGATTTTTGAAGGCTAAGGCCATGATCATAAGGCAATTTCTCATGGTAAATAGTAGAAATATACATATATATGTCAGGTATATCCCATGTATACATTATCATAATTATATATAGTATAACATGCAATTACATATTTATTATATATACACATGATATAATTATATACATTAAGTATATGTACTTATACATACATACAGATATGTATGATTGATAATCCATAAAGTTTCTTCAGAATGTAATGCCATGAAAGATCAAATATCAAAACTAGTGTATGAATTGATCTCATTTATTTATCTCATAGATTTGTTAATAATCTTTTTAAAAACTTGAAAGATTAGAGTAAAGAAGATATAATAACATATTTGTTAGCAGCTAAGCCCTTTCTTCCTGGAACAAATTATATTGCAATACCATTGTAGTTAAAAAAAAGCCTTCTCTCCTTTCCAAAAATCATGTAAAAACCAATATAAACCATCTAGTCTATTTTTTTTAAATTTTTTGAAAGTTGAACTGTGTTAATGAATCCCATTATAACCAAGAATATGATTTTATATAAGATAATGCATATATCCTAAAATGCTGGCCATATAGCATATCTAGCACTGGATTAGATTTATTACCTCTATGAGATAATAATGACTAGGCAGGGCTGGATTTAAGGCTTCTCTGCTAATTATCCATATTACAAGTGTCAAGTTTCTTTAATTCCCTGCATTTCTGTATCCTGACATATGACACTGAGAAAAACTGTTTGACCTTTCTTTTAGTAGTTATAAGTGATTTATAAAGTTTGGTTTATAGTTTGGATTATGGGTTAAACAAAGGCCTGTGAGCCAAATTCATCCAGTTACATATTTTGGTATTGCCTTCATACTAAAATTTTTTTTTTTTTAATTTAACTATTATTTTTTTCAATATTTATTTACTTATTTATTGGGCCACACCTACACCATGTGGAAGTTCCTGGACCAAGGACCAAACCTGTGCCACAGAAGTGACCCAAGCCACTGCAGTGACAACCCCAGATTATTAACCCACTGTGCCATAAGAGAACTCCCTAAAATTTTTATTATTTATTTTTAATTTTTTCAATTAAATTGTAGTTGATTCACAATGTTATATATCAATTTCTATTCTAGAGCAAAGTGGCCCAGTCATATATATATATATATATATATATATATATATATATATATATATATATTATTTTTCTCATATTATCTTCTATCATGTTTTATCACTAGAGATTGGATATAGCTCCCTGTGCTGTACAGCAGGACCTCATTACTTATCCATTCTAAATGTAAGAGTTTTCCTCTGCTAACCCCAAACTCCAATCCATCCCATTCCCTCCCCCTCCCCCTTGGCAATCACAAGTCTGTTTTCCATTTCTGTGTGTATTTTTGTTCTGTAGATAGGTCCATTTGTGCCACATTTTAGATTCCACATATAACTTATATAATGATATTTGTCTTTCTCTTCCTGACATACTTCACTTAGTATGAGAATCTCTAGCTGCCTCCATATTGCTGCAAATGGCATTATTTCATTCTTTTTTGTGGCCCAGTAGTGTTCTGTTATGTATATGTACCACATCTTCTTAATCTGCTCATCTGTAGATGGACGTTTAAGTTATTTCCATGTCTTGGCTATTGCAAACAGTGCTGCTTTGAACATAGGAGTGCATGTATCTTTTTGAATGAAAGTTTTGTTTGGATGCATGCCTGGTGAGTTAGTTCTATATATAATTTTCTGAGGAACCTCCATACTGTTTTTCATAGTGGTTGTACCAATTTACATTCTCACCAACAGTGTAGGATAGTACCTTTTGACACTACCCTCTCCAGCATTTGTTATTTGTAGACTTATTAATGATGGCCATTTTGACCAGAGTGAGGTGGTACCTCATTGTAGCTTTGATTTGTAGTTCTCTGATAATTCACAATGTTGAAAATTTTTTCATATGCCTGCTGGCCATTCATGTCTTCTTTGAAGAAATATCTGTTTGAGTCCTCTGCCCATTTTTTGATTGGGTTGTTTGTTTGCTTTTGTGTGTTGAATTGTGTGAGTTGTTTGTATATTTTGGAGAATAAGCCCTTGTCAGTTGCATCATTTGCAAGCATTTTCTCCCATTATGTAGGTTATCTTTGGGGGTTTTGTTTGTTTGTGGTTTCCTTTGTCATGGAACAGCTTCTAAGTTTCTGGAGTTCCCATCATGGTGCAGCGGTTAATGAACCTGACTAGTGTCTATGAGGATGTGGGTTCAATCCCTGGCCTTTCTCAGTGGGTTAAGGATCTGGTGTTGCCATGAACTGTGATGTAGGTCACAGACGTGGCTCGGATCCCACTTTGCTGTGGGTGTGGCTGTGGCTGGCAACTGTAGCTCCAATTTGACCCCTAGCCTGGGAACCTCCATATGCTGTGGGTGCAGCCCTAAAAGAACAAAAAGACAGAAAAAAAAAAAGGTTTCTAAGTTTGATTAGATCCCATTTGTTTATATTTGTTTCATTTCTGTTGCCTTGGGAGACTGACCTAAGAAAACATTTGTATGGTTGATGTCAGAGAATGTTTTGCCTATGTTCTCTTCCAGGAGTTTTACGGTGTCTTATCATATGTTTAAGCCTTTAAACCATTTTGTGTTTATTTTTGTGCATTGTGTGAGGATGTGTTCTAGTTACATTGATTTACATGTAGCTCTCCAGTTTTCCCATCACCACTTGCTGAAAATACTGTCCTTTTCCCCTTTTATATTCCTGACTCCTTTGTTGAAGATTAATTGACTGAGGGTGTCTGGTCTCTCAATTCTGTTCCACTTGTCCATATGTCTGTTTTTGTACCAATACCAAACTGTCTTGATTAATGTACCTTTGTAACATTGTCTGCGAGAGTCATACTTCCTGCTTTTTTTCCCCCCTGAGGATTGCTTTTATGGTTCCATATAAAATTTTAGATTATTTGTTCTAGTTCTGTAAAAAATGTCATGGGTAATTTGATATGGTTGACATTAATTCTGTAGATTGCTTTGGGTAATATAGCCATCTTAACAATATTAATTCTTCTAAACTGGGAGCAGGGATATCTTTCCATTTATTTGAATCTTTAATTTCCTCGATTAATGTTTTATTGTTTTCAGCATCCCATGCTGCTGCAGTGAAAATGCCAGATCCTTAACCTGCTGTGCCACAAGAGAACTCCCTAAAAATTTTTAAAAGTAATGCTTTAGATAATACTCTATGACACATGTAAATGAAATGAAACCCAAATTCAGTTTCCACAAGCAATGCTTTATTGGAATATAGCCATACTTGCATTTATGTATAATATTTGGCTTTTTTCCAGCTACAAAGGCAGAATTGAATGAGGGAGAGTAAGGTCCACATAGTTTAAAAAAATTTACTAATGACCATTTACAGAAAATATTTAAAGCCCCTGGTTAAAATATCATCCTCACCTGGCAGCCTGTGAATGCTTTGTAAGCAGCTTCTAGGACTATTTTATCTTTATTTACACAGATTCTTTCTCAGTGCCTATTGTAATGATCAAATGTAGTAATTCACTGGAAAGGGCTCCATGAACTCTAACCTATTATAGTCATGTTAATGGTTGTGGTAATTATTTAAAATTATTCACACGAGAATATTTCACTGACCATTGCTTTCATGGAGGAGAGAATTTTTTGAGGTCTTTACTTCCCTATCTTCATTGGCAAACCCTCTTCCATGGTTATTTTAATGAAGGTTTGTTAATGCTTGGTGTTTTAATTTTTATTATTTTTGTTTCATTACATGCAGTAATGTAATGAGTGCCCATGCACCCACATCCTTTAGTATACATGTACATACATATCTTTGGGAGAGATTTTTCAGAAGTGGGATTCTGATTAAAAAATAAATTATAATTTTGTTAAAATTGTACTACTGTTTACCTCTCTCAGTGATGTATGGGAGTAACTTTTTTCTACAGCAATGCCAAAATATTATTGTAAAACTTGGAATTTTGCAAATAGGTGAAAAATTGCATCTCTGTGTACTTTCAATTTACATTTCTCTTATTATGAATAAAATTGATAATTTTTTCATAGTTGAGGGGATATGAATATTTCTTTTATCCTGACTCTTCAGGGTCCTTGATTGTGTATTCTTTTGTTATTCTTTTAAACTTATCAACACTAGCAGTTCTTTCCCTGATAGGTGCAATAATTCTTTCCAGTGATGTTACCAAGAAGTTTTTTATAGTAGTTACCATCATGGCTCAGTGGAAATGAATCTGACTAGTATCCATGAGGACACAGGTTCGACCCCTGGCATTGCTCAGTGGTTTAAAGATCTGGCTTTGCCATAAGCTGTGGTGTAGGTTGCACATGTGGCTCAGATCTGGCATTACTGTGGCTGTCTCATAGGCTGGCTTCATAGCTCCAATTCGACCCCTAGCTTGGGAACCTCCATATGTTGTGGGTGTGGCCCTAAAAAAATAAAGAAAAAAATGTGTTTCACAGTTACTATTTGTTTCTAATTTTTGCTTTGTGAAATGTATCATCTTATTACAGTAATTCTTAGCATTCCTTTGACTAAAACTATATTTTCATTTGATTGGATCCTAAAATTTGAGGATACTGGTATTTAGAATTAATGGCACTAGACAAAAAATGCATTATTTACGTCTTAAGTTCTTTAAAAAAATTTTTTTATTTTAGTTGATTTACAATGTTCTGTCAGTTTCTGCTATACAGTAAAGTGACCCAGTTACACACAAACACACACACACACACACACACACACACACACACACATTTCTTTTTCTCACATTATCCTCCATCGTGTTCCATCACAAGTGATTAGATATAGTTGCCTGTGCTATACAGCAGGTTCTCATTGCTTATTCACTCCAGATGCAATAGTTTGCATCTACCAACCCAGTTTGGGTTTGGTAGATGCAATCTTCAGGTCTTGATTTCTATAGTTTATCACATATATTAGAAAATATTACTTATTGAATAAAAAGTATGGTGCAAAAATAGAATTGCTTATTTTAGAGATCAGAAATTATAATCTAGAATACATATGAATTCTTATTTTGGGCTACTAGCTATTGACTGTATTGCATACATATCTCATCCTTACCAGTAGAGTATATGCAATGTGCTGGTTGTAGTTGCAAAGTGTATTGGCATGTACTGGTATATACTAGGAATATTTAAATATATGTTACTATTAGAATTTAACTAAGGACATACATAAGCAATAATGTCTGTTAATACACAACAACTGGCAACTCATAAATTTCAAATGATAACTGCACATGATTAGCTAGATGTTTTGCTCCATCTCCATAAATACATTATTTTCATTTTAAAAACATTATAGGAATTCCCATTGTGTCACAGCAGAAACAAATCCTATTAATATCCATGAAGATTTGAGTTTGATCCCTCGCCTTGCTCAGTGGATCGGCAATCCAGCATTGCCCTGAACTGTGGTGTAGGTTGTGATTGTGACTTTGATCCTGTGGCTGTGATGTAGGTGGGCAGCTGTGGCTCCCATTCATCCCCTGGCCTGGGAACTTCCATGTGCCATGGGTGCAGCCCTAAAAAGCTAAAAAGTAAAATAAAATAAAATTAAAAATAATAATAATTAAAATAAAAACATTATAGATGACTTCTTTAACTGGCCGATCGTTCTTGTATAAGAAATAAAGGAAAGTCTATGTTTACTTCAGTATATCTGTGAATGGATATTACCCACATTGCATTATTTTGTAATTAAAGAGATTATAATAAAAAATTCTAAGCAGGAAGTAAGACACCAAAAAGTGTGTTTCTACTTAGCACCATGTTTTAGGCTAAGATATCTAAATCTACTCACAATGTTACATTAGGTTTTGGTCTGTATTGACATGAAATATATATTTGATAGCAAACATCAATGACTTAGATTTTTTTTAGGATAAACAATGAATTATATCCTCCATCTTCACTCCCCTTCATTGATGGTATATGTTCTTATAACTGCCAGCATTTTTTTCTAGATATAAACTGTAACATGTGGAAGATATTGCTTATAAGATGTTAAGAATATAGTTACTAAAAGTTACCTCTCACTCCCCTCTTTACCCATGTCCTACATGTGTGAGTAGCTAAGTGTAAACTCTAGGCAATTATTCCCAACCTGCTTCATTACAAAACAACAACAAACATATAGAGGGTAAGCAAGGAATTCTAGTGGTATAAAGGAACTAAGAAATCATCTTGCTGAATTCCTCAAGTAATAGAAAGCAATGGTGCTTGAAAGATTTAGGTGACCTCTTCATGGGAAGAGGGATTAGTTATGGCAGCGCCAGAGAAGAGATTGGAAGATATCTGATTTTATAATGAAAATCGCTTTCTTGTATATAGTGCATGAAATTCCCCTCTCATCATCATTGCTATTGCCATTATTCCATATTTTTTCTTTCTTTAAAAAAGAACCTTCAAATCTCTTTTAATATAAAGTACTGTGACTTCAAGTTAAATAAATGATTTTGGGGTTAGAGAGGGAATAAATCATGTAAAAAGGAATGGGAATTCAGGCTTTTCGGAAAAAAAAAATAGCTTGAATGTTATCATGACCTCTGAATTAAGAATTAAATGCACAGCAAGAAAAGGTCCTAATTGTCATTTAATATTGTCAAGATGATAATTTTATGAACATTTTTATCATAACTTCTTTGAAATGGAAGACTTCTGGTATCAAAACATGGCATTTGAGTTTTTTACAAGTGACAATGTGATGATGTGATGTCATGTGAAATTAATTTATAGCACCCAGTTCCATATGGATATAGAACTTTCTCAATACTCATCATGGAAATTTAACTATTTAGATCCAGTTCTATAAGAAATTGGGTGCGTAAAGGAACTTAACTTAGTACATAGTTCATTTAAGTAGTCATATAGAACCCTTTTTAATAAAATAAATCAGATTTTAATAATTTTTAACTTACTTCTAGAGAAAGTGATATTCCATTTAAATTATTTAGAAATGTTTGAATTGGAGTTTCCATTATGGCTCAGCAGGTTAAGAGACTCACATAGTGTCCCTGAGTATGCAGGTTTGACTCCTGGCCTTGCTCAGTGGGTTCAGGATCAGGTGTTGGTGCAAGTTGTGATGTTCACAGATGTCATTCAGATCTGGTCTGTCTGTGGCGTGGCGCAGGTCTCAGCGCAGCTCCAGTTTTATCCCTAGCCTGAGAACTTCCATATGCTGCATGTGCAGCTGTAAAAAAAAGAGTTTAAATTAATAGCATTCACATTCATTGTTTATAGTGTTTCTTAATACTACACTGGAAAAATTTTAAAACATTTTCAATACAAAGCCATACATACATTATAGGCACAGTATCTGTATTTATATGTATTTATGTTTGTTCACATTGTGAACTTTATATTACTGTATAAACGCATCCACTCATGTGTGTGTGTATGTGTGTTTGTATGTATCAGTGGTGCTAAACCAGAGGTGACTTTGACACCTGCAGGCATTAGACTATGTCTGGACACATTTTTCACCCCTGTAACATTGCCTATTAATTTCACTTGGCATAATCACTATAGTTGAAGATATTTAAAGAGTCCAGGGCAATGTTTAAGTACGTTTTCAAATTGTAATAAAAAGTATGAAAATAAGTATAATCCGGTGGACATTTGGGTTGACTCCATGTCTTGGCTATTGTGAATAGTGCTGCAATGAACATGCAGGTGCATGTGTCTTTTTTAAGTAGAGTTTTGTCCGGATATATGCCCAAGAGTGGGGTTGCTGGGTCATATGGTAGTTCTATGTATAAATTTCTAAGGTATCTCCATACTGTTCTCCATAGTGGTTGTACCAGCTTACATTCCTAACAGTGCAGGAGGGTTCCGTTTTCTCCACACCCCCTCCAGTGCTTGTTATTTGTGGACTTCTTAATGATGGCCATTCTGACTGGTGTGAAGTGGTATCTCATGGTAGTTTTGATTTGCATTTCTCTAATAATCAGTGATGTTGAGCATTGTTTCAAGTGCTTGTGGGTCACCATGTTGTGCAGTAGAAAGAATACATATATAAAGAAATAAAAAATACTTAAAAAATGAAATATTAAACAAACAAACAAAAACAAAATAACAAACCATAATTCAGTCTGTATTATATTAGCCTAAATACAATTTCAAATAGAATTTATAATTTTAATTGAAAGAAACTCCCCCAAGTCAAAAGGCCTTAGGTCTTTGAATGTGAACCTAATTCATAATGTGGACCTTTAATGTGGACCTAATTTATGGTTGTAACTTGTAGGGAATTGGTGCTACTGGCATTTAGTTCGTGGAGGCCAGGGATGCTATGACACATTCTAAAACACAAAGGACAAACTCTCCCCAAAAACAAAGCAAACAAAACAAAAACAAAGAGTTACTCAGACTAAAATGGTAATAGTGCCAGCCTTAATCTATATTGACATCCTTATATCATATTTGTCTTGATCAAAATGTTTTTGAATATTTTGTCCATACTATCACATCACTATAATGATATTTTGCATCTGACATTTGTAATACACATACAGATGAATTTTAACTTTTAGTTTTTTTTGTGCAATCTGACATTTTATTTTTCCAAACAATCATTTCATTCTATTGTTTATTATGATTATTGTGTTTTCTACTTTTTACATGCCTACTGGACAAATTGTTTTAAGCCAACCAGTTGTTCATTATTCTTCTTGTCATATGCTTCTTATTGTTATTATTAGTCATATTAATGTACAAAGTATGTACTTATTTATAGGTTTAACATATTCAAGGACTGTTTTTTTATCCCTCTCCTTTGCTTCTATATCCAAACTTCTTGAGTTCAGATTACTTGCTTGATTTCTTTTCGACTATTACTTATAAAACGTAACATTGATATCTTTGCAGTTGTCCCAGACAGTGCAAATATCTTAGGGTGTTTAAACATTAAACAGTGATTACTCTTTTTTTTGGGGGGGGCATCCTCTTGACATGTGAAAGTTCTCAAGCCAGGGATACAACCCACGGTACAGACATGACAACCCTGGGTTCTTAATCCGCTGAGCCACCAGGAAATACTGATCACTCCTTTTTGATGTTATCTTTGTCTGGTATCTTGTTTCTTCATTCTTTAAAAGTACTTTCCAGACCTTATATTACTATTGAAATCATGCAAATATCCTATCTTGCTTAGATTAACCCATGTTTACTGGTATCTTTGTTCTTGATTGCTTCTACCCCTATTTTTATTACTGGTTTGATTTCCTTATCACCTAAATACAGCCTTTACCTTTTTTTTCTTTTCCTTCTTTTTCTATTTAGTCTGGGAGCAGTAAAAGTTCTCTTACCTTTTAAATTGAATCATTCATGTGTGTGTGTGCATGTATAGGATTCTAGGATGAATTTTTACATTATTGTTCAATGAAAAATATATACTGGATTCTATGTTGGATTATTAGAAATCTGTTGAAATTCTATTTTAAATTTCCTGTTTCTTAAGTTGATTTCAAGATTATTTCAGTGTCTTTTGTCATCTATAGATTTGCTAATGTGTTTAGGCTCTGAAGGGTTTTGATTTTATTTTTGCTTTCTATTTTTCTTTGTCTATGTATTAACTAGTTAGAGCCTCCATAACAAAGTACTATAAAGTGAGTGGTTAAACAATAGAAGTTTATTGGCACAGTTCTGGTGCTTGTGTATTAAACCAAGATGTCAGGTTAGTTGCTTCTGTAGTTTCTGAAGGAAGGATCTTTTCCAAGCCTCTCTTCTTGGTTCATATATTGCTGTCTTCATGTTTGTATGCTATTCTCCCTGCATGAACATCTGTGTCAAGATTTCCTGTTTCCATAAGGATATCCATTATTTTGTATTAGGGTCCACCTTAATGGCCTAATTTTAACATGACTACCTTTATAAGGAACCTATCTCCAAATAATGTGCTGGGGATTAAAACTTCTACATGTGGAGTTCCCATCGTGGCGCAGTGGTTCACGAATCCGAATAGGAACCACGAGGTTGCGGGTTCGGTCCCTACCCTTGCTCAGCGGGTTAACGATCCGGCGTTGCCGTGAGCTGTGGTATAGGTTGCAGACACGGCTCGGATCCCGCGTTGCTGTGGCTCTGGCGTAGGCCGGTGGCTACAGCTCCGATTCGACCCCTAGCCTGGGAACCTCCATATGCTTCGGGAGTGGCCCAAAGAAATAGCAAAAAAGACAAAAGAAAAAAAAAAAACAAAAAAACTTCTACATGTGAAATTTGTTGGTACAAAATTTAACTCATAAAAGACTGAAATCAGTCTCTTTTTTGTATAATTAGGATTATTATACTTTGTAGAAATATAACATCCATTGTTTTCTTGAGTTTTCTTCTTCCTCATTTATTGTTTCATCTTAAAACTTCTATTTGATATAATTTCTTTCAGATGTATTTCTAGCATTCTAATCCTCTCTTCAATTTAGTTGAAGAGTTAAGTATATTCTTTGACTTAAACATGAATATTAGCTTGAATATATTTTTAAATTTTTGGTTCTTTTTGTTCCTTTTCTCCTATGTAGGTATAACCTGTTCTTTCATTTTGGCCTCTATTTCTTCCCTTATGACTTTAAGCATTACAAACCACCTATAAACAATTGTTAGCAAATTTCATTGTTATTTTTATGCCTTATTAATTTGCATTTTTTTATTCACTATCTGTCATAGAGACTTTATACTGGTATGCTTTTTAAAATTTTGTGTCACTTGTCTTCAGTAGTGTGTGGTAAGTGGGAATAAGGACTTTGGTGGCATTCCTTTGAAATGAAGCTTGAGAAATATCCATAGAGAGCTACTTATCTTTTGCTGAAAACTAGTTGGTTTCATATATCTGACTAAATATTATTTTTTAACTTTTGACTATCATTTCACGTTCATACTTTTAATACAAAGATCAACAAAGGCCACCAGCAACACAAAAATACACTGTGTATAGCTTTCTTATAGACTGCAAGTTAGAGTTTCAGTTTATCACAGGAAACTTTTTTAATACCAAGAGCTCTTAATGGACCACAAACTTCCTTACTACTTCTTAAGGCTGGTGGGTAGATAATCTCTTTTTCATTTCATGGAGTTTTTTTTTTTTTTTTTATGTAGTCTTTCATTGTTCAGATATATCTATTCTAATTCTATATCTTGAGTAAACTAAAAGTCATAGGTTTTGTTTGTTTGTTTGTTTGTTTTTGTCTTTTTGCCGTTTTCTTCGGCCGCTCCCACAGCATATTGAGGTTCCAAGGTTAGGGGTCCAATCACGGTTGTAGCCACCAGCCTATGCCAGAGCCACAGCAACATAGCACCCGAGCTGCGTCTGTGGCCTACACTACAGCTCACGGCAACGGCAGATCTTTAACCCACTGAGCAAGGCCAGGGATCAAACCCACAACCTCATGGTTCCTAGTTAACCACTGAGCTACGACAGGAACTCCTAAAAGTCATAGTTTTTAATCTTTAGGATATGTAAAACTGAGTCCTGGTGCCTGTGGCCTGTATCCAGTTTAATTTCCCCCAAAGACATCTGACTGTCCGCCAGTTGGAAGTGACCTTCCTGTTTTAAATCCTCTCTTTCTTCCTTTCCCTAGTGAATTCCCTTTCACTGTTTCTATCTCAATTATATTATAATTTTAATTTTATACTCTTTTATTTTTTATTGTAAGAGATGCTTTTATTAGCTTTGCATTTGTATTTATTTTTTAATGTAAGTTTTTATTTTTATTCTTTTTTCTTTTTAGGGCCGCACCTGTGGCATATGGAAGTTCACAGGCTAGGGATCAAATCAGAGCTGCAGCTGCCGGCCTACACCACAGCCACAGCAACATGGAGTCTGAGCCACCTATGCGACCCATGCCAAAAGTCATAGCAACACCAGGTTTTTAACCCACTGAGTGAGGCCAGCGATCCAACTCACATCCTTGTGCATACTAGTTCGTTTTTTAACCTGCTGAGCCACAACAGGATTCCCAGCTTTGCCATTTTTATAGTTGTATCTTTCTGAAAGATTTTCTTTACACGAAATCAAAATTTGGGTTACATAATCTTCGTATTATCTTTCCTGGATATAAATAATTGTATTCTTTTTCCGTACTTTAATATTCTCATGCAGAAGTAGAAATAAAAATCTAAATGTTCCCAAAATAGGAAAGAATAGAAATATGTTACACTTTGGGAGTTCCCATCATGGCTCAGGTAATGAACCATCCATGAGGACGCAGAGTCATTCCCTGGCTTCACTTAGTGGGTTAAGAATTCAGTGTTGCCATGAGCTATAGTTCCCAGACACAGTTTGGATCTTGCATTGTTGTGCCTGTGGCATAGCCGGCAGCTGTAGCTCTGATTTGACCCCATAGCCTGGGAACTTCTGTATGCCTAAAGAAAACAAAATAAATAAATAAATAAATACATACATACATAAATACCCCCAGAAAAATCCTGTTACACTTTATACTAATTATGGACTAATTTATTTCAACATGTATCTGCCCTGAGGAAAGAAATAGTTTTCAACACAGATATTAGATTATTCTCAGGAAGTCTATTTCATTATTTTATTGATTTTTATCCAATGAACATTTGAACATTTAATTATACTAGATCTTGCATAACAAAAGCATTTAGTTTGAAAATTGAGCCTAGAGGGTCTTCAACTACATATAAGTTTACTTTTTAAATTTTTTTCTTAAAGAAAAGTTACAAGAATCACAGAGAAATACAATCAATTTCTTCTAGGATTATTTATGTTTCCTATATATGATTTATTTGTCACTATATTCATAGATACTAGAAAAAATATGTGGTGTGAAATGCTAAAAAATACACTAAAAATAAAATAATTTAAAATATAAAAAATAAAAATACACTAACTTAATCATAGTCTTTTCTTTCATTTCACATTATTCAGAACTGTAGCTTGATTACAGTTGAGTTTACTTTGACAAGATTTGAAGACTAGAATTTTTTTTTTTTTGATCTATTTAGGGCTGCACCCATGGCATATGGAGGCTCCCAGGATCATGAAAGAATGTAGTATTTGTATGTAGTGCTAAATCTAGATCAGGGTGAGGGAAGAACTCTCTGAGGAAGGAACAGGCCAGTATCTAAAAATCAATAAAAGTTAATCTCATAAAGTTGATGCTGTGCTTGTATATGATTTTTAAGACTGGGGAAGTATCTATGGTGAAGGAGCAACACCATGTAAAGATCCTAAGATGGGAAGGAGTTTACATATTTTAGATTCAAAAAGAAACTGGGAACCTATAATTTAGTGAATGAGCAGTAGGGAAGAGAGAGATGAGGCTGGACACAAGAGGGGATCTAGACTAAATCACTGTGGGTTTCATATTTAGAGAAATGTGAAGACATTGTTGACTCAAAAGGATATGGCATTAGTGTATTTGATTTATTTATTGCTAAGCAATCACTCTTCTATGTGAGCAATAGGATCACAGGAAGAACAATTTCAGAAAAATAAAAAGTAGGTTAGTTTCTGTAAAGGAGCTAATTGATCAAAAAAGAGAATAGTAGACATAGTTTCTTTATTTACTTTTCTATAATGATTTAAGCAATAATGTATTTATGGATTAAGTAGTGCATTAGTCAATCAGTGCAACACCTTGAGGACCTTGTGTACTTATATAAGTAACAAGAAATAGGGGAGGCAACGTTGGACAGGTAGCCTTGATTTTTCTACTCTATCATTTTTTTGAGCCGGGTAAATCCAAACTTTCAGAACAAAGTTTTATTACACACATTAATGAAGTGAATGGATGAGATGATTGCAAAGATCCTATTTCATTTCAAAAGTTATGGCTTCAACATACACTCAGTTATTAAAAAAATAACTAGCTAACAGCATGCCATGAACCCTGCTAAATATGAAGATTATGCTAATAAAATATACAATCTCAATAATTAATGAGATGAAAGCAAGAAGAGGAGGTGATTTAGAGAACAAGTTATGACATTGTAGTGGTATTGGTGCAGTAACAGTGCTAAGTTAGGGGTGGATGGGCAAGGGGAGAAGTAATATATTTAGATCAATTTACCTTTAGCCTTAGGTTAAAGGATCCTCAGAACAGGAAGAGTTTGAACTAATATTTTGCTATCAATAGAAAATGAGATAGGTAAATATATTGGTTAAGAGAGACCTGAGATGGAATTTTAGGAATGACATATTGAAAGTATGTAAGTAGTAATTAAGGATACGCAAGTACAGTTGAGGCACAGATCACATGATGGGAAATGGGATTGGAAATGAAGCTCGACAGCATGATAGGCACCAAGGACCAACCCTGGTAGGAGACTCAAATGAGAGTATGACTTATCCCTCAGTGTGTTGGAATGGATTGAAGGATTTTCAAGTGCAAAGTGACATGAGACACATAGAACAAATTTGAAGGCCGAGAAGATGTTTTACCATTGTATGGATCTAGACTTGAATTAAGTAGTTGCATAAGAATTGGAGAGAATACACAAATTAATATTTTTAAATATAGGGATGTAGAATTGACAAGACTTTGTCTTTATTGAGAGTGATACATGGAGGATGCAGGGTTTTTGAAGCTGGTGGGCTGACTCTTTATTAAATTGAGGGGCTAAATAGTAAAGGAGGAGGATCCCATCTGGAAGTGAGGGTGATGGAGTTGAGTTCAGACAGTCTATATCCCAGGTGCTTTGTGGGTTTGCACGTGGCAGGAAGGAGAGAAGCAGAACACTAGAGGTAGAATGTAGGCTAAAGGGTAGAGGTGGGAGGCACTGGGGTTTAAGTGGTAACTGAGGCCCTGCATAAAACATATATGGACCCCTGCCTCAGAATGGAATTCTGCAGAACAAAAAGTTATAAGGGAAAAGAGAGAACTGGGTCTGCATAAAGAGTATGAAAATAAAATTCAACAGAGAAGTTAGAAACAACAGAACAGAAATGGAATCACAGATGTTAAATAAGGAGAAAATCTCAAAGAGGAGGAGGTAGTGAAATCTGAAGCATGAGTGAGAATAAAATAACATTGTATTGTATATATAAACAATTGCTAAGAAGGTAGAATTTATGCTGTGTTCTTATTGTAAATAATACAAAAAAGTGCAGAAGGAAACTGCCTGATGATGATGGGTGTTTATGTCATGAATATATACTAAACTCATCAAGGTATATAGTGTTTTATGTTTAATCCTACCTCAATAAAATGACTTAAAAATGGTAACTATTAAATATTTAAGAATTGGGGATTTATTTTCTACAGCTATTTTTTTTTTACCCAGGAAGGTATTGTCTCTGAAGGATCTTACTATTTACAGGAAGCTGACCTGACCTATTTTCAAGAACATTGTGTAGTGATAGAGAAGAAGGCTATAAATCAGCATGCATCCAAGAAGTCTTTAATTATTTGTAATAGAACTGTTCATCTTCTTCAGCCCTTTTAATTGTTGCCCTGTAGCCATTAATAATCCATAGCACATAAAAAATTACATGTTCCTCAATATGCTGCTCATCCTGAACTGTTCTCATCTGCCTTAGTGATTGACGCAAGGTTTGTATTGGTTAGTAATATCTTTTCGGCAATTGAAAGAAACTGTCTGAAACTAGCTTAATAAAGGAGAGTGATTTACTAACTTGCATACCTGAAGAGCAGAACAGGCTCCAGGCAAAGGGAGAATCAGAGATACAGATGCTGTGATTAAGTATTCTAGCCAGGTCCCTACAGTTGGAAACTCAAAATCTGTGAATCCCAAGCCCCCAGCTTTTCAGGCAACAGTTCAAGCAGTTTCTATGTCCTGTTACAAAAAAGATTTCTTAATTGAAGCTGTATAGAGATTGATTTTAAGTGCCCCGATATTTTTCAAATCCATATTTTGGGTGTCTGTTTTTTAAAACTTCCCTTTTCTAGATACTAGCCTCTCCAGCAATCAGAATCCCATTGTTGAAAAAAACCTACATTGTTTAACAAACAAAATATATAAATATAAGATAAATTCATTTTACAGAAAAGCCATAATTTCTTTGAGCTTTTCTTTTATTACTCAATGAATTTATTACATCTATCATTGTACAATGATCATAACAATCCAATTTTATAGGATTTCCATTCCACACCCCCAGTCTTTGACCTTTTTTGGACCATTCTTCAAGCACCGGCTGACAGTCAACCTGTGTTGAATAACTTACATCTGGATATCTGATTTAATCACTGGGAAACTTGAATTATTATAATGTGTTTAGAACAGAGCTGTCCAACAAAACTTTCTGCAATTACAGCCACGTTTTATATCCGCACTGTCAACTATGGTAGCTCCTTGCCACCTGTGGCTATTGACTATAAGATGTGGTTATTGAAATTAAGGTCCTGAATGTTTGTTTTATTAATTTAAATTTAAATAGCTACTTGTAGTTTTGGGGTGCAATATTGGATGGTGCAGCTTAATACTAATTAGAAAAGGAAACCAGCCCCATATGCATAATATATACAAAAGTAGGAGTCTATGAAAGTCACATAAAATTACAGGCAGACAAAATAAGGTTAAACACCATGGATCTAAAAGCTTGATTTTAATATGTAAAGAAAGTTATGGAGACTGGAGGGATGGAGTCTAGTTTTCTTTCCCTGGGTTTCAAGCATCACATTGTTACTATTCAAATTATTTATATGTGTTGATGTGTACATGGTTGTTGCACTCAAAGTGAAAGAGTAAATCACCTCTTGACTGCCACAGAATGTGATTAATTTAAGTATAAAAGTAATTTTCCAGATGGGTATTGGATAGATCACAGAATTAGCAGAAAAGCCAGTGAGTCAGTGGTGAAATAAAACAAGAACCATGGGAGGCTGAGTGGCTGTCAGTGAAGCCAAGTTGATACCCCAGGAACAACTGAGTCAAAAGATGGCCATTGACACTTCTGTGCTCAACATGCACTGCTACTGTTCTTGAGAAGACAATCACAAATAATATCAAATTTATCTTTGGATCTTTGTGTCACTTGGTCAAGTTCCAAAGCTCCAGAGGAAAGTGTATGTTGCCTCAGCTTAAGTCAAGTGTCAGTGGTCTGGCTGCCCAAGTAGGGAAAACTGCAGAGTCTTCATCCTGAGATTTACATCACTGAGCAGAGTTCTCTTCTACCCAAGTCTCACATGGGGTATGGATTCCTCCAAAATAAAATGCAGATGCACAAAAGACACACACCCCTCCAGCATATAGTTGAATTACCAACTGTATGGGAAAGCTTAATATATTTGACTTTTGTTTCACTTCATTGTTTATCTATTGTGTCTCTAAGATATATTATCATTTATCTTATTTTAAAATGAACAGAAACTCAGAATAATTATAGATTGGTGACTTTCTTTTTGAATTCACTTCAATGTCCACCAACTTTACATACGTGTGTACATGTTTGTGCATATGTAAGTGTGTGTATATATGTACACATATAAGTGTATATATATATATATATATGCTAAAAGTAATGATTCATAAATTTGTTCTGGAACAACTTGTATGCTCAGTAACTGCTTGTTCAGTTCATTAGCTGCTTCGCATGCATGGGTTCTATTATATAAAAATTATGAAAGCATTAAATACATCTGTAGTATTCAAGGCAATATAAAGTACTTTTAATTAAAATAAGAGGACACTAAGCAGAACAGAAATGATATGAGAGACATATATGTTTTACTTGAAATTATATTTCCCTCTTAAATATGACTTATGGGTTTATGCTGTTTCTTTTTTTTCCCTTCTTCTGGCATCTCCATTGCTATTCTTGTACTTTGAACCCTGTTATTATTGTTCCATTGAATTAAATTGACCATGAGGAGTTTTCAGTTTTATTACTATTTTTATAAACATTGAGATGAGGTAGGATAAAATAATATCTAATTACACATCAATTATAGGCACAAATAACACTAAATATTTATGCTTTGTGGGGTGGAGCGTCAGTGTATAGTGCAGCTGTGGCAGAGTAAAGACTCTGGAGAGCTGATAATTTGCAAGTAAGTTATTTCTGTTCTGCACTTTGCAGCTGCGCTTTCCTTGGAGTCTGGAAGAAATGTTAAAACAAAAATAAAGATACAAAGGACTCAACATTTGGGTTAATGTATTAAAAACAAAGCCTTGATCTGGTATATATTATTAGGAGGCAAATATTCATAAGATACATCTCTGTCGTGTTCAACCTTTTTTTGAGTATAGAATCGCTTGGCAAGTTTTTAAAAATCGTCAATGCCAGGCTGCATATCCAATCAAGTCATGAAATTTAATTTAAATTAGAATCTTTCTAATTAGTATCTTTCAGAACCACTGGCCTTTAGATTTACTTTGCTAATGATGTATAAAGATACCTTGAATAAAGTGACAAGAATCTTTAATATTGGAAAATACTACTTTGTTTTAATCAGTGACATTTGTAAAATTGATTATCTAAATGTAACATACGTGTTTACTCATGGTCTTGAATAATTCCTCTTTAAAAATTATTGTAAAATGAGACAGTATTTTTTCTCTACATACATGTCTTCATAACATTTTTATTTTATTTTATTTTTTTTTGTCTTTTTGTCTTTTGTTGTTGTTGTTGCTATTTCTTGGGCCGCTCCCGTGGCATATGGAGGTTCCCAGGCTAGGGGTTGAATCGGAGCTGTAGCCACCGGCCTACGCCAGAGCCACAGCAACGCAGGATCCGAGCCGCGTCTGCAACCTACACCACAGCTCACGGCAACGCCGGATCGTTAACCCACTGAGCAAGGGCAGGGACCGAACCCGAAACCTCATGGTTCCTAGTCGGATTCGTTAACCACTGCACCACGACGGGAACTCCACATTTTTATTATTTTAACATGCTTACTTTCATTTTTATTGATATATAATACATGCACTTAGGGGAAAAAGGCAAATGATACAAAAATGGTTATCACAAAACTGATATTTCTCTTCTTACCTTCCATTCCCTTTTCACAGCTTTTCTTACAGATAAAAGAAAATCTGTAAGATCTTAGTTATTTTGTTTTAAGATGCCTAGCAGTTATCTTGATTTGCTACTATAGTATAGGAAGATCTGCTAGTTTAATATTCCTACTTCTTTTTCCCCTTTTCCTGTATCGTCTTATCTTTAATTATATAGTTCTTCACTTGGTTGTCTTTTTAAAAAATGTAAAATACTGACATGTTTACTCCTACTCTTAACTATAGATAGGCTATAATTACTTCCCACTTTTTAGAATGAAGATACAGAAAACCTTACCATTTTCTTCAGAAGACATTAAGAAGATGATAAGAGTTTCAGCTTATTTCATCACTATCTCCCTTTGTTAGTTGTCTTAGACAACTTAAGTTTTTCTTAAAATATTTTGCACATTCTAAAAATGTGCACTTTTGTTCAAAGAGGTAACCTCTCCAGCTGGCTAGTTGAGTGTTCTGCTTGGAGACATCAAGTACTTGTTATACAATTTTTCCATTTACCTTTGTGTTTTAGAACTCTATCTCACCCCCATAGTCCCATTGTTTTTGACATTTTTGACTCTTAAGCTTTTCAGGAAATATTCAAGACAGGACAAAATCCTGCATGGTGGAGCTGTTCCACACATGTTTAAGGATGTAGCTTCCTTTGTCCTATGTTAGTTATTATTTCATTTATAATTTGTCTTTAAGGAACTTATTCAAATGTCTTTTGGGTTGAGAGCAAAACTCACTGTCTTTAATTTGCAAAGGAGCTAAATCTTTTAAATACTTCTTACAGTTCAGTGAGGCTTCAAGGAAAAATAAATTTTTTTTTCTCTCTCAATACCCATCTTGAGCAGAAAGACTTCAGAAAACCTCACATAGAGAAAAACATGTATTGTTGTGTTGTGCTGTTCCTTAAAAATGATAGGTGGTCTGCAAACTACATGTGCTAAATATCAAGGCTATACAGACATGAAAGATATATGTGGTATTAACACTGTTCTCAAAGCCAACAAAATAGTGACCAATTTAACATATTGACTTCATTGTTTTCTATTGTGTTAGATCTTGGACAGGAAGGAAAAAATATCCCTGGGGGTAGGAATGCTGCAAGGAAGGTATTGTCATACATTTTTACATTAGCAAAGAGTTGTGTTTACATATGCTATGAAATAATTCTATCGTCTACTCCCCTTTTCCCATAACTTTTAAAAATATTTTATCATTTCATGTATGCTTTGTATTTACCTGAACATCCAAATTATAGAATTAATATCTATTTAAATAGCTAGCAGAAATAGAGCTTTAAAAGACTCTAAGATTTGTCTGTTAGCTATGGAATGAGTGGAAATTGATCCTCAATGCCTGATACAGTTTCCACTTAATTCTGATAAATGCATGGAAAGAAATTTGATGACCTTTAGAGATTTCTTCTAAACTTGCTCTAAGATATGACTTATGATGAAGAATTAAACTTGATTTATTCATTCTAGTAAGTGGTGATTCCTTTTCTTTATGGTGCTTTCTCCATCCCAGTTATATAGCAAACATGCTTATCTGTTAAGAGTTTTTCCAAAGTTCTGGTTACTCATCATGATTATTTGTGGGGTTTTTTTTTCACCTAAGAAATTTTTTTTTTTTTCTTTTTAGGTCCACACCTGCAGCATATGGAAATTCCCAGGCTAGGAGTTGAATTGGAGCAGTAGCTGCCACCCTACACCAGAGCCTCAGCAATGCACCATCCAAGATGCATCTGCGACCTACACCAAAGCTCACCCCAATGCCAGATCCCCAACCCACTGAGCTAGGCCAGGGATTGAACCCGCATCCTCATGGATCCTAGTCAGGTTCATTAACCACTGAGCCACAAACAGAACTCCATATTTTTAAATTAATTTAGATAATTATAGATCCACATGCATTTGTAAGAAATAACTCAGAGAAATATCTTGCAAATTCCATCTACCCATTTCTTCCCAATGATAGTATTTTGCAAAAATAGAGTATATTACCACAGCTAGGATATTGACATTGATCCAATCCATCAATTTCATTCATATTTCCCAAATTCTCCTTATGCTGGTATGTGGGGGGGTGTGTGTGTGCATGTGTGCGTGTTAAGTTTTACAAAAATGTTATCTGGGCAGGTCCTTGTTTCCCCAGCAGCACAGCTACCATACCGAAGAATCCCAATGAGATACAGTTCTTCATGTTGCATTTTATAACAACACCAAATTTTTTTCCTGTCACTCCCTCATCCCCCTCATTCTCCAACTATCTCTAATCCCCGGCTGACATTAAGCATTAACCTTCTTGTTTTCTACAATTTTGCCATTTAGAACATGTTATATAAATGGAAATATATAATATGTAATGTTTTGGGACTGGCTGTTGTTCACTGGATGTAAGTCTGGAGATTCACTTAAATTGGCATCTGTATCAATAATTCCTTTTTACTGCTGAATAGGACTCTGTGATATATGTGTGTCACAGGTTGGTTATCTGGTTATCAGTAGGAGGACATCTGGGTTGTTTCCAGTTTGGGCTATACTGAAAGCTGCTATGAAAATTCATTTACAGATGCCTGTGTGAACATAAGTTTTCATTTCTTTGGGATTAAAGCCAGCGTGTGCCATCGCTGAATTACATAGTAGTAGTATGCATACTTTTTAAAGGAACTGCCAGACTGTTTTCTAGAGTGGTTATGGTATTTTACATCCTCACCAGCAATATATGTGCGACCCAGTTCTTCACATCTTCCCCCTCATTTAGTGTTGTTGCCATTTTTTATTTTAACCATTCTGATAAGTGAGTGGTGATATCTCATGTGGTTTTAGTTTTCTTTTTCCTAGTGGCTAATGTTATTTAGCCATGTGCTTTTCCACATGCTTATTTTCAATCTTTGTACATTTTTTTAACTGTTAAGTTGGAAAGTTCTTTATAAATGTTAGACAATATGTGTTGACTATGTAGTTTACAAATACTTCCTTTCTGTCCTCTAGGGAGCAATTAACTTGTAATTCTCTTCACATAGATTTTCCTGGAGAAAAAAGTTTTTAATTTCAGTAACATCCAACTTATTATTATTTTTTTTTCTCTTAGGGGTTTGGATTTGGTGCCAAATCTAAGAACTCTTTTCCTCGTGCCATGTACCAAAATGCTCTCCTCTTTTCCCCCAAAGAATGTATAACTTTAGGTTTTAAATGTTGTCTACAATAAAATATGAGATGGCTTTTGTGTACAATGTGAAGGCTAGGGCAAGGTTGTTTATGTTTTTTTTTTTGTTTGCTTATTGGCCTATATATATCCAATTGATCCAGCGTAAATTATTTTGTTTTTTATTTTTATTTATTTTTTGTTTTTTATTTTTATTTATTTTTTGTTTTTTATTTTTATTTTTGTTTTTTATTTTTATTTATTTTTTTGTCTTTTATTTTAGGGCCACACCCATGGCATATGGAGGTTCCCAGGCTAGGGGTTGAACCGGAGCTGTAGTTGCCGGCCTATGCCACAGTCACAGCAACGCCAGATCCAAGCCGCATGTCCAACCTACACTTCAGCTCATGGCAACGCTGGATCTTTGACCCACTGAGTGAGGCCAGGGATCAAACCTGCATCCTCATGGATACTAATTAGATTCATTTCCACTGAGTCGTGATGGGAACTCCTAGCATAATTTATTGAAAAAACTCTCCTTCTTTCTTTGAGCTGGTTTTATACCTGTGGTAAAATTCAGTTGAGCTTACTTGTGTGGGTCAATTTCTGGCTTACCTTTTCTGAAGAGATCTAGATGTCTCTTTCTTAACTAATATCATATCTTCTTGGTTACTGTAGGTAAGTGGCCAGTATTAATATCAAAGATAGCAATTTTTCTTCTTTGTCAAGACTGTTTTAGCTAATTAAGGACCTATATCTCCCCATAGATATTTTATACTATGCTATAAAATATCTTGCTGGAATTTTATAGGTATTACTTCAAACCTATAGATCAATTTGGGAAGAATTGACATTTTACTATGTTAAGCCTTCTGATTCATGAACATGATATCTTTACTTATTAAGTCTTTGATTTCTTTCATTAGCATTTCACAATTTTCAGCATAAAGCACATGAAACATCTGTGTATGTTTTATTATTGTGCCACTTACTGTTTGTGATTTTCTTTGGAGTGATTGTGAATGGTATCATGCTTTAATTTTAATTCTTACATGTTAATTGTTACTATTGCTTTGTGTTTGTTCATCTTCTGTCTTGCAAACTTGCTGAACTCTCTTATCCTAGTGATTATAATTCTTCCATTTATTTGTTTTGTAGATTTTCTGCATAAATAATGATGTCCTCTACAAATAGGAAAGATTTTAATTTTACTCTTTGATCTGTATGCATTCTTATTTCCTTTTCTTGCCTTAGTGCTACACTGGTTGGAACTTATAATACTATGATAAGAGTGGTGAGATGACATTTTTGTCATGTTCCTAATCTTAGTGGAAAATTATATACTATTAGGTATGATGTTAATTGTTGGTTTATTATATTAATATTCTTTATCAAGTTTAGTTAATTCTTCTCTGTTTCTAATTTGATGAGAGGTTTTTTGTTTTATGTTTTTTGTTTTTTGTTTTTTTACCATAAATAGATGTTGGGAGTTTGCCAGATGTTTTCTGTATCAGTTAATGGCTATGCTTCTTCCTTCCTTATCTTATTGACATGGTGGATTACATTTATTGGTTTTCAAATTTGAACCAGCCTTGCATACCTGGTGTAAATTCTACTTCATCTTTTTATACATTGATGATTAAGTTTACTAAATTTTGTTGGGGATTATTGCATTCAATTTCATGAGAGGTAGGTTTTTTTGTTTATCTAGGTACTGGCTTTTGTTTTGGTATTAGAATAATACTGGCATATTAAATTACTAGAAAATGTTCCCTCATGTTTTCTGAAAGATATTTTGTAACATTGATATTAGTATTTCTTTAAATTTGGTCAAATTATCTAGTGAAACTAAACTTCGAAAGTAATGCTACCATCTGGAGCTTTTAATTCTGAATACAATTTCTTGATGGTTATAGGCAATTCAGATTATCTTTTTCACTGTGGTAGTTTGTGGTTTTTAAGGAATTTATCCATTTATTTTAATTTTTCAAATATATGCACATAAATTTTTTAGTAGTATTCCCTTATTATCTTTTTAAAAGTATCTTCAGTGTTATCACATCTTTGATACCAAATTAGATAACTGTTGTCTTCCTTATTTTTTAAAAAATATATTTCTCAGTTTTCCTAGAGGTTTATCAATTTAATTGATTTTCTGAAAAAAAAAATCAGAATTTTGTTTCACTGTTTTTTCTTGTTTTCAGTTTTATTGACTTCTGCTCTTATCTTTGTTGTTTCCTTCTTTCTGGTTACTTAAATTTGTGTTTCATTCCTTTACTAGGTCTTAAAGTAGGAACTTAAGTTAGCGATATCATACCTTATTTAATTTCTAATGTAAGCATGTAGTTATAAATTTTTCTTCTTAGCACCACCTTAGTTGCATTCCACATATTTTGATATAACGTATTTTGTCTTCATTTACTTATAAATATTTATTTCCTTTTAAACCTCCTCTGTGACCCTTGACTAATTGATAAACACCTCTTAAATTTGCCTGTATTTAGATTTTTCTCTTTTTCTGTTGTTCATTTTTAGATTGATTCCATTAAAATCAGATAACACATTCTGTGTAATTTCAATATTTTAAGAATTTTTTGAGTTTTGTTTTATGGCCCATGATGGGCCATAGATCTATCTTGATGAATGTTCCATGGGTCTTTGAAAAAAAGTGTATTTTATGTTGTTATTAAATAGAATGTTCTCTACATGCCAAATAAATCATTTTGGTTTTTCCTGAAGTTTACATATGTATCCTTGTTCATTTTCTGTCTGTAGTTCTATCAGTTGATGAGGGGAGTGGTATTGAAGTTCCCAAATATATTTGTAGATTTGTATGTTTCTCCTTTCAATTCTATCAGCTTTTGTTTCATGTATTTTGAAGCATTCATATTTAGAATGTAATGTCTTCATGATTAATTGGTCTTTTTATCATTATTTTTGTCTCTAATACTTTGCTACAAAGTCTGTTTTGTCACATATTAATATAGCCACTCATGTTTTTTGAATTAAACCATGTTTACATGGTACATTTTTTCCACTCTTTTACGTTCACAATCCAGCTATATAATTGAATTTGAAGTGAGTTTGTTTGTAAAAATCGTGTAGTTGGATTGTGTTTTGTTGTTTAGTCTACTTTCTCTATATTATCATTATTGTATTTGAGGCATCTTCATTTAAGATAATTATTGATATGTTAATGAATAAGAGTGCAGTTTTTTAATACATTTTCTATTTGTCTTCTCTGGTTCTCATTTGTTTCTTTTTTCATGCCACAATGTGTATTACATGAACATTATTTAGGAGTCTAGAAATTTATATGTAGTATTTTTGTGTGTACCTCTTTGTATAGTTTTCATTGTGGTTGATCGAGTCGTTACTATATGTCAACATTTTATCACTTTGAGTGAATGCAGAAAGCTTATTTTTGTTTTGGTTCCTTTATCTTTCTTACTTTAAAATATTATATTCTTGGATATCAGATGACATTATAATTTTTGTTTCAATATTTATATATGACATACAATTTATAAGAAAAGGATAATCTGTTTTATTTATTCATATTTTTCTCATATTCCTCTGCCTTCCTGATGCTTCAAGATTATTTAATTTGTCATTTCATTTCCATTTGAAAAACTTCCTTTAGCCAATCTTTAAGATTATTTTTGGTTTTTATTTTTATTTTTTAATTAATTAATTAATTTTATTTATTTATTTTTAATTGTTATTTCCCCAATACAATTTTTTTCTATTGTACAGCGTGGTGACAGTTACACATACATGTATACATTCTTTTTCCTCACATTATCATGCTCCAGCATAAGTGACTAGACATAGTTCCCAGTGCTACATGGCAGGATCTCATTGCTAAGCCATTCCAAAGGCAATAGTTTGCATCTATTAACCCCAAGCTCCCACTCCATCCCACTCCCTCCCCCTCCCCCCTGGACAACCACAAGTCTATTCTCCAAGTCCATGATTTTCTTTTCTTTGGAAAGGTCCATTTGTGCTGTATATTAGCTTCCAGATATAAATGATATCATATGGTATTTGTCTTTCTTTTTCTGACTTACTTCACTCAGGATGAGAGTCTCTAGTTCCATCCATGTTGCTGCAAATGTCATGATTTCATTCTTTGTTATGGCTGAGTAGTATTCCATTGTGTATATATACCACATCTTTCTAATCTAATCATCTGTCAATGGACATTTGGGTTGTAAGATTGTATCTAATATCAACAGATTTTTTAGTTGTTTCTTTATGCAAGAGTGCTTTCATTTCTCTTTCTTCCTGAAGGATATTTCTGCAATATAGAATTCATAGTTGACTGCTTTTCTTTCAAACTTGCAAAACACTGTACCACTTCCTTCTCTTCTCCCTGGTTTCATAGGAGAGACCTACTCTCATCTGAACTTTTTTTCTCTGTAGGTAATGTATCATGTCTCTCTGGCTGCTTTCAATACATTTTCTTTAATTTTTAGAAGATTAATTTTAATAAGAGTGTGGATTTCTCTAACTTGTTTGGAGTTTTCTCAGCTTCTTGTATTTACTGGTTGTGATTTTAGTCAAATATGGAAAGTTTTTAGTCATTATTTCTGCATAATTCCTCCAGCTTCAGTCCTTTCTCCTCTCCTCTTAGAATTCTAGTAATATGTCTATTGCATCTTATTATTGACCCTGAAGCCCCATGTATTTTTTTTTTTCCAGAGTATTTTCTTTCTGTTTTTCAGATGAAGTTAGACTCATTTAACTTCCGGGCAAAATAAAACTATCTGCTGTCTCCACTCTACTCTTATCTTTTATCACAATATCCTTTTTTTTTTTTTTTTGGTCTTTTTGCCATTTCTTGAACCGCTCCTGGGGCATATGGAGGTTCCCGGGCTAGGGGTTGAATCGGAGCTGTAGCCACCGGCCTACGCCAGAGCCACAGCAACGCAGGATCTGAGCCGCGTCTGCGAACTACACCACAGCTCACGGCAACGCCGGAACCTTGACCCACTGAGCAAGGGCAGGGACCGAACCCGCAACCTCATGGTTCCTAGTCGGATTCGTTAACCACTGCGCCACAACGGGAACTCCACACAATATCCTTTTAATTTTTTTCTATTCTCTAGTTTCTATTTGGCCAATTCTGTAGTTTCTATTTGGCTATTTTTAATAACTTCAATTTTTTGCTTTTTTAATCTGTTTTTCTTTTTTTTGTTTCCAAACAACTTATAATTTACTGTTGAAGCATTTTTGTAATAACTACTTTAACATCCTTGTCGGATAATTCCAGCAATTGATTCATCTTGGAGTTGGCATCAGTTGATTGCCTTTCATCATTCAAGTAGTGATTTTCTTGATTCTTGGCATTACAAGTGAGTTTTCATTAATTGCTAGACATTTTTATCTATTATTATGTAAGAAGACTCTGATCTATTTAAATGTTCTATTTTAACAGGTGGTCACCCAAGTTTATGTTTAGCCTGTGGGTCTTGGATTAATTTTATGGACTGTGGTTCAAATAGCAGAAAATGTTCAGTGCCTTTGTGGTATTACTTTTGTCTGCTTAGTTTATCTGAAGTCACTGGAGTCCTCAGTCATCCCAAATGTTTCTCTTGCAAGGGCTGGAATGAGTTTCCCTAGGCCATTCTGTGAAGCATCTATTGGTAGTAGAGTAGGGTGGTAGAACTCTCTTACCTGTGACCTCTGGCTTCCTCTGTGTCCTTGGACAGGATGGAGAATCTCATGACCAAGAAGTCAAAGAGGCTTCCTGGGCCAAAGCAGCTAGAGTCTCATCGGCGACTCTGCTCCCTGTCTCAAGAGCTCTTAGTGGAAAAGGGGAGTCTCACATTTTATGAGGGAGCGACATGCTTCCACAGGATGTTTATTCTTGCTGGGGCTCCTGAGCAGTCCCCCATATCAGCGTGGTCTGCTTACCTGATATTGTTAGAGAGAATTCTGTTTGATCCAGGGGACAAATGAGCCTACTCTGGGTTGGGAGTCAGGGAACACCAGCTCTGAATGGCTGGCTTTCTCCTCTTAGGCTGAAGAATACGACACCCTGCTTCTGTCCTTTTCCTCCAGACCTAGGGTTATAGACAAACACTCCTATCTATTTTTCAGATTCATTGATGGTTGTCCCCAGTGCTATCTTCAGGGTGTGTAACCGGGCTTTTGAGGAAGGAATGGGGAAATTATATCTACACCACCTTTTCTGAACTAGAAGTCTAACAAACATTTTATTTATTGAATTGCCTTATTTAAACACCATATTGATCAACTTATCCTGTTCTACCAGTACGTTTCATGCATGCCTTTCAAAAATAGATGTCATGAACATATGCCATTAAGTACAGTTTAATTATAGTCACTACTATTTAATGATGTAATACTATTTATACTACTATTTCAAGCAAAACAGAGCCCATTGGGTTGTAGCTGAATCATGATAATTTCATTTTGGATTTTAAGAGAGAATGTTTTGTTCTTTTATGTATTGCCCGCCCTCTCCACAGCAACGCCATATCTGAGCCGTGTCTGAGACCTACACCTCAGCTCACGGCAATGGCTGATCCTTAACCCACTGAGCCAGGCCAGGGATCGAACCCGCAGCCTCATGGTTCCTGGTCAGATTCATTTCCACTGTGCCACAATGGGAACTCCCAGGTATCATGCTTATAATCTGATATATTCAAAGTTTCCTCTTTGCAGAGATGTCTAAATGACTTGTCTTTCTGTACAGCACAGGGAACTGTGTGCGACTGGGTCACTTTGCTGTAAAACAGAAATTAAGGAAACTTTGTAAATCGGTTATACTTTAATAAAAAAAAAAATTCTACCATAACTGGTTCTTCTCTGTGAAAGCGGGTAAAAATTATTTGTTCCCATAAAGTATAGCTTTTGCATTTTACATATAAATGTATTTTGCTGAAGTCTTGTCATACTTTTTTGTAGATATTTAACCAGTAAAGTTGTATTTTATTGTGTACTTGTGATCCAGCTTGCCTTGGTTCAGTGAAAATACTTTAAAAACCTGTGACAGAAAACTAACTTTAGTTTCCATTAACTAAACTTTAGAAATCAGATGATGCCTGACATTACTGTTTACCTGTCATATGTGGGTAAAAAGAAATATATTCATGTAAATTCCTTAATGTTCCTGCAAAAGTAGCCTGATATAGAACACTACAAAACAAAGTGAAGTTGGAACAAAAGCTGTGGAAAAGTGTGGAACATCTTGCTAAATTTTTCAGGGTATTGACTCTGCTTCAACTAGTGTAAATGAATAAGTAAATCTATTTCTTTTCCTCCTGTTTCTGTCACATTTCTGGTGAGAATCTGATTCATATTTGGAGTCTGAAGTGGAAAATAAAAATAGAGCACTGTTTGGCTTCTGCTGTGTCAGATAATTACTTTCAAAATTCTGTAACTGGAAGCCAATGGGGATTGGAACTGTGTTTTTGTTCCTGTGAACCAGAAATTCTGTCATGTGCAGCTATAGGATTTGACTGATGCAGACTGAAGTTACCTCTCTATGGAGTGAGCCTGAGTGACTAGATTGTCCAGTTACAAGTGATGGGAAAGCTGTTAAAGGAAAGATAATTCCAGAAAGTTAACACATTTTCACATAATGTGAACATGATTTCTACAGTGCATTTCTTATTTTGTATATAAAGAACAAGGCATACAGCTTTTATTAAGAGAAATGTTTTTCTTTCTGCCTCTACTAAACATGTTGAACATTACATATGTATGCATGCATGCATATATATATGTGCATGTGTGTATATATATATTTTTTTTTCTTAAGGTACAGGAATATCATTAAGCTTACACATCTGCTATCTGTGCCCAGTGTTATGTCCCTGGCATTTTATGCAATATTAATGTTTACTGCTACACACAGTGTCACCCTCATTTTCAGATGAGGAAACTGGTGATGATTAGAGACTGATATTTCTAACTGAAACCTCTCTTCTGAGCATCAGACTCCTAGAGGTGATATACAGGTAATGTATACATTTGGAGGTTTTGCTGGCATCTAAAAAATTAACCTGTACGAAACTAAACTCTAAGCTTCTCTCCTTATCCTTGGCTCATCCCTGGTTTCCTTGCAGAATCCTCTTTTCAGTAATTACACCTCTATCCACTTGCGTGTTGAAGCAAGACACCTGAGAATCAGTTTTGACACCCCTTTCACACTCAACTCTCCCTCAACCTGGCCTGTTAGTGAGTCCTGTCAGCTCCTCATCTGAGATGTAGCTCACATCTGTCTTGTTCTCTTCATTCCACCCCTCTCCTCTCTAATTTATTTTGCCATCATCTTTCACCTTAAACACTGCAGTGGCTTCCTGATTGGTACCCACTTCTCTTCCAGTGCCTTCTAAACCCTTCCCTATCCAGCCGCCAGGTTGATTCTTTATAAACAGAAATCTGGTCCCATCATTCTATGGTGTAAAATCCTTCTGTGGCTTCTAGGTGCATTTAGATTAAATTCCAAATCTGTAACACAGGCTGAATGGCACAGTCTGCCCTTGCTGCATTCCTAGCCTCATCTGTGGCTACTCTTCTAGTTCCCTCAGCTACACTTGCTTTTTATCTCTTCTCATAGCAACATATATTGTGCCTCTGTATAACTTACCAAATTGGAATGCTTTCATTTTAATCATCTGTGTATTCACAGCTGGCTTCATCACTAAATTCTAAACTCCATAAGTGCAGGTATGATATGCCTCTTGTTCACCGCGTACCTCTGGATAATCAGCAGAGAGCCAGATATTGGTTACAGTAAAGAGTCTATAATCATTGAATAAAAGAAAGCTGAAGGAAATAAAATTTTATAATTTATACCAGAGTAAAAGGAAGAGCCAAAATTGAAACACGGGCATCTTGGTTTCCATTGTTTTTTTTTTCCTCTTACAATCTAATGACTAGAAAAGTTGAATGACTAGAAAAGTTAGAGATTTGAAAAATTAGGGGTGTTTAGGGAGAAGAGTGGTTCAAGGCATAACAAGGATATTCTGATCCAGCCTATGACAAACGTGGGAAATAGTTGAAACCCAAAAGAGTGCAATGTGCCTGGTGATCTTGACATTTATGGCATAGTGCATGTGTTACATGTTGAGAAGGGTCATAATTAATAAGGGTAGTTGTATGTAATTCTGTCAGGTGCTTTTATCTGCATCTGTTGAGATGATCATGTGATTCTTATCCTTTGTTCTGTTTACTTGTTGCATCACATTGATTGATTGGTATATGCTGATCCATCCTTGCATCCCAAACTTTTTATGAAGCCAGCATCAATCTGATACCAACACTAGAGACACACCACAAGCAAAGGAAATTACAGTCCAGTATTCCTGATGAACATGATTGCAAAATTCCTCAACAAAATATTAGCAACCAAATTTAATAGTACATTTAAAAAGAATCAGAACATGAGTACCTTGTTATGATTATAGTAAAAATATGAGAGGTATTCTTAAGATATTATTAAGAATCTGAAAATTGATAAATAGATAAGAGAACAATATGAACTCCTTCCAAATGAACACTATGGGAAAATTTCAGAAAAAGTATATGCTGGCTGGCCTTTTCTTCTTCCTTCAACTGCTGAACTTATCGCCTTAGAATTCATGTTTTCTTGTAGTACTGGTTTCATAGAACTTTTTGTAAAGTAGCAGTATTGGTAAAAATAGTAAGTGGAAATAGCAATTATAAACATATTTATGTATGTATCTATATACAAATGTATTATACAATTATAGATGCATACACACATCATGTAATGTACATTTGTATATGTAATATATCTATTATACAGTATATTAATAACATGCATGTATATTCAATATACACATATTACACATGATTATATATTTATACCAGATAAATATTTCTTATATGTACAAGATTTCTTTAAAGATTTTCAACACTTCTCACCAATTTAAAAAGACACTGTAGGAGTTCCCATTGTGGCTCAGTGGGTTAAGAATCCAACATAGTGTCCATGAGGATGCAGGTTCAATCCCTGGCCTTGCTCACTAGGTTAAAGATCTAGGGTTCTGCAAGCTGTGGCATAGGTCTCAGATGCGACTCCCACCTGGTGTTGCTGTGACTGTAGCGTAAGCCTCAGCTGCAGCTTTGATTCAGCCCCTGGCCTAGTATCTTCCATATGCTGTGGGTTCAGACAGGAAAAACAAAGCAAAAACACAATGTAAACCAAGTTTTTACTCTCTCCCTCTTCTTCTATTAGCCTTTTTTTTTTTTTTTGGTACTTGTACTCTTTTAAAATGTATATTTTTTTACAAAAAGATTTAAAATTATATACTATGAACTATTTTTGTTTATTGTGTTTTGCATATAATAAGTAGCAAATTTTTTTTTTAATTGCCCTTGGACCTTTGCTTTCTAATGATTACTGAGTTGACAACTTTTTTTTAAATTTCGTTTTAAAAAATTTGTTAAAATATAGGAGTTCCTGTCGTGGCGAAGTGGTTAACGAATCCGACTAGGAACCATGAGGTTGCGGGTTCGATCCCTGCCCTTGCTCAGTGGGTTAACGATCCAGCGTTGCCATGAGCATTGCTGTGGCTCTGGCGTAGGCTTGCAGCTACAGTTCCGATTCAACCCCTAGCCTGGGAACCTCCATATGCTGCGGGAGCGGCCCAAGAAATGGCAAAAAGACAAAAAAAAAAATTTGTTAAAATATAGTTGATTTAATTGGCATTTTGACTACTGAGCAACGTAAGTGAAAAGGAATTATAAATGTATTATTATTAATAATCACTACAATTATAGTGTCTAATACTTATTAAGTACTTATTAATGGTAGGCATTATTCTAAATACTTTATATCATCAACTCATATTTACCTCATTGCAATAGCCTAGGAAGGCTGTACAATTATTTTCACTTTTTAGATAAAATAAATGAAACAGTGAGTTAAGTAACTTGGCCAAGATCATACCATCAGTGATTGGAATAATCAGCATTTATAGGTGTGGTCTGGCTTCAGTGTCCTGAGAGATTAACACTCGAAAAGGCATTTGCCTTATGATGATGGGGGAGGGGGACAAACTATCCTTTAAATGTTAAAGCAATCCAGACTTCTCCATTAATGCCTGAACTCACTTGGAACACAGGGGAGTGGAGAAGATGACAGACATGGTTCAGATCTCAGTGGCCCTTACCCCTGAATGCAAATTTATTGACACTGTCACAGCTGGTCCCTATCATTAGCCAAGCAGGCAAAAAGCAGCTAAAACTGGAGATAAAAGCCATGGTGAATGCTGAAATATAAATATATTTTAAAAATAGATCCCAGGGAGTTTAAACTTTGGTATTAACAGCAAGTCACAATTTCACATCATGACTAAAATATATTGGAGGTTAGAGTCTTAATTATTATTAATGAAGGAGGAACATGATCCTCTCCTTTTTTCCACTGAGTGGTATTGATATTTTTATTGTACAAAATTATATGTCTTATGTCTCTTACGTACTGGGCGGTAGCCTTGTCGATGGCAAAGTACTAATATATAATCTGGTAAGAAGCTCATTTTCCTAAAGCTGATGCAACAAGTGAGGTGAGATGCTAAGTGCAAGTTTGAATGGATATAAATTCCAATAAATCAACAATATCCATTTCTCAGCCAAGTGAAATTGTGGAACTGTCCCCAGAATATGTTTTTAGGTAAAAAGTTGTGAAGAACAACATATTCCATCACTTACATATATTGATTTAGGTTTCTTTCTCATTAAGCACTTGAAGCTTTTATTTTTATCATGGAGAATCTAATGATATAAATGAAATAGTTGTCACAAGTTTCCACAAATCTTTTGCAAGAATGGAGTCTCCCCTTCAATCCCAGGTCATCTCACTTATGGTCTGTGATTGTCAAGGACAAGGGGGAGGGAGTGGGATGGACTGGGAGCTTGGGGTTAACAGATGCAGACTATTGCCTTCAGAAGGGATTAGCAATGAGATCCTGCTGTGTAGCACTGGGAACTATGTATAGTCACTTATGATGGAATATGATAATGTGAGAAAAAAGAATGTATACATGTATGTGTAACTGGGTCACCATGCTGTACAGTAGAAAAAAAAAATAAAGGGTTAAAAAATAAAATAAAATGGGAGGAAAAAAAAGAAAGAAAAGTCTGTGTCTCAAAAGTAGACAAATTCCAGCCTCTGCTGCAGTTGCTTGGTTACCAGTTCTCAGCATCAGAGAGTAACATAGGATATTTGAGGATTTGAAAATCACAAAAGGTTCAGTTTTTCTGCTGCTTTTTCCACACCCAATTATATAAGAAAATTGGTAAGCAGTATGTAACAGATTTTTCCACTGGCATTAGTTAATTACAGGCAGCAAAAATGAGGAAGAGCAAGAGAAAGAGATTCCACAAAATATTAATAGGTACTTTATCCAATAAAATAAATATAATTTATCTGACATAATTGTGGAAATATATATTGCTTTATATTGGTTTTAAAAATAATTTTAATGGAAGGGAAGTTACTGATATTCCTTGGCTCTTTTTGGAGGTCTCTTTTCTTAAAATTTTATTGGCGTATAATTGACTTACAATGTTGTGTTATTTTCAGGTGTATAGCAAAGTGAATCAGTTAACATATATGTATATATCCATTCTTTTTCAGATTCTTTTCCCCTACAGCTTGTTACAGAGTACTGAGTAGATTTCTCTGTTCTATACAGTAGATTCTTATTATCTATTTTTTATATACTAGTGTGTATATGTTAACCAACCCCACAATTTATCCCCCTCCCCACGGGCTTCCCTTTTGATAACCATAAATTTGATTTTGAAATTGTTGAGTCTGTTTCTGTTTTGTAAATAAGTAATTTTGTATCATTTTCAATTAGATTCCACATATAAGTGAAGCAAATAAGGAAAAGAAAAATATCATATGCTATCACTTATATGAAGGTGTTTTAAAATTCATTTATTTTCTCACTCTATCTTGAACTTCTGTCTGATTTACTTGTTCTTTCCTCTCTTGCTAGATTTATTTTTTTAAGGTCTTAATAATTTCTGCATTGTCATGTGGTCTTCAAGCCCTTCACTTTGCTTTGTCTCACTTCTTTTAGCTTTAACTTTTAGAGGCATTGTCATGCAGTAGTGGCATCATTCAGGGATTGGGAAAACTGTTTTAAATAGCAATCACAAGAAGATCAGGAAGTTTACTGTTAATAAAAAATACCAATGAAGTATAAATTAGTGTAGTACTGTAAAGTGTCACAGAATGGATATATTTTTACTTTTAAATATTAATGATGTAACATATGGAAATTATTGTGACCAATATTTTTGTAATTAATACATCTTTTTGATTTTCAACTATACTAAGATTACTGTTGATATTTTTTAATTTAATTTTTTTTTTAAATTTTCGTTTTACAGCCTCACCTGCAGCATATGGAAGTTCTCAGGCTAGGGATTGAATTGGAGCTGCAGCTGCCGGCCTATGCCATAGCCACAGCAGTGCCGGATTAGAGATGCATCTGTGACCTATGCTGAAGCTTGTGGCAATGCGAAATCCTTTCCCTTCCTTAACCCAGTGAGCAAGGCCAGGGATCGAACGTGCATCCTCATGGACACTATATCGGGTTCTTCACCCACTGAGCCACAATGGGAACTCCAATAATATCTTTTTAGAAGACATGCAAGTTTTTTTTTTTTTTTTCTTTTAAGGACTGCACCTGCAGCATATGGAAGTTCCCAGGCTAGGGGTCAAATCAAAGCTGGAGCTGCTGGCCTACTCCACAGCCACAGCAACGTGGGATCCAAGCTGCCTCTGTGACCTATACCACAGCTCCCGGGGACGCCAGATCCTTAATCCACTGAGCAAGGCCAGGGATCAAATCCTCATCCTCATAGATACTAGTTATATTCTTTTTTTTTTTGTCTTTTTGTCTTTTTTGTTGTTGTTGTTGCTATTTCTTGGGCCGCTCCCGCGGCATATGGAGGTTCCCAGGCTAGGGGTTGAATCGGAGCTGTAGCCACCGGCCTACGCCAGAGCCACAGCAACGCAGGATCCCAGCCGCGTCTGCAACCTACACCACAGCTCACGGCAACGCCGGATCGTTAACCCACTGAGCAAGGGCAGGGACCGAACCCGCGACCTCATGGTTTCCAGTCGGATTCGTTAACCACTGCGCCACGACGGGAACTCCCTAGTTATATTCTTAACCTGCTGAGCCCAATGAGAACTCCCAAATATATAAAATAATTTATACTCTTAATGTTCAAAAAACGCTATATTTACTGCATCACTGAATTTGAAATAATTTAAAAATACGGTTTATATTTTTATATGTATATATGTATTAGAATATGCATATATGGCAAAATATGTATTAGAATTTTGTTCTTTTTTGTGTCAATATTTGAAGAAGGATTTTGGAATTTTTGGGTCTTGGTCAGCAAAAATGATACATTTGGAGTTCCCGTCGTGGTGCAGTGGTTAACGAATCCGACTAGGAACCATGAGGTTTCGGGTTCGGTCCCTGCCCTTGCTCAGTGGGTTAACGATCCGGCGTTGCCGTGAGCTGTGGTGTAGGTTGCAGACGCGGCTGGGATCCTGCGTTGCTGTGGCTCTGGCGTAGGCCGGTGGCTACAGCTCCGATTCAACCCCTAGCCTGGGAACCTCCATATGCCGCGGGAGCGGCCCAAGAAATAGCAACAACAACAATAACAACAACAACAACAACAAAAAAGACAAAAAAAAAAATTCTGGCCTAAATTTTCTGGCCTAAAAAGATTAGTGAAATTTACAAACAAATAAAAATAGCAGAGACCAAACATATGGGGAGGAGTAGAGATTAATGTCTTTTGTGTTGCATGATTCTTTAAAATGTACTTTAAAAAATGCTATCATTGACTTGCTATTTCTGATTTTATAACTAATGTTTCCTTCAGGATTTCACAGATTTTTCCTTTTTTGTTTTAGTGTGTTAATATTGGTGCTTTTAATTATTCTCAGATATTATGCATTCAAAGATACAGTTATAAAATATAACTGAGAAAAAAAAATTAGCATTGCTGGTTCTATTTACACAATTTACCTTAGTCCCCCAATTTTTTCCCATTATTTATTCCTTAACTTAAAAAAAACCTATTTTCATATAAATTTTGATTTTATTGCTAAATTTTATTAGTGACAATTCTACATACTATTACATAGCATACTTATTTTTTTAAAAAGTCCTATATATAATTATGTCTCTGTATGAGATGATAACATGCACAAAAATAATTAAAATTCCACTATTAAATAAATGTGATTTTTGAGAACCTACAGCAAGTTAACTTAAGCTATATTCTGATATTTTCCAATGATCTTAATTGGTATTTACCCAAATCACATAAGTAGTAGTAGATAGGTATCTATAATTTTGACAACTAATAAGAATAATGCTCTTTTCCATTTCAAGATTCACTTATTGATTAAATAAAAACATTTTGCAAGCTTTGTCACAATCGATCCTATTTGATGTGTGCAAAATAGACCATCTCTTCTTTCCAGGAGATTAACCCAAAAGATGTTAGATTGGTGAAAAGGTGTCTGCTGGGGTCAGCTGCCCACAAAGATTGAAGATATGCTGCCTCAGTGCCTCTATTTCCCAGTCCTCGCCCCATTTTTAACTATTTCACTCCAGTGCAGTATGAATGCAAGGAATCCATTTATGACCCATCCACAGAATATCTGTATCTATTTTCCTTCTCTTGCCTGTGGGATGCAGAGGGTCCAGCAGAGGCTCCGGGTCCTGTCAGAGCTGCAAGGTGGAAGGAGCTGGAATAAAATTTGCCTCCACCTACCCCCAAACACTACTGCACAGAGGCTGGACTTTATGTGAGCTTTATGTGGACTTGATCTCTCTCACAGTCACCTGCAGAGGTCGTAAAGTTAGCTATAGCTGTACTTGAATATCCAGTGTGCCATGTATAGTTAAGTGGCATGCTAAATGTCTATACAGAATGCAGTAAGGGCAGGGAGGGTTAGAGCTCAAGTGTGTAATATCAGGAGTTTTGATGGGTAGTTCTTTAGAAGTGATAGGAGCCTATAGTGTGCTGTACTCTTCCCCTCACTTGAATTTCATTTGTGTTTATTTTCTTTTTCCTCTTTAAAATTAGAGTCTCTGAGACTCTACGGACACTGATTGGAAGTTCAGGTCAATATCTTGTAGAACTGATTGACCCACACTGGTACAGCAACTCTAAACATCATTAACAACCCAGAAAGTATTACTTTCACATTCATAGATCTGCTTTAAAATATGTAAGTGAGGCAATTACTTTATATCTCTAAAATCAAATACAAAGTAAACTAATGTATGGTAAAACAATATGGGGCCTGAGAAAAGCACTTAGTGCGTACTAAGAAGTCTGTCATTTTGACATTTTTACATCAATGTCGAAACAGCAGGATCATCTTAATTTAGAAATAATTGAAGGCCTGTTACATTACTTTTGCCATGCTTTATTGATTTTTCTTTTCTGCTTTCCTTAATTGATTATTCTGGACTAAGGTATTTTTAAAACTGTACAATAAAAAGCTGAGACCTAAAGCTTTCTTCTCATTATTTTTGTTGTTGTGGTGGTGTTATATAAAAATACTATTTGACAATTATGAATACTGTACATTTTTCTGTTCTGACTTAATTTCAGTTCCTAATGTTTTAGAGAGAGCAGTGTTCTACTTATAAAGACTCCGAGTGTCCAGCCCATGTTTCAAAGCATTTTACACTGCCTTATGATATAAAAAACAGAATTGAATATTTGTTGTTGCTGAATTCCCAAATTTTACTGAAGAAAATCACAGTGTACATGCATGTAAGTTTATGTTACAGATGGCATGTTAAGATAAAATGATTATAGATATTTGTTATTCATTTTAAATTTCACAACCAATAAATGTATTCGTTGTAGCAGCATTGGAAATGCAGGAAAAAGGAAAAAACGTTTTAAAATCACATTTTGTACTATATTTCAAAAATATTTCCCATTAACGTTTTTCTCTGCTACTATATATATCTGTATACACATATAATACATTATATATTTATGAATAAGGTCATTCCTGCCCTAATTATTCCTATTTATTTTTTAAAAAACTCATACAATAAATTTCTATCAACAATACATTGATGCGGTAGCACTCTTAATTGCTTGATAATATCCACTTTCAAATATACCATAAGTTATCTAACAAGTTACCTATTATTCAGCCTTTTACCTTTTTTCAGTTATTCTTTATAATACAGATACTGCAATGGACTTGCCTGAAACCCAATATTATAACTCAACTTTGATTTAATTTTATTTTCATCTGATACTTCCTAAATGGCAAGTATTTATGACCTGAGACAAATGTCAATGATTTCAAGAGTACAGATTTAGGAGTCATGTCTCCTACACATGAACGATTTATTAATTGTATGACCTTGGGCAAGTTATTTAACATTTTGTCCAAGTTAATTTATCTTCATAATGTGTAGTGGTAGTGATCTTTTAGGGTTGTTTTAAAGATTAAATGGGTTAGTAAAGATAAAGAGCTTATAAGTTTTAGGTTTAAAGAATGTATCATTATTACTTTTTTAATTAATGAAGTAAAAGAAAGAGTGATAAGAACTAATATGTCTCACTGAAAGGACAGTGACTCTAGGCAGTTGAAACTGCTAACAAGAGACAAGGTAGAGGAGTTCCCGTCGTGGTGCAGTGGTTATCGAATCCGACTAGAAACCATGAGGTTGCGGGTTTGATCCCTGCCCTTGCTCAGTGGGTTAACTATCCGGTGTTGCCCTGAGCTGTGGTAGAGGTCGCAGATGTGGCTTGGATCCTGCGTTGCTGTGGCTCTGGCTTAGGCTGGCAGCTACAGCTCCGATTAGACCTCTAGCCTGGGAAACTCTATATGCCGCAGGAGCAGCCCAAGAAAAGGCAAAAAGACAAAAAAAAAAGAAAGAAAGAAAGAGACAAGGTAGAAAGTGAAGTCACAAACTATAAAAGAGCCTGGGCCTTCTAGTTACATCAGGAACCAATATTACTGTTTGAAGTGAATGAGGCAGGTGGATATATATATATATATATATATATATATATAGTTATATCTAATTACAAAAAGACAAGGATGTGATATCCTAGAATGGAAGTAAGCATTTTTTTTTATATTTCAATAATTCTGTAAGTGATTTTGTAAAAGTAAAATTTCTGGATCAATAATTGTACATGATTTGATGGCTTTTGGTACCTATTACCAAATGTATAAACTTTGAAGGATGATTCAAGCATGAGCACTGTGACCAAATACAAGTTGTTTATTTTTGTTTTTCTTTATATCCTGACTATATATAAATAACATATATTAGTTTTAAGTATGTAACATAACAATTCAATAATTATATACATTGTGAAATGATCATAATGTCTAGTTAGTGTCTGTCACCCTACATAGTAGAAAATTTTTCTTATGATGAGAACTTTTAAGATTTACTTAACTAAGTAATTTTCAAATATGTAATACAATATTAAGTAGGGTCACCTGATGTACATGACATACACATACTTTATTTATGTTTATTCCTCCCAAATTATCTACCACTTTTTATTTATTTATATTTTATTTTTTAGGTCCTCATCCATGGCACACGGAAGTTCCCAGGCCAGGGGTTGAAGTGGAACTGCAGCTGCCAGCATATGCTGATCCAAGCAGTGCCTGAGACCTACACCACAGCCCTTGGCAACGCTGGATCCTTAACTCAGTGAGTGGGGCCAGGGATCAAACTCATGTCCTCATGGATACTAAATGGGTTCATTACTGCTGAGCCACAATGGAAACTCCTATCTAACACTTTTTATAACTTGTCTATTTTTTTCTTTTAGAATTATAATAATACCTATTCTAATTTTATACATATATATACAATCTACTGGTTAGTGATAAAACTTATGGCTTTTAGCCTCATTTGATTATTTTACACTTTTTTAGTGGTATTGGTTTTTATTGATTTAAAGATATGTTGGCAGGGGAGTTCCCGTCGTGGCGCAGTGGTTAACGAATCCGACTAGGAACCATGAGGTTGCGGGTTCGGTCCCTGCCCTTGCTCAGTGGGTTAACGATCCGGCGTTGCCATGAGCTGTGGTGTAGGTCGCAGACGCGGCTCGGATCCCGCTTTGCTATGGCTCTGGCCTAGGCTGGCAGCTACAGCTCCGATTCGACCCCTAGCCTGGGATCCTCCATATGCCGCGGGAACAGCCCAAGAAATAGCAAAAAAAAGACAAAAATAAAAAAATAAAAAAAATAAAGATATGTTGGCAATTTGAGTTCATCATCAATCTTTTCCTTGTTTTCTTTAGTAAACACAAAGTATGGGGTGAAGAGTCTTATCTTTATTATTTGTGAGGAAGGAACACTTTGTTATTTGGGCACTAATTTTAACTGATTATGTCATCTTTTTTTTTCTCCACCGATTTGAGATTTTATCTTTAAGTTATCTCTCTCATGTATATGTATATCTTTATTCCCCAACCTTCCTTCTAGTGTTTCAACAGTATCAAACATCACAGTGTTTTATCCATTGCTACACGGTTTATATATAATAATGGTCACACATTTAAGAGTAAAGGTCAATGGATTTTGATAGATATTTATACCTAGTAACCACTCTCTTGATCTAAGTACAGAGCTGCATTGTTCAATACTGTAGCCACACGTTTCTACTGAACAGCTTAAGTGTTGCTAGTTCAAAATTAAATATTCCAGGAGTTCCTATTATGGCTTAGTGAGTTAAGGATGTCACTAGGATCCATGAGGATATGGGTGTGATCCTTGGCCTTGCTCAGTGAGCTGTGGTGTAGACTGCAGACACAGCGCTAATCTGCGTTACTGTGGCTGTAGTGTAGGCCCTGGCAGTTGCAGCTCCAATTCGACCTCTAGCCTGGGAACTTCCATATTCCATAACTGTGCCTCCCCACCCCTCAAAAAGAAATGTTCTGTAGTATAAAATGTCTATTGGATTTTGAAGACTTGTTGTGAAAAAAAAATATTATGAAAAAAAAATATTATAACATATCTATTTGAAAATTTTTTAAAAATTTTGATTACAGAAAGAAATAATAATTTAGGAATAATATAATGAATGTATTGTTAAAATGAAGTTCATTTGTTTCTTACAAGTATTAAATATGACTAATAGAAAAAAAGAAATTACATATGTGGCTTACATTATATTTTATTTGACTGAAACTAATAGATCATTTCTACCTCCCTAGGTATTGTCTTGCTCCTTTTTCCCTGAAAGGGAAAACTGGCCTAATGTCTGTCACTATAGATTTTTTTCCTATTGTAGAATTTCATATAAAGGAAATCATTATATATATATATATATGTATATATGAACACACACATATTCTATTGTGTTGAGGTTTTGCTCAGTGTATCCTCAGCTTTTATCCCTATTGTTTTTTGTGTCCATTTATCAATATATCATCTCTGGTTATCTGTTCACCTGCTAATGTGCATTTGGGTTGATTCTAGTTTTGAGCTCATATGAATAAATCAACTATGACCATACAAATACAAGTTTTTATGGATATATGTCTTCCTTTGCTTTGAGTAAGTGAAATTTCTAGCTAAGTCCATGTCTAACTCTATAGCAAACTGGCAAACTATTTTCTAAAAGATTGTACATTTCACATTCTCACAGTAATATGTGACAATTCTTTGTTTTGAATCCTGGAATTGCCAATCTGTTATGTTAGCTATTTAAACATGAGTGAAGAGGTATAGCATAGGTTTTTTATTTCTCTGCTGACATGTTTTTCAGGTACATACTGTATATATATATATCTTCCTTTATGAAGTGTCCACATATTTTTACATATTTTTTATGATGAGGTTTGTCTTTTAGTTGAATTACAAGAAAACTTTATATGCTCTGGATATAAGACATTTGTAAGATGCATATGTTAAAAATATTTTCTCTTAGGATGAGGCTTATATTTTCATTTTAATAATGGCACCTGAAGAGAAAGTTTTAAGTTTGATAAAATCTAATATATAAGTTTTTCTTTATGTGACTCATACTTTATCCTTTTCTTTTTTAAATTTTTGGTCCTTTATCAGAATTTTTTGACTTAAAAGATCTTCAAAATTTGCCTGTGTATTTTATTTTATACAGTTGATGTTTTTACCTTTTATAAGTTTATGATCTATTTTGAATTGTTTTTATTAGTGCTGTTCATTTTTTTCTAGACAGATACCTAGTTGAAAGAATGTCTTCTTTATGAACTTTGTCTAAATTAAGTGACTGTCTGTGTATCTCTGAACTCTTATTCTATCTCATGGATATATATTTGACTGCTGTAATTTAAAACTAATTCTTGAAGTCAGGTGGTCCTGATTTCCAAGTGTCCCAATTTTTCTCTTTTCTTTCCCCCAAATGTTTTGGCTTATCTAGGTCTTCACATTTTCAGGTAAAAATAAGATATTTTTATTTGGATTTATAAATATATAAATTTATATCATATAATGATATATTTATATATACATATAAATTGTAGAGAAAAATATTTATCAATTGTAAGTCCTCAAATATGTTAACTTGGCATAATGTTTAATTTATTTGGATTATCCATAATTAATTTCTCTTGGTAATATTTTTTAGTTTTCAGTTTAGAGATCCTAAACATTTTTTATTAAATTTATTTCTAATTATGTTGCTTCATTTTTTTTTTTTTTGTCTCTTTGCCTTTTCTAGGGCCACTCCCGGGGCACATGGAGGTTCCCAGGCTAAGGGTCTAATTGAAACTATAGCCACCGGCCTACGCCAGAGCCATAGGAATGCGGGATCCGAGCCGCATGTGCCACCTACACCACAGCTCACGGCAATGCCAGATCCTTAACCCACTGAGCAAGGGCAGGGACCGAACCCGCAACCTCATGGTTCCTAGTCGGATTCGTTAACCACTCAGCCATGACAGGAACTCTGACTAATTATGTTGCTTCTTGATACTATTGTAAATAGCATTGTTTTGTGTAATATAGTTTTATAAATTTTGCAGGAAAATGGGAATGCATATTTTAAATATTGATTATTAGTCTATTACTTTACTAAACACATTTAATTTTGGTGATTTTATTTTTTTGTAGATCTCTTATGATTTTCTATATAGACTCTAGTGTTCTCTCTGAAGACTGGCTGTGCAATTTTGACTAGAAAGTTTAGACTGAATATTCTTCCTTTTTTCTTAAGGAGAAAGCATTCAGTTTTTTTAATAATTTTTGTATTCTCTTTGCTGTGTTTTTCACTGCTAACTCATTGTCAAGATGAGATAGTTTTGTTTCTTTTGAATTTTTGACAATTTTATTATGTGCGTTGAATTTTTCACCCAATACTTGTTCTGCATCTGTTGAGTGTTCATAAGATATTTATTCTTTATTTACTTAATGGAATGATTTATGTTGATTGACTTTCAAATATTGCACTAATATTCCATTCCTGAAATAAACCTACTTAGTCATTATGTGTTAACATTTTCATTTAGTGCTGAATTTTTAGATGAGTATTCATGGAAAATATTTGTCTATAGTTTTCTCTTATTTAATACCTTTGTCAGATTTTGAAATCCAAGTAATAATTGTACTTAGAAGTCATATACAGTAATATTAATTCTTCTTTGAATGTATGAAAAAAACCATTGAGAACCTTTGGGTCTAGCATTTATATTGTATTAAGGGTTTTGAATTCAAATCAATTTCTTTTTAAAATATCTTTCTTCTTGAAGCAAGTTTGATATGTTGTTTTCATATTTAATTTACCTTAAGTATCTTTTTAAACCACTTTATTGATTCATAACTGACATACAAAAAGCTGTACATATTTAATGTATACAGTTTTCAGTTTGGAAATAAATATGCATCTGTGAAATCATTACCATAATCAGTGCCATAAACATATCCATTAGCTCCAGAAGTTTCCTCCAGACAACTTTATTTATATATTTTCATGTGTATGATAAGAGTACTTAACATAAAAGCTACCCTACTAGCAACTTTTTTAGTATACAATTCAGGATTGTTAACTATAGCATGGTGTAGCACATCAGATCTCTAGGACCTAATCACCTTGCGTAATGAATTTTGTATCGTTTGACTAATACCTCCCTGGGCCCTCTCCCCTACCCTGCCTCTGGAGAAACCACCCTTCTCCTCTCTACTTCTATTAATTTGACAGTTTCACATTTCTCATGTAAAGGGATCATTTAGTATTTGTTCTTCCACATCTGGCTTATCTTACTTTGCTGCAATGACTTATCAAAAAAATAATAAAAGATGTGACTCAGATCAAAAAGAGATGGCATGTGTGTAAAGAGAAGGATATTTCTCACTTTTGACTTTACAAATTATTTTCCATCACATCAAACATTTTAATAATTGTACTGGGGATGTCCAGGTAAGAATTTATTTCTCACTACTCCCTCTGTAAATCTCCATTTCAGACACAGTGGCTGCTTCTTTATATTTCCAAAGGAGGATTCCTATTTCTGCTTCAGAGTTCAATATTTGGCCTAATTTCCAAAAGTCCAATGGTCTTTAATTAGCCCCTGAATAAAAAAAATTTTATTGAATACTTACTTATTAAAACAGTTTTTCAGTTCCAAGATTTGGAAAATTACCATCATTTAGTAAATGCCTACTATGACCTAGGTTAGGTACATACATAGCTGGTTACATACATTACCTCATTTAAACTTCATGAAAACACTATAATCTGAGTCTACATCTTACAGATAAAGTCAGGTTGCAATATCTGTATTTCAGTTAATCACAAAATCTCTATGGGATGGTTACAATTTTGAGTTTCATTTTTATATTCTAATAGAAGCTGGAGATGCAACAGTGAGAAAAATAAATATTCTTTCTCTGCTAATAGAGTAGTGAGTCAGACAATAAGCAAAGAGGCAAAACAACAATAATAACAATTACATACACACACAAATTGTGACGATGACTTTTTAAAATAAGTCTGAAAATGCTTTGATATTCTTCTCTTTAAGAGATGATTCTAAGCTGGTTTTGGTGACTCACTCAGTCTTGATGTTATGCTGGCCTCAGTGACTCACTCTTAATTCTAAGGTGGCCTCAGTGACTCACTTATGACTCATGGAAAGCAGTGAGGGTGATGCTGTGTGATTTCTGATACCAGGTTAGCAGAAGCCACATGGTTTCCTCTCAGATCTCTTGAGACACTCACTCTGAAAAAAGCCAAGGACCATATAAGAAGACTGGGTAACTGAACCCACTAAGTTAGAAGGCTTTTTGTAGGCTTTAGTTAGATAGTCACGCGTCCAGCTAAAACCCAGGATATATACATTAATGGGCAGAAGTAAGAAGGCATACTAAGAAATTTACCTGTCATTTCCTCAAATATAAAAACTTACATCCCAAGGCAATTTCTTAACAGCAATCTAAGATTCTCTTAGTTCCTTAATTATACTTATTTGTCTCCTGGATATCTTTGCTTGGCTTTTTAAAAAGGTTTTTGGGTTCCACATGTTTTGATATAAAATCTTTCATGGTTATTTATTAAACATATGTATATTAAGCAGCTACTACATGCCAGGAACTATACGTAACATTCAATAAACCTTATGTTCCCCACCTTGAAAAATACCATACATGATCATTCAGTCATGAAAGTTGGTCATTTGACAGATTTTATCACATACTATATGATAGGGCACTATTTTTGCTATAGTGATTACAGCAGTAAAAAAAATGCATTTAAGTCAATGGTAAGTTTCATAAAGGCATCCTGTATTTTGTTTACTGCTGAAACTACTATAGTAAGAATAGAGTGACATATAATGATAATTGAAATAAAAAAAAAAGAAAGCAAAGTAGAGTGATACAGAGTTAATGGGTTAGGGATGCTATTTTAATTATGATAGGAATTCACTAATACATGACCTTTGCACAGGGACCTGAAGGTAGGGAGGGAGCCATGCATATATATGGTGTGAGACAATTGCAAGTGTACCAGGAGGATATGCAAAAGTCGTGCGGCAGCCAGGATCCCTGCTAGGAAAGTGGGGACTAACAGAAAATTAGGTTAGCCAGCCTGTGCAGAATTAGATCATATAAGTGTTTGAAGTTATGAGAAGAAACTACACCCACCTAAGCTCTGTAATTTGGCTGAGAGCTTTCATTTTTTCAACCTGTTAATTTCATAGCGTAATGTTCACCTTTATATAATACATATATAGCCATTCTCACATCTCCAATGGCTGGTAAGAAAAAAAATGATATTTGAAGAGAGAAAAAGTACTGCAGTGGAACAGTAGTTGTCACGTTTAAAATACAAACTGAAAAGGAGAAGCTACTTTTATCACATGGATAATGACCATAGATGGGGGAAGATACATGTTAACTCAGAATGTCTCTAAAGCTCTTGATATTGTGTTTCATAGTGAATGTGGAATTGTGCAATAAATAGTCAATGTTTGTTAACGGTCTGAAAACATGGAGTTACCATACTTTGCTGGGTTATAAATAGTAATATAGATTGAGAAATCACTTTGGTGATCATTTTTGGCAAATTTCATAAAGTTAAAGGTTCTCCTGTCCTATAACCCATGTGGAAGGAAAATTCACATGTGCACAGATTACATGTACAAATATATCTGAGCATTTCTTTGTGATCAGGTCCTCTTTTCATCCAGCTTTATTGAGATGTAATTGACATATAACAATGGGTACACTTAAGGCATACACAGGGTAGATTTGATACCTTAATATATTGCAATATGATTCTCACCATAGTGTTAGCTAAAACCTCTATTACTTCACACAATTAACCTTTTTTTTTTTTTTGGTGATGAAAACATTTAAGATCTACTCTGTTAACAAATTTCAAGTATGTAAAACAATATTATTAACTATAGTAACCATGCAGTGCTTTAGAACTCCAGAACTTATTTATCCTGCAAGAATGAAACTTTACGGTCTTTGAACAATCCGGTTTTTGAACAATCACCCCTCCCCCAGAAGCCACTGGTAACCATCATGCTACCACTCTGTTTCTAGGAGTTCAGCTGTTTTAGATTTCACATGTATGTGATATCATAAATATTTGCTTCCTCTCTTATTTTTTCCTCTCTGTGATTTAGCTATTTTCTTAGTATAATGTCCTCACGATCTGTCCATATTACCATATTATTGCAAATGGCAGGATTTTATTCTTTCCACTGGTGAAAAAAATATATGTAATATCTTTATTCATTCATCCATTGATGAACACTTGGATTGTCTCCACTACTTGGCTACTGTGAATATATGACCTATCCCTCTTTTGAGTCTTGATGATGCCCCATGTCTCTCTCTCTTTTATTTTTTTTTCCCTAGGGCTGCACCCGTGGTATATGGAGGTTCCCAGGCTAAGGGTCTAACCGAAGCTATAGCCACCGGCCTACGCTAGAGCCACAGCAACGCGGGATCCGAGCTACATCTGCAACCTACACCACAGCTTATGGCAATGCCAGATCCTTAACCCACTGAGTGAGGCCAGGGATCAAACCCGCAACCTCACGGCTCCTAGTCAGATTCCTTAACCACTGATCCATGAAGGGACCTCCTGTTCCATGTCGCTTACTGCTCTCTCTCACTCATATTACCCCATATTTTCTAAGAAGAGTCCATGTGATCCTCACAGTTCAGTGTCTGACCCAAGGAAAGAGTTCAGTAGATGAGCCAGGATTTCAACTGGGAAAGTACCCAGAAATGGATTTAGCTATTCCTATAAACTTCTCTGGTGTGGGCATCAAATACAGGGCTAGCCAAGGGTAGAAGCTGCTCTTGCTGCAAGTGCAGCTGGGTGCCATTTGAGCATGGTTTTAATAGCTAAAAAATTTAAACAATCTAAAGCAGAAGAGCCAGTTAAATAAAATGTGCCAATCTTGCATGATGGAATGCTATATAACAGTCCTGTCATACCAAAGTTAATATCAAATAATCTGATTTACATGTACCAATCAGATCAATCATCAGAAAATAATATTAACTGAAAATTTCTAGTTGTGGAAAGGTACACAGAGAATGATGTCTTTTTAATAAAAAATGAGCACAAGAAAAAAGTGCTATATTTTGTTTATGGATACATGTGTATAGAGAAAAAACATTAAAATATTAATAAGAACACTGAATTTATTTAGATTTAGCAATTATAAATCTTTAAAAAGCTTGCAAATATATATGGTAAAATATTTGTTAAAATTGGGCATAAAAGTGATCATTATATTATTTTTTATACCTTTCTATTTATCTATGGTATTTCACAATATAAAATTAAGTAAACATAAGAACATAGTTTTACCTAAGCACATTATGTAGGTATATAATATATAAAATGTATACAAACATTTTATATACATGGAATGTTTTAATATATTCTCATTATATTTTATACATGAGTATAATATATAATATGCTTTATATGTTATATGTAAATTATATGTAAACAAATACATAGTTGCAATAGTTTCTCTTTGAATTACAGAAAGAAATAAGTTGAAGACAGATATTTGGTCATTAAAGATGTGTACAGAATATTTCCTATGGAGTGGATAAGCAATGAGATCCTGCTGTATAGCACAGGGGACTCTATCTAGTCACTTGTGATGGAACATGATGGGGGATAATGTGAGAAAAGGAATATATATATATATTTATATGTATATACATGTATGTATGTATGACTGGGTCACTTTGCTCTACAGTAGAAATTGACAAAACATTGTAAATCAACTCTAATAAAAAAATTAAAATCTAACAAAAAAGAATATTTTCTAGATAATCTGTAATAGTTCAGAATATCACACAATGTATTTTGAAAAGCCCCAATTATGACATGCTTGCACATACATACATGTGATATATGGTGATGTCTGCAAAAAGTGGGTGAAATATTAATTTAAATTTTATTTTCTTGATTCTCAAAAAACATACAAAATTATTTCATGTCTTATTTCTGGTTGAATAGCATATGAACTCACTCCATCACTGAAGATCAAAACATTCATTGATTCACAAACATTTCATCGTCATATACATACACCATACTTTTAGCTCAGAGACTAAATGATTACTCTTTATATAATCAATGTTCCCAAAATCTATTGGTCAGAGGACATTTTTCTTCAACTCTTACCTAAAGACAATTTAACCCTAATTTAATAATTTTAAACCTCGACTTAAAAAATGCACCTATCGAATGCTGAAAAAGAACATATTTTAAATTGGCACTATATATTTAGTGATTAATGCTGAAGAATTATAAAATTTCACTAAATCTACAATGTCTACCAATTACAGCCCACATGACTCCCTAAATATTTCAATTTATGTTGTACATCTACACATGAGTTCTTTTGTCGGAATATTGTTAAGATGAATCCATGATTTTAGAGAATGACAATCAGTTACTTTTCTGGACAGTTCCTTATTTTGTCTGTACTATTAATTTTGGAAATATTCTAATACTTCTCAAAATTTTACAATCTTTTAAGTATAGTTTTATGCATATTTTTGTCCATTTAAATATATTATAATCTTTAGAAAACACAGGCCATGAATTAAAACGTAAATCTGTTAAAATTTGCACCATGTTATACACATAACATATAATTTAAATTAATATTGAATGAATAAACTTTTTGTGTACAACCCTAGAAATATAATACTTTTTCTGCTTCTGTATAAAATGAAGAAAATAATAGTATGGTTTCTGTATATAAAGGACACCATATTATATCTGATAAAGAATAGGCACTCAAATAAGTAGATAGTACAGAACGTTTTAGTGTTGGTAATGTATAAGTGATTTAAAATGGAGGAAAGGCATGTTACTCACCAAGAACTCATATCATTCTCAAATCCTCTAGTAAATGTCTTCTTGTCATAAAATTCAAGTAGGTTTTAATTATTTGTACTCAATGTCATAACATTTTACAGTGTGCCAAGGTGATAATGATACATGAAGACTCGTCTCTCATAGGCTTCAACAAATGAAACAGAACAGTTCCCAAAAGCATGTGGAGAGGGGCAGAGGGAAGGGAGCAGAAATGATAGAACTGATAATGATACATGAAGACTCGTCTCTCATAGGCTTCAACAAATGAAACAGAACAGTTCCCAAAAGCATGTGGAGAGGGGCAGAGGGAAGGGAGCAGAAATGATAGAACTGCCTGTAGCTCCATCTGGTGAATAAGCTTCTGTTGGAAAAAGAGTTGTTTGCCTTTATCATACATAATTTCCTAATTGAGAGGGTATTTAGTTTAGAATGTAGAGCAATAGGAGTTCCCGTCATGGCACAGTGGTTAACAAATCCGACTAGGAACCATGAGGTTGCCTGTTCGATCCCTGGCCTTGCTCAGTGGGTTAAGGATCTGGCGTTGCCGTGAGCTGTGGTGTAGGTTGCAGACACGGCTGGGATCCTGCGTTGCTGTGGCTCTGGCGTAGGCTGGTGGCTACAGCTCCAGTTAGACCCCTAGCCTGGGAACTTCCATATGCCGTAGGAGTGGCCCTTAGAAAAGGCAAAAAGCTAAAAAAAAAAAAAAAAAAAAAAAAAAAAAAAGAAAAAAGATAATCCACGTGGGTTACAGTGAGATATGGTTATTGAAAATCTACTCATTTTTTTTTCTGCCTTCACTCTTGCTGCCTTGAATGTTGAAAATACCTAATCTAATAAATAATACGTAGATATGAGTTTTTTGAATGTAAACTTATACTTTCATGATTTGATTTCATCTGGTCCATTTTTTCCACGCCCAGAGCTCTCTATAGAACCCATTTCTGAAAGGTTAAGACACTGCTTATCTGAGTGTGCCTTAATAAATGGGACAATCAGAATGTGAACAGAAGCCTATCGGAGTCTCAATGTCATGTTCTTTCCACTGCTGACTCCTGCCTCTGTGCTCTGTGTAGGAGTGAGCAGATTAATTTATAATTCTGATGCATAAACCAGCAAAACCTTCAAAAATGTTTTATCAGGCTTTGTCCCTATTAATTAGGCAGAGACAAAGCTAAGGCAGCTTAGAGTGGCAAAGAATTTGTATTCAAATAATTTGACATTTGTGAATCAGATATCATCCTCTCAAGTCTTAGACTACACAAAATAATGAAACTACTCCCAAGAGTAGAGGCATTTAGTGAAATTAAATATATTAAACATATATGGGTGTCTTATTGCTGTATGTGGGCATCACAGACTAAAAGTCTATTCCTCATGAAGTATCCTAATAAATTGAGTAACATTTGAAGTTAGAGGAGGCTTTATTGTGTCTTCTCCATAAGTTTTATCAGAACTAGGAGAAAAACCATTTATGCCATTAGGAATGGAGTTCTATCCAGCACACCTAGCAAATGGTGAGAATTATTTTCATCCTCATTTTACAGTGGAGGAAACCAAGTCACAGAGAGGTTAAGTAACTTATTACAGATCACAAGGTGAATAAGGATAAGTATTTTCATGAAAATTCAGAAATTTTGCCACCAGAACTAGGCCCTTGACTGTCATTCTGCTGTGTTGCCTCTGCAGTAGGTAATGTAGCCTTAAAAGCATGGCATTTTATTACATAAATTTGGATTTGCTTCTTTCTATATCAAACCCACTAACCTAGACTATATCACACAGAAGGTCTATTTTGTCCTCACTCATCCCTGGGGTGGGGAGGGTGTGTGGTTCTTTTATTTTTGCATTTAGATGTCCCTTGCTCATCTAATACTTGAAATCAGATTTTAGGCTAGAAAATACATTTCTTTTTGGAAAATAGTTTAGCTGATCATGATACAGAGAAATACGGTTAATGGTTAGTAGAGGTCTGACATCTGTGTGCATTAATTAATGAACTATGCCTTGGATGTAGTGAAAAAATGCAGAAAATACACACAAAAAATTACTGATGTGAAAAACTTAATGCTGTCTCTCGCTTTTCATTTAAATGAAAGATTGACACCATTCTTTCTCCCTCTGCTCCCATTGTTTTTCATTTTCACCTACAGTGCTCTCTGGACCCAATATATTACTAGGTTTTTAATTTATATGCTAGAAACTGTAATGTTGAAAAAATGTGAGGATATCAAATAATTTAGTAAGCTTTCTTCATTCTGTAAGGCAAATTATCTTAAAGCAGTTTCAGCAAAGCCTAATTTTACATGAGTAAAAGATAAATAATCCAACAATTAGTTAAAATGTGCTCATCAATCCCTTTGACAATTAAATAGAGCCTTATTTTGGAGAATGTTAGTACTGCTTACATTATCTTTTTGTTATTTTGTCTTTCATAATGATAATACGTAATTATTCAAGAAAATTCTAGATCATAGATACATTTCTATATTCCAGCATCTTCTATAGGGTTGGTGATATCTATTTTTCCTCTTATATGTAAGTTTTGAAGACTTTTCTGATCTGTTCCTTGGAATAACACATTTACTTATAAGCTTTTCCTTTCAAAAGGCATTATAAGTCTCTGATTAGCTTGATTTAATTCTGTATCATTCAATAAGAAAAACACTCAACAGGCCTGATCTGATCACTGAAAGTTCTCTCTTATAAGAAGTATAAGTTCTCTTTGTAAGAACTATAAACTCTTTATACGAAGCATATGTTTTATTTATTTATACTCTTAAATTTCTTCTATTATAAGAAGTATAAATTCTTTCACTTGTGTCATTACAGTTCCCCTGACCAAACCTTTCTCCAAAGCAAGTATAAAATGTAACTTTCAAGTAACTATAATCCATATGTTAATTTAGGAGGCATTATGTATAATCTTAAAACTTTTGGCCATATAGAAATAAACTTCAAAGAAATAAATAATTTATAATAAAGATAGAAAAAATATAGGTAAATTTGCCTCTAGTGAATTTGTTGCTGATGATGGAAAATCACTTCACTCTTCAGGGAAGCTATTGAAGCCAAAATGAAAAGAAAAACAGTTGACATGAACCAGGCTGTGATGTTTTGCTCTTTGGTTTATTAGATATCCAAGAAAAAAAATGGATCTGAAAGTAGGATAAAGGGTTTTCAAGATAAAGGTTGTTTCTTTTTTTTAAAAAAATTTGTAAACCAGATATATTTAAATATGTTGTAAAAATCAATGTAAAAGATAGAGCAATAGCAGAATTTAATGTATTGATAAAATCAGAACAAAATAACTCATGAAAATGAGACACTACCGAATTACAAAGAATGGAGAAATTGCATAATGAAAAATACATATACAAATATAAATACAAATCCTTGGCATAACAAGGATTCATTTTTATATTTTTATTGACAAGAAAACACAGATATTAATCATATATAATTAGGCTTAATACAGTAGGTGAGTTTGAAATCTGTAAGTATATTCAGTTAAATGATGAAAATCTGCATTTGTGAATATACATGTGATACGTGAAGACATGGATAAATTTTATAGTTAAAAATAAAACACAGTTATGTATTGACAGGGGGCAGATGATGATAATGATGATGATGATATTTACTATACAGTAGAGAGATGATATCTGGGTACATGAATAAAGGATGCCTTAGATGTAGCAAAGAAATGCAGCTCATTTACCTTTCTAGCTTGATGATTATGCGGCAGCAACATTAAGCTTATTTCCACTGATTCACATTTCCACTATAAAGACTGAAGGTGCTCAGTTGCTGAAAACAGGAGTTCAAAGAAATCTTAGGAATGCTGGTTAAGGCAGAGTGGGAGACATGAAACCTGTCCAAAAGTTCCTCTTTGGAGGGGAGCTTTTATAGAGGACTAAATAGATACTGTCCACTTCCCATCTCTGAAACTGGTAAGTTGCCAAGAAGGTTACATTTAAAGGTACATTAAGAAAGTGATATAAGAAGACACATGAACAGTCCCCTCTTATATGTTTTCCAAGAATGCCAGATTCTTTTTATATATATATATAGCCACTCTTATGTAGAGACATCTATATATTGATATGCTGTACACAGAACTAAACTTTGTAGTCTATGTCATACTGTGAGACCAAAAAAACTTTGATTTTAAAAGCAGGCAAAATGTTCAATTCAATGAGCCACACATTTATGGCTACATCATGATGACAATAGACTGCAAGTTCTACCCTAATATCCGATCATCTGCTGTACTTTGGTGATTAAAAAAAAAAATCCTTTATACATGGCCACCAGCTATGGACTACTTTCTTCAGCATTCTTTGTATGGCTATGATTAAGTTTTAGCAAATTGGATCTTAGTGCAAGTGGTTTGTGCAGCTTTGCCATAGTTTAGACAGAAACTGTGTGCATACTTCTTAATTCTTTTTTATCCCCCTTGGCTTGGATGTGAAAAAGCAGGAATAAGTATATTTTTTATTAAAGTATAATTGATTTACAATGTTCCAATTTTTGCTATACAGCTAAACTACTTTATAATACATATACATTCTTTATATATATGTGTGTGTGTATGTATATATATGTGTGTGTGCATATATATATATATATATATATATATAAAATCATCAATCGTGGTCTGCTCTAGGAGAATGAATATAGTTCCCTGTGCTATACAGTAGGACCTTGTTGTCTATCCATTCTAAATGTAATAGTTTGTATCTATTAACCCCAAACTCCAAGTGCATCCCACTCCCTCCCCACTCCACCTTGGCAACCACAAGTTTGTTCTCCATGTCTGTGAGTCCATTTCAGTTTTTAGATTGGTTCATTTGTGCCATATTTTAGATTCCACACATAAGTGATAATCATATGGCATTTGTTTTTCTCTGACTTCACTTAGTATGAGAATCTCTAGTTGCATCCATGTTGCTGCAAATGACATTATTTTATTCTTTCTTATGGCTGAGTAATATTCCATTGTATATATAACCACATCCTCTTAATCCATTCATCAGTCAATGGACATTTATGTTGTTTCCATGTCTTGGCTATTGTGAATAGTGCTGCAATGAACATAGGGGATGCATGTATCTTTTTGAGTTATAGTTTTGTCTGTGTGTATGCCTAGGAATGGAATTGCTAGGTCATGTGGTTATTCTATATTTAATTTTCTGAGGAAACTCCATACTGTTTTTCATTGTGGTTGTACCAATATACAAGGAATGAGTATTTTATTTTTTAAAATTTTTTTGTCTTTTTTCCTTTTCTAGGGGCACACCCATGGCATATGGATGTTCCCAGGCTAGGGGTCTAATCGGAGCTGTAGCCACCCGCTTTCGCCAGAGCCACAGCAATGTGGGATCTGAGCTGCATTTGCGACCTACACCACAGCTCACAGCAACGCTGGATCCTTAACCCACTGAGCAAGGTCAGGGATCAAACCCGCAACCTCATGGTTCCTGGTTGGATTCGTTAGCCACTGAGCCACGACGGGAACTCCAAGGAATGAGTATTTTAGACCCAGACATGGAAACCAAGAATTGAGGATGGGCAGAGTTGCCATGCTAGAAATAGACTGCTTACCTCTGGACTCAGAGAAAGAATTACTCTTATACTTTATTTCACCCCATTTGTTAAAGCTGTGTATTTGGTACTTAAAACAATGACTTTAAGCAAATTTCTTAATCTCTCTCATATTAGATTCCCTCATTAGTAAAAAAAAAAAAATGTTAACAAGAAATTTGTAGTTGGCATTGTGTTAATTAAAATAACCACAGATATTATTTAATTTCTTTTAGTGATATTATTCTATGAGAGTTAATATCATGGATTTTGCTCTTGTACAATCCTTTGCCTAAGTCCGTCTTAGCTATTTATTTGCTGTCCTACTGGGTCAAATTAACTTTCCATAGGCTCAATTTCTCCTCTATGGTATAAAGCCTACCTCAAAAATTAGTTGTTAAAGTATGACCTTATATATTATTAAACTTACTGTAAAATATGAACATGTTCTATTTTTTCTGAATCCAAAAGTGAGAACATCTTTGTTTATACAGAGACAAAATTTTTGAAAAAGACTCTTGAATATGCTTTCTGACCAGTAGAAAGATCCTTGAGTACAGTGCATGGAGGGATCTTTGCATAGTGCAAGTAGAAAAAAAAGAGCAGCACAGCTATTCCCTAAAATCCACTGGCCAGAGATGAGATAGATGGTGCCCTATTGGCTAAAAAGTTCATGAGAGACTTATGGATAATTATTGTTCCTGTGTTTTGTGGTGTTTGCACTATATTTTGTGTTTCTATTCAAAAGTGCTTAGAAGTTTGACGGTACACGATGGCAAGTGATTTTTGTAAAGGAATTTCATTGCACTCTATTTTAAGACAGGCACACAGTAGAATCAGAGGTTATCCATGCAAAGACAGGCTCATATAGATTAACTCTCAATAATAATACCTTAATACTATTTATTGAAGAATCTGATATAGCACTTACTAACAAATATCTATTAGTTATGTACTCTTATGTTTATTTTTGTGTAAAAAGTATATGGGAACCTAGATTTTGTCTCCATGTTCAATACCCTATGCTCAGAGCATAGATGGCAGAGAGCACATTTGTTTCTCAATAAATAAATAATGGGTGAATTATTAGATGTATGATTAATAGAACAAAAGAATGGGCAAATGATGACTCACCAGATGATTGAATGATTGTTTATCAAGAAGTAGTTGATATAGTTTCTTGAATATGAGGAGTTATGGCCTCATGGATATTTTTGTTGCTCATTTGCATTTTGTCAAGGTGTAAGTGACATATAACAAGCTCAATCAAGTATGTGAATTTGTAAGATTTGTCATACATATACACAATCAAAAAGATCAGGATTTCCACCACTCCACAAGTTTCCTCATATCCCTTGGGAATCCTTCCCATTTGTTCCATCTGTTACTATAGATTAAGTTGCATCTGCCAGTGTTTAGTAAAAATGGCATCACAAAGGATGTGCTCTGTTTTGTTTGGCCTCCTTAATCAGAATAATTATTTTGAGACTTATCCATGTTGTAGCATATATACATTTTTGTGGGATTTGTTTTTTTATTATTATTCTTTCAATTATTCTGTAGTATGTATATAATATGGTATGTATATCCATTCACCGGTTAATGAGGAAAATGAGTTATTTCACATTTCAGCTTAAAGAAATAAACTGCTAAGAACATTCATGGACAATGCTTTATATGGACACATGCTTTCCTTTCTCTTGAAATAAATACTTTGGAGTGTCAAGGCTGCCGCATACAGTAGCTATATGTTAATTTTACATTCCTACTAGTAGTATAGTTGAATCCCAGTGTTCTTTCACATTTCTGCCAACATTTGGAAAGGTCAATCTTCATTATTATTTGGAAAGTTTGTTGTGGAATCTCATGGTGTTTGTAGTTGAATTTCTCTAATGATTAATAACCTTGTGTGTCTCCCCTTGTGCTTATATTCTATCTTCTCTGGTGAGTGGTTTTGTCAACTATTTTCTTATATATTTTATTAGGTTGTTTTCTTATTATTGATTTAGTTTCTTAAGTATTCTGGAGAAAAGTCCTTTATGACATATATGACTTATATATAATTTCAGCCAGTATACAACTTGTCTTTTCATTCCCTTAACAGTATTATCCAAAGAGCAATTTCTATGATTCTGATGAACTTCAATGTCTCAATATACCCCTGAATGGATCATACGTTTCATGTTATATCAAAAAGATATTTTTTTGCCTAACTCAAGGTCACAAAGTCTTCTATATTTTTCCAAAGTCTTACAGTTTTAGTTTCACTTTTAGTACTATAGTCTATTTTTAGTTAATTTGTTTCTATACATATATGTGAGTTATGGAAAGAAGTTAACTTAATTATGCTTCAAATAAAATGTCAAATATAGGTGATGGTAGCATATCTTTTTTTATTACTCAATGAATTTATTACATTTGTAGTTGTGCAATGCTCATCACAATCCAATTTTATAAGATTTCCATCCAACTACCCCAGTGCATACCCCGACCCCCCAAACTGTCTCCTCCAGAGACAGTTAAGTTTTTCAATATCTGTGAGTCAGCATCTGTTCTGAAAAGAAGTTCAGTCTGTCCTTTTTTCAGACTCCACATGTCAGTGAAAGCATTTGAGGTTGGTGTCTCATTGTATGGCTGCTTTCACTTGGCATGATAATTTCTAGGTTCATCCATGTTGCTAAAAATGCTGGTATTTTGTTCCTTTTAATGGCTGAGTAATATTCCATTGTGTATATGTACCACCTCTTCTTGATCCACTCCTCTGTCGATGGGCATTTAGGTTGTTTCCATGTTTTGGCTATTGAAAAGAGTGCTGCAATGAACATTGGAGTACATGTGTTTTTGTGAGTTGTAGCTTTCTCTGGATAGATGCCCAGGAGTGGGATTGCTGGATCAAATGGTAGTTCTAGGTTTAGTTTTCTGAGGAATCTCCATGCTGTTTTCCACAGTGATTGCACCAATTTACAATCCCCCCAACAGTGTAATAGGGTTCCTTTTTCTCCACACCCTCTCCAGCATTGATTGTTTATAGACATTTTGATTATGACCATTCTGTCTGGTGTAAGGTTTTGATAGTGGTTTTGATTTGCATTTCTGCAATAATGAGTGATGTTGAACATCTTCTCATGTGTTTTTTGGCCATCTGTATGTCTTCTTTGGAGAACTGTCTGTTTAGATCTTCTACCCATTTTTTGATGGGGTCGTTTGTTTTTTTGGTATTGATCTGCAGAAGTTGTTTATAAATTGTGGAGATTAATCCCTTGTCAGTAGCTTCATTTACAAAGATTTTCACCCATTCTATGGGTTGTCTTTTCATTTTGTTTAGGGTTTCCTTTGCTGTGCAGAAACTTTTAAGTTTAATTAGGTCCCATTTGTTTATTTTTGTTTTTATTGTCAATACTCCAAGAGGTGGATCTGAGAAGATGTTGCTGTCATTTATGTCAGAGAGTGTTTGGCCTATGGTTTCCTCTAAGAGTTTTACAGTGTCTGGTCTTATATCTAGGTCTTTAATCCATTTGGAGTTTATTTTGGGGTATGGTGTTAGGGAGTGTTCTAATTTCATTCTTTTCCATGTGGCTGTCCAGTTTTCCCAGGACCACTTATTGAAGGGGCTGTCTTTTCTCCATTGTATATTCTTGCCTCCTTTGTCATAGATTAGTTGACTGTAGGTGTGTGGGTTTAATTCTGGGCTTTCTATCCTGTTCCACTGATCTGTATGTCTGTCTTGGTGCCAATACCATATGGTTTTGCTGACTGTGGCTTTGTAGCATAGTCTGAAGTCTGGGAACCTGATTCCTCCAGCTCCATTTTTCTTTTTTCAGGATGTCTTTGGCTATTCTGGGTCTTTTGTGTGGTAGCATGTACTTTTGTTATGTTTCCTGGTAGAAACGCATTTTTTCTTAGAGGAAAAGCATTCCATCTTTTATATTTAATCATGAGATGTTAGAGTCAGTTTTTCATAGTTGACCTTTACAAAGTTAGTGTGCTTCCTTCTGTTTCTAGCAGTTTTGTTTTTTTTTTCAACTAGTAATGGATGTTGGATTTTTCAATGTTTTATGTATGTGTATTGAAATGTTTGTAATTTTGTTGTTTTTAGTTTAATATGGTTAAATTAAATTCATTGCTTAAAAATTTAAACCTAATTTGTATTGATTATCATCTCAATTTGGTCATGATGTTTTGGCTTTTTCATATATTGATGGATTTGATTTGTTAATATCTCTTTAGAGTTTATCTATGTTCATAAGTGATCTTTACCTGTACTTCCATAGTAGTATTTTTGTCTTTTTTAGAATCAAGTAGAATCACAAAATTAGTTGGAATGTATTTTAGTCTATCTGCTTCAATTTTCTGAAAGAGTTTAGGTAGAATTTTTGTTTTAATGTTTGATTGAATTTACCAGTTAAGCCATCTGTGCCCAAAGATGTTTTGTTTTCAAAAAAGTTTAAACTACAGATTTAATTTTTAAAATAGAGACATGGCTATTTGTATTATCAATCTTTTGAAGTATTTGTATTGTCATGGAATTTGTTCATTTCATTTATGTTATTGAATTTAAAGTCTTCATATTATCTTTTTACTATTTGTAGAATTTAAATAATCTCATTATTAACTTTGATATGTGTAGTCCTCTTTTTCCTTAGTCTAGATAAAGTTCTATTAATTTTAACCGTTTTCTTAAAAAAAAGTTTATGAAGGCCCAAGTGGTTTTTTGTTTTGTTTTTGTTTTGTTTTTGGTTGCTTCTTTGGCATGGGTAAGTTCCTGGGCCAGGGATCAAATCTGAGCCACAGCAGCAACAAGGCTGAATCCTTAACCTCTAGACCATTAGGGAAGTGTTTTGAAAAACTTCAAATATAAACCTACTTTACTTTTGAAATATAAGGGAGACTAAAGATCAGTCTTCATGACAACTGAGACATTTGGAGAGTCTCCATCCATTTATTTGAGCAAGGAGGAATGTAACCTTTATCTCAGTACTATTTCATTCTAATTGACCAATAATGTCAACAATTTAAGCCCTAACCTACCTTTTAAAGACAATGCTTCATCCTGTGTTTTTTACGTGTTCTGGATAAGCATACTGAGGTCCAAGCCAATACATGCAACTCTTCTATACGTTGCCTCACATTATTTACATATCATCTATATCAGCATAGCAGCACATTTGAGTTTTACTTATATTGGCTAATCTACCCAAAGCTCACTGCCTCTAACCTTTGAACCTATACTATTTTTGTTGACTTTAACAAAAGAACATTTCTTTTACCACCAAAGTAAGTTTATTCAGGAATAGCAGAGTATTGCAATTTGGGGCAGGCAAACTGTTGCTAACTATAGGCAAGTCTAGACAACATAGAAGAGGGACTTGTTTTATAGAGGAAAAGAGGAGATTGGAGAGGAGCTATGGTGGGTTTTCAATGGCTGTGGGTGGTAGGAATCTTGTTACTGGGTCAGGAGGAAATCTTTCTTCCTGCTGTGGTCTTTAGGCAACAGTGATACATGTCTTATAGCTCCAGCTTCAGGCCTCCATTTTATATGAGATTTCTTTATTTATTTTTGTATTTCACCCTTTTGATTAAATCTTTCCTCAAAAACATTACTGATCAAGAGTCAGATTTTTTTGTATTTAGTGGTTTCATCCACTAAAGTGGTTCTTCCCTCTGTACTAGGAATGATCTTTCCTTGTCTTGCCCTATTTTTGAGGGAAAGAATACAGCTTTGAAATAGTTGAGGCCACATTTGATAATAGGAAAGGATAAGAGGGAGAGCTCTTAGGCATTTCCCATCTGGTGTCTGTATCTTATCAAAGTTATAAGCATTGGAGATCATCTCAAAGTGCCAAGGTAGCATCACTTTGTTAGGCATGTTGTTTCTATAAAGTTTTGAGAGTTAACATTTATAAACCTAAAAATGTTTATATAGAATAAGATAAGGAGCAGACATTCTTCAAGGAACCGTCCCAACCTAAAATAAATATTTTATTTTGTAAAAATCTTGAAAAGGGAAAAATTGAGTACGGTTAAAATCAAGGGATCTCCAGTTCATGAAGAGATTAGAGTTTCTGGTAACAGATCCAACAATCCCCCTTTTGCAATAGATTGGGCCAAGAAATAGAGGAGAAATAAGAAGCAACAATGAGCCAAAGGTATACTTGTCCTGTCATATGGGAAAGCTGTTTGTTTCAGCTATCATTTGCTCAGTTCTTAAAAATCTTTATTTTTAGGTCATCAGTCAGTGGGCATGTCCAGTCAGGGTTTGGCACTTTCTTTAAAGTAACACATAGATTCAAAAGTCTCTTTCTTAGAGCTTGACAGCACAAGGGTTGCTTAATAGTACCTGATAAGGGCCTTTCCAATGAGGTTGAAGAGTGACTTTCTAGAGTTATCTTTTCCAATAGATGAAATCTCTAGGCTGCAAAATATGATGTTTAAAGTCTATGGTTCCTGGGAACATGCTGCAAAAAGGTTGTACTACTAAAGCATGGTTATTTTTTCAATTGAAATATAGTTGATTTGCAGTATTATGTTAGTCTCAGGTGTACAGCACAGTGATTCAGTTATATACATATGCACACACATGTTTTCAGATTATTTTCCATTAGAGGTTATTACAAGATATTTAATATAGTTCCCTGTGTTATATGGTAAATCCTTGGTGCTTACCTATTTTATGTAAACTAGTGTGTATCTGTTAATCCCATACTCCTATTTATCCCTACCCCCTCCCTTTTCCCTTTGGTAACAATATGGTTATTCTAACAGAAGCAATATTGAAGTAGTCCCTCCTTTTCCAGCTGTGGGTCAAAAGAACAGGAATCAAATGTATTAAATATCCTATGTCTATCTCAAACAGTGAGTTTATAGGTTCCAAGTCTTGAGATTTAGAAGGAACAATGGCAGTGCCTTTGGTGAGGGTATTTGAAAGCTCTCCACAAATTTACCTTGGTTCAACCAGCCCCAGTGACTGAGGTTTAGTAAGCAAATGAAAGTGTTACAAAACTGGCTAAATAGTAAAAAAAAAAAAAAAAAATCCCTGTCGATGCACATGATTGGTAAAATGAGTTCCCTGATCACTATGAAGTTTGAGGGAGTGGTTCCCCAAGTAGAAATGATCCACAGAAATAGCAGTGGCTTGTCTATCAGACAAGACGTCAGGCTAGTGAGAAAACATCCACGCTGTTAGCAAGACATATTTACATCCTTTGTTGGGGAATAGCAAATGAAATCCATTCACCAAAACTTGAGCATTTCTTTGGGCAGTTTAAAGTGTCTGAGAATAGCACAGACAGGGTTTCCTGAATTATATTTTGCAAAGGTAGTACAAACAAAGTATGCATTGTGTACCTGTTAATATTCCTCCACCAGTATTGGTTCTCAGTAGGCCAATGATGCAGTGCATGTACAATAGTCGATAATGAGAATTTTTGCATCTATGGCAGATCTTGATTATTATTTGACCCATTTTAAGAGTTTTCTCTTTATTGAACCAACAGTTTTTAGACTTTCAATATTGTTTTTCTTTTTCTGGAGCTGATTGTGGCATCTCTAGTTATTTTCTCTAGATTATCATTTAGGGAAATATCTCTATGAAGTATTGTTTGGTTGTAGCTTCCTTTGAGGAAACAAAATATAAGCTACTCCAAAGACATACCCACTATCAGTACAGGTATTTGCAGTTTTGCCTTTGGCTAAAATTCTGGCCTAAGTAAGTGTACAACTCAGGCTGTTGGGCCAAGGTAGTAAAGGGTGCTGCCTCAATAACTTCAAAAAGCATTTCAATGGCCTAGCAGCAATGTTATTTACCATTTTCACCCTTTAACTAAGAACAATTAGTAAACCATAAAAAGTCACAATTATCCAAAGTGTTATCCCATAGGTCATCATGGTGGGTCAGGAGGTGATTTGTCAGTCAGTCATGAGGAGTATAATCCATAGAGGAGAGAAGAAGGGTGGCAGGGTTAAGATTATTACAGCAATAAAGTTATATAAGGAGCAGTTAGCAAGAGGATTTCATAAAAGTTGAGATGACTGGCTGAAAGCTGTTGAATGTGATGAGAACTCAGGAAGGCTTCTACTGCATGAGGTACAAAGATGTTTAGATGAGATCCCACAACTATATTTTTGGTGGCTTTGACTAAGAGGGCAGTGATAGAAATGGCTCTAAGGCAAGGAGGTATCCTTGAGCCATAGTGTCTAGCTTTTGGCTATAATACCCTATGGGTTCAGTTGTCCCCATGTTTTTGGATGAGTACTCCAAGGGAATTCCTTTCTTTTTTGAATACAAAAAGTAGCAAGGGAAGTTGATATTTGAGATGCCTAAGGACAAGGGTATTCCTCAGACTTTTCTTTAGACAGTTTTACTGATCTTCTCAATTACTAGGGTCGGGTTAGTTATATTTTAGTAAAACACATAAAGATTGGGTCACAAGAGAGGTTAGAATTCAGTTTTGACAGTAGCCAGCTAGTAACCCCAAACCTCATAATTGGCACTTAGTTTTGGGTTTGGGGATTATCAAGATGCTATGAAGCCTATTTGTATCTTAATATAGCTCTTGTTCTGAGATCAGGCACCCCAAATATTGAATCTGAGTTTGAACAAATGCATTTTTGGAGTTCCCATTGAAGCTCCACAGGTTACGAACCCCAAATAGCGTCCATGAGGATGTGGGTTTGATCTCTGGCCTTGCTCAGTGGTTAAAGTGTCCCACATTGCTGCAAGATGCAGCTTAGGTCACAGATGCGACTTAGATCTCTCGTTGCTGTGGTTGTGGCATAGGCCAGCAGCTACAACTCCAATTCCACCTGGAAATTTTCATATACCACAGGTGTGGCCCTAAAAAGAAAAAAAAAATGGTTTTTTTTCTTAGATGCAATTTTTCCTTGCATATTTTGTGTTTCTTTAGGGCTAAGAATTTTAACTGGTGGATAGCAATCTGTGGCTTGAAAATTTTGTAAAAGTCTCTACCTGTGACCATCCTCACAAGAAAAATGGGAGTATTGCAGGAATTGTCACAGGAACTAGTGCAGGGGATGATCAGACTCTGAGCCTTATCATCTACCATTATGGGCTTGATGCCTTGCAGCTGATTAAGTAAAGACAAAAGAGTCATATCCTTAAAATTAACTCTAATGTCAAATGGCACAAATAAAATATGTTGAAGGTTATTTGCTTCACCTGGTTGCCTGTTTTGATTGCTGCTATCAAATTATAGAATCCCCTCTCCCTTTGTGAGGGAGAAATTGTGGCATGATAGATCTCACCAATGAACCTGTAAACTAGGTAGAATAAGTCTCAGAAACCTGATTGGTAAGTCTGATTGACTACATTCAAATTCTTGGCAAATCTATGAGGATCTTCAGTTACTACAACAAAAACCAGTCTCTAATTATGGCTTGTAGTTTGTCTTAGTTCTGGGGACACAGGAAATTAAGAGGTTAGAATTAGGAGTCTCACAGGGTCTTGCTTTATTTTTTAATTTTTTTTTTGTGTGTGCTTTTTTAGGGCCACATATGAGGCATATGAAAGTTACCAGGCTAAGTAAGGGTTGAATCAGAGCTGTAGCTGCTGACCTGTGCCACAGCCACAGCAACACCAGGTCTAAGCTGTGCCTGCAATCTAAACAACAGCTCACAGCAACACTGGATCCACCACCCACTTAGGGAGGCCAGGGATCTAACCGCATCCTCATGAATACTAGTTGCATATGTTTCCCCTGCTGCACTGCAATGGACCCTCCCAGGGTCTTACTTTAAAGTGTCAGGTTCTAGTGGGTTCAAAGAAGAAGGGAGCAGGAAGAGGTTTGGAGAGAAGCAGAAACTATAAAGGAGATGATGTTGATTCACTTCCAAAGATTTTCACCCATTCTATGGGTTGTCTTTTCATTTTGTTTAGGGTTTCCTTTGCTGTGCAGAAACTTTTAAGTTTAATTAGGTCCCATTTGTTTATTTTTGTTTTTATTGTCAATACTCCAAGAGGTGGATCTGAGAAGATGTTGCTGTCATTTATGTCAGAGAGTGTTTGGCCTATGGTTTCCTCTAAGAGTTTTACAGTGTCTGGTCTTATATCTAGGTCTTTAATCCATTTGGAGTTTATTTTGGGGTATGGTGTTAGGGAGTGTTCTAATTTCATTCTTTTCCATGTGGCTGTCCAGTTTTCCCAGGACCACTTATTGAAGGGGCTGTCTTTTCTCCATTGTATATTCTTGCCTCCTTTGTCATAGATTAGTTGACTGTAGGTGTGTGGGTTTAATTCTGGGCTTTCTATCCTGTTCCACTGATCTGTATGTCTGTCTTGGTGCCAATACCATATGGTTTTGCTGACTGTGGCTTTGTAGCATAGTCTGAAGTCTGGGAACCTGATTCCTCCAGCTCCATTTTTCTTTTTTCAGGATGTCTTTGGCTATTCTGGGTCTTTTGTGTTTCAAAACAAACTTTGAAATATTTTGTTCTAGTTCTGTGAAAAATGTCCTTGGTAATTTGATAGGGATTGCACTGAATCTGTAGATTGCCTTAGTAGTAGAGTCATTTATATAATATTAACTCTTCCAATCCACGAGCATGGCATATTTTCCATCTATTTGTGTCATCTGATTTCTTTCATCAGTGTCTTATAGTTTTCAGAGTATAGGTCTTTAATCTCCACAATTTATAAACAACTTCTGCAGATCAATACCAAAAAAACAAACGACCCCATCAAAAAATGGGTAGAAGATCTAAACAGACAGTTCTCCAAAGAAGACATACAGATGGCCAAAAAACACATGAGAAGATGTTCAACATCACTCATTATTGCAGAAATGCAAATCAAAACCACTATCAAAACCTTACACCAGACAGAATGGTCATAATCAAAATGTCTATAAACAATCAATGCTGGAGAGGGTGTGGAGAAAAAGGAACCCTATTACACTGTTGGGGGGATTGTAAATTGGTGCAATCACTGTGGAAAACAGCATGGAGATTCCTCAGAAAACTAAACCTAGAACTACCATTTGATCCAGCAATCCCACTCCTGGGCATCTATCCAGAGAAAGCTACAACTCACAAAAACACATGTACTCCAATGTTCATTGCAGCACTCTTTTCAATAGCCAAAACATGGAAACAACCTAAATGCCCATCGACAGAGGAGTGGATCAAGAAGAGGTGGTACATATACACAATGGAATATTACTCAGCCATTAAAAGGAACAAAATACCAGCATTTTTAGCAACATGGATGAACCTAGAAATTATCATGCCAAGTGAAAGCAGCCATACAATGAGACACCAACCTCAAATGCTTTCACTGACATGTGGAGTCTGAAAAAAGGACAGACTGAACTTCTTTTCAGAACAGATGCTGACTCACAGATATTGAAAAACTTAACTGTCTCTGGAGGAGACAGTTTGGGGGGTGGGGGGATGGTCCTGGATTATGGGATGTAAATCCTGTGAATGATCATTGCACAACTACAAATGTAATAAATTCATTGAGTAATAAGAAAGAAATTAAGAAAATAAAAAAATTAAAAAATAAAGGAGATGAGGAAGGAGGTAAGGAAAGTGAGGATGAGGGAGGAGAGAATGGGGCCTCAGATTTTTTTTTTTACTTATTTCCTTTTGTTTGTTCTCCTAAGTTACCTGAGAAATGGATTTTGTAAAGAGGCCATTCTAGAGCCCTGAATAAGCTCAGAAGCCTCAAGATACCAACTGAAAGAGGTGTCCCATTCAGCTTACTCTATTTTAGAGCCATGGTCTTCTAATCTGGTTTTAAGAAAAGTTTGGGAAGATCAAGATCCCTCTAATGGCCATTAAAATCCTAAATTATTTGGGGAGAAGTTTGCCCAGTTAATTAAAATGGTGCATGAGGAAGGACATGCATTAATGATTTTAGTTTTTAAAAATAAAACTGGTCAGGTTCCCAGAAGGAGAATTCTCCTGGGAGAACTTAGCAGGTTGGGATCCCATGACTCAAAAACCACAGCAAAAAAGCATATAAGTAGTCATGGGAATGGACCGAGCCTTTCAACTGATTCTGAATGAAATGAGAGCTCAGTCAAAAGGCCAGATCTGAGGGGACATTAAGCAAAAAGGAAAAAGACCACCCACAGAAGCAGAGAGCACAAGCGCTCAAGTGGGAACCTCACATTGTTTAGAGGATCATTAATTCCTCAGGGATTCATATCCTTCAAATCCTGCTTTTGATCACCAAGTATCTTCACCTGAACAAAACCAAAAGGGCCAGTTATTTTACCAGCAGCTGTAGTCTACTTGGGAAAGCAAACAAATGTGATTTGGGACAAGCAGAATGGGTTGAACCATATTCCAGTTTCTCCCATGAACAGAGGAGGGGGCTACTTTCATAGAGGAAAGGAAGAGCCTGGGGAGGGCTGTGGTGGTCCTTCAGTGGCCACAGGCAGTGGGTGGCTGGTTGCTTCTGGGTCAGGGGGAAATCTTTCTTCCTGGTGGGGTCTGCAGAGCTGTGTTGAGTGGGCTGTATGCAACAGCTCCCCTGGAGGCCCTCAGGTCTCTATTTTAAATGAGGTTTCCTTCATTCATTTTCACACCTTCAGCATGCACTGTGCAGAAAGTGAGGGGAGGGGAACCAAAACCCCCCAAAGATATCGATATAAACCTGTTTGTGATTTATATTTGCATTTTTTTGACACTTGTATAGGAACATGTGAATATTAAGTGCAATTGACCATTGAATGGTGCGTATTTGAGCTGCTCGGTCCACTTATACACGGATTTTTTTTCAATAAATCTACACCATATCCTCCGGTGAAGATCCAGCCAATTGTGGAGGGTGTACTGTGATGACGGTCCATGGTTGGTTGAACTTGGGCCTGCAAAATCCACAAATAGGAGGCCCTGACTCTGGTTCTTGTGATCTGTGGATTTTGTTATCCTAGGTGGGTCCTAGAATCAATTCCTTATGGATTCCAAAGAATGACTATTTTGTGCTTTATTTATTTATTTACTTATTTATTTTGTCTTTTCTGGGGCCACACCTGCGGCATATGGAGGTTCCTATGCTTGGGATCTAATCAGAGCTAGAGCCGCCAGCAATGCGAGATCCGAGCTGCGTCTGTGACTTACACCACAGCTCACGGCAATGCTAGATCCTTAACCCTCTAAGCAGGGCCAAGGATCGAACAAGCAACCTCATTGTTCCTTGTCGGATTCGTTAACCACTGAGCCACAGTGGGAACTCCCTGTTTTATGCTTTATAATATTTTATTAATACCACCTATATTTTAAGGACTTGTTTTTGTTACTAGGCATTATGATAAGTGACTTGCTGGCATCTCATGAGTGTATCTCAATGTTTATCTTGATTGTTAGTTATTATTACTTATACTTTTTCAATGAGAAAAATGAAACTATAGAATATTTCTATTGTTTAATACATCAAAGATATCAGACTCCAAAGCACCCACTTACACAGTTACATTTTAACATGCGGTCACTCATTCATGAAAAGGAATAACAGCTTGTCATTACTACCTAAAAGCCTATGGGCTTTCTTACTGTAAATATAGCCCTACTTCCTTCATTTCTTTCTGTCTCTTTCTTCTACAATGTTGAGTACCTGTGAACAGATTATTTAAATAAATAAGAAATAAGCCATTAATTACCAGTGCTTTGCATCTCTCTGAATCCCTGCACTAGTCAGCGGTCCCTCTTTCTCCTTCATAAGCAGTGAGTCTGTGAAAATCTGATGCGTGCTGCTGGAATGAATGCTAGGAGTAAGAATGCATCTAGGAAGTTCCTGTCGTGGCACAGTGGTTAACGAATCCGACTAGGAATCATGAGGTTGCGGGTTCGATCCCTGGCCTTGCTCAGTGGCTTAAGGATCCGGCATTGCCGTGGGCTGTGGTGTAGGTTGCAGATGCAGCTGGGATCCTGCATTGCTCTGGCTCTGGCATAGGCTTGCAGTTACAGCTCCGATTAGACCCCTAGCCTGGGAACCTCCATATGCTGCAGGAAATGGCAAAAAGACAAAAAAAAATGCATTTAGGAGGTAAAGAAAACTCACTTTTGTTCTCCTTTGATTCTACTCATACTCTTACCTTTCAATTCACTGGAATTTACTTTGTGGTGTCTAATCCACTGTGGATTAGTTCACTAAAACATTGATTTCTATACTATTTTTTTAAACTTTTACATGGTAGTTATTAATGTCTGTTCATTCTTAATGGTTTCTTTTTATTCAAGCATTTTTATAGTCACATCCTTTATTCCTATAATCATTTTTCTGTTGTCTGATTGAACATCTGCAGTTTTTTGATCATTAAAAATCAATTTCCCAATTTCAGTTCTCATCTGTGCTTATCCAGATGCCCCTTCAGGTATTTCTTATGTAATGCTGTTGTGAATATGTACTTTGTTTTCATGGGTAGTATTCCTCTGGGTCCCACTTGGAGAATTTTCTTCTATAGAGCAGGTGCATCTTACATGATAATAGGGCTTAACTCTACCTTTTCTTTCTTATGTTATTAAAAACAATCCATTTCTAGGTTTCGAATATAGTGCCTATTTGCCATCTCTCTTCTCTGTGCCAGTATTGCATCTCAAATCTGTGTGTATGTGTGTAGCCTCTTATCAGATTTTTCCACATTCTTTCCCTTCTAAATCAAATTCTACATTGCTTTATCTCTCCAAAATTCAATTTTGCCTCTGTTATTCTCTCTCTCTCTCTATATATATATATATCTATATATATCTATATATATCTATATATATCCCTTTCAAGATCAACATAATTTCTCAGAATTTTTTTTCTTTTTTAAATAAAAACCTTTAAACACTTTGACATATCATTCAAGAACCTGAGCCCTACCAACATCTTTAGGCTTTTCCTTAGCTGATCTTGTTTTGTAGGCTCTAGAGTTTAAGCATGAATTCCATTTTATTTGTCCTTGAATTTGTACTTACTTTTATATTGCCTGGTCCTTAATAATTGTCCAAGTTAGTGGTACTTAATAAGTGTTCAATATGTGGCTGCTAAAATATAAAATAACCACACAATCACTTTTATTTACTCTCTGATCATGTGTGTCAATGTGGTCTATGTAAATTATGCAGGATACGTGATGAATATCAGAAGAAAATTGTAATAGAAATATTATAAAACAATTCACCATTGTTGTTCACCTTTATTTAAGAGGAGGCATATAATTAATATTTAAACTTAAACAAAAGTTTTTTGGCTGCATCTGTGGTGTGGCAAAGTTCCTTGGCCAGGGATTGAATCTGCGCCATAGCAGTGACAATGACAAATCCTTAACCTGCTGAGCCACAAGGGAACTCCTACTAAACTTAAACAAGATTGACATTTAATGTATGACTATTAAATATCAAGTGAAAATGTGTCCACACTTTAGAGTATTTAGACTTTTCATTAACTATATATGTGTGCATTCAATAATGTCATTTGTCTAAAGGGTAAGATTCCACATTCTGAAGTTTCCAAATCATCTTACTTAATAGCTTTGTAACCCTGGGCAAATTAATTAACAACATAATTTTGTTTGTTAATTTAAAAAATATGAAGGTGATAATAATATTTACCTCATCATGTTACTGTAAGAAAATACATGGTAATCTTTTAACAGGGTATATAATACATGCATACATGCAACTGCATCATTTTTCTACTGCTGCTGTAACAAATTATCATAAGCTTGGTGGCTTAACTCAAATTTATTATCTCACAGTTCTGGAGGTCACAAGTGTTAAAATCAACTTACCAATATGGCTGCATTCCTTTTGGAGGCTCTAGGGTAAAATGTGTTTCTTTTCAAGCTTCTAGAAGCTGCCTACAATCCCTTGGCTTGCAGTCCATTCTTTTTTTTTTCTTTTTTTTTAATATAATGATTTTTATTTTTTTCCATTATGGCTGGTTTACAGTGTTCTGTAAATTTTCTACTGTACAGCATAGTGACCCAATTACACATACATGCTTAAAACTTTAAGCCAAGCAGCATAGTGTCTTCAAAAATTTCTCTCTGTGTATCTCTATTTCTCTTTCTCACTGACTTCTGCTTCTGTCATCATATCTTTTCCCTGAGTCTTCTGCCTCTTTTTTTCTTTTATAAGAATACTTGTTAAATGGGGCACATAAGAATAATCTAGGACTATCTCCCCCTAATTTTTTCACATCAGCAAAGTCTATTTTTTTCATGTAAAACAACATTAATAGAACATGGGTATTTGGAGGGCATAGTAGGGGCAAAATAAATGTAATTTCTAAAATGAGTGAAAAAGTTCTATCACTCCAGAGTTGCCTCCAGATAATAATTAATCCATTGTAGGACCATAGCTTTATAAGAGCTCAGAAGCAACATTTTAAAGAAAGATTATCTAAATAGATCCCACTAAGAGAATACTGATTTGCAAAGTATCTGGACATTTCTTTATCTAGTAAGCTATAAAAAATTAGAAAACTTTACTTTCAAAGGTAGACTTTATTTTCAAGCTTTAAGTTTTAAGACCTACAAGGCAATTTGAAATAGTTCATTCTTCTTATAGAATTTCTAAGCATAATTTTTCTTACCAAGTGTAATATAATTGAGTAAAATGTCTAGGTACAATGAAATGGATCTTGTCCAAAGCCTTACTAACATTGCACCTGAAATCAGAAGTCATTTTACCTCACTCATTTGTCAAAATAACCATCACTAAGTTAAGGAAACTTTGAGCTAGGCTCACAGCATTCTTGTGTTTCATTTTAAATTGTTAAGTTCAACATCTGGAATACTGTATCACTGCTTATGCTTTTATGTAGTAACCATTGCAGTGTATGTTTGATGCTTAATAAGTTCTTATAATTGTTAATAGTAAAATATAAGGTGAAATATAATGGATATATAATAATTGCATACTTCGAAGACATTTGAAAACTCTAAAACCATGTCAATCAAGGCAATGAAAATGTTGCTGTCAATCCCTTGTCAATCCCTCATCCTGACAACCACTGATTTGATTTAACTAGTCTCTATTTCCATACAAATAAAACAAATATATGTCCTTTTTGGTGCCGGGCTTATTTTACTCATCTGTTTTGAGCAACATTTTTATGACTCTCTAGTGGATTAATTATTTCCCAAGCACTCAATAGCTTAAAACAAAAAATATTTATCATCTTACAGTTTCTATAGGAATTCAGGCATGGCTTCAAATTGTCCCCTGGGGCAGCATTCATCATAAGGAAAATTTTTGCAGACAATCTACATCCTAGTTCACTTCCATGTTTGTTAGCAGGCCTCAGGTTCATGCTGTCTATTGGCTGGAGACATCAGTTTTTAGCCATATAAGCTTCTGTATAGGGATTCTCATGCATGATGGCTTTGTTCCCCTCAAGGCTCCAGAACAAAAGAGAGAGCAGTAAAGGGTTAGACATGACCAGAATGAATAGGCATGACAGAAGCCAATATCTTTTTATAAATATTTTTCAAAATGACATCCCATCACTTTTATCTAATTAGAAGGAGTTACTATGCCCCACTCACGATTAAGGATGGGAGTCATGTAAGTATATAAGCAGTGAGAGATGGTAATGGGGTAATAGGTAATTCCAGTAGCTTTGGAATTACCACAGTCTGCCCTCTGACACTCCAATGATTCATGTTTTCCTGCAAAATAAACTCACTTCCACCCAAGGTCCCCATAAGTATCATCCCATTACAGGATTAGTTTCAGGTCCAGAATTTTATCCTCTAATTCAAGTCCAGCTATAGATGAGGATCTTTGGTATAGTCCTTAAGCACACATTTCCCCAAAGAGTTCTTGATCTGCCATTCTGTGAAAATCTAAAGATGTTATTTGCCCACCATGCGCACAAAGATGGGATAGGCAGAAGAAACTAATACATATTCAAAAAGGAGAACATTAGAGATACAAAGGGGTCACTGGTCTGTAGCAAATTTGAAATTCGGTCAGGCAAATTCCAAATTCAGTCAGGAAGTTCCTTAATTAGGTCTCAAGGTGCAGGAATCATTTTCATGGCACCACCCTCTGGATTCTCTTTTCTGCAGACAATGTCATCCTTCCTCTTTTTGTATAAAAGTTAGAATATGTTTGCAGCTGAGTCATTTTCTAGATGGCAGCTTGCTATTAGAATTTTGGCTATCCATCAACTTCTTTTCCTTGAATTTTTAAAGAAATACCCCTATTAAATTATACTGTTCCATTATATTGAATTATGAAACTTAGATTGAAAATCAGATTATCACAAATATGTGTGGGGTCTATATTTTGACTCTATTCTATCTCTTTAATCTGAATGTCTATATTTATAACAATACGGTCTTCTTATGAGGCCTAAAATCAAATAGTGGAAATCCATCAATTATGTTTCTCTTTTCCAAATTACTTTGACTATTATAAGCATTGGCAATTTCCTTATAATTTTTGGAAATAGCTTGTAAGTTTCTACAAAAAAAGCCCATGATGGTAGTGATTAAAATTTCCTATACCCCATGGATCAATTAAAAAAAATTTGTGGACCGTTATGATCTATAAATATACTAGAGCTTTCTTTTTGTTTTGCTTAAGAAATATTTAGCAATAATTTGTAGTTTTCAGTAAAGAGATCTTTCCTTATATATCTTTCTTTAAATTTATTCCTATAAGCATTTAAGCTTTTTAATACCATCATAAATGGTATAGATGAATGTCTTAATTTTGTTTGTTGCTAACATGTAGAGATGCATTCAGTTTTTAAATATTGTCCTTGAATTCTCTGACTTTTCTAAATTCACCAAAAGTGTAGTTACTCTGTGTGTGTGTGTGTGTGTTTGTGTGTGTGTGTGTGTGTGTGTGTGTTTATGAGCCTAAGTACATGGATTTCTTAAATTTTACAGATAGATGAACATATTGTTTGTGAATACAGGCAGGTTTACTTCTTCCTTTCTAATCTGCATAACTTTCCCCTTTTTTTCGTTTTTATTTTATTTTGTTGTAACATCTAAGACATTTAATACAATGCTGAATGTAATTAGTAAAAATGCATATACGTACCCTTTTCTCAATCTTGGGAGGAAACACGTTTGGCTATTTGTCTTTCATGACAAAGTCTTGTACGTAGCTTTACCTCTTTAAAGTACTGATTTTAAGTATCTCTTTTAAGTGCTGATTGTGAGATTGAGAATTTCCTCTGCTTCTAATGTGTTGAGTGAACATGAGTGCACATTGTCTTCGGCTATATGCCTTTTATGCACTTACTAAGATAACCATATAATAATTCTCCATAATCATGTTAAAGTGATTACTTCATTGTTTGGTTTTTGAGTGTAAAACCAACTTTTCATGAATGTGATAGACTTCACTTGCTCACGGTATGCTGTTTATTTCATGTGATGCTGGATTTGATTTGCTACTGAATATATTATGAAAAACATTCCATGTGTTTTTATAAGGAGTTTTGGACTTTAATAGTTGCCTGGTTTAACATCAGAATGACATTATTTTCACAAAATATATTTTGCAGTGGTCTCTGTTTTGTGGAAGGGGCTATGTCATGTTGGTGTTTTATCTTGCCTAAATATTTAAAACATTCACTGGAAATTGTGCCTCAAGCAGATGTTCTCAACTGGTGGTACTCACAGATGACATTTGGGAATGTCTAAGGACTGGGAGAAACTGCTGCTGGCAGGAAGTGGCTAAAGGCTAAGAATTCTAGGAAACATCCAACCATGTTCAGGAAGGCCTTCCTCAGTAAAGAACTATGTGGTCTACACTCTCAATAGTGTTGAGTTTGTGAAATACTGGCTTAGAGTTTTTTTATGGCAAGGATTTAGATTATAAAAGCAATTACTTTCTAATTAGATAAAATAAATAAATAATAAAATGTAATTAGCTATTTACCTTTTTCTATTTTTTAGTCAGTTTTGATCAATTATGTTTTTAAGGAATTTGTTTTAAATTAATTAACACTTTCGGCAGAAACTTATTTTTTTTTTCCTTATTGTCATTTTAATGCTTGTGTTATCTGTCATTATATTCTTTATATAGCCCTGATATTGGTAAATTCTTTACTTAAAAATTTGGTTTTTGTCTTCTGAGGATTATATAAATTTAAGAAATTTTTGTAATAAATATATTTTTATGGTAGAAATATTCTTTGTCTCTTTTTTTACCTTTTAAATTTCTAATCTTTACTATATGTATTATATATACATATGACTAGTATATATACTAGTTATATACTAGTTATATAAGTATTACATATATTATACTAGTATATATACTAGTCTATATTCTTAAAGCTTAATTTTTTCTTTTTCTATCTTTTTAGTGTAGAAATTTAAATCACTGCTACTGGACATTTTCTATAATACAGCTGACCCTTTGACAACATGAGTTTGAATTGCCTGAGTCTGCTTACACACAGGTTTTTTTCAATAAATCCATACTACAGTACTACACAATCTTTGGGTGGTTGAATCTATGAATGGGGAACCATGGATATGGAGGGCAAACTGTAAAGTTACCTGTGAGTATTCAACTACATGGAGGGTCAGCACCTCTGGTCCTCAGGTCGTTAAAGGGTCAGTTTTATGTACATTTAAACCACACATTTCTCTCTAAACATAGCTCTAGCTATATCCCATACCTTTTGATATATGGTGTTTTCCTTATATTTCAATTCAATATATTGTTAATTCTTTTTTCTTCCAGTTTTATTGAGATATAATTGACATACAACAGTGTATAAGTACAGCATAATGATTTGACTTATATTCATTCATGAAATGATTATCACAGTAAATTCAGCAAATATCCCTCATCTCATATAGATTCAAAATTAAAGAAAAATTAATAATATATATTTACTTTGTGGTGAGAACTCTTAGAATTTACTCTTTTAATAACTTTCATATATAACATATAACACTTAATTATATTTATCATGTTGTACATTATATCCCTAATAATTATTTACCTTATGACTGGATGTTTGTATCTTTTGACTGCCTTCATCCAATTTCCACTCTTCCAAACCCCATCTCTGGTAATCACAAATCTGATTCCTATTACTATGAGTTTGTTTATTTATTTTCTTTGAAGTGTAATTGGCATTCAACACTGTTATATTATGGTATGTAACAGTGATTCAACATTTTTATACATTTCGAAATGATCTAAGTCTAGTTATATGTCACCATACAAATATATTACCTGTTATTGACTATATTCCCCTCACTGTATATTTTATATCAGTGACATTTATTTTGCAACTGGAAATTTGTGCTTATTAATCACCCTCATCTATTTCCTTTCCTCCCTCCACTACCTCCCCTCTAGCAACTATCTGATTTTTCCCTGTATGTGTAACTCTACTTCTGTTTTGTTACTTTTGTTCATTTGTATTTTTAGATTCTGTGTACAAGTAAAATCATGTAGTATTTATCTTTCTCTGTCTAATTTATTTCACTGAGCATAACACCCTCAAGTCTGTCCATGTTGCTGCAAATGGCAAGATTTCATTCTTTTATAATGGCCAGTATTCCATTGTTTGTGTGTGTACACATCTCCTTTATCCATTCATCTATTGATGGGCAGTTAGTGTTTTTCCATATCTTGGCTATTGTAAATAATGCCATAATGAACATAAGAGTGCATTTATCTTTTATAATTAGTGTTTCCATTTTCTTCAGGTAAATGCTTAGAAGTGGAATGGCTGGATTATGTGGTAGTTCTATTTTTTGAGGAAACCTCCATACTCTTTTCCTAGTGGCTGCACCAATTTACCTTCCAATCAGCATACATGAGGGTTCCCATTTCTTTTCATCCTTGTGAACACTTGTTATTTGTTGTCTTTTTTATGATAGCCATTCAGACAGGTGTGAGTTGATATCCCATTGTGATCTTTGATTTATATTTCCCTGATGATTAGTGATGTTGTGCATCTCTCTTTTTGTGTACTTGTTGGCTATCTGCATCTGTTTATCTTCTTTGGAAAAAAGTGTCTTCAGAGCCTCCTCTCATTTTTAAATAAGAGTGTTTTTTGTTTGTTTGTTTTTGTTTTTTGATGTTGAGTAGAATGAGTTATTTGTTTATTTTGGATAATAATCCCTTATTGGATTTATAGTTTGCAAATATCTTCTTCCATTCCATAGGTGGCCTTTTCATTTTGTTGATGGTTTCCTTCATTGTGAAAGAGATTTTTGTATTTATATTTCATTTCATTTCATTTTTCGCTTTTTAGGGCCACACCTGCAGCATATGGAATTTCCCAGGCTCGCGGTCACATTGGAGCTGCAGCTGCCAACCTGTGCCACAACCACAGCAATGTGGATCTGAGCTGTGTCAGTGACCTACACTGCAGCTCACAGCAATGCTGGATCCTTAACCCACTGACCTAGGCAAGGGATCAAACCTGCATCCTCAAGGATACTAGTCAGGTTTGTAACCTTCTGAGCCACAATGGGAACTTCCCCCATAAGAGCTTTTTACTTTGAATTGGCCCATTTTTTTTATTTTTGTTAAATCTTCTTTTGACTTTTTCATAGCCTATAGCTTATTTAGAGTGTGCTGTTTAAGTCCAAGTATTTGTTCTTTTCTATATGTCTTTCATTTTTTTTCTGTTTTCATCAGATAGTGTACTCTGTACAATTAAATCCTTTTGAAATTTATTGTTGCTTGTATAATCAAGCATATGGTCTCTCTTGGTGAACATTCCTTATGAGCTTGACAAGAATATGTTTTATGCAGTTGTTGAGCAGTGTTTTATAAAATCAGTTTTGTTAAATTGATAGATAGCATAATCAAGGTTTTCTTTCTCCTTTATAATTTTGTGCATTCGATTAATTATTGAGAGGGAGCTGTTAAATATATCACCTTTAATTGTATGATCCTTATTCCTCCTGTTAATCACATCAGTTTGCTTCATAAATTTTGTGTTCTGTAATTAGGCTGATGTATATTTGGGGTTTTTATTTCCTCGATAAATCATGAAATTTTCTCCTTTATCTCCTGTAATATACTTTGTGTTGAAGTATAATTTGCCTGATAATCATAAGCTTTGGTTTTTTATACTTATAATTAGCCTGTATACCACCATTCATCCTTTACTTTAGCCTTCATGTGTGTTTTCATTTGAAGTACTTTAGTGTAGACAGAATGTAGTTGGGTCTTATTTTTTAATTCACTGTAACAATTGCTGCCTCTTAACTGGTATATTTAGTACATTTATGTAGTTTAGTAGTTTTTTATTGAGATGTAATTCACAAAATATATTAAAGTGTAGAGTTCATTGGCTTTTAACATATATGTGAAGGGCAACAACCATTCCAACTCTCTAGAATATTTGCATCACCCCAAGGCAGAACCTCCTCCTCCTTAGAGTTCATTCTCCTTTTCTCTTTCAGTGCCAGCCCCTGGCAACCACATTTGTTTATAGGTTGTGTGAACTTTGTTTTCATTTCTCTTGGGAACATTCCTAAAATTAGAATTATGGTATCATATTATAACTGTAATTATAACATTTTGAAGAGTTGTTAAATGTTTTCCAAAATAACTATACCATTTTAGAATCCCATCACCAACATATGAGCATTCCAGTTTCTCCATATCCTTTCAAATATTTGTATTTTTATCTCCTTAAAATTTAAGCCATCTTAGGAGGTGTGAGATTTCAGCTCATTGCAGTCTTAATTTGCATTCCCTAATTACTAATAATGTCTATTACCATTTCATGTACTTATTGGTTATTCATGTAGCTTCTTTTGAGAAATATGTATTCAGGTTTTTTTGCACTTTTTTCAACTGGACTATTTGTCTTTTTAATCATTAAATTTTAAGTGATCCATTAATAGATATATTGTTTTTAAATATTTCTCCCACTCTTTTAGTTGTCTTCTCTTTCTTGAGAGTGTGCTTTGGAGTACCAGAGTTTTTAATATTGATAACTTTCAATAGGAGTTCCCACCGTGCTGCAGCTGAAGCAAATCTGACTAGGAACCATGAGGTTGAGGGTTCAATCCCTGGCCTCACTCAGTGGATTAAGGATCTGGCATTGCCGTGAGCTGTGGTGTAGGTCGCAGATGTGGCTCAGATCTGGTGTTGCTGTGGCTCTGGCGTAGGCTAGCAGCTGTAGTTCCAAATTTACCCCTAGCCTGGGAATCTCCATATGCTGTGCGTGTGGCCCTAAAAAGCAAAAATAAGTAAATAAATAAATAAATAATAAGATAACTTTCAATCCATTTTGTTTTTTGTGTGGTTGCTTGTGCTTTTGGTGTTGTAGCTAGAAAACATTGCTTATCCCAATGTTACAAACATTTACACTTCAGTTTTATGTTAAGATTTTTCCAATTTTATCTCTCACATTTCAGTGTTTTTTAAATCTACTTTGAGTTAGTTGTTATATGTGATGTGAGACTGGGATGCAGTTTTGTTTTATTATATATGTCCAATTGTCCTTCCAATTTTGCTAAAAAGAGTATTCTTTCCTCCATTAAATTGTATTGGCATACTTATTGAACATCAGTTGACCTTAAAGGTATGGGTTTATTCCTCAACTTTCATTTCTATTCCACTGATCTATATGTTTATCCTTATCCAGTCCTACACATATTCTTGAGTACTATAGCTTCATAGTAAGTTTTGAAGTATAGAATATCCAGTTTTCCAACTTTGTTCTTTTCAGTATTGTTTTGGATATTTAGGTCACCCTGTGTGTCCAAAGCACAGATGTCTTATTTTGTTTTTCATTCAGAGTTCCTCCCTGGATGCACTGTTGGTCAGTGCATTAACCACTGAACTGTTGACCGCAGTGGTTAACGACTTAATCCTGGTAGAACTGGGTTGTGACAATAGTCATTGCTTTACAACAGTATTATTATATTTATCTGCCCATTCCACTTTTTCCTACTTCTGTCATAACTTTTAGTCAAATAACCTTATGAAACCCATCTTACGATGCTATTAATTTTGCTTTAAGTTGTCAGTAGTATGACTTTGATTTTTTAAATTCTATTTAAATTGATTTTTTTTAAGTAGTTTAGGTCTCTTCATTCCTTCCTGTCAAGCCAAATTTCCTCTTGGAATTATCTTGACTCTGTTTTGTAGCTTGGTAGTTTCTTTGTTTATTTCTGATTTGATATGCTGTAATGTACCATGAAATTATGAAAAAGTCAAAAATCGTATTTCATTCTTTATTATTACTCATTGAAAATCAGATTGTGTTGGGTACTGGAAACATGAAAATAATGAAGTGTGGCTCCTGCCCTCAATGAAAGTCAAGTAAAGTGGGAGAGATGGGACATTTCATTGAAAATATGGCAATATATGAGAAATGATGAATGACAGGTAGGCAAAGGGTCATCATAAAGGAATGGCAGCTTGTTTGAAAGAAAAGTTCAAAGTAAACATCACAAAAGATTGGAAACTACTTACTTCTGGGCATATTAATAGAAAATATTGAGTTTGAAGAGGATCAGGTATGCATAGTCTGGCTCTTTTGGCACCAGATTATCCAGTTTAGTTTGGCTGAAATTTAGTGTTTGGTGAAGTGTGAAAAGATCAAGTTCGACACACAGACAGGAGCTGGATGGAGAGGTACTTCACCTGAAGGCTATGGGAAGCTCTCAAATGGCTTATTCAGGAAATGTACAAAATGTATAAATAACACTCTAAGGTATAGTATACATAGAATGTGTATGGTACCAAAACAGAAAGATAATGGGATAATGGCCATATTCCAATTTAGAAAGTATGAGAGCATAAATTAAGTCAATGATAATGGTAATGGAGAGATGGGGGTAGGAGGGTTAGGGGATATTAAGGAGATAGATTTGAGAGAATTTAGAAAGTTTTAGTGAGGATAAATTAAGAAAGAAATCAGGAGTTCCCGTCGGGGCGCAGTGGTTAACGAATCCGACTAGGAACCATGAGGTTGCGGGTTCGGTGCCTGCCCTTGCTCAGTGGGTTAAGGATCTGGCGTTGCCCTGAGCTGTGGTGTAGGTTGCAGACGCGGCTCGGATCCCGCGTTGCTGTGGCTCTGGCGTAGGCCGGGGGCTATAGCTCCGATTCGACCCCTAGCCTGGGAACCTCCATATGCCGCGGGAGTGGCCCAAAGAAACAGCAAAAAGACAAAAAAAAAAAAAAAAAGAAAAAGAAAAAAGAAAGAAAGAAAGAAAGAAATCAGCATTCATGCCTACAATTTCCTCTTGTGTGACACAGAGGGGAGTAGGGGGCTCTGGTTGGTCAACCTGATGAAAGATGCAGAATGAGTTCAGGCATATAGCTGAGTAGCTTAGATTTTACGATTCAAAAATTTCTGAATAACATTTCTATCCTTAGCAAGCCTAACAGAGGAAAACGTGTGCACAATTGTGGGCTGCAGCATTTTTACTCCAATGTGCAGAGTTACGTGGGCTCAATCCTGTGTGGAGTAACTTCATATTCCAGCATGGAAAAACTTAGCAAGGCAGCTCATACTGTCTTCCTCATTGATCCTCAGTCCAGTTTATTCCATAAAAAGCTTTGCTATTCCTATTTCCTACATTTCCAGAGTGAGATCTCAGTATTTGAGAGGTTTATTCTCTCTCATCTTGAGTTAGCCTCATCATGTTCATAAATTGGCCCTCTTCTTTAAAGATGTTATTCAATAACATATTTTTTAATAAATTTATTGGAGTGTAGGTGATGTACCACTCTGTTTTAGTTTCAAGTGTACAGCAGTGTGAATCAGCTCATACATATACATATATATATACATTATTCTTCAGATTTTTTTCCCATATAGGCTATCACAGGGTATGGAATAGGTTTCCCTGATATACATAGTAGATCTTTGTTTCCCATCAATTTTGCATATAGCAGTGCATATATTGCCAATCCCAACCTCCCAATCCATCTCTCTCCACGTTTTCTCTTTGGTGACCCTAAGTTTGGTTTCAAAATCTTTGAATCTGCTACTGTTTTGTGAATAAGTTATTTTGTATCATTTTTATGGGATTCCACGTATTAGCAATCCATATGATATTTGTCTTTCTCTGTCTGACTTACTTAATATGATAATCTCTATTTTCCTCAGTGTTGCTGCAAATGGCATTATTTTGTTCTTTTCTATGGCTGACATTCCATTGTATATATGTACCATATCTTCTTTATCCATTCCTCTGTTGATGGATATTTAGATTACTTCCATGTCTTGGCTATTGTAAGTAGTGCTGCAATGAACACTGGAGTCATGTATCCTTTTGAATTATAGTTTTTCCTGGGTATATGCCCAGGAGTGAGATTGGTAGTTATGGGTCATATGGTAATTATATATTTGATTTTTAAAGGAACCTCCACACTGCTGTCCATAGTGGTTGTATCAACTTACATTCTCATGAACAATGTAGGAGGGTTCCCTTTTCTCCCAACCCTTTCCTGCATTTATTATTCATAGACTTTTTGATGTTGCCCACTCTAACTGATATAAGGTGATCCTGCATTATAGTTTTGATATGCATTTCTCTAATAATTTGTGACATTGAACATCTTTTCATGTGCTTTTTGGCTGTCTGTCTGTCTTCTTTGATGAAAGGTCTCTTTAGATCTTCTGACCATTTTTTGATTGCATTGTTTGTTTTTTTGACATAAAGTTGTATGAGATATTTGTATATTTTGCAGATTAATTCCCTGTCAGTCATATCATTTGCAAAGATTTTCTCCATCCTGTATTTTTTTATGGTTTCCTTTGCTTTGCAAAAGCTTTTAAGTTTAATAAGGTCCCAATTGTTCATTTATTTATTTATTTTTATTTTCATTACTCTGGGAGGTGGATCCAGGAAGATATTGCTGCAATTTATCAATAACATGTTTAATAACCAGGATATGTTTGTTGACCTTAGAACAATTTCTGTTCAAGGATAGGGTTAAATCCAGAGCAAGTTTGATTATGGAAAACATTTGAGAATGAAAAAAAAAATCTTGAATAACTTTCATCCTTTTATAGGAATGGAGAAATAGGACTGTAAATTGACTCAGGGTCCTTTCCTTTGGGAAAATTCCAAGCAAAAGAAAGTTTAGCTTTACCACATATGTTTGTCAGAACATTGACTACTCTGTGGGTCTGGTGATATTTCTTGTTCACTGCACTAAAACCTTTGGGACATATGAGCTCCCTTCTACTTACTTATCTGATGTCCTCTCTACTAGCCTCCTCTTTGCTCAGGCTGTACTGGTCACACTGGCCTTCTCATTGTTTCTGGAACCTTCTAGTAAACTTACTAACTTGATGCTTTGCTCTTGTTTTTTACCTCTGCCTGGAATGCTCTTCTCTAAAGGATGCATTTGGCTATCTCCCTAACCTTTTTCAAGAATTTGCTAAAATGTCATCTTTTATTATGCCCTGATCCCTTTATTAGTTTCTAATCGCTGCTATAACAAATTACCACAAAATTTGTGGCTTAAAATAACACTTTTTTTTTTTCTAACAGTTCTCTAGGTCAGAAGTCCAATTTGGTTGCACTGGGCTAAGATCAGGGTATAGGCAGTGAGAGCTTCCTTCCCTCTGTAGCGTGTAGGGAACTATCCATTTTCTTGGCTTTTTCCATTTCTAGGAATCACTCTTGAGACTTGTACAAAGTCTTTTTTACTTCAGAACCAGCAATGAGGCGCTGAATCCTTCTCACATGTCCATTTCTCTCTCTATCACTCAGCTGTGATACTCTTCCTTTTTGTGGACCCACATGATCAGATTTGTCCTATCTAAAGAAACCAAGGTATTTTCCTCCTCTCGAAAGACCTCAGTTTCAATCATACCTGTGAAATTCTTTTCTTCATGTAAAGCACCATATCCTAAGTCTCCTTGGTTAAAGATATAGACATCTCTGGGTGATAAATATTCTACCTACCATATTCTTTATCACAACTTCTGTGTACCACCCCAACCACTTCTGATATTACTTTTTCTCTACTTTTTTCTCTCTTTCCATTTTAAGTATGGGTTTTGTATGTTATATATAACATGCAGACATGCAGACTGTAAGGAGAAAACATTATATATATATATATATATATATAACACATTGTTTTTTGCTTACTGTCTGCTTTTTCCAACCGGAATGAATGTAGACTCTGCCAGAGCAGGGATCTCTTCATGCCTGTTTGGTGATGTATTTAATTACTGAGTACTATGATTGGTACATGATGGATATGCCAAAAAAAAATTGTTAGATGAATAGACTCCTAAAAGTGATAAATGGATCAAACAATAATCTTACATTTTATTGTCAGATGAATTTTCCAAAGGACTAAAGCCACTCCCGTTTCTATTATCTTTCTTCCCCCTCCCTTTTATATGAAATTAGTGCTTTCTTACTTGATAAAAAGAGGCTAACATGAAGAATAATGGCCATGTTTAGAGAGGGATAAAATCATACTTGAGTGTTGTAGGCAGTAGTTTGGACCAGTATTTTTTATGGCATTTTAATAATGTTTAGTATATTCTGAGACTTTTTTCTTTAAAACCAGAGCCACCCCTTTCTTGATTGGGAGATAAAAGAAGACATTAACTCTGATAGAAAATAGGTAATCCTGTTCCTGATACATCTCATTTCAATTCTAATCACTTGGTCACTTTTTTAGACTTCCCAGCAATTAGTAGTGAAATTTTTAATCACCGAGTGCCCCACGCAGTGCCCAAATATTTGCCACACCCAGATGGGGCTCTCTAAGGTAGAGCTGATGGTTATGGAATTATGACAACTGCAAACCTTATAGCTATTTTGTAGTTTTCCATCTTGTGTGTTAGTATGCTTACTCTGGGATTCAGGGGGATAAAATAGTTACACATGTGTTGCTTCCCGCTCCTTTTCCATTCCTCATTTTCACTTACTGGTTTCATCTTCTAAGAATAATAAAGCAGCTGAAAACTAGAAACTGAAATTCAACATTCACATTTATAAAGCCTTGGATGTTTCTGGTTAAGCAAATGCAAACCTTATTTTGTTACCCTCATCTAATTTCTTAACCTTTTAATTGATTAACATTAGCATTGTGGTTGAACAAAATGCTTTATTGATACTGTTTTTAATATGTTTTTATATATTAATTGATACATAATTAAAACTGATGGTTATGTATTCCTTTTTCTGCAGGAAGGGACTGATCTGTTAATTGCCAATAGGCTATTATTATTTGATAGTTTTTTTTCTTTACATAAATTACTTATTAATAGCTCAATTGAATTTTGTTTTTTCTGCTTATAGTTTAAAACATAACATATCCTGGAGTGAAGGATGCATGATAAATTTCAATGACATACCTTTCCTATGATCCTTACACATCTCTCATTACATCAGTTATATTTTATGTTTTGGAGAAAATTATAATAGTGGAATTACTATATAATATTTCTAACTCTATTTCTGGTTTCTATCAGAATATTGTAAACACAAGTTTCCTCATAAAAAATTCATAAATTATGTAGTCCAAAATGTTACACTTTTAAGTCATTGACCTATCTTTATAACAACTTGAAGTCCTAACTAAAAGCAACTTTCAAAATTAATTGCTCTGACACCGTCTTCTTAACCTTTTAATGTTATTCTTCCCCAAAGGATAGAATATTATCTCAGTGAGGAATTCTGTATCAGAAAGAAAGCTATAAATTTTCAGTTCCTGATCCTAATGTGGTCTTGGGTGAATAAATAGTGTTCTGGGGGGAACTCATGTGAATCACATTAGCTTTCCAAGTGCTGTAGGTTACTTCTTAAAACTGAGACAATTTATTATAGTAATGTTAGAGAAGTGTCCATTTTGCTTCACTTGGGTGACTGTGTTTCCTGTTCTTTCTTTCTTCATTCTCCTCCCTCTTTGTGTTCTTTAAAGAACAGTTAATTAACCCTATGTTATTTTGTGATCAAATACACAGGAACTTTTTTTTTTTGTCTTTTTGCCATTTCTTGGGCCGTTCCTGCAGCATATGGAGGTTCCCAGGCTAGGGGTCTAATCGGAGCTGTAGCCACTGGCCTACGCCAGAGCCACAGCAACACTGGATCTGAGCCACGTCTGCAACCTAACACCACAGGCCACGGCAATGCCGGATCCTTAACCCACTGAGCAAGGCCAGGGAATCGAACCTGCAACCTCATGGTTCCTAGTCGGATTCGTTAACCACTGTGCCACGACGGGAACTCCACACAGGAACTTTTCATTCTTGCTTTGGGAAAATATAATATCTCTCCTTTAGCATAAAAATATCACTCACTTAGCAAAATCTCACTATACTAAAAGTATATTTCCACCACTCTGTGCTATGATAAGACCCTGCTACTGTTCTCTTTGTAGTATTTCTGAACTATATATGGTTAAAATTAAATTTATTTTCCAAAGGTTTTTACATGTTTTAATGTAAACAATGATGGAACTCTCTCAAATAATATAGGAGCTAGCTAAACTTACAATGTAGTATTTTACTGTTATTGAATCGGTATCACGTTTCTACCCAGAGCATCCCTACTTACATGCTCTACACTCACCCCCTTTCTTTGATGTCTCATTGCTTCCCACTCAGTGATTGCTTCCCATCACTATTCTGTATCTTAGAGATTTCTCTCTCTGTTTTAAGATCTCTACTACACCCAATATCACTCATTTCATTAAGTGACTCATTCACTCACTCACTCATCATTTTTGCCTTAAAAACCTAATACAAAACCTATGCGATTCCAGAATTTTAACACCCACTTATTAAGTGAAACAAGACAATATAGCCACTGTGTTTTCCAGGCTCCACCTCTGTTGAAGGGGGTAGGTTATAAACAGAACTGAATATTTGAGAATAGGTCCAATAAACAAGAGGTAATCCTAAGAGTGGATCACTTTGTGGCTTCACAAATGGTTCTCATTATAATTGTGTAAACTATTAATCAATTGACTAACTGCTACTGTGATGGGTTTCCATTAAGGTTACATGGAAACCATCATTTTAAGAAACCACAGGACAGATGAGAGATGAAGAAAATCCATTAATGAAATGATCATCTACATTAATAAAATACTCAAGCTAAATATTATCAATAATTTATGTAGTCCAAATACATTTTTATAATATTTTGATGTAACTTTGTCTTGTATAGCAATATTAATACTGTTAAATTACAATTCACCGGTTATATTTTACATTTATTTTCTAATTAGAAAGTAAAATAAAATAAAACTTCATTTATGCTAGGGATATGTTAATTATAAAATGTTTATAAATGTGAAGCTAGATTCCAAGTTTTAAAATCTAAAGCTGTAAAGTTACTGACATTTATCTTTTATCTGAATTATTTATCATAATCTATGTAAAGCATAGAGCATATAATTTTTTAAACAGATGCCTTTAGATTGACAACTTTTCTACTTCTTTTACAAACTTCTGTTCCTGGTCTACATCCATATGCCTATTTTTAACATACAGATAGTTTACTCTTTGTAATGTGAACCTTTAATTAAAAACTAAATGATTTCAAATTAACTGCACTGAAAATATAAAAGAGTAAGTGAATATACCCTGAAGAGTCAATTGTCACCATTCTTAATTTTCAAAAACTAGCTTAACCATTTTCCCCAAGTGTTTGTAATTAATTATAGTTATAATACGTTGATGTATAATTTATATATGGTAGCACAATAGCTATTAAAACTAGCTCACCTTTTCTTAATTTAATAGTACAACTCTTCCAGGAAAAGCTTTAGAAACATTTGTTCAATGAATTCATTGCCTTACTTTGCTGTACTTTGGTCATAGATTGATGCAAAGTTGGAGAATATGAAACAGACTGCTCTATCGATATTTTGTAGGCATCTGCTTCATAAATGCTAAATCTTTTCTTGTAGGTGCTAAAACGATATGTCAAGAGACATAAAGAAATGAATAAATTCATTTTCATACATGCATACAACTGTTTCCATCCAACTCATTCAGCTGCTTCTTTCAGTAGTTAATTTACTAATGAAGTGTGAAACTTTGAAAGCTGTGTTTTTCATATGTTGCTAATGTATTTTATTCCTTTTTAGAAAAACTCCAAAAAAGCAGTTTGGAAATAATTTAATTTGTTGAATCTAGCTGAGTGATTCCCATCAGAATTTTGTCCCTGAGTATGTCTTATACGTTTTTAAGAAATAAGTAAAAATTTTCCTGATGTACTTTTATGTTTCAGATACCTTCATTTTATTAATCCTTTCCTTATATTATCTTTTTTCTATATTTTATCTTTTAAAAAAAGTCTTCTAAATGTTCAAAGACTTTAAAATAAACCTCAAAAATTCTCACTTTACTATGGAAAAAAAATTCAAAATATTTTCAATGTTTCCAAGTGTCAGAAATGTGCAAAACGTGAGTAGTTAAGGTTATGTGATTAAAATGGTCACAAAGTTTCATAAATTTTCAAGAAAGAAAATACTCTACTACTAGTTTATTTATTTATTTATTTATTTAGGGCTCCTTCTGTGGCATATGGAAGTTCTCAGGCAAGGAGTCGATTGGAGCTGCAGCTGCCAGCCTAGGCTACAAGCCACAGCAATGTGGGGTCCGAGCCACACCTGTGACCTATACCTGCAGCCTGCAGCAATGCCAGATCCTTAACCCACAGAGTGAGGCCAGGGATCAAACCTGCATCCTCATGGATACTAGTCAGGCTCATTACCCACTGAGCCACAAAGGGAACTCCATACTCCCATTTTTTTAAATTCTAAATGTAAACATTAATCTAGAAAAATATATATATATATATATTTTGTCTTTTGTTTTTTTAGGGCCACACCTGCAGCATAGGGAGGTTCCCAGGCTAGGGGTCTAATCAGAGCTATTGCTGCCAGCCTACACCACAGCCATAGCAACACCAGATCTGAGCCACATCTGCGACCTATACTACAACTCACGGCAACGCTGGATCATTAACCCACTGAGCGAGGCAAGGGATTGAACCCGCAACCTCATGGTTCCTATTTGGATTAGTTTCTGCTGAGCCACGATGGGAAATCCAAATCTAGAAAATATTTATTTTTTCAAATTATAAAATTAATGCTTCTGTGACAAGTGACTTTTTTGTGAACATTTTAATAAGTAATTTGAATCTCAAGTTGTCTTGCAATGTTTTAAACTTTGATGTTGAAATAGAATGACATGCAATTAATTAAAAACTAAAAATCCCAACAAGTATGAAAGGCAACAGTGATGTACTGGTAATTTCTTTTCCAATTTTATTCTATGTCGATAATGAAATGTTTATTTAGTAGAATGACAGCAAGGGTTATTACTTTCCTTTTAATAAGTATTGCTTATTATTTTTTTCTTAAATCAAAAATTAGCTTGATTAGATATATCATAATAAAAATATCCATATCGAGATGAAGTAGAAACAAACTACAGATTAGTGGATGATTGTAACAACACATAGGATACTGGAGAGAAGGAAAGTCATAATCTAAGTATTAAATTACAATTTAATAGGAAGTTTTCAGAGAACACCATGCTGAGTTTGGAATATAATTCCATGTTAAATTATCCCATTTGTATTTACAGCTGCACTCCAATTCTGACAAAGGTGATGGGTCTGTCAAATACATCCTTACTGGAGAAGGTGCTGGGACTATATTTATCATTGATGATACCACAGGTGACATCCACTCAACAAAAAGCCTGGACAGAGAGCAGAAGACTCACTATGTGCTTCATGCCCAAGCTATTGACAGACGAACAAACAAGCCCCTTGAACCTGAATCTGAGTTCATCATCAAAGTGCAAGACATCAATGACAATGCTCCCAAGTTCACAGATGGACCATATATTGTTACTGTGCCTGAAATGTCTGACATGGGTAAGACAAATTTTATGTTTAATCTGGCAATTAATATAGTTTTGAAAATCCAAAAATGAGCTTTTGAAGAAAGGTCTTCAACTCTTTTTTTTTTTTTTTTTTTGCTTTTAGGGCCACACTTGTGGCACGTGGAGTTTCCCAGGCTAGGGGTCTAATCGGAGCTACAGCTGCCAGCCTACGCCACAGCCACAGCAACACCAGATCCAAGCTGTGTCTGTGACCTAACCAAAGCTCATGGCAACGCCAGATCATTAACCACTGAGTGAGGCCAGGGATCGAACCTGCAACCTCATGGTTTCTAGTCAGATTCATTTCTGCTGCACCATGACGGGAACTCCACGGTTTTCAACTTTTGTGTGTGTGAAGACAAAGTTTTTGATAAAGTTCCAAAAATATTTTAATAATTTCTTATAGCCTAAAGTGTTAAAGAATATTTGATCTAACTATTCTGCTAATTGTTAAAATGAATTTCTGAACTGGTAAGTGTCAGTAACAGTTTGATCTAAAGTAAAAACAATCATAAGTGAGAAAACACTTGCAATTCTTGCTTAATTGGTATGGCGCTGTTTTCATGGATAGGATGATATAATGTAAATCTCTTGCTATCTCTTTTTAAGATTTCTGGTTATGATCAAACTATAGCAGTATTAATAGTATAAATAGTAGTTATATTAATCAATAAATGTTGCACATACACCTAATTATTTACATATTTATTTAAAAATATACAACAACCCTATGAAGTATTTGGAATACCACTATAAATATATGCGAAGTGGCATACAGTATGTAAGTAACTTTCCTAAATTATTTCCAAAATTGCCAGGAAGAAATTGATGGCAGGCTCTCCTGAATGCAGAACCTACATTGCATTTGATAAATCATGATCAAGGTCTCCAGTTCTTTGATGATTTGGGGCTTTCCCACTATTCACAGGTTTCCATGATCTAGCTATTTTATTTTTATCTCATATGGTGAGTTTTTCTAAATATAATTAAAATAAATTTCAGCTGTGAAATATATTGTTTTTTAATTTGGAAAGTTTTTTTTTTCCCAGTTTTTATTGAGATACAGTTGCATACAGCACTGCATAAGATATACAGCCTGATGGATACAGCCTTATACACAGCCTTCTTCTCCCCGTCCTCCTCCTAACTTGTGTATATTGTGAAATGATTACAATATATTTAATTAACATCTTTCGTCTCATATACATAAGAGGTTTTTTTAAGTGGAAGACTACATTTTATTTTCTTCCCAAATCCAGTCCATTTTAGTTCTCCCGAGACAGGCAATTACCTCCTGAAGCTGTTAAGGAGGCAGATTAGAAAGAGACTAAATTCTCCTTAACCAGAATCTCAGGGGAGAAAGCAAGAGCCACACTGGCTCCCCAGGGACCAGAGTAGAACACAGGGTCCAGCCACAGAGTCTGTGGAAAGGCCCAGAAGTCACTCAGGTTCATTGGTCTCCTAGGAAAACTGAGAGGCACAACACTGTTATTCCTGGCAAGTGACAATTTGTGTGAAAACTCTAGAATAGACCTTCTCCTAGTGCCTTGTCAAGGGGCTGACAGCCCATCTGCCAATTCTCTTGAAAGCAAAGGGCTCTATGACTCCATCGCTTGTGAGAAGGTCACTGGTGAGGTACTGCCAGGTGCCACATGTGAACCCCAGGGAGCCCAAAGGAAACAAACAGTAACCATAGGGGGGTAAAGCACCAGAAAGAGAAAAACAAGCATAGCAGTCATTACCAAGAAGGTGTATTGAACAGTCAGTAATAAGAGCAGTGGTGTTTTAAAGACACTGCAGAGGGATTTCTCTAACTCAAAGCCATGTTTTCTACAAATAAGTAAAGAACAAAAAATCAATATATGGACTAAGACATGAATGGTCACTGATAAGGCCAGAATTATTATCCTGGAATTTAAGAATTTACCAGACTATATGAAGTAAGTAAAATGATAGATCAGAAATACAAATAGATGGAAATTGTGAGAAAAGATGAGACATAGAAGATATATCTGTTCATTAGATGTATTGTATGAGTAATGTATGTTCCCTGAGAGCAAAAAATACCACACAGCACACAAAGGAAAGGAAAAATATTTTTTTTCCCCAGAGGTGAAGAATACACAGAATTTACAAGTTTAGTAGATTTGCTGAGTTCTAGGAAGAGTTACTATAATAAGAAGCAAACTTAGGTGAATCCTGGCAACATTCCTAAAGCCAAAGGATAAAGAGAACATTTTTATAAACCTAGATTTTTAAAAATTACCAACTAAGAAAAAATATTTTCCCATCATATTTATCACTTGAAATACTAGAATGTGGTTAACAATCAAATACCAATGTCAGCCTATAGAGGAAAGACTGAAACCCCAAATCCTTCTTTCAGTCAAAACCTGATTCTTCTGTCAGCATGAAAGACATATATGGAGAAGGATCCAAAAAATATATTATTCTTCTACCTTGTATAGAAACATGTTTAGGAAAGCAATTGACATTGCAAATAGTTGAAATGAACCAAACCAAAGATAAAAGAGCCAAAGAAGGAATTCCCTGGTGGCCTAGTGCTTAAGGGTCCCACATTGTCACTGCTATGGCTCAGGTTGCTGCTGTAGTGTGGGTTTGATCCCTGGCCCTAGGTGGGATCTTCTGTGTGCCATAGGTGCCCCCCCCCAAAAGCCAAGGGAAATGACAAGAGGAAAGAAAAGGTTATCACAAATGTGCACTGAAATGTATACCTTTGTGTGAACACAATTAAAGCTAAAGGGGTGCGTGTGAGCATGTTAAAGGATGCTGGAAATTTAGGAATCATGAAGCCTAGAGGAATAATTGCAGCAAAGGCGGGAGTTCTTAGGAACAAGCTCAGATGTTTCAGTTTGTATTTAGGTCTTGGAGCGGAAGATAGGAATGGGGAATACATGGAGCAGTTGACCCTTGAACAACAGAGGTGTGAACTGTGCAGGTCCACTTATAGGAACCTTCTATGTAAAGGGCCAGTTGTAAGTAATGCATGGATTTTTAACTGCAGGGAGGGTTGGCACCCCAACCCCCTGAGCTGTTCAAGGGTCAACTTATTCTTCAGTTAGGGAGAAATAATTCCTGAAAATAGTAGAGAAAAAGAACAAAGCAGAGTCAGAGTAGGATTTCAATCTGTCTTCTTCCATGATTCTAGGCATGATTCTGTTGAAAGAGTATGGAAAGCTTTTGGCAGACCATTAGAGATGACATTGTGTGTAGGTGAACTCATTGTGGAAAAACAAATACATAAAAATCAACAAATATCATCTAATGCAGATTGTAATATGAAGGTATAGAAGGAGTGAGAAACTCCCTTTACATTGTGTGCTTAAGAATGAGTGATATTTGCACTGCCTCTAAATTTAGAAATAAAAAGCTAGTAACATGGTAGAGGAGAGACCAGCAAACCATGGCAGTGGAGATAAATCCAGCCTGCTGCCACTTTTTGTAAATAAAGTTTTACCAGAACAAAGCCACACCCATTTATTTAAATATTGCCAAATACGGTGGTTTGGGCACTGCAGTGGCAAAGCTGAAGGCTTGCAGCCAAGTCTGTATCACTCACAAAGCCTAAAATATTTATTAGCCTTTTGCATACAAAGTTCAGCATCAACATCTATTGTGAGGGATTTTAGGGAATGAGATCTTGAGGCAAGGGGAGCAATTAGGGGATGTGTTATCCTCCTGACAGAAAGTCTTATGCTGATCCAAGGCAGTTAGTGTTCTGACAGCCCATACACATATACATAAAATACGTCATTTGTTACAAACAATAGAATTGTGCTTCTTCTCTTTAGGTAAACCCTGTTGGTCTATTGTTTAGCCTCCCTTTCCATTTTATTAAGAGAACTCAGTTTTGTTCAGGGTGATACTAAGTAGAATTAATTATTCACTTACTATCATTCTATTTCTTCTAAGAATGGCCGTGTAATGTAATTCTAGATGGTTGGCTGTTAAGCTGAGGCCAATTAGTGAGAATTCCAGGAAAGATAGAGGTTTCCTGCAAAAAAAAAAAAAAAAAAAAAAAACACCTGGCACACATACGGAAATGCAGCCACTTAGGATGGTAAAGATAAAAGCCTCTTACTAAGTGAGATGGATCAGAAGGATAAAAGGGCTCAGACTGAACTAATGCTCTGGCCCTGGCCTATGAATCTCAAGAGCTTTCTTAAGAAAGTGAATCACATCTTCTTAAGCTTTTGAGTTATATTTCAGACATATGCAGCTGCATCGAATCTGAATTGATACTTGGACAAATTCTAGATTTTAATATGAACCCAATAACCAAAGAATTGCACCTAATACTGAATCCAGTGAATAGGGAGAAAGGTTTCAGCATCAGATGAGAAAGAATGATGACATTTTCTATTAAATGGCTTGGTTTGGGAAGGATACGTAAAATAGTTCCTTCTTCTATCCCCATTCTACAATTGTGATTCTAGATGATTTTACTATGGCAGCGATTTTTCTTTCTAGCTGTGGTGAAGGTTAGAGTTGATTTCAGATATCTAAATCTTGCTTCTTATCAGCTGTTGAATCGATTGGATCAAAAGAAGTTCTGATCAGTGGATAGAAGGAGATTGAAAATTTTGTAGACTATGCGTTTTATAGGAAATCTCAAGTTGATCACCACAAAATAACAGTTAGTTTTTGCCAAGTTCCGAGACTATAGGAAGCCACAGTGTTAGTGATAACAATCACTGAGACAACTACAAAGAATATTTATTGAGCCCTTACTGTGTCCAGCATTGTGTACCATTTATACTAATTCCATACTTGTATTATCATTTAGGCAGCAATTATTATTGTCCTTGCTTTACAGAGGATAAAGCTGATATATAGAATTAAGTAATTTGTCCAAGATCACATGGTAAGAAGTACAACTGAAGATTTCTAAGTTAGAACTTCAGATTTGAGTTTAGTATAGATAAAAACATAAAATCTGAATCAAGCTATTTGTGTAAATATTATAACAAAGAAAAGTAAGTGTTCCAGGATCCACACAGTTTACAGGGCCAGAGGTAAGTGTCTTCTTCTTAATTCACTGGAATATTTGATATTATTACAATGTTGCTCTTGTTTAAGAGATAGTATTTTGGGATAGCTACCTACCATAAAAAGAAAAATCCACTCTAAATTTCCTAGAAGTAAAGGAATATCCATTTGTTTATACTAGGGACAAGCTTTTTAACAAAAATTCCTCTGACAACCCTAAAACACATACATGCATACATACAGCATGGAGAAAGACAACAGTTTCTACATAATCTGGAAAAAAAAAAAACATCATGACACAGATGGTGCGGACAGTGAGGCAAATGGACTAGTCCGGGGCCACTTTCTGAAGTGGAAATAGCTGCATTAAGCAAGCTAAGGAGTGGAGTTCAAATGCAGAACCAGGTGAAGTCATGATGTTGGACAATGTGAAAAAGTTTTTTTTCCCAATACTTAAGGACAAACTAAATGGTCAATACATCTAAGATTTAAATATATAAACTGAAATGCTCAATATGCTAATGAAAATGCAACACCTAAAAACAAAACAAACAAATGTGATAAAGGACTTTTTAATGAAAGATATGAATCCAATAACCAACAAGAAAAGATGTGAATTTAAATCAAAATCTGAAAATATAGATGTCAGATAATTATGCTAACTCTAATAAGATGAAAAATAATAAACTAAATACAAACACACAGGTCAAAGGTACTGTGTGTAATTTTCACCACATGAGGAACTTTTTTAATAATAATAATAATAAAAAATACACTACACAAGTTCCTGTCGTGGCTCAGCAGAAATGAATCTGACTAGTATCCAAAAGGACTCAAGTTTGATCCCTGATCTTACTCAGTAGGTTAAGGATCCAGTGTTGCCGTGAGCTGTGGTATAGGTTGCAGACACGGCCTGATCTGGCATTGCTGTGGCTGTGGTATAGGTTGGCAGCTACAACTCTGATTCGACACCTAACCTGGGAACCTCTGTCCACTGTAAGTGTGTCCCTGAAAAGATTAAAATAAAATACATTACAATCAAACACGGGGAAATTACATTAGCAGGAGATTCATAGGAAAAATAAATACATGTTAATTATACAAAAATGTCTCAAATTTCATTACTAATTTAAGAAACTGCAAAGGAGAAGGAGATAGCAATGTCCACCTACCAAGTATGAAAATTTGATAATTCATAGAGTTGTTAATGTGCAGAACTGTTAGCAGAAAGGTAAATTTCCATAGTTTTTTTGAGGATAATTTGGCAATATCTAACAAAAATTTTAAAAGAATATATGTTTATTGTGGAAAACTATTCTATAGATATATTGACATGGTTATGCAAAGATATATATAAAAAGATGCCTGTTGCAGTGTTGTTCACAATAGTGAAAAGTAGAAAACCCACTTCAAGTACACTGATAAAGAAATTATCAAATAAATGATTATTCATATACTGATACTATAGGCAGTGTTAACATAAATGAATTCAAACTGTATATGCCGACATGCCAAGATACACATTCTTTTAGTGAGAAAAAAGTTTTCAGAAGTCTATGTAAATAGCATCTTATTTATTTTTAAAAATAAATATGTGTTGCTGAGTAGACATAACCATACATAGGAAATATCTGGAGACACATGCACATGGGTGAAAGTGATTACTTCTAAAAAAAAGGGGGTTGCAGCTTTATTTGGTATGAGAAACATATATTCTTCTTTATTAATATATACACATTATTTATAATTATAATAAGTGAAATCTAGATTTATGACAATAAAGAAATGGATAGCATTTATACTAACCTAATGTTATATCAGTTTCCAATACTAATAACAACTAACAACAGTGTGACAGGTGACAACACAATTTTCTAGGCATATAGGATCCAATAGGATCATTGTTTTTAACCATATACACATAAATTAAGTTTTGAATTATCCAGTCATTAAAAACAAATCTCTACCCTTTTATCTCTCTGCTTCTTTTTGGAAAGAAGGGGAGAGAATGAAGGCATTTAATGTGCTGGGAACTGTGATGGTGGCTTAATAAAATGGTAAATAAAACAAGGCCCCTAAATTTGAGCAGGCTGAAGACTGGTAAACACAAAATTTCAATGTGGCATTTGATAATAAAAAAAAAAGTAGAGGAACCACAGAGTTAGATAGGAAGCCCTGCCTTCTGATTAGAGAAGACATCCTCTGAATGTTACATAATGTATGGCGCTTTGTCAGTTAGACAAGGAGAAAAATAAGTGCATTTTACATAGAGGTCACATGATGAGAAATGCTTCTCTATATATTTGTGTGTGTGTGTGTGTGTGCATGTCTTCGTGTGCACACGTGCACGCGCATGTGTATTAAGGAGGAATAAGTAGGATCATGATGCAAATGATGGATTCCCTATAGACCTTTGCAAAATGAACTGTGAGAATATAGAGAAGGCAAGAGAAGGCAGCACTAGGGACTTTTGGCGTGTGTGCGTTTTTATCAGATTAGTGTCTTTTGTATGTTTACAATGCAGAGAAATGGTCATGGAGCCCTCTAAGTAATTGCTGTGTGTTATTTGCCAGCAAGGAAAGCAAAATGTGGTTGTATATTTTTTGTCAGTGAGGAGTAATCAGCAAAGTCTGTGGCATTCGGCATGTTTTCATAAAGATGCAAGATAATCTGAAGTAGGTTTTGATGCTTGCTTTAATATAAGGTTATTATTTATCTCTTTGATTTACATATGCCATGTTATTTCAGCTACTATCTAGGGAATCATATCCCCCTAATTAAGGGTTTTTCAAATATGCCACAACTAACATTTTGGACTGGATAGTTCTTTGTGGTGGGGGCCATCCTATGCATTCAATTATGTTTAGCAGCATCCATGGCTTTTCTACCCATTAGATTCCAATAGCATCCCTCCCACTGCTGCCATATTGTGATGTCTGAAGACTTTGCCAGAAGAGCTCTAGAGACCAGAATGGCTTTCAATTGATAATCACTGTCCTAATAAACATGTAAGATAAAAGAATGAAAAGATTTCAATGTAGAAACATGAATGGGAAAAATGATGTGTGTGAAATTAGAGTCACTTCCAAAGAAAATCCCTTAGTGTTAAAATACTTACACCTATATTTTATGACCAAAATTCTATCTGCCCAGGTAAGCAGTTTTCATGTTCAGATAATAGTTACCATATTTAATTACATAACATTTCATAATTTTATCTTGATGGAAAACCATTGAATAACGTCAGGTTATTTGTGCTCACAGAAAGAAGAGTAACAGTGTAGCTACATGAGAGTCATGTTGGCTCTTACACACACACATGCACACACACAAAAAACTGTTTTTTATAGCATTGATTTAGAATAGGACCATTTGAATTACAACTGGTATCTAATAAGCTATTAGCTCTCATATTGCTTTAAAAAAAAAAACTTATCTAAAGTGCGATTGCATTCAACAAATTGAACCTATGTGGACAGATTAACATAATATTATGGATGGTCATTGTAACCTGATAGGACTATGAAGAGACTTGTACACATTTTATCAATGCACATTTAATATTTTTTTAATTTTCTTTTCTCTGTGATATGTGGTTCATTACCATTCCAGCTTTAATGATTTTCTCCTGCTTCTACCAATTATTTTATAGAAGTGCTTTTGTTTTCTTCATTTACTAAATGTCTAAGTTTTTCAGAACTGAGTCCTAAAAATATGAAATGCAAGGGATAGAGCTTCCAGTGTGGCTCAGCGAGTTAAGAACCTGGCTGGTATCCATGAGGATGTGGGTTCAATCCATGGCCTTGCTCAGTTGGCTAAGAATCCAGCTGCAGCGTAGGTTACAGATGTAGCTCAGATCTGGTGTTACCATGGCTGTGCTGCAGGCAGGCCACTGCAGCTCCGATTTGACCCTGGCCCAGGAACTTCCATATGCCACAGGTGCAGCCCCAAAAAGGGGGAAAAAGAAAAAGAAAGAAAGAAAGAAAGAAAGAAAGAAAGAAAGAAAGAAAGAAAGAAAGGAAGGAAGGAAGGAAGGAAGGAAGGAAGGAAGGAAGGAAGGAAGGAAGGAAGGAAGGAAGGAAGGAAGGAAGGAAAGAAAGACTAATATTATTGACTGTCATCACACAAAAAAGGAAAATAACCATGAGATGAAATTATTCCTGTTTTTGGAGTTAGTATTCAGCTACATGTGCAGCTTTTTGGGAGTGAAGATAAAATGAATAATATCATATTTGTAAACAGCATTGCCATTTTCAGATGGAAAGGACATTTTAAATATCTTAAGACATTTAGCAATATGACATTGACATATTTATCATAGAAGAGCTAGTTTTTTTTTTTCTAATTGTGCATATTGGTAAATCTCTTTTTCAAAAAAAAGTGAGTGATTTTTGTCTCTTTGTGTGTAAGTATATCCAAATTTCTGCCCTTCTAGTCTTGCTTTTACCTGGAATCAGGAGATTTTCGTACAAATTTAAATTTGATTGTTTTTCAACCTCTTTAAATTTTCAAAAATTATTTTATATATATATAAATTATTTCAAAACAAATCATACCAGATCACAATCCAATTTGCTTGAAAATAAATTTCACATTTTGTTTTTCACAGAAACATAAAAGGAAATATAAAAGCCTTTACCTGTGCTTTTCTGTATGGTAATAAAATCTATCTATAATTAAACATTATTTAAAGCTATTTTTTAAATTATAACAGATTATAGGGATAATGTTTTTTAATTCATTGGAGAGAGAATAAAATATACTTTATGAAAATATAATGTAGGAACTCTAATTTCAATGGAGTACTAAAACTTAATTTGGCATATAAGGAGAAGATAAGAAGTTTTACTGCATGGCCCTTAAATTCTTCAAGGTTTCTTATCTTTGGAAATGTATTAAAATATCCCCAATCTTTTTCATGTTTTCTTTATTCCCTTCCAATCTCTAAACCCCAGACCTGTTTCCCTTTGCAGCTGTGTTCTTTGTTGCAAAGCAACAAGAAGAGACACCAGCTGTGCTTATTTCATTGTGCTGCTTGTTGGGGAACTGATTTAATTCTGCCCAAACATCTTGGGAGCTTCACCTGGATATCTTCCAGGATTCTAGCAACCATTTAAAAATTATTACCCTTGGGCATAACTTCAGAATGCAATAATTTGAGTAGAGTGAGTTTGACACTACAGTTCTACGTAGTAAATCAGAGTGCATATGAAGAATCACATAGGGCAACTGATGAATTATAAATTGAATAAAAATTTCTAAGTTTAATTTTGTTCTTCTTATTTTTGTAACTTTTCTTCTGTAGCAGTTAGTTTTTGTTTTGAGACAGCCCAAGCCACAATTTACTGGGCCACAATATCATCCCTTTACAATGAATCATCAGAAAGAGAAATTAAGAAAACAATTCCATTGACAATAGCATTAAAAAAATAACTTAGAAATAAATTTAACCAGGGTGGTGAAAGAGCTGTAATTAAAAGAAAACTGAGAGCTGTAAGACATTGAAGAAAGAACTTGAAGGAGATCAAATAAATGCAAAGATATTCCATGTTCATGGATTGGAAGAATCAATATTTCTAAAATGTCCATACTACCAGAGTTCCTGTCATGGCTCGGTGGTTAATGAATCCGACTATGAACCATGAGGTTGTGGGTTCGATTCCTGGCCTTTCTCAGTGGGTTAAGGATCCGGCGTTGCTGTGAGCTGTGGTGTAGGTTGCAGATGCGGCTTGGATCCCATGTGGCTGTGGCTGTGGCATAGGCCAGTGGCTACAGCTCCAATTCAACCCCTAGCCTGGGAACCTCCATGTGCCATGGGAGTGGCCCAAGAAATGGCAAAAAGACAAAAAAAATAAAATTAAATAAAAAAATTAAATGTCCATACTACCTAGTCTACAGATTTTGTATTACCCCATGAAAATTTCAAAGATGTTCTCCACAGAAATATAACAATCACAAAATGTGTATGAATCTTTTAAAGACTCCAGATAGCCAAAGTAGTCTAAATAATAAAACACTAAAGTTGGAGACATCATAGTTCCTGATTTCAAACTATACTGTAAAGCTGATATGATCAAAACAGTACAATATTAGCATAAAACCTGATACACAGATCAATGGAACAGAATAAAGAGCCCAGAAGTACCCATGCATACATGATTAATTGATTATTAACTAAAAAACTAAGGATATATAGTGGGGAAAGTATAGTCTTTCCAAAAAATGGTGTTGGGTAAACTGAACAGCTACATGCTGAATTAATCAGGACCCCTATCTTGCACCTTATACAAAAATCAGCTCAAAATGGATTAAAGACTTTAATGTAAGGCTTGCAACCATAAAACTCCTAGAAGAAAACACCAGAGGTAAACTTGACATTAATCATGGCAATGGATTTTACACTGACACCAAATCAAAAATAAACAAGTGAGACTACATGGAACTCTAAAAGTTTATGTGCAGCAAATGAAAACATCAACAAAGTAAAACAGCATATGAAATGGGAGAACTATTTCATATTTGCACTTATGGCAACATTTCAAGGGAGTGAGAGAAGAAGCTTCAGGGTTTTTGTAAAGAGAAGGCTCTTAAGTTCTATTAGTTTACTTCTGCTGTATTTTTTAATTAAAAATACATAACTTGGAAAAATGTTTGGTAAATATTGAATGATTACATGTCAGTCCTCCACCTACACTAATTTCTAGAGGAAAGAATTTGTAGAAATACAGCCTGTTAATTTTTGAACATCACTTTTCTGATATTTGGTAAAATGCTTTTACTGTTTTGTGGAGTGATTATTCATTTTATTTACCATTAATAATAACATTTTTTCAAGAAGGACCACAAAACCAATTTACTTTTTCACTTTTATTCAATGATTGATATGATCTACCAGATTTTATGCTACTTCAGATCTCTTAGTTTCTCCATGTACTTTTTATAAAAATAAACTAAGATTTCCCAAAGAAAACTGATCAATTCATAATATAGTACTGAGATGGGATTAAGATGGTGGAATAGAAGGACTTAAGCTCAACTTCTCTTCTAAAAACAACAAAATTTACAACAAAATGCTGAGCAATCTTCAACCAAATGGACCAGAAACTTTCTAAAAGATATCCTACTCCGGAAGACAAAGATGAGGCCACATCAAGAGGTAGGAGGGGTGATTATGTGATATAAGTAACCCCATACCTCCCAGGTAGGAAGCCCCACAGACTGGAAAGTAACTGGTTCACAGAGACTCACCTACAGGAGTGAGAGTTCTGAGCCCCACATCAAACCCCCATGCATAGGGATCTGGCACTGGGAGAAAGAGTCCCCAGAGCATCTAGCATTGAAGGCCAGTAGGGCTGGTGCACAGGAATTCCTCAGGTCTGGGGGAACTGGAGACCCCATTCTTGGAAGGTGCATGCAGACTTTCACCTGCACTGGGTCCCAGAGCAAAGCAGGGTCTCCGTGGGAAACTGGGTCAGGCCTGGCTACACTTCTTGGATGCCCTCCTGGGAAAGCAGGGGTGAACGTGGTTTGTTGTGGGGAAAGGCCTTTGAAAGCAAAGCTCTTGGGAATTTTCATAAGCATGTGTTTCTCTGGAGGTGTCCATTTTGGGAAAATCTGGCCCCACCCATCAGCACTGAGAAGCCCCAGGCCAAACAACAATCCAAGTGGGATCACAGCCCTGCCCATCAGTAAACAAGCTGCCTAAAAAACCCCATGCACACAGCCACCTCTAATCTCACACAGAGATAAAGCCCCACCCACCAGAGGGATAGGAATCAGCTCCACCTGCCAGTGGGCAGGCGTCAGTGCCTCCCATCAGGAAGCCTACAGCAAGCCCACATACCAGCTTAGGCCACAAGGGGGGCAGATACCACAAGTAAGAGAGGCTACAATTCTATTATCCGTAAAAAAGTCACCACACCAAAAACCTATAAAAATGAAAAGACAGAGAACTATAAGGGAGAAAGAAAAAACCCCAGAAAAACAGCTAGGTGATCTGGAGATTCTCAGCCTCCAGGAAAAAGACTTTAGACTGTTGATGCTGAAGATGATCCAAGACATTGGAAATAAACTGGAGGCAAAGATGGATAATTTACAGGAAACACTGAGCAAAGAGATACAAGATATAACACTTAAGAAGAAATGCAAAATACAATAACTGAAATAAAAAGTTCATTACAAGCAGCCAACAGCAGAATATAGGAGGCAGAAGAACGAATAAGACCTGTGGAGGACAGATCAGTGGAAATCATGGATGCAGAATAGAAAAGAGGAAAAAGATTGAAAACAAATGAAGAGAATCTCAGAGAACTCTGGGACAATGTTAAATGCACCACCACTCATATTATAGGGGTGCCAGAAGGAGACAAGAGAGAGAAATTGACAGAGAAATATTCCAAGAGATAATAGCCAAAAACTTCCCCAACATGGGAAAAGAATCACTCACTCAAATCCAGGAAGTGCAATGAGTACCATATAAAATAAACCCAAGGAGGAACACCCCAAGACACATATTAATCAAACTGACCAAAATTAAAGACAAAGAGAAAATATTGAACACAAAAAGGGAAAAGAAACAAATAACATACAAGGGAACCCCAATAAGGTTATTGGCAGATTTTTCAGTAGAAACTCTGCAGGCCAGAAGGGAGTGGCACTATATACTTAAAGAGATGAAAGAAAAAACCTTCATCCAAGATTACTTTTAAGGTTGTTAGCAGTTGCCTTATATATTGCCAGCAAGGCTCTCATTCAGATTTGACGGGGAAATCAAAAGCTTCACAGATAAGCAAAAGCTGAAAGAATTCAGCAACACTAAACCAGCCTTACAACAAATACTAAAAGAACTTCTCTAGGCAGGAAAGAAAAGGCCACAACCAGAAACAAAAATACCACAAATGACAAGGCTCACCAGTAAAGGTATATATGTACAGTAAAGATATGAAATGGTCCATGCAAAATTATGCCACCCAAATCAGAAATCGTGAGAAGAAGATGGTACAAATTCAGGATACTGGAGATGCACTTGCAATTAAGAGACCAACAACCTAAAACAATCTCTTATATGTATAGACACTTACATCAAAACTTCAGAGTAAGTGCAAACCAAAAATCTACAATTGATAGCACAAACAAACAAGAAAAATCAACTCAAATACAACACTAAAGATAGTCACCAAAGCACAAGAGGAGAGAACAAGAGAAGAAGAGAAGAAAAAAGAGCGACACAAATAAATCCAAAGCAAGTAATAAAATGGCAATAAGAACATACATATCAATAATTACCATAAATGTTAATGGACTAAACACCCCAGCCAAAAGACATAGACTGGCTGAATGGATACAAAAACAAGACTCATATGTATGCTGTCTTCAAGAGACCCACTTCACTTCTAGGGAACCATACAAATTGAAAGTGAGAGGATGGAAGAAAATATTCCATGCAAAAAGGAAACAAAAGAAAGCTGGAGTAGCAATACTCATATTAGACAAAATATACTTTAAAATGAATATTTTAAGGGACAATGAAGGTCACTACCTAATGATCAAAGGATCAATCCAAGAAGAAGATATAACAATTTTAAATATCTACACACCCAACATAGGTTCACCACAAGATATAAGGCAACTGCTAACAACCTTAAAAGGACAAATCGACAATAACACAGTAAGAGTGGGGGACTTTAACACCCCACTTACAGCAATGGACAGATCATCTAGACAGAAAATCAATAAGGAAACACAGGCCCTGAATGAAGCATTAGACCAGATGGACTTAATAGATATTTATAAGACAGTCCATCCAATATCAACAGAACACATTCTTCTCAAGTGCACATGGAACTTTCTTTAAGATTGATCACATCCTAGGCTACAAATCAAACCTCAGTAACTTTAAGAAAATTGAAATCATATCAAACATCTTTTCTGACCACAACGCTATATGACTGGAAATCAACAACAAGAAAAAATCCGCAAAAAATACAAACACATGAGGCTGAACAACATGCTACTAAACAACCAATGGATCACTGAAGAAATCAAAGAGGAAATTAAAAAATACCTAGAAGCAAATAACAACTAAGATGCAACACTCCAAAACCAATGGGATGCAGCAAGAGCCATTTTAAGTGAAAAGTTTATAGCAATACAAGCCCACCACAGGAAATAAGAAAAAGCAAAAAAAAAAAAAAACCAAGCTAACTTTATATCTAAAGCAACTAGAGAGAGAACAGACAAAACCTAAAGTTAGTAGAAGGAAAGAAATCATAAAGATCAGAGCATAAATTACTGAAATAGAAATGAAGAAAACCATAGAAATATCAATGAAACCAAAACTGGTTCTTTGAAAAGATCAACAAAATTGATAAACCCTTAGCCAGACTTATCAAGAAAAAAAGAGAGAGGACTCAAATCAATAAAATTACAAATGAAAAAGGAGAAGTAACAATGAACATCACAGAAATACAAAGGATCATAAAAGACTACTATATGCAACTATATGCCAATGGAATGGAAAACCCAGAAGAAATGGACAAATTCCTAGAAAAGTACAAGCTTCCAAGACTAAACCAAGATGAAATAGAAAAGATGAATGGGCCAATCACAAGTACTGAAATTGAAACTGTGATTAAAAAACTTGCAACAAACAAAAGTCCAGGACCAGATGGCTTCACAGGTGAATGCTATCAAACATTTAGAGAAGAGCTAACACCTATCCTTCTGAACCTATTCCAAAAAAATCACAGAGGAAGGGACACTCCCAAACTCATTCTATGAGGCCACCAAAACCAGACAAAGATACCACAAAAAAAAAGAAAACTACGGGCCAATTTCACTGATGAACATTGATGCAAAAATCCTCAACAAAATACTAGCAAACCAAATTCAACAATACATTAAAAGGATTGTACATTATAATCGAGTGGGATTTATCCCCGGGATGCAAGTATTCTTCAATATAAACAAATCAATCAGTGTGATACCCCACATTAACAAACTGAAGAATAAAAACCATGAGATCCTCTCAAAAGATGTAGAAAAAGCCTTTGACAAAATCCAACACACATTTCTGATAAAAACCCTTCAGAAAGTGGGCATAGCAGGAACCTACCTCAACGTCATAAAGGCCATATATGACAAACCCACAGCTAATATCATTCTCAATGGTGAAAAGCTGAAAGAATTCCCACTGAGATTAGGAACAAGACAAAGATGTCCAGTCTCACCACTCCTATTCAACATAGTTTTGGAAGTCCTAGCTACAGCAATCAGAGAATAAAAAGAAATAAAAGAAATCCAAATTGTAAAGGAAGAAGTAAAACTATCACTATTTGCAGATGACATGATACTATACCTGGGGAATCCTAAAGATACTGCCAGAAAACTGTTAGAGCTCATCAATAAATTTGGCAAAGTCACAGGATACAAAATTAATACACAGAAATCAATGGCATTTCTATATACTAACAATGAAAGATCAGAAAGAGAAATTACAGAAGCAATCCCGTTTACCATCACATCCAAAAGAATAAAATACCTAGGACTAAACTTACCTAAAGAGACAAAAGATATGTACTCTGAAAACTATAAGACTGATGAAAGAAATTAAAGATGACACAACAGATGGACATACCATGCTCTTGGATTGGAAGAGTCAATATTATCAAAATGACTATACTACCCAAGGCAATCTACAGATTCAATGAAATCCTTATCAAATTGCCAAGGACATTTTTCATAGAACTAGAACAAAGCATTTTAAAGTTTGGTTGGAAGCACAAAAGCCCCAGAATAGCCAAAGATATCTTGAAAAAGAAAAATGGAGCTGGAGGAATCAGGCTCCCTGACTTCAGAATATACTACAAAGCAACAATCATCAAAACAGAAATATAGATCAGTGGAACAGGATAGAAGGCCCAGAATTAAACCCAAGCACCTACATCTAACTAATGTATGACAAAGAGGCAAGAATATACAATGGAGAAAAGAAAGCCTGTTCAATAAATGGTGCTGGGAAAACTGGACAGCCACATGGAAAAGAATGAAATTAGAACACTCCCTAACACCATACACAAAAATAAACTCCAAATAGATTAAAGACCTAGATATAAGACCAGATACTATAAAACTCTCAGAGGAAACCATAGGCCAAACACTCTCTGACATAAACGACAGCATCATCTTCTCAGATCCACCTCTTAAAGATGGTAAAAAGAAAAATAAATGAATGGGACTTAATTAAACTTAATTAAACTTCTTTGCAGAACAGATGCTGACTCACAGACTTTGAAAAACTTACGGTTTTCAAAGGAAACAGTTTGTGGGGTGGCAGATGCGCTGGGGGTGTGGGATGCAAATCCTATAAAATTGGACTGTGATGATCTTTGTACAACTATAAATATAATAAATTAATTGAGTAATAGTTAAAAAAGACATAAAGTATTTCACCAGAATAGATTAATTAAATCACCATGAGATGGACCTAATTTACATAAAAAATGTGTTGATTTTTTTCTGGGTTCTTTATTCTGTTACATTGGTCCATATATCTGTTTTTATGCCAGTACCACACACTTTTAATTACTTTAGTTTTATATTTTGAAATCAGAAATTGTGATTCCTCTAGTTTTGTTCTTATTATTCAAGTTTGCTTCTACTATCATAGTCTTTTGTATTTTCTATTAACTTTGGGATTTTGATAGAGACTGCATTGAATCTGTAGATCAGAATGGACATATAGTGCATTTATGTGCTAGAAGTAGTTATTAACTTTAAAAAGTATTAAACTATACTAGAAAGAATTTATTAAAGTATCAAAGTATACTAGAAAGTATTAAAGTAAGTATTAAACTACTAGAAAGAAAGAATATATTGGATATAGAAAATAATGAGTAGAAAATATTCCACACATTAAAAAATTCTGAAGTCATTTGATCTTGAAACTTTAAACATTCTCATTTTGTTGACAGAAGCATAGAAATAAGGCATTTGCATCTTTTTGAATTATTTAAGTTGCGTTCATTGGATCTGGAGAGAATACATTTCTTGTAGTTAAAGCATGCTTCTTCTTTATTTTTTATAGATAACTTATAGAAACAAATGAAGACCAATCAAATGAAAAATAAGCAAAATCTATATAGAGTTTGCTATAGTTAACCACTATCACTTGTATTTTGTCAAGGGCTCGAAGGAAGGCAGGAGAATGAGAAAGCTTTATAGTGGACAAAAGGAAATGCTTCAAGGATACCATAGTTGAAGGCTGTGGGGAAACTGTAGGTGGGCTAACTAGAAGCAGATCATACTATGTGATTGGTTAAAGATGTGTATTTTGCTTTATCTAATTGGTCAAGTTGTAAATGGGGAAAAATTAGTGAAGCTGGATGTTATCAATAAAATTCTGGCCATTTGAGACTGTTACTATTTGGCTTCCTGAATTGTTGCTAGGGAGATGATTTGACTTCTTATAGCCTGGTTTATGGGTGGTGGCCTGTATCCTGTGCTGATTATTGTAGATAATGGGTTGGTTTTTAAAAGTGTCTGCTGCAGATTTTGATTCAGAGTTCTGTTTTTACATGTGGTCTGGTCATTGTCCATTGTATGTATATTCCGTCTCTCAAAACATAGAAAATACATAAAAGTCATTTCTTTTTTTAGAGGAAGAGCATAGTATAACGTTGTATGCTACATACAATGACCTCAAATATATAACTGACAAAAATCAAGGATGAAAAGCTAGTAAATTATATATGTTTCCTCTGAAATCATGAGGGACACAGTATCTGCTATCTAAAATCAATGTAGCAAGATATAGGGACTTAAACATTTAATCTTTAATATTAACATAATTAAAATTAATAGTGTAAGTAAAATTTTGTGGTTGGAGAGAAGTATTGGGAGTTCATGTAGATGCAGTGAATTCTTTACATTTAATCATGGAATATCTATTAATATTTTCTTTTTTTTGCTTTTATTTATTTTTTTTTTTGAGGCCACACGTGCAGCATATGGAAATTCCCAGGCTAGTGGTCCAATCAGAACTGCAGCTGCTGGCCTGTGCCACAGCCATAGCAATGCAAAATCCAAGCCATATCTGTGACCTACACCACAGCTCACAGCTATGTGGGATCCTTCATCCTGAGCAAGGCCAGGGATTGGATCCATATTCTCATGGAGACTAGTTGGGCTCGTTACCACTGAGCCACAATGGGAACTCCTCAATGAATATTTTCAATTGTGATAAAAAAATTTAAAAAATTGTAATGAAATAACATATGCTAGGACAAATGTTGCTGCTTTTGAATAGTGGATCTGGTAGGAATAGGCATGGAACAAAGGCATAAAGAGTATTTTAATTTTATGCCTATTAATTTGTTTTATTTTTGGTTACTGTAAAATATGTATACGCTGTGTTATTATAATATTTAAAAATCAATTTTTCAGATAACTGGTAAAAAATAAATTGAAGTTATTTTCCCAATTGATTGAGGTCAGTGGTTGAATGTCAGTTGTTACACATATTTGTGTAAATATATGTAAATATATATATATTTACACAAATATGTATATATATAATATATACATAAATATTTATGACCTTTTATTAAACTCTTCTGAAATATCATTGACAACTTTTATGAGCAAGGAAGAACAAAATACTTTTGTCTTTGGTATTCTATTTGGTAGTAGTTTCATTGTTTATTGGTTTTGGACTTATTTCTGCTTTTGTTATTACTGAATGAAAATTCAGATGAAATAATAGTGTATTATTGAGAAAAAATGCTGAACTTCCTAATAACACTTATTCTTAGTACAGTATTTTCCAAAGTGTACATATTAAAGCAACTTGTAGAAACAAATTCTAATTTTTGATAATAAAAATTGATATAAAATCAGCCATTATACAGTGGACTTAATTATGACCTATGCTAAACTAGAGAATACTTTAAAAAGTATTGAAGTATTTAATGCTATTCATCTATATCTAAAAATAATAGAACTCAAACAAAATATTTTAAAGTTTGTTTGGAAGCACAAAAGACCCAGAATAGCCAAAGATATCTTGAAAAAGAAAAATGGAGCTGGAGGAATCAGGCTCCCTGACCTAAGACTATACTACAAAGCAGCAATCATCAAAACTGCACAGTACTGGCACAAAGACAGAAATATACATCAGTGGAACAGGATAGAAAGCCCAGAATTCAAGCCATGCACCTACAGCCAACTAATCTATGACAAAGGAGGCAAGAATATACAATGGAGAAAGGACAGCTTGTGCAATAAGTGGTCCTGGGAAAACTGGATAGCCACATGGAAAAGAATGAAATTAGAACACTCTCTAGCATCATACACAAAAAGAAACTCCAAATGGATTAAAGACCTAGATATAAGACCCAACACTGTAAAACTCTTAGAGGAAACCGTAGGCCAAACACTCTCTGACATAAACAACAGCAACATCCTCTCAGATCCACCTCTTGGAGTATTGACAATAAAAACAAAAATAAACAAATGGGACCTAAACAAAGTTAAAAGTTTCTGCACAGCAAAGGAAACCCTAAACAAAATGAAAAGACAACCCACAGAATGGGAGAAAATCTTTGCAAGTGAATTGACGGACAAGGGATTAATCTCCAAAATTTATAAACACCTTCTGCAGCTCCATACCAAAAAAACAAAAACCCCACCAAAAAATGGGTGGAAGATCTAAACAGACAGTTCTCCAAAGAAGACATACAGAGGGCCAAAAAACACATGAGAGTATGTTCAACATCACTCATTATTAGAAAGATGAAAATCAAAACCACTCTGAGGTACCCACTTACCCCAGCCAGAATGACCATCATTAAAAAGTCTACAAACAATAAGTGCTCGAGAGGATGTGGAGAAAAAGTAACATTAGTACACTGTTGGTGGGATTGTAAATTGGTGGAACCACTGTAGAAAGCAGTATGGAGATTCCTCAGAAACCTAAAAATAGAACTACCATTTGATCCAACAATCCCACTCCTGGGCATCTCTCCAGCGAAAACCATGACTCGCAAAGACATGTGCTCCAATGTTTATTGCAGCATTCTTTACAATAGCCGAAACATGGAAACAACCTAAATGTCCATTGGCAGAGGAGTGAATCAAGAGGAGGTGCTACATATACACAATGGAATATTACTCAGCCATTAAAAAGAATGAAATACCAGCATTTTTTTTGTGACATGGATGGACCTAGAAACTATCATGCTAAGCGAAGTCAGCCATTCAATGAAACACCAACATCATATGCTTCCACTGATATGTAGAATCTGAAAAAAGGACAGACTGAACTTCTTTGCAGAACAGGTGCTGACTCACAGACATTGAAATGCTTATGGTCTCTGGAGGAGACAGGTTGGGGGGTGGGGGTATGTGCTTGGGCTGTGGGATGGAAATCCTGTGAAATCAGATTGTTATGATCATTATAAATAAATAATTAAATTAAATTAAATTAAATTAAAATAATAGATGGATAGAATATATGTATAATGAATTTTCCATATTAAAAGCATTCTCCCCAAAAGTCTCATTTCTTTAAATTTTACATAAAATTCACAGATCTCCAAATTATGTTTTGTCAGACTCCAATATGTTAAATGATTTCAAGTTATTCAATGTAACACCCAGATTCTCATTGGCAAGTAGTAACTATATTTGAAGCAAGTGCAAAAACTAATCTTTATATTTGGTAAAATTCAGTCATTATTCAAAAAGTATGAAGGATAGTTGGGGAGAAACCCATTAATACCTTCGGTATGCATCAGCATTCAATCAGGAAAATAAAATCTACCATCATTTAATTCAGTAGAAGGGACTGAGTCTGTGGTACAAGTTACAGAAATGGTAGGAGAAATGAAAAGCCAAAATAGTGGGCTGTGAGGCAACCACTCAAGGACTTTAGAATACCTAAGGCTTGGAGGATAGTGTTACCTTTCCCCGGTAGCTGGGCATTCATGAAAGGACATGGGAAACACTAATCAATGTCAATGACAATTTCCTGCAAACAGAGAAGAACAGGATAGAGACTAATGTGAGAGCAATGTACAAATGCATTTAGAAAATATGTAAGACTGGTGGGGTATGAGTCAAGTACCTTTTTACTGCACCCATTTACTCCATATAGAAATCAAGAGAATTATGAGCATTCTATAAGGCTACAGAAGAACACAATATCATTGTAGGTAACTGGAGTTTGCTTCTCCCTAAGTATTTTATACATACCTTCGTCTGACAAAATATATTTATCGATTTGGCCTTGGGCTATGGTGTGTGTGTGGGGGGGGGTGGTGAAATATAATGCAGCCTCTCTTTAAGTAGATGCATCTGGGCTGTCATTACACACCACCATGGAACCACAGAGATGAGCAAGAAAAAGGCAAATGATATTGTAACTATTAAACTCAACAGATATAGCAATGGTGTATACAGGAAAGAATGTTACATATCAAAACAGATAGGGCCAGGCTTGAATTCTGCCTTCTCAATTTGACAACTATATAATGTTTATGAACCTCAATGCTCCCATCTGTAAAAGGACATTGAATGTAATTTTATCAATAGATATCATATTATTAAATTAATTGACATATAGCTAAGGGATCCCCATATCACTGGCACTCTAAATATATATTATTGCCTTAATAATTATTTTTTTCATGTAAGGGACATGATAAAAAGTTTACTTGAGTAATATCAAGTCTCACATTAGGTCTTCCATAAAAAGGATCTACTTGGAAGCACATGGGAAGTAGCAATAGCTGTGATTTAAAGTATAAAATTAGACTAGTGAATTTTGCTTTGTTACTCAGATGTTTCATAAGTGTTCTTTCAGAGGATTATTTTTTAATCCAATAATTTTTGGGTGACTACTCAAAGCTTTATAAAATCACGCAATGACTGGAATATGGTGTTACTGCTCTGTTGGTGGAATCACAGTCCTTCTGTGTAGAATGAAAGTTGTGTCTTGATGACTCTTGCTTTTCCACAGTCCCTGGAAAAATCATCTGAGAATTAAGCCCTAAGAGATTCCTTCAGAGAGGTACTCTCAGCCTTCATAAATCTCCAGCTTATTTTTACTCAAAGTTCTTGCTCAACGGTAATTCACTTGAGATTTTAACAGAGCTGTGAACCCTGACAAGTCATGCATGATGATTTGCAATCTCAGAGAATGTTTGCTTGGTATTAAAATGCCTTATTAAATATTTCAAATTGGTCTTTAGAGACTTCCAAGAAAGTCCACTCTGTTTCTCATTGATATGTAACATTATGGAATGTGTGCTGTTTATAAAGCAGTAGTACAAAAAGAAGCCAAGCGAAAAGAATGACACAGGGCAGTCCCCAAAGGAAACAAGACTTAAGTTTTATTGCATAAAGGATATCTTGAGAGCTCTTTTATGTACTCGAATCTTTTTCAGATTCGTTTCAAACATCAGCTGAGAGGCTCTAATCCCTAGCATGGGATTAGCTAACTGTGCGCCATAGGACATATTTAACACTAAATAGTCGATGAAACTTTAAAATACAATGTTTCTGTGGTTATTGTTTTTAATGGAGAGACTTGTAAAAACTAAAAAAAAAATGTTTAAATAGCACTTTTTAAAGATTTCTTTGATTGGAAGCCAGTTATATAGAGAAGGGACTATTGGTTTAAATTCTATTTAAATTCAAATTTTCCTTGGAAAAATAGATACTTTAATATTCTGGTGGAATCATGGACTTTCAGGCATCTCTTTATATATTTTTCCTTGAAATCTAGCTCTGTAGAGGATTATAATTTTCACTTTTTTATATGCAATTAGGGCCCATAGCTTGAAGAAAATAATTGAGTTTTTCCATATGGGATACTTTTCTCAACCGTACATATACCTATGCTTATATTTTTTTTTTATTTGCACTTTTACAGGAATAAAAAATTATTCATTAAAATGACCAGTATAACTAATTAACTTCAAAGTGCCAATAGATAGCTTGCTAGGAATGCCTAATATTAAAAAAAAATCAAATATCTTTCATTTCTACCTAACTTAGTGTTACCTACTTGTGAGGTTAACTTTTGATTTTATGTCATTTATGAAGTATCTGGCATCAAATACCTTAGGATATGATCTAACCTTTTATTCTTGGCTTGTAACTTCGAACTCTTGTCCAGAGTCAGTTTAAGAACAACTGTAAATTCTGAGAATAAATGTCACTTCTTCCCACTGTAACTGTAACATAATATATTAGTTTGTGAGGGCTACTGTACCAAAGGACCAAAGACTGGGCAGCTTAAACAATAAAAATATGTTGTATCGCTGTTCCCTAAAGCAGATGTCTGAGGTTAAGTTATCAATGAATCCATGTTCATCTTAAAGCACTTGGGAAGGATCTGTTCCAAGACTCCTCCAGCTTCTAGTGATCTGCTGAAAATCTTTGACTTATCTTGGCTTGTGGAAGAAAATCCAAATCCTTTTTTCTGTGCCTTCATCTTCACATAATGTGAGTATGTCTATTTGTCTCCCTCCAAATTTCCTGTTTTTTATAAGGACACCAGTCATAATAGGGTGAAGGCCCAAACTATTGCAGCATAACTTCATCTTAATTAATTGCATCTATAATGGCCCTATTTCCAAATAAGTTCCCTTGTTGAAGTCTGGAGTTTAGAAATTCAACATATGAACTTTAAGGGGAAACAATTCAGCTCACAACATACACACTAAGGAGTTCTATGCTTTTATTATTTATACATCTTAATGAAAAAAAAAAAGCCTTTTTTCCCCTAATGTAAAGGAAAACCCCAAAACACCAATGGTTTTTAAAATGTTCCTGTCAAATCTTCAAATAAATAAGAAAGTAAGAAAAGCATATATATTCCTTTTGGTCTAAAACTTTCTTACCAATTCTCCTTGATAAAGAATCTGTGGACATTTTGTTAAGAGATTTATTCTCCATTCCTGCTGTTTAACTCTAATCTTGCTTTATTGGGGACAAGTTGACCTTTGGTTGAGCTGTGGTGTGTGTATGCCTGTGTTCTCTTCAACTAGCAATATGTGTACTCAAAGTGGCAGACTGATACCTTCAGATGCCACCACAGTACAGTGACAGAGGTAATTTGCTGTTCTTTGCTATACACACAAATAGAATTGCTCAGTACCCATGAGGGCCATTGTACAGAGGTGTGTGTAGTTGATAACAATGGTACCTGTTAACCAGGGTAGAGAGTTAGTATGTTTTTTCCCTCCCCTGGAATTCTCTTTTGCTCTGCTCACTCCCCTTTGCTACTTTAAACCATGACTTAGTGAACACCACCATTCTACCTTTATTTCTCCTTTTCTCCTTGTTCTTTATTTCACTTGCCACTCCATTACTGTGTGTTAGCTTTCATTAAACAAGCCTGGACTTTTAAAGAGAGCTCAAGCCAAGCAAAACACTTTTTTCCTTCATGTAGTGGTCCAGCCCATCACTAGAAATGAGATGTGATTTTCCCAGTTTACCCCTTGGAATGGCTGCTATGGACCATTTTTATAAGACATTAAAAATATTTAGACCTGAATAACTATTGTAAGGCCAGAGCAAGTTTTAAAACCTAAGGATTTTAGCAGTGCAGTTTCTTAAAAGATGGCCATTATTTTACTGCTTTCTAGCTCTCCTGGTTTTTGTTTGTTTATTTTTTTGTTTGTTTTTAGGAGTTGAATTGATCTTATAGGAAAAACAATCAGTGTTTTTTCCTTTAAGATTCAAGATGTAACTGATATAATTTTATAACATTTTAGCCATAGTATGGGCTTTCTATACTTTTAGAGACTGGCCTGGGTACCTACCACAGATTTTAATTTTTCAATGATGTACCAAATGAAAATGCCTTCTAAACCACCTTTTTTGATTTATATTTCCTGAACAAGTTGGAGAGATGAATATGGGTTGGAGCAAGTGTTGAGACATCACCAAAAAATGTTCTTGTAATAATAATAATTTTACTTAGTAGTAGAAGAACTAGTCTACATGTAACATGTAATCAAGCCAGGAACTAGTGCTATAATGAGAAGAATCATGGTACCACACAAGCCCAAATAAGTCTTCTAAAACAATGACATAATCAGGTTATTGAAATGATTTCCCAAACTTATTTAGATTTCCCAAGTTTACCTGTGTGTGCACAGGAATGTGTTTCGTTCTAGGTAATGTATTGCATGTGTATGTTCATGTATCTACCTCCACAATCAAAATACCACACAGTTCCAGCATCACCAGGATCCCTCATGTTGCCCTTTTATGACCAAACCCATCCCTTTCCACTTATTCTTCCCCAAACTCTGGCAAATACTAATCTGCCATTTGTTTCTAAAATTTCATTATTTCAAGGAGGTTAAATAAATAGAATCATACAGTATATAAGCTTTCAGGATTTTTTTTTCTTCCTTCTCTGTGTACAATTCCTTGAAGAGTCATCCAAGTTGATGTGTATCTATCAATAGTCTGTTCATTGTTATTGCTGTGTAGTATTCCATAGTAATAACTTACCATGCCTTGTTTAACCATCTTCCCACTGAAGGACATCTGGGCTTCTTCCAGTTTGGGGCTGATAAGAATAATGTTGCTGTGAATATTTTTAAAGAGGTTCTTATTTGAACATATGTTTTCATTACTTCAGCATAAATACCCCAAGAGTACAATTTGCTGGGTTTCATGGTATATGGAGATTTTGTTTTTTTTTTTAAGAATCTGCCAAACTTATATTTCCACCAGCAGTGTATTAGTGGCTTAATTTTTGCCAGCAAAGGGTGTCACCATTGTGTTTTGATATTCACGATTAGAAATTAATTTTTAGGTATGACATAGCCCTTTATCTCTGAGTATGCATAATTACTAATTATATTTTTGCTTACCGTTTCAATGTAAAAATACTACTTGGAGGCCAAAATTGTGGTACTTTATTAAAAGTCTAAATACAGTTGTCTCTTAGTATCTGCAAGGAAATTGTTCTGGGCTCCCCATGGATACCAGAACCTACAGAGGCTTAAGTCCCTTAGTTGGCACTCCATAACTCCATATCTGTGGATTTCATATCCAGAAATTCAACCACTGAGCATCATGAACAGAGTACATGATCAGTGGTTGGTTGAATTCCTGGGTGCAACCATATAAGGACCAACTATGCATTTATTCTCTGCTAATAAGGATTGTCAAGTGAATTTGGCATACTAACTCTATTAAGTTTTCTAGGATCCTTTGATGGTACAGAAAAGGTTTTACTCTAAGTTGTGTCTAAATTTCAACACTGAAGTTAAAGCTTTGAATTTAAGGAGATATCAGATCCTTAATAGTTGTGTCAGATCTAAATCATTGAATTAATTACTAAAATTAAAAAATTGTCAAGACCTCCATAATTCAGTACCAAAATGAAAGTAGAATTTCATATAGGGTTTGCTTGATTGTGGAAATATTTTAATTTGAAAACCCAAATTAGTAGGTAGAAGTTTTCTAATTAATGCAGAATTATCCATTGGGTATCATTAAATGATTCATCAAGTATATTTCATGAATACATGGGAACTCTTAACCACTAATTCTACAATGAAGGTGTATAGTCCTTAATAGATGGTTGTCAAGTTACATTTAAATCAGTTTCCATTTAGGAGTAACTGAAATATTACATAGATGTATCTAATTATGCAAATGGTGTTCAAAATGTATAAACATAAAGACACCAGAATAATAGACCCACTAATTTTAGTACTTCAAAATATAGCATTTGAAGGTTTTTTGAATTACTTTAAAATAATTTTAAACTTTCAGAATCACTGTGATAGGCATATTCTTATACCCACTGTAGGAAATAATTATATTAGTACTGTGTAGAATAGCCTAAAGAAATGAACTATGAACTTTGGAGGCAAGTTAGGGAACTCATTAATAGGAATATGAAGAAATTTGTAAGAAACTATGCAAGAAAATAAAAATTTCCATGGATGATGGGAAATGACTTTGCTGTTTTGATGTCATTGATAATTGAATGTCAACTCATCTACCTTCCCACCTAATTACAAACAATCACAACTCCAGTTTTCTGAGTAGTCACATGGCATGCAATAAAGAGTTGGCCCTTGAACAACATGGATTTGAATTCTATAGGTCCACTTATATACTGATTTTTTTTCAGTAGTAATTGTTCCAGTGTTATAAACAGTTATGCTTGGTTAAATCCAAGGATGCGGATATGTAGGAACTGGTGGTACATGGCATATAGGGAGGGCTGAGTATAAGTTATACACAGATTTTCTATTACCTGGGGGATTGGTGCCCCTAACCCCAGCATTGTTCAAGAGTCAACCATATGCCCTCAAAATAGTTTTGATTTTACCCCCTCCCCCACCAGTTAATACCAGTTTGATTCTTGAGCATTGACCCAACCCAACTCTGATTGTGTAGGAATTAAAAGAGACCCTTCACAATGGTATTAGCACATAAAGAACCATATTAAAGTATTTGAAAACAAATATTCCATTTTAGGCTCTCATTTAGGACAGTAGAAAACTGAAAAAAAAAAAAAGCAAGGAAGATGCTTGACAGACAAATATAAGGAATGTAAGGTATTATTGCTCTCAATGGATTTTTGACATAATCTTTTTCTGTGTACAAATGAATCCTCCGCTTAAGGCCATCACACACTAAAATTTGTTTTCCTGAATGCACAGGTACCTCTGTTCTACAGGTGACAGCCACTGATGCAGATGACCCTACCTATGGAAACAGTGCTCGGGTGGTTTACAGTATTCTCCAGGGACAGCCCTACTTCTCTGTAGACCCTAAAACAGGTTAGTGCTTTTATGGCTAATTTGTGTACAGATGCATGCTGCAATCAAATAAACCAATGTTTTTATTTCTGTGTACTCTCCTACCTTAGGCATTGTTATTTTAGCACATTAAAAAATGACCTCACTTTTTCTAAAACAATGTGATTGAATAAATTAAAGATAAACGAACTGTTCTCCTAGATATTTGATTATCCATCATACCAGTAAAAAGCTTCTTATCTTTGCATATTTCTGTGGCATTTAAAGAAATGCTGTCTATTTAAAACAGAGATTACATAATGCTTCAGCCCTCAAGTTTTACATTACATGAAAGAAGTTAACTGAGCATAAAACCAAGGATATATAAGTGTTTGTTAAGGAAAATTATGAATTCTATTCTATTTCATCTCTTCTCTGTGATCAAAATCATCATATCATAGTATGTGATGCCAAAATAATAATGAAGTGTACGCAATAATTCATTATAAGATTATGTATGCTATAGCAGCATAATCTGAAAACCACAAAAATCTCATGACTTCTCGACAATTTGTTAATAAAAACTTTGCTAAGGCTAAACATAAACCCATTTTTAATGTATCCAAATAGTAAATAATGTCTTAAGTTTTATAAATCATTTCTAGGATACTCATAATCAGGAGACACAGATGAAGCAGTGATAGGTCCAGGATGCTCTTGCAGTTTCCTATATCCTTTCTGGTCATGTTAGAAGTATTCTGAATCAGATCTTTAAGTAAAGGGCACGATCTTTACAAGATCTTCAAGTAAATGGCACAGCCACATAACTAACACAGGAGAGTCATATTTGGTCATAAATATCCCCTTATATAGTTATGCAGCATATAACACATTTTTTTCAGAGAACCCGCATCAATAAGTCTGCAGACTATACACTCACAAACACATTGTATGCATGTATGTACATGCACATGTACATGAATTAGTCAATTAACTGTCCTTTTAGAGAGCCCAACATTTATTTATGAATAAATACTATGGTTACTTAATAGAACATTCCTAGGATAGAGACTTCTTATTTGGATTTTAAAACTTTCCACATATTTCTTGAATTTATGAAAAACTTATTAAAAATATGAATTCTTTGTGTTTCTGTATGTCTGAGTATCCACCTGAATGTTCGCACCTCTTGGTGTGAGTACATGCAGGTGTGCGTGTGTGTATGTGTGCATGCACACATGCTTATTTACTCTGGATAAAGAAAGCTGGTCACTGAGGGCAAGATTTGACTAGTATTAAACTCTGCTGTAGTTTGTATTTTAGTGAAGCAAGTACATCAACAACACAATATTCAAATAAAGTTTCATTTGGTTGTATATATTTATTATAAGTTACTTAAGTACTTCAGGTAACAAAAAATTATCTGAAACATATATAGGCTGCTATTCAAATACTACTCTATGAAATTATCTTTGCTCCTACAATTTTTTTGGTCTTTCCCTTAAGAAAAATGATTTTGTGAATGAAATGTATGCCTTGATGTTTATATGTTTTTTTAATTTCAATATTATATTGTCTGAATCATCATGGGATGCTGTGGATGTATGTCCTACTACAAAGATTATTAAATATGCAAATCTCTTAGACTGTTGTCTGTAGAAAGTGCTAAGAGGGATTATAAAAAAACATGCTGAGTATTCTCTTTGAGGCTGATTTTTTTTTTGTAATGTAAGCTTAAAAGACCTATTATTATGTAATTTAACATCCTGAGAACTAACGAGTTTTAGTGGAAATTGTGTTTTAAATAACTAGAATAAAATACATACAAATATATTTAAAATTAAGGAATCAGTTACTAGAAATGGAATGTTATATAAGAAATATTGGGATAGAAGTTACTTATAAATGTACCTTTTAACAGTAATACTTTCATTCTATCCTCTCATTTGGCATGACTATATCACAACATTTCCAATTAGTGCTTTTAACGAAGAGTAGTTAAAATAAAGCAAAACTTTTGTGTCCAAATAGAATCATTAGTGTTTATCTTTAAGATCAGGACTTTGGGGTTGTCTTGTTTCCATTATGTTAAGAAGTACATTTTGGTACTTATCCTGATTTTCCAATGACAAACTGCCAATGAGGACTTGTTTCCTATTATATTAACTATGTATGGATTGCTATATCCAGAGAAAAGAATTGTGTGTCTTGAGTTACTAGACTATGCACAATTTGCTTAGTAAGGTATGTACTGTTTTATACTTAAATCCTATTAATCAATATGATGAAACAAATATTGTGAATAATTTATCACTTCATATAAGTTTGTTGAGGTAACTACTTCATGCCATTTGCTTAATACCCTTTAAAGAGTGATAGTTTAACCTTACCACTTGAAATATGCAGAAGACTATGAAACAGTAAAGGAGATGACAGCAAAATATAAAAGATATATAATATTTCTGGCCAGATATATAAAAATCTTGTTAATGTAGGCTTAATGAGGATAATTCTACTTAAATATATTGTTTTTAATTCAGCAAGAAAACACTTTTAGTTATTAAGTGGTGGACCAGTTTCATGTTCATGAAAACTACTCACCCTAAGAAATGCATTTTGAGGAAGGCAGCTAAGTGGGTAAGTCACATAGAATGGTCAGAGAACCAGAGTCAAAAGAAATCTGGGCTAATGGTTGTTTATTAACACAGCTCAAATCTCAACTACTCCAGTTAATATATTGTCAATTGCTTTTAAAATAAATCTGTATGTTCAAGATTTCTTTGCTTTAGAAACTATGGAATTTATGCCAGGTGGTGATAGAAAAAGCTTAAAGATTGAGTTGCTACAAAAGGGTTACTTCCCTTGACTTAGGTGGAAGATAAAACCTGAAATCTACCATGTCTCTTTCCAGGGTCTTGGAAATAGAATGGTGAATTCACAAAGGCTGGATGTACATTTTTAAATTCAGACTGCAAATATCTTAGTGGTCCTGGTGTTTATAGCCACTTGATTTTCTCTGCTAGCTCTTTCGCAGTCAAAAACTTATGAATTACTTGTTATTTTAGCTGGTACATATATGGTAAGTTATGCCTGTGCCTATTTCACATGGAAACATGTTGAATCTTTCTGATGTTCAATTAAGGAACCTGAAAACCTAGATTAAAACCTAATATCAGGGAAACAGAGGGATATACTGTTTTACAAAAATCTTATTTAAGCTTTATTTACAATTGTTTAAAGTGCTAGCTATGGTGAGCACCAGCTCTTTTGACCGTAATTAACATGAAACATGTAAATCACCAATAGTCAATAATGATGTTTATGTATCTGTGTAAATGGTACTCAGTGATTTTCAACCACACACCTAAAAAAGACTATTGAGACATTTATGTGGTTTAATAAAGATTCACTTGTATCTTAAATTGTGAATCATTTAAATGGAAAACATAGCAGCTAAAAAACTTTCTGTTGATAAATTCTACATTTAATTTTCAGTTTTGTACAAGTAATAAGACTAGAAAGGCTACCTTTTAATTATATACAAAGAGCACACCAGTTACTCTTTTTATCAACACTGCAAGTGTATGTTAGCCCTTGAGTGATTTTTGCAATATGGTGTTAAAAAAGGGTGATCATCAGATTTTAAATATTTTGTCAGTCAGATCTTTCTACATTAATGACATATGTTCCACAGGACACAGGATAAGTTGACATCAAATAAAATGCATTACACCTAGTGATGCCTATTGGTTCTAAAGACACAAATAATATTATAACTTCTTTTTAAAAGCCATTATTGTACATATAATAAATAAAGATCTAGCTGGTCTGAAAAAAAATTTACTCATGTTATAGTTTAGTTAATATAGTAAAGTAATCCATATTTATTATTTTTCCAAGATCCCAAGGTTGATTCCAAAATGACTTGGGGATATTTCATGGTCAGATCCTAGAATGCACTTAGTAAACTGACCAAGCTACTTAAATTTCAGGCACCTGTTTCCTTGTATGTGTGTGTGTGTGTGTAAAATATTTATATATATATATTTATATACATATAATTATATATAATATTTATATACATATTTATAATTATATATAAATCATATATTTATAATGATAATCTCCATTCCAGTGAGGAAAGTTATATAATGCCTTTATTTCGTCCAGTTATTGGGAAAATAAAGGCATTCCTAAAGTTCCCCCATTTTGCCACTTTTCCTTTATGATTGAGAATTTCCAAAATTACTACATAGTGCACTATATGAGTTTGAGATAGTCTTGAGATAGTCCTATCTAAAGTAGAAAAAAGGATTTTGTATGAAAGAAATTTTAGTCCTAATCACTATCAAAATTTTCAAAAGTGAGAGTTCCAGTTCCACTATTAAATTTTATGTAGTTAAATTTCTTTTCAAAATTTAAAATGAAGTTTTTTTATAAATATTAATAAGAGAAATATAATTTTAGAAAACATGGAATGGTGACTTAAAGAGAAATAAAGTTAAGCAAAATAACTAGCCTTTTATCTATAGAAGTTAATGCCCCAACTCAGAATAATGTTTCTAGATGAGGCAAAGTGGCATTCATGATGTTAAATAATTAATGCATAGATTTCATTCTCAAAAATAACCTTTTCTTAACGTTTTGTAGCAGAAATCAATAAACTAGAAAAACACACTTAGTGGAAGTCTTCAATGAGTTTCCTAAGATGTAATTGAAAACAAGGATTGTGACATTCTTCAGTTTTTATGATGTAATTAAATACATCAACAATTTTGGTTCTATTTAACCTCTTCGATTTTTTTATGATTTTTATTTTTTTCCATTATAGCTGGTTTACAATGTTCTCTCAATTTTCTACTGTACAGTATGGTGACCCAGTTACACATACATGTACACATTCTATTTTCTCACATTATCATGCTCCATCATAAGTGACTAGACATAGTTTCCAGTGCTACACAGCAGGATCTCATTGCTAAGCCATTCCAAAGGCAATAGTCTGCATCTATTAACCCCAAGCACCCCATCCATCCTACTCCTCCACCTCCCCCTTGGCAACCATAAGTCTGTTCTCCAAGTCCATGATTTTCTTTTCTGTGAAAAAGTTCATTTGTGCCATATATTAGACTCTAGGCATAAGTGATATCATATGGTATTTGTCTTTGTCTTTCTGACTTACTTCATTCAGTATGAGGGTCTCTAGTTCCATCCATGTTGCTGCAAATGGCATGATTTTGTTCTTTTTTATGGTATAACCACTTCACATTTATTCCAAAAATGAACACAAATTTGTTTGTGGAAAGTCAGTATATGTTCAGATAAAAGATGTAAAGTACCTTTAAATGCTTTATGGATTTCAATATTAATTTTTTCATAATTCTATATGAAATTTTACTTGAATATAGTTTTCTTTTCCTCAAAGCTATATTTTGTATTTATTAGTAACTAGGAAATTGAATGAAATATTTAAATCATAGTCCTCAGTATCTGTAGGAGGTAGAGTTTGCCAGAGTAGAATTTTTTTTTGTCAATTTTTCTTCCTCATAGCCTTTCCCTAACTCATATAACAATAATAATAACTGCATTCATAAATACTTGAGACACATTTTCAAATAATTTGCCTATGATTGCATACATAATTCAGAAAAATATTAATTGGTAATCCCAGTGCTAAAATATTTGCTTCTCTTAGAGAAAAATGGAATGCACTAACCCAATACTGTGTCATATCATCAATTTACTGAAACATAGTCATACTTTGTCTTCTGTAGGGAAGAATTTTAGATAATTCCTGAACTGCAGCAGAGTATATGGGATTAACAACACAGGAAGTCTGTTTTACACAGCATTTGAAAAATAGTGAACTATGGCTGACACAAGTAATTGTCTACTTAATATCTCTACCTCTCTTTGCTGATCCTATCAGAACTCTGATTTTGCTCAATTATAGCAGCACGATATAACTCAGTTAAAAAGCTAGATTTCCCAGCCTCCCTACTGTTTCAGTGACTCAGTTCTGGCCAGTGAGATATAAAGGAAAGAACACTGGAGGTTTCTAGGAAAGTTTTGAAATCTCTATATCAGTGCCAATGCTTCTTCTTTTGTTCTTCCGATCTTCTACATTTAAACACATATGTAATCCCTGGAAGTACAGTAGCTATCCTTTCACAACAAGCACACAAGATTAAAGTCATGTGCAAAAAATTGCTGAGCAAAAGGCTGGCAGGGTAGTCACTCTGGTTATGTTATTCTTACGTATAGGCACATATAGTGCTGAGAGCTGGATTTTTGTGAATTGTGCTTTGCAGGATGGTAAATCACCTTGACAGCATAATGCACTGGTTGGGCAGGTAGAGATCAGGCTCCCCAAGATGACTTTCATTCCTTTCAATTCAAAATCCATGATCCGCTGAGAGCACACTACTCGCTGGATATGAGGAGCCATTTTATTGTTCTAGTGCCAATACTAAAGTGGAAAAGGAGATTTGTCATACAGACTTACACTAAATATCAAAAGTCATACTAATTGTTGGTATTTGCGGGATCAGAGAATGGAACCAAAGGCAATTTGATACTCCATTGAGAATGAATTATTAAAAAAAATTTACTGTTTTCAAGAAGCAGTAAAGTATTTTAAAGGCACTATATCTGTCAGATAACTCTCCCCTTGGGTAGCAAGGATATCATCATGTCCTGTTGACATGAACAGAATTAGTAATATATATTGAATTTAATTGCTTTAGGTATAGTTCTCATGAAACAAAATTATAGATTGGTGTTCTGTGTTAGTCATTTAAACTGTTTGTTGCAGCCTCAAGTGGATCCATATAATTGAATCAGCTTGAAACGGATACTTAAGTGAATTTCATGGTACATACATTAAACGTAAACAAAGCTATTAAACATGAAATGAAACCAATAGAATCTGCTTTTTCACAAGTGTCAACTTCTTTTAACAAAGTTGTCCAGCTATTACCAGGAAGGGAAAAAAAATCTCATTATAAATCATAGTGAAAAGAAATGATAGAAATTGTTGTTGGTTAAAAATAACGTGATTTATACCATATCCTCCTGGTAAAAAATAGATTTATCTTCTTTTGTATTGTCACTTCATCTATACTGTTCCTCAATAGTAACTGTCAAGGAAAAGTGCCAGAAATTAATATATCGGTATCTTTCGTCTTTAGCCAATAGCCTGGTAGTTTCTGAATCTTAAATAGATGGGAAATTTTCCAATTGTCTTGTTTAGTCCTCAAACCTAATTAAACATCATCTCTGCAATGCAACTATCAGGCAGTTCAGTATTTCCCTCATCCCTTTATATTTATTCTAAGAGGCTACTTCTTTCCCTGCCCCTGAATGAAATATACTGCAGTCCTATTGACTTCCTTAGGCTTCTCCCTAATCAAATATCTTAGACATTTAAAATGAAATCTAGACTGCCTTAAGATAATATTATTTATATCAATTCTCTATCTCCCAATCAAACTATGCATTTCAGCCAAGCATGATTTGTGCATTATCTTTCCCCTTAGACTGTTACTGTATTCTTTAGTCAGAACTAATCTCTTTGATCTTCTACCTATTTCATAGACCTCATAAAACATAGTAAATATTCCTTTAGCTCACGTTATTTCTTTCCTACTCTGAGATGATCTTTTTTTCTTTGTTAATTGAATATATTTGACATGTAACATTAACGTAAGTTTAAGGTGTACATTATGATCATACATTTACTTGTAATTGCTGATGTAGTGATTTTTATCACATATAATTATAGCACAGTAGTATTACCGTATTCTCTACACTGTGCATTAGATCTCTATGGCTTATTTACTATTCCTTACAAGTTTGTACCCTTAAACACTGTAACTCTAATCCTTCCATCCGAACCATTCTATGGTAACCACGATTTTACTCTCTACTTTTTGCATATTTAACTTTTTCAAATTTCACAGAGAAGTGATATCATGACAGCCCTGCTAGGGTGTGAACATGGTCATATTTTCGTTGCCTTCCAGACTGGGTCCCACATTGTGCCTTACAGGTGGAAATATGTTTCTAATTATTGAGCAGATATATTATCTAACTTTAACTACACAAGTTTATAACCTTTCTGCAGAAAAAAATGATTTATTCTCATTGCAACCTTTGATTTTTTATTATTATTATTTTTTCTTATATTTTCTAGAACGTGCCTCATCTTTAGTCTTCTATAGATATCTTTTAAATTTATCAGTCATGTAACCTTCTAGTTTAGGAGCTGTCTCAAATGAATGCCAGAAAATTAGTATGTAAATGCTGTTAGAAAACTAAGTATTTTGGGACATTGCCATTAAAAAAAATCATTTGTAAGTTGCAAGATCATACAGAAAGCTATTATTCCTTAGAAACAAAAGCATGCTTTTTTCTGTATATAATTGAAAAATGAATTCCCAGAATGAAACTCCTTGAGATTTTCCATTACTCATCTTTGTATTATGTGATATATAGCAGACAGCACTATTTATATTTATAGTAATCAAATATGATTTGGGAAGGGAGGATTTCCAAAATAACACTAGTTTCTAATATCAACTCTTGCTTCAGGTTATTACAATAAATTACTGTAATTATTTCATGTTTCAAAAATCTTCTTTTCTTCTATGTATTGACTTTATTCAGGTTGAACATGTGAATCAGAGAAGAATAATGAAATTTTGGTTTTAAGAATATTTATTTTTTTCTACTCCCTCTCATTTTCCTTTTTCTTTGGTCTTATGTCCCTAACTCTTCCAACTTTTTGCAGTAAGCCTATCTTAAAATTTAACTAAATGGTGCCAGCTCTCCCATCCTTGCAGTTGTGGGAAGAAAACTGCTGTGACAGGATTGTTAAGGGTCCTGGTTTGGGAAGTACAAGCAGGGAAGAAGCTTCTCCTCTGCTTGCCAGGTCCTAACTCCAGTTTTAACTCTTAAGGCAACTGCCTTCAATCTGCTTCTGCTGGAGAAGTGTTGCCAGTCTTTCATCGCCCAGAACACTACTCACAACGGATCCTGGGGGAACTAGAAGTTTTTGAAGGTTGATGAAGTCAACTTGAAAAGGAAAGTTAAATGTTCCAGATTCTTCATTAATCTCTATCATAAGAGATTTAAACTGCTATTGTATTTCAGAGGGGTCCCCTCTCCCTTACTCTTTAGGCCATTTTTTCTTATTTCCATCTTCTCAACACCTTCTAGAGTGTTTGATTATTATTATTACACAGAGAACCACAGACCTTCTTTTGCTTCACTTCTCTTCACCTGACACCCACAAGAGGGCTTTCGCCTTCTTCAAGCAATAATACAGAAGGGGTTGTTTTCTTCTAAGAGTAATTGTCCTCAGAGGCATGTCACCTTCTTTTAAAACACATGCATATCCTTTTTTTTTTTTTTAAGCCACACCCCCAGACAGCATGTGGAAGTTCCCAGACTGGGGGTCAAATTGGAGCTACAGCTGCTGGCCTACACCACAGCCACAGCAACATGAGATCGAGACACATCTGTGACCTACACTATGGCTCTCAGCAATGCTGGATCCCTGACCCACTGAACGAGGCATGGGATCAAACCTACATCCAAATGGACACTAATTGGACTGGTCTCTGCTGCACCACAATGGAAACTCCTGCATTTCCTATCTTGTTAATTAAATATTTCCCCACATATGCATGGCTTAAACATTTGAATTTTTCAGTCATATTTCTCACTCTTTTCTACATCTCTATTACCAGTTAGTTTTATTGACAGTAATTGACTCACTGCAGTCATTCTTTTTTCTCTTTGTATTTCTTGACCTTTGCTCATTTTCCTTCTTCAACTTTTGTTTTCTCACTATATTACCCCATGTTAGTCACTCTAATTCTCATGCTTAAAAAAAAAAAAAAAAAGGTTTTCTAATTTTTCCTCTGACTCTGATAACAAAAGAGTTACACAAAATGAGAACTATTTTTGTTTGTTTGTTTGTTTTTGTTTTTGTCTTTTTTCTGTTGAGAGCTGTACCCGCAGCCTATGGAGGTTCCCAGGCTAGCAGCTGAATTGAAGCTGTAGATGCTGGCTTACGCTACACCTACAGCAAGGAGGGAGCCAAGCCTCATCTGTGATTTATACCACAGCTCATGGCAACGCTGGATCCTTAACCCACTGAGCAAGGCCAGGGATTGAACCTATGTCCCCATGGATACTAGTTAGGTTTGTTAACCACTGAGCCACCACAGGAACTCCAAGAATGAGAATTGTAAAGAAACTGTTAGGATAGTAACAGCTCTATGCAATAACCATGGGCTATTCTTGTGAGGAAAAAAAAAATAAAAGCCCTTCCTACTGGGAATGTTCAGGTACAGGAATACACGCACAGCTGCGCAGCCCTGGGAGTCCTCCAGAATGTGCTGACAGGCAAGCTTTGCCCTAGGCACACCCGTGCTGGCAAAAGACCCACAGGAGACCGTCATTCTTAGTTTGTGAAGCATTCATCCAAAACAGGAGTAAGTTAGGTATTAAGAGATGAGAGCTTTAAGGTCCTGATCCTTCCCTGTGCAGACCTCTGAGAAATAAAATAAATGCAACTATGTCATAAATAGCTTTGAAACCTCTGCTATTTATCTGCCTATAATATAATATTACACATTATAATTATTATAAATTATATAGAGGTATGTATCAGTGTCATACACAGTTATGGCCCACAGTTGATATTTGTTCCACATTCTTGAAGCATTTATTCATGTATTCATTGTGTGAATAAATATTTATGATGCCTTAGATGCAGTGTTTTCCTCTGCTGGATGAGCATTTATGGTTTTACTTATGGTTTTACTGACACAACCTCTACACACTCAAAATGCTCAGTTCCCTCTGATATCATAACTTGAAAACAAATCCAGCAACAGAAGTTTGCCTGTCAAAATGGTTCATTTTCCACATCCACTCAGTCCTGCCAAACACTGGGGCGCTGTGCCCTCTAGCTGACTGCTTGATTGACACCAGATGTACCTGATGAATAAAAGCTTCCGCCAGAAGGGGCTGTCTTTTGTTTTAGGCACTTGAAAACTATATGTAAATACAGTCAATAATATTAACACTTCAGTCTTCTCTGAGTTTAATTAAGAGCCAGGTAAGTTGAAAACATGGAAACAGTTTTAGTTTTTAGAAGTAATTGTTCTCACATCTGTAGTTGTATAATGATCATAACAGTCCAATTTCACAGGATTTCCATCCCACAGCCCAAGCACATCCCCCCACCCCCAAACTGTCTCCTCCGGAGACCATAAGTTTTTCAATGTCTGTGAGTCAGCATCTGTTCTGCAAAGAAGTTCATTCTGTCCTTTTTTTAGATTCCACATTTGCACACCCTCTGGAATTCTTCTGGACTATGAATTATTTTTAGTATTTACTCAACTTTTTCCTCCCTCCATCCTCAAAACCATTAACCGCTTCCCTTGAGCCCACCCCCTGGACTTTGTAATACAATATTTATTCACCACCCCAATAAATTGATAGTTTAGTTGATAATTTATGTAAAAATAGTAACACAGCACAGCACTAACAGATAATAAGAATACATTCCAAAACCTTCAAATACGTCATCTTTTCCTTGGAACTCTCTGCCACCAAGAAGCTTTTTTTCTTTTTTAGTGTGACTCAAACCTCTCATTTGATTTTTATTTTTTTAAGATTTTTATTTTTTCATTTATACTTGATTTACAATGTTCTGTCAATTTCTGTTGTACAGCAAAGTGACCCAGTCATATATATATATATATATATATATATATATATATATATATATAAAGTATTAATTGTTCTCTGTTCAATACTTCTTAAGTATACAGCTTTTTATCTGTAGTTGTGGTTCTAAATCTTTATGTTGCCTCAACATCTTTCAGTATTCACATTCATCACACATTCTATTGAGGGATATGAAAAATGATGCTTCTCCATGGACCAAAGCAAGAAAATGTTGGAAAGTATGAGAAGAAAGTAGAATACTCAACAATCAACTTATTGAAACTGGAGGCTAAAGCTTTTGATTTTTTTTTTCCAATTTCTTTATCATCTCTTTCACAATGAACCATTATGATACACCATTTGTGGGCTATCTCAATCAAATCATGACTCCCAATAACTACATTTATGTGAGAAAATGAGCATGACACAGTGGTAAGAGTTAATGGTTATGACTTCAGAAAAGTAATTTGTTCTGAGTCTCTACTTTGTCATCTGACTATTTTACATCTCACTGTAAAATGAGAAAACCACTGAGTACTTTACATGGTTATTTTGGAGATTAGAGACAATATATCTAAGATACCCTAGATAGCTCCTAACATTTGCTGGGCAGTTGTGAAATACATATCAATTTTGACTAGTATAATCTTGGTTTACATTTATATGCATATAAATAGATTATTCTTTTTTTTGTTTTTGTTTTTTGCCTTTTTTAGGGCCACTCCCGTGGCATTTGGAGGTTTCCAGGCTAGGAGTCTAATCGGAACTGTAGCAGCCGGCCTACACCACAGCCACAGCAATGCCAGATCCGAGCTGTGTGTATGACCTACACGGCAACACTGGATCCTTAACCCACTGAGCAAGGCAGGGATCGAACCTGCAACCTCATGGTTCCTAGTCAGAATTATTAACCACTGCTCCATGACGGGAACTCCAACATTAGATTATTCTTGATATGAAACATGCCTACTTTATTTTTGTTTATCCTCATCTCCTAGTATACAACATTATATTAGGATAAGTAATGAAAACATGTCTGTTGCCATTTTGTGTTACATGTTTTTTACCAAAATTTAAAGAAAAGAGACAAATGTCTGTTGCCTTAAATTTAATTTTCTCATCTTCTTAAAACTTTTCTTGCCATTTCAATGATTTTCCATTTGTTTATATATGCACCATTGAACAGTAGGGGGTTGTTTGTTCCATGCAAGTGCAAAACTATATTCTAAGCAACCATTGGAATTAAATTTACAACTGCTATTCACAGAATAATTTGTATGGAGTCTCATACATTCAGAAGCTAGGTAATTTTGATGGGGCATAGGATAATGATTAGTTTAGGCAAATAATTGATTTTTTTTTTTCAAAAGGTGAACTAGGACAGGGATATCTCCAGGAGAAATGTTGTGTGAGTACATCAAGTAATGTCTAGAACAGATTGATCCTATAAGACTCTTTTAGTCTAAGGATGTATCTTCAGAATATGGACTGTACTCCTTAGTGGAAAGACTTGGAATCTGCAAACAATGGTCTCACTTCTCTTTTTGAAGTATAATTTGGAAACATTATTTAGCCTTTCAAAAACCTATTTTCAGGGTAGTTGGGAGCATTGAGTAAGGCAATATAAATGAGCACATATGACCTGATTCAAAATAACATGTGATAAGAGATTAAATGTGTGTATACAATCAGTGAGTATGCCTGTGCATGTGTCTGTATTGAATAAATATGGAATGAGCCTATTAATAAAATCCCCCAAATATCACTGAAATATTTCTATATTAGAAAAACAGAGTTATCAGCTAGAATACAACATGAATTATTTCAAGACAGAGGGAATGCTAATTAGGTATAGCTCATGCTATATTCATTCTTGTTGGGAAGGAGGGAGCCTCAGTTATTTTTAGGGTCCCTTAGAGAAGAAGATTCAGTTATGTTTGGGACCCTTTGGAGAAGAGATATAGAATGACTTGACTATCCTAAGGCATATATATGATGGAAATTAACATTCTATCCTGTGCTGAGAGCATCCAGTTACCACTAACATCCTGCTATTTCACCTTCAGGTCAGGCCTTATTTGATAAATATTACTCTGAGGTCCCAAGGGTGTGATCAACTATTTATTATCTCTGAAGGAACATCAACATTGAAACCTGTACATTTAGACCTCTCTCTTTCTGTCCTTCTTCTTTCTTTTTCCACACTTGTCATTTTTATAGAAATATGGCTTTATTTTAATTTCATACACACAGTTATCTAAACGTATTCAATGTTTGTTTTTAATGGATAAGAATTATGACAATTTTCATTTTTTTACTATATTGTTTCCTATCTACAACATTCTACTCATGCAATGACTTTGGATTTATGGTAATTTTTAACACATAGTTTTAAACATATAGCTATTTTAAAGATAACTTTTGGAAGCATTGTTTATTGAATCAAATTAGACATATGCAATATGGAAAACCATATTCTTGACCTTTGGTTTCCAAGGATTACTATCACAGATTTTATTTTTCTGTGTATCGACGAAGTTGTAATACAATTAGCTCTAAACAAAAAAATAACAAGTCTTTCAATTTCAAAGTCCCAAATTATAAAATAGTGGTGATGTTCTTAGGAAAAAGCAGATGAAAGTAATACTTTTCAGAAGATTTTCATATTTGAAAATATGAACTCACCAATTATTTCACCCAAATCGTCTCATTATCAAGAATGTGGCTGATTCTGGAATACAGGCTAGAGTTTCTGGTTCTCAAATGAATATAGCTTGTCACACTAAGATGGCCCGAGTTTGATAAAACAGCACATATGACAAACAGAGAGTTTATCTGTGACTGAGAAACTGCAGCATTTACAATATTTAAAGATGTTCCCATTGGCCAGGGACAGAAAGTAGATTTCATGTGGATTTTCCATAATGCATCCCCAACTAAGAGACAGGCAAGACTAGAAATTACTTCCCTAGATGAGGCCCATGTTCATCTGGGGAAGATAGAAGCAGATCACCAAATAAGCATCACAAAGGCCTAAATGGATTGACCCTACTCTCTCTCTCTGTGGGAACTCATGGAATACATCCAAGGCTGTCCTCATTACTTTTTTGTTTTGTAATCTAAAGCCATTTTTATTACCATGCCCACCCTGTGGGTCACTGGAGTGAAATGTTTTTAATCTTTCCTCTTGTGACCTGAAAAAAAGTGTATTATCTTTTTGCAGAAATACTGAATTTTCCTTTGTCCTTCCTTCCTTCATTCAAAAGCTTGGGTGTTTTTTTCAGGAGTATTGTCATACCACTATGCCAATTTTCTTCTGATGATTCTTTAGTGTCATGAGAAGACATTGACAGATTTATGAATAAATCTTAAATACAATGATCCATGCTTTATAGTGTGTTAGTACCCTGACTAATAAAATGGAATTTTTAAAATCACACACTAAAGATTCAAATATAAACTGCTTATGGAAACCAGTATGCCTACAGTCAAAATGAATACACATTTAATATTCAATTTTGCATTTAGGATACAGTTTAACTAATGTATGTGTTTTATGTTCTATTAACATGAATTATGTTAAATATGTCACTGAGATTGATTTATAGATAATTATTCTCATTCCAATAAGCCATGAGATTTAATTTCCTTTTGTATTTGAAAAGTCAGAAAATCACTTGCAGCATTTGCCATATACTGGGATATATGTGGAAGGGGAATCATATTTTTAGAACATAAAACAAGTGTTATTTTCTACTTCTTTGGATATTTTCTTTTTTAAAAGAATTATGTTTCAACTGAACCTTCTGGTTATTTCTGTAACTCATTTAAAGGCAAAATTACTCATTGTAAAATTCATTTCAATTGAAGGAATGAATTATTCATTCATTCAGTCAGTATTTCTTGCCTGCCTGTATGTGTAAGATGCTGAAAAGTTAACTTTCATTCAGTTAATGGAATAAAATCAAGGCCTAAATTGCTGACAATATCTTCCTTTTCAATTAAAAAAAAATTACAAGGAAACAAAAAGAAAACTTCCAAACTGGCACTCACAGTTATTTAAATTAACAATGTCCACCATATTTTTCCCGTAGAATGAGATGAATATGTCCAATGTTATTTGAAGACACTTTTATAAATAGTAAATGCATTCAGTCTTATTGAGAACAAATGGGTGGCTCCTGTGATTTGCCCATAGATGATAAATCATGTTCAAAACAGGATCCAACTGAGAAAATGTGGTCAATGGTGACAGCATTGAGACAAATTTAGCTCTCTCTGTCACTAAATGTTATGTTGATTATGCAGTATCACTATTCCCTCTGTAGCTTATCTTTGCCCATAAAGTACACTGACACTTACAAATCCTTCTAAGTTTATTATCATAAATGTATTTTTGACCTCTAAATCAAGATGCAAGTTTTTACAAAAGTGTTCATAAAATATGTACATGAAAGCTTTATAGAGATGAAAAAATTATACTTAAGCTAATGGTCTTTATTAAAAATTAATTAAATTCCATGGAATTATGGCTACTACAGCCTATTAAACCATTTTTAGATCATAACAAAATAGAATAATGGGGCTTATTTGTCCCATAAGATGTTTATGTGGCACTAGGAATGTGGTTACCCTAAGGATGAATAATCCACTACAGTTAATTGAAACACAAATGGTCTACAGTTACCTAATATTTGAAATCTCTGAAAGAAAGCACTGGATTTGCTTTTAGTAATTAGTCTTTTCTGTGGGGACTAGTAAAACTATGTGGTTTAACAAAACTCCCTCAAATTCCAATAAAAATTCTAGGTTTTCACTTGCTTCCGAAGCTCAGGTTTAAAGAGACAGTTATTTGAATGAGAGGTAATATTGCATTTTCTTTGAAGTCCAGACATGATCTGAAAGAAGAATAAAAAATTACTAGTGAGCTCTGAGAAACAAATTTTATCAGGGAGTTAACAGTACACCCAGATTCAGATGATAGGGTTGCATTTCTGTGTTGACACATACTCCCCCTGTGGCCCAATTAAGCCAGTTCTTGCCCCTGAGCTTCAGTTTTCTTCCCTATAACATGGGAATTAAAAGGCCTCCCTTAATTTCCTGTCAATTAGATAGATGTGAATATTAAAAATCTTACATACATAGACACACATATGCAGATTCATACACATATAAAGCTTCATGTGTACTAAGGAATTATCATTACAGTATAATTTAATTGTAAGAAAGTGGTGCTACGATGTATATTCTAAGTAAAAAAATGAGGAAAATATATATCTTATTTGACAATAAGTTAACAGCAGTGCAATCAACCCTATTTTGACTTCTATGTTTGAGACTGTGCTCTAGCTTTTGATTGATGATGTTAAATATGAACCCACGACTGGTTCACATTTGTTTCTCCTCCTCACCCACAGAAGGAAATTTCATTTCGGTTGTAGTGGAAGTTAAAGTTTGCTAAACTTGGTGCTTGCAATAAATTCTGACATTGACCTTTAGAGGTGAAGTTGTCCAAAGTGTCAGCTCAGATAGCACTAACCTCTTCCTGATTGCAACCCCCAGGATGTTGATTGCCATGTGGAAACCCGTGTAAAGGACAAGCCCATGAACCATTGTCAGTGAAGGAACAATAATTGCAATTGTATGACTATTTTTACAACTGATTGTATGTCAGGCAAAAAAAACTCTATTACACTTTTAGTCTTTGAATATGTTCTAAATTTTACCTGAAATATACAAACTCTTTCTATTGTGCGAGCAAATAGCGATCATTCATTTGGTCTCTTTCTAGGTAGCAGATAATATTTAACATTCAAGAACCACGCAGCCTTAGATCTAACACTGCTGTGATATTTTTGAACACTATCCTTTGCAGCAAAGATAAAACATAACCACAATTTATGTCACTAATGTGTACTTGTTCAATAAAAAAAATCATTATTTTGGAGACACAAGGTCAATGCAGAAGAAAAAATAATTATGAGTGTATCCTTCCAGCAAATTGCTGCATTGTTCTGTATGCACACATGTCGTCCTGGAGCTATAATTTTATCCCCATCTATTTTACACATGCACGCATGGATGTGTGCACACAATCATACAACCACGAAAGAGGTATTCTGTTGTGCTACAGGAAATCAAGTGGGTAAAAGACAAAGCTGTATGTTTAATCAACACTAGCTCCCTGAGCCCCACTCTGCTTCAGGCACTGTCATGTGTGCTCTTATGTACTTTCCCAAAGTGTAAGGAGAACTTCTCTTCTCTTGACATAACTGCACTTCTAGATATCCTTCTTGAAGTGTCACCTAAGCCTTCTGACCTTATTACATTATGTAAACCATCACACATAATTGACCTTGTCATTTATTCAGTAAATATCCATTAACATTCAATAAGCACTCATTAACATTCATCTCCCACAAAGTGCCAGAGACTAGTAGACAATAGGAATAAAGATAAAGATTTGCCCCCTGCACCCCCCCACCCCGCCCCTCACACACACATACAGAGATTAATTAGAAATTAACCTGAGAGTCTATGTACTGGGCATAGCAGTAATAGGATTGTTAAGCTAATGAAATACAGACCCAGGAATATTTAATACCTATTAATATCTACTGAAGTTTATATTTTGATTTCTTTAAGACTTGTTTTTGTGTGCTTTAACATATATCCAAGTTATTTTTCTTATTTTCTTGCTGTCAGAGAAGTTACAATATCAAAATACATGGCCGTATGGAGAAAATATTCTGGTTATCACTTATTATCATTCATTTTCATTAAAAATATTTTATTCAGCTTCCTAAATAGAATTTTGCTTAATCCCGCTATACTTTTCAGTCACTATTGCTCTGAACAGACTTTGAAACAATGGACTTGTGGGGAGAATGTGCAGCTTGAGAAAATAGCCTGAAGAAATTAAGTTTACCCTTACATATTGAAGAGATTGGATCTCTTGATGTGTTACATATTCCTTCTCATCCCCATAGGCTGGGTTGTGTTTGTGTGTCTGTTTTTGTAAATGTGTGTACATTACATACATATTATGGATGTAAAGTGTGCAAAAGAGGAAAATGGACAACTGTCTTAAATCTGAAATGGATCAGAAAAAAATTTGAAACAGAATTTGACCCAGATTTTTCAGCTTCAATTTTTGTGGTAATAGTTCCTGGAGGGATCATCTGATTATATTTTTAATTAGTTAAGATCCATATTTTGTAACCAAATTATAAGTAAAGTTTGAGAGAGATTAAAATAAACTGCCAAAGTGAGATGCCAAGAACTTTGAGGAATGGATATGAAGGGAGGTATAGATATCTAATCCTATAGAATTAATAAAATCCTTCACAATTACACATTCCCTAGAAAGATGTGCTTTAATTATTTTAGATGATTTTAATAGCTTTAACTTATTTTTTAATTTTTCAAAACAAATTTTTTTCAATTATTTTACATAATTTCTAAGAATATTTATTGTTTATTGTTTAAAATTGAAAACAATGTTTTATCTCTTGCTAATTCTGAAAGTGGATATTTAGAGGGGGTATGAATTTAAAATAGTGAGAAGACTGTTGTTGAAATAATTGTATGCTTTGAAATTTTATTTTATTTATTTGCTTTTGGGACCACATCCTGTGGCATATGGAAGTTCCCAGGCTAGGGGTCATATCAGAGCTGTAGCTGACAGCCTGCACCACAGCCACAGCGCCATCAGATCCAAGCCACATCTGTGACCTACACCACAGCTCATGGCAAAGCTGGATCCTTAATCCAGTGAGCTGGGCCAGGGATTGAACCTGCATCCTCATGGATACTAGTCGGGTTTGTTACCACTGAGCCACAATGGGAACACAATGCCTGAAACTTAATTTTAAAAAGTGTTGCTTGTAAACACTGTGTAAACATCAAAGATGGTTCAGAAGTTTATAAAATTAAAAGTAGAAATATCTTTTCTTTCTCATGCCCTCTTTTCTTTCTGAATGTTCTCTGTATTTTCAGAGAATTGTATATAAACACTTAATAAAGTTCTCTGTAGTTCAGAAACCTAGATCAAAATTTAGAATCTATAATGCTTAAGATCGTAAATCAACTCCTCACTTGATATTACAGGTGTAATCTTTTCCCTTAACCAAATTTCCTTAGAGAATCACTTTTCATCTTAGGTGACTATCTTTGATAAGTTGAAAGAGGTAAGGCTTTCCATTTATTTCAAATAAATTTAAATTAATTCAGAGTTATTACTATTTCAATATTTCTATAATAATGGCTTAATTAAAATCACATCATTTTCTAGAAGGTCAAACTACCCAATTTATTTTCCTTCATTCTTTGTTGTATTTTAAATCCCCCAACAATTTTCTCCACATTTTTTTTTTTGTCTTTTTAAGGCCACACCCACGGCATATGGTGGAAGTTCTCAGGCTAGGGGTCAAATTGGAGCTGTAGCTGCCAGCCTATGCCACAACCACAGAAATGCCAGATCTGAGCTCTGTCTGTGATCTATACCACAGCTCACAGTAATGCCAGATTCTTAACCCACTGAGCAAGGCCAGAGTTCAAACTTGTCTCCTCATGGATACCAATCATATTCATTACTGCTGAGCCACAACGAGAACTCCTCCACAAATTCTTATCCCTAGATTGAGATGATCCTTGACTGGGTGTTCATGGTAGGGAAAACATTTGTGATATTTCTACTTTTAATTTTCATTCCTCTGTTTCTTTGTGAATATACAAACTGAGTGAGTGAGTGAATTTGAAATACAGTGAGTTCTGCTATAAAGCTTGTTTCGTAAATGCAAATATACTCCAGTGTGATCTTTTTTTCATAATGCAAATTTTGCATTTGTTTATGCACTATTTTATCCATAAGAAAAACTAGGTGAACACAGAAGACTGCATCCAATTGAATACACAAAATGTGCACATACACACATTTCAAAATCTACCAGCTACCTCACTGCATGTATAATGAGCCCCACACCTACCCACATCAGGTGTCGAAACTTTCCCATCAGATTTCAGAGAACCCCCCTTCCATCACTTAACTGAAATTTAATTTGCAACTCTTCCAACACACACTTCAGTTTTTCTCACAGTAAAGTGCTGCATTTATGGTAGGATTAATATATTTCTTGGAGTTCCCGTCATGGCTCAGCGGTTAAACACAACTAGCATCCATGAGGATGAGGGTTTGATCCCTGGCCTCACTCAGTGGATTAAGGATCCGGAGTTTCCATGAGCTGTGGTGCAGGCTGTGGATGTGGCTCAGATCCCACATTGCTGTGGCTGTGGTATAGGCTGGTGGCTGCAGTTCCCATTGGACCCCTAGCCTGGAAACGTCCATATGCCATGAGTGCAGCCCTAAAAAGACAAAAAGACCAAAAAATATACATATTTCTTCATCATTTAGGAGGTCTAAATGGTTTTCATTAACTTCCTACCTTGTAATTTATTATGTTACTAACAAAGTTTTTGAGTATTATTTCCTCATCTAAACAAAGCTGTAATTTATAATTTCTAGCCTATATTTCCCATGCATATATTAAACATATAGCATATATAACAAAATATATAATTATATATATATTAGTACTATGGCTGAACATAATTTTATTATTTTTAAAATATTGTTCTATTAATTGCTTTCTTTTGTATCAATGCTTTTATTTTTTAAATGACACCTTGATCAGTAGACTTTTATTCATATACATTAATATATTGAGATAGGTGAGGGAGATTATGAGGTACAAATTTCCATTTAAAAAATAAATGATTCGTGGGTGATTTTATATAAAAAATAAGATACATGTTTAAATAATATTTTCATCTGTCTCTATTTCCTTGGTAGAAATATTGGTTTGCAGATTGTTGTTATTTTTAAGAAAACTATATCTTTTACAGTATTTCAAAAATACAAACTGACATCTGTGTGAAATGTAGGCTAATTTCTCCTGATAAATCAAAACAGTAGAACAATGGGTTTATGATCTTATAGGGATTATTGGAAATTTCTCAACTGGAAGAGAAAATGACCTGAAGAAGAAACAATTAAAAATTACAGAAAGGAAAGCCAAATAAAATTGTGGCACAAAGTTGTTAGAAAAGTAAGTGATGAAAAACTATAAAGTTAGCTTTCTGGATCCCAGCAACTCCTTTCTTCTTCCTCTCACTCACTATGTGCCATTCTTAGCTCTCTGGGAACTCAAGGCTATCCAGGCAGGAAGACCTTGTGCAAATTAAATGCATAGTGGTTTGGGCTATGTTAAAACAATAAATAAAGTATAGGCAATGCCCAGAGGCAGGAACTTTGAACTCTCTTGTAGGAAGACTAGAAAAGGTTCTCAAATAAAGTTTTAGTATGTATATTAGGAAGCTCTTCTTACAGCTGACACTTTGAATAGAGTGTGAAGGTGAAGCTGAATGAGTTCCGAAAATGACAAATAGTTTTCATAGCTACCACCTGTTTTGTTCCTAAAATATGCCCACTTCACTACTAAACACTAATTTCACTTAATAGAAACCCTATGAAATAATGATAATGATCAGGTTATTGTTAAATTAACCAAGAGCTAAAATGACTCCTTCAAGATTACAGTTGAATAAGGTCAAAAGTTGACATTCTAAAGCAGACACTACCATTCGAAAGCCAAAGCTATTAATTAGTATGAATTACTACTCTCTTTTTCCCACCACTGCTCTTGCCACACAATAATCAGAAATATGTAATAAAAGAAAAGGAAAAGCAAAGCTACATTATAAGGGTTAAACCTATGTGGATATCTATGAAGATGCAGAAGTGGCCACATGGATGAAAATGGTAATCACATATCTAAAGTGTGTATAATCCAACATATTCTAGGAAAATAATATTTAAGAAAATTAGCAATCTACCATAGCACAATTTTTGATTATATAGAGTATATGGCATTGACAATTGCAAAGAAAAAATAAGAGATATCTATAAGCAGCAGTGTCAGCTTAGGCTCTTTTTTTTACATAAAGGGATTTATGATCAACAGCACAACACAAATCCCAGAAGGATTAAAGAGTCAATGTATATGAAAAAGAACCTTATAAAATGTAAGAAAATATGTGACATTGTTCAAATACCTAACAGGGAAAGAGAAATGTTATCAGAAAAAAATTATTCTGCTAGTGATTTTAACAGAGAGTAAATGAGATTAGTGATCTGGTAAAGATGTGAGAGAACAGTAAACCAAAAACAAACAAAAAGGACATGGAATAACCCTGAGGAAGTAACTGCAAGAGGCAACTACCCCTCTGTACCTCCCTGTCCAGGGCTGGGCAGCAAAGGAGAGAACCTGGGGTTAATGGAACATAAAAGTTTAGAGAAGAGGACCCATCTAACTGTTGTACCTTGAAATGGGGCAGCAGATATCTGAAGAAGAGGCATTGTCCAGCAGTTATTGGCTTTTCAAAAGCTCGGAAGAGGGACCCTATGGAGTTATGAGGGGCCTCTAGGGAGTGATGCTGAACTTTAAGGGATACACAAGTTGGTCCGAGATGTTTCAAACAGCAAAAACAGTATCAGGAAGGTAGACAAAAACAAAGTGGTGGAGCAAGAGTGATAGATAAAAACAAGAAGGAGCATGCCCTTCTCCGTTCTTCTGCCTTCCTTTCTCCCTCTAGCATCATTATTGGCCGAATCGAAGAGGGAGCAGCTGTTAAAGCTGATATATCCTTTGCAGAGTCTGAGCCTCAGCATCAGGAATCAAAATGCAAATGTAGAGAAAGATAGGAAGTTGAGAAATAAGAGCTTTAAAATTGTCCCTTGTATCCAGTATCTTAATTCTTTTACATCTTCCTCTAGGACTCAATCTTAAGGGAATAATCAGAAACTTGAAGAAAAATTTGTGAACAAAGATATTTTCTATGGTATTGTGCCTATGATCAAATATTTTAAAGACAATCTAAATCTTTAAGACTAAGGGAGTGGAAATACTTTATCAGAATTTTATAGGATAGAATACTACATGGGCATTAAAAACAATAATAGCAAAGAATTTTTAAGACGTATGTCATAAGGAAATATGAACATTCTGGATGAGGGTAATGTTAATGGTCTATAGCATAGAGCGTGAAAAGATAGTAGGTTAAATAAAGCACAGAGTTATTTCTCTTTCAGAAAAATAGTCCAGTTTGGGTTGGTAAGGCAACTCAAGTTCATGTGGGCATGTAGGGTCTCATATTCCTTTCATCTTATTACTCAGCTACTTATGAAGATATTTTTTTTTTCTGGTCCATAGTTTAACTACTGGTAAGGCAAAATATACCAAAGCCCTGGAAATGCAACTGATCATTAAATTATTTTTGAGCCATTGCCACAATATAAGGAAGTAGTTTCAAATGATGATAATAAATACCAACTTGAGAGGACTACATTGGTGGCATAACTACTCAAGTACTTAGTGACATCCAAAAGTATTTTGCATGTGAGAAAAGTAAAAAGGTAAAAGACTGTCAAATATCTTTTTAAGGTTCTGCTATCCATAAATTGTAAAATATTATTTTGGAGGTTTTTTAAACTTTTCAAATTAATGATGGAATTTTATTTGCATGGAAATTTACAAACTGACTAATCAAGGCCTTTGGCTATATTTAATTCAGGTTTATATTTAATACACTGAATATCCTTATTACCCCTATGTAGTATATATAAAGTTTAAGGTGATAATTGGTGACCAATATAGTTAATGGAGTTAACAATCAACTATGAACTCATATAGTTAATGTAGTTAAAGTTATGACGTGAGTACAAATGATAAAAACCTCTATCTCAAGAAAAAAAAATTGGAGGAAAAAATCCTAAACACTATTGAAAAAAAATTAAAGATAGGTAAGATAGTTCATTATAGGGAGTTACCTTTGTGGCTCAGTGGTAATTAACCCAATTAGAATCCATGAGAATGTGGATTCTATCCCTGCCCTTTCTCAGAGGGTTAAGGATCCACTCAGTGTGTTAATGATCTGGTGTTGCCCTGAGTTGTGGTCTAGGTCACAGATGCAGCTCGGGTCCCACATTGCTGTGGCTATGGCATAGGACAGGCTGGCAGCTATAGCTCTGATTCAACACCTAGCCTGGTTGTGGCCCTAAAATACAAAACACAAAAAGATAGTATGCTATGGTTATAGAAATTAAACTTTTAACAAATTATGGGTGAGCACCTCTTATTTTCATCCTCTTTGGATTTTATATTTTTCAACAATGTTTGGAGTTTTTATAAATTAAATACTTAAGTGAAAAATCAGTTTTTATATAGGTTTTTGATTTTACAAAGTCAACATTTAAATGTGCTGGACTCCTGCATTTGCAAGTTCTTCTGAAGAACATTTCTTATTTTCTGCCTATGAAGTTGAACCCTCTGCTCCTCACCAAATTCACTGTGATGAAAAATTATGAGTTTAATATTATCTCTTTTACTGACATATCATAAAAATAGAGGCAGTAATCCAGAAAATTGTTCCTTTTCCTCTTCACTTCCTATTCAGTTTGTGAGGATCTTCTGAAATTTGATTTGCGCAAGTGAGTTTCTTTGTTAAAGACGTGGTTTGTATAATGGTTGAGAGGTCTGATTGCCTGGACTCTGTGTGACTTCACACTTTTTTGCCTGTGTGAACTTGGTCAGGTCATCGAAATGGAGACTGTAATAGCAGCTCTTTCAAAGCTTTATTGTAACAATTACATGTGTTGACAATTGTGGAGTCTATGGAAGAGAAAACTGCCATCGTATTTTAAGTATGATTATTCTGATTACAGGAGTAAGACAGGCTTGAGAAATTGAAACAATGAAAATTTAGGACACACAGAAAGCTGATTGAAGTTATTTGAGTTAATTAAACATTTTGGTAACATTTTATAGAGATATTTGGATTCAGTATCCAAAGAAACAGCCACAAGAAATATCTGGGAATGTATATTTCTTCTAAAATGTCTGGTTTACATTAGTTTATATGTGCATTAATAAGAAAGGTTTAACTTTTCTGATATTCTTTATATAAACCAGAACTAAAACATTTCTGCATTATAACCATTTGGTTTGTCTAAAATATAGTTTAATTGCTAAAAGAATTAGCTAGAAATACAAATATTTTGAAGGTCTATTGTCGCTTTTTAAATATTTCAGAAGCTATACTACTCCTTTTTAAATCTGGTTTTGATGTTGCTTAATCTAATGATATTTAACCTGACAGTTTCTAGTAATTCCTAGCAGCCAAAGAAGAAGCAAAGCAATGAGAAAATAGTAGAGCATAGTGAAAAGCCAACTATGTATGGATTAGCTGTCCTTTCCTCAGAGTCTCATTGGGAAAAAAAAATCATGTGGCAAAATATTATTTACTATCAAATAAAATAAGCCATCATTGTTCTTGGTGGGCTGTGGATGGGTATCATCTAAAGATATTTCTCATTTAATTATATTCCATCCAATATGTGTCTTAAGAAAATTCATTTCTGAAAATAACAATGTTCATTGCTCTTTATTTTACATTGTCTATAATAATAGAGTTTGAATCTAAAAATCTTGGCTTTTAAAATACCCTGATCTGCAGATTAAAAACAAACACTGCCATCAGGTATTATCATTGACAATGTCCCCATTCCTAGTAAAGTTATACTTTTGCTTTTTAATACAGGTATTGATAAAATATTTTTCACAGCTTCTTATCTTTCTGTTAGTTAATACCTATATTACCATCACGTTGCTTTTTTTTCACTCATATCACTCTTCCTATGGGGCTGGTATTTCAAAGTAAGCTCTCCTGAATTTTAAAGTGATTGACACCACCAACCAGTAAAGAAAATTATGCTAAATGACTTGGTCCTTTGTTAAGATTTCTGAGGATTAACATGGTGATGGGAATCACATAGAGTAAAAAAATGTGAGCACAGATTAGTTTATTTCAGAGAAAATGAAGAGTTATGATTTGGTTTTATCAAGTGAACCTTTTCAATACAAAAGGCATCTGCAGGATAACTTGAGAAGAATTGTCTAATTTTCTCAATAAATCCTTAGTATTTATTTATTAAACACCCTTCCAAGTGCATTACTTTAATTCCAACAGCAACTCCATAAATGCCACAGTATTATTATCTGGATTTTATTGGGTAAAACAAACACAGGTAAGTGAAAATAGTCCCCCAAAGTCATACAGGTAGTCAGTAGTGTATATACAGTTCCAGCTCTGCAGGATGGCCCTTTACCATGAGCTAATGTTGTTATTCTATCAGCCTAAGTGTTGTTCATGTATCTGATTGCAACTGTGGAATCAGAATCTACAGTGGCTTTGTTGCACACAGCTTCCACCACTGAGATCTTAACAAGTATTTTACGCTTCTCAATCTTTCCCAAGACAACATATTGTTTAGCTTTATGGGGGAGGAAAACTAGGTGTGGACTATACAATAAAAATTGTCTGCATGTGTTTATTGTAATATATGCAAGAATTGTTCTTATATGCAAGCATTCTCTTCTCCATCACTGATAGTGAATATATTGTGATAGAAAGAAATCATTATGCTTTGTGTATTAGGGTCTACCTTCTGAATTGAGCTAGATGAATAACTCATTCCATTTATATGCATTTAGGTTTCAAAATTAGGTTTCTCGGGAGCTCCCCATTGTGACTCAGCAGTAATGAATGCAACTAGTATCCATGAGGATGCGGGTTTGATCCCTGGCCTTGCTCATTGGGTTAAGGATCTGGTGTTGCCATGAGCTGTGGTGAAGGTCACAGACTTGGCTCAGATCTGGCATGGCTGTGGCGTAGGCCAGCAGCTGTAGCTCTGATTTGACCCCATGGTATATAGATACCTCCATATGCCATGGGTGCAGCCCTAAAAAGACAAAAAGAAAAAAATTAAGTTTCTCCATTGCACACGATTCCTCTGCCTTTACTCCTTTCCACATTTTATGTTTGTTCTCTTGTTTTCATAATCTAGTTTACCCATTGCACGATTTTCTGTTGTAAACTATGACAAACCTAGAAATTGTCACTTAAATTTCAATTGATTTATTTACTAAAGTTCTATTTGAAAGTTCCTATGACAAAATTATGTAACCTAACACAATGAATATAAGAGAACAATTTTCATCAGGCAAACTTAGCCCACTTTCACAACTGTGAATGGGACAACAGGGGAGAAAGATGTGAAAAGTACAGCTAACCTCTTGTCGACGTTACAGTATTCTAATTCTAATTCTAATAGAATATTACTATATTAAGGGATCTGCTAAGTAAATAAACAAGGTTACTGTCAATGATATATTTACCTGAAATATTTTCAAAGCAGTTCTTTTACCCATTACAACTTCTTTTGGTGATTTTTCTTAATTATTTTCCACTTTAATTGGAAGAGCTGGTTCTATTCTTCTAATTTTTTTTTAAACTCAATGATTTTTATTATATTTATAGTTGTACAACCATCATCACAACCCAATTTTACATCATTCTATCCCAAGCCCCCAGTCCATCCTCCCCAACAACCTTTGGTTACCATAAGTTCTTCAGTCTGTGCGTCAGTTTCTATTGTGCAAAGAAGTTCATTTTATCCTTTTTTTAGATTCCACATATCAGTGATAGCATATGATATTTGTGTCTCACTTTCTAACAAACTTTACTTATCTTGATAATTTCCAAGTACATCCATGTTGCTGCAAATGCCATTATTTCAATTCTTTTTATGGCTCAGTAATATTCCATTGCGTAGTATCTCATAGTAGTTGTGATTTGCATTTCTCTAATAATTAGTGATATTGATTTCATGTGTTTCTTGGCCATCTGTACGTCTTCTTTGGAGAAATGTCTGTTTCTATCTTCTGCCCTCTTTTTGAATTTTTTATTTTTTATTTTTTTGGTATTAAGCTGTTGAGGTGTTTATATATTTTGGAGATTAATCCCTTGTCAGTCATATCACTTGCAAATATTTTCTCCCCTTCTGTGGGTTGTCACTTCATTTTTTTTAGGGTTTCCTTTGCTGTGCAAAAGCTTTTAAGTTTGATTAGATTCCATTTGTTTATTTCTATTTTTATTGTCATTACTCTAGGAGGTAGATCTGAGAAGATATTGCTATGGTTTATGTTTATGTTTTCCTCTAAGAGTTATATAGTATCTGGTCTTATATTTAGGTCTTTAATCCATTTGAATATATTAATCTAATTTTAGATTTGATGAAACAAGCACAGAAATTTGTGACATGAGAGCATGTTAATTCTCATCAGTTTTCTCTTTGACTAAGTACCCAGTCCCTGAACTTCACCTGCTTTATATATTGATAAATTGATTTAATAACACTATTTCTCCTTCTTTTTTTTTTAAGCAAAACATTACACCTTGCCCATAAACCTCCAATGAATTTTGAGCTGGTGTATCTAGGTGATTTTCAAGTATTTTTACTTAGATAAATACCAGTACTGCAAACTATGATGTGCACTCGTAGTGTTCTATTTCTTTTCTTTTCTCATCACTTATTTATTTGGCTTAGCCAGAGAGTAAACTAGATGTTCTTATAGAATTTTCCTTTTATTTCTCTTTTAATTAATCTCTCTTGCATGGAATTTTGATGTATTCTCTGCAATATATTTTGATTCTTTCAACTCTTCTTTATTCCCATTAATGATACATTCATTATCACTTGTCATTTTTCTTAAAAGTGCTATTGAGTCCCCCCAATCGGTCTGCTGTTTCCCAGGCTGGGTTTCTGGATTCTCTCATATCTGTTGAGCAGAAATCTTGGAATGGGCTTCACAAGCTATTTGAATATCTTGAAACTTTTTGTGTACATTGCTATTTACATCCCTAATCATAGGCTTTTTCATATTCTTACAAAGCTTTTTAGTGTATATCTTACTAAATTATGGACCTATTCACAATTCTTCAATATTTCTTAATCCTTAGAAATAGAAGTTGAAATTGTCTTAGATGTCACAGAAGCCCCTTTATATCCAGATATTTGATTCAGCCTTGAGTCAAACATCTAACCATCTTTCAGTGCAATAACAAAAACTTTTGGCTTTCATTCTTTCATCTCCCTCTTAAAAAGTTTTTATGTTCCTTAAAATCTATACATAGTTGCTATTTAACATACTTTCCTCTTTTCACTAACAGAATTTGCTATTACTTAAACCTTCTAAACTGAAAGCATAACTACTTAGTAAGGTAATTTCTTTAATTATCTTAAATCATTAAATAATTTTCATATTTTATATGAAAAAATTAGCAATTTTTAACAAAAGACATTATATTTATGGAGTTTTCCCACATAGCTTCTCTCTGCCTTCCCTGCTAATCTTTTGCACAGAATTCTCTCTCTGAGTATCACTCCCTGGACCTATTGGGGAATCTGCCTCTCCCCCCTTTCCCTAGTTTATTTGCACTCATTTTTCAGATCTCATTTCAAAGGTGACTTCCAGTTGTGCTCAGGTCCCCACTTCAGAATTTCACAAAATAACTGGACCAGAGGAGTCAGCTTTACCTGAAAACTTATTAGACATTAAAATTCTCAAGCCCCACTCAGATCCCTGCATAGGAAACACTAAGATTAAGAAAATAGAAATTGATTTTTGTTTTGTTTTGTTTTGGGTTGTTGTTATTTACCATTGCATCTGTTGAATTGTACAAGGTCTGGCATAGAGTAGGCACTTAGTAAACATCTGCTGAATAATGACATAATTTCTGTTTTTTATCCCTTGTCCTTCTTATTTTATAACCTCATTGATCTCTCTCTCCCTCAATAAATACATAGATATGTAGACAGATAGATCAACATTTACATACATACTTGTATGTTTATATCTGTATATTGATCTCATACAGAGATCTATTGAAGTTTTCCAATAAGACATATTTTCCTCTCCTTTTCTCAGGCAAAGTGACCATTATAAATACTGCACAAGCCATGATTGATGTAATGTTCTACTCTGAAAATTTATTTTACTTCATAACTGTCTCTATAAACACATGTGTTACACTTAGGGCATTATGAAAAGTTGACTAGGCATGTAATCATATTTATTATTTCAGCTTTTAGTATATTATTTTATTCCTTATTTAAATGTAACCTCACAAGCAATTATGGTTTAATACTACAAAATAGACTGGTTTAAAAACAAGTTGAGATTGCTGAAATATTAACTTATATAGATGTCATTGCTAACATGAAAAAATGTATGTTTGTCCTGGTATGAATGTTTCTGGGCTGAGATGTCTTCCAGTAAGGGAACATAATGATAGTGCACCTTATAATGACCTTCACTGCTTATTTTTAACAATTAAGAGACAGCATTCAAGACTATGTTCAATTATTTAAAAAAATTTTTTCATTTGTGCATCTTTTAAGCCACACTGAGCTGTTTGACTTTATTTTATTCAAAACTGAGCTGATATCTTTTATTTCATATAATAGTGACTAGTTTTTTGCAATCATTCTTGATAGAGAGTTATCTTGTTAATTAAATGGATAGCATTTACATTTTAAATTACAATAACGTCTTTTATGATAGTGTTCTAATGTGCAAGAAGAATAGAGAAAGATTTAAAATAAGTGGAAGGTCATTATCACCTTATTTGTTTTTTCAAAGCTAATGAGAACCACATAAACTAATAGAATATTAATGAGGGCTTTATGTCAAATTAAAAGTCTGGGTGAAGATATTATAATAATATACATTCAAATGCTTTCATAAGTACATGCAAAGACTGCACACTCAGACTCACAGAGAATATCCTAGTATTGTCCTATGCAAAATGCATATAAAGATTTTTGATTTGTAACTACTCAGGCAGTCATTTCAGATAATTTATTCCATTTTAAATATTCAAATTTGTATTTTTACATTGAGAAAGTCCTTTTCCTTTTTTTTTGTCTTTTTTGTCCTTTTGTCTCTTCTAGGGCTGCGCTTGCAGCATATGGAAGTTCCCAGGCTAGGGGTCTAATCAAAGCTACAGCTGTTGGCCTACACCACAGCCATGGCAACACAGGATATGAGCCACGTCTGCAACCTATACCACAGCTCATGGCAACGTCGGATCATTAACCCACTGAGCGAGGCCAGGGGTCGAACCCACAACCTCATGGTTCCTAGTTGAATTTGTTAACAAAACCACAATGGGAACTCCTTTTTCATTTTATCAAAGAAATCAATAAACCACAATTTTTAGAGAAAATGCAAGTATACTTTGTAATTTTTGATTAACTTTATTATTAATAGTGAAAGTATCCAAATATATGTTTACACACTTTTTATTATTGTGCATGTCACGTGGATAATTACGAAGCAAAAATACAACTAAAATGGTACTGTAACAATGTAAGTTCCTAATGTAAATGGCATTTGTTTCATATATCAGCCACATTGATCTGAGAACAATTACCAATTGGATTTTTACATAAGTTTGAAATAATTAACCTATGTGAGTACATTCAAATGTATAAAACTTTGTAAAACAGGATATTTGAATAAAAATATATTTATATTCTTTGATAAAATAGTATAAATACATATATAAATTTATCTGTTCAAAATGGTAAATATTACTATGTACAATACCTGCAATTAATAATATCCAAGTAGTCTATTACTTCAATATTACTACTTTGTGTCACTCAGGTTTAGCAAAGTAGTTTATATTCACATGTATGTATGTATATATATGTATATATATATATGTATGTATGTGTATGTATATATATATATAATATTGCCTAACCAACAATGTTATGGTTATGTCTCAGGAAGAAATGTTAGATTTTGAAATCCTGAAAGATGCTCTTATGGTTTTAGAAAAAGAATGATATATAATCTATTATAATAATTAACTGAGTAAATATAAAATATTTTCATTTATAAATACAAATAATATTGATTTAGCAACTTAATTTTATAGTAAAAAGTAGTTTGATCTATACAGATAAAATAATGAAATATTTGAATCATTATAAATATATATTCTTGTTAATTCTACACTTATAATTTGACCTGTATAACATAGTATTTATTTCTGTCATTATCAATTAATTTTGGGAGGCAAAATTATTTTCTTAGCAAAATTTTAATTGTTAACTTAAAAATGAAGACTTTTTTATCCAACCAATTAAGGAATTGGTATTGATTTCAAAACGTTGTTAAAACAGATGATTTCAATATTAAAAAAATGAGTGTCAGTTTGTTTTCTTCAGCCCAAATTCTCTCTTTTTTTTTTTTTGTCTTTTTGCCATTTCTTGGGCCGCTGCCACGGCATGTGGAGGTTCCCAGGCTAGGGGTTGAATCGGAGCTGTAGCCACCGGCCTACGCCAGAGCCACAGCAACGCGGGATCCGAGCCGCGTCTGCAACCTACACCACAGCTCACAGCAAGCCAGATCTTCAACCCACTGAGCAAGGGCAGGGACCGAACCCGCAACCTCATGGTTCCTAGTCGGATTCGTTAACCACTGCGCCACGACGGGAACTCCCCAAGTTCATTTTTATTTGATACGTTTCTTCCTCTTTTTGCATACCTTCCCCTGTCCTCAAACACAAACTTAGACAAGGGCACAGATAACCCTTTTGCTAAATGTGATGGCCTGTATATAATCTCTGAATCTTCTCTCTCTTTCCCAGCCTTGCTTATTGTCTGTCTTCCCCTATCCCTATTACAGGTTTTGTGACATTGAAATATCCTAGTTCTCTTTGGATGCAGAAGATTTTGCTAAAAAACAATTTGCTTTGGGGAGATTGATTTGAACTAAATGATTTTGGAAAATTGACCTATAACTATTTCTACCTGTTTAAAAAAACAAACATTTTTTTATTGATTCCACAAATTCAACACCTTTAAAAATAACAAAATTTTTTCAGTCACATATTCATTGGTTGGTATCATAGTATTTTTTAAAATCTATTTTCCCAGAGCAGACATTAGATAATATTTGATTATCCCTTTCCTTTTGTCATTTAGGGTGGGTTATCGAAACATCATTTTTCCTATAAGTTCTGTGATGAATAATCTATGTTTCAGTTCTGTTAAAGGACATTATTACATTTTCCTTAGCTTTTCTTACTGGTCTAAATATGTTCAGCCTAAATTTAAATACGTTTTTCTCAATCCATTCTGCAGAATACAATGTTTTTTATACTGAGTCATTGCTCTTTGTATCACACATTCTGTCACAATACCTTATTGCGAGTTATTTAAAATCTAAAGTCCTATTTTATCAAGATATTTCTAAGACTCTCACCACCATGATAATAATTCTTTCCATTGTATAATCACGTCTTTCTTAAGTTAATTTTTTTTTCACAATTCCCTAATCCAATGCCACATTTTCATGTGTAAATGAGTTCTATTTTCAGAACAATATGATCCTGATACATTTTCCCTTTCCATTCACAACATACATTTTCTGAACTTCAAAAATATGAAGATCAAAACAATTTGTCATTTTTAATGAAAACTTATAATGACTTAATCAGTAGTAGAGAATTTCTATTCATGTGAGCTACTATTGCCTAACCAACATAATTGAAAGTTGCTGATAAGAAGTAGTTATTAAATTACCAGGTATTGTTTAGTCTTCCATCCTACAAAGAATAACATTATGCAACTATATTAAAATTAATAATTTTAAAGTTCAGTCTTTTTGGGCAATAAAATATAAACATATTTTGGCTATTTTGTGATTCAGATCCATTCCCCATTTTATTAATTACGTAGAACCTAATTTTTATTCAGAAAACAAAAAAAATCTCTAACAATTAAAGAAGTCTAGAATTATTTCACTCATTTTGAGATGATTTATCTAATATAATGTTACTTCATACTTTAAAATGACATGAATAGTACCTACCATAATAAAATAATCTTACACAAATTATTTCTACATTTTTGATAATGATAATATAGTTCTAAGGTTTTTTTATTTTTAAATATTTGTCTCTATAAATATGTCGAGACTTCTTTATGGAAACATTCTACCAATTATTTATTATCCTGATTATTGTCTCTCCTGTGGAAGTCTTCAGGCTCTTGCCTAGGTTTCCTCAAGCCTTTCATTCTTTCAGACATATTTATGAATATCCAACTCAGTGCCATTCATTCATTCTTCTACATATGGATATACGGACAAACAAAACAAAACAAAACAAAAAAAACTGACATTAATCTTGCCCTCAAGGAAAATTGCAGAAATACTTCATGCATCAGTTTTAAGAGCTGTAAAATGGAGGTAATGGCATCAACCTCAGTTCTGTTTTGAGAATTCACTGGTTCAATGCAGTGAAGAGTGTCTCAAAGGATATGTTCAACAAATGCTAGCTTATTTCAGTGAAGCCTATGATGGCATCACTATTTTGTATGGACACATCATAGAAGATACTCACTTTGAACATACATTTAAATAGCATTCTAAATATCTTTGCACATATAGTGGGGCTATTTTTTAAAATAGGCAGTTGATTTATTTCTACTTAGCTTCTTGAATTTCACATTACTTTTTATCCTTTCAGATACAGTCAGTTTTTCTTCCTAGATTGGATTTTGATTTAATAAACCTGGAGTTTTTCTCAATTTTGCATAGTATATACATTTGATCAGCTTTCCACTTTCTAAATACTGCTACAGATTTACCTTGAGTTTCACACTAATTTTCCCCAAAGAAAATTTGATCATGGGAGATAAATTTAAGATACTTTGAGTGTACCTAAATATTATTTTCTCTGGAACAAATTTATTTGTTTAAAAGGCTAATAGAGTGATCATGTAAAAACAGTATTATAATCAAAGTCACTACATTTTTTTTTAAGATTCCAGAATATATTGTAACTAGATTAACATGTAATGACTTGTTGCTGAGTGCAAATTACTTCACAGAAATTAATGTACTTCCTCAAAATTCCTGCACACTGTTACTTCAGTAATTTATTCCACTGTGTTGTATAGGTACCTGCCATGTTTGGCATTCACTTTATAGAATTGATTTCAGGAAATACATTTTCTGATATCCTAATTATTAATACTTATAAATTCTATATGTCTTTTTTTCCCTTGATGTATCCAGGAACTATGTGAAAACTTAAGAACTGGAGTGTCTAACTTTTTGTCTTCAGTTTTTAAAGTTTATTTTAACCAAGACTAAAGAAAAAGTTCCTGAAAAAGAATTCCATTCTGTGGCATAGAATTTCAATTCTCAAAATATGTTATGTGAGAAATAGTAATATATTTGTTGAAAAGGAATACAATGAAGAAAATATTCACTGGTCAAGTTACCTGAAAACTGGAGTTAAACAAACTTAAATAGGTTTATTCAGTGGAAAACTTATTTATGCCTTTAGTATGTAATGTAGAGTGAAATAGTCCAGAAGTAGATGTGGCGCTTCCATCTACTTACTCACCCAAGATTACTCATGAAACAATCACCTCATCTTCTTTCCTTAAATATTATCTCGCAAGCTTGGTTTTCTCCCAAATTCACCAAAACGATTTTGTCTTAGGAGAGTCTTAGCTTAAAATTGCTCTCAATCTCTTTCTAGCAGGCTAAGAATTTAGGATTTAGGTGTATAAGCTCTCAAAATCAATTGGATCCCTCAATCTATGTCTATGTTCTTAAAAGTATTTTATCATTATTATAAAGCTTAAAAGTATAGGGGATACTCAAGTTCACATTCATTTGCAAATGTCAGATATAGCCAACACATATTTTCTCTATTGCAAACTATTACACAAATAAAATTGTAAATTATAATTTACAGGAAGATAGAACTGTTTCATTTCCTTGCTACAGCATTCTCCTCCAGTAAAATTCTGTCATGATTTAAAAAGTTCCAAAAATGTCCAAATGGCCATTAGCAATATAAAAGGAAATGTTTTCGAAAGCATTAATTTTGTTAGTTTTAATGCACAGTTGCATTATTGCAACATTTAAATATCTGCCAAAAACCCTTTAAAAACTGTTAAATGAGTACTTTAGTGTAATTTCCAGAGTTTTAGGTGACATTTTCTCATCAATTTTACAACAAAATAGGGAATTAGAGTAGATATATTCATTCTCCTAATTTTTTATACCAATTTCCCCAAGTTCTCTTGGCTTGTTTTGCATTGTTTCTAAAATTATACTAGCTAGATAAGCCTACAATCTTATCATTCTCACATGCATAGTATTTTGTTATGGAAATGAAAGCATAGGTGCAGTATGCTATAATTTTAAATATAGCTATACATCGTTCTACATATTTTGTATTAATTTCACACACTACGTGGTATGAGTAAAACAGAAGCTCATAATAAATGCATGGATAGAGAAAAATAGGACAGATACAATAGAATGTCATTTACAGCTCATCACATTGTTATGAATTGTATAGGAAAGGTGGAATTCATAGTTAAGACATTTTAAGTATTTTATTCAAGAGTGTGGGCAACCCCAAGCTTCTAGAACTAAAGCATAGCGACTATACAAGCTGTCAAATTATGTATTTTCAGGTGATAAAGTACATATCTATGTCATTGAAGCACCAAGTTACAGAAAGTATTCTTGTATGGTGATATTTACCTCTATTACTCACAGGAAGAAACAGCATAATGAGAGACTAGATGGCCCATTTGTTCTTTTTTTTTTTTTTTTTTCCATCAGAATATCTGTGTGGCATTTCATCAGCACCACTGTTCAAATGGGTAGCATATGCTAGCTTGAAATCAATGCCAGCATATCAAAATAAATTCTAAAGACTTAGTAGTATCTTGAACATTCTGGGTAGGTATTTAGATATATTTTCTTTTCTTTTCTTTTCTTTTGGCCTCATCTGGGGCATATGGATGTTCCCGGGCTAGGGGTTGAATTGGAGATACAGCCATTGCAATGCCATACCCAAGCCTCCTCTGTGACCTATGCCTTAGCTTGTAACAATGGTGGATCCTTAACACACTGAGCAAGGCCAGGGGTTGAAACTGCATTCTCACGGACACTATGTCATGTTCCTAACCCACTGAGCCACAATAGGAACTCCTAGATATATTTTCATGGGTAAAAGAATGATTAATTTTTAGAAGAACACACTCCCTTGTATGAGATTTAAACATCTGTAAATAAGTGGTTTGTAAAAAAAAAATGTTAATATATTGAAAATGTATAAAAAAAAATGAAAAAATTAAGCCAAAATGGTGACTGCATTATATTAAATTCCATATATTTTCAGTTATCCCATGGGCATGGGAATGTCAATACACATGGATTTGAATTTGAAGTGAGACATGCTTATTATGAATTACATTTTTTTTTCTCCAAGGTTAAGTAAATGAAAAAGCTGACTTGTATCATTCCCTTTGTGTTTTGGCTTCACATGCACCTGCAGTTTTAGTCCCAGTGTCTAAAAAGGTGGGTAGAGTTGGAAGTGTCAAGCATTAGGTGACCTCTAAAGTCAAGAACTGATAGTAGAGGGTCATTTCATTACTGTCCACATGAACTTAAGTATAAGAGAGTCTGGCTCTTAGAAAGGTCTTATTTCTCCTTATAGACTCCTTCTCATCTCCAAAATATGGCATTGCCTTTGATAAAAATCATCTGGTATATCAACTACATTTTATAAATGCAACACATTATCTTTCTTTTTGGCTACCAAGTAGTTCTATGGGATGGTATAAGTAAGGTATCATTTATATATATATATATATATATATATATATATAGACTAGGTAGCATGTCCTAGGTAGCATATGTATATATATATGGACATGCTACCTAGTCTACCTTGTTGAATGTTCCATGTGCACCTGACAAGAATGTATATTATCTCTTACTAAGTGGAGTGTTCTGTAAGTAAAGAGTAGCTCAAGCTGCTTGGTAGAATTGTTTAGATCTTATAAATCCTCACTGATGTTCAACTCCAATTTTCAGTTTGACCCTTATAGTTACCCTTGAAACTTCAGCTCTCTGAAGTGATCAAAAAAGTTATGATTTCATTAATTAGCCAGTTTTTATTGCCATTTGGTGACAGCAACAGTGTTTTTTTGCTTTAAATATCCTATGCGGAAGCCGGAAAACTCAATTAGATTTTTAGAGGAAAGTGAAAAACAGTTATCAGTTTTGCCTTCTGCACTTGGGCAGGTTTTTACATGTGGCTTTTTTGAGATTCCTTACTAATTCACTGTCAATGTATCACTGTGGTAGATGAGCCATGCTTATAATGGGGTAAAATTGTATTTTATTCTATTTATGTTTTAAAAACAACACGTAAGAACTGAAAGATAGATTAATAAACATGCTACTAAAATTCTTGTGAAAGTGTGACGTGAAACCACTTAGAAATTGAAAACATGTTTATCCATGAGTTTTCAGATGTACAACATAATGATTATATATTTGTATATATTGCATATTATAACAATAACTCTAGTTAATGTTTTGATTTATTTTCTAGTAATTAAACAGTATTTTCAATATAAAAGTAAAAATTAGAATAGTGGGAAGTTAAAACTGCCAATGTTAAGAAATTAAATTCTCCCATGTTTTTTACAAAATAAAGTAAGAGTTTAGCTGTCGATTTTTTCATAAGATTCTCAAACTCTTCTAACAGGAGAGTAACATCAGCAGCAGCTTAGGAAGTGAAAATTTGATAGGAAATAAATTTCTGTATAGTACTGGATTATCCTAATTTTCAACAATGTTTAAAATATTTGGAATTGGTTTTCCAGTCCCCAGTTCATCTCATCATGCTAAATATTTTCGATGTTTTGCATTCATTATTTATTTAATAGAAGATCCACACATAACAATTTAATTATCTACATAGTTATTTGTTTCAAAGAATTTTTGATCCAAAAGTATACCATAAAACATCAGAAAGAATTTACCATAAGGTAATTTAACAATAAGGCACTGAGATAGGGAATCTTGTTTTTTTTCCCTCCAAGTATTTCTGATGGTGTTAATAGTCACTCTTACTGTTTTAACTATAAAATTTAGAATGATAATTTGATTTAACTTGAAATATTAATTGTCTAAAATATAGGTGCTAAAATATTTTAGAGGCTTATAATTATGAAATAAATGTGCAAGACAAATCGTTTAGCATGAGTACTGTTTATTTATAGCAACTGCATAATTAAAAGTACTAATTATTATCTCCCATGAATGCTTCCTATATTAAGTTTCACAGACAATTTTACTTTATATAAGTAAATATCACTAAAGGCTTGGAAAGTAAATATTTTATTCTTCTTTTGGAATTTGGAAAACTAGTTCCTATTAAGAAATGTTCCCAGAAACACAGTTTTTAACCTGTTTTACTGAAAAGCCAGTTTGCAGTAAGTTACCTCTTTGACAAAGCATGAGGTATGGTACAAAAATGTCATATGTTTTGACATGACATGCATGTGCTATCATGTTTGATGGAACGAACATAATCTTTTAAGCTCCTAATTCATATAAAATGATCACATCTATGAACAAATGCAAATATAGGTGCCACATTTCAGTACAGAAAAATGAATAAAGCAACATCAAAGAAATAACTATGATGCAGGAGAATAATCATATGTGTGTTTGTAAATACTGCAATATTAGCTTCAATTTGAATGAAAAAAATATTCTAGTGATGAGATTGACAAAATCTCGACACAAAGCATCTTTAGTTCCCTCCAGGGTCACTATCCCTGGGCAAGGCTTTTAAACCAGGGATAAGATTTGTATATTGAAGGAGGCCCTCCTGCTCAAAATCTCAGCTGGATGGCACACAATTCCATAGGGCAAATGGCAAACTTTCTGTTAAGAATGAGAAAAGACCAACTACTGAAGGGGAAATTGCTATCCTTCACCTAGTCCAAGAAATGTTGAGCTTCCCAGAGTGAGAATAGTTAATGATTTTCAGGTTGTTTCAAAACACAATTCTCCTGAAAAGAGAGATTTATTTTTGAAATGAAAGATACTATGTTTTTTTTCAGCTGGAAATGCATTTAAAGCTGGTTCAAGAAAACTAAAACTATCTTTCAGATCAATTATTTTAAGTGTCACCATATTTAAAAGAAATGGAAACCTTTGCATTTCTTTAGAGGCCATGGATTGCAATTAGTATTAAAAGTCTAAATATATTTATTGAAACAAGTTGATAAATAGTTTTATAAATTTCAAACTATTTAAAATAGTATCTTAAAAACAATGTTATTTCTAAGAGTGTATGAGTAACTTATGAGGCTTTTATATGAAGGCATTTGATGAGACAAAGTCTTTGTCTTTTTAGGACTGCACCCACAGCATATGGAGGTTCCCAGGCTAGGGGTCGAATAGGAGCTGTGGCCACTGGCCTATGCCACAGCAACGCCAGATCTGAGCAGCACCTGCAACCTACATCGCAACTTGTGGCAACAGCGATACTGGATCCTTAACCCAATGAGTAAGGCCAGGGATTAAACCTGTATCCTCATGGGTACTAGGCAGATTCTTTTCTGTTGAGCCACGAAGGGAACTCCTGATGATACCAAGTCTGACTGTAGGATTTATTTATTTATTTAAGTTTTAATGTTAATGTTAATGCTATTGAAAAATTATTTCTCTTTTTTATACCTAATACAGATTAATTTATTTTAAAATATATGATTTTAAATGATTATTTCTAATTAAAAGTTATCATTTTCCTTGTTTGATATAGATTCCTTCCCAACTAAAAAGTCCATAGATGTGCACATAGAATTGATCTCTCTGTTATAGAGCAACCTGAATATTGATGGCAAGAGAGTACAAGCTCAATTATCTAAACTCTGATCAAGCTTATATGTGTTTCACAAGAAGGATTATTGCTGTCACATCCTTGGCACATCCTATGTTACATGCCCTCAAGACCTAAGACCAATGTTCATTTATCCAAAATATATTTGTCTTGCTGTGCATCCCCATACCATTGTTATTTTATTTCTATTATTTTAATCATCTTAGCCATACTTGCTATGAGGTAGTTGTATGAATAACTAGACAGACACAGGCTAAATTGGTATCCATCTTTCTTTTAGCTTTACTGAGACAATTGATACATAACACAGTGTAGAGTTTAAGGTGTGCCATGTGATGATACACACATGCATTTACTGATTAATGATCACGACGGTAGGGTTAATTAATATTGCCATCATCTCACATAATTGCCATCTCTTTTTGTGGTTAGATCATTCAAGATCTGCTCTCTTAGCAACAGTTAAGTATATAATACTGCATGGTTAACTGTACCACCTAGTCACCACACTGTACATTATTCACCAGGTATATTATTACTCTTACTAGATTGAAGTTTATACCTTTTGACTGGCATCTCCCTACTCCCCCTTCCATATATCTTCCGGCAACCACCCATTTACTCTCTGTTTCTATGAGTTTGGCTTTTTTTAGATTTCACATATATGTGATATCACAGATAATTTGCCTGCTCTATCTGACTTATTTCATTTAGCATAACATAATGACTCCAAGTTTCATCTATATTGTTGCAAATGTCAGGATTTCCTTCTTTCTTATGGTGGAGTAACAACCCATTGTATGTGTGCGTGTATGTATGTGTGTGTGCAGGCATACATGTGTGTACATACCACATCCTCTTTAACCACTAATCTATAGACACTAAGATTTTTTTCCATGTCTTGGCAATTGTGAATAATATTAGCCCAAATATGGGAGTAAAGATAGGGATCTGGATTTAATTTCATTTGGATATATACCCAGAAGTGAAATTGCTGGATTATGTGGCAGAATTATTTTTAATTTTTTGAATCATATTGATCCATAATGGCTGTATATTTCCAACAACAGTGCATAAGATTTCCCTTTTTTTTCAAACCTTCACTAGTACTTGTTACTCTTGTCTTTTAGAAGATAGCCATTCTAGCAGATGTGAAGAGATACATCATGCATGGTGATTTTAATTTGTATTTTTTGATGATTAGTGATGTTGAGCATATTTTAATGTATCTCCTGGCCACTTGTATGTCTTCTTCAGAAAAATGTCTTTTCAGTTCCTCTAGCCACTCTTGTTTAGAATTTTTTCTTTTGTTTGTTTTGCTATTGAGTATTATTAATTCCTTAATATTTTAAATATTAACCCCATATTAGATATTTGATTGTCGAATATTTTCTCCCATTATCTAGGTTACCTTTTCATTGTGTTGACTATTTCTTTTGCTGTACAAAAGCTTTTTTTTTAAATTTATGTAATCCCTCTTATTAATTTTTGCTTGCATTTCTGGGTGCTGTTGATATCTTATGCAAAATATCTTTGCCAAGTTAAAAGTCAAGGAGATTTTCCCCTATGGTTTCTTCTAGGAGTCTTATAGTTTTAGGACTTATACTTAAGTCTTTAATCTATTTTGAGTAATTTGTGTGAGTGGTATATGGTAAGAGTATTATTTCATTATTCTATATGTAATTATATAGTTTCCCTAGTGTCATTTATTGAAGAGACTATCCTTTCCCACTGAGTAATCTTGTCTCTTTTGTCTTCTCTGACTTATTTCACTTAGCATAACGTAATGATTCCAAGTTTTTTTTAGTTTACCTTTTATGCAAGGGTTTATTTTAGGGACCTATATTCTGTTCCTTTGGACTCTACATCTATTTTTATGCCAGTACTATACTGTATTGATTAATATGGCTTTGTAATGTAGTTTTCTAAAGAAGTATGATCCCTCATCTTTGTTCAGGATTACTTCAGCTATTAGGTATCTTGTGGTTACATGTGAATGTTAGGAATGTTTTCCCTATTTCTGTGAAAAATTACATTGAAAATTTGATAGAGTTTGCATTGAATTTATAAATCTCTTTGGGTAATACAGATATTTTAACAATATTAATTATTTCAATATATGAACATCAAATAACATTCCATTTATTTATATATTCTTTGATTTCTTTCATCAGTATTTTACAGTTTTCCATTTACAGATTTTTCACATCCTTGGTTAAATTTATTTCTAAGTGTTTTATTGTTTTTGATGATATTGTGAAGGGAATTTCTTCTTTATTTCTTTTTTAGATATTTCCCTGTTACTGTATAGAACCACAACTGATTTCTGTACATTGACTTTGTATTTTACGACTTTGTATTTTATTGAATTTGTTGATTACATCTAATAGTTTTTTTAGTGAAGTCTTTAGTATGTTCCATATATAAGTTAATAGCATCTGCAGGCAAATATAATTTTGCTTCATTCTTAACAAATATTTCTTTTTCTTTCCCATTTGCTTAGAGTACTTTTAGTACTGCATACAATAAAAGTGATGAGAAAAGGGTATTTCTATCTTGTTCCTGGTCTTAGAGGGAAAGCATTTAACCTTTCATCACTGAGTATAATGTTAGCTATGGGCTTGTCATACATACCCTTTATTGTGATGAGGTGAATTCCTTCTGTATTCTGTTGAGAATTTTTTTTTTGTCTTTTTGCCATTTCTAGGGCCACTTCTGCGGCATGTGGAGATTCCCAGGCTAGGGGTCCAATCGGAGCTGTAGCTGCCGGCCTAGGCCAGAGCCACAGCAACAAGGGATCTGAGCCGTGTCTGCAACCTACACCACAGCTCACGGCAACACCGGATCCTTAACCCACTGAGCGAGACTTGGGATCGAACCCACAACCTCATGGTTCCTAGTCAGATTCGTTAACCACTGAGCCATGATGGGAACTCTGAGAATTATTTTTATCATGAAAGGATGCTGTATTTTTATTTTTAACCTTTGCAAATTTACTAGGATTTGTTTGGGGACCTATCATATGATTTATCCTGAAGGATATTGCATATGTGCTTGAAAAGAATCTGCATTCTGCAGTTGTTGGATAGAATATATAGCTGTTAGTTTCATTTGTTCTGTATGGATGATCTATCCATTATTGAAAGTGGTATATCGATGTCCCTTACTAACATTATATTGCTGTCTATTTCTCCCAAATATTTGTATTTGCTAAGTATATTTAGGACCAAAATGCTGGGTGCATATTTATTTACGATTGATATATTCATTTAGTGAATTGACACCTTTATGGTTACATAATTGTTATATAATGGCATTCTTTGTCTTGTTATCATTTTTGGCTTAAAATCTATGATTTTATTTATAAATATAGCTACCCCTATTCTCCTTTGATTTCCATTTGCTTAGAATATCTTTTTCCATCCCTTTACTTGAGCCTATGTCCATAAAGCTGAAGTGAGTCTCTTAACAGAGAGCATATATGTGCTTCTTTGTTTTCGTTTGGTTTTTCCATCCAACCATTATGGATTTTAATTGGATAATTTAATCCATGTATATTCAAGTGAGTATTAATAGGTAAGAACTTCACACATGTCATCTTCATGTTTTTGGCTGTTTTGTAGTTTTCTTGTTTCTCTCTTTCTTCCTGCCTTTCTTTATGAATTGATGATTTTCTGTGGTAATACACTTTGATTCCCTTCTCTTTATCTTTTGTGTATATACTAGAGGTTTCTGATTTGTAGTGACCATGAGGTTTATACAAACTATCTATTGATATAATGCTTAGCTTATATCATACACAAAAATCACCACCCTTTTACTCCCTCCTTTATGCTTTTGATGTCACAATTTACTTCTTTTTATATTGTGCATTCATTGACAAATTATCAAGTTACTATGGCTGTAGTTATTTTTGAAATAGTAGCCCCTTAACCTCTATACTAGAGTTAAGTGTTTAGCACCTTACCTTATTATAGTATTAGAGTATTCTGAATTTGACCATACACTTACTTTTCCCAGTATATTTTTCATATGTTTTCATGTTACTAATTAATGTCTTTTTATTTCTGTTTGGAGAACTTCTTTCATAATTTCTTACAAGGCAGCTCTAATGGTGACGAACTCCTTCAGCTTTTTCTTTTCTAAGAAAGTCTTTGTCTCTTTATTTTTTCAGGGCAGCTTTGTCAGGTAGTGTGTTCTTTCTTGGGAGTTTTTTCTTTCAGCACTTTGGATACCTCATTTTACTCTCTCATGGGTTGTAAGAATTGCCTGAGAAACCTGTTGATACCATGATAGTGTTTTTAATTTACAACCTTTTTCTTATCTTAAAATTCTCTCTGTTTTTGATTTTCGACAGTTTTATTATAAAGCATCTTGAAGAAAATCTCTTTAACTTATATTTTTTTGGGTGGCCTGTGACCTTCATGAACTTGGATATGGAAATCTCTCCATATATTTGAGAAGATCTCACTCATTATTTCTTTAAGTAAATTTCCTTCCCCTTCCTCCCTCTCTTCTTCTAATATTACAATATTTCAATGCTTGTTTCTTTTTATGTTATTCAGTACATCACATTTACTTTATTTGCTTTTCCACTATTTTTTGTTTTTTCTTTTCTTACTGAATAACTTCAGAATTCTTGTCTTCTAATTCACAGATTTTTAAATTCTTCTTGATTCATTTTGCTATCAATTTTCTCTATTGCATCTTTATTATTTATGTTACTTTCTATTTCCAGACTTTTCTTTTTTATGATTTCTGTTTCTTTATTACACTTCCCATTTGGTCCATGTACTGTGTTTCTGATTTCATTGAATTATCCTTGTGTATTTTTTTGTAGTTAATTTAACTTCTTTAAAGTAGATGTTTTGGAAGAAAGCTATGCTCACCACTATACCACCAACGCTGACTATTGTACAACCAGAAATGTAATAAAATTCATTGAGTAATTTTTACAAAGTGGTTATTGAAATAAAAAGAAATTCTGTATCACTGAAAAAAACAATGAAGTAGCTGTTTTGAATTCATTATTGAGTAAATTATAGATATCCAAGTTGTGTAGTCACCTATTAGAAGATAATTGTGATCCATTGGTGATGTCTCATTTCCTTTATGTTTCATATTTTTTAAAAGTCTTAAGATACTGTCTTAGCATTTGCAGTAGTAATCACCCCCTCCAGTCTTTTCTGACTGACTGTGAGAGAGAAATATCTTCTGTAAGCTCTGGTAGAGATTCTGAGACTGTCTTAGACCTGCTGTAGATATACCTACTTTAGGCTTCTTGGTCCCTCTTGTGGCAAAATTCTTAAATTTTTACTCTTTCTCTTGATCATGCAACATATCAGGCCAAGTGTCAACAGCAATTTTTGTTTGTGTGTGTGTGTCTTTTTGCCTTTTTTTCTTGAGCCACTCCTGCGGCATATAGAGGTTCCCAGGCTAGGGGTCTAATCGGAGCTGTAGCCACCAGCCTACGCCAGAGCCACAGCAACTCGGGACCTGAGCCACGTCTGCGGCCCACAACACAGCTCACAGCAACACCGGATCCTTAACCCACTGAGGAAGGCCAGGGATAGAACCTGCAACCTCATAGTTCCTAGTCGGATTCGTTAACCACTGTGCCACGACGGGAACTCCAACAGCAGTTTTTTCTTTCTGAAGAGTTCCCTAAAGCTCAATTCTGTGTTCTCTCCCTGGCCCACATATTCAGACTGTCTCTCTACAGGTGGTCACCAACTCATTTGCTAAAGCTCACTCTTGACAGTTCTGTGAGTGTGCTCAGAGAGTGGGCCACAACGTGGGAGTGAGTGGGCATGAGGCATGTACAGTACTGGGGGGCACCTGTGAGCCATTTGAGGGAATTGGTAGGCAAGGAATCTCTGGTGTCTCATGGGCTGGCTTCTTGGTAGAGCCTGTGATGCATTTAGTAGAATCCATGTTGCTTCTATGCTCTCCCAACCTCTTCCTGCTCCCCATTCATACTGTTCACTTCTCTGTTCTCCGGGTAAGATGAGATATTTGGGCCTCTTTGGGAATGCCCCACACAGCTGGGGCAGGCACTCATTTAGATGCTCTTACTTACCCCAAGGGTAAATCATGGGTCAAGCAGGTTCCACCTGACACTAAGCTGCACCACCTCAGGGGAGAGATGACTCAGGTAAAGTCAAATAGTTCCTCTTACCCACTCCACGGTGTTTAAACTCATGTGTTTTTGTTCCAATGATGTACTGGATCTTCTGTGCAAGAAACCTACTCTTCCATGTAGATACTCAGCAGTGATGATTATCTAAGACCCTGTTCTCCAGGGACTGTTAGACAGCAGCTGAGCCAGTTCATTGGGCACTACATGGTCCATGTCTGTGGTTGAGATCTGTGTGCCTATGAACACAGGTAGGCAAGACTCCTCCCCCAATCCCTTAACATATTGTGCTAGATCCCATAGCTTCCACCAAGGCATTTCTGTCCAAGGATGGATGCTGAATCATTGTTTCGTCCAAGGAAGGATGATAAATCATTGTCTAATTATGAGGGATGCCTCATTCAACCATGTTGATGTCACTCCAGCATCTGTCCTCAATATAGATATTCCTCCATATAGATATTCAAGCTTTACTGGGAAATTGACCTAGCACTAGGCATTCCATAATTATTCTGTATAGAAGTTAATACCATTTGCTATTTTCTGTACAAATGTCAAGAGTATTTGGCATACATGTACATATTTGTCAGCAGAAATTTAGTGTTTTATCTAATATTTCATTAGTTTCTGTTTTTTGTTGGAATGCCTGTTCCTTTTTTCCTTGTTAGCATTTGGCCACTCCACCCTGGCACTTTATGTACTTATATATCTTTAGAAAATTCTAAATTAGTTGAATTAATTCTCAAATTCATCTACATATCTATGCTGAACCAAAGGAAGGAGAAAACGTCTTCCTACATCTGTACTTTCTGTAGAGTCAGCCTCAATAGAACGTGTTTAAATGACAGCGTAATCCACTTATAGTTTTCTTATTTGCAAATGGTCTTAGTTAAATTTTCTATTTAAAATATATATTTTAAGAAAGAGTTTATTAAAAGACTTAAAATGCTATTTCTAAATTTGTATAATTCAATTAAAGAAAAAATACCGAAATATGATTATCACTAGATTGCAGGTGATATAGTAAATTAAAGTTGAGTATGATAGCCTGGTAATAATTTCAGTTTAAATGTTAGAAAGAATTGCCTTACATTTTTAACATGCTCAGAGGTAAGTAACTCAAAAATAAATTTCCTGCCTATTTGCATGAAGGTAACTCTAGGGGAAATTGCATTCCTGTTGGTTATGCCTGAATATATTTCACAGCCAGAATTTCAATTACTAAGGACCTTACATTAGTGAGCCAGGAGAAATCTGTCAGTTAAAAAAAAAAGTGAGTAGACTAAAAGTATCTCTTCTCTTGTGCTTCTTCTGTGTATGGGAAGAATCAATTTGCTTTCATCGTAGTCCCAAATAGAAGAAGCAATTGACTTTGGGGAAATCCTGTAAAATTTATTGCTGACAGCATGTTAGAGAGTACTTTCTAAGGATGACAGAACACATGAATTGATTTTGCTTCCAGTGACACTGGGATAACTGATTCTCTCAATCACATAGTGCAGCTCTGGGGTTTGTTGTCACTTCTCCCTGCAGTTTAAAAGGTTTATATCAAATATGTGGGGGTACAATCTGAAAGAGGATATCTAATATGGTACTTAATTAACATGTCATCTGACAGCAACTGCATATAGATACTATATGATCTATAAGAAAGAAAATGTCGACTTAAATATAACAACAGGATTTAAATGTTAGCAAATGTATTAATGGATAAAATAATGTACTCAACAAATACTAATGAGAATTAACTTTAAGAAAGACATAGTTCTGGAGTTCCTGTCATGGCGCAGTGGTTAACGAATCCGACTAGGAACCATGAGGTTGCTGTTTTGGTCCCTGCCCTTGCTCAGTGGGTTGAAGATCTGGCTTGCTGTGAGCTGTGGTGTAGGTTGCAGACGCGGCTCGGATCCCGCGTTGCTGTGGCTCTGGCGTAGGCCGGTGGCTACAGCTCCGATTCAACCCCTAGCCTGGGAACCTCCACATGCCGCGGGAGCAGCCCAAGAAATAGCAAAAAGATAAAAAAAAAAGAAAAAAAAAGAAAGAAAGAAAGACATAGTTCTGAAGGAAACTCTCTTATTTAGAAATATATGTATTCCCTTATGCATCAACTTTCATATTTATATGGAATTCTTCTTGTGTAAATAATATTTATATCTTGCCATCTTTACAGAGTATTTGTGAGGTCTAGGACATGGAATGTTTGTGAGGTGTACACATATGACAACGTGGTGTACATAGACATATACATATCTGTATGTAGATCTTATTAGTACACATTGAAATCTACACACATATACCGTAACAGACATTTATCCATACACATATGCACACACAGGCATACAACCGAGATGTTTTAGGCTCAGGTTCAAACGACCTCAATAAAGTACCACAATACATTGGGTCGCAAATTATTTTTGGTTTCTTAATGCATATAGAAGTTATATTTACAGTATATTGCAGTCTGTTAAGTGTGAAATAGGATGATGTCTCAAAATTTACAAATCTTAATTTTAAAATATTTTAAATTTGATAATAAAACGCTAAATATCATCTGAGCCTTCAGTGAGTCATAGTAGTAATATTAAAGATCACAGATCAACATGAGAAATATAATAATAAAAAAAATTTTTAAATATTGTGAGTTACCAAATGTGACACTGGGACATGAAGAGAGAAAATACTGTTGGAAAAATGGCACCAAGAGACTTACTCTACCCAGGGATGCCACAAGTTTATATCTGAGAAACACAATAAAGCAAAGCATGCTAAGGTGATGTATGCCTGTAATGGATTTCATGTATGCACATGTCATTTACATATTATAAAGTATTTTCAAATACATAGGACATTATCAGTGTTTTTTTTAAGCTAGAAATACAAGGAGAAAGGAAAGCACGAGAATATTATAGATGTTTTGTAATTTCTTTTCCTTCTCCCACTTACGCCACACTACACTCCCCCAAAATAATCACAGGAATCAAAACCAAGATTAAAATATACACATTCTATTTTTAAAGGCATTTGTAACAGATTGCAAGTGAGCCAAATCCTATTGTTTCAGCAGTTCCACAGAGAGCTCCAAAGAAAGGCTGAGGAAAAGCAATAGTGCCATTTCATCTCCCTCTGAGGAGAAATAGGAAATGCCTATCATTACCTCCTGAGGGATGACTCAAGTATCCTTTGGGGTACATAAAACAGTCACACACCTGCCTCCTCTAAGTGAGGTGTGATGGAGGATTTCCTTTTGTGGCTCAGAGGTAATGAGCCCAATTAATATCCATGAAGATGCGGATTAGATCCCTGGCCTCGCTCAGTGGGTTAAGGATCTGGGGTTGACATGAGCTGCAGTGTAGGTCACAGATGTGGCTCAGATCTGGCGTTGCTGTGGCTGTGGCTGTGGTGTAGGCTGACAGCTGCAGCTCTGTTTCAGCCCTTAACTTGGGAACTTTCATATGCTGCAGGTGCAGCCCTAAAAAGACAAAAAAAAAAAAAGTCGTGGTTGAAATGAGGAAGATAGAGAAGACTGGTAACATACTACCCATCTACCCCTTCCTGTAGTCCCTCCTTGGGCAAAGGCATGGAATGCTACCCTTCATTTTAAGTACAGTAAAGGAGGTTTGGGAGTCAGAACAGCAAGAATGTGTTATATGCATGGAGAACAGACTTGTGGTTGCCAAGGGAGAGGGGGAAGGAGTGGGTGGACTAGGAATTTGGGGTTGCTAGATACAAACAATGGATAAGCAATGAGGTCCTACTGTATAGCACAGGGAACTATATCCAATATCTTGGAATAGACCATCATGGAAGAGAACATGAGGAAAAATAATGTTTTAATTATGTATGGCTGGGTCATTTTGCTGTATAGCAGAAATTTGCACAACATTGTATCTCAACTATACTTATTTTTTTAAATGATCTATTAAAAATAGAGGATGTTATAGGTTCACTAGAGCTTGAGGACCCCAGGGGCAAGCAAGAGAGAAGTACACAAACTTGGGCTAAGGTAGCTGAGATAGGAGGGCAAGCCTTTATTTTGGCAAGATGAACATGCACTACAGACAGCAAAATAAGACAGACTTATTCTGTCTTAATAATAAGGTTCTTCTCAAGAGCACCACCTGAAGGTTTAAAATAACCCTCAGTGACAGAAGTGTTATGTTCCCTTGACCCAAAGATTAAGAAGTGCTAAGGAAGGTGCTGAAGAAGTTTTGGACATTGTCTGTGTCAAGGTAATTGCCACTGCTGATCCACAAATATGGTCCTTGGAAAAGATTCCACAAGTATATACCAGTGGTGGAGAGGATACCCACCCAGGATTATAGTTACCTCTGTCTTGCATGATTTTATTACTTGTGGTGAGGCAAATCCTACGCTTCCCTTGGGTCAGATTCTGTAAGGGTTTACAATTGCAGCTAAGCAGGGAGGAGAATAAAAATATCTAAAGCAGAAACCAACTAGTTCATGTTGTGCTGGAGGCTTATAGGGCTTGAGCAGATCCAAGCTGGGGCTCTGCTGTTCTGGACCAGATGGTTGTTATGTAATGAATATCCTATCTGGATTCTTTATGCCAAAGGGAAGAAACTCTTTATATAGTATATTATATGAAGTGCCTGAAGCACTATAGGGCTTGTCTAAGGTTTTATCCAGGAGCCTAATGAAGGATTAGCCTCAGATATAAAGCTGAGAGTAAAAGTCCTTTGGTGTCTCCTTGAAAGACAAATTTGGGTCATCCAAAAATCTGGTATTCAAACGAACGAAGCCATTTTGATAGCTAGAAATGGCTTCTCAGTGTAAAGAAACACATTCTTTTATTCAAATCTAAGGAAAACATGTACTTTCAATCTTAATTATTGACATAACTTGTCCTCTCTTTGCCACTTTTGATACCCCCTGAGCTCACCTGCCATCCTGCCTCTATGGTCCCTCTAAATGGTTTTGTTACCTTCAGTCTCAGAATCCTTAATCCATATTCAGCACTTTCCCTAGGCAAGTATTTCCAAAAATCAGAATCCAGTCATTTCAATTTTTGCTTCACAAACTCCAATCTTCACCTCCCTTGACACCTTCAGAATAAAAGCCATATACTTTCTGCAACACATATCAGACCCTTTTGTGATCTGTCTCTTATTTTGCCTTTCAAGGATCATGGTTCCCATCACTACATAAACTCTTTTAACGCTGATATTTCCTTACAAATATGATGCTGGCACATGTCTTTTTAAAATAGCTTTACGACTGCCTCACTGCCTCACTCCTTCCACCTTTTTTTTTTTTTTTTTTTTTTTTTGCCTGACTAATGTCTACTTTTCCATCAAAATTGATCTCCTTGAATTCCCTTCATTTTTCTGGCTATCACTCTGTGCTAAATCTCTCTACTCTACTTTGTTTATCTCCCACAGATTTCTGTCGCAGTATCAGGTCTGTCATAAGGAAATAATGAATTAAATAGACACAGCTTATAAAGTAAAAATCACCAGTAAAATATAACTTCTAAAGAAAATCATATTCTGGGAGTTTCCATCGTGGCTCAGCGGGTTACGCACCTGACTAGTATCCATGAGTATGCACTTCAATCCATGACCTCAACTTGATGGGTTAAGGATCTTGCATTGCCATGAGCTGTGGTGTAGGTTGCAGATGGGGTTGTATCCCACATTGCTGTGGCTGTGGCATAGGCTGGCAGCTGCAGCTCCTATTCAACCCCTAGCCTGGGAACCTCCATATGCTGTGGATGTGGCCCTAATAAGCAATAATAATAATGATGATAATAATAATAATAATCCAATCATTTGTATCCACCAACATTGAATATAATAAAAATGTAAGAAGATAAAATGAAGAGCAGATATTGAAATTACTGATAAATCATACCTACGAAATAAAAGGTTAGTATCTTTTATTGTATGAAAACATACATAAAATATTAACAGTAATATGAATAGCATTGATAGCTATTAAGTACCTACTTTATGTCAGATAAATTTTACAACCTGACCATGAATATTATATAAGTTAATTAAACCTCAAAAATTGTAGCTAACTCATTTTTCCATGCTTTATATGAGGAATCTGCTATTCTGAGAGATTAAGTAAATTCACAGCTCATAAAAGAGCAAGACAGAGCCGACCCTATTCCTGTCTGATTCTGAGTTATTTCAATTAACTTCTAGTTTCCACAAAAGAATCCTTGTGACCCACGATTCTTGTTTTTCTTATGTCTGCTTATCATAGATGTCTATCCCTTTAAATGAAAATGTCAGTTGATACTTGCAGCTTGGTTCCTAAGTGGATTCAAGGGATGAGGGAAGTGGGGGAGACTTTTGTCTTACAGTTTTGATGAGACTCATAGAATTTCCATTTTAGAGAGTCCTTTAGATTAAATTCTCTTTCTGGTTAAGGTTTTCTTTTCTCTCTTAACAGTTTTTTTTTTTTAAATTTTTATTTTTCGAACAGAACTTGTTGCTGCTTCTAATGGGATATGCCGACCTCTAATTAGTTATGATGCTGATGCTGGGGGCCAGGTCTTTCTACTTTATATCTCAATACTAACAATTTTAAATATTATATATACAACTAGCTGTGGAAAAATATCTTTGACAAGCAACTTTGTTGAAATCCTTTTTTTAAAATCTAGGGATATATTATGGCGACTTCATTCTTATGATATTGTCTGGAAAATATTTTCTTCATTCATTCTTCCCACATTAATTTGGGAAGCATATACTGTAGGGATAAAATAAAAGACTGTTACGTATTTGTCCATTAGTGTTAATCTTTAGTTAATCTTAGTTGGAAGGCTTGTTTGTTTTACAGTTGCCAAGCAAAGGCTTTTCTATATGGATACCCGCATGTTTCTAAGAAAATGGTATTTATTATGTGGTTTTTAATGTATAGGTTAGAACAAGCGGTTTATAGATTTCTATGTCATGTACAGTTTCTTCCTTCCTTCATTGAACACTCTTGGAAAAATTTATAGATTAAGGAAATAGCCCAAGGTGGGTGTAACAGGTGATTTACTGTGAATTCTTTATTTAGCTTCTGCTATAAAACTATCCTTTCTGAAAGAGTAAGCAAAATATGTAAACACATCAAAAATATATAACTAGGATCACAAAATAAGGCAAATATTTGCATTAAATATAAATAAATATATATTTTCTTAATTTAAATGGAAAAATTTCCCTCCATATACAAAGTTTAATTTATCATGAAAAATAAGAAAGAAGATTTGGAGCCATAAAACTAAAAGTGTTACAATGTTAGTTCAAAACCAAGTTTTTGTTTTTATTTCATTGTTAAAATTACTAGGAAAAATTGACACCTGATTATGAAATAATTCATCACAAAGATAAAGAGATTTCATTTATAAAATGATGTGAGCATCAATTGAATAGCTAAGGGGTAAAAGACAAAAGAGAAGATTTAATTAGACAGAGACTGGTATTTGGTTCAAAAGTTGATTCTGAAAATAAACAATGAAATAAAATGGGTATTTGATTAGTAATATTTTGTTACTTGCAAGACATTCCAAAATGTCTAATCTAACTTCTTCCTTTTATATTAAGACATTAAATGTACAAGGCATTTAACTGAAATATATTGAGACCTGATGCTAGAATATAAGACTCTATCCTAATGGGTAGTTTTACAGCTGTATCCTTAAGTATCTCTAAAACACATCATATCATTTTTTATGCCTCCATAGCTCTGTTTTTGAGTATTTGGGGTTTCAGATATTTTTCATTTGCAAATATGCACCTAAGCCATCTAAATCTAATACAGATAGTCTATTGACTTTCTCACTTTTTTTATACTGGAAAGTGAAACTAGGGTTTTCAAAAATGATGACTGGACCTGTTCACTGTGTAATTATTGCTACAGAAACATTGCTGCTTCCAAGTTGTCTCTGCCTGTGTGATGTTGGCTTCTGGGACGTAGTACAAAAGCCATTCTAATACTGCATCAAAAGTCTAATTGCCTAAGGGTTTTGAAAGTTTGCATTTTTTGCCCTTAAATTAGGAATGTTAGTAAGAGACATAACTCCTCTAACTTTGCCTTCTGAGACCATACTTCTTTCCTGGGGTGGCGGGGTTAAATATGCCCAAATCTGCAATTGACCTTGAAATTAAAAAGAAAAACTTTACATCAACACCTTTCAATACTATTCCCTTTTATTATAATTCTTATTGTTAAATAAGAGCATTTTTGATGTGAAAATTCCTTACCTTCCAGTCATAAATTTTCCATCTGTCATTTCTTCCACCTCCTCCTTTCTATCTTTGAGCATTTGTATATGTTATATTTTATCATTTTTAACAACTTTGTTGCCATTTATTAGATACTGAAATATAACCCCTGTACCAGCTTTTCTCTCTTATTCTGTACTCTTTTCTTCTCTGTGAGAAAGTTTCAATGTATTTTCTATATAATTTATTTGATTTGAATTTTTCAGTACTGATGCCACAGTTTACTGCTTCTAAATATTTAATTTAACTTCAGACATGAATTTTCTGGGTTTTCAAATATATTTTTCTCATTTAGGCCATATTTTAATTTATATTCCAGTTTCTCTTTCTTGGTGAATGCCAGATTCATTTTGGGTTGCTCAGGCTAAACAAACAACATTTTCAAAACAAGCCAAAAATCATCCTAAGCTGTTCCTTTCTCCCACACCTCACAGCCAGTCAGTCCATCAGCAAATCTCAACCCTACCTTCAAAATATGTCCTCGATTCAGTCACTTCCTTTCACCTCTACTCCTAATATTTTAGGTAGAGACATTATTACTTTAGGTAGAAGACCTCAATATCATCTGCTCTCTTCTCCCCGCAGCTCTATTCTTGCTCCTGTATTTTGCCTTCTCCACAAAACAACAATAAATGATCCTTCTAAAACCCACCCAGTCATGTTAACTTTAATAGATGGTATTACCATTTTCAGTCATCTGTTTCTTCCTTTTTCTAAGGTATATATTCTTACACACCTGTTGTGTTGAGAGTCTTGGGATGAAGAGTATACATCCTGATCTCAGGGAGAGGCTTGGTGTGGTGACTTGTAGGGTAAGGCTGTGTGAATGCTGTGATTTGGGCCACTTCTCAGCAGGAGGAACTCCACCTCTCTTGCTGTTCCTTTCTGCTGTGGGGCATGGCTGCTCAGCATCGGCCCCAGAATGAAAGGAGCTACAGACAACCTATGTCATGGATATAGAACATGAGTAAGAAATAAATCTCTACTGGCTATGTCAGCACTAAGCCTATCCAGGCTAAGGTGTCCTCTACCTTCTCTACCCAAACCATTCAGTGCTTCCTACGAAATGGAAGACCCTTCCCTTTAGAGGCCCTGCAGCACCTTCCATGATTCCGCCTCTCTACCTCTCTGCTCTCATGGACTTTCCAGTATACACTCTGCTCCAGCCACACTGACTCCTGTAGTTCCTTGTGGCTTTGCATAGTTTGTACTTATTTTTACTTCTGCCTGCAAGGCTTTTCTTAAATTTTCGCATGATTCATCCTCTCCCTTTATTCTCAGGTCAGCTATCACCTTTCATAAAGGTCTTTTCTAACCACTCATTATAATATGATATCCAAACTGAGTCAACTTCTTGTTTTACACTCTTTGTCTTCACATAACCTATTGCTTACCTCTTTAAAGACAACAGTAACAATAGGTAACATTTATTGAGTAGTTACCACAGGCAGGTACTGTTCTCTTTTCTATGTTTCATCTCATTTTATCCTCTCAGTAATAATATGAAAAAGGCATTGCTTTATCTTATTTTACCAACCAGGAAACTGAAGGACAAAGGGGGTAAATAATTCAACCACACTCACAAAGGCTTAGGTGAAGAAGCCTGAGACAAGCCTAGGTACTCTCATTTTAGAGAGCAGGTTCTTCGTCAGGGTGCTCAGCCAGCCTGGAATTGTCTCAAGTGTGTGGGTGACTCCTTGGGGCTGTACACTATTCATCTAGAAGCTGTTGAGATTCCTTTCCAAGATTGGAAGTTGAAAACTGGTGTGATATAACCAGACATCATTATTTCAGAAGTCTGTATCCTAACAGAAGCAAAGATGCTATCAGGGCCATACAAACCCCAGAAAAAGAAACAGACAGACATTCTGTTCATTTTGTTCCTGATTTTTTACAAATTAAAAAAAATATTTTTTGTTTTTGTAATTTTTCTGGAGGATAAGCATTTCAGTATCTTGCTTATCCCAACTCCCATGGGATAATTATATCAAACTCTGGGAGTTTCCACTGTGGCACAGTGAATTAATGATCCAGCTTGATTCCAGGGAGGTATTGGTTCAATTTCTGGCCTGGTGCAAGGAGTTGGGGGATCCAGTGTTGCAGCAGCTATGGAGGAGATCACAACTCTGGCTCAGATTTGATCCCTGGCCTGGGAACTTCCATATGCCATGTGGGCAGCCAAGAAAGAACAACAACAGCAACAAAACTTCTTCCCAGCTATGACCCACAATGTCAGAAAAGAACCTTAAACTCCAGTGCGTAGGGAGAAGGAACAGCAGTTTTAATGAATTATCTGCTTTTTTTTTTTTTTTTTGTCTCTTTGTCTTTCCTAGGGCCACGTGCGTGGCATATGGAGTTCCCAGGCTAGGGGCCTAATTGGAGCTGTAGCTGCTGGCCTATGCCAGAGCCACAGCAATGCCAGATCCGAGCCGCGTCTGTGACCTATAGTACAGCTCAGGGCAATGCTGGATCCTTAACCCACTGAACAGGGCCAGGGATTGAACCTGCAACCTCATGGTTCCTAGTTGGATCCATTAACCACTGTGCCATGACGAAACTCCTGAATCATCTGCTTTCTGTTTTTGTTACTTTGCTAGCTCTAGGCTTCGGACATAGGTGGTTCAGAATGATTTAGATACTCAGCACAAGAAACAGATTTTGAACACATTGCTCTCATCTCTTATAGTCACTACTCATATGGCTATGTTGGCGGGGTAAAGCTTAGATGATATTTTTGTGTTTCCTGTGACACAAGCCATAGTACTAGGAAAAAAAAAAATGTACACCTCACCCATAAGAATTTTTCTATCATTTGGTTTGCAGTCCATGACTACCTGCCTTACATTCTAGTTGTTGAGGGGTGGTGAAGAGAAAACAGACAATAGCAATCAAAATATAACAAAAATTAAATTACATAGAATGGGAGTTCCCATCGTGGCTTAGGGAAAATGAGTCTGACTAGTATCCATGATGATGCAGGTTTGATCCCTGGCCTCACTCAGTGTGTTAAGGATCCAGCATTGCCATGAGCTATGGTGTAGTTCACAGACACAGCTCAGATCTGTCATTGCTATAGCTGTGGCGTAGGTCAGCAGCTGCAGCTCTGATTCTACCCCTAGCCTGGGAACCTCCATATGCTGTGGGTGTGGCCCTAAAAAAAGAGAAAAAATAAAATAAAATTACATATAATGTTGGAAGCTTGTAATTGCTGCAGAATTAAGAGAGATTTTTGTACAAAGAGATTCGGAATGTGCAGATTAAGATACAACAATGTTAGGTACTAAGTAAGGGGTAAAGCTTGGTGTGTTGGCAGTGATATTAGTGCATCCAATCTAAACAACAATGAAAATTTACCTGCAATTTGTAGATTTCAAAAGCCTCTAATTTTCCCCAGAGAGCAAAACACCATTAAGAAAAGAGGCACAGATGGTTTTGATTCAGTCTTTTCTCTCAGTTTTGCTTAAGAGATGATAGTATTTATTCTGTCATTTCTAGCTGAGTCATATTGCTTATAACAGGTAAATGCATAGTTATGCTAATAAGATACAAAAGAAAAATTATGCTTTCAAAATGCCAGTAGGAATAGAGATTTGGCTAAGAATAAACAGTGTCATGATTTTCAGCTGTTTTTTTCCTTGTTTTTTTTTTACTATCTGAATGATATATAATACTAATATGTAACTATGAACATCGCATTAGAGTATTCTAACAAAAAGATGAAAGAATGCACAGAGTACAGAGTAGTTTTTTTTCCTTTTAATAGTGACTGGTAATCCCACAATTTTATATATATAGCTTTAGCTTTATAAATGAAAATAATTTGAATTTGTATTGATAATATATCTTGTAGTTTAGGGATCACCATATATGTGAAAATTAGTATTTGAACATTTTAAAAGTAAATAATTAAATTTTAAATCATAACATTTTTATACCCTCAAGATAAATTATGTGACAAAAACCTTTACAAAACATAGAAGAATAAAGTAAAACACTTTCACGACAAAATAATTTTGAATAAAAAAATCATGCTTCCTTAGTTGGAAATATATTTGTGTGTAGCATTTAAACCATTAAAAAGGTGATTAATATTTACTAATTAAGCTCCAGAACTAGGTGCACTTATAAATCCACATCATATAATCCTTTTCTGTAGTGTTTATGCCCTAAGTGAATCATACTATATAAAAGTTGGGGGGGGGGGCTTTTTAACTTAGTAATTGAAAATCATCGATTGAGCCAAGCCTATTTCAGCAAATAGTGTTTTTATGGGTAATATTTCACAATTCATTGACACTTTACTAAGGAGAAAAATCCCACTTAACTTTTAGGAAACTTTCTCTTTCTGCTATCACTTATAATAAATATACATTTTGACTAAAAATTAATGGGGATGTCTATTTTTCTTCTGCTAAAGCACATAAAAATGTAACTCTTGAAGGCAATTACTTTGGAGAATTATATTCTGTACAACCATGTCAAGCTTGTTAAACATACCTTTGAACTTCCCTTCCAAAACTATATTCAGACACAGTTTGTAATGCAAAACTGAGAAGTAAAATAGATGGATAGAATATAAATAGATGAATAGATAGATAGATACATGCCAACATATATATATATATATATATATATATATTCTGCTTTCTAAGAATTTATGCTCTTTTTTTGACCCAAATACATCATTATCATTTACTTTAATCACTTAATTACCTTTAGTTTTAGGTTGTTGCATGTATTTCCAGTCATCAAATGCAACTTCCAAAGATGAAAGACTTTATTATCAAGGGTTTACAAAGTCATTGTTTTTCATTTCTTCTGGTTTTCCAGGAACAGTTCCAAAAAATAAATAAATAAATAAATCACAATAGCAGCATCCTTGTCTAAGAATTAAACCAAGAGAAGACAAATTTTGTATTTCCCATAGATATCTGCATATGTATATTTTGGTTTATGCAAAAAAAAATCACCTAATGATCATGGATCAATAAAGTTATCAAATATTCTTATTTCAAAAAAGTTGCCTATATATGCATATTACTCTAGTTAAAATAGATAATCAACAAGGACCTACTGTATAGACCAGGAAACTACTAAATATTCTGAATTAACCTATGTGGGAAAAGAATCTGACCAAAAAATGAATATATGTATACATATAACTGAATCATTTCCCTGTACACCTTAATATTCACAACATTGTAAATCAAATGGACTCCAATATAAAATAAAAATTAAATTAAATTGAAAAAAAAGGCATGAAGTTCCAGTTAAGTAAGGTGAATAAGTTCTAAAGATCTGCGATATAACATTGTACCCTATATTCAACAATACCATATTGTACACTTAAAAATTTAAGAAGGTAGATCTCTTATTAAGTATTCTTACCACAGCAAAATATTTTTAAATGAGTGAATTAAAAAATCATACTATACACTTTAAATGTGTGTAGTTTATTGCTTGTCAATATACTTCAACAAAGCTGTTTTTTTGTTTTTTGTCTTTTTAAGTTACCTACAGTAAAATAAAAAGTAACCCCATAGGCAACACTGCTTAGGTAGTCCTGCTAATCTATATAAGGAACATCCTACATTCATTCATTTGCTCTGGAAAAACAAACCTGGCATCAATGATCAGTAGAAAATCACTAAACATTTATTAGCTAATCCAGCTGAGTTATTTTATATTTTGTGTCTTTCTCCTTATCAATAAATAATGTATCCTGTCCTGTCACTTCATAGTGCCAAATAGAGTTGAAAATTGCATTGTTTATATTGCAAGACTCAGTAAACTTGGAAATACTTTAACGATTGTGAGAACAAATGTTCATCTAAGCTTATTCTCTGGGCAAATATTTCCCACTAAGCTGACTATATTATCTGGCCTTCCTGACATATGGTACTATATAAAAATAAGAACAATGCTAAATTTTGCTTATGGTTTTGCTTGTGGGTTTCTAGGCAGTTTTTTGTGCTATGTACGTGGTATTTTATTTAATCATTGTAGTAACCTTGTGACAAGACGAGGACTCATGACCTGCATTTTCTAAGGGAGGAAACTAAGTCACAGAGAAATAATTTTTTTAAAGCTACACTGTTAATCAGTAAGAATAGGATTTGAACTCCATCAGTCTGTCTACAGAGCCCATGTCCTTAATCCATCCACTGTTTTCAATACTATCTAGAGTTCCTAGTGTGTAAATGGAAAGAAAAGTAAATACCATCTTGCTCCATTAAATAACGGTATTGTTATATATCAAAATATAGTTATTTACAGCTTTTTTTTCACACATTATAAAAATAGTTCTGCAGAAGTAGCTTACTATGATATTAGGCAAGAGGAGAACAGGACCTTTAACTTAAATTCCCATGTGTCTTAAAATTGACTGATGGTTCCAAAGTTCAGGTAAGTTACTGGAGCAATATAATTACCCAAAATTTTCCCAGTCAATTCTAATCATGACCTACAGGTTTTGGTAACCAGAGAATAATTTAAGTATTAATTAGGAGATATCTTACCCCTCAATTCCCCATTCTTTAAATAAATTTTTATTTTATTTTATTTTTTAATTTTATTTATTTTTGGCCACCCCATGGCATATGGTGTTCCCAGGCCAGGGATTAGATCTGAGCCTTATTTGCAACTTATGCTGCAGCTGTGGCAACATTGGATCCTTTCACCCATGCACTGGGCCAGGGATAGAACCTGTTTCCTGGTGCTGCAGAGATGCAGGATCCCGTTGTTGCACTACGGTGGGAACCCCTCTAAATAATTTTTTCAAATGTTTGAAAAATTCCTGATTAAACTAACTTGATTATGTAATGATAATAAAAAGGTCATTCTGTTTAATCTTTGAGCTCATCTGTTTGGGGACTCTTTTCTGTACCCCTTTGTATTTTGAACACTTAATATGCGATAATGCGATCAACTCTCCCTAAATTAATTACTTCATTAAATGAATTAACTGAATTATTTTGGTGATTTCCAATTTGTTAGACTTTGGTTCTTTTAACATGAAAATTCAATTGGAGGGACTAGGCTGTATTGAATATCTGTTAACATATGGATATGCAGCTGATATCTTTTCTTCATTATTAATTCTGTTTATAGTAGAGCTGCAATGTAAAATCTGAAGACAATATAAAGTGAAGTTACTATAGAGAAAAGAAACATCACAGGGACCCAGATATATAGAAATTTTATGAGTGTACTTATCTACAGTGAGGAGTCATGTAAGCACACTGGAGGCCAGTTTATGCGCTGTTAATGAAGGCACTGAACTGGCCACTACTGACAACATCACTCTGCTTAGCAACTTAGCAACTGTCTCCAGCAGACAGCAAACTTTGTGGCCTGCAGTGAAGCAGAGAGAGACAGCAGGAGATTGGAGAACACAGGCAAAGGCACGGGTGTGATGCTTCAAGTGAGGGTACATACCTACCAAACGTAGGGAGGAGGGGAAACAATAAAGTTTAACTGCTTCACCTAAGTGATGGTGCCCCAATCAAAGAGAAAAGATGGAAAGGAGTGTCTATAAACCTAGGTTTATAATATGATTAAGTGAAATATCTGCAAAATCATATTTAACATATTCTTTTAATATGGGAAGTTTTCATAATTATGTTATATACACACTGAGAGATAATGCCCATCATGACAGTATGTAGTAAAACCTTGCTAATGAAATTGGGGTTGCAGGAAACTTTAGAGAAAGGGGACAGCCCTGGCTCTGAGAATGGCACAAGACTTTAAAATCAGCAGGAAGAAAATCAGAAAAAAAATGAAGGAAAAATAACTGCACATTTGGATAAGAAAAGTTGGATGTAATCAACCTGTGGAAAACAGTTAGAAGATGCATTTCTCTCCCTTTTTTCCTTCCTTCCTTCCTTCCTTCCTTCCTTCCTTCCTTCCTTCCTTCCTTCCTTCTTTCCTTCCTTTTTTTTTTAGCTGGGCCTGAGGCATATGAAATTTCCCGGGCAGGGATTGAACCTGTGCCACAACTTAACCCAAGCAGCTGCAGTGGCCACACTGGAGCCTTAAACCATTGCTCCATAGGAGAACTCCAGAAGATGAATGTCTAATTAGGACTGCAAATAAACAAACAAAAAAAGTGAAACCTCTAGAACTACAGATTGAGAAATTGCCAATGCCTAGGTAAACAAAACAAAGAGCTCACCCTTCTAAATTCACTAGGAGAAAAAAAAAAAAAAACAATCAGAGAACAGTTCAGGAATTTTGAAGTTTCTGACTTGCATATTTGGTTTGAAAAAAAAAACTATTTTGAACAAAACAGAAAAAAAATGCTTTCAAAGCAGATGATAACTATATTGACTATTTGCTATGTGATATACACTTTTCTAAATGTTTTCATGATTTAACTAATGTGATTTTACATTAATCAAATAAAACATGTAGTATTGATGTTTCCATGTTACAACTGCAGAGAGTTAAAAAAGAAAATGCTGAAACCAAGATTTGAATGTAGATAACTGGTTCTAGACCTGCTAGGCCTTCAATCATACCATGTCACTAAAGAATGTCACTTTTGCCAATAGTCTACAAATGTAGCTAAGGGAAAATGCCAATGGCTAAAATATGCAACTGATGAATGAAACGTCCAATTAAAAATAGGAAAAAATACTATGAATCCTTAAAAATATTAAATTAGAATAAGACATTTTAATTTTATTGAAGTTTAATTGAAATGAATTATATTAATGTCAGGTGTACAACATGACTTAATATTTGTATACAGTGCAAAACAATCACCTCAGTAGGTCTAGTTAACAACTGTCACCAAACGTACTTATATAACTTTTTCTTTCTTGTGATGAGAACTCCCTCTACTCGCTTGGTAACTTTAAAATATGCAGGAGAGTGTTATTAACTATAGTCACCATATTGTGCATTACATCTTCTGGATTTACCTATTTTATAGCTGGAAATTTGTACCTTTTGACACCTTTATCCATTTTGCTCACTTCCCTCCCCTCCATACCCTGCCTACTATTCTCTGTACCTAGAGTTTTAGAGGTTTGTGGTTATTTTTAGATTTCATGTATATTTGAGATCATACAGTATTTGTCTTTCTTGGACTTATGTCACTCAGCATGAGGTACACAGAAGTCCATCCATATTGTCACATGGTAAGGTTTTATTATTTTCTTTTTTTCTTTTTTTTTTAGTTTTTTATTGTTATTTCTTCGCACACACTTCCTTTTTTTCCCACTGTACAGCATGGGGACCCAGTTACACATACACGTATACATAATTTTTCCTCCCATTGTTGTCCTCCCTTGTAAGTATCTAGACATAGTTCTCAGTGCTACAAGCAGGATCTCATTGCTAATCCATTCCAAAAGCAATAGTTTGCATCCGGTTAACCACAAGCTCCCGATCCCTCCCAGCGCCTCTCCCTCCCACTGGGTAACCACAAGTCTATTCTCCAAGTCCATGATTTTCTTTTCTGTGGAAAGGATCATTTGTGCTATATATTAGAATCCAGATATGAGTGATATCATATGGTATTTGTCTTTCTCTTTCCAACTTACTTCACTCAGTATGAGATTGTCTAGTTCCATCCATGTTGCTGCAAATGGCATGATTTTGTTCTTTTTTATGGCTGAGTAGTATTCCATTGTGTATAAATATACCACATATTCCTAATCCAATCATTTGTTGATGGACATTTGGGTTGTTTCCATGTCTTGGCAATTGTGAATAGTGCTAAAATGAACATGCAGGTGCATGTGTCTTTTTCAGGGAAAATTCTGTCTGGATATATGCCCAAGAATGGGGTTGCTGGGTCATATGGTAGTTCTACATATAGTTTTCTAAGGTACCTCCATACTGTTCTCCATAGTGGTTGTACCAGCTTACACTGCTACCAACAGTGCAAGAGGGTTCCTTTTTCTCCACACCTCCTCTAGCACTTGTTATTTGTAGATTACATGATACTATATATAGAACACCCTAAGGACTCAACCCAAAAACTGCTTAAACTGATCAACAAATTCAGCAAAGTAGCAGCATATAAGATTAACATTCAGACATCAGTCGCATTTCTGTATACCAGCAATGAAACTTTAGAAAAGGAACACAAAAACACAATACCTTTTAAAATTGAACCCCAAAAACACACCTGGAAACACACCTGAAAACACACCTGGAAACACACCTGACTAAGGAGGCAAAGGACCTACATGCTGAGAACTATAAAACATTAATCAAGGAAATTAAAGAAGATGTAAAGAAATGGAAAGATATTCCATGTTCCTAGATTGGAAAAATTAATATTGTAAAAATGGCCATACTACCCAAAACAATCTACAGATTCACTGCAATCCCTATCAAATTACCCAGGACATTTTTCACAGAGCTTGAGCAAACAATCCAAAAATTTATATGGAACCGCAAAAGACCCAGAATTGCCAAAGCAATCCTGAGAAACAAAAACCAAGCAGGAGGCATAACTCTCCTAGACTTCAGGCAATATTACAAAGCCACAGTCATCAAGACAGTGTGGTACTGGTACCAAAACAGACATATAGACCAATGGAACAGAATAGAGAACCCAGAAATAAACCCAGACACCTCTTGTCAATTAATCTTTGACAAAGGAGGCAAGAACATAAAATGGGAAAAAGACAGTCTTTTCAGCAAGTATTGCTGGGAAACCTGGACAGCTGCATGCAAATCAATGAAACTAGAACACACCCCTACATCATGCACTAAAATAAACTCAAAATGGCTTAAAAACTTAAATTTAAAACAAGACACCATCAAACTCCTGGAAGAGAACATAGGAAAAACATTCTCTAACATCAACCTTATGAATATTTTCTCAGGTCAGTCTCCCAAAGCAACAGAAATAAAAGCAAAAATAAACCAGTGAGATCTAATTGAACTGACAAGCTTTTACACAGCAAAGGAAACCAAAAAAAGAACAAAAAGACAATTTACAGAATGGGAGAAAATAGCTTCAAACGATGTAACTGACAAGGGCTTAATCTCTAGAATATTCAAGCAACTTATACAACTCAACAGCAAAAAATCCAACAACCCAATTGAAAAATGGGCAAAAGACTTTAATAGACCTTTCTCCAAGGAAGATGTATAGATGGCCAACAAGCACATGAAAAAATGCTCAACATCCCAGATTATTACAGAAATGCAAATCAAAGCTACCATGAGATACCACCTCACACCAGTCAGAATGGCCATCATTAACAAGTCCACAAATAAAGAAGTGCTGGTTTTATTATTTTCTTATGACTGAATAAAACATTTTTTAAAATAGTCCATTACAAATATAAATTTTAATAATATTAATAGCATGTAATATCTCAATAATTTTAAATGTAGCATTGGATGATAGCTGTATTTTTTTCAGCATTTCAAAAAAACAATGTTATTTTCTTAAATATTATGAATAAAATGTAAGTTTCTTAAGACAGCTCATAAGCCCTTCAGCAAAGCCCTGAATATTTTTGTGGTGGATAGTAAACCTCTTGACTCAGTCTATAACTGAAAATAGCCCAGAGTTTGAAAAATGACTGGTCCAGTGATCCTGCCAAAGTTATTACAAAGGAGAGATTAAGAAGTAAAAATAGTTTTAAACCAAAGGCTTGAATTAATGAATTTCTGTTATAAAGCAAAGCAAAAATTGACAAATTGAGAATCATTTTGGTTATCCAATGACAGAATGAAGGAGTAAAATTGAAAAGAGTTATGGTCAAATATATCACACTGCTGCTTCTGAATTAACTGGGAATATGTCAAAATTTCCACTTAATACACCTTCTCAATTGTCTTTATGCATGAAATATCTCAGGCTTATGGCTTACCTTTACTCACATTTGGTGTTCTATCTTTAGTTAATGCCTTTTCGAATTATTTCTGAAAGGGAAATACTGCAAAGCAAGATGTATAAACCCTTTCCTGGTGAGCTCATGCAGTAAGTTTGATAAATGGTGCTTGAAGCAGTGGAAAGACATTTATAGGTTCTCTGGAACCCTAAGAATGAACAGCGTTAAAATAAGCAGTGAAAAGTGCTAAATCAACAAAAGCGATGTGATTTCTGGGTTTATTTTAATAGAAAAAGTCTCTACATAACTAAATCAATGCCTCATTTAGCTTTTCTTTCTCAGCCATTATTTGCCATGTTAATTCTTTTCCTGGTTCAATCCTTGTTCCATAATCTTGTCTGATTATTTTCTTGTTCTCTAATATAACTCATTCTTCAAATTCTAAGTAACTCTATATCAAGAATTTTCAAATATTTCCAGGGAACCATATTTTTATATTCAGTCTGCAATATGTTACATTGATTAATGCAATATTTGTTCTGCTTACTTCATACTCTGCCTGAGGTTCTTTTTCTGCTTGGTTTTCTTACTAAGAAACAAAATGGAAATGTATTGAATGGCAAGTGAGTCAGTGAAAAAAGATCTTGATATGAAAATTAGAAAGCAGCCACTTCCAAACTGCTAGATCCTGGTCCCCCTCACGAAACAAAAGCATTCTTAGCCACAAAACAAAAACAAAACAACATACACATTCACAAAACAAATAACAATGAATTCATACTAAGCCTATATTTTACTTTAGGGGTGTAGAAACAACATTAAAAATATAAAGCTACAAAAGGGTAGATTTTATATATTAGTTTTAGTTGCCAGATATCTTGTAGGATATAATTTGACAAAGGAAGGGACACATTGATAACTAATAAATAATTGGCAGGAGGAGGATATGGATAGAAAGTTAAATTAGTGACTGAAAAAAAAATATACTTCCCCCTTCTTAAATTAGTTTTTTCTTGGAGTTCCCATCGTGGCGCAGTGGTTAACGAATCTGACTAGGAACCATGAGGTTGCGGGTTCGGTCCCTGCCCTTGCTCAGTGGGTTGAAGATCTGGCTTGCTGTGAGCTGTGGTGTAGGTTGCAGACGCGGCTCGGATCCCGCGTTGCTGTGGCTCTGGCGTAGGCTGGTGGCTACAGCTCCGATTCGACCCCTAGCCTGGGAACCTCCATATGCCATGGGAGTGGCCCAAAGAAATAGCAAAAAAAAAAAAAAAAGACAAATTAGTTTTTTCTATAAGTTTTTTATCTTACACTTTTGTGGTGTATTGTTTTTATAAGTATTTCTAAATGATCTTGATATTGTACCATTTTTTTTTTTCAAATTTGGTTGAGGAGAATTCAGTGTAGTCAAGTGGTTATAGTACTTTCTGATTAAACTTGAATTAGACCTTGCTAACCTAAAAGAGTAATTCCGCTAATTCTGTCCATCCTGAGGTCATATTTATAGAAGGAAAAAAAGTAATGATATTTTCAGTCAAAATAGTCATTTTTTTGTTTGATATTCACTAAGATTAGATACATTGATTTTTATTCCACTTGACTTTTAAGTTAAATTTTTCTGTCCTGACTGGTAATTTTTTTAGTATATGATGCAAGGAATAAAGATCCAAGAGAGAGCAATTTAGGCCATTAATTGTAGTAAGTGGCACCCTCTTCATTCTCTTGGACAAGCGTGAGCTTATATCCTTCCATCTATCTATAAGTATCATCATTATCCTGATTTCCCAACCCAGACCTTTCAATGAAAGCCATGTGTTCAACCACCCATCAGTCTTGTTCACGTAGATAGCACTTAAGCACATAAAAGTCAGTATAGCAGTGAATTGACACTCTCTTCATTGATCTTTATCTTATATTCCTAACCTTGTAGAGGGATTCCCCACTGACCCAAGTCCTTAAGCTGAATACCAGCATGCCATTTGAGTCACTTCCCTTACATTCTACTTCCAGTCAGTCATCTTGTCCTTGAAAATGTACTCCAAAATGCTTCACATATGCTTTTCCTCATTTCATATCTTCTTAACCTACCAGTGGCTTCTTATCTCATTATGGACAAAGTCAAAGCATTGCCATAAAGTACATATCTTTAAATGATCTGGACCATCATGTCATTCTTATTTCATCTTCACTTCTTGTTGATGTTGCTTTAGAGATGCTGGTCTCATAGATTTCCCTCACAGAAGCGAGAAAACAGCCACAGTAGAACATTTGCATTTATTACTCTTTTTGCCTAGGACATTTTTCTCTCACCTCTGTCAAGCCTATTAATAATAGCAGTCAGTGGTGTGCTAGTAAGTGTTTAACAACCAAAAATATATAAGCATGTATATAAGTGCATATGTTTATTGTAATTTTTTCTGATACAAAATGTATGTAGCACCTGATTTACAATTATAAACTATGCATTACTCTTCTGATAAATTCTACAGAGCCTATAGACTCTTACAGAATGTTTGCATTGATTTTTGCCAAACTCCTACATCCACACACAACCTATTGTTACAATCCAATGAATATTGACAAAACCCTACTGAAATAAATGCTTGATTACTACCTGATTCAGCAAAGAAGTTACTCAGGTCATTGACAAATGAGTTTAATTCTGGCTTGGGTGTTGGTTGATATTTTTGTTTATATTAACATGTAGATAAAAGGAGTTCCTAGGTGGCTCAGTGGGTTAAGGATCTGGTGTTGTCACTGCTGTAGCTCTATTTACTCTTTTGGCATAGGTTCGATCCCTGGCCCAGGAATTTTCTCATGTCACAGGTGTAGTAAAAAAAAAAAAAAGTGTTTGAACAGACTTTAGTTTTTCACCAAATATATGAGCCACTTTCTTTCCTGTTAAGTTGAGCAATAGTTTTCATTAAGTAGAATAATATTTCTTCACATTTTGTGTTATTCTCATGTAATGGCTACCTACACATTTGAATTTAATAAGCTTTATTTGTGCTTCCTCCTTCACTTTCTCAAGTCTAGAAAATCACTAACTGAATGGATTAAGCTTTGATTTAGTCAGCATCTGCTGATTTTCATAGAAAATATTTTAAGCCTTCAGGAAGAACCAATCTCACAAATACCTTGATTTCAGACTTTTAGCTTCCAGAACTGTGAGACAATACATTTTTTTTTATGCCACTCAGTCTGTGGTACTTCGTTACAGTGGTCCCAGAAGCTAACTAATACATTTAACAGCAAAAGGGAACTACTTAAACTTAGTAACTTATTTTAGATCCATTTTTAGCTTTATTTTAAAGCCCCTAATTAATGCTATGATGAATTCCTATGTGTTTTGTGGCATTTCATTCATTCAACGAATATTCACTGAGTACAACCAGGGGGTGGAGACTGTTTTAGGTAATGAGGGTATATCAATGGGAACACAAAAAATCTTTGCCCTCATGCAGCTTTTATTCTGTCAAGAAAGGACGAACAGTCATCAAAATTAATAAATAAATTATAATGACAATAAGTAAATTAGTGTGATGGCAATATGAAAGATAAGAAATTAAAATTGAGAGATGAAAGAAAATGAAGACTTTAAGGAAATGTTGGAATAGCCTGCTGTGGCTAGTTTGCTGCTGCTGAGATGAGAACCGACATTAGCCAATGGACCGGGCGATAGGAGAACTATTGACAGAAGATCACGTGATCATTTTTCGTGTCCTGTGTGGCTTCCAAGGAGGGGCCTGAAATTAGGGGAAACAAAGTAGATCACTGTGAGGTAGATCCCCCCGTTAACGATGGACTTGGGGTCCAGCACAGGGAATACATTCAATGCCCACTCCCAACCGTCACCTCCTTCAAGATCTATCTGTCTCAGGAGCTGAGGGACACCTGGCTGAAGTTATTTCCAGGAGAACCCTCATCCAGTGACTGAGTGTGGTGGACACTCAGACAGTGAAAATATTCCAACTGTATTAGCTTAAACTTCGTTTGATGAGCATCTCAGATTAACATCCTCCTCCCTTCATTCACGCTCCCTCCTCCTTCTCTTCACAGTTGCTCCCCAGCAGACATCCTGAGCTTAAATCTCCACTTCAGTAACTGTTTCAAACTCTGTATAGACAACTGTTTCTTCTTCTTCTTCTTTTTTTTTTTTTTTTGAATGGCCCATGGCATGTGGAAATCAGCCAGGGATCAAACCCGCGCCACAGCAACGTTATGAACCACTGCAGTGGCAACAGCTGAGTCCTTAACAAACTGTACCACAGGGGAACCCCTACATTTTCTTATTCTAATCTGCAGATAAAAATTAGTTTGCAGGTGTTAACAGCTTTTGCAGAAATTCAGGGACTGCACATTTTTTATTTAGTAGATAACAGGTACTATATTTCCTGTGTTATGCAAAGATTAAAGAGATGTTGACATTTGTCACAGAATGGGGAGAGATCTAAGAATTCCTATGCCTGTCAGCTTTTACTAATATACCAGTTTATGATCATTGGAGAAACAAAGTAAAAGTTGACCTTGGGTGAAACTTTCTGTTTTATCTGTCTGATTTTAATATTTGGTGGTACACATCTCAATTCAACATATGCAAGATAAAAGTTGAATTTTCTAACATGGAGTAGATTTTCAATAAATCTGTTTTTTAACACATATATCTTTTTTTGGGTAACATTTAAAATTATTCAATATTCTCAGTAATCAATGGAATGACATACTAATCAGTTTCCAATCATTCCTTCTTTTTCCATGGTTGCAATTTAACCCATCAACAATATATTAGTTTGTGAATTCAAATATTAGGAAAACAGAATAAAACTGTATAGCCAGTAAAATACAACTAGTCTTCTGTGTTTGCTCCTTAACTACTTTTTTTTTCTTTGAATCCTTTTCTACGAAAATATTCAGATACTGATTAAAAGCCCCACTCTACAAATCACATAACGATAGTCCTTTCAGATCCATCTTTCCAGTGTTGAGGGATTTCTACTCTTCTTCTTCATCAAAGGACCAAAAATCTGTTCATATATTGATGCATTTAGCTTCTGTATCTCAGGTTATCAAATAGTCATGAAGCCCATGCCATTTTTTCCATCACACAGTAAAAACACCAGCATTTTACATTTACATAACTCAACAAGCACTCAAATGTTTTGTGAACATTTAAATTAGAATATAGTACTCTTTTATATTGTACATTCTGTTATCACCACTTAGCTGCTAGTTAAACACTAGATTATTAATTTATGCAATACTTACGTCTAATAAATGTGAAGAATGTACCCAAGCTATTTTCATTGCTCACTTGAACTGTTAAAGGGTGTGAACAGATAAGGCTTTAACATGAGGAAAACTCTCTCCCAGGAATGAGACTCTTTCTAGAAAACTTGCATGTTTCTTTGAGCCACTTAACACTCCTATTTATGTGACATGTCAGTGTACCCATAAGGGATATTCATAACTAGTTTCCTTATTCATGTGATCACACCATATTTTCTCTCAGTGATACTGAGGCCACAGAAGGCACTCATTAATTAATAATACATTTATCTATAAATTAATGACTGTCAGACATCTAAAATTGATTTGTTTACTAATAAAATGTATGCAGTCAGTATACTGTCTTCCTCTAGATACCATCAAATATGTTAATCTCTTATCATTTTTGAAGTTTCCAGTAAAACATAGGAAGTGTTAGTTATATGATTGATACTGTTATGTTTTCATTTTAGACTTTAAAAGGTCAAAAGCAATAAGAATACATGAGTATTCTTAAACGGCTAAAGACTACTTTACCATATTTTTCAATTATATTTGCACTTTTCTTATGTTGCTCCTTGAATGTACTACAGTCATCCTGGCTACATTCTAATTCTTGTTCTCAGAAACTCAATAGTCACTTGAATTCTCCACAAGTGCCTTAAGAATTCAACTTTAAATTATGTGCCAAAGGAGATACAACCTATATTGTGTGCATACCCTTGAAATTGTAAGGAGGATTTTATGATTTCAACATATGAATTTGCTTCAGTACTGATGTTTATAATATATAGCATATATAATATATATAGAATATATATATGTGTGTATACACATATCCCTAGGTATGTTATATATATTGGGATAAACAGCTAATTGCATTTGGCAATGTCTCCTTTGAGTGCAAAGTAAAATCATATTCTAAAAGAAAAATAAAACCATCTTTTAAAAATCAGGAAAGTAGGAGTTCCCATTGTGGCTCAGCAGGTTACGAGCCTGACTAGTATCCATAAGGATGCAGGTTTGATTCCTGGGCTCCGCCCTGTGGGTTAAGGGTCTGGAATTGCTGTGAGCTGTGGTGTAGGTCACAAACATGACTTAGATCCCATGTTGCTGCGGCTGTGGCCTAGGCCAGCAGCTGCATCTCCAATTTGACTCCTAGCCCAGGAACTTCCATACGCCGCAGGTGCAGCCCTAAGGGGCAAAAATTAAAATTTTAAAAATTAAATTAAAAAAATAAAAATCAAGGAAGCAGGTGACACAAAAAGTAAATCAGTATTACAGGAGGAATTGTTAATACTGAATTGTCAACTATACCATTACTAACAGAACTGAATGGTCATTAGTATACATATTTTATGAAGCAATATTTTAGTATTTTTCTTAATTAAATAGCTTTAAATATTATGGTCTCAACAACAAATATTTCAAGGTTTTTGATATAATCATATTAAGTACCCTTTCTTAAATAGCAACTATGACAAAAAATCCTGTAAAAACACTTTATCTTTTTAAATTCATTTTAACCCTCATAAGAAAAAAAAATAAATTGAAAAAATAAATTATAGATAAAATAAGAGGCAGAAATAACAGAAACATATATCAATATTTAAATAAAGCATAATGTTTATATGATAAACTTAATATTTCCATTTTGTTTGTATTTTGAGTTCATCAAATTTTTACAAACCACATAAATGAGCTATTTTGGAAAAATTATACCTACTTCTAGATTTCTACATTTCTTTTTATTATTTCATTATTATTTTAAGAGAAAATTTTTTCATATTTGTTGGAATATTTCTGCATTTGATATCTTGTCGTAAACTTTTTATCTGGTATTATAAAAATTTTAAATTACATTTCTAATTCTCTTGATTAAAAACGATCTCATAAATATCATATATAATTTCATTACTCCCGATAGAGTGCGAGTTTCCAGATGATAAGTATCTTAATAATTTCAGTGTTAATGGAAAGTTTTATTCCCTCTATTCATTACACATCAATTATATGAAGCCCAGTTTTATCTTCCCTCTTCTCTTTATCTTATAAATACTGTCTTCTTTGATTCGTGAAATTCTGAACTGGTGAAATATATTTACCTATACTCTAGCTGTAGTACTTGAAATATATATGTGTTTCTCTATATCCATGAGCTGTTTTCATATAGAAAAACACATATATATTCTCAGCTCTAGAGAGAAGGGTGGGGTGGGGGCAGAGAGGTTGGGGGAAGGGAGATAGGAAAGACAGGGGAGGTAGAGAGAAGAGAGATAGATAGTATTTAGGAAATATGTGGTCTTGATTTAATAGTTTGGCATAGCTCTAGAAAGCAAACAATCATTTATTTCCCTAAGAGGAATAAATGTGTGTGTGTGTGTGTGTGTGTAATATATATGTACGTATGTGTATGAATGTGTGTATGGATATATATGTGTGTGCATATTTGTCTGTATGTGTGTGCATTTGTATTTCAAAGATGAATACCATTGCAGACTATCTTAACTCAGACCTTTCAAAACAGGGGTGACTTTGGAAGTCAATAAGTTGAGCAGGGGTTATCTGGGCAATTTCTTGATCCATGTGACATTGGCTTGATTGCTTATAGCATTCAGGTGACACCCAGACTAATTCCAAGATGAGTCCAGTCATATGCCTAGTGCTTCAGTGAGAATAACTGGGGGAACTGAGCTCAGACGGATCCCTTGCCCTTTCCATCCAGGGCATCTCTAAGTGGTCTCTTTGGCTGGGTAGCTGAACTACTTCCCTGAAGGTGCAGAGTTTATGCATACCAAGGTGGAAGGTTCCAATCCTCTTAAGGCTAGGACAGAAATTGCCATAATGTCACTTCCACTGTACTATATTGGTCAAATCAGTCATAGGCCAACACAATTAATGGTGTTGGTATTTGGGTGCCCTGCAGAAAGATTGTAAACAGCTCATTGATACTTAGAGCAAGATGAATCTTACGTTTCTAAGTTTCTCACTCTTTCTCCTGTTTGACAAAAGACTGAACCCTCAGCTTTTGGAGTCAGATCATTTGGTTACCCATGGTTATCCATCATCTTCCTGACATGTCCTTGATTATAATCATAACTTTGATCTCAGTGCTATGACAATGCACAGTGGCCAAGAAAAACAGAGATTCCTTCTAAAATCACATTGCCAAAATGCACCCATTCTCCCCAAATATATTTCAGGTTCTTCTGCAGTATCCTTTTTTTTTTTATTCACAAGGAACCACAAGCTCAGAAGGTAGAGAGTGTGACAGCAGACTCTGAATTCTAATTGCATGGACTGAGTATCATGCTCATCTGTCCATGGGCAATTTTCTTAATCTTTCTGTTCTTACAATCCCTCTTTAATAAAAAAGAGATAATATAAATAACTTCCACTGACAGTTGATGTGAGAATTTAGTGCAATGATTAACATAAAGCACTACTCATAATGCTTACCAAATACTTATAAATGTCAGCCATTCTATCATTATCATATCATCATCATCATCACCATCATCACCATTGGAATTTCATCACCAACTAAGCCTTTTTTTGAAGTTTATAGTTTATTTTTCTCCATACTTGGCAGCCCTATGATTTTATCACTGTGGTTATTAAATATATTGATTAGAAAGACTGATCTGGAGTTCCCATCGTGGCTCAGAGGAAACAAATCCAACTAGTATCCATGAGCATGTGAGTTCAAATCCTGGCCTTGCTTAGTGGGTCAGGGATCTGGCATTGCCATGAGATGTGGTGTAGGTCACAGATGCAGCTCAGATCTTGAGTCGCTATGGCTGTGGCATAGGCTGGCAGCTGTAGCTCTACTTCAACCCCTAGCTTGTAACTTCCATATGCCATGGATGAGGTCATAAAAAAATTAAAAAAAGAAGGGAAAAAAAGAGAAAGACTGATCTTTTGTAATTATAGATCACATTGAAATACTTCATGAATTTATGATTGTTAATTCCATGAGTCATGGCTTGAAGCAAATATGTTTTTTCCTTAAATTTTGAGATGCCAGTGTTTCTTATAACACCTGATGTGTTTTCTTTAAAAATAAAATATATTGTATAGCAAAAATATAAATAAAATCTGAAGTTTAATCTCTTGTCCACCCAAAACTTTAAAGTCTCAGCTGGGCTATATGTAACTGTAGCTATAACTATGCCTCTGCCTAACCACAACCATGAGTAGTGAAGTTAGTCAGTCTTGACTTTCTACAGGGGCAGCAACAGAGCTATTCAAACTTTCAGTCACTTGAGGATGGCACAGAGAAATATTCAGAAAGTATTACTGAGTACCTAATACCTAACCTTCTACAATCATTTTCCAATAGAGCTAATTTTGTTCATACAGCAAGCATATTCTATATCCACGCCTTCGTTCATGTCACATCCCCTTCCCATGGGTTCCCCACTTCTCCATTAATTTTTCCATATCCTACAAACACATCATTCTCCCGTAAGATTCTCCTTGGCCTTGCTCATCCATTTTGATAACTACGACCTTCCAAGTATAGGTGTTGTCTGCCATTTAATAAAATGTATTTCATATATTACCTAACTTTCCACAGTTGCATATTTATCTCCTTGTCAATAAATACTCTAATCATGACATTCTAATGCTATAAGCTCTATCCTATATGTCTTTGAATTCCACATTTTAAGCAGAGCAGAAACAAATTCATTATACATAGGATTGGTGATAAATGAATAAAACAGGTTTCTGAGACTGTGGTGATGATGGAAACATGTAGATTCAATGTCTGAAGGTTTTTGCTTTCAATGTAGATAGGAATTTATGGAAGCAACATTATCATTACAAAATCAGTAGGGAAAAATCATAAAGTGTAGCTGAATAGAAATAGTGTATAATACTAAATGCTGAATCAAATAGCAATTTCATAACTAACATAAAGAATCTCCCAGGTACCTAGATCATCAAAATCAAGCAGTTGGAAAGATGAATTATTATTGCCAAGTTGTTAGGTGTCATTGTGCAGAAAATAGTTAGAAAAAAAAATTTGCAAACATTTCTAAACCTCTTAGCATTCATATTAGTTATTTTAAATAAACAGACCCCCCAATGAAAGATGAGCACTTTGAACCCATATTTCCTGATGCTGGCTCACTTCCCCAGATTCTGATTCAGTAGGTCTCAGATGGCCATGCCCTTGAACTTGCATGATGATTCTCACTCCACATGATTTTGTTATGAAGTGTTTCTTGTGACCCATTAGAGAAACATTAGGAATCCAATACATTTTAATAGATATTACATAATTGAATAACAGATTTTAAATGAATGAATGAGCAGTTGAGCAAATTATGAAGCAAAATAAGCAACTGAGCCAAAATGAGTATGTGTACTTAAGACATGGAAGAAAACTTATCAGTTCCCCCTGTAAATGCATGTATATACCTTGAAGCTGTTTGTAGGAATTTGAATGTCATGCTTGTCTATTTGTTCCAGCCTTTCAAGGATTTTATTTTGCAATTTTCCCTGGTATTATCTAATAACTAGATTTGTACATTTCCATCTTAAATTCCTTATACTGGGTAAAATACAAGAAAACATTTTAGATGATCTATTGCTATATATGAATATCATCAGTCAGGGAATGAAAACATATGGTAGGCTAGAGAGTCAGGTTCAACGAGTAATGTTTATAACCACAGATGAATTTTCAACGTTATGAACTTGTATTCAGCAGAGAGTAATTCCAGTTACAAGCCCCTACATATCAAGGTGATTGGGAAGCAGCAGTCAGAAGGTAATTTGCAGGCAGTGGGGCACCAACAATAGGTACCAGGAAAGTAATAAGAAACAAAATAAAATGATACAAAGGTAATCACATTCTGTTGGTTTAACCCAGCATCATGGGAGAATAAGAGGCAACAACTCCTGTTAAAAATTTTTGAAATAAGCAATGCTAGTGAAGCATATCAGACAAAAAATTCAGACTATGCCATTACTAGCTACCTAGCATATATTAGAAAAAGGAGAGTTTTCTTTATGTTTAAACAAATAAAGCTATGATATATGGTGATTAAATCAGTTGCTCTGCACTGTTTTCTCTACAAATTTCCTTAATAAAATTGGTAAAAAAATCATTATGTTTGTTTGGAAGAAAAAAATATGTTTTATTGTAATCACTTTGTACATGGATATATGGCAGAAAAAGCCAAACAAACAAAGGAAAAACATCAATTATTATTTGTACCATGTGCGTATAGTTTATCCTAGTCTTGAGTTTAGGCTTCACACTTTTAAAAAATGTATATTATTTTTGGATATTATTTGTTTTCTGAGTGCATGTGTGTCTCTTCATACATGCTTTTGTTGAAGTGACAAGACGGAGATAAAAAGTGAAGAAATGTGTGAATTCACAATGGGAGAAACTTATCTTTCAGATTGTGGCTTTTCAAAGTATGGTCTTAACCCACATGCACTGGAATCTCCTGCCATAATTGTTACAATGTTGGGAGAGGTCATCCAGAGGATTGAATGCCAGTTGAATGGCAAGCTGGACCCAGGCAATCAGAGGCTCTTCACCCCGTTCTCTGTCCTTTGAATGTATGTTCTGCTCACCTTTCCCACAGTGGGTGTTATTTTCAAGGATATAGTTTTGAGAGATCAAGGTTTCAGGATAGAAGATTAATATATAAAAGTCAATCTCCCTTCCAAATGCCAGCAATCAACAAGTAGACTTTGATTTAAAAACATAGTGCCAGAGTTCCTGTCATGGCTCAGTGGAAACGAATCTGATTAGGATTCATGAGGACCTAGGTTCAATCCCTGGCCTCACTCAGTGGGTTAAGGATCCAGTGTAGCCACGAGCTGTAATATAGGTCGCAGATGTGGCTTGGACCTGGCGTTGCTGTGGCTGTGGTATAGGCCAGCGGCTACAGCTCTGATTCAGCCCCTAGCCTGGGAACCTCCATATGCGGCAGGTGCAGTCCTTTAAAAACAAACAAACAAACAACAACAAAAAAAAAAACCCACAATGCCATTTAGGTTAGCTTCTGCTAAAAAGAAATACTTGAGTATAAACCTAACAAAAAGATACAAAATCTATATGAGAAAAACTACAACTCTCATGAAAGAAACAAATACTAACTAAATAAGTGAAGATGTATTTCATGTACATGAATAAGAAGACTCAATATTGTCAAGATGTAAATTCTTCCCAACCTTATCTATAGATTCAATGGAATACCAGTCAAAATCCTAGAACATTATTTTGTGGGTGTTGACAAACCAATTTCAAAATTTATATGTTAGCAGCAAAGACCCAGAATAGCCAAAAATATTAGAGGAGAAGAATGAATTAGAAAGACTGACAGTACCCTAATTCAAGATTTACTATAAAGCTATATTAATCAAAACAATGTGGTATCAATGAAATAACACAAAATATATTAGTGGGAAAGATTACAGAACCAGAAATAGTTCCTCATGCATTCTGTCAGCTTATTTTTGACAAATGAGCAAATATAATACAATGGAGAAAAAATTATTTAAACAAATGTAGTAGAACAAATTGACACCTACATGCAAAAAAAAATGACACAGATATTACATTATACCCTTAATAAAAAGTAACTTAAAATGGATCACAGACCCAATCTATAAAACTATAAAATTCCTAGAATAAAACATAGGAGAAAATCTAGATGGCCTTAGGTATGACTATGACATTTTAGACAAAATACCAAACACAGAATTAACAATCTGGATTTCAAAATAATTAACAATCTCTATACTGTGAAAGACATTGTCAAGAGAGTGAGAAGATAGGCCATAGCCTGAGATATATTGTTAAAGGACTATTATCTAAAATATACAAATAACTCTTAAAACTCAACAATACAACTTTGATTTTATTTTTTTCCTTTCTTTTAAATAAAAAAAATTATTATAGTTGAAGTAACCTGATTTTAAAGATGGACAAAAGGCACTTCACCAGAGAAAAGATACATATAAAAATATGCATATGAAAAATTTTTCATCATCTTGTGCCATTAAGGAAATGCAAATTAAAACAATGAAGTACCATTACACTCCTAGTACAATGGCCAAAGTCTGAACACTGACACCACCAAAAACTGACAAAAATGTGGTGTGGCAGAAGTTTATTCAGTGTTGGTGGGAATGCCAACATGTCTTCCACTTTAGAAGACAGTTTGGCAGTTTCTTACAAAACTAAACAAGCTACAACCTCTTAACATAAGATCCAGCAATCACGGTACTTGATATTTACTTTTTTTCCCCACACCCACAGCATATGGAAGTTCCTGGCACAAGGATTTCACATGCTGTAGCTGTGGCAACATTGGATCCTTCAAACCACTGTGCTGGGCCAAGGGTTGAGCCTGAAAATCCACAGTGACCCAAGGCAATGCAGTTGGATTCTTAAGCCTTTGTGCCACAATGGGAACTCCATCTGAAAGGAGTTAATAGCTTATATCCACACAAAAACCTGTGGATATTTACACAGATGTTTACAGTGATTTTCATTATCATCGCCAAATCTTGGACTCAACCAGGATGCCTTTCAATAGGTGAATGTATAGACAGCGGCACATCCAAATAAAGGAATATTATTCAGCACTAAAAATAAATGAGCTATCAAGCCATGGAAAGACATGGGAGATCCTTAAATGCTTATTACTAACTAAAGAAACCAATCTTAAAACATTGCACACCATATTATTCCAATTATATGACGATTTAGAAAAAGCAATATTATGGAGACAGTAAAAAGGTCAGCAGTTGCCAAAGGTTGAAGGGAGGAAGGGGTGAATAGGTAGAGCAGAGAGGATTTTTAGGGCAATTTAATTTTTCTATGTGACACTATCATGATAGATACATGCTATTATACAGGTGTCCAAACCCATAGGATGTCCAACACCAAGAGTGATCCCAAAGTAAATTACATACTTTGGATGATAAAGATTCATCAATATAGGGTCATCAGTCGTAATAAAAGCATCATTCTAATACAGAATATTGCCACTGGGGTGGGGGGGTGCTGAGTATGTCAGGGGAAAGAGGGTACATGGTAACTATCTGTACTTTCTTAATTTTACTGTAGAACTAAAACCACTTTAAAAATAGTCTACTTAAAAGGAAAACTTACTATGCTTCAATTGTGTTCTAGACTACCCTAATTATAAGCATCTGGGAAAATGTTAGACTGGGATTATAAACTATATATGGGATCATGTTGCTATAGCAATTTGAACCTTCCCCAGTTACCTACGTGACCTCAGGGGAGGTCAAGCAAAACAGAGGCAACTGAGCCATTCTCAAGAGAATTGAGAGTTTAAATGAATCCTTAGACAATCCTTTCTGAGAAATATGTGTCAATTCTGGATATGCTCTTTTCATAAGCAAATTTAGCCAACAAGTGTCTTCCCATTTTGTGTCAGAGCAGCAGTCTTAAAAGAAGGGAGATAATGGCAAAGCAATGAAATTATTGAAGTCTATGCTGTCAAATAGGGATGGTGCTGATTCTTCTTCTCTGACCCTCTTAAATGAATAACTTTCAAATTGTATAAAAGAAATGTCAATAATTCACTTTTAATGGTAGATTTTATTTTTATATATGCATATTCTGCAAATATCACATAATGATTTCATTGTTAAACATCTTGGACCATAATCTCATACTTGTACACAACAGAGGCAACTCCCATTTCTAGTGTATTCCTTTTAGAATGGCATATTTTTCTCAAACATCAGAAAGTATATATTTCTCTTCTAAAATATGTTCATAAATTCTCAGTTTGTTCTTTTCTAAATCAATTTATTTTTTCTTATATAATTATAAAATGTGGTAAAACATTGTTCTTTTTAATAGATGCTTGAGGCTTTTTCATATGCATGAATTAGATGAATCATTTATTATCATACTATTATAAATTTCTTTTGATAAGAATAATTTTCATTCCCATTTACCTTCAGGCAAGTTCTCCTAAACTCCCTTAATTATATGTTCATAAGTTTGGAAAGTTGAGGGATCTGTTTTCTTGGTGCCTGTGGCTCTTCTCTCAAAGTGATTATGTGTGCAATCAATTCAGTAAAAAAATTAAGGGAGTTCCCATTGTGGCTCAGCAGTTTAAGAACTCAACTAGTCTCAGTGAGGATTCAGGATTGATCCCTGGCCTCTCACAGAGGGTTAAGGATCCAGTGTTTCTGCAAGCTGTGGCATAGTTCACATAGTTTCTGTGGCTATGGTGTAGGCTGGCAGTTGCAACTCTGATTTGACCCCTGGCCTGAGAATTTCCATATGCCACAAGGGCAACCCTATAAAAGAAAAAAACAACAACTATATATATATGTGTGTATATATATATATATGTGTGTGTGTGTGTGTGTGTGTGTGTGTGTATGTATATGTATATACAGTAGTTAAGAGTTCTATATTCAAAACAACTGATTAACTAATTCTACTTTTAAAAGACTATTTTTTTAACTTAGATATACAACTCCATTTTCTCCCCTTATATTAATGTATTGTCTGCAAAAGTGTTTGTTAAACTCTATAGTTGGCGGTTATTATAACTTGAATCATACTATGAATTATTATGCTAACTAGTCGAGGGTGTGTTTGATTGAAGCCTTTGGTGTCTTTCTCAAAAATGACATCATTCAGCTATTTTCAATAAAAGTGAAAAGGTGGTTGTTAAATGGTGACCATGTTTGGAATAGCAAATATATTTGTATTATATTTTTAAATGCACAGTTCATATAAATATAGATACATATATTCTTATTTATTTATATGCTTAATTATAATATGGCTCATCTACATATGGACATTTTTTTTTATTTTAAGACATATGCAATAGTCCTTGGATAAACTGGACCTTTTTGAAAATGTGTTTTGGTTTTAAATGTAAGGTTCTATTGAAAAAGCTATAAAATTTATGTGTGTATGTTGTGTGTTTTGTGTGTGTTTACCTATACACAATCACATGTGGATATACAACATTTGTATCTCTTTATTGAATCCAGTATTAATTAATATGAAAATGCATTAAATGTCTCTTTTGGCACTGTAAGTCAAAGAATGTGATTTTTACACATAGTTTTTGGAATCAATTTCATCACTTTCTTTATTTCCCTTATGTACTTAGATCTAATTCTTATTGTAGTTGTTATTTCCTGACAAAAACAGTCAATATCTTATAATCTTTTTCAAATGTCTATATTTCACCAATGTTTTGGTCATCAAATTTTGACAACCCTATCAGAAAACTATGTAATTTTTTCTGTAAGGAGGAAAATTAACCTCTGCTCAAATTATATTAGCTGACACTTGTGAGAAGCAGAAGTTGTGAAACACTCAGACAACTGGCAGGAGGAAAGAGCAAGGGCTGCAGGGCTGCCCTCTAGCTGCCAGTCCCCCAAGGAGGGCAAAGAGATAGGTATCTTATTTTGCTACTAATAGATTGGCTTGGGACATGTGGTTGTAAACGAATGGTTCAATGAAACAGTTTTAATCATTTGTCAAGGGACTGTTGGTCTCAGAAGCCTAACTTTCCCTTAAAAGCATTTCAGTTAAAGCTACTTTTCCTAAAATGAAACCAAAAAACATTGATATCTAAGTTGTTTCTCATTTAATGTGTAATCCATTATGGCTTTGTTTAAAATATGTTTTACAGGAGTTATTAGAACTGCCTTACATAATATGGACAGAGAAGCCAGAGAACACTACTCAGTGGTCATTCAAGCCAAAGACATGGCTGGGCAAGTTGGAGGGCTTTCAGGATCCACCACAGTCAACATCACCCTGACAGATGTCAATGACAACCCACCACGGTTTCCTCAGAGTATGTACCTGTTTCTTCTAAGTTACGCATATCACTATTGGTTTATACAAAACAAAATGAAATCCTGATCTTTGAACGACATGGGTTTGAGCTGCAAGGTTCCACTGGATTTTTTCTCAGTGGTAAGTGCTGCAGTACTGCACAGTAAGATTGGCAGTTGATTGCGTCTATAGATACAGAGGAACCCAGATACAGAGGGCTCTCTGTAAGTTAGATGCATTTTTGGACTGGGCAGAGGGTGGACATCCTAACCCCAACATTGTTCAAGGGTCAACTGTACTTGAACATATAATGTCACTGTTATCTTAAATGGGAATATTTTGTATGGTCTCCCTTCAGAAATCTGTTGTCTCCAGCACCTAATAGATAATGGTCAACATGTAAAGATATCCATTTCATTTGGCATCAAAATGAAGTATTGAAAATGTGTACTGTGATATATGGAATGGCTGGCCAGTGGGGATCTGCTATGTAGCACAGGGAACTCTATCCAATATTCTGTGATAATCTATATGGGAAAAGAATCTGATAAAGAATGGATGTATGCATATGTATAATTGAATCATGTTGTTGTACAGCAGAAATTATCACAACATTGTAAATCAACTAAACTTCAATAAAACTTAAAAAAACGAAAAAAAAAAGTCAGACACCTGCCACTCAAAAAAAAAAAAAAAAGAGTAGAGAACGATCAAAGCAAGATAGAAAAGAGTGGCACCATGTGTCCTCTAATAATGTAAATGAATGTTCCTGCTTTAGTGAGATCCCTTCAGGAGAGTGAGCCAAGGAACGGAGAAAAGAAATAGAAATTGGAAAGACAATAGTATATCATTTTAGACCTTGAAAACTTATAATGCTTTCCAAGTCTGGTATGTGAAATGTGCACTTATCTTTTGGCTATTCTAGCCACAAATGAGTGTTTTCTTGACAATTAGAATATTCTCAAGAAGTTCCCGTTGTGGCTCAGTGGTTAATGAATCCGACTAGGAACCCTGAGGTTGCAGGTTTGATCCCTGACCTTTCTTGGTGGGTTAGGGATCCAGCGTTGCCGTGAGCTGTGGCGTAGGCCAGCGGCTACAGCTCCTATTAGACCCCTAACCTGGGAACCTCCATATGCCAAGAGAGCAGCCCTAGAAAAAGCAAAAAGACCAGAAGAAAAAAAAAAAAGAAAAAAAAAGAAGAACATTCTTGAGGTGTTATCCTTTTCTTCACATGATGTTGGTTGCAATCCCACACTTGCCATTATTTCAAAATTAATTTCTAGCATTGTAGGAAATTCCAGGAAAATCAATAAAATCACAAGTGTGCAGTTAAAAATTGAGATAGTGGAGTTCCTGTTGTGGTGCAGTGGACACGAATCTGACTAGTAACCATGAGGTTTCGGGTTCAATCCCTGACCTGCTCAGTGGGTTAAGGATATGGTGGTGCTGTGAGCTCTGGTATAGGTCACAGACGTGGCTTGGATCCTGTGTTGCTGTGGCCATAGTGTAGGTCGGCAGCTACAGCTCAGATTCAACCCCTCTCCTGGGAACCTCCATATGCTCTGGGTGCAGCCCTAAAAAGCTAAAAAAAATAAAAATTAAAAAAATCAATAATGAGATAGTGGTACTAAGTAATGATATCTTGCATTTTCTGAAGTAGTGGTGTATTACTGAAGAATTAGTGGAGATATTCGAAATATATTTTGATGTGGATATTCTAATCTTGCAAAATAATGGAATATGTACTTTTTGTGACTGAAAAAAAAAAAAAACTCCTCAATCGCATACACACACACACGACACACAAAAACAAACACGGCATGCAACAGCAGGGTACAACTCATATAATAATGTGTGATGTCTAAGTAGAATGTGGACCTTGTGAGGGAGAGCACAAACTATCAGCTAAATCAAGGGGAGAATGTGTCAGTTCTGTGAGTACAGAAGAAAATAGTATTTGTGACATTCTAAGAAAGGGAAAGAAACATATTTGCGTATTTCTAATGTGGCAGAAACTATAGGTGATATTTGATTGGATAAACATTTATTATCATAAAAACCCTATAGGGGAGCTCTCCTTTATATCCTTCTTATGCATAATGTTTAAATACTGTAATAAAGTTGACAGAGTGGCTTGTCAATAAAAGTTGCCTAAGTTCAGTGTGAAAGGTCTTCCCCAGCCTTATCTCTTAGTAGAACTCCCAGAACACTCCAGGCCAACCCACAATGGAATGCTGCCTTTTCTGAAAACATGATGTTTTGCATATTCTAAAATCAACCTAGAATTTTCCACACTCACATTCCTTTGTTTATAAGCCCTCTTGTAAATTTCTCCGAACACCTGTTGCAGATTTAGCAGAGAGTTAGTTAACCCCATCCTTGTTTCCTGTTACATAGCACTTTCCCTGAGCACTTTTTATGCTCTATTTATTTCCATATGTACAGATCTCCCCTAATCTATGAGTCCCTCTAAATAAGCATGATGCTTGATTTGTCTCTGTAACCTTAAGTGTTCAGATCAGTGTCCAGCCCTGGATAAATGGTTATTAAATGAATGAAGAAATGAGTTGAATTTAAATATTCTGAGGAGTTCCCATTGGGGCACAGCGGAAATGAATCTGACTAGTACCCATGAGGATGTAGGTTTGATCCCAGGCCTTGCTTAGTGGGTTAAGGATTTGCTGTTGCTGTGCCCTTTGGCATAGGTGGCAAACATGGGTCAGATCTGGCATTGCTGTGGCTGTGGTGTAGGCTGGCAGCTGTAGCTCTGATTAGACCCCTAGCCTGGGAATCTCCACATGTGGATGGTGCAGCCCTTAAAAGAAAATAAATAAGTAAATAAAAAAATAAATAAATAAATATTCTGTCAAACTACCCTTGTTAAAAGACCATTGCTATAGACATGCAACACAAATTCATAGTTAGGTAAATTCACTTTAAAATATTGATTCTAAAGATGAAATTGCGTGACCTGGTTCTTTCATGCGTCTTTTGCTCTATGAGAAAAATATATTTGAAAGAAAATTACAAATCATAGATAAGTCCACATTATTAAACCATAAAGTATAATTCAATTTTAAGTCTATTTACAAAATTCCAGTGTGCTTCTGTATTAATTTTATCCTATATTCCACACAATATGAATATACACATATTTTATTATGAGACAAATATAATTGTTTTATAGGATGAGAAGATTGAAGTCAAAGGATTTTTTTAAAAGATAAGTGATAATGCTGAACATAAACTTCATTATGATTTACATCAACTTTATTTTAATTTTTTAATTAAAGTATAGTTGATTTACGATGTTGTGCCAATTTCACACCAACCTTATTTTCAGTTTACCTTATTTTCAAGTAGAAGCTACCGCCACTATTTTTAAGATTTATATTAACATTATAACTTTTACTCTAATAGAGTGAAAAACTCAAGGTGTATACAGTAGGGGCCCAATAAATGCTTTATCATGGTACAAATAGTATCACCCATTCCTTTTCTCATTCTTTCTCCCCCTAATTAAATTTAAAATTAAATCCATTATTATTGATTTTAGACATCAACAGTATATTGTAAGAGTGATGAATATAGAAAAATGTTTCACTAATTTTATTTTGATTGATGATAATGTTGAAGCATCATTTCAGAGTGAAAGAGTTGTTTCACCTGACAGAGACACAGAATAAGTGTTCTGGGTGAACTCATTATAGCAATGGGATCTACCTTTCTTCAGTCAGTTGCAGTCTATGTGGAACAACTGACAGCTCTCAATCCTGCCACACTGTGAGATGCTCATAGTGTTTTGAAATGGAAGCAGTACACACCTAGAAACTCACACTCTGATTGGTTTTAAAGATATTTAATTTGTGCTCATATTGCTCTAAACACACTGTTATCCTCAGAATGATTTGATGTCACCATGATAAGAGTAGTTTGCAGTAAAGTATTCTTCAATTTTCCACCAGCACTATAACTCATCAAATGGCTAGATACATAGTAGGAAACTTTGAAAACTACATGGAGAAAAAAAAAAAAAGCCTTGTGAAGACTTGCATTCATGAAGTACCATGGAATTCACAACTCTATATCCAGTTCAAATTATATCTTATCCAGTCATCAGATGGATCCAGTAGTCTAGTTGTTTCTCTTAAGGTGTTATTTGTTGGTTTGTTTGTTTACACTTCTCCTGACTTCTTTCTCTCTTCACTTGAGAGGGCCATGATACACCATTACTATGACTGACTCTGGTGTAAACATCTGGCAGACAAAACTTTATAAAACATTCCCTCATAGCATTTTCTACATTGTCTTTTTCTTTCTTCTGTTCATCTACCATGGTCTGAGAAAATGAGTCAGTTTGCTACATCTTGTATCCTAGATTAAAGCTATCATCATATTTTAATGTGAGGTAAACAGGTTTTGAGTAAGGGTTTGAGAGTTAGAGTGAACTAAACTAATAATCTGCTTTACAAAGTCTCTCAGGAGACCGCAAACTCAGTGGAATGGAATACAATGTGAAGAATTGTCCAGGTTGAAGCAGGCTGCCTGGTGGTGTCAGGGAGACCCTGGGGAAATGGAGGCTGGCTGGCACATGTGCAACTAAGAGCAGCTTCTCAAGTCCTGGTAATGTCTACATGTTGGCAAGAAAGAATTAGGATAGGGAGCATCTCTTGAGACTCACAGTGAAAGAGGACTAATCAGTCTATATATGGCTTGAATCCTTACTCCAAGGATGTAAGTAGGATGCCCAGGTCTTCTCTAGAGAAAAAACATCTCAAGGTGTAAATAAACCCCTCAATAATATTCCTTCTTTGAAAGGAATCTATTCTACATTTTAAAATTCTTGCTATTTCCTTCTCTGGTTTTACATCCGTTATAGTTATAATTATTACTTAATTAATTCTCAGGTAGGTAAAAAGTAAAAAGTGACTGAGGTTACTATTCTGTATAACGAATATACATATAAAAATCAATATCTTGGAGCTCCCATCATGGCTCAACAGTAATAAATCAACTGGTATCCATAAGGAATGGGGTTCCATCCCTGGCCTTACTCAGTGGGTTAAGGATCTGGCATTTCCATGAGCTGTGGTGTAGGTTGAAGTGGTGGCTCAGATCCCGTGTTGCTGTGGGTGTGGTGTAGGCCAGCAGCCACAGATCTTATTTGACCCCTAGCCTGTAACTTCCACATGAAGGAATATGCCATGGGTGCAGCACTAAAAAGACAAAAAGACAAAAAATAAAAAATAAAAAATCAGTATCTTACATAAAAGTTCATAAAGCAAACCTCTGTACCTTAAATGAAGGGAGTTGTATTCTGAGAATTGCCCTTGTAAATAACCTATTCGCAAAAAGAAAAACAACACATCAAACACAATAAAACATAAGACACTTGCTTGTTTAACAAAACCTCCCCCTAGAACTTGAAATGATCGCAGAATTTTAAGTCTCCAACAACTTTAGCTCACTTGTGTTTATATTTTTTATTATTTTATATTTATTTTTGTGTTTTAGGGCTGCACCCATGGTATATGGAGGTTCCCAGGCTAGGGGTCAAATCAGAGCTGTAGCTGCTGGCCTACACCACAGCCATAGCAATGCTGGATCTGAGCTGCATCTGCAACCTACACCACAGCTCACAGCAACGGTGGATTCTTAACTCACTGAGCAAGGCCAAGGATCGAACCTGCGTCCTCATGGATGCTAGTCAGATTTGTTTCTGCTGAGCCACAACTGAAACTCCTCACTTGTGTTTAACTGACATAGTAAAATTGAATATTAGGAGGATCAAGTCCTAAAAATTCAATAAATGGCAGTATTTCCCAGAATAATAAGAATTAGAAAACTTTATTTGGATACATTTTGATGTTAGTGAAAAAGAAAATATCACTAATGAAGATAGTAACTTTTTTGGCATGTTTTTTTAGAGACACACCTGTGGTACATGTAAGTTCCCAGGCTAGGAGTCAGATCAGAGCTGAAGCTGCTGGCCTACACTGCAGCCACAGCAACACAAGATCTGAACCTTGCCCGAGACCTACACCACAGCTCATGGCAATGCCTGATCCTTAACCCACTGAGCAAGGCCATGGATCAAACACGCATCCCCATTAATATTAGTCAGGTTTATTACTGCTAAGCAACAACTAGAACACAGATATTAACACTGATATGATTTTGTTGATAGCAAAATATTTTAGAGGAAGAGCCATTGTTTTTAACTTATTTACATTCTCATGAAAACAAATGTAAATGACATTATATATTTGACATTAATATTTTATTTGAAACAGGTATTAAACAAAGAAGTAAGCCTCTCCTTTGATCCATCGAAATGTGAAGTGTATGTTTTAATTACTAGCAAATTGGAGTTTTTCTAGTATATTTTTAAAAATGATACCTAGTTTATTTTGTTTTGGTTACAGGCATATATTTTAAACTTTTTGAGAGGTATTTTAATGTTAGCATGTTTGATTTAGATGTGACCCTATGAATTTTAAAAGAAGGTAAATTTTGTAAATCCATAGTTAGTTTTTTACATATATAAATTAGATCAAATTCATTCATTATGCCATTCAAATTTCCTACATCCATGCAGAAGTTTTGTCATCTGTTGAGAGATGTATATTAATATACATCCCACTATGATGCTGGGATTTTACATTTATTCTTTCATTTTTCTATTAGCTTTTTTAATTTTGTTTTATTTTGTTTAGATATAGTTTGAAACCATGTTACCAAATGCACAGAGATTTAAGTTAGGCTGTTTTTCTCATGGATTGAAAAATATTTCATAGTGAAATATCTCTCTTTACTAATGGCTCATATTTAAAGTTCAGGTTGTCTAATATTAATGTAACTATACCACAATTTTCTTTTTCCTTATTTTAGTTAACAGTTAGATGGTATAATGCTTTCCATAATTTTACTTTCAAATTATATTTTTTTATTTTTTTAAAGTTTTATGTAAGCCACTAACTTTTTGTTGCTGATTTGTTTTAATCTGGTTTCACATGTTTTTGTTTATTTTTATTTACTATAATTACAGCTGAGTTAATTACTGATACATACTCATTTAAGTCTACTGCCTTACTACTTTTGTTGTTGTTTTTTCTCTCCTTTTTTCTCCTTTCTTACTTTCCTTAAATTATTCATGTATTTAATCTCATTCATTTTATCCTCTATAAACATTTTTCATTTTACCCTCTTCTACTTTCCTTTAACATTTGCTCTAAATACTACAATTTATTTCATTTTAATTTAAATATAATTATTTAACTTGAAAAATGGAACAAATTTAAACTACTTCACACCATTATAACATCTTTGTTTTTTGCTATTTTTGTATCTTATATATTAAACCCTATATGAAATTGTAATTATTTTTGTTTTACTAAAGAATCATGTTTTAAGTCAATTATAACTTATCATTTCCTGGGCTATTTATTCTTTCTTGATTTTCTGTTTTTCCTCTATAATCATTTTAAAATAAGAAATTCTAAATTTTCTTTAAAAATCCCTTTCTTCCCCTTTAGTGCTAGTTTATTATCAATGATTGTTTTATATATGTATTTTTTTTTTTGGCTTCATACACATTATTTTCCTCCTTTTTTAGAGGGTATTTCTACTGGGAATAGTATTCTAGTTTAAAGGATTTTGTTTTTCTATTTCCATAATTAATGATGTAATGTAATTTTCTGCTGACCACCGTCTTGTCTGTTAACATCAGCTCTCAGGCTTATTATCATTTTACTGTACAATGGTTTATTCTACTTTAAGGGATCTTTCTTAAGATATTATTTGTATTTACTTTCTTGGAGTTTAACTATGATGTACCCAGGAGGTATTTTTTTAAATCTACTTTTCAATAGTAAGAAATTGTTAAGCTATCTTGTATTAGATCTGAGTAACTTCACTCAATATTTATTCAAATATTTCTTCTATTTTATTTTCTTCTTTCCTACTGGTTCTCCAAAAGTAGGCATGTTCTGCCTTTGAACTCTGCACCATCAGTATGTTATTGTTTTCACTGTACATATATATTTTTGTTTCTTATTCAACCTGGATAATTTATAGTGACCTATATTCTAGTACACTAATCTTTTCCACTGTGTTTATTTCCCAATTAACCTCATGTATTAAATTTATTAAGTGTACACTTCAACCTTGACATATTTTAGTTCAATAATTTTCAATTGCCTTATTAAATATGCATTATTTGTATCTGCTAAAATTCTTTGCCTTTTTCCATATGTTGTTAAACATTAATCTTAGCTATTTCAAAATCCTTTCCTAATAACTCCAATAATCAACCTCAAATCTGGGTCATTTTATTAATTGTTTCCTTTTTGTTTTGGGTCATTTTCCATTTTTAAGAACATCTCAGAATTATTGACTGAACATTTTATATAAATAATTTAGAAGTTCCTGATTATATCACTTCCTCCATAGAAAGTTATTTTCTGGTAGATATATAGAGTATGGATTTTGTAATTTAGCTAGATTTTTTATAACTGGCCTATTTCATTCTTTTCCTTCTTCCTGGGAAATAGCACTCTTAAAACCTAATTTTTTTCTTTTACTTTTTTTTTTCTTTTTAGGGCTGAATTTGCAGCATATGGAGGTTCCCAGGATAGGGGTCGAATCAGAGCTACAGCTGCTGGCCTATACCATAGCCATAGCAATGCTAGATCCAAGCTGCTTCTGTGACCTACACCATAGCTTATGGCAATGCCGGATCCTTAACCCAATGAACAAGGCTAGGGATCAAACCTGCAACCTCATAGACACTAGTCAGATTCATTTCCACTGAGCCACAATGGGAACTCCTCTAATTTTTTTCTAACATCAACTGGAGCCACAAACATTTATTAATTCTGTTTGCTAGAGCCTCATAACTGCTGAAATGTCCACTTAGTGCTTTTGCCTTCCATCTTTGCTTTCTTTTGAGTCTCCACATGTGCAAATGTACTGCATGTATGTATAATTACCACAAGGAGTTCTTTTGTGGTGCAGTGGGTTAAGGATGCAACATTGTCATTGCAGCAGCTTGGGTGGCTGCTATGGCAAAGATTTGATCCCTGGCCTGAGAATTTCCCCATAGGACTTCCATATGCAGCAGGCTTGACTAAAAAAAAAAAAAAATACCACACAGAAAATTGTGTTCATATTTTTGAGTTCATTTCTATGAGGTTTCCATTATGTGTCTTTGTTCTCATTTCAGACACTGTGCAGCCCTTAACCTCAACTTCTTTCTCCACAAATTACATAATTTCTCTTTGGTCTCTTTGTCCCTACCATGGCATATTAAAAAATGCCCTGAGTCACTGAGATTTAGAATATAAAATTCATCTTGTTATATATCCTTTCTCTCAAGGACCATACTCATCCAGGCCTTCCTGCACTGAATGCTCTCCAGTGACAATCATTTTATGTAGATTGTGCAGCTTGTATAGTGTATTCAGTGACAGTGTATGTCAGATACAGAACACTTCATCATGTCCAGATTGGAAAGACTATTCCACTTGTTTAAGTTGAAAGCTCATGGAAAATACTTAGACAAATAGTGTATGATTTTGATATTTAACCTGGCTAAACTGAAAGTGTAAATTTTGAAAGAAAGCTGATATTCTCTAACTAATTGTAAAACAGGCAAGTTATTAGTCTGTTATCGTTTTTTATGTAGCTTTGTTAAAGACAAAATATACCTATATTATAAGATTTAACATACAAAATAAGTGCAATTGAAATGATTTTATTATATATCCATTCTATTAGCAAGATAAATATACCTGAAGAGCATGTTCTTTCAGACAAGATAATAGCTATAAATAAATAAGGCTGAGGAATTATTTTAATTTTAAAGTTGAATATTTTGAAATAATTTGAAATTGCCTGTTTAGAAACCAACCAGGCAAAACTATTGTTTCACCATGACTGGATTATTCAACAATTGTCATCAATCAAGATAAAATTAGGGATACCTTTTTTTCTGTATTATCAGTCTCTTTGGCTATATGCTATGACAAAGTTGTAGACTGATTCTTTTTTATTTACTGTTTTGTATGGATATGTCTGTTTATGGTCATGGGCCTATATTTCTTAGAAATGATTTGATTGTTTTAATTAGTCTTTATAAATCAATTTTTATTCTTTGTAGAATGCTGAAAAAGCAGGGCTGATTTTCAAATGGAATTCATAAGTTTACATTCTTTCAGTTTTTTATGAAACATGTTTAGAATTAAAAGTAAGAGAATGTTAAAAAGTGACCCATTATATCATTACTCTGAAGAAAAAAACAATTGTACAGGGGAACCACTCTGCAATAGTGCATATTGATTCATGGTAACACAGAATGTAGGTTAAACAATTTTAAGGACATTATTCCAGATTACATTGAATATTTTGATATCATACAATTGTCCTTTTAATGTGTGACATTCAAAGATCTGAAGAATTAGTCATTTATTTTATTCATGCATTAACAACATTGTAGGCAGAGCTTGACGTAATGCCCAATGAGCAATATTCAATACAAGTGCCTTAGAAGCTGGAAAACCCCATGTTCTTTGTATGTCTTTTTTTTCTAATTTGAAAGGAGCATTTCCAATATAAACTGTATTAGACAATTTAATGTAGAGATTTTGCAAATCTAGGTCATGTTATCAATAATGTCAGACATCCTGGATAAATCCAATACCATAGCGTCTTAACCGACTACATGTTAATCAACTTTCTCCCAGAATCATTTGTTAAATAAATATATATCTTATAAAGGTAGTCACTTTCCCAAGTAAAGATTATTTATTTAAAAAATATTAATTAGTCAGAATAAATGTAACGATCAATTGACTACAATTTTTGCAGGCTAGGCCATGAGGTTAATCTTAGGGAATGACTTATTTGTTCACCTGGAAAAGTTACTGAAGCAAAGACACAGGGTCTTTTAAAAACTAATTAGAATAAAACTATCCTGGGAAAACAAGTGTATTAAAGAGACAGGCTTCAATGAACAAAATCTTCTTTTATTATTCCCATCAAGCCTTCCTTTTAAAAATGGACTTCAGCTAAACATTAACATTTTATGATGGAGTCTATGAAATAAGACTTTTCAAATAAAGGATGACATATGAAATTATGGTATATTCAGAAACAAAAATGACATATCAATATCTCTATGTCATGTAAAACTATGTAGTCTTAACACTAAAATAGATAATATTAGCACTTTTTAAAAATATCTTTAAAACTTTATAATGAGATAGAACATCACTTTGAAATTATTCACATATATTCAACCTAAGGAAAAAAAAGACATTATTAACACACTATAAATAATTTGGTACCTTAAAATTCAACAGTGCACTTGGCACCACCTTATATCTCAGCAAATCTAAGCTTCACATTCAGACATTTAAACTATAAGTGCTCCAATATGTTAGAGAAAGAAATACTGTGTTAAAATAATTTGTCATCAACAAGGCTATAGATTCTATAGTATACATTTGGCATAGCAGAGTTTCATTCAGGAAAAAATTCTCTCAACATGTGTTCTAATCTTTTGATGGGAAATATATTACAAAGAGTAAACCATCCTTCATGGTAATTACAGGAAAAGGAATATAAGTGTACACATTGCTGATATTTTTCTTTGACAATAATTAGGTCACTAATAACAAAAAGGAGCTTAAGTTTAGAGGAATGAGGAAAAACAAGTTCCAGGCAATTTATTTCATAGTTTATAACACAGATGGCTCAGTAGATAGGAGTCAGCTCTGGGGTCTAGGATCTGGCATCAGCTACAGAACTCAGAGGCTCCTTTTCCTAACACAGCTAGGGAGCTTTCACTGTTGCTATTTGTGCTATTGTGCACTCTGTCTCCCAGACTTGAAAATACCGAGAACATTATGGTAGTGGGCGTTTCTTTCTATTGGAGTTCTGTTACAGGGTTCTGAAAAGCCTAAGTGTCATACTCTGAAATAAAAAGAGCTTAGGGAATTATGTGTGTTCAGCTACTGATATAATTAAGTTTCCCCTCAATAGATATTAATTTATATTTCCATATGTTTGCAGTGGTGTGAGTGCACCTGCATAACAATGGAAAATTGGCAAACTGATGTCGTGAAAGCCCAGAGAGAGTATAAGGAAGAATGTGGGAACTAGAAGCTGGTGTCTTAGCTTGTTAGCCATGGAAAAGGGAACAAGTTTATATTTAGAGGAATTTATTAGGGATGTGACTAGAGTTAGGTGTCTGGCGTGAACCCAGTGCTCACTCTGAAATGGAGAATGGAAAAAACATATTTATTGATCAACAGAAAACACAGCATAGACTTTGATATTAATGACCTAAGTAAGCTGAGGAAATAGAGTAGGTACAGTTGAATACAGAGTAAGTAAACTGGAAGAAATGTCTGAAGGAAATGAGAATACACGTAAGAGGCTGAAAATTAAAAAGAAAAGAAGACAGAGAAAAAGATAAAAATATATACCAAAGGAAAACAAAGTTTCAATGTACAGTAATAGGACTTTCAGATGAAGACACCAAAGAGAATGGAAAGGAAATATTCAAAAAACAAAGAAATAAAAAACTAGACTAAGAGTTTTACAGAATAAGGACAGACATCAATCCTTAGATAAATGATCAAAAGAAGCTCAAAGCAGAGTGGAAAAATATTTTCACCTAGATGCATTATAGTGACATTAAGAATGCCAAAGCCAAGGAGAAAACCATTTAACATTCCATGAACTTCTCATCAACAATAACATAGTACAGATGAAACATAAAGGGTTCAACAAATAAGTTAGCCTCGGAGCCTCATGGTTGGAAACACTTTTAATGATTTGCACAAAATGATTTCTGAGAAATTCCCATCATGGCTCAGCAGTAATGAGCCCAACTAGTATTCATGAGGAGGTAGGTTTGATCCCTGTCCACACTCAGTAGGTTAAGGATCCAGCATTGCTGTGAGTTATGGTCTAGATCACAGACATGGCTCAGCTGCAGCTCCAATTTGACCCCAACTTGGGGAACTTCCATATACTGCAGGTTCAGACATAAAAAGCAAAATAAATAAATGAATAAAATAAATAAATAAATAAAATATTTCTGAATTATGATGAGTCACTGACATTTTTTCCCTTTTAAAAAGGATATTTAGGAGTTCCCATCATGGCTTAGTGGAAACAAATCCGACTAGTAACTAAGAAGATGTGGGTTCCATCCATGGCCTCACTCAGTGGGTTAAGCATCCGGCGTTGCTGCGAGCTGTGGTTTAGGTCGCAGGCATGGCTTAGTATTAATTTCTATAACTTTGTCCTTATTCATACCTAATTATGTGTTGAATATGTGGTGTGAAAATATTTTGATTTTGCAATTCAGTGGTCTCTGTATCAAAAGAGCCACATTGCATATGATTATATCAAAAATTCTTAAAATCAAGCCTGGTGTCATGACATAAAGAGAATTGGGTGATATCAGGGAGCAGGCAAGTGGATTTTACCCCTAAGTGGCACACAGTTATCTGAGACTAGAGAGTGGACTATGAATAGGTTGCATTATTTGGTCACAGTTGTGTATTCTTTCACCCTCCCCCCCCATCATGCTTTCTTATAGGTGGCATATAAGTCCCTGCTACTTGAACTTTGTCCTTTGCCAATGACTTTGTTTTGCCAACAGAATATGAGCAGACTTGGTTTGAGTAAACACTTTAAATGCCTTTCAGTGGTTTCATTCTGTATTCCTGATCTCACCTGGCCTTTTCAGCTCATGTACTGGAATGAAAATTCACTTGGAACTGAGCCTTACCTAGTGGTTGTAGCTTAGTCATAGTTTCTCATATAATCCAAGATAGAATTAAATATTTGTTGTTCTAAGCTACTGAAATATTTTGATGATTAATCATTATATAAACAGCTGATTAATAAGTAAACTATCTGTTACCCTTTGAATTATTACTGCATAGTAACTATAAAATTTTATTATCTATATTGACCATTTTATTTTTTTTTCCGTAAGAATGTACACTCCTTAAGGATGAGGATTTTTGTCTGTTTTGTTTACTGTATCCTTAGTACCTGAAATTATGCTGGCACAAGTATGTGACATTTACAGAATAAGTCAACAATCTAGACTGATCCAAACATTTATAGAGAGGAGTGGATCTTCATAAGCAATTGAGAACTTTTAAGGAAAAATAATTGAGAGTGGGGTGATAAAACAGATATCAACATCCATTTGGTTTGGAAAATAGATCAAGTAGACTTGGTAGAGCCCTGGGGAAGCAGAGTCATGTATACCTCAGGGCTTTATATATATATGTCCAAGTAAGTTGCAGATTAAAACACATTAGAACATGAAAGGCACTGGAGCCATTTGCCATCCATGTGAAAATAGATAAGTTAATATCCTAAAGGTTTACTAAATTGATTAAAGACATAAGTATTTACACTTTAAAAGAAAATATGAGATTTTTATAGCATTAGAAGAGGGGAGATTAAAAAAGAAAAGACATCAAACATAAAATGATTGATTGAAATTGCTATCTAAACACTAAATTTCTTCAAGCAAAAGATAGAAACATAGTGAAAAGGCCAATTAGCTGTTATTTAAAAAGCATAATAGTTATAGCAATAATTACATAAAAGTAACAAGATTAGAAAGTTAAAAAAAAAACTTTTGGTATTACAAAATCAGCAAAGTTAAGAACATATAACATTATTGCAATAAAAGAGAAAATCTTAAACATATCCAGAAATTTAAGGATAAAGAAACTAATGGCAACACATTTTCTTTTTAGAAATCTAATTATCATTTTTAACATAATAGAAACAAAAATAGCCTTGATATAGGTAAAGCGGGCTTGAAGTTTCTGATATATAAATATACTTTTGTTCAAATAATTAAGAAAAAAAACAAGCACCCTGATCATATGTAGAAGATGTAGGAAATAAATTAGGTGTTCTAGAAAATCGAAAATGCTTAATTAAGATGAGTCTTGAAAGCAATAAAAATCAAATGAACCCATTATGTATATGTATGTGTATATATGTATATATACATATAAACAATGACGTAAAATGAGGAAAAAGATAAAAATCTCTATACAATAAACATGAAAGTATTTTATAAGTAGAAGAGGACAGAGAGAAAAATTATAAATGTAAATATCCCTTCAAAAACAACAAGCATGTTCCCCTTGTGGCTCAGCAGGTTAAGAATCCAACTAGTATCTATGAGGTTCAATCCCTGGCCTTAGTCAGTAGGATCTGGTGTTGCTGCAAGCTGCAGCATAGGTCATAGGTGCCAGTGGTGCCATATGGCTTGGATACTGCATTGCTGTGGTGTAGGCTGGCAGCTGCAGCTCTGACCCCTAGCCCAGGAACTTCCACATGCTGTGGGTGCAGCCCTGAAAAGCAAAACAACAACAACAACAACAAACCACACACACACACACACACACACACAAAAGAGAGATTGAGATTCATAATAAAATATCTCAATATTGAAACACTGTCCAGAACTAATGCATCCTGGTGGTGTTTGTCATTAACCAAAATACACCCTAGAGTTATGGATACAGGAAAAGTGCTCACCTAATAGCATTAAGTCATCTGGCTGATTGTAGTTTTCTCCTCTGCATTCCCTTCTCCTCACAATACAAATATATGGACACTTTGGTTGGTGATGCAGTTTTTGCATCACAATCTTTTTTTTCCCCAGTAATTCTTTGCCGCTATACAGTTCAGATATAATATCCTTCCAAAAAATAAAAATAAAAAAAACCTGGGCTGTTCTGTTGCAACTTGTGTATATGACAATCAAGTTATGTACTATGAGTATACTGGAGCAGTGTAATTATTAGATATGATCATTTTCTAAAAAGCAGAGCTACAAGTAAAGCAATATAATGTCTGTTTTACTTACTAAAGAATGTGAAAAATAAATTTATGCATTTTAAAAACACATTAAATGATTGGTTTTTCAATGTATAATCTATAATATTTATGAAATCAATTCATTTGTTTTATCAACTAGATTTATGATCATATCTATGACATTGTGTTTTTAAAATATATATGTTTTAGCTATTAAATACATATATATTTTATATATATAGTCATATACATGACAAATCTTCTTTGGTAAATATTCCAAAAAAGGGAGGGAACTAGGAAAAATCACTCCCCTTAATTTTACAATGGGGAATTAAGAATTAAGTCTCTTGTTTTTAATGTATATTTGTCCTTATGAACCCAATTATAAAATTTATTTCTAGAAGTGAATGCATGATCTCCATCTCTCTCTCTTTCCTAAGCTACTACATAAATGGTCAAACTATGAGTTCCATTCATGGCTTAGTGGTAACCAACCCAACTAGTATCCATGAGGATGCGGGTTCGATCCCTGGCCTCACTCAGTGGGTTAAGGATCTGGTGTTGCTATGCGCTTTGGCATAGGTGGCAAACATGGGTCAGATCTGGCATTGCTGTGGCTGTGGCATAGGCTGGCAGCTGCAGTTCGGTTTCAGCCCTAGCCTGGGAACTTCCATATGCTGCAGGTATGGCCCTAGAAAGCAAAACAAAACAAAATAAACAAAGAACAAAAACAAAAAAAGGTTAAAGTGTATAACACACATCCATATAATACAGTATGTATAGGTACAGTATGTTTATGTGTGTGTTATGAAATAAAATCTCAATATATTTTTTTAGACCTCCCTAATCCTCTTGAAAATTGCATAACACTCCTACAATGTATAACCTTTTTGTGACCTCAAGCAGAATGCTCTGAGGTATTTTTTGGCAACTATAAAAATGCTGATTAGACTGTACTGTAAAATTATCCAAGATGAGTGAGTCTTTTTTTTTTTCCCAGAGAAAGCAATTACCAAGTAAAAATAATACAGACAGACACAAGATCATTTACTGTGGATACCAAGATTCTGCAAGCTATGACCTTTGTTAATCTTATTTACAAAAGAATGCTTTGTTTTCTAAATAATAAATTGACTCTATGTGATTGTTGTATTTTGAACAGCAATGGCAAAAATTTAGACTATTAGTCAAAGATTTCTAAATACTTTTCAAACCATATCATTTAAAACTTTGCTCAAGTGTTTTTCACTCCTATAGAGAATACCAATTTTCATAAAATAATAGGTAAAAGAAGGTTCATGTATTATTGTTATTCAAAATGATAATATATATTTATGGACTGTTGGTTCTCAGCTGTCAGAGTTCTTAAAGACAGTTGTGCATGTTATATGACTTCAGGATTGTTAGTTGCATGTGTTTTTGTTGTTGTGGTTGTTAGAATTAATGTTTAGTAAGTTTTGTCTGATATCATTTGTTGTTTTAGATTTTTTATTTCCTCCTATTGTAATCATTTTATACTAAAAATACTGTTTTAAATTGTTGCTGTGCTATTTTTACATTTCCACCAACATTGTACAATCTTCCAGTTTCTCCACAATGTTGCCAACACTTTTTCTCTTTTGCTCTTTTTTAAATAATATCCAGCCTAACAGGTGTGAGGTGGTCATTCCCTGTAGTGTCCGTTTGGGTTTCCCTGATAATTATGTTTGGAATCTTTTCATATATATGTTGGCTATTCATATGTTTTTATGGAGAAATATCTGCTCAATTATTTACCCTTTTTTCTGGCTTTTTTTTTAGGGCCTCACCTGTGGCATATGGAAGTTCCTGGGCTAGGTAGGGGTCAAATTGGAGCTGTAGCTGCAGGCCTACACCACAGCCACAACAATGCGGGATCCAAGCTATGTCTGCACCTACATCGCAGCTCATAGCAATGCTGCATCCTTAACCCACTGAGCCAGGCCAGGGATCAAACCTATGTCCTCATGGAAACTCGTTGGATTCATTTCCACTGAGCCATCACAGGAACTTCCTATTTGCCCATTTTTAAAACTAGATTATTCATTGTGGGTTTTTTTGGTTGTTTGTTTTTGCTATTGATTCAAAGGAGTTGTTTATATATTTTGACAGTTAATCCCTAATCTGATATATGGTTTGCAAATATTTTCATGCATCCTGTATGTTGCCTTTACATTTTGTTGATTGTCTCCTTACTTTGCAGACATTTTTTTTTTAGTTTGATGTAGTCTCATTAATCTACTTTTTGTTTTGTTTGCTTATACTTTGTGTAATATTCAAGAAATTTTTCCTAAGGTCAATGTCAAGAAGCCCTTTTCTTATGTTTTCTTCTATAAATTTTACATTTTTATTTCTTACATGTAAGTTGTTAATTCATTTTTATTGATTTTTGTGAATAGCGTAATGTAGGGGTCCAGTTTCACTTTTTGCGTGTGCATATCTAGTTTTCCGAATACTATTTGAGGTAGAAACTGTCCTTTCCCCATATTTTTACACTTGGCACTCTCATCAAAGATCAGTTCAACTTATAATCATGGGTTTAATTCTGCACTCTATCTTATTTTATTGGTCTATGTCTATGCCAGTACCATACAATTTAATTACTATAGCTTTGTAATATATATTTTGAACTCAGGAAGTGTAAAGCCTACAGCTTTGTACTTTTTATTCCATATTGCTTTATCAATTCTAGATATTTTGTAGTTCCATACTTGAGATGATTTTTCTTTTTCTATGAAAGAGTGCCATTGGAATTGTTATTAGACTAGGATAACAATAAATCTATAGATTTATTTGATGAATATGGATATTTTAATAATATTAAGCCTTCAAATTCTTGGGTACAGGATATATTTCCATTTATTTATGTCTTTTTTAATTCATTTCATTAGTTTCAACTACACAGTGATTTTTACCTTCTTGCTTAAATTAATTCCTAAGTATTTTATTCTTATTGATGCTCTTCTAAATAAGATTTTCTTTTCTTTTTTTAATATATAATGATTTTTATTTTTTACATTATAGTTGGTGTACAGTGTTTTGTCAATTTTCTGCTGTACAATATGGTGACCCAGTTACACATACATATGTACATTCTTTTTTCTCACATTATCATGCTCCATCATTTAAGTGATGAGACATGGTTCCCAGTGCTACACAGCAGGATCTCATTGCTTATCCATTCCAAAGGCAATAGTTTGCATCTATCAACACTAAGCATCCTATCCATCCCACTTCTCCCCCTCCCCCTTGGCAACCACAAGTCTATTCTCCATGTCCATGATTTTCTGCCTGTGGAAAGGTTCATTTGTGCCTTATATTAGATTCCAGATATAAATGATATCATATGGTTTGTCTTTCACTTTCCGACTTACTTCACTCAGTATGAGAGTGTCTAGTTCCATCCATGTTGCTGCAAATGGTATTATGCCATTCTTTTTTATGGCTGAGTAGTATTCCGTTGTGTATATATAACACATCTGCCTAATCTAATCATCTGTCAAGGGACATTTGGGTTGTTTCCACGTCTTGGCTATTGTGAATAGTGCCACAATAAACATGCAGGTGCATGTGTCTTTTTCAGGGAAAGTATTGTCTGAATATATGCCCAAGAGTGGGGTTGCTGGGTCATATGGTAGTATATATATAGTTTTCTAAGGTGCCTCCATACTGTTCTCCATAGTGGCTGTACCAGCTTACATTCCTACCAACAGTGCAGGAAGGTTCCCTTTTCTCCATACCCTCTCAGCACTTGTTATTTGTGGATTTATTAATGATGGCCATTCTGACTGGTGTGAGGTGGTATCTCATGGTAGTTTTGATTTGCATTTCTCTAACAATCAGGGATGTTGAGCATTTTTTCATGTGCTTGTTGGCCATCTGTGTATCTTCCTTGGAGAAATGTCTATTCAGATCTTTTGCCCATTTTTCCATTGGGTTGTTGGCTTTTTTGCTGTTGAGTTGTATAAGTTGCTTGTATATTCTAGAGATGAAGCCCTTGTCAGTTGCATCATTTGACACTATTTTCTCCCTTTCTGCAAGCTGTCTTATCATTTTCTTTTTGGTTTCCTTTGCTGTGCAAAATCTTGTCAGTTCAATTAGGTCCCATTGGTTTATCTTTGCTTTTATTTCTGTTGCTTTGTGAATCTGACATGAGAAAATGTTTGTAAGGTTGATGTCAGAGAATGTTTTGCCTATGTTCTCTTCTAGGAGTTTGGTGGTGTCTTGTTTTATATTCACAAGGATGGTTCAACATACGCAAATCAATCAATGTCATACACCACATTAACAAAAGAAAAGTAAAAAATCTCGTGATCCTCTCAATAGTTGCAAAGAAAGCATTTGACAAAGTTAAAAGCCCATTCATGTAAAAACTCTTACCAAAGCAGGTATAGAAGGAATATACCTTAACATAATAAAAGCCATTTATGACAAACCCACAGCAAATATAATACTCAATGGAGAAAAGCTGAAAGCCTTCCCACTAAAATCTGGAACAAGACAAGGATGCCCACTCTCACCACTGTAATTCAACATAGTATTGGAAGTCCTGACCACAGCCATAAGACTAACAAAAAAAAAGCTACCCAAATTGGAGGAGAAGAGGTCAAATTATCACTGTATAGAGATGACATGATACTATATATAGAAAACCCCAAAGACTCAACCCAAAAACTACTTGAACTGATCAACAAATTCAGCAAAGTAGCAGGATATAAGATTAACATTCAGAAATCAGTCGCATTTTTGTATACTAACAATGAAATATTAGAAAAGAAATATAAGAATACAATCAATACCTTTTAAAATTGCACCCCCCAAAAATCAAATACCTGGGAATACACCTGACCAAGGAGATAAAAGACTTATATGCTGAGAACTATAAAACATTAATCAAGGAAATTAAAGAAGATGTAAAGAAATGGAAAGATATTCCATGCTCCTAGATTGGAAAAATTAATATTGTAAAAATAGCCATACTACCCAAAACAATCTACAGATTCACTGCAATCCCTATCAAATCACCCAGGACATTTTTCACAGAACTAGAACAAACCATCCAAAAATTTATATGGAACCGCAAAAGACCCAGAATTGCCCAAGCAATTCTGAGAAAGAAAAACCAAGCAGGAGGCATAACTCTCCTAGACTTCAGGCAATATTACAAAGACACAGTCATCAAGACAGTGTGGTGCTGGTATCAAAACAGACATACAGACCAATGGAACAGAATAGAGAACCCAGAAATAAACCCTGACACCTATGGTCAATTAATCTTTGACAAAGGAGGCAAGAACATAAAATGGGAAAAAGACAGTCTTTTCAGCAATTGTTGCTGGGTAACCTGGATAGCCGCATGCAAATCAATGAAACTAGAACACACCCTCACACCATGTACAAAAATAAACTCAAAATGGCTTAAAGATTGCTTTCTAAATCTCCTTTTTGGATTGTTCATCATTAATGAATTGAAAGACAACTGATTTTTGGCCATTGGTTTGTTAAACTGCCAATTTTATGGAATTTTCTTATTCTAACAAGGTTTTTGTTTTTTTACTCATTGTTGGTTTTGTTTTATGGGAGTTTTTCAGGTTTTCTACCTATAAGATTATGTCATCTGCAAACAGAGGTAGTTTTACTTTTTCCTTTCTAATTGCATACTTTTTACATTTTCTTCCTAATTTATTTATCTGGCTAGAACTCATACTACCATGTTGATAGAAGTGGTGAGAATGAGCTCTTTGTCTTCCCGATCTTTGAAGAAAACGTCACAGTTTTTTAACATTGAGTATGATATTAACATTTATCTTATTATATATGCCTTTTTTATTTGGCGGTACCTTTCTTCTATACCTAGTTTGTTTGGGTATATTCATGCAATGGAATAGTATTCATCCTTAAAATGAAAAGAATTCTGCCATATGTGACACAGATGAACCTGGAGAACCTTATGCTAAGTAAAATAAATCAGTCACAAAAGGACAAATACCATGTGATTCCAATTATATGAGGTTTCTAAAACTGCCAAATTCATAGAAGTATATAATTTGATAGTGGTTGTAAAGGGCAAAGAGGATGGAGGAAATTGGGAATTGTTCAATGGGTGTAAAAGTTCAGTTATATGAGATGACTGAATTCTAGAAAACTGCTATACCCCATTGTGCCTATAATTAACAATACCCTGTTGTGCACTTTAAAATATGTTAATAAAGTGGATCTCATCTTAAGTGTTCTTACTACAGAAACAACATCAATTACCAGAATTGTACTTTTTTTTTTATACCAAGGGTGAACTTGCATTGACACATAATAATCATCCAAAGTCTATAGATAGCTTAGAGTTAACTCTTGATATTATATACTCTATGGGTTTGGACAAATGCACAATGTATGATGACCACCATTATATTGTCATACAGGTATGTTCACTGTCCTAAACATCCTCTTTGTTCTGCCTGTTCACTTCTTCCCACCCCCTCCATGAAAACTAATGATCTTTTTATTGTCTCCATTGTTTTGCCTTTTCCAGAATGTCATATAACTAGAATCATCCATTGTGTAGCCTCTTCAGATTGGCCTCTTTCATTTAGGCATATGTGTTTGTTGTTTCTTCATGTCTTTATATGACTTGATAGCTCCTTCTTTTTTAACACTCAATAATATTTCACTGTGTAGATATGTCACAGTTTATCCACTCATCTACTGAAGGACATCTTGTTAGATCCCAAGTTTTGGCAATGATGATAAAGCTGCTACAAACATCCATGTATAGGTTTTTATGTGGACAGAAGTTTTCAGTTCCTTTGGGTAAAATTAAAGAGTATGATTCCTGGATGGTATCCTATGGGAGGATGAGCTAATAATTTAAATATGACAAGTGATTCACCTTGGGCATTGACCGTGACAGCAATAATTATTTCTTTATAAAGACCTGGAGATTAAGAGACATTTGGATACTTTATTCCAAGAATAAATGTGCTTATCATGTTTTTTTCTTTACATATTTGAAGTTTTGTTTTATTTCAGTTTTGGTTTTAGTTTTCCTAAACATTAAACAAAGCACTGCAGAATGACAGGAACTACAAAAGTCCTTCGGATTTGGCAAATAACTGACAACTATATGCATTATTTATTGCTGTGTTACAAATCAGTACAAATTTTGCAGCTCCAAACAATGAACCTTTATTATCTCACAATTTCTGGAGATCAGGCCTCTAGGTTTGACTTAGCTGAGTACCTCAGGTTTAGGTTCATGAGATCCTAATACAGCTGGCTGCAGAGGTTGTGATCTTATCCTAAGGCTTGCCTCAAGGGTGGCAGGGATGGTTTTTGCTTCCAGCTTACTAACATGATCATTGTCAATTTTCAGTCACTTGTCATATGGTCCATTCAGTAGGGTTTCAATACAACATGGTAGCAGGATTCCCCCAAGGGAGCAATCTAAGGAAAAGTGAGAAAGAGTATCCTTGAGAGAAGCACAGTCCTTTCATTAGCTAGTCTTGAAAGTGACATCCCATTAATTTTGTTATGTTCCATTTATTAGAAGTGGAACACTCTACCTAGCTAACATTGAGGAAAGGGAATTACCTAAGGGTATGAATATCAAAAGGTGGGAATCATCAGGGGCCACTTCAGAGAGGGTACACTGAAAGTTGATTCATAATTTACAATTTGTAAATTCTCTACTATAGGGACAGTGTATAAGATGTTAAAACACTCATCTTAATATATTCTCTTTTGTCTAATTGGGCATGGGAAAGAGTTACTGTACTTGCAATTCTTAGACTGTATTCAACAGGTTCAATTCTTCCTTTGAATATGATCTTCTTCCAGGGATATGGTTCCTCTTATAGGACTCTGCCTAAATGTTTTCTGGGTCATGAATCCTTTATGACTCACTGTTACAGTTTTTGGCAACTTTCTTTGTGAAAACAACCCACTTTGTAAGACTACCATCATCATAATTCTATGATTCATTTATTTATCTCTAGGTACTAAGCTTTCTTTTGTTTGCATCATTATTCTAGGTTTAGCTAGCCGAAAGTCCTTTGAGAGGCCTCTTGAATCATAGGAAGTCATAATTTAGCTGGAACCTACAGACCTTAGCAGTCAGGAACTCTACTTCCTAAAACATTTCATGAGATAACATTCTAATTTATTGTGCAACTTTTCTCTATGTATATATTTTCATCATAATAAGTTCTATTTTATGTATAACTGCCTAAGGGCATCTTGATTTTTCAAAGAATCTGAAAATTATCATGGCTTCTTTCTGATGCAGAGTCATACCCTTAGATTAAGTATTTCAATTAAAATTATCTTTAAATAAAATTACATTTTAATTCAAGGTTTCTGTTATTTATATAGCTATTCAAAATTTGTTGTAGTAAATAAAGTGCTATAATAGATATTTTCCTTACTTGATGATAAATCAATTGGGAACAAATCCATTATACTTAATATTAATTACATAAATACTACAGTGAAATGTAGACATTTATGAAATATACATAAACCTAAGTATATGGTTTAAACATTTTAATGCTTTACTTAGATTATTTTATGAATATTATCATTGAACAAGTTTAATACATTTAATATAAAATTTTTTTCAGAGCACTATCAGCTATATGTTCCTGAGTCAGCTCAAGTTGGTTCAGCTGTTGGGAAAATCAAGGCAAATGATGCAGACACTGGTTCAAATGCTGACATGACATACTCCATCATTAATGGTGATGGTATTGGCATATTCTCCATCTCCACTGACAAAGAGACCAGAGAAGGGATCCTTTCCTTAAAGAAGGTAAAAATAATACTATTATTGATTTAGGCAATTCACTTATTTTTTCATGAATGGAAGACTAGCAGAGTTATAAATAATCTTTATTGTCAGGTCATTAAAATGATAAAATATTTCCTTTTTGAAGTTTAATTATATTTTAATTATGATTATCCTCTCTTAAGAAATATAGTTCAGGGAGTTCCCGTTGTGGCTCAGTGGTTAACAAATCCAACAAGGAACCATGAGGTTGAGGGTTCGATCCCTGCCCTTGCTCAGTGGGTTAAGGATCCGGCGTTGCTGTGAGCTGTGGTGTAGGTTGCAGACGCGGCTCGGATCCAGGGTTGCTGTGGCTCTGGTGTAGGCTGGAGGCTACAGCTCTGATTCCACCCCTAGCCTGGGAACCTCCATATGCCGCAGGAGTGGCCCAAGAAATGGCAAAAAAAAAAAGGAAAGAAAGAAAGAAAGAAATATAGTTCAGTATGGTGGGAAGAGCACATATAGAATACACTATGAATGGGTCCTCCATCTTTGCAGAAAACAGATTTATCATGAACGCCAGTTCTATTAATGCCATTATTCTATGTTGTACTGATCAAAGTATCATTAAGAGCCTTTCTAACTAATGTAAAAATCTTCACCATGTTGGCTAACAATCTTTAGAGGACCAGATTTTGTTGATGGTCATGGATCCTTTAGTGAAACCACCAAATTTCTCCCCCATTCTTTTTTATTTCTAAGATTTGTCACTGGATTTAATCTATTGCTTTTTGCTTTAAAAATAATGTATTGCTCATGCTCTTGTAAAAATGAAGTGGAACACAAGCAATTAGCGAAGAAGGATTTAAATGTAACTCCTAATGCAATATGTCTCAGTCTTTAAATGTTTAACAATTTCAGCTTGGAAATCTAGTAACATTCAAATCCCAAGGCCTTACCTTCATTATGTTTTGATTCAGAAAGGCTGGAGTGAAGGTAAGGAATTGGATTTTTTAACAAGTACTGCAGATGATTCTACTGTACGATATGTTCAGAACACAGGCTTAGAAATTTTATTCTGATGTTCTACTGTGAATCCGTCTATCTATCTATCTATCTATCTATCTATCTATCTATCTATCTATCTATCTATTTACCTATCTATCTGTTTACCTATTTGTCTGTAGCTATCTATAATCTAGTTATCTATTTTCATGTATTATATATAATTTTCTATTTGCACTAAATAAAATGCCATTAATGAATACATCTTTTGGATGCTACAAAAGGGACCTGAAATGTAGAACTTAACATATGTAACACTTAAGAAAGAGGAGTTCCCACTGTGACACAGTGAGTTAAGAATCTGGCATTGTGGTAGCTGTGGCATAGGTCACAGATACAGTTTGGATTTGTTCCCTGGCCTGGGAACTTCCATATGCCATCGCTGTGGCAAACAAACAAACAAAAAAAAAAGAAAAAAAAGAATGTGTCAACACAAGTCTGTATAAAATAGTGATATCTTCACCTAAAATATTTTCTTATTTTAATTTCTCAGATTGTCAAACTCAAATCAAAACATGTGTTAAGAGAGTCACATTCTGTATCTTTATTTTGAGTGCCTCTTATGTGCCAGTTACTGTGCTCTACATGAACCATGCCAGCATGAGCACAGCCAAAGTCAGTCTCTGCCTGCATAAACCTTCCAGTCTGTAGAGTAGAGAGACACCAATCAAATATCACATGCATCCCTTTTTGGTTGGTTTTGTTTTTGTTTTTGTTTTTGGTTGCACTTGTGGCATGCAGAAGTTACTGGGCCAGGAATCAAGCCCACACAACAGCAGTGACCCGAGCCACAGCAGTGACAAAGCCAGATCCTTAACCAGCTGAACTACCATAGAATTCCCTCATATACATTCTCCGATAATAAAAACTGTTATATGAAGGGCAGTTGTACAGTACTATTGGGAAAGCAGAATCTAGAGTATTTGGTACTGTCTGAAATACAGCAGTGGTTGAACACAGAACAGAAGGAAGCTTAGGAGGTAACTGGGTAGGTAAAGGATATAAGGACGAGATTTCTAGGAAGAGGAAAGAGTACACAACAAGAATCTGAGGGGAGTGGAATATGGCACATTAAGAACCCAAATAACATTGTTGATTCTGGAGCAAAGACAGTGCGGGAGTTAGTGCGTAGGAAAGCACACAACACCTTGTTAAATTTTACCCAGTGGGAGCCAGTGAAGCAATCTAAGCAGGAAATGACCAGGTTTCATTTGATGTTAATAATTTCTCTTTAATTGTTGATATGAACTACATGAGGATAAGACTATTTTTTAACTCACCGCTGCATTCCCAATGTCTAGCATGCTTTCTGACACAGAGTAGGCATGCGATGAGCATTAGAGTAATGGATGTAATGTGGATTAAAAGATGAAGTGAGGATTGCCTGTTTTTCATTCCTTGGATGGCTCCTTAATTCTTGTAAATCCCCGGTAAGCGTTTGAAAATTACTTCCTGAAAGATGGATCCCAATCCCTAGGGAACACCAATATTTAAGAAGCAAAGAGAGGAGAAGAAAGAAATAGAGTTTGGGAAGAAAATTTGAAAGAATAGAAAATAATTTTATCATTGAAAATTCCCAAGGAATGATAAACAGAAGGAAGGCAGTCACTAAACAATATGAAGCATTCTAGAAATTTAAAACAACTTAGGACTATAAATACTCATTTGATTTGGCAAAAGGGAAGACAGGGTGATTGTCACTAGCAGTTTTCAGCTTGCCATCCGCATCAGCATCTGGATCATCATTATCATCACAATAATAGTAACAGCAGATAACCTTTGTTAAGGGTTTCCTCTGTGTCAGGATGGGTTTTAAGCAAGTTTTGCAAGCCTTTATTGAGCTGTTACATCTATTAGCATTCCTTTAAATCTAACTAGGATATTATGATATAGGGACTATTATTTTTCTCACTAATAAAACAGAAACTGAATCACAGAGAGGTAAAGAATTTTACCCAGGTAAAAATTTATTTACAGAAAATTGAACTCAGGAGTCCATCTCTTCAGAGTCTGAACAGTTACTCATTTTACACACTTGGATGGAAAAATATATTTGTTTAATTTGCTACAATGGAGAGAATGAGAGAACACATTTAGGGTGGGGAAGATAAAAATGGTAAGCTGAGAAGTGGGAGAAATAAATGAAAAAGAAACACACCATCTTCTTTGGAAAACTTTGTGGTAAAGTGAGGGAAGAAGCTTCACAAAGCAAATAAATGAGAATATCACAAAATGAAGATTTTAATTGTAAGTTGGGAGGCTGAACGTGTGCTTCTCTGCAGATGGATAAAAAGTCAGCAGAGACAAGAAACTGAGGATACTAAAGAGAGGGTAATTGAATTAGAAAGATGCCTTGAGGTAGAGATGCACTATATTAGGAACCTGATCACAGATGGAAAGAAAGAACCTATGATAGCTATTCCTCCCAAGTTGTCAAAATCAAACAGGAGGGAGAAATCAATGTTTGCAGATGAGTTTACAATGATCCACTTGGAGTATATGGTGGGGGAGGGGACAAGGGGATCTTTGCCTATTGAGAATTACTGTCATTATAAAGTAGGAAATTATATTTATAAAAAGTGAGGATAGTGTTGGATGATGTGATTATACACATAATTCAAAGTACAAGTGTATATTTTGGCATTAGGTACATTTGCAATCTTACCACCCTGCATGTCCTCAATTGATTTGATGTGGTTTGTGAAAAATTAAGGCAAAATAGTATATGGTCTTATGTGTGCACATGTATGCAATTGACATTCTCTATTCTATACTGCATACACACATACACATATGCAATAGACAAATTCAAGTGCTTTAATTGTGGAGATAGTAGTGATGATATACTAAAAATAACCTTGACACTTAAGGAGTCCAAATTATCTTGTACTTTTTCCCTTGAATTTATTTTCTATAGTAATCTATATTTCCTCTATAATGCATTAATATTTGCATTTACCTAATTTCTTAGTCCTTCAGATTAGGATTATCAGTCTCAGAGTTACTCCATTGCTATGTATTTTATGTTATAAATAAGTACAGTTTGAAAACTGAGTTATATAACTCTGTAGATTTTACTTTTTAGGAGGAACTCATTCAGATGGCAGGAAATAGATAAAACAGTCCTTTCAAACCTGTTCCTTATTTAATCTCAAAGGTGACTCACTTTAGCCAGCAAGGCAGAACAGCTAATCTTCCCAAACATCAAAATCAGCACTGCTTGCAGGAGCATCTGCACATTCCTGTCTCATCACGCCTCCATCAGAAAATAGCCCCGTTGAATTCACTGGTCCATGGTGTGGTACATTGTAAATATACTTTGATAACTTTCATTCATTGTTTAATGGAGCCTGACTGGGTGGAAAGGGGAAGAAAGATAAGGATGAATGCAATTTGATGCACTCTTGCCTCTGACATAAACCTCTGTAGCTAGGGGTATGATTCTTAGCAAGCTTTCTTAAATTCTCTTCTTTTGGTCTTTAAATCAATTTGCATTCTTTCTAACAGTTGTTCCAACTTCTTTTTTTTTTTTTTTTAATTCAAAACTCCCACTCTTTTTGCTGTCCTAACTTTTGGCAAATACTCTCTGTAGCATTACTTTTCTTCTCCAAGTATATTTAATTGCAAATATAATGCCTATTATTTGAAGCCAAAAATCTTAAACTTGGTCTTCAAATTAATGAAGGGTGATGGAAAATGCAATCTTTACTGTCAGATGAAATATAAATTTTACTCTTGCCTTTTAAGAGATATGACATTATCTAAAGTCTTTTAATCTTCAGTTTTCTTTGTTACAAAGAGATTATTACACATAGATAAATAAGGTAAAAGTAATGCTCTAGGTTGTGTATGGTTAATAATTACAATAATACCCCAATATCTACTTTTCTTCCTCAATTTTCCCCAAATTTTAATTATACCTTCCAGATCATTCCATGTGGTGTCTTTACTACCCTCCATTGTTTCATGTTATGCACTTCACCTGTAAGCACACAAAGAATGGCATATCTTGTGTATATTATATCACATACTGATGCTGCCATTCATGTGTCCTGTGACCTACTTACCCTTCAGTCGTCTGTAAAAGAGGATTTTTTTCCCTAAAGTTCAAGTTTAATATTGTCTTTGTAGTATAAGTTTTCCAGGTATGTTTCATTCACAAATCTCTTTTAAATTATCTTTTCAAGGTAGGCATTTAACTAATTTCTCACTGTAGAAAAGAGCACTTCCATTATCCTTCTTAAATCTTCTAGGGGTGTTAGGTTAGAAAGAAATTATTCCAATTATTCACCATGAATGTGCTGCTAATTTTCATGAATGTGTATCTTATGTTACAAGTGTTTCCCTGTCCATAGCATTTATTAAGCACTTTTGCAACTAAATACTTTGTATTTTTTAAAATTTTTTAAACTGAACAGTGTGGATCATTAAGCCATTTTATTTAACAAAGCACCAGAGATGGATCATGAGGGTAAATGTAAAAATTACAAAAAAGTATATCTTAAAGTTTAAATTAATTCTGAGAAAAATATATGAAATATTTTCAACTATAACATAGTAGATCTATTCCAAATAACCACATTTTAAAATTTTTCATGGATTGTGTTTATTGAATTTTTCTTTATCATTTCTTTGATTTGTGTTGAGTGACAGAATAAGAATCAGGATATTCTTTGCCACTCGATTGTAACATTTTGTGGCTCTGAACCAGAAAATGCAATAAAAAATAAGGCATCCTGACCCATTACAAATGCATGCATGGGCAAATACAGGAGCACACTTTGTGCCTAAGAAGAAATAGGTTCCTAGTGCTAACAAACTAGTTCCAAAAAACTGAACATTCATTAAGGATTTTATTATTAAAAAACTCAGCCAAGGTACTGTTTTTATTCTTAAAAGGTTTTAATGTCTGGAAAATGGTCTTACTGCTCAGGTAAAAGGTGATGAAAGTCCAAGTTTTAAGTCAGTGAAATCTATCACCGTATTTATAATACCCAATGACAGAGGACTGCTTTGGGACAACTTTTGTTCTTACTCTTCATCTATAGGCATGGCCATGGAGTGATAGATCTGTTGAAACTACTTTAAACATTAGTTAATTTGTAACACATATTCCTACAAATAATTTAGTGTATTAGTTAGAAATAAATGATCTGTTGAAACATCTTGATGAGTTAGGCTATCCATATACATGAGTTATTGGTAACTTTTCATGTATGGGTATATTGAAATACCCACACACATAATGCACTATATAAGTGATAGTACATAAGTATATATAAATAATGTAATATGAAATATGTAAATATACTTCATATGTATTATAAAATATATGTGTATTTTTTATTTAGAATAAAATACTTCCATTTATTTTCCCAGTCTTCAGATGACAGTACACAAATATATAATATTTATTTGTATTGATAAGCTTGGAATTATACACTTTAAATGAGCATGACACTCTTTTGCACAGAGAAATTTACAATAGGAAAGCTTTTGAGTGTGTTCCAGTCTTTACAGGATGTCCACCATCCAGGAAAGGCCTGTGACAAGGACCACAAATGATGGCATAAGAAGAAAAGCTAGCTGACGAAACATTATTCAAATTCATGTAGTTTTTGGCAAAATACTATCATTTAAAGTACATATTTTTCTCAGAAAACAAAAATTAGTAATAATTTCTGTTACTATTCCAGGATTTGGCCTTTTTTTTTTTATATATTTGATGTGACATTTTTCATGCATAAAAATGCTGCTATGAGTCCCATTATTATCCTCCCATTCCCACAAAGGATGATAAGGCAACATAGAGAAATTGGACCAAGAAAAAGGTCCTATGGAATCTCTTATTATTTAGGAAATATTATATAGGAAAATAGTTTTTAGGACCTTTTTGAATTCCAAGAAGAATTGAAACAGAACAACTTGGTTAAATATTGTTTTCAGTATACATCTATTTGTGATGGCTATATAGTTTCAGAGGAGGAATGTGTTAATGTGATTTAATGAATGGTAGAAGTGATTAACGAGAAACAATTAAAAAGTTCCAAATATGTAGAGCTGGCTAGAAAAATGATTGATGGGAAGGATGATAACTTGTCTACAGTAATGTGAAATGTGTTCCTATTAAAGAGGGAGAAGTATGATTTTACAAGTTAGAAAGAGCAATGATATGTAAAAGTAATTGCTAGGAGTAATAGGCCAAAATTAAGAAACTAAAACTTAAGAGAAAAATTGGAGTCAAGTCATTGACAGTGAACTGAATTGGGACATTGGGCAGTAACTAAAGAAAAGAAAGAAAAGCCTCACTTTTGGGGAAGTTAAAAGTATACCAGAATAAACACTTCTAACAGAAATAGGGCTGATAGAGGATTTTACATGAAAAGCATTTCAGTTTTTTAGCTTTGTGAGTCTGTGAATTAAGGAAATCATATATAAAGATATTATGAGTTTCGGTAGCCAGAATTAATGAAGGTATAGTTAATGAAGTTAATAATTAATTTTCCATGTTATAACAAATACCCGAAAGAGGAGTTCCTGCTGTGATTCCATGGATAAAAGACCCCATGTTGTCTCTATGAGGATGTGGGTTTGATCCCTTGCCTCACTCAGTAGGTTAAGAATACTGAATTGCCATGGCTGTGGTGTTGCTGCAGCTGCAGCTCTAATTTGACTCCTGGCCTGGGAACTTCCACATGCTGCAGGTACAGCTATAAAGTGAATAAATAAATAAATAAATAATGAATAATAATCTTAAAAGTATCATGGATACGTACTTTAATAATGAGGATATTTTATTCCACTAATAGTCCGTTCATTTTTAGGTGTCAAATTGGAATGTTATATTACATTATTTATATACTAATTAAATTTCAGGCAGAATATCATAGTGCTTAAAGGCGCAACTTGTAGAGTCCCCATGACCAAGTTCAAACTCGAGTATATGACTTATGGGCTGTTGCTTCTGAATGAATCTCTTAACTTTTCTGTGCCTTGGTTTCCTCATTTGTAAATGGAAAGAGTTATAACTCACAGGAATTGTGGTCATTACATGAGTTAATATATGTTAATTGTTTCATTTGCACTAGGTGTTAACTAGAGATGACATAGAATTTTCCATCCTTCAGATGTAAACCATGTAATTGCATTTTTCTGTACTCTAAACAAAGCTATATTTGAAATTGAGCAAGTGCTATTAATCACCTACCACGTACAAGGAATTATACCAAATAACTGAAATATGAAGATGAATTAGATCATATCCTTTCTCTGAGGGGAAACTGAGTAGGCATGATACATTGTTATAATACAAGATGTCAGGGGCTAATGGTATAGGTTTACTTAAGTTGTTAATGAGCTCACTGATAAAAGAGGGGTGATTTTTCAAAGGTGGGGGAGGGTTAGGTAGCACTTTTCTTGGGAGATAATTTTAACATGCATGGAGGAGTACGTACAATATGCTTAGGAAGATGGTTGAGAGTCAAAGTGTTCATATCCAATTGCATTGTCATTCAAGCATGAAGATCATAGACAAACACCTTAGAACACTGACAGTGAGGGAACATTATACTGGTAAATACATAATTTAACCAAAATAGTTGTAGTATGAATTACCTGAAGTTTTTGTCTCCCCTGAAAGACACCTTTATGACCCATAGTGCAGAGCTGAAATTTTGGAAGACCAAATCTAGAGTCTCATCCCACAAGAGTTGAATTAGCATGTAAACTAGATTCCCAACCATGGCAGGGCATCTTCTTCCCAGGAAAGCCAGGGCAGTCACAGAAATTGGTAGAGGTGAGGAACAGATTATATGCCCTCTATGCCCTAGCTCTGTCAAATTTTATACTTCTTGTCTCCAGAACTGCAAGAGAATACATCACATCTCTGTTTTTCTCAACTACCCAGTGTTTGGTAATTTGTTATAACAGCCCACAGAAATTAGTGCAATGTTGTTAATACAAAAACCTAATAAACTAATACAAATATTAAACAACCTCATGTATGAGTACCTTTAGAACCTAACCATTTCAAGCACCATTCCATTAAAACAAAGTACATCACAAGGTGAATTATTCTAGAAATGCTTAGATGGTTCAGTGTCAGAAAAATAAATATCTTAGACTGAGTCATGAAATGACCTATAGTATATAACATATATTACTGATATCAGTAATTTCATATGATTTAAGGCTGATCTATTTCTTTAAAGTTGGAAGTTACCAATACATATCCCTGTTATATTTGTTGGTAACTATATGTTGCTGGTATATTTGTTTTCAATTTTATCGGAGTAGAGCTGACTTACTACTGTGTTAGTCCTGTGTTAGTTTCAAACATGCAGCAAAGTGAGTCAGTTGGATATATACATATATCCATTCTTCTTCAGATTCTTTTCCCATTTAGATTTCTGTGGCGTATTGAGTAGATTTTCCTGTGCTATACAGTAGGTCCTTGTTACTTATCAATTTTGTGTACAGTAGTGTTTATATACCAATCCCAACCTCACAATTTATCCCTCCCCACCAACATTACCCCTTTGGTAACTGTAAGTTTAGTTTTGCTAATATATTTGGTTACCAGCTATGATTTCATGATTGTATCGTAATTACCATTGCTAGATAAAATATTAAAATTAAAAAATTAAAAATTAAAATATGCTAATTTCTCATTCCAGATGAATGATAGTTTCTTAGTAAAAACATATCCCATGTGATAATTGACACATATGCTATTTAAAATAAATTTAATTTACTAAAGTTGACCACAATAATCATAGAGATTATTAACTATGAGCATCAGTGATGAGGTAGTTTCAGTTTCTGACTCTCAGAACTTGGACCACAATTCAGACTTGTCCAGAGAATTAAATATAAGGCAAATTCTATATAAATGATAAAAGAAACTGTAGTGTTCCTGGAATATTTATCCCCAGATATTAATATTATGTTATTGAGTTCCAGGAGAACACCTTTGCCTTAGGCTCACCTACTTCTCATATTAAATGAACTGATGGAGTCCCAGGTGGCTCAGTGGGTTAAGGATCCAGTGTTGTCACTGCTGTGCCTTTGGGCGCTGCTATGGCTAAGGTTCAGTCCTTGGTCTAGGCCCTTCTGCATGCTGTGGGCATAGTAAAAAAGAAAAAATAAATAATAAATGAACTCATAAGTTAGACCTGCAGTTAAAAAGAAAGAGAGAAAGCAAGCAAGCAAGAAAGAAATTTGGCATGGTTTTGGAATTTTGATAAATGGGATAAACTATATTCAAATTATAAACCCCCATTCCCACACCAAATATCTTGGTGAGGCAAAATCTATGGATTAAATATGGCGGACGTTATCAAAGACTGGAGCCTACTCTTTCCAAGAGATTTCAGGTGACTCAAAAGGAAAGAATGCTTTCCCCAGTTCTTGTTTTCAGCTTGATTGTTTTAATCATCTGTTCAATCCAAATGATTGTGTCAGAACCCAGCTTGAAAATAGCTACAAGCATGGACAGTTGAAATTTGAATGTGATATAGCTGGAAAAAACTATTTCTTATACTCATAAGCAATCTCTGGCTCTGTAATCACCTTTGTCAAGTTCCTACTATGCCTCACTGTATGGAGTTATTCTGTATCCATTTTTGTTCTGTTTAAAGGCAGAAAAAGAACTTTTGTGTTTTATAAACTCTCAGTCAGACATTTTATGATTTTGCTTTCTGTGGTACTTAGCCCGAGTAAATTTTTCTTTATTTTTTTTCTTTTAAATGTTTTCCTCTACTATCTCTACATCAAAACCAAATATTAAAAGAATAAGTGTCACTGTTCTTGGTAAACTGTGATTGATAGACTGTGTTTTAGGTAATAAAAAGTCTACTGGGAGTTCCCACTGTGGCCCAATGAGTTAAGAATCTAAATGAAGTGGTGCAGGGTAGAGCCCCAGCCCAGCACATTAGGTTAAAAGATCCTGCATTGTCGCAGCTGTGACATAGGCCACAGGTGAAATTTAGAATCAATCCCTGGTCTTGGATCTTCCATATGCTGCAGGTGTGGTCACAAAATTTATATATTTAGATATCTATCTATATCTATGTATCTATCTATAAGTTGAAATTGAAACCCAATGGCAGAATCCTAATTAGTTTCCTGGGAGCAAAAGATTACTAGGAAATTACTGAAAGATCTATTAGCAAGGTACAAATAACTATTTATACAGCTTTACCAGCATTTATAGTAAAAGGAAAAATAATAATTATAACCTTAATCCAATTTCTATATATTTTTGTAGTTTTAGCACAAAACATTGAATTAATATACTTTGTATTATGTATATAACCCTGAAATCTCCAAGAATAAATATTGTGATTTCTTCCCAGTTTTTCTATACTTGCCATTTAGCACTGCCACATTTTCTTTGCACGTAAGATCGTTAAAAATATTTCCATCTGCATTAATTCTTCTGATTCTCAATTCCCACCCATACTGAAATAATATTCTCACTCCTTAGTGACTCTAGATGAGTCCTTATCTGTCCATCTGCCAGGCCTGACAAACCAGTCCTTCAAAATGATTATCTCTGTCTTGGGGTAGTTAAATATATAAGAGATAATCATCAACATTAAACCATGTGTTCACATAAACAGCCTGTACCTTAGCAGTACATAAGTTATTGTTAAGATAAATTACATACACCTTGCCAGGGGACCTGCTAAAAATGGAAGAGATATGTCTGTCATACTGTATGCACAGCTTGATAATACTATCTGATAGGGTAGAGATGGCCAAAATGATCTCCATGAATTTCATTGAGAGTCAGAAAGGCTCTCATTGAAACTTAGTTATTGTGACATCTGCCAGATGCAGCAAGTTGAGTTTGAAAAATGACATTGATCTTAAGCAGCAAACCTACCAAGGGTGTTGCTTTCCATGAGCAAAATACCTGGATTCTGATAGCCCATGCTCTTCTATACCAAGGGGACCAAATCAGTGCATCTTATTCTTGATAGACAGCAAGTATGTACCATTTCTGGGACAGGTGATTTAAATTTGGATGAGACTTATTTAATTAGTCTAAGACATTCTTATTTGCTAATGTTAAGGAGAGAGGAATCAAGGAAAGAAAAAGGTGCAATAAATCTGTGGGTCCAAATAAAAGTCATGCAATTTCTCAACAAGATGGACATTGGTTTCTTTGGCAACTCATTTCTAGTTTTAATTTTCCTGAGAAGGAAATGACTTCCAATTGGTGGATCATAAACTACAGATCAATTAGCCCTTATTTAGAATATATAAATCTAGAATACATAATATGTTTATTTTATATAAATATATGTGTATGGCACGTATGGTTCACATTTAAGAATTTGAGTTTTTAATATTTTAAAATTTTTGTTTCTGACCTTACAAACACTTAAAAATGTTGTAGTGACCCTGTCTTATTACTGTCCCTGAGAAGTATTGTAGGTTCCAGGCTCTTTTCTCTAGTTTGGAAATTAAATGGTTGTTTTTCCTTCTATACAATCTCTAATCTCTGGGAAGGACAATTTTCCAGGGCAAGTCAGAATAGATAAGGAAAATAATCAACAGTAAGACTGATCTTCTGCTTATAAAATCCCATTAAAGATACCCTACAGCTTCTCTGGCTTTTGGGGTAAAGGAATATGTCTGCATTCTCCTTAGGGAATGGTCATTCTCTGATCCTGCCAAGAAAGAAGGCTGCATGATTGAAGCAAACTAGCACAAAATCAGTGGTAGAAATAGAAATGAAAAAAAAATCTATTGTTTCTTCTCATAGGTGTTAATCTATACACTTATAGGTACTTCATAGGCTCAAAATAAGAGGCTAATCTCTGTATAACCTGCATTAATATCGCATGGAGACTTTTGACATGGTTAGTCCTGAATCTAAGCTTATTTTGCCTCACAGAGCCTATTATGTGCCTCATGTTTAACAATTTTGAAACCTTTTTTTCTTATCTAAAAACGTATTTCCTTTTGGAAATATTACTCACCTGCTCACACATTCTTGTATCTGAATTTACATCATTATTTTCATGATACCTACAATGCCTTATAGCACCAAATATATAGTGCTATAAATGTCTATTCACTATTTTATATCCTATCATAGACCATCTATTCCCTGGGACAAAACACCAGACTGACCTTCTTTTTATGTTACAGTATGCTAAGCCAAATTCATAAATCTTTTTTTTTTTTTTTTTCCTTTCCTAGGGCCGCTCCCGTGGCATATGGAGATTCCCAGGCTAGGGGTCCAACCAGAGCTGTAGCCGCTGGCCTACACCACAGCCTCAGCAACTCGGGATACAAGCCGTGTCTGAGACCTACACCACAGCTCACAGCAATTTCAGATCCTTAACCCACTGAGCAAGGGCAGGGATCGAACAAGCAAACCTCATGGTTCCTAGTCAGATTCATTAACCACTGTGCCATGACGGGAACTCCCATAAATCTTTTTTATGTTATTACAGAATAAAAATAAATATTAGCTAGATGGTTTTAGAAAGAAAAAAGACTAAAAAGATTATGAGAAACTATTAATTTAGACTCAAAGCAAAAAATTAAATAGTATAAACAAACAGAAGCTATAATTAAAAGACAAGGTTGATCAAAAATCATAGTAAAGGAACTTAACAAAAAATAAATATATGAAAGACAGTAAAAAAGTAAATAAAATTAAAACAACAAAAATGAAATTCAAAAGTCTGTATAAAATCTTTTGCTAAAATTTCAAGAAAATATCATTGAATTGAAATCTTAAAAGTTTATCAGATTTTAAAATAAGATATCAAGTTTAAAACCAGTAGATGATGGTAAATAAAAATAAATGATGCAAAATAAATTGTTTAGAGGTTTTTATTTTTTTGGCTGTGCCCATTGACATGTAACAATTCCCAGGTCAAGGATCGAACCCACACCATGCCACAGCAGCCACCCAAGCCACAGTAGTGACAGCACCAGGTCCTCAACCTGCTGAGCCACCAGGGAACTCTAGTAGCAAATATTTTAAAAATTAATAATTTAAGATGAAGAGGATATAGAAATTTCTAGAAGAGACTGAGCCTACAAAAAGCCATATTGGCTTCACTATGGGAAAGATCTTTTTGTCTCTAGTTACCACATTTATGGCTGTGAAAAATCACAACTGATTTAGACTTGAGTTTCCATGATTTCTGCTTTAGGAGTTATTGTTAAGACAAATTTCATAGTTTGTTTATAAATGGAAATAATTTGATCTAAACTTACCCATGTTTATTTATTTAAAAATGTAAAAGAAAATGTTTATTTGAAAAGTAATCATAATATTGGAAATCTTTTTTTTTTTTTTTCCCACAGCCACTGAACTATGAGAAAAAGAAGTCATATACCCTCAACATAGAAGGAGCAAATACACATCTTGACTTTCGCTTTTCTCACTTGGGTCCTTTTAAAGATGCTACCATGTTGAAGATTATTGTTGGGGATGTGGATGAACCGCCACTATTTTCCATGCCTTCCTATGTCATGGAAGTGTATGAAAACGCTAAGATTGGGACTGTAGTCGGCACAGTTTTGGCACAAGATCCCGACAGTGCCAATAGCTTAGTAAGGTATGGTACGCTTTCACCTTTTATATATATAAAGATTTTATTGCTGCTCACATTAATTTGAAATGAAGAAAATAATATTTAACATATTTCATTTCCATGTTATTTTCTATTAATACAATTCAATCATAATACTAATTGATTCTTTAACTGAGTAAATAACAGATGGGTTTCTGTTGAAATTAGTATACATGTAGCTATCTCCATGAATGTACTTTTGAGCACACAGATGAATTATTCTATTTGACTTAATATATGGGAGCATAATTGACTAGAATATTTAATTGATTAATTAATTAATTAATTAATTGTCTTTTCAGTGCTGCACCCATGGCATATATAAGTTCCCAGGCTAGGGGTCAAATCAGAGCTGTAGCCACTGACCTATGCCACAACAACACCAGATCCAAGCCACGTCTGTGACCTACACCACAGCTCATGGCAACCCTGGATCCTTCGCCCACTGAGCAAGGCCAGGGATCAAACCTGCATCCCCATGGATGGTAATCAGATTTGTTTCCACTGAGCCACAATGGGAACTTGATTGGAAAATTTTATAGAAAATTATTTAATCGCAGAGAATCTTGTTACCTTAGTAATAGAAGTATAAATACAGTAAAAATAATGAGGGTTCGGGAATAATATTCAGTTCTGACTTCTTGTGCTGTCACAATGGCTCTAAGTCTTTAGGACATTATTTAACCTTATTTGTAAAAGAATATATAATATCTATCTCTTGGATTTATTGTGAGAATGCATCAGGTGATGTGCTTAAAATACTAAGTAGTGTGGCCTACACTAGCAGTCACTCAATAAATGCTGACTTGTCCAAGGCAAGTTAGGGAATCACCTCTGAAGATAGGAGAATTGATATGGGAATTCTGGTGACTTGATTTCCTAGCCGTGTGATCTTACACAGTCATTCAACCTCACTCATCTTAATATCGCATATAGGAACAAGAATAATAACATTACATACATATGTGGAGAGAATTACATTAGATTGACAGAAAGTACTTAGCATAGCTGGTGAGTGCTCAGTAACTAATATTTTGTTATTGCAGTATATCCTGCCTAGCAATAATTACAGCTTTCCTTGCATAATCACAGGGTGTTTTTTTGGTCTCAATTATGACAAAAGTCAAATAACTGCATAAACATGTAATACTTTTTAGTCACCCTATATTTATATCCTTGGATAATCCTAAGGCCCTAGAAAGGCTGAAATCCTTAACAAGTCTGTCTGCATTTTCCCGTCAAGTTTGTATTCTCATTTTCTTTAGTTTTAATCCATTTTAACAAAAGCTAATATGATAAATATTCTCCTTGGTATGTATGTAATATTTGTAAAGGGTTTCCATTTCCTTTTATATAAGCATGATTGTTTCTAAGGTTTGTAAAAATGGCCTCAGCACTCATGCATGGAGAGAAACCATTTTCTGAGCACAGATATATGTATTAAACAATTCTGCTTCACCTCTGCATGCAGAAACATTGCCCTGTCAGTTGATAACCCCTCTGTCACCCTGAAAGCAAGAACTGGACATTACTTGAAGCAGGATAGGCAAGATATGCAAAATAACATGCATAAACCCAGTTATGGAAATTGATCTTAAATTAAGGGATGCAAGCAGAAGTTGATATGCTTATTAGTCCAACCAGAGGAAGGCCGCTATGCTTCATCAGTCCACAGAATGCCATAGTTTAATAGGATGTTTGACACTTAATAAGGAAAATTTGTTGAACTATATTAAAATCTAGCATTACAAAGCCTATTTACAAATGTGGCCATTTGCCAAAATGAGCCAACACTTTTTAGGAATAAAACTATTTCATGTTGTGAGTTTGATGTGAAAATATTGGATAAACATTGATAGACTTTCTTTTTAAAACTAAATTTTTATGTTAATGATTCATTCTGTATTCTTGATTAAAAGAGGTGGGGGTACATTTATTTTTAAAAGTGATATTTAGGAGTTTGTCAGTGCTGTGCCTCAGGTCACTGCTGTGGTGCAGGTTTGATCCTTGGCCTGGGAAGATCTACCAGTTGTGGGTGAGGCCAAAAAAAATTAAAGTAGCATTTAAAGCACCTCGTTATATGCAGATAGTACAGTAGTCCCCATGACAAAGAAATTAAACACATGCCTGCACACACACACACACATAGAGCAGCTTGAAGTCCAGTATAGAGAGGAAAAAAAAAAAATTACATCCTTCGATAGGGTGATAAAGGTCTGATAAATTTGTGGGGAACAAATGTCCCTGACATTTTCTAGAGGGAATGAGTTGAGGAAGATTGAATTGAGGCTCAAAACGTAAATGAAGGATTAGACAGGTGAAGAATAAAGAAAATAACTGCAGTTTGTTGTGTACGCAAGGAGCTTAGATTACCTGTGTGGGAATGGCAAAATAACGAGGTTGTAAAAAAAGCTAGAGAGAGATCATGAAAAGCATTTGAGGTAGGCTGACATGGTGGAAATTTATCCTGACAAAAGTGTCAGTGGGGGGAAAAAGAAATTAGAGATGCATAAGTCACTTTAATAAAAACAATGATGGGGAGATTTTTGTATTTCAAAATAATGAAATTTCAAAATGCTGTGAAGGTGGAATATGTGTTCCAGAAAGGCAGGCCAATGGAGCAAAAATTGTGGCTGGGGCAAACTTCTTTCAATATTGCTCTATATATCCCCATATACACAAAAGCACCCATTTACATGAAAATGTACTTAGCTAAGTGCAAACCCCTTGTTGCACCATGAGGGGACATTTGGCAATGTCTAAAGATAAGATGTGTTTGATTGACACAATTAGGTAGAGTGATATTACTACCATCTCTAGGTAGATGTCAAGGATGGTCCTAAACACCTAAAGTTGTTATGGTCTGTGTGTGGGTTGGAAAAAGAATTTACAGACTCACAGCAGGGTGAAAAGAAAGATAAGTTTATTGCAATAAGAGATGCTGCTAGCACATTGGGATGACTTCCTGATGATCAGGGAGAGCCAGCCAGGCCTGAGTGTGTGATCCTGTCTGTTTTTATAGCCCAGGGAAAGAGAAGAAGTCTTAAGATATATCTGCTGACCTGCTAATTGGTTGGGAAAGAAGGGTGTTTTGATACACTTACCAGCTGTTGGAGCATATCATGCCCCTATAACGGTAGGGTGAGGAGTAGGCCACATACCTTTTGTAGTAGGGGGAAGGAAGGAGTAAGACAGGTTGCTCAAGTTGGGGGAGGTGGGGCAATAAGGGTCTGGTAATACTTGTCTTGGCCAGAGGCTTTGAGTTCTATCTCCTTGGAAAGGCATTGAATTCCCACACAACTCACGAGTCCCCACCACAAACAACTATCTGGTCCAGAATATCAATGATGCTGTAGCTGAATATTCCTGACACAGAATAAACTGAACTGGTGGTGCACTGATAAAATGGGAGTGATAATTACATTCATGGAAAGAAATTCTGAGGAGTTCCCATCTTGGCTCAGTGGTTAACAAATCTGACTAAGAACCATGAGGTTGCGGGTTTGATCCCTGGCCTTGCTCAGTGGGTTAAGGATCCTGCATTGCCATGAGCTGTAGTGTAGGTCACAAATGCAGCTCAGATCCAGCATTGCTGTGGCTCTGGTGTGGGTTGGTGGCTACAGATCCGATTAGACCTCTAGTCTGGCAACCTCCATATGCCGTGGGTGAAGCCCTAGGAAAGACCAAAAAAAAAAAATGTTCTGAAAAACAAATTTTTAGGAAATAACATCAATATGGATGTTTCATGTACGTGCATACTCATGTGAATGTTTCAACACATATCCTGTAATTAATTTAAAAATATTTGCATGTAATGGTTCCGTTATATTGTCGATCACCTCAGTAAATTGCTCTATGTTATTGGGAATATTTAATTGAACATCAGCTACATTATACACTTTCTCCCAGTTGTTGCTATGCAAAAGTGATTGGTATATTGTCTCCAAATGCAAATATTGAGAAGCACAAATCCATTAGCATGTGCATTTTTCTTTATGCTTTGTTTTGGTTAGGCAACTAAAATGAATCCTTCCAAAGCTGCCTTAAAATAATCAGACGCCATAGCTGGTGTTTGGGGGCATAATTTACATAATATTGTTCTTGATTTTAATAAAAATATGTCATTCACATGGGCCTCTAGGTGCAAACAGTGAATAAAAAACAGAAACCATTAACAAATACAAAAGCAATCCTTATCCTTCCACCTTTCCCAGGGACCAAATGTTTGTACTAATTAAGGAAGCTCACATTGAAAAGATGTACCTTGCAATGTGCCCTGAAATGCAATTAGCTCCTAGTCTGTAGAATTGGTAATGAAAGGGAGTTTGAGTCTTACAGGCATTTGAGAAAAACTTCCTGACTTGTCTTTTGTATTTTAATTTTCTAAACTATTGGTGAGATTCTTCAGATTTCTAAAAGCATGCTATGTCTACCTTTTGTCTCTTTTAACTCAAAACAAGGATATGCAATTTGCAACAATATCATCATTAGCTTTCTTAAAAATAAAATCAGAATGAGGCTATTTACCAGCAGTGAAGAAACCTTGATTTAAATAGGCTGTGCTCACTTGCTGGCATACTGCAAATAAAATTCAGGAATTTCCTGAGTAGCTACTGATAGATGAGCAATCCTATGATGGACAGGAGAAGTTAGAGAGCTTTCTGGAAATGTGACCTTATATCATGTGACTATTAAAAAGAGTGGCCATTTATTATTTGATATCTGTGGGCCAGAGGTTTATAATGCATGCCCCAAACCCTTGTAAGAACCCTAATAAGATCATAGTATTAGTATTAGATGAACAAACTAAGGCTCAGACAGGTAATTTGGCCACATTTACATAGTGATAAAGTGGCAGATCCAGAATTTAAATCCAGTTTCACTTTACTCTCAAAACCCTGATTTTTTTGTTTGTTTTAAAGCCACAATATGTTGTCTCTCCTATATTTTAACTAGTAATAATAATAATAAACTGCATTTACAGAAATCAAATATCACAAAGTAGGAAACAGATTAATGTTTTTCATGTTTGGATGTGTTTCATACTCTGGGAAAAAGAGAGGCGGAAGAATGCCAATTTCAATTTTTAACCCTAGCACTTCATTAAAAAAAATTTACAAAAACGAACTGTTCTTGATTTTAGAGTTTCTCCATATTGTAAAGTCAAAGACATATATCTCTTGATTTAATACAACAAAAAGAAAATTATTGAAGTTCTCACTTAACATTTCTCATAGGATGAAGAGCTTTATTATGAGTTTATGTGAGGTAGTATATGCACTCATCTTTACTTCTTTTCCACTCTTATTTATAATCTGACTTTATCTCTACATTTATTAATTCATAAAATTTTGGATAATTTCTTTGTGCAATAACTTTAAAGCTATTAGAAGGAAATTTTAAATATTGCACATAATTGTTTCAAGTGTTTACCATGGCATTATATAAGAAACAATAACCAAATTTATAGGCTAACATAAAAAATAAAATTGTGACCAGGTTTGGAAATATTTGCCATATTAAAACAAAAATCTAAGTTATTTTCTAAAAAAAGAATAGTTGCAAAGAAATGTTTACTCACCCTATTCTGAGTTTAGTTGCAGCCTCAGTGAACAAGTACTTCCAGTATATTCACTGTATTCTTATTAGTGTATTCATTTTTTTTACACATTTCTGAAATTTTCACATAGTTAATGATGAGATAGCAGTTTGAAATACCTCATTAATTTAGAATGTTACAACAGCAAAAATAATTGGAATTTCAAAATAATAATGAAGTCATATGAAACTTGAAAAATAAAGTAAAAATTTGATTAATAAAGGTTGAATATGGGATTCAGTATTCTGAAAAGAAAGGTGAGAATACCCAGAAAATACCCAGTCTCAAAGTATATCTATATTAAAAATATCTCATAGAGAGTGAGGTTTTCTTCTATAGACCAAATTTACTTATACAAGTGTAGCTTAATGAAAGTCAAAAATATCTGAATTAGACCTTTAATAGAAAGCCTAAATAGACCCTCATCAAAACTGGAATAGTCTTCTGATACAAAGGAGATAACTCATTAAAGACATTTAATGCACTTCATAAAAATTGAGTACAGCTCAAGAGAAAGTAGGCTCCCATTAAAAAATGGAAGTCCTCGTCTTTGGCTTGTGTTTTGGTGATTTATAGTCAAGGTAGCACATTTGGATTAATCAATACTTTTACTGTTAAATGTCATGTGACTGTAGCATTTGAAAATGTAAAGGGACCCAAAGATGACCAAGACAGTCCTATTCTTACAGAGATGACAATTCTGTGAACAAAGCTGGCTGGTAATTACACAGCTTACTAATCATAGAAACTAAACAGGAATGTGGTCATTTTTACCATGCTTCAACAAAGGTACAGAAGATCCCTGAATATTTTTCCATTGAGTGCTCAAATTTACCTAACAGCTTAGAATGTGGTGGTAACCACCCCAAACCAGAGTCTCAATGCCAGAAGGAGAACCTATTGCCTGGGTGAGCATGTGTAATTCATTTCGTCCTGGAATGAACACTGAGGTCCTGGCTTATTGATGTCTGTTAGTCTACTGACTGGAGACTAAAATATTCAAATAGTGTTCATGTGAAATTTTCAAAGAAATTTTTTAAAAATGCTTAAAATGACTCCATAGTGTTTCTAAAACTCAAGATTATTGGAATTTCTATGATCTTAGTTATGTAGAGGAAATAACAGGCAGAAACATGTTTTTTTGTGTGTGCAGAGATTTTACTTCTTTAGGTGCTTTACTTTCATTGGATAGAGGTTTTGGTTCAGGAAGTTAAAAAGCTTTCCAAAATATCTATTTGCTATATATGCTGCACATTTTATTAAGCACCTTATATTGTCAAGTGACAAATGATCCTTATGTTCTATTTTTTAGATTATTTTCTCGATGCATGACTTGTGGAATAAATTGTGTTCCCAAAGTGAGCTAAGGGAATCTTAAATTTTTTAATGAATCTGAGCTATACTGCAGGTGTGTGACATTTTGTTAAATTAAAGATGAGGCCAAGCTGCTGTAATATCCCACAGCATGTATATTGATTAAACTTTATCCCGTCTATTGATCAGAGCCAGTAAAACTTATGAAAACAGCTGTTTGGGAGGGAAAATCTCAAAAACATTTGCTTTACCACTCACATTCTGTATCTACAAGCATCAAAAGTATGACAACTGAAAAAAGTCTTCTATACCTTAAGCCAACTGATGTTTCTCAAGTAAATCACTGTAAAAGATAGATTTCCATTACATAAGTGTCTTGTAAATTAATTTTTATGGTGAAAGGGACTTATGATAAAAATAATAAATACCTCTGGGGACTAAAATTTTATTATTGCAATGAGAAATAACTTTTCTAATGTACTTTAACATGACAAAAAGTTATCTTGGATCTATGCCTACATAATCAAAGGGAAATCGAGTACCAAATAATAAACTGAGTAATTTATTTAAAGAAAATATTTGAATAAAGGAAATCATTGCTAAGATTGACTTCTGTGGTCACAACTCATCTGCCGATTTGTTTGCCCGTAAATTCTAATTTTAATAATAAATTTTCATCTTATTTAGCAAAGCATTTTCTTTTCATTTTTTTCATTGCACTAAAACATATTTACTAGAAATATGAAATGGCACATGGCACATATAATGAATGACAGAACAAAGTGTTATAGGAATAAAAATTGTAACCCAGGTTTATAAACTACAATGGCAACTTTACAAGATCTCCTGTGTTCAATGGGCCCACTTATCTGCTAGCATGAAATTAGTCAGGGTTTGCATAGGGAATTGTCCAATGAGAGGGTTCTTAAGGACCACTGGATAAATCTGAGCTGACACAAGCTTAATTACACTTCCTCTGGTCTATTGCCAGGAGATTACCAATCCCTCACAGGCAATATTTTATTGATCATTGATCATACAACTTCCTAAGTAGCACTTAGTACAGATGTTATCCTGACACCTAGTTCATGCAGGATGTGGTGAGCTTATAATGATGGTCAGGACATAATGTTGTGCTGTAATCATCATATTAAACTAGCCCTTGAATCTGCCTCAACATTTCCTCCCTCAGACTAACCCTTTTGGCCACATCTTCCTGTAGATTTGTTCAGAGCATCAACAAAATGTACTGTGAGGTGTGTTTTTCTCTTAGAAAAAGTCTAAAAATATGGGCTTTAAAAATGATAATTGTATTATAACCTAAAATTATTTCCAGAACTGCAAGGTAAATGAAATACTGTGAAAAGTATTAATGTTTGTCCTTTTTGCAATGTTTTGCTATCTCCTCATGCAACAGAAATACATGCTAAGTAAAGGCTATAAAATATTTTATTTCCTCTATCAATCTAACAAATTTTAAATACAATGATAGGAATAGATATAAAGGATAATATTAAGGATACATAAAAAGTTTATCTCTGTATGAAAACACACTGTTCTTGATGAGTAAAGCACAATGACTTACTGGCCTGTTTATTTCCACCAAAATATTTACCAAAATATTTACAAAAAAGTAAAAGCTACAATGAAATGCCTTAATTTTACATTAGGTATTAATAGGTTTCTGTTTATATTTGTTGAATGTTTTGTTGGTTGATTCATTCACTTATGAGGCAAAGTCATACACCAATGCTATTATAAATGGAAGAAAAATAGCTTTATTCTCATAAACTTTCTTAATGAAAATTGACTCATGCATTGGGTGGGGAATTGAGGATAATTTAATTTACAGAAATTTCTTTTTTTAAGAAACAGGCAGCAGTTCATGCTATTTGTATGGAGACCCTTGTTCATTTGTTAGTAACCCTCATTCAGATTCCACTGTACTTACAGTACTTTGCAAGAAGAAAAACACAAAAAAACAAAAACAAAACAGTATTTACTATTTGTGAACTTTCCCAGCAATATAGACCCCAATTTATAAGAAGTGAAAAAGAAAACCTTCCTAAGAGACATTAAAACAAATGATAGTTATCCACCAAAGCCTATTACTTGATACTCAGCATAAAATACTTTCATATATTACCTCACTTAATTATCACAATAAAATCATGATGTAAATAATATCTCCATTTTGCCAAGAAAGAAAGCTCCCTGAGATAATACATTGCTTAAAGTCATAGAGCTAGTAAGTGGTTTAACTGTGATGAGTATCACATTTACTTGGTTTCAAAACCTGTGTTCATTCTCTCACCACTTCTCAATAACATTATCACACATATGCTGGGTCTATTTTAGAAAAAAATTTCCTTAGATTCATGAAGGAATTGAGGCCAGGATCTATAGTTTACTGTACACAGAGGGAAAGAATGTAGATATTTTCAGTGATTGAAGAAGTCATTACTTCATGGTATCTGAAAATTGGGAAATTTGTTTTAGGTAACCCTCTCCCACCTTGGCATTCTATTCTCTATGTATCTTCAAGAGCCAGCTTATGCATTTCAGTCCTCAGAAATGCATTGAGTTGAATATTTCCCACCAACTGCCTCTAGTTTCTCAAGCATTCTCTCCTTGGCTTAGTCCATGATATGGTTGAATCTTCATTCCTTACTAAAGACTGTTTTATTTATTGATTTATTTATTCTTTTTGCTATTCCTTGGGCCTCTCCCGCGGCATATGGAGGTTCCCAGGCTAGGAGTCGAATCGGAGCTGTAGCCACCGGCCTATGCCAGAGCCACAGCAACACGGGATCCGAGCAGCATCTGCAACCTACACCACAGCCACGGCAACGCCAGATCATTAACCCACTGAGCAAGGGCAGGGACAGAACCGGCAACCTCATGGTTTCTAGTTGGATTCGTTAACCACTCTGCCACAACGGGAACTCCCATACTGTTTTATTTTAATGTTCTTATTATTTTAGTGTAACACTGTGTAGGGGTGATAATATTGACTGAAATATTAATGTGTGGGTGAAGGCAGAAACTTCTGTCTGCAGTCCTATCTACAACCTACATCATGAAGTCTCTCTCTTTCTCTCTTACTAGCCCAGCAGCCAATACCAAAATGACAGTGGTCTCAAAAATGCCACCCCATTTTGGAAACCAGATCAGAAATATCCCTGTCTCTTTCTCTTATGGAATTGTTAAATTGTATACTCTCTAAATAATCTCTAATGCACATTTATTTCATTACTCAGCCTTCAAGACTGATGAAAACTATGTTTTCCCTGAAGTCTTCTATTGCTTAGACCTCTTCTATTTGCTCTGATCTCTTGATTTGAAACTCTGGACATTGATCCATATTTGCTTACAAATACTTTCTGTCCTTTTTCTTTTTTAATTACTTGTTTCCCTAACTAAATCACATGTTAAATAATTCTCAGGTCTTGCTGTATACTCTCTTTGAAATATCTCTTGTTCTTTTCTTGTACTCCTTCAAATAAATATTCTTTGAATGAATGGGTAAAACCTCAAATATAGTCTACTTTAAATAAGTGTAAATATTACTTAATGATTATATCAATTTTTAATCTCTCAACTAACTAGTTATTTGACACCGGATATAATTCTCCATCATTTTCTGCATCAGTTTTCTCTGTAAAAAAGGTCTATTAATAGAACCTATCTCATCCAGTTGTTCTGAGTATGTAATAAACTGATATTTAGAAAACACTTAAAACACAAGATAGTATACCGTGCTAAATGTTGGGTTTTATTTTCTCTTGTTAGATTGCTTTTGTAAGTGACATATATGTATATAAATATTTCCCCTCAGTCTCACATATCATCTCTATATAGTCTTATATTAAGGGGAAAGTGGAATTAAAAAAAATATTTAAATGTCTTTTCCAGTTATATATATTCTAGCCTCATTTTACATAGGTTCATTTTTTGATAGCTATGAATTAGAATATTAAAAAAAATTCTAAAAGCTCTAATTCCTCAGGTTTCATAATTAATCCCAATTTAGAATCTATGTCACCTACAAAAATGGTTGATTTTATACTTGCTGGATATATCTAAAAATGCCTTATTAATATTAACATTTGCTAAAACCACACATATATATGTGTGTGTGTGTCTACGTGTGTGTGTATATATGTTTTTTATGATTTATTTATTTGTTTTACAGTTGGATTGTTAGCAGTCTGATGTTTTTAAGTTATTTTTATTGTTGATTTATATATATGTTAATGAAGTATTAAGATGTGTTTACTTTTTGAAAGTTTGTGGCAGCCATGTATTTTATTATGAAATATTTTGAAAAATTACCAATTGAGAATATTTTTGTCTTTTTATTGTTTGATAAACAGTTTTGAGGACACATGCCACTTCTTAGTTTTAAATAATTAGCATTAAATGATTCTGCATATAATCCCTCAAAACATTTCTGAATAGTTTCTTTTCTCTGACACTTCTGTTTTCCCTTTTTCTGAGCTTTTATTAGTATGGCTAGGCGGAAATCCAAGGGTGTTTAAGCAGAGCTATTTAGTTCTACTTGAGTTGAAATTCAATTGCAATGCCATGAACAAGACCAAAGATCCAAGCATTGCCCTTATGTCTGGCCCTTATGTTGCAGATTTCCCACGAGAATTAGGTCATGTAGAAAACTAACAAGTAAATAATATGAGTCTGAGGACACATGCCTCACATTATATCTATTGTTTAAATATACGTTATATATTTTTAAAATTCAAATATAAAACATTTAATCCTAAAGTAATTAACCACTAATACTAACACTCAATGTTAAAAAGCTCTGCCTAAAAGAGAGGGGGATTGTTCTGATAAAGAGACTACAGGTTTTCAGAGTCTTAGTTTAGCTTATAAACAGAAGAAAACCCATTTTCTTCCAGACAGACTATTCTAAGGTGATCAGATTTCTAAAATGGAGTGTGTTCTGCCATATTTCATAAGAGTATAAGGATAACAATGTAATCTGAGCTTTGCTGATAGTTTGATGCAGGAAACTTGGAGATTGAATAATATTTTTCAATTTTAGGTTCAACTTTCAAATACAGGATCTATTGTTCTTAAACTACCAAAAAATGGAAAGTGTCTTAAAGACAAGTTACTTTAGATGATATAATAACCAGATCACCAACTGATCACATCAACGAATATTATTATTCAACAAATAATATTATTCTTCTCATGTGACAGGATTTCTCACACCTCTTAAGCAATTCAGCCCTCATCCTCCCTCATCCTTGGCATCAGGCCTCTGGGGAAGGAATATTATGAGAAGGTTTTTTTGTGACATGAACTCAAGGCAAATGAAGTAAGTGGCTTTCAGTGGACCATGGCCTAATGCTTTGGGAAAGCCCAATGACATATCTCTTTACCACTATTCTGTAGTGTCTAGATCTAATATCTCTTTGAATCCAATTTACTTTATATCTCTATCTTTTCTCATAAATTGATTTGCATATCAGATTTTCTTCAAGCAACATATAATTATTAGAAAATATTCAAAGCAAGAAATGGCTTTTTAATTTTGCTTTTTAGGGCTGTACCCATAGCATATGGAAGAGTTCCCAGTCTAGAGGTCAAATTGGAGTTATAGCTGCTAGCCTACACCACAGCCACAGCAACATGGGATCCAAGCCACATCTGCAACCAACACCATAGCTGAGGGCAATGCTGGATCCTCGACCCACTGAGCAAGTGTTACCAGAATCCAGGTTCTTGTTTACTAAGCTGAAGAATGAACTTTGAAAACACACAGGCAGCAAGCAAGCAAAGTCTTTATTACAGGAAAGCAAACAGCTCCCAGGACAGCTGGGAGGGGGAAGAAGAGCCCCCTCTCTCTATTGTCCTATAGGGATTTTTAACCCTTAAATATGGGGGTTACCAACGTGGGGTCCAGAAAGATGTGGTTTTCTTTGATTGGCCTTGCCCAGTTACCTGTGTCAGTCCTCAGAGGTCTTAGAGGTGGAAATGTCCCATAAGTCTTACGGTTTCTTTGCCCTTCTCTTCCCCTAGACTGAGTCATAGGGGGTTAAGGAGTAATGTCCATCTGGGTGTAGGTCCACTCCCTATGGTAAACAAGGCCTATAGGGATGTTACTCCATGGACCCCTAAGCCACAAATATTAATCTATAGCCATATCAAAGAATGCATCAAACCACATACTCCTACACTGACTACCTGAATTATTATTCTGCCTCACAAGGACAGGAATACCCCCATCCTCATTGATACTAGTCAGATATATTTCCACTGCACCACAGTAGGAACTCTTAATTTTTTTTTTTTGATCACGCAGTTAATAATGACAGATTCTGTTTTTGTCAGGTGTTATTTTTAATAAATAAGCTCCTAAGATTTCTTGGGATGCTCTATAGCCAGGATCTATGTAGTATTATTAGCATCTTCTGCCATATTTGTGCATGTGTGTCCACAGGTTATTATGAGGTTTCATACCTGGGCAATATGTTGTATGTACCCTGTTAACACAGAATGCCCATGTGAAGCAGGGGTTGTACTTCAATTACACTTATGCTCTGTTCTAGAAAGTATGATGAATTTTGTAATATTTCCATCACCACCATTGGTATCTTCTGAGATTTTCATCACGTTAAAATTTTCAATGCTAATCCCTATATTTGTGCTTTGGAACCCAGCCTGATCACCTTCTCATGAATTTTATCTTTTTAGTTATTCCTCTTTTTCAAAATGATCATTCCTTTCAGCAAAGATCGTGCCTGATATTTCCCATATCAGAAAAAATTAATTTTTGAACTTACTTCCCTGATAACCTAAGGCACCATTTTTTCTGATCATCATTTCAGGTAATGATATCTAATAAAGTATCACAAGTCATGGACTCTGTATGTTCGCATTCAATATTCAATATACTTTTGAGTCCACTGCAATAGAAATTGCATCCTTTCATATTTTATTGAAATCACTCTTTTCAAATTAACCAATTAGGTCCATCCTGTCACATACAATCCAGTCTTGACTAATAACACTCAACTTCTCAATAGAATTCACTTTAACTTTGCACTTAAAACACTCCTTTCTTGACTTCTAGGCCACCTCACCCACCCATTTTTCTTCTCTCCAGGCTGTTCCTCTCTTTTAGTGGACAACTTCTCCTATTCAGATGCAGAACTGCTTTAGACTCAAAAGATTGGGCACTGTGGGACTCAATCTTACTTTTCCTTTCCTCTTACAATTCTCTCCCAGATGAGACTGTTCCCATTACCTTATATTGAAGCTGATATATCACAAATTTATATTTCCTGTTCATTCAGAAAGCACATTTGAACTCCACACCTGTATCTAATTTTCTGCTTTTATTCTGCATGTTTATTTAACTGGCATCTGAGGAATAACCTATCATCATCACTGATTTCTCCCAAACTCTTATTCTCCCAATGGGAATTTTTTCCTAACTCTTTATCTAGTTCCATGAATGAGCTTATCAATTACATGCTAGATCAAACACACAGCTGCAACACAAAAATTGAGTCTTTGGTAATTTCTTTTTTTTTTTCTTATTAATGCCACTCCAACAAAAATCTTTATAGGTTGTAATCAATATATAACAGTATTTTATACACTTTTTCCATTTCCTTACTTTTCCAATTTTGTCCATGATGACATAATTTCTTACTTGAATTGTTTTTAATGTTTTCCAATCTGAGATTTAAAGTAGCCACTGTGCTTTTTCCAGAACACAAACATATCTGTTATTTTCTTTGTTTAAAATGTTCCCCCTCTTCCATGCCGAAAAAAGGAGTTACCTGGAGGCTCAGTGGGTTAAGTATCTGGTGGTAACTCTTATGGAACTGGCTTAATCCCTGGCCCAGGAACTACCACATGCCATGAGCTCAGCAAAAAAAAAAAAAAAAGTTTCCCATTGCATTTATAAAGAATTTCAAACTCTTTACCATGTGCTACAGGGCTTGCATGTCCTATGCTGTAGCCATCCACTTAATTCATCTGCCAGCTACATTGAAGCATCCATTTGTTTTCATTTATATACTTTTAAATTCTTTTTTTAAAAGTATAGTTGATTTACAATGTTGTGCCAATTTGCGCTGTACAGCATAGTGACCCAGGCACACATTTTTTTTCCACATACTATCTTCCATCATGTTCTATCCCAAGAGATTGGATATAGTCTCCTGTGTTATAGAGTAGGGTCTCATTGTTTATCCATTCTAAATGTAATAATCATATCTACTAACCCCAAACTCCCAGTCCATCCCACTCCATCCCAACCCCCTTCCATTTTTTTTAAACAAAGTTGAGCTTTTTTTTTAATTTGTATCTCTGCACTTTCATCCCCTATATTCAAATATTCTTCCCTTTAAACTCTTTACATAATTTCTGGATGAAATGTCACTTAAGCTAAGATTAATGAATAGGTATTAGACGTTTAAGGAGAGAAGAAAAGAGTCTACACTTAAATCATTTTAGGAATAGTTTAAAACATTTATAGAACATAGGATGATTGTTAGCTATATTATTTATTCATATTTATGTTTATTAACTATTGTCAAATAATGTGAAACTCACGGGAATAGAAAAGAGTAATGTATACCCATGGTGTATGTGTCTGTGAGTTCACTGAGGATCAGCTGAACTAGGCTGGCTTTTGTTTGCTAACTGCTCATCTCCAGTGCATTCAGTCTTACATCTGTTCTTTAACTAAGTAGCTCTGCTTTTAAGTTGGGAACCTGACAACTTTGCCCTTGTGTTTCATCTTTCTCTGGGAATCAGCGGACTAGTCCTGGACTGTTATTCTTATGGCAGGGCAGAGCATAAGAGGAAACATGCAAAGTCTCATGAAACCTAGACCCAACTATGGAACAGGACACCATCACTTTTTAACTCATTCTATTCCCAGAGTATGCTGGAGGCCACACCTACTATAAAAAAGCCCCGCACAATTACATGAACTGGTGAGGGAAGATTTGTGGCTGATCATGCAACCTACTTCCCATGTATTTATTTTCTCATTCCTTGACTAAACAAGATGCTGGGTGATGGAAACTCAATGGTCATTAATAAAAATGCTTTGTTTTTCATTTTGTATTTATCTTCAAACCTCAGCTATAATGAAATTCCAAGACAGATTAATTTCTGACATCTGTTATCCCCTGAAAATAGTACATATAGCAATGAAAAGTTTCATTAAAGGTTTATTTTTTTCCCAATGTACTATAGACTTCACAGATGCAGTTTTTAAATTTCTCTCCTATAAATTACTGTGTATTTATTATCTACTTACTACTATTCTATTAATGGAGTACAGTGGGGTTTTTAAAAATTTTTGAATTAGTAATTGAACTAAACTTGAATTAAGAACTGAAAGAAAAATAATTGATATAAGTTCTATGCAATATAAAATAGCCAGGCAAATCTTTGTTTTTTGTTTTTTTGTTTGTTTGTTTGTTTGTTTGTTTATTTAGAGCTATACCTATGGCATATGGAAGTTTCCCGGCTAGGGATTGAATCGGAACTCCAGCTGCAGCAATCCCAGATCTGAGCTGCATCTGTAACCTATGCCATAGCTTTCAGCAACACTGGATCCTTAACCGACTGATCGAGGCCAGGGATTGAACCCACATACTCATGGATTCTACTTGGGTTCTTAACCTGCTAAGCCCAATAGGAACTCTCTGGCCAGGCAAATCTTAAGAGCCAAAAACAGAAAGTAAAAAATACATTTCACTATTTGAATATATAACATTTAATACTTTTCTTGGTTCTTTTTTTTTTTTGCTTTATTATAGCATCAAGTTAAAAAAGATTTATCAATTTTTTTTCCTCTAGATATTTTATCGACTATAATGCTGAAGATGACAGATTTTTCAACATTGATGCCAATACTGGAACTATTAAGACTACCAAGGTTCTCGATAGAGAAGAAACTCCATGGTACAACATCACAGTTGCTGCTTCAGAAAATGGTAAACTTTACTTTATGTCCCATAGGAAAGATATCATTTATACATTGGGCTTTATACTGAGATATCTCTGGAGCAGGGCTTTCACCATTTTTATTTTTTATGCCAGCATCTAGAAGAGTGTACAGAGTGTAGTAGATACAATTACTCATTGTCAGATTTAGTGAATAAATCTCATACCTTTTACTTTACTTTAATCCCCTCATAGAGGTGGAAAATTGGCATCACAGAACAGAGTCTGCATTACTGGGTCATAATATTTGGTCCTCTTCTTAACTGTTAGACTTGCTTTGTCATGTGCTTATGCCTTACTTAAACAGAATACTTCATATGTGGTGGAACAGTTTAGGAAAATAATAAGAAGAAAAGAAAAGAAAAGAAAACCTAACATTTTAATTGGGTAATCTTATCAATATAACACCCCTCTTTAAGCTTCAATTAACACTTAGAAATTTTAGTATACAAATAATTCTTGAAATGTTACCAGGCAGGTCTGAGTCCTTTTCAAGAGTAGTATATGATAGACAGCTGAGGAAAGCTCTTGCCCCATCCTCATCCAGAAGATGGCATTGTGTGCTAACCACCTTAGTTTTTTCTTTTTTCTTTTTCCTTTTTTTTTTTTTTTTTTTCTTTTTAGACCACACCTGCTGCATATGGAAGTTCCCAGGCTAGGGGTTGAAACTGAGCTGCAGATTCAAGGCTATATCACAGTCACAGCAGCACCAGATCTGAGCCATGTCTGCAGTCTACACCACAGCTCATGGCAATGCTGGATTCTTAACCCACCGAGCAGGGGGAGGGATCAAACACGAATCCTCATGGATACTAGCCAAGTTTGTTACTGCTGAGCCACAACTGGAACTCCTAAGTTTTTTCTTAAAAACACAAATAGCATTTATTATCTCTGGGTGCGAAAAGATGTGCATGCCTGTGTTCAAATGAAATTAGGTTAAAACTCTAGGAAAATGTATCTACTGCCATGAAAATGAAGTCTTTCTTTACATGTTGAGAAATAAACCAAAGGTACAAATTGCCCCATTTTTAGCATTGTATGCAGAAATTATGTATGCATTTAAAAATATTTCAATATATTCATGAGAGTAATATAAATATATCGAAATTTAGGATTATTTCACATTAGAAAATAGCATTTTGTAAAGTGAAATTACATTCTTTTAAACTCAGAAGACATAAGAAACTTTTAAAAAATTAAAGCTTCATTAGAAATAATTTATGTACCATAATTCACCTTTTTAAAATGTATAATTTAAAGGCTGTTAGTATATTCAGAGTTGTGTATGCGTCAGGACAATTGATTTATTTTTTCATTTTTTTATTGAGGTATAGTTGCTTTAAAATTATGTGCCAATTTCTGCTGTATAGCAAAGTGAACCAGACATAGAGTATATTATGAATATAAATATGTATAGAATATACTACTTCAAAAAGAAATCCTGTATACCTTAGTCATCACCCTCTAACCCTGCCTCCCATGTCTCAACCTTAGAAGCCTCTAATCCAGTTTCTGATTCTATAGATGTATTTATCCGTTTAGGCTTCTATAACAAAATACCATAAACTGAGTGCTTTAAAAAAAAAATTGTGTTTGTCTCTAGCATTTCTGGAGGCTGGAAGTTCAAGATCAAGGGGCCAGAAGATTTAGTGTCTGATAAAGACCCAATTCTTAGTTCATAGATGGTTGTCTTCTAATGGTGTCTTCTGTGAGTTCAAAGGCAAGGAATCTCTCTAGATTCTTTTTCACAAGGGCACAAATTTTTCTTTCTTTCTTTCTTTCTTTTTTTTTTTTTGTCTTTTTGCCTTTTCTAGGGCCGCTCCCGTAGCATATGGAGGTTTCCAGGCTCGGAGTCTAATCAGAGCCACAGCCACCGGCCTACTCCAGAGACACAGCAACACCAGATCCAAGCCGTATCTGCAACCTACACCACAGCTCAGGGCAACCCCAGATCCTTAACCCAATGAGCAAGGCCAGGGATCAAATCCGCAACCTCATGGTTCCTAGTCGGATTGGTTAACCACTGAGCCATGACGACAACTCCCATAAGGGCACAAATTTCACTCATGAATGTTTCACTCGGAATTTTGGGGAGACATAAACATTCAGTCTATAGCAATAGATTTGTCTTTTACTGGCATTTCATTTAAAAGAATCATATAACACATCATTCTTTGTGACTGGCTTATTTCATTTAGCATGATATTTTCAAAGTTCATTCACATTATAGCAAGTATCAGTATTTCATTCTTTCCTATTGATAAAAAATATTCCATTATATGGATATACTATGTTGTATTTATCCATTCATCACTCAATAGACATTTGGTTGTTTTCACTTTTTTGCCTAATTTGAATAGTGCCATTATGTACATTAATATGAATGTTTCTCTGTGGATGAGTTTTCATTTTTCTTGGGTATGTACCTAGGAGTGGGATGGTGGGGTCACATATAAGCTCTATATTTAAACATTTGATGAACTGCCAGACTGATTTCCAAAGCAGCTACAATTTACATTCACAACAGCACTACACAAGGGTTCCAATTTCTCCATGTTGTTACCAATGTTTATTATTACCATACCATTTTATTTATTTATTTTTGGCATGTGGAAGTTCCTGAGCCAGGGATCAAACTTGCACCAGAGCTGTAACCAGGTCCCTCTGAGTCATTAGGGAACTCCTATAATATACTTTTTTGATTGTAACCATACTAGTGGGTTTGGGTGATCATTTATTATGGTTTATGCATTTTTATAATGTCTTTTATTATAAATCAGTAATTAAACTATTCTAGTCTTTTCTATTCTACCTGAATTTTTCATGTTTGTAATCTGAAAAATCAACTCAAGTGGTTTCCATGTAGATCATTTTTTCAATGTAATATTATCTTTGAAAACATTCACTAAATATTTTTAAATGACTGTCATAAAAAATACAGGAGTGGATTTGTTTGTTATGATTCTGTTTAATTTGCATTTTCAAAAGAACCATACTAGGTCTAGAATAACATGTTCTTGGTCACCCAAAAACAGTGAAATGACTGCCAAATGATAAAGGCTCACTGAAAGCTAAAAAAAATAAAGAAATAAGTGGATTGATATACCCGAGAAGAAGTGATGGGCACTTTGAAAAAATTGTAAAAATATTGTATAGTTCTTCTTAAGAACAGGATCCATGTACAGAAGACAGAAAGGAAAAGTTTCTGGAGAGAATGATATTTTATTGTCAGAAACAACAGGAACTTATTTTAAAATAACATCAAATTCAACTCCAGAGGTATTTTGATCAGAAGCCAAACTTTAGATCACTTGCAAATCTCACCTCAGGTCCAAAAATATTTGCATCAAGTAGAAGCTAATTTATAAACATACAAGAATTTAAGTATATCAAGAAAGTTATATTATTTGCAATCATTAGTGAAAGTAAAGTTAATTTTTACTGAAGAAATATTTGAACATGTAATGAATTTTTTTTTTTTTTACTATTTGCTAGTACTTTATATGGGAAAAGAGTTAATACATATCTCCTAAGTAAAACAGTGTAGTAAATCGTAATATCCTGAATTTTATAGGTGGTAATAAAATATCCTTAGAGACACCTCAATGAACATTACTAAAATATAATTTATTCCTTATCATAAACAGGTATGTAGAAAGAATGAGCACTAGTTAAGATTTTATAGCCATATTGGGAGACTGTGTTTACAAAAGTGCCCATTAATTTACTGATTGCTTGGCTGAAGTGCTATTAAGTAGAGTTGGGAGTTCTTCCACGCACAATTGTTTGTAAGCATTAACGTCAACACAAACCATATCATCAAAGTATTTTCTAGTATATTTTGTTTTGGATGCTTCTTCAGACTTAAGGCTTTATTTTTTTTTAGTGCAGTTTTACATTTTGCAAAATGGAGATGAATGGACAGCCATTTCCCATACACCGTCTTCACCTACACCTGCTTATCTTCCTCCACGATCAGCATCTACCACTAGAGTGAGACATTTGTTACAACTGATGAACCTACATTTACATCATAATCAACCAAAGTCTAGAGTTTAATTTAGGGCTAAGTCTTGATATTCTGTGGGTTTGGACAAATGCATAATGAAGTGTATCAATCATTGTAGTATCATACAGAGTATTTTGATGCACTAAAAAAATCTGTGCTCTGCTTGTTCATCTCTTCCCATCCCTGTTAACTACTAATCTTGTAATAGCACCATAATTTTGCCTTTCTAGAATGTCATATAATTGGGATCATGCTGTATAATATTTTTCAGGTTGGCTTCTTTCACTTAGTAAGAAGGATTGAGGACCCATCTATGTCTTTTCATGTCCTTTAGGTCATTTCTTTTTGGTATTCAATAATATTCCATTATAAGGATGAACCACAGTTTTCTTTGCATTCATCTATTAAAGGACATCTTGGTTGTTTCCAAGTTTTGGCAATGATGAAATAAAGCTGCTATAAACATTCAGGTTAAGGTTTTTATGTAGACAGTTTTCAACTCCTTTGGGTAAACATCAAAATCTGCAATCCCTGGATGATGTGGTAAGAGTATGTTTGGTTTTGTAAGAAACTGCCAAAATATCTAACAAAGTGGCTGTGCCATTTTGTATGCCACCAGATATGAATAAGAGTTCCCATTGTTTCACATTCTTGCCAGCATTTGGTGTTGTCAGTGTTCCCTGGATTTGGGACACTCTAATAGTGGTATGTTGTTGCTTTAATTTGCATTTTCCTGATAACTTGTATGTGGAGCATCTTTTCATATGCTTACTGTGATCTGTATATTTTCTTTGGTGAGGTATCGATTAAGGTCTTTGGCCCATATTTTAATGAGGTTGTTTGTTTTCCGTTTAATTTTAAGAGTTCTTTGCATGTTTTGGATGCCTAATTTGGATAACTAAAAGACACTAGTTGTATCTTTTACAAATATTATTCCCCATTCTGTCTTATTTCATTCTCTTGATGTCTTTCAATGAGAAGAACATAGATTTTTTTTGGTTTTTAATCTGAAGAGATTTGTTCTATGGGATTACACTTAGGAGTTAATGTTTTAAAATGCTTGTTTAGCCTAGCTAAGAGTCTGTGAAAGAAAGAAAAATATACCTCCTCTGGGCAGATGAAGCAAGGCACCAGGTTTTAAGAGAGAGTAAGAGCAAAGCACATCTGTGCAAAAGATAAAACAAACAAACAAACAAAAAACAAAAACCAAGCAATGTTGCCCCTTCCTTCAGGGGAACAGGCCTCCTGCTAGAAGAGTGATGAGAAAGTGGGAGTGGGCATCCTTTGACCATGCAGGTATGGCTCAGATGCAATGTTAATTACATGGTGTTTGCCTTTGCCTTCTTTCATCCTGTGGTTCCAGGTCAGAGTGATTATTCAGCCACCCAGTCATGCAGTAAAGACAGGAAATGTGGGTCTGGTGTAGGATATCTTTTACTGCTATGGCTAAACATAACTAGCAGCTTTTGGCCCAGTGTGGTATACTTTAAAGACATACCATCCTAACAAAAATCTCTGTGAAATAGAGAGAACAAATATTTTTCTCATTTTGTAGAGAAAAGGAAGTGAGCCTCATACAAAATGTTTAATATTGGTTCCTGGATCTATGCTAATTCCTATATGGCCCTCTATGGAAGCTGATGAACATTGAACTTCTGTGTTGATCAGGGATTTTAACTGACTGAAGTTATACTATTACTTATTTTTAAAATGCACTCTGACATAACATTATTTTCACAAGCGTAAAGAGATACCCTAAGAATCATATAAATTCAATATATTTTCTTTGGTCAGGGGAATAGAAAGTGTTGTCTTATCACATCTCACAGTCCTTGGGGAAGGGTACTTTTAAATACATACTGGTGGAATACTTATTTTTTAATTTTTAAAAATATTTAATTAATTAATTAATCAATTAATTTATTTTCTTTTTAGGGCCACACTTGCAGCATATGGAAGTTCCCAGGCAAGGGGTCAAATGGGAGTAGCAGTTGCAGGCCTTCATCACACCACAGCAAAACCAGATCTGAGCCACATCTGTGACCTACACTGCAGCTTATGGAAATGCTGGATCCTTAACCCACTGAGTGAGGCCAAGGATTGAACCTGCATCCTCATGGACACTCTGTTGGGTCTTTAACCTGCTGAGCCACAATGGGAACTGTGTGGAATATTTCTGTTACAGGTAACAACGCAATCCACAACAGAGCTAGTTGGTAACTTCTATTAATTTTCTGTTAATGTGTAATAAGTCATCATATGATTTCTGTAGGTCAGAAATCTAGGAGCTCACAGCTGAGTTCCCAGCTTTAGATATGGAAATGCAGAAGTCCTTTGTCAGCTGGGCCTGGCTCTTATCTAAAGGCTCCAGGGAAGAATCTGATTTCATGCTCATTCTTCTTGGTGGCAAGATCTACTTTCTTGAGGATGTAGGTATGAAGGCTCCATTTTTTTTCCTGATTGTCAGCTTGGGGAGCTCTCCTCTCTTAGAAGCTGCCTGTATCGCTTCACCTTACTCAAACAAGCAACAGTATGTGAAGTTCATCTTATTGCTTGAATCTCTTTAACTTTGTCTTCTGCTACCATCTGCAGAAAGTCTCTGTTTCAGTGATGTTCACGTGATTAGGTCAGGCCCACCCAGATAATCTCTGTATTTTAAGGTCACTTGATGGGACTTTACATCTGCAAAATTCCTTCAAGACAGTTCCCAGATTACTGTTTAAATAATCAAGATACAGGAATCTCGTGCTGGCATCTTTAGAATTCTGCCTGCTATGAGCCTAAAGTATCTCTAAAAACTTAGGGGGCTTGTAATTTTTTTTCAGGGTAATAAATACTTTTCCAAATTTGTATATTGTGGCTTACTTTTCCTCTTCTATGATTCCTTAGAAAAATAACGGCACTAGTAGGCACTCAATAAGTAGTTTTTAATGTATTTTTTTCAAGTGACTAGCTCTCATCTCCCTCCATTTCCCTAATACCTAACCTCAGGATAATGTATATTTTTATTCTAACTGCTTTTCAGGTTTCACAATTTGCCATTGTGTTCATCACTTCCTAATAGCTAAATCCAGTGAATACTTTTTGTTTCTTAGCTCATCTTGATTTCTTTTTGATATTTGACCATATTGGTTGTTCTGTTCGCTCTTGGAATGTTCTACTTCCTTAGCTACCATTCCAGTATTTCAGTGTGGTGTACTTCATCGTCTTGATCCTAGATTAATTATACATTAACTGATGTCCTCAGAATGTATTAATGTGATGGTATTTTAGGCAATCATGATATTGAGGACATTATTTTGTTTTTGAGGAATTTAAGAGTCTAATGCAAAAGACAAGGTAAGCATATGATTGCATTATGGAGAATTATCATGGTGATATGTTGTTTTAAGATAAGACAGACATGAAGATGGTAGCTTCATCTCTCTAAGAGGATCAGTAAAGATTTTATAGGGTGGATAATGCATTGATTCAGTCTAAAGAAGAAAGATAACTAAAGGTTAGACTGCATTCTTCTGTCAGCATACCTGTATTAGTCAGGGTCTTACAGAGAAACAGAACCAATCAGATTCAGAACCAATAAGGAGATTTATTATGAGGAACTGGCTTATATTGGCTCTCACAGTTATGGAACCTGACTAGTCCAAAATCCTTGGATCTCATATCCTAGGTCAAGTCTTAAGGACAGAACCAGAAGGAACCAATACCTCATAGGCTGTCAAGTGAGTGACTTCTCTCTTATTTGAAGGAGAATCATCCTTTTATTTTATTCAGTTATTCAGCTGACTGGATAAAGCCCACTCACAGAATAGACAACAATCTGTTTTACAGAATAGAGAAAAATCAGTCTCCCATGTTAAATGTTGATCCAGTCCAAAGACAAGCTTATAAAAACACACAGCATAATGTTTGACCAAATATCTGTGCACCTCATGAATTAGAAACTGGCTGTGGCCCAATATCCTGGGTTTTATCAGGCTCTCTAGATGATTCTCAGGCATACTCAAGTTTGAGAACCACTGACCCACATGATTCCAATGTAAATTAGGTTTAAGGAACATTGATTTTAATAATTTAATTTATGTCATAATTCTACTTAGTACCAATCTCATGTGCATGAGCACATGCACACATAATACATGTCCTGATTGCCTGAGAAATAAACTCCACATAGGATCTGGACCTGTGTGGCTTTTCATTATAATATTTTGCCCTCTGCTCTCAGCTTAATCCTCTGAAAAATGTGTAGCATGCTTCAAGTCACAGGCCTTCAAATAAGCCATGTTCTTTCAATAATTTTCTAATCTTTTCATCTCCCAAAGCCCTCTTATTCTCTTGTGCTTTACAAACAGCTATTTTCTTTTAAGAACTGTTTCAAATGTCACAACATCTGTGAATTTTTTTTCTCAACTTAGCCAGATGTTACAGCACCTTCCCTTCTAAACTCTAACTTTGTGTAATTCTTAAAATAATGCCGATCACTTATTAGTCTTCAATATTTCACTTATCACATTTTATTGTAATGCTTTTCACTTCTGCTAGATTATGAAGCTTTCCAAGTCCAGGAATCATGTCTGTTTTACCTTTGTTTTTCATAGTATTACCAAACCCTTAATAAATTTCCTGCCACATAGAACTAGGTTAATAAATTTTTGTTAAAATTCATGAATATTCTTTGTGCTCATTTCTCCATTTACTTTAACTACCCAAAAACTGTCACAGCACGGGGCAATGATCACTAAACTCTCTATTTCCCATTTTACCTAAAATATTCTGTTTCTCCTTGTTATCTACCTGATCAGCCCACCAATGTGTGACTGTCTCATTAATCGCTGCATGACAATTGTACTTGCAAAGGAACCAAAGTCAGGGAGATGCTGCTTTATCCATACTTCTAATGAGTCCAAAAGATTCTGCTGTCACCAGAGTTCACAGTGTGAGCAACAACAACTGTGTGCTTTGTGCATTGATATGATTTGCCTCAGCTCCCTGTTTTGCATTTTCTCTCAGATTAGCTTTGTAACTCAAGTTCAGAAACCAATATTTATGCAGATCTTGATTCATTGAATCTTTTTCACTTTTTTCGTCAATTCTCATGCAAACATATTCAAAGAAGATCCACAAATGTCAAATTTAGTCCAGTTGTTACCGTCAGGTGATAGAAATTCAGGTTTAGATTTTAGCAACTCATTCCTTGTTGCTTTTTAATCTGAAATTAATTTTTGTTAGCAGCTGCCTCTAACAATATGAAATCTTGTTACTGAAGAATGGGTGGTTTTAAGTCCTTTTGGCTTCTATGAATTATTTAGCTATTGTCAGTGTGCTTATTTTGATACATAAAATTTATCTTCCACAAATGTGTTCATATTAGCGATTTGCCCTATCACACATAGGGCTCTAAAGGGCACTTTTTCCTTAGCACACAAAGGGAATAACACACAAAGAAATTGATATTATTTTAACCAATAATCAAAAGTAATATAGTAAAATAATTTTCTGAAATTTTTGTTTCTAAATGTATGTATTAGTTACCTATTACCATTTATCAGATTACTTCAAAATTTCCAAAAAATAATTTGACTTATTCTAAGATTTTAAGTAAATTTATTGATTCCCTAAACTGCCAATTTCGTAGGTGAGTTTAGGCTTTAGGCTTACTTTGAATGGGTATCTGTCTGCACTTCTCTGATTTTCTTCCTTTTCTGCATTCCTATTTCTTTCATATTTTGCTTTAGTGTTGCTATATTATAGTAATAAGCAATAATTACTTATTAGCAGGATGAGTGATTGCCACCTTAAGTTGGGATACACATCCTCATTCACAAGCAGAGTGAGATAAATTGTCACTTGGGATAACATTAAAAATGATGCACTAAGTCATTTATGAACTAATCTCCATTTACTGTCTTTAAATATCATCTCTAATACATGAAATGTGCCCATAATTTAATTAGCTAGTGTAGCAAAGGATATGGGGTTGTCTACATTGGCTCAGGACCTTCAAGGTCCATTTTTTTGTTTTCACTTTCAGTCAATTCCGTTCAAACCTTTTGGATTCTCCACACAGGGAGGAGTTTGATCAGATAATTATAATGTCTAATACATTCTATTTTTTGTCATTGTTTAGCCAATATGTCAATACAGTGAGGGATTACTAATTGCACTATCCCAATCTCAGTATCAAATTTTAGAAGAATTAGAACACATTTATTCAAAAGAAACAAAAATAACTCTGGCAATTATATACACTACTGCTAAAGATGTATTTTATTTTTTCCTCTCTCCGCAATTGTTCAATACTTCTTCCAATTTCCTTTCATGCATTAGATAATCTTGCTTCTCGAATGAAATAAGACTGATAAAATAAGACTGATCAGAAAAGAGATTCCACATTTTCCTTCTGTCATATCCACCAACCTTACTACTAAGTACTATAGGCAATAATACCCCAAAACTGACTTCTATCAGATTATAGTGAATAAACTCAGGTTATTGTGAATGAACTCTTCTCTCCATGTTTAATTACCATTCCTCTATACAAGCCCTGAATTCTGTCCTTTCTTGCTCACTCTGAGACAGTGCACTGATAATAATTTCTTCTCTTTCCTGTATTTTTTTTCCTTCCTATGTGATGCATAATCCCCTGTCCTCAAAAACAGGCTTTATTTTCTATCTGAAAATAAAATCAACTCTAGCAAACAAAACCTGAAACCCTACCTTGTTCTGTTTCCCTCCAGATACAACTCCATTATTTCATTCACTTTACTGGAAAATTGCCTAAAAGAATTGCCTGTATTCACAGGCTGCCTTTTCTCCTCTCATGCTCTTTAAACCCACTCTACAAAGAGTCATATCTTCATGATTTCACCAAAATTCTTCATGTCCTTCATACTGCAAATAAAAATATAATTCTCATTCTTCCATTAGCTCAAAAAATTTGCAACATTTGGGACAACTGACAACTCCTTCAAGAAACAAGTTCTTGCTTTAGCTAAAGGACTCAATATTCTGTGATTCCTTCACCAGTTCTTCTAACCTAGTGTGCAGCTTAGTTCCTCCATCTCTCCATGCACTGAATTGTGGAGAATCTTGGTTTTCACATCTAAGACATATCTGAATTCATTGCCCAAGTAATCTCATTCAATCTCATGGGCTTCAGTAACATCTATACCTCAATCACTCAAATTTCAATCTGAAGCAGTTTTTTCCATGCGTACCACATTAGCCACCCCAATGTCTCCTTTCAGAGATCTCAAATTCAACATGACCCAAATAAATCTTTACTCAAGATCTAATTTTTCTGTAAATCTGCTCCTACAGAGACCTTGTCCATCTCAACAGCAATGGTCATAGTCTTTTGATTACTATGTAAACTACCCAGAGTCATATTTGGCTCTTCATTTTCTGTCACAATGTTTATCCAATTCATCAGACACTTCTTTCAGCTATACTTTAAGAAAAATCCATGAGTCAACCACTTCTTCCCATTTCCATCACTCCCACTCCTGTCCAAACATCCATCACTCCCATCTGGATTATTGCAATAGCTTTCTAAATAGCCTTTAGGACTTAACACTAGCCTATTTAATCTCCAAAATATTCTTTTTAAATCACAGATAATACCTGTAGTTCTTTCTTTAGTATCATAATATACTCCCAAAGACATTAAGGTTACAAAACATGACACTAATATAGGGCAAATCAAGGTACACACACACACACACACACACACACACACATTCACTCACACTCACATCCTGCCAAACAAAAGGTAAATAAATGTAGAGCATATTTTTTTTTGTCTTTTTGCTATTTCTTTGGGCCACTCCCGAGGCATATGGAGGTTCCCAGGCTAGGGGTCGAATCGGAGCTGTAGCCACTGGCCTACGCCAGAGCCACAGCAACGCGGGATCCAAGCCGCATCTGCAACCTACGCTACAGCTCACGGCAACGCCGGATCGTTAACCCACTGAGCAAGGGCAGGGACTGAACCCGCAACCTTATGGTTCCTAGTCGGATTCGTTAACCACTGTGCCACGACGGGAGCCCCTAGAGCATATTTTTGTTTTCACTTAGTTATAGGTAAAGAGAATGAAATGTGAAAATGTTATCTGTCATAAATTGTGTATGTGACACTTACTACATGTCATTTCAGATTACCTTGGCTTCAGTGACTCTTACAAGTGTGAAAAAGAAATATTTTCAAACGACTAAAGTTGAGGAGGTTAACATTGTTACTTTAAAATTTCTTAAAAAGAAAGAAAATTATCTGAAAAAGAAAGTCTAAGATTCAATAAAGAATGATGCCAGAGGAAATGGTACACATGAGGACACTGAATCTGTAATACCATAAAATGTAAAGTTTGACAGATTAATGAAACCACAAGCATCATCATAATCACTGCAATTTATAGGCTTAAAAATGTTAGACTTGATTGGAATTAAAGCATTTAACAATTATTATAATGCTCAGCAAAAGAGTAAAGATGCTGATTGTTTTTAGATTCTCCAGAGTTACACATGCATGTTTTGATATTAAAAATAATAAAAGAAATTTAGGATACAAATGTAAAATTGAAGGGGAATGTATTATGAATAAAGCCTTAAGAAGTCTACTGGAAAATAACATTATAAGGGATGAAAAACAGAAAAATTAGGACCAATTTGAAGCACAGAATAAAGTGGCTAAACATACACTAATAATCAAAGCAATATAAATGATATAAACATTACCATAGTTGAATTAAAATAAGAAAATCTTTATGCTACTCATAATAGACACGATAGATGTAGAAAATTTTAAAATAATAGAATACAATAAAAATAGATGATTCTAACCAAAAGAAATCTGGGAGAACTGTTAATATCAGACAAAATATACATAAAAGAAATTATCATGATTGAAAACTATTACATTTAGAATGGACAAACAATAAAGTCCTACTGTATAGTTTAAGAAACTCTCCAATCTCCTAGGATAGACCATGATGGGAAATAATATAAAATAAGAATCTATATCCAGAGTTCCCTTCATGGCTCAGCAATTAATGAACCTGACTAGAATCCATGAGGGCACAGGTTTGATCCCTGGCCTTGCTCAGTGGGTTAATGTTCTAGCATTGCCATGAGCTGTGGTGTAGGTTGCAGATGTGGCTCGGATCCCGTGTTGCTGTGGCTGTGGCATAGGCCAGCAGCTGCAGATCTGATTTGACCCCTGGCCTGGGAATTTTTTATGCCCTAAAAAGCAAAAAAAAAAAAAAAAAAGAATCTATATCTCTATCTACCTATCTACATATCTACCTACCTATCTACCTATAAATGACTGAGTCACACTTGCTATAAGCAGAAATTGGCACAACATTGTAAATCAACTATAGCTTAATAAAAAATTAAAAATAAAAGCTGAAAAAAAAAGCTATCTTGATAATAAGAAAGTCAACTTATATTAACATGTATCACCATATGTCACCAGGATGATGTAACCACTGAAACTTGTATGTACCTAATAAGCATAGTCAAAATAAACAAAAGACATATATTTTTTTAATTTTAATTTTATTGAAGTATAGTTGACTTACAATGTTACATTAATTTCTGCTATACAGTAAAGTGACTCAGTTATACACATATATTCTTTTTCGTTATAGTTTATCCAAGGCTACTGAATATGATTCCCTGTGCTATACCATAGGACCTTGTTGTTTATCCATCCTATATATACTAGTTTACCTCTTCTAATGCCAAACTCCCAATCCTTCCTTCTCCCAACTGCACTTTGACAACCACAGGTCTGTTCTCTGTATCTGTGAGTCTGTTTTTGTTTTTTAGATATGTCGATCTGTGTTATATTTTAGATTCCGCATCTAAGTGATATCATAGTATTTGTCTTTCTCTTTCTGACTTACTTCACTTGGTATGATACTCTCTAGGTCCACCTATGTTGCTGCAAACAGCATCGTAACATTCTTTTTAACAGCTGTGTAATATTCTCTTGTATATATGTACCACATCTTCTTTATCAACTCATCTGTCAATGAATACTTAGGTTGTTTCTATGTCTTGACTATTTTAAATAGTGCTGCTATGAACATAAGGTTACATATATCTCAAATTATTATTTCAAATTATAATTTGATTTGTAATTTTGAATTATAATTTCCATTTTATGGAAAACAAACAAACAAAAATGTTAGGAGTTCCCATTGTGGCTCAGTGGGTAAAAACACAACATAGTGTCTGTGAGGATGTGAGTTCAATCCATGGCCTCAGTGGGTTAAGTATCCAGTATCATCACAAGCTGTGGCATAAGTCACAGATTCAGTTTAGGTCCAGTATTGCTGTGCCTGATGTAGGACAGCAGCTGCAGCTATGATTTAACCTCTAGCCCAGGAACTTCCATGTTCCACAAGTGTGGCCCTAAAAAGAAGAAAGAAAAATTAAGTGTTAAATGAAATACAAGATAACATAATTATGACTCAGGAATACAGAAAGTTTTATAAAAATACAAATTGTACAACCCTTAAATGAAGACATAGAAGAGTAAAACTAGACAAACGACTCTACTGAATGGTACAAGGATCCATTCAAGAAGAGGATATATGTAATATATGCCCTTAAAATAGGAGCACCTAGATACCTACAACAAATACTAGCAGACATAAAAGGAGAAATTGATGGGAATACAATAATAATTCAGTTTTGGTGACCCTGTATGTTTCTAGAGACAGCCTGCCAAAAGTAAATCAAGAAGAAATAGATCAGTTGAACAGATTGACCACTAGAAATGAAATTGTATATGTAGGAGTTCCCGTCGTGGTGCAGTGGTTAATGAATCCGACTAGGAACCATGAGGTTGCGGGTTCGGTCCCTGCCCTTGCTCAGTGGGTTAACGATCCGGCGTTGCCGTGAGCTGTGGTGTAGGTTGCAGACGCGGCTTGGATCCCGCCTTGCTGTGGCTCTGGCGTAGGCCGGTGGCTACAGCTCCGATTCGACCCCTAGCCTGGGAACCTCCATATGCCTCGGGAGTGGCCCAAAGAAATAGCAAAAAGACAAAAAAAAATTGTATATGTAATAAAAACACTCCCTACAACAAAAAGTCCAGGACCAGATGGCTTCACAAGTGAATTCTATCAAACATACAAGGAGGAACTTATATCCACCCTCTTTAAACTTTCCCAAAAGGTTGAAAAAGAAAGAACAGTCCCAGAGACATTCTATGATGCCACCAATTACCCTAATCCAAAACCAGACAAAGATACTACCAAAAAAGATAACTATAGGTCAATATCTTTGGTGGATATAGATGCAAAAATTCTCAAAAAAATTTTAGCCAACTGAATCCAATAGCATATAAAAAAGATTATACACTACGACCAAATGGGATGGTTGTCCCAGGTTCACAAGGATGATTCAATGTACACAAATCAATCAATATCATAATGTAACTCTGTGTACTCCTAAATGAATAGCTAAAATTTAAAGAAGTTATCAACTCCAAATAATGAGGTACTGAAACCAGAATTCAACATTTTATAAAATGTTACGATGATATTGGAAAAATAGTTTCTTTCTCATAAAGTCAAAAGTGTATATTGTGTGATGGAAACATTCTACTTATAGGCATTTATCCAGACAAATGAAAACATATATCCACACAAATACCGCAGAAAAGAAAAGAAAATCATGGACATGGAGAATAGATTTGTGGTTGCCAAGGGGGAGGGGAAGGAGTGGGATAGACTGGGAATTTGAGGATAACAGATGCAAACTATTGCCTTTTTAATGAGGATATCCTGCTGTATAGCCTTTGTAATGGGGATATCCTGCTGTATAGTCACTTATGATGGAGCATGATAATGTGAGCAAAAGGAATGTATATGTGTATGTGTGACTGGGTCACCTTGCTGTATAGTAGAAAATTGACGGAACACTGTAAACCAGCTATGATGGAAAAAATAAAAGTCATTATAAATGAAAAAAAATAAAAAAGAAAAAATGTATAACATTTTAGGATTAAGAAATAAAATAGAGGGAAAGTAAAAAGAAAAAAAGAAAAGTAAAACTATGAAAATTATACTTGGTAACTAGAACATAATTCAAAATAATGAATGATGTGTATATATATATATATCTCAAATAGTATATAGATAATTGGACCAACTATTTTTCAATTGCTATTGCAGTATTTTTTATTTACAATATAAATGTATTGATAACTTAAGTGTATACTCAGTTTAAGTAATAAAATGAACATTAATTTAAGAGTTACCACCTCAAAGAAATAAGTTTACCTGTGCCTCACTGTGACATCTTTGTCCTTTCCCTCCAGAGCTCATCAATGTTGAATTTTGTATTATTTGTTCCTTTTTTCTTTATAGTTTTACCAAACACAGTTTGACAACTTATCCATACTTATGTATATAATGACATATTTATAGTTAAAATAAATTTATTGACTCATGAGCATTGTAAATATAAATGAGCTAATATTATATGCACTGTCTATGATTTTTTTCCATGCTATATTTTTAACATTCATTCATGTGGAGAAGTACACAAAAGTTTATTCATTTTCACACTGATGAAAAAATAAATCTGTGTCCATTAATGCATGCAACCTCCAATGGCTTTCAGTTGTCTTCTAGTTTTTATAGCTTCAGGTATTGTTAATATTGCTGCTATAACATGTCTTACACATTTATTTCATTGCAAATGTGAAAAACTTCTCTATGTATATTCCTTGAGTGCACATACCAAGAGCATATCATATATTTCTAAAAGTATTTGCAAATGTTTTTCAAAAAGAGAATATTGAATGTATGTTTTAATAAATATATCACTTTATTCAGTGATTTACTCAAGTACTAGTGCATATGTTTTATATGTGAATTAAAGATCATTTCACCAATAGTTTTCATTTTATGCAGCAAAATTCCACTCTAAAATATATTTGTATTCAGTTCCAAAATCACATTAATTGTCCTAAATCTCACCTTTCATGTTACATGATTTGAAATTGTAAGAATTTAAAGATAATAGAAAAAATGTTCTAATATCTTATATATGGATCTGAATACACTTTAGGGATTTTTTTTTAATAAATGTAGACTCCTGACATTTTATTATTTTCATGTTATATGTTTCTCCATTTTTCACTTCTGTGTTTATGAAGAATATTTATTTATATCAAATTAATTATCATTCTATTATCAATAAAGTCCTTGCATTATCTTAGTAGGCAGTAATGTGTAACATTTAAAAATATTAAATCTGGGAGTTCCCATCGTGGCGCAGTGGTTAGCGAATCTGACTAGGAACCATGAGGTTGCGGGTTCGGTCCCTGCCCTTGCTCAGTGGGTTAAGGATCTGGGGTTGCCATGAGCTGTGGTGTAGGTTGCAGACGCGGCTCAGATCCCGCATTGCTGTGGCTCTGGCGTAGGCCAGTGCCTACAGCTCCGATTCGACCCCTAGCCTGGGAACCTCCATATGCCATGGGAGCGGCCCAAAGAAATAGCAAAAGGACCAAAAAAAAAAAAAATTAAATCTGAAGTGAGACAGGCTTTAGTTAAATAATACTGTTTCTGTTCATTAAAAGTAGTTGTAACTTGGGGGAATTTTTTTTTTCTTTTTATGACAATTCAGGGTCCTTAACCCACTGAGTGAGAACAGGGTTCAAACCTGCATCCTCAGGGACACTGTGGTGGGTTTGTAACCTGCTGATTCAAAATGGGAATTCTGGAATGTAGGGAGGTTATTTAACAAAAGCAGTACATATTTTCTTATCTGTAACAAAGGATTATAGAAAGGATTAAATTAAATATCTTCACCGAGTATCTGGTACATGGTGGCATAATAAATGTCAGCTCTTATTATTATCTTAAATATGACTGAAATATAAGCTAAATTAATATCAGTCATTACTTGATACATTTTCATGGGGCTTAGAGATAAAATTACATTTTGAAAACCACCAAAATTACATTTTGTGTTTTTAGTTTTTTTTATTCTTTTTTAAATTATTATTTCCCCAATACAATTTTTTTTCTACTGTACAGCATGGTGACGCAGTTACACATACATGTACACATTCTATTTTCTCACATTATCATGCTCCATCATAAGTGACTAGACATAGTTCCCAGTGGATCCCAGTGGATAGCAGGATCTCATTGCTTATCCATTCCAAAGGCAATAGTTTGCATCTATTAACCCCAAGCTCCCAATCCACCCCACTCCCTCCCCCTCCTCCTTGCAACCACAAGTCTATTCTCCAAGTCCGTGATTTCCTTTTCTGTGGAAAGTTTCATTTGTTCTGTATATTAGATTCCAGGTATAAGTGATATCATATGGTATTTGTCTTTCTCTTTCTGACTTCACTCTGATTTTTTTAATTGGACAATATTGGCATGTACTAAAACATAAAAATCGTGTTATATTTCAGTGGGTTTTCAAATACACACTTCCATGTATTTGAATCATTCCACTTTCAAGGTACAGGACATTTATGAACCTCAGAGGGGTTCTCCTTTACAGTCAATACCATTACCCTCACTCCTCAGAGGTAACAATATGGTGATTTATTTCTGCCATTTCTAAAATTTCATATAAATAAAATCACAATGTATACAAGATTTGAGGCATATAGAATATATACTTTGGGCTGCTTTTGAACAGCAAAATATTTTGAAATTAATCTATATTAGCAGCAGTATTTTATTTCCTGTTATTTATAAATAATATTCCTTTATGAATATAATATATCTATTTTCCTACTGACTAGCATTTAATGTTTTTCCTGTTTGGGGCTATCATTTGTAAAAATGCTATATAAATTTTTACACCAGTATTTGTGTGGATATATGTTTTCATTTGTCTGGATAAATGCCTATAGGTAGAATGTTTCCATCACACAATATACACTTTTGACTTTATGAGAAAGAAACTATTTTTCCAATATCATCGTAACATTTTATAAAATGTTGAATTCTGGTTTCAGTACCTCATTATTTGGAGTTAATAACTTCTTTAAATTTTAGCCATTCATTTAGGAGTATAGTAGAGTTACATTATGATATTAATTTATGTAACTTTAATGATAAAAGATGCTAAACACTTTTTCATATCTGTATTGATCATACATATGTATTATGCCCACTTTGTTTTGAGTTGATTTCCTACAATTAAATATTGTAAGAATTATTTTTCCATTCTGAACATAAATTCTTAGAGATAGAATAGAATAGGATTAAAAAAAAACATAACTATATCCATTTTGAGGCTTACTGCTTTATTAACTATACTTTTCGAAGAACGGAAAAATTTAATTATCGTGAGTTAACATGGTCCATTTTTATTTTATAATGAGTCATCTCTGTCTTATTTATAAAATTTTTGCCTGCCCAGAGTTCTGAAAGTTTTTTTTTTCCCTAATGGATTTATAGTTTTAGTTAAGTTTGCGTTCAACTCTCATCTAGAATTATTTTTTGTGCCCGAATTATGTAGGGATGGAAGTAGATTTTTTTCTGGTATAGCTGTCAATTTGTTGGAAAGCTTTCCTGTTCTTGATTGAATCATCTCAGCAAATTTGTCAAAAATCAATTGACTATATATGTATGATACTATTTTTGGGTAATCTTTTCTGTTTTGTTGATTTATTTGTCTATAGTATTGTATTTGTCCACATGCCAATGGCATATCATTTTGATTACTGTAATTTTATAGAGAATTATGAAATCAGGAAGCAAAACATGTCAAGCTATGATTATATTTTTCACAATTGATTTAGAATTCTGGATTTTTACAAGTCCTTATAAGTTTTCGAAACAGCTTGCCAATTTCTGTCAAAAAAATAAAACTGCTGAGTTTTAGTTTGGTATTAGATTAAATTATATAGATCATTTGTGGAGGATTGACATTTTAATAGTGTCAAATTTTCCAATCCATGTATCTGCAATATCTCTCCATTTATTTAATTATTCCTAGACTTCTGTCAGCAATGTATCATAGTTTTCTTGTGAATGTATTATACATATTTTGTCAAATTTTTCTCTATGTATTTTGTGATTTTTTAGGCCATTATACATATTTAAAAAATTTAAACAAATATTTGTAAAAGATTTATCAAATGTTTTAAAATTTTCAAAAATCTAATATTATTTATATTGCAATTAATATGTAAATTAAGTGAAGTTCCCATTGTGACTAAGGGTAAGGATCCCAACTAGTATCCATGAGGATGAGGGTTGGATCCCTGGCCTCCCTCAGTGGATTAAGGATCCCACGTTACCATTAGCTGTGTGTAGGTCAGATGCGGCTCAGATCCTGCATTGCTGTGGCTGTGGAGTAGGCAGGCAGCTGCAGCTCTGATTCAACCCCTACCTGGAAATTTCCATGTACTGCAGGAGTGGCCCTAAAAGGGCAAAAAAAAGGGGGGGTAAAATAAGTGATACTATTTCTTGGTTCCAAAGTAAAAAAAAATCTCAAAATATATGTGTTTTATTTAAAATACAAATTTATTAAGGAATCATTTAAATAGTAAAATCACTATTTTTTAAATGTAAAATGGGCTCAGTTCACGCTTCTCTCAAGGAACATAATTTTTCACTGTTTTCCAATATCTGAGAACATTAACTTCATATATTTTGCTCAGTTTTATTGTCATTTATGATATCAAGTTAATCTGGTATCAGTTGGTACTTCCTGGCCAAAATATAAAGTTTCCTTTTGTGAATGCTATTACAAAATCTGTTAAACTTGTAATTATAATTCTGTAATTAATTTAAATGTATTAAGTAATGTGATATTCACACACAGTAGAATCAGGATTTGTGTACCTTAAGCTTTAAGTTTTTCTGTCTTGATAAAAATGATTTACTAAAAAATTCTATGATTTAGAAGAAAAAGACAACAATTATAAAATTTCAGGGAATTTCATAAAAATATTTCTATACTTAAATTATTTTCATTATTAGTTTTTATTTTTTGTCTTTGTCTTTTCTAGGGCTGCACCCACGGCATGTGGAGGTTCCCAGGCTAGGGGTCTAATTGGAGCTATAGCCACCAGCCTACACCAGAGCCACAGCAATGTCAGATTAGAGGTGCATCTGTGACGTACACCACAGCTCATGGCAATGCTGGATCCTTAACCCACTGAGCAAGGCCAAGGATCGAACCCACAACCTCATGGTTCCTAGTCAGATTTGTTAACCACTGAGCCATGACGGGAACTCCCTTAAATTATCTTTAATTTATCTTCACATTTTCCTTCACTTGGCTTAAACCTATTTTGGATTTGTGGTTTTTACAGGACAGTGACGATAAACCCAAGCATCAGCACATCTGTTCTCAGAGATAAGTCTTTGACTATACAAACAGAGATTCTTCTGAGATGAATGATTATGTATTCAAATATTTTATACTAATGTTCATAATGTATATATTATTTTTATTAATGATTTCTTATGTTAGCTATTTTTCTATAAATAACAAAGCCACTTTCAGGTGCAGATTATATCTGATGAAAAATTTTTATTGTCCTTATACTGCTAACTCAAAAAATGACAAAGAATGCAAAACAATGTTTTATTTAACAGTGAACTTTTAAACAGCATAAAAACATGACTGCAAATATAAATTCAAAAGACACCACAGTAGTTGACCTCCAGCTGAATTTTGGGAAGTCTAATAAAGAAGAAATCTAGAAGAGTTCACAGGCATTATGGAGGAATAAACCAAGAAGGAAAATAAATGTTGAAATGGTGAATTAATATTAAAAATTAGAAATTAAGGTTACATTTTTGGATTCTTTACTATAATGGAAGGGACCAATTATGACATTTTAATAGAGATTATAAAAACTATTTTAAGTAAATTTTATAATCAATAGCATATACTTAGATCACCCCAAAATAATTAATTTCACATAGAGGTGAATTATTTTTACTTTCCAATTCTGAATTGCAGAACAAAGACAGTATTCATTCCTAAAATCAAAGATAGGAGTTAAATTTTTGAGGCTTCCAACTTCTATTAGTCTCAGGCAATAATACTAAAGACATATCTTTGCTGTTGGAGAATTTATGGGTAACATGAAAAAAATCATGTCCTTAAGGAAATTGAAATTCACTTTAAGTAATTCACTTCAGTCTGGATTTTTATGATGGTCAGGGTCTTAGTAAGATTTTATACTGTAAACTAGCAAAAAATTAAATTAGTACATGGAGTAAGCTTTGAATGATACAATACTAATTGCCTTGTAATTTTTGAATGTGTTCTAGGCAAGTATTAGTTTTCTTTACCTATTGCAACAGCAACCTAAATAATAAATCTAAAATATGTAGGGTTGCTTTAATTTTCTATCATATAATATTTGCCTAATGTTTTATTTTAAACCATTTCATTTGAGTACAAGAATGTTTGAAATTAATCTACTAGATATCATATATATTTTTTATCCATTATGACAAATAACTTTGATTACATTTGTTTTCTCAATTAATATTTAAATAAGATGTAAGGAAAGGAAGGAAAAAGAGAAAGGAGGGCATACTAGGGGCACCAGGCATATGCCAGACATTGAGATAACTTTATGAATAGAGTAATTCTCACTTATATTAATGACTCATATTAGTAAGGAATTTCTATTTCCTATTAATTATTTTATCTTTTGGGGGTCCTAAATATTAAGTGGCTTTCATAGACAATTTTTTTTTCCTTTTAGTTCCACACCTGAAGCATTATGGAAGTTCCTGTTCCAGGGGTCAAATCAGAGCTGCAGCTATTGGCCTACACCACAGCCATAGTAACACCAAATACAAGCAACTTCTGTGACCTATGCTGCCACTTGGGGCAATGCAGAATCCTTAATCCACTGAGGGAAGCCAGGGATCAAACCTGCATCCTCATGGATATACTAATGTTCAAGTTCTTAACTGACTGAGCTACAACTGGAATGCCACAAGAGTTTTTAAATAACAAGTATAAATAGCAAAACTATTTTTGTTTCAAAGCAAATATATTATGTGGTATATTTAAGATTCTTTGAGCACTTGTTTGAAAAACTCAATTTTTATATATCTGGTTATGGAAATGGTGGAAACATATCTGTTCAAATTAAATTATTAGGCAAGCAATATAAAATGTTCTACTATTAATCCATATTAACTATTAAGAGTGTAGACTGTTTTGGTTTGCAGGTATTTGCCTATAGTGAAATATTTTCATAGAGCTCAAAGTATCAGACCAAAATACAACTTCGTATTGCATCCTTATAAGCATGGGCATTTATGAAATTTAGACAACTATAGATGTAATCATTTAATTAGATTTGTAATCACGGAAATTTATTATTTTAGAAGCATTTGAGTTTTTCATTTTTTGAGTGAATTTTCATAGAGAAGAAATAAAAAGGATTTTGAGGAAATTAATCTACATGATATAAACAAGAACATTTACACTAATCTCTTTATACATATTTCTGACTATTTAATACTAACTTCAGAATATGAATAATTAGATTAGAAATCTACTGAATTTCCTAACAAACCTTGTTACATATACTAATGAAAAGGATTTAGACTTTTAGGAGGGCATATTTAAGTAATGATGGCTTTGGAGTAAACACATACTAAATACTTAAGTCTCAATTTAAAAGACAAGTTGAGAAAAAAATATCATCATTGATTTATCCAGTCTGTGTTGATGGTAGGGAATACAGAAAGGGGTCCTGTTTCACTGGTCTTTGTTCTCTAGAGCCCATTATAATCCCACACACATATCAGATTCTCAAAGGGACTCACTAGATAAAATAGATTGTTCTTCAAGTTATATGGTGAATCTTCTAAATATTTTAATATGCAGTTAGCATTTGCACTGGAATTCTATATTCACCGCATCCTTATCTCCATAGGAGACACTCTGCTATGTGAGCTCCTGTCACTGGTTGCATAAACACAGATGAGCATTCCATAGTATAGTTTGTGCTGAAAATCACATGCACATGATTGTCAATGTGCATACATTTTGTTCTTGTTTCTGTTTTGTTTTTTCATTTTCAGAAAGGATTAAAATTGGTATTCTGCTATCAGGTTCAGTATTTTAAAGTTTACATAGCTTTTTTAATTGTTTCTCAAAAACATAGTTTTCCAAGTCCAATCATTCTTATTCCAGTTCATAAATGAAATAATTACAGCATGGAAATAACTTTCCAAAGTTTGTGTTTCTTAAGAGTTCGGCTCATACTGAAGTTTATCTGATTTGTGTTTTATTTACTCTGCTGTCCAAAGAACATGAAGCATGAACCTGAAAATAATAGTAGCAATAACAGAAATGTTGCATTAAGAACTCCAGGGATATTATCCAGTTTTTCCATAGGAAAATGCTTCTAACACACTTGAATATGTTCATATTTATAGGTAAAGTGATTGACATTCAGAGGGTAGAAAACTAACCCAAGGACTGAGGGAGATAAGAAATATAAACCCAAAGGAACTTGACAATTTACTAATATAGATTTAGTTAATTTCATTATTGAGCAGAAAATACTAGAATGAGTGTAGTTAGGCCACAAGTGGTTACAAAGCTACAGGAGGATTTCAGCTTAATTATCTGGAATTAAAGCTTTAGTTTTTTGTTTGTTTGTTTGCTTGCCTTTTTGCCTTTTCTAGGGCCGCTCCCGCGGCATATGGAGGTTCCCAGGCTAGGGGTCGAATTGGAGCTGTAGCCACCAGCCTATGCCACAGCTGCAGCAATGCAGTATCCAAGCCACATCTGGGACCTACACCACAGCTCACGGCAACACTGGATCCTTAACCCAATGAGCAAGGCCAGAGATCGAACCGGCAACCTCATGGTTCCTAGTCAGATTCGTTAACCATTGAGCCATGACGGGAACTCCTAAAGCTTCAGATTTTATAAATACTTCTACTTTTAGGAAATAGCAATTATTCAATTTGCATCTGTAATGACGTTAAGCTTACTCTGACGTTCTTTCTCATAACTCTTTTATCAGTACCTCCTGTGGTTACCCAGACAGTGTATGCCATACAGATCATTAGTTGCATCCACAATAAGGGTAGATTCAATTCAGCTTCCCCACAAAATTGTAGTAAGTCTACAGACAAATCAGTATCTGATCCCAGTGCTGTGCTTTTCATCCCTAAGGGATGGAATAGTTATTGTATATTGGTGATATTAAAGCATTGGGGCAGCATGGAGAGGGTCTATTTCCATCCAGAAGGATTTAATTTCCTGTACACAAGTACAGAATGTGTGTGAGGCTATTGCCATTCCAGAGGACATTGTGAACAATGAAGAAGTGGAGCAGGGAGAAGGGGACAGTTGAAAGTAGTCAAATGCTTGGTTGTTCCTTTAGTCTAGTCCTTCCTCAAGATGTAGTTTTTCCAGAATCCTCTCCTACAGAACATATTTCTGATATACTAATGTTGCTTCTAACTCTGTTCAGAAGAGGAGCTGAGAACTATTTACTCATTTTGAGGGTTTTGATACCAATAATTACAACTAATAATGTTATTCTTGCCTCAGATTTCTGGAACAAACTGCTTTGTCTGATCTTTAAAATGAGAAAATACCTGGCTGAGAAATATAAGAATCAGTAAACAGATATACAATGGTTACAATAGAAAAGATACATTCATATAGTGGCAATAGTAAGGCCTAAGAAGTGAACCATAACCCTGGCTTTGGCAGAGATGCCATTTAGATTGTGTCAGTTTTAATTTTGTAATTTACAACATGAGAATTCAGACTGAATATTCTCTTTTAGTTTTAAAATTATAAAAAGATAGAATATGATCAGTACTAGCTTCTTGAAAAGCTGTAGCAATGGCTTTTTTCGTAAGTTATTCTAAATGAGCAAATATTTAACTCAGCATTTAAATAAATTTAATTTACTGGATCTTTTTGTCTTTATAATACAAAATATTTTAACATAATAAGTATCTCATTATCTTTCATTATATATTGACAAAATTAATTAATGCCAATTATATTAATTATCATGTATTAAGCCATTTACAGATTATTATTTTTTTAAAAAAATTTATTGTTATTTCCCCAATACAATTTTTTTTCTACTGTATAGCATGGTGACCCAGGTACACATACATGTACACATTCTATTTTCTCACATTATCATGCTCCATCATAAGTGACTAGACATAGTTCCCAGTGCTACACAGCAGGGTCTCATTGCTAATCCATTCCAAAGGCAATAGGTTGCATCTATTAAACCCAAGATGTCAATCCACTCCACTGCCTGCCCCTCCCCCTTAGCAACCACAAGTCTGTTCTCCAAGTCCGTGGTCTTCTTTTCTGTGGAAAGGTTCATTTGTGCTATATTATTATATACCAGATATGAGTGATATCATATGGTATGTGTCTTTCTCTTTCTGACTTACTTCACTCAGTATGAGAGTCTCTAGTTCTATCCATGTTGCTGCAAATAGCATTATTTTGTTCTTTTTTATGACTGAGTACTATTCCATTATGTATATATACCACATCTTCCTAATCCAATCATCTGTTGATGGACATTTGGCTTGTTTCCATGTCTTGGCTATTGTGAGTAGTGCCACAATGAACATGCAGGTTCATGTGTCTTTTTTAAGGAAAGTTTTGTCCAGATATATGCCCAATAGTGGGATCGCTGGGTCATATGATAGTTCTACATATAGTTTTCTAAGGTACTGTTCTCCATAGTGGTTTTACCAGCTTACATTCCCACCAACAGGGCAGAGGGTTCCCTTTTCTCCACACCCTCTCAGCATTTGTTATTTGTGGACTTATTAATGATGGCCATTCTGATCGGTGTGAGGTGGTATCTTGTGGTAGTTTTGATTTGCAATTCTATAATAATCAGGGTTGTGGATGTTGAGCATTGTTTCAAGTGCTTGCTGGCCATCTGTGTATCTTCCTTGGAGAATTGTCTATTCAGGTCTCTTGCCCATTTTTCCATTGTGTTGTTGGCTTTTTTGCTGTTGAGTTGTATAAACTGTTTGTATATTCTAGGGATGAAGCCCTTGTCAGTTGCATCATTTGACATTGTTTCCTCCCATTCTGTAAGTTGCCTTATTGTTTTCTTCTTGGTTTCCTTTGCTGTGCAAAACCTTGTCAGTTTGATTAGGTCCCATTGTTTATCTTTGCTTTTATTTCTGGTGCTTTGGGAGATTGACCTGAGAAAACATTTGTAAGATTGATGTCAGAGAATGTTTTGCCTATGATCTCTTCCAGGCATTTTATAGTGTCTTCAGAAATCAGTCACATTTCTGTATACTCACAATGAAATATTAGAAAAGAAATACAAAAATACAATACTTTTTAAAATTGTACCCAAAAAATTAAATACCAGGGAATACACCTGACCAAAGAGGTAAAAGACTTATATGCTGAGAACTATAAAACATTAATCAAGGAAATTAAAGAAGATGTAAAGAAATGGAAAGATATTCCATGCTCCTGGGTTGGAAAAATTAATATTGTAAAAATGGCCATATTACCCAAAGCAATCTACAGATTCAATGCAATACCTATCAAATTACCCAGGACATTTTTCACAGAACTAGAGCAAACAATCCAAAAATGTATATGGAACCACAAAAGACCCAGAATTGCCAAAGCAATTCTGAGGAACAAAAACCAAGCAGGAGGCATAACTCTCCCAGATGTCAGGCAATATTACAAACCCACAGTCATCCAAACAGTGTGGTACTAGTACCAAAACAGACAGACAGACCAAGGGAATGGAATAGAGAACCCAGAAATAAACCCAGACACCTGTGGTCAATTAATCTTTGACCAAGGAGGCAAGAACATAAAATGGGAAAAAGACAGTTTTTTCAGCAAGCATTGCTAGGAAACCTGGACAGCTTCATGCACATCATTGAAACTAGAACACACCCTCACACCATGCATGAAAATAAACTCAAAATGGCTGAAAGACTTAAATATAGATTATATTCATTTCAAAATTTTTTATAACTTTTTTTCTGTATATTTAATGTGGTATTCAAAATCTACAAAGAATATATTGCAAAGCATACTTATATATCACAGTACTTAAATACTAGTGTTATTAAGAACATTATCCTCAACAATACACTATTTCATTTTGCAGTCAATTATTTAGTTTTGCATGCATTTTTTTTTAGTTTTACGATGTTTTCCCATATCTGAATGCAATTTTCTGAGACATTTATAAAAATGATACTTCAATTAACATTTTTTTTTGTCTTTTTAGAGCTGCACCCATGGATGGCATATGGAGGCTCCAAGGCTAGGGGCCCAATAAGATATGTAGCCACCGCCCTACACTATAGCCATAGCAACTCTGGATCTGTGCCACATCTGTGACCTGCACCACAGCTCTCAGCAACGCCAAATCCTTAACCCACTTAGCAAGGCCACGGATTGAACCTACGTCCTCATGGATGCTAGTCAGGTTTCTTAACCACTGAGACATGATGGGAACTCTCAATCAACATTTTGTTTCATAGTTTGTCATAAGTATGCTATTTTTTATCTCTATGACATAAATACATCACAATTACTGCATCTCTTCAGCTATTATTAAACCTTTGCATTTTCCTGTTGTTATTCCTGTTAATTATACTGGTGGTGTATGTGTTAAAGAGATTTTCCAACAGATATGAGCCAGGGAAATGACTAGATGTTGGGCGTGAGGATATACAACTGTATTATATGTAGCGTACTTTTATTTATAGGTATTCCCATTGGTCTATGTCCAATCCAACTCTTGGAAAATCTTGTCAAGCTTCTTAATATTGTATCAATATTATTAGGACTAAATGGTACTTTATTTTGATTATCCTAACTTTCTTTATTTTATTTTATTTTTGGGCCATGCTCATGGCATGCAGAAGTTCCCAGGCCAGGAATCAAACCCAAGCCATAGCAGTGACAATGTCAGATCCTTAACCCAGTGAGTCATCAGAGAACTCTATAATCTACATTTATTTAAATACTATTGATGTTGAAAACTTTTCCATATGTCTACTTGCCATTCATATTACTTCTGTTAAATGTTTTTATATTGTTTTTATATTCCTTTTTATATTGAGCTGTCTCTTTTTATTGGTTTAATACCTTTTATTACATATTGTAGATATAGGTGTATGTGCTGCAAACATATTCACTCATTTTGTGGCATTTGTTTCCTCTAGTGGCATATTTGGAGGAACTGAAAAAAGTCACATCAGAATGCAATCAAATTTATCAATGCTTCTTTTATGATTAGTGCATTTTCTCTTTTGAAATCTTTAATGAACCTTAATATATTATATGATAATATTTTCTTCTAAACTATATATAGTTTTGCCTTATACATTTAAGTCCTTAATTATTTAAGGTGTATTTGTGCATGGTGAAATGTATGGCCCATTTTATAATGATGATGATATCGATAACAAGCTTTACAAACACCACTTCTTGCTAAATCTGTACTTTGCCCACTGATCTGTAATAGCATCATTACCATATATTAAATTTCTCTACATACTGAATCTGTGGCTGGGTTCTGTTTCCTGTTTCTGTTTGTCTATCACTTTGTCATAGTGACTTAAGTTCTAATAACATATAATAAGGCTTGATAATTGGTAAAGCATGAATTCTTTATTGCACTTTATCATACAAATATTGACAATTTTAATATTTAGAATTCTTAGAATCAGCTTTCAATTTCCATGAACATTTCTCATTGGATTATATAAAAAATACACATCAATTTTGAGGGCTGGATTTATGCATAATATTTTATCTTCCAATCATATAAGTGATATAGCTCTTAATTACTTTAGATCTTCTCTAGTGAAGTGTATTGCATTCTTTCCTATACTTTTTTTAGATTTATTTCTAGAAACTTCATAGCTTTTTTTATAAACTCTTGTTAGCTTTTCATCATTAAGAATAATTTTTCTTGTAGTTTTTGTTGTTGTTTGTTTAATGTGTCCTTAATCATCTTGAGAGAGTACAGTATTTTCCTAGTTCAAGAGTTTGTTTGTTTTTGCTTTTGATTTTCCTCTGTTTTGTTTTGTTTGAATGTATGATATTAAATTTATTGTTTTTATGTGTATTATGTTGAGCATCTATATGTTTTTTTTTTATTTTTTGTCTTTTTGCCTTTTCTAGAGCCACTCCCACGGCATATGGAGGTTCCCAGGCTAGGGGTCGAATCAGAACTGTAGCCACTGGCCTACACCAGAGCCACAGCAATGCCAGATCCAAGCCGCGTGTGAGACCTACACCACAGCTCACGGCAATGCCGAATCTTTAACCCACTGAGCAAGGCCGGGGACCAAACACACAACCTCATGGTTCCTAGTTAACCACTGCGCCACGAAGGCAGCTCCTATATGGGGGTTTTTTGTTCCTTATTTCATTAACTTTGTGGATAAATTATGCTTTTTAAAGATTTTCTTTCTTCATTTCTTTCCTCCTTCCCTCTTATCTTCCTTCCTCTCTTCCTTCTAACCTTCCTTTAATGCTGACCTAAGCAAGAATTCCTAGAACTAAATTAAGGATAGATTTTTCTTTTATGTAACAGTGGAGTGAGTTTGGTATTATTTTGATTAGTCCATTGACAGCTAATATCTCTCATGAGGGGGATCATGCAGCATTGATATTAAAACTTTGCCAGCCATAGAAAACAAGTTGTAAATATTTCCTCCTTACTCTGCTTTCTGAGGAAACCATGTATAAGAATGAAGCTACTTATTTATTTAATTTAGTAAAAGTATCTAGGCCTGATTTTTGTCTCTTTGAAATCGTTATTTTTTATCTAAAAATTGATTTTCTTTAGTTATGGTAGTATTATCTTGTTGTTTTTTCTATCTCTTTTAAAGAATACATATGACATGTTTTAATCCATCCATTTTCCTAATGGATAATTAAATAATGGAAAATTTAAAAATAAATTTTTTAATTTATTCTGTTATGTAATTATACTCCCTTTTTTGTAATGTGGTTACTTTTTGCCTTCTCATACTCTACGTTGATAAATTGACAAATTTGTGTATTTTTTTTACTAGTTTTTAAAAATATATATTAGTGTGTTGTTACAAGTTTAATTTTGGATTTTTTATTTTTTAATTTATGGTAGACAATGACAGAAACATCAGTAATAAAAAATAATTTTAATTTTTCCATTATGAATTCTACATTTTTAGCTTTGACATATAAAATAAACCAAACATTTATATTTTCCTTATATCTCAGAATTTATAAACTTACTGAAAAGTGGGAAGGCATATTTTAAAGTATTGACAGTATTATTTTGATATTTACCAGAGTTACATGTGAGTTCCATGCTCAGTTCTAATTTAAATTATTCTTTATTTTTCCCCAACTATGACTTGATACCACAAACTGTGTATATTCTATTAGAAGAAAATTATCCCTGTGTAAAGATTTTTACTTTATATTTCATCCCAGTTTATTTATACTTGAAGTTTTGAACTTTTAAAAGTTTATGTGATTTTTTTTTACCAACCACTGTGCTTTTCTTAGATTAATGATGAAACCAATTGTTCATTCCTTAGACTCTGACAGCGTACAATGAATTCTGACAACTTTCTCCCACTCCAGTTCCTGAATAACATGTAATTTCCTTGATATGACAAAATATCATTTTAGCATTTCTGTCATGCCTTGGTGTTCATTTTTCATTTTTCTGTAAGTTAATGAGTTCTAACAAAGAGTGCCTTCATAAAGTTGTCTTTTGCCAAGAGTCCTGCTGTAGCATATGGGGCTAGTGACAAGCTACAGTATTAAGAAGATTGCTTTAAACCAAGCCTCTAAAGTGTGCATGGAAATACTAAATACATCCTTGTCTGTTTTGCAGACAATCCTGGTTTGCTGAGCCATGTCACAGTGGGTATTAGAGTTTTGGATGTCAATGACAATCCACCCGAACTTGCCAGAGAATATGATATTGTCGTCTGTGAAAACTCTAAGCCTGGCCAGGTAAGTTAATTGTTTTCTTCCTATCATTTGAATGGAAGAAAAACAAGCAGCTCTGTATCTATTATTCTTAGGCATAATCCTCAAAAATCCCCAGTGTTATTTTTGTGCTCAGTAAAAATAATTTTATAAAGCTTTAAGTACAATAAAATGTTTGGAGAATCATAGAAAATAAATTTTCTCTGGATCCCAAATGTAATTCAAAAAATGAACTCATTCATACATGCATATATTATACCAATAAAATCATATTGAATCCTTTGAGTACAGCCCAGTACCTGTATATTAAATGAGGAGGAAACAGTGAACATTCCTGTCCTAATGAACCTTAGAGACTACCGTAGGGAGGAGATACTGCCTGGTCTGTTTTGGAAGGAATTAAAGAGTGACATACTGGCCATTAAGTGATATGAATACTAGTAGATATTAGATTTAACAACATGAAGAGTGTGTACGTTTTAAGGCACTGGGGAGAGTGAAGAATGGAGAGAAGAGATTGAACAAAGGATGTAAATCTGGATGAGGCACAGAAGCCAGTTAAAGAAGCATGACAATTCTGAAGAGAGGCCAGTGTTGCTCATGCTCATAAACCAAGTGGTATATATATATACACACACACACATATACATACATATATATATATTTTACATAGGAAGACTCCTATGTAAAATATAAATTTTTTTATGTTTCTTTCTCATAGCAAAATTAGAAAATACGAATGAAAACAAAATGACCAAAATTTATATTTGAAAGTACTTATAGATTATATGTTTTATGCTAACAATATATTAATATTATCACTTTAGGTACTTAAACACATATCACCATTTCAAAGACAATAAATTATTTTATGGTACAAATATATAATGATTTTCTTACCAAATCCCACCTACATTGTGTTAGATATGGATTCACACATCCTAGACTTATTTTCATAATATATTATACAAGTAAAATTGATGAGGAAAATGTAATACTTTGAAATGGAAAATTTATATTTAAAAAATATAGCCGCTTAATAATTGATCTCACTTTTTGGTAATAACCACATATTTGATACACTGAAAAATAGATTAAATTAAAATATCCATCTCAAGGCATGGAAGGACAAAAACATAGGAAGCATCAATAACACTATGAAAGACATATGAAACATGCAGGTCTAACACACAAGTTATTCAATTTGGCCAGAAATAATATTTGAGATCATGACTTAAAAAAATTTCTATACTTTTAGTAATCATTAAGTCAAAAATTCAAGAAGTATAAAAACAAACAAAAAAACCCTAAATAACTGGAAATAAAATCACAAGATTACATCAAGAGAAATAAGACATAATACTGTCAGAGTTCCCATTGTGGCTCAGCAGTTAATGAACCTGAACCCGACTAGGATCCATGAGGATGTGGGTTTGCTACTGGCCTCGTTCAGTGGGTTATGGATCCAGGGTTGCAGTGAGCTGTGGTGTAGGTTGCAGATATGGCTTAGATCTAGAGTTGCTCCGGCTGTGGTTTAAGTTGACAGCTACAACTCCGATTTGACCTCTAGCCTGGGAACATCCATATGCCACAGGTGTGGCCCTAAGAAGCAAAAAAAAAAAGACATAATATTGTCAGGAGAAAAAAAAAATTAATGGATGCAGTACCAGCCAATGAGATCTTAGATGACATTAAAAACATAATCTATAAGAGAAAAAAATTATAAATTGACCTTGATAAAAAATATACATTTTTGATTTCTGAAAGAACCCACTAAAAAAATAAGACGAAAACCATAGAGCTGGAAAAGTTATTTACAAATCATCTATCCAATAAAGGATTAGTGTGTAGAATATTTAAGGAATACACAAAAATCCAACAGTGGAAAAAATCTAGTTTTAAAATGGGCAAAAGGAGTTCCCATTGTGGCTCAGTGGTTAACAAACCCAACTATTATACAGGAGGAGGATGCAGATTCGATCCCTGGCTTCGCTCAATGGGTTAAGGATCCAGTGTTACCATGAGCTGTGGTGCAGTTTGCAGGTGTGGCTCGGATCTCACATTGTTGTGGCTGTGGCCTAGGCCGGCAGCTACAGATCCAATTGACCCCTTAGTCTGAAAACCTCCATATGTAGGGGTGCAGTCCTAAAAAAAATAAAATTATTTAAATGAATAAATAAATAAAATGGGCAAAAGACTTGAGCAGACATTTCATGGAAGATTATTTACAGATAGACAACAAACACATTAAAAGATGTTCGACATCTTTTAGGCAAAAGATGTGATTAGGCAAATGAAAATTAAAACTACAGTGAGATATTGATACAAAATCTATCATATAGGGAAAAATTTTAAAAGTGTCATAGACTTGGGAAGATGAATAGGAATTAGATCATTGATACGTTTTTGGTGGAATGGTACAACTACTTTGAAATACAATTTAGCAATTTCTTAAAAAATGAAATATAAAATTACCATAGAGTGCAGAGGTAACGCTTTGACACATTTCCCTGAGAGATGAAGATTTATATTCATACGAAACACTTTCCACAAATGCTTGTATCAGCTTCATTCATAATTGACCCAAACTGGGAAAAAAAAAAACAAAAACAGATGTCTTTCAATGAGTGTGTGGTTAAATAAACTGTAGTGAATTCATATCAAGGAGTAATACTCAGCCATGAAAAGCAGTAAACTATTGATACATGCAAAAATCTGGATATAACTCCAGAGAACTACAGTTCTTTTGTGATTCAGCAAGTTAACCATACTGTGTTGTTAATGGCAGTGGCTTAGGTCCCTGCTGTAGTGCAAGTCCAGTCCCTGGCCTGGGAATCTCCACATGATATGGGTGCAGCCAAACAAACAAAAGAAAGAAAAAACTGCAGAGAATTTTGCTAGTAAAATAATAATAATGATAATAATATCAAAGGTTTCATAATATTTGGTATCAGAAATTAAGGGAAAATGGTAGCAGAAAAGTAAAGATGGATATAAAAAGCAACATGAAGGACTCTTATGGTGATGAAAATGATCTGTATCTTGACTACATCAATGTCAGCATCCTGGGTAGGACATTGTACTTTAGCTTTGCAAGATGCCATCAGTGGGGGGAGTGGATAAAGGTACACAGTAACCTTCTTTATTTCTTGCAACTGCATATGAATCTATAATTACAAAAAAGTAGAAAATTTATTTAAAAATAAAAGCAAATGAACATTTTAAAAAAGATATAATGCCTTTAAAGGAATCATTTCAAAAGATGATTTTTTTTAACCAGGAAGAATAAAAGCTAAGAAATGGAAAGACTAATCCCAGGAGTCAGAAGGTAACAACTGACAAATCTGAATTATTTTCCTACCAAAATGTTCCTCAAAAATAAAGACAAAAAAATTCACAGTTAGACAAACAAAAGTGTGAAAAATTTCTTACCATAATACTCACACTAAAACATTTTGGTTGGGGGGGAAGAAAATAACCAAATTGGCAGCTCGGGTGGTAAGAATCCTTAAAGACCAAAGCAATAAGTGAATATATTCTACTCACTAATAAGTGAGTAGAAGTCAAAGGAACATTTTCTAGGGTTTATAACTTACATAATATACATGATAACAAGATGTCATAATTAAGGAAGACTAAGTTAAAATATTCTTAACTCCTTAAATTGGAGGATAATTGAAAAATTATCAATTTATAATGTATAGTATATATTATGAATGCATGCTCTATAAGTTCCATCACAGCAAAGTAGGTTAAGGATCCATCATTGTCATTTTAGCAGCTTGGATTGCTGCTGTTGCTTGGGTTCAGTCCTTGGCCCAGGAGCATCCACATGCTGTGGTCACAACCAAAAAAAAAAAAAAAACCTGTAATTTTTGGTTTAATAGAAAGTTGAGTTAAAAATACTCCTAAAGAGAATGATGTTAAAAGTTCTATTTCTTTTTTCTTTTTGTCTTTTTAGGGCCACACCCATGGCATATGGAAGTTCCCAGATAGGGGTTGAATCAGAGCTTAGCCACAGGCCTACACCACAGCCACAAAAATTTGGGATCTTAACTGCATCAGCAGATCACAGCAATGCCAGATCCTTAATCGACTGAGTGGGGCCAGGGATCGAACCCATGTCTTCATGGATTCTAGTCAGGTTGGTTACCACTAAGCCACAACAGGTACTCCAAAAAGTTCTATTTCTTGACCTTAGTTGTGAACATTAAAATGTTCATTCATTTTAAAATAATTCACGTACTTACAAATTACTGCATGTGATTTTATCTTACTGTATCATATTTCACAATACGAAGATAAAGGGAAAAACATTTTATTTAGAATCTATCTTCAAGGATTCTAGAAGGACATATTTCAAAACTAAAATGTAATCCTAATAAAATAATGTTTAGAACCAATTCAATAGTTACAAAATAACCCCAAAATTTCTGTGAAGTTCGGAAAGCTCAAAGTTAAAATGACAAATGTTCATATTTGCTATTGAGATATAATTTTATCTTTTAATGCAAGGTAGGGAAAATTCTAATAATTAGGTAGAAGTCATGGTGATCTTTTTAAACCAAGAAATAAGATAATACATATAGAACAAATGGACAAAAAAAATAAAAATGATATAAACAAAAAATAAAATTGGAGGAGTTCCCATCGTGGCACAGTGGTTAACAAATCTGACTACGAACCATGAGGTTGGTTGCAGGTTTGATCCCTGGCCTTGCTCAGTGGGTTAAGGAACCTGCATTGCCGTGAGCTGTGGTGTAGGTTGCAGATGCGGCTGGGATCCTGCGTTGCTGTGGCCCTGGTGTCGGCCAGCGGCTACAGCTCCGATTAGACCCCTAGCCTGGGAACCTCCATATGCCACAGGAAGCAGCCCTAAAAAAGGCAAAAAAAAAGTGGTGTAAACATAAGTACTTAACAGTATTTATGTTAGAATAAAATCACCAAAATGCTTAAATTAAAATTTTATATTATCAAAATAGATAAGAAAAAAGCCAATTCAATGTTATTTATGAGATGTGTTATAAATTCAATAAAAGAAAACAGCATGAAAGAATAAGTATACCAGTTACTTGAATAACTCCTACATACATACTCAGCCCACTACAAACACACACACACACACACACACACACGCGCATAAAAAGAAGAAAACTTTATCAAAGGAATCTGTATACAAAAAGGCACATTCATTGTGATAAAAAGTAACTGCAGCAAGTAAAAATCACAATTTAAAATTTTTATATACGTATTAACATTTCCTCAAATTGATAAAGCAAAAATTGATAGAACTATAATAAAAATAGATAAGCCAATTATTGTACTGAGAGTTTAGAATGGTTTTGCAAGAAACTCACAAAATAACATATAATTTTAGTAAAGATTGTGAACTGGAGATTGGCACTTGCCATTTGCCTCTACAAGGAGTGTCAATCATGAACCACTGTAGCCTCTGACCTCAACACCCCCTTGAAAGGAGCTCAGGGTGGAGATCATGAGCAAGACACTCTATGTTCTGGGAAAACTGGCAGAACAAGTCTTCGGATAGTGAGGTATTTTCAGGAGAAGATTTTATGAGGCCAATTCTTGCATCTCCTCATATCTAGAAAAGCACTAAAATCCTTCATGGTGACTTCTATTCCTCTTCACGACTAGCAATGACCTTCATGAAACTAGCAGCAAGATTCTATAAAAATGCGTGCATGGCTGCTGCATGTACCTCCCCCTTCACCAAAATCACATATATACTGACATTACCCCCTACCTCTTTGGAGCAGCTTTTCAGAGCTATCTGAAATGCTGCCACCCAGGCTATAGTACTCATTTTACCCCAAATAAAACTCAACTCAACTTTTAAGTTGTGCACATTTTTTAAGTCAACAGGATACTGAAAATGTAATACCACAATTAACAAACTTTGCTGTTTAACAACTGTAGAACACTATATTGATCAACTTTAGATTATGCATTCTTTCAAAATTTACATAAAACATTGACCAAAATTTACCATATCTAGGACAAAGCAAGTTTTAATAATTTGCAAATTATTGGCCTCATTTTTTTAATTTACAACAAAATAGAACTAAATACTAATTGAAGAATATTGCTAGAAAAATTTCCATCAGAAATGAAGGCATTTTTAAATAAGCCATGAGTCAAAAAAATAATAAAAATGAAAATATTTCAATACAATGATAATAAAGATATACTATAGAAAAAAGAGTAAAGGCGGAGTTCCCGTCGTGGCGCAGTGGTTAACAAATCCAACTAGGAACCAGGAGGTTGCGGGTTTAATCTCTGGCCTTGCTCAGTGGGTTAAGGATCTGGCGTTGCCGTGAGCTGTGGTGTAGGTCGCAGACTCGGCTTGGATCCCTCATTGCTGTGGCTCTGGCGTAGGCCAGCGGCTACAGCTCTGATTCGATCCCTAGCCTGGGAACCCCAATATGCTGCGGGAGCGGCCCCAGAAAAGGCGTAAAGACAGACAAAAAAAAAAAAAAGATAAAGAGGAAATCAGGTTTTTTTTTTTTCATTTACACTAACAACCAAACTTTGAAATCAAAATCTGAGGATACAATTTTAATTATAGATATTCTTCTTTTTGAACATAGAAATACCCTAAATAAAATATTGCCAAAAAGAATCCAGAAAAAAATAATACTTTAAAAAAAGGAGAAAAATTAAAATTCATTTTGTTAGGTGAAGCCAAAGATTTTGATGAAGCTAAGCACTCATTAATAACAATACTATTAATAGTAATAGTGGTAATACTGTTTCCAGTGAAAGGTTCTTGTCTTGTTGCAGAAGGTATTCAGAAATGAGACAGGGAGATCAAGAAAGTAAAATGAGTATTTATTTAAGTGAGAATAAGCCCCAAGAGGGGGAAAGGACAGACAGGTGAGCAGCTACCCTGAGTTTCTTTGACAAGACAGTTATGAGGAGCATATAAATGAAGGGGAGGAATATTCATTGGGGAACAAAGGGTTTAGGGGTCATACTTCATAATTTTCATCTCAGCTTCACCTTGATGAATGGAGGAGGGATTTTTGTCCTTGATAAGGTGTGTCATGGTGTGGTATTGCTGCATGATGGGTACTTCTTATCTGCAAGGCTAATTTTATTGTAATGAGTGCATAATGAAACAAAGGTTACATTTGGATGCTAGAAATTTCTGCCTTTTCCCACCTTTCTTTGTCTGCCTCCAGGACACATATCACCCAAAATGTGTAGTTTCAATTAGTCTGGAGGTTCCTACTTTTCTTTGTCTGCCCATGGACCCTGGCTGTTTATAAGATGTATAGTTTTCCTGCCACTTGGCCCAATGCCCCCCCTTTCTCTGCTTATACTTAGTCATCTTCCTGCTGTAACAATGCTATACACTAGGGGAATGTGTGAATGAAATTGATACTTGTGCTAAATATAAGTCCAACATAAATGTATTACTGCTTTTTCTTTATATCACAATTAGAAAATAAAACAAATACTATACCATTTCATATCACATTAAGAAAATAAAATATCTAGAAATATATTTTACTTTTCTAAGGTATCAATTACCTGATCTATACATAAAAACCTTTAGCATACTTAGGTTCTTTCTCTCACTAAATCTTTGTTTCTTTGGTTCCTAGGTTATCTGGAGAATTAAAACTTGGATTATTTGAAATATGATATAAAAAATAAAAAATCATCAGCTATTTTTAGATGTTTTCTCTTAGTTTCTTTTTCAAATTGTTAAAATTCATTCATTCATTCATTCATTCATTGCATACTTCAAGGCAATTTGAAAACTTCAAGGATAAAGTGTGATCTTGTATTAGAAGCAACTCACATTTGCTAGTTCACAGCCATTCTTGTAAGTTTAGGTGAAATCATCAAATTTCTGGGCAACTGATACTCAGCCCTTGCCCTAGGATCAGTTGAGACTTCTGTGGGTATGAACATATGCTCTAAAATAAAAAAAATGGTAGTCTCAATTTTCTGGCTGGAACTCTCTTCATATTGGCCTATGACCTTGACTGTTTCCATTGATCTCTCATTTTGTCTATTTTTTGCTCATTCAAAAGTTCATTCAGGCATTCTCACTGTTGCTGAGATTTGACCTCTGTCCACTTGTGCTGAGTAGAAACATGAAGACAGAGTTTTGGGTGAAGGATTGAAAAAAAATAATAATAAATAAAGCTTTTATGGCTTTGACAGGCAAATAAAGCCACAGCAGGCTACTGCCTTAAAGCCTGTGCCCCACTTTGGGGAAGAATTGCAGGAAATTTTATAATCTAAAAGGAGAAAACAGGGTTTCAGATGAGAAGCAGGATCAGGGCAAGCATGCATTCTCTTTGGGGGAATCTTAGTCATTGAAGATTGTGTCAGGAGATCTCATAACCATGGTCTTCTGTGGTATTCTACTGCCTAGAATAACAGTACTTGTGAAAAAGGCATATTGATCAGAACAAACTAGGAAAGTTCCTGAAACATCATATGCTAATATCTTTAACACAAAGGCAATTGTGGGTTCTCATCTTTAGTTTGTGGGAGTGCTTGTGTTTAATCTGCAATCCAATGATGGAGAAGCAAAAGGAAGGGATCCAAGCTGTTCAATTTTAAGTATTCATTTCTAACAGAAGTATAAAGAATATAACTTTTCTCTTAGGTGTATAAGATGGCTAGTCATTATGTGTATCCCTTGAGGGGGATCTAGGATCCTGCCCCAAGGCCATACTCTTGTTGCTTGTCTGTTCATTGCTTGTCTCTAATCCCCTCCCTTCCTATTCCATTTTTAAGAGAGGGCTAAATTTGTGAAAAACTTTCTTTCTTTTGTGAGTCCCATTAACCATTTATAAACTAATTTTTTCTTTGTATAACTTACTGCTTTCAAGAAGTAATTGCTAGACTTAGCACTTGAAATTCTAATATATTTTGATTAAGTTATAGGATTACTTCTTCTTATTTAAAAACTATATTCAAGGAGTTCCCAATTGTGGTGCAGTGGAAACAAATCTGACTAGAAACCATGACATTGTAGGTTTGATCCCTGGCCTTGCTCAGTGGGTTAAGGATCTGGCCTTGCCATGAGCTGTGGTGTAGGTCACAGATGTGGCACAGATCTGTTATTGCTGTGGCTGTGGTGTAGGCCAGCAGGTGTAGCTCTGGTTAGGCCCTTAGCCTGGAAACATCCATATGCTGTGGTGCAGCCCTAAAAAGCAAAATAAATAAATAAATAAATAAATAAAAACTATATTCCCATTTAGCCTCATTGTTGTCTTTCATATTGCATGATTTTAGATAACTGGATTCTTTATGTTGTTTGAGGCTTTGTTCCCAACTATTTCACCAAAATGAATTTAGATTTTTTCTTGAGGGAATAAAAATATCACTTTTAAGATATTGATCATTAAACCTGTATTTAAACAAATCATGACCCATATATGTGGTCAATAGTATGATTAACCCATTGAGGGGAAAATGTGCTATTGTTTAATTTTGCAGTCTTTGGCTCATTTACAATTATGAGTTGTAGCATTTTGGGGAAACTTTGTGTATTTTGAAGCAGAGTTGGGATAGGAAACTCTATTTAAATAATCATTTGTGAAATAGGTTTTCTCAAGTGTATTTGTATTGCGACAGTTCCTCTTTCTGTGACAATTGCTTTTAGAATTACAGACGCCTCTATTATGTATGTTGTGCATTTATATATAACAGCATGGGACTATGGCAAAGAGACTGATCTTTTCTGAAAGCAGAATTTCAAACCATATATAACATCAGAGTTCAGGTCGATTCAGATATCAATATAAACTTCAATAATATATTTCTCTGAGTTAATATATATTCCTGTTCTGAAAAAAAAAAAAAAACTTTTAAGTAGCTTACATGAAAAAAAAATATTAAAAAGAAAACCATGCATACATGAAATTTGAAATAAGTTCCCATAGTAGAGTGAATTCAAAATAGTTGAGACATACCTATACCTAGAAAGCTTGAAAAATAAATGAAGGGAAAGCTTTCTATCATATTCATATTGAATTTTCCCTCTATTTTTTTCTTGCTAGAGATAACCTTAAAAAACATAACATATAAAAGGAAAACATTTTCTTACATAAAACCAGCCTCTGACCCATCACATCCAATTATTAACAATACAACTTGGTATGAAAAAAAAGTTAACTAGATCAGCAGAGGTTTTACATCTTGCCAAAGATAGACTCAGCTAACAAAAGTTGATATTATTTGATAATAAATAAATGATCATATGACCATATTATAAACTTAATTAATTTAAAGCAGATATAATGTATTCCATAGAATTTCCTTTTTAGTTTAAATTTTCATTTTTTAGAGTTAGCTCATGTACTAGATAGAACACTGTGATATTTGTATAAATTTCTGACATTAACTGTTGTTACATAAAGCACTCTAGAAGTAATGGATTTTAAATGTGTTTTTAAACACATTTGTTTAATAGATTAAATGTGTTTTTAAACAAAGAGATACATTTATTTAATAAAAGAAATAACAAAATTGGTTTTAATTACTTTCTACCAAAAGTGAATCCTTATTCATGATTGCTATCAAAAAACTGCTAGTAATTATTATAAATACCACCCATCAATTTGAATTTTTTCTCCTTTTGTTAGACTAAATCTGACTATATTTTTTTCCTATCCCTAAAAATAGTTAAAAGTTTTACTCACTTATTACGTAATGTACAAATGATAGAAAACATGAAAGCTGAGATAGAAAGAAAGAAGATCAGAAAATAAATTTTTATGAATTGTAACCAGTTGCACAGATAGCACTGATAAAACAGTGTAGATAAATCAATAACTCCAAGAAAAGGGTAGTAAATATTGATGAGGGAGACGTGGCAATTATCTAGATATCTACCAGAAGTTTAAGCCTTCTAAAAATCATAAACACATTAGCTTCTTAGGTATGTTTTCTTAGGTATCTCTAATAGAAATTTCATTTCCTAATGAAAGAGAAAAGATGATCAGTAAAACAAACAAAAAAGAAATTTAATATATCTTATCAAGAGAATACCTAAGAGTTCTATATTAAAAAAAAAAATACTAGGCTTTGGAAGCACCCCTTGGAAATATTATGGTAACATATAAGTAAGATATATGTTCAACAGTTCTACAAAAGTTCAAGATGAATGATTCATGCTTAAACAACTGTGATAATAAACTTATCATTTACTCTGTAGAGGAAACTGAGACCCCTTTCTGGGGAAGGCAACTTTGCCATCAGCAAGCTTCCTGGTAAATTCAGATTTGAAATTACCTGTATAAAAATGGAAAGCCTATTTATATCTTTAGAGATAACAGAAAAATTGTAAATGAAATATAATATCAGTGTTGAGCAAATGGAATGAACTCATGCTTGTAAAATTATTAAGAATGTCTAAAATAACTTATAAATTAACTATGAAATGAGAAGGAAAAAAATTGTTCCAAAGATGTAATAACAGAAAACATAAAATCACTTTGTTTAAGTTCATTGTTCTTTACCAATCACCTTCAAAATTACACTCTAGGATATGAAGTGAACTTGCAAATGTGCCAGTATGTTATAAGGCACCCTAGAGAAAATAGGACTGCAAATTGGAGAGTCATGATGAATTAAGGAAAAATAGGGGTGAGTGAGAGGACATTTATTTTCCAGAAGAAAAACTTACACAGATGTCCCTTGATATCTATGGGAAACAGATTCTAGGACACCTCCTCTCCCCATTTCACCTTGGGGATACCAAAATCCACAAATGCTCAAATCCCTTATATAAAATTGTATAAAATAGTATTTGCATATAACTTACTGGCATCCTCCCATATATTTTAAATCCTCTCTAGAATATGTATAATACTTACTACGATGTAAATGCTATGTAAATAGTTGTAAATACAATTAAAAAATGCATGTTGTCAATGCATGGCAAATTCAAGCTTTGCTTTTTAGAACTTTCTAGAATTAAAAAAAAAAAAAACATTTTTGTTCACAATGGTTGAATTCCTGGAGAGTTCAGAACCCATGGATACAGAGGGCTGACTGTATTTGTTTTATCTGACCCTGAAAACAACCTTGAAAATTGATGTTTTAATTTAAATTTAATATTGAGAGACTAAAGTGTAGAAAATTTAGTTCTTCAGATTTTGCACACTTTGAACTCTGGAGCTTTTCCTGCTTATTCATGAAATTATTCTATTTATAGTCAAAAGGCAATAACAGCAACAAAAATTTGTCTGGAGACTAGTTATAATTTAAAAGAAAAAGAAACCAATCGGTCAGCAAATGTGTAGATTTTCAGTTCATAAATAAATAATAGGGAGGGAACTAATGAGCAGAATGATAGAAGCTTCTTGGATTATATGGGGGGGAGAGGATTTTACCCAGGATGTCTTACTGAGAAAATAAATTCTGAGCCTTGATGGGAAAGCTATAAGGAGTGAGCCATGGGGACATATGTAGGAACTTGATCATTGCTATATCCTGAAGCACTTTCTTCACGTTTACTTCATGAAAACATGGTTTCCTAGTCCTCCTACCCTGACCACACATTCTCCTTCATTCCTCCTCATCTCCTTCACAAAATAATGGGCTCAGTAGTTGGAGAGGAATTTAGATTTTAACTATGATACACCTGGGTATATTATTTCATCTCTATTTGGAAATGGGTTGAGATTGAGTAAAATGTTTTTAGAAATTATATTCATTTTTTTAAATGGATGTGCTATATTTCATATGCATGAAATATTATTTTAGCATTCTACTTTCCCTCTCTTTGTTTTCAATTTCTCTAAAGAAAGGCTGGACAGACGACATCTAAGCATTAGGATACTAATGTTTTTCAAAAGGAAAATATTATCTTGCTTATTTTTTCAATATTTTTAAGATTTGTAATGGCTCTGTCTATTGGAATGTGTGTACTGTTCTTAGGCTACTGGGAATTTTGTATTTATATATTCTAACTTTCTTTTCTCATTAATGTGTATACAGTCCAAATTTGGAAACTGCTTTCTCTCAGCTGCTAGAGATGAAAAATATTCCATAAAGCTCTGAGTGGTCTGGTTTTGCCTCTGCCATTGTTTTACAGATCTGAGGTACTTCATACTCCTTTGGGGACTTAGGGTCCTCATCTCTTAAATACAGGGGCTGGGAGTTCCTGTCGTGGCTCAGTGGTTAACGAACCAGACTAGTATCCATGAGGACACGGGTTTGATCCCTGACCTTGCTCAGTGGGTTAAGGATCCGTTGTTGCTGTGAGCTGTGGTGTAGCCTGGCAGCTACAGCTCTGATTTGACCCTTAGACTGGGAACCTCCATATGCCATGGGTGAGGTCCTAAAGAGACAAAAGACAGGAAAAAAAAAATACAAGGGCTGGGTTATGATCTCAAAAGTCTCCTAGAAAGAAAAATTATGACTCTACTGCGTTTGCATTTACTAACTGAGAACAACATGTACTGAAAAGCTGTTCTACATTAACACTGGGATCTTTATATCCGTACAAACAATATTTCATGTCTCCCCAAACAGGTGTTCGTACAAAATCTTACAACAAATTGGCCCCAAGTTACTGTGGGTGGTAAAGGAAAAAATTAAATGTTTGTGTCTTGCTAAAAAATAAAATGTGAATGATTATAAGGTATACTAATACGTTTCCTAAAAACTAATACAAGGGAGGGCTCACTAACTGATACTTTTACTAGATTAAGAATTTGAAAATGTGCAAGGTAGATACTGAAAATGTTAAAATATAATAGAAATCAAAGGAATAAGCCAAATTAAATTTACTATTTAATTTCGTTTTTCCTTAGGTCATTCATACCATCAGTGCCACCGATAAGGATGATTTTGCCAATGGACCAAGGTTTAACTTCTTTCTTGATGAACACCTGTCTGTAAACCCAAACTTCACTCTGAAGGACAATGAAGGTGAACATGAATACATATATATTTTTAATCTATGTGGTGTCTGCTTTGACTTGATATGGAGTAGGCCTGAGCAGCTTTGCTTTATTCATATATACCCATGAACAGAGTGCAAATCAACATTCAAAGTCAGTTTGATGTTATTGTGTTATTATCTGTGAATAGCTTGTATTTAAAACTGAGCCATATATACAAATAACTTTCATTGAGATTATTCAGAAGCATCCCTTTAAACAAGACGTGTACATGCAATATGCTCTTGGCCAAATTTTAAGAGAAATCTTAGCTGACAAACATGTTTATGAGAGCTATTGCAACTGCTAGGAGGTAGAAAAAATTTAAATTAGGAAAAATGAAAAATATGTCCTAGGGACAGTTAGGAAAGGAAATGCAATGTTTGAATCATCTTGCATTAGCAGGGCTATCAAGACATACTGTACACATTATCTTTCCTCTTGTTATTATGAATAGTTTCTGAAGTATGTGTAGATACATATGCATAATTACAGAGCATTGTGGAAATGTTTTGTTTGTTTTTTGGCCACACCCCTGGCATGTGGAAGTTCCCAGGCCAGGGATGGAACCCATGCTGTATTTGCAACCTGCACTACAGCTGCAACAATGCTAGCTAGATCTTAATGTGCTGAACCACTTTGTAATTTCCAGGATTGTGGAAATTTTAAAATTAATTTTTTTAACTTTCTCTATAACATGGGGAAAAAAGAACACCATCATAACTAGGGAAGATTCAGAGTTCCTGTTGTGGCTCAGGGGGTTGAAGACCCAACATTAACTCTGTGAGGATGCAGGTTTGATTCTTGGCCTCTCTCAGTGGGTTAGGGATCCAGTGTTGCTGTAAGCGTCCATGTAGGTTGCAGATGCATCTCTGATGCAGTGTTGCTGTGATTGTGGCATAGGCTGCTAGCTGTAGCTCCTATTTGACCCTGGCCTGAGAATGTCCATATGTTGCAGGTTCGGCTGTAAAAGAAAAAAAAAAAAAAAAACTAGAGAAAATTCACCGTAACTTAGATGCTTTATTTGGTAGATTCCTCAGATTGTGTAAAAGTCATTCCTACGTATGTAAAGGAAACATTGTCACTCAATATGTACACTGTTCTGATTAGCATCACCTTTATTCTGCTCAAGACTATTTTTTGATCCCATTTATCTGAATAAGCTCTTATTTGGGATTTAACACTTGGCACCAATTCGCATCAAAGAAACCGATGCAGGTACATTTTGGGGTAAACATTTAATTCCTTCCCTGTACCCTTCATGGAGAAGCATTGTCAAACACAAGAAAAAATAAAATCACGAAGTGAGAATGCACTAAAATATGCTTCCCATTATCCCTAAGTTTCTTTAAATGATCACAACAAGGATACTAAATTGTGCATGTAGCCATAACAAGGTTTATATGAAAATACCAAACTTATTTGTCTTTCTCATTTTAACTATCCCTGTAGTCAGCTCTACTTATGATACTACGTATTTGTGCATATTTGTGTATGAAAAATTGTATTTAATTGATTATTGCACATTTATTTACATTTGAACATCCTAGTCTACATCCCAAATATATTTATTATAGTTTACTATGCTAAATATGTAAAAAAACAATTCATATTTTTCCATATTTAAATAATTACATAAATTAGGGAGTACTCAACTTTCTGCCTTGTAGATTGAAATGTACTATATTTATAAATTATATTTAGAAATCATATTTTGGTTGATTTTTTTCATTCCAATGAATAATTTAGTTTACATTGTAAGGTAATTTCAATTTGATGATATTATAAGATAAATTGACTTAGATTTTAAGATGTATTATAGTCAAGCTATTTAATCCCAAAATATTTTAGAGAAACAAGAGAATTTTACTGTTGTTGAAATCCACATTAGTGATTAAAATCCTTCATTCAAGATTATTAGGCCTGGAATTTTTTCACTTAACTAATGAATTTATTCAAAAGGTCTCAATTCAGTGATTTTAACATGACCAGTGCTAGGAACTCACATTTAAGAAATTCTCCTCAAACATATATACACTCTTCTGAAAGTGTTCATAATACCAATGGAAAATTTTTAACATTTATTTTAACCATATATATGAATGCTTTAAATTACCCTGATGATAGCTGTGTAAGAATAAAGACATTTTAATTTATTATAAGATTTATTCAAAACAGTGTGGTACTGGTATCAAAACAGACAGACAGACCAATGGAACAGAAGAGAGAACCCGGAAAGAAACCCTGACACCTAGGGTCAATTAATCTTTGACAAGGGAGGCAAGAACATCAAATGGGAAAAAGAAAGTCTATTCAGCAAGCATTGCTGGGAAACCTGGACAGCTGCAGGCAAAGCCGTGAAACTAGAACACACCCTCACACCATGCACCAAAATAAACTCCAAATGGCTGAAAGACTTAAATATACGACAGGACACCATCCAACTCCTAGAAGAAAACATAGGCAAAACACTCTCTGACATCAACATCATGAATATTTTCTCAGGTCAGTCTCCCAAAGCAATCGAAATTAGAGCAAAAATAAACCCATGGGACCTCATCAAACTGAAAAGCTTTTGCACAGCAAAGGAAACCCAAAAGAAAACAAAAAGACAGCTTACAGAATGGGAGAAAATAGTTTCAAATGATGCAACCGACAAGGGCTTAATCTCTAGAATATATACACAACTTATGCAACCCAACAGCAAAAAAGCCAATCAATCAATGGAAAAATGGGCAAAAGACCTGAATAGACATTTCTCCAAAGAAGATAGACAGATGGCCAACAAACACATGAACAAATGCTCAACATCGCTGACTATAAGAGAAATGCAAATCAAAACTACCATGAGATACCACCTCACACCAGTCAGAATGGCCATCATTCATAAATCCACAAATAACAAGTGCTGGAGGGGCTGTGGAGAAAAGGGAACCCTCCTGCACTGTTGGTGGGAATGTAAACTGGTACAGCCACTATGGAGAACAGTCTGGAGGTACCTTAGAAATCTATACATAGAACTTCCATATGACCCCGCAATCCCACTCTTGGGCATCTATCCGGACAAAACTCTACTTAAAAGAGACACGTGCACCCGCATGTTCATTGCAGCACTATTCACAACAGCCAGGACATGGAAACAACCCAAATGTCCATCGACAGATGATTGGATTTGGAAGATGTGGTATATATACACAATGGAATACTGCTCAGCCATAAAAAAGAATGACATGATGCCATTTGCAGCAACATGGATGGAACTAGAGAATCTCATACTGAGTGAAATGAGCCAGAAAGACAAAGACAAATACCATATGATATCACTTATAACTGGAATCTAATATCCAGCACAAATGGGACATCCCCTGCCTGATGGGAGGGGGAGGGAGTGGGAGGGATCAGGAGCTTGGGCTTCTCAGACACAACTTAGAATAGATATACAAGGAGATCCTGCTGAATAGCATTGAGAACTTTGTGTAGATACTCATGTTGCAACAGAAGAAAGGCTGGGGGAAAAATGTAATTGTAATGTATACATGTAAGGATAACCTGACCCCCTTGCTGTACAGTGGGAAAGAAAAAAAAAGATTTATTTAAAATAAATTAATTCATTATTTTATTTTATTTTTATTATTTTATTTTATTTTATTTTAATTTTCTAAAATAGTTATTTCCCCAATACAATTTTTTTTCCTGCTGTATAGCATGGTGACCCAGTTACACATACGTGCACACAATGTATTTTCATACATTATGATACTCACCCCAGTCAGAATGGCCATCATTAATAAGTCCACAAATAACAAATGAGGGAAGGGGTGTGGAGAAAAGGGAACCCTCCTGCACTGTTGGTGGTAATGTAAGCTAGTACAACCACTATGGAGATTAGTATGGAGATACCTTAGAAGTCTATACATAGAACTACCATATGACCCAGCAATCCCACTCCTGGACATATATCCAGATAAAACTTTCCTTAAAAGAGACACATGCTTCCACATGTTCATTGCAGCACTATTCACAATAGCCAAGACATGGAAGCAACCCAAATGTCCCTTGACAGAAGATTGGATTCGGAAGAGGTGGTATATATACACAATGGAATACTACTCAGCCATAAAAAGAACAAAACAATGCCATTTGCAGCAACATGGATGGAACTAGAGAATCTCATACTGAGTGAAATGAGCCAGAAAGACAAAGACACATACCATATGATATCGCTTATATCTGGACTCTAATATATGGCACAAACGAATCTTTCCACAGAAAATCATGGATTTGGAGAATAGACTTGTGGTTGCCAATGGGGAGTGGGAGGGAGTGGGGTGGTTGAGGAGCTTGGGCTTAATAGGTACAAACTATTGCCTTTGGAATGGATTAGCAATGACATCCTGCTGTGTAGCACTGGGAACTGTGTCTAATCACTTATGATGGAGCATTAATTTATTTTAAAGATTTTGGAGAATTAATGGAATTATAAATAACACAAATAATTTCTTTTGGATAGAAAAAGCAGTGATTTGCTTAAGAAAAGATACTAGTGCACAAGTGAAAACACATGCTTGAGCAAACAGCCTTGTATATCCCAGATAAGACAAGCCACTCAACTTCTCTGAGCCTCAGTTTTTACCTCCTTAAGCTGAGGTTTGAAATACCAACTCTGTAGTATTGGAAGAATTAATGATATTATGTGTAAAAGCATTAGGGTCAAAATGGCTTGTTCTCCAAACACAAGATAGTTATGAATAATAATATACGAAGAGTAAGTTTAAAATGGGATAGCCATAGCAAAGTGAATACATACATTAATGAGTACATAAACACCTCTCTGAACAACAACCAGAACAAAAACGCAGAGTAAAAGTCAGCAAACCCAGACCTGCTGGGTTCTGTAGTTTGGGATTGAATTTTGGGGCTGAGTTGACATTTACATGCCCCTAGAACATAAATAAATATAAAAGGAAAAATTAAAACTTGTATTTCTTCTGTGCCCACTGCTTACATGAAAGTGCATATTCAGAGAATAGAAAGCAACTCCAAGCCAGAGTGAATGATCAGGAAATCATTGGTTTAACGGCATCTCCCAAACTTCTTTATAACAAAGGGTGAGTGGAGAGAAGAAGCTATTTCCAAAACAAGACAGAGAAATGCATTTTGTTGTATATGATAAGCCTGAAAATCAAAAAATTAAAAGACAATAAATAATAAGAAATAAGTCAGAAAATGAATTTGCTCTGAGAAATACAAAATACATAAATGAAGAGAAAAGGACCCTGATATAAGTATGTTTAACATTAAAAAAAAAAAGAAAATAGCAGGAGTTCCCATCATGGCGCAGTAGAAACTTATCCACTAGTATCCATGAGGATGTGGGTTGAATCCCTGGACTTGCTCAGTGGGTCACCAATCTGGCATTTGCTGTGAGCTACGGTGTACACCGCAGAAGCTCCTTGGATCCTTAGTTGCTGTGGCTGTGGTGTAAGCTGGCAGCTGTAGCGATTCTACCCTAGACTGGAAACTTCCATATGCCTCAGGTGCAGCCCTAAAAAGCAAAAAAAAACAAAAAAAAACTGTCTTGTGAAAAGATCAAGAAGTGATTACATGAAGTAAGACAATAATGTAAGAAAATGTTGGTATAAAAATGATTTTAAAATCTTTATCCAAAATAGAACTATAGTTTTGGATAGATAGAAAAGTATATAATGTGATATGAAAATATATAGAAGTTTAGTATTACACATATAATTATATGTAAATATAGAGTTTAAAATTTTTAATTTTGTTTTATACATATATATGTATGTATACAGATCATATGCATACATAAAAGTATATATAACTATTAAATATATAGAAATCTCCATAGAATTATATTCAGAAACATATAGATTTAGTTATATCTATATAGAGATGTAAATTAACCATATATTTAAAATTTAATTAGGTATAAATATATATTTATAAATACACATATGATGTATAAAGGTATATATGTATATAGGTAAAGGTATATATACACACATACATACACAGAGATACAGAAAGAAAACAATAAAAAAAATAATATACAGTATTACCTCTAGCCTGGACACAAAGCGGGACTTAAGTCAAATGTAAAATTCAAGCAAAGTTAAGGTAGATTCAAATTTTTAAAAATCATTAGAACACTTAACAGATATGGAATATAAAATATCCAGAAAAATGAGGAAGAAGTTATAACTACAAGCAATATATGTAGATAAAATTGCATGGCAATTTTTTAAATTTGAAAATATGTGGACCTTCACAATAAACATGAATACCAAAAGGCAAGTACAAAATCAAAGTTATACTTGGATATGCCAGTTGAAAAGTTCCAAACCTCAAATAAAGAGAAAAAATAAACTAATCAAAAAGAAAAGGCAGAATATTCAAAAAGCAACAATAATTAGATCTAAAGTAGATTCCTGTTTTAAAAGCAAAATAGATGACAGTAGTTGATAAAAATTACATGCTCAAACTGCTAAAGGAAAATAATTTTCTATTGTCAAACTTCTCTATATTTAGTTAGCTTGGTAAGCTATCAGGAATTAAGGGAGGACATTTATTAGAGATTGCTTCTGTTGTATAATAAAGAAACTTTCATTTTTGTCTACTGACATTTTGGCAAATATTGTATTAATCTTTGACTTCAGGATCACTGCAAGGAATAACAGAAAAAATTCTTGCAATTAATATTTTATTTCAAATGTTAAAAATTGAAGAGTTAACACTAACTTAATAGAATGAGAATCTGTAATTTCCAAAGCAAGGAAAGATTTTTTAAAAGTTAAAAAATCAAGCTTATTTTATCAATAGAACAAAGGCCAGAAAGTAGAATAAAAGATGCAAAGTAGATGCAATAAAAACATTTTTATAAAGGGTAGAAACTAGTTCAAATATACCATAGTCACAGATTAAATATCATTCTTAAAAATATTTTGGGGAGTTTCTGTCATGGCTCAACAGGTTAAGGACCCAACTAGTATCCATGAGGATGCCAGTATCCATGAGTATGTGGGTTTGATCCCTGGCCTCCTCAGTGGATTAAAGGATCTGGCTCTGCTGTGCTGCGATGTAGTCAGGTAGCTGCAGCCCTGATTCGACCCCTGTAGCCTGGGAACTACCATATGCCTCAGATGTGGCCATAAAAAAAGAAAGAAAAAGAAAAAAGATATTTTATTATGTTTTTAAACTATATTGTTACATGCTACTTGCAAGAGATATACCAAATTTAAAATGTAACAGGAAGTTTTACATAAAAAGTTAGAAATGTTTAGCTATCGCTTTAAGAAAGAAGCCATTGCTAAAAAAGAAAACAAATTCAAAACTTGTTTTCTTAGAATAATACACATTTATTAATTGTTTTAGCTTACATTTCTAAGAATTAGCAATTTCTGATGGGTTCAACTGGCCAATTCTTCTAGTCTCAGGATACTCCCAATCACTACAATTAATCATCATTGTACTGAATGTTCTCCTCAATCACAAAAGATAAAACAAAAACAAAAAAAAGGAACAATAATAAAAAGAAACAAAACACAAGATTATCATTGTTAACAAATGATGCTATTGTCTTTGCGAAAATTTAAGAGAATCCATAGAAACATCTCAGGAAACAAAGGGATAGATTGCCAGATTTTTGGAATACAAATAAACGCCTCAAATGGCTAGATTTCCTATATGTAAAAAACATGAATAAATAGCAAATCAAATACAATTTAAGATGGTAGAAACCAATTAAATTAACAAAAAGTCTTTTTTAAGCTCATCAGAGGAAAAATATCCAATAAAGTTCAAATTTACCATTATAAAAGGAAATGTTAATGAAAATATTAAAAAAGATAAACAATGTATTTACCACATTGGTAAACCAAAATGCTCGAATTTCCATATTACTCTATAAATTAAATATAACTTTAATCATAACTAAATTTAATAGTCTATTAATAAAATGCAAATGATAAAGGATTGAGAAAAGCAAGAATGTAGGAAAAGAAGCTGAAAGAAGTCATAGTTAGTGGAAAGAGAGTAAAAGAGGGCATATCCTAATAGATAAAAGACATTATAAAGACTTACATCTCTATAAAAGGAAGAAACGGCTATCAACTAAAGCAGTGGGTGTTTGGACTACCTGTGATGGGATGTATTTACTATATGGGACTCTTACTTCCATCAATATTGAGAAGAATATTAACTCAAGGAATAATTTATTGTTTCCTCTATTATAGAAATGATATTATAAAGATAGAAATGTAGTGTAAGTCCTGACAGCTGACTTTTCTTTTTTCTTTTTTTTAATGCAACTACCTGATTAAAATTTGATTAATCAACAGAGAGATCCACTTCAAAGAGGCATCCCTTTTGTTTCAAAGATGACTGTCTTGAATAAACCCATTGCCAGATACTAGTAGATAACACGCCAGCTCCCCCACTGTCCTTTGTTTTAGAGATTTGGGGTGATTTCAGTAATTGATCATTTGGGCTGTATTGTCTTTTTTCACCTCTTCCTAAAATTTAAATTCCTGCTCTTATGTTAAATTCATCTATAAGGAGTGAGCTAGAGAAATCCTAGGTCCGCACCCTTGACCCTAAAAAAAGCTGAACCCCAGAGACAGACACCTTAAAAGTGTTTAGCTCTAGAATTATAGCTAATGTCCTCATAGGAACTAAAAAGATCTTCCTCCATCTATAGCTTTGGTGGGATTCTCCTGTTTACCAACTAGATCTGCTTGATAAATACTTAAATTTAAGACAGTGCTTCCATGTTACTCCAGATCTTTACCATTTGTTAGATCTTTTCTGCATCAGGTTTCATCCCTCATCAATTAATTAATTATTCTGAACATTGGAGAACAAATATTTTCTTAAATGTTCCATCCTATTTATATAAAAGTTTCTTTCTTTGCAGTCTATTTTATTTTATTATTCACTATGGCATATGCTGGGAATATACTGGTAGGAAATACCAGCATGCAGCTAATACTTTTCTCAAGGAAGTAAGTGCCCTATCAAATCAAATATATTCACTCAAAAAAAAAAAAAATGGTCCAAACGGTCACTGCTTTTGATAGTCATTTTTTATTGATAGCCTTTTTTTTAAATAGAGATATAGATCTCTGGTAAAATTCTCTATCCTTTCTTTTATGTTTTCTATCTTTCTTTTCTCTATTTTCTTAAATATATTAATCTTGGTGATTTCACAGTCATTATAAGCTACTGTATTTTTTTCTATAAAGTGATAGGTTTTGTTTTGGTTTTTCATCAAGGGTACTGGAGAGACAGGATTGGGATATAAGACTTGTTTCCTAATATGTCTAGTAATTTTTAGTTGAGTGTCACACAGTGTCTAAATCTAGAAGAGACTCAAAAGGTAACATAGATTGTTCATTTTCTTGGATGAGCAGCTAGAGAAGGGCATTATTACAAAGGTACCTTAGAGATATTGTGCGTTCAATTCTAACCTACCACAATGAAACAATTATCATAATAAAGTGAGTCACATGATTTTTTGCAGTGCATATAAAATTGTTTATACTATATTGTAGTCCAGTAAGTGTGAAATAGCATTATGCCTAAAAAAGCACACACTTTATAAAAACTACTTTATTGTTAAAAAATGCTAACCACCATCTGAACATTCAGTGAATCATGTTTTTGCAATATACTATCAAAAGTCACTGATCATAGATCACCATAACAAATAAACTAATAGTGAAACAGTTTGAAATATTAGTAGAATTATCAAAAGGTGACACAGAAACAAACACAAGTGAGCAAATGCTGTTGGAAAAATGGCACCAGGAGACTTTCTGGATACAGGATTATCCCAAACCTTCAATTTGTAAAAAACATAATATCTGCACAGCACAATTAAGCAAAGCCAAGATAAAAGGAGGTATGGCTTACTTCAATCCAATTGGGTTAGAGCTAAATCAATGCTAACTTGCAGTTTTTGTTTAGATTCAGTCTATCTCTGATTTATCTGTCTCTAGGGCATGGCCCTCAAGGGCTTTAAATTGAGAGCCTATTTGTGCAGGAGGGCCATCATTGTCTGTTCAAAAAGAAGAGATGGAAGAAAAAAATCTCTTCTTTGTCTTCCAGGGCTTTTCCTATTTAGTGTCTTAGATCTCTATGAAACTTTCAATTTAACTTTAAGCTTTCACTTTAACAAATACCTGTAAGGAGAATCATCCCTGTGTTTAAGGTCCTTCAATTTCCAATATGATTGCAGGCCAAAGGAGCCTTCTAAAACTTCTCCTATTTTCACTGTCCCCACTTGGAATTCCAGCTTCTTTTGAGTTCCTAGCATAAACAAGGAACACTGTAATCAACAGTTCACCTCTACACAGTTTTTTTGCCCTCTCTGGAATGTTACCCCTCAACTTCTTTTACTTCAGCATTTCTTTAATGGCATTAAACAGAAATTTCTTTGAAGATTTTGGTCTTTTCTCTTAGTTACTGACAAGGGAGTGGGAGTGTTGGCTAGTCAAAAACTACAGTTTTATATAGACCACGTTTTATACTGCCAGAACCATTTGGCAAGTTTCATTAAATAGTTGAGATATAAACTGGACTTGGAAGAAAGTACACAGTTCATTAACAATCTAATTGCCATTGAGATGCTGGCTGCCTGGTTGTTTGCTGATAAGCTACAGACATTTGTTCTTAAAAATTTAATTAAAATGGGTTCAGAATCCCATCCTGGCAAGACCAAGATTCGCTCCAAAACTTCTCAGGATTTTGAGAGTAGGTATACAACATTGTCACTCTTTGTGCCATTTACCAATTCAATCAAATTTTCCCTATTTCTCTGGCTTTTGTTTTCTCGGTTACTCTTCCATGCCTGCTATGTGCTCAAAGCACAAACTATTAGCGAGAATAGGGGTGAACAGAGGGCATGGAAAGAGCAGCCCAACTTGACAAATATCTGATAGATAGGGATAACAGAATTAAGGAAAACATAGCCTAAAAAGTGATGTCAAACTCATTATTTTACAAAAATATTTACTGAGATAACATGTACAGCTAAATAAATATAACCTATGGATGGATCCTAAAAAATTACCTCCAAAGCAGGGTAGCTTTGAGAATCATAAGAGGAAATTTCAGTACTAACCCAACTGAATTTTACTATATTGAAGAAATCTCTGGGAATCAGAACTCAAAGAACTTCCCTAAGTGGAAAATCACAGAACACTGCAGAGTCATGCAGGTTGAAGAAGAGAGGCAGTTAACATATACTGAGGTGTACTTAAAAGTAGAAAGAGAAAACCATACTTAAAAAAAAGATTTTTTGAGTTGATACATGAAAGTATTACCAATTTAAAAATTCTGGAAAGATGATACATTTCAAATGGACACTGCTGAATTCTGAATTAGTAACCAGGAAGAGCATAAAGGAGGCTACACTGCCCAAGAGAACAGTGCTTTCTCCATCATTCCTTCTCTTGGTGACCTGGGAGTTAGAGTCAGTGTCCTTGGGCACCTCTCTGCTCATTTGAGTCTTGTGGCATTTTGCTACCTCTCCTGGCTCCTATCACGTACCACTTACTTCCCTTTTTCACCAATGTATTGGGAGCACTTTCTCCATCTATACTTGGAATCATAACTCTGGGACAATTCAGTGCCCCAAAGAACAAACTGACCAGCACTTCAGTCACCTAACACCCAATACCCCCACAGTCATCAACCAGAGCAGATGTATGATTTAAAATGAGAGAAGTAGTTATATGACACCCTGTACTTCCCTCATCATAGCTCATATCACACTGTGGGCTCTCTCCTCTTTTAGACCGTAAGCTCTATGAGGACAGGGATTTGTGCCTGACTTATTTACTGCTATATTCCTAACTGCTACCATACTGCCAGACACAGAGAATATTTTCAATAAATATTCATTAAATTAAAAAAATGAAAGAAAAGGTAGCTACATAAGCAACATAGAAGAATGTTTTAGAGTTAGACTTTGGAAACAGGTTGCTTCAATTTGAAACCTGGTTCCTTTGCTGATTATGTGTGAGGCCAGGCCAAGTTCTGGCTCCCAGTGTGTCTCAGTTTCCTCTTTTGTCAAATGCAGATAGGGAGGCAATTATTACTGCTTCATTCTTATAAGGAGAGAACAAAATATAAAGAATTTGAAATCACACACAAAGTGCTACAAATTATAAAGAGTGCACTGATGATAACTGAAAATTAAATAAATAGATGGAAAAAATAATAATGAAATATCTGAAGGAATTACTTTGAGTAAAGAAATATACAGGTTTAAGATTCTAAAATATGTATGTAATCCCAGAGAAATTCCCTAACTTGTGAAGTACATTTACAAGATTCTAGACAATGAATTAAAATTATAAAGAGAGTAAATGGCACTGAAGTACTCATTTGCAAAATTACAAACTAATAGTCAATGACATGTTAGCAGTTCTTGAAAAAACAAAATACAATAAAATAGATCTATTTACAATAACATTCATGTGACAATAAGGAAAGTATATTTTAAAATACTAAATGCTTCAGAGAATATAAAAATTGTATCAATTATTGCAAAATTCCTCTTTTTTTGGATTTTTAGGGCCACACCTCTGGAGGTTCCCAGGCTAGGGGTTCAATCAGAGCTACAACTGCCAGCCTATACCATAGCCACAGCAACGAAAGATGCGAGCTATGTCTGCAACCTATACCACAGCTCACTGCAACGCCAGATCCTGAACCCACTGAGCAAAGCCAGCGATCCAACCTGCAACAGCATGATTCATAGTCGGATTTGTTTCTGCTGTGCCATGATGGGAACTCCAATTATAGGAAAATTCCACTGACAAAATATTTAAAGCTAGCAGCCAAATGAAAATAAAACAAAAATAAATTTCAGAAAAGTAAAGATAATTAAAATAAATATACTTAAGTATTATAAGGAAATGATTTGTGTTGTTATATTTCACATAAAAGCAGTGAAAATATTGTTATAGAATTGTATTTTAGGAAATACAATAGTTCTTAAAGAATGTCTATGTAATGTACTTTGAATATTTTTAATAAGAATATACTCACGTATCAAAATTAAAATGAATAAAAACATCACACACACACACACACACACACACACAGCCTTATCCTCTTCTCTGACATTTTACATTGGCTGCCCAGAATGTTCTACTCCAGCCTCACACTATATTACTATTCACCACCATTCTCTTCATTCTTAAAATGTTTTTCCTCTGAAAGAAATTCTATAGTCAGCTCTTAAGTTAACATTGTTTTTCTCCTGCCATTCAATCTTCAAGGCTCTATGCACTGTCTGTGTAGGAGGCAGTGATCTAAGCTGTCCAGAATGCAAGAATTAAAACACACAACTCCTGCTGTCAAGGGACTTCCCATCTATTTGGGAAAATAAAGATATGAAGTGTAACTTGCAACTGAAGGCTGTGACATGTGTTACTTTAGAGAAGTCACTAAAAGTCATATCTTTAAAAGAATTGGAACATGATTTGACTTGGGGCAGGGCAAATCAGAGAAGACTTTTTAATTAGGTGGAGAATGAAGACAGCATGGAGATGACAGAATGCAACATTAGTCCTAAGAATTTAGCCAGGGAGATGTAGCAAAACCAAGATACAGGCGTTTTAATTCACTGTTAAAAACACTAAGTATTAAATACTATGATACATTTGGTGCTCCCCCAAAATAAATAAGATACTCTGCCATTAATCCTTTTGTTGCTCTACTACTAAATTGTATTGAAAGGAAAAAATTGTACTAAACAATGATCTTCAATATGTATCTGGCAAGTTATGACCCCTTACTTATTAAATAGGAAACACAGCAATTAAAAATTGTATTACCTTAAACCAACAATGAAAACATGATATGTTTTCTGATTAAAGTGTAGTATTTCCTACAACTATATTCCCTTCAATTTGTGATAGCTAAACTTTTCATTCTGACATCAAAAAGTTAATTGTATAATTTCAACTTTTAACCAAATATCTATAGCAAATGAACTATAGTCGCGATGTGAGGCTAGGGTTACTCCTGAGGTCTGTGCATACAATACCTTTTTTCATTATTTTTGTAGTAGAAAAGTATAGCCTAATCCACCAATATCAAATCATCATTAGTCTACAAGTCTGTTCTGCTTCATGATCTTTAGGCTGCCTCTTTAGGGACTAGGTCTTATTTGATGCAAGGAGAATTACCATACTAATTCCTAGGCTTAATTACAGTTGTCAAGTGCATTTGTAAATCTTACAGATTTTAGTAGGGGAAGAGGTCTTTTTTTACTATGCATATATTTGTATCTCTGTTTGCAGGGTTCTAAATCACATCTAATGTGCTTTTCTGACTGAAAATTCTCATCATAATTATGTGGGTAATTTGCTATCAAGAACACTTGCTACCTATGTCTCTAGGTTTTCTTCTTTAGATATGTGTTTTCCATTTCTGTAGACATTTTCAATCTTTAAAAATGAAAAACAAAAGAGAGAATGGAGTCAAATAGCACATTCTTTTTAAAATAATGAACAAACTGTTGAAAATGACCATTTTCAATTACATTAAACAGAAGATAATATAGACTGTCACTTTCACCTCATTACAGTATTTAAAATGTTTCCCCCTTGGTTTTATTACTTTTTATTATTTCTTTGTAACATACTTCTAAAAATGAAGGTCACATTATTTATAAGTTTCACAATTTTTAGCAAAATACTTAATAGCCATTGTCATAAAATATTGTCTTTGTGGTGTTTGGATTTGGTGAACAAATATCTAACAAATATCTAAATTCACATTGCACTGATCTTAAAGGAAGATTTTCACATTTGAATATGAGCTGTTAAGAAGATGTATTTGAGGTCTTTTCTTTCACATTTCACACTCCACTGGTAGTGAAATGCAGTTATTTAGTTTGATACGTTTTGGTAACCACAAGAGATTTTATGTTTATTTTGTACTTCCTTGGCATCGTTGCATCCCTAGTTGTCAATATTCCCAACATTTATTTTTGTCCTTCAAATGAGAGCTCACAGCTGGTGGTGTAATGTGCTTAATTTCTCTATAGATTATAACCATTTAAAATTCTCTTTTTATCCACAGGGGTTCAAGAGACCTTGTAGTGTTTCTCCCATTCCTAAATAAAATAGCACACACAGTCTGTCCTGAGAGTATAGTTGCAAGTGATGCCTCAAATATCCTCTCGTGGGTGTAGGAGCAGCTCTGCCCAGAGTCCCCACAGTCAGTGATAAGGCTGAGATGTGCTGTTTTTGTTCAGCTATGCATCTCCTTTCTCATTCGGGTCAAATCTCGGTATTCACTCACAAGCATCTATCCAATCATATTTGATAGAACCACACTATCCTTTATGGGAGGGGGGAGATTCAAAGCTTGACTAGTGACTAGTGAGAAGGCAAAGAGTGCATAAGCCATCATGACCCTAAAATGTGAAAGTGTGACCTCCAAATGTAATGGTTTGTTTTAGTGAGTCTTTTGTTCTACATAGAAAAATATTAGAATTCCCACTGTGGCTCAGTAGGTTAGGAAACTGACTAGAATCTATGGGGATGTGGGTTCAATCCCTGGCCTCACCCAGCGGGTTAAGGATCTGGCATTGCTGCAAGCAGTGGTGTAGGGTGCAGATGCATCTCAGATCCAGGATTGCCATAGCTATAGTGTAGGCTTGCAGCTGCAGCTCCGATTTGACTTCTAGCCTGGGAATTTTCATATGCTGCAGCTGCAGCCTTAAAAAGAAAAAAGAAAAAGGAAAAAAAAAAGTATGCTTTTATTTTCTCCTTAGTGACTTAACCTCTGTTGATTTTTAAAAAATTCTACGTATTTTTTCCTAATGAGTTTGTCACGCTGCATCTCTCATCACCTTCTTATACTCCTACTCACACTGACAGCAAAAGAAAAAAAAAACGCAAAATGAAACAAAAAAGCTGATACATATTCTAAGCAATAAAAATGACTAATTTTACCATTCCATGCCACTTTGTTTTTCTTCCCCATTGTGAAAATGTAGGTTACATACTTTTGGCTTAATTCCGTCCTTGCTCAGAATCACATAATGCTGCAGGAGTCATCAACTCTACCTCTGCTTTAAGGCAGAGGGAACTTTAAAACAGGATTTTAAATAATTGTAAAAACAGGATTATGTGTTCACTTTTTAAAACTCTCTAAGGATTTATCTTTACAGTTTCCTTCAGTGTTTATAAATATCATGACTCCAAACATAATTTATTGTACTTTGACTCATCCATTTCCCACTTAAAAATATGGTATTTGTTAAAGGTACGTGATAAATAATGACTAGAGGGTTTCTCCTGAGGTTCATATTCCTTTTTTTTTTGTAAACTACTGCTCTTATCTGTACTTTAGAGTTTCTTCAAATATTATATTACTGACATGCTTATGAATTATTTGAATTTGGGGTTGGATTTCTATTTTAAAAACTCTTTTTTTCTTATCACTGTATTCACCTAAGTTAATACCTTATGAAAAATTATATGTTTTCTCATGAGCAGATTTCCTGACATTCTTCAAGGTTCATATTTTTGTTTTATATGTATTCATGTTCTCATTTTAAGTCACTAGTCTACAGAGTCTTATATATCATAAATAGGCATAATTAATAGCAAAGAGAAGGAATGAGCAGTATTCAAAGTTTTTTTTTTCTTTTTTTTTGGCCACCCTGTGGCATATGGAAGTTCCTGGGCCAGAGGTGAGATCCTAGCCACTATTGTGACCTATGAAGCACCTGCAGCAACATGGGATCCTTTAACCCACTATGCTGCACTGGCAATTGAACTTGCACTCCTTGGAGCTTCAGAGATGCTGCTGATCCAGTTGCAACACAGAGGGAACTTTTCAAATGTGGTTTTAATAAGTTTATAATAGATGGTAGCTTCTTCTCAGAAAGAGATATTTTCCTCCTTTGAGGGGGAGAATAAAGCTCAAAAGAAAGTAGCAAAATTGGAGTTCCCATCATGACGCAGCGCAAATGAATCTGATTAGGAACCACGAGTTTGCTGGTTTGATCCCTGGCCTTGCTCAGTGGGTTCAGGATCTGGGATTGCTGTGAGCTGTGGCGTAGGTCACAGACTTGGCTTGGAACTGGCGTTGCTGTGGCTGTGGCATAGGCCTGCAGCTGTATCTCTGACTAGACCGCTAGCCTGGGAACCTTCATATGCCATGGGTGCTGCCCTAAAATGACAAAAATAAAAGAAAAAAGAAAATGGCAAAATAAACTTAGAATAGCTACTCTATAGCATCTAATAAAATATGGATTTTAATAAATTTATTACTAGTCTCCTATGATAACAAAGTCAAAGTTACATTACCTATGGTTATAACTATTTACCAACCCGCATTACTTATGAATCTGATATCAAGATCTTTAGACAATGGATGTTTGTGTTTATTTAGGATTTTAAAATTATCAAAAAGGAGTGTGGCATATTGTCAAAGGGGTGACCTTCAAGGGTGCAAATAGGAACATAATGATATTGGATCATTCATTTGCGGTTTGGCAGAAACACACCTGAGGCCAGGAGGAGGTTTATAAACTTAAATGAACAGGCAGAATCCAGGGTCTTAAAAGTGAGATTAGGGCAGTTCTAAGATTAAAAGAAGTGGATGTTGGTAACAGGAGAAAATAATAGACCTTCAGCAGAAATCATGAGGAGATCAAGATAGATTAGTTCATTTCAGTTTTAATTTCTTAATACATGACAGAATAACAAGGAAACTGTAACAGAAGTCAAGTTCCTGCTGAGCATAGTTCAAATCGCTACTTATCAAGTACCTATTATGTGAAAAGAATTTTGCAGGAAAGCAAAAGATCATTGTTTCCTGCATAGGCTCTAATAATAGTTAAATTACAAATGGATCATGTTGCTGCTGGAAGACCAGATAAAAATGAAAACAATATGAACTATGCATATTTATTTGCCTGGTGGAAATTAAGGTTATGTCTCCTAGTTTAATCTTCAGACAGATTTAAAAAAAATAGTTCAATTTGAAAACCATATCTGAAGATCTAAAATGCTTCTGCTGTTAAGATAGATTTGGAAATATTATTTTAATCATTTACTAGGCTATACTTATGATAAAGTTTTTCTTTATGACTGCATTATCGAATAAGGAAACCACTGAAATGGCAGGAAGTATATGGGCATCTAATAATTTAAGGGTTTTGAAGAACATGGTTTTAATACTTTCTAAAATATAAGGTAATTTTGGAGTTTAATATAGGATTTGGTTTTTGCTCCAGGGAATATTTTTAAATCATGCCTTATTTTAACTTAAACAGTGCTATAGTTTATGAAAATAGCATGGAGATTAGAACCCTTCAATTTCTTTCAAATTATTGAACAAAGAAATAATACAGCAGGTACTATTAGTTCAAGAAAATTATATCTGGAAGAACAATAAAGAAAATCGTATCTAAGGTTTAGAAGCACTTTATTACTTGTATTTTACTATTGTATTCTGTAGCCTTCAGTCCTTGTAGAAATATAGAGGCTGAAAGTATACCTACTTATATGACCTTATATTTTACCATGAATATTTTTTTGTGAAAGACCCCCCCCCCATTACTGATTATGAAATCCCTGGACTTCTTATAGCTACAAAAATAAATTGTTGATACTCTTTTTCAAAGTTCTTCAAATTTCGATTCTTTCAGTCGTGACAATGATATTTTTAAATATCTACATGAGTCAACTATTATATATCTGTATGGTGGTCTCCCTACTTGCTATTATATATGCCCATATCTTTTTATAAACCAGAAATGGGATATACAACAAAATAAATAATGCACTATCATCTATTTTGAAAGATTAAAACACTTTCAAGGCTATTTCCACATTACATCAGGAATATAGCTGCTGGGAATGTCAGGAATATATTGATCATATTCGGAAACGGGTTTATTACTAAGAGAAGTTCCCATTTTTTTCTGGAGAATTTCTAAGATACTTTGGATACTTAAATTCATACAAGACATGAAGAATTCTCACACTCTTTGTTTCAGAATTTCTTCATATGATGTATTTTTCTAACTCATCACTGTCAAGGTCTTCTAAATTGGGTTAATACATCACTTCTAAGAAAGTAGACCCAAACTTATGTATAGTATTCCAGTGAAGTCTTCTCAATAAAGAGATGCATAGAGCTTCCATGTCTTCATTGAATGCTTCTTAGATTGCTTTAGGTCTATTGCCTCATTGCTTCATTCAGATAGTATATATATTTGAAAATGTTAGCTGTTACTCAAGATTTCTCTTGTATGATACTTTCCAAAGTTTATTATGTAACATACATCTTTATTGCCTGTCTTTTTGTTTAAGGTTTTCATGCTAGCTGTTCAAAAATCTGCTAGAATCCTAATCCAATACTTTAGCCATATTGGTTTGGCTTCCAAGTGTTCTAAATCTTTTGTCTTCATCCACACTCCTCTTGAGAGTTAGCATTAAGGACGAAGTGTGAGTACACATTACTAGACTGTCCTTTATTTGACATCGATATTTAGCACTTCTTATTCAAATATTTTTATATCCTACTATGGTTTCTGTTTATTCAGTTCATATTGGCTTTTTATTCACTTTATACAAGACTTTTTATAATACTTGGTTTATTTTTTAAAACATTATATTTCAAGTTTAGAGATTTGGCATTGCTCTTATCACCTAATATTTCAGTTTCAGCATGACAAATTTTATTCACAAGAAGTATACATTGTATATGTATATGTATGTGTGTGTATATACATACATATACATATATATACACACACATATATATATATTCTTATCCATTTCATTTTACTTCAGTTTTCTTGTTCAAGTTCCGTGAGCCTACTACCAAGTACATTTTCTGCTGTTCCAGTAAAGTACACAGTATCCCCTGTCAAGAGCTCAAGAGCTCATTATTCTGCTGTACTAAGCCTTTCTAGGTGGGAAGCTCTTTGCTTCCTGAATCCTCTTTTCTTTGAGAAAGTCAACCTTCAGCTGGAAAAACGAAAGAGTATTTTCATGTCTCCATGTCTGAGAGCTTTCTTGTTGAAAACTTAAAGTACCGTAGAAACATACCCTGTCTTTCCTTTTTTTTTCTGATCATGTTTTGGATTGCATTTCCAATAAATAACTTGAAAAAGAGCATGCTTCCAGGGGGTGCAAAGTGGACACTGGACTAGAGCCATAAAAGGGAGTGCTCACTACCCCTGCATGCTACCTGGTCATTTCATGCACTGTGATTGTAACTGAGAGCAGGGACCATGTCTTGTATCTCATCTTCAGAGGACCAGCAGTTGAAATGCTCAAACACGTCTGTGCTTTTGAATACTGGTACATAACTTTTCCTTAAATTAAGAAATTGTGCAAGTTTGTATTAATCTTGATGGAACATCCTACAAGGGATGGATGTGCTGATTCAAAGGTTTCAAAGATTTGGGGGAAAGTACCTGTAACTGTTATACTCTTAAAACACATGTGATGCAGTTTCTCCTCTTTTTCTTTGATCATTCTGAAACCTGCTTCAGAGTAGGCAATTAATATACCTTTAAAAAATTTTCTCTTCTACCAGGTAAGAGGATATTTTTAGTAACTTGTTAGGTTATTTATTTTTATGTTATTACAAACCTTCAACACAATACATTTGTGGGTGTTTTATGTGTATATGTAATTTTTATTTACATCTGTAATATAAATTATTCATGTTTTATTATCTGTATTACATTGGGTCTTTGAAAAATGTATTATCTTTCTACTGCATTAGTTGCAATGTATAATCAAGAAAATATAGCTGTAAGGTATTGTATCATAATACATAGGTATTGACTATCATAAACATCTCATAAGTAATAGGATTCCAATTTTCAGAAAAAAAGAAACTGATACAAGGAAAAGAATCCCTAAAAGTGATTGTCCAATGATTTATTAATTTTTTAGATAAAATAATTAAGTCATAGGTGTGGTCATAGGTTGGATCCCCTGGGAAGCAGGCTCTGAATTGGAGTTTTGAGAAAAGGATGGTTACTGGAGTGTGCCCTTTTGTGATGGAAACATGTGGACCACACTGGGAATGGAAGAAAGAAGGACAGAGTGAGAAATTGAACTGACATACAATTTTAAAGTGTCCATAGCTGATCTCAAGGGAAAGCTCAAGAACTAAATTTACCCTTCAGGATTTTCTGCATGCAGCAGAAATGGGTCATTGGTTATGTGTTGATTCAGAAGGTGTGACCTTGGGGCAAATGGCCGTCTACAGCTAGGGCAACAAGTCATTCTACACAGGGATTTTGAGCAGCACATTCAAGTGTGAACCAAAAGGGTCTTCTAGCAAATAGACACAGAATGAGGAATCGCAATGTTAAGGTAAAAACAAACTATGTGTACCTGAGGCCACTGGGAGCAAATAGAAGTGAACTAACAGAGGAGAAGCAGCATGACATTGTGGTTTTGGAATTTCTTGGGTTGTAGCTTGATTATTCACTAGCTTTGTGATTTGGTGACATGTACCCTCTGGGATTCAGATTATTTATTTTAAAATTATTATTCCTGGTAAAAATGATTTTCTGCAAAATGTAAGGAATTTAACATCCTCCCCCTTAGAGGGTTGTATGGATTGATTAAAACACATCATGTGATCATTTACTATAGTATGTAGCATTTTAAAAGTACGTGAAAATGGAATTAACTCTTTTCTTCATCATTACCTTTTCCATGGTGTGCCCACTGTAACAAGAGTACTTCAGATTACAAGTCTAAAGCACAATTGATGGGATGTCTTCATAAACACATGATCAGTATCAATGTTTCTTACACATTTTTGTATATTAGCCTCACCTGAATAATTTGCTAAAATGTATAATTCTATCTAATATAAGTCTATGCTTTATATTCGGAGTCACTAGGTTTGGGGTAGAGGCCACTGGTTCATCCAATGATTTGGTATCTATGTATCCTTTTCCATCCTTTGGCTATTATGTCCATGCCCAAAAGGCTTATTGCTTCCTACCACCCCTGTCACCCACTATCTCCCCTCCAATTTAGTCCAGGCCCAATTAATTTTTCACTAAGTTTCCTCAAATTGAGAACCAGTATTAATTAGTCATTAATAATGTTCCCTTCATGATCCCTTGTCCATTTCAGAAATGGAAAAATAAAATCACACATGCCCATTTTATCCATTAAAGGAAATGTGAATCTTTAATGGCGGCTTTACTAAGTACATTTTGTTCTGCTTATGTCTGTCATAGATAACACAGCCAGCATTCTGACAAGGCGGAGGAGATTTAGTCGAACTATTCAGGATGTGTATTATCTCCCCATTATGATCTCTGATGGTGGAATCCCCTCTCTCAGCAGCAGCAGCACCCTCACCATCAGGGTTTGTGCATGCGAGAGAGATGGGCGCGTGCGGACCTGCCATGCAGAAGCCTTCCTGTCCTCGGCTGGTTTGAGTACAGGAGCCTTAATCGCTATCCTTCTGTGTGTTGTTATTCTCCTAGGTAAGTCATTTTAAGTCCTAACATAAGATGGAAATTCTAAGTGTACCCTTCACTGGTGTGTTAGAAAAGAGAAAGAGACAGAGACACAGCAAGAGTCATTTTGACAAAACCTTAGAATCAGGAATGCATTATGTGATAACAAAATATGGCTGCACTGATTTTCTCTTAATTAACTTTCTCAATATCATAGTTAATCTATAAATAATTTGGTTTAAATGTGAAGAAAGACAATAGTTTGCATTTATTAGCCCCAAATTCCCAATCCATCCCACTCCACAATGAGATCCTGCTGTATAGCATTGGGAAGTATACACAGTCACTTATGATGGAGCATTATAATTTGAGAAAAAAGAATGTATACGTGTATGTGTGACTGGGTCATGTTGCTGTACAGTAGAAAATTGACAGAACACGGTAAACCAGCCATAATGGAAAAAAGAAAAATCATTATAAAATTTAAAAAAATGTGAGGAAAGAGTTGAAACATCAGAAGAGGGATGGGATAAGAGAAATATTTTTGGAAAGGATCTATTTTAGAAATAATTGATATTAAATATTCTAAATCCCATATTGAAAGAGCTTTTACAATTTATTTCAGAGAACATAAGTGGCATCATTCTACAATGAATCTGAATACCAATTAAAAAGAACACATTTCTTATAGAAATTTCTATCAGTCTAAAATGTTAGTTGGTCATCAAACTTAGCTGAATTTTAAAGGAGTGAGTCTAAATAATTTTGGCTTCAGAGATATCAAATTTTAAATTAAAACTAATAGAATTTTTTAGTTTATCTTTGCATAATATTGCATTTTAATAGAAAATAAAATATTTACTGTAATTTTTATATTATCTTTTTAATAACTGAACTCATCACAATTGCATTTGGAATAATATTACTAGAAACTTTTTAGAATCACTATACAAAACAGGACAGTGGATCCATATTTTTTTTATAAGAAAGGCAGATATAATATTTTGCTTTACTTTTTAAATTTTATTTTTATTTATATAAATTTTATATATATTTTTTTGCTTTTTTTTAAGGGCCGCAACCACAGCATATGAAGTTCCCAGGTTAGGGGTGGAATTGGAGCTACAGCTGCTGGCCTACACCACAGCTGCAGCAACTCAGGATTTGAGCTGTGTCTGCAACCTACACCACAGCTCACGGCAACACCGGATCCTTAACCCACTGAGGGAGGCCAGGGATCAAACCCACATCCTCATGGATCCTAGTCGGGTTGTTATGCTGAGCCACAAAGGGAACTCCAAAGGATCTTTTCCTTTATAATTTAAAATGGGTGCATGTGTATTTTCCCAGTATGTTCTTACCCTCTAGCTTTGTTCTAGCAGTGTAAAGAGAAGTTTAAAGCAAGAGTGTCCCACCATAAAATTTGCATTTTGAAAAAAGAAATGAATGAAGCAGAGAACAGCCCTCATGATGGCAAGAATGCATGCAGGCAAACCAATTAGGAATATGACATGCGTCTCACTCAGACATAGCTTAATTTGGACCAGCATACTCAGAAGTGGGGCTAAATAACTGGTGATAATATCAAGACATCTTAGGTAAAATAAAAAATGATCTTGGGCAATAGGATGCAAATCACATGATGAAAATATTTACCAAAATCTTCATTAAGTGGGCTAAACACCTTAGCACAGGTCCTTGTGCTCAGCACATAGTGAGGCCAAACAAACTGAAACATCAGTTTGGAGTAGAGAAAGGGTTATTGCGGGGCCATGAAAGGAAATGGGTGGCTTATGCCCAAAATATATCCCAAACTCCCCAAACTCAAAATTGTAAAGCCTTTTAAAAGCCAAGCAGGGGTTGCACAGTAAGTGATACATTAATGCACAACTCTGATTAGCTGATGGTTGGTTAACAGAGTGATGTCATGGGGTCACATTATCAATCCTTAGGCACCAGTAGTTCTGAGAATTCATGAACATCTAGTAGTTAATTTCTTCCACTTGGTGATGGTTTTAGTATCTGTAAAACAACTCAGGAAATATTCATCAGATACTATTATCTAGGTACCTCAGAGAGGAGCTAAAGCACAGGATATCGGGAAGGGCCTGCCCCAGGAAGGACCCTGAGCATAGAGTCCTGCTCAGTTACACACATAAAATAGCTAAACTTTCTTTTTTAAGTGACCCAGTATAAACTACATAGGTTGACTGAATTAAAACAGTATCAAAGAAGACTTTCCATCTCTTGCTGAATGTGGGCCCTGATCTTCCCTGACCTGGAGGCCACCAGAATTGCATTTTGTTGAAGTCAAAACAGAGACAGAATATAAAGAGAAAGAGGATAACCTTTGATTGAGTGTGACAAACTCCACTGGGATTGCTAAATCAAGCAGGATGAAATAGCAGAGAAAGCAAAGGAGAAATAATAGAAGCAACAAAATTAGTAAAGCATAATTTCCTAAAAGTCAAAGAAAATAAGTGTATCAAAGAGGATGGAGCATTCAACAATGTTAAAACCTGCTCAAAAGTTAAGTAAATTGTGGAGTAAAAAAGCTTCAGTTGAACTTCATGGAGCATGGTGGAACAATTTCATTGGAGTATGGCCGTTTGTGGTAGAAGCCTGGCAGAGATAGCAGCCAGGAAAACCAGGCTTTCTGGATTTTATTCATTTACATATTGACTATTTAAATATTTTTGCTATTTTATTTAGAAATGAACAACTTACCTTTTTGTCTTTGAAAATTAAAACTCCCAAACCACAAACCAAAAAAAAGGACAAAATGAAAACTCAGAGGAATAAAAACAATTACAAACATTAAATCCTCTGGGATTCCTAACTGAAAATGCAAAGAATAAAACTCAGTGACATTTTATGAGTCAACTATACTTCAATTAAAAAAATTCTAACATTAATATAAGTTCTTCCAGAGTCTTTATTCTGAAAGATATTTCATTTCAGTTGGTGGAAGTAACTCCTTTTGGATTTTGTTTTTATTTATCATCATAAAATTATTTTTGCATACTAAGATGAAAACCTTTAAAAACTGAAAAGCATCAGTATAAGGTACATTTAGGTGCATTAGGTAAAATAACATTATTTCATGAAATGATACATCCCTTTAATTGACTTTATGAAAATGTTGTTTCCCCTCTGGGATAAATAAGAGAACATTTCTAAATTTTATGTTCTCCCTCAGGGCTAATGAAACAAGGGTGCTATTTGGTCTTTTGGCTACTCTAATTTTTAGTAAAATTCAAATGTGTATTTATAGTTTTATCCAAAGGTTGCAGAATTTCTTAAGCTTAGGTTTAAACAATCAATATTTATAGTGTCAGTGTCATTGATATTTGTCATGGCATTGTCAAGGTTCTTATAGTTATTCAGGAAATATCTAGCCCACAGACTCAAAATATCATTTGTAATTTTGAAATAATATTGGTTAATATGTGAGCTCATTGTTTTCAAGAAAAATATCAATGACACCAGAGGTAGCAATATTTTATCTTAAAACTTGTTATTCTAAAATAGCATTCAACCTTAACGGCTAAATAAATTATGAAATTAATATTTTCATACTGAAAAATATTTTAATTAGTAGCTGTTTGTTTATAAAAATGACTGTGATCATGGAAATTTAGCCCTTGTTTTTCCACTAATTAATTGGGTGATCTCAGAGATCCATTCAGTCTCTCACTTATTCTGAATCTGTGACAATGAAGTTTTAACTAGAATGACCTTTGGGTCATCTGTAAAATTGTGTGGTGCTTAGTTATGTTTTATTATAGGTTAAATATGATTCAATATTCTACAGTGTTGTCAGACTCCATCTATGTATAGAATTGATTATCAGAAAATGATGCTTGAAAACCAAAGGGCCTGACTTTAAATGCTACATGTATACATTGTGAGTTATATTTTGTGAGGATTACATTTTTCAGATCCATTTTATGGAGTGGATAGGAGAGAATTTAGAGTGAGCCTTCACAGTGCAATCAGTATGGTACTGGGGGGAGAGGTGGTTGTTGGATCCTCTTGCCCTCCTAGAGATCTGACATTTCTTTCCCCACCCCGTTACTCTTCAGAGGAACCAGAACTGTTGGCAGAGCAAACCTAAATCCCACTTGGTGCAAGAGATCATTGAATCAGGATCGGCATCAGACCTCTTCCAGCTACCCTTGAGGTCCTGTGTAGGCAGCTGACATAGATAAGTCCACCACATAGTTTGCTCCTGCTCTTGGATGTAAATTTCCTTCTAAATGGGGATCCAGGTGGATGTGATGAGAGGAGGATGAGGGACTAGGGGAGGAAGTGGAATTGATGAGAAGATAACTGCCAACTTGTTTGCCATCAGAGGTATTTTACAATGACCTTCTGGGCTCCCCTGGGCTTGAAAAAATAAGTTGTAGTGAGAAATGTCATTATCAGTTATGACTCAGAAGTGAATAAAAATAACCTCCCTGATTTGGGCCACCTCATTCTACCAAATTTAGTGCTAACATATGATGGCATAAAAAAGAATCAAGTGATATTTAGGGGTAAAAAAATCTGCTATGTGAAGTATTTGGGGGAAGTATGTTAGGAGTCAGTACATAATGTATTAAAATTAAGTTATGAAAACTCAAAGCCCCTTAGTACTCCAAGCACTGGAATGATAATATAAATAAGTAAATAAGATATAGGAGAAAACAAATAGAAAACTGTTTCCACAAATTTGAATTCCTTTGTGAATAAAATAACTTAATGACACCATAAATTCATTTAAATTTTTTTAATATAAAAAGAATCACATGGCTTTAAAATCCTGGCCAATCTTAAAGAGGAGAAAAAAGAAATATACCAACAAAAATTAAAATATTCATGAAAATAAAGATATGTCAAAAATACTACAGTTTATTGAGTTTCATTCCAGATTATATACCAGAAGTCATTTATAATATAATTTTGAACAAAGGACAGCCCTTTATCTCTTTTTTTAAATATAATACCATGGCTCTGTCACATTATATTTTCTCATATGAACCAGTGAGAGAAGCTCTACCTTGTTATATGTGAATGGTTTGATAGATTATTGGGGACTTATTTCCATTTACTTATTTCCTGCCAGTTTTTAAATAAGGACTTAACTCTCAAATATATATTTATAATTATTTTCTTCACTCATTCTCTTTTAGTAAAGGTGGTCTTGGAATTTTTGGGAAAAAAGTTTAGCTTTTAAATATTAAAAGATGGTTTTGGAGTTCCTGTCATGGCTCAGTGGTTAATGAACCCAACTAGTATCCATGAGGATGCGGGTTCAATTCCTGGCCTTGCTCAGTGGGGTGAGGATTTGCCATTGCCATGAGCTGTGGTGTATTAAAAAGACAAAAAAAAAAAAAGAGAGAGAGAGAGAGATGGTTTCAAGAAAAATTAGGTGTTTGCTATTACTAATAGCCATTAGCTTATTTGAAAAAAGTAAAATTATTTTCCCAGTGAGGCTATTACTATTCCTGAAGATTCACTTAACACAATGCCATATTATCAATCTCATGGAGATTATTCCTTTGTTCATCCACACACAAATTGTTAACGCAAAGTCTGCTGTGTACCATCTGCCCCAGAAACATCTACTAACAAACAGGAATGTAAAGCAGTTCAATAGAAGCACACCTTCTCATTCCATGCTTCCACATTTTTCTCTGATTTGATCTGAATTTGCCTTTGACTAAAGGGACCATATGTCCATATTTGTCCTGATATCCTGATGTAATTATAAGGGAAATCCCCTTCTACCCTTAAAAAATGTCCCAGATTGTAAGATTAATTAAATATTGATCTTTATATTAAATAGGTATGTAACAAACCTAGGAATCATTTGTCACTGGCCAGCAACTCTCTTTGCCCAGAAAAGAAATAGATGTAAAATTCTAAATTTGATCTTGAATAAAAGCATATATATATCAAGAATATTTTTGTAATTCTGGGGGAATAAGCAAACATGAGCTATCATAATAATAAACCCAGCATTATCCACTATGTTTCTTTAGGCAAATACAATACTGGTATTGGTGAAGGATGAAAATTACCTCCAAACTTATATTGATCACATTCTCCCTTTATACGTGCACATACATTTCCTTGACATAAATTGACAAACATTTTGACACAAAAGAAAATCACTTGACTTACTGATAAAAGTAAGACATTTTACTATAATAAATTAGGCCTTCTGTAGAAATAGATATTTTAATCCAGAACAGCCTCCTCACTTAATTACACAGATGAGCGGAAATATATAGTGGATGTTAATATAGAATGAAGGGCATATACTTGAGGATACTGCTTAGGCCACTGATTTAGAAAGATATATGCTGGATTACACTAAAATAAACAGTGAGGTATTAAATGCATATTGACTGTACTCAGTGAAAGATTTTCTCCCCCCCCCCCAAAATAAAGTGCTATTCTAGAGAATGTCTTTGAAGAATAAGTAACATGAATGGGAAACTATTGTTTTCTGTAGCAGAACATTTATGAAGCAACATCGCATGTAGCATCTGCATTTCATTTTCTGCTTTTACTGGAATCACTCCTTTCCAAACCCAACAACTCAATGATTCCCCATGTCTGCTATAATCTCCTCATTACACTTTCCCATTTCCTAGTAAAAATCCTTCTATTCCACACATTTCCAGATGATTACCTGATTGTCCCTAAAAAGGCCTTTTTTTTGCCTTTTTTTTGTCTTTTTAGAGCCACACTTGTGCATCTGGAGGTTGCCAGGCTAGGGGTAGAATCAGAGCTGTAGCCACTGGCCTACACCATAGCCACAGCAACACCAGATCTGAGCTGTATTTGTGACCCACACCACAGCTGATGGCAACACTGGATCCTTAACCCACTGAGTGAGGACAGGGATTGAACCTGTGTCCTCATGGATACTAGTCAGAGTCATTTCCACTGAGCCATGATGGGAACTCCCTGTCATTTTTTCCTCCCTTTTTTCCTGCCAGACTCTCACTTGCCTCTTCTCTGAAAAATTAGATCCCTCCCAGTACTCTCTTTCCACATACAGTAGACTTCCGGCTTGAATATCTGGTCCTCTTTCTCTCCATAGTTGCAAGACTTAAAGGCAAATATATGTTATGATATCCAGTTCAAATACAGGCTAAACTTATGTGTTGTTTAGAGGCATACATAAAAAGAGTTTAAACTACAAAGAGAAGCAAGGAAACAATAATAAAATTAAAAGTTACTTTTTAGAGGTGAGGAGTAAAATGGTGGTTTCAAGGGTGTCAAGTATGTTCTTTATTAGAGGACAGCTAACCTGGTATCTGTTGCTTTATGATCATTTGTTAAAAATTACATATAATCAAGATTGCCAGATAAAATATAGTTTACGGACATAAATGAATAGACAAAATATGATATACAAATCTGAACTTAGATAAAAAGTATACACGTGTGTATATGAAAACATATATCTACAGATATATTACATAGGACACACATATGTTATATGTATATATTATGCTATAACATACTTATTATATATATATTTATGCTATAGTATACATATATATTCCCCATGCATAACATTGGGACATATATATATTTAATGCATTCATAAGATATTTGCATATTGCATGGGACATACCCAATTTTAGATATACATACACACATACTGTATATATGCATGTGTGTATGTACACAAATATATAGTGTTTATATATACATATAGTATACATGTTTGTTGTTTCATCTCATATTATACATATATAATATGTATGTATATATTTGTGTTGTTATTCATCTTAAATCCACATTTAATTGGTTGTCACACATTATTTGTTACATCTCACAACCCTACATTCCATCTGAATATTCTTCTCTGGTTATTATGTTGTGAGGAATGTTTAAATACTAATGAACCTAATAATTATCATAAAGCCTAGAATGTCAGCTAACCAAGAAGAAAACCCTCTATAGAGATGAAGTAAAAGATATTGGGCATAATGACACAAAGTAGAAATAATTCTTTCTATTTAGTAATGGTTTAATACCATCAAATTACATAATTTGAAACTTCTGAAAAACAGCCAAAGTGAAATATCCAAGACCTATTTCTATTGATTTATCCAATGGTTACATTATTGGTCATCTATTCACTTTATACGGCAAAGTTAACTGTAATGCACAGGTCTGACAGGTCGCACAGTTCCTTGTTCTATATTTTTAAACTAATGAAGTGGAATACGGTAATGGAAACATCATCATCTTTGATGTGAGAAGCCCTAAACTACAGCCCAAGCTTTGCCACCCACCATTTGTATGATCTTCCAGTTCCATGATATTTATTCATGTCATCTCACTGTCTTAGTTTCCTCATTTAAAACACTAGGAATCTCCAGCTCTGCTTAGAGAATTGAGTAAAAAAATTATGTAAGGAGAATTGTATAACAGAAAAATTCCTATGAAACATAAATTGTGAACAAATAAAATAATATCTTTTGAAGCCTGATAAACACAACTATTGATCCATGATAATATTATTCTGAAGAATAACGGACAAAAGAGATCAACCATGGTTTCTGACAAAGCAACAAAAGGAAAGGGTTAAATGTGTTGGGACTCCTTCTTTTTATTTTACAGAAACTGAAAATATCCTTCCTATAATAGTCTATCTCCCTAGAAGGATTAAGGATCTAAAGACAGACCCCCACACACCATTATTTTTCCAGTCAAAATTTCATATTGCTTCTCCATCTATTTCCCTCAGTGTAGACACTGAATTGTTAGACTACACCATGAGTCATGAATCCTGAGAGCATAGCTGAAAATGTATCATGACATTCTGCAGAAGAACAGCGATTTCCAGTGTTTTATAGGGACCATCATTTTCTACATTCTTTGAAACATTAAAAAATCTTGCAGTGGAATTCAGAGGGTGCAGAGATTAGGGCTGCATTACCCTGAAAGCCTAAATGGAATGTAGTAACAGTGGTTGGGAATTGCTTATACCCAATCTCCAAGAATCCCCTTCTTCTTTTTCTAACTCTCCACCCTCTTTCCTTTTTTCCTTAGCAATTGTAGTTCTTTTTATCACCCTGAGACGCAGCAAAAAAGAACCCCTGATCATTTCAGAGGAGGATGTGCGGGAGAATGTGGTCACTTACGATGATGAGGGCGGCGGCGAGGAAGACACGGAGGCTTTTGACATCACTGCCTTGAGGAACCCATCTGCTGCTGAAGAGCTCAAGTATCGGAGAGACATCAGACCAGAAGTGAAACTCACTCCCAGGCACCAGACGTTGGCCACCCTGGAAAGTATAGATGTTCAGGAATTTATTAAGCAAAGATTGGCGGAAGCCGACCTAGACCCTAGCGTTCCCCCTTATGACTCTCTTCAGACTTATGCCTATGAGGGTCAGAGGTCGGAAGCTGGGTCCATCAGTTCGCTGGATTCAGCCACCACGCAATCAGACCAGGATTATCAGTACCTTGGAGACTGGGGACCCGAGTTTAAAAAGTTAGCTGAACTCTATGGAGAAATCGAATCTGAAAGAACAACTTAGGGGGGGGTCAGTTCTTGGAACCTTCTAGAATTTGCTTCCTGAGCAAGTGGAGATATAACCTCAGCAATGGCAAAGAAGAAGCTTGGAAACAGTACTTGGAACTGAGCAAGCTGAGTACAGCTGTGAGAAACAAGTGCCCTTTTCATGATGGAAACTGGGTTATTTAATCAGAAGAAAATCAAATTAAAAAAATACGGAGAAAAAGCTATTGTTTCTTGTGTATATTTTCAATTGCTCAATAAAGTCTGTGTACTGTTTAATGAAGAATACCTGAATTATGCCAAACAATGATATTTGTTTCCATATTTTGTGGTTTCCTTTCAAAAGCAAAACTAAACGAAATGGTTCACAATCACGTATGACTCTGATTTCTAGGGGTGGTGCACTGCAAAATGAAACTGGTGAAGGTAATCACGACCTCTTTTTTCCACTTTTCTGGGTGGTTTCTTGAGACCCACACCCTGTTATTGTGTGACACATATAATTAGCTTTGTCTTGTGTTGAAATGACATGAGATATTTCCAAAATACCATGCCATCATGGACTTGTATGTACCGTTTTTCTTTGCCCTCCCCAATTTTTTTCTCCATACAAAACTGATGGAGCATGGGGATTTGCTGCTTGCACTATGATGTATGCAACTTCTGTGCACCCGTTTGCACAACTGCTCTGAACTATGGAGACTTGTGGTCTCTGTCCTGCCTGCCCGCCTTTACTTTAACAGAAGAACCCCCTTCTTAAAGAAATGGATAGACTGAATGTCTTAAGATATGCTCAGATCATCTATATGTCAGGGAAAGACTTAGTTTTTAATAGTGACTACAAACTTTATCCTATACAAAGCGTTGAGGAACTCTACTCTTTCTTTGTCTCTCATTTTTTTAGTTCTTTTTTATCAGCCATTCTGATTATTCCAGTACCTAAAATTGGCTGTCCATAATTTTGCTGATTGATTTATGCTTCAGTATAATTTGTATATTTTTAACATGGAAGTCACCAAATCATGTGCGTCACTGAAAACAATGTGTTCTGAAAAGATTATCCTCCAATTTTCATAAGCTTCAGAGACTTATGATTGACTTGTCTTTATTTCTTACAGAGGCTCATACTTTCTCCATCTCACTGATTAGCCCTTTATGTTTGGAACCTAGAAAAATGTGTAGGATTAGGAGCACAAAATTAGGGGTTCACACTTATTATTCTCAGACACGTCCCCTAAAGTTACTGCGCTTCAGTGTCTCAAACTACAAAGTAGAGATGGCAGAGATTTCCCTGCCTACCTTGTTGGTTTATGTGAGGATCAATAAGCACCTGTAAAAATGTTTTCCTAACTGAAAAGTGTTCTGTTATGTAAAAGCTCACAGACACTATCTAATTTTCTAATTTCATTAGCTTATATAGTAACATACATTTTGAATAAAATACTATATTATCATGGGAGAATTTCATGAAACTTTCAACAGTGAGGCAACTGCTAACTGAACATATAAAAGCTTAATTATTTTGATTTTTTTACAAATAAGCTGTTTCTCAAAATTAATATTTTTCCCCTAAATTGTTTAGATAATAGTTCGCTGTTGCTGATATTAGCCTTGAAATAAAAATTCATAGCATTAGCAAAAATGAACACATTTATGTATTTCAGATTAATTGGAATTTTGAAACACTCAAATTAAGGTTTACTTCAAGGGAAAGGTTTTCCTTTGCTCTTTAAATGTATTATAATCTAGAGTCCTCAAAAGTTATATGACATTTTCTGTCTAATTCTGATGTGCAAATTTTGGGATTTTGACTCTGTTTGCAACTGCCCTGTGATCTTCAGTTCTTAGGTATGGGAAGTAGTAAATTTAATTTGAATATTTCTCAATTTGTGTTTTAAGCCTGAGGAATAAAATGTAATTTAAGTTTTTTACAACATTTTAGCTTTCCAGATGCTGCTTTATCATTTTTTTAATATTATAAATGGTATGCATTCCGGTATAAAGATAAATCAAAAGAGACACTCTGGGCTTTGGCGAATAACCTCTGGAGACACGTATTCTGGTTATGCTAATGCTGGACTAACATTCACCCTGAAAGAAGGGTACATGTTTGTGGATACTGGTGTTTTGAATTTTCTATGCAAAGAGGACCAGGAAAACCAGGTTTTGGAAGTCACTTAGGCTTTTGGATTTAGATTTTTGATAAACTATTCATGGCTTTTGTTTTATTTTTTTTTAATATTCATATGGCAAACTTACAGGTAAAGTCTTGAAAGATGAGAATGTGTGAATATGTTAAACCACTTACTTAAAGGTCAAGGTCCTCTGCATGGTTTTGAGTATGAAAATATATCCCTGATTTTGTAGGAAGTGCACTCCAGATCCATCTGATTTTAATAACATACTATAATAATAATGGATCACTTCTAAGCCCCTGATTTAAATCTTATATAGAGGCAAAATGGAGCTTCTGTAGTATTGAAATGATATGTTCCTATGTTGATTTATTTCAGAATTTTGTTAAGGAAAGCATTTCAAATATGATTTTTAAATAGAAATGCTGAAACTAGGCAATAATATCATTATTATAAGTATAAATGATAAATGATATAGTTATTGTTATTATAAATATTAAAAAATGAGTCTCATTTTTTACTGGGCTACTTTGGATCAAAAAGAAAATAGTGATGTATAAATGTTTTGCAAAAGGGCCAAAGTCATTTAACATTCAATATCTTGCTTTAAAAACTTCAGTTTCTCAGTGTTAAAAGATAATTCTCAGAGAGTTTAGTGGGCAACAATTTGCACATAATCTGAGCTCTCTCTAGCCACAGATAGTCAGATTACCACAGATAATCATAATTCCATATGGATTTCATGGAATCAGCTATGGAATCACTAGTGTACCTCAGCACGTTGTTAACCTTGGTTGATATTTACAGCTCTAAATAAAATATAACTTTGAAATCAATTTACTTATTTCCAATAAAAGAATTTTCTACAGACAGACCCTATTCAATGTTGTGGCTGCTAAAATAGAGGAAACACCAATAGCTATAATTTTTATCCAATATGTTTCTTAATTAGAATTTATAAATTCCAAATATACTTTGTAAAAACACAGGTCTTGCAGAAATGACTAAAGACATCATCATAGATTCTTTCTATGACACATTTGTATACACACAGATTTCAGGAGAAATTTGAAGTGGAAATTATCCTTAAGACAATGCTGTATACAAAGTTAAGTTGTGACTTTCCCATAACCAGGTATAAGAAGTAAAACATTCTGAGAAATATGGCATTCATATAACCTCACACACATACACACGCATACACACAGATATAATGTCTTCTTGAAGAATATTTAGAGAGTAAAAGAATATTCAAAATAGTGACTTAGATATTGTTATGATCCAAATATGTAATGCATACAAAATTTTAGTACTTAGCATATGCAAGATTCAGCTAGAAGTTAAGGAACTTTTTTGTGGCTTTTATTTTGTGCCTAACCTTCAGTGCTGTCCATGGTTAAGTGTATTCACAGATATGGCTTCACAGAGTAGACAAAATTATTAAATAAGTCAAAATTTTAGAAGTGATGATTTAATGGACATGATGTGGCTATTAAATGACTACCAAATGTTTGACTTAGACTCTTAGTGTCCTACAGTGTAGTTAGAATATGGATAGAAAAAGGGTCCACTCTTTAAAGCAATGCTGAAAGCTTAAATAAATGATTAATCACTGTTTTCTTTGTTTATGTATACCTGCACCCATAATTTTGATTTGCTGTCCTTTGGATTTAGTTGAATAAATAGGGAGAATACACAAAAAAATCAGGTAGTCATTCTTAGGAACAGCCATTCAACTGAGTGTGGTCATAGGAAACATGCATAGATTCAATACTTTTGAATTAGATCTTCATCTGCCTTTTAATGTAGACAGTTCTTCAGCTATCCAACAAAGCAGAACTCTGAAGGTGATTATTTTGGAAAGAGGCAAGAGTCCCATTTTGCAAACTCACATTTTACTTAGCTTCAAGGTATGGTAACATTCAATTAATTTACTTGGTTTCGATTTCAAGAACAGAATTAATCTCAGAACGTACTTGGGAGATATGTGATTCAAATTTAAATTCTCTTTTTTTTTTATCCTTTAGGATTAAAGGCAAATTAAATATTATCTGAAGGAAAAACTACTTCAACTTTTATTTTCTACCTCACCTACAGAAGGTAAATCTTTTTATAATATAGGATTAGAAATCTCATGAACCCTACTGCCAAAAGTAGTTTACAATATTTTAAAGATAAAACTAGCCCGGACCCCATACATTTTTTTCAGATTCTAAATACATCTTTTTAAAATGATAATATTAATTGAAACGGTTTTTAGCATGTCAAAAGATATGTACTGTTTTTTCTTATAACAATGAAAGAGGTAGTAAATGATTTTTGTTTTTGTTTTTAATAAGAGATCCAAGAAAAACAGAACATATTCTTATTTGAAGCATTGATGCAAAAAAAAACCAAAAAACAAAAAACAAAAACAAAAAAAAAACCTTTTAGGCTAGTGAGGAATGATTACATTTATCTACTGGGTCTATGAAAATGAAGGATTTTGCCCTTCAACATTACAGAGATATCAAATCTATTTTAGCAAGGATTTGTTCTTAAAGTCTTAGGTGAAAGTGGATGGAGAAAATAGGAATTCAAAGACTCTTGAAATTACATTCCTTGAGGAAGGAATGCACCATTTATAGATTAAAGTGAACTCATCAGATGGTTTCTTCTTATTACCCAGCAATATTAGCTTTGGAAATAAAGAAATGGGCTGTAATAGTTAGTGTCACCCTAATGGTTATATCAAGTCAATATTTCTTCTGTCAAAATTCATCAAATTCTTACTCCAAAGCATTCACAGCTATTTTCAAAGTGCCATCTCAACCACCTGTTTCAAATAAATCTAACATTTACTTATTGAGGAAGTTCTTCTAAACCTTCGTTGTATGTAAGATGCTATTCCAGGCACTGTGAAGGATATGAAAAAGGAAGTGTCTGGGTGGTAGGTTCAGAGGGAGTTAGAAGCAGAGGGAGCTGATCAAACATTTGTCCAAATGTATATTATTCCTTATGGAATAGAGGACTTATACAGGGAAATGACGTAATGTAAAATGTTCAGAGAAGTTAGATTTAGATTTAAGACAATTCACTGGAACTTATTCTTCAACCAATGTCATTGAGTTCATTTTTCGCCTAAATAGAAAAGTGACTATGGCCAGATATCTCTTTAAAGAAACTTAATCTTTCATTAATATCTATCATTTAGGAAAGAGATATTAAAGAATTGTTATAGAGTCATGTGTACCTACAGAAGTACTATTGGACTATTTTAATTATTTCCAAAAGGCAACTACCCCATTTTAAGAATATATATTGAGAAAAGGAAAAAGAGTCGTAGGTCATTTATGTTTTAGGGCTTAATTTTTGGAGACATTTAATTTGATCAATTTATTCATCCTAATGTAAATAAATTAAAACGAGGGCAAAGGAGGTACTTTTTTTTGGGGGGGGATACTTTTAAGAATAGTATTTATTCATATAAATTTATTCCTAAATGGATAAATGTGTCTATCCTCTACATTTATCATTTTAGGTATAAAAACGTTTTTAGACTAAGAAGAAATAATATCCGAATACCAAAGACCAAATTGATGCCTTATTAAAACTGCATGTCATTTTTAATTAAGTATTTTAAGACAAAATAAAAGATGTCACGGACTCTAGTGTTTCCTTATATAAAATTTGCATTTGGATATATTTTCGAAAAGAGACTATATCATAAACATGAAGATTCAATGTTGCTTTTTTAATATCACAGGTAGAGGTAGATTTCTTGGATTTAGCAATCCCTACTTTTATATTTCATGTTTCTCACTTTTTCTTCTTTCACATTTACTTGCTTTTTTTTTTAAACAACCTATGAAAAGCTGTTTGAGCAATTTCTATATTTCATGTATTTTTCAGAACATATTCACGAAAATGTTTTTCAGAAATAGAAAGTAGTTAGGTTTTTCAAGGTTTAGATTTTCGTCACATTTTCTCTCCCTCTATCACCAGTCATGCTCTTCCTCACCAAAAAGTAATAAAAGAAAATTATATTCAAGAAAATACTCTTGTGATAGTCACTTTCTGTGAGCTTGAAATTTCCTTCTATGATGTAGTTTGATTTTTTGTTTTAGCTTTTGCAGCACTCTGCATTTCCAATCGCCTCAAAGTCATCCTGTCTTTATTCTTCCAAAGATAGATGGGGAAGAAAGTCTTTTTTGTTCATGTGAAATTTGTTTCAAACATGTCAAATGGCTTGGATGATCCATTTCATTAGCCAATGAAATTAAAAATGAAATTAAGCTAGTGTTTCACTCTTTTCAAAGCATTTTTAATTTTATGTTTTAAAAGTTTAAAGTAAAATTATAATTTTTAAAAGAGTTGGTATTATTATATGGCTACCCTTTACTTCAAAGGAAAATTAGAAAGTTGTGTTTTTTTTCCAGAAAAACGAACATTGTATAAGCCTCTCAAGTTTCATCACCTAAGTGATATTTTTCTCTTTTCAATTGCAAGGAATTTCTCATTGATTCCACAATGATAACAAATTGGAAGTTAGCTTATCAGTAAAAGTACATCATTAAAATTTAATTATATCCAGTTTAGGTTAAAATACAATGCTTAAGCTTCTTTTAATTTGCATTTTGATAAATTCTCCTCAGAATGTGTTTTCCAAGGCATGGAAAGATAAACACTCCTTTCCTGCCTGGTATTAATATTTGTAATTTCCTTTCACTGTCTATTATTAAATTTGATGTCCTGCCCATCAATTGCTATCTCAGTTTCAGTTTGAGTGTGAGTAATCTAGGAAAATGAAAGGCATTATTAGGGCAGATAGTCTTAAAAAAAACAAACAAACAAAACAACAGCAACAAAAAAACAGGTCACAGCTCGGCTTTCTTGATTCCTAATCAATGCCTTGAATTAAAATATAGAAATGGAAAATATTAACAGAAAATATTTATACTTAGATTAACAAGGGGGAAAAATATACCTTTAGGGTTTTGTGTCCAGGATTGAGAACATGTCAGGAATCTGTGACTATACCATCTTGTATAAGTTTAAATGCCTATTCATTTAAAGTAGTTATAACATCTTTATATTTACCTCACAGAATTGTTGTGAATACCAGATGTAATCTTGTGTGTGAAACACAGACATGAGTAAAAGTTCTTGGCAAATTGCATAGTTTTATTATTATGGTTTCTTTTTTCTCCCTCAACATCCCCCAACCTTTGGCCTCAGAAAATTGGGACTTGGATTATATATTACAAATATGAAGACTTTGCAAATTTTAACACAGACTAAGCATGGTGCTATATTCCCCATCCAAGCAGACAAAGAAAAGAGCCATTTAGTATTAGCATATCCAATCCTTTCCACCATGCAGAGAAAAAAAGGGAAAGACAATCTGTTTCACTATATGTCTTGGATTTCCATGAATACCTTTAGTACATAAACATCTAAATATAAGATTAAACTTAGAAATTAGAATAGTGTTACAAATTATATTTACTCGTCTGTGTTTTGATTCTTTTTTAAAAAAATAAAAATCAGTTTCCTTTGTTGATATAATTGTTTTAGGAAGAAGAAAAAAGAAGTTTCATAATTTTTTTGGAAGAAATATTGAAATATTTATAGCAGGGTTATTTGGAGATTCATTAAAACTCTTTAAAATTCAAGAGAAACAAATCTTATTAGCATAACCATGAAGTATATTTTTCACAATTAAGGAAACACATTTCCATGATGTCTGAGAGCTCATTGGAGGGAATTAAAGCCACTCTCTTATGGATAATAACAGCATGTTATTATATAATAATTAATAAATACCCAATATAATAAACGCTCAAATATCTGTGCTTGGAAATTCTTACATAGAATAGATATGATTCAGGATCTAGGAGAAAACCTAGCATTTCATGCAAATTCTGTTTTCTTCCACAGCCCTGAAAGCATCAGGTGTTAATTTTTATTGAGACATTATTGTGATAGAGTTATATTTCCAACAAAGAATAGAATCTATTCTCCAATTTTAATCAAAGCAGAATTTTCCCATTTCAGGAAGCATTGAACAAAATAAAAATGATTTCTTTAGAGACTAATCCATACCCAGCCAGACAATAAAACTTCATATTCCACATATAGGAAAAAAAAAAAACACTTGTTTTCTCAAAATATAGCTTCCCTTTGACATCAGTAACTTTTATTAGCACACAGTAATTTAAGAATGTTAAGACAAATCTTTCTGGAGACAAGATACATTTTGAGAGAATTGCTGCTTTCCTCTATATCCTGATCACACACCAGCTCTTTTCTGCTAAATGTCAGTGTCATTCCTTGTTGGCCGACATGATAGAAGTCACTGAGTAAATAAAGTAACAGAATTCCACAACTTTCCCTTTTTCTCTCCCACACCTTATTTTGTTTCAACAAACAAATTTTACAGCTAGGACTTTTCTCAAATCCCTCTGAAGTCCTTCTCAGTAGCCACTTATTTTTCTGTCAGTTAGTTAAAGGATTGTTCTCTCAAGTTTTCATTCAGCCTTTCCAGCAAAAAAAAGAGTATTGAAGAAGTTAAAAAAAAAAAAGTACAAAAAAAAAGTCAGTGTTGGTGAAATTTTACGGTTCCCAAGAGTGTTACTCCCTGGCACATTTAATCACTATTTTTTGCCTGTTATTTCTTACAGAGGACCAACCAACAACCTAGCCAGTTTGCATTTAATTGCTTGAAAAATAAATAAATAAATAAGAGAGGAACTGAATTTTAAAATCTCCAAAATGAAGCTTTAGACAACATTATCTAGAAAAGAACAGATCCTGACTGTAGGTAAAGGGAAGTAAACAAAGGAATGTTCTATAAAATGCTAGTGACCATGCCAAGAAGATTAAAGCCAGGGATAGATAGAAAGAGGAAAGAATATTTGGAGCTGGGGATTTTTTTCACATGGGCAATAACAGAGATTAGACCCTCACGCAGAGCATGCAAAGCAGAATTTCATTCAACTTGGTTATATTTTTAAATAAAATCATATGCCCATCACTATGCATAGGGACTGACAGAGGTCAGCTTAGCGAATCAAATGAAAAAAAGAGGCACCAAACCCCCAAATCTTTGAGGGGTGAAAATGCTCAATCATGTAAATTATTATAACAAAAGACTTTAGTAAATCAGGACAGAAAGCAAATGGCAATTGCTTTCCATACAACCTTTGGAAATGAAATTATTGGTACTAGGAGAAATACTTAGTATGGGTCTCTCCTTAGGAAAACCTGCACTGGTTGCCTTCTCAGATAAAAACTGGAAAGAAAAATAAACCTACCCTGATATAAGATAGCTGGGAGAAATTTCAGGGGTCAAAATAAAATTATTTAAGGAAGACTAAACCATTAGTTTGAGTACATACAGTTTTTTCATCCATATCACAGCTCACAATAGACAAGATCTTACAAGCACAGAGATAACATCAGTTCCTTATGAGATCAGCTTCATCTTGCAGGCAGTTACTGTGTAACATTTTTTTCCCCCACATCCCACAAAACATACAGATTTTCCAGGAAAAGGTGGTTGAACATTTCAACGCTGAGTTATAAATAATCTGAGGTAATTCTAAATATTTTGAACTAGAATAACAGCAGTAGAGAAAACTTAACACCGTGAGTAATGTATGAATAACAATTAACAACCAGGTGTCCCTGGGTTGTGAGTAGAACTGGGTGGAAAATAGGATATGGAGGAGATTCCAAGTTTCTTCTGCTGCATCATATCTACTTTCTTTAAGATTTTCCAAACACTGGATGATAGTTGAGTGTTTATGACATTTGTGTGTTTATTAATTATTGTGAATTAACATAGTGTTATGCTATTGATAGAGTTCCTATAATTCCCCCAAAGAGCTCTTGGACTTGACAGGGTCTCCCTGAGTTTACCAGATGTATTTATTTTTACCTTATGAAATAGCCCAATACCCAACCGCATGAGTGCTACTGACTATATTGTCAACGCAGTCATTATAGAACAAGGAAGAGACTTCCTTCAAGTGAAAAACATCATTGATGAGAGTCAGATTTAATAGTTCATGACTTAAATTTTAGTCATGAGATATATGTGGATTTTATAATTATTTATACATGTATGAATCAGGCAAAGACGTAATGTAGTATATTTAATGCTCTCCATGAGCATATGTCCAGTCACATTATCTTTTACCCTCCAAGAGGTAGCCACTGTCCTGATTTTTGCTTTTCCTTAAAATTGCAGAATATGTATTTTTGTACCTCATTTGACTAGAATAATAATTTCTTCTGTGATTTTCCCTTCCTAATATTCTTTTTGAAAGCTCATATTTTGTCATTGGCCAAAATGACTTTCAGTAATTATGTGGGGAAGGCTTCTGGAACATAAATCTTGCCAAAGAATTATCCCCAGTTGGAGTTTACACTGGGGCACAGTGGAAACATATCCGACTAGTATCCATGAGGACGCAGATTTGATCCCCGGCTTCTCTCAGTTGGTTAAGAACCTGGCATTTCTGTGAGTTACGGTGTAGGCTGCAGATGCAGCTTGGATCCTGTGTTGCTGTGGCTGTGGTGTAGGCTGGCAGCTACAGCTCTGATTCAACCCCTGGCTTGGGAACTTCCATATGCTACGTGGGTGAGGCCCTAAAAAGCAAAAAAAAAAAAAAAAAAAAAAAAAAAGAAAAGAAAAGAAAACCCAAGAAAAGAAAAAAATGTATTATCCCCAGTTGAAGCAAGTGTTCCTGGCTTTCCTACTCTGATAATTATGACTTTCTGCTCAAGGGAAGTTCTCAACCTCCCAGGAAGGTGGTTCTTGTCAACCAAGGGAGATTTTGCATAAAAGGCACTCAGAGCAGCTTGTTGGAATGAGTTCACCCACCAGTAAAGAGGATCCAGGTAGAAGCAGCAGCACTGCCTACTGGAATCCTCTGCCCTCTAGTCTGTTCATTGGTAGTTTCTTTTCTTTCTTTTCTTTTCTTTTTTGTCTTTTTTTTTTTTTTTTTTTTTTTTTTGTCTTTTTAGTGCCTCACTCACAGCCTATGGAAGTTACCAGGCTGGATCCTTAACACACACAGCAAGGCCAGGGATCAAACCTGCATCCTCATGGATAATAGTCAGATTCATTACCACTGAGACACAATAGGAATTCCCCATTAACAGTTTCTTTCTTTCTTTCTTTCTTTTTTTTCTTTCTTTTTTCTGCTGTACAGCATGGGGACAAAGTTACACATACATATATACTTTTTTATTCCTCCCTTTGTTCTGTTGCGATGTAAGTATCTAGACATAGTTCTCAATGCTACACAGCAGGATCTCATTGTAAATCCATTCCAAAAGCAATAGTTTGCATCCGATAACCCCATGCTCCTGATCCCTCTCACTCCTTCCTTCTCCCATCAGGCATCCACAAGTCTATTCTCCAAGTCCATGATTTTCTTTTCTGTGGAAATGTTCATTTGTACTGTATATTAGATTCTAGTTATAAGTGATATGGTATTTTTCTCTGTATTTCTGACTTATTTCACTCAGTATGAGAGTCTCTAGTTCCATCCATGTTTCTGTAAATGTCACTATGTCATTCTTTTTTATGGCTGAGTAGTATTCCATTATGTATATATACCACATCTTCCTAATCCAATCATCTGGCATTGGACATTTGGGTTGTTTCCATGTCTTGGCTATTGTGAATAGTGCTGCAATGAACATGCAGTGCATGTGTCTTTTTTAAAGAAACTTTTGTCCAGATATATGCCCAAGAGTGGGATTGTGGGGTCATAAGGTAGTTTTATGCATAGATTTCTAAGATATCTATTACTGCTTTCCATAGTGGCTGTACCAGCTTACATTCCCACCAACAGTGCAGGAGGGTTCCCTTTTCTCCACAACCCCTCCAGCACCTGTTATTTGGGGACTTATTAATGATGGCCATTCTGACTGGTGTGAGGTGGTATCTCATGGTAGTTTTGATTTGCATTTCTCTAATAATCAGTGATGTTGAGGATTTTTGCATGTGCTTGTTGGCCATCTGTACATCTTCTTTGGAAAAATGTCTATTCGGGTCTTTTGCCAATTTTTCCATTGGGTGGTTGGCTTTTTCCCTGTTGAGTTGTGTAAGTTACTTATATATTCTAGAAATTAAGCCCTGTCCATTGCATCATTTGAAACTATTTTCTCCAGTTCTGTAAGTTGTCTTTTTGTTTTCTTTTTGGTTTTAAATATTTAAGAAGGCATTCATACTATCTTACTGTCTTTTTAATATTTCCTACCTCTGCATTTATCTTTTTTATCCTAAATATTTTTCTCCATCTCTCATTTTATTTTTGTCAAACTTGAAAGAATTTTGTCAATTTCGTAACTTTTTAATGCATAATTTTGAATCTCATGTTTCTTTCTATAACACTTCCTTTTTTTATTCCCTAATTTCTGCTCTCAGCTTCATGCTCTTTAAAATTCCTTCTGGTTCATTTGGCTTTATTAATTGATCTTTGTTGAACCCTTTTACGTTTGAAACTCAACTAATTTAAATAAATAAATTAAGATTTCTCCTTTTCCTTTTTTTCTTTTTTGGCAACCGCATGGCATATGGAGTTCCCAGGCCAGAGATCAGATATAAGCCACAGTTGTGACCTATGCCACAGGTGTGGCAATGCCATATCCTTAACACACTGTGCCAGGGCAAGGATCAAACCTGAGTCCCAGTGCTCTAGACATAGAGCAGATCCCATTGCACCAGAGCAGAACTTTGAGAGTTTCTTATTTTCATATGTTAGCCTTTCAAGATACAAAGTGCTCTTTCACCCTCTTATGATTGTTCTGTCTTATTTATTAAGGCAATACTATCTACTATGACATACAGAAGTCCAAATCTCAGTGGTTGATCAGAATAGAAGTTTATGTCTTCTTTGGTAAACTGTAAATAAATATTTCTGATTTGCAACTGGATCTCCACCAAGCAATGATGCATGAATCCAGTCATCTTCTATTTTATATCTCTGATATACCCTAGGTCATGGAGTCAAATGCTGGACCCTCTGCATCCAGTTGCCTCATGGAAAAGATGGACCAATTCAGTCATGTACTGTTTGATGAGATCTGGTACCATGGCTCACCTAGATTCAAGGAAAGGTATGAAACATTACTGGCTATTGTTGTTCATTAGAGTTCAATGCCCAAGGTAGTCATTGGGAACTTGTCATTCTCTGCCTATACATGTCAAAATTTCAGGCACTTAGAAGTAAAGGAGATAATCAGAATAAACCATGTTTTTTGCACAATTTAAGTATCATAAACCAGGCTTATCAGGAAACAATGGGAGATCTAAAATCTAATTTGTAAAATGCCAGCTAAGGGCCATGTTGTAAACAGGGCTGTGTAACAAAAGCAGTCTTGAGTTTACTATGCTAATTATTTTCTGCAAACTTGCCTTGTTGTTTTTTAGGAAAAGTGTCCAACTTCTCATCATGAACTCTGTTAGATTTAGACTGTTATAGATATTCTTTATCAAACTGAGGCAGTTCATAACTCTAACTATTACTAGTTTTCTGAGTTTCTTTGTTTAATCATAAATGGGTGTATTAGTCATGATCCTTTAGAGAAACAGAACCAATAGGATATGTATATGTACATAAATAGAAGGATAAATATTATAAGGAATTTACTCAAACAATTTTGGAAGCTGGCTAGTCCAACATCTTTTGCATCTTTTCTCCTGGAGACTGGGGAGAGCTTATGGCAAAGGTGAATTATAAAGGCATCCTGCTGAAGAACTATCTCTTGCTCTAGAATGCTAGTCCTTTTGTTCTACTCAGGCCTTTCACCGATTGGATGAGGCCATTAAGGAGGAAAATCTGCTTACTCAAAGTTCACCCACTTAGGAGTTCCCATTGTGGCTCAGTAGAAACAAGTCCGACTAATATCCATGAGCACACAGGTTCGATCCCTGGCCTTGCTCAGTGTGTTAAGGATCTGGCGTTGCCATGAGCTGTGGTGGAGGTCTCAGATGTGGCTTAGATCTGGTGTTGCTGTGGCTGTGGTGTAGGCTGTCAGGCTACAGCTCTGATTCGACCCCTAGCCTGTGAACCCCCATATGCCTCAGGTGCAGCCCTAAAAAAAAAAAAAGTTCACCCATTTAAATGTCAACCTCATCTAAAAAACACTCTTCAGGGTGATACATACAATTAACCATCACAAGGATCATCAGATTTTTGTCAAAGGCTTTTCCAGTTAGTTGATGGGTATGTGGCATCTCTTCTTTAGCCTGTTTATATAGAGGATTCGACCATTGATCTTTGAATGTTGAAGCAATTTTGGAAACACAAAATAAATTACACTTGGTCATGGTGTATAAATTTTTTGTACTGTTGTATAATAAAGACTTTGTCTAATCTTTATCTTGTATTCCTGATATGGAGCTTCAAAACCTTCAGAATGTCCTGAGTGATAGGAGTGTCTTTGTTATTCATGGTGGGTTCCTAGGATCATCCCTTAGTTTATGCTAATGATGTAACTTATGATGGGCCCTCAGATGGTTTCAGGATGAGTAAAGGACCGTGCCAGAGAGACCAGCCATATGATTTGAGGATTAAATCTTTGAGCCAGGTGATATCAGCCTAATTCAGAGGTATAGAGGAGGGCCAGAGATGAAATACAGTCATTTAGACAATAATTCAATCAATCATGCATACATAATAAGGCTCAATAAAAACTCTAGACATAAAACTCAGTTGAATTTTATGGTTGGTAAATATCTGGATGAGTCAGGAAGGTAAAATATTCTGACTCAACAGGGGAGGATGTGATGGCTCTGCATTTGAGATCCTTTTAGGCTTCTCCCTATAGGTATCTTCATTTGGCTGATTCCATTTATTTATTTATTTATTTATTTATTTATTTAGTCTTTTTGCCATTTTCTTGGGCCACTCCCATGGCATATGGAGGTTCCCAGGCTAGGGGTCGAATGGGAGCTGTAGTCACAGGCCTATGCCAGAGCCACAGCAGTGTGGGATCAGAGCCACATCTGCAACCTACACCACAGCTAACGGCAAAGCCAGATCCTTAACCCACTGAGCGAGGCCAGGCATCGAACCCACAACCTCATGGCTCCTAGTTGGATTTGTTAACCACTGAGCAACAATGGGAACTCCTCATTTGGCTGATTCCAATGCTATATTATAAAATCTATTGGCTTTATGGGAATCCTAGAATTTGTAGTCATGTGGTTAGAAGAGCAGATATTATGGGGACCTTTGAAACTTGTGGTTGGTGTCCGAATTGAGAGCAGTCTTGTTGGGGACTGTGCCCATTACCTGTGAATCTGTGCTGACTCTGAGTAGTTAATGCCAGAATCGTATTACAATATTACATATAACACTTTCAATTTAATTTGCTAATTTTTGCTGAAGATTTTTGCATCTATGTTCATGAGGAATGAGGTAGTTTTCCTTTCTTGCAATATCTGGTTTTAATTTTGGGTAAGGCAGGTCTCATAAAATGTGTTCTGAAGTGTTCCTTCTGCTTCTGTTTTCTGAAACAAATTGTCAAGAAGTGTTATCATTTATTCTCAATGTGTTCGGTAAAATTCACCCATGAAACCATCTGGTTCTGATTCTTTCTTTTTTGTAAGATTATTATGTATTGATTAGTTTTCTTAATAGATGGGACTATTGAAATTATTTCTTTCTCTTTACATCAGTTGCAGTCATTTAAATCTTTCAAGGAGTTGTTTCATTTCATTTAATTTGTTAAGTTGTCTACAATAATCTGTTATCATCTGTATAATATCCACAGGAGCTCTTTCAGCTTATACCACTTTTTGTCTTGTATGTTGTCTACTTTTTCCATTAGTGCCCTTAATGTATTAATTATAATTATTTTATATTCTTAAACTGTCATCTTTAAGTCTAAATCTGATGCTTTTTTTTAGGTTTTTTTAATTTTTCTTCTTATTTTTCAGCATGTCTAGTAACTGTTGGTTGAACCAGGTATGATTAATTGGGTAATATAAACTCAGATATGTGGGGCTTATGTTATTTTATGGGGTTTTATGATCATTTGGCCAGAATTTGGACATTATTTAACATTTCTTTCACCTGCACATGCCAGAGAATTCAAAAGCACCTATTATCCTTTTTTTTATCTTTTTTTTTTATAATTTTTTTTTTCCGCTGTACAGCATGGGGACCCAGTTACACTTACATGTATACATTTTTTTTTCCCACCCTTCATTCTGTGGCAATATAAGTATCTAGACATAGTTATCAATGCTACTCAGCTGTATCTCCTTGTAAATCCGTTCCAAGTTGTATCAGATAACCCCAAGCTCCCGAGCCCTCCCACTCCCTCCCTCTCCCCCAGGCAGCCACAAGTCTATTCTCCAAGTCCATGATTTGTCTTTCCTGTTGTCCTCAACTCCTGTTTCAAAATGGTCTGTATCCAGCAGTTCTTTTGATTATACTCCACTATTTGGGTTGTCATATACTGTACCTCTGTTGACATGGTGGTAAGGGGTAGGGAAAGGAAAGTGTCCTATAAGCTCATGAGTAAATCTATGCATTTTAGTTTTCCTGTGTCCTTAGACTGTGAATTTTTTTTTTTTTCCTACAAATGCCTCTCAGCTTACACCCTCCCTAAGCCTTAGCCTAGAAGTGAATGCTCTTCCCTTAGGTGGAATAAAACTCTGATAAAGCCTTTTTTCCTTTTCCCTTGTTACAAAGAATGATTTGTATTTATTTCTGAGTAGTTGATTTCCCCTCATTTTGCCAGAGTCATGAGGAAAACTTTCCTGGCTCTTCGGATGTAAGAACCTGAAAGAGTTCCCATAAGTTAATCGTAACATTGCGGACCCCATTAAGAATGAGGTCCCAAAATTTTCTGATGTTCACACTAGCCCACAGTGAGCACCTAGCGATTTGTCAAAACTGCCATTTAACTGTCCCTATCAATCTTAATTCCAATGGCCTCTGATCCAAGCAAGAAAATCTTGGCTGTTACTCTGTATATTTGAATGTCTTTCTGGATTTCTGTGTGGCAGTTTGTTCTATGGCCTCATTTCTCTTAAAAGTCCAGGGAAATTCATTGATTTTTAATTGCATTTCAATCATTTGAGTTTGAGGAGTTTTTTCTCAAAAGGATGGGAGTGAGGACTTCCATTGTTTTTTTTTGTTTGTTTTTTTGTTTTTTTGTTTGTTTGTTTGTTTTCATCCACCCCCAGGGCATATGGAAGTTCCTGGGCCAGGGATTGATCCTAGCCAGAGTTTAGATTACACTGCAGCTATAGGGCTGGGATTGAAACTGCCTCCACAGAGACAGACCAGATCATTAACCTACTGCCTCACAGAAGGAATTCTGACTTCCAAAATTTTTGCATGTGGAAGTTGAAACCAAGAATGACTGGTCAATTTTAATATACTCATCTTTTATCAAACATTTAACAAACCCTTTTGTATAGTTAGATATGTTGTCTGCATCTGTTTTCATTTGTACTTTTTTATTTCCAGAATCTTTAGTCTTACAGTCTTTGAAGTGGTCCTGGTAATGTCTAAGAGCTGGAACAAACTGTCATGGCAAATTCTGCCCAAACCGTAGATTTGTGAGCAAAATAAATGATTGTTGCTATTGTAAAGCACTGAAATTAAAGTGATTCATTATAAATTAATAAAAAAAAACTAGACTATGTAGATTAAGGGAAGATGTTTGTTGTTGATGTCTTATCCAATACTAGAGTTACTAGCAACTAGAAATTATCTCAAACTACATAATCTGTTTGACGATACATGCATTGACATTCTTTTTCTAGCTTTGTGTTAAGGCTAGAATGCGTTTACCAATTCTTAGAGGAAGTTTGTTATTGCTTTTACTTAGTCTTCTTAGATCCAGACCCCAAAATGTGATGGGCTACTCTCTTTTCTTTCACCATTTATAGTGTGATTTTCTTCATTCTCACTTTCATTGATGTTTCACTTTTCTTGCTCCTAGACTCATGAGGACATTTCAAATCATAATTCCCAACTTTCATGAACCCATAAGTTTTTTTCTCCTGTCTCCTGTAGTCTTTTCCAGGTCAGAAAGCCCACAGAACTACTGCTGGCTAAACACCTTTTTTTTTTTCTTCCTGAATTCATGCCTTTTCATTGTTAAGAGCCCGAGAAGTTTCCCTTTATATAATTGTCTGCTCAGCAGTGTCTTTTAAAAGTTTGTCTTTGTACGTTATCAAATATTTGTAGTGTTTTTTTTTTAAAGAAGCTTTTTTTTTTTTATCTTTTAAATTCTCATAGCCCTTTGTTGCTGGAAGAATTAGCTTGCATTTATACACTTCTTGTTTTAAAACTTATTTTGGAACAGTTCCATAAAGGCTAGTAAGCAATCACCAGATATAGGTCAAAAAATAAAACAACATCAATAGCAAAAAATCAAGTAGTTATTGTATTAACCTCAAATTAAAAGAAAATAAGTGGGAGTTCACATTGTGGCCCAACAGAAATGAATCTGACTAGGAACCATGAGGTTGCAGGTTCAACCCCTGGCCTTGCTCAGTGGGTTATGGATCTGGCGTTGCCGTGAGCTGTGGTGTAGATGCTGCTTGGATCTGTCATTGCTGTGGCTGTGGTGTTGGCCGGAAGCTGTAGCTCTGATTAGGCCCCTAGCCTGGGAACCTCCATATGCCGTGGGTGCAGCCCTGAAAAGCCAAAAAAAGCCAAAAAAAAAAAAAAAAACAAGAAAGAAAAGAACGAAGGAGTTCCCATCAAGGCTCAGTGGAAATTAACCCAACTAGTATCCATGAGAATGTGGGTTAAGAATTTGGCATTGCTGTCACTATGGTGTAGTTTGGAGACACAGCTCCAATTCTACCCCTAACCTGGGAAGTTCCAATTGCTGCAGGTGTGGCCCTATGAAGCAAAAAAAAAATAAAGGAAAGAAAAAAAAAGAAAGAAAAGAAGTGAAAAAGAAATGGTGAATCATGTTCAATTATTTTTAGCCTGAGAATATATTCATTTCCATCACTTGCTTGCATTTTTTTTTTTTTTGGACCATTCCTTTAATGAGGATCTTCAAGGGTCACACAGCAATTTGCACTGCAGAGGCTGATTACTATCACTTCACAGGAAAAATTCTTATCATAGCTCACACTTCTCTTGGGAGTATTCTCTTTACTTAAAAGTCCATGTCAAATTTTGCTTTCACAAAATGAGTGTGAAGGCTCAGCTTTGAGCCCTTTACTGTCTCCTCAAACTTGTTTCTTCATATGCTGAATATATGTGTGTATACAACCACGTGCACACACATACACACACATACACATAAAATTAGAACTCCCAACAATTTTTAACCACAAATCCCTGCCAAACCACAGAAATAAATGCATTAGTATATTCATTCATTAGAACAATGTGCAGAATTACCTAGTCATGTATTTTTAAATTCTAAATATTTAATGTATTGTCACATTCTTATTGTTATATTTATAGTGGGAATATGACTTTAACTTTTTGAATATTTAAAATATTGTAAACAAATGGCCTGATAAATATTATTTCAAATATTCCATGGGTATGAACATTTATTCTGATTTCAAGGGATGTCATGCTTTATATACTGAAAAGAATTCTGATACTAAATGATTTATTATTTTCTTTGTGTTTTCATAATCTTTTCTTTCTGACGACTAATCAGATTTGCTTGAATTCAAGATGTTTATAGGTGATGTCTAAATTTGCAGGTTCATCACTCTTTGAGTATTTCAAACTGATATCTTAGGTATTTCTCCATCTTGTCAGTATTGCCTTCCATTGCTTCACTATTTTTCTCTCCCATCTGCTCCTTTTCTTATTAGAACAATATTTTTATTAACATTTAAGTTAATGAAACTCTTATTCCTTCATATTTCTCTCTCTTTGTATTTTTGCTTTGAATTTTTGATGTTTCTTTGATTCAGTATCAGAGGTCACTGGTTTAGGGATTGGTCATGACTATACATCCTCCAATCCATCTACTTCTGTTGTGGTTATGTTGTTGAACTTAAGGTCTAGGGTTTGGGTTTTTTTTGTTTGTTTGTTTTTTTGTCTTTTTAAGGCCTCACCCGTGGCATATGGAGATTCCCAGGCTAGGTGTCTAATCAGAGTTATGGCTGCTGGCCTACACCACAGCCACAGCAATGCCAGATCTGAGCCGAGTCTTCAGTCTACACCCCAGCTCATGGTAACGCTGAATCCTCAACCCACTGAGCGAGGCCAGAGATCAAACCTGCATCCTCATGGGTCCTAGTCAGCTTTGTTAACCACTGAGCCAGGAAGGGAACTCCAAGGTCTAGATCTTTGCGTGATTCTGGTTGAATTTCCTTAAATAACATCAAAATTATGCATATGCGGCCTCTCTCTTTAAGTGACTATGTTCATTTGGCATCACATTTAGTTCTTCCTGTTTATTCTAGAGTAATCCAATAGAAATATAATGTGCAAGAAAATGTTAGAATAATATATAAATATGAGCATATCATACATTTATATAAATATAAAATACATAATTATAAGAATTTTTAGTCTCCACATTGAAAACAAGTAATAAAAACATATAAAATTAATTTTTATAACATTTATTTAACTCAACATATAAAAATATCAGATCAAAAGTGTCACTTCAATATGCAATCAAAATAGACATTAATAAGGTACTTTACTTTTTTATTATTTTTTAGTGCTAGCTGTATGTTTTAAAATGAAATCACATCTTAATTCAGTCACCAGATTGTCATTAGTTGAAATGTATTCTCAATTTGTATTCACCATTTCAGGTACTTAATAGCCGTTTGTATCTACTGGCCACTGTATAGGACAATTCAGTTATAATACTTGGCCACCTTAATTAATGTGTTGTTATTTGACGATTTTTCTTATATTCAGTTCTGGCCTTTAGAAAACAGAAAAATACAAAACAAAGGGTATAATACAAAAATTCTCATATTATGTGAGTATTAGGACAAAGGACACATTAGCTGACCTATTTAATTTCTTTCTCAGCTTCTTTGAGACAGAGGTAATAAAGATTATGACACAAGGGACAGTATCTTGGGCCAAGCCATGAAAAGATACACCTGCCTGCAAAGCCATGATAATTTAAAAGAGGGTATAAGGATAATTTGATGAACTTAACTGTCTTTCATGATAAAAACTTTTAGGAAACCAATAACACAAAACATGAAAATTAATAAAAACTCTTTATTGAAAATTAAAGTAGAAAGATTTATTCTCACTTAGAAATCTATTAGGAACAAGAGTAGAATACTTATTATTTAATCTATTATTCAATATAGGGAAGGCCTGAAAAAGAGAAAAGACAAACATTTTAATGACAAGAATTGCGGGGGGAAAAAAAAAAAGCCTTTTTTTTGAGATCATTTGATTGTCCAAGTAGAAAATCTGAAACTGCAACTGAAAAAGATACATGCATCCATATGTTCATAGTAGCACTGTGCACAATAGCCAAGACTTACAAACAACCTAAATGTCCAACAACAGATGAATGGATTAAGAAGAAGTAGTACATATATGCAATGGAATACTACTTATCCATAAAAAAGAATGAAATAATGTCATTTGCAGTAACATGAATGCAACTAGAGATTCTCATACTAAGTGAAGTGAGTCAGAAAGAGAAAGACTAATACCATATGATATCATTTATATGTGGAGTCTAAAACATGGCACAAACCTATCTTCAGAATATAAACAGACTTGCAGACATGAGAACAGACTTGTGTTTGCCAAATTGGAGGAGGGAGAGCATGGAATGAACTGAGAGTTTTGGGTTGGTAGATGCAAACTCTTACATTTAGAATGGATAAGCAATGAGGTTCTACTACATAGCACATGGAACTATATACAATCTCTCAGGATAGACTGTGATGGAAGATAATATAAGAAAGGGAATGAATATATACATATGACAGAGTCACTGTTGTACAGCAGAAATTGGCACATTGTAAATCAACTATACTTTAATTTAAAAAAATTAAAAAAGGAAAATATAGAAACAATTCCTCAGTGGTACAAAGAAACGGGTAATATTGCCAGACCCAAGTGTATTGGGCATAAATGAGTACCTTTCTTTATAAAAATAAAAAATTTTGATTGCAATACAAGTGAGATAAGCTATTATTCTAGATAAAAAAACAAGAATTATAAACCTTTTTAAATCACCTGAAATATGGACTAATTGCAATCTATTTATACTCTAAACAGATGTGACCTTCAACAACTAATTATAACCATCAATATTTATGGCCAGATGATTTCTTACTAACTATGTAGAGGGATGATTTCTGGGACGTTGTAAGCATGAAGTCATCAGATCATCCACTGTCAAATTTCTGGTGTGTTTTCCAAACAGTTTTTTACAAAATGTATTTAGTGCTTTATGTCTTAGCAATATTCTTATTCTCATTGTGTTTTTGGACATTGCCTTGGTGGGAAGACAGCTGCTCTGCCTTGAGATTCTTTACTTGGTGGATGAATTAATATGTTGTTCTTTCTAATCAAGAGTTTCAGATGTTCTCCTGACAGTGCATCACCATAACTGAAAACCTATGATAATTTGTTTCTAGATACTGTGTTGTAGTACTATTCAATATAATACTCATCAAAAATGGATATTTTTATAATCTGTACTTTCCAATATTATAGCCACAGTCATATATGATGTATAAAATTGGATTTTTAATTTTTAATTTTGTTTAAATTTAATTGATATAAATTTATAATTTTCATGGCTAGTGGATAAATATATCAAATAACAGAACAATAGGTCAGCATAATCATTAGAAAAATGTGTAATCTCTAAGGTATCTTGTGTTTAAACATCAATGTACCTTTTAAAATGTGTTATGTTTTGAACTTTATGGAGATAATCCCACCTCAAAAGAAGGAAGTATTTTCTTTCCAACTCAACATATATTGAGCTTGACTATCGTGTTCTCAAAGTATTCATACACAGGATCACTAAACGCATGAGCCAATAAACTCATTAAGGACCAAAATAATTGTATTTATTGGAAAAGAAAAACAGCTTTGGCCTCATTTATCACATACACAGATTGTATCTTGCTACTGTTTTGCTCCCTACTTAATAAGCAATAATGTGGATCTGGATGATCTTCCAAACCAAAAATTTAGGAAAAGTGTATACGTACACACCCATGACTTCCTCTTCTTTATAATAGGCATAATTAATGTGATACCATGTGTGACTCATTTTTAGACCTTTTTTAGACATTTTAATCTAATGTATTTTTATAGCATCTCCAAATAGTCTATGAATTAAAGAAATCACTTAGGTTAAAGCAAATATAAATGACTATGTTCTATTTTTTGTTTATTTGCTTTTTTGTTTGCTTTTCCCCAGCAATATATATTCTCTATATTGAGAATTTTAAATACACATGATTCTAAATGGCTATAGATTTTCTAAGTATATCAATTTATCAAAGCATAATTAACATAAAATGGAGTTCACATCTTTAAAATATTCATTCTGATAAATTTTGACATATACATCTCTCCTTTAAGCCATCATTTTCTATTAGAGTTAACAGAAAAATGAACTTAACTAAGAGGTCAGATATTTTATAGTTTTATTTTCTATATGGAAAAAGTAATTAGTATCTCTATTACCAATGGACAATAATGTCAATAAATATATTTCCATTGTCATCTTTAAGATCTAACCTTTAAAAAAATGCTAAATCATCACAGCACATGAAGAAGATCGAAGGTAATCCCTTGTCAACCAATACTAAGTTAATTTAAAAATAATCACCCACCATGATTAGCTTATGCTACATAAGCATTTGGAGAATGAATTCAAGGCACTTAAATTCTGACAGAATAAGAAACTTGGCTTCCTGCCCAAAGATGTTAAACTTATATGAGATGTCATTTTATGTATCCCCAAGGAGATGGTGAAAATATTAACCCAGAAGTGTTGGAAAATGGCCATTCTGAAGGAAAATGAGATTTTATTTTATGAAATTAGAGTGGAAGTATGCAACGAGAAATGTTGTATCTGTTGGAATTTTGCATAGATTAAAATATAATTCAATTTATTAAAGTTTGCATAGGCAGGTGTGTGTGTGCACACATATGTGTTTGTGTGGAGTGCATGTTAGAGACTTCTATCAATATTCCGTAATTCATTTGCCTTTCCAGAACTCCAGCTACTTCTTCCATTATTTTATAATGAGTTGGCACATCCAGTCCTATGAAATGTAACATAACTATTATAGCAAAAGTCATCATTGTCTAGCCCCTTACAACTTGTAAAATTATGTTTGATTAATTTTCCAATCTGCTTTTGAGGTAAGAAAAAACTTTTTTTTTTGTTTTCTTTTTCCTCAATTTTTTAAGAGAGGAAATGAAGGAATAAAAAATATCACAAGCTATATAACAGTGATTGGGCTACAGAAAAACTCTTTCATTGTCAGCGCATAGACTCTCTTTGCAGCATCATTAATTCAATTTAAACTTAACTTTGCTTCCCAGTATAAGTAGCAGCCATCTAATGTTAACTGGCTGAATGCCTGATGACTCTTAGTGTCTTGCCAAATAATCAAACAGTGATGTGAAAGTGGAAGGATGTGATAAAAATGGTATCAACCTGAACACAAGAAACAAGCCTGTAGCTCTCTCTACCAGATGACAAGCTGAATGCTGTAATATGACTCTTTAATGTTACTGGTTATATGTCTACTCATCAGGAAAGAGAAGTTAAGGCCTGGAATCTCTAAGATAGTTCACAGCTTGAAAATTAGAAAATTCTACATGAAAAAAAAAATTCTACATGATGTTCACCTTCTTATCTGATTTCACTTGATTTATGGTGTTTTAATTTTAACATTTAATTATCATCACGGGAGTTCCCCTTGTGGCACAGTGGAAACAAATCAGACTAGAAACCATGAGGTTGTGGATTCGATCCCTGGCCTCGCCTAGTGGGTTAAGGATCTGGTGTTGCTGTGAGCTGTGGTATAGGTTGCAGACACACCTCAGATCTGGCATTGCTGTGGCTGTGGTGTAGGCCGGCAGCTACAGTTCCAATTAGACTCCTAGCCTGGGAACCTCCATATAACATGGGTGTCGCCCTAAAAACAGAAAAAAACAAAATAAATAGATAAATAGTAATTATCATCATGAAAGAGAATGGATATTCCTAAGGATGCATGCCTAGAAACTTTAGTTCTTTCACTAACATGCTCAATTCTAGATTTCCTGATATTTAATTTGCCTGACAAAAGTCTTGAAAATTCAGTGTGCACTGGCTAGACAGATGTAGGTATTTGATCTATGATTTCCATATGCTAAAACCTGTGCCTCTATTCTGAAATTTTGACTTTATTTTCCCACAAATTATTTGTGATTCTTTGTATCTATGACTATTTTTTTTTAGACTGGGCCAAAAAAATGATTAATTTCTCTTGCCATCCATTCCACCCAGTTTCAAGTACAATTCTTTGAAGTAATAAATGATGCTTACCAATATTTGAAATTCAACATCTTGACTTTATTACAAGAGCATTAAACTAAAACTTATATGCCAGTGAGACTTTTCTTTTTACAACTGCACCCACGGCATGTGGAGGTTCCCAGGCTAGGGGTTGAATCAGAGCTGTAGCTGCTGGCCTACGCCACAGCCACAGCAAGGGAGGATCCGAGCAGTGTCTGTGAACTTCATAGCAGCTCACTGCAATGCCAGCTCCTTAACCCAATGATCCGGGCCAGGGATCAAATCCCCGTCCTCATGGATACTAGGCAGGTTTGTCACTGCTGAGCCACAATATGAACTCCTATTTAAGTTTTTTTAGAACTCCTTAATTCCAGAGTCTTTTCCAAACTTTCCATAATAGAGTCATATGACCACATTAGAAAAATGAAAGTGTATAAAAATATGAGTGTGTGAACAAACAGGAAAATTAACAATATTGACAAGTTTTTCCATGATATCATCAAATAAAACTATTATTAAAATGCAATATACACATTTTAATGAGGAAAAAGCAAAGAAAACTGCATACAACCTTCCCTTGAATTGACCTTGATTGCACTAATCAAGGCTTTACTCTTTCTCAGTTTGGAGTATGTTGCTCTTGTTTTCAGCACAGATGTTCCTTTCTGCAGGAAGTTTTTCACATATTTACCAAAATATGTGCAGTTTTTAGGTAGTATTAATTACTTGTTAGATAATTGCACATTCTTTGTTCACAACCGGATTTTATTTTCAAGTCTGGGAAAATATTAATTTAATAACTCAGTCTGTATCTTAGGTATATTAGATTTAGTCCCAGGCAATTATCCCTAATATATGTGGCAGTGCCAGTTTTACAAGTTCTATAGCTAAACATGATGTTTTATGCCTTGGGCATTTTGATACTAATTTCATTTATTTTTCTTTACTGATTAATTTAAAATGCTTTTTATTTGGTGACATTGTGATGCTAAAAATCTAGCTTCACAGTCTGTTGACCCCAGTCGAAGAATACTAAACTCCACGCCATTGTAATTGTGATGTTTTAGACATGGCAGAGCTCAGTACTGTCTATCTGTGCTTGAAGGCAGCCACATTCTTCAACGGTTTTAAATAGGGCAGAATGCACATTCTGAGACAGTAAATACTCTGGATGCTCTTATTTCAAAATTTAATTGCAAATGTTATCAGTTAGAGGGGAGATTTGATGAATTCTGCATTCAGGAAAACTAAGTAGTAGATGACATCATTTGATCCTCATTATGATATGATGGGTTCTGTATTAATATTTAGACATGTAAAAATGTCACCCAAATCCTGCAATTTTTCTTGACCAAGTTGAGATTTAAGACTTGGGTTTCTGACTCAGTGGAAGGCTATGATTACATGTGCTCAGCGTTTCTCTTAGAAAGCAAAGCGACATATGTTTACTAACTTGAGATTAAAACATGAACTCTAAATCAGTTCTTAGTGCATAATTTAGGCATACTTGTTTTCAAAGAAGACTTAGTGTAAGTGTCTTAGTGTGTCAAGGATAGTAGCATGGGTTTCAGGATCATATTAAAATATAAAATTGTAACCTATTAAGATCATATCTTTTACCATTAGTCTGTATTCCCTTTGTCTATACGTAGCAAAATAGTGACTATATTTCATCAAATACTTTTTACTGTGTTCTCTTATTTGACAGAAATTATTCCCAGACCCTAACATTTAAAAAAATGCAGATAATTATGTTCTGTAATGAGGAAATTTTAAAATTCTCTAATGGACCTAAAAATGGAAGTTACCAAACACATCAAATTGACTTAAATTAGCATCTTGCCTTTAGAACAAGGATAATTTTAAATGTTCCTTCCTCATTAAATTTAACCCTAAAAAAATACACATATTTATTCCTTGATGTTTTCAGAAATATGGCTAAATATAGGTACTATCATTATCAAATAAAATCCAGCTGAAAAAAACTTCTGAAACTAGAGTACTGGTACTAAAAGTTAAATGCAAGAGAGTCACAAAAATATCTTCACCGTATGCGGTGATGAAGTATTTGGTCACATGGTTCTCTCAGTTGATGCAAATACTAGTCCTTACCATGATCATATTTTCCTTTCAAAGGCAGCAATATATAGCTATGGTTAAAGATCTGCTATAAGAAGACATATACAAGTAAATATTTATGTACAAATATAAACTGTATGTATATCCATGGATGTACGCTAAAGAACATTATCAGGAAAGAAAATCAAAAAGCATTTGTGAATTAACCTCTGATTATTCAGGAAAGAACTTGCTATTTTCTCTAATAATTAAAGAAAAGAACTTGTACATAAAGAGACATGTTTTGGAAAGATCATCTTTCATTCATTCATTCATTCAATTTTATTTTCCACAGAATATGCCAAAATGACTGGCCTTTTAAAACCGCAATGTTCTATTTCTACTGCTAATTTGAGCACCTTTGATCTTTTCACAAAATGCCCCATCGGCTTTCTTGTGACAAGAAATATGCAGTGTGATTCTCGTACCAAGTCTTAGTTTGTGCTCCTATGTGAAATGCTCCCATTCCTAATATCACTTTAAGGATTTTTATTTCAACCATCTTGGAAGTCATTCTTATCCAGTGCCTTATGCTCTGCTCCTCCATGTGTTCTAGAGCAATTCAAGACGAAATGATCATTTCCTTGAATCATACTCATATTATTTTTTTAAAATTATATTCTCTTGAAATTCCTCAGTTGCTATTGCAAATTGGTCATTACTTTTAAATGTTTTTACGAGCAAACCTATCTTGTGAATTTCATGTCTCCCCATAATGAGAGATTATGGTCTCTCACTAGCTCTCTCCGAATATAGGCTCAGGGTTCATACTTGTTCTGTCAGAATTACCTAGGGACCTTTAGGATTTAAAAAAGCTGCAAGGCCTTTTTTTTTTTTTTTTTTTTCCTTCCAATGAGAAACCAAATTTAAACCAAGTAAAACCTGAAATAAAGTTATCTCTGTGTATTCCTTGCAAATATCCTCCTGGTTCTAGAAACTGGGGAACTATTGGTTAACAATTTTTTTAACCCACCACATGTGGGCAACAGCAGTTCCATAATGATAAAGAGTTTCAAATTATCTTTTTATTGACTGCAATTACCTCAATTATAGTAATGCCTATGGACAACTACAGATACTTAATTACAGCACATTTGTACTTAAAAATGGAGTTCCAATACTTAAAGATTAGTATTTAATGGGAACTACTTTGAAATAGACTGCCACAAGTGTATTTATGCTAAATTATCCACAAAACTACCAGATGGTTAAAGATGTTTCAATTTTATTTTACAGAATATCAAGTGTAAAACTCCAAATGGCACAGCCAAATTTAGGAAAGAAAATACATGGTCAAGACTTTCAGAGTGATGTTCTGTTTTACAGTTCTAGAAATTGATCTTATTCACCTGGATGAACTTTATGTGAAAAAGTTCTAATCAGAATCATAAATAGGTCAAATACATAATGTTGAATTTCAGACCAGTTGTTTCGCCAACAACTTATTGAATTCAACTAAATTTTCCAATAGACCTATTTGGAATTCCATAGATGCAGTCTGCAGGGTGCATTTTCTCCAGAATTACTTCCATTCTATTGATCTAGTAAGCAAAAGCAATTATAATTTAAAAGCAAAAGATACAGTATATTTTTGTCATTCTAAAATAAGCAAATCAATTAGGGTTTGTAGTTCCTAGATGACAGAGTTATTTCTATGAGAATCAAGTAGTGTATTTCAAATGTGTCAACTACTGCAACTTTCACTTAGGACTATATCAAATTTCTGTGTATTAGGCAGAAACGATTATGGCTAGTCCACGGTGAATTAATTTTTCTAGATGTTTTAGTTGGAGGCTATTTTGGGATAAAATGTCCTCTGATCTAGCAGACACATTTGATAAAATATCCAGTAATGGTCAATCATTTTCATAACTTGACCATTACAGCTAATATGCAGAAAGCCACAGCGAAAAGAATAAGGTCAATGAAAGTTCAGGATCCAGGAGTTTGCCGTGTTGTACCTAAGTTTCTAATAAAATTTATCTACTCATCATCTCTTCCCCACTCCTATACCACCCTACTACCCATGGCATGATCGCAATCAGCTTACCTTCTGTTTCCACTATCCATGCCCATGTGTCTTTTCTAACACTCAAATTCCTCAGTTTTCTCTCTCTTGAGTTTACTGTCTTTGTTTAACCTGCTTAAGTGATGGTGGCTTAGACAGCAATGTTAATTTCTCCTCCATTTCAAACAAGCAATATTTTGTCTGAACATATCTGCATAGTACAGTCAAAACCAACCATGTAAGTTTAGACTTAGTACTTGCCAGTGCTGCACAAGGTGGAAAAAGTGTCAAATTACATGTTAGAATACAGTTTTACCTTAGTTTAGTACCACAGAGCAGTTAAGAAGGAAGTGTTTTTCTCCCATTATGCTGTGGCAATGTTTAGCTTCTATTTAGGGTTTTACCACTGAGAAAAAAGCTGGAGGTGTTAAAATCATCTTCTTAAAATGACTACACAGCATCCTTTGCCAAGCATTCATTTAGGAGTTTAAAACGTTTTAAGAGGTCACTCATGGGTTCTACTATGTGCACGCATCTTAAATTTAGTCAAGATCTTCAGTATTTAAATTGAGAGAAAATCTTCCCACTACCTTTTTAAGTGGGATTTTTCTAATACTGTAAATATATTGTCCACTCTGACAGAAATAAGATATTTTGAAACAACATGTCCTCAATGACACTGCTCAGGTTTTCTCACCCTGGCATTAGCATCTTAATAAAAATAATAAATTAAGGTCTGTTTTCCATCAAACTTACCATAGTCCTGGATTCCAAATGGATAATAGATGCTCAATAAATATTTGTAAACTGGATAAATCAAGGAGCTTTGCCAGGAAATCATCAGAGTTTTTTTAACACACAACAAAGTAGTAATTCTATATCAATTATATCTAAAATGTCTTGAATTTTAAGTGTATTGAATCCCTATACATAGATTTAGCAAAAATTATTATTTAAGTGATGTGTACTGATTATGTATGTGTTTTTTCTCTTTTTTAGTCATTTCATGCTGTATCAATCAACTTCAGTTCTACTGTCTAATACTATTTCCAGCAGCAATCTCCATCAGAATGGCTACTTTAATTTAATGTCAGGGTTTTAGACCTCAGTCACTGAAATTTTTCAGTCCCTACTTGCTCAAGCAGTGAATTTTTATTAACACTTTCTACAGGGCAAGTCATACTGGCATTTAAGAAACTACATTATGTAAAAACGTGTGGTTTCTCTTTTTTGGTGGAAATTACTTTTTCTATGGTTCTTCTCCTGAACTACTTTTCTTTTTAATTTTCTTCAGTATTCTTGAACTCTCATGAATTTTGAAATAATTTAATTCCTTCTTTGGCAGGAAAGATGCTTTTCTTGGATAAGCATGACTTGGCTTAGAACTTTTTAAAAAAATAATAAAAATACCTTCTTCATCACTCCCTCCACCAAAATCCCAACTATTGACCTGCACCCTACAATTTCACAAATTTAATCTTTAACTACATCAAACAGTCATTTGTTAAACAGCAATATGCAGAGCCTTTTTGTGTATAAGTGTGTTTACTCAGTTTCCTAAATAGTTATATGTCCATCCGAATGGTTTTATATGAATAGTTATGGGTAAATAGGAATAGCAGCATGCCTACATGAAAATGACTGTTTATTCATTCTTGATCATGTATTTTATTATAGTCTACTGAGTTTGTACCTGTAGCTGGAAAGATTTAGAGATTTAATCACAAGTGATTTCCATTTGAAGCCTTTTTCCACAGTGTTCCCTAGTCTCCTCACCTCAAATCTGTATCATCTGTAAATGATTTTTATTGAAGAAAGGATGCTCTGGGAACAGAGACTACATCCAAGTGCCTATGACATGCTCTCTGATTGAAACTACTGGTGAGAATGGCTTTGCTTTGGTTTTGAAATTGTTGAGCCTTCCTTAAGAAAGAACTGAAGGAGCAGAGAACACAGTTTTTCATCACCACACATTTCCTCAAGCAATTCTTCAAGCCAGAGGCATAGTTTCACATACCTCTTTTATTTTGAAATGGATCGTTTCAAGCAGGCTTTTACATTTTATTTGATGTTGTATCACACACTGCTACTTTCCTTTCATTGCAGTATTTTCCCCAACTTCCAACTCGACAGAAAGTTACTGATCTCTCTGGGTGACATGAGAGATTTCCCATCAAATGTTGTCTTTTCTGCAGAAAGTATGGAAAGTTAACAATGGTCTGAAACTAGTACCTGACTTTGTGGAAGGTAGTATTTATCTTTATATCAAACGCTGCCTTTCCAAAGAGTGAGTGTTGCTTTGGATAGCTGGTATTCTGTTCACCTGTGTGACTTAGAGATTGTTGTTAAATAATTCTGAATTTCAGTTTTCTTACCTGGAAGTGGAGTGACAGATAATTAGCAATTGCTGTTAAATATATGCAAATTACATTTGAGGGTTTTGGGTGGCGGTGATGATTTTCTTTGTTGCTTTCTTTCTTTTTTTGGTTTGCTTTGTCTTTTATGGACCCATCAAGTTTAGGGAATACATGTACAGTTCTACCTGAAAAATTTCTGCTGAGTTCCTGGCTTAGCTATCAAATTCAAAGTGGAGCTGGGGTGGAGGGATGGGAAACATAGACCATGCAGTGGTTCTGTCTTTTCCCCTTCTACTTCTCTTTGTGTTTTTGTGGTTTTGTTTTATTGGTTTATATTTGTAATTTTTCTGGGTAAGGATTTGTGGACTTTTCCAGTTTTCTTGAATCCACCATCTTACTCTATTTTATTTCTATTATCTCACCTTGATAACCTCTTTTCTCTTGCACAATATATTTTCCTCTCAAGACTGTCCCTCCAGGTACTTTTTCCCACTCAGCAAAAAATCTCTCCCATAAAAATGTCATTTGCTGTATTTTATTTTATGTGAGAAGGGGAAGGAAAACTATTTCAGATATGGAAGGATTAAGAAAACATAACCTACTGAGTGAGGAAAATAATTGAGAGGGAGGAAAAACTAGTCAGTATAAGAGTAAATCAGAACAGATCCTAAAATAAAAGGGGAAAAATGAAAAAAAAAGGTGAAAAAACAAGTATTTTCAGTTAAAGAAACTATACAATGTAAGTTTAAGCTGAAATCTAAGAATTACAAATAGGACAAATTAAAAACATAACTTTAGGTTACAAATATAATAACTAATTGTTTTGACTTGAATGAGTGTGCTTAGAGAAGTAGAAGTTACTAAAGGTCTTTTTTTTTTTCCTTGCTGTGCCCACTGCATGCATAAGTTCCCAGGCCAGGGAATTTGAACAATAGCAAAGACCCCAGCCACAGCAGTGACAATGCCAGATCCTTAACCTCTAGACCACCAAGGAACACTCTAAAGTTGTTTTTGGTTGGTTGGTTGGTTGGTTGGTTGGTTTTTCGTCTTGGCAGGCATGGTCATTATTTGATTTGGAATTTTGATAAAAAATGTACAAAATCTATCACATATTAGAAATGGAGGAGATAGAGAAATTTAAAAGTTACTTGCTGGATCAAGAATAAAATTGGGAAAAGAAGATAGTAAAAACAAGGTAAAATAAATTATAAACATTAAATAAATATTGAATAGGAAATGGTTGGGATGAAAACATTGAGATAATCATAAAAAGTTTTGGCTATTATTAGGTTACAATCTCAAACCTCAAAACACATAATCAAGACAGATGCTGTTTTTTGTTTTTGTTTTTGTTTTTTGCCGTTTTAGGGCTGCATCCATGGCATGTGGAGGTTCCCAGGCTAGGGGTCCAATCAGAGCTGTAGCCGTCGGGCCTATGCAAGTGCATCAGCATGTGGGATGCTAGCTGCATCTGCAATCTACACCATAGCTCATAACAATGTTAGATTCTTAATCCACTGAATGAGGCCAGGGATTGAATCCCCATCCTCATGGATGCTAGTTGGGTTCGCTAATTGCTGAGCCATAATGGCAACTCCAAGACAGATGCTGTTTAAAACAACCCTGTCTTAAACAAAGAGAGAGTGAAACTATGCAACTAATGAAAAAAAATAAAGTGGTAGCTTTATTTGGATATTTTGAAATGGAATAATCACCAAGAACCACATTGATACTTGAAAAGGCAGCTGATGGTCTTACAACGTTAGCATTACAAAAAGAAACAGAGTCACATATAGACATTACGTAGACATTAAACTAACAATGCATATAAATAAATAAATGCAAGAAATGAAAAGCTTAATATTGATATACCCCTAACTGCTTCCAGAAAGACAAGAAGGATGAAAAGGAGTACCATTTTTGCTCTAGACACAGATTTGTTATTTACAATGAGCATTCAAATGTATGTTACTCTCATATTTGAAAAAAAAGAGAGATTTAGGGCATTTGGAATTATTGGAATTTATTGTTTAAGTTATAGTCTTATCTAATATGACTCATATATGAGACTGTATATCATTTGAGTTTGGGTTTATAGAATTTTAAATGTTAGGCAGAACACAAGTGGAAGCTCACTCTTGTATCTATGTCTTTCATGTCTTTCTTAGTACTTGATAGTTAGAAAAATAATCTGTCATGATGTATTTAAACACTTTGTCACACATGTAGAGAATTATAAAGACTTTGAATGATACAGGAATTCATCTCACTAGCCCCAAAAGATATAAAGGAAAGTGGAAAATATTGAACAAATGGCTACTTGAATGTGATGGAGGTATTTTTCTAGCATTTCTCTCATATCCTCCATTGAGAAGGGCAGAAATAAATAGTTTTACCACAGTCTCCAAAAAAAAAAAAAAAACCCCGCACATTTGAATTAAAAGGAAACTATAGTAAACAAAACCAGAAAAAAATTGGAACATAAGTGGCATATTTTAGCAATGAGTGAAAAACATATTTAAAATAGAAAAAGAATTGCAAAATTAAAAAAAGTTTATCTGAGTTTTCATAATACACCTAATTTATAAATAGAAAATATATTTCTGCTTATATGCTAATAAATTAAAACATATCACTGCTGTAATTCAGGTTAAATTATGATTTGATATAGAATAATATTCATTACTTTTAAACTCTCTTATTTCACATAGAGTTAAAGCATCATGAAAAATGCATACACTACATCAAGGTAAAGATAGTTCAACAAATAAGGATCAATGAAAGAAAATATCAATGGAACAAAGACAGAAATAGTAGTACATGGCTAATATATTACCATAAAAAAGTCCAATGTCAATTCAAACTATATAATTACCGTTTCCAAAACCCAAAATATGGCAAAAATCACCCTCAGTTATGTGAATTACATTTTTTATGAGCAAAAATATCAATCAAATGTTTAAGACCACAAATATTCTTAATACTGAGATCTCTAAAAAATATCTTAGATGTATCCTCATGGCTCCATCATAAGACACCATTGTATAATTAGTAAGTAGTTCCTAAACTCCTTGTAATAGAAATGATAAGGTTTGCATGTTTTTTTCCTAAAATCCCAGAGTGTAGCATAATATCAAAAAGTCAAAGATACAAACTATTGCCTTTGTAATGGGTTAGCAATGAGATCCTGCTGTGTAGCACTGGGAACTATGTCTAGTCACTTATGATGGAGCATGATAATGTGTGAAAATAGAATGTGTACATGTATGTGTAACTCCTGTGGAGTAGAAAAAAGAATTGCATTGGGGAAATAACTTAAAAAAATAGTAACAAAAAAAGTCAAAGAATATTCTTAAAGTTGTTTTTTATGGTTAGAGCAAAAGTTTGATGGTTTGACTTAATCTCTAATTTAGGTGTTCTTATGTAAACACTAATGTGTTGAATGTATCCATGACAATTCTCGTATTGAAGTTCTAAACCTCAGTAACTCAGAATGTAAACTGATTGTGAAAGAGTCTTTGCAGGTATAATTAGTCAAATTAAAATAATGTAATTTGGTTGGGCTCTAGTCTAATGTGACGGACATCCTAAAAAGGGTAAATGATGACACAGAGACTGATACATGTAGATAGAAGACAATGTGAGGAGACACTGGGTAAGTACCTTGGGACACTGAAGGCAGATAGGGTGATATTTCTACAAACCAAGAAATCAGTCCTGCTAACACCTTGATCTAGTACTTCTAGACTTCGGAATTGTGAGGCAATACATTTCTGATGTGTAAACCACCCAGGTGGTGGTGATTTTTATGGCACTCCTAGCAAACTAAATCAAACATTATCATTACCATGCTTTCGAAAAATTTTGTTGCTCTTTTTTTGAGGGTATAAGCTTTGAGAAATACCTGGAGATGAGTATTTTGTACTTCAAGATCCAGTGTTTTTGTTTGTTTGTTTGTTTGTTTTTGTTCATTTTTAAACCCAATGTTTTGTTATTGTTGTTCACTTTCTGCAAAACTACTTACATGCTTCACAAGGGCAAAATATTTTTGTCTTTTTGCTCATTGATATAATCCAAGCAATCTGAATGGTATATTTGACATATGGTTGGTATTCAGTAAATATTTATTGCATGACTGATTGAATCTTCTTATGAGTATTGAAGGGTCTATTACTTCTCACTCTGTAGACTGCTATTCAAACATATTACAGAAGTGGACCAAAGGAGTGCTTATCAACAGATCCAAAAGATTTCCTCAGCAAATAATTATGGATTAGCTCCATAAGGAAAAATATTAAATTAGGCCTCTAAATTTCCATATTAAAGAGAATACAGGAATGCTATTTTCAAGCTTCTATTTCCAAATATCCATCATTGAATTCTGATGTAAGAAGGAAACTTGAGAAATAAAAGCCATGTTGGAAGGTAAGCCTGGAAAATCTCTATATAAGTGCCTTTTCCTAATCTTTTAAAAGATGACTTTAGACAGACTTATTACTCATCTGCTTCTCTGGAAGGTACAAAAAAGATTGCACTTACACAGTCTGACAAATTATAAGGGGTACATGTAAAAATCAACTGCTTTTATCTCATTCCATAAGAAAATTATAAATGCACCACACTTTGGCACAATTGCTAAACTTAAAACCGAAAACCAATTCACATGTTTGGTTTCCATAGTTGCACTATTGTAATAGAATGAGGGCAATAAGAGTAGTTAATTTGATCTGCCATTGTTGTCTAGAAAAGAATCTTGGAATCATCAGGGCAAGTTCTGATAACTCAGAGTTTTAACTGTGACTTCCCCACTTAAGGACATGCCTATTGGAAAGGAAACCCATCCCTTATTTTACTTGTTATCACCTAATTTTCTGATTTCTTAAGGACTATACCTGACAATCCTGATTCATAATTTTTTTGAGCAACATCTATAAGGAATCTATGCTGAATTTGTACAACTTAATGCCAGTCTTACAGACAAAGATCAAAGAAAGATCAATACATACTAAAAGTAATATTATATTTTTAATGTGATTCTTAGGTCATAACAAAAATTGAAATGATCTGAAATGGATTAGACATTCTTTAATCTGTTTTTCAATTAAAATAACATAGTAATAATGATCTTAGAGATGTATTTTATTTGCTTCTGAATAAAAATTGTCAAAGCTTTCAAAAACTGCTCAGAGAAAGAAGTAGTTTACTGAGAGAGGAAATCATCAAACTATCTAGTTACTATATTAATTTGAAAAGTATTTTAAACTTGTGTAAGACAATAGTCTGTAGATATATATTTTAATAGGAAAACATAATGATAAATGCCCAAACATATTTGAAAAATAATTGTCGAGTAGAATCTTTAAATATACAAAAAAATAAACATGTGTAATTGCTTACTGTTTATGAATGAAATTAAGAATAAGGATATTAGTGAGATTGTTATAAGTAAGCTTAAGTTTTGTTTTTTTTTTGTCTTTTTAGAGCCACACCCATGGCATATAAAGGTTCCAGGCTGGAGGTCGAATCAGAACTGTAGCCACTGGCCTAGTCACAGCCATAGCAATGCGGGATCTAAGCCACGTCTGCAATCTACACCACAGCTCATGGCAATGCTGGATCCTTAACCAACTGAGTGAGGCCAGGGATGGAACCCAAGTTCTCATGGATACTAGTCAGGTTCATTAGTGCTGAGCCACAAGGGGAACTCCAGTAAGCCTAAGATTTAAAATTAGGCAGATCTAAGTTCAAATACTGGCTCTCCTTATGAGTACCTTAATTTGGTCATATTATTTTACTTCTTGGAGCCTCATTTTTCTTATAAGGAAAATGGAGGCAAATAATGCTTTATTTATAGGCTTTTTTTTAATATAGGGACTTTATGCAATGCTTAAGGTCTTTAATGCATAGGGCTTCTCAGATTAGTATTAATATTAATAGAGTCCCCAGGAAGTTGGAGTTACTAATCTAAGTGAGTATATAGCTTGGAGTAAGGACTTTATAACTTGATATAGGAGTAAGCCAGATTAGCTATTCCACAGAAAAATTTAAAACTGTTATCAATATAGAAGTCAATCATGTACAACGTTAGTTTTTAGAGAAAATACATCTTTATTTTTATTTCTTTTTTATTAAAATACATGCCAAAATGTTCACCACTATAAGTCTAATAACTTTCTATGGAGACAATGGTTTTTAGACTATAATGGACCACCTTTCTTCTTATGTTATATATTACATCCCATGACTTTATGACTGGAAGTTCGTGCCTCTTAATTCCCTCCACCTAACTTGCTCATTCTCAGCCCCCTTTCCTCTGATAACCACCCATTTGCTTTCTGTATCTATGAGTATGGCATTCATTTTGTTTTGTTTGTTCATTTTTATTTTTTTTAAGATTCCACACAAAAGTGAGGTCAAGCAATTAGTGCCTTTCTCTGACTTATTTCATTGACACAATACCCTCTAGAGTCATCCACACTGTCACAAATGGCAAGACACCATTCCTTTTTTGTGGCTAAGTAATAGTCATTTATATATCTCTTATCTCCTTTGGACCGCTATACTGTTAATGTCAGTATGTTCGATGTTGTCCCAGAAGTCCCCTCAAACTATCCCAATTTTTAAAATTATTTTTTTTCTTTTTCCTACTCAGCTTGTGTGGTTTGGACTTCTCTTTCTTCCAGATTGCTAGTCTATTATTCTGTAGCATGTAATCTACTGCTGATTTCCTGTAATGTATTTTTCATTTCAGTTATTATATACTCCAGCTGATTTTTTTTTTTTTAACTTTTGATGATGTTCTCACTGTGTTTCTCATTCTTCTCCTAAGATCAGTGAGCATGTTTATGGTCATTACCTTGAACTCTTTCATCAGGTATTTCACTGATTTCCATTTCATGCAGTTCTTTTTATGAGGTTCTGTCTTATTCCTTTATTTAGAACATATTTCTCTGGGTGCCATTTTGCTTAATTCTTTGTGTTTACTACCAATTTTTTTTTAAGAGAGTTATCTTATGACTCAGTCTTGAAGAAGTGGCCTTACCATAGGAGATATACCAGGGGGCCTAGAAGCATGCTCCACTCTTACCACCAAAGCTATATTTTCCAAGGTGTTCCCTACCAAGGCTGCTTATGCCTTTCTATTTTGGCTGGGCTGACCTCCTTGAACATGCTGGTAGGTAGAGCTAGCCCTCACCTGGCTGGATGAAGGGCTCCACATGGAAACATTCAATGCGAATGGATAATTCAGATTGGAAGCCTTTGAGCAGGTTTTGGAGAAAAATAATAAGAAAGCTATGGCTTAAAAATGAAAATACAGCCACCATAACCTATATTGATAAATCAGCAAATGGGAAATATCCCCAAGCATAATCTCAGAAATCATCAGTTAATGCAGCAAACACTGAATAAATGACATGTAGGTAGATAGGAAAGGGAAATTCATTTTTTGAGTTCTATTAGACTTATGGAAGTCCACAGCCACAGGGGAATTATGATGCTGAAAAACACTGCAACCATTAGTAAGTGTGAATTCTACTGCCAGCATACATTGTGGTTTGGGTCCAAAGTTTTAGATATGAGGCAATGAGCTTTAATTTGAATATATATTTAAAGACCAAACCCCAATTTCCACTACACTTCTGTCCCTGGAATTTTCAATATGCTCCTTCTACTAAGATACAGAAAGAGAAGAAATTAAAACATTCAATCTGTGGCAACATTTTGTGAGTCCAGACTCCTTGCAAAGTCATTTTCCATCCAGAAGGATAGAAGAGAGGATCTTTTAACATATATTCCCAAATTGAATTGGGTGCACTCTCTGAAATTATTTTTATGTTCTTCTGGCCACTGAGTACTTGGGTGAAATGTGCTATAGAACACGTGGTAAAACTTATAATTTCTAATCAAAGGGGATAGATATAATTTGCAGCATCCCTTCAATTTTCCCCTCTTCTTTTTTGTTTGACCTTGAATGTAATTACTTGTCATTAGCAATCATCTAGAGAACAAGAGGTAAAAAGAATACTAGAATCATAAAGTTAACTGGCAATCTTTTCTCTTTTATGCATAATGGAATAATTTTACAGCATAAAATTATCTTTCTCTTGATTATATTATAAAATTGACTTGTGTATATGGATTTTTCAATGACTGCTATTTAAACTGTTGATTCAGTTTTGTAAGTATTAATAAGGAAATCAGGTTTTATATGTTCACTGAGAAAGTGTCAGAAATTATACATACCTGAAAATTACCCATTAATCTTTTTCAATTTTCTTTCCAGAGTTATAGCTACTTAACATCTATTTAATTTGTAGACCTATTTTATGTTTCCAAAATTATTTATTCAGTACTACTTTATTTTTTAATTTGTCTCTTAGTTTTAAAATCTTATTAATCCTTTCAAAGAAACAAAGTTTGTTTCTTCTTCCTCTTTCTTCTCCTCCTCCTCTACTCCCTTTCATTTTATCTCCATATTCTATTTTTAAATTTTTGTATTTCTTCTCTGAAAACTGATTTTTCTATATTTTCAAAGGGTCAGTTTGTTGCTTTTATAAACTTCTGGGCTTTTTACTTTCAATATTATCTTATTTTCTAAAATTTACACTTAAGTATAAAAAAAAATCTCCAAGGGCTCTTTTATTATCTCACAGTGGTTTTAATTTGAAGTGTTATCATTATCATTCATCTTAAAATATTTTAATATTATTATATTATTCATCTATTTTAAAGGACATTATTTTCTTTATTGTTTAACAATAAATTTCGCTATCGTAAATACCATGTATTTTAAGAAATAGCATGCTTTTGATAATAGCGCTAAATAATTCCAAAATATCCTGCAGGTTCCAGAAGTTTTCATGAATCCCTTTATGGTGGCATATACTAGACAATTTTTCCATATATTTTACCAGAATTTATAGAGTTATTTTTACAAAGCAGGGTGATATGAAGAAAAGACCAGCCATTTGGGTTTCAAAAAATACTAGTTATTAATGTTATGTCTCTGGCAATGTTGTTGCTACATTTTTAGTCCCATTGTTTTCCTATCAGACACATGCTTGTGATAATATTCCTCGGGTTGTAGGAGAAGATTAGATTATTTGTTGTATACTTCTTCAGCAGTATGAGCACTATACAACTTTTTATATAATAAAGTGACATGTTTCAGAAAGATGAAAGGCTTGAGGTCTCAGTAAGCAGAATAGTTTAGTGAATACTGAACTTTTGGTATCATTATTAAAAATAGAAAACTGAACCCTCAACCTTCTTGTTATATAATGTGGTTCAGAAATTACAGCTTGGGACAAATATGATATGGTATGGAGCTCCTGTCTTCACAAAAGGCAGTTGTCAAAAACTCTGAAGAGTTTGAAGCTCTAACTTAGGTTAGCCTCTCAGTTTCAAAGGTGCTAAGGAGAGTGCAAGACATCTGGGCTAGAGACAAAAAAACATTATTTCTACCCTGAGCAGCATGAATTTCATGTTCACATTACTTTCCCTTGCCTCTGCCCCTGTTTTCCTTGGGCGACATAGACTAACTTAGTTGAAAGTCATACACACATTGGGTGGGATTGGGTCATAGCTAAGGATCCTAAATTTAGGAAAACCACAATTTTTAAAGGGGCTGTGAGCAAACCTGCCCAGCATTTCCCTAGAGATAAGCATTATTTTTATTATCCTGATCAGGAAAAAAATTATGCCCCCTGCTCCAGAAGGAGATACTCTATGTTTCCAGGCTATTTGCTATGTAAACATCTTTGAAATAAATAATCTGAAAATCCAAGGTATCAATGCTTCTTCATAGGCTTCTCAGAAATGCAAGTGATCCATTAAGAATTGTCTCTTCTGTCTTTTTTTTGGGGGGGGGGGGAGATGCACCCCTGTCATGTGGACATTCCCAGTCGAGGGGTTGAATTGGAGCTGCAGCTGCTGGTCTACACTATAGCAAATTGGGGATTTGAGCCGTGTCTGCAATGTACACCACAGCTCTTGGCAACGCTGGATCTTTAACCTACTGAGAGAGATCAAGGATCGAGCCCACATCCTCATGGATGCTAGTCAGATTCATTTCTGTTGAGCTATGGTTGGGGTTGGGAACTCCCAAGAAGTGTTTCTTGGCAGGAGAATTCAACACACATTTTTGCCCATCAATAACACTGACGATGTTTATCACAAATCTTATAAATAATTTACCTAGCAATCATAAAAATTAATACAAATTCTATAAGAAATATTTTGGGAACTAAGATTTTGACATTTATTTCTGTTCACTAAAAAAAAAATGACAGTTTTGTGTATGAATTAAATGACTGAAGAGTCAAGAAATAATCACATGATTATGACAAAGAATGGCATTTGTTTATAATTTCTAAATGAAATTACATTCACCGTTTCCCCTATACTAAGTTTTCATATTGAAATAGGATCACGTCATCTATGAAATTTCACCTCCCAGAAATAGAATAAAAATAATTTAAATGAATGTCTTCTATGTTAAAATCTGATAACAAGTGCAAGATAATATGAGTAACACATTTTCAAAAAAGGATTGGGATGCCTTAATGAGAACATTTTGGACATTCTTAGTACATAAATGATTAATCCATAGTGAAATACAGATTACTGAAAAAAGCATGTCACCAGTCAGTATAATACTGCTAGCTGTCCATTTCAAGGAATAATCCATGTGTAAGAATTTCCCTGACATTTTCCTCAGGCAAGGCAATTGAGGGAAATCTATTTAGTCTTTTACCGTTTCCCCTCTTTACTTAGTAATCCCATTATTCTCAAACTGGGTTCCTTCTTTTAATATGCAATTAGAACTTCAGATAGGAGTTCCTGTGGTGGCTCACAGGTAATGAACAGGACTAGTATCCATAGGACATTTGTTTGATCCCTGGCCTTGCTCAGTGGGTTAAGGATCTGGTGTTGCTGTGAGCTGTGGTATAGGTTGCAGCCATGGCTCAGATCTGGCATCGCTGTGGCTGTGGTTTAGGCTGGCAGGTGTAGCTCTGATTCAACCCCTTGCCTGGGAACTTCCATATGCTGTAGGCGTGGCCCTAAAGGGCATTAAAAAAAAAAAGATGGAAAGAAAGAAAAAGAAAAGAAATCTGATAGACTTGTAGAGTGCAGTTTTGGCTGTGCATCTCAGCTTGCCCTTATATGGTTTCAGGGTCTTAAACTGAAAAGTAAATGAGATTGGTAGCATATTCAAATTTGAATGAGTTATAACTTAAATTATTAGAAAAAGACATTCATTGTGAATAAACTGTCTCTGAAATGTGCCATGGCATGTATGTCACCCAAGATTTTAAACTATAATTTGAATGACAGTATTGATGGCTGAAAGCTTTCAGAGATATATCATGAGCATAATCTGAATATGAATTTATATAATCTCAGATTTCAACTTTAATGTGAATCTATAACAATAATATCTATTAGGGATAGGCTTTAAATTTGTAAAACAAACTTCCCATGTTCATGAATACCATAAATTATCTCAACAGTGATTCTTGTAAAACGACTTGGAGCATTTAATTGACAGGACTAATAGGTGCCAACCATGTGTTAAGAAGCAGTTTATCTAATTGAAACTGACATATATAGTTATGAAAGCATAATATAATGATAAAATAAAATATAATAATAATCTTTGATAAATCTCTAGTAGTTACCAACTCTTAGAAGCAATTTTGTTCTCAGTTTCTAGTATTACAATTTTACTTGAAGAAAAAGTAAGCAAGACAAGTCTTACCTTAAAGCATCTGAAGCTTTAACTAAGGAAAAGAGACTAGACTTTTTACAAATTACCTTCTTGAGAAAAATAAGGAAGTTATACAAGTGCAGTTTCCAACTAAATATTACCAAGGCTATTGCAATGGTCAGATGTCGTGTAACAATGGAATAGATTACTTACTTAAAAGTGACATTCACCTGAGTTATTCAATATATAATGAATCGTTGCTCACCAACAACTCATGAGTCTTTCTTGCCAGAAATAGCCCATGGAAATTTCTATCTAACACTAATATTCTGTAATTTTCTGACAGCTATTATGTAGATTTTAAAAAGCCCCTTCTTTTTTTTCTTTATAGGGTCATACTTGCAGCATATGGCAGTTTCAGGCTAGGGGTCAAATCAGAGCTGCAGCTACTGGCCTACAGCAGTTATAGCAACTCAGGATCTGAGCACACCTGCAACCTACAGTGCAGCTCATGGCAATACTCTATCCTTAACCCACTGAGAGAGACCAGGGGTCAAACCTGCATCCTGATGGATACTAGTCCATCAGGTTTGTTACAGCTGAGCCACAATGGGAACTCCTCCTTCTTACTTTTTTTAAAAATTTTGATAGGAAAAATATAAAGCAATATTTTTCAAAATAAAGCTAAAAAAGCAGTAATTTTGTAAGAGTAGGATATTAACATAAGTATGGGTCAAGGAGAGATTATGAAATTAATTTAATTTTTGAATTCAAATCAGTAATTTTTTTTTTCTTTTTAGGGCCACACCTGTGGCATATGGAAGTTCCCAGGCTAGGGGTCAAATCGGAGCTGCAGCTGCCAGCCACAGCCCTATGGCAATGAAGGATCCTAGGCACATCTGCAACCTACCCTGCAGCTCATGACAACACCAGATCCTTAACCCACTGGCAAGGCCAGAGATGGAAACTGCATCCTCATGGACGCTATGTCAGGTTCTTAATCCACTGAACCACACCAAGAACTCCTAAATCAGTAGTACTCTTGAAACTCACTATAGCTGCATATAAAATAGTTAAATTTCAGTTAATTTTTGTAACAAAGTCCAAAGAAAATTAAACTTTTGGAGGATAAAATTTTTAAGAATGAGTTTTTCATTTTGGTGGGCAACATTATTTTAAGTTAATGATTTTAAAAGAAGCCTGGATTTTTAAGGATAAGCCAAGAGATGTGTAATGCTTCTTGCATATCAAGGTGTATTCCCAGACAGTAATATCTACCATCTAGCCTCTGGCATTGTATAAGTTTTTTTACCTCTTTTATAAAAGATGATTTCATGTTTGTCTCTGCAAACACTGATTTTCCTAATGCACAGCTCCTGGAGCTATATTTATGTTAGATCTATACTATTTTGTCCAAGTTTTCATAGTCATTACTTTCTATTTACCTGAGAGCTAATGAGTGAATTCTGGGAAAGATAGCAAGAAGCAAAATCACTATAGTTTCTCCTTGAATTGACACATCAAAAATATCTTAGTTTTAAGTGATGGTTTTATTATTTGTCTATTGCTACCTTAATCATTATCTCAAAATTTAACAGCATAAGACAGCAAACATGTACTATTTCCAGTTTCTGAGGTGTGAATCCAGGTGTTCCTTGGTTGATTCCCTCTGGGTCAAGGTCCCTTATGTTTTTATAGTTATACTATTGGCAGGGGCTGTGGGCAAATATGAAAGATTAACTTCAGGGAAATATACTTCTAAGATCACTCTCATGATTGTTGGCTGGCTTCAGTCTCTTGTCACCTCGGTACCTGCACAAGGCTGTTTCAAGTCATAGCAGCAAGCTGTCCCACAACCTGGTTATTGGCTTCGACCAGGCAAACAATCCAAGAGAGGAGAGAAACCGACAGATACGAGAATGACAGATTTTTTTTTTTTTTTGGTAGCTTAATCACAGAAGGTACAATGTCACTCCAGCTATATTTTATTAGTTATAAGTGAGTTAGTTTAGGCCACACTCAATGGTAGGGTAGTAGACAAGACTACAGATATCAGGAGGTGGGAACTATGGCAAGGTAGTGGTCCTCCAATTATTTTTTCTTTTTTTTTTTTTACTGCCACAACTACATCATATGGAAGTTCTTGGGCTAGGGATCCAATCAGAGTTGTAGCTGCCAGCCTATGCCACAGCAGCTTGGGATCCAAGCCACATCTTTGACTCATGTCGCAGCTTATAGAAACACTGGATCCTTAACCCACTGAGTGAGACCAGGGGTCAAACCCGCATCCTAATGGATACCATGTGGGGTTCTTAACCCACTGAACCACAATGGGGGGAAGTCCACAGAAACACTCCCCCTCGCCTTTAAGTATAAAAGAAGCCTGAATTTGAACATGGGTAAGATGGTTCTTTGGGCCAGTAGTCCGTTTACCATCTTCTCGCTATTCTGGCTTTCCAAGTCAAGTCACTATTTCTTAACTTATTGGCCTGTCCTGTGATAAGTAGTATAAGCTTGGACTCTTAACATATATATTGCTACATGTGTTTTATTCTTATACAATCAAAATGCATCTTGTCCTGCTTTTATTACTAAAAAGAAATGGACAAGTTTAAAATTTTTCAGAGGAGGACATCTCTTCACATTCTCTATTTTTCTCTTCATCTCACTCTCACTTTTGATCCTGATTCTGACAATATGTACCCTCATACCAAGTACTTCTTTGCATTCTCATCCATATACTACCTTGGTTTGATATTTGAGTTCCAAATCATTTGCTTGATTTATTACTTGTTGTTAATTGTTCAGCTATGTCCCTTTACCTGACTGGTTGATTCCTATATTTTGCATTAGAAACTGACATACTTTATTTATTTCACATGCATCTTAGGAAGTAGAATATTGCTGCATATTTAATGATATTACTATAAACAATGTGCAACTATTCTTATAGATTGCAAAGTTTTAACAATTTCTATATTTAATATTATTTAAATATTATTTTATATTATCATTGATAATTACATAGTACCATTTTTATGACTGAGTTAATTGAAATAAGGTGAAGTGATGCCTGTGTTGTACAGTTATTTAAATGGTAGAACCAATACTTAAATACAGATTTTATCTACTGCACACTTTAAAGTCTATATTAGTAAATGATGACATTGCATAAGATTAGAAGTAAACTTATAAAACAGTTCTATAATTAAAGGAGACATTTTTTTTTCTTTTAATAAACTAGGAATACCTAGGAGGAAACTTGTTTCAGGGAAAAAATGTTTTACATATGGTGCTCAAAATGATATAGCTTTGTAACAGTTTTGATAAGTCTAGGTCTTACATTCTATACTGCCAAATGCAAGGAACATGTTACTTTTGGATATTTTGCTGATTTTTGAAATGCTGAATCCCTTTAAGTGTTCATAGCACTGCTTCTTGTCACACTCTGTTCCAGAAACCTTAGCGTGATATCCACTAGTGATATTGCCAGAAAAAGCAAAAGCTGAGGTCAGAGTCCCAGGATAAAGATTAAATAAATGCACTGATCCGGGGAGCAGTAAACAATTTAAATTGCCCTAATCAATTCAATAACGTGGATATTGAGATGTGGTACTTAAACAGTAAATGATTTTTTTTTTTTTAATGGTGTACATACATTTCTTCAGTGGAACTTCTGGGATGCAGAGAGATGATTTTGATTTATTTTATTTAAAAAAGAAAAAATCTGCACCACTCTTCATTTAATGATTTTGCTCTGAAGTTTCTCATGTACAAAATAACACTGCAAAATCTTAAATCATTAATTTTATTTTTTTAATTACATTATATTGGAGAAATTATAATCATGGAACACTACAAGGGGAAATAAAATTGACCTATTATTAAATATCTTTTCTCTCTTCTCTGTTACTATTTTCAATAATGAAATATTAGAACTAGACAAGGGTTTCTAAGAAAAAGAAACAATTTAATCCAAGTTACTTTTATAAAGGAATGAGAAGAAAATTAATCTTTATTAAGGATCCATTTTTTGCCCAGAGACCTACAGGACTTACTCTATTTATTTCTTGACAGTAGCTTTGCCACATAGATACTATTTTACAGTTTAGAAACATAGAGAGGGTTTGTATAATTTATTTATAACAAAGGTAACAATTGGCTAAGATAGGAATTCAGTAGCTTCCCTTAACTCTCCCTTACAGTTAATAGGAAAATACCATAAAGAGGTAGTGGTTAGAGACTTTTAGAATGGCCATTGCTTCAGTTCTATGGGATCTAGCTAGTTTGCTTTTTTTCCTAGTGAAAGAGTCATGTTGAAATGATGGATTCATTCATAAACTATGTCATGCTAAAGTTACATTAATTATTACAAATTAAGCAAAATGTTTAGACAGAGAAGTGTTAAATTAAGTTAATGTTATATAGGTCTTAAAATCAACATATGCTGTTGCTTATGATTGGTTATGACTAATGAGATACTATAACTTGCATAGAGAATAAAAGTTACATATGATTTATATTTTAATGATAATTCAAATTCATAAAAATCTACATATACATATATATGTATATACATATATATATTATATATTTGCCTTTTTAGGGCCGCACCCATGGCATATGAAGGCTCCCAGGCTAGGGGTCAAATCAGAGCTGTAGCTACCAGCTTAGGCCACAGCCACAGTAATGCCAGATCCGAGCCACATCTGTAACCTATACCACAGCTCACAGAAACGCCAGATCCTTTACCCATTGAGTGAGGTCAGGGATCAAACCGCATCCTCATGGATGCTGGTTGGGTTTGTTAACCACTGAGCCCTGATGGGAACTCCCAAATTCATGCATTGATTCATTACAGAGAAGCTATTTTATTTAGTCTACCTTAGTGTCAAATGACTTTCTTTTCTTCTATACATCTACCTCCTCTACTTTTCCTTATTATCTCTTGATAATCTATCAAGTTCCAGCATTATCAACTCTGAAACTGTTCATTCCTTTTTTTTGGGGGGGGGGGCATACCTGCAGCATATGGATGTTTCTGGGCTGGGGGTCGAATCAGAGCTGCCGGCCTACATATGCCACAGCTACAGTAACATCGGATCTGAGCCATGTCTGTGACCTATGCTGCAGCTCATGGCGACATAGACTCCTTAACCCACTGAGCGAGGCCAGGGATCAAACCCAAATCCTCATGGATACTAGTTGTGTTCTTAACCTGCTGAGTCATGATGGGGACTCCTGAAACTGTTCATTCTCTGTTGAAGGTGGATTCTGCTCTTCTCCATTTCTTAACATTCTGTTCACATGTATACTTCTACCCAGCACCTCACTAGTAAAACTATTTCATTAACCCTGTCAAAAAAAAAAAAAAAAAAAAAAAGGAAAAACAAACAAAAATTCCACATCAACCTCCAGCCTCACCAACTTCTCTTTCAACAGAATTAGCCCTATCTTGGTATCAGGTTAATTAGTTTCTGCTGTGTATACCACATTTTCTGCTTCTTTGAGTTAGTCCCTTATTTCCTTGAACCTCATCATCATTCTTGCTCTCTTCCATCTTATCAAAAGTAATTAAACTTTACTTGATTCCAATGCATCTCTCTCTATAATCCTGAGTCCCTCTTCTCGCCTTTAAAGCCAAGTTTCTTGAAAGGGTGGTATGTACTCACCCCACATTCATTCTTTAGAGCATGCCAATCTGAAAATTTTCTCTGCTAGGGCATGATATAATTCTAACCTAGGTCACCAGTAACTTCCTCATTGCTAAATTTTAACACCAATTTATATTCCTCATATTAACTAGTTTTTGTAGCATTTGAAATGCTCGTTCATTTACCATTATTTCTCCTTGTTTGTGTGTGTGTGATTTCATACTCCTTGACTTTTTTTTTCTTATACTCAATTATTTTTTTCCTCAACATTCTTGATTTTTGTGGATTATGATCTCCCTTGCTTGTGACTGTGTGACTTAATAAGATGTTTCTTAATTGGTTTATGGAGCTTAGAGTTATTATTTAATTTCATTTTCATATCATTAAAGGTGATATTATCTGTAGTTTTTTTCATAGATAGCTTTTATCAGGCTAGGGAAATTTCCTTCTGTTCCTCATTCCCTACAATTGTTTTATTTGTTTTTTAATCAGGAATGAAGGTTGGATTTTGCCAAATGACTTTTGTGTATATATATATATATATATATATCTATCTATATATATATATATATATATTTTCAACTACTCAGATGGTTTTTAATAAATTGTTTAAAATGATGAATTGCACTGATTAATTTGAAGTATTATATAAAACATATATTTGTGATTGGTCAAAATATATTATGCTCTTTATATGTTATTGGATATAGTTAATTTTTTTCTTTTTTTTTTTAAGTGCCTCACCCAAAGCATATGGAAATTCCTAGGCTAAGGGTTGAATTGGATCTGCAGCTGACAGTCTATATACCACAGCCACAGCAATGTGGGATCCAAGCCGCATCTGCCACCTACACCACAGCTCATGGCAGCAACACTGGATTCTTAACCCATTGAGTGAGGCCAGGTATCAAACCCAAGTCCTCATGGATACAAGTTGGGTTTGTTACCATTGAGCCACCATGGAAACTCCTGAATTTTAAAAAAAAGGGAGGAATAACAATTTTCATATCAGCCAAGTGAATGCAAACCTCAAAGCATTAATTAAAATAAAGGAGACTTGCAGCATTCACATTTTGCAGCATATGTGAAACACTACCAAACTACCGTGCACTTCTGAAGGAGCAAAAGAAAGCACTCTATGCAATTTTTTTAAATAGCTCCAAGAAGTCATTTTAAATGAAAAGCATCTTGAATCACAGTATGAACAGGAGACTATCTTTTGTAACAGTTGGTAAGTGCACCACCATACTTTTATTCTGTAATGAATATAAGATTTGTTTAAAAAATGGCATATCAAATTTTAGGTTTACACATGATTATTTTTTAAGAATATAATTTTTTAAAATGCATATTATTTCATTTGGAGGGAGGCATGGCTTGAAATAACTTAGAGATATATAACATATGATATACATTTAATGTATCAAAATTTGAAATAAGCTTCAATTTGTGAGAATCAGAAATTCTCTCTACAGGTTAATACAATATTATGTTTTGATATTTCATAAAAGAACATCTTTCATGTTTCTTTTAAATGTTTATTGTGTTGTTATAAAAACTAATAGTCTTTTGTATTCAGCTCTTTTTATGACCAAGGCAATTGCTATCGCTCAGTGGTTCTAGACTGGAAATTTAGTACTTAATGTTATATTAAATCTTTTCCACATTATTATTAAGTTTTAGGTTAAAAATACCATATAGTCTGAAGAATTATGAACCTTCTTGAATTTAAACAAAAAGTATTATTTTTCAATGTTTTAAAATAACACCAAAGTAAAAATATATTTGGTGTCTTTAAATTGTTAGATGCTTAACATAAGACATATTTCTTCAAATAACTATTTATTTAATACATGTTATTTATGCTACCACTTTATCAACCAATGCATATTATTTTGCTAGTACAGTTAAAAGCAGAAGATGTAATTATATTTTTGTGTAAATTTTAAAAAATTGAGGTCAAAATGATTGTAGAATCCAGAAATTGCACAGAATTTTTCAGATATGGCCTACATCCTTGTAGGCCAAATTTAGTTACCTTTCCTTTCAAGACTTGAATTTATGTAAGGGTGAAAGTCTATAGGATGACTTTTCTCTAATTTACTTCATTCAAAACTTACATGAATGTGACTAAATCAAAAAGGATTAAATTGTTTGTAAAATCCAATTTACCACCTTAGCAGATTCCAGGAAACACCAGTCCTGAGCCTTTAAAGTTACACAAGAGTCTATGTAATTTGGATGTAACTACAGTTGAAAAACTTAAAGAAAATAGTAAAATATTTAGAAAAAAATATGCATGTGTCAAATGAAATTTTCCTGAGCTCACACAATGCATTTTCTTTCCACCCTATTTTTTCCCCTAATTCCACTTGGTGGAATTCAAACTAGGTCTTCCTGCCTCCCAATATCTCTCCCTTTTCCCCCTCCCCCTTTCTCTCCTCCCTCCTTCTTTCCTTCCCTCATGGTCCAGGCTATGAGAAATACATCGGTATCAAACAGTGAATGAGTGGGAGATGGTCATCATCCTTATGATTCCTTTTTATTTTGATCAGATATAGGAACCAGTCTATAATGATATATGTATGAGTGTGTATGACTTTGGATGTGTGTGTGTGTGTGTGTGTGTGTGTGTGTGTAGTGTTGTGTGTGTATAAAGAGAGAAAGAGGGACAGAGGAGAAAGATTTGAAAATCAGAGATTATTTATTTTGGTAATATTTTTGTATGATATGATGTAAAATAAACATTTTACAAAACCATTTTCTCTAGCTAAAAACAAGCTACTTGGAGCAAAGTTAATATTTTTTTTCATTAAAGGAAGTGAATAGATATGAATCATTTAAAAAGGTGTGGTGCTACTGATTTCAATAAAATATTCCCCCCTTTCCCCCAAAAAAAGGAGTTCCTGTCATGGCCCAGTGGTTAACACATCCAACTAGGAACCATGAGGTTGTAGGTTCAATCCCTGACCTTGCTTGGGAGTTAAGGATCTGGCATTGCCCTGAGCTGTGGTGTAGGTTGCAGACGCGGCTTGGATCCTGTGTTTCTGTGGCTCTGACGTCGGCCAGTGGGTACAGCTCCAATTAGACCCCTAGCCTAGGAACCTCCATATACTGCAGGTGCAGCCCTGGAAAAGACACCAAAAAAAAAAAAAGAAAAGAAAATATTCCCAATGTGCTAATTTTTGAGGACCATGTAAAAATATAAAGATATAATTATATTCAGTAGATATTTTCCAAAATAAATTATGATGTCATTAAATAGAATGTGATTGAAAAATAGAATATGCCTATGAAGTATGATATTTTCTATGAGTTATGAAATAATTACAAGATTAAAAGTAAAAGAATTTTATTAATCTAGATTTGTAGCCTAAAACCAAAAATTAAATTTGTTATTGTTTTGTTTGTTTTGTCCATGCCCAGGGCATGTGGAAGTTCTTGGGCCAGGGATTGAACCCATGCCACAGCAGCAACCAGACTTGCAGCAGTGACAAAACCCTATCCTTAACCCTCTGAGTCACCTAGAAACTCCAAAAATTAAAATTTTTAACAGCTTGAATTATTCAGCATAGGTTATTTTAATATAATGAACAAACTCAGCATCTTAGTAGATTAAAAAATACCCTATGTTTTTTTTTTCTTTCTCACATATTTCCATCAAGGTTATTTTGGATGGTTTCTGCTTTACCTGTTCATTTCTGAAGGATAGAGTTTGAGGGTGCCTAACACTTCATGCATCCATGATTTCCCAGAACATGGAATCATGGCAACTCAACAGTGACTCCTGAAAGTGCATCATTTCTACTGACCTTTCATTTGTCAGAGCAAATCGCCTAGTGACACCAAACTTCAAAAGTGAAGGGAAATATATTCTGACTATAAACAGGAAAAATGGAGAGCCAGAATAGATTTCATATGGCTATCATAGCAGTCATATAAATGCAAGCCTCTGAGTATGAAAAATTCAACCCATAGGTGAGGCACACATTGACAGTAGCTGATGTGAGTGATTCAGCTGAAGGCAGTTTGACAAGTTGAGACATGGGTTGAACAATCCCTATGTATTCTGGTTGAATTAACAGTTTTGTCAAAATGGAAAGTCATGGTCTTGTAGTCTTATAGCCCTTTCCAGATCTATCAACTGTCAGCCAGGGTCCTTCAGTATGGATAGAAATTGATAACCTCAGACTCAGGAGCCAGTGACATTCTTTGTCAGGGTTTAATCTTGCATCTTAAAACACACATTTGTGTTGTCCATCTACACTAAGTTTGTCTTTATCAAAAAGCCTCAGCTGTGATTTTGTTTTGCATGACAAAATTTAGGAGGCAGAGTCATTCCTAAATTCATCTGGACTAATGGGTTTCTGATATCACATAAGCACTTGATAAGTCTCTTTCCCCAAAGCATTGCCCTTGAGCCTAAACCTTAGCAACAGGCACAGATATTACTTCATATGGCACCCACCCATGAAAATGTTCCTATCTTTCTCAATATTCGAGCATCAACTCTATCAAGGAAATATCTTCTCATTGCTAAAAAATAGGATTCATCTGATTTGTATACTGATAATGTTCAGATTGTACTTGAACTTGGTATTATGTTAGTTAATGAATATTGTTTTGATGACCCTCCAGGAGAACCTATCCTTTCAGGCCTCTTTGTATGTCTGAGTCAAAGCAATCTATTTCAAATTTATCACCTGTATTTATTTTTGGTGTTTTCTGTAACTAATTACCACACATTTACTGGTTTAAAAGAGCATAAATTTATTCACTCACAGTTTTGGAGTTGAAGATAACTCCTGAATACAATATAAATATGAATTCTTTAATCCCACTCCTCTGACTATTTCTATTGAAAAGACATTTGAAAAAGTACTATGAGCATTAAAAATTGAGCAAAGGAAACCTATCTACTTCCACAAACAGAAATGTGTTCTTGAAGGCCAAAATGAAGAAGACAAAAAGATTTCATTGCTGGTGAGGACAAAGATCTTGATGGGAATTAAAAGAATGTCCCACAAAACGGAAACTCCCAAACTTTGCTAACTTCTGAGTCAAAGCATTTGGGTAGGAGGGCTGGCCAAGGAAGATGGGAAGAGGGTGGCAATGTGGGAAAAGCCACGGGCAGAGTCCTGTGTACAGCTTGTTTCTGTGCCCACTCCCTTTACATTCTGTTCCCAGCTGACATAGGAGATGTGCTCTGACGTGGGTCATTTTGGAGGCACTGCCAAAACAAAGACAGGGGAAGTATGATTTGGGAAAAGGTGCCCTCCAGAGACTGATCTGATCTTGACAGATCTGTAATACAAATCTTCATTCTGAGCAAATCCACTCCTCTGGAGCCACAGCCTCCAGCAAAACTCCCTCTGTCTTTCCATATAGTATTTGTCCAATGTTCTAAACCTTTAATGTCACTTTCTAGCATTAGCCTAATTCAAAACTTCCCTATGAAAATTTCGTTCATGCATTTCTGTAGTTTATTATAGTAATGGGTTAATTGGTTCATCAAAGTTTTAGCTACCTGTTCAAGCTTTGGGTAATTAATATATGTGATTTCAGTTGTGCTCATGACACTGAGAAAATGTTGGGAGGCAGTGGGTTGCTACAATGGAACTTTTCCATCTGTCCTGAAGACATCAACAGATCACACATTATTTGTTTTCAGTTACTACCTAGCTTTGATACCATGCTGCAAAACTTCTTTGAAATAGCAGAAATACATTTGGAAAATGATGTAGAGTTTCATTTTATGTAGTCAACCATTTCATTTGTCAAACCTAATTTTTAGTCTTTATCATGTACACATTTATTCTAGATATGTATAGTATTTTTTATAAAATTATGACATATGTAATATTATCAGAATTTCCTAATTATATGAAAATCTATTATTTTATGGTCTATTTTTTTTCTCTCTCTTTTTAATTTTTTTTAATTTTAATGGCCATACCTATGCCATTTGGAAGTTCCAGTTCCAGGGATAGGGTTCAAGCCATAGCTGTGACCTACACTATTGTCATGGCAATGCTGGACCCTTTAGCCCAATGCAACCAGACTGGGGATCAAGCCAGCACCTCCACAGCAACCCAAGCCACTTTGATCAGATTCTTAACCACTGTTCCATGGTAGGAACTCTTCTTTTTCCCTTTTTTTAATCTCTGATACTCTACATTCTGCTCCATTTCTAAAGCCATTGCCCTTTTGGTAAACAAAGTCAACACTTCTCTCCCTCTCTCTTTCTCTCTCTCTATATACATGGGGATTCGGAAGTAAACAAGGTATCATTCCATATTATCTCATATTATTTCTTACTAATAAAATACCATGAAAATTCCTCCAAGCTTGCTGAATATATGTATTATATATTTTTACACACATATATAATAGCTATATTTTCTCCGTTAAAAATTACCATTGCTTACTTAACCACTTCCTGTTGATGGATATTCTTTAAGTTCCCAGTTTTATGCTCTTAAAAAAGATGCCAATATAACCACTGTTATGCCTTTACCTCTGTAGATTCTTACATAAAATGTGATTTTTGACAAAATGATTTACATTTTAATTTTAATCTCTATTATCAGATTGCTTTTAAAGATTACTTTACCAGAGTTCCCTTTGTGGCTCAGCAGATTAAAACCCAACATAGTGTCCCGAGGATGTGGGTCTGCTCCCTGGCCTCACTCAGTGGGTTAAGGACCCCATGTAGCCACAAGCTATGGTGTGGTCACAGATGTAGCTCAGATCTGTCGTTGCTGTGGCTGTGGTGTGGGCCAGCAGTCGCAGCTCATGTTAGACCCCCAAGCCCAGGAAGTTCCATATGCCACAGCTGTGGCCCTGAATAAATAAATAAATAAATAAATAAATAAATAAATAAATATTTTTCAAAAAAGGAAAAACTACTTTACCACTGCACATTTCTAATAGCAAAGTATGAGAACACCACTTTCCTTATATCCCTGCAAAACTAGTGGTATTATATATTCATGCATTCAGTATTAAGTCTATTTCACTGTTTCTTTATTAAATTTCTTTGACAACTTCTAAAATGGAGCATTTTTTTCTTGTCTATTGGATGCTTGGGGATTCTTTTTGGGTATCACATTTCATGAATTCAATTCCAAAACCCCAAATTCAATTCCAAATCCATTTTTTTAAATCATACTGTATCTTGTTCTTAATTGGTAGCAGGTGTTTGGACAATATAACTATCAACATTTTATCTCAATTAAACTTTTGCTAATCACCTTGCTTCAAAGCTATGTCATGGTATAATTTTAAGTTAAAAAGTCTAAAATTTTGTATAGTCAAATATTTTATATTTTATTGCCTCTGAGTTTCTTCTCATTTCTAAATTTCTCTTTCCCTAATGCATGCATTTATTCCACTAACATTTATTATTTACCTTCGATTTTTAAGGGTCTTGCCCTCCATTCAATTTATGATGATTTCTCTATGATTTGAAGCAAAATTTAAAATATATATTTCCAAATGTATATCCCAATTTTTCATCAAAAGTACTAATCACATAGAAATGGAATACCATCCTGTTACATATTAAATTCCAATGCATCCTAGAAACTAATTTTGGACTCTTCATTTACTTTGTTACTACTCTTAGAACATTTTTTAGGTTTTTCAAAGATATAATTGAACATTTAATGACAAGTACTTTTTCTAACTATTGTGCCTTTCTAGTAGTTTTAATAGTCTTCATTATTTTTCCTTTATCACAAGACTGTAAAATTATCTCACCTATTTTTTTCAATGCATTTCCATGGAGGTATACTAAAAACCTAAGTGTTTATTTTAGCTTTAGAGTCCATCAACAAATATTTCTCCATTTTCTCTATAAAGAAAAAGATTTTTCAAGAGGCTACTAAAATCAATATATCCTAGATCCCTTGTCTTTCTTTTAAAATATTTGGCTGATTATGCATGAATTCTTAGAGTGGACCAGCATAATTTTTAACCATTATCTATCTATCTAAGGACCTGGAAACAATTTATAAAACAATTCTTTTGCCACTCTCATCAATCTGACATCCACTTAATCAAAGATTGGGGCTTTATTTTGATATTCTTTATTTTTGCTCCTTTTTACATTTTCAGTGTTTATTCAGAAATCATTAATTAGTTCATGTAGCTTATACTTCTATTATAATATCTCCCAGACATTGTCTATATTTTTCTGGAACAAAACATACTGAATTAATTTTGATTTTATTGGGATTGAAATCAGGACACTATTAGATAGAGACCAATCAATGGATATCACAAACCTAATATTCTCTTAACAATATTGAGATATTTTCTGCATTACTTCAGTCTTTCACCTGAAAATGAAAAATGTGTTTATTTATTTTTTAAATTTTCTGAAAATTCTTGGAGCTCAGAGCTGCCATTTAACAATGACAAAAATGGTACTGGGAAGGAGATATTAAAAAGTTGACTTTCAAATCTACAACCAAGTTCCTTTAAGAAACACTGGGTAGCAATTCTCAAAATTTAAGAGAATTTCAGACTATGTTATTACCCTACTGAGACATCAGTTTGAAGTTCATAAGACAAATATTTACACATTTCCTTTGAGAAGCAAATATGTGTATATTTCCAAATCTACAAGTAAGGAAAGGATCAAGCACAGCTGATTCCTAAACAACAAACTTTAGAAAAACAGATCTCTAAATGTTATTCCTCAGGACAGATACAGAAAGGACAGGGTGCTTAGTATATCTTGTTTGAAAACAGCCGTCATTGTGGTAAAGGAAAACTGACAATAAAATTAAGAATTGCATTTGAGGTGTTCCTGCTGTGGTTGGATGGGTTAAGAATCCAACTACAGAATCTGAATCTCTTCAGAGGTGCAGGTTTGATCCCTGGCCCAGGTCACAGATGTGACTCAGACTTAATTCCTGGCCTGGGAACTTCCATATAATGGGTGTGGCCATTATAAGAAGAAGAACTGCATTTGACTTCAGAAATTATTTCAGTATAGTAAAAGAGCTGACTTTATGGCCTAGGAGAAACTGTTCATCTTCAAAAATTAGAAATATTCACTAACATATAGGGCAGCTTGCTTTGAGCAGACTTTGGCACCAGCATCATGTATGTTTAATAGTTTCAACTGCGAAAATAAAATATGGTTCTCTTTTTTAGAAGGAAAATGTGCTAGCATTAACAAGTTAACAATGCCTTACCAGGCTGCTTTGTAAACCCAACCACTCATACATATAGTGACAAGGATGTATCATAAATTAACAATAATTACTAAAATGGCCCCTTGAAATAAAAACTGGAAAGGAACCCCTATGGACCTCTGACAGATGGTACTTATGAGTTAAATGGTTACTTTAGAAGCTCACTGTTTAATCATTTCACCTTTACTGAGGCCAGGGAGAAGTGAGATGGCCAAAAACAAAGGACCAGAGGATAACTGTCAATAATCATGACTCTCTAGTCACATTTGTTCTGGTGAAAAGAAAAAATCAGTACATAGTGTCAGTATGGGTCTCAGGTCTCATGGATTTTCCATAATAATAACCTTAAGGTTAGAAGGATAATGTCTTATGAATGAAAGATTTATAATCTTCTGATTTTCCTCAAAGTCTGAGCAAGACTCTGTGGGACACTCCTGGGTATAAAAGTCTTTCTATAACCCTCTTTTCTTGTTTGTAGGAAAAAGGCTTTGGCCTCCTACACCTTACCTGAGTTCCAAAGGGCAGATGCAAACAGTTACTAGTACGGGAAGGGAGGGATGTAGAAACAAAGGCAGTCAAAATACAACAGTGCAGCTGCTATGGGGCAGGGGCCCTGGTCCTCCTGGGGGATGTGCATGGTAATAGGACACCTATCCCTGGGTTCTTCTGCAGGGGATGGGGTCCCAGGTGGAAGACGGTAGCTTCAGGCCGGGCACAAGCACTGGACCCCAGGCTGGTTGGAACCAGAAGGCTGATGATTAAGATTCCTGCAACATTATCCTGTTACCTCACCACCAACCAATCAGAGGAAGGTCACAGGCCCTGCAGACCTCCCCCTAAGTTTGACTTTTAAAATCCTTCCCAGAGTTCCCATGATGGCTCAGCGGTAATAAACCTGACTAACATCCATGAGGATGCGGGTACGAACCCTGGCCTCACTCAGTGGGTTAAGGATCCAATGTTGCCGTGAGCTGTGGTGTAATTTGCAGATGCAGCTCAGATCCCGTGTTGCTATGGCTGTGGCTGTGGCTGTGGCTGGCAGCTACAGCTCCAATTCAACTTCCTGGGAACTTCCATAGGCTGTGCGAGTGTCCCTTAAAAAAAGACACCTCCCCCCAACAAAAATAAACCCTTCCCTAAAACCCAATGTGGGGTTCAAGGTTTTTCAGCATGAGCTACATCTTCTCCCTGCCTGACCCTTGCAATAAAACTTTCTCTGCTCCAAACTCCATGTTTTATTTTGTTTGGCCTCATTGTGTGTCAGGCACATGAACTTGGGTTACACAGCATTACACTTGTGACCAAAGACTAAGTTTAATGGCTTTATGAAGTAAAAAACTTACTCACAGATACTCCCCTGTTCACTACACACCCACTCCTATACCATCCCTCTAGGAGAAGCAGACCACACCCAGAAGCACATATACACAAATAGACCAGAGGATGCCATAAGCTCTGGTCCCGTGACCTATATTACATTTATTTCTTTATACATGGAACATCATTTTTCTTACTTATTGGCTTAAAATGGAGTTGTAAATTATTCTTGTCAGCTCTTTATATTTCTCAAACCACATATTTTATCAGATATTTTATGACCTTCATAATACCAATCATAGGCTTAGTTTTACTTATGCTCTGCAATTTAGAGGTAGTACTATTATTTTCAGTTTTTCTGGGTGGAGTAAATATACAGAACATGTTTCTGAAGGACAGGTTTTCAAATTTCTCTTCACCACTTTAAGAAATGGATATATATATTTTAAACAATATTCATAGTGAAATACTTTGGTGCCCATGACAAACTCACTTGCTTGGTCACAAGAAAAAAATGAGCAAACATTATCTCAGGTAAAGTTCAATGTAAGAAATTGCCCATCTTCCATTTCAGTTCTAACCCTTCTCCCTGTAGTTCTTTAAAAGGCTGTTTCTACATTCAGCATTCTTGGGATATTTTTTTCTCTCACTCTTCCCAGTAACAATTGCTGTAAAGAAAGTGAAATGAAAAAGAGGAGCAGATTCCAATTCAGAGGAGGTATTTGCAGATGAGCAGCATTTCATAGAACTCAGAGTCCAGATATGTAGATGAGAACACACTTTCAAAGTTAAACAGAATCTGAGGAGATAAATTATTTAAAACCTTTCTTCCTCTTACTCAATATTTTCCTTCTCAATTACAGAAAAATATAAGAATGGAGAATTTTGACAATTTTCTCTTTATTTTTTGCCCTCATTCTTTGCATGCAGAAATTTCCAGGTCAGGGATTGAATCTGAGTTACAGAGTGACCTGTGCCACAGCTGTAACAATGTCAGATATTTAACCACTAGGCCACCAGGAAACTCCAGGGCTTGCATCTTAAAATGCAACAATGAAATGGGTCAATTTTCAGGCACCCTTTCAATTAGTATTTTTTTTTTTAATTTGCCAAATGTAAAATGTCTTACTTATCTTCATAACAACCTCACAATATGTAATTTTAGAGCCAATAAATAAAGTGGAAAGTAATGACAAATATGTGCTGACTTTGAATTGATTCCAAGCAGAATCTTCTACTGAGTCACAGACCTTCCTTGCCTGCACATTTCCAACAGCAATAGTCTATGGGCATTTAAAAAATTAAATTTCTAATACTTTAAAAAACACTGGTGGCAATCAAAATGTCCATTGATAAGAGAATTGTTGAATAAATTGAGCTTTTGTGCATTTATGCACTATAGAATTTTATATGGCTATTAAGTGAAATTAACCTATGTATTTTGAATTGAAGATAAAAATGAAAAGAAAATTACAGAATTAAATAAATAATAAAGATTCTAATATGATTTCCACTGGCCATTTTTCTTCCACCATTTTACATTCTTCCCTTTGCTTTCGAAGCCTATTCAGAGATTAGCATTGTCTGACTGGTTTTATTTTCTTTCTTTGTCAAAAGCTGTTAAGGGTATTTCATAAAGGATCGGTTCCTTTCTCTTTTTTCTTTCTTTTTTTTTTCCTTTTTGCTTTTTAAGGTGACACTCGATGATGGAAGTTCCAAGGTCAGGGAGTTACAGCTGCTGGCCTACGGCATAGCCACAGCAACACCAGATCAAGCTGTGTCTGTGACCTACACCACAGCTCATGGCAACACAGATTCTTAACTCACTGAGAGAGTCCAGGGATCAAACCCACAACCTCATGGACACTAGCTGGATACGTTTCCACTGTGCCAAATGGGCACTCCCAAGGATCAATTTCTTATGAAGGCAGTTGATCAACTCATTAGGATTCATGCAACCACGTTAAAGAACATGCAGCATAGACACCACAAATAGATATGAAAGAAGAGTGGTGATGGAGAGATAAGGCAATAGCTTCCTCCAGGACTTTCTCATTTAGATGTTATTCTTGGACACTAAGCCAGTTGAATGTTTTGAAATATAATAGTTGATAATATTTCTCCTACCAAATTTAACAGCGAATAGTTTTGTCCAATAATGTTAGATTTGAATTTTTGTTTAGAATTATTCCGTGACGTTTACAAGTAGGTTTATTAATATGTATATCAATGAGAGATCATTTTATGAGAAGTTACAGAGAAGATACATGCCCTTTCCTTCACAACATTGAAGTACCTATAGATATTCCTGTAAATGTCCCTTTTAAAATTCATCTTGTTTGGGTAGTAGGAACTTGTTTATAAAAGTTTTGCACACAACTCGATAAACAAATCCTGTAGGTGAATCAAATGGGGAATCAAGTTCTCCTAGAAAATATTAAATTACAGCAAATAGTATAGTGCATCTAACCTCTATTTGAAGACTGTCATTTCTCGAAAGTATAGCCATAAACAAAAGTAACTCAAACTGATGCTTCAAATGAGAAGCTGTGTGTGTGTGTGTGTGTGTGTGTGTGTTTATGCCTAATAATCTATTCAGCTCTGTGTGAAAATGCCCTTGTGGACAAATTCATTTTCATCTCTGCCTCCTCGTGTAAGTTAATTATGTAACAAGGGTGAAAACTTGCAAGCCCTTTTGAGAATGTTTCTCTAAGTCAACACTACACAGTCTCGATTCCTGCAATCTTTTACTTCCTTATCTTTTATGTGCTGGAAAAATCACACTACTCAGTTTGTTCCATTTTTTTTTAATATTTTTTATCAGTGGTCTTTGATGAATTTGACAAAATTTGCAACTTCTCTTGTTTTATGGTTTAAAACATGCCTTTTATTCAATTGTAAGAATGGAATCATACTAATTGCAAAATTTGCAATGTTCAGAATCTTAGAATAAAATGTAAAACTGTTCTCCCAGAAACTGAAAACATCTCTTATTATCATGATCTATCCAGTCATAATAGATCACTAAAAAGAAAATGGCAGAACTTTTCCTGCCATTTTCTCTTTAATACTGCCTACTCCTCTTCTCCCCTTCCCTCCCTCTTTTTTTTTCATGTTTTCTTTCTCTCTTTCTTCTCTCTCAATATTTTTAAAAATCCTTTTCTTTCTTGGACATTCTTCGATGGTCCTTCTCAGTCTCATCCGTTGGTATTCTCTCTCTCTCTTTACACACACACGAATGTGCATACACAAACACGCGCAATTAATTCTTCAACTGAAGAACTATGATTGACTTCATAACACGTCCTTGCCATATCTTTTTGGGGTTATAATTTTTAGTTGCAACTTTTAAAGGAATATTTGCAGCCAGTATGTCTTCTAACTGTATTTTCTGATATATATGAAAATTGATGTTTCTTAAACACTGCTGCTCATAGTTCACTTTTATGCAGTGCTCTTTACATGGGGTAAACTTAACAGAAAAGTGACTGATGATAGTAAACAAGTTTGTATGTTCTCACATTAAAAGATAGCATTTTACATAATAAGGATCATTTTTTGTTAATTTAAGGCAATTATATTTTCTCATATTAAGGAAGTAGCTTCTGTTATTAGTCTTGATTTTTCACTTTGTTGTTTATAGCTATGAATTTTGGACTTTATTCAATATGTTTTAGCATTAAATAATATTTTGGAAATTTTTATTAGCTGTATGATAAATATATTCTCTTAATACAGGTGAAATATTTCAATAAGAGTTTTAATTTTTCTAAAAGATTTTATAAAACCAATTATTATTCTATACAGGATTTTGTATAATTTACAAAGTTATATTTTTATTTATCTTTTTTATTTTCCTAAATTTGTTTCTGTATGTATGTTTATTGTTATTATCATTAGCATTTCATTTACATTTCTCTTGATATTTCTTCACTCTATTTTTCCTTTTTAAAAATTTTGTATAGTTTATTTACAATGTTCTGTCAATTTCTACTGTATAGCAAAGTGACCAGTTATAAATAAATATACATTCTTTTTCTCACATTATCCTCTGTCATGTTCCATCACAAGTGATTGGATATAGTTCCCTATGCTATACACCAGGATCTCCTTGCTTATCCACTCCAAATGCAGGAGTTTGCATCTACTAATCCCAAATTCCCAGTCCATACCACTCCCTCCCACTCCCACTTGGCAACCACAAGTAGATGGGTTCATTTGTGCCATGTATTAGTTTCCAGATATAAGTGATATCCTACAGTATTTGTCTTTATCTCTCTGACTTATTTCACTTTGTATGAGAATCTCTAGTTGCATCCATGTTGCTTCAAATGGCATTATTTTGTTATTTTTTATGGCCGAGTAGTATTCTATTGTGTATATGGTATATATGTGTATATGGTATATCTCCTTGATCCACTTATCTGTCAACAGACATTTAGGTTGTTTCCATGTGTTGGCTATTGTGAATATAGCTGAAATGAACACAGGGGCATATGTATTTTTTGATGAAATTTTTGTACAGATATATACCCAGGAGTGAGACTGCTGGATCATACAGTAGTTCTATATTTAGTTTTTTGAGGTACCTCCATACTGTTTTCCATAGTGGTTGTACCAATTTACATTCCCACCAAGAGTGTAGGAGGATTCCTTTTCTTCACACCCTCTTCAGCATTTGCTATTTGTAGACATTAATTATAGCCATTCTGACTAGTATGAGATGGTACCTCATTGTAGTTTTGATTTTCATTAATTAACTGTAGGTGTCTAGGTTTATTTTTGGGTTCTCTATTCTGTTCCATTGGTCTGTATGTCTGTTTTTGTACAAGTACCAATTGTCTTGATTACTGTATCTTTTCAATATTGTCTCAAGTCTGGAGGCATATATATATGCCTCCACTCTTCATGCTGAGGGAGCTGGGCATGCCCTACAATTCCTAAATTATTAATAAATTCCCAGGGACACTATTAATCAATGTCATTTTGATTCAACTTCCTAATATCTAGTCAATGAACTCCTGTTTACTATTTTCACCCTGAATTTGTCGAGATTGAGCATTTTCTACTATAAAACCTTCTAGAGGTCACCCAAGTCAGTTCTAATTCCTTGTGTTAAGCTTGTATTTTATATAACAGTTACCACATTTATAACTATATTTTAAATTTATTTTTATTAGTATATTCCTTCCTCCTGAGACTGGGCTCATAAAAAGAACATACCTATTTTGTTTAACCTTGTCCTCTGGCTTTTAGCCTCCTGGCTGGAATATAGAAAAGTTAAGAGCATTTTGAAGATTGAAAAAATTATGCAAGATGAGTCCTATTTCCCTTTGGATTCTTAACCAGGTTTGACGTAGGTATCATGAGAGTAGAAATGAATTAACTCCTCATTGTTATTGTGTATTTTCTAGACTCTGCTAACCAGTAATCCCCAAGAATATATGGAGAGAATGTACATATAAGCTCTAGTCCTACAAATTCAATTTAATTGTATGCCACTGGAAGTTAATGGAGCTTTGAAAATGCCATGGGTTTTGGGCTCTATGTCACCTGAATTAGCATCCTATCTTTGCCCCTTCTATTTATAGGATGTTGAATATGGCACTTTAATGGCTCAGTATCAGCATCTGATGAATAAGAGAATTGCAGATAATATAGCCCGTATTTTGAATTTTTATTTCAATAACCATATTCCATTCACTATTTGACTTTTTAAATATTTACTTCACCTTGATCCATATCTGTCTAATTGTGTTGCTTAACTTATTATTCACATCTATGGAAAAAATTATTCTATAATCTCTTTTTGTATCCCATAAAAATGTTTGTCTTTATCAACATGCACTAGACTTTTTAAAATTAAATGATTTATTAATTTGGGGGGATATTTCTCTTCTTCTTTTGTTTTGAGAAAAAGTCCTTGCAAGCTTTTTTGAGTGAAAAGTTCTTTGTTCTTTATTCTTTCCTCATTATTCAATAATTTTATTCTATTTAATCTCTGTAAAGATATTCAATTATTAAATATATTTTTCACCTCTTCTTCTATGTTTGTAGTGGTGAAAGCTATCTGGGAGTGATGATAAGACAGAGCACAATGACATGAGCAAAGAAGTCAATTAATCTCATGTATTATTAAAAGGCGGAAGATTTATGCCATCTGAAGAGAAACCAGTGATCACTGTAAAAACTATAAATGTAATAAAATTAAATGAGTAACTAAGAAAAAATAAATAAAGGCGAAAAATGTCTCTTGTATTAGTATTACCTTTTTCATCCTGCCATCACACAGAAAGTTTTAAGTTGCATAAATGTAAAAGCAATATATTTCCTCCTAAATGATACACTATTGAAATTCATGTGCTAGTATGAATATGTACTGAGCTATAAAGCTTAAAATTTATGGACTTCTTTTCCTTCTACAATGGAGTGAAACTGTGAACAAGTACAGAAGACCATAATTCTATAACTTGTCTTATACCAAAATCTCTCTTCATTCTCCTTGCTGCTACCCAGTTTGGATTCCCTCCATGGCTAATTTCATCTTAAGGTTTTATTTACAAAGGAAAGACAATATATATACTTCATGTCTGAATTTCAAAGTAAACAATGGGAATCCACTAAATTGTTCTGAACAAGAAAATGTTATCTAAACCTTATAGTCTTAGCAAAGTATAATGCCTCCAATGCCTACCTACTTTCATGGACCTATATGTTGTTTACCTGCATTAGCAAGGTATGCTTGTCACAGTCCCTCTAAATGTTCAGAATGGAGTGGTCAGTAAGTCATAACACTACTTATCATTGTAAAGATGGAAAATACAGTTATTCTTGTGGAAAAAATGGGATTAATTTTATAAATATTACTAACTCTAAGAGTGGGAAAAGACTGAATTTTTTTTCAACTATTTTGAGCTGAGTTCACCCCAGGAAGCAGTAAATTTGTCACAGTTTTTTTTAAACTATATACTAAAGATATAGAAATACCAATTTAGAGATCATTACAATATTTGCCATAATAAATTGATATACATGATTTCAACTATGTCTTCTATAGTATTTAATTCTAATATGTTTGTTCTTCAAAAATGCCACAATCCACATCAATATGTTTTATAATATGTTTATATATATCTATATATTTATATCTGTATTTATGCCTGTGTGTCACATATGTGTGTTTGTGACCTGAATTTTCATGACATTTGATAAGGACAAAAACAAATAAATGAAGTAGCTTTTTCGATAAGAAATCTGAAGTAGAGAATTTCCACAGAAAGCTGTGCAAAAATGTACTGTTTTTTCCTATAACTGCAAAAGGATTTAAATGTTGACATAAAAATACACTTGTGCTCACACACTTGAGGGCACACACACACATAAACAAAACCACTGTTAATCCAATTTGGTTGGAAGTAAACTAGGTCTAGATTTTTAATGGATTAAGAAACTGACCTTCAGGAAATATGAGTAAGTGATTTATTACACACTGTTTGTGATGCAACCCAAAAGTATGCTTTAAAAATTTCATCGTGTCTTAAGCAACTCTCCATAATGAAAAATTGTCCTCCCCAAAATTTCCCAAATTCTATAAAGTCCCTTAGGATATATGCAACAAACATGTATTGAGAGGAGTAAATCCTGGAATTTCTACTTCTACTTAATTTTTTTTTAAGTTGGGGAGTACAGCAGGGCATAAATAAAATTTAATAAATAATAATTAAATGGTTGTGGTCATTGTCAATATTTATCCTTTTAAGGCTGTCGTATCCAAGAACATGGAGTCCACTTATCTTCATAATTGACCATAATTTATGCGACATTTACCATATAATGCCTTGTAATGTATTCCTGAGGGGGATTATATTATACCATTCTAAATTTAGGATAATCCAAATAAGTTTATAATATCTTCCTCCAAAATGGATCATAAGATTATTAAACCCGTGGTGAAGCATACAAGATGGAATAATGTATATACATGCGTGTGTGTACCTGCATGTGATATACTGAATTTTGTGTGTGTGTGTATATACATATGTATAGTTTCTATGCATACTATCTATACAGGCATACGCAGATGCAATACATATTAATTTTTGTATATTTTTATTACTCAATGAATTTATTACATTTATAGTTGTACAATGATCATGACAATCCAGTTTTATAGGATTTCCATCCCACAACCCAAGCGCATTCCCCCACCCCGTGAACTATCTCCTTTGGAAACCATAAGTTTTTCAAAGTCTGTGAGTCAATATCTGTTGTGCAAAGAAGTTCATTGTGTCCTTTGTTCAGATTCCACATTTCAGTGAAAGCATTTGATGTTGGTGTCTCATTGTATGGCTGACTTCACTTAGCATGATAATTTCTAGGTCCATCCATGTTGCTAAAAATGCTGTTATTTAGTTCCTTTTAATGGCAGAGGTAATATTCCATTGTGTAATATGTACCACAGTTTCTGTATCCATTCCTCTGTCGATGGACATTTAGGTTGTTTCCATGTCTTGGCTATTGAAAATAGTGCTGCAATGAACATCAGAGTACATATGTCTTGGGAGTCGTGGTTTTCTCTGGATAGATGCCCACAAGTGGGATTGCTGAATCAAATGGTAGTTCTGTTTTTAGTTTTCTGAGGAATCTCCATATTGTTTTCCACAGTGGTCGCACGAATTTACAATCCAATCAACAGTGTAATAGGGTTCCTTTTTCTCCACACCCTCTCCAGCACTTATTGTTTCTAGACTTTTGGATTATGGCCATTCTGGCTGGTGGAAGGTGGTACCTCGTAGTGGTTTTGTTTTGCATTTATCTAATAATGAGTGATGATGAACATCTTCTCATGTGTTTTTTGGCCATCTGTATGTCTTCTTTGGAGAATTGTCTGTTTAGATCTTCTACCCATTTTTTGATGGGGTTGTTTGTTTTTTGGTATTGAGTAGTAGGAGGTATTTATAAATTTTGGAGATTAATCCCTTTGCAGTCAATTCATTAGCAAAGATTTTCTCCCATTCTGTAGGTTGTCTTTTCATTTTGTTTAGGGTTTCCTTTGCTATTCAGAAACTTTTAAGTTTAATTAAGTCCCATTCATTTATTTTCTTTTTACTGTCTTTACTCTAGGAGGTGGATCTGAGAAGATGATGCTGTTGTTTACGTCCAAGAGTGTTTGGCCTGTTTTCCTCTAAGAGTTTTATAGTATCTGGCCTTATATCTAGGTCATTAATTCATTTTGAGTTTATTTTTGTGTATGGTGTTAGGGAGTGTTCTAATTTCATTCTTTTCCATGCGGCTGTCCAATTTTCCCAGCACCACTTACTGAACAGTCTGTCTTTTCTCCATTGTACACTCTTACCTTCATTGTCATAGATTAGTGGACCATAGGTAGGTGGGTTTAATTCTGGGCTTTCTATCCTGTTCCACTGATCTATATTTCTGTCTTTGTGACTGTTTCGATGACCGTTTTGATGATTGTTGCTTTGTAGTATATTCTGAAGTCAGGGAGCCTGATTCCTCCAGCTCCATTTTTCTTTTTCAGGATATCTTTTAATATTCTGGGGCTTTTGTGCTTCCAAACAAACTTTAAAATATTTTGTTCAAATTCTGTGAAAAATGGCCTTGGTAATTTGATAGGGATTGCATTGAATCTGTAGATTGCCTTGGGTAGTATAGTCATTTGGATAATATTAACTCTTCCAATCCACGAGCATGGTATGTCTTTCCATTTATTTGTGTCATCTTTGATTTCTTTCATCAGTGTCTTATAGTTTTCAGAGTACAGGTGTTTTGTCTCTTTAGGTAGGTTTATTCCCAGGTATTTTATTCTTTTGGATGTGATGGTAAACAGAATTGCTTCCCTAATTTCTATTTCTGCTCTTTCACTGTTAGTGTGTAGAAATGCCATCGATTTCTGTGTATTAATTTTGTATTCTGTGACTTTACCAGATTCATTGATGAGCTCTAACAGTTTTCTGGTAGAGTCTTTAGGATTCTCTAAGTATAGTATCATGTCATCTGCAAATAGTGATAGTTTTACTTCTTCCATTCCAATTTGGATTCCTTTTATCTCCTTTACTTCTCTGATAGACTTCCAAAACTATATTGAAGAGTAGTGGCGAGAGCAGGACATCCTTGTCTAGTTCCTGATCTCACTGGGAATTCTTTCAGCTTTTCGCCATTGAGAATGGTGTTAGCTCTGGGTTTGTATATAAGGCCTTTATGATGTTGAGGTAGGTTCCCTCTATGCCCACTTTCTGAAGGGTTTCTATCAGAAATGGGTGTTGGATTTTGTCAAAGCCTTTTTCCGCATCTGCTGAGAGGATCATATGGTTTTTATTCTTCAGTTTGTTAATGTGGTGTATCACACTGATTGATTTGTGCATATTGAAGAATCCTTGCATCCCTGAGATAAATCCTACTCGATCATGATGCACAATCCTTTTACTGTATTGTTGGATTCATTTTGATAGTATTTTGTTGAGGATTTTTGCATCAATGTTCATCAGTGAAATTGGCCTGTAGTTTTCTTTTTTTGTGGTGTCTTTGTCTGGTTTTGGTATCAGGGGCTCATGGAATGAGTTTGGGAGTTTCCCTTCCTCTGTGATATTTTGGAATAGTTTCAAAAGGATAGGTGTTAGCTCTTCTCTAAATGTTTGATAGAATCCATCTGTGAAGCCATCTGGTCCTGGACTTTTGTTTGTTGGAAGTTTTTAATCACAGTTTCAATTTCAGTTCTTGTGATGGGTCCATTCATATTTTCTATATCATCTTGGTTTAGTCTTGGAAGATTGTACTTTTCTAAGAATTTATTCATTTCTTCTAGGTTTTCCATTTTATTGGTGTATAGTTGCATATAGTAGTCTCTTATGATCCTTTGTATTTCTGTGATGTCCATTGTGACCTCTCCTTTTTCATTTCTAATTTTATTGATTTGAGTCCTCTCTCTTTTTTTCTTGATAAGTCTGGCTAAGGGTTTATCAATTTTGTTGATATTTTCAAAGAACCAGCTTTTGGTTTCATTGATCTTTCCTATGGTTTTCTTCATTTCTATTTCAGTGATTTCTGCTCTGATCTTTATGATTTCTTTCCTTCTGCTAACCCTAGGTCTTCTCTGTTCTTCTCTCTTTAGCTGCTTTAGATGTGAAGTTAGCTCATTTGAGCTTTTTCTTATTTCCTGTGGTGGGCTTGTATTGCTATAAACTTTTCACTTAAAATGGCTCTTTCCACATCCCATTGGTTTTGGAGTGTCGTATCTTTGTTGTCATTGGCTTCTAGATATATATATATTTTTAATTTCCTCTTTGATTTCTTCAGTGATCCACTGGTTGTTTAGTAGCATGTTTTTAGTCTCATGTGTTTGTGTTTTTTGCAGTTTTTTCTTGTTGTTGATTTCCAGTCATATAGCTTTGTGGTCGGAAAAGATGCTTGATATGATTTCAATTGTCTTAATGTTACTGAGGCTTGATTTGTAGCCCAGGTTATGATCAATCTTAGATAATGTTCCATGTGCACTTGTGAAGAATGTGTATTCTGTTGCTTTTGGATGGAATGTCCTATAAATGTGTATTAAGTTCATCTGGTCTAATGCTTCATTCAGGGGCTATGTTTCCTTATTGATTTTCTGTCTAGATGATCATCCATTGCTGTAAGTGGGGTGTTAAAGTCCCACACTATTATTTTGTTGTTGCCTACTTCTCCTTTTAAGGTTGTTAGCAGTTGCCTTATATCTTGTGGTGAACCTATGTTGGGTGTATAGATATCTAAAATTGTTATATCTTCTTCTTGGATTGATCATTTGGTCATTAGGTAGTGACATTCCTTGTCCCTTAAAATATTCTTCATTTTAAAGTCTATTTTGTCTTATATGAGTACTGCTACTCCAGCTTTATTTTGTTTCCTGTTTGCATGGAATATTTTCTTCCATCCTCTCACTTCTGTGTCCCTAGAAGTGAAGTGGGTCTCTTGAAGGCAGAATATATATGGGTATTGTTTCTGTATCCAAAAATTGCAGAAGGGAAGGGAAACTCCCAGACTCATTCTATGATGCTACCATCACCCTGATACCAAAACCAGACAAATATACCACAAAGAATTAAAACTACAGGCCAATTTCACTGATGAACATAGATGCAAAAATCCTCAACAAAATACTAGCAAACCAAATCCAACAGTACATTAAAAGGATTGTATATCATTATCAAGTGTGATTTATTCCAGGGATGCAAGGATTCTTCAGAACTAATGCTCATGACTCTGTCTATACACATAAATGATTTTATTTTGTGCTAAAAGAAGCAGTGTATTTTGTAAATTGCATATTCATAATGTTATTTATCTAAGCAGCTAATGTTCATATACTGGAAATCTAATGATTTATATGTACTTTTTATCTATTCATCTTAAGGCACTGTTATTAAGCTGTGATATCACATAACCATTCTGAAGCTTCAGTTTTTATTCTAGGAAGTCCTCTAGAAGTCCAGAAACTCAACTTGTTTGAGGGGAGATGTTTGAAACACCCTGAGATATTTTGTTGGGGAGGTTTTGACAGAAGGTCATTTAGTCATAGATGGAAAAGATTGCTTTTTCTTTAAAGGTACATAGGAATTAAGCAGGTAACAACCAAATGTCCAGATCAAGAAGAACTTCTAATCAGTGTGAGCTCTGTGTGTTTCACAGAAGTGAAAATGAATGAATTTCTAGCACTGCTTTTATTTCCCACTGGATATATCCCAGGTGATGTTTGATAGATTGCAGATTCTGTTTCTTTTCAACATAATCCTCTAGTTCTGACTATCTTACTCAAATCATATTCTTCTCCAGTGTCACCTAACACTCATTTCCCTTTCACTTTTCTTTCAGCCTTAATGAATGTGGGGATACAGAAGATTATTTTTCTCTTATTCTTCACTCTGTTTAGTGCTATTGCTAAGATTTAATCTCTTTTCCCAGCATCCCTCAGGCTTTCACTAGACTCAATCAATCTTGTCAGCTGTTGATGCTTTTTATATCCCCCAAATTAATATTTTAATTATTCTAGACTTGTGCACCTCAATGTTTAGAATAAAATTATCTCTAAGAGATGAGAAAAGGGAAACCCCAGATTTGATATTTCTAGCTAGCTTCTAATAAACTATATGTAAATTGGATATCTAATTTAAAAATCATACTACATGCAAATGATAAAGTTATTCCATAAAATATTTGAAAGAAAATATCTTACATAAGTTAAATTTTTAACTTTGAGATGACCTATTTAAGTGCTTTCTGGCTTATCTATGTATTATTTTATATATATAATATTTATTAAATACTTGTTATATACTGTCTTATTAATACAGTAATAAGACAATGAAAGGGCCTCTTCCCTTGAAGCTTATTTCTGTATAAGAGATTTAAAAATAGGTAAACAAAGACTATAAGTAACTTCATGTAGAGTTAGGTATAATAAATAAAATTAAAATAAGTAATAGGTAGTGTCTAGAAGAAGGATAATTTGTATTATGTAATCAAAGAATTTCTGCTAAGGCAACACTAAAGCTAGAAATTGAATGCAAGAGAAAGTGACAAAATTCGTCTCCATGAAGAGGAAATTATAACTAAAAATAAATTTAGCATATGTTAATACTTGCCAGTCTGTCATAATAAAGCACCACTAACTTAGTGGCTTAAATACTAGAATTTTATTATTTAATAATTCTGGAGGCTGGAAGTCTGAAAACAAAGGTTTGCTTCCTCCTGGGAGCTGTGAAGAAGAATTAATACCATAACTCTACCCTAGCTTCTGGTGGTTCTCTAGTAGACTTTTGTGTTCCTAGGTTGGAAGAGGTAACATCCTGATCTCAGCCTTCCTTTTCACATGTTCTTCTCCCTTTGTATATGTCTAGGTCCCATCTTCCCCTTTTTTATAAGGACACCAGTTATCTTGTTTGGGAACCCATCTTATTTCACTAAGACGTCACGTTAACTTAAGTACTTATATCTGCAACAATACTATTTCCAAATAAGCTCATATTCTGAGGTTCTAGGTATTGGGACTTCAATGTATGAATGTGGGGGTACATAATTCAACTCATAATAGATTTATAAACTCAACTTTTGCTATAAAACAAACTATCCCAACACTTATTGGTTTTAAATAATAAATACTTGTTTCATAAAGATTTGCTGTGTTGGCAGTTAGGAATAGGATCAGTTGGTAGCTTAGTTAGTTTTAATCATGCATTTATGTGTAGCTGATGGTTAATGAAGAAGCTGTTTCCAGAGGTTGGCCAATTGTTGGTTGAGATGGCAGGTTCATCTAGGCTGTGTATCTTTTATCATCCACTGGGGTAGCCCAGAGTTGTTCATATTTTGGCAATAGGCTCCAAGAGCAAATAAAGAGAATACCCTATATGAAAGAGTTTTCCAAACCTCTGCATGCTTCAGGTCCACTAATATCTCATTGGCCAAAGCAAATTCTACCCAAATCCAATGGGTATAGGAACAAATTCTAAATTGTGAGAACATCCACAACTTCACATAACAAATGCCTGGATGCAAAAATATGACAAATATGTGACCATTTTTATAATTTACCATAGGTCATCTGAGGACAAGAAATAAGATTTGTCTCAATATTCACAGGTTTTAACTAAATGATTTAATTTGGGTAATTTTAAAAGAAGTTTAATATTTTTATTTGTGTACAACAATAAAAAGAAAAACAAAAATGGTAAAAGGACAGAATTAATTCTCCTACCTTTGTTCCCATAACCCCTTCTCCCTATTCCCATTGTAGATGAATTTCTTGGTCTGGATATTTTTCTCCATGTAATGCACATGATTCATAATGTATGTTGTGTCAACCATTTTTTTTCAGGCCAACAGAAAGCCAAAGGTTTAGAATTCTAACTCTCAGTGCCATAAGAGAATTATAGATGCAATCAATAGAGTGGCTCTCAGTCCTACCAGCACATGTCTTGAAGAGGTTTTCAATATTTATCACACTCCTCTTCCAGCCTCAATTCTTTACCACAAAAGAACCTGTTTCTAACTTTATCCCATATCTCCAAAGCCATTATTAAGTTGAGGTTGAGTTGAGGTTTAGATACTTAATTGGCTTAGTTTTTCTGTTGAACTAAGAGCTATTCTTAGTTCTTCTATTTCATACTTAATTGGCTAGTTCTTGGCTGGAAGAAGATTCAAGTTCTTCATCCATGCAGTAAAGCTTTTCTGTTTGTTGATGCCCCAGTATCCATTGCTTCATATTTTGAAAAGAGTAGTATGATTTTCTTCTAAAGAATCATACCTTTCCCTTTTAGTAGACTACCAGTGTCTTAACATAGACAAGGAGTGAGAACTTAGAGAAATCTGACTTATTCTCCTGGGATTTTTCAACCTTGAGGTATATGATTCAGTGAAGAAACACACAAAACAGAAGTTCACTACTTGTAGTTAAGGTTCCCTAGTGGGATTGTTGAGTAATTTTTTATGCATAGCCCTTAGAATGACCTGATGTTGGTTTTTGCTAATCCTGGCTCTCCAGTCTTTCAGTTATGTAAGATACCTGCCATTTTTCTCTCCAATTGTTTTTCTATACAAACCTGAGTAAATTTCCAATATTTGCAACTAAAAACTTGAACTCATACACTTTTTTTTTGTCTTTTTGCCTTTTCTAGGGCTGCTCCCGTGGCATATGGAGGTTCCCAGGCTAGGGGTCGAAAGGAGCTATAGCCGCCAGCCTATGCCAGAGGCACAGGAATGCAGGATCCGAGCCGCATCTGCAACCTACACCACAGTTCACGGCAACACGGGTCCTTAACCCATTGTGCAAGGCCAAGGATCGAACCGCAACCTCATGGTTCCTAGTCGGATTCGTTAACCACTGCGCCACGATGGGAACTCCTTGAACTCATACACTTTTATAAACTAAGTGATTAGAGTTTATTAGTAACTTTTGATACATATGAAAGTTCTATTTCCTGTGTTATCTTGAAAAATACACTATCTTATTAAAATAATGATTAATTTTGAGTGAAAACATACTAATTATATGAAATGTAAACATCATCTGTCCTTGTTTCTACTTCCAGTCAGATGTAAATCATATTGATTTCCCTTAAAATTTTAATTATCATGAGTAGAAATTACCATAAAGATGTAAAAATATAGTTCACAACTCATTTTTCCTATTTTCTGGATGGGCATATTGTCTATATTGCAAAATTTTTATATTGAATAATTTAATTATTTTGAATGTTTGACAACTAACATGAGTGATTTGAAAATAAGTATGCTAGAGACAGAGGGAATAAACATAAATAAAAAGTTATATATTAGATGAAAAAAAGGACATCTAAAAAAGTTAGGAAACTGGCAGAAAATGTTTTACTATAAAGAAATATAGCAGTGAAATAATCTTGATTAAAAGGAAAAAAATGACTAGACTATGTTATATACCATAAAAATATCTCTAAGACATATTGAAGACTTCAAATCAATTTTTTGCCATTTAACTTACAATGACGAGGAAAAGAAATACATATGTTAATAGTTAACAAAGTCTACCAAGATGTCTTCAAACACATATGGTTAAAAAAAAAAAGAATAGCAATAAAAATAAACAAAAAAAACTCACCAAATAAAATCCTCGACCTAAAGTTAATTTTATGAAAGCAATATAAGAAAAATCTGCAGATATATTTGTTTTGCTATGTTATTTTTGCTTGCACTTAATTTCTCTCTTTCTAAAATAATATATGTATAGAGAATACTTATATATTTATACAGTAAAAGGTATAGGAAACCAGAACTGATGAGGCATTTGTCATATGCTGGGCCTTAGTATTTCATTGCACTGATTTTCAAATGCTAACATTTGCATTTCTTTGCCTGAAGGCTTCATTTGGTAGCATATCTCTGCTTTATCAATGACATACAAAAGGTCAGAAATGTTAGAAAATAAAATTTTTCTTGAGCAGCTTTTAACCAAATATTGATAGAAACATATGCCTATTTTCCTTATCCATTGGTTGGGAAAACTCCAATGCATATATATTCCAAATTTTCTTTTATTGTTTTCTGGCAGGATTAAGCCAGAGGAAGTTTGCAGTAGTAATTTCCCTAATCACACATTATTGAATGCCTGTACCTTCTTTTTTTGCTGTTGTTTTGGCTGCACCCAAAGCACATGGAAATTTCCCAGACATGGATCAATGCAGCGACAATGCCAGATCCTTAACTCACTACACCACAAGGGAAGTCCTTGTACCTCCCCTTCTAATTCACCAGCCTTCTGCTTTTGCTTTGAGGTTTCTTGGGATGACTACCAAAATAAACTAATTATATTTGAATCTTTGATTCAAGATCTTTTTCTAGGCAAACCCAAACTAAGATCAAAAGATATCAACTAAAAGTTAAACAATTGATCTAAGAAAGAATTGGAAATTGTTATTCAAGTCAAATTGAAGATTGCAACCCGGGAAGAGAAACTCAGAAAGCCCTGAGAACTGTCCCAACCATTAAAACTATATACTTTTTTTGAGGCAGATGGCTGTATAATAAACGACATATTGACAACTTACACAATCCAGATCTGCAAGTAAAAAGTGGTAGGTCATTGTGATTCCTTAGAACATTAAGAAGGATTGTTATCTTTTAATGGGTTGTCTTGTTAATGCTACAAGAATGTTGCTCTATAGATTGAACAGGAATTTCTGCTAATAGGGTGGTTTAGTGGATGCATAATGCAGATATACAGTGCAAGGTGAGGAAAAAGAGGAGGTCATAGGGCAAAAAAAATACTTTTTCATGTGTAAGTTTTTCTCATCTAGCCATAACATATGAATTTTATTTCACAAGGAAATGTTTAATACTATACAATTTAATCTTTACAGTAATCTTTTGGTATAGTCAAAATACTGCATATTTTTAGTGTACTGTAATTTACACAGAGCATTCCTTATATTGTGGGATTTGATACCAACCTCCCCCTTGCTGCTCCCTTTGCAATGCACACATTGGTAAAATTTATTTTACTTGAAGTTTTCCAGAAACAGTGTGCCAATCCATCCTCTTATACTCTTGCTCATGTGCTTTACCATGACAAGAATATTAAACAGTGTTCTGTTTTGTTCCCAAATTCCAGCTAATCCTTTAAAATTTTATTCAGGCAGAAATGGAATACCTTGCTCTTTTTCCAATACTTGTTGGGTATACAAATCTGGTGAAATGCCTCTTAGTTAATTTAGGTTAAAGTCAAGGCATCGTGGCCATTTTGTGTTTCTTCTGGTGGAGTATAAGTCATTAGGTAATAATTTCAAGTAAGCCAAACTTCAGTTCCTGAGTTCACTTTTGGAGCTTTGTTCTGCAAATTTTATTTTTAATACTATTATTTAATACCTACTTATTATGTGTTCCCATAGGATTTTCACCTCTATTTTAGCACAGGTTGGATATTGTTGTAAACATTTATTTACACACATCTCATACCCAGCAGACTAAGTCTTCTAAAGAACAAATATCTCAAAAAGTATAAAAACTAGAAAGTGCAAATCTTGCTGTTTGCATACTTGACTTTATAAATGATGTACAGTATATATTTATAAAGAAGTGAAGGGTGTCAGGAAATATATTTGAAAAGTGTAGTTTGGGAACTTGGAGTAAAATTCAGTGTTGACTGTCATTTTCATAGAACTTAAAAAGAGTACCTACCAAATATCCATGCTATAAAATGTATGAAATAATAAAATTTATATTTTATGAAATATAAAATCCATGTATAAAATGCATGTAAAATATAGACATGGACAATACATTTGAAAGTAAGTTGAAATCATTTATGATACATAAGAACCTTTTTTTTTTTTTTTGCTTCACCTGCAGCATGCAAATTTTCCCGGGCCAGGGATCAAACCTGTGCCACAGCTGTGACCCAGGCCGCTGCAGTGGCAACACTGGATCCTAAGCCACAAGAGAACTTCGCATAAGAACCTTATATTAATGCACAATTCAGGCAGCTCTAAGTTACTAAAATAATTTTCAATAAATTAAATAAAAATATATTTTAAGGTTACTATTTATCTAAAAGAAACAATGGTTCTTGAAAGTTCCTCAATAGTCATATGACCAATGTCAAATATATTAACAATATACATAATCTCATACCTCACAATCTCAAAATACCTTTTAATTAGGGTAGAAAATAGTTTATCATCATTCAAATATCAAATGATTTTCATGTCTATTGAAATTAAAATATCGCTTGTCTATCAACACTATTAAAGAGGAAGGAATCATAAAAACTAGAGACTCAAAAGTGAATTTCTTTTTGCTTTAAAAAAATTGTCCTTTTTACTTCAATGTTCATTTCTCATCTGTTTAGTCATGAAAAAAATCTACATATTTTATATTGCTTATCTCAATACTTAAATGTATATTATTTTGATTATAATATTATATTATGAGGTTATATTATGGAATTTCCAAGAATGTTCCAGAGTCTTAGTTATTTATGTGTACATGATACCCCAAATAATTACTGAATGATATTACAAATCAGACGCCATTTGTAGGATTGTAGGTATAAGATCTTCTGGTACAGAAGGGAAGGGACTGTTACATGGGAGAGATATTTGTTAGAGTCAATTTGATCTTTGTTGAGCCTCAGCCAGCTGGAGGCACAGGCTGGGAATAAGCCACTTGGCTTCATTTCCTCCTTTGGCTACCAGAAACTGGAGGGAGGCAAAGTTCAAAATACAATGCACACAGGTCAGGATCTCAGGACAGAGAGTAGGCTGGGGAAGGGGGAAAGGGTGTGGTAAAGTAGATCTAGAGGGGAAAATTTAAGGTGTCCTATGCTATGGTCACTAGGTATGTGGCAAAGTAATAATGAAAAGAGAAATATATTTGCAGTAGTACACCTGTCTGCTAAGCAGTGGTAGAAGCAATACAATTTACTATTCCTAAATCAAAAGCCATAGTTGTCCCCAAATCAATGTTGGATTCAAAGTGTCTTTTTTTCTTTATTCCTTCCTTGTATCTTTCTTCCTTCCCTCCCTCCTTCCTTCTTTTCTTTCTTCTTTAAATTTATTAAAAATTTTAAAAAAAGCAATTTTATCAAGCATGTGATTGGGAAAGTCACCACTCATGGCTCTAAAATCTTCAAGGTGCTTGTCACTGTCTTATTGACAATATTCACACACTCCCTAGCCATATAGTAGCCAGTTTAAAATCTACCTAAAAACTAGTTTTTCTCCAAGCCAAAATATAGTATAAGTTAAATTAATACTTAGAAGACAGGGCCACTTGTCTATGTGGTTCAATGCACCTTGTCTGGTCAAGGTGGTTAATTAGTTATGGCTGAATTTTAGCTCAAGTATGGTTTGGTAAGCCCTGTTAGGGCCATGCCAATAGGGAGCACCCTTTTAAATTTGTCCAGAGATGCATTACCTTCTTCCCATAATAATAAAGATAATAAATTTAAAAAAAAAATCAAGAAAGGAAGTTCCCCTTGTGGCAGAGCGTAAATGAAGCCGACTAGCATCCATGAGGATGTGGGTTTGATCCCTGAACTCTTTCAGTGGGTTGGAGATCTGGTGTTGCTGTGAACTGTGGGGCAGTTCGCAGATGTGGCTCAGATCTGGCATTGCTGTGGCTGTGGCATAGGTGGCAGCCTAGGCTCTGATTCGACCCCTCGCCTGGAAATTTCCATATGCTGTGAGTACAGCTCTTAAGAAAAAAAAAAATGCAAGAAGGGATAAATAACATGGACGAGTGGAGGTCTTTCCAAGAGATATTCAGGAATGTCATTCAGTAAGGAAAAAGATATGTCTGGAGAGAATCCTGCCAGTTTTAATGATGGAGAAATATGTGAATTTACAATGTCTGAAAGCTACAAGGAAAAACTAGGTTCTCACTTGTGTATGGAGCACTTGTGTTATCTACCATCTCCAGCAGACAAATATGATACACCTTACTAAAAAACAAAAAAAACAAAAAAAAAACATTATATCAGTTCCTGAAATGAAAGATAAGAGAAACCGTAATATAAGAAAATGAAAATATTTCCTCCCCAAGTCTAAGCTCATCTCAAGGCCAAACAATAGGAAATGAGTGCAATGAAGTGAGAGTCTGATGGACTCAGGTTATTACTTTTTCCAAAGCTTCAGGTTGTTTATAATAAAAAAATCACGTCTACACAGAGATTTTAAAAATGTCAGTCAACCATATACTGTGGAAGATAGAGCACATCTCTTCTATTTGAGATAATCTTAATGATGTGGGAAACTATGAGGTAAACTTTTCTTTTTTTTTTTTGTCTTTTGTTGTTGTAGTTGTTGTTGTTGCTGTTGCTATTTCTTGGGCCGCTCCCGCGGCATATGGAGGTTCCCAGGCTAGGGGTCTAATCGGAGCTGTAGCCACCAGCCTACGCCAGAGCCACAGCAACTCGGGATCCAAGCCGCGTCTGCAACCTACACCACAGCTCAAGGCAACGCCGGATCGTTAACCCACTGAGAGCAAGGGCAGGGACCGAACCCGCAACCTCATGGTTCCTAGTCGGATTCGTTAACCACTGCGCCACGATGGGAACTCCAACTTTTCTAATATTTGTTTATTATTAATTTGTTCTAACATATTCCTTTTAGGTAATATGTAGATGAGTTTATTTTATGCTTGGATCTCTGGCAATATAAAGTTCACATGTTTATTAGGAAACCATACTTTATTTTTCACTTATTCAAAAGTAGATTAGAGGACATATTATACAAGATAATGAAAATATTAAACTCACATTCCTGCTTTCTAAGCCTGACTTTCAGGACACTAACTTGGAAAAAATAATCTTTCTCAAGAACTAGAAGTCATTTTGCAATCACTTCTCATTTAGATTTTTCTTTAATCATATGTTGACATTTAAGGAATTTTATATTGAGTTAAAATTGATTTAGTAAATGGTAAATTAGATTAAATCATTTTGCTTGATTAAAAAAACAAATTTGTCACAATGAAAGTTATTTTAAGAAAATATAGCTTTCTAACTGTATGAAAAAACTCTACAAATTGAAAAGGGACAAAAAAATGAAGTGCATTTTCAACCAGCAATTTCTGAGTTACATTTAATTTTTAGGTGCATTTTATCTTTTATAATAACTCTTCCCAAATTTTCCTACATTGAAAATTAGAACTCATTATGATTTTATCTTGGTAATTGATCTTAACTAGTAGAAAGAAACATAGTATTTAATAAAATAAAGGTAGGAAGGGGATGGAAAGTGCTTGCAGCAACTCTTCTCCAAAAATGTAACTTTTCTGCTGTTAAAAACAAAACAAAAATGGTGTTGCTTAGCCAGTCCTCCCATCACCAAATTAATGCTTAATTATAGTTTCAGCTTTCCTAAGAATGGAATCTTAAAGCTATCAATCAGGAATTGCCTGATCTGTATTAGTTAGGCAATCTGCCTGGTAGACCCATGTCATCCTCAGGAAAGTAAACTTGAAGTTTCCCTGGTGGCTCGGTGGGTTAAAGATCCAGCATTGTCACAGCTGTGGCTGGGTTCACTGTTACGGTGTGGATTTGATCCCTGGTCTGTGACTTCAGATGTCTTTTGTGTGCCTATGGAGGTGATGCAAAATCTTACCCAGAGAAACATGAAGAAAGGCTTTATCAAATTCCAATTCATGTTTTACTGATTTGGTATGTTTCTCCTAATAGATAATGAAAAATTGTGTACAATTTAGGTCAAGACCATTGAATCAATGTTAAAAGAGTGAAACATATTAAAAATTTTAAGGGAGTTCCCTTTGTGGTGCAACAGAAATGAATTGGACTAGTATCCATGAGGATGCAGGTCCGATCCCTAGCCTGCCTCATTGGCTCAGGGATCCTGCATTGCCATGAGCTGTGGTGTAGGTCACAGATGCCAGCTCAGATCCCATGTTGCTGTAGGCTGGCAGCTGCAGCTCTGATTGGACCCCTACCCTGGAATCTTCCATATGCTGTGGATGCAGCCCTAAAAAAAAAAAAAAAAAAAAGAGAGAGTATATTTGGCAAAAATCCACCAGTATTAACTCTAGCAGATGGGAAGGTACTTGGTGAGTCTGTTATAAAATGAGACATTTATAAGCAAAAGGAAACAGGAATAAGGAAGTTAAATGAAGTCAAAAAGGGAAATTGTTATTGCAAGCTTACTTTATTTTTATTTACTTTTTGGCTGTGCCTACAGCATGCATAAGTTTCTGGGCCAGGAGTTCCCATTGTGGCTCAGTGGTTAACGAATCCCACTAGGAACCATGAGGTTGCGGGTTCAATCCCTGGCCTCGCTCAGTGGGTTAAGGATCCGGCATTGCTGTGTGCTGTGGTGTAGGTCGCAGACGCGGCTTCGATCCCGCGTTGCTGTGGCTCTGGCGTAGGCTGGTGGCTACAACTCTGATTCGACCCCTAGCCTGGGAACCTCCATATGCCGTGGAAAGAGGCCCTAAAAAAGGCAAAAAGACAAAAAAAAAAAAAAAAGGAAGTTTCTGGGCCAGGGATCAAATCCACACCGTAACAGTGAACCCAGCCACAGCTGTGACAATGCTGGATCTTTAACCCACCGAGCCACCAGGGAAACTTCAAGTTTACTTTCCTGAGGATGACATGGGTCTACCAGGCAGATTGCCTAACTAATACAGATCAGGCAATTCCTGATTGATAGCTTTAAGATTCCATTCTTAGGAAAGCTGAAACTATAATTAAGCATTAATTTGGTGATGGGAGGACTGGCTAAGCAACACCATTTTTGTTTTGTTTTTAACACCAGACGTTTCTCTGATCCTGTGTTGCTGTGGTTGTGGGCTAGGCCAGCAGCTCTAGCTCTGATTTGATCCTTAGCCTAGAAAATTCCATATGCTGTGGGTTGGGCCCTAAGGAAGCTATATATATATATGGACACATTGGTTTAAAACATACATGGATCTAAAGAGTAAATTTGTGAACTTGAAAAAGATATGGACAGGATTGCCCAGGAGGAGAAATGCAATAATTTAGACAACTGTGGCCTTACCTAAAAAAACTGAAGATGCAATGTGCACACAGATGTTAGAATATACATAGCAACTTTGTTTTTAAGAGCAAAATGCTTGAACCAAGAACAGCATGCCTTGTCATTTAAATAGATCAATATTTTTTGGATACTCACAAAGTACTGAATGTTAATAGCACACATAAAATTTAATTGGAAAGTACTAGTTAACCACGGAAACACATAAACTTATCAATATGAATTTTTATAACATTTAAAATTTAACAACAGAAAACTTAAAGATCAATACATATTTGGTAAAAATAAAGAGAAAAACAAAAGCCTGATTGATAGATAATCCAAACAAGAGCTTATTACTGAAGGTGAGTGAATGCAATCAGATAGCTTCGAAACTATTTGTAATATTCCTTTCTATATTCTGAGTTGTGGACATGATGTGTTTAATTAATAAAGCAATTCTAGAGCTGTAAAAGTTGATATAAACTTTTGATTACATATTTAATGTACATCAAGAGATATCTAAAGCTAATAAAAAGAAAATGATGTATTGCAAAACATAATTATGAGGTGTATGAAGATGAATTTTAATAAGACATGCAAACTGAATAAAAATGGGTGAATGACCAAACAGGAAAATCAGAAAAACATCAAGAGAATATCTAATGATGTTGAGAAAGTTGCCCATATTCCTAAATATGAGGAAAACAAATTAATAAAACAAGGAGATATACTTTTATAGTTACTAGAATGGCAAAAAATGAAAAAAAAAATCTCAAAACTTCCTTCTTGAAGTAGCATGGGAAAAGGAGATGTATAAAATAAATTAATTTTGGAAATCCAAACATCAGTATTTCATTAAATTATGAATCCACCAAATATTGGACTCAGGAATCTCACTCCTAGGAATCAAATCTAAATAAATAAGCATCCTGGGTTATATAAAATGAGATAAAATACAATTTATTGTGCTTTCTTTAAAAATGCAGATTCTAGAACCAAATACTTGCTATTTGTCCTTGGAAAATTTACTTTACTTCTCTGTTTCTGTCTCCTTATCTGTTAAAAGCAGTACTTTGTGAAGTAAATATATCATGTCATTTTAGTGTTGTTGAGAATAGCTATAAAGTACGGATATATACAAGGTTGTTTGCATTGATCATACATATGGGGAGTTAATATATAAAAAATAGATAATAATGATTTTTTTAAAAATCACAATGTGTGTGATATTTGAAGGTATAACATTCATGAATGTTTTATATTCAAATCTTATATGTGCTTATGTATATTCATGAAGTGATATAAAAAGGATTGTCACTAAGAAGAAAGAAAAAGTAAAAGCAATTGAAAATTCTGAAACTAAGTAAATAAAAGTTTAAAATAAAAGATGGGGAAGAAGAGCCAAGAGTAAAACAATAAACACAAATCTACTTGTTGTATGATGTGCTTATGATCTGTTAACTTTTTGAAATATATCCTTAGATTGCAACTTATTTAATTTAGAGTTTACTAACATATATATTTTTTTCCTGAATCTATTCTTCCACATCTCAGTCTATCCAAATAAACACATTAAATTCACTTATATAACTTTTTAAAGAAAGGCTTCTCTGGTTTTTCATCCAATGCCTTTTCTTTTTTTTAACTTTAACAAATTATTTTTAATAAATTGCTTGACACCCCTCTATTTCTTTTTTGCTGCCTACTCTTTTTTTTCCATTAAATATTTTATATAACATAATAAAAAGAATAACTTAACTGGTAACAATAACAAAAATAATACACCCTCTGAAAAAAAGTAAAATATAAAATGCGTAAATTGTTTAAAAAATAGTGTAACTGTATAAATATGTCCTCACAATTTGTTACATCTTGCTGATTCTTCAATATTGGCATTACACCATTCTAGGTGATGTGATAAACAAGACATTATAGACCTTACATTGTACCATGGATAGAAATGGTTATTGATAATACAATTGTAGAACTGTATTATTTAATTGTACAGTTGCATTATTTAATTATAATTATCATAAATTTTTGATGGAAAGGAAATCAGAATCAGATCTAAGAAGACCAGCATTCTAAGAATAATGTCAAATGACCCCCTTCATGGTGGATTATGTGCTTATTTACTATGAGATATATTTCTTCTCCAGAGATTCCTTGTTTATCAATTGTAGATTTTTGGTTTGCAGTTATTCTGAAGTTTTTATATAAGAGGCTATATGTATGTGAGATTGTTTTAAGTTGTTGGTCTCTTAATTGCAAGTGCATCTCCAGTGTCCTGCATTTGTACCCACCTCTTCTCATGATTTCTGATTTTGGTGGTATAATTGTGCATGGATGATTTTGTATCATTACTGTATATATATACATTTACTGGTGAGCCTTGTCATTTGTGGTATTTTGGTTTCCTGTTGCTGATCTTTTCTTTTCTGCCTAGAGAAGTTCCTCTAGTATATGTTGTAAGGCCGGTTTAGTGTTGCTGAATTCTCTTAGCTTTTGCTTATCTGTGAAGGTTTTGATTTCTCCTCAAATCTGAATGAGAGCCTTGCTGGGTAAAGTAATCTTGGTTGGAGGATTTTTCCTTTCATCACGTTAAGTATATCATACCACTCCCTTCTGGCCTGCAGAATTTCTGCTGAAAAATCTGCAGAGAACCTTATCGGGGTTCCCTTGTATGTTATTTGTTTCTTTTCCCTTGCTGCTTTCAAGATTTTCTCTTTGTCTTTAATTTTGGTCAGTTTGATTAATATGTGTCTTGGTGTATTCCTTCTTGGGTTTATTTTGCATGTTACTCATTGTGCTTCCTGGATTTGAGTGAATGGTTCCTTTCCCATGTGAGGAAAGTTTTCGGCTATTATCTCTTGGAATATTTTTTCTGTCCCCTTCTCTCTCTCTTCTCCTTCTGGCACCCCTATAATACGGATGTTGTTGCATTTCACGTTGTCCCAGAGTTCTCTGAGACTCTCTTCATTTGTTTTCAATCTTTTTTCTCTTTTCTGTTCTGCATCCGTAATTTCCACTGATCTGTTCTCCACCTCTCTTATTCATTCTTCTGCCTCCTCTTTTCTACTGTTAGCTGCTTCTAGTGAATTTTTTATTTCAGTTATTGTATTTTGCATCTCTTCTTGTTTAAGTTTTATATCTTGTATCTCTTGTATCTTGCTCAGTGTTTCCTGTAAGTTATCCATCTTTGCCTCCAGTTTATTTCCAATGTCTTGCATCATCTTTATCATCAACAATCTGAAGTCTTTTTCCTGGATGCTGAGAATCTCATCACTTAGCTGATTTTCTGGGGTTTTTCCTTTCTCCTTTATCTGAGCTATAGTTCTCTGTCTTTTCATTTTTATAGGTTTTTTGCTGTGGTGACCTTTTTACAGATAATAGGGTTGTAGCCTCTCTTACTTCTGGCGTCTGCCCCCCTTGTGGCTGAAGTCAGTATGGGGGCTTGCTGTAGCCTTCCTGATGAGTGAGCTGATGCCTACCCACTGGTAGGTGGAGCTGATTCTAATGCCTCTGGTGGGTGGGGCTTAGTCTCTGGATGGGATTAGAGGCAGCTGTGTGCCTGAGGGGTCTTTGGGTAGCCTGTTTACTGAGGGGTGGGTCTGTGATGCCACCTGGATTGTTGTTTGCCCTGGAGCTTCTCAGCACTGACTGATGGGTGGGGCCAGATTTTCCCAAAATGGCCACCTCCAGAGACAGGCAAGCTGCTGGATATTCCTGAGAGCTTTGCTTTCAATGTCCGTCCCTCACAACAAGCCATATTCACCTCTGTTTTCCCAGGAGGTCCTCCAAGAACTGCAGTTAAGTTTGACCCAGATTCCTATGGTGATCTTGCTCTGCCCTGGGACCCAGTGCATGTGAAAGTCCGTGTGCACCTTTTAAGAATGGGTCTCCATTTCCCCTAGTCCTGTGGAGCTCCTGTGCACAGGCCCCACTGGCCTTCAATGCCAGATTCTCCAGGGGCTCTTTCTCCCAGTGCCAGGTCCCTGCACATGAGGATTTGATGTGGGGCTCAGAACTCTCACTCCTGTAGGTGAGTCTCTGTGAAACAGTTAGTTTCCAGTCTGTGGAGCTTCCCACCTGGGAGTTATGAGGTTTTTTATATCATGCAATCTCCCCTCCTACCTCTTGATGTGGACTTCTCTTTTTCTTCTGGAGTAGGGTATCTTTTTTAAGGTTTCCAGTCCATTTGGGTGGAGATTGCTCAGCCTTTAGTTGTGAATTTTGTTGTTTTTAGGGGAGAAGTTGAGCTTCAGTCCTTCTATTCCACCATCTTTATCCTCTCTCTCTGCTGCCTACTCTTTGATCGCCTTTTCTTTCTTTCTATGACATTATTTTCAAAAGAAAAATTTAAAAGAATGTTTAAGAAATGGGTAGAATGAATAAAAATTGCTATTAACAAACAAATAGTAATGTTATGACAGTGCACAGAAACTGGCTCATAATAGTTTGTGAAAGTGAATTCTTAAATTTTCAGGATTCCTTGTTGGTAATTTGAAATCAGGCATAATGATCATATTCATTTCTAAGGCTGCAGCAATGCGGTACCACAAACTGACAGGCTTAAACAGCAGAAATGTGTGCTCTCACAGTTCTGGAGGCTAGAAGTGTGAGAATTAAGTTGGCAGAGCCATCTTCTTCTGACTGTGCTGGGGAAGGATTCCTTCTTGTTATCAAATGAAAGTTCACATAGCTGGCACACAGTGAGGTCAAACAATACCAAAATGTCAGAATTGGAGCAGAGAAAATTTTATTGTAGAGCCATGAAAGGAGATATGTTGCTCATGCACTCCACATGCAAATTCCCCAGAGGTTTTCAGCAAAGTATTTTTAAAGACATGGTGAGGGAAGAGCATGGTTATTTGTTGCACATTTCTTGGTGTCAGAATTTTTTGTTTTTGCAGCTGTCCACATAGGTCATGATGTTCCTATAAATCTCCAACAAGACAAATGTAATTCTCTGTTCTGCAAATTTTTATCTCTATATGAATGGAAAAGTATTATACCCTTAAAAGTCAGAGCCTTGAGAATGATCTATCCTGTATGTTTCAGGCTATAGGCAATATATTTGTAACTTCAAGAGAAAGCAATAGGAAACAAATATTAAAGAATCAGGTCTAATATGGAATTGGATTTGTTCTTCCTTATTGTAATCTCCCAGAGAGCTACTGGCTTGTGGTCACATAATTTCAATCATGACATGATAGTATCCCTGAGTATGTATCTGTCTCTGAGTCCAAATTTTAAAGTAATTTTGGGAAGCCATCTAGCAGTCTTTCAATAAACTATATATATCCACTAAGCATTAGGCTCAGTAAACTCACTCTTAAGAATCCAAGTTGTTATTAGAACACTATTGTTTTTGAATTAGGGTTCACACTAATGATTCATTTTTACTTGATTACTTCTGAAAACACTTTACCTCCAACAAAAGTCACTTTCTGAAGTACTGGAGATGAGGACTGCAACACATCTTTGGAGGGGATGCGATTAATCTTTAACAGGGAGGGTATGAATAAGGATGAGATATAATGAATATAATGAAGTGAATGTAACATAAATGAATATAATGAAGTAAATATAATGAATATGACAAACACTACTTACAATGGCTTTTCCTTTCCCAGAGCCAGTAAAATTTATCAACACACTACTCATGTGTGTCTTATATCTAGTAAACAGACATTATTAAGCATTGGCTTTCCTCTTGGGAAGAAAATATGAGAAACAAAGAAAGCATAAGTATTAAAAATTCGAAACTACTGGATTCACCCTCAAATTACTTAGGAGTATATTTTTTGATAGTAATTGAGGAATCAAATCTCCATAGCTTAAATAATCATCATACAATTTTTGTGTACCTACTGACTTTCTATTCTAACTTTAAGACAATAATATTTTAAGTATTATTAATTGGTCCTGAATTTAAACAATTTCATTATCTATTGTTCCTATTTTGTTGGTTTTGTTTTGTTCTTCCAAACATCATGGATTTTGAGACATAGTACTACTAACTTTATTAAGCTTGGAAATAATAATAATAGAATAGTGAAATAGAATAGAACAGAATTAGTATTATATAAGTTGGCATTATCAATAAAGCAGAAACTTGGTGATTAAAGTTACATTTATATTGTGACCCATTTTGACTAGTCAAACACTTTTTAACTGAGCATTTTCAAAATAAGTTGCTGATATGTAAGAATCAACACAATCCTTCTCTCCACAAAAAAAGCACGGTTTCTGGGTCATCACTTAAAAATACCTCATTTTTCTTCATTTCCTTCAACTTTCGTAGTGGTGGAAGGTTAAATCTATCAACACTGATCACAGCAAAAAAAAAAGATGCGTTTTCTATATTAATTCTTGAGATATAAATATAAGGAAGTTAAATTGGAAGATTTTTTTATTTATGAAAATATTGCTCATACACATTCAAAAGGGTCTCCAACTAAGAAGTGATTGACACAAATTCTATTGTTTGTTGAAGTAAGAGGAGAAAGACAAGGAATAAAATATATATTATCCCGTGGAGAATGAAATGTGAGTATAAGTGCCAAAGTTTCCTCGTGGGTGGAAAAGAAAAATAAATTCCTGGTATGTGTTTCTTTTCCCATTTCATTTTTTCTTACCTAGGTTTCTAAAGGATAGTAACCAAATTTTTTTTCCATTTGTGTGAAAAATGTTATAATCTGAAATAAATCCTCTAGATATGAGAGTATATAAAATGTTAGTAAATTCACAAATAGAACAAATTATTTATTCAGTAAATATCAAATAAGCATCTTCCATTTCCAGGTTCTGTGCAGGTTCTACACATAGCAAAATAAAGGAGATCATCCTTCCTGCAAGAAACACCATCAAAATTTTTTTTTAATTTATTTTTTATGGCAGCATCTGTGGCATATGGAAGTTCACCAGTCAGAGATTGAATCCAAGCTTCAGCTGAGACCTATGCTCCTGTTGCAGCAATGTCCATCCTTTAACCCACTGTGCTACACCAGGGATCAAACCTGTACTTCCACAGTGACCCAAGCCACTGCAGTCAGATTCTTAGCCCATGATGCCATACTGGGAACTCTCATACCATTAATTTTTAAAGATAGAAATTAAATGATAACAATATCATAAATTAAAAAAATAGGTACAACTAAGTACAATCACTTCTATTGTTTGTCTATGTTGAAACCAAGGATTCAATAGGAAGCAAAGACATTAAAAAAGAGATGTATCTTTACTAGGTCAAAAATAAAGGTTGCCTAGTAACATAGTGTTGCTTATGGTGGTATGTATTCTTTTGAAAAACATTTTAATAAGCTATGCCCTATTAAAATGATTTCCCTTGGAAACCATTTTCATTCATTTGGGTTTCTCAGTTTTGAACTCTAAAAATCCAGCATAAAACATGTCCCTCCTCCCAATCACAAGAAGCAGAGATAGACTCAAGTAGTGTTAAGCAAAAGATGATTTATGATCAAAGTATCCACAAATGGAAAACCATAGGGAAAGGAGGCATCTCTAGGAAAAAGCTGAGCCCTTGTTCTTATTCTCTTAATCTCTCCCCTTCATTCTCCCCATTTACATGAGATTCTCAACATTCCCTTGTTGAAATGGTAATTTCTCCCTTTACTCCCATGTAATTGTCCTCTGTTTACTTACTGTCCCCTGACATTCATGAGTTGTACTTTTTCCAAAGGGTGTTTTGCCCAAACCTGTAATGGCTACTTTGTTATCAATATATCATGACCATTCCATTCCATCTCTCACTGCCAGGACATGCCTTATTTATGTTGTAGATCAGATTTCAGGAAAAGAGAACCAGATTTATCCAGGCTTTAACCAACCCTGCTACTTTTCAGTATTTCTGCAATATTTCCGGACTGAACAATTTCATTATAGTGGAATGTGAATCTGGAATCTAATAGATAAAAGCTCCATGCAATACTGCAGTGTAATTTTACTCATTTTAGAAATATAAGAAAGTACCTATAATATTATTAGCATGGACTCTAACAAATTTAAAATTACAAGTCAAGTCTAGGGAACTTCAAATGAGACATATTTGAGAGATCATACATTGTTACATTTAAAAGTTTCTCTAGGATCCATCAGCTCTACATCAGTTGGACCTAGATTTAGACTGACCAAAAAATTCAATGAGAATTTTCGTTACACCAGCTTAGTTAACTTTAGGTAATATAAAGAGGCAAAACAACTTAAAGAAAAAGAGTTTGTATTAGGATGTCCCACAACATGTCAAGCATAGTTTCCTAGGCACTTCACTCTATTGATATCCTGGGGGAGGGGGAGGGATCAGGATAGATTGGGAACTTGGGGTTAATAGATGCAGACTATTGCCTTTGCAATGAATAAGCAATACGATCCTACTGTGTAGCACTGGGAATTATATCTAGTCACTTATGATGGAGCATGATAATGTGAGAAAAAAGAATGTATACATGTATGTCTAACTGGGTCACCATGCTATACAGTAGAAAATTGACAGAACACTGTAAACCAGCTCTATTAATATATATATATATATATATGAGAAACTTTTTTTTTTTTTTGCTTTTTAGGGCTGTACCCATGGCATATGGAGGTTCCCAGTCTAGGCAGAACTACAGCTGCCAGCTTACACCACAGCTATAGTAATGCAGGATCTGAGCTGCATCTGTGACCTATACCACAGCTCATGGCAATGCTGGATCCTTAATCCACTGAGCAAGGCCAGGGATCAAACCTGCAACCTCATTGTTACTAGTCAGATTCATTTCTGCTGCACCACAAGGGGAACTCCAAAAAGAGACAAAATTTTTTAATTATTATTTTCTCTAGATATATACTGTTCTCCATAGTAGTTTCACCAATTTACATTTGCACCAAGAGTATAGGAGGGTTTCCTTTTCTCCATACCCTCTATAGCACTTGTTATTTCTTGATTTCTTAATGATGGCTATTCTGACAAGTGTGAGGTGGTACCTCATTGCAGTTTTTTTTTTAATTTTTTTTAATTTTTTATTGTAGTTGATTAACAAAGTTCTGTCAATTTCTGCTATAGAGCAAAGTGACCCAATTGTATGTATATACACATTCTTTTTCTCAAATTATCCTCCATCATGTTCCATCACAAGTGATTGGATATAGTTCCTTGTGCTATGCAACAGGTCCTCATTGCTTTGCATTTCTCTAATTGTTAGTGACGTTGAGCCTCTTCTCATGTGCTCTTTGGGCATCTTCCTTGGAGAAGTGTCTACATAGATCTTCTACTCATTTTTCGATTGGGTTGTTTGTTTTCTTTTTCTTTTTGGAATTAAAGCTTCTTGAGATGTTGATTTTGGAGATCAATCCTTTGTGTGTCATTTAGTCTGCAAAGATTTTCTACCCTTCTGTATGTAGGTTGTCTTTTCATTGCGTGTGTGTGTGTGTGTGTGTGTGTGTTTTACATTTTCCTTTGCTGTGCAAAAACTTGTAAGTTTAATTAGGCTGGATTTATTTATTTGTTTTTATTTTTATTACTCTAGGAGGTAGATACAAAAAGGTATTGCTGAGATTCATGTCAAAGAGTATTCTGCCTATGTTTTCCTCTAGGAGTTTTATAATATCTGCCCTTATGTTTAGGTCTTTATTCCATTTTGAATTTATGTTTGTGTATGATGTTAGAGAATGTTTTAATTTCATTATTTTACATGTACCTGTCCAGTTTTCCCAGCACCACTTATTGAAGAGACTCTCTTTTTTCCATTGTATATTCTTGCCTCCTTTATCAAAGATTAATTAACATAGGTGTGTGGGTTTATCTTTGGGCTTTCTATTCTGATCCATTGATCTATATGTCTGTTTTTGCACCAGTACCATTTTGCAGCTTTGTAGTATAGTCTGAGGTCATTGCAGGACTATGTATAATACCCAAAACATGGAAGCAACCTAAATATCCATCAACAGAGGACTGGATAAAGAAGATGTGGCCCATATATACAATGGAATATACTTGACTCTGAAAAAATACAATAATGCTATTTGCAGAAACATGGATATAGAAATTATCATACTATGTGAAGTATGTCAGAGAGAAAGACAAATATCATATGGTACCACTTCTATGTGGAATTTTTTAAAAAATGGAATTTTAAAAAATTGTATTTATTTTAAAAATAAGTTCAAGTGAACTTATTTACAAAACAGAAACAGACTGGGAAGGGTGTGGGGGTGGGGGAATGGACTAGGGATTTGGGAATGTCAAAGGCACACTTTTGTAAATGGAATGGATGATCATTGGGGACCTGCTCTATGGCACATGAAAATCTACTCAAGTTTCTATGATAACCTATATGAGAATGGATAGTATATGTATGTATGGCTGAATCACTTTGTCTATAGTGGAAATTAACCAACACTGTAACTCAACTATACTTCAATAATATTAAATTAAAAATTTAAAATTACAATACTTCTCCCCCCCCTCAAAAAAAAAAAAGACACAAACTTGAAGCAGGCACAGACCACTTCAGCTCAGGGAAGTCACTTCTTCTATCTGTACTTCTTTATACATATATCATCTTTTCATGTGGTCCCTCTGAGCACATGTGTCAAGACTATACCTTTGGGAGTTTCTATCATGGCTCAGCAGAAACGAATCTGACTAGGAACCATGAGGTTGACGGTTTGATCCCTGGCCTTGCTCAGTGGGTTAAGGATCCATTGTTGCTCTTAGCTGTGGTGTAGGTTGCAGACATAGGTCGGATCTGGCGTTGCTGTGGCTGTGGTGTAGACCAGCAGCTATAGATCTGATTAGTCCACATGCTGCAGGTGTGGCCCTAAAAAAAGACAAAAAAAAAAGGAAAAAAAAAGAAGAGACTACACCTTCCAGTGAAGCTACAGTGTTCCAGTGAACAATTCTGAAAATGAGGTAAAATCTGACAATTATTACTTCATACTTTTTCAACTTGTATAATCTGTACATTGGTGCTACGTGAATGGAAATCCAGAGTCTTCCCAAGCATTGAGTCTAGGGGAAAACATCAGGCCAACAGTTAACAATTTGCCTAAGCAGGTTTAGAAACTAGTTGAAACTCTACCAGGATTTCCCTAATAATGTGTGAATGGACTTCATAGGTTTTCCTGAACCTCCTGAAAATACTTGTACAAGGATCTATAGGTATGTCCATATCTGGGAAAGGATAAAATGTTTCATCAAACTTTCAAGCTTTGTGATGAAAGGAAAAAGCATAGCAAAAAACAAACAAACAAAAAAACAAAAACAAAAAAACAAAAAAAACCAGAATTCTGTATCACATGCCGCAGGATATGACAAAATGTCTTGTATTAAACAGTCTCAAAGAAGCAAAAGAGCTAACTAAAATGCCCACAGCACTTATTAGAGACATTGCTTTCTAAGAGAACTACAGGCCAACATAGTAATTAGCAAACATTTCTCACTTCATAAATACTAATGCAATGGCTCAAAATCTCTCTGGAGTTAACACTGCTGTGTTCAATATTAATGTAATTTAATTGTACTTCAGAAGTGTTTTTCTATGGTATAGGCTTTTTAATTTCTACAAATCTGCCTTTTTACTATGAAGGAAATGCCTGTTTGAGGGTAAATTAATCTTTTATTCGCAAAAGGCTCATTAATATTTACCTCTCCTATGCTCATATTGAAACATGATTTAATAGTAATGTTTGCATTTCTAAAATTATCTAACCCCCTGTCAAAAAGACCACATCTGTTATATTGATTTGTTTAAAACATCCAGAGGGTAATGATCAGAGGCACCATAGGTGATACAACTTCTAGAGTCTTTTGTTGTAACTATTTTTATTGAGGACTATTAAGCAACAGAGCTTCTGTTAATTCGAGTTGCCTGTAAATACATAACTCATTATTCTTCAATGGACTAAACCCATTTGGGAAAACTTACAAAGGTAATGCCTGGTAAAAATGATTAATTACCTTTTATCATGGAGCAGACACATTGATGTATTTCATGAACAGAAATTATGTATGTCTTATAGTGCACATTTGTAATTTAGGAAAAGCTTTTTGATTTTTTGAGTGGTACTAATCTATTTTTAATTTTAAACAAATTATTAATAGCTATCTAAGCCTTGAAAACTAATTTATGTACATAAAGTTTATAACACTTCCATTTAAATAGATATGTTGAGAATCTCATTTAGAACTTTTTTTTTTATTTTTGGATGCATTTTATTTCAAATAGGTTTATATGTATACATGATTGTTTTAGCAAAGTATAATTCATTGAGTAATTTTTACAAAGAAATTTCTTCCATTTATTTGACCAAAATTAGGATATAGCCATTTTATAAATTTATAAATGACAAATTAGAAAATATTCATGAAAATGCACTTAACATGAAAGAGGAATTGTCTTAGGATGTGATTTGTTATTTCATAAATCAATGTATTTTTAAATCTATTTTGACCATTCTTGAGCTCAATACCCCTTTCCTAAAATTTGATGCTTATAATGTATGTAATACTAGATATTATAGCTGCATATTTAATTAAATTTAAATCAATAGGAGTCCCCTTCTTGTCTAGTGGCTAAGGATCTGTCATTGTCACTGCTGTGGCTTGGGTTCAAAAGTTTGTCTGGGAACTTCCATATGCCATGGGTGCCACCAAAAAAAAAAATTAAACAAATAAAAATGTAAGTTATTTTTTAAAATATTTTATGTGCCAAGCATTGTGTCATATAGTACCAAGCTTAAGAAGGAACTGTGTAATATAAGTCCTGTCACAATTTAACACATCTATCTCAGCAATGATGTATTCATTCACATTTAGGGAATTCATTATGCTGATCATAAATTTTATATACATTTATCTCAACTTTAAAAAAATGTTCTTTGCCAACCTGTATTGTCTGCATTATGCCACAATATATAAAGAAATCTTTTTAGGAGCTTAAAAAATAGTTTACATAGCACTGTATTCTACAGGCCCATGACAAGTCAGCTAGGGGCTCCAGTTTATTGAAATAAGTAAGGGCCAAGGCTGATGGGACTCAGTATACGTACAAGCTTCTATGATCACAGAGGTAGAAAGAACAGACTACCATGACCCACATGCTGCCTCATAAGGCTTCTTCCTAGAAGTGGTATCATATCTTACCTCCATATATATTTCATTGACTAAAACAAGCACATGGTCACCTGAACAGAGATGAATGCATTTCTCTAAGAGAGGAACATCTGGCAGTTTGTTTAATAGACAAGAAAGATAACCTATCTCAGATAAATTACTTCACAAAATGTTCAAAATCTTTCTACTTAGTTAAAATATAATCTTTTTCCCTGCTACTAAGAAAATATTATCACGATGATTTCCATGAATATTTATCAATAGTAAAAAGTATGAATAGTGCCACATGGTAGACATAAAAAGATAATTGATTTTCATATGCAATTGTCTGGTTTGTGTCACAGCTTGTATATACTAACTATATATCTTGCATGATTTTATTTTTTATTTTCTATTTTATTTTATTCTATTTTTGCTTTTCAGGGCTGTACCAGCAGCATATAGAGGTTCCCAGGCTAGGGGTCAATTTGGAGTTACAGCTTCCAGCCTATGCCACAGCCACAGCAACGCCAAATCTGAGCTACATCTGTGACCTGCGCCACAGATCACAGCAATGCCAGATCTTTGACCCACTGAGTCAGGTGAGAGATTGAACCCGCCTCCTCATGGATCCTAGTTAGGTTCATTAACCACTGATCCATAATAGGAACTCCTCTTGCATGACATTAAAAAAACTGACAAATTCTATAACCCTTCATTTTCTTATCTCTGAACTGGTGCCACCTGTATCTATCTCCTAGAAGTTTTGGGATGAAGACATGAACTAAGGTGTATGAAACTAGAAACTCTAAAGACCTATACTAATTTTAAGGAAGGTGGTATATTTTACACTTCAGATTATGTATATCTATTATTACATGCATGTGTAAGAATAAGACCAGTTTAACTTGAAAACTTGAGAATATTTAACTGAATACTATCAGAGAAAAATCATATTTCCAGCTCAAGGAAATACATAAAAGGGAAATAATTTTATTTGATCTGTAAAATGGACATGGTGTGGTTCATAAGTAATTGCTTTATATCATAGGACAGCATAACTGGTCCTTATTCTACCAGCTTGTTTCTCTACAGGGGCTAAAATCCTAGTGAAAAAAATTATTCAGAATTCCATAATGGAGGGATTGGAAGCCCAAATGACTCAGAATGGCACTGAATGATAAAGAAGAAACAATTGAAGCAATGAAGAAAATGCTTCAGAGGCTTGATGTAATATTTCTACATGTCAGCTTATAATCACTTTGGTGAGATGCATTACTTTCATACCAGTGGAAGTGCTAGAGAGGATGACCAGACAAAAAGGAATCCTGTAAAAACATTTGTAGGCATACAGTATCAGAGAGGCTAGCCAACTTTATTTTCAAAGGAAAAAAAAATGTTTTAATTAAAGTGTTAATCTGGGTGTGGGAATACAAATGATACTAGATATGCGATTCATGACCACTGCCATTAAAAATCTTGAACTCTACAAATGGAAATAAGATTTAAACACATCTAAATGGAAAGAAAAATGTAAGATTAACCTTTAAGGGTTGTTTTAATACACCATAGTTTGTACTTAAGTTTTGCATATTAATCACATATATTTGTATATGAGAAACAACACCGTTAAAGAGGAGACTCTTTCAATCATATGTTACTTCAGCAATATTTTTTCACATCTGTTACATAACTGTTCTAGGCTGTAGGGATCACAGTGGGAAGAGTAGTCAGTGTTTTCACTGAACATGTGAGCTAGTTGGTGATTCAGTTAAAATAAAAAATATACAAATGAATGAAGTAACTATAAAATCTGGGTGAGAACTATAACTAAAACAAACAAAAAGTTACAAGCTAATATGAGAGGGAAAAAAATCATCAAACAGGGTAGTCTATAAGATAGCTGTTTTTCATTGTTACAATCACATTTATCTTTCACTCATGAGTTTGCAAATTGGCAGTGCAAATTTTGTCCTGCTTCTTATGTCTTCATATTTTGAATTTCAGGTGAAAGAAGCAAACAGTTTACGATGGCTGAAGTTGAGATTAAAAGGTTGGATCAATCTACAGAAGCACAGTGAAAACTTAAGATATGACACACGCATAATCCTCCAAGAAAAGAAAAATATATACCCTAGCCCAACAATTGAACATGGCAAAGATAGGTTATAAAATAATCTTACTGAGGGAAGGAGATGATGTCTGGAGAAAAATAAACAATTTGGCACAGTCTGCTTTCTAGGTCTTAAAATAATCATTTCTCTCACTAATGAAATTACCACTCTAGGAGTTCTCATTGTGGCTCAGCAGTAACAAACTCTACTAGTCCATGAGGATGTGGGTTCAATCACTGAACCCACTTAAGGATCTGGTGTCGCCATGAGCTGCAGTGTAGTTTATGGATGTGGCTAGGGTCTAGCATTGTTCTGTCTGTGACATAGGCAGGCAGCTACAGCTCCGATTCAACCCCTAGTCCTGAACTTCCATATGCCTCAGGTGCAGCCCACCCCCCCCGCCAAAAAAACAAAACAAAATTGCTCTTCCTCTTTTCAGGGAATCAACCCCCAAAATCTCATCCACTCATAATGAGGCCTTTTTTTTTTTTTTTTTTGCAGCAGGTGCAGCATATGGAGATTGAATCTGAGTTGCAGCTCCCAGTCTATGCCACAGCTACAGCAATGCGAGATCTGAGCTGCATCTGCAAAGCCTGATTCTCAACCCACTGAGAAAAGCCAGGGATCAAACCCATATCCTCATGGATACTAGTAGGGTTCTTAAATCACTGTGCCACAATTGGAACTCCAAGTCCAAGGATTTTTAATAATGAAGTCCCTCATGATTTAAGTGACTAACAACTGAAAATGGAAACCCTCCTCAAACACAACACACAGTAATCCAGAATAGCCAAATTGAACCCATTCAAGTAAGAGGATATAATACATTGGATTAGAATTTAGTGGTAACCTCCAAATCTATTTAACCTGAAAATGAGTAAAATGTTAGTAGTGTTGGTTGATTAGTTTTCTGTAATGAAATGCTGCAAAAAAAAATAGCTAAAAAAAAAAATCTAATCCTGGCAAACATTTCTGATAAGTTGCAATTGAGAAAAACATATAAGATTGTTTTGGTTTAAAAAATAAAATTAGTTCCTCTCTCAGCTGTGCTAGTGACTTTGTTCAGTTTTGCATGGCTCTTTTAAGCTTTCTTACACCCTGACTGCCTGCACATGCCTTTTTATTCTGGGACCAGGCTGAAGGATTAGACATTTTCTCATGGCAGAAGACAGGAACAAAATGCTGAACTAAGTCATTCAAGCTCAGTTGAAGCTTTTTCTCAGAAAAGGAATAAGTCCAGCCAATTCACATTTCCTCAGATAAGACAAATCCCATGGCCAGTGTTAATGATGGGAATAGAAATATACTCTGCCTGTAGGTAGAAATGGCAAGGAATGGGAATGAATAATATCCTTACAAGGAGAAAAAAGATAATTGAACATGATAATACAATTTACCCTAAAAGTACTTAAGATGAGATGTTTCATGCTGTGTGGAATAAAGAGGCAGAATAAAACAATATATTTGCAAGATTTAAATTATGAAAAAACTTTATGTGTCTAAATATCCCACAAATCATTGGTATTGCTGAAATGCAGTAAGAGAGAGTGAAAAGGGCTACAGATGAGAGAGGCTACACAAGCTACAGCCAGATAATCTAGGTTCCACAAGCAAGAGTGAGAAATTTAAGTCTTTATTCTAAGTGCAATGAGAAGCCATAAAGTTTATTTAGTAAGAGAAGGGAAGTAAATTAATATATATTTCACTTTAATATGCATTTGTAATGTCTTTGGATTTAGCAGAAACATCATCTAGGATGATAATATGTATGGAAATTCTGTATTAAAAAAGTGCTTCCAGGAAAAACTGGAACAGTTTAGGGGGAAAAGGAGAAAAGCCAGATCCATCTGAAGTCTAAATTAAGACTCAGAGCTGTCTCTCCTCAAGACATAGGTGCTGAGTATCACACAGTGGTGCCCATCAATGATAGATAAAGGCCACATTTCTGGGATGTAATTTCCTAGCATTTCTGCTGTCTTTGAATGTGGGTTTTGTAGTTCTTGGAAAAAGGAGCTTTGAAAAAATAGTCCTTTGAAAAAGAGCTACAAGTACTGCTTGCTGAAAGGAGGAGCACTAATGCCAGGAGACCCAGGCTAAGATAGGGGCTCATATGGTCCCCACAGAACCCAGGTGACATTTTTGTAGCACTGTCATACTTAGTAAGTATAGCACTTGCTTCCTTGATATTGCTAATCTGTTGGTGCTGAGTGTTGTGATAAATTTCTCTAGTCTGATTCTATGATGCCACCATCACCCTCATTCCAAAACCAGACAGAGATACCACCAAAAAAGAAAACGATCGCCCAGTATCATTGATGAATATAGATGCAAAAATTCTCAACAAAATCTTAGCCAACCGAATCCAACAACATACCAAAAAAATTATACACCATGACCAGGTAGGGTTCATCCCAGGTTCCCAAGGATGGTTCAACATACGCAAATCAATCAGCATCATACCCCACATTAACCAAAAACAAGTCAAAAATCACATGATCATCTCAATAGACGCAGAAAAAGCATTTGACAAAGTCCAACATCCATTCATGATCAAGCCCCTCGCCAAAGTGGGTACAGAGGGAACATTCCTGAACATAATCAAAGCCATTTATGATAAACCCACAGCAAATATAATCCTCAATGGGGAAAAACTGAAAGCCTTCTCACTCAAAGGGGGAACAAGACAGGGATGCCCACTCTCACCACTGCTCTTCAACATAGTTTTGGAAGTCCTAGCCACAGCAATTAGACAAACAAAAGAAATAAAAGGCATCCATATAGGAAGAGAAGACATCAACCTGTCACTGTATGCAGATGACATGATACTATACATAGAAAGCCCTAAGGACTCAACCCCCAAACTCCTTGAACTGATTCATAAATTCAGCAAAGTAGCAGGATATAAGATTAACATTCAGAAGTCACTGGCATTTCTGTATACCAGCAATGAACTATTAGAAAAGGAATACAAAAATATGATACCTTTTAAAATTGCACCTCTCAAAATCAAATACCTCGGAATACACCTGACCAAGGAGGTAAAGGACCTATATGCCGAGAACTATAAAACTTTAATCAAAGAAATCAAAGAAGATGTAAAGAAATGGAAAGAATTCCATGTTCCTGGACTGGGAAAATCAATAGTGTAAAAATGGCCATCCTACCCAAAGCAATCTACACATTCAATGCAATCCCTATCAAATTACCCATGACATTTTTCACAGAACTAGAACAAACAATCCAAACATTTATACGGAACCACAAAAGACCCAGAATCGCCAAAGCAATCCTGAGAAACAAAAACCAAGCAGGAGGCAGAACTCTCCCAGACTTCAAGAAATACTACAAAGCCACAGTCATCAAAACAGTGTGGTACTGGTAGCAAAACAGACAGACAGACCAATGGAACAGAAGAGAGAACCTGGAAATAAACCCTGACACCTAGGGTCAATTAATCTTTGACAAGGGAGGCAAGAACATCAAATGGGAAAAAGAAAGTCTATTCAGCAAGCATTGCTGGGAAACCTGGACAGCTGCAGGCAAAGCCGTGAAACTAGAACACACCCTCACACCATGCACCAAAATAAACTCCAAATGGCTGAAAGACTTAAATATACGACAGGACACCATCCAACTCCTAGAAGAAAACATAGGCAAAACACTCTCTGACATCAACATCATGAATATTTTCTCAGGTCAGTCTCCCAAAGCAATCGAAATTAGAGCAAAAATAAACCCATGGGACCTCATCAAACTGAAAAGCTTTTGCACAGCAAAGGAAACCCAAAAGAAAACAAAAAGACAACTTACACAATGGGAGAAAATAGTTTCAAATGATGCAACTGACAAGGGCTTAATCTCTAGAATATATAAGCAACTTACACAACCCAACAGCAAAAAAGCCAATCAATCAATGGAAAAATGGGCAAAAGACCTGAATAGACATTTCTCCAAAGAAGATAGACAGATGGCCAACAAACACATGAAAAAATGCTCAACATCGCTGACTATAAGAGAAATGCAAATCAAAACTACCATGAGATATCACCTCACACCAGTCAGAATGGCCATCATGAATAAATCCACAAATAACAAGTGCTGGAGGGGCTGTGGAGAAAAGGGAACCCTCCTGCACTGTTGGTGGGAATGTAAACTGGTACAGCCACTATGGAGAACAGTCTGGAGATACCTTAGAAATCTATACATAGAACTTTCATGTGACCCCGCAATCCCACTCTTGGGCATCTATCCGGACAAAACTCTACTTAAAAGAGACACGTGCACCCGCATGTTCATTGCAGCACTATTCACAAAAGCCAGGACATGGAAACAACCCAAATGTCCATCGACAGATGATTGGATTCGGAAGAGGTGGTATATATACACAATGGAATACTACTCAGCCATAAAAAAGAATGACATGATGCCATTTGCAGCAACATGGATGGAACTAGAGAATCTCATCCTGAGGGAAATGAGCCAGAAAGACAAAGACAAATACCATATGATATCACTTATAACTGGAATCTAATATCCAGCACAAATGAACATCTCCTCAGAAAAGAAACTCATGGACTTGGAGAAGAGACTTGTGGCTGCCTGATGGGAGAGGGAGGGAGTGGGAGGGATCGGGAGCTTGGGCTTCTCAGACACAACTTAGAATAGATTTACAAGGAGATCCTGCTGAGTGGCATTGAGAACTTTGTCTAGATACTCATGTTGCAACAGAAGAAAGGGTGGGGGAAAAAATGTAATTGTAATGTATACGTGTAAGGATAACCTGACCCCCTTGCTGTACAGTGGGAAAATAAAAAAATTATTTAAAAAAAATAGTATACTGTAGAAAAACTTTAAGTCAAAATTTGAATCTTTGCAGTAGCACAGCTAATAGGAGGTATAAGTTCTTATTTGGTGGCTATATTATGAGAAATTGTTTCATCCTTTCTCTCTATAGAATTAGAAGAGTGGTAACCTAGGTCAGACAAATTATATTCCAAATCTCTATTCCAGCCAATCAGCTTAATTTACATTAAAACAATGATTAAGACAATCTAAATAGGAATTCTGTAGCTTAGCTTTTGACTAAGGAAATTAGTCAAAAGGAAATTAGACTTTCTATTGATAAAACTAGCAAAATAAAAGTAACCCTAGAATGTCAATTCATTGTCTTCTGTATAGTTAGGGCCTCCATTTAACAGTTTCTTCTGTTTTAATTTACTCAAATAGTATTCTTCAAATGCATTTTCTTTTAAATAAGAAGCCTAAAGCCACAAAACATATTTTTTAGAATGCATTGGATTCCTACTATGATTTTCCAATTAATAGAAACTAAAAAATATAAAGAACAAATAATTTTTATGTAGTTTTCCTACTAGATAAAGCACAATGTATTTCTACACATATTTTTGGAAATAGCATTTCTTAAATGCATTTGCTAAGCTGTTTCCCCTCCTTGGGGGCATTATATTTTTTCCTTCCTAATACATTTTTTTTGGTTAGAGATGAACACATATTTCATACCATGCTTCCATAGTTGAGTGATTTTTCTGCTCTCTGGAGTCTTTCCAGTTCTCTCTGTACCCCACCTCAAACAGTCTTCTCCAAGACAGAAATTTGGCAGTACTTGAGCATGGAATTTCAGTTTCTTGATTTTTTCTGTTGTCTTTACCTTCTAGTCCACTCAGTACATAAATGTTGTTTCATGTGCAGAACTACTTATGATTTGATAGATTTTTAAAATTATTTATTATTATTATTTTTTCCCACTGTACAGCAAGGGGGTCAGGTTATCCTTACATGTATACATTACAATTACATTTTTCCCCCAGCCTTTCTTCTGTTGCAACATGAGTATCTAGACAAAGTTCTCAATGCCACTCAGCAGGATCTCCTTGTAAATCTATTCTAAGTTGTGTCTGATAAATCCAAACTCCCGATCCCTCCCACTCCCTCCCCCTCCCATCAGGCAGCCACAAGTCTCTTCTCCAAGTCCATGATTTTCTTTTCTGAGCACAAATGATAGATTTTTAATACCCACTTTCTGAGGATCTAGAGATGTATTCTTCCACTAGTTTTCGTCAATATATACTATTTTGTTTTCATTGACCTGCCTGTCTCTTCTGTATTATTGCTTATCATTTTAGTTTATTGCTTCTGTAATTTAAAAATTGCCTTGGAGTTCTTATTGTGGTGCAGCAGAAACTAATCTGACTAGTATCCATGAAGATGCAGGTTTGATCCCTGGCCTCACTCAGTGGGTTAAGGAGCCAGTGTTGCCATGAGCTGTGGTATAGGTCACAGGTGTGGCTCAGATCCCACATTGCTAAGGCTGTGGCATAGGCCAGCAGCTGCACGTTTGATTCAGCTTGAGCCACAGCAATGCCAGATCCCCAATGCACTACATGAGGCCTGGGATGGAACCTGCATCCTCATGGATAATAGTTGCATTCATTTCCACTGTGCCATGAAGGGAGTTCTCTCAAGTGTTAAAATATTCTAATTTAGTTTTCTGTATAAACCTTAAAATGGTCAATAGAATTCAATAATATATTTAATTTTCTTCCTAAATTTTTCCGTTTTTACTTTCCTTCCTGCCATCTTTCATTTTTTAAAATACAGGTTGACTGCTTTATTATCCCATGTCATGGTGTAAGCAACTGAGATACAATAATAAAAAGATAAAAAGCCCCTGTCTTCTAGGAGCTATATTTCTCATAGAAAAGGAAAGTCAGTTGCTGTAGATTATGAAGGTTCTGAAATGCCTGAAGCTCAGTTGCAGTGGTGGTCATGGAATCATTTATGGAGTATATCAAAAACAAGCCTACAGTTTTCAAGTCTTTAGGTACCATTAGCCCTACTTCACCTGCGAAGAAGAGCTTAAGGGTCCGTCTGGAAGATTCTTCTCTGCACTTGTGCAACTCACTCTCAATGCCATTCCAGCCACCCTGTTAAATATCATGAGCAAAATCATCCTTAACCAGGGCATGAGCATGTATAACCATATTAGGTTTGAGATCAGTGAATTGGAGCATATTGGAAAGGTATTCCAGCTGTGGTTGGCCACATTAAAGGGCAATTTTTCTTTACCAGGGCATCCAGCAAAAGATCACACTGACAGTTACTTAAGAGAAAGAGAATGAGCTCCATTAGAAAGACATTCCTGAGCTGATGGCCCTGGCACACAGGATTAGGAATAAGGCTGAGGTGGATGAAACTTCAGGTGGTGCCATCCATTCCCTAAATGCTACTTCTTCCATGTTTCTGAAGTCTTCCCACAACTCCAGCAGGTGAGGGACTCTAAAAAGTGGGTTGAGTCAGCCCTGTGAGTGTTGTTACACTATTAGATTCCTTAATCAGTCTGACTCCTGTTCAGATGAAGAAATGAATTCCTTTCTCACTTCAAATAATTGCCCCTTATCATCCTGTTCTCCATAAATAAACACAGAAGTAATTGGGGAAGGAAAAATAGAAGAAATCATAAAAGTTCTGAGAACTGTACTCCTCAACCCTATGAGGTGGGAATTAATAGTCAAGAAGACTGATGCTCAGAGATGCAGAAGCTAAGAATATCTGGCCTGAGGCCAGCAGCTAGTGAGGCACACAGCTGGGAAGTGAAAACCCAATATTTTGCTCAAAACCATGGCACTGAGCTGCTCCCCCACTGAGCTTAACTCATAGAAAGAGAAAGACTATAGTGAAAGGGCCATGACAAGGAGCAGTGAGAAGTATTGCTAAAGACATAAGGGTCAGACAGCACCTCTGTAGTTGGCTTTTGTACAAGTGCCCTGGGAATTTCCAACATAAATCTGCTAAGAAGAGGGAAAAGGGTTTTTAAGTAGGTCAAGACATTCAGAAGCACATGGCTGTGCTAGCTCCCTCCCCCAAAAATTTCTTTATTGCCCAACCAATCAGCAAATATTTAAGCAGGCATAGCATTGTACCAGGTATATTTTACCTACCATAAATACAACCATAAGAGGCACAGTCTCTGCCAGTTTGAGGTGTACAATCTGAAACTTTCTCAGGATTTACTCCACAGATAAAAATCAAATCTGGACTTAGTTGCTGATATCATAATCAACATTCTTTGAATTAATTGATTAATGTCCTAAAGCAAAACATTACTCCTCATATTTATAAAGGTCTAAACTTTCTTTTCAGTAATATTATCTTGGTTGTTATCCATAAAAAATGTATTCTTTTAAAATCCCTCTTCTCTTCCTCTCCTTTACTTTGAATAAAAATGTTTTGAAAAAGGAAATCTGAAAAATTAGGAAGAAGAAGCTCTTAGGTACAAACTTGGCCAGCAGATGTCTGGGTAAAAGAACTGTAGCCTCTTGAGTGAACTTAGTTCATCTTCAGGCTATTTTGACTAATATTTTAAGGACAACATAAAGCACATTTCCCAATAAGATATTATGGCCATCCAGAAGCAGGGGGCGGGGGTGGAGGCGGAGAAAGAGGTTCAGTACCTTGGAGAGAGGTCCAGACTAGAGAAATTTATTTATTTATTTATTTTTTATAATTTTTTTAATTTTCCCACTGTACAGCAAGGGGGTCAGGTTATCCTTACACGTATACATTACAATTACATTTTTTCCCCCACCCTTTCTTCTGTTGCAACATGAGTATCTAGACAAAGTTCTCAATGCCACTCAGCAGGATCTCCTTGTAAATCTATTCTAAGTTGTGTCTGAGAAGCCCAAGCTCCCGATCCCTCCCACTCCCTCCCTCTCCCATCAGGCAGCCACAAGTCTCTTCTCCAAGTCCATGAGTTTCTTTTCTGAGGAGATGTTCATTTGTGCTGGATATTAGATTCCAGTTATAAGTGATATCATATGGTATTTGTCTTTGTCTTTCTGGCTCATTTCCCTCAGGATGAGATTCTCTAGTTCCATCCATGTTGCTGCAAATGGCATCATGTCATTCTTTTTTATGGCTGAGTAGTATTCCATTGTGTATATATACCACCTCTTCCGAATCCAATCATCTGTCGATGGACATTTGGGTTGTTTCCATGTCCTGGCTTTTGTGAATAGTGCTGCAATGAACATGCGGGTGCACGTGTCTCTTTTAAGTAGAGTTTTGTCCGGATAGATGCCCAAGAGTGGGATTGCGGGGTCACATGAAAGTTCTATGTATAGATTTCTAAGGTATCTCCAGACTGTTCTCCATAGTGGCTGTACCAGTTTACATTCCCACCAACAGTGCAGGAGGGTTCCCTTTTCTCCACAGCCCCTCCAGCACTTGTTATTTGTGGATTTATTCATGATGGCCATTCTGACTGGTGTGAGGTGATATCTCATGGTAGTTTTGATTTGCATTTCTCTTATAGTCAGCGATGTTGAGCATTTTTTCATGTGTTTGTTGGCCATCTGTCTATCTTCTTTGGAGAAATGTCTATTCAGGTCTTTTGCCCATTTTTCCATTGATTGATTGGCTTTTTTGCTGTTGGGTTGTGTAAGTTGCTTATATATTCTAGAGATTAAGCCCTTGTCAGTTGCATCATTTGAAACTATTTTCTCCCATTGTGTAAGTTGTCTTTTTGTTTTCTTTTGGGTTTCCTTTGCTGTGCAAAAGCTTTTCAGTTTGATGAGGTCCCATGGGTTTATTTTTGCTCTAATTTCGATTGCTTTGGGAGACTGACCTGAGAAAATATTCATGATGTTGATGTCAGAGAGTGTTTTGCCTATGTTTTCTTCTAGGAGTTGGATGGTGTCCTGTCGTATATTTAAGTCTTTCAGCCATTTGGAGTTTATTTTGGTGCATGGTGTGAGGGTGTGTTCTAGTTTCACGGCTTTGCCTGCAGCTGTCCAGGTTTCCCAGCAATGCTTGCTGAATAGACTTTCTTTTTCCCATTTGATGTTCTTGCCTCCCTTGTCAAAGATTAATTGACCCTAGGTGTCAGGGTTTATTTCCAGGTTCTCTCTTCTGTTCCATTGGTCTGTCTGTCTGTTTTGCTACCAGTACCACACTGTTTTGATGACTGTGGCTTTGTAGTATTTCTTGAAGTCTGGGAGAGTTCTGCCTCCTGCTTGGTTTTGTTTCTCAGGATTGCTTTGGCGATTCTGGGTCTTTTGTGGTTCCGTATAAATGTTTGGATTGTTTGTTCTAGTTCTGTGAAAAATGTCATGGGTAATTGATAGGGATTGCATTGAATGTGTAGATTGCTTTGGGTAGGATGGCCATTTTTACACTATGATTTTCCCAGTCCAGGAACATGGAATTCTTTCCATTTCTTTACATCTTCTTTGATTTCTTTGATTAAAGTTTTATAGTTCTCGGCATATAGGTCCTTTACCTCCTTGGTCAGGTGTATTCCGAGGTATTTGATTTTGAGAGGTGCAATTTTAAAAGGTATCATATTTTTGTATTCCTTTTCTAATAGTTCATTGCTGGTATACAGAAATGCCAGTGACTTCTGAATGTTAATCTTATATCCTGCTACTTTGCTGAATTTATGAATCAGTTCAAGGAGTTTGGGGGTTGAGTCCTTAGGGCTTTCTATGTATAGTATCATGTCATCTGCATACAGTGACAGGTTGATGTCTTCTCTTCCTATATGGATGCCTTTTATTTCTTTTGTTTGTCTAATTGCTGTGGCTAGGACTTCCAAAACTATGTTGAAGAGCAGTGGTGAGAGTGGGCATCCCTGTCTTGTTCCCCCTTTGAGTGAGAAGGCTTTCAGTTTTTCCCCATTGAGGATTATATTTGCTGTGGGTTTATCATAAATGGCTTTGATTATGTTCAGGAATGTTCCCTCTGTACCCACTTTGGCGAGGGGCTTGATCATGAATGGATGTTGGACTTTGTCAAATGCTTTTTCTGCGTCTATTGAGATGATCATGTGATTTTTGACTTGTTTTTGGTTAATGTGGGGTATGATGCTGATTGATTTGCGTATGTTGAACCATCCTTGGGAACCTGGGATGAACCCTACCTGGTCATGGTGTATAATTTTTTTGGTATGTTGTTGGATTCGGTTGGCTAAGATTTTGTTGAGAATTTTTGCATCTATATTCATCAATGATACTGGGTGATCGTTTTCTTTTTTGGTGGTATCTCTGTCTGGTTTTGGAATGAGGGTGATGGTGGCATCATAGAATGTCTTTGGGAGTATTCCTTCTTTTTCAACCTTTTGAAAGAGTTTAAGGAGGATGGGCACCAATTCCTCTTTATATGTTTGATAGAATTCACCTGTGAAGCCGTCTGGTCCTGGACTTTTATTTGTAGGGAGAGATTTTTTGACGTCTTCAATTTCATTTCTAGTGATCGGTCTGTTCATCTACTGTATACTATTAATTACCACTTAATGTACAAATTCAATGAGGATTTGCAACTGCTAGATTTATTTTGGCTTTTATTTTACCTGCTATAACTATAATATCAAAATCTATTATTCTGCATGTTTTAATTACAACATACTCTAACATAGTTTGTATTTTAAAACCATCAGGATTGCATGTAGTTTTCTTATTTGTCATGACTGTTTATGCAAATCCATTTTTATCTCAATTATTCTTTTTCTTTCTTTCTTTCTTTTTTTTTTTCCGCCTTTCAGAGCCACACCTTGGCATATGGAAGTTCCCCGGCCAGGGATTGAATCAGAGCTGAATCTGCCAGCCTACACCAGAGCCACAGCAATGCAGGATCCAAGCTGCATCTGTGACCTATACCACAGCTCACAGCAATGCCAGATCCTTAACCCACTGAACATGGCCAGGGATTGAACCTTCATCCTCGTGGGTAATAGGTTCATTTCTGCTGTACCACAATGGGAACTCCCATATCAAATATTTGTAAAGGTATGTTCATATTTTAGATCTCATTTAATTATAAGTAGAAAGGCACAAAACTATCAACCAAGAGTAATGATTCTCTTATTCTTTAGTTTCATCTCAATTATAGATACATTTTGTTCATTTTCTGTTTTAAATTACAGTGTGTTGAATGTGATAATAGGCTCCATTTAATTTCATGTATTATCAGAGGTAACTTTAGGTATTTTCCTTAATACCCGTTTTATTTTTTTTTAATTTTGTATAGGGAAACTCTTATTTTTAGATCAGTGCACCATTTCCTTCAGTGCTGGTGCAGAGCTCATAAAAATGGAAATTACAAAAAAAAAAAAATTCTCATTGGAATTCAGGCAAAACCATCCCACCACGATTCAAATAGCATATAAACAGGCAAAGTTATAAATGCAATATAATTGCTGCAAAGTGGGATAAGTATATCAATAAAGACTCTTCTATTGTATTGATTCCCATCAAATTTGATACTAGATATTAAGCTTTAAGTAAAGGGTGATCACTGTCACTCACTTTATTTTCTAGTTTTAAGTAAGTGACTGCAATATCATTTTCAATGAAGTTGACATGATTCATTTTCAGGAGCAGAACTGGAGGACAATAAAACCTGCAGAGCTAATATTCTCTAACTGGAGTCAGGAGGTGGAGTCAGGAGATGGGTGATAGTCTATCAACATCATTTTGAATAGGGCAGAAACCTGGGGATTACTGAACATCTGAAGAACTTTTAAGAACTCCTTTGCATTGAAAACATTGAATTCTTTTGCCATTTCATCAGTTGCATTAACTCAAAATCAGGGTGAAAAAGCAAAGCAGTAATGAAAGACAATTCAAGTAAGAACTGTTCTCGACTACTAGGATTAGATGCAGGGAAAGTTTTGATATATATTAACATTTGAAAATTAATGTATGGCCAAAACATTGATTATTTTAAATGAAGTTTAATGGAAACAAAAGATAATTTAAAAAGCAAGTATTTTTAAGGTGCTTTCAAGCTTTCAAAGAAAATCCAACTGTCCCATTTTCCAAATAAGAGAGCTAACACTCAGAATTTCAAGTGTATATGACAATGCTCTTTCTACTGTATCATATAATACCTACATATGAGAGAGAATGCTAGTCTACAGTATAATAATGCTGTTTCACCTTGGTCAAATATATTTTTGTTGATAAATGATATTTGCTTACAATGTTTTCTTTGAAAGTCTATTGAGATTATGTAAACAATTTGGGGCTGATTAAGTAAGCCATAATGGAGCCTTCAGATATTGTACAAAATTCAATTTACTATTTAAATACAAAAAGCCTCTTCTAGTCCCTGAATTTGGAGGAATGGAAACTACTTTTAACTGGGTGTTGGGTAGAATTTTTAGATAGGTTGACTTGGACATGATTAGACCATTCTCATAGCTAAAATGTAAAAAAAAAAAAAAAAACAAAAAAAAAACCAAATTTGAAGCCTAGCCTAGGTATATGCAAGGGCTGAGGGAAAGAGTAAAACACCTTACATATTAGAAGGCAGTGATTAGAGAAAACTAAATCTGTATTATATTCTGTGCTGTACTTAGTCTATTCTCTACATTATTTACATTTCCAAAGACAGCCATAGATGACTAGAAATGGGATTTTTTGTTTTAGGAGTTATATAATGCTCTTCAGTATCGAATATTTCCAAAAAAGAAATATATTGTCTCTCTGTTCTCATTTTACAGGGAAGTATTTTCACTTATGGCATTGCTAAGTTAGTATCTATTCCAATTATCTGTGTTCCTTGGATTCTAAGGATTAATAAGCAATCCTCTAAGAGAGAAAAAGGAAAAAAAAATCAGGATGCCAAAAATTCAACTTCATTTTCAGTTGCCTTCTTGTGGGTTGGTATTGAATCCTTCTGTTTTTGGACAAAATGTTGCTTCCCTGGGGAATTAATTCTGAAGTAGTTTCCCAATGAGGAAACAACTGTTCTGATGGCACATTCAAATGTCCTTTATTTTGGCCAACTTCAGCTTATCTAGATAAAGTGTCACTCTTTTGTATCAATCATTCTGATTCCAATAAATATGGTCCTGTCTTGATTTGCATACATCTTTCTGGAAGCTATAGCCAAAGAATCACATAATTTGGATTATTTGTTTTTTCAGCTAGTTGTTCCAGTCAAGCATTTGGAGAACAATAGCTTAAAAATCCGGAAACTGATAATCTTAGTAATCTCCTTTGTGTAAGATTTTTGCATCATTTTCTCTTAATACAACTCTACTTTTGATTGGATAAAATAAACAAGCAGATAATTACATTAAAAGTACTTATGTATTAAAAGTGTCAAATTTAAAACTTTTATAATTATATATATATATATTCCATATTGATTTTTTCACTATCATATAACTAAATTGTGTATTGAGTTTAGCTTTTTTTTTTTTGTCTTTTTGCCATTTCTTGGGCCGTTCCCGCGGCATATGGAGGTTCCCAGGCTAGAGGTCTAATCAGAGCTGTAGCCAACGGCCTACACCAGAGCCACAACAACGCAGGAACCGAGCCACGTCTGCGACCTACACCACAGCTCATGGCAACGCCGGATCCTCAACCTACTGAGCAAGGGCAGGGATCGAACCCACAACCTCATGGTTTCTAGTTGGATTCGTTAACCACTGCACCACGATGGGAACTCCAGAGTTTAGATTATTTTAAGTTAATATACTTCTTTACAGGTTTCAAAATGAGATTAATTTTTAATTCCTATGCAACACCACAAAAACTTTTTCACATGATCACCTCAATCATAAAATTGAAAATGTGTTATGATGACTAAAATATGCTTATGTTTGACTGCTCTACGCATTAAATATTGAAGTGTTGTTCCTGATCACCTATACTTGCTTATACTTTGATTTATGTCAAAATATTTCCATAAAGAGTATGAGCTTTGTAGTCTATTATAATCTTTATTAGACTATCTTAAAATATAGACCTGACCAAAAACTATTCTATAAGCAAAATTGGTCATCTACAATGCTGTCTCTTTTCTGTTTTGGATTTTTAATTTTCATTTGTAGTTTATCTTAACCAAGTCTGTACAATTTTCCTTTATAATCAGTGTCCTCTGCTATGGGGAATTTCTTATCTCCTCTACATAGTTCCACTCATTATTAAACATAATTTAATCAGATATCTTAAAATCCTGTATTAACATCTAACAAAGTATTCTTCCATACTTTATAATGCATTGCTTCATTCCAATTATAATAGACAACCTATTACTGCAGGCAGTTTGGCAGACAAGGCATCAGATGGAATCTGACATAGTACACTGTTCCAGATTAAACCTCTCCACTTTGGGCTGAAGGACTGTTTTACATATATAGTGATTTTACTTAAAGACCAGTCCTGTGTATTATGTAATACAACTCCACAAACATTGGAATCCGGCCAGTATAACCTGTTTCCTTGGTGTTTTAACACCATCTGTGCTACAAATACCCTATCCTATACTTACAACTATGACAAATTTAACAAAATGCTACATTTATACTTAGAGATTAATATATATTTATATATATACATTAATATATATGTATGCTGCGGTTGTTCATAACTTATACTCCTAGATACACAAAGAAGCATAGGTGGCAATTTGGACCACAAAATTATAGTCAAATCTGAAAAATGTAAAGGCATGAACTTTTAAGTGTTAAAGCAAATGTAAGAATTTTCTTGAGTTTTTGTTTGTTTGTTTTTGCAAAAAAAAATAGTGGCTTTTAGAGTATTGTAACATTCACAATTAACTTTGGAAGCTAAATTCACATTTTAAATTATTTAGAGCATCTTTTCATTTCCTTTACATAACATATATATCAGTGTGTGTATCTGTGTTTAGTGTATCTATGTAGGTCTGTATATTTGTTGACTGTTTGTGCGTTTGTCTATGTATGTATTAGAATTATTTTAAAGATACTAGAGAAAGATATGCATATTCTATTACTAAAAGAAAAAACAACTTTAATGATAAAAAGAGTTAGTATTAAAATGCTCAAAAAATAAAAAAAAAAACATATTCTCAGATCTCTTTTAAAGTAAATTCCCAAATTAGCTATTTTTTCTTATTTTGTTGGAATAGTATATTTATTAGAAGCATTGACAAAATAACACCTGTGTTCAATATTGAAAATCTCTTTAACTTCCATGGAATGTCAAATGATAAAAATTTCCTTAGAATTATTTGGGATGTGATGTCAAATATAGATCCTTTATGAATACTGGCATCCCATCATATAGTCACACATTTCGTTTTCCTTCAACTTGAACTTTGGCAAATAAAAGCCTGAAAAGTAATGGGATTTGATCTATGGTTGATACCTCAGAGCACTGCTTTTTAGTATTGACATTTGGTGGAAAATGAAGCAAGAACTCTTTATGAAACAAATTACACAATTAAATAAAAAAAGTAGCAGCTGGGCACTTTAAGAATTTTATATGAAAATCATAGCGAACATTGCTTAACTTTATGGAATCAGATTTCCAATGGATTTCTTATCTGCGGTGGAATATTCACAGCTGCAACTCAATTACTACTATTCACAGGGCACTTGTGTTTCTGCAAAACTTTCTCCTTTGTTCACCTCAATTATCATGAAAAAGTAGAACAAATTTATTAATTTAGGAGAAAAACTGGTACAACCTGATAATGTACAATTGAAAATCTCCTAATAGTTATCTGTTGGAATTTAGTTAGCATATTACATATGAATTTAAAATTCAATACACCTGAACTGTTCATTGTCAAAGTGTCATTGGAAAGTGAACCTATGTTTTAGTTGAAGTATGCAATATATATTTCATATATTTGCATATGTATAAATGATTACAAAGACAGTACATCACTATCTTTGATATACTTCTGATTTGAAATATTTCATATCAATTTTGCTATAAGTACTTATATTTTCTAATAACATAAACTGCTATTTTTAATTTGAGATAGCATTAAAATCAAATTCTGGAGTTCCTGTTGTGGCTCAGAGGGTTAAGAATCTGGCTAGTGTCCATGAGGATGCAAGTTCAATCCCAGGCCTTGCTAAGTGGGTTAAGGATCCGGCATTGCCACAAGCTGCAGCATAGGTTGCAGATGTGGCTCAGATCTGGTATTGCCATGGCTGTGGCATAGGCTGGCAGATGCAGTTCCAATTCAACCCCTAGCAAGGAACTTCCATATGCCACAGGTGTGGCTCTAAAAAGGAAAAAAAAAATAGATTGTGTTGAATAAAGTGAATTCCTTACTATTTCTTTTCCTTTTTTGGAGGGCAAGGACAATCTTCGTCATTGATAATAGTAGCTTTATTCTAAAACAACATTTTTATTTTTTTTAACATTTATGACATCTGAATCTGCTAGCAATCAATTGCTTATGACAATTATAATTGTCAATGTTTCTTTTTTCCTTTCATGTTATAAAATAATGGCAGAACATAATCAATATTGGCATTTGTTTCTTATTCTAAAATAATGGGGAAATAATAACACACACTTGAAAACACTTTCATATATATTATCTTTATTTAATTCAGCAGCTATTTACTGAATATATAGTGTGTTTGCTGCACTATGGCTAACAATAAATTTGGCACAAACACAGCCTTTATGGAACCCTGAAATTAGTGGGGAAAACACTCAAAACAACTATTCAATGTATAATAATGTTGCAAGGTTCTCTAAGTCGTTCAGAGATAGTCAGAAAAATAGGAGTTCCCTTCATGGCACAGCGAAAACAAATCCAACTAGGAACCATGAGGTTGCACGTTCAATCCCTGGCCTCACTCAGTGGGTTAAGGATATGCCATTACCGTGAGCTGTGGGCACAGACGCGGCTCGGATCTGACGTTGTTGTGGCTGTGGTGTAGGCCTATAGCAATAGCTCCAATTAGACCCCTAGCCTGGTAAACTCCGTATGCCACTGCTGTGGCCCTAAAAAGACAAAAGACAAAATAAATAAAGTAAAATAAAATAGAAAAATAATTTGGGGGAAGCAAAATAATATAGTTCTTGAAATAACTATGCTTTAGCAGTTTAGAGAATGAAAAGGTGACATTACAAAGAGGAGGATTATTAGTCCAAAACCTGGAAGTAATAAATGATCACTTTACTCAAATCAGTCTGGAATAACTGAAGTTAAAGTAAAGGGAAAATAATAATGCCAGACAAAAGTAAAAAGAAGGAAATGTAACGAGGAGAATTAATGACAAAGTGCTTGGACGTGAGTCTTAGGGCAACTGGGAGCTGCAAACTAAGTAACTTCTTTTGATTGAGAAGTTTTGCTGGATCTTTGTCCCAAAAAGAATTTTTCAATTTTATCTCACACTGTTTAATGGATCAAGACAGGCAATGATTCCAGTCTCCTAAGGCCTTCTATCTCTGGAAGCTATTTTCTTCAATTATTGCTCAAAAACTAGCCAATTCTTGCCTGTGCTCATCTCTATCTTGTAATAACCAATAACAGTCACTGCACACTATTATTTTCAGGTTTGAAATATCTTCACCAGTATCTTGATGCTTCAGAAGCTTCAGTTTTGCCATTTTTTCAACTTCTCAATATGAATCTCTAACTTTCTAACTTTAATTTCATTTTTTTTTCCTTTGGTCTCTCATCTCCCAAATATTATATCATATATTTTAGCTTTTTGGTAATGGATGAACACAATAGTATACTGGTCAATATTTGGGAACAATATAGTAAACAAACAAACAAATAAATAAATAACAAGGTCTCAATTTGTATCATTTGATTATTTCTTTTATGCGACTACTTCCACCATGGGTAATTTGGGGCTCTTAACTTTTTGTCTGAGCTTTCTTGAACTATTAATAGGAAGTTTTTATCCAAGACATCATTTTCTATTATCAGTTAAGGTAATAACAACAACGGACACAAATCTTAATCCAGGTTGTATTAGTTGATTTTGGGGAAATAAAAATAAAAAATAAAAAAAAGAGAATAGTCTTATTATTTCCATATTCTTTAAAATATAACTTTTCATTTTCTTTCTTGAAGAGGAGAATCTACATCTCAACAGTTTGAATTCACTTGCTTTGACCAAGAGGATGTGGCAGAGGTTACTCTGTGACACTTCTGATCCTAGTTCTCAAGAGTCTTTGCATACGTCCCTTCTCTCTTTTACCTCCCTGCCTTCACTTTAAGAACAAGCCCTGACAAAGAACAGAAGGATCTTAGAAACACAAGGAGGAGCGTTGAGTCATAAGTAGATAAGAAGCACAAATTGCCAGCTCCCACCAAAGAAATTCTGTAAGTTGTAAATAACCAATGAGCAATTCTATAAGTGGGAGATAATTGATGAGCTTGCAAATAAAGGTTTATAGACTTGCAAGTCATTTCTACTCAGTGTAGAAATTATACTTTTTCTTCATTCTCTGTTCTACCTCCTCACCTTGGTGGAAAAAAATCAGTTTTGATGCCTTCTATTTATAAACTTACTTCAGTAAGTTTTGAATATGAACCCCTTGAAGTGTCTTTTCATGATTTACCAGGACCCTTGGAAAATACTGATAAATATAAAAAGGGAGCAATTTCAGAGGTGTTAGAGGTGGCTGGTGAGCTTAACATCGATTATTTTGTTGGAAGTTGTAAATTGAATCCAGATCATACTGAGCAGAGAAATTAATGGCAAGTGATAACATGGCTGCCAGAATAAATTTGAACAATTTTGTCTTGAATGGACAGGAGATAATTGTGATAGCTACAGGGGGATATATAGTCAAGAGTTAGTGGATTGGTGATTGTTTTGCCATTTTAATAATAAATATTTGAGGTTATTTAGAGACAATAAGAAGGATCTGGTCTGGAGAAAAAGTCTGAGTATAAAATAAAATAAATGTGGAAGATATACAGATGGCCAACAAGCACATTAAAAAAGGCTCAACATCTCTGATTATTAGAGAAATGCAAATCAAAACTACCATGAGATACCACCCCACACCAGTCAGAATGGCCATCATTAAGAAGTCCACAAATAACAAGTGCTGGAGGGGGTGTGGAGAAAAGGGAACTCTCCTGCACTGTTTGAATATAAGCTGGTACAACCACTATGGAAAACAGTATGGAGAGAACTACCATGTGACCCCATAGCCCCACTCTTGGGCATATATCTGGACAAAACTTTCCCTGAAAAAGACACATGCACCTGCATGTTCATTGCAGCACCTTTCACAATAGCCAAGACAAGGAAACAACCCAAATGTCCATTGACAGATGATTGGATTAGGAATATGTGGTTTATATACACAATGGAATACTACTCAGCCATAAAAAGAATGACATAATGCCATTTGCAGCAACATGGATGGAACTAGAGACTCTCATACTGAGTGAAGTAAGTCAGAAAGAAAAAGACAAATACTATATGATATCACTTATATCTGGAATCTAATATATAGCACAAGTGAACCTTTCCAGAGAAAAGAAAATCATGGACTTAGAGAATAGACTTATGGTTGCCAAGGTGGAGGGCGAGGGAATGGGATGGATGGGGTGCTTGGGGTTAATAGATGCAGACTATTGCCTTTGGAATGGATTAGCAATGAGATCCTGCTGTCTAGCACTGAGAACCATGTCTAGCCAGTTATGATGGAGCATGATAATGTGAGAAAAAAGAATGTATACATGTATGTGTAACTGGGTCACCATGCTGTACAGTAGGAAAAAAAAATTGTATTTGGGAAATAACAATTTAAAAAATTAAAAAAATAAAATAAATGTATTATAAATTCAAAAAGTTCTTAAGATTGAAGAAGATTAACTACAAAGCAAATTTTTAAAGTTCAAAATTAAATGAGAATCATTGGTTGCTTTAGGGAGATTAGACAGAATTTTTCTATAAAGTGTCTTTTAAGAACAAATAGTCTTTTCTAAAACTACTTTGCCATTTTAACGGGAAAGCAGGTATCAGTCAACAATAGGTAAAAGAGTAGTTCCCGTCATGGCTCAGTGGTAAACAAATCCAAGTTGGAACCATGAGGTTGTGGTTCGATCCCTGGTCTTGCTGCTCAGTGTTTTAAGGATCCAGCATTGCCATTAGCTGTGGTGTAGGTCGCAGACGCAGCTTGGATCCCACATTGCTGTGGCTCTGGCATAGGCCGATGGCTACAGCTCCGATTAGACCCCTAGCCTGGGAACCTCCATATTCTTTGGGGGTGGCCATAGAAAAGGCAAAAAGACAACAAAAACAAAAAAATAGGTAAAAGAACCAGCATTCTGTGCTCCAGTAAAAGAATATTGTCAAAATTGACAGTAGGCCATATTTGACTGATGGACTCCAGTTTGCCAACCATTGTTTTACTGAAAAAAGAACAAAGGAGAGAGGACATTGAAGATGTAGGAATGCTTTTGTGTGGGTAGTTTTGTGAAATGAAGATAGTAGGGTGTTGACCTGAAACAAAGAGTCTACCAGATATTTCTCAACCAAAGATAGGCTTATTCAGGATCTCTAACTACAATGAACCACATGCAAGTCCCCACAAGGCAAAGCAAAGAGAATGATTTTATAGAGAATTAAAAAAAGTTGGAGGGCCATAGTAAACAAAGAGTCCATGGATTTTCAATGACTAAGTCCTTGCCTGAAAAGAAGAGGGGTTTTCTTCCTGTTGGGCTCTGCTATCATCACCAGAAGTGAGAGCTCCCCTCTGCTGGTCTCCCAACTCTATTTATTGAGGTTTCTGTTAGTGGATTTTCTACAAATTGGCTTTATCTTATATTACTAGAATATCTGTAATTTAGGTGACAAAATCTATTGATCTTTTGTGTTTGTGAAGAGTCATTACAGAATAATAGGACATTTTTAAAACGTAATTTCAAAGCGTGAGTTGATATGGAAAAATTAATACAGTTTCTTGGTGTTTGGGGGGACATCTGAGATTTATCATTAGAACTTTGCCTGTTCTGTTGAAATTTTCTGCAATAACTCTCACCTGGAGAATATAGAAATTTGAGTTCAGCCAGAGTCAGGACATTACCAGTCAAGTGAAAAACAAACAAACAAAAAAGATAAAAATAGGCAAGAGGGGAGTAAAAATACTTTCAGTATTGTTCTAGGGCTTGTGATTTGTGAAGTCTGAGTGAACAACAAAGAGAAAACACTACCCAATTAGGAAGTATAAAATTTCACTGGATTTAATATATGCATAAATTAAAAAAGTAGTGCTCATGGTAAAAACTGGTAGAAAATAAGAAGCATGTGGCTGACAGACAAATTCTTGGGGGCCTGCAAGCTATCTACATATGTTTTAATTTTATTTATTTGGAGGATAATTTAAAAATTAGAGTGCATTTTACTTGATTTAAGTAACCATCTTTTAATGAAATACATCCAACTATCGTTGTTACATGATTAAATTATGTCTACCTTTCAATAGCAGTGCTAAAGGGGAAAAAAAAAAGTCAGACTTAATTCACCAATTAACATTTTGCTGTGAATGAAACACTAGTGGTACAAGGTATGCTGCACTAATAATAGGTTAACAAATGATACGTTAGAGAAAAGAAGTAGAAATTGAGAATTCATAAATTAGTCTAGGCTTCATTAACTCAAAAATATCTAAAACTAAATATGATTTATTTTTAATTAAGCAACATAAGCTATTATATTAAATTATAATTAAATTAAAAATCTATTATTTTATAATTTTGTTTATATCAATATTATTATTCATATGACAATGTTCTGATGGTGATAGGGGTAAAATTGTTGCTATTGTTTGGCTGACACATATCTCACTGATGAAATTAAAATAATTTAAAAAAGAAGAGTCAAGTTTGAACAGTGTTATCATAGGTGATATAAACATTTTAGCTAATTTAAATATATTAAATGTTAGTTTAGATGATAATTATGGTTCATGTGATAAAGACACACAAGCTTATGTGAACTGAAATATAAACCTGGCAGTTCCCATTGTGGCTCAGCAGATATGAATCCGACTACAAACCAGGAGGTTGCGGGTTCAATCCCTGGCCTCACTTAATGGGTTAAGGATCAGGCATTGCTGTGAGCTGTGATGTAGTTTGCAGATGTGGCTCGGATCTGGTGTTGCTGTGGCTGTGACCTAGGCCGGCGGCTACATGGGAACTTCCATTTGCCATGGGTGAGGCCCTAAAAAGACAACAACAAAAAAAAAAGCCCAAAACAAAACAAAAAAATGAAATATAAACCCCAAAATAATTTAAGCTGGCTCTGCTTGGTGCATTCCACCATTTTGGCTACATTCAAATCCCTTTGGAATGCTAAAAGCCCTAATGAAAGCTATGATTAACTAGTTACATTTTCATAACTGGGGTATAATTAGAAGTTTAGACATACCCTTGCCTAACAAAGAAAAAGCCATTGCTTCTGACAGCTGAACAAGCTGTAAAAGCTGGGACCTGACTAAGTAAGGGAATTTGAAACAGCTGTGCCACTGTCAGGGTAAAACCCTGCAGTTCTCTTCTGTGAGGTGAGAGAAGATGTATCATTAAGCACACGACAAAACACATCTTTATGTGAGTTTAGTGGTCCTCACAGGTTTTTAAATGATAAATGCCAATTTTTTAAACAAAGCCCACAACTATTAGAGTTTTAAATAGAAAGCAGTGTACTGCAATCACAAAATATTCACAAAACTTTCCTTTGGGGGAAAATTGTCTTTATCTCATTTTTGATTCCTTCATACGATAGGACTAGATTCTTCCAGTTTGAGAAGACAGTTATAGTGAAGAGCAGAACTTGGAGGTGTTTCTGTGGCAGTTTGATAAGGTAAAAATATTTTATAACATTAAGCATAAGCCATTAAATTTCCAATTTCTGATTGAAATATATACGATTAAGAGTTTTTATTTTTTTTGTTTTTTGGGGAGTTTTTGTTGTTGTTGATGTTGCTATTGTTGTTGCCCCTGCGTATGCGGAAGTTCTGAAGCCACTGAACACATGCCATAGCAGTAACCTGAGCCTCAGCAGTGAAAATGCCAGATCCTTAACCCACTATGACACCTGGGAACCCCTATATCATGAAGTTTAATAGAATTATATATCTATTTTTCTTTGTATCTTTTAATCTGCATGTCTAATTAGACATGTGTATGTATGTCTGTGTCTGTGTTTGAGAGACACTTTATTGTATATAGTACTTGACAATTTGGCAATATTTGACTAAAAATATAATTATTATGTACACATAAGTATGTATGTGTATATGTGTATATATTTGTATACACACACACATAAAGAGAGAGACAGAGATGGAGGAAGACACATAGAGAAAGAGGGACAGAGACAAAGAATGAAAATGAATGACTATTTGATTTGCATCTAAAACACCTATCACTAAATAAATAAATGTTATATAAGAAGACCAGAAGTCCTAAGATTGAAATGGTTTCACTCTAACAATACTTTTGCTAATCTCACGATGTAAAATAAAAGTGATTTTTAGAGGTTTTCCATTATGTGGCCTCTTTTATGCCACTCAACAAATGCTTGTGGAACAGTTAACATTCAGTGGGCACTACCTTAGGCCTGTGGTTCAAGATGTTGCTGCTTATCAGAGTCCTAGGACTCTTTAATCAATAGAAATTGATAGCAGGCCAGAAGAGAAATGCAGGCAAGCTTTACTGGGTCTCATGATGTAGCAAGTGGGAGCAAAAGCAAGTAACAGGTGCCCTTGCTCACTCTCTGAAGTTTAAATGGGGCAAACATAGGGATAGATACTTGGGTTGGGCCAGAGGGGTGGCTTAGGTGGTCTGCCTACCTCCTTGGTGGTGCTGTATGCAGGGGACATGCCCAATTTCCTGCTTTTGCTCCTAGTACCTCAGAAGTGGCAGTTGCTTTGGCCTTTTTTTTGCATCTCATTTATTTCTCATAATTTCTGGAGTGAGAACATGCATGCATTTATTTTAACCCCTTATTGTTTCTTTATATTCTGTTGCTGGAGGAGACAACTGACCAGGTGAAAGTGCAAGCATTTCAGTAAGAGGTACCAGGTCTCATCCTATCAAAGGTAGTGAGCAAAATAGACACAGCTTCAAATAGCTTTCAGTCTAGAGTTGGCCAACAAAAAGTGTCATCAAGATATCCTTTATTTTATTAATCCTACAATGCACTTTTTTGTGTGTGTATTTAACACCCCTGAACTGATAATGTAACAGAGAAGAACTTAACTAACTCCATATTGGATCTATTCCTTTAGCTACAAACCTTTTGCTCTGTCACCTGTGGCTTAGTCATACTGGTTCTGTCTTTTTGTAAAATAATGTCACCTAGAGCATGTAATAGACATTATGGCCCTTTCTCAGTGCTCTGCCTCCAAGATCTTACCTTTAAAGTCATAACACTTTTAGATTCATACAGAGATGAAAAGTTGCAGAATAGAAAATAATACATGTCTCCTTGGAGGTTTACAGGAACACCATGATCAAACCTACATGAACAGCTGCAAGAACAAAGAATTATTACATCTCCTCCAGTGGCTAGCTGGCAACAAAAAGTCTGCAACAACCAGCCACACCCCCTCACATTTCAGTATCAAAAAACACCTGAATTCTAACTCAGTTAAGATGGTTCTTTGGAACACCAGTCTTCCATCTTCTCCATCTGCTGGCTTTCTGAATAAATTCACTATTCTTTGTCCCAACACTTTGTCTCAATTTAATGGCTTGTCTTGCAGCAATATTATGATCTTGGACTAGGTAATAATAACTGTTTAATTAATAGTGTCTTACTGTTGTTATGGTTCAGGCAATAGTCTTCAAGAAGTCTACATAGAAGTAATAGTTTTGTGTCTGTGGGCATATTTAGCCTGGCTGTTCACAGGTCTTTGTATCAGTGGAGTCAGGTATTTTGTTTGACAAAATGACTCAGCCCTTAGGGGAAAGGAAGTCATAGGCATAGAAATGCCTCTCTAATTAATTAAGTAATTAACATAAAAGAAAAACGATTTCCCTTCAAATTACAAATGATGAGATGAGATATTTGCAGGGCTCAGGGGAAGAGAGAAAGATTAGATATGCCAATAGTTTATAAGAAGTGAAAGTAATGGGGCAGCTCAGGTTGATTTTGACACAGATATATACAATTATAGAATATGTAGAAGCATGTCGAGTTGTTATTGCTGGTGGTGGATCTGGAAAGCTACCCTCACTGACATTTCACTAAACAAGACATTTCAAGACTTTTTGAAGAAGTTATAGGAGTCCTGGTTATTGATATCTTCTGCTGAAATTAAGCATCAACATCAAAACTTACAAAATGTGTACCAGAAGTTTAGTTTAAAATCTAGAAAACAATGGTAATCTTTGTTTACTTTAGAAATATCTTTCTCTGCCTTTGTTTATTTTCCTAATAGCATGTAGGACACTATTGCATGACAAATAAATATGAACAGCAATAACTGAATCAAAATAAACATTGGAACATTTATTTATTTATTTATTTATTTATTTATTTATTTTTCTTTTCTTTTTTTTTGTCTTTTTGGGGCTGCACCAGTGGCATATGGAGGTTCCCAAGCTAGGGGTCTAATCAGAGCTCTTGCTGCTGGCCTATGACAGAGCCACAGCAACACCAGATCCGAGCCATGTCTGTGACCTATACCACAGCTCACAGCAACTCCAGATTCTTGACCCAATGATTAAGGCCAGGGATCCAACCCACAAGCTCATGGTTCCTAGTCGGATTCATTTCTGCTGCGCCACGACAGGAACTCCCAAATATTGGAAAATTTAAACTGTAAATTTAAGCAAGGTTTAGGGATAACTTTTTCAATTTATTTCAAAAATAATTACATTTTTAATATGTAACAAAGTGATACATGTTGAATAAGATTCAAAGTGTAATTTTTGATAGCTTAAAATTAAAATTATGACTAATAGAAAATCAATGTTGTAGTTTAACAAAGTTGCTGCTTTCCTAACAGTATATAAAATAATTGTGTCTTCCATTCAGATATGATTTTAATCAAATTAATGATAATAAAAAATCTACTTAAGAAAATTGGATGAAGGCTGACTATATATTACAGAATGCAAGACATTACAAGAAATATTTTAAAAATAAATATAATATTTAAAGAACAGATGTGAAAAATATAAAAACTGACATTAATTTTTGTTGTAACATTTCGTAGGTGAGATGAGAAGAATTGCCAAATGTTTTGGCAATAGGGCTCTGAAAAAAAAAAATGGTAACTGTTGAATCTAGCCTGTAGGGGACAGATAAGTAAAAAGAAAATTCAGAATTTGAGAAGATATGGGTGGTAATACCCCCAAGAGATATGCCAATGAAGGATCTAGAGAAATGAGGTTTAAGATAGAAATAAATTCAGTGTCAAAAGGGAGAATTTTATTCATTATTGTTATTTGATTTGAATGATAACATCCTAAGAAGAGTATATATTCTTGGGTGAGAGGTCAGCAACATTATTAAGAAGAGAGGACTTGACTTAATGTATGATAGCAAGAGGGAAATCCTTGTGAAAGAAAGAAAACCAAGTATAAAAGCAAGAATTGCTTTCAGATTGCAGACTCTTATGGTCTGAGAATGAGAATCCCTTCACAAACCTCCAACTACAGAGAGAGAACAAAACTGAAATATTGGATGATAAGAGCAAATTTAGAAAAAAAAAAGCAGGGGTGGAAATTAGGACATAATTGTAAAATTTCAAAGAACATATTTATCATCAGTATCTATAACAAATGAATCTAGGAACTTGAGATTGCTAACACCTGAAGATGATATAAACACTATGTTGGCTTTTTTTTTTTTGAGACTTTAATCTGTGAGAGAAATTAATGTTATCATTGAAAACTAAAAGATTTTGAGTGTCCCCGAACAGTGGAAGACTGATTCTTAAAAAATGAGTACATATGTGATAGTGATAATGATGGGGGTGGTGGTAGAAGAGTAGCATTGGTGAAAATTCGTCACTTATTGGTGAAAATAAGTACAGATTATTGCCATTTCTTAGCTATTCCAGGAACTCGATTGAAGAATATTTTACATGTACTTACTAATCTACCCACCAATTCCCTCTCACCCCTTAGTGAGTTGGAAGCCAGGAATTACCCATGCATCATATCTTCACAAATTCAAGGAGAGAATCTCTCCTCTAAATTATCACAGTAATATTAGGAAAGAAGGAGAAATTCGGGCATATAAATGCCAATTCATATCTAGAACAAGTAATGTCCAGTGTTACAGTAAGCCTGGAAGAACCAATACTTGTGGGAAGGAGAGAGGTGAAAGAAAGGGTAAGTATTTCAGAATTCTTTGCAAGCAATTCTGTTACAGCCTAACCCCTCATCCTAGACAGCTTACCTCATTTAGAGTAGTTTAGGGCAACAATGCTTTCTTAAAAATGTCCCTTATTGTTACTGTCAAAATGAACAATATCCAAATGCTGCACTTGAATGTGCTAATAGCGTATTTGACCCTGTTTTATCTTCTTTCTTCGTCACATCTTTAAATTTTATATTTCTATCATATAAACAATAGATATATCATATATCATATATGTAATAGATATTGATATAGTGCTACAAAGCTAAAACTCATAGAATGATGAAAGTAATTCTTCCTTAAAAGACACAGAACTGTTCCTTCAGCTCCAGTAATAAGCCACTTGTCACACACTGATTGAGTCAATAGAGATTGGATCTGATTCAGTGGCTAAGACTGAAATAACCAGAAAATTGCAAAGTCAATTCAATTATTTTAACAATCCTAATCACTAAATTGGATTACACTAACTTATTTAGGTTAGGAATGATCTATTTCAAAGCAGTTGCTATTATTTTATTTGAGATGGAAATTAATCATTTGTGGAAACTCATCATACAAACAGCCTATTTGAACTAAAACTGGTATTGTCCAAAATTAGTTACTGACTTTTTTCTAATTTAGAGAGTTGAATAACAAACATGATAGGTTTTTAGAAATGTTAATTATTTTTTGTGGTTAACAGGAAATATTCAAATTATATGGTTATGTTGAAAGGTTCTCAAAGTGTCCATTGTCTGGAAATAAGACAGCAATGCAGAAATATATCTTTCCTGCTGTTTTCAATCAACCGTTCTCAGTATTGCAATAAAATCAAACAGTAATGATTGTTATGTATACAAATAAAACTCTTCAGATTGTAATTGTGGGAATGAATATTGACTTGTCAAACTATCACCCACGCTACCATATGTGACAGAGGAAGATTGTAGAGTTTACAATGTGCTATGACTCAGTGAAGCTCAATTTAATTGGAAATATGTGTAAGTTTTATTATATTTTATGAGTATTTTGAACAGATAACGATGAAGCTTTTTGACCTCACCAGAATTAAATTACAGCAGCTGTGATATCTCAATACTAACCCATGTTGAATGAACCCCACACTTAGAGCATCTGTTCTGCAATAAAAGAAGGCTAATTGCTGTGATCTCAATGACATTCGAGTAGAATTGCCAGATTCCAACAGAGAGAAAAGAAAGAAAAAGTAAGTTGGAAGAATTTAGTATTCACCTTTAGTATAACAGCTTTGATTTTTTTTCTAAAAGAAATATATTGAGGAATTTTGCCGTGAAGTACTTTATAAGTTTAAAATGTTTAAATATAGCTGGAGTATTTATTCTTTAATTGAATAATATATAAATGATTGAATAAATAAATAAAGCAATGCAGTTTCTGGAATTCCTCAAAAGAGAATCAAAGGGCTGGGTTACAGACCCTTTTGGAAATCTTACAAAAGCTATGAATCTTTTTCGAAGGAAATAAAATATATATTCAGAAAATCATATCAAGGCATCTATTTATTCTCGCATTCCCACCTCAAGTTCTAAGGTTATAGGATCTGTCTGTTTCAGAGTTTTTTTTTTTTTGCATGTGTTTTGTATTCATGTTAAGAAATATGACCAAAAAAGGTAAAAATATCATAATATTTGGAGCTCCCCAGTGGCTCAGTGGGTTAAGGATCTGGTGTTGTCACTGCTGTGGCTTGGGTTCAAATCCTGGCCCAGGAACTTCCCCATGCCAAAAGAACCCCAATATCTATAATTACCATTAATGCATTTAATGTGACTATCTCTGTTTGGAATTGAGTGTCAAAAGTAGAAAAAAGCTTATTAACAAAAAAACCTTGAGACAAATGGAAATTGTTCATGAGCAGCATAAAACCCATATGTTCATAAAAGCCATTATAAAGCATGTATATGTCATATATAATATATGACATCATATTACAACTATCTCTGTAAAAATTTCTATTTAAAGTCATTGAAATTTTGGCACTTTATTATTTTTTCTTTTTATAGCCATACTTGTGGCATATGGAAATTCCTGGGCAAGGGGTTGAATCAAGCTGCAGCTGAGGCCTAAGTCATAGCCACAGCCACAGCAAATCGGATCCAACTTTCATCTGTGACCTACCCACATCCTCATGGAGATAGCATCTAAGTTCTTAACCTGTTGACTGAGAACTCTGAAATTTTGATGCTTTGGATTCAAGGATAAACCAGAAATGTTGGAAGACATGTTGGAATATAACACTGGATCTTAAATAAAGAATTTTGAAGTAAGTAAATGTCAAGAAGAGAGAGAACCCAGGAACAAGATGGGAATAAATTATGAGTTAAAGGAAGAAAGTAAGAAACATTTAAGAAAGTCTTTAGTGATCAGTAGGCACTGATTTCTTCAAGGAAATCAATGACTATAAAGAATTAGTATCAGAAAAATTGGGGTTCAGTCTTAATAATGTTAACTCAATATGTTGAGATATAATTGATATACAAAAAGCTGTAGATATTTCATGTATATAACTGAATGAGTTTGAAGATACATAAGCATTGTTTTTATATTACAACTCTTGAAGATTTAATGAGGAATAGGATCCAGTTCTTCCTCTCATCAGTATGGTGCCTCCATGATACTGGTCTGAGTCCACATTGCATTCGAAGGGTTTGTCATCAACACTCTGATCAACAACATCATCACTTTTGAGATGCCTGTCCCTGGCTACATCCTAAATGCTTCTCAGCCACTTTGCCTTGTTCTTTAATTTGAAAGGATATTGTTTTCTTCTCAATCTTGATCATGTCTCTCTTCTATTTGAAAAACATAATCCTCAGATCAGTTTTCATCACTTTGGAAATTCAAACTAAATCATATATCTCATCTAAATACAAACATAAATATCAGACGGGAACTCTGGAACAAATTTAACTTTATGTTCAGACTCTTGCAACAACTTCCATCTTTGATATTCAGACTTTCACAAGATTACATTTCTCCCTTGCAGCTAAGAACTCACCTGTCTTCAGGAAAAGTAAGAAATGTTGTGATCTAGCTAGGCTAGTCATTCCAGCTTGTTTGTATCAGATCATATTACAATGCATGGCTCCTTGATTCTGAGGTTCCTATCACTAATCTGTATATAGCATATTGTTTCTTTGTCCCATACTTTAAGTTCCTTTGCATATCTTCCACCCACAATTCCCAGAACATGTAATACTTTCTGCTAAAAGAACTCTCTTCAAACTTCTTTCCCCATGGCCTAAGTATGGTGATTCACATATTTCTTCCAATGTATATATGCCTAAATTTTGGAACTTGCCACTTTGTATTGGAATTACACTCAACAATGAATTTCATCTCTCCCAGTTGGCTGTAGTCTCCTCTTGAGCAGAAAGTGTGGTATTCCACTTTGTTCCCTTAACACGTAGCATAAAATCATGCACTCCATGGACGAAGCATTTGTTTTTAACACAACTGAATTCAAATGAGAAGGCTCTTGGTGTTGTAAAAGCATGCATGCTTTGATATCAGATCATTCTGGATTAATGTTTTAACTCTATCAGTTACCTGTTCCATTACATTAGGTAAGAAAGATTATATTCTGGTTCACACATATGCCTCAAAATTAGGTTAACAGTAAATGGAATTTTGTAGTTTATTGAAAAGTAGGATAATATATTTTATTTATTTATTATTTATTTATTTATTTTGCTTTTTATGGCCACACCCATGGCACATGGAAGTTGTCAGGCTAGGGATCAAATCAGAGCTACAGCTGCTGGGCTACACCACACCACAGCAACTCAGGATCTGAGATGCCTCAGTGACCCACACTACAGCTCACAGCAGCGACAGATCCCCAACCCACTGAGAAAGGCCAGAGATAGAATCTGCATCCTCATGGATACTAGTTGGATTTGTTTCCGCTGAGCCAGTACAGGAACTCCCAGGATAATGTATTTTAAGATAACAAATTATGACTGAAGCATGGAGAAAATAAGAAAACATTTTTTTCTTTCTATTCATATTGCTAATGTAAATAGATTTACTAAAATTAAAAAAAAAAACTCTAAAGGGAGATATGACTCCTCTTAACTGAACATATAGAATTAAGTAACCAGAATCTCTCTCTAGTGGCCTTAATTCGTGGTTATTCAGTCATTTCTGTGGAATCTATTAAGAGGACAATAATAATTCTTCATTTAATAAAACTGTATATATATATTTATAAAGTAAAACATTTTTAAGCTTCCAACCTAAAGAGATTTACTTTGAAATGCCTTTAAATGTATGGATATAAAAAAATCATTTGGCCCTTTTGTTTTATATACCCCTTCAAGAGGCTTTTTTAAGAAATCAATAATAATATACAAAAGTAATAGTAGCAACATAATGACATTAATTTTATTTTTAAAAAGTTAACTTTTAAATTGAGTTTGGTAAAAACTGATCAAAAATAGAAAATCTTTGTCACACTAACACTTTTGCAACACTTTTAAAGTTTGAGGCAATGCAAGAACTTTGGCCTGGCATATGATGTGGCTGTTTATAAATCATTTTCCTCACTGCTGGGTGCCAATAGACTCAGGGCAACTCAGCCAAAAAATTACAAAATTACTACCTTACATGATCATTTTTGTCATTTAGGTTTTCAGAGAACCGCAGTAAGTACAAATGCTATTTCGACAAAAAAAAAAAAAGTGTTTGGCAGAAGCTACCGTCTTAAATGTGAAACTCAGTGTTTCTTCATCGATTCTTTAGTTTTCTTTTTTTTTGTAATTTCAAAAGTAGATGAAGATTTCTATTGATAATTGAAAATGTTCTCTAAAATTTCTTGGAAAAATTTTCTGGAGATTTTGGGGGAGAGTGATTTCCTTTTTCTGTAATTTTACAGAAAGAAAATTTGGTCAAAAAAATGATCTCTATGTTAAATATATAGTTACCATATAAGTCAACAATTCCACTCCTAGATACCTATTCAAGAGAAATAAAAAACATCGACACAAAACTTTTACAAGAATGTACATAGCAACACTATTCATAATAATTAAGAAATAGAAATCAATTGATGAATGTATGAATAAAATGTGGTTATATGCATACAAGAGAATAATATTTGCAAATAAAAAGAATGGAGTACTGTTATAATGCTAAAGATTATGCCATGTGGGGAGTTTCAGAAACGAATCCGACCGGGAACCATGAGGATGCGTGTTCGATCCCTGGCCTCACTCAGTGGGTTAAAGATCCGGTGTTGCCAGGAGCTGTGGTGTAGGCTGCACACACAGCTTGGATATGGCATTTCTGTGGCTGTGGTGTAAGCTGGAAGCTGTAGCTCCAATTCGACCCCTAGGCTGGGAATTTCCATATGCCATGGGTGCAGCTCTAAAAAGAAAAAAAAAATTATGCCATATGAAAGGGACCAGTTATAGAGTATTGCCTACTATATGATTCTATACATTTAACATTTCTAGATTTTATTTATATAAAATAGATAAATCTATAGAGATAGAATGCAAAGCCATGGTTGCCAAGGATTGAGGATTAGTAAGGGGAGAAGAGAAAGACTGATAATGGACATGAGGTTTATTTTTGGGGTGATAGAAATGTTCTAAGTGAGCTTGTGTTTATGATGGTACAACTCTATAAACATAATAAAAATATTGCATTATATACTTAAAACAGGTATGTTTTATGCAAATTATATTTCAATAAAGCTGTTTAAATACATATATTTTTCAAAGATAAAAGGGGTTTAATATACTTAGTAGTAAAATGTTTTTATTTTAACAAAAAATCATGAAAAATTAATATCAGTTTCAAAAGATAACAGTAAGTCATCTGCTTAAACATATTTATTCTAAAATACTCAAGATTTAATATCTTTCATGGGCCTACCCTTATGAATATTAAAACATAACCACTACAAATAAACACTTGTGACTGGTTTGAAAGATATAGAAATTTAAAAGCTTAACATTTTACTTAAATCTTCCTATTAATATACTTTAATTCACTTTTTTTATTTTAATATATAACAGTAGTTTCTAAGTAGGCTTTTGCTTCATTGGAGTAATTGTTAAACTAATAAAATGTAAATAAATATAATTGACTATTAAAGAGAAAAAAAAATTGTGTCTATATCCAACCATATTTCTTTAAAGATTTTTATTTACTGGCATTGCTATTTTACACTTTTTTTTTTTTTGACGGCAAGCTGGCTTTGTTCCAATCATATCATGAAAGTCTATGGTATGTAATCACAGATAGCTTACTAGGTCCAAAGAAGGCTTGATCTTTTCAGTTTTAGCCACACAGCCTCATCTCTGGCAGAGACTGTGAAGTACTTTTATTTCTTGTGAGGTCATTGTTTGTGGCTAGAGCTAGTTCCAATTGTCAGTTATCAAAGGAAAACTCAATTTCATCATCAGTTCAGCTTGTCAGCTATATTCACTCTGGATGCTGAGTGCACTGCATCCTACTGGTCTTGTTAAGATTCTAACCCCACAGGAGAGCTGTCCCTCCAACACAATGGTATCAACTCAGTAAAGTCAATATCTCTCTTTCCTAAACCTACCCCCATGCACCTGAGTTTTCCTTACTTTTGTTTCCATACAACCAAATCATTTGTCCCCATGGACAATTCCTACCACTGCTCACTTCCTACCCAACCACTTTACTCTGTTTATAACTTCTTATCTACTTTCACCTTTTTTTAATTTAAAATATATTTTATAGGTAGTTATTATCACACCTGAATTGTGAATTTTATGGAGGCCTCCCAGGTAATCATAACCGAAGAACTTCATAAGAAAGTGTGCTTCCAACAGGATTTATGTGTAAAACTTGAGCCAATAAAACTTCCCTGAGCTTTCAAGAGAAAGGACTCTGGGGAAAGTTGAGTCTCCTTATGCTTACTTTTTGGCTCAATTGTCTGCAGGCTTTTGCACAAAACAAATTATCAAATTAAAAAAAATTTTTAAATATTGGAACTATTTTTTTAAAAAAAAACCTCCTCTGAAACTGGAAGCACAATCATTTGAAAACAGTGAAACACCAAAAATGGAGAGTGCCTTCCTCTCTTTTCAGACTAAGTTTATTGTTGCACTTTAATGAGGCTAATATCTATCACCAGGGAAAAAAGTGCTGGTCACTTAGAGTTTACACTGTTGAGCAGTGGGAGCTTGGTACGTAATTACCATATTTAAACAGGAGCCAGATTAGAACTAGCTGGAGGTAATATAAGATCATAGAGTTAAGCAAAAATGACTTTCTGAATTCATAAAATAGTTGGGCAGTAAATTTTTAAGACCTCTAGACCCAGAGTCAGAAGCCAGCTCTTTGAAGTGTGATTGCTACTCATTTTTAAGCCTAAAGGCTGATATGAATAGGGATCCATAAAGAACCCACAGAAAAATACTTTCTCTCTCAAGAAAGCTACATTATATATATTATAATAGCAAATTGGGAGGCAATCCATTTGCCCACACCCTACACAAATCACAGTGAGTTTTAATAGTATGCTTTTAGCTCTTTCAAAATGTAAAGCTCTCTTTCTTTTTTTTTTTTCTTTCCCCTTTGTTTATGGATCTAGATGTAAAACAAAAGTCAAGTACTCTTCTTTGACAAGACTTTATGATCTCTTCATATCACTACTATTCATTTTCTTTAGGTTTTAAAAACTTTCTCCTCGTTAAATACTACATGTCATGTTTTATTTGTGTTTGAATAGTAATTTGGATGATATATCTGCTTTAAACAATTTTGTTAAAATAACAACCTCAATCACAATTAACAACACAGTTTATTTTTTTTTCTTTGAGATTGCAGATTAGTTATCATTTTTTTTTCTGGACATTGCCCTTCTCTAATGAGTTCTTATTCTTGAACCCAGGCCAAAAGACCTGCCCACATGTGGGATGTGCTGTTCTCATGGGTGAGTGCAGGAACAAAATGAAACAGAGCCAAGGCACACAAGGGCACGGAATGCTTCTGCACAGTGGTGGAGAAAATTATGTCTGCTTACACACCCCTGCGTGAAACAATATAAGTTTAAGGATCTGTCAGCAATGCATTGTCAATCCGCAGGGAAGCATAGCAAGGGTGAAGAGAGAAGAAAAACTGTGAACAATTGATTCATTCTACCACAGCAGACCCTCTTGGTTTTGAAAAACAATTTGCTTTCCCTTAATGCAATTAAACCCACACCCTCCAAGAGCATCCAAATGCCTCATCCAATTATTCTATCAGGTTTAAAATTTGGAACCTCATGATCTGCATCAGGTCAGAATAAGGCAGGAGATATATGAGCTCCAGGGTATACATTTATAACCAGCCACCTATCTATACTTCAAGATAGAAATAAAAACAGACACAAGGCAAAAAACAAATTTGTTTTCTGTGGACATGTTAAATAATGGCAATGGCAGGGGCAGAGAATGGCTAAGCCCTACTTGGGTGAAAGATCAAGAGATTAAGTACTTTCTATCCTTGGGATCAGGGGAGACTCCTAAATCCACATGTGCAGAAAAACTCCTAGGGGTCAGAAAAGAAGGCAGTGCCAGGACATAAGGAATCCTGATAACCATCCCATAACACTTTTCTCTGGAATCCTTTTTGGACAAAATATGTTCATGCATTTTGGGCATTTTGGGGAGGGCCCAGAGTCCAGCCAGGTGTGAGAGGTAAAACAAGATAATTGGCTAAAGGAAAAAAAAAAAATACCTGGAAGAACTGCCCCATATAAGTGGTTTAGATCACCTCTCCACCACGCTCCTCAATGAGGGGGATGTCCACACTCACATTCCTCCTTTGGGTGTGTATTACTGTTTTGCTTCTGCCTTAGACAACTAGACTGCTCCTCTGTCTGCTCTCCCACATGTTGTACTGTGTTTCTAATAATAAACTTTGTACTTGTCTTTACAGTCTGTTCCTCCTTGAAACATTTTTGTTTCAACAGTGGGCAAGAATTGGAGCAATTCTGCTTTTAGCCTCTACCTGATCTAGTGGCCAGGATCCCTGGTTTTCATCCAGGCTGCCCAGGTTCAATTCTTGAGCAAGGAATTAAGATCTCACTTCAAATCATCACTCACTGCTGACTCTCCAACATCAAGAACACAGTTTTGCTTGCACCAACATCTGTAACTGAAATGACAAGCTATTGCTTCTTCACATCACCCGCACACCCATACACAGAGCACTGAAGGATGAAACAGTAATAAGACAAATATAGTAAATTGTCACGTCTGGAAAGGAGGAGAGAGTACACACACATAAAAGTTTCAGGTAAATAGCATTTCTGAAGAGAAGGTGAAAATTGTGAAATCCCCCAATTCTTGACACATGAAATATTCCTTGATAAGTTATTGATCATCCTTTCTGAAAGCACTGTTCTCCATGGGTCTTGATTCTATCCTGTGGAAAGTTATTTCATGAACTTTACTGGATGACTTGCAGAGAAATGAATACACAGTTTGAGGGGATTAAGAAGTTTTCCCATACCTAGTAACTTGAGATCCCAAGAGCCATATTTTCATCTTGAACAGTCACCATATTCTTTCATCTAGACTGGTAGGCTGTTAGGCAACTCAACATACTCAATTTTTAAAAGCTTTTTACCCACTGGTTTCAGTCAGTTCCAAATGCCAGTCAATACTCATATGTGTCTGAGTTCCTCAGGCTTCCATGGAATAATACCCTTGTTCTCTTTCCTAGAACCATTCAATCAAATTGAATGCATGTCTAAGTGCCCTATTAGCCAAAACATATATTTTGAAAAAGAATGTTATGACCATATCCTTGAATTTTTTTTGTATTATTTTACTGGCTAGAATTAAAAAATTGTTTGTTCAAATACTCATGGCCTTGATTTTCTGGATTCTAATTTTTTTGACTCTGACTGTAAACTGGCCTTTTTTTTTTTCCTGATCAATCTAATTTTTGCAGTATTTTCCAGTGTAGCCAATATAAACAATTTCATGATACTGATATTCTTTCTTGGGTAAACCCAATTTCAAGATGCCACAGATTTATTTGACAAATTTTGTGCCTCCCAAGTTATTTCAGGTGACAGTTCTACCCAATGTTTTTCTGCTACAAACTTCAATAGAATTTCCTTCTTTACTAATTGGCATTCAAAAGCAAAGCTATGCTATATATTTTAAGTGTGTGCTGTGGCAGCTTGCCATTTTTGGTACACATTTTTTTTTTAGTCAGTTATTTCTGTGGAAACAACACTAATATCCTAGAACTTACACAAACATGTTTCATTGCTCATATGAAATGATGGCAGTAGATCTGATGTAGACTGGCGATGCTTGGCTTTACCTGCCTTCGTATTTCAGAATGTATGCTGAGGGAAAAACAATTCTTTAGGACATGTTGTAGATATGACAGAGGGCAGAATTTCAAGAGGCAAAGGCAGAAACCACATGAGTGCATTGAGAGGTTCTGTTTAGGCATCCATGTATATTTCCTCTGTTTGCCTTCCATCCACCAGGGGAATCTCATGACTAAGGTCAATTGGCAACACTCGCTCATAGGGAAACATGTCAGGATGGAGAGGGGAACATGGCAGGGTGGGCTGAATCATGTCCTCTCCAAAATTTTTTTGGAAATTGGAATATCCAGTACCTCAGAATGTAATGATAACTAAAGATATGTTATTTGAAAAGGTAATTAAGTTAAAAGAAGGTCATCAGTGTGGACTCTCATTCAATATAACCAGTCTCATGAGAAGAGAAAATTTTAGACACAGATATGCATACAGGGTGAATGCCATGTTTTAGTTTGCTTGGGTTGCCATGACGAAGCACAGCCGACCAGATGGCTCAAACAACAGAAATTTATTTTCTCACAGTTCTGGAGGTTAGAATTCCCCTTTCAAGGCACCAGTCTCTTTCAGGTTTTTGGCCTCCCGCTGGCTGTCAGTCAGTTGCCTTCTGGCTGAGTCCTCTCAGGGCCTATCCTCTGAGAGAGCTTCTGTCCCTTTCTCTTTTCACCAGTTCTGTTGGGTAATAGCCCCAATTTTATGACATCCTTTTACCCTTAAATTATGTCTTTAAAACCTTAATCTCCAACCAGAGTCACATGGGGATTTAGGGCCTTAAATACAAATGCCGTGGAGGGGCACAATCCATTTCATATTGTGCCATGTGAAGAAAGCCAGCCATCTGCAAGCCAAGGAGAGAGGCCTGGAACAAATTCCTGCTGTCACTTGATCTTGGACTTCTGGCTTCCAGAACCATAAGAAAGTCAGTTTCCGTTGTTTAAGCCACCCGTTCTGTGTTGCTTTGTTATGGCAGCCCTAGCCCATGGATATTCCACCCAGAGCCTCCCCACCCTCTCTACCTGCCTTGGTCACAGCTCTGCAGTTCTGATTCCTCCATGCACAGCCATAGTACTTTCACTGCAGGACCCAGCTCACACTTGAAATAATACATTTTGATATAGAGCTTCTAACAATAGACTTATGTACCTCCAGCTCTGTTTCTCTGTTACTTTCATCATCTTGTACCCACTTTATAATCATGCAAGACTTCTAAAAACTTAATTTCTAATGCAGGTAAAACATCAAATGCTCTTGACTAATTAAACAAATTCCTTTAAAGCAACATCAACATCGGTGAGAGGAAACAGCTGTTGTTTTTGTCCTCCTTTGCCCTTCCATTTAATTTGTTCTTAATATGACCAATGTGACTTAATTCTTAGTGACTGAATATTTTAAAGACTATGATTCTGCTTAAATTTATTTAAATAAAACTGGCTGATTAAAATAAACCTCATGGAATATAAGAAGTAGAGTACTAACTTCCTCAGAGTGAAGGTGAGATCCATCCAACTAGAATTGTCAAATACTCCCCACTAACCCATATTTCTCTCCTCTTATTATTATTATTATTTTCCTCTTAGCCTGCTTAAAACAATTAAGACCATTATAGGTGACTCTAATGCTGTGGTGGCTTACATAAGCAAATCAAAACCAATGTCTATAAAATGCTTCAAGGTTACAAAATTGAACCCTAAGGATAGACAATCACAAACAAGCAAACAACTAGGCTTTAAGCTACAAACAATCAATAATTTCCTTGCTTTGCCTCTGCTTTCTCTCTATAAAAAGTTCTCCACAGGTACTGTTGGTAGAGTATGTCTAACCACTTTCAGTTTGATGCTGTACAATTCCAATCGATTCTTGGTCAACTAAACCCATAACATTTTAGTATGCTTCTGCTAATCTTTAAAAAAACCCATATTAGTGTCAAAAATTTGAATATTAGTTTCCTCAAGGCATGTTTTGTCTGTTTCCTTCACTGTTTTATGCCCTGTGTCTAGAACTCCATGAGGAATATGGTAGGTGCTAAATATAAATGAAGACCAGGACTGAAGACCACATGGCTAGCCAGAGACCAGAGATATGGCCCATGACAAATATAATTAAAAGTTTCCAGTTAAGAGGAAAAGTCAGCATTGTCCATTGGCTGAGACTAGAGAGCTTACAACCATCTTGCTGGCAGACCCAGTAAGTTTTTATTCAGTGTATAATTCCTCTTACTCTTGCTTGCAGGTAATAGATGAATGAGGAATAGAAACACTAGATTATGGAGAAAAGGACCTGTCCACACTTCCCCTCAGTGAAAGGGACCAGTGTATATTGTTGGGAAAACATTTAAAACAAATCTTCTCCTGCCTGCAGAGCTTCCCCTCAAAGATAGAAAATAAATAAAACAATTTTATCATTGAATGAAGCTTGAACCAGAATGTGATACATATCACTTGCAATCTTCTAAAGGATTGCAAAGATCAAATAAAATCATTCCAATTTATATAGGCAAGCAGATACAATACTTTGCATACATGTTATAAGGACTTGTTGGCTTTATTTGGCACACAGAAATCATCTTAAATTCACAGGATAATTGGGTTGATCACCTGTTAGCTAATTGGCTTTATCCAAAGGAACGGTAAACGTCTTATATCATTATGATGGGAAATACATTTGCAATATGGAGCGAGGTTCCTGCAGAAGTTAGAGTTCTCTCCTCCCACAGGAACTGGGTCTCCAACTTCCTTGATGAGGACACTTCAGAGATGGTTACCAGGTTATTGAGAAAGGCCTTCCGGGGTTAAGGTGATAAGAGAAAAGCTTATTTATCTTAAAAAAGGTTTACATACATTTAGAACAGACAAAGAAAAATCTTAACCATTACAAGTTTCCTAAAGTAAATGTCCTAAAGACAAAGGAAAATAGAAGTCACACTTTTTTTTTTTCCTTAAAGAGGGGGAAATTTGATTTATATTTACCATTAAGGATAAAGGAAAAGGATTGAGCATTTATGTGAAAGCAGGTTCCAAATGTCATAATTTTGAACTGATGACTTCAGGCTGGTCAGTTTATGCTACGGTGTCCATGACCTAAAGTTATGATATAACATTTTATTTTCTAAGAATAATTCAAGAAATGAAAGAGCTTGTTGGTGACTTTATGTGGAAAAGAAGAGCATTGCCCTAGGACAGAGTTGAAGGGAAAATAAGTGGGAAAAAAATAATATGCTTTAAAAGCATATGTCCTTATTAAATACAGTCCACACACAGATATATACTCCATTCCACGATAAATTCTCAGGAGCTGATGAAGAGTATTTGTCACCTACAGAAAACTGATTTCTGTATTTTTAATTCCTTAATATTTCACCAGATTCAGCTGTCACTTTTTATTTTTTACATTACTGAAAAACAAGTTGAAAGTGTAAAACAAAAACTAAATAATGCTCATCATTAGTAAACCACACGTGGGCTATTTCTCTCCGATGCTAGGGAGACTGAATCTTCCAGAAAAGCTAAACATCTTTGCTTCTTTTCCATTCTCCTTGCAGATGCCACCCACAGAACAAGACTCAAAGAGAGAAAGCAAAGCTCAAAAATGTGAAGTATTTGTCAGATTTTTGTATTGTGGACTTTAATATTATAAATTAATGTCTCATCCTATATTTATGTGTAACCACAGTAAAGTGAATAAACACACACACACACACACACACACACATTGAGTTGTACTATGCAGATGCTCAGCGATACTAAGATTGGTAGGTACCTAGTCATCTTGTCTCTATGAGACAAAGCACAATCGAATGTTAAGTGTACTTGCTTGGGAGTTACTATCCAGCTGACAATTCATGGACTTGGACAAGTAGAAACTGGCCTTTGGGATCCCAATAAAAATTTCCAAACCCAGGATACTAATTGGCGGCTGTGATGGGAAATCAGATGACTTTATGTTTCCTTGCAGTAGAAGACCTCAGTGATAAATAAGTAAGCTACAGTTAAGGAAAATGAGGAAAAAGAGTCTTGATCCCTAGCTTGGTTTTATTATAAAATGCTCATTTACCACAGAAGAAAATGTACATTCACTTGGTTTATACATGGTTCATGCTTAGCATTTTCATCACAATTCAGTTCCCAACTTCACTCTCAAAAACACGGTTTTCATATCTTATTCCTACTTGTAGTTTCCTGATTATGTTAGTGCTCCAACTCTTCCTTGTTTTGTGCTCCAACTGCATCTGTAACAATGAGAGTTCTACACTTAAACAGGTGCCTCGAGAAGAGAACTACACTTTCGAACACAATCTACTTTAATTACTAGGATATTATCTCTTCTACCAAGAATGGTTTTATTTGCATGAGAATGTCTTGGAAATGCAAAGGCTGATAGCAATCACCTAACTCCCATCTCCTCTGCAACGTGGTTCCTCTCTAATTTCTAACTGTTCACAATGCAAGAATAATCTCCAAACCTCCCAGGCCCCTTTACATAGAGATCGCCTTAGGTTATAGTATGGAAGTAATTTGCTTTGGGACGTTTCCCCTGACTCTTTAAGGCTAATCTATAAACCCTTTGTAAATGCTATCTGAGATGAAGGCAGAGATGGGTGCATTGCATCTACTGGTCAAGGAGTGCCAGAGATTGCCAGAAACTAAGGAGAGACAGCCATTCCTCAGAAGGAATGAGCTCTGCTGACACTTTGATCTTGGATTTGCAAACTTCAAAATTATGAGTTCATTAGTTTTTGTTTGTTTAAGCTATCCAGTTTACTTCTGATGACAGTCAGAAAATAGTACAACCTGTGATTCATTTTCCAATTGTCCTATATAGTACGCAACTCATTGCCAAAAGACAAAACACCCTATACACTGATTATGTTCTTTCCATTATATGTCTATTGTGATGGACTGATGTCAAATAGAATGTATTTGGACACTTACTACCCTATTTTCTTTCATGTGCATTGGGTGGCTTTTTAGCACCCTAAGTCATGACTGATATATCTGAACTGATCCAAAAGTATTTTGAAGTAGATGTACATTTTAAATTTTGCTATTCCTGAAGCAAAACATTCTCATTTATCTGCATATTGTGTTTAACCTGAGATGTTTCACATGTTTTAATGCATTGAGGGATACCTCTAGTACAGCTTTGTCCCCTTTTTACTCTAAGTACTATGTCTGATCCAGGGCAGAGTAGTTCTTGGAGATGTCAAGTCCACCTTCCTCTTGCAGAACATCCTGCATTATTAGCCAAAAACAAACAAATACTGGTAACAATAAACAAGTATTTTTTTACTGTTTATGGTATAACAAGGGATGGATTTATTACTCTATAGTATCTTTGGGTGAAATTTAAAATTTAAAGTGATAAATAAAATGCATGTGAAGAAAATACACATTTTTTTCAATAATCCTGCAAGTTGTTGAAGGATTTTATGTCTAACTAATCATGATGAGCTTAAGTACCACTGTTTGTAAATCTCCATTTTGTTTTGTTTGTCTCTACATTAGGTCTTCTTAGTCCTGGATTTAAGAAGATAAACCATAACCTGCCAAAGTACTCACTTCCACACACAGGGACCTGCATAATCTCTTAGATGACCCAGATTTCCGTATGGAAAATATAGTCCTTCATTGCTTTCCATATTTTGTGGAAATGTTCAATAGCTATCATTCTGTGTTATATGTGTGTGTGTGTGTGTGTATAAAATTCTGTGTACACTGGGGATGATAAAGAGAACGATTCACAGGCTGGAAGGGTCTCATTCTATAAAACAACAAATAGAAGGTCAAGGAATGACCTCTCATTCACTGACTATTTAAAATGGAAAGCAAAATATTAAAAATAAGTTATATTACACAATATCACCTAGCATGCATTTATAACAGCACTGTTATATAATATTATCTATCTGACTATATTAGACTAAAACATCACAAAGTTCATTTTATTTTTTTAATAATATAATGAGATCTTTTTTTTTTTAGAAATAAATGATTCCCCAGTGGCAACAAGCACATCTCATGCCTAAAAATTGGTTTGTAATATCATTCTCCAATAAAAGGAACTAGTTAGTACTCCTTGGAGAAAGTGGTGATTCTAGGATTGGGGCAGGATGTTTACAAGATGAACCTAGAATATTTTATAATGACAATAAGGAAGGAAATGCCTAAACATACACATACACACACATATGAATAGGGATATGTCAGAAAGACACAGGTATAAACTGGAAGAGTTCCCAATAGCTAAAGATGGAATGATTTCAGTATCAGAACTGATAAAGTTGAATAAAATAAATATCCACAAGTCCATATTGTTATAAATGGTTGGATAATAAAACAAACAGGGGAGAATGATCTCCTTTCTACAGAATATCCCAATTGATATGGACACATTGTCCTCAGGAAAGTGAAGTATAACCCCCGACTCTTGGAAATATGGGCTATATGTAGTGGTTTCCTTACAAAAAGTACAGTATAGAAATGGAGAAAAAAGACGTACATTCACAGTGGAGAAAACTGACAAACATGACCTCAACAAGATGACAATGGTGACAACAAGCAGTGATAATTCCTCTTGGTAGTGTATTATATCCACCTATACCCAATGATATAATGTGATGAGAATGGCATTTCCAATTGTGGTCTTCCCCTAAACTCCATAACCACAGTTGAATCATGGAAAAAAAAAAAAATAGACAAATCCCATTTGAGGGATAGTGTAAAAACTAACTGACTAGAACTCCTCAAAACTCTACAAGTCATCAAAAATAAGCAAAGTCTGAGAAAGTATCCCAACTAAGATGAGCTTAAGGAGACACTATAATTCTAGATATTGTGGGATCCTGGGAGAAAAAGAGAACATTAGCTTAGATTTCAGGAAACATGAATAAAATATGGACTTTAGTTAATACAAATTAATTCATATTGGATCATTAATGATATTAATCATTAATTGTAACATGTGTGCCATACGAGTGTAAGATGTTAATAATATTGGAAACTGAGTATGTGGTATCTGGAAAATTTCTGTACTATCTTTGAAATTTTCCTGTGAATCTAAAACTACTCAAAAATTTAAAGTTTGCAAAAATATAAGTAATGAGACGGCATTTAGAATTAAACATTGTGTGCTGGGGTCATAAGATTGCTTGCTTTGGAACAAGAAAAAACTGAAGCATTTTCAATATGACATGAATTTTGTTTTATTTAGAGTTAAAACTAGTAAGAGAATAAGACAAAATGATCAAAATTATTCATTATCCACACTAGAGAGACAACTTGTAGTAAGAACATTATCAAATTATAAGATAAAGGAAAGGTGTTTTGTTTTGTTTTGTTTTTTGGGTTTTTGTTTTGTTTTTGTTTTTGTTTTCTTTTTAGGGCCACACTCACAGCATATGGAGGTTCCCAGGCTAGGGGTTGATTCAGACCTGTAGCTGCCGGCCTACCGTACAGCCACAGCAATGCCAGATCTGAGCCATGTCTGCAACCTACACCACAGATCATAGCAATGCCGGATCCTTAACTCACTGAGCAAGGCCAGGGATCAAACCAACAACCTCATGGTTCCTAGTTGGATTCGTTTCTACTGTGCCATTATAGGAACTCTGGAAAGGAATTTTTTAATTAAAGTATAGTTAATTTACGTTATGTCAGTTTCTGCTGCACAGCAAAAAGGAAAGGAATTTTTGATAGTTATTTTCACAATTAGGATTATAGAGAAATAGACATAAAATAACCAGGCAAAGAAATACAGAACATAGATTAAATAACCATCCCCAAACTGGATTTGATAATACTGGTTTATAAAAAAATGGCAATATTTTATCCACCCTTGAATGTAGAAAAAGCAAAGCCATATAAACCTAGTACATTTGTTTGGTTTTATAAATAAGCATTTTGTGGAGTTGGAAAACAGAAGCACCTTTCAGCATGGAAGCTATGGAATATCAGTTTACTTCTTTTATTTTCAAATTTTTAAACTGTTAACTTATATCACCCTGACAAAACAAATTCACTTAAAATCAAGCTGGGTTCTTTTTGACAATCAACTCTAATCTCAGAATCAATGCTTTGTCTTAAAATGAAAATTCAAAAAATAATGATTCATAGGATTTGAAGTTCATTCCAAAGCAGAATACCATGATCCTTCTGAATATGGCACAATTGTTGGGTTAACATATGCTCCTTTATGGAGAATTTTATGAAGGCAATCTATGTATTTGGAAAGAAATATTGTATCATGAGTTTAAAAATAAAAACTTACTGCATATTTATACTTTGTGCTTCTGTTGTGAAAATAAATAGCATATATTAAAATTTTAAATTAAGGTCGTGTCCCTTTCCTGCATAAAGTGAAAAGAAAATACACACTCCAGTAACTCAGCTAGTTGTAATGCCTTGCTATTACAAATATACTTTTATCTACCTTATTCAGAAAGTGTGGGCAACTACCTTACACAGATAGAAAAATCACAGAACTATTTTCTGAAAATTATTTTCCTCTTAATATTCCATGATAGAGGTTCTTTTATGCACAAAGGATGTGTGGGCTGGATTATTTTGTGACATAGTGGGAAACAGCACAAGGACATGAGAAAACTATTAAGGGCTCTTTCTATGAACTACTTTTATTGTTTGCAAAAGTATTCTCTATTATAGGTAGATACAGTTAAATGTATGGACACTGATAAAAATGGGTGCTGAAATGGAGTTCAAGTAACAGATCTTTATCACTCTCCACTTTGTGACTCTTTTGTGAGTATCATAATTTATGGAACAATTTGTAACATTTGGTATGGCTCCTACTATTCAGAAATTAGCAGTGGGTTTGAAAAAAAGGTAACTGATTTTTGGGTGTGCTAGGTATCAGAACATAGCAGCCATCCACCACCATATTGAAGGAGGAGTCACTTGGGGTGGAAGGGGTTCTCCTGGGGAGTGGGGAAGAATATTCTTCCTGCAAAGCAGTATTGAATCAGGACAATTACAAAATTAAAGCTGCTAAACATCCCATAATAAGGTCCCACCCACCCATCTGAAAGTAGTCCTGTTCCTATCAAAACCAAAATGTAAGCCAAAATGGCATAAAAGAAAGTAGCAATCACCTTAGGACACATCTTGCTAATGGATGCAAAAAATAAAATAAATCGAGATGAAACAGATGCTCGCATAGTTTGAAGCTATAGCGGTTTGATGCTAAGATGCTGAGTGGTTTCAGGGTAGGAGCTTGGGGATGGTGGGGGGAGGTACCTTCCCCGCTAGGGGTGCAGTATTGCCTCTATAACCACTTGCTGCAAAGCAAATGGTGAATGCTATTTTAGCTTTTTTTTTTTTTTTTTTTTTTTTTGTAAAAGCAAAAATCCTCTTTGGAATCTTTTGTTAAGTAAAAACAGCGTACTAATGTAGGTCTTTCAAAAAAGCAAAGTGGTGTAAAGTGAAGTATTAAAAAGCAGGGGATGCCTCTATCAGAAGCCCTGAGATTATGTTTGCGTGTCTGTCTTCTAGTAGGTTTTATAGATGCTCATGTGGTTTTCTCTTAGTCTGATTCAGATTCATAGAATAATCCTATCTTCCTCTTGACTAAAACTGTTACAGGGAAATGAAAAATAATGCATCCCTTCTAGGCTTTTGAACTAAGCTTTCTTGAAAGCTTTCTTTTTCATACTTTAGAATTATAGAAATTTAAACGTGATTTTTAAGTGAATTTTGAATAATTGCTTTTTATATCTAATACATTCCTGACTAGATTAGAATTCTAAACACAAATGATTTCTCAACTTTCAATTTTTTTAAAGAATGTTTTCATTTTTTATCTATTAATTTAAATTATATGAAACTGTTATTATCTGGCTACTATGAACTATACATTAGCAATTTCATATGGCCAAGCTAATATTTCCAATTACTCAAGTGTTTCATATCTAATAAACAATTAAATACTACTCCGTACCTGCCGAATTTGCGATTCTGGGTCTTCACTGAGAGTATCAAGAGTGTAAGCTTGGAATCACCTTGTGAGGAGTTTCTCCTTCACAGTGCTTCGGGGTACGGAGTGATTTTAAAAAGTGGACAGAAAGGTCAGAGGAGCCATGGACACCTCACTTACCTGCCCTTAATTTTGACTAGAGGTAAATATACATGCTTGAGTACCCAACCGATTTCAGGCTATCTCTTGTATACAAGTACCATTTGTAAAAACCTATTTTGCAGAGCAGGACCATAACAACAATCACAAATCTCTATTTTGGGAAAGAAAAGTGCCTATATTAATTTGATCTATCCTGGAATAAAAAATAAAAAACAAAAGCAGAACACCCCTTCTCCTTGCAGAATTATAAAGAGAATAATTAATACAAAAGAGGGGTAGTAGAGAAGCCAGACAGACCAGATCAGTTTATGACCCCAATAGAAGACAGCAGAGCCTTCTCTCTATTTTCTGCTCACTGGCATGAGATAATTTACAGAGTATTTTAAATAGAGTATTTTAAATTTAATCTGAAGTTTTTATTATCACAACATAATGCAGCACCAGACTCTAATTCTGGCAGAGGAAGGAGAGAGTGGGTAGGAATGGTTGAATATTTGGGGAAGCAAAAGTCCAAATAGAGATCAGTTCAATTCTAGGCCAGTTGTTAAAAAAAGAAAAAAAGATGGTGAAATTTTGAGGAGAAACGCAAAGTGGGGCACGACTGCATTAATTTCAATATAAACACTAGAAAGTGTAGAAGTTTTAAATAGATTAAAGTTACTCTATAAAAAGTGTTTGAAACCAACAAGTTTTTAAAAATTAACTTAGAAAGAAAGAAAAGTTTAGATATTTCTTAAAGTTTCTCATTAGTCTAGATATTTCTTAGTTCTTATTAAAATGACAAAGAGAAGGAAGAATTAAAAACATGTCAGAATATAAACAGAATTTCACCCATGGTGAGGAAGAAGCTGCACTGAATATATTAAAATAGTTTGTTCTTTGGATGGAAACTTCTAGAATGTTAGAATTTTCCTCTTGGTACCCTCTGAATTAGATAATATATTGCACTACAACTACATAATTCTCCAGATTGTTATAAAAGAGTTAACATTTCTTTATGCTCATCTGTTTTTTTTTCAATATTGTCTTATTGACTTAACACACATTTTATTTTCTATGAAACAAATCTTATCTTATTGACTACATGAACATTTTTTAAGAGAAACAATTGAGCTTTATATTTCTCCACAGTTTACTGAACATAACAGAACCTTGTTAAACTTTTCTGAAAAGCAATTTATTTTTATCTCTATAATGCTTTCTATAAATAACAAGTAGATTACTGCTATTTAATACAATGTTGACATCAATTATACCAAGAAGTTTATCTTATTGATAAATAGTTACAATGTTCTTAAAAATGAAGTAACAGATTGGAGTGCTCTTCAAGGGACTTGAACATAGGTATGAACATTTAGCAAGATTTTTGGAATTCTAATGCTTTTCCAGTTCATTTATCTTCATCCTATTCCATGCAAATTATGCATCAAGATGATTATAGGTACTAGAGGCAATTACATGTGTCTAACCTATTAAGAACACTCTAAATTCCTCATAAATTAAAACTATTTCCAAGTGTTAATTAACTAAATGTATGAAAACGATTATAATTTGGCCTCTGGCATTTTGAAAATTATTAACCCCCTTAAATCGTCTTCTCTTATTGCTACCCTTTTACTAAAATTCTCTAAATATAGTAAAGTTATAAATCATATAAAAAAAAAAGACAGTTTGTGTCTCCTGGATTTAGAAATTACACTTACTTTTAACTAATGGCACTTATCATCCAAGAAAATGAATTAATATCCAAAAGCCAAAATTTCGGAAAATTGTATATGAGACTTGAAAAATGGTACTTGTTTTCACAAGAAGGAAAGCTGTGCTTGTTTCCAGTTTTATAATTTTAAATTTTGATCACACAATATGGTTTGAAAAAATGCCTAAGGCAGGAATATAGGGAGCCTTAGAAAATGGCAGCTTGTAAGAACATCTTTTATATTTCTTAAAGGGAGATTCTGCAAAAATAGACCCTAAATTCTCTCCATTGCAACTCATCAATGTATGAGCAAGGTCATATAATTATCTCTTATGAAAACGAGGGCACGTTAAGTTTGGGCATTGTAATTTCTTTTTTAATTTTGTAGAAGACTTCAATGATTTGCACTCAATTGCTAATGAAGATTTGCGTGTTTAACGTGTTTCTATCACATCTATTCAAAATGAAAGATCAGTAAAACTTTGACAAGTTACTTATATATGATTAAAGAATCTTCTTCAAATAAGTGACCTTTTAAAATTTGTTTTCAAGCAGTCATTTTTAATTCTCATATTAATTTATATTTTTTGGTGGAAAAAATAATCATGATTCATTCTAAATAAACCATGTAAAACACCTATAATCTCCAGCATCCCGAAATTAGACCTATGTGAGGTAGTAATAGATTATGATTAGCTCACACAGAGAACATTTTATGATTATGGAGGCAGAAATTGGAGTGATCCATCTACAAGTCAGTGAATGCCAAGAATTCTTGATATCACCAGAAGCTTAGAAGGGGCAAGAAAAGTTTCTTTCCTAGAACTCAGAAGGACAGTGTGTCTGATGCCAGTTTGATTTCAGACTTCTAGCCTCCAGAACTATCAGAGAACAAAATTCTTTTTTTTTTAAGCCACCTAGTCTATGGTACTTTGTTTTGGTAGCTCTAGGAAAAGAATACTTAATGTCTCTCTGACTATTTATGGGTATGACTATTAATAGTATTTCACACCTTGACTTTTTATGCACAAATTTTTGTGCCTCCAAATCGTATGTTACGATTTATACATTTAGCATCTATGTAATTTCCAATGTGATGGTATTTGGAGGTAGGTCCTTTGAAAATTGATTAGATCCTCATGAATGAGATTAGTGTCCTTCTAAAAGAGATCCCAAAGAGTTCCTTTGCCCCTTCTGTCTTATGAAGACATCTTACCAGACACCAAATCTAAGATGCTTTATCTTGGACTTTTCAGCTTCTAGAACTGTAAAAATTAAATGTCTGATGTTTATACATTGCCTAGTCTATGGTATTTTGTTACAGCAGACTGAAAGAACTGAGGCATACTATAAATCATAAATGCTACTTGAGGTCATCAAATATTATTTACAGAAATGTTGTTCATGATGATTAGTTTAGAATAAAGAGGTTAGTCTATGGTTTTATTACCACTATTCATTCATAGATTTTCTTTCTTCTGTATGATAATTTATTAAGTACATGCTGATATTTAAAGATGAGTCTTAATATGTGGGGAAATACTTCCTTTTAGAAAGAAATTATACTGAATTAAATTGAAAGATACTGATCATTTGATTATTGATAAATACATTTGGCTTTAAAATTTAATTTAGTTATAGTAGCATGTTGAATTTTATTGGAATGATTAGTTATACATTTACCTTTTGATTATTTTATTTTTTTAAGGAATTGACCTAATCAATTATAAAAGAATTTTTTTGAAATATCTGATTATTATTATAATTTATTAACATCTTACATATTTATTATTTCTCTTTATACATTTAGCATCTATGTAGTTTTATGCATATACAATGTGATGTATATATTAAAGTTTCTCGTAACAACATAGAAATGAGTTTTTAAAAACAATTTTGATGTATATTTTAGTTGTTAGGGAAATTTAGTAATCACTTCAATCATATGTAACATGACCTTGTATTTACCTTATTTTATGTTTATTATTTATTTACATTGTTGTTTTCTGCTATTATATTCTGTTATTGTTGATTTGATCAACTTGCTATTTATCTCACTTTATTTCTACCAATACTTCCTCTTGTACCTTTCTTTCTGATTTGTATACTGCTCTCCTTTTCCAGTGGTCATAATGAAACATATATTTCTATATATTACAGGCAAACATATCCAATCCCTTACCTTTACTTCTGTCACAACCCAAAACACATAAGATGAACAATTTAATTTTTTCTCTTCAACACTTAATGCTGAAGATAATTTTAGGTTAATTATTCTTTCTCTCTCTCTCTGCTTTTTTTTTTTTTCCCCATTCACAAAGCCCCTAACTCTAAGGCTTTGCTTAAATATTATATGTATTTAGCAAGCCTTGACTAGGAGGTATTTTAGGGTGGGTTTTCTCTTTTTCAAATGTTATTATTAGCACTAATTACACAATTCTATTCTTTCTAGCACTGCCCACTTACAATATCTCTATTGTTATGTATTGAATGCCTGTGTTCTCTCCAAATTCATGTGCTTGAAGCCCTAATGCCCAGAATGGCTGTTTTGGAAGATGGGGCCACTAAGGAAGTAATTAAAGTGAAATGGGGTTCATAAGAGTGGGACCCTGATCTGATGGGTTTAGTGTCCTTATAAGATGACACACCAGAAGGCTCTTTCTCCAACACATGATTCAAGAAAAGGCCATATGAACACAGGCAAGAAGGTGTCTGTCTCCAAGCCAGAAAAAGAACCCTTACCAGACACCAACCCTGCTGGAAATTGATCTGGAGTTCCTAGCCTCCAGAGCTAAAAAAATAAATTTCTCATCTTTAAGTCACCAGTCGGTGGTATTTTGTTATGGCAGCACAAGGAAACTAATACATATGCCCCAGACTTTGTTTAAAACAAAACAAAACAAAAGCAATCAAATGATTGCTAGCCAGCCATACTATTTATCTTGGCATTTAGTTCTTTATCCTTCTTATCAATTAGTTTAAGATGTTCTACTCCTTTCAACTTTCCACTGTTACTAACACAGTCAATCTGCATAGATAGGCCTATTTTCAAGACAAAAATATTATACTCTAATACTAGAGCTAGCTTTTACTCCCCATTCTGGAATGCTTTTTGTTAAGGTTTACTAATTCTGTTCTCTAAATAGCTAATAGTTTGTTTTGCTTCAGGATTTTCATGGCTTTGGTACATTTATTCCTTGTTAATATAGTATAGGTGTTGATAATGTAAAGCTCATGGGTCAAATCTGCTTCCCTGCCTGTTTGTGTAAAGTGTTATTAGGACACAGTGATGCCTATTCATTTCTGCAAAATTGTCTACTCTTCTCCTTACAGATGAATAGTCATGACAGGGATCATATGACAAGCAAAGGCTGAATTACTTACTACCTGGCTCTTTACTGAAATATTTCCAACCCGTGATCTAAATTACTAATTACATTTTGTACTCATACCTTCTTCCCCTTCGATTACCACAGAATAATCCTTAGGAAATGGGTTTCTAAAACTCTCAGAAAACTCTTGTTATTTTAAGTTTTTTTATGGCCACACCTGCAACATATGGAAATTCCACTGGCCAGGGACTGAATCTGAGCAACAGCTGTGACCTACACCACAGCTGGGGCAGTGCAGAATCCTTTAACCCACTGTGTTGGGCTGGGGATCAAGCCTGTGCTGCCACAGTGACTTGAGCCACTCCAGTTGAATTCTTAACCCACTGGGGACAAAGAGGGAACTATGTATTATTACTATTTTTTAATTTTTTCCAATTTGGCTCTATTTCACCAGGAGCTAATATTACCCACTGAGAGAGAGATCTATTTATAATCTCTCTCTCACTTGGCCCTCTTGAATGTCTTAATTTTTCTTATGCCTACCCTGAGGCTTAGATGAAGCTGGCCAGGTAGCTTAACTAGCAGTAGGCATTCAAGCAGAGGAGAACTTTATGTGTAGTAGCTGCTGGTAATGTGTTGATGAAGTCCATGGCAAAAAGTAGCATATATTTTAAACCAAGATGTGTTTGATTAGATTTGATAAATTGCAAAAAAAAAAAATGGATGGAAGCAGATGCAAGCTATAATTTTCAAAAATTAGAAAGAAAAAAACAAACCAAAACAAAACCAAATTAGAAAGAGCCAACACATTGAAGAGAGAGAGGTGGTTCAATCCTAGAAAGATGGCTGCCCCACTCTCATGCATGTCTTTCTAACTCCCCATTTGTAAGTCAACTACAGAATACCTGAACTGGTAGAGCAGCTGTGGGAGCAGGTAGAACCAGAGGGGTAGTCCAAGTTCTTGGTTTTGGACAGAAAGAATGAATGCCGGAATTTATTTTCATCATTGGAGCAATTTTGTTCCCACAGGGCACTTGATCTAAAGATCCATGAATTCCACACAATGAAGGTACACTATTCTCTGTGATTGTGTGATAACTTGCTCACAATTTCCAGACTCATAAATCATCTCCAGACTCCTGTTAAACCTGTGGTACAAATTGAACCTTAACTCTTAACCTAGGTTAGTATAAGGCTTTGTAAAAATATATATTGAGGATACAAGGTGAGGCTAGCTTCATGCTAGATACCAGGAATCTAAAGGGAAAAAAGTGAGTTCACTTCATGGCTCAGTGATTAACGAACCTGACTAGGATCCATGAGGATGTGAGTTCAATCCCTGGCCTCACTAAGTGGGTTAAGGATCCAGCATTGCTGTGGGCTATGGTGTAGGTCACAGATGCAGCTCAGATCATGCATTGCTGTGGCTGTGGCATAGACCAGCAGCTGTAGCTCCAATTTGGACCCTAGCATGGGAACTTCCATATGCTTCAGATGCAGCCCTAAAAATCTAAATAAATAAATGAAAAAAAAAAATACAAATGTGACCTAGAGAATTTACATGAGAGAGACAGGCTTAGGACCTTCAGTGTCCTATGATAAATGATGCAATAATGGATTGCTTGTATGTTATCAGAGCATTAACTCAGGGTTAGTTTGAGCCAATCATTTTGCTTATGAGGATCCAGTGGTTTTCTTCATTTGATTTATAACACAAATTTTACTTGGGTTTAAAAAACTAATCAATGCTCAGCTACATAAGGTCAATCTTTCGAACAAAATAGAACTTAAAAATCTGTGGCTATATATCTTCCAAGATTACAAATGTACTTCACATGTCTCTCTTTGAATTTGATCTTGATGGCAAAATCTTTGAGAATATCCTACAATCTTTATTATGACCTCAGAAAACATAACAAATTAATATGCCATTATTTAACTTTGTAAGACATCATATTTACCCTTTTAAATAAACTTGTCATGTTTTGGTGTGTCAAACTAATAGAGAAAAAAGTAGGATGGGACATAGGGAGTTAAGGATGCAGCATTGCTGCAGCTGCATCACAGGCTGCACCTCTGGTACAGGTTCAATCCCTGGCACAGGAACTCCCACATGCCAAGGGTGTAGGGGAAAAAAAAACACATTATTTTGATAGCTTTCTTTCTGCCTAGAAGTAATGAATCATTGAAAGTGCAGAATCAAAAAGAGATATACTGAAAATAGAATTTGTAAAAAATAGAAATAATAGGGCAATTGTCTCCACAAACTAGTGAAAAATATTTTTTAAATGTTGTGAAGTTCTTAGTGGTTCTAAAAATAAAGTGAAAACTAAATCGTGTTGACTTCATAGCCTTCGGTGGAAACACACTGAGCCTTAAATATTAACATTTGGCGCCATTTCCCGTCCTATTAATGTCACAGTGAAGGCCAACTTCAACTAATCTCTCTTCACATAGTTCAATTTCACACTATAATTCCAGACAAATCGACTAAAATGAGCTAAATAGCTGTACACCAACTTCTTCTCAGCAATGATTTATTTCCCTAATAAAAAATAACCAGTATTCTCTATTTTGAACAAGTTATGATATAAATAATATAAAGTATAGAAAAATGAAAAAAAAAGAAAAAGAAAAAAGGCCAGCATGTTACACACAGGAAATGATTTTGGTATCACAGGTCTAAGAATCTGAAGAGCAGCAGTTCATTTCAATCTATACTTGGGTGAATTGGCCCAAGAACCCTGGGGGTAAAACGGAAAATTATTACTGCTAGAAAATAGAATTGGCTGGACAATTTCATTTTAGGGAGAATTTGTAGGACATGATAAATTATACATCATAAACTACTGTGCTATTCTAATTATCAAGACTCCAATTTTGGTTGTTTTTTAGAACCAACAGGATGACATATTCATTTTATTCAATAACATTTCTGGTATAAAATAATAATAAACATGGATTATACTCAGAAGATTGTGTATTATGCATTTTCACCATTACATGTAGTATAAGCAAAATAGATGTTGGGCGATTGCCAAAAAGGGGTCAGCATTTGTATTTTAATTAATATTTTCAGATCTCTATCATTTAATATATCATATGCATAATATATTATTTATAAAAATAAACTAAATATAAATGTATTAGTGTTCTGTTGCTGCCGTAACAAATTACCACTTAGCATCTTAAAACGATGCACATTTATTATCTGGTGGTTCTGACACAGTATCACCCAGCCAAAATCTAGATGACTGCATGTCTACATTCCTTCTTTCTTTGCTGGCTTTCCAGTGAGAGTCCTTCATAGCTTTAGGAGTTACCTGCATTCCTCAGTTTGTGGCCCCTTTTTTTCATCTTCCAGTGCACACTGGTGAGTCGAGTCCTTCTCATGCTTCAAGTCCCTCTTGTCTCTTCCATTCTTCTGTTTCTCTTCTTGATTCATATGCAGTCTTCTTTCATGCTTCAGAGCCCATGAGATTACTTATATTGGACTCATCCAAATAATCCAAGATAGTCTTCTCTTTTAAGGTAAACATAATCTCATAGACAAAGTTAACTTTATTTAAAATAATATTTTCACACGTTTGGGGGATGACAGTGTGGACACCTGAGGCAGAGGTATTATTTTGCCTACCACACTATAACCAGTTGCCTGAACTTGCTGAGTTCTTTGGAATCAAGCAATTAGAGCAAGGAAAATTTGTTTTTTAATCTGTTAATAAGCAATTTGAGCAAATTGCTTACTCTTTCTGAGGCCCAATTTATAGATGGATATAGATATATATCTATCCCTGCAATGTGGATTTGAATATATCAAGTTCCTATAAAGCCCCAGTACAGTATGGCAACACAGAGAAAGAAAAGAAAAAAAAAGGGGGGGATTTTTGCTTTCTTATCGCCATTTTCCTCCATTCTTTTCTTCATCCATTTAATGTTTGTTGTCCCCAGAAAATAGTTTTGTTATTTTCCCTTTTTTTACTCTAACAGATCTGCCAGAGCTCATTAGTTCTAAAAGCTGGCTGGTCTCTACTATATTTCCTGCAGGTAGGTATAATTTGATGTATTTCAAACAGAACACGTAATTAAACTCCCATCTTCCCATATCTATCTACCACTTGCAATTGATGCTTAGTGAATGACATTCACCCCCATCATCAAGGCTAATTCCAGAGACTATCCTTGATGTTTTCTTATCTATCACCAGCCTCAATTAATCTTTAAAGTCACATAGATGCTACCAAATAAGTATTCTCAATTCTGTCCATTTCCATGGCTGGTATCTTAAATCTGACTTTTGATCTTGGTTTTCCAAGCTAAAGTATGTCTTTTAGTACTTGAATTAATTGACCTCTCAGGATTATTTTACACTTTTGACCGCTCTCCCCCCGCAAAAAAATACACACTCTTGCCTCTGTAGACCAAGATAACCTGCTTCTCTATTCTAATATAACATGTCCTTGTAATGGATAATTTTATGTGTAAACTTGGCTAGATTATGGTGCCCAATGTTTTTGTCAAACACCAGTCCAGCTGTTGCTGAAAAGGTACTGTGTAGACATAGATAATATTGGCAATTGGTTGACTTTGAATAAAGCTTATTACTTTCCATAATATAAATGACAATTATCCAAACCGCAGGAGGTTTCCCAAAGGAAAAAAAAAATGTGTATAAACCGCAACATAGAAATTCTGTATGAGTTTTTTAGCCTTCAAACTTAAGGCTACAGCAACTCCTACCAAGTCTCTAACCTGTTGGGTATAAGGCAGATGTCAACTGGCTTGAATTAATTTCATAAAATTTCTCTCCTTGTCTCTGTCTCTATGTCTCTCTTTCTCTCTGTCTCTGTTTCTCTCTCTCTCACTCTCTCTCTCTCTCTATATATATATACACACACACACACATACATATATACACATACACAAAATAACCTAAATATGATGTATTTAATATATTAATATTCCCTTATTTCTGTTATATATATATACACACATATATATATATATATAACTATTATATGTTCTTATAGAATAGGCTCTATAATATCCCCAAGTATGAAAAGTTAAAAGGCCAGCTACTTTCTATATCCAAACAAATGCGGGCTTAAAAGTTAAAATTAAAACAAAAAATCTCTCATTTTAATCACAAATTCCCATTCTGTTGATTCTAACACCAAAATATCAAAAATTCCATCCCACGATCTTCTTTTCCATCACTTCTGACACAATGGCTATATAACCTAGTCCAAGTTTTTAGTAACTTGTTCTACATTCATTCATTTTCCCTCAAGTTTATATTTCCTTTCAGAGTATTTCTTTGACTTCAGAAAAAAAATTCTGCATTCTTCCCAGCCTATTTCTCCAGTCTCATTCCTCACTATTCCCCTCTCTTAGACTTGAATTCAGTCATTACTGTTCATGTTTATTCTTACGGTATTCTCTTGTGCTGTACCCTTTGCCTGGGATGCTTATCTTCTCTATGTATCTGTCTTCTACTGAAATCTACATCTTACTGTACACTTATATCTTCAGAAAGATCTTTAGGTTATTCTGTCACACTCTCATTTTATACTTTGTTTTAGCATCAGACTTAATCTCACTAATTCAGTATTTCTCTGTTCTAGAATATAAGACCTCACAAGGACAGAGCTTGAGTTTGCCTTGTTCTCACCTGTAGCCTTGTGTCTAGCACAGCTATCACAAACATTTAGTGTTCAATACATCTGTGTTCAAGAATAAGCATTAATAATTTTCCCTCTATTTCTTCGGTGTAGATTTCCCTCAAATTCATCTTTGCTCCATACTTAGATTCACTGTCAAATGTAAAGTTAAATATTCCAATACTCTGCCTAAAATTATTCTACAGCCCAATATCAATTTAAGAAAATAATTAGCATAGCTTGCTGTGGCACAACTGACCCTTCATTGTTTAAATTAGAGAAAAAATACATATTTAAGTAATGAAGAGCCCTACAACTTCATTTCTTCCTAGTAATCCCAGTAAAGAAAAGGTAGAAAAAATAACAGATTTAAAATTATGGAAGTATAATAGTTTCCTAAAGATTCTTCCACACTTGAACAATTTTCTTAGGCACTGAAGAGCCAGAGAAGCTCCCAAATCTGAGGAATCATAGAGCAAAGGAAGTTTTTTGTCTTAATCCTTTTGTTTTAATCGTTTTGTCTTTAATGTCTCACCTTTACTCTGTACAGTCAAGATTATTTGCCAGCTTAGAGAGAGAGAACCAGTAATGAAACACAGCCCCGGATATTTACCTGGGCCTTTCTACACATCATCATCCTCTGCATTCTATATTGTACTATTACCTAAACACAATAGGGTGAGCTCTTATCTCAAATTGCTTTTCTTCAGCAAGTATCAAACTAATTTCAATTGTTCAAATTCACCATATTCTGCCATTCGCTTAACAAATATTAATCAAATGTTTACTTCATGTGAGGCAATTTTCTATGCTTGAGTAAATAAAAAAACATCCCAACTATATTAAAAAACTTGCGTTCCAGAAGCTCACGTCATGGCTCAGTGGAAACGAATCTGACTAGTATTCATGAGGATGTGTCTTCTATCCCCGGCCTTGCTTGGTGGGTCGGGGATCTGGCATTGAAAATGATCTGTGGTGTAGACTGCAGATGCAGCTCAGATTTGGCATTGTTGTGGCTGTGGCATAAGGCAGCAGCTATAGCTCTGATTTGACCCCTAGCCTGGGAACTTCCATATGCTGCAGGTGAGGTCCTAAAAAGACAAAATGGAAAAAGAAAACTTGCATTCCAGAGTCATGCCTTCATATTTTACATATACTAATGCCTTTTAAGAAAATAAGTTTCCCCAAATTTATATGGATAACCCTAAACCACCTTCCAAATCAAGCTTAAATATTATCCCTCATGGGACATGTGCCACATCTGTTCCCTCAGTCCTTTGCAGAGCATTACTCTAGCACTTAACTAGGCAACACTGTAATTGCTGAATAATTTTCCATCCAAGGGTCTGATCCCCTTCAGTGTGCAGATTCTGTCATCATTCCCTTTATATATGCAAGTTTCATCTTTGCTTAACATGAACCTTTTTATTGAAATTATAGATACTGAATCACCTGTAAATGTTAGATTTATACCTGATAAAAGTCATGGGGAAAAAAGGGTAGTACAGGTTGTTTTGGGTTTAATCTACTGAGTGAAATGTTAAAAGGTGTGTCTGATTAGAGGGATAATGGTTATAGAAGGGTCTTTGATAAAACCGAGTAAAAGCTGTGCTAAGACCATGTTTGCCCCTCTTCTGGCTACAGATGTGTTTGTGGCAATAGGGAGAAAGTCTCTGAGTAAGTGAGGGCAGTCCCAGTGGGTCTACCTGCTTTTTGGTTAGACTTAGTGGCTTCAAGTCTCTCCTATGTCAGAATCACAGTGCTTTAATTGTTTCCAATGTAGATTTCCACATAGACATCAAGGTGAGGAGCTCAGAGGAACATGTAACTTTTTCAGAATGAGAAGCAGCTCACACCTTTTCCTTCATTGCTTTCTAAGCTTGATGTAATTGGGCATTCTGAATGCTCAAATTACTTGGCCAGATCCTAGTTTGACCCAATTAAACAGCAGACTTTTTTTGTTTGTTTGTTTGTTTGTTTGTTTGTTTGTTTGTTTGTTTTTGCTTTTTAGGGCCGTACCTGTGGGCATATGGTTGGAAGTTCCCAGGCTGGGGGTCGAATCGAAGCTGCAGCTGCCAGCTGCCATATAGCCTCAGCAATGCAGGATCTGATCCATGTCTGTGAACTCTATCACAGTTTCACCGGCAACACCAGATATTTAATCTACTAAAAGAGGCCAGGGATTGAAATTGCATCCTCATGGATACTACTTAGGTTTGTTACTGCTGAGCCACAATGGTAACTCCAGCCTGCATTCATAATGGGCCTAATTTGAACAAACTTTAATTTAAGACTCTAACTAGGCTTTTCTTTTTACCTCTCATTCCCAGCTCCCCCTCATGTAGGATGTCCTTGAGATCAGTGCTTGTTTTGTTTTTTTTCCATTGATGTCTATGTTGGCACTTTTATAGATTATTAGCCCATCTGGACTGGGCTCTGTTGTGATGACTTTTCAACTGTATAAAGGCTGAATGAAAGACTAGCTCTCTAGACATGTCCTTAGTGAGCAAGGAGATATATACATAAAATTCTCCATTAGATGACTCAGTTTGTAAGTTCGTATCTTCATTTTATGGTCTCATCTAGTTGATTATGGTATAAATTAGCAGGATAGAGTAGGCAGGGAGCTTTGGGTGATTTCAAGAGAATTTCACTTTTATCTTCCCCATGGGTAGGATTTATCTATTCATCACTGGCTGAATTTTCTACATTCACTATCAAAATACGGTTTAGCTGGTAAACAATGAGATCTGTATTTTAGAATCTGAGGAAAACTAGGTGTAAGCAAAAGTAGGTAAGCAGAAGAATCCAACAACCTAATCATCCCAACTCATTTTAGCTCATCAATATCCATGATTGAGGCCACCTTGTTTCACTACCTGTTTTCTGCAAAATGTACAAATTTAAATGGCCAACTATTTACCCACCATCTAATAATTGTATTCTAAATTTGTTAGTGCTTCTCTTTGGTGATTTTACATCTCAAATCAAATACATGGCTGAGTAAAAAGTTAACCTGCTGATACGAAGATCATATATATTCACAAATGGTATAAATTGTAGAGTCAGATTGGCTGATTTCAAAACCTGACTCCACCTCTTAAAGACCATGGGAATTTGCATGTATCACAATTTCCATAGGCTTAGTTTCTTCACTTATAAAGTGGTGAGAACATTGGAACTTCTACGATAGAATGGAGTGAGGATTAAATAAGGTATTTAGTGGAAAATTCACAGCACAGTGCTTGGCACTGAAAAATGCAAAAGAAATATGAAACACCATGTTGTAGGCTATGAATATTTAAAAAGAATTGAGGTGAACTTGATTACAGAAAAATAAAAAATGTTGAATCTGCCTAGTCCTCCAATGTATATGGAAGATGTGATATCTCCTTTAAAATGTTTGTCATTTCCAGGCTTCTCAAATAAGAACCAAACATCCATTGATATAAAATATCTGTGTTAGATCCTTTAAAGCCAAATGCCAATTCTTATTGATGGTGATAAATTTTGTGGATTATGATTTTGTGGATTATACATCCTGGTCTATCCAGATTTGTATTTGTTGTCATGATGTAAAAATTAATAGCATCTTCTTACAGTCTCAAAATGATTTGGTTTGGATATCAAATTATACAGTCACACTATTTTTTTTTTCTTTTCTTCTTCTTTTTTTTTTTTTTTTTTATGGCCTCACCTATGCCATGTGGAAGTTCCCATACTAAGGGTCAAATATGAGTTACAGCTGCCCAGCCTATGCCACAGCCACAGCAATGCAGGATCCAAGCCATGTCTGTGGCCTAAACCACAGCTTACAGCCATGCTTGATGCCATCCCCCCCGACCCACTGATCAAGGCTAGGTATTGAACCCGCATCCTAATGGATACCACTCAGATTCATTCACACTGCGCCACAATGGGGACACCCATGGTCACACTACTTTGAAAAGATGTAGAACCATGTACATATTCTTCAAGCTCTCAGTTAACTTTCTTTTTTCTCAAGCACATATTCCACAGATAGACTGAAAGAAACTACAAGAAAATCATGTATTTATTCACTAATCAGTGATTGAATTGGTCTGTGTGACTATTAGGTTTAATTGCCTGCAAATCATGATCCAATATATTATTATTGGAAAACTAATTTCCATTAGGAACTTCCAAATAATATATCCAGAGTCAACATACTTCCAGCCATCCATAACAAAAATTCAATTGAGTTTTAAGGTATTCCACTAATAAGGAAAGCTCTTTTTTTTAATACTACTAACCTAGGATAGAGAGAGATATTTCAAAATTACATTCCTATGATAATGAAGCTAACATAAACATTTAATGTGAAAAGTTCAATATTGCGGGTTGTTTTTGAAATAATAACTTATACTCCTATTGTTTTTCATCAAATCCTCTTGCTTTTTAGAAAATTACATGATTGTATTATGTGTTTATATGCTTAAACACAAGCTTCTCAGGTTTTAAACTGAAGAGTAAGAGGAATCTGTGTTGGAAGACAGTTCTCCATAAACCTTCGGTATTTCTGCATATCAGGTGGCCAGAGATACTGACTGCCTTTTTCTAGACTCCATTTTGAAGGATTTTTGCATAATGAATAGCCTTATAAGACAGAAAGAGTGTCTCCCTCCAGAGCAGAAGGCAGGTGTGTTAAAGTTTAATAAAGACAATATCATCCAACTAGGCAAAACTTGAGCAGATTTGCTGGCATCTCATTATCAAAGTTTGGTGTTTGCTAACTCAGGTTTCCTCAGCTGTAATTTGCAGCCACCATCTAGGCCCACCAGCACGGCCTCCATGAGATTTCTGGTGCATGAAGAACCATGTAAATATAAAGCTGATAATGCCTGCTCTACTATAATAATACAGTCCTTTGTCTGTGATCCAGGAATCCTGAATCTTCTGCCAGCACTTATGAGGCTGTGGCAGGCTAACTGATTACAATGCAAATCAGTGAATTTCTCTCCATTGAATCATGATAAGCAATCTTCATTAATGCTGTGTAAGAGACTTTTTGTGTGTGTATGTGCATAGGCATATTTACATCTTCTAGGAATGCGTATGTGTATTTGCAATATATTATTTCAAGTAAATTACATTATTAAAATGAGTTCTACTCCACAAGTATAGAAAATAGGAATTATGGCCTCATACAAATGTAAAACTGATCATGTTGTCAGAAAAAAATTTTGATTATATAACAGAATATTTTTTCTTATTTTAAAGTCCAGCACAAACGTAATTTACTGAGAATTTCTTAATGAAAATATACACATATCCTTTCCACAAATTTATTACCACTCCCATTAATGGATAGAGAAACTACATATTTTAAAGAAAAGCAGAAAAGTCTATAATGTAAAAATATATATTTATATATATAAATATATATTTACTATATATACTATATATTGACAAATTAATTAGTTAATTTAATTTTAAAACATTAATTTATACAAGGATATTTAATTGTCCTTATTAATTTTCTCTCACATGATAACCTCTGTAAATTGTACTACAAAGTACACGTTTTTTTTTTTTTGAACTTCTATAATTATTAGTACCAATTCCTGAGCTAATATGCATCTTTAATACAATTTTAACTCCCAAATGTCAAATCAAATCTTGACAGAAATACTTTTCTGGTACTTTATTATAAAATTATAATTCCAAGTATTGAAATTCAACATTTGCTTTAGGCTTCTTAATAAGAAAAAATAATACATGGAGTTTTTGAAACAAATTATTTTGCAAATTCAAAGTACTGTGTTAGTCTTTACTCTTCGTTTAGAACCACAAAAATGGTGAAAGCTTGAGAACCTAGAAATATTTATATAAGCATAAAATTCAAATTAGCCTTGCATGTTTTGAATTTTCTCATTAAACTAAATTGCATCTTTATTAAATTTTATGAAGTTCTACTTTACTCAGAGTTTGCAAAAGCAGCTACTTGGTATTTTAAAGAGGGAAATCCTTGGCCAAATCTTTCATCAAAATGTGGGTCCTATTTCCCTTTCCCCTGAAGATGACTAGTAATGTGATGCCCTTCGAGTAATGGAAAGGACCCAAAAGGATGCTCTGTAAACTTCTGAACTGGGTGTTTAGAGATCTGCATCTTCTGCTGTTGAATGTTCCTTTTTAAACTCAAACCTCATGCTGTAAGGAAGCTCAAGTAGCAACATGAAGAGGCTCCAGATGAGCTCCTAGCCAAGATCACCTAGGAACGGCTGGTCACATGATTGAGCCCATCCAGCCCATTTTAGCCACTCCAGTCAAAGCCTTGCAAGGAGTGAGGAGCCGACTGTAAGCCCTGCCTACACTGTAAAACCATGACAAAGGCTTTTGATTATTTTAGGGCAGTTGTCAGCAAATATTTATGCACCAGCATATATTTGAGCCACATATAATATTTACAAATGTATTTTTTAAATCTTATTATCTTTTAAAATATAAAAGTTGCTCTTCACCCATGGGCTAAACACAAAGAAAACCAAAGCAGAGTTTGGCCATGTGCATAGATTGACATCCCTTGCTTTAAGCAAGTCGTGTTTTTTTTGTTTGTTTGTTTTTGTCTTTTTTTTGCCTTTTCTAGGGCCGCTCCTTTGGCATATGGAGGTTCCCAGGCTAGGGGTCGAAGAGGAGCTGTAGCCGTCGGTCTACACCACAGCCACAGCAATGCGGGATCTGAGCCTCGTCTGTGACCTACACCACAGCTCATGGCAACACTGGATCCTTAACCCACTGAGCAAAGCCAGGGATCAAACCCACAACCTAATGGTTCCTAGGCAGATTCATTAAACACTGCGCCATGAGGTTAACTCCAGCAAGTTGTATTTTAGAGTTCCCGTATGGTGCATGGTACAGCAGAGATGACTATGAATAAGAAAGATGAGGCTGCAGGTTTCATCCCTGGGGCCTCCCTCAATGGGTTAAGGATCCAACATTGCCATGAGCTGCAGTGTAGGTTGCAGATACATCTTGGATCTGGTGTTGCTATGGCTCTGGGATTGTCTGGAAGCTGTAGCTTCCATTAGACCCGTTGCCTAGAAATCTCCATATGCTGTGGGTGCAGCCCAAAAAGCAAAAATAAATAAATAAGTAAATAAATAAATAAATAAATAAATAAATAAATAAAATAAAAATTTTGGGGTGTTTTGCCCTACAGCAATAGATAGCCAAAACAGACTATATCATGGAATCTCCAAATTATTTATGTGCTAAAAATTCACATGTTAAAATGTCTATTGTAGAGAAGTACATATATTCACTTGAAAACCTAAATTGAGTTTTAATAGAAGTTTTGCTATTCTCATTCACTTTTATGTAATCAGTCCAATTTTTTCTCACTTAACTCAATAAGGATATAAAATAATACAGTTTTTTTTCCAAATAAAAGATAGTTTCATCCTTGCAAAGTTAATTTTTGAAAGTTGAATAAATAAAATAGAAAAATAACTTGTTATTTTAATAGATTCATTTTAGATAACTCTTTCTTCCGCCAACCTTCAGCTGAAGTTTTCTCTTTTGATTTCAATCTTTTAGATATTTTTTTTAATATCAGTAGTAGAAGCATGCCAACTTTGCTTGTCCTCTTTTGTATGCTAAGACTGTTAATGACATAGCCTAAGCTGATTTTCTCAAGATAGAATCAGAAATGTATCCTCAATGTTTTCCTCTTACTTATTCCCTGATAGTCAAGTAATTATTTTCAGCTAACTATTATCCATAGTATTCTTCCTCTTTATCCCAACTGTCACTGATTTTTAAAAGCCCTTCATTATCTGTGAACTGAATTCCTGACAGATGTTATTCCTGGTAGATGCAATACAGAAATTCAAGAATTCAAAATTCTTTTTTTTTTTTTTTTGTCTTTTTGCCATTTCTCAGGCCGCTCTCGTGGCATATGGAGGTTCCCAGGCTAGGGGTTGAATCGGAGCTGTAGCCTCCAGCCTACACCAGAGCCACAGCAACCCTGGATCCGAGCCGCGTCTGCAACCTACACCACAGCTCACTGCAACGCCATATCATTAACCCACTGAGCAAGGGCAGGGACCGAACCTGCAACCTCGTGGTTCCTAGTCAGATTCGTTAACCACTGCGCCACGGCAGGAACTCCAAGAATTCAAAATTCTTAATGTTAATGAATGGAAATTCCAGTACTCCCTTGTTAGGCATATCAAAAACATGCATTGATTACATTCAAGCATCTCTTACATGCAGGAAACTGTTTTACCTTTCACTTTCTATCTTCCCGATACAACTTTTGAGTGTGCCTTTCCAGCTATTCAATTTCATCCGTAAGTTCTCTAATATCATTAAGGAATTCTTCAGATATCAGGCAATGATGACCTCTTTATTTTTTATTTTATTTTTTTTAGTCTTTTAGTAATCAAGTTTCTTAAAACAAAAGTTTAAATGCCTATTTTATTTTTTCCCTTTTTGCAAACCCATCTCTTCTAAGATATTCTTCCCAGGCTAATTAACAGTCTTTCTAGTATATAGATATTATTACCCAGTCACCACTTAAAACAAATCCCATTGCCTAAATATAAAATACTATTGTTTTGCTGAAAATGCTGGTTTTTTTCTTGATCTTCCCCCCCCCCCTTGTTTAACAATGAAATCTCTTCCTCGTCTATTCTGATCCCTAAACACAAACAATGATTAACTTCTCAATACCTCAAGTAAGCCAACTTCTTTCACTCTACTAGAATTTACACATGCTGTTTCTTTTTTCTGTGGTACACCCCCATCTCTTTCCCTTCATGTATCCAATCCTAACAATTCAGTATAAATTTCACTAATTTTGAAAACTGCCAGCACACATGAGCAGAATTCATTGTTTCATTAGCTTTGTTTCCATAATACTTACATAAACTCTGTATTCTGATTGACTTTTATTTCTTCGAGGAAAGCAACAGTGTAGTAGTTACAGATTCTTGCACTTAGTATTATTCACATGTTCTGTATCTTAATGGAAGAACCAAGTCTGTTTTTTTTCAAATATCAGCTTACATTCGTCAAGTTATTAAAGAAGAACTTACCTTCTTACTGATGTTCTATAAAAGTGGAATTAATAAATTAAAAATAAACTCTATGAGATCCTGCTAAATAGCACTGGGAATGATATCTAGTCACTTATGATGGAGCATGATGGAGGATGATGTGAAAAAAAGAATGTGTATATGTATGTGTGACTGGGCCACTTTACTGTACTGTAGAAAATTGTCAGGACACTGTAAACCAGCTGTGATAGAAAAAATAAAAATAATTTAAATAGGAAAAATAAAAAAAATTAAGCTTTTGTTTTAATAAAATCGAAAGTAAAATAAGAATATATCTGGTGATCCTAGGCATCTATCTAGAGAAAACCATGACTCAAAAACATGCATGTACTCCAATATCCATTGCAGCACTATATACAATAGCCAAGACATGGAAACAACCTAAATGTCCATTGACAGAAGAGTGGATTAAGAAAAAAAAAGAACACAATAAACTTTACAGAACAGACACTGACCCACAGAATTTGAAAAACTTATGGTTTCCACATTTGGTTGTGATGATCATTGTACAATTATAAATGTAATTGAGTAATAAAAAATGCTATTAAAATAAATTAAAAAAATAAAAAAATAAAATGAGGGTTAACAGGTTAAAAAAAAAAAGAATATATGGGGTGAAATACTCAGGTACTCACTCCTCATAAAGATTTTCTGTGCTCATAGGATTAAGAACCTGTGAGGATGTGGGTTTGATCCCTGGCCTCACTAAGTTTGATCCTTGGCCTTGCTCAGTGGGTTAAAGATCTGGCATTGACCATGACACAAGCTGCCATGAAAGCCAAAGCTGCAGTGCAGGCCACAGATGCACTTAAGATCTGGCATTTCTGTGGCTGTGATGTAGGCCTTCAGCCGAAGCTCTGATTCAACCCCTAGTCAGGGGAACTCCATATGTCATTGGTGTGGCTATAAAGAGAAAAAAAAAAAAAGAAAAGAAAAGAAAAGAAAAAGATTTTCTCTTTTTATGAATGGATGTCAATGATGTTTCCCAAAACTGATTTTTTTCACTCAAACTTAATCACATTTTATTTGACATTACTTGCTAGCTGTAAAGTACCTGCCACTATCAGTTAATTTTTTAAAAAACACAAAATCACTGTAAATCAATAGTCTCCATATTGTGCTAGGGAGAATACTAAGATTCCCTGGTATCTTTTTCCCCTAGTGGTACACACTATAAAATCCTCTCCTCTTGAGTGTCGGGGGGAAATGGGGCTCAGCTTATAATCATACAATACGGCAAAGGGGATGGGACATCACACAATGATCAAGCCTTATACCATACAAAACTCTGTTATTAGCACAATAGTGTCTCCTGCTGATCTGGAAGAAATAATTTTATACACCGTGAATTGCCAAGGAGAGGGCCACTTGGCCAGGGACTGCATTTGATCTTTGGATGCTGGAGGCCACAGCCACATGACCATAAGAAAATGAATTTTGACAACAATATGAGTGAATCTGGAAACAGATTATTTTCCATTTGAACCTCCAGAGAAGACTAAAGCTCCATTGACAACTTTATTGCAACCACATGTGAGCCTAAGCAAAGGAACAACTAGGCTGTGCCTGGATTCTTTACCTATATAAACTGTGAGGTCAAAAACTTATACTGTTTTAGGACACCAAATGTTTACTAATTTGTTACATAGCCTTAGGAAACTAATATAGAGCAGCAATAGATTTATAATACACATAATATTGGCTGCCAAGTCAAGTGCAATCCCCTTCTCTAGATTCTACCTCATATAGAATTTTCTAAATGTGGAACAAAAATGTCCAGGGTACAAGAAATCCTAGAGGCTATTCAAGGGTTACTCCAATAATCTCTAATCCTTACTCAAAATATAAGTTGAATATATTTATTTTTGATCACATTCATTCCAGTCTCCTTTTTATGAGTTTTTTTTCTGTCTTATTATTTTTGTCTTTTCACCGCCTGAAGCTTATTCACATTGAGGCTAAGTGATCCCAGTAATGGGTTTACACAAACACATTTTTATTTTTTGTCTTTTTGGGGCCACACCCACGGCATATGGAGGTTCCCAGGCTAGGGTCAAATCTGAGCTACAGCCAGCATCCTCCCACAGCCACAGGAACGAGGGATCCAAGCCCATCTGATAATTACACAATAGCTCACAGTAACACCAGATCCTTAACCAATGAGCAGGGCCAGGGATTGAACCCATGTCCTTATAGATATTAGTTGGGTTTGTTAACCGCTGGGCCACAATAGGAACTCCACATAAGCACATTTAAAAAATATATATTTTATTGAAGTATGGTTGATTCACAATATTTTGTTAATTTCTGCTGTACAGCAAAGTGATTCAGTTATACACACACATATATAATACATACATATTCTTTTTATATTATTGTCCATTATAATAACTTACCATAGAGTATTGAATACAGTTCCCTGAGGCACATTATTATAAAATATGCAAAAGTAAAGATTTTTAGCCACAAATATTTGAGGGCTGCCTTTTTCAACTTTGGCCTCCTGTTTGTATACTCCCCCTCTTGTAGGTGATTTTGAAGTGACTGTATTTATTTGGGGGATCCAGCTATGGGAAAATGATTTGGGTGACTGTTACTTAGGAGTTAGCTTCATTCATTTATGTTCATAGTAACTTCAATACATTTTTTAAGTTATTGCCAGATTTCTTAATGTTGGAATATCTTCCAGAAACACTACTATGGCCTGGACTTCTGACTCATACAAAATTATGAAACTAGAGTTTTATATAATATGTGCTTATACTACTCATTGTATTAATCTAATCAGAGAGGAAAAAGCTTCCTTCATAACATCTACATTTATTGGTTCTCGTTACCTTGCAATTTTTTAATGCATTCTTATTTCAAGTTCATCTAGCTGCTATTATGTAATTTTTAAGTTTAATAAAATTATCTGCCCACTGTAAATCTGTTCAGGTTTTGCAATATTTTAAAACTTATTTTCAAAATCTGATATGTGAAACCCAAACACAAATAAAATGCTAATGTTTATTTTTAAAGTTGATATGGCTCAAATCTGTCATTCAATTGCAATTCTAAAAGACATTTCAGAATGTTTTAATAACACACAGGAGAAATAACATGCTTAATTTCGAACAGTTATGAAAAGTATGCTTTTTGTTGGATTAATAGTAATTTATTGAAGAACTGAAAAAAATTTAGATTCTTAAATGAAATTTGAAACCACAATGACAAACATAATCAATGTAATTAACAGAGAATATTTTGATGTTAAGAAGTAAATTGTAACAAAAATTTAGATAATATAAAATGTAATAATTCATTAAGAAAAAGATACAAATTCCAAAATTAATTAATGAATAGTCTGAGTTTTGTTAATCCATTTATATAAAGAAATTAATCATAAGAATGTATATCAAAACTGTAAATCAATTGTTCACTTGACATATAAGACTGACACCAATGGGGATAATATAAAAGCAATAAAGTGTCATTTCCATAAGGATATTAAAGAAAAGCAGTTAATGAGTGAATACTGAAGATTATTAACTGAAAAAAAAATTTAAGACACTTTGAAATCTTATGATTTATGGATTTAAAATGTTTAATAGGAATTTCCTCAACTTTACCAATTCTAAAAAATTGTACGACATTATAAAATATTTACTATGAGGCCCAAAGCTACTTTTCTAAATAATCAGTAATACTAATAATAATGTATCAAGTATACTAAAGAAAATATTGAAATATTTTCTTTAAAAACATTGTAAAACATTTTCATGTTAGAGGATGATCAGAGTATGTTGCCAAAAATATTACAGCAGGAGTTCCCGCCTGGCTCAGGAGTTAACGAATCCAACTAGGAACCATGAGGTTGCAGGTTCGCTCTCTGGCCTTGCTCAGTGGGTTAAGGATCTGGTGTTGCCATGAGCTGTGGTGTAGGTCAAAGACATGGCTTGGATCCCGTGTTGTTCTGGCTGTGGTGTAGGCCAGCGGCTACCGGTCTGATTAGACCCCAGCCTGGGAACCTCCATATGCTGCGGGAGCAGCCCTAGAAAAGGCAAAAAGACAAAAAAAAAATATTACAGCAAAAGCAATATAGAAGCATGTCAGGCAGTTGATTAATACGAATATGCTGTTTTTCCTAGCTTTATAATTTGTGAACCTTTTAAAATTTTATTATATCTTTATTTATTTTCTAATTTTAAATACAGTTGCTTACATACTTATTTTTCTATTTTTTTTTCTTAAAAGTGCATCTTTATGTCCCATACTCTTGAATTTATCCCAACTTTGGAATAAGGAGTGTGTAAGTACATATCTTTGCTAGTGGAAAACAGTGGATATTTTTTATCTAAGCTTTGAGCAGATAGAGTTAACAGTAAGGACTCCAGTCAGGAATCCACTTCCTCCTTCTACACTGGTCAATTGTTCTGCAGCCACCATATTACATAACATTTCTGCATACAAGATTCTCAAGGGAACTTAGCAAGTTTTCAGTGTTCCATATTTGCTATAATGATAAGAAGATAGATGGCAGGGTGTAGCTTAATTATTTACTTGAGTATAATACTTAAGATTATATCTCTGAAGTCTTGCAGAAACTCTATTGAACCATTGATATTCTTGATAGTGTTAATAGGAATCCTTTTAGATACACTGAGAGAGGATTCTGGGCAACACATACGATCAGAAGAGTCAGGGATAATGTCTGCAAAAGCTTTGGCCTCATGAACTTGTGGGGAAATACAGAAGGGGACAGTTTGCTGCATGTATGATTTCATGGCATTCAATAGTCCAGCCAGATTTAAATTCAAAAGGAAACATTTACTATTACTTTTCTTGTGACATCTTCATTGAGATATACCTTACATGGGATAAGTTCACCTATTGAAGAGTATAGTTCAATGATTTTGAGTGCATTTACAGAATATGAAAACATCAGCATAATTTAGCAGTACTTCCCTATCACACACTTTCACCTTCATCAGCCACTAATTTTTTTCTTGATGGGTTTTCTCTTTGTCTTTCTTTAGGGCCGCACCCATGGTATACAGAGGTTCCCAGGCTAGGGATAGAATCAGGGCTGTAGCTGCCAGCCTATGCCACAGCAAAGCCAGATCTGAGCCACATCTATGACCTACACCACAGCTCATAGCAATGCCGGATCCTTAATCCAGTGAGTGAGGCCAGGGCTCTGACCTTCATCTTCATGGATACTAGTCAGTTTCATTTCTTCTGAGACATGATGGGAACTCCCTGATGGGTTTTCTTATTTTGGATGTTTATATAAAGAGAAAATCATACAATGCCATCTTTTGTGACTAGCTTCTTTCCCTTAGCACAGTGTTTATCTTTACTGCAGCATGTATCAACACCACAATCTTTCTATTGCCTAATAATATTCCAGTGTAAGGATGTATATCCCTATGTTTATCAATTTATCTTAAATGGACATTTGTGTTATTTCCATTTTAAGCTATTAGGTTTAATGCTGCTGTGAACATTTATAGACATTTTTGTGTATATATATTCTCTTGCCTCTTGGCTAGAAGTTTAGGATTGGAATTGCTAGATTAAACAGCAACTCTGTTTTTAAACTGCTAAACAATTTTCCAAAGTAGCTTCACTGATTTACTTTTCCACCTACTATGTATGTGAGTTCCAGTTTCTCTACATCCATGTCAACACTTGTTACTGTCTGTACTATGGTTCTCTAGAGAAATGGAACCAATGGATCTTAAAGGAGTTTTATTATGAAGAATTGACTTCAGAAATTAGGGGTGCCAAAAAATCCCGTGTAAGATGGGGTCCTAGGAAAGCCATAAATTAGTCTAATTCTGAAGACCTGAGACCAAGGGGAGCTCATGATATAAATCCCTGTCCAAAGGCAGGAGAGGATGAAATGTGATATCCCACCTCAGCAGCGAGACAGCAAAAGAGGAGTCACATTCCAACTTCCTCTGCTTTTAGATCTATTCATGACCTCAGTGGATTGGATTGTGGCCACTCACATGGGAGAGCATGATTACTTCAATAAATCCATTGATTTAAATACTACTCTTATCCCAACATTCTCATAGACATACCCATAAATAATGGTTAAGTAATATCTTGGCATCCCTGACCCAGACAAGTAGACATGTACAAGTAATTATCACATGATCTCATTTATGATAGCCCTTCTGGTGAATGTGAAGTGATATATCATTATAATTTTGATCTGTGTCACCCTAACTAATGTTGGGTGACTTTTCATGTGCTTACTAGCCTTTTGTACATTTTTAGGGAACTATCTATTCAAATACTTTGATTTTTAATTTTAATTATCTTTTTATTTTGAGTACAATAACTATAATATTTGCATTAGTAGACTGTATTTTTGAAACAATTGTTGATTTACAGAAAAACTGAGCAGACAGTACAGAGTTCTCATATATTTTTACATCTCCCTGAAAAGTTCCCCTGTTATTAACATCTTACCAGAGTATGATAATTTATGATAATTTTCTTACCATTAATAAAATAATATTGACATATTACTATTCGCTATAAAGCCCATAGTTTATTTAGGTTGTTATTTTTTTTGGTCTTTGTAGGGCTGCACCCATGGCATATAGCAGTTCCCAGGCTAGGGGTTGAATGGGAGCTGTAACCATTGCCCTACACCACAGCCACAGCAAGGTGGGATCTGAGCTGCGTCTGCAACCTACACCACAGCTCGTGGCAATGCTGCATCCTTAACCCACTGAGCGAAGCCAGGGATTGAACTTGGATGTTATTCAGATTCCTTTCCACTGAGCCACGATGGGAACTCCATGGGTTTTTCTTCTTTTTTTTAGTATTTGCCTAATGTCTGCAGCTTTTAACACCAATATTAAAATAACTAAATGACTTTTTCAATTATTTCTTGCTCCTTTGATTCTGCGCAACTTCATCACAAAGAAGGCAACAGAGCGTTTCTGAAGATAAAATATCAAAGAACTTTAAATATCCTTGGGCCAGATATATAGCCAACAAAATTAGAGCTTCACCCTCACTCTCATGAGCCCCTTCCAATATCCTGTGTGGGACTCTAGCAATGTGTTCACATGATCACAATTTTTTAACTTAGAAAAATGATATGTTTGTAAATATAAGTACAAAAGCTTAAAATCCCAAATACTTTTCATTATTCTAGAATATAAGACAGAGTTCTCATCCAATTTTATATTCTGTATTAAAGATTTAGAATTACCTATATTTTAACTGGTAGTTAAGGTAAAGGGTGCCCATCCAAGAAAACCTATTATTGGGAGTCAAAAAAATATGATAGGAAAATATGTCATCTTTTCCCCATTAATCATCCCTAAGGAGAAATGCCATATCCTTAGGAGAAAATGGAAGGCAGGACAGTGGTAAATGTACTCTGCTTTTTTGGGTCCCACCAATTCTGTTTGAATAGTATCACTTCTATGATTAATGTTAGTCCTCTGTAAAATAAAGGCATTTTATATTTAAAAATCAATCAACACATTTCTTATCATGTCTATTGAGAATATTGTTTCTTACATTATTCATATCTACTTGAAGACTCTTGTGAGAAATTCCTTCTGAGTCTTAGTTTACACATAATGCTACAGGGCAAATAATTTTACTTTTATCTTATGAATATGGTAAAGTGTATGAATTATAAAGTATCTGAGATATTCGCTAGAAAGCCTAGAGCTAAAATATAGGATATTCATCTAGTGAAGTGTCTGGATCGATTTATCTATCTATCTATCTATCTATCTATCTATCTATCTATCTATCTACCTAAAATCTATAAAATACCTTTTTAGCTCAAAGTCTTCTAAGTCTTGTTTGGTCATATTTTCCTGCTGATACTTAGGATGTTTCATTTTATTTTATATGATATCTTTTTACAGGTCACTTTAAAATCTATTTTTAAGTGAGGCATATTATAAATAAAAAATATATGTAATAATCAAATAATAAATACAAGTAACTTTGAGTAATAAACCTAGCTTTATGAGTATTTTCATTAGTTTACTGACAGAGTTTTAAAGTTGAGAAAATGTAATTTAATCTCATTTTGCTATTTTAAAAAATAGCTTTTCTAGTATATTTTAGTTCGAAATTCCATGCTAATGCATGCTCATTGATTTCTGTTACCTAAATAGTATCTGCATTTCACCCATCAGTTTCCACAATCTAGATTTTGAAGTTTGATTGATTGATTTTTTTTTGGCAGTATTAAGATCCTTTTAGTACCCACTCAAGACTTACCTATTTGGCACTAATCTTGAATCAATTCTAACAATTACTTTAAGAAATTTGCCTACAATTGTGGGATGTCTGGATTTAAATTTATAATTTCAAAGATCTATGAATATATCTAACCTTGTCATGCTAACACTTTATATCTGTTTTCTTATCAAAATTTTGTTTGATTTCCTTACTCATTCAATATATGTGGAAATTGAATCTATATCTTCAATTCAATTATTCTTGGAACCCTAAACTATATCTCCCATTTCCCTAGCCAGGCTCGTCACTCTAAACTATATTATATCTCCCATTTCCCTAGAGAGAAATTGGATGCTTAGCCAAAACAAAAGAACCACATCCTACCATAAGCCTGATTCCAAAGGGTCCCCAATTTAAAATATCTTGTCTGCCCTGTCCCAAAATGATTGTTTATCTTGTGATCATTCGATGCCTAAGATTAAGACTTGCCTAAAAACTGATTAATGCTATTGCCCTATATCTGGCCTGTTTCAATAGCCTTACATCTCCATTGAGCCATGCTGCTGCAGTAGAACAAGGCTGCAGAATTATGACAAGGTCACCTTCTTCTTGTTCTCCTTCCTATGGGGAAAATGAGCAAACATGGAACTTATTCCAATCATACCCATTTCTGCTTTGAAACAAGTTACAGTATTTCCATGCAAGATGTGCAAGGAACATTCAATAGTTTAGGCAAAACCAGTGCTTCACCTCAAACTCTAGTTAAGGGGATATGGAGTTCATTAAGGTACAGGGCTCATCTTGATCATCTTTTTGCCAATATTTTTGTTTTTCTTATAGCTCAGGGCCAGAATATGATTAAAAAAATTTTATGAAAATTTTTCTTTCTCTCTCTCATTTTTGCACACACACTCACTCTTCACAAATATAAAACTTTAGCAGTAATGTTCTGGTTCAAGTTCTTCTAGGCTTTCCTGAAAAAGAGGCACACTTGCACAGTGAAAACCCTGCCTCTGTAGAATCTCTGTATCTATCACAAAGGAAATTTGGAAACACTCTCACCACCAAAATTTTCCACCATTTAGTGACTTTTTAAATTCTATGCCCAACCTATTGATTTTTTAGAGAGAAAAATAGACTACCAGAGGCATACTTGTTACTGTCAAGTCAAACGTGTGTTTTTTTTTTTACACTAATGGCTAAAAATCAGGGATTCTGTGCTTAAGAGACTAAGCAAGGAGTCCTAGGAGTAGAAATGCTTCTGCCTGTGAAGGCAGATGTGCTTACGAGTAATGAATGACAGGATTTCAAAGCTGAGCAAATAACATGGAGAGAAGATTGATAGATGCAAAAGCTGTAACAGGCAGATCCTTTAGATAGTTTATCTATTGAACATTCCATGGCATTTGTGTACTATGGATCACTAAATTCATCATATTAGCCTGCCACTACCATAGAAACCCTTTATGATTAATGATCAGAAACCATCCTAGTAATATAAGAATAGAGAAGGATATTCTGTTCAAGGTTGTGGAATATATTATCTCAGTAAGTACTGATGGTCACAGACCTGAAAACAATTTAGTGTCATGACCTGATTTGTTCTGGATGTTCCATCATAAACACTGTCCTTTATAAAGAGTGGCTTTTGTGATGGTTGTGTTTTGCAGAATATACTTTCAGTAGCAACATTAATTCTTGTTGCCATATATTAAATCTCAACAAATTGGGGACCCAAGAGAGTGCAAAACAAATTGTGAGACTAAAATAAATCTTTTGGAGTTGACCCATTTGAATAGTGAGGATAGACTGGGTTCTATTGTTCTATTGCAAAAACAAATATCAGGGGCTGAATCCAGCAGAGGTATGTATATTCCTTGATTGTGTCAAATACAGCCTGAATTTCCTAAGTTTTTGGATAGCTGTTTTCTGTGTGATACCTCAGTAATACTGTTACTTCCATCGTGCTGTTTCTCCATCTCCAAGCACAGACTCTTGGGTACCCCAAAGCCTAAGAGAGAACATAGAGAGCTTATACTTCTTAAATGCTTCCTCATAAAAATGAGACAGGTCACTATTGCTTGCACCCCATTGATGAGTGCAAGAAAGTGCCCCATTAACTACAAGGCCTGAAAACTGTGGCCAGACAGCTGCACAGAAAATTGAGGACTAGAAATATCTACATTACTGGGCAAGAATATGAGGTGGTTTTCTTTTTTTTTTCCTTTTTTTTTTCTTTCTTCTTCTTTTTTTTTTTTTTTTTTTTTGTCTTTTTGACATTTCTTGGGCTGCTCCCACAGCATATAGAGGTTCCCAGGCTAGGGGTCGAATCGGAGCTGTAGCCCCCAGCCTATGCCAGAGCCACAGCAACGTGTGATCCGAGCTGAGTCTGCAACCTACACCACAGCTCACGGCAACCCCAGATCCCCAACCCACTGTGCAAGGCCAGGGATCGAACCTGCAACCTCATGGTTCCTAGTCGGATTCGTTTACCACTGAGCCATGATGGAAACTCCAACATGGTTTTCGAAATGAGGTGATATGGTGATATGATACAGATTCTGTCTAAATTGTCATGCTTTTTGTTACCCTGTTTCTACTATTTATTTTTTATTATAATACATTTTGAGTCGACCCTACGAGGGACTGGATTATTCCTTGTTTGAAATATATTTTGAATTCTGAGTCACTAAATTTAGAGAGATTAACTTATTTATATAAGAAAATCATAAGTTTACACATAGTGATTGTATTAAACACCATCTAGATGTCAAGGCATCTTTTGTTTCATCTCTACAGAACCTGTATTTCTAGACTGCATTTCTCACTTATTTATTACACAGAGATGGGACAGAACTGGGCATATAGTGAAGAGGCAATGATGAACAAGATTAGGAACCAGTCTGAGGCAACTGTCACTTCTCTCTGCAGTATGTTTCCTCTCCTCACCCCTACTACCAAAACAAAGGCTACGGAAAATCAGCAGTTCTATAGTTCTCAGTTTCAGACATTAACGATGGACGCCTTGAGGACATACATACACATTTCCTAGCCAAGTTTATGTTTTCATTGAAGTATAATTGACTTACAACATTTTATCGGTTAGTGCTGCCCAATGTAGTGACTCAACATTAAATATATGTTCCAGAATGGTTACCACAATCAGCCGTTGCCATCTGTCACCATACAAAGTTATTACAATGTTTTTGAGTATATCCCTATGCACTAGATTGCCTCTCTATGACTTAGAATTGGAAGTTAGTTCCCCTTAGTGCCCTTCTATTTTGTCAATTCTTCCACCTCCTACCACTCTGGTAATCACCAATTGGTTTTCTGTATCTATAAGTCCATTCCTGTTTTGTTAAATTTGTTCCTTTGCTTTATATTTTAGATTCCTCATGTAAGTGAAATTATAAGTCTCTGTATGACTTATTTCATTTAGCATAATACCCTGTAGGTTAATCTATGCTGTCATAGTGGCAAAATTTTATTCTTCTTTATGGCTGGGTAGTATTCCCTTACAGTTATAAACAGGAGCATAATATTAGTATTTGTAAACCTGATAACCTCCCTACAACAAAATCTAAATAGGATTAAAAATCGTGTTTTGCTGTGGACTTTGGAAATATTGATTTCAAATTTGAATAAGGCCTTTTCCTTAAAAAAATGAGATTTTTTTTTTTTTTGTCTTTTTAGGGCTGCACCTGTGGCATATGGAGGTTCCCAGGCTAGGGATCTAATTAGAGCTGTAGCCACCAGCCTACACTATAGCCACTGCAATGCAGGATCAGAGCCATGTCTGCAACCTACACCACAGCTCACGGCAACGCTGGATCCTTAACCCACTTAGTGAGGCCAGGGATAGAACCTACAACCTCATGGTTCCTAGCCGGATTCATTAACCACTGAGCCATGATGGGAACTCCCAAAAAATGAGATTTATGCTAGAGTTTTAGACTCCTATTTAATTGCTCTTTCTTACATGCCAATATTAGTGGTTAATTTTAGGAATACCATTTTAGGAAATGTATGTGTGTGTGTGTGTATATATATATATATACACACACTTTATTTTATTTTTTTATTTATTTACTTATTTTGCTTTTTAGGGCCACACCTGTGGCATATGGAAATTCCCAACCTAGGTGTCAATTGGAGATACAGCTATTGGACCATACTACAGCCACAGTAACACATGATCCAAGCCACATCTGCAACCCACACCACACTTCACAGTAACATTGGATTCTTAACCCACTGAGCAAGGCCAGGGATCCAACCTACATCCTCATGGGTCCTAGCTGGGTTTGCTACTGCTGAGCCACAATAGGAACTCCAGGAAAAGTTATTTCAATTGTATTTTTTTTTTTGTCTTTTGTCTTTTTTGTTGTTGTTGTTGTTGCTATTTCTTGGGCCGCTCCCGCAGCATATGGAGGTTCCCAGGCTAGGGGTTGAATCAGAGCTGTAGCCACTGGCCTACGCCAGAGCCACAGCAACGCGGGATCCGAGCCGCGTCTGCAACCTACACCACAGCTCAGGGCAACGCCGGATCGTTAACCCACTGAGCAAGGGCAGGGACCGAACCCACAACCTCATGGTTCCTAGTCGGATTTGTTAACCACTGCGCCACGACGGGAACTCCTGAATTGTATTTTTGACTGATAATGATTATAGGGTATTTTTTTTCCCCAATGACAGATTTTAGGCTTTAAATAAACTCCTTACACAGATCTCAGATTTTATAGAAAGATTTTACAGTTTCTGAGGTTCATTTTATATTGCATATGTTATGTTTGCTGAAACATCTAAGTGCAGAAATTATTAAATATTATGAAATTCTATAAAATTATTGAGGATTTAATGCATATATTTTCTTACACAAATAGTTTGATACCATCCATCAAATTTATTTCTATGATATCTCATTATATGGGTTTAAATATTTTAAGAAAGTGAATATTTACCACAAATATTAATGAGCAAATATTTAAATAACTTTCCCACAGATAAAAAAATGGAATGTAGTTTACACATTTTCCAACAAGTTTTATTAATTATATCAGTAGGTTTTTGTTGTTGTTAAAACAACTATTATGGGCATTTAACCAAACTGGGTCATAAGGTAATATACTTAGATTTCTTTATTGGATTTGGCTTGCTTTTAACAGTTTGTTTTCATGTTTGCTCTTGAGTTTTATTATATTACCTTTATTTCAAACTCTCTTTTTAGTTTCTGGTAAAAAAGTTTATGCTAGTTTTATAAAATGAAAAGGAGCATGATTTATCTTTTTCATCTATCAATATTAGAATTACTTGAATCTTAAGTAGTTGGTAAAACTTAGTAATGAGATAATCTAAGCTGTATGTATGTGTGTGTACGTTTGATTATTTTATTACTAATATAATCACTTTAACTGTAATAGGCCTATCATATTCAAGTTTTCAATTTCTCCTTTAATATGTTTCTGAAGGTTAATTTTTATAGATACTTTATTATATATAGATTTTTATTTATTTTTTTTTGTCTTTTTGCCATTTCTTGGGCCGCTTCAGCGGCATATGGAGGTTCCCAAGCTAGGAGTCGAATGGGAGCTGTAGCCACCAGCCTACACCAGAGCCACAGCAAAGCGGGATCTGAGCCCGTCTGCAACCTACACCACAGCTCACGGCAATGCTGGATCCTTAACCCACTGAGCAAGGCCAGGGATGGAACCCCAAACCTCATGGTTCCTAGTCGGATTCGTTAACCACTGAGCCACGATGGGAACTCCAATATATATAGATTTTTAAATGCTGGCATGAGTTGTTTGTATTTTCTTTTTTATTCCCGAGTTATTCTTTGTACCTTTGTTCTTTTTCTTTCTCTACCTCTAATCTCGTAAGAAGGATGTTTATCTTACAAAATTTACCTCAATTTCTCAAATTAAAAAGATATATGAGGATAATATTGGCTAACATATTTTTATTTTGTGGAAAAATTTGAGATAATAGGGTTAAAGTGAAGCAAAATTTGATAATCAAAGGCATATGCAAATCTCATAAATTTTTAATCCTATAAATAGATAGATGATTAGAAGACAGATAAATATCATTGTCCCTTGGTATCCACAGGGGAATTTTTTCAGCCCATAAACAAACACACAGATACCAAAGTCCATAAATGCTCAAGTTACTTACATAAAATGACATAGAATTTGCATATAAACTATATACATCCTCCATTTACTTTGAATTATCTCTAGATTACTTAGAATACTTACTACAAGGTAAATGTTCTGTAAATGTTTTGTGTGCCATAAATTCAAATTTTTTCTTTTTGGAAATTTTTGGAATTTTTTTCCAGATATTTTTAATAGACTAGTGGTTGAATCCATAGATGTGAAATCCATGTACACAGAGGGCCCACTCCAGTGTATTTATAGATAACATATTTTAAAATTCAATCAATTTGAGTTGATCACTAGAGTAATATAGTTTCAGGATTTTTTCAATCAGAATTTTATAATAATTACCTTAGTAATATACCTTTACTGACCAAGAAAATTATGCAGCTCTTTCCTGAAACTCACTCCTGTGTAATAAAAAAAATAGCAAGAGTAAATAGATTTTTAAAAAATAAATTTTATTATTAATCTATAAATGGATGAGCATTAATCAATGGATGGCCATTCTTCCTTAATTAAATTGGAGATAGTTTCATTTTGATAAACAGCTTCTCAGGAGAAATGGAGCTAGAACTAGAATAAGGAGTGTTTTGCCTTTTGAGCAAGAATGTGCTAGAAGTCAGCTGGGTCATAAAGATCATCTGGCTCTTAGTGGATGGGCTTTGTTTTCTTTTAAATTCTCTTTATTCATGTCTAGCATTAATGAGCAGGAGTGAAGCTGGGTGAAAAATATGACTTTCTGTTTAATTTCTGTTAACCATTTCAAATAATTTTTCTCAATTTTCTTAAGAAAATGATATACCTGAAACAAATACTGGACTTTCCCCCAACCTACCTTAATTGAGATATATATATATCAAAAAAATTGACAAAACAAAATGCTTGTTAAAATATAATAGTTCACAGCAGAATATCTTCCAAATAGACCATCTGCAGTCAGCAACATAAGTCACCCCAAACTGGAAAATATGGCTTAAGGTAAGGTGAGTAAACTAGAGCAATCAGGGAACTCTATCTCATATTTTAGTGTGGGAGTTCCCATCATGGCGAGTGGAAACAAATCCAACTAAGAAACATGAGGTTGCAAGTTCAATCCCTGGCCTCGCTCAGTGGGTTGGGGATCTGGAGTTGCTGTGAGCTTTGGTGTAGATCACAGATGTGGCTCGGATCTGGCATTGCTGTGGCTGTGGCGGAGGCCGGCAGCTGTAGCTCCAATTAGATTCCTAGCCTAGGAACCTCCATATGCCACATGGGAGTGGCCCTAAAAAGCAAAAAATAAGAAAAAATTTTTAAAAAAATCAAATATTAGTGAGGGAGAAATAAGTGTTCGGATTTTCTTGAGAGGCACCACAAATTTTAAAATTTTATGAAAAGGAAATTCAGAGATTGTTCTGATTATATTTAAAATACATTTTATCTTATATGTATATATGTTAAATATTTCAAAATAAATAAATAATGAAGAAAGTTCCCATTTGTCCAAAGACTTTATTTGTCCCAATCTTTTTTTTTTTTTTTGTCTTTTGTTTTTTGTCTTTTTAGGGCTCCACCTGCAACATATGGAGGTTCCCAGGCTAGGGGTCCAACCAGAGCTGAAGCTGCCGGCCTACACCACAGCACAGCAACATGGGATCTGAGCTTCTTCTGAGACCTACACCACACCTCACCACAATGCCAGATCCTTAACCCACTGAGCGAGGCCAGGGATCGAACCCAAGTCCTCATGTTTACTAGTCGGGAACCATGTCAGGAACTCCTGTCCCAATCTTTTTAGCTTGCCTTAGTCTCACCTTTCTTTTCTTTGGGATTTTCTAAGATTCTGTTATCCTGAAGGGACTGTTTTACTAAGATGTTATTAACAATTTGTATTTTTAATATACTTTCACATAGACAAAACTCTTGTTTCCATGTGGACCTTACAATTATTAGGATTTAAGAAAAAAACTGTTTTTCTCATTAAAAAAAGCTTTCTCTTTCTATTAGGGTGACATATTACTGAAATGAAGACTTGCACTTTCAAAATACAACTTAAGCTGCTGTTTTACTTACAAAATTTTTTAAAATGATGCATGGTGTTACATATTGGGGTTTCCTGTGAAAATTAATTGCATGCTTCTAAATGGGTGGTTGCTTTCTGGTTTTCACTCCAGTAAAAATGACATGTTGATTTTTACTGAATATCCCTTGACATTAAATCTTTAGCTTAAATGAATAAAATTTCTTGTTGTCTAATAGAGCTTGCGTGATAATTCATAGACACTTTTTGGTGCTAAAATAATGTGATATAGTGAACTCAGTACAGACATCATTTTTCTTTAGTTAAACTATGACAAATTTGGGTTTTAGTATAAGTAGACTGTTTCAATTTATTTTTCTTCTTTCAGTATTTTGCTGTAGTTGCTGAATAGTTTCTTAGCAAGGGAAGAAAAAGGATTAACTTGACTAAAACCCAGTTAAAATGCAAATGAAATGAATTTCTGGGCAATAAAGCATGCATTAAGCTGGAACTTTAATGAACATAATAGTAAAAAGTCCCTGGAATATTTTATGCACCTCTATCTATTTCATCTTTATGCTCATTTAGATGTAAGTCTTCTGATTATTTTAGAGGCTTTGCATTCCTGCTTGCCACAAACATGATTAACAGCTGTATTACTCCATTTTCTCCAGAGAGGGCTTTGTACCTATTTCATTTCACTTTCTCGAAACCCAACCATGAAGCCCAAAAGAACTCATCTGACTTCTAAGTTTTACACTCATTTCAAAGAGATTACTGAAATTCAGTGTTAGAAGTCGTCTATATTATAAAAAAAGGCAGAATATGGTTATGAGGCTTTGGTACTTCTTTGGAAATGAATTTTATATTTAAAACAAAAGAAAATGTAATGTTTGTATTATATGTGGTGCTAATCATTAGAAATAGAGATAAGAAAGAATATTTCTGTATTTGTAGAAACAGAGATGCTAATCTTATCAACTTGAAGACAGAGGATTGACATTTGCTGGGTAGGGAGAAGAAGGATTTTTTTGGGGGGAATGATGGATTTTGCTGAGTCAGGGATCTCTTTTGTTGAGACAAGTCAGAGTTTAAGCAAATGTAACTAGGTCATTTCTTTTACCTTGTTAGACCTATTCACATTTTGCTCAAAAGCTTTTTAAAAATTCAGAGGATTTGAATATATTATCCTATAAAATAATTGTATAATCTATTATTGTAATAGATCATAAAAGAGTACGGTCATTATGGAGTAAGCACTATTCTAGAATCATAAAATGTTAATAAGTGTTCAAGGTCAAGAAAATATAGGATATGTTGACAGTTAAATCTACAGAAGCTGGTTCATTGTGAATCGAAATAGCTGCAAAAGATTCATGAAGTCTATTTGGTGCCAAGAACAGTATCCCTGAAACTCATTTAAATGATTAGTTTTACTTTTTTCCATGCTCATCCTTTAGAAAGCATATGGTCCAGCCTCAGTGATTATAGCAGTAAAAAAGGACAATTTGCTAGTCATGGCAATATTGTGACAATGAGATGTAAGGTCAAATAGAGCAAAAGAACAGTAGTCTTAAAACTAAGAGCCATAGAATGTGTCATTTAGTGTGCATTATCCACTTTATACACAGTAAGCTTTTGATATTAAAAAGAAGGTGTTTTGGTCTCAACTCTGTATTTCCATCTAAATATGACAGAGGAAAAAAAATCATGGAATTGGGTGGGGCAAATTAATTACTCCGTGAATGACTCCTTCGACTCATCCAATTTGATAGACTATCTTGGTACTCTCTTTCTGAAGCCAGAATTAACTTTGCCAACTGCTTCGTGACCAAAAGATCCTCTATCAAGTATATGCACTGTCCTTTAGGAGATACAAAGTATGGTTCTGCCTGGTGACTCAGAAACTACTTTAAGTAGCTGAGGAAATGTAACTCTTTTACTGTCCTATTTAAATTACCTTTCTACAGTTAAAATTGCACCGTTATTTTATCATAAAATATGTATCTACATACTCATTTACACTGATTTACATGTGGTGGTGGAGTTCTTCATCCTAGTTTCTTGGGAACAATTAATTCTATTTCAGTCATGCTCTAGGTATTGCTCTTCCCTGCCATTCCTATCTGTTTCCACCTCAACATTCAATTGGAGTTCTAACCTATTATTAAAGAGAATAGTCTTAAGGTGCATATGCATTACCTGTGCTTTTCTGAGGTAGCAGTGCTTTGTCTCTATGAAATGTTTCTTTCTCTAATGCATAATATAGTATTTATACTTTAAGACAATCCACTAGTTCAGTCATTAATAGTGGTGGTTGATAGTCTACATTATTGGCGAACTGTGTGCAGATTGGTTATTGGCTTAAAGATGAGAAAAGTAATTCACCTGATTAAATACCACTGCCATTGTGTGGCTGTCCAACACTTTTCCCTCTAATATCCCTACAGGTATAATGTCACCATCTATTTATAGGAGACTTTCATTCAGTAGGACATTCTTCTAGTAAACGCTCAAAGAGCCAATGCCATTGCCCCATCCATCACCTCTGTGATCAATTCAGGGATAATCGGTCAGCCTGATAAAACTCATCCCAGTAGCTGCTCTACTATAAAGGGAGGGGATACTTTTCTCTTTGTTTTGATGGAATCTATTTGTATAATCCAATATCAGAATAAGAGGTTGTTGTTCTAATGTGGTTATTTTGACAGGCTGGGACCTGGGACCTGGGACCTTTTGCTGCAGTGGCTGCAATGCTTGTAGGTAGACACACATCTCCTTGAGCAACAAAACACCAAGAAACTATAAAGGACAGAAAATAACTGCAGATATGCTGCAGTTGGGGAAAATTATAGACAATAAGATTCAAATACTCTAAAAACCCAGCTGACACTTCTGAAAAGCCAAGAGCAAGATAGCAAAACAGGGTACTTGGCCCCTGTATACAACTCCACCAAAGGAGTGGGCAGACCAACTAAACCATCCCTCTGGCAGGACCCCTGGACTTGCTCTTACCCTTAGCCATAAAATGAACCAGCTCACTCCTCCCAGGGGAGCTGGCAAGCAAGGGAACCTGTTGTTTGTTATCTCCCCCCACCACCCCTGCCCCTGCTGCAGCAGGGGCTGAATTCAAAGCCTTGCCTGAATTTTCCTTTTTGGCCTCTAGTCAATTTTTATTGATTAAGGAAGGCCAAGAACCCAGATCAGTGACAATTTCTATCAAGAAAGACAACAAAACATACATTTTTTTTCATATACTTGATTTAAAAATGGATTTATTTTGACATGCATACTTTAATGTTTCTAAGAAGGAGTACATGCTATAATAATTGTATGATAAAAATTGATGCATGCAGTTTGAATCAAAATATAGCTTCAGGAGAGTATAGGAATGCATGGTATTCAACTAGAGACATTTCTCATAAAAATATGAAACATTATTTAAAAATAAGATACGGATAATTCTGTTAATGAAAATTGAGTAATACTTGTAACAAGTTGATAAATTCTGGAAAGGAGTAAAGCACTGGTTTACTAATAATGTTTTCCTTGCAGCACCATGTTATCTAGGTGTTTGAGATTTTGAATGAACACTAAGATATATTTAAGTCAATTATTTAGGACTTTATTTACTAAAATATATATTAACAGGAATAGATTCAAAAATGTTATAATAATAGCAGCAAGTAACTTATAAATTCATTCTGGTGATTTTTAAAAATTGATAATCAATCCAATTTCTCCATAACCAGTGGAAGTAAGTTAAATTTCACTCAGTCATCCTATTGTAAGTATCTAATATAATGCATTAGGCTATGCTTATCCATGGGGTATAAAAGCCTAAGAAATACACTCAACCCAGGATCCCTTTTGCAGCAAGTGTGTAATTATCATGGAATCACTACCATTAAAAACAGAAAGTTTTCATGTAGCCTAATGTGAGAAGAGTTTTTCTGAGAGGCCCCAAGCTATTTATAGTTTTCTTGTGCCCCTGAACTCTGGTTTTCTCATTCTTGTACTTTCTTCCTAAAGCTGTCTGTGGATGATGCCTTATTCAGATCCTCCTGCACACATTTATCTAAACCACACTGATGCCTGTAATAGGGGACGTCCCCATAGTCTTCATAAGGCTAGTGCCTCCAGGTTCAAAATCACAGATGGGTAGCAAGGACCTATTTTATAGCACAGGGAAATTTACTCAACACTGTGTAATAATCTATGTGGGAAAAGAATCTGAAAAAGGAATGGATATGTATATATGTATAACTGATTTACTTTGCTGTATGCCTGAAATTAACACAACTTTGTAAGTCGACTATGCTCCAATAAACTAAAAAAAAAAAAAAAAAAAAACCACAAAACAACAACAGCAAAAAACCCCACAGCTCTTCCAACCATCTTCATTGCAGTAGTTTACCTTTTCTTTTTCGCAACTTCCCTTCCCTTAAACACCAGCCCTCTCTGTAGAGAAAGATCATATATCATTTCCAAGCATCTCAAGCATGAAAGCTTCTAGCTGGTGCCAACTCTGACTTGGATTAGAGTAGGAAATGGAATTTTTTCTCCCTGAAACCACAGCAACGGGTGGGTGACCATCCCTGACAGATGCTCATCTCTATCCCTATGTGCCTGGGCTGTGTGCAGGGTCGTTCCAATAATGGAGTGACAAGGAGGTGTGGATTATCAGAAGCCACTTGTGCTAGCCCAGGTGATACAAGTTCTTAGTCCTCCACAGTCAAGGGTCTTGGAGGGCAGCGACGTACAAACTGCACCAAACTGGACAAATGTAGGCTTTTTTGTGTGTATGTGCCTTCACTACCACTGCTAAGAGAGAGAATTAGGCTGAGGAAACCTAGTTGAGAAGGTTCAAAGGTATAATGTGAGAAGAATTGGGATTTATAATAGTGGATGATTAGAAATCTATTACTCTTAATACTTTTAAAGAGAGAAGAAACAGAACCCCAGATGATTGGAATCACATGATAACTGTTAAAAGAAATGTGTTTGTTCAAAAATTATATGAATAAATGATGATAACACTCAGAGGAGAGAATCCAGGTGTTTCTGTCCCATTTGAATTGGTTGCTCTCTTGATTCCTTCTCAGACTCACTATTGTCTTGCTTTTTTTTCCTTCCTTCTCTGTCTCCCATGGGACTCAGCTTCACTAGTGCTTTCTCTCTATGCAATATTTCTTCTCCTAATGTTAATGTGTTATGCTCTTTATGTTAGTTAATACGTCACCCAAGTCATTAATGTTGGTCATTTCTACTCTACATTCTAGATGGAACCCATATAGGTTATAGGCTAGAAGGCTGACAGGTTAAGTTGTTTGACTTCTTGACTAACCACAGCTATGAGCCAGGAGAGCCTGAAAATAGAAAGATTTTACAGCAAGGAGTCATACTATTTAAAGGGAATAAAAGATTAAAAATAATATTCAGATACCACCACAGGAATTTACATTTGATTAGGAAAATCTTATATTAAATAATATTCAAATTCCAATTGGTGTGTTTGTTTGAAGTTCAGGGAACAATACATAATGTCTCCACTCCACTGTCATTACAAACCAGTTGAGGGAGATTTTTCTCACGGTTGTGATGGAGATGGAGACATTCTCTTCTTGGTTTGAACTACACTGAAAATACACGGAAGGATTAAATGAGGTCTGTCCTCATCTTCTAAATGATAAACCATTTTTGAAAATTTAATGGTAAGATACAAATCATTATATCACAGGATTTTTAAGGGAACAGATTACTTTTAACATTTCATCACATAATGTTTTGCTTCAAAAGTAGATTATTTTATATTAATAGCAAATGTATCAAGGGTAGTTTGCAAACGAGACCCAAAGTGCCTTTTTTAGGCATTCTCTTCTTCTCATGATTTTGTACTGATTAAATTAAAACACAACCTGTCCTACCAGTTGTAAGCTATAATTTTGTCCTTTAGTACTTTGAATATAAAGAGATTCAACTGTTTTATCTAACATTATTCACTTAAAAATAAAAAAAAAAAACCTGGTAGTTTGTCTGGACTGTTCTGTTTTAGCATAACACTGTGTAAGACCATACCTTAGTCTTAAACACTTTTTAACATTTTCCACATTTTACTGCTAATGCTCTTATTTTGTTCCCATTTTACCTCCCATCTTTTAAAAGTAGATCTCATCTTCATGTTTGTAGAAGCCATATTTTTTAAACAAAATTTTCACTGCAGCTATCCTTCTCTATTTTTATCTACAAACATTTTGAATATAACTTCAGGAGTGTTCTTTAATGATGAATTATATCATGGTTCATTCCAAGGCATTCTCCATATCCCAAGTGGAAAATGCCTTGGGATGAAATTTATGGATTTTAAAAAGTGGTACTTACTGATGACATGCAGCTTCATACAGCCCAAACTCTGTTCTGGGTTCTGCAATATAGCACTCAACAACTTAAAGTCACTTGTATGAGACACCTCTTGCACAATTTCTGATCTGCCCTTCCTCACCCATCTCTTTTGTTCAGCTTGGTGGTAAGCATCTCTCCAGTTACCACCTGCCCGCCTGTGTGGCAGTCCAGTATCATGTGCTTCTTGTTTCAGAGTTGCTTTTGACATCACTATAAGAATCTACATCCTGTCCATGCATCTACAACCTGAGATCTTAATGCCATGTGGGATGAAACTTGGATGGATGGGAAAGGGGAGCCAAAAGACAAATTCCTCCCTTTTCTCCATCAACTGAGAGTTCCAGAATGCACTTTATGGAGTTTCTTTGGGACTTAGCAACACTGTAAACTACTCCAAATTGTATAAATGTACCTTTGACCCTTACACCTCCTTATAATTATGCATCCTAGTAAATGAATAGCACATGTGCCCTTAATTTTATATTCTACTTTATGATAACCTATACAAAAACAGTTGGTATCAGAAATGTCTCTAGATAAGTATTTATTGCTGAATTACTAAGAACCAGAAGACCAACAATGATCTATGTGAAAGAAAGAACTGTGTGGTGATACCCCTGGCACTTAATGGCATCAGAACAATCCTGGTTTTCACTTGTGCCCAAGTAGGATGACCTCAGGAGTAAAGTGAACTGGTGTGATGCCCATTTGCAGCAGACTTAACCCATATGGGAGAAATAAATATAAAGATGTCAGGTTTGTTTGGTTAACTAATATAAAGTCTCAAATATCAAAATGCTAGGCTAGGAGAAACACAGTTCAACTAAATGATAAAGATGTTTTATCTAAGGTGACTTTTAAACAGATCCTCATCTTCTAGAGCTACAGAGAGGTCTGTGCTAAAAATCAGATCCAGGATCAAAATATGAGGATGGCTGACCTACAAAGGTTAGATGGATTTCTTATGTCAGAGTCAAGATGCTCTGGAAAAGAAATTAGTGGAAATCAAACCTGGAATGAGATATATGGATAAGAAACCCAAGAATCTTAAACTCCAACTATCCCTTGAACACTCAAGAGGGGGTTCTAAATATGCACATTTAAGTTTAAGGTAAAGAATAATTTTGTCCTTTTTGAGGATTGAGGTCTAAATATACATAATGGGAAGTAATGCATCTCGGGAGAATTACTAAGGGTGAGGGTAATCTAGAATATGTGATGGAGAGGGAAGATGATGAATATCAATTATAGCCTGTAATCAGCTGTAATGATAGGGTACATAGCTTGCTTAGTGTCTTTCATTTATGGTATGCTCTGGTTCATTGAACTTTGACTTTAACTCTTGAAAAATAAGCAAGGACTTCTTATGCTCATAAAAAATGGTATCCATGTGTTATATTATGGGAATTTTCTGTAATAAAGGAAATGAGGGGGTCCTAGTCATACAGGGAGTAAACTGCATCAGACTCATCAAATATGGCATTTCATATCTACTTTGCCTCACCTGTATCTTTTTCCAGTTGCCCCAATTAGCTCTGAACACAGGTGTACTTGACTTCACCTGACTTCATGCCAGCTTAGCATGTCTCTCAACTAATTTTCTGAATTATACTCCTGATTCCATTATGGGAATCCTTAGGTACCCATTCATATGCTACCTCGGAGGGTGGAGGAATTGAGAAGAAAAAGATGTCTTTTTAACAATGGAACAACAGAATTAGTGGGTAAATCCCCATGATTGGTGTTCTGAGATGTACTTTAAATGGCAAACATAATATGTGCCTGCAGTTCAGATAATTGCTTATTTACAGTGGTGTCTTGGAACCTTGATAAAGCATATTTTGTTCTTGTACTGGGCCAACCTCCTTTCATCCTCTGGTTCCCTCTTCATGTTCTCTGTATTACATGATAATGAGGTAATAGCAACAGAGATCTCTGCCCCAGATTTCATTTCATTTTCTGGGAAACTCTGATTAAGAGATCATTCAATAAACACAATTAAATTATTTTAAATTAACAAATAAACCTATTTAGTGTATAGGTAATATGCTAAAACTAAATTTGGCAAATTTCTTTCTTTTCCGTTTTAAAATTTAGTTTTTGTAAGAAATCTACTATACTGTACTACTGTTTCTCAGAGTTTCTTATATGCTGCTGCTCCCTTCTCTGAGAGAAAATATGGAGACAGTTGCAATAATTTGTCCAAATGATCTAATATAAAAAGTATGCAAGATATTTCATAATTATGGCTATCCTATGGTTTATGCAATATGAGGAAAACATCATAAACATATGTATAGTCAAGATACATAATTTAAATAAAATGTGATACATATAAAGGATGAAATATTATGCAATGGTTAAAATTCACATTCTAGAAGCATATGTAAATGTCTATAATATGATCCTAGGGAAAAGTCTGTTAAAACCTAAATATAGTATGTGAATTTCATCTTAGATGCCAAAGTATCAACATAATATTAATAAGTATTATAGATACCTATACTTTTAGTAGAACATTTTGGATATGTTTTTTAGGTTTTAAAATTTTATGTAATAAAATTATTTCTAATTTAGATAAATGACATTTATTATCATAAATAATTTTATTTTTGTATGGTAATATTTTATCTTTAAATACTTCACATCTATTTTCATGATAAATGATCACTCCTTTAAATATTTCACAGTAAATAAATGTTCATGTCTTTCTCCTACCAAGTGCTCTCCAAATACTTTTCTCTTCTCAAGTAATGTTCACGATAGAATGTATCATAGAGATTCAAACACTTGTTAGCTAGTCTCTTACCAACATTTCCAGAATCTGTAATGGAAATTAAGCAGTATATTTTAAGACTATAACAACTAGTTGGCCTATTCTAGAAATATTATCAATGCTAACATTATTAAAATATAAGAAACAATATCAAGACGTTAATATTATATTTACTTTTCCTAGATAAATTTATTTTCATGTAAAAATCTAAAATTATATTCAAGTGTTATGAGCAAGAATCCTAATGACACCTAATTAATATTCCTAAGTTTTCTACTGATAGCTCTTATCAGATATCAGATAATTTCTTTCTCCAAATTACTCCTTCAACATCCAGTATTTCCCATCTCATTGGTAGCAAGATTATACATTCAGCTGCTTTCTACCTAAAACCTGAAATTCATTTTATTTCTTCCCTCTCCTCAATCATTTTAAGGCCTATATCCAATACATTAAAAAAAAAAAATCTTTGGCTTAATACTCCAAATATATTTAGAACCAACCAAGCAGAATGCTTATAATATATAGTTTTCTTATGGTCAGTTCCAGTTTTGCCAACCAAGAGCACAGCTCCAGTTCTTACTTTGCTAAAGCACAGCTAAAAGAGTCCCACAATATCATTCTCCTTCTTAAGAGGAGCAGTATTAGTGTCTTTGAAAAATAAATAGTATGTTATTAGCTCTTTGCTAAAACAAGAAAACAAAACCATGATCAAATGTGCCTCTGTTGCATGTAGGATAACTCAGGTGTCTCAAATGCCTTACTCTTCTCAGATTTTCTGGGTCTCAATGAACTCATCCCTTCCTACCTCTTGCATCCCTTCAACTTACACCTCCTCTCTGGAAGGATGTTCTGTCCTACTTTTCCCATCTTCTACCACATGATGCTCCATTCTTGATGAACATAAAATGAGAGTGCTTAAAACTCTCTTCCCCAAAACTTCATGTGGCTGGCTCCTTCTCATTAATTGGGTCATTGCTTAGAGGTCATCTTAAATAGGTGTTCTCTACTCTGACCACCTACTTAAAGAGGATTTCCTTTAGAAGTCACTCTCCATAATGTTTTCGTTGTATATTCTTTGTAGCACTTAACACAAACTAATAATAACCTATTTTTGAATTTAAATTATTAATTTCTGTCCACTAGAAATAGGCTCCAGCAGAGCATGGATTCCTGTCTTTCATCCCTTTTGTATTCACCTAGTATAGTTTCTGTCAGAGAAGAAAAAGAACGAACCTAAAATAAAGCAGCAACTTCCTTTTCTCATCCTCCTCCATCCCACCTCCTCCCCCTCATCCACATCATCTTCCTACAATCTGTCACAGGTGCAATATAAAGATCATGATGTAAATTTAGACAAATTAAGAGAGTCACTTGATACCTGAACAACTTAACAAATTACAAATTGGAGCATCACTCATGATTTAAATCTTAAGTTTTTCTTTTATTCTATCATGGTTTTAATTATGATAAAGAATAAAGAAAACCAGGAAAATCTTCAAAGCCAAGGTCATTCTTATAACATTTCATGAAGGTGATGGAAAAACTAGAGATTGGTATATTGGAAACAGATTGTTGGAAACATTGTAGAATGGCCTCAGAATTTCTAAAGAACCTCTACTCTATATCCACATGAACATTGCTCAAAGCTTCCAACTCATTTGCTGTCATGAGACATGTTTCTACAATATTTTCTTAGCCTCTTTGCTGAAAACTCCATCTTGTCCTGCTTTACTTTACCCCATCTTCCTGCTTGGAAAACAGGCGCAGTGCCGGTAAATGACTTAAGCTTAAGAACAAGACCTAGGAGTACCCGTCATGGCTCAGTGGTTAACGAATCCAACTAGGAATCATGTGGTTGCGGGTTCGATCCCTGGCCTTGCTCAGTGGGTTAAGGATCTGGCGTTGCCCTGAGCTGTGGTGTAGGTTGCAGACACAGCTGGGATCCCGTGTTGCTGTGGCTCTGGCGTAGGCCAGTGGCTACAGCTCTGATTCGACCCCTAGCCTGGGAACCTCCATATGCCGAGGGAGGGCCTCAAGAAAAGGCAAAAAGACAAAAAAAAATAAATAAAACAAAAAAACAAAAACCTAAAGGCTTAAGTTATACATAGGGTCAGCTGAATGAGGACTTAATACGTTGGTCTAGGTGCATTGGACCTGTGCAGATTGCACAGCATGATACCACCTCTTAAGAATAAAAGAAAGAGGAGCCTCATGGCCCCAAGGGATTTATGAGGGGTCGTTAGCAGGATATGCGTTAGCAAGGAGAACCTAGGTGCAAACCTAGGAACTCCAGGTTGCTGCAGATAGGCAATAGGCAGGCCATCTGCAGAAGCACAATGGTGATTCTCTGGATGCTATGCATAGATAGCTGACACCAAGCTTCCTCAAATGCTAATGATTGTTAAATGCCTAAAGTTCAGAATAAAAGCTTAATCAGCAACCGACTATGTGACTTTTAAAATAACTTAAAAAAAAACCTATATCCTGCTTCTACAACCCCCCTTCTCTCTTGACGTAATCCTAAAGAACAAAATAAAACCAGTGTGGTTTCTTGAGGTGGTGCTCTTGGTTCCTGAGACCTTGAGTGCCCCAGTTCCCACCTTTACTTAAGAAAAATGTCTCTGTGTCTTCTTTTATGTTAACTTTTTTCCTTAAGTTTCACAGCACCCGTTCTTCAGCCCCATCCTTCTGAGATAGTCTCGGCAATTTGTCACCTAAATCTGGTGAAGGGGACTGGAGAGAGCTACCCTGTCTTCCACTCCCTTCCTGAATCTAGCAAGCATTTGGCCCAGTTGGTTCTTCATCTTGGTGCATATGAGAAAGAGTGTCATACAGCCATTCAATGTGGGATTGAATATCATGAGATGCTAGGAGACAACTTTCCATTAAATCCGATAAATTATTGTTCAGTGGCAAGGAGAAAAAAATGAGGCACTTTTTGATTTGCTGAAACCACCTGTCTAACCTGTGTTAAATAGGTTAAAGATCATACAATTGCCATACCTTCTGTGTGGCCATGACTGTGTAGAAAGGCTGCTTCAGCACAGCCTGGAGGTTCTGCTCTCAGAGAAAATATCTATGTGCCTTCAGCCACTAAAGATAAAGTCCAGTGGTAGAGACAAAGTCACTTTGCAGAAATTATGATGATTGCATTCAATTTTGCTTGCTAACATCTAATTCTTTCTTGGTTAGTAAGAAAACCATAGTTAATAGCTTTGGAAAACTTTTTGACACATTATTTCTGGAAATGCCATGGTCAAACAACTAAAGTCAGAGAGAACATTTATTGTTTCTTCCTGAAGCTCAGGCAGTAAGAGAGTCAATTATTGACAACTGATTTGAAAACATATATTATCATGTGCTCCAATAGCTAATGATATGGAAATATTTACCTTTTATTTACCTTAAATATCTCAAAGAGACAAATCAGCTGAAGAAATTATAAGATTGGGTACTGGCCTATATTTCTTTTTTTTGTTTGTTTTGTTTTGTTTTGTTTTTTTGCCTTTTCTAGGGCTGCTTCCCAAGGCATATGGAGGTTCCCAGGTTAGGGGTCTAATCAGAGCTGTAGCCACAGGCCTACACCACAGCCATAGTAACGGCAACTTGGAATCCGAGCCACATCTGCCACCTACACCACAGCTCACGGCAGTGCCGGATCCCCAACCCGCTGAGCAAGGTCAAGCTCATAGTTCCTAGTTGGATTCATTAACCACTGTGCCATGACGGGAACTCTCTGGCCTCTGTTTCAATATGCCTACTTGGTTGGCAAAACCTTAACTACTGCTATCTTTTTCTTTTTGACTTTTGAAGGTCAACTCCCTGACCAAGGATGACTGTTAAGACTACTGCCATTAAGGAGTTCCCGTTGTGGCACAGTGGTTAACAAATCCGATTAGGAACCATGAGGTTGCGGGTTCCATCCCTGGCCTTGCTCAGTGGGTTGAGGATCCAGCGTTGCCGCAAGCTGTGGTGTAGGTCGCAGACGCGGCTCGGATCCCGCATTGCTATGGCTGTGGCGTAGGCCGGTGGCTAAAGCTCCGATTCTACCCCTAGCCTGGAAATCTCCATATGCTACGGAAGCGGCCCTAGAAAAGGCAAAAAGACAAAAAAAAAAAGACAAAAAAAAGACCACTACCATTAAAAAATATGTTCCAGGGGAATACATAGCCAGAAGACCAGAGAATGAATGTTCTAACCTTTGTTTTCTATGTAAGCTCACACGTTATAATATAAATATTCTAACAATCTGACTGTTTTTCTAGTTTAGTTGTGTAGAGATTTGATATTTTATTAACCTAATGAAAAGGAAAAAAAGCCTACGTACTTCCATAATGGGGCTATGAGCAGGTACAACACTTTATTTGGGATTCTAATGATTAAAGTATTCACATTTCCTCAGGAATTGTGAGTAAAAGTAATAGTAGTAATAACAGAATACTACTACTAATGTATGTCCAGTACAATTATATATATATACACACACACATATATATATAAAATGCCTATCTAAAATCTCATTTAAATGGCAATTATATATATGTATATATGTACATACATATATATGATGTATAAATGTAAAGAAAGATAGATTATAGGTGCTGAATAAACCTATAAAACATCAATTTATCAGCACTGTTTTGGAATTCCTCCAACACAAAAGGAAGTAAGTTCTTTCATTTGCTGAAGAATGCCCAACAAATAATTCTAGCAATTTAGTACTAGCCACAACTCCCTCGGTCTTCTCATTTTCTTCCTTACCAGCTTACATTCTACAGCTGATTCTTCCGAAGCCTTACAATTACCCCAGCTTCTTCTTTCCTTTTTTTCACAATAATATGCTGTTGATAAAATCACACTCCTGCTCAAACCTAACTATCCAGAACTCCTGCTCAGCTGCTCCACTTGAATGCACTTCAGGGCACTGCTGACAGAATTACACAGGTCTGACAAGCTGCACTTTAAATAAACAATTCAGTCACATTGTTCTGCAAAACAGTGAACCTAGACTTTACAAAAATGTCAGTGTCATGAAAAAAAAAAAAAAAAAGAGGCTAAGGACCTGATCTCTGTTCAAAGAGAGTAAAGAGACATGACAAATAAAAATAATGTGCAACCCTTGCTTGGATCCTGAATCAAACAGAAAGCCATGCCTACGAAGTTCATCATTGAGATAGTTGGATAAATCTGAGTACTGACTGCTTATTAGGATGTGGCATGTATAAATAAAACCATAGTATATTCATATGTATTATATTATTTATTAGGTAATATTGCATTATACTCCTGAGGGTGATAACTATACTTAGGTTATGCAGAAGAATGTTCCTTTAAAAATGTCAATAGATTGTCAAAAGGAGCAGAGTTGAGAGAAGTTAATCCACAACCCCAGTAGAAGAGCATTGCTGAAGGACTGAGCAGTGGTGTCCACGCAGAGCAAGACAGAAAAGGGGGTGGTGAAATGAACACAAGAGTCTCTAAGAGAAGGTTAAACCCTAAAACTCCTGGACCACAGAGGCTTGTCTTTTCCTATTTGGAAGGAGTAGCAGGTCTGGCTTATGCCTTGACAAGCATTGCAAAGGGAAGGAACTTCCTGAAGAGCCAGTTTATGTGTTGAAGACATCAAACATGAGAGAGTCTGAGTGAATCCTCAGAGATCATTGGTAGATCTGTTTTCCAAAACAAGAGCTCCTAGACCTATTGTTAAGAAGCTCCAAGCATTTAGTTAGCTAAATTGTTCTTAATACTGAAGGCTATGAATAATCTTGTTAGAAATGTTGACTTCTAAATCTAGAGTTAAGTTTAGGAATCTACATTTTAACAAAGAATACTGGTAACTTTATGCAGTTACTTTAAAGATCTCATAAAGAAACAGATCTAAATTATTTTTTTTTCTATGTGTTTTTGTTATAGTTCTCAACTTACTATGGTTATTTTTTTCCTGATAAGATTGAAAATATTCATCTCTATTTTGCATTTCCAGATGACTTTTTTCACAATGCTGGAGAGGTCTGCCACGCTGTATGGCTATCAATGATCATAACTCATCACCTTTATATTTTAATTACCCAAGTGTGTTTATATAGAATGATGTTTTTCTGAAGTGAACCTGAGAGCTGCTGCTCTGCCAGGTTGGTAGGGCAGGGGCCAACCTCATTTTCCACATGAGAAAATAAATTATAGACACCTTAAATAACATTTGTGTAACTTCATTAACAATTTTTATGAAAATGTATATTGTCAAGAAAGCAGCAATTTATGTTACTCTGGTTTTATGTCTTAAATTACTGCATTCACACAACTCTTGGTCATTGGTTGGCAGAATAAATACCTTCTGAGGGTAGGTGCTGCTATATCTTTAGCACCTAGAAGTATGCCTGGTGAAAACAAAAACTAAAAAGAGAGAGAGAAAGGATAAAAGTAAGAAGAAGAAAGAAAAAAAAAAGAATGGGAGGAAAGGAAATGGATCTAAATGTGTAATGATGAAACTAAAATATCCCTAGAAATTTTATTTTATTCCCCCCCACCACCAAGGGAGGAAAAATATGTATTGTGCCTCTTGTGCTTAAGTGTAGCTTTATCTTCTTATCCAAAAATCTCTTCTTATGCTTCAAGCCCCCAGGTATCTCTTTATTTTCCATTATATTCCATTCTGAAACACTTTTCTTACCCCGTAGTAAATTTGAATTAAAGAACCATATGCTCTTCTAAAGAGCTTGTTTCTATTATGTGTTCATTACAATTATGGGCACCATTTTCAATTTTTTGCTGCTGGGTAGAAGAACAGGAAGCAAATCAAATAAATATGATATGTGCATGCATGTGAATACTCTTTTTGACCTATATCCTTACCTTTGCATATGATTAATATTTTACCTCTGTCAAAATTGTAGTCAAATATGTCGATTTATTTTATTCAAATGATTGATCAAAGTAAAATGCAATAGAAATATAGAACTATTTTTAAGAATCATATTTGCAGCTTTAGGTCATAAACTGCAACCATTTCATGTGTAAAAGAAGAGTGTAAAGATATATGCTTGAAACATATAAAATCTGCTTTGACTATCAGGCGATAATAATTTGGATTATATAAGAATTTTTAAAACATTCTTTGGCATGTGTGTGTGTATGAATCAATTTTCCATTTGATTTTAAACAGGCAATGTTTTACTGGCATTCATTTCCTACTACACGATCTCAAATTACCCAGAGTTCTTCCTTCCTGGAAAAATTTAGCAAGTTTTTCTCCATAGTAAAAGGATGTATACTAACATCACCATTTTTAAAAATATTTATGAATCTTGGAAAAATTACATATTCTAGGGAGAATGGCTTTGGGGATTTTATTTTATTAAATTTATAATTGTTTTCAATCCCCATAAACCCAATATTTTGAAACTTCATGATTCAAAGCCTTTTAAATAAATCCTATGAGTATTTTTCTCAGGCAGAGTATAAATACTGGGATAGCAGATATTAAATATGCATTACAGTTGAATAAATCTGTTTTATCTATAGAGTGTGTATCTGTAAATACATTTCTAGTCCTACAATGACTGGTGCTATAGGTTGGAGTGGATAGGGAAAAAGAAAATAATAATGTAGACTTTTACAATGAAAGAGTGGTCCATTGTATTTCATTCTACACCTTCTTCAAAAACACAGGCTTCCCTCCCTCACTTATTCTTTGCCTCCATATTTGAATTATTCCCTCCACTGCAAATAACACAGGGAGACTTTTCCTCTTTAAGAGCAAACATAGTCATTAGCCCCAAGGACCTTTCTCTTAAGATGATCTTTGATCTTTGTTACTTTTAAATTATAAGCTATTTCTCACATGCAGTTCTGAAAGACAGTTCCCAGCTTTTCAACACTACCGTTAACTTCGTGCAATTTTCATTTTTTCTAAGAAAGTAGAAATTTGCTTGTACAAAGGAACCATGGTCTATACTCAATAGATGAGTTAACAATTAAGGAGCCTGTGGTAAAATGAGATTTGTAAAACATTAAATATAAGGTAAATTTCTGTATTAGCTGTTGTCTCTACAATGTATGACTGCTTAATACTGAAGCACTGATTTAAAACATGGAGAAGTGAAAGGGTGATTTTTCTTCCCCTGCATCTCTCTCTGATGCCTAGTAAAGTGAAATGAATATAAAGCAGTTAAAATAAAGTTCACAATTTGAGTAACTAATGTGAAATATGGAGGGAGGATGCCATTATTTAGCATTTTCCTATACCACTGTGCACAGAGTATACCATATACAAGAAAAGAAAAAGGAGAAGTGATAATAACCGAGAAGAAAATATAAGAAAAGTGTTTAGAAGAACTATTGTTTCAGGAAGCAGAAAATATTAAGGCAAGTACTTAACTCTTTTGCAAAACTTTTTGAAAGTTTGTGAAAAACTTTAAGCAAAACTTTATGAAATGTTCTATTTTTATCACTGTGAATTATCTTTGATTTTTACTGTCTTTGAGCCATTTTGGAAATCAGTATAGATAACTGATAGTAATGCAAATGATTCTAGTCTACACAAGTGTAAATCATAGCATGTGGTATAAAACTGATTTTTACCCTGTGGATTCTGATGAATTTTTGCAAATTTGTGAATTTATTTTTTTACCACAAATGGCATATATGTGTGAGTGTGTATATGTGTTTTGAAACTGTCTTTGAATCAATTTTAGCATCTTACTGCTTTCCTCATTATTAATAAGTTAAATAAATCTTTTCATTATTTAACCTTTTTTGTATTAAATTGTAATTTTATTTTAAAAAATAGATCCCTTTTCAAATATCTGTTAACCCAGACCACACAAACACTGTAAAATAATCATAATTTTTATAATATCACAGAAGGATATGGCAAATGAGCGGGAGAATATAGGAAATTAATAGTAATAAAAAACAGTAATGATTCAACTTCATTAGAAGTAGACAGAATTAAGTCAACAACACTGAAGCCATAGTCAGTAACATGAAGAATAGCTTAAGAAAATAACAATCCAGAAAAATAGTAAAGTATTGAATAGAGTGAATAAATAAGATTTTTGTGGAAAAATTTATATGAAATAGAGACACCATTAAATTTTAGGAAAAAATTAAAGCAATAGGCTAAAGAATTCAATTTTTTTTTTTTTTTTAAGGCTGCAACCATGGCATATGGAAGTTCCCAGACTAGGGGTCTAATCCGAGCTATAGCTGCTGGCCTATGCCACAGCCACAGAAACACAGGATCTGAGCTGTGTTTGTGACGATGTATATACCACAGCTCAAGGCAACACCAGATCCTTAACCCACTGAGCAAGGCCAGGGATTGAAACTGTTTCCTCATGGATGCTAATCAGATTCATTAACCACTGAGCCACAACAGGAACTCCATAATTAAAATAATATCAATAATAAAAAAGTGTTCTGGTTTTCAGCTACAAAAATGACGTATCTTAGAATGGAAAAAAAATAAGGGTGGCCTGATCTTTCATCAAAAATAAAGAAAAAAAATCACTGTCAGAAAACAATAAAGAAAAGTTAGGAGAGAGATATAAAATAATAAGAAATTAGGAGTTCCTGCTATGTTGCAACAGAATCAGCGGTATCTTGAGAATTCTGGGTCATAGATTTGATTCCTGGCCCAGCACAGTTGGGTTAAGGATCCAGTGTTGCAGCAGCTGTGACTTAGGTTGCAACTGTGGCTTAGATCCGATGCCCAGTCTGGGAACTCCATATGGTTTGGGGTGGCTGAAAATGAAAAAAATAAAAGTAATTATTAAATGTCAAAAGAAAATGAAACCAGTTTCTTCCATAAAACTAAGGACTTGAGGACACAGGAAAGATTATGGCAGAGTCAGCCTAGAATTTTAATCTTTTGATTGTCCTAATTTCTCCCCCCCAAAATGAGTAAATCAGATCATTATACAAACAAACATCACTGACAGATGACTGCATATGACCACCAAGCATCTGTGTGAATTAAAGCGGACCCAAGCAAATTATCCACTTATCCATCTGAGGATGGGAAAACCTACAAAGGGTGAAGAGGTACTCATGGGCAAGTGGGAGTGGCCAATTTAAAATCAGCCTCTGATAGGGTGAGTGAAGAGGAAACTTGGAGAGCTAGTAAATCTGGAAGCCAAGTAAACTGTTTAAGACAATGCCATACCCATGATAAAGACCAATAAAAAAGTTCCACAGGAGCAGGGACCCTAAGGACAAAGGAAGTAGAACTTTCAAATGAAAATGAGGGTGAGAAAGAGAAGAACTCCCTTAAGCTATACTTTGGAATACTGATGAAACCAGTAGAAGATGCTCGAGCATTGTGAAATTGAAAGTCTATTCCCACCTACTTCACCTCCCCCACTAGAACATACCTCCTTAGAAAATTTGGGAACATGAATTTCACATAAAATAAACAACTAAAAAGGATTGCAGTTAGATCATATAAAGATTGTCTTTTATTAGAGAAATGTAATTAAAGCAATATCTCCCCAAAGGTAGAAGAGAAAGAAAATAATTTCATATTAAATATGCAGTAAAATAGAATGTGATGCACCTCACAGTCAATCCACTAAACAACAGCCAAGGCAAAAGGAAACCTCACCCTTTAATGTAGCTGAGCAGTTACAACTCATTATATAATGTCCTCAAGACAAGCAATAACTAGTCATAAAGAAAGAGGATTTGACAGTACATTTTGTCACTCACAGGTCAGCTTAAGTGCACCTGGTCATCTGGAGTGGCCATCTGCATTAACTCCATGTAATAGAAAAAATGTGATAACACATAGTATTGCAACTTGGAATGAGGCTCCCACAGAAGCTCCTCGCCTCCTGCAGGAGCCAAGAGAAACTGAGGCTCTGCTTCCCTTAAGGATTACATTTCAAAGAGATGGTTCCCAGTTTCCTTAAAAAGAATTTTCTGGGTTCTTAAGCTGGGCAAAATGTGCATTTAGGTTTTTATTTTTTTTATTTCCCCAATACATTAGCATTTTTTAAAGTTTCATGTATATTTAAAGAGAGAGAGAAAGAACTTCGTTGATTAAATAAGAAAAGGAGTCTTGTTTTCAGAGGGAGAACTAAGCCTTTTTGGTTTCTTATAGTTGCAGACCTCCTATTCAGTGTAGCAATTACCTACTTAGAATCAATGATTAACGATTGTCATCTTGGATTGTGTGTGTGTGTGTGTGTGTGTGTGAAAAAGTAACTCTGTTTTCCAAAACAAAACAAAAAATAGTGAATTGAAGGTCACTATTTTACATTTTTGCATTTCTTTTAAACTCCTGGCTTAAAAGTATACTGCTGCATTGTCATTCCTTCTTCCGCATTCAGTGTGTCACCAAATGCTATGGTTGAAGTATATGATGAAAAATATATGTGCTATATATGCTCTATATTAGAATGGAACAGCAGATGTTGCTATAGCCTTGGACTTTGGCAGATGCCACATTGTGGCCCCAGGGTTCAGCACCAAAAGCTCTGTTCAGGCTCCCTGGCCATTCTGTCTCCAGAAAGAATAGAGAACTTAAACTCATTCATGTTACAGTTTACTCCTGTCATCTGGCTTCAGGTGGTCCCTTTCCAGCACAGTCTTTAAGCCAGGGTCTGTCCTTCTGCACCTAATCCAGCCTCTAGGGTGAGGTTTCAACACACTTTGATGCCAGGAGCTCTGTTAGGGAGGGGTAGCGCTTCAAAGTATTGCAGTTGTGTGTTAAGTGTTGTGAACCATACTTTTTACCGGCTATAGTCTGGTATAAGGGACTTCAAGTCCAGGGACACCCAGGTGTTTCTCATCCCAGGACTCCCCTTCCAGCCCCAGTAGAACTTCGGAGATCTCACGAGATCAGGCTTCCTCTAGAAAGAGTGGGAAAAAAGGTTATGCGTTATAGTATAGTGAAGGTGGTCCTCCCGATTACTGAAGAAGAAAATATGTTATTTAATACAGAATAGATGTTGGATCCAGGATAGGACTATAAAAAGGGGAGTAGGTACATAGGTTTGCGAGTAGGAGAAGTCAAAGGAAGAAACTTATCTTGGTCTAGAAATTTGCCTGAGTGTCTGAAGTGCTCCTCTAATTTTGTTAGAATTCAAAAAAATAAATTTAAATGAATTGAAATATTGTTGTACTACACCATGCTGGATAGTTTTCCCCAGGCTACCTGGACAGAGTTTCTGTTGGGAGGTGTGTAGTTATGTGCAAACAAATGTAATTTTATGCTTTAATATAAAAACACAGCATTTTGCACTATTTGAACACCTTTGCAAAAGAAATTATGGAGGCACATGTCCTAAAAATTTCAGTATGGTGCATGAAATTACCATTGAAATTTACACTAGAAGGATTATTCACAGGTATAACTTATTTACATTGGAGATTGAGCAGTGTTTGTGGAATTTGATGTAGGGAACATATTTTGAGATAGACAAGAGGTATTAAGAAACAATGTTTAACTGTAAAGTACTCAACATCCTAAATATATAGTGATGAACATTTCTAAAATTCATCGAGTGACTTATCTTTCATTATACGATGGCTCCTGTGTGTGTACCTGTGTTTGCATTTCAGATTATAACATATTGATTTATACAATCCTAGTTAGGCTACTCCCAAATGCCATTAATTTTATCTTTCTATTTAGCCAACATTTAATAAACTATCATAATTTTCATAGTTAATTTGAAAATATCAACCGCCTCTAAGAGAAAAGAGCTATATTAAAAAAAAAAAAAAAGAAGAGGGCATGTTTAATCCTATTTTCCAGATACAACCATTGTTAATATATTTGCTGTTTTCCATTTTTGGCAAGTTCATATGCAGTGCCAGGTGCATTTTATGAGAAATTGGCTTATGCCAATTTTCATCAGTATATTATAAAATATCAATCACATCTCTAGGCATAAATCTGCAAATAATGTGAATCTCCACAGATTAAAATTTTGTCAAAAATTAATTAATTTTGAAGTTCTCGGGCCCAACAAATTCCAAAATGTTTTTATACTGATGCCACATGATACCACTACCTAAGCTAAAATAGAGAAAGCTCTCCCAGATTTTATTAAGACAAGCCTTGAATTATGAACTATTCGAATTGAGCCAAGTATTCAGTCTTGCATCTCTCACAAAAATGCCACATTCCTGAGTATATTTCTGTCTCTCTTTTTTTGTTTGTTTGTTTTTCACATGTGTAGACTATGCTGTTTCCAGTGCAACCAGGTTAAATCTCCCTGAAGTTTCTGTGAGACTAACGGGGGATTTAATTTTGATGTAAAAAGATGCTTTCTAAAACTGTGACTATTATCCAGATATTACATGAAGAACTGTTACATATATTTAACAAGGGTAGATATCATGAAGTGTTTATACAATATCTGTGAAATTCCACTTTTTCCCAGAATTTCTTCTTCCTTTTTATTTACCATTTATCCTGAGAATATGGGGTGACCTGTCTATTGAACTTGTCTCAAAGGTGTAATAGAGTTATGATTTTGGATGGCTCTATGGTCTACTGTTTATACTCTACTGGAGATAATAAATGATCTCAAAATACCATTTCCCAAAACCACCTGTTAGAAAAAAATTGCCTATAGGTCTGCAGTAAACCCTTTAGGAAAAATAAAAAGAGCTAGACTTAATCACACTGTATTGCTTTGACATATGATGAAATCCTATCATTAATTGATGGCTGAAAAAAGTGTGATGTCTTCATGTCTGGTAACACACACACAAACCCTTCAAGTGGGCTTGGTTTCTGTGTTCTGAATGATGTTCCCATCATTATGTTAAAATTTATGTATATACTTACATTTTATATAATGCATGTATATATGTGAGCACATACATGCATATATAGGTATACATACATATAGCTACATATAAATATACATATACATGCATACGTACATATGTATATATAATGTTTTAAAGAGGCATATTCAAAGAAGTATCTTCTGGCTTAAAGAAGTAAGTCTTACTGAATTTTGACAAGATCCTGATCTGTTCCATCATCTGTTTTTTTCATTTAACATTATGTCATGAGTGTTTTCCTTTTGTCATTAAGTAATCTGTAACAACCTGATTTTTTATGACTTATACTTCTACTATTAACTACCACCACCACTACTAGTACAACTACTACTACAGACTACCATCATCACTACTGGTAGTACAACTACTGCTACTATACTATCACTACTGCTAGTATTATTACTGCTCTTCTCTCTACCACCATCTATGTCAGTAACTCCTCATTTTAGGACAAAGCTATTGAAGCATAAAAGGGATATGCAGATTGTCAAGGTCACACATCTATTAAGTAGCAAAACCCAGATTTCAATCCATGTTACTTTCACTCCAGAACTCTCACTCATAATCACTCTGACAGTGTCTCACAAATGACTTCATATAATTCTACCTCAAAACTATAGCACAAGTCATTTCTATGACTATTTAGAGTTGTCCAAAATGAAATTTTATAAATATCAATGCAGTAAATATATTGTATAGAGGCTTCTTTTTGGTTTGAAATTACACTAAGTTAATGCAGATTTATATTCCCACATGTTAAGCCTCACCACTGTTATAATTTATATATATATATATATATATATATATATATATATATATATATATATATAAAACTTTAGATATGGTTTCTTTTAAAGCAGTACATGTTTACCTCATGCTGAATTTTTTTGATGAAAAATATGCAAGTGGTTTATTTTATATAATTGTTGATATAACATTGATTTCAGACTAAGCACTTTAAATGAAATAAACATCTAACTGGAAAACAGAAAATTTGGAGGCAAAATATTTTATAATGAAAATGCAAGAGAAGAGCTGAAAATGAAATAGGTAGAAAATTCACATCCCTTTTACACACATTAGATTTTTGAGCCCACATAGGTCTTGAATAATTTTGTATCTTAACGTAACACACCTTCTGACATTGTTTCTTGATATGTTAAAGGAGAATTTATTATTAGAAGCAAGTTTTAAACAGTGATTTGATTATGTCTGAACCCTCATTATTCAAGAGATAAAAGAGTATAAAATGCTAAAATAAGTAGACACCTTTGTTAAGACTAAAAAAAGTATAAATGTAACTTCCCAGATTTTAATATTAATTTAACATTTCCTTTCTTCACACATATACATGCAAATAGCCAGGGATAATTTGTAAAAGTTAGCTTTACCTCAGCTCATATGTTCTTTTGAATATATTTCATTATTCATATATTCATTTTGTGCATGTTTGTCTTTCTTGACTCCATCTTAATTTCTTTTCAGCCCTAATCCTTACCTCTCCAATTTCTGCACATAATTATTGGTTAATTTTATTATACTAAGTTTTATTGATTTTTGAGGTTTCTTTGAACTCTTTCAGGACAGATGGAGTATAAATCAATATTTAGCCCTAATGGGGGTGTCATCAACCACTGCCTCAGTTTGGAAAGTCTCAAGAATCTTTAATTCTGCTTTCTTCAATTACCAGCACAAGTGGAGATATGAATTACCCATCATCATTTTGTTTGTTTTTTGGGATACAAATCTCTTTTACCTGAAAATAAAGTAACCCTGGGTTATTATGTGAAGAAATGCCTATTCCAATGGTGTGAAAAATAGTAGGATAGGTATTGTTAATTTTACTATACAGTTAGTGTGTTGGAGATGCTAGAAAAGAGGCAGTAATGGAAGGAGCAGCCAGCTGAGTCCTTGAATGCTGGCGGCAGTTCTTTCTTGTTGGAATAAGACTTGGGGGATTTATATGTGCTGCCTCACCCACCACTTTGCTCCCAGACCATTGTAGACTCTACCTTTATTATTTGCAATTCGTTCTTCTCTTGATAATGCCTTTTGTTTGCCCTCAGCCTCATACGCTCACTATTATCTTGGTAGTAAACTTTCTACTTCTCTCCACTGCTTTCCCTTTTTAAAATATCCCTAATGATAATCATGTCATTATCATATTAGAAGGATAGAAAGTTGGCAAAATCAACATGATACAACTGGTTTTGAAATATATTACTTATTCTTTTCCATTTTTTTCTTACTAAGATGTAACTGGCATACAGCATTTACATTGTATATAATGTAGATTCCAGCATGTTGATTTGATACACTTCTGAATTGCAAAATGATTATAACCATAACATTAATGGTTATAAAGCATTATACAGTGATATATATGATTTGATATAACCTCCATCATATCACAAAATTATCATTTTTTGTGATGAGAATATTTAAAGATCTAGTCTCTTAGTAACTTCCAATTATATAATACAGAATCTACCATAATCACAATACTGTGCCTCAGATCCTCAGAATTTATTCATCTTCTAATTGCAAGTTTGCACCTTTTGACTAACGTCTTTCCAATTCCCCCACCTCTGAGCACCCAATCACCACCATTCCACTCTACTATTTATAAGAGTTTGGACTTTTTTGATTCTACATATAAATGATGTCACCCAGTATTTATCCTTCTCTGTATGATTTATTTCACTTAGCATAATGCCCTGAAGTTACATCCATGTTATTACAAATGGTAAAATTTCCTTCTCATGGCTCTGTATGTGACATCTTCTTTATCCATTCGTTCTTTGATGGACATTTAGGTTGTTTTCATACCTTGGATATTATGAATAATGCTGCAATAAACATGGGAGTGCAGATACCTTTTAAAATCATCTTTCCATTTCCTTTGGATATATAATCAGAGGTGGAATCACTGGATCATATGGTAGTTCCATTTTAACTTTTTGTGGAACCTCCCTACTGTTTTCCATAGTGTCTGAATCAATTTACATTCCCACCAAAAATGCACAAGGACATGGATAGCCTTTTATGCACATCCTCACTAATAACTGGAATCCCTTATCTTTTTGATAATAACCATTCTAACAGGTGTCAAGTGATCTCTCTTTGTGTTTTGACTCATTTTTACCTACTTACTAGTGATGTTAAAGAAGCTTTTCATGTATCATTGACCATTTGGATGTCTTCTTTGGACAAATGTATATTCAGTTACTCTGCCCATTTTCAATTAGACTTTTTTTGTTCATTTTTTGGGGGGTATGTTTTGCTATTGAGCTGTATGACTTCCTTAATCTTCTGGATATAAACTCCTTACCAGATTTATTATTTGCAAATATTTTCTCCATTTGTGTATGTTGCCTTTCATTTTGTTGACTCTCATGTTGTGAGGAAGTATTTTATTTTATTTTTAATTTTAATTGATATTCTTTTTATGGCTGGGCTAGGGTCAAATTGGAGCTGCATCTTCAACCCAAGTCACTGACATAGCAACACAGGATTCAAGTTGTAGCTGAAACCTATGCCACAGCTCGTAGCAACAGCAGATCCTTAATCCACTGAGTGAGGCCAACGTTTGAACCCACATCCTCACAGAGATTACATTGTATTCTTAACCCTCTGAGCCACAATGGGAACTCTCTGGAGAAGACTTTTAGATTTATGAAGTCCCAGTTATTTCTTTTGGCTTTTATTGCTTTGCTTTTGGTGTCATATCAAAAAAAAATATTACCAAGATAGATGCCAGTGTGCTTTTTAGCTATGTTCTTTTTTAAAAGTTTTACAGTTTCAGATTTTATGTTTAAGTCTTCAATCAATTTTGAGTTAATTTCTGTGAGTGGTATAAGAAAGGGCTTTGATTTCATTATTCTATGTGTCATTATCCAGTTTCCTTCACACACTTTATTAAAGAGACTTTATTTTACATTTGAGTAACCTTGGTGTCGCTTGTCAAATATTAATTGACTATTATGCAAGGGTTGATTTCTGGGCTATTGATTCTGTTCCATTGGTCTATGTATCTCTTCTTATGCCAGTACTATACTCATTTAGCTACTGAAGTGTAATATAGTTGTCAATCAGGCAATGTGATGCCTTCAGCTTTGTTCTTTCTCAGTATTGCCTGGGCTATTTGGTGTCTTTTGCAGTTCCAGGCAAATTTATGGTTTTTATTTTATTTATGTAAAAAAGGTCATGAGAATATGAATAGGAATTGTATCAAATCCATAGCTGGATTTGGATATTATGAACATTTTGCAATATTAACTCCTCTATAGAATAGACTAATAAATTCCTAGAGATATATATGCAACATACCAAGACTGAATCATGAAGAAATAGAAAATATGAATAGATCAATAATGAGTAAAGATAGTGTATTGATAGATAAAAACCTCCCAATTAAAAAAAGCTCAAAGACCACATAGTATTACTGGTGAATTCTACCACATATTTAAAAAAAAAATGAATTCCAATCCTTCTCAAAGTCTTCAAAAAACTGAAGGAGAGAAAACACACCCAAACTCATTTATGAAGCCAGCCAGAAATCAAAGTCACCCATACACTAAAATAAAACTACAAATATACCTCATAATATAGATGCAAAATTCTAAAAAAAAAAAAAATCAGCAAACCAAAATCAACAGCACAGTAAAAGAATTATATGTCATGACCAAGTGAAATTTCATCCTGGGATGCAAGGACAATTCATTACTTAAAGCAATAAATGAAAAACACCACATTAATAGAATGAAAGAAGAAAATTATATGGCCCTCACAATAAATTAAGAAAAAGAATTTGACAAAATACAACATCTTTTCTTTATGAAAACCCTTAACAAACTGGGTGTATGGGAACATACACAATGCAATAAAAGTCATATGTGACAGGCCCAAGCTAACATCATCCTCAGTGGTGAAAAGTTGAAAGCTTTTCCTTTAAGATCAGGAACAAGATAAAGGTGTTCACACTTCCAGCTCTTATTCAACATATTCCTGGAAATCCTACCCAGAATAATCAAGCAATATAAAAAAGAAAAAAAAAAGGCATCTAAGTTGGAAAGGAAGAAGTAAAAATGTCTATATTTGGAGATGATGTGATCTCATATATAGAAAATCTTTAAAACTCACCCCTAAAACTGTTGGACCTAGTCAACAAGTTTAGCAGTGTTGTAAGATACAAAACCAACATACAGAAATCATTTGCATTTCTATAAACTAATAATGAAATAATTGGAAAAATAAAGAAAGCAATCCATTAAAATTAAAACAAAATACTCAGAAATAAATTTTTAAAAAGACATGAAATATCTCTGATTTAAAAAAAAAAGCTATAAAGTGTTGATGAAAGAAATTGAAGAAGACACAAATTATTGAATGATAACCTGTGCTCATGGACCAGAAGAATTTATACTTTTGAAATGTCTCCTCTGTTCTCTTATCTCCTTTAAAATATCTCTCCTGGCTCTCAAGTTGTTTTCCCCAAAAGAATTTTTGTCATTCCATGTTTTCTGTGATCAGACTTTTAGTTCTTTGCCTAATTTCTGAACCCATTTTTTTTTGTACATTTGACCCTTGAATAATATGTCAGTTAGGGGTGCCCTATATTGTCAACAGTTGAAAATCCACATACAACTTTCCAGTCAGCTCTCTGTATCACATCCAGAATTCTGCATCCAAATAGCCAACCAATCATGGATCATGCAGTTTTGTAGTACATATTTATTGAAAAAAATACACCTATAAATGGGTCTGTGCACTTCAAGCACTATTATTTAACTATCAACTATAAATAGGGCTCAAGTGAAGAGACACGATAGTAGTATCTAGCTCATAAAAGACCAATTGGTCCAAGATAGTTTTTTTTTTTCAATTTATCTGAAGAGATTTAAAAAATAAATCTAATTCCCAGCTCCAACTCCAAATTAAACATTTAAGGACACAGGCCCTGTGTCCTTTCACTGTTTATAATACCTCCTCAAGTGATTGTGATTCACAGTGAAGATCAAGAGGCACTAGTTTTAAAAAACCAATGGGTCAATGAGGAAATCAAGAAGGAAATAAAAAAAATACCTTGAAACAAATGATAATGAAGACACAACCTCTCAAAATCTATGGGATGCTGTGAAAGCAGTGCTCAGAGGGAAATTTATAGCAATACAGGCCTTTCTCAAAAAAGAAGAAAGATCTCAAATTGACAACTTAACCCTCCACCTAAACGAACTAGAAAAAGAAGAACAAAAAAGACCTGAAGTCCGCAGAAGGAAGGAAATTATAAAGATCAAAGAAGAAATCAATAAAATAGAGACTCAAAAAACAATAGAGAGAATTAATAAAACCAAGAGCTGGTTCTTTGAAAAGGTAAACAAAATTGATAAACCCCTGGCCAGACTCACTAAAAAGAGGAGAGAAAGGACCCAAATAAACAAAATTATAAATGAAAAAGGAGAAATCACAACAGATTTAGCAGAAATACAAAAAACCATAAGAGAATACTATGAACAACTATATGGCAACAAGTTTGACAATCTGGAAGAAATGGACAATTTTCTAGAATCTTACAGCCTACCAAAACTGAATCAAGAAGAAACAGACCAACTGAACAGACCGATCACTAGAAATGAAATTGAAGAGGTCACCAAATCACTCCCTACAAATACAAGTCCAGGACCACATGGCTTCACAGGTGAATTCTATCAAACAAATAAAGAGGAATTGGTGCCCATCCTCCTTAAACTCTTTCAAAAGGTTGAAGAAGAAGGAATACTCCCAAAGACATTCTATGATGCCACCATCACCCTCATTCCAAAACCAGACAGAGATACCACCAAAAAAGAAAACTATCGCCCAGTATCATTGATGAATATAGATGCAAAAATTCTCAACAAAATCTTAGCCAACCGAATCCAACAACATACCAAAAAAATTATACACCATGACCAGGTAGGGTTCATCCCAGGTTCCCAAGGATGGTTCAACATACGCAAATCAATCAGCATCATACCCCACATTAACCAAAAACAAGTCAAAAATCACATGATCATCTCAATAGACGCAGAAAAAGCATTTGACAAAGTCCAACATCCATTCATGATCAAGCCCCTCGCCAAAGTGGGTACAGAAGGAACATTCCTGAACATAATTAAAGCCATTTATGATAAACCCACAGCAAATATAATCCTCAATGGGGAAAAACTGAAAGCCTTCTCACTCAAATGGGGAACAAGACAGGGATGCCCACTCTCACCACTGCTCTTCAACATAGTTTTGGAAGTCCTAGCCACAGCAATTAGACAAACAAAAGAAATAAAAGGCATCCATATAGGAAGAGAAGAGATCAACCTGTCACTGTATGCAGATGACATGATACTATACATAGAAAGCCCTAAGGACTCAACCCCAAAACTCCTTGAACTGATTCATAAATTCAGCAAAGTAGCAGGATATAAGATGAACATTCAGAAGTCACTGGCATTTCTGTATACCAGCAATGAACTATTAGAAAAGGAATACAAAAATATGATACCTTTTAAAATTGCACCTCTCAAAATCAAATACCTCGGAATACACCTGACCAAGGAGGTAAAGGACCTATATGCCGAGAACTATAAAACTTTAATCAAAGAAATCAAAGAAGATGTAAAGAAATGGAAAGAATTCCATGTTCCTGGACTGGGAAAATCAATAGTGTAAAAATGGCCATCCTACCCAAAGCAATCTACACATTCAATGCAATCCCTATCAAATTACCCAGGACATTTTTCACAGAACTAGAACAAACAATCCAAACATTTAAATGGAACAACAAAAGACCCAGAATCGCCAAAGCAATCCTGAGAAACAAAAACCAAGCAGGAGGCAGAACTCTCCCAGACTTCAAGAAATACTACAAAGCCACAGTCATCAAAACAGTGTGGTACTGGTAGCAAAACAGACAGACAGACCAATGGAACAGAAGAGAGAACCTGGAAATAAACCCTGACACCTAGGGTCAATTAATCTTTGACAAGGGAGGCAAGAACATCAAATGGGAAAAAGAAAGTCTATTCAGCAAGCATTGCTGGGAAACCTGGACAGCTGCAGGCAAAGCCGTGAAACTAGAACACACCCTCACACCATGCACCAAAATAAACTCCAAATGGCTGAAAGACTTAAATATACGACAGGACACCATCCAACTCCTAGAAGAAAACATAGGCAAAACACTCTCTGACATCAACATCATGAATATTTTCTCAGGTCAGTCTCCCAAAGCAATCGAAATTAGAGCAAAAATAAACCCATGGGACCTCATCAAACTGAAAAGCTTTTGCACAGCAAAGGAAACCCAAAAGAAAACAAAAAGACAACTTACAGAATGGGAGAAAATAGTTTCAAATGATGCAACTGACAAGGGCTTAATCTCTAGAATATATAAACAACTTATGCAACCCAACAGCAAAAAAGCCAATCAATCAATGGAAAAATGGGCAAAAGACCTGAATAGACCTTTCTCCAAAGAAGATATACAGATGGCCAACAAACACATGAAAAAATGCTCAACATCGCTGACTATAAGAGAAATGCAAATCAAAACTACCATGAGATATCACCTCACACCAGTCAGAATGGCCATCATTCATAAATCCACAAATAACAAGTGCTGGAGGGGCTGTGGAGAAAAGGGAACCCTCCTGCACTGTTGGTGGGAATGTCAACTGGTACAGCCACTATGGAGAACAGTCTGGAGATACCTTAGAAATCTATACATAGAACTTCCATATGACCCCGCAATCCCACTCTTGGGCATCTATCCGGACAAAACTCTACTTAAAAGAGACACGAGCACCCGCATGTGCATTGCAGCACTATTCACAATAGCCAGGACATGGAAACAACCCAAATGTCCATCGACAGATGATTGGATTCGGAAGAGGTGGTATATATACACAATGGAATACTCCTCAGCCATAAAAAAGAATGACATGATGCCATTTGCAGCAACATGGATGGAACTAGAGAATCTCATACTGAGGGAAATGAGCCAGAAAGACAAAGACAAATACCATATGATATCACTTATAACTGGAATCTAATATCCAGCACAAATGAACATCTCCTCAGAAAAGAAACTCATGGACTTGGAGAAGAGACTTGTGGCTGCCTGACGGGAGGGAGAGGGAGTGGGAGGGATCAGGAGCTTGGGCTTATCAGGCACAACTTAGAATAGATTTACAAGGAGATCCTGCTGAATAGCATTGAGAACTTTGTCTAGATACTCATGTTGCAACAGAACAAAGGGTGGGAGAAAAATAATGTAATTGTAATGTATACATCTAAGGATAACCTCTCCCCCTTGCTGTACAGTGGGAAAATAAGAAAATTAAAAAAAAATCAAAATCCAGTCCAAAAAAAAAAGGGGGCACTAGTTTAATTTACTCATCTTTGTTCTATTCCTCTTGCCAATAAATACCCCAATCCCCTTGCTAGGAATTGATCTGGTCAGGGATAGAGTTGCATTTTTACAATCTTGACCAACGAGACATTAGAAGTTTTCTAGGGGACCTCTGAGAAATGTTTACTCACTCTCCAAAGTTAAATAAGGATGAAGCATACTTAATTTTATTCGACTGTTCCCTTGTCAGGTTCTGAGTCCTGCAGTTCTGCATCTAGTGATCCTGAAGTAATAACAGGATAAATCCAAGTAACTGAGGAGTGCTAAGCATTAGACAGGGGGAAAAATGTGGTTTTTAAACATATTTTAATGAAATTTACTAAAAAAATGTTTACAACATTTAAGTATTGATTGATCAATCCAGGTACAAGAACTTCTCATAATTAATACTTAATGGTTTAAGATATGTTATATTAGATTTTTGGCTCCATGCAACTCAGAATTTTTATTGTGTTTAACAATTCCTAAATTGTGTTATTACTGGCCAGAAAACTTGCTTCTCTTACTATTTAATCCCTAGAAGTTAGCAAGAACAAATAAGTACATTCATAATTTTAGAGAAAAAAAATAATGGGGAAAAAAAGAACATATGAATCGCTATATTAATACAGTCTAAATGGATCATATCTCACAAAGCTTTCATTAGTCACTATAAAACAACAATCATTTTCTAATGCCATCTCACATTTATTTACCATTCAAACTTGAATATTGCATATTTTAAGCAATATGTGGATATGTTCCTTTGGAAACTTGAAAAATAAGACACCATTGTCTGAATAATAATGATTTTTTTTTTCCTGCTCATGTATGGTATGGGCTCTGTGAACCTTAGAAAGTTAAAATTTCCCTGTACCTTGCTCAAACATAATTCTCATTTACTTTTGATAAACCAAGACTAATTTTAACATCTCATAGATCTTTTAATTATAATTTCTTTTGGGACTTAACTAAAGGGTTCTTGCTGGGTACTTGTGTTTCAACACACGTCGACCCTATAGGAACCCATATGCTCAGTGGAATTGAGTGATGATAGAAAATAAGGAACTTGAAACATAATAAAAAATACCTTTGTTAAGTAAATTAAGCTGATTGTTCTCATGGCTGCATAACTGATCACATATTACCACCCTCTCATCCACCTAACGACAAAGGCAGTCACTAACTACAAAGTCACCAATAAAAAAATTTTCCCTCTTATGTAAACATTACATGATCTATTACGTGAAAAGACTGGATTACAATAGTATTCTCACAGAACTGCCCTATGGCAATCATGGGTCAAACACAAGCCCAGAACATAGAACATTCACTATTTATCATAACATGATGACATGGCTCTTATAGTTGAATGTCACTTTCCTCCTGCCCCCACTTCCCATATAGATGCTTTTGGGCACAAAAGTATGAACTATAGTCATGTACTGGAGAAATCAGAGAGGTGACAGACACTGGATTGATTCCCTTGCATCTCTACATCACACTTGAAAAAGCAGAATCTATCATTAAACAGAGAAAATACAAAATAGCAATAAAATCAATGAAAAAAATCAGCATATAGTTTTGTATTGGGTAATACAAAATATATTAAATAGGCATTGCTCTTGTTTTTAAAGTGTTTAATTTAAAATACTAAAATGTAACTGAATTGTAGTTCTTTTTCCTTATAGTTTTATTGATATATAATTGACATATAGCACTGCAATTTTTTTTTCTTTTTTATGATAACCTGCAGAATATGGAATATGGTTCTCAGGCTAGGTGTTGAATTGGAACTAAAGCTGCAGGCCCAGGCCACAGACACAACAACAGTGGATCCTTAATCCACTGATCAAGGCCAGGGATTGAACTCATATTCTCACAGACACTACACTCTTAATCCACTGACCCTCAATGGGTACTCTGAGCACAGTAGGTTTAAGATGTAGAGCATAATGATTTACATACATACATCATCATGAATGATTACACCTTACATACATCATGAAATGATTACCATAATATATTTAGTGAACAGCTATCATCTCATACAGATACTAAATTTTTAAAAAAGATATTTTTCTATGAGGAGAACTCTTAGGATTTACTCTCATAACATATTTTGTATATAACCTAATCACAGTGTTAATTATATTAACTATGTTGTACATTACATCCTAATACTTATCACTGGAAGTTTGTACCTTTTAATCATCTTCATCCAATCCCTCCACCCGCTGCCACATCTTTCACCTCTGGTAACCACAAATCTGACCTTTTTTTCTATGAGTTTGTGTATCTATTTATTTTAAAGTATAATTGCCCTACAACACTGTATTAGTCCCTGGAGCATACCACAGTGATTCAATATTTTTATATACAAATTGACTACTGAGGTAAGTCTAGTTACCATACAAAGATATTACATTATTACTGATGATATTCCCCATACTATACATTTCATTCCTATGACTCATTTATTTTGTAACTGAAAGTTTGCACCATCCAATTTCCCTCACCTATTTCACTCATTCCCCCACCCCTCTCCCCTCTGGCAAGTCATAGATACAGAGAACAAACAGTTTTAGTTCTTTGTATGCATAATATTGAAATCTTTATACCCTAGACCATGTATGGGATGTAGAATTTGACAGAATTTAATATTCACTAGAATGCTACATAATGACAACACTCTAGTTTCCTATTATAACCCAGAGAACTGGGTTTTAGTATTAGGGTCTTTGCTGTTGAGAAATAGCTTTGTGACTATTGTCTCTAAACACTAAACACATCTTGACATGGTACCTATGAAGACACTATCAATTTTGCTGTTTCAGGTCCCCATATAAAAATTTCACTAATATTTTATTGCTCTATGAAAAATGCTATCTTTTCTAATGGTTTGGTGAGCATACTTTCGAAGGATAATTAAACTCACAAAACTCATCCTGTTTATGTACTTGCCTTAGCCATCAAGAAACCTAGCGTTAAAATCTCTTCTCATTCCCAGTTATTCCTCTCAGGCTAGATTCTTTGGAAAATGATTCTCCCTTTACTCCATTCCTTTTCCATAATCATTTGATTTTTGCTTTCATTGCCTTATTATTTTATCGTAATTTAGCTTATTACAAGCATCCTCCAACAATGTGACCACATGTTCACTCTTTGATGGTGTCTAATATCCAAGAAATATTGCTTTGCTACAATTAGTATTATTTATGTACTTATATTGTTTATGTTTTAGAGATGAGAAAATTGGGTGAAGCAAAGTTAAATAATTTGTCCAGGATTGCATGGTAAATATATTCCCTAGGTCTCTAGCTGGAGTTTCAGGTAAGTCAAAAAATTGTTTATGTTCTGTTCTAAACAAAAAAACCTGTTCATTTTCTGTTTCTTTCTCTTCTCCCTCTCTCCCCTCCTTCCTTCCTTTTTTCTTTCCTTCATTCCCTTATATATTTTCTTCTACTTTTCTTTTTAAATGTTTATCTTTTTTCCTTTCTTTTTGTCAAGAGTTCTTACTAATTGAATATTAATATCTGTCATCGCTGTTCCAGGTGCTGAAAAAAGTAGTGGAAAACAGAAAACAAACTCAGAGACTCTGTTTCCATCAGAGAAGAAGGAAAATTTCATAGTTTTCATCCTCATCTTCAAATAGGAAAATTAGAAATTAATAACATCCTATCATGATTCCTTTAATTTTATATGTCTAACATATTACAAACAGCTTTTCTGTTTTACTATTGAGTGCATTTTGGTATTTATTCTATGATTTTAGAAGACCCAGGTAAAGAAATCAAAGATCTAATCTTGCAATGAAAACATTTTCCATATGGGCCTATAAAACTTAAAACATAACAGCCAACAAGTTTTATGATTGCTACAATTATTTGTTGTCACATGAACTTTCCCATTCTTATCTTTCTTCCCCAAGCCTAGACTGTAAAATGTTCAAGCATCATGAAAACTCATTAAGTAAAGGGATAACTGTATGTTTAATGTTTAATTTGTAGCCTATTACTTTAGAAAATTTCTGAAAATATGGATAAAGCACACTGCCCCACATTAATAGCTCTAGTTGAAGATTCACTATCATTTTGTAGTTATTTATAAGCTTTTGGCAGATTTTTCTCCATCCCATTTTCTTTATGTTAACTTACTTCTATTGGAATGCATTATTTTAAAAATTGTTCCCTCAGAATTTCATTCAGCCTTTGGCAGCTCATCTCTAATTTTTAGATTCCTTCTTAATGGTAATGATGTGTCTCTCAGTGTATTACCAAGAATATTCAATTTACTGTCATTTGACAATTTAAAAATAAGTAGCTTGCTACACACTCCTTATTTCCTTATTCAGAATAGGATTTAATGCCATGTATTGTTTGGTTTGCTTCAGCCTTTGATACACTATTCTATATTCTTAAGATATGGTTTTATCCCACTGTAATTGTAAAAAACTACTAAAAATATTCAAATATATATACATTTTTATCCTGTATATATATTGGATAAAAATCTATCATATGTATGTATGTATGTATGTATGTATGTATGTATTTATGTATGTATGCATGTATGTATCATCTATTATTACAGTTGTATTTTGTACGGAACTCTAAGGGTCATAATAGCTGCAGTAATAGAAAATATTCTTAACATTATAATAAAGTTTTAAGTGATTTATGTTTTTTAAATCTCACAGCAAGCCTATGGTGTAGGTATTGCTGCTATAATCATTTTACTAAAGAAGGAGTTGAGGCAGGAAGATATTAAGTAAATGGAAAGACCACCACAGTTGGCAGGTCAGAGAGATCTGGTACCAGCAGGTTCTGTTTCTACAGTTAATCTGTTCTGGCTGGATCCCAAAGTGCTGCCTTAACTGATTTCAGGATATATGCTTTTTTAGTGTGTATTATACACAGCACAATCAGCCACTAGACTAAACTAACTTTTGAAAGTCTCATGCTGCAAATGATTTAGAGAAAGGAAAAAAACCGCTATTCTAATTTAGTACAGAAATATTGAGTGCAAGGTTTGCTTCCACATACCAGATGCACAGGATAAAATGTAAATGTGACCATAGATAGGATACCTGCTTTATTAGATCTCCCTTTGTAATTCTGCAAATTTTTTTTCACTGAATCTCTTAAAAAATTGTTGGTCAATTTTACCTCAGGAAAGGCTTGACAAGATTAAAATAGATATATGTCTCCACAAAGAAAGTTTCTATAGTAACAGAAAATATATAAAAGAGGGAAGTACAAAAATGTAAAGTTCAATTCACACTGAGCGATTGTATTTATTCTATTTATAAATCCAATACCATGTTGGAGTCAATGTTAATTTCCATCCTCAAAATTTTCTAGTTAATTTGTCTTAAAAGCCCATAGAGTGTTGGTTCTTGAAAGATAATTGAAGAAAAGATATTTCCATTTTCTACCATGAAAGGGAACAAGGAACAACTGAAAGAAACAATGATTAGACATGCATTTTAAGTCTTTGTATGTGTGTGTATCCCTCCCTCCTCCAACCCATGTAGCCACTTCCTAAGAAGATTACATTCTGCAACATGTCCTTGAGAACTCAGCCCATAAGGACATTTATGCTCATTTATCCCAGTTCTGATCAGATATCCAAGACTCTCCTCCCAGTAGAGCCATTATGTATCTTAGTTTGATCCAGTCTAACACCATTCTCCCTGTTACCACTACTTAAAAAAAAAAAAAAGAAAGAAACTGAAAATAACAACTCGGCCCCTTCCTCTAGATTCTTGGACTTAAATTCTGCTGTAATTAAATTTTATTATAACACTCTCCATTTCTTTTATCAATCTCCCTTTAACTTTTGGCTTTAAATGAAACCTAGTTATTCCTTAAAAACAATGCTTCCCTTCTTTGAAATCTTAATGTCTGAGTGTATATGTTTTTATTCTCCATGTGCCTGAAGATGGTATAAATTTCTTGCAATATGTTGCTTCTTCTTACACATTATTTACCTTCAATAATCTCACTCTCTTTAAGACTGTAGGCATAGTCTCTCACTGCTTCTCTAATCTACAATATTTCCAGAATTCTTCTATTACATAAAGTATTCACTCTCTTGATGAACTGTATTCCTTAGGACTCCAGTACAACTGGATTACAATTAGGCATACCTACAAAAGAGGTCCAGCTATTATGTGTCCAACACTCTTCTACATTGTTTGTCTTGATCTTCTGCATTTCAGTTAATCACCTCATCATTTACTTAGAATAAAATATGGGAGCCTTTTCTGACTTATCTTTTACTTGCACTTCATTACATACTCATCAGCAAATCCCATAACATGTAAACACATAGGGACTTCTAGACTACTTTGAGCAGTCTGTATTGTATTGTGTTCAGATTCTGATTGTAACTCACTGGAAGTTTTTAAGTACTGAAATGTATTTGACTGTTGAACATACCCCTGTGGCTAATCCATAGGGAAATGGCTGAAGTGGAACACTAGTGGAAGCTGGAAGACCAGGGAGAGGCTGCTTCAAAATTAGAGAAATAAAACATTGATACAGACATGGGAGATTTCAGTAGAATAGATGAAAAGTGGGTACTCTTCCAGATGTTCATTCCAATCTGGCCAGGTTTTCTTGCAGATTCTAAAACACAGGGAGATCATTCTTGCCTTAGGGCTTCTCCCTTTGTTGTTCCCTTAACTTTGAAACATTATCCAGTTACTTTGCAAGGTATTACCTTATTTCTTAACAGTCTGTTCAAATATCACCTTAGAGAAGCCATCTTAGTACATCTTTAAATACTCTCAATCAATCACAATCTATTTCACAATCTCATTTAGTTTTATCTTGCATATTATTGTATGTGATATCAATCATACAGGCCCATATATATGCATATAAGTAATATAAAGATATTATATACCATATATGTTTATTTTATACCATTTATAAATGAATGATTTATAAACTTTGGGCTTTTAATTATCTTTTTAAACATAAATCTTTAGTACCTACAACAATGAAAAACTATATGATGTTTCAAGCAATGGTTGACTGAAAGAATGGAAGTTTATTAAATTTAGAGCTTAGAAAATTTCCTGCTGTGGTGCAGTGGGTCAAGAATCCTACTGCAGCAGATTGGCCTGCTGGTTCAATCCCTGGCTTGGGATCCCTGGCTTCATGGGATCCAGCTTTGTCATGGCTACAGCATAGGTCACAGCTGAGATTTGTATTCAGTCCCTGGCCTGGAAATTTCATATACCATGAGTATAGACATGAAAAAAAAATAGAGCTTAAGGTAGAATGTAGTCAAATGAAGACAATTTATACTAACATCTTTATTTTTTAGGTGAAAAAACTAAGGTCTGGAGAAAATAGGGCAAATATTTAAAGCGATAACCAGATTATTGCAAAGCTGGTGTAACACAAATTTTCAGTTCCAAGACTGTACTATTTTACAAAATGCATTAAACAGATAGAAAATTATATATATATATATATAGTATATATATTTAAGTGGAAAGATAATGGGATTCTGGAATGAGATTATCTGTCCTAAAACTCTATACCCACTTTTTTTCAAACTATGAGAAATTGGAAAGATTACTTAAACATTTTGAGTCTCACTTCTTCAGTCTTGTTCAATGACAGTAACTGCACTTCCCTTGCAAATTTGTATCAGGATTTATCGACTCTATGGGAAGTAACTAATAGTGGACACATGTCACTACAATCTTAAATAAATGATAGTTCTGTGATGTTGCTCTTGGTTATCTCTGCTACTCTGAGCCAAAGAAGCTACAATTTGAAGTGGTCAAATATTTTCTCTGTAATTAGCTAATAGTGGACTATATTTTTCAGCATGGCTATCTTGTAAAATTGTGTCAGGAATGAATTACATAAGATTTATAGGAAAAGCAATATGCACTTTATTACCAATAATGTGTGTTTCTGTACATCAAAATTAAATATACATTTGATTCTAAATCAAATAATCCTTCTGTCAAGAAATTAATCAAATCATCCATTTTTCATTTGATTTGTTTGCTATGGATTTATTCAAGCGTATTAGTTTCTGCTGTATAGCTGTTATCTAATCTTGACTTAGATACTTTTTCATTCATTAACAAATATATTGCTTAAGGGTAGACTATATTCCTTTTTTTTTTCACAACAATTTCATATGTGGAGTTTATTTACATTACTCCAATATTATTTGTCCTAACTGAAAGTACCCTTGTGCAATATATTTAGGGCATTTATTTTAGCTTATGCAGTACAAAGATCTTCCCACACAACTCTATCGAAAAGCAGACATTTCATTGTGTGTGGGAGTGTTGTCTGACAGCCTAATGGATAAATGACATTTAAACAATTTTACTATATTAAAGATTTTTGTCTAAAGCATTTTGGGGTTACTTTATTTCCAGTAGTAAATGACATATTTTAGAAACTTGAAGTTGATGTTCCTTGTTTAACCTGCCAATTTTAGTTTGAGAAAACATGGTGTTCAGAAGTCAGGCTATAAGCATAGCTTTTTACATATTTTCTACATTGGTTCTGTTTTCTTGCATTAATAACTTCTATGATTCTATCACATATTTGTACCTCACTTAAAAATTAAAAAAAAAATTATCATGGATATTGGATTACCCATTAAAAGGTTATTAAGAATAAGTCAAGTTAAATATAGCCTATGGTTGACATTGCTCATTGGAAAATCCTATTTCTTTTTGTTTCTCTTGTATTACAAAGCTTTCTTCTTTGAATGCTGTAACTACCTCTTCTGATTGGCTGGTTTTCTCTTCCTTCTCCTTAAAGATTTAGTTCTTTGTTATGTTCTTCATTATATGTATCCTTACCCCCCACATTCAGAAATTATGTCTGTGCTCAAAGAGTTAAACATCATCTCTCTGTGGATGAAACACTTCACAGTAATAGGAAGACCAGATTTTCCTTCCATCTAAGAATATTATCCAATGATCCATACATGAACAACTCTTGCTCAGAAAGGAGAAATTCAATTACGGCTAGAGAGAGCAAAAAAAACTACTACCACAACACCAAAACCTTGGCCCTGATGGTTGCAGCCTATTTACAAAGTTATACTGTAGTAAAACTGTAAGCAGGTGCTTCTGTTATGTCATCAACCTGTGCAAATGTCTTTAGTAAAATTTCTCTCATAAGGACACTCATGCTTGTTTATGTGTATGTGCCCATATATTTCCATGTGTTATTCACTATCAAAACATATTCGTGCACAAACAACATTGCATGGAATCTAGAAGGTTGTTGATTTTAGGTTATGCCACTGTTTTAATTACCCTTAAGAAAGAAATTAAAGTAAGCCTATGAATTAAATTGTGACAATCAATTCTAGGACATTTTTTAATTTTAAAGATTATGAAATGTGAAAAACTATGACCTAGAGTTCATCCATCCTATATATTCTATTTCCACAAGAAGTTGGGAATTCTTCAAAGGTTGGCCAATTTTCCAATTGGAATTTTTTTCCATTTCTTTTTTTTTAAATGATATTTTCTATTTCCATTATAGTTGGTTTACATTGTTCTGTCAATTTTCTACCACACAGCAAAGTGACCCAGTCACACATACTTATATACATTATTTTTATCACATTATCCTCCAACATGCTCCATCATAAGTGACTATATATCGTTCCCAGTGCTATTCAGCAGGATGTCATTGCTTATCCATTCCAAAGGCAATAGTTTGCATCTATTAACCCCAGACTCCCAGTCCATCCCACTCCCTCCCTCTCCCCCATGGCAACCACAACTCTGTTCTCCAAGTCCATGATTTCTTTTCTGTGGAAAGCTTCATTTATGTCATATATTAGATTCCAGATATAAGTAATATCATATGGTATTTGTCTTTCTCTTTCTGACTGACTTCACTCAGTATGAGAGTCTCTCGTTCCATCCATGTTGCTGAAAACGGTGTTATTTTGTTCTTTTTCTTATGGCAAGACATGAAAACAACCTAAATGCCCAGAGACAGAATACTACTCAGCCAATTTAATTTTTTTTTTTATTTATACAGGAGCATTGGAAGATGGGAGGATAGAGCTAGGTAATAGATAAGAGTTATGTAGCAAGTCAAAGTACATGCTATATTCTAGAAAGATGAGAGTCTATGCAGTGCATGGTCAGAGGTAGATGGGAAGAGAAACTGATGTCTTTCAACAAGATAGTGGAAAATTTCAAAGGGTAATATAAAAGTGTCCTACTGGGTTCCCAAAGCCAATCAATGTGCCTCAGTAAGGAATGGTTGGATAGCATCATTATTAAAGCCCAACCTAGGTAATATAGTTTGAGGTGGCAGAGAAATAAGCACAAGAAGCACAGTATACCTTTCCATTTTTACTCATATGGATTTGTCCAGTAAATGGATCTCTTACTCTGTAGGACATATTAGAACTACAGAAATTAGAGAGCATTCCACTCATGGATTTTACAATCAGGGGGACTATAGGTGAAGTAAATTAAAGTCAAAGAAAGAGAGAGAGAAATATGTAGAGATAGAGAGATCTTTTACCTTAAAACAGTTACTGAGATAATGATGAAAGGACTTTGGACAATGTTGTACTCATTTTCCATTACTGATATATGCAATTTTCTCCTATTTAGAGGCTTAAAACCACACGAATGAATTCTTTCATGGTTCTGAAGGCCAGAAAGCTAAGTGGGCTCAACTGGTTTCTATGTTTAGGGTCAGTTCAGGGTCTGCCAAGATTGAAATTAAGGAATTGTCTGGCCTAGGATTTATTCAATAGAATAAAAAGAAAGAAGAATCTGCTTGCAACAAAAGTAAGAGTGTGAGCAGAATTCAGTTCCAAGTGGTTGTAGGACTGACATCCCTGTTTCCTTGCTGGCTACCCACCGGAAGTCATTTTCAGCTTTTAGATGCCATCTGAAGTCCCTGGTTCATGGCCTCCTTCATCTTTTAAGTCAGCAAGTCACTCCCACCCTCATCACTCTTGCTTCCAATAGGAGAAAGTTCTCTGCTTTTAAATGATCATGTAATTGGACTGGATAATCCAGGGTAATGATCCCTATCTTTTAAATCCATGCAAATGGATTTTGCCACATGAGGCCACCTAGTCATATGTTCCAGAGACATTTGGGAGGACCATTCTGCCTACCATGTATATATACATTATGCACAACTTTTTAAAGTCAGGACATGCTTAAACATAATGGCTTATCTGAAGTTAACACACTGAATTTGAGTGCTTCATTTCTCTTCCTAACTCTAGTTCTTGTCCCCTCCTCATCACCTACCTGCTGATATCATTGAAATTATAATTTTACATCTTATACATTTCACTCTCCACTCTAGGAGTTAGCATCCCAAAGAGTATGAAATCATGTTTGAATATGCCTCAAGGCAAATCATTCACTCAACCTATACTTTATCACATAAACATAAGAGTTATGTACTTTGGAAACATCTATAATTAAATAGCACTATGGCATATATAAAATAAATTAGTACTTTTGCTTTTCATTTTCATTTGGTGAGTTCTTAATACACTTAAGCAGTTAAATGAAAAAGTATATTCCTAAAAATTTGGTATATGTTTATCCATATTTTGAAACAAATATAAAGTATCTATTATATTTTCTACTCTAGCTACAGGAAGTAGAGCAGTGAAGTAGACAATGCATCTACTCTTGTGGAATTTACATTTTAAATATCAAATTCCAGAAGGTTAAAGTGATAGAAGAAAACAATATTAAAAGTTTTCTTTGACTTTTCAAGGCTTAAATTTCAGATGTATCAAGTGATAAAGAAAATTAATTTTAGTAATGCAGTTTTTAAAAGTGTAATTAAAGGGAAAGATGTTTATTTTGTCCTCAGCTCGTGCTTCAAAGATTATAGACTTATTGCTGGAAGCTGCAGGTAGGAATTTAATGATGCTGAAGTTCTTTGCATCTGTTAATTAAATTAAATCAGTCTAATCAGTATCCACTTCATATTTTTACCAGGGTTTCATATGAAGGGAGAATTGTCTTGGTCATGAGCCACAGGATATCATAGGGAAGTCTTTCAGGAAGAACAATGCTGGTAATATACACTACCACATATCAAGACATTATATATAAATCAGCAGTAATTAAGAGAGTATATATTGGCATAAAGATAGATAAAAATATTTTAAAATGTCAGACTAATTAGTCCATAAGTAAATCTGTGCTTATATAAGTCTTTGATTTATCTAAAAAAATGGTAGTATACAACAGTGGGAAAAAATAGTCTCATCAATAAGTGAATCTTGATTAATCATAGGCCCATATGAATGGGAAAACATTTGGCTCCACAGCACACATATAAAGAAGGAACATTAAACACAGTCCACTATGGGACAAAATATAAAATGTAAAAAAATGAATTATAGGTATTTTAAGATTTCCATTTTAAAATAAGATTTTAACCTGACCATAGAAAGGGCAAAGATTTCTTAAACAGGACACCAAAAAGAAAAAATTCATAAACATTGAATAAAATTAAGAACTTCTGTTCATGAAATTGTACTGTTATGATTAAAAAAAACACACAAAGTGAAAGAAAGTATTTCAAATGCATATTGCTGACAAAATACTAATATCCAGGTCATATTTAGAGTTATGCAAAATGTCTTCAAATAAATTAACAAAATGATGAAAATAGAGATATACGTAGTCAAGAGTTTTGAACTGGGGAGTTTTTGTTGTGGCTCAGTGGTAATGAACCCAACTAGTATCCATAAGGATGCGGATTTGACCCCTGGCCTTGCCCAGACTGTTAACGATCTGGTATTGCCATGAGCTGTGGTAGAGGTCACAGACACAGTTTGGATCCAGTGTTGCTGTGGCTGTGGTATAGGTTGGCAGCTGAGCTCTGATTCAACCCCTAGCCTGGAAACTTCCATATGTCACAGATGTAGCCCTAAAAAGCAAAAGAAAAAAAAGAAAGAAAAGAGTTTTGAAATGGTAGTTCACAAAACAAGGGTAGCTAAAATGTCAGTGAACATATGAGAAGAAAAATAAAACTTTACATAAATAAACACTGGAACATGAACATGTGGTATGTATGGTGGGGTGGGGTTGCGGCTGAAAATAAAAAGTGGTGGGATGGAATTTAAGCACTTGGAATTAAGATAGATTATTGTTGGAGAAAGTTAAGAGTTTGACAGTTCCAACACAATGAACACGTGCATATCCCATGACTCATCAATTCCACTCTGAAAGTAATAGTAACACAGAGAATTGCAGACCAAGAGGCCTGTACAGGGATACTCAAAAAAGCACAATTTGTATGATCTCCAAGATGGAAAAGCATCCTTATCACAAATAGGAATAAAAATTCATTTTGGAATATTCATTTAACACAATACTGAATAGCACTTTAAATGAACAAACCTAATCCAATGTACGACATGGAAAAATCTTGTAAAATCTGATGCATAATAATAAACATTGCATGATTTCATTTATATAAAGTTGAACAACAGCCAAACCTTAGCTATAGTGTTTACCTCAAGGGAGGATTTGTGATAGGTTGCAAGAGGGCTACTTTTGGAATTCTGGAAATGTTCTACTTCTTTATATACACAGCAGTTACATGGGTATGTTCATTCTACATTTAGATGTTACTGTATACTTATTTGTGTAAACAATGGTACATAATGATTTGCTACTTTATATGTGTTTACGTCTGTTTGTCTACATTCATGCTTCAGTTCAAACTATAAACAAACAAAAAGTATAGACTTTGGACTTGTACTAACCAAGTTTTAATTCCTAAACACTGTACATTATTATAACCTTGCACAATTTACTTTAACCTCTCTGAACCTGTTCTCTCATGTGTGAGGCCAGATCTATATTACAGAACCAAAAGATCTTTGAATAATAAAATGACTAACTTTTTGTGTCTTTTTATGTGCTTGTACATTGTGTGCAGAATTCCATCAAACTCATAATAATACCATGAGGAATGTGTCAATATATAGCCCCTATTTTAGAGATGAGGTCATACAGGCTTAGAAGTAATTAAGTATCTTGCTTAAAAGCCTTACAGCTAGCAATTGGAAATGCCATGATCCTTTTTCTTACTCTCTTTATCATAGATGTAAATACGTAATATTAAATGGCACCATGCTTTTACTGCAGTGATTCTAGGCTTTTGGTTACAAGTTGTAGAATCACAGCTCACACGGATGCAGGAGATTTTGTATATACTAAATAAACCTGGAAAAAAGACAAGAGGCAATGCTTTCAATAAAGTAATAGCCTGCCTACATATGCCTGACTGCTTGTTAATCCACAGATTTCTAAACACATTGGTTTGGGTCCTAGACCCTTCCCTGCGACCAAAGTACTGTACTAGTATGACTGGTTAGTTCCTGATGGGGAAAAAAAAAAAAAAAAAAAACTTGGCTGGACAGAAGAGAGAAACAGCTCCTTCAACATACAATTCTCTGAATTGTATTTGTATATAAAAAGTGGGTTATGTGGAAACAAACTGTACACATCCATTGCAACATGAGCATGGCACTATTTGAGAAACGTCAACCTTTAAAGTAGTTTCATCATGTTTAGAGAAAGACATTGTCATCTTTGATGTCTAAGCCTTCCTCATATTTTAAAAGTGAATACATCTTCTCACTCGTCTCTTAGTCGTTTGTCAGCACATGCCGTCGATAGCATTTCTAGCTCTGGGGTTCTCTGAATTTGAGGTTGTTTTAAACATTTTCTTTATAGCTAGCAGACTTTGAAGAATATAGCAAAGATGGGGGAAATTGTATTTCTGCATAGGGGGTAGAATGGTGATTCTTCTCCCACTGGCTCCATTTTACCCAGAGTAAGAGCGGAAAGCGGTACTCCTCAGTTAGCAAGCTTGCTAAATAGGGCTCATCCGTGAAAACATTCTTCTAGATGATCTATGACTTTCTCGCTCTCCTCATCACAGTGTGTTTGAAACTGCTGACAGTAGGGATAAAATAAGAACTAGAAGTTAGATCGATCAAATTGCTCTTATAAAGGGCGCCTTATCCTGTATGTTTGAATATGAATCTCAAATTCTAAATTCAAAGACAAATAATCTTTTACTTATTCATTATCAGAGATTAGGCATGTGGGTTTAGATAATCTACATCTGACTCTAATACCCCGGTGGCCTCAGGAAATTAATGACTTCCAAAATTAAGTTAGAACGATGAGGGAATATGTTAAAAGAGTGGTTCTCATCCTTGACTATGCAGTAGAAATGCATAGGCAGCTCTTAGAAATACAATGCTAGACTCCATAACAGACCAATTAAAACAACATCTCTAAGGGCATGTCCTAGGGATAGTATTATCTAAAATGTTCTCTAGGTGAATCAAACATTCCCAGAATATTATGTAGATCTTAAGAGAAATGGGATATCTTATTATAAGCCACTGAATTAATTTCAGAAAGAATTGAGCTTAATGAATACTATTTTTTTTCCTGGTGTACTTTAACATATTTTGGAAATATTTCTATATTATATCATTTGCATTTTTAAGTAGAGCAGAGGAGAAAAGATTTGAAATTTCCCCTTTTCACTTCATAACACTAATGAATCTGAGCACAAATGCTGAGTCAAATCTCTGTCTTTTTTTCATTTGTCTCAGCTGAGTTGAGATAAAATGTACATCAGTTAGAGAAAGGGGAAAAAAAAGGAAACTTCAAAATGCTGAACTTGCTTTTGCTATAAGTAGAACCAATTACTTCCCTGGCTCTTCTACACACATAAAAGGTATCTGATGCTCAAGCAAGTTTCAAATTATAGGCATGAGCTGATCTTACTTGTAAGTCTTAATCACCTGTGGCAGTGTCATTTTGAGGTCATAAACATGCTTTGTCAGCTCCTATTTTTCTCTTTCAAAGAGCCTCGAGCTTATCATTCACAATATGTCTATGTATTTGTTCATCGAACTCATAAGTTTTTTTCAATGATGCAAAAATAAATACATACCTATGCATCCTCAGATGTATCTCATTTTTTCTTAAAGTAACATTTTTCCAAATAGCTAGCTTTTTCCTTGCTTTCTAGCAATGAATTGAAAATAGACTTTTATTTTCTCAATACTTTTTCCTTACAATAACTTTGCTTTGTTCCTTATTATTTTCATATATGTATTTGTATATCTAAATCGATACACACACATATATAATGTCCTTCAAGAAATAGAGATGACAAATATTTTACCAGTAAAATTTACTTTTGCACTTCAAATGGGCTTACACTGAGTTAATTTTTTAAACTAGTTGATGGCAGAAGAAGTATATACTTTAAGACCAAGAAATTTAAATACGTTTCCAGTATTATAGTAAGTAGGTCTCATTGTTATTTATTACACATATTTATGATGATGTTAAATATATAGAATTTTTTAGCAAGCTACTATTTAGTAAATGAATGATTAAATGAAAGTAAAAGCAAATTAATTAGTTAATAATCAGTATTTCTGGAATTTTCTGAGCACAGAGAACTAGGTACAAGAGAAAATGGATAAGTTCTATTTATGCAAATACTTTTTTAAAAATTTACCAGTGAAAATAAAACTTTAAGTTGTCTACTTATGATTACCTCTGACACGTAAGCATTCAAAGATTTCCATGAATTCAGTATAACAAATGTTTAATCAAAATATAATAAAATCACTGCTTCTGAGGTCTATGTTTCTTATTATTTCATTTTACTTGCTAAACTGTAAGGCAATTTATAAAATGTCTATCAGATAAAATTATAGAACTTTATTGGAAGACAGTATAATATACATAACTTAAGAGAGACATATACCATTTTATAAATAGGAAGAATAAATAATCTGAAGCTGTGGATTTTCTCTTAATATAAACATAGTCAATAAGTGTATAGGTTCCACAACAGAGTAATTCATAGAGCTTAAAAAGAACATTCTCCAATATATAAATTATTGATATAGTAAGGTCATTTTTTTGAAAGGACCAAAGGCAACAACTGGTCATTCATGATACCAGGACTTATTAAGCAATGTTAACATTGATGCTGTGGCATTAACTAGAGATTAATCAATGGAGTAGGATAGGAATCCTGTAAACAGACAATTTTGGTAGGTGACACAGTTGCTTGTCAGATCATTGAGGAAAAAAATGAAGCTGGAAACAAATGATATGAAAAGAAGATGGATTTGGTTCCAAAATGTAATCTATATTCAAAGATTAACTTTAGACAAGACACTCTTAAAGGTGAAAGTCATCACCAATACAAAACTGCAACTGAAAAAAACCTTAGAAATAATGATAAGTATATATAATTGAATTGTTTATACTTTAAAGGTCTTGAAGGATTTCTTTAACAAGACATAAAAATGTTGGTCATAAGAAAATAGTGTGTAGTTAACTGAAAAACCGGTAGAAGGGAATAGAAAAAAAAGACACATATGGTTTATTCTTGGATTATAAGTCTTCATTTTTAAAAAATGCTGATTTTCCCTATTTAACCTTAATGACATCTATTGCTTCCTTACATTTTCTCTTTAGAATGCAAGCTTCATGAGAATGAGATTTTCATCTATTTTTCATGCTTGCATCTTCAATGTTCAAAATAGCATTCAACGCAACCTTGGTGCTTAATACTTGCTGATATTGAATGACACTTTCAGATGGGGTGATTTTGTCATATGAATATCTAAAATTCCCTTAGGAACTAAAAATATGTGTGAAATAATTCATAAGTTTATTTGTTAGACTAATTCACCCTCAAATGAATGATAAATATTCCTATAAAAAATCAATAAACTATTGGGCTAGATGCTAGGAGAAAAGTGATATTTTTAGGAGATAAAGAAAAAATATAAATGGTGGAAATTAATTTAGGGAATGTACATAAATGCATTTTTAAAGTATAAAATAATAGAGATGTACAAATAGAAGAAAAGGATAATATTTTTGACTAAAATATCTCAAAGTTTTCAAAACATTTCAAACCTATCACATACAATTTCAAATCCAGCCATTCACAATACCAGCAATACACACATATTTATATTTATATTTTACTTAGAGTTTAAACTGTTATTTTGTCTTGAGTTCTATAATGGGAGAGCATGAATAAGAAGACTATTTGTTTTTTTTAATTTGACTAGCAGAGTAACAATTTTAAATGTTTTTTTTAAAATATACTCATATAATTTTAAAAATGAAAATTAAAATATAACACTACATGTAAGTAAAGTGCATGCTTTTGAAAACATCCAATTCAATAAAAAATATTAGATATACTGTAGCAGTGTTTTTAATCATAATAAATATGCAAAATAACATGATTTTTTTCACTTAAACTTTAATGCCTCTTCATAGGAATTTAATTAAAAGAAACTAGGTACTCTTTCTAATTAACAAGGCAAATTTAAATTGATTTTTAAAAAGTGAATGATATTATGCTCATAGAGTCTGTGCTTATACCTTGACTTCAGATGCAGACTAACATATAAGACATCTTTCTGGGTAGCAGTTAGGGCCTTGTGAGCTTTTAACTGGCCTTGAAATATTTTTCACAGATGGTCAAGTTGTTAAGCAGATGGCTGTTTCCTTGACCTTTAAAATCTTTGCTTTTCTTTTCATAATTACCTGTGCGTCATAATGGATCAAATGCTTCATTTTGTGTAATTAGTTTTTATATTTCTCTTATGTGTCTGCTCTAAAATATTACTTGAAGTAGAAAGCGCACACATACTCATAAGTAGAGACCTTCACTAAAACCCATTTTTATTGGATGAGGAATTTTAGAGTAGAATAATTTTCTAAATTAAAAGACACTTAGCACAGTGTGTACATGGAACATATATCTTACCTTTTTCCATTTCCTTAAACTAAAAGCTACATCTCACACAGATATAGTAGAGGAGGGAGAACAAGGGACGCTATAGCGGGAATAATTATTCCATTTCCCTTAATGAAGACAGAGGCGTTTTTATAAAGGATGTATTAAGTTTGATGTGGTTATAAACAATGATTCTGAGCATTTATTCAGGCAATGAGTCCTAAAGAGCTAATACTTGATAGAATGCCTTGATTTCTAGCAGACACTGTGTTTGCTCAGAGATTTGGGCACTGTGGGATGTTTAATGACCATGTCTACCAAAGTTCAAGAAATATATCTTGGTATATCCTGTCAATTAGGTATTCTTTGACCACATGCTGATGAAAGTGAATTTTTTCTCTAGTAAGTTAACATTTCCAGAATCTCGGTGGCGTCTAAGATAAACCAAATATAACAGCAACTCGGTCAACTGAGGAATTTTGGAAAAATGTTCTATTAGTATGGATCAAAATAAGTAAAAACCCTAATAAATGTCTTTCACTCCCAGCTTCACCATTTCATATGGAGGGATGAGCCTGGTGATGTTTATGGCCATCCACTTCATAATTTGTGGCGACAAAGACTGTCACTCCCTGTGAGTACCCCCAGAAGCTTGGAAGGCCATCGGGGACAGGATCTACTGCACTAAAGACTGTGGGGAGTGCAGCAGAGCAGGGTGATACCAACCCCTAGAGCATTAAAAATACTGCAGAGTACAAGTTCTAGTTTTTCACCCCTTTTACTCAAATCTGTGCAATCCCAGCCCAGAGTTTTTCTTTTTCTTTTTTCTTTTTGTCTTTTTAGGGCTGCACCCGCAGCATATGGAGGTTCCCAGGCTAGAGGTCAGATCAGAGCTGTAGCTGCTGGACTATATCTCTACCACAGCAATTCTGGATCTGAGCCATGTCTACGACCTACACTACAGCTCAGGACAATGCCAGATCCTAAACCCACCGAGCAAGGCCAGGGATCTAACCTACATCCTCCTGGATACTAGGCAGATTCCTTTCTGCTGGGCCATGACGAGAACTCTAGAGATTTATTCTTTACTCATCTTTACAGTCTGCACAGTTGCCACCTCCTCACCCTCACTTAACATGACCTTTTCCAGGGCTGTTCTGTTGTGAAGGTTAGTCCCTGCTTCCACTTCCCAACCCCTATACATTTCTTCATCTGAATCCCAACTTAGAACCCAATACCTGTGCTCTTTCCTTTCAGAGAACATCCAAAAATGGGCAGGCTAACTATTTTTCAACTAATATGAAATCATATTAAAATTGAGAAGCTAAAACTCTCAAAATTAAGATTATAAGTAATACTCTTACATCTGTAAGATCTTATTATTCCTTTCACCCTCCATGGTCTTCTATTTAAAAAAATTCATATAAATGCATATCCCCATAAGTTTAACTGGATGTTTTCATATGACTTTATTTTTTTTTATTTTCTTAAGATTTTTATTTTTTCTGTTATAGTTGATTTACAACATTCTGTTAATTTCTTCTGTATAGCAGAATGACCCAGTCACATACACACACACAAACACATACATATATACATATATATATATATATATATATATATATTCTTTTTCTCACATTATCCTCCATCATGTTCCATCACAAGTGGCTAGATACAGTTCCCTGTGCTATACAGCAGGATCTCATTGCTTATCCACTCTAAATGCAATAGTTTGTATCTACTAACCCCAAACTCCCGTCCATCCCACTCCCTCCTCCTTCCTCTTGGCAACTACAAATCTGTTCTCCAAGTCCAAGAGTTTTTTTGTTTGTTTGTTTGTTTTGTTTTTTGTTTTTTTTCTGTAGATAGGTTGATTTCCGTATAAACACCAGATCTGAGTCACATCTGTGACCTGCACCACAGCTTGTCGCACCGTATCCTTAACCCAACCAGCCAGGGCAGGGATCAAACCCGCATCCTCATTGACACTAGTCAGGCTTGTTTCTTCTGAGCCACAATGGGAACTCCCCTAGATCTTTTCTAAGCCTAATTATTTGTGCTAATAGAACTTAAATTTGTATGTGTTCTCCCAGTTTTATTTGGTCAAGCTTCACAGGCATAGTTTGGGTGGACTCATGTCCTATTACTAATCATATTAGGGATTGTGGCATCTCAGTATGTAATAATTAATGAAACATTTCCTCTGGGTGATTATAGACACTGATATTTCTCTTGATCTAAATAGCTTTTTAATCATTTGATCTTCATATATACTTATATTTGCACATAAATATATAATTCATATATATACAAGATGAGTTTTAAAGCTATTACATTAAATATACAATCTTAGAATTTACAGAGGAAAAAGAGAATAATTTTGTAGTTATATTTATTCTCAATATATGCTTTTTAAACTCATTAAAATTTGTTTATTCATCATTGAATTATAATTACTTTGTCCAAAATAGTTCACTGTACTATAGTAATTATTTGGGGAAAAAAAAAGATTTTTAACTCAGCTATTCATACATTTATGTGATCTCTCTCTCATCTAGTTTTATGACTTTAACTACATATATAAGGTAGTAATTCCTAAACCAAGAATAGTATATATGAATGTATATTTTGGCTGTCACGTACTCTTCTCTGGCTCATATGTCCAAAGGCCTGAACATATTATGTGCACTTGGATGTCTCAGAGACTACAACTATTACAGCCAAAAATCTTGATTTCTCCCCAAAACCTGTTCTACATTATTTCTCATGTAAAATAACAGCACCATATTTTCAGCTCAGCTCAAAATCATAGGTGTTTGTTTCATTCTCCCTTTTCATATATAAATGATCAGAAATCTCTTTTCTCAAAGTCTGACAACATTTGACTCTATTCCACTACCTCTACTACAGCTGGCTCAAGACACTATCTCACACAGAGACCATGATAATAGTCCTCTCTGCAGCCTTTCTGCTTCCTCTTCTGCCCATCTTGAGTGCCAAGTTCTCCATAGAGCAGCCAACGTGATTTATTCAAACTGCGAGGTCCCTGTACCCAGCTGGCCAAAGTTTTCCTTTTAAAATTAGAATGAATTTGAAATGTGTTGCCATAGCCTGCCTACCTCATCACATGGGATGTGATCTCTCCTTCCTCAATGACATTGTCTCCACCACTTACCCTCAGTCATGACACCCACTCAGACCGGTCGCCTTTTTTTTTTTTTGCTTTTTAGGGCTGCTCAGGTCTAAACGGAGCTGCAGCTGCTGGCCTATGCCATGGCCACAGTAATGCAGGATCTGAGTCACATCTGCAACCTACACCACAGCTTAATGCAACTCCAGATGCTTAAGCCACTGAGCGAGGCAAGGGATCGAACCTTCAACCTCATGGTTCCTAGCTGGATTCGTTTCCACTGCGCCACAATGGGAACTCCACCAGTCACCTTCTTTGGATGTCCAGAGCATGCATCATCACTCTGGTGAGGGCATGACCACCACTTCCCTAGCACGAAGCTCATTGCCTCTAAGTATCTTCATGACAGGCTACTTCTTATTAAAAATTCTCTTAAGTACCTCCCCTTCCTATATCCAGTTTTATTTATATCCCAATTTTTTCATAATGTGAAATTAATATCTTTATTTACTTGGGTGTTTTAGTTCTTCTTCTAGAGAATGTGAGCTCACTGACATTGGCAACTGTTTTTGTCTGAACTCTAGCACCATATCTTTGGTATCCCGAGTAGTGCCTCACACAAAATAAGCACTCAAGAAATATTTATTTTAATTAATGAACAACTATTTATTCATTTCCGCATACCTTCAAGCCATTGTTCCTTTTCCTTTCTAAAAAAGGAAAAAAAGATACACATACATTTTTTTTTCCTAAAAAAAAAGGAAAAAGACACACATCCATTAATTACGGCAATGTTTTGCCCTAATTTGAATTTCTAGTTTCTTTTGGCTACCTAAGTTATTGTGTTTGTTAAATCAAAATTCTATTCTTCTAATGTGATGGTTTTACTAATATTATGACTTCTTTATAAGAATATATTTGATTTTTATCTCATCACTCAAATATTTTTAAAAATGCAACTATTAAAGTTTATCATTTAAATGATAATTCTCCCTGTCTATCATGTGGTATTCGGAAAAGAATACTCTGAATACCTGCATACACCTAGTTGTTATGTTGTGTAAAATTCTTCTGTTTCAGATAAATTTTATTGTATGTAGTAAAATCAGAGAAGGTAGAGGCAAAGCTGATAGGATTTTTCTTTGATTGAATACACAAATCTTATCACAACAGTGACGAGATAAAGTCCTTTCCTTTGTATTTGTACTAAAAGACTTCTCATTACCTTATTTTTTGTTTTTTAGACATAATAATACACTAAAATCATAATTTTATAATATTTCATAAAAAGTAAAAATTGCTATTAACTGTATTCAAAAAGAGCATATCATTTCATTAGTTTTGTTTTCACTTTCATTGGAGTCTCCCACAAAAGGAGGATTATTAAAATATGGCAGTTGTGGCATTATTTTTCCTATGTTTCATGAAACCTGTCAGTAAACACTGGGAATTAAATAGGTTAGACAAATGCTATCATCAAATATGCACATACATTAATTAGGGCAATGTTTTATTTCAATCTGAAAGACTGGGCTCAGTTTCTATAACTGCCCTATACATGCGAGCTTCTAGCTGTGTGATTTACTTACCTTTCCATTTGTTAAATCGTAACGAGACATCTTGTCAAGTTCTAGATAGGACCATAGACATGGTGCATGTGATCCTCTGCCTGTACCAAGCACATACTTATAAATCACTCACTTTATTATTATTCAATAATTTTTGTTGTTGGCACTGTTATCAGATATATACTGTTGGTTGCCTAAAGGCCTAATTAGATTCTCTATGATACATAGATTCTATATCTAGGTTTTCTTCTACTTGTTTATTACTTGATTATTTACCAAAATTCATGAAGCATATAACTTCCATTAATATCTTTTAAGTATATATACCACATGCCATTAAAAGAAATAAACTTGAATGACTATCAATTAAAACGAAAGAAAATTAATTTATAAAACACACTAAAATGATGACATGAACTCACTGAAGATTTGAATTATTGTTAATTTTCTGTGTTACCTCCATTTTTTATCTCATAAATTTTTCACATTTTATTTAATAGGTTCATTGAACATTTTTTTCCTGTTTTGGCTACTTTTTTTTCTGGGGGACATCTCAAGATAGGTGGAAGCCAACCAATCCACCTGCTACAGAAGCTGAAGTCCAGTAGATAATCCCTTCCCCTCCCTTTTGGCAGCCTGTAATCTAAGCTCACTAGTCACATTCCCCCCCGCAACTGAAGACGTTGAATCTTGAAATGAAACAAAAGCACAATGATATTTAGATGCTGTTGAAAGCAGAATCAGCACAGAGGGAAAGCCTAATGACCTAGGACAATGGCCAGTAAAACTAAACCCAGCAAAAGAGCAGCATGTGCCCAGATGCAGGTGTCCCAGAGGAAGAGGAAGTGAGGCATGATTTGACAGCAACAGTGTTCTGAGGTGGCTAATCTAGGTAGTTTTTAATTTTTATGTAATGTTTAATGAGCTTGATTTTCAGCAACATTTTCCATTTTAGGATCCATCAAATTCTCTGTCAATAAATTTCATTTGTGATTAAGTTAACTGAGTTAAGTATAATTACATGGAAGCAAGAATTGCAACCACTTTAGAATTTATCCTGGAAGAGTTGGGATTGGTACAAAAGGAGAATACTGAAAATCCAGCTAATTCGGAATGGTAAAATCCTGGCAGGCAGTTTTCAAGCATTTAAGAAATGTCACCTAAAGTTCTGATTAAAGGCAAGTCTTGTGGAACCAATGGTTCTCATCACTGTGCAGAACATGTTTTATGTCATATGAAAACATGGACATGAAAATTTTAGAAGATGTGTAGAAATGAACAGCTAAAGAAACAAAATGACAATCTAAAGTCTATTGATTCTCAACTGACATCAGGACTGAGAACCTTCCAACAATCTTGCTTTAAAGAATTTTTGATTATCTCTTACCTGAAGCAAATTAATCTAGTTTCTGGCCCTTGATGTGCAGCTTGATTTGACAAATATGTTTTCTATATAGCGATAAACAGAACACAGGAAACAATTAAATACAAGTCACAGTATTCCTTTGCTCTGTGAGTTAGGTTTATATCACTCTCCATCATTTAGTGAGGAGAGATATAGATTGACTTACCAAGACATTTCTGAATCCACTTTATAGAAGACAACCTGCTAATGGAACCTAATAGACAAAAATTATGAAGTTTTCCAGCTACTTTGGTTGGGAATGTGCATGACAGATAATGGAGATATGCCCCAAGAAAGTTACTGAGCCTGCTACCAAGTTGAAGACTGCATGATCAAACCAAACTTAAAGGCATAGTGTTACACTTTCTACTCTGACTTTCCCGCCACAAAGAAAGAGGAATAATTCTTTGAGGGCTTTACTAATTTTAAAGGGAATGTTTGCATTATTTGTGCAACTCTAAACTAGGGTTTGAATGGTTCCCAGAGTAAGAAAAAACGTATTTCAATGGTCTAAGATATAATTGAAAGAACTTCGTCACCAACTGAACCTTATGAATAATTGGATCCAGTTCTATGCAAATCCTATATGGCAAAACACTATTGTATAAAATGTAGTGTCTGTGGTAAAGTTGAAACAGAATAGTCACAGCTCAGGTGTCTATGCTTTTGGAGAAAAGCTCTGGTAGAACACTCTGTTTTCTTGAGAAACTGCTTCTAGTTTGCTCTTGGAGCTCTGATAGATAATAAGGAATTGATCATCAGAAAAAAAAAAATCCTACAAATTTGATGAATACATCAAGAACTGAGGTTCAGCTGACATACTAAGCTATAAAAGTATATTTAACAAATCCCCATTATTTTGTTGCTGTCAGTCAGCTTGTGTCTCCAGTCATCTCAGTACTTAATCAAGAGACCGAAGACAAAGTGGCCAATGTGTCAGGGTAGAGGAGTGAGGTTTATCTGGATGCTCCCTGAGGTACTGCTTGATCTACAGTATGCCTGGAACACACGATCTACTCCAGGTTTTTAAGCAGGCATTGATTAAATGCAGATACCATGAGCCAAAATACTCAGTTAACTTCTCTGGTTTGCAAACAAGAAACTCGAGTGGTAAAAATGTATATTAGGTATATGAAATGTATATTAAGTACCAACATTATTGGAACACATTCTGTTTCACCTTTTATACATTCTTTTATTTGCAATTCAGTAAATATTTTTTTTCAATCTATACAGAATGTATTTCAGGATCTATGCTGAATTGCATAAATCCAGAGATGAGCTTGAAAGACACAAAACCCGACTTAATGGGGTTTTACTGTATGCATTTTTGGTTATTCGTATAGACGAGTAATAGTAGCAGCAGCTGTTGTTGTTGTGTATTAGGGAGCAGGTTTGAGGAAATAGCTGGTATTTCAGTTCCAGACATGCTGAAAATGCAGAACTATTGAGACATCAGAATGTGAAGCGCACCAGTTAAGTCTGGGCTGAAAATGCAGATTTGAGGATATTGATTTCTACTTCATTTGTGATGACCTTGTTTGGGATCAGAGCAACCAGAAAAAGTATGGAACGACCTCCTTTCACCAAACAAAAGCAGTGGGAGGACTGAGTCTTACAGAATGCTGACTTAGTAAGAGAAAGAATGGTAGAAGCATCAGGATGAAACCAGGCAGTGTCTAACTCACATTTCAAAAGTCACATTAGAATTCTAATCTTATGGAAAGTATTTCTAGACAAAAAATATCAAAATCTGATTTCATTTCATTTTTTCCAGCATATAAATAGCTCTGATGGGGAGACATTGCACCATAATGGCTAGAGCATGGGTTCTGGGATCAGATTGCTGGCCTTACCACTAGGTAAGATCGTGAGACACTTTATTTCTGAGCCAGTTTCCCCTTCTGTGACATAGGAATGCTAGGCTACCTAGCATTAGATCCATTATAACAATTACATAATATGAAAAATGTGCCAAAGATAGTTCTGATTCAGAGTAGACTCTCAGCATATGGTAGTCATTAATTTTGCACTTTTACCTACAGGCATTGGCTATAAATATCTACCTTTATATTCATTCTCTCTAAGACAGTGAATTATTTATGGTACTTGTTCCATAAATCCTTGTGGAATCATATGATTTATAATTTTAAAGTTTATTTCACCATGTAGTTTAAGACTTACGGAATTAACATTTGCAAAAAGTCATCATGTAAAGCTACCAGTAGCTAAATGACCTGAATTACCAGTGGATGTTCAGTACATCACTATGAATCTAAAATAGAGAGGAACACAATATCCCAAGGCATTGCCTCTAACTCTGGGTTTGATTTCCATATCAAACAGCCACAGACTTCCATTGACTCCCTAGTTGCTGACTGACCACAGGCAGAACTTCCTGAAAATGTTTTACTTCCATAGAATGAGTTCCATACTGTGCTTTGAGCTTGTAGATTTTTCAATCTAACTACTAGCATTTACATCTGTTACATCTTAGCTCTTTTTTTTTCACCAATTATATATTATACTTTTTTATTATTTATTTCTTTATTTCTGCTGTACAGCATGGGGACCAAGTTACACATACATGTATACATACTTTTTCCTCCCATTGTTGTGTTGCGATGTATCTAGACATAGTTCTCAATGCTACACAGAAGGATAGCGTTGTAAATCCATTCCAAGAGCAATAGTTTGCATCCATTAACCCCAAGCTCCCAATCCCTCCCACTCCCTCCCTTTCCCCCGCTGGGGCAGCCACAAGTCTATTCTCCAAGTCTATGACTTTATTTTCTGTGGAAACATTCATTTGTGCTGTATAAGTTTTTTAAATTCAGCTTGTTGATTATGGCTGTGAAGATTCTGGGGTATCCTGATTCTGTCAAAATATCTTTGATAGAAAATAATCTCATAAGAATTAACTGTTTAATAGGTTCACTTTTTTTTTTTTTTTTTTTTTTTTGCTCCATATGGAAATTCCTGTACCAGGAGTTGAATCTGAGCCACAGTTGGGACATATGCCACAACTGCAGGAAAGTGGATGCTTAACCCAGTGCACCAAAGATCAAACCCCCACCTCAGCAGTGACCTGAGCCACTGCAGAGAAAACACTGGATCCTTAACCTGCTGTGCCACAGCAAAAACTCTTAGGTTTACTCTCTTGATTGACATATAAAGAAACATTTCAAAAATTGTTCATTTTCAATCTCCCAACATATATGGTAATACAACAGTTATGATAGGAGATCTGATGTCATAATCTCTTTAAAAAGAAGCCAATCTTGGAGTTTCAGTCATGGCTCAGTGGTTAATGAACCCAACGAGCATCGATGAGGATGAGGGTTCGATCCCTGGCCTTGCTCAGTGGGTTGGGGATCTGGCCTTACTGTGAGATGTGGCATAGGTCACAAACATGGCTTGGATCCTGCATTGCTGAGGCTGTGGTGTAGGCCAGCAGCTACAGCTCTGATTCGACCCCTAGCCTGTAAATCTCCATATGTCACTGGTGCAGCCCTAAAAAGGCAAAAGCTAAAATAGAAAGAAAGAAGGAAGCCAATCTTCTCCATGCTGTTTTTTAAAACGATCTTGTTTAAAATAACTTCTAGTTTACTCTTCCAGATCCTCTCTCTCTCTATTCATTCTGAACAATGCCCAGTATCCTGTGGACTGACTTCTAGAGTATATCACCCAAACATAGATATGTAACTTTCAGTTGGATTAGGTCAATGGGAAACACTAGTAAGAGACTGGAAGATGTGTGTGTGTGTGTGTGTGTGTGTGTGTGTGTGTGTGTGTGTGTGTGTGTGTGTGTGTTTGAGAGAGAGAGAGAAGGAAAGGTCTTAGTTATCCATAATTCTTCCTATCAGACTGCTGGCCATTATAGTCATAGTGACTGTTCCTTATTCTACGGCCAGAGGCTCCAGAGCTGCAGGTCCTTCCAGGTACTGGTAACCCTCTTTCATCCCTTGTTCCTTCAGACCTGGTTACACTAATGACTTCCTGCTATCACTATCCACAGGATGCATTATCTTTGTTGGTTCATAATTCTATAAATTGTCTCAAAAAAAATCTTAAATTACAATTTTCGGATGCTGCCTTTTTTTTCTGTCAGGAATCAGACTGCTATGTACAATTTAGGTATGTATATATAAAGATATTTTTACTGGGTTTTTTTCCTTTGGTGCCCTGAATTTAAGCAATGCATTATTTGTCTCATGAAAAGGTACTTATACAATGTTATATTAGTGGTAAGAAAAAAGAACTACAAGTTTACATAATATCACATTTTTAGAGTGTTTAATAGAAACAAGTTTTTTATTTGCATTATATATAAGGTCTCATATGGTGTTGTTACATACTTTGATTATCAAGTTACTTTTTTGGAATCTCTAATCTGCATATTTTAGAGTCTATGCTAAAGAAATTTCCTACCAAAATATAGCTTATATAGATGTAGTAAGTTTGGATAAGAGTATTAATATTTTCATAAATATCATGGGGAAAAGGAAAAATGGAAATGGATAAAGATAATAAATGTACAAAATATTTAACCTACACCAAGAAAAAGAGCTATTGAGTTAGTTTAAAATTACATGAAATTCACAGCTGCAACATTAGCAAGGGAATATGGGATTGGTCTGTAACTACTCTTCATTACCCATTCAAATTCATATGACTCAAAACTAGACTCAAGCTTCTAATTGGTATGGGATCAAGTTCTCTGCAGCAACTGCTAATTTATTTCTATTTTCTATTCTAAGATTCACTCTGGGGCTTTTATAGTCATAAATCTAGTAAAAATACAGAAAAATGAAATTCATAGAATTCATTTTATTCACCAAATGTGGCATATTTCATTTCCTGGGAACTGAAATTATCTTTACAGTTTCATACACAATTTTTTTCTTCTCAATTCCACAGTAATTACTTGTATATAATTCAAGAATATGAGGTAATGACTAGGCATCATAGATTGTAAAAATATGCATTTATTAATATAATATATTAACATTTCTTTCAATATTACTTTTTCACTTTGAAAATGTGAGTAACTGGGGAAGGGAAGAAGGAAAGCATAGAGGAAGAGTAGAGAGAGAATGAACTTAAAGCATATTTTAACTTTAACCTCTAAAAAGGACTAGATTGACTAAATCCTTGTTAAGATCAGTGGTATAATATTGTATTATAAACTGTGAATCCTTTCTAGTATCCCTAAAATAATAGATGGGTTCTCTTATTTCAAATGGAATTTTCTCAAAAGTTTTAAAAGTTGAGTGATACATAAGTTTCATATTCACTTTCTTGAAAGTTTAGGCATAGATGCATTATTTTCTAGTGGTTATCTTTGAAATAGATGGGAATAACCTTTTTCACACGACATGGAATAAAGGAGATAACTGGGAACACAACAAGCTTATGTGAAGATATTTATCTTATAATTAGAATGTGAGACAACTGCATGAGAAAAAAACATGCCTAATTCCCCTGTGTCGAAGATATAATTATGATATCCAACAAACATATGTAAAATTTTAAATTAAGTTTAAACGTATGTAGAATTGCTATGGAATAGCATATTTTACTTTGTAGAGATATTTGCAATTAAAAAAATTGACTCACCTCATTTCCAACTATATATCATGCAATGATTGACTGATAATTATTATTTTTCTACTAAGAGGGTGAAAATTAATCTTATAGGGTAACTAATGTTATAATGCAAGAAAATTATAACTTTCTACTGGATATCCCTAATGAAATATTTGTTAAAATCATTTAATTTTAGGGGATTAAAAAATAGATTAAGAATAAAAAATCAGATTTAAAAAAAATAGATTAAGAAAATTTTCACAGCAAAATTAGTTAATATTTATTTGCATCAGAATTGATTTCATTTATTATGAAAATTATATTAAAAATAGATGAAGAAACAATATGTGTCAACATTTTTGAGCCTCATGACATATAATTACATTTATTGAAGTCACTGTGTATTCTACAATTTATAATTGTGCAAGATTTTGGTATGAGGAAACTCACTTCCTAGAAAATTATCTTAGTATATAAAAAAACCATCAGTTGTGTTCTTTTTAGGATTTTTGAAGTTTGCAAATGGGTTTAAAATAGAAGGATTCCTAGCAATTAACTTTCTTGCACTCCAGAAATAAAAAATCTAGGAGTTAATTTATTCTAAATGGCATGCTGAGCTTGTTCAGTGGAAATTACTACTGATACAATTTGCCATGTGTGATTATTTTATTAACATGGCATAGTGAGGAAAGGCAGTGGCAAGCATTTAAAAAAAATTAAACAGCACAAGCTTCTGCATTTATTCTTGGTTTCAAAAGAGCTAACTTTTTTAAAATCGAACAACAGTTGACTTAAAATGTTATGTTAGTTTCAGCTGTACAACAGTGATTCGGTTACTTACACACACATATATGTGTAAATAGATATATTCTTATTCAGATTCGTTTCCATTATAGGTCATTATAAAATATTGAGTATAGTTTCCTGTGATATACAATAAGTCCTTGTTAGTTATCTATTCTATGTACAGTAGTGTGTATATGTTAATCTTAGCCTCTTAATTCTTCCCTCACCTTCCTTTCCCTTTTGATAATCGTGTTTATTTTCTATGCCTGTGGGTCTATTTCTGTTTTGTATATAAGTTCATTTGTATCATTTATTTTTTTAGATTCCACATATAAGTGATATCATATATGTATCTTTGTCTGGTTTATTTCACTTAGTATAATAATCTTTTCTACAAATCAGTTTCTACTTCTATAAAATGGTAAAACTATAGTTCAAAGTGAATTTTCTTTATATATTAGATATAGCTTTTAAACTACAATTAAAATAATTAAGAAGGCATGTATTTGCTACAGTGTTTGAAACTTGTTAGGCAATGATAAGTTTACATGTAAGAGTTATGGGAAGTTCCTGTTGTGGCTCAGCAGTAGTGAACCTGGCTAGTATACATGAGGATGTGTGTTTGATCCCTGGCCTCACCTAGTGGGTTGGGGATCTAGCCTTCCTGTGAGATGTGGCGTAGGTCACAGACATGGCGCAGATCCCACATTGCTGTGTCTCTGGTGTGAGCCAGGCCAGCAGCTGCAGCTCCATCATGACCCCTAGCCTGGGAACTTCCATATGTCACAGGTGTGGCACTAAAAAGCAAAAAAAAAGTGACTACTAGATCCTCTAAGTCCTAGAGTATGAATTTTTTTTATTTCCAATAGTTCAGACATGTAGCACTTTTTATGTGGAAATTAAAAGTGAAGAAAGATGAAATCTCTATTAATCTGGAATAAATTAAAGGTAAATAAGTTAAAGCATATGGACTCTGAACACCCCAACTGCCTTGACTCAATTTTGCGTTCAGACCTTTGCTGACTTTTGCCAGAGTGCACCTAGTTGGTTTTCTTTCTCTTTAATCAAGCCACTGTATTATAAAATTCAAAAAATGCTTTTATGCCCCTGATTATTAGTATTAATTGTGTTAAAAATGTTTTTTTCCATTAGTCTCCATGGGATATGTGGTTAAGTATATTGCACTCATTTGGTAAAAATGATGATTTATTAATAAAATTTTCCAAAATAAAATTAAAGATTTCAATTTCCAAAGCATTTTGAAAAACCTGTGTTTTTATATTAGTAAGCTTGTATTTTATATTAGTTGATTAATAATCAGCTGATGATTGGCTGGTGAAGTGAAAAACAGTTTACTCAAACTACATTTGGATGTGGAAGGACATGCAGTTTGATTAAGTCCCATTTATTTATTTTTGTTTTCATTGTCATTGCTCTAGGATGATCATTGATCATTGATCTTAGATGTTGCTGTCATTTATGTCAGAAAGTGTTTGGCCTATGTTTTCCTACAAGAGTTTTATAGTATCTGGTGTTATATCTAGATCTTTAACCCATTTTGAGTTTATTTTTGTGTTTAGAGTTAGAAGTGATCTAATTTCATTCTTTAACATGAGACTGTCCAGTTTTCCCAGCACCACTTATTGAACAAGCTGTCTTTTCTCCTTGTATATTTTTTGCCTCCTTTGTCATAGATTAGTTGACTGTAGGTGCATGGGTTTAATTCTAGGATTTCTATACTATTCCACTGATCTATATTTCTGTCTTCATGACCATTTTGATGACTGTTTTGATGACTATTGCTTTGTAGTATATTCTGAAGTCAGGGAGCCTGATTCCTCCAGCTCCATTTTTCTTTTTCAGGATGTCTTTGTTATTCTTGGTCTTTTGTGCTTCCAAACAACTTTAAAATATTTCATTTGAGTTCTGTGAAAAATGGCTTTGGTAATTTAATAGGGGTTGCATTAAATATGCAGACTGCCTTGGGTAGCACAGTCATTTTGATAACATTGACTGTTCCAATCCAAGAGCGTGGCATGTCTTTCCATCTAATTGTGTCATCTTTGATTTCTTTCATCAGTGTCATAGTTTTCAGAGTACAGGTCTTTCATTTCTTTAGATAAGTTTATTCCTAGGTATTTTATTCTTTTTGATGTGATGGTAAATGAGATTGCTTCTCTAATTTCTCTTTCTGATCTTTCATTGTTAGTATAGAAATGCAGTCAATTTCTGTGTATTAATTTTGTATCCTGTGGCTTTGCCAAATTTATTGATGAGCTCTAACAGTTTTCTGGTAGAGTCTTTAGGATTCTCTAGGAATAGCATCATGTCATCTGCAAATAGTGATAGTTTTACTTCTTCCTTTCCCATTTGAATTCCTTTTGTTTCTTCTTCTTCTGTGAATGCTGTGGCTAGGACTTCCAAAACTATTTTGAATAGGAGTGGCAAGAGCAGATATCCTTCTCTTGTTTCTGACCTCAGTGGGAATTCTTTCAGCTTTTCACCATTGAGAATGATGTTCACTGGGGTTTGTCATATATGGTCTTTATTATGTTGAGGTAGGTTCCCTCCATGCCCACCTTCTGAAGGGTTTTTATCAGAAATGGTTGTTGGTTTTTGTCATAAGGCTTTTTCCATGTCTATTGAGAGGATAATATGGTTTTTATTCTTCAGTTTGTTAATGTAGTGTATCACACTGATTGATTTGCAGATATTGAAGAATCCTTGCATCCCTGGGATACATCCCACTTGATCATGATGTACAATCCTTTTAATGTATTGTTGAATTCGGTTTGCTAGTTATTTAATTGAGGATTTTTGCATCTATGTTCATCAGTGAAATTGGCCTGTAGTTTTCTTTTTTGTGGTATCTTTGGTTTTGGCATCACGGTGATGGTGGCCTCACAGAATGAGTTTGGGAGTGTCTCTTCCTCTGCAATTTTTTGGAATAGTTTCAGAAGGATAGGTATTAGCTCTTCACTAAATGTTTGATAGAATCCACCTGTGAAGCCATCTGGTCCTGGACTTTTGTTTGTTAGAATTTTTTTAATCACAGTTTCAATTTAATTACTTGTGATTGGTCCTTTCATCTTTTCTATTTCATCTTGGTTTAGTCTTGGTAGAATGTACTTTTCTAAGAATTTGTCCATTTTTTCTAGGTTTTCTGTTTTATTGGCATATAGTTGCATATAGTAGTCTCTTAGATCCTTTGTATTTCTGTGATGTCCGTTGTAACTTCTCCTTTTTCATTTCTAATTTTATTGATTTGAGTCCTCTCTCTTTTTTGCTTGATAAATCTGTCTAATGGCTTATCAATTTTGTTGATCTTTTCAAAGAACAAGCTTTTCGTTTCAATTGAAATTTTCTATGCTTCTCTTTGTTTCTATTTCATTAATTTCTGCTACTAAGCAACTAATGGATCACTGAAGAAATCAAGGGAAATTAAAAATTACCTAGAAGCAAATGACAACATAAATATGACACTCCAAAATCTATGTGATGCAGCAATAGAAGTTCTAAGAGGAAAGTTTATAGCAATACAAGCCTACCTCAGGAAACAAGAAAAAGCTCAAATAAACAACCTAAATTTTCATCTAAAGCATATAGGAAAAGAAGAACAGACAAGACCTAAAGTTAGTAAAAGGAAAGAAATCATGCAGTTTATTCTTTATAATTGGCCTAATATCCTGCATAGCCCCCATTACTACGACAACAAGAGGGGAAACATACTCAATGTAATACAAATCGCTAATAATAATCATAGGCAGTACATTCTTTGATATCAATCCTAGGTATAGATATAGATATAGATATGATCTCCCATATCAGGCCAAGGCAATAAAAGCAAAAATAAACAAATGAGACTACATCAAACTAAAAAGCTTTTCTACATTAAAGGAAACCATTACCACAATTAAAAAGGCTACCTACTGAATTGGAGAAATATTTGCAAATCGTATATCCAATAAGGGGTTAATATGCAGATAAAAAATCTGATTAAAAAATAAGCAATAGTTCCCATGACTCAGTGAAAATGAATCTGACTAGCACCCATAAGGATGCAGGTTCAATCCCTGGCCTTGTACAGAATGAGTTAAGGATCTGGCATTGCCATGAGCCATAGTGTAAGTCACAGATGTGGCTTGGATCCTGCATGCCTGTGGCTGGGGCAGAGGCCTGCATCTACAGCTCCGATTTGACCCCTAGACTGGAATCTGCATATGCTATGGTTATGGTGCTAAAAAGACCAAAAAAAAAACCCCAAAAACACACATTTATCTGAGGAAATCATTCAGATAGTTATGGACACATAAAAAGGTGCTCAATACCATTAAGCATTAAGAAAATGGAAATCAGAACACAATGAGCTATCACTCATATCTTTCAGATATCAATAAATATTTTCTGTGAGCATGAGGGAAGATATTTAAACAGAGAGTCTAGCAACTTCTCTACTATGGATAGAGGTTTCTGCCTCTTATATGAATTTAGTAAAGAGCTAGCTTATTTTAGACTGAGTTGGGCAAGGTAGACTCTTGAAGAGGGGTGAGTGGCATGCACACTTTACAAAGGATAGCCTTTCTATTATCATACACAACTAAATGGGTTAGAGAAAAAAATAAAGACTATTTGGCTTAGCAGTAGACAAGTGAATAGGAGAAATCTTCAAAGTAAATCTGCATACGGATATTCTGAGTTTATGACAACTTGCCCCCTTCTGGTTTCAAGAAGTAATGTACATTTGTATAAATGTGTTGCAAAAGTGTTGCAAAAACAAAGTGATCTGAGCCACATCTATGACCTACACCACAGCTCACGGCTACACCAGATCCTTAACCCACTGAGCAAGACCCGGGATTGAACCTGCACCTTCATGAATCCTAGTTGTTACCTGCTGAGCCATAAAGGGAATTGTCTGTTTTTGTTTTATTTTTCTTAACTACTTTATTAGAGGTACGATTGCCTCTGAAGAGGGGAACTAAATATCTGGATTAAGAGATCACGATTTTTATTGTAAACTTTTTCTGTAATTTTAATTTTTGTTTATTTATTTATTTATTTATTTATTTAATTTGCCTTTTTGTCCTTTTAATGCCATGCCAGTGGCATATGGAGGTTCCCAGGCTAGGGGTCTAATCAGAGCCGTTGCTGCCAGCCTATGACAGAACCACAGCAATGCCAGATCTGAGACAAGTCTGAAAACTACACCAGAGCTCATGGCAATGCCAGATCCTCAACCCACTGAGCGAGGCCAAGGATCCAACCGAAACCGCATGGTTACTAGTTCGATTCGTTTTCGTTGTGCCAAGATGGGAACTCATTTTTTCTGTAATTTTTAAAATTGGGTAATGTTCAAGTATTACTTTTTTAAAAATTAACATTTTTATATTGAAAGCATGTTTAACAACAGGAAAATGAAGTTTCACACTGGAGAGCATGCAGGCTATATTCTCACAAAAGAAATCCCAAGTGTTTACGGTGAACTCTATAAAACATCTTAATAAAAAATAATACCAACTCTCTACAAACACTTCATAAAATGAGGAAGGAACACTTTCCAAGTCATTCTATGAGGCCGCTATTACCAAGGTATCAAAACAAAAGCTCAACCTTGTAAATATACTAAAATAACTGAATTTTACACTTTAAAGGAGTGAATTTTATCATGTGCAAGTTATAATATCAATTACCAAATAAGATGTGTTAAACAAATCATAATATGGGAAATAAAGAAAAAATATCTGTGCTCAAGTACAGCCTTTAAATCACCTTTAGAAAACAGAGAAAATAAAGACAAGTAATAGGTAAAAAATCCAAATATTGATAAATAAGTTTCTTTTAATTAAAAGGGAACTGGTAGGGCATGCTTATAAAACATTCATGGAGAGACACATAAGGAAATAATTGAAAATTACATCCATAAAGATTAATTGTAGTTTAAGCAATAACATTAGGTGGTTATGAATCAGTGAGTACTAGAGGGGGAAAAAAAATTATAATCCAAACATTTACAATAAAGGAAAATCCAGGCCCTGATGGCTTTACTGGTGAATTCTGCATCTATTTCAATAATTAATTCTAATTCTTTACAAACTCTTTCAAAATTCAAATGAAGAGGGACGATTTCCCAATTCATTCTATGTAGACAGCATTACCCTGATACTAAAACCAGAATAGAGTAAATGACCAAAGAAAACTAGAGCTTAATATACTTATGAATGTAGTTGTAAAAATCCTCCCAAAACTAACTGAATTTAGCCACATATAAGAAGGCTTGCATACCATGACAGGGTAGGATTTATTCCTTGGATGCAAGGCTGGTTCAACATTTGAAAAATGGAATTCACCACATGGGAAGAAAAACAAAAATCTCACAATTGTATCAATTGTCTCAAAAAAAATTATTGGATAAAATCCAACACCTGTTGATCATTAAAAAAAAAATCAGTTAGTTAAGAGCAGAGGGGAATTCAACTAGTAAAGATTATCTACCAAAAAAAGTGCACTAACATCACACTTAAAATTGAAAGAATTAATTATCCCTTAGTGATTTCATTTAGTATCCTAGAATTAAATGTTACCTATATATTGGACACTGTCTTTATTATCATGTATTGGTTCCCCAAGAAAGAGACCTTGACCTTAGGATTCAAGTGAACATAATTTATTTGGGAAAAGACCTTAGAAAACATGAGCAGGCAAATAGGGTAGTTAGTTGGTCAGGAAATTAATGGAGGCAAATAAATGTGTTATCAAACAAGTTATCAGGAGAAATCAGAGCTTAAAATCCTACTGGGGAAACATGAGAATCAGAAAGTAAACATGTGCCTCGGTTGTCCCACCCAATAGGTGAGAAACATAGGCACATTTACCCACCTTGATCTTTCAGTTACTGGTAGAGGGCTCATCCAAAAGGGTATCATTGCATGGCAATTCCAACCAGCCCAGACTTCTCCCTCCATCCACCAAAGAACATTAGGCAAAAAAGTCAAAGCTGCCTGCAGCCTTAAATTGACTAAGTTTTGCAATCATACAGTACATATAAAACAATATGGCAGGGGCATCAATAGCATTTGTTACTACTCCAATATTTTCACCAGTCTGGTCACCTCCTCTAAACTCTTGGCTCATATGGGCATATCCCCTCCTGACATCACCACTAAGGATTCTAAGGCATCAGAAGCTCTATTTTACTAGAGATTTATTAACCCATATGTCCACCCCACCTTTATTTCTCCTGCAATTTCCCCATTTCATGGAACAGTAATTCCAACCTTGCAATGGCTCAGGACAAAAGGATTGGAGTCACTCCTGAGTCTTCTCATTCTCTCACACTACTCTCTCTGCCCATCCAATCTGTCAACACAATCTGCAGACTTTTCTGTGTATACATGTCTCTACTCAGTGCCCGCCCTTTCCTTGGCTACCACCCTCTCTGAGCTGGAATATGACAATGAGCTTCTAACTTGTCTGTCTTGTTCTGTTGTGATTCCCTTTACAGCATCCAAAAGGATTCTGATTAGAAACTAAAAGCCATAATATTTTTCCTCTGATCAAACAGTCTAGTAGTATTCTATATCACTCGGAATAAAAATCAACATCTTGAAATGCCTACAAGAACCTTCAAAGACATGCACTGAGGATTACCTCTCTAAGCTCATCTATTACTTTCTTATTGGTTCCTACCAGCCAGGCTGAACTCCTGCTGTGCCTTCATATAAAAGCATGATCTCTTTTTGGTGCCCTTGTGCTTGGTCTCTGGCCCCACCTCCTAGAATAGTCTCATCCTATAGCTACTGAGGGGCTCCCTCACCTCCTATCTCTTTGCTTATGATACTTTCCCTGAAAATTCTATATAAAATTTGCAAATCTTCCTCTAGTTCCCAACTTGTTTTCTTATATTTTGTTCTCATAGCAATGACCACTGAATGGAATAATATATAATATTTAAAAGCAATATTTTATATCCTTCTTCAGTCCTAGAAATACATGTTGCAGGTGAGTAGGTTTTTTTTTTCTCTTTTATTCATGCATTTATTCCCCCAAACCTAGAATAGATTTTAGTGCTACTGTGTGTGCACTAAAATATTCATTGTAGGAATGAACTTATTGAATTGTATATTTACTTGAGGATTAACTGGAAGACTCTTGAAAAACAAAGCTTTTATTTCATCCACCACCAGAAAATGCTGGATTTTCAAACGTGTTTGTAGAACACAATGATCATAAAACCAAAAAAGTACATGAAACCAAAAACACCTTGGAAATTTCATTTCTCAAATTTACATTTTTGCATCTTCTTATTACTCTTTTATATTAGTATGTCAGGTTTCATTACACTTTCAGTTACTATTACTGTCGTGGTTTTATAAGAAAAAGTATACCTGGAATGAACCCAAAGGCAAATAAAAAGTAGTATGTGATAAAGGAAACCAAGTGAGGGAAATTTCACTCAATGTCATCATTGTTGCATCTTGACTAGAAAACAATTGTAAGTTATATTTATGTAGCAGTGGACATAATGTTTAGTGCATTTGTTAATAGAGATATTAATAACTATATTAGCATTTTTTCTCTCATATATAAATGTATTTTTTTTCCTTTTGTATGGATTGTGTTGGGTTTATCTGGATAGCTGTAGTGGAGGGGAAAAACAACAAGATTTTGGGAGGTCTACATCAAAATACATATATAGAAAGATTGTCTCTGGATGAATGCCTTTTTTAAAGTAACATGACTATAGAAGAATAGAAGTTACTCACAATATCAGTACTTTTCTTCTGAAATAAAAACAAGTTTATTTCCTACTAAGTGTTGATAGCCAAGGATGATGGTTCCTGACCCATGGTAAACTTGACAAATATGTAAATGGATAACTGAACAAGAATTGTTAGATGTTAAAGATGCTGGCTAGAAAGAAGGAAACTGATGCTGACTATTCCATCAAACAATTATTTTAACAAAATTTGATTAGGACAAAGTAACTTAATCAAATATTTAATCAAATCATTTATTTATTGATAGGACACTGATTTCAGCATTATAAACAGTAAAATATCAAATAAGCAAGGACATGTGTTCAATTATTTGTTATATTATATTTCTTAGTCTCTAGACTAGATGATTTGTCAGTATGTTTGTTTGCTTCTACCTTGGTATACTTTAGGCAGAACATTTAGCTCCTGGGAGTAGATACCAAACAGAGTTTTAACTGAACACACAAGTTTGTAGAAATATATGTTTTTATAAAAGGAATGATGTGAATATAAATAAATTTGCGGTGGCACTAGTTTAAAATTTTCAGTTTACATAGAGTATCATGTGGGAAAACACACTGGGAATGAGGACATGAAAAACTTGGGCATAAAGGGATTAATTCCCAAATATATATAAACAGCTCATACAGATCAATATCAACAAGTCAAACGACTTAATCAACAAATGAGCAGAACAGCTAAAAAGACAGTTTTCCAAAGAAGACATACAGATAGCCAACAGACACATGAAAAGATGCTCAACTTCACTAATTATTAGAGGAACACTAATCAAAATAACAATGAAATATCACCTCACGTCAATCAGAAGAGCAATCATCAAAAGTATACAACCAAGAAACACTAGGGAGGTATGGGAAAAAGAAAACCCTTCCATATTGGTGGAAATGTAAATCGGGAAGCCACTATGGAAAACAGTATTGAGGTTCCTTAAAAAAATGAAAATAGAGTTATCACATAATCCATCAATCCCAGTACTGGGCATACATCCAGAAAACATAAAAAACTAACTTGAAAATATACATACATGCCAGTGTTCATAGCAGCACTATTTACAACAGCCAAGACATGGAAGGAACCGAAACGTCCATCAACAGAGGACTGGATAAAGATATGATACATACATACAATGGAATATTATGCAGCCATAAAAAGAATGAAATAATGCCATTTCCAGCAATGTTAATGGAGCTAGAGATTATGACACTAAAAGAAGAAAGTCAGACAAAGACATTATGACACTAAAAGAAGAAAGTCAAAGACAAGTAACATATGATATCACTTATCTATGCACTTGAAACAGCAATTAGACAAATGAACTTATTTACAACACAGAAATAGGAAAGCAAATTTATGGTTACCAAAGAGGAAAAGAGCAGAAAGGATAAATTAAGAATTTGGGATTAACAGGTACACATTGATACATATAAAATAAACAACAAGGACATACTCTAGAGCACAGGGAAGTATCTTAAAAGATACTGAAGGGAGTTCCCGTCATGGTGCAGTGGTTAACGAATCTGACTAGGAACCTTGAGGTTGCGGGTTTGATCTCTGGCCTTGCTCAGTATGTTAAGGATCCGGTGTTGCAGTGAGCTGTGGTGTAGGTTGCAGATGCTGCTCGGATCCCGTGTTGCTGTGGCACTGGCATAGGCCGGCATCTTCAGCTCTGATTAGACTCCTAGCCTGGGAACCTCCATATGCCACGGGAGCGGCCCTAGAAAAGTCAAAAAGACAAAAAAAAATATATTGAATATCTTTTAATAACCTATGATGGAAAAGAATCTGAAAAAAATATATATATATAACTGAATCACTTTGTTGTGCACCTGAAACACTGTAAATCAATAACCTTCAATTAAAAAAAAATCCAGAGTGTACTTGTGGCTCTGGTCACTTCTGTAGTGTGGGTTCAATCCCTGACCCAGGAACGTCCATATGCCACAGGCATGGCCAAAAATTAAAAAATAAAGAAATAAATGAATTTCAAGAAAAAAAAGAAATTGGGGGTAACAAAGGAAGCTCAGGTCATAAGGAATAAGGGATGAAAATATAGAGGAAAATTTTAACTAGAATGTTGCATGTTTGCCTGTGGCTCTATTGTCACCAATCTTTATGTATACCACTGAAGACTCTTTACAATGTTACTCAGAAAATCCTTGAGCACAGTAATGTGCCTACTCCATCTTTCACAGCATGGTTTGGAAGCTTCCTGTACTAATGGGTGGAATAGATACTTAGAAATTATGATACTATTTTGTTATATGTTTTAATTACTTCTGGAAGAACATAAAGTCTTTGAATTATTAGTGAGGATGCTTTTACTTATCCTCCAATCATATCATAGCTCTTGTTTTAACCCAGGACATTAATATAAACCAAATGTAATGTGTATTTACTAGCCTTGGTCATAATAAGTTAAAAGGATTTTACCACAAATTAACTCCATAAAACTGAGAATTTCTTAAAATGAAAAGCTTCTTGTTGTCTATTCTCTGGATTAATGCTAGAAACAATTTCTGAAATCAATCACTAGTCTCTTGAAAACAGAACAATAAATTCCTTCCCAGAACATATTTGCTTTTTCTTTCAGACAGTCTCATTATCTTAAAAAAAAAAATGTGTCGTGGGAGGTGGGATGGTTTTGAGTTTATACACAACATCATCCCACAGGGCACCAAGCTGGTTAATAGAAACACTGCTAAAATTTACAGCAGTACAGGATTTTCCCTTAGGCTATAAATAATACATTACTTTGGTGTTTAATTCAATGCTGACAAGAAGAAGAATGAGTTGGCATCCATATGGCAAATATTAACTACATTTCTAGCTATTGTTGCACTTAAATATTTAAGGCCTTATTTATAGATTGCAATAAAATGAAGAAATTAATATATTGAATATGAAATTGTAAACAAGATCATGTGCAGTAAAGTCATTATAAAATATTTCCTCTCTAACAAATCTGTCTTGTCTGATTAACAGAGAAACTGCAAAAGCATAGCATAGCATAATTATCAAGAGGCAGAATTTATCTCCTTGCAAATAATTGGCATCTTGATGTAGGTATTGTTCAGGTGAGACTGCATGGTGTGGTGTTACAGTGTTAAAAATTGCTTGGGTATTCTCAGTGCTGCCAATTCATTGCACATACAACAGGGAGAATAATAACTATCCTATATTGATAGTACCTTTATAATAATTGAGATATATTTATAAAAGAATGTGTAAATTATAAAATACTTTTTTTCTTTTTGGAAGTTCCAGAGCTGAGAGTCAAATCGGAGCTGCACCTGCAGGCCTATGCCACAGCCACAGCAAAGTTGGATCCTGGCTACATCTGCAATACATGGTATAGCTTGTGGCAACACCAGATCCTTAACCGAGTGAACAAGGCCAGAGATCGTACCTGCATCCTCACAGTGTGTTCTTAACCCACTGAGCCACAATGGGAACTCTGGTTATAAAATATTTTAATGGTAATTTTTTTATTTGCTTCTTTTATATGGGTTATGATTCTTAGAGAGAAAGATCTGTATTCTCTCCATATTTACAAACTTTCCTAGAGTCTTATATGTTAGAAATTATCATTCAATATTTATTAAATGAATAAATGCAAAAAAGAATAAGCAAGTAAAAAAAAAGTAATTCTGATCACTGTGTTATGTTTTCCAAATTATACAGTGAAAAACTTCACTATTGTTAGCAAAGCCCATGAAAACTTTTATTCTTTTTCATCTAAATCATAAAATGGATTTTTATTACCAATAGAAATAAAGTTATCCTGTGCATTCTAAAGTGCTTTTGAAATAGGTTTAATATCATTCTTCTTCTGTATTTATATTTCATGCTATTTTGGACACTGTATTGTTGTGAGAGGCTGAGGGATTGTTATGCTTTACAGAGATTCTCATAGATAGTATTTCATCTTAATTTTCTGGGTAAGGAAGCTCTTCAGTGTAATCCACTAGAAAGTGGATTCACATGAACTTGTTATTACAGCTGGACTTGCCAGGTATTAGCTGTGAATTCTGAGCAAGTTATTCTTCATTAATCATTTTAGAATACTTGTATTTCTTACCTTATTCACCTAGAAGGTTTTAAGTATCAATTGGGCCAATATGAATAAAGGGACATGACAAAATACACACCTAAATAGAGATAAAAGCAATTATTAATATTAGACATCACAGGGTCTCTGGTTTTAGATTCTATTTTTAGCATCATTTACATTTTTAGTTTATCTTAAATATTGTAGATTTAGGAGTTCTCACTGTGGCTCAGTGGTTAACAAATCTGACTAGGAACCATGAGGTTGTAGGTTTGATCCCCAGGCTTGCTCAGTGGGTTAAGGATTTGTTGTTGTGATGACCTGTGGTGTAGGTCGCAGACACAGCTCAGATCTTGCATTGCTGTGGCTGTGGTGTAAGCTGAAGACTACAGCTCCGATTGGACTCCTAGCCTGGGAACCTCCATATACCGCCAGTGCAGCCCTAGAAAAGACAAAAAGACCAAAAAAAAATATTGTAGATTTATTTAACATCCAACTTGAAGCTATACATGAGTTTGTGGTCAAGATTAATTATTAGTTTAATATAGCTAAAGGTAATGCATGATTAAAAACATATTCTTGAGAGTTCCCACTGGGCTCAGTGGTAATGAACCTGAGTAGTACCAATGAGGGTAAGGGTAGGATCTCTGGCCTCACTCAGTGGGTTACAGATCCAGCATTGCCAAGAGCTGTGGTGTAGGTCACAGACACGGCTTGGATCTGGCCTTGTTGTGGCTGTGGCATAGGCTAGCAGTTGTGCCTCTGATTCTGACCCCTAAGCCTGGGAACTTCCATATGCCACCAGTGCAGCACAAAATTAAAAAATAAATAAATAAATAAATAAATAAATAAATAAAATTCCTGATTTCGAAAAGGATTAAACAAAAAAATTATCATGGGAAGAGCAAGCCATTTTATTTATTTTTATTTATTTATTTAGTTAGTTAGTTAGTTACTTTTTCTTCTTAGGGCCACACCTACAGCATATGTAAGTTCCCTGGCCGGGGATCAAATCAGAACTACAGATTCTGCCTATGTCATAGCCACAGTAACTCTGGATCTGAGCAGTGTTTGTAACCTACACCGTAGCTCATGGCAAGAATAGATCTTTAACCTACTGATCAAGGCCAGGGATTGAACCCATATCTTCAGGGATACTAGTAGGGTTTGTTACTGCTAGCCAGAATGGGAACTCCAAGCAAGCCATTTTAAATGTGATTTTTTACCAAGGATAAAAATGTAACAGATATAAATTTAAAAATAATATAATGTTATGCCACTTCTGCTGTCAAAATACCTTGTCTGTGACCTAAAATAAAATATATGATAAATAGATTATTTATATTTAATAGATTGTTTAGATTATAATTATTTTAATAAATAGATTATTTATGTTAACAAAATAACATTATTTTCACTATATGTTCTATTCATGTCCCCAATCCTTTGAGTAGTTTCTCAATTAATGTTCTGTTAAAACTGAACTAAATTACATTAAAATCACGAAGTTCATAGTAGCTCTATCACTTTCCAAATACAAGAATATGTTGGAAATTTTACATATTTACATATAATCACTTTTATAAATACCAAATGGCTACTTAATATTGCTTTTAATATTTTTCTTCAAATAAAATATTTTATTAATTCCCATTACTTATTCTTCTTGAAAAACAAATAATTTCACATATAAAAAACATAATCCAAAATAATTCCCCAGTTTGAATTATTGTAGCATTATATTCCCAAATGATGCATTAATAGGGTATAAAAAGGTTTATTACTCACATAATATGACTTTTTGGGAGAGCAGCCTGGGTCCCAAGTAGTCTGAAAATAGCTGTAGAGAACAGTCAGGAGTGATAGCTTAGGGTTTTATGTTATCTAGGGGGTGGAGCTAGAGTAAGTTTCCTTTACATGGATCATGGCTTCCATGGTGTGAACTTCCCATCAGTACTAAAAAATCGCCCCTCAAAAAGCATCTATCAGCTAATTCGGATGTGGGACATTAGGGGGAAGAGGAGTCATGGGGCTTGGAAAGTGTAAACAGTCAAACATTAATGATAGAATAAGATAATTTATTAAAGTTAACCTGTGATGCTTGACCAAAGATTGAAATATGTCATGCTTCATTTAATTGAATTTGAACTTGTTTAAGTAAGCCATTATGGTGTTCAAGAGGCCGATAGCTTGAGGCTGGAACAGAAGGTGACAGTTCCACTGAACCCTTTATTTAAGAGCCCAACATGGTATATTTTGGAAAGTTAAATGAGTGGCTGGGTAGCTATCAATAACTCCTAGAACTTCAAAGGAGATAATTCATATCCTGATCAGTTCTAGAACTATAGTAGAATGTATAAGGACTTGTGTGACCTAGATTTATATTTTGTGTATCTGAAAGGCAAGAGATTCCTAGAATTTTCTACCCCAGAGGTAGAAAGCTTGGATAAGGAATTAATGTAGTTTCCACTGAACAGACTCACATAGCCAAACCATTGGCAATAGCTTAAGAGTCTATAAAAATGTGCAAATGGATCTTTATATAGAGAGAGCATCAATTGCTAAGATGACAGCCTGAAGTTTGAGGAACTGTGCTCATAAATGTGTTCCTATCATTTATCAGGGACATCTCAAATGGTTAAGAAATAAGACAGCTCTTCAGCAGGCCCCATGACATGTGACTATGTCACTGTCATCCATTAAGTACACAAATTCCTTCTGTTGCTCATGTAGTTCATCCCAAACGACCAGCAAGAGGTCTGGGGGAGGACTCCTCTCCAGCAGCGCTATGGCATCTCACAAAGAACTGAAGGTCAGGTGAGATCACAACTTCTTGGAGGTGTGATCAGCAGAGGAGCTAGCTAGTTACCTCTTACATTTTAGCCAGGAGGACCTGATGTGCAGAGTCCTGATATCATGTCCTGAAGTATAAAGGGAAATTGAATATATAGCCTATAAGATTTATAGGTTAGCCTATAACTTCAGGTCAGCCTGGGAAATCTGTTTCAGGAGAATAAAGTGTGAGTCCATAAGACAAGGGACCATGGTGGGCAGTGCTTTCAACTAAAAGTTTTTGACTTCTTATAGCCAGATGGTCAGGAGACACCTGAAGGCATGAGAGGAGACTGCTAAACCTTGTATAATGGAGGAGTCTCTGGAGATATGAATGGGAATAACTATATATTATGGCAATTGGGGCAGATTCTAGATCCTTTTGAAGTGGTGTGATTTGCAAATGAAAGTATAAATGGGCTTAAGCAAAATTTGTGAAGAGTAATATGTTACCTCTGAAACCAAAGGCCTAAAAGATGTTGAGGTAGTTTTAATGTTAATAATCCTAAATGAGTTGCTAGTTCTTTCTTAAAAATGTCAGGGATTGAGCTGCCTACAAGCTGCCGAAGAGCTTTTTTTGCCTTTCTTATTTTATATCTTGAATAAGACATATGTAATACGTATTACACTCTTTCACCAGTTAAAAAATTTGAAAAAATTTGAGTTATGCTTCCCTTCTCCTCCTCCTTCTTTCTTCTTCTTCTTCTTTTTTTTTTTGGCCTCACCAGTGGCAGTTGGAAGTTCCCAGGCAAGGGATAGAATCCATGCCACAGCAGTGACCAGAGCCCAGAGCCCAGAGCCACTGCCATGACAATGCAACATCCTTACCTTGCTATGCCACAAGAAAATTCCATTCTTCCCTTCTTTTGATTTTTCAGTTCCAACACTGATTCATTCTATCATAGCAATAAGGCTCTTCCTGAGCCTATGATTTCAGTCCCTAAATTATACCATGTTGAAAATCTTCTGATGGATGTGTAGGAAGTGTTAAATTCATGAACAAGGGGAACACAATGTTGTTTTCATTAATATCAGTGGGCTTAATTAATAAAAATTTATATTCACTTTTCTGAACCCTACTTGTTCTGTTAGAGTTATATCTGATTTTGAGTAACATATATTCCTAAATTTTATGGGTTATTTGCCCTCTTGGAATATAAATATTTAAGCAATTATGATAATATGCTTTTGTTACAAGCATCTTGGGCTAAACTTATAAATCTTATATCCTGCTGTTTTCCCCACTCCACATCGATTTGCATCTGGAAATCCTATTATACTACCTTAAATATGCTCATATGGCTTTAAATAAATAACCATAAAAGCTAAAGTTGAATAAGTTATTATATAAAATTATGAAAAAATTAAGAGTTAAAACTGATTTTACTTAAGTAACATGCAAGGAAACACACAATAAAAAGAGTTCACTGAGTATATCACTAAGGGATAAAGCCAAAGATTTTATGAACAGGAAGATGAAGGGTCATGATATATTAATTGGAGTTGAAAAGTCTGCAGTTTGGATGAGGTGGAAAAGATACCAGTTTTACATCCTTTATTCAAACAAGTCCCATTGTTCATCAGCCAGAGAAGACTATTCCTTTAGGTCTGCTGAGGATCTGGTATGTGAACTCACTAAAAGTGTCTAGTCATGGCTCACTCTCATCTGGAAGTTGCCTAAAGTTCATCCCTATTTAAGAGCTTGAGCAGATTAAAACAACATTCTTTTTGTTTGTTGGTTCAATCTCCTAGACAAGTGCTTCTGTACATGAACATCATTCTTATTATAAATTCTGACATTTTCTCATTAACCACACTGCTTTTAAGTTCACCCAATGTAAGAGATCCTCAGTTCTCACCTAGATAGATTTCTAACTGGTTTCCCAGTTTATATCCTTGTTCCCTTACAAAAATGATCATTTTGGAAACCTAAGATAAATCACGTCACTTCCCTCTTCAAAAATCCAGCTCTGACTCCTCATTTAACTCAGAGTAAAAACAAAATTTATTGAAATAGCTTGAAATACTAAAAATTCTCTATACTACCACCCCATTATAACTGAATTTATCCTACTGTCCTCTATCACTTACTTGTCCCCCCAAATCTTATTTTTCCCAATACTACTACTTACTAAGGGCTTTGATTTAGCTGTTCCCACTGACTGGAACCATCCCCATAATATCTCCTAGGATTTCTCCTTCACCTTGTTCCAGACCTCTCTCAGGTATCATCTTCTCTAAAGAGGTTAATTTGATGATCCTACATAAATTTGCAAATCACTCATTGTGTACCCAATTTTCTCCTAGAAAAATTCATCATAATTACATTTTCAAATATACTGTATAATTTACTTATCCATACATCTATTTATTATGTATTATGCATTTCTTACCTCTCTGTAAAAGAATTTTAACTAAGCAGAAAGTATAGGTGTATGCTTTCTGTTATGTTCACAAATATATCTCAAGCATAAAGTAAGCAATCAATAGATATTTAAATAATCATTGATATTTAACGCAGTAGCATATATTACATCATAGCATAAATCTCAAAATTTAAATAACTGAAATTTTATTCTTTGGCAATAAGACAATACAATGGAAAAGAAATAAAAAAATACCAAGAAAAACTACCCCAGTTTCAAATTTATTAAATAAACAAGTCTTGTTAAATGAATAAAAAATAAATTAACAATAACATAAACCTAACTTAATCTTTTTTTTCCCTTAGAAGCACTTTTTTATGGTTTTATATTGAAAACTTGTGGTTGAAATTTGACATTTGCAGTTAGTCTTTGGTGAGCAAATTTATATCCAGTGTCACAGTTGATTTTTTCCCAAATTTTATGCTTTTATTTCCTTTTAACTTTACCCAAGTATTTCTGAATTGTTTTTTGTCTTTTATTATCATTTTTCATAGTTTTTTCCCCAGAATGATTTTTTTCTACTGTACAGCATGGTGACCCAGTTACACATTACATGTACACATATTATTTTTGCACATTATCATCCTCCATCATAAGTGACTAGACATAGTTCTCGGTGCTACACAGCAGGATCTTATTGCTAATCCATTCCAAAGGCAATAGTTTGTATCTATTAACCCCAAGCTCCCCAGTCACCCCACTCCCTTCCCCTCCCCCTTGGCAACCACAAGGCTATTCTGCAAGTCCATGATTTTCTTTTCTGTGGAAAGGTTCATTTGTGCTATATATTAGATTCTAGATATAAGTGATATCATTTGGTATGTATCTTTATCTTTCTGACTTACTTGACTCAGTACGACATTCTCTAGTTCCATCCATGTTGCTGCAGATGGCACTATGTCATTCTTTTTGTGGCTGAGTAGTATTCCATTGTGTATATATACCACATCTTCCTAATCCAATCATCTGGCAATGGACATTTGGGTTGCTTCCATGTCTTGGCTTTTGTGAATAGTGCTGCAGTGAACATGCTGGTGTATGTGTCTTTTTTAAGGAATGTTTTGTCTGGATATATGCCCAAGAGTGGGGTTTCTGGGTCATATGGTAGTTCTATGCATAGATTTCTAAGGCACCTCTGTACTGATCTCCATAGGGGCTGTACCAGCTTACATTCCCACCAACAGGGCAGGAGGGTTCCCTTTTCTCCACAACTCCTCCAGCACTTGATATTTGGGGACTTATTAATAGATGGCCTTTCTGACTGGTGTGAGGTGGTATCTCATGGTAGTTTTGATTTGCATTTCTCTAGTAATCAGGGATGTTAAGCATTTTTCCATGTGCTTGTTGGCCATCTGTATATCTTTGGAGAACAGTCTACTCAGATCTTTTGCCCATTTTTCCATTGGGTGGTCGGCTTTTTTTGCTGTTGAGTTGTATAAGTTGCTTAAATATTCTAGAGATTAAACCCTTGTCCGTTGCATCATTTGAAACTATTTTCTCCCATTCTGTAAGTTGTCCTTTTGTTTTCTTTTGGGTTTCCTTTGCTGTGCAAAAGCTTGTCAGTTTGATTAGGTCCCATTGGTTCATTTTTGCTCTTATTTCTGTTGCTTTGGGAGACTGACCTGAGAAAACATTCATGAGGTTTATGTCAGAGAGTGTTTTGCCTATGTTCTTTTCCAGGAGTTTGATGGTGTCTTGCCTTATATTTAAGTCTTTCAGCCATTTTGAGTTTATTTTGGTGCGTAGTGTGAGGGTGTGTTCTAGCTTCATTGATTTGCATGTACCTGTCCAGGTTTCCCAACAATGCTTGCTGAAAAGACTGTCTTTTTCCCATTTTATGTTCTTGCCTCCCTTGTCAAAGATTAATTGACCATAGGTGTCTGGGTTTATGTCTGGGTTCTCTATTCTGTCTCATTGGTCTGTATGTCTGTCTTGGTACCAGTACCTCACTGTCTTGATGACTGTGGCTTTGTAATATTGCCTGAAGTCTGGGAGAGTTATGCCTCCTGCTTGGTTTTTGTTCCTCAGGATTTCTTTGTCAATTCTGGGTCTTTTGTGGTTCCTGAGGATTGCTTTGGAAATTCTGGGTCTTTTTGCTTCCATATAAATGTTTGGATTGTTTGTTCTAGTTCTGTGAAAAATGTCCTGGGTAATTTGGTAGGGATAGCATTGAATCTGTAGATTGCTTTGGGTAGTATGGCCATTTTTACAATATTGATTTTTCCAGCCCAGGAGCATGGAATATCTTTCCATTTCTTTACATCCTCTTTAATTTCCTTGATGAATGTTTTATAGTTCTTGGCATATAAGTCCTTTACCTCCTTGGTCAGGTGTATTCCCAGGTATTCGATTTTTTGGGGTGCAATTTTACAACGTATTGCATTTTTGTATTCCTTTTCTAATATTTCATTGTTAGTATACAGAAATGTGACTGATTCCTGAATGTTAATCTTATATCCTGCTACTTGGTTATCATTTCAAGTAGTTTTGGGGTTGAGTCCTTCAGGTTTTCTATAGATAGTATCATGTCATCTGCGTGCAGTGACAGTTTTACCTCTTCTCTTCCTATCTGGATGCCTTTTATTTCTCTTGTTTGTCTGATTGCTGTGGCTGGGACTTCCAGTACTATGTTGAATAACAGTGGTGAAAGTGGGCGTTCTTGTCTTGTTCCAGATTTTAGTGGGAAGGCTTTCAGCTGTTCTCCGTTGAGTATTATATTTGCTGTGGGTTTGACATAAATGCCTTTGATTATGTTGAGGTATGTTCCCTCTATACCCACTTTGGTAAGAATTTTGATCATGAATGGATGTTGGGCTTTGTCAAGTGCTTTTTCTGCATCTATTGAGATGATCATGTTGTTTTAGACTTTTCTTTTGTTAATGTGGTGTATGACATTTATTGATTTGCATATGTTGAACCATCCTTGTGCACTGGGATGAATCCCATCTGGTCTTGCTGTATTATCTTTTTTCTATGTTGTTTGATTCAGATGGCTAGATTTTGTTGAGAAGTTTTGCATCTATATTCATCAAAGATATTGGCCTATAATTTTCTTTTTTGTTGGTATCTTTGTCTGGTTTTGGAATTAGGGTGATGGTAGTATCATAGAATGTGTTTGGAAGTGTTCCTTCTTTTTCAACCTTTTGAAAAAGTTTAAGGAGGATGGGTATAAATTCCTCTTTGTATGTTTGTACCTGTGAAGCCATCTGGTCCTGGGCTTTTATTTGTAGGGAGTGTTTTTATGAGATATTTAATTTCATTTCTAGTGATCAGTCTGTTCAGTTGATCTATTTCTTCTTGATTCAGTTTTGGCAGGCTATAAGTCTCTAGAAAGTTGTCCATTTCTTCCAGGTTGTCAAATTTGTTGGCATACAATTGTTCATAGTATCATCTCATGGTTTTTTGTATTTCTGTAGTATTCGTTGTGACTTTTCCTTTTTCATTTCTTATTTTGTTTAATTGGGTTTTTTCCTCTCCTCTTCTTGGCAAGTCTACTCAGAGGTTTGTCAATTTATTTACCTTTTCAAAGAACCAGCTCTAGGTTTTATTGATTTTTCTATTGTTTTTTTTAATCTTTATTTTATTGATTTCCTCTTTGATCTTTATGATTTCCTTCCTTCTGCTGACTTTAGGTTTTGTTTGCTCTTTTTCTAATTCATTTAGCTGTTGGGTTAAGTTGTCAATTTGAGATTTTTCTTCTTTTTTGAGGAAATCAGGTATTGCTATGAACTTTCCTCTGAGCACTGCTTTTGTGGCATCCCATAGATTTTGAGTTGATATGGTTTTTTGATGTGTATTTTTTTAATATTTGCGCAATTAATTTCTAGAAATAATGCACTGTGATTAAATAATGTAGTCTCAACTACTTCTGTTTTCTATAAACACTGTTTATTGCTTGATAATTACTTTTTGGAAGTAAATATTCTAATGGCCACTTGAGAAGACATAGTGACTTCTGCATAGTTGAATTGGGCAATAGATTTGAAAGGGTGATAACATATGCTTAATTGTATTTAATACATTTTTTTTTCTTTTTAGCGTTGTACCCAAAACATATGGAAGTTTTCAGGAGAGGAGTCTAATTGGAGCTACAGCTTCCAGCCCACACCACAGCCACAGCAATGCAGGATCCAAGCCACTTCTGCAACCTAGATCACAGCTCATAGCAATGCTAGATCCCTGATCCACTGACTGAGGCCAAGGATTGAACCCACATCCTCGTGAATACTAGTCAGATTTGTTTCTGCTGTGTCACAATGGGAACTCATTATTTGGTGTTTTGAAAAAAAACATGTGAATCCAAATTACAATTTTGTATTAAAAATATTAAATTAAAAATTAAATTAGATTAAATTTTCAAAAAGTGTCAGTATTATTTGTAAGAACCAAATTGTTAATAGGAACAAAAGTCAAGTTTGTTAAACATTTTAAAAACAAACATCCCTGATTTATGCAAATATGAATGAGAGATATTGTTTCTCCTTTGAAACCTGGTATCTTAATGCACTTATAAAATAAATATAATGTCTTCACACTCATTTTTATTTGTACAAATATATTTAATAGCTAAAATTAAGCTTTTGAGTTTTGGACTAATATGAGGAAAGACTTTGTTAATTAACTCATATCTCTGCTTTCCTCAAAAGCTGTAAAAAATTTTAAAAAAATCATGGCATGCAAGTAACATATATAATTAATAAGGGAGAGTATAAGCAACAGAACAGAGTCTCTAGAAGTAAAATTCAAGGAATAAGTCTTCAATTCTAATTGAACTATAGATATAAAATTAGGCTTTAAATGGTGTGTGTGTGTGTGTGTGGTTTTATATTACATTGTATACATTATCTGCAACATGACCCATATATTCTTGGAATTAAACAATCACCATATATTACATAGCTTTGCAATGGCACAAATGAAAATCATTTTTTTTTCAGTATTAAATGAATTTTATTTTTTCCATTATAGTTGGTTTACAGTGCTCTATCAATTTCTACTCTATGGCATAGTGCCCAGTCACACACACATGCACACACACACACACACTCATATATATATTCTTTTCTCACATTATCCTCCATAATATTCCATCATAAGTGACTAAATAGAGTTTCTTGTGCTATACAGCAGGATCTCATTGCTTATCCACTCCAAATGCAATAGTTTGCTTCTACTCACTGCAAACTCCCAGTCTATACCACCCTCTCCCCCTCCCTTTGGCAACAATAAGTCTCTTTTCTGTCAAAACATTCACTTGTGCCACATATTAGATTCCAGATATAAGTGATATCATATGGTATTTTTCTTTCTTTCTGAATTACTTCACTTAGTATGAAAGTCTCTATTTCCATACACCATTTTCTTAGTACATTTATTTTTCCTCAAAATTAGCCCATGGCTTATTCAGTTCCATATTACATTGTATCTTTTTAGGCCCTATTTCTCACAGATGTACAATGGAATATATTTCTGCTTTGCTACTTCTTTTACCTTCATTGAAATTCACAGGAGATAATTATTATCCACTCAGTAGATGAACAAATATTTCCTTGAAAACACTGACTGACTTAACTGAATGGGAAAATTTATGTAAAATCTAGACCTGAGCACTAAGAGGTTGGCATTGGAAAGATGGATTAAATGATTATATATAAATTAAGAGAAAGTATATAGTAATTATTATTATCATTGTTATAAAAGAATTAGCATTTAGTGAGCACTTGCTGGATGTTTTGATAAACAGCTTTATGTGAAATATTTCATATTTGATGGGCGGGATTTAAAATATATTCTGTTTGAATCTTAACCTATTTTACTCTAAACTAAAATATCACCTTCCATTTCTACAGAAGACCAATTGCTAAGAAGCTCACTTTTTAACTAAAGATTGCACTGAATTTCAGTTCTCATTTATAATTTGAGTGTGCATTACACGTAACCAGATTAAGTTAATGGGAGAATTGATAAAAAGGAGATTATATTTTACATGAGTTTTTCTTTCAAAATTCAACTCATGAAGCAATATTCACCTGTAATAAAACTTGTCATGGAATACGAACATGCCAGATTAAAATAATTTGAAAAGTTCAACCCATCCAGTTTTTCTGTAGTGTTAAAATAGGATGCTCTGTGTGTGTGTCTGTGTGTGTGTGTATGTTTGAGAAATAGATGAAGTTATTCTTTTGTGTTGGGTAGCCATAATGAATGAAAAAAAAAAACCCTAAAAAACAATAAAATTAACAATCAAATTCAGAATGTTTTTTCCAGCTATTATATATCCCCAGGGATAAGATCAGTTGTGGAAACTACTGACTCATGTGTTTGATCTTATTTATTCTCATACAACTCATTACAATCTCATACAACCCCTCATTAAAAGGAGAAATTATTTGCATATTCTTTTATTTCATCGTGTATTTGGCCATTTTTTCCTCCATCCTCTCCATAATTTCAGGATGCCTTTTTCATCAGTTAAAACATATGTTGAGAAATACTATATCAGGTTTATAAAACAATGTAATCTCTTAACTCTTGGCCTTTAAGCATATGTGATACCACTATTACTGTAATATTCAAACTCCTAAGTGTATAGAGACAATTTATTTAGTAGAAACCAATCTATGATTTGGGAAAGTGGGAAAATAAAGGAGAGGATTAGTTCATCAATGACAGAATCTGAAGGGAAATTACACCAAGGGACAAGGTAATTAGTGCTATTATTTTGTTAGAGCATCTTAGTACTGGAACTCCACAAATGGGAAAGGATTTTTAATTTAGTACGTTCTCATAGGAGAATATTTGAAGGGACAGATAGATCAGAATATTTCATTTTTAACGATATTATTAGAAAAGATGGAAGGGGGAGAAAATTAGAATAAAATCCTAGTTGATTAGTTTCAAGATTTCTAAAAACTTCCCAGATTAGAGTCATCTATTTTGTTATGGAAAAATGTGCAAACAAATATCCCTTGAGACACTACACAGGGGTCATGCCATATTAATTCAAGGTGAATTCAGCCAAGATTCAAAAGGATGCAAATTACTCTCAATTTGTCATTAAGGGTGATTAGCAAAGAGTTTGTGGAGAATGGCATGCTGTAAATTTAGGTGCTTTAGTCCATAGATCCAGAACTCTGTATTATGCACATTCTAATGGGCCAGACATTGTGATAAGATCATGTTATGAACTAAAAGGAAATTTTAATAAGCCTAGAGACTACAATTAAAATGGCAGTCTCCTCTTTTTTTTTTTTTTTTTCCCTAATTGTCCTTGAAAATGTGCTGTTTGAATGTGTATTTTGCTCTGGATAGGATCTAAACTCATCTCTTTTCACTAGAAATCAAGTGCTTAAAAGAGATACTGTCATCTGGATAAGCCACCTTTCCAACAGCTTTTTTTAAATGAAAATATGGACCAAAATTGCTAAAAGATAGAGACCATTCTAGTGCACTCTACCTGCATAAACTGTCACACACTGTTAATAGCCATTCTCCCTGGGTCATCCCTATGTTTATCTATCAGGCCACACATTCCTTTGCAAAGGAATATTTTCTATGCAAAATGTGAATCATATCTCACAAGAAGTTTTACATAGTTCCTTACCAAAATATGATCACAGTACTTATACTGATTGGCACTTTGCCTTATCTCCTCCCAGATTTATCATAATTTTTTTAGGTTAATAAACATAGCTGCCTTGTTTTATTCCAATCGTCACCCAAAACTCAATTGTGTAGATAGGATATGATGTATGTAATCATTCCTCTTGTGAATAATATATGTTTTTTGCATGGATTAGCTTTTATAGAAATGCTGTATTGACTATATTCATACGTATAACCTATGCTCTATTATATATCAAATAAATATTTCTAATGGAAATTGCTGAATACTAAAATATATGCAATTACCATGTGGGGATACAAATAAATTAATTTTAAAAATTGGGACTAATTTATATTCTTATCATCAACAAGGGATACTTCTAATCCTGCCTCTAATATCTTCCCCACAGTGCATTCTAACTGCTTTTTAAAATAATTTTGCCAGTATTTTCACTTTAAAAGATTTCTCTATGTATTAATTTACATTTTTAGTATTTTAGATGGTTGAGAATAATTTCAAGTATTTATTAACCATATATATATCTTTGACAAATTATCTTCTGCTTTATTTTCACTGATATTTCAGGCCTATGGTGCAAAGAATTTTAATTAAACATTACTTTGCTTCTGAATAAATGGCAAGAATTCAGAAACACATGTATTTGGACACTTAAGGGAGATTGTGACTATAACTCAAGGTCAACAATGTACATTAATATTTTGCTGTCTCATGTTCTGGTGGTACACTTAACTTTCAACCAAATGTTGGGAATTTTGCAAAAAGAAACAGAGGTCAGGGAGTTCCCATCGTGGCACAGTGGTTAACGAATCTGACTAGGAACCATTAGGCTGCGGGTTCAATCCCTGGCCTTGCTCAGTGGGTTGGGGATCTGGCATTGCCATGAGCTGTGGTGTGTGTTGCAGATGCAGCTTGGATCCCACGTTGCTGTGGCTCTGGTGTAGGCCAGTGGCTACAGCTCCAATTCCTCCACATGCCATGAGAGCAGCCCAAAAAATGGCAAAAAAAAAGAAAAGAAAAGAAACAGAGGCCAGGCTGGAGAATTAAGCAGGGGCCAGTCCAAGTAGTAGCTGGTAAAGCATATTAAATAGTATTGGCTTCAGTTAATTCAGTTATATTAGGTGGACAACCAAAATATATTCAGAAGAAGTATATATATCATGATTAGATGATTAATTTTAGAAGTTCATATATGCTAAAAATAGAGAGTGGGTTGTATATGATTAGGATGGGAAATGGACTGGAAAAAAAAGTTTGACCTGTCAGATAAATTAAGTGGGTGACTTGAAGTATACTAGAGACAATGGAGACTGAGAGAGTGGGGTTGGGTTTGGACAGATTTTGAAAAAATTGATCAGCAGATTTTGATTGAATGTGGACTGAGAAGGAGAGTAAGAATTAAAAGTGACATCTTACTTTATGATTGCTTAAGTGTATTATTTATTGAAATGAAAAAATTTAGAGTAGTATACAGAACAAGTTAAATGTGTAGACACTTGGATATATCTATATGAGGGATGTCTGAATCTTATTTTATTATTCTGTAGGAAATATGCATAACTACATCAAAGTAGATTATTTCTTATCTTTACAGAGTTCATTTTTAATCATAAGTTGTTATATAATTGTATTCAATGAATTAGGTGTATTGTTAGATTGAATTATATGGTTTAAGCTTCATTTTAAAATAAGTATTTTCCATTAAACCAATGATATTATTGTCTATTTTATAAAGTCATTATCCAATTTACTTTCTTAGATATCTGAATATGGAGGACACAAAAGTGAAAGTCTACAGAATTCTAAATAATAACCTTTACAGAATCAAAGTTTTATATTTTTTCTAGTCTTTTTTTGTTTTTACAATTCACATGACTATACCTACTTTGTTAAATCAATTATCTTTCAATTCAAAGGTGTTAGAGTGAAATCAAAGTAATTCTCTTCCATAATTTTATTGAATATAAAAAACTTACATTATCATTTAGCCACTGATGAAATGTTGTTACAGAAAAGGGAACACATAACATGTCTCAATAACTGGAAAAGTAATGGCAAGTCTTATTAAGATATTTCAAAGATAAAGAAGGAAAACACAAGAAGAAGAAAGAAAAGGAAGGAGGGAATAAAAGGGATAGAATGAGCAAACACCATTGTCCTTTGATTTTTCCTTAACAGAACTGTGCTTCTTTCTGACTCCTCTGGAACATCAGGGTGCAGTTAAATATTTCACAAAGAGAAATATAAAAAAGATCAAAAAGTTTCTTTTTGAAATTAAAATGAAATAGATCAATGTAAAGGACTCCTTCTTGTAAATCCCTTGCTTTATAGTTCATCATTTCATTTTGCTATAAAATTAGAGTAGCCTATAAGAATTTGATGCCATTTTTGCCCAGTCTTTCATTTAGCTTTGATTTTTAAATATCATTAATCCTATTTTCCACTGCATTCTACTTTGTACATTTTAATATTTTCCAACCTAGTAAATTTTCTTCGTGCAAAATAATATTATACATACCCACACACACATTTTGTTTCCCAGTATCATTCAGTTTTCTTTTCTTTCATGTGTGCCAAAAAGATTTTGTTCATATTTGTTTAAACATTGAATAACATTAGTGCTTAAATAATTTATTGAGGCATTAAAGAATCAGTTTACTTATTATTATTATTATTATTATTATTATTATTATTATTATTTTACTGAATCATTTTTGGAACACTCCTGGACTGAAGTGATTAAATTAGTTCACAGTATTTTATCCCCAATGTATTGCACTGACATTTTAGTTCATGTCTTTTTAATACATTATGGTCTCACTTCACTCTTTAGTGTGATGTGACAAGCAGGGCTGCCCAAATATGACCATGGAAATTTATCAAGTTTTTCCTGGATAATGAGCTACCTGGGAGCACTTCAGTTTTCCCTGAAAAGCCTGTTTCCCGCAGGACTAGTGACTTCTTCCCACTGTCTGCACCTAAATCCACCTCCAGATAAGTCCTAAGTCCACAGAAGCAGGGCAGCTGCCACCTATATCAAGATTTATGCTACCTCATTAGTATACTTGTCCATACTGACGGTCACTGTCTTTTTGAACTATGAGAAGGGAAAGGAATCAGAAGCAGGGTTCCTTTTTTCTGGAATGCAAAAGTGTGCTGTTTGTCCTTCAGCACACTCTAGCCTTTGCTTATGTCTTTTCTGATTATAACAAGTCTGAGAACTAAATCTTCTCTTTTTGGTTGACCCAGACTTGTAAGTCCTCAATGAAAAGCTTTTTTTTTTCTTTTTTTTTTAATGGGTACTATGCAAAATTGTGGAATTGGTCAAGAATCCTCCATTTCCTATCAGATGACAATTGCTAAAATGCCTATTTTTCAGGATTCTTACCTGGACTAATTCCAATGTCACTTTTTAAATTAAAAGAAGGCATAAAGTTCCACCTCATTTCTTGTTCATTTCATTATACTCCTATGGTAAAATTTCAATCCTAGATACATCCATCTCTCAGAGTTTTCCTTGAGGATAGTGGACTCTGACTGGTGAAGAACATAAAACCATAGTAGCTGGTGTCCCTGAATGACAATTTATCTCAAATGACTCATTACTCATACTGTTAGTCTATTACCTTCCCTTCAAATAACAAAAATTTCTCTCCATACCCAGGCCCAGGTAATTTCCTCTCCTGTTTTTTGTTTTTGTTTTTGTTTTTTTAACTGAGTAAACTGAAACATCAGAAAAGAACTCCCAGGATCTCTCATTGCCCCATCCATTCAGTGAGGTACAAACACCTGTGTCCAGAAACTGCCATTCTTCCTGTTACCATGGATACCACATACAGTGCATTTGTCAGGGGTCAAGTCTTCAATATATACCTCCTCTATAGCTGATGTCATCCATTCTTTTGAATTTAAATGACATCTAGACTGACCACTCCCTTATGTATATTTCTATCTGAAAAATTTCCACTGAATTCCTTCTTAGTGTTCTCTTGAGAATATATAACCATTATTTCAAACTTAATGCCCCAAACTATATTTTTTAATCTCTCCAGCCACAAAATTATGGTTTTCACACATTGTTAGAAAAACAGCACACGGATTCTTTTCAGTAGTTTAAGTCAAATATAGTCACTTCTAATCTATTATTTTTCTTCCATCCTGTATTCAATGTACCAACAAAGCTGTTGATTCTGCATTAAAGTGATCAGAATTCAATAGATTTTACTACAAATGTCCTGGTTCAAAAGCCATCCTGTCTTTCTTTCCTGGGTAGTTACATTAGGTTTCCAAGGGCACCCTAACCCATTGCAGTATTTCTCCAGATAGTAATCAGCATTTACTTTAAAATTTAGTCAAATCATTTATTTCTATCATGAAAAACATTCAGTACTCCCATATCTGCTTAGTAAAATGCTTATGGGTTTTCAATAACCTACAAAATTCTATGATATTTTGTTCCTACTACATTTGAGATTTCCTTTTCCATGGTCTTCATCTGGTTCGTTAGTCATCTGGTCCACTCTTACAACCTTTTCTGAATGTCCTTCATCAAACCATCTACATGGTGTTACCCCAATTCTTCAAAGCCTTATTCAAATATCCCCTTCTCAATGAAGTGTGTGACCTTGCTATGGAAAAATTATACCCCCCAAGATTTCTCTCTCCTTATTTCCACATTTGCTTTTTTTTTATTTCATCATAATGCTCACCGCCATTCACAATGATATAAAATTCCCTCTTTCTCATTTTCAAAGAGATCTGTAATTATCTACTTATCTCTGATCCTTTACATAGAACTTGACCTGTTTATTCAGAAAAAGAGGGTTCTCAATGAATATTTTTAATCTAAATGTCACTGTTATTGCTACAAAATGATTTAGCATTATTTTAGTAGCTGATATAAAATAACAGCAAGTGGGGGGGTTTCTAAATGTTATAATTGGTTTAAGGTAATATGATAAGTCCACATATTCTCAATATTTTAAAATCAGGGATAAATAGTTAAATACCTAGAAATAAACCTGACCAAGGAGGTGAAAAACTTACACACTGAGAACTATAAACCATTAATCAAGGAAATTAAAGGGGATTCAAAGAAATGGAAAGGTATTCCATGCTTCTGGTTTGGAAGAATTAATATTGTAAAAATGGCCATACTGACCAAAGTAATCTACAGATTCAATGCAGTTGCTATCAAATTACCAAGGACATTTTTTCACAGAAATACAAAGTATGATCCAAAAATTTATATGGAACCATAAAAGACCCAGAATTGTCAAAGAAATCTCAGGGGGAAAAAAAACAAGCAATAGGCATAACGCTCCCAGATTTCAGGCAATATTACAGAGACACTCCTACACTGTTTGTAGGAATGTAAATTGGTACAATCACTATGGAAAATTGTATGGAGACAGCTTAGAAAACTAAATATCAAAGTACCATTTGACCCAGCAATCCCTCTCTTGGGCATATATCCAAACAAAGCTTTCCCTGAAAAAGACACATGCACCCATATGTTCATCAAAGCACTATTAACAATAACCAAGATGTGGAAACAATTTAATGCCCATCAACAGATGAATGGATTAAGACGATGTGATATATATACACAATGGAATACTACTCAGCCATCAAAAGAACAAAATAATGCCATTTGCAGCAACATGGATGGAACTAGAGACTCTCATATTAACTGAAGTAAGTCAGAAAGAGAAAGACAAATACCATATGATATCACTTATATATGGAATCTAGTATATGGCACAAATATACTTTTCCACAGAAAAGAAACTCATGGACTTAGAGAAAAGACTTGTTGCCACAGGGGATGGGGAGGGAATGGGAAAGACTGGGAGTCTGGGGTTAATAGATGAAAACTACTGCATTTGGAATAGATAATGAATGATATCCTTCTGTATAGCACAGGGAACTATTTCTAGTCACTTGTGATGGAACATGATGAAGAATAATGTGAGAAAAATAAAGTATATATATATAAAAATAAAGTATATATATATATATATATATATATATATATGAGTGAGTCACTTTGCTGTAGAGTAGAAATTGACAGAACATGGTAAATCAACTATAATGGAGTAAGTAAAAATCATAAAATATTTTAAAATATCAGGATTAGAATAAACAAAAGTATTTTTGGAAAATAAATTCTACAAATAAATACAAATAAAATGTATTTAAGGATAATAATTTTGTACCCAAATAAAATAAAATCCTCAGACACATGTAGAACTTTATGATTCTCCAGATACTTAAACTAATAGGAACTAAGATTCTATCAAAATGTTAAGATATGGTTATTGAGTAAAATACATATATTTACTAATACAAATCTTTTGGGACTTTTCTGTTTAGTGCAAAGTTTAAATGTAATTCTTAAGAAAAATTTTAACTATTTAAACTGATGGATCAGTTCACTCATTTATTCAGATTTTGCTGTATGCAGCCATATTTTTCTCTGCTATGGGGAATGGTGATATAAAACTGAATGAGAAATATACACTCAGAAATGTTAAAGTAATCAGCTCTCTGAAAGACACATATTTTTCATGAAGGAGTTATCACCTGACATAAGTGGCCAGGAAGAAGCCTTGTAAGACAGCATTAAATTTGGTCAATTTGACACAGTATGGGATTAAACTTTCTGCCTTGAAAATTGAGTAAATGTTTATTCAGTGCCCTGAGTTGATTGAATATGAGAATCTGACTTACTAAACATATGCAAGAGATGGCAATGTAGTTCAGACCTCACACTTATTATCTGAAGTATGTCAGTCTGAGAGTTGGAAATTTGCAGTGGCTTCAACAGTTTAATGTCTTCCTGAAAGCACGTTATCTGGTATAGCAAAATGTTTTTAACATGCTATCTGGAAAATCCTATTAACACACAAAAAAAGAAATAGTTGTCCACCTGTCAAATTCACTCTATCTTATAAGAAAGTAGGATGGAAATAAAAATAAATATTTACACTTCTCTTCAATGCAAAGACTTCAGTGTAAAAACAAGGATTTAGCTTTACTGAATTCTGTAACAACTAGTTAAATTATTTCACATAAAATGTTGGAAGAAGATTAAATATGAGCACTTTGTGTTTGTAATGGATTCTTTTTGCTGCACATTTCCAACAATTTAGTGGCTTCAAAAACACCCATTTATTAACTCCCAATTTTTGTAGTTCAGAAGTCTGGTCACAGCATCTGTAGGTTCTCAACTTAGATCTTATAAGACTACAATATAGATATCAGCTCAGTAGTTAATTCCTATCTGAGGTTTGAGGTCTTCTTCCAAAATCATTCAAGTCATGGACAGAATTCAGTTACTGCTTTTATAAGTTAAGGTCCTTGATTTCTTAATATCTTTAAGAGAGCCAGGGATGCTAACAGCACCTATAGGTTTCCTGGAGTGTTTTGGTCCTCCATAGTTTGTAACACTGAAGTCAGTTAACTTCTCCAGGTCTGGCCAAAAAGAATCTATTTGATTTCCTCTTGTCAGAGTCTTACATAATAGCCTTGAATAAGGTCTTCGTTACTGTTTTCACAAGCGTCAGAAAAATAATTGTTCTTTATAAGATGAAATGTCTCATTACCAAATAAAATAACCACTAATTGCAGCATTTGTAATAGGAAATGAACATTAAATGTAATGTGGAGTAATGGGGTGAGGGGACAAAAATCGGATACAGGAGTATAGGAGGGTATAGTCTTACATAATAGCATCTCTGTAAGTCAGCATCTCCAGTAAGACTTGAGAGATGAATAGGAGCTAGATATTTGAACACTTCCAAGGAAAATATTCTAGGTAGCAGAAATGTAACTTAAGAATATAAGGAAGAGAAAAGTGTTTGAGATCTTATAGAGAGAGAGAGAGACAGAGAGAGCCATATATCTAGTCAAGTGAGTGACTGAGAAACATGACAGGCTGAAGAAGAAATGAGATTGAAATGAGAAATTATAACACTAACCTTAATTGAAGGACATTTTCAAAAGAATTTGTCAGTACTTCTCAAAAGTATCAGTGTCCTCAAAGTCAAGGAAAGAGTGAGGAGCCATTACACATACGAGGAAACTAAGGTGAAAGGACGTCTAAATGCAATGTGGGAGCCCAGTTTGAATTCTTGAATAGAAAAAAAAAATGACACTGTGAAAAAGTAGTGACATTTGAATAATTTCTGTAACTCACTTACTAGTATTTTACCAATATTAATTTCCTAGTTTTGATCACTTTAATATGGTTATATAAGATGTTAACATTAGGGGAAGCTGGGTGAAGGGTATACAGTAACTCTCTATATTTTTACAACTGTTCTGAATATCTAAAAATCATTTGTAAATAAAAAGTAAAATGCAAACAAACAAAAAATATAAATAAGATTGATATTATCATATTATCATTTCAGTAAGAGAATTAACTTTTTTCCCTTTAATGTGAGAAAGTAACTTTCAGGGAGATTTGGGCATCATGTATGTATCAGGATCCAATCAAGGAAACAGTTTAAAGGATAAGCAATTTGACATAGGAATCAGACATTGCATATTTTGAGAAGGAACTGGGAAAATAAGGGTCCAGGAAAGGAAGTTGGAGGATAAGGAAAAAGTCACAAATCAGCCCACTAGAATTCCTGATATACGTGATTAAGTTAGGTTTGATCTCCTATTACCAGTGCTTAAAACATAATCAGCATTTGCTTCAAAGGACATAGAATTTGTCATTTAAAATATCTTCATATGAGGAGTTCCTGTTGTGGCTCAGCGGGTTAAGAATTGAACATGTCTCCATGAGGATGTGGGTTTGATCCCTGGCCTCATTCACTGGGTTAAGGATCCAGTATTGCCACAAGCTGCAGCAGAGGTCACAGATGCAGCTCATATTCAATGTTTTTGTGGCTGTGGTGTAGGCCTGCAGCTGCGGCTCAGATTCAATCCCTTGTTCAGGAACTTCCATATTTCCCAGGTATGTCCATAAAAAGAAAAAAAAAGACATGTATGACATGTATCTCTCTCTCTCTCTCTCTCTCTCTCTATATATATATATATATATAGTCATATATATATATATATATATATATGACTTTAAAAATAATGTCCTACTTTATTTGACTTCAGGATTTGTATGCAGAAGACAGACTATTTCCCCAAATATATCTCTGGATCTTAGAACAATATCTAGAACTTACATTTTGTACTGAGTAAATTAAAATACTTTACATTTTCAAAATTTTTTTCTTGCAAAGGTAAAACAAGAAATAAAGTCTAACTTTTAAGTGTTTATGTAAGAAATAAATATAATAAGGATTAAATAGCAGCAGTACCTGGCTCATAAGTACTGAATATCATGAAATCACTTAAGATCTCATAATAATTGCTTTTTTAGGCAGGCAATCAATCAATGTGCATTTAATGAAACTGTGTCACGGCATTGTGCTAAACATTAAAAAATGAAATCTTTTGAGATATTCAAAGTACATACTGTTATTATCCTGTGGAGCTGTGAAAGCAGCATGGGATTGGATTTAGAAAGACAATATTTTAAATTTTCCCTCCTTGGATTACTTAGTAATTGAATTTGCTAAGTTACTTATCCTGTCTGAATGTCAGTGTTCTTTTCTTTTTTAATGTTGGCAATGATACACATTGTCAAGGGTTTAATGAAGATTAAATGACAATATTTATAAAGCTTTTGTTTAAGGAAGATACTCAAACATATTATTTTTATATCCTATTGAGGGAAAGATGAATCTTCAGTGAAAACAGACAATGAGATTCAATACATTTCGTATTTTATAATTTCTAATAAAAAATCAGTTATAAAAGAATTCAAAATTAATGCCTATTCTACCAAGAAATAATTTTCTAAAGTATCCCCCAAAAGCCCATCTCTCAAATACTATGCCAATAGACTGCAACTAACTTAATAGTTTGAAACTAAAATAAACATAAGTTGAAGAGCAGTTTTTATTAATGAAGAAGTGAGTGAAAACACTACAACAAGCTAAATCTGCCACACGAGGAAGTAGAGTCTGGATATTCCAATTAATTTAATGGAAAAGTTGAATACTTGAAAGATTGCACAGAACTTTGCAAATGATGGCATTTCACAATTCATTCATAAATATCTCTTGAAGAAGAGTCCATGTATCATTTGAAAGTATATGTCAGTGCAATTTCATCTAAACCAAATGGCATTTTCAAAAACTTTTATATCTTTATTTAATGGTTTCTTCCAGCACTGTAAGTATTAATAGATTATCAAATTGAAAGATGTTTGTTCTGACCTTCACATAGCTCCATTTCTGTGGTGGCTTAATGTCTCTTTCAAAGTACCAGAAGTGCATTAAGTAATTTCTCACTTCTCTATGATTCCATGATGCCATTGTCACAGACAAATGATGAATCAATCAGTGAGTGAAAATCCAAATAAGGGCACACAATAAAATACTTTCTATTTTCTTCTGACACCATAATTCATAATGCTTCAACAGAAAAACACCTAGATATTTCAATTCTACACTGTTTTCCTAGACAGTTTTGTTTAGTTAATTGTTAGATATTTGGAGGCAAGTAATAATAATAATAATATATATACATAAAATTCATGCTTATTTTTAGAAACTAAAAAAGGAAATTAAAAATGATAAGGGAACAGAGGTTTATTACACATATCATACATAAAATACACATAAGGGATCTTTAAAACGCACTTCACAAAATCATCTTTATAAAGCAAACCAATATCTCATAATCTCAGATGGCATTTTTAATTAGGGAGAGCATGGAGGATGTGCTTCCACAAAATGATGAAAGTACAAAAGAAAAAGTGCAGAATAGTCATGGAAAATACTATGAAGTTAAATTTCCACTCAACCATTGAGTCAAGAGTTTAGATAAATCAGAAAGTGGTAGGGATGTGAGAAGGAAGTCTACAAGGAAAATGATATTATCCTCAGTAAATTTTCAAGAAGTCTATTAGAGCAAAATAAGAAATTCATATAGGAATAGGTATACAGAAAACAAAATGGATACTTCAAGGGAAGTGTTAAGTAAAATAAAATCTAAGAGGAAGAAAATTTGATGCCTGAACAATATTTAGCTCAGCAGTGAGCAATATTTATGTAGAGATAGTATATCACAGTGTATTTGAATATAAGTAATGGAACAAAAGGACTTAGGATTTCATCTGCTCTGAAATTTATAAGTTTTGTGTCTTGGATTCCTTATATGTACATTAACAATACCTTTATCATTAAGTGAATTCATAGATAACATGCTTAGAACAGTGACCTGTACTATTGCTTTTTATTTTCTTGAGTTATGATACCTACTGTCCTAACTAAATTTATGAAATAGCTCAAATAGAGAAGATGAGATAAAAAGAATATGTTTATTGAAGATGCTTTAGTCATACAATAGAGAAGATTATTCCTTTCAATTCTTGAATTATTAAGTATATAAATTACTAATATTAAAATATATATTGATATTGAAAACTTTACTAAAATAATTTTTGGAGTTTTTATAAGAAGCAATATGGAAGATTTAAAATATTGCTTTTTCTTAGACATAATTTATTGATTCTTAATCTCTGTTCATGTGTTATGTTTATAAAGAATTAGGGAATACTTTTATAAATATAGTTTGGGGTTGTTTGTTGTAAATAATTTTACGTCAGATTAATTCCTAAATGTGTAATGAGTCTAAAGAGAAAAAAAGATGAGGAGGAATAATGTGTATTTATGTTGGAGGGTAATTCTCCATGGGATCTCTACTTTTTCTCTGTGTAAGAGCCTCTGTGCCGGATTATCTTTTCAAGGCTATTTGGATTGCAAACACCTCTGGAAAATAGAGGTAGAGTTCTCTTCTGGTGTAGAGGACTGATTTATTTTCTCACAAGAATAATAAAGATAACACATTGCTTCAATGTGTTCAGAAGGTTTGCTAATTGCCCTCTTACAAAGATTTTTTTTTTTCTTCTTGAACTTGCGATCCCTCAGATGTGATTCAAACCAACTCTGTGTGCAAAATTCACCTAGGATGCTCTGCGAGAAATGTTCCTATGGGAATTTGGGAATGAGGCAAAGGGATGCAAACATGATGGCATGCTGCCATCTGTGCTCTGAGTAATAAACTCTATTGTTTCTGAATGAGAGTCTCCTATCTTCTGTCAGTATTTATGAAACTGCTGCAAGCTGACCTTTTGGCTGGTTAGTGGGGTAAAATCTCACTCTCTTCACAGACCTTGACACTTTTTAAAATATTTGTAGAAAAGGAAAGAATGATGGAAGAATTAGTGGTGTCTGGCTGAAGCAATGCATCAGTGACTTTGCTTAAGTGACAGTAAATTTATTTCATTGGACTTGGTTGTTTAAGTGGTCCGAAGCCATCCTGAGTTATGCATAAACACTTATTTAAATTTTGATATAGTCCATCCTGTTTGTGGTAGAGTTCATAAGCTTTAGAGGACTCTCTGGAGAGCACAGGGAAACGTGGATTGTGCTATCAAAAGAAAGAGGAAAGAGGAAAATAAAATGTATTAAAGACTAGTTTAATTTTATAACTGAATCATCACACATATGGGAACTAGTTTGCTAAATAGTGATATTAGTAACAAAACACATCAAGTAGACCATTTCTAACATTCCTGAAGCCCTTAGTTGCCCTCTGATTTACTCCCTGGCACTTTCAAAGCCAAAGATGTACATTATCATGATTTCACACATCAAGGAGAAGTTTGAATACATAAAATTTTTGACAATTCTGGATATTTTAATGTGTCCTAAATTCTAGTACATGAAACAACTCTTTAATAGAAATAGGTTAACTAGTAAACCTATCTATTATGCTTTTATTTATTTATTTATTTATTTATTTATTTATTTATTTATTTTTGTATTTTTAGAGTCCCACCTGTGGCACGTGGAGGTTCCCAGGCTGGGGGTCGAATCAGAGCTGCTGCTGGCAGCTTACGCCACAGCCACAGCAAAGGGGGATCTGAGCTGTGTGTGTGACCTCCACACAGCTCACAGCAATGCTGGATCCTTAACCCATGAGCAAGGCCAGGGATCGAACCTTCATCCTCATGGATACTAGTCAGATTTGTTTCTGCTGAGCCATGACGGGAGGCTTTTAAATTCTAGAATTATATTTTGGTTCTTATTCTATTTGCAGATATTATTATCTTAATCTTTTTTTAAAAATTAAAGTGTAGTTGATTTACAATGTTGTGACAATTTCTGCAGTACTGCAGACAACCCAGTCATATATATATACACATTCTTTTTCTTATATTATCTTCCAGCTTGGCCTATCCAAAAAAATTGGACATAGTTACCTGTGTTATACAGTAGGACTTTATTCTTTATATGCATCTATTCTCACTCTTATTATTATTATTTTTGTACTGTATAAGATAGTCTCAGATGACTTTATTATCAAAATTCATTTTGAGATCAATTTTAGTCTTTACTATTTTATTCTATTATGTTTTCATATTTTTCATTATTTTTAATTATCACTGATTATATGGGAAAAAAGAAGAAACAATTATTCCAGAATCAAGTTATTTTCCTCCAGAAAACATTTATGATTGCTTCTGGCAGGAGATGAGATTTTATCCATCCCTAATCACTTCAGTCTAATTTTGGCGATTGAGATAATTTGAATCTTGGTTTTAGTGCCTGTGAAGGCTTTACTATTTCCAATTATGTTTACCCTAGAGGTTACTTGGAGTCCCAATTAAAAAATATGTGACATTTACTAGGAATTCACTTATTTGGCAATATCTGAACTCCAGTCTTTGTGTCCCTGGGTATGACGCACTCAAAATCTCTACCATTTGTGTGGCCTCTCAGGTACTTCTTTCTCTACTCCACCCATGTTCCCTGGGATATGCTACCCAAAATGTTAGGCTAATTCCTTTGTAATTCCTTCTCTGGAGAGATCTTGACCACATAATTCATCCATACTTTTCAAATTGATCTCAGAAGATTTGTTCTGCATTTGCTAATTCAGCACTACCAGAAGTAAAAATCTGAGCTCATTTTCAGTCAAGGAGCTTTGAAAGACAGAATGAACATTTTTATTTTTTCAACATTGTACTGGTTTCCTAGGGTTGCCGTAACATGCAGTGGGTTGTGGCTTATACATGTTTACTTGTCTACATGTTTTCCTCTTATACTTCTATAGGCCAATATTTTGAAATAAAGGTGTTGGCAGGACCATGTTTCTTTCAAAACCTTTTTATTTTCCAGGCATGCAGGAAGTTCCCTGGCCAGGGACTGAACCTGCACCACAGCTGTAACCAGAGCCACAACATTGAAAACGCCAGATCCTTAACCTGTTAAGCCATAAGGGAACTCCCAAAAGCTTCTTTTCTCACCGCCCCCAACACACACACACATATACACACCCAGCCTCTGGTGGTCCCAAGAGTTCCTTAGCTTGTGGCTAAATCATTCCAATCACAGTCATAACTATGGATTAGGATGTAGACATATCTTTTTGGAACCCATCATTCAACCCACTACAAATATATTAAAACTCATTCTAAAACAAACTCAGGGTGCAAAAATATTTTAAGGAAACAGAGGTCCTAAGATTTAAAGTCAAGACATGAAATTTAACCACCATATTAAACAAAGGATTTTCATTACATTAATATAAAGAGGGATTATTTTTTAAAAATAAACTGAAATGGGAGTTCCTGTCGTGGCTCAGTGGTTAACGAATCCAACTAGGAACCATGAGGTTGCGGATTCGATCCCTGGGCTTGCTCAGTGGGTTAAGGATCCGGCATTGCTGTGAGCTGTGGTGTAGGTCGCAGACGCAGCTCAGATCCCGCATTGCTGTGGTTATGGCATAAATACTGGAAGATGCTAAGTCCAGGAGAGGAGGATGAGTGAAACAGTGGCTACATCACCTAACTACCTGAAAACCGTATTGATCCAGTGGGTTAGAGGGACTATAGAACCCAGACAAGACCTGAATTAGAAAACATGATCATGAGACTTTGGAAATGGGCAAGAAATTTAAGGGGTATTAAATTAGAGAAGAGGGAAGAAAGGCAAGAAAAATGAACAAGAATCGAGCACCCAGATTACATCTGTAAAGCAAACACCGACCTTGAAATATTTTAAACATTTCTCCTGATTTGTAGAATATCAGGTTTTTAAGAAGAGAAAAATATTATTGCCCTAAATGGAGTTTTTCCTCCAAAAAAAAAAATTGATTTTACTTTCTTGAGTCTCTAAAGTTTGGCAAGGTAAGCTCTTGAAAATTTTTCTGGATTAAGCTGGCCATTCAGTATTTCCCTTCAGTTTACTGACAGGCTTTCGTGCATTTTCCGTACTAAATATTGCTTTTGAATTTCACTTTACAAAGTTATTTTTGCAGATACTTGAATGGTGCCAGTTGTATGGCTTTGTATAGGCCACATTTCTACTCACAGACACAGCCAGAACATAATTATAATGTATTGAGCTCTCATATTTAACATGCGTCAAACATTGGTAAATAGCAATCCTGTAGTGAGCCAGTGGGATGCTGTCTTCTCATTAGAGAATCTCCTTTAGAAGGAAAATATATGAGAATTATTTTTTAAGGAAGAACTGCTAATTATTCAGGGGCAATGCTAATTTCCCTTGAAATTTTAAAATAAAAGAATGGAGTAAATGTTGGGATAGGAATTTTTACCACACATCCCCTTCCAGAAACATCATTTTGAATACTTATTGTCACATGAAGATGTCTTCGCAAGATCTAAGGATTCCAGGTGAAAGATTCTGGTACTTGAGTGAAGGGTAGAAACAAGAAAAATGCATTGAGAAGGGTACGAAAGACAGATTCATATTCACCTTGTCACTCCTCTCCCAAGCCCAAGCCTTTCACCTGGAGAGAGAGACACCTGCCAGGTAAGAGAATGAGAGTGAAGTGAGCACCTGATTTCACTATAGGCCCCAACATAAGGCCTACTCCCCCAGCCTAGAGGGCTCCAGGTCCCTGTATGGCTCCCATGAACCCTGGCCCCCAGCACACGCAGGAATTTTCTGGCTTCCATAGACCCAGGTAACTCCCATGACACTAGGTCTCTGGTGGATTTCAATAGGCCCAGTTGAGTGGCACCAGACTCCTGGTTCATCCCAGAACTAGCCAGCGCTCATAGTTGACCCCAGGTGATAGCTATGGCCCCAGAATCCTAGTAAGTCCCTCACAACCAGGTCCCCAGCGAGCAAAAGGCTGACTACCCTAGAACCCGGCTTTTCACCTCTTTCAGCACCAACCTGGCTCCCATGGGCCCAGGACCTGGCACGCTCCAACACCAGGGCAGCCCCTGTGGCCCCAGCCTCCTCCCTGTATCCCATGGTTTTAGGCTCTCCGTCCACCCCACTGCCTGACTAAAACCTTCAGGCTGCAACCTCAAGCTGACTCCCATGGCCTTAGTGTCAGGCTACCACTACAGCCCCAGCCTCAAGGCCAAATCCAGAGAAGCGAGGCTACAGCCTGTCGAAGTACCAGACTGGCCCCTACAGACCAAAATACCAGGCCCACCCAAGTTATGCATTTTATAACTTTTCTCCGTGCACGTGATTTACTATGTGCTTTTGCATAAAACATTTTTATGCATGAAGAAAACTAAATACTGATTGATATACAAATAAAAGAATAAAGCTAGCTGCATTTATTCTTTGCCCATTTCAGTTTCTTTTATTTTCTTTTCTTTTTTCTTTTTTTTTTTTTGTCTTTTTTGCCATTTTTTGGGCTGCTCCCGCAGCATGGGGAGGTTCCCAGGCTAGGGGTCTAATCAGAGCTGTAGCCACCAGCCTACACCAGAGCCACAGCAACACAGGATCCGAGCCGTGTCTGCGACCTACACCACAGCTCACGGCAACGCCAGATCGTTAACCCACTGAGCAAAGGCAGGGATCGAACCCGCAACCTCATGGTTCCTAGTCGGATTCGTTAACCACTGCACCACGACGGGAACTCCCCAGTATTTATTTTTTTCAATGACACGCTCTTCCACCCAGTAGCTAAGAAGAAAGTAAAATCAAATTTAGGTTCTTTCCTTTCTTCTGTCACTGAACCTGAGTCCATTGCTAAAGACACAATGGAATCGCTGAAGAGTTTTCTCTCTCTTTCTGTCTCTGTCTCTCTCTGTGCAGTTTCCACTTCTCCTATAATCTGCCCCACAAATTCTAAGTGCATTCACCTCTCTGATCTCCAGCCTCTATCTCCTCAACTCTGCAGTACTGTCTGGTCTACTTGTGAAACTTTCTCTGTGTTTGTTGCTTCCTGGAAATTTTCTAGGCAGCAAACGACACTGTTAGAGTCTGCCCCATGTATTGTTCTCCTACCAGGAATCATTATCTTTGCTCCTTGTTATTTAAAGACAGAAAACACATGACATGCATGGATGTCTAGGCATGTGTATGTGAGTGTGTGTGTGTGTGTGTGTGTGTGTGTTTGTGTGTATGTGTGGTTTCCTATTTGTTTAAGGTTGGATGGTAAATCTAGTCCCTGATCTAGTCCCTTTTATTCCTTCATAGACAGACATGTTTGCTAAAGAGAATTTCTACTTAGATTTGAATATATATGGACTTTACAAAAGTAATACACATCATTTTTTTAAAAGCCTTTGTTCCACTATGACAACTTTTCTTGTTTTCTTCAACTAGCTGAGTGGAAACTTTCAGGAAATAAGAGGAAAGGACTATTAAAAGTAAATGGTATACATTGAGGGATCCTAGCTAGGAAATTAAGTCTTACTCCCACAAGAAACTATAATAGTCTCTATTTTCGGATGTTTTTGCTCTGATCTTCAGCAATACAGCAATCATTCTCTGGGCTCTATGCTGTACTTTTTAACAGGTGTGTTGTGCTTTGGAGAGATGGAAGGCATCAATATTCATCATAGTTGGTTGGCTAGACCTATGTGCTAATTTGGGGTCCTGGGAGCTCTTAACATGCTTTGCTTTCCTATTGATGCCTTCCATTTCTCCAAAGCACAACACACCTGTTAAAAAGTACAGCATAGAGACCAGAGGATAATTCCTGTATTGCTGAAGGATCAGAGCAAAGACATCCAAAAGTCGACACCATTATAGGTTCTTGTTGGAACAAGACTTAATTCCCTTGCTAGGATCCCTCAATATATACCATGTACTTTCCACAGTACTTTTCTCTTATTTCCTGAGAGTTGCCACTCATCATAGTTGACTGGCTAGACCTATGTGCTAATTGTGGGGCCTGGGTTCTCTTGACATTGGCTGGCAGTTGTGTCAGACGTACTTCAAATGCTCAGACCCAACATTACATACATCATTGTATTGTTGGATATATAAATTACACAATACCGTATCAATACCTTCTAGAACTTTATGGTACTTTCCAGAACTTGATAACAATTTTGGCATATATAAATGGTTTATTTCCTTGAGAGAATTAGCTATATGCTTAACTGTAATTAAGTAATATAATCACAATATTAACTAATATTTTAGAAAAAACTGTTTATAAGAAAGAAAGTGAGTAGGCATGTTTAACCTCTTTCAGTACGAGACAGCTATATAATCACTTGAATGCAAATGCAGAATGAAGCATTCTTGGCAAAATTGTATTTCACACATCACAATATGAAGCACAGTGCTAAAAATTAAAAGGGAAATTAATGAAAAATTATAGTCAGAAATTTCAAAACCTCACTCTGAGTAGTTGATTTACAGGTTACATGTAAACAGATAATGCACAAGGGTATGGAAAATTTGAACCCTATCAACTTGGTTCTAATGGGGAAAAAAAAAGAGGGACAAGTTACCAATATCTAGAATGATATAATGAACATTATATTCATGTCCTAAACATTGTAAAATGACAGTAAGTTCATTATGAACCATATTATGCCAATACATATATGCCAACAAATATGTCAATATATATTTTAACAGTGATAAATAGAAAAATGCATTGAAAGGCACAATCTACCATATTTAATTCAAGAATAAAGAAATAACATGAGTTGCCCTATAGTAATTAATTGAACTCAACTTAAATTTTCAATAACAACAACTATAACAACAAAAACTTCAGTTGCAAATGGATTCACTGAAGAATTCTGCAAAATTCTTAAGGAATAAAAAGCACTACTTTATGAAAATTGGTCAGAACATAGAACATGAAGAAGAACTGTACAAATCATTCTGATATCGAGATTACAATGACTCTAAAACTAGACTTCACAAGGAGAGGAAAATATGGGCCAACATTCCTAATCAACACATAGGCACAAAATTCCTTAAGAAAATTGTAGAATGTAAATTCATCAATACATAAAAAGGATGAATCACTGTGATCACTCTGGAGTTTATTCAAATAATGGAGCAAAGTTGATTTATCAACTGAATCTAACATTGTTGCAGCTGTTGCATAAGTTGCAGTGGAGGTTTGATTCAATTCCTAGCCCACGAACTTCCATATGCCTCGGGTGTGCCCCCCCAAAATAAATAAAATGTAAGGCACATGGTTATATTAACACATGAAAAACATGCATTTGACAATATTCAACATGTTTTCATTATGAAATCCCTTAGCAAACTACAAATATTAGGGAACATATTTTATCTCATAAATGGTATCCACAAAATGAAGCACCTAAGACTTGCCGATGATTACTGAATGCTTTCTCACTAAGACTAGGAGAAGAGCTAGGATCCAAAATATGTGGTTTCCTGTCAGTCTGGAGGTTCCTGCCTTTCTCTGTCTGCTCATGAACACTGTGTTTACATGATGTGTTGTTTCCTGCCACCTGGCCCTGTGACCTCCTTTCTCTGCTCATACCTAGATATCTGCCTGCTGTAACAAAAGTACTTTTCCCAGGGTTACTTGAGATGCTGCCTCCTGGGCTAAAGTCCTCAGTTTCGTCCACCAAATAAAATATAACTCTTGACTTTCAGGTTGTTACAAGAGTAAATTATTTTATGTGATCTAAACTGATAGACATGGCAACAAGCTAACATATTTCTAGAAGACAAACACAGCTCAAAATAAGGAAAATGGGAGTTTTCTAAAGATGACATGTCCTCAGAAGGACATGTTTTTATTTTCCTGGTAATATACTAGGGTAGCCTGAATGCCTGTTATGCAAACTATTTTAAAAGTCCTCAATCAGTTGAGTTGTTAGAGCAGAAAATCTTTAAGAACAACTTCAAGCTTAAAGATATTTTATTTTTAGTATTACAAGTATCTTCAGGCCTAAAGCACTCAGTGATTTCCTCATCTCTATACTTCTTGTAAATCATATAGTACAGGTTTCGCTTTGAGATAAAAGTTCTGACTTCTTGAACTCCTATTCAATTAAGTTATATATAGCAAAATTTTAAAACATAGAGGTTAAATGAGGATCATTAAATATTGTTTAATAAACACACTTTTAAAGTGGAAATAAAATGCAGGCATTAATTAAGCCAGCCTAGGGCAAAGTAAGCAATAATAGTTAACATATTTAGAGTTTATAAATATTTAATAACATATTAGAACTGCAAGTAAACTTGCAATTCAAGAGCAATCAACCTTGTTCTATGTGTATAGACTAAAATTGCAGCATTGAGCAAATAAAGAGAATAATTATTTGTTGAAAATTAATTCTTCCTTTTTCAATAATCATTAGTAAATGCAATTATTTCATGCACATTCATGAATATATTTCTTGAGACAGAAAAGGTGTGTAAACTCGAGGTTATGGTGATGGCAGTCCGCTAATAATTGATGTTTCTTAAGTCCTAAACTCCTAAAGGAGGTTATCAGACATGAAATAATCATTATTTTTTAACATCTAACTATTGGTTGGGAAAAATGAACTTCCTCTTCTCAAATTATTTATCAAGTTACTATTCTAGCATGAATAATTTTAATAAAAATTTTGATTTAAATGACGATATATGTTTTGAGGTGAAGTTCAGTGTCTTCTTTGCACTTCTAAAACTGCCCTGCATAATTATAATAGTTCCCAGTGGTTTTAATTATTTAGCATTAACCAGCTACAGGGGAGTCAGATAATCTGATTCCAAATATAGAACAATTATTTATTGCCGTGTGACCTTGAGAAAATTTCTACCCAATCTGGACCTTTATATGTAAAGTGAAAATAAAATGAAGTGTAATGTTTTCCATTTTATAATATACATCTTGAAATGTTTTTGAGAGTTAAAGTACAGATTAAGAAACTAATGTCTTTGAAATTTCTGATCAATGTTATAAATTTATGAATTCTAGTTGTTTGTTTACCAGCACTTTTTTGCTTCTACAACATCATAGAAATGATCTAGACCAGAATTCAGAAAAGTCCGCATAGGAAACTCTCTTATATCTTCACTGCTTTTGTAAATAAAGTTCATGGGAACATGGCCATGCTCATTTGTTTGTTGCTAATTTTCTATGGCTACTTCCATGCAAAATTAAATAGTTGCAACAGACCATCTGGCCCACAAAGTTGAAACTATTTACTATCTAGTTCTTTAAGCTGTTTCTGATCCCTGATCTAGAGAACTAGAGAATATGCTTTAATTTACCCAAATTTATGGAAAATTCATGCACAGCTACTTTTATCTTTACTCTTGTTCTCATCTGAAAGGATTTTGAAAATCGCTGTATTTATACTTTTTGATTGATAATGTATGTCATTTCTATTATTAATACTTCAACAAGTCAGCCATCTAAAATTTAAACTGTCTGATATTGTGATATATTAATGTTTCTAAGTTTTAAAATCTCTTTGAATTTTGGCTGTTATTCAGCTGTCAACTGTTATCCTAACAACTCTTCTTTCAATTTCAACTTTGTACTTATTCTATGATGATCGACGTTTCAATTTTATAGGTCCTCCAGAGTTAAAATCAGTGAAACTAGATTGTGCTTCATTCTTACACAAATACAGAAAGTAACCCTCCTTCCTGTGAGGTGTGGGAATGGGAACCCTCTGCTACAGAGGGTTGTGACCATTGTGCAAGATTTGATTTGGCTCTAAAAACATGGTAATCCTGAATTAGAGTTATTATTACTTCCATAACCTTTAAAAAAAAATTAGTCTACTTGTCCTGGTGGTTAAAATTATTTACATGTGATTGAGAAAAGTACTGCTTTACAATTATTTTGCTTTGTTTTGTATCTATAATTAGAGTTCCATTCATTATTTTGAATAATTTAAAATGTATGCTACTAGTTTTTGGGTTTTTTTTTAAATTTTGCTGATTTCTCTTTTTTTTCAAAAATCAAGATTGTGTTTTGGTTAGTTCTACATTTTAGCATATTTTCTAATCAATTTAGAGAAGTTATTTTTACTCTGCTGTCCTACTTAGGTTTATTTTTTGGTTCTATTCATATATTTTTAAAATATTGAAGTAAAGTTAATTTACCATATTGTGTTAATTTCAGGTGTACAGCATAGTAATTCAGTTACTGTTTTTCAGATTATATTCCATTATATGTTGTTGAAGATGTTGCTGTTGTTTATGTCAGAGAGTATTTGGCCTATGTTTTCCTCTAAGGGTTTTATAGTATCTGGTCTTATACTTAGGTGTTTAATCCATTTTGAGTATTTTTCTGTATGGTGTTAAGAAGTGTTCTAATTTCATTCTTTTACATGTGGCTGTCCAGTTTTCTTAGCACCACTTATTGAATGGGCTGTCTTTTCTCCATTGCATGTTCTTGCCTCCTTTGTCATAGATTAGCTGATTGTAGGTGCTTGGGTTTAATTCTGGGCTTTCTCTCCTGTTCCACTGATCTATATTTCTGTCTTTGTGCCAGTACCATACAGTTTTGATGACTGTTGCTTTGTAATATAGTCTGAAGTCCGGGAGCCTGATTCTTCCAGCTCCATTTTTCTTTTTCAGGATGTCTTTGGCTATTCTGGATCTTTTGTGCTTCCAAACAAACTTTAAAATATTTTGTTCTGTGAAAAATGTCCTTGGTAATTTGATAGGGATTGCATTGAATCGTAGATTGCCTTGGGTAGTATAGTCATTTTGATAATATTAATTCTTCCAATCCAAGAGCATGATATGTCTTTCAATATGTTTATGTCTCATATACATATGAGAAATCTTTGATTTCTTTCCTCAGTTCTCATAGTTCATAGATAACAGGTTTTTGGTTTTTTTTTTTCTCTTTACATAGGTTTATTCCCAAGTATATTATTCTTTTTGATGTGAAGGTAAATGGGATTGTTTCCCTAATTTCTCTTTCTGCTCTTTCATTGTTAGTGATTAGAAATGCCATCGATTTCTGTGTATTAATTTTGTATCCTGCAACTTTGCCAAATTCATTGATGAGCTCTAACAGTTTTCTGGTAGAGTCTTTAGGATTCTCTAGGTATAGTGTTATGTCATCTGCAAATAGTGATAATTTTACTTCTTCCTTTCCAATCTGGATTCCTTTTCTTCCTTTTTATTCTCTGATTTCTGTGGCTAGGACTTCCAAAACTACGTTGAACAGTAGTGTTGAGAGCAGATATCCTTGTCTTATTTCTGATCTCACCAGGAATTTTTTCAGCTTTTCACCATTGAGAATGATGTTAGTTCTGTGTTGTCATATATGGCCTTTATTATGTTGAGGTAGATTCCCACTATACACACTTTTTGAATGGTTTTTAATCAGAAATGGTTGTTGGTTTTTGTCATAAGGCTTTTTCTGCATATATTGAGAGGATCATGTGGTTTTTATTCTTCATTTTGTTAATGGGGTGCATCACACTGATTAATTTGTGGATATTGAAGAATCCTTGCATCCCTGGGATAAATACCACTTGGTCATGATGGAAAATCCTTTTAATATATTGTTGGATTCAGTTTGCTAGTATCTTATTGAGGATTTTTACATCTATGTTCATCAGTGAAATTGGCCTGTAATTTTCTTCTTTTGTGGTATCTTTGTCTGGTTTTGACATCAGGGTGATGGTGGCCTCCAGAGATTAAGTCTGGAAATGTTCCTTCCTCTGTGATTTTTTGGAATAGTTTCAGAAGGATAGGTGTTAGCCCTTCTCTAAATGTTTGATAGAACTTGCCTGTGAAGCCATCTGGTCCTGGACTTTTGTTTGTTGGAAATTTTTAAAGCATAGTTTCAATTTCAGTATTTGTGGTTGGTCTGTTCATCTTTTCTATTTAATCTTGTTTTAGACTTGGAAGATTGTAGTTTTCTAAGAATTTGTCCATTTCTTCTGGGTTTTCTATTTTATTGGCATATAGTTTCATGTAATAGTCTCTTATGATCCTTCATATTTCTGCAATGTCTTTTATAACTTCTATTTTTTCATTTCTAATTTTATTGATTTGAGTCCTCTCTCTTTTTTTCTTGATAAGTCTGGCTAAGGGTTTATCAATTTTGTTGATCTTTTCAAAGAACAAGCTTTTGGTTTCATTGATCTTTCCTATGGTTTTCTTCATTTCTATTTCAGTGATTTCTGCTCTGATCTTTATGATTTCTTTCCTTCTACTAACTTTAGGTCTTGTCTGTTCTTGTCTCTCTAGCTGCCTTAGATGTAAAGTTAGCTTCTCTATTTTAGCTTTTTCTTGTTTCCTGAGGTAGGCTTGTATTGATATAAACTTCCCTCTGAGAACTGCTTTTGCTACATCCCATAGCTTTTGGAGTGTTGCATCTTTGTTGTCATTTGATTCTAGGTGTTTCTTAATTTCCTCTTTGTTTTCTTCAGTGATCCATTGGTCTTTTAACTAAGCATGTTGTTTAGTCTTCATGTGTTTTTGTTTTTTGCAGTTTTTTCTTGTTGTTGATTTCCAGTCATAGAGGATTGTGATCAAAAAAGATGCTTGATATGATTTCAATTTTCTTAAAATTACTGAGGCTTGATTTGTGGCCCAGAATGTGATCAATCTCAGAGAATGTTCCCTGTGCACTTGGAAGAATGTATATTTTGCTCCTTCTGGCTGGAATGTCCTATAAATATCTATTAAATCCATCTGGTCTAATGTTTCATTTAGGGCCTGTGTTTCCATGTTGATTTTCTTTCTGGATGATCTGTCTATTGCTGTAAGTGGGGAGTTAAAGTCCACTGCTATTATTTTGTTATTGTCAATTTCTCCTTTTAAGGTTGTTAGCAATTGCCTTATATATTGAGGTGACCCTATGTTATATATTTTTAATTGTTATATCTTCTTGGATGGATCCTTTGATCATTATGTAACGTTCTTCTTTGCCTCATAATATTCTTTACTTTAAGGTATATTTTGTCTGATATTTGTATTGCTACTCCAGCTTTCTTTTGATTCCCATTTACATGGAATATCTTCTTCCATCCTCTCACTTTCAATTTGTGTGTGTCCCTAGAAGTGAAGTGGGTCCTTGAAGATAGCATGTATATGAATTTTTTTTTTGTACCCATTCAGCCAGTCTGTTTTTGGTTGGGCATTCAGTCCATTTACATTTAAGATAATTATTGATATATATGTTCTTATGTGGATTTGTTTTGGTTGCTCTTTTTTTTTCTTCCCTTCTTCTCTTGTTGTCTCTTCTTGTGGTTTGATAAGTATATTTAGTTTTGTATTAGAGTTTATTTTTCTTATTTGTCTGTGTATATATTGCAGATTTTTGGTTTGCAGTTACCTTAAAGTTTTGATACAGGAGTCTATATATAGATATATAGACTCTATAGATATCTAGGTATGAGCAGAGAAAGGAGGTCACAGGGCCAGGTGGCAGGAAACAACACATCATGTAAACACAGTGTTCATGAGCAGACAGAGAAAGGCAGGAACCTCCAGACTGACAGGAAACCACATATTTTGGATCCTAGCTCTTCTCCTAGTCTTAGTGAGAAAGCATTCAGTAATCATCGGCAAGTCTTAGGTGCTTCATTTTGTGGATACCATTTATGAGACAAAATATGTTCCCTAATATTTGTAGTTTGCTAAGGGATTTCATAATGAAAACATGTTGAATATTGTCAAATGCATGTTTTTCATGTGTTAATATAACCATGTGCCTTACATTTTATTTATTTTGGGGGGGCACACCCGAGGCATATGGAAGTTCGTGGGCTAGGAATTGAATCAAACCTCCACTGCAACTTATGCAACAGCTGCAACAATGTTAGATTCAGTTGATAAATCAACTTTGCTCCATTATTTGAATAAACTCCAGAGTGATCACAGTGATTCATCCTTTTTATGTATTGATGAATTTACATTCTACAATTTTCTTAAGGAATTTTGTGCCTATGTGTTGATTAGGAATGTTGGCCCATATTTTCCTCTCCTTGTGAAGTCTAGTTTTAGAGTCATTGTAATCTCGATATCAGAATGATTTGTACAGTTCTTCTTCATGTTCTATGTTCTGACCAATTTTCATAAAGTAGTGCTTTTTATTCCTTAAGAATTTTGCAGAATTCTTCAGTGAATCCATTTGCAACTGAAGTTTTTGTTGTTATAGTTGTTGTTATTGAAAATTTAAGTTGAGTTCAATTAATTACTATAGGGCAACTCATGTTATTTCTTTATTCTTGAATTAAATATGGTAGATTGTGCCTTTCAATGCATTTTTCTATTTATCACTGTTAAAATATATATTGACATATTTGTTGGCATATATGTATTGGCATAATATGGTTCATAATGAACTTACTGTCATTTTACAATGTTTAGGACATGAATATAATGTTCATTATATCATTCTAGATATTGGTAACTTGTCCCTCTTTTTTTTTTCCCCATTAGAACCAAGTTGATAGGGTTCAAATTTTCCATACCCTTGTGCATTATCTGTTTACATGTAACCTGTAAATCAACTACTCAGAGTGAGGTTTTGAAATTTCTGACTATAATTTTTCATTAATTTCCCTTTTAATTTTTAGCACTGTGCTTCATATTGTGATGTGTGAAATACAATTTTGCCAAGAATGCTTCATTCTGCATTTGCATTCAAGTGATTATATAGCTGTCTCGTACTGAAAGAGGTTAAACATGCCTACTCACTTTCTTTTCTTATAAACAGTTTTTTCTAAAATATTAGTTAATATTGTGATTATATTACTTAATTACAGTTAAGCATATAGCTAATTCTCTCAAGGAAATAAACCATTTATATATGCCAAAATTGTTATCAAGTTCTGGAAAGTACCATAAAGTTCTAGAAGGTATTGATACGGTATTGTGTAATTTATATATCCAACAATACAATGATGTATGTAATGTTGGGTCTGAGCATTTGAAGTACGTCTGACACAACTGCCAGCCAATGTCAAGAGAACCCAGGCCCCACAATTAGCACATAGGTCTAGCCAGTCAACTATGATGAGTGGCAACTCTCAGGAAATAAGAGAAAAGTACTGTGGAAAGTACATGGTATATATTGAGGGATCCTAGCAAGGGAATTAAGTCTTGTTCCAACAAGAACCTATAATGGTGTCGACTTTTGGATGTCTTTGCTCTGATCCTTCAGCAATACAGGAATTATCCTCTGGTCTCTATGCTGTACTTTTTAACAGGTGTGTTGTGCTTTGGAGAAATGGAAGGCATCAATAGGAAAGCAAAGCATGTTAAGAGCTCCCAGGACCCCAAATTAGCACATAGGTCTAGCCAACCAACTATGATGAATATTGATGCCTTCCATCTCTCCAAAGCACAACACACCTGTTAAAAAGTACAGCATAGAGCCCAGAGAATGATTGCTGTATTGCTGAAGATCAGAGCAAAAACATCCGAAAATAGAGACTATTATAGTTTCTTGTGGGAGTAAGACTTAATTTCCTAGCTAGGATCCCTCAATGTATACCATTTACTTTTAATAGTCCTTTCCTCTTATTTCCTGAAAGTTTCCACTCAGCTAGTTGAAGAAAACAAGAAAAGTTGTCATAGTGGAACAAAGGCTTTTAAAAAAATGATGTGTATTACTTTTGTAAAGTCCATATATATTCAAATCTAAGTAGAAATTCTAATTTGTTGGTCTCTGAATTGTGAATCTCCAGTGTCCTGCATTTGTACTCTCCTCTTCTCAAGATTTCTGATTTTGGGAGCATATTTGTTCATGGGTGATTTACTGCCTTTACTGTATATATGCCTTTACTGGTGAGCCTTGTCATTTTTGGTATTTTTGTTTCCTGTTGCTGCTTTTTTTTTTTTCCTGCCTAGAGAAGTTCCTTTAGTATTTGTTGTAAAGGTGGTTTAGTGTTGCTGAATTCTCTTAGCTTTTCCTTGTCTGTAAATCTTTGGATTTCTCCTTCAGATATGAATGAGAGCCTTGCCAGGTAAAGTAATCTTGGCTGGAGGTTTTTACTATCATCACATTAAGTATATTGTGCCACTCCCTTTTGGCCTGCAGAGTTTCTGCTGAAAAATCTGCCAACAACCTCATCGGGGTTCCTTTATATGTTATTTGTTTCTTTTCTCTAGCTGCTTTCAATATTTTCTCTTTATCTTAATTTTAGTCAGTTTGATTAATATGTATCTCAGGGTGTTCCTACCTGGGTTTATTTTATATGGTAGTAGTTGTATGTTCTCGATTTGAGTAACTGGTTCCTTTCTCATGTTAGGGAAGTTTTTAGGTATTATCTCTTCAAACATTTTTTCTGTCCCTTTCTCTCTCTCTTCTCCTTATGGCATCCCTATAATATGGACGTTGGTGCATTTAACATTGTCCCAGACTTCTCTGAGACTCTCTTCATTTTAAATCTTTTTTTTCTCTTTTCTGTCCTGAATCAATGATTTCCCCTAGTCTGTCCTCCACCTCACCTCACTTATTAGTTCTTCTGCCTCCAGTGTTCTGCTGTTGGTTGCTTTTATTTTTTTTTTAATTTCAGTTATTGTATTTTGCATCTCTGCTTGCTTAAGCTTTTAATCTTGTATTTCTCTGTTCAGTGTCTCCTGTAAATTATCAGTCTTTGCCTCAAGTTTATTTCCAGTGTCATGCATCATCTTCAGAAGCATCAGTCTTAAGTCTTTTTCCTGAAGGCTGATAATCTTCAGATCACTTGGCTGTTTTTCTGTTTTTTATTTTCTCCCTTATCCAAGTTATAGTTCTATGTTTTTTCTTTTTTATAGGTTTTTGGTGTGGTGTCCTTTTTGCAGACAATAGAGTTTTAGCCTCTTTTTTTTTTGGCTTTTTGCCATTTCTTGGGCCACTCCAATGGCATATGGAGGTCCCCAGGCTAGGGGTCGAATTGGAGCTGCTGTAGCCACTGGCCTATGCCAGAGCCACAGCAATGTGGGATCTGAGCCATGTCTGCAACCTACACCACAGCTCATGGCAACGCTGGATCCTTAACCCACTGAGCAAGGCCAGGGATTGAACCTGCAACCTCATGGTTCCCAGTCATATTCGCTAACCACTGAGCCAAGATGGGAACTCCTAGCCTCTCTTACTTCTGATGTCTGCCCTCCTTGTGACTTTGCATATTAAGTAGCAAATTTCCCTACGGTGTTCCCTTTTAGTTGACTTATGTCTTTCTTTAGTAAGTTGTCTTATAATTTATCTTGGTCTATATTTTGTTTCATTTTTTTCTACTCTGTCTTACAGAAATACAAAATATATTCATGTTAAATATGTTTTGTCTACTATCTTTAATTTTCTATTTTTCTTGTAGTTTTTTCTCTTTGCATTGGGTTTTCCCTGATTTTTTCCTTAAATATATCCTTAAAAATGTCTGAATATTTTCATCTATATCTGCTTTTTTTTTCTTTTTCTAACATAAATGAATTTAATTTTTTTATATTTACCACCATTTCTTTTATGTTTTCTATATCTTATCATCTAACCTCTTACATGTTTTGTATCTGTTTTATCTCTTGCTCTAGATAATTTATATATTGTTTATTTTACTTAGCTTCCTTCTTTGTTGTATATCTTCCATATTGTTTATCTTCCATATTGGTTTTCTTTTTTGTCTCTTTGCTTTTCTTTCTTTCCTTCCATATTGGTTTATCTTCCATATACCATTGTTTATCTTCCATATTGGTTTATCTTCCATATTGGTTTATCTTCCATATTGGTTTATCTTCCATGTTGGTTTTCTTTTTTGTCTCTTTGCTTTTCTTTCTTTCCTTCCTTCCTTTTTCTTTCTTTCGTTCTTTCGTCCTTTTCTTCTTTCTCTTTCTTTTCTTTCCTTTGGTATATGGCATAAGCTTCACACAGGTTGTATTTATTCATTATAAACATTGTAATTCAGAACAACCATTCAGTCCAGCTATTTGTTGAAAAAGATGGTAGTGATGGTGAACAGGAAAACCTAGATATCACAAATTAAAAAAATTTTTCTTGCTGATCTCAGATCTCCAACCTCACATGGTACGTTTTAGGGTATGTACACACATTGATGATATTTTTATTTCTTAATGCTATAACATAGTTTCTCATTAACTCCTTGATCAATGCTTTCCTCTAGATAGGAAGAACTCCCAGGGTTGAAATTAGCACTTACTCCTGTTGCCATCTTGACAGCATCCAGAAGCCAGTCTTCTTTGTTTTTCCTCCATTGATTCTACTCAGCCTTCAGTAAGCATTTCAGTTATAAAACATGTTTTGTTCTTTTTTGAGTAATGCCTTTTTAAAATTGTACTTTCTTATCTGTTACTCTGTCTCTTTAAGATTCCATTTATTTCAATATTAAAATTCCTGACTCTATATCCAATGTTTCTTTTTTTTATTTGTCTTGAGATCTAAGATAATCCCCAGAATTTAGTGTATAGATTACTAATATATTCTTAGCAATTATCTATTCTATTTTTCACTACTTGCTATAAAACATCATTAATAAAACTTATCTTTATTTCAATTACATGATCCTTTCTTTATTCACATATTTTCTACTCTTTAAATAATTCAAATGTATTAAGTTTTTTTGTTTGTTTTTGTTTGTTGTTGTTGATTTTTTGCTTTTTATGACTGCATCAGGCCAGGGGTCAAATCAGAGCACAGCTACCAGCCTATGCCACAGCCACAGCAATGCAGGATCCATGCTACATCTATGAAGTACACCACATCACACAACAATGACGGATCCATGATCCACTGAGCAAGGCCAGGGATTGAATTCTCAATCTCATGGACACTAGTCAGATTCATTCTGCTGTGCCACAATGGGAATTCCAATTTAGCCTTATATTATATACTTTTTATTCTCTTCTGTTTTGTTTCTATTATTAGGTCCACCCAAGAGGTAGAATATTATTCTGACCTTTTTGTTTTTTGCTCTATTTCCTTTAAGTTCTTGAATAATATTCATTGTCTGAGACTAATTGACTCTCTACAGGCGTGACTCTGAATATACTCATATTGAACTGCTCCATATAAAGCAATAATATTCCTGGGCAGCTGTGTGGGGACAACTGCTGTGTGTTCCAGATGGTGGTGGGCTGTCAATACCTCCTGAGGGGGTATGAGGTAGGATCACTGTCTCTGGTCAGTAAGTGTTCAGATATTCTGGCTGCTTCTTCCTCCAGAGAAGAGCATAGTGCCTCAATCTCCAAAAGACTATATCTTAAGAATCATATCTATTAGAAACTTAAATTATGAGTACATGAGAGGGCTGTGGCTATAGATGAAGTGTTACACTCATAAACTGGCAATTACTAAAGTAGATGAATCACACAACCAGAAATATAGAAAATATAAAAAGAATTCTATTAGGGAACCTAAGCTAAAATAGGTTTCATAGAAATATGATTTGGGGTTTTGATTAGTTGAATATTTAATGGAAGAATATCAACGCAGCAATAACAGGAGAAGAGATTACACTTTTAAATCAGCAGAAAGACATATTAGAATATGAACTAGTGTCAATCTATATATTACTCTATCACTTTCTGTAATTTTTATTACAATATTAAAAATTTCTGACTTTGTAAAAAATAGGTCTATTTGGTAGAAATAGTTCTACTGTAGGATATAAATAAGATGTGAATAAATGATGGGACACAATATTTTCCTAAGTAGGAAGATTCATTAGTATTAAGATAATATGCTTCCTTCCATATTAAATATATACTTTAGGAAACACAAAAATGAATTAAATTTTACCTTTGTTAATTTGACTATAGCAATCTGAATCTAAAATTCACAGGAAATGATAAAAAGGTGAAAAATTAATCATTTTTATTTTTTATTTTATTTATTAAAATAAATTTTGTCTGTACTGTATAGCATAGGGACCAAGTTACACATACATGTACACATTGTTTTTCCTTCCATTGTTGTGATACAATGTAAGTATTTAACCATTGTTCTCAGTGCTACACAGCAGGTTCTCATTGCTAATCCATTCCAAAGGCAATAGTCTGCATCTGTTAACCCCAAGCTCCCAATCCTTCCCACTCCCTCCCTCTCCCCCCAGGCAGCCACAAGTCTATTCTCCAAGTCCATGAGTTTCTTTTCCATGGGAAGGTTCATTTGTGCTATATATTAGATTCCAGTTATAAGTGATAACATATGGCATGTGTCCTCCTCTTTCTGACTTATTTCACTCAGGACGAGAGTCTCTAGTTCCATCCATGTTGCTGCAAATGGCATGATTTTGTTCTTTTTGATGGCTGAGTAGTACTCCATTGTGTATATATACCACATCTTCCTAATCCAATCATCTGGCAATGGACATTTGGGTTGCTTCCATGTCTTGGCTTTTGTGAATAGTGCTGCAGTGAACATGCTGGTGCCTGTGTCTTTTTTAAGGAAAGTTTTGTCTGGATATATGCCCAAGAGTGGGGTTTCTGGGTCATATGGTAGTTCTATGCATAGATTTCTAAGGCACCTCTGTACTGATCTCCATAGGGGCTGTACCAGCTTACATTCCCACCAACAGGGCAGGAGGGTTCCCTTTTCTCCACACCTCCTCCAGCACTTGTTGTTTGGGGACTTATGAATGATGGCCATGCTGACTGGTGTGAGGTGGTATCTCATGGTAGTTTTGATTTGCATTTCTCTAATAATCAGGGATGTTGAGCATTGTTTCAAGTGCCTGTTGGCCATCTGTATGTCTTCCTTGGAGAAATGTCTATTCCGGTCTTTTGCCCATTTTTCCACTGGGTTGTTGGCCTTTTTGCTGTTGAGTTGTATAAGTTGTTTGTATATTCTAGAGATTAAGTCCTTGTCCGTTGCATCATTTGAAACTATTTTCTCCCATTCTGTAAGTTGTCTTTTTGTTTTCTTTTGGGTTTCCTTTGCTGTGCAAAAGCTTGTCAGTTCGATGAGGTCCCATTGGTTCATTTTTGCTCTTATTTCTGTTGCCTTGGGAGAATGACCTGAGAAAATATTCATGAGGTTTATGTCAGAGAGTGTTTTGCCTATGTTCTTTTCCAGGAGTTTGATGGTGTCTTGCCTTATATTTAAGTCTTTCAGCCATTTTGAGTTTATTTTTGTGCATGGTGTGAGGGTGTGTTCTAGCTTCATTGATTTGCATGTACCTGTCCAGATTTCCCAGCAATGCTTGCTGAATAGACCGTCTTTTCCCCATTTTATGCTCTTGCCTCCTTTGTCAAAGATTAATGACCATAGGTGTCAGGGTTTATTTCTGGGTTCTCTACTCTGTTCCATTGGTCTGTCTGTCTGTTTTGATACCAGTAGCACACTGTCTTGATGACTGTGGCTTTGTAATATTGCTTGACGTCTGGGAGGGTTATGCCTCCTGCTTGGTTTTTGTTCTTCAGAATTTCTTTGGTGATTCTGGGTCTTTTGTGGTTCCATATAAGTTTTTGGATTTTTTGTTCTAGTTCTGTGAAAAATGTCCTGGGTAATATGATAGGGGTTGCATTGAATATGTAGATTGCTTTGGGTAGTATGGCCCTTTTTACAATATTAATTTTTCCAACCCAGGAGCATGGAATATCTTTCCAGTTCTTTACATCTTCTTTAATTTCCTTGATGAATGTTCTATAGTTCTCGGCATATAAGTCCTTTATCTCCTTCATTTTATGCCTCAAAAATTTCCAAATAGCGAAAGTGACAGGAAATTTATTTCTATATTAACCAAGCAAATGGTCATCTGGGAAAATAAAATTGAATATAAATATGTATGTATGTGTATTTTTACATGCTAAATATGTGTACATGTGTATACATTTATGCTTATATGGATATATATGGGTATCCACACTTATGTATGTGCAATGCATGACTATATATGACTATATATATAATGTATATATGTATTGTATATTTTAAATACATATATACAATGTGTGAATATGTGTATGCAATTCGTATTAAATTTAAAATATCTAATTATAAGTGTTCACTGAGCTGTTAGGAGAGTCATCCAGGAGAATGTTGAAGCTACTTAGAATTTTTCCTCTTGTCTTTATTTTCTGGTTTTTACACAGAATGACATGTATTTCAGAATATGACATCATTATAAATTGACCACTTTTTCAACTCTAATGAAGAAAACATATTTACAATTAAATTATGACACAATTTTTAAAATTATCTTCTCAGCCCATTTTTTGTGTGAATTGCATTGATATGAAAGATCTTGCAATTTCCTATGCCCTCAGTTTCATTTCACATCATGTGATAAGCAATCATTTTGCAACCCAGCTTCATCGTTATGTTTATATTTCCCATTCTTAAATTCAAAACATTCAAAGCAAGTAAGAAATTACAGTCTTTCCTCCAACCATATTTGTTTCAATAATGTCAATTTTGTTTCACTATCTTTGTTTCCAATGTAATGAAACTCTCCTTTAGTTTCCTGCTAGAAATATATGAAAGTTACATTTATTTTTGTTTTCACAATCTACTGTAATCTTTTTGAAGTCTTTTAGAGGTAATTAATTCCAATATGTAGTGACAATAATGTGAATGTCTTAACTCTAAAGACAGCTACTTGAACAGCTATGTGTATATGGTCAGGAAATGGTATCTGTCACAATTGACTCATGGCTGATATATGATATGATGAAATAAATTCTAAGACACTTCCCATTTCAAAAGGGTTCAAATGGGAAAGAAATACTTATGCACTGATCAAATACAGTGTGTTGATAAAACAGAATGATTACAGGGATTTTTTTTTTTTCCTATATGTCTCTTGAAATGACTTTACTAAAAAAAAAACAAAAAATCTATCTAGTTCCACAATTTAATGTCTCCATTATTTATAAATTATATGATCTTAATTTATTGAGAACACAAATTGCATGCAAATTCAAGTTTCCAAAGAATGTGAGAGCCTACTTTTAAAATAGAAACAAAACATCCTTCTGAGACTGACAGAGAGCTAGGGTAATTACTGGTTTTAAAGTTTCCTTAGTTAGATGCTAAGTTGAAACACAAGTACTCAAAGGGAAATTGGTATATCTGTTTTTAGTACATACCTATTATCCTTTCAAGTAACATATTTTGGAACAGGGAATTTAAAAATCTGTAGACAAAGGCTAAAATGGTCCCTTTGGTCATCCACACAGCATTCAAAAATGTTGCATGTCGAATCAACTACAGTTGCTATAGTTTGTACTGATTATTTAATTTCTTAAAGGAGGAAAGTCTGAACCAATATCCTCAAGTGCAGCAAGAACATTAGCTTTTATAATTGCTTTTTTAAAGACTAACAAGAAAATAAATACATTTTAGAGTTTAAAATAGCATATGTGTGTTCTATAATCTAATTAAGCAGCAATTCTCCACCTTTACTCCTTTGGAATTTGTAAGCTGTTTACATTCCCAAAATGCACCAGAAACAGGAGGTTTAGCGCTCAAATGGATCCCCAGAGTAAAGGATTTCTACCAGAAGGGGGAAATGGGGCTATTAAGGCAGAAATAGTAGCTCTCTACTAGGCCTTAACAAATATGGCAAAATGTTTACTCAATTATCTGAAGATAAAAAACTGATATATATATATATTTCCTATTATGCAAAAATCTCATCTTTAGGTACTTGTAGGTTTTTGTCTGTTTGTATATGCTTTATTTTCTGTACCTTTCCAAAAGCAAAATTGCCATGTTAATGAGAGTTAGGCATTTTTATGGGTTTTTAAGGGTTTTTTTTTATGACTATTATCAAATTTATTTTCGCAATTGATAAAACATTTTCTGATTATTTCCAAAGAATGTTCCATGGTTTCTGTTACTTTTATTTGTTAGGGTTCAGGGTAAAAGATATAGTAAAAAAATTTTCAAAATGCCATAACTTAAATGAGGATAAGTTCATCTTTTTCTCTTATTAGAGATGAATAGGCAGTCCAAGGTTAATGGGATGGTGCTCCTTTTCCACAAATATGACCTCCCCTTGGAGTTTAAGACACTGTTACATTTCCTCCCATTTCTGTGTCATCAGGAAGAAAAAAAGAGGAAGTGAACACTAATGACTTTAAGCTGTGATATGCTATAAAATTTGGTTGTGATGATGGTTGTACACCTATAAATGTAATAAAATTCATTAAATAATTTTTTTAAAAAGCTGTGAAATTGTGATCTGTAGGAGGTTAAGACACTGTTCCATTTCCTTCCATTTCTGAGTTATCAGGAAGAAAAAAAGAGGAAGTGAACAGGAAAGACATTAAGCTATGAAATCATGACCTGTAGACATCATTTTTGCTTCCTTTTAATTGTCCAGGTTTATTCTTCCTTTTAATTGTCCAGTTATTTTCTCACACAGAGTAGGAAGGGATGCAAAAAATATAGACTCCAGTTTTGTTTTTGTGCTGAGCTAAAGTGTATGGGGCATAGTATTAAACATGTTTTAATTCAGTGTTTATTTTTTTCTCATACAGGTTTTAAATAGCTCTTGATTTATAAAATAGTTTATCACATATCTTTGGATTAATTATTTTATATTATGCCTTTTCATGTTTTTGTTCTTATATTATTATTTTTTGCTGTTTATACTATAATGTAGTTGAATGATATATGTATATTAGTCTTTGGTCATGTCTTTAGAATTCATGCTTAGAAATTACATACTTCTTCTTTAATGTTCTAAAAATGTTCAATTACTTTCCTTTTAGAATTTCTGTGAAATGAAAATTTCACACTTAAATTTTTGATCATGGGGTTAGTATTAAATAATTACAGTTACTGATATAGTTTTTTCTTTTAATGAATTATTCCATTCCGCCTAACAGAATGCAAAAACTGGCCTTGATGGTAAAAAGTGGCTGGGTAGATAGGTAGATAGGTAGATATATAGATGGATAAATAGATAATAAGAAAAGAGAGATTAATTTTTAAATCTATTGTTACAAAAAAAGTAACACAAATTACTCTTTTAAAAATTATTTTTTTGAGGAAGGGAAGATGGTGGAAGAGTAGGGGTACAAGCTCACCCTCTCCCAGAAACACAACAAAAAACCCCCACATTTACAGGTTAATCAACACACACAGAACATCAATTAAATGCTGGCAGAAGAAGTTAAACCTCCAATAATGGCAAGAATCTGATGACATAATTGGGTAAAACAAGAGAAAAGAGAGAGTGAGAGAAGGGGAATTGGGACTGGACCGGCACTCCTGAAAAGGAACTGTGGAGGAGAAAGGGACCCAACACCCTGGAAAGTCACCTAATCAATGGAAAGATCAACCAAATTGGAGGGATTTCCAGATGCTGAGAAGAGCACAGCAGTAGGTCTGAGATCTGAAAAGCAGAGTGAGAGCCGAACAGATCATTTCAACTACTGACACACTCACCAAAAAACAAGACACTCGGGTGGGGGCTGGGCACCAAGACTTCAACTCCTGAGGTTAGTCCCCAGGAGTGGGCTAGGGTTGGCAGTGCAGAGACTGCCTAAGGGACTAAGAAGCACTTGGTCGGGTTGGCAGTGTGGAGACAGCCTGAGGGATTAGGGAGCAGTGCATTGCGGGTGGAGGGAGCAACGTGCTAAGGGCTGGGGAGTGGAAAGCTACAGCAAAGGGAACCTGGAGGAAGAGCTGGACCCATAGGAGAGACAAGGCTGCAGTGTTGGGGAGGGGAGAGGAGGAGGGGCGGGCCACCATAGAACACTCCTTGAGCCACAGCGAGTGTTCTGGCCCACCAGCTAGTAGAGAGCAGTGCTTCCCAGTGCATCTCCTCTCCCCCTACTCCACATGTGCACCTGACTTGAGGCCACCTGCCATCCCAGAGGGCTGGCCTCACCACTTGCGGGAAGCCGACTACCTCAGGGCCTTTCCCCACCCTGGCCTGCCTGCCCTCTGGAGGGGCTACACACCCATGGAGCAGTGCCCAGCACTGTCAGCCCCATGGAAGAGCTCCGCAGCCCAGAAACGCCTGAGCAAGCTCTGCCAGGCTGCTTGAAATCTGCTTCCATTGTGGGTTGGTCCTGCCAGCCCCAGCTGCCCTGGGGAAGTGTCCCTTTGTCTGCCAGTGGCCTGGCTAGCCACTCCCACCCTCGGGAGGTGCTGCACTCCTTAGGAGCAGCATCCCAGCACTGCCTGCCCCCCAGAACAGCTCCGTGGCACAGAAACACCAGAGCAAGCTCTGCCTGGCCACAGGAAGTCTGTCTCCATTGCAGGGTGGTCCTGCCAGATCTCGATGTCCTGGGGAAGTGTTCCTTGTCTCCCAGGAGCCCAGCTAGCTTCTCCCACCCTCAGGAGGTGCGGCACTTGCATGGAGCAGCTGCTCAGAACTGCCCATCCCCTGGAAGACCTCCACAGCCCAAAAACACCAGAGCAGGCTCTGCCCGGCCAAGGGAAGTCTAAGTCCATCTAAGCACAGATCTTCCAGTCCTGCCTGCCCTCAGAAAGTCCTCCTGTGCTTCAGAGTGACCCTGCTAGCCACACCCACCCTCAGGAAACACCACGCTGCTTCAAAGAATACCAGCCAACACCACCAGCCCTTGGGAAACACTCCACAGCAGTGCCAGGGAAAACCCTGCCTGGCCACAGAGAGTACACCTCTACCAAGAAAAAGAAAATAACAAGCAAGATGAAGAAGCTGAGAAACCAGTCCCAGTCAAACCAACAGGAGAACTCACCTAAAGCAGTCAACAATGAAACAGACCTCTGCAGTCTGACAGACTTTGAGTTCAAGAGGGAAATAGTGAAACTACTGAAGGAATTCAAAGAAGATATGAACAGTAATGCACACTCCCTCAGAAAGAAACTAGAAAATATAAGGAGGAGTCAAGAAAAACTAGAAAATTCATTTGCAGAGATACAAACTGAGCTAAGGGCAATAAAAACCAGAATGAATAATACAGAATAATGAATTAGTGATGTGGAAGATAGAATAATGGAAATCACCCAAACAGGACAGCAAACAGAAAACCAAATGAAAAAACATGAAAGCAATATAAGAGACTTATGGGATAATATAAAGCGGCCAATCTACACATAATAGAAATTCCAGAAGGAACAGAAAAAGATAAGGGGATGGAAAATATATTTGAAGAAATTATCACTGGAAACTTCCCAAATCTAAAGGTACTGATTTCAAGGTACAGGAAACACAGAGGGCCCCAAACAAGTTGAACTCAAATAGACCTACACCAAGAAACATTTTAATAAAAATGGCAAAAGTTAATGATAAAGAGAGGATCATAAGGGCAGCAAGAGAAAAGCAAAATGTTGCTTATAAGGGAACCCCATAAGACTATCAGCTGATTTCTCTACAGAAACTCTACAGGGCAGGAGGGAATGGCAAGAGATATTTATAGCCCTGAAAGGAAAAAATCTGCAACTAGAATACTCTATCCAGCAAGAATATCATTTCAAATAGAAGGGGAAATAAATTTTTTTTCCAACAAACAAAAGCTAAAAGAATACAGCAATGCAAAACCCATTCTAAAAGAAATATTGAAAGGGCTTCTCTGAATCAAAAAAAAAAAAAAAGAGAGAGAGAGGAAAGACTAGGATTGAGGAAACCACAATCAGAGAGCAGTCACTCAAATAAGCCAGCATACAGATCTAAATAAAATTAAAATGAAAAAAAGAGACACCAAAATAATAAAATGTGGGCAAGGGAAATAAGGAAATAAATAGATTCTTTTTTTAATTATCTATTTTTTTCTTTTTCTTCTTAATTTTAATATAGTAATGAAGTGTTTGAACCTACAGGACTATCAGGCTAAAACACACAATGATAGGAAGGGTTTAACATACTTAAAAAACAGGGCAACCATAAATCAAAACCAAACATTACATTTGCAAAAAATGAAAAGAAAAACACTCAAGCAGAAAATAATTGGAGACCATCCAACCAAAAAAAAGAAAGGAAGAATGGAGAATTATGGAATCAACTAGAAAACGAGGTTTAAAATGGCAATAAATAATCATCTATCAATTATCACTTTAAATGTCAATGGACTGAATGCTCCAATCAAAAGACACAGAGTGGCTGATTGGATAAAAAAAAAACAAAAACCCTTCAATCTGCTGCCTACAAGAAACTCACCTTAGGACAATAGACACATATAGATTGAAAGTGAGAGGGTGGGAAAAAATATTTTATGCCAATGGACATGACAGGAAAGCAGGAGTTGCAATACTCATATCAGATGAAATAGACTTTAAAATAAAAGACATAAAGAAAGACAAAGAAGGACACTATTTAATGATTAAGGGATCCATCCAAGGGGAGGATGTTACTATCGTCAACATATATGGCCCAGATATGGGAGCACCCAGATACATACAACAAATATTAACAGACATAAAGGGAGATATTGATGAGAATGCAATCATAGTAGGAGACCTTAATACCCCCCTCACATCAATGGGCAGATCCTCTAGACAGAAAACCAATAAAGCAACAGAGATCCTAAAGGAAACAACAGAAAAGTTAGACTTAATTGACATCTCCAGGACATTAAATCCAAAAAAAGCAGAATACACATTCTTCTCAAGTGCACATGGAACATTTTCAAGAATCGATCATATATTGGGGCACAAAGCTAACTGCAACAAATTTAGGAGAATAGAAATTATTTCAAGTATCTTCTCTGACCACAATGGCATGAAACTTGAAATCAACCACAGGAGAAGAAATGAGAAAAAACCTACTACATGGAGACTAAACAACATGCTACTAAAAACCAATGGGTCAATGAGGAAATCAAGAAGGAAAGTAAATACCTTGAGATAAATGATAATGAAGGTACAACTGCTCTAAATCTAGGGGATGCTGCAAAAGCAGTGCTCAGAGAGAAATTCATAGCAATACAGGCCTTCCTCAAAATGAAGAAAGATCTCAAATTGACAACTTAACCCACTACCTAAATGAATTAGTAAAAAAAGAACAAAAAAGACCTAAAGTCAGCAGGAGGAAGGAAATTATAAAGATCGAAGAGGAAATCAATAAAATAGAGACATAAAAAGCAATAGAAAAAATTAATAAAACCAAGAGCTCGTTCTTTGAAAAGGTAAACAAAATTGACAAACCCCTGGCTAGACTCACTAAGAAGAGGAGAGAAAGAACCCAAATTAACAAAATTAGAAATGAAAAAGTAGAAATCACAATGGATACTGAAGAAATAAAAAACACCATAAGAGAATACTATCAACAACTATATGCCAACAAATTTGACAATCTGCAAGAAATGGACTACTTTCTAGAATCTTATAGCCTGCCAAAACTGAATCAAAAAGAAACAGACCAAATGAACATATGCAAATCAATCAACCTCATACACCACATTAACAAAAGAAATGTCAAAAACAATATGATCATCTCAACAGATGCAGAAAAAGCACTTGACAAAGTTCAACATCCATTCATGATAAAAACTCTCACCAAAGTGGGTATAGAGGGAACATACCGCAACATAATCAAAGCCATTTACGACAAATCCACAGCAAATATAATACTCAATGGAGAAATATTGAAAGCCTTCTCACTCAAATCTGAAACAAGACAGGGATGTCCACTCTCAACCACTGCTATTCAACATAGTACTGGAAGTCCTAGCCACAGCAATTAGACAAACAAAAGAAATAAAAGGCATCCAAATAGGAAGAGAAGAGGTAAAACTGTCACTGCATGTGGATGACATGATACTATCTATAAAAAACCCTAAGGACTCAAAACAAAAACTACTTGAACTGATTAACAAATTCAGCAATATAGCAGGATAAAAGATTAACGTTCAGAAATCAGTCGCATTTCTGTATACCAGCAATGAAATATTAGAAAAGGAATACAAAAATACAATGCCTTTTAAAATTCAACCCCCAAAAAATCAAATACATGGGAAAACACCTGACTAAGGAGGTAAAGGACTTATATGCCGAGAACTATAGAACATTCATCAAGGAAGTTAAAGAAGATGTAAAGAACTGGAAAGATATTCCATGCTCCTGGGTTGGAAAAATTAATATTGTAAAAAGGGCCATACTACCCAAAGCAATCTACATATTCAATGCAACCCCTATCATATTACCCAGGACATTTTTCACAGAGCTAGAACAAAAAATCCAAAAACTTATATGGAACCACAAAAGACCCAGAATCACCAAAGAAATTCTGAAGAACAAAAACCAAGCAGGAGGCATAACCCTCCCAGACATCAAGCAATATTACAAAGCCACAGTCATCAAGACAGTGTGCTACTGGTATCAAAACAGACAGACAGACCAATGGAATAGAGTAGAGAACCCAGAAATAAACCCTGACACCTATGGTCATTAATCTTTGACAAAGGAGGCAAGAGCATAAAATGGGGAAAAGACGGTCTATTCAGCAAGCATTGCTGGGAAATCTGGACAGGTACATGCAAATCAATGAAGCTAGAACACACCCTCACACCATGCACAAAAATAAACTCAAAATGGCTGAAAGACTTAAATATAAGGCAAGACACCATCAAACTCCTGGAAAAGAACATAGGCAAAACACTCTCTGACATAAACCTCATGAATATTTTCTCAGGTCATTCTCCCAAGGCAACAGAAATAAGAGCAAAAATGAACCAATGGGACCTCATCGAACTGACAAGCTTTTGCACAGCAAAGGAAACCCAAAAGAAAACAAAAAGACAACTTACAGAATGGGAGAAAATAGTTTCAAATGATGCAACGGACAAGGACTTAATCTCTAGAATATACAAACAACTTATACAACTCAACAGCAAAAAGGCCAACAACCCAGTGGAAAAATGGGCAAAAGACCGGAATAGACATTTCTCCAAGGAAGACATACAGATGGCCAACAGGCACTTGAAACAATGCTCAACATCCCTGATTATTAGAGAAATGCAAATCAAAACTACCATGAGATACCACCTCACACCAGTCAGCATGGCCATCATTCATAAGTCCCCAAACAACAAGTGCTGGAGGAGGTGTGGAGAAAAGGGAACCCTCCTGCCCTGTTGGTGGGAATGTAAGCTGGTACAGCCCCTATGGAGATCAGTACAGAGGTGCCTTAGAAATCTATGCATAGAACTACCATATGACCCAGAAACCCCACTCTTGGGCATATATCCAGACAAAACTTTCCTTAAAAAAGACACAGGCACCAGCATGTTCACTGCAGCACTATTCACAAAAGCCAAGACATGGAAGCAACCCAAATGTCCATTGCCAGATGATTGGATTAGGAAGATGTGGTATATATACACAATGGAGTACTACTCAGCCATCAAAAAGAACAAAATCATGCCATTTGCAGCAACATGGATGGAACTAGAGACTCTCGTCCTGAGTGAAATAAGTCAGAAAGAGGAGGACACATGCCATATGTTATCACTTATAACTGGAATCTAATATATAGCACAAATGAACCTTCCCATGGAAAAGAAACTCATGGACTTGGAGAATAGACTTGTGGCTGCCTGGGGGGAGAGGGAGGGAGTGGGAAGGATTGGGAGCTTGGGGTTAACAGATGCAGACTATTGCCTTTGGAATGGATTAGCAATGAGAACCTGCTGTGTAGCACTGAGAACAATGTCTAGTCATTTATGATGGAGTCTGATAATGAGAGAAAAAACAATGTGTACATGTATGTATAACTGGGTCACCATGCTGTACAGTTAAAAAAAATTGTATTGGGGAAATAATGAAAAATTTAAAAAATTAAAAAGGCATGAAATTTAAAACATTTAAAAATCTAATTCCATTTGAGTATCTCAGAAATAGCAAGATGGGCTTATTTTCAATACACATATTTTGTAGTTTTCAAGCTTATTCTCATGTTGGAATCTTCTCATTAATTTTTACACTCTTTAGAAAATTAAACATTACCATTGAAATACTACTCAGGTATAAAAAAGAACAAAGTAATGCCATTTGGACCAACATGAGTGGAACTAGAGACTCTCATACCAAGTTTAGAAAGTCGGAAAGAGAAAGCCAAATACCATATGATATCACTTATATCTGGAATCTAATATATGGCACAAATGAATCTTCCCACAGAAAAGAAAATCATGGACTTGGAGAACAGATTTGTGGTCCCCAAGGGGGAGGGGGAGGGAGTGGAATGGACTGGACTGGGAATTTGGGTTTAAGAGATGCCAACTATTGCCTTTGGAATGGATAAGCAATGTAATCCTGGTGTATAGCACTGGAAATTATGTATAGTAACTTATGATGGAACATGATAATGTGAGAAAAAAAATGTACACATATATGTGCTATTATTTTGAACATTATTTTAATGGTTTTACATAATGAGCATTTTCTATTTTACACAGAATTATAAAGAAAAGTAAATCACAACCCATCTTTAGGGATATTTGTACTGTGAAAAACTTTGGAGTTGTGATCATAGCCGATACATTGCGTTTTCCTTGATAGTGTAGTTTTCATTATACCAGGAGTTTTCTTTGTAAGTTGACAGATCAAATTGGGTGTTATAAATAGAACTCAAAGTCTCTTCAAACTTGGGTGAGAAAAATGTTTTTCCTTGGTTTTACTGAACTTTAACCCAGAAGTAGCATTTTCTTGTCAGTAAGAAAATAGGTAAATATTCTTGGTAATATTCTGTATAGAATATAATTTGATGTCAGTTCTGATAACTACTATAAATTTCATGTAATGATATCTACAAGTAAAATGAGAATTATCATTTTTGTTAGTGATAACATCACACCAAAGAATTATGTGTGTATATAATATGTATGAAATGTATAAATATATAAAATAAATATTTTTGTATTTTAATAATTGCACATCAATATCATTAGTTACATTTCATCCTATATATCTTATTTCATATTATTACAAAACAAACTTCTGATATGAATGTTTACAATAAAAGTTTTACAAAAAAGTTTACAATAAAAGGCATTTAACTTTATGTGTGTATGCATGCATTTATTTGTAGAGAGTTAAAGAGAAAGAGATTAAACTAGAGTAGGAATAGAATAGGATCAAAGTGAAAAGAAATAGTTAACATATTAGCCAGTGTCTATCAGCTCAGACTAGCCATGGTAAGGCTACAAACCATCCACAAATTCCACTGGCTTATGACAACTTATTTCTCTCATGCTTCATTTTCATCATCGATTTGTCCCAATTTTTTTCCACTTCCAAATTGATAAAGCAGCTTCTATCTGGAACACATCCAATATCTAAATGAACAGAAAAGAGCATAGCTCTGTACACAACTCTGCCACATACTGCTCTTATGGCTTCTGTTAGAGTAGACCATGGCACTCATGTTCAATTTCACTGACAAACTGCATTGCCAATCTGACTTTCCAAGGAAGTGTTAATGGACACCATTGTATAGCCTAGTATACTCTGTCAAAACAGAGATAGCCCTTAGAAGAGCATTAGTGAAAAATGTACTTATTAATTTAGCAAATGGTTACTGGTCTACTGTATTTGAGACAATATTATAAATTCTGATCATAGAATGGTTTCAATAATAATTGTGGCCTCTATCCAAAAAGAACTTACAAAGTCACAAAGAATACAAACATTAAATAAACATTACTATACTGTATGATGAATTTAGTGATAGACTGCATTCCACAGATGGAGATGGAGTCAAGTGGATAGATTCAAAAGACATTTAAAAAATAGAATGTCAAGGCCCAATAATTGGCTAGATTTTTCACATTAATGAGAGGAAAATGATTATGGTGACTCAAAGGTTTCCAGCTTAGAAACTGTTCTACAACATTATTCATATTAATAAAACACAGAGGAGAACAATGAAAATGGATAAAAAGTGAACTCATTTTTATATGTTGAATTTGAAATTTGTTTGAAATACTAAAGTAATAATGTATATTAAATCTTGGATTGAAATCATAGTATTATGATGGGATTAATATTTTGATATTGAGTATTTTTAAATGATACATTTAGATTGCAAGCCTGAGTTAGTTATGGCATTCCTGAGAGAACAGGGAATTTCTAAGGCAAAGTGGTGATAGGTAAATCACCAATGTTGATGTTAGGATAGTTTTCCAATTGTGTAAATTTTTAGCATTCAAACTGGAATATTTAGTTGAAAATAGGAGATAGAAATTTAAATTTCAAATAATGAGTTTAGAATCAATATCTCCAATGGTAATTACTCTCATGACAGGAGAACCAGAATGATATAAGAGCCAAGGCCTGACTCTCAAGTCACACTTTTATGTAGGAAGAAGATAAGTCAATGGAAAAAAAAACTAACATTAACAAAAATACAAGAAAATAAGAATCAGAATAATAGAACTAGAGGATTAATACAGATAATTAGTGACAGGAAATACATAAATTCCTGTTTCTTCTCCAAAATCCCATTAGACCTTAAAGAATTGCAAGTGTCATCACTGGCTCAAATAATTGGAAATATTTAGTGTTGTGCAGAAAAAACAAAAACAAAAAAAAAACCCTGTTATATAAGCTTTGGAATATATAATAAAATATATTTCTCTCACACAGATTTATACAGGAGATTCTAACCCAAAATATTCCATGTGGATACTTAGGAACAAGGTTCTTCTGTGTTATGAGTCTACTTTTATCTGGATCATAACAAATCGCTATATCCAGTGAGCAGATAAGGAAAGAGATAAATGGAGGAGTCTTAAGAATATTTTATTTAGCCAATCAAGAAAAAAATGAATTATTTTTGTCACATTTTATTGTTCTATAATCTACTCCATGGCCTCACTTAGATGTTATGATGTTTTAGAAGTGTAGTCATTGCCTATACAGCCAATTCACAGCAGAAACTCAACAATATGGAAAAATGGCCAAAATCTTTGGTGAGAAATGGCCCTCTATTTCACAAGAAATATTATTAATATAAACACAAGTATAATATAAACTAAAGTGTGTATTAGAGGAAGGGAAATATATGACCTTCAAAATGAATTAGTGGTAAACACAAAGTCAGTGCACAAAGGGATCTGGGAGTTAGGTAAAATATTTAAGTAAAAGTAAGCACAGGAGTTCCTGTCGTGGCGCAGTGGTTAACGCATCTGACTAGAAACCATGAGGTTGTGGGTTCGGTCCCTGCCCTTGCTCAGTGGGTTGACGATCCGGCGTTGCCGTGAGATGTGGTATAGGTTGCAGATGCGGCTCGGATCCTGCATTGCTGTGGCTGTGGCGTAGGCCGGTGGCTTCAGCTCTGATTCGACCCCTAGCCTGGGAACCTCCATATGCCGTGGGAGCGGCCCAAGAAATAGCAAAAAAGACAAAAAAAAAGTAAGCACAGATTGATGTGGGCTTATCTGGAGTGGTAAATGAGTTAATCACAAACATATACAGGTGCCTGTAAAATGTAAGTATAAATAAACTAAACATGAAGAAAAACAAACAATAGCTGATAAAATTGGGGAAAAATATACAGGAAGAAACTGTGGTTCCGCCTAACACATATCCAGTTATCAAGGTAACTAGAAGATATCATAGCCAAATATGGTCCCTGAAAGGCTGTAGAAATGGATTTCACAGCTACACAGGAAAGAAGACATGGTCTTCTACCAACCAAGGAGGGTATTGGAATTGAGAGCCTATTTTTAAGTTGGATTGTTTAGAAAGGCCTGACATTCCATATAAGCCTGTTTTAAGTTAGGTTGTCTAGAAACATCATAAACCAGACTATGCCATGAAAAATAAATTTGATTTATAGGAAATATTGTCTTACCACTGGATATGAGATGAAATTAACAGAAAATAGAAATTAAAATATAACTAATCATTATTCACTGAAGCATTTGGAGTAGAAATAAATTGCAGAAATTAGTCAACAGGAATACATTCACATCTCAGAGAGCAAAAGAATGCCACCAGGAACCAAACAGAATCCATTTTAGCTAATGAGGAGATTATAATAAAATTGTGAAATCTTAAAAGAAATAATCTACCAGGGAAATATAACAGATTTCAAAAGAAGAGAATAACTTACCTAAGAATTTGCATATTAGAACAAGTTGATATAAACTATAACCTGGTTTAAAATGTGTGAAATGACAAAGTAAAGACTAAAATTAAGGGGAAAGGATTACACCATGAAAAGTGAAAACTGAAATGAGAAAACTTATCAAATATAAATTTTACACCTATAAAAAAGTATAGTGGTGACATTAACATCCAATGGACATATTAAGCAGCAAGTTAGATACAGCTAGAGAGAAAACTAGTGAACCATAAAAAGGAACTTAGAAATACAAAGAATGACACTTAAAAAAAAAAGGAAAAAGATGATTAAATATAATAGAGAGCTGAAGGGACATGGAAAAACATTTTTGAATTAACAAAATAAATTTAATAAATATCAATCAGCCTTAAATGCTCAAGATTTAGGACCAACCAGAGAGCCAAATGCGTACCCACAACAGATCACATAAGTTGCCCCACTTCTAGGTAACAAGTCTCACCTTCCCCATGCTAACACCTCTCATCAGGGCACACCTGAAGTCTTCCCTGTTTTCCACTGTAAAATTTTTTCCTTCTTCTTGCTTTGTGTCTCTGCCAAATGCAAATGATAGTGGCTAACTCCCTTGCTTTAGGAAATTCTGAAAAAAACAGATTTGCTCATTCTCATTTGGGTGGTCTTCATCTATTTCCATAATACACAGCCCAGATACACTGTAGTGATTCTTAATACTACAGACAAGCAGACTTCAATCATCAAGGCTGATATACAAAAGAGGGAATGCAACCGATGTACCATAATGAATTTATATTTATACACCAGATTATATGAAGAATATTTGAATTTCTAAAGAAAACACATAACATACAAACATAATTTTAAACATGAATTTGCTTTTCAAAATATTACCATGTCTAATTAATCATTTAAATGTGTTGATGGGATGGAAAAGGTTCGATTCCTCTAATCAGTTCTCCAGATTCAGAAGCTCATTCTGAAAACACTTGCATAGAATAATAATAACAATAACAACAACACAACAATGATAATTTAATGTGCTTTAGGCAGGCAGACTTGGGTACGAATTTTACCTTTACACTTTACCAGCTATAGAGTATAGAGAGAATTACTTTTAGTTTATTCTTATTTGAAATAGTTTTAATAGCAAATATCATGTAGGATAGATGTGAGGCCTAAGATGCAGATAACTTGCTTAATAAACAATAGATCACATGATAAAAAGAAATTCATAGAATTTTCTCTTTGGACATATTTGTAAAACAATAACACAATTTCTTAGTATGCTTGTAACATGGAACAATGATTACTCTCTTTGGTGTTAAAATTGTAGTGTGTTTGGTCTACTGAAAACTTAGGTATTTACAACTTTTCTGTATAATGGTTTGTGCGAGGACAATTTATACATCATTGGCATCATTTATTACTATATTCTACAGGATAGAAGGGCAAAAATGCCTGATTGTCTGTTTGTTCACATCTAACAGAACAACATGTATGTTCTTAAAGGTAAAAAAAAAATTGAATTCCATCTTAGGCTGTGAAGTGGGAAAAAGCCTGAGGCAGCAGCATTAGGATCTGCTATATATATTACTATGGCTGTGTGATTTTTGAGCAAATCCACATTATAATCTTTCTGCAGGTTTTTTTTTTAAACCTATAAAATAAGATCTTGTGCTTCTAATTATAATATTTTGAGAAAAAAAGTATCATGTTGATTTTTATTGTTGAACAGTCCTGCACCTACCTTGACAAAAAGGTTGGCATGAAATCCATTAGGAAATAGAATATTCGTATTATGTACAACAGGGTAAAAGAAACTAAACTAGTATACTCACAGATGATTGTCTTATAAAATGTTCATGAGAATAAAGGCTATTTATTAATCTTTAAGAATAAAGCAGGATGTGTAAAGAATGAGCAGCAGCTCCCCAAATGCATGCAAAATACATGACTAACTTACTAAGAATATATTGCTATGTACTCATAAGGTGAGAGAAACTTAGCCTCATTTAGCTAATGAGAGCTGTGTCTGCATATTTCATATGAAATAAGGGAGTTCCTATTGTGGCTCAGTGGTTAACGAATCCGACTAGGAACCATGAGGTTGAGGGTTCGATCCCTGGTCTTGCCCAGTGGGTTAAGGATCCAGCTTTGCTGTGTGGTATAGGTTGCAGACATAGCTCGGATCCTGAGTTGCTGTGTCTCTGGCGTAGGCTGGTGGCTACAGCTCCGATTAGACCCCTAGCCTGGGAACCTCCATGTGCCACGGAAGCGGCCCTAGAAAAGACAAAAAGATAAAAAATAAAAAAATAAAAATAAAAACCATCTTTATCACCCTTTAATAAAATAGGTAAATTCTAGTAATTAATATCTATCCATATATGTTTTTTCACTCACCTTTAGAGACACAGATCACTTGTAAATAAATGTTAATCTTTCAACTACTGCCCAGATGCAGATAGGATCATAATACAAATTTTCCATTCAATTAAGCTTCCTAAAGAAGAGCATAGATGTACAGAGTTAAGTATAAGTCCTAGAGATCTAAGGTACAACATAATGCCTATATTGAAAATTTATTATATTGTATACTTAAAATGTGTCATGAGGATATATCTTATATTCAGTGCAATGACAATAATAGTAATAACAATATGAGGAGAAGGAAGATGGAGAAAAAGAAGGAAGAAGAAATAAAGAGGGTGGGAAGAAACTTTTGGGGGTGATCAATGATTATGGCATAGGCTGTGATAATGGCTTCTCAGGTATATACTTATCTCAAAATTATCAAGATGAATACATTTCATACAATATAATGTGTACAGTCATTTGTATGTCAGTCATACCTCTAATAAAGTAGTTAAGAAAAATAAAACAAAAACAGACAATTCCCTTCATGGCTCAGCAGGTAACAACTAGGATTCATGAAGATGCAGGTTCAATCCCAGGTCTTGCTCAGTGGGTTAAGGATCTGGTGTAGCCGTGAGCTGTGGTGTAGGTCATAGATGTGGCTCAGATCACGTGTTACCGTGGCTCTGGTATAGGCCAGTGGCTGTAGCTCTGGTTCAAACCCTAGGCTGGGAACTTCTATATACCATGGGTGTGGCCTAAAAAGCAAAAAAACAAACAAACAGAAAGAACACAAAACAAAAAAACAAAGAAATATATTCTAAAATTCCTGTAGTTTAGTTCAGCATTCCTTTGGAGTAAAATCTAGTTTAGGGAGTGGTTCTGAGTGTGTTCCCTGAAACATCAGCACCAGCATTACCTGGGAACTTGTTATAAATGTAAATTCTCAAGTTCAACCTCAGAAATACTGAATGAAAAGCTCTGGGGATATTAGAACACCCTCCAGCTAATTTAGATCCATGCTAAAATTTGACAACAACTATTTGAGAGAAGGATAGAGAAGCATCTCTATATATATGAAGGAAGTCTCTAGTCTAAGAGTTTCAATCTATTAAGATCTAAAGTAATAGATTCTTGGTACCTCAGAAAATTAAATGTAAAACTACCATATGATCCGGCAATCCCACTGCTAGGCATATATTCAGACAAAACTTTCATTGAAAAAGATACGTGCCCCCCTATGTTCCTTGTAGTGATATTCACAATAGCCAAGACATGGAAACAACCTAAATGTCGATCAAAAGATGAATGGATTAAGAAATGTGGTACATATATACAATGGAATATTACTCAGCCATAAAAAGACAAACTATTGCCGTTTGCAGTAACACAGATGGAACTAGGGACTCTCACATTAAGTGAAATAAGCCAGGAAGAAAAAGACCAATACCATATGATATTGCTTATTTGTGGAATCTCAAATATGGAAAAGATGATCCTATCTAAAAAAAACACAAAAAACAAACAAACAAACAAAAAAAACAGAAACAGATCATGGCCAAAGAGAAAAGACTTGGGGTTCCCAGGGGGGAAGGGGAAAGGAGTGGGATGCATGGGCATTTTGGGTTTTTTTTGGATACAAACAGTTACATTTGGAATGGATGGGCAATGGGGCCCTAGTGTACAGAACAGCAAAATGTGTGTGATTGGGTCACTTTGCTGTACAAGAGAACTTGAAGAAACACTGTAAATCAATTATACTTTCACAAAATAAAATAAAGTAATGGAGAGATTCATTTTTCCTCACTGTGTTTTTCAGAAATATGTGATTGGCCTACCATATAGAAAGGGTGTGATGGCTCTCTCTGATATTTGAGTTTCTCAAGCCCTGTTAACCCAGAAAAATTACAGCCAGATAATCAGAAGAATGCTGTTTTGGTAAATGTGACACAAGAGTACACGTGAATATGCATGGAACTCATTCATTGAAGCCTTTATTAAAAATACTATAGCATGAGAAGAGCTCAAAACAATAGTTCATAAAGTCCAAAGCATGTATATAGCAGACAAAGAAAGCTCTGTGAAGTCAGTTTTAACTGTTCAGATTTTAAAAGGAGCAGAGAACTTGCATGTTCCTTGTACAGAGTACTAGACCAGGCTACTGTTTTAGCATTGGTTGGTCAAACTGGATTTAGCAAGATTGATAAGGAGGAAAAGTTAAAGGCCCAGAATCCTGCTATAGTCAGAGGAAGCATTTCAGGCCTACAGCATCTTTAGCCCTTGTGTAAAATCAAATGCAAAAGAGCTGTAAGAACAAGCCCACATTTACTTCAATCACTTATGAGTTAATGTTTCATGTAATAATTATTCAATTACTGGAAGTTAACATGAGGTTTGCTTCCATACCCATATGTAAATAATCTCATTTAAAGTCCTTGTGATATGATTTCTTCTTCATATTTTACAAATATGGAATAGTTGGCAGGGCAACTTTTTGAACTAAAGTCTTAGGTCAGAGAATTTCCTCTTCACAGTTCATCTAAGACAAACTGAAATAAATACATTTTTATACAGACTTAGAAATACTTTATCTCCAAAGGCAGGACTTACATAAAATTTATTGATTTAATTATTTTATATGTCTCCGCTTCTACTAATGAGCCATTATAATTTTAAATAAAAATCAGTAAAATCAGGCTAATTGACTACAATCCATTAAAAACACCATTGATTATTATGTGAGGGAAGAAAAATACTTTGGTTTTCTAGAATTGCAAGTTTTTCTAAAAATCACCATGGGTCCAAGCCTTTCTAGTCATACAGAATATATAATATTGATAATGAGCTATTCCTTTAGTTTTATTTTTACAAACACATGCAGGCACATGGATTTGCACACACACGCACAAACACATGTACTTATATACTTAAGACTAATCAAAATGTTTTTCTTACATTTCAATATGATATCAAACTGGGTTACAGATGACAAGGAGCTAGAATCCAATCTTATTCTATAAAATGCTAAAATTAGTAAACCTGCTAAGGAAAAGTGTTTTGCATAGAATTAATTAACTCAAAGAATGTGAATTGATAAGTGAAAACAGCAAGGTTTATATAAATAATAATAACAATGATAATATCTTTGATAGGATAAAATTGATAACCTATCGCTTCTCTACGAGGTCAGCATAGATTAAGGTAATCTATAGAAGATTGCTAATTCAGGAAAGACTTGCAAAGAGTAGTTTAGAGTATGACTCTCTTCATCATATTTATTCTGGGGCAACTAGGCAAAACTCATTGAAGTGATTTAGCAGTAAAGCTCTCTCCGTTCTCCCAGCCTGTCATTAGACCATATACTAAAGTAGCAAAATGCAAACCACTCCACTTGGACAGCTGAAGTGAAACTATTTTTTTTCATCACTCTTTCAAGTCCATGGAAGAGAGTATGAGTTAACCTAGAGTTATATCAGAGTGTTACTGGCTGGCCATGAGAGGCGAAGTTTATATACTTTTAAAAAATTCATTACAATGTTCTCACATGCATCAACCTGTGCTAGGAAACATTTTCAGATTTCTTGACTATTTAATGTCCTCAGTGCTGCTCAAGTTCACATCCTAAGACTGTTTCCAGAGTTGAAGTATCTAATGTATGAATATGCCATCAGATCCTTCTGCTTCTTGTTCTTCTTTCTTTCCTCCTTTAATTAATACAGTAATTATCAATAATATCTGCTTCATTTTGTGGACTCATGAGATTCTAGAACATTTTCTGGTGCCAACTGGAGAAGTGACCAATTCTCTCTCATTGGAATGAGCCTTTAGTTGTTGTAATCTCAATATCTAATTAGGTGAAATGAACAAAATGCTAAAAGAACTACAAAGAAAAAAATTGTATAATGCAATTAGATATAAAAATATAAATCAATAATTCAAATTTTTCAGTAAACTTCCAAGCATACAATTTTATTTGAAAGGCATTGCCACTTTGTGGGAGAGGTAGGACATTATTAAATTACAAGGTTTATTTTATTAATTAAAAAAAAGGACTTGACCGGATATATGCCCAAGAGTGGGGTTTCTGGGTCATATGGTAGTTCTATGCATAGATTTCTAAGGCACCTCTGTACTGATCTCCATAGGGGCTGTACCAGCTTACATTCCCACCAACAGGGCAGGAGGGTTCCCTTTTCTCCACACCTCCTCCAGCACTTGTTGTTTGGGGACTTATGAATGATGGCCATGCTGACTGGTGTGAGGTGGTATCTCATGGTAGTTTTGATTTGCATTTCTCTAATAATCAGGGATGTTGAGCATTGTTTCAAGTGCCTGTTGGCCATCTGTATGTCTTCCTTGGAGAAATGTCTATTCCGGTCTTTTGCCCATTTTTCCACTGGGTTGTTGGCCTTTTTGCTGTTGAGTTGTATAAGTTGTTTGTATATTCTAGAGATTAAGTCCTTGTCCGTTGCATCATTTGAAACTATTTTCTCCCATTCTGTAAGTTGTCTTTTTGTTTTCTTTTGGGTTTCCTTTGCTGTGCAAAAGCTTGTCAGTTCGATGAGGTCCCATTGGTTCATTTTTGCTCTTATTTCTGTTGCCTTGGGAGAATGACCTGAGAAAATATTCATGAGGTTTATGTCAGAGAGTGTTTTGCCTATGTTCTTTTCCAGGAGTTTGATGGTGTCTTGCCTTATATTTAAGTCTTTCAGCCATTTTGAGTTTATTTTTGTGCATGGTGTGAGGGTGTGTTCTAGCTTCATTGATTTGCATGTACCTGTCCAGATTTCCCAGCAATGCTTGCTGAAAAGACTGTCTTTTTCCCATTTTATATTCTTGTCTCCTTTGTCAACCATAGGTGTCAGGGTTTATTTCTGGGTTCTCTACTCTGTTCCATTGGTCTGTCTGTCTGTTTTGATACCAGTAGCACACTGTCTTGATGACTGTGGCTTTGTAATATTGCTTGACGTCTGGGAGGGTTATGCCTCCTGCTTGGTTTTTGTTCTTCAGAATTGCTTTGGCAATTTTAGGTCTTTTGTGGTTCCATATAAATTTTTAGATTGGTTGTTGTAGTTCTTGAAAAATGGCATGGTAATTGGATAGGGATTGCATTGAATCTGTAAAACTCTACTCAAAAAAAACACATGCACCCACATGTTCATTGCAGCATTATTCACAATAGCCAAGACGTGGAATCAACCCAAATGTCCACTGATAGATGATTGGATCAGGAAGATGTGGTATATATACACAATGGAATACTACTCAGCCATAAAAAAGAACAAAATAATGCCATTTGCAGCAACATGTATGGAACTAGAGACTCTCATCCTGAGTGAAGTAAGTCAAAACGAGAAAGACAAAACCATATAATATCACATATCTGGAAACTAACATATGGCAAAAAGGAACCTTTCCACAGAAAAGAAACCCATGGACTTGGAGAATAGACTTGTGTTTGCCAAGGGGGACGGGGAGGGAGTGGGAGGGACTGGGAGTTTGGGTTAAATACATGCGGAATGTTGACTTTGGGATGGATTAGCAATGGGATCCTGCTCTGTAGCACTTGGAACTCTGTCTAGTCAGTTATGATGGAACATGTAATATGAGAAAAGAGAATGTATACATGTATGTGTAACTGGGTCACCATGCTGTACAGTAAATATATATATATATATATATATATATATATATATATATATATATATATATATAAATGATTTAAAAAATTTAAAAAAAAAAAGGACTTGAGAATTGAAGTTATCTGTATTTTGACTCAGGGACCAATATGCTCTGTCAAGGAGATCCCTGGGCAACTGTAATATATTTTCTCAAGTTCAGGTGAATTTAATTACTGAGCACAAACTTGAACTCACACCTCTGCTCAAATAGACTTTATCCCTAAAGGGCTTTACAAAATCTTTTTTTTTAATATATAATTTTTTTTTTAGTCTTTATTTTGGCATTTCTTGGGCTGCTCCCCAGCATATGGAGGTTCCCAGGCTAGGGGTAGAATTGGAGCTGTAGCTGCCAGCCTATACCAGAGCCATAGCAACACAGGATCTGAGCCGCGTCTGCAACCTACACCACAGCTCATGACAACACCAGATCCTTAACCCACTGAGAAAGTCCAGGGATTGAACCCACAACCTCATGGTTCCTAGTCGGATTCATTAACCACTGCACCACCCATGGTGATGGGAACTCCCCAAAGGGCTTTATAAAATCTTAAACCCTTTCTATTTTACTGATAACATTAGAATAATTATAGAAAGGATGTACAAAGTTCTAATCCCTTCCTTAATTCTGTAAATTCATATTCTTTATAACTGAGGAAGCAACTGAACTTTCCTGAAAACCTTAGTTTTCCCATCTCTGTAATACAATAACAGTTTCTGTTTCTCAAGAAAAAACATATTTAATACTCCACCAGGATAAATGGATATAGTTTCATGGGCTGGTAGATGGCAAAAGAAATTTCGAATCAGAAAATTCTGGCTTTATGTGATTTGCTTACAGTCGGAAATTCACAACAAAGTTGATAAAGCTAAAGTTGCTCTTCTTACATGTGAAAAATACTAGGGCTGTCCTGAGAGACTTGTAAGCTTATGCCTGTCCTTTATAAGTTTGTTCTCAGTTTTTCACAATGGGAATTAAAAATCACACTGCTGAATAATAATAATTAAAATTAGCATACAATTACAAGGCACTTCAAAGCAATGTATAAAATCAATTGAAAAACGAATTAAGCTCAGAGTTACTAAGAATCGTGTTTTCTAATCACTTTGATGTTTTCTTAAGTCTCAAATTTTCCCTATTGCAAAAGGTAGTATGTTGTTTAAAAGAATGCAAATTCCCTACAGAGACCTGCTGAAAAAATGGATAAAAATTATTTTAAATGATTTATTTTCTACAAATATTTCTTTTTAATTTTAACATCAGATAGATGGTAAGGATACATCCTTCTTTAACAATTTTGAATTTTGAAAGAATTCAAGTATATTCAATAAATATAAAGTTATGTTTGTTTACTTTCACTTTTCTTGAAATATTATAAATAACTGCCGCAGTCATATTTAAATTAATCGTAATTTAGTTATAATTTCTGTAATAAATTATAGAAACATTTAAAAATATTCTACCTGTAATCTGATTTACATACTTCTGTAATAAGCAAGCCTGTTACATAGAGCTCCCTTGATAACGATAATTTCAATGAAGCACATCTGTGGAAGAATTTGGCACTAAAGATTTAATTATTTTCTAAAATAATTTCCAAGCCAAAAAAGCATATCACATTTCCTAGAATGCCTGTTAGAATTTATTAAATGTAAGAGGCATATGAAACATCTTCTATTTTCTTTGGTCTTAGGAAGAAAAGTGTCAGAAAAGCAGATGAGCACAAACTACGAAAAAAATATTTTGATATCTATATGAATGTAAATCAATATTCATAAGAATGAAAATGTCATAGTAAAGAATCAGCTTCAAACAGAAGTGTCCAAATACAATAATGCAGTGTCAGTAGGTTTTGTTGTAACTGATGATTTTATGTTCATAGGGCTATTAGCCACAATTGATAAAATTAAATATTGTAATCAACTCACCATACACATTACACTAACATATATACATATATATGAATACAAATATACATATAAATAACTTTTAACCTTAAAGCCAAGGTGTAAAAAAAAAAAAGGAAAAATAATGACATGCTTGAGGAATAATCAGAATAGAAAGTACAATCAGGAGTTCCCATCGTGGCTCAGTGGTTAACAAATCTGACTAGGAACCATGAGGTTGCAGGTTTGATCCCTGGCCTCACTCAATTGGTTAAGGACCTGATGTTGCAGTGAACTGTGGTGTAGGTTTCAGATGCGGCTCGGATCTGGTTTTGCGTAGGCTGGCAGCTACAGTTCCAATTAGACCTCTAGCCTGGGAACCTCCATATGCTGCGGTTAGGGCCCTAGAAAAGTCAAAAAAAAAAAAGTACAATCAAATAGATGATAATTTTTCCTAAGATTTGATTTCTGATTAACCTAAAATTCTCAGCACATAAATTGCCCATTCTGAAAGGGGGGATAGTTAATTACTTTCTTTTCTCTGTCACTTAAACTCATGCAGCTGTCATTTACAAAATGTTGAGAATAAAGCCACTTTAACCAAAATAGTAACAAGGAAATTGTAAGCATGAGTATGCTATAAATTTTATAGACAAGGAAATGTAGTGCTAAGAAGTTTAGACATTTACATAAGGTTGCACAGCAAGTATCAGAGTCAAAGCTAGAATCTTGTTTGAGACCAGTGCTTTCCCACTATGTTTGGTTAATTTACGCAAACTAATTAATAGAAATGTAAATAGAGTTTATTTCATCCTAACTTGGCAACAAGTCTTAGAGCAGTGGCTCTAAATCCTGATGCTGGGCTAACATGTAAAAGTCATTTGGAGAAAGGAGTGATCATATGCATACATGTTTCTGAGTTCCACCTACAGTGGTTCTAATTCAGGACATTTATCACAAGAACAGGAATCTTCACCTTTAACAAGTTTTCCAGGGCACTAGATTTTAGGGAAGATGGGAACAATTATTCTAGAAGACTGCTCAGTAGAGAAGTTCAAAATTAACCATAGGGATTTTTTTTAAATTATAATTTGGTCTAGGTTTTCACATACAAACAAAAAATCTTGAACTAGGGATTTGAGAAACTTGGAGTGAGATTATTCATTCTTGAAATTTCAGAGAACTATACTTCATTAGGGAAGAAAGAGATAAGTAAAAGAAGGGGAGAAGAATACAATAGTGGGTGCAGTGGCCATGAGAGACAATTCAAGCAAGGAGGCTGGATTATTGATCTACCAACTCTCTGTCCATCATTGATCAAGGACTTTCCCCAGGGCCATTACTAACATGCTCATAAACAGACTCTCTCTCTCATGTACACTTACACACACATACATCTCTAGTTTACCCTGCAATAAAGTTCAATGTACCATGTGATATATAAAAGCCCTTAAAAAGACAATCATACATGTTTGAAGGAAAAGCTTTTGTCATGCAGAGGGTTATGTTGAGGGTACTTAAGTGACATATTAACAGTGCTTGCTACATCAAACCCACAGTGAATAAACTGATGATTCATATTTTTAAAAAGTTGCAATTCACATGCATGTGTGCATGCTTATCTACTGAAATCCAATTATAACCAATCTATTGTATAATGAGTATGACTTAGGAAAGTGTTCACAAATTTACCAAAGCAAAAATACAGGATGCTCAGTTAAATGTGCATTTTAGATAAAAATGTATTTGTTTTTTAGTATAACTATGGTCCAAATACTGTATGAGGCATATTCATATAATAAAATTCATTCATTATTGGAAATGCACATTTAACTGTGAATCCTCTTTTTTATCTGGCAAAACTACTTTGGTAGCATCTTTATCAAGAAACCAACTTTACATGATTATTGAGGCCAATTGTTACCCTCAAGAAATTTCTGAAAGTTCTTTGACCCCAAACCCATTTACACCAAAATAGCTTAAGTGAAGACTATTTGAAGCTATTTGATACATTTTAAAGATTAATGGAAGTTTTCTTTCAGCTGAATACCTTTATGGTGGATATGAATGCATAAATACCCTTATAAACCTTAAAAATTTCAAAGATATTTAAATTATAGTTATTTCTTCAAATGTTTTCTGGCCTTGCTCAGATAGATTTTTCACAATTTGGAGGTGGCTGATTCCTTTTATGCATCAAGAGTAAAGGAAACAGGGCTGTGAGGTTAATTTCAAACCCACAAAATTTTAAATTTATATCTACCCCCATGAATATTCATGCTCATCCAGGAAATGGAAATTTTCCTGGTCAATATTCAAAAGTGTGGGAGAATTCCATGAATAACTCACTTCCCATCAATTTCTAAGTATATATGAAGTTATTTTTTTTCACAGAACAAATCTTAGGAGTTCCTGTCATGGCTCAGTGGTAGCAAACCCAACTGGTATCCATGAGGACATGGGTTTGACCCCTGGTCTTGCTCAGTGGGTTAAAGATCCATTATTGCCATGCACTATGGTGTTAGTCGCAGATACATTTCAGATCCCATGCTGCTGTGGCTGTGGAGTAGGCCAGCAGCTGCACCTGGGATTCAAGCCTAGCATGGGAACTTCCATATGCTGCAGGTGAGGCCCTAAAAAAAAAAGTTCAGCATTCTATAAGTAAACTAGGAGCAGAAACCAGGTGCATTATTATAGCACATAAGACTACATTTTTCAAAGTCATAGAGGCATATGCTTGCCTCAAAATTTCTAAGAGCATCATCAAGAAAATAAAGAGACTGATGTATTTGATTATTTCTCATGTGAAACTTTGTTTGGGCTGCCATTTCTGCTGTACAGGCTCACTCTCCTCCAGACAACATACTTCTTTGTTATATACAAGAATGCTTTAAAGTCTATTAGTCTCTTCAGAACCCCACCATGCTCCACCTTCTCTAATCCCCTTAATAAGGTAGGATCATTTAACTCCTTACAGAGAAAATGAAAGCTCAAGTAAAATTTTCTTCAGGTTCCCCCCACCAGATTTATCAATGAATCTGTATTCTCTATTTTGTTCTTCCTTCTCAGCACCTCCACCTGTATTCTAAATCTGATCACCCCCTTCCTTACCAAAAACATGGCCTAAGATTTGTCCTTTCTTCAGTGTCTTCAATGCTACTCTATGAGTACTTAATCCATCACATGCAGCTTGATAAAAAAGCTCATTACTACATATACACATGTACATATATATGTGTGTGTGTGTGTGTGTGTATATATATATATATATTTACTATTGCACTGTTAGTCCTAGGACACTTTCATGTGAAAATAGATCACATTAAGCTTTAGCTAAAATAAGGATCTGTATATTTTTGCTGTCTTCCTTCTCTTCTATTAGCATACACTTCTTTTCTTGGTGTCTTAATCAAACATACACATACATTAACTCATAGCACATATATCTAAATGTATATATGTATACATACTTGTATATGTACAGTTTATACATTATATATATATATTTATTAATGATTAATTTAATGTATATGTTTCTATTTATTATAATGTAACAACATATCCCAAGTGTGGGAAAACTTTAGAGGACTAAGTTATCTGTATTTTTTTTTTTAATGGCTGCACCCACCGCATATGGAAGTTCCCACACTATGGGTCAAATAGGAGTTGCAGCTGCAGGTCTGTGCCACAGCCACAGCAACACCATATCTGAGTCACATACGTGACCTATGCCAAAGCTTGCAGCAATGCCAGAACCTTAACCCACTGAGTGAGGCCAGGGATTGAACTGCATTCTCAGAGAGACAACGTTGGGTCTTTAAACTTCTGAGCCACAGCGGATATTCAAGTCATCTGTTTTTTGCAAATAAATTAAAACACTGGATGAAATAAGATTTTGTATATATACATATATATACACACATATATATGTATATATATATGACAAAGGTTCTCATTGTCTTAATGTAAAAAGCGTGTTCTGAATCTCCAAGGAAGAAATAAATGTTTCTCTAACTTACACAGAGAAAACATGGAATCTCTAATACTAAGTTCTTGCTTTGTAGTAACTTATAATGGAACATAGACTGGCTAATGAATGGACATAGACTGCCAAAACAACCTGTTAATTTATTTCAATTGATGAATTAAAAACAATGGGTAGATATATTCTATCACAAATGCTCTTTTAATGACATGTAAACACATGTTCATGCAGACTAGAAGGAAACAATGGAGAATTATAATTGAGATGTAGTAGCTAGGAGATAAATTCTCCAGCAATAACGAAGTCTCATTTGCATTATAGTATGAATAGTTCAATATGAAATTTCTTAGCAACCTGTAATTTTGATTCATGATGGTTTTATCTGATTTTTAATGTTATATTCCTTTATAGTAATTTCAACTAGAAAGGACTGGAGGATTATTTCAGATCTTGCAGATGACTTTAAAAAGAAGGTAATTTCAAGGGACATATATTCTTTGATTACAAGATGAATTAAAAAAAAAAAGGCCCTGGGAATATGGCTGCAAATCAATCCATTAAATTGTATATGCATTTATTTTCTCACAATGTGCTTTAAAATACATTTGTCATTCTACAGGATAATTTATATATGTTATACAGGGGGAGGAGGGAGAAAAGAAAAATTCAGTATGGATCTGGTGCTTGAAGAATGCATTTTATATAAATATTTTTATAAATCAATAAAAATAAGTACTTTGAGATGTTAAAAAAGCAAAAGCATTGTGCATTTACAGCATTTACCATACTATACTCAACATCTTCTAAGACATCGGAAAAATTCAACTTACATTTTGACAGATGTTTTAAAATACTGTATGAACCATCTTTTAAATTTATTTTGAAGTGAATTGATCCTAAGGAACTAAGACCAGGACCTTGAAAGAGAGTCAACATGTACTACATAAATATACATAGACAAGGTTGAGTCTGAATTTTTTTTTCTTTTCTTTTTAGGGCCACACCTGCAGCATATAGAAGTTTCCAGGTTAGGGGTCGAATTGGAGCAGCAGATGCCAGCCTTCCCCAGCCACAGCAACACCAGATTTGAGCCACATCTGTGACTTACACCACAGCTGCGGCAATGTTGGATCCTAAACTCACTAAGCAAGGCCAGGGATTGAACCCACATCCTCATGGATACTATGCTGGGTTCTTAACCCACTGAGCCACTACGGGAACTCCTCAACATTTTTTTTTTAAGTCACAGAAATCTCTACCTTTTAAAATATTTTCCTTGTTTTTTTCTTCATTTTCCCCCCCCCTTTACCTGCAGGATTAATTTAGCCTTATGAATGTTTAGATGAATATGGTACACATAGTTTAAATGACATAGCTTTTTTTTTATTATTCTCTTTTCTCCTAAGAAACATGTGTGCATGTATTATTTTGTGTTTTTATGCTTTTCTTAAGATTATTCTAGAAATCAGCTTGTTCTGTGCCCTAAAGTGACACTTAGGATCAGTCCCAAGTCTCTTAGTAACAATTCTCTATCTCTGTCTGCAGGAATTTCCCATGGAGAACATTCATTTTCAAGTTGTTCAACAATTTCATCACTCTATCTGAGCCTTGGTTTGCTTATCTTAGCAAAATATATGACTCATATGTTCTTCTTAATTGAGTTTTTCTTAACAGCCTGTCTTTTGTAAGATCTATTTTAAAGTGCTTTTAAAATGTTTAAAAAACATGATTATAACTTTTTACAGTATTCTTTGAGTTGACAATTTTATGATTGTCCCTGATCCCCAAGAAAGATTTGGTGACAAGTTCAAAACCATACCTCATAATTTTTGTGATTTGTTGTTCCATATAATCATATATTTATATGACTTGTTTTGCAAGAATAGGATTATGGGCATGAAAGTAGACTTCAATTTTGAAGGAATTTCATATATACAAAAACTGACAATAAGAGGCTCAATGGTACTGCTTAATGGGATGAAGATGAAATTTTTAATATCTGGAAAATATTTGAAACATTAATATTCTGCCATGGAAAAGGAAATCTCTCATGGTATCTAAACAGATGACAGATAATTATCTGGCAGAGGCATTGCAGGATAAACTCTGGGACTAAAAAATTATTCCAATTAATTATTGAAGACATTTTGATTCCATGAGAAGGGATAACTGAGGAATTTTGGATTAGCAGATATAAAATACTATATATAAAATAGATAAAAAAGAATTTCCTACTGTATAGCACAGGGAACTATATTTAATATCCCATAAAAAATCATAATGGAAAAGAATATGTATAACTGAAGCACCTTGCAGTACACCCAGTACACCAGAAACTAACACAACATTGTAAACCAACTATCCTTCAATAAGAAAAAAAAAATAAGCTGCAAAAACAAGGGTGACAATAAAGAAACAAGTCCTCAAGACCTGTTAAAAACAAAATGGCATCCTGGAAAAAACTTTTTTGCCCTGCCTGAGGCATGTGGAAGTGTCCAGGCCAGGGATTAAAGCTGCACCACAGCAGTGACAGTCATTGAATCTTTAACTGTTAGGATGAATTTCCCAGGGAATTCCAGCCTGGGAAATTTTAATCACAGACCTGCCCTCTAATATATCTAACTTTTGTCTTGTCAATAACTGTTACCCTGAACTCAGAAAAGCATAGTTAACTAAAAGTAGTCCTGAGTGTGTGGCACCCATACCATAGTATATGCCAAAAAAATTATAATAATTACTGAGGAATAAACTGTCAACTCAAATTTAACAGGTGCCACTAAGATCACCATATAAAACTGAAAAACATGGAGAAGAATCAGCAGAAATGTCACCAGTAAAATTAAGTTCTGCAGTTTCAGATAGTGAAATTATAGAAAGTCAAATAGATGATAAGATGTATGTTTGAAAAGTAAAAGATTTTAAATAAGAACAAGAAAATGATAATAAACACAAGAAGTTTCTTTAAAGTGACAAATTGTACTTCTACATATAAAAAATAGTATCATTACAAATAAAAATTCAATGCATATGTTAAATAAGATGCAACTAAGAGCAAAGCTAGCATATAGATTAAGGTGATAAGAATGCCAGCAGTCCACACTGAATGTACAAAAAAATAAAAATCAATATTTAATTTATATAAATCAAAATAAAGTTGACAGATAAGAAAATGTATATTTTGTGGCAAATTTATTATCTAGGATGTTGTTTATAACTATAATTTAATGATTATAGTTATACTATTATACTATAATTCACCAAGAGGTTTCATTCTAATACTGCATCAACTAAAGTCAATAAAAATTTAGGGAGCAAAATTAAAAATGGAGAAATTGCCAAATCCATCACATGATGAGAGAGCAAAAATTAGGTAAATAGAAAAGGAAGACATATTTTTAAAAATAAAATAGTAAAAGCCATGCTCTGGAAAGAAAGTTATATACACAAACTTTGTTATGGTAAGAAAATTGCATTTAAAAAAATTGTGTTTTTTCTTACAGAGTCCATCCCAATCTAGACCCATTAAAATAAATAATGTTTATTCTTTTAAGTGTCATTTTTTTTCACTAAAGTAAAAGAGATTGGCAATTATATGTGCAGATAGACTACAACAAACATTAATTAATATGACATTAATTCCAGGGCTGGGAAGTGGAAGTTGAAAAGATGATTACATATGTTAGAGAAAATTTTCACAAAATATTGCTGCCACAATGTGAAAAGTGTATAGTAAACCACATGAATCCTGTCTTTAGGCAACTCGCATAGGTAACTGAATATGACAAATGTGCCTTGATTGTTATTGATTGTCATTGGGTCAAGGATGAGCGTGTGCGCATGCACACACATAAACACACACACACGAGTTAATATACGTAAGTGAGAATGAAAGGACAAGAGGAGCCTGAAATGTCTACAATTATAACTCTTTGTCATTTCCAGAGTTCCTGTTGTGGCTCAGTGGTTAACAAATCTGACTAGGAACCATGAGGTTGCGGGTTCCATTCCTGGCCTTGCTCAGTGGGTTAAGGATCCAGTATTGCTGTGAGCTGTGGTTGCAGACGTGCCTGGGATCTGACGTTGCTGTAGCTCTGGTGTAGCTCCACTTCGACCCCTCGCCTGGGAACCTCCATATGCCGCAGGACAAAAAAATAAAAAAGACAAAAAAATAAAAAAATAAAATAACTCTTTGTCATTTCCAACTGGTGAAAAATTAAATTGACAGCGATTTGTTTGGTTGGACACTATATGACATGTAGCAAAATATTTTTTAAATATAGAAAAGAAAATAATTAATATTCACTGCTGCCTTAAGAGATGCAAACCTAGTACAGTGTAGATCAGGTGTAAACTGTAATGTATTGTTTTATTTCTTCAGATTTGGTAGATACTTATGTTGATTTCAATATTCATTATATATTTTATATGCATAGAATAGTTTATAATACTTTTCACATAAATAATTTAAAATGTTTTTAGAGCAGAGACTGATAAGAGCAAGCAGGTGCTTTATTGTGTCAAAATGATAATACATGTATTCTGCAAGGAACTACAGTGTGGTTTCTAAAATTCCCTAAGTGGGACATGAAACTAACCTCTACGTCTTTGACTAAAGTAAATTACATGTGGAGTATGAGAAAATAAGAACTAGAGAAACTGAGGTGAAATGATCAAAAATACTGTTGAGGAATCTCATTAGAAATATTTCTTTTTTCTCATTAGAAATATTTCTTTTTAGGTAAATCTAAGAAGGAAACTGATATACAGGTAGAATAAAGTCATGAGGTCACTTGGAAAATCATTGATTTTAAGAGAGGTGATAGGTTAAAATAGAAATACTATTACTCAGGCATTTAGGAATTTAGGGTAGAATCCTTGTCCTGTTGTTTATTACCTTCATAAACTGGTATTATTAATTTGTTATATTTATATTCATAGAAATCATTAATATTACTAGTATTCTTATAGATACAATTAACATTTATCAAAAAAAACTACTTAGTGACAAATATTACACAAAGTACTGTATTCACAGTAGTTAGTAAAATGGCATGACCCTGCTTTTTTATCTTAAAATTTAGGGATTATAACCTTCCCTTGCCACCCCCCACTCAATTTACAAATACAAACATATAAGCATTTGCAATTTGAATACATGTGTAAGACTTACCAGGAGAGCTTGACTCATGAAAAAAAAAGTGTTCATGGAAGTTCTTTCTGAGAAAGTATCTTTGAGTAGAAATATGAAAAGGCAAAGAGATCAACTATTAGAAAGTACAAGGAGGGTTTCTACAGCAGATCAAGCTGGAGAATGACATAGAAACATAGAAAAATGTAGTCACTCCTTAAAAGTTTAGTATGTTCAAACAATTGAAAGAAGAACCAGAGGGTAAAAGCATGCAGGTGAACATGGAGAGTGTCTAAGGTGAGATTGTACAGGGAGGTGAACTGCAGGCAATCAGAGCCTCGTGATCTAGTGAAGAAGTATTGGCTTTCTCTTCAGTAAAATGAAAGCATTGAATAAACTGAGCATGAAAGTGGCTTGTTTGTCTTTCTGGTTTAATCTGCCTCTGTTCTGCATAGAGATGAAAAACAGAGCCTGGGAATAGAGTAGGGGCAATGGCAATTTGAAAGGTGGAACGTCTGAGATAGGTTTTGGAGTTAGAATAGAAGAATTGTTCATAAAATGGCCATGAGAATGAAGAAAATAAAACATCAAAATGCCAGAAAATGTTTCTAATAGTTCAGTGGAAAGTAGTGTCATTTACTGAGAAGGGAACAAGTAGGAACATCAAATATTTAGAGAATGATTCTATGTTTATTGTGTTTGTTATATTTTGGAAAAGTATTTAAATGTGAAGTATCTTGGTGAAATGAAATATAAAGTAATACACTAAAAATTGGTCCCACTGAAAGTGGATAATGGGGGGGGGGGACTGAAATTAAAACAGAAGTCAAACTTGCAAAATGTTTTCCTGTATGTGATAGATGAATTCTTCCAGACATGGAAGATGGGCATCACAAAATATTTAAAGCCAAACACTTTTAATACCAATTTTTTATTTGTTTTTTTTTCTTAGATCTGTCCCTTCGAAGCTAAGACCTTTGATAAACTGATTAAAGAGTAGCACTTCATGGACTCAAAAATTAAAATTACCAAATGTTCTAGCTATTCCACTTTACAAACTCCGTTCATTCTCTGCTAGCATGGTGCTGTGGGTAACTCCAGCAATTCTGTTGCTGTGAGTATTCTTTCTTACCTCTCCCTTTTGGAGAGGCTTCATGGTTCACCAGGCCATGTGCCTTCCTTTGCTGCAGCAAGATGGTACACTTCACACTCTATCATTACAGATGTGTTTCTCTAAGTCTTTGAGCAATGGACTTTTTCAGTGATCAGTTTTGTGAACCATCAAAAAGTTTTATGGACATAGAGCAAGCAATTACCATGGCTAGAAAGAAGTAGAGTCATTCCTTTCATTTTAACAGAAGCGATGATGATCATACACAAGCAGATATAGGCAGATATGCCTATAAGGTCTGGTGGAAAGAGAATGAGGGAGTTAATAGCCAATGGCTTTAGAAGTTTTAAGAAATGATAGGGCAAATTAATATTCCGAGGGCAAGTAAAAGGTGTGGATTTTGGAATTTGGGAAAAAAGGAGATATTAATTATTTGGAAAACAGGATCATGCATAGAATAGAGATATGATAACACAATCATATTCAGGAGAAATTAGCCACTGACTTATGGCTATAAAAATCTGGCTGTGTGATTTCTTCATTTGAAGTATTTTTAAGATAGTGGTGGAAATGGTTAACTATTAGCACCTATGCAGATGAAAGTGGAATATGAGGAATGGAGAATGGAGTATATAGGGTGCCAATTAATTCTTATTTTAAAATGCAAAGACCCTAATTTAAACAAAAAAAGAAGAAATGAAATCCCTTTATTCCTTTGTTCTAGGACATATTACATATACCTGTACTAGTCAGCACAGGATAGGTTCTGCTTTAATTATAAAAGCAAGCAAACAAACAAAAAACCTCTAAAAATTTAGCAGCTTAGAGAATTAATCTTTAGTTCTTGCTTCTACCATAGCCTGATTGGTGTTTTATGAGTAGCCATCCATGTGGCTATTAAGGAAGAAGGGGTTTTCCAACTGGCTCTACCTCCCTCAACGGTCTACTCAGTGTCCTCTACCAGATTCTGGATTCAGCTGACCATTTTTAAAAGAAAGAGTGAGCCCAGGGTTTTATGGGAGAATCAAACATGGAAAATTGCATATAGCACTTATGATCATATTGCAACAGCCAGAACAAGTTCCATAGCATTGACCCAAATATAGTCCTCCTGTAAACCCAGGAAGAGGAAATGGAAAGATAAGCACCTAGCCTGGCCCCACTATGGGAGAACAAATTTAAATCATACATGTCTATCTTCATCTTGATATTAAAATTCATCAGGTTAGTAAGCATATCTGCTTGAAGGTGATCATTACATCAGAAGTGAGTAGGGAGAAATGACTTTTCAACTGTAATAAATAGTGATGTGTAGTAAACAAAGTAACAATTTGTAGTGCAAATTGCTAAAGTAGCTAAAAGGAAAAACAAAGAAGTAAGCCAACATCTTCTACTTTCAATACATCTCAAATTAAAGGGGAATTTTGATGGAATGTGACCTCCCAGAATAGAATCTATTAAGGAAAGACAGATCCATCAATAAAATGAAGACCAGTGGTTTAAAATAGATTAACTTAAATCACAGTTCATGTATAATAAAAATGCCCCAAATTTGACTTAGAGGATAAAGATTAGGTAAAGAAAATTTTGATTTTATATTTTTTTAATCAATCATAAGAACTGTTAAAAGAACATGTAATTCTGTACAAAATTCACAAATAAAATTAATACTATTCATTACAACATAATTTAATGTGGAAGAAATCATGTTGCAGAAGAAAATAAGAGCTTTCATCAGCCATTTATCCTACACTAGATCCCTTTGGTATAAAATCTGTGTCATTCTAACTTTGAAGACTTAAACTATATTAACAGTGATACACAGAAAATATATGTGTACTAAAAATATATGTGTGTGTATAAAAAAATATATATATGGACACACACATATATATATACGTCCATGGCTCTGGGCTTTTAAAAGGATAGTGTTAGTTAGTTATTCTCCATTTGCTTTGGGCAGGCTAACTTTATGTGCTATGATGACAAATGCTCAATAATGTATGGAACAGAGTCAGCATGTACCACTTCATCCTTAATTTTCAAAGGATTGCTCTGAGTTATGCAGCTTATTAGGGTATCAAGGGAGGTCAATTTTCAAAAGTGCCCACATAAATGTGTACACAAATCCTAAACTGGTGTGTGTAATGGGTCCTTAGGAGCCAAAAATGGATAACAGAACCACAAATACCTATATACATGAGTGAATGTTTGATTTAAAAACAACACTTGGTTACTTTTTCTAAAATCTACTTGTATAGTCTTTTTGGCTCAATGTCCTTATAATTGATTCAATGTACAATTAGACTAAATGAATGCTAAAAAAATCCTCACTTACTATTATCTTAAATCTTATATTGATATTTTATATTAAAAAACATTAATATTTATGCTGCAAACTTGCATATTGCTTATGGATTATTTTTTACTGTAGTGACATTGAGTCATTAGATATTAGTTTGACTAAATAGGCCATGTTAGACTGTTATTTTGCAGAAGAGGAGAGCAAGAATGTGACAAGATTTTCCTTTGGGATTTTTCTTTTATTTTGCTTTGTTTTTAAAGCCTTCTATCATAACATAATGTATTTTTAGCCATCATCAACTTCAAAACTGACATACCATTTCGTGTATCATCAAATGTTATGATTTCCAGCAAATTTTAAAACAATGCATTTTATAATCTCTGAATAGGAGAAAACTCCATCTAATATTTCTATGAAATCTATCAGAATTGTAGCTACATAATAATAATTTTAAGATGTGCAATTTTTCTTGCATATTCAAAGGATTAAAAATATCTTTGATGAAACTAAAATGCATTTCTTTTCATGAAACATTTATTTTACTGTTCATATGCCATAATATTCTCTCACGCGGAAAACAACAAATATATTTATGAAGAGCAAGACAATGCAGTTCTGTGATATAGTGGTTTCCTCAAAAAGTTTGAGTAGAATATATATCTATATGCCTTATAACTACAGTTTAACCACATTTGAAAGTCTATTAATTGACCATAGAATAATAACAAACATATCATTGATATAAATAAATACATGGAGTTTCACATCATGGATCATTAGGAATGGCCTTAATTTAAAGATGGGCTTAATTAAGCTCTTTGATATTTGAAAAAAATATTTCCATCTTACTTCCCAGTGCTTCTCTTAAGTTATATTGAATTGATAGAAGCAAATCGTTTAGAGATTTTTCAAAGGAAACAGAAACATTTTAACTATTTCTCTTCCACCATCTAAAACATACATACAATCCATGAGTCTATCGGCTTAGTACTTGTCTAAGCATTATCATATTTAAGTTTTTAAAACTACTGTCAATCTTTATCCCAAGTTTACGGGTGCAACTCTGGGGCTCAAGTTCAGATAAGCACATAATGTATTCAATACTGAAAGGCAAGCAATAAGGCCCCATTGTGGATTTTTTTTTTTTTTGTCTTTTTATATTTTTCTTGGGCGGCTCCCGCGGCACATAGAGGTTCCCAGGCTAGGGGTCGAATCGGAGCTGTAGCCACAGGCCTACGCCAGAGCCACAGCAACGCGGGATCCGAGCCGCGTCTGCAACCTACACCACAGCTCACGGCAACGCCTGATCGTTAACCCACTGACCAAGGGCAGGGACCGAACCGCAACCTCATGGTTCCTAGTCGGATTCATTAACCACTGCGCCACGAGGGAACTCCCCCCGCTGTGGATTTGAATCAAAGCTCTCTATTTCCAAGCCCAACCCATCTTTTCTTTCCCCATGTTTCGCTTGGGTTGTTTTCCCCAGTTCTGCACCCTCATACCTCAAGTTCTGGGTGCTTTACTTCCAGCCACTTCATCCTGCATCCTTCCTTAGGGGGCAGGTCCTGAGCTGAGGAGCTGCTTCAGCAAGAGTTCCTAGAGCAGAGGTGTCTGGGCAGAGGTGGAGGGTGGTGCCTTGTAGGGCAGCCCAGAGGAACTGACATTGAAGTCAAATTCCTATTTGAGGTCTGCCCATGACCAGTTTGAGGCCAAGACTTCATCTGAAACTGCCCCCTCGCCTTGTGCCTTCTCCTCCCCTACTCTGTCTTTCACTCTCTCTTGCTGATTTCTCCCAGCAGAGCATATTTAAAAAGAAATCCTTTGCACCTGAGCCCTTATCCCAGGCTCTACTTGTAGAGAGTTAAAATCACCTGGAGAGAGAGTGAAACTCAAGCTCCTGGCCCCACTGCCAGAGGTTCTGATTCAACATGTATGGAAGAAGCCTGAGAATTTCTACATTTTCAGACTCAGTGTGAGGCTGATCCTGGTGGTCCACGGCCCACACTATGAGAGCTATTTTGTAGACAACCCAACCAACCCAGATAATGTAATGGATCCCAACCCAACCCAGATAATATAATGGAAAATGGGATTTCTACCTTTACTGAGAATCCTAATCCCCTGGTGGGCCTATTTAGAAAGTAAGGTGAATATGCACAAGACTATATTTGGAATGGATGGTAACAAAGATCTGCTATATAGCATAGGAAAATCTACTCAGTACTCTGGAGTGACCTATACGGGAAAGGAATCTGAAAAGGAATGGATATGTGTGTGTGTATAACTGATTCACATTGCTGTACACCTGAAACTAACACAATACTGTAAATCAACTATACTCCAATAAAATTTAATTTAAAAAAGTTAATGTCAGGCCCCTCTTTCACAATATATATGTATGTTTCTGTATTTGGATTTCCAAGAATGCTATGCTGTTAATTTTAAAGAAATTTAATTCTAACCATTGAGGTGAAAAGAATACCTTTTTCATTCTGACAGTAGAAAAATAAAAAAATGGTTCAACAAAATTTAAAATATTTTCCTAACAAACTTTCTTCAGGTTAATTGTTTTTTATTCCAATTTTTATTATTCAATGATTTCAAAGACAGATATCTTCTCATTAGAAGGATTATTATATTACTATATTATCTTGGTGTTGGGCAGACAGGGTATATTTCATGAAAAGGAGTAAAGAGAAAAGGGAACTTCTAAATTGGAACCATTTATAGCTCAAATAAATGTCAGCATTTGACAGTAAATATGCAACCATCAACAGAATGATATCATTCTTTTTTAAATTTTATTTTATTCAAGTATAGTTGATTTACATCTTATGTTAATTTCTGTTTATATGTATGTATATAACTTTGCTATAAACAGTTTTATATAAAACAATTTTATATATATATGGAATCTAAAATATAACACAAATGAACTTACCTAGAGATAGAAACAGACTCACAGACATAGAGAACAGACTTGTGATTGCTAAGGGGGAGGTGAGGTAGAGGAGGGATGAATTGGGAGTTTGGGGTTAGCAGATGCAAACTATTATATATAGAATGTATTGTATACATATGTATATACATACATACATGCATATACATATATATGTATTATACATACATACACATACTGTGAGGGAGGGGCCTGACATTAACTTTTTTAAATTAAATTTTATTGGAGTATAGTTGATTTACAATATTTTGTTAGTTTCAGGTGTACAGCAATGTGAATCAGTTATACGTACATATATATCCATTCTTTTTCAGATTCCTTTGCATATTCTTTTCCATTATGGTTTATCACAGGGTATTGAATATAATTCCTTGTGCTATACAGTCGTTAATCCATTCTATATATAATGGTTGCATCTGCTCACCCCAAACCCCCAGTTCGTCCCTCCCCTACCTCTCCTCCCCCTTGGCAATCACAAGTCTGTTCTCCATGTCTCTGAGTCTGTTTCTATTTCAAGATAAGTTCATTTGTGTCATATTTTAGATCCTACATATAAGTGATAGCTTATGGTATTTGTCTTTTTCTGACTTTGCTTAGTATGATAATCTCCAGGTCCATCCGCATTGCTGCAAATGACATTATTTCAGAGAACAGTATCATTCATGATCACAAAATATATCTTGTTATTTTCATTCGTACAGCTGTGGAAACAAATAGTGCACATTTTATGTTACTCATTTTATAATATTATTTTTCCCTATTACTAAAATAATTGTCCTTTAGAATGGCATGAGGAAAGACTAAATATACACATACACAACAACACACACAAAAAATAATAAAAATCTTTGACTTTAAGAAAACAATTTTACACACTCATAATTTCAGTGCACAATTGAATTTATTGAAATAAAGATGTTCACAAAAATGCCTAAGAAAAATAATTATTCACAATTTTAATGGGTTAACACCATCTTTAAGTGTATTTGCATAAAAAGCTGTCAAATTCTCATTGTTATTTCTCCTTAAAGGCATTTTTAATACACAAAACATTTCTTTGTAGTTTACTTTTGACCTCTTTTTTTCTGTATAAAAGCTCTAGTATGAAAAATGTTATGACAGCATTATAGCTTTGTTAAAATAAATAGCCAGTGAACATGAAAATTCCACCAAGAAACTTATCAACCGATAGCCTAGTATAGCAAATGAGTATTATTTGAATAAATACAGACATTTATGACCTAAGAATTATAAATTTAACACCAAATGTATTAATACTTAAAACTGTCAATGCCAAATATCATTCAAATGCTATCATTAGGATAAGTAGAGTCAGTTAATTTATCAATATTTTATTTTATCCATCTATTATAGCAACATATGACATATTGGTATAAAATTCATTGCAGGGTTTCTTACATTCACAAATAACTCACAAGAAATAAAGTAGATTTAAAAACAATGGTAAAAACTTTACCCTGGAATTTCAATTTTTATAAAAGTTGTGCCATACAACTCCTTTTCCGCTTCATTTAGACATTCAAATGTGACATTGACACTTTATATCATAAAAAGTAATATTTCATTTTTAGGACAGGTCAAGGGACAGAAATGAGAGATTTACAGCTGTGCCAAGATCATTATATGGATAAAAATACAGCAGAATCTCCAAGAAATGCTTAGTCAGCTCTTTGCATATCCTGAGCCTTATATCTTTGGAGGTGACTTTGATCTTAATTCCTGTCCACAGCATCTCAAATCATAGGTACATTTGTCTTATTTCTTATAGAATCTTTCAGGATTGGGAAATTTTGCAAAATCTTTTTTGAAAAAAGTTGTCTTGAACTATTACACCGGGGACAGACCAATGAACAGTTTGTTTCCTTGTCCCATTTAAAGGCAAAGGCCATGCCACGAGCACCAGAGGAGAAATAAGCAGAAAGAATAGTCCAGTCTGGAAAGTACTACGATCTGAAGCAGTGGCTGAAACACATTTTCCCCCAAAACAATTTAATATTAATTGTCTTGTAATTATAAGCCAGTTTTGAGAAGTATATTTTTTATTTTATCTGAAATTTCTACATGATTGATAGACATTAAATAACACATTCACATTTTCTAAATGTGTGTTTTATGAGTGAGTATATTTTTCTGGAAAATAATATATAAATATATTGATATGTAAGCATAAAGTATAGTGATCAATAAATTGTATTCAATAGTCACACAGTCACACAAGTTCACAGAGGAAAGCATTTCTGCTTACTTATAGGCTGCTTGTTATTATTCTTGTGTCACTATAAATAATCAAAATTTGTGAATGCGTACATCATTAAAGAAATGTTTATCTAATATATATATATGTGTGTGTGTGCGTTTATCCACACAGTACAATACTAATAGTCATATGAGTCAAATAAAAACAGAGTGAATATGGTTTTTGTATTTAAGGAGATATCAGCATGATATTGACATGACAATAATAAAGACATAATTCAGTAGAAGAGTGATAACTGTCCACATATGTGTGATCTTATTCTGTTATTATCTACACATAATAACAACTTATACCAGTGGCAATAAAATCATTTGCATAATCAATACATAGTAGTTGGGATGCATTTGTTGTTTGTAAGTAAGAAAAATAATATGGAGCTAAATTTTTTTAAAGGAGGAGATTATTTGTCATCAGAAAAGAAGTGGTCTGGACACTAAAGACTTGGGGCGGTTCTTGCTCTGTGAACTGACTGGAGGCTGAGGCTGAACTGCAGCCTGCAGTGCTATCAGGATTCACCATTCTCTGCTCTCTTGCCCCCTGAATCTGAGTTGTGTTTCCTTTTTTCTCCATTTGCCCTCCTTTCTCTGAGCACTGTAGTTTTTTGTTTTTGTTTTTTTGAATAAATATTGGAAAATATACCTACTGAAACATTTTGAAAGAATATCATGTCTGTGTCCTAATTATCCAGCTGAGACCAGGTGCTTATATCAAGAATGAACACTTAGACCTGGGGTTCAAGGAATTAAGGCCCCAGGAATTGAGTGATAATTTATAAAAATTTTCCATTTATGAATATCTAGAAGTTTGTCTTCTTTTAACCTTGCTTTTAGTTTAGGTCATTTTGAACTTCATCTATATTTCATGTAGCAAAGTCAATGCATTACACACAATTCCAACTATAGAGAAGAATATATAATGAATCCCATATTCCCCTCCTATGACCACTGCCAACCACAAATTCACTTGGCTGCAAGCAAATACTATTATATATTTTGAGTATTTTTCAAGTATATTATGGGTTATGATGAACTGAATGTGTCCACCCAAAACTCATGTGTTTGAGGCCCTTATTTTCACTGTGATGGTATTTGCAGATGGGGCCTATGGGAGCAACCTAGGTTTCGATGACATCTTGGAGGTGGGAACCCCAGGAAGCGAATAGTGTTCTTAGGGAGAAAAGGAAGAGACCGGAGATCTCTTTTTGATTTTTGCATAAAGAACAGTACGCCATATATATTATTCTATTCCTTGCTTATTGTTATCATTTCCAATTAAGGTCAGAAAATGTGTCATTTTGTAAGATCTTGCCTTATTCTTTTTTAAAGACTTCTGTGTTTCATTACACAGATAAAAGGTAATTTAGAAAAATCACCCATCAACTCACTTTTCCATTTTAACCAACAATGTTACCACCATTAAAATTAACGCTGTGTACTTATGTATTTCTTCATTTATCTGATTATATCTCTGGGATAATTTATATAAATTGAAGTGTTATGATTAAAAGTAGTCAATTTAAATAGATGCATATTGTCAAATTGCTTTTGATTATTTTATACTCTCATGAGAAAACATATTTCTTCAAAACCTCACTAGGACAGTGTGCTATCTTTTTGATCTTTACCAATAATTTAAAAATATTCATTACATTTATTTTACTTTGATATTTGGAATCCTTCCACATGCTTGAAGTGATATTTTATTTCCTTTTTCAATTAATGTATGCTCATATTGTCTCCTTTTCTATCATATGTTGCTTTTTAAATTGTACTATTTTTAATAATAAAGAAATTATTTTTTCCTGTGATATATAGTGCACACATTTTCTTCCTAGCTTGACATGTTTCTTCTGAATTAGTGGTGAGTATGAATTTTGCCATGCAGAATGTTTTGTATGTACATAGCAGGTATATACATTCTCATTGTTTAGGAATTCTAATTATTTTATATACAATGTTCTTACCCACTCTAAAAATATTTTTAAATACAGTCACATATTTCTTCCACTATTTCTAATTTTAATATTCAATAGCATTCATTTAGCTATTAATACAAATGAAACAATGTTTTCATATTAATCCAAATGAAACTTATTTGGGTGCAAGATATGAGAAAGGGTTCCAATGTTTAATTTTAGTTTGGATTAGTTAGGTTTGCTACAAAATTATTTATTATATAAACCATCTTATCTCTATTGATTTGTAATCACATATTTCCACGTGAATCTGTTTCTATTTTTAGAGCATTTACATTCTTGTGATTTTTGTCAAGGTTCTTATATTGCATATTTAAATATATGATTTATAGTAGGTTACCATGTCTTTTGGGTCTAGTGCCTGTCATCAGTTTCTCTTTCTTCCCCTTTGCCTGATTATTATTGTAACTATTTTCTTCATTATGTTTATTTGTATTTTTACAAGATCTTTAGAATCACCTTGTCATTTCTGCAGCCCCAGGAACAAGTTAAATTCAGGTGTTAAAACTGAATGCTTTTTTTTTTTTTTAGTGAGGAAAACTTTATTTCTTGTTAACAGCAATATTTTATTTTCTTTGTGCTTTTGCTGCAAAATCATTGTTTAGTTTATCCTTCAACATTTTAAAATGTATCTTCAATTATACTGTCAGTATATTTTTGTTTCTACCTTATATATTAAATATTTGGTAGCCCATCTTTCTGGTCTGAGGTGCCAAAACATTTATGAACATAAAACAAACTATAAGAGTAATAAATTTATTGAATCCATATTTTGTATGCCTTTTGTTTTACCCTCACAAGAGTCAGTGATGTATAATTCTACTTGGCTTTGAATTCTATACATCTTTCTTGGGGTATTAGTTAGAGTTAATTTGTTATTGCTAGAGGAGTAGTGCTTGGAATAGTCTTAGGCTTTTGTCCTATGTCTTTGCGACCCTCTATATTCTATGTCTCTGATCCTCATTCCTAAAGTTCTTTATTTTCTGGCACTTATTTATCCTTATAACATGTCTACATAATTATTTTAAAAAATCCAAGGACTCTACCTACTGCTATTCATTTGTACCCCTTGTTCCATCAGTGTCTTTTATACAGAAAAACCCAAATACAATGAAGGTAGGAAAAGAAAATATTACCTTACAGATCAGTAATGGGGAAAATTATATACTTGCTGTCAATGAGTACAATCAAATAAAAGATTTACTCACCATAAATGTTAGTTTCTGTTGAAACATTAAAATTCTATCATGATTACCATACAAATGTATTCAGCAAAAACATCTTTTATTAATGAATTTGTACTTTTAAAATGTCCTTATGTAGAATGCCTCTTTTCTTTGTATAATGGTTTGGGTTTTGATTTAATTGACCATTAAATAAATTATGCTAGTATCCAGACAATCCAGCTTAAGTTTATTTTATTAATGGATTAAAGAAGCTAACTAGTAAAACAGTAAATTTCCAAAATGACAATGATTGTTCCTCCTTCCCAAGATAACATGCTAAGAGTCTATATATTTGCTGATAGGAACTACGACTGGAGAAATTTTTAGGAAAAGGAATAACAACAAACCTAGTTTTATTTGAGACATTTCTGATTTATACTTAAGGATTGGCATGAAATGTTAATATCTGGAAACTGACAACTGAAAATAATCAAACATAGCTGTGGTCTTATAATCTATTCATATCTCTTCACTAATGAAGTCAAATCATGGTCAAATAATAGACACTAGTGAATCAAAACGAAGATCATTCTTTCACTTAGAGAATATATTTATATGATTCTCTCTCTGGTAGATGAAAACCTGCCATTTATAAATAGAAACAATGGCAATACACATATATATTCATCTATGTATTGGAAACATCCTTATTTTACTTATTTTTTTTCTAATTATAGCAACAAGAGAAACCTAAACAATTATATTTAGTAAGAACATTTGGAAACAATTTAAAATGGAACTTTTAATAAATTCATTTAAATTTGAAGCTTTTAACTATTTTTCATAGCATCAATTTATTTCACAAAATATGGATTGACAAGTTGATGTGTGACAGGATAAGTGACACATCAAATTTAACTTGATGGCCAAATATAACAGTGAGAGCCTATCAGCAGGGGGTAGAATATGTGAATAAACAACATTTTGACAAGCTTTCACAAGAATGAAAATACATGAAGTATATCCAAGAGAATACTTAAACAGCTACATTTAAAAAATAAATGCAGGTTTCCTATCATAGTCTAGTATATTTATTTTATTAAGATTAGCATTGATTCAAAAATATAAAATATAAACCACAACAAGTTTTCAGAAAGATATATCTGTATCACTGTAAAATTTGCTCTGAAACTCATTTTTCTGGAACAAGAAGACAAAAGCTGTACAGAATCTACTGTTCCCCCCACTATTTAAGAAATGAAGATAAGAAATAAATATATACTAAATCTAAAAAGAAAAAAAAAAAACTCACTCTGAAACCTAACAAGAAAAATGGAAGAATTCCACTTTCTCAACATGGGAAGAAAAATAAAATTGTGTAAACTTGAAAGAATTAGCATAGATTTTTGAGGCACCTAACTCTACCACCTTTTATCAAAATTGAAATTAATAATTTGGAAAGTTTTGAGAATTCTCACTAATATTCCCAAAAATCAGTGGGAAGGAGTAAGGTGAAAAGAATAATTATGATTACCTTTTCCTCTTCTGATAGTAAAATAGTAGTAATATTTTGCTCAGAATAGTTGAGTGAAACAAAATATGCACACACACAAGACAATGAGCTTAGGAATTTTACGTCCATTGCTATGGTGGATTATATACTATGGATGTCCCTCTTAGTGAAAACAACTAAAGGGGCTGAATAAGATATCTTTTAAAGATATTATAGCCTAATTGTGAAGACAATGGGCTAAGTCATATTGCTTATTTGAAATTCAACTCTGGAGTTCCCGTCGTGGCGCAGTGGTTAATGAATCCGACTAGGAACCATGAGGTTGCGGGTTCGGTCCCTGCCCTTGGTCACTGGGTTGACGATCCGGCGTTGCCGTGAGCTGTGGTGTAGGTTGCAGACGCGGCTCAGATCCCGCGTTGCTGTGGCTCTGGCATAGGCCGGTGGCTACAGCTCCAATTCAACCCCTAGCCTGGGAACCTCCATATGCTGCGGGAGCGGCCCAAGAAATAGCAACAACAAAAGACAAAAAAAAAAGAAATTCAACTCTACTATTTAATAGCTTTTTTATCTTAAAAAACTTTTTCCTCTATAAAATGAATACATATGATATTAAGGTTAAATATGGAGTTTAATGATAATATAAGCAGAGTTTTAAGACACTCTCTTCCTTTTCTTCTTATTCTGCCTCCCCTTTCTCCTATTCCTCCTCCTTCTTCAAATTATACTTACTGTATTAATACTATTTTAACTGTGATTACTTTCATAATAAAATAGAGCAAAACAAATCATACTGTGTAGTGTTACCAGTAATTATACCCAGAATCAAATCTTATGTAATTTCACCACTTGGTGCTGTTCTCTGCTAGTAAAAGTAGCAACAACAAATGGCAAGCATTTTTATGGAATTTCTGTTTTCAGGGATACAGGAGGAATTTTAAGATATATTCAAACCAGAGCAATACTTCATAGGAATTTTTCACAAATTCTAACAAGCAGAGGTGAACACACACACAAAAAACCGAAGTGAAGTCAGAGTCTTGGGTTTATAATGAAAATGAGTTACAATTCCAGTGAAATTCCTCATCCTTCCACTACAAATCACATGAAGCTAAAAAAACAAAACTGAGTATCACATCAGGATGTCAGGGAAATATATTAATTACAGTACCTTATTAGTGAAATAAGAAGATCTCTAGTATAGTCATCAGCACAATATCAAAGAGAATGGCATGCCTCCAAAAACAGTGAATGAATGAGAGTAAATATAAAGGGGGGTAATATACAAACAAAATCAGCAAAACATTAAACAAAACAAACTGTATATATGCACACACACACACATATATGTATAGCATGCCTTTTGCATGTTTAATATATAATATACAAAAGACAGACAAAATCTCATTCTAGAAGAAAATATAACAGAAGAACAGGAGGAAGTTTCCCACAGAAGCCTCAAGATATGGAGCAAGTTAATAAGAAAAAGTAATAAATGAGACAATAAATGAAAGATAACAATACATAGAATGGTATAAATGGTACATAACAGATTTCAGAAAACAAGTTCAGTGACCAAAAATGTTAATTTCATATATCATAAAAAAATTAGAAACCTTAAGGAGCAGAATAGATACAGTAGAAAATCAAATTTCAGACTCAGAGCTAAAGCTTGATATAAATGGAATAAATTCTGATGAGAAATAAAACATGACAATGCAAAAATACATATATGTGTGTGTATATGTACACATATTGGTATACATATGCATATAATTGTGAATAAAAAATGATTGATTAAAAGGAAGTAGTGTCCCTAGATAGGAAAATAAAAACTTTAACAAAATTGTATGAAAAGAAGAATATCCTGCTTTTTAGAACATTTGCTTAGAAATGCCCTTCTTCACTAACATATACTGGTAAAACATGGAACCCAAAGGTAATTTTTAAAAAGTCAGATAAATTGGAGTTTCCATTGTGGCTCAGTTGTTAACGAATCTGACTAGGAACCATGAAGTCAGGTTTGATCCCTGGCCTTGCTCAGTGGGTTAAGGATCCGGTATTGGCGTGAGCTGTGGTGCAGGTTACAGACGAGGCTTGGATCCCCTGTTGCTTGGCTCTGATGTAGGCTGGCAGCAACAGCTATGATTGGACCCCTAGCCTGGGAACCTCCATATTGCCGCGGGTGTGGCCCTAGAAAAGACAAAAAAAAATGGTAAACTTTTAAAATTAGATATTAAGATTAGATTAGATTTAGCCAAAAATTTTTAACATGTCACATGTGAGGAAAAATCAGTCACATATCAGAATTTCCTCTACAACAGAAATATGGAGAACATAGTGCAACAATGAAAAAGTTTTAATGAAAAAATATTATAAATATAACTTATACATATAACTAAGGTTATAAGTAATCAGACAAGAATATATATATTTGAAGATGGACTAGGACCATAAAGAAACAAGATGTAAGACCCAGAGTTAATACAGAATATTTTTCTGATACCCAGAGCTCTTCCTTTTAAGTCCTAGTGGCAAAATGAAATGTCATAACCAAAAATAATATATTGACTCAGTCGTGACAACTGTCTATGTGTTATCCTCTATTGATTATAAAATTGCACATAAAAATAACAATTCTTAGGACCCTGCTCTACTGATAGGAAGACTACTGTCAGACTTTCAATTCAGAAAGGGAATTACTACATTTGATGGGATACGTACAGGAAGAATATTTTTCTGCAGAGGTTAGGTCAAGAATAAAAGATGTGTTAAAAATGACCATGTCCTCTGACTTGAACGTTTTCTTCCCTTGGCTGACACTGTACTACAATATTTTCTTCACTTTTCTGAAAGTTTTCTTTTTCTTTATTTCCAGCTGCTAAAACCAGATTTCTGACATTTTAGATCTACATTATTTCTGCTTCAGCCTCTTTGTGAAGGAAATAGATCCAAAGAGTGATTCTCTAAAATTTTAAAAATCTTTTATATCATGGTAGATTATTAGACAGATGTTTCTACATTTGAATTCTATTGATTACAATGAGAAAATTGTTTTATAATAAGAGATAGACTAGAATAGTGGACAAAAAACATTGTATAAGCAAGGCTTCCAAAATTTGTCACAAGGGTGCCGTATTGATCATTATTTCCATACCTACACATGTGAAGTATATTAAATGAATTTGCAAAGAAAACATTATTCTAAATGACTGGTAAAACCAGTATTAGGTCATAAACAAAAATTAGCCCTATAATTAAGTTATACTTAGTTCCAAGTCCATGAAACATCCAAAATAATAAACACCTAATCATCCCATAATGTGGAAATTTTAGTTTAAGAAATTGAGGTGGAAGCTCTCTTCAGTGAACTGAAGAGGAATTTATTTGTGTAATTTTCCATTCTATATTCCCTTGAAGGAGAAAAGTAAAATGACTAGAGAAAGCTAATAGGATGAGATTTTACTCTATAATAAAAACCCCTGGTAATATAAAGGGTAAATAATATCCTACTTTATAGGTGAAGAAATTAAAGCTAGAAATTATTATCTGTCTAGTGTTGCAAAGCTTATTGATAAAGCATATATACAGAACCTAGATTGGACTAATAGAAAATCCTAGGCTTTTGTTTATTTTTAATTTCCTTCCTCCCCAAGAGTTGGCCCGTAATGTCTAAGCACTTGAAAGGGATGGATGGACACCAGTATGTAAGAAACTGGATCAAATAATCTTTCCAGATCACTTCCTAACTAAAAATTGTTTAGAGGAGTTACAAATCAGAACCAACTCTCTACGGACTTGTCAAAGACAGCCAAAATAATGAAAACTAAAAGGAAAAAATATTCAAGGAAGGTGGAAATGTTGTTGTTGTTGTTTTTAACAAAAATAAGATATGCAAATAAAGCCAATTTATAGAATTTCTCTGCTTCACAATCACCTGTCTGATGCCCTGCTGTGTAATTCTTCCCATGATGACGTTGTGATCACGAGAGAAATTGTGAGCAACGAGAGCAGTACATTTTTTTTGCATGCGACCAGTATTTCCATCACCATTCATGCTCCATACCATAAAATTCCAAAAGATACTGTGCAGCATTTAGTGTATTTTCTGATTACTCTCATAATTAATGTTGGTTATCAATATTTCGCCCTTGCCTCTGTGTCTATCATGAGTACTTCTACTTCTCTGCCAATGTACTTATTTTTGACATATTTGATCTGATTGGTATTGGATTAAATGATTGGGTCTCCTTTTGATGACCTTAAAATTCATGAATGGTCTGTTGGTCCTCATGATGCCATTTCTTTTCACAGTGCCACTAAGCATGTTTCAATGAAATTGATTTTTAAGAAGTCTCCTTAGATTGCAGGCAGTTACTATAAGTCTGAAATTTAATTTACAATATATGCCGACCTTTTCACATTTCTAATTTGCGGAGGTTTTTTGGTGTGTATTTTTTTTTTCGGCCACACCCACAACGTGTGGAAGTTCCTGCACCAGGTATCTAATCCACAACACAGCAGCCACTGGAGGCACTGCAGTGACAATGCTGTATCTTTGACCCACCGGACCCCCAGGGAACTCCTGTTTTGGTTTGTTTCAAATGCTACTTTATACATGAATCTAGAGTGATGACATCAGGAAGGAGAGTAAACTATAAAGCAATGTCACTAGACATGGTCTTGGATATATACAGAAAGAAATGGATTTGTTGAGTGACTTGATTTAGAAGTCACCTGTAAAACTAAAACAAAACAAAACAAAATAGTACGTTTTAGTCAGACTAGAAAGTGAATTAAAATAATGAATTCCAGCACTGCTTTAATGTTCCAGGTGCTCAATCTAATGGCATTCTGTTAGTCAGTGAACTAGGATGCATTCGTTACCTTCTGTGATAGGTTGAACTCACCACTACTCTGACACCAAAAAAGTAAAAAAATTATTAAAAAAATCATTTTACTTGGGATCAGTTATTAACAAAGAATATGGACATAACCTTAATTCTTCATTTCTGTATTGCTGAACTTGATAATATCATACAATAAATAAAATATATGATAAAAAAAAAGTAAATGCTGAGTGAAAATACTTGAGTAACTTAAAATAACCAGACCAGGTTCATTTAGCCAAAAATTTATCATGTTTAAGCCTGTAATTTTAACTTTAAAAAATCAAATCAGTATTTTGAAATATGTTATGATGATGGTACAATTTTGGGGAAAAAAGCAAGTATAAAGGTAATTGAATTTGTCCAGCCCTTTCGTATTACATCTTCTATGTTAATTTTTAAACATTTTATGATTTTACAACTAGAAGTCTATGAAGCTACTTGGTATAAACATTTCTCTTGATACAAGTTACTAATACTTATATCTCTGTGTTTAAACTTTTATTAAGTTTATTAAAAAGGAAATAAAACTAATGTCTTTATGTTTCATGGAAGCTGACTGGGCTATTAGATAAAAGATTTGTCTATACACATCTTTGATTAATGCGGATTCTAGCTATTCTTCACTTTTGTTCTTTTGAGACCTCATACACTTGGAAAAGGTTCATCATTATGCTTTCCTGACATTTGAGAGAAGAATGGGTGACATCAAATTTTGAGCAAGAGTAGAGATCCTCTCCTCTATCATCCTCAGATAGAAATTCTATGTCATTAGAGAATTATGAAAAACGATTTGAGTTTTCCTATCCACGAACACTGAATGCCTTTCCAATCACTTGTCTTTCTTCTTGTTTTTTACTAAAGTTCTATAATTTTATGACATAAGAGGTCGAACGATTTTGTTAGATGTATTCCTAGATACTGCGTGTTTTCTTTCTGTAGGTGGTGTTGAAAAATGCAATGAACTTTTGTATATTTATATTAGCTACCTCTGATGAATGTAATGTTAATGATGATGAATGTTAATTTTTAAATATGTATTTTGCTAACTTTAAGATCTTCCTCATTATGTTTGCATGTAGACAATCGATCTAATAATTGTCAAGTAATAACATTAATTTCTTCCTTTCCAATAGTTGTTCTTTGGTTTATTTATGTTCTAGTTTACACAATAGCATGTATTTCCATTAGAATATTGTATAAATAATGGCAGACTGCCTTGAGACATTCTGCAGTGTAAAGACTATGCATTTAACATTTCACTTTAATTATTTTTGACATAGGTTCTGATTAATATAATTTTTTATCTTATTCATTCTAAGATTGTTAAGGGTTATTATCATGAAGAATTTTGAATATCATTTATTTTTGAATTTGTGAAAATTATACTATTTTATCTCATATGAAACTGCAGTGAAGGATTTCCAACTGGTTAAAAAAAGGCATTCCTGAAATCTCTAGCATTAGGATTTGTTAATGTCTTTATCTGCTTAAGATTAGTGCATCAATGTTTATGAGCTAGGATTTGAATAATTTTGTCTGGGATCAGGAGCCCATGTTCCTAATCACTGCATCATGGTGCATCTCCACGTGTCAGGGAATACACTAGTATGTGTGTGCCAGGAAATATTTATCTGACATATAGATTACTGAAATTAATGCAACTTTAAATCAAGAGGTTAATGAATATCCTGAAAAGTTATCTTAAATGCACATTATAATATTGGGCCTATTAAAGAAAACACCTCTGCATCTACGTCTATGTCTTCCTTGAACTCTACATCTACACCTGTATTTTTCTGTATATATGCATATACCTATGTATGGCTCGATCTACCTATATCATCTTAGTGGGGGCATACTTCAAGCACATAAGGGTAAATGCTACAGAAAAAATAAATACATGGAAAATAACATGCATAGGAATTGAATCGCTGAAGTATAAACACTACATGTTTCATAAATATACCTCTATGACTGCACATTTAAAATTTGCCCCTGGAGAACAGAGTAGTGGAGTGAAACAGGGAAAGCTGAAAAACGAGGCTATAATTTTATGTCTTTTTCTTTTATATACGTATGTACACATTAAGATGATTAAGATCAAGAATGAGTAAATGGTGGATATAAAATTATATTCACTTGAGTTAAGAGATTTGCATTTTAAATAAAGATATAAAATAAGAATGTTATGAAACATGGGCTTTTGAGACAGTTGTAGTTTCATTTATCTGCCAGTCTTTAATAACCTCTTAATTAGGATTTCATCCTCAATGTCAGGAGAGGAAAGATTAATAGTTAATACATCTTAAAAATTAGTGACACCAATTATTTAATCATCTCAAGCAATATGTGTGTAAATCATCAAAATGATTCCTTTTTTTTTTTTTTTTTTTGTCTTTCTAGGGCCACACCTGAGGCATATGGAAGTACCTAGCTGCCAGCCTACACCAGAGCCACAGCAACACAGGATCTGAGTTACCTCTGTGACCTACACCACAGCTCACTGCAACGCCAGATCCTTAATCCACTGAGTGAGGCCAGGGATTGAACCCACATCCTCATGGATGCTAGTCAGGTTCATTAACTGCTGTACCATGACGGAATGCCCCAAAATGATTCTATTTAATGTCTTTTATATTTTATGGGTTCCTATACAACACTTCAAACACTGAAAAGACATTTTAATTTAATCATTGTTTCTTCCCTAACTCAACATATTCTCTGTTCTCATGAATCTAATTCAAGTTTATGTCAGACTTAATTTGGACAGTTTAATTTAAGCTTTCTGACTTTGTTTTTAACACTGATGAAAAGAAAAAAAATCAGAGATGTTTTCTTACATGTTCAGTAGTCCTTATTTTTTACATTTGTATCCCATTCCTTGAGGAAAAGCTATAACAACATCCTGGAAGTCAGCTGGACTGGTTTAGTCCATTTCTCATGGTACCACACAGGAAAATTGTGAGGATGCTATAGAAGAAAAAGGAATGTAAGGAGGGGGCACTGCAGGTGACTTTCAGAATAAATGGCTGAGTCACTGAAACTGAAAGAAATGATGAATTCTTCACCTCACATCATTTCCATTTTCATCTGACTGAATACAAATAAAACACTGAAATAGAATATGTTCTGGAAAATGTACTTTTGGATATTTTACTTCTAGTCAGTTGAATTTAATTCTATTTATGGTTTAAAAATTCCAGCTGAAAGAGGAAGTGTAGCAATAATAGCCAAGTGGTCGCTAACTTGCTGATGAAGTACATTCTCACATTCTCTGCTTCATTTGCAAACTCCATAAAATGAGTTCTATTCTCTGACAAGTCACTTGTCATTCTTTCTCATTTTATTAGAATGCAGAGCAGACCGACTTAGCACCCGGAAATAAGGCAGCTCTCCTCATTTATGGTCCTTCTTTGGATTGGTTATTTTATATGACAAGGATCTAATCTACAATACATTTGACTATGTCACAATTTTAATGAAAAAAGGGCTACCTCAAGAACATTAATATAGTTACAGCTAGTAATCGTGGGGCACTGAGCTTAAATGGGGAGCCAAGAGATGTAAAATGAAATCAGATCACTACATGTTGGTAGCCATACGTGGTGTATGCTATTCATCTTCAGATTTAATTTAAATCTGCAAGAGTGGAGCTTCGTGGAAGCACACTTCAGAGACAGATGAGCTCTTATAACAGCATCATATAATGTTTTCCTTTAATAAACAGGCATAGTAAGATTTCTGTAAAAGGTTATTAACCTTCTCAAAGCCAGTCACATAGCTATCCATGGTACTATATTTTAATGAATAATATGTATTTTATTTTATAATATCCATATTTATATAGCAATATACTAACAATAAAGTAATTTTAATGGTTAATGCATCAGTTTCCTTAGGCATTGAAAAGAGAGAGACTCCCTTCAGGGTTGACTATGTTATTCTCAACACAAATTTGAAAAGAAAAATTTCCAGTTAAATCATAGGAAACCCAGTTAAATTCAAATTTTAGATAAACAATGACATTTTAAAGAGTAAGTATGTCCCATATAGTATTAGTGAGATAGTTATGTATCTCAACTATTTACCTGACATTCAAATTTAAATGAGTATTTCTATTTTCTAAATCTGGCAATACTACCTTCGGAGTACAGAATGGAACAAGTAGAAAGGAAAATCTTCTAACTCAGAGAATGGTTTTTGGCTTTATTAATTTCTAGTTATTTATGTATCATAACTGCTAATCCTTTGCTAGTTTTTTATCATGGATATATCCTCCCATATTGTAATTTTTCTTCCATTTACATTAAGTTATGGTTTGATGAACAAAGCTTCAAATTTGAATATAGTTGAATTTAGTCATTCCTTTTATACTTAATAATGCTTGTGACTCATCCTTCCTTTTATTAAAATCTAAAGAATTTGTACCTATTTTCTACTAAAATTTTGAATGTTTAGTTTTTAAGATTTAAGTCATAATCCAGATGGCACTGATTTCTGTGTAGAGTGAAGTAGAAATCTAATTTTTTTACTTTACATAAAATAATCATTTTTCCTAGCTCATCTCTACCCTGGAGTGATAGGCCATACATGTGCACACATGTTTCTAGGGTCCTTTGCATGCAAGTTTAATTCTCCCATAGAGAACTGTCATACTCTCAGATTTATGCGGAACTGAGATTTAAGCACTCTGTAAATAAATGCTTCCCTTAGAAACCTCCACATGAACTAAAACATTTAACCAAGACACATGTTATAGCTGGAGGTAGGAAATGTTTTTGTATATGAGGTAGTAAATGGAATGGGACCTAGCTGAAGACATAAGAATAGAAAATATATGATGCAAAGCTGCTTTAAGATACAGTTATTTGGTAATGTCATTATAAATAACAGATAGGAGACAAAATCATACATTTTCTCATAATTCCTGCTTGCAGTTTAATCATGTTCTCTCCATAGCTGATGGAATGTCCATCACTGGTGCCCATCAATGCTGTAAGTGTTGATTTGCGGTGAAGAGACAGTCACTATGAATTAAAATGTACATAATTATATGTAATATAAAATGTTATAAGATTTACTATTCCTTTAGTCTGAGAAACAATCAGACCCTAGGACATCACAGAATAATTATTTAACTGGTCCTAAAGTTTAGTATGAGATCAGGTATGAATGCATACTCAGAGAGTGGATAACTATGTCTGTGGAAAAAGTAGCCACTTAAAAAAGTGCAAGAAAAGTTTAGCTTCCCACAGTTTAGTACGTATCCCCAAATATCTGTTGATGATGAGTGTGGGGACTAGGAGCAGTGGATTCCTAATCTTTTCTTGTGATAATCCATATTTGATGATGCAGACTGAGCAACTCATAGCAAAAGCTGTCCTACTAGAGGAAAGAAGACAATATCTTCATCTTTCTTATAAAAGAAAGGTTAGAGTGTAATACCTGTTGTGTCCCTAAAAAAATAAGAAACTAGAATATACAAAAAAGTTAAACCTATAAATGTGGAAATAAATCAGAAATATCATAAAATGACATCACAGTGGTATGTGAGATATTTAGCTGTCATGGTGGGTATGACGATGCTTGAAAAAGAAAGTAACTGTTTTCTTCTAGTTTAACAAGTTCAGAAGTAATGTACAGATATCTTGAATTATTACCCTGTTTTAAATTTGTCTCTAGATTTCAGGTAACATTTATGCTCCCAGAGAAGTTGTGCATGTTTAGATTCTTACATGCACAAGATTAAAATCTTCAAATTTAAAAGCAAAACCAGAAACATGATGAACAGCCATTGGCCACTGAACTTAGCCTTTTTGTTTCTTTCTTTTCTACTTCTTTTTCTTTCTTTTTTTTTTTTCTGCACCTGCAACATACCGAAGTTACCTTGCCATAGATCGATCTAAGCCGCAGCTGTAATTTATGCCACAGCTATGGCAATACCAGATCCTTAGCCCACTATGCCAGGCTATAGATTGAACCTGTGTCACTATAGAGACAACAGCATATCCTTAATCTGCTGTGCCACAGTGGGAACTTATGAACTTACCTTTTTATTTGTTTCAACTGTTTCAGGATAGTTTTCAATTAGAGGTTAGTATTGAGGCAAGAAAAGGGAGAGTGAAGCATCAATCTTTATCAAGCATCACTATAAACACCACTAGCATCAACAAAAAGAAAAAAATGATAAATTGAATTTAATACCTCAAAAATACATTAACAAAGAGAAAAGCATGCAAATCATATTTCTGATAAGTGGACACATCTGAAATATCTAAAAAAATGTACAATTCAATTAAAAATTTAATCTAATTTAACAAGAGGATTTAAATTAAATTTATCAAGAAAAGATATATGAATGGCCAAAAAGCACCCAAAAAATATGTTCAACATTATTAGTCATTAGACACACAGAAATCAAAAGTACAATGCGTTATCATGTCACACCCACTAGGATAGTTACAAACAAAAAAATAGTAAAAAGTGTTGGTAAGAATGTGGAGAAATTGGAACACTTATACAGTGCTAATGGGAATGTAAAATAATGTAGCCACTTTGAAAGAGTCTGGCAGTTTCTCAAAGATTAAATATTGTTATCACACAAACCAAGAAAAGTGAAAACACTTTTCCAAACAAAAATTGTACACAAATGTTCATGGTAGCCTTATTAAAAATAGCTAGAAAAATGGAAACAATGCAAGTGTCCATCAACCAATGAATGGATAAACAGTAGTTTTATAAACTCATAAAAGTGTAATCATTACCATAATCAATTTTAAAACATTTTCATCACCATATCCTCCCCAAAATACACTATGCCTATTTTGGGTTACTCCCCAGTTTCCCCCAACCCCTCTTTCAGTCAACCACTAATATACTTTCTGTCTTTATAGATTTGTCTATTATAAACCTTTCATATAAATGGTTAGGTTTCATGGTGTGTGAATTAATGGGCTAGAAAAACCCAGTAGGGTCACTATAAGCCTATCAACAGTATCCAAGGTGCTCAGCTCAGGGGAGCTCAGAGTTAGAGTCTCTGGGCTTATCTCCATCAGCTAGGAGACAAGTATTCTCAGTTATACCCCATTCAGTTGCAACAGACAAGTGTGATTTGGAATGATGAGAATCTGCCCAATTATTTTAGGCAGTGCCTGTGGCTCAGAGAAATAATATTCAAATTCTCTTGAAGGCCAAGCTAGAGTACTTAGGGGGCCTGTCTTACTTGGTGTGGGAGATGAGTCCAAATTTTAACCATAAGAAAAATGGGTGGGATGCATGTAGAGAAAAACCTCTTGGATTGAGAGAAAACTGCTTACAGGAGATGTTAAAAAGACAAAAGTCCATAAAATACAACAAAGAAGAGGAAATCCACAGCATTAGTGTTGCTATAACTGGACCTTTGTCCACAGGTGCTGAATAGAAATGCAGAGACAGTTTTGGGTAAAAGAGACAAGAATAGCTTTACTTGTTTGGCCAGGCAAAGGAGGCCATAGCAGGCTAATGCCTTAAAGACTGTGTCCTCCATTGGGAAGAAATATGGGGAGTTTTATAGTAAAAAGGAGAAAACAGGATTCTAAATAAGAGTCAGGTTTGAGGGCAAACATGCATTCTTCTTTCTTCAGGGGACACTTTAGTCATCGAGGTTGGTGTCATGAGATCTCAGCATGATTCTAGTGGTCTTCTGGGTTATCGTATCTCAATTTTTCCTAAAATAAAAATACTTGTGTAAAGGGCATATTGATCAGAGTTTAGGGCCATCTAGGAAAGTCCCTAAAAAACCCTTCATGTGGTTATAATCTTTGACCCACAGGCAATTGTGCTCAGGATGTCTAATCTGTAGCTCATGGATGATTGTGTTTGGCATGTAATTAAGTCAGGGAGAAGCACAAGGAAGGATTCCAAGCTGTTGAATTTTAAACTAGTCATTTCCTAAAGAAGCATAAGGAATATAACTTTTCTCTTATGTATATGAGGTGCCTGCATCATTAGTATGCTGTTTGTCTCAGGTTGAGACAAAGAGTTAATAAGATCTCCAGAGGGCCACAAATGCCAAATCTAGCCTGGAAACTAGGGCACCTTACCACCAGCTAGGAAGGTGGCTTGGAATTCTGGCCCAGTGTTGTCCTAGCCATAGCCACAAACCCGAGAGATAGACCTGACAGAGCAGCTGACTAGGATGCCTGCAGCTGTTGATAACCAAAAAGAGCAGCCTGGGTTATTAGTCTGGGTGGAAAAACAGCAACAATTCTGTTATCAGGCAGAAGCATTTCCCCAACTGCAGTCAATGAAAATTCCCATAGTTAACTCTGCTTTCAGGTGTTTTTTCCTCTGTTCAATATTTCGCCAGAGCCAAAAGAAAAAAAAAATTCTTTACTGTAGAAAAACAAACATGAAGTTAGAATGCTAAGTATGCTTTTCAAGCAAAAATATTTCATTTGCTGTAGTTTTCCTCCTTGAAATGGGTTTATCCTGCCAGTGTAATAGCAATTTTCACAAGATCTATAGGAATTCAATCTGGTTTTGCCTGAGTTTATTGATTAAGTCATTTAAAAGAAAATAAGATTTGGGGCAAAGTGTTTTACATATGATACATTCCACATAACATAAGAAAAAATACCTTTTTGGTGTAAATGTTAACTGATGGATTAGATTATTGGTTAGAAGGTTGTCTAAACTGAAATACTGTATTAGCCATTATTTTTAAATGAACTGACAAGATGAATACCAAGAAAGGAACAAAGACTGGAATTTTGAATGAATAAAAACATATACTTGCACCTTTGTTATCTCAAACTTTATGAATATTTGTGAATCAGAACTTGACAAGTAAGATATATACTTCTCTGTTCCTTTAATATTAATGAGACAATTTTTCTTGTGTTCCCTAAAAGCCACCTTTGATATAAGGGTGATAAGGAATAAGGAAGGGAAAGAAAAAGAAAGGAAAAAGGAAACAGTAAGTAGCCACCTCTCACGCAGCTTTAAAGACACACTAAATAAATTCTGTGTTATCTTTATGCATTTCGTTCTCTCAGGTTATTGTTCCTATTTAATCTTAAATATGAGGAATCATATTGCTATGAAATTCAATTCAAATAGAAGCTTTCTCACTTACTATTACCAATCTATGAGCTTACAAATGCTGTGAATATGCAGAAAAGCTTCTATAGCACTAAAGAAAAATTCCTGATACTTTCCAAACGTAATTACAAGCATTTTAGAGCCTGTCTAACCCCGTCACTGATGAATAGCTTAGTTATTTCATTTGTACTCATGGAATAGATAAGCAGAACATTCACCAACTTCAATGAGAGTGAACATTTAACATTTTAAGGAGTCTACTCAAACTAAACAACTTCAATAAACAACATTTATTAACAGTGAATTTGAGATATGTCTGTATTCTTAAAACAGCCTTCCATTTTGTAGAAGTCAGAATCCATAGTCAACATCTGTAACATAGTTTTAAGAGGGTTTTTCAACTTTCTTTGTGAATTAATAATTTATCATTTTGATTTGGAATTGTTCCATTCATATCCTGGAATACAAATTTCAAGAGATAAATATTGTAAAATTTTAAATAATTCTCCTGAGGAAAGAACTGCTTTTTTATTTGGTAAGAGGGGAAGCTAAGATATATGTGTTTTTGCAACAAAGAAAAGATAGTAGGAACAAAAGATTTACAGATAACCAGATTTACAAAAAAAAAAATAAAAAATAAATAAAATAAAAAGATTTACAGAAAACAAGTTTCCATGGGAAGATATAAAGGTCTGCGCTTACAGGAATGACCCCTTTGATGTGTACCTCAGCTGTGGGCCAGTCTTCTTTGTTTCTCTCCTAAGTTCCCTCAGGGCTCACTGGAATCCTTGGGAGTGGCTGTTCTCACAGATGACTGTGACATCTTTTGTTTTGTCCCTTTAAATACAGTCCAGGAAGCAGTATTTCAGATAGCTCCAAAGAGGAAAGGGGGAATATCAAGATATAAGTCATAAAAGTGATGGGGTAGGGCAAGCAGCTATGCACACATTATACTGAAGTTTGCAGCTGATCTTGTGAATGTTACTGCTAGTCACAGACATCAGTCATCATTGAAAGATTTTAGTGGGTTTTTTTCTAGATATGAGGAGATGTAAGAATTGGGCTTATAAAATCTTCTCCTAAAAATATCTATCTGAAGACCTATTCTTCCAGTTTTCCCAGAATTCACAGTGTCTCACTCTCTGTTTCCACTCTGAACTCTGCTTGGTGAGTGCTGTGGGTTGGCAGCTGCAATGGCTCATGTTTTTTACTCCATGTAGAGGCTGATGGCAAGTACCAAACTTGAGTTCACAGCTCTTTGTTATTGTGTATGTGTATAGATATGTATATAAAATATAATAGGCATATATGTATAATGTTTGACAAAGTTATTGTATTTGTTTTTATAGAAGGTTTTCCCAGATGTGTGTCTTTAATATTCTATTAATTGGTGACACAACCAACTTACAATCAAACTAGGCTCTTAGAAACACTCCATGAACTAAGATGAATTTCAGTCAGTTTAAGACAAGTTTCTCTCTCCACAAGAAAAAATACATGATTTCTTCAACCCATAGCCCCATTTTCAATAGCATAGGCAGTACAATTTATTGTCACTATGGAAGATGGGTGTTCAATGAGTGAAATATATGCTTCATTACTAGATGACAGATCTCACAAATGAGAATTAAAGTGAACTAGTGGTGGAGAGTAGGTGAGAACAGAGTATTGGTTGCCAAGGTTTTCTGTGAAGTTAGTAATGTCTTAGGAGAAGAGCTTTGCACTTATTTAGACAACTTATTTCCATTGCATAATGAAGTTTTCTGGGTCTTTCTGCAACTTGGAAAGCATTGATTTCATTGCAGGATGTACACTTTGGGTTGACAAGGCAAATGTATCCTTTGTTGAGATAGTCTGTCTGCACCAGGGGTCAGTAATGGTCTAGACATGGTGGCTAACTATGCATTTGTGGCATTTAGTACCTGCAGAAAGTTTTTGTCCAAAGCCCAGAGGCTGGAAATTACTAGCAGAATCTTACTGACAAATGTTTCACACTTGGTATTAGGTCACTTGTTACTTCATGGCATCTGAAGGAGAAAGAAACCCAAAGTTAAGGAGAGCTTTCTGGCTTCTTAAACTGTGTTCAAACATTCTTATTGCAGACAACTTCAATAAAGTTTGCCAATGTTAAGTAATTTTGTATAGGCACTTTAATAGTATTCCCATGTATTAGAATATGCATCTTCCAATATCAAAAAAGCCTAATTATTTACTGGGTCTCCTTATCTGAAGTTAGTAGTGATAAAGCCAGCTCTTTATTCCTTAAGGCTGTTGATTATGCTAATGCATAACTTCCAAGGAAGTCATGGAAGTACTAGAAGCCAGGATTTGTCCTCATTCAATGCTTTTTAACTAAGCATTAAAAAAGAACTAAATTTGATGAACTAAGTTTGGACAGGAAAATTGTAAATGGAAGACTTCTAAAGACAGCAGGAAAGATAGAATTCAAAGATATAATACAATGTTTAATTGCCCACTCTTCATGCTTCCTTCCTATGAAGTTCATTTAATTAGCTAGAGACTTCTGAACATTACTCCTCAGAAAACTGAGTGATATATTTGATTAGAAAATTGTAGGAAAATAAACTATGCACTCTCGACTCAATAATTTCAACAAATAAGGAGACAAGTGGAACACTTTAGGCATGAGATAATTCTTTTCATCCATTTTTATAATTATTTAAAATTGAATAATAATAATTATGTTTTTCTCCTTTTAAATATAGGCATAATAGTGAAATTTTTAAAATTTGAGAGAAATTACACATAATCAACTAAAAAGACTTTCAGAAATATGAGCACAATAGAAAACATGGTCAACAATTTATTCATTCAAGAAATATTTATCAATATCAAGTCAATATCAATTGATATCAAAGGAAATTAATCTAAAGAAGCACTGTCTGTAAGTATAAGATACTGAAGGGGTAAATTACGAGGTTAAAATATTGAAGCAAAGACTAAATTTGTAGTGAAGATGGAGCCAGGTTGTGGGGGTTGGGGTGGGGGAAACAACATGTGGAAGAAATATGAGAGAGAAGGTGCCTTTCCAATGAAGGAAATAGCCTGGAAGCCAATACAGCCCCAGCATGGTTAGTAGAAGGAAGCTAATAGGAACTATGTATGTTAGTGAGGTGGCTGAGCCAACACTAAAATGGTTATGTGGACCCAAATCACCATTTATTAAATCACTTATGTTTTTCATATTTTATAATGTGTTGGTGAGCATTGATTAAATCAAAATAACTTATTGTAAAGAAAAGTGTTGTTGTTGTTTATTTGTTTTTAACTATCTAAAGTGTGGTTTCTTCTTCATTCTTCTTCTTGCTACTTTATTTTAAACCTCTTCAAGTCGCATGTGTTGAAATACTTTGTGGAGCAGACTATTAGGATAACCTGTGAAATGGCCACTTGGCACCAAACTGTATTATTTTAAAGGTTTAATAAAGCTCCCTTAGACTGTCTCTTAGCCAATTGGGATAATTATTACTATCCATTCCCTTTGAAAAATACTTTTATGGGGGTGCAGATATCTCTTGGAAGTCCTGAATTTAATTCCAGCACTATTAGCAATAAGCAAAGTATGAAAACAACTTTATTGTCTGTCAAGGCATAAATGGATAAAAACTGTGGTATGTATGTGCAATGTAATATTATTCAACCTAAAAAAAGAAGGAAATCCTACTACATTCCACAACATATATAAAACTGGAAGACACTATGCTAAGTAAAATAAACCAGTCACAGAAGGAAAAATATTGCATGATCCCAATTATGTGGAGTACTTAAAATTGTTAAACTCATAGAAGCAGAGACTAGAATGGTGGTTTTTCAGGGGCTGGAGTTAAGGGTTAATGAGAACATTCTAGTCAATGGGTACAAAGTTACAGTTATGTAAAGTGAATGTTGTAAAGATGTGTTGTACAACAATGGGGCTATAGTTTAAAAAACTGCATTGTGTGCTTAAAAGTTTGTTAAAAGATACATCTCATAATAGATATTCTCACTACAAAAAAAAGGAAGGAAAAAGAAAGAAAAATGCTCATAAATACCCATGGCACAGTGGACACCTAAGGCTTGTGGGGTACTTTCTATATCTATCTGCACACTTTTTCTTTCACCAATTGACTTGTTTAATTATCAGTAGTCAATTGTGATATTTTCACACCTATTCATGTCAGTTACACATATAATTGTAATTATTTCATTTAATTTTTACCATCTATTCCAGAGAAAGTATTTGACTCCATGTTAAAATGTAATTGAATAAGTGTACATTTTTAAGTTTAAAATAAAATATACAAAATGTTTACCTAAGACAAATAGACTTCCATTTCTTTTTTTTTTTTTTTTGTCTTTTGTCTTTTGTTGTTGTTGTTGTTGCTATTTCTTGGGCCGCTCCCGCGGCATATGGAGGTTCCCAGGCTAGGGGTTGAAACGGAGCTGTAGCCACTGGCCTACGCCAGAGCAACAGCAACGCGGGATCCGAGCCGGGTCTGCAACCTACACCACAGCTCACCGCAACGCCGGATCGTTAACCCACTGAGCAAGGGCAGGGACCGAACCCGCAACCTCATGGTTCCTAGTTGGATTCGTTAACCACTGCGCCACGACGGGAACTCCTAGACTTCCATTTCTTAATCCAGAAAAAGAAGAGGGGTGGGGATGGGGTGTTCATCTGGGTTCAGCACAAAATTGAAATTCAGGGTTTGCAAACATGACAAGCCATGTGGAACTTATTGCATAAAAGAGGAGAGACATGCTTTTGTAGAGGTGAAAAGGAATTTGGGAGGACTATAGTAAACACAGAAAAAAAACTTTTTACTATTATCTGAGTCCTTGTCAAAAAATAAATAAATAAATAAATAAATAAATAAATAAGTCTTTCTTATTCCTGTTGGTCTCTGCTTTCATTGCAGGGGAAAGAGCGCTCCCTCTTCAAGACACCCAACTGTATTTAATTAAGGTTTCTGTATATAGAATTTTTTTTTTAGCATTCTCCCCTTTCAATAAAGTTATTTCTCTGACAACACTGCTGATCAAGAGTCAGATTGTTCTGTTTCAGAATTTTTATCCCTAAATATGAATAAGGGCATTTTTTTGAGTGTAATGTCCCAAATGAAAGGGAAAGTTACACTGATTGGAAAATTATTTGAGATCAAATTCAAGTGTCAAGGAGGAAAGAGTTAGTAGCCTGTCTGAAAAGGAAATCTTCAGTCCAGTTTGAAAACATACAGGTCATGACTAAAAGATGTTTACATCCATGAGAAAGCTAAGTTGTATAAACTCCATTTGTCAGAACTTGAATGATCTGTTAGGCAGTTTAACATGTCCAGGAACAGAACAAACAAGTTTCCCCTCGGTTGAAATTTGGACAAACAGGGAAAATGAGTTAAATACTTTTTTGTGGCCTTGATTTTCCCTCTGATATTGTTTCAGGAATGGTATCATTCTGTCAGTAGACCAATGGTTTGATGCATATACTATGATAAGGACTGGGAGTTTTAGAATCTCTAGTAGGACTGGATTGCTTTTTGGTCCTACCCATACCTTCTTTTTATCAAATCAATAATTGTTTAATTTCTAATCCTGTTTTTCTTTTTCTGAGGCCAATTGTTAGGCTTCTGCAGTCAAATTTTATAAGCGTTCATCTGGGGAAATATCCCATGATATATATTGGGTTGTTGATAGTGCTTTTAAGGGAAATAGTCCTTATGACGTTGTCAGCAAGGTGATTTCCCCTAAGAGAATCAAGTTTAGAATGTCCCAAAATCTTAATAATATCTAAAACATCAGTTAAAGTATTTCATCCAAGGAGTTACCTTGTGGCACAGAAGGTTAAGGATCCAGGATTGTCACTACTGTGGCCTGAGTACCTTCTCTGTTGTGGGTTCAACCTCTGATTTGGGAACATCCACATGCCAAAAAAAAAAAAAATTCATCCAATAATTCCAAAACTTAGGGGTCATTTTATTTTTATTTCTGATGTAAATAAGGAAAATGCATTGCTTCTACAACATTCAAAAATTATGAACTGGTCTAAAAGCATATTTATATGATCGATATATATATTAGCAGTGTTGTCCTTTGAAAAATTAAAAGCCCAGGAGTTCCCGTCATAATGAATCTGACTAGGAACCATGGTTGCAGGTTGCAGGTTTGATCCCTGGCCTTGCTCAGTGGGTTAACGATCCGGCATTGCTGTGAGCAGTGGTGTAGGTCGCAGACACGGCTTAAATCCCACTTTGCTGTGGCTCTGGCGTAGGTTGGCAGATACAGCTCCGATGAGACCCCTAGCCTGGGAACCTCCATATGCCACAGGAGTGGCCCTAGAAAAGGCAAAAAGACAAAAAACAAACAAACAAAAAAAACAAGCCCATGTAAGAACATATAATTATGCCTGTTGGGCTGTATTAGCCATAGGTAAAGATCCTGCCTTAACAACATCAAAGGGAATTGCAATAGCATACCCAGGAAAATATTTGTCATTGCCATCTTTTAAATACGAACCATCAGTGAACAATGAATAGTTAACATTGTTCAAAGGCGTTTCTTGCAGGTTACTACAAGGAGTCAATAGGTGACCTGTCGGCATTAAGCTGTCATGAGGGACTTCACAGGTGACAGAAGGGAAAAGAATAGCAGTGTTATGGTCATGTAATTAAAAAAAAAAAAAAACAACTTATGTAAGGATCATTTTACATAAGGACTTCATAGGAGGTGAGGCAGCTAACTGAGAAAAGTTGAATGAGGAACATGGGATGAGAGAATTCAAGAAAGCTTCTATGGCATGAGGCACAAAAATGGTTAAATGTGATCCCACATTGATTTTCTCAGTGTTCTTAAGGAAAAGGGTAATGGCAATAATGGCTCTAAGATCAGGTGGGCGTCCCCATTCCACAGGGTCCAGCTGCTCAGTGGTGGTGTCTGCATGAGGCATTCCCTTTCTTTTTATATACAAAAAGATAAAAAGGAATTGGACAAGTTAGATGCCCAAGGCCAACTGGATTCATCAAACACTCTCTTAAGGCCTTAAAAGCTATGCTATATGATTCTTCCCATAAAGCTGGATTGGGTTGTTATTCAATAAAACATACCTAGATTTGGTCATAAGAGAGAAATTCAGAACCCAATTGTGGCAATAACCAACTAACCCCAAAAAAACCTTGCAGCTGGTTCTTAGTTTGAAGTTTGGAAAACATAGGACATCATGAATCCTATCTGGATTTAGGTGTAGCTTTTTTTCTGATATCAGATTTCCTAAATATTGAAACTGGGCTTGGACAAACTGCAATTTTTCTTTGGCAAACTTATGTCCCTTTAAGGCTCAAAGCTTTAGAAAGTGGATGCTGTCTTCCTATGAGGAGGCTTGATAAGGAGAGAAAAGAAGCAAATCATCCATATATTGCAACGAAGTAGAAACCCTAGGGAACTTTATATCATCCAGATCAGCCTTCAGGATGTGAGAAATAATAAGGATTCTCAGTAAAACCTGAGGCATTGGTGTCCAGGTGAATTGTTTTTCTTCCCAAGTGAAAGCAAAAAAGTATTGGCTAGCTTTCTCAACTGGATTATCAAAGAATACACTGCATAAATCAATTACAGTAAAGAATTTACTTCGGGTGGGAATGGATGTTAGTAATGTATGAGAGTTACAAACAACAGGGGGTTGAGGGATAACAATGTTGTTTATTGCTTAGGGGTTCTGGATAAACCTCCATCCTCAGCCCTTAGGTTTTCTCCCTGGCAAAACAGAAGTATTACAGGAACTAGTACAAAGGATATTGAAGCCTTGATCTATGTAATCTTCTATTATGGGCATTATGCCTTGAAGGGCTTCTTTACTTACAGGGTATTGATTAATCCTTGGAAGGGGTTTTCAGGTATATTTGACTCTTGGTAAGAGGCGATCTGTGGGTTTTGCCAATATCAGTTAAAGATTTTTCCCACAAGGAAGACAGTAGCTGATCCAATAGTGATTGTTGATCAGTTTTTTCCAGAATCAACTCTAGTAACATCAGAGATGAAAGAGATAAAAGATGTCAAGGATCATTTAGTTCACCTGGTTGACTGCTTTGATAATTAGCATCAAATTCCAGGATTATTTCTCACTTTCAAAAGAAAGAAATTCCAGCATATAGTTTTCTGAGAAGTGTTGGCCTAAGAAATGAGGGGCAGAGAACTAATTAGAAAATACAAGCATCTTGAATTCCTGTTGTGGTACAGCGGAAACAAATCTGAATAGGAAACATGAGATTGTGTGTTTGATCCCTGGCCTCGCTCAGTGGGTTAAGGATCCAGCATTGCTGTGAGCTGTGGCGTAGGTCACAGACACGGCTCAGATCCTGCATTGCTGTGGCTGTGGTGTAGGCCAGCAGCTGTAGCTCCAACTTGACCACTAGCCTGGGAATCTCCATATGCCATGGATGAGGCCCTTTAAAGCATAAATAAATAAATAAATAAATAAATAAATAAATAAATAAATAAATAAATCCCAGGAAAAACTACTGACCAATATCTCTCATAAATATAGAAGGAAATGCTAGTAAACCTAATCTAGCAGCATATAAAAACAATTTATTCCAGGAATAAAAATTTGATTCAATATAGAGGAAAAAAAAGAAAATGCATGCATCTATCAAAGGCCCTAAGTAAAAGGACTAGGTGTAGAGACAATAAATTATTTAGCTTGGTTATTGATCCCCAATATTTGACTGAGGCCGGGGCTGCTTTGTAATAGTGGGGGTGAACACTGAGAGTGTGGCTCCAGTGTCAGTTTGGAATTGGAGAGAATCATGATCAATCTGATGAAATGTTTCCTCAAGCCAGTTGAGAGGGAGGTTGGGAAGATCCTCTGTAGTTCCTCAGAGCCCTGTCATTGTGAGTTGGAAGAAGACACTGGAAAGGCTAGTTAGAGGGCTAAAGGTGAAGATTAAGAATTTTTGTGGTTTTCTTTTTAAGTAACTTATCTAGAGTGTGAGAAAAATGGTTTGCCATATTAACTAAGTTGGAGGTGGACATTGTTTCCCATTGCATTCTGGTCCTTTTTACTAGAAAATAAAGGCCCTGGTTCAACCTATTAATAGACAAAATTAAAGCTATCCAGGGGAAATCAACATCTGAAGGAAGACTAGGTTGTTCTTTAAAAATAGTCTGAAGTTCACCTATGGACAATTAATCTTCAACAAAGGAGACAACAATATAAAATGGGAAAAAGAGAGTTTCCATAGCCAGTGGTGCTGGGAAAGCTGGACGGATGCATGTAAATCAATGAAACTAGAACACACCCTTACACTGTGCACAAAAATAAAATCAAAATGGCTTAGAGACTGAAACATAAAACATGACACTGTAAAATTCCTAGGACAGATTGTAGACAAGAACCATACACATGTTTTCTTAGGTCGGTCTCCCAAGGCACTAGAAATAAAAGCAAAAATAAACAAATGGTTCTTAATCAAACTTATCAGATTTTCCACAGCAAAGGAAAACATTAAAAAAAAAAAAAAAGACAATCAATGGAATGGGAAAAAAAAGAGTTGCCAATGATGCAACTGACAAGGGCGTAATCTCCAAAATATACAAACAACTCACACAACTCAACAAGAAAAAAAAAACAAAAAATCCAATCAAAAAAAGGGGAAGAAGACATAAAGAGACCTTTCTCCAAAGAAGACATACAGATGGCCAGGAAGCACATGAAAAGATGCTCAACGTTACTAATTATTAGAGAAATGCAAATCAAAACTGCAGTGAGGTACCACCTCACACCAGTCAGAATGACCATCTTTAATAAGTCTACAAATAACAAATGCTGGAGGGGGTGTGGAGAAAAGTAACCCTCCTACACTGTTGGTGGAAATGTATATTGGTACAATCACTATGAAAAACAGTATGGAGGTTCCACAGAAAACTATATATAGAACTACCATATGATCCAGCAATCCCACTCCTGGGCACATACCCCAACAAAACTCTAATTCAAAAAGATACATGCACCCCTATGTTCACTGCAGCACTATTCACAGTAACCAAGACATGGAAACAAAATAAATGGCCATCAACAAATGAATGGATTAAGATGTGGTGCATATATACATTGGAATATTATTCAGCCATAACAAAGAATGAAATAATGCAATTTGCAGCAACATGGACGCAACTAGATATTCTCAAACTAAGTGAAGTAAGTCAGAAAAAAAAGACAAATATCATATGATAACACATACGGGGAACCTGAAATATGCTACAAATGAACCTATCTACAAGACAGAAGCAGACTTACAGACATGGAGAACAGACTTGTGGTTACCAAGAAGGAGAGGGAAGGGAGTGAGATGGACTGGGATTTGGAGGTTAGCATATGAAACCTATTCCATTTCGAAAGGAAAAAAAGGGGTCCTACTGTATAGCACAGGGAACTATACCCAATCTCTTTGGATAGACTATGATGCAAAATAGTATTTAAAAAAAGAACAGTATTAAAAAAAAAGAGAGAGAACGTATTTTTTTTAAAAAAAGAATTATGGTAAAATCTCTTTGCTGTACAGCAGAAATTGGCACAGCATTATAAATTAAGTATACTTTAATTAAAAACAAACAAACAATGACAAAAAACAAAAGTTAGCCAATGGGTTCACAGCAAAAGACACAGCCAGACACAACACTTAATTGACTGGTTAGTAAAACCCTTGGTCAGAGAGGCTAACATCTTTGTACCAACAAACATATATTTGTTTTTCTTTTTATGTTTCAAAAAAAACCCCCTACAATCTGAATTCAATTGTAATAGTCATGAGCACGTCCATCAATTGTAGTAGTCTTGAGTGCAAGCCTGAACATTGTTCTAATCAATAGGCTTTGGAAAAGCCCTAGGAATTGCTCAATGAAGTCACTAGTGATTGTTCCAACCTGATATAATACATTATCTCTCAGTTGTAATTCTAAAGACCTTTCATAGTTTTCCCAATTACTGGTTTTCATCCAATATTGAGACTGAACTTCACCAGCATGCATATAAACTAGATGATGTAAGTCAGAGATACCAGGTTAATAAGTTTGAATGACTATATTGAATTCCTCAGCAAATTTGTGAGAATTATCAGTTATTTTGAAAAAAAAATTGGCTATGGTTCACAATTAAGCTTTCCTTAAAGTTTTGGGTAAAATTAGGAAGCCTCAAAACCCCTATTATAATAGCCATTCCACTTATTTCTGGAGATTTTAAAGCTATTATAGTCCAATTAGGTTTAAAAATGTTAGCTGGTAACTTTGAAAGTAATCCATAATGGCCACTGGTATTTTAAATTGCCTTTGGTAAGGTCCATAATAATAGTTAAAAGTCTGTATGAGGTAGAACTAGAATTTTTAAATATAAAATTGACCAGAGTCGTTGTGTGTGTTGGGGGGGGGGGGGTTCCAAAATATTTAGATAGCTGGGATCCCATTTCTCAGAAACTTTTCTTTAGAGTAAAATCATAATTTTCAAATAACTTACAGTTCAAACAGCATAGACAGTTCAAATATCTCAAACAGCTTGCAGGTCTAATGTAAGCTAGTTCTAATGAAATAGCTGGTCTGGGAGGAGATAGGCTGAAGTATTCTCAGCCAAATTCTATAGTAAAGCCCCAATTCCAAAGGAATGGGACAATTGCTAAAAAAAATAGCAACTTTTCAGTGGAAAAAAAAAAAGAAAAAGGTATTTCCAAAGAAACAGTCCAAAGCCTTCTCAGCCACTTTCAGTTAAATAGTCTGATCTTAAAAATCAGGACAAAGTGCCAAATGAGTACTCACACACATAACAAGTTTGTAAAGACAACATCATTAAGGACATCCTGAATAAAGGCTGGAAAGCTCTAAATGCAAAGAGGTTGTAAACCAGTGTACAGAAGGATTTACCTTCAAACTCCAAGGTCAGTGAGAAAAGTAGTGAGCTCATTGGGTTCAATTGTGAGTACTTTACCTGTTTACTCACCAGCAGCAGATCCATTGGGGCTCTCCTCTGGTCCTTGTATGGACTACCAAAGTGTTGACCTAAAACAAATAGACTGCCAGATATCTCTCCAGAAATAGAACAAAAAAGTTTATTTATGATCAGCAGAGAATCTCAATTTGGGTTTGGCCATATGCAAGTTCCTGCTCAGCGAGAGATGGAGAACATTTTTACAAAGGGGGGAAAGGAAGTTGAGAGGGCTATAATAGAGTATGGTTTTTCATTGGCTGAGTCCTTGCCAGAAAAGAAGTCTATTTCCTATTGGGCTCAGCTGATATTTCAGGGAGTGAGAGCTCCCCCTGCTGGTATCCCAGCTCTATTCAACTGAGGGCTTCTTTTTTTTTTCTTTTTTTTTTTAATTAGAGTTGATTTACAATGTTGTGTCCATTTCTGCCATACAGAAAAGTGACCCAGTCATATATACATATTTTTTTCTCATAGAATCTTCCATCATGTTCTATCACAAGAGATTGGACACAGTTTCATATGCTATAACATAGGACCTCATTGCTTATCTATTCAAAATGTAATAGTTTGCATCTACTAACCCCAAAATCCTGAACTTTCTGTTTATTAACTTTTGCAAAAGAAGTTACATACTATTTTAATCATCCACTATATTTAACTTTTTAAATCATTGCTTACTGCCCCTACATAAGAGAGTTATTTCATATTGAATCACTGCTTGTCATTTTCCATGATTATTTATTATTAGTGATTTTTTTATTTAGGAGCCTCAGCCTCTGTTTATTTCTAGTGTCCCATTTAATTTGTATAATTTCTGAGGGTATGAAGATTGTAAAAAGTATCAGCTAACGTTTTAAAAGTGATGAGCCTTCCAAAACTGACTTCCAGCTAGATAGTTGGACCCTACTAAGAGTGCCATGCTGCAGATACCCAGAATGTGATGAAAAAAATCATATGTATAATATCATTATTTTCCCTAAGGCCTGGTGTTTAAAAAGCAAAACATTTATGTTTACATAAGACTTATTATTGGAATAAGAAGGATTTTTTTTTTTTTTTTAATTTCTGACTTCAGTTATGGGTATGTCAGGTTTTAAAAAATGAGGAGAGAAAAAAAAAAAGCTGGAGGAAAAAGAAGCAATTGAGCCAAGAAGAGTCTGGTCCAATTAAATTATGTAACCTAACATCTAACTTTGTATGACAGCTCAGGGCTTGAGGGGATCAAGTTCACTCAGATGTTCCCTCCTGCTCAGGCAAGGCACTGGCAAAAGCAGTGCCAGTGAAATTATAGTTTAAAAAGATTTAAATAGCTGAAGATCATTTGTTGGTCAAAAAATTATTTCTTATTGGTTTCATGAAAAATAAATTTCTAAATTAAAATATGCACCTCAGGCTTATACACAGTAGCCTTCAAAGTTTTAAAATAAAGCTTTTCTGAAGTCTAATTAACATGTACAACTTTGTCTTATCTTCTGCCACAAGAAATTAATAGTAGGATCTTCCACAAAATTTTATTTAAATATTATCATTTAGGATACTATCTTTTATTTTATTTTATTTTTTTTGTGTGGCTTCTAATTTCTTTTTCTTTAAATATTATTTTTTCAAATTTTCCCACTGTACAGCAAGGGGGAGAGGTTATCCTTACATGTATACATTACAATTACATTTTTTCCCCCACCCTTTCTTCTGTTGCAACATGAGTATCTAGACAAAGTTCTCAATGCCACTCAGCAGGATCTCCTTGTAAATCTATTCTAAGTTGTGTCTGAGAAGCCCAAGCTCCCGATCACTCCCACTCCCTCCCCTCCCATCAGGCATCCACAAGTCTTTTCTCCAAGTCCATGATTTTCTTTTCTGTGGAGATGTTCATTTGTGCTGGATATTAGATTCCAGTTAGAAGTGATATCATATGGTATTTGTCTTTGTCTTTCTGGCTCATTTCACTCAGTATGAGATTCTCTAGTTCCATCCATGTTGCTGCAAATGGCATCATGTCATTCTTTTTTATGGCTGAGTAGTATTCCATTGTGTATATATACCACCTCTTCCGAATCCAATCATCTGTCGATGGACATTTGGGTTGTTTCCATGTCTTGGCTATTGTGAATAGTGCTGCAATGAACATGTGGGTGCATATGTCTCTTTTAAGTAGAGTTTTGTCCGGATTGATGCCCAAGAGTGGGATTGCGGGGTCATATGGAAGTTCTATGAACAGATTTCTAAGGTATCTCCAAACTGTTATTCATAGTGGCTGTACCAGTTTACATTCCCACCAACAGTGCAGGAGGGTTCCCTTTTCTCCACACCCCCGCCAGCACTTGCTATTTGGGGACTTATGAATGATGGCCATGCTGACTGGTGTGAGGTGCTATCTCATGGTAGTCTTGATTTGCATTTCTCTTATAACCAGCGATGTTGAGCATTTTTTCATGTGTTTCTTGGCCATCTGTCTATCTTCTTTGGAGAAATGTCTATTCAGGTCTTTTGCCCATTTTTCCATTGATTGATTGGCTTTTTTGCTGTTGGGTTGTATAAGTTGTTTCTATATTCTAGAGATTAAGCCCTTGTCGGTTGCATCTTTTGAAACTATTTTCTCCCATTCTGAAAGTTGTCCTTTTGTTTTCTTTTGGGTTTCCTTTGCTGTGCAAAAGCTTTTCAGTTTGATGAGGTCCCATGCGTTTATTTTTGCTCTAATTTCGATTGCTTTGGGAGACTGACCTGAGAAAATATTCATGATGTTGATGTCAGAGAATGTTTTGCCTATGTCCGCTTCTAGGAGTTTGATGGTGTCTTGTCTTATATTGAAGTCTTTCAGCCATTTTGAGTTTATGTTCATGCATGGTGTGAGGGTGTGTTCTAGCTTCATTGCTTTGCATGCAGCTGTCCAGATTTCCCAGCAATGCTTGCTGAATAGACTTTCTTTTTCCCATTTGATGTTCTTGCCTCCCTTGTCAAAGATTAATTGACATAGGTGTCAGGGTTTATTTCTGGGTTCTCTCTTCTGTTCCATTGGTCTGTCTGTCTGTTTTGCTACCAGTACCACACTGTTTTAATGACTGTGGCTTTGTAGTATTTCTTCAAGTCTTGGATAGTAATGCCTCCTGCTTGGTTTTTGTTTCTCAGAATAGCTTTGGCCATTCTGGGTCTTTTGTGGTTCCATATAAATGTTTGGATTGTTTGTTCTAGTTCTGTGAAAAATGTCATGGGTGATTTGATAGGGATTGCATTGAATCTGTAGATTGCTTTGGGTAGTATGGCCATTTTTACAATATTGATTTTCCCAATCCAGGAACAGGGAATATCTTTCCATTTCTTTACATCTTCCTTGATTTCTTTGATTAAAGTTTTATAGTTCTCGGCATATAGGTCCTTTACCTCCTTGGTCAGGTGTATTCCGAGGTATTTGATTTTGGGAGGTGCAATTTTAAAAGGTATTGTATTTTTGTATTCCTTTTCTAATAGTTCATTGCTGGTATACAGAAATGCCAGTGACTTCTCAATGTTCATCTTATATCCTGCTACTTTGCTGAATTTATGAATCAGTTCAAGGAGTTTTGGGGTTGAGTCCTTAGGGTTTTCAATGTATAGTATCATGTCATCTGCATACAGTGACAGGTTGATCTCTTCTCTTCCTATATGGATGCCTTTTATTTCTTTGGTTTGTCTAATTGCTGTGGCTAGGACTTCCAAAACTATGTTGCATAACAGTGCTAAGAGTGGGCATCCCTGTCTTGTTCCAGATTTGAGTGAGAAGGCTTTCAGTTTTTCCCCATTGAGGATTATATTTGCTGTGGGTTTATCATAAATGGCTTTGATTATATTCAGGAATGTTCCCTCTATACCCACTTTGGCGAGGGTCTTGATCATGAATGGATGTTGGACTTTGTCAAATGCTTTTTCTGTGTCTATTGAGATGATCATATGATTTTTGAATTTTCTTTTGTTAATGTGGTATATGATGCTGATTGATTTGCGTATGTTGAACCATCCTTGGGAACCTGGGATGAACCCAACCTGGTCATGGTGTATAATTTTTTTGGTATGTTGTTGGATTCGGTTGGCTAAGATTTTGTTGAGAATTTTTGCATCTCTATTCATCAATGATATTGGGCGATTGTTTTCTTTTTTGGTGGTATCTCTGTCTGGTTTTGGAATGAGGGTGATGGTGGCATCATAGAATGTCTTTGGGAGTATTCCTTCTTCTTCAACCTTTTGGAAGAGTTTAAGGAGGATGGGCACCAATTCCTCTTTATATGTTTGATAGAATTTGCCTGTGAAGCCATCTGGTCCTGGACTTTTATTTGTAGGGAGTGATTTTATGACCTCTTCAATTTCATTTCTAGTGATGGGTCTGTTCAGGTGGTCTGTTTCTACTTGATTCAGTTTTGGCAGGCTGTAAGATTCTAGAAAATTGTCCATTTCTTCCAGATTGTCAAATTTGTCGGCATATAGTGGTTCATAGTATTCTCTTATGGTTTTTTGTATTTCTGCTGTATCTGTTTTGATTTCTCCTTTTTCATTTATAATTTTGGTTATTTGGGTTCTTTCTCTCCTCTTTTTAGTGAGTCTGGCCAGGGGTTTGTCAATTTTGTTTACCTTTTCAAAGAACCAGCTCTTGGTTTTATTAATTTTCTCTATTGTTTTTTGAGTCTCTATTTTATTGATTTCTTCTTTGATCTTTATAATTTCCTTCCTTCTGTGGACTTCAGGTCTTTTTTGTTCTTCTTTTTCTAGTTCGTTTAGGTGGAGGATTAAGTTGTCAATTTGGGATCTTTCTTCTTTTTTGAGAAAGGCCTGTATTGCTATAAATTTCTCTCTGAGCACTGCTTTCGCAGCATCCCCTAGATTTAGAGCAGTTGTGCCTTCATTATCATTTGTTTCAAGGTATTTTTTTATTTCCTTCTTGATTTCCTCATTGACCCATTGGTTTTTAGTAGCATGTTGTTTACTCTCATGTAGTAGGTTTTTTCTCTTTCCTTTTCCCATGGTTGATTTCTAATTTCATGCCATTGTGGTCAAAGAAGATACTTGAGATAATTTCTATGCTCCTAAATTTATTGAGCTTAGCTTTGTGTCCTACTATGTGGTCGATTCTTGAGAATGTTCCATGAGCATTTGAGAAGAATGTGTATTCTGCTTTTTTTGGATGTAGTGTCCTGGAGATGTCAATTTAGTCTAACTTTTCTATTGTTTCCTTTAGGATCTCTGTTGCTTTATTGGTTTTCTGTCTAGAGGATCTGTCCATTGATGTGAGGGGGGTATTAAGGTCTCCTACTATGATTGCATTCTCATCCATATCTCCCTTTATGTCTGTTAATATTTGTTGTATGTATCTGGGTGCTCCTATATTTGGGGCATATATGTTGACGATAGTAACATTGTCCCCTTTGATGGGTTCCTTAATCATTAAGTAGTGTCCTTCTTTGTCTTTCTTTATGTCTTTTATTTTAAAGTCTATTTCATCTGATATGAGTTCTGCAACTCCTGCTTTTCTGTCATCTCTATTGGCATGAAATATTTTTCCCCACCCTTTCACTTTCAATCTATATGTATCCTTTGTCCTAAGGTGAGTTTCTTGTAGGCAGCATATTGAAAGTTGTTGCCTTTTTATCCAATCAGCCACTCTGTCTTTTGATTGGAGCATTCAGTCCATTGACATTTAAAGTGGTAATTGATAGATGATTATTTATTGCCATTTTGAACCTCATGTTCCAGTTGATTCTATGGTTCTCCATTCTTCCTTTCTTTTTTTTTTTGGTTGGATGGTCTCCTGTTATTATCTGCTTGAGTGGTTTCTTTTTTTTTTCATTTTTTGTGAATGTAATATTTGGTTTTGGCCTGTGGTTGCCCTGTTTTTTATGTATGCTAACACCTTCCCATAATTGTGTGTTTTAGCCTGATGGTCCTATAAGTTCAAACCCTTCATTACTATATTAAAATTAAGAAGAGAAACATACAAACAAACAAACAAAAAGGGTTATTTACTTCCTAACATCCCTTGCCCACAGTTGATGGTTTTGATGACTCTTTTTTATTTTTTTCTTTTTAATTTTATTTTGTTTGAAGCATGTTCATGATTAAATCTGTATGCTGGTTTATTTGAGTGACTGCTCTCTGATTGCGGTTTCCTCAGTCCTAGTTCTTCCACTTCTTCTTTTTTTTTTTCTTTTTTCTTTTTTCTTCCCTTTCCTTCCTTTCTTTTTGGTTTAGAGAAGCCCTTTCAGTATTTCTTTTAGCCTGGGTTTTGTGCCTGTATTCATTTAGCTTTTGTTTGTTGGAAAAAATTTTTATTTCCCCTTCTATTTTAAATGATATTCTTGCTGGATAGAGTATTCTAGTTGCAGATTTTTTCCTTTTAGCACATTAAATATCTCTTGCCATTCCCTCCTGGCCTGTAGTGTTTCTATAGAGAAATCAGCTGATAATCTTATGGGGGTTCCATGTAGGTAACATTCTGTTTTTCTCTTGCTGCCTTTAGGATCCTCTCTTTATCACTAACTTTTGCCATTTTTATTATGATATGTCTTGGTGTGGGTCTATTTGGGTTCAATTTGTTTGGGGCCCTCTGTGCTTCCTGTATCTTGAGCTCAGTATGCTTTAGATTATGAAGTTTCCAGCAATAATTTCTTCAAATATATTTTCCATTCCCTTATCTTTTTCTACTCCTTCTGGAATTCCTATTATGTGTAGATTGGCCTGCTTTATATTATCCCATAGGTCTCTTATATTGCTTTCCTGTTTTTTGATTTGGTTTTCTGTCTGCTGACCTGATTGGGTGATTTCCATTATTCTATCTTCCACATCACTAATTCGTTCTTCTGCATTATTCATTCTGGTTTTTATTGCCCTTAGTTCAGTTTGCATCTCTGCAAATGAATGTTCTAGTTTTTCCTGGCTCCTCCTTATATTTTCTAGTTCCTTTCTGAGGGTATCTGCATTACTGTTCATAGCTTCTCTTAATTCCTTCAGTATTTTCACTATTTCTCTTTTGAACTCCAAGTCTGTCAGACTGCAGAGATCTGTTTCATTGTTGACTGCTTTAGGTGAGTCCTCCTGTTGGGTTGACTGGGGGTGGTTTCTCAGCTTCTTCATCTTGCTTATTGTTTTCTTTTTCCTGAGGGAGTTGTACTCTCCATGACAGGGCAGTGTTTGCCTTGTCACTGCCATGGAATTTTTCCTGAGGGCTGGTGTTGTTGGTCAGTCTTTTTTGAGGCAGTGTGGCTTTTCTGGAGTGTTGATGTGGCTAACAAGGTCTCTTTGAAGCAAAGGAGGACTTCCTGAGGGCAGTCAGGACTGGGAGGTCCACACCATGATGGTAGCAGATTTCACTCGGTCAGGCAGAGCTTGCTCTGGTGTTTTTAGGCTGTGGGGTTCTTGCAGGGGGTTGGCGGTGTTGGGCAGCTGTTTCTCAGGAGTGCAGCACCCCCTGAGGGCTGGAGCAGATATCTGGGTCACTGAGAACCTAAGAGGCTCTTCCCTGGGGCAGCCCAACTCAAAAGGACTGTCTGAGAATGTAGGCGGATCTTTTCACAGTCTGGCCAAGCTTGTTGTAGCTTTTCTGGGCTGCAGGGGTTCCTGCCTGGAGCTGGCAGTCCTTTGCAGCTGTTCTTCAAGAGTGCGGCTCCCCCCGAGGGCTGGAGCAGCTAGCTGGGCTGCTGAAAACCCAAGAGTCTCTTCCTCATGGCAACCCAACTCAGAAAGACTGTCTGAGAATTAGGCAGATCTTCTCATGGCCTGGCCAGGCTTGTTGTAGCTTTTCTGGGCTGCAGGGGGTTCTGCCTGGAGCTGGCAGTCCTATGCAGCTGATCCGCGAGAGCTCGGCACCCCCTGAGGGCTTTGGCGGCTAGCTGGGCCACTGCCAACCCAAGAGGCTCTTCCCCAGGGCAGGCCGACTTGAAAAGCCTGTCCAAGAATTAGGCAGATCTTTTCACGGCCGGGCTAGGCTTGTTCTAGCTTTTCTGGGCTGCAGGCCTTTTCTCGGGGGCTGGTGGTGTTTGGTACTGCTCTGCAGGGGTGTAGCCCCTCCAAAGGGCAAGCAGGACTGTGCAGGGACAGCCCCTGTGGTGGTAGGCTTCAGGCAATTGTTGAGGCCAACCCTCCCGGATGGCAGGCAGCCTCAGGTCTGCGAGTGCATAGGGGGTGGCAGGGGTGGGGGAAGGGGATGCACTGGGAGGCACAGCTTTCTGCTAGCTAGCGGTCCTGTAAGCTTGCTGTGGCGAGGGGAGAGTCTATGGGGACTCCCTTCCTCTGTGACAGCTTTGTTTTCTAGTCTCCCAGGCAGTCTCTGCCCCATAAAACTTGACAGACTGGTTTCTAGACCTCCCAAACAGTCTCCGCTCCACCCCATCCCAGCCCTTTCCCAGGGACTAACCTTTGGAGCTGAGGTCTCGGTGCCCAGCCCCCACCCAGGTGTCTCAATTTTTGGTGACTGTGCCCATAGTTTAGATGGTCCGTTCAGTTCTTGATCTGCTTTTCAGAACTCCAACTTACTGCTACACCCTTCTCTGCATCTGGAGATTCCTCTGGTTCGTTTGATCTTTCCCCTGAGTAGGTGACTTTCCAGGGTGCAGGATCCCTTTCTCCTCTGCAGTTCCCTTCCAGGAGGGCCCATCCAGCTCAGATTCACCTTCTCTCTCTACTCTTTTCTCTTGTTTTACCTAGTAATGTCATGAACTTCTTGCCATTATTGGAGTTTAGGTTCTTCTGCCAGCGATTGGTTGCTGTTCTCTGTGAGTCATTTATCCTGTAGATGTGTTTTTTTGGTTGTGTTTGTGGGAGAGGGTGAGCGTGTCCCCCTACTCTTCTGCCATCTTGTCTCCTCCCGGATACTATCTTTTAGAAGTCTTATTCTTGGTGGGTGCCAAATCAGTCATGTAAAATAAACATGCTTTTTAAAAACATAGCATTTGAAGAATATCATATTATTTATAAAAGTAAACCAAATTATGTAATCAGTAACATCATCAACAGAAAAAAAATCAAAAAATTTATGTAATGATTTTTTATTGTATAAGTAAATATTTAGGACTATTGCACTATTTAATAAAACACAAAATTTCATTTAGAAGCATTATAAACTAAATTTTGTCTTCTAGGGCTGCCCTTATGGCATATGGAAGTTCCTAGGCTATGGATTGAATCAGAATTGCAGATGCCCACCTATGCCATAGCCAGAGCAACATGGGATACTTAACTCATTGAGCAAGGCCAGTAATTGAACATGCATCCTTATGGATATGGTTCAGGTTCATTACTGCTAAGCCACAACAGGAACTCACTACACATTTATTGTGAATAAAATTCTATGTGGCTTTAGTGGACAACCAGAGGAAGACTTAAGGGAAGAAACATAGGTTTTACGTAAATGCATGAATTCCAATACACTATTAGGAAAATAGAAAAATATTCAAGTAGAATTCTAGGACCCTGGGTTTAAACAAGTCTCAGTATTTTGAAGCATTCATAATTCCAATGTGATATGTTCTTTGTTAGCAAATGAAATAATGAGGGAAGAGCAGCAATAATAAATAATAAAACCTCTGGTTTAAAAACAATGCACATGTTGCATCCCCAAACTTTGTGATAGATGGAATTGTTATGGTATATACATATAATATATATAGATAGATATAATATTTATCTATCTATCTACATATATATAACTATTACTTTTTCAGCTTTCACGTGAAGCCTGAAATGTAGAAGATAAACCTCCTTAGAGAAATCACAGAGAAGGAGGAGAGTACAGTTAGTATAAACATTAAAGAAAGTAAAGAGAGCAGCAGAGATCGGCCTCATAGAACGAGTGACAGCCAGAGCTTCAGGTTGTGATTGCAAAAATGAGTAGAAAATAAAGATTAGATTTTTAAAAAGCAGATTTAGTTTCCAGTCTGTCGGGCTTCCCACCTATGAGGTATGGAGTTGCTTATACCATGTAATTGCCCCTCCTAACTCTTGATGTGGACTCCTCTTTGTCTTCTAGAGTAGGATATTTTTTGACAGAAGTATAGATCAATGGAACAGTATAGAAAGCCCAGAATTAAACCCACGACCTACAGTCAACTAATCTATGACAAAGGAGGCAAGAATATACAGTGGAGAAAAGACAGCCCCTTCAATAAGTGGTGCTGAGAAAACTGGACAGCCACATATAAAAGAATGAAATTAGAACACTCCCTAACACCATACACAAAAAGAAACTCAAAATGGATTAAAGACCTAGATATAAGACCAGATACTATAAAACTCTTAGAGGAAAATATAGGCCAAACACTCTCTGACATAAACGACAGCAACAACTTCTCAGATATAACAGTAAAAACAAAAATAAACAAATAAGACTTAAACTTAAAAGTTTCTTTACAGCAAGGGAAATCCTAAACAAAATGAAAAGACAACCCACAGAATGGAAGAAAATCTTTGCAAATGAATCAACTGACAAGGGATTAACCTCCAAAATGTATAAACACCTTCTGCAGCTCCATACCAAAAAAAAAAAAAGAAAAAAAACAAGCCCATCAAAAAATGAGCAGAAGATCTAAACAGACAGTTCTCCAAAGAAGACATGCAGATGGCCAAAAAACACATGAGAAGATGTTCAACATCACTCATTATTAGAGAAATGCAAATCAAAACCACTATGAGGTACCAGCCAGAATGGCCATCATCCAAAAGTCTACAAACAATAAGTGCTGGAGAGGGTGTGGAGAAAAGGGAACCCTGTTACACTGTTGTGGGAATGCAATTTGGTGCAATCACTGTGGAAAACAATATGGAGATTCCTTGGAAAACTAAAAATAGAACTACCATTTGATTCAGCAATCCCACTCCTGGGCATCTATCCAGAGAAAACCATGACTCGCAAAGACACACGCACCTGCATATTCATTGCAGCACTATTTGCAATAGCCAAGACATGGAAACAACCTAAATGTCCATCGACATTGGAGTGGGTAAAGAAGAGGTTGTACGTATACACAATGGAATATTAGCCATTAAATGGAACGAAATACTGGCATTTGCACCAACATGTATGGACTTAGAAATTATCATGCTAAGTGAAGTCAGCCATACAATGAGACACCAACATCAAATGCTTACACTGACATGTAGAATCTGAAAAAAGGACAGAATGAACTTCTTTGCAGAACAGACACTGACTCACAGACTTTGAAAAATTTATGGTTTCCAAAGGAGAGAGTTTGGGAGGTGGGGGGATGTGCTGGGGGTGTGTGATTGAAATACTATAAAACTGGATTGTCATGATTATTGTACAACTCTAAATGTCATAAATTCATTGAGTAATCTTAAAAAAGCAAGTTTAGTGAAAGATAAAACCATGACTCAATTCAAAAATCTAGATGACCCACATACCCATTATTTCTGGTTCTTAGTCCATAAAGTAAATATTCTCGGGTGCAATTTATGATGGCAAGTCTCCCACCAAAATGTTAATGTACTTTAAATAGTTCCTTGAATATCTATGGTTTGGTTTTCTTTTTCTTTTCATGGATGCACCCATGGCATATGGGAGTTCCCAGATCAGGGAATGAGTCTGAGCTGCAGCTGTAGCAATACTGGATCCTTTAGCCTACTGCTCTGGACCAGTCATTGAACATGCACCAAATTGAGCTGCTGCAGTTGGATTATTAACCCAGTGCACCATGACAGGAACTCCTATAGTCTGTGATTTTCTTGATTTCCTCCTAGAAATATCTTCTGTGCAAGGTAGAGTTGAATAATTGCAGAAAATGTATGGTTCACTTAAAAATTCCTTTCATAGTTAAATTAAGTCTTTGTATAGGATTTAACTCAACTATATCTAAATTAAATCAAATTTCACCTACTAAAGACAGTTATAAAGTATGCATATACATATATGTAGATGTCTTTACACAAGTAGATAGATAGGTTGATATAGAGGTGTATATTAATGTTGTTTACAAACTTGCAGTGCCTGTATTATATATTTGTCACTGTGTGTTTGTTTGCTTTTTAACCTGACACAAATAGGTCTTTATGTTTTAGGTATTAGTACCTGCATATATAGAATAAATGTAAGGAAGAGACACTATTGTATGTAATTATTATACACAAACCCATATCACTAGATAGAATATTGTTATAATTTTATTCATACTTTAATTTCTATATAGTACTTTACTTCCTCTGTCTTGACCCAAGGTACAACTGCCCCTTCTCTTTCAATTTATTCTTTTATACTCCTATTTACTTTATTTAAGAAAGATATCCTCCAGCTATCCTTCATATTCCACAGTAATCTTAGAAAAAAAGGTTTATCAGTCCAATATTTTTGTGCTGGAAATATTTAATGATTCTCCCTGGATCTTTCACATTTGCCCACGCCTTCCAACTTGACGCAATAACTTCTTTGTCTTGCACTCTTTTCAAAGGTATCAGTATAGTGAATGACCTTTGCAGATAGATATAATGTCTCCTTTTGGAGCAGAAACAGGTAAGCTAGTAAAATAAAGATAATGCCTTCCTCCAGAACAAAAGCAGGCAAACTTATTCCGCAAATAAAATATTTTGGTCCCCCAAACACCAGCATTTTTCTCTTGTGATTCACCACACTGTAAGGTCAGTGTCATCTGGGCTTCTCTACATAGTCCAATAGGGATTCAAACTTAGAGAACTAGTATAGAAATAATTGGTGATAACTCTGACTCCTGACATTGCTGTGAATGGCAAATAGTTCTTCATGTCTGTCTCAGAAATTTTGTGTTCTATCCATGAAACCAGCACCTGTGAAATTTGACAGACTGAAAGAGGGGTACAGTTTTGAAAAACTTACAGTTTTTGATATTCCCCAGTGCTTGAATTCTATTGCCTTGTAGAGGCTCATGAAGTCTCTCACACTGTAATTTCATTGCTTATCCAGACTGATCCTTTGTTCTGAGTACCCTCCTCCAATCTGCCTGACCATAATTAAAGCTTATACTCTATATTCCTGCTATTCTGACCTGCTTTCATTTTTGCCTCTTCTTATATACTATTCATTTTCCCTTATACACTCTTCCTTATATTGTACTTACATGTGAATGAAAATTTCCTTTGATAGATTCATCTTTCAAGCACTTCTAAATGCTGATTAGATTTTTCAACATATTGGCTATTTGACATGCTCTTTGGTTAATAAGCATTTTTGAACACCTTCCCTATATTTTGGAGGATTTCATAGTATGAGTGCATAATTTTACAAGACTAGGGCCTGTAATTCATTTTTCCCTAGCCTCTCATGTAACTCTGCCAGTCAGATATACCTAATTCAGAAGTTAGTGATCCTGTAAAATTAGGCCATATAGAGATTTCACCCTGATGGAGTAGCAGCAGTAATATTTAGCTTTCAGATTTAGCTGTGGCAGCAGTATTAGTGGCAGCTCCAGAGACCAGCACCAATAATGGAGTTTTAATGTCCAAGTTCCTTGACAACAGAAATGCATCACCAGTAGAAAAGTCCAGGGTGTAATTTAGAATAAGTAAATTTTTTTAGCTCTTTAACATTCAATTGGTTTTCAAAAAAGTGTAGAATTTCACTGAATCAAAATATTTAAACAATTTTCTTTTAATTTGCATAGGATAATTTCTATTTTTTTCAGTGAAGAATAGTCACTGATAGATAAATTAGTACCGAAAATACTACAGGGAAAGGACTTTCCCAAAATAAAGGAAATGGGGAAATAGCTTTTGGACCTGTTTGGGTGTGATGTGAAGAAAAGAAGAGATGATTTCATTACAGAAGAGGACACTATGGACCTATCTCATACAGAGTTAAGTAGTTAAACTATGACATAAGGTGTTCAGAAAGATGTGCAAAATAAAGGCAAGTCTTGGGAACCAGATATCAACTGATAAAGAATTGTATCAAGTCTATGAAGAACAGAAAAACTAATGTTGAGCTGATTATTGCTAACTGAACAGAGAAGTAAAGAGAAAGAAGAGGTAAATCATGAATTCTTAGCTCAAAACTAAGTCAAAGGCAAAAAAAGACTATTTCCCTCCTAAAAAGATCTTATCTTTTTCATATATAGTGTTTAAACAGACGAGAATCACACTAAGGTTTTGCTTTTTGGGGCTGCCAAATTGGATCAGTTTAATTCCCAGTCCCACTGGATTTATTACATGAACATTAAGTCACCTATAGGTAAAGATGAAACTTGAACATTGTATAGGGGTCATAAGAAAAGATTCATGAATGTCAAACCCACTGATCATATTTTGCCAGCCAAAGCAGTTCTGTGTGTCATCCTTTTAGCTGCATGATAAAGCCATTTCTACATTGCTTTAGAAAGCTGACCTCATCACACCTGAGGCAGCTAACTTGCAAGGAGAATCCAAATATCTTAATTTTACCTCCCCCAATTGTCTCATTTTCTCTAAACCTATTATAAGAATAAGACAAGGAACTTACCCTTGGGGACTAATTGCAAAGTCAAACCCATGATAAGACATCATATTCACAAAAAGAATAATTGGAAGATCTTCTTATCTATATTTATACTTATTTGCTAAAATCATACCAGGAACTGTATATATGAAACTTAAGAATTTCCCAATAAGTTTAATCAGGAAGAAAAACCTAATTTTAGTTTAGACTAAATATTTATTTTAATGCCCCAGCAGTCAGCCTATACTGATGCATAAAATCTGCACATTTCTCTGAAAGCTTGCCCTTGGGTAATACAAGCCATGCTGTCTAAAGTCTTTTGGGACCTACAGTCCTTCCCCCCTCAGGACTAAGCCAATAACATACTGTGAAATGTGTAGGAAGTTCTGGCTTTGTTCCATACTGGTGAACATTTTAGCATTCTGGTATTCTTGAGGGCACTAGGATAGTTCCTCCAAGATAAAGTACCAGTTACTAAACTCCCTACCACAAAAAAGTAGGTACAAACTTATCAACTTCTGTATACTGAATTTTATTTGAAACTACATTTGTATAGCTTCTTTCCTTTTCTTGGTCTGCTTACCTCATTCCATTACCAATTCCTGCTAAGAACATTCCTTTAATAAATCAAATATTTATAAGTTCCCATCTCAGAATCTGCTTCTAGAGCATCTGACATAACACAAATACACATAACCAAAGATGGTGATTACAATCTGCTGGTTCGATACACAGACAGATGTTCTAATTGTTTGCTTGGTTGATTAACTGAAATCTCTACTCAACTGTGGCCTCCTATAAATGAAGCTGAAAGAAATTAATTGCTGAGAGGAGAATAAAATAGGGAAATTCGAATGTTACCTAACCCCTTAATAGATCTCTTAAATAGGTCCAGAAACTATCATTTTAACCTGAAAGTTATTTATTGGCTGGAGGAGTGACAACATCTTTGTAATGAGCCACTGTGGTTGTTCTCTGTAGGTAAAACACGTTGCAGTTGAAATGAGGTTTCTTACTTCAGCAAAGATAAGATATGTTTGAGGCGTTGAGGCCATATAACCACAGTCAGCCTTCAGAGGCAAGGTGTGCATGGTGTCTGAGTTCGGGTTGACCACTGCTGAGATCTTTGGTGCTGGATAACAGACAATTAGGCTCCTAGTTTGCAAATGTGTAAACAACCCATAAGGTAATATTTTCTGTTTAATTAGGAAAACAACACTGGCATAAATTTGAATTGCCCTGAAGAAGACCATGCTATCTCATTTTCCAAACCCAACTCAATTCTCAGATTCTGAGTCATTTGAAAAAGGGAGAACTTGGGAATCTTTGAGAAAATATCTCCCACCAACACCAACATTAAGAATATAACCTGAGTCTCTCTCTCTCTTTTTTTTTTTTTTTGCCTTTTTAGGGCCACACCTGCACCATATGGATGTTCCCAGGCTAGGGGTCGAATCAGAGCTATAGCCACCAGCCTACATCAGAGCCACAGCAATTCAGGATCCAAGCCTCATCTGCAACCTACACCACAGCTCATAACAACGCCTGATCCCCAACCCACTGTGTGAGGCCAGGGATCAAAACTGCACCCTCATGAATACTGGTTGGGTGTGTTAACAACTGAGCCACAATGGGAACTCCTGAGTCTCTTATTAATAGAAGATATGCAGTCAGTATATTTCTGAAAGAAATCATTCAAGAAAGAAAGAAAATATCTAGATATGGAGATTACAAAAACCATGAGCTAAAGCTCATCCCCTTGGACACAAAACACCATAGTAGTTGAAAAAGGAACATAGCCTGTCATAGTAAGAACGTCCCTTCTTATCAAGGGGTAGGTTAAGAATTTTTTCCATGACCCCACCGCTGCAATGGCTCACACCCCACTTTGACTAAGTGATGTGCCTACTTTCAGAAGAGAAGCACACTGCCCATTAGCCCACTGTCTCTGGAAATATCTAGGCCTCACAGAATGTGTGAACCATCCAAATTCCCCAACTCTTGTTCTTGTTCTGTAAGTGCATGAAGCCATCCTGGCTGACTTCCACATCCTGACTGAAAAGTCTCTGATGCCCTCCAGATAAAGAGGAAGCTAATGCTGTAGCTTGTATATGAACCCTAGCAACTGACCCCCCTGGAAATACAAGAGATTGAATGAACAGGAGGAGTGTCCACTATAGCTCCCAGGTAGGATAACATTCCCAAGGAGTTTGCTTGCTCTTGAAATGCAGTGATTCTGTTAATGCAGTAATATCATGTCCTGCGTATTCTAAACTGTATCCAAGGCAAACACTAAAGGGGTCTGAGGCCATCCACTGGAATTCTCCATTAGTGAGGGACTGGCAAATTGCTTATACTGGCCCTCTTCTTCCAAATGAGAGGTGTAAACATGCCTTTGTTTGTGACCAGGCACCAAGCATCAGGTCTGGCTTAATCCAAGTTTTCCCTTGTCATCAAGCAAACCAAGATGCCACCATTTGGAGATTAGAGATGCTGACTACCATTTATGAATACACTCATAGCACAGACGGTAATGAAGGGGCAAGGTCACATTTGAAATGTCATGTGATAGACTAGGAAAAAGAATGCGACACTGAATGGAGGTTTCATCTTCCCTGTACTCTCCAAGTATCAGGGTTGGTAGAAAAGAAGAATGAAATATTAAAGAGGCAGATTAAGTCACTAACAGGTAAAAAGAAATCACCTTGGCCGTAGAAACTAAAATACCATCCAAGGCTACAATCTATTTGAATGACCAACCAGGAGAGTCTCTTGCCCCATATGCCAGACCAGGACTCCTGCCAAAATATCAAACACTGTAAAAGTAAAATTTGGGGGACAGCCATTGCCTTAGCTCTCACCATAGATCATCATGTTATGCTTCTGAGAACATCATTGTGCCTGAGAAAGGCATGACCCACTGGACTTTTCAGTGGGATGTTCCACTGGGATGGATGAGTTGCTTTGAACCCCTGGGTGAGAGAGAGCTATTCCATCTCCACTGGAATCCCATTGCCCTACTGTGAGCTGAACCTACTGAAACTCACTACACCTTTACTGGAACATGAACCATTAAAAGAGGGGAAAAGAAGAGGGTACTTGTCAGGCATATCCTGCCCCAGTCCATCTACTCACATCTAAGAGTGCTGCCTCCCTGGCCAACCCGTATGGTATGCACAACAACATTAATTTCCTAAGGCTTCCAATCTCTCTCTCTTCAAGGTCAGGTGAACACGTTGTTTTCCACTGTTATGATCACTAGACCACCACCTTTGTCCCTCCACTGGCTGGAAGATATTATAACACACATAGAAACCCTTATTAAATTCACCCAGCAAGCCCCAAATGATAGTCCACAAATCCTGTTTTTACTAAATACTGAAATGTCTCTAGTGAGAAAAGCTGTTCTTTAAAATAGGGGTGCTTGAACAGTATAGCTGCTTCACAAGAAGGCAACTGCTAATGTGTTTTCCTTATTAAATCACATGAAAACACGTGTGAACACGCTGAGTGATCTGATCTCCAGCCTAAGGGACTTGATAAACCAGTGATTTGGATCCTGGGGCTCCTGGTGGGAAAAGTGTAACTTATTTTGGGAATTATTATCTTAATCTGTGTCTTCTCTTGCATGTGCCTCTATTGTTGCTGTCATATCTGCCTCCAACGACAGTTAGATAGCTATCAAAGAAACCACCTCCATATTAATGAAACCACTCTGGATATATAATGCAGGAAGGTGGCATGTAAGATTAAAAGGGCTGGTTATGAGGGATGCAATAGTGGAGGAGGTTATTATATACCAATCATATTCACTCTGTAACATTTGCCTCTGCTTATACGATGCAGAGTTAATTGTAGGAGAAGGTCATTGAAGGACATGACTTTTTTTTTTCTTTTTCTTTTTATGTCTGCACCTGCAGAGTATGCAGTTTTCCAGGCTAGAGGTGGTTGAATCGGAGCTGCAGCTGAGGCCCAAGCAACACCAGATCCAAGCAGTGTCTGTGACCTATACCACAGCTTGCAGCAGTGTCAGAATCTTAACCCACTGAGCTGGGCCAAGGATCAAACCTGCAGCCTCACAGACACTATGTTGGATTCTTAACCCACTGATCCACAACAGGAACTCCAAGGGGACATGAATGTTCACCTTAAAGCTGCACCCAGGCAACTGGAATCACCTTACCCCCTTCCCCGTTCTTGGAATATAAATTTTGCCCACTGTCCACACAGTGGGAACCGCTTTAAAGGATGCAGCCTTGAGAGAGCAACATGTTGATAAAACTATCTGAGGGTAGTGGTGGTGTTTATTGAGTCTGATAAGACCTCTATATAAACTAAGATTCTGGCGAGCAAGTACAAAGATCTACTCATCTTGCCCCCATGCAAGACAAACCGCATACGTGAGTACCCTTCCGTCTTGAACCCACCCCCTAACTAATCTGAACTGGTCTGCCTCTTTGGTTGGTCTCACCTTACCTTCCCTGTATAGGAGCCCATTTCAGCTATCACCAGGGACTCTCCTGAGGTTTTGAATCAACAGTAATGTACATTTAGGATATAGGAAAGCAGCTTGTGTGTACTCTTTAAAATTTCTATACTAATTTGGCATCTATGATATATATATATATATATATATATATATATATATATATATATATCGATTCTACTGCTCTTATTAGCTTTCAGTATAAGTAATTTACAAAGTCATGGAAGTAGACTGTATTATTTTAAAGCAAGGTCACGTCCACAACTGAAAGTAGCTATTCTATTTTGGAGAAATGGCTCTTGGCTTGTTACTGAGGCATAGGAAGGACAGAATGATTGACAGAGAACATCAGGTAACAATTTTAACTGAGTCTCCCATCATGAACCTGATGTTATCTTATCCATCAGGCTATAAAAATGTGCATCATTAGCAGCATTTGATTACCAAACTGAAGTGATATATGGGTGAGAGGGGAAGCCAGTAACCTGAAGGCAAAATTAATTTACATGAACTTGTAGTTCACATTTCCCACGTACTTACTCCTGTCAGGGTGTTCCCACTGCCAAAGTTCACATATTTAGCTTCTTGGCATTTTTCTATAATCATTTAACTGAGAAGGAAAATTTTTTGAATGTGCTTAAAGTACATTATTTGTGACAAAGCTAGAAGTGAACTTTTGGACATTATAATTACACAGGAAGAAATTATATCCCAATTATACTTGGGGAAGTGTAGACAGTGTGTGTGTGGGGGGGCGCAATTTAGTTTTTATTGGATAAAAACCTCCCTGTTTTCTTTGTCTGGAAAAAAAATGATCTGAGATAAAGATTTATGGAATGTCATGAGGAAAGGTTAATGGTTTTGTGAATATTTAGGAATTTTTAACAAAGCTATTATAGGATTAGTGGAATATACATTTTTAGGAAAAATAAGGCATGGGAAGTCAAATTTAAAAGTAAGTGTGGGGAGTTCCCATCGTGGCGCAGTGGTTAAGGAATCCGACTAGGAACCATGAGGTTGCGGGTTCGGTCCCTGCCCTAGCTCAGTGGGTTAATGATCCGGCGTTGCCCTGAGCTGTGGTGTAGGTTGCAGACGCGGCTCGGATCCCACGTTGCTGTGGCTCTGGCGTAGGCCAGTGGCTACAGCTCCAATTCAACCCCTAGCCTAGGAACCTCCATATGCCGCGAGAGCGGCCCAAGAAAAATGGCAAAAAGACAAAAAAAATAAAATAAAAATAAGTGTGGCTGAATGTGAATGTCTATTCAAAGCTTTCTGTTGCACATGAGGCTTTCAAAAAATCACATCGGTAAGACACTCTATCCTATGAAAGTCAGAGCAGTCTTTTTCCCCATCTTTAATAGTTTTTGAAATGGATGTGCAAACAGGATGAACTTGCTGTCATGTGCTCATCAATAAAATTTTTTTCAGCAATAATGATCTAACTACCAGTTCTGTTGAGTGCCCAATATTGCCAACAGCCAAAACAAAATTAACAAAACAAAACTATTATATCATTTCACCAATAGCTAATGGAGGCCAGTTGATTCCATTGGATCATTGTCCTTCATGGGTGATAAAACTGTATTGGATCGTAACTTGAATTTGTATGTCCTGCTCATTACACATTTTCCTACAGTGTCATTCATTCACCTACCGAAATGTCATATCACTACACATTTTATGTGTAACTTTTATTATTTATAAAATATGTATTTGTTTTAAAGAATTATGAAAATGGGTCATTTTTCTTGGAATATGATGGTGTTAGTATATGCTATATCACTTTTAAAAGGCTGGGTTTATGAAATTGGAAGAAATTTTTTAAATCCTTATGAGTTTGAGGTCAAGTCCTACATGATATGGTCATGTGTTCTATACTAGGAAGTAATATATGTTTCTGTTTCTCTGATACCAGAAGATATGGATGATCTCTCCAAATAGTTAATAAAAGACAATTTTTTTTTACATCTCATTTTCTACATTATAATCTGTACTGAATTAAAAATATAGGTTTCCTCAAAAGAAATAATTCCACAAAAGGAATAGCAAAGCATTTTATTGAATAAGTTCAGAGTGTCATTTGGGCATCTTATGCCACTGGGGGTGGGGGAAAAATGAGCCTATCTGTCTGTCTGTCTGTCTGTCTGTCTATCTATCTATCTATCTATCTATCTATCTATCTATCTATCTATTTATCAATCATCTGTTTGAACTGATATTACAAAATACTATAGACTGGGTGGTTTATAAAGCAACAGAAATATATTTTTCATAATTCTGGAGGCTGGGAAGTCCAACAACAAGACACCATATATTTGCGTTTGGTGAGGATCTTCTTCTGGCACTTTCTCATTGTATGCTTCCATGGTGGAAGTGACTAAAAAGATTTTTGGCATCTTTTTTACAAGGCATTAATCCCATTCATAAAGGCTCCCCTTTCATTACTTAATTACGTCCAAAAGGCTTAATCTCCTTGTACCATCACATCAGATATTAGGATTTTAACATATAGATTTGGGGGATGCAAACATTCAGACCATATCACATTCTACACACTTACACACACAGATATATTATATATATATATGCATATATAAGTATAAATACACACATTATATGTGTATTTATATAAAATATGTATATAAAATCTATACACATATCTATATGTATATATATATATACATAATATGTGTAGATATATATATACATATATATATGTTACAGTGTGATATAAGGATGCCAAGATGCTTATTAAAGGCATTATTTACTTGCATGTGCAATGAATATATTTGTGTATTTAAACCAATTTCTCTTGATGTCCCCCTTTTTCATGTATGTCTTGTAGATACAATATAAGCATGCTTTCATTTTTTTCAGAATTGGTTAACTGTTGTTAACTGTTGTTCTCATGGGTTTGTTTTCATTGCTGCAGTCTTGTGTCTGTTTAGGTGAGTTATGTTATGCAAGCTAAGGGCTGGACAGTATTGGATAACTAAATGTAATTGGTTGAGCAAGCATTATACATACTTTTTCTCTGTTTGGGCAATGTGTAGCGGCCAAACTTGATTCTCTTGAATTTCCTTGGAAATTTGCAAGTGACTTAATGGCCATTTAATAAATATCTTCCCTAAAGACCTAGCTAGTGCAGGTTTATTATTCTTAGTTCAGAAGTCATAATATCACTTCTTATGCCCCATCAACTACCTCCCTTGACTCCTGAGATCCCCATATTGTATTGAATTGTATTGTATTGTATTCTTTGTATTATAATTTCCTATCTCTATCTCTGTCTCCACAGATAGAATACAGATTTCACAAGGGCAGTGACTAAATCTAACCTCTTTTTTTTTTCTCGAAAATTTCATCTTGCCACATAAAATAGAGACTAGCACAAATTAAGCTCTGACAAATATTTATTAAATTAATTAGATAAATGACAAAGGTACAAACACATATAAATAGTAAACATGCATATGTTTTGCTTCATATTTGCTCCATCATAATGTCACAGGGTGTCTTCTAATGGATAATTATTTTACCCAATATATATAGGAAATTAATAGAAACATTTCTGATGAAATGTGATGTAAATGTTTCTATAAAAGTTGCATTCAGCACATTTGCTCTAAAAAGAGGAGGATTTATAGAGTAAATTTTGTTTATGGGAAGACCACTAAAGAATAGATGCAGATTTTTAACCAGGGCTCTAAGTAAAACAAAGCAACTCTTATAAAATCAGTAGCAAAAAACTTTTTTTTTTTTTTATCTTTTTAGGGCCATACCCACAGTATATGAAACTTCCTAATAATAAATACTGTAATACATAAAGGACTTTAAAGAACAAGTGAAACTACTTGAAATTTCTGAATTATCAGGAACAAAAGCACAAAATTCACAGGATTGTATAAATTCAAGCAGTAATCTTTTCTAAGAAAGCTCAAGGCTAATGTGGGCACAATATAAGAAATGCAAGATGAGCAGAAACACAAATGACTGTATTTTGCTGTTGCTTATTTAATTTAGTTGTTTAATATACTCTGCATCTACCTGATATTACTTAATGGTGCAAAAACATTGGGAAAAAATAAACTATTTTCAATGAAAATTTTTCATTATACTGATGTCTTCTTTTTTTAATTAAAGTATAGTTGATACACAATGTTGTGCCAATCATTATACTAATATCTTCTTTATATGTACCAGTCACATTCAAATCTCAATATAATTTTAAACTATCCCTGAAGACTATAAAATAGTGTATAAATTATATGACAAATGAAATGAATATCTTGAAAGTCTTAAAAAACCCTGTGATAGGTACAATTTTAAATTACTAAAATGATTTTCATTTATGGAATGGCTACTTGTTCTGCATTTTTCTAGAAACCTTTCTATATTACTGGTTATCCCCAAAACAAGCATGTCTATTTACTCTTATCAACAAAAGCTGGGAGACCATTCCTCATTCTGCAAATTGCTTAGCATTTTATTCTCTTGCATCAGAAACTAAAAGGAAGACATACTGGAAAAGTCACTTTAGAATTTTATTTCAGATTCCAAGCTACAATGTTGTTATATACCCTCTCAGCAATATTTAAGGATCTGATTATTTGGAGACAGTAAAGAGATATACCCAAATCTAAAAATCAATCAGCTAAATTAAAGACAAAGCAGGGTACCTATATATGGCAAAATAATCACCTCCATACCCATAGGTATTGTTAATTTTGTGGAGAATTTGAATTTATAAATTCTGCAGTAATATCCCCTGGAAGTTAAACATCAACCTGTAGATGATTTTATAGCTACCTTCATTTCCCTGTTATATGTTCTGAAATATAAAATGCTATATTTCCTGAAACATAAAATGAAATATTTTCTGAAAATGTAAAATGCTATATTTACTAAAATATTAAAAATTTATGTCTTCTGCTTTCCATTCATGGACTCAGACTATTTTAAATCCACACTCCAAACACAATTTCATTAATACTACCAAGTCTTCAGCAGGAGAGTAAAATTAGGTGTTTTTTTTCCCATAAAATTAAACCTAGTAATAGAGACAGTAGAGAACAAACTGTACCTAAGGGGTGTGGAAAACCAGAAAATAATTTCCCCTATAACATAAAGTTAATGAAGGGCTTATGTGAGCATCATGACCCACAGGCTTTGCAATAGAAATGACTTTAGTTTCAATAATATTCTACCCTTTATTTGTTGCAAATCAGAGCAATATGTTTACTTTCTCAAAATTTCATTGTCCACATCTGTTAAAGCTAATAATTAATCATTTAATTATTTTGCTTTATCTTATGTTGGATGTGCCCAATATTATAAAACATACATGCACACAAATTTAAATAAGTTCCTTCTCCTTTCTCTATTAATCATCTTATTATCTATTCCATTGGGTTGTACTATCTACCAATATCTTTTGGAAAATTAAATCATATTCTTTGCTATTAATCTGAAAATATTTAATTTATTCTTTAAAAATACCTGGATTTATGCTAATTTTCAATCGAATGGATCATTTACTTCACATCAAGCAGTTTTAAATTCCAGATAGGCAAGAAACTTGACAGGTATGTCTTGTTTAATTGTGCTTAACTTTACCACTCTTAAAAGATACTGTTTTTTACATTGAAGGTTTATGAAAACTTTGTGTTTTTAGATGATCGTTAGCATTTTTTTAGAGAAGAAGAGGCTTTTAATGAAGATGTGTACAATTTTTTTAGACGTAATGTGTGGTGTAAATATAACTTGTACATGCACTGGAAAATTCCTGTGACTTGCTTTAGTGCAATGTTAGCTTTATTGAGATGGTGTGGAACTGAACTTACAATTTCTCCAAGGTCTGTCTGTAAAAGCAAATGTAAGATTCATGAAGATGTGTAAGCTATAATTATAAATCTCATGTGCTTTTCCTAAAGGACATGGCTTTTGACTCTGGTTGCATATTATAATCTTGATAAATATTAGAAGTATCATAATCAGGCCACATTATCAAGAACTTTATATATATTATTTATTTATTTATTTATTTATTTATTTATTTATTTATTTTTTGCTTTTTTTGCTTTTTTTGCTTTTTTTGCTTTTTGGGGGCTTCATGTGTAGCATGTGGAATTTCCCAGGCTAGGGGTCAAAGCAGAGCTGCAGCTGCCAGCCTATACCACAGCCACAGCAATGCAGGATCTGAGCCATATCTGTGACCTACACCACAGCTCATGGCAGTGCTGGATCCTTTACCCACTGAGGAAGGCCACAGACCAGGCACAGGTCCTCATGGATACTAGATGGGTTCATAAGCTGCTAAGCCACAATGGGAACTCCTCAGAAATTTTAATTTAATTGACTGGAGTGCAGTCTAATTATTCCTATATTTTAAAGCTTAACACTTAATTCAAATAGAAACCAGATTTGCAAATAACTAAAGCCATTAACAATGTATTAATATGGTTTTTAATTACTGAAATATTGTTGACATTCAGGCATGTTTGTTGAATTTTATTAGGTAAATTTCTAAGGTGGTTTCTAAGATTCCTGAGTATTCACCTCCCTTGAGTGATGGCAGAATTTGTGAAAATTATGGAATTTTCACTTTTCTTGAAGTGAAAATAGCTTATATCACCTGAGACTCCAATTTAGGAGACTGGATGTAGCGATTTGAATTAAATGAGATGCTCCTTCTAGCTACCAAAAAAAAAAAATGCATCCACATTTTGAGGTGTTTGTGACTACGTTTTGAAGGTTACATCTAGGGGAGTTCAGTGATAAAGAACCTGACTAGTATCAATGAGGGCACAGGATCAATCCCTGGCCTTGCTCAGGGGGTTAAGGATACAGTGTTCCTGTGAGCTGTGGTGTAGGTCGCAGACATGGCTCTGATTCTGTGTTGCAGTGGCTGTGATGTAGGCCACTACAGCTCTGATTTGACCCCAGCCTGGGAACTTCCATACGCTGCAGGTGTGACCCTAGGAAAAAAAAAAAAAGAAAGAAAAGAAGGTTATGTCTAGGAACTGAGAGCAAACCCCTGTCCAAGGGCCTATAAAACATTACCAACAATAAGACTTCTGCTGTAAGAAACTTAATTAAATCACAACTTGAATAGATTAGAAGATATGCCTGAGGCTCAAATGCGACCACAAGTCCAACCAAAAAATTGACTTCTGTCTGGAAAAACCCTGAGCAGAAGACAAAAGTTAATTCCTGCCTGGACTTCTGAGGTGATAAATTTATACTTTTTAAGCTGCTAAGTGTGCAGTAATGTTAAGATCAGTGATAGAAAGTGCATGAGTCAACAAATACTTATTTAATATTGTAATGATATCCAAGTGATTTTCCTATCATCATTTACATTCATACTGGATCATTACTCTATAATCCTTTGTTTTATTTTTTGTTCAGCTCCTAATCTTTCAGTAGTTATTAGTCAAGAAATGATCATGAAAGACAATTTTAGGAGAGAAGTTATTATGAATAAAATTAGTGGGTAGTTGTCAATTCAGTTATAATGAACACATCCAAAAGATCTAGACATTTTCTAATCTGGACTAGGTAAAAATGACTGTGAATTGTAAAAGAAGGGGAGAAAAGCGTTTAAGAATTTTAGTAATACAAGGACAATTTTCTTCCAAACAATCTCTACTTACAAGAATATTGTAATAGGTTGAAATGGTTACATAGGAAAAAAAAAAAAAAAAGCCAAGCAAGCATTGTTTAACAAGTCATCAGAGTGGGTTTGACATAGGCTTAACATATGTGAAACAACCAGAAATGTTTTAGGACAGAGCTTTGAATTCCTATCTCCTGAGTAAGCTTTGAGAATTTGAATATGTGTGAAATTAAATATTCTGTTAAATATCAAATCACTGTATCCCATTATGAATATGTTCTTGACCTTCCACTACTATGGATTAGTATTTGTTAAGAACTGGGGTGATCCATTTCCAGCCTCTTCTGTAAATAGTGTCTGTCAGAGACATTCACAATTTGCCTGATTTTTCTTGTGATATTGATGCCAGAAATGTTTTGTGCTTTTGTTGTTTTTCTCTCAATAATTTTAAAAATAATATTTCTTGGTGTCTTAAAGGTCAGAGAATTATAGTCAGCATTATTAATACTTCTACTCACCACACTTTTCCCATCTCCCATCCCCATAATTTACTCATATTATTCCAATGTCTCAAAAATAGTGTGAACTAAGGCATTTTAAAAGCCCAAGATGGGTTAAAGAGATGACTTTATATTATAGTTAATGTATATATCCCTTGAAATTCCTCTTCCCTGTTTTGTGAGACTAAAATAAATAGTATTATGGTAAATTAGTTTTACTAATGTATTAATATTAGAACAGCCTTCTGCTCAGTAATGAGAGCGTATTTAATACACAGTATCTTTAAACATGGCTTTCATTATCTAAACATGTTTCCACTTGAAATTTTTAATTATCTGTAAACTAAAAATTATGTATAGAATATTTTTTCTCAGTAATGTCCTTAATATAATCCACATTACTTAAAGCTCTAAGGTAAGTTCCTCTCTACCCTGCCTGCTATTTTTGTCACCAGATGCTTTTGTCCTCCTCTACTTTGAGCTGGTTTCTTTACTCATTAGGGCCAGTGTCTTGGATGGCATAGTTGAGCTTCCCTCCTTGGCTTTCTTAGTCTGACACCATTGATTTCAAGTATTTCTCTTTTGTAAATTACATTGCTTGAGGCCTTTTATGGAACTGAGTTGTTTTTTTGGCTGTGCCTGGGACATGCAAAAGTTCCTGGGCCAGAGATGAACTTGTGCCAGAGTAGTAACCAAAGCCACACTAGTGACAATGCCAGATCCTTAACTGGCTGAGACACCAGAGAATTCTGGAAGTGAGTATTTTATTATGCATCAAGTAATATTCTAGTATACCTATCCTATCTTGAAAATAATCATTCTTCAAAATTGAAAGCAATGTTCCATCATTTTCCAGTATCTGTGCTCCTATTGAAAAATCTGCCTTCATGTTGATTCTTATTTCCTTGCTAAATCCTGTCTTTGCCGGGGTGATGTTGGCACTCTTGATGGTTTTAATATATTTAATACATTTTTTAAATTTCAAGTAAAAATTCCCCGTTTCCAAAATTTCAAATTTTTCTCAGATTATTTGGGTATCAAAACATCCAATTCTAATTTACATATAGATATTTTTGTGTATGTTAAATATAATAATTAAAGTTTTTTTGTTTTAGTTCTCTAAACTATTAATTATTTTTATCTAGGACACTCGATTTGAAATCAATTCATCTTGTTTATTCACTTATAAAATGGCACTAAACAGAAGTATGATAGTTATGAGTACAGGTTTTGTGCTTCTTGACCAGATTTCTTTTCTTTAGGTTGATGTAAGAACACACAAGACGAAATTGTAACTATCATTTTGTCCTTCTTTTTTTTTTTTTCTGTATTTCAGTGATATTAGGTCCCTTGTTTTTAATTGCTCTATAAGCACATTAACATGCCCCTTTATCAAATCTACAGCTTCAGATAACACTTCTGTCCCTGCTTTCTCTCTCCCACAAATCTGATTTTTAAAGTTGATGTTTATTAATTGCAATTCAATATTTTTGTGAAATATTGCCATTTATTATGTTTTTACTTTATTTATTTATTTTTTTTCTGCTTTTTAGGGCCACACTTGTGGCATATGGAAGTTCCCAGGCTAGGGGTCAAATTGGAGATGCAACTGCCAGCCTATGCCACAACCACAGCAATGCAGGATCCCAGCTGCGTCTGTGACCTACAGCACAGCTCACAGCAACACCAGATACTTAACCCAAGGATTGAACCCATATCCTCATGGATACAAGTTGGATTCACTTCCGATGCACCACAGCAGAAACTCCCTGTTGCCATTTATTCTTCATGCATATTACTCCTTGTTTCATTAAGCTGTATTTTGTTTCTATGAAGTCTTACTAACAGTATATTGATATTTATATGATTCAATTTTTAAAAAATGGTAGTGCTGGATTTCCTGTCGTGGCTCAGAATTTAACAAACTCAACTAGCATCCCTGAGGACGCAGATTCAATCCCTGGCCTTCCTCAGTGGGTAAAGGATCCAGTAATGCTATGATCTGTGGTGTATGTCGCAGATGAGGCTTGGATCTTGCATTGCTGTGGCTGTGGTGTAGGCCAGCAGCTACAGCTCTGATTCGACCCCTAGCCTGGGAACCTCCATATGCCATGGGTGTGGCCCTAAAAAGACACACACAAAAAAATAGCAGTGCTACATTTTTTTTTCTTATACTAAGAAAAATGTAGTCCATTAAGTGATGCATTAAATAGTAATAAAGATCAAATTCATAGAACAATTAGAGGGATATTATTTTTTATGCCTTTATATTGAATAGAGCACATAAAATATCTAAAATTCAAACTCTTTAAAACCATGGACTATGTCTTCATTGATCATTTCTCTATTCCTGGTGAAAACACTGATAGGGTATCAATAAATATCTACCAAATGAGAAACTTTACAGATGCTTTAGGTTTAAAATCTCTCGCTGTGTCTCTGTCTCTATCCCTCTTGCCTCCCTCATTCTCTCAGGCACAGGCATACAGAGTAATTAAACATAGTCAGGTCTTTTATATCTATATGTATGAACAATTAGGGGTGAAATTCTAGTGAAAATAAAGGGAGAAGAAGAGAAGTTAGAAAAAATTTTATTCCTAGAAATTATATGGCTGGCATGACAGGAAAATTTCAACCTGTTTCTTAAGCACCCCATCCACAAGAAATAAAATGGATATTTTTATTTTGTTTAAGAAATATTTATGTAATAATGCCTACTATGAGTCAGTCACTGATTTAGGCATGTTGCAAGTATTAATCTATTTAGACTTTGCAACACACTGTAAGATTATTAACTTTATTTTATATATGAAAACCTAAGCCATAGAAGGTTTAAGTATCTTGTTAATGGTGAGACAGCTAGAAAGTGTTGGAGCCAGTACTAAACTTAGGTAATTAGATTTGGGCTTTGACAGGTTTAACAGTTAATCTACACTGCCCCTTGTGAATATATAAACACAGATTATCAAAGTAAAATAGTCCAATAATGTATGCTATTTGACCGTTTTTATATCATGGACACCAGTATAATGTAATAAAATAACCATCACATTTTTTACCTGGTGAACTGACATTCTGTGTCTGAATCAACCTGCTACAAGGAAATTAGTGAAGTCAAATGTGGATGTACTTTAATGTACTTTATTGTTTTAGATTAATGTCTCCTTGATCTTTAGTAGACTAATCAAATTAAAGAGCAACAACTGGTATGAAATTATGCATGTATATACATGCACATGTGTATATATATATATATGTGTGTATATATACATATGAACATAAAGATATTTATCATTATAGAGAATAGGTGATTTAAAATAAAACTTAATAAATAAATTTAGAGATAAATAGTGAATGGATTTATATTTAACATACATCTTAATAAAAAAAAATCTTAACCTTATGTACACATCTGCCCCTTTTTATATTTATATTTATGTTCAAACAATTAATAAACTTATTCATAGCAAGAACCTTTTGTTGTATCACACAGACAACTTGCATAGGAGCATTTATAATTCAGCCTAGAGATATGGTAATGATCAGAGAAGACATAGTGCTTCCTAAATTACATATCTTCATTTACTTGAAATATATCTGCATTTATTCTCTCAAATTATGGATAATTAGTTCATCATCTATATGTTCTTGGGTTTCAGAATAATATCTAGACTTGTTTCAATTTTTTTGTTTGTTTTTTAGGGCCACACCCATGGCATATGAAGGTTCCCAGGATAGGGTTCAATTCAGACCTATAACTGCCAGCCTACACCACAACCATAGCAACGCAAAATCCATGCAGCATCTGTGAACTACAATACAGCTCACAACAGTGCCAGCTCCTTAACCCACTGAGCAAGGCCAGGGATTGAACCCTCAACTTCATGGTTCCTAGTCCAATTCATTTCTGCTGCACCACTGTGGGAACTCTGAGACGTGTTTCAATTTACCATTACAAAGATAATTCTGTAATGTATGTTATTATTTAAGGACTTGTTCATTGCAAGAGCTATAGTCTGAGGACTTTGCACAATATTTTGAAATTCTGGAGTTCCTGAATCTATTAGGCACACATGGGTGGTTTGAAATTTCTTCACATGTACTCTAATACCATGTGCAAAAATTTCATGTATGTGCATTTTGTATATGCACTAGTGTTTATGAGAGTGAAAAGAAAGGCTCATTCGATTTCATCTTTCTAAAGTTATCACAGTAGAGGAATTTTTAGTAAAAATTTCTATGGCAATATATATCATCTATATTTTAAGACTACAATTTCAACAGTTACAAAAATTCTTTGCATGACTTGCCTAATTTCTTTCTTTCTTTTTTTTTTTTTTTTTTGCCACACCCACAGCACGCAGAAATTCTTGAGCCAGGAATTAAATCTGTGCCGCAGCAGTGACACCAGATCCTTAACTGGCTAAGCCACTGGGGAATTCCTCCAATATTTTAATTTTAAATGAAGTTAAAGTATTCATGGCTACTGAGAATTATTTAACAATTTATCATTAAAATGATTATTATTTACACTCAGTTCATTAAATAATGGCATTTGCAATACTGTAGTTGTTGTTTGAAAGTGTTAATGATAAGAAGTAACAAAATATAATTACTGACATACAAGAAATGCTTAATAAAATTAACTGTGATCTGACAATATAATTTATAACAACTAAGTAATAATAATAATAATGTTAATGTAGTTTTATTTCTGTATTTCTTAGATCTATAACATCTTAAAATTATAGATTTGATATTGCCTACTTTTCTCCTGATTTGTTAACAGGAACTGATATTTACTTTGCACTACAAATGTGCCAGGGCCTTTCAAGTTAAGAAAAAGTTAGTTTAGGCTCATTCCCAAAATAGCACTAAGCTCAATACAAGGAGAGTATAAAGATATGTAGGGATGAAGTGGAAAGATAAAACAAAGAACATTTTTTACAACAATCTTGCAGAAGATTTTAAGAGGCCGGATAAGAAATATGGGTTTAGTTAGGTCAGTGGTGAGAGCATCAAGAAAAATTTAGCTGGGCAATAATAGGATTAGAACTGTGTTTTATAAAGATAAAACTAAGAGCTAGGCAAGGGATGGATTTGGAGCAGAGGAAGATTAGAAGAATTAACCAGTTAGGAAACTTTCAGTAGAATAGGAGTGAGTTAGAATAGTGACAGAAAATGACAATACGTAAGTGCACAAAGACTGTAATTTCATTTCTTTCTCATTGTATCTTTTGACTTGCTAAGCAATCTCATTAAACAGGAAAGGGCAGATTACAAAAAAAAAATACGTTTTTACTAAATCTCCATAGTCTGTGAGAATAAGTAAAGTATTTTCTGTAGAGAATTGTTGAATAGAACCCTTTCTTTTAAAACCTAGATATATGTTTTCTCAAAAGAAATGATGTGTAAGTAAATATTTAATTAGTAACAAACGGTTGGTCGTAAGAGAGATGGGTCAATGTTGACTTAAAAAAAAAAAAAAAGCAAGCTTCTGTAACCTGGGAGAATGTTTATCATAGCTTGGAAATTTTTTGTTTATTTTATTTTTTATCTATTGAGAAAAACATTAACACATTATAGTTCACATTTAGATTTCTTTTTCTTTCTTTCTTATTTTATTTTATTTATTATTTTTTTTGGGGGGTCGTTTGCACAGCATATGGAAGTTCCCAGGCTAGGGGCCAAATCTGAGCTGTAGTTGCTGGCTTACTCCACAGCCATAGCAACCCCAGATCTGAGGGGCATCTGCAACCTACACCACAGCTCACAGCAATGCCGGATACTTAACCCCCTGAGCAAGGCCAGGAATGGAACCCATATCCTCATGGATACTAGTTGTGATTGTTACTGCTGAGCCATGACAGGAACTCCTCACACTTAGATTTCCATCTCAGATATTTTACTCATGGATGGCTAAATCACATAATATGGGGCTACTTACAAGGGAATCATATGCAAAATTATCAATTACTCATGGCAAAAAATGTCATCACAATGATATAAAAACATGTGTAATATTTCAGTTTTTCATCACCTTACATGTGCTCTCTCCACAACTTTATTTATATTTGTATTTCTATTGTCCCTGTCTATATGCTATCTATCCATCTATCTACACCCACACAACCCATATTTTTTTCAATAAAACTTAGATAATTCTGAATCTAATTTGGCATGAGAAATCCAAAAGAGACTTGAAATACAAATATAATTTATATACTGTTTGATTCCATTTTTATGATATTCTTAAAGGCAAACCATGAGAACAGTTACCAGGATAGAAGTTATAGGATTTGTGTGGGAGGAGGAAATTGAATGAAACCCTAAAGTCACAGGGACCTTAGAGTAATGGAAATATTCTATATCTTGATCAAGGTGGTAGTTACAAAACCATATACATTTATCAAACTGTACATCTAAAAGAAGTTAATTTTGCAGTATGTTAATTATACCCTTTACAAACTTAATTTTGAGGAAAATGAGTATTTTTTTTTAATATATCTCCCTTGGGGGTAGGAAACTTAAACTCAGTGAAGAAATGTATTTTTAGAATTTATCAAAAGTAAATAACCTAGGTACCCAACTTCCTCTTTTCAGGAAAATATAACTGGCATTGGTGGCCATCTATCTTAAAAAGAAAGAAAAAGAATAATCATTAGGAGTTCAATTGTTTTACAAATTGTCAGATCAAGCAGTTCTCAAATCAAGAAAATTCTTCCAGCCAGAATCTTTACTGGGAGGTTGTCTATGTAAGAGGCTGATAAGTGGAAAGATTAGTGTACTCCTGACTCACTAATCCAAAAATGTTAATTAACATATATGTGTCAAACATTATTCTGGATGCTCAGTACACAGAAGAAAATATGATATATCCCTACTCTCATGGGGCTTATATTCTAGTGGAAGAGACATCCAATAAACTAAAAAAGTAAAACACAGATCACAACACAAAATAATACAGAATCATCTGGTGGAAAAATTAAATCAGTGCATCCATTCAGCTACCACTGATGTACTGGGAGATGGCTTTCATTTTCAAAATAAATGTTCAGCATGGCAATAGAATCTCTGGGAAGTTTTCAACTTTTCCTGTTCAATATCATCAAACTATCATCAATATATTACCCCAAAGTGCAATGGAAAGATTCTTTATGGTGATTGAAGACAGAGTGATAGAAGCCTTCTGTTTACCTTACTTTTGGATAAGAAGCATCATATTTTATGTATTTACTGCCCTCTCCAATACCCAAGAGCTGAATTTAATGATTTTGTCTGCCAGTCATTGTTCTAAGTGCTTTCATATATGTTAGACCATTTTATTCCTGTGAAGGAGATGTTCCTTTCATTATCACATGCAGTTGTCTGTTGGGAAACAGAGATTGGTAAAGTGACCAGCCAATGTTTTCTTAGTTTGTAGTAGCTATGTAGGCACCAGATCCCAGGTAACCTGGTTGTAAAGTCCATATATGTTTACTCCATGTCTTCATGTATTTTAGCAGGAAGGCCATATCCTTTTGGGGTACAGCTCACAGCAAGCCCATCTAGGATACAGTTATAGGACTATTGTGTCTGAATTTGGAAAGCCAGCAGACTGAGAAGATGTTTTAGTATCCAAAAGAAGCATTTTGCCTGGGTTTGGATGCCTGTGTGTGTGTTGTTTATTTTTATTTGTTTGTTTATAGGAAAAAAGAGGGAGAAGCGAGGAAATAAAGTCAAAAAGACGATAAGTTGTTGCAAATATTTCCAAGTTCCAGCTGACTCTGGAGAGAATGTGTTAGTTTCTTCTTTCCTGCATCCATTGACAGGTGGGCTTGGTCAGGATGTTTTCTCTGAGCTTAAACGAATTTCAGCTTAACTTTCAGGCATGGGAGACAGGGTTCCCTAAGATGGGCCATTATGTATACTCTGAGCTACAGGGCAACACCCGTTAGTGATTAACTTGCAGCAAAAGCAATAGGATACAAAGGTTAAAGTAAAATAAACAGATTCAATATGGAGTCATATTTGTTCTTCCCTATCACAAAATTTGAAAGCACTAGAGTTTCAGACATACTCTTCATGCTCACAAGACAAAACTCAAACAAATTCTGTACTACAAAAAAAGCAGAGTCTTCTTTTTTTATTAAATAACCAACATTAACAAATGTATCACGTGAGAAGTAGGGCTTTGCGCCTATTTTATTCACTATGATCCCCATGCCACCCTAGGACAATATCGGGGATATATAATTGTTCCATAAATATTTTATAATGGGTCGCTTTTGAATGCACTGCCATGTATTAATATTCTGATTGTTACTTGTACATTTTTTATACCAAAAGTCACCAGCTTAAATTCAAGATGAAGTCACTCATGCCAAGTCCCACATCAGCAACACAAATCTTAAATAATTTTCTATCCTTAATTCTCCCAGGAAAGGAAGCCCTGGTCACCCAATCATCAGTTAGCTCCTCAATACTTGATCTGTTTCCAAAACTTCTCTTGTTGCATATAAGGAAAGTATTCTTGTTTTAACCCATCACAAGTACTCAATATAACTTCCTTTCTACCTGATTAGATTGGACACTACCCAATTCATGGATCACTGAATAATCACTACTAGATCAGTAAATTAGCTGTGAAAATTTCATTTGAACACTGAAAACTTTGTATCCTGTCATCATGTGGGTATACTTATTCCTGGTCAGATCTTCCACTGATTACAATGGGGTTGGAAAAATATCAGGGCCATTTCATAAAATTGCTATTTTTATATTCTAGTAAACCCACTGTGTTATTTACACTTCAACATTTTTCTGTTTTACAAACATTTGGGATTTGACTAGTGAGAAATCATAGTCTAATTGCTAGGTCATTTACTCACATGCTTGGAATTAATCATGAGAGCGGGCCACAAATACTCTTTTTTGTGTGTGTGTGTGTGTTTTTTAGGGCTGCACCCAGGGCATGTGGAGGTTCCCACGCTAGGGGTCAAATCAGAGCTATAGCTGGCAGCCCACGCCATGGGATCCGTGCCACATCTGCCACTTACACCACAGCTCATGGCAATGCCAGATCCTTAACCCACTGAGTGAGGCCAGGGATTGAACCTGCATCCTCATGGATACTATTCAGGTTCATTAACCACTGAGCCATGATAAGAACTCCTACAAATATTCTTGTTCTATTTCCAGCATGTGAAGACTGTACTTTCTGATCCTCTTTGAAGCTAGGTAGTCTGGTGACTTGCGCAGGCAATAAAACAAGATTATAAATAATATGTGTAATTTTAAAGTGGTGATTTTAAAGACATAGAATAAGTCACCATATTGTCATCACCCTGCTTCAAATGCCCTGTGACTGGTGTTGCGTCTGAACTCCCAACTAGCTGTGTTCCTGAGGTCCCAGAGTGACCGCAGTGAGCAGAGACCATCTTGGTTCTCTGCAGTGGACTTGTAACATGAAAGTGAGATTACCTTTATTTTGCTATGTCCCTGACTCTTAGGAGTTGTTACTATAGCCTATCATGACACAGGAAAGAATATTCTACTCCATAGCTAATAAAATAGATACTACTTAAAATTAACAAATCTCCATCATCCTATTCCCCTATCTGCCTCCCCCTACAACAATGAAGGGGGTCAAAAGAGGAGTTCCTGTTGTGGTGCAGCGGAAATGAATCTGACAAGGAACCATGAGGTTGCAGGTTCGATCCCTGGCCTCACTCAGTGGGTTAAGGATTTGGCATTGCCGTGAGCTGTGGTGTATGTTGGCAGATGCAGCTTGGATCTGGCGTTGCTCTGGCTGTGGCGTGGGCCAGCAGCTGTAGCTCCAATTAGACCCCTAGCCTGGGAACCTCCATATGCAGTGGATGCGGCCCTAAAAAGATAAAAAAAAAAGGGGGGTCAAAATATATGAACTTCTAGTTATAAGATACCTAAGTGTTGGGGATGTACAACGCGATGATGATAGTTAACACTGCCATAAAGCATATTCGAAGCATGTTAAAAGAGTGGCTTCTAAAAGTTCTCATTATAGAGAAAAACATCTTTCTTTCTCTTTCTTTCTTTGTTTCTTTTTTTTTCTTCTTTCTTTTTTTAGTATGAGAAGATGGATATTAACTAAACTTGCTGTAGTTATCATTTCATAACCACAATGATATTGTGAATATCATTTCACAATGTAAGTTAAGGCATTATGCTATACAGTTTAAATCTATGCAGTGCTCGGTGTCAATTATAAATAAATGTAAATCTCAATAGAATTGGAAAAATAAAATTAAATGCAAAAAACACAATCTCATACCCTATGCTATTTCAATACTTTACCTCAGTAAAGATAAATAACTAATATAAACATGTGCATATGGAACGTTGAGTACTTTTATAACCGTATGTGCCTTGCTTGGATAATCACACCAATTTTACAGTTGTAGAAACTAAAGCTCCTGAGACTTCTCTGTATGCCCAAGGGTCCATAGCTAATACTCTGTCTGACTTCAAAGCCTGTGTTCTTTCACTCGCCCGTATTGCTCCCTGGATCACCTTACACTTTTAAAGCATCCTTTTGCCCTTTGCCTTCAACTTGTGACAAGTTGTTGGCTTCCTTTAGACTGAAAATTTTAAAGGAAAAGAAATTTCTTGCACTGTGCCTCTGGAAAGTGACAAAATGTTACATTGAGAAGAGTATCAGATATGGAGAATATTCAGGAAGCTCTCTCAGGCAAGAGCAATACCTCAGGAAATAGTAGGGAATTATTGCTAGAAGTGGCAACAAAAGGTGAAAGTGAATATTTTCAGTCCTTTAAAGAGTGCAGAGGAAAATGATTGGATTTCATAATAAGGTCAAAAATTGAATATTTTTTCCCAAAACTGATTATAAAATATTAATGTTGACATAGCTTTAACTAATCTATGTGTGTATATATATATGTGTGTGTGTGTGTGTGTGTGTGTGTGTGTATACATTTATGTATATGTGTGTGTATACATGCATTTGGGCCTGATTCATGGCTGCAAAGATATGTCACCATTCTAATCCTCAGAACTGGTGAATATGATCTGACATAGAACAAGAGTAAATATTATCTTATATAGGAAAGATGTGACTACTTTAAAGTTCGTGAGTGGAGGAATTTCCCCTGGATTATCAAGACTGGTCCCAAATGCAAACTCTGTGACACTTGACACTCATAGAGGAGAACACTTTAGGAAGATGGAGGCCATCTCTGAAATGATGTGGCCTCAAGCCAAAGGGATGCCAGCAGCCACCAGAACCCAGAATAGGTAAGGAATGGGTTTCCCACAGAGCTTCCAGAAGGCATGCAGCCTTGCTACACTTTGATTTGGGATGGGATCTTCAGAAATGTGAGAGAATAAAATCCCCTGTTTTTCAAGCTACCAGATCTGTGGTGATTTGTTACAGCAGCTATAGCAAGCATACAGATTTTGGCACCAGGAACTGGGTGCTGGTGTAACAAATACCTAAAAATATGGAAGTGGCTTCAGAATTGCTAAGAGGTAGAGAATGGAAGAATTCTGAGGTGTATGAGAGCCGTAAGAAACTAAAATACATATATTCAGGCATTTTTAACCGAAAGATTTGCACATGTTTTCCTCAACATGCATTATATTTACTGCTGCTCCATGATCAACCTTACCAAGAATACTGTAATGCAGATACAAGCACCAAGAAAAAATTGGGAGAGGGGCAAAATCAACAAAACACTTACATGGGAGGAGAATGAATGATTAATTAATCAAATCATTCATTCATGCCAATCAGTCTGCTAATGGCAGCTTAGACTACAACCACTTTCATAGCACTGCATAAAACACAACCTTACTTTACATACAGGTTTTTAAAGCTTTCCTAATAACTTTTCCTTTTTCTAAATTCCAGATTTGTTACAATGTAATTGACAAATAAAAATTATATATATTTAAGGTATGCAAGGCAATCCAGAAATCCCACTTCTGGGGATAAACGCAGTGGAACTAAAATCATTATCTATAATAACCCATGCTTATTGTGGAATTATTCACAGTAGCCAAAATATGGAACCATGCTAAGTGTTCTGAGGCAGATGAATGAATTTTAAAAAATGGTACAATGAAATAGTTTTCATTATATCAATTCCCATGTTGAATATCTGAATTAAATATCTTACATTTTTTAAAGCTTTTAGTACTATCCTAAGTTTTCTTCAGGAATGCTTGTACCAATTACTTCCAATAGCAACAAAAGAGAATGATATTTAATTCTTATATATTCTAAACCAAACATGAATGGACAGTATTATGCTTTCAATTTTTGTCAATTCATATAAGTCATCATTTTAATGCAGATGAATTTAATTAGTATTGGGATGGTAGCAATTTTAATATGCAATATCTACCTTTTAAGATATGAGGATTCATGTGTCAAGTAATATTGAAGCTTCTAAAGGTTAGAAAATGCAAGCGAGTCCTTTCCAAAAGCATCTTGATGGCATCTTGTTTTTAGCCTGGTGAGAATTATTTAGAAATTCTGATCTCAGTGTTCCCATCATGGCTCAGTGGTTAACAAATCCAACTGGGAGCCATGAGATTGCAGATTCAATCCCTGGCATTGCTCCGTGGCTTAAGGATCTGGAGTTGCCATGAGCTGTAGTGTAGGTTGCAGATGAGGCTCGGATCTGGTGTTGCTGTGGCTCTGGCATAGGCCAGCGGCTACAGCTCTGATTAGATGTCAAGCCTGGGAACCTCCATATGCTGCAGGAGCAGCCCTAGAAAAGGCAAGAAGACAAAACGACAAAAAAAAAAAGAAAAGAAATTCTGATCTTTTGGACATTAAGATAATAATTTTGTGCTGATTTAAGATGGTAAATTTGTGATATTTTCTATATCAACAACAGAAAAATGAATACTACATACATATCTATACTTGTTTCTGTTTATGTCTAACTGATAATGAGAAACCTGTTCCCTACAATCAACCATCCATTTGTTCAGTCCTAGTATTTGTTCAATCCTTCTATTCATGTAAGCAATTTGAATCTTGTTAATGGATTGTTTATTCTAGTTCTGTGAAAAATGTCAAGGGTAATTTGATAGGGATGGCATTGAATCTGTAGATTGCTTTGGGTAATACAAAAAATTATACAGAACCATAAAAGACCCAGAATTGCCAAAGCAATCCAGAGAGAAAAAACAAACTAACAACAACAGCAAAAACAGCAACAACAAAACAAGCAGGAGGGATAACTCTCCCAGACTTTGGACAATATTACAGAGCTACAGTAATCAAGACACTGTGGTACAGATATATGGACCAATGGAACAGAATAGAGAACCCAGAAATAAACTTGGACTCTTATGGTCAATTAATCTTCAACATAGGAGGCAAGTATATAAAATGTGAAAAAGACAGTCTTTTCAGTAAGTGATTGTGGGAAAACTGGACACCTGCATGTAAATCAATGAAACTAGAACACACCCTTACACCATGCACAGAAATAAACTCAAATTTGCATAAAGACTTAAACATAAGACAAGACACCATCAAACTCCTAGAAGAGAACATAGGCAAAACATTTATCTTATATCAACCATACAAATATTTTCTCAGGTCAGTCTCCCAAGGCATCAGAAATAAAAACAAAAATAAACCAATGGGACTTAATCAAACTTATGAGCTTTTGCACAGCAAAGGAAACCATAAAAAAAAAAAGAAAAGAAAAGACAACTTATGAAAAGGGAGAAAAGAATTGCAAAAAAAAAAAAAAGAAAGAAACTGCAAGGGCTTAATCTCTAAAATATATATAAACTATTTATAAAACTCAACAGCAAAAAAAGCCCAACAACTTAATTTAAAAATAGGGAGAACACCTGAATAGACATTTCTCCAAAAAAGATATACAGATGGCCAACAGACACATGAAAAAATGCTCAACATCACTAATTATTAGATAAATGCAAATCAAAACTACAATAAGGTACCACCTCACACCCCTCAGAATGGCCATTACAAACAAGTCAACAAATAAATGCTGGAGTGGGTGTGGAAAAAAGTGTACCCTCCTACACTGTTGGTGGGGATGTAAATTTGTGCAACCAATACGGAAAGCAGTATGGGGTATCTTAGAAAATAAAATATAGAACTACCATATGACCCAGCAATCTCAATCCTGGGCATATGGCCAGATAAAACTTTCACTGAAAAAGACACATGCACTGGTATGTTTATTGCAGCGCTATTCACAATAGCCAAGTCATGGAAACAACCTAAATACTCATTGATAGATTAATGGATTAAGAAGATGTGGGATATAGATACACAATGGAAAACTACTCAGCCATAAAAAAGAACAAAATAATTCATTCACAGCAACATGGATGGATCTAGAGACTCTCTTACTAAGTGAAGTAAGTCAGAAATAGAAAGACAAATACCATATGATATCACTTATATCTGGAATCTAAAATACAGCACAAAATGAATCTATCTACAGAAAAGAAACAAACTCATGGGCTTGGAGAAAAGACTTGTGGTTGCCAAGAGGGAAGGGAAGGGATAGGGAGGGGGAGGGGGAAGGAGTGGGATGGTATGAGGGTTTGGGGTTAGTATATGCAAACTATTATATTCATAGTGGATAAGCAATGAGATCCTGCTGTATAGCACAGGGAAATATATAGTCAATTGTGATGGAACATGATGGAGGATAATATGAGAAAAAGAATGTATAAATATATGTATGACTGGGTCATTTTGCTGTACAGCTGAAATTGATGGAACATTGTAAATCAACTATAATAGAAAAAATTAAAATCTTAAAAATTGTTAATGTATAATCCCCATGAATAAAATGAAAATACCAACTGGAGAGAGTGCTTATATCAAGTTCTTTTTGTATTTATTTAGCTGTAAGTTTCTAATCAAAATGCCATTCTCCATAGTTACTTCAGGCATTTCCTGTTTTTATCCCCTTTAGTGTTATTATGTCATACATTTGTGATATAATGTGTGTTCTATCTTGGATTGAGTTTTTGTGGATGTATCTGTGTTTTGTTAGGTTGGTTTTTCATCTTTACTTTTGAGTTTGAGTTTACACACATTAGAGTTTTCACTTGATGAGCAGGTCTATAGGTTTTCACAAATGTATATAATCATATGTTCACCACTTGTGAACACCACAGTCTCTCCTCTTTAAAATTTTTTTTAACCCTCTCTATAGTTAACATTGACCCATTTACAATCTCTGAAACCACTAAACTGTTTGTATCTCTGTAGTTTTGCATTTTCCAGAATGTCATGTAAATGGAATCACATAATACAGGTTTTTGGCCAGATTTCTTTCACTTAATAAAATTCATTTAAGATTTGTCCATGGTGTTATGTGAATCAAAAACTCTTTTTTTTATGTATGGATAAATAGTATCTCATTGCACAGATATATTGCTGTATGTTCCCCTGTTGAAATATATACTCATTGCTTCCAGTTGGTTTTGGATAAACAAGCTTTAAAATCAATCGGGAAATATGTAGGAGTGAGAATACTGGCTTTTATAGTATGTTTAAACTCTTATGAGAAAATGCCAAACTGCCTTCCAAAGTAGTTACCCCATTTTACATTTCCACCCACATAAATGAGAGATTTTTTTATTCCAGAAATTGTTATTGTCAGTTTTCTGGGGTTTTTGTTTTGTTTTGTTTGTTTGTTTGTTGCTTTTTAGGGTCCCACTCATGGCATGTGGAAATTCCCAGAATAGAAGTAGAATCAGAGCTACAGCTGTCAGCCTATGCCACAGCCACAGCACCACCAGATTCCAGCCATGTCTGTAAGCTATGCCACAGCTCACAGCAATGCTGGATCCATAACCCACTATCGAGGCCAGGGATCAAACCCACATCCTCATGGATACTAGTTGGATTTATTTCCACTTCACCACAATGGGAACTCTCAGTTTTCTGTTTTTGGTGATCAGAGGTATTTCTGTGTTTTAATTTGTATTTCTCAAATGACGGATAATGTTCAGCATCTTTTTCATTCCTTTATTCATTATCTGTAAATCTTCTTTGTGGGAAATTTCTGCTCAAGTCTTTTGTCCATTTGTTTAATTGTATTGTTTAATTTCTTCTTGTTGAATTTTAAGAATATTTAATGTATTCTAAATGTAAGTCTTTTATCAGATATGTAATTTCGAAATGATTTCTCTCAATGTGTTGTCTTCTACTCCCTTAATAGTGCTTTCCTCAGAGCAAAAGTTTTTACTTTTGACAAAGTCCAATTTATCACTTTAGTTCCATGGATCACTGGTATCGTATTTTAAAACTTGTTAATATGAAGATCATAGAGATTTTCTCCTATATATACTTTGTGGCTTACATTTTATATTTAATTTTTGATCCCTTTTCAATTTTTATAAGGTAGGAAGTACGCTTCAAAATTCATATTTTTGTATATGAGATGTAGTGGTCCCAGTACCCTGGAATCCAGTCACTAACATGTATATTTTACAAAGAAATATCTCTAGGTCTCTGGTTGGTCTTATCAAGAATAGATATTGAATTTTGTAGAATTTTCTGCATTTATTGAAATAATTATATATAATATATTGTATAATTTAACATACTAATATGCTTAATTATATTGTGATATTCAAATATTGAACAAGGCTTATATGCCTGGAATAAATCCACTTGGTTATTATGTATTATCTTTTCATATATTTTCATTTTTTATAGTGGAAAAATACACATAACATAAAATATACTATCTTAAACCATTTTAATTATGAATTTTAGTGGTATTAAGCACATATATTTATGTTGCTATGCAACTGTCAGGACCATCCATTTTTAGAACTCTTCTAGCAAAATTAAAACTCTGTGGCCATTCGGCAATAACTCCCATGACTTTTCCCTCCCAATCCCTAGCAACAACCATTCTATTTCCTTGTTTCATTTCTTTATTTTTTAAAAAGTCATCCCTTTCTATAGATTACTACATCAAAATATATAATAATTTGTTGAGGATGTTGTCATCCACGTTCTTGAGAGTTATTAGTCTATAGTTTCATCTCCTTGTAAATCCATTCTCTGATTTTGGTATTAAAATAATTCTTCATAAAATGAGTCAAGAAGTTGGCCTCATCTTTATTATCTGGAAGGGATATTGTACAATTGGTGTTATTTCTTCTATAAATATTTGTTAGGCTTAACCAGTGAAAACCCTGTTTCTACAGCTTTGCATTTTGCTTTTTCAGTAAGTTTTTAATTACAAATTAATGTTTTATTTAACAGATTTAGAACTATTTAGATATTCTATTTCTTTTTAATGACTTTCAGTAGTTTGAGTGTTTTAAGGTATTGAATCATTTATTTAAATATATGGGATTTATCAGCACATAAATAATCATCTCCTATTGTTCATTTAATGTCTGTGAAATAAGCTGTGATAGCCCTCTCCCAATTTTTATATTACTAATTTGTATTTTTTTCTCTCTGTTCTTATTTATCTATTTTATGTATCTGTCAAAGAAATCCTTTTTGTTTCATTTGTTATCTCTATTGTATTCTTATTTTTTAATTTTATTGATTTCTGCTCTGATGCCATCATTCTGTTTGATTTAGATTTAATTTGCTCTGTTTCCCTAGGTGGAAACTAAGTTATTAATTTAAGATTGTTCTTCTTTTCTAATGTCTTCAGTGCTATAAATGTTTCTCTAAACATTGCTTTAGCTGCATCCCACGGATTGCTATATGTTGTATTTTTATATTGTTTTAGATAAATAAATTGTATTTATTTCCCTTGAGACATCTTCATTGACATGTGAGTAATTTAGAAATTTAGTTTTATCTGTTACTGGTTTATAGTGTAATACCCTTTATGGCTGAAAACACATACAGCTTGATTTCTGTTCATTAAATTTTTTATGGTCCATTTATTGTATAAAATATAACCCAATCTTTGTTCAGTAATAATCATGGTAGGATGTTTTATAAGGGCAAACAAACATTGCTTAAATAGATTTACATCTATTATGACTCATTTTTTTAAAGTAACTTTTAAGTTAAGTTTTTTTAAGTTAAGTTAATGTGCTAATATGAATGAACATTGACTTTTAAGATACATATTTGTTCAGGGGAAAAATAGGAACATCATGTGCATGGTGTACTTTTTGTATGTAAAAATGTAGTGTTTGTGTGTGTTAAACGTGCATAAAGTATTCCCAAAAGAAAATATAATAAACTCAACTCTTTTCTTGTCTAGAGATGAAAAAGATAGAAGATGGAAATAGCAGTGGTGAGGGCTTTGTAGTAATTGTACTTATATTCATCTGTGTATTACTTATTATAACATAATAAGTAGAATGCGTTTTTATAGTATACTATGGTATTCCTTATAAAATTTATTTTATCTAACATATATAAAAACAAATGATATGGGTACATTATCTTCATTTTACAAAAAAAAAAAAATTAACAACAAAAAAAAAAAGGAGTTCCCGTCGTGGCGCAGTGGTTAACGAATCCGACTAGGAACCATGAGGTTGAGGGTTCGGTCCCTGCCCTCGCTCAGTGGGTTAATGATCCGGCATTGCCGTGAGCTGTGGTGCAGGTTGCAGACGCGGCTCAGATCCCGCGTTGCTGTGGGTTGCTGTGGCTCTGGCGTAGGCCAGTGGCTACAGCTCCGATTCAACCCCTAGCCTGGGAACCTCCATATGCCGCGGGAGCGGCCCAAGAAATAGCAACAACAACAACAACAACAACAAAAAGACAAAAAAAAAAAATTTAAGTCATACAGAAAGAATTGACACTTAGGCTTCCTGGTTTTGTGTCTAAGTTCTTAGTCATTTTACCTTCCCTCAATGTTTAAAATAAATTCTTATTTGTATTTAACCTAATCAAAAAACAGTGACTGTTAAGTTTCCAATTGCTCTTGACAATTCTTATTGTGGATGTGCTTGCTGCTTTTGTTTAAAATAAAAAGGAAAGAAAGTTTCCTGCTTTGAATATTACCAAAATACGGTTTGAGAAGTAGCTATCCTGCAAAAGACTATACTTCCTGGTCCTACTGGAATGTGGATGGGGGTCACAAGATCAGTTCTTGCCACTGGAATGTGAGTGGTTTTCACTTCAAGGCTGAAGTGTTTAACAGCAAGTGTGCCTTTTCCATTTGCCTTGTCTTTCTAGAAGCTATGGACACCAAGTTACCAAGCTGATTTTGAAAGTGATTTACAAAAGATGGCACAGCATCCTTCACATTCATAAACCAGAAATTATCATCCTCAAAGGGATGTAGAACTTCTATTTTGAATTTTGAAGACCTTAAGAAATAAATATTACATATTAATCCAGTGAAAGTTTATAGCTTGTCATAGTCGCCTGTGTTATCTTTCCTAATACAATACATTGTTTCTAGAAGTGTTTATGACTTCACACAGCTGGTAGCAAACACGTATTTTTCAAAGGCTTGGAAGATGGGTATATGCGGGGAGCCGAGAAAATGCATGGACTCAAAAAAAGGAACTTGCCTGATGGCAGAAAAACCTGAAGGCAGGTTCTTAACCAAGAAAGGGAGCTCACCTGAATGGTACAAGCCAAAGATGGGCTTCTGGTCAGGAAAAAAGCTCACCTGAACAGTGCATGCCGAAGGTGGGCCTCTGGTCAGGATAAATGCCTGCCTGCACGGTACAAGCGGAGGGCAGGCCTCAGGTACATAGCTCTCACTTTGATGTTGATGGGGAAGAATTGGGGCTTTCCTGGGAAAACAATTTCCATGTTTGTGCTGGAGAACATGGATTGTTTCTTGGATGACCTAGTCTTTCCTGCTGTTTTATTTGTTATTCAGTTTTCCTCAGTCTTTCCTGATTATTTACTTATTATTCTTATTTCCCATTCCTATTTTCCTGTGGTGATTTGTGATTTAACAAAGTTACAACAATAATATAATAAGAATTTCATCCTGAAAGACTTTCCCCTATTTAAATCCAACTTAGTTAAAACATAGTGTTTATCTATTAACTAGTTATATAGTAAACGTTAGAGTTAAGAGCTTAATGAGGTCCATAGAAGTTAGCCATATCTTATCCAAAATACCTAGCTGTGAGTTTTGTCTTTGATTTTAAAAGCTTTTTAAGTGATAGCTAGTTTAATTAAGTTGGTTTATATTTACTTACACTGTCTCGCTGCCATAATGCTTTGAAGATAAGCACCAGTCTACAAACAAAGTTTGTAAATGCTAAATTCTTGTTTTATGGCCTCTTCAAAGTACTCACTAAGTTTAGTTAAGATAGAGATCTTAAAACAGGATGCATAGCTGCTACACCATGTAATAGTTAACCAATGTACTTTTAACACTGTGATGTAATCTGTAGTGAAAAACTGTCTAGATAATCAACTACTATTGCCAATAAAGTTTGAGCAGTCCAGCGCCCTGAAAGAAGGGACAAAGAGGCTGCCTCTGATGCAAAAGCCGACGTCCGTCCATCTTCTTTGGGAAAAACCATAAGCTCCCTGGCTGCTAGAGCTGGCCTCCGGCAGGTATCTTTGTTGTGCATTTGGTAAGACTGTTTCTTAGAATAATGCAGAAGACAGATCTAGCCTTCACAGTGCCTAAAGCTAGGAAGTAACATTAACAGAACAATGTTAATAGAGTATTGATAGTTACTTGCCAGATTCTGAAAGCTTTTGCCTTCTGTGCTGTTAAGACATATGTACCGTCATGGAAATTCATACTATCAGGTTTAGAAGGCATTTATCCATCTCAAATCCAGAAATATATTTCCCTCCAATTTTGTCTAGAAGTCTTATTGTTTTACCTTTCACATTGAAGTATATAATCCACTTCATTTTGCATGGGTAATCAAATGACCCAGAACCATATTATTTCCACACTCAATTACAATGGTTCCTTTCTTAGAAACAAGTTACTGTATACTGTTGATCTGTTTCTAGACCCTTTATTTTGTTTTATTTTTCTATATTTCTTTATCATATTATATTTATTATATATTTCTCACTTTATTAATTTATTGATATATTGTCTCTGAAATTTTTCAGGTTTTTGTATTATAAATTATATTTGTCTTACTCATTATAAATCCTTTGCATTTCCATATATTACATGTGTAGATAAAAATGAGGAAATAGAATTTTCCAAAAATAAAGCCTAATTAAGAGCACTTAAAAATAGTCTTTAGGCTTAAAATTCTACAATACTGAAGGAATGATAAGCAAAGAGGATGGTAATTGTGTGGATAAGTCTAAGCAAACACTGACTGCTTTAAAAGAACAACAATGTATAAGAACAAAATACTACTAAAACCATCATGACAATAGCATAGGTATTATGGGAAAAAATAAGTTAAAGTATTCTAAGTTAAGAGATGGGATCTAAATATGTTAGAGACCATGATACCTTTTCATTTCATATGCTAAATAAGTCTATTAAAATTCATAGGCTAAATAAAATACTAATAACAGACTGAATAATTTCTTTTACAAGTAGAGGTAAAATTTAATGTAAATAATAATCCAAATAAAGAGAATAAAAAAGAATAAGATAAACAGGAGGCTAAAATAAGAAAAAAAGAAAGCCAAAAATATAAGATATTAAAAGTAAAATAAAATAGGTTACCTAAATTCAAGGGTGGCTGGCTGACATGTAGTGAACACTCTCCTTGGTTCCATGAGATAAATTACTATTCACCTTTACATATTTTCAGATGATGGTGTCTCTCACCACCAAGCAGCTCATTTTCCGAACACCAGAGTCTTAGCTTCTGAAGTAGAAAACATATTTCTGATAGTTAGTCATTAGATTATTTTAGTTTTATATTTTGGCCAAGTGTTTACTAACAATCCAATATCTGTACTATTTTTTTTTTTTTGTCTTTTTACCTTTTCTAGGGCCGCTCCCAGGCATATGGAGGTTCTCAGTCCAATCAGAGCTGTAGCCACCGGCCAACACCATAGCCACAGCAACACAGGATCTGAGCCGCGTCTGCAACCTATACCACAGCTCAGAGCAATGCCAGATCCTTAACCCACTGAGCAAGGCCAGGGATCAAACCCGCAACCTTATGGTTCCTAATCAGATTCGTTAACCATTGCACCACGACGGGAACTCCTAGCTGCACTGTTTTTGAGGGCTCTGTTTTTGGTGGTTCATATACATCTTCAAATGCTAAGAGGAAAAAAAAATATTAGGTAGAAAGTAATTTTGCAAGTACAAATCATCATTGAAATACAGATAATTATATCCTGTATTAAAAAAATAATAAACTAAAACTAAAAATAAAATCAAGCTGAAAGAGTATTACTATAAAATAGAGATATACTATGTTATCAAAAATTTCAAATATAAAAGACCTTTATGTTACCTCATCAAATATTGTTGTTTAGGCAAGTGATTTATGGCTGGATTTTTTTTGGTAACACCCATATTTTTCCAATTTCAAAAAATAAATCCTATATATATGAAAGTTTAAGATGAATTATATAACTAAATGTGAAGCATATAACACATTATAATTTGCAAATTTTATGGCCACATTGACATGGACCTGGTTGAAATGTAATTGACATGATAGGTAAATGTTGAAACACTATGTAAACTTTATTTTGTGAGACCATTGAGGATAAGAAAAGTGTCTGACTCTCTAGCGCAGTTGCTCATATAAGGTATTTTACAGATATACGCCTGTTCAATAAACAAATACTTCTGCTCACATATCCAAAGGATAGGTCTTAAATCACATTTTAAATTATAATGCTCAAGGTGTTACAGGTTTTTTTTTCCACAAACAGAATTATATTCTTAATTGATGAAAACATAAAATATTGAGTAAAATTTTAAATGTATGATACGGAGTTCCCGTCGTGGCGCAGTGGTTAACGAATCCGACTAGGAACCATGAGGTTGCGGGTTCCATCCCTGGCCTTGCTCAGTGGGTTAACGATCCAGCGTTGCCGTGAGCTGTGGTGTAGGTTGCAGACGCGGCTCGGATCCCGCGTTGCTGTGGCTCTGGCGTAGGCCTGTGGCTACAGCTCCGATTCGACCCCTAGCCTGGGAACCTCCATATGCTGCGGGAGCGGGCCAAGAAATAGCAACAACAACAAAGACAAAAGACGAAAAAAAATGTATGATTCACTTTCTCTGATAGGTACTGATATTTTTCCAGGTCACATTTTTAACCTTTTAAATTTAAAGAATCATTTTTAACATTGATCTATATTTTACTTCTACAAAATAGCACAAAAAAGTGGAGAATGGAAAGCAAATACTTGCAGGTATGCTGATACAACACTTTTTGAAATTTAATACATGGTTGAGCTGTAATAAATTAGTATCCATGTCATTTAAAATATCGATTTTCATTTTAACCAACAAGTTGTAGTAAGGAAGCACTGTATAAGTTTTGTGAGAGCAATTACAACAAAGTTGAGGTAAAACTCAGTTGATTGTAAGGAGCTGTGAATTTAAATTTATGTCCCTCATGATACCCACATTTTATTTCACCATCCAGGGAAATGTTCTGTACTTGCATGTGTGAAACACCCACAAATGTTAATGCCTATAAAATTAATTTCAGTCTCAGTCATCTGAAAGTCCCATGTGGATTTTTCTACAGAGAAAACAACATATGCCGTAGCACTATTTCCCTTGATTACTCTGGCTTCTACTAAACATTAGTTTCCTTTCTTAACACACTTGTGGCTTCTTCTGAAATATTCAGCTGAGTTATTCAAAGTCCCAGTAGAACAAAGTGTATACATTTCAAATTTGTTTCTGCAGAGCTGTTTATCATGGAGACAATCTAGTTTCCCCTAAGGTTTGATCACCAACATTTTTCCCCCCAAGGGAATTTACAAGGCTGTATTTTTAACAGTGTCAATAATATTTCTGTGTTACTCAGGGAATGAATTACATTCAGTTATGGTTTTCATTGTCATTAACCCTTAAAGTACCACTATCAAAACATCATCTAAAATTGACGTTTATATTTCAAATGTGATATAGGCCCAGACATATGTTACATGAATACAATATTTGTCTACATATAATTTTTAATTGACGAGTCGAAATAAATAACAGCATAAAAGCAAAGTACACATTAGTCTTCATTAACAAATAGAAAATAATTTGACCCTCTGAGATAAATCAATAGATTATGAAAGACTTATTTATCAAGGCTATTTGTTATGAGAGTTTCAGTTTGTTCTCAATAAATACAATAATTCTTAAGTACATCTGAACATAGAACACTATCAAGAAGTGTTTCAAAGGGGAACACAAAGGGAAAATGTAGGTGTACAAGACCTGCAAGGTTTTTCGTTTTTTAAACATTCTTTATTAAGTTGTCACTTTTCCCCTATGTAACTGAGAGTCACAAACAGCAAATCAAGCTCACAAGTTTTATCGCTAATGTGATACACAGTAAATAAAGGAAGGAATGATAAAATATGAGGCATAAAGAACAAAGTATTTCCATTGCCATCAACACTTCACCTACTTGGAATGCTTATTTGATTGGCATTAACATATATCCAAATTCATTCCATCTACCAGGAATAAATTTCATCTCTAAAAATAAAATTTTTTGGAGTTCCACTTGTGGCTCAGGAGTTACAAACCTGACTAGTATCCGTGAGGACACAGGTTCTATCCCCAGACTCACTCAGTGGATTAAGGATCAGGCATGGCCATGAGCAGTGGTGTAGGTCACAGATGTGGCTCGGATCTGGCACTGCTGTGGCTGTGGCTTAAGGCAGCAGGTGCAGCTCCAATTCAACCTCTAGCCTCAGAACTTCCATATGCCACAAGTGTGGCCCTCAAAGCAAAAAAGCAAAAGATAAAAAAATAAAAATAAAATTCATTCAGTTGTTCTAAACACCCAGAGTAATATTTTATTAATATCTAGCTCTCTCTCATCAGATTTAAATATTTTGTGAGTGCTCAGTAAAATTAATCTTGAAAGACCCAGAAAAAAAATACCGATTTTATCTATGCATTTCTAAAGCAACTAGAACAGATATATCATATTATAGCTATAATATCTACTGAGTGACAGAATATATTAAGAAACAGGTCAAAGTCTGTGCCAGAAGGTCATGATGCATTTTTAAAAATTAATGGTAGGAGTTGCCATCGTGGAGCAGTGGTTAACGAATCTGACTAGGAACCATGAGGTTGAGGGTTCGGTCCCTGCCCTTGCTCAGTGGGTTAAGGATCCAGCGTTGCTATGAGCTGTGGAGTAGGTCGCAAACGCGGCACGGATCCCGCGTTGCTGTGGCTCTGGTGTAGCCCGGCGGCTACAGCTCTGATTCGACCCCTAGCCTGGGAACCTCCATATGCCGTGGGAGCGGACCAAGAAATGGCAAAACAAAAATAAAATAAAATAAAATAAAATAAAAATTAAAGGTAAACTTGAGGGTCAACATAATGTTATTCAGGAGAATTTGCATATTTCTCCCGAATGTGATTAATTAAGATGTACATGCATTAGGGTGTCAAAGAATAAGAGGCCTAACCTGAAATGCTATGCTTCAAAGTTAAATGGTAGACATAGTTCACATACTAAAGCCTGTTCTGTTATGCAAAATAAATATGGGGAAAGTTGTGTGTACAGTGTGGAAATGAAGTTTTGCATAGTTAGGTCTACATCAGTGGGAGTTCCCGCTACACAGGCAAATGTGTTATTTATTTATTTATTTATTTATTTATTTATTTTTTGTCTTTTTGCTATTTCTTTGGGCCGCTCCCGCGGCATATGGAGGTTCCCAGGCTAGGGGTCGAATCGGAGCTGTAGCCACAGGCCTATGCCAGAGCCACAGCAACGCGGGATCCGAGCCGCGTCTGCAACCTACACCACACACAGCTCAGGGCAACGCCAGATCGTTAACCCACTGAGCAAGGGCAGGGACCGAACCCTCAACCTCATGGTTCCTAGTCGGATTCCTTAACCACTGCACCACGACGGGAACTCCGCAAATGTGTTATTTAAATGGAACACTCCAAAGCTGGAACCGATTTAATTCCTAACTATGGAAATAAGGTAGCTCCCTATATAACATCAATGGAGTGTGCCAGGATCTGAAGCTGTCATAGTAAACTGTTTTACAAGATTGAATTTGAAATAATTCTAAAGAATCTGTAAAATACTCCTAGGTCTTCAGCTATATAGGCAACATCACTAACTTCTTGTTTAATAAAGTGCAACAATAGTGAAAAGGTAAAAAGAATGCAAGAGCACCAAGAGCCAAAAAAATAAAAGTAAAATAAAATTATAAATAAGAATCCATGAAGGGTGACTAACAATTCTTGATGGTAAAAATGTGTATAAAAAGAAGGTGAGAAATATGGAAGGGGCTGAAGCAAGGGACAGTCTTTTTTTCCTGAATGCGTTGTCCACAAAAATTAATTTGGAAGCATATTATTGAATTATTCATCATAGGCATTTCCTTCAAAATAAAAAAGTATAGCTAGCTGTATATTATGTATATTCATTTATGATGGTAAATACACAAACTAACACCACAGCTAGATAGATAGATAGTGATATAGATTTTAAAGGCATTGGGTTAATTCTAGTATCTGATCTAACCCTCATAATTCAGAGCTTCTACTGTCCCAGAAAATAAAGCAATGAACAAAGAAACAAATAAAAGTAACCATCCCAAATTTGTGGAAATATATTCTAAGACAAGATTCTCATATTTTCTATCATCATCTATTCAGAGACTCCAAATCTCTACCTCAGTGATGACTGAAATAAGAAGAGCATTGTACTACAGAACAATGATTATTTAAGAAAGTAAACAAAATTCACCAACCCCAAAATTGTTCGAACATAATTGTTGCTAGGGATCAGAACAGTGGGAACACAGTATTTGATAGCTGATCCTTTCACACAAAACTCACTAAATCTGAATCTCGAAGTAAACCAGGGGACCAGGTGGTCTGATAGGAGATCCATCAGATTCATGAAGCAGCATTGCTTGTTAGAGACAAGCATTCTTAAGTGTAGTCTTCTGAGCTTGAAAGCGGGAGTGCATACTTGACAATCGATGAACACAGGACACTTTGCCCACACTGTGCATTGGCAAATGTAGATTTGGCATTAAGAATGATAAATAAATACAAAAAATAAAAACTTTAAAAAATGATTTAAGTGTGTGAAGAACAGTCAATGCACGTGAATGGAAAAGTGAAGAGATATACTGAGAAATCATTTTCCCTTAAAAACAGCTAGGGAAAATTTTCTGTTGTTTTCTTTACAATCAAGGAAAACAAAACAAAACAAAACTAGTGTATTTCAGACATGAGCTTGACAATACCAAAGGGTATCGCAAGAGCATATATATTGCTAATTTTTTTTGGATGTATACAAGATGCTATATGTATAAAAGTCACAAAACTGCTTCTGCAGATTTCAAATGAATAAAGTTGTACAGCTTAGTGGTAGCAGAAACAGACTGTGAAGCCCGGTGCTCTGTGTTCAGATCCTGACTTGGCCATCTGTCAGCTGCATGAAGACCTTTGATAAGGCACTTTAAGAAAACAAAAATTATAAAAATCAGTTCAAATGATTCATAAATAAATCAAAACAATTAACTTGAAGTGGGAAAACGAGAATAAATCAAACTGATAAGGAAATTAATGGACAATGATAAACATAAAAGAAGAGTGCAAATATGGGAAAAGGGTAGTTACCATCTCTGAGCAGTGACCTTTTGTTAAAAAATGATATAGAGGGAGTTCCCTGGTGACCTAGCAGTTAAGGATTTGGTATTTGTCACTGCTGTGACAATTGGGCTTGGGTTTGATCCCAGACTGGGGAACTTCCACATGCCATGGGTTCAGCCAAAAAAGTAAAAAAAAAAAAAAAAAAAAGAGATGCACATATAGATGGCCTCACTCACCTAAGTAAAGATCATGTTTGTTTGCCTTTACCACTGACACACAGGAAAATCATGCAGATTACAATAAATTTTATACCTACAGACCCACATAGAGCAAATTTGTAATGTTATGCCTCCTTTTGCTTGTTTTAATTACTAAGAAATAACTTTGATGTTTTGCTTTGTTTATAGAAAATCTAGGGTGGATGCTGGCCAAAAAGTATTTTCTTCTTATTTTATGTTTTTCTTTTTACCATGTATTTGTCTGGATGATTGTTGTCAATGGCATACTCGTAGCAGTTTCTGTATTCTGTGTTATTTATTTCTTGTCCTTCAGAATCCTTCCTACTGAAAAATTTGTTTCATTCCCTTGGGCACATTTAATCATTTTCCCATCAGTTTAATTTATTTTACTTTCAATACAGTCATAGTTACAGCCTGCTTAATAGTACTTTCATCCCTGTCACAGCATCTGCACTTTTTAGAAATGATGGAGTAAATAATTTTCGTAAAATCTCTCAAAACTAAGCAAAATATAGCAAGCTCCAAGGAATAACAAATAACTAGATGGCTGAGATAAAAATGACAATGAAATATCACTAATATCTGTCAGTTGTAGATGAAATTGACAAATTTTAGTTGAGAATTTAGCTTGGTTTGAATGTAGAAGCAGCCATGAAGTAAAGGTTTATCATCATAGGGAATATTTGCCCTGATATTTATGTTTCTGTCTACACCCTGTGATCTCGTTCCTCTTCCCTCCTTCCATTCATCCATCTACCTGACGATCTAACTGGAATGCTTTATTGCACCAAATTTAGATAGAAAACTGGGTTACATTATAATTAATGATCCAACTGTATTAGCTCTGATCTTGTATCATTTGTGACAGCATGGATTTTATATTTTTATCTCTGTCCAAATTAGCATTTCTAATTAGCATTAGATTTGCATGGGAGAGTATATGCATCCATTCTGTCTGCTTTTGCTCTTCTTTCCAGTCTGATGCCCCACACTACTCACTTCATCATTTTTTTGTTGGTTTGTTTTTTTTAATTTTTTTTTTGTTTTTTGTTTTTTGCACCCTCATAATTATATGTGTATGGTGCTATATCCTGTCCTTTCAGAGAGCTCTCCCTGTGGCGGTGTCCCTACTTCATCTCCAGAAGGTTCCCTTCCTCCATAATCTAGGTACTTTAGCATTCCAGGCTCTCTCTCATGCCCTCTTTTTCTCAGACTGCATGTTTACATGGCTCGTTTCACATTCCATCCAATTAAAGTCACCACTTAACATCATAATATTTCATACTGATAATATTCTTTGTCAATAACTGTATAACTGTATATACATAATATATGTATAGTATATACATATAACTATCAATCATATATAATATATATACACACGTATAAAATATAGATACATAACTATATACATGAATGTATATGGGTAGAGAGACAGATATTGCACTTACAAAGAACATTATCAGCATGAAATATGATGTTAAGTGACTGCATAGGCAGGGAGATAGATAGAGAAGGTACATATGTGTATACATACTATCATATACAGCTAAATGGATGTGGGTAAATCTGTAAACACATTTTGGGTAGTTTTGTGGGGGTTTTGTTTGTTTGGTATAAGAACAATGACCACAATGATTTTGTGACAAAATTGGAACATTTCTGAAAATGAAAGTTCTGTTAATGATTATGCTAGGACTAGAGTTAAATCAAGTCTGAGCCAGCTGCTCTGGGACATATGGTCATCCTATGGACAAATGTTTGTTTTACATGAACTCAAGTAAAATACACCCCTCCAAGAAAGAGGTGGTCTCTCTGGGGACACATTTTATAATCTTAACTAAACACTGCTTAAAGATTCTAAAATGCAATCATTACTGCTGCAAATATTTTAAATTTCAGCTTAAAGTTAAATAACGAAAAAACAACTCAAATTTCAACAGATAGTTTTACTCAAAATATATGTAACCTTATCTCAGGACATCAACATTTTATTAAAGATATTAGGAAATATTGATATATATAATTGAAATTGCATTGCATATATTATACTCTTATCTTTTCATTTAAATTATATCATAAGTATAAGGCCATACGAAGCCATAGCAATATAAGTTTTTTAACTGGAAGCTGTTTCCAAGTTGGAAGATGTTTTTGAGATCATTCAGCATGTGGGCAGAATTTTATGACTAAATATCATGGCTACATTACAGGTGAACAACCAATGAATAGCTTTTTCCATCACCAAATAGCAAATGATTTGATACACACTGTTGATATCTAATCAGAATATGCTCCAAAAGCTTCCATTTTAATAATTAATGAGTGTTCATAAATAACTATAAATGCAACTTTTGACCTCCACACTCTTTATTCAAAACCTTTGCACAGTAATTTAAAAATGTCTAAGAATCAGAGAAATGCCTTTTTAAAGTCAATTCTTCCAATGAACTCCAATAACCAAAGGATAAAATTTGGGTAAATCATGAAATCGTTTTGGAGTAAAAAAACATTTTTTTTTCTTTTTCTTTCTTCTCTCTTTTTTTTTTTTCTTTTTTGATCACCTTGAGGTGGTGCCAAGACCAGCTCAGCAGGATGGGGCTGAAGAACAGGTGCTGTGAAACTTAAGGAAAAAAGTTAACATAAAACAAGACACAGAGACATTTATCTTAAGTAAAGGTAGGAACAAGGGGACTGGAGGTCTCAGGGACCAAGAGCACTGCCTTAAGAAACCACACTGCTTTTATTGTGTTGTTTAGGATGATGTCAAGTGAGAAGGGGGTTGTAGGTGAAGGATATAGGTTTTTTTAAGTTATTTTAAAAGTCCCATAGCAGGTTGCTGATTAAGCTTTTATTCTGACCTTTAGGCATTTAACAATAATTAGCATTTGAGGAAGATTGGCATCAGCTATCTATGCATAGCATCTAGAGAATCACCATTGTGCTTCTGCAGATGGCCTGCCTATCTGCAGCAACCAGGCGTGCCTAGGTTTGCACCTTGGTTCTTCTTTGCTAATGCATATCGAGCTGACAACCCCTCAATAAACCCCTTGGGGCTATGGCGCTTCTCTTTTTTTCTTAAGAGGACGTGTCATGCTGTGCAAACAGCATGCCAATCTGCACAGGTCCTGCATGCCTAGACCAACGCATTAAGTCCTCATTCAGCTGACCCTATGAATAACTTATGCCTTTAGGTCTTTGTTCTTAAGCTTAAGTTGTTCACCGTCACTGTGACTTTTCCAAGCAGGAAGATGGGGTAAAGTAAAGCAGGACAAGATAGAGTTTTCAGCAAAGAGGCTAAGAAAATGTTGTTGAAACATGTCTTGCGACATTGCGGCAAATGCAGTTTGGGGCCAGTGATCAAATAGGAGCCTCAATTGGGACCTGTGCCACAGATGTGGCAAATCCAGATCCTTTAACCCTCACTGCTGGGCTGGGGATCAAACCTGAGTTCTGGCACTGCAGAGATGTCGCTGATCCTGTTGGCCACAGCTGTAAATCCTTCTTATTTATTTTTGAATAAATTCTCTAAATTTTAGTATTTTAGTATTTTAGTATTTCTTTTAGTATTTTAGTATTTTATTTTAGTATTTAGTATTTTAGTATTTTATTTTAGTATTTTAGTATTTCTTTCACTAAATGGGGAAAATCACACTAGCAGTAGAATATATGGCTTAAGGGAAACCATAAATATTTTCATATTATCTATTACATAGATTGCAATATGCTTATCCAAGCTTTGAAAATATTCTCCTATTACAGCTGGCACAAATTCATTTTGATGCATTTATTTTTAAAAGTGTTTATATTACCATGTCATATTTTAAATTTTTGACATCTGCATTTCAGTAGAGTTCGTTTACTTTGTAATTTTATTTCGTAGATTTAAAATGAGTATATAGGAGTTCCCTTTGTGGCTGAGCAGTAATGAATCTGACTAGTATCCATGAGGATGTGGGTTGATCCCTGGCCTCACTCAGTGGGTTGAGGATCCAGCATTGTCAAGGAGTAGTATAGGTCTCAGAAGCAGCTCGGATACTATGTTGCTGTGGCAGTGGCATAGGCCTAAGCTGTAGCTCTTATTTGACCCCTAGCCTGGGAACTTCTATATACTGCAGGTGTGGCCCTAATAAAGCAAAATAAATAAATAAATAAATAAATAAATAAAGTGAATATATGTACTCAGAGAAGGAATCCATCCTACTTTAGTAAACTGCCAAAGTAATCTATGTTACACAAAAATTAAGGGCTCCTGATTTAAAGGAATCTACTAAAAAGAGCCTAATGGCCCAAGAGAAAAGCATGTGTTTATATTTTCAAAAATAAGTGGTTTTTTTTTTTTTTTTTTCTGTTTGGCTGGTTGATTGGGTTTCTTTTGACTGCATCTGTGGCATGCAAAAGTTCCTGTGACAGAGATTAAACCCATGCTATAGCCATGAAAATGCAGATCCAGATTCTTAACCTGCTAAGCCACCAGGGAAGTCTAGTGAGTTTTCTTTTAAGTATAATTTTCAATGATTATACACCTAACTCTGTTTTTTGATAAAGGGTTTGACAGAAGCTATAGTGGGCATTTTGTGGAAAATATCACTTTTAAATGTTATCAATATGTATTCTCACTCTAAATTCTCTATTTCTTCCCAAAGTTCTACTTCAAGAGTTATAATCTCTTTTCCCCAAAATTTATACTGGATAGTCTCATTTCCTTAGGTAATATTGAATTTCAGAAGATAAGTCCCATTTTTCACCCCATTTTTTCCTAAGGCTATATTCCTAACTTGAACACTAACCTCTAAATTAGCTTTCTCAGAGGATAACTGTAGTTTCCACACTGTAAAATGTTTTAAAATGAGTTGCAAGCTATAACAAATTCAACATGCCATGTTAACTTTCAAAATATTTCACTTTATTAGGATGCAAATATTAAAACATTTCCAAATAAAATATATATTAAAGTAGATGCTTCTTTCCCATTGAGAAAGTGATTGAAATAAAAGTAATAATGTATTCATTCATAATTGCATTCTAGAGATTGAAAACGTTGATAGAATTTTTATTTTAAAATATATCCTTTAGTTTATATCAGTGGTTCCCAAATAGGGTGACTTTGCCCTTCCTCAGAGAATATTTGTAATGACTAGAGATATTTTTAGTTGTCATGACTTAGTGATGCTAACTAACATCTGATGTGAAGAGGTCAAAAATGCTTCTGAATATTTTGCAACACATGGAAACAGCATCCTACAGCAAAGAATTGTCTTGCCCCTAAAGTTAACAATACTGAGATTGAAAAATTCTGGTTGATATGTTCTGAATCAATATAATGATGAGAAAATCAGTTAGAAGTCCCAATAAATTAACATACATTCCCTTATATGGAATGTCTATGAGCTCAAGAGCAAGCTTTCTCTCTCTTGTTTGCTCGCTCTCTCTCTCACTCTCTCTCTCTCTTTCTCTAAAGTCAAATTAACATTTATAGGCATGAATGTGCTTATGTGCTTCCCATAAAGAAAGACTTTCATCTATCATAGTGCTCCTTCAAATTACCATCCTATATCCTATCCATCACAGTCTTAAAACAGCTGTGCATTCCACTGTCTTTACACTTTTAACTCCCCTCTATCCACCTCTAAATTTTTCTACAATTCTAGATTGAACATTGATATTCCAATGAAAGTTTTCTTGCCAATATTAGCAAGCTTTTTTTAACTAAATCTAAAGGACATTTAAATTTATTTTTTGTCTTGCCTAACCATTGACTTTGTTTTTTCTTAATCAGGATCATACTATGTTTATTGAAGTATTTTCTAATCTGCCTTTCATGGTAGTACACCTTCCTAGATTTTTATTGACCTGAAACAAATAGATTGACCCATATTTCTCTAGTAAAAATGGGGATCAGCCAAGAATTGCAGTTTGGGTTGTGTAATTATGGTTAGCCATGAGAAAGTCTTCACATCGGCAGTGGAAGGAGAACATTTTACAGAAAGAAAAGGAACTAGGAAGGCTGTAATAAGCAGAGTCCATTGCTTATCATTGGTTGAGTCCTTACCAAGAAAGAAGAGTCTTTCTTCTTTCTGTTCGGCTCTACTATTTTTACAAGTGTGAAAGTTTCCCCTATGGTCTCTCCACTCTATTTAACTGAAATTTCTATTTATTAATTTTTACATGCTTCTTCTCTGCCTCTTACTCTGCATCTTCTTTCTCATGAGCAAATACATTGTTGACTTTTATAGAAGCTAGATGCATGCCTCTGCCTCTGTCATCGCGCCATAGCTATAGCACATGCTCTAGCGACTTCACATATCACTACCAGATGGATCCTAACCCCTATGTTGAGCTTTATTTTTTGTTTTAGAAATGGAACTGATTATCCAAACATCTACTTGCAACTTCAATATAAATATTTCCCAAAAAAACATGTACGCAGTGGGAAGTTTAATTTCCTGCCTGTGTTTTTCATCTTAATAAATGACATTGTGATCTGATCAATGATTTAAATCAAACATCTGGAAGATTATATTGAAACATACTCAATTTTTCACTCTCTCAACCTTATATCTAGGTAAGTACTGCCAATCAGACTTCCTAACATTCTGTCAAATCCGTATAATTTTCTACACTCCCCTTTGCTGTTACTTGGTCATTGCCCATCTACATTGCTTAATCTAGATTGCTTAATCTAACCCTATCTCTAACCCTAATCCTCTGAGTGCTATGTTTGCTGCCTTTGTACTTGAAAACTTTAATTGCTCTGTCTCATTATCAATGTCTTACTCCAGTTTACAAAGCCCCACATAATATAACCCTAATAGTTGTATTGCCTCAGTCCTTACCATCTCTGAACTCTATTCATTTACTTTGAATTTGTGATCAAAAAACAAACTCACATTCAGGTAGCTTTTTAAATATGTGCTTAAGTTTCCTCCATGTCTTTTCATACACCAAATAATTTGATCTCCAGAAGATCCGGTTTAGGTATCATACTTTATAATATGTATGTTACAGTGTGTGAATTTCTCTCACCTTAAACTTTTTACCGAAGCAAATATAATGCTATAATGCTAGTTATTAAATTATTTTAAAAGTTTTGTTTTTTATTGATTTTGCTTTTTAGGGCCATACCTGAAGCATATGGGAGTTTCCAGGCTAGGGGCTAAATCAGAGCTACAGCTGCAAGCAAATGCCACGGTCACAATGACACCAGATCCGAGCCATGTCTGTGACCTACACCACAGCTCACAGCAATGCCAGATCCTTAACTTATTAAGCGAGGCCAGGGATCAAACCTACATCTTCATGGATACTAGTTGGGTTCATCACCACTGAGCCACAAGAACTTCCTAAAAATACATATATTTTTTTCTCTCTAGAAAAGGTGCACCATTTGAAATGCTGGGCCATTAAGTTCCATATGACTTATTATCTCCTAGAACTCAAAGCCACTGTGGTGGACACAAAATCTCTTTTTCTCCTTAAAATTATCCATATCCTAATCCCTGGAACATGTGAATATGGAGCATTGCATGACAAAATGGACTTTGCAAATATAATTACAGTTACGAAGTTTGAGAATAGATTTTCTATCACAGTTTATCTGTATAGACCTGATATAATCTTAAGAGCCCTTAACAGAGAATTTTTTCCATCTGGAGAAAGAATAAATGTAACTGAAAAAGTCAGAGAGTGTCTAAGCAAAAGAAAAACATGTTACACTGCATCTGGTTTGAAGATGGAGGAGACAATATAATGTGAATTGTAATCTTAAGGACATAAGAGAGGCTTGAGGAAGGCCCCAGCAAGGAAAATGAAGATTTCATCCAGACAACCATAAGGAACTGAACCTCTTTAGCCATTTGAATAAGCCTAGAAATATATTCTTCCCTTAAGACTCCAGATATAAGTCTAAGTTAGCTAACAACTTGATTTCAAGCCTCTGAATCACAAAGTAGAGAAAATAATAGAGCAATACACTATACACTATACATTGTGTACCAAAAGCTGTAGTGATAGGAACTTTAAAAAGATGACATTGAGGAGTTCCTGTCTTGGCTCAGTGGTTAAGGAATCCGTCTAGGAACCATGAGGTTGTGGGTTCGATCCCTGCCCTTGCTCAGTGGGTTAAGGATCTGGAGTTGCCATGAGCTTTGGTGTAGGTTGCAGACATGGCTCAGATCCCGTATTACTGTGACCCTGGTATAGGCCAGCGGCTATAGCCCCTATTAAACCCCTAGCCTGGGAGCCTCCATATGTCACAGGAGCAGCCCTAGAAAAGGCAAGAAGACAAAAAAAAATGACATTGGGAAATAGTTGCTTTTGTGTTAATAACATTATTAAACATAAAAATATGTTGTAATCTTTATTTTTGCTAGGAAATATTTAGATTTAAAACTGAATGCTTATATTTAATCAAGCCCTATGAATTCATTTTGGTGGATGGAGCTCATTTCTTTGGAATCCTTGTCATGTAGTATTGATCTGGGTTTATTATTTGAGAAAAGAGAAGAAAGCTAAAGGATTTAACATGGTCTTTCTTACAAAAGTTGTCCCTAATTTTATGGCCCAGAAACATAACAGATGGATTTTTGGATTTGGCCAGTTACTAGCATATATATTCTAACTCTGAAGTCAAAAGCTGAAAAAAAAAAAAAAAAGCAATCAAACACTGGGTCTTAAATGGAATATCATAATAAAGTTGTACTTTGTCAAAAGTCTGTGTATCAATTGAACTTTATAAAACTCCATTATGACTGCTAGAACATCTTGGTATACCCTGTCTCCTAGAATAAATATAAGACCAAAGTCATTGCATAAACATCCTTAGAGCTCATTTTTCTCATATTTCCACAATTCCATTTAAGAAATCTAGTAGAAATAGTCACAGTTTATATGGAAACATATAACTTCCCAGAAGGTTACTTAAGCCTCATTCATTGAAGAATTAATGGATATGTGAAGGCTCAGGTCTAAAAATTAGATGATTATTATGTTGACTCAAGATATTGTTGGAATTTTCATAGTTATACACATCAGGAAAGACTTTAGATTGTCCCTTTACACTCTGTAATTAGAGGCACAGTGATGTGTTATTTAACATCATAAATGATAGTAGTTAAACAATTCTGAATTCATAGTATTTCAACTGTATCCATCTTGCTTCATACAAGTTTTGATTTCTGTCATTCCCAGAAAGTCTTTTTTGTCCAACTCAAATGTAATACCTTTCTACTATATTCCAAATCATTAGAAGGTATTGGAATTTTGCCAATGTATTTCTCAAGATTTTCACAAAAGGAGCACCCTTTATTGGACTTTATTAGATGACGCAGTCTAGGAATTTTTGGAAAGGTCCCCTTAAATAACATATGCCACCATTCTTACTAAAGATCCCAATAATTAAATGACCTTGTAATGCCATTAATCATGAGCCACTCGTGAGTCTATATTTTGGAAAAAATGGGGCAAAAGAATTAGGTGAAAACCTAGCAGACAAATAAATCACACTATAGTTTTTGGGATTATGTGCATAAATAAAATTTCAACCTAATTAAAAAGTCAAGTCCTTCTATATTTGGTCTTAGAATATACTCTTGCATATATATCAATGAAATATCAATATCATATATATATATCAATGAAATTAGTAAAGATTTGTAATTTTATTCTGTCAAATGCTTGTCCTACAGTGTGGTTTTACAGTTATGTAACACTTGTATATTGAGAAGTTGTGTGTTTTTGGGAAGGTGCAAAAGGCAAAGGACTACCCCTTTCAAAGAAGTGATGGTGCATTTATTCAAGGATGGTTTTGAAACATGTTCCTCAAATAGGCAGGAGAGATGCTGGTTATCACATATAGTTCAGTTGGGATGGGCATCTGGAGTAACTGCCATATTCTGAGGTCCCCTTCCCATCCCCATGATTAGTATAAGAATCTCTTACATGCTCTTATTTTCACGCAGCTTCCCTGATAAGAATGTGCTTTTAAATGTTCTTATTCTTAACTCTTGGATTAAAATTGATGTTTTATTTTCAGCTATCTCAGCCCTGTGGCTACAACTAACACATTCTTTTAGAACTGTCCTAGAAAGCCCCTGGGCTTTAGTATGCATTCATCCAAGACTATAAGGATTCCAGGCTGTCATTCTCCTTCTTACACTCTCCAGTGCTTTTCAAAAATGCCATTTCATGTTGCAGACCCAGATTTCCACATGATCTATTCTACAACAGCTGACACAGAATTTCCCCCAAAGCTTGACTCCAATAGTGACTTGATTCTAGGTGAGCCCAGAAAATAATTTAATGATCTGCTTCATTTCTTAAGTCAAACTACTGATTAAGCTTGATAACAAGTCCCAGATTCTCTCCATTTCCCAGGGGCTCCAGTGCCTGCACTTCTCTCTGTGACTTTGTTTTTATACTAATAAATGTAACAGATACAAACACACACACAACATTTGTATTTCTTAGAGGAAATAATTCATGTTAAGAGTATCACTGGGAGAAAAATGTCATAGTAAAGGTTGAAGCAAGAGAGAGATCGAAGGTAAGAAAATGTGTGTGGGCATTGTACTGAAAAATGTCTTTATTAGGTCAAAAATGCCAATTACGGAAAATACTGCAGTAAATTGAATACAGTTTTCTTTGTAAAAGGAAAAGAAATGGATGATACCAGTGATGCAAATAGTGAAGGACCTTAGAATAGCCAACCCTCCATAAAACCAATGACAACTCTAGAGAATTATCAACATAAAAAACCTTTTCCACAATTCTAGAAATTAGCCATCTGAGGGGTATTTGGATGGATACATATGGATAGATATGGATAGATAGATCCATATGGATATGGATATCCATATGGATAGATAGATATGGATACATATGGATAGATGTTTATATGGATACATACATATAAACATCTATCTATCTATCTATCTATCTATCTATCTATCATCTATCTATCTATCTAGATCTAAACACCAGTATGCACACAAAGTGACCTAAGTGACATTTTAATGAGGCTTATTTCCATCACTGTCACACCTAGTCTTACAGGGACCTTGAAACTCAAAAGCCTTGCAACCACAGTATCTAGTGAAACCCAGCAGCCTAGCAAACACTGAAAGAGACAACATGGGTTTTGAACTGTACGAATTCCCTGTATGTGGAGGATTTTTACATTATCTGACTTGCCTGGCAGTTCCTGGGAAGGCCATACCCACAGAATTTGTCTATTTGACCCGACTCACAAAACTTGCTCACTTTGAACATATTTCTGGAAAATTTTCAAAAATAATCAGTAACCATTGCTGAGCATCACAGCTGCCCAAATGCATAAAAACAATTGGGCAAACAAGAGCTGACCAAAAACGCAAAAGAAAAGCTGGGGATTAGCATATATATATTTGGAGCGTTGAAAAGGTCTGACATATTCTTGAAATCTCAAATGTCACACATATGTGTAGGGCTGTGTACATGCCTGGGATAGACTTTAAATGTTTCTAATCTCTCAATTCTGGCCAACTATGAGGCTTTGCTCAAGCAGGAAGTAAAAGCCAAGGCATAGTTTTAAACTTCCCACAGAATGTTGAAGATACGCTTCCAAATAAACAAAGATCTCCCTGGCAAAGCATGGGAGATTTATTGTTTCAAGGACTTTAAGGAAATCTATGACCAGTCATTAGAGATTGAATACAAAGCTCTTTAAGCACAGGCTTCAATAGCCACAAAACAAGAATACATAATTCATAGGTTAGTTAAGAAAACTTACCAAATAAGCAAATAACAAACCCTGTGGGAGGGGATTCAATTGCTACAGTTACTTTATTATTTTACTTGAAAAGTTCAGTTTTCAATGAAAAATTGTAATGCTTACAAAGAAACAAGGGACTATGGTTCATACACTGGAAAAGCTGTCTATAGGAACTGCCCCTGAGGAAGTGGGCCTTGAATTTACTATGCAAAGATTTTAAATGAGTCATTTAAAATATTTTGAAAGAATAAAGAAACTCATGACTGAAGAACTAGACCTATAATAAGTAAAGAGTCTAAATTGATAAATAAAACAATTCCTACACACACACACAAAAAAAAAACGTTCTAGACCAGTGGCTTAATTGGTAAATTCTAGTAAATATTTAAAGATAAACTAAGACTAATCTTTCATACAAACTTCCAAAAAGTAAAAGACTATTATGCCAAAACCAGAAGATAGTCTAAGAAAACTACTGACCAGTATTCTTTCTAAGTGCAGATGCAAAATCCTAAGTAAAAAAATAGCAAATATAAGAGTTCCCTAGTAGCTCAACAGGTTAAGGATTTCAGTGTTAGTGCTGTGGCTCAGTTTTTTGGTGTGCTGTGGGTTTGAACTCTGGCCCAGTAGTTACTGCATGCATAGCTAAAAAAAAAAAAAAGAGAGAGAGAAAAAGGCAAATGTAAAAAATCATTAATATGTAAAATTGGTTTAAACATCTTAACCAGGAAGTATTTATCCCAGAAATGCAAAGTTGGTTCAACATATGAAAATCAATTTAATACTCTATATTAACAAAACAAAATATAGCATAATGTTATCACATTAATAAAAACAAAGGAAATTTTATCTCAATAGAAAAAAGCATTTGACAAAATTCAATACATTTTCACAATAAACAGATATTCAAAAAATATTGAATGGGAATAGAAGGGAATGTTCTTAACCTGATATAGGGCATCTAGGGAAAAAAAAACATCAACACACTTCATGGTGAAAGATTGATAGTTTTCCCTGTTGATCATGAACAAGAAGTCCTCTCTCCATTCCTATTTGACATTGGAGTGGGTGTTACAGATACCAGTAACATATCTTTTCAAATCCACCTCTGATTTTATTACCTTTCGTATTTCACTGGAGTTTCCTCATGCTTCATTTGGAATATATCCTTTCTTATCTTCTCATCATTGTTCATATATTTTCCCATAGGTAGGTAGCTGTAAAAATATCAAGTACTAACTATGTATATTCAAAAACCCATGTAAATGGTATCTTTTTACATAAATTTTTCAATAAATGTATTTACTTAATATGTGTATATTTATACTTGTTAATACATACACATCAGGTTAATTTTCATTCCTCTGTAGTCTTCATTTTTATATATCATATATGCTTAACTTTATTCCTATTCATGGATAATATTTCAAATACGAACTCAACTATATACACTTATATGGTCATCTTTGTACATATAGGTAACACAGGACACACACAGGCACCTAGAAATTCAGAGGTGAAGGGCATGGCCATTGCTACATTTACTAATAGTGACATCTTATTCTTCACCACACATGATTTTACTGACCTATGCTTCCACCAAGAGTGTGTGAGAGATAAAATTCTTTTTTCTTTGTCTTTGAAATCTTATTGTGGATAATATAAACATGACTTATGTTTACTTGAATTACTTCCTGGAAATACAATTTTCAGATGACTCTTGTAGGGGAGAAAATTTGCCTTGAGTTATAAACAATCAAGGCTCAAAAAATTCAGGAAGAACTTCAATCTTCCCCCCAAAGGCCTAAAAGAATATAGACAGAGGACCTGTTCCAGGAAAGGAGACATCACCATGGATAGCTCTAGTATGAGTTAGGTGTATAGACAAAGAGAAACCTAGTGAAGTCTGTTTGTTGAAATTCCTGTGTCCCATTGTCTGGACATGGCCCAGTAAATAGTTATGTAACAATTTTTTGCTTTACCATCTCCATGTCAGTTTACTTCTTCACTTCTGAAGTCCCAAATCACTACCCCCAACAACCTTTTTTTCTTCAGCTTAAGATGGTGTTTAAGGTGAGGATTTCAGTCATTTTGGTGAGTTTCTCAGTCCTTCTGGGTGTCTCATGTACACGTTATTAAAGTTTTGTTTGATTTTCTACTGTTATTCTGTCTCATTTCAATTTAGTTCTTATGCCAGCCAGAAGAACCTAGAAGGGTAGCAGAAAATTTCTTCTTCCCCAATACTCTAATGCTCAAAGTTTATCTAGTGAACAAACATGTGAAAATAGATACCTGCATATATTTAGAAATGTGACATTCAACCCTTTAAATCCATTAGCAATTCAAACATAGGATAAAAACATCACATAATATAACAAAGGAAAAATATCTATTCAGATATCATGCTCTGGTACAAGATAATCTTCAAATCATTGTGGTTTGGATCTATCTGGTTCACAAATCTTCAGTAATTTTGTTCAGTAATTTTACAGTGTAAAATTGTTTAAATGGCAACAATCTCATGACTATACTGTGTGTAACAACTATGATAACACATAGTCTCAGGACTTGCACACAGCTGGGGCTCAAGGGACATTGTTTTATTTCTCCTTTTGTGTCTATTAGCAATTATTTTAGCCTGGTGACAATTTTTATAGATTTTTCCTAAATCATACAACTGAATATTAATTTCAAAATAAAAAAATATTGTTATAATTCTGAAAAACATGGTCAACCTTGTGACACGAGAAATTTCTGATATTACAACAGATTAGAAATATGAATAGAATGAATATCCATTTACCCACCAAGTGACTCCAACAATTACCAGTTGACAGAAATATTATTCCATCTACACTGCACCCAATATCCCACTTAACTTGTGGGAATTCCAAAAGTCAACCTATATTTTTGATAAGTACTTTTGATATCTATCTTTAAGAGATAAAATTCCTCCCCCAATAAAAACATAGATTATCACACAAAAATAATTGACAATGATTTATTTAAATGATCAATTAGTGTTAAAATATTCCCTCTGGTCACATAAACATTTTTTACTGTTACCTGTTTGAATCAGAAGCCAAATATGGTCTAAGCCCTTAGTCACTTAATCAGTCTCCTTAGTCTTCTAACTGTATATTCTGTTACATGATTTTCCTTGAAAAGTATTTACTAACAAAATTGGATTGATTGTCCTCAAGAGTTCCCCACAGTCTGCATTTTGCTAATCTAATTCCCATTGTGTCATTTAATATTTCCCTTTAATCTCCATGTTTCTGTAAATTTGTTGTGATACAATCACACTCAGGCTTAATATTTGGCAGAACAACTCTTTAGGTAACATCCTGCTTATTTCTTCCTCTTTTTCCTTCCTCACTTCTTCCCTTTCTCTGTTAGACTCTTTATTTTTCTCCCCTTTTCCTCTCTCTCACCAATTCTCTCTTTATTTTCTCTTTGTTGTTGAAAGATGCCTAAATATTCGCAATCATTTTATCCCATCTTCTTTATTACCTGGAATAATTCTATATGGAAAATGAATGGCCTCACTAACTACTTGGTTACTCTGAATTATTATTCATATAGTAGAGTACAGTATTTGTTTAACTCATGGCCTATCTATGAGATTCAAAGTAAAAGATAATGGGTTTTCTAGCTTCTTCAAAGTTAAACAATAAGTTTTTTCTTGTTCTCATATTTAAGTATATTTGATATGCATTAATTCATTGTACTCATTATTCACATTGAAATGCATTTTTTCCAACTTTCGCCCAGGGGAGCTTTGCTCAGATGATGCCTGAGTCATTTTGACATGCCTCAGCAGCCTTTGAAAGCTTCCTTGCTTTCTTAAATAAGGTGTCATTTCTTGACTCTGCAATAATTGTTAACCCAAGTCTTGGAAAGTCTGAGTTCTGGGAAGTTTAGACACCACAATCTGGATACCAGTGAGGATTTCCCAAGGTCGAAATAGGAAGAAAGTGTGCTTTGTAAAAAAATAGAAACAGTCTATGTTCATAATTGAATTCTAATTCTAGTTCATGGTAATAAGTTTTTACTTAGTATTTGATCTTATACCAATATCACCTTTCTCCCATGAATACAAACCTCAGTTTTCAGTATGTTTACTCATTTTCTTTATTCCATAATATTTATATTACAGTTTCAACATAACAAGGCACCTACCCTCAACAAAATAATTACTAAAAAAATTTTATTATCTTAGAATTTATTTTCTTAAGTTATATTCCATTAGAGATATTTTGTCAAATTACTGTGTTTTAAAGTCACTGTGTAATGTTCATTTCTATATTTTCCTGCTATCTGGATTTACAACAGTATCTAATTGTTAGAATGAATTATTATTTTTTTTAACTTTAGATGTTTTTTGAAAATTAATTTTTAAAATGTATTTAAAATACTTACGTGGATTCACAGCCAATACAAAAAAAAAAATATATATATATATATATTATGGAGTTCCCCTGGTAATGCAGTGGGTTAAGATCCAGTGTTGTCACTACAGGGGCTCAGGGTACTGCTCTGGTATGGGGTTTGATCTATGGCCTGGGAACTTCCACATATTGTGGATGTGGCCAAACAAAATTTTTTTTTAAATATCTGAACTTTAATCTCTATTCTCTATCCATCCACTCTATACCATATTACCCTCTCTGTACCATTATTTTAATTTACATTTTATATTTGTGTTTTCTATGTAATGAGTAGGATTCTATTCACATTGAATTTACATTTTGTAACTTATGATGAATATGGTTAGAGGTACTAACAGAGAGATAATATTTATTCCATTTTATAGCTTCTTTGTGTCTACTGTGTGGCCATAACAGAACCATTGAACTATTCTCCTCTTAATGGATACTCAAGCTGTTTTAAATATTTTGCTATTATTATTATAATAAATAGCCTTGCACATGTATTTTTCTTTTCATTTTTTAGTGGTGTGTATTTAAGTTAGCTTTCTAGAAGTGTCTTGCTGAGCCAAATAATACATATTTAATTTTATACTTTTGTATTTTTATATTCCATATACAGTTCATGCTAGGTGTTTGATTTTTATTTTTTCTCTCATAAATGGGTATCCTCTTCCAATATAACATCAAATTCTTTTTTTTTTCCTGTATATATTTAGGCTACTAACTTTATGTATTAATTTTCTAAACGTTGATTTACTAAATTTTCTTTTCTGGTATAGTGCTATTTCAGTTGATAATCATGGGTTTTCCACATATATGATCAGATCAACTGTTAGTTTAGACTTGTTTACCTCTGATTTTCCAGTGTTATATGTTTTCTACTTGTTATCTACCTGTGTTTTCTAGTCTAATTTACCACATTATTAGATAGTAGAAGGGGTATGGGGCAATTTTTTTCTTGATCTATAATACAAAGGGAATTTCAGTATAGTTCCTTATAAAATAAGATGCTCTTAACTGGACTGAGAAATATCTGTGTGCATTTTTTAAAGTGAGTTTTAAACATGAATAATTATGTTTTTTGTTAAATGTCTTACTCGTTATGGAGATGACAGTACTTTTTTCTTAGCTTTATTAAATAATAGATTATATTAAAGGTGTCACAACTGTGTTCTTAAAATAAACTACCATTGGCTGTGATCTATTTATTTTAAAATGCCTTCGATTTTAATATTTTATTTATTTTTAATTGATAATCATAAATGATATTAGAATTTATTATTTTTTTCTGGAGCAGCATTTGTTGGGTTTTGACCTAAATGTTATATTTGCTTCAGAGAAATATTTTAAAAGTTTTCTTTTATGATTTATGTAATACATAATTTCATCTTGTTTTGGGTCATTTTTCAAATCTTCTGTCCTGAAATCATCTCATTTCTGAATTTTTCTAATGTTGGGGGATGATATATTTTCAGGTACCTTTCATTTTCCTAGTTGTATCATCTTACTTTAGCTCTGCTTTCCACAGCTATGCTCTTTCCAAGGCAGTTTATCGATGCCATTTAGAAAAGGCCTTTCCCAATAATCCCCAGGCCTTTGCTTTCCTTTTCTGAGAAAACAGGTGTTTTCTGGTGCTGGTGCCTTGAACAACTGCCCACCTTGGTCTGATGATGCTGCTATACACATGGGTGACACTCAAAATAGTGGTCTGTGTGAATGTCATAAATGGGGAAGAGAGGAAGATGAGGAGAGCTGGGTCTGTGTGTGGAACCTGGGCAAGGTGAGTGGGCCCCATGTACGCTCTGCTCCAGTGTCTGTTGGTGTGGCTGAAGCCCAGGTCAGGTAGGTGGTAAATTTGGAGATCCTGATAGAGAAGCCCTTATGCCAAAGAAATATGTGGAGGATCCCAGGGCAAGAGTCCAGGGAAGACTCAGGGTGGGTGTGTATATCTGTGCAGTATGTATGCAGCAGCCTAAGAGGTGAGAACACAAATGTGCAGAAGGGCTTGGGTGACTATGTCTCGCCTCCTTCAAAGACACTATTGGTCAGAATGTAAATTGGTGAGGCCACTATGGAGAAGAGTATGGTGTTTCTTTAAAAAAACTAAATATGAAACTACAATATGATCCAGCATTTCCACTCCTGGGCATATATCTGGAGAAAACCATAATTCAAAAAGAAACAGCCACCCCTATGTTCATTGCAGCACTATTTACAATAGCCAAGGCATGGAAACAACCTAAATGTCCATCAGCAGATGAATGTATAAGATGAATGTATGAAGTGAATGGAATGTTACTCAGCTAGATAAAGAATGAAATAATGCTATCTTCAGCAGCTGGATGCAACTGAAGATTATCATACTAAGTGAAATATGTCAGGTAGAGAAAGACAAGCACTTCATATCACTTATATATGAAATCTAATAAAAATGATACAAAATAAATTATTTATGAAATAGAAACAAACTCAAAGACATGAAAATCAAACTTATGGTTACCAAAGGAGAAACCATGGCAGGGAGGGATACATTGGGAAGATGGGATTAACACACAAACACTACTATATATAAAATAAATAATTAACCTGGACTTACTGTATAAAAGAGAGAGGTCTACTCAATGTTCTATAATAATCTATATGGGAAAAAATAATGAATATATGTATTAAACATGAGTATATGCATAACTGATTCACTTTGCTGTACACCTGAAACTAATACAACATTGTAAGTCAACTATACTCCAATAAAATTAAAAATACAATTAAAAAATAAAAAGATTTGCATGCCTGAGCCCCTTCCTTCCTGAGGCTGAGGGACCACACTGGGGAGTGGGAATGAAGCTGAGGTGTGGATGGGAAGGAACTCAACAGAAACTAGTTTAAGGCTCAGAGTCCACATCACATGAGGAGAGGTATCAAGGGGGCTGACTGGCCTGTCACAGTCTTCAGAGCTATTGGGGTGATAGTTCTTTGGGGACAGAGAGGATCCTCCAGAGAAGGAGGCAGGAGGCTAGGTGGTAGATCTGTGCTGCTAGATCCAGGACCAGGAAGCCAGGCTGGACTGCAGCTCCCATTCCCCTTCTGTCAGCAATGGCAGCCAGTTTCCACATGATGTTCCTTTTGACCAAGAGTGCCTTAACATTCCCTTCTAATAGACTAAACTTCAGACAGGCTTCTTCCCGCCTTGAGGTCTCTGCCTTCCTGCTCCCTCTGGCCCTTATAGATTCCAGATGGCCTCTGTCCACAGTGGTCCCTCCCTCCCCTCTCCATTTTTAGAGCATTCCCTTCAGAAAACTTCTAACTGTAAAATGTTTGCCATCCCTTTGAAGTGTAAATCTTTTCCAAAATCTGTTGCCAATTTAACAACTCAGCTTGTCTTTCTCAAGGAACTGGGAGTCATCACTTTGAAATGTGATCAAGGAAGATATCTCCCCATCTCCTAATTTTTATGGGGGGATATAAGCTTAATTTCAGTGAGCACCTTGTTCCAAGTTATAAAGCTGACTGCATCATGAAGAAAAGATAAAGTTTGCTTTTCCCTTGGGGAATGTCAATCAGCAAATATTGACATACCACAATTCTCCACCTGCAGCCATTAAAAATTATCTGGCCCTCTAATTCCAAGGAGTTGAGTTCAGACAATGTTCTGGTCTCTCCCCACCCCCAGCCCTCTCATTGCAATAGCTTTAAATAAAGTGTCCCTTGCCTGTTAAACAAGGTCCTCTGCCTTTTTTTTTCCTTTGACAGTTTCCACCTTTCTTCTGCATTGTAGGCAGATTCTTGTCATCAGCCTTCATTGTCCATTGGAAACTTATTCTGCTTCTCAGTCTTCATTTCTTACAATAACTTTATAAAAAAACACAACTGCAGTCTTTTTCTGTATCTTACGTTCAGGTGATATGAATTATTTTGCACTTTCAACAGGGCTTGGAGAACAGAATTGCTCTCCTAGCTTCAGGGACTCAGAATTTGCTTTTCAATTGTTTTAAGATGTGATAAAAAAATATGTTTTAGCACTTTTCGCTATTTGCCTTCTCTGATGCACTTTCTCACTTTTTATCTGTTCCATCTCCCTTCTTTCCCCTGTTGTCTCTGTCCCATCAAATTTAGATTGTACTCCTAACAGTATCTCTTCAAGACAGTATTTTGTCCTCAAAGGGAGATTTTCTTGCTTGTTTTAGGAATTCATACTCCAAGTTTTGCTCTTTCCAAACCTCTGGTTCTACTTTTCAACACCTTCAAATTAGAACTTGCAAAATTCTGTCCATTTTAGTCATGTGCTCAGATTATGCCACATGTTTTCAGTGACAACCTGTTAGAAATGTTCTTTTCTGTCCTTAAGGCCATTTGGGTCCTGTTGCTGTCTTTTTCTTTCCCCTCGCAAAGTATGTGATATTACTCAAATCTTTAATTGAAGGAGAATTGTGCATACCACATATTATTTTATGATTCCTGGGTGTTATAATGTGAGTTGTGTTCCCCTAAAAAAATATTGAAGAATTGTGACTGTGACATTATTTGGAAAAAAATTGTTATAGGCTTTAAATTCTCTTCAAGGAGATTAAACCCCAAAGCCTCTGGCCAGTCTCATTGTAATGCCCCTTTCCAGAACTTCACCAGCCTGGGCTGCTCACTCTCTGCTAGAGGAGGAATGTCACCCATTCCTCACCCTGTCACCATATAACCTGTTTCCTATGAAAATAAGGTATCCTGCCCAAGACCAATCAGGTCAATTTGGGTCTCCTCTCAGGTCCTGCTGCATGCATGCGAGTTGTCTCTCTCCCTCTCTGAAAATGTTACTTTCACTTTAATAAATTTATATAACATCTGCCTTTCCAGTGCTTTGCTGTGGCAAGATGGGGACCGAGGAAACTGTGACTATGTAAAAATGACACGGTTGTTAGGGTGGGCCCTAATCCAGTATGGCTGCTGTCCTTACAGAAAGGAGAATTGTAGACAGACACAGACACACAAACACACAAACACATATAGAATACCACATGAATAGGCACAGGGAGAAAATAGCCATCAACAAATCAGGATGACTGTGATTACCAGAAGCTTCCAAAGCTTAGAGAGGGGTCTGGAATAGATCCTTCCACATGGCACTAAAGAGTTTTGTACATGTCTGAATATATAAATATCACCTCAAGTCACAAACATTTTATTCATCAGCTATTACTTATGGGAGGTGGCATTATCAGACACAATGTAATTAGAAAATATTCCAATGCTATGGAATATTCAATCACACGAGTACTATAATTATAAAGCCATCTTTACTATAAAACCTATTTACTTGCTGCTTATCCATTACTATTTATATTGGAGTTAGGAGACATTGTCAAAAATAGGCAAAGTCATGGTTGAGCATAGATAGACTAGAATATACAAATCCTGGTCAATGTTGAACTTAACCTGGGTGGAGTCAAAAGTGTGAGATGAAACACTGAAAATAGAAAATAACTTCTTGTCCACAACCTATGGAACTGCTTCAGGTCTTTATTACACATCAATTCAACAATATTTATTAAACTGATATATTCCCTTTCACTTGAAATTATTAAAAGACACTAGCCACATGGAAAAACTGTCATTATAAGGGTGAATGATTTAAAATTTTAATGATATGAGAGCATTTCTAAATGTCATTTCCCAAATACCTTAAGTAAATAAAACATGTAAAATATTTGGTTATGTTTGATATTACATGAAAGATATCACCGAAGAATTATTTTTAATTTTGATATATGTATAATGCTAAATAAATTAGTGAATTACAATTTTTAGTTTTGTACTCAAATAATTCTAATGAAATTTGCTATGAGATTTATAAATGTATTAATTAGGATAAACTTTTTTTCTTTCTTTTTTCTTTTAATAGGGCCTCACCTGTGGCATATGGAAGTTCCCAGGCTATGGGTCAAATCGGACCTGCAGCTGCAGGCCTATGCCATAGACACAGTAATGCCAGATCTGAGCCACATCTGAAAACTATGCTGCAGATTGTGGCAAAGCCGGATCCTTAACCCACTGAGCAAGCATTGAACCCACATACTCATGGATACTGTGTAAGATTCTTAATCTGCTGAGCCACAACAGGAACTCCCAGATAAAAATTTTTATAAAGGACAGAATTTTACAAACAGATTAAAACATTACAAGGGGAATATTTGGTATTTATAATCATTCTTTGAAGGTTCCTTCATGATCATAGGTGATCCCAGCCTTGGTGGTTGGTAACTCAGATCTCTACTGAGAGAAAACAGATTTTGAAGCATAGCTGATTTTTCTAAATATACAGTTTTTGTTGTTGTTGTTGTTAACAAATACTAGATCTTTATTCTCTAAGGACATGGATGAAATTACAGTATGTAACAGACGACTCAGGTTAGTCATTTCAAATATAAATTTACCATCTGGTTAAACAATCGTGGTAAGTATCTTTTAATGATGATCTTAAAGTTTTGGGTTAGTCGTCTATGTTGTAAATAATTTGAAACACTTTTTAGCTATAAAATTTCTAACTACTTTCCACTTCCATGGTATGGTAGAATAAGCATAGAATTTTTTGGAAGGTTTCTTTCTTTCTTTCTTTTCTTTCTTTTCTTTCTTTTCTTTCTTTCTTTTCTTTCTTTCTTTCTTTCTTTCTTTTTCATTTAATGAACTTACTTACAAGACCAAAACAAACTAATAAACATAGGAAACAAACTTATGGTTACCAAAGGGGAAAAAGTGGAGAGGGATAAATTAGGAGTAGAAAATTAACTGATACACACTACTATATATAAAATAGATGACAACAAGAATTTATTATATAGCAGAGGGAACCATATACAAAATCTTATAATAGCCCATAAGGGAAAATTATCTGAATAAGTGTAGACTTTTAATATACCATTAAAATCAGCTTGTATCCTGTATGATCTCAAAATTCTGTCTGTGGATTGCAGCTGGCACTAAAAGCTTTGTGATATGGAATGAAAGGGGTTTGCAGTTTGTAGAGGCCTATATGATTCAGTAATTCTTATTTTATATACATTTCAGTCATTAAATGAAACACATAATAATTTTTTTTTTTTTTGCTTATTATTTCGGGCTAAACCTGTGGCGAAAGGAAGTTCCCAGGCTAGGGGTCGAATCAGAGCTATAGCTGGTGGCCTGCACCACAGCCACAGCAATGTGGGATCTGAGCTGAGTCTGCAACATACACCACAACTCACAGCAACACCAGATCCTTAACCCACTGAGCTAGGCCAGGGATTGAACCTGGGTCCTCATGGATACTAGTTGGATTCATTACCACTGAGCCATGGCAGGAACTCCGTTAGCCACAACGGGAACTCCAAAGCACATAATAATTTTCTTAAGAATCCTATAATGATAACACATTCTGAAAGGTGGCTCATATCCTAAAATAACTATACTGTTTAATTGATCTTGAACTAGTATAATTCATACTAATGTTTATATTTATTAGAGTACTTTTGTTGTTGTTATTTGCATATTATAACTCCAACTCACAAAGACGGATCAAGGATGCATAAATACTTAAAGATAGAATAAAATTAGTGATGGTAAGAATAACATAAATGGAAAATGGTCAACAGAAGCTCAGTGTCTACTGAAATAGTGAAGTCTGTGGCTCCAAAAAGTTGTCAAGTCACCTGAAAAATAAAAATGTGAGCATAGACATGATTATAAAGGCATAGAGAAAAAGAAGTTAATTGAGCTGGAGATCCATTTGCTCCAGATCCCAGTGCATTTTCTTGGCAGCCATGCAAATAGAGACAAGAAACCATTAAAATTTCATATCATTTTCAAAACAGTATTTCCTGCTGCTTTCTAAGAAAGCAATTCTAGTTTTACATAGAATAAGCACAAAATAACACTTGCAAATTTAAAATTGATGAACTATATATCTAAAAGTAAAGAAAGACCATAAATACTGAAGCATCATGCAAAGTTGCATTCCTGGTTTAGGAAAAACATTATATTGCACTTGCTTTAAAGTGTGTAAAAAATAGCTGCAGATGTTATGACAAATATCAGGCACTGAGAAAAAGCAGTGTGAGCTGTTGGCAAAACTCTTTTATCAAACAACATGTTGGGCATCACCCAACTACTATCACATTTGTCTGCAGATTTTTTGTTTTACACTTGGATTAAACCGATTATGTGCAGGGTATGAATCCGTTTTTGGCACTTTGGTTTTGCATATACAAAAAAGACATGGTCACCAGATTTTGAGCTATTCATGTTAAAGTACTATAGGACTAGGATGCAATGTTCACTTAGGTAATTATGAACTTCATGTCGGGTACGAAAAATAAAATGCTTATGAGGATCAATATCTATGGGATTATACTTTGCATACAGCTGATACGAAATTATACATATACACACTCTTTTAGTCAGAGAGTAATGACAATTAATAACAGAATGACTTATTTCTCTTGATTTTCTTTGAATGAATTACTCATTTTAGAAGTCTTTGCTTTCAGTTTACTTAAAATTTGTAGCCTGAGTATATGGTAAATTTAATTAGATAAATAACGGGTACAGGAAGCATGCAGATTATTACAGCTGCCTAAGGATGATGAGAGCTTCAATTACTGCTGCTCTCTGAATTCAAGTTTACTCATCTCTATATTGAGATAACATTAAAAATTAATAGGTTACTCTGAGAAATGAAATGTATATATAGTGTCTAAATAGTACAATAAGAAATCTCCTGATAATAAAAGTTCATACACCTATTTTTGTCTATATCTACATACATATATATATATTTTTTTCTCTTTATGGTTGTACCTGTGGCATATGGTAGTTCCTGGGCCTGAGGTCAAAAGAAGCCCCAGCTGCAGCCTACAACACAGCCACAGCAACAGTGTATCCAGGGTGCATCTGCAGCCTATCCAACAGCTTGCAGCAATGTGGGATCCTAGACCCAACTGAGTCCAGGGATCTAACCCATATCCTCATGAGGACGACCTCAGGTGCTTAATGGGCTGAGCCCCAAAGAGACCTCCTATACATAGATATATAAATTGCATATATATAATGCATGTGTAATTTATTCACATATTCATATATTGAGGTTTTTTAGAGGGAGTGCGCAAAGTCAGAGGTCAGGGAGATGGTCACGCCTTCAAAAATTACACCAAACCACACACTCCACTCTCTTCATAAGAAAGGCCTTTTTCTTCTTTCTCCTTATTTTAACCTTGAATTTTTTTTCTGTATAGTTCTAAAGACTATAATTTGAAAGATACTTCTAGTGCTTGAAAAGGATTAGGAAAATGCTATTAAAGAGATTGAAAACTATAAACAGGAGCTAGGTGAGATATAAAGTTTAGTAAAATGGAATCTTTGAGTCTAAAAACATTTTTGAGAATGTTTGAACACTGCATGTTAAAGTAATACAGCTTCTCCTTGATATATATTAATATGGCCACCAAAATAGAAATGGGTACATGTACTGTACACAAAAATATTGCAAATTAATTAATATGCTTGAGCTACATATCACTGTGCATTGTTAATATAAAATATAACTACTGGCTAAAAATTTTAAATTGTGTGTAGCTTAAATATTTGACTAAATGAATTATTTTCATTTATATCTAATATTTTAACCTCTATTTGATATATTTGCCATGTATGCCAGCACATTCATTAATCTTAATATAATAATTCAATATGAAGTTTTGTTCACAGAAGTTTATGAACTTACTTGTAATTGATCTTATTATGGGAGATCAAAATTTAATAGAAAAATACAATTTTTCTTCCTAAAACATAGAGATCTATTTTAAAAATCCTATTAGTGCTTTAAAATAAAGCAAATCATCAAAATATAAAATACATTATATTGTGACAAAACCAAATTAGTATAAAAATCTAATTAATTTAGACATAAAATTATTTATCTTTTAGTATCATCTTATAGATAACTCTCAAATGAATAAATAGTCTCAAGTTTATCTATGTATTGAAACTTTAGTTTTGTTAGCATTTTGTTAATTATTGCCAAAATACTTCCTGGTTTGAATTAAAGAATTTTGTGTGCTTAGACAATTCTCTTTGAAAATACTCATAAAATATATGTAATCTTTAAGTGGTAATAATAATAATAGCTTGTGCACCTTAAAATTGTTATTAAATATAATTAATGAGTAATATTATTAAAAATATGTCTGCTGTCCTAAAATGATACTAGGTCAGATAAATTCACATTCCTGTATCAGTAATTTTCCCAGGAAAACTATTTTTAATGGTCTAGGCCACTATTCATCTGTCTTTTTGTAATGAAATATTTGGTCCATGTTCAACAATCTACTAAAACAATTGAAGCATGTAGGGCTTTAATTATATATAGACTGATTTGATTATAATACTGAAGTTGCAATGAAAGTACACATACTTGAAATGCTAAACTTATGACATGCTTTTGATGGAATTTCAATAGAAAGTTCCAGTGAATCTAAAAACCCTTATGTCTTGCTCATTGCAAGAGACTCAGAACAAATATCCCATGTTCAACTAATATATTCTTCTCATTATTTTATTATTTCAGAAGAGAAATGGGAAGGAGTATTAGAAAAGTGAATATCAAGCCACTGTACCCCTTCTTAAGTGATTCCTTTTTTTTTAACTATAGAAGTGTACCCTAAGATGTATTATGTGGAAAATACCCATATAATCTGGGAACTATAGAGCATGGTTACAATCAGAATTTACTCAAGGCTTCCATATTATTTCCTAAATAAGAATACTTGGGATGCACTAATTTCCTTTCATAATGATGCAGCAAAAATCAGTAGAAAAGGAATTCAATGCAATGGCATAGCTCTCAGTGATTGGCAAGTCTGCCTCAGAGGTAAGATTTATGGTTGTGCAGAATCTATAAAACATGGGTTTAACCATGTGTCATGATGTTAAACATCAGTGTATTTAACTAATTTGATATTTATACTGTTGCTCTCAGATTATGATTTCTATGTCTCTTCTTGGCTTGCTATCACTTACCTTAAGTTTAGTTTCTTGTTTCATCACTTATCCAACTCTATTCTGGTTCCCTTCTTAGTTTTGCACTTCTGTGCAATCAAATGTCTTTATTAAATTAATGTAAATCCTCATATCTTCAAATATAATTAAATCATTGTCACTCATGTGGTGGTGATTTTTATATTATTTTTATATTAAAGAGGCTCTCATTTTTCTATATATATATACATATATATATATATTTTTTTGTCTTTTTAGGGCCACACATGTGGCATATGGAGGTTTCTGGGCTAGGGGTCAAATCAGAGCTGTAGCTGCTGGCCTACACCATAGCTACAGCAACGAGGGATCCAAGTCACATCAGCAAACTACACCACAGCTCATGGCAATGCCAGATCCTCAACCCACTGAGCAAGGCCAGGGATCAAATTCACATCCTCATGGATAATAGTTGGGTTCATTAACCCGAGCCACGATGGAAAACTCTTATTTTTCTTAACATCTTTTATTGTCCTCTGAAGTTAAATTTTCACATTAGTTAGCTATGAAAAATCAGTCTGTATAATTACACATGTAAACTCTAATACATGCCATTAGTAATCTGCCTCTATAAATCCAGTGCTTTGTGCTTCTATGTCTTCTACTACAAACACCCATGCCTCTCCATTAGGCTTTTCTCTGGGCTGCGTGAAGGTCAAACTAAGAATCTGGGCAGTTAATGCCCCTGGAAGCAGCCCTCTACCTATAAGAGAATTGAGTTGGTAATCAAGCATCGTAAGTTTTGCATCTTTTGTTGGGGTGGCTGAGGCATGGTTGTACCATTTTCAGAGGTCCCCAGGCTTGTGGAGCCCAAGATGCGCCCACGAGTCACCCATTCATTGATGTGCCTTGCATAGGCTTATTTCCCTCACCTCGCTCCCTCTCACTCTAACTTTTTAATGCTTTCTGGAGCCCCATCCCAAGTAAATCACTTATCTTCAAATCTTTATACCAGGATCATTACTGATGAAATCTAAACTTATGCATGTGTACACACATAAACACAGAAATTCACACATACACACACACACACATAAATGTAAGGCACATACTTTTTTAATGGCTGAAGGTCTACAGTCTAACTGACATGGAGTGCCAAAAGAGAATAAAGTCTTTCTAATATATTAATTCTGTATATATGTCCAGGAGTGGGACTGCAGGATCATACGGCAACTCTGCTTTCGGATTTTTAAGTAACTTTTATACTGTTCTCCATAGGGGCTGTACCAATTTACATTATTTACATTCCTACCAACAGTGTAGGAGGGTTCCTTTTTCTCTACATCTTCTCCAGAATTTATTATTTGTAGGCTTTTTGATGATGGCCATTCTGACCGGTGTGAGGTGATAGTTCATTAAACTATAATTCAACAATATACATGCACCCCAAATGTTCATTGCAGCACTATTGATCATGGCCAAGACAAGAAGCAACATGAATGTCTACCAAAAGACAACTGGATAAAGAAAATATGGTATAAATATACAATGGAATACTACTCAACCATACGAAAGAATGCATTAATGTCATTTGGAGCAACACGGATGAACCTAGAGATTATCATACTAATTGAAGTAAGCCAGACAAAGACATTTATCATATAATAACACTTATATATGGAATCTAAAAAAATGGTATGAATTAACTTATTCACAAAACAGAAATCGATTTACAAACATAGAAAATAAACTTATGGTTACCAAAGGGGAATTGGGGGAAAAGGCTAAATAGGAGTTTGAGATTAACATATACATAACACTATATATAAAATAGATTATGAGCAAGGACCTCTTGTATATCATAGGGAACTATAATTAATATTTTCTAATAACCTTTAAGGGAAATAAACTGAAATATATATGTATATATATCTGAAATTTATGTATAACTGAATCACTTTGCTATACACCTAAAACTATCACAGCATTATAAATCAAATACATGTCAATAAAAAGATCAAAATTTTAAAAAACCTGAACATTGAATCTTTTTTTAACCAGATAAATAAATTTCATAATTTCTGAGATTCAATAATGAAATTGATTAAATTTAATAAAATGATTCGAATGATTACATTTTGATTTTTTGCTTTCTATTAGAAATCAGACACTTCAGTTAAATATATATGTCTTTTGTGTGTTTGAAAAGAGACACTGTCTGTAATGTTAAAGCCCAATGAGGTTGAGTATTAAAAGATTGCCTAGGAGAATTGCTATTCTGTGAATGTCCTTCTCTGCTGAACAGTTATTGTGCAGTAAAGAAGGAGTTTCAGAAACAAAAGCTTTCTGAAAAAAAGTGGACAGTTCTTGATTATTTTCTAAGCCATCCATTTGAAAAAGTTATATTTCACTTTGATATGATGACAATAAATCACTGTAGACAGTGGAAAGTATTATAGGCTTAAAAAATAAAAGTGCAATGGATGGTGTACAGAGTCAGATACCATGTCTTGCAAAAACAAATGACAATATGTCTAGAAAAATCTTTCAGGTAGACTATTAAGCAATTATTCAGCAGTTCATATGAATTAAGCAGTAGGTTATTATTTGAACTTAATTCTATACATGCATTCATAACTCTTTTTGATGATGTGATATGTGGGAAAGTTAAGTGTGGGGAAGAAATGTAACTAATCCAAGATCTAACACAGTGTAACAACTTTTATTCCTCATCCTTCATTGAGCTGGTAGACTTTTGATATAGAAAAGCATTTGTCAAGTCTCTGATGTCCTTGTATTAACTTTTATTTCAAATTCCCGATATTGGATCAAACGAATTTCCAACTCAAACTATTTGTCATCACCTTCCACTGGTTATCGCATCAGACACTAACTAAAGCAGAAAGCAGACACATTCCTGATCTAATTGTATACTGCTAATTAATATCTGTGCCCTCAATATTTTTCTGAACTTATTCTCTAAGTCCTTTTGCTTGTAGGGTTAAATTAGCTTTTAGCTTATACAGATTGATTTTTATAAAATTGTCATGATGTTTTCAATCATAACAGAAAATAGCCAGGTTTTGGTAGCATTTGAGTTTATTTCCAAATTATATTCAATCCACTTAAGGTAGGCCTTTGGCAGGAGTTCCCACTGTGGTTCCATGGTAATAAACCCAACCAGTATTCATGAGGATACAGGTTCCAACCTTGCTCAGTAGTTTAAGGATCCAGCGCTGCCATGAACTGTGGTGTAAGTTGCAGACCCGGCTTGGATCTTGTGTTGCTGTGGCTATAGCATAGGCTGGAGACTGGCAGCTGAGCTCTGATCTGACCCCTAGCCTGGCAAATTCCATATTCTGTGTGTGTGGCCCTAAAAAGAAAAAAAAGAAAAAAGAAAAGAAAAAGGTTTTGGTTTGGTTTTGGTATGCCTCCATTTCAACTGAACAGCTAGAGAACTACAACTAAAAATTAACTCTCTCTGTTTTAATTAAAGTATAATTGATTTACAATGTTGTGCCAATTTCTGATGTACAGCAAAGCAACCCAGTCATATCTCATATCATCTTCCATTATGTTCTATCCCAAGAGATTGGACAGAGTTGGGTCTCATTGCTTATCCATTCTAAATATAATAGCTTGCATCTACTATCCCCAGAGCTCCTGCTGTGGTGCAATGGGATAGGCAGCACCTCTGGAGTCCTAGGGGACAGGTTCCATCCTGGTCTGGCACAGTGGGTAAGGATCTAGTGTTGCCTCAGCTGTGGTATAGGTCACAAGTACATTGGAGAACTCCATATGCCACAGGGCAGCCAAAAATGGAAAAAAAAAAAAAATACCTCTCTTAAACACTGACACTTGAGAAAGACAGTTTATTACTCAACTGTCTGGGGGAAAAAAAAAACTAAATTAAAAAGTGAATGGAGAGACACTGAATGAAAGGAATTATGGTATATTGTATTTTGGCTGGTGAAAAAGAGTAGTCCTATCTCTGTGAAAGACTAGAAAAGAACATGTATTCCTTCCTGTTGCCTCTTTCTTTCACTAAATAGAATATTAGCAATATTAGTTGCATTTAAGGCCGCCAGTAAAATATTTAGAAGTGGCCCCTATATTATAAAGAGCTATAAAATAACAGATCAGAAAGCATGGAGATGGGAAATATCAGCCACAGGTTGAAATTTGGAAAATTCAGTTTCTACTAGCACGTGGTGGGGTTTGGGGAAAGAGAGGTGGTTGTTTTCATGACAGAGCTGGAAACAAACCCCAACTAAGAAATGACTACTTTCTCTAGGCTAGGACTAATTTTGCTTAATTTAAAATAAGTGCTCAGAGAAACTCCCAGATATAGAGAATAGAAGGGAGGTTGTCAAGGTGGAGGAGGGCAGATAGAGTGGGAGTTTAGGATTAGCAGATATAAGCTATTATATATAGAATGGATAAACAACAAGGTCCTACTGTATAACACAGGGAACTATATTAAAAAATCCTGTAATAACCCATAAAGGAAAAGCATATGAAAATATATATATATGTATAACTGAATCACTTTGCTGTATAGCAGAAATTAATAAAACTTTGTAAATCTACCAAAATTCAATAAGTTTAAAAAATCAAAATAAAAAAAGTTATGTGCTGAGTTAGAAATTTCATTACTCCCAGAGACCCTGAGAACATTTAGTCCTACATAAAACACGCTGACATGATATTAGGGTACTGCCTCAGTGATTTGGGACTTTCATCCATGAGATTTCCATCCTCTTTTTGAGACTGAATTACATCAGAAGTGGATTTTTCTCCCAATAATTTGTGGGATAGATACAAAGCCAGTAATATCCATCAACTACCAGATTTGTATGTATTCCAAACTTTTTAAAGCCTCTCTAAAGGAAAAGTAATAGGCAATGATCAGAATCAACCATAATCTCATTACCCAATTGCAGAGGATTAAATGAGCAGGACCTGCCTTATGTGTTATTTAGAATCAGCATCCACCAATAAGATGGCACAATTTTTATACCGTGATTTCTCACAGAACAATGAAAACATTTCATGTTAAATTTATTACAATAATTCAAATTGATATATTGGAGAAAGTTACATGTGGATCTTACTGGGACTTACCTGAAAATAATTATGAATAACATCCATGATTTCTTAGTCCTGTTTTATTCAAAGAGTATTCTAATGGTAAAAGCCATTAGATACGTTGTGAATGAAAAGATTTTTAGCCTATGAAAAAGGATTTAAAGAGGTTTTCTGATACAACTTTTACCATTTTTTTTCTCTACATATGTATCCACATTCATTCATAAATTTAAGTGTAATTTAGTGCTACATAAAATTTTAGACTGATAATTTGTATATTTAACATATTTAACATTATAACATCAATATTTTCTGTTATTAAATGACATTTAGCTCATAATTTCTAAATTTTGCCTGATAGTTCATCTTATATACAGGCAATACTTGGTAGAACTATTTTTCTACTGTTGAAAACATGTATTATTTTTATAACACTGCTATGAATATTTTCTATTTATTTTTACTTTTTATTTCATTTTATTTATTTATTTATTTATTTATTTGCTTTTTTGGGCCACACCTGCGGCATATGGAGTTTCCCAGGCTAGGGGTTAAATCAGAGCTACAGCTGCTGACCTACACCACAGCCACAGCAACGCAAGATCCTAGCCACTTCTGCAACCTATACCACAGCTTACAGCAACACCAGATCCTACATGGTTCCTAGTTGGATTTGTCTCCGCTGCGCCAAAACGAGAGCTCTGTGCTATATTTTTTAGATAAAATAAGGTCTTAGCATGAATAACTAAAACTAAAATTATTGATTCAAGAGTATCATAGTTTTTTAATATACACATCAGCATACTTCTTTCATGAAGACTAATAAATGGGGGAGTTGCTTTTATTTAATTTTCCTATAGAAGATAACTTTATCTCCCATGATCTGGTCTTTTTTCCTCACTCAACTCTGTATTGTATTGACTCAACCAGTGTAATAATAATAAATAATAATAATAATAATAACAAGTGCCTTTAGTGCCTGCTAGTTGTCAGACACCAAATTAAGTATTTGACATGTGTTAATGGATTTAAATCCCATTTTTCAGATGATGAAACAAAGATATATAGTAAGCCTCCTAAGTTTCCTTCACCAATAAATGGCAAAGTTTTGGTGCAAAGGCAAAGCAACTGACCCACAAAAATCTATTTCATGACAACACTGAATGGTCTCTGATTAAAACCCCCAAACATGAGTAGATTTGCGTTTTGTGGGAAATCAAGACCATTGTTTGGATCTGTAGGGGAGTCCCATACACATGTTTCGTGTCTCAAAAGTGTTGATATGAGGACCTGAAGGTCTTCTAGACAACAGTTTACAGTGAGCAGAGCAGCAGTGCCTGGAAGGAAGCCAGCTACGTAGAAGAGACACAGATCTGGACACACTCAACCTCACCTGCTACCCCCAGTGATATTAATTATTCCTGTCAACTGGACAATAATCTAATTCTTTTATGGGCTGCCTATTGGTCTATATCCGTCAGAGATTCCGAATAGATAATGAAGGTGTAAAAAACACAAAACTACTGCAGGAAAATTTTTAAAAGACTCAAAACACAGAATGTTTAACTTATGTTTATTAAACGTCTGAATAGGTAAATGTCCCTTTGCTATATATACCATTTAAGAATATGGAAAATGATGGATGATGCATAAAATACTTGTCAGTTCCTAAAACAATATCGTAGTTAGAAAAGTAATGTGAGTTTACCACAATGGGTGTGAATAGAATAACAAAGTTTGTTTTAGACACAAAATAGCATTTGGATACATTCAGAGGTAGCCAAAATTTTAAATAGACAAAATGAAAAAAAGGTCACTCCTTCTCAAAATACTATATAGGTGTGAATAACTACATTTAAATCTTAATGGGAGGCAGGAAGAGTTAGTGATTCTAGATTTCATTTGAAAAAAGTAAGTTTGTTAAGATGTTTATTCTTTACAAATTTATCTATAGATTCAATTCATCTCCACGCAAAATTCCAACAAGTTATTTTGTGGGTAATAATTAGCTGATTATAAAGTTTATAGAGAGAGGCAACAGATGCAGAATATCCAACAAAATATTAAAAAAAAAAGAGAACAGACACTACCCAACTTCAATACTTACTATAAAAATACAGTAATCAAAATAATGGAGTACTGGTGAAAGAATAGACACATGGATCAATAAAACAGTGCAGCACACCCAGAAATAGACTTTTGATAAAGGAGCAGAGGCAATACAATGGAGAAAATATAGTTCTTTTTTTTTTTTTTTTTGCAGCAAATGGTGGTGGAAGAACTGAACATCCACATAATAAAAATGAATCTAGATACAAAGATTAACTTTTCCACAGAAACTAACTCAGAATTAATTATAGACCTAAATGTCAAATGCTAAACCATAAAACTCATAGAAAGAACATAGGAGAAATCTAGATGACCTTGAATTTGGCAATTATTTTTTAGATATAATATCAAAGGTACGATCCATGAAAGAAGGAACTGATAGTCTGAATTTTATTAAAATTGTAAATTTATGATTTGAAAAATGTACTGTCAAGAGACTTGAGAAGACAAGTCACAGAATGAGAGAAAATATTTGCAATAGAGTTATCTAATAAAGTACTGTTATCAAAAATATACAAAGAACTCTTAAAACTCAGCAAAAAGAAAATGAACAACCCAATTAAAAATCAGGCCAGGAGTTCCCATCTTGGCACAGCAGAAAAGAATCTGACTAGGAACCAAGTGGTTGCAGCTTTGATCCCTGGCCTTGCTCAGTGGGTTAAGGATCTGGCATTGCCGTGAGCTGTGGTGTAAGTCACAGACACAACTTGGATCTGACATTGTTGTGGCTGTGTCGTAGGCCGGCAGCTGTAGTCTGAATGGCCCCCTAGCCTGGGAAGCTCCATATGCCACAGGTAAGACCCTAGAAAAGACAAAAGACCAAAAAAAAAAAAATTGAGCCAAAGATCTTTACAGAAACCTCAACAAAGAAGATATACAGAGGACAAATAAGCATGTGAAAAGATGTCAATCTGAGACATCGACAATATTAAAATGCTGGCAAGGCTGAGGAGCAACCAGAATGGTGGGAATGCAAAATAGTACAACCACTTTGAAACACAGTTTGGAATTTCTTAAAAATTGAAACATATTTTTACCATTTTATTCAGGATCTGCCCTTTGGCACTTACCCCAAATAGTCAAAAGCATACATCCATGCAAAAACCTGCATGCTGATGTTTATAGTGGCTTTATTCATAAATGCCTCCCAAACTTGGAAGCAACCAAGATGTCTTTCATTCTGCAGATTGGTGGATAAACTGTGGTAAACTGGACAATGGAATATTACTGGATATTAAAAATAAATGAGCAATCAACCCTCGAAAAGACATGGAAGGACTTTAAATGCATATTATTAAGTGAAGGAAGCTAACCTTAAAAGCTACATACTTTGTGATTCCAACCATATGACATTCTGGAAAAGGTAAAACTATGGAGAAGTAAAAGATTAGTGATTTCCAGGGCCAGGGTGTGTGGTGAATAGGCAAAGCATAGAGAATTTTTTAGGGTAGTGACACTATTCTGTATGATACTATGATCATAGGTATACATCATTATATATTTTTCAAAACCTAGGGAATGTAGAACAGTGATAGTAAACTCTACCATAAGAGACTTCGTGTGGTAATGATGTTTCAATGTAGATTCATTGGTTCCAACAAAGGTTCCACTCTGGTAATGGATGTTGATGGTTGGGAGCTGTATGCAGAGGTGAGCAGGGGATATATAGGAGATGTGTGTATATTTTCCACTCAGTATTGCTGTGATTCTAAAACTGCTCTAAAAAACAGTATCTATTTTTAAAAAGTCAGCAAAAATGCAATTTTTAATAAATTGGTTTGAGAAATGTGAGTAAAACTGATATATATTTACATGTATAGAGACATAGTAATGAAAAAAAAAAGATAAGCCTGGGATAAGAGAAAGAAGATATATTAATAAATTATTTCACTTAGAAACATAAAAGCAGATTTTAAAATAGAGATGACATATTTTTGAGTTAAAGAAAAATTCCCTCAGTTGGTTAAAGGTGGTAAAGGTAATATACAAACTGTGGTATCTATCAAACTATTCACCAAAAATGATTTCAAGATCACTAACAATGTATTTCTGTGCATACACAAATCTGGAGGCATATGGTCACATTATCCTTTAAAAAAATTTTTGTCTGTTATTCTTCTTTTGTTTACACCTCATACCTAGAAATGGAAGCATTTGTAAAAATGATATAGCCTTATGTTGCTCTCCATGGACCTGCTGTCCTTTTCCCTAAACTCTATGAAAACACACGCATTTCCAACAAGGTTGTGGTTTAGCCCTTTCCTTTGATTATGAGAATTAAAAAAGTTAAATTCATTTTCCTATTTATACACTTCTCTCTCCTTCTTTGTATTGCCTTAATTTCCCAAATAATGGGAGACTAGCTGTTATAAAACCATACAAAGGACACATATTCTGGGTTTTCATTGCACTTATTTTAACAATTAATTTCTACTTTTCAAATTCCTTTTAACCATAAGGTCCATGATATTTTAAGATTTGCAATTAGAAAAAAGAAATAGTTCCCGTCGTGGTGCAGTGGTTAACGAATCTGACTAGAAACCATGAGGTTGCAGGTTCGATCCCTGGCCTCGCTCAGTGGGTTAAGGATCCAGCATTGCCATGAGCTGTGGTGTAGGTTGCAGACGCGGCTCGGATCCCACGTTGCTGTGGCTCTGGTGTAGGCCGGTGGCTACAGCTCCGATTGGACCTCTATCCTGGGAATCTCCATATGCCACCAGAGCAGCCCTAGAAAAGGCAAAAAGACAAAAAAAAAAAGAAAGAAAGAAAGAATTTAGTGTCATAATTTAGAAGAAAATGTATTTTCCGTTCAAAAGTACTTAAAGAAAGTTAATGATGTTTTCCCTACTTCTTAGACCACATTTATAGAACTGAAAAAAAAAAAAAAAAGCAAACCGAAGTATAAAAAGAAGTATATTTACTTCAAGGTTATGCCTAAGATTTTGACACTCGCATTTTATCTTCTAGATATTTACTACAGCCACAACACCTACTAAAACTCTGGTCCTTATTTTTGACTCTGTGCTGGACATTACACTTCATATTTTTGCTATTTCCTTAAATTCATAAAGTCTGAAAATAAACACACTACTTTCATTTTAAAGGGTATTTCTCTTCTACATTCCTTATTCCAGTTTTCATATATTACAGAAATTGACCAGTAGATACTCTAAATAAATGTTTTGCAGACTTAGAAACTGAAAACTGCATTGTAAGTGGCACCACAAGGGAGTGTTAATATGACGATACGTCCTTTAAATCTTAAAAAAAAAAAAATCAATCTTACTGATAACATATTCATTAACACCAGTGATAGAAATCATTTTTTAATTCTAGCTTCTATTTTTCCTCCAACATTAATTCCTTTAACTTTACACAGTAATTTTCCTTTTTTTTTTTTTTTGGTCTTTTTAGAGCTGCACCGTGGCATATGGAAGTTCCCAGGCTAGGGGTCGAATCAGAGCTGTAGCTGCAGGCCTACACTACAGCCACAGCAATGCAGGATCCGAGCTGTGCCTACAAACTGAGCTGTGCTGACGAACTGCACCATAGCTTATGGCAATGCCAGATCCTTAACCCATTGAGTGAGGCCAGGGATGGAACTCACATCCTTATGGATATTAATCGGGTTCATTAACCACTGAGCCATGACAGGAACTCCCAATTTTCCATTTATTCAGATTTAAGGGAGTCTTCATCTTCTATAACACTCACAGTGTGGTGTTTCACAAATACAGAATTGTTCATGCAGTTCTAATAATAAAAAAATCTTTCATTTTATTCCAGGAAATATAATAGTGAAGAACAATTATCACAGTTATTAGATCTTTGATGATTTGGCTGTACCTTTTTTAAACTTTATTTCTCATTGCTTCATTTCATGAGTATATATCTCTAAAACAATCAAAAATTCACCCTGAAAAGAAAAAAGGAGTTCCCATTGTGGCTCAGTGGTTAATGAATCTGACTAGGTACAATGAAGTTGCGGGTTTGATCCCTGGCCCTGCTCAGTGGGTTAAGGATCCAGTGGTGCTGTGAGCTGTGTGTAGGTCACAGACATGGCTCGGATCCCATGTTGCAATGGCTATTGTGTAGGCTGGTGGCTACAGTCTGATTAGACCCCTAGCTAGGGAACCTCCATATGCCTCAGGTATGGCCCTAGAAAAGACAAATAGACACACACACAAAAAAAATATGCCAAGCTCAATTACACTGGAAAGCCCAAAATGGATCATTGATTTAATTTAGAGATGATACTAGTTGATATTGGGGGGGGTAATAGAGGGACTGTCAAACCAAGTATCTAAATAGAGTCTCTTTTCTGACCCCATCGTTATATGACTGGAAATCAACAACAAGAAAAAAACTGCATAAAACACAAACAAGTGGAGACTAAACAACATGCTACTAAACAGCCAGTGGATCACTGAAGAAATCAAAGAGGAAATTAAAAAAAAAAAAATACCTAGAAGCAAATGACAACAAAGATACAACACTCCAAAACCTATGGGATGAAGCAAAAGCCATTCTAAGAGGAAAGTTTATAGCAATACAAGCTCACATCAGGAAACAAGAGAAAGCTCAAATAGAAAGGCTAACTTTACATCTAAAGCAGCTAGAGAGAGAAGAACAGACAAGACCTAAAGTTAGTAGAAGGAACTAAAGTTAGTAGAAGGAAGAAAATCATAAAGATCAGAGCAGAAATCACTGAAATAGAAACGAAGAAAACCATAGGAAAGATCAATGAAACCAAAAGCTGGTTCTTTGAAAAGATCAACAAAATTGATAAACCCTTAGCCAGACTTATCAAGAAAAAGAGAGCAGACTCAAATCAATAAAATTAGAAATGAAAAAGGAGAAGTAACAACGGACATCACAGAAATACAAAGGATCATAAGAGACTGCTATATGTAACTATACACCAATAAAACAGAAAACCTAGAAGAAATTGACAAATTCTTAGAAATGCACAATCTTCCAAGACTAAACCAAGATGAAATAGAAAAGATGAATGGACCCATCACAAGAAATGAAATTGAAACTGATTAGAAAACTTCCAACAAACAAAAGTCCTGGACCAGATGGCTTCACAGGAGAATTCTATCAAACATTTAGAGAAGAGCTAACACCTATCTTAATGAAACTATTCCAAAAAATTGCAGAGGAAGGGACGCTAGCAAAATGATTCTATGAAGCCGCCATCACCCTGATACCAAAACCAGACAAAGATACCACAAAAAAAGAAAACTACAGGCCAATTTCACTGATGAACATCGATGCAAAAATCCTCAACAAAATAAATAACTAGCAAACCGCATTCAACAATACATTAAAAAGAGTGTACATCATGATCAAGTGATATTTGTCCCAGGGATGTGAGGGTTCTTCAATATCTAAAAATCAATCATTGTGATATACCACATTAACAAACTAAAGAATAAAAACCATATGATCCTCTCAATATACAGAGAAAAAAACCCTTGACAAAATCCAACATCTATTTCTGATAAAAACCCTTCCAACAGTGGGCATAGCGGGAACCTACGTCAACATAATAAAGGCCATATATGAAAAACCCACAGCTAACATCATTCTCAATGGTGAAAAACTGAAGGAATTCCCACTGAGATCAGAAACAAGACAAGGATGTCTGTTCTCACCACAGCTTCTCAACATAGATTTGGAATTCCTAGCCACAGCAATCAGAGAAGTAAAACAAATAAAAAGAATCCAAATTGGAAAGGAAGAAGTAAAACTGTCACTTTTTGCTGATGACATGATACTATACCTAAAGAATCCTAAAGACTCTATCAGAAAACTGTTAGAGCTCATCAATGAATTTGTCAAGGTTGCAGGATACAAAATTAATACACAGAAATAGACTGCATTTCTATATATGAACAATGAAAGATCAGAAAGAGAAATTTGGAAAGTAATCCCATTTACCATTGTGTCCAAGAGAATAAAATACCCAGGACTAAACATACCTAAAGAGACAAAAGACCTGTACTCTGAAAACCATGACACTGATGAAAGAAATCAAAGATGACACAAACGGATCGAAAGACATACCATGCTCTTGGATTGGAGTCAATATTATCAAAATGAACTGTACTACTCAGGGCAATCTACAGATTCAATGCAATCCCTATCAAATTACCAAGGACATTTCTCACAGAATTCAAACACAATAAAGTTTGTTTTGAAGTGCAAAAGATCCAGAATAGCCAAAGACATCCTGAAAAAGAAAAATGGAGCTGGAGGAATCAGGCTCCCTGACTTCAGACTATACTTACTACAAAGCAAAAGTCATCAAAACCATGTGGTACTAGCACAAAGACAGAAATATAGATAAGTGGAATAATATAGAAAGCCCAGAATTAAACTCATGCACCTACAGCCAACTAATCTATGACATGGGAGGCAAGAACATACAATGGAGAAAAGACAGCCTGTTCAATAAGTGGTGCTGGGAAAACTGGACAGCCACATGGAAAAGAATGAAATTAAAACACTCCCTAACACCATACACAAAAAGAAATTCAAAATGGATTAAAGACCTAGATATAAGACCCGACACTATAAAACTCTTTGAGGAAAACATAGACCAAACACTCTCTGACATAAATGACAGCAACGTCTTCTCAGATTCACCTCTTAGAGTAATGACAGTAAAAACAAAAATAAATAAATGGGACCTAATTAAACTTAAGTTTCTGCACAGCAAAGAAAACCTTAAACAAAATGAAAAGACAACCCACAGAATGGGAGAAAATCTTTGCAAATGAATCAACCGACAAGGGATTAATCTCCAAAATGTATAAACACCTCTTACCACTCAATACCAAAAAAAAAACAAACGACCCCATAAAAAAAATGGGCAGAAGATCTAAACAGACAATTCTCCAAAGAAGACATACAGATGGCCAAAAAACACATGAAAAGATGTTCAACATCACTCATTATTAGAGAAATGTAAATCAAAACCACTATGAGGTACCACCTTCTACCAGCCAGAAGGGCCATCATCCAAAAGTCTACAACCCATAAGTGCTGGAGAGGGTGTGGAGAAAAAGGAACTCAATTGTAAATCGAGCTGGAATTGTAAATCGGTGCAACCACTGTGGAAAACAGTGTGGAGATTCTTCAGAAAACTAAACATAGAACTACCATTAGACCCAGCAATCCCATTCCTGGGCATCTATCTGGAGAAAACCATACTTGAAAAGATACATGTACTCCAATGTTCACTGCAGCACTATTTTCAATAGCCAACCCATGGAAACAACCTAAATGTCCATCAACAGTGGAGTAGATCAAGAAGAAGTGGTACATATACACAATGGAATATTACTCAGCCATTAAAAGGAACAACGTACTGGCATTTTTAGCAACATGGATGGACCTAGAAATTATCATGCTAAGTGAAGTCAGCCATACAATGAGACACCAACATCAAATGCTATCACTGACATGTGGAATCTGAAAAAAGGACAGAATGAACTTCTTTGCAGAACAGATACTGACCACAGACTTTGAAAATCTTATGTTTTCCAAAGGAGACAGTTTGCAGGGTGGGTGAATATGCTGGGGTGTGAGATGGAAATACTATAAAATTGGATTGTGATAATCATTGTACAACTATAAATGTAATAAATTCACTTAGTAATTAAAAAATTAAAAAAAATTAATAAATTCACTTAGTAATTAAAAAATTGGCAAAAAAGCCAATTACCCAATGGAAAAATGGGCAAAAGACCTGAATAGACATTTCTCCAAGGAAGATATACAGATGGCCAACAAGCATATGAAAAAATGCTCAACATCACTGATTATAAGGGAAATGCAAATCAAAACTATCATGAGATACCACCTCATACCAGTCAGAATGGCCATCTATTAATAAGTCCATAAATAGCAAGTGATGGAGGGGTGGTGGAGAAAAGGGAACCCTTCTGCATTGCTGGTGGGAATGTAAACTGGTACAGCTACTATGGAGAACAGTTTGGAGATACCTTAGAAATCTGTTCATAGAACTTCCATATGACCCCACAATCCCACTCCTGGGAATATATCCGGACAAAAGTTTCCTTGAAAAAGACACATGCACCCACATGTTCATTGCAGCATTATTCATAATAGCCAAGACATGGAAACAACCCAAATATTCATCGACAGATGATTGGATTAGGAAGATTTGGTGTGTATATACACAATGGAATACTACTCAGCCATAAAAGAACGACATAATGCCATATACAGCAACATGGATGGAACTAGAGACTCTCATACTGAGTGAAATAAGTCAGAAAGAGAAAGACAAATACCATATGATGTCACTTATAACTGGAATCTAATATATAGCACAAATGAACATTTCCACAGAAAAGAAAATCATGTACTTGGAGAATAGACTGTGGTTGACAAGGGGTGGGGGAAGAAGTGGGAGGGATTGGGAGCTTGGGGTTATTGGATACAACCTGGAATGGATTTACAATGAAATCCTGCTGAGTAGCATTGAGAACTATGTCTAGATACTTATATTGCAACAGAACAAAGGGTGGAAAAAAAATGTATACATATAGGTGTAACTTGGTCCCCATGCTGTACAGCGGAAAAAAAATTAAACAAACAAACAAACAAACAAAAACCCTTTCTATTTTCTAGTCCATACAGATGGTGCTTCTGCTGGTACAATTCTCTTAAAAACTGTGTTTTCTACAGATACTCTGATAGTTGGCTGTGTTAAACAAAAAGGCAAGCCCCCTAAATTTCATAATATAGGTCTTTTCTACACCAACTGTAGTGCTGCAGGGCTGTCTACTTAAGAATTTTAGAAACCATTTTGGAAATTCTGGAGACTATATTAGGCATGTCTTTAAGACCATTTAGAAGTCACCTTATTAGAGAATGCATAAGAAGCAGAGGCCTTACTGTATATATAAATTCATAGTAGACATGAGGTTTATTGGTTATTTTATTTTATTTTGGGCTGCACCTGCAGCTTATGGAAATTCCAGACCAGGGGTCAAACTGTGGCTGCAGCTGCATGCCTACGCCACAGCCATGGCAAGGCCTAATGCCAGCCACATCTGTGACCTACACCGCAGTGAGCAGCAACACCAGATCATTTAACCCACTGAACGAGGCCAGGGATTGAACCTACATACTCATGGATATTGGTTGGGTTCTTAACCCTCTGAGCCACAACAGAAACTCCTGGTCATATTATTTTAAAAGTACATCTTCAAATAAAATATACCTCAGATACAATTACTAGTATCAGTGACCTCAGCTACCAGTCTTTAATGGGTACCCAAGGAAAAAGTGTTGGCACAGCACACACGGAGCCCTTCAATTTTTATCTTTTATATTTTTAATTAAAAGCATTAATCGAAGTATAGTTGATTTATGATAATGTTATTTTCAGTTGTACAGCAAAATGATTGAGTTATATACCTATCTATATACATATGTGTGTGTATGTGTATATATTTCCATATATAGATGTATAGATAGATATGTATATGCCCTTACTATTCTTAAAAGAAAATTTGTCTAGTAAAGGTTTATAAGAACTCATCTTGGAGTTCCCGTTGTGGCGCAGTGGTTAACGAATCCGACTAGGAACCATGAGGTTGAGGGTTCGGTCCCTGCCCTTGCTCAGTGGGTTAACGATCCAGCGTTGCCGTGAGCTGTGGTGTAGGTTGTAGACGTGGCTCGGATCCCGCGTTGCTGTGGCTCTGGTGTAGGCTGGTGGCTACAGCTCCGATTTGACCCCTAGCCTGGGAACCTCCATATGCCGCAGGAGCGGCCCAAAGAAATAGCAAAAAAAAAAAAAAAACAAAACACCTCATCTTACATCTTTTTGGGACCTTAGCCAAGCATCTCACAGCTGAATACTTGATTTCAAAATTACTCTGAAGCCACATTTTACTCATAAATCCTGAATTTGAGTCTTAATTTGAGATTTTTTCTTTTTTGGCTGTGCCCATGGCATAGGGAATTTCCTGGGCCAAGGATTAAACCTGCCTCAGAATAGTGATCCATGCCACTTCAGTGACAATGCCAGATCCTTAACCCATTGTGTTGCAGGAGAACTCCTCTGAGATTGTTTTTTACCTTATGTGGAAAAGTCTTTCCTAATCCCTGTGTATGTCTTTTAAAATTTGCTAAATTATCAAAAAGTTTTATTATTAGTTTATTTCTAGCTGCATCTTTTCAGATACTGCTATAAGAAACCAGTTTGCCTGAACAATTTCTTTAGGTCAATTCATAGACTCATAAAGTTCAATATTTCTTTTTTATCTTATCACAGGCATTAGTTTTGCTAAATTTTCTGCAACCTTAGTCACATATTATCATCCCTCCAGCCTCCCAACTCAGTGTCCTTTTACCTCCCATCAATTTCTCTGAGGTCATTCTTACTTTTGCTAATTGTCTGGTACCAATGCCATTGCCAGATACTTTAGATTATGTTTATGACACCATTACAGAAACCTCCCAGGTGGTTCATTCATATGGCTGGTTGTTTAGAGGTAATTCTTTAGACGCTGTTTAACTGAAGAATCCATATACAGCCTTTCATATATACTATGGGCTCTTACTGCACGACTCCTGAGTTTTAAGAGGTAAGATGCAAAAAGTCATATTAGTTAAGGGATAGCCTTGGATCTGACACTTCTACTATGTTAAATTGATCAAAGTACTCTCAGTGCTTGAACATTTTCAAGAGAGCAAAGGATAAATTCTAACACTTAGTGAAGGAATAAAAGATTACAGTGTTAAAGAGTATCAAGGATAGGAGCTAAAGGTATAGTCATACTTGGAAAATATAATCTTTCATACATCCTGGTTAGAATTATCCTTATACCTACACTGTATGCCTATTTTCAAAATCCATTCAAAATATTTGGGTTTTTTTGTACTAAATATTTACTAATGGCATACATTGATTCAGAAACTTCGTGAATCATTTTGAATAAAAGGATAAGACCATCAAAACAGCTGCCAGCCTCAAGTAGCTAACAATATAGTGAGACAGATATTAGTTCTACTGTGATGCATGTTACAAAGTCTAACACAGTCTAATTCTCATTCTTTGCAAGGTTTCTTTTTATTTGTTTGCTTTCTCTTGCTGTGATTTATTACTGAAAATTTCTATGACTCTATTATTAATACTTGTTATTACAAAATTTTCACGATGGCTTTGGGAGAGAGTCTCACTGTGTTGGGCAATATCTGAGTCCTCTCCCTTTGAGGGCTTTGTAATTCTAGAAAATTCAATTAAATTTCAGTGATGAGTTTCTTCTCTTCAATTTTTGTGTTTTTCTCTTTCTGTAATACATCCTAGGAAGTTGTTGAAATGTCAGCATTGATTGATTATCTATGGGTCTTATCTTTTCCAAAACTTTTAATCTTTGATTCTATGTTCTGGAAAATCTACTCACTACAGCTGCAAAACTTCCTTTTTATTCATATTGTTCTGTCTTTGATAGTTCAATTTTTAATCTGAGGGTTTTTTTTTTTTTCCATGTGCCACTGTTTCAATTGCTTCCATTTTCATTGTACTACTTTCTAGTTTTATTAATTTATTTTTTCTTGTCTTCTTTTTTAAATCTATTTTTTTCACTTTTTAATTTTACGTTTTTCCTAGTTATATGTTAATACTTGGTAATTTGTTAATTGTTAAGATTGAGAAATTTTTGACCTGCTACCATTATGTCTGTGGACATGAAATTTGAGATAGCGTCTGGACAAGGCAGTTTCCCCCTGAATAATTACAGAAAATATAAAAGATTTAAGGAAAAATTGAAGAAATATTTTTGAGGTGATAAATTTAAATTTTTTTTGGCAAAAATGAACAAAGTGACAATGGGCCAATTCTGAGTTCAGTCTACAAATGCCCTGCATGCTTCAGTGGTTTGCCTTGTAGCCCTGTCCAGCCACCATGAGAACAGTCTCAGGCTTACCTACTATCGAATGAAAGATCATATGGACAGAGCTGAGCCTTGCTTGAGCCATCCTGTAGTGACAATCACCTGCCAAACCTTAGAAGGTGAGTACAGAGGAATGAGTGAACCTACCTAAAAACATAAAATTCTTTCCCAGGTAAGTCCACCTCAAATGCCAAAATATAGAATGTTGAACTATTCATTTGGCTGTTGGTATAAGACACAAAATCTTGGGGAGCTTAGCTCTGCAGCAAGATTTAACTAATACAGTCTCCTGTACACCATACATATTTTGTAACTACATCCTATGTAATCAAATACTCAACAGGTGATATTTTAGTATAAAATCAATTCCTTCTTGTTCCCCTATTTTTATATCAGTGAAATTCTTAGGATATATCCCGGAAAATGCAAAGGGACCACTGACTCACTCAATACTACTCATCTCCTTTTATGTAGGTCATTTGCTTCCTACAAAATGTTCTCATTGCTAGTATGAGTTTTCAAGATAAATTTCTCTGTACTTATATTTCTGGATGGTAAATAGGAATACTTTGACCTATTTCAGGTTCACTATTTGCATTTTCGTTTTGTACATCAAATGACTTTAAAATAATTCTCTAGGTCTGATCAAATTTGGGAGCACGGACTACCCAAAAGTTTGGTACCATGGAAGATGCTGGAAGTACTCTAATTATTCTCATTAGAACATACCCTATCTCATCTTTGTATAGTTTCAATGAAATGTGGAGATTTCTAGCACAAATGTTATGGAGCACCATATGTCAATAGTATTTTGTTATCTTTTAAAAGGCAACAAATAAATGGTTCATTTTACTACTATGCATTCAACACAGGTATCACAAATGATGGCATTACATTATACATATAAGACATTTAAAATGGAAATTATAGCAATGGCAGAATGCACATATGAGATGTTTTTAACTAAATAATAATATTTATAAGTTAATAACTGAAGAAAAAATGTTTTGAAAGAATATGTTTTTCTTGTATTTAATTGCAAGTATTCTATTTAAGGATATCTCTTATTTTCAAAAAGTCAGTTGAAATCCCATAAAGTACATTTGGCTATTCAAAAGCAGGAATCACATTGAGGGAAACTGCAAGATACTTATTCAAGACCTGACTCATCAGGATTTATATATGCAAAGATTTTATTGACCTCAGAGTCAGTGGAACTTCAAGCAGAAATTTTGCCTCAGCAAACACAGCTGAATCATGACCCAAATGAATTAATTTGTGCCTATCTGCAATATAGATTGGCAATCTTCCAAAACGAATATGTAAGTTTAAAGGAATCTGGTTTTTAAATTAAAACTGAACTGCTGGCTACTTCTTAGAAAATTCAACTAAGACTTGGTAATATTGTTAAGGGATGAAGACATTTTGTAACATAGAGTATCTTAATCCAATCATTACATTAAACTCAGTGATTCAATTCTAGCTTAAGGTTTTGATTTGGTGTCATCATTAAAGGTTTTGATTGGTTCCAAAAGGATACAAACTTAGGGATAGACCTATGGTTCTCAGAAAGAATTTTTAAAAGATAAAAAATAAAGAAAGGGTGTATCATAAGGGTAACCAAAATGCACAGCTAAGAACAAATGAAGGGCTTGAAAATGAACAGGTACAATAAATGGATGCAAATATTAAATTTTGAAGACAGAGTGGTCTCAGACACTAGGGTATAACAACTAATGAGAGCTGACATTCATGGAAGCTAAAATGAGTCATATTTTAAAGACTATATTGTCACTGACTCGTTTAATATTCATATTAACTTTATGAATTGACTTTAGCGGGTATTTATAACCCCAAATGACAAATGATGGAACTAAACTAAGAGATTTAAAAAGTGTCTAAATTTACGTAAGGAGTCCATGTCAATGACAGGATTCAAATCCAGAGCCTATAACTACAGAGTTCATGTCTTAGTATCTGTGTTTCCTCTCTCAAACAGAAGTCCAAGTTTGGCATTTGATGAATGAGAGACAGGCAAAGAAGCAGACATACTTTTTGTCAATATTCTGAGTATTTGAAAGTATTTTCTAAATTCCATTGCACTAAAGAAAAAAATGTCCTGTGAGGAGTAAAGTATAAGGCAGCAGTTCTTTAGCTATTCCCTCTCTGCTAGTGAATTCAGGAGAAAAGAACTTTAAGAGATATTTTAATTATTTGGACTAGATCTGTCTATAAACTTGCTAGTAGTATTTAATGACATCAAAAAAATCTATAAAATTACTCTATCAGGATATAGTTGATATCTTCAGATTATAAATAAACATAGCATTTATAGATTTACAGAATATGGCTGGATAGAGAATGAGGGGTGATTATATAACACGTTATTTAAGGAGTATAAAACATAGGTTGTTCAACATTAAAAAGACTCTCTTTGTGACCAATGTTGCATATGCATTATGAACCAAAATTCATCCCGAGGCAGATAAAAAAGACACAAATTTGGCAGTTCTTATGGGTTTCACACTTCTCAAGGAAAACAGTATATTTTCTGTTTTGGATTTTACATCATCTTTTATATTAGTAAAATGGGGGTTGGGTAACATCTATGATTCATGGAATCTATCTTAGCAACTCAACCTGTTGTACTAACTGTTAGCAGCAACAGAATTATTTTTTTCAACTATGAATCATACTAAGACTGTATTCAGTTTTTTAAAAAAGGAGGTAATGAGGGAAATGACAATAGTTTGATATCTGTACAGCTCTCTATGCATTTTTGTATGAAGAGGTGAATATCTTGAAGCAAGTTAAAACAGAACATGTTACCAATGTGATTGGAGGAAACATTTATATTATGGAGAATTTACAAAGTGAATAAACATAGAATCATCAAATGAAAAGAAGTGAGAAAACATGCTTCTTGATGGCTATTGTTAGGAGCTCTGTTGAAATTTAGAAGAGAATAGGAAAATAATTAAAACATTTCTCCTATAGCTGTAAATCTTTCTAATGCCATCACAGTGTAATAAAGGCACTCTAAGTTTATGGACACAATAATAAAGCAGATAAGAAAATATTTAATAAGGCTGACTTGAAACCCCTCACATGGCTTGATACTACCAGAAACCAAATTGGATGGAAAGGTAGGTATACTTAGTCATAAAAAATTAGATAATTAAATGCCTTCCCGAATACATATCCAATGTGAAAAATAACTATTGGTAATGAGAGAAAAAAAAGAAAAATTGAGCTAAGTATCAAAATATTAACATAGGAATATGGTTGTGATTAACATATTTTGCATCAAATTTAATCTGGTTGTTGCTCAGGTGGCTTATTCTTTTGCAGAAAGTGTTGAAAGACAAGTCGTAAAAAAATATGAGAAATACGAGGTTAGGAAATATTCCCAATGTGCAGGGATTTGATTGGAAAGGAAATGAGTCAGAAATTGTCCTGAAATGACCCTCTCACTGCTGAGGACACATAGGGAGATGAGGACCTTAAGGTAATCTTGTAAATATATCAATGATTTAGGTCAAAATTATTCAAAACCTTGGGAACTTGATAATGGTACTTTCTAGAGGAAAGAAGAATGAATGCCTACCTACAAAATATTTCAAGAGGATGTCCCACTTATCCCTAGATTGTGTACTATAAACTTAGACCTTGTAGGTTTCTGAGTCACAGCTCTCCAGATTATGGGAGCAGACAGGTCAGGAGGGAACATAGTCAGAGGTTTAGAACAGAAATGACCCCCATAATGCGTCACAGTGGTTCATAAATGGCCTACTGTTCCAAAATAAAAATATCTCCTAATATATAAGAAAATGGATGCTTCATCAGCCATGTCTGATTGTTTCATTTTTCACATATAAAAGTATTACTTTGTCCATGTTTGATGGTTACTTGCACATTTTACATATCTATAACAATTTTGTTGTCTTCAAACTTTTATTTACTCACTTAAATATAATATTACATAATGTAAAGTACATAATAATGTAAAATAAAAATAATGTAACATTAAAATATTATCTCCTCCTTTCCTTTACAGTCTTGATTATTATATTCTGAGACAACCAACTTTTAACTATCTCCTCTGCTTTTTATTTCCATATTCTAAGGAATACAAATCTATGCTTATCTTAATTTTTAACTTTCATATATTATCTTTTGAGTTATAACTATGGAAAAAATATTTGATTCCTTATCCTCATCTTCCGCCCTTACCAAACATGTCACATAAATCTCATCCTAAGATAGAAGTAAATCAAATATTGACCAAGACAATTTGTATATTTTATCATAATAGTTAGTCATTCACCAATGACTCAAGTAGTATGCTATTATTAAATTGAATTTTCTTACATATTTTGCATTATTTGACAAAAATAATTTTATCATTTTATTCTTACTGATCACTAGTGCTTCCTCCAAATTATTATTTTAATATATTCAGATACTTCTTGGAGAAATTAGTCCTGGAATCCTGCTTCCAGTTATTTTACTCTAGACTGATTGTTATAGTATTATAATTATTTATACACCTACATTTTCTCTAACTTATCTTCTGGGAACTTCTACCAATCTTTTATTAGACATAACATTATTGATCTTCTCAATGCCCTCTTTTTGTCTACATATTCTAACCTCTAAAAAGTATTTTTAGATGTTTATTTGACATATATTCCAAACATATTTTATTTTTTGTATATCTACTATCATATATATTTCACTGCAGAAGAAATATTTTTCATACCTATGTTTGCAGCATAATTTGTTTTACTAACACAATAACATTTTCTCTGAAGATATGTATAAAGTAACCATGCCAAAAAATAATGACTTTACAACCTCATATTTAAATTTTGCAATACTTCTGACTTCCCAATTGATTCATTACACTGAATTCTCAAAATGTATCTCATTTGAACAATATATTTTCATTATGCTAATTCCTGATTGCACTCCCAAAAACCTTCCCTTTGTAAAAATTTAAGATTCTTATCTTGAAATTAAATAGACACAATTTTTCTTTGTGAACTTACTTCCCCAATTCTGATGTAAAATCTTCTTATTGATAAAAGTTAATTAAATATAGTGTATGTGTGTAGTGTGTGTATATGTATACACAATTATAGTGTTTATTACTATTGCAAAGTTTTTAAAATATTTTAAAATATCAGGTACTGAGATGTATCTGAAAAATAAAGAAGGAATATTAAGTTATAGTTTTGTTTATACATAGAAAAAATTATCAACAAGAAAGGAAAATTAAAGACACCATGAAACAAAATATGCAATCTCTATTGCAGAAATAATTGAGAATGGTATATTCCCCCCCCCCAAAAGGGGGGGAGGATTGAGGGAGATGCTGTCTTTATAACTGCCTATAAGTAATCACATATTGTTAATATTATTTCATATTTTAGTAATAAAAGAAGAAGGGAAAATATGTGACAGAGAGAGAACAATGGGTTGAAAATTTTACTGACCCTGAAGTCTGCTAAGTTGTCTTGGTCAGGGCAAAACAGACTCTTATCAAGTGGAAAAGACAGTTGCCATAAATCAAATTCTGTCAGTATTAAGTTCTGGATGTCAGATCTTGTTTATCAGACATGGTTACAGGCCAAAGCTTGTGTTGTAGGTTAATATAAAAATTTAGGGAAATATCTTACACCCACCAGGAACTTAGAAACAAACACCCAGCTAAAGCCAAGACCCCTTAGATTCCATTTGACATGGAGATACGTAAGTATTTGGTCTGCTCTCAGCACCTCTTCTTCTTTTTTTTTTTTTGTTCAAGCAGTAGTTTGTTTATTATTATTTTTTTTATTACTCAAATGAATTTATCACATCTATAGTTGTATAATGATCATTACAGTCCAATTTCACAGGATTTCCATCCCACAACCCAAGCACATCCTCCCACCCCCCAAACTGTCTCCTCCAGAGACCATAAATTTTTTAATGACTGTGAGTCAGCATCTGTTCTGCAAAGAAGTTCATTCTGTCCTTTTTTCAGATTCCACATGTCAGTGATAGCATTTGATGTTGGTGTCTCATTGTATGGCTGACTTCACTTAGCATGATAATTTCTAGGTCCATCCATGTTGCTAAAAATGCCAGTACGTTGTTCCTTTTAATGGCTGAGTAATATTCCATTGTGTATATGTACCACTTCCTCTTGATCCACTCCACTGTGGATGGACATTTAGGTTGTTTCCATGGGTTGGCTATTGAAAATAGTGCTGCAATGAACATTGGAGTACATGTATCTTTTCAAGTATGGTTTTCTCCAGATAGATGCCCAGGAATGGGATTGTTGAATCTAATGGTAGTTCTATTTTTAGTTTTTTGAGGAATCTCTATATTGTTTTCCACAGTGGTTGCACTGATTTACAATCCCAGCTCGATTTACAATTGAGTTCCTTTTTCTCCACACCCCCTCCAGCACTTATTGGTTGTAGACTTTTGGATGATGGCCATTCTGGCTGATGGAAGATGGTACCTCATCATGGTTTTGATTTGCATTTCTCTAATCATGAGTGATGTTGAACATCTTTTCATGTGTTTTTTGGCCATCTGTATGTCTTCTTTGGAGAATTGTCTGTTTAGATCTTCTGCCCATTTTTTTATGGGGTCGTTTGTTTTTTTTTGGTATTGAGTGGTAAGAGGTGTTTATACATTTTGGAGATTAATCCCTTGTCAGTTGATTCATTTGCAAAGATTTTCTCCCATTCTGTGGGTTGTCCTTTCATTTTGTTTAGGGTTTTCTTTGCTGTGCAGGAACTTTGAGGTTTTATTAGGTCCCATTTGTTTATTTTTGTTTTTATTGTCAACACTCTAAGAGGTGGATCTGAGAAGATATTGCTGTCATTTATGTGTTTGGCCTATGTTTTCCTCCAAGAGTTTTATAGTATCTCGTCTTACATCTAGGTCTTTAATCCATTTTGAATTTCTTTTTGTGTATGGTGTTAGGGAGTGTTCTAATTTCATTCTTTTACATGTGGCTGTCAGAACCTTTTCTTGTTTGAAGCATTTTGCTGCTTCCTCTGAGCACCTCTTTCGTTGTTTTCTATTTACCTGTTCTTCTTTTGAGACAATAATTTTTGTGTGGATCATTGTAGGTGTAGGTGTATCTTTCAGTAAACACATGTATAACATAAAATAATGCTCATATATGTATTATACTATACTTATAATGTGAACACATAACTTTTATATATTAGTCATATATATATATATATATATTATATATATATATATAATGTGTGTACACACGAAATATAATTTAAAAATACCATCTAAAAGAACCAATATAGGAGTTCTTGTTGTGGCTCAGCTGAAACAAATCTAACATCCATGAGGACACAGGTTTGATCCCTGGCCTTGCTCAGTGGATTAAGGATCTGGCATTGCCATTTGTGTGGTATTGGTTGCAGATGTGGCTCAGATCTAGTGTCGCTGTGGCTGTGGCATAGGCAGGCAGCTGCAGCTCCAAATTGACCCGTATGCCACAGGTGCAGTTGGTTGCAGATGTGGCTCAGATCTAGTGTTGCTGTGTCTATGGCACAGACAGGCAGCTACAGCTCCAAATTGACTCTATATGCCACAGTTGCAGTTCTAAAAATCCACCAATACACTGTAAAATGTGCAAAACCTTTGTATGGATAACTGCCAAAACTACCAAAAATTACAAAACGACATTTAGCCATAATATAAAGAGGACCTAAACTAATTAGAGGATAAGTATTCATACTTGAAAAATTTAGTGTAATGACAAAATTCCTCAGATTTATCTATGGATTTAGCACATTCCCAATCAAAGTTTCAGATATTCCCATCCCTGCTCTCCAAGAAAGAACTATTTTATTCTAAAAGTTGTCAGAGAAGCAAAGGATCTAAAATAACCAAAATAATCCTAGACATTTTTTAAAACAAACACTTACACCACCCTTCCTGAAGATTTGCAAAGAATATACATAGATTTAGAGACTGCAACATAGATAGAAGAAATAAATGAATGAATAGAAGAGGGTTGAGAGTACAGAAATAGATGAGCTTTTCTATGGACAACTTTGAACCATGGCACCATGACAATTCAATGTGAGAATGAAAGATTTTTTTAACAAGTAACTCTGGAACAGCTGCATATTCAGAAGAAAAAAAATAACTAATCTTGACATCTACCTAACTTAATAAAAATATTAATTCCAGATGGATTATAGATTTAAGAGGATAAGCTAGAATCATAAAACCTGTACAATCTTCACAACCTGGGGTAAAATAAGATTTGTGTGTGTGTGTGTGTGTGTGTGTAAGACAATTTAATCATTAAAACGGGGATAAATTTTATTAAAATAAAAGGTGATTGCCTGTGAAAAGACAGCATTTAGGAGAGAAAAGGCAAATTACAGATATTGAAAACAATTGTCTGTAATTCATAGAGCTCAGAAATTAATTATATATATAAAATAGTTTAAATCTACAAATCCACAATAAATATGCAAATGAGATCATTAAAAATGGATAATAAGCTGGAAAAACACTCTACAAAAGAAGATACATAAATGATCAATAAGTACATGAAAAGTTACCAGTATTACTTCATTGACAGTGAAACAGAGACTTAAAAACACTGCAATGCTTAAAAGCAAAATAACTGACAATTGACAAAAATAGGTCAAAAGTGAAATTCTCATACATTGCTAATGGGAGTTTATAATTGTATAACAACTTTGAAAAATGTTTCATCTAAAATAATTATATAGGAATATTTACAACAGCCTTTATCATAAGAGCCAGATATTGGAAACCAGCCATATATCTATCAGTGGGGGAGTAGATATTCAAATTTTGGCATTTTCAAACATTGGAATAGTGTTCATCATTAAAAGATGAACTATATACACATAAGTGAATCTCAAAAGCATTGTGTTGAGTTATAGAAGGCAGAGAAAATAATCCTTGATTCCATTTATATGAAATGAACAAAACAGACAAAATTGATCTGTGATGAGCAAATGGCTATCTCTGGTTGAAGTGAGGAATGCACTAGATAGCAGTAGAAGAAAATTTCTTGAATGATGGAAATATTCTGTATCTGTTGGGGGTGTTTTGCATAGCTGTCATAACATATCAAAATGAAAAATTACACACAAATTTTATTTCAATAGCAAAACATTTCCCTATTAAAAATAGCAGAATGGCTGGCTATAATTATCTCCTTCCTTATTAAATACCCCATGCTTTGTTCTTTTTATTTCTACTTTAAAAACATGTATATGCTCATCATCAATAGTTTGAAAATAAACAATATTCTTTCCATGAATTTAAGAAAGCATTTCTCATCAAATGAAGAATACTTCCTAATTATGTTTTCAGTAAACACATTCACAAAGATATTTTTGTCTTCTGAAATTAGAAATATATCTAGATTCATTTGTTTTTTCTTATTAATATATTTTAAAATAACCATTCTTTAGCTTACATGAGTTTTTAAAACTGTATAAAGTACAGCTATTTTTATGTCATGAGTTACATTAATTAAATTCCCTTTTGAGATGTGCAGTCTGTTTGGAGTTATGTCATGCCTCTTTATAGGATAAGTTCCATTTCCTGTTGCTACTTATTTGTGGCATAGACGATACATGGTTGATAGTATTCTGGAATTTTCTCCCATCATACCAGTGACTATGCACCCACTAATATCATCTATGGTCTCACCTGCTCATCTTTATCTTACTTAATCATTTCTGTGGCATTTGATGATGTTCAGTTTCTCTTTTTCTCAAAGTTATTTGTTTTGCTGACTTCGGTGACTCCATTCTTACTTAGCTTTTTTCTGTGGATGTTCATCCTCAATTTATTTAATGCAATCTTTTCTACCATCTGTGTTTTATAGGTTGATCTTCAGGTTATCTCTCAGACCTTTGGGTTTTTATATCCATACATTTTCTGGGTTATAGTATCTGAATGACATTATCTATGTCCACGTCTTTAACGACAAGCTGTTACAGTGGGAGCTCTAAATCTCTTTTCAGATTTTTACTTCTATTTAAGCTCTGGCCCACTGGCCAACATCTATAAGCACTTTAAGCATTATACTTTTCTTTGAAATCCCCATAATTTGTTCTTATTTTTATATTCTCTACTTGATAAAAGATCTGTTGACACAAACTTTTATTGCTATATTTAATTAATTTTCATTGGATAACATCTTAATAGTAGCTCTTAAATGTGTCTTTTCTTCTCCATTTGTATTACCAGCAGACTTACCAAGCTGTTATCAGTAATACACAAGAGATATACATGTATAAAGTCTGATCACAGCCTGGGATCTTTGGTGACAGCCTGGGATCTTTGGTGACAGACATGGTACACACCTTTTCTCACTACAGTGTCCAGAAAAACAAAGACTATCCAAAAATGAACAAACAGAGGCTGTTTATTCACAGCTTTCTATAGTGACAGAGTCATCCATCATCAGTTGTGTTCTGTAGAGATGCAAAACTAGTCAAGAGAGTGGAAAGCTTTAAATAGATAAAAAGGAGAGTTTCAAGTAGGCTCTATGTGAATGTTGTTGGTAAGTGTAACTGGAGGCAGGATAGTTAGAAATTAGGTATCTTTAAGGGATTGGTTCGGAGATCACAGTTGACTTTTTCTGGTTCATCCTAATTTGTAACAAGGCAAAAAATATGGAAGTTGGCAACTATTATCCAAGTCCTGACTGTTATGGGCAGATTGCAGCAAACACTGTGGTTTGGCCTCATGGGCTGGTTGTTGCAGAGTTTGTAGGTCAGAGTTGTATGATAATCTATGACCTGGCCCTCTTTCATTTGTGTATTTAGTACTTCATTCATTGTCCCAACAAGACTATGTCTCACAGCTGGTGCCATATCTTAGGCCTCTAGAAGAAATCCCTTGTATTAGTGCTATAGGTTCTATCAGACCAGATACTTGGGGATTATGGAGGACTTGGCAAAATAAGTGAATTCTGTGCACATTCTACTTTTTTAAAGATGAATTCTTTGGGCAGCAGCAAAGCTGTATAGAACAAAGCATTATGGAAATTCACTAATACAAGTTTGGGCAAAAGTGCAGGGGCAGAGCAGGCAACAAAATCCAACACAAGAATCTATCCCTTTCCTGCTGGAGGAATTTCAATGTAATCAATGCTTACTGAGTGGTTAAGTCCCCAAGGAAATAGGCTGTTACTGTTATATTTACAGTCAGCAGATTGGACCTTAACAATGGCAACCTCTAAATCAGTCTTAGAGAGAAGAGGTCCTAAATGTTGAACCCATGACTATCATTGATTAACCCCCATGGTCACATAGTTTATGAATCCATTGAACAAAGAGCAATGTTTGTGGGAAGGAAAGAAAAAAATCTATTTGACATCCACAGTAGATTATTTGGTCTGAACTCATTTAAAGCTTCTCCTGAAGATTGACCTTTGTAATGTCTTACATGTTGTACAGACATTCATCACATTCAGCCCATTCATAAAGGTCATCTGTATATTTTCCTCCCTGACCTTCATAGTCAAGGTTTCCAATCTTATGTCTTTCAAATCCCTGACAACAAATACATGTAGACACTTAATTCTACCATTCTTCCTTCAAATAAAATTAAACAGCCAGATGCCCTGCTCACAGTTTTGTCCACTATTACGATTTTCCTTTACCATTTTTCATCAGAGACACCCTTGTGAGGGGCCATAGTGCTATCAGATTTCTAAGGCATATATAGGTGTGTTAGATTATATGAGAAATCATTTCCAAGCCTGTTGTGCTGTTTTTCTTTATCAGGTCATTAAAATTGCAATGTGGTTAAAGGAATAGAATGAGGAAGGGAAGACTAGAGTAGTAGCAAGTACTCATGCACCTTACTTGTGTTTCAGATGTGATTCTAAAGACTGAAGAGTCCAAGCTCATACATTACTTCCACTGAAGAGGAAGTAAGCACTGGTGTGAAGGATCAATTGTATTACTCAGTGGGCAAGATATCTTCCAGTTTATCATGGGCAGCCAGGATATGTGGTCCTTTAGAGTCTCATAGTTGTCTCTATTAGAAAACAATAGGGGAAAAAAAATCTTCCTTGCATTTCCATCATGTTCTTTACCAATCATATAAGCACAGCAAACATTAGTCAAAATATTAACACAAATTTGTACACCATCCTTATTCTTACATTTGAGATGTCAAAATTCATGGGTATTGTGTGTACCTAAAAAATTCATTATATATTGTCAGGAAAATTTAGTAAGAATTTTATGTATGCAATTGCCTTACTTTCTGATTTGATGCTTGCTTCTAAAGTCATATAAATCTGACTTTTACACTTCAATAAAAACATTGCCTCTGGGAGTTCCCTTCATGGCTCAGTGGTTAACAACCTGACTAGTATCCATCAATCTCTGGCTTTGCTCAATGGCTTAAGGATCCAGCATTGCCATGAGCTGTGAGGTAGGTTGCAGATGTGGCTCAGAATCCATGTTGCTGTGGCTGTGGCATAGGCCAGCAGCTACAGCTCCGATTTGATCCCTGGCCTGGGAACCTTCATATGCCATGGGTGTGGCTGTAAAAAAATAAAAAGACAAAAAATAAAAACAAAACAAAACAAAAAAAATGCCTGTGAAATCAAAACCAATCCGCTTGTTGTAAGGAAAGTCATTGGGCAAAGGCCTTCATTATAAATTGGCATGTGCCATTAATCTGACCTCACCTCTCCTTTAAAATTCTTTCACTTTATTCTCATTTGATTTCTTTATCCTTTGTCTTATGTTCTTTTTAACTTACTTCTACCATTCAGATATCCTTTTTGAGTTCCAAAATTGTCTTCTGTTTTTTCTACTTTCATATCTCAAAGGCATGTAAGTTTTTACATAGTTTATCAATGTCTGACATAACTGCTGTCTTTCTTTTGGCCCTAATAAATTTGCTGCATGGTAGAAACTGTTATGGTCTTGGATATTCTCTCTCATTCACCCCAAACCACTCTTCCAAAATTAGTAAGTTATTTTTCTATTCTTTAATACCTTTTCAAATCTCTTTTTTTCTTACTCTGTGGTTGGTATCTTGTTTAATCCATTGTATTATTTTTATTATTTTACTAGCTTTTTGAGGATTGTTTTGGGTCCTCAGTCAAGCTGTAGTCTAATTCATTATGCAATATATAATCAGAAGGATTTTTCTAAAAAATAAATCTGAAGTGACTCCTCACATTATATTTTCTATAGTTCTTACTGAACTCATTATAATGTCATAACATTTTTCATACATTAGTAGGATCCTAAAGTTATTATCTTAACGAGGCATTTTTTATGAGTGACATGGAATACAAAAATAATTTATAAATTAATTGATCTACATCAGATAGAAACCAAAGGTCTGCTGAACTATCCAGGAAATTTTGCTATTGCTGTGACCATGTATTTTTTCATGGATACTTCCTAGCACATGCGAGGAGAACATAGAGACATTAAATAAGCTCTTACTTTAACAGAAAATCTCTGCATATGAGTTTTCTCATTATTTGACTTTTAAAATTGTTCACTCTCTGCAGATAAAATTTTACTCAATAATTTCAGATATTGACATTCAGGATAAAGACTCATAATAAAAAGGCATAATTAACAAAATGAATGTATCCATATGTTGATATAATTTACAGATATATTGAATACCCTAATATCTAATATCAAAAAATCACATATCAAACAACAGCTATATATATGTAATTTACCAAAATAGGTTCTACTTCAAGTCAACAAAACAAAACACTCAGATTTGATTTGAAGGTTTTTTTTTTTTTTTGATAACCTAAACCACATTGGCTTTATTAAAACAAATATAAATCTTTGAATCACTTCCAGGAGCTAAAATAAAACCAGCTCCCAAGGTAAGATTAAAAAAAATTAATACATAGGATTAATAAGAAAAGACATGTACTATAATAAAAATGTGGGCAGAAGACACAAATATACAAATAACAGAAGAAGGAAAAAGTAAATATAAGAAACACTCAGTAATAATAAGAAACAAATTATAGGAGTTCCCATCATGGCACAGGGAAATGAATCTGACTAGGAACCATGAGTTTGCAGTTCGGTCCCTGGCCTCAGTCAGTGGGTTAAGGAACTGGTGTTGCTGTAAGCTGTGGTGTAAGTCACAGATGCAGCTCAGAGCTGGTGTTGCTGTGGCTCTGGCCTAGGCCGGCAGCAACAGCTCTGATTAGACCTCTGGCCTGGGAACCTCCATATTCTTCCGTGGGTGCAGCCCTAAAAAGGCAAACGACAAAAAGAAAAAAAAAAAAACTGTAAAAGATCACCCTTGATGAGAAAATCTTCACTTATTACTATGGCATTTAGGAAGTTTAATGTTTCATACAATATTATTGGGATAGAAATTGAAAGAACCCTTTCTTTGGGAATTGTCCAAATGATTTAGGAGCCATCAAACATGGAGTTGTTGAAGTTAGGAGATAATTTCTTTTTAAGAAACAGTAGTCTTAGTCTTAATAAAGAATCTTCCTTATTAGCAATCTCAGTTATTTAGCACTAAACATACTGAATGTTTTTGAAGAGTCCATTTTAGAGGAGAATGGCAAGGGCCAAATATTATCTCTGATCTTAGAAATAGAATGAAATGTTTAGGATTTAGAGTGAAAAGAGCTGATTGATTTCTTGAAAAGGCCTGAGCTGTGTAGTATTATAGGTAAACTAAATATAAGAGCAAAATTAATAAATATGTAGAACTAAGATTTCACCCAACTCATATCAGAAGGCTCAGTATTGATAGTTTTATCTTTGAACCTTTAAATAGCTTACAAAATGCACTTTAAAACTGCATTCAGTGAATCTCTTAAAGGAAGCAAAGTATAATATTCTACATTATCAAATTATTCTGGAATATAGCATATGCAAAACCATCTAAGAAGTTTTTAATACACATTAGTAAATTCAAGTATCTAAGATAGCTTGGAATAGTTATACACACTTTTTAAAGTTTACTGAACTATGCAATTCTACATAATAATGGATGATTTTATTTCTATGTTATACTTAAATTGTTGCTTAAATTAATGATTTGTGAAATATGAGCTAGCTTGTTGTTAGCCATCTATCCATTATAGGTAAGATTTCTTTACCTTCTCCAGCTTTTGAAAGGCTGGAGATTAGGTGGCATCAGAACTATGTAAAGTGAATTCCTTTTCGTCAAATTACTGTCAGAATCATGACCATTTATTGTACAAAGACCTTTTTCTATATTTGCATGTATTCATTTTTAGAATTACTCAAAACCCTTGTTAACTATCCTGGATTTCAGCATAAACATTGTATAACTGTTCTAACCACTGAAAATCACTTTAGAAAAATATGCATTTCATTGTACAAAGATTTGTGAGTTTCTAAACAATAGAATCAGTCATAAAAATTAATGTGGTATTTCAAAATGCCTTAAATCCATTGTAGTGAATAATCTGTTTTAAGGCAAGTAGTTTTTTAACTTAGCTTAGCAGCATGCATTCAGTTCTTCAAAATATGTTATTACTTTTGAGCCTTTTGGAATATGTAAGTATTCAGTATGTTATATTAGGTTTTTCAATGCCTGTCTTTTCAAAAATATAAAAATGCAATTCAGCACATAGCCAGAAATATGCTAGCAAAAAATATGAAGTGTAAAGACAGCATATACTCTACGTGCGCCAAAATAAAAAGAAAGTAGTTTCAAAATGCAAGCCAGCTAGTGCCTCAACTATAATGAGCCCATTCTTTAATGTCATGCTTTTATGCACATGACTTTAGTGTCATGGTAATTTTATTAAGACGTGATTAGGTAAAGCCATTGTTAATCTGTTTTGATGTGCGATCATCTATTTTAACATTAAATAAAATAAACTGAGGCTTTCAATATTGTATACAAATAAAATTATTACACAAATACAAATATAAGACATAGAGCTTCATGAGAAAATATATTACCAGAGCCTTATTCAAAATATATAGGGAAAGGCAGAAAATGTTTAGTGGAAGCTGCATCTGTATTGTGCTCTTTAGTGCAAATATCAGCTTTCACATGTCTGTGTTTCATATGTCTGAAGATGATTCATTTCCTTTTCCTTTATGATATTAATAACTGGCTTATTAACGAGTTTAATATTGGCTATTATTTCATGGTGAATTCACTGGAATAGAAAAGAGATAACATTTTCAATCCATTAATTTCCAGTATGATTGGAGTGTGCTTATAAATTAACTTTTTAAAAGTGCTATGGAGTTATGTTGCTAGCAATAATACATATTTACTGCAACTCATAACTTACTTTATCTTTCTAATACTCTCTAATGTTTAATTGATGTCCTCGGCAATTCCTTTTCTTTGCTAATGCACTGCCTTGAAATGGATTATTTTAAATCAAAATAATGAGGTGGTTTGTTTGCTATAGAATGATTTTCCCTTTTAAAGATGAAGACTCACAAAACACCTCTTGCATGTGAATGAATCTCATGTCTTCAACTTTTCATCCACTCATTATTATCGATTTACCTCAGTTAAAAAATAAAAAGAACACAAGGAAAAACACCAAGTTTCACAATTTAATTAATTAATTTATTTATTTATTTTTCTTTTTAGGGCCACACCCACAGCATATGGAAGTTCCCAGGATAGGGGTTCAATGGGAGATGTAGCTGCTGTCCTACACCACAGCCACAGCAATGCAGGATCCTTAACCCACTGAGCAAGACCGGAGATTGAACCTGGGTCCTCATGGATGCTAGTCAGATTTATTAACTATTGAGCATGATGGGTACTCCTCACTATTTATTTTTAACATGAAGGACTACGGGCATCTCTTTCAAGGAAAGGATATTTATCTTCAAAGTATTACATGACATAAAATGATTTGCAACTAATGTTAAATTGGTTGAAAGGATAAATTAGATCATTGCATCTGTGCATTATTTTCAAAATTATAACACTTAAATAATAGCCCCATTAAAAATTTAGGTTGCTCTAACAGGTCCAGAATTGTATAACCTTCAAAGTAATGTACTTAAAATTTATGTAATAAAACTAAATTATGCTCAAAATTTTGAAGACTCTAGGTTTTCAAGTGAAAAAAAAATGTATGCTGAATCATGTTTTTCTTTTTCATTCTCTTATAGATAATTTAAAATTTGAAGCACTTTATTTTGGTTTTAAGAAAGAATTAGTTTCTGCTTAATACAATTGCTGAAATATTGAAGTAAGACATCTGCAAGTTACCATCTAAGCATAGCATTTTTATTTTCACCCTGACGTGGTTTCTCTTCGTAAGTCACTGGTATGTTGCCTCTTAAATGTTACCATAGGGAATATAGCAACTCTGTCTTTGTTTTCTCATTTAGGAAGAACCTCTACATCAGTGGTGAAAATGAATCTTGATCATTAGCAAATCTGTGACCCCTATCTGGATCATTTCCTCTGTCACAACTGCATGAACATAACACTTATGGGGATTCACCAAGGAATTGAAGCTTGGTTTTTTATTTTGTTTCAGTCTCCTCGTAGTTCTAACATCTGTGCCATAAGCTACATTCCAAATTAGAACTACAGCAAGTATTAGGGTAAAAAATGAGGTGTTGGTAAATGAAAGACAATTATTCTTTGGTTACACATCATAGACTATATCACCTGGAAAATGATTATATAATTTTGATTTTCAGGTGACTCTTCAATTATAAATTGGTTCAAGACCAGTAAGTAGCTTAAGCCAAAATATCCTGATTGAGGAAAATGTTGTATTTGCTTTTGAAAAATTTCCTTGGTGTATTTTAAGCCACTCTTTGTCCAAAAGCAATCAAAGCATATTTTGCTGGCCCTAAAACTTCCTTCTATTTTTTTTCTGCCTTTTTTTTTTTAAGGGCTGCACCTGTGACATATGGAAGTCCCAGGCTAGGGGTTGAATTGGAGCTACAGCCTCTAGCCTACACCACGGCCATAGCAACTGAGGATCCAAGCTGCATCTGCCACCCACACAGCTCACAGCAACACCAGATCCTTAACTCACCGAGCAAGGCCAGGGATCAAACCTGCATCCTCATGGATTCTATCTAGTCAGGTCTGTTAATCACTGAGCCATGAAGGGAACTCCCAAAACTTCCTTCTTTTATATGCCTCTCTGTATTCATAAACATGTAGGGAGATAAAAGTAAAATACATTCAATTAATATTACTTGTGTCAAATATCAGTTTGCAATAAGTGCTTTGAAAGCTGTGTTTCTTGTAATCATCACGTCTTCATCTGTAGACTATTGAATCATCATCCGAGTCTTACAGTTCATGAAAAGTATCCTAAAACCAAGAGATCACAATTTGAGGTAATTGAAATCTAGGACTACCAGGAACACACAGGTAAATTAGTATTTAAAAAGTCCCTGAAATATTTTTTTCAGGATCAGGGAAAGAGGGGAAGTAGCATTTCTAGATCACATTTCAGATATAAGGTTTACTTCCTCTTCCTTTTCTTCTTCCTCCTTCCTTCCTGAACAGTTCATTTCAAAAATGGTTAGGTATTCACTACAGTGTTGGCAGTGACTTACGTGGCAGTAAATGAAGAGGGGCTTCCCTTGCCTCTAATAGGCTGGTAAACCTGAACAGGAAGAATGACCATTGACTTAGGGTGGCGATATCCCAAAGGAGGAGAGTTTACTTCTTTTTTTCTTGTTATGGTCAAACCTGCTGCATATGGAAATTACCAGGGTAGAAGTCAATCAGAGCTGCAGATGCAGGCCTATGCCACAGCCACCAGATCTGAGCTGCATCTGCGACCTACACCACAGCTCATGGCAATACAAGATCCTTAACCCACTGAGAGAGGCCATGGATTGAACCCACATCCTCATGGAGACTATGTCAGGTTCTTAATCCACTGAGCCACAATAGAAACTCCAAGTTTACTTCTATAATATATTATTGAAACACAAACTATGAATTCACTTTATTGGTTAACCATCTGTTTTTTCAAATTAACACATTTAAATCAAAAGAAGCCAGTAATTATTCACCAATAAACATAAACATTTTCCCTTCATTCTAAATGACAACATAACTGTAAAACCAACCCAAATTGACCCTATCCTATTTTTTAACCAGAGGCTAAGTTATTTTTCAGAGATAACAGAAAAAAAACCTTAAATCATGAACTGAGGGGAAAATTTTGACCTCAAATAACACCTGAAACAAATAACACCTGTCCCCTCTCAGGAAGCCAAAGGGGCTGAGCATGACCTGAACTTGAATACCAAAACCACCTATTGTCCAGGAAGATCCAGTACTAAAGCCCCCTTTACCATACCTTACTGTTAAGGGCCAAAGTCCAAAGACCCCCAGTAGAAAACTGCCCAGCTAGTGCTTTGGCATACCAACCTGGCCTCCCCTATCTATAAAAATTTGACTGAACCCCAAATAAGGAGATGAATTGGAGCTTTGCCTCCTGCCTCCTTACCATCGACCTTCCAATAAAGCTTAATCTTTTCTCAAAAGCAGGTGCCATGCTGTTGACTTCTAGACATATGCACAATGGGCACAGACTGCCTTTGCTTAGTAACAATGAGAAAATTTCATGAGGCAAACAGATAATATAAATAATATTTGCAATAGAAGTCTTACTACCAGAAAAGATTTAGACTCTAAAAGGGGACTAGAATAAAATGATTAGCCTTTTTTCTTTTCATTTTTTGGCCAACTGAACAACTTTTGATTCAAGCGCCCATTTAACCATAAAATTGACATGGATTTGAGATACTGCTAGAAAGTATGAAGTGTCAAATTATATACACTGAACTTTCTCACTGAGTCAAGTTCACTGTATTCAATGCAAGCAACTACAATTTAAATTATATCATAAATTCTTTAGTGTGCAAAAGTACAGCTCCATAATGATGTATTTTCTTTATTCAAAAAAGTGTTAACATTTTCACAGCACTCAAGAGTTAATGAGTGACTGGTGGACACTCAGCTTATGTGTCCTTAAATAGGGAACTCCACAGAAAGTGACTGAACTATCTCCCATTCTCTTTCCTTTTAATATTCCACAGATATTTGGTCATATGCAGTCCTTGAAAAGGTTAAAATGTATTTAATTTTCTTCATTGTCATTTTAAGTTAACTAACTAATAGGAATTTATTTTCTGTATATACACATTGAACATGAATTAATACATATACAAAACAAACACATAATTTAAGAGATTTAATTATTTTGCCTAAAAAATTTTCAGTCAAAAATCCATCACTGATTTTGTTACCAGAGAGGAGGTTCTTGTCTCAGAAAGAATTCAGAGATGAGCTATATGGAGGTAAGAAAAGCAAAGGGAGAAGCTGGCAGGCTCAGGTGACCAGGTGCCCTGAGTTCTTCCACAAGCTAGTCATACGGGGTGTAGAAATGAAGGGGTGAAGTATTCATTTGGGAGGGAGGAGTTTGGGGCCAGTCATGTTCCATGATTTTCATTCCAGTTCATTCCACCTTTCTGAAGGGAAGAGGGATTTTTCATTCATGTTTATTTATTTATTTATCGCTTATTTATTTTTTAGGGCTGCACTCGTGGCATATGGAAGTTCCCAGGCTAGGGGTCGAATCAAGCTACAGCTGCCAGCCTACACCACAGCCACAGCAATGCTGGATCCTTAATCCACTGAACAAGGCCAGGGATAGAACCTGCATCCTCATGGATCTTAGTTGGATTCATTGGCACTGCACTACAGTGGGAACTCCCTATACTTATTTAGTCTTGATAAAAAGTGTCATGGTGGTGGTGTGTGATCGGGCTTTTCTTATCTGCAAGGCTAATTTCATTGTCATGAGGGCCTAATGTGCTGAAAGTTACATTTGGATGCTGGAGATTCTTTTTTTCACATTTCTTTCTCTTTCTCCAGGACACTTGTCACTGCCAGATATGTGTTTTCTTGTTATTCTGGAGGTTCTTGCTTGTTTTTGTTCAAGGACCCTCATTGTTATATTGTTATTATTATTAAGTATAGTTGATTTATAACATTTATTCAAGTTATGTTGTACAGCAAAGTGACCCAATCACACACATTTCCCTGTGCTGTACAGTAGGGCCCTATTCCTGATGCATTCCAAATGTAACTGTGCATCCAAAAAAACCCCAAAATGCCCATGCATAGCACTCCCTCCACTCCCCCCACCCCGGGAACCCCAAATCTACTCTCTTTGGCCATGATCTGTTTCTGTTTTTTTAAATGGGGTCATCTGTCCCATATGTTAGATACCACAAATAAGTGATATCATATGGTATTTTTTTCTTTCTGGCTTACTTTACTTAGTAACAGAATCTCTATTTCCAACCATGTTGCTGCAAATGACATTAGTTTGTCTTTTTTATGGCTGAGTAATATTCCATCATATATGTGTACTGCTTCTTCTTAATCCATTCATCTGTCAATGGACATTTATGTTGTTTCCATATCTTGGCTATTGTGAATAGTGCTGCAATGAACATAGGGGTATGTGTATTTTTTCAGTGAATGCCTTTTCTGGATATATGCCTAGGAGTGGGATTGCTAGATCATATGTTAACTCTACATGTATAATTTCCTGCCCATTTGGTTCATGTTCCTCTTCCTCTGTTGTTTCTAGATATCCACCTGCTCTAATAATTTTAATCAAATTAAACAAAATTAAATAAATAAAACCTTTCATGAAGGCTGCTAGTAGCTAGCTACCAGAAGATATGCTATATTATAAGAATACAAGCTAATATTTAATACCTTTTACTGATTTGCAAAGAATAAGGAATGAAATAATAACACACCATATTGCAGAAACTATTTTACAAGCTTTATGCACATTACTTTATTAAATTATGACAAGAAACATTATCACCATTTTATATATGTGAAAGATTATTTAATGAAAGATTAAATAGTTCATCTAAGATCATGCAACTAGGAAATTACTGATGAAGAAGATAAGTAAATGCATTTCTATATTAGAGTCTGACCTCTTTAAATACTTGTTTGCTCTGCCTTCCAAGAACATCAACTAAGATTTTTCCTACTATAAAACATAGTTAAACAACATTTTACAGGAAAATCTATGGATCAATTCTAACATGCATTGTTTTTAATGATGAATTACTTTTTATTTAATGATAATTAAATATAGTTTTAAAGTACCCAATTACATATAATATCTAAGGTATATAAGCAACCTAAATATTCATCAACAGAATACTGGATAGAAAAGATGTGATACATATATACAATGGAATATTACTCAGCCATATAAAATGAAATAATGCTATTTGCAACAGTATGGATGGAAATTATTATGCTAAGTGAAGTAAGTCAGACAAAGACATATATTGAATGAAATCACTAATATGTGGACTCCAATAAAAATGATACAAAAGAATTTATAATACAGAAACAGACCCAAAGATTTGAAAACCAAACTTAATACAACTCTGTAAGTCAACTATACTCCAATAAATTTAAAAAATGTAGAGACTTAAAAATATTAAAATTACCCAACTGCATAATAAATACAATTAAAAATTAAAATTCCTTAAAAATAGACTAGAAAAAAAAAGAGGAATGTATGCCACAGATTCTGCCCTAAAAAACCAAAAACCGAAACAAAATAAATAGTAATGTTCTTTAATTAAAGCAGAGATTTAATATATAATTTATTTTTTCTAATAAAGCTAGGCTTCCACTTACCAGCTCTGCATATAAGGGCTTGGAAGTTGCCCCTTAAGTAAAAATCTGAAAAGACCAAAGGAAAAAAAAAAAAAAGTCAACACATCTTCTTGGATCCTAAGGGAGGGGAGACACAGGGAAAATTACTGCTGTCAAGATTGGAGGCACAGACATAAATTTAGGGGGTTACAACTAACTGGACAAGGAACTGCTGGCAGAAACTGGCCCTGAAACCAGTGCTTGGATAGGAAAATTTGAATTGTAATTGATGAATCCCTGGAGGCTCAGCATAGCCAACTCTGAGAGACTAGAAAATCCAAGGGGTGGGGTGATGGGACCCAGTGTTAGGAAAGGCCCCACAATATTATGAGATGCACATCTAGGAGTTACAAATTCCCTTGTAATTTCAAAGGAAAAAAAAAATCCCCCTGGGCTTCCGGAAGTGCAAGGGGAAAGAAAACACTTTGAGATACACAAAAGCACTCTGGTCTTTACAGGCCTGCCCTCAGGGAAACTATTGCTTGGTTATAGTTAGAGTTTAACTAACTGAGGGAAGGGAAATATTCCACTCTAGTGCACTTTAGCCATCCCTCATCACCTAAGGGAAGGGGTAAAGTAGATGAGGGGGGAATAAAACAAAACTAGGAAACATTTGTGAATTTCACAGTCCCAAGGCATAGACACACTAAAAATAGACATAGCCATTAGGCTACAGAATACTTCTCCTTCTCTTCACACCTTACCACCATATGATTAAGGGCCTATTTATTTGAGTTCCTTTTACCCAGTACATGGTATCTGGCTATCAAGAAAAAAAAAATGCAAGTCATAACAAAAGGCAAAAAACAAAATGTCAAAACACAGAGGAAGCATCAGGCACCAAAGACAACAGGGATGTTGGGCAAAGTAGGCAAAAACAGGTGGACAATGTTAACAGAGGAATTGCAAACCAAGAAAGAACCAAAAATAAATACTAGAAATCAAAAACACTAATTGATGAAGAATATCTCTGAAGGGCTTACTAGTAAGTTGGACACAGGTGAAGTCAGGAATTCTGAACTAGAGGATATATCTCTAGAGTCAATAAAAGCCAAAAACAAAGAGTACAGATTGAAAGAACAGAATGTGGAAGAACCCTGTCATAACTACAAAAGATGTAACATACTCATAACTAAGAATACTAGAAGAAGGAAGAGAGATAGGCACAGAAATAAGGATGTTCTGAGGCCAATTTCCAACCTGGGATGGGTTTTCCATAGCACCAAACAATTCTTGGGCACCAGTTCAGAGTTCTACCATTTAACTCAATTCTGACACTATCTACCCAGAGATAGCATCAGATTCCACAGGTTAGGGATTGTCCTCTACTTTAGATGTCATTTTCAAGTCCAGGTTGTCACCTGTGCTTCTGATCAACTGGCTATACATCAGAAGTTTCCTTGAGTTAGATTAATTTGCTGGAAAAACTCACAGAGCTCAGAGAAACATTTACTTACTAGATTCTAAATTTATTATAGAAGGCGATAGCTCAGGAGTAGCCATCTAGAAGAGATATATAGCTATCAAGGCACTGCAACATCAATTCCATTCCAAAAATCTCATCTAAATATCATCAGTTCAGTGTTAACAAATTCCAGCAAATTTAAATCATTTACAACAAATATAGTTGTCACTCTGGGTATAAAATATTTTAGGGTTCATTCCTTCCTTATGGATCAAAGAAATTGGAAAACAGTTATCATTTCCCCAAGTGCAATCATCTTCCTTCTTAAAGGACAGTACATGTTTGTAGACACTAGTTCTCAGCCCATTTCCTACCTATAGAATTTTGAAAGCCTGACATCCTTCTCTTTCTGTCTCTGTTTCTCTCTCCTTGTCCCCAGTAGTTGTCCTTTTCTGTCCAAGCTCAGCAATGTTTCTGCTAGTAGTATACCATTCAAAAAAACCTTGTGTGTCTCTCTCAGGTCACAGGGATTCATGACATTAGAAAAGAAAATTATTCATAGATTTTTTCCTGTGTAATCTCATATCTATTCCTGGATTCTGCTAAGTTGAAGGGATCCATGGGCTACATGCCTCATCTCTTTAGTACCAGCAAAATTTGTCCCACTGTCCCTTGATCTTCTCTCCAAATATTTTCTCTTCATCTCTCTCGCTGTTTATGCTAACAGTTAATCTCCTATTTTTAGCATCTTTGGCAATAAAGATAGGTTGAAATTTGACAAAATCAAGTCCTATTTTTTTTTTCCTAATCAGTGCTTGTCTCTTTTCTCTGATATTCCAATATAACAAATAAGAGGAAGCCAAGCCACAATTTCAACACTTTACTGAGAAATCTCATTTAAAATCCAAGTTCATCACTTACAAATTGTGCTGTCCATACCAAATTATAACACAATTTAACTAAATTTTCTGCTATTTTACATCTAGGAATGCCTTTTCTCTCATTTCCAAAAAATTTGGTCTTCATTTCCTTCTGAGCTTTCACTGTCAGTGCCTTTAACTTTCACATTACTACCAACATTTTATAATGATGTATGTATTTTTTCAGATAATGTAGGCTTTCTATGCTATAATCCTGATTTCCTTATGAACTTTTAAAAACACTGTTTTTAATATCCATATTTCTAGTAATTTCTTTAAATCTCTTTAAAACAATTTATACTGTTTCTACATATGCCTCAAAATCCTTTCAGTTTCTTTGTATTATCCAATCCCAACATCACTTCCACATTTTTAGGTATTTATTTTTTAACATAATGATTTTTATTTTTTTCCATTGTAGCTGGTTTACAGTGTTCTGTTTACAGAAGCACCCCACTTCTTGGTTTTGCAACCTAGATTAGATTTAAATATGCTGCAAGGGATTACCACAATTTGGTAACTTGAAACAATGGAAATTTATTATCTCAAGTTCCTGGGCACCAGAGGTCAAAGATGTTTCACTGGATGTTGGCAGGACCATACTCCCTCTAGAGACTTTAGAGGAGACTGTTTCTCATTCCTTCCAGCTTTTGGTGGTCGTTGACCCTAAATGTTTTGTGGTCTCATCACTGCAGGCAGCCAACCAATAATTATAAGCTAAATAACATGGCTGTTGCTTTTAAGTGACTAAGACTTTCGTTGTTAGGTTATTACATATATTAACTCATTTATTCCATGTTACTGATTCTTCAAATAGTAGTTCTTTGTGTTTTTTTTTAATTCCCTTAAGACTGCTGATGGCAGATTTCACTCTCACTGTGGAAATGTCAATATAGCCCCAGTACCACTGAGCACTCGCTTTTATTTAGAAACACAGGGAACAAGTGTATGTTGTATCCCTGCTGACTTTAATTGTCTATACCATTTTCCTGAAGGAGACACTGCATCAGGTCTCATAATTACTGATGATTTAACACTTCTTGGTGTGTTGACCATGCCACAAAGTAACTCCAAGCCCAGAGAAAAAAAGCTAATTTACTGTGTTTGACAGGTTTTTATAATAAAACATAACTGATATATCTTTTAAATGGTATAAATACATTTGAAATTAGCTGACCTGACCCCAGTCATCTACTTGTGAAAAGACCCCAATATCATCTTCCAATGATGAAAAATTAACATCAGAAAATAAATGGAATGTTTTAAAAAGTATCTGCATATTTTATCCAGTGAGGAGAGTAATCAATTTTTCTAACCTTCTATAAATAACTATTTAGATTTCGACTCAATTTACTCTTTTGGAAATGAGAGGGTTTAATTATTACAGAGACTCTATTATTTAAAATGTATGTAAATTTAAGAAATATATATATACTTATTTTATTTTAATTCTATGGCATTTTAGATTCACTCAGATCTGATATTAAAATCTAATCTGTGTTAGACCTTAAACTTCTGGGTATGCTATTGAAGCCTCTCTCCCTAGGATTGTATGGTTCACAATAAGAACATTGAACAAAGTATAACTTCTCTCAATTTTTTCATTAAAATGAACTTGTCCTTAAAAAGATTTAAGGCACAGTTTCCATTGTGAATGTCCACTGAATTGTCAAAGATCACTTAGGAATTGGCCATTTATTCAATCTGTAGAATAGTCCCACATTTTTGTGCCTCAAGTCTACTAGAATATATAGTTGTAAAAGGAAATTTTCTCAAACTAAAACACGGGAACTTCTAATGCAGTATGTCTTTAAATATAGATGTATTTTGGTATCATTTAGAAGAAAGCAACTATTTTCTAAATATTATGTTTAGACTCTATTTCCATGTTGAAAAGCTTCCAGGTACTTTTGAAAGATAGTTTCTTGCTTCCCATGGTATTATAGCCTTATTCAAAACCTTTTTACCATGAAAGATAGCATACTGTAAGGTAATAGGAACAAACCTTGAATTTCAATGCATTATTCCATTTTTAGTCTAGTAGAACACTTTTCTAAAAGAAATGCATTTTCTTTCCATTTCTTTCAAAATATGTTAGTTGCTTGCTTTGTATTTATCGTGCCTCTTTCTGATCAATCTTCAAACAGCTGAGAAAAGTACCTAATTAAATAGAATACCACTCAAGAAGCAGTTAGTAAATATCTCCATAAAGCCAAAGTAAAACAAGGTGAATACAGAAATTATTAATTGTAAGTTGAATTGATTAGTACTTTAGTCTTTTTTTGATTGATCTACCCACTGAAAATAGCATTCTGAGGTACTGAAAATGTCATTAATGTTTGTAACTCTTACAAGTAATGCTCTGTGTAAGTTTTATACTTTCCACTCTCTTATACACATTCACACCTGTCTTAATAACTTATTGAGATAAAACTCATATACCAGAAAGTCATTTCTCACTTTCTATTTTTAAGATACTTTCTCATTGGTTTTTGAAAGTTTTTTCTATGATGTGTCTAGTTCTGTACCTCTTTTATTAAAGAAATTTATTGAGATATGATTGACACAAAAAGCTACATGTTTTTAATGTATACGATTTGATGCATTTGTGAAATCATCACTACAATCTATACCATAAACAAATCTACCACTTCTGAAAGTTTTCTCTATTCTTTATTTTATATACACACACACACATACTCACTTACACACATATATATTTTTTTTGTCTTTTGGGCCCACACCCATGGCATGCGGAAGTTCCCAGACTAAGCACTGAATAAGAGCTGTATCTGCCAGACTATACCACAGCCACAGCAATGGAGGATATAAGCTGCTGCTGCAACCTACACCACAGCTCGGATCCTTAACCACTGAGAAAGGCCAGGGATTGAACTAGCGTCCTCATGGATACTAGTTGGGTTCGTTACTGTTGAACCACGACAGGAATCCCCAACTATTATTATATATACTTTTATGATGCAAACACTTACTATAAGATCTACCCTAGTAGAAGTTTCTTTAAACCTACAATACTGTGTTGTTAACCATAGTACTGTCCTGTGCAGTAGATCTCATGGTCTACATCTTCTTGAATTTATCCTCCTTTCAGTTTGTCAAGCTTCCTAGATATAGATGAAAGCTTTTCAATAAAATTGAGGAATTTTCAGCAAATTCAGCAAGAAGTGAAAGAAAAGAGTCTTCTAATGTGTTTCTTGGGCATTTGCAAAGCAAGGGATATGTGCATGCCATTATAGAATCCCAAGAATATATTAGAGCTTTTTAAAGCCCTCTATTTTCTTCTGATTCTTCAGTTTTGCTTTTAATACTTTCTGGCCTGCATCTTATTAGCTCCACCTAGTAATGCCACCATGGGAAGTGGTGATGTTAAACAATTGCTGCTGATTTTTGTGTTTGTTTTATCTTAACAAATGCTCTATGAATAACATGGTTCACATAGATTTTTTTAAGGTTTACAACATGTTAATTTACTATACTTACATACAGTTAAATACTGCTATCAAGTTAATTAACACATCCGTCATCTCACATAGTTACCATTTTTTTGATGTGTGGTGAGAATATTTAGATGTACTCTCCTTGAAAGTTTCAAGTATACATTACAGTATTATAATTACAGTGCTATACTTTAGATCCCCAGAACTTGTTCATCTTGTACATAACAGAAATATGTACCTCCTTTTCACTAGTATATTCCCATTTCCCTAACCCCCAGCCCTTGGCAATTACCATTCAACTCTGTTTTTATGAGTTTGTCTTTTGTAGATTTCACAAATACATGAAATCACAATGAGTATCTTTGTCTATATGACTTATTTCACTTACCATAACATCCTTTAATTTCATACCTGTTGCAGCAAATGGCAGGATTTCCTTCTTTCTCATGGCTGAACATTACATTGCATATATTTGCCATATTTTATTTATCCATTTACCTATCAATTGACACTTAGGTTTTTTCATATCTAGGCCATTGTAAATAATGCCGAAATAAACAGGGGAATGCAAATATCTCTTTGAGATCCTCTGGTTATTTCCATTGGATATATACCCAGAAGTGTGATTGCTATAATACACGGTATTTTTTTTTACTTTTAATTTTCTGAGGAAACTTTATACAGTTTTCCATGGTCGCTGTACACATTTACATTCCTAAGAAATGTGCAATGATTCTCTTTTCTCTGCAACAATGCCAAACTCTAATATCTTGTCTTTTTGGTAATAGAAATCATAATAGATGTGAAGTGATATCTCATTGAAGTTTTGATATGCCTTTACCTTGTAATTAATGATGTTGAGTAGATTCTCATGACCTATTGACCATTTTATGCCTTTTTGGAAAAATGTCTACTTGGATCCTTTGTCCATTTAAATCTCATTATTTAATTAACTTTATTTCTTTAGTTAGCTACTGCTATTGAATGTTATGCATTCCTTACATATTTTGGATATTAACTCTTTTTTTTATTTCCCCAAATACATTATTTTTTTTCTGCTGTACAGCATGGTGAGCCAGTTACACATACATGTATACATTATTTTTTCTCATATTATCATGCTCCATCACAAGTGACTAGATATACTTTCCAGTGCTACACAGCAGGATCTCATTGCTAATCCATTCACTCTTTATCTGTTAGATTTTTACAAGTATTTTATCCCTTTTTGTAGGTTGTCTTTTCAACTCTAGATTGTTTTCTTTCCTGTGCAAAAGCTTTTAAATTTGTTGTAGTCTATAGTCCCATTTGTCTATTTTAGTTATTGTTGCTTCTGCTTTTCAGGTCAATCCAAACAATTATTACTACCCTCCTCTCTTTTATAGTTTCCATTAGAATGGAATATATTTTTCCTCTATCTTTGCCTTTAGCCCATATGTGTTCTTAAAGCTGAAGTGAGACTCTCGTAGGCAACATTTTGTTGAATTCTATTTTTTACCTATTTGGCCAGTCAGGGTCTTCAATTTGATGACAGAGTTAAAAATGATTTATATACAACCATTAGCATATTAAAGTATTCTGAATTTGACTCTATATTTACTTTGACCAGTGAGTTTTATACTTTTATATGTTTTCATATTGTTGCTTAGCATCCTTTTGTTTCAACTGGTCTTTATCTCTTTCATTTATTGAGGATGGCCTTAATGGGTGTTGTGTTCTAAGTCAGCTCTTTCTTTGAGTACTTTGAATATATCATCTCACTCCTTCCCAGACTTCAAAGTTTTTGCAGATAATTCTACTGATAGCCTTATGTGTGTCCCCTTGAATGCCATGATGCTCATTTTTTTCTTTGCTGTTTTCAAAATCTTCTCTTTGTCTTTTGACAACTTGATTATGAGCTGTCTTGTGGTATACTTTGCATTGATCTTTCCTACATCTCTAAGCTTCATGTATTTGAAAGAGTCAGGTCATATAACAAGTCCTAAAAATGGAAAATTTCAGTGTGTTTCCAGGCCAAATTGTGATGATTTCCTACCAATGAAGCTTGTGGAGAGTCAAAATCCATTCTGTCCTTTTTGTACCTGCTATGCTACTATTTTTTTCACAGCTATCATAATTGTAGGATTGTTATTTTGTATGTTTATCATTTTGCTGGGAAGAGACAGATATAATTAGTGCTGTTAGAACACCAGGAGGACCACCATTCTAAGAACTGGTCACTTTTTTTCTTAAATAAACACCCTTCAGGTTGTTGTAGTCTTTCGTTAATTTATTTTTTGAATTCTGCCAATTTGATTGTGACAGTGTTTGCCAGATTATTTTTTTCTTCTATAAAGGAGAATATTTCCTGAGTTTCTTTTGTTGCCATTCCTGAAATCTCCTCCTATTTATTCTTCTTTCAGTAAGCATTGATAGTATACTTAGTATATTTTCCTGTGTACAAATACCATAATGTGCTAACTAGCTTTTCTTTGGCCCTCATGGTAATTTACAATGATAAGCACTTCCATAAAAAGTCACCTTCCATTTGCTTCATCACATCATCACATTTCACTAGTTCACTCTTCATTTTTCTTTGAATGAAAAACCACATTTGAATTTAAATGAACAAATATTTGAAAGAACTTATAACTGAATGACCAAAAGTATTAACTAAAACAGGCAAGTAAAATTTTTGAGAATTTAAAAATTTTAGAGCATTCCCTAGTGACTCAGCAGGGTAGGGATCCATCATTATCACCACTGTAGCGCTGCTATGGTGTGGGTTTGATCCCTGGCCCTAGAACTTCCGCATGACTTTGAAGGAGGGAAAAAAAGCAGTATTTCAAATGATTACAAGTGATTGAGAAGTTAATAGAATCAAAATCAATCTTAAAACTTATTTTTCAAGAACAAACAAAAGGCAAAGAAGCTCCATAATGTACTGACATTCTGTTTATAAATTATAGGCAAAGGTTATTCTATCTTACTTTCTTAGACTTTTTCACAGGCTACATGAAAAAGACATAAGAAGGAATAAGGCAGATATGTGACATTTCTCCAGTTTTAATGTTATTTTTAAAAATTTGCGTAGTTTCTGAGTTTGCTCTTCATTCCAAATCTGAAAATGGAAATAAAAAGTGAATCTTAGCTAACTGCTTTAAATTGACACATGAAATACATGAGGCCATGTTTCAAACCCACACCACAGTTGTGACCTGTGCCACAGCTGTGACAACACAGGATCCTTAACCCACTGCACCACAAGGGAATGTCCTTTATTTTCGTTTTTGTTTTTGTTTGGCTCTTTATTTCTTGATGCTTATGATGCCATAGTGATAACAGGAAATACATTTTTCATTCAAACATAATTTCCTTATATTTCAGGTACTATCCCAGTCAGTTGCATTGCAGATATGAACAAGGCATGTAAGATTTTCACAAAACACACATAGTTAGGTGAGGAAAAAACATACTAATCCAATTCCTACAGAAGCAGATAGAAGCATTGCTGATGTTTTGCCGTGCATTCTTTGGGAGCTGAGCCGAAGGAAGTCTGAGTCTGCTACAGAAAGTTTGCAAATAACAGTTTCTGATCTCTTAATTTCCCACTAGACGTATCCAAATACCATAGAATTAACTGTCTCTTCTGTACTCAGTTAGCATGTGTATTGTAAGAATTAAAGGATCACACATGCAGAAATGTGAGGAGAGACGATACCATTGGAATAGAAAAGTAATTCCTCAGCTTTACTTGGGTTCAATCAAATAAGCCATTTTATTGCTTTGCATTTCAGAAGGAACATATGCATGTTCCTTCTTACTATTTCAAAAGGTAAGCCAATTCATATATGACGTGGTAAGAAAGACAAACAGATAAGGAAAGAGAAAAAAAAGAGAAAAAAATGAAAAGATGAAAAAAAAAGGCAAAGAAGTGTGACAAAGCAGAGAAAAACTTATGGATGATAGAGAGCTTATGAAGTTAGTAACTATCTTCATGTTGTAAGCCACTAATCTAGTAAAGGACTTTTGGGAACTTTGGCAAAATACAGATATAAAACTAGCTATGGGTTTATCTCATGTATAACAAAGTAGCATCTATTCTGTACAATGGTTAGTATTGCCTCCAAATGCCTTTATTTACAGCTCGGCAAAAAGGCCCATGCATGCAATAAGGGTGTTTTGTTGGAAGTTCCTTTGTGGCACAGTATGTTAAGGATCCTATGTTGTTATTGCAGAGGCCCAGGGTCACAACTACGGCATGGGCTTGATCACTGGCCCAGGAATTTCCACATGCTGCAATGGAAGCCAAAAAAAAAAAAAAAAAAAGGGGGGGTAGCAAGAGGGCTGCCAACAGTTATCTAAACTAAAATAAATAGCTTGCTTCACTTTTGAATAAAAATGTATTTATGGAGTTCCCATCATGGTGCAGCAGAAATCAATCTGACTAGGAACCATGAGGTTGCAGCTTTGATCCCTGGCCTTGCTCAGTGGGTTAAGGATCTGGCGTTGCCATGAGCTGTGGTTTAGTTCGAAGACTCGGCTCAGATCTGACAATCTGGCATTGTTGTGGCTGTGGTGTGGGCCAGCAGCTCTAGTTTCAATTAGACCCCTAGCTTGGGAACTTCCATATGCCACCGGTGTGACCCTAAAAAAAAGACAAAAAAAAAATGTATTTATATACTGATCTTGAGCTTCTTGTGACAAGAGCTTAAGTGAGTAAATATAAATAACATACATAAAATTAGATAATCTTTATCTAATTTTTATAAGGAAGAGGCATTTTTCCTTACAAAGGGTTAGATGTATTACCAAAAATAATAGTTGCATTTGTTTAGTTCTTCAAAATAAAAATCAATCAGAAATAATTATAATTAACCCTCTCAAAAAAATAAACTGAAATCTACGTAAGACATACATAAATATAACAGAAGTTTATTTTTAAACAAAAGTAAAATATGACAAAAATTCTTCTTAAATAATATATACATCTCATATATCATATGGTTGTATTTTCTTATAACTTCAAAACAAATGTGTCCAAATTTAGCTGAAGATTCAAAATGGCAGCTAGCTTTTAGCATTAGTTTGAAACTCTAGGCTAATATAAAGATAATCTGAATATACATATTTATCTTGAAGCTTCTATTTTTTTAGGATTATATAAGAAATTAAAGTAGAATAAATGTATTACAAGCAAAAGGAGGAGAAAAACCAATACATTTATTATATACTCTCCTTTAGTTAAGAAAGAAAAAAAAAGTGATATGTTTTCTCTATTACCCAGTAAATATTCATTCCAAGCCAATGACATAAAATTATCCAATTATAACTTGAGAATATTTCAGAGAACATATTTTGAATTTCCTGTTATCTTTTCACCACTGTCTTGCTCAACAAAGAGATAGCTTACAAGTTACTTTGGCTTAAGAAAAACACTCAATAATTTAAAAGGCCCGGGGAAAAACAAAACAAAACAAAACAGTAGTTGCTTGAACTCTCTTTGATTAGTAAGATATTTAATAGAGATAACATGGCATATAAGAGAAAATGCCAAATATAGGCTAGACTGAAAAATGTACAGAAACCATAATTTGCAAAACAAACCACTATGATGCTTAAGAAATCAATTATGTCTAATGATGGACTACCTGAGGAATGCAAACAGTTTTAGCAGCATATTATTCAAAACCTAAGTAAGATCACACAGGAGCACCTGTTTTAATATAAATCAGCAGCAATTTTGTTCTAATTCAAACATTTCGAGGGCTTCTGATAGTTCTAGCAACTTGTCTGGTTTACAAATCTTTGAAAATATGGTCAATTCCTTCCCCATAAATATTCTTCTCTAACTTTATCCAACTAAGACATAGCAATAACTCTATGTGGTGTTAACTCTATTATGGTGTCCTCCTTTGCTTACTATCATGACAACAAAAACAAAAAGACTGAGTTTTCTATAATCAATGGCTTTTCCTGATGGTCTCTTCATAAATATATAAAACACATAGATTAAAAAGCACTTTCCATGTCATTAATAACACATTGTATTTTGTTAGTTATGAGTAGTTTATGCAAGTAATAATTTTGTTGAAGTAGTAAAAATATTATGAAGTACTAATTTAAATTTTTTTATTCATGTTTCCTGCTTACATTCAACTCAATTTCCCCAACCCAAAAGTCATTTAAATTTTGATAGGCATTCTTTTAAATCTTTTTTGTCTTAAAAACAACCTTTTTTTTTTAAGCAACATAGAAAAAGTTACCCAGAACAACTTTAAATACACAAAAGAAAGCTGGAAATTAAATTTTATTCATTAAGTAGAGAGTATTCCAGGTGATTCCTTACATGCTTTTAGGAAACAGAAAGAAATAGAAAGAAAAGGATTGAAAGAAAGGAAGAAACCAAAAGAAAAAAAAATGAATAAAAGAAGGGAACATATTTTATTTAAACTGGAGTCCTACTATTAATTATATTTTTAAAATAAACTTTATTTTGGTTGAATTTAAAAGGAAAAAGGAAAGGAAAGGAAATGTTTAAAATGGCATTTGCATAAATATTTGTTCTTCCTAAGGTATCCTTATTCCTTAAGATATCTCAAAATTTAAGGAAAAATTGTGAAAAGTATTGACAGGTTAGAGGTTTTCATCATTTCACCTTGAAATAACACAAGTCCTATTAAATTTGTGGACTTTTTTCATACCCTAAGCCTTCATTACTTTTTACTTAAAGTTCCATTACCACAAATGTTAAGTCTATATTTATTTGGTTTGCATTCTCACAATTGCTTTCTCCATCTGTTACTTGACTGGTGTAATTGTCAACAAGATACTGTGTTTGTCTCTCCACTTTTTTCTTTTCTTTTCCCGGAAAGGTCTACTGATGTTTTTGTTTGGATGGTTTTTTTCTTTCTTTCTTTTTCTTTTTTCTCTTTTGACAAAAGAAGTGATGTTCTCATATTACCACGTTTGAGTAACAACTTACCTGGATATATAGGTTACCTGGATATATAGGTCTCAAGTTACACTTTTTCTTTTATTTCCTTCAGAACTCTGTAGCTACTATGCTATCCTTTTCTTCCATTGAACACTTCCATGGGTGAGTCTGAGGCTCCTCTGAATTTCCTCCTCAGACAGAATCTTCATTTCTTCCCTGTATGCCGACAATACTTAGTCCTTCAATGTCAATGACATCAGCCAGTCATTGCTGGGGACACATTCTTCTGCAACTGTTGTTTCTGGAACACTTTGTATTCTATTGTTCTGCAGATATATTTAAAACTTTCTTTCTGAGGAAATTTCATCCATTTTTTGGATGAATGATGTTTGTTAGTTCTACTGGATTTTCTACATCACAGATGACAGTAATTCTCATGTTGGAACATCTATTGTGATTCATCTAATTGCTTTGATCTTGGACTTTTTCCTCTGTATTTACATAATTTTAATGTCTTTTATCCACTATGTCATTGAGTCCATTTTCAACCACATCTGCTCTGTTTTGTGCTATTTTAATACATTTATTGTTTCTGTGTTGTTGTAATTTTATTTCTCCATTTGTTTCCATGGGACTCCGCAGTCCCCATTTTCATCTTACTGTATTGTAGTACCATCAGATTTCTACACTTTTGTTTCACAAATTAATGTTTGTATTAAGTACTTACAACTCACTTGTGGAATATTTTCCTCTATTCATTTGGTGATTTTGTCTTGGCTAAGAGAGTCCCTTATCTTTTGTAAATTATATTCTTTAAGTTGTGCTTATTTTAATGTTTACATTGCTGTCAAACCACTTCTTTTCATCTTGCTAACATGTTATTTTTCATAGAATTTAGCATAATTCACCTTCTTCACTATCCCTTCACGTAAGTCCTGTTTCCCCTTCTCCCACCCTGAAAATAATGCTTGTTATATTGTGTTAACCCTAGACTGAGTTTGTGAGTGAAGCAGGACAACTCAGCTTTCTGTAGATGTTCTTAACAGAGCTGGTTCCTAATGCAGCATATAATATTTACAGTCCTTTAATGTAAGGTGACACAGGTTTCATAGTAGAATTCATACAGATGCATGTACAACTCTAGCTTTTCCTTTATAAAGTATACAGATTTGGATACATTACCTAGTCTTACAAGGTGCAGCATGGCGTTGCATCTATGAAATATCCCTGCTTTGTTTTCCATAGTGTACAAATAATCTCTGGCTTCCATAACAAAATGTTACAGAGTGGCTTAAACAACAGATCTTTATGTTCTCACAGTTCTGGAGGCTAAAAGCACACAATCAAGGTATTATTCTTCTTCTGATGAGCTCTCTTTTCCTAACTTGTAGATGGCTACCTTTCCTCTGTATTTCACATGGAGAGGAAGAGAGAGAGAGAGAGAGAAAGCTCACTGGTGTCTCTTGTTAGGACACTGATCCTACTCTTTCAAAGTCTCACCTTTGTGTCCTCATTTAACGTTAATTTCTTCCTTAGAAGCCCCCATCTCCAAATATAGCCACACTGGTAATTAGGGCTTCAATAGGAGGATTTGGGGGAACATAAATATTCAGTCAATAATACAGAGTCCCAGCCAATGTTCAAATGCAATCATATTTGTTCTAGTTCTGTGAAAAATGTCATGGGTGTTTTGATAGAGATTGCATTAAATCTGTAGATTGATTTGAGTAATATGGACATTTGCAGCAATGTGGATGGAACTAGAAAATATTATGCTTAGTGAAATGTCAGGCAGGGAAAGATAAATACTGTTTGATATCACTTACATGTGGAGTCTAAAAACTAATACAAATGAAGGTATATAGCAGCTCAGAAACAGGCTCACTGATATAGAAAACTAATTGTTACTGGTGGTGAGAGGGAATGGGGAGGGACATTTAAGGCATATAGGATTGAGATAAATATTATTATTATAAAATAAATAAGCAACAAGGATTTATTACATGACACATTATAACACATAAGCCATTATCTTAATATACTTTTAATGGAGTATAAACTACAAAAATACTGAATCACTATGCTGTACACCTGAAACTAATATAACGTTGTAAATCAACTATGCTTCTAAAAAAAGGCAGTTATAATTTCTAAAGTACACATTAGTGTTAGATGATACACAGAAACAATCATCTCTGTTTCATGATCCAGATAACATCAGTGAAAATGACAGAGACAAAGGAAGAACTACCAGAGAATTATTAACATTTCAGCTTCTAAGAAAAAATGTAAAGTACAGTATATCACATGAGTCTTTGGCAAAGCTTCTAACAAAAGGTACAAAGAAAATTAATTTGATTTGCCTGTGTGTGTCCATTTTATGTGTAGGTTTTTTCCACTGAATTAAAAGCTGTTTATCCCAAATTGAAAACAAAATTTGTTAAAAATAATTTTTAAGCAGATGTTTTGAGATTTGCCAAGTGTCCCTGAAGGTTAAGAGTTCTTTGCTTTATACAAGTGAACACTGAACAATGGCCACCAATTCAGGACAAGAGAAAACTAGAGTTTCCTTTTTCTTTTTCTATTTTTTTTTCCTTTTTGTGAATAAAGGGTATTCCTAAGACTATTCTTCATTCTTAAAATATCAACAAGATCAATCACACATAAGCTGAAACAAAATGTTAAGGGCAGACTGCACAAGAGGAAATTTTTCATTTAAGACTAACTTATTGATCCATTCTACAATCCCTACTCCTTATAAAGGAGAAGATGAAATGAGGAAAGCTATGTATTTTACTGAGGATATAGGAAAATGGATACAGAAATGTCAAAGGACATATTCCAAAGCAGGCTGTCATATTAGATTTGGTTTCTAATTTAAGTAAATGGAATGAAATCATTCCTCCATGTGAGTGTTCATTCTATATTAATCATAAATTATGAAAAAAAGATCTTCCCTGAAATAAAACATCAAATTATATTACTATTCAGCTGTATTTCCCATTAGAAAAAAAAAAAATTTAGTAACCTGACCTTAAAGTTAATTAGGTTTCACAAAGAAACATAGAGGCCTCAGTAGATATTCCACATAAAATAATAGATTAAAATCCCCATGAAAATGACATGGTAGTTAGTAGTTTTGCTGGTCAGTTACTCACGGTCTTTCAGCTTTAAATCATCCTTTATATTCTGCTCTGAGATTCGAGGACTACAGCTTTACAAGTGAGATTTCTTGGTCTTTACACCCACCACCCACGCCAGGGTCAGTAGGAGGCCCTGAGGAGAAAAATCTACTTTCATTTTGTTTGTTTTTAAATTATTTTCCCTATGTATTATCTCCTTTTAACTCAGCTTTGCTCCAAAAGAGTTATCTCCAGTCTACAGTCCTTTGCCAGCCCCAGTATCAACTACATGACCCTTCAACATGGGCACAAAAAACAGCCAAAACTATCCTCTCTTCAGAGACCTGAGCAACAACGCTATGAACAGAGCCTCTTGTAAACCACCCCTTCCCCCATCTCTCTCTGGCTTAGCCCAGTTTCCTGTTAGTTCTCTAAATGTTTCAGTTCCTATAAAGCCACTGTTATCTATGAAACCCCTCTGTGTAAAATTCTTAGTGTGATTTCTCTTCTTAATAAACCATGGCTAACACAGGACCTTCAAAATAAAAGCTGAACTAATTCAGCAGCACAATTTCAAAGTCACACCTAGCCCAAATTAGCTATTTATCTAGATTTCTTCACTAATCCTGAGTCTCCTTTTATGCAAGTAGTTGACCCTCCCTTGGCAATAAGACAAGATTAAGCATTTTATTACACTTGAGAATCAAGGCAGACCTGTTCTAAAGTGGACAATGGAAGATTTATTAACCACATAATCACCATGTGACCTGAGTACTTGCCTTTATCTTTTGTTTAGAAGTCATACAACATCAAATGCTTTCACTGACATGTGGAATCTGAAAAAAGGACACAATGAACTTCTTTGCGGAACAGATACTGACTCAAAGACTTTGAAAAACTTATGGTTTCCAAAGGAGGCAGTTTGGGGGGGTGGGGGGATGTGCTGGGGTTGTGGGATGGAAATACTATAAAACTGGATTGTGATGATCACTGTACAACTATAAATGTAATAAATTCATTGAGTAATTAAAAATGGAAAAAAGAAATAATACAGAAAGCTGCAAAAACAATGCAGTATAAAACTGTCACTGAACATTTAGAATTCACAATATTTAATACAGAAAGCTCTCTCTTGTCATTTGTTGGGAAATGCTTCTCTGTGGTGTGTACTACCTTGTATTATCTTAGCAAGAATGCTTCAATTATGCTCCCATGTTAACTTAGCTCTTGATCCTGTTTATCTTGAGAGTGGCCTAATAAGCAGGTAAAGAGGTGTACTGGAAGGAACAGTTTACTTGAAATCAAAACCATTGGCATATAGTTTCAGTTTGGTACTTGTGTTGGAAAAACTACCCAGTTTTCTACCTGTGTGCCTCCTTTACTTTCACATAGTAGACTCTCTCTCTCTCTCTCTCTCTCTGTGTGTGTGTAAATATATATACACATAGAGAGAGAGAGTAGAGAGAAACTGTATATATACTATATATAAATACATGCATTTATATATACTATATATATATTTCACGTGGAACATATCACTGCTGACACTTTTGCTCACCAAATGGGTATGGGTTTTTTCCACACCAAGCAATTCTTTGACCAGCAGGGTGTCCTATACTTTAATTCTGACACTATCTACCTGGGGTTCTTGCCAGGTCCCATAGGTCAAGGGAGGTCTTTGTCCCACAGGACTGCCACAACTTCAGATACCAATCACAAGTCCAAGTTCTTCCAGGTCAACTTTAAAGTTCATTACAACCCCCTCTTCAGGTTCAATTAATTTGCTAGAGTAGCTCAGAGAACTCAGGGAAACTCTTACTTATTATTTACCAGTTCATTAAAGGGTAGGATAAAGCACATTACTCTCCCAGTACGTGGAAGTGTTTAGCCAATTGGAGTTCCCCTAGAGCCCACCTACTAGGGTTTTGCAGAGCCTTTATCACTAAGACATGATGATCAAGCCCTTTCCCCTCTCAGGAGGATGGGGATGGGTGGGGCTGAAAATTCAAAGCTTCTAATTACAGCTTGGTCTGTTCTGATGACCAGCCCACATACAGAAGCCATCCAGGAGCCCACCCCGTGTTGCCTCAATAGAACAAAAGATATCCCTGGTGCTTAATCACTTAGGACTGTATATGGGTTTTAAAACACAAATATAAATATTTTCTATATCTCAAAAACATTACCATATGTTTCAACAGGCTTTGGTAATTTTTATTTTTGGATTCTCATTTTTATTATCCAAGAAATTTTAGCCTTTATTGAGTTGATATACAATAAATCTGCATTCAGCTATTGCATTTGTATTGCCTTTTTTAAAAAAATATCTTTTCTCTCCTCACTTATTTGTTACAAGAATATTACTTTAAGATGGTATATTTCTGGGAATTCACACTGTGGTACAGCAGGATGGGGGGGCATCTCTGCAGCACTAGGACACAGACTCAATACCCAGCACAGTGGGTTTGCTACAATAGTGGTATAGGGCGCTACTGTGGCTCCAATATGATCCCTGATCCGGGAAATCCATATGCTGCAGGGTGGCCAAAAAAAAAAAGAAAAGAAAAAAATGGTGCATTTTTCAGTCTCTCCTTGTCCAGGTTCTAGATTTTCAAATTTTAAAACTATGCTGCAGATATCCAATGTCTGCTTTCATGCAAAGATAGTTAAGGCGACAGAGATTTATATAGAGAAAATTGACATTCTTTTTCAAAATAATATATCTTCAGAAATTTAAAAGTATTTTACTTTTAAATTTAAAGGAAAAGGGAAAATGTATCTGATTTTATGAAATAAAATTTAGAAATCAAAATCAAATCTCAGAAAATTTGGTCAAGGACACAGGGCATACCTAAAATAAAAATGCCAATACTAGAGATAATGTATATGAGTAGGAAATAAAAAGTCTATTGATTTAAAAGTCAGAGATCAGAATCTGCTTTTAAAATATATAAAAATAGGCATGCATAAATTAATCTTTCAATGTGTTTTGTAGAATGAATAGACACTTGAATAAGATAAAAAAAGCATGAAACTATAGGAAATAGAGATTCACCTACAGGAAATACCATGTTTAAAGAGTTGTAAGCAATGGCAAAAGATTGCGTGAGAGGATAAATGAATTTAAAGCATTTTCTTCATATATCCATAAAAATAATAGGAAATCTGGAGTTCTCATCATGGCTCAGTGGTTACGAACCCAACTAGCATCCATGAGGACATGGGTTTGATCCCTGGCCTCGCTCAGTGGGTTAAGGGTCTGCTGTTGCCATGAGCTGTGGTGTAGGTCGCAGACACTGCTCAGATCCTGCATTGCTGTGGTTCTGGTGTAGTCCAGCGGTCACAGCTCTGATTAGACCCCTATCCTGGGAACCTCCATATGTTGCTGGAGCAGCCCTAAAAGACAAAAAAAAAAAAAAAAGATAATAGGAAATCTAAATTTTCTAATGGTATGTGAAAGTAGAAAGTCAATTTAAATTATACTAGTGCCTTTCAAAATAATTGAGGGAATATTGTCAGGGATGAGTTCTACATGGGTTTTAAGATATAGTAAAAGGTTTTGCACACAACTAGATACTTTGGAGAGAGTTTGAAAAGAGGTTGCCAAAAAGGGTGTTCCAAAAGGTTTTGTGTCTATCTTGATATCTCTAAATCCATATGGTACTAGCCATTTCCAGGACCATTTTAAGATGTTGTATTATTACTATTAGGGTGAAAAAATACTAAGTGAAAATTTTTATTTTTTGACCTTTATCCCAATTTTCCTCAAATAATGCATTGTACTGCAGTGATTCTTAATGTTTGCAGATGCTGGTAGCACTCCTGATATTGACCTCTTGAAACCACTGAAATATAAAGCCAAATAAATCTTTCACCTGGAAATTCTAAATAGTCTGCCGGTTTCACGTGACCTTATCGATGCCTGATCCTCTCACCTTGCCTGTGACCAAAAAGTCAGGGCTTCCCACTCAGCAGAAAGCAGATCATTTATTTCCTTAGCAGGAGATCTCACCCATGTCATGAATGATTCACATAGGTCATGTTTAAAGGGGCAAATGTTTCCAGGTTTACTGTACCATAAAGCAGCAACTGAAATTTTATATATAGTGCTAGAACTTTGTATTTATGAAAATAAAGAGTGATAACTTAAGTTCTTTTACCCTGATAACTTATTGGATGACAAAGAAATGAAAGGGAGGGGAATAAAGAAAAGATGAAATAGAATCCTGGAAACAGTGACCCAGGTCAAGCATCTAGGAAGCTGTCACAGAAAACCAAGGGAGGTTTTGTTTTGTTGTGTTTTGTTTAATGTATCTTTCATCTCACATAGTTTCTTGTTCTGTCAGTTTGTTTTTATTTTCATTTTTGTTTTGTTTTGTTTGGTGAGAACACTGAGGTTCAGCACTCAGTAAATTTCAATTATGCAACAGAGTGTTATCAACTAAAGTCACTATGATATATGTAGATTCTCAGATCTTATTCATCTTATAACTGAAAGTTTATACTCTTTCACAAACCTGTTTTTTCCATTCTTCTCTCAACAACCCCTGACAACCACCTATCTACTCTGCTTCAAGGATTCTGACCTTTTTTTTCTTTTTATGGCCACACCAGTGACATATACCACTTTTTATGGCCATACCAGTTCTTAGGCTAGGTCTAGGTGTTGATTTGGAGCTGCAGCTGTTGGCCTACAGCACAGCCATAGCAATGCTGGATTTGCGCTGGATTTGAGACCTATGCAGTTGTTTACAGCAATGCTGGATCCTTAACCCACTCAGCAAAGCCAGGGATCAAACCTGCATCCTCATGGACACTATGTGTTGGGTTCTTAACATGCTAAGCCACCACAGGAACTTACTTTTTTTTCTCTCTCTTTTTTTTTTTTTTTTTTACATTTCCATACATAATATTAGTGATAGCATGCAGAATTTGTTAAATACAAATTCTCTCTAAATTATCTCACTTAGTAATGCTATCCAGTTTCATAAACATTTTAACAAATGACAGAATTTCTTTCTTTTTAACACTAAATAATATTTTATTGTATATATACATCACATTTTCTTGATCCATTCATCCACTGGTTTCCATACCTTAACTATCGTGAATGAATGCTTCAATGAAAATGGAAACACAGATACCTCTTTCAGAAAATGGTTTCATTTCTTTTGGGTATATACCAGAGGTGGGACTGATAGATCAAATGCTAGTTATAATTTATTTTTTTTATTTTTTATTTTTTGCTAGAGTTTGAATTGAAGCTACAGCTGCTGGCCTATACCACAGCAACACAGGATCCAATCTATATCTGCGAACTACACCACTGCTCACGACAACACCAAATCCCCAACTCACTGAGTGAGGCCAGGTATCAAACCTGCATCCTCATGGATACTAGTTGGATTCGTTTCCACTGTACCACAATGGAAATTCCCCTAATTTAATTTCTTGAGGAACATGCATATTATTTATCATGGTAGCTATACCAATTTATATTCCCAACAATGTACCTCTTCTGCATTTTTAATCTCTCGTCTTTTTCAAGGTTACTGTTCTAACAGGTATGAGATAATGTATCATTTTGGTTTTAATCTGTGCTTCCCTGATGCTTGCTTGTAATCAACAAGTGTCTCAGGTCCCTCAAAGGACATCTGACTGCTACCAAATACTTGTTTTCTGGTTTTTGATTTGTTGTTCCTGGGTCTCAGGCCTCTGTCAGAACTACCATCTATGACTGCCTTATATTAAATATTTTCTCATAACCAATAACAGCATTCTACACATTTTCTATCCACAGAATTTGCTTTAGAGAAAAGTGACTAATTCCATAGGAAAATGCTCATGGGATCAATTTAATTTGTTGTTATTCCATCACAGGGAAGCAGAGGCTTTTAGAGTATATAGGAAAGGCATCTCAAAAGTTAGAGATAATACCTTCTGAGTTTGGTTACCATCCAGCCAGATGCAACATATGCTCTCAACCAAATGTTAAGTGCTTTGCTCAGTAGCCATAATATCTATACCTGGAAACTAATAAGGGAGAACATACATTTATTAGTTCAGAACAAAGGGAAATATTAAATCATATTTAAAGAAAATATCTAAAATAGTTAAAATATATTGGTTAGCTTACACATGTCTGTAGTGGTTTAAAATGTATGCAGGATCTGCTTTATCACTTATAGACATTAAATTTTATTAGCATTTATTTATTTTAAAGAAATATTTTCTATGTTACTGATTTTAAAAGTAACCTGTTGATTGAGAAATATGAGACAAAAAGAAAATTATATGGAGGAAAATAAACACTCAAGGAGTTCTCTTGTGGCACAGTAAGTTAAGGATCTGGCATTGTCACTGCAGTGGCTTGGGTTCAGTCCCTGGCCTGGGAAACTTGCACATGCCACAGGCATGGCCAAGAGATAACTAGTAGAGTTTTTTGTCAGTATTATCTCACACTAAATATTCTTTATGGAGTTCGCATCATGGCTCAGTGGTAACAAACTCAACTAGTATCCATGAGGATGTGGGTTTGATCCCTGGCCCCACTCAGTGGGTTAAGGGTCCGGTGTTGTTCTCAGCTATGGTGTAGGTTGCAGATGTGGCTCAGAGCCCACATTGCTTGGGCTGTGCTATAGCTCTGATTTGACACCTAGCCTGGGAACTTCCAAAAAGTACACACACAAAAAATACATGCTTCATCTGAGAGAATCTTTATCACTTAATAATACATTGTTAATGTGCTCTCCTATAAGAAATTTTAAAGTGTTTCATGTTCTTATAATATTTCAAAAAGTACATTTAACCATGTTATCACTTTTGATATTTAGATTACTTATACATTTATATTATTATAAATATTATTTGTTTTCTATAACTATGTACTTGACTATTTCTAAATTTAGATCAATTAGTTAATTAGAACAATAGAGACATTCCATGTGAGAGTACCCAGATATATTTTTAGCTTTTGAGCTGGTTTTGTATTGAGTGATTTTGTGTTATTTTTGTCATACAAATATTTTTAGATGGTCAGTATAAGAAGATATAATTTACAATATTACATGCTATTTCAAATGAGGAAAAAAAATGTGTTAACCACAGACCAGCCAGGATATAGCATGTCAGTCTAATAATTAATTTATTTTATCATTTAACTATTTTGTGAACAATATAGCTTCTGTCATAATTCATTAAGTCAAATCGTTTCTCTTAAGAACATGGAGGGTATGATTTTACTAATGACCAGACTGTCACAGCAATAAGACCTTTTGTTGCAAGTTATTAATCAAGGAGCCAATTTTTTCCTTCTTAAAAATGTCTGTGTAGACATAAAAATAAAAAGCCTGAATGGAATATCTTTAAAATAGTCCTGAAAGGTTTTCCAAATATATATGTATGTATTCTGACCAGTAAACATATGTGAAGAGCAATCTGACACGTTAACTATTTTTGCCAGCAGCTCATTAGGGAATTGAATCACAGAGGCCAAACTTGTAAGGATGTGGGCTGATGTTCTAGTGCTGTACATGCCCAATTATTGACTGTAATTGAGAAGCTGCCAAGGGCTTGATAGTTCTATCTAATATTTGGCTCAGCTCTCTATTCTCTTAGCATCCCCGTGTATTAAATCTCTGTATAAGATCATCTGAAGGAAAAGTAACTTCATGAATAATCTCATTCTCCAAAAGAAATGGATTCACTGGATTCCAATTTAACTTAGTTCTCTCAGTCATTATTGAGTCCATGCAAGAGTCATTCATTTTTCACAGTATACTACTGTCAATTTAAAAACTAAATTTGAACGTAATATTGAATATGTTATCCAGTGGCTGTTATGTGAAACTCACAATCTCAATGTTCCCTTGAGCTAACTTGCAGGGTAAAATTTATGTTTTCAGGTGGGTTGTATGCTTTATTTTGTCAGGTCATGGCCATTGTTTATAGCTATATGATGTTCCATGGTTTACAACGTATATCCAAAACATATTATCATGTATCCTCACTAAAATGTAACCAAAACAAAATATAAGTAAATGAAAAAGTGAGACGCGTATTGCTCATTTGATTTCCCCTAACTCTCATGAAAGTTTGAATTGTACTAAATTTAAAATATGAAATATATACTTTCAGATATATTTTATATATGTTTGTAGTTATTTGGGAAAGTGAAAATTTTACTGTACAAAATCAAAATTAACTTCTCAGTAGCTACGATTCTTCTATTATTTATGTGCTTCACTTTTAGCATCAACACATATTTTAAATTATTTTAAATGGTTAGATATTTGAGGAGTTTATAAACATATGGACCAGTTTTCATTTTTCTGATGATATAGGGAAACACAAAAACATGTATCAAAGGCACAAATATGTGTGTCATAGCTTAATTTTCCCCAAGCTGTTCCTAAATATATACTAATGATAATCACTTCTTATGAAATCTTCTTGGTTTCTCCCCATCTACAAATGGAAAAATATAAATGAAGTGTATCTATACAAAGGAAATTCTTGTAACTGAGGTAGGAAGAATGAATAGGAACATGTTTTTAGGGGTTCCCGTCGTGGCTCAGTGGTTAAGAAATCCAACTAGGAACCATGAGGTGGCGGGTTCGATCCCTGGCCTTGCTCAGTGGGTTAGGGATCTGGCGTTGCTGTGAGCTATGGTGTAGCTTGCAGACACGGCTCAGATCCTGTGTTGCTGTGGCTCTGGTGTAGGCCAGTGGCTACAGCTCCGATTCGACCCCTAGCCTGGGAATCTCCATATGCCACGGGAGCAGCCCAAGAAATGGCAAAAAGACAAAAAAAAAAACCACATGTTTTTGTTTTGTTTTGTTTTTGTGACATGTATCCAGGCTTTCCATACACCCTTAAAGTTGAATATCACCTTAAATATCTGTGTTTCATTATGTGGAAGGGCCTAATTAATAAGGTCCTAGTGATTGCAAGTTAGTTCCTCAATGATTCATATTATCTCTGATATTTACACATTATGCTTTTGAGTGAAGATGAGCAAAGGGCAGGCAGGCAAACATTAGAAGGCTGGGCAACCACATTTTGCTTGTCTGACTTCTAGGGTTTCTTTCCAAGCACAAGACAGTGAGTGGACCAAGCAAACAAACAAAACCCTGCACTTCTATACATCACATGAATTATTAAAATCTTAAACCTCACAACAGTCAACAAGAAATGCAAGAGGACATCTGTAGCTAAAAGCACTCCCTTTATTTTGCTTCAAAAATAGAAAATTAATTTAACATTAGTATAAATATATATATATATATATATGGGAGCCAGACAAACAGATAGATACATAGATGTATGAATAGAAAATACTTTTTTCTCTATAATATTCTCAGGGAAAAAAAAATCCATCTAAGCATTTTTTTTTTTTTTTTGTCTTTTTGCCATTTCTTGGGCCGCTCCTGTGGCACATGGAGGTTCCCAGGCTAGGGGTCGAATCAGAGCTGTAGCCACCAGCCTACGCCAGAGCCACAGCAACGCCGTATCTGAGCGGCGTCTGCGACCTACACCACAGCTCAGGGCAATGCGGGATCCTTAACCCACTGAGCAAGGGCAGGGATCGAACCCGCAACCTCATGGTTCCTAGTCGGATTCGTTTCCACTGCGCCACGACTGGAACTCTCGTTTTTTTTTGTTTTTTTTTCTTTTTTTTTAAATTTTTTTAAATTTTTTTATTTCTATATTATCTCTTATGCAGCACTAAACGACATATGATCCTTTCATATCCCACCTCCATGAATATTTGCTTCTTTTGCCTACATATTTTTCCTTAAAATATTCTTAACCTAAAGATAACATCCTATTGCCATAGCAACAGGCAATATAGTATTTGCAGAACAGATTTGACCTGATACTTAGTCCTACCTGATCAGATCACCACCATAATTTTTATAACATTTACTGTTGCTATTACTTTTCAGAGGCGGGATGAGCTAAAGGAAGATCATTCTTTCCTCCTCCAAATAGTCTTTCCCTTTCTCCTCGAGGATCTTTTTCTTTCTTTTTTGGAATTTCTACCCTGAATTTAAAGATTTAATTTTATTTTTAATTCTCAAACTTATTTTTTTCCTTGCTGTGCTATTGATTTCTCTTCTAAAAAATACCTTGCACTCCACAAATGTAAAGTTGCAAACTGTGAAACATAGCAAGAAATAGGTAGAGAGCTATGAGGTAACCAGGAAAATGGAAAATTGACTGTGGCTAGGCCTTACTCAAACAACCTTTGCTTTGCTTTACAAGCCCAGTAAAAGTCTTAACTCTTTCTAGGGTGAGGTTTAGATCCTGGGTATAGATTAGTCCTGTTTCACATCCCTGCCTAATATTTCCAGTGAGTCTTAGTCAAAAGTGAAGCTCTGAAATTAGGGTTTAGTGGTAATGGAAGTGAGAAAACTTATTTGCTATGATACTAAAACAAAGTTGGTAATGGTCCTATTCAATAAAATACCTTTAACAGATGGGAATACATAGTACAATAGATTATCAAAACGAACTTGGATTTATTTGCTGTGTTGTAAATCAAAAAGTTTAGAAAATCTCCATGAACAGAATGTGGAAGGGCTGTACATGTAGACATGAAGATGGACTCTTTTTGATGAGTGGACCAATTAGAGATTTCATACCAATTTGGTGGGTTCAAGATTCTGTAATCAGTTATATAAAATTTGGGCAGTTCTAGCATCATAGACCACTAGATGTCCACTGTAAATTTAGGAAGATTTTTCCTTAACAGTAATGTAATAGAACTTAATGGAACTCACAGAAATCAAATCTATAAACAGCTATTCAGGCCTTTCAAGCAGTTTCAGAGTCAGAGAAATTCAAAGGAGAGCCAACAATTAGCCCATACAGAGTTAACCCCTATGATCCTTCGGTTATAGTTCAGCAACAGTAAGAAAGAATTTAGTTAAAAATGGATGTCATCAAACAAGAATCACTTAAAAATCTCCATAAAATATTTCTACAGAAGATAATAGAAAGAAACCAAATTTCCAACTCAAATTATTCTGTTTGAAATCTAAGACCAGAACCAAGTACTCAGTTTGCCTTTCTAAGGTAATCTACAGTGTAATTTATCTTATGCACCTTTGTTATTTTATGTTGCCTAATCGTTCTCTCTCTATCTTTTTGGTTATTCATGGGGCCTGCAGAAGCTCCCAGAATAGGGATCAAACCTACGCCAAGGCAGTGACAATGCAGGGATCTTAGCTAGACCACCAGGGAATTTCAGTCATTCTCTTTTCTACATACAAATGTTTAAATTTTTCATTATCCTTTTCCCTTTCCTCTGCTACATATTGTAAATATTTAGGAGAGGTTTAACTTTCATTTTGGGTAGTAAGGTCCCACAATGAAAGCAGCTGCAACCTCATTTAATTGAGGAAAGAAACCAGCCTGAACTTAAAAACTGTCATAAATCCACATGAGTTTTATTTTCATTTTTTCTGTGAGGAAGAAAGTGTTTTTATTTTGAGTGCATCAATTATATATTTTGTACGAGTTCCTTAGGACTGTGGTAACAAATTACCACAAAGAGTTTGACGTAAGAGAAATATCTTGTTTCATAGTTCTAGAGGCTAGAAATACAAAATCAAGTCATTGTTGGTATTGCACATTCTCTCCAAAGGCTCTAGAAGAGGATCTTTCCTTGCCTCTTCTTAGCTTCTGGTTGTTGTAGTATTTTACACTAAGTATTTTATTCTTAGTATTTTATACTAAGATAAGCCTTTTATAGGATAAGTTTTGGATAAATTTCATTAATTTGCAATATCCTATGGGCAACAAGTAAACAGGTTCAGAGAAAAGTCTTAGTATAAAATAGATGATTAGGAGTTCCCATCGTAGCTCAGTGGTTAACGAATCCGACTAGGAACCATGAGGTTGCGGGTTCCATCCCTGGCCTTGCTCAGTGGGTTAAGGATCTGGCATTGCCATGAGTTGTGGTGTAGGTCGCAGACATGGCTCGGATCCCGCGTTGCTGTGGCTCTGGCATAGGCTGGTGGATACAGCTCCGATTCGACCCCTAGTCTGGGAACCTCCATATGCCGCGGGAGCGGCCCAAGAAATGTCAAAAAGACAAAAAAATATAAATAAATAAATAAATAAATAAATAAATAAATAAAATAGAGGATTAGCGAGAACCTATTGTATAGCACAGGAAAATCTACTCAGTAGTTTGTAATAACCAATATAGAAAAAAAAGAGTATATATATATATGTACAACTGATTAGCTTTTCTGTACATGTGAAACTAATATGATATTGTAAGAGAACTATACTCCAATGAATTTAAACTTTAAATAAATAAATAAATAAATAAATAAATAAATAATTACTCTACATAGAGTTCACAATGGTTGGTTGAAACTACATTTTCAATTATTTTTGGATCCCCATCACAGATTCTTTAGGAAACATATTCACATGATTTAATGGTACATAAGTCATGGGGCTAATTTATGTTCTGAGAATGGTCTGAGTGAAAAGAGAAATGGCCATCAAAAATGTGTTTTCCTTTGGATCAGGAAAGTTGTTCATAAACAGGATTATACTTCAGAACTTGTTCTTTGTTAATTAAATTAGTTGATTACACAGTACGAACTTTTTTCATTTAATTAATATTTAACAGAGTATATAATGTTAAGATAAACATTTTTTATTTACTTATCTATTTTTATTTTTTATAGGCAGTGACCTCAGGGCATTAAACCTCAAGCATGTGTCCCTTGTGGGTCCGGTGTAACTATACCATTCACAGATCTGTAACACCAGACCTAATCTTTACATTATAAAATTAGAAGCATGTTAAGAGAAACCACTCATTTAATACAGTTTGTTCAGAAGATAAATATATTTCACATGCCCAGAAGTTGGTTTTAAGAGTGACACCACCTGTAAATTTTTAGAATTGTGCAGCTTGGCATTACATTGGAACCAATGCTAAACTCAGTGAATGTACTTTTTGTGTGTGTGCCTAGGTACCTGATTGTTGACCCAAGTGAGAACTAGAACAAATAAAAAAGGGTGCAGAATATTCTACACCAAATTCTCCATTGGAACCCAGTAAAGTCAAAACATTTAATTTAAAAAAAAAATTGTCAGATGCTTAAAAACCCTGATAGTTTTTCACAAACATTTTAATTTATTTAATTGATGTAATGATCTCTAGTTTGCTATTATTATTAGATCAATTAACTTCACTTATTCATTTTCATTAAATTTGAAGGTATTTTATGATATATTTGTAATAATATGTGTAGATACATACATTTTTTATGTAATTTATATTAGTTACATGATAGTAGCCCAAGCTCATATGAGATATATAAAATCCAAATAAAGGACAGATAAAGCAGGTTTGTAAACCATAGATCACACACACATGCACACCTTTTTACATGTATGTGCTTCAAAAGTCACATACACACCTCATGTGATGCACCTTCCCATAAATAATTAGCAATGCAAATAAAAATTTCATCTCCTACTACTTCTAATGGATAAATTATTTGATTCACTCATGAGAGGGTATTTACTACTTTAAATCGAAGGATACTTATTGCGTGCCAATAACCACTGATTTTAGAAAATGAAATACAAACTCTCAAAACACTGGCACTTTCATAAAAGATTACCTTATAGAAAGAAATATCTTTGGAGAGAGTATATAATATTCAACATCTACCTGACTTAAAAGGGATATTTTATTTGGTGATAGGTATTGTTCTAGAAGTGATTACGTCATTTTTATGAAGATATGTTCATTCTGTGAATAGTTGAGCTTCTTTGTGACATAGATATTTCTGAAGAGAAGCACATTAATGGACTACACATTTGCATCTCATGTAATGTTATCAAGTGGCAAGAAAGCAGAGATAAAGGGATTTTATAAACTCAAGGATAGGTTTTTTGTGGTGTAAGTTATAAGATAATGCCTACTTTTTGAAAGATATCAAATATATATAGTACGCTATTATCGTCTGTCCCAAATGACCTCCATCTGCTCAGTTAAATCATTAAAATGCTCTATAACTGCCAAGTGTTAATGTTTTCCCAATACATGGCTGACATAATGTAAGGAATTCTAATTTTTACAGAGCACTGCTTTGAAAGTTGTGGTTCCAAGGAACAAAACCACTTTATTAACATTTATTATAACAATCACATAATTTGAGTATATGGCAATTCCACTCCCAGAATTACCTTTAAAAATTAGTACTGTGGTATATAAATTTCTGAAATGCAAGTGTGGGCCATTGAAAGATCCAACATCATTTACAAAATATTGAGAATATTATATTCTTCCTTTACTCCTGCTTTAGAATAATATAACTTCTTTTTTAAAAATTTTTAAAGTATATTTGGTTTATAATGTTGTGCCAGTCTCTGTTGAACAGTAAAAAATGATATTATTTCAATGAAGGCAAATTAGAAGACTCAGGGAAATATTAAGATGAATTAAGGACACATAATATGATAATAAACGGTGACTTGAATATAACTACTGTCAACATAATGCTCTATTCATTTACAGTGTGTTTTTCTATATATATTCAGACATTTTCACATAATTAGAATATTATATGAAGCAAAATACTTTTTAAAGCATCATTCACAGTGACTGTCAATACAAGATGTTAAAAACTATCAAAAATGAAATGAGATCAATAATTGTACGATTAAATTTGCCACTATTTGAGATAAATTTAAAGAAAGTTCTTTTTCTCATGTATTATTTTAAATTGTACAAAGAAAATGCAGAAAATTATGAGTATTATTCATAATTATTTATGATTAACCAGGCAAGCACATATAGTTTTATGGTATGTTTATATTTCCTTTTCTGATTTTACTGAGAAATTATACAATTTACATGTTTTCCAACTATAGGTTTCTAGTATTCAGGGAACATGTTAAATTATTGTAACGATAGGTCATCAGGAAGAAGTGACCAAGGTTGACCCTCCAGCTAGACCCCAGCAGTTCAAGGCTTCTCACCTTCTCCTGTTCTTTGAATCTACCTTCTGCTTGCTTTTCCCAATCTTAGAAGCTGCTCTAAGGATACAGCTTTTAGATAGAAATGTGGAAATATCTACCTGACTGGGTACCCCTGTTGAACCCAGTTAAGTCTTCTATGAAAACATTAAGATTCTGAACAGCAGGTAAAGAAGTCTACTCATCTTGTGGCCATCCAAGTCAAGTCTCATATGCCTGTTCCGTTGTGTATTAAAACTGCCACTTATCTATCTGTTTGGTCTGTCTTTTTGGCCACTCCCTGCCTTCTGAGTATGGTGGTTGGTTTTATATTTCACCCAGGGAAGCTCTTGAAGAAGTTTGTGATCTAACAATTATCACATGCCTTTATTAATCCATAATTCTCAAAGATTGTGACTGCAAATTTACTTTGGTTTCTTTTATAGATAAACAAATTTTTATACTCAAGCTCAGGCTTGAATACATCTCAATGGTCTCAGGTACTTATCTTTGTGCTGTTTCCCAAGTTCTGGGGCCAGGGATTGAACCCAAGCCAAGGAAGTGACAATGCCAAATCTTTAACCTGGGAGCCACCATGGAAGTCCTCTTTTGTTTAAAAAAAATTGAGGTATATAGTTAATTTACAATGTTATGTTAATTTCTTCTGTATTGTTTGCTGTTCTTAATCTCATGCCTAATCCTTTTTCATACAAAAGCTGAAAAATATAGGGTGCATTTTAGCTGGAAATGTAATTTTTTTCCTGATGATCCAGTTAAATAAGAATTTTGATGAAGATCTGCAACAATGCAATTTTTTTTTTAACTTTTTAGGGCTGCACCCCCAGCATATGGAAGTTCCCAGGATAGGGGTCAAAGCAGAGCTGCTCCCGCTGGCTTACAACACAGTCATAGCAATGCAACATCAGAGGTGCATCTGTGACTTACACCACAGCTCACAGCAACACAGGATCCTTAACCCACTGAGTGAGGCCAGGGATCAAACCCAAGTCCCAGGGGTAGTATTTTATTGGATAAGTGTATCACAGTTTACCTACCCACATGTACAAATAAATCTTGAATTTTTAATTTTTGGTGATAATGATTAAATAACTATAACCATGTGTAAGATTTTGTATAAACAATGCTTAGTATACCTTAAATAATGGTATTGATAGTCCATCCAGGGTGCATATGCCTATTTATTTATGCAGTTTTTTTTTTAAGTCAAAAACATATATTTTTAAATGCATGGTAAGAAGATCTAGGACATCTAAGTTTTAAAGAGCCATCATAAATCATGAACTTTCTCTTAAGAAAAACAAACTTGATATATGGTAATGGATTTCTACTCTTCAACAGAAGCCAAAATGTTAAAAAGTGTGTTATTCAAGTTTAAATTACAGAAAATGAGATGTAGATTTTAGAGGGCTAGGATTACAATTCTTAGTTTAGGCATCAGAAAAGATATTACTGGAAAACAATCACTTTTTTGAGGTTATCCATTGTCCATTTTGCTTTTTCATGGTCCATCTGTATAAAAAGAAATCTAAAATTATGGTGCAGTTTTCATTGTAATGGCAACTTTCTTTCACCCTTGATGAGCTCTTCTCTTGATACACTATTATCTTTGGCTCAAAACTAAAACTTTTTAAATAAGGGACTTTCACCTGTCCATTTGACTGTGTCCTATCAATGGGAAAATGGGCAATTTGTTTCTCATGTGTGGATAATGATCTATCTTTAGTGTCTTGTTTTCTGCCCTGTGGACATAAACACATTTTGTGACTAAAGAATGATGGAGACTTCTTAAGCAGTGACTGACATTAACACCTGTTTCTCCAGTTTCCAAGATGATCTAGAAATAATAGAGTAGAATTAAATTGTCCAGTGTAACTTCGGGGTATAATCTACAGGATTGTTACAGAAAGACTGGGTCATTTATCTTTTGGTGGTGTTCTTCTATCAATCTATAAAATATTAACTCATCTTATGGTGAGATTTTTGTTCCATTACTCAAAAAAAATGTATTAGAGATAAAAATATATCCAATGTTTGAGTCAGTTATACATAAACAGAGAATATCAAAATTTATTTCCAAATTTCTAGAACATAAAAATACCCAATAACAGAACAATGTTGTATAAACTCTATGAAATGAAATGAAGATCCAGATCCTCTTTTGAAATGGTAAAATAATGTAATAAAAAAATATACCTTGAGGAGTTCCCATCATGTCTCAGTGGTAGTGCACCTGACTAGCATTCATGAGGATGTGGGTTCAATCCCTGGCCTTGCTCAGTGGGTTAGGGATCTAGCATTGTGGTGGGCTGTGGCATAGGCTGGCAGCTACAGCTCTGATTCAACCCCCTGGGAACCTCCATGTGCTGCAGATGTAGCCCTAAAAACCAAAAAAAAAAAAAAAGGTGTATATATATACATCTTGTATATAGTGTGTATACATAATCATACATGTATATAACACAGAGGTATTCTTACACTTTACCTCAGTCATAACTTTATTATTTTTCCTCATTCATTTACAAATCTATGTATCAGTCCAAAATTTTTTCATTCATTTGTAAAAATGCCTATAATAGATATATTAACAGCAAGACATTTTGCAGAAAAAGTATAGTAGATTCAACTATCACATAAATGAATTATTCAATTTAAAATAAAGTCCCAGTGTGAGAAGGTGAGAACAGCTATTCTGTAGTTTATAAAACCTAGAACATGCTAGAATTTTAAAAAATCCCATATCAGATTTATGGTGGAAATAAATTTGAGGTTTTATCTACTCAATTTTTTCCTGAATATATGTTTTAAATCAAATGAGCTTTCACAAAGAAAATTTCAGAACAGAACATTTTAAGAGTTCAGTCCTTCAATTTGAAAGATGAAATCTAAAGAGATCAAATTATATTCCATAAGTAACTCAACTAATGTATGAAAAAGTCAATGTTTGAACCTGAATCCCTGATTTCCAGTAACGTTACATAATGAAAGTTTATTATTATTATAAACAACATACTGTTTTTTACCTTTTCTCATAAATTTGTATTTTTCTTGTTATTTCAATTATTATCAATAATAATTTCAATTATTTTCATTTAATAATACAATATTTATATATATTTAAGGTAGAGGTAGGTTTACATAAACTCAATTAACCCTAATATTAAAAGTGTATTACAAAACTATTAGGGTAAAAGTTATTTAAAGTAAGAATTTTTAAAAGCCTGCAGTGATTTAAAAAAAAAAATTAAACGTCATTTTTTTTAACCTGACATCATATATTTACTTTTACCCCAAATAATTTTTCAAGCTGTAAACAGTTTGGAGGTAGTTTCGATATAGATGCAATTTATCTCATAAATATTAATTCACATTTTCTTGTCTAAAGTCATGTCTAATTTTTAATTCTAATTCTCTGACTTTTCGATGGCATTTTAAATATCTTGCTTGGTGTACACCATCAAGTGTTTAGGGCTACACAATTATATAGAATAAAATGTGTTCTAAATATTTTGTAAGGAGTGCTACTTTATAAGTTTTATTATTTTTGCTCCATTTTGACATCAACCATTTAAATGTGATAATTAAGCTAGAAACATTAATTATATTTCTCTCAAGTGTTTCAAAGGTAACTTATTTGGTTACATTATGAAAATTATAAAAGGAATTATTAAGTATTTTTCCTGAATAATAACTCTTGACAAACCTTTGATGTAGATATATGAGAGAGAGGAGAGAGAGAGAGAGAATGTTCAACAACTCTGTAATTTTCCATGGATTTTTGGTTAAATTTTGTTAAACATAGAATCTTACAGAATTTATTGCCATGAAGAGTGTTAATAACTTATACCCCTGTTTTCCCCATCTGAATCTTGAACCATTCAAGAGAAACATAGTAGGCATAATGAAATCAAAATGTAAGCTTTACAACTGATAGAATTGTTGGCCTTGGTGCTTAGCAACAAGAACTTCCTTACACTGCACCCTAGTACAGGGCTGCCTTACTAAGCCAGTCACACATGGAGTACAGAATTACTGCTGAATTTATAACATAGCAGAGGGCAGGTAGAACTCATGCCTGCTGCAGGCTGAAACATCCTCGAGGAAAAAAAAAAATGGGGATGAGAAGAGATGAGCTATGCTAGTTCATTTTCATTTTCCGATAATGCCAATCATGAAAATCACCCATTCCTCTATTAAGGAAAAGGTGAACAAGAAAACAATAGTACACTATAGCTACTTAGATGCCTTTCTAAATGGAGTAGGCTGTATCCTTGTCTATCTAAATTACATAGGCAGGAAATATATTTTACCCCAAGCAAAGCAGAAAGACTGGCAAAAACAAAAACAAAAAAAACAAATGTGAGAATAATATAATTATTTTTGTATTTGTTTTTGTTTGTCTTTTCTAGGGCCTCACCTGTGACATATGGAGTTTCCCAGACTAGGGGTCCAATTGGAGCCGTAGCCTCAAGCCTACGCCAGAGTCACAGCAACGGGATCTGCGACCTACCAGATCTCCAAGCCGGATCTGCGACCTACCAGATCCTACCACAACCTATGAGATCCTTAACACAATGAGTGAGGCCAGGGATTGAACCAGCAACTTCATGGTTCCTAGTTGAATTCATTAACTACTGAGCCACTATGGAAACTCCCTGTTTTTGCTATTTTTTTTAAAGAATCTCTTGTTTCAGCCACAGACACTCTGAGCTAGAAAAGAAGACTGAGAAGGATATGAAAAATGTGAATGTTGAATGGAGTTGCTCCAATGCAACAAAATACATAATAAATATTTTTATAGATGATGTCTTCAGTATTTTTATCAACCTCATTTTTTTTTAAGAAATAGAATTATTTTATTTAATTAAGAGATAATGTGGTAACATTTTTTTCCTCCTAGGACACAAGTATTTTTCTTTAGAATAAAGAAAAAATGACATAATATCAAGAAAAATAAATAAATCCCCAAAGTAAGTAACTTATAGTAACCAGTATTTAGATAGGTAATAATGTAAATTTAATATAAACGTTAAGCATTATGTTAAAATTTATTTCCTTTTGCTTTCAAAAATTAACATTCAAAATGTTCTCCTTAAAATTTATTTTATTTTATACACTCTCACTTTTCATAAGATATTAAAATATATCACATTATTAAAAGGAAGCAGAAATGTGTTTTAGCCAATAAAATTAAATATACAATTTATTGAATTAAGAGAGCTTCATTGAACTTCTGATGATTAAACATATTTTTAGGTATAAATGTTCTTGTGTGATGTTCTCTGATTGAAAACATTTTAAAAATTGGAATATTTGAGGTAAATTATTCCAAGGATCCCAATTATTAAATAGTATACAATTATGACATGATTTTAGTGTATCAAATATATTTTGATAATGATTTTTGGTGTCTGCAAAAAGTAGCATTATCAAAATGAAAGGTATTTTAACTGCTGAGGAATCTTTAGAAACATTAAAGTACATTTCCCACCATCCAAGTTCTGTAAGAAATTTGTATTCATTTGGTTTCAATTAGAACAAATAACTTGCCCATGGGTATATAATCTTAGAATGTCTTTCACATCCAATGCAGTTTATATTCTCTAAGGAAAAATTCAAGAAAACTTAGTTTGTTTTTTGCTTTTTGAGTCTCCAAATCACAAAACAAAACATTCCAATTTACTTTGGCTTCTCAGTAGTGTATTTGTCTCCAGGCTCTATTATACCATGCCATTTCTTCATTCTAAGGAAAAAAAGATTTTGGTTCAAAAGTTCACATTTCTACCATTTTTGCATTTTACTTTAGATATGTTACTCTTCCAAAATGGAAGTTCACTAGAAAACAAATTTATGTATGTTTCCTGCTGGAATAAACTACTTAAAAGAATGCACTAAGAGGTGGAGAATAAGTGTACAACGTAAACAGTCATCAAACACTTTAGATCTTTGTTAAGTTTACTTGCTAAATGCCCATCACAGTAAAGTCATTTTTGTTTTAAAATATCTAAAAGACATTCTAACATTTGGATATAGGAGCATGTGCTCCTTCTTGCATAAACCAAATCAAATACTATGTATATGTTTATTGTATCTTGTTCACATGTATTTTAAATGAACTTGTAAATATTGAGGATGATCAATATTGAATTATTCTAAGATAAATATATTTTCTTATTTTGTAACTTAAATATTTATGAGATGATAAAAGTTGGATGACAGTAAATCTAAACTGAAAGAAATATAGAATAAATTGAATTATAATTTGGCTCAAGCATTAAAAACTTACTATTGGTTATAATTGAAATCTTTGCCTATCATTGACATTTACTTCATCTTCAAAGTTTTTACTTAAGATGAAATTTAGGAATAATTAAAAACAAGCTAAATTTTCCTCTTAAATGCTCTCAACAAATCCTCTAATTTCATGTAAACTTGATATTTATAGAGAATTCCACCAAGAGCAAAATACATATTGTATTCTAAAATGCACATATTTTTTTTAAAATATGCTAAATTATTACCCATAAAATCATAGCAATAAATTTATAAGGATGCATTTATGCAAAATCTAGATATAACAAAATTAAGCTAGAAATAGCCAAAAAATTCTTTCAAATCTCCAAATAATCAGAAAAAAATAGGCCACTTCTAAACCACCAATGGGTTAAAGAATATTTTAAAAGAGAGATTAGAAATAATTAGGAATTGAATAAATTTGAAATCACAACATATAAAAATTTGTAGTTAAGATAGCAGGTACCATGAAATTTATAGCATTAACTGCCTATATTGGAAAAGAAGATCTTAAGGTTAATAACTTTAGCTTTCACAAGAAACAAAAAAACAAAGAAAAAATTTGTCCTAAAATAAGCATATGAAAGGAAATAATAAAGATGAGAGCAGTATTCAGTGAAGCAGAAAATAGACTTTAGAGATAATCAATGAAAACAAAACTTAGTTCTGTGAAAAGATCAAAAAATAGATAAACTTCTCGCCAATTGTTTATAAAAAATAAAATAGACATATCATCAATGTCAAGAATTAGGGAGATGGCATATTGCCAGAAAAGGCCAGAAAAATAATACATCAAACGATAATAAGGGAATATTAACACTTTTATGCCAGAAAAGTATAATATAGATACAATAGAAAAATCCCTTGATATATATAACTTACTAAATCTCAGAAAAAAGATATAATTCCAATAACCTAGAATTATCAAATGAAATAAATTTGTCATTTTAAAATTTCTCACAAAACATTGCAGGCCCATATAGTGAACTAAACATTTAAGGACAAGATAATACCAATTCTATACAAAATTTCTCCAGAATTTTAGGAATGGAGCTGCTTCCCACTTCTTTTTTTTATTATTATTTATTTTTATTTATTTATTTATTTATTTCACTTTTTTTTCCTGCTGTACAGCATGGGGATCAAGTTACTCTTACATATATACATTTTTTTTCCCCACACCACTTTGTTCTACTGCAATATGAGTATCTAGATATAGTTCTCAATTCTACTCAGCAGGATCTCATTGTAAATCTATTCTGTGTCTGATAACCCCAAACTTCCAATCCCTCCCACTCCCTCCCTCTCCCCCGAGGTAGCCACAAGACTATTCTCCAAGTCCATGATTTTCTTTTCTGTGGAAATGTTCATTTGTGCTATATATTAGATTCCAGTTATAAGTGACATCATATGGTATTTGTCTTTCTCTTTCTGACTTATTTCACTCAGTATGAGAGTCTAGTTTTATCCATGTTGTTGCAAATGGCATTATGTCATTCGTTTTTATGGCTGAGTAGTATTCCATTGTGTATATATACCAAATCTTCCTAATCCAATCATCCGTCGATGGACATTTGGGTTGTTTCCATGTCCTGGCTATTATGCTGCAATGATGCATAATAATAATGCTGCAATGAACATGTGGGTGCATGTGTCTCTTTTAAGTAGAGTTTTGTCCAGATAGATGCCCAAGAGTGGGATTGTGGGGTCATACGGAAGTTCTATGTATAGATTTCTAAGGTATCTCCAAACTGTTCTCCATAGTGGCTGTACCAGTTTACATTCCCACCAGCAGTGCAGGAGGGTTCCCTTTTCTCCACACCCCCTCCAGCCCTTGTTATTTGTGGACTTATGAATGATGGCCATTCTGACTGGTGTGAGGTGGTATCTCATGGTAGTTTTGATTTGCATTTCTCTTATAATCAGGGATGTTGAGCATTTTTTTCAGGTGTTTGCTGGCCATTAGCATTTCTTCCTTGACGAACAGTCTATTCAGGTTTTTGCCCATTTTTCTATTGATTGATTGGCTTTTTTGCTGTTGAGTTGTATAAGTTGCTTATATATTCTAGAGATTAAGCCCTTGTCCGTTGCATCATTTGAAACTGTTTTCACCCATTCTGTAAGTTGTCTTTTTGTTTTCCTTTTTGGTTTCCTTTGCTGTGCAAAAGCTTGTCAGTTTGATTAGGTCCCATTGATTTATTTTTGTTCTTATTTCTGTTGCTTTGGGAGACTGACCTGAGAAAATATTCATGATGTTGATGTCAGAGAGTGTTTTGCCTATGTTCTCTTCTAGGAGTTTGATGGTGTCTTGTCTTATATTTAAGTCTTCCAGCCATTTTGAGTTTATTTTGGTGCGTGGTGTGAAGGTGTGTTCTAATTTCATTGCTTTGCATGCAGCTGTCCAGGTTTCCCAGCAATGCTTGCTGAATAGACTTTCTTTTTCCCATTTGATGTTCTTGCCTCCCTTGCCAAAGATTAATTGACCATAGGTGTCAGGGTTTATTTCTGGGTTCTCTCTTCTGTTCCATTGGTCTGTCTGTCTGTTTTGATACCAGTACCACACTGTCTTGATGACTGTGGCTTTGTAATATTTCTTGAAGTCTGGGAGAGTGATACCTCCTGCTTGGTTTTTGTTTCTCAGGATTGCTTTGGCCATTCTGGGTCTTTTGTTGCTCCATATAAATGTTTGGATTGTTTGTCCTAGTTCTGTGAAAAATGTCATGGGTAATTTGATAGGGATTGCATTGAATCTGTCGATTGCTTTGGGTAGGATGGCCATTTTTTACAATGTTGATTTTTCCAATCCAGGAACATGGAATATCTTTCCACTTCTTTACATCTCCTTTAATTTCTTTGATTAAAGTTTTATAGTTCTCAGCATATAAGTCCTTTACCTCCTTGGTCAGGTGTATTCCGAGGTATTTGATTTTGTGAGGTGCAATTTTAAAAGGTATTATATTTTTGTATTTCTTTTATAATATTTCATTGCCGGTATACAGACATGCAATTGATTTCTGACTATTAATCTTATATCCTGCTACATTCCTGAATTTATTAATCAGTTTAAGTAGTTTTTGGGTTGAGTCCTTAGGGTTTTCTATGTATAGTATTATGTCATCTGCATACAGTGACAGGTTGATCTCTTCCTATATGGATGCCTTTTATTTCTTTTGTTTGTCTAATTGCTGTGGCTAGGACTTCCAAAACTATGTTGAAGAGCAGTGGTGAGAGTGGGCATCTCTGTCTTGTTCGAGATTGGAGTGAGAAGGCTTTCAGTTTTTCCCCACTGAGGATTATATTTGCTGTGGGTTTATCATAAATTACTTTGATTATGTTCAGGAATTTTCCCACTATACCCACTGTGGCGAGGGTCTTGATCATGAACGGATGTGGACTTTGTCAAATGCTGTTTCTGCATCTATTGATATGATCATATGATTTTTGACTTTTCTTTTGTTAATGTGGTGTATGACGTTGATTGATTTGCATCTGTTGAACCATCCTTGTGAACCTGGGATGAACCCTACCTGGTCATGGTGTATGATCTTTTTTATGTGTTGTTGGATTCGTTTGGCTAAGATTTTGTTGAGAATTTTTGCATCTATATTCATCAATGATATTGGCTGATAGTTTTCTTTTTTGGTGGTATCTCTGTCTGGTTTTGGAATGAGGGTGACGGTGGCATCATAGAATGTCTTTGGGAGTATTCCTTCTTCTTCATCCTTTTGAAAAAGTTTTAGGAGAATGGGCACCAGATCCTCTTTATATGTTTGATAGAATTCGCCTGTGAAGCCATCTGGTCCTGGACTTTTATTTGTAGGGAGTGATTTGATGACCTCTTCAATTTCACTTCTAGTGAAAGGTTTGTTCAGTTGGTCTGTTTCTTCTTGATTCAGTTTTGGCAGGCTGTAAGATTCTAGAAAATTGTCCATTTCTTCTAGATTGTCAAATTTGTTGGCATATAGTTGTTCATAGTATTCTCTTATGGTTTTTTGTATTTCTGCAGTATCCGTTGTGATTTCTCCTTTTTTCAGTTACAATTTTGTTTATTTGAGTTCTTTCTCTCCTCTTAGTGAGTCTAGCCAGGGGTTTGTCCATTTTGTTTACCTTTTCAAAGAACCAGATCTTAGTTTTATTATGAGATTACAGTTCTACTGATATCAAAATCAGAGAAAGACGCTCCAAGAAAAAAATAAAATCCCTTATGAACAAAAGTGCCAAAACTATAAGCAAACCTATATCAAACAGAATTCAGCAACATGAAAAGAACAGTATACCATGATCAAACAAGTTTTATATCAGGTGTACAAATGTAGAATAACTTTTGAAAACCAATTTTGTTCACCATATTAAAGTACTAAAGGGAAAAACTCATGATCATTCCTAGAGACAAAATACATTTGACAAAATTGGTTACCATTCCTGATTTTTAAAAATTAAAACATCAAGGAATAGAAGATATTCCCTCAGCATGCTTAAGGGCATCTTTGAAAACTCTCTAACCAACATTATACTTAATGTTGCAAGAATGAGTAATTTCCACCTCAGATCAGAAACAAGACCAGGACATCTGCTTTCATCATTTCTCTACAACATTGTATTGGAGTTTCTAGTCAGAGCAATCAAGAAACAAAAAGTGAAACTCCTTTTTTATCTAGGTAACATTCTTATCCTTCACCCACGCTCCTACCCAAACACTGACTTTGATCATTTATACATTTCTCTCCCATACAGCCATGTTCCTAGGAATGACTTGAATTCATCTTCGATTCCAGCAAAAGACTTTTAATCTAATGTCATCTCCTGATTCTAGCCACATATTATTAGCTTTTACATAGACATACGACCTGATCCTGGCAAACATGACAGCAGTGGACACCTGATCAGAAGTCTGTAGAAAGACAAAAACCCTCATCCTCATGGATACTAGTCGGGATCATTACCACTGAGCCACGACGGGAACTCCCCAAATCTTTTTACTTTCATTAGAGGATCCACGATGAGAGAATCTCTCTTCTACTTATTATTGTGCCTGGAGTACTTGGACTAAACATAATCATCCTATCTCAACCTCAGGACATAGCCACCACTGACACTGATAGAGGTAGAAGAAATTTAGATGGCAATTTTGAGTTAGTAATTTATCTAGTTCTGAAGATTTCTCTCTTTAGACTGTTAATATGTCTGTTAATCTGTTAATATATCTTTAAATTTTAAAGCCAGTTTAAGGGGATAATATTGATTCCTGATACAGAAAATATCCCCATGTAGATTTTGATACCCAAAAATGAAGAGTGGTACTGAAATGTGAAATTCTGAGAGTGGAGGATTGGGCTAGAGGAAATTAGGATGCTACATTTTCCAACTAAAAACTTGGTAACACTTGTTTTGCATTTACCAGAGTTGTTTCCCAGACACAGAGTAATAAGTGGGTCACTAAGTTTGTGAAGCTTATCTTCAGTATGGACACAGAGGATAATAAACAGTGAAGGAAGACTTTTCTCAGAAGACAGAGCCATTGTCCATGTTGCACAGGCTGACCTACATAGGATTTTACCCATTTATCCCTCATCTATTTTTTTTATTTTAATTATCTTTTTCTTAATATTTGAATATGTATTAGTGGTAGACAAATATCTAACTATGAGTCAGAATTTAAGCAAACTCTAGACCATGAGTCATAAGGAAGTGTATTTTTTTCATTTTTTTTTTGGAAAGTTTGCTATCTCCAAAGACAAAACCATAGAAAAGAATGATTAATCCTGTTTTTCGCCCTCCAGACATTATCACGTTTAAATGATGGCTGGAGATTTAGATTTCGGTCAGTTCTCAGAATTCTAGCAACATATGGATGAATTTAACACTGACATTAATAGAGAAAAGGAAAAAAGTAATCTGTCCAAAGATGTTGCTACATCACAGAATTAACCATTTATGAACACTGCTCCTCCAGTAAACTGCTTATGAGAAAATTTATGCAATCAGATTGATATTTGATATTGTTTACTACCAAATATATCCTAGCAGATAAGTATATAGCAGTATTTGATAAATGTACACACTAACAGTGATAGGCTAAATCACCATAAATTTTTCTGAAGGCAATTGTTAATATGTAATAAAATTATAAAAAATCTCAATCTTCAATGTAATTTTAATCTAGAAATGTTTCCTAAGGAAATCACTTAAATTAAAAACAAGTATTTATCCCAAAATATTCAAAACAGAATTATTTATAATAGTGCAAATGTGTAAAAATGATAATCATCTTCCATATGCTGTGGCATCTATAAAGTAATGATTGCAGCTTAAAAAAAGTTTTTTGAAGTTAATTGAAATAGCTTTGGGATATACTTGTGGTTTAGAGTTTAATAAGAAATATAAGGCAATAATTTGTTTATACAGATTGCTCTCAATTATGTTTAATATGTGAAAGAAATGTGTATGATGCGAGTAATTGGAGCTAATAGCATTACAGGTAGATTTCTTTCAAATATTTTCAAAATTCTATAATTTTATTTTTTAAAGTGAGAGATATTTTTATTATAGCAACATAATATATACAATATTTTTATATGTTTGATTATGAATCATAGAAGACAACAAAATTATAGGAAATAAATTTCTTAACAGAACATGTTGAAATACATTTAAGCACTCTGTCATAATTTAAAATTTAGGGTAAAAAGTAGTTACTTAGGAGTTCCCATCGTGGTGCAATGGTTAACGGATCCGACTGGGAACCATGAGGTTGCGGGTTCCATCCCTGGCCTTAAGGAAGTGGGTTAAGGATCCCGCGTTGCTGTGAGCTGTGGTGTAGGTCACAGACGCGGCTCGGATCCCGCATTGCTGTGGCTCTGACGTAAGCTGGTGGCTACAGCTCCCATTAGACCCCTAGCCAGGGAACCTCCATATGCCATGGGAAGCGGCCCTGGAAAAAGCAAAAAGACCAAAAAAAAAAAAAGTAATTACTTAAGTTATTTATTTTCATCTTCAACTCTAGTAATTCATTTTTTATTTTAAATAAAATATAATATATAGTTGCGTGATTTCCTGAGACATTACTTGTTCTGATGAATAACAAAGTTTTAGTTATCATGGCAAAAATTTCTCCACAAAATTTGGACTTGCTGTTCATTTGATATTATCAAAAGCATATGTAAAGTTATAAGCAAGAGTTAAAATGTTTGCTTTTTTTTTTGGTATTTTTGTCTTTTTAGGGCCACACCTGCGGCATATAGAGGTTACCAGGATAGGGGTTTAATTGGAGCTGTAGTCACTGGTCTACAACACAGCCACAGCAATGCCAAATCCAAGCCCCATCTGAGATCTACAACACAGCTCACAGCAATACCAGATCCTTAACCCACTGAGCGAGGCCAGGGATCGAACCCACAACCTCAGTCGGATTCGTTTTCACTGTGCCACCTCAGGAACTCCCTGCATATTTTTTAATACTAGTTTATCTTCAGATGAACCCATAATGGAAAATACATAATTTGCCCAGTGTATTATAGGTACTTTAATAGACTACCATTAGACTTCAGCAATTCAAAATCCCAAGTAGAATTTCTTTATGGTTTCATTTTATTTTACCTTATAAATTATATAATCTGGTCTTTATTTCCTGTGAGTAAGTCTCCTAGGGCACTATTATCACTAACTATGTTTGGTACCAATTTTTGCACTCAGCCAAGATTTTAGTTTCAAAAGTTCTTTTGATAAACACTCTGCATAACTTCATTGAATTAAATCATGTGAGGAAAATGTAGACCAAGGTAGATTTGACTTGTCTGCCTAGCACTTAAAACCAATCCAAAGGGAACACGAAACCCCTGCATATGGCTCAAGTACAACTAGGAACCAAAGTTGCATGTAAATGAGACTGCATAGGCAGCTTCGCCATCTGTCTGCAAAGTCCTTCCTGATTTGCTTGTTGAAAATGTTATAGGCTCAGTTAAAGCAGACAGCACCAGGGGGAAAACTGAAGAAGACAGCTGCCTCCTCTCTGTAACAGAACAAGGCAACACTTACTAATAGGAGTTGGGACCTGTCTAACCTAATCACAGAAATCTCAAATGGTTTCTCAGCAGTCTATCCATCTATCACTGACACAGCTGAATCCTTAAAAGTTTGTCTATGCACAAGTAATAACTAATCCTTTTACTCTATTCAAATGAGATTTTTTGCCTTTTATAGATCATAGGCAACTACAAGAAAACTAAAAGGGAGGAAAGGAAAAGATGTTTCAAGTGCATTTGGCTTTAGATTATATCAGTAAAATATTACAAAGTATACACATTTTATACTTTTACATAAAGGCTTTATAAAGATCTATAAAAGATATCCTACTGCTATTATAGAGACTGCGGTCACTTCCAATTTAGTGTAAATAACTTAGACTATGTATCATGATAACTTAAACCAATTTGAATTCTGATATGGTTGAAAAAGTGAAGCCATTGCTACAAGTTTTATACATTGTTAGCCATACTAAAAGTCTTCTGTCATGTTAATTTAAAAACTTATGTTAATTTTTATACAGGTTATGGAGTATACTGGCATGCTCTGAACTGAGAAATGTATCTCTCACTGCTAAGTAAAACTTAACAGCTATTCTTTCCACCATTTTCTTCAATAACATTTTCTTTGATTATGTCACTATGAAAACGTAGGTACTCAGTCTGTGTCTTTCAACAACTGTCAATCCAAATAGAAGTATTCCACAAAGAAAATGGGCTGTCAGCTAATCTTTGTCTTCAGAGAAAAATATTTAATATACTCCATATCATCTGTAAAATGGGGAAAATATACCATTCCTGCAATGTTGTAGTTAGTATTAAATAAGTTGATAATAAACTTTCTGGCATACAGAAAGTTGTCAGTAAATGGCCTTGTTCATTAACCAATTCATCAAGTAAAATTTTTGAGTTCCTTCTATGGAAAATTTACTGTTTCATTCTGAGCTGTAAATATTATTCATAAATAGACATATGTAGATTTTGGCCATTTTTATGGTATTATCAAATAATTGTTTTGCTCAACATAAACCTATAATGTGCTATAATTAGAATAAAACATCATCATGCTGTTGGAATAGCAATGAGTCTAGCATATAGAATATGGATGACCTATGTAATCTATGTTCACCTCCTGCAAAATTTTCTATTTTTAACATAAGAAATGGTTAAAAAATATTAAAAATGTCAACTATTTAAATATAATTATTCTCCTTGTTTCTATTTAAATGAAGTAAAAATTGATATTTAATGTGAAGAACATTTATTTTGCTTAAAGGTGTAATACAAGGTTTCGTTCACCATGTAATATAAAGGATCCTGTAAAACTGACTCAAAATTGACTCCCAAATTTGTCTCTTATTAAGAACAACACTTATACCTTTGTTAGTTCATCCAATTATTTTATGGCCCTTTTTAAGAAAATAAATCGTTCTTCTAATCTGTTAAATTAAATGGCTGCCCCAGTTGGCTGCCTCCCCAAGAACAACTCACTGCCTTAATCCTTTCTGATAAGATGTTGGTTTTGTGTTTTTGTCCACCACTCCACCACAAAAGGTGACTGCTTACCAGATTTCAGTAACATATGCTGACTGGTCCAAGATCACCACAGCACCTTCATTTCGACTGTCATTTGTTGAATTTGAAAGAGAGATGACTGATTGTGACTAATGAGATGTGATGGAAAGACTTAGGTGATCGCTTCTGAGTATTGCGTCCTTGATTCTATCCTGTGAAAGAAACCCAAGAGAACTTCCTGTAGATATTATAAGGTCTGAATGAGAAACCTAGAAAGACTTAAAGAGCTTCCCCTCTATGTTAAAACTACAGTATGAAAGACAACAGAAAAAATAAGAGGTTAAACCTAGGATGTTTGGAGCTTGCCTAGTATCAGAGCACCCTGTCACATCAATATACGTTCTTATAACCAAGTTCAAGTCCAATTTTCTTTTCTTTTCTTTTGTTTTTTTGCCAAGATCATCTCAACTGCTCATTGTTACCCCAGAGCCTATTAGTCTTATCATTTATTTTCAAGAATAGAATAGTTAGCTTTGAGGAAAATGGAAACTGGAAAGTGGTAGATTTAAAAAGGAATATATGGTAATAGTAATGGAATATTGAACCACCTCCTTCACAATTTCCTTTAACACATGCCCATAAGCCAACCTTGTATTTCAAACAGGTTCTCAGAGCTGACATCAAAGCACAGGTGTTTCTCTAAACCTTTTATCTTAATAGGATTTATAAATTTAAATAGAAATTTAGAAATATTCTAACACTAGTCTAATCATCTCATTTGGATATGTGTAAATTTGCATATGTCAGAATTTAAATATAGATTTTAAACTTTTATGCCTTCTCAGACACTATCACAGTATCTTATGTAACATATTGCAGAACAAAATTACTTACATGAGTTACTTAAAAATCAAATTAACTACCTTGTTAATGACCAGATTTCTTCCTCAAATGTTGGAAGCATTTAGCCCTGTTTTTACATTAATATCTTTTTTGTTGTTCTTAAAATATCATGTTTCATATCTGAAATTTCCCCCTAAAAAGAATATTATTAAAACTAGATTAGAGACAGCAGAAGTAGAATAACTCTGTGATATTACACCTCTAATTAAGATTTCATAAGGCCTACATTAATGTCACTTTTCTACTAAGTTTATAGATTCTCTAAGAACCGTGGCACACACTGGATTTGTTACCCCAAATTCACTCAAAACTTATTCCTTTATGGTAAATATAAGAAATCTAAAGTGTAGGTTCCTAGACCCCATGGAATTATTTGTGCAACAGCATTGATGCCTGTCAATAAGGTATATGGAGGAGTTTATGTTTGCATTTTCTTGTAGACTAAAGACCTAAGGTTTTGACTCTAGGTTCTTATCTGTTTTCCTCCTTATAGCTGAGGGGAACACAGACTTAAAGCTTTCCATAAGAACAATTTTTAGATGGAATTTTCCCCCATATGCCATAAATGTGCACCTTATATTTCAAATTTAATTCTTATATTTTATACATTTATATGAGAGATTTGTGACTATAGTATAATTAAACACTTTTTTTCAGAAATATAAAACCATCTCCATTCTTTCTTAAGAAACAGAATTTTTCACACCGAATTGTTCCCATCTTATCCCAAACACACAGAATGATGGAAGGCAAAATAGCAATTGTATTATGAAAGAGTTGTGGTTGGAAGATATAACTCAGTCTGTTGTCCAAATGGAATTTATACCTAAATACCAAAATAAGACTTTACCACATCAGTCACATATTCCTCTAGTCACAGAGAAGCTTCCCTATGTGAAAGAAAAGTCCACTGAGATAAGATAGAACCATGATAGAAATTATTTTCCCTGTAAAAAGATTTTCTCCCAATAGGAAGTAGGCAGGGCTCACCTACATGTGTCTAGGTTTTTAAATATACCAAGGAGATGAAGCAACCTAAACCTTCACCCTCACCCTGGAAGACCAGATAGTGGGCAGTAGAGAAATAAGAGGGTATTTAGAGAAAATTTTTCTTCTTAAAAAGAAGGAAAGTCTATCTTTAACCTATAAAAATGATATTAAATTAGCAGTGAGATCCTGCTCTATAACATAGGGAACTATGTTCAGTCTTTTGGGATAAACCATGATGGAAGATAATATAAGAAAGGGAATGTGTATATATGCATGACCGCATCACTTTTCTGTACAGCAAAAATTGGCACAACATTGTAAATCAATTAAATTTTAATTTAAAAAAAGAATATAAACTTAAATGAAATAAACCAACCACAAAAGATTACATATTGGAATTCTCTTATGGTGTAGTGGGTTGAGGATCTGGCATTGTCATTGCAGTGACTTGGTGAGGATTAGACCCATAGACCAGAAACTTCCACCGGCCAGAGGCACAGAAAAAAAAATACATAGGGTATCATTCCATTTGTCTATAAGTTAAGACCGCACTAAACTAATGTATAATTAGTATGTATAATTCAAAAAAGACATATTTTAAATACAAAATAGTCCTTTGCATTAATTAACAGCCTGATCTTGGAATAGCTAAAAGAGCCAAAAATAAGTTATCAAAGGCATCTCAGAGCTTTGGATGCAGTCAAATACACAGGTAAGTTTTCTCCTCAAGATATTTGGAGAATTCTGAAACTGTGCAAGCTAGCTAACAGAGAGAAGCTACCACCTCTGAAAAGCAGACTAGATATGCCAACAGTTACTTCATAGGGAGGGGATTAAAACAGCAAAGTCAAAGTTGGTTCATACCCACTCTAGGATATATAGTACCCATTCAAGGGAAAGAGAAACTGAGGAAGGATAACCTTCATCTTTATTCTTATATTCAGAAGTCAACCCCTGTTCAAGATCCTGTAGTCACGTGATGATATCTAAAAATTCAATTTCTCTAGAAGAGAACACATTATCCTGGATGTGAGATATTTTCGTCCCTTATCATCATCTACCATTGAAGAATCCTTGTTCTTTCTCAGATACAATTTTTCCAACATTTTCCTTTTTGAAAAATGGCATGTAAGTTTTTTTTTATCACACTCATAATGTAGTACTCTCAAACAGAAATGATAAATAGGATACATCTATTATTTGTTCTTACATTAAAGAATAATAGTTGAAAAAAAATTGGCAGCACTCATAAAAGCAAAATTTTTAAGTGTAGAAATGATAAAGTAAAAGGAGAACAATGATAACTACAGATTTTGCTACTTTTGTCATATTTGCATTTGTTTCTGAGGTGTATTCAGCAATTTTGTAGCCTCTTCCTTTTCCTTTTCATTTGTAAGGACTAAGTAAAATATTTGAGAACATTATCCCTACTGCTGTTAAGTCATGGAGAAAGTAATTTTATTTTCTTCTGCACCTTTCACTTTTTTTTTCCTCTACACAGTATGAGACTTAACATCAAAGAATGAAATTAAAATAAGTGCAAGTACAAAATACTTGTACACACACACACACAAACACACACACACCACATTCACAGTCAAAGAGTTTTTACCTGGGAGCATAGAAGTTCAGAACCAAGGAGACAGGATGAATGTAAGTCAGTAGTTTAAATATCCAGCTTACTGACAAATCAGCCAACTCCCAAGAAAGCTGTCAATCTATGATTGATGATGAGTGAGATTTTGGATTCACTAGCTCATATTTGAAAAGTGTCCTTGAGGCATTCTGGTTGAACTATCCATGATGTAAAATTTCCCACTAAGTAATGAATACATTACTTGAATGAATTTGTAGCAAATTTTAAAATCAAATTCATGCAAGGAATATAAAGAACACGAGGACATATGTCATCTTGACTTTTTGGAAAATTAATTTTTATGTATTTTCAATGTTATCATAAATAGAATGAATAAAAATTTTATTATTCTTTTTTTAACTCTTTCATTTAGCTGTGATTTCCAATTGACACGAGATCATCTAAAAACCAGTTTTTCTTAAAATAGGAGATATTGATTAATACCCTTATTTTCATTTAAAGAATGATTACCTTAGAAAATACTTCAGTATGATTTACTGAATAAAATGATGATATTGATGAGGGTAATGATAATAATAAAAGCAACTAATATTTATTAAAAACTTGCTCTATTTGCATTCTCCTAATGTGATTCCCCCATATTAATTGCATTAATTATCTCATAATTTTCATTTTACCAATTAGGAAAATGAATCAGGTAAAAGAGTTTTAAGTAATAAAGATTATATGGCTAATACCGGGTAGCAATGACATTTGAACCCAGAAAGTCCTGCTTGAAAGGCTATGCTTTTTGCTATTTTAATATTGCTTCCACCATTTAAATTAGTCAATTTATTAAAGTAAAAAGTTGATTTGTGCAAATATATATGAATGTAACTGTAAAACATTACAAAAGTAAGATATTTAATTAAATAAATGGATTTTTTTAGGGCAACACCCATGGCACATGGAGTTTCCCAGGCTAGTGTTCTAATCAGAGCTGCCAGCCTACACCATAGCTACAGCAATGCCAGATCCCAGCTGTATCTGTGACAGCAGTTCTGGATCCTTAACCTACTGAGCAAGGCCAGGGATGGAAACCGCACCATCTTGTATACTAGTGGGGTTAGTTACTGCTGAGCCATAATAGGAACTCTTAGATAAGTTATTTCTTCACCCATCTTTTTAATGCATGAATTTGTAATATTTTACCTGATATTAGAAATGAGAAGTTCACATTGCTATTCAGCTGTAAAGAACCCAACTAGTATCCATGAGGATGTGGTTTAAGGATCTAGTACTGCCATGAGCTGCAGTGTAGGTCACAGACATAGCTCAGGACCCTCATTGCTGTGTCTGTGGCTTAGGCCAGCAGCTCAGCAGCTTCAGCTCCATTTCTACCCCTAGCCTTAGACTTCCATATGCCGCAGGTACAGGTGTGAAAGACAAAATAAAAAACAAAACAAAAAAGAAATGATATTAAATTCTACCAAAAAAAAAAGTGTCAAGAACATTTTATAATTTTGAAAGAAAACAAACAATTTTTTTGTGAAAAAGTTTCTATTTATTCAAGAAATGCATTTAATACTGTTCAGTTAAATTATATTTCTTTTTAAATCTATGCTTATTTTTTCCAAGTCTAAAATAAGCTTAATAGCTTTAATGCCCCTTTAATTAACTGCTTGCTGGCCTTGGGTCAGTATCTGTATACTTGGCTTTCTAATTTTCTACATGAAACCCAACTCCCTAGTGGACTAATTTAAACAAATTCATGCAAAATATTAATTAGTAGTAGTGAAAGCAAAAGTGGTAAAGTTTTTCTACAGCAAAAGATCAGCTCTCTGTTTTTGACAAGTTATGCTTTTTTTTTCATGTGGTCTCTTCATAGAGTTTTCTTAATTCCCAAAGATAAATCAATCATTTGTAGACTGTCTCACATATTTGCTCTTTGTTTGATAAAGACTAATTATTGCCCAGACACTGATTTATTCACAGAAAATTAATCTTTGGAGAACCGGATATTGAAGGTGGGAAGCTTTATAAAGAGTGACTCCATATACAAACAATTCATTTGAATGAATATAGAATACCAAAAGTTATCCACACATATAACAAGCAAAAAAAACAAACAAAAAAAATGGTGCTTGTATGTAGAAATATTTGTCCAAAACAACTGACAATATGGAAGCAACCATTACTTATTTGAATTTTAATATAATAATGAATTATAAATTTGTAATGAGAAACAAGTGTGATATATATTTTAAAATTGAAGTGTCCTATATATCCTTTTATATTTGATGGTTAGGGCTTTGATTTGCTATAATCAAATTTGTATAGTAGCATTTGTTCTTAAATATATCTTACATATCATGTGAATTATTTTCATTGAATGATTCTTATTCTGGGGTGGGTAGGGCTTCTTTCATTTTGCCTTTTTTATCTCCATCCACTATTTCTTCCACTCATTTTTTTCTTCCTTTCTTCTCTTCTTTCCATTTTTCTATCTTTTGTGCTTTCTCTCTTGTATCCTTTCTTTTTTATTAGTTTAATTTGATAAAGAATTAAGAAAACCAAAATTATATATCAACTATTATTTAATGAAAAGAATCAGATGAAAGAATAGTTCATGTATGGCATGTTGTATTTTAAGATATGAAACTATTATTCTATCTACAGGGAAAAGAAAGTGACAACATAAAATTTTTCTGTTTTTCAAAGTACTCATGTATGTATTGTGTTTGTAAAAAACTCAAAAACACAACTTTGAAATTATAATAAAAGTAATCTTCTACTGCCAGTGAACCCTAAAATTTAATTGAATTCAAAACTTCATAAGTTTTATTTTCCTTGAGGAAGAGAGTATCTTACCTTACTCTCATTTTGAATTTAGGTTTTTATTAATCTTATTTTTAAAAAACTTAGTATTCTTTTTCCAAAAAAGATCCCTTTATAACTATGTTTGACTAATCTCACATCATCTCCAGAGTATATTTTAGCCAACACTGTAACTACAATGGTTTATTTTTAATGAGAAAAATCTCATTAACTACTCAAAAATAAATGGCATGAGAAAGAATGTTTAAGTATCTAGAAACACAAAAGAGTCAAAGTTTATATTAAAGGAAAAAGGTGAATATATGAGAAGTTTCAGTCAGCTCTATACTTTTATTTTTTTAAGTTCTATTGAATTGTAGTTGATTTAAAATGTGATAATTTCTGCTGCACAATAAAGTAATTCAGTTATACATATACATACATTCATTCTTTTTCAGATTATTTTCCCATATAGATTATCGCCAAATATTGAATAGAGTTCCCTGTGCTATGCCAGCAGGTCCCTACTGACCATCTATTCCATACACTATAGTGTGCATATGCCAATTCCAATCCATCCCTCCCCTCCAATTTTCCCCTTTGGTGATCACTAGTTTTCAAAATCTGTGGGCCTGCTTCTGTTTTGTAAATAAATTCAGTTGTGTAATTTTTTTAGATTCCATATATAAGTGATATCATGTTTGTCTTCCTCTGACTTACTTCACTCAGTATGATAATCTCTAGGTCCATCCATGTTACTGAAAATGACTTTTTGATGATGGACTTTCTGACCTATGTGAAGTAACACCTCATTGTAGTTTTGATTTGCATTTGTCTAATAATTTGTGATGCTGTGTATGTTTTTGGCCATCCATATACATCTTCTTTGGAGAAATGTCTATTATATTTAATACCCATTATTTATTTATTTTTTTAATTGAGCTGCATGAGTTATTTTCATATTTTGGAGATTAAAATATGCATTTTCCTACATTGGTGATATTTCCCAAATCATTTCAATAATGCTTAATTTTTCCTTAAGAGTGCAGCACAAAAATATTAAGTCACATAAACATTTGTTCTAAACATAGCCTATAACAATACTACATTAACCCTTAGACGAGAGGTCAATTTTCCTACTTTTTAGTCTATATTTCCATATATATAGAATGAACATGGGATGTAGTCTGAATGTCTGTGTCCCCTTTAAATTTACATGTTGAAATCCTAATTTCCATTGTGATGTCTTCAATAGGTGGAGTCTTTGCATAGCAGTCGGGTCACAGTGGCAGAATATTCCTCAATGAGATTAATGCCATTGTTAAAGGAACCCCCAGAGATTCCTAACCTCTTCTACCACTTGAAGGTAGAGCAAGAAGGTGCTGCCTGTGAACCAGAAGGAAGACTGGCCATGTTCCTCCCCTAGGGGACTATACTGGCTCCTCAATCTTGGACTACTCAGCCTGCCAAACTCTGAGAAATAAACTTCAGCTTTTTATAAGCTACCCACTTGTTATATTTTGTTGTATTCTGAATGGGCTGAGACAATGTGAAAAAACAATGCCTGTTCTGAACAATCAGAGCGAAAAACTTCATGAGGCAGTGGATGAGACTACAGTGAGTCACAGTTCCTTAGTGACACCCTAAGACCAAATGTGGCTCTGGTTCTGCCCCAAAATAACTTAAAATCACAACTCAGAAAAATCCATATTCAAGAAGCTCAATTGGGTCCTAGGACTAATCTCAAAACTACTTACTTGTAAAAAAATTACCAGGATTCAATATGAAGAATTAAAAATGGCTAGTATCTAAAAAAATTATCAGGCATTAAAAAATAAGGAAGAATACAGTCATCATGAGGAGAATGTCAATCAGTCAAAATGGATGCAGAAATGGGATCAGCAATAAAACTGGGAGTCACTGTAATTGTATTCCATACATTCAAGAAATTAGAAGAACTATTTAAAATGTTAAATATCAGACAAAACTCTCCTTGAAAAAGACACATGCACCCACATGTTCATTGCAGCACTATTTGCAATAGCCAAGACATGGAAACAGCCCAAATGTCCATCAACAGAGGAATGGATTAAGATGATGTGGTATATATAAACAATGAAATACTATGCCAACAATTCAGGAGGGTTCCCTTTCCTCCACACCCCCTCCAGCATTTGTTATTTGTGGACTTATTAATGATGGCCATTCTGACTGGTGTGAGGTGGTGCCTCAAAATAGTTTTGATTTGTATTCTCTAATAATCAGTGATGTTGAGCATTTCTTCATGTGCTTGTTGGCCATCTGTGTATCTTCTTTGGAGAAATGTCTCTTCAGGTCTTTTGCCCATTTTTCCTTTGGGTTGTTGGCTTTTTTGCTGTTGAGTTGTATGAATTGTTTGTATACTTTAGAGATTAAGCCCTTGTCAGTTGCATCATTTGAAACTACTTTCTCCTATTCTGTAAGTTGTCTTATATATATAGTTTCTTTTGCTGTGCAAAAGCTTGGCAGTTTCATTAGGCCCCATTGGTTTATTTTTGCTTTTATTTCCATTTTTTTGTAGACTGACCTGAGAAAGCATTTGTAAGCTTAATATCAGAGAATGTTTTGCCTATGTTCTTTTTTAGGAGGTTGATGGTATATTATCTTACATTTAAGTCTTCAAGTCATTTTGAGTTTATTTTTGTGCATGGTGTGAAGTTGTGTTCCAGTTTCATTGAGTTCTAGCACCACTTAATGAAAAGACTGTCTTTTTCACATTTTATTTTCTTGCCTCCTTTGTCAAAGATTAATTGACTGTAGGTGTCTGGGTTTATTTTGGGGTTTTCTATTCTGTTCCACTAGTCTATATGTCTGTTTTGGTACCGGTAACACACTGTCTTGATTACTGTGGCTTTGTAATATTGCCTGAAATCTGGAAGAGTTATGCCTCCTGCTTGGTTTTTGCTCCTCAGGATTGCTTTGGCAATTCTGGGTCTTTTATGGTTCCATATACATTTTTGGATTGTTTGTTTTAGTTCTGTGAAAAATGTCATGGGTAATTTGTAGGGATTGTGTTGAATCTGTAGATTACTTTGGGAAGTATGGCCATTTTTACAACATTAATTTTTCCAGCCCAGGAGAATGGAATATCTTTCCATTTCTTTGCATCTTCCTTAATTTCCTTGATTAATTTTTTATAGTTCTTGGCATCTAAGTCTTTCACCTCCTTGGTCAGGTATTTGATTTTTTGGGTGGAATTTTAAAATGTATTTTTGTATTACTTTTCTAATATTTCATTGTTAGTATACAGAAATGTGACTGATTTCTGAATGTTAATCTTATATCCTACTACTTTGCTGAATTTGTTGATCAGTTCAAGTAGTTTTTGGGTTGAGTCCTTAGGGTTTTCTATGTATAGTATCATGTCATCTAAATATAGTGACAATTTTACCTCTTCTCTTCCAATTTGTACACATTTTACTTCTTTATTTGTCTGATTGCTGTGGACTTCCAGTACTATGTTGAATAGCAATGGTGAGAATGGGCATCCTTGTCTTATTCCAGATTTTAGTGGGAAGGCTTTCAGTTTTTATTCATTGAGTATTATATTTGCTGTGGATTTGTCATAAATGGCTTTGGTTATGTTAAGGTATGTTCCCTCTATAACCACTTTTGTAAGAGTTGTGATCATGAATGGATGTTGGGCTTTGTCAAATGCTTTCTCTGCATCTATTGAGGTGACGATGTGTTTTTTGACTTTTCTTTTGTTAATGTGGTGAATGACGTTGATTTATTTGCATACGTTGAACCATCCTTGTTCACCTGGGTTGAATCCCACTTGCTCATGGGGTATGATCTTTTTTTATATGTTGTTGGGTTTGGTTGGCTAAAATTTTGTTGAGAATATTTGCATCTATATTCATCAAAGAGATTGGCCTAATAGTTTTCTTTTTTGGTGGTGTCTTTGTCTGGTTTTGGTATTAGGGTGATGGTAGCATCATAGAATGTCTTTGGGAATGTTCCTTCTTCAAACTTTTGAAAAAGTTTAAGGAGAATGGATATAAATTCCTCTTTGTATGTTTGGTAGGATTCACCTGTGAAGCGATCTGGTCCTGGACTTTTGTTTGTAGAGAGTGATTTTATTACATATTCAATTTCACTTCTTTGCTCAGTCTGTTCAGTTGGTCTGTTTCTTCTTGATTCAGTTTTGGCTGGCTGTAAGTCTAGAAAGTTGTCCATTTCTTCTAGGTTGTCAAATTTGTTGACATAAAACTGTTCATACTATTCTCTTATGGTTTTTGTATTTCTGCAGTATCCATTGTTATTTCACCTTTTTCATTTCTTATTTTGTTTATTTGGGTTTTTTCTCAACTCTTCTTAGTGAGTCTAGCCAGGGGTTTGTCAATTTTGTTTACCTTTTCAAAGAACCAGCTCTCGGATTTATTGATTGTTTCTATTGATTTTTGAATATCTATTTTACTGATTTCCTCTCTGATCTTTATGATTTCCTTCCTTCTGCTGACTTTAGATTTTGTTTGTTCTTCTTTTTCTAATTCATTTAGGTGATGTGTTAAGTTGTTGATTTGAGATTTTTCTTCTTTTTTGAGGGAGGCCTATATTGCTATGAATTTCCCTTTGGGCATTGCTTTTTGCTTTTTATTTAATCTCTTCAGAGATCAATTTATTTAAGAAAAGTAACATTATATGTTGAGATTCATAACATTCATGCAGTGATATTTATAACAAAAACCAAAGGCCCAGAAAGAAGGAAAAAATGGAAGTATATGTATTCTCTGGTCTCTATAAATTTGCATTAGACCTGTATTAGTAAAATGAGGGCTTCTTTTTTAAAAGTGAAAATCCTTTTCTGATTTCTATCAGTGAAATCAGGTACTAATATAAATCTTTTTCATAGTGAAGTGACCTAACAGAAACTTTTAGAAAGCAGGGGGATACCCTTTGTTTAGGCTATTTCCATAGATGAAAGTTTTCATAGGCATGCTCTAGTTTCAGATAGCAGGGGGAACACATATACTGCTATAAGGTTCTCTAATATGAGTGAAGTATGAGTAAAGTAGTATATTACTTGAAGGTGGAATATATTCAATTAAAGAATTTTATTATAACCCTAAAGCAACCAACCAGTAACATATCACAATTTAATCCAATAAGCCAAGACAAATACATGTAGTAATAAAAAATGCACTATCCAAAAGAAATAAAAAAAAAGGAAGGAAAAGGTAACAAAAAACAGATTGGATTAAAAAATATCATTAAATGTATTAAATGTATTATTAAATGTAATTTTTCAATATGCACATTAGCTGGAAATGGTATAATACATCGAGATGATCAGTTTGGATAAAAATTCAGGACTCAATCTGTGCTACTTTGAGCCAGTTAGCACTTTTACTCATCTGATGAAGGAGCCTCAAATCTCCAGACTTCGGCTGTTCTTTTATCTGGATCATTTTTCAGGACTACTTATGTAGCTGGACATCCTGAAAAAGAGAGATAATACATTATGGGTTTTGTGCTACAGTTACCTTCCTGCACATGCACAGTAGGATTGCCTTCCACTTGCTACAAAATGGGCCTAGGGTACCTCACCTCCAGTACACCACTGTGCTTGCAGGATCTTCCTGTCCCTCTGAGTCAACTTGTGATTTTTAACACTCAGGGAACCAAAAAAAAAAAAAAAAAGGCCAGTGCTCCTGCTACTGCTTTTACTGTGAATAATGAAGCTATTTCTCTCTGATCCAGGAGTCTCATATCTTGAGTTAGAATCCATGGACTTGTTAGTTCAGTCACTTGAGTCACAGTTCCTCTGCATCTAGCAGCTCCCGTCTTTGCCCTGCCATATCACACTTAAGAAAGACTTAAGTCTCCTCATCACTGCTTAGGAGAAATCCACTTTAAAAGTAAATACATAAATAAGTCAAAATAAAGATTTAAAAATAAATGCCATGTTAACTCTAACAAAAAAACTAGAGTGACTAAATTATATTGTGGTGTAGATTTTTGAGCAAAGAATATTACCACAGTCATTTCATAGTGTTGGGGGGGGTCAATTCATTAAAGAGATATAAAGTCCCTGAGCGGCTATGCCATTAATATCAGAGCTGTAAAACACATGAAGGAAAAACTTACAAAGCTGCAAGAAGAAATAGACACATCCACAATCGCTTATGGTCAGAGATCTCAATGACACTCTCCTGATAGTGAAAGAAAAAAATAAAACAGCTAAAGTAAAATTAATAAAAATATAAGAATCATGAACAAAGTTATGAAACTGACCTAATTGATGTTCACAGAACACCTCATACAGGAAGAGCAATAAACACGCAGTTTTTAAATGTGAAAGAATATTTACTAAGATAGACTCTATTAATAATACAAATTCAATCAGTACAATCAATACAAATTAGTAATACAAATTTCATTTTCAAAGAATGTTAATCTTACAAAGTATGTTCTCCAGACATATTGGAATTAAATTAGAAATCATTAACAGATGACCTGGAAAATATCCAAATATGTGGAAACTGAATAATATATTTCTAAATGATGTTTAAGTGAGAGAAAAAAGAAAATTAGAAAAAAAGGTATTTTTTCTAAATAAAATAACATACCATTTCAATATTTGTAGAATACATCTATAAAAATAGGGGCATACCCAGTATTAATTATAAATATTAAGAAAAAAGAAATGCTTCAAATCATTAACCTCAGAGTCTAACATAAGAAATTAGGAAAAGAAGAGCATTTTAATTTAAAAGTAGGAATTCCTGTTGTGGCTCAGCAGATTAAGAAACCAACTATTATCCATGAGGATGCAAGTTCAATCCCTGGCCTCCCTCAGTGGGTCAGGGATCTGGCATTGCCAAAAGCAGAAATGTAGGTTGCAGAGGTGGCTCCATTCCTGCACTGCTGTGGCTATGGTATAAGCCTGCAGCTGCAGCTCTGATGCGACCTCTAGCCTGGGAACTTCCAATATGCCACAAGTGTGTCTTTAAAAAAAAGAAAGAAGAAAAAAGAAAAAACTAAATTAAAAGTAATCAAAGGAATGAAAATAATAAAAATCAAACTTGAATTTATGACATAGAAACCATGTAATAAAATCAATAATAGGTTCTTGAAAGAATAGATACTTTTCCTAAACTTATAGCCAGATTTAAAAAAAAAAAGAAAGAAAGAAACAGGACAGAAATTTCAAATATCATGAAAGGCAGAAGTGATATTATTACTGATTCTACAAATTAATTGAACAGTAAGAGGAGTATTATGTACCCATTTAGAATAAGAATTTTAAAATTTAGATGAACAAATTCCTTGAAGAACATAAACCATGAAAGCTCACTGAAGAACCATTGAATAACTAGCTAATGAAAACATGTAGAAAACTGCAGAGTGTCATTCTTATACTTGCCACAAGTTAACAGCTGAACAAAATGCAAATAATGGCTTTTCTTAAAACCATCAAAAAAGACATGGGGCAAACTATTCGGAAAGGCAGAAAGCTATAGGGAGAAAATGGGCATTACTGTTTGCTTACTTGGGACAGACATCACCAAAGGATATAAAAATAAGACCAAGATAAAAAATGTTAACAATTTCCTAAAGCTGGGCATAGGGGGTGTCAGACATACTAGAATTTACTCCCTTTATAGGCTTTTTTTCAGTGAATATCACCAGAAACTCACAGGCAAGATCCAAAGGATTCTTGGGATACTTTTCCCAGGTGGTGACCTGAGTACAAGAGCAGCAAATGCACCCAGAACCTTCTCCCTTAACTCCAAGGAATTAAAGGCTTACTCAAGGAGGGTAGATTATCAAAACGTGTGACCTGAGAGATGCCTGCAAACCCATGGCAACAGTTTACCATGTTTCCTTCATTTTTTGAAGGAAAGGGCGAGCCACCAACAAAAATCCATTGAGACCTTTCCTCCCTAATTTGCAGGAGCCCCCTGCTTGAGGTCACTGAGGGCTCCACTTGGAATACAACTCTGCACTCACCTTGACTTTAGTCAATGGACTACATCTTGTACAGATGACCTCTAGAACTCTAAGATAATCAGTTTATATTGTTCAATGCCACCAGATTTGTGCTAATTTGTTGTGGCAGCAATAGGAAACTAACACAGGTATCATTCTAATATTTTACCCAAATGCTCTTGAAATTTATGAGCTTATCAACCCTTGCAAGGAAAATTCAATCATGTCTCAAATTTTTCAGTTCTTATCTGGAACATTTACCATCAATGCTAGTGTTAATCTCTCTAATATCTCTGTTTTTGACTCTCCATATAATTCTTTCTCTATGCCTTCTCTCTCTTCTTCTTTCTTATACACAATAATACAATTTACTTTTGATCCCAAGATTAAGCTCAGATTCCAATTTATATTCTTCTTAAGTCAAAGAGATGATCAAGTCTTTATAATTAAACTATCATAGCACATATGTTATTTGTACTAGTCAATTCCCTGTATCACATGTGAACAGATTTTCATTGTTCCTTCCTCTGTATTTGTCTTATATATGTAGGAACATTAAAAATTTATATGTTATATGAGAGCAATACTCAGTTTGTCATTTGTGCTTTGAATTAATTTTATTGGCTGTATGTTGTTTTTGTAGTTCCATTTGATATGAGTTATTTCTGCTTATTTTTAAATCATTTAACAATAGCTATCAATATATTGTACTAAATCTTTTATAATATAAAGAAAAATTAGAATGAAAATGGTATGTTTTATGCCCATAGACAAGAAGTTTCAAAGTGTGACCATGAAAAATTGTAAATACAATTTAAGACATCCAGTCAAAATGGGTCTTATAACTTCAAACTATTATAACCTGAATTTACAAGAAGACCAAAGCAAAGGGCATTTTTTTTCATATACATTGAGTCACAAAATTGTTCCTATTAGGCCTTGTTGGTTATTGCAAGAAACGTGAAAAATTTAAAGCTTTCTCTTCTAGCTAGGCTTAGAAGCCTAGAAGATGGAAGTATGATAACTTTTACAATGACTTCAAAATTGTCAAACTTCTAGCTTTATCTGAAAAAAGAAAAAACTATATATCAAACACTTTCTTATGGCCAATCTATATACATAGATTGTTCGATTTATCCATCTACCTACATGTACAAGTTAATTGTGCTTACCTTCAGAAAGTTTATCACTGTGTATCAAAATCAACTGCACTCATGAAAAGATGAGTATTAAAAGCTAATTATTATGATATTATGGGAAATTATGATATTATATTATTATGATAATAGAGGAACACTGTGATGCCAGAGGAGACAGCAGTTAAGTCCTCATCAGGCTAAGTACCAATTTTCAGGGAAGGCGAGTGTTTCTGTGCTTTGGTTGTTTATTATAATTAAATAGGTATTGTTCTGGGATCTAGATTCTTGGTTCATTTATCATCATCATCTGAAGTAGATTATGGCTAATGATGGGTAAATATGCAGCAGTGACTTGGATTTGTGAGGATGTTTATTTGTCTGTTGAACATGAAATTTTGTTAATACAGTCATTTTTCAACCTCCCCCAAGTTGTAGTGATTTATATCCATGTAGATTTTTTAAAAAGTGGAAATTAATTTCATGCCATCAATTTACTTTTCCACTGAGTAATTTAGGATATGAGATATTGGTTTGAAATGTAAGTTAACTCCCAGGAAAATAATTTAGCCATTCACTTGGACTTTATTCTTCCATTGAAGACAGAACTTTTGAATGTACAGAAATTCTTAATTTTGCATAAATAATAACATAAGCATCCAAACATCCTAGCATGTAGGTATATGGAGTATATACCTCTATTATATTATCTTCATTCCAAACACTAGGTGGATAAGTTAAAAAAGTAAAAGAAAAAAGAAAATTTAAAAAAAGAGAACGAAATAGCAATTTCACTTGCATTCAGACCTGAGAATGTCAGGACAATCTCAAGTTGACACATGACTACTCATGAAGGAATAAAGTAGAACGGAGCATGGAAGTCTATATTTTAGCTCTTGAAATTTCTTCTTAAAGATGGCAACAGTAATTTCTCACAATTAATTGGTCAAAAGTCCAAACCTGATGTTTATGTATTTAGGAAGGGTGGCCTGTCCCACACACCCACCTAGATCTCTAAGTATAATAATATAATTGCCCATATCTACTTTACAGTTTTGTTGCAGCTTGACTTATTTTATCCCTAGGGTTTTGAATTTATGGTCTCCCCTCTGTGCATTCACTAAGAGAAGGTGGGATTTCTGGGGTCTCCTCATTACCCTATTGGATTGGGATCCCCCTTTTATGAACTTATTTAAACTTAATTACTTCCTTAAGTTCCCATCTCCAAATACAGCTACAAGGATCTAGAGCTACATATGAATATTGGGAGAACATATTCAGGGCAAAACAGAAGACTTGGCAGTGCTTCTATCCTAATATTCTAAGGCTCAATAATGTTAGCTTGTTTAGGACATTGGGTAACACAAGATTAGGATCATAGGCTCTGCTCTCTTTTCTGAGATCCTGCATGAGCACCTACTCCCTTAATCCATGTGTTTATTTCACTCTTTTTTTTTGCTTTTTAGGGCCACAGTGGTGGCATATGGAAGTTCTAGGCTAGGGGTAAAATTGGAGTTACACCTGCTGGCAAATGCCACAGCCACAGCAACACAGGATCTGAGAGCCATGTCTGTGACCTACACTACAGCTCACGGCAATGCCAGATCCCCAAGACACTGAGCACTGAGTGGGACCAGGGATCAAACCCGCACCCTTATGGATACTAATGGGATTTGTTTCCTCTGTGCGACAAGGGGAACTCCTATTTCACTCTTACAAGTTTCATCTTACATGCTTATCTTATATGCTTATCTGCCTACAGCTGAGAACACACATTATGCTGTTCAAAGTATATTTTCCAGAAATATTTGTATATATTTCCCACCAAAGAATTTTTAAGAACATGTATCTAAATTACAGAAAATTTATTTTAAAAATAATGTAGCATTGGGGAGTTCCCGTCATGGTGCAGTGGTTAACGAATCTGACTAGGAACCATGAGGTTGTAGGTTCGATCCCTGGCCTTGCTCAGTGGGTTAAGGATCTGGTGTTGCCCTGAGCTGTGGTGTAGGTTGCAGATGCGGCTTGGATCCCACATTGCTGTGGCTCTGGCATAGGCTGGCAGCTACAGCTCCAATTAGACCCCCAGCCTGAGAACCTCCGTATGTTGCGGGTGCAGGCCCAGAAAAGGTAAAAAGACCAAAAATAAAAAATTTTTTTAAATTAAAAAAATAAAAATAAGGTAGCATTGGAAGACCTTGTGCCAAATAATTGATTAATACACACCATTTGGAGAATCTTCTTCATGTTTTTAAAATGTTATGTTTTATAACTGTGGTAACTATTGTAATTAGACAATCAAAATCTTGCATAAACATCTGAAATTTAAAAACAAAATAATAAGAAAATAAAAATTACTGCCATCTGCTTACATTTCTGCTTAATGTGCCAAATCATAATTTGCAGACAGAAATTGTTTTTCAAATGACATAATTAAACTTTAAAACAAAAGAACTTCATTTATAAAATGCTAATGCTGACTTAGATGTTATTAGCAGTAAAATAAGAACAAGAGTAGAGTGATAGAGTGATAGAACAAAGTAGAAGAGAATATATCATAAATAGGAGTCTAAGCAAGAGCTACATAATTTTTTAAACCTAAATATAAAGCACTATTACTAGATTAAGAGTTCCCATTCTGGTGCAGTGGGTTAAGAATCTGACTGCAGCAGTTTGGGTGGCTATGAAGGTGTGGGTTTGATCCCCAGCCCAGTGCTGTAGGTTAATGGATCTGGCATTGCCACAGCTGTGCTGTAGTTCACAGCAGTGGCTAGGATTCAATCCCTGCCCTGAGAAATTTCTTATGCCCACAGGTGAGGCCATATAATTTTTTAAAAAATTATTAGATTAAATATATTTTACTAGTAGTGGTCTAAAGGACTAATGTTATTGAGTCCAAGCTCATACTGTTTGTTGCATTACAGGCCAATAAACTGAGTAATGAGGTGTTGGGGCAAGAAATAGGAACTTTAGTAAGCCAGAAAACTGAGAAAGTGGTGGACTAATGTCTTAAAGAACCATCTTGTCCCAGGTTTGGAAGCTAGTTTCTTTAATAGGAAAAAGAAGAAAAAAAAAAAAAAGAGGGAAGATGAGGAGGTAAAGTGATAAAGGCCATAAGCTGTTGCAAATATTTCCTGTTTTAAGGCAGACTCTGGGAGGGGATGTGTTAATTTCATCTTTCCCTCAGCCATTCATAGGTGAGCCTGGCTTAAACAAAGGTATTTTAGCTTATTTTAGCTTTGGGCATGAGAGGCAGGGTTCCTGGAGACAGGCCATTATGTATAGTTTAAGCTACAGGCAACATCCTTTAGTGATTGACTTGTGGCAAAAGCAATAGACTATAAAGATTAAAGTAACAGACATAACATGGAGTCAGATTTGTTCTTCCCTATTACACTAGTCCAAATTCTAACTTTATATGTCTTCAAACAGTAGAAACAAACCAATGGCAAATGCATATAAAAATGCATTAAGTACAAGAAAACAAACAGAAGATGGAGACCACAGCCTTCATCCTCATTCTGTGTTACTTATTAATCTCCTGAGAACATTTATTTTGTGCTTTGCCTTTAAATTTTGTTTGACTGAGTTCTTTTCTTCCTTCCTTCCTTCCTTCCTTCCTTCCTTCCTTCCTTCCCTCCTTCCCTCCTTTCTTTCTTTCTTTCTTTCTTCCTTTCTTCCTTTCTTTCTTTCTTTCTCTCTTTCTCTTTTTCTCTCTTTCTTTCTCTCTTTATTTATTTATTTATTTTTCAGTCTGGAAAGCCCAATTCTAGATTACTTTCACAGAAAATATGTGATGTTCAGGTAGGAAGAAGTCTTTAAAATAGAGGTCAATGGCTTTGTTGAAGTCAGCTAAAACATTCTGACTCACAGTAAGATAGCTCTATTTCATGGAATATTTATTCTTTCAAAAAATATGGCATTGCTTCAGCTTGGCAAAATTGATAGAATCCCTCCTCAAAATATTAATAACTTCACAGTCTTCATCTTGCACATATGTTAGCCTTGATACATTTGAATATGTCAAACCTATCTTGCGACTTTGTACCCCACCGTAGAAACATACGTTTAATGTGGATTCTGAGTGAAATTCTTATGACTGCATTTTCAGATCTCTAAACTTTTTATAAGAGATGTCTCAAGACACCAAATATTATTTTGGGTTTCTAAAAATATTTCCCTTACCTGTCATCTGAACTTGCATATGCTTTCTCACACATGCATACGCATTGATGAATGTATGATAAAGACTTTTTTTATGTTTGCTTTCTTTTATCTCTCTATTGGAGAACACACACAGAAAGAGGATACTTAATTCAACAAATCCATGGAAGTTTCTACACAACAAGAGCATATATTTTTACTATAGTTATAAATAATGAAACTAAACCATTTGTAGATTATTTTCCAATACATTTGTATATCTATCCAATGCAAGAAATATACATATTTCTTCAATGAGTTTTTATTATACCTGAATACATTTACTGTGTATTTATAGATAAGATATATGTGTATGCATGCACACACACATAGTACTTGGCACACATATAAATATAGGTGATATAGATACAATATAGATTATAGGAAATAAGCTATTTGTCTTATTTTACAGTCGAAAGCTAACAAATAAGATAGGAAGTACATATATTTACTTGTATTGTACACACTAACCTACACATAACATGCTTATTTAAAAAGTATGTGGTACTTTAAGCAGAAAATACTGCCTGCTAAATTTTATTTTTAAAGTGATTGAGATTATTTCGACATATTTATCCAAAACGTATTTCATGAGTGTTTGAGATGATTTATGCTTTCTTTAATACATTAAATATGTCTATTTGGTAACATGAATTCTATTTAATATGAATTATTTAATTTTATTTAATTTTATTTTTTGACTACTTGGTATGTGATTTTTTTTTTGATCCATGATTTTTTTTAAAGAAATTTGCTATAAGTAATATAATTATGCAAATGTACACATTTTTGATATCTTTCTAAAATATTTGCTCTATAATTATTGTTTACATTACTGGTGCAGTCTAGTCAAGTGCCATTGTAATTTCTAAGTGGATTGTAGTTTCAGATATTTTTTCAGTAAAATTTTTCTTTGTTTGTATATGTGAAAATATTTCTATTCTCTTACAGTTGACTATATGTTTGACTGAATTGAAAAGTCTGTGTTTAAAATTGTTACTCTTTACCTTGAGAGATCTTACTCATTGTCTTATAGTATTCAGTGGTGCTAGTATGTTTATTATTAATAACCAGTGATTGATTTATATTGCATTCTGCAAGGTATTTGGATCTTCTTTTTGCCATTAATGAAAATCTGAAATTTCACTAACTTATTTCTAATTTTGGCCATTTTATTTCCTAATTTATTGCATTGGGCACTCAATGTTTTAAAGACTATTCTAGATCTTAATATAATATAAAAAGACATATTTTATATATCTATATTATTTAAGTATGTATTTTAAAGAGTATTAAAACTAGATTAATCCATTTGGATATAAAATTCTTAAGAGACCTATGATAATTTAAAAATATAGTACTGACCAAAACAATGAAACAGAAAGTTCAGACACTGTATAAATATTAGTATATTATAAAATATTAGTATAACATCAGAGGTTTTGTTTTTTTTAGAAAGTACATCAACAATTTGATAGCAATCTAAAAGAAGAAAATGAGTGTAGACAGATGTCAACAAAAATGGCAGAACACCTTTAATCAACCATAATAGAAAAAATAAAAATCTTTAAAAAAATTTGTAGAGCAGGTCCAATGAAAAAATTCTTTTCCATAAAAGCGATAAGAACACTGAACAAAATTGTCCAATCAATTTTGTTAGCACTCTGGAAATTAACCAAACAATGCAGCCATCTAGTGAGGGTTTATTCCAGAAAAGGATGCATCTTGCTAAGAAAAGCAACTCTTACATCTTTTTCATTTGTCCAATGTCATCCTCATTCTTGAGCCCCATGGTAGCCATGACACTCAGCAGCCTGAAATTAATGAAAACAAGCAGGCTTTCAGTCACTGGCAAAAGCAGACTGTAATTGAAATGCCTTCATTATTTGACCTGTCTGGTAGTTCCCTAGCAACACTGTCTTTATTTAATGTGACTCAAAACTAACCCAGTGTGAAAAGCCTTTTATTCAGGGGCAGTAAAAAAGTGATAATAATAAAAGGCAGTTACATAATATCTTGGCTTCCAGAAGATAAGAGTTGTAGGGAAAATAATAGGCTAACCAGAAATCTTAAAATGAAAAGTTGAGAAATTAAATGACCATAGCGATGTTTGAAAAATTCCAATAGTTTTGGATATTCCAGAGCTTGTCAATACACAAAGGCTATCCTCATGCCCAGGATGTAAGAATGTTCAGGAAAGAACTAAGAAGGCCTTATGCTGTCACCTTTGGCTGATATTGAGAGCCTACATAGTCAAGAAGTAGAGGTTAAGGCAGAGTTGTAACTGCCTACCTGTGTGTTAAAGACATACTCCAACATGAATATTGAGATCCTTGGCAAACATTGGGAGACATTGCTTCCAGGCATTTTTTTTGAAATTTAAATGTAGTTGATTTACAGTGTTGTGTTAGTTTCAGGCGTATAGCGAGGTGATTCAGCTATACATATTTATACATAAAATTGATTTTTTCTCTTCTAGGCTATTACAAAATACTGAGTATGTTTCTTTGAACTATACAGTAGGTTCTTGTCAATTATCTATTTTATACATAGAAGTGTGTATAGGTTAATCTCAAATTCCTAATTTATTCCTTTCTCCTTTGGTAACTATAAGTTTGTTTTCTATGTCTAAGGGTCATTTTTTTGTATATAAGTTCATTTGTATATATTTTTTAGATTCCACATGTAAATGATATCATATATTTGTATTTATCTGACTTACTAGGCCCATGGTTCCAAGAGTTTTAAAGAAATCTCTATCGAAACATTAGTTACATACTAAGGTAGCTGAAGAAAAATTTTAGTGGCCAATGTGGTAAAGAACATGAAATTTACAAAATTATTTCATAAAGTACTAAATAAAAAAGAGAAGATAATAGCAGCAAATAGCACAACAAAACAAAACCTCTAGGGATGGAATCTGATTTCCAGAATAGTTAGAAGGAAGAAAGTATGGTTCACAGAGGGAAAAAAGGCTATATGAGATATCCTTGAGGAAGCCCAAAGGTTGGAATTAGTACTGACTGAGATGTAATATAACATAGATAAACCTTGAAAATATTACATTAAAGTGATGGAAGTGAGATTAAAAAACCATACATCTTATGATTCAATTTAAGTGAAATGTCCAGAACAAGTAAATCTATAGAAACAGAAAGTAGACTGGTGTTTACAGAGGCTGGAAGTAGAGAATAGGGTAGCTGATAATAGATCAGAGATTGTCAAGGGTAAGGAAAATATTCTACAATTAATTCATGTTAATATCTGCATGACTTTTCAAAACACACTAGAAATCACTGAATTATACACATGACGATACAAGTGACCTCAGAAGCCCAGGACACTTGGATTGCTTATGGGGGTACTCTAGCTGAAAGCCCCAGTCAAGCTCCTTGCTAAAAGCCATCATGTAATGCCAGCTGGATGAGTGAGCTCTCTCAGATCTGAGGTCTAGTTGTCTCTTCAAAAGACCACAGCCCCTGCTACCACTTTACTACTTCAACCTCATGAGAACTGCCTAAGTAAACCATGTTTGTGTGAGCCCAGTAACACCCAAAGATGATAATAAATTTCTGCTTTAAGTCAGTAAGTTTAGGTGCAGTTTGTCTTCTAAACAAACACAAAATTTGAAACTAGAAGTAAGATGTTGACTTAACAACAAAGTAATCTAGAATATGTGGTATTGGCTTAGACAGTTAATGCTTATAACCATCTCAGGAGAATTACCTTTGGCAGAAGGGAGCCACCTTGCCCAAAGCTTCTAAGAAAGTAACATCATCACCCATACGGGGGACAACAAATAACCGCTTGATATGAAGCTGCTAAGCCCATATCTCTTTAATCACGGTGGGTCAAGTTTACAGAGCCACTTTCATTTGATAAAATATTTGTGTATAGATATGGGTGGTTGTGACGTAGCAAATCACCACACATGCACAAGCAATGAGACACTATAGGAAGATAGGAATAGTGTAGTGTCTTCATATTTGTAGAATTCTCAAAAACAAAAAGGTAAAGGAAATGCATGGATTACGTACAAAATGAAAACCGTTCAGAAACAGGCAAAACTGGTAATAAATATATAACCCATTTTCAAATTAATAAAATCTCTCTCCTGCAAGAGAATATAAGTAGAGACATCCATGCAACACATTCATACACAGTGAGGGAAATATGTAACTTCTCTTGAAATTCTAATCCTTGCTCATATTTTCAAATAGGGGCTAATAATGGAAATAAAGTAAAAGGTGAATAATTAGTTTCCTTTACTTTGCATAACTGAGACTCTAAGTAGTGGCCTCCGATTAGATTATACTACTTCCCCAGCTCACAATGACCTTAGTGTATATACTACATGACAGCCTTTGCCCACTGAAAGTGATCAGGGATAGAATTATCTGGCCCACAGTGAGCCAAGTTGTTTCTCTAAAAGAAATTTGAAATTTAAATTAGCAAGGGAGCCTGGAAAAGCCGAGAGAAGTTGACGCTACAGTTAACAGCAGCTGTCTAGAGAGGGATACTCAAGTTGAAATTTCCATCAGGTATCTTATACATTCAGGCTCTTGTCATTAAATTTTGGAATTTCATAATTTCCTTCAATTTGAGAAGCTATTATACTGTGCTTCCTGTAATATGTGTGGGAATAAAGCTATTTTTTTTTTTGCACTTTCATTCTCCAATCAAAATCATGATTTGCCGAGTGGTCTAGTGTTTAACATAATGAAAGTTCTCTTACTTTCTCACAGGATGGTTTTTGTTATAAATATAAATTCATAAGATCTATGGTACATTTTTCTAATTGTGATCTGAGGCTTATTATATTCTGAAAATCACATTGAAATAGATTTCACAGAAGAATAATATGCATATATTTTAAGTCCAAGTATCTGAAATATAATTATTAATTACAGATGTGCACTACTTCCTAATAGTCTCAGGAATAAAGCCAATTAAAACCAAAATTTTACTACAAAAAAAAAAAGTTGGGCATTTACTTTCATTGAAGGAAAAAGAAAAAAATGGATGAAACAGAGGAAGTCTACAGAAATGAATTCACCCTCACAACCTAATTATTGGACTATTAGGATTTTTTCTCACTGTAGATTTTGAATCATCAAAAAGTAGTAAAATTGATAGGTCATGACCAACATTTATTCTTTATAAGTTTTACCAATTTTATTACAAAAAGTTTCAAACATAAAAATGTAGGGGAAAATAATGTAATGTACTAAAACCATCCACATTGAACAATTAATATATTGCCACTCATATTTTACATATCCCAATTGATGTACTATTTTTTTTTGTCTTTTGCTTTTCTAGGGTGTCTCCCACAGCATATGGAGGTTCCCAGACTAAGGGTCTAATCGGAGCTGTAGCCCTGGCCTACGCCACAGCCAGAGCAATGCGGGATCTGAGCCACATCTGTGACCTACACCACAGCTCACGGCAACGCTGGATCCTTAACCCACTGAGCAAGGCCAGGGATGGAACCCGCAACCTCATGGTTCCTAGTCAGATTCGTTAACCACTGTGCCACGATGGGAACTCCAATTGATGTAGTAATTTAAAGCAAAATTCTAAATACATTTTATATCCATAAATTTTTCTTAGACATTTCTAAACCTCAAGGATATTTCTTTACCTAAATAAAATTTAATTATCCCACCTAAGGATTATCAACAATTCCTTAAAATAATTTATTACTGAGCCTATACTCACATTTTTCTGATTTTTCAAAAATAATTTTTATAGATGGATTATTTAAATTAAGAATAAAGTAAGGTCTAAAACCTCAATAACCCCCCGTGTTTATAATTACTATTACATCTTCATTGTTTGGTTTTCTTATTTGTTGTTCCTATGCTATAAGTTTCTAGAAATAACTTTTTCAGGTTTTACTAAATAACCCCTTTATCTATATTTAGCTGAGTGGTTCCTACCGATGTCATTCAACATTTTGTTCTAAACATTGCATGTCTTGTAAACTGGAAGGTAGAAATAAATATTAATTAAACACAGGTTAAAATCATTTTGGTAATACTAATATGCAGGATGTGCAATACAACTCATGTTGTATTTCATGAAGGGAATCACGTATTTATAAACTGGATCAGTTTTAGTCAGGTTGAGATTGGTCAATGGCGATGTTATTTTCCAGTTACAAATTTCCCATTCATACTTTTCTCTATATGTTTAGCGTTTACCTACACTTGCTTTAACCTTAAAATACAATGCTAACAGGACAAGCGGGGTAATCATTTTTTTCCCATCTGATTAAAATCGTGTATGAAAAAGAGACTTCTTTTTATTTCAGTGACTCTTTCTTTCAAATTAAAACTAGACTAGACATATTGATGTTACTTTTAGAGGAATGGACCTTACATGAAAAGTAAATAGATACCATGACCTTGGGAAAATAGACATAATTTGAATACTGTTTTATAGAGATTGGCAAATTGATTTTAATTTATATAGAGAAACAAAAGATCCAGAATATCCAACACAATACCGTAAGAAAAGAAAAAATTTGGAGGACCAATGCTACCTGATTTCAATGCTAACTCTATAGCTACAGTAATCAAGACAGTATGGTATTGGCGAAGCAACAGATGGATAGATCTATGGCACCAAACAGTGAATGCAGAAATAGACTTCCATAAATAATCAACTGTTCTTGGACAAAAGAGTAAAGGCAATCCAATGAGGAAAGACAGTCTCTTTAACAAATGACACTGAAACAATCAGACATCCAGATGAAAAACAAAAATCTATGAAGTATAAAATATAATTAAAAGAAGTTAGCATTTAGAATATGAACAAAAAATATCAAATACCTACTATTTTATACATTAATCATAAGCAAAATGTAAATCAAAGGAATTTTTCTTATGTATCTTTGTATAACTAATACCTAGATCCATTTGACTTCTCCCACTCCAGTTGCCAGGAAACAAATATTTGGTGCTCAATTTTGAAAAGCCAAGGGCACTAGCAAAGTATTGAAATCACTTTCAAATATCTTGGACATTTCTATCAGAGCTAGCACTTTATTGCAATAACTTCATTTTTCATCTCAGGTCCATCTGAATATCATATCTATTTCAAATTTTCCTGTATAAAGTTCTGCTTAACTTAAATCTTTATCTCTCGACACTGTCTGAATGCTCTAAGTGAGAAATAGCTGTCTTAATTTTATTACTACTTAACACAATTTCATCTGAGCCCTTCTACCAGCTCCTGTCTGTTCTGGCACTGACTACTCAGGGGTGTGTTTTGGAGAAAAGAATCTAAAATTAGCACATAGTTTAACATACCATTAATTGTCAAAATACATCAAATATTTATACTAATATGATTGAGTTATTTAAGATACCTTCTCCAGTCTATATAATATATGTAATCCTGGATTTCCAAAACAATTTTGTAATTCTCTAACTTACTTTATTCTTGAGTATTTCTGATGTATGCTAGTTTTAAGCAATCTGAAGCACAGATTATATTTTATTATTCAATTAAAAAGAGATATTGTAAGAAAAACATATTTCAGAGAGACAGACTACAAAGACCATATGACAGGAAAATATTTGTCGATCTCAGAAGAGAAATATATGGTGAAACTGATAAAACTAGTCAAGAAGGAGATACATTTGGAAAATTAGACAAGTATTCTTGTAGAGTATAGTGAGCAGAATGGGTTTTATTCTAATTCCAATTGGATACTATAGAAAATATTTAAACAGAAATGTCTCATCATAAGTTTTATATTTTTAAAAGAACATTTTAGAACAACAGAAAGAATGCAAGTGGGTGTGTGCAAACACAAAAGTCACTGTCCCCAGTGAGGAGATGCTTATAACTTAGATGAGCACAATTGCAACGTAGGTGAACACAGATGGACAAATTTGTGCTAAACTATGAAGTCATCAGAGTTCTCATCATGGCTCAGTGGAAATGAATCTGACTAGTATCCATGAGGACTCAGGTTTGGTCCTTGGCCTCTCTCAGTGGGTTAAGGATCCAGTGTTGCTGTGAGCTGTGGTGTAGGTTGCAGACAGGGCTCAGATCTAGCATTTCTGCGGCCGTGGCCAGCAGCTACAGCTCTGATTTGACCCCTAGCCTGGGAACCTCCATAGGCCACAGATGTGGCCCTAAAAAGACAAAAAAATATGAAATCACAGTCAACAGAATTAACTAATAAATTGGATGTAGTTTATATAACATAAAATAATCAAGTTAACTATTACTTCTACCTTAAGCAAAATGGTAGCAATTTTCCTGAAAAAGAAATGAGGGAGTACAGATTTAGGGAATAAAATAAAAGGTAGTATTTTATTTCGAATGTGACCTCAAAGAAATAGGGACTCATCAGATAAGTGTCATCTGTACGAGTGGATTAAATCCTTAAATTTATTACATTCAAATACTTATTACAATCACAATATCAAAATACTATGATTTCAATTCCCGAGACTGAGTCATCTTGATAATAATAATATCTTAAAAGAAACCCAATTCAAGATAGAATGATTCGTGTGAGAGAAAGCTAATTAGGGGAGTTTTAATGAGAAACACAATTGCCAATGGGAATGAATACACACTTTCTTTGTTCAGCACATGTCCTTCCTAGGGAGAACATTAAGTGAGACTCCAACTTATAATCTATAGATTTCACGGTAAACTGGGGTTTATGGAGTAATCACAGAGCAATCAGACCAAAATAGGAATATAACTGCCTATTGTCCTTAATGGATCTCATACTTGAGTAAATCAAAAAAAGTGCTGGCTTAGGAGAAAAACATGAAACAAGGATGCCAGCACTAGATTTAAAAAAAAAAAATACTTAGAACACTAACTTAAATCTTATTATAGATATTTTATTCTTGTCATATAAAAATGAATGCTATATTACCTATCAGCCTTTCATCATTTTGTGGAGCCAAAATTAAAACTATTGCTTCATCATAATAAGCATCAGAGCCCACTTTCTAGTCCTCAAATCTGAAAAACAAGCATAGGTTCCTTTCCAGAGTCACATTATACTTCTACTTACTCTAATAGCATGTGAAAAATGAAAGCTTCTCTCTTTAAGTGGAAGCTGATTAATCAGTTGAAAATAAAGGAGCGAAGTTGAACAGTCTTTGAGAACCTACTGAGTACATGGTTTCTTTTCAGTAATGAAAGCTTTCTTTTCAGACAGATAAAATGTTATTTAAACAGAAGCCTGCGATCCATATGAACAGTCAGAACAAGATGGTACAGAGAAGAAAAACAGTAATTATTGTGATTCCAGTTCTAATGGAAGAGGCTCTGATTCTTAAAAACAGTAGGAAGAAGCTACAAGAAGGACTAATTTTACTTAATATTATAAGAATTACATATGCACTTTCCCTTTTTGTCTCTTGCTTGTTTTTGTTTGGTTTTTGTTTGTTTTGTTTTCTTCAATGAGGATTTATATTAGTGCTTAAGATAAAGTAGAGCTGCATTTGAGAACTAAATGTTGGTTCCTCATATATCACATAAATTCATACTGTTTTTCATTATTTGCTAATTATCTCCTGTGCATTAGTCATCTCTCTTTAATTAAATTGTAACATTATTGAGAATAGGAACTAAATCTAATACCACTTTTTCAGTCTTTTCAGTAGCCGGCATGTGTAAAATCCTAGTAACAACTTGTTAATCTATTATTTGAAAATATTTTTGGATAAATGTTCCAAGTGATAGAGTATGAAATATCCGATTGTGGGTCTATGATAATCCATCTCTAATATGCTTTTGGAGGTTTTTTTTGAAAAATAATTGCTTTATACTTTAGTGTGCAATCTCTCCTTGTTATATCTCCATTTTAGCAATCCTAATGGAAACATAAAAGTTTTATTCACCACAAAGCATTTGCAGATGTCAGGTAGGTGATATATTTTGAGCAGTGCAAGATCCTTCCCTTGTTTTTTAAAAGTTTGAAATATGTGTGTGTCTTTACATAAACAATTCCTACCTACATTTATCTGCATCAAAACACAAGACTCATATTAAGTAGTTTAAAATCTAATTAAGCATAACATTTTAAAACACCAGACTAGAAGATAAACACTTCTCCATACATCCTACACTTTAAGATAATTGTCTTCAGGATTACTGATTATGCACATTGCTTATTTATTATGCTTTCCTCTGCTTAGTTACTTGCAATCTATCAATGGTGGACTCAACACAAATCTTAATTATCATTTCTTAAACAAGCCTGGGAGAAATGTAAGTTTAATTTGCAAATGAAGACTAATATTAGAGTTTAAATACTTTTTTCTAAAAAATAAAACGAGTTGGTCAAGAGGTCCAACATGCTAACTTGACAAAAGCAAAAGATTTGTACTCATCAAGCCAGAGCATTTGTCTTCAGTCTTACCTCTAATGACCTGTGGTTGCTACCTCATAGGAGAAAAGGAAATTTGGTTTTATGTGCTGCTGCACCTCCTGCTGCTGAAGCCTTGAATTGCCAGCCTTAGCAAACTCCAAATATATACACTTTAAAACAAAATTTTATTAAAGTACAGTTGATTCACAATGTTGTGCCAATGTCTGCTCTATAGCAAAATGACACAGTCATATATATATTCCATTTTTGGAACACATTCTTTTTCTTTTTTTTTTGTCTTTCATTTTTGCCATTTCTTGGGCCGCTCCCAGGGCATATGGAGGTTCACAGGCTAGGGGTCGAATCAGAGCTGTAGCCGCCAGCCTACACCAGAGCCAGAGCAACACGGGATCCTAGCCGCGTCTGCAACCCACACCACAGCTCATGGCAAAGCCAGATCCTTAACCCACTGAGCAAGGCCAGGGATCGAATCCACAACCTCATGGGTCCCAGTCTGATTCGTCAACCACTGCGCCACGATGGGAGCTCCCACACATTCTTTTTCTTATATTATCTTCCATCATCGTCTATCCCAAGAGTTTGGATATGGTTCCCAATGTTATAGAGAGTTTGAGGTTAGTAGATGCAAACTATTACATTTATAATGGATAAGCAATGATATTATACTTTTTCATGTTTCCTTTTTTTTTCACTTCCCTAAACCATTTTCAAAGGCATTGCGCTAAACCTTATTTCTTCCTACTCATTCTATCAGTTCGTCACTGCTGCAACTAATTACGTCTAGTGGTTTAAAATAATTTTTATTTATTATTGCACCGTTCTGTGTGTCAGAAGTTTGATGACAATCACCCCAGGCTCTTATCTGAGCCTCTCAGGGAGAAGCCACTTCTAATCTCATTGAGATGTTGACAGAATTCAGTTTCATGGGGTTGTGGAACTGAGGGTCTTATTTCCTTGCTGTTCACTGGAAGGCCATTCTTAGCTTCTAGAGGACACCTGCCTCCCTTGCTAGTTCACAGTCAAGATCAGCATTGACTGGTCAATTCCATTCTAGGCTTTTTAGCTCTCTGACTCTTCTGTTTTCCTGTTCTGCCTTTACATGTCCCTTTGCTATCTTTGGGCCAACCCAGATAATCGAGGATAATCTCTCTTTTTAAATTTTATCTATTAGAAACATGAGTCAGTCTTTTCATCCTCAAAGTTCCTTTATAGCAGTACCTAGAATTGCGTTTGACTGAATAGCCAGGAGTTCAGAATTTAGAAAATCTTTAGAATTAAACCTATGTTCCACACAAACCCCATATTTATTTATTTACTTATTTATTTTTTTAATTTTATTTTCCCACTGTACAGCAAGGGGATCAAGTTATCCTTACATGAATACATTACATTTACATTTTTTTTTCTCCACCCTTTATTCTGTTGCAACATGAGTATCTAGACATAGTTCTCAATGCTACTCAGCAGAATCTCCTTGTAAATCTGTTCTAAGTTGTGTCTGATAAGCCCAAGCTCCTGATCCCTCCCACTTCCTCCCTCTCGCATCAGGCAGCCACAAGTCTGTTTTCCAAGTCCATGATTTTCTTTTCTGAGGAGATGTTCATTTGTGCTGGATATTAGATTCCAGTTATAAGTGATATCATATGGTATTTGTCTTTGTCTTTCTGGCTCATTTCACTCAGTATGAGAGTCTCTAGTTCCATCCATGTTGCTGCAAATGGCATTATGTCATTCTTTTTTTTATGGCTGAGTAGTATTCCATTGTGTATATATACCACCTCTTCCTAATCCAATCATCTGTTGATGGACATTTGGGTTGTTTCCATGTCCTGAATAGGCATTTCTCCAAGGAAGATATACAGATGGACAGCAAACACATGAAAAAATGCTCAACATCGTTGATTATAAGAGAAATGCAAATCAAAACTACCAGTCAGAATGGTCATCATTAATAAGTCCACAAATAGAAAGTGCTGGAGGGGTTGTGGAGAAAAGGGAACCCTCCTACACTGTTGGTGGGAATGTAAACTGGTACAGCCACTATGGAGAACAGTTTGGAGATACCTTAGAAATCTATACATAGAACTTCTATATGACCCCACAATCCCACTCTTGGGCATATATCTGGACAAAACTCTACTTAAAAGAGATACATGTACCCACAAACCCCGTATTTAAATGTAGGCTAAACATTCCTACATAGCTTCTTCCTAAATAGGAACAAATATTCGTGCTTAAAATCTGAGAAACATGTACCGAAATTTACTCCTTTATACTCTCATCCAATTAAGGCATATCCACTTTATGCTAAATAAAGCATTACACCATTGGTGGAAGTTAAGATGCACACATTTATCTGCTGGAGCCGGCTACTAACAGCAGGTGTGAGCCAGTCATGTTCAAGTTTCTGAGCTCTGTGTCCCATGACATCACTTTGGTAGCTACAAATCAACTTGTGTAGGAACATTTATATCTTGGGGACCTAAACCTTTGAAGAGGTGAGTTTTCATGCACATCACTGCAAATTGCAATTGCAGTGCAATGTCATGTGCTATGATGAGGGTTGCAGAGGATAAAGGAAGCAGGTAATTTAGGCAGAAAGGTAAAGGTCAGAGAATACTTATTTATTTATTTATTTATTCCATTTCCTGGGATTTTTATTTGTTCAAACATTCAAAAAATTATTAAATGTTTCCATTTATCATGTAATATACTTCATCTAGAAATAATATGGTGAGGATTAAATATTTGTATTAAGCCAAAATGTATTTAACATATATTATAAAGAAAGTTGAACTGAATAAAGAAAGTCAGTGATAATAATTTTGCGTATTTGGACTTCTTTAACAGTTTAAAGAAGCCTAAGAAAATTTTCTTGAGAAAAACATATATGCATCTAGGCAAAAATTTATATATAAAATTTTAAGAAAATAATGGGACATGCCATGCTCATTCATGGATTCTCCATCCATGCAACCCATATTAAATTTTTGGAACTTTACTGGGCAAAATGTGGAAATAAATTAGCCTTTCCTTTTCAATGGCATAGAAGAGAGAAGTAATAGGGAATTTACTGAGAACAAAATGTGTTTTGGTATGATTGAGTCACCAGACACAGATTTGGGAAAAAAGCACAATAGAAGAAAAAATAGGTAGCTAAATCAAGACCTTATGTGGCTTTGTGTGTTAACGTGGAGGGTTTAGTGTATTAAGTTCACTTTGGGGTTCAGATTTTTTAGATTGCTGTTTTATGTGTAGTATCAAAAGAAACACCTGCAACTTACTTTCATTTTGGGAGGAATTTTCCCTAAGAAAGCTTATAGAATGAGTTGTATAAACTTCTGTAAGCCTCAGGGAGGAGAGTTTTTTTCTGTTAAAGATTTCCCTTTTAGTTGATTTTTCCTTAGTTCATTCCAAACAACTGGTAAATTCTAAAGAGTACTTTATGTAGTATTTGAGCTATTTTAACTGAAAGTCTTTGAAATATTTAAATGAAGCATTTTAACTTGCCTGGGGCTTCTTAATTCTTAAATATTTTCTTCATTAAACAGTAGAGCTTTCATTACTTTTTACAAGCCTGGAGCAGAAAAACATAAACTTAACTTTGAAATTGTTTTTGGAACTTTAAAGATAAATACCAAAATAATCTATTTTTATATTAAAAGCAAAATCAATAATTTATCCTTAGGAATATTAATAGCCAAATAAGTTTCTTATTTTAATTTCCTTCAGAGAGAATATTTGAAAATCCAGTATTTTCCCATTAAAATAAAATCAATTTTCTCAATATAAATTTAATAGTAAGTAAAAAAATCTTCTCAATATCAAAGGCATATTTTAGTTCACATTTTGAGAACCAGTAAGTTTACTTATTTTAAAATAAAAAATAGAAATTATCTCAATATAATAATATATCTTTATATTATTCATCCTTTAATGTATTTACTCTCAAACTCCAATTTCATAAATGTACTAGGAAGCCAAATTATGTTTCTCTTAAGCCCATAGGAATTATTACTTCCATTTATGCATTAACTTATAGTTTTAATTATTATTTTGGTGCAGTAAACATTAAAAAGAAATTATGTAAAACTAAAGTCAAAAGAGGAAAATGTTTATTTGGGAATAACAATTAATAATATTATGAGGCTCTTCACTCTAGTCTCATAGTATATGTATTAAAATAATTTTTAAATTGTTATTATATTTTGTCCTTTTAGGGATGCACCCACGGCATATGGAGGTTCCCAAGCTAGGGGTCAAAAAAGAGCTGTAGCTGCTGGCCTACACCACAGCCACAGCAACGTGGTATCTGAGCCATGTCTGCAACCTACACCACCACTCACGGCAACGACAGATCCTTAACCCACTGAGCAAGGCCAGGGATCAAACTTGCATCCTAATGGGTGCTAGTCAGACTTGTTTGTGCTGAGCCACAATGGGAACTCTTAAATTTTTTTAATTATAGTTGGTTTACAATGTTCTATCAATTTCTGCTATACAGCAAATTCACCCAGTCATATATATAAACATATACATTATTTTTTTTCATATTATCTTCTATCATGTTCTATCCCAAGAGACTGGATATAATTCCCTGTGCTATATGGAAGGACCTTATTGCTTATCCATTCTAAATGTAATAGTTTGGATGTACTTAATGGTATTTATTTATTTTCTCCATTGCTAATTCCTATTCACATCAGCAAGAAAATACTATTTAAATATTTGAATGACACAATATAGAATAAAAAGTATAACTTTATTTGAAAATTGGCCAAAATATAGGTAAGTATTATAAAGTAGAGAAAACAAACAGAGAACTTTCATTTTACTAAGGAAAGTAAAAACAAAAAGATCTGCAAATTGGGGATGGATTGTTTAAGTCAATCTTTTATGGAGATTGACTTAAACAGGATAAAACCAAGCCCTTTGGCCATGTAATCTACACATATCTTTATGAAGAATTACATTTTTTTAAAAAACAATGTTTTTATGAGAAAGTATTTCTAATTTTATTATTGAATTCTTTGACACAATCAAAGTGACTGAAAAAAAAAAAAGAAAAGAAAAAACTGTGAGACCTTGAGCTGACATTGTAAGTAAACAGGATTTGAGTGGACTTTGGGAAGAATGAGTATATTTTTTAAATAAGGACAGGAATCATTGGGAGTCAGAATGAATGAGGCAGATTAGAGGCATTGGGGAAGTGGGACAGACTCTGGGTGCTCTTGTTTGTCCATGTCCAGATCAAAATAATCACATAGAGTAGATAGACCACTCTGTATTTGTCAGGTTAGACCAGGATGTAAATATCAAATGAAGTCAGGAGTTCCTTTTGTGGCTCAGCAAGTTAACAATCTGATTAGTATCCATTAAAAAAAAAAAAAGGAGTTCCCATTGTGGCTCGGTACTAATTAAACCTGATTAGTATCCATGCTGATGCAGGTCAATCCCTGGCCTTTCTTAGTAGGTTAAGGATCCAGAGTTGTTGCGAGCTGTGGTGTAGGTCTCAGATGAGGCTCGGGTCCCAGGTTGCTGGGGTTGTGATTCAGGCTGGCAGCTGTAGCTCCCATTCGACTGCTAGCCTGGGATCTTTCTTATGATGTTGGTGCGGCCCTTAAAAATAAAACAAACAAAAATAAATTTGCAGAAAAGACAACAACATTTGTTTTGTTGAAGTTTTTTTTTTTCCTTTTCTTTTTCTTTTATTTATTTATTTTTTTTATAATTTTTTTATTTTCCCACTGTACAGCAAGGGGGTCAGGTTATCCTTACATGTATACATTACAATTACATTTTTCCCCCAGCCTTTCTTCTGTTGCAACATGAGTATCTAGACAAAGTTCTCAATGCTATTCAGCAGGATCTCCTTGTAAATCTATTCTAAGTTGTGTCTGATAAGCCCAAGCTCCCAATCCCTCCCACTCCCCTCCCCCCAATCAGGCAGCCACAAGTCTCTTCTCCAAGTCCATGATTTGGAAGATATGGTATATATACACGATGGAATACTACTCAGCCATAAAAAAGAATGACATAATGCCATTTGCAGCAACATGGATGGAACTAGAGAATCTCATACTGAGTGAAATGAGCCAGAAAGACAAAGACAAATACCATATGATATCACTTATAACTGGAATCTAATATCCAGCACAAATGAACATCTCCTTAGAAAAGAAAATCATGGACTTGTTTTGTTGAAGTTTTATGAGAACATCATGACCTGACCTATGTGGACAGCTGCGACAAGAAAGGATTCAGACACCAAGAAGTTTGTAACAACCAATCACAACCCCTCCCCTTTTAGTATAAAAGAAGCCTGAATTCTAACTTAGGTAAGATGGTCTCTGAGACACTAGTCCACCATCTTCTCAGACTGCTGGCTTTCTGAGTAAAGTTACTATTCCTTGCTGCAACAACTCATCTCGACTAATTGCCCTGTTGTGCATCAAGCAGTATGAGTTTGAACTCAATAACATTTTATCCAAATTGATTTTGACTTCTTTACTCTGCTGAAATGATATTGTATCACAATCATGATTGTATACAAAATCATTGATAACTTACTGGACCCCTCAGAAGCATCAAATACAGATATCTAAGCATCCTTTTGTAAACTATCTCTTTTTTTGATCTTTATGATTGACAAATAATTGTTTTGCAAGAGCAGATGAACTAAAGCAAGAGAACATAAATTTTGTGTATTTTAAGAAGACTAATTTCTTAATGGTCTATTCATTTTGAAAATACTGCTGGGAAGTTTAAAAAATACAGTTAAACAGAGTGAGTGATCATTTAAACACTTCAGTAATATCACATGTTGGATATATATCCCAAATCCAGTAGCAACCCATCTATTTCATTCTTTCAATTGACATTGTTTCAAATTGAAATTTAGGAAAACTATATTGCACACTTGACCTACGTCCTTTATATAGCCTCATGCTCTCAGTCATAGTATCATCTGATGTGTCTATTAAGAATGATAGAATGATTTGACTTAAGTTCATATATCTGTTAATCCATTTTAATTTAGAAATAACCCTAATCTATAACCTATTTAAGTTTATGACATATATTAGCAACTTTTAGAGATTTACCTATGCAATCTTTGTTTTACGTTTTTCAATCCGAAACATATAAATTTAATGATTATGTGCAAGTATGAAGTCACTGCAGTAAGTTAGGGAAGAAATGCAATGGAAGGTGATATTTTTCAATAAGTCATTGAGCAAAATATTTTAGCCCTGCTGAGTACAAATCTTTTGGTAAGGCTGATTAGTTTGCAGATTATAAAATGACCTACTAGTTCCAATAAATTAAAACCAATTTTCTCAGAAGAAAGTGACTAACAATATTTTGTTGCTGAGTTAAATAGAGTAAATGTCTCAGAACTTGGCCAGGAGGCTGAGATTTTAATTAGTTATTAAGGTGTTCAGGTTAATGTAAATAAGATTTGCCTTTTCTAGCTAAAGAATCTGAAATGACACTGCCATTAAATCTTGAATAAACACTAATTTGTCAGAGCTTGCAAGAACCCGACCTGGAAAAAAATGAAAATAAAAACTCTTAACGGAGAATGTTTTGTTAATTGTCAACGTTTTTCTTTGTATTATGTTAATCAGAGATGTGCTCTTTCAAAATAGATATTGAAATGCTGATGAAATACATTTAAAACTGCTTTTTGGAGTAAATGATTACTCTTCTTTTTAAATTATTTTTAATTTCCTTTATAATGACTGAAAATAAGTTTCTTGACATTATTCATAAATAAAGCCATGACTGCTCACAAATTAAAATGTATTGCAATTCTCTGATAAAGGAAAACAATCTACCCTTCCTTTCTAACAATTCTAATTAGAGTCACTTAATTTACAATATGCCCACCTACCCTCCTTATAAATATATGCATGTATAAGTTAAATTTTAATAACCTCTGATGTTTAATGAAACTAAAATGAGACATTTTATTTCTTTTTTCCTTCCTTCTCCTTAACACTTATATCTGTTTTACATTCTCAAACTGCAAGTACCAAGATACTCCATCTATTAATGCATCTAATCTTCATGCAATGAGATGATAATACACCTATAGCAGATAAAGAGAATAAGAGGTATAGTTATTCAGTAACTTGATGAAGAAAACAATTTGTTATTGAAACCAATGACTTTTTAGATGATTGCACAATGGTTAAGATCATTGTTTGCATTATCAGTACAATTATATCTACTAGCTCTAATACTTCTTATGGAGATTAGATGAGATAATACATGCAAATATTTAAAGCAGTGTCATTCACATATCAAATATTTAGTACTTGTAATCTATTATGCCTTTTACTGACTCTATGGCTTGAGTTGTTTCAGTTACCACCCCTCCATGTTGTAATCATATATTCATGTGCCCATATGAAATTACTGGAAATACAGGTATTTTAAAAGGGGTTAAGTATTCTTAGCATTTGTATGTGAATTTTAAAGGTTAGTATTTTTAAAATTCCTGGCAATTTAGCAGGAGTATCTGCAAAGCTGTTTCTTCTTTTCTTAAATTATTTATGAAACATAAGAGTATGAAAGTGTCCTTGTTTTTGCTTACTGATGTCAAAAAATAAAAAAAACAGAATTTAGAATTTCAAGATTTGAGAGGAAAAGATGGCCTAGGAGTAGAGGGACACACTCACTCTCTCCCACAAACACAACAAAAAAAAGCACATCTACAGAATAAATGACTCGCACAGAACAGCAACCAATCGCTGGCAGAAGAACCTAAACTCCAATAATGGCAAGAAGTTTGTGACATTACGGGGTAGAACGGGAGAAAAGAGGAGAGTGAGAGAAGGTGAATCCGAGTGGGACGGGCGCTCCCAAAAGGGAACTGCGGAGAAGAAAGGGATCCCGCACCCTGGAAAGTCACCTACACGGGGGAAAGATCAAACGAACCGGAGGAATCTCCAGATGCAGACAAGAGTGTAGCAGTAAGTTGGAGTACGGAAAAGCCAATCAAGAACCGAACGGACCATCTGAACTACGGGCACAGTCACCAAAAATTGAGACGCCTGGGTGGGGGCTGGGCACCGAGACCTCACCTCCAAAGTTTGGTCCCCAAGAAAGGGCCGGGGGACGCCTGGGTGGGGGCTGGGCACCGAGACCTAGGCTCCAGAGGTTAGTCCCTGAGCTGGGGGGGCCGGGTGGAGCGGAAACTGCTTGGGAGGTCTAGAAACCATTTGATGGGGCAGAGACTGCCTGGGAGACTAGAAAACAAAGCTGTCGCAGAGGAAGGGAGCAATACTCTAGGGGCGGGGAAGTGGAAAGCTGCATCAGAGGGAACCTGGGAGAAGAGCCTGGTCTGTGCCCGAGCTGGGGAGGGGAGAGAAGAAGGGGTGGGTCCCCATAGAATACCCCCCACGCCACAGCAAGCTTACAGGCCTGCTAGCTAGCTTAAAGCTGTGCTTCCCAGTGCATCCCCTCCCCCCACCCCGGCCACCCCCGACACTCTCACAGAACCTGGGGCTGCCTGCCATCCAGGAGGGCTGGCCTCAACAATTGCCTGAAGCCTACCACCGCAGGGGCTGTCCCTGCACAGGGCTGCTTGCCCTTTGGAGGGGCAACACTTCCGCAGAGTAGCACCAAACACCACCAGCCCCCGAGAAAAGGCCTGCAGCCCAGAAAAGCTAGAACAAGCCTAGCCAGGCCATGAATAGATCTGCCTAATTCCCGGACAGTTTTTCTGAGTCGGGCTGCCCTGGGGAGGAGCCTCTTGGGTTTCCAGTGGCCCTGCTACCCGCCCAAGCCCGCAGGGGGTGCCCCACTCCCAATGAATAGCTGCTCAGCACCACCAGCCCCCTGGAAAAGCCCCTGCAGCCCAGAAAAGCTGCAACAAGCTTGGCCAGACTGTGAAAAGATCTGCCTACATTCTCAGGCCATCCTTCTGAGTTGGGCTGCCCTAGGGAAGAGCCTCTTAGGTTCTCAGTGACCCAGATAGCTGCTCCAGCCCCCAGGGGGTGCTGCACTCCTGAGGAACAGCTGCCCAGCACCGCCAACCCCCTGCAAGAACCCCACAGCCTGAAAACACCAGAGCAAGCTCTGCATGACCAAGTGAAATCTGCTACCATTGTGGTGTGGACCTCCCAGTCCTGTCTGCCCTCAGGAAGTCCTTCTTTGCTTCAAAGAAACACTGTTAGCCCCATCAACACTCCAGAAAAGCCACCCTGCCTCAAAAAAGATTGACCAACAACACCAGCCCTCAGGAAATATTCCACGGCAGGGACAAGGCAAACACTGCCCGATAACGGAGAGTACAACTCCCTCAGGAGTAAGAAAACAACAAGCAAGATGAAGAAGCTGACAAACCACCCCCAGTCAACCCAACAGGAAAACTCACCTAAAGCAGTCAACAATGAAACAGATCTCTGCAGTCTGACAGGCCTGGAGTTCAAAAGAGAAATAGTGAAAATACTGAAGGAATTAAGAGAAGATATGAACAGTAATGCCAATGCCCTCAGAAAGGAACTAGAACATATAAGGAGGAGCCAAGAAAAACTAGAACATTCATTTGCAGAGATGCAAACGGAACTAAGGGCAGTAAAAACCAGAATGAATAATGCAGAAGACCGAATCAGTGATATGGAAGAGAGAATCATGGAAATCACTCAATCCGGTCAACAGACAGAAAACCACATCAAAAAACTGGAAAGCAATATAAGAGACCTATGGGATAATATAAAGCGGGCCAATCTACGCATAATAGGAATTCCAGAAGGAGTAGAAAAAGATAAGGGGATGGAAAATATATTTGAAGAAATTATCGCTGGACACTTCCCAAATCTAAAGGATGCTGGGTTCAAGATACAAGAAGCACAGAGGGCCCCAAACAAACTGAACCCAAACAGACCCACACCAAGACACATCATAATAAAAATGGCAAAAGTGAGTGATAAAGAGAGGATCCTAAAGGCAGCAAGAGAAAAACAGAATGTTACCTACAAGGGAACCCCCATAAGAATATCAGCTGACTTCTCTACAGAAACACTACAGGCCAGGAGGGAATGGCAAGAGATATTGAAAGTGCTCAAAGGAAAAAATATGCAACCTAGAATACTCTATCCAGCAAGAATATCATTTAAAATAGAAGGGGAAATAAAAATTTTTTCCAACAAACAAAAACTTAAACAATACAGCAACACAAAACCCAGGTTAAAGGAAATATTGAAAGGGCTTCTCTAAACCAAAAAGAAAGGAAGGAAAGGGAAGAAAAAAGAAAAGAAAAGAAAAAAAAGAAGAAGAGGAAGACCTAGGACTGAGGAAACCGCAATCAGAGAGCAGTCACTCGAATAAGCCAGCATACAGATTTAATCATGAACATGCTTCAAACAAAATAAAATTAAAAAGAAAAAAATAAAAAAGAGTCATCAAAACCATAAAATGTGGGCAAGGGATGTTAGGAAGTAAATAACCCTTTTGGTTTGTTTATTTGTATGTTTCTCTTCTTAATTTTAATATAGTAATGAAGGGTTTGAACTTACAGGACCATCAGGCTAAAACACACAATTATGGGAAGGGGTGAGCATCCTTAAAAAACAGGACAACCACAGGTCAAAACCAAATATCGCATTTGCAAAAAATGAAACAAAAAAAAATACACTCAAGCAGATAATAACAGGAGACCATCCAACCAAAAAAAAAAAAAGAAAGAAAGAAAGGAAGAATGGAGAACCATAGAATCAACTGGAACACGAGGTTCAAATGGCAATAAATAATCATCTATCAATTATCACCTTAAATGTCAATGGACTGAACGCCCCAATCAAAAGACACAGAGTGGCTGAGTGGATAAAAAGGCAAAAACCTTCAATATGCTGCCTACAAGAAACTCACCTTAGGACAAAAGATACATATAGACTGAAAGTGAAAGGGTGGGGAAAAATATTTCACGCCAATAGACATGACAGAAAAGCAGGAGTCGCAATGCTCATATCAGAAAAAATAGACTTTAAAACAAAAGACATAAAGAAAGACAAAGAAGGACACTACTTAATGATTAAGGGATCCATCCAAGGAGAGGATGTTACTATCGTCAACATATATGCCCCAAATACAGGAGCACCCAGATACATACAACAAATATTAACAGACATAAAGGGAGACATTGATGAGAATACAATCATCGTAGGAGACCTTAATACCCCCCTCACATCAATGGACACATCCTCTAGACAGAAAACCAATAAAGCAAAAGGGATCCTAAAGGAAACAATAGAAAAGTTAGACTTCATTGATATCTTCAGGACACTACATCCAAAAAAAGCAGAATACACATTCTTCTCAAATGCTCATGGAACATTCTCAAGAATCGACCACATAGTGGGACACAAAGCTAACCTCAATAAATTTAGGAGCATAGAAATTATCTCAAGTATCTTCTCTGACCACAATGCCATGAAATTAGAAATCAACCATGGGAAAAGGAAAGAGAAAAAACCTACTGCATGGAGACTAAACAACATGCTCCTAAAAAACCAATGGGTCAATGAGGAAATCAAGAAGGAAATGAAAAACTACCTTGAAACAAATGATAATGAAGACACAACCGCTCAAAATCTATGGGATGCTGCGAAAGCAGTGCTCAGAGGGACATTTAGAGCAATACAGGCCTTGTTCAAAAAAGAAGAAAGATCCCAAATGGACAACTTAACCCTCCACCTAAACGAACTAGAAAAAGAAGAACAAAAAAGTCCTAAAGTCAGCAGAAGGAAGGAAATTATAAAGATGAAAGAAGAAATCAATAAAATGGAGACTCAAAAAGCAATAGAGAAAATTAATCAAACCAAGAGCTGGTTCCTTGAAAAGGTGAACACAATTGACAAACCCCTGGCCAGACTCACTAAAAAGAGGAGAGAAAGAACCCAAACAACCAAAATTATAAAGGAAAAAGGAGAAATCACAACGGATACAGCAGAAATACAAAAAACCATAAGAGAATACTATGAACAACTAGATGCCAACAAATTTGACAATCTGGAAGAAATGGACAATTTTCTAGACTCTTACAGCCTGCCAAAACTGAATCAAGAAGAAACAGACCAACTGAACAGACCGATCACTAGAAATGAAATTGAAGAGGTCATAAAATCACTCCCTACAAATAAAAGTCCAGGACCAGATGGCTTCACAGGTGAATTCTATCAAACATATAAAGAGGAATTGGTGCCCATCCTCCTTAAACTCTTTCAAAAGGTTGAAGAAGAAGGAATACTCCCAAAGACATTCTATGATGCCACCATCACCCTCATTCCAAAACCAGGCAGAGATACCACCAAAAAAGAAAACGATCGCCCAATATCATTGATGAATATAGATGCAAAAATTCTCAACAAAATCTTAGCCAACCGAATCCAACAACATACCAAAAAAATTATACACCATGACCAGGTGGGGTTCATCCCAGGTTCACAAGGATGGTTCAACATACGCAAATCAATCAGCATCATACACCACATTAACCAAAAAAAAAGTCAAAAATCATATGATCATCTCAATAGACGCAGAAAAAGCATTTGACAAAGTCCAACATCCATTCATGATCAAGCCCCTCGCCAAAGTGGGTATAGAGGGAACATTCCTGAATATGATCAAAGCCATTTATGACAAACCCACAGCAAATATAATCCTCAATGGGGAAAAACTGAAAGCCTTCTCACTCAAATGGGGAACAAGACAGGGATGCCCACTCTCACCACTGCTCTTCAACATAGTTTTGGAAGTCCTAGCCACAGCAATTAGACAAACCAAAGAAATAAAAGGCATCCATATAGGAAGAGAAGAGATCAACCTGTCACTGTATGCAGATGACATGATACTCTACATAGAAAACCCTAAGGACTCAACCCCAAAACTCCTTGAACTGATTCATAAATTCAGCAAAGTAGCAGGATATAAGATTAACCTTCAGAAGTCACTGGCATTTCTGTATACCAGCAATGAAATATTAGAAAAGGAATACAAAAATACAATACCTTTTAAAACTGCACCTCACAAAATCAAATACCTCGGAATACACCTGACCAAGGAGGTAAAGGACCTATATGCCGAGAACTATAAAACTTTAATCAAAGAAATCAAGGAAGATGTAAAGAAATGGAAAGATATTCCCTGTTCCTGGATTGGGAAAACCAATATTGTAAAAATGGCCATACTACCCAAAGCAATCGACAGATTCAATGCAATCCCTATCAAATGACCCAGGACATTTTTCACAGAACTAGAACAAACAATCCAAACATTTATACGGAACCACAAAAGACCCAGAATCGCCAAAGCAATCCTGAGAAACAAAAACCAAGCAGGAGGCAGAACTCTCCCAGACTTCAAGAAATACTACAAAGCCAGAGTCATCAAGACAGTGTGGTACTGGTAGCAAAACAGACAGACAGACCAATGGAACAGAAGAGAGAACGCGGAAATAAACCCTGACACCTAGGGTCAATTAATCTTTGACAAGGGAGGCAAGAACATCAAATGGGAAAAAGAAAGTCTATTCAGCAAGCATTGCTGGGAAACCTGGACAGCTGCACGCAAAGCAGTGGAACTAGAACACACCCTCACACCATGCACCAAAATAAACTCCAAATGGCTGAAAGACTTCAATATAAGACAGGACACCATCCAACTCCTAGAAGAAAACACAGGCAAAACACTCTCTGACATCAACCTCATGAATATTTTCTCAGGTCAGTCTCCCAAAGCAATTGAAATTAGAGCAAAAATAAACCCATGGGACCTCATCAAACTGAAAAGCTTTTGCACAGCAAAGGAAACCCAAAAGAAAACAAAAAGACAACTTACAGAATGGGAGAAAACAGTTTCAAATGATGCAACCAACAAGGGCTTAATCTCTAGAATATATACACAACTTATACAACCCAGCAGCAAAAAAGCCAATCAATCAATGGAAAAATGGGCAAAAGACCTGAATAGACATTTCTCCAAAGAAGATAGACAGATGGCCAACAAACACATGAACAAATGTTCAACATCGCTGGTTATAAGAGAAATGCAAATCAAGACTACCATGAGATAGCACCTCACACCAGTCAGAATGGCCATCATTAATAAATCCACAAATAACAAGGGCTGGAGGGGCTGTGGAGAAAAGGGAACCCTCCTGCACTGTTGGTGGGACTGTAAACTGGTACAGCCACTATGGAGAACAGTCTAGAGATACCTTAGAAATCTATACATAGAACTTCCATATGACCCCGCAATCCCACTCTTGGGCATCTATCCGGACAAAACTCTACTTAAAAGAGACCCGTGCACCCGCATGTTCATTGCAGCACTATTCACAATAGCCAGGACATGGAAACAACCCAAATGTCCATCAACAGAGGATTGGATTCGGAAGAGGTGGTATATATAGACAATGGAATACTACTCAGCCATAAAAAAGAATGACATAATGCCATTTGCAGCAACATGGATGGAGCTAGAGAATCTCATACTGAGTGAAATGAGCCAGAAAGACAAAGACAAATACCATATGATAGCGCTTATAACTGGAATCTAAGATCCAGCACAAATGAACATCTCCTTAGAAAAGAAAATCATGGACTTGGAGAAGAGACTTGTGGCTGCCTGATGGGAGGGGGAGGGAGTGGGAGGGATCAGGAGTTTGGGCTTATCAGACACAACTTAGAATAGATTTACAAGGAGATCCTGCTGAATAGCATTGAGAACTTTGTCTAGATACTCATGTTGCAACAGAAGAAAGGCTGGGGGAAAAATGTAATTGTAACGTATACATGTAAGGATAACCTGACCCCCTTGCTGCTCAGTGGGAAAATAAAATAAATAAATAAATAAAAGAATAAAAGAACGAAGACATAAGGTAAGACTTGGAATCTACTTTCAAGGAAATAACATTCTGAGTGGGATGGACAAATACAAAGACAAGTGAAATAGTTGACAGAGGGATTCATGTCTGGAGAAGTTAGCTAATGTTTCACATAGGAAATATTATTTTTGGTAGAACATAAAAGATATATTTTATCTTTTATTTTGTGTGGAAGAGGAAGTTGAATTGGATATTCTATGTAAAGGGAAGAGAACCTATGAATTATTAGGACACAGAGATAGAAATCAGTATATCTTTTTTTTTTCCTATACTTGATGCATATGAAAGTTCCCAGGCCAGTGATTGAATCCTAACTGAGCCAACACAGAGACAATGTCAAATCCTTAACCTGCTGCACCATAGCAGGAACTCCACAATTCAGCATGCCTTTAAGGTGGAAGTAACAGAAAATTTAAAGCTGAATTAAGTCATAAAATTTCTGAAATATGGAACCATTTGTGGTGCACAACCACTTTGTGAAAGGTGACTACCAACACTTGGGATCATGAAGATGTATCTGCATACAAGACTGAGAAAAAGTGAGATATCATGGTAGAAGACCAGGTTTTCAAGGCCTCTTCAGCTGAGTTCAGTGGGTCTATTGAGATCCATGGCTGGGTCCCAAGTATCAGAAATCAAACACCCATTTTCAGAAAAAAACAGAGTTTCCAACTATTATTGCTTAGTAAGATATGATAAGAAGGCAGAGAAGAGTTTAAGGTCATATTTGGGAGCAGATAAAGGACTAAAAGCCTTAGAGTACAGATAAATGAGTAGAGGTTATTAATGTAGGGAAGCCTAAGTTTGAGTCAGACAGCTCTGTGGCTTAAAGATGATGAGATAATCAATGAAGATTATCAACCACTATGCAGGTTAAAGAATATTGCTATGTAAGTGAGCAGAAGCTATGGCCACAGTGGAGATTAGAGTAATAAACCACTAAGGTGGTGCTGTATGTGATTTTTTTAATATATAGATAATTACTTTAAACAAGAGTACCCATTTGTTAAAAGTTTGTTAAATGTGCTAAGTAGAACTAAGGTTTAAAATCACATCAAACATTGAAGTGCAAGTTCTTTAAACACCGCTCCACTGTTTAGTGCTACATTTATTCAGTTGTCACTATTGATTGACCTATAAAAGACATATGTTTGTTAATTTTCAGATCTTTCACAACGTAAATATTGATATAAATAATTTGTTTTAATTTTCAAAATAATTTAAAATATCAAATAAATTGTATTTAAATCTTATCAACTGATGTTTTAAGCCATAAAAGATCTACTGTAGGTAAATTTTACTTTTGTTAGAAATAATATCATCCTTTTAAAGATATTATCAGTCTGGGAGCAAGACTTATTACTTGTTATATATCAAAGCATTTGACAAAATAAACCTGTTTATGTTACTTGTTATATACCAAAGCATTTTACAAACCAGTAATACAAAACACAGGTTTATTTTGTCATATGTATGTTAATTCTGCTAAATATGCATAGGAATTTCATACCTACATTTAAATCAGAATTTAGATCATATAGGTTTATAAAACTTCCTCTGAATTAATCAGTAAGAAAGCAAAGCAACAAATAGACAATTTAACTTTCTACCGACCACGGTAATACAAACGCTATACAATCTTTGTCTTAGTTTCAAGATCATTTCTCTATATAATGAGGGATATTAGAAAAAAATGTAGTACTTATAAATCTAACACTCTAACCACCAAACTATATAAGCAGCGATATTTTGAGAAATTGATTGATAAACACACTTGTAATAAGAGCTGAAACATTTCCTTAATCTGTAAATGATCTTACTGGCCTTATACTATTTAACTCAGCACTACATATATTATGTAATTTTTTCCATTAAATTTCTTCTTGCAGATTTGCAAACTGCCAATGCAAAAATATTTCCTCCATTTCCATTCTAATCTAAAGAGAACTCAAAGCCTCTTCCTTTCTAGAGGTATAGAGAATTATAATATACATATTTGATTTCTAAAACAAATTGTTAAATGACCTCTGGTCATGATGTAGAGGAAAAATTCAGAATTTTCCCTTTTACATATTGTGAATCATCCAAGAAACTTGGAACTAAGGAACTTGAAGATAGAAAATTAAACATAAACTTTATATTTAAAATAAAGCAGGCTAGGTAATGTCATTAGATTTAAAAGCACAGGTAAGAGTGACCAGAAGCAAGAGAAGAGCTTGCAGAGAAGTTTTGTGGAAGAGACTAGAAAGGACAGGCCACCAAGAGTGAGATCTATAACAGATCTGCAGGAGTTCCCAATGTGGCTCAGTGGAAACGAATCTGACTAGTATCCATGAGACTGCAGGTTAGATCCCTGGCCTCGCTCAGTGGGTTAAGGATCTGGCATTGCTGTGGGCTTTGGTGTGGGTCGCAGATGTTGCTCGGATCCTGCATTGCTATAGCTGTGGTGTAGGCTGGTGGCTACAGCTCTGATTCTACCCCTAGCCTGGGAACCTCCATATGCTGTGAGTGTGGCCCTGAAAAGCAAAACAAAACAAACAAACAAAAGAAATCTGCAGGGCTCGTTACAAATAAGCAAGCAAACAAGGTAACAAAAAATTTTCAGAGGTAATAAAAGACTCTGATATGGGCACTGAGCCAGAAATCAAAGCTATTTTGGGCCAAGAAAGGTTTAGAAGTTTGAGAAAGTGTGAATAAATGAATATTCTCACAAAAAAGAAATATGGGGCAGATTCAATAAGTCATTAGGGCAATAGAAAAAAATATTTTTTTTTTGTACCGTGACAATAAGCTCATAAGAAAAACAACCAACCTTCTCCCCTACCTTTATAAATGGCATTATTTTGCATTCAGCTGTTTCATAATAAACCTGTATCAATCAATAATGAATGATAGAAAGGGGATATTTTTGACATCTATTTAGAAGTACTCTGAGGAAAAACCTTGGAAAAGAATAGCAAAAACTTTTCACACTGAAAAGCATTCACTAGGAACAATGTTGCCACAGAGCAAAGAAATATTTGATCATTTTCTCATCAATTTAAATTAAAATTTTATTATACTAGGAATATATTGATGTCTATAGAAAATAAAACATAGAATTTTTTTAAAAAAACAGGAAAAAAGATTGAGCTAAACAAATAATAAAAATGTATTTTGCCCCAGCAAATTATTTTATAGATACTGGAAAACTGACTCTAAAATTTATATGGAGAGGCAAAAGACCTGGAATAGCCAAGACAAAGTTGAAGAAGAACAAAGTTGGAGGACTGACACTATCTGACATCAAGACATATAAAGCTACAGTAATAAAGACAGTGTGGCATTGGCAAGAGAATAAACAAATAGATAAAAGAAACAGAATAGACAGCCCAGAAACTGAACCACATAAATATAGCCAACTGATATTTGACAAAGGATTAAAGGCAATATAATGGAAAAATGATATTCTTTTTAACAAATATTGCCAGAACAACTGGGTATCCAAATGAAAAAAAAAAAAATCTAGCCACAGAACTTACACATCAACAAAAATCAACTCAAAATGGATCTTAGAACAAATATAAAATGCAAAACTGTAAAAATCTTAGAAGGGAGTTCTTGCTGTGGCACAGTGGGTTAAAAATTCCACTGCAATAGACCAGGTCGCTGCTGAGGTGTAGGTCCAATCTTCCACCTGGTGCAATGGGTTAAAGGATCCAGTGTTGCTAATAGCTGCAGCATAGGTCACAGCTATGGCTCAGATACAATCCCTGGCCTCAGAACTTCCATATACCACAGATGTGGCCATAAAATTAAAAAAAAAATAGAAGATAACATGGGAGAAAACCTAGATAACCCTGGGTAGGTTGAAGACTTTTAAAATAAAACACAAAGACATAATACATGAAAGAAATGATAGACAAGCTGGATTCCATTTAGATTAAAAACTCTGCAAAAGACATATCAAGACAATTAGAATATAAACAAAGAAGTGGGAGAAAAATCTTTGCAAAAGACATATCTGATATAGGACACTGCTATTCAAAATACTCACAAATATCTTAAAACTTAACATTAAGAAATGAAACAATCCAATTAAAGTATGGGCTAAATACTTTGACACTTCACCAAGGAAGATTCAGAGATGGCAATTAGGCATACGTAAAGATGCACCACATAGCTGTCATCAGGAAAATGCAAATTAAACAATGAGATGCCACTATGTATCTCTTACAGTGGCCTAAATCTGGGGAACTCTGACAACACCAAGTGCTGTGAGGCTGCAGAACAAAGGGGACTCATTCATATATGGTGAGTATATAAAATGGCACAGCCACTTCGTTATACATTTTGACAATTTCATAAAAGGCTACCCTTACCATATGACTTATGGATTGCACAATTTGGTATAAACTTCTGTCCATACCAAAACCTGCATTTGGATGTTTATAAGCAGCTTTACTTCATCATTATCAAAACTTGGAATCTACTAAGATGTTCTTCTGTAAGTGAATGGATAAGCCAACTGTGGTACATGCAGATGGTTAAAAACACTTTAAAAATTCAGTGCTAAAAAGAAATTAGCTGTCAAGCCATGTAGGCGCTTTCAATGCATATTGCTAAGTGGAAAAAATGATAGGCCTAAGAGCAGGCTTCCCAGAGAGGTGCCATTCTGGCATGCTGATTATTTTCAACTGGAAATAGTCAAGATCCAAAAGATCCACAAACAACAGCCTTTGAACTTCCATCTACTGCCTAAAAAAATTTAAGTTAAGAAGTCCATCCCAGGAAGAAAGTATCACAGTAGACAATCATTGTAAAGTGTCCAGTAAACATTTGTTTTTCAAATATTAACTCTTTCTATCTTCTGGTGAGTTACCCTTCTTTCCCTTGAAGTTTTCTTCTCCTTAGTCCTCTCTCTCTCTCTCTCTCTCTCTCTATATATATATATATACACACATATTTATGTGAATTCCCTGTGCACACATAATAAATTTAATTTCTCCTCATAATCTGCTTTACATCATTTTAATTGCCAGCCAAAAGAACTAAGAGGGAGAAAGGGGATATGTCCTTGCCTGGATAGAAGCCAATATAAAAAATCTATAAATTTTATGACTCTAACTAAGTGACATCATGGAAAAGGCAAAACTATAGAGATGGTAGAAAGATTAATGGTTTCTGGGGGAAAGGGAGAGAAATGAATAGGTGGTGCACAGATGGTTTTTAGGGCAGTGAAAATGTTCTGTGTGATATTAACATGATGGATACATGTCATTATAAATTTGTCCAAACCCAGTAAAGGTACAAAACCAAGAGTTAACTCTAAGATATACTCTTGACTGTGGGTGATGAGGATATCTCAGTGTAGGTGCATCCAATGTAATGAAGGTACTATTCTGGTGCAGTGATTTTGATAATAAAAGAGGCTATGCATGTGTGGGAGCAGGGGAGATAGAAATCTCAGTACTTCCCTTTTAATTTTATTGTAAAACTTAAAATTCTCTAAAAGACCAAGTCTTCAAAAATGTAACTTAAAGGAAACTTAATAGATTAAAAAGGGGAAAATGCCAATTTTGAAAAAGTATACCAAGTACTGAGAGAAAAAGTTAGGAGAAAAAAATATTTATAAGTAGATCAACTTCTGAAAAAATATGTAGAAATTTTTAAATCTTTGAAACAAGACTTCACAAACTATTGCTACCAAATTAAAAAAAATGTTAAGTAACTTTGATGGAAAAAAGGAAAACTTCAATATTATATTCATAAAATGAGCCTAATATTGAAAGCTCAATTCAACAAAGATTGGATCAAAAATCTATCATACTGACTAATTTTAACAAAAAGTCCTAAAAAAAAGTTAAATAAAATCCAAATTTAGCAAATAAATCTATTTTTTTATAATCCATAATAGAATAATTCCCGTGGCCCAGTGACTTTTATTCCAGTAATGTCAAAAATGGTTTAATGCTAGCTAAATGTAATATAATAATTTTCATTAACTAGAGAACGTTAACTGTATAGGTAGATAGAGAAAGTTCAAAATAGATATACATTTTTTGAGGGAGTTGCATAGAAGATAATATTTCAAACTAGAGGAAAAGTAGGACTGCTTAATAAATGGCATTGAAACAAATGGGTAAATATCTGGGGGAAAGGTATTTCCAATTTACATAAGAATAAATTGTACATGGGTGAAAAAATTAAAAAAAAAACAGAAAAGTACTTGAAAATGTGCATATTTTTATTTTATAAAGTCAAAGTAATTTACGAATATTTAGCTATTTAGCAAAACCCTTAACAGAAATATTTAGAAATATAAGTGTATTATAAAAAACAAAATAAACAAATGAACAAAAGAAAAAAAAGTCTATATTAAAAAACACAACAAATTGGGAAACTAAATGCAAATCTACACAATAAAGTATAAACTTCTCCATTTTATAACATACTCATGCAAATTCATACAAACATAGCTTAATACAAAATGAGTAAATATTTAAGCAACCATTCTGCAGGAAGTGAAATGATGATAGCTTTTAAAGAGAAAAACATTCAGACTTCCTTAAAATAGAAGCAAATTAAATATAATCTGAAGAGTAAAATGTTTTACCTACTGTTTGGCAATTATACAAAATTTTTATAACATGGTTTTAGAATGGTTGGGGATTCAGTATCACCTATTATTAGGAGTGTACTTTTCAACAGATCTTATGGAGAATAATTTAGTACTAGTAAGCAAAATTACAATATAAAAATCCTGTGATCAATAAATTTATACCTCGAAGTTCATGTATATGTGGGAAAGAGAAAATTATGTATGTTAAATGTTATTATGCATTAACACAGTAGAGTTCATAGTAACTTAAACATAGTCTATTGGTTCAGAACTGCCTAAATAAATTGTGACACATCTGTAAAACGTGTCACAATTAGTTTAGAACGTAAGCAAATTCTTTACATGGAAGTATCATCAAGATAAACTTAAAGTGAATAAAGAAAGGGGCAGTATTATATATAATATGCTACCAGTTTGGTAACAGAAGCAAATTATTTATAAAAGCATTACCTCTTTATGCCTAAAATAATTGGAAACATGTTTGTGGGGTTAAATAATAGACTGGGAGGATCAAGGAAAATTTTCACTAAAAAACCAAATACATAAATGATATATAGAGAGATATGTATATGTATATATGTTTTTAATGTTTTAGATACTCAAAATTATACCAGAGAAAACTTATTCCAATGGGTAAAAATTGTTTAAATTTTGACATAAATATTATAGCTTAAATATTATTTGCTGATTAAGAGACAAAGTAAATGCCTAAAAACACCTTACTGTTCTCACAATATTTAGTTTGGGCAATATAAGGAAATAATTTTTAAAAAGGCAGTATCTAAAAAAAAAGTGTTGTGTGGTAATATATAATTATTTGCTACTTAAACGTCATCACTTTAATTTTTATTTGTAAAACTTTTATTTGTAAAGTTACCTACATAAATACTTGAATTTTAATGAAAGAGAAAGGAAGAGGAACTATTTGTCTCCAAATTACTCCTGTATACTTCTTTGTTAATACACCAAAGTATCCAATTTATAACACCAGGAGTTATTGAAATTTCTCTATTTGACTCAACATGAACAATCAACTAGCAATCTAATCTTGATTATAAATAACCCCCATGGGACATGTGTGTGTGTGTTTGTGTGCATATCAACTTTTAAATATTAGGTCGATTTAAAGAATTTTCCTTATTCTGCCAAGGTTGTTAGTTCATTAATTTAGTACGTCATTGTATATATCTAATTGCAAAGTTTGCCATAAACGTCTCTCTCCCATGATGCTTGCAAGCATCTTCTGGGACAGGACTGTGGGCTCTGCAGCATATAGCAGAGTAAGTGGCAACAACAGTTTGTTGAATAAATACATCAATATAAAATCTACATCATAAACATGCAAATGAATGTACTTTGAATATTAAGATAATATATCAGAGAGTCTGATTGTCACTCTTCCCTTTTTTTTCCTTTCTTTTTTTTTTTTCCAGATTCAAATTCTTTCTTTTCTAACAATGTCATAGAAAGGTCTAGTACAAAATCCTTATCTCATATCATACCTATTATCCAACAAGAGGAGGCCTTAAAATTATGTATTTTCAATTACTCTATAATTACAAACATTTCATGATTGAGTTCAAACTGAGAAACATGTTACTTTCATGGATACAAAAAGTCATGGTACAATGGACTACAGTCAGTCCTGACAATTCAAGCTCTTTACAACAAAAAAGTAGTTTTTCACTTTAAGTCAAAGATGTTGAGAGGGGTAAAATATTAATTCAGGTGTTTTTCTTTTTCATTATGGTGATGATTTGTTGAGATGGAAGTTCAAAGCAGGCCAATAATTATCCCTAACAGAGATATATATGTATAGAAAACTCTGAGGCGTGAGAAAACATGAACATAGAGTTTTGGGACAAATGGAACACTTCAGCTTTACCCTCCACTTAACTCTTAAGGATCTGGATAAATACAAATAAAAATACCCATTTGCCATAGCACTTCTGCCATTCTTGTAAATCTGACTGCTCTCAGAAGCCCAGATTGCCTCATTCAGATAAACAGGCTTACTATAACTATACCTACATTATAAAAAGTTTCTAATTCTATCCTCCTCTAAGTATAAAACTATAGCACTCCAAGTATATTTCCTATTCCTGATATACTTCATTTGAAAGAAAGTGGAATTATGAAAAAGGCAGGAAATGGACTTCAAGCCAAGTTTTCTTTCATATTATTTAAAATCCCTAAAGGGCATATCAAACTATTTCACAATTTCAATAATTTAAAATATTCTTGATTTTTAAATATACAGATATTATGACACAGTATTTTCTGTTTCTTCTTTAATCCTTTAAATATAAGCCTTTAAAAATAATGAAAGTAATCATCATAAGCATTTAAACATATGCTTTAAAAAGTATTATTCTGGATCTGGTACTGTTCTGAACAATTTATGAAAATTAACTAAATTTAACAAAACTCTACAAGGTAACTCCTTGTAACTGGTTCTTGTCACCACCACTATTTCTCACCTGTCAACTGTCTCTACATCAGCTTCCTTGCTTTTGACTTGGCCATCTTCATATTCAGTCCAGGAGCCATTACCATCATTTTCAACCATAAGAAAGAATACTTGATTCTTTTCCTAGGTACTTTTTCATTTCACACAGAAAACACATGCTCTATTATTTGTGGACCAAAAGCACAATAACACAACCTTTATAAGTACAAGTTTATATGTTATTTCATATATATAATTTCATGTATTTCTTGCATTTCAACGTAAGATCATTTTTTTGTCTTTTTTTTTTTTTTTTTTTTTTTTTTAGGGCCACACCTGTGGCATATGGAAGTTCCCAGGTTAGGGGTCCAATCTGAGCTGTAGCCTCTGTCCTATACCACAGCCACAGCAACACAAGATCTGAGCCACATCTATGACCTACACCACAGTTCACAGCAACACCTGATCCTTAACCCACTGAGTGAGGCCATGGATTGAACCCGAGTCCTCATGGATACTGGTCGGGTTCTTTAACCACCGAGACATGACAGGAACTCCTCAACATCAAATCTTGAAATTCATTTTTTTTTTCGTACGATTTTTATTTTATTTTATTTTATTTTTTTAATTTTCCCACTGTACAGCAAGGGGGTCAGGTTATCCTTACATGTATACGTTACAATTACATTTTTCCCCCAGCCTTTCTTCTGTTGCAACATGAGTATCTAGACAAAGTTCTCAATGCTATTCAGCAGGATCTCCTTGTAAATCTATTCTAAGTTGTGTCTGATAAGCCCAAGCTCCCAATCCCTCCCACTCCCTCCCCCTCCCATCAGGCAGCCACAAGTCTCTTCTCCAAGTCCATGATTTTCTTTTCTAAGGAGATGTTCATTTGTGCTGGATCTTAGATTCCAGTTATAAGCGCTATCATATGGTATTTGTCTTTGTCTTTCTGGCTCATTTCACTCAGTATGAGATTCTCTAGCTCCATCCATGTTGCTGCAAATGGCATTATGTCATTCTTTTTTATGGCTGAGTAGTATTCCATTGTCTATATATACCACCTCTTCCGAATCCAATCCTCTGTTGATGGACATTTGGGTTGTTTCCATGTCCTGGCTATTGTGAATAGTGCTGCAATGAACATGCGGGTGCACGGGTCTCTTTTAAGTAGAGTTTTGTCCGGATAGATGCCCAAGAGTGGGATTGCGGGGTCATATGGAAGTTCTATGTATAGATTTCTAAGGTATCTCTAGACTGTTCTCCATAGTGGCTGTACCAGTTTACAGTCCCACCAACAGTGCAGGAGGGTTCCCTTTTCTCCACAGCCCCTCCAGCCCTTGTTATTTGTGGATTTATTAATGATGGCCATCTGACTGGTGTGAGGTGCTATCTCATGGTAGTCTTGATTTGCATTTCTTCTTATAACCAGCGATGTTGAACATTTGTTCATGTGTTTGTTGGCCATCTGTCTATCTTCTTTGGAGAAGAATGTCTATTCAGGTCTTTTGCCCATTTTTCCATTGATTGATTGGCTTTTTTGCTGCTGGGTTGTATAAGTTGTGTATATATTCTAGAGATTAAGCCCTGTTGGTTGCATCATTTGAAACTGTTTTCTCCCATTCTGTAAGTTGTCTTTTTGTTTTCTTTTGGGTTTCCTTTGCTGTGCAAAAGCTTTTCAGTTTGATGAGGTTCCCATGGGTTTATTTTTGCTCTAATTTCAATTGCTTTGGGAGACTGACCTGAGAAAATATTCATGAGGTTGATGTCAGAGAGTGTTTTGCCTGTGTTTTCTTCTAGGAGTTGGATGGTGTCCTGTCTTATATTGAAGTCTTTCAGCCATTTTGGAGTTTATTTGGTGCATGGTGTGAGGGTGTGTTTCTAGTTTCCACTGCTTTGCGTTGCAGCTGTCCAGGTTTCCCAGCAATGCTTGCTGAATAGACTTTCTTTTTCCCATTTGATGTTCTTGCCTCCCTTGTCAAAGATTAATTGACCCTAGGTGTCAGGGTTTATTTCCGCGTTCTCTCTTCTGTTCCATTGGTCTGTCTGTCTGTTTGCTACCAGTACCACACTGTCTTGATGACTCTGGCTTGTAGTATTCTTGAAGTCTGGGAGAGTTCTGCCTCCTGCTTGGTTTTTGTTTTCTCAGGATTGCTTTGGCGATTCTGGGTCTTTTGTGGTTCCGTATAAATGTTTGGATTGTTTGTTCTAGTTCTGTGAAAAATGTCCTGGGTCATTTGATAGGGATTGCATTGAATCTGTCGATTGCTTTGGGTTAGTATGGCCATTTTTACAATATTGGTTTTCCCAATCCAGGAACAGGGAATATCTTTCCATTTCTTTACATCTTCCTTGATTTCTTTGATTAAAGTTTTATAGTTCTCGGCCATATAGGTCCTTTACCTCCTTGGTCAGGTGTATTCCGAGGTATTTGATTTTGTGAGGTGCAGTTTTAAAAGGTATTGTATTTTTGTATTCCTTTTCTAATATTTCATTGCTGGTATACAGAAATGCCAGTGACTTCTGAAGGTTAATCTTATATCCCTGCTACTTTGCTGAATTTATGAATCAGTTCAAGGAGTTTTGGGGTTGAGTCCTTAGGGTTTTCTATGTAGAGTATCATGTCATCTGCATACAGTGACAGGTTGATCTCTTCTCTTCCTATATGGATGCCTTTATTTCTTTGGTTTGTCTAATTGCTGTGGCTAGGACTTCCAAAACTATGTTGAAGAGCAGTGGTGAGAGTGGGCATCCCTGTCTTGTTCCCATTTGAGTGAGAAGGCTTTCAGTTTTTCCCCATTGAGGATTATATTTGCTGTGGGTTTGTCATAAATGGCTTTGATCATATTCAGGAATGCTTCCCTCTATACCCACCTTTGGCGAGGGGCTTGATCATGAATGGATGTTGGACTTTGTCAAATGCTTTTTCTGCGTCTATTGAGATGATCATATGATTTTTGACTTTTTTTTTGGTTAATGTGGTGTATGATGCTGATTGATTTGCGTATGTTGAAACCATCCTTGTGAACCTGGGATGAACCCCACCTGGTCATGGTGTATAATTTTTTTGGTATGTTGTTGGATTCGGTTGGCTAAGATTTTGTTGAGAATTTTTGCATCTATATTCATCAATGATATTGGGCGATCGTTTTCTTTTTTGGTGGCTATCTCTGCCTGGTTTTGGAATGAGGGTGATGGTGGCATCATAGAATGTCTTTGGGAGTATTCCTTCTTCTTCAACCTTTTGAAAGAGTTTAAGGAGGATGGGCACCAATTCCTCTTTATACGTTTGATAGAATTCGCCTGTGAAGCCATCTGGTCCTGGACTTTTATTTGTAGGGAGTGATTTTATGACCTCTTCAATTTCATTTCTAGTGATCGGTCTGTTCAGTTGGTCTGTTTTCTTCTTGATTCAGTTTTTGGCAGGCTGTAAGAGTCTACAAAATTGTCCATTTCTTCCAGATTGTCAAATTTGTTGGCATCTAGTTGTTCATAGTATTCTCTTATGGTTTTTTTGTATTTCTGCTGTATCCGTTGTGATTTCTCCTTTTTCCTTTATAATTTTGGTGTTTGGGTTCTTTCTCTCCTCTTTTTAGTGAGTCTGGCCAGGGGGTTTGTCAATTGTGTTCACCTTTTCAAGGAACCAGCTCTTGGTTTGATTAATTTTCTCTATTGCTTTTTTGAGTCTCCATTTATTGATTTCTTCTTTCATCTTTATAATTTCCTTCCTTTCTGCTGACTTTAGACTTTTTTGTTCTTCTTTTTCTAGTTCGTTTAGGTGGAGGGTTAAGTTGTCCATTTGGGATCTTTCTTCTTTTTTGAACAAGGCCTGTATTGCTCTAAATGTCCCTCTGAGCACTGCTTTCGCAGCATCCCATAGATTTTGAGTGGTTGTGTCTTCATTATCATTTGTTTCAAGGTAGTTTTTCATTTCCTTCTTGATTTCCTCATTGACCCATTGGTTTTTTAGGAGCATGTTGTTTAGTCTCCATGCAGTAGTTTTTTCTCTTTCCTTTTCCCATGGTTGATTTCTAATTTCATGGCATTGTGGTCAGAGAAGATACTTGAGATAATTTCTATGCTCCTAAATTTATTGAGGTTAGCTTTGTGTCCCACTATGTGGTCGATTCTTGAGAATGTTCCATGAGCATTTGAGAAGAATGTGTATTCTGCTTTTTTTGGATGTAGTGTCCTGAAGATATCAATGAAGTCTAACTTTTCTATTGTTTCCTTTAGGATCCCTTTTGCTTTATTGGTTTTCTGTCTAGAGGATGTGTCCATTGATGTGGGGGGGTATTAAGGTCTCCTACGATGATTGTATTCTCATCAATGTCTCCCTTTATGTCTGTTAATATTTGTTGTATGTATCTGGGTGCTCCTGTATTTGGGGCATATGTTGACGATAGTAACATCCTCTCCTTGGATGGATCCCTTAATCATTAAGTAGTGTCCTTCTTTGTCTTTCTTTATGTCTTTTGTTTTAAAGTCTATTTTTTCTGATATGAGCATTGCGACTCCTGCTTTTCTGTCATGTCTATTGGCGTGAAATATTTTCCCCACCCTTCACTTTCAGTCTATATGTATCTTTTGTCCTAAGGTGAGTTTCTTGTAGGCAGCATATTGAAGGTTTTTGCCTTTTTATCCACTCAGCCACTCTGTGTCTTTTGATTGGGGCGTTCAGTCCATTGACATTTAAGGTGATAATTGATAGCTGATTATTTATTGCCATTTGAACCTCGTGTTCCAGTTGATTCTATGGTTCTCCATTCTTCCTTTCTTTCTTTCTTTTTTTTTTTTTGGTTGGATGGGTCTCCTGTTATTATCTGCTTGAAGTGTATTTTTTTTTGTTTCATTTTTTTGCAAATGCGATATTGGTTTTGACCTGTGGTTGTCCTGTTTTTAAGGATGCTCACCCCTTCCCATAATTGTGTGTTTAGCCTGATGGTCCTGTAAGTTCAAACCCTTCATTACTATATTAAAATTAAGAAGAGAAACATACAAATAACAAACCAAAAGGGTATTTACTTTCCTAAACATCCCTTGCCCACATTTTATGGTTTTGATGACTCTTTTTTATTTTTTTTCTTTTTAATTTTATTTTGTTTGAAGCATGTTCATGATTAAATCTGTATACTGGCTTATTTGAGTGACTGCTCTCTGATTGTGGTTTCCTCAGTCCTAGGTCTTCCTCTTCTTCTTTTTTTTCTTTTCTTTTCTTTTTTCTTCCCTTTCCTTCCTTTCTTTTTGGTTTAGAGAAGCCCTTTCAATATTTCCTTTAACCTGGGTTTTGTGTTGCTGTATTGTTTAAGTTTTTGTTTGTTGGAAAAAAATTTTATTTCCCCTTCTCTTTTAAATGATATTCTTGCTGGATAGAGTATTCTAGCTTGCATGTTTTTTCCTTTGAGCACTTTCAATCTCTTGCCATTCCTCCTGGCCTGTAGTGTTTTGTAGAGAAGTCAGCTGATATTCTTATGGGGGTTCCCTTGTAGGTAACATTCTGTGTTTCTCTTGCTGCCTTTAGGATCCTCTCTTTATCACTCACTTTTGCCATTTTTATTATGATGTGTCTTGGTGTGGGTCTGTTTGGGTTCAGTTTGTTTGGGGCCCTCTGTGCTTCTTGTATCTTGAACCCAGCATCCTTTAGATTTGGGAAGTTTCCAGTGATAATTTCTTCAAATATATTTTCCATCCCCTTATCTTTTTCTACTCCTTCTGGAATTCCTATTATGCGTAGATTGGCCTGCTTTATATTATCCCATAGGTCTCTTATATTGCTTTCCAGTTTTTTGATGTGGTTTTCTGTCTGTTGACCGGATTGAGTGATTTCCATGATTCTCTCTTCCATATCACTGATTCGGTCTTCTGCATTATTCATTCTGGTTTTTACTGCCCTTAGTTCCGTTTGCATCTCTGCAAATGAATGTTCAAGTTTTTCTTGGCTCCTCCTTATATGTTCTAGTTCCTTTCTGAGGGTATCGGCATTACTGTTCATATCTTCTCTTAATTCCTTCAGTATTTTCACTATTTCTCTTTTGAACTCCAGGCCTGTCAGACTGCAGAGATCTGTTTCATTGTTGACTGTTTTAGGTGAGTTTTCCTGTTGGGTTGACTGGGGGTGGTTTGTCAGCTTCTTCATCTTGCTTGTTGTTTTCTTACTCCTGAGGGAGTTGTACTCTCCGTTATCGGGCAGTGTTTGCCTTGTCCCTGCCGTGGAATATTTCCTGAGGGCTGGTGTTGTTGGTCAATCTTTTTTGAGGCAGGGTGGCTTTTCTGGAGTGTTGATGGGGCTAACAGTGTTTCTTTGAAGCAAAGAAGGACTTCCTGAGGGCAGACAGGACTGGGAGGTCCACACCACGATGGTAGCAGATTTCACTTGGTCATGCAGAGCTTGCTCTGGTGTTTTCAGGCTGTGGGGTTCTTGCAGGGGGTTGGCGGTGTTGGGCAGCTGTTCCTCAGGAGTGCAGCACCCCCTGGGGGCTGGAGCAGCTATCTGGGTCACTGAGAACCTAAGAGGCTCTTCTCTAGGGCAGCCCAACTCAGAAGGACGGCCTGAGAATGTAGGCAGATCTTTTCACAGTCTGGCCAAGCTTGTTGCAGCTTTTCTGGGCTGCAGGGGCTCTTCTAGGGGGCTGGTGGTGCTGAGCAGCTATTCATTGGGAGTGGGGCACCCCCTGCGGGCTTGGGAGGGTAGCAGGGCCACTGGAAACCCAAGAGGCTCCTCCCCAGGGCAGCCCGACTCAGAAAGACCATCTGAGATCTTTTCCCGGTTTGGCCAGGCTTGTTGCAGCTTTTCTGGGCTGTAGGGGGTCCTGCCTGGAGCTGGCAGTCCTATGCAGCTGATCCACTAGGGCACCCCCTGGGGGCTTGGGCAGGTAGCAGGGCCGTTGGAAACCGAAGAGGCTCCTCCCCGGGGCAGCCTGACTCAGAAAAACTGTCCGGGAATTAGGCAGATCTATTCATGGCCTGGCTAGGCTTGTTCTAGCTTTTCTGGGCTGCAGGCCTTTTCTCGGGGGCTGGTGGTGTTTGGTGCTACTCTGGGGAAGTGTTGCCCCTCCAAAGGGCAAGCAGCCCTGTGCAGGGACAGCCCCTGCGGTGGTAGGCTTCAGGCAATTGTTGAGGCCAGCCCTCCTGGATGCCAGGCAGCCCCAGGTTCGGCGTGAGTGTCGGGGGTGGCGGCGGTTGGGGGAGGGGATGCACTGGGAAGCACAGCTTTAAGCTAGCTAGCAGGCCTGTAAGCTTGCTGTGGCGTGGGGTGTATTCTATGGGGACCCACCCCTTCTTCTCTCCCCTCCCCAGCAGGGGCGCAGACCAGTCTCTTCTCCCAGGTTCCCTCTGATGCAGCTTTCCACTTCCCCGCCCCTAGAGTATTGCTCCCTTCCTCTGCAACAGCTTTGTTTTCTAGTCTCCCAGGCAGTCTCTGCCCCATCAAATGGTTTCTAGACCTCCCAAGCAGTTTCCGCTCCGCCCGGCCCCCCCAGCTCAGGGACTAACCTCTGGAGCTGAGGTCTCGGTGCTCAGCCCCCACCCAGGCATCCCCCGGCCCTTTCTTGGGGACCAACCTTTGGAGGTGAGGTCTTGGTGCCCAGCCCCCACCCAGGCGTCTCAATTTTTGGTGACTGTGCCCGTAGTTCAGATGTTCCGTTCGGTTCTTGATCGGCTTTTCCGTACTCCAACTTACTGCTACACTCTTCTCTGCATCTGGAGATTCCTCCGGTTCGTTTGATCTTTCCTCTGTGTAGGTGACTTTCCAGGGTGCGGGATCCCTTTCTCCTCCGCAGTTCCCTTTCAGGAGAGCCTGTGCCGCTCGGATTCACCTTCTCTCACTCTCCTCTTTTCTCCCGTTCTGCCCCGTAATGTCACGAACTTCTTGCCATTATTGGAGTTTAGGTTCTTCTGCCAGCGATTGGTTGCTGTTCTGTGCGAGTCATTTATTCTGTAGATGTGCTTTTTTTTGTTGTGTTTGTGGGAGAGGGTGAGCGTGTCCCCCTACTCCTCCGCCATCTTGTCCTCCTCCTGTTCTTTTATTCTTTTTCTCTTCCTGTTCCAAAGTCATATGGAAGTTATTCATTTTTTTAAATAGAATGATTTAATGTATGCTTTAGGTTATACAGGAATGGAATAATTACCAGATAATTTATTAGAAGAGACTTCAAAATATATATTTCCAAAAAAAAGAATGTTACTTTCATATATGCCTTTTTATACAAAGGTACATGCAAAAGAAAATGAGAAGTGTGACTTGGTAGATAGGTAGGTTCTTGCTGGAAGTATTAGCAATAATGTTTGGTTAATTTACTTTGCCACGAACTGGATGATCTTGCTAATTATTTTTGTTGTTCAGAGCAGAGGTAGTTGTAAATCAAGGAGAACAGAAAATATTTTCAATTACGTTTTTAACTTTAGTTAACTGGGACACTTAGCATGCATGTCAGATACAGAAAGTCAGAAAACATTTTATTTTCACTTTGCCAACACAATTGTGGGAGAACTAAGAGCCTTTAATAGCCTTTCGAAGAGCAAAGATGTTTCATTAATGCAATGTTGAAGGTAAAAAGTTTAAGGAAACAGGGTTTTAGACTGTCATCTCTAAATTCTTTTCTTTTTTCACTTGGAAAGCAGATGCAAGTTGCCAACTTGACATAACTGAAAGGTGTTTCCCCTGGGAAGCCATGATTTCCTATCTCCTGGGTTACATATTAGGAGATGAAAATGTTTTCTCTTTGAAATATCTTCGTAGTTTAAATTCAATGTGACATCAACTTCAAATAGCCTGAAGCAAAGCTACTTTGATTGTTTCCTTTGCTTTGAATGATCTAGTCACTTTGGAAAAGACAACTCACATCAAGGAGAATATGTTTAAAAATGAAATATTGAATAAAAAGAAATATTTTGAACAGCACAGGTTTAATTTCTAAAATAATAATCAATCTACTGACTGTCCTGGAATTAGTATTTCATTTTGACTTCCATATTATATATTATGTTTAATCACACTCTTATTATTTTATAAAGTCTAAGGTTATAGAGCATAAAATCATTCTCTCTGGTCTCAACATTCTTATAGCTAACAAAACTAAGGATTGGAAAATGTTTAAGTAATTGTCCCTGCCATAAACTTTATAAGTCACCTGGGTAACATCATTTTTAAACTAGGCTCATTCAACTACAGCATCCATTCCCAAAGATGGTCTTCAGCACCTGAATCACTGTAATGTTCCAACAATCAGAACTAAAACAGTTCTACAAATTTCAATCCCTCGTGAGTTGTATAAAGAACTACTATTACATCAAAGGCTGTGAGAACTAGACAAAGGAGGAAAATGTTGAAATAGTTTAACTCATGTTATTGCAAACTTCTTCTTTTTTCTTTTTTTTTTTTTTTTTTTTTGGCTTTCCCAAGCAAGGATCATATGGATTTCCCAGGCCAGGGGCCAGGGATCATATCTGAGCCACAGTTGTAAGCCACAGTTGCAACCTATGCCATGGATGCAGCAACAGTGGGATCATTTAACCCGTTGTGCAGGGCTAGGGATTGAATCTGTATCCTAGCACTGCAGAGATGTGGCCAATTCTGTTGCGACACATTGAGAACTCCATGTTATTACAGATTTATCTGACCATTTATCATGTATTTTCCTATGTAACAATGTGGCTATTTCTTTCAAATGACTTTGGTGAACTTTGCAATACACCACCCTAAAAGGAGGTGAGTTTCAGAGGGACAACTTCAAAAACTGTTGCCCAATATTCTCTTTGTGTGTGTGTGTGTGTGTGTGTGTGTGTGTGTGTGTGTGCGTCTAACTTCTAGTAATCTGACATTCCAAAAATACCTTGGCAGTGTACTTTGATAGTACAAGAATTACTAGGGATCTAAAAAATTCATAATATGTATCAACATGATAATTTTAATATATTGATATAGCTTCTCTGTAAATTATATAAATATTATAGTAAAAATCACAAGTTATTGTCCATGGTAATTAGTTATGGTAACATTAACTGGTTCCTTCACTTTGAAAACGTGTGGGATATTTAATTCATTACATATTTTCACTTACCAAGGGGAGGCAGAAGAAACATATTTGAATATACCAAATTAAGACTCTTTTATGATATAAATATTGATACAAAACAGTCCATTAGGATTAAGTCTTAAAACATATGACCCTTCATATCTCAAGTGGATAAAAGACTTGACAACTTATATGCTACTGATGATTTTTTTATTCATCGTGTTTTTTAAGGCACAATATGAAACATTGAAATAGCATATGCCACCATAACCTCATTATAACATTTTGGAGGTTTTCAGAAGCATTGGAGCAGGTACTTCAACATAAAATTTATGGCCATCTTTTATGGGTTAGGACTGAATGCTTTTCAGAATGACCATAGCCTGGCAATGAGGAGCTGAGACTTAATATTCCCAAGAAATATACTTAAGCATCTTTGTAAATTCAAAATTAGAAAACTTCATATCTAGGTATCACTTTGGGTTATCTCCCATTACATTGACCTCTGTGACACTGAAATTAAAAAAAAACACAGATTTTTCCTGAAACAAATGACTCCTGTAACCCTTTTGTAAAAGATCCAAAGCCATCTGTGGATATTGAAATAGGACAGCTGATATAGCTGTTGAGCAGCTGACTCAGGTATTTATTCTGGGTTGTCTGAGAAGGCAAGGCTATGGCAACAGCAAAGATTTAAGCAAAACATTCTAATAATGTGATTTGAGATGGCTCTGTGATTCTTATTGACAATGAATTTTACTTGGCTACTTGAAATAATATTTTATTTTATTTTATTTTTTTAGGGCTGCACCTATGGCATATAGAAGTTCCCAGGCTAGGGGTCAAATTAGAGCTGTAGCTTCCAGCCACAGCCATAGCAATGTGGAATCTGAGCTGGGTCTGCAACCTACACCACAGCTCACAGCAACGCAGGATCCTTAACCCACTGAGTGAGGCCAGGGACCCAAGGGCAACGTCATGGTTACTAGTTGGATTCATTTCCACTGCACCACAACGGAAATTCCAATATTTTGCCTTACAAATAAATTACAAAAATCAATTAAGATTTCTCATTAGTGACACTTAAAGGGCAGGTGTTACAATAGCACAAAAACCACTACATCAGGCAGAGTAAACTTTTGTTTCTTTAAGACTTCAGTTACATGCAAGCCATTTATCTATAGATATTCTGATAGAACAGTAAGACTTGAACTACTTGAATACTAGAATTCTCTGCTTTGGAAAAAAAATCTGTTCTCTGCTATCAATCTGTTAACTTCCTCAGTTCCCTCAAAGTTCTTTACAAAATTATTTTAGGCAAGACCTGTTCTATCATCTTATTTACACTGGAAGCTTTGTCTCTCTCTTGCAATCCTTATGTCCCATTACCCTGATTTTTTTTTCCCATTGCACTTATCAGATTCTAACATAAATTATTAATTTATCATGTTTACTATTTAAACCATTAGAATGAAAGCTCTAAGATATTTGTCAGGTTTGTTTGTTTGTTTTTTTCATGTAGACTTCAAAACTTAGAATAGCTGTGAACCTAAAGCTTCTCTAAAAGAGTAAAATCTGAATGAAAAAATAAAATACATGAAAACAAAACTTAGAATAGTGCACATGATAAGCAGTAAATAAATGTTACATAAATAAATATTATCCTCCCAATATATGGAATTTAAAAGAAATAGTTATTGAAAGTACTTATGCTAAAATAAGATAAGATTTTTACATTTTTTACATAAAATAAGATTTTACATAAAATAAGATTTTTACATTTAATAATTCTAGTTAATTCTTTTACCTGCACTGTATTTTAACAGCTTCGTGTCCAGGACATCTATATGCTGTAGTCATTATCTATAAGTCAACTTTATATATTATTTGCCTTTAAGCTTTTGAGATAATGACATTCTTGGTAATATTTTTGGATCCTGGCCCAAAGTAAGCATAGATTTTGTCACGGAGTAGGGTTCGATGAACATTTCATTTAATCCTATCTCTTTGATTAACACATTTGGTTAAATAAATCCTTTCTTCTTGGAAATATCTTTTCTTCCAGCACTTGAATGTATATAATTGGGAGAGGTATTCACTTAATTCTCAGATCACTTGTCTTTCCAATATTCTTTGATATTTATCCAGCTAATTTTCACTGGCAACTAAGAATCCTCTACTGTCTCAGTAAGCCCGACCTTGGATCATGCTTTAAACAGCTTTGTTTCTGGGATGATAAATAAGGCAGCATTTTGGGATCAGTTGGCATGTTTTATCACCTATAACCATATTTGAATAAATATCTCTTTCCTTACTGGACAGTTATTTGTTTGTGATTGAGAAGCTTTATGTTTAAAAACAGTTTATATTCAAAATTTCACAATGCCTGTTCAATGGGAATAGAAAACTTTCTTCTACTTCATGATGCTGAAAGTAAAATTTTATTTTGCCTGTTCTTACTGATGGTCACTTTTGGGGCTTCTCATTAATGCTGTTATTTTATGGCACCTGCTTACACAGATGCACATCGAACACAAATTTGATCAATTCATTTGTACATCCTTTATTAAGTACTAGCCTGGGGAAGGTACTCCACTGGCTTGTCTGTTGATTGCTCAGTAACAAACAGCTGAATCATATTACTTTATCTTAGCTGGGCCATATTACCTTTTCTAGTCTGTCTCATTTGCTTCTGTCAAGTCATATATGCTGTTTTGGGGAGTTCTTACTCCTCATAAATACCAATTTTATATTATTTAAACCTCTATTTCTCGTAATATAGACATGATGGTTCACAATTAATATAACTTTTATTCAGATCAATTTATTTTTATATTTATATGTTAATGCAAATTAAACTAGGTATTATACAATATGTTGTTTTTAAATGTACATTCATTATTTATATCTCTTTGACCAGGAAGTCACAAACATTACTGTACTATCATCTTTAATTCAAAAGATAAGTTGTTGAATGCTAAAACGAGAGTGGGTTCTGAGAGATTAATGGCTTGATTAAGTCATTTAGATCTTACTGTCTTGTGCAGGAGACATATGAAAAATTGCAACATACTGTGAAAGGCACTAAAAAGAGTATAAACCATTAAGTATTAGAAGAGTACAAAAGAAACACACATCACCTTGATAGAAGGAAACATGAAGTGGAAGTTTTCTGGAAGCGGTGGAGGTAAGGGGAGGGAGGAAATACATTTAAACTGTCCTTGAAAGATCCATCAGGATTAATCAGATGAGAACACTGTACTCTCAAGAAGAGTCAATTCAAAGTTCAGATATTAGAAAGAGCTTGCCCAGATAGTTTAAGGGACTACAAGAAATTGAGTGTGGGTGGGGGCAAGGGGAATTGAAGGAAGGTAGTCAAAAAGTACAAACCTTCAGTTGTAAGATAATTATGTACTAGAAATGTAATGTACAACATGATAAATATATATAATTAACACTGCTGCATATTATGCCTATGAAAGTTGTTAAGAAATGAAATCTTGGAGTTCCCGTCGTGGCGCAGTGGTTAACGAATCCGACTAGGAACCATGAGGTTGCAGGTTCGAGCCCTGGCCTTGCTCAGTGGATTAACGATCCGGCATTGCCGTGAGCTGTGGTGTAGGTTGCAGACCTGGCTCGGATCCCGCATTGCTGTGGCTCTGGCGTAGGCCGGTGGCTACAGCTCTGATTGGACCCCTAGCCTGGGAACCTCCATATGCCATGGGAGTGGCCCAAGAAATAGCAAAATGACAAAAAAAAAAAAAAAAAATGAAATCTTAAGAACTCTCATCACCAGGAAAAATATCCTTTTTCAATTTCTTTAATTTTGTGTCTATAGGAGATGATGGCACTAAAGTCGTGCTAATTATTTGAAGATGTATTTAAATCAAGTCATTATGCTGCACAGCTTAAATTTTATATAAAAGTTTATATATAGTTACATATATATATAGAGAGAGAGAGAGACAGTGAGAGTTGTATGTCAATTATATCTCAATAAAGCTGGATAAAAAATAAAATCTGGAGTTTGTCCAAAAAAATTTAATGAAAAAATTAAAAAATGACTGTGAATGGACCAAAATGTTTGGCAGGGCATGAATGGGAGGTGGCTACGGAACAAATGTCCAGAGGGGTTGAAAAAGTTTGATCATCACTTATCCGTATTGCTAGGTCCAAGTGTTTAAATTCATTAGGAAACTATTGGAAATGCACAGTGTGATTAAAACAGTGAGTGATCTATTCACTAAGTAACTAAGCATAAAGGTCTAGTTCTCAAGAAAGAAATCTGGGCACATGATAGATTTTCAGGAGTCATCTGTATATGGATGAGAACTAATTGTATGGTATAGAGAAAGACCAAAGAACTTAAAGAATATTGGCAGTTCTTAAGAAAATTTTGAAGAAAGAGTATAGAAAAGAAAGAGATAGGAAAACTGTGAGTGGAGATTGTCAAAAAATGCAGGAAAAGACCATTTCTCAAAGTTCTGTGGCAGACAGTTATCATCACATCCTTTTTCCTGGTTAGCCAAATCTGCTCTTCTGTATAGGTATCAAGATGACAGCAGATTCCAGAATGGCTCTCCCAGACCCAATGGAATATCTGGATTCACTTGATTTCAAGCAGTGATAATCATACTGATCTAGTTTGTGAAAGATCATGTGGAGGTAATCCTTGAAAGCCTTGAAACCTCGTGGTAACTGTTTGGATCTAGTTACTAGAAAATGTGTGTCTTTTGAAAAATGGAGGGCTGCACAAGAGATGAGCTTCTTTTGTGCCACTGTTTCCTGTCTTCCTGTTTTAGTTTCTTCTGTTGGGAAATGATGCCTGGAGAATTTGCATTTTTACAACCAAAAGCCGTACAAATAAATCTGCTTCATATCCAGATATTGTTGACTACTGAAGTCCACTCTGGAGCAGCCTTCCTCCAGATTTATTTTTACATACGACAATTTTAAAAAATGACAAACTCAGAGGCATGCAACCATAAACAAATATTTACCAGGTATCTGGGTTTCCACTTGGTGATTCTCTTCATCTTGGCTTGGTTCATGTGCCAGGGGATTGTCTGTGTTTTGACCTTGTATTATCTTGGCTGGTATTTAATCCACATCCATATTCAGATTTTGTCAATAGATCCAAAAGTATACTTCCAAGTATTTACTTTTCCCTAGTTTAATATCCAGCATGGGTCATGCACTGTAGTTGCTATATCTCTGTGGTATCCTTTAATTTGAAAAGATTTCTCAACTTTACTTTGTTTTCTTTCACTTTAAGATTCGTAGTCCAGGAGTACAGAAGAATACAGGCCATTATTATGTAGGGTGTATGTAAATTTTTTTATCTTTTTTTCTTATTTTACCCATGATTAAATTTAGCTTATGCGTTTTTGACAGGAACATCCCAGGTGTCATGTTATTTTTGCTCAGTGCATTGTAATATGAGTCACAAGAAATCACTTCCTACCAACAGGGGGGATGCTTATGTTGATCATTTGGGTAAAGTGTGTGAACCAGAAGTTTCTAATGCAAATCTACTCTCAGTTAGTAAATTGTGGGGAAACGTTTTGAGAATGTGTAAAGAATCTATTCCCTTGGAATTTTTTTAAACAAAAATTATCAAACCTATCTATCCAAAGACATAAGAACTGAGAACAAGTCAAATATTGAATGCAATATTGAGGATGCTGCTCTAGTAATTCTACTGGGAATTGCTAAAAGATTAAGACATTTTATTGGAATTATCAATCCAAAGATTGGGAAGATGGACTATTTACATTTTTGCTCACATACTGAACTGGTTGAGAGGTACCTTCAATGGTGTTTATTTGAAGCTGTGGCTCCTGTGAGCTGAGCAATTATGGAAAAGATCCCAAAGCAGTAATGAAGAGAATAATCTGAAGTGGGCCCATAAGTAAAATGCCGGCAGCATGCACAGATGCAGCCAAAATCAAGAAGAAGTAGGCCAAGGAGTCATCATACACAGCATCAAAATCATTTGCCATATAATTAGTGTGTTCGTGGTGGAAAAGAACACTGGACTTCTTTCATGATCATGATATTTTCTATGGATATTATATCACTTTTTTATTGCACAGGGTCATCAATTTTGCAAAAGTCAGAGATTAATGTGTTTTATTATGGTCTGTGTCAATTATAGGAAAGGGCAGAAGCTCTTCCATTTTCAGTTTGTATCAGGATACAAAGTGTTTTTCTCTCTGACGGTAGCATATGTTGTGCACAATTCCTCATGTTGATTTTAGGATCGATGCTAATTTTATTTCTAAAGAATAATTACACATTTCCCTGAAAGTAAGAAGCCATCCTAAGCACCAAGTATACAAGATTTCCCAAGAAGCATTAAGGGCCCATTGTATTGGTGATCATGATGCAGTGAAGTTACTTGACCAGTTTCAGTTACTTATTCCAGCATTGTGGAGGCATTTGGATATAAATGTGAGGAATTTGCAAAGTTGGATCCACTACAATTTGATATTATCCAGAAAATTATGTCTCAGACCAAAAATGACAAAAAGTGTTAAAGAAAGTACTGCCCGAGAGGTCTAGATTCTATCGGTATCAGAATGGCAATCCATAGGTCTAATATAAAGGGAACATAGGATTGCCATAGATGAGAGGTAGAGAGAGAGAGAGAGAGAGTGACAGGGTCAAATTCTGGGAATTTTAATAAAGAAATGTGTTAAATTATGTAAGAGTGAAGATAGAAGCTATATATTTGAATTTTAGTGAGCTCTGTTCACATGTCATATAGAACACCAAACTTCCTAAGTTGGTATCTCTCCTCCCCTCTCTTTCTCATTATGTCTCTCCCTCTCTCCATAGATACGCTTTGCTTTGTTTGTTTCTCTTGACTCAATTTCTTCTGCCTATTCTTTACATGTGTCTGTTGTGAGAGAGTGATTGCATGTCAAGTTGATTATACCATTACTGCTCTCGACCTTATTTCCATGAGTATGATTATTATTGATGCACTGACTATTCCCAGGTCTCTTACTCCAACTCAGATATTCCTAATAACAGCTGCATCTATAGACACAACTGCTTATAAAGCATCATTTAAATGACTCAGTTCCAAATATGGCCCAGGAACTTTCATTCCTAACTTTCTTTTCTTGAATTTTTTTAAGTATAGTTGATTTACAATGTTGTGTTAATTTCCACTGTACAGCAAAGTGATTCACTTATACCTATACACATATCCATTCACATATGAGTTATCACAGAATATGGAGTAGATGTCACAGAATATATAGCAGGTCCCCGTTACTTAGTTCTTTCTATTTGCCATAATACCACAATTCAACTCAGGGTCACAGGGTCATGTCCACTGGCATTGTCATAGCTCTCGGCCAAACATGTCACAGCTGCACTTAGGTAGTGCATCATTGTGGATTAGAGCACAGAATCTGCCACCAAAATTCTTTTTTCTAACTATGTAAACTTGGGCAAATTAGTAATCACTCTGTGCCTTAATTCCCATATTTGCCAAATTGATATTAAAATGGAACTCAGCAGAGTGTTTTTATGTAGCTTTAATAATTGTGTGTGTGTATAATATGATACAATATAAGTAGTATACAAATGTCAGCTATAGTTGTGTACTGATACCATCTATCAAATATCTCATTGTTATTTCCCAATATTCTATTATTTTGCAAATATTACTGAAAAAATTTTCTGTTTCTGCCATTTCATAGCCCTTTCCATACATTACAGAATGTGATTTTACTAAAATAGAAATAGGATTATATTGCTTCTAAATAAAATCCTTTAGTGTTTTTATATTTTATTATCTAGTTCATTTGGGTTTTACCGAATGCCCATCTTATAAGAACTATTTTAGCTGCTCTTGATTATTTTCATCATTTGAATTTAACTTGACTGTGAAAGTATATTTATTTCTATTTTATTGTAATTTTGTTGTGTATAGATTAATATTGACAGAACTGTCATTATAAAGTTGAGTTTCCAAGACATTGCACAATATTTGTTAAAAAAATTACATTATGTCCCCTAGCTGCATCTAATTGTTTCACTTCCAAATCCATCCACTTAGATTGTAAAATCTTTTAGCCTTTTGTTTACTTTTGAAAAACAAAGCAGTCGATCTTCTTACTAATTTATCTTCATGCTAGTAATAGTTTCTCAGGCTTGGCTCTTGTTCACTTAAAATATTAAATTATATTATCCAGAAATAATACAATTTATTGATGTATTTACCTCCTTATTTTCTAATGCCTTGTCAGATTTTATTGGCTCAACTAGATATTCTGCTCCCAAGATTTTCCAATATAATATATTGTATTTGGTAAATACATCAGGTTATCTTCCTTGAAGATTGGAATTACTACCAGTTGTGAAGGGTAGAAACTATACTGATTTTTTGAAAAAGAGATTGAGAGTTGAAACTTCTTAGTCTAATGTTGCCCTATGTGTCTATTTTTGCTTTTGCTGCTTCTGCTTTTGGTGCCTTATCTAAAAATCATTGCCAAGTCCAAAGTCACAAAGCTTTTCCTCTATGCTTTCTTGTAGAGGTTTTACAGTGTTAGGTCTTATATTTAAGTTTTTAATCCATTTTGTGTTGACGTTTGTGTATGATCTAAGGTAAGAGTGCAATTTCATTTTTTATATGTAAGTATCCAATTTTCTCAGCTTTATTTACTGGCATGACTGTCCTTTCCCTATACTGAACCTTCAGGACATTACACTAAGTGAGATAAGCTAGATTCAAAGAGATACATACCACATGATCTCAATTATACATGTAATCACAATAGTCATACTCAGAAGCAGAGGGTAGAATGGTGATCACAAGACACTGTGGGGAGGGGTGGAGGGGGACATGTTGGTCAAAGGTACAAATTTTCACTTAGGGAAGATCAATAAGGTCTAGAGATCTAATGTACAACAATGTGACTATACAAAACTGTTACAATATTGGATTGTGTATTTGTTATTTGCTAAAAGGGTGGATCTTAAGTGTTCTCACCCTGGCCTCACCCAAAAAGGAAAATGGTAACTATATAAAGTGATAGTTATGTTAATTAGCTTGACTTTGTTAATTACTACACATTTTATGCATAAATCAAAATATCAACTTGTATACAGTAAACATATATAATTTTAATTTGTTGATTATACTTCAATAAAGCTGGAAAAATAATACAAAACATGCCATTTGAGGGAGTAAACTTGTATGAAGATATCACATAATACTCAGTTTAAAGAAATGAGTTTGCTTCTTGATTCTGTCTGGAATCAGAAATGATCTATTACCAACTCACTTAAACTCTTTGAGACACAATGTCATCATCTGAAATATGAGCAAATTATCCAATGGAATCAATATCATGTACAGAACCATCACTAAATATTTTTATGAACCCCTGTGTTTTAAATTACATAGCTGTAGCTGCTGTACTTAACACTGATAAAGAAAACAGTCCCTAACACTCCAGAACTTGTCTGGTGCTTACAGGTGCTTAAAGGTAGAGCTCAGTGTTATGAAAAATTGGTTTGATGCTCACAGCTGGACCATAATGTTATCCTGGTGACATAAACAATCTCGCAGAACATACCAACATCAGGTCATTTTGAGTAAATGATAAATGAGACAAAACAAGGTCACCACAAAACTCAGGAAATATCAAATTTCCCTCTCTCTCTGTAAAATAAGTGACAGCTGCTTCCTCACCTAGTTCGCCCTTCCCATAACTAAGATTTGTTGAGATACTCAATCACACAGTTGTCCCACTTCCTGACAGCATCCAATTATGAGCCAAACCTGATTTCCTTGGACCCTCCCAAGAATTACCCAAAGTGCATTCTTGTAATAAGTCTAATACTGTCATGCTGAGAAGACCCACAGTTCCCTATGAGTTTTTCTTTCAGACAAAGAGTAATAAATCTAACTTGTTCAACTATAGGTGTGTTCCTGGTAGATTTTGTCTGGAGGTCTTCACAACTAACGTTTGTCCAATTTAAACAATCCCGTCTCTGCAATGAAAGCCATTTGAAATCTAAATCGGTGGTTATATAAGTTCTTCCTTACGATTCTTTTTATTCATAAGATTCATGATATTCTGAAATGTTTCTAATATTCTGAATTTACATCTCTCTCCTTAGAGATTGAATTTATGATACTTCATGAAAATAAATCTTTTGGTAGTATATTTATAGGAGATTTTTTTTACATGTTTTAAATAATATCCCAATTAAGTCTTCACCTACAGGCCTCTTTGATTATTTTAATATTGCATTTAATTATATTAATTCATTTCAGGAAATAATGTGACAATGGTTTATTTAGCTTATCTGTCTAATTTTACTAAATCTAATTTTATTGATTTTGAAATGTTTAAAACATGACATTTCTTTTTCTTCTTTGCGATGTTATGATAATAGGAAATTATATTGTTTTAGTCCTGAAATAAATATTTGAAAAATACTTCATTTCTAGGCACTGAAAAGCATTTTTTGTGCTTTCGTTGTTTCTTTACAGAGCACTATCTGACTGTATCAGATAATTTCTGTCTATATGCTCCCATATGTCTTTTATGCTAGAGTTTCATGAGGTGTTTTTGTTCATACTGACAATACTAAATTTGACCAATTTACTCTTTCCTCATGACTGAATAAAGAAATTTCAAAAATAATGTGATGCAATCATCAATAAAAGTCATTGCCGCATCTTTAAAACTTCAACTTTATGTGGTGCTGTTTTGACGGTGACTTTCCTTAAGTAGTCAGTATCGAAATTCTTTCATCATATAAGCAGTAAGTATTTTCTAGGAATAATGGAGTAGAAATTAGAGAGTCATTAGTTCTATTATCAAAGTATACATGTGCAATATATATACCATATTTGGCCATACTGATTTGCTTTTGACCTGAAAACATCAATTTTTCCCAGAGTTATTTGAAGTATAATGATGCGAAACAAAACAACAACAAATAAATGTCATTCTAAAAAGCCTAAAAAGTAGTTCTCTTTGTGTCTTAGAGGGTAAAGAACCCAGTGGATGTGAGTTCGATCCCTAGCCTTGTTCAGTGGGTTAAGGCTCCAGCATTGCCTCAAGCTGTGGCATAGGTTGCAGGTGTGTCTTGGATACGGCATTGCCTTGGCCGTGCTATGGCTCTGAGCAGACTTCAGCTGCAGCTCTGATTTGACCCCTGACCTGGGAAGATCCCTATGCTTCAGGCGTGGCTCTAAAAAGGAAAAATGAATAAGTAAATAAACAAAAATAAAGGCCTAAAAAGTGAAACAGTTTCTCAGGTAGTAATGTTTATGTTTGAAATTCAGAGATGAAATGTTTGATTGATTTTTTATGGAATAATGATTTGATTTTTTATGGATAACACATGGAGCTGTGGAAGAGAAATGTCACAGTAAAACTCTGATAAAAGTCCATGTATGAGTACCGTAAGCAACTTTCATACCATGGACCTGAGCTAAAGAACAGAAAACCCAGCCATGAGTCACTCTACTTTTGATGTGGAACAACAAGTGCAATTAAATGAATGAGAAAATGTTCTATTTAGTTAAGAGAATGATTTATTCCACCTTATTCGACCATTGAATAAATCATATATTTATATACATTCACATAAATTTTAAAATTTATATTTTATTTAATGACCAAAATAAGGTAGATTATATTATTCTGCCTAGCATACTAAATAGAACCATGCTTATCAATTTACTGTATATACATATGTGTATTATCTACATATATGTATTGTATATTACATATATGGACATTATATATAATACTTATGAGAAGAAGTAATATTGTTGTAATCAATCATCTACAAATGCAAATTACCAAAGAATGGTAAAAATTCTTGCTTTCATTCAAAATTCAAATTCTTCCTTGAAACCTGTTACATCCAGCTTACAGAAATATCTCTTTGCATAAACTTGAAAACACTTTAGTCCATTTTAGACCTTACATGAGTTTTGTAAATAAAACTAATAAAACTCATACTATACTAATAAAATAAAAATGCCAGTTTGATACCTAAACTTATGGGATTTTACCATTATATTTTAAATTTTTTTTTAAATTTTATGGAGTTCCCACTGTGGCACAGTGAAATGAATCCTACTAGGAACCATGAGGTTGCAGGTTCCATCCCTGGAGCTGTTCAGTGGTTTAAGGATCTGGTTTTGCTGTAAGCTGTGGTGTAGGTCACAGATGCAGCTTGGATCCTGAGTTGCTGTGGCTCTGATTAGACCCCTAGCCTGGGAACCTCCGTATGCTGCTGGTGTAGCCCTAGAAAAGACCAAAAAAAAAAATTACAATATATTTAATGATCCAAATTTCATTGCAGTTGAGTTTGTTTCCAGTGTTTTGGTCCATCATATACTACCAAATGTCAATTTTTGTCTTAAAGACTGATTCCTAGAAAAAGATTGGAGAATGTTCCATGTGCACTTGAGAAGAATATATATTCTGACTTTTTTGGGTGTAATGTCCTGAAAATTACTATTAAGTCTAACTTTTCTATTGTGTCCTTTAGGATTTCTGTTGACATACACCCACATGTTCATTGCAGAACTATTCACAATAGCCAAGACATGGAAACAACCCAAATGTCCATTGACAGATGACTGGATTAGGAAGATGTGGTATATATACACAATGGAATACTACTCAGCCATAAAAAAGAACAAAATAATGCCATTTGCAGCAACATGGCTGGAACTAGAGACTCTCATACTGAGTGAAGTAAGTCAGAAAGAGAAAGACACATACCATATGATATCACATATCTGGAATCTAATACAAGGCACAAATGAACCTTTCCACAGAAAAGAAAATCATGGACTTGGAGAATAGACTTGTGGTTGTCAAGAGGGAGGGAGATGGAGTGGGATATATTGGGAGCTTGGGGTTAATAGATGAAAGCTATTGCTTTTGGAATGGATTAGCAATGAGATCCTGCTGTGTAGCCCTGAGAACTATGTCTATTCAGTTATGATGGGGTATGATAATGGGAGAAAAAAGAATACATACATGTAAGTGTAAAGGGGTCACCATGCTGCACAATAGGAAAAAAAAATTGTATTGGGAAATAACAATTTAAAAAAAAGTTTTTGACTCATAAAGAAAACAATATTAATATATTAAATAAAGAATCCACTAAATATTTTTTAAAGTAGTAAGAGGGAGATACTAAAGGAGATACTTAAAAAAGGACACAGATTAATTTACAGGCAGTGCCCTAGGCTCCTGTCTGGTGGAAACTCACCAGGCTACCCTCCCTTCTTGAGTTTCTCTTGTGTGTATTGTTGTTGCTAGTTGTATTTCTTCTGTGTATACCCCTCTCTTCCTTATTCAGAGCAGATATTTCAGGAAAACAAGTAGGATTTCCTTTCTCAGTTTCTTTTTTTTCCTGTCTTTGACTTTGGCTGCCAGATTCATTTGCTTTCTTCTCAAATCTACCACTCTCTCATTGTGTGAAACTCTAAATTCAAATTTTTAGGAAAGACAATTTGACTTGTTCCTTCCAATATATGGATTAGTAAGGTCTCCTTTAGCTTTAGAAAAAAAAAAAAGAAAAAGAAAAAGGATGTATTGACTACCTTAGGCAACAACATGGATGCATGTAATGATTCTAAAGACGAAATTAATCACAGGTGGGGCAGAAACAAATCCAGAATGTGATTACCAAATAATACATCCCCAAAGGCAAAGGTAATAGATGGAGCTACCTCTTGCCTTACATCTTTGCCCATGATGAGTTTTACCAAAGAAAGTAAACTTTCTTGAATCTTTTGATACTCAATTTGTTCAGTATTACATATACTTTGAGAAACAGATGGTATTTCTTTGTGAGTCATCAGCTAACATTATTTTACATGGATTTTGAAAATAATTTTTGCATATTAGTTTTGTTTATTTTCACATCCCTGCATATTTACATTATTATACATTTTTTCATAGCTTCATTGTGAGTCCTGTTTAATCTATCTTTTTAAAACATTTAATCTAGATTAATTTCACCATTGATACATAAATAAATCTTCTAGATATTTTATATTAAGTAGATGATATTTTAAAATTATTTTAAAATGTTATTCATTTCCTGATCATTTCAACACCTATTGCAAATTCATTAGGAGAAAGAAATGTCTATAATAAATTACAACAAACTCAGTAACATAAATATTTATTTTATCTCAGTCTGTTGGCCAAAAATTTATATATGACATGGCTGCATTATGATCTCTCATAAGGCTGAAGCTGAGGTGTCAGCCCAGAGTGAGATCTCATCTGAAGACTTGACTGATGATTTCTGAGCTCCCTCAGTAGTTGCAAAAATTCAATTAATTAAGTATTGTTAAACAAGAAGAGTTTGATTTCATTTCCTTGATAGAAAGTCCCTCCAGGAGTTCCGTCTTGGCTCAGTGGTTAACAAATCCGAATAGGAACTAGAGGTTGTGGGTTCAATCCCTGGCCTCCCTCAGTGGGTTAAGGATCCCCTGTTGCTATGGCTATGGCCTAGGCCGGCAGCTACATCTCTGATTAAACCCCTAGCTTGGGAACATCCATATGCCATGGGTGTGGCCCTAGAAAAGACCAAAAAAAAGTCCCTTCAAAATGGTAGCTTGTTTCATCAAAGCATAGAGACTGAAATATATTAAGAGTTTACTGGAAAGAGAGAAATCAAAAACTTATAATCAAAGCACAGAAGAAGCACCTCATTACATTTGCTACATTCTATTGGTTATGAGCATGTCACTAAGCCATCTTACATTAAAGGGGAAGGTATTAGACAAGGACCTGACAATACAGGATCATGTAGGGTGTTATCTTAGAATATTGCATTCAACAGAGTTTTCAATAACAATGCTAATTTGTTCATGACACTATGCTTATTGAAAACTGAGGTAAGATTATTTCTCTGTCAGTTTTAGCATCTTATTAGTAGCAGATAGTTTAAATGTTCTCAGCGTAAAAAGGACAATTTTTTTAAAAATATGTGATAATGAAAACAACTTACATAAATAATTCAAACAAAAAATGAGAAAAGGACTTCAAAAAACATTTCTCTAAAGAAGATGTGCAAGTGGCCAATAAAGTGACAATGCAAGGAAAGGGCTTAATTTTATTTTTTTCAGCCTTATTGAGGCAAAATGACAAATAAAAATTTTATTTATTAAGGTGTTCAATTTAATATTTTGACGTACAAAAAACACTGTGAAATAACCACCACAATCCAGCTAAATTTTCATTATCTGTCACCATCTTAGCATTTTGCCAAATTTTCTAGGGAAAATTTATGAATCTAGAGAGTCATAGATACAGAAATTTTTTTTAGTTGTCACAAAAGTGCCTCTTCATAAAGTCATAATATTTACCTGGAAAATAAGTCATTTTTGCATACATTTATAAAATATTTCACATGTTTAAAGAAATGATAATATTGAAGATATGAAGTTGAAAGAGAATATTATTGTGTTCAAACATACTCTGGTTGTAAGAATATTTGGTAACAGTAGCTAGAATGTTATAAATCTACAGAAATTTTGCCATAACTATTTTTTGTAAATACTTGTCTTGATCATTAAGTTGAAGAAAATTTAGTTCAGTGATTTATAATATTCACGATTTTAACCTCCCTCCCAAAGAGTCTGCCATTCATTAGGTAATCAGAGATTCTTCTTAAATAAATCAGCCTAGTTTTGCCTTCTGGAAGCTCTGAGTATTACTATTTCTATCTTTAAATTATCAGAAAATTATATTTTTCTTTTCTCTTTATTCATTTAGCATTCAATAAATATGTATTGATGCCTTCTACATACCATACATGGGATAAGCACTGGGTGTACAGCAAAAACCAAGAAAAATATGATCCTTCACATAGAATTCTTTGCATTCAGTTAAAAGAATTATGATTTTCTGGTTCTAAAGCACTGTGTATTGGATTTGATGCTCATAGAGTTAATTAAACATTTTTTTTTGGTCCTTCTGTTCTTTTAGGGCTGCATCCATAGGATATGGAGGTTCCCAGGCTAGGGGTCCAGTGGGATCTGTAGCTTCTGGCCTACACCAGAGCTAGAGCAACGCAGGATCTGAGCTGTGTCTGCAACCTACACTACAGCTAATAGCAATGCCAGATCCTTAACCCACTGAGTGAGGTCAGGGATAGAATCCACATCCTCATGGATTCTAGTCAGGTTTGTTAATTACTGAACCACAATGGGAAATTCTTAATTATACATTTTTGAAACAACCAATTATGTGCACACTGTTTGCAAAATACATTCTTTCAAAATACTAAAATTAAAGAAAACTTGATCTTTGTTATATTTGAGGGAATTTATCATATACCATATTTACATAAATCATATTAAAAGTCTCCACATGATGACAAATAAGAGAAAAAATAACTCTGTAAACATATCCCATATAACTAATTTCACACGTAAGCCAAAAAAATAAATGGTGCCAAAGATAAATCACAGGTCATTGAACTTCTATATGTTAAAATACTCAAACAGAATTTCATGGTTAGATTGAACAGATAAGTAATTACATGTAGAAATAAAACTATGCAAGAAAGTGTCTCTGCTGCTTCCATATTTCTTGGTATAAGTCAGCTAACAGTAGAAAGACTAACATATGACAATGACAATTTGGAATCTAAACATAAAAATGTGAAATGGAAGAGGTTATTATCCTAGGCTATAATTAGTGTCGTAATTGCTTTTGCTAGAAGCATTTTTTTCAATCATTACGGCATTTTTGACAAAATGTCAATAACCTTGGCTCAATTAGCTACACAAAGTGTGACTCAATGCATTTGTGTTGTGGAAATGTGTTATATAAAGTGCAGAGATAGTTCAGGAAGATAGTAACTGAATTTTGAGATGTAATTGTCTGGTGTTTAAACTGTTCAGTAAAGTTGTCTTACATGCTCTGGAGCAGAGCCATTGTAGAACATTCCAACTATTACTTTCAATTTAGACCATCAGTTTTGGTCCATTTACCAAGTGGTAAAATCAGAGCAATTGATTCTTCTGAATCTCTGCCAGTTATACCCCATCTAGCTCCTCAGTCCATGTGCATTCAACTGAATGTTATTTTTGGACTTCAACAAGAACTGCTCTACCATCAATTGAATAGGCATACATTTAGAATGAGGTTCATAATCTGAAGGGCTGAAATCACTCACTTGGGTAAGAAGTGACCCTTTGATAAATTACAGATAGAATCCAATCTAATAAAGGCCATTAGGGGATGTAACACTTTGTAAGAAGATCATTTTTTACTCTTGCATTACATCCTATAGAAGGATTATTTGCAGATGTGAATGATGTCTTTTCAGTAATAAATGTTTCTCTATCAATTTATGATCATCTATTTCATATCGATATTGTGTTTTCTAAGTAGCACAAGTACATACTAAATTTATTATAATCTTTGTATCTTGTTAAGTAATTATGATGATCTGTGGCATAATTTGCAAATGGTTTGAGGGGTAGCTTATATAGAATATCAGGTAAGATTTAAACTTAATATACCATAGCAATTATTTTTCTCTTCAGAACCAGACGCTATTGGCCAAAAAATTTTACATTATTCTTAAAAGAATTCAAGTGACATTTTTAAACATTGTGTTCCAATAACGTGACAGTTTAGTCAGTGCAATGTATATGTATATTTAAGTACATATATTCATATACATTTACTATATTCTATATGTATATTCACACATTTATCAAATAAAAATAAGAAAAAAGGAAAGGTAAAGAATGTAAGACTAAAGCAACTTATTATAGCTTACCAATTATTATTCACTGGACTTGATATTTTATTTACTTTTTAGAATAACTTTATGCTTTAATAGTAAAATTTTTAAGAATGCAGAAAATATAAATGAACATGTAAATTAATAATTAATGTATGCCTTATCATAATTGTCAGTTATTTAGATATGAATCCCGTCTGTCCTTCTATACCACTGTTAGGAGGGAATGTTTCATAAATATCCATGTTTCTGCACATTAGAGCTTTCTAAGCAAAGACTATATAAACATATATTAACCTAATTCACCAAAGATACAACATCTACACAGAAACTGCAAGTGGAGCTGCTTCTGTGACTTTGAAATTGTCCACTCTCATCTACCATGATCAGTTTTTGGGGACTCATTCTAGTAAATTGAGTGGAGACAGCAATGGGATCACTACCCCTTGCATCTTTTAGATCTTTATTGCTGATGCTAATATTACTTTTATGCTATATCCCTGGAATGAAAGATGACACTACCCCTCTCACCAGAACATTATAAATAATCTTGGCAAACAGAATAACTTCCAAGTCCTACCACAGAACAAAGTCAGTATTCCAAAGTTGTTTTTTTCTGGGCTTATTTAATATTTCTACTCCATTATTCTCTATTCTTAGAATTTTGGTGACCAGCTAGAGGAGAGGAAAGAGAGGAGAAGAAAAGAGGGAAAACATACTATAAGGAATGTAAAAGGAAATTTCACTGTCAATACTTCAGACAATAGTAATAGAAAAATAATATAATTTCATGCATTTTTTTTGTCATTTGGGTAGAAAATCTATATGAAATTGAATCAATGTAACCTCCTCTCAAATTACCAATGGCATTTTTCACAGAACTGGGACAAAAAAGGTTAAAATTTCTGTGGAAACAAAAGAGACCTCAAATATCCAAAGAAATCTTGAAAAAGAAAAAGAGAACTGGTGGAATAAGGCTCTCAGACTTTGGACTATACTACAAAACTACAGTAATCAAAACAATATCGTATTGGCACAGAAACATAGATCAATGGAATATGACAGAAAGCCTAGAGATAAACCCATGCACATATGTTCAACTAATCTATGACAAAGGAGTGAAGCATATAACAATTGAAAAAGACAAACAACTCTCACTTTATGAGGTAGTTTAAAGAATTTTATTGAAGAAATTTTCATCAGAGAAATGATCTTATTGTTATTTTTATATCTATTAATATGGTGAATTTTTAATGGATTTAGAAAAAAAGGAATGTAAAGAGAAGCCCCTTCTCAATTAACTTCGAAGAAATCATAGACTAGAAAATAATAGTGAATTCTCAATAAAGTAATTGATTCTAGGATATCCCAGTAATAGGATATCAATTCATACTAAAATAATTGGTGAAAAATTATTTGAAAGAGGTCTGTAGAGCATTCATAACAACTACATTTATTTATCAAAAATAGGTAGTACTTTTATAATAAAGAGTTTTCACAGAAACTGCCTAAACCAAATGATTTGATTCAGAAAAATGACAATATATACCTATTTAATTTCGCAATGGAAATAAACTACACTAGCTCTATTGTTTTTTTTTTTTTTTTAAGTTGAATAAAATTGAGTGGAAGCAATTAGATAAATCCCAGTAATAGGAATACTAGTAAACAAGTAGCCCAGATTATTTCAATATATAAATGGGCTGAAAAACAGAACAAGAATAGGAAAATGCTTCTATTAAAGAGATTAAAGAAACATAAAATCACAATGCTGTATGTTATTCTTGATTGGACTTTGTTTTGTGTGTACCTTTAATCTGTGAAGGGCTTGACAATTAGGTAAATTTGTGTATTTTAAATTAGATAATGTTATCATACCAATGATAAATATTGGGATATGATAATGGTATTGTGGTTATAAAGGATAAAGTCATTGTTCTTAGGAATTACATGTAAAGATTTGGGGGTAAGGGTCCATGCAAGTTACAACTTAATATTAAGTCATTTAGAGAATAAAACATATGTATATCTTTGTGTGGAAAGGGAGAGAGAACAAATGAGGAAATTCATTAAGAGGTAAATAGTATATTATAAAACCACAAGCTTAGATCAATGCTTAAAATTTTCCTAACATTTTACTTCTCTCCTATTTTCCCTCATTATTTGCCTTATGGATTTTCATTCTTCTCTTCTTTCATTATTTGCCTTACGGATTTTTTTTTCTCCTTTGCTGAGATAGCTGTTCCCCCCTTCTCCAAAAGCTGTTATCCTTAAGTAAATTCAAACTGTTTGACTTTGTCCTATCAAAATTTTTGTAAATTGATTTGTAGTTACATGTAAATGTATGGTAAAATTCAAACTTCAGAAAACATTTTCCTGTCTTATAGTAGCAACAATAAAGCTCTAAAACTGGTCTATTTTTAGTCCTCTTTATGCAATAGGATGTTAGCTTCCCATCACGCTTGAATATCCTTCATAGTGGGTGGTATTTAGTTAGAAGTCAGGCCAGAGAATAAGCCTCAAAGAATATGTGTTTATACAAACATTTTATATATTACTACATTCAAGAATATATACTACCGTGTAGTGTTCATAAATATATGCCACCATAAAACATACCTTTTATGGGAACAAAGCAAATGGAAGATTTTAATTCTACATTTGTCCTTATGCACTTTTTTTTTCAAGACCAGCAGCAAGTATTATTTACTACCTTCACTTATTTGTCTTCCTTCCTCCTTTGTATACACATAGCCCTGACTATGTTCATGCTACCATTTTTTAAGTTTTTATTTTTTCTGCTATAGTTGATTTACATTGTTCTGTCAATTTCTGCTGTATAGCAAAGTGACCCAGTCATATGAATATATATATATATATATATATACATATATACACACACACATACACATTCTTTTTCTCACATTATCCTCCATCGTGTTCCATCACAAGTAACTAGATATAGTTCCCTGTGCTACACAGCAAGATCTCATTTCTTATCCACTCCAAATGCAATAGTTTGCATCTACTATCACCAAATTCCCATTCCATCCCACTCCCTCCCCTACCCCTTGGCAACCACAAGTCTTGGAAACCACTATGAATTTGTTTCTTTTCTGTAGAAAGGTACACTTATACCAAATATTATATTCCAGATATAAGTGATACATATGGTATTTGTCTTTCTCTTTCTGACTTTTCACTTAATATGAGAGTCTCTAGTCCTATATGGAAAGTAAATGCTCTGATGTTATTGATAGGAAGCTGGTAGGTTGTGCTTCCAAATCACAGGCAATAGTGTCATACAGCAGCAGCTTTAAACTTCAATTAGGAGACATTTTATGTTTAAAGGTGTTATCTTCAATCTAGGTAATGAGAAAACTGATTAGTTATGGAAAATTTTTTACACTGTATAAAAAATTTAGATAAGGGGAATTGAATATTTGCAAAAAAAGTCTTAGGTGAGAAGAATTGAAAACAATTGAGTAAAAGCTATTAGAGCCGTGAATCCATTTTTTATTGCTCTTTAAAAAGTGCTACACACTTAGAATCTTTAAAAAAAATACAAATTTATTAATAGGGTTTCCAAGAGTAAATATTCCAGGCATTGGTTAGCCAGATCCTTTTCTCAAGTTCTCTTCAGAATGAAGTCATCATATCAGATGAGGGTTAAAATTTCATTTGGAGCCCAGGCTCATTTCTATACTTATATGGCTGTTGGCAGAATATATTCCCTTGCATGCATCTGTGGAACTTCTAGATGCTGTGTACTCAAGGCCAGGGTAAACTTAAGTAAAAGCTGCAGTGTGTAGCAGTTCATATTACCTCTTTGACCTCATTTACTACTCATTTCCAAACTCAATGCATTCCTGATGCTTCAGCTGGCTACCTTGAGTTTTCTGGGGTGGGGGAGTGGGGGACTCTCTAGTGGAATCCACATTTCTATTCTTTCTGGAAAGCCCTCTCTCCAGATACCAAAATGGCTTTTGCAAAGAGAAATAATTAAATATATTAAAAGAGCTACATGGTAAGATTTATAGTCATTAAAGTTGTATTTAAAATATATTGCAATGACAACAAATAACCAAAGAGAAAATCACAATGCTATAATGTTTTAGAAAAAAAAAATCCTCTTTACATAATCAAGATGAGAATAAACCGTTTGTTCAAAAGAATTGAAAATAATCATAGTTTGGCATGAAGTGATTATTTTAAGTGTACCTGTAGTGAATGTATTTTTCTTTGCTCAAATTTTAAAATTATGATCATTTTGTAAAGGAAAACAAAGTAAGATCTTTATAAATAAAAAGAAAATAAAAATAGACATCCATGAGCTCCAGGTCAAAGTAAAAGGAGAAAAGCTGTATCCAATTTAATAACATCAAACTAAAAGAAATGTCTCTAGAAATATCTCTGAATGTTGTGAACAGACTCAAATTCCTAAATAATCACCATGTTTTTGAAAATATAAATGTAGTTATCCTTGGAGTTCCCGTCATGGCTCAGTGGTTAATGAATCCAACTGGGAACCATGAGGTTGCGGGTTCGATCCCTGGCCTCTCTCAGTGTTGCTGTGTGCTGTGGTGTAGGTCACAGATGCGACTCAGCTCCTGAGTTGCTGTGGCTCAGGAGTAGGCCTGCGGCTAAAGCTCCAATTGGGCCCCTAGCCTGGGAACCTCCATATGCTGCGGGTGTGGCCCTAGAAAGACCAAAAAAAAAAAAAAAAAAAGAAAGGAAAAAAAGTAGTTATCCAGCAACATTCATCTTTTTAAAACAGTCATAGATCCTGGTGAATCACGTAAACATTTTTTAAGTTAACAGCTTCCTGGAGTTTTCTTGTCATTCAGTGGGTTAAGGATCAGTGTTGTCAGTGTGGTGGCTTGGGTCACTTCTGTTTCACAGGTTTGACCTCTGGCCTAGGAACTTATTAATTCATGGGTACAGCAAAAAAAGAAAGAAAGAGAGAGACAGAAAGGAAGAAAGAAAGAGAGAGAGAGACGAAAGAAAGAAAGAAAGAAAGAAAGAAAGAAAGAAAGAAAGAAAGAAAGAAAGAAAGAAAGAAAGAAAGAAAGAAAGAAAAAAGAAGTTAACAGCTTCTGTTATTTGAACCTCTGCACAGCTCTTGTGTTCCTTCGGGTTTCCATGGACACTCCCTTAACCAGCACCTTCAAGCAGAAGGGGATTTGCAAAGCTCATATCACTGGAGTACTCAGAGATCCCAGTTTGCTTCACATCCTACACTCATCTTTTCTTTTTTTGGCTGCACCTGCAGCTTATGAAAGTTCCTAGGCCAGAGGTTGAATCAGAGCTACAGCTGCCAGCCAATGCCACAGCCGCAGCAATGCAGGATCAAAACTGCTACTGAGACCTACTCCACAGCTCACCGCAATGCCGGATATCTGACCCACTTAGCAAAGCCAGGGATAGAACCATCATCCTCATGGATAATAGCCAGGTTCATTTCTGCTGTGCCACAATGGGTACTCCCCTACCAACATCTTTAAAGAGAGAATTTTTTTCCAGCTGTCCTCACATTACCTATTTTAAGGGTGATATTTATTTCTTGGGATAATTCTGACTGAAACAGAATATCACCCGGCTAGAAAGTTTCACAAAAATGAAAATTTCCTTTTACAGAAAAAAAAAAAAAAAGACTCCCTGCTCTCTAAAAAAAGAATCTAGCTAGAAAGTCACAAAATCAACTTATCTGTGAACAAAAATCTTTTAAATGCCCAAGTAGATATTATGGAAACATAAATTCTCTGTTATCTCCAAATCAAGATCATTACATGAAGCAAAAGTAAAGTGGAACATTTTTTTTAGATTCTGCATATAAGTGATATTATGTAATATGTTTTTATTTTTCTGACTTAATATAGTAGTCTCTAGGTCCATCTATGTTGCTGCAAGTGACATTATTTCAATCTTTTTATGGTTGAGTAATATTCCAGTGTATGTGTATAATACATCTTTATCCATTCTTCTGTTGATGGACACTTAGTTTTCTTCCACTTCTCGGGTATTGTGTATATTGGGTATATTGTGTATATTGGGTACATGTATCTTTTCACAATAGAGATTTTCAAAACAGAAACAGGCTCCAAAATAATAGAAAACAAACTTAAGTTACCAAAGAAGAAGGAGGGAAGGATAAATTAAGAGTATGAAATTAACAGATATGCATAGTATATATAAACTAAACAGTAAGGACTTACCATATGGCACAAGGAACTCTATCCAATACTTTGCAATAATCTATATTTATATTGGAAAAGAATTAGAAAAAAGAACATAGGGAGTCCCTGTTAAAGCTCAGCAGGTTAAGGACCTCCACATAGTCTCTGTGATAATGGGAGTTTGATCCCTGGCCTCAATCAGTTGGTTAAGGATCTGATATTCCTGGCAAGTTGTTGAGTAGGTGCAGAAGCAGCTGGGATCCAGTGTTGCCATGGCTGTAGTGTAGGCCTGAAGCTACAGCTCTGATTCAACCCCTAGTCTGGGAACTTCCATATGCCACAGGTGTGGCAGTGAAAAGAAAATAAAAGAAAATAGAAAAAGAAAAAAAATTCTACACACACACATATATTTGGTCATTTGAACCTCCAAACTCAATCTTTGTATTTAAGTATCAGAAAATACTAGATAATAATAGATTACTATATCTCAGTGTTTCTACTTAACTATCTATATGAAATAGGAATCTAGAATATTTTTTCTATAGAGAATTTGGGAAATCCCAGAAAAAAAGCATTTCATATACTTACAATTGCATTTAAAACAATCCTAGCATCCCATCCAAGTGATCACACTTCAGTAAATAACATGCATACACACAATGTTGCCAATTAATTTTTTTTGCTTGAATTTAATAGTACAAAGTCAGGATGTCATGTGTTTGAGAAAAGACTTCAATATTGGAGGAATCAAAACAAATAACCAAACAAAAAGAGCTGGGAGTGTCAAGGGATTTGAGGAAACAGACAATTCAGGAATGAAATAAAATTTTAAAAGAAAAAGCAAGAAATATTCTCAGTGAATTAAAAAAAAAATTCTAGCTACACAACTAGAACAATATATGCTGTAAAGGGAAATAAGAAAAAGCCATTAAAAATATGTACTTATAGATTCTTCATGATATGGAAGATAAATACAGAAAATTTCTCAGAAAATGTAATAAAAATTAAAAAATAGAAAGTACTGAAAAAAGATAAAACAAGTAAGGGATATGATAGAATGGCTAACATCCAAACTATGGAGGTTGAAAATGGGATATCAAAGAGATGAAAATAATAAAATAAATTCCTTTTAAGTGCTTAGACTACATCTCAGTGTCTATATATCTGTTGGAAGATTTGAATAAATTAAAAAATAAAAGCATAAAATATCTACAAAAAAGGATATTATAAAATTCATGAAAAGTTTGTTACAGTGCAAAAGAAAAAACTTCTGGATCGGCTGTGAACAAAATTTACATATTTGTAATAAGGGAATCTCCTTTGATTATTGCATTATCGAGGGTAGCACTATAATAATACTAGTGCACTTGGTAATGATCAACATCAATAAACTATGAAATAGTCATAAAACATACCTTTCAAAAAATGGATGAATACCAAAAGGAAAAGTAAAAGGATGTAGGAGTAATTGTTTCAGAGAAGCCAAGTTGGAAAGTAGAATGTGATCAGTGAAGACATAGCTATTTTTGTAACTCTTTAATGACATGTAATGTTTATAGTATGTGTACTTATTAATTTGGTGACCAATTAAGAAACAATCTTATAAAGTGTTAGCACAAGTTCATGTGCCTGACTCACAGTGAGGCGAAACAAACTGAGTCATCAGGGTTTGGGGTAGAGAAAGTTTTATTGCAGGCCTTGCAAGGAGATGGGTGGCTTGTGCCTCCCTGCCCCCAAAAGCCTGAACTTCCCTAAAGGTTTTTGTAAAACATTTTTAAAAGCCAGGTGAAGGAGGGAGATTGCAGGGTAAGTGACAAGAATTTTCTGATTGATTGGCTGATGGTGAGTAACAGAGCAATGTCCCTGGGGTTAACCTTATCAGTCCTTACACTCCAGGAGGCCTGGGGACTAGTGCTCATGATCATCAAGTAGTTAACATCTTCCACTTGTTGATGGTGGGGGTTCATATCTGAAAAACAACTCAGGAAATGTGCATCAGATACAGTTATCTAGGCACTTCAGAGTGGAACTAACACAAAGGATATGGGGAAAGAGCCTGTACCTAGGAAGGCCCCACAGTGTCCTGCCCAGTTACAATAGCATGAATATCGGGGATGAATATTATTTTAGAAAGGCCATTTGTGAGTTATCTTTTTTTTTAGTAGCATAAATCTCTTCACAATCATTCCTGAACTCCTGTCATGTGTTTGCCATCATGCTAAGATTTGCAGATAGAAAGATAAACAAGCCAGAGTGAATTAGATTTCTGTTAGCCTCAAACATAATCCTTCTCTTGATTGTGGTTTGCTCATTTTATGGCCATCTGTTGTTTTTCTTACTTTGGATTTGTAGCTCTCCATTAAGAGACACTATTTATCACTAAACACCTTGTCTTGAGCATAAGATTTTTGCAGATTTGACAAGGAGTAGATACTAGTCAATCCAGCAACTTGATTTTCAAGAGATAAATCTGTGGCCATGATCACTGAGTAGATACTAGTCAATCCAGCAACTTGATTTTCAAGAGATAAATCTGTGGCCATGATCACTAAAGTGAAAAGATTAAGGATATACAGATACTTATCACTGAGAGCACCTTTGAGCTTAACATGGAAAAACATGAATTTGCCTAGTCAGAGTAGGCAATTCTTGTTAGAATAGACCATATGAAAATATGAGTAAATGTACTTGTAACAGTGATGTCAAATGGACCCCTACATTTAAAAAATAAAATCATTTTTAATATATAATATTTAAATATTCTACTTAAGGATGTAGAATATTCATAATTTATATTGGTAATAATATTTAAAAAACATGTACTCGTGATTGCATACAATTGTTCTAAGAGATTTATTTGATATGCCTAGTTTATGACATTCAAGTATGGCAAAAATTCCTCATTGACATTTCCTACAGATATTTTAAAGTAGATTTCAGGTACTCTGATCAAAAAAAAAAAAAATAGTTACTATGTGTGGAAAATGAGGCAGAATAATAACTCAGGTAGTCAGTGTAGGAGCATGAACTTCCATGCACTCTTTGATATGGCTATTGATTAACATTTGTGGTTTAAGGGCTCCACAGAGTAATATGCCCAGAGGCCTTATTTATCATAGGAAGTGTACCTATGCCCACATGGACCTTAATCTCTAACCCACTCCTCAACTGATAGAAAAGGAATGAGAGGAATGGTGACTCAGTCTAAGGGAAGATAAGGACAAAAAAACCCATAAGACTTATGTGACATTTACACCCCTAAGACCACTAATGGACAAGGATGGATATAGGTGACTGGGCAAGGCCAATGGGAGAAAACCACATCTTTCTGGACCCCACATTAGTACCTCCATCTTTAAGCAATAAAAACCCCTATAGGACAACAGAGAACAGGTGTTCTTCTCTCCCCTTTCAAAAGTCTTGGGACCTTTATGCTTTCCTGTAATAAAGACTTTGCTTGCTTGCTTCCTGTGTGTTAGCAAAATTCATTCTTCAGCTGCATGAACAAGAACCCGGATTCTGGTAACATAGTTCTGACATCAAAAAGATATGTTAGTTAGCTTGATTGTAGTAATGTTTTCATATGCATATTTATATTGTCATATTGTACACCTTAAACACATCCAACTCTTATTTATAAATAAAAAGTTAATTTAGAAATATTTTTAAATTAGCACTAGAAACTGAAAATCAAATAGAAGTTATTATTTAAAACACGATTTTAGGGACCAGGTTCTAATCACGTAACACTAGCTCTAAATCTACAAAACCTTGAAGATATAATTTGATTCAGAGTTGTCAAAATTGTGTAAATATTTATTCTTTCACACCATAGGATCTACTGTTTATGTCACCAGGTGTGTGTCTTGGTCTTCATCCATGTTTGAGAAATTAATCATTCATGCTCTATTGTTTTTTTTTCTATTTTGTTCTTTTATACTTTTCCTTCCTTAAGTCTACTAATTAAAACGCTCAAGATTTTATTAATACTCATCTGTATAGCAATGGACTGTAATTTACACCCCTCCATACTCTCACACATACAATTACTATCTGAGGCTAAGAAGGACATTAGACATTTGTTCTCAAACACAGTCTGTACTTGCCAAACTATTTACAATACACATATTAATTTGAAAACCTACATATGTAAAAAATTACAAAAATCATAATTGCAATTTCCAAATGCACTCTCCTCCTCATTTATTCTTCTCTGTGTAAGTGTCAAAGAAAATGCCTCTTCCCCCACTGAATTGAATTTTCTGAAAAGAAAAATATTTTCCTAAAGCACTAATGATGAACTTTTGTTTGTTCACTCAATTGGTTGTGATTTTTACATTGTTATTTTGCCTCTTTCTCATTGTCATCACAGTCCTTAATCTCTCCTCCTCTATTGAGTCCCATTAGTCATCTCTGGGCTGTCTTGAATCACCTTCATGACTCAAGCATTCTACCCTTCACTTGAGACATCAGTTCTCTCTTTACCAAGCTTGTTCATCCCTGTTGCTTGCTGCTATAGTCCTTATGTTGCACCTCCACCTTTCATACCTGAAAAGTCAACTTTGAGATGAAAACATGAAAAATGAGATGACTGAGTTTGGTAAGCCTGAAGTTTGATAGTGCCCTTTGCTAATCTCCAACTTTCCTCCCAGCAATGTTTCATGTACACTCAAATAGGCTGCATTCTCTCTGCTTAGTTACTTCATTTTTTTCTCTCTCTGTAGCCATGATTCTCATGTTAGCTTAATCAAGTTATGACTCATATAGGTCATGGCAAACAGAATGGAAGCTGGTCTGAGGTAATTATACACCTACATCTCCTTTTGTCTACTATATCATATCTTAAAGTCTTATAATTTTATATTAATGAGATCAAATAAGTTAATCATCATATACTTAAAAACTCACTGAAGATATGTGTTGTTAAGGAAAGAGAACATTTGTGGGAATAAACTTCATTGTGCTTACTGTTCACAAAGCTTGTGAAGGGGACAGGAGTGAATGCAACTGGGCTCTTATAATCACTAAGAGATAAAACATAACACTCCATATTTTTATCTTTCAAAATACTACTTACAGGACAATGCCTACATTAATTTTACTCCATACTGCTTTTCTATAATCATCAGTGAAAAATGTTAACTTCTTTACTTCTTCTCATGTTCCAAGTGGCATCATACAACTATAATACAAATTATATGGCATCATAATAATCAGCTTAATCAACCTAAAAATGTTTATGAGACAAATGCATTTGGCAAAAAGGGATACTGTTGTAACTGTGGACTATAAAATTTCATTTTTTACCGAGTTCTGCTTTCTTTAAGTGCATTTTCCCATTCCTATGTATCCTAAAGTCACAAGATTAACAGTAAAAAGTAAATTTAACCATTTCAGAGATTTATTCAAATACCCCCAAACCTTCTCATTTCTTAAAGGCCAAAATCCAAGCCACACTTTTGGCATTCTAAGCACCTAAAATAGTGTATAATTATTCCTTAAAGCCCCTGCTTATGGCAATCCAGATATTTTTAATGACAACGGTTAATGAAGGAAGGGAAGTCACAAATGGGATTTACATTTCAACTTTTAAGTCTGTATGCTTTTTCTCTACACTAATAGCCACTGTGCCATTCAAAAATTAGCTTGAATGTAACCTTTAACATGGCTGATCTTTATCCTCAATCTACCTCCTGACATAGCCTCATAATTGCTGAAACTGCACCTCATAGGTTAGAGCAGATACAAGAATTTGAGGTGCCATTTCTTGATTTTAAAGCAAGCTTTGGGTCAAATGTATTTAATAGCTTCACCTTTCAAGAAGACTTTTTCTTTTTTTCTTTCATGGATTAAATAAGGGAGCTGACCTTATTCATATAATAAAATGTCATCCTGTCACATAAGCTTGCAAACACTCCAAAACAAGCTCATTAGCAAATAACAATGCCAAAAGAGTAGCTTTTTAATGTCAGTAAATACATCTTACATCCTTCTGATAATTTGTGAAAAGCAGTGTAATTATCAAGTCTATACTTTTCTATACTTTTAGTGAAAGAAAAAAAATCTGTAAAACTTTAAAAGTTATATTTAAAACTGAAACAAATCAATGATTTTTCTTTCTCCCAGTATGAAAGATTTTTAATGAGATTCTAAACCTTAAGTGACTTATTCACACAATACTGGGCTGATATATAGGAATTAAAAGGTGGTAAAAAGCTTGCAATTGATAGTGCCTCTGATTCTAATCCTATGTTTTCAAATTACCTGAGGAATAATCTTTGTACTCAAGGATGTATACACAACACACACACAAACACACAATTTTAGGACAGGAAATTTGAATTAAAAAAATAACCATTGTCCAAACAGCATCTATTGTGTGCACTAGTGACATTGAACTGCTTCTTAACTATGTCAATGAGTAACTGCTGAACTTACCAGGGCAATAGTCCAGTTCAGCATATACCCCAAATATCTGCACACTGCAGTTTTTTTAGGTTATGGGTAACCTATTCACATTTTTTAAAAATTACAGTTATCAAAGTAGACTGGTGAATATAGTTGTAAAAATAATTTGAAGTCTTCCTAAATTAAGCCATATTTCAGCAACATTTCAGAATGAAATGAAGTAACTAGAGACGATTGGAGAAAATATTCCATAAATAAGGAAATGTACCATACAGACAGGAGGCCATGGCATGATATAATATGTGAAGTAAGAACCTATGGCCCGGAGTTCCCGTCGTGGTGCAGTGGTTAACGAATCTGACTAGGAACCATGAGGTTGCAGGTTCGATCCCTGCCCTTGCTCAGTGGGTTAACGATCCGGCGTTGCCGTGAGCTGTGGTGTGGGTCGCAGATGCGGCTCGGATCCCACGTTGCTGTGGCTCTGGTGTAGGCCTGTAGCTACAGCTCCAATTCGACCCCTAGCTTGGAACCTCCATAGGCCCAAGAAATGACAAAAAGACAAAAAAAGAAAAAAAAAAAGAATCCATGGCCCTTTTTATAGTCACTTATTTGAAAGACTCTATCATTCTAGACTTAGATAATTAAAAATAGTCATTATTTCTATACATTTTAGGAGTTAGATATTTTTTCCTAAGATTTTGAAGAGTATGAAAAATAAACCCCACAGCAAAGTACCACAAAAATGATAGATACCACTAACTATATTTGTGAAATACTACACTATTTTATTTTTCATCTATTTTTCTAACATACGGTTTTATAAATCATTTTGAAATAATCATATATTTGGATGTGTACTAAAAGACATTGTTGACATTATTTTAATTTTATCAAAATTTTAGAAAATAAAATATTTATAAATTATAATTACTTTATTTTAATTGAATGAAATTAAAAAATAGAACAGGATCTGTGAAAGCTAATATGCCAAGCTGTATGTAACATGTACATTATGAACATTTTGTTTTCATCTTTGGAATTTTTCAAGGGGGAATGCTATAAATATAGATAGCTTGCAGAAAATCAACTTAAGATAACTATACAATAAATATATGGTAATCAAAAGAGTATGTTACTAGAATAAAAACACACACATAGACAAATGGAACAGAATGGACAGCCCAGAAACGAAGCTTCATATGTATATCAATGAATATTTGAATAGGAAGCCAAGAATACCCACTAGGATAACAGTTTCTTCAATAAATGGCATTGAGAAAACTGCATTATCACATGGGAAAAGTAGAATTGGATCCCTATATTAACTTACAATAATTAACTCAAAATGCATTAAAGGCTTAACCATAAGACCCAAAACCATAAAACTCTTAGAATATAGAGAAAAAAAATTATTGACAGTGACCTTGGCAAAGATTTTTAAAATATGACACAAAAATATACTAGTCATGTTGTTAACCCACTGAGCCACAGCCAGAACTCCAAAATAGTCTGATTTTAAAAATGGGCAGATAAACCAAATAGACATTTCTCGACAGGAAATGGACAATTGGTAAATAGGCACATGAAAAGATGTTCAATATCACTAATTATTAAAGAAATGCAAATCCAAACCACAGTGAGGTAATACTTCAGACCTGTTAGAATTACTCTTAATCCAGAGAGGGAGAAAGAGAGAGAGCAAGTGTTTGTGAGGGTATGGAGAAAAGGGAACACTCCTTGTCCATTGCTGAAGGAAATGTAAACTTGTCAGCCATTATGGAAATCAGCATGAAGGTTCCTCAAAAAATTAAAAACAGTACTGTCATATGATCTAGCAATCCTATTTGCGGGTATATATTCAAAGAAAATAAAATAAAGATCTCAGAGATAATCTGAATTCCCATATTTATTAAAGCATTATTCACAAGAGCCAAGATATGAAAATAATCTAAGTACTTAATCTATAGATAAACAGGTAAACACACATACAGACATATATATATATATATATATAAAATGTGATATTCAACCATGAGAAAGGAGAAAATTCTGCAATCTGTGACAACATGGATGGACTTTAAATGAATTAGGCTAAGTGAAATAAATCAAACTGAGAAAGACAGATACTTTATTTCTCGCTTATGTGTGGAATCTACAAAAGCCAAACACATAGAAACAGAGTAATTGTCAGGAGATGGGGATTGAGGGAAACGGAGAGATTTTGGTCAGTTTTCAAACTTCCAGCTGTAAGATGAAGAAGATCCAAGGATCTAATACACAGCAGTGTAACTACAGTTTAAAATGCTATATATTTAAAAGTTGCTGAGAATAGATTTCACATGTTCTTGTCACACAGAAAAGAAAAATGATAGTTATGTGAGATAATGAAGAGATTAGCTAACTGCACTGTGATAATTATTTCAGAATACACAAATGTTTTTAATGAACACTGGGCATCATAAACTTAGGCAGTGTTTAATAATTGTATGTCAATAAGCTAGATAAAATTTAAGATAAGATTTTCTTATCTCACAACTTTACTAAACTTGATAATTACTCCCACAGTAACAAATATTGATAGTCACACTATATTGCTGTTTCCATTACCTTTTCTACTAGAATTGAGGCACAAAGAAAGTCTATATTAGGTTCTTTCCTGTCCAGGGTATCTCATCATTGTAAAAATGAAATTAGTTCCTTTATCTAACTTCTTTGCAAAATTGAATTTTCCAGAAGTAATTGAGTATAAGATAAATGTATTAATCCACAGCTTCCACTAATATAAATTTAATGCACATTTACTAATGCAAGAAAACCCTAATCTTTATAAAAGAAAAATAACTATTTACTTAAACAAAGAAATCAATTTCCCAGTAAAGAAGTTAAGTCACGATGAGGAAATAGAAAGCAATAAAATTTCTGGTCAATAAAATCTGGTGGTCACTATATCTTTTGCTTTGTACCAGTGTCTAAACACCAGTTTCTGCTGGCTCACAATGTATTCTTGGCAATTTTACAGAGTGCAGCTTGTGGAAGTTCCCAGGTGAGGGATCAAACCCAAGCCACAGCAATGATCCCAGGCCAATGAAGTGACAAGGCTGGATCTTTAACCTGCTGTTCCACAAGGAAGCTCCAACTGAACTTTATTCTTAACCAAAGAAGAAAAGTTACTACTTTAGTAGAAACTGTAAGAACTTGTCCTATGCATAGTCTGCACAATTCTAATTTTTCAAATCTGCCTTGTTTTGTCTGTCACAAGCATAGCTTTTCCTTTCCTATAGAAATATTTTTCTTCAATTTTTGTAATTTCATTTTTAAGAAATTTAAAATTGGCATTAGCATCTATTTCACTTTGTATGAATCATTAAATTTCAATGATTTATACAAATTTTGTATACAAATTTATACAAATTTTAATGTTTCTATGCTTTAGTCTCCAATATTTCTATGGTATAATTCAAATTGATTATCAACACACTTCTTTTTCATTATACATCTAAATAATTAAAACATGTCCTTTTAAATATTTCTTAAATACAACAATAATTATATTATTTAATAATTACCAAAAAGTTACTCTAAGGGAACATTGTCCTCAATTAACCACAAGATCTGAATAGTAGAGGCAAATTTATTTTAGGTAAGGTTATAGGAAATCTACCTATACTACAGATTCTATCCAGCCAGAAAATATTTTTCTCTGATATTCAAATTGTAACATTAAAGAAATTCAGTAACTAACTTTTTAAGGGTGAATTTAACCTGTAAGTATTTGATTTATGAAAAAAAGTATAATTGAGTAGATTATTTTGCTTTCAAAATTCAAGCATATTAAAGTAGGAGCTGAAAGGTCTATATTTTCTCAGGGTCAAGAAAATCACCTTAAGTTTAAGAGCAAAGATCTCAAGAGATATAGATTTAATGAGTAATATGATGATAGCAAATTGACATTAAAAAATGGTAAATTTATACTCTTTGCAACAGTGGGTTTCACTTTGAAACCTAAAAGTAAAGATAAAGCAAGAAATTGTATAAAAAACAAACTGTTCTAATCAAATATACTTGCAGCATTAATAACTCATCCAAAAGTTTAGAGGACCTATTCTGAAGAGAAAACAGTATTTCCTTCCCTTCCATAGAGTTTTTAGTGCTTCTGGAGAGCCAGGTGCTATGATTACATCTACTGTTCATGCACGCGAGACACTCTCTTAGCTCCTGCTGTTGAAACAAAATCTCACAGACCAAGTGACTTAACAGAAATATGTTTCCTTACAGTTCCTGGGGCTATATGTCTAATATCAAGTTTCCAGTATGGTCACTTTCTGGAGCAGCCTCACCTTCTGGTTGTAGACAGTCACTTTCTCATTCTTTTTTTTTTTTGCTTTTTTTTTGCTTTTTTTTAGTGCCGCACCCATGGCATGTAGAGGTTTCCAGGCTAAAGGTCGAATGGGAGCCTATGCCACAGCCATGATAACATCAGATCTGAGCCACATCTGATATCTACGCTATAATTCATGGCAATGTCAAATCTTTAACCCATGGAGAGAGGCCAGGGATCAAACCCACAGCCTCATGATTCCTTGTTGGATTCATTTCCACAGTGCCACAATGGGAACTCCACTTTCTCATTCTATTCTCTTATGGCAGGAAGAGGGAGAAGAGAGAAAGAAAGAGCAGTGAGATTTGAGGTATCTCCTGTTTAAAAAGGGTGCTAATCTCATCATGAAGGCCTCACTCTCACAACCTCATCTAAACCTATTTATCTCTCAATGGTCCCATCTCCAAATTCCACCAATTCCTTCAACATATGAATGGAGGGGATATACTGACATTCATTAAAGTTAAAACATTAACTTTCTTAATTTTCACAACAATCTAATGTGTGGAGGAAATTTTTTTCTCACCTTATAGGTCAGAAAAATCAGGTATAGAGATTTTCACTTGGCTAGCCATACAGTTAGAAAGTAGGAGATTTATACTAGAACTCAGGCAGTTATATGTCAAGAGCCTATGCTCAAATTATTGTCATATTACCATTTAATGACCCAAGTACTGTTAATATAAAATTAAATAAGAATGGCTATGAAATTGGCAAATATTTATATATATGTATATGTGTATATATATATATATATATATAATGAATTTTGACTATATTTCTTTTTTTTGTCTTTTTTGTTGTTGTTGTTGCTATTTCTTGGACCGCTCCCGCGGCATATGGAGGTTCCCAGGATAGGGGTCTAATCGGAGCTGCAGCCACCGGCCTACGCCAGAGCCACAGCAACGCGGGATCCGAGCCGCGTCTGCAACCTACACCACAGCTCACGGCAACGCCGGATCGTTAACCCACTGAGCGAGGGCAGGGACCGAACCCGCAACCTCATGGTTCCTAGTCGGATTCGTTAACCACTGCGCCATGACGGGAACTCCTTGACTATATTTCTTAAATATCTTCAGTCACTGATGGAAGTCCAAATTTTAAAATTTGTTTTTAACTCTAAATTGGATAAGCTGTGTAATTTTGATGGGTATAAGTAGACATGATCTTTGAACATCTATATTAATACCTCTGGATTTGGCATATTAAGAGCTATAATTAGTAAGAATTTGAATTAAGTACAAAAACAAATGTTTCAGTTATCCAGGGTAAATAAAAATATTTGGGAGTTCCCATTCTGGCTCAGCAGTAAGGAACCTGACCAGTATCTATGAGGACACAGGTTCAATCCCAGTCCTAGATATGTGGGATAAGGATCAGGCATTGCTGTGAGCTGCAGTGTAGGTCACAGATGCATAGGCCAGCAGCTGCAGCTCCAATTTGAGCCCTAGTCTGGAAACTTCCATATGCTGCAGGTATGCCCCCCCCCACAAAAAAAGGCAAAATAAATAAAAATTAAAATTAAAATAGGAATTCCTATTGTGGCACAGCAGAAACAAATCCAACCAGGAGCCATGAGGTTGCAGTTTTGATCCCTGGCCTTGCGCAGTGGGTTAAGGATCCAGCATTGTCATGAGCTGTGGTGTAGGCTGCAGATGCAGCTTGGATCTGATGTTGCTATTGGATGCGGCAGAGGCCAATAGCTGTAGCTCTGATTGGACCTCCAGCCTGGGAACCTCCTAAAGGTGTTTTTAGGGTGTGGCCCTAAAAAAAAAAAAGCAAAAAAATAAAATAAAATAAAATAAAATAAAATAAAATACAAATAAAATATCCAAACTGGTTTCACTTCTTGGTTAATGGAGTACCTGGCGGAAGATCAATGTCTCATTCTATAAAATGGTAAAAAACAGGTAAAATAGAGAAATCATATCTGAAAGTAATGAATTCCTGTTAAAGCAGAGAGAGAGTAAAACTCCAGAGAAAGAGGGAATTCAGAGAGGTGAGCTGGATTATGCAGCCACTTTTTCCCTGGGGGCATGTGCTGATTCAGGCAGGATGCTGGGCATGTTGTAAGGCTCTATGAAAACACTTATAGAGAACTGCCTTGAGAACATGTGCATCAGGAGAGAATTCAATATAACTGATGATAGAAACCTGGGGGCCCTCAAACACATTTCCCCTCAGGAGGTTTGCTTATTAATGGGTGTCTGTGGAGCAGGAGTACAAAAACTTATGTTCAAAGACTGCAAAACTAAACGTGGATTTTTACAAACCTGTGAAATAAAGTCTAGTCTTTAAAGCCCCAGGAGAGAGGAGTTCTGCAGAGTATATCAAGCTATTAAGTGAAAAAACAAAGTGCCAATCATGAAGAAGAGCTGACCTCTAATGAGAATGCAAATCAGTCTCCATCCAGCACAAACCTCATTGTCTTAGTCTTCTCAAATTGCCAGAACAAAACACTACAGATTGGATAATTTAAATGTAACAAATTTATTTTCTCATAATTATGGACACTATAAAGTTCAAGATCAAGCTTCCAGCAGAGTTCAGTTTCTGGTGAGAACTCTCTTCCTGGCCTGCAAAAGCTGTTTTCTCCTTGCATCTTCACATGGGAGATGAAGAGAGAGGAGAGAGACAGATGCTATGTCTTCCTTTTTTATAGGAACATAAGCTTTATTCAATCAAAGCTATACCCTTATGATCTCATTTAACATTAAATTAACTTAAAGTCCCTATTTCCAATAAAGTCACATAGGAGTTTAAAGTTTCAACATATGAATGTTGTGAGGGATGAAATTCAGTCTATAGCACTGATTATATTAAAGTGATCAGCAAGAGGGAGGTTATCTGACATGGCGTTATTATCTGTGGCCCCTACATTTTTTTGTCAAATAAATATGTATGTTGACTAGTATTCAATCAAAAATTACTAGGCAGTGTTCCTGTTTGTTGCAAGACATGTTTCCTTGAAAACTCCATCTTGTCCTTCTTTACTTTATCCCATCTTCCTGCTTTGAAAAACAGTCACAGTGCTGGTAAATGACTTAAGCTTAAGAACAAAGACCTAAAGGCATAAGTGACTTAAGCTTAAGAACTGTTATGTGCCTAGAGGTCAGAGTAAGAGCTTAACCCTTTACCACCTAAGTGGCTTTCTAAATAGTAAAAGAACTTATATAATAGCAAACAAACCCTGTATCATCCACCCATAGCCACTCCTCACTTGATCTCATCTAAAGAGCACAATAAAAGCAGTGTGGATTCTTGAGGGCGCGCTTGGTCCCTGAGACCTTGAGTTCCCTGGCTCCCACCTTTACTTAAGATAAATGTCTCTGTGTCTTGTTTTATGTTAACTATTTTTCCTTAAGTTCCACAGCACCCGTTCTCCAACTCCATCCTGCTGAGCTGGCCCCGGCAAGTGGCGCCCAGCGTGGGGCATTCCCATTTAAAGGGTCCCTCTTTTCCTCAGAGGAAACAGACTCCGGGCCTAGTTCTTTGCCCTAGTCCTCTCACCTTGGAAACTCCCAGGTTGACTCCCTGTAGCACCATAACTAGAGCCTCAGCCTTTTCTCAGTCTCTCTTCTTGTTCTCCTTTCATTCTTCCTGGCCCCGATTATAACATACTCTGAGGAGGTGCTCCAGATCCTGATCAGGGCCAAAAGCCAATTTTTGGAGCTTTCTCCATATATCTGGCACCGGCTGAGCTATGAATGTATCCTTAAGAATTATTTGGCCCTCCATTGTTTCTGGGTTCCTTTGTATGTTTTCTCAATGCCCTTCTGAGTCTTGCTAAGAAAGCTGATGGACTCTCTTGTTAAACCTTCAATAGTTTTTAATGGGTTTTACTCATGAGGCTTTTAATTCCTGTACTATACAAGTAATAAAATGATTTCTATGCCAGTTGTGAGAATACTCACTGCGATGGAGAGCTAGTTTCAGCTTCTCAGGTTAGATGTTTGATTTGACCTCAAGTGGGAAGATGAGCTCTTATCATCCTCCTTCTGGGGTCTGGAGTTGAGGGATGCTTCACAAGCTTGCTCATGATATGGTTTGATTCTTCTATATGGCCCTTCTCTAATTGTTCTTGGACAAGATCACTTAAAACCTTTAATTTTTCTGAAGAAAGAGGCCACTGCTCAACCCAAACTGGTTTTTCTGTAGTCCATTTCAGTCGAATAGGTTCAGGAGAAACATAATTATTTTTACAAGCAGTGGCCGCTAATAAAAAGGCCGATATCCCAAACCAGATTTGTCCCTTTTAATCTCAGATTCAATAGGTTCCACTCTCCCTTGATGATGTCTTCCTAATCCCTATCCGGGAATGTAACCCTGTTTCTGCAACATTTTTTGGCTTTGATGACTATATTGATCTACTGGTGGTAAGTAAATTTCTGCATGCCACTGTTGTAATAAATCTCTCCCCCATAGATTGATAGGGAGTTGAGCAACATAAGGTTTCAATCTAGCTGGCTGCCCATCTGGTCCTTCACAATTAAGCCATTGGGCACTCTTTTTGAGACCCTCTGCTTTTCCTAACCCAGTGACTTCAATATCAGCTGGCTGAAGAGGCCAGGTGTCTGGCCAATGTAAATGGCTAATGATTGAAACATCAGCACCAGTATCAATCAATCCTCTAAAAGACTTCCCATTTATGATAACTTGACAAGTGGGTCGTTCCTCTAGGACCTTTTTGACAAAAACACTCCTGCCCCTCCTGTGGTATTGAATCTCTTCTGTCTAAAATTATTCCTGTCTTTTTTCTTCTGGACTCTAGGTAAAATTAAGATTTGAGCAATCCGATCCCCTTTTTTAATTTTCCAAGGAATCACAGTGGAAACCATCACTTGTACTTTATCATCCCCATTATTATCCAATATCCTGGTATGAACTCGAATTCCTTGTTCTGTTAGCTCTGCCCTTCCTATTATCAATCCTATTGTATCTGATGGTAATGGATTTTCCAATTTGGTTGTAATAGAAGTAGGAGTTTCACTAGGAAGGAGAATTAAAACCTGTAAACTAGGGAGATCTACTGTGATGTCGAACTCTGGTGCAGAGCGTAGTTCCAGGGAGTTTGGCTCTTGTTCTGAATGGGGAATGCTTCCTTGGTTGACGGGGCTGGAAGCTTGCCCCAAGGGTAGTTTCCCAACAAGGGGGTTCCATCTTTATGAAAGATGGACCGGCACTGGTTAGCCCAGTGATTTCCTTTATTACATCTTGGACATAGTCTGGGCTGTTTATTATTGTTACTAGAAGGTGCTGAAGCTCCGTGAAAGAAAGGTCGGGCTCGTGGAAGAGCGCAACATTGTTTTTTAATATGTCCTGTCTTGCCACAATTAAAACATTTTCCTGAAAATTTGTCTTTAACTTTTAAATTAGCCATTGCTTGGGCTAGCATTGAGGCCTTAAAGGACTCCGTCCCCACTCCCTGACAGGCTTTAATATATTCGACTATGTTAGCTTTTCCTTTTAAAAATCCTATGGCCTTTTTGCAATCAGTGTTTGCATTTTCATATGCTAACAATTGAAAAATAGTATCAGACACCTCAGAGTTAGTAACTTGTCATTTTAATGCTTCTTGTAAACGAGCTAGAAATTCAGTATAAGGTTCCTTAGGGCCTTGTAGGATCTTTTGAAAAGAAATATTTATTTGACCCGTAGATTCAATTTTATCCCATGCCGTTAAGCAACATTATCTAATCTGTTCAATAGCCAAATCATTCATTCTTAATTGATCTTGAAGATTACTCCAAGGACCAATCCCTAACAATTGTTCCATTGTAATTGGAAGATTTCGAACCTGATTACGATTAGCAGTAATTTGGGCATGATCTTGCCACCAAGACTTAAATTGTAAATATTCACTAGGTGATAGCACAGCACGGGTTAAGCTATGCCAATCAGCAGGAATCATATGATTTCCTTCAGCTACTCCCTGCAGGATTCCTTTTGTAAAGGGAGAATTAACACCATAGTTTTGAACGACCTGTTTTAATTCTTTAAGTATTTTAAAAGGAAAGGGCTCATGAATGAACTCGTAAACTCCATCAGGGTTGGCGGGATCAATGCCTGGAGCCACTGTCTCCCTGACAGTTACTGGAAAGGCTAAGTGTACGGCATCCAAATCGCCTTCCCTTTGAGCCTGTAAAATTCCCTGTTGAATGGATGATAGGTGGTGTTCAGGGATAGCGCTCATTTTCTTTACAACCCTGGAAGTAGAGGCTTGATGAGTCCTCGTCACCTTACTCCTAATAGGAGGCGATTGAGGAATATCAGAATCAATAATTGGAGCCGAAGGCTCAGGAGCCAGATATTCTCTATGATAATTTTGTTCAGGGACTGCATATTTAGATTCTTCCAACAAAGGTGTAAACTCCCCTTCTTCCTCTAAGTCCTCTGTGGTCTCTGGAAGTTCTAAAACTGATTTAATTAAGTTCCAAGTACTCCAAATGGACACAGGAATTTGAATGCCCTCATCATGCAATATCCTAAGTTCCATTCCTATCATTTCCCATATCTTTAAATATAATGTTTCTGATGTAAAAAGCCAATCACAATGTTTCTCAATAGTCTGAAAAAGTTTCAAAAGCTTACTTTCACTTGTTTTTGCACCCCCCTTTTTAAGGAGTTGTCCAAACAAATGTAAGGATTATAGTTTCCCATTTTACCCCGTAAATACCTGAGAGAGGGAACTTATCTGCAAGATTTCTTTAGCATGGCCACACAAAATTCCTCCCTTCTTCTCAGGGCTCCACAGCACTTGCAGTGAATAAAATTTCCGCTGTAGTCGCGATTCTTCATTCCTCGTGCCTGCCTTTTTGTGAGCCTGCCCCACATTGGGCGCCACTTGCCGGGGCCAGCTCAGCAGGATGGAGTTGGAGAACGGGTGCTGTGGAACTTAAGGAAAAATAGTTAACATAAAACAAGACACAGAGACATTTATCTTAAGTAAAGGTGGGAGCCAGGGAACTCAAGGTCTCAGGGACCAAGCGCGCCCTCAAGAATCCACACTGCTTTTATTGTGCTCTTTAGATGAGATCAAGTGAGGAGTGGCTATGGGTGGATGATACAGGGTTTGTTTGCTATTATATAAGTTCTTTTACTATTTAGAAAGCCACTTAGGTGGTAAAGGGTTAAGCTCTTACTCTGACCTCTAGGCACATAACAGTTCTTAAGCTTAAGTCACTTATGCCTTTAGGTCTTTGTTCTTAAGCTTAAGTCATTTACCAGCACTGTGACTGTTTTTCAAAGCAGGAAGATGGGATAAAGTAAAGAAGGACAAGATGGAGTTTTCAAGGAAACATGCTTGGTTCAATGGGTTAAGAAGCCAATGTCATATCTGTGAGCATGCAGGTTCAATATCTGGCCTTGCTCTGTGGGTTAAGTATCCCATGTTGCTGCAAGCCACAGTTGTGGCTCAAATCCAATGTTGCTGTTGCCATTGATATAGGCTGGCAGCTGCAGCTCTGATTCAACCTCTAGCCTGGGAACTTCATATGCCTCAACTATGGCCTTTAAAAAGAAAAAAAGAAAAAATTACTAGGCAGGTCAGAAAACATAATACCATGCCCAAAGATGATGGTGAGATGACAAAAGCTTGATTGTAATAAGACTTCCATACATGCTCCAGATATAGGAGTTAGTTTAAAGTAACTTTATGGTATTCAACATTCTAAGATGATCCACAATGTCCCTGCTCCAGTTTAAACAAACTTCTCTTACTTATTCATTGACATTAATTTTGGCACTGCTGTGAAGGGATTTTGCAGATATATATGAGACCCAAAATTGACCATAAGATATTAAAATTATTCTTGAAATGACTGTCTTAGGACAAGGCTACTTTTGATAGAATAGCTTTTGAATCTGAGATAGATTCCCAGTGGGATATAATTTATCTCTTTCTTGTTGGGAAGATGGAGGAAAACATGTGACAAGAAATTTGAGTGGCCTCTGGGAGCACTAGCCAGTAGGTGAGAGCTAGCAAGAAAATGGGGACCTCACATTAAAACTGCAAGATCCAAAATCTTCCACAACTACATGAGCTTAAAAGAGAGCTCCATGTTTCAGATGAGAATGCAGGCTGGCTGACATCTTGACTTTTCCTTTTGAGTCCCTGAGCAGAGGACACAGACACACTGTGTCTGGGCTTCTGACCTATAGAAGTATGAAATTGGTATTATTTCTAGAAGCTACATTTGAGAGAATATACTTCATAGCAAGAGTAAATTAGCACATAATTTAGTGTAACTGTGATTAATATATTAAAGAAACCAAGTAAAATGATAATGTCAGCAAGAATCTTAATTTATTAATAGCAAGAATGAAGTGGAAATTATAGAAATGAAGAGTGCAGTTTCTGAGAAGAATTTTTTAGTTCAAATTAAAAGAAAATCATTGATGGAAGAAATTAATTTTCTATCATCACTTACCTCTAGGAGATACTCTACATGAAATTATTTAGGACAAATTTATTTTAGTAATTGGTCGTAGGTATGTGACATATAAAGAAAGAGTTATACTATATGCACACATCATCCTGACAATGAAGTCAATAATTTAGGATTCTTTTTTCACTTGTTAATCTCATCTTTATATTTTCCATATTCTTCTTTTGCATTTAGGTATTTACTTTTGTGAGTTACCCATTCATAGAATTTACATAATTCCCTGAGGAATGTTTCCCCATTTTCCCATTTTTCTTATTGAGTTTATACATGTGTTTGTGTGTGTACACATATACATAAAGAGAGAAACAGAGAGAGAGATAGATCACTTATTATATGTTTTATCTATTCTGAAAGCATATCTCTTACAAAGTATAATAGTTATGTTTGTTTTCTTTCTTTACTGTGTATATTTATACTGAAAGATTAAATTTTGATGTCATAAAGATTGTTTTTTTCCTCCAGTTTTGTAATTTTTGTCTTATTAAGAAAATCTTCCCTTACTATGAAAAAGCTTTTGAGTTTAATTAGGTCCCATTGTTTTATTTGTGTTTTTATTGTCATTATTACAGCGCTTGGATCAAATAAGTGGTTGCTGTGATTTATGTAAATGAGCATTCTGCTTTTGTTTTTCTCTAGGTGTTTTATACTATCTGGATTTATATTTAAGTCTATAATCCATTTTTAATTTACTTTTGTGTATAGTGTCAGATAGTGTTCTAGCTTCATTCTTTTACACGTAGCTTTCCAGTTTTCCCAGCACAACTTATTGAAGAGACTATCTTTCCTCCACTGTATGTTCTGTCCTCCTTTGTCATAGATTAGTTGATCATAGGTGCTTTGGTTTATTTCTAGGCTTTCTATCCTGTTCTATTGATCTATATTTCTGTTTTTGTGCAGTACCATGTTCTTTTGCTAACTGTAGCATTGTAGTATTATCTGAAGTCAGAAAGCTTCTTTCCTCCATTTATGTTTTTCTCTTTCAATATTGCTTTGGCTATTCTGAGTCTCTTGCATTTCCATAAAAATTTTAAAATACTCTGTTCTAGTTCTGAGAAGAATGTCCTTTGTAATTTGATAGGGATTGCATTGAATCTGTAGATTGCCTTGGGTAGTATAGTCATTTTTGACAATATTGATTCTTCCAATCTAAGAGCATGGTTTATCTTTCCATCTACTTATGTCATATCTTTGATTTTTTTCATTAGCATCACATAGTTTCCAGAGTATAGGTGTTTTGTCTCTTAGGTAGGTTTATTACTAGGTATTTTATTCTTTTTGAAGTGATGTTAAATGGGATGGTTTCTCTTATTTCTCTTTCTGCTCTTTCATTGTTAGTATATAGAAATACAATCAGTTTCTGTGTATTAATTTTGTATCCTGCAAATTTGCCAAATTTTTTGATGAGTTCTAAAATTTTTCTGGTACTGTCTTTAGGGTTTTCTAGGTATAGTCTCATGCATTCTGCAAACAGTGATCATTATACTTCTTTTTTTCCAATCTGGATTGCTTTTATTTATTTTTCTTCTCTGATTGCCATGGCTAGGGCTTCCAAAACTAGGTTGAATAGTGGTGAAAGTGGACATCCAAAAGCTTTTGCACAGCAAAGGAAGCCATTAAAAAAGTGAAAAGACAACACACAATGGGAGAAAACCTTTGCAAACAAAGCAACATACAAGGGTTTAATCTCCAAAATATGCAAACAGCTCATACAACTCAACAATAACAAAATCAACCCCAATTGAAAAATGTGCAGAAGACCTAAATAGAGATTTTTCCAAAGAAGGCATACAGATGGCCAATATGCACACGAAAAAAACTCAACATCACTAAGTATTAGAGAAATGCAAATGAAAACTACAATGAAATACCAACTCACACCAATCAGAATGGCCATCATTAACAAGTCAACAAATGACAAATGCTGGAGAGGATTTGGAGAAAAGGACACCTTCCTTCACTGTTGGTGGGAATGTAAACTAATACAACCACTATGGAAAACAGTATGGCGGTACCTCAGAAAACTAAATATAGAACTACCATATCATCCAGCAATCCCACTCCTGGTAATATATCCAGATAAAACATTCATTGAAAATGATAAATTTACCCTTGTGTTCATTGCAACACAATTCATAAAGCCAAGACACCCTAACTCTTTCAACAGATGAATGGATCAAGAAGATGTGGTACATATATACAACAGAATACTATTTAGCCATAAAAAAGACAAACTAGTGCCATTTGCAGAAACATTGATGGAACAAGAGATTTTCATACTAAATAAAATAAGCCAGAAAGAAAAAGATAAATACCATATGATATCATTTATTTGTGGAATCTATAGTATGGAACAGATGATCCTATCTAAAAAAAACAGAAAGAGATCATGGCCAAGGAGAACAGACTTGTGGTTCCTAGTGGGGAGGGGAAAGGGAATGTGATGGAGGGCAGTTTGGGATTTTTGGGTGCAAACTGACATATTTGGAATGGATGGGCAATGGGTCCTAGTGTATAGCACAGGGAACTGTGTGAGATTGGGGTACTTTGCTGTGCAACAGAAATCAAAGAAACATTGTAAATCAACTACGCTTTCGCAAAAAAAAAAAAAGAAAGAAAAAAGAAAAACAAAAAAAAAACCCAAAATCTTCCCTACTTTGAAAATAGGTGATTTACTTAGTGTTTATATAATTTTTTTCAATTATACTGTACTCTAAAAGGAGCAAATTAAAATAAAGAAGAATGTATTTTCACAGAGTGTTCATATACATATGAATAGAGCCCACATACAGTTGGCCACTAAACCACAGGGGTTTGCACTGTGAAGATCCACTTATATGTAGATTGTTATTTTCAATACATAATACACAAGTACACAATCTGTGGTTAATTGAATCTGCAAATGCAGAATTGAGGATATTGAGGACCAACTGTAAAGTTATACGCAGATTTTCAAATATGTGGAGGGTTGTTGCCTTTAACCACTGAGTTGTCAAAGGGTTAACTTGTAAAGATAAGTACAATTAACCAGAGGTCAATATACACTCTTACCTCCCTTCTAGTCAACTATTTTCAGAATGATCATTATTCTTAATCCAACACCACAGATTTGTTTCAATAGTTCTTGAAATTTATAAAAATGGAATCCTATAATACATACCATTTTGTATATAGACAAATCATAAAGGAATGTTTTGTGCATTTTTTCCATGTACTTAGAATGAGGCTATATCATGCTGTTAATCACAAGACATACCCTTTTAACTGCAATTACTTCCTTACTGGCATAATGGCATGTGCCCAGAATTTAATGAATGTAAGTGTGTTGTAATTGTGAATTTTAAATTATTCTTTTCAGTCACAGGGTCCTTAGAGATGCTTCATGATACTCCTAGTCAGTTAATTGCAGAAGATAAATGCATGGATAATCAGATCTCTATATGCCACTCAGTGTGTATTCACCATAACTTTTTTTTTTAATTGAGATGCCACTTAAGAATATTGAGATGGTTCAACATAGTCACAAGTAAAACCTAGGTAATACTCATTTCATTTAACTTGCAATTTATATATTTTTTTGCTTAAGTCAAATAGCACAATATATGGGGAAATTTTCTATATATAATGCTATTTGACTTAAGCATTACTATCATTAAACAACAAACATGAAAAATATAGCACAGCCTGTAGTAATAGCACTTGCCTAAGTTTCCATGATTAAATGTTATTATGTGTGTATATTTATGTATGTGTGTGTATATATATATAAATGGAATATATATAAATATTAATCCATTATTCAGCCTTAAAGAAGGAAATCCTGGAATTCCAATTGTGGCTTAGGAGGTCATGAACCTGACTTGTATCCATGACAATATGTGTTCGATTCCTGGCCTAGTTCAGTGGGTTAAGGATTGGCATTGACATGAGCTGTGGTGTAGGTCACAGACATGGCTAGGATCTGGCATTCAAACTATGTAGGCCAGCAGCTGCAGCTCCGATTTGCCACCTATCCTGGGAACTTCTGTGTGCTGTCCCTGTGGCCCTAAAAAGCAAAAAATAAAAATAAAGAAAAAAGAAATCCTGCTATCTGTATCAATCTGTATTAACCTGGAGGATATTACACTAAGTTAAAAAAACCAAACTCAGAAAGACTGAATGACTTCCCCTACATGTAGAATCTGAAGTAGCCAAAGTCCTAGAAAGCAGATAATAAAATGGTGGTTTCCAGGGGCTAAGGAGAGGGAGAAATGAATAGATGTTGGTCAAAGGCATATAGTTTCTGTTATGCAAGATGAATAAGTTCTAGAGATCTAATATATAGCAATGCGATTACAGCTAACAATACTTTGTTGTATACTTGATTTTTACTGAAAGGGTCGATCTTACGTGTTCTCACTACAAAAAGAAAGAAGAAAGAAAATGGTAACTATGTGAGGTGATGGATATGGTAATTAGCTTGATTATGGTGATCATTTCATAATGTATACATGTATCAATACAACAAGTTGTACAATGGTATGCAATTTGTGCTTGCAAATTCTATTTACACCTCAATAAAGCTAAAAATGTTGGCCATATAAATATTCAAACTGAGACGGTCTTTCAGTGTATTATTTTGACTTTCCCTTACTACAGCAAAATATATGCCAGTAAAACTATATATGTAGAGCTGAGCATATAATAGATTTGATTTTATCCTATCACAAACTAAAATTACAGAGCATACTGAAGAATTCACTAAATGAGGTAGTTCAAACTATGAGGTAGCAGCAAAATAAAATTTCTAATTAACTTAAGTATATGTTAATAACCAAAACTTTATCATCACAATAAACAAAAGGTTGAAATATATGTGGCTAACTGGACTCATTGTGGTGATCATATCACAATATATTCATACATAAAATGATTTGTTGTACACTTGAAACTAAGATAGTGTTATATATTAATTACTCCTGAATTAAAAAATTAGTGAGTGAGCTATAGAAGTACTCTATACAAGTAAATCAAATAAAGAATTTCACCAATAGACAAAATTATAAGCATCTTTGGAAAATAACTTTCTACAGTACTTTCCACATATTTAAAAGATATAATATAATATATTATAATATAATACTGTTAGAAGAAAAAAAATTATTGTCTCGTTCTACTAACAAATATATATATATGTTTTTGTCTTTTTGCCTTTTCTAGGGCCGCTCCCACGGCATATGGAGGTTCCCAGGCTAGGGGTTGAATCGGAGCTGTAGCCCCCGGCCTACGCCAGAGCCACAGCAACGCGGGATCCGAGCCGCGTCTGCAACCTACACCACAGCTCACGGCAACGCTGGACCCTTAACCCACTGAGCAAGGCCAGGGATCAAACCCGCAATCTCATGCTTCCTTGTTAGATTTGTTAACCACTGAGCCACTACAGGAACTCCTTAAAACATATTTTTAATTGACTGAGTTATTGTACATTTAAATGACTATCACTTGATACTTATTTTTGGTGAAAACAAAGAAAACTTTCCTCAGAGTATATTTTAATGGAATTAATTGGCTGAAATATCAGACAAAGAAACAAGTCAAATAAGAATCAGAATGGCATTTCACTAACTGACTCAATTAAAAGGCTGGTCTCTGTTTCCAAAATGTAAACATTGTGCTATATGAATGAAACACCCTATGTATTGCTGAACCTTAGGATCATTCAAAACTTTCTTTACATCAGACATCTTTAAAAAGATATTTTAAACAATCTTCAATACATAATTTAGGAAAAAAATATTTTCTATTATAGATAAATAGATATTTACTCAAAAAAACTAAAAGTTTAGTATCATGTATGAGGTATATAATTTATAAATATCTGATTATAAAATAAATAGAAGATTGACTAAGTAATGTGTCATAATTAGCAGACAAAAGACCATTCTGGAAATTATATTTGATTCATAGAAAATATGAGTCACACCTAAGATAGGATATAGGTTCTATTTAAGTTTATATAAACTATTATCATGAGGTTTGAAATAATATTACATACATAGATATATATACATAGATATAGTTTGAATATTTATTTCCCCAATAAAATTTTTTTCTTCTACTGTACAGCATGGTGACCCATTTACACATACATGTATACATTCTATTTTTGTACATTATCGTGCTCCATCATAAGTGACTAGACATAGTTCCCAGCGCTTGTTCCATGTCAATTTTCATTTCTTCCTATCGAGGTCTAAATCATATTTGAAGAAAGATATATTATTTGGAAGCAATAACAAGTTTATTTAAAGTAAAACCAAAGATGTATATCTTCTCATTTTGAAGAAAAAAAAAGCAATTTTTATATTCTCACTATTCTTTTTTAGTTTAGGTGCTTTCTGCCTTCAACTCTGAAAGGTATTATGATATACATTTATGTTTATATATAAAATTATTGGTCATAAGTGGTCGATTCCTGAAGCAAAAAACAATGAGATGCTGTTATACAGTAATATTTTAAAAATCAGTTGAAATATTTGATAAATTAAGGTAGTCTGTAGGAAAAAAATGATATTACAAAGCACCTTTGGATATAAACACTTAAAAATTCTTAAAAGGATGTATGTTCATGTTTTTTATGTTGTGCGAGCTTTGAACTTTTTATTGAAAAACTTCACAGCTCACATATAAAAGAAAATATAAAATCACAAGCAAGAGCAATGCCATGGATAAAAGACAGTTACCAGCAAAATAATTTAAGCGAGCTGGAGGGCCCTACCTGTCACGGTGTTAGATGTGTCCATGTATTGAACAACTAGTAGCACTAAGATATGTAAAAAATATGAGAATTTACAAAGACCAGTAAGATACTAATTTGTGATTTCATATATTTTATTAAAAGTATCTTTATTGTAAATGTTAAGGTGGCTTAGATACAATTGCACCCATGTTTAAATATGAAATATGGAAGACTGACCTATTTAAACAATATATAATTTATAATGTGTTTATTGTACTTAAGAAACTTTTCATTGTTTACAAACTCTACTTGTATAATTAAAAAAATGCAGACATTTCTCCAAAAAAAGACATACAGATATCCAACAGGTACATGAAAAGATACTCAAAATCACTAATTATTAGAGAAATTCAAATCAAAACTACAGTGAGATATCACCTGACCCTGGTCAGAATGGCCATCATCAAAAAGTCTACAATAATAAATGCTGGAGAGGGTGTGGAGAAAAGAGAGCCCTCCTAAACTGTTGGTGGGGATAGAAACTGGTGCAGACATTATGAAGTATAGAGCTTTCTCAAAAAACAAAAAAATAGAGTTAGCAAATGACCCAGTGATCCCACTCCTGGACATATCTGGGAAAAAACCTCTAATTTGAAAAGAAACATGGACCACAATGTTCATAGCAACACTATTTACAATGGTCAAGACATGGGAGCAGTCTCAAAGTGTCCATCAACAGATGAATGGATACAGAATATATGGTATATGTACACAGTGGAATATTACTCATCCATAAAAAAGAATTCAATAATGCTATTTTCAGTAACTTGGATGAAGCTATAGTTTATCATACCAAATGAAGTAAGTCAGACAAAGACAGCTATCATATGACATTGCTTATGTTTGGAATCTAAAAAATGTTATAAATGAACAAAACAGAAGTAGACTCACAGACATAGAAACCAAATTTATGGTTACCAAAAGGGAAGAGAGTGGTAAATTAAAATATACATACTTGTGTGTGAGTAAAATATACATATTGTATGTATAAAATAAACAAAGATTTACTGTATAGCACAGGAAACTGTACTCAATATTTTGTAATAAGCTATGAAGGAAAATAGTTTAAAATGAATATATATAGTATGTGTAAAATGTATATGTATTTTTAAAGTATATATAAAATATATAGTTACATATATTATAATAATGGAATCATTTTGCTGTACACCTGAAACTAACATAACATTGTAAATCAACTATATTTCAATAACAATTCTTTTTTAAAAAGTAAACAAGTGCAGAGAAATCTAGTAAGTAAATAAAGGACTAATTTTTTTTTTTTAAGGCCACACCTACCACATATGGAGGTTCCCAGACTAGGGGTCCAATCTGAGCTGTAGCTGCCGGCCTACGCCAGAGCCACAGCAACCCCAGATCCAAGCCACGTCTGTGACCTACACCACAGCTCATGGCAAAACCGGATCCTTAACCCACTGAGTGAGGCCAGGGATCGAACACACAACCTCATGGTTCCTAGTGGGATTCGTTTCTGCTGCACAACGATGGGAACTCTTAGGACCAATTTTTCAAGAAAAGTTATATATACTTTATATAAAATTGAATCGCTTTGCTGCACACCTGAAACTAATATAACATTGTAAATCAACTATATTTTAATAAAAATTCTTTTAAAAAAGTAAGCAAGTGCAGAGAAATTTAGTAAGTAAATATAGAACTAATTTTTCAAGATTTGCTTTCACGGGAAATCTTTATTGTATTTGAATAAAAGCTAAAGTATAATTTTTTTGCTATAAAACTGAACCTGACACTCAAACTTTAACAGTTGTCACAATATAATAAAAAAATTAATAAACGTACTAACTGTGAGTGCCAAGATATATAACTACCTATGTTACAATTCTGTTTCATTTAGAATTTGAGGAATTCATAAGTATATTTAAGAAAATCCCTTAAAGTTTCAGATATTAAAATATTAGAGAATTTTAGTCCCCAAACAACATTAGTTTTCTAGTGATGAAGAGAGCTCCCAGCAGAACTTAGAGGATAACAAATGCTGTTATAAAAAAGGATAACTGAGAGGAGAAAGATCTTGATACGTTCAAAGCTTATATCTCTATTAAGGAACTAGAATAAATTACAAGAAATCCATTCCTTGAGAAAAAGGAATAGAAACTGATATTCAAGAGTCTCCAAGTACATGTTTTAAAAGAACTCATTTAAAAAATTAATGTAATGGAGAAAAAAAAGTTTAAAATACCAACAAAAATGAAGCTAAATAAATCTTTGTTTCCTTAAAGAAAAAGCTTTGATACTTTAAATGCCACAAATTAAATGTTTATATACACTATAATTTTAGAGTCCTTCTTTCCCATCAGAGCTCCACTCTGTCCTCAAGTGTTCGTTATGATTATCTAGAAGAGATCCATAAAATAAAGTCTGTTGTACATGTGAGTTATCTGTAACTTGGATTAGCATTGGCAGGTATATTTTTATCCTAGATCATTTTCTCATACTTATTATTAACTGAAATTCCTCCCCCAGATGTTTCATGAACATAAAATGACAATTTTGTCTTTTCAAAATACAGGCTTTTTTTGGTCATGAATCAACATATATAATTACTAGCCATGTAAAGAAACCCTTGAATATAGTACTATAAATAAACATTGTATATTGTTTATTGAAAAACTCCTTCATGAAAGACATGTGTAAACTAATGAGGTCCTGTTGTGTAGCACTGGGAACTATGTCTAGCCACTTATGATGAAGCATGATAATGTGAGAAAATAGAATGTGTACATGTATGTGTAACGTGGTCACCATGCTGTACAGTAGAAAAAAATTAATGTATTGGGGAAATAAAAATAAACAAAAATAAATTAAAAAATAAAAAACTTATATAAGTCATGACAATTTAACATCACAGCAATGTGACCATTATTCACATTTAATGAAAATCAAAACCTAGCTAAAAAAGAAATTGAATATTGACAATGTCATCAATAAATAAAGTGATATATAAATGTGCTTGTGGGCAAAAATGCATGTTTCAGTCCAATCAGAAAAGCATAGAAACAAGCAGGATGGGGAAAATAAAAATTTTTCAGAGAAAGTAAATCATTTGAAGATAAAATTTGTTATGGCCTTCTATGTCCTTTTGCTTATTCTAGATGTGGATGATCATCTGTCATGACCAGGTAAAAATGCCAGTGGTCTCAAAATTTGATATAGCAGATTTTAAAATTAAGAGGAATCAAATGCAGAGATGGCTTTGGGTCCATAACAGTTTTTTTATTCTAGCACTGCATAAGTGGGTGGGAGATTTGAATAAAAGCTTGGTGCTTGGTTCTCAAATTTCATTGAACTCTCCCCTAGTCTTAGAATACTTCATAAACAATACCTGCCTTAAATAAGCCACCATTCTCCACAACATACCTTTGAAGTTTGGAAGCCAGATAACATACTAGGTTAGTAAATTTGTCTAGAAAGTGTAGAGTGTCAAACAATTGCCAGAACTAAATATTCAGAACTAAAAATGTGTTTTCAGAAATGAAACAACAGATATGCAACAAGATCTCCATTAGATCTAGTATGTTGATCTCAGATAGAAGGTTTTTGCTTAACAAATTAATTCAGGTGGACTGTTAGCTACAAAATTATCTTACCTGACAATAACAAACATTAACATAAGTGCAAAAGTAAATATGAGTAAATAGATATACACACATATGTAAATAAATAATTTTCAACAGAATCAAGAATACATTAGGGAGTTCCCATCGTGGTGCAGTGATTGGCGAATCCAACTAGGAACCATGAGGTTGCAGGTTTGATCCCTGCCCTTGCTCAGTGGGTTAACCATCTGGCGTTGCAGTGAGCTGTGGTGCAGGTTGTAGACACGGCTCGGATCCCACGTTGCTGTGGCTGTGGCATAGGCCGGTGGCTGCAGCTCCGATTCGACCCCCAGTCGGGGAACCTGCATATGCCGGGGGAGCGGCCCAAGAAATGGCAAAAAAGACAAAAAAAAAAGGATACATTAAAAAACCTTAAAATAATAACTCTTCACTTAAAATTACAATATGTTATTGAAAAAGGTAAGCAGATCAAAAATGGATGTAAATGTCTTATTTGTGGATTAACTCTCTTTTATAATTCTCCATTAACCCAGCTATAATTTCAATACAGTCCCAACCAAAATGCTCATTAAAAGTTAAGAATCTTATTCTATAATTCTTATAAAAGATACAAAAATATTAAATTTCATCTTGAGGCATAACTATGGAGAGTTTACCCTACTTTATTAGCTAAATTATTATTGCAGTGTGATATTTGTGAATTTTCATACCAATGGAACAGAATAGAGTCCACATAAAGAACTATAAGATTGCCTGATTTATGACAAAGCCAATACTTAAGCACTGTAATAAAAGCATAATCTTTCTAATAAATGATGTTTGTTTAATTGGATATCCAAATGGAAGAAAAAATTATCTAAACACCCTTTTCCCAACAATGCACAGTAAATTCCAGACAGATCTGGAATCTAAATTTGAAAAGTAAAACCATTATGATTTTAGAAGAAGTAATCGAATAGCTTTGTCACTTTTAAGGGCAGAATAACTTAAATGACATAAAATGTTTTAATCATTATAGAAAAATTGAGTAACCTTTATTAAAAGTAAGAATATCTGCTCAACAAGTACTCTATTGAGAACTTAAAAGGGCATATCAAAGACTGAGATATGTATGCACATTCATAATATAAACTCCTAACAATTACTTCATTTCCAAAATGCATTAATAATTCTTAAAAATTCATTAAAAATGGCAAATTTTTCTACATGAAAAGAGGTAAAACCTTCAAAAAGACACTTCACAGAATTGTTTAATCAAATGACTAATAAATCTAATTCCTAAAGGCACTCACTATTGTTAGTCATTAAAAAAATTACCACACTACTACATATGCAACTTGTGCAGCTAAAATTATATAAAAAGAAATGGAAAATATTGGATTATGGCAAGATTGTATTTCACATAGGACTGTCATATACCCTTAGTAGGGTTGTAAATCAGTACCGTAACTTTGGAGAATGATTTAACAGTGTCCACTAAGTCTAAATTTATGCACATCCTACAATCCAGTGATTCAAAGTTTACAACTGGGGATAATTTTCCCATCAGAGGACATTTTCTTGTTGTACCAGAATAGAGGGGTGCTACTACAATTTATTGGGTAGAGGTCAGGGATGTTGTTGACCATCTTATGTAACAGTGGAGAGAAACCCAAAACAAAGAATTATACAGCCCAAAATACCCGTAATGCCAAGACTGAGAAATCCTGTAATAATTCCTTTCCGAGGAATATTCCACATACTAATGTGTGCTAAAATGTTTACAACATGTTTGCTACTGTAAAAGCCCTTCACTGTTCATATAATGAAACATTCCTGAGTCCAGAACAATAATAAAAAATAAACCATAACTACATGCAACAATGTGTATGAAACTCAGAGGTATCATTGATTTATAAAAGTACGTCCTTAAAGATTCTACTTACAGAGAATAAACAGTATGTGTTGACTATATATAAAATCAGTTGAAACTGATGTATTCTATAAGATATCAGGACAATGGTTTCTCTCCTCGTGGGTCTAATGACTAGAAGGAAAAATAAAGGGAGAGTGGGGCATCTCAGTTTTGTTAATCTTCAGTTTTTTTATTTAGTTTCAGGTATCACAGCATATTCAGATTTTGAAAATAACTGTAATATGTGCACTCTTCTATATGCCTGTTGTATTTAAGACCAAATTGTAAAAGATTGTATATGTTAGGTAATAGGAATCCTAAGTGTTAGAATCTAATGTATTTAAAAAAATGTAAATAAAGACATTTTCCTAATGTAGAAAGAATTTGCAATTATCCTAAAAGTTATGTATGACTTAACAATGTAATCTGAAATTGTATACCTCCATGAGAATGAAGAATGTTTTTTATTTTCCTTAGGTCTCAATTTATATGATTGATGGATCATTATATTAAGTTATTCAAATTATGCTAAGATCTAGAGGAAAATGAAAGCACAAGAACATATTAAGAGAAAGCAATAATTTGTAATTAGCTAAAATTTTGGATTCAATTCCAGAAGGAAAATTCTACTAAACTAAACAGAACACTTTGGAAGCCCTCTTGAATGTCTCAATAACTATCTGAACAATAACAATGTAAGTAACTTAAAAACATGGACATAGATTTTTTTCATTTACTAGGGACTACCATAAGTGTTTGACAAGTTTTAACCCATTCAGAATCGACAAAAGCTTTCTCAGGTGAGTGGGCGTTCCAAAGAAAACATATGTGTAGTCTATTAACAGAAGTGTTCTCATCAATTTGTTTATGAATATGATCATCTTATAGCAATAATTATTTTCCTCAGAGTTGGGCTATATAAGAAAGGGATTCAGAAGAAACATTACTTAATGAAGAAACATTACATAATGAGTTTCAGAACTCATTAGAGTTCTGAAAGTAAAATATAGATATGTCTAGAGCTTCCTAACATATTTATATCATATGTTTATTTTAAAACATGTTTCTCTATAGCAGATAATTTGTTATTAAAGGCATAACAATGCAGAATAGAATTTGCTATAATTGTGTCTTGTATAATTTTTCTTGTAGACTTGCAAGATTATTTCAACCTTCAGATCCCATTCTGAAAGCATCTCAAGGAAACTGAACCCTGTTTAGAAAAGACTGAAGTACTCCAAGGTGGAAATCTACCAGAAAGGTGCGTTGTTATTTATTTTTATTTATTTATTTATTTATTTATTTATTTATTTATTTATTTTTGCTTTTTAAAGCTGCACCTGTGGCATACGGAAGTTCCCACGCTAGAGGTTGAATTGGAGCCACAGCTGCTGGCCTATGCCACAGAAACACCAGATCTGAGCCTCATCTGTGGACCTACACCACAGCTCAGGGCACCGCTGGATCCTTAACCCACTGAGCAAGGCCAGAAATCAAACCCACGTCCTCATGAATACTAGCCGGGTTCCTAACCGCTGAGCCACAGAGAGAACTCCCACTATTTATTTTTTAATTAAAATGGGCTGCTGATATTACAATGCCCCTTAGCCAGATTTTGGAGGGAAAAAAAAAAAATCCTTTGGAGAAAGTGAGAACAAGCATTTCTTTTGAACAAGTTTTCTTAAATAACGCTTTGTCTTCTTCCTTCTGGTCATTATCAATTGCTCCATAATTCTGAGTCTCTTCTAACTTGAAGGATGAATAGATGCAACATCATGTGTACATAATACTGAGTAAACTCATTTGTAAGCCACATGTTACCTAGAATCAGTATCAAATTTCTCAAGTTTTTAAACAACTAGGAGTTTCCAAAAACATTCTTTAGTTTTATGCATGATTACTTTTTAATTTATTATTAATTATAATTAAGTAAATGACTTTAAGTTTTTAATATTTAATTTATTCTTAACTCTTTTGTATATAATAAAATAATTATATATGCATAAACGTGTATATGTATATATATATAGAACAGGTGATCAGTGCACTATAAGAGATGGTCATCTAGTAATATTAGAAACAATGGAGGAACAGGGAAGTTTAACATCTTTGATAAATTATGAATTAAATAACTTTTAGAGAACTATTTTTGTCGATTATGACATTTTGAATAAAAACTTTTGTAATCATTTTAACATATATCCTTGAAATTAACCTATTTAGTGGCATATTATATGATGAGTCAAATTGATTTAAAAAGATGATCCTTAGGCTTAATAGGTCACAAAGTAATGGGCCCTATAGGCAATAAACATGGTCAATTTAAGCAGTTACAAATTAATCATGTTACAAAATATGTATTGATAAAATTACCTGAAACCTAAGTGAAAATCACTCAGCAAAACACCATAAGGAACATATCCATTGATGGGTTCTTGAGTTCACTCTCTCTGTCTTTCAATTTCTCTCACAGACACATGCACCCATCCCCACACCCACCCACCCACACCCACACACACACACACATACGCACACAAGAATGTTTAACAATTGAAGCGCTAGGAAGTAAAGTTTTATTAAACTGATACTCAGATAACTCCTTACCTTTGAAAAACTTGAAAATAAATGAATTCCTTGAAGGTGAGAACTTTGTTTTTAAGAGCACCTAAAAAATTTTGGACTCATAGAAATCACTTGCTAAATATTTGTAGAAAAAAATAGTAGATAAATAAGCAAATATAATATTTAAAAAAACCACAATGATATATCAAGCTTAAAATTTTAGCCAGACACATTTCACATGTAATATTTCTGGGGTACACTTATGAAAGCAAAACACATGACAGTGAATTTGAAAATAAATACCTAAAACACATGCAGTGTTTTTCAGTAACATTTGGTTACATCGCATAGTGCTGTGGAGAAAAATTTTCTTTCCTCTAGGACAATTTATTGCATATTTTAGAATTTGTTCATTATAGTTTTTTTCTCTCTATGGGTTGAGGATAATTGGATTTATCTTGATATAAAAATAACATTAATTATGTCATTTTCCACTTACTGCTTTTATTTTGATACCTGTAAACCTGCAGTGCCAAAATGCCTGATTACAATACATATCTAAAGAATTGTTTTTAAAAGCAATTTGGTAACATGAGTAGTTTCTTCACTAGATATTGATAAAACTACAAAGAAATTCTGAAGGGGAATAAATTTACTTATGATCAGAGTATAATTGCTTCACTAAAACAGGAATTAATAAGACAATATTTATCTAAGCTAAAAAGTAAAAATCTTAGTAGACATCAGTGCTAGTTATTTTTGATTGGTCCCTCGGACCCAACATTTATCCTTCTTTGTTCTGAGTTTTATGAACAGGCTGCATTAGTAGATTTCTTCCCTTTCAATTAAAGTACTGCACCATCACTTGGTGATTTCCAAACACTACCCATGTGTCTGTACACAGGTGATTTCTTAACTCACAACAAATTATCTAATTTGCTTGTTTATACTGCCTGGTAGAAAGATGGTTAATAGTATATCCTTCAATTCCATATGCAGAAGATAAGACTTGCTTCACTATAAAAATATCCTGATGGAATTCCCACTGTGGCACTGTGGGTTAAGGATCCAGCAATGTCTCAGAGGTGGGTTAAGGATGCAGCATTGCTGCAGCTGTGGTATAGGTTGCAGCTGTGACTCAGATTCAATCTCTGGCCCAGGAACTTCCATAGGCCACTTGCAGCCAAAAAAAAAAAAAAAACAAAACAAAACAAAACAAAACAGAAAATGGTCTGATGAAAACCAGGTGACTTCATGACCTATAACTACATTTAAATCAACAATTCAAATTATACTAGTAGAATATTTATGAAATATTCAGTGTGTGCTCTTCTATGACTTTCCAGCATTTCAAGTTATTTAATACATACAACATTGGACCTCCCTTCACAGACCAAATGAAGATAACTCAATTAAGTTCCATTGTAATCAAAATGTTTGCTGTTGACAAGAACAGAGGTGTGTTTATGCATACCATTTTTAAAGAAAAAAATGAAAAGGGAAATTAGAAAATATCTTAAATAAATGAAAATGAAAATATAGTGTACCCAAACTTATGGGAAATAGCAGTATTTTTATAAAAGCAGGGTTAAGAGGAAAGTTTATAGTGATAGTGCATTAAAAAAGATCACAGACAACCTAATGTTACACCTCAGAACTAGAAAAAGTAGAGCAAACAAATCCCTATATTAGCAGGAGAAAGTAAAACCACAGACTAGAGCAGAAATTTTAAGAAAAAGGGAATAGGAAAAACTACAAAAGATCCCACATTGAAAATGAGAGTAAGTTTTCAGGAATGAGCAACAAAATTTACAAATCTTTAGTTAGACTAAGAAAAAAAATGAGCAAAGATTCAATGACTAGATAAACAGAATCAGAAATAAAAGAGTGGGTATTGCAACTGATGCCACAGAAATAAGTAGGATCCTAAGAGGTACTGTAAACAATTATATCCTAAAAATTGAACAATCTAGAAAAGATGGATAAATTCCTAAAAACATACAAACTATAACATTGAATAATGAAAACAAATAGAAGACTGACCAGAACAATAGCAAGTAATGAAATGAATCTGTAATTATAACCCTCCCAACAAAGAAAAGCCTAAAACCAGATCTACCAAATGAGCTTAATATCCAAAACATATAAGGAACTCCTACAGCTCAGTAGCCAGAGGAACAAAAATAATCTCAACCCACTTGAAAACTGGGAAAAGGACTTGCAAATGGCCAATAGATGTATGACTAGATACTCAATGTCAGAAATCATCAGGGTAATGCAAAGTGATGATTTTGCATTATCATTTCACAACACTTGGGTGGCTATATATATGTACACACACACTCTAAAAAAACAATCATTTGAAGTAAAATAATGACAAAATAATGTAAACAGTAAATATATTATTATATGTTAAAATCAGACAAAATAGACTTTAAATCACAAAATATTTGTAATCAGAGTGATATTTTGCAATAATAAAGTATCAACATGTGAAGTAGATCCACAAAAAAATAGCGCAAAAGCTGATGGTTTTAAAAGGAGAAACAAATAATTCAACATTAGTAGTTAGATATATTAATATTTCACTTTAAATAATTGATAGCATACCTAGATGGGAAAATCAGAAAGGATATAGAAAGTTTGAACAGTATTAATCAAATAACCAAACTGAAATATAGAGCACTATATCCAAGGAATATAGAATGTATATTCTTAGCAAGAGCATTTGAAAATATTGTTTGAATAGATGTTATTTTAGGGAAGACAAGTCTCAAAAGATTTAAAAGGACTGACCACAATAAAATGAAATTATAAACCAAAAGTGAAAAGAAATCTCCAGATACTTAGAAATAAACCTGCATAATTCTACATAATCCATAATTCAAAGAAAATATCTCAAAATAAATTAGAAAAAACTATCAACTAAATGGACATAAAAACAGAGCAAATCACAATTGATGAGATGCCTCTAATGCAGCCTTTGAGAATGATTTAGAACTTTAAGTGCCCATATCAGAAAAGAAGAAATGTTTCATATCAATAACCTAAGTTCTCATCTTATAAAAGTGGAAATAAAAGCATATCTAAACCCAAAGCATGTACAAATAGAAAATAATAAAGATTAAAGAAGAAATCAATGAAATAAAAAAATTGGGCAGTTCCTGTCGTGGCGCAGTGGTTAACGAATCTGACCAGGAACCATGAGTTTGTGGGTTCGATCCCTGGCCCTGCTCAGTGGGTTAAGGATCTGGCATTGCCATGAGCTGTGGTGTAGTTCACAGACGTGGCTCAGATCCTGCGTTGCTGTGGCTCTGGCGAAGGCTGGCAGCTACAGCTCCGATTCAACCCCTAGCCTGGGAACCTCCATGTGCCACAGGAGCGGCCCTAGAAAACGCAAAAAGACGAAAAAAAAAATTGGAAAACAATACAGAAAATTAATAACAACAAAAACTGGTTCTTTTAAAGTTCAAAAAAATTGCCAAATCATAGCTATCTTGGCCAAGAAAAAAAGAGAGAAAACACAAATTAGCAAGTTCAGTATTAAAGTATCTGATAAATATTGAAACAATAATGTATCAAGTATCATTACAACTTTATGAGAAGAAAACAATATAATTTTAAAATGGACAAATATTTCAATAATCATGTGACTAAATAAAATACAAAAATAACTAAAAGTGCATGAAAAGATTCAATATCTTTTTCTGTTGATAACTTAAGAACACACTGAGGTGCCAATACACACCAATTTAAATGACTAGATAAGAAAAGACAATATTAAGTGTTGACAAAGAATAAAGAAACAGGAATATTAAAATTTTGCTGATAGAAGATAAAAATGGCACAGCTAATCTGGAAATCAGTTCTGTAGTTGCCTTAAAATTTAAACATAAATTTATCATATGACCACTAATCCCACTCCTAGAAACCTACTCAAGAAATAAAGACATATATTCACAAAAAACATGTACGCGAATGTTTATAATAGTGTTGTTCATGATAGCTCCAAACTGGAAACAATTTATATGTCCATCAACTTTTGTCTAGATAAACAATTGTTTGGCATATCCAAACTATTGAATATAATGCAGCATTATGGAGGACTAAAATGCATGCTATGATATGAAAGAATGCTGAGGTGAAAGAAAACAAACAAAAAGAACTACATATTATATGATTTCATTTGTATAAAATGTACTAAAGATGCAAAATTTTAGAAATTGAAAGCAGATCAGAATTACCTAAGCCTAAAGGAGGTAGTAGAGAGTAACAGCAAACAAGCATGATGGAATGTTTGTGTTTATGGAAATATTCTAAAATGGGATCATGGTGATGACTGCATAATTCTATAAATATACCAAAAATCTAATTTTTTATAAAATTACAAAAATGAATTGTACACTTAAAATTGATGAATTTTATGGTAGGTCAATTGTACTCCAACAAAAATGCCAAAATATTATAGACAAAATTTATTGATAAGATGTACTGATGAAGTCAGCATTTCAGCTTAACTTTCAGGAAGGAAGTTATATTTACTTCTTTTTAAAAATTCAGATTATGATACTAAGAAATATATAACACTCCTCTCTGTTACTATGGCTTGAACACTGAAAAGTGGAAAAAAAAGAAACTGTGCAAAACCTCAAAAGGAGACATATTCTGTAGTTTAACCTACAAGGACAATTATAAATAAACAACTATTAAATGTTTTTATATTTTGAATAAATTTAAAAAGCAATAGGAATTTCTTTAAGAACTCAGTGTGTATTATTTTCAACCTAATAATTGAAGGAAAATAGTGTAAATTTATTTGGGCATATAATAATTTACACCTAAAGAAATAGTTAACTGATCATTTAAAAGCTGAAATTCCAATGAAAAGTAGTTTGTAATTTTACAACCATATTTAAGAAAACTGGAGTTCCCGTCGTGGCGCAGTGTTTGGCGAATCCAACTAGGAACCATGAGGTTGCGGGTTTGATCCCTGGCCTTGCTCAGTGGGTTACCGATCCTGCGTTGCCTTGAGCTGTGGTGTAGGTCGCAGATGCGGCTCGGATCCCGCGTTGCTGTGGCTCTGGCGTAGGCCAGTGGCCACAGCTCCGATTCAACCCCTAGCCTGGGAATCTCCACATGCCGCGGGAGCCGCCCAAGAAATAGCAAAAAGACAAAAAAAAGAAAACTTTATACATGGAATAAGATGAAAACACCATACATAGTACATTTTATTTTTCTCTAAATGATAGGAATTAAGAGTATATTTTTCTCTAGGAGTCATTCCAGAATTAGTGCTTCCAAATCATAGGAACAGAATAAAGAAAAGAAGTAACTGCGGGTGTAGTCTACTTCAAAAGAAGGTCTCATTCAATCAGGACTGTCTCTGCATACAGAGAGAATGACAACAAAAGTGAATTTTCAAATGTAAATCACTTTCTAGATTAACTTCTGGTTTCATCTGAATGGTTGAATGAAGAATTATAGCTCTTAATTTTCCCAACATATGTGAAATTCACTTTTTTGTGTTCATTTAAATTTGTAAGCTTTCAGGCTGGACCCCATAAATAAAGAAACTATAGTTAAAATCAAAAGCATTGTGTGGTCCCTATTTCCCTCATCATTTCTTTTATTCTAAATTTGGGAAAATACTAAATAAAAGATTTTTGGGGTTGTAAGTTGCTCTAAAGCAAATATCATATTTTTTTGGATATGATAAAATTAAGCTAATCTTCAAATTTACTTAGATGCATGACATTTCAATACACTGCTTATGGGGAATGAAATAAGCAAAACAAACAATCAAAAAACAAGACCAAGTAAGTTTCTGTAGGAATTCTCGGAACAATCGAAATAATTCCTAAACAATAGCTCTGATGTGCTTTAGCAAACAGCCATACTTTCTGATGTGACACCTCCAGAGGGAAAAACAATTTTCATTTTCACTATATTTCCCTTCGCTTAATTTCAGAAATGCAAGACAAAGTTGAATAATTTTATATTTTAACTTTGGGATATTTTTGTTGCCCTTTGATCAACAGTACCCTGTATTGAACATTTACCTGACATGGGCATGCTCTGTTTAATTTTTCAAGGCAAGAAATCTAATGTAGAACATCTTATGACATTAGTTGGCCAAATATATCTGATTAGCTCAATTTATGTTTATTTGGAACATAAATTGCACATAGCATAGCTGACAAGGTGAATATTTATAAAGCTATATTATCACATAATAGTCCTCTGTAGAGAGTTGATGATAGAAACTTGGAATAAAAAGAACAAGATAATAGAGTATTAAAAAACTAAACGGTTCACATTTTCAACAATTTTGCCATATTTAGTCATTTTTTGTCTTTTTTTTTTTGTCTTTGCTTTTTTAGGGCTATACCAGCAGCTAGGGGTGAAATTGGATCTACAGCCACTGGCCTATGCCACACCCAGAGTAACTTGGGATCCAAGACGTGTCTGCTACCTTTACCACAGCTCATGGCAACGCCAGATCCTTAACTCACTGAGCAAGACCAGGGATCAAACCTGCATCCTCATGGATCCTAATTGGGTTCATTAACCACTGAGCCTCAAAGGGAACTCCTGGTCATTTTTTTTTTTCCAAAAGAATATAACATGTTGATATCAATAGTGATATTCTTACTCTTTATGAAATAAACACCCAGTTAGATGGGTATTTATTCATGAAAAACCAAGCATGGATGTACCTACTTACCTGTTCAATTGACACTTTATCTACAAAGTAGCTCACACTGTTCAAAATCTAAGAAATAGTGTTCTGATGAACAAGAGAGAGAAAAAGGTCAACCACCAAGGAAATGGGATCCAAAAATAATAACAATAAAGTCGAACATAAAACAAGAAGCAAAATAGAGAGAACTATGGAAACTCTGGGAAGGCCCTTATATAAGGTGTAATAAAAGGTTTTCTGGAGGAAGTGACATTTGAGCTAAGAAAAGAACATGTAGAAGTTTGCCTGGTAAATTGATGACAGCAGCGGAGTCAACAAGGTGATGATTTACTAGACAGAGTAAATCCACCTGGGAAAGGCCAGAGAAAGTTTTTGATGCCCTAAAGTCATTAAAGAAGCTTGTTACTGGTGGTGTAAAAATGAGACTGAAGAGGAGCTCCCTGATGGCTCAGCAGGTTAAATATGGCCTTGTCACTGCTGTAGTGTGGGTTTGATCTCTGGCTTGGGAACTTCCATATGCTGCAGGGAAAAAAAAAAAAAAAAAAAAAAAAAAACACTGGACTGAATAGGCAAGCAGAATGCAGTTCATAAAGGATAAAGGTCCCTGACATATATGTTGCATTAGGTGTCTCAAACAACATAAATTTATGTTCTCACATTTCTGTAGGATAGAGGTCTAAGGTCAAGATGTTGGTGGGTTTGGTTTCCTCCTTCCTTGGTTGATAGAGAGTTGCCTTCTCCCTATGTCCTCACAGGGTCTTCCCTCTGTAAGCTCCCTCCCCCAGTGTTTCTAATCGCCTTTTCTTTTTTATTTTTTTTTCCCCCAGGGCTGAAGTTGTGGCATATGGAAGTTCCCAGGCTAGGGGTTGAATCAGAGCCACCACAGCAATGCCAGATCTGAGCTGTGTCTGCCACCTACACCACAGTTCATGGCAATGCTGTATCCTTAACCCACTGAGCAGGGCCAGGAATCGAACCTGCATCCTCACAGATACTAGTTGGATTTGTTTTTGCTGAGCCATGAGGGGAATTCCTAATCTTCTCTTCTTGTAAGGATACAAGTCAGATTGGATTAGGGCCCAATCCAATGACCTTGTTTTAACTAATTTATGTCTTTAAAAGCCCTACTTCCAAATAGAATCACATTCTGAGGTACTTAGAGTTAAGACTTCAACATATAATTTTTAGGAGATGCAGTTCAACCCATGATATATGTTGAAGAGGTTTGACTATGAAAAGCTACTAAGTAACATAATGGCAATATCCCTTTTTTTTTTTTTTTCTTTAAGAAAGATAATTCTGAACACACTGGATAATGGATTGAGGAAGGTATACTTATGGATCCACATATACCAGATATTGGACTGGTAGGTGATCCTGGTAATAGATGAGAATGCCATGATGAGGAGTGTGTCAAGAAAGAAACAGAGAAATTCATGGTACTAGTATAATTAGGAGGCAAAATATAAAGGGCTTGATTACCCAATAGGGTGACAGAAGAGAGAAGGTCAAACAAACTTCTTAGATTTCAAACATGGGAATGTTTAGCTGGCAGTACCATTTCAGGATGATAATGAACATAAAATAAATACAGCTTTCAAGAAAATCAGAATAAAGTTTGTGTAAAATTGATCTTAAAGGCAGGTAAATACTTAAAGTGCACAGATCTACGCTGGAGCTATAGAAGTCAATATCATTACAGATGAAAATGTAAGTATTGAAAATTGGTAAGATCAGATATCAGGCATACTGCCTCATGATGAACTCCATAATATTTCAACATGGTCATCCATTGTTTATTACATCCATTATTATTGAGACTTCATTCTAAGAAAATGCAGTCATAGTTACTTTGTGCACAGTATATTTCCAGTATATTTCTTTAAATGTTTGCACCTCGTAACTTTTTTTTTTTTTTTTTTTTAGGGCTTTACCCACAGCATTTGGAAGCTTCCAGGGTCTGGGTCAAATCGGAGCTACCTGCCGGCCTGCAACACAGGATCTCAGCCACATCTGAGAACTGTATCATGGCTCACAGCAACGCTGGATCCCTGACCAACTAAGTGAGGCCAGGGATTGAATCTGCATTTTTATGGCTACTATTCAGATTCATTTTCTTTGAGCCATGACAGGAACTCCCCCTCATAATTTTTAAAGCATTATTTTATATCAATCATAACGGCAATTCTTTATAAGTTTTGTAATACTAATACTTCCTTACGGTATTTTAAATATTCATGTCCAATTACCAGACATTTTTATCAAGGGCAGACACAGAACTTCAATTCTAAACAGTATAATATATCCTAACAACATGGAATCTTGATTTTCATAAATTTATTTTAACCACCATTCTGTCACCTTTCAAATTTACATATTCTCCTTCTTACCAAGGATATCACTCAACTTTCAACCTTCAAGTTTTATTCTACTTCTTAAAGTATTCTTCATGCTTTCATCTTGTTTTAGATATGCTCTTGCAAGAATGATAAGGCAAACTGAAACTATTATGAAACCATGATCTCAATAGTGTGAGAAGGAAGAAGATAACAATGATTGCAATGTGTTGATTAAATATCTTATTTCTTTCAAGTTGCTGGAATATAAATCAAATTATATAAATTATCATTCATCATTGCCAATGTTTTATTATAGTATAGTAATAATCTACCAGTGTTAATATAAACAATATTTATTATTATATAAGAGTTTAGTTTCTTATGCCCATTAAAACTTTTTCTCATGTATTGTTTTGTTTTTTGGGTTTTGTTTTATTTTTCACTGCACTCACGGCATATGGAAGTTCCAGGGCGAGGGATCAAATCCAAACCATAGCTGGGACTTATACCATAGTTGTAGCAACACCAGATCCTTAACCCATTGCACTATAGCAGGAACTCCATCTTGTCCACACTTGTAACAAAGTACTTGAAGTTCAGATGTGTTCCTTGTGAACATTTATAAGGGGGATATAACATTGATTTGAATGAGTATCTCCCACTAATATTTATATTCCCAAAGAAAAGAAAAGTATTCCATCTCTTTACCTGAATTGAATTCCAAATACCTGTAACACCTAGTATGCAGTAATTTTTCAGTAGGAAATACTGCTTTCCTAATTTGGTTTCAAGTTTGCTTTCCTAACTTGAAACTTGACCAAATGTATACATTTTAGTTCTCTCTAGACAATATGATTTTATGAATATAGGTTACTGTGGAAGAATGAATTCTAAGATATTACCATAAGTTATGTTTGCATACGTGTGTTAGGATTTGGGTAGGTGATTTGGAAGAAAGAAAACATGAACTGAATTGAATATTCAAGCAAAAAGTAAAAGGAAAATCAAAACTGCACAAAAAGTTCCAGGGGAGTTCCTGTCATGGCTCAGTGGAAATGAACCTGACTAGCATCCATGAGGACATGGGGTGGATCCCTGATCTGGCTCAGTGGGTTAAGGATCCAGCATTGCCGTGAGCTGTGGTGTAGGTCACAGACGTGGCTCAGATCCTGTGTTGCTGTGGCTGTCGTGTAGGCCAGCGGCTGCAGCTCCGATTGGACCCCTCGCCTATCAACCTCCATATGCCATGGGTGAGGCCCTAAAAAGACAAAAAAAAAAAAAAAGATGCAGGATTATGATGATTTCATGTATATAAGGTTTTAGTCACATAGATATCTATGTATATGTATAAATAAATGAGAAAGAAAACATGCTATATACCAAAAAGCCTTGTCAGAAAAATAGAACAATTGGTATTTCACAGGAAGTTTTAATATAAGGAATTGCTTACACAGAAATTGAAGTGCTAAACAACAAAAAAGGAATGTTGAGATCATCCAGTATTAGTAACCACTGGAAGAAACTACCACTAGTTTGGGGGCATAAAATTGTAGTTATTCTAATATTTGGAGGAAGACACTCCAAAGATTGGCACTCTGACCTCTGAGGAGGCTATGCAGTCAGGCTAGCACTATCACCCCTGAAAGGGTGCAAGAAGCTATATGTAGAGATGTGGAAAGAAGCCCGAATCTAGAACCAGAAACACCACGGTGCTTCTACCTCTGTGAACAAGCTCCCATTCCAAACCTCTGTAGTGCAAGCATCCCACCTCCTAACAATAACCTTACTTCTCCATCAAGATGGCTTTTAGAATCACCCACACTTCACCCAGTGTTTGATCTCATCAGGACCTCCAGCTAATTAACCAGTCTTTTCTCTCATAATAATAACATAAATAATAAAACATATACTAAGTATTTATTATATGCCAACTATTGTTCAATGTCTTTCATGGGTAATAATCCATTTAATTTTCACAACAGAATATAAGGTTTATATACTTACTGGCCCTTTACTTACTTATATAAAGTAAAACTGTACTTTATATACTTTTACACATGAACAACAGAGACAGAGAATGGAAAAGATTCCACAGCAATTATGAATCAAGAAAGCTGAGACTTCTACCCAGGGAATCTTCTGAGTCACCAATATTAAGCTCTCTACTTACCTTTCTTTACATCCATTATGTCCATTTTTTATAGTCTAGTGACCATTTTTTTTTTTTCTTTTTTTTTTTTCCTGCACTTGCAGCATGTGGAAGTTACTGGGCCAGAAATCTAATCTGAGTCCCAGGTGCAACCTAAACCACATCTGCAGCCATGTCAGATCCTTATTCCACTGCACCTGGCTGGGGATCTAACCCAATTCTGGATCCTTAACCTGCTGTGCAAGAGTGGAAACTCCTAGTGACCATCTTTTTAACATGTTCCTTGTCACTACCAAATTAGTCTTGACTTGAATACTGCAGTAATGGCCTTCCAACTTGTCTTTCTATATACATTCTTGGCCGTGAAATATCTGTTTCACATAAAACCTGGAATGAGACACTAGATATACATACAGCAGGTGAACCATCAGCTTAAAACTGTCCAAAAGACCTTCCATTTCCTTCTGATTAAAATCAAAAATTATTTTAATTTTCTAGTAGATTCTAAAAGATCCACTTCTCAATTAATCATTTAATCTTTCTTTCCTCTCTCTGACTCCTTCCCTGAAGTCACACTATTTCCCTGTTTTCTTTTGAACACATCACGTCTAATACTAAAACCTTTTCACTAGTTCTCCTGATCTTCCTCCTCCTTCTTTTATTATCATTGTCATCATTTATTTTATCATCATTTATCATCATTGTTCCCATGCTTAATTAAATTTTCTGCTCAAACATCACATGAATACTATAAAATGATTCTAACTATCCATTATTTCTTATCCTATTTTTTACAGAAATTTTTACCAACTAAAATAATAGGACTATCATGTATTTTTGAACCAATTCATCAGAATATGTTTTATAAGAAAATTCTATACTTTAACTGCTTAATCAATGTCTCCTAGGAGTGTTCCTGGCACATACTGGCTGCTTAATTATTTATTGAGAAAATGAATGTTGAATCAAATCATCCACTAAATTTTTTGCACATTTAACTTTTCATTTGATTCATTAAAATAATCCAATCCTGAGTGTAACTCACTACACTCCATACAGCTATCACAAAGAAGCTGGGTTCAATCAGAACAAGTTTCCCAGCAAGGTGATTTAATTCTATAAATTCAGGGCACATAACCAAACATGCACCATTTTGACGTATCCGCTATTTCTTTCCCATTCAGTTGTGTACACAATTATACACTATGTTCCAATGTCTTCAAATCCCAAATTCTTTATTTTTAGCCTTCTATCTGACCTAGTACTTTCATTTAGAAAATATTAACATCCCATGAAAAATGCTTCATATTCTGAGCATCCAGTCATAATTAAAGCCATCCAATAATCCCTTTCTTTTATTACAATATGGAGCACCCTTCCTTTCTTACATAATCTAAATCTCTCCACCAGTGTTTTCAATCTCTTTTCCCCTGCCTTGTGAAGAACCAACTACTATTAGCTCATTTCCTCACTTGAATAGTCCATCACTCCTTCTCCACTGAGTATTTCTCAGTAAATTTTAAATGTTTCCATATAAAAAATGCAAAAATAACAGAAATGCTCTCGTTTAATTCCTCACATACTTCTAGCTAAAAATCAAACTCTATCACAATCCACTTCCAAAACTTTCTGTCCATTTGTCCCATCTCTATTATCTCAACCTATTTTATTCTGAAAGACGTTCTTATCACCTAACAAAAAATGCTTGATGAGGAAAGCAATGATATATAATATCTAAATTTGGAACATGGCCTGTTTTATTGTATTTTATGTATCAACTGAATTTGACACTATTGGAGGTTCCATCTAAGAAACTATCATTTCAATTGACACATGATTTTTCTGTTTTTTGGTTTGTTCCCCCCCACACACACACTCTGCCAGTTGCTTCTTAGCTTACTTTTTAGGCTGTTCTCCTTTATCACAGTAAGATTCTCTCCTGGGGATCACACATGCTTCTCTTCTCTTTTTGCTCTGTGATCTATCACTCGGTGATGTCATTCTCAATTCTCTGCCAACATATAACTGAGATTCACATTAAAATTTGAACTTCAAGCTTAAATCAGAATATCAAATATAAATCTCCTCTAAACTCTATACACACTCATTGCTTTGCTATTTACCAAGTTTATTATAAACTCCCCTGCTTGTAAACTTTGTATTTAATAATCCTGCTGCCTGACTAGATATTAATGTTATTGGCATATTCTTATAGTGAGACCTGAGGTTTCTTCTTAAATGAGGAGTCAGAGCAAACAAAGACCTCTTGTGTATCTCTACTACATCAATCCCCCTGGTATATTTCATTAAGAGCACCTACTTTTTAAAAATTGCATTTGTTAATTTTTTTTAATGTTATGCTTCCAAATACAGTGACCTATATAAAATGAAGAGGTCTATTATATCCCAAGGCTTATTTTTTGGCATCATTTGAAGTTTGTTCATGTATCACATGGTAATCTTTTAACATAACTAATAAATATTTAGCTATAGGTTCGCTTCTAAACAAATTTATTTTATTTTTAATATATCATCATAAATTTTATAGCACATGTTTCTCCTTTTTTGGGGGAAATTTCCAATCTTTATTACATTATTCATTTTGAGAATTTTATAATTGTAGAATCACATGCAATATTAAGAAATAATATTAAAAGAAAGAAAGAATACAAATGGTGGAAGTTCCCACCATGGCTCAGTGGGTTAAGAGCCTGACTACTATCCATGAGGATGTGGTTTTGATCCCTAGCCTCACTCAGTGGGTTAAGAGCCTGACTAGTATCCATGAGGATGTGGTTTTGATCCCTAGCCTCACTCAGTGGGTTAAGGATCAAGTGTGGTCACAAGCTGTGATGTAGGTTACAGCAGTGGCTTGGAACTGGCTTCGCTGTGGCTGTGGCGTAGGCAGGCAGCTGCATCTCAGATTTGACTCCTAGCCTGGAAACTACCATATGCTGCAGGTGCAACCATAAAAAGAAAAAAAAAAAAAAGAAAGAATCAAATACAAATGTCCAAGGGTGAATTTGTTGGGTTCAATGGTAAATTTCACATTTGGTTTTAATAGAGAACTTCCAAAATTTTTTCCAGTGTTGTTCTACCATCAGAAATGTATGAATCCTTCTTCTTTTCTACATTTGAACCATCATTTGCATTGTCATTGTGTTTGTTTTTGCCATTCTTATAGGTGTGCTTTATAACTTTTGGTTTTGACTTTTTTTTATTTTGGATTTTATCTTTCTTATTTTTGACAGTCTTTGTCTTATTTGATATTAGGGCAATACTGGCTTCATAACAGAAGTGTTCCCTTCTATTCCATTTTCTAGAAGAGAGTGTGTGAGACTGGTTAATTCTTCTTTAATGAATTTATTGAATTCAATTATTTAGATATTTTTCTCTTGTTTCTCTGGTTTTAATTTCTGCTGTGGGTCTATTATGATCAAATAAGAATCTGCATGATTCTAGTTCTTTTGAAATGCTTAGTTTTGTTTTATCACCAAGCTATGGTTTACCTCGTTTAACAATCTATAGACTCTTGAAAAAGGGGTATATCTCTGTTTTTTGTATATCTACATCAATTATATTGATTGTGTTGATCAGAAGTATTTTCTGCTGATTTTTGGTCTACTAGTTTAAACGTGTATCTAACAGGGCTGGGTTGAATTGTAAATGTATCTTTGGCTTGACTCTTAAACCATTTACTCACTAATTTTCTAAGCAAAACGTCCCCTTTCTATTGTTTTTTGTTTGTTTGTTTGTTTGTTTGTTTGTTTTAATCTCAATTATGTTTTACCTTTCAGGCCAGAGGGCTTCTTTTTTTTTTTTCTTTTTTTTACAATTTTTCATTGTGGGTCTTTTGCTAGTTAGTGCTTTTAAACACAGCTCCATTGCACCGCTCTGACAGTTCTCCACATTATAGCCATGAGAGAGGTGCTGTTTGATATTATTAAATTACTGCAGTATAGTTATTTGGGGCATAATGTAAAACCTATATAAATTTTCCAAATGCTGTGTTATGTGCATGTTCCCCATACATGTGCATAATACAAATATATGTTCTTGCATTGCACCCATTCCAAAATGCTTGATTACACTAGCATTTGTTAGCACAATTCATATTTTTGACATTTAAAATAATAAATTGACCAATCTTTAACTATTATCAACATAAAAATGCTAGATATTTAGAAATAAGTATTTTGTTATATTTGCAATATTTTAAATATTTCACATTCAGTTTCTATTTATAATGATGATAGTGTGAAAACAGACAAGCTCATAATAATTACAGTAGAAGACGAAAAGTATTTATAATTGCATGTAATTAAATTTTTGTTCTTAATCTTAACCGGAAAACAGATGGTAAATTTAAATATACTAAATGAATCACTTTAATTATGTTATTTCTCCTTTGTATTATTTAGCTTGCATGTACCTAAAAGTAAATGGTTTAGTAGCAACTAATAAAACACTGTGGTTATGCCAATTTGACTTCATTACTGCTGTATGAAACTTAACATTTTTATTTATTTATTGTATTTTTAGGGCCACACCCACAGCATATGGAGTTTCCCAGGCTAGCGGTCAAATCAGAACTATAGCTGCCAGCCTATGCCACAGCCACAGAGATGCCATATCCAAGCTGCATTTGCGACCTACACCACAGCTACAGCAACACAGGATCCTTAACCCACTGAGCGAGGCCAGGGATGGAATCCACATCCCCATGTTTGCTAGACTAGTTTGTTACCGCTGAGCCATGGCAGCAACTCTGAAGCTTATGTCTTTAAATTCGCCTTTAATATTACATTTTTCTTGGTTTTATTTTTTCTTCTGTTATTTTTATTGGTTATGGTGATGGAGATGGTGACACCCACTGCGATTCTATAGATATTCCAAGGCACTAGTAGCATCATAAAACGTGTGCATTTAAAACACACCAAAACGGCCAAGCTAAAGTCCACGTTTGAATGCAATGAAGAGAATGGAAGACAAGTTTCATGAGAAATATTGGTTTCTGCCCAAGTGTAAAGGTATAAATGACAGAATTTTTCCAGAACGATGGAATCGTAGTTTCCTCGGTCTCTGCCCTGTCATAGCAAACCATTAAAACGGCAGGCTTTTTACAAATTTATTAAAGTGAAAGTACATTTTCAGAGGGTGGGGTGGAAAAAAAGATGCCTGCTTCGCTTTACAATTGTTTTTATAACCCCATGCCCAGACCTGAGTAAAGACCCGATTTCTCCTGTCCCAGCCCCCTACACCATGTTTAAAAGGCTGAGTGTTGTTTGGGGCATATTTGATCTTCTGACTGGTTTGGGGCAGGATAGCTTATTTGCATGGAGAACAGGTTATATAGAGGCAGGTGAGGAATGGGTGACCTTTCTTCCCCAGCAGGGAGTGAGCAGCCCAGGTTGTTCAAGGTGGGGAAAGGGGCATTACAATAAGACACGGCCAGAGGCTTTTGGGTATGATATCCTTGAAGGGGACTTGAATCCTATAACATAACTGGAACATGTACTGAAACTATTTAAGAACTTACTCATTAAAATGTATTTTACTACTGTGAGTCACTGAAGAAACAGTAGTCATTTAATTTTTTAAAACAATGTAAACATTCCTGATTAACCTGAAGTCAAGTACATGTGTATATGATACTTTCTGGTGTGTGTATGTATGTTATATTGAAAAGGTTGCTAATATTAAAAAAAATAAAATGCAGAAGAAACAAAATCTGAAATTTTTTAGTTTATCCCATATTACATTATCATTTCAATATGCTGCTATTGTTTCAAGTGTTTTCAAGTGAATAAACACTTTTTATTATCAGATTGATATATGTCTGTCTGATTCTCAGGAAAGTCAATGAAATTCTCAAAGATCAGTCTTCAAAAATAATTTTACTATTCTATTTAAACACTCTGTTCCTTTCTTACCAATACTAAAAATGTAAAGCCACGAATCTTTTATTAACAAAGAGAAGCATTAAAAATTAACTTAAGAAATACAAATCCTATGGATGCATAAACTAGAACAGAATTTTGCTGTCCTGGGCTTCCATATTTATATTAGGAAAGACTTGTGTATTGATTAGCTAACTTTGAGTACATAGGTGAAAACCTATACAAATGAAACCAGCATGGAGAACTTTGATATTTTAGGAAGTCATTAAAAATTTAGGAGCATTGCCACCCAAAATGGGTTCTGTAAATCAGGAGCTTGTTAGTAACGCAAAATTTCAGGCCCTCCCCAGAATCTGCCGTTGAACACGATCTCCAGATGTTTCATATGTACATAAAATGTGGAAAAAAAAAGTATTAAGCAGATGAAGCAGATGAGTATAGCCTCTAAAGGACTGTGTAGTATTTAGCAGGAAATGTGATCCTATATAACATAAAGCTAGAGCATATACTAGCTGAGGAAGTCAGTTTATTTCAGGGGAAATAAACATACAACTGATGATGAGGAGAAGCACATGTGATTTGGGGAATTATTAGTTACTCAAGTACCAAATATTTGGAAACAAAAGTTTAGCAACCATAAAAGTTAAATATGATCAATTAGATATTCCAATATGGAGTTCCCGTCGTGGCGCAGTGGTTAACGAATCCGACTAGGAACCATGAGGTTGCGGGTTCGGCCCCTGCCCTTGCTCAGTGGGTTAAGGATCCGGTGTTGCCGTGAGCTGTGGTGTAGGTCACAGACGCGGCTCGGATCCCACGTTGCTGTGGCCCTGGCGTAGGCCTGTGGCTACAGCTCCGATTCGATCCCTAGCCTGGGAACCTCCATATGCCGCGAGAGTGGCCCGAGAAATGGCCAAAAAAAAAAAAAAGATATTTCAATATAAGATATAAACATTCATCTTTTTTGAAATATAAATAGTGTGTTTAAAGTCAATTGTCATTAAAAAAAAAAAAAGGGCCAACAAATTGAGATAGAATTCAGCAAGGTAAAGAAAATAAAACAAGCAAACAAACAAGCACATGTAAAATTGTGCTTTTTTTCCCCTCAATGGGAGGTTGTATATTCAAATGTATTTACTGAATCTAACCACCCAACCACCCTCACTAGCTACCATCTGTGGGACTCCCTTCATCATCCACAAGGATTGCTCCAATAGTGGTCTTAAGTGTCTTCCCAACTTTATCCCTTATCCTCTTATCCTCTCCCCATCATTCTCTTTATCCCTTTATCCTCTTTATCACTTATCCTCTCCCCATCATCTTGTCTCTGCATGACAGCCAGCAACTGATCTTTATTTAAAAATGCAAATCAGGTAATGACACTTTGCTGTTTAAAACACTTTAATGGTGCTAGATCATGTTCATTAATAGTAAAATAGCAAATAATCTCCATTACATTCAATAAGAATAATTATAGCTAATGTGTCTATCATTATACACATTATATCATTATATACACATTAACTATATGTTATGTTAACTGACTGATTGCCCATATTCTTTCTCTAAGAATGATGATATCCCCAGGAGTACACATGAGAAAATGGAGATGTGGTTGATTGAAGACCCGGTGCTAGGACCCCAATAATAGCTAGGATTTGAGTAAAAGAAATTTGGCTTGGGTCTTAACCTTTAATCACATTTCTATTTCTATTTTCCTTCATGCCCACAGGAGGACTTTCGTGATATCTTGCTTGACAACCTCTCCTAACCATCTGTTTAATTAACTTTGGCATATGCAGTTGAGCCTCCTTGTTCTTCATCAAACATGCCAAACATGGACTGGCCTTCCCCTTCCAGGTGAGTTCTCCCCCAGGTGTTTTCATAGGATGTTCACACAACTGTCACCTATTCGAAGAAGCAGTTTCTGTCCATCTAGCTTAAAAGAGCACACCTTCTCAATCTCTAGTCCTTATTTTACATTGTACTACTGATTAACATACAGAAATAAATTATGAGGTCTTTGTAGCTGAACACATGTTTCTGAAATAAAATTAATTCATTTGAGATAGGAACAAAGGGAAATGTATGACTCACAGAAGTAGCCCTCCAAAATTCATGCAGTACAGGCTGGGGATTTTAGGCATACAGAAATATCTAAGCAGCTGGTTCTGAACTTAATATTTATAACTAGCAGTTAGAATTGACTGTGTCAAATCTCTAGGTCAAACTGTAATTTTTCTCAAATCTCTTTCATGTTTGACTTAATGCATGACAGCTGGAGTTCCATGTCTACTTTTTTTCTAATATATTGCATTTCTTGGAGTTCCTGTTGTGGCTCAGCAGTAATAAACCCAGCTAGTATCCATGAGGATACAGGTTTGATCCCTGGCCTCGCTCAGTGGGTTAAGGATCTGGAATTGCTGTGAGCTGTGGTATAGTTTGCAGATATGGCTTGGATCCCACTATGTTGTGGTTATAGTATAGGCCAGCAGTTATGGCACCAATTTGATCCCTAGCCTAGAAACTTCCATATGTGCGGGTGCAAACCTAAAAATACAAAAAAAAAAAAAGAGCACTTTTCTTATTTGATTTGTAGAACACAAAGACAACCCAGCCTTATACAGATAGGTAGCTGTAAAAGGTTGGAGGATTTTAAAAACCTTACCAGATAATTACGGAGAATTACTTTGACACTATACCCAAATTCAACGTGTTAATTTATTAAATTTTAGTTTTAGTGTGGAATCTGAAAAAAAATCAAGAGACTTTCTAGATTATAATTTTAGTACTTATTTATTTACTTGGCCACAGCAAAGGCATGAGAAAGTTCCCGGGCCAGGGATCAAACCCATGCCACAGAAACAACCTGAGTCACTGCAGTGATAACACAGGATTCTTAACCTTCTGTCCCAGAGAATTCCTTCAGATTACAATTTGAAAAATATTATTTTTTCTTGCGATTTAATGGATTTTAAATTGTACATAGGTCGTTTTGAAAGTAATGGTTCAATGAATTCTACAGAACTTCCAAATGTTGATCTATTTAGTTAAAAAATCAAAACCTTCTTCTCTGTACTGATTTGATCAGAAAATTCTTTCTTTTGGTAAGCTGTCAAACACATGGTGGCAAATATAAGGTTTGCAAAAATCTGTTTGTACTTGAAAGCTCAAATTTTATCATTGACAGAAGAACTGTCTTGTTTTCTTACAATTGACATGCTCACTGGGTTTATTTTCAAGAAACTACAACCAGATATAAAATATGAATAAGCATGTTTTGTGAGTCATTCTTTCAAACAAAATGTGTTTCAATAATATTTTAAAAAAATATATCCAGCTATTTCAGTTTGCAAGCAAGACAATTACAGAAATGCATTTTTCTTGAGAGACAATTGTACCTTTCGAATGCTGTAGGAGTGCTTAATAGTACATTTCATTTCATCACTCACTAAATTAAAGGTATGTCTACACAAGAGTTGAAGGTTTTTCTCCTACTACAAAAAGACATCCCCTGTTGTAATCCGCTGTGTCAGTGTTGCTGTTGCATCCTCTACTTCCTCTTTTTCTTCTTCTGTGCAGATGTATCCAGTAAAGCATCCAGTGACCACTAACTCATTATGGTTTCAGCCTTGTGATTCATGCTAAAGCAGTAGTCATTTTACCCACAATTACTTCATACCATCAGTGCAAATATCAATTCAGAAAAAAAAATACAAAAAGTATTACCTTTATTGAAAACAATTTTTTGTTACTAAGTGCTATTTTTTTAATCAAAATATAGTTGATTTACAATGTTGTACCAGTTTCTGCTATACAGCAAAGTGACTCAGGCATATACATACATATATCGTTTTTCTCATATTATCTTCCATCATGTTCTATCCCAAGATACTGGATATAATTCCCTGTGATATAGAGTAGGGTCTCATTGCTTACCCATTCTAAATGCAACAGTTTATTTAAGTGCACAGTCCACCTGATGCATCTCAGAGTTTCATAAGGATCTATTTACAATATGTTGTGTATTGCTATTCTGTTGACTAGACAAATGGGAAGCCCCGCCCCCTTATGCAGCTGTGTTTACAAACACTCTGGCTGTACCTACGCTGATGTTCTTCCAGAAATTTCCCATAACATATTAGGTGTTTTTAATAACAATGTTTAAATAAGTGTGTAGAAGGTATTAATTAAATAATGTATCTGAAAAGTCTAAAGAAAATAACTAAAACCAACAGTGATGTGGAACCTACTCTACACATATCTGGAGCCATGGCTAAAGAGCAGCATGACTCATATAGGGTATGCCCAGTATCCATCACCACCAAGAAAGGATTCATTCTGAGGTCACTTTCCTTTGGGTGGTCTCACAGGCTGTTGGTTACTGTTGATATAATTTTACCTCAAGTCAGAAACACTTTGCTTAAGGGAGTTTTTTCTAAAACAGAAAACAAACAAAATACACTGAAACAATTAGGTGACATTTTCCTCCCCAAATAGAAAACAAGCTATTATTCTACAAATGAAAATTGACTCTCATAAATCCTGTAGAATATTAGATGTCATTTCCTCATCATACAATGACTAAATTTATTGAAAAGTTAAAAACAAAAATTCTGATAATTAGGGCTGAAAACTACTGCTGTTAAATAACTTTCACAAAAATACCATTGGCTAAGAGTTTCCTCTTCAACTCAAATCATTGTTTTTATTTTGCTTGCACTTTGAAGACATGAAGTATTTCCTATTAAATCAAAAGATTATGTTACAGATATAGAGGATATTTAACACAATTTTAAGTTACATGTATTTAAATTGCTATAATGCCTTTATGTGTTGGTTTGCATTCAAAATATCTTTCACTCTTCACCCATATTCAATGAAATATGATCTTCAAATAAATATTTTTGCATGTATTAAAAACAGCTTTTAATTAAAGTAATAAATATATCATTGTCTTTAAATAAGCTTGCTATTCAAGGTAAGACAAACATCCCCATTGATCCTGAGCTTTCAACCACATTAGAGGAAATAATGGTCATTTTATAGTGTGTATTTCCAGACATTTTGTATACCTCTATAAACATAAGGATATATATAAAAAACACAAAACATCACTTAGATTTACTTATATTTTCATAAAACTCTTTAAAAATTTTTATTATAGTTGATTTACATTGTTCTGTCAATTTTTTCTGTATAGCAAAGTGACCCAGTCATTCATCTATACACACCATTTTTCCCTTACTATCTTTCGTCATCGCAAATGATTGGACATACTTACATGAGTATAGAACAGGACCCCATTGTCTATCCATTCTAAACGTAACAGATTTATTATTCTTATTATATTTTTTGAGGGCTTTACCCATGGCACATGGAAGTTCACAGGCTAGGGGTCGAACATGAGCTGCAGCTGCCAGCCTATACCACAGCCATAGAAACGCCAGATCCGAGCCATGTCTACAAACTATATTGCAACTCACGGCAAAGCCGGATCCTTAACCTACTGATCAGGGCCGGAGATCAAACCAGTGTCCTCATGGATACTAGTCAGGCTTGTTACTGCTGAGCTACATTGGGAATTCCAAATTTATTATTTTTAAAAATGATCAACGCTTAACAATTTGCTTTACATTGACATTGATACACTATATGAAATTATTTGTATATATATTATACATATATATAATTTAGTGTCTTTTTCATAATTGTACGATATTCCATAGTATGGTAGATAATTTGGTCATTGCCTTACTGAAAATTTGCTTCAAATGTATCATTCTTACTATTATTGCTACCATCACATGTTTGTCTTGGTTGTTTCTCTTGGGAAGAATCCATGAAGGAATATACTTTTGAAGTTTAGATAGATAATATTGATTATTTCATAAAGGTGTCATTTTCTATACCTGTAATAACATGTGGAATTATCCTACATTTAAATTCATTATTTTCTCTATTATAAAACATATGCTGTGTTAAGACCATTTTAACATTTCAATCTGTTACTTGCTCAATGTCAAACAACTGTTAAAAATCACAAGCCAGAATACAAACCATGTGCTGACATAACATCATACTATTAATACTTTTATTATGTGCATATAGGCATGTGCATTTTATTTACAGTTTCTTAATTGGAAATTTGTATTTACTGTGTATCATCTTCTCTTGAATTACATGAAAATCTGACTTGCTATCAAGAGAAACCCACAATGACTTGTAAAGATGAGAGTAAGTCAAAATTGTGCAGAGGAGTATCACTTCAAGAAAGAAAGCTTGAAGGATTTTTATACTTTATTGTCTTTTTAAATGCATAATATTATAGCTTTTAAAATCCATATGATATATATTTTTAAACATTAAATGGCATTTAGAACATATTGATTGGTAAAATATGCACAGAGGCTGCATTTTTTTATTCACAATATTATTCACTTAGAGATGATTATGCATACTTTCACCATAAGCAAACTCTGTACCAAAGCATTTTCCCTTTTCTCCCCTCAAAAAAAATGCCATACTTTACCAACTAGAAACTCCATTGTGGACAAGATTAAGAAACATACCGTAAAATATATATTAGAATTGTAAAAGGCAATTGCTTTTGCATAGAAGTAGTCAGGAAGAGGAGAGAAGCCTTAGAGAAATTTCAATGTTGAGAATCCAATGTTAGGAAATAACAGTAAGACTATTTTTCTGATTCTAATCCCTTGATTAAATTGGCAGATAAAGAGAAGGCAAGCCTATGGTGATATTCACAGAGAAAAGACACTTGAAGATCATTTTATCTTTGAGGCCACTGTAAAGAAGAAAATTTTTTGTTGGGAGACCCAGATAGACTGGAAAAATCTCTTTGGAATCCTGCCCTCCATAGGAATACCTTGTGAATAATCAATGTAGGAAAATCTAAATTATTCAGTGAGAGTAACAAACAAAACTGCAAAGTATCTTTGCCAAGGTATCTTTGCCAAGGAGCAGATTAAAAAATTTGAAGCATTTATTCCAGTGTGGGTGGGAGGAAATTTAATTAAGCTCTGTTGAAGATCAAGCAAAAATGAAAAAATAAACCATACCAGATGTTTAATAGATATCTCAAAAGTAATGTTGCTAAAGCAGAATGCCTGATTCTATTTGTCTTTAAATATGCTTTTCCCCATCTTCTTATCTCCAAATGCCATCAGTATGTCATAGCTGTTTAAATAATAACTCCTGGTGTTACTCTTGTGTCTTTTCTTTTTCTTCTTCCTCTTCTTCTTCTTTTTTTTTAAGCAAGTCCTGAAGATAATTACTTCAAATTCTCCAAAGATGTAAGAATTCATAGTTCTTGGCAGTGTATTAGAGCATAGAGTGGTAGGGTTGAAGGTACATATATTCTGAAATAAAATTTTCTCTAGGGAGCTATTTTTAGCACAAAAGAATTAATGGTGCCATACTAGACAACAGAAAGCTCTTTTGTGGAAGGGAGATTTTCTGGTACCATTGAGGAAATAATGCTTAAGTGGATATATATAATCGTACATTAATTTCGGGGTAACTTCTCAGGGCTTTGTACACTATTTGACCTGGCAATAAATGGGAGCATATCACTTCATTGAAAAAAAAGTCCATAAATATTATCTAACTCTGTGGGGAAAATGTGCCACCTTCTAATCCTGGAATGCATCATAGCTCATACTTTCCTGAGTTTGAAAGAAAATCTAAAGGTTATTTGTTCTCAAGAGCAAAAGGAGGTAAAATTAGCTAAATTTATTTTAAAGGATTACTCTGTTACATGGTATTAGTAAGCCTCATCTGTCCATGTTGCAGAGTAAGGATGTTTAAAAAATTGAAGTTTTAAAAATGGATGATATATATACAACACACAAAAAAATTGTTACTTGCCTTTGGTACACAGATAAAAGAAGTTTATTTTCTATATAAGTGGATAGTATTAAACTATTCTGACATTTACTCCACTGTCTTAGGTTCACATAACACACATACACATACATTCACACACCTCAACATTTAAATGAATATGATCATTGTCTTTAATATTAGATGTCATTATATCTCTGATGTACTCAGTTACTAACATGAAGATTTTAAATTGAGTTAAAAATAAAGAAAAAATTTGTAGTAAATTATTGAAAGTTTATATTTTGTTGTTTTTTTAGAGAATTGTTGTTTTACAGTGTTGTGTCAATTTCTGCTATATAGAATAGTTTATTTTTAATAGCTGTTATATGTTTTACTCTTCTATAGCTAATGAAACTATGGACATTTCTATGAAGTAAATATTTTTTTACCATTAAATATTGCTTATCTCAAGAATATATTGAGGAGTTCCTGTCTTGGCTCAGTGGTTAACGAACCTGACTAGGATCCCTGAGGAAGCGAGTTCGATCTCTGGCCTTGCTCAGTGGATTAAGGATCTGGCATTGCTGTGGTCTCTGGTGTAGGTCGCAGGTGCAGCTTGGATTTGGCATTGCTGTGGCTGCGGCATAGGCTGGCAGCTACAGGTCTGGATTCAACCCCTAGCCTGGGAACCTCAATAAGCCGCTGGTACAGCCCTAATAATAGCAATAATAAATAAATAAATAAATATGAAATACAATGGTAAATGGAAAAGGGATAAAAAAAAGATATTGGGGGATTTATTTCTTATAGAGGACTGATCAGTTGTATTTTGCACAGATAGAAATAAAACAGCAGTGATTTCAAGCCTATGCAGTACAACCCAATACCATCCAGAAACTTCTTAAGCTGAATTCAGTACAAACAGAAGAATGATGGATAAGCAGCATTTCTGGAAATGTTTTTTTTTTATAAAAATAAACGATATTTTAAAAAATTCTTATGTTTCTTCTCTAAATCAACAAGTTGATTATTTTCCATTTACTGGATCAAAGTGTCCTGTATGAATCTTACTCTCAAAATTTTACTCATCTACTTAAATCACTTCATATAAAACTGGTTAACTGAATATCCATCATAAGTAGAGTTGCCAGATAAAATACAGGACATCCAGGCAAATTTGAATTTAGGATTAAACAACAAAAAAGGAGCAACCCAAGATCTATAAGTATTCCAAATATTGCATGAAATGTACTTACATTGACATATTATTTGTTGCTCATCTGAAAAATAGATGTAATAGGTATCCCCAGTTTTTATTTGTTATGTACAGTCCTAATCCTAAAAGAATGTTTAGAATTGATAAGTATTTGCATGGACATTTCTCTATAGGAACAATATAATCTCTTAATGATGTCTAATTAGAATATTCCGTGTTTGTCATAGTACACCTGTTAATTTTTTTTTCCTCAGGATGCTATCTCGGAGTCAACCATTCAAGGCAGAACAAGTTAGGTTTTCTTCTGTTGTAACTTTATAAATGAGCTATGAGGTATTTAAAATAGAGAGATAAGAAAGACACTATTCCCAAGAGTACAGGTGTTTGGAGCTGTGAGATTGTTAGGTTCTTCTACTTTGTCAAAAATATTGTCAAACAATCTGTCATGAAATGGGTACTAAGAAGAAATTACAATTTGAAAATAAATGGATGAAGCTTCCAGGTTTCTGGTGTTTTAGAAACAAAATATTAATCAAAATGAAACCTAGTTTTCAACAGCATTGAGAAAAAGTGGGTGGAAGGGCAATCTTTTGAGTACAAATATGTTCAAAATGGGTATCTAACATTGAATCCTCCCTCGGGAGTTCTCTATCTATTCACTGATTTATTCATCTACTCATTAATTAATATTTCTGAAATAGCTACTCTATTTAAGACACTGGGTTAGTTGAAAAATAACGAACAAGATGGGTTTGGAACTTACAGAATTTACCATTAGAATTAGAAGAGTAGTTCCTGTCGTGGCTCAGTGGTTAATGAATCTGACTAAGAACCATGAGGTTGCCCTGTCCTTGCTCAGTGGGTTAAGGATCCCACATTGCCTTGAGCTGTGGTATAGGTTGCAGACGTGGCTCAGATCCCATGTTGCCGTGGCCCTGGCATAGGCCAGTAGCTACAGCTCCGATTAGACCCCTAGCCTGGGAACCCCCATATACCACGGTGCGACCACAAAAAATACAAAAAGACAAAAAAAAAAGAATTAGAAGAGAGATTACTGAACAAGTAATTAAAATAAGTAGCATAGAAACAACATGACATTTATAAATAAATAATAATTTTAATCTATACTTTTTTTTGCTCAATTTTATATAATTTCTCACCCTCCATCTGCCAATTTTCATTGAAATTACATTGGTAATACAGGACAACAACGAAAAGAAAATACTTTTTCTTTTTTTACTTAATTCACTACAAGATATGAAAGGAAATGTTTGTTCAAAGAAAAACTTACTTTCTAAATTCCCCTTTTTCTTATATAGAAAGAGCCATGACCAATGTTGACCAAGAAGGTTTTCTTGCTCCCTTCAGTCAGACTAAACTGTAGATGGGCTTCTTCATAAATCTAGGCTCTCTTTTAGAGCATTTACTTCAGAAAACTTGTAATCATAAAATATTTTTCTTTCCAATAAAGGTTAATGAACCCGACTAGTATCCATGAGGATGTGGGTTCAATCCCTGGCCCTGCTCAGTAGGTTAAGGATTTGCTGTTACTGTGAGCTGTTGTGTTGGGGGCAGATATGGCTTGAATCTCACGCTCCTGTGATTGTGGTGTAGGCTGGCAGCTACAGCTCCCATATGACCTAGCCTGGAAACTTCCATATGCTATGGGCGTGGTCCTAAAAAAAAAGTAAATAAATAAATAAATAATTTTTCTTCCCCTTTGCTATATAAATCTTGGTAAAAACCTTACCGAACTTTTATAGTCCAGGAATGTCTTTCTCAAAGTAACTCTCCCTTTGAAATGTAATTATCAAGGAAGATGGTACCCTATTTTCCCAGTTTCTATTAGAGGATAGGAGCTAACTTTTCTGGATATCTTGCTCCAAGTTGTAAAACTGGCTCCCATCAAGAAGATAAGAGAAAGAGTTTGTTATTTTTTTTTTTTGGAGGGTGGCAATTAGCAAATTAGTAGACTCGGATGGCCTATGATCCTTCTCCATCCTAGCTCTTAAAAATTTTCCAGTCCTTTTTTTCAGACCAAGCCCAAGCTGAACTCTGGCCTTTTACTCCTATTGCAGTAGCCTTGGATAAAATGTTCCTTGGCTCTTTAAATTTGCCTGGTACTTTCATTTTGACAGCATATTCAGAAGTGTCAAGGAACATGATGTAAACAAATATTACACCAAAAAAAAAAAGAGAGATGATATAAAGTAAGGTGCTCACAACTCAAAGACTTTCATAAGAAAGTCTTTCACCTGGAAAGAAAAATATTTATGGTAGATGAAAATAATTTGAGAAAAAGTTTATTCAATTAGATTGTAATTAAAAATAAATAGAAAATTATTTGTGTTCCACTTTCCACATGGAGCTCTGATAGAGAGGTATTTTATTGAGTATCTCCACGTCAACATGGGGTGAAATTGTAGTGTGTTGTACACAGCAGACCCTTGAACAACATGGGTTTGAACTGTGCAAGTCCACTGCTAAGGAGATTTTTTTTTTTTATTAAATGAGCACTGTATTCTATACTATCCAAGGTTTGTTGAACCTGTGACTACAGAATAGCAGATATGAAAAAACTAGGATACTGAGGACCAGTATAAATAGTAAGCAGATATTCCACCACACGGGCAGTGCCCCTAACCTCTGCATTATTGAATGCTCAATTGCATAAGCAGAGAGGGGGCATGAAATGCATATTTCTTCCCCCATAGAGTGAACTTATTTGTTCTAACAGAAGAGATATTTTAAAAGTCTTATTACTCTCTCAACAGGTACAAATTGGTACTTGAGAAACAGGATAATAGCTAAGAATTCACCCCTAAGTAGGTCAAGGGAATCATTAACTGAGATGTGGGTTAGAAAGCCTAAATCTGACAAAAGGACTGTTGGTAATATTGCTGAGTGAGCAAAGCATGTTATAGAGGCCTGATCTTCAGGGGGCAATAGTGACATAACCTTGATCTACCTTCCTTATATAAACTGAAGATGCAAAACAAATTACACTGGCCCTAATTCTTAAGCAAAATGGCACTGAGGCTCAGGACCTCCCAGTTATTTGAGGAAGAGGGTCCAAACTATTGAAGTTATGCAGATAAAGGGAATATCTTATCAATGTTTATTTTAGCTAAGTGTGTTTGCACCATGGAGAATAAATCAAAATAAAAGATAGTTTTGATTTGCATTTCTCTAGTAATCAGGGATTTTGAGCATTTTTTTTCATGTGCTTTTTGGACATCTGCTTATCTTCCTTGGAGAAATATCTGTTCAGGTCCTTTGTCCATCTTTCAATTAGGTTGTTGTCTTTTTTGCTGTTGAGTTGTATAAGTTGCTTGCATATTTTAGAGATTAAGCCCTTGTCATTTGCATCATTTGAAATTATTTTTCTCCCATTCTCGAAGTTGTCTTTTTAAGATTTTTGGGTTTTTTTTATTTTTTTTAATTTTTTTTATTTTCCCACTGTACAGCAAGGGGGTCAGGTTATCGTTACATGTATGCATTACAATTACATTTTTCCCCCACCCTTTCTTCTGTTGCAACATGAGTATCTAGACAAAGTTCTCAATGCTATTCAGCAGGATCTCCTTGTAAATCTATTCTAAGTTGTGTCTGATAAGCCCAAGCTCCTGATCCCTCCCACTCCCTCCCCCTCCCATCAGGCAGCCACAAGTCTCTTCTCCAAGTCCATGATTTTCTTTTCTGAGGAGATGTTCATTTGTGCTGGATATTAGATTCCAGTTATAAGCGCTATCATATGGTATTTGTCTTTGTCTTTCTGGCTCATTTCCCTCAGTATGAGATTCTCTAGTTCCATCCATGTTGCTGCAAATGGCATTATGTCATTCTTTTTTATGGCTGAGTAGTATTCCATTGTGTATATATACCACCTCTTCCGAATCCAATCCTCTGTCGATGGACATTTGGGTTGTTTCCATGTCCTGGCTATTGTGAATAGTGCTGCAATGAACATGCGGGTGCATGTGTCTCTTTTAAGTAGAGTTTTGTCCGGATAGATGCCCAAGAGTGGGACTGCGGGGTCATATGGAAGTTCTATGTATAGATTTCTAAGGTATCTCCAAACTGTTCTCCATAGTGGCTATACCAGTTTACATTCCCACCAACAGTGTAGGAGGGTTCCCTTTTCTCCACAGCCCCTCCAGCACTTGTTATTTGTGGATTTATTAATGATGGCCATTCTGACTGGTGTGAGGTGATATCTCATGGTAGTTTTGATTTGCATTTCTCTTATAGTCAGCGATGTTGAGCATTTGTTCATGTGTTTGTTGGCCATCTGTCTATCTTCTTTGGAGAAATATCTATTCAGGTCTTTTGCCGATTTTTCCATTGATTGATTGGCTTTTTTGCTGTTGAGTTGTATAAGTTGTTTATATATTCTAGAGATTAAGCCCTTGTCAGGTGCATCATTTGAAACTATTTTCTCCCATTCTGTAAGTTGTCTTTTTGTTTTCTTTTGGGTTTCCTTTGCTGTGCAAAAGCTTTTCAGTTTGATGAAACTGAGCTTTATTTTTGCTCTAATTTCGATTGCTTTGGGAGACTGACCTGAGAAAATATCCATGATGTTTATTTTTGCTCTAATTTCGATTGCTTTGGGAGACTGACCTGAGAAAATATCCATAATGTTGATGTCAGAGAGTGTTTTGCCTGTGTTTTCTTCTAGGAGTTTGATGGTGTCCTGTCATATATTGAAGTCTTTCAGCCATTTGGAGTTTATTTTTGTGCATGGTGTGAGGGTGTGTTCTAGTTTCACTGCTTTGCATGCAGCTGTCCAGGTTTCCCAGCAATGCTTGCTGAATAGACTTTCTTTTTCCCATTTTATGTTCTTGCCTCCCTTGTCAAAGATTAATTGACCATAGGTGTCAGGGTTTATTTCCGGATTCTCTATTCTGTTCCATTGGTCTGTCTGTCTGTTTTGCTACCAGTACCACACTGTCTTGATGACTCTGGCTTTGTAGTATTTCTTGAAGTCTGGGAGAGTTCTGCCTCCTGCTTGGTTTTTGTTTCTCAGGATTGCTTTGGCGATTCTGGGTCTTTTCTGGTTCCGTATAAATGTTTGCATTGTTTGTTCTAGTTCTGTGAAAAATGTCCTGGGTAATTTGATAGCGGTTGCATTGAATCTGTAGATTGCTTTGGGTAGGATGGCCATTTTTACAATATTGATTTTCCCAATCCAGGAACATGGAATATCTTTCCATTTCTTTACATCTTCTTTGATTTCTTTGATTAAAGTTTTATGGTTCCCGGCATATAGGTCCTTTACCTCCTTGGTCAGGTGTATTCCGAGGTATTTGATTTTGTGAGGTGCAATTTTAAAAGGTATTGTATTTTTGTATTCCTTTTCTAGTATTTCATTTCTGGTATACAGAAATGTGACTGACTTCTGAATGTTAATCTTATAGCCTGCTACTTTGCTGAATTTGTTAATCGGTTCAAGTAGTTTTTGGGTTGAGTCCTTAGGGTTTTCTATGTATAGTATCATGTCATCTGCATACAGTGACAGGTTGATCTCTTCTCTTCCTATATGGATGCCTTTTATTTCTTTGGTTTGTCTAATTGCTGTGGCTAGGACTTCCAAAACTATGTTGAAGAGCAGTGGTGAGAGTGGGCATCCCTGTCTTGTTCCAGATTTGAGTGAGAAGGCTTTCAGTTTTTCCCCACTGAGTATTATATTTGCTGTGGGTTTCTCATAAATGGCTTTGATCATATTCAGGAATCTTCCCTCTATACCCGCTTTGGCGAGGGGCTTGATCATGAGTGGATGTTGGACTTTGTCAAATGCTTTTTCTGCGTCTATTGAGATGATCATGTGATTTTTGACTTTTTTTTGGTTAATGTGGTGTATGATGCTGATTGATTTGCGTACGTTGAACCATCCTTGTGAACCTGGGATTAACCCTACCTGGTCATGGTATATAATTTTTTGGTATGTTGTTGGATTCGGTTGGCTAAGATTTTGTTGAGAATTTTTGCATCTATATTCATCAATGATACTGGGCGATCGTTTTCTTTTTTGGTGCTATCTCTGTCTGGTTTTGGAATGAGGGTGATGGTGGCATCATAGAATGTCTTTGGGAGTATTCCTTCTTCTTCAACCTTTTGAAAGAGTTTAAGGAGGATGGGCACCAATTCCTCTTTATACGTTTGATAGAATTTGCCTGTGAAGCCATCTGGTCCTGGACTTTTATTTGTAAGGAGTGATTTTATGACCTCTTCAATTTCATTTCTAGTGATCGGTCTGTTCAGTTGGTCTGTTTCTTCTTGATTCAGTTTTGGCAGGCTGTAAGAGTCTAGAAAATTGTCCATTTCTTCCAGATTGTCAAAATTGTTGCCATATAGTTGTTCATAGTATTCTCTTATGGTTTTTTGTATTTCTGCTGTATCCGTTGTGATTTCTCCTTTTTCATTTATAATTTTGGTTATTTGGGTCCTTTCTCTCCTCTTTTTAGTGAGCCTGGCCAGGGGTTTGTCAATTTTGTTCACCTTTTCAAAGAACCAGCTCTTGGTTTTATTAATTTTCTCTATTGTTTTTTGAGTCTCTATTTTATTGATTTCTTCTTTGATCTTTATAATTTCCTTCCTTCTACTGACTTTAGGACTTTTTTGTTCTTCTTTTTCTAGTTCGTTTAGGTGGAGGGTTAAGTTGTCCATTTGGGATCTTTCTTCTTTTTTGAGAAAGGCCTGTATTGCTCTAAATGTCCCTCTGAGCACTGCTTTCGCAGCATCCCATAGATTTTGAGCGGTTGTGTCTTCATTATCATTTGTTTCAAGGTAGTTTTTCATTTCCTTCTTGATTTCCTCAATGAGACCCATTGGTTTTTTAGGAGCATGTTGTTTATTCTCCATGCAGTAGGTTTTTTCTCTTTCCTTTTCCCATGGTTGATTTCTAATTTCATGGCATTGTAGTCAGAGAAGATACTTGAGATAATTTCTATGCTCCTAAATTTATTGAGGTTAGCTTTGTGTCCCACTATGTGGTCGATTCTTGAGAATGTTCCATGAATATTTGAGAAGAATGTGTATTCTGCTTTTTTTGGATGTAGTGTCCTGAAGATATCAATGAAGTCTAACTTTTCTGTTGTTTCCTTTAGGATCTCTGTTGCTTTATTGGTTTTCTGTCTAGAGGATCTGTCCATTGATGTGAGGGGGTATTAAGGTCTCCTACGATGATTGTATTCTCATCAATGTCTCCCTTTATGTCTGTTAATATTTGTTGTATGTATCTGGGTGCTCCTGTATTTGGGGCATATATGTTGATGATAGTAACATCCTCTCCTTGGATGGATCCCTTAATCATTAAGTAGTGTCCTTCTTTGTCTTTCTTTATGTCTTTTGTTTTAAAGTCTATTTTGTCTGATATGAGCGTTGCGACTCCTGCTTTTCTCTCATGTCTATTGGCGTGAAATATTTTTCCCCACCCTTTCACTTTCAATCTATATGTATCTTTTGGCCTAAGGTGAGTTTCTTGTAGGCAGCATATTGAAGGGTTTTGCCTTTTTATCCACTCAGCCACTCTGTGTCTTTTGATTGGGGCATTCAGTCCATTGACATTTAAGGTGATAATTGATAGCTGATTATTTATTGCCATTTGAACCTCATGTTCCTGTTGATTCTATGGTTCTCCATTCTTCCTTTCTTTTTTTTTTTGGTTGGATGTTCTCCTGTTATTATCTGCTTGAGTGTATTTTTTCTTTCATTTTTTGCAAATGCAATATTTGGTTTTGGCTTGTGGTTGCCCTGTTTTTTAAGGATGCTCACCCCTTCCCATAATTGTGTGTTTTAGCCTGATGGTCCTGTAAGTTCAAACCCTTCATTACTATATTAAAATTAAGAAGAGAAACATACAAACAAACAAACCAAAAGGGTTATTTACTTCCTAACATCCCTTGCCCACATTTTATGGTTTTGATGACTCTTTTTTATTTTTTTCTTTTTAATTTTATTTTGTTTGAAGCATGTTCATGATTAAATCTGTATGCTGGCTTATTTGAGTGACTGCTCTCTGATTGCGGTTTCCTCAGTCCTAGGTCTTCCTCTTCTTCTTTTTTTTCTTTTCTTTTCTTTTTTCTTCCCTTTCCTTCCTTTCTTTTTGGTTTAGAGAAGCCCTTTCAATATTTCCTTTAACCTGGGTTTTGTGTTGCTGTATTGTTTAAGTTTTTGTTTGTTGGAAAAAAATTTTATTTCCCCTTCTATTTTAAATGATATTCTTGCTGGATAGAGTATTCTAGCTTGCATGTTTTTTCCTTTGAGCACTTTCAATATCTCTTGCCATTCCCTCCTGGCCTGTAGTGTTTCTGTAGAGAAGTCAGCTGATATTCTTATGGGGGTTCCCTTGTAGGTAACATTCTGTGTTTCTCTTGCTGCCTTTAGGATCCTCTCTTTATCACTAACTTTTGCCATTTTTATTATGATGTGTCTTGGTGTGGGTCTGTTTGGGTTCAGTTGGTTTGGGGCCCTCTGTGCTTCTTGTATCTTGAACCCAGTATCCTTTAGATTTGGGAAGTTTCCAGCGATAATTTCTTCAAATATATTTTCCATCCCCTTATCTTTTTCTACTCCTTCTGGAATTCCTATTATGTGTAGATTGGCCCGCTTTATATTATCCCATAGGTTTCTTATATTGCTTTCTAGTTTTTTGATGTGGTTTTCTGTCTGTTGACCGGATTGAGTGATTTCCATGATTCTCTCTTCCATATCACTGATTCGGTCTTCTGCATTATTCATTCTGGTTTTTACTGCCCTTAGTTCCGTTTGCATCTCTGCAAATGAATGTTCTAGTTTTTCTTGGCTCCTCCTTATATGTTCTAGTTCCTTTCTGAGGGTATCGGCATTACTGTTCATATCTTCTCTTAATTCCTTCAGTAGTTTCAGTATTTCTCTTTGGAACTCCAGGTCTGTCAGAGTGCAGAGATCTGTTTCATTGTTGACTGCTTTAGGTGAGTTTTCCTGTTGGGTTGACTGGGGGTGGTTTCTCAGCTTCTTCATCTTGCTTGTTGTTTTCTTTCTCCTGAGGGAGTTGTACTCTCCGTTATCGGGCAGTGTTTGCCTTGTCACTGCTGTGGAATATTTCCCGAGGGCTGGTGTTGTTGGTCAATCTTTTTTGAGGCAGGGTGGCTTTTCTGGAGTGTTGATGGGGCTAACAGTGTTTCTTTGAAGCAAAGGAGGATTTCCTGAGGGCAGACAGGACTGGGAGGTCCACACCACGATAGTAGCAGATTTCACTTGGTCATGCAGAGCTTGCTCTGGTGTTTTTAGGCTGTGGGGTTCTTGCAGGGGGTTGGCGGTGCTGGGCAGCTGTTTCTCAGGAGTGCAGCACCCCCTGGGGGCTGGAGCAGCTATCTGGGTCTCTGAGAACCTAAGAGGTTCTTCCCTAGGGAAGCCCAACTCGGAAGGACAGCCTGCGAATGTAGGCAGATCTTTTCACAGTCTGGCCAAGCTTGTTGCAGCTTTTCTGGGCTGCAGGGGCTCTTCCAGGGGCCTGGTGGTGCTGAGCAGCTATTCCGCAGGAGTGGGGAACCCCCTGGGGGCTTTGGCGGGTAGCAGGGCCATTGGAAACCCAAGAGGCTCTTTCCTGGGGCAGCCTGACTCAGAAAAACCATCTGAGATCTTTTACCAACTCGGCCAGACTTGTTGCAGCTTTTCTGGGCTGCAGGGGGTCCTGCCTGGAGCTGGCAGTCCTATGCAGCTGATCCTCTATAGCTTGGCACCCCCTGGGGGCCTGGGCGGGTAGCAGAGCCATTGGAAACTTTTTGGGTTATTTTGGTTTGCTTTGCTGTGCAAAATTTTTCAGTTTGATTAGGTTACATTGGTTTATTTTTTCTCTTATTTCTGTTGCTTTGGGAGACTGACCCGAGAAAATGCTCTTAAGGTGGATGTCAGAGAACATTTTGCCTGTGTTCTCTTGCAAGAGTTTAATGGTGTCTTGTCTTATATTTAAGTCTTTCAGCCATTTGGAGTTTATTTTTGTGCATGGTGTGAGGGTGTGTTCTAGTTTCATTGCTTTGCATGCAGCTGTCCAGGTTTCCCAGCAATGCTTGCTGAAAAGACTGTCTTTTTCCCATTTTATGTTCTTGCCTCCTTTGTCAAAGATTAATTGACCAAAGGTGTCTGGGTTCTCTCTTCTGTTCCATTGGTCTGTCTGTCTGTTTTGATACCAGTACCACACTGTCTTGATGACTCTGGCTTTTTAATATTGCTAGAAGTCTGGAAGAGTTATGCTTCCTGCTTGGTTTTTGTTCTTCAGAATTGCTTTGGCAATTCTGGGTCTTTTGTGGTTCCATATGAATTTTTGGATTGTTTGTTCTACTTCTGTGAAAAACGTCATGGGTAACTTGATAGGGATTGCATTGAATCGGTAGGTTGCTTTGGGTAGTATGTTCATTTTTACAGTATTAGTTTTTCCAATCCAGGAACATGGAATATCTTTTCATTTCTTTACATCTTCTTTAATTTCCTTGATTAATGTTTCATAGTTCTCGGCATATAGGTCCTTTACCTCCTTGGTCAGGTGTATTCCGAGGTATTTGATTTTTTGAGGTGCAATTTTAAAAGGTATCGTATTTTTATATTCCTTTTCTAATATTTCATTGCTGGTATACAGAAATGCCACTGACTTCTGAATGTTAATCTTATATCCTGCTACTTTGCTGAATTTGTTGATCAGTTCAAGTAGTTTTGGGGCTGAGTCCTTGGGGTTTTCTATATACAGTATCGTGTCATCTGCATACAGTGACAGTTTTGCCTCTTCATATTTGAATGCCTTTTATCTCTTTTGTTTTTCTGATTGCTATGGCTAGGACTTCCAGTACTATGTTGCATAACAGTGGTGAGAGTAGGCATCCTTGTCTTGTTCAAGATTTTAGTGGGAAGGCTTTCAGCTTTTCTCCATTAAATATTATATTTGCTGTGGGTTTGTCATAAATGGCTTTGATTATGTTAATGTATGTTCCCTCTATACACACTTTTGTAAGAGTTTTGATCATGAATGGATGCTGGACTTTGTCAAATTCTTTCTATACATCTATTGAGATGATCATGTGGTCTTTGAGTTCTATTTCATGAATGTGGTGTATGACATTGATTGATTTTCATATGTTGAACCATCCTTGTGAACCTGGGATGAATCTCACCTGGTCATGGTGTACAATCTTTTTTATATGTTGTTGGATTCGGTTGGCCAAAATTTTGTGGAGAATTTTTGCATCTATATTCATCAATGATATTGGTCTATAGTTCTTTTTTGGTGGCACCTTTGTCTGGCTTTGGAATTAGGGTGATGGTGGCATCATAGAATGTTTTTGGAAGTGTTCCTTCTTCTTGAACCTTTTGAAAAAGTTTAAGGAGGATGGGTATAAGTTCCACCTCACACCAGTCAGAATGGTCATCATTAAGTCCCCATATAACAAATGCTGGAGGGGGTGTGGAAAAAGGGAACTCTTCTGCACTGTTGGTGGGAATGTAAGCTGGTACAACCACTATGGAGAACAATATGGTGGTACCTTAGAAAACTGTACATAGAACTACCATATGACCCAGCAACCTCAGTCTTGGGCATATACCCAGACAAAACTTTCCTTAAAAAAGACACATGTACCCACATATTCATTGCAGCAGCATTCACAATATGCAAGACATGGAAACAAGCCAAATGTCCATTGACAGATGACTGGATTAGGAAGACATTGTATATATACACAATGGAATACTACTCAGACATGAAAAAGAATAAAATAATGCCATTTGCAACAACATGGCTGGAACTAGAGACTCTCATACTGAGTGAAGTAAGTCAGAAAGAGAAAGACGCATACCATATGATATCACTTATAGCTGGAATCTAATATACAGCACAAAGGAACCTGTGTTGTTGTGGCTGTGGTGTAGGCCAGCAGCTAAGGCTCCAATTCGACCTATAGCCTGGGAACTTCCATATACTGCAGGTGTGGGCCTAAAAAGACTATAATAAAAATAATAATAATAATAATAATAGAGTGGCAGAGTACCCATATTTTGAACATGCCAAGTGGATAAAAATAACTCAATTAACTTTAACTATAAAGAGTTTGAGATGTCATCCCAAGAAGTTTTATTTTAATACTGGGTGAGTCATAGATTAATAAAATGAAAAGTGAGTGGATGTAAAAAGTGATGAAATGAATTCAAATCTGATTAATTTATAGGAGGATATGAGACCCTTAAGCAAACTTTAAAAATGGAAGCAATAACCACTTGGAAATTTGGAGGATTTGGAGGATGATTGAGTGAATACAATTTCTGAAGGAGCTAATGCCCACTAAATCCAAAATACAAGAAAAATTAAATCACCTTAGAGTCTTTATAGTCTCTTGATCTAATGATAAAGGAGTGATGCAAGAAAGAATACGCAGGAAAAAAAATATTTTTTCTCCTGTTGGATGCAGGAAGTTGAGGATATTCTCAATTTCCAGCATATACTTTCTTTGAAACTTATAGAGCAACATTACAGAGAAAAGGGATGGTTAAACAGTGGGATTGTTCTAGATATTTTTTAAAAAGCTCATGCGAACACAGGGAGAGAACATGGCTAGTGAATGTAGGGAGGCTATTGGCTATTATTGTTCTAATACGGTTTAGAGTTTTTAAAAAAGAAAGTAAGCAAGGCTCATCTCCACTTTTTTTTTTTCCTTTTTAGATTCACACCTGTAGCAGGTGGAAATTCTCATGCTAAGGGTTGAATTGGAGCTGCAGCTGCCATACTATGCCACAGCCAGGGGTGTGATCCAAGCTGCATCTGAGACCTACACTGTAGCCTGAGGCAATGCTGGATTCTTAACCCACTGAGTGAGGCCAGGGATTGAACCCACATCTTCATGGACACTATGTCAGGTTCTTATCCTGCTGAGCCACAATGGGAATTCCTCATCTCCAATTTTTGAAAGTTACATAATCAGGATTTTTTTCAAAGAACAATTCTAATTATGAGGATACAAGAGTCTGTGTATTTTGTTGTGAGTCAAGGATTTATGGGTAAAATATGAAGTAAAAATTAATACCAGGAACTGACTCAACTCACTTATGAATTGAAAATAGTTGACGTGTGAAAGGTGAGAAAACTGGGGAAGACAAGGATCTAATATAACATTAGTTTTTATAAGATGTGATTTGATCCAAGCTGGTATAATGTTGTGGTAACTATGACCTTGCTTGTGCCAAAAACTAAAATTATAGAAAAGAGAATCTTCTTTTGCCTAATACTTGCCCTAGGATCCCACTTAGTCATAGTTGTTAGAGGAGATGTAGAAACAACCACATCTCTCCTTATTATTATTATTATTATTATTATTATTATTATTATTATTAATGTATTTTCTAGGGCTGCACCCATGGCATATGGAGGTTCCCAGGCTAGGTGTCTAATCGGAGCTGTAGCCACCGGCCTTCCCCAGAGCCACATCAACACGGGATCCAAGCAGCATCGGTGACCTACACCACAGTTCACAGCAACGCTGGATCCTTAACCCACTGAGTGAGGCCAGGGATTGAACCCGCAACCTCATGGTTCCTGGTTGGATTTGTTAACCACTGAGCCATGACGGGAACTCATCTCCCAATTATTTAACAACTCTTTTATGCTTCTCTGATTCCAGTTAAATTTAAATTAAAATGTAAAATAAATGCAAAATTTTAAATAATGAGGTACACAATTGACATACCTAAATAGAGGTATTTAAATGTTTATTCAAGATATCAAATAGTAATCAATACTGTCTATGCCCCAGAGAATTTCCGGACATGCGTCTATGCTGTGTAAACACACATCTTCCAATGAACTCCCATTAAAATATATAAAATAAAACAAAATAGATAAAATTAAATAGAAGCAACAGATCTCAGATATTTTTCATCTGCAAGAAATAAGCAGTATGGAGGCCTTTAGCCACATGTGGCTTTTGAGTACCATAATTTAGGTAGTTTTATTTGAGATATACATGCTGGACTTTGAAAAATAATATGAAATAAAGTGGAAAGTATCCATGGAGTTCCTGTGTGCTTAGTGGGTTAAGGATCTGGTCTTGCCATTGCAAGAATGCAGGAATTTCTGCATGCCATAGGCATGGCCAAGAAAATGTAGATTATCCTTTTAATAGTTTTAAGATTGATTATATTGTCAAATAATCAAAACGATATACAGAGGTAAATATATTATTAACATCACTTATTTCTTTTTTCCTTTTTTAAAAATAAATACTAGAAAACTTACCTATTGGACACATATTGGACAATGTGCCTAAAATATCACTTTTCTAATCTGGTTCATTTACAAAGTATTAGTCTTTCTCTAAATTTTTAGAAATTCTAAAGAAATTTTATCACTGCAAGATCTGAAGTTCCATCTAAAAAACAAGAGGGGGTTAACAGAAAAGGAATAATCACAGGGATACTTTGCAAACCAATGGTCCACTTTCAAAAAAGAACAAAAACTAGACAAGCTAGGGAAAAAGAACATTGGAAACTTTGACAGATGTAACTATCTAGATAAAATTCTTGAGCTTTAGCGTCAACCACTTCTTGACTTCATCTAATGTTTTCCCATTGTGTTTATGACTAGTTTTAAAAGCAGTAACTCAAGAACTAAAGCCTAATCTAGAGTCCAACCCAGATATTTCTGCTAAAAACTAACCAGATATATGTATATCTTTATATTTGTATTTAATAAAGAGAGAAAATTAAGGCTTACCTGATCACTTACAAGACACGTAACTTGTGTTGGGTTCTCTTTATACTTAATTTAATATTCAGTTCAAACTTTTAGAAGAATCGAGTAAACCAGTTCATTTTAGCAGTAATACAATCAGTTGGAAACCAATGATGTCACATTGACCCAGTTAGAAATACAACAGAGAACTCTGCTGGAGAGCCCTTAAGAATTTATGAATGCCCCAGCCACTTTAAACATCATCTCAAAGAAGAGTGCCTGGCATTTTGTAGATACAAAACTAACTAATTTTGGATTTATTCATTAAATGCAATGATCTCCAATTTGAGCATTGGTATGATGTTCAAAAAGGAAACCATAAAAAAAAGACAACTTATGGAATGGGAGAAAATAGTTGCCAATGATGCAACTGACAAGGGCTTAATCTCCAAAATATACATACGACTCATACAGCACAACAGCAAAAAAAAAAAAAAAAAAAAAAAAAAACTGAAAAGTGAGCAGAAGACCTAAATAGACATTTCATCCAAAAAAGACATACAAATGGCCAAAAAGCACATGAAAAAATGCTCAACATCACTAATTATTAGAGAAATGCAAATCAAAACTACAATGAGGTACCACCTCACATCAATCAGAATGGCTATCATTATTAAGTCTACAAAGAACCAGTGCTGGAGAGGGTGTGAAGAAAAGAAAACCCTCTTACACTGTTGGTGGGAGTGTAAATTGATACAACCACTATGGAAACCAGTATGGAGGTACCTCAGAAAACTAAATATAGAACTACCGAATTACCCAGAAATCCCCCAGAAATCCCCCTCTTGGGCAAATATTTGGACAAAACATTTATTGAAAGAGATGCATGCACCCCTATATTCATTGCAGCACTATTCACAACAGCCAAGACCTGGAAAAAAAACTAAATATCCGTCAACAGATGAATGGATTAAGAAAGAATTGGTACATATACACAATGGAATACTACTCAGCCATAAAAAGGACAAACTAATGTCATTTGCAGCAACACGGATACAACTAGAGATTCTCATACTAAGTGAAGTCAGTCAGAAAGAGAAAGACAAATATATGATTTCACTTATATGTGGAATATAAAATGTGGCACAAATGAACTTATCTACAGAAAAGAAACAAACTCATGGACATGAAGAATAGACTTGTGGTTGCCAAAGGGGAAGGAGGGGGGAGGGGGTAGGATGGACTGGGAGTTTGGGGTTAGTAGATGCAAACAATTACATATAGAATCCATAACCAATGGGGTCCCTCAGTATAGCACAGGAAATTGTATCCAGTCATTTGTGATGGAACATGAGGAATGATATTATGTGAAAAAAAATGTATATATATGTATAACTGAGTCACTTTGCTGTACAGCAGAAATTGACAAAGCATTGTAAATCAACTATAATAAAACTTTTTTTTAAAGGAACTCTTTCGGGAACTGCATTTTTGGATTGGTATCCATTAGGAATATTTGCAGTCTTGCTTATGAAATGTTCCCCAAGGAAAAAAAATGTGGAAGATATATGACTTTCAGCAGTGGAAAACTGAGAAGATTCAACTGAAAATTTTAGAAGGTTATGATTAGAGATCATTATCTTAATTGATTTGAATCAGCTTATAGACTTTTATCAAAAATTTATGAATTATTATACATGTAGTAATCACAAATTTATGAAAGGAAATTACTCTAGCTAAGCTTATTACTGTATTAAGAGGACACATGAAAAATCATGGTAAAACCAAGCATTTCAACTTTCACTCACCTCCTGTGGACCTCTGAATATATTTGATAATTTCAGATTTGACAGTGACTCGAGACTTGCACTTTACTATTTTAAAGGTGCTAGAGATATTCTGATAAATCCTGATCTCCTAACTACAAAATTACAGGAGTTAAATATGACAGAATTAATAAATTTATAGAGATTTTAAGTTTGAAACATCTTTCTTCTCAGCTTCTCAACTCAATGTTTTATATCTGAAATTCCATTATATCAATTATAAAGATATTTGAAATATCTACTGGCATTATCTTCAAGCCAGGTTGAATATATAAACGAATGAATTAACTCTTTGAGTGCATTAATATATTTAAATGCATAAATAAATATTTCTATATGTTTTAACTTTAACTTCTCTGTTCTGAATGCCATGAGATAAAGAGTACAGTAAAAGGCAACGAACTTTATCCAAAACTGGATACACTATGATTTAATTATAATGTTTAGAAATATCATGTTCTGAAATAAATTAATGAAACTTTTAAAAGCTATATAAGGGAGTTCCCATTGTGGCTCTGTGTATACATGAAGACGCAGGTTCAGTCCCTGACCTTGCTCAGTAGGTTAAGGATCCAGCTTTGCTGTGAGCTGTGGTGTAGGTTGCAGATGTGTGTTAGATCCCTTGTTGCTGTGGCTGTGACTTAGGCTGGCAGCTGCAGCTCTGATTTGATCCCTAGCTTGGGAACTTCTACATGCCATGGATGCAGCCCAAAAAGAAAAAAAAAAACTGTATAAAAGGAAAAAAGCTATATAAATATCTATATGTCTCTATATGTATATCTACATGATGCTTAGGAAATTCAGGGGATGGATAAAACACTAAAATGTCCACTCTGTTCTAAGTAGCACCTGTGATTCACAGTCTTGCTTTCAGAAAGACAATTAAACTTATTGCACACCATAGGCATCTTCAGTTTATAAGTAACAAATTTCACTTGATTTTTAAAAAATGACAAACTTTTTTCATATGCAGAAACAGTAGAGTGTGTGCAATGTCATAAGCATGTTATCTTATATCTGAGTAACTCTGCCCTTGGCATCTACATAAGCATAAGGGACCAGGCTGAGTGTTTGAGGAAAAGCTAAATTCAGAAAAGCCATTAGATTTATTTTATTTTTTTTTCTTTTTAGGGCCAAACTCGCAGCATATGGAGCTTCCCAGGCCAGGGGTTGAATCGGAGCTACAGCTGCCAGCCTACACCACAGCCACAACAACGCAGAATCCCAGGATCTGAGCTGAGTCTGCTCCCTACACCACAGCTCACGGCAACGACGGAGCCTTAACCCACTGAGCAACGCCAGGGATGGAACTCACATCATGGTTCCTAGTCAGATTCATTTCCACTGCGCCACAATGGGAACTCCAAGAAAAGCCATTAGATTTTATAACCATTCATAACCAACTCTAATCTCCCTGGTCCTCCAAACCCCATAAATGTTGGTTGCTTTTTACTCAATAAATAGTCCAGAGCAGGAACTCCTCACTGCTTGGTCTGATACATATGTCTCAGCCAGATTTAAGTTCTTAGATTACAATATCTGGAATTACATGTTGCAAGGAGAATTGACCAGTGCAGATATTCAGATACCCCCAAAGCTGGAGGAAAGGCCCAGAACCAGGGCCTTTCCTTCAAACTTTGAGCAAAAAGTTAGGTCCTGTGGGAATGATTTAGTTGAATAAACAAAAGCCACTTAAAATACTCTTATATTTATCAGTCAATGTTTGAGGACACATTGAAAAAGAGTATTTACTATTTTAAGTTATAAAATGTATTAAATATATAGATGAAGATACCATAATTTAATAATTAAAACAATTTGGAATTTGCCTTTAAATAGTTGATGTGGGAGTTCCCATTGTGGCTCAGTGTGTTACAAACCCAGCTAGTATATATAAGGATATAGGTTCAAAGGTTCGATCCCTGGCCTAGCTCAGTGGGTTATGGATCCAGTGTTGCCATGAGCAGTGGTATAGGTTGCAGACACAGTTCAGATCTGAGGTTTCTGTGACTAGGGTGTAGACTGGCAGCAGCAGCTCTGATTCGACCTCTTGCCTAGGAACTTCCATATGCAGTAGGTGTGGCCCTAAAAAAAAACCCAGCAATAAATAAATAAATAAATAAGTAGTGTAGAGTCAGTTAAGTGATTGGACCACTTTGAAATTATTTGTTTACCTCATGCCCAAGGAAGATAGCAGCTAGGTTCTTAGGAAGACTGACCTTAGCTCTCTTTCTCATTTTCCTTTTCTAATTATCATTTCCTGGAGTGTATTCACACATTCTCAATGATTTGCTGACCTTGAACAAACTGTATTTTTAGTTGTTGATTTTTCTAATATCTAAAATAGAATTTTTAGTGTGGGCATTATTATCTCTAATGCATAGTTTGAGAAGGTGAGCATCACATCTCATAGAGCAAGCAAACTATGAAGTCAATTTACTGCTTTGCCCCAGTCCTATGGCTCTTTTTATTTAGCTGTACTGTCTCCTTGGGGGAAAATAGCTTCAAAATTTGGGAGAATGATGTCCCAATGTTTTAGAACATACGTAATTCCTGAAAAGAAATAAAAAAATTCAGAAAACAAAAATAAGGATTATACAAGGATAGGGACTACATATAATTTAGCTTTATGTGCCCATCACTGAGCCCAGTATAGTACAGACATTTAAAGTTATTTTTTTCTCTCACAAGGGAAATAAATGTACTATAATTCTATACATCACAGAAAGGAAGTGTATATCCATGGCCTGAATTGATTCTTATAATAACCCTGACAATAAAGGTTGTTAGAATTGGACTTTCCAGATAAGGACATAGGCAGTGAGTGAATTCTGTAAGCCGAGGGTCATTGTTTTATTTTTTTCACTTTCTACTCTAAATAGTGTGCTAATATTTACATATTCTAATTAGTTCTTCAATTATTTTAAAATACACACTCTTATGTTAAATAATGTAATAACTTTTCAAAAGAAATATTTTCTGTGTGAAGATGCTGAGGTTCAAGAGGTACAATTTTTTAAAATTTACTTACATTTCTGAAATTTGGATGCACAACTGTATGATATTGTGCCGAAGATAAATTCATGAGGGAGTTCCCGTTGTGGCTCAGTGGTTAACGAACACGACGAATATCCATGAGGACATGGGTTAGATCCCTGGCCTCTCTCAGTGGGTCAGGGATCTGGCATTGCCATGAGCTGTGGTGTAGTTCGCAGGTGCAGCTGCGATCCAGCATTGCTGAGGCTGCGGTGTAGGCCAGCAGCTGTAGCTCCAATTTGGTCCCTAGCCTGGGAACTTCCATATGCCACAACTGTGGCCCTAAATAGACAAAAAGACAAAAAACAAAAACAAACAAACAAACAAAAAGATAAACTCATGAGACACACTGTAACTCTTCGTCATTTCAGAATACTTTCTTATAATTTTATTAATAAATTTGATTTATAAATTGCCCCAATCTGTTATGTGAAGTTGCTCCTGTAAGTGCCAACATAGAACTACATAATGTAATTCAAAATGTTCTTATCCCTATTGATGAATGGTTAGCCCAAATCTTCATTTACAAATGATATTATTTTATTTATTTCCTCCACATGGAAATTTTCACAGTGATACTATGTGTGTATTCACTCTTGCAAACTACCTAGGTGATCAAGTTCATTTAATTTGTTTAAGGCCAGTTCAGGGAAAGTGAATAAGTCTTGGGTTTCAAACCCTGTGCTAGGTAGGATTCCTGCTATTCAGTCTCATCAAATCCACTATGAAGAGTCCTATCAAATTCTTCACAGCGTGACTCTTTATTTCCAAAGTCATTCATGCTTACCTAACAAGCATGCTGCCTGATAACACACTAGTCAGATGGATGATACTGAAAACAAGAAGAGTTCTATTAACAGTGTTTTAGATACCAGCATTGATCCCAAATGTAAAACATTTTCCATGTATAAAAGGCGGCACTGATCCCGTGCATTCTCTAGTGAGCTCTGAAGTTGGTTAATCACAGTAATTAGGTGTCAGATGATGACATTCACTTATGATCACCATCATGAGTACTGTCATAAGCAAAATTTTCTACTGCTCATTAATGAATGTCTGTGTCATCATATCTTAGGAGGTTTTATTATAACCTTGTGTTCTTTTGTTTCGATGAAACATTCTTTAAACGAAAAGAAAATCTTTCAAGAATACTTATGCTGCAAGCTAAGATGTTTTTAAACAGTCATTAGTGTCTCACAAATTTTTTTCCATACCAAAATAACAATTTGATTTCCCAGGTAGCAGCATTTTTTTTTTCTTTTTCTTTGGTGTTTCCCTTAGGCTTGCTATTCAAATAGTATGCTTCCATTAAGAATAATTTCTTAAAGACAGCAATTAATGTTTTCTATCAGTGATATAAACAATATATGCATCAGATTTACTGGAGCACTTTTATTTTATTTTATTTATTTTTTTGTCTTTTTCTAGGGCCGCATTCACGGCATATGGAGGTTCCCAGGCTAGGGGTCTAATCGAAGCTGAAGCCACCGGCCTACCCAGAGCCACAGCAACACCAGACCCGAGCCACGTCTGCAACCTACACCACAGCTTACGGCAATGCCGGATCCTTAACCCACTGAGTGAGGCCAGGGTACTGGATCACTTTTAAAACATACATACAGATATCTTCTTAAACATGACTAAAAATGAGCTTTTGAGGATATGTTTATTTCTTAAAAATTCAAAATAAGAGTACGCTCCCATATAAGCTGGTATCTTGTCTGTCTTGCTATTTGCTGAATTAGTAATTCTATATATATATGTGTGTGTGTGTATACATACGTGTATATATATATATATATGCTTACTATGATCTGTGAGTTTAACTTCTTAAAGAAAAAAACAAAAACATGAAACACAGTAAGCAAATTATGTAAAATATTTCAATAAATGTAATCTTTTCCTTAAGAAAATATATAGTATTAAAAAAAGGCAGTTTCAACTTTACAAAAATTCAGTGGCACAGTCAAACATGCAATTAATTACAAAGCACTTTGCCTGTATTTGCTGGGCATATCCAAAATTATGTGTATATTATATGTACATATATATATATGACTCTACATCACATTAACATCTACGTCAAGCTCATATTATTTCCCATGCACACATATAATTGTAAAAACTTCTACTAAAATTTAATAATGAAAGTATTAAGTTATTGTGATAAAAATGCAAAAATTGAATTACTTCCCCTAATGTGAAATTAAAAAAAAAAAAAAAAAAACTGTGCAGAACTGGATTAACATGTACTTTCTGAAGTTGCAATCCTGATCCTTCAAATAGACATGCATCAATATAATGCTTATTTAATGATATGACTTTACAAATTGGATAGGCATTTGCTGAGCTCTAGGACAAACCTTTAAGATGAGTACCTTTTGAGTTTATTTCTTCCTAGTATTTTTTAAGCTTAATTAGGAGTTTGAATCATGTTGAAAGAATCAAGGGACATATGGGAATTTGTGAGTAAACCTATTATAAGCAAATAAAATAATGTAAATTGTCTTTTTTTAGGGCCGCACGCGTGATATATGTAAGTTCCCAGGCTAGGTGTCAAATGAGATCTGCTGGCTTATACCACAGCCACAGCAACGCAGGATCTGAGCCACATCTGTGACAGCTCACAGCAATGCCAAATTCCCGACCCACTGAGCAAGGCCAGGGATTGAACCTAGATCCTCATGGATACTAGGCAGATTCATTTCTGCTGAGCCACGAAGGGAACTCCCTACTTTGTCCTTTTGACTCATATCATTAGTTGATTTTCCCAGAGCCTACATCACACATGCTGACATTATGACTCTGGCAGGTAGTAGACTGTGTACTTGGGTACTTTGTTTCATTTTAAAATTTTCTCTTTAAAAAATTAATATCTACCAATCCAGCATTCATTTTGTCCTCAGTATTTCCTTATACATATTAAAATATTAAGAACCCCAAATGACTGAAAACAACTGGAATAGAAGATTGTGATTGCTAGATTGTTAAAGAGATAGAGATAGATACATTCATAGATAGAATGTTATTTCTTTTCCTACATGTTTAACCATCCCATTGTCTGGTAACAGAAACTCTATCCTGTAGTTTAAATAGGCATACTGTTACCCAGTCCAGGCTCTTACTGCTTGCTTCATGACAGGCCAATAAATCAAGAGAAGAGTTTTTAGAGCAAGGAATAGCCCCTTTATTCAGAAAGCTAGCAGACCAAGGAGATGATGAACTAGTGTCCCAAAGAACTATCTTGCACAAGTTTGAGTTTTAGCTTCTTCTTTTTCTTCTTTTTTTCTTTTTATGGCCACATCTGGGGCATATGGAAGTTTCCCAGGCCAGGGATTGAAAATGAGCTACAGCTGCAGCCACCACAGGTCCTTTAACCCACTGTTCCAGGCTAGGGATCAAACCCCGTGTCTTTGCGTTGACCTGAGCTGCTGAAGTTAGATTCTTTTCCTACTGTGCCACAGCAGGAACTCTGGATGCTAGTTTCTTTTATATGACAAAAAAAGGGGGAGGTGAAGAGGTAATGTAAAAACAGTGATAAGGCATTGCAAATATTTCCTAGTTCCAGCCAGATCTGGAAGGGATGTGTTTTCTTCTTTCCTGCAACTGTTCATAGTGGGCCTAGTCAGGATGTTTCCTACAAACTGTGCAAATACATTTTAGCTTAATGCTTAGGCATCAAAAGCGGGGATCTTGTGCTTTTAAGCTATAGGCAGCATTCTGTTAGTGATTAAAGCTTGTAGCCAAAGCAACAGAGTAAGAAGTTTAAAGGAAAAGGACCAGATCCAGTATGGAGTCAGATTTGTTCTTCTCTATTACAATACCTCATGTTTTCCTGCCTTAAAGTGAAGTATTTGGCCCTGCCTAGAAGATCAGAGAATAGCCAGTTCCTGGCCACTACAATGGTTTAGGTTTGGGACTCAACTCAAGTTAGGTCTACCAAAACCCTATATCAGAATTTTGCTACAAGTGTTGGAGAGGCCCATGTTTCAGAAGCTGTGAGAAATATGGCTGAATAGTCAAGGAGTTTGCTGGAAGATATACATCCTTACTGAGAAAAGAAGATCCAGGTCAGAAATGCAGAGATTAGAACACAGATATCATGATTTAAACTTCTAAAATCCCACCATATTCACCAAATCTATAAATTAAATAACAGTGCATTATTTGTTGAAACTACTCTGACTTAGGTTTGAATTATATGTGAATGAAATAACCCTGACAAATATAAATTTATTATTTAAATACTGTGGACTCTGCAATGTTTTATTTTTGAAAACATATTGCTCAGTGTGCTACATGCATTAAGATCAAGTAATTTCTCAACCAACTCTATTTAATATCCAATTAATATGCTGATTTTTAAAATGAGCAAACTGAGGCATATAGACATATAGCAGGTCAGTTATGGTATAGCTATGTTAAAACACAGGATTTTCTTTCTTCTAGAAATTGTGATCTTATTCACTGACTGAAATTCCTTCCTTTTCATACGTTAAATTATGGAAACTAAAATTTAATAAAGCACAAAGTGTTGGGAATACACTCAAAGCCTCTCTGTTTTTGCACACTGAGAATATTCTGCTGCAAAGGTCATGTATTCAATTCATTTTCCAAGTTCTGAGCATGTGAATCTGGTGATTTTCTGCAAGAAAACATTATAGTCAATATCATGAAACTTCTATTTAAGACTTAAAGGAGAATTATAAATCTCAACCGGGTGTGTCCTGGAGGAGAACTAATGCAGTAAATTTCTGAACAAGGAAGTTCACATTATCCCATAAAAAATTATTATTTTTTTTTCTTAAAGATGCAAACCTTTTTTGCCTCTGATCTAATTTTTTTCACAAGAGATAGAATCTCAAGGCAGCATTGGTACTATTTCCATCTCAGTATACCTCCATCTCAGTATATTGAGAAGGAAAACAATGGCTAAACCCATTTTTACTTCAGCAGGGAAGAAAATGATAACATTCTCAGGAGAACCTATCCTCTGAAGAATACTATTTGAACCAGTTCCAAAAGATTCACAGAAACCATATTTCTAAGTCACACAATTAAACTCTCACACTGAATATTGTCAACAATAAGCTGTAAGCATTTACTCTGCTCTAAGGTAGGGGTTTTCAGGTTTCCAAAAAAAAATTCCTTAAAAATTTCAGTGATAGTTTTGCTATAAAATTGTGACTAGTTCAGTTATGTTTAAATGGGGGAGGGGTGGGCAGGTCAAGGGTGGCAACTGACCATCACATGAAACTCCAATTTTTCTATCTTTTCGTAAACATCCAGAAGTACACAATTAATACAACAAAGATATTGTTCGTATTATTGATTCTATTGATTAACAAATGTATTTATTTGCATTAAGAGAATTTCTATTCCTGATAAATATCAAATGCATAACTTTATAACACATGACATATAGCACATTTGATTATTTAAGAAAAGAGAAAACAGAGGCCAGTGTTAATATGAGGAAAGTCAGTTGCTCAGAGAAATGTGTCTTCTCAAATGGTGTCAAACAGGAGGAATGGCTTCCAAATCCTTTTGGCCTCAACATTTAGGCTGCCAACTAGCCTCCTAATTACTTCCAGTTGATGTAGCGACCTATGTCTGCAGAAATGTATAAAACAAATTGTGTCCCTTTATCTGTGAGTTGCTGAGCATCTGTTAGGACATAATGGGCATTAAGTGAAGCTGTTACCAGAGTTTCCACTGTGGTTCAGCAGTAATGAACCCAGCTAGTATCCATGCAGATGCAGGTTAGATTCCTGGCCTCTCTCCGGGGTGCTCAGTGGGTTAAGTATCTGGCGTTGCTGTGAGCTGTGGTGTAGGTCACAGACGTAGCTCAGAGCCCATGTTGCTGTGGCTATGGCATAGGCCAGAAGCTGCAGCTCCAATTCCACCCCAGCCTGGGAATTTCCATATCACAGCTGCGGCCCTAAAAGGTAAAAAATAATGTTAATAATAATTACCCATTACATTTTCAAAATTTCCATGTAACTCAGTGTGAATCACCAGTACTGATTGAGCTTCTGTTCTAATCTAAAATTATTCATTTTTATTCAAATTCCAAAATGAAATTTCCTTTGTGTGGGGGCAGGGGGCAGAGTGAGAGAGGGATGACATGGTACAGCTTTCACTTGTGTAATATCAATGTCATTTTACATAAATGCCCCTTGAATTTATTTCTTTATTAACTTGTTCATTTAATGAATACTTGAGTGTCTGCTGTTTGCAAGGCGTGGCTCCAGTTTCTATGGATAGAGCTGAAAGTAAAGATATAATAAAGCTTTCCTCTTAGAGCTAATTAGCTATTTTCAGCCTTTATTTGAGAAGATGTGAATTCTGTACCCTTAACAATTTATTAGAGGAAGAAATTTATTACAGGAAGAATTACAAAATCTAGATTTTCATTTTTGATTTACCAAAAACATTTTGTTCTCATTATTTTTGCCAAGTTCTATTAACTTTTCCAGAGCCAGAATATTCAAGCTGCTATCACGCATTATTTTTCTTTATACTCAGAAGTATTTAAAACTATTTACCTATTTGTATGTAATGCAATCTGTAACGAGTACAACTTTTCATTGTATAAGATTATATAAAATGTATCTAAATGAAGGCAATTATTTATTTATCTACTCATAGCTATTCTTTCTAAGTGTTTCTAAGTGTCTTGAAGATGAGACTATAATTTGGAAATGTTTACAAAGAAATTCTAGATGGAAAAATAGATCTCATAGCAGATTAAATATACAAAACTAACGTACATTAACACAACTCTTACAAAATTATTACAACTATAGCATATTTAGGCAAAATGGACTAGACCAGTATTTCTTTTTAATTTTTTTATTAAAGTGTAGTTGATTTACAATGTTGTGTCAGTCTCTGCCGTACAGAAAAGTGACCCATATATATATATATATACGCACATTCTTTTTCTCATGTTTTCTTCCATCATGTTCTATTCTTAGAGAGTGGATATAGTCCCCTGTACTGTACAATAGAAATTCATTGCTTATCCATTCTAAATATAATAGTTTGCATCTACTAACCGCAAATTGCCAGTCCATTCCACTCCTTGCCACTCCTGCTTGGCAACTGCAGATTTGTTCTCCAAGAACTACCTGAAGAACTTACTAAAACACAGATTACTTGCTAAGAACATACTAAAACCCCTAAAGTATCTGGAGTGGAACCTGATAATGTACATTTTTTACAAACTGCTGCTGGGTCAGAGAGCACAATTTGAGAACCATTGGTCTAGACTAATGTACATTGCTCTCTGTATTAGTCTAGACCAACTGTTCTGTGATATATGATATATATTCAATTAGAGGGCAAAGCCTAGAGCATACTAAGTCTAGGAGGTATCCCGATTCAAAAATTCTTTCCCAGGTGTAGAACCCTATTGAAAAATGAATAGCTGGTTGTGAGGATGTTAAGATGAGTGAGCTAAGTCCTACTAATAAAGACAAATACCATATGATATACATGTGGAATCGAAAAAAGCTGAACCCATAGAAACAGGATAGAATTGTGCTTAGCAGGGGCTGGAGGCAGGTGGAGCTTTGGGAGGATGTTGGTCAAAGTGTAAAAACCTGGGCTTAAAGGTAGAATAAGTTCTGAGGATCTGAGGCACAGCATTGTGACTATAGTCAGCAATACCGTATTATGTACTAAAAGTTGCTAGGAGACTAGATCTGAAATATTCTCATCACAAAAAAAGGAAAGATAATTACGTAACATCCTGAAGATACTAGCTAACACTATGGTGGTAATCACTTTACAATATATAAGTACATCAAATCAAAATGTCGTACACCTAAAACTTACAAAATGTTTAAAAAAATGGTTGGCTAAAAATCATACAGTGCAGCACTTAATGTTAGAAGACTGAATATCAATACCTATAAACCACATCAAGTATGAAGAATACTTTTAAAAATCGGAACATTCAAAGATTATTTAATCTAGTCATACTTATTTTTAATTATGAATGTGCAATTGATAACTATGTAATCATTCAATTTTTTCCTAGCAAAGATAATGCCTGAAGATTAAATCCTGTCAAAAAGGAATAAAATGAGTATTTCTTTTGAAGGAATCTAAAAAAAGACAAAGCACAGGTGTGTTATTAAGCATGTATATATATCAAAGGAAGGGTTTTCAGTCTTGCCAGGCTTCAGAATCACCTGAGCATCTGAGTTTTAAAAGCTCCATAGAAAATTTCAATCTGCAGCAAATACTGAGAAATGCTAAAAACTCTCAGCATCTCTGGGGATTAGTGCTGCAGAATATAGCATAGAGTTAGAAACTTTTGCAACATGAAAGCAATAGTATATCTAAGAAAAAAAATTGAAATTGAGGAAAGGAAAAGAAAATTTCTAAGAAAGTGCTGCTGTAGTCATCTTTTTCAGGTGATATTAAGCTCATGATGTCCAAAATAAATCTACAGTGTTTAGAGACAGTTCTCAGCATTAGCTCTCAAATCTGCTTATATGTTAGATTACCTAGGTTTTCAACATGACTGATTTCTGTATCTTACCCTCTAAGTTTCTGAATATATTATTCTGAAATAAATCATCAGTAATTTAAAGCTCTCCAGGTAATTTCCTTATAAATTTTAAACCACAGAATTTGATAGCAATGACTACAAAAAATTACGAAGCATTTTAAATATGTGTTGTGTTGTTAAGAGAAACAAATACCCATCTGGATCCATAATTCAATGGTTATGAAGTGGACTTATAAGAAATCATCATTTCAGGTAAAAATATTAGTACATAAAAAAATCAAAATAAGACATGGAATTGTCCTACATTCTTACATTTGAGAAGCAATTTGAGCAAAAGAACAACTACAAATATATACACATGCACATTAATTTAATCAACAAATATGTCCTAAAAGTTTTAAATCTATAAGATCAAGAAATTTATGTTAACATTATTGAAGAGAAAATTGATGAGATTTGCTTTACTGTTGACAGAATTGTTTAAACAATGGTTTCACCACAGGATTAAGTTATTACACTGAAATTATACTAAAATTGTTTCATGCAATGGACTAATTGCATTAGTCAGCACTTCACATGTTGTGTTTATGCAAAATTAATTGATAATTGTTTTATATAATCATAAATTTTCTTCTGTCTAACCATAAAATTTTCATGTGTTAGAAAATTAATAATCATCTGTTTAATTCTTCAATCAATACGATAATAATCTACCTGTGGCAGGTCACAATTTCATCTGTTTAACTTCAAAAGGAATCATCTATACAAAAAAAATGATGTTTTAATAGTGTAAATTAGGGAGTTCGCTTCGTGGCTCAGTGATTAATAAACCCGACTAGGATCCATGAGGATGCGGGTTCAATCCCTGGCCTCTCTCAGTGGGTTAAGGATCCAGCATTGCTGTGAGCTGCAATGAGGGTCACAGATGCAGCTCAGATCCTGCTTTGCTGTGGCTGTGGCGTAGATTGGACCCCTAGCATGAGAACTTCGATATGCCGCAGGTGCAGACCTAAAAAATAAAAAAACAAACAACAAAAAAAAACAATAAAAACAAAAAAATAGTATAAATGATAAAATAAGTGTATTTTATGAAATTAATTACAAATAAAGTAGACTGGCAAAACATGACCCTAAATTTGATAGTCATTCTTATCACATGATCTTTTATAAACATAACTTGTAAAGAAAACATATCTCAATAAATAGCTAAAAAATGTATAAAAAAGTATATGTGCATAGTTTATTCTCTGACATGCATAATGTAACTGTAGAGAAAAGGAGATACAAAGTAAAGTAGAAAATGCCATATATGATGAATTTTTAAGAATTTATTTCCATCTGGGTATTTCTGAAAAAAGAAGAATTTTTAAAGTTGTGAATGCTTTATTAATATGATAGGAATATTTATACAGTTTATCCCCTTGTGATAAAATCATACTTTAGTGATCTCAAATTCTGTCTATTGCCAAAGCTAGAAAGAGCCTATACAATTTTTAGAACAATGCTTCAGGGAATTACCTTTGCAAATATTTATCTTGTTTTTGTAATATGGAGTTTCAGTTCTACAATCTACCTTTTTAACCTGCACCTTGAAATTTTCAGTTTGTTGTGAAATTAGCGAGCTGACTGACCAAACATGACTCTTCATGCACTCCAGCCACACAGTCCTTAATTTTTATTTTCACTTTTTCCCATGCCATGAGAAAGTTCATTCTGAATGAGACTACTAAACTGTCTTCCACAGATACCCAATTGGAAAAGAAAATAGAAAGACCTAAACATTCTCAAATTTAATTGTTTTATTCTCAACAATCTGGTTGGAACTTTCATTGCTTGTCTACACCAATGTTAATGGACTGCTGTGCTTTGCTGGAGAAGCTAGAGAATAAGGGAATTAATTTCATTGTCCTAAGAACGTGTACACAGTCACATTACTCACTACACATTGGTGTCCTTAATCCTCATGTCCTGTTGACTTGTTTCCCACAAACCAACTCTCTTTTAGGAAAGACACCGCACACTCCTCTATCTGACTAATGCACTGCAGAAGAGCATGTCAAGACCCCACAAGCTGCTATTAAGTTTTAATATTCCCAAAACATGTAATCACGTTAAGAAATGTTGCCTTCTGAGAGTTCCCCTTGTGGTGCAGCAGGTTAAAGATCTGGTATTGTCACTGCAGTATCTCTGGTCACTTGGTTGGATCCCTGGCCAGGGAACCTCTGCATGCTTGCAGGCACAGCCAAAAAAATAAAATAAAATAATAATAATAATAAAAAGAAACACTGCTTTCTTACCCAGATGGATGGAGAGAAGCTTCTTCCCTCTCACCTATTTTCTGAAGCACACATTCTGGCAGAACCCTACTCTAATCTTAAGCAGAGGAGCTCTGAATATAGAAAACTTGTGACAAATTCATCAGGCCTGTCTCTTCCCAAGTAAAGAGTAGTTTTGCAACTCATCCTATCTAAGGCTAATATTGACCCAATGATAGTCTTCTGAGACTTCTATATACAGCCATATATGCTGTATATCCGAGACCTGTTTTGCCCCAGGTATGGGTGGGAAAGAGAAAAATAGAACTAGAGAATCAGTGCTTTGAACCTGGGAAATATCTCAAATGTGAATCTGATGGAAAATAATTTTTCTGATTCCTTATCACATGGATGCAACTTTTGATCTATAAAAATACACCAAATATCTTTGAGGTGATTAAAGATTATATCTAATACTCCTGTCCTTAGTTCTTATAATACGCATTTATAACATCATAATGTATTTTTTTCTAATCTGAAATTCTATTCATTTTTCATTCAGTCAGTACTCAAATGCCATCAACTGTATCAAGCAGACATTTGTGGGCATAACAGAGTCATCATAGTTCTCAGCTCCTGTACTTTTAACCTACAGGCCCTGTTCTCTTAAGACATATGATTATGGAGATCAGTCAAATAAATGAATATTTATGAGTTTTTCAGATTCTACCAGCTACTCATTCTTCACTTTTCTTCCCTGATCATCTCAAAACAGACAGGGATTTCATATGGTACTTATGAATGAGTCATAAGTATTGGAAAACTCAGAAATATTTTAAGGAAATTTTTATTGCTTCCCACATGTGATTTTTCACATCATAGCCATAAAATTAGCAGAGGCTTTCTTTTAGATATGTTAGTTCAAGCCCATTGGGTAACACTGAAAATAACTTCTACAGAGTTGTGTTGTAAGTGTACCCATTTTACCTTAGTTGACATAGGAGTCCCTGGTGGTACTCAGAAAGGTACCTTAAAAACATGTCCCAAAGAGGAAGCTCTCAGCTAGAAAGTACACTATAACCAATGTTAAAAAAAAAAAATTATCTACCCAATCTGTAAAAATAGAGGCTCAATAGAAGGAATGTGAAAGAAAATTGTTTTCCTCTAACTAGCATAAGTTACTGACATTCTCCACTGAATAAAAAAAAAAAGAAAAATCACAGAAAATGTACCTAATTAACAGGGCAGGGTGAAAGGATTATGGGCAGCAAATCTTGTATCTATTTCCCATCTTTCTTTCTTTCTATCTGTCTGTCTATCATTTATCACTTATCTATTTTCTCTATCTCCTCTATTTATCTATGTATTTTTTCTTTTCTCTTCTTTTTTTTTTCCTTTTTATTGGCCATGCCAGCTTCATGCAGAAGTTCTGGGGCAAGGGGTCGAATCCATGCCACAGCAGCAACCTGAGCCATAGCATTGACAATGTTGGGTCCTTAACCCACTGCACCACCAGGGAACTCCTTATTTGTGCTTTTAGCAAAAGAGTTTATGTCCTTTTGAGGGGAGGGTTACTTCTGAGTTAAAGTAAGGGTAGTGGACGAACATGATCATTGATAGATACTGCTGTTCTTATATAAAGTCGACATTAAATCAATTATTAAGTTCAGTATATGGTTAGTTTTATTAGGTAGACAATGCCAGATCTGCATAATATACACCCATGCTCATAAAAATACACATATGCACCACATGATGTTGAATTACATCAATTTATATCTAGTCATCTACTGAGATGTTTATTGGTCAAGGACATTTATTCCTTTTCTCATCATTCTGTCATGTGGAATTTTTCTTATATGACTTCCTAAAAGAGAATAATGTTGGGTAAACATTTATGGCTTTATTGTGTTCCCCTTTCTGACTCTTCATCAAGGTGTGAGGAAGTACTATTTCCGACTGGTGATACAGAGAAGAAAAACTGAATTAGTTCCCTCTTCCTGGGAATTAAGACAAAGGAGGAGGAGAAGGAAGAAGAAAGAAGAGAGAGAGGAGTAGAGAGAAAGAAGATGAGAGGGAGAAAGACTAAAAGGAGGAGGAGAGGGAAGAGTCCACATATGGCACATACAACTCATCAGATACTATCCTAAATGCCCATCATACACTCTCTCATTTAATTCACACAGCAGTCTGCATAGCTAAGGACTTTTATTATCCCCATCTGAAAATACAGAAACTCAGGTGCAAAAGAATACAATGCTTATCCAACTAATAAGCTGTAGAGCTGAGATGTTTATATAGACAGTTTGACTCCAGAATTACACTTACATTTTAATAATGGCTTTGATTATCGCTGCTACTTGAATTTGACATTTATATTCCTTATATTCTGTGTTTTTCATCAATAAATATATTCAGACTATTTTAGATGTGTTTAAAATTGTTAAACTTCTCACACAACATAAGATAAATTTTTTTCCACCTTACTCTTAGAAGTATGGTAATTCAGAGCCATGATTTCTTGCCCTTTTACAGATTTTATTGTTTTGTATCTCCTAGAAATCAATTCTGCAGAACTGTATTGCAAATCTAATTCATGCTGCTTTATAAATAGTCTGATATTTTTCTTTTGAAACTTTTCAGAATTTTCACTGTAATTTATTTTAATATCATCCATGTGTAACTGAATGTAGGTCCTTATTTTTCTCTCATTAATCATATTTGCTATGTGACTGGCAATTTTAAAGAGAATAATTACATCTTAAGTTCAATGGAATTTGTTTTTATTATTAATTTGATTTTGTCCTCTGAGTGGAATTTACAAATCTCTTCTTATGGAGCTTGATGACTACATCTCTAAGTTTCTCAACACCCAAGACATTACCCAAATATCACCTCTATTAAATTTCTTCTTTAGAAAAATTACTATAGTTGATTTACAATCTTGTGCCAATTTCTGCTGTATAGCAAAGTGTCCCAGTCATATATAAACACATGCTTTTTCTCATATTATCCTGCATCATATTGGGCACTGTTCCCTGTGCTATGACCTTTGTTAATTTTTAATAAAGGCTACCACATCATATTATTTAAAGTAAAAATATCCTCTCTCTTCTAACACTCAAACCCCTTCCATCTATACCACTTCCACTCCACCCTCTAACTTTTTATATAGTACTATGGTCTGACAACTCACATTATCTTGTAAGCTCCTTGAGAGCAAGCTCCATGGTCTTTTTGAAAGCATTGGAACAATGTCTGGCACCTAAGAAGGGCTTCATAAATATCTATTAGTGAATGAAAAGACGTCAAAACTTTGACATCTTTCCTCTGAGTCAACTTTTCCAGATTCTCTGCATCCTGTTCCGATGTATCTCTTTGGCCTTTAGATCACTATTTCAGTCCTCAGGGGACTTTTGCTTACACTTTTCTACTATTGCTTATTTCACAATTAAATATGCAAAATTATACTGCTAGATTCCTACAATTCTCTTTCTCAGCACTGCTTCACTATTTACAGATATGACATGCTTTCAAATCTCTCTGTTGAAAGGAATTATACTGATCTTACGTATCTTCTGTTTTGCACAGGACTTCATTATTTCTCTGGATTTTTTCTCCTTGGTGTACTGGTTGTTTTGTTGTTATTGCTTTGTCTTTTACCATATTCAAGTATTTCTGTGGTGTTTGTTCACCTTGGTTATCTGTTCCAATTCAGTGATGGGAAGTAGATTAACAAAGTTAGCACTGTGGAAAATGTTTTCCACCTGAAGATTCAGGTTTGGCAGTGAATAGAGATTCTGCTGACAGCATGCCTAGAGGAAGGAAGTGTAGCCAGGGAGAGTGTGCAAATTGCTACTCTCTATTTAAAATTGTTCTTGCTCCCTGGGTGACTATAAGAAACCTTAAATACTGATCCATTCCCTGGTGCCAAAATTCTCTTTGTTTACCATGAAGAACAAAAGAGACCCCATTGCTCAACATTTAATAGGCATTTAGAACATGTTCAATAAATGTCTGTTGAATTAATTCTTTATGCATTAATATCCCAAATATGACTTGCCCAGGCAGACAGCTGCTGATATAACACCTTCCTGACCCTACAGTACTATCAGAGAGTTCTGTGAACTGATGTTTCTAGGGAAAGGAGTCTTTTCTTAGTTATTAAGATTTTAACATTTATCACTTAGGGCCAGATCGGTTCACCTGGGTCTGGATTTGCTCTATGTGAAATGATGTTTTAAATCAGCACATAGAAAACTATAAAAGAAAACCGGCTGCCATGAACCAGGATTCAATTTTTTCTTAGTGATGGATATAGTTAAATTTTTTAATAAATTGTATTTGGGAAAATATGACTTAAGGAAATTAAAATCCTCACATATGAACTTGTTTAATTGCCAAAGTCATTAGACTAAAACAACGGTAAGATCTTTTAGGCAAAGAAACTTTGATTCCATTTAAGTTTTGATTCTGCTTTTTGTTAAGGGAAATTCTCCACTGACTTATGATTTGAAGATCACTTCCTTCTCTTCATGTCAATGTGATTGTTGTTTCCTTGACTGGTTACTGCCTCAGAACCTGGGTTGCTACCATGTGTGTTGGTTTTCTAGGGCTGTCTTAACAATGCAGAGAATGGAATTCCCATCGTGACACAGAGGAAGTGAATGTGACTAGGAACCATGAGGTTGCGGGTTTGATCCCTGGGCTTGCTCACTGGGTTAAAGATCTGGCATTGCCATGAGCTGTGGCATAGGCTGACAGCTGTAGCTCTGATTCAGTTCCTAGCCTGGGAACCTCCATATGCCATGAGTGTGGCCCTAAAAAGAAAAAGAAAAAAAAATGCACCAGAAACTCAGTGACTTAGAAAGTTTTGGTCTCATAGTTCTGTAGACTAAATGTTGAAAAGAAAATGAACATATCAGTTGGATTGCTTTCTTTTGAGATCTGGGAGGCAAGGTTCTCTTCCAGGACTCCTTGGTTTAGGAGGCATGTCTTCTCTCTGTGTCTTCACATAAGCTTCTTTCAGGGATGTCTGTTGCCATATCTAAATGCCCTTTTTAAGTAAATGTACTACTAAACATATTGGATTAAGGCCTAACTTAATCCTATTGGCAAGGATGGAATTTCCAGGACTAGAGTCACATTTCGAGATTCAAGCAGTTAGGGCTTCCACCTATGTATTTTGAGAGGGCACAAGACAGCCCATAACACAAATGAATATAAGCATCTCTGGTCCTCAAAAGCTCTGGGATGCAGCTTTACCACCCTCCTGATTCCCTCATGTATGAGTTAAATACATTTGGGACATGTATTCAACCTATACAAACATGAGAGTTGAATTTTAACATTTTTTTTGAAAAACTATACTTTAAAAAAAAACCTCTGCGGTTATTCATAACGTTTGGCTTTATCTCCATATATGTTGGTAGGCAAGTCTCCCAGTAATTTTTTTTTTAAAAAAAGGGTAAAAACCTTTTAATTCTGCTCAATAGACAATTTTCTAGGGCAAAGCACATATGCTTCTCCTGTATCCCAACCCAAGCCGTCATTGGAACGGGGAACTTCTGTCCCCAAGATAGTAAATATTTCCTGCCTTCCTTCTAAAGAGGGAGAAACTTAATTTACCTGACTCAGGAGTGTGGGAGAAGGACATCTGCTAGAAGAGATTTCTTTGCCTTTGAGAGTCCTGCTCTGGCCTCAGCATGGATCTGCTGAGTGGAATGCTAGCTGCCTGGCGGTAAACTACCTGCACCTGGCAGTGATTAAGTGCAAAGTGACCAGCAAGGAAGGACATTCTACTTTTCATAATATATCTCTGCTTTGCTCACTCACAATCACCAAATAAGTCTCTTGATCTCATCAGTGAATTCAAGGGAAAGAGTGAGAGCAACTCAGCCTGATGCTTTGAGCATCCTTCACATCTTTCTGCCTCCAGAGAATGAGTTTGGTTTTTTAGTTGTTTGTTTGTTTTTCCTGCTTGCAGCCATGTGATATGGCTGCACAGGCAGTATTTACTCCTCAAGAAGAGGTCTATGAGTGGTCAGCTTTTTCTGTTGACTCAGTAAGTTAATTCTGGATGAAGTAACAGGAGCTCCATCATGACTGGCTATTCCAGCAAGGTACTCCAATCCAGGCTTCTATGTAGTACAATCGATATTTTCCTCTAACTCAGGTTTCTTTGACTTTTCTCTGCTGATTCTGAACACAAAAGGGGAAGAAGAAAATGTATGATTGTTATCAATCTAGAACTCTGTATCAATCATCTAACAAGTTTTTTTTTACCTGTCTTGTCTATTGCTAAAAAAATATTTTCTGCCTATGTAACATATATTAATCCAGTATTTATTAGACCAGGGTTAGTAAATCTTTTTTTTCCCATTTTTAATCACTTCCTGCCATATCCTCTTCATCCTAAATTCAGTCTCAATTAATTTTACTTCATTTTTTTATCTACTTTTTCTCTCCTCTCTGTGAGAAGCTCATTCACCTCCATTGTTTTGTGTGAAAGAATAATTACTAACTGAGCGCCACTAGGAAGATTCTTTTCCTAATAAGAAAAGACATCCTTTTTAAGAGTTATAAGATGCTCAGGGAATTTAATTGTTCATTCTTAGATGAGTGCAATACCCTATGCCTCTCATTTTATGGGGGTTATGATGTAGATTAGAATAGCTACAATTTTCAAAGATCATACCATGAAGAAACCAATGTAATATTGCTTAATCTAGAAGTTTCTGAATATGTTTCACAATGGGAGACTTTGGGTGTTTGTTTGTTCCATCCCCCCCAAAGCATTATCCTGTCCTACCTCAGAGATTTTGCTCTGACTTGTCTGGGCTCCATTCTTCATTGTAGTTGTTATTATTATTTTTCTTTTAATTTAGCAACCTTTCTCACTACTCTGTAAATTCTACAAGAGCAGAACGTTACCTGTTGAGATTTTTGTATTATAGCCAATATTTGGAAACTTGTTTTTCTGTATCAAACACTGACACAAAAGAATCAATCTTTTGTGAATCTTCTGTGAAGAATGAGTTTTTCATGGTGCATTAATTCCCTAATGCTTCTCTGTCTCCTTTATTTTTATGTTATAAACATAGTACCATATCATATGTGATTAAGAATATTTAAAACCGTATTTCAGTACTATCCAAAGCTTTCTTATAAAGAAAAGTCTATTTTCTATTTTATTTTCTATGCCTCATTTTTAGCTAATATGTACATATATCAAGCCTCCATATAATAAAAGCTATAGTCATATAAGTCAGAAGCTTACTATAATAAAATGTATACTAAAAAATGATTAAACTGCTTTCTGGCCAAATTTTCTAATTGGTAATATTTAAAGTTAAAAGAGACAGTTTTTGTTTGCTGGTCTTTTCTCCCCCCCCCCCTTCTTTGCCAGTACCATTTTAGAAAGTTCTAGCAAAAACTTCAATTATTCTATTTCATGAACCTTGCCAAATTCTCATCCAGTCTGAATAAAACAACAATTTTCCAAATCAGATTAAGTTGCATTTTTAATATATTGGACAGTAGTCTTTAAAACAGGAATAAAATGACAGAGCCACCTGGACATGTTATGAGATCTGGCTCTACTCAAAATATTGTCCTCTCTTGATTTGCTTCTACAAGGGTATGCCAACCAGTTAAATGGCTTTCAGCTGAGCAATCAGCAGGCCCACTTTACCATAAAATATCTTGCTTCATATCTGAGCAAAAGTCCCTCTTCAGCTATAACCAGTGCTTATCCTGTTGATTAAGACTCTAGTGTTGGTCTACAATATTATAGATTCTTTTTTTTAATTTTTTTATTTTCCCACTGTACAGCAAGGGGGTCAGGTTATCCTTACATGTATACATTACAATTACATTTTTTCCCCCATCCTTTCTTCTGTTGCAACATGAGTATCTAGACAAAGTTCTCAATGCTATTCAGCAGGATCTCCTTGTAAATCTATTCTAAGTTGTGTCTGATAAGCCCAAGCTCCCAATCCCTCCCACTCCCTCCCCCTCCCATCAGGCAGCCACAAGTCTCTTCTCCAAGTCCATGATTTTCTTTTCTAAGGAGATGTTCATTTGTGCTGGATATTAGATTCCAGTTATAAGTGATATCATATGGTATTTGTCTTTGTCTTTCTGGCTCATTTCACTCAGTATGAGATTCTCTAGCTCCATCCATGTTGCTGCAAATGGCATTATGTCATTCTTTTTTATGGCTGAGTAGTATTCCATTGTGTATATATACCACTTCTTCCGAATCCAATCCTCTGTCGATGGACATTTGGGTTGTTTCCATGTCCTGGCTATTGTGAATAGTGCTGCAATGAACATGCGGGTGCATGTGTCTCTTTTAAGTAGAGTTTTGTCCGGATAGATGCCCAAGAGTGGGATTGTGGGGTCATATGGAAGTTCTATGTATAGATTTCTAAGGTATCTCTAGACTGTTCTCCATGGTGGCTGTACCAGTTTACATTCCCACCAACAGTGCAGGAGGGTTCCCTTTTCTCCACAGCCCCTCCAGCCCTTGTTATTTGTGGATTTATTAATGATAGCCATTCTAACTGGTGTGAGGTGATATCTCATGGTAGTTTTGATTTGCATTTCTCTTATAGTCAGCGATGTTGAGCATTTTTTCATGTGTTTGTTGGCCATCTGTCTATCTTCTTTGGAGAAATGTCTATTCAGGTCTTTTGCCCATTTTTCCATTGATTGATTGGCTTTTTTGCTGTTGGATACAATATTATAGATTCTGATAGAGTTTCTCCAGAAAAGTCTTTGTCCATAATAATAAATAAAATTTACTGTTCATCTCCTAGGAGAAAATGGAGATCTTGCAAGGTCGTCCTCTTTATGTATCTAATAATGACTCCTTTAAAGATCCTGCTTTGCACACAAGCACAGAAATAGAAATATTTTGTAGATTTTTGTCCAAGTAAATGCCACTATATTTAAGACAATTAACAAGCCTCCTTCTTCTAGCATTTCTCATAGCTCTGTTTTGGCATATAAATATATTTTCTATGTTTCAGTCCATTATATATTTCAAAACTTCGAGTCATATCAAGAAGGCCGTTTGGGTCTAAAGGAAAAGTGTGGTGTTTTGATTTGTTTCACAGAAATTTGTTTTACCTCATTTGGACGGTTTTGTTTTATTGGAAAAAACATTCTTCCTTTATATTGATTTGTCCAATAAAACAAAAATAAATAGAAAGAAAAGAAAGTGTGAAATATTCTCTTCTGCTCAGAATAGAAAGTTCAGTGGTTTTCATTTATCTCCTTACTAGAAATTCCATTTTTAACATAATTTTTCTGAGTAACTTTGTGTGCTCTGAGCAAAGATAAATCTGTTCAATTTTAAAGTGAAGTATTAAAGCTTTGATATATTATTTGTAGGATACTTTCTCATAATTAGTGTTATTTGAGATAGAAATTTAGCAGATATAAAGGTTAATACTAGAGTAACTCTTTCAATTACCCTCTCGAATTTCTGCCTCTAAAACACTTTTAGATCATTCATTTGAGAAATATGCTCTGATGTGCTTCTGTACAGAGCATTTTCTTTTTTGTCTTTCATCTGATTTCTGTCACCAATACTCAATAAATACTTAGATCCTTGACACCATATAATTCAGTCTTTCTTGTGTATAATGCAAAAATTCATTCTTATTTTATATTGTGTGATGGAAGGGGAAAAAATGGGATAGCTGGTACAAATTGGAGAATTGAGATTCCTATGATTTGTGAGAAAGTACTCTTCATAGCAGAGAAAGCTTATAATACATTGGTAGATACAATATGTTCTAAACTGTAATGCACAATATATGTCTGCTCAGAAGTCATAGCAAAATAATCATAGACTGAGTGGCTTATGGACAGGTACCACCTTGCTCTGTGATCTCATGACATCTTCTTGTTATGGGAGGAGAGGAACAGCTCTCTGGTGTCTCTTCTTAAAAAAGACAAATCTCATCAGATCAGGGCACTAACTTCATGATGTCATCTAACCTTAACTACCTTTCAAAGGCCCTGTCTCCAAATACTATCATACTGAAGCTTAGGACTTCCACATATGAACATTTGAGGGGCAAAACCATTCAGGCCATAACACTAAATATCAACATTTAAATAACTTATTAAGTCAAGGCTTAAGAACTTTATTTCCTATAAGTTATGATTTTGGTGAGTGGATATGCAAGCTGGATGCTCTAGGAAGCAGATATCAAAATGGAGTTAAGAGTTCACACAGTTTACTAGGGGATTACTTCAGTGAGAGATAAAGAAGGAAAGAGAATTGGGCAGGAAAATCCTTCAAATGAGCATGCATATCTGACATGTGAAAAATGGTACAGTAAGAAAGAGTGGGGCAGATAGAATATTGGACTGCAATCTAGATCTGACACAGTTTTTTCCAATGGGGAGGTCTAGTGGAAAGCTTGTCTATCAAGTGAATTCTGCACCAGACAGAAATAACCAATACACAGCATGCTTACATTGTAATTTATTAGCTCTGGCTTCCTGAAATGAGTGTGCCTTCTTTTCAAAAGCTAAGAAAGAGCCTGTAGGCACTGAGGCCTGTGGCTGTCAATTCACTCCTCTAGTTTGATGTAGACCCAAGTCTCAATGATTGCCACAGTCTCACTCTTGTGCTGTGTGGACCAACTTCTATAAACACATTGAAGGAAAAATTGCTTCAGAGTTCTAGTGGGCTTTTCCTTTTGAAGAAAATGTAAAAGAGAGAGATTAATAGGATATTCAGCTCCAGTTGGTATAGCTATTCTTGGTTTCATACTGGTATTCATCACCTCCTACCTATCCCAAGTCTGTTGACCTCAACTATCATCTCTACTGGGTCAACTGGCTTACTTGGTGGTAAGATGCAAACTCTACTTCCTGAAGGAGAACAGCCTTTGATAAACATAACTTTCTTGGGCTACTTTTGCTGCACTTGTCCATTCACAGCCATAATCTGTTAATGGAGTAACAAGACACTCCCTAGGGGATGACCTGAGTCCCAGACATCTTGTTTCATGCCCTCAATGAATAACAATATCCATACGTCCTTCAGCTGATCAGGGTCAGTTACCCCTACCAAGGTAAACTCTTTTTCCTTCTTAGTTCTTTGAAAACAAGGAATAAAATATGGTCAAATGGCAGCACTAGTTTGTGGCCCAATGTAACACTTGCTGTGTCATCTGGCAAAAGTGCATAATCTTTAGGGAACAAACTTTCTAACCCAGAAAAGCCCACATTTATAGATATGGGAATGACAGCAAGCAAGGCCACTCCTACTACCAACCAGTCTCCTGCATTATTCCTATTAGGAACACAGCTCCATATACAAGTCTCTGATTTAGTGTTTACACTGAATTGTGGAGAATAGTACTTCATATTCAAGGATGCTCACACTGGTGACTCGGTTGTGCCTTTAGAACATTTCAGTGCTCTGAAAAAGATAGCTGCATCTGGCTGGAGCATTAGCAGATCGAACCAATTGATCTCATTGTCATGGGCCCATACTTGTACATCCTTTTCTATAAAGTATGTTCTTTGGTGGATGCTCTTTTTTGCGGAATATCATATCGGTCAATTAAGCATTCCGTTACTTTGGATGTTGGTGCTGGCTGAAGGTATATGAGCAGGAAAAGGAAACCTATACTCAGAATAATTATTTATGTTTGTGAGAAAAGTTGAATTGTCTTCAAGGAGAGAATTTCAATATGGCTGATTGTACCCCTCAGGTAATAATGTCAAAATAGTTCAGAGTTCATCTCTATTGTTGACAAGTTAGAGATTCAGAAGATACAGAAGCTATATTGACCTTGACATTTGGAGTCCATATGGCTGGGCCCACCTGTAGTCTCCATGCTATCATTGTGGCCACTCCATTCATGTCCACATCCTGCCATTTTTGGAGAGGGTGAAGACAAAGCCAAGAAAATATCAATTGGCAGTCATTTTGCTACTTAGTTATGCAATGTCTCTTCCATAATGGGTGATTTCTTACACTTTGTTCTCTCTCCTGGATATCCACACATGTTTTATAGCATATCTCCTTGTCTCTCATCCACCAGACCTTTTTGTTCATCATGTCATGGTGTAATTATTTGTGTGTGTGCGCGCGCGTGTGTGTGTGTGTGTGTGATGCACGTATGTTCTATCTTGACTTCATTTGGAGCCCTGGCTAGAGGCCAGTTAGTTCCGCTTCTTGAGCAGTCCATTAATCCTATCACCCCAACCAATTTTCTCTCTAGTTCTTAGCCTCTTATACACCCCTGCAATCTCCCCAAAGCCAGATACCTGGCAACAAGGGACAGCTCCTCTGCCCCAGAGTCCAGTGCAATTATTTACATTATCTAATCTTAAGCCTTATTTCCCTACCTTATCATTTTATTCTCATAGAAATCACAAAAAAAGGCCACAGTTCCCCTTCCCCGCTGCCTTGTGACAGGCCCTAGTGTTTTCCCTGAGTTTTTCTGTGTGTCATTCTGTGCTCTATCCAGAGGATTGTGTATCTAACAAAACTCTAAAACTCCTTCCAGTCTCTCTCTTGCCTTTCTACCTCTGGTCTCACCATACCTCACCCAAGGTAACATGGTTAAAATGTATGGATGAAGTTGATCAATGTGATATTTTGTGGTATATCCAGATGTTTCAGATAGTTTTAAAGCTGTATTATAACTGAAAGAATGATCATTAATAAACCCTTGGAACAAACCATATGTATATATATTTTAGTCTATTTCATGTTAATAAGAACACTTTCTGACCATTCTTCTTGATTAAATACACATTTGCCAAATTTATGTTCACAAACTGTGTACCTGTAGATGTATCTACCCACTCAAGCATGTCTGTCACGGCATCTGTGATTAAGAAGAACACTCTATTGAAACTGTGGTGTTGTGCTTTCATTCTCCAGGACGACTGAAATTTCTGCAAGGGCCACACTGGATTATGATTCTAGTGGAGTGGTTTCCCTTAGCCAGCCTCCTTCTCATTCACTCTGGCTTTCTTTTGTTTATGTATATTCGGTGGATTGTTCTTGGACTCACACATTTTGTTTTCAGACGTGCTATGTTCTGTTAGCCATTTTCTAAACTTTCTACGTGTCAATCTTGCTTGAATGCCACTCTGATCACTCCATTTACTATGGTACTTGTGATCACCACCCACTCTTACTTTGGGCCCTTAAGAGTTATCACCAAGCTTCTATTACTTTAATGCCCCCTGTCTCCATTGATCTAGATATGCTGAGCTCAAGGGCAACTGCTCCTGCAATGACCCCCGGCCAGGATTTCTAAGTGATGCTGAAGCCCTTCTCATTAGAACATTCCCAATAGCTTTCATGGATTGTCTTCTGAGTCTTCCCTTGGATTCTCCAGTGATCTTTTGTGCCCATATAATATATCCATTCCAGCATGATCACTTTGTGAGCCTTTCGTTTTCTTCTTCTCTTGCCTGTCACAACAATTCAGGCATTTCATCTTAGCTAAGCATAGGATATTGCTTTTTCTAGGCATCTGTGAGAAGCTATATCACCAGTTTAGAGAGCTATGCTCCTCATCAATGTTAGGTAAATCTTACATTGCAGAAACAGTCTGGTCCTAGTCCTTCTACCATTGTGTGGTTTTTGGAGGGAAGCTATTTAGGAAGAAGATGGCTTTGGCTGGAGACACAATTAGATCCAACAGGTGATATAGCTAGAGGCTTTTAGCTATCTGCACTACTTGCATCTGCATAGCAATGAGATTCTTGAAGATACATCTGATTAGCATGTGTCCATGGCTGCCTCAGGATGTAAAGATAAGAATATGGAATGAATAAGGGGAAAAGCATTTTCAAGCTAAAATTATTAGAATGACTTATTTTGGCATAGTTTTCAGAAAATGAATACTTGAAAGTCCAAAATTTGAGTTATGTGTCCCAAAGAGAGAAGAGTAATTTGCTCGTTTTGATAGTTTCAAAATGTCAACTCTTTTCCATTCTGCTAAGAGCATAATATCAGAATTAAATTATAAATATCTATTGATGTGGGATTATTACAATTTATATAACCATGCTTATGTATGTGTTTGAGCTTTTAGATATTAATATTGCACACTCTTAGATTTTACAGTAATGGTCCTGAATAAAGTATACCACCTTCATCTATTATTCCGTGGAAGCCATTCTCACACTAACTTCAAGACATTGGCTAATGTAAGGCATTGGGATTTGCCCTTCTACAAGGTTGCCATAAAATCCCCAGGCTGTGGAAAATACGAGGGTTAAAGGGATCCCACCAGCCCAGGTGTTTCAGCTTAATCCAACCTTAAGCATTTCTGCATGAGTGAGACCTAGTGATTCTAGAACATCTCACAGAGTCCTGGGAAAGAGTGCATTTCTTTTAAGATATTTAATGTTTAGGTGCTCTGTTATGCAACAATAAATGATACAAGGTCTCTTCAAAAGTATTGAAGTGTCATCCATCAACCATCTTTTCAAAAGTAAAAACTGAAATGTCAATTTCTTGAAGTAGCAAATACCATCCAAGAAAAAACTTTCACAACCTATGTTTATACAGAGACTCTAAATTATTCCTAGAAAAAAATACTTCAAATATATCTGTCAAAGCAGATATATTTTCCCTTATAAAATATAAACACCTAGGCTGTGCTTATGAAAATGCTTTTTAAAAACCTATGGTCATAAGTTTATTGTTTTTAAATGTTGTCTGTAATAAAATTTAATTTAATAAAATTTCAATGCACATTTCCATAGTAATCTATAGAAATTCAATAATGGATAAGGCCTGCAAATATGGAAAAGATTTATGTGTTAAAATCTCTACTCAGAAAAAGAGATACTCCCTAACACGTTTTGATTTCATTGCATCTTTTATTTTATTTATTTTACTTATTAATTAACTATCTCATGTCTGCCAGTCACTATGCTTTATATTTAATATATAAAGTTGAATAAGAAATGTCCTCAGATTTCCCTAGAGGGAGAAGAAGATAGCAATAGAATAATAGTAGGGGACTTTAATATCCACTTTCATCAATGGATAGATCATCCTGACAGAAAATCAATGAGGAAACATTGCCTTCACTGACATGTTAGACCAGATGGACTTTACAGACATTTTCTTCTTTCAAAGAATCAGCAGATATGTAAGCTAAAAAATGATAATACAAGATTGCTCTAGGAACAATAAAAGAGGAATTAGTTTCACAGGAAAAATATCTAGAGATGAGATCTAAAGATAAATTGGCTAGCCTGTACAAGAACTAGAAGAATTGCAGAATTAAGTTGGGAAGTGAGAGAATAAAGTGTGCTTGGGAAACTATTTTGAAATCTCAGAGGAACGCTCAATAATGATATTATTTGTCCCGAGAATAAATCATGTTCTTTATTGCATATTCTGAACTGTGTTCTTATTCTCATGGCCTCTCTACTGATAAGCTAGATAACTGAGACAAGCCACCAAAATAAGACTAGACTCAGTTCTGATATTAATGTTATTTTCTTAAATAGGAATTAAGTGAGATAATGATTGTGAACCAGTTTTGAAAACTGAAGTATTATAAAAATGGGACATTTAGATTTATATCATTTTTCTACATTTTGTTAACCATGGATGACTAAAGAGACTCATAAAGTCTTTTTAAGCATATCTCAACACTCACTGCTGATTTAAAAGGTGTAAGTTAACTAGAAAGGCCATATTCTTGGAGTTTTTCAGAAATTTCAAGGTGATGTTTTTGGAAAAGAAAACTCATTTATGCAGTTCCATTTTCTCCTTCACCAAATTTTAATGTTGTAACTTAAGAGAAAATGTATGTTTATATCATTTTGAAGATTACTTTTTAAACTTTTTATTATATAAAAATATTTTAATAATTCTAACAAAAGATTTTCAAAGCTTCCAAAAGAGTGTGCTTGGAGTTCCCATCATGGCTCAGTGGTTAACCAATCCGACTAGGAACCATGAGGTTGTGGGTTCCATCCCCGGCCTCGCTCAGTGGGTTAAGGATCCAGCATTGCCGTGAGCTGTGTGTAGGTTGCAGATGCGGTTCAGATCCTGTGTTGCTGTGTGTGGCGTAGGCTGGTAGCTACAGCTCAGATTCGACCCCTAGCCTGGAAACTTCCATATGTCCATGGGAGCGGCCCAAGAAATGGCAAAAAGACAAAAAAAAAAAAAAGAGTGTGCCTGTTATTCAGAGAAAAATGACTTGCTACCTGAATGTGATAGCATTTAAAAAAATGGGAGAAGAAGAAAATCAAAAACTTATTTGATTCAAGTGTATTTTGAATAGAAATGCATGGCTATTAGCAATTAGGTTTGATCTAAATATGTTATAATGATTTTGACATAAATACACTGTCATATCAAACAAGCGCCATTTGCATTTTCTGAGCATTAGATTTAACATATTGGATGTGACATATTAATCATATTATATGACTTAGGCTTTTATATTGCTCTTTAAGGGAAATAATATACTTGGTCATATTCTCTTGCATAGACCTTTGAAATGAGTGTTACATATAAATATAAGTCAGTGGAACAATAAAAAGTGGAATTGTCAGGTATGACTGCCTCCAGGGCCTTCCTGCCATTCCAGAGATTCTGAATATTTTTGTTGCTTTAGACAGAAAAAAAAAAATAACCTAAAGTAACCTTGATTTAATCTACTTAACTCAGCAGAAAACAATAAAGAAATCCCCACATGCCAGCAATTATTTCTCGAAACCCCTCTACAATAAGAAGGATTATAAACTTTAAGTGGCCCCCTGGGAGTGTTCAGGTAGAGCTTTCTGGAACATAGCAGGTCAATCTGATCCAGTTCTATCATTTCCTATTATAAACTTCGTCAGCCCAGTTCTTCTAAAAATACGCAGGAGTTCAGTTTAACCTTTATAAAGACTGTGGTATAGAAATGTCCACCATTCTACTGGACTAGATTCGATGTATCATTTTTCTCCTTTTGCTTCCATAATTTTCACTAGTGCTAATTATATGCTAGAAATCAATCTCTATGATAGCCTAAACTTGTTAGAAAAACCAAAAGAATTTAATTGATCCATGTCATTTAATATGTGCAAACAATTCTTGTTCAGATACATTACTGGCTTCACTACAGTTTCAAACTGATGCCTGAAATGTTTATTCTCTTCATTCTTCCCTAGTTTGAGCTATTAAAAGACTCAACTGAATTGCAAATATACTATATGGAGAAATAAGTTAAATTATTTTCTATTTATGCCCCAGACTGAATTTGTTTATCAAATATGACTTTGCAGAAGATTTAAAAGTATGAAAAATAACTGTACTTACATATTGGTAATGCATATATACCAATATAAAATAGCAGCTAGAAGAGAGAAAAAGCAAATTCCTGAAGATATTTTCACACATTTTTATTGGAAGTTTGTTGCTATTACAAATTTGTAATAGTTTGGATGATATTAATATTGCAATGCACTGACTTGAATTTTGTTTGAATTTGCCTGTCAAGTTTTTTTTTTAATTTTCCCTTTTGAGTCATTTATATTTGAGTTGTCTATCTTGTAAATAGTGTATTGTTAGACTCCTTGCAGTGATGCTAATTAGTCTGAGGTTTAACACATTTTACTCTAACATAATTTGAAACTCTTGGTGGTTTGCCTACGATATTTTGTCTCCTTTTAAATATTCTGTAAATTGACTTCTTTATGAAATATGTAAGAATTTTGATTTTTCAACAGTGTTCTCAGAATAGGGAAAGAAGTGGTGTTAAATGTCTTGGATATAGGTCTTAATTTCAGTCTATGACATACTATCAAATTTTAATATACTTTATTTTTTTGTATTCATACCTATTTAAGTTTGACTCTCATTTTTGGCATATGTTAATTGTTAAGGTATAATGATAATGGTTTTACAGAAATATGTTAATAATGCAAACAAGAAAACATCTATTTACTGAATATGTGGTAGAAAGCCCACCCAATGTCTTTCCCTTTGCATGTTCCCCCTACCCTCCGTCTAGTAGAGTAAGAATATTTCTTTAAACAAACTGACCTCTGGAACCAGTGGAATAATTACAAACCTGATCCCCACTACTCACTGCCCATTATAAGAAGTAAAGACTCATGTGGGACGTGCAGCATGAATGTGAAAGTAAAATTTTAGAAACGCTGACACTTTTAGAAAGTAAAATTTAGAAATGAAGACCATCCAGAAGTTTGTTCATAAAAATTTAGAATATCATAGTATAAAGTAGTCTCTGCTAAAATTTACTAAATTTTTTCAAATTGCCAAATTATTTGTATACCAACATTTTTAAATTTTACATTGTGAGTGGCAATATATGTAGAATGGTCATATACAAAAGAATTTGTAAAATTTTAAAAGATGACTGTCTGCCAGGTGTAAGCATTAAAGAAAATTTAGAAATTACTGTATCTGGGAGTTCCTTTAGTGGTGCAGAGGAAACAAATCCAACTAGGAACCATGAGTTTGCGGGTTTGATCCCTGGCCTTGCTCAGTGGATTAAGGATCTGGCATCGCTGTGAGCTGTGTTATAGGTCGAAGACGCGGCTCAGATCTGGCATTGCTGTGGCTCTGGCAAAGGCCAGCAGCAGTAGCTCTGATTCAACCCCTAGCCTGAGAACCTCCATATGCCGTGGGTGCGGCCCTAAAAAGACAAAAGACCAAAAAAAAATTTTTTTAAAAGAAAGAAATTATTGTATCTATTTATTATGTTGAATATCAGAGTGCTAATACCAGAGATGATTATTCAATTAAAATAGTTAATTGAACTATTAACTATTTAGTTGATTATTCAATTAAGATAATATAACTTTTCAGGTTATAAAGAAATGGTCTTTTTTCATAAGTTTAAGTCCTATCCTATGAAACATGAAATGTGATTTATTTAAACACAATCCTAACTTTGATATTATGCCCCATTCACTTATGTAAGTACCTAAGAGTAGTTTCTGATTCTTTACTTTATAGTGTAAACATTTGGAATGACGGTAAATTATGTTTGATTACTACCACAGAGAATATGGTGAATTGTCCTTAATTTGGCAAAACAATGCTGAACAAAAGTGAACAAGGAAATATTCAAATAAACTTGACAATAATTCATTCATTTGGAAAATCTCTCCATTTATGTTATGAGAAAATGAAATTTAATGTCTGTGGATCTAATTCATCCTTAAATATGCTACTGATTCACTTTCTATGGAAACAAGGACTATAGTCTGTCTCTAGTGGAAAAGATAGTATTGTTAAAAGTTAATAATATTTTTATATCCAGAAATAGTACCCCAGATAAAACAATTCTAAAATATATGTTATACATCTGTATCTCTAAGAAGTTTCTAATTCTTTTTAGGTGGATATCAATATGGTCAGAAATTGAGCCTGAGAAAATATTATGTGAAATAAAAATCCAGGAACAAGCAATGGATTATTAAAAAGACTTCTGAGAAACATGATGTAGTGAAACCAAATGGTAGTGAAAATTCCCATTTTCCCACCTTGAAAGCAACTGGAGTTACCAAAATAACATGGGTGTGAAATAATGACAACAAAAACTCATTATGTTGGAGTAGCTAGGGAGAGTACACTTAGAGTATTAAATTGAGATGGATTATTATAGTTAGTACATTAGAGGAGTCTGGAAAAGGACAGAGAATCGCTGTTAAGAGTTCTCAATCCTATGAAAATGGTTTTGTGGGCTGTGAGTTAAGAGGAAGAGAATCTGGAAGAAATCACCCACTCTTCTGGTTTCTGGGAATGAGAAAAAACAATGGGCATCTCAGGGATTATTTAAAACACTTAATAAACTCAGAATGGCCCAGTCTTTCTAAACACATGTGATGTTTCCTTAAAAAAAAAAAAAAGTGCAACCACTCCAAACAAAACCTTTGTAGGAAAGCGGAATTTTTTGTGCAGATTTTCCTGACACACTAACTGGCTTCGATAAACCAGTAATTCACTTTCTTGACCCAGTTTGTTATTGAAACAAAAAGATGTTAAGCCTAGCCACATTAGTACCTGAAGTGGAGGGCGGTATGAAAATTAAAAGCAAATATAGAATGCCACTTTCTAGTTGCCTTGTTGTTTTTCTTTTAACTAACCCAGAGGAAATATTTTACGCAGATTTAAGTTTCTAATGCGTCATAATATCACCCAGGATGTCTTGACCTTGAACTGAAAATACATGTGCATAATCCAACCATCTAACAATGTTATATTGTCTATGGAGTAATTTATTTTAAACAGCCTTCAGTATAAACAGTTTTATATAAGTGTGCATAAGTGGGCCTTAAACTAGAGTGCGATAGAGGAATCCGAGAAGCACATTTCCAGACCTGACCTCGTAGGCACTTCAAATATCATTACCAACATTCCCATCATGTTTTCTAACTACTATGAGAGTTGTTACAGAAAACGTAGAGAACTATTATTGAAAGATGTGATCTGGTGGAAAGCTCTTGCAAAAAAGAAGGAAAAACATCTAGCAAGATCAGTGACTGGTACTTTGGAATCTGTACTCCCAATACAGAGTTCCTCTGCCTGCTGATCCAGCTCAATTTTTAGCTGGTATGCTGCTGAGACTGTATTGGATTTGCCTTTCACGTAAGATACTTATTGGAGTTCCTTAAATGAGTATATGTCTCTGAGCCTAGACATAAATGTCCTTCGAATCATTTTTACCTGCTTTCCAATACACTGTATTAATTTTGAAGAATTTGGTCTAAAAAAGACCATCATGGAAACAGGGGAACATAGAGTATATATAATAATGAAATTGTGAAGGAAAGCATGTGTATCGCTCCCGGATCATGGCCAATTTTGAAGACATTGATGTTCAAGAAAAGATCCTAATGATTAAATGATTAAATTGTCTCATATAAGTTCACAAGACACATCCCAGAGGGTTTTTTTTTTTTTTTTTCCTATCCATAAGCAATGGAACAATGAGGGAAAGAGTAATCCAACTACAGTTTTGTGAGGGTTTTTTAGAATTAAAGAAAGACATTCAAACATGCACATACACATATAGATATACACATAAACAACTATGAATATCTCGGACAATGTTCTAAAATGTTAAAGGCAAAATATAGCACAAAAGAAGGAAATTAAGAGCATAGTAAATGACAAAACAATTGATAAAATGAACTGAAGCAATTTTTAAATATTACCTGCTTGCTTTTTTTCCCATTAAATGTAAGTTCTGAAATGTGATTAAACATCATTTTATTCTTTCTTTTTTTTTTTTTTGGCTGTGCCTGCAGCATCCAGAAATTTTCAGGCCAGGGAGGAAATCAAACCTGCACCACAGCGCTAGACCACCAGGGAACTCCTCAACATCATTTTCTAAGATGATTGAGGTGGAAGGTGTGCTAGCAGCATAAATGTTTATTTACTGTCTATGTTTTTCTTTCAAATCATTTTACCCCTGGCTACAGACCCCAGTCCCAGGGCATCAGGTGTGAGTAGGTAAGCCATGACAAAGTCCACCCATCTTCACTCACAGTGATTGTCCAGAGGTGAACATATTAGTAAATCAAGAACTACAAACAGCCTTCCTTAGGTTTGTTCTTGCTGGAGCTGGCAGGGAAATGCCTGCTTTCAGTTCTCGGATGCCTGAAGCTCCATGGACATGAGCCTAGAACTATCTGTAGCCGTGGATTCAATCTTGCCTAAGCAGCTGGCATGAGAGAATCAAGCCAACAGACAGAGAGAAATATACAAGAGAAAGATAAAATCTCCACAGAATTCAAGTGTTTTATGACCCTCAAAGCCAGTTTCATCCTCTCCATGACTCAATCGCAAAAATCAATACAAATTTCAGCATTCCTTATATTCACATGTATGGTTTCTGTGTATCAGAGACTTGACTGATGCAAGGAGGAAGAGGGAGTATTGCTAAAGGCAGATCATAAAATGGGAATCAGGCTAAATTAAGGGCTGGAGAACACAGTCGCTTTTTTACAAGCTGAGAGAGTGTAATGGGGTGAATTGTGTCTCCCCAAAATTCATAGGTTAATTTCCTAATCGTCCTAACTTCTGAATGTGAGCTTATTTGGAAATAAGATTATTCCAGATATAATAAATTGTTTTTTTTAACTTAATATGACATCATTAAGGTTACTCTAATCCAGAATGATTGCATTTTTTATAAGGGAAAATATGGACACAGAAACTCATAAAGGGACACAGGGAGAAGATGGCCATCTGCAAACCAAGGATGGGGGCATGGAACAGATCATTCCTTACAGACCTCAAAAGAAACAAACACAGCTAACACCTTGATTTCAGACTTCTAGCTCCAGAACTTGGCGACATTAAATTTCTGTTAAGCCACAGCTTGTGGTATTTTATTATGACAGCCCTGGCAAACAACAACATGATAACAATCCAAGTCCATAAGCAGTAACCAGCTATTAAAATACCTCTATGATATCCTGGTACTTGGACATTGTACAAGCTGAGTCTCTATAGCTTAGAGAAAAGAAAAAGGAAATTGAAGAGAATTGTTTACTTCTTCCTGTTTTGAGTAAAAAAATGATACATGCTAGAAAAAGTAAAAAAAAAATGGACTGTCTAGAAAGAAAGAAGACAAAGAAAGACCATTTGAGAGCATTGTTGAGGCAGGTCATCTCTCTCTGTAATACATTGAGTCAAGGAGGAATAGCAGCATACTCTGGCCACTCCCTAATGACCTCAGCATCTGCAAATACTGGGTAACTTTTGATTTGAAGTTGTTGACTTAGACTTTTTCTGGCAGTGTCAGTTGTTGAAGTTGACATTCAACCAATCAGCATTTCATATATGATCATCTCATCCCTTTCTTTCTTTCTTTTTTTTTTCTTTTTTTTTTTTTGTCTTTTCTATGGCTGTACCCACTGCATATTGAGATTTCCAGGCTAGGGGTCGACCTACACCACAGCTCAAGGCAATGCCAGATCCTTAACCTCCTGAGAGAGGCCAGGGATCAAACCTGCATTCTCATGGAAACTAATCAGATTTGTTACTGCATGTGGGAATGGATATTAATGGTGTGACATCGTGATATTAGGGATATAAAGTTGAATCAGGGGAGTTCCTGCTGAGGCACAGTGGTTAACGAATCCGACTAGGAACTATGAGGTTGCGGGTTCGATCCCTGTCCTTGCTCAGTGGGTTAATGATCCGGCATTGCCGTGAGCTGTGGTGTAGGTTGCAGACACAGCTAGGATCCCACGTTGCTGTGGCTCTGGTGTAAGCCGGTGGCTACAGCTCCAATTCGACCCCTAGCCTGGGAACCTCCATATGCTGAGCGAGCGGCCCTAGAAAAGGCAAAAAAAGACAAAAAATAAATAAATAATAAATAAGTAAGTAAAGTTGAATCAGGCCAGAAGTATTGAATGGTCCCTCTAAGCAGAAATTCTAAAAGTTTAATTGTTTGGCAGAAACATGGACCCAAAGGTAGCCTATACTAAAGGAAGTTGAAATCCCCTAACTGCCTTAGATACTATAAAGAAAGGGATCTAAAGGTTTAGGGAAATTGCAATGCTATAAAAGCATTTTTTTCATGTAATATCTCCTCACCCACCCAGGAAATTCCAGAGGACAAAATACAATTTAACCATGGCTATGAGAAAAACATTCTGATTGGAGGCCCAGCATCCTTAAAGGACTAGCTTTACAGTTGCTTTTCTGGCTAGGTTAGATATTACAGGGAAAATTCTACCATCAAATTGAATCCCAAATTTCAGTGAGAACAATGGAAACCCATGGTTGCCAGGCCCACGAAGTCACTTAATTGCCAAAGGCAAGGAGGGTATGGTTACCAAAATGGACAGTGGAGCCGGAGAAGTAATCAAAATAGCCTAATATTCAAAGACCCATGAGGTCAACTAGTTGAGCATGATTTCCCTAAAAGTGAAATAGATAGGCTAGGCAGTGTACGATTTTACCTCACCTGTGTATGTGGTGACACCCACCATTACTCCTAATGATTCACTGGCAAAATTTTTGCTTCCGCTAGGAGATATAACAATGATTGTATTAAATTGGAAGTTAAGATAGCTGCCTGGCCACCTGACAATTCATGCTGCTGAATGAAGAGTCAAAGAAGACTGTTACAGTACAGGGTGGAATGATAACCAGGAGCAAACTGGACTGACAAGGAGACACTCTGAAAGTAAAGAATGTGTATCTGGAATGTAGGAAATCCCTTAAGACATGGTTTATAGTATTACCATATCCTGTGATTAAAGCCTATGGAAACTACAATAATTCCATTTAGGCAGGGCTGCTAATGGTTCAGGCACCTCAGGAATAAAGGTTTGGGTCCTCCTGTCGGGCAAAGAACCACAGGAGCAGGTGTTTAATGCATGCAAAGTTACTCTTGAAAGTGTAGTAGTACATACTTGTTTTTCATTAAAGTTTCCTTTTTTATACCTTAAAAATCACTTTGCAGATAAAGGAAGCTTAAGTCAAAGAATTCAAGCCATTATCTGAAGATCTTATGACGGGTAAGTAGCAGATTCTGGAATGTATACTCTGACTCCACAATTCCAAAATGCATCTCTCATCCTAAAAGAAAAGACAAAAAAAAAAAGAAAGAAAGAAAGAAAAGACCAAGAAATGCACGACTCATGGCACATTAAAAAAAAAAAAAAAGCTGATAAATAAGTAGAAAAAGTCATTAAGGGGAAAAGCAAAGAAGCATTTTGCACGACTTGATATTGCTGTTAGCTGAGTATTATCAGCAGCTGGAAATGGCCAATTATGAAATGGATGAAAAAATGAATGGAAGCCACTAAAGGTAATGTGATTCTCCCCATGTTTTATCATAATAATCAAAGCCCGACTTCTATGGTGGTTGAATTTAAGTGTGAGGACAAATACCAAATTAAAGAAGTCCCCTGCAGAGATTGGAGTCAGACATCTACATTTCACACATAGCTGGTTATATGAACGACTTACAACTTAGAGCAGAGAGTTTTTAGAAGAGAACTGGAAAATCACTAGTTATCAAGGCCTTCAAACTTCTAAAAGCCAGAACAGCCTTCTGCTGCTATCAGTGAAGCTGGCAGAGCCTCCAGCGTTTATTACACTCCCAGGATTCAAAACTGAGTATAGGACTTCCCTTGTGGTACAGTAGGTTAAGAATCTGGCATTGTCATTGCAGCAGCTAGGGTCACCACTGTGGCTTGAGTTTGATCTCTGGCTTGTAATTTCCATATGTAACAGGTGTGGTCAAAACCGACAAACAAACAAAACAAAACAAAAAAACTAAGTACAGTCTTCAGGGTTGATGACTTTAAAAATAGGAGCAACAGTGTAGATGTATTATTCAAAGGCAACTGTGTAAGATATTAGCAAAGAATGGATTTCATATCTTTTATGGGGGAAAATGAGATGGAGAAAGTTTATAGGTCTATAGGAAAATAATGGTCTGGAATTTTACACATAGCATTAAGTAGCACCCAACTGAAAAACCTAGTAACCAAACCACTCCCTAGTAAAATCTACTGAATGAAGGTCACGGTTATGTTTTCAAAGACCTCTGGTCAGTGGGTCTCCATGGAACTAGAGAGAATGCAGGAAACTATAACTATGAAGTACTATGTATTCTCTCAGTCAACTAGGTACAACTGTTCCTCTATTTAAGAAATAAATGTTTGCTGACTCTGTTTCTCAGTTCTTTGCTCATGCTACAAAATCCATTACCCACATGGTATTCACTTCATGGTAATGATATCATTACACATTCCTAAAAATAGATTTTACCTAATGATACCTACAAAAAAACACCAATTTTACAAAACAATTAATTTTAAAAGTGCCTAAACATTAAGAATAATGGCTTCAAGATATTTACATTTATAAACTCCTTTAACTTTTATAATTTTTTATAAAGTGGCTGTGCTCATATTTCCATATTAAATAACTTTAAGTAATTTTCCCAAGTCTACAAACTAATGAGAGGCAAAACCAGGATCTTGAATCCCCTGGGTCTCAGTTCCAGAGTTTCTTCTTTTCAGCCTTATCAGTAATTATTATTCAATCAAAATAGTAATAATACTGAGAAAATTAAAGCATTTATGGAGATATTTTATTAAAGCTAATAGTTTCATTCAGGAAACTTAAATGGACATTCACATGAGAGCTTTGTTTTCACTTTACTGAATAGCCATGTGCCACTATGGTAAATCCCAAAGATAACATTCCAACTCCTAGATTCTTGCCAATAACTTAAACCAAATATCTCATTTTGTTTGGACCCTATTTTTTTTTTTTTTTTTTTGACTAGGAGTCAAATTGGACTGTAGCTGCAGGACTACCCCACAGCCACAGCAAGGCAGGATCCGAACCACATCTACAGCCTATACCACTGCTCATGACAACACCAGATCCTTGACCCACTGACTAAAGGCAGGGAACAAACCCTCATCCTTAGGCATACTAATTGGGTTCATTACTGTTGAGCCACCACAAAGTTCCCAGACATTATTTACTCTTGATGATAGTGGGAAAACTAATAGTGAGAGTACCCATCATTTGGGTACAATTAATGAGACTTACAGAATGACTTAATGGTAGTATTTCATTCTGAGAAGCACAAGGACAAATTACAAGCAAGATTCTTCAGGCTAGAACAGAAAATAAAAGCAGCATTCAAGACAAGTGAACCTTTTCCTCATTTTCACCAACTGATTTCTCATTTATGATTTTTCTCTGTCTTATAATATCATTTTTCTTTTTTCCATGGCACCTGCATTTTCTGGAAGATGCATATCATTAATCTTGGGTTCAAAGGTCCCCAATTGGAGGAATCCACAAAGACCAACACAAAATGCAAATCCCCAGAACAATAGAGTTTTTGTTGTTGTCGTTTTCATTTGGTTGAGAGTTTTTGTTTTGTTTTGTTGACCAATATTTCTCTTATTCTAATCAGCTACAGCTGGGTAAACAGAGTCACATGGAAAAAAACGGCTTTCTGGAATCAACAAAAGAGACTTCAACAAACAGTGCTTAAACCTGGAAAATACTAAGATGTTAGTAATTTATTTCAAAGTGACTTCTGAGAAGCTTTCATTCAGAGAAATTTTATGATGGAAAGTTAGATATTGAAATTATATATAATCTGAAGTTCCTGTCATGATGCAGCATAAACAAATCCAACCAGGAACCATGAGGTTTCAGGTTTGATCCCTGGCCTTGCTCAGTGGTTTAAGGATCTGGCGTTGCTGTGGCTCTGGCATAGGCCAGCAACTACAGCTCAGATTCAACCCCTAGCCTGAGAACTTCCTACGCCACAGGTGTGGCCCTAAAAAGGCAAAAGAAAAAAAAAAGAAATTACATGTAATCTCTCTATTTAAGCTAATACACTAGCTCATTTAGGATGTAACACAGAAAATAAGTTATGATTAACCTAAAAGAGATACGTATATTTTAAAGAATTTCATAAATGTTATATTTTCTTTTTTGAATAAATTCAAATGTGTATGAAACTAATCTATGTGAATATTTTAAAGGTATTTCTCATTGTATACCTTAGTTTTTCATTGCTATATTTTAATGTATATTTTCTTACTCTAACAGATGTAATAAAGTTAAATGCTTTCAGAGTTCCCGTTGTGGCACAGCAGAAAGGAATCCTACTAGTAAGCATGAGGATTCAGGTTCTATCGCTGGCCTTGCTCATTGGGTCAGGGATCCAGGCCTGCCCTAAGCTGTGGTGAAGTTCGAAGATGCGCCTTGGATCCCAAGTTGCTGTGGCTGTGGTGCAGACCGCCAGCTAAAGCTCTACTTCAACCCCTAGCCTGGGAATTTCCATATGCCATGGGTGTGACCCTAAAAAAAAAAAAAAATGTTTAAATGCTTTCAGGGAGTAAGAATGGAAGATAAATAATTGAATCTGTCTGCTGCAACATAACTGGGAATGACCCAAGCTTATATTCGTCATTTTAACATATAATTCTGATTAAATTTGTTATGTTTTATCTATATAGTCAATTAAATAGGAGGAAGGGAGAGGCAGGAATGTAACAAAAAATAAAAACAGTATTTTAAAATAAGACAGATACATGAACATCCAACGTTGACATCTCCTGAATCCTGGACTTGCATAAAAAATAAATAAATAAATAAATAAATAAGTAACTTGAACTCCTAGAAATAGACTATAGAATAGTGGTTACCAGGGGCTGGGGCTAAGGAAAATGAGGATGGAAAATGAAAAAGGCTGGCCAAAGAGTACAAGTTTTCAGCTATAAGATAAATAAGCTCTGGGAGGCCAATATGACTATACTTAATAATACCATGCTGTGTACTTGAAATTTGCTGAGAGTAAACCTTAAGTGTTCTCATCATGAAAAATAAGACAATTAAAAAAGAAGTAACGGAGTTCCCGCCGTGGCTCAGTGGTTAACGAATCCGACTAGGAACCATGAGATTGCGGGTTCGATGCCTGGCCTTGTTGAGTAGCTTTAGGATCCAGCGTTGCCATGAGCTATGGTGGAGGTCACAGTCTCGGCTCTGATCCCGCATTGCTGTGACTCTGGTGCAGGCCGGCAGCTACAGCTCTGATTAAACCCCTAGCCTGGGAATCTCCATAGATGCCTAGCCTGGGAATCTCCATGTGCCGCAGGAGTGGCCCTAGAAAAGGCAAAAAGACCAAAAAAAAAAAAAAAAAAGTAAACTCGGAGCTCCCTTTGTGGCACAGCAGAAACAAATCTGACCAGGAACCATGAGGTTGTGGGTTTGATCCCTGGCCTCACTCAGTGGGTTAAGGATTTGACGTTGCCATGAGCTGTGGTGTAGGTGCAAATGAGGCTTGGCTCGGGAGTTGCTGTGGATGTGGCGTAGGCCAGCGGCTACAGCTCAAATTCGACCCCTAGCCTGGGAACTTCCATACACAGCGGGTGTGGCCCTAAAAAATAAAAAAAAAATAAAATAAAAAAACAAGTAAACAGGTGAGGTGATGGATCTGTTAATTAATTTGATTGGGTTAATCATTTCACAAAATATGACTATGTCAAATCATTTTGTGCACTTTAAATATACACATATTTATTTGTGAATTATACCTCAATTAAAATAAATATAATTTAAAAATAACAAACAGGGAAAATACAATTTTATTTTCCTTGTTTATAAAATTAATATACACAAAAATGAGAGTGGCATATACATCCATAGTTTTTTGAATTTTGTGTTTTTGTTTTTGTTTCTTTTTCAGAATCACACAAGCACAAATATGGCAAAAGACACTAGGGATAAATTAGACCACAGGGATAGAAATGCTTTTTGGTAATTATGATAAACAACACAATAAAACACTGCATTACATTTTTTTCAATATAATGAAAGGGATGGTGGAGATGGGAAGAGGAAAATAGCTATGAGCCTTCAATAGCGTTTTTAAAAATGAAGCATGTGTGGTCAAATATTCAATCTGAAAGAGAAAGATGGTAGTACACATCACTTCTCATGTATTTATTTTTTCTGGAAATTGAAATATTTAATAATTTATAGAATAAATAAAAAATATTAAATTCATATAATATTTATGGCATGATGATTTTCAATACACTGATTATCTTTTTTATCTAAATATTTCCACTCCAAGTTTGCTTGATAGACTTAATTTAAAGTGAAGCTGAGGACAAACGTTTTATGACGAAATGAATGCCAGTCAATTAATCCTCTGAGCTTCTTTCATTTCTTGTAAAGGTGCTCATTTCAGTTTTACTAACTTGACACAGATTATATATATATCACCTTTCTTCCTTTATGCAGATTTTTAAAAAAACATTTATAGTAGTTTCACATAGAGAAATAAAAAAGTCAAACATATTCAATTGACCTTTATTGAGTGCTCAGAATGGCTCATGTTCTGTGTTTGATAGTTCCCCACGTAATTCACGTAAGTTTTAAAATCAAGTGAAAAATAATTCAGGAAATAATATCCAAATATCAATCTATAGTTTCCATAAAAAATCATTCACTAGTTCTATTAGGGGTTTTTTCATACTTAGTGTACAGGAGTAATATAAAAAATGCATTTTGATTAGATGTGTTCAGATCATATAGAAGAAACTAGGAAAACTATCAAAAGAAATTATAATAATATTTTTCTGTCTAAAATATAAATACGGTGGTGAGATATTAAAGGGAAAGATTAAAAGTGTTCAAACAAATAATAAAAGCATTATATAATATGTCACAAAGATTGAATTTTATTGCTTCTAAATTGAAATATTGCTTTGAATGATGAAATAAGAGGAACTCTTATGGCATTCAAGTGGCCTATTTAAAAGAAATGTATATCAGGAATCCAATGTTAATAAATATGAGACCTTTATATTGTAAGAAATTTTAGTGAATCCTAAGACTTTTTCTCATAACCATTTTTTCCTTATTTAAATTCAATTGCCTCATTTCATATTGAGATGTCAGTTGCCCACATTAAATTCACTGCAAACTGCTAATAAACTCCTTTTTAATTAAGGTTTCTTCACAGTGGAAGATTAAGAGTTCATGGTGAGCATACCCACAGGAAATTTTCTGATCGTGTTATTTAGCATCAAATCCCCCATTTTTTACTGGAATGAATAAAATAGGACCGTACTTTAAATAAATACAACTTAACCCATTAATATTATTATATCTTTTACAAAACTTCTTCTTTAAAATTATGTAATCCAGATAAGTGGTGTATTGTTTCGTCTTCCTATTACAGAAACAACCCTCTGTTTTCTCATTTTATTCACCTAAACTCTGCAATTACTCTCTGGAAAAAAAAAAAAAAGAAACACAAAGAAAATTGAAATTAATTTAACAAAAATAATTTTGATATAACTTACAAGAGAAATAATATTTATAATAGGTGCTAAAAGATAAGAATATTTTATCGATGAAATATTTATTGATAAACTATTGATAAAATTTTTGTTCTGCATTTTTGACTAACTTAATCCTTACAAAATTCGATTCACTTGAGGTAAATATTTTTATTATTTATTTATTTATTTTTGTCTTTTTAGCCATACCTGTGACATATGCAGGTTCCCAGGCTAAGGGTCACATCAGAGCAGTAGCCACTGGCCTATGTCGCAGCCACCGCAATGCTGGATCTGAGCCATGTCTGTGACCTACACCACCGCTCATGGCAAGGCCAGATCCTTAACCCAGAGAGCAAGGCCAGGGATTGAAGTTCCGTCCTCATGGATACTAGTCAAATTCTTTTTTGCTGAGCCAGGACTGGAACCCCTCAGTTGAGGTAACTATTACTTAAACTTTACACACAGAGAAGTAGACTCATTCAAAACTATACTGCTCTCAAGTGTGGAGCTAAAAGTAAATTCATATTGTTTGTTTCTTAATGCTACGCTATTTTTTTATTGTTATGCCTTATTATTTTCTTTAATATATTAGCATTTTGGTGAACCTGTTCCCAAAGTGAAATTTGTGTCTGCCCACCTGTGTGCAATAAAGCCAATCTTCTGATAATGGACTATGGCAAAAGGAAGGTTGTGCTTTAATAAATCCTAGATTTATTTATCAATTATATTCTATTTGTCTTTTAGGATTATTTTTCCTTCAAATCAATATATTAGTAATATCCCATATAGCTTAAACATGGTTTATATATTTAAAACATTGTCACTATAATGAAATGTATTTTACTCTCTAAAAAGAATTGAAAACTAAAAGAACCAAAAGAACTGATCTAGAATAACCAAAAAGAAAAAAGAAACAACATCAAAAGAGCCTGGAAACGAGCATTGTATTCTTTTTAAAATATAGTTATTTTCCACATAACATGGAATTTGTTGTTTGATCCATGCATTTATTTTAAAAAATATTTATTGAGTTCCTTTCATGCATGATATTCTAAATATTAGGAATGGCATAGCAAACAATATAATAAGAACACTACTCACACATTTGCTTTGTGTGCTAATAAGGAAGTAACCAAAAACTAGCTTACAGAGGTGTGGGTATCATCTTATAAAACTAAAATATAGTAAAACAGCATTTCTGTGAGGAATTCAGTGATCTGTCACATATGGAGTCAAATATCAAGTCATGCCAAGATGTAAGGGAGGAGCATAATGTTGAGCCAATAAGTGCAAAGTTCCTGAGGTAGGAATATGCTTTATATGGTCAAGGAACTAAAAGAAAAATGTAACTTAAATATAGTTAAACTGGAGAAGAGTGTAATTAAGAGAAACTGGAGAACTGAAAATAGACCAGAATTCTTAATATTCTGAAGGCCGTTTAAAGGAAAACAGAAGTCATCAAAAAAAATTTAACAGGATGGGATGTGACGTGATTTCCAGTTTAATGAGATTATTCTGGTCTCTATATAGGAAATATTGTATTAGAAAACAAAAGTGGAAACAAAAGACCTTTCGACAGGGAAATTTAATTATCTTTTGGTGAGATGGTGAGATAGCAAAGTGGGTTTAGATGGCAAAGAAAGAAAGGGAGCTGATTGTTTGTAAGAACCTAGGTCAAATAGACATATTTCACTGCTACATGATATGATATGTGGCAATTTTGCAAATATTAATCACATTTTCTGATAACTATGAAAATTATACAGATAAATCTGAGATTAGGAAGAAAATTATTGATTCAGTCCTATACTTTGACATCAAGAACAAATATTTCATATCATTTTATTATTTTGTACATAGCCAAAGATTATTGAAATGTTCTAAATATTAATTTCTTCTAATTATATAATTTTTAAATATGTATCTCCCCACAAAGCACATAAGGAATGATGACATTCAGTTATTTAAAAATTATCAGTGTTAATATGAGATATTTTTGCATTAACATCGTGATGACCTTGGAGCCAATATCTTATAGTGAGAAGATACAAAAAAAACCTGCTGTTATAAAATGCTTTTCAAATGTGTTATTTCTTTCCAATCCCATCACTTTTCCACTGAATTAGCTAAACAAATGACATACCACTCAATGCACCTTCATTTTATCTTTCATTTTTTGATACTAGTCAGTTTGGGGACATACTGAAAAGCAGTTTTGAGAATCTAGGATTAATGTTCAACCAATGACATATTACTCAAAAAATAAAGGAAAACTTTAAGCTAAGAGATTTTGAATATGTTCTTGAAAGATATATGATACTTGATCTGTGTAGAATTAATGAGCTGCCTAAGGCCAGGATCGTTTTATCTTTTTCCCAAGTTCTTAATCCCTTAAATTTGAAAGGCCATATCTTTCAAAAGCTATGATGTGCATTTTATTCCAGATTTATAAGATGTTCACATTTCACTATCATATTCATGAAACAAGTCTGAGAAGTCTTTGTGATTAAAAAGCAATAAAAAAATTTTAAGGTATCCCTGAATTCTTTAAAAATTATCTTCTATTTATTTTTAGAACTGGCACAAATACTTTTTAGATAGGTACTCAAAGAGAAGTCATCTGGGTAAATTGTGACGGTGCCAGTTTATCAGTGGAAAGTAATGTGAATCTTTCATGAAAATGAGTCAGCAGCATATGATCAATGGAAACCTCAAAGCACTTGATTTTATCATTAAATACTTTGGGTTAATAAAATGCTCATTGGAATGAAATAAATGATGCTATTTTGTGGGAGATAGTGTTCATTGTCAAGATATAATGGATACGATTCAAATATAATGTGTTGTGAACATTTTTTTCCTGCTCAGAAAGCAAAATGGAATGCAAGAATACGTGTAAGATTAAAAGACTTTAGCTATTGTAGCAAAACTGGAAGATAATTTAAATATTGAATCATAAATTAACTATTTCAATTTTTAGTAGTGAATAAAAGTAAAATTTCAGGATTGAAAGCTAAAAAGTAGGGGATTGTTTCACTATCTAAGGAGTGTCCAAAAACTGAAAGTCTTAGAATAAAAATCAGTCTTTGAGATATGACTATATATGGTTGATTTGTGTGTATATATGTATAAATTCACAAATTACTATCTGTAATTGTTGTTATTCTCCTTGAAAGACATTGTATAACATGATCTTTCTTTTTCCAAAGTATTACCATTAATACTTCCTCTTATTTTGATGCATTTCATCATATAGTATAAATAAGCATACATAGTCTGGATACAAAGAGTTTATATAAATATAATTCAATATTTTTTTCCACTGGCCCTTTCTGTCCACTCAAGTTCATTAGCATGAGTCATCCAGCTCTTATCCAGGATATTGATGTCAGTGAGTCACTTATTCTTCCCTTTAGGCTCATTTTCTTTTTGGCATTTGAGTGAGAATCCTTCTAAATGGAATTCTAGAGTCATAACTCTAAAAATAAACTAAAAGAACTTTCTCTGAAACATTTTGGACACATATTTTTTATTTTAAAAGACCTTCAGAGTTTTTCCTCTAATTGCTTGGTAATTTATGCAAGTGTTCCTATTGTTTCCATTCCATTCAGATTAGGCAAACTTTCAAAAAAAAATCACAATTATATTTGTAAAATGCATCCGTGTTAACATCATAAATGAATTTAGTCCTTGAATATATATATTTTGTATAGTTTTTCTCAAACTAGCTTCTTGATAAAAATTCACATCACTGACAGTTTTTAAAAATTGTGTTCCAAAGCAAAAATGAACTGGCAAAATAACAGTAGCCTACATGAAATTAATTCAGATTCAAAAATATAACACTTTAAAGTGTAACTCACAAAATTAGTTTTAAAAGAAATTATAAAATGCGCTTGATAGAAAGAACTATAAGATCTTTCTGTATAATTCAAATAATAAAAACATTTTAGACCAGGAGAGTCAGTAGGCTTTCAATGATTTTGAAAAACAGACTTTTTGGGCAACCTAACAGATCTGTTTAAGCTTACAGAATATGCATTTTCTAATGATCTACATCAAGGTTATTTTGGTCAAAATGCAAAACATCACTATAGTGGAACTAGGCTAGAACATGTAGTTTTTATAACGTTTATTAAACAAAATATGAATAGAATCAATCTCTTTGTTACTTTGTTTCATATAATGTGAAATTTTATCCTCTTTTCTTCATATGTAGGGTTAAAAAAATCTCATCAAAGAACTAAATGTATTATCAAACCAAACCTTGGTGCACTCAGCAAAGCCATTCTACTGACCCCAGGCTGTGGTGAAAGTAAACTCAGACTTCATTGTAGGACCAAGCAAAGAGAGTGGGAAGTTCATGCTCAAAAGACCCAAAATCCCTGATAGCTTTCGGGAAAGGTTTCTGATGATAGTATTAAGGGTGAGGGTTGTGGGTTTCCTGATCAGCTCATTTACATTCTTCTGATTAATTTGGGCTGCAGTAATAGGGTGATATTTCAGTAGTCAATGTTATCAACCTTATGGTCCCAGCTGGTCTGGGTTCTAAGCGGTTGTGATCAGCATGCAGGTAACTTCTTCCTCATGGTTGAGTATCTGCAAAATAGGTCAAGGATATGGATTAGGGTATTATCTATAGCCCTTGAGGAGGAGCCAAAGGTCCTAGACTTTATTTTATGGCTTCACTATTATTATTTTGGCTTTCTTGACTGTTTTCCTTTGTCTTTGCATTTTCTCACTTCTCAGATTAACACTGTTCTTTGGACTTTGGGAAGGTATAGGAGGCTAAAGCTTTTCTGCAAACAAGGGGGTCTGTTCCCAGGAAGGCCCTGCAATGTCCTGATGGGTTTCACATGTATGAACTTGGTAGTGCGACCTCCTAAAGAATATAATAGTTTCTCTTTCACTGGTATTTATCAACATCTTGATGGCAAAACAAGAGTAAACATATCACATACATACGCATACATGCATACATACACACACACAATTTCCATACATGTGGAAATTGTATATACATTGGTTTAAGACTGACCAAAAGAATTATAATACCTAAACCTATATCATTTTTCCTCATCAAAGAATTGGTCTTTGCTTTGGCATTATTAACTCCAAAGGAGAATTTTTTTTTTTTTGTCTTTTTGCCTTTTCTTGAGCCGCTCCTGTGGCATATGGAGGTTCCAGGCTAGGGGTCTAATTGGAGCTGTAGCCACCGGCCTACACCAGAGCCACAGCAATGCTGGTTCCCAGCTGTGTCTGCAAACTACACCACAGCTCACAGCAACGCTGGATCCTTAACCCACTGAGCAAGGCCGGGGGTGGAACCCGCAACCTCATGGTTCCTAGTCGGATTCATTAACCACTGTGCCAGGATGGGAACTCCAAGGATATTTTTAAAATAAACTTAGGAAGCAATGATAAGGCAAAAAGCATTTATCCGGGATCAAAGAATTGCAATTCAGGGCACAGATCTGGGTATCAACACAGTGTCCCAATAAGGAGGAAATATGCCAGGGGACTTTTGAAGACAAGGAGGGAGGTTTGCATTACAAATAATTTTAATTGGAGTTGGAGGCAAAAGGTAGTCTTGACTGAGCAGGATTGAGTGCTGAGGGGATCACTAGAGGGAAAGGAAATTTCACTGTCCTGACAAGTTGAAAGTGTTCTTCCATGGTTTATAGGATATTTGTGGTTTGGTGTAGTTCAAAAATTCATGGTTCCACCCACTGAAAACATATAACACTTTGTAATGTCTTCCTGGATCCACTTTAAAACCTCTTGGTATAAGTTACTTTGTTTTATTTCACATTTCACAAAGGAAATAGCTGACTGGATAAAGTTGATTAATTATAAAAGTGATAACATTTTTCCTTTATCTAAAACAATTTCCCATTTTAAAGACTTACATGAAAAACTTGTTTTACATCTCAGTAATAGGACAAATATATGTCAAAATCCCTTGTTGGTTGTCATTTTAAGTAAATTAACACATTTTAAATATATATCATTTTATTTGCATTTTACTCAGAAGCTTAAAGCCTAAATATATTACATTTGCTAACACTTAATTGTATGCAATTTTTACACTCACTCCATTTTGTCTAATTTTTCTACTCTTTTTTCCCCCATGTTCAGGTTTTCTCTTGTTATATTGTGTGGTAGAGATTACTGTAGGGCAACTATTTTATTTTTCTTTTGGTTGTTCTTTATACTTCATTATGTAGATTGAAGAAGTACTAATTAGATTAAAAATTTCAAAAACACATTGGATAGATTTAGTTTTCTGTGTGTCTATGAACTTGAGACTTTACACTACATAACTTTCTTTCTGTGATGAGCAAGGCTGTGCACATTTCCTGAATCATTTTGAAGTTGGAACGTGATGTGGAAACTCAAACAGAAACAAAATATCTACCGTTACTGGAGCACTTATTCTAAACCAGGAACTAGTACAGATGTGACATGCATATGTCTAGTTTTATAAACACTGTAAGAGTATGGGCAGTTTTCAAAATGTTGATGCTGAGAAATGAATAATCTAAGATCAGGAAAGTGATCCAAAATTACATAAAATTGATGTAAAACCAGCATTCCATGATTTCCCATCCACTATCTTGCTGCTTCAGTGATGCAGTAGGTCCTTTTTTTTGCCATTTCTTGGGCCGCTCCCGCGGCATATGGAGGTTCCCAGGTTAGGGGTCGAATCGGAGCTGTAGCTGCCGGCCTACACGCAGCTCGAGATCCGAGCCGCGTCTGTGACCTACACCACAGCTCAGGGCAACGCAGGATCATTAACCCACTGAGCAAGGGCAGGGATCGAAGCCGCAACCTTATGGTTCCTAGTCGGATTCGTTAACCATGCGCCACGACGGGAACTCCAGTAGGTCCTTTATAATTGAGCTGCCTCATGCTCATTCTATATCCAATTCCATTAGCTCATGAAATATTGCTTCCTAAATGTACCTCCTTTTAAAATACTTAGGTAAAAAATTAACCAAATGAAGTCATTTATTACATTGTTTACCCTTAGATATGTTCTGTGCAAAGGTCCAAGGAAAAGGAACAACAATTTCCACCTTAAAATCCAAAAGAAAAAAATACCTACTTTAGTACTTTGTATGTCAATTTGATGTCAGCTTTGTCAGTGAATGTGAAGACAGGGAATTCCATATCAATAAAGAATATCTCCATTACTTTTTATGAGATCATTGGGAAATACTACCTATTATAAGCCTAAATCCCAATAAGTTTAAGGTTTTCCCTTGCCTCCTTCTAATTTATGAATATTTTCTGCAAAGCACAATCTCAATAATTTTTACTGCACACATTAGTATCTACTCTCATACTTCTTCACAACGCAACTCAGTTCTTCAATTAAATTATCTGTGACATCTGGTTTTGTTTTTACTATCTTTTTTATTAAAATTTTTAAAGTCACCGTAATGCTCCTATTTTAATAGGATATTTACAGGAAAAGAAACAAGAGGTGGTCAAACAATGATGCATGCTCTTGCTTGAATGCTGACTTAACATGTCATTCTTATAAAGGAAGTTGTGGTTATTTATTTTAATATAGGTATCTCATCAGCTTTAACACTTTTTGTCACAATCAATATCTCCTCAATTAATTTCTCTCATGATCTGTCAATAAGAAACATACTTGCTTATTACAAGCATGCATGAAATTTCACATCTTATGTTCATAAAAGCGATGTATTTATTGCTATGTACATAATCTAAAGATACAGATACTGTAAATATAAATGCAATATTTAAACACAAGCCAAAAACTCTTCCTAATGTAAAAAAGGAAAAAGACACAATTTTCTTTTGAGCATTCACTCTGGAAAACTTGTAATTTTAAAGTCTTCTTCTGCTTCTGAAAAATATGGAAAGCTTTTTACAAATTAAATAAGCCCCTTAGTTTCTTCAAGGGCCTAAGAGTCAAGCTTTGAGATGCCCTCACCAAGGAAGTTAGCAGACCACACTTCCCATTTCTGTGGGTGGTTAGAAGGCTAATTTGGGCCAGTGCCTTGCTCTAAATTCTGACATGAAGGTATAAGAAATTTATTTTTTCTTTGGAAAAAGTCAATTACCTAACACTAATAGTCATCCTAATTGACAGGTGAATTTGAGATGCACCACATGTGAGAAATGGTTTTGTCAAGACTTTCTGGAAGACTAGTTATCATTCATCTTACAAATTTGTATTACTGGGTTGTGACCACTTGGCTGTATAAAAGGGTAAGATTTCTTTCTGATTTTGCACTCTCTTTAGTGGATTGCTTGTGATTTCAAATCAAATCCTAGTTGAAAGCCTATTCAATAAAGAAGTAGTCGACTTTCTCTTCTACCTTTGTGGAGAGTTTTTTCAAAGTTGGTAGAAGACTTTGTTTTTAATCCCCCAACAATACTCTACACAATTGCATATTTCTTTTTTTTTTTTTTTGTCTTTTTTACGGCTACACACATGGCATATGGAGGTTCCCAGACTGGGGGTTAAATCAGAGCCATAGCCTCTGGCCTACACTACAGACACAGCAACGCAATATCTGAGCTACATCTGTGACCTACGTGGTGTACCACAGCTTATGGCAATGCCAGATCCTTAACCCACTGAGCGAGGCCGCAGATCAAACCTGCATCTTCAAAGCTTCCCCCTGGTTGATATCTTCAACAACAGGGACAATATACACTTCAGTTATTTCTTCCTGAAACAAAAATTTACAGCCTTAAAAAAATGGAAAATCTCTATAAATTTAATGAACAAATGTTGTAATCGTGCAATAGGAAAACTCCATGCAGCTAATGTTAAACATCTTGTTTCTACATTATGTGGAGACATGCAGCACTATGGAACCTTCCTCTAGAAGTGTTTTTTTTTTTTTTTTTTGGAGTTCCTCTCATGGCTCAGTGGTTAGTGAATCTGACTAGGAACCATGAGGTTGCAGTTCGATCCCTGGCCTTGCTTTGTGGGTTAAGGATCCAGTGTTGCCATGAGCTGCGCGGGCGGCTACAGCTCCGATTCATTATTCAGCCCCTAGTTTGGGAACCTCCATATGCTGCGGGTGTGGCCCTAGAAAAGACCAAAAAAAAAACTGTTTTTTTTTTTTTCCTTAACTGTATATAAATTCATGTATGTAAAATATCAAGAAAGTTCTTAGTAGACATCTGGTTCTATCTAGAACAACCAAAGGCAATTTTTTGTCATTTGTATTTCTGTGCTTCCTGGAATGCTGTATTCCAAATACCTGGAGACTGAAACCAAACTACAAGTACAGTTCAAGGGTGGGGTGCTGGTGATGTTTGTTTTACTTAGACTATAGGTTATTACAGAAATCAATCAGAAAAGATTTCAGATTGGAGAGTCCTCCAGAATTATCTGAAATAGAAGTCATTTAGCTTCTTTTGCACATATCCTTCCAAGATATTGAATTTTTAAGTTAATAAAATGTTGCAAATATGAAAAAAAAACTGTTTTTGCTTCATGCACATTAATTTACATATAGGCTCTGCCTGTTAAGGTAAAACCTGCCAATTATTTGAAATCTTTTATCTGTGATTTCTCAGTCTATATAGCTTATTTTATTTGAAAGTCAAAATCTCCTTAAATTTCGGCACACAGTAAAATGTGTTTAAACTCTTAGCAGATTGTGGTTCTTTTTTTTTTTTTTTTCTGCCTTTTCTGGGGCCGCTCCTACGGCATATGGAGGTGCCGAGGCTAGGGGTCTAATTGGAGTTGAAGCTGCCGGCCTACACGCAACTCGGGATCCGAGCCGCATCTGCAACCTACACCACAGCTCATGGCAACACCAGATCCTTAACCCATTGAGCAAGGCCAGGGATCAAACCCACAACCTCCTGATTCCTAGTTGGATTCGTTAACCACTGAGCCACAACGGGAACTTCCAGAGTGTGGTTCTTGCTTGCATTCCATCCCAACCCCCACACCTAGGAGCTCACAACACAAAGTTCTATTTGGTTACTCCATATTCTGCTGATATTTTTAAAATTTTTGTTGGTATATACTTGACTTAGAATATTTCAGGTGTACAGCGGAGTGAATCAGTTATACATATACATATAATGTGTATATTTATTATATGTATTTTATTGGTTTTTTCCTCCTACTAGAATGTAAACTTTATGAGGGCAGATATTTTTGTCCAATTTTCTCATCACTTTATGTGTCTGATATCTAAATTGTTTACATAATACATTTTTAAAATACTATGAGTTCAATAAATGTTGCTTGAACTTGAAGGAATTTCAAGTAAAATGGCAGCTGATCTTTAATTCATTATCCATTCATACTGAATGTTTTTACATTTGACTATTTACTTTTATTGGATGTAACCCCAATAAATATTTTTTTATTGAATGTGACCTCAAAAGGCATCCAAACAATTTCATTCCGAGGTGCCTGAAAGTTGTATAACCTTTGTCTGAACAACTTCACAGAGCTGTCTAGTTGACTCCACAACACACTCCATTTTTGAGGTAGCTATGTTGGAAATGTCAGTCTTAACAGCTTGCCAAGCTCTTAATCGTGACTTTCCTTCAGAATTGTTAAATTCTCACAACAGCTTTCAAGGGTGAATCAAGGAAGGAGCCTTGGGCTTAGCCAGGACAAGTGCTAGAGTTAAGACGCGTGTGATATTGAATTCAGAGGTGTTAGAGCTACAACATCTGAGGACTCAGCTCCCAAGGTAATTTAAGGAAAATGTGAGTGCCAGCTTTTGGAGACAGTGGATATGAAGGTGTTTTCTAACTAGAGGAAAGCATGGGAATAGACTATAGGCAAGAGAGTTTTTAATGGCTTCCTTTACCAGTCCAAATCCACTATAAAAAGCCAATTTTAGAACTGAATACCCCAGGTCAGGTCTGACGAATACACAGTAAATTATGGCCTTCCAATAATATAATATTACAGAGGTATTAACTAGGCCCAAGTTTATTATTGATTCTTAACAACTGTGCACGTCCTTTGGCACAAAGCAATTGATACTGAGCATAGAGATAAAACACTCCAACAAAGCTATTTTGTGGGGTCGAGTGACTATAAAACCAGGGCTTAGGGTTTTTTTCCCATTTTAAATCTAATTGGTCGAGAACATTCTTTTGCTTTGACAATAATTGTACTTTGATTCCAGTAACCAATATTTTAACTATCCTTCCAGATGTGGATTCAGGAACTGAGCTAGTGGTCAAAGGATTTTTTAGTGATAAAATGCTTAAAAGTTGAAATGGATGGAACAAGGAAAAATTTGTATCATGCTTCCCCAAGCACTGTAAAATAGCTATGCCAGGAACTTACCTACACTTTCTACTTTAGTTATTTCCTTTAATCTCCACATCACTGTGAGCAGATTTTAAAAATAAAGAAATAAATGGGATTTCCCTTGTGGCTAAGCAGGCTAAGATCTGGCATTGTCACTGCTGAGGCTCTGGTTAGAGCTGTGATGTGGTTTCAATCCCTGGCCTGGGAACTTCCACATGAAGTGGGTTCTGCAAGAAAGAAAGAAAGGAAGAAGGGAGGAGGAGCATTCTCTTCATGAGTCAGATGGTTAAGAACCCGACATATTCTCCGGGAGGATGTGGGTCTGATCCCTGGCCTCTCTCAGTGGGTTAAGGATCTGGCATTGCCACAAACTGCAGCAAAGGTCTAGATGTGGCTTGGATTCATTGTTGTGGTGGCTGTGGAACAGGCCTCAGGTGCAGCTTCAATTCGACCCCTAGTCTGGAAACTTCCATACACTGCAGGTGCAGCTGTTAAAGAAAAAAAAAAGGGGGGGGGGGAGGGAGGGAGGAAAGAAATAATAAAGAAGGATAGAAAAAGAAAAGAAAGAAAGAAAGAAAGAAAGGGAAAAGGGAAAGGAAAGGAAAAACCCAATCTCATTTGAGAAATATTTATTTACTAAGTTATTGAGGAAGAATTTGACCAGGTTTAAACCAAAAAAAAAATCGTATTCTAGTCTCTTCTCTTCTCCTCCATTCTACGCCATTCTATTCCATTCTGGTTTGGGGTTTGCGGAATTGTTTAATTTTCCATAATACATTAACACTAAGAAAAAATCAAATTTAATTTTACATTTATGGTGATATTGAAACCACAAACAATATTTTGACCAAATTTAGATATCTTGTTAATGATGAAAAGACAATCAGTACAATTGAAATTTCCTCTCAGTTGTGTCATACTCTGTCATTGTACTAGAATTTTGCCTAAAGCAAAACAAGTTATTCTGGCTCAGGTGTTGATACGAAGACTTCATTTCCCAGGAAAAATTTACAGTGATTTCTCCCAGATTACCGACAGAAAATTTTAAAAAATGATTGCATTTTTGTTTGTTGTTTATTTTGTCTTATTTTGTATAACTTCTGACATAAAATATCTGAGTCTGGAGGTAAGTTCATTTAAAACTACAAAATTTCCTGTCACCATTTTCTTCTCTTATTCATAGGTTTAAATGTACTTGGTCTACTCCACACATTTAAGTGACACTGATCTGCTCTTTATTTTATTTAATGGGAGAGAAAACTGTGGATTAGGTCTGGTCTACATGTCATCTGTGGATGTTTCACCATCAGCCCCCAGCAGTGGATCTATCCTTTCCTTCCTTATCGCTCTGAATAAGCATCACAAAATAACTGACATCTAAAAAATTTACATTCAGAATAGAATTAAACATCTGCACAGTAAAAGTGTAATTCAATTATGGCTTCCTTTGATATTCCCAGTGGGGGGAAATATTTTTTCTAAGTTAATTAAACCATGGAACTGAGCACATTATCGCTACTCTTCATAGATGAATGTTAATTGAAAACTGGATTGTTCATTGTTTTGGTGTTTAAATCTAAGTTAATATGTATTACATGTTTTTTGGAAAGATAAGTGGTTAAAGAAAATGTGATATGGTTATATATGTGAGGGATATAGACAGATATAGATATATAATTATTCAGCCATAAAATGGAAGAAATCCTTCTATTTGCACCAATGTGGATGAAATGGACAGCATTATACCAAATTAAATAAGCTACATAGGAGTTCCCTTTGTGGCTCAGTGATTTTGAACCCAACTAGTATCCATGAGGATGCAGGCTCAGTCTCTGGCCCTGCTCAGTGGGTTGAGGATCCCACATTGCTGTGAGCTGCAGTGTAGGTTGCAGATGTGGCTCAGATGTGGTTTTGCTGTAGCTGCAGCTTCAATTTGACCCCTAGCCTGGGAACTTCCATATGCTGCTCATGTGGCCCTAAAAAGGCCAAAAAATAAACAAGAATTAAAAAAATATGAAAAGATAAATAGTTACACAGAAGAGGACAATACTGCAAGTAATTACTCATATGTTGAATCTAAAACATCTAACTCAGAGATACAGAGAGGAGAACGGTGGCTGCCAGGACTAGGGAGCGTGGGGAATGGGAGAATGTTGATCAAAGCGTATACAGCTTCAGTTATAAGATAACTATGCTTTGGGGACTTAATATACAGCATGATGAATATAACAATGCTGTATTGTATATTTGAAATTACTAAAAGAGTAGATCTTAAGTGTTCTCACCACACGTACATGCAAAAGAACTATGTGAGGTGATAGATATGTTGATTGATTTGACTGTGCTAATCACTTCAGAATGTGTATGTATATCAGATTATCACACTACATACTTTAAGTGTATATATAATTTTATTAGAAATATAATTTCAATAAAACTGGAAAAAATTTGTTGAAGAAAAAGTATATTAATATTTTGATAATTTTTAATAACAGGAAAACATAAGCAAGAGATCATTACTGTGTATGATATGCATATAAAATATACATGTGTATATATTATGTATATAAAACACATGTGTATGTTATACTACAGTCATAACTATGTATATTAAAAATATATTTATATGTAATAATAAAAAATGCTTGTCTTTGTCAATAAATATGAGAACAAATACATTTAAGGTCATTTTTATTCCTGAATTTTACTGCCTGGCTGAATAACACATTTTTATTATTTTTCTTTCGAAGTTATTAAAAAAATAAATTTCAGTGAAAATTCTTCATAATCCAGTGTTGTTTGGATGGATATGTTTCCTAAAGATTAATTCATAAAATTGGAATATCTCAGTACTAAATTTTGAGTATATGTTACCAAATAACTATCCAGAAATCTTATATCAGGTTATGCTGCAAAATGCAACATACAAACAACACTTTTACAAATTGTAGCCAAACTCAATATTCATATTTAAAATGATATTTAGCTATTTATTAAATGAAAAAATAATATTGCATTGTTCTTTTATTAGGGATATTTGCATACTAATAGGACTAAGCACGTTTTTGCATCTCTTTCTCAGTTTTTACCATGCTGAACCAAAGTATTTCCAAAGTTCTCAGATGTTGGATTCTCCAAAGTTCTCTCCAACATTTAGAGACACAAAATGGATAATCACTGAGTCATAATCTCCTGAAATAGGAAAAAAAATGTGAAAGCAAATATTATTCATATCCAAAATAAAATTCAGTTAATAAAACTCATGCTAGACATTATTTTTCACTTTGAAAACTCCCCCAAAAATATATTTTACACTGACAAATATAAATATCAGATGAAAATTTTCAACCATTGTTGTACTAATTCTATAACATTTAAAAAAACCGAGTCCTTGCTGTGCTGTGGTGGGTTCACTATTTGACTGCAGAGGATTGGGTCACTGCAGGAGTTTGGGTTCCATCCTCAGCCAGAAACTGGGTTAAAAGATCCAGTGTTGCCACAGCTGTGGTGTAGGTCGCAGCTATGGTTCATATTCCATCCCTGGCCTAGGAATTTTCATATGCTGCAAGTGAGGCCAATAAAAAATAAATAAATCAAAAGCACAAACTTCTCTGTGCTAGCAAAATTTCCAAGAAAGGTATGTCTTCAGCAAAAGATAATGACAAATGGTTGAAAGTATTAACAGATACAAATAGATAAATTTCAAGTTTATAGAATGAACAGAAAATAACTGAAAAAAAAATCTTACTTCTCTGCTTACTTCTTATCTGTTCTAAAACTTTCTAAGTTATTTGGGTGTCATCTTCTCTCAAAATGAGGAAGAGATATCAAATTACATAACTTCTAGTCTCCCCTTTCTTTTCTGGAGAGAACACCTCTTTTGCACTGACCACTTGCTCAAGTGTCTCCACCCCATCAGAATAATCTGAAATCTGGTGGACTTGTCAACACAAAATAGACTAAGAAATTGTATTGCTTTTGATACCAAAACAATTACGAGTCTCATTTTACTAACTTAAATAAGATGTCACTTCATTCAGTTCTGACTCAATTACTTGTGCCCCTAAAGAAATAAAAGATTAATATATGAAATACATTGTTTTAAAAATCAATCTCCTCTTCCCCAGGGTCCTACAATGCCCCTGTTTGACAGGAAGCAGCCAGAACCGTCTTTTTACCTTTTCCCTTATAATCTGGGTTCCCAAACACTAAAATGGAAAATAGCCAGGTAGTTAGACATGAGCAGGGTATTCAAAGGGTCCAAAGACTTGGCCCTCAAGAAAAAGAGGTTGAGGAACTCCTGTCATGGCTTGGCAGTAAAGGAATCTGACTAGCATCCATGGGGGCATGGGTTCAATCCCTGGCCTTGCTTAGTGGGTTGGGGATCAGGTGTTGCTGTGAGCTGTGGTGTAGGTCACAGACGTAGCTCGGATCCTGTGTTGCCATTGCTGTGGTGTAGGCCAGCAGCTACAGCTCTGATTTGACCCCTAGCCTGGGAACATCCATGAGCCGCAGATGCAGCCCTAGAAAAACAAACAAACAAAAAAGACAAAAAAAGAAAGAAAAGAAAAAGAGGTTGGGTTGTGGGACTTTAAGACTTCAATGAGATAAACTCAAAGACTCTGGCCTGGGATAAAAATCACCAGACCCTTAAGGCCCCTTTTGTCCCATTGACATTGTTACAGAGTTCTCAAGCCCCTCCTGAGCAACGGTGACCTCTTCCTACCCCCTACCAGGAAAGTTATGTGACCCACTCCTCACCCCACCCCTATAGGAACAATATACGCCCCCAAAGAACCAGCAAATGTATCTTTAGACCTCTCCTTTCTCCTTTGTCCCTGGGCTATAAACAGGGCTATAGACAGGATCATGCACTCTGGGGAGGTTCTCCCTGATCATTAGGAAGTTATCGGTGCTAGCAGTGTCTCTTATCTCAATAAACTTCTTTTTTTCCACCTCGCAAAAAAAAAAAAAAAAAAAAAGGAAGTCCTATGGCCTTCACAGTGTTCACTGTGGCTTAGTGTTTAAAAAGCAGTCCTATTCAAGGTTTTCTCTCAGCGCAGTGCTGGTTCTAAGAACCCAAAGTGAGGAATCACAGGTCACTGCCTCTGCTGGCCAGCTGTCATATTGTCCCTGACCCAGGCAGCAAGTGCAGTGATTTTGGTCAGCTCTCTGCTTTCTGTAGTATGAAAAGGCCATTATCCACAATGACCTCTGGCCACTAATCTGTCTGATTAGTCCAGGCTATGTGACGGTTGGCAGTCCAATATCTATAAAGTAGGTATTACTGAGGCAAAATATTAACTCGGGTAGTCAGTGTAGGAACATGGGCTCTGATGCACTCTTTGATATGGATATTGACAAACATTTGTGGCTTAAGGGCTCCAGGGAGAAACACCTCTACAGGCCTTGTTTTATTACAGGAAATGAGCATTCCCCACAGGCTTTGTTTACTATAGGAAATGAGAATCTCTAGCCCTCTCCTCAACTGATAGAAAAGGAATGAGAGGAATGGTGACTTAATCTAAGGAAAGAAAAAGACAAAGAAGTCCTCAAACTTACTGAACATTTCCAACCCTAAAACCCCTATTGGACAAGGACTGATATAGGTAATTGAGCAAGGCCAGTGGCAGCAAACCACTTCTTACTGGACCCCATATTGGTGCCCCTCCCCAACTTTAAGAGATAAAAATCCCTATAGAACAATAGAGAAGGGGGCTCTTGTCCCCTGCTCCCAGCAGCCCTGTGAGCTATTTGCTTTCCTTTTATAAAGACTTTGCTTGCTTGCTGCCTGTGTGTTCCCAGAGTTCATTCTTCCACTGCATGAACAAGAACCTGGATTCTGGTGTCATTATTTTGATTGTTCTGTCTGAGAGCTTATGATGTTTTCCCTTTGTCCTTGGCACTCTATAGCTAGAAGAGGATATCCCTCTATCTTCTGTCCTTTCTTTTTATTATTATGTTCATTTGTTTGTTTGTTTAGGGCCACACTCATGGCATATTTAGGTTCCCAGGCTAGGGGTTGAATCAGAGCTGTAGGGGCTAGCATACACCACAGCCACAGCAATGCTGGATCCAAGCCACACTGGTATCACAGCTCACAGCAACACTGGATCCATAATCCGCTGAACAAGGCCAGGGATGCAACCCACGTCCTCATGGATACTACTCAGGTTCGTTAACCACTGAGCCACGACAGGAACTCCCTCAATCTGTTTCCTAGAACTCCGTGCACCATTTTACTTTGCTGATTCTTCCTTAACACGGGGAAAATCTCTACTATTATCTCATTTCCTTTGTTCCTCTGCTGTTTTCATTTTCTGAATTCTTATTATTCAGATGAAAGTTTGCCTGGATCTGGAAACGTAAAACAGAGGTCTGGGGATTATGCTGTGTGAATGGCTCCCTTGGAACTGTGTGACTTGTGGCCCTAGTTAATGAAGGCTCTGCATTCTTATCTTTTTCCCTTTTGATTTCCAAGTCTGTGTATTCTTGCTTCGAATATTGAGATATTTCATTTGATTTTCCAGGTCCTCATTGGAGTTTTAAAATTGACCATCTTTTTTTTTTTTTTCCTATTCATCTACTTAAATGTTTGAACTTTATTATATGTTATATAGAAATTTTGTCTGTGTGCTACGATGGAATTTCATGAAGTTCTCCTATTATAATTGTTATTGCAATTGGCTATGCTGTGGTCTCTGGCTCTATGGCCCTGCAGTGTTCCAGCCAGCAAATTGCCAGTAGAAGCCCTAGGAGAAAATACCTTTGCATCTTCATTGATTCAGATACAAATGTTAAGGCTCTTTCAGATGGAGGAGTAGAAACTTAGTTACTCCTACTTTCCTCAGGAGCCAAGAAAATCAGCTGGTCTTCCATTAAACTCTGATAGGGCTACATTTTGACTCCACGATGTATATGTGTGTGTATATGCTGAAAGTTCTGCAAAATCAGTATGTTCTCATCATCTCCTATTCACCCCAGTGGAGAGGGAGGGATTGTTGCTCTAAGGTTATGGGAAGAGCTGAACATGGACAGAGGAGAGGACATGGGTTTATTAGTCAGAGACACCCACAGCCCAGGGAGGAGGATGCTGCCCCAGGCAGGACCACAGGAGGAACAGAGTGAACAGCCCAAGGAGAAAGGCTTCATAGAAACAGGAGGCAGTGTTACCCTGGAGTCTTATAGGAGGGATTGGCTTATTTCAATAATCCCACATGCTGATGGAAAACTGAAGCTCACTGCTTGGGGGTAATGCATGGTCCCTTTGCTAAGGACTATGGACAATTGTTTATCTAGGGGAGCAGAGCAGGGCGAGGAACTTGCACTTAGGCCATCTAAGGCCCTCCTGATATCACCAGATGTCAAGGCAACACGTAATATTGAGCCTTCATTATATACAGGTCCATCACACATTTGGACATGGATTTTCATTCTAGGACACTCAGCTCTTCCCCACCTGTGCTCATATCCATAGAGAAGCTGAGTCCCAGTCACTTTATAAGTCTTGACAAATCCTAAGTTCTGGTTTTTATTCCTCATGAGCACAAGCAGCTGCTTGTCCTGGAGAAGCTACAAACAGGTAGAAAAGCCAAACTGTGAGGAGCTATGGCATGGTGAGTTAAGAATCTGACGAAGGATGCTCAGTGGCTCAAGTTGCTGCAGAGGCATGAGTTCAGTCCCCAGCTGGGTGCAGTGGGTTAAAGGATGCTGCATTGCCATGGCATAGATCACAGATGCAGCTAAGATTCAACCCCTGGCCCAGGAACTTTCACATGCCATGTGTGCGGCCAAAAAATTTAAAACAAAAAAGAAAGAAAAAGAAAAGTCAAGCTGCAGGGCACAGCAGGAAGCTGAAGTCAAACACCGTTTACTAAGTCTCCCCAAGGCTAAATCAGAAATTCTTAAGAGGCACATAAGATTACATTGATTATTCTTTTTGTTGGTACACATGTTATCATTCACTACCTGATACCACATAATATTAAGCATGTTTTTTCTTAGCATTATAATATGATAGTAACATTGATACAAATAAGCTTTATTAGAGGTTTTAGACAACTTGTATATTTAGAAATAACAGGCATACCTTCCAGATATTGCAAGTTAGTTCCAGACCACCATAATAAAATGAACATCAAAATAAATTGATTCACACTGAAGGATTTTTATTTTCCTAGTGCACATAAAAGTTATGTTTGCACTATACTATAGCCTATTAAGTATACAATAGCATTATGTCTGAAAAAACAAGGTGCATACCTTAATTAAAAAATAATACTTTTGGAAGCATGGAGAAGATGGAGTAGATAGACTTGCTAGACACAGAGTTGCCACAAACTTTAAATTAGTAAAAGAATGAAATTATTTGCAAAACACAATATCTGCAAAGTGCAATAAAGTGAAGCAAAATAAAACAAGGTAACCTGTAAAAGAAGAAAGAATTCACAGTGGTGATTTGATAACTATACTATCTGTAAGAACCAATCAGACCTATTAGTTATATGTGATTTATTACTAGATGCATGATTTATTATTTATCTGATAACATAATATCAATGACATTAGTTTCATTCTAAAGAACAACAATGCAAGAAAAACGTGTATAAAACATATCATGATGTATATTTGGATGCTTTGAGTTGCATTTAATTATTAGTTTTGGTTTCCAAGTGTAAACATTTTCATCAACATAAATGAAAAGCTACTTGAATATTTTAGAACATTTAAAGGCGGCAAAGATGGATCAATCTGTAGTCCATTGCTCAAGATAGATAAATTTTAGCTAATGAATAACTTTTTACTATGTACCAATGTAGAATTTCTCCTAGGATGGGAACTGTTTTTAAGAGGTTTTTTTGGGTAATCACTTTGAGAATTCTTTCACCTGTTTGGTATGATAAATTCTGATATCTTAAAATGCTTCTATATTTAAAATTTTATTTCCTAAAATTCATAATTATTTTTCTAAGAAGTGAATTATGCTCATTTTTGTTCATATATTCTCTACTCTCCTCCCATTCCCTCAGAACTAAGAGGTTTTGAAGGAACATCTTCAATTCTATGGATCCTCTTTCTCTTTCTCTTCTCCTCATTTCAAAGTTTCTTACTTTGACAGACTCTTTGGATAATGTCTTTCTGCTACATTTGTAGTTATATGTTTATTTTTAAATTTTTACTATAGTTGATTTACAATATTGTATATGTTTTTATTTACTTATATACTTCCATATTTTATTTCAGGTGACTTTCAAAACAATATTTATGTTTAGTTTTTCAGAGGAATCAATTAGTTAAACATATTAAAGTTGAACAGATTTGCTTTCCTAGAGATTTGCCTCCTTGATTGACTCTATTAATGGAATGGGTTTAGGTGCTCCAAAAATGTTGCCTTTGCCTGACCTCTCATCTCCATACTATCCTTTGTTCTTAGATGGCTGAGTTTCCACATCTGAAGATAGAAATGATAGCAATTCCTTTGCATAATCTGAGAAAGTTACTATATAGAAAGCCATGGAGTTCTAATAGCCGCTTGGTACATTTTAATATTTCCTATCAATAAACAAACAAAACAAATCATACTTTACCTGAAATGCATAACATGTGAGTTGCATTTAGAAAATAAATAATTCCATTTAAATAACGGATTGTTGAATTCCACTTATTTTGTGTGTATCTACTTTTCATTGCATTTATTTCTGCATTTTGCTTTACTTATTTATTTATTTATTTATTTATTTATTTATTTTTTTTTTTAGATAACACTCAATCCATAGAGGTTTATCTTCTTAAATTTCAAATTCTGACAGAAAAAAAGAGACATCTGGTGTAAATGTTATAGCTGTACATTGAATCAGGCTGACAAACGAAATGGAGACTTTCACTGTAGAGTCACAATGCTATACAAAAAATGATACATAAGAAAATATGATGACCAAGGAACAACCTTCTAGAACTGAGCACTTATGTTGGAGTTTCAACTACGCTATACAAAAATTTTCAGATTATAAAAAAATGCAGATTATAAAAAATTTTCAAATTATAAAAATTCATTATAAAAATAATTTTGTATAAATGTCTACATAAACTAAAAATGTCAATGTCTGTGACTGTTCTAAGTTTCTCTTTTGTCTTGTTCGTTCTGGAAGACTGGCTCTTTCCGAGGTGAAATGCGTGTATATTTGAAGGCAATTTGTATTTTCTATAATTCCATGTGTATACAACTAAAATTAAACAGATACGTTAAGCTTTTAGAACTCATACTAAAGAGCTGAGAAATGAGGTTAGTAAGTCAAAAAGAAAAGAAAATTCTGAGGATTTTAATAAGAAAAACAGTTCTTTACATTGTCCAACTCAAGAAATATTTCTGAATGAGATTTATTGTTTCCAAACATTATAATCTGTACCAATATGTGGTACATTTTTAGAGATGTATTTGATTGTCATACATGCTTGTAAACTTTTTATTAATAAATCACTACTTCTGTAGAATATACATGCAGCTTTAAAGGTTTCCTGCATTCTGTAATGAAAGGTTTAAATATGTGTGGGTGGAATTATTTTCAGCATAAATATGTATTTATTTGAAATGTTTCTCCATGCATGAACAAATATTTTTAAATAAAATGAGTTATGTGCACCACACAGATCTTATATTTGCATAAATTGAGTGGAATATTAAAAAGACATTAATCTTTGTAGCTGTTAAACAACACATATTCAAATACTAAAAAGAAAAATTTTATTTTAAACATGAGTAGGAGAAAAAGAGTGAAATAATGGTCAAGAATACAATGTACTCATGGTCGGCATCTCTACATTGAAAAGGGAGTAAGACCTTAAAAAAAATTAACCTCCTGAGAATCATAAAACCATACCTTTTTTAGAGCTGAACTGTTAATAAAATGAAGTGATCTATCCTGAAAGTAATTAGAGAAGCCTGACATGAAGTGGAGTGTAAGAGAATAACCTTACAAGAAAACAGAAGTTCAAATATTCATTCCTGAGGGTCACAATTGGGTGGCATGCCAAAACTCATGGCGATGTCCATCTGAATGCTGGCTGGACTATTACAAAGCACATGTGTGCCCTTCACCAGACTTGATCTCATGCAACCCTGGGCCAATTAGAAACTAGCTTCTCTGGGCTCAAAATTTATCCCTTTATACCTGCATTATGGCACTGGGGCTGTGACTCTGCAAATTACAGCTCTATTTACTAGCTCATTTCTGGCCAGTCTTTGCTAAGTAGTGGCATAGAGTGACACTGGATGTCAGGAGTGGAATGACATCTGAGTTGATTTGTTCCTCGTGTTACTGTCAGTTGCACCACAGCAAGGATGCTTCATCTAACAGCACTCCCCAAACCAGCCTCGCTGTGTCTGTCAAGCAAGCAAATTTTTCTACTCTCTGAGATATCTGAATCTAATTTCCATGAGAAATCTCCGCTAAGCCTCTAGATTCTGATAATCCCAAACCATCCCTTTGCTCTCTCAGTCCTAGAGATAGAGGCTGCTCTGTATAGTTATCATTTCTAATTACCTAATTAGTCTGTGAAAACTTCCATATCTCCAGTTCTGATGTTACAAATCTTTTATAAAATTCACTCTGTTAAAATACCTAGTGGGGGAGTTCCCATTGTGGCTCAGCAAGTTAAGAACCTGACAATAGTGTCTGTGAGGATGCAGATTCAATCCCATGCCTCACTAAGTGGGTTAAGAATCTGACATTGCCTCAAGCTGTGGCATAGGTTACAGATTTGGCTCAGATCCCACATTGCTGCGGCTGTGGCTTAAGCCTACAGCTGCAATTCCAATTCCACCCCAGCCCAGGAACTTCCAGATGCTGCAGGAATAGCTGTAAGAAGAAAAAGAAAAAGAAAAAAGCCAGTAGGGTTTATAGCATCCTCAGTGTACTATGTCCAATGACTCTTACAAATGTAATTAAACATCCCAACCACCCAAGCCCATGCTACCACTATCATTTATACAGCTTGAAAAATAAACTGACCACCCAATGAATACTGCCTGGTTTCATCTACCATCTTCCTTTTTGTTATACAGAATTAGTCACTGAAATACTCAGCATCTCCCATTTAATTATGATCAAATATTTTTATTCCAAAAATAATGTACTTGTTTTAGCTTTAATTACTTTCTGTAATTGATCACCTTAGTGATGTAATAATTCAAGGTTTTATTGTTTGGGAATAAGATACAATGGCAGTCCCTCAGCTATAAACTACAGTTAGGTGTCTTAAACATATATAAATATAAGAAATAATATTACTCCAGAGAGATAACTATATTGGAAACAGAAGCTTGGGGACAGTGAAGGGAAAATTGAACTAGCCCAGTTTGGCTGGAAAACAATGCTTATTATAAGGGTAACACTGAATGGGGATAAAAATGTAGAAAGAAGCCAAACTGCAGAGGATCCTTAATGGAAACCAAACTGATTTAGCAGATATTGAAAATACTGTTGAATAGCACAGACATATCAACAATCACTCTCAGAAATGGAATGATACAGTAATTTGACAATAAATATAAAGTTTGCATTTGTTATGGGAATTAGGGAAGAGCAACATTTATACGGGAGTCATGCTATGAGCACATTTCAGATCTCCCTTCCAAGATGGAAATGCTTATGAGCTGGCTGTCAAGGTCATTAGTGCCTGACATCATAGACCCAATTGCTGCTGCTGTTTCCAAACCCATGGGCGCTCCCTGGATCCAAGGTCCTAATACCTCCCCAGGACAACACACACCAATGACCAACTGACATGGGGATATGAAGGAGCCATGACAGTGGCTCATTTGGGAGGTCTGTAAGAGACAGAACTCAGAGCTGTTATCAGCCAGCTGAAGACTCTATTGTAATTGCCTAAGTCAAAATTATCCTTCTGCCCCACTTTGTGTCCACATACTTCTCCTCCTTGCAGGTATGAGTTCAGAAAGTATTGGACTAACTGGATTAGCATGAGAATATCTTTCTCAGAAGCTGTTTTCCAGGGAACCAAACCTAAATTATTTTGAGCCAGGTGTGGTCCTTGGAAGGAGGCCCTCAAATGTGACTTTGGAACTGAAATGTTGGCAAGCAGACCGGCAATAAGAATCTCATCATCAATTGAACGTTGAACACTAATAAAGCCCAAATCATGCTGTAGTGAAACTACAAAATTGCTAAAGGGCAAGTGTTAAAATTTTCACTACAGATAAATTTCGTGGATGAAAGTGGAGAAGAGTATGTAACAGGTGTGATCTCTCAGGTGCTTGTGCAATTGTGAGAAGTCTTCATTGTCAAGGCCAAAGAATCAGATGGCCCTAGGTGGAAGTGTCAAGGCATTAAAGAAAAACAGTGGAAAGCTCAGGGTGATTCATAAAAATCTGGAAGCAAAGGTGAAAGCCAAGGGTCTTCCTTGGCAGCTTATAAACAAACTCTCGGAGTTCCCGTCGTGGCTCAGTGGTTAACGAATCTGACTAGGAACCATGAGGTTATGGGTTCGATCCCTGGCCTTGCTCAGTGAGTTAAGGACCCGGCGTTGCCGTGAGCTGTGGTGTAGGTTGCAGACTCGGCTTGGATCCTGCATTGCTGTGGCTGTGGTGTAGGCTGGTGGCTACAGCTCTAATTCGACCCCTAGCCTGGGAACCTCCATATGCCACGGAAGCAGCCCAAAAAATGGCAAAAAGACAAAAAAAAAAAAAAAAAAGAAACTCTCATCTTTTAAACTCTCTGGGAAGAAAAAAAAATGTGAAATTTAAGTCCAGGGCAAAATACAGGGTTAACAGAGCTTAGAAGAAAGTTGAATTATCGCAACGAGCAGGCCAGCTATGAAAATGTAAAGTCCCTAATGCAATTCTCAAATTTGGGTTGGGAACAAATAGGTTGTGCACTTGAAATTATTGAAACCCAGTTTTTCTTGTATCTTCTGGGCCTGCAAATGCAGCCTGATCTTTCTTATAAAAGTGAAGGGCTTACCTCTTGGTAGAAGATGACTCAGAAAATTTTGCCTTACAAGACTGTATGCATCCCCCTTGTCTTCACCTCTCCTCCCAGCCATCAGGCCATTAACTGAGATAAAATCACACAGTCTGTAATGGAAATGCTGGATCAGCAAAGGAGAAAGTAACTATGCCATGAAGGGGCCACAGGACACAGTCATATTTATTGACAGTATCTAATAGAGTATGTTGGGCTTGGTTCTGAGGTGGCCAGAACAAAAGGAGATGGCCAAATTTAAAGTTGAATAAAATCAAGTTTAATCTATGAAAGACCTCCTCCATAAAACAGAACTTAATATCCTGACAAAAGTCTCAAGAGTCAAAGATGAAAGGTGCTGAAAGACGGCTTTTGAAATCTTGAAAGAAGTGATGATCTACACCAGGTGAGATGGTAACATTAAAACTATGATGGCAGAGAATGAAAGAAGTGTCCAAATAATGTGGAATGATACATAAAATCAGGAAATCCATCCTCAAACTGCGTACTGTGGTAGGACGTGGAGGACAACATATTTACCATAATGATTAGGGAAACAAGACTGAGAAGGGCACCAGCATCATTGACAAGCTCATTAGCGGCTCTCCTCTGTAAATGAGGCCCAGAGGAATGAGGTGTTTTTGTAGACCTGGATTCCCCAATAACAATGAAACACTGGATCTCTAAAATCAGAGAGGTCAGAGGTGGTGATTATTAATAAGAAGTAGAATGAGCAGAATTATTTTAATGAGTAGCAGCATCCGATTTGCATCCAGAGGTGCCTGACCTGCAATGAGTTTTGAGGATGGTTTTAAAAAAGTATATAGCAAGACTAGGTCATGCTTTAGCTATAGGAAGAAATCAAGGATGTATGATTCAGGAGGATGAATGCAGGTGACCCAATTAAAAACAATCACAGTAACTTGTTCAGTTAGTTTTTTGTAACTTAATGTAGTTTTCCAGACTCAGAACCCAGTGACTGAAGGCATTTACGCCTGCCCAGAAGAAAGAATCCTACAATGCCCTGACAAATTATTATGGTGATGAGCCAACTTATTCTTTCTGAAAGTGAGATACAACACTTGCAAGAGTATCTGTAAACTGGAAAAAGGTAAATACTCATATATTTTGAAGTCTATGGTAATAATAAAGTTGATGTTACCACACAAAAAAAGAAAATATCCTCAGGGTCTCCTAGTAAAGGAGTATATTAGCTTTTTCTACAGCTGCTATAACACATTATTACAATCTTTGGGGCTTAAAGCAAAATTTATTATTTTATAGTTCTAAAGGTCACATGTCTGAAATAGGTCTCACTGTTCCTGTCAAGGTTATTGGCAAGGCTGTGTTTCTTTATGAAATCCTTAAGGGAGGATCCATTTTTGGCCTATCTTCTAGAGGCCATCCACACTTGTCATGGTCTCCCAGGACATAATTAGAATGAATGTACATCTTTCATCACTTCCAGAACCATCATGTAATTTTCTGGGCCTATAAACAAAGAGTTAATGTAGTGGGGAATGCAATGGAATCTCTTTTATTAGAAATAAAAATAAATGACCTACTAATACACACTGCAACACAGATTAATTTTGTTATAATTAGGTTGCGTGGAATAAAACATAGAAAAAAGAGACCATACTCAATGACTCCATGTACATACCATTTTAGAAACTCAAACTAATCTGGTGACAGAAAGCAGATTGGTGATTGTTTAAGGATGTGAAAGCAGGAAGGGACACGAGGAGAGATCATAAATGGACATGAGGAAAATTTGAAAGTGAAAGAAATGTTCACTTGATGGTGGCAACAGTGTATTGGTATGTCTTTTAATTAGTTTTCTATAAAAACTACATGTTATAACTAAATTTACCAAAATAAACACTTTGTGAACGTAGTCACAAAAGTTTTAAAGGCAGATATTTATTCAGCTATTTATTCATTAAAAAACAAAGTGCCACCAATAACCCAAATTTCTCATTGATGACATATTTCCAGAGTATCAGTTTTAATGTAATGTATATTTATTCTGAGGATTTGCGTGATAGTACATGGACAAGTAGATTCTTTTAGACAACAAGTCTTTCCCAAGGGTTCCTCCAGACTTCTACTCTATGATAGCTTTAGTAGGTTTATTTCCAAGAGTACCTTCCTAGCAAGTTCCTGCACCTCTAGCAGGCAAGCATCAATTTATGAACATGATGCAGAACTTTTATTATGCCTCTCAGCTCCCCTCATCAGATGAGAGGCTGGCTTGGTAAACTAACCCCTCTTTTCCAAACAATTATAGGTAATTGGGAAGAGAGGGTGTTGATTTGCGGGGTGGGGGGAATGCGAATTTGAGTAGGACTTCTAAGCCTCCCCCTCTCTTTAAGGCTAAATGACTTAATGACTAGTTTATCATAGTTGAGATGACTATTTTATTAAACTGAAACCTCATCTACTCCGACTTTCTTGAATGGTTCAAAATTTGTCTGATAAACATAATGTCTGACATTAACCTGGGGGGTGAATTTTCCTTTTATTAAAAGAAAAAAAAATAAACATTCTCAAAGAATAATTTGCATACAGAGTGTCCTCTTTTTAACATTTTCTGTCCTATCATGATTTCAAAGAGAATTTTAACCCTGCATGTTATGCTAATGTTGTGCAAGTGCCAGGTGACTCAACTCCAACATTTGTACAATAGACAAAAATTGCTATTCCTCCATCTCTTGTGATGGTATTTGATGTCTCTTCAACAGGATAAAGGAACCAACAGAATGCCATATAATTTAGAAGAAATATTACAAAGTGTGTATACACTTATTTTCATTCTGGTGTTACATTCATACAGATTTAATGTGAAGGAACACCTTTTCCAGGAGACACTAAACTCTCTCACTTTTATCTTTCAATTCTAAAACAAAACAATTTGCACTGGTATATATACCCTTGAAAGATCTTTTGAATATATCTTTGGTTATATCTAAAAGAATATCCTACTTCTTTAGAATTATCTACATAGATCTATAGAGTAGCTTGTCAACATATTAGTTGTGTGAAATTGAAAAATAATTAATATCATCAAATTTTAATTTTTTCACTTGTAAACAGAATACTACAGTGACTAATTCATAGTATTAATGTGGAATGTTTCAAAGAAAACATTGTTACCTGATATCTACCAAAAAGAAAGACTAGACTATGCTCCCACAATATCCGCCCTCTGTTGCCTATTTGCCTAATTGAATTCATTTATCAGCTGAAAGAAATCAATTAATTAAAAACACAAATGGAAAAATGGTGGACTCTATAAATAAATATAATTAAAAGTCTTGTTTTTGTCATGGTCTCTTCTGTGCTGATTAAAAATAATAGCATTTGAAGTAAAGTTTGTCTTAAACAATTAATGGTTGCTTATATCCTCTCCCCAAAACCACTCTAGATTCTTATTCTCACTTATCTGACAGCAGCCACTTCTATTTTTCATAAAAAGGAAAAAAAATTAAATGTCCTATCTCCATTTGGATGGAAGTGCAGTAAGTATCTTTTAAATGACAGTTTATTTTGGTTATTTAGAATGTTAATATTTTAAGACATCTAGACAGATGACATTAAACATGATAAACATACTTAAGGAAAGCTTCCTGATAAATAAGAAAACCTTAGAGTTCTCTCCCTTCTCTCATTCTCGGCTAGGTTACATTCATGAAGGAAAGCTTGAGCAAACCAGCACCAGTCTATATGGACATCACCATTTCCCTCTTCTTTTGGTCTTTTTCATTAATTTCAAGTAGGCCTAATTAAATACATATGTCTGATATACTCACCTAAGATCCATAAATGAGGTGAAGAGAGAGAGTTCCTATCCTGGCTCAGTATCTATGACTAGTATCTATGGGGACTTGGTTTCAGTCCCTGGCCCTGCTCAGTGGGTTAAGGATCTGGCTGTGGTGAATTGTGGTGTAGGTCTCAGGTACAGCTTGGTTCCCACGTTGCTGTGGCTGTGCTACAGCTCTGATCTGACCCCTAGCCTGGGAACTTCCATATGCCACTGGTGCAGCCCTAAAATGACAAAAGAAAAAAACAAACAAAAAACAAACAAACAAACAAAGAAGTGAAGAGAAAAACAATCCCTGTGTTTAAAGGAAGATTGAAGAAAATAGGGCCATAAATGTACACATAAGCATGAAATACCTGCCATCAGTTATAGGAAAAACTACAAATTTTCAAACATGATGCTAAATCACCTGTAAGAGAGAGGGATTCAGATTAACACCTCCCTTTTCGATAATTGTATTTCCATTGTGGTTATTATATATGGATCAGAGGGGAAAATTTTTGTTTTGATTTGTTTTAAGAGAATAATACATCTATTTCCTTGATGAATGAGGATAGAAAAAGGAAGCAGTGGTCAACAATAAATCCTGCATAAACAGTTTAATTCAATTTCTTTTGATGCCCAGAGACTATTCCCAGAATTTGAAATTTACCCAATCCAACATTGATTCTTAAACACTTTTACAGATGAATTCAATGAAGAAGCACAATGTATAATAGAAGAAATTAGACTACTAACCAAAAGGAAAAGGAAAATATTCAAGGGTACATTAAGGGGAAATAGATTTTCAGAAAAAAAGAAAATATATATTCCTCAAACTATTGAAGATCTACTTGTCATTATAAATGGAAGTTATCCCCTTGAGGTATCTTTGTGACATTAATGAGAAACTGTGAAACAAAATGTAAAGAAGTAAAAGTGGCATTGTAAGTAGCTTGGCTATTCACAGGAGGATTTAAGTAACTTAAAATAGAAAAAAGAAATTGGGTGTGTTAGAAACAACAAATTAATATATCATAAATATGTATATATATGTTCATATGTAATATATACATTGTTAATGGTACTTGTAATATAGTTGAAAAAAATTTTAAAGGACAAATAGCAGAATGGAAATAACTAAAGACGAATAGTAAGCTAGAGGATCACTCAACAGACACTCCACAGGCAGAAGGAAGTGGTAAATCCTGGGAAAATCTTAAAAAAAATTAATTGGTATAGAGATATAAAAATGCCTACCTCAAACAAAAATGACGTAAACAAATGGAAGAGAGAGAGATTTGGTGAAAAAAATAACAGAATATTTTCAGAACTAGCAGAAGAGGAAAGTCTTCAGGTTTAAAGTATTAAAAAAGTGCCAAAGAGCATAGACAAGAAAAACATATAATCATTGTTGAAAATGACACTTAAAAACTCTAAAGACCAGGAGAAAACTAGTAAAAGATTCTAGAGAGCTGATACTCTAAAAAGAAGTGAGTCATATTGACATCAGACATTTCAATAGCATCTTAGAAATATGACTACCTCAACAAATACGAGAAGACAAGTACATCATATTTTCAAAAGAATCAAGACAATTAAATTTAAGCTTAGATACTTTTTTTACACCAAATATTTCTTTAAATGTGAAAGACAATAAATATTTTCTCTTTAAATGGGGGTTAATATCCATATATCCAAAAAATGTAAAGTATCATGAAAAGGAACAGAAAGATGACATTAAGGCAACATATGCAAAATGTTTCAAAGCATTCAATATATAATATTCAAAATACATAAGGAATGCCTGCCTGCATGTCCAAAAAGCTAATAAATTAAATATCGGTATTACATTTTAATTTCAATAAAACAGAGATATTCTTAATATTTCTCTAAAAAGAAAAATAAATGAGAAAAATTACATAATTTTTACAAGGTCACACTTCCTGCAATTGATTTGGCAAGGAGAAATTCAAGGCCAGTAGACATCTGAGATAATCGTTTCCACAAGAATGGAGAAGTAAGGGATATCTTGTACCACACTTGGGAACCAAGTGCAATGAAACTTTTACATCACTTAGGATGACTTCATTTGTCATTTAAAACTTGCTAAGATTAAGTTTACTTCTCTTCATTATTTATTAATGAAGTCATTGCAAAATGAATATGAGAAGTACACAAAACACTACACTGCAAAAGGATTTCCCTGGATTTTCTTGTGAGAGCTTCCATTGATTCATTCATTGAGAGACTGTTGAATGTATTCTTTGTGGCAAATCAGCATTCCATTACCATAGGGCTAGTGAAAATTATTATTTTTCTTGGTATTCTCTTTTGTTTGTATTCCATTAAGGATTCTTTGTACCATGTAGACATCTTCACTTTACTGTTTCTTTTTCTCTGGTTACATATTTGGGGTCTTTCAAATGTGTCATGCCAATAACCCCATAGTCAGCTATTCCTTCCATAATTCTATTTATATTTTATTAGAAATTTATTTCCAGGGTTATCACTTTGTACTTTGCTGCACTTCCCTCTTTATTGGACAATTTCCTCTTTTGATTTTTTAAATTTCATATAGGTTTACCACTGAGAGACAAAGAAGCACACAACTGCACCCTTTGCTGTCCGTGCATAAACTAAATAATATGCACTAAGATGCATCTATCTCTTAGATAATCAATCATTAAGAAGCGAGGTGATTTATCATTGATCTTTGTGCACATTATGCAAAGTGATTAGTAGACTAAAAAGCTAGCAGTGATATTTGTACTTTATGCAGTTACTCAGTTTATATACTATAGCAACTGAAATTCAAATTGTAGTGTTAAGGAATTGATGTTAGTTAAAGTAAACCATAGTTGCCGAAATCCATGTATATCAGAACCACATGAAATGAGGACTAAATGTACAAGCAGCTTACAGCACTCTTCTCCAACACTGCCTTATAAACATTTTTGAACCAAAGTTAAAAGACTTTTGTAGTGAACTCCTGTATTACCACCTCTTAGTTTCTCAAAGAAATATTCAACTGTATGGGTTTTATCTATCCATTTATCTGTTTATCTACCAAACTACACTCCATCCATTTTATGTCAATATTTGCAAAAATAGTTCTGACTTTTTTTTATGGCTGCACCCTCAGCATATGTACTTTTCGAGGCCAGGGACTGAAACTGAGCCACAGCTACGACTTACACCACAGTTGCAGCAACAGCTGATCCTTTAACCCACCATGTCAGGCTGGGGACCGAACCTGAAACTCTACAGTGAGCCAAGCCTTTACACTCAGATTCTTAACCCACTGCACCACAGCAGGAACTCCAGCTCTGACTTTTTATGAAAACTTTACATCAAGGAAATGCTCACACCAAAGTGTACATTCTCTGGGATTTGAAAAATGCCCATACCTATAGAACTCAAATTTTAATGACATATAGAACATTCCTAGTCCTTCCAAATTCTCTGTTGTGCTACTTTCAGTCAATTTTTATACTCATTCCCAAGAAAAAGTTACTCTTTTGATTATTTGTGTATTGCAGATTAGTTTTCTCTCCTATAATTCATATAAATGTAATTTAATGTAATTATATTACATGTATATGTAATTGGAATCAAATAGTATATACTTTTGTGTCAGTTTCTTTTTACTCTGTAAAATATTTTTGAGTCATTCAGGTTTTTCCAAGTATCAGAAACTCATTCTATGTTCATTCTATGTTCTTGCTTGATAACATAACACTTTTAAGACGATACTACAATATATTTAGCTATTTTTCCTATTGATGGAACTTCAGGGTGTTTCCAGCTTTGAACTATTATGGATAAAACTTGCAATGATCAATCGTGTGCAAAACATTTTGTGAACTTATTTTCATTTATTTTTGACAATTTTGAAAAGTAAAATTGTTGTGAAGGTGTATATTTAGTCTTATGAGAAACTTCCAGATATTTTTCCATTGTGTGAATGATTTTACATCCCTTCCAACTATGTGTAAATGTTCTGGCTGCTCTACATCTAAATCAACATTTGATTTGCCTATGTTTTCATTTTAGATGCTGTAGTGGATGTGTAGTGTTATAAAATTGTGGATTTAAATTGCATGCCCTTGATAATTGATGATGTCGAGTTTGTTCCTGAGCTTTTAGCTAGTAATATAATTATTTTAATGAACTGTCTGTTTAGATGCTTGCACATTTTTATTGAGTATGTTGCTTTTGATTACTGAATTGTAAGTTTCTTTACACACAAAAATAATAGCGGTCTTTGTCACAATCTTTGGTTAAATTCTCTCCTATTCTGTGACATGCAAATTCATTTTTTTAACAATGTGGTTTGATGAGAATTTTTTAATGTTGATAAAGTTAAGAATTTTTAATTTAATTTAATATAGTTATTGATTTTGCCTTATTGTTTAAAAATTATTTTTCCAGTCCTAAATTTAAAAGATATTCTCCTATGTTTGCTTGAAAAATCTTTATGGTTTTAGTTTAATATTCATATCTATGCATTTTTAGAGAATATTTTTTATGTATAGTATGAGGGAAAGATTCAGAGCCCCTTTTATTTGACATGGATAGCCATATTTTTTGAGTACCATTCAGTGAAAATACTTTCCTCCCTCATTTTATTGCATAGATGCCTTTCTAAATATTATTTTGACAACACAAAAACAGATTTACTTCTGGTCATATATTAACCACATAGCCAATGACATTGATAATATCTGTTGTTATTTCTAATGTTTATTTTATAGAGTTCTTAAATATTCTACCTAAACAATAATGCCATCTGTAGAGAAAATTTTACTTCTTTGCTTTTGACCTTTAAAACATATTAATTTTTTTTTCTTTCTTCACTATAATAGCCAAGATATTGAGTAACATTTTCACTAGAAATAAGGAAGTTAAAAATCCTTACCTTTATCCCTCTACTGAGATTAATCACTATTATGTATGATGTTGCACACAGGATGGTTTTGTTGTTATAATTATTTGGAAATAGAGAGAAAGAGACCATAATTTTTTTAAAAGGAAATTTACACACAACTATAAGCATGTGTATCTTTACTGACTGAGTATGATTCAGAGGTCACTGTTAGCTCATCTTACTAGAACTGCAGAAAGTAAATGAAGACTGTAAAAATAAAACCACAAAGAGACTATATGAAAGGAATGAAATTTGTATGATGTGACCTTATTAAATGTCTCCTTTGATCTTCATTTTAATGATCTAGTAGAGTAATTCTCCATGAATTGAATGATTTTACTTTTCTTCTCACAGGTATTTTGGGCAATATTTTGGCTACAGAAGTATATTTTTTATTTTTGTAGGAAAAATGAAAAGATTATCAGATCATTAGTGATTAGTCAAGCATTATACTGTGATTTATATTAAGGTTTATGTAACATAAAACATAAAAAATGTAATCATTGCCTTTTCTAGTTTGAATGAGCTTATTTATATATCCAGATTTCTTGTTTCTTTCAACAGTATTTTCTATCTTCCATTTTCCTTTCCTATGCTCCTTCCGCACATTACTTAAGCCTGGATTATTTTCCTCAGTTACTCTTCACTGAGGAAATTAAAGCTATACATGACTTTAAAAAATATCTGCTTATCAGTGAACACATCACTAAACCCCAACTGCAAGTGTCTGGAACCAAGCTAATCAAGATTAATGCATTCATTTAACAGATGGTTACAATGTTATTAAAATGCAAATGATTGGTTTCTGCTAATTGTTCAACATCAGAAACAATTAATCAGGAGATTTTTTTCATTTTCTAATGGCCTTTGTAGAGTTTACCTTCAGAGATTAACATAAAAGACAAATATGTAAATTTCCCTCTCTAACCTCAGGAGAGTCAATCAACTTGAAAGGAGAGTAGAATAATGATTATATATTTATAGTAATGGGAAGAATCCTTTTAGTACTGTAATTTGCTCCTGAATTGTTTTGTACCCAATTTAACTAGTCTCCATATAATTATGTGTACTGGAATATCTATTCAAATGTAATGGAATTTGATGCCTTACTTTGACTCAAAAGAGACAATGTAACTGCTTAAGTAAATAAATTAACAAGTGGTGGTTCTCACTAGAATAGTAACTTTGTAACACTAGGCTATACATAGTGAACATATTTAAAGATAAAAGTATGTTATTATTATTAAAATTTGTAAATAAAATTAGAATGCAGTATATAAATGTAAGTGTATAAATTATAGAGTAAATAAAACAACATTTTTTTCCTATTGTCTTTTCCTTCCTTAAGAGTGATCTTGGGATGGTACATTCTCACTACTCTTATTTTACCAGTGAAATATCTACATTTTAAAAAGCGTAAATGTAATATGTACATTAACACAAATAGTAAATTGTGCATCCAAAAATTTAAAACAAACTTTGATCACACTCAATGTTTTATTAATTTGCTTTACGTCTTTGTATTTTAAAATGCTTAATATTTGCCTTACATTTTGATGAAAACCGGATCACCAATTTGAGTAATAGTATATTTTTTTCACACATATCAGAAAGACATTAATTTTTTAAGACCAAATTAATATTAGGATGAAACTTCTAATGAATATTCCAAGAGTGCGTATAGTAGGTATCTTTACTTTTAAGCCATATTATGAGGGCTTTAAGAAGTAAAAAAAAGATACAAAAGGATAGCAAAGATTACTATAGTTGGGATGGGCCAACTACAATAATAGTTTTATAGAACAGGTAGACCTTTAAAATAAATATTAGAGTTTTATAATGAATTAGTTTTGGACAGTTTCACAATGAACTCAAGCACTATGACAAGCAGAGCACACATCAGGATGGTCCTAACTCAAGTATCTTATTCTCTAAGAGAGCACACATGGAAATCTGTAGAAGGTGGTTAGTTGTTAGCATGGAGTTGCAAGAAGAGATCTAAATTTTATGTTAATTGTAATCTAAAGTAGAGAGTGATTCACTGAAAGACTCAACTTAAAAAAACCAAAAACCAAAAAACTTTACTTTCTGTTTCAATTATATTTTGGACATTTTGACTATGATTTGAAAATTTGGGGTTCTATTTATTGTATTTTATTTTATCTTATTTTTGTTATTTTATTTTAGCAGGACTTCACCCTATGAAGTTTTATCATGCAGGTCATGGCCTACTTTTGTGGGCTATTTGACAATGACAATCAATTTTCAGAGCTTCCATATTATTATTTTGGTCTGGTTGGCTGACTCCTGTTGATGTTCTTTGTTCATGCTGCTTGAGATGGTCGAAGGGCAATTCCAAGACAGATCACTCATTGCCTGTATGTGGGATAAGAGTTTCCAACTCACAAAATGTAAGTGCTTCCCTAGCAGGTGCTTGTGGCAGAATGCTTCTCTGACTTCAGTCTGGGATGCCTGGTGGAGAACAAAGACATCTTGATGAGCTGGACATTAGTGGAAGTCAGGTCACCCTTGCTAGTGCTCTGGGTGCATGAGGTCACAGGGTATAGGAGGGGAGTCTCAGGGGTGATAGGAAACAAGTGTGTGTCCTCTGGCTCTTTATTGTCAGCAAAGTAGCCAGTTAATCCTCCTTGTTCATTCTGCCAGGTTTGCCTGGTATTGTGCCAGGACCTCAACCCAATCTAGCAGACAAGTGAGTCTACCTGGGCCATAGTTTGTTGCTAGGTGGGGTGTCAGAAATGCCAGGCTTGGGTTGTTTTCTTCTGTTGACCATACTGACCTTTAGAATGTAGGAAACAGTCCAAGAAATCTTCCCAATGTGCTGTTCCTCCTGCTTTTTTGTCCCTAAGCCGTTTGCCATTCTCTCTCTACTTGTAAGAGTTCTCTTTAAATTTTCCCTCGCATTATTTCTAGGGGTTATACTTGTTCTTGGGGGAAAGAAGCATGGAGATTCTAACTCAATGCCTATTTAAGGCCACATATAGATTTATTTGAATATCATTTGCACACCTACTTTTTATCTTTCTGCTTTGTTTCTTATGTTGATTGCTTAGTTTTGGGGGTGCTTTGTTCATTTTATATGAGCTATAATCATAATTGGTTTATATCAAGACTAGATTTAAATATTTTTAACAATATATTTATAATTGATGGTGGAGAGTTCCCCATGTGGCTCAGCAGTAACAAATCCCACTATTATCCATGAGTATGCTGTTCCATCTAGGGCCTTGCTCAGTGGGTTAAGGATCTGGCATTGCCTCAAGCTGTGGCATAGGCCTCAGATCTGGCATTGCTGTACCTGGGGTATAGGCTGGCAGTTGTAGCTCCAACTTGACTCCTAAGCTGGGAATCTCCATATGCCATGGGTGAGGCCCTAAAAAGACAATAAATAAATGAATAGAAGCTAGATACGCTTTGATTGTGTTTCTTGTTCTGATTCTTTTAAGTTTTTAAAAAGGGTTAATCCATTACTTAAATGTGAGAAACATTACATTAGGTACAGTAGATGTATGAAAACCCCACTTTCTCAATATATTAAATCATATTACAGTAAGATTTTGCTGACCTGAGAGATATTTAATCTCTTTAAGGTGACTCCACATAACTTCTCAGTTCTATCACACAGCCATTTTATAGTTGAACTCTCAAAAATCAATAATGCTTTCCTCATTTCAAGTGTCTTTTAACTCACATTACTGGAGCTGTTTATTGTATATAATACATGTTTAATCCTAATAACCACCCTATGTAATAGTTTTTATTACCCATTTTTCATAGATGTTCAAGGAGGTTAAGTAAACGTCCCTGTGGATAAACAAAGATTGATGCACATTTCTTTCATTTTAACCTCCTACATTCCCCATGATATATTTTAATAAATAACCCTGTTCAGGAAATTTCTTAAACTAAATTTTATGATCATGTAGTCTTGAGAAACTTGAGAATAAAACTAAATAGCAATTTTGATTATAAATGTCTGCTACTATGATAAAAAAGCAAGGATAAGAACTTTTACACATAACATATAAAAACTATAATGCTTTCCTCCCTGTTAGTAATATTGCTTCTGTAACCAAGATAACATAAAGGTAAGCAGTATAGAAAGCGGTTCTTCAATTATATGATGGAACCTCTTATCTGCACAGATAGAAGAAGCCAATATTAATTTTTTGTTAAACAGCAATTTCAGTGGAAGTTCTTCCTACCCATTTTGTTTTAACCAACTCTTAGAATAAGTGATGCTCTTTCTGATATCCTCTAATAGTAACTTTCTTTCTGGTACAACTATGTGTTTTTATCCCACTAGTTGATTTATATGCTTACCAAGAATCAGTTGTGTTTGTTTCCAAACCTGGTTTTATAAGTTACCTATTTTATTACCACTATATATTTGAATTAAATAGTAGCAAATACATGATCTATGTATACAGAATATTTTATCTGTTTAAAAATTTCTTTAAGGAGTTCCCATCATGGCACAGTGGAAACAAATCCGACTAGGAACCATGAGGTTGAGGGTTCGATCCCTGGCCTCGCTCAGTGGGTTAAAGGATCTGACGCTGCTATGAGCTGTGGTGTAGGTCACAGATGAAGCTCATATCTGACATTGCTGTGGCTGTGGCATAGGCCAGCAGGTGTAGCTGCAATTTGACTGCTAGTCTGAGATCCTCCATATGCCATGGGTGCAACCCTAAAAAGCAAAAAACAAACAAACAAAAACCTTCTAAATATTGGTAAATTTAATCAATAAAATTCCTACTAAATAAAGTATCTGTAAGAAAACACTAAAATATGGGAACAAATAATAAAGTCTCCAGGATTATGCTCTTGATTAGCTTCATAGATGAGGTATTTAATATATCATGAATAAATTCCTATTACAGTAAATTTGATTTACATTAATTTTATAATACTTAGTGATCAGCATTCCCATTGTGGCTTAGCAGGTTAAGAACCTGTTCATGAGGATGCCAGTTCCATGCTTGGCCTCACTCAGTGGGTTGGGGATCCAGTGTGGTCATGACCTCGACCCCTAGTCTAAGAACTTCTATATGCCACAGGTGCAGCCATAAGAAGAAAAAAGAAAAAAATACTCAATGATCAAAAAAATCAATATTAACCATTCTATTATATAAAATGACTCCGTAAATTGTATATTTGTGTTATTTTCAACAGAATACTGAAATAATGAGTATAGTCTAAAGGATGAAATTGTTGTATCCAAAGGTACCACGTATTTTTTTTTTGAAGTTTTAACATCTATTGCCAATTCTAACCTTCAGAAAATGTATTCTAGCTTAACACTGACAGTAATCTATAAAAGTGGAGTATTAGAGTTGGCATTTAATAACTTGGTCAGTATGGTTGGTTTCTTTCATGAATTTCTGATTCTCATCATACCCAGGGATATTATTGAATCCCAAGACAATCATAATATTCTCTACACTCCTCTGATACTGACCTAAACCATATACTTGCTTTCCTCTAGTTCCTCTCACTATAGTCTATATGTTTACAAAAATCTATTTATAGCCAGTCAAACCACCTATTTCTTATACCGAGTCTTATTATTATATCTTTCACATTTATGCTGATTGGAATATCTCCATATTATGGACAAAATAAAAAATAGAAACATATTTCAGATTCTAAACTCTTGACTCTGTCACACTGAAGGTACAAGCATCTTTGCTTATCACCCAATTAATTAATAGCCAAACCATGTAAGTGCCTACCATGTCCTTCAGACACTATGACTTTAATAAATCCCCAGATTCCCCAGAGTCTGCTTCAGTCAGAAAATTATCTTTCCTTCTCCAAACCTCATTCCACATATTAGTGAAAGAATTATTCCTAGGCCTTCCTTTTACCTCATTTTTTCTTATTCTCTCTCAGTTAGAAGGACATCTGCCTTTCTTTTGGGAAGGCTTAACTACAAATAAGGGTTCAAACTTCGGTCACTTGTAAAGTTCATGAACATTTCAAATCTAATGAATTACTCAAATATATGCATATAACCCTCAATGCTGAAATTAAAGGGGGAAGATAAAAGAACAGGCTTCAGATTTAGAATGACTTGTGGCTTACCAGTTAATAACTTTACCACCTTTTTTCAATACATTCAGAAGATCAAACTTCAAAAACAAGAGATAATAATAGGTAAACACCATACATCTGGAAAATATTACTCTATAATTAGAATTGTGCAATGGATTTTAAACCATAATGAGAAACTTGTGGACATTAACTTACCAAAAGGAGGGATAGTTTTCCTCAGTTTCCTAAGTGCCCTATTGATTTGGCATCCTCAATTTTGAATAGGAACATGTGAAGATATCACCACATTCAAAGTGTCTATCCTAATCAGCTGAAGGATGGTGTCAGAATCACTGCTCTGGAACAGCAGCCAAATCCCTTCCTTCACAAGTCTTTTCTTTCACTTTCCAGTATTTGGTAAATGGCTTCAAATCAGCACTAACAGTGGTAAGGACAAAAAAAAAAAAACAAAAACATGTTTTCATCTTCATTATAACTAAAAATGGATCCATTAGTCATAATCCTCCATAAGGCCACACTAACTCACCCTTCCTTATTCTTCCATATTCCAGTCATTTATCTTCAGTTTTACTCATTCTAGGTGAGAACTTTATAAATTTTCATCTTTATAGAAAAGCTCAACTGTTTCCTGCCTTTTAACTATCATGTTCCATGCTATTCATTCAACTATTGAACACGAATTCATTTATCCCACAAATACATTGAATGCCTACTGTGCAGCCACTCTTACAACCAAAGAGAAAATGTAATGGTCAACAACAACATGTCTTGCTTTCACTGAGCTTCTATTACAAGGTGTGAATTAAAAGCAACAACAAAAACATATCAAATTTTTAAAACTTTTATTTAGAGAATTAAAATAGAGGGTAGAATAGAAGTGACTAGGTGATTGATTTTTATCCTTGTAAACAAGATCATTATCAAGTGGAAATCTGAAGGATAAAAATTACTTTGCTTGAAAATTTCAAGACAAAAAATCTTTTTGGGGGAAAAGGAAAAGAAATGATTAGTAGATGGGCCATAAGTTTTGTAAGTTTATGGAAACAACCAACCAAAGGCCAGTTTGGTCAAAGCATGATGGGTGAAAAAAAGATTAATGTTAACCCGAGATCAGTTGATAGGCATGGGCTAAGTACTGAAGGGTTTGAAAACAAGGCCAGGAATTCTAGGTTTTATTGAAGTGTAAAGAGGAACCAAGAGAAGATCTTAGTCAGAGGAGAGAGGTGATGTAATGAGCTATATTTTACATATCCTTTGAACTGCTATCAAATTGTAGGTTGAGGAATTGGACAAGAGATGAAGCAACACAAAGGAACATTTGGGTGAGATAAGGTCAGTTCATAGTTCAGGGAACAAAATATAAGATACATTACAGATTTCCAGGATTTTACAGTCTACTCAGGGTATTTGACTATTGCTCTATGATAACTGTACATTGAAACCTTAGGGTTTAGAAAAGCCATTTCTACCCCCAAGACTCCCTGGGTCCACCCCACAACCAAGCTGCCTCGTCTCACTGCAGCCACCTTGAAAGTCAGTTGAAGGAGGAAAAGCTTTTTTAACTCCCATGACGATTTACGTGCATCTCCTATTTGAAACTAAGCAAAACTTTCTTTAAGAATATCTCATTAAAGACTATACTAATTCTAAATATCTTTAAGGAAAAAAATCTGAATCACTCTTGCTTTTCCACCTGACTCAAAATGGTACCTTGCAGATAATTATGGTTACAAACAAGTGATCAGTTAATGAAGGGTGTGGCTAATGCAGCAAGGGCTGAAACAAAACACAGTAGTTAAGCATTTTCAGCAACATGGATGGACCTAGAAATTATCATGCTAAGTGAATTCAGTCATACAATGAGACACCAACATCAGATGCTTTCACTGACATGTGGAATATGAAAAAAGGACAGACTGAACTTCTTTGCAGAACAGATGCTGATTCACAGACACTGAGAAACTTATGGTCTCTGGAGGAGACAGTTTGGGGGGGTGGGGGGATGTGCTTGGGCTGTGGGATGGAAATCCTGTGAAATCAGATTGTTATGATCATTATACAACTACAGATGTGATAAAGTCATTTGAGTAAAAAACAAACAAACAAACAAACAAAAACACAGCAGTTAAGAGCAGATAATATAACAAAAGGCAAGTGCAGGACCTGCAGAATCCCTTCCTTGGGCCAAAAGACAATTCATTTCACCACTTGGGGTATAACACCTAAGGTTGACATGTCACAGGGTTCTGTGGAAGCACACAGAAGAAAAGGCGCCAGCAATTGGGGAAGGCTGGGGTGATAACAGGAAGGTTTAACCATGTGATTTTGATGCTATTTCACATTTCCTCTCCCACTTCTCTCTCCCTAGTCACATTGACTCCTGTCCAATAGTTTTCCTGTTTTGATCAGTCTTAGGGTCTTAGAACTGGCAGCTCTTTCCGCTTTGATGTTTTCGCCCAAAAATCCAGTTATCTTTCACACATTATTCAGTTTGCTGCACAAAACTCATCAACATCCATCCCTGACTCCCTGGCTAAATGGTATGAAATGCCTCCCATTTTATCCCTAATTCCTCCTCTTATTTTTTCCTTCATGTTTAATACTTGACACATTTAGTCTTTTATTATTACTATTATTATTATTATTATTATTATTATTATGAGTCTCTGCTAGCAGGTAAGGTTTGTGAAAACAAGGGCTTTACCTCATTTTGTCAAAAATACAACCCCTAGATCCTTCCATATAGAAAACCCTTAAATATTTGCTGAGTACTCAGATGAAAGCAACCTCTGGGTAAGGTACTGAAGATTTAATGAGATTTTGGTACAAATATGAAGAAAAGGTGTAAGGAAATTCCAAGCAAAGTTAGAAACATCTTTATAGGCACATTCAAGGCACTGTAGGGGGGTCATTTTTTATAAACAATGTGTTAAGGTATAGATATCATGAAGAGACCAGGTTGCGTTGATGTTTGATGAATAATATGATAACATGTTTTGACTTCACCTTGAGAACAGTTTGTGCATTAATGTCACGTTTTTAGAGGGAACGATCTGTATCACATGGATACCAGATACCTAAGTTAAAATTGATCAAGTTCTATCATGACTGGCTCACTTTAATAGTTCATGGCAAAATAGGTATATGGAGTTACCTGTTCTATGTTTACTTTCTAAAATAAATACCATTTTTTAAAATGGTATTTCTGCTCTCATGATCATCTTTTAAAGAAAGAATTACATTACACTTGACCTCATTAGAGTACAGTCAACTACCTCCATATGGAAAATATGCTCAAGAGAAACAACCTAAAGAATGCACATTCAAGAAATGACCCAAGATTGGAATTCCCGCCTGGCGCAGTGGTTAACGAATCCGACTGGGAACCATGAAGTTGTGGGTTCGGCCCCTGCCCTTGCTCAGTGGGTTAATGATCTGGCGTTGCCATGAGCTGTGGTGTAGGTTGCAGACGCAGCTCGGATCCCGCATTGCTGTGGCTCTGGTGTAGGCCGGTGGATACAGCTCCGATTTGACCCCTAGCCTGGGAACCTCCATATGCTGTGGGAGTGGCCCAAAGAAATAGCAAAAAGACAAAAAAAAAAAAAAAGACCCAAGATTTTCTTACATAAGCTTTTTAGACTTCTTAAATTCTGGATTAGAACTATCACTGAAAGGGATATAATTGCTTTTCATAAATGTTTTTTCAGACAAGTTAGTTTCCTGGGAAAGTTTTTTAAGGCAAGTTAATTTCCTTTATTTAAAAATAAAAATACATTGGTATGCTCACAGATTTGTTATCTTATTCTCCTATTATATTTATTTATTTTTATTTTAAAGCTATCTGATAAAACAAAATTTGCTGTATTTTCAGATGAAATTAACTTAGATTTTTTAATATAGTTAAAATCCAAGGTAAAATTTTAACATTAATTTTACAAATTTATTCAAGGTTAATTTTGAAAGACACTAAATTTATTAAAATGTAACAATTCAACATCTTAATGATTTCACCGTAAATAATTTCAATGGATTCATATATAATTTGAAAATAATTCATGTAATTTTGATGAATGTCAAATCTTTGTTATTATACAAATCTGAATTGCAATTGAATAATGCACACACAATCCAAAATTAAATTAAGCAAGAAAATAGTCAATGAGAAGTGATGAGATAAATTATAGTCAACTATTTTTTGCCAGAACTATAAAAGTTACTTATAAGTCACTTTTTCATTTTGAAAAAAGTGTGGAATGATAAAAAAGAAGTTCTTTTTCACATCACAGCCCTTCAAACGTTAAAAACATACTATTTAAAAAAATATTTCTCCATAGCTCCATTAGCATAACTCATATGAAATCACTTTCAAGCACTGCCATTCCAATATACTGATAATTCTGTTAACAGATAAGATTAAGAACTGAGAAGTACTTGGCATCAGTCTGAGAAATCAGCACATGATATATACAAACAATTGCATTTCTTATGTTATACAATATTTTCATCTAAAGTTGCATGATTTTTAGTAGCTACGTAATAACCAGAAATTGCAATAAATTTGAACCTCTAAGTGCCTTTCACATAGGTTTGCCAGATCAAATATGGAGTACTCAGTTAAATTGGAGTTTTATTTTGACACAATTTTTATATGAATATGTGCAACATGGAACATACTTGCTCTCAAAATATTTGCTGTCTATCTGAAATTTCAAATGTAACTCAACATTTATTTCGTATTTTCATTTGTTAAATCTGACAGCTCTACTTTCACATGATCTTCATTAGGCTAGTTCTATCTAATGTTGTATTTTTAGGAAATATTATTAGCCTAACTGCTTTTTTTTTTTTTAATTTCCCCTATTATCTAACAACTGAGTCTTTATCAGTAGATTACAGATTCCTCAAGGACTCAAACTATGTTCATCTCATTTGTATGTTTATCAGATTACCAAACATAATATCTTAGGAATTTTGAAGTCCAATAAATACTTCCTCTTTATTTTAGATAAAATTAGGAGTTCGCAACCTGATTAGGATCCATGAGGATGCAGATATGATCTGGCTTCACTCAATGGGTTAAGGATTGGCTTTGCTAAGAGCTGTGATGTAGGTCACAGACGCAGCTCAGATCTTGCATTGCTGTGGCATAGGCTGGCAGCTGTAGCTCTGATTTGACCCCTAGCCTGGGAACTTCCATATGCCATGGGTGCAGGCCTAAAAAGCAAAAAAAAAAAAATGCTATCAAGTTCAAATCAGCCATTTATTTATAATGCATATTATTTTTTCAAATACATAGAATTTTAAGGAAGTACAGGAAAAAATTATTGTTTGGGTAGATTCCAGGTTTAAGCACTGTGGTAACTGTCAGGATAACAGTTGCAAAACATTTTAAAGTCACCTTAGGAAGACAAAATGATTACACTAGAAGCAATAAAGGAAAACAGAATGTAGAGTATTAATGCAACAGTAGTTTGACTATGTCCTGGTAAGGGCACTACTTACTTTTTGTTTTCATTATATTTCCAGTACTTACTACACAACGTCTTAGAACACTTCAGTTACCCTACATGACTCTTAGATTAATAACTGATAATTTTAACAGAAATTACATGTTGAAGGGGTAATTTTGGGGTATACTATGTTTAATATACCATATTACAACAATTAATTAAACTGCTTTCATTTTATGTGTGTTTTTAGAGTGGGTATTATTAGAATATTTAAAATTTGATATGTGGTTTGCATTATATTTCAAACAAGACCAGTGTGAATTTCTGAGAATTGTATCTCTGACAAATCTATTTTTGTTATTTTTACATTTAGAACGAATCTTATGTTCATTATCCACTATTTGTTTGTTTTTTTTTACTTTTATTATACAATAATAAATTTATTTTCAGAATATAGTTTTCATATTTATGCAGAAATTACTAATAATAATTTGAACTTTATTTCGATACACTGATTTATTAGAAATGTATCAAACTAATAAACTACAAAAAAACATGTATCATGTATTTTAACAGTCTATAATTTGCATTTTAGTACATGTGTTCCTCCAAGAAAAACATTTACATAATGAAGCTTAAATTATCATGCTAAACTAAAATGAGCATTTACTTATGCTTTATTTATAATGTAGTGGACACATGAACAATGTAAAATAAATTGAGTCCTACTACTAATAATATTTCTTTTAGTTACTAAAAGTTTGCTGAATTTTTTTTTTTTTTTTTTTTTTTTGCTTTTTAGCGCTGCATCTGTAACTTACAACACAGCTCACAGCAATGCTGGATCCTTAACCCACTGAGCAAGGCCAAGATTGAACCAGCATCCTCATGGATACTAGCCACAACAGGCTTGCTGAATAATCTTTCACCAAAAGTGAAAGCATCATATTAATGCATGATTAGTAGGTATTAACTGTTTTATTTTCTTACAGAAACCCCTACATGAATCTGTGATACAATTACTAGTTGCTTATCCAAGCAACCGTAGAGAGACTCACAATACTGGGCACAAATGCATTTATATATAGATGATCAAGATTAAGCACATCTTGTGTCACCCTCCAGTTTACTTAGGGCATTGGTAGGACTCAGATTGAAATAAGAGTTTTAACTAAACAACACCCCCCTTGGCTAAAAAGGCAGCTGCAAGTCTTTCCAGCTATGTTCGCCACTATACCACCCTTCTTGTGATAATGTAACAACTGTGTGCCCTATGTCCAAGCCAGCAGCCCTGCTAATCGTGTACCCAGCATTGCTTATCAGTTCCGCTTCTGTAACCTTGCTTGCTCTGTTTGTTAGGGAGGAACACCGTCTGCTTGGGGAAGGGGGGAGGTCCGGGATGCTTACATGGGAAAATCAAGACGTTGTAATATATAAAAGTTGCTGGGAAAAAAAAAAAAAGTTGCTGAGAACAAAGACCTTGTGCTCAGACTCTGGAGGAGACTCCTCTGAACCCACACTGGTGCTGAATAAAACTTGCTTTTCCATATCTCCGAGTGCTGTTTGTCTCCTTCCACTGCTTTGGTTTTTGCTGTTATCCGCAACAAGATATTGCTATCTATTGCCTCAACCTCCTCTGTATATCTCATCTGGCCCAAAGCCCAGTGGTAATAGCCCCACTGCAACAAAAGTAGCTAATGTGTATGTGACCTTAGAATTTATTTATCTCTTCCTATTGTGCATTAATCACCTCATCATCCCAAAAGTTCTATCACTAAAATACTCTTATTATCATATTATGGATAAGAAATCACGGCATGAGAAGTTTGACCTTGCTCCTATTTTAAGGTTGGAAATCATAGAAGTAGAATTTGAACACTGGCAGTGTTCCGAACCATTATGCTCCACTGATTCATAGCAACATTAATCCTTTGCATGTCATTATTAAAAGGAGCAGGACCCTATGGTCCTACCCACTCCAAGTCCCCTGCCTGCCTTTTGTTTGTAGAAAAACTTTGGTCAAAGAATAAGTTCAATCAGAGAAGTGAGAAAATGCACAAGCAAATGCCAAATGAAAACAGTCAAGCACCAAACAATAATAGTTTAGTCATTAAGCAAAGTCAAGGAGCTTTAGTTCCTTCTTGAGGGCTATAGATAATATTCTGAGACATCCTGTGAGCTGTCCTGTAGATACTGAAATCTCCTTCCCAGAGATGGAAGAATTTAACTGCATGATGACCCAACTATAACCATGACATAAGCTGCCACAATTCCAAGAACCTGCCTCAAAGAAATGGGAACAAACTGGCCCTGGAACCAAAGATGAGCTATACTTAAAACAATCAAAATGACACTAGTCAGTTGAATTTCAAGATGCTTGTCAGAGCTGACTGTGCTGTTTCTGCATGTACCCCCCTCCCTCAATCTATAAAATGTTTTGCCCACTGGTGGTCAGCGGGAGGAGTTGACTTTTGGACAGGACCCCACTCTCTCCCCCATTGCCAGCCACCAAATTAAAGCAAACTTTCTTTTCCCAAAACTTGCCTCTTTATTGGCTCTAGAGTGGTGAGCAGCCAGACTCCACTTTCTGTAACAATTACACTTTGCCAAATGGCACAAATATACATGGATATTTTATAGTTCTTAGGATTGACAATTACTAGTGAATGCTAATGAATCAAGGTGTATTTTAAATCAAAATAGATATTTCATTTATTGTTTATTATCTGTTTTACAGGTATTTCATTTGATGATAAATATACAGAAAATTATTTCTATGTATTGAAGACTATGTGAGCTGAAGTAACATCAAGGATTTTTTACCTTATCAATAAGATCATTGGATGCTTCTAAAATGTTAATAGAAATGTAGGATAACATTTATCATAGTAATTTTGTGGTAATATTCTACCAGTGATTGTTATTTTTCAGTGTATAATGTGATATTATTTAAGTAATTTATGATTGTCATTTAAATTTATAGGCCTGCAATTTATTGAAGATTTTTTTTCCTTCCTCTATCACCTTTTCCCCTTCCTTTACATGTTAACATAATTAGAAGTTGTTTTATAGCTCTGTCAGAATTGTTAAAATATTTAGAGCTTTAAAATATTAATCAGGAATCATTACATATTCACTTAATGACTTTCTGACTAACTGACATGAGGGGAAATGAAAAATGAAATATCTCCCATAAAGCCATTGAAAGAAAATAAAACTGTCTATAAAATATCCATTACATGAAATGAATCCCCAGGGTCCTCTGGACCTGAACCCATTGGACTGCTTCATGATGAATGTTACGTTGCCTTTTTTAAGTTAAAAATATATAGTTTTCAATTACAGAGTTTTAATTTACTTTAAAATTTAAATTGCTAATTAATCAGTTTCAAACACTAAATTCCTGATACATGGGAGCTTTACACACCTATCAAAATGTATATGGAAGAGTTCCCATCGTCTCTCAGCAGAAACAAATCTGACTAGCATCCATGAGGATACAGGTTCAATCCAAGGCCTTGCTAAGTGGGTTAAGGATCAGCATTGCCGTGAGCTGCAGTGTAGCTCACAGACGTGGCTTAGATCTGGCATTGCTGTGGTGAAGGTCAGTGGCTACAGCTCCAATTTGATCCCTAGGCTGGGAACCTCCATATGCCAAGGGTGCAGCCCTAAAAAAAAAAAAAAAAAGTATATGGCTAAATACTGTTACAAAGATTATTCATTTATGGCTAAACAGTGTTATAAAGATTATTCATTCATATTGAGATGACTATTTAACTTTAATTCCCAATTCAGATAAATTTTTCCTTAGAGAAATTTTACATCTTTGTGATTTTTTTGTTTATAATCATATCAACCATCATGATTATCGCCATGCCCCAACATTAATTAATAAGCACGTTTCCTTGAATATGGAAAACGAATAACCTAAACATGTGTTCCTTCCTGCATATATCAGCTTGTCATTTGTGATGTTGTTATTCCAAAATGAATGTTAGAAGGGAAAAGAGCTAACATATATTGAGTGTCAAATTCCCAAACTGTTTTTACCATATGTCCCTTCAGAATGGTTCCTATAGTCATTTCTCTAGTACTCTGTTTCATGTTCTTTCTCTAATTCAAACTGCTTCCCTCCTGAGAACACTGCTTCTTATGTAAACTTATCAAAAGATAGCTGTTTATTTGTCTTGCTATTTTTTCTTCGCTTTATTGAGGTATAATTGGCATATAACATACTGCATGTATTTAACGTGCACAAGATAAATTTTGGCATAACACCTGCAGATCAACACCACAACCAAGACATTGGATATCTATATCTATATCTATATCTATATCATCTATATCTATACCTACATCTACATCTATATCTATATCGATCTATACCAATCTTCCACAAAGGTTTCCTCAGGTCCCTACAAATGTAATCCTTCCCTTCTACACTGACATCCTCTTCCCTATTCCTGGGAACTCCCAATGAGCATTATGTTGTGTTTTGATTTTTTTTCTTTTTATGGCTGCATCTACGGCCGTTTGGAAGTTCCCATGCCAGTGGTCAAAATGGAGCTGCAGCTGAAGGCCTTCGCCATAGCCACAGCAGTGCTGTATCTGAACCACATCTATGATCTATGCCACAGCTTATGGGCAATGCCAGATCCTTAACCCACTGAGTGAAGCCAGGGATAGAACCTGCATCTTCACAGAGACTACATTGGGCTCTTAACTCCCTGCACAAAAATGGAAACTCCCTGTTTTTTTATTTCATGTTATTTTTCTCTGTAGACATCATCTCACAAGACCTCAGAGTGAATAACTCTTTGACACTTTCAGACATTCTCTTTCCCTTTCTCTTTCTCCTGAATCTCTAAATAGGTGTCGCTTTCATATATTTGATGGTGTGTTCTCAAAAGTTATGCTTACTTAAGTATCTTTATATTTCCAAGGGAAGAGAGATTTCCTAGATGTGCATACCTTGTTCTCATCGCTGCTCTCTGAGCAGAGGGCACTGACTGCCTCTCTTAGTGGACACACAACTGAAGAGCTCACAGTGATCTAGACTAAATTCCCTTCATGCTCCTTTTCCTCCCACAACATAACTCTCAGATAATCAAAAGAGCTGGGGAGTTCTGCTCATTGCTCAGTGGTTAACAAACCTGACTACTAATCCATGAGAATGCAGGTTCGATCCCTGGCCTTGCTCAGTGGGTTAAGGATCTGGTGTTGAGGTGAGAGCTATGGTGTAGGTTTCAGATTCAGCGCAGATCCTGCATTGCTGTGGCTGTCACATAGGCTGGCAGCCACAACTCCAATTATTTCACCCCTAGACTGGAAACTACCATGTGCTGCGGGTACAGCCATAAAAAGACAAAAGACAGAAAAAAAAAAAGACATGAAAAGTCTAAATTCTACCAGGTACTGATGCTACACCTATTTCTTCCTCTGACTTAATTTTTGGAGACTATGTTTTCCAAAATTCAGAATGGCTTTAGCAGTCTTTACCTATTGCCTACCCACTCATTTGTACTGTGTATAACTTATGCTTCATCAATGTACATCTTTACTTTTATAGAGTTTTACTCTTAGGGGAATTCCCTCTGAAATTGTAACATAGCAACTGTTGCTCTGAGTTCTCAGGGGGTGAGTGTTTGTAATATATTTGACAGACCTCCCCCTTGGTATTTTAATAGTAACCAGGAGACACTGTGACAAGTGCCACTCATCAGATGTCATCAGAAATAGTAAACTTTGAAAACCATAGTGTATACATCTTTTGGGGTTGATGTGGGAAATTTAATCATTCTTCAAGTCTTTTAAGAGCCAAGAGGAATGTGTTGAAGCATGGTTTTCCTAAGCCACAGGTGTTCGATTCAAATATCCATTTCAGTCAAACCCACATACCTGCACACTTTTCATTTGGTATCAGCAACAATTAAAGAAATTAACTATATCATGTAAATATAAACTGTTTATCATATATGTGAATATATAAACACAATTTTCATTTAAAATATACCCTATCAATCCTCTAACAATAAATTAACTTTCAAACAATTTTTTGAAGGCAAAGGGTATTTTAATTACTTCAAGTTATACATTGAATAATTATCTATTAAAATATGTTTTAATTGTTTTACATTCATGAGAACAGAAACAGCAAAAGTATTCTTGTGTTGTCTAAATATCACTTGCTTTTCCAAAAGAGTAATTAATTTCATTACATACCCTAGAAAAAAAGACATACTAACACAGGATTTTAGATGTCTTTTTGAGCATGAAACTAATTCAAATTAATAGAGGAATAATTGTCCCTCTCTGTTGCTACATGTATCACTTAATTAAAGAATGAATATAATGCCACAGCAAGGAGAGTGACATTTGTTTAACAAGAAATCATTAACAATATGTCTGTTCCTATTGAACTCAGGAAAAGCTATGCAGTTGAATATGCTTGATAATCTAGCTTTGTCAGTTCACTTCAAGCCACATAAAATGTGACTCACCCACCCAAATAAATCAATATTTATATTCATGCAATGCAATAAATTTTTATAAAATGGTATATTATTACCTAGGTGTAATTCAGAAGACAAAGAAAAAGGGTATAGTAACTAAACATTCAGGTCAATGCTAGGAAAGTATTTGAAATTAATTACCTTTGTATTATTCAAAAACACAATCAACACTAGCAATAAAAGCATAGATTAAACTTTATAATCATAAGCCTTTTTAAGTTACTTGCTCTTTTCAATTCATAATAGAATATTAATTTTTATAACATTTTAAAATTATTATTATACTTAAAAACTGCATGAAATTAGTAAACTGAAAGACTCCAAGAAGAAGGGAATGTTTATTATTTTTCTGTGTAAAACTCAGTGCCTAAGATAATACAAAGACTTTTGAACAGTCTTATTTTCAATTTCCACAATGCATCAATAAACTTAAAATATTAAATATTTTCCCTCAGACTAATCACTGTTCAAATTACTCCACTACTTCAAAATATTTCTTCTTTTCTTAGAACATAGTAATTACTGTCATTCATCTTTTTAAACAGCTAATCATTCTTGTTTTCAAAGAACAAGATTTCAGGGTTTTTAAAATATATTCTAGTGGTTACTTTTTGGAAGTTTGTTTTCTAATGAATAAATTTCAACTTCCATCTTTATTGATCTCTGCTCTATTGGAAATATTGTTTACTCTCATCATATCTGACTTCTTATTTTAATTACATAGATCATTTCTTTTTAATGTCTCATTTAATAATGAAAGTACTTTTTGTCCTCTGAAGACGGATTTGAACATTTTAGGTCTTGTGAAAATTTTGCTGTTGCTAACAACTAAATTATCTGTTTTATAACTAATATTTGATTCTGGGTTGAAGGATTTTTTGGAAGCCTTGTAAGAAATATGTGGCAAATAGGTTTGCTTTTGATTTGTTTTATTGTTCATCTACTTTTCATTGATACTTTTTACTTAACTGTGTTTTGCTTTGTAGGCACATGTATGATAAAATTGTTCAATGACAAATGTTTAAAGTCTTACTCCGCAATTTTAAGTATGTTCACACCAACATACACACATAAACATATTTACATCCCAGGATATGGATATGGAGAATCAGTTAGCCTTTTTCTCTCCTTTTGGATGCTAAACTCAGATTGTTGGATAACAACCTATAGGTGAAAGTTAGCCTATAGTTGAAAACTTACAATCTGATAATTCTGCTTATCAGGTGCCCTATTCAATTTACTAGCATCTCTTCCTCCGCATCAAGGTTCAAATAATGCAGTAAAAGATTTCAGGAGCCTAAAGATGAGTTGAATAGTGAGAAATAGCCATTTCTCCTCTTCAGTTTGGATATGTACAGTAGCGTTTGCACTTTTCTGAGACTTTGCTGTTGGGCAAATTGGTTGTACTGAACTATTAGGCAATAGATCAGTTTTCAGTCTGGTGCTGGTCAGCTTGACCACATGCAAGAGCAATTAGCTCTGTCAGTAGCTTCCATCTGCTATTTAACCACTACTAATGGTATAGCTCTTACTGATACTACTACTGCCACCTCTTCTACTATAACAACTAAACCCACCATCATTATTAGTTCCACCCACCCACATATTCACACAATTTTTTTGCTTGGCAATTAATTTATTTTCGCCTGTCTTTTTACCTTGAACCTTTTCTTTAGGTAATAATCAATATATAATGCATTTGAAACTCTGCAAATAAATGCATTGGTGAAAGCATTTGTCATTTTTCAAGTGTGTGTGTCTGTGTGTGAATTTCTAGAAGTTGCGAGTTTTACAATGGTGGCGGTAGTTACTGTTTGTATATGAGGGGGGGTAATAAATACAAGCCTCTAGTTGATGTTGATGTTATTAATACCTACAGGTCAAAAGGGCTTGGTGATGTTTCTACTTTCCATTTTTCTTCTATCCTTATCACGGCACTTTGGAATCTTTTACACATTTGGGGGTGTATCATGCAGATCTACCCACTGCTTTAATTTTGAAATAGGTATATTAACATCCATGAAGAGAGTGGTTTTACTGCATTAATAAGCCAAACTTTTAGAGATGGAAACATATCCAAGGTCTCTTGCTCTGTAGCATGCAAATTTATACTCTCCCAACTCATATTTAGTGAGTTTGGTACTAAGCTCATTTCACAATGATTTTTCTTCAGCCATGGTTGCTGAGATCTAGATGAGCAAAAGATGATCCCTCATTTGTTAAGATGTAGCCATCTTAGGTCTTTTCATTCACGCTTTTAAGACAGATATTGACTAAATCAATCCTGAGTCTAGGTTCTGGCATCTGACATATAAGAATTACAGGCACAAGGTCTGGGCTTGAGATGGAGCTGCTCACAACAAAGCTGTGGTCAGATACAAGGCTATATGTGCATCTGATCATGAGTTCTGACTCCTCTTTGCCACCTATTTTGTTAAATGCTAGGCTTGAAGAAATCAAGGTCTCAGAGTTTTTACCCAGTAAAGCTAAGATGCACACCACATGGTGATGGTCCCAAGCTTTTACCCTTTCTTCTATCCCAGAGTACTACTCTAATTGTGTCCTGTTTCATTTCTCTCTACTGAATTCACTCTGAAAATTTCCAAATGACATTAAAATAACAGTAAAATCCAAAACATGTAATAAACACCCCCAGGCCCCAGGTGGGTCTTTCCGGATTGAATTTTCTGGTGTCATTCCTTTTACCTCTTGGCATCACTCTTGGTGCTCAGCTATGGGTTTTTTTTGTTTGTTTTTGTTTTTATTTTTGTTTTTTTGAACATCCCCCTTTTTTGTCTGCATCAAAATCTTCACACAGGCCATTTTTCTTTGTCTGAGAACTCTCCATCACCTTGCAGGACTTGCCCTAACCCAGCTCCTTAAACTCTCAGAGAAATCCTCTTCCAGGTCCCCAGTTAAATGTGCCAGAAGGCGTTCTTAGTCCGCAGTCCTGATTCTCTGTGCAGCGATTTTCCACACTTGAGCAGTGGCAGATTCCCCTTCATTTATCTAATGCTAAGGGGGAAAAATATCTTTTACATTTAAGATATATGAACTTAAAATGCTGTTTACAACCAATGCATAGGCTTATAGAGGTAGTTTGTTTTATTACGGCGGTAGCAATTTTTTTCCTAAAATGCTGCTATTAAAGAGTCATATCTTCTATCTTAAGGGATGTTAGTGTTTAAGGAAAAAAAAAAAAAAAAAAAACCCTGCAGTGATATTTCACAAATAGCCCTAAGCAGTCTTCATATATTTTATGAGGTTGTTATTAGTACTACAGCCACTTAGTAAGTGAGGAAACCGAAGCCAGAATGGAAGGTGCTAAATACATTACTTGGTGATAGAATGAATGAATAAATCCATCAGGTCCTTTATGGGATGGAACCACCCCCTTTGTGACAATTAGCTTGTGCTTGCACATGTCAAATGACTTCTACCCTCTCTAATGTCGGTGTCCCTGGTCTTGATGGGGTTTTTATTTGCTTTTCTGACCTTCTCACAAGACTGCTTTCCTCTTAGAAGCCATTTCTCCAGTTGGCCTGTGGAAGCCTTCTGCTGCCCTCTGCTGGCCACATGAGTCGTGAGCTTGTCCTTCAGACTTCTGTTCTATTTCAGCACAAATCAAAAGAAAACAAGATACCACCCAAGCCACTCACTACAATAAAAATACTGTGTTTAAGCATCAAAGAGGATATTATACTTGTAATATGATATATCAATTCAATGTTGTTTCTTTTCCTTTTAAACAAACACATTTGTCCCCGGCATCTCTTGAGTGTAGGACTGGCATAATATAAGAAATCCATACTCTTTAAGGACCCGACTGTTTTGGTGGTTGTTGTTGTTGTTGTTATTGTTGTTTTGCTTTTTAGGGCCACACCCACAGCATATGGAGGTTCTCAGGCTAGGGGTCCAAGCGGAGCTGCAGCCTCCGCCCTATGCCACAGACACAGCAACACGGGATCTATGCCACGTCTGCAACCTACACCACAGTTGACTGCAATGCCAGATCCTTAACCCACTGAGTGAGGCCAGGAATCGAACCCACATTCTCAGGGATCCTAGTTGGGTTCATTAACTGCTGAGTCACGAAGGGAACTCCAGGGACTGGACTGTTAATAGCCTATCTTTCACTTTTCTTATGCTATCTATCCAAAACCAAATTTTTAAATAACATATTAAGAGCAAAGGCATCCCCAAAAACCATGACTCTAAAGGCTGCATCTTTATTGCAATCTTTTGATCTGGTATATTCTGACAGAAAAGCCACAGCATTCAGTAAACTTCTTTATGTATCTGTAAACTAAAGTAACCTATGAAGCTAGGATATGGCAGGACTCCTGTGCTGCTGAATAAATACAACTGCTTTGCTTATCACATATTCTTCACTGTCACCCAAATCAACACATGTTCCTGAATCTGGCGGAGGTCAACTGTGATGGTCATTCTCTCTGCAATGAGAATAATAATACTTCTATTGTGCTGGTCACTCATTTCTCATTCTTATGAAGTTCTCTGTAGAGGCACTATTGGAGTTGGCAGAACTTTTTTCCAAATTCTCTTTGATTTGACTGAATTTTCTAAATTTTGTGTAGGGAACAGTATTACTTTTGTGGTCGGAGGAGGACAAAAACTCTAAAAATAAACAAACCCATATGGAGTTGGAAGGATAAATGACACAAATGAGAGCTTCAATTTTCCTACTGCTAAAATGGGGATGATATAATGTGCATGACCACTTTGGTGAGAATATGTCATCTCTTTTATATATATAATTATATATATAATTTTTTTTTTGTCTTTCTAGGGCTATACCCACAGCACATGGGCTCAAATTGGAGCTATGGCTGCTGGCCTACACCATAGCCACAGCAATGCCAGATCCGAGCTGCATCTGTGACCTACACCACAGCCCACAGCAACGCCAGATCCTTAACCCGCTGAGTGAGGCCAGGGATCCAACCCGCATCCTCATGGATGCTAGTCAGATTCATTTCCACTGAACCACAATGGGAACTCCATAAATTATTTTTAAATAGAACAAATGTTGGCTTTTGACGACTAGTTCTACAAGTTATGAAAAATGCATGTGGTTGTATATATACCACTAGAGTTAAGACACAAATGTTTCATCCACCACTAAGCCCTGAACTCAGCCTTCTGGGAAGAAAAACTGATTTTTTTCCTCTGCTTATGGTTGCCCCTTTTCCAGAATATCATATGAATGACATTATAAATTATGTAGCATTTTGAATCTCATATTTTTCACTTAGGATACATTTGAAATTCATCAATGTGTTATGAATATCATGTTTTTCTTTTTTACTACAAAGTAGTACTTCAGTGTATCACATATTGTTTATTCACAAGGTTTGTTCTAGTTTGATGATTGGAATAAAATTATTATAGGTTTTGTGTGAACGTAAGTTTTAATTTTGCCTGGCTACTAGCAAAGAAGTAGAATGAACTGTTCATATGATAAGTGTATATTTAAGTCTATAATAACTAGGAGAAAGTTTCATCAAAATGTGTGTACCATTTGGTGTTCCCAGGAGAAATCTGAGAGGCGCAATTGCCAGTATTTATTATTATTGGATTTTAAAATATTTTGTGGAGTTCCCATTGTGGCTCAGTGGTAACAAACCTGACTGTATCCATGAGGATGCAGGTTCAACCCCTGGCCTCGCTCAGTGGGCTAAGGGTCTGGAGTTGCCATGAGCTGTGGTGTAGGTTGCAGACACAATTTGCATCTAATGTAGACCAGCAACTGTAGCTCCGATTTGACCCCTAGCCTGGGGACTTCCACATGCTACCAGTGTAGCCCTAAAAGCAAACAAACAAATAAATAAATAAATAAAAAGTATTTTAGTTTTTCAAATGGGCTCACAGTGGTATTTCATTGTGGTTTTAATTAGTATTTCCCTAATTATTAATAAAGTTGACCATATTTTCATGTGTAAATTTGCCATCTGTATATTTTCTTTGGTGTAACATATGTTCAAGTGTTTTGCTGAATATTCGTGGAGTTACTTACTTTCGAATTATTGATTTTTAATTTTTTTACATGTTTGGATACAAGTATATGTCTTTTCAATCTCTTAGCACTGTCATTTCTAAGTCAAAATTTATTCTAACAATATATTCTTCGATGGGTCCTGTTTGGGTATCATATCTAAGAAAACTTTTCCTAAAAAATGTTGCAAGATTTTCCACCAATGTTTTACACTATGAGTTTTACAGTTTTAGATTCTACATGTTGCTCTAAGATCCACATTAACTTGATTATTATATAAAGTATGAAGTAGGCATCATTTCACCTTTCTGCTATCTGGATGTATAAACGTTCCAGATCATTTGTTCAAGGGAGAGTTTTTTCCTTCATTTTCTTTTCACTTTTGTCAAAAGTCAGCTGGCTATTTATGTTTGAGTCTATTTCCACACTTTCAATTCTGTTGTACTTGTCTATGACTTGATAACTGCAGACTTAATGTAGGTCTTTAAATCAGGTAGTAAGTCCAGCAAATATGTTCTTACTTTCTCAGTTATTTTGTTTATTGTATTCCATTTGCCTATCCATGTAATTTTAAAAACAGTTGGTCTACATCTACCCCCAAAAAAAAATCCTGCTGAGATTTTTATTAGGATTGTGTAGAATAATGTATTGTCTGTATCTCTTTTTATTTTTGATTGATAGCTCTAGCAATTACTAGATAAATAACTAACCTTTAAAATTCTAATTAAAGTAATTATTTTACCAATTCAATTAAAATGTTCATTTTAAGGTCACATAGCTCTTTTTCTGCCTCATTTTATTTTACTGTTGTCATAAATATATTACATCTACATAGATTGAAAACTCTACTAGACACTTACAAATTTAGCTTCCAACATTCATAATTACTTTAAATAATAGGAAGGTAAGAAAACGTTTCTAATATTGCCATATATTTACCATGCTTTCCCTTCACTTTTACAGTTCAAAGATTGCCTCTATAATCATTTCTCTTAAAGAGTATAAGAAAATCATTTTTCTTGAAAAATTTTCTTTAGCATTTTTTAGAGAAATAATGTTTACAAATCTTGTTTTATTTTTTCTTCATCTGAAAGCATCTCTAACTAACTCATTCCCCAAGAATAGTGTCACAGGATTTAGGATTTCAGGTTCAAAATATGTCCCCTCCCTCTTCTTAGGCAATTTAAATATCATTCCAATGTCCTCTAGACACCATGTTTTCTAAAAAGAAATTCACTTTCATTCAAATTATTATTCCCTGTATGCTGCTGTGTTTCCTTTTTCACTGTCTATATCAGGTTTATATTTTTTATTCTTTGGTTTTAGCTCTTAATCATGATGTGCCTGGATATGACTTATACTTTCTAAAGTTTTCTGAACTTCTTTAATTTGTATATTCACAATTTAAAAAAAAAAAAAACTTAGGATATTTTCACCAGTATCTCTTCTTTTTGAATTTTAATCAAATCCATTTCTTCTCTGTTTTTAGTATTCCAGAGTGATAAATGCTAGATTTTTTTACATTGTCCCCAAACCTCTGAGGCTCTAATCTTTCTTTTATCTTTTTTCCCCCTCTGTACTTCAATTTGGATACATTCTACTGATATATCAAAATATTTGACATTTTCTACTATTATGTCCTCATGATAAACTTTTTTATATTTTTATTTTTTTAGGGCCACACCCACAGCATATGGAGGTTTCTAGGTTAGGGGTCCAATCAGAGCTACAGCTGCTGGCCTACACCACAGCCACAGCAACAGGGGCTCTGAGCCAGTCTGTGACCTACACTAGAACTCACAGCAATGCTGGATCCTCAACACACTGAGCAAGGCCAGGGATAGAACCCAAAACCTCATCGATCCTAGTCAGATTTGTTTCAGCTGCGCCATGATGGGAACTCCAATTTTTTTTTTTAATAATGATTTTTATTTTTTCCATTATAGCTGGTTTACAGTGTTCTGTCAATTTTCTACTGTATAGCATGGTGACCCAGTTACATCTACATGTATACATTCTTTTTTCTCACATTATATATTATGTATTTCAGTTCTAACATTTTTACTTAGGGTTTTTTTTGTTTGTTTGTTTGTTTGTTTGTTTGTTTGTTTTTCGGCTGCACATGTGGCATATGGAAGTTTTGAGGCCAGGAGTCAAATCTAAATTGCAGCTGCAATTATGCTACAGCTTCAGCAACCCATTGCAGCACAGCAGCAACCCCTTCATTTAGTTTTATTATAGTTTATATTTTTCTGATAAGAATTCTACTGTCCTTCCTTTTGAATAGTTTTCATCTCTATCATGTGGAGCACAATATCCACTTTAGGAGTTCCCATTGTGGTGTAGTGGAAACAAATCTGACTAGTATCCATGAGGATGTGGGTTAGATCCCTGGCCTCGCTCAGTGGGTTAAGGATCTGGCATTGCCGTGAGCTGAGGTGTAGCTTGCAGATGCAACTCAGATCCCATGTTTCTGTGGCTGTGGCATAGGCCAGCAGCTGTAGCTCTGATTCGACCCCTAGTCTGGGAATTTGAATACGCCATGGATGAGGCCCTAAAAAAATTAATAATAATAACATCCACTTTAAAATATTTCTCAACTTGGGGTTTGAAGCTGATAATTTGTCACATTTTGTAGTTTTTATTATCTCAAGTAATTTTGCATTGGACCTTCGACAGTTTCGGTATTATTTGGGCGACATGATTCTTTTAAAATCATTTGGAGAATGTCTCTTGAGGTCTTGTTTGCTTATTTTTACAGACGATTAACCAGATTAGGTTAAGCCTACACATTTGTCTCACTTCTCTGTAAGCGTAGTTCAAGGTCAGTGTGGTTTGCATTGCCTGTGCTATGCTGTCCATGCTGCCCAGTGCACTGCCGTTTAGAGCTTCATCTGGGATTTGGGCAGTTCCTATCAGGGATCAGCAATTTTTCTTTTTCTTTTTCTTTTTTTTTCTGTAAAGGGTTACATAATACTGCAGGTTTTGTGGACCACATATGATCTCTGTTACATATTCTGCTTTGTTTATTATTTGCTTGCTTCTTTTACAGCCCTTAAAAATACAAAAGCTATTATTAAAAGCTAAATATTAGCTCCTGGGCTGTAAAAAGTCTGTCCGTGGGCTGGATTATTCTTTGAGATATAGTTTTTCAAACCTGGTTTATAAAGTGTTTATTTCTCAAAGCCTCTTCAGTGCCTCTTGGAGTCTATTCTGTGACTGGCAAGTTCAAGGGTAAGCTTGAGATTTCTACTGACTCACATGCAGAATTACAGGATCAAGGGATCAGGCTCATCTCTTTGCAGGCTCTCTTTCCAACACTTTGGATCCCAGGAACCACTTTTCCTGATTTCTCTGGCCAAAAAAAAAATTTCTGAATGCTATCCCCAGCTGTGCTACACATTTTCCACACAAAATGAGCTACACTCAGCAAAGCAGCAAGAGAAAGAAAGGAGGGGAAAAAATAGCAGGACTCTTCCCACACTCTGGACAAAATGGACCCTAATCCCTGATCCCTCTGACCAGAGAAGCAAATGTTCTGTATCAAATGTTCATTTTCTGCACTACTGTTGCAGGTGCAGTTTAATGGAATATCCTGGCCCTGGAGCAGGGCAGGAAGAAAAATAAGTGCTACCATATACTCTCTAACTTAGCTTTTATTTTTTTCTTTTCTTTTTTTTTTTAATGGCCCCACCCCTGGCATGTGGAAGCTCCCAGACAAGGAGCTGAATCAGTGCTGCAGCTGCCTATGCCACAGCCACAGCCATGCCTTCTGAGACCTACTCCACAACTCGCTGCAACACTGGATCCTTAACCCACTGAGCAGGGCCAGGGATTGAACCTACATCAGTTCGTTGGGTTCATTACCACTGAGCCACAAAATGGGAACTCCTTCTAGCTTTTAGCTTCAATTGCAATTTGTGTTATTCACATGAGGCTCATATTTGGGCCACCCTTGGGAGAAAAAAGAAAAACGAAAGGAAAAAAAAGGAAACTCACTGGTGAACAGTCTTTCTTCAGTTTTGACATCCTATTCTAATCTACCTCGTATCATTTACCTTTCAGAGCCCAGAAGGTTTCATTGCAATCAATGAGAGGAATAAGATGGAATGGCGTGCTTCCCCTTTGCTGACAACAGATCACTCCAAGTATATCTTTGAGATTTTTGAAACATTTTTCACAGGTTGTCTGACTCAGATTTGTATGCTTGTGTCCTGAAGGTCCTTCCATTTTGAAATATGTGGAATTATTTAGGGGAACTGAATTCACTAGATATTTTTAGAACTATGTATTTTACCAGGTTGTCTAGAAGACCCATAACTCCAAAATGGTCTCTATAGAGGGGTTTTATCAAAAAAATGCTTTAAAAATAATGACAAAATAAAATTGCCAAAGCTCCTGGAAATATTTAAAACCATAAATTACTATGATGATAAAGTGGAAGATTACTTAAAACTGAATCTGTGTCCACATCTGTTAGGGAAAAAAAACTGCCCCCTGATCTCACACACGCACACACACACACACACACACACATACATAGACACACACATCTTCCCGATTTGATTTCACAGAACAAATAAAACTGGAATTGATGATGAAAAAAATATGACAGCAAAAAATACAATCCTGTGGTTTCAAGAGCTTTTGCATTGTCAATCTTTCTAAGAAATGGGTCCATGACAAATACGTTCATCAAGATGAGAAATGTCTATTGTCAAACTGAGTTGGACATAAATAAATATAACTTGCTAGATATCAGGAAGTGTACAGAATGTTAACTGTTATTAAACTATCAATGTGATAAACACCTTATAAGAATATATATCTCAGCATTCTACATCACAGAATTTCTACAGCATTCACCAGAAAACAAAGTATTTCTACAATATTTGTAACTAACAGTAAAAAAAAAAATGGGGGCTCCCATTGTGACTCAGCAGAAACAAATCCAACTAGTATCCATGAGGATACAGATTTGATCCCTGGCCTCATTCAGTGGGTTAGGGCTCTGGTGTTTCCAAGAGCTGTGGTGTAGGTCGCAGACATGGCTCAGATCCCATGTTACTGTGGCTGTGGTGTAAGCTGGCAGATATAGCTTCAATTCGACCCTAGCCTGTGAACTTCCATGTGCTGCAAGTGCGGTCCTAAATAGCAAAATAAATAAATGAATAAATAGAATTGTGTTTACAGGTACAGAATCACAATTTTAAATTTATTTTCATTATGTGAAATTGGATAATTACAAGGTTAATTACACAAGGAATAATAGTTCAACTTTCAGCATAAATACTAAAACACAGCCTTAATGATATAAGATCCTGATACACAGAAACAAATAATCTAGGTACTTAGGGCAAATATGAATAATATTAAGTATTTGATAATACTGAATTTTAATTACACAAGAAATAATGAATAAAAGTGAATTCACTAATATAATCACAAAATAAAACCTTTATCAGGTATGATAAATAATGTAAGGATGGGAAGAGGTTTATAAATTTCCAGTCAAGATATTTTTGCTTCCCCTTTATTTAATCTAGCCATATTATTTATTTTAGGAATAAAAAGAGAAAGTGAGATTTAAAGGCTTTTAATTTTTTAGCAGTTAGTGAATGGTAACCCTAACACAGGCACTATTGCCTTAAAATGGTTTGCTGCCTTTGTAAAAATACAAATATGTGGTAATTTCTTAATGATCCCACTGAACATCTAAATATCTGTCATGAAGGGAGATTGCTTAGAAGACAAACCAAATGAACTTAAGTCTGTATCTCTGAGTGAAGTATCCAGAAAAAATTAAAATATTGTATGTGTTGTTTATCTTTGTCAAAGTATTATGAATAAGAAATAAGCATAGATATGAATCAGCTATTTCCTTAAATAGTGATCAAATTAAGAATGAAGGCTACTAGACCCTAATAACAAACAATGAGACAAAAATGGTTTTGAGCAACACAGACTGGTAAACAGTCTTAGTTGAACAATGTGTTTAAACAGCGATGAGTCAAAATGAAATAAAGGGTCTCAGAGGTTGTCATTTGTTTATGAGAAAAAAGGAAGGGAGTGATTGATAGTGACTTTGGTAACAGGGTCTAGGAAAGAATTTCAGATGTAGAAATTTGCATATGAGATTTTGGAAGCAGACAACAGAAACTCACTCACCTTCGTTTTAGGAAATTGTATTCTCAATGGAATCTCTAAGCTAGTATGAAAATAACCTTAGGCAATTTAAGCATGTAAACAGCATGTGTAGAAAGCAGGCGGAGAAGCCCTAGACCTGTAACCCTCCAAGGAGTGAATACCTCTGAACACTTATTTTACCATAACCTCAGTGGGATAAAAAATGCAGAAGAGGCTCTAAGGGGCAAAATCAACATCTTATCAAAACCTTTCCCTCTTAGAGAAAGGCACCTCACAAAGGTGACTAGGTAAATTTCTTTGTAAAGGGAGTTTTAATTGCATATGCCCTGGTTCTGATCCATGTATTATAGTTGTGTGGGAGAGAATTTTTGTTTTATAAGCCACCAGATTTCAAGGGAATAAAAATTTGCTTGAAGAATTTTGAGTCCAAAACATGGTAAGGAATTCTGTTTCATGGACTGTTTTAAGATTATTTTGTCTTTCACTTTCCTGTCATTTCCATTTGCATTAAATATCTTTTTCCATCCCCTCACTTTCAATCTATGTGTGTCCTTTGCCCTAAAGTGTGTCTCTGGCAGGCAGCACATTGAAGGCTCTTCTTTTTTCTCCACTGTCAATGGACATTTAGGTTGTTTCCGTCTTGGCTATTGTGAATAATGCTGCTATAAACATTGGGGTGCATGTATCTTTTTGAGTTAGAGTTTTGTCCAAATATATGCCCAGAGTGGGACTGCTAGATCATATGGTAGTTCTGTTTTTAGTTTTTAGAGGATAATGCTGTTCTCAATAGTGTCTGCACCAATCTACATTCCCACCAACAGTGTAGGAGGGTTCCCTTTTCTCCAAATTTTCTCCAGTATTTATTATTTGTAGATGTTTTAATGGCCATTCTGAACGGTGTGAGGTGGTACTTCTTTGTAGTTTTGATTTCTATTTCTCTGAGGAATACCATTTTAATATATTTTTCTTAATATTTAGTTTTTTAACTCTTATGTTGTTGAATTTGCACCGTTAGGTCTCTGGATCTGCATATATCGCCAGTGATACACATGATATTAAAAAGACGGGGACTTTGATAGATTGTCACCAATAGAGGTCATCTGATGATCTGATGTTCTTGGGTGACTTGGGACTTATGTACTGGAGATAGGCAGAACCTCTGTCAGACTGGGTTTCTAAATAAACAAGTGAAACAGAGCCCTTCTGACCACCAAGTCCATGGCTATTTGCCATATGTGCCATTTGCCATTTGCTCTATTGCATTAAGCCATAGAGATTTTAAGATTTATCATGAGTTCCCGTCGTGGCACAGTGGTTAGCAAATCTGACTAGGAACCATGAGGTTGCGGGTTCGATCCCTGCCCTTGCTCAGTGGGTTAACCATCCAGCGTTGCCGTGAGCTGTGGTGTAGGTCGCAGACGCGGCTCGGATCCCACGTTGCTGTGGCTCTGGCGTAGGCTGGCGGCTACAGCTCTGATTGGACCCCTAGCCTGGGAACCTCCATATGCCGCGGGAGCGGCCCAAGAAATGGCAAAAAGACAAAAAAAAAAAGATTTATCAGTTACAGAAACTAAAATTATATTATCAAACATCTTAGTATTTTTTGTACACCTACTTTTTCTCTATAATGAATTAATTATTAAATTGGGCAAGCATTTGTCTAAGGAAGAACTCCAGAATATTTGTCATGTTACTACTCAGCATCCTTATGGAAAGACTCAGAAGAACTGACATTACAACACTAAAAATTAAATAAAATATATAAATATTTTTTCTTCTCCTAAAACTGGTAATGTTTATATATTACACTCTGAATTTTGTTCTATTATTGTTTATTTTATAAAAGAAAAGCATATACATGTATATATATATATATATATGTTAACTGGATTACTTTGCTTCACACCTGAAACTAACACATCATTGTAAATCAGCTATAATAAAAAAGGACAACTTAAATCATTTATTTTGTTACATTTATTTGTTATAATGTTGTATGATAATATAATATAATTTTTTAATCAACTGAGAATCAGGACAGTTTCTATACTAGAGGATAGTCCAGAAAAATCAGTTCCTAAAGAGTTGAAATGCCATCAGTAATCAAGTATTATGAAATTATTCATTTTTTTCTAATTATTAGTGAATAGTATATCTTGTATTTTGTCTCTTAAACACTTTCATGTTAGTTTCCTGGGGCTGCCAATACAAAGTAGCACAGACTAGGTGTATTTAAACAACAAAAATGTATTGTCTCACAGTTCTGGAGGTTAGAAGTTCAAAATCAAGTTGTCAGGATGCCTGTGCTCTCTCTGAAACCAGTAACAAGAAATTCTTTCTTGCCATTTCCTAGCTTCTGGTGGTTGCCAGCAATCTATCAAATGCCATGGCCTGTAGCTCTTGCCCTTCAATATTCTGTCCTCACAGGGTGTCCTCTCCCTGTCTGTCTCTGTCCTCTTCTTAAAAGGACACCAGTCATAACATTTGAAGCAATATCACATTGTCATCCCTGAAACCCTAGAAGCAGAGGAGCAGGGCATATAAGAACCCAATTTGATGGATAAGCATGTTGAAGCCCACAGAACCACATGACTTTATACTGCTAATAAACAAGCAGGAAGTGGGATCTCTACCACAGCATCCCAATTCTTTTATGCTATGTTAATATGGACTGTAATATTCCACTTATTTTTCCTAAGAGTAAATGCAATTAAGCAATGAGCCAATTCTTTCAAAGAGTACCTGGTATAATATTAATACTTTATCTGCATGCAAAGATATAAAGTTATGTGCTAATTTTATTCTCTATTCTTTATTACTATTTTACTGAAAAAACACTTTTCCTGGGCAAACATAGCATGAATTTATCTATCTATCTATCTACTCTCTATCATCTATCTATCTATCTATCTATCTAAAATCTGTCTTTTTCTACTTATCTACCTATCTATTATCATCATCTATTTATTTTGCCAAGAAAATAATAACTATTTTAAGATAACTGTAGATGGAAATGTCAGGGTAATTTCCTGCACAGAATTGCAGTTTTTAAATTTGATTTTTAAAAATTTTGATTTGATACAGATGTATTTGCTTCCATTCTTAAAAAAAAAAAATCCCAAACCTGGTATTTCTACTTTGGTATTATAAATGAAGGAGAGTTCATCTGTCCCTCTAGATAGTACCTCAGAAGCCATAGAAACCGCCTGTTTATATTACCTCTTCTTGCCTTCCTCTTCATAAAGCTTTCCAACAGAGTGAAGGTACATTTTAGTTTTATTAGGCCATAAAACTTGGTGCAATACATTTCATCCTTTTACGAATTGTCTTGAGAACATTTTAATTGCATTTCATTGTGCCTTGGTGTCAGATCTGTTCTTTTATGACCTACTCTTCAGATCTCACTCATTACTCTTCTCAGTTTCTCTCCTAATGAGCAATATTGTATTTCTTAAGATCTTTTGTCAGTTCTAAAGCTGTAAACTTCTCTGTGCAAGTAGTTTTGCTTGGGTACACTTGTGTTTACCCACAGACTTCAATCTCACTCTTTGGATTCTTTTCCTAATTCTTTCATACATCTCTATGTTTTACCCTGGCCACTTTCTATTACTTATTTTTCCTCTGCCTGAAAAACCCATGTATAGTCATTTTTAGAAAGTCATTTCCAATGAAATAATCAATATTAGCTTGCACAAGTTAATTATAAAAATTAAAATGATGCAATTCTTTGATGTCAAACATTATGGAAATTGTGGTATTCCTGATAGTTTTCAAATGCAAATAAGGCATCATAGAGTAAACTGGGAGTTGGTTGTAATGTGGAAATGATGTTATTGTTGGAAAGGGTGCAATGTGTGATGCTTGGAATAAAACAAGACAAACAGGCCACCTAAAAATAAAACTCTGAAAGGCCAAACTTCTATAGAAAATTGAAATCTTTGCTTATAAGGATAAGAAAATTTAGAGACAATTTAAAAACTAGGTTGTTTGAGTTATTGATGTATTTTTCCCCTCTCCCTCTGCACCAAGATTATACAGACTCCAGATTTTTTTTTCCCATGGTCTACAAAATTACTTCTATGAGTGGTGACAGAAGGAACAGGTGTTTCTTAGCCCTACCAGCAGAGGTGAACAACCCTTCAAACAATGAATGAGGGGCCTTGAGCAATGCTAAATATGGTTTTATCCCTCCATGATGGAGATATATGTGATCAGTATATTTTAGAGTTACCTGGAGAGGGAGACAAAGATGGGGTCATCCTGGAGATAATAATTGTGTAGGTATTACCTATATACCTATACAGACTGCAATGTCTGCAACTGAGGATTCAAGGAGACAAAAAAGCCAGAAGGAATGCCTCAGACAGTAAATGGAAGGGAAAGAAAGAATGTGAACTCTTTATGCCTCCACTGGAAGTAGAGAAGACCAATCAACCAAAGAAAAATTAGGATTTAGTTCATTTATTTCATGTATAATCCGTGTCTATCTTTTTATATCTATATATTATTTATATATTATTTTACTTATTTTTTGTGTGTGCTTTTTAGGGCCATACCCATGGCATATGGAGGTTCCCAGGCTAGGGGTCCAATCAGAGCTACAGTGGCCAGCCTACGCCACAGCCACAGCAACGCGGGCTCTAAGCCATGTCTACAAACTACACTATTTATTTATTCTTATTATTGAAGTATAGTTAATTTACAATGTTTTGCCAAGTTCTGTTGAACAACGAAGTGATCCAATCCCACACATTTCCCTGTGCTGTACAGTGGGATCCCATTGTCCATCCATTCCAAACATAACAGATTGCATCCCCCAAACCCCCAAAATGCCCATCCATCCCACTCCCACCCCTTTTGCACATCCCCAGAAACCCCAGGTCTGCTCTTCTTGGCCATAATCTGTTTTATTTGTTTGCTTGTTATTTTCATATAGGATCATCTGTTTCATATTTCAAATTCCACAAATAAGTGATAAAATATAGTATCTGTTTTTTTCTTTCTGGCTTACTTATCTTAGTATGAGAGTCTCTAGGACCATCCATGTTGCTGCAAATGGCATTAATTTTTCTTTTTTATGGCTGAGTAATATTTCATTGTATACATGTACCATTTCTTCTTAATCTATTCATCTGTTGATGGATATTTAGGTTGTTTCTATGTCTTGGCTGCTATGAATATAGGAGTGCATGCATCTCTTTCAATGAAAGTTTTGTCTGGATATATGCCCAGCAGTAAAATTGTGGGATCATATGGTAGCTCTATATTTAGTTTCCTGTGTACCTCCATGCTGTTTTCCATAGTGGTTGTACCAATTTACGTTCCCATCAACATTCTCCACACCCTCTCCAGTATTTGTTATTTGTTGACTTGTTAATGATGGCCATTCTGCCTGGCATGAGGTGGTGTGGTACCTCACTGTAGTTTTGATTTGCATTACTCTAATAATTAGTGATATTGAGCATTTTTTTTCATATTCCTATTGGCCATCTGCATGTCCTTTTTGGAGAAATGTTCATTTAGGTCTTCTGCCCATTTTTCAGTTGGGTTGTTTCTTTGTGTCGTGTTGCATGAGTTTATATATTTTGGATATTAGGCCCTTGTCTGTTGCATCATTGGCAAAGATTTTCACCCATTCTGTGAGTTTTCTTTTCATTTTTTTTAATGGTTTCCTCTGCTGTGCAAAACTTTTGAGTTTGATTAGATCCAGTTTGTTTATTTGTGTTTTTATTGTCATTATTCCAGGAGGTGGATCAAACAAGATATTGCTATAATTTATATCAAAGACCACTCTGCTTATGTTGATAGGAGATTGATAGTGTCTGGCCTTATATTTAGGTCTTTAATCCATTTCGAGTTTATTTTTCATGTTGTGTTAGATAGTGCTCTACTTTCATTCTCTTATATGTAGCTTTCAAGTTTTCCCAGCACAATTTATTAAAGAGGCTATCTTTCTTCCACTGTATTTCTGTTATCTTTTATCATAGATTAGTCAGCCATAGGTACTTGGGTTTATATCTGGGCTTTCTATCCTGTTCTATTGGTCTATATTTCTGTTTTGTGACAGTACCATATTTTTTTGTTGTTGTTTTTGTTTTTGTTTTTGTTTTGTCTTTTTGGTCTTTTCGAGGGTGACACCCACGGCATATGGAGTTTCTCAGGCTATGGGTCTAATCAGAGCCATAGCAGCCGGCCTACACCAGAGCCACAGCAACCCGAGACCCGAGCCATGTCTGCAACCTACACCACAGATTACGGCAATGCTGGATCCTTAACCCACTGAGCGAGGCCAGGGATCAAACCCACAATCTCATGGTTCCTAGTTGGATTCATTAACCACTGAGCCACGATGGGAAATCCAGTACAGTGTTGTTTTGATGACTGTAGATTTGTAGCATTTTCTAATGTCAGGAAGTTGATTCGTCCATTTTTGTTTTTCTTTTTCAATAGTGCTTTGGCTATTTGGGGTCTCTTGTGTTTCCATGCAAATTTTAAACTATTCTGTACCAGTTTTGTGAAGAATGTCTTAGATAATGATAGGGATTGCATTGAATATGTAGATTTCCTTGGGTAGTACAGTCATTTTGGAAATATTAATTCTTCCAGTCCAAGAGCATTGTGTATCTTTCCATCTGCTTGTGTCATCTTTGATTTCTTTCATCAATGTTTTATTGTTTTCAGAGTATGCGTGTTTTGTTTCTTTAGGTAGTTTTATTCCTAGGTATTTTGCTCATTTTGATGCAATTGTAAATGGGATGGTTTCTCTGATTTTTCTTTCTGAGCTTTCATTATTAGTATAAAGAAATGCAATTGATTTCTCTGAATTAATTTTGTAACCTGCAACTTTGCCAAATTCATTGATGAGTTTTAACAGTTTTCTGGTGCTGTGTTTAGGGTTTTCTAAGTATAGTATCATGTCATCTGCAAACAGTGATTTAGTAATATAATTTTGAATGTAGTCTTAATTACACTAACAGCTGTGATATCACACTTCTCTTTCTTCAAAGGTTTTTGCTCACAGAGAATATTTATATATTTTTGATTTATTTACTATTTATAATTCAAGTAGAAAACTATAGGATAATTAAAATTGCTTTTATATTATTCTTTCATCTTTAAAATATTTCTTAGGAATCTACTATAGAAAGGTGTTTCATTGTTGTTGTTGTACAGCATGGCATTGTAGAAAGACTAATAAGACAAAACATTGCCTACAAGGATTTCAGGTCTTCAGATTGAAAAATTACCCCATAATTACCAGGACATATCATTAAAATTAAAACAAAAATAGTGTGAAACTGATTTAATTTTTTAATTAGATCTATTTCAAAATCTTCTGGTGATTTGTTATATCACTTGAAATAAATACATCTATACGTCTTTAGCTTTGCTATTAAAACAGAATCAAAGCTCATGACATTTTATATAATGCTTAGTAATTATGTAATTTTTTATATTGTTCAATGACATATAAATTCACTTCTATATTCATTTAGTAGGATAATTCGCACATATGGAGACTCTCCTCCTTCGACCATTATTTCCTATATATCCTGGACCAGACTCTTGACTTTTGTGCTGAGGAGACTTTCCAGGAAGAAATCCAATTCTCTCCTCTCCTGGAGCTTCCATTCTAAGGAAGAAACAGGGAGGAAGAGATGATGTTTACAGAACCCAAGTCTTATATGCCATATGGAGATAAATTATAAACAATTATAAAGCCAATTAAAGTGCAAGAAGTAAAGGGGAACAGATACAGAATGAGTATTTTTTATATAGCTTTTCCAGGACAGCATATCTGGAACAGTCATATTTGAACAGAGAGCTGAGTGATGTGGGCATACTGGCTATAACATAGCTAGGTGGGAGAGTGCTCTAGCGAGAGGGAAAGAAGGTGCAAAGGCCCTGAGACAGGATTATACTGCCTGTGCAGGAGAAGCATTCAGAGACCCTCTGGCAAGAGGAAGAATGTAGAGAGTGAAAGGAGATAAATTCAGAAGGTGAAGATGAGAAAAATGATAAGCATCCTATGATTCAGATTAAGGATTTTGAGTTTGATTTTGAGTTACATGGAATACCTTTAGATGCTTTTGAAAAAATTTTCTCAGACTGCCCTATTAAGAATAGCCTGAGAAGTTCCAAAGGAGGAAGGAAGCTGAGGGATCAGTTAGAGTCGTTGTTACAGTCCTGACAAGAATTATTGTGGCTTAGACTACAGTAACAGTAGTAGAGAAAGTTTAAGAAACCAGTCAGATTTTGTAACCAAGTTGAAGATAGAAGTACCCAAACTTGTTCAGGCTTTAGGTGTAGAGTATAACAGAATTGTCAAAGACACAAATTACATCTTTTATATAAGAAATTTGGAAGATGTTGCTCACATCATGCATGAAGAATGACGGTTCAATTTCTCTAAAAGAAGAATTAAGGAGAAGTTCCCACTGTAGTGCAGTAGGTTAAGAATCCCACTGCAGCAGCTCAGGTCTCTGGGGAGGCATGGCTTTGATCCCTAGCCTGGTGCAATGAATAAAAGAACTGCCTCAGCTGTGGCATAAGTTGAAGCTATGTCTTGGACTCAATCTCTGGCACGGGAACTTTCATATGCCATGGATGTGGGAATAAAAAAGAAAATGTAAGGAGGAAATTATTGTCATATATCAATTCAATATTCAAAATAATGAAAGATGATTATATTTCAGAACTCTCTATCCTGAAGTAAATTAATAATTATATTTTTCCTAGGATAAATTGAAGTAACTTAGGAGGTAAATAGATAATCAATATATTTTTACTTCATGTGCCAAAGGAAAAAAAAATTGCGTTGGAAATCCACGCACAAATACAACAATATTGCTTAAATTAAAATCAAATTATTTTGCCAATCGAACAAAATTACCCAAAAATTTACAGTCACTGATGGGTCGTTAAATCAAATCAGAACAGATGCATCATTCTGGAAACATAGTCATACATTTGCCTCTTATCCAAAGGATGTACATAATAATTGATAGTCCCAATTTGCATAATGATACCATCTTTAAGACCACAAGAATAATTATTTTTGATGATGTGGCTACCCTCAATTCAGTTATAAGTCATTTAATTTCATAATATGTATCCATAAGTTTCTAAAAATGTAATATTTAGAATAAAATGTACCTCCAAATGAATTTGAATGCACCGTAAAACATTTGATCGATTCTTTAAAGGTAATTCAACCTAGAGTACCCAAAAAAGAATGCCTCAGGTGATTTATATCTATTATTTATCTTTGGTGAAATTCTTATGTTAATTTTTAATCAATTTCTTGTTATATCATATTTTCAATCATTAGAAATGATATGATTGCAATACTCAAACATTTTATAAATACAGATTACAAGGGAAGTCAGAAATTGTAATGAAATGTATGGTTTACTTATAAGGGAGTAGCATTTTTAAACAAAATAAAATTGTACTAGCAATTTTAGAGTTAAGTAAAAAGTAATACTTTTTGTATTTTCTATAGCAATTTTATAGGTAGGTAAGTTTATATGTAAATATATAAAATATGTATGTTGTACATGTTTTTCAAAGTCCAATGTTCTAAAGAATTGGAATGTCACCATACTTTGGTTTATAACAATAGATTATTTTTCTTCTTTTATCTAAAGGAAGACTACCAGAAAGTAACCATTCATGCATCATTCCTGATCATGCTATTTAATGTTGATTATTGATATTAAACTGTGTTTTTTGCAAGGATTTAGACTAAGTGAGCGTGAACTGCTATATATGAGAATCAATCCAAGAAAGTGATTCATTTGACCTATAGCGTGGGAAAATTTGACATTACTAATATATCAGTGTAATATAGTATTATATACATGTAATTTTTATTTATATCTTTATTTATATAATAATAATATAAATATTTATACATATATTTATTCAGAATTGCTAATTCTGATCTTTGTATTAAACATAGAAGATATGATAAACTATTTTAATTTCTAACATTTATTTCAATTTTTATAACTTCTTACCCTAAACACATCTTTTTAGTCAGTAATTCATAACAAAAAACAAATGAGCAATTGGAGTTCCCCTGTGACTGAGTATGTAAAGGATCTAGTGTCACTGCAGTAGCTCTAGTTATAGCTGTATCGCAGGTTTGTTCCCTGGCCTAGGAATTCCACATGCTGAGAGCTTGGCAAATAAATAAATAATAAACAATAAACCAAAAAAAAATAAGCAAACAAAAAACTCGGGTGGCAATTTGGGATCAGTCAAGAATGTAAGCCTTAGGTTTATAGTGAAGAGCAAGAGAAACTTTTCCTCTGTCATCATGGATTCCAGCATTTAGAACTGCCATTAGTAGTTATTATTTTAAGGAGGTCTTGAAACTGGTCATTAATCAAAAGTATTTTGAGGAATTACACTTTCCTCTGCTAAAATGTTTATCAAATATATTAAGTAGTCACACAATCAATATATGTGGAGCAAAAGAATGCAGAAAAAAATCACATTTACAGGAATTATATTTACTAAGAAAATGGATAAAACTGCAAACATTTGGGCAAGTTATACTTTGCTAATATTGAGAACATTATCCAATGATGTGACGAGATGGAGGGGGTCATTCTAATTCTTAGGACTCCATTCCATGCAAAATATTTGCTGAATGAAAATAACTGAAGGGACATCAGTAAATGATAATAAAAAAGAAACAAAGGCTGGTAGCCATGATATATAAGAATCTGGTTGATAATGATTTTCAAAACCCCTATTTTCTCATTGGATTATTTACTTCTGGAGTTCCCCGTTGTGGCTCAGTGGAACGAATCCGACTAGGAACCATGAGGTTTCGGGTTTGATCCCTGGCCTCTCTCAGTGGGTTAAGGATCCTGTGTTGCCATGAGCCATGGTGTAGGTCACAGACATGGCTCGCTCAGATTCAGAGTTGCTGTGGCTCTGCCACAGGCCCCAGCAACTGTAGCTCCGATTCGACCCCTCACCTGGTAACTTCCATATGCCGCGGGTGTGGCCCTAAAAAGACAAAAGACAAAAAACAAAAATCAAAACAAAACCAACAAAAAAAAAGATTATTTACTTCCTCTATTAATTATTGAGGAAAGAGTGTTGAAATCCCTACTATTATCATGGACATACTTTTTTTTCATATATTTATGCTTTTGCTTTATGTTATTAGGGACGTTTATAATGACGGCTTATTATAAATTGATCCTTTTAGCATTATAAAATAATTTTTTAATCTCTGGTAATATCTCCTATCTTGAATTCTAATTTGTCTTTTATTAACATCAGCATTGTTGCAACTATTATTTATGTGGTAATAATTTTTCATTCTTTTACTTTGAACCTATGTCCTTTATATTTACAAAGTGTGCTTCTTCCTAACAATATAGAGTTAAATCTAGATTTTTTTCATCTATTCTGACAAACTGTGAATTTTTAGTGTTAAGAATATTTAAATTTAATATAATTTTTGAAATCATAGAGTTTAAATCTACCGTCTTGGTACTTATTTTCTATTCTTTTCTTCTGTTGTTGCTTCCCTACTCTTCTTTGAGATTAACTAATTATTTATTAGTATTTAATTTGTTTATTTTATTGGATTATTAGCTACATTTCTTTCTTTAAATTTGTACTAGTTATTCTTCCTTTAAATTTGTAATGGTTACACACAGTTCATTTTAAATTCTACAGTATGAATTTTAAAATCTCACACTTCAAATAATAAACATCTTTGTATATAATGCAGGAAATATTCAGCAGTATTTGTTTTAAAAACTCATAATCCATTATTATCATTATTACTTTAAGCAAACTTTTAAAGAAATTTTAAGGTTAGAACATCAAAAAACAAAGTCTTTACAATTAACCTATTTGTTTCCAGATTTTGGAGATGTTCTTTTCTTTGTGTAGATCCATTTCCCTTATGATATCAGTTATTCTTCAACAGCAGTAACTTTCATTAATATTTCTTCTACTACATATATATATATATATACATATAAAACAATAATTCAGCTATTTACATTTAAGGATGGTTTTAATTCATCTTCGTTTTTAAAAGATGTTATAATTCAGAAAAACATTGAAGCTGCTGAGGTATTTTTTTTTCAGTGCTTTTAAGATAGGCCACAGTTCATTGATTCTCATTGCTTTAGATAAGAAATCAATGAACTTTCTTATTGTTTTATGACTATAATTTGTCTTTTGTTCTGGTTGTTTTATGAGTTTTTTCTTAGTACTTCTTTTTAGCAATTTAGTTATGAATTGCCTTTGTACACTTTCTTACTCCCTTTCCCTACCAAAGAAGTGTGTCAAGATATTAGGATATTAGGCCCCTGATATCTTCTGGGGCCTCTGTTAAATGTGCAAAGTGCTCACCAACATCTCCCCAGTGTGACTTCTGGGAAACTGAACATTTCCTAGCCCTGTGTGCAAGCTGACTGCTTCATCTTAAAACTTCTTGGAGCGTGTCCATTGTGGCTCAGCAGAAACAAATCTGAAAAGTATCCATGAGGATGCAGGTTTGATCTTCAACCTCGATCAGTGGGTTAAGGATCTGCATTGCTGTGGCTGTGGTGTAGGCTGGCAACTGCAGCTCCGATTTGACCCCCTAGCCTGGGAACTTCCATATACCACCGGTGTTATCCTAAAAGAGAAAAATTTTTTTGGTAATTGCTACTTTCCTAGACTTAGAGCATTTTATCCTATGCCTAAGAAGTTTACAATTCATTCAAAGACTTAAGTAGTAGTTCTAAAATTTACAACTCTTTCTCTGTATAGTCATCCCCTTTCTGAGATTCAGTCACTCAAATGCAGACATTCCAGTGTCCCTACGTTCGATCTCTTTCCCTCTCCTCAGCTATGAATAATCACTGTGTCCTTTCTGGCCTCTCCTTACCCTTCCTGCTCAGGTCTGGAAAACAACTTTAGGTACAAAACCAAATAATTTGTAATGAGTAAAGAGTGCCTCCCCAAATTTCATGCCTGCCTGTGTTGTACTCTATTCAAGCTTCTATAACAAAATACCATAGACTGAGTGGTATAAATAACAAAATTTTTTTTTTCACAATTCAGGAGAGGTTTTCTCACAGCCCAAGATCAAAGTTCTTGTGGCTTAGTTTCTGGTAGGAACTTGTAGACAGCTGCCATATTGCTGGGTCTCCACAGAGAGAAGAGGGAAAGGGCGAGCTCCCTACTCTCTACTCCCTACTCCCTACTCTCCCTACTCTCTGATATATATATATATATATATATATGGGCGAGCTCCCTACTCTCTGATATATATATATATATATATATATATATATATATATATATATTTTTTTTTTTTTTTCTTTTTAGGGCCACACCTATGGCATATAGAAGTTCCTGGGTGAGGGGTTGAATTGAAGCTACAATTTCAATCCTACACCACAGCCACAGCAACACAAGATCTGAGCCGCATCTGCAACCTATGCTGCACCTTCAGCCACACTGGATCCTTAACCCACTGAGCGAGGCCAGGGATTAAACCTGCATCCTCATGGATACTAGTTGGGTTCTTAACCCACTGAGCCACAACAGGAATTCCCTGATGTTTTATTTTAAAGGTATTCATCTTATTGGGTCTGGTTGCCACATTTATGATTCCTCTTAACCTTCATTATCTCCATAAAGAATCTATTTCCAAATACAGCGCCATTGGTAGTTTGGTCTTAAAAATATGAATTTTGAGAGGACATAAACATTTAACTTAAGAAATCTGGATCCTCGAGGTCTAACTCCATTTAATAGAGGTTCTTGGAAGATGTAATTAGTCGGGATTAAGTTATGCTGGATTAGTGTCGGCCCTAAACCCAATGTGACTGATGTCTGCACAAGAAGAGGAGAGAGCACACAGAGGCACAGACATACAGAGAAAAGTTGGAGATAGAAATTGAAGATGTGTTGCTGTAAACCAAAAACTTCCAGTCACCAACAAAAGCTAGGATGCTTGGGCACATGGAGGATAGAAAGAAGCAAGGAAGTGTTCTTTCCTAGAGCTTTCAAAGGGAGCAGGGCCCTGTTGACACCTTGATTTGGGACGTCTAGCTTATAAAACTAGATAACAATAAAGTAATTTTTTTTTTTCTTTTTAGAGCTACCCTTGCAGCATATGGAAGTTCCCAGGCTGGGGACTGAATTAGAGCTGCAGCTGCTGGCCTTTGCTGAGCCCACAGCTACATCAATGGGATCCGCGCTGAATCTGCAACCTACACCACAGCTCATGGCAACTCTGGATCTTTAACCCACTGATCAGGGCTGAGGATTGAACCCGTGTCCTTGTGGATACCAGTCAGGTTGGTTACTGCTGAGTCACAATGGGAACTCCATAAAGTACTCTTTTTTTTAAGCCCCCTATTTGTGGTATTTTGTTACAAGTCCCCAGAAAACTAATACACAGTTCTACGGTCACCTCATTTTCTTTAAGTCAGCAGAATCATGTACTACCTAGTATTCAATATCTGAAAAAAAAAAGCGTTTTATATTTAAGTTTTATATGTTTTATCTAGTTTTCTTCTTGTTTGCATAGAGAGGAGCAGCCTGACAATACCAGTTACTCCACAATGGCTAGAGGCAGAATTCTCACTACGCCCATTTTAATTCTGAAGGTGATATGCTGTTATCTCCTCCCTAACAATCTATAAGAAACATTTCTCACACTTTAATTAACATTGTGTACCATCATTTTTAATCATCACAAATTGTGGTATGTGAAAGCCCTAATCTTATTGTTTTCTCTGGCTTGTTAAATATCATCAATGAGATAAAGCATTTATATGTTTAATTCCATTTATATTCCTTTACTGTATATTGTCTATTTGTCATAATCAATCGTTCCTGAGTTAGTATTTTTCTCATTGATCATTGAAGTTCTTTGATATTAATAAATTATTTTATGTCATGTATATATAATAATTTTTATAACTTTTAAAAAACTTTTTGTGGTTGGACTGCGCAAAAAAAAAATGTTTCTTTGTTTTGGTGACACCCATGGAATGTGGAATTTCCTGGGTCAAGGGTCAAACCCACACCACAGCAGTGACCTGATCCACTGCAGTGAAAATGCCAGCTCCTTGCCCCACTACAACACAGGGAACTCCAGAAAAAAATGTTTATTTTAAAGAGTAAAATTAATTTTACTTTTTACTTGCAAAATAGATGCTTTGATTATAAAAGCTTTCTACATTTAAAAAATACTGTTTGCTCTCTAAACATTGTATTTCAAATTTTACATTTAAAACTTTATTACAGGGTGTTCCCGTCGTGGCGCAGTGGTTAACGAATCCGACTAGGAACCGTGAGCTGTGGTGTAGATCGCAGTCACGGCTCGGATCCAGCGTTGCTGTGGCTCTGGCGTAGGCTGGTGGCTACAGCTCTGATTAGACCCCTAGCCTGAGAACTTCCATATGCCGCGGGAGCGGCCCAAGAAAATGCAAAAAAAAAACCTTTATTACAAGTGGAAATTATCTTATATGAAAACGTTACCTCCTTTTACATATAAACATTCATTTTTACCAATTCCATTTTTTGAAAAATATGTCTTTCCCCTCGATCTTATTTACTACCTCTATTATAATAAATTTCTCTCTCTCTCTCTCTCTCTCTCTCTCTCTCTCTCTATATATATATATATATATATATATATCTCCCTTACAATAATTCCAAAGGACTTGAACTATACCCAAGATATGCTATAACTCACAAAATATATGCTGAAAGAATATGCGAATCTTTCAGAGTATTTTCCTTTAAAGAGATTTCTAAAATTTTCAGTTTAACTAACATAACTTTTAAATTTGTCACATATATACCCAGATTTTCTTCCAGAAAATAGCTAGACTTTACACCTCTACAACAACCTATTGATAGGTAATAATTGCCTAGTGTTTTAACTGGTACTGATTTCATTACCTGGTCTTATTATTGGTATGGCTACAGACTTTATTAGCGGAAATAAAATCTTTGTGGACTAATCTCTGTACACTTTCTGGCCATTTTCTATTTGTTATCCTTCCTATTGATTTATAAGATCTTTTCATATGTTAGGAATATTAATCTTTCTGTTTATGGTAATTGTATTGCCTGCTTTTATTTAGTGTTCAATTTAGGTTAGTGTATCACTTTTCTGCATGGCTTAATTTTGCATAGTGAAAAAAACCATGCTTTGCCTGCCTCTCCAGCAATACTCCCTTTCCTGAAGTTTGTCCCTGTTATTAAATCTGCTCCTTTGTGAATAAGCATGGTCATTGTATGGTGTAGAATCATAATGTCCTCATCACAAATTTAATGTCTTCTAGAACCCAAAATGGATACAATGTTCATTCAAAACTTAAGAAAGGTAAATTTATGTATGTATGCATGTATGTATTTTTACACCCATACCCATGGCACATGGAAGTTCCTACACAGGGGTCAAATCAGAACTGCAGCTGCTGGCCTATGCCACAGCCACAGCAATTCCAGATCCCAGCTACATCTGGAACCTACACTACAGCTTGCATCAATGCTGAATCCCTAACCCACTGAGCGAGGCCAGGGATCAAACCCGCATCCTCAGGGACACTATGTCAGGTTCTTAACCTGCTGAGCCAAAACAGGAACTCTGTAAAGCTAAATTTATAGTGGAATAGAGCTCATGATGAAATAGCAAACCATGATCTTGCCAAACTGCTTGCCCCTTTTCAAAGAAGCTAGCGAAAGGCAGGGCTAGAGATGACCTAACCTTTGAGAAATATATAGTGGTTTCCTGGTGTTTAAGTTTCCCTAATGGCTTATCTCTTCACTTCTTTTAAACGTAATTTTTCTTTTTCTTTTTATTTATTCCATTTTAAATTCGAAAACTCTAAATTCCCGCATTTTATAGCTATCAGTCACTACCATCACCTATTTGTGCTTTGTGCAAGGGAATCTGGCCAAGGAAATTGAGCACTAAATCAGTCCTTTGTACTACAGAATTCTTCCTACTGCTGGGAAAGTTTGATCTATTAAAAAAAAAAAATACATAATGGTCTTGTATAGACTAACTAGTGGAAATGGAAATAAATAGGAGTAATGAATCATAGCAAAGTGAGAAGAGTGAACATATCCCCAAACTAGTTTGCAAAGAGTCTACTCTAAGTTTTGCAGTGAGAAAAGAGTTCAATTATAAAAGGATTCCATAACTTTATACTTCATGCCCAAAGAAGGAGAGAGACTAGTGAGGTTTGTAATCAAAGATAAGAATCTACCACTATGTGTCATTTACACTGGACTTTAACAGAGACAAAAGCTGCCCCATATTCCCTGGTAGAAGTCCTTAGGTAAAAGAAGATAATTAACCAAAATTATAAAAATCCATTTGTCTAAAGCAGAGTGAAATTACTGAAGTGAGACTACTAGATTTTATACGAAAAATAACCAGATACTTTTTCTTTTTTTTTTTTTTTGTTGTTGTTGTTGTTGTTGTTGTTGTTGCTATTTCTTGGGCCGCTCCCGCGGCATATGGAAGTTCCCAGGCTAGGGGTTGAATCAGAGCTGTAGCCACCGGCCTACGCCAGAGCCACAGTGGGATCTGAGCCGCGTCTGCAACCTACACCACAGCTCACGGCAACGCCGGATCGTTAACCCACTGACCAAGGGCAGGGACCGAACCCTCAACCTCATGGTTCCTAGTCGGATTCGTTAACCACTGTGCCACGACGGGAACTCCACCAGATACTTTTTTGACTGAAAAAGTCACAATCTTTATTTAAGTGGCTTTTTATAACTCAGTCATTTGAGCACTGATTTTTTTGTTGTTGTTGATGAATTTTATTTATTTATTTATTTATTTATTTATTTATTTATTTTAGATTTTTTAATTTTTTTCCATTACAGTTGATTTACAATGTTTGGTCAATTTTTAATGTACGGCAAAGTGACCCATATATATATATTTTTTTCTTTTTCTCACATTATTTTCCATCGTGTTCCATCACAAGTGTCTAGATATAGTTCCCTGTGCTATACAACAAGATTTCATTGCTTATCCACTCCAAATGAAATAGCTTACATCTATTAACCCCAGATTCCCAGTCCATCCCACTGACTCCCTCTTCCCCTTGGCAACCACAAGTATTTTCTCCAAGTCCATGAGTTTCTTTTCTGTGGAAAGTCTCATTTGTGCCCTGTGTTAGATTCCAGATATAAGTGATACCATATGGTATTTGTCCTTCTCTTTCTCACCTTCTTCACTTAGTATGAAAGTCTCTAGTTCCATCCAAATTGCTGCAAAAGCCATTATTTTCTTCTTTTTTATGGCTGAGTAGTATTCCATTGTGTATATATACCACATCTTCTTAATCCATTCATCTTTCTATGGACATTTGGGTTGTTTCCATGTCTTGGCTATTGTGAATAGTGCTGCCATGAACAACATATGAGTGCATATCTTTTTCAATGAAAGTTTAGTCTAGATATATGCCCAAAAGTGGGATTGCTAGGTCATATGGTAGTTCTATATTTGTTTTCTGAGGTAACTTCATACTGTTTTCCATAGTGGCTGTACCAATTTACATTCCCACCAATAGTTTAGGAGAGTACCCTTTTCTCCACACCCTCTCCAGGATTTGTTTTTTGTGTACTTGTTAAAGAAGGCCATTCTAACTGGTGTGAGGTGGTACCTCATTGTAGTTCTGACTTGTATTTCTCTAATAATTAGTGATGTTGAACATTTTTTCATGTGTCTGTTGGCCATCTGTATGTCTTCTTTGGAGAAATGTTCATTCAGGTCTTCTGCTCATTTTTTAATTAGGCTGCTTTTTTGTTTGTTTTTGATTTTGTTTTTGTTTTTGTTTTTTTGCTGTTGAGTTATATAAGTTGCTTGTATATTTTAGAGATTAAGCCCTTGTTGTTGCATCATTCAAAACTATTTTTTCCCATTCCATAGATTGTCTTTTTTTTATGGTTTCCTTTGCTGTGCAAAAGCTTGTTAGTTTGATTATTACCCATTGGGTTATTTTTGCTTTTATTTCTGTTGCCTTGGGAGTCTGACTTAAAAAAATATTTTTATGGTTAATGTCAGAGAATGTTTTGCCTATGATCTCTTTTAGGAGTTTTATGGTGTCTTTTCTTATGTTTAAATCTTTAAGCCACTTTGAGTTTATTTTTGTGCATGGTGTGAGGGTATATTCCAGTTTCATTGATTTAAACGCAGCTGTCTAGTTTTCACAACATGAAAAGACTATTTTTCCCATTTTATAGTCTTGTCTCCTTTTTCAAATATTAATTGACTGTTGGTATCTGGGTTTATTTCTCGATTCTCTATCCTTTTCCACTGGTCTGTATGTCTGTTTTGGTACCAGTACCACACTGTTTTGATTACTGTGGCTTTGAAATATTGCCTGATGTCTGGGAGAGATATGCCTCCTGCTTGGTTTTTGCTCCTCAGGATTGCTTTGGCAACTCTGGGTCTTTTATGGTTCCATATAAATTTTTGGATTGTTTGTTCTAGTTCTATGAAAAATGTCATGGGTAATTTGATAGAGATTGCATTGAATCTGTAGATTGCTTTGAATAGTATGGCCATTTTTACAATATTAATCCCTCAACCCACAAGCGTAAAATATCTTTCCATTTCTTTGAATCCTCTTTAAATTCCTTGATTTATGTATTATAGTTCTTAGCATATAAATTTTTCATGTCCTAGTCAGGTTTATTCCTAGGTATTTAATTTTTTGGGGGGGTGAAATTTTAAAAGGTATTACATTTTTATATTCATTTTCTAATATTTCATTGTTATTACACAGAAATACAACTGAATTCTGAATGTTAATCTTGTATTCTGCTACTTTGTTGAATTCATTGATCAGTTTGAGTAGTTCTTGAGTGGAGTCCTTAGGGTTTTCTATATATAGCATCTTGCCATCTGCACAGAGAGACATTTTTACCTCTTCTCTTCCAATTTGTACATATTTTATTTCTTTTATTTGTCTGATTTGCTGTGGCTAAGACTTCCTAAACCATGTTGAATGAAAGTGGTGAGAGTGGACATCCTTGTCTTGTTCCAGATTTTAGTGGGAAGGCTTTCAGCTTTTCTCCATTGAGTATTATATTTGCTGTTGGTTTGTCATAAATGGCTTTGATTATGTTAAGGTATGTTTCCTCTATACCCATTTTGGTAAGAGTTTTGATCATGAATAGATATTGGACTTCGTCAAATGCTTTTTCTGCATCTATTGAGAGGATCGTGTGGTTTTTGACTTTTCTTTTGTTAATGTGGTGTATGACATTTATTTATTTGCATATGTCAAACCATCCTTGTGAACCTGGGATGAATCCCATTTGGTCATGGTGTATGATCTTTTTTATATATTGTTGGATTCAGTTGTCTAAAATTTTGTTGAGAATTTTTATGTCTATCCTCATCAAAGATATTACCTATAATTTTCTTTTTTGGTAGTATTTTGGTCTGGTTTTTAGTATTAGGGTGGGTGATGGTGGCATCATAGAATGTCTTTGGGAGTGTTCCTTCTTTAACCTTTTGGAAAATTTTAAGAAAGATGGGTATAATATCTTCTTTGTGTGTTTGGTAGAATTTGCCTGTGAAGCCATCTGGTCCTGAACTTTTGTTTGTAGAGTGTTTTCATGACATATTCAATTTCATTTCTAGTGATTGGTCTGTTCAATTGATATATTTCTTCTTGATTCAGTTTTGGTGGGCTGTATGCCTATAGAAAGTTGTCCATTTCTTCTAGGTTTTCAAATTTGTTGGCATATAATTGTTCATAGTATTCTCTGCTTTTTTTTTTTTTTGTATTTCTGTAGTATCCATTGTGATTTCTCCTTTTTCATTTCTTATTTTGTTTATTTGGGTTTTTTCTCTCCTCTTCTTGTTGAGTCTGGTCAGAGGTTTGTCAGTTTTGTTTACCTTTCGCATAACCGGCTCTTGGTTTTGTTGATTTTTTTTCCATTGTTTTATGAATCTCCATTTTATTGATTTCCTCTCTGATCTTCATGATTTCTTTCCTTTCATTGATTTTTTTAAAGACAGTGAAGTTGTAATTGGAGTGGGAATGTGAAGAAGGAGTTATAAGAGATTCTGGCATCTTAGTTCTTTATAGGATATATTCTTCTAAACCCAGCTTTCTACCACTTAGCACTCTCTGACCCAATAATGTCCACATTTACTCTAAAGCTGGGTAAGGTTGGAGGATGAGGGTGATGTGCAGAGTTTCTCTGCATCTTGTCTCTGTCTCTATCTCTAAATAGAAGCCTGACATGAGGACCCTTTAATGCATAGCAGTTTAGTGCATAGCAACACTAGAAGATGGAGCCTGTGCCATACTGTTCCTAAGCAAATGCAGCCCATCAGTCATTTCCCTTCTGTACCAGATGTAGCTGTTTAGAACAGTCTAACTGTGCTGAGGATTGAGAAAGCAAATGGAAAAATCACAGAATCAGACCTGCTTTTGGTTTTAATATTGGTTCCCAAGTACGAGTCTGATAAAAACTTCATAGAAGCTTCTGGATGGTCATATTGACAGGAGAACCCATGGCCTATTAAATAGGGGCATCTCTGCCTATTCAAAAATCCAGAGCAGCTTTGTTCCTCTAGAATTTTCTGTCTGCAGACTAAACAAATCAGCAGTGCTTTGCCTAAAATATCCTGCTACCCCACAAATCAGTTTTATGTAAGTGAAACCCTGACTTGTTGAGGTTGTTGAAAAGGGTCATCCTCCTAGCAGCCATTGATTGCCATAGCAGAAATCTCTGTATATGGAAACTGTTTTGTTAACTGGTTAAGTATGTGAAAACTGATGTTCTAGTATGCCGTTCACAGTTTACCTGACAGCTGAAAAATGGTTTTTCTCAGTGTCTGTGCCATATCTATAGTTTGCTAGCTCCGAAGAAGTGGTCTCTCTCTTGCAGAAATGGTTTCTTGCAGTACAATTGTACTCTGGAGAATTTTATGTATTCCACTTTGCCTCATTTTGTTTTTATTAGTCTGCTTACTACTACAGCTTTGTTTTTCATTACTGTTACACATAGAGCATGTTGACATCATTTAATCAATAGCTAGCAAGATGAGAATTATGTACACCTGACTGTTATTGTAAGAGTATTCTTCTGAGTATTGGGTAATATGAAGGAAATGGCCCCATGATATCCCCATGACATATCTTCTCTGACAGACTTGAAAAGAGTCATTGATTTTGGTTTGATTCACTTTTAACCGTGGTTAGGATGGAAAGATGACATCCAAGCACTTATAGGCTGTATAAGCAACAAGAAAATGAATCCTTGCATCATGAATATATTTCCTAAATGGGTTCATAAAATGGAGGTCATTGAGCATGTTTTGAAATATATATATATATTTATATATAAAATGTGATTCTTGATATTTATAATTATCACATTGGCAAAATTTAAATTCAAACGTTCACGACTTCCATATACCAAAATTTAGCCCTATACAACAATTGTTCTAGTTATAAAATACATGAACTTGAACATTGGCACATACACACACACACACAGAGGTGATTTTCAATATTTGTTGAGATTTAAATTTGGATTATCTTAGTTTGATATCAATTTAAAGATATTGAGAGATTCTAAAATGATACATCAAAACCTATTTATAGGCATATTATTTAATTTTAAATGCAGTCATATAATTATATGCCAGTGATTTGAAATATCCACCAAATTAATGCTATCCATAATATCTCTATTTAAATAATTAGGTAATAGCACATTCTAAGAAAGTTGGATTAACATCTGGAAAGAGACATAGGAGCAACTGTTGATTTGTTTAGCATTCTTCTTGAACATTATGCCATAGTTACACTACAAAAAAAACCCCAAAACTTCAAGAAAATAGTCATTGTTATGTTTCATTTATAAAACATTTAACTGATCAAACTCTTAAGAAGGTGGGTGGGGGATTTATTGAAGCTACATTAGGTTGAGAATCCTCTCTTTCTTTCTCTCCCCCTCTCTCTCTTACTTTATCCCTCTCTCTCAACTCTCTTATACACAAAATGTTTATCTCTTCACTTTTCCCATTTCTCTTCTACTACTTTTTTTTTTTGGTCTATTTATCACCTCACCCGCGGCATATGGAGGTTCCCAGTCTAAGGGTTCAATCAGAGCTGTACCCACTGGCCTATGCCACAGCCATAGCTGCACTAGATCTGAGCCACAACTGTGACATATACCACAGCTCACAGCAATGCCAGATCCTTAATCCACAGAGCGAGGCCAGGGATCAAACCTGTGTCCTCATGGTCACTAGTCAGATTTATTTCCACTGAGCCACACGGGAACTCCAATTTCTCTTCTACTATTGATTAGCTTGTCCTTCTTGGTTATTGTTCCATATATATTTCTTACTATCTAGTTTCTCCTTATTGGTAGTTATCTGTTTCCCTAGAAATGTGTTTTACCATGATCCTTCACGGAATTGACTCTAGCACTTGTCTTTTTCATTTTCCTGTTAATTCTTTCATGTCTAGAGCCTATTGTTAAATGTACCATTTGATATTTGACTTATGTTTTCCAGTTTAAATTCATAAGCACAGAATATAATTTATCCCAGTTTAATTTTTGTGATCAGTTGCATCATATATTTTGATGCACGGTTGCTCTTGAATCACGGTTAAACTTCAGGTTTAATTAGCTATATCTACAATAATCATTGCATTGACTCCTCAGATAAGGGATTATGGTGGGTTGCATTAAATTTTTTCCAGAAGACATGAAGCAAAATAGAGGGTCATCCTGTGGTAATGAGGTCACACTGGCAGGGTTTGCCATTAGATTGAAAGTATGCAGTTTATATAAAAGGTGGATCAATGATGACAGTTTTCATTCTTCCTTCTTTCCTTTCTCTCTCTTTCCTTCTTTCTTTCTCTATCTCTCTTTCTTTCCTTTTTTATTTCTTTTTTTAATTTATTTTTTGGCCATGCACTCAGCATGCAGAGAAGTTCCTTCCTTCAGGCAAAAGAACATACTTGTTTTGGAAGGTTGAAATTAAAAGTTCAATTTTTAATTACTTAATGTGTGATCATATTAAACATACAAATTGACCTGACAAGCAGATATCCCAGTAGATAGTTCAGATATGTACGTATTTAAAGTAAAGCTCACAATGTGTCATCTATAATCATGGGAAGGGATAAAAAGAAAAAGAACTTTTTTGAATCTAGCCCTGGGAACTATGTCTAGTCACTTATGGTGGAGCACGATAATGTGAGAAAAAAGAATGTATACAGGTATGTGTAACTGGCTCACCATGCTGTACAGTAGAAAATAAAATTGTATTGGGGAAATAACAGTTAGTTTCTTTACGGATCCGTGCCTTTCCTGAATCGTTTTTAGAATAGCAAGTAACTTTCCCTAGACATTCCAGGAGAGAATTTCCCTCATGTTCTTTTGGTCAGATCTGCATTATATGTTTAATTCTAAATCAACTTGTAAAAAGAAAGGAGAGTTCTCAACTGTTAATTTTTTTTTCAATTTATGAGGCTACATGTTAATTGGTAGCATACTCTCATGCTAATGAGGTTAATATATTTATTTATTTTTTTCTACTAATGTACTCCAGGTTCTGAGCCTACCTAGATGGCAAATCCCTGACATCATAGAGCATATTTTTTTAGGAGGGGGCAGAAACCAGATATTTATAAATAAATAATTTAAATTTAGGTGTTCCAGTTGTGGCACAGTGAAAAAGAATCCAACTAGTATCCATAAGGATGCAGGTTCGATCCCTGGCTTCGCTTAGTGGGCTGGGGATCTGGCATTGCCATGAGCTGTGGTGTAGGTTGCAGACATTGCTCAGATCCCTTGTTGCTGTGGCTGTGGTGTAGGCCAGCAGCTACAGCTCTGATTCAACCACTAGCCTGGGAACTTCCATATGCCGTGGGTGTAGCCCTAAAAAGCAAAAAAAATAAAAAATAAATTAAATTTTAAAAATGCTACTAGAGAAAAAATAAAGCATTCTAATATAGTAGACAGCTTCTAGGGTAGAGGAGAGAGGTTGTTTCAGCTGGGAGAGTTTTAAAATTTTTTATTAATGAATTACATTTGATCTGGATCTGATAAAAAAAAATCATGGCATTTTATGTCAGTCTCAACCTTTCAACAGCTAGTGTTGTAGCTAGGCTGACCTTTGTATTTCTTTATTATTACAAGAGTCCCTTCAGCAATATCAACCAGAAAACTTAGGGAAAAAAAATTCTATTTCTTACAAGACCTGGAAATTACACAGCATACTTAGGACCACACAGCAAAGTTGTGGTAGTGAGAGAAAAAGAGAGAGAGAGCTGAGTGCATGGGCCTGGGATACAATTTTGTGTTGGATGGTGGAGGCCTAGGGTTTCTTGGGCTCATCATTTATTGGTGAATTTAAAGCATGAGAATGGGAATTTAAAGTGTGGGAAGATAAAGACCCAAATGGTCAGTTATTGCTCAACCAAGATTTTTAAAAAACAAAAGAACCTCAGTGGGGAGAGGTGGGCTTATTATTCCCTTAGTACTTGTCTGGCAATGTGTTTATTTGAGATAGCCATCTGAGAAATGGGTTCCTTTTTGAAGTAGAAGCCTTAGGAATCAAATTTTATGTCAGGCAGTTACAATGTGAAAAAGAAAACAAAACTATCTGGGTTTATACTACACATGGGGAGTATGTGTCTATGAAAAGAATTAGGAGGAGAAAAAAAAGAACTAGGAAGAGAGCATAAAAGAGCAAAAACAATTTAATTAATTTTGAAATTATGTTTGATTTTCTGGGATACCAATATTAATCAAACTCAAGGAGGAGGTCAATAGAACCTCCACTCTACAGTAGGTAGGCCAGAAGTGCAGCTAACAGCATGGATTGGTGCCTGAAGTGGGGGTGGGTGACAGTCTTCTAGGATTGAGTCCTTAATCTGTGGATCTGATGTTGCTTTCTCCAGGTAGAGAGTGATAGAATTGAGCTGAATTGTAGGACACCCAGTTGATGTCCAAGAATTGCTTCACGGTGTGCTGTACTTGCTTCCAATCATTGGAATTGGGTGCAGAACCCACTTTAAAGGGGTAATCTATAAAATACATGACTAGCTCTCCTCATATATAAAATACCTTGGGTGACATTGATCTTCTATACAACAGAGTAGAGGTTCCATCTTTAAATCTGTTGAGATGTTGCAGCACATTTTCAGTTAAACTTTTCAATGAAAACAATGTATAAAGGCACCCTATATAAATTTTTACTATGAGGCCTAATATTTTCAGATAGACATCTTCCATGAATAGTTTAGATCCTCTGCTAAGAGTGAAATAATGTTTATGTGAATCTATGTGCCTGGAAATACTTATTACTTCTTCAGATAGATTAGAATAAGATTTCTTTCTTTTTCTCTCTCTTTTTTTTTTTTTTTTTTGCTTTTTAGGGCCGCACTTGTAGCATATGGAAGTTAGGCTAAGGGTCGAATCAGAGCTACAGCTGCCCACATAAACCACAACCACAGCAATGTGGGATCTGAGCCGTGTCTGTGATCTACACCACAGGTCATGGCAACACCAGATTCTTGACACACTGAGCAAGGCCAGGGATCAAACCTGCATCCTCACGGATACTAGTCAGTTTCATTTCTGCTGTGCCACTATGTGAACTCCTGGAATAAGATTTCTGACAACCATATTTTAATCTTAATATTTCCATTCTTTGTTCTAAGAATTCTTTCTCTTAGTCATTATTACAATATAAAAATGTCAACATTCCTTTGCCCATTAATTTTTATTAGAGATATTTCATTACAATTTTTTTTCAAAACTAAATTATTCAGGGCTTCTTTTTCAAAAGTAAGTTTATAATAATATTTAAATGTTTGTATTAGAGGGCAAGCTATTTCTACAAGCATTAACATATTTATTGCTGGAGTTCCTGTTGTGACTCATCAGGTTAAGAAACCAACTAGTTTCCATTAGGATGCAAGTTCAATCCCTGGCCTCTCTCAGTGGGTTAAGGACTCAACATTCTGTGAGCATAGGTCACAGATGCAGCTCAGATCTACTGTTGCTGTGGTTGTGGTGTAGGCCGGCAGCTGCTGCTCTTATTTGACCCCTGGCCCAAGAAATTCCATATGCTATATGTGAGGCCTTAAAAAACAAACAAACATATTTATTCCAACTTTTCAAGAGCATCTCTTAGGAGATCCAAACATTTTGTTTTGTTTCAGAAAAACAATTATCATACTCTGCATCAAAGAATTACCCTTCGCATTTTCTGTTTTCACTTCAGAAGACTCGTAAATGGCACCCTGATTTCCTTCCCAAACACAACAAAGTGTGGTTAAATTTATTTCATGAAAACACTGTTCTTTTCTTAAATTTCACAAAACAACTGTATGAACATGTATCATCCAGGGATCAGGGGAGCAGGTGCTTTAAACAAAAGCACCCTCACCTATAACAGCAGTGATAATCACACTTCATTTTTGCAATAAAACATTCTGCAAAATCTAAAAACTGTGCAAACTGCATTTGTGTGAAATAATCATATTTCAACATTAAGGTATCTTGGGATGCCTTGGAAGAAACAGGCTCACACAAAGACTTTTACAGTGCAGATTCCCAAACATGCTCAGCAAGTGGTAACTAAGGGGAACAGAATAGCAGCTGCCTGGTAAGTTGTATTTTACTGCACAACAGGGAAAAATCTCCAAATCAGAACTTGATAATTATATCATATATCTAACCTATATTTTTGAGATTGACCTTGAAGACTCAGGAAGAAAATTTCAAGTGTAAGAACACCTCCTGGATCCAATAGGGCTGGAGAGAGAGCAAGAAGGGTAGAAAATTCAGGAAGCAGTAGAAATGAAAGTTGAGGATGGAAAAATTTAGTTCTCTGACTCTGGAAAGATTTACCTCTTAATGTGATCCTCCCCCCTCCCCCTTTGAAGGACAGCTGGATTTTAGCCTTTATTATTGGGGATACCTTTTTTTTTTTTTTTTTTGCTTTTTAGGGCCACACCTGTGGCATATGGAAGTTTCCAGGCTAAGGCTTGAATCAGAGCTGCAGCTGCCAGCCTATACCATAGCCACAGCAACACCAGATCGAAGCTGCATCTGCAACCTACACCACAGCTCATGGCAACACTGGATCCTTAACTCACTGAGCAAGGCCAGGGATCAAACCCAAATCATGGATACTAGTTAGGTTCATAACCTGCTGAATCACATCAGGAACTCCTGGGTTTTTTTTGTTTGTTTGTTTGTTTTTGTCTGTTCAACTGTATAGGATTTAGTTGTGTCTTTTATTTCCTGCCTTTTAAAACTTCTAATTAGTATGTTATTAAATATTGGCATTCTCTATGGAAGTCTCATGCCACATGCCGCAGACTCCATTCTCGTTATTACTTACTTTACCTGGGGAGTTTGTGTTCTTTTTTTTTTTTTTTTTTTCAAGATCAGCTGCTTTTTGAAAAATACTCAGAGAAATGGGCTAGGAAACTAAGTTACAGTAAATGGTACACTGAACTTCGTTATTTTCCTCTGAATGTTCTCACTAACACAATTATGCTCCCTGGGGTATGCCCTTTTCCATTTAGGATGCTCCATTTGTCTTTGATTAAAAACACCATAAATCTAAGGCACAGTCCATGAACTAGAGCTTCCAAGTAGAGGGACAACTCACCAAATTAAGGCATAATTCTGTGAGCCAGCTCAGGCCTCCGTAGCTCTTAGCTAATGTGCAGATTAATTCTTGAATTACCAGCAAAATGTAACAGAAAAAAAAGGGAATACCTTCCTACAAGATTCAGAATTTAAGTGCAGATGGAAGAAAAATAACATGTGTCTATCAGCTGTCAGCTAAAAAAATATATTAAAAGGTAAAAGTAATATATAATCTTTGTTCTATAGAATTTCAGATACAGACCAAGAAACTTCTGGTACTTTCAGTTTTCTAAAATTATGTTGTTAATATGTAGCTTATTTTATCACTGGATTAAGCCTTTATTTTGTTGTCTAAATCTTTTGTGTATATGAATTTTTCTAAGTTAAATATGAGGACCTGAAGAAAAAGGAGGAAGAAATGAGACATCATCTTACCCACCACCGCCACCACCAAAAAAGAAAAAAAAAAAGCAAACAAAAAAACAGAAAAACAAAAAACACTTTAGAAAATTGTTCTAACTCTTTTTGTTGGATGGGAATAATTTTAAATGAAGGGTATATTTTCGTGAAGTCCATTTTGTATGTCATTCCTCCTAGCATTTACTGGAATCACATTTATTCTTTAGGAAGACCTTGATTTTCTGAATTTTTAAGGTACCTGAGTAGAAACGTTCAAACTTTCATTGAGAACCAGTGTATAGGGAAGCATCGAGCAACCACTGACACCCAAATTATAAACAATTTACACACTTGGTGTGTTACTTTTATTTTTTTCCCTTTTTGGATGTGTATATCACTCAACTCAACTAAGATTCAATTTATTATTTTTTCCTTGTTACTGTGGAGTAATTTTTTAAAGATTTTTTTCCTTTTAATATTCTTACATCTACCCAGTTCAATGGAAATGCAACTTGTATCAAATATTAGATTCAATCGTTGCTACAACAGTATTTTCTTCCTTGCTCCTACCACATTAAAATTTATATTTTTCACAAAGTAATTTTTATTCTAGTGGGAGTTTCTGAGCATTTCATTGTTATGAAGTTTGCTTCTCAATTTCAAAACTAGCCACAGTATTTCATGTGTACATCAGAACACCTGTGCCCACAGTGAAATCAAAGCATCATATTAATTACAGTTCTTAAGTTGAAATGTTGATACAATTAACTTACAGTATCCATAAAACATTGTGGTCTAATAAAGAACAGTTGAGGAGTTCCTGTCGTGGTGCAGTGGTTAACGAATCCGACTAGGAACCATGAGGTTGAGGGTTCGGTCCCTGCCCTTGCTCAGTGGGTTAACGATCCGGCGTTGCCGTGAGCTGAGGTGAAGGTTGGAGGCGCGGCTCAGATCCTGCGTTGCTGTGGCTCTGGCGTAGGCCGGTTGCTGCAGCTCCAATTGGACCCCTAGCCTGGGAATCTCCATATGCCTCAGGAGCGGCCCAAGAAATAGCAAAAAGACAAAAGAAAAAAAAAGGAAAAAAAAAACAGTTGACACAATGAATATAAGTTCACTGTTAAGTTTTACAAAGATTTTATAGCAATAACAAAGCAGAGATGAAAAACTAAGATTTATTGATGAAAGAATTTCTTTGTCTCTCCAAATTAAGGTAATAGTTTTGTAACATCAGTGTTCTTTCACAGAAGTAATTCAATGCACATAAATTATCTGAAAATGAAAATTCCTATCTTCCTAAACTAATAGCCTTTATCCTTAAGATTTTAAAGACCATCGAGGAAAATCAATATTCTTTAAAAGAGCAGAATCATGGTACAAAACTTTCTGCTTGTGGGTTACTTTCAAAAGTCACTGTGGCCTTGTAGGAATTGATCATTAGTGGCTTTGATGAACTTTGTGTTCTTATTTGCAAAAAAATTGTTATATCAAAGTAGGCAAATGCTTCACATGTTTGGATTCATTGCTTGAGTACTATAAACATAAGCTGCCAATTTATTTAAATTTTATTGAATGTTTTCTTCTTGAGCATATATTTATTAACATTATAATAAACTACTAAAAGGAATGTTTGAGCAGAATTATGGCCTAGAAAAAAAATTTTATTTTGTTTTGTCAATAAATAGGAGACAAACACCAACTGGTGGCGTTCTCACTGAAAATGTTGCTGTTTTCCTACTAGAATCCAATGATCTAATAGTATCCAGAGAACCGTTCATTTGCCTCTATATTTCCTACTCAAATTCCGGATATTTCATAAAATCCAGAATTTCTTGTCTCCTTATCACTGTAACTTTTAACTCACTTAGGCTGAAACAAAATATCTAGAAGTCCCATTCAACACATGTTGATGAAATTCTTCTTATATGTTAGATTGAAAGTTAAGTACTTTGGGGAAAGTACTTTTCTTGTGGAAAAAATTAAATAGGAGATTTTTCTCTAATCTTTACCCCCCCCCCAAAAAAAAAACCTCTCAAACTTTGCTTGTACTGAGATATTTATCTAACAGCTTGCAAGTGTTATAAGGTAATAACAGAAATTCACCTAAGCAATAAATAATCTCTGTGCCCATAGTCCTTTCAATACAGACATCTGTGCACACAATGAAATGGAACCATATAAGTGACAGGCACGCTAACTCTCATCCTAACCTGAATAATGGAAGAACGAGGGAGGAAAAGTTAGTTCTGCTTCAGGAATCAGAGAAAAAAATGCATGATCACACTTAAAGTAAGAATGTGGAAATTCAACAGAATTATTTGAAAAAAGATAAATATTTGGAAAAATAAGATTTATCTATTTCCCTCAAGATGAAAAAATACAGTTTTATTAGAATCCAGAATTTATAGAAATACAAATTGGAGATAAGGATATGAAATTGCATTGGAGTCAAATTGTGTAAGATTTCATTTTTATTGGTAATGAGAAACAACTTAAATGTGAGACTTATTTAAGTTTAAGAAACTATAATTTGGAATTCCTGGAAAATTAAGACTCCCCCCCCCAAGGATCATAATTCTACAATCTCCTTCAATTCTTCCTGATGCCACTCAAAATGACCAAAGGGCTAAAGAGGTTGTTAGAGAAGAAATCAGTTCCAGAACCAGAAAGTGGGTGACTATTACATACTTCTGTAAAAAAACAAACAAAAACACAAGAAAAGGAAAAAGTTAATCTATAATAAACATGGTACCCAGAAGGAGGGAAGCTACAGTAGCTCAATTTGACCCCTCTTTTTTCAGTAATCCGTATGGGCACACCATTTGTTTTATTTAGAGGTTTTAAGTCTTGAAGACAAAAGTGGATCTTAGGATCAATTTGGATTGATCCACTTAGAACAGAATAAATAGAAAGTAAGTGTGTTAACGGTGTCAGAGCCACAAAATTTAGAAATGAACCCCATAAAGTACTGGGCAGGCCTGATTACCACACCAGGCCACACGGGCCATGTAAAATAAAATGCAATAAAGCACCACCAAAACAAATATTTATATATATGGACACAGATGGTAGCTCCCTAGTACAGAACGTCATCAAAAGTGTAGAAATTTCATTTGAATACAAGTATCCATAAATTCCAGCTCTCAGTCTCTATTCAGACTGCTGGTTCACTGGAAAATAATTCAAGTTAGAGTCATCAGCCCTCAGGCACCAAATCTGAGATGTATAATATAAAAGTACTTAGTGAGAGGTGATAGACCCCAAAGGCAATCCATCCTACTATAGTCAAGGTCATCTGCTCCAGGTGTGCACTGCATCCAATCTCTCCCCCTCAAGGCATTGCTTTAGCTTTTAGGTTTTCCCTTTAGCCTCAGCAATGTTATTCACTCAACAAAGTTGATCACTTTAGCTTTTCAGACATGTTTTACTATCACATATCAAGAAAAAAATTCCTTCTGACTCTACCACACTAATTTTCTTTTCCCATTTGCAACCAAATATTACCCAACAGTTCTAAATATCTGTTGTGTATATTTCTTCTCTTCCTGTTCTCTTCGATCATGTTTTGACCCACCATAAGACCAAACTGCCTTTGTCAACTTCACCAAACATCTACACATTGTTAAAACCATGTTCACACCTGATTTTATTGAAGCTATCTGCAGTTCAAGAATCATAATTCATTTACTGCTTCCTTCTGGAAAGAGTTCTTTGCACTGGACTCCCGAAATGGCACACTCTCTTGGTTCTATCCTCCTATCAGTGCACAAGAGTCCACACACTTCTTTCATAGGGTCTCTTCACCTGTCCAAATTCTAAACAATGGAATGCCCCAGGACAGAGTCTTTCCCCTCTTCTCATCTCTACTTATACATGTTCCTTCATTACCTAATCTATGACTTTCAAAATCATCTATTTTCTTCTAGCAACTCTATCCTAATTTACAGACTCAATTCCCCACTAGGTTTCAGTATTCTAGACACCTCACACTTTATACAGATGAAAATAAGACTTGTTTTCCTCCCACAATTGGTGATTTCACATTTTCCCTCTTGCTATATGATGTTGCCAGTCTACAAATACTTGAAATTAGCCTTGGTTCCTAAAGTAATCTGCCAACCTTTATGCAATATATCAAAAGGGAATGATGCATACCTTCAAAAATTCCTCCAGAAGCCAGCCATTCCCTGTCAAATCTCAGTATCATCAATGCTACCACTTTCATACAAGCCTCTATTGCATTTATGCTATATTACTGAAAACACTTCTCCCTATGCATTTGCATTCACTTTTCTGTTTTATTATCATTACAGCAGCCAGAATGACCATTTAAATCACATTAAATCCTATCATTTCTCCAATCAACTCTCCAGTGGTCTCCCATAGGATCAAGAGTAAGGCCCAACATCCTGAAAATGTCCTCAACACCCTGATTTTATCTGCTACCATCGTCTCTATATCTTATGCCATTCAAATCTCCCCACCAATTGCTCTGCATCAGTCATAGTGGCTAAATAATATCTTTAAAAAGGACATTTGAATTAGTGCTTCTTGCTTCCTGAAATTTTATTGCTGAAGAAAGTCTTGTAGTTTACTCATCTCTGCCTTTGAGACTCTGCTAATTCATCTTATAAGAGAGGCTTTCCCTAACCAGTCTATATAAAGGACCACTCTCTCCACCAAAGGCGCTGTTTTACCTATGCCCTGCTGCAATTTTATTTATATGAAATATCACTACCTGATGAGTTGTGGGAATTCATTTATGGTCTTCCCTATACAGATTTTTTTTCTCATGTAGAGTTATATTTCAGCATCACAGGTACCCGATAAATGATAAATATTTAAATGGATATGCCAAATTCATGAATAGAAATCTATTTCTGCTTCCAAGAATGAAATAAATTGGTAAATATATTTTAAAATGGTCTACCCTAAGAAAGACATTATTCAAGAAGCAGAGAACAGATGTTGCACATCTTGTCGAATAAAATTTGCTATGGTCTAAATGTTTGTGTCACCCAAAATTTATATGCAGAAATCCTACTCCCCAATATGATGGTAATAGGAAGTAAGGCTTTTGTGGAGGCCTAATGAGTAGAATTAGTGTTCTTATGAAAGAGAACCCATGCAGTTCCCTAGCCTCCTTCTACCATGTAAGAATACATGAGAGGGTTGGAACTCAGAAATAGGGTCTAGCTTGACCATGCAAACATCCTGACCTTGAACTTCCAGCCTTCAGAAGTGTGAGAAATTTATGTTATGTCTAAGCTACCTAGTCTGTAGTATTCCATTATAGCAACTTGAATGGACTAAGAAATACTCATCATTAGATTTGTTTTCTTCAAGGAGGGAAATTTGAATCAGTACAAGTAGAAAGTATGAGGTTAGTAGTTTCAGAAACACATTTTTTTCACCCTAAAATGATGAAAAAGTCAAGAAGAAAAACAATAAGAGCCTCCCTCCAGAAAATGTGCATTCTTTAGTAAACATATCTCTATTGTCTTTCCTGATGAAGAGTAAATTTTTTACTATCTTGTACCTCCTTCAACCAGGCACGCAATACCCAGTTTATGAAACTGCTTCAATAATTTAGTTTCTTAATGCTTTGTTTCAAAGGAAATATTGTTCAGTTATTTTCCATTTTCCTCCTCCCTAATCCCTCCCTCTCTCTCATTGTCCCATTTTTGTCTCATCCTTTTTTCCTCCTCCACCTAGTTTCAGCAATCTGACCTGCATCTTCCCTTCCTAATTTTTTTTTTTTTTTTTTTTTTAGGGCTGCACCCATGGCATATGGAGTATCCCAGGATAAGGTCAAATCAGAGATGTAGCTGTCAGCCTATGCCTTAGCCACAGCAATGCAAGATCCAAGCTGCTTCTGCAACCTACACCATAGCTGAAGGCAATGCCAGATCCTTAACCCCCTGAGTGAGGCCAGGGAGCCAACCCGTTTCCTCATGGATACTAGTCGAGTTTGTTAACTGTTGAGCCATGATGGGAACTCCTTCCCATCTCCATTTTTTTTTTAATAATATAGTCACATACATACACTCTCCCTTGAGCAGCTATAGATAAATGATGTTTCTTTGAACATTTTATGTTTCCTTGTTCCTTAATTTTCTCAATTACTGAAATATTTTTTCTTGCTTAATGATTATAAATGAAATTATTTTAGTGGTTGTGTAATATTCCATAATATAAATTACTAAAGTGTACTTAAAGGAGTTCCCATCGTGGCGCAGTGGTTAACGAATCCGACTAGGAACCATGAGGTTGCGGGTTCGGTCCCTGCCCTTGCTCAGTGGGTTAACGATCCTGCGTTGCCATGAGCTGTGGTGTAGGTTGCAGACCCGGCTCGGATCCCGCGTAGGCCGGTGGCTACAGCTCCGATTTGACCCCTAGCCTGGGAACCTCCATATGCCGCGGGAGCGGCCCAAGAAATAGCAACAACAACAAAAATAAATAAATAAATAAATAAAAAATAAAGTGTACTTAAACATATAATTTTGTTTCCATCACATCACTACAAGTAGAGATGTAGTAAACATCCCTATATCCATTTCTATGTTGTGCATTTGTTGCCACATATGCATTTCTCATATGATAGGGATAAAGAGAAGCTATATATTTAATTCTCATAATCATTGCCATCTCTCAAAAGCTATGAAAATTCACATTTGATCTGTAGTTTGAATGAGAAGCTGCCTGCTATAGCCATGCAGTCCTGAAATCTCAGCACAGGGAATCTTTTGGTCAGCTCACTTGCTTCTCTCTCAGGTAGCATACAGATGGAAGCCAAGCTCTCCTGGGCTGCCCTCTGAACTTCTTTGGTGGTTTCCACCATTTCAGAGAACTTTCCTTCCAGTGAAGCATCTGGAAGTGACATATACTAGTTTGCTCATTCTATTAACAAAAATGAATCCATGATCAGCTTAATTGCAAGGAAGGTTGGGAATATAGGGGAGAACAAGGCTACTGATAGGTCACTTCCTCTGTAAATTCAAATGCTTACATAAGCATCTTCCAATACACTTACATATATTAAAATCAAAAAGAAGAAAAAGAAAGTCACATAGAATGTTAAAAATTGGTCATTCTGGGTAGAGAAGAAAGAGATATGTCTGAGAGAGATAGTATAGAAATTAAAAGCTTCATTATACACAGTCCTCTTACAAAATAATGAAAACATGAGGACCTTGATCAAAAAGTTAGCAAAATGCATACATAATACATGTACTGCAGCATTACATTTAAAATGAAAAAAATACAAAATAATTACCAATTACTAATACCAGTTATTATCAGTGCAATTACCAACTACTCTTAATTACTAAATTAATAGCAACTACTCCTGAATCAGCTTCAAAAACTATGAGCAAGACTTATGTAGAGAAACAGACATGATAAACTAGATTAAAGGGGAGAGGGAAAAGGACAAATGCAGAAAAGATAATTTAATCCCTGTAATTAGAGGGAGAGCAGAAGGAGGAGACAAAGAAGAAGATGTATAAGGCTGAGTATAAAGTAGAGTTGCAAGAGGATACAGTGAGAATCTTTAAGGTGGATATGGGATGCAGTTCCATCTGGGTAACTCTGGGCAAAATGACTCCCATCAGCCATCAGACAATTTAGTAGAGCAGGGGCAATTGTGAGCTATTGTCAACTAATTATACAGCAACTGGAATACACACGTGCAGTTCCAGTAGCAGTGTCATTTCTGAAGTTAATATAAAGAATAAGATTGTGACAATCAGATTCATACTTCCTGATTTTCAGACCAATGCCTTCTTGCTACATCCTCCCAAGTTAGAGAGATTATTTGTCTTATATTTCTTCTTATAAGGACACTAATCACATTCATGAGGGCTGCACCCTCATAACCTTATCACCCACAAAAGGCCCCACCTCCAAACCATCACACTGGGGATTAGGGCTCCAACAGATGGACCTGGGGGGCAAACACTTAGCATGTAGCAATCTCTTTGTGTGCTTCAAAAAATAATTGAAAATGTATGCACTGTATTATCAGGTAATAGAGGTACTTTTCACAATTGAATGTGTTTATATAAGTAGGACTCTATTTTATCTAATGATTTTAAGAGAAAGACAATATCTTTATATAATGCAATATTTTGAACTGATTATTTTTGATAGACAGAAGTATTTTGAAATAACTCTTTGAAAGAATTCAAACTAAATTCAGCAGCAGTTCTCAAAATGTCCTTTATATTTTCTGTCTTTCAGATTCTGACAGCTTTTTTTGGTATTTTCCAAATCATATTTAATGATGAAATGTTGATATAAGTTATCAAAATGGCCAAATATCTCAAAAATATTTCTGAGAGCCATCCATATGGTTAAAACACATTTAATTAAAAGGAAAAAATATATGTACATTGCCAGCTCCTTATTTAGAAATTAGTGGCACTATTATTTAAATCAGTTTAATTCTTTGGAAATTTAAATGTATTTTATAAAGGTAAAATACTGTGTGTGATTGGGCTACTTTGCCGTATACTAGAAACTGAAGAAACATTGTAAATCAACAATAATTGAATTTTTAAAAAAGGCTGGAAACAAAAAAAGACATAATACTACTGAAAGTGGAAATCTGAAAGAAGAATAGACATTAAGAAATGTGACTGTATCCATATTGGTGCATTAATTGTGACATATGTAACACACTAGTGGGAAAACACTAATGAGACAAAAACTGATATGGGGTGTGCGGGAACTCTTTGTACTATCTTTTCAACTTTTCTGTAAATATAAAATAAATTCTATTTAAACAATACCATTAGAGGTATTTCACCCTGAAATCAATCAATCAGAGACCATCTAAAATATGTAATATGCATATGGAGTTCAACCACTGTGGCCTCTTTCCATTATAAACCCTTCAGCCCACAGACAGACATACTGTGCTAGTTGCATGCTAAAATGGATGGTGTCTGAAATACTGAGTGAACTTAAAGTGATTTGGAGATGTGGGGAAGCCTTCCAATATTTGGCCTCGGGTTAATGAGAGAAATAAAATTCATCCTTCCAACAAAAACAAAAAAGAAAAGTAGTTATGCACTTTTGTGTCAATCTGTGAATTAAAAATAGCTTGTCTTTTTAGAGGTTTAAAAAAATCCTGGGAGTGAATATTGACATCTAGATCTATGAAAAATGTTACATCAAAAAATGTGTTACAAAGTGAATCTGACAGTTTTGATGACCCAAAATGTCTAATACTAATTAAAACTAATACATAGCTAATATTAGCAAAAAATAATGTTAGGTAAATTAGTATACAAAATATCTCATTTTACCTAAATTTATGGTCATGAACATCAGCTAACGGGTGTTGCTATTGATGGTTCTATGAATGCTATTGTAAAGAGATTTTTGAACATTTATAGTTGCCTTTCATTTGTAAGCAAACATCTTATGCACATTGGCTCTAACATTTAGTTTTTTTAAATATATTAACCTATGAATCCATAGATAAATATTACAGAAAACATTATTATTTTAATATATAGCTGTGAAAAGAAAACATTACTCTTAATAAAACAAGTGCTTTTGATAAAAATATACAGCTTTAAGCATTGAATAAGTGGGAGGTTCTAAAGAAATTGATAGTTATTTGATGTCTCCTGAAAGAGTGCTTATTCAGAGCACTGAACCAGACAGTCTTGGAATTCAGAGAAAGAGTATTTGGTAGTGGACAGAAACTGATCAAGATCATCGCAGGAAACAAACATCATCACAGCCCCCATGGGTAATGCTCTGTGTCAAGGAGCAGCAGATATATAGCTAAAACAGAAATTCCAATTTTGAACATGTCTTGTACTGTGCAAAACCACCACTGGGTAAACACTGACTTTCGATAAAACCTGTTAAATACAACGGCTGTGTGTTAGGGATATGCTTTTTTAGGTATAGAGGTAAAGAGGTAGTGGATTTACCAGCAGAATAGGACAGCAGCTGTAGCAGCAGAGAACACTTAGAACCCTCAGAATGGTATACAAACAAGTTGTGGGATGGATTTCCACAGCCAATTTTCTTTTGAGAGTTTCCAGATTCCTTGAAAATTTCTTAAGCTGGAATAGGGGTGCAAGAAGTGGTAAGGATAGAAAATGTGTCCATTTGACTTACTAGTTTTGTGAGTTCTTGGAAATTATAATATAGTTATTGAAATAAAGGATGATGCAAGTAATTTGAAACACATGAGTTGAAACCATAATGTGAAAGATGCAATATAGGCAACCTTCAATTATATAGTCCTTAATGGGACAAGTAATTTTATATACCCCATGTGTAAGGTTCACTAAGTGTGTTGACACCACTGTTTTGTTTCAAAATTTTAGCATTTCAAATATTTTTTTTCTCACTCATACTTCTTTTTGCACTCCCTTCAAAGAGAGGAAACTGGTATTTATAATGATTTATCATGAAATAATTAAAGAAGTCACAGTCTTTTCTAATTTATTATCTTTTTCAAATTTAGGTATATATATATATACTATCATTTATTGACTCTGAAGTTCCCATATGCACATTTACTCCTAGATCTTTTTTTCCATCTGTGTTTCATATAATCTTAGAAAAGATAGAATAAATTATAGAAAGGATTATAATATAGGTATAATATAATATATAGGCAATAAGGAGTCTATAGCTATTAAAAGAAAGATTTGATAACACAGATAATGCTATTTCATTATATTTTGAAGTGTGGATTTAATATGCATGCACTCTAATTTATCATACAATTCTTAATTTAATTCATTTATCATTCTCTACTTTCCCTGAAGTTCCTCTAAATCATGGAGGATCTTCTAAGACAATTGAGACAAAGAGTAAATTGGAATTTTTGCAAGCATAACTACCCTGCACACATATTTAACAAAGTTCTCCCTTCAACACTGGCATAATAGATTTTACCTTCCTTATAAATCACTTCCAGAAATTTATGTCAAATATAAAAACTCTACTTCCCACATAAGGATTTCTCTGTTTAAAAGGGTCCACTTTATCCATATAGCAAGCGTGAAAACAAATATGGAAAACAATCCATCAAAGTTATAATAAAAGTTTAAGGTTACCAAATGTTGAAATTCTATGAAAAACTGCATTATTGAGCATTTACTGGGGGCCTGGGATTAAAGAATTTTCCATTATAAGCCCACATCTTATTAAATAAGTATACTTTAGTCCATTTAACAACAAAATTTGTGACCTCTCTGCAACAGGTAAAATCCAATTTCCTTTTCAGTCAAAGAAGTATTATACCAAATGTCTTTCTTCCCACTCTGTTGCTCTCCTTTATGACTCAGAGTTCATAAAGCAATTCCCTAGCCTAAGAAGAAAATAAACAAGCAAATGGCAGCACTTAAGGAGCCCGAGGCATAACACCTAGAATAATCTGCAATATAACATTTATCAAGCAATAGTAAGTTACAAAACATTTGAGAAATTTGTTTCTAGAGGGAGTTGAGAAAGCTCATTTGAATCCACTTTGTCTCATAAAGGAAATATTGTGTTCATAAAACCACAGGAACATTAGGAAAACAGCTGTTTCCTTTCAAAATAGAGCAGCCATATCAGGTGTAAATTTCACCAAGGGTCTAGCTTAATCAAGTATCCCATATTATGCAAAATACAATCCAGTCGGTAATTTACAAGTAGAAAAGAAAACCCACAACTTTATTTATATTTCCTCATCACAATAAAACCTGTTATATGTTCACAAAGAAACATTTGCCATTTTTAAGTTACTGCCTTTGAAAGTAAAATCTTATTTTCTCTAGCTTTAATGAAATTTCTTTGCAGCACAAGAAATATATTTTAAAAACTTACATTTAGAAGCTCTCCCAAAGTTCTTTTGATGTTTTTGTTTTTAATGGTAGCATTAGGTGGGAACAAATGAAAAGATGTCAATAAAAAAATGGCTTACCATAAATATAGCCCTCAAAAATTATTCTCTCAAATTTTAGGTGGAAATGTCTGCTATCCACTTGTAAAACGTTTAGGATTAATTATATAAAAGTTGCTTATTTTGCAATAGATGATCACTATAAAAATTGAGGTCATAAATTAATGTATACATTTTTAACTAGAAGCTTAAAAAAACACTGTTGAAATTTATTTCATGTGACATTTGTTATTATCATTTAGCAAATAAATCCGAAACTAATGATTTGGGAATGATCGTATTAACAAACAGTAATTAACTCAATATTATGCTAGTTTATTATTTGGAAAATTTACAGAACTTTAATAATGGTTCAATTGTCAATTACTGAAAAGTGCAATGTTTGGTGAGATTGCAATAATGAAGAACACATCTGACTCCATATTAGAGCTGTGCCTTTAACTTTAACCTTTGTCCTCTGTCACTTGCGCTTAGTCATCCTAGCTCTGAACCTTTTGCAAAATATGTTGCCTATAGCCTGAATTATTCAGGATAGCCTACTCTCAAAGCTATTACCTTTAAGGTATTACATTTTTAGACAAAAATTTACATAATAGAGAAAAACATTTGTTTTGTTGGAGGTTTACAGGAACATTGTGACCTGACCGTGACCTGACATATGTGGACAGCTACAAGAACAAAGGATTTCTGCACCAAGAAGTTTGCAACAATTAACCGCACTTCCACTCCTTCTCCCCTTTGTTGTAGAAAAGGAGCCTGCATTCTAACTGAAAGGAGATTCTTTTTTGAGACACTAGTCAACCATCTTCTCAATCTGCTGGCTTTTCCATTAAAAGTCGCTGATTCTTTGCCCCAGCGACTTTGTGTCCTGATTTATTGGCCTGTTTTGCAGTGAGCAGGATGCGCTTGAACTCAGTAACAAGATAACATACTCAGACCAGATTTTGACAGAGCAATAAAAGTGAATAAATTAGAAAATAATTGCTTGCATATAATTATGTGGGTTAGAGGGGATAAAAAGGAAAGGCAAGCACAGAAAAAGTAAAAGGAACATTCATGAAGATATTTTGTAGTTAATAGACCATAACATTCTTGTACCGATGTAGCAAATAATACCATGGCCAAATGTGAAAATTTCTAAAAATCATTTAAAATGCCTTTTCCATTTCAGTTACGTTCAAAATTTGTTATTCTTCAAATTCATATTCTAAATAGGTAGAATGATACAAATCTACATTTGTAACAGATTTGTTATGTATCGTATACATAGACAATTCATTTCAAAATTACACACAATAATATTTAATATTAAATAATCAGTTTACAATAAAGGAATGAAATATTTCACTAGCAATTTTTTATTTTATAAATTGTGCAAATAATATTACTGGCATTACTGTTAAAACATATTAGGAAAGATATTAATAAGGTTTTCCATGAATGATAGCCATCATTATTATTTTTTATGTCAATAGTTGTAGGAGCTTGACTCCATCCCAGGTTTTCAGATCTGTAATCTTACTTTCATCCTTACTTTGATGTACCATGTTCTAGGGAAAATAAAATAAATGATAAAAAACTTTCATCAGTCACTTACTAACTCACTAAATAACAGGCTTAGCATTCACACATATTTCTTAGTTACACACTGCACTGAACGTTACATAGGGGTTGATGGAAATGAATAATTGTTCTGAATCTAAGAGCTCATAAAAATGTAGAACTTTAAGGCATTTTTCATCATCAATCCTTCTAGCTCCTAAAAGCAATGCAGTACTTTTCAACTACTTAATGGAGTTGAAAGCATACTATATATCAGATATTGTGTTATGCAGTTGAGAGAGAGAAGGAGACAGAAGAAGTAGAACTGATTTGTCTACTTGCATAGGTCAGAGCTTGCCAGAGAAAAAGAACCAATAAGATATATATCTATCCTTAAAATCTCATTATAAAGAGATTTTATAAAGTTTCTCACACATAATTATGGTGGCAGTAAGTTCAAAATCAGCCTGGGGCAGACCTACAAGCTGGAATCTCAGACATAATTTGATATAGGCTTGACTCAGAGGTCTGGCAGGCTGGAAACACAGGATTTCTATATTGCAGTCCTGAGGAAGAATTTCTTCTTGGCCCATGAAACTCTAGTGTTTACTCTTAAGGGCCTTCAACTGATTAGGTGAGGCCTATCCACATTATGGAAGGTAATTTCTTTTTCTTAAAATCAACCAGTTGTTGATGATAATCACATTTACAAAATAATTTCACATTGACTTCTATATTAGTGTTTGACCAAACAACTGCGCACCATAGCTCAATCAGGTCGACACATAAAATAAACCATCGCTCCATCTCTGTGTTGTTTTCCTAGTTGGCAAACACAAACATGAAGAAATCATTGACATGAAAACCAATCTAACATATATGTTACCCATCAAATATTATAATCTAATCTATTATACAAGCTGTGTGTTACTCTACCAAGTGTTGAGAACTGAATCTTCATTCAACAAGAGAACAATAAAAGTAAATCCATTTATAGAAAGCTATATTTAATAAGATATATATCTTATCTCCATACCTTGCTTCTGAAGGTCAAAGTTTATGTTTGCCTGTGTACTTGATTGCTCTACCTGGATATCTAGGAGCCATCTCAGTCTAACCATACTCAGTGCCAAAGTCCTGAGTTCTTAGTCCAACCTAGCTTATCCCACAGTCTTCCTCATCTCTGCTGCTTCAGAGAGTTTGCTGGAATGCTCTGCCTGCACATATGTATAACTTACTCCCTAACATCTCTCAGTGTATACTTTGTTTTTCTTATAGCCATGTGACGTTCTTTACATTTTACCCAATTTTTTACTGTATTTTATTATTTTCCTACTAGAATATATAATCCATGGGGACAGTGACTGTAGACTTTTCATTATTATCTTCCTTAGCTAGAAAAGTGCCCACTTCAATTGCAGATTTCTTTAAAATAGTATGTTGACTTTTCGTAGTCCCCTTTCATTAAATTCCCCATAGTCTTGCAATCCATTTCACAGTCTACAGAGAATTGGGAAATTTGGCAAAGTACTCTGGTTGTGAAGTATAATTTGAAGCAGCAAAAGATGTTCTGAAATGATAAATCATCATATGCCTTTTTGTGAATAAACTAGCTATAAACTCAAATTTTACTATGCTATTTTCACTGTGCATGTCGGCTATCATTTTTGCTTCTGCATTCAGCTTTAGTTTTTGAGTTCAAAATATGTACCAAACAACATAAATTGACACCTGCTAGAAGCTTATCTATGTGCCTAGTTCTATAAAGGGCTACAGGACAATAGGGGCCATTTATACCAGCTTCCATGGTGGATACGTCAAGGCACAGTGCTTATCTCTTCAAAAGTGCCATTAACTGCTAATTTTTGAAGAGCAATCAGGCAATTACAAAGTAAAATTCCAAAGACAGGTTAAAAAAGTCTTATTTTTGAGGTATCAAAGATTCTGTTTTTGATGTGATCAGATTAAATCAAGTATTTCATTGGATATGTCAATGCAAAAATACATATGGTCATGTGTTTTAAAACATAGAACATATGAATTAATGACTTGAATCAATGAGTAATAATTTAGGAGGAAGCTATTAAGAAATAGTGGTCGACAATATTTATGTTGAATAAAGACTGCCAGTGTTGTTTTTATTTAATGTAACTAAGACGTGATGTACAAATACTAAAATTCCTGTATTTTGGGAAAAAAATGACTTCATATTTCTTTAGTTATATTCTACTTATATAAGTTTCAAGGTGAATTTAAAGCAAGAAGTATGACATATATAAAATAATTTACCATCAGTATACATTAATAACCTCAACTTAAAACTGTTAATGATTCTTAAAGCAACATTGTATTTTTCTAATATTGTACTTTACAATTTTGTACCAATATAATTGCCTGAAATTTCCTTCTTAATGTTGACTTTTTTGTGTGTGTGTCTTTTTAGGGCCACACCTGTGGCATATAGAAGTTCCCAGGCTAGGGGTCAAATTGGAGCTGCAGCTGCCAGCCTACACCACAGCCACAGCAACTCGGGATGGGATCTGAGCCACATCTGCGACTTACACCACAGCTCACAGCAACACTGGATCCTTAACCCACTGAGTAAGGCCAGGAATCGAACCCTAGACCTCATGGATCCTAGTTGGATTTGTAACCACTGAGTCATGATGGGAACTACCTGTTAAGACTTTTCCGGATGGTAAATTTCTAATACATATAGAAGCACTTAATACAAATTAAGCAAGTTGAAATATAGGAATTTATCTGCTGAAAATATCTATGTGTGGATATTGAGTTTTATTTATGACATACCAAGACATTCCATTATTGCTTTATTATAGCATTTTTTAAATGGACACAATACAAATGTTTACCAATAGAAGACTGATAAAAGAAACCCTGATAAATTCATACTAAATGGTGGTTTTAATATATATCTACAATTTCTTTGACATTCCTCTTTTTAAGAGATGAAGACTAATTCCCTCTTCCCTTTAAAGTGGAATGGATTTAGGGGCTCACTTCTAATGAACAGCATACCCCCAAAATGATAGTGAGTAACTGCTGATACTAGGTCAGCCTTTCATTACTAGATTAACTGCTCTGGAATAAGCCAGATGCTATGTAATGAGAACAATTAGGCAACTTTGAGTAGTAGCTTATGTAGTGAGAAACTAAGACTTTTTCCCAACAGGTCAGAGGGACTTAATGCTTCCTACCAACAAACATGGGAGGGAGCCATCTAGAGAGTAGATCCTCCAGCCCCGATCAAGCCTTCAGGTGTCCCAGCCTCAGCTGACATCCTGGTTATCATGTCTTGAGATTAATCAGGAGGCTGAGCTATATTAATCAAAGCCACCCATAGACCCCTAAACCTCCAGCCCTGCATAAGATAAGTAATACCTATTGTTTAGCTGACTAAGCTGTGGGAATGATTTGTTACAAAGCAATATTTAACTAATACATATTTACTATGCATGTATTTAGCAATGTATGTTAATACAATGGGGGTGTTATAGTAACAAATAGTCAAAATGTGAGAGTTTTGGATCCAAGAAGTGGAGTTATAGTTGGTAGGATTTGAGGATAATGTTAGCAAAAACTTGAAAAGCCTTGAAGAATATGATTTTTTTTTTTTTTTTGCCGCACCTGCAGCATATGGCAGTTCCTGGGCTGGGGATTGAATCTGAGCCACAGCTGTAATTTATGCCATTGATGTAGCAAAACCAAATTCTTAACCTGCTGCACCACAGCAGGAACTCCAAGCCTTGAAGAATATGTTTTAGAGTTGTGGACATTGCAGAATCTCCTAGCAAGGGGTTAAAAGAAAGTGAGGGAAATATTGTTGGAAACTGGAGGAAGGAGGTTCTTGTTCAGTTGTGAAAAAAACTAAGCAGCAATAGTTATGTAAAAAGTAGTAAATGCACCTCTTGGAGCAATCAGTTCAAGAACACAAGGTGCCAAATGCTCTTTATCTGTACAATTTCTTGGGATTATTTCTCAATAAGAAACTGTGAGAAATGAGTTAGAAAAGGGTAAGCTTGATTACTGACTGCTTTAACAGAGGAGACTTCCCCAAGCTCAATGTTTCTCCGCTGCTACACAAATCTACTCTATGTGCAGCATCTCTGAGGCCCTCCGTGTCACTACGCTGGAACTTTAGGGGAAACGGGTGACAAAGAAGTTTAAATGGGGCCCAGAAGGGTGTTTAAAACACCTCTGTTGTCTATTTCATTGAATGTAAAGGTTATTGAGCTATTGTCTTCAAGCTTTTCCTTCCCATCCATTAGGTGAAAGAAGGATTTCTCCCAGTTTAGGGACAGTCACATGCAAGCATGCAAAGAGGTCCCCAGACTCTCAGAAGAAACAGAGGAATTGTGATTTGAAGGGTGCAACTGCTGCTGAAACTGGGAAGACATTTTCCGGTAGAAGAGCACCACCTGCCCGATATAGCCGCAGAGTATTTTTCAAAAGTCACCTATTACCCTGCCTAATTGAGTCTGATTTCCTGACTCTTGGAGCCCAATCAGTGGGGAGTCAACTGGGATTCAAGAACTAACAAGAGAAAAGACCAATAGTCCTTGGGAAACAGAAATTCTATATTCAAGAGCACAGCCAACCTGGACTAACATCAGCTCAGTTTTACTTGAAAAAGTGGCAGTTTCATCTTTAGGGGAAGCTTTATTCCTCACTCTACCTCCAAAGCCAAATCATTAGCTCTGTGAGGTTCTTGATTTACAGAGATTCTGCTAAGTCTCTGGGCTTCGTTGACTGATGGCTTGATCAAGGTAAAAGCTGCTGTTGTCACTGGAGTGGTAGTAACAATCCAGCTCCAGTGAGAGCTCTAGAAGACCAACAGTTCTAGGAGCGACTTGGCACAATGGGATCAATTAACAGTCATTTTCCTTGCCTTAGAAAATACTTCGAAGGACCTGTCAGGTTATATTACTAACATTTGAGCTGTGGGTGATGTCACAGGGTCTGCCACTGGGAAGTCCACAGACCAGCAGTTTCAAATGCCCTTCTTTGGGGTCAAGACCAGGACTGTGGCTGAGCAGCTGGGTGCTCACAGGGATGCTTACATGTGGATAAAGTGGAGACCAACCAGAACCAAGTTGCTGATCAAACTTGTGCTCCCCATTTGGCTACAATTGCTTATTGAATCTACACTGGACATGGCAACACATCATGCTCACGGACAGGGAATGAAGTAAAGGATCCTATATTTCTGAAGCAAAGTCATCACTAACTGCCAGATTTGTGACTCCTGCAAAAGAGTGGTCCATACTTCTTGCTGCGAAAGAGGCCACATCAAATGGGTCATCATCTTCACCCTCTTCTCTTGAGAGTGACTATGTTAGATCAAATCAAGTTTAACAACATGTTCTAAACTGAAATTACCTGTGCACCTTTGGGTTATATGTTTGTATAGAGACTGAGTGGCCATGAACTGTTTCCACTGGGGATGGGGGTTGTTTGTTGCTCACTTTATGTCCCTTCTAATTACTGACAATACATCAAAGATCAGCCCATAGCCAAACATTCTTCCTTTGGTCATAATGAATACAGACAGGCCTCAGGTTATATCTTAATTGTCTGAACTTGGACCTTTTGGTACCCCTACAATTTATTATGGCAGCTGAGACCCTGGGAGCAGGGGAAGGGGTGTGTTTGAGGTCAGTGCCACTGCTTGCAGTCCTGTTGATATCAGCTTTAATTATCTTTGGAATGAGATCAGGTGGTCCCAGCCTCTATGTGCTACTCATATTGAGGCATTATAATTATTCTTCCTATATTGCCAATATGTTTAGTAAGTGTAATTGTGTGTGTGCTGTTTTTACTTAGATGTTGATAGAGTCCGCTCCTTATTCTTGGATTTCAAAAATGCACAATATTTATGATATAGCTTTAGGATATTTTCTCCTATATCAATGACCTCTTTCACCTCCAAATTTAGATGTCTAAGTATTCTTCTATAAAAATGTGTGACTGTTTTTCAGTACTCTCTGCCTGACCTCTTTTGATGGATCTCTTATTCCATTTTTACATTTATAATGACTTCTTTCATTATTTTCTTCTTTGTCCTATACTTTTGCTTAGAGGAGGAGAGCCTCAAATTTGAACTCAATGATTCTGTAACATTACTTTGTCTCTGTAGTGCTTTTGGCCCAAATTTAAATTTACTGTTGTATTTTGATTTTTCTAACATATTATATAGTGCATAGAGTTTCCAAGATAGCAAATATCAATATATCTTAAATATTTTGCAGTAACTATTACTGTTTTTACCATTAATAAAACCCCTTTACTTCTACTTCATATTAGACATTCTTCCCATGTGTATCTTTCCTCCCAGTAAATGAATTCATACTACTGATGTTCTCTTGTTTTTGCAATACACCTTTACTTGATGCCTACTATAAGGTAAAAGCAAAGGTTTTTAAAGTTCTATTTATTATCTTTTACAGTACAGGCTTTCTCTGAAATGAGAATCCTGGCTTCACCTTAATTTACTGTTATACTATATATATATTTTGTGTGTGTGTGTGTGTGTGTGGCCTGAAATCAATGTATTTCTCATTCTAGAGTGAAAGACGAACACTTCCAGTGTGGTATTTGTTTGTGAACAATTCTCATGGAGCCATGATTGATACCTACAGAGTACAGATACTACCATTTAGGTCTCAGATTTGACCCACTCTTTCTGGGAAAACCTCACTGACCCACTTACATTGAGACACATGCCCTGATTATGCATTTCTGAACACTGCATTTGTTACCAAGTCTAAGCTCATTCTGCTCACTGCAGAACAGGCCAACAAATTGGCAGACAAGTTGTTGAGGCAAGGAGTAGTGACTTTATTCAGAAAGACGGCAGACTGAGAATATGGTGGTCCAGTGTCCCAAAGAACTCCATCTTACCCAAGTTAGAATTCTGGTTTCTTTTATACTAAAAGAGGGACAGGGTGTGATTTGTTGTTGCTCATTTCTTGGTGTTGATATGCTTTGTTCTTACAGCTGTCCGCTAGGTCAGGTCATGGTGTTCCTGTAAACCCCCAACAGGATAAACAATATTCTCTGTTCTGCAACTTTTTATCTCTATGCAAATGAGAAAGTGTACTCTTAAATGTCAGAGACTTGAGAATGGGCTGTGTTGTATATTTCAAGCTATAGGCAACATTCTTTTATAAAAGGTTCAGAGCCAGCATGACTAAGTACAGGCACAAAGTGTAAAGTAAAAGAAACCGGTCAGACATAAAATCAGATCTGTTCTTCCCATTTATATATTGGCATAATCGGAGCCTTCCTGAGTTTATTCGTAATTGTTTGATTACTATCATTCTATACTGTGAATTATGCTGAAATTTCATGAAAATGCTTGCTTTATTCAGCATTCTGTCCCCCATACTTAGTGCATTGACTAGAGTATATAGTGAGCTCTTTTAGTACACACTGTGAAAATAGTTGTAAATGATTGGAATTGAATGGAATGTGTTTGATGTAGCATCTGAGACAGTCTTAGTTAAGGAAATCTGAGAAGAGGAATTTTATTTCTGTTCATTGTCTTCTCTGTGTCTAGTAAGGGTGCTTAAATGAGAACCAGATTTCCCCAAGAAGTTCTGTTCAATCTGACCTTTAGATAGGAAGAATGAAATAAACTCCAAAGTGATGCTCCTTCCTGTTTTTGGTAGAATTAAATAAACTCTAAAGTGGTGTTCCTACCTGCTCACCTTCAGCCACACTCCACTCTCCCCAAAGATGGGTTAGTGAGGTGGCAGCATGGCCTTTTCTACTAGAATATTGGGGGGGTAGTTGTTACTGTTGTTTTTGCTTAACTCCTTTGTGTCTTCCTCCATCAAAGTAACCAACAGGACTAAAGTCCTTCCACATCCTGCATCTTTTCTTAGTACTCACATTTATCCAATGCAACTAATTTTATGAATGCATAGACTCCATGACATTTTCTATTTTACAAAAAATACAATAATAATTACATGTACACATCCTTACATTGCTTTTCTCATTTAAAAAATACATTGCATTTGTGAAATCTATCCCTTTTCACTCTTGCATCTTTCCTATGCTCATTTTTCTAAAGACCTAGCTAAATAGAGCCAAGAGGAATTAACTTATACTGCTAATATCCCACTCCTCTCCTTGTCCCTAAAGCAAAAATGCAATAGGGAAGAACAATAAATATTAATAAAATATAAACTAAATGTTTCTATTGTGCCCTAAAGATGTTTGGTCAATGCTAATATTATATTCCTTTTTATTCTAAATTTATTATCTAGTTAAACAAAACTTTTACATATTTTATTCTGAAATATTTTTGACAGTTCTCCAATACATGCTGTCCATATGAAATTGAAATCATTAATTTAAAATATGAGACACTAAGTAGAATAGTATCAATATTTGTTACTACTAATTTTATTCTTATTGTTGAATACTTTAAATACACTAAATCTTCCTTTCTAAAATTATGGTATAGATTTTTACTTCTTCAGGACTTCTGTTAAGATTCAGGACTTTTTAAAAGTCCAGGAGCTTTACTATTGAATTTAAATCTGAACATTTTAAGGACTCTTTGTAATGGGAACATTTTTGCATTTTATGCAAGTTGATCATTTTCAATGCAAAAGTTATAATGTGTGCATATCCATCTATATTGTTTAGTTGACTAGGCAAATGCTAACAATTAGTCTGATTTTTGGTGTAATTACCCAGAAAATGGATTTCTCCAGAGGCAAATATACTTAGCAAAAATTAATAATTATATTTATTTCAAAAAGTTTTTAAAAGCCACTTATTTTACTCTCACATCTTATTTTATTCATCAAAATTTCCTAACCAATCATAAATAATTATGCTACAAGGAACTCTGCTTTTCCCTCATTTACACCAAAATTGATATTTGAATTCTGGTATTTGTCAAGTGTAGGCTTATTTAAAAAATAATTTCTGCCTTCTTCCATGGGCTGATGTGCACTTGCCTGTCCCTCTAATTTTGTCTTGACAAAGAAGTGCTTTGGACAGAGATATGGTGCAATTCAAGCAGAGGCTTTAAATAGGATAGTTTTGCCTTGTCTTTTAGCAAACTTGTAAGTAAGAATCCACTGCCCCTTCAAGCTGGGCCTGTGGTGAAGTCATGAGTGGTAGACCAGAACTGAGAGAAACAAACCCTGTGAGGTATAGATATCCCAGTATATTTCATATACATATCCCAAATATGGCTACATATATATACATACATATATATATATATATATATATATCCTATATACAAGATATCCTATGAATATCATGGGTATATGTCTATTCATATATACCTAAATGAATTTATATATACTTATATATATTCTATATATAAGATATATATACCTATACCTATGTATAATAGAGGTATATAATATATATGTACCTATATGAATTCATATAGATATAGGCCTATACCTATATATAATGCAGAAATATAATATATATACCTATATATTCATATATATCCTATATAAGGTATATAATATATAACGCACCTATATGAATTCATACATATATGCCTATACCTATATATAAATATAATATATACCTATATAAATTCATATATATCCTATATATCCTATATAAGGTATATAATATATATGTACCTATATGAATTCATATAGATATATGCCTATAACTATATATAATGCAGAAATATCCATTCTTTTTCAGATTCTTTCCCCATATAGGCTGTCACAGAATATTGAATAACTATATAGTAGGTTTTCCTATTTTTTAATAATACATGTTAGGTTTTGATATAGAATTATTCAAATCAATGGAAATGAAATGTTTCTGTGTATAGTTAAGCAACATATTTTAAAGATTAGCTTGATCTCAGCTGTGAAAACATAATTTATAAGTTAACATTCATTTATCTGGTAATTAGTGCATTGAAGATTCATACTTCTTTTACAATCTGGTAATCTTTGCTGGCCTAGGGCATTATCTGTTTCACTAGTTCTTAAATTTCTTTTCATAGATTCACATGCAATAAATTATATAAATATGACTTAATCAGTCTCATCTGTACCTGTGGCTATATAATCTTTCTGATTTCTAACATGATGTTCTTTTCTATTAACTTTAGCTTTAAAATTTAGTTCACCCTCCCCCAGTTAATTTTGTATTATGTTAAGTTTGTGAATGTAAGATATATGGAATATTATTTAATTTTTCAAAATCATTCTCACCTTTGCTATCCCTGTAAGAGAACGATAGTTCTCTTTGGTGAATCTCAGGGCCTCTGGTTAAGTAATGCATAAATCACTGGCCACATGTTATTTGTTTGGCAAATAACATCTGCACGGAAAAGTGTAAGCAAATACTTTAAATAAAGTTGTGTGGTTGTTGCTTCTCCCTGGGCTGTGAAATGGGCACTCTCCATGTAGTTACTGATAACTTACCCTGAATCCCCAGCCTCAGTCCAGGTAGCCTGGAGAAGAGCTGCAGCCAGCCAGCCAATGCAGCCATCCCAGTGCTATGACATCAACAAGGAAGAAATCTTGGATGTTGTAAGCCTCTAAGATTTTAGTCTTACTTGTTAGTGCAGTAAAGCTGGCTAATACAAGATGAAGATTTATCCCAATTACCTTTAGTCAATCTTGAATGTAAAGGCTTTTAAAATATTTACAAGTGATCTGTGGTCAGTTTTGTTATTAATTCTACTCCCTTTTATTGACCTTCTTGAAGATTGTGATTTCAAAAGTATTTCCATTTTGAATTCAGGTCATTATGTATGACTGCGTTTCTTACATTAAAGCAGTTCAAATTATTACATTATAGTTTTACAATTAATTTCTAAGTTTATTAAATTCATGACCATGGTTGTAGCCTTTGAAATATTCACTTTTTAAAAAACTTTTAGACTTCCCTTACAGCCAAGTACATGATCAATTTTGTAAGTATTCCTTGACACTGATAAAATATGCATGTATTTAATATTCATAGAATGCAAAATCAGATATTTATGTTTGAGCGGAGTTTATTAGAGTATTTAATCCCTATATGTTCTCATTTATTTATTTCTACTAGATCTTTCTAGTTCTGAAAAAGATATATTCCATTCCCTGGGTGTAATTCTATTTTTATCAAGTTCCCTTGCATTTCTAATGATTAGGCTTTATGTTTGGAATGCTAAATGCTCTGATGTTTATAGTTTTATGAGGAATATGCCCTCTAAGAAGACCGTCTTTTATCATTACACAAAATAACTTTTTTTCTTATTTAAGAGCTTTTATTATATTATTATTATTATTTTGTCTTTTGTCTTTTTTTTTTTTAGGGCTGCACCCACGGCATATGGAGGTTCCTAGGCTAGGGGTTGAATCAGAGCTATAGCTGCCAGCCTACACCACAGCCACAACAACACGGGATCCGAGCTACATCTGCAACCCACAACACAGCTCATGGCAAGGCTGAATCCTTAACCCACTGAGCGAGGCCAGGGATGGAACCCAAGTCTTCAAGGATGCTAGTCAGTTTTGTTAACCACTGAGCCATGACGGGAACTCCCCAAGAGCTTTTACTAATAAAAGAATATTTGCATTTCCCCTTGCTCCAGCTCACGTGTCCTTCCTGTTTTTTTCTCAAATGATATTGCGCTATTTGTAGTAGGTACTTTTGGGGTCTTTTGCGATGTGAATATTCTATGCCACAAATATTTCTTAGCCTTGATGCTCTAAAATCCCAAACATAATATCAATGCATTAATTGTACATAAAATGTCATCAGTAACTACCTTTTCCTCTCTTTTCATTTTCTCTCCTCTTAAAATACCTATTTTGAGTCACTCTGAGTTGTTTAGAGCATTTTTCTGAACTATTCTTCTCAGATGCCAAAACTAAAGTCCTTAGTTTTACTTTCAACTGACAAGTAAATGATAAGTTATCTACCAATAAGATTTTCTAGTTCTTTTTGTCCAGTATACTACTGAACTAATGTAAGTTAGTTAATGTAATGTAGTAACTAATGTAACTACACATATTTGATATACGTCTTTGAAATATAAATTGTTCCATCTAATTGGAAGTGTCTGATATTTTTAAAAATGCTTGAAAGTGAAACTCATGAGAGATGGCTACTCTACTTCATGCTTCCACCAACTCGTGCACACACACACAGACACACACACATAGAGATGCACACAAAATACACTCATCCTTTCTTTTTCCCCCAGCATATGCCTGCTTAGCTAATATCTAGTTTTCTAGCTCTTCTAGAATCTACGCTGAACCAAGTTGCTGTCAATGGAACATGGTTGGAAAGTTGTGCAACCTCCATTTTACAGGTGGATAAACAAAATAACTGCCCATGCTTTTTTCTTTTGTCTTCCCACAAACTGCTATGGGGATATGGGGATAGGGTGGCAGTCACGCTGAGGGACACAACTTCCTTGAGGGTGGTATTAACGACAACCGGGGAGAGACTAGCTTCCTGATTTATCTCAGGGAAACAGAATTCCCCTTCCATATTGCAGTAGTCAGACTGGTATACAGGAAAGGAGTAAACCCCTGTGTTATTTAACCTCTCTACTTTGCTGCAGGGTCGGGGAGAGGTGGGGGTTCTTCTTCCCACCAGTTCTTAGAGTGTGGTTCATGAACCACTGAGGGTCCCAAAGATACTTTCAGGGCATTCCTGACAACAAATCCCTTTCAAAGTAATACTAAATTGACAGTTTTCCTGAACAATGGTGTTTAAGTGTGTGGGCACAAAAGTGTGCAAGTCTCCATCTTATTGTTCACTGCCATGCACTCATAAGAAGAAAAAAAGCCATTTTTGCTTAAAAATGTCCTTGAGGAAACAGTTATAATTGTTAATACTATTAAACTTTGACCTTTGTGAATGTCTTTTTAATATTCCTGTGTAGACATAGGAACTATTCATGAAGTATTTCCACTACATACTGATGTAGTTGTCACTCACAGCAAAAAACACCCTACAGTTGTGTGAGCTGTCAGCTGAACTACCAGCTTTTTTCATGGCAAATCATTTTCAGTTGAAAGAATGACTGAAAGACAAACACAGTTATACAAACATGACTATTTAGCCAAAGGAAAACATCTGACAGTATTTACTGATGATGCTAAAATTTGAGCTTTCAGGGTAAAATTAGAATTTTGGAAAATTTGTGACCCCAGTGAGAGCTGGCAGCTTCACAGTACTCAAAGGCATTTCAGAAATAAATGGATTTGTGTGTGAATGTGTGTGTGTGTGTGTGTGTGTGAGTGTGTGTGTTGTGAGTATGTAATAAAATGGCTAACTATTTGGAAGATTTAGAGTTAGGTAGTATTTTCCAAATGCATGATATTACAAATCTCTGCATGGATAAAAGAGCTGATCAAAGTGCAAGAGATGGATGTTAATATAATAAAGTATAAAAAGGTAACTGACATAGATTCTACGTAACAACTAGCCTTTCAGAAATTGTCACTTGTTAAATTTTAGAGTAATGACAAAAAAAATAATAATATCAACTGGAGTTCCCATTGTGGCTCAGCAGGTTAAGAAAGTGACCAGTATCCATGAGGATGCAGGTTGGATCCCTGGCCTCCCTCAGTGGGTTAAGGATCCAGTGCTGCTGTACCTGCGGTGTAGGTCGCAAATGTGCCTCTGATTCAGATCCTGAGTTTCCGTAGCTGTGGTGTAGGCAGCAGCTGCAGCTCTGATTTGACCCCTAACCAGGGAACTTCCATATGCCACAGATGCAGCCTTAAAGAGAAAAAAAGAATATCAACAATTATCTGAGAAGGTGAAATAGCCCTCACTTTTGTAAATACATATCTATGTGAAGTCAGATATTTTTCATTTGCTTTAACCAAAATAATGAATCACAACAAATTCAATGCAGAAGCAGACATGAAATCAGTTCCCTTCTGATAAACCAGACATTAAAGAAACTTGCAAAAATATGAGACCACATCCCTCCGGTCAGTAATGTATTTGTTTAGAAAAAATATAGATTATTTTTCTTTAAAATATGTTATATATCAATAGGGTAATATAAAATTATTTTATTTTTTAAATTAATATACACATTATTTTTGAAATTCTTCATTTTAATTTCTCATACAAAATTTATCAATAGATATAAAGCACATTAAAAAAACTTCTTATGGATCATCAGTGGTATATAAGAGTGGAAAGGGTTGGTAGGTCTCTGGGCTCAGTGAGTTAAGGATCTGGCAGTGTCACTGCTGTGGCTCTAATTACTGCTGTGGCCTGGGAAAGCATGCCACAGGAGTGGCCAAAAAAAATTTAGAAAAAAAAGGGGAAAGTTTGATAAAACCCATATGTTTGAGATTATTGATATAATATTTACCAAAGTACCTTTTCCAGGATATGTCTAAACATGTTACATTTTGCATCAATATTTAGGTAAATTAGTGAGCTTATCCAAAATGGACACCTAAATCTGTAAGGGATTATTTTTCCTTCTATAAATTGCCACTGTCTCATGCCTGGCCTTTTTCCCTTGCAGAACTCATCTTATCTCTCATTAATTACATTTTTTGTTTGGTTGTTATTTTACTTTTGATGATTTGACCTATGTGTTTTAACTGTGCTGCATTTCAATAACTTTTTATTCAGTTGCCATGCTCTCAGTATACTGATTTATTTTAAAATTAGAAAACTAATGATTTGAGTTGCAGAGCATATACTTATGTTCTAAAGAAATATTCTTATGTGCTCTTTTGATTTAGTGGATCCCTTGGTTGCTTTTTCTTTTATTTATTTATTTATTTTTTTTGTCTTTTTGTTGTTGTTGTTGCTATTTCTTGGGCTGCTCCCGCGGCATATGGAGGTTCCCAGGCTAGGGGTCGAATCGGAGCTGTAGCCACCGGCCTATGCCAGAGCCACAGCAACGCGGGATCCGAGCCGCGTCTGCAACCTACACCACAGCTCACGGCAACGCCGGATCGTTAACCCGCTGAGCAAGGGGAGGGACCGAACCCGCAACCTCATGGTTCCTAGTCGGATTCGTTAACCACTGCGCCACGACGGGAATTCCGGTTGCTTTTTCTAATTCCTGTCTGCTCACAAATTTCCCCAGGGTTTTCCTAGTCTCCCTGTGCTTCATGTTCCTGGTTCGTGGGTTTTCCTAGGCCACTATTTTGCCTACCCTCAGCTCAATACTTTCCAGGAGTTTTGTGCATCATGGTGGTATTCCACTGGGAGGCAGTGTTAGAAGTTCAGCTTCTGTGGGACAATGATGTACAAGCCACATTCATTGCGTGTTACAGAAGAAATCTCCACTCCCAGGTGTTCTAATTTTTCTCTGAACTCACCCCCACCTTCAGATATTGTGAAATACACAGCCCAGAGAATTTCGGGGACTTAAAAATCACCACAGGATTTGCTAAGACCACAATTTACATCAAAGGAAGGAGCTACACTTTCTTCCCACAGACAAGCTCAGCTTTCTGGGAACCATGAAATTGTGGTCCTCATCTTGGTCTTGATTATTGTGGGCTCAGGAAAATACTGTTAAAAGAGATCAAGGTCTTGTTTTATTTTTCTTTCTTCTTCTTTTTTTTCTTTTTTCTTTTTAGGGCCACCCCTGAAGCGTATGGAAGTTCCCAGGCTAGGGGTTAAATCAGAGTTGTAGCCACCAGAGTACACCACAGCCACAGCAACACAGGATCTGAGATGCATCTTCAACCTCCATTAGAGCTCAGGGCAACACCATCTCCTTAACCCACTGAGCAAGGCCAGGGATCGAACCTGCATCTTCATGGATACTAGTTGGGTTCATTACTGATAAGCTACAACAGGAACTCCCAGGTCTTGTTTTATACTTGCACCTGCTGGGATTCCTGAAAAGTTTGGGGATTTGCATTTTCACTGCAGGCTTTGCCTGCTTCCGAGTCTTAGTCACTGCTTTTTCTTAGGAGAACTCTGTGTCCGCATCTCTTATCCATAGTGCTGAAATTCCCAGAAGTCTGAAAACTAAGTCTTTAACAGCAGAACCTGACTTAGTGAGAATATGCGCAGGTCCCAGTGTAGAACTGTGTATATGTTTGAGAACAGAGCAATGTCCTGATCTCCTTCACCATGGCTTTAAGTAATGGAAATTCCGTGCGCCATGCTGCATTTGTAAAAATGGAAAATGTCTAAATTTTCAAACACATCTGACCTCATTTTATGTTGTGATTCTGTACTTGAGTCTCTAACTTCGGTTGTTCTTTATGAGGTTTTACTCTGCTATGACTTTACTACTTTTAATACCCTTCTCAGCCACATTTGATTGGCAAGTACATGCCCTGCTTGACGTAAGAATAAGTTTTAAATGGCCTTTTTTAGTCAAAGCATTCATTTGTAATTTTACTGCTTGCTCCTTAGATCCTTAGAGTTGAGAAACATTTTTCTTTTCCTTTCTCTTTTTTTTTCTTTTTTGGCACACCCGTGGCACGTAGAAGTTCCCCGGGCTATAGCAGTGACCCAAACCATAGCAGTTTTTCCTTTCATGCCTCTAAGTCCCTGACAACCTGGACTTCCACATTATGCACCATTCCTGCTGTAAAGATAAACAGAAACCTCAATTCAGTAGAGTCCAGAGGCCAGCAGGGGGGAGTGCTCACTCCCTGTGACAATAGCAGGGTCCAGCATGAACTCTTCTTTCCTGGTGAGGATTTGGCCGATGAAAAGCCATTAACTATTTTCATGGCAGGGAAACTAGGGGATGCTGAGGGGGTGATTACACACTCTGGTCAGTTCACAACGTATTGTCCTGAAGTAGTCCTATGGCTCTATTAAAGCTAAAGGAGCAGAGAAAAACAATGCAATATTTACCCAGAAATGGGACAACCAGAAATATTAGATGAAAAACAGTAAGGAGTACCTCAGAGTATAAGCCAAATATATCCTACAGATTCTGAAATTCAGAAAATTGACTAGGAAAGACTTTTACATATTTAACTCATACGAGTATTTGTGAATTGAAAACATACACAATCAGCATAATTATTTAGTTAAGCACCAACTAAAACTCATATTTTGAAATAGATATGTGTTAAATAATTTGTAGAAACTATGATAATGATAATATAAATTATTACCATTATTACCCTCATTTTGAGTTACTAGATAAAATGCTTTACTCACAACGAAACTTGTTTAGACACCAATGCGATTTTTTTTTTATTGATATAATTTCTGCTAATGACATGGCTGGATGCTGTGCAACATCTGTTGTTTACAAGCTTCAACTATCCATTGGGTCACTTGTAAATTTTCACACAGATTATAAACTGCGTCACTAAGATTTAGGAGAATAAACAATTTAACAGAACAAGTTAATATTACTTTAATTACAAAATTATATTATTCATTACCTCGGTTACAGCTTAAATAATTTACCTTCTCAAGAAAACTTGCATTAAAGCAACTATTGCGGCTACTGCATTAGATCTCCAGCTGAATAATTAAACAAAAGTCCCAAGTTTCAACTTGCTGCCTATTAAATCAATCAACTGAAGTATTTTTATTGTTCTTATAACATGAATTTCCTTATTTTAAAAAAACACACATTTTTACTATTTGCTGAAAATTTTTTTTCTTTGATTCTTAACACTTTTTTCCAGCTCTTCTCACATCAGTTATTGCTAGTTTCCTCCTGAATGGTTTATGGATAATGCAATCTACCAATGTCAAAATTAGTTTCTAGAAATGGCGTAAGATACAAGTACAAATTCTTGTAGAGTCAGTAATCTGGCAAAGCACATATTTTCTTAGTCTAAGGATACGCTTATATTTTTCTTAGAAATCTGTGAGGATATGAATATAGTCAATATAATAAACATATAATCACATTCTATTATCTTCAATTTATAGCAAGAACATTGAACTAACAACTTTATTTTTAAATAGATTGCATAGTAATTTAGAACTACTACTAATAGGAACACTTCCATTGTTTTCTAAAAATGAATTCGATTTATTTCTAAAAGTAACCACATTGGAGTTCCTTTTATGGCTCAGTGGTTAATGAACCTGAGTAGAATCCATGAGGATGTGGGTTTGATCCCTGGCCTTGCTCAGTGGGTCAGAGATCCAGCGTTGCCTTGAACTGGGGTGTAGGTTGCAGATGCAGCTGAGATCCTACATGGTGTGGCATAGGCAGCAGCTGTAGCTCCAATTCAACCCCTAGCCTGGGAAGTTCCATATGCTGTGGTGCAGCTGTAAAAAGACAAACAAACAAAAAAACAAAGAAAAAGACAAACAAACAAAAAATAAAGAGGAAGGATGGTTACAAAAAAGAAAAACAAGGAGAAAGGATACAAATTGCAGACGGAGTGTTTACAGAAATTAACACCTGCAGTGACTTTCAGTATAGATTACATTTTCTGAATTTTAGCCAAAATACAAAATAATTTTAAACAATAGTTCAGGTAGGAAATAGTGTGTAAATATTTACATTTTTCATAATGATGTTTGGGCAGAATGATCACAGAATGATTAGTTCTTACAAGAGTCCTGTCAAGAAATCACATTAGAGTTACTTGAAATATACTGGCCTATTACAATGATTTAGTCCCTAGGTGACAATTCAATAATGTTAACATAAATAAGTGTTTCTAAGTTGATTTTAGGAAGAACATATTTAGTAGTAGAATGTAAGATATAGTTGGCATTTGATAACCTATGGAGAGTGAGGAAAAGAGAGAAATAAATATTCCCAGATATCAAGCATAAACATCTAGCTTCAATTTACATCAAAAAGAAGACTGTTATAGAATTTAGGGTAAGGAGTTATGGGGAAATAATTATTTTATAATTATTCTTAAAAATAAATTGGCACTAAGGAAGCTATTTTAACTCTTGAAGCACTACAAAATCTGAATGATTTAAGAGGTTTTAAGTGTTTGCTGAAGAGTTTATAATTTTGTAAATGACTACATAATTTACATAATCAATCACTAAATTCCACTGTCTTGACAACATACATAATTGAAACTGTAAAAGTATATTCAGTGCATATTAGTTAAAATCATTACCTGATGCAATGAAATATGTCACCCTGTTTTCAAATATTTGTTATTCAAACCCAGAGTCTGAAGGCAAAAGGGAGGGGTTAGCCAAACAGAAAACACTGAATGAAAGAACACATCATTAGAAGTTCCCTTGTGGCAGAGTGGGTTAAGTTCTGGTGTTGTCACTGCCATGGCTCAGGTTGAATCCCTGATTTGTGAACTTCCTTGTGCCATGGGTGAAGTCAAAATAAATAAATAAATAAATAAATAAATAACATATTATTATGAGATGTCCTAAAATAAATACAGATGATAAATGAGAATGAAAATCTGAAATGAGAGTGAATATTTTGGTCCAGAATGATAGTACGATTAAGAAATGTAATGCCAGGGCAATCTGTTGTTCATGCATCTTTTTCACAGGGGTGACATAAAATGAAGTGCACGTGCGCATGCAAACGTACACACACACACACACACACACACACACACACACACACACTGCTAACTCTTGCCGAAGTTCCTTCTGGAATGTTACCCACCAGGTGGTCTAGGGGTATAATGAGCTGAGAAACTCCAAAATTGGCCATTATCTGATATATCCTCTTTTATATCAAGGCTTCATGCAAATTCTTCCTTCTACTTCATAGCATATTCACATCATATGTAAAATTATATTTTAGACAGTTAATTACTTGATCATCTTGCTCTTTCTGCTCTCTCTCTCTCTCTGTTGTTCACCAGATTTGTGGGTTGGCTTCTACCTCATAACTTATGAAACTACTTATTCTTCAGCCTGGGGTATATTATGTCCAGATCTAAGCACAACTCGTAATCTTCTTTTATTAAAATTTCTGCTCAGATTTCATCTGCCCAGAGAGTACTTCCCCCCAGTCTGTCCTATATAATTTAACCACCTCTTTCTCTCAGTATTTTCAATTTCCCATGCCCTGTTTTCCTTCACAGCACTTCTCACCACCAGATAAATATTTGTTCATTAGCTTGTCAACTGTTTGCCTCTCCAGACGCAAACTGTATGAGGGCAAAGACTTTGTTTTGTTCAGTGCTGTATTCCTAATGCTTACAGCACAGATGATCAATAGATGATTGATAACATATATTGAATTAATGATTAATTCATATCCTTTACCTTGCATCTTTTCATACACTCAGTGTTCTCCAACAAATTCTTTGGCTCTGTGTGTGTCAATTTGATAAGTGAAGATGTAGATAAGAAAAGGAAAATAAGTTTGAAAAAATTAGTCAATACCTGACTGTGATAAAACTTTAATCTTATTTCAAAAACTCTTGATCGTTTGCAGAAAAATAAGGTTTTAATTAATGAGTAACACGGTAGAATCTTTAAACTTTACTTTTGATGTGCATAATCTTTGGGAGATGAATAATTAATTACTTTACAAAGGGACATATTGGCTTCTAACTATACAAATCTCATGCATCTCATGGGTGATGGGAACACAGGTGAACAGTGTCAGGTACATAATAGTCATTGATAAATCATTGCTGGAAAGGTGAATGAATGAATAGATGAATTGACTAATTTAGTCATGGTTGTTATCACTGTGTCTAGAATTCTTCCATTCCTGCGTTCAGTTCATCAATAATTGTTTCTCCTTTCTACTGAACTCACACCCTCTCTGTACCTGGACTCCTCACCCCTTTACAATTATCAAATCAATAGATTAAAAACTGAAGTTCAAAGACTATAGCAATCACACATCTAATTAAAGTAGAAAGCTAATATAATTAAACTGGAAAAATTTTTTTAGAGCCATACCCATGGCATATGGAAGTTCCCAGGCTAGGGGTCAAACCAGAGCCAACAGCTGCCAGCCTATGCCACAGCCACAGCAACGTCACATCCAAGCCATGTCTGTGACCTACACCACAGCTCAGGGCAATGCTGGATCCTTAACAATTGATTGAGTCCAGGGATCGAATCCATGTCCTCATGGATACTAGTCAGGTACATTACTGCTGAGCCACAATGGGAACTCCTAAACTGGAAATTTCTTAAGGTAGCTATTGTAATCTATTCAGTTGATAAAAAGGAAATAACTTGGACTGATTATTGAGCATGTCTGGGGACATCCTTTTCAAAAGTGCAGGGCAGAGTTCCCTGGTGGCCCAGTGGGTTAAGGCTCTGGCATTGTCACTGCAGGGGTTTGGGTTGCTACTATAGCACGGGTTCTGTCTGTGGCCATGGAACTTCCATATGTTATGGGCATGGCCAAAATAAAAGTGCAGGGCTTTTTCAAGTCACATCAGGACGTACATATAACCTGGTTTAGTGAACTTGAAAGACTGTATGGTAGGGGTATTACTTCTGTTTGGGGGACTCTAAAGAACTACAATAATTTCTAGAGACATGAAAAACAGTGATAGATTTAATTCATCTAAGGAAGAAACAACTCTAAAAGGCAGCCTTTAAGCATTACAATATTTACACTTGAGGCACTTCTAGCCTAATCCTGTAAGAATTATATGCTTTTCAGTAAAACACTTCATGGCAAGAGCCAGATAAAATATTTAGCCTCTCTAAGTATCCTCCTCTGGAATAGTCAAGTCATCTCGAAATCTTGTCAGGTCATTAAGAACTATCTAAAGTCACTGGAGATTTTTCCCAGGGCTATTTACTGACTCTATTCAACAGTGTACCATTCCAGTTACAATTAGAAAAACTTTATTGTGTGAGAAATGATACTTTCCAACAAAAGTACAGCCAGAAAACATAAAGGAAAATGTAAATAAAAAGCTCCAGAGACAGAGGAAAAATTCAAAGAAACAGAGTTCGCAACCAGTAGTTTCTTCAAGGATTGCCTAGGAATAATCATAACACAGAAATCTCTGTCTGGACTCCAGACTGGGGTTTTTCTTCTTTGATACCCATTCAAGTTTTTTGAACACTTCCATTAAGAGTTGACCCCAGTCTCTCACAGGCTCTCTTTTCTTATTTCCACTTCCTTCTTCTACATTAAGAGAAATTCCTCAAATGCCTTTATTCACATTAAGTCAAAAGATTATACTCCAAATGCCCTTTATTTTCCAGGCAAGTTTGATGCTTGGTATTACTCAAACTAAAAATCTGAAATTCTAAATTCTAACATTAAATAAAATCTGAGAAATTAACCAAGAAATGGTTAAGAGGAAAGCATATATTTTTGCTCTTTAAAACATGACCACCATCAAAATTTGTGGGATACAGCAAAAACTGCTTAGAGGGAAATAGCATTGAAAGTATTACAAAGGAAGAAAGATGTAAAAATCAATAATCAAAGTTTCCACCTTAGGAAGTTAGGAAAATAAAAGTAAATTAAATCTAAAGTAATCAGAAGAAAAGAAATGATAAGAACTAGAGCAGAAATCAGTGAAATTGAAACAGGAAATCAATAGACAAAACTCAACAAAACCAAGAGCTGTTTCTTTGCAAAGATAAATAGAATCTAGCCCTAGTTATGCTAACAAAGAGAAAAAGAGAAAGAAAGAATGAAGGAAGAAAGAAAAAAAGGAATGTTTTCTGTCTTGAACAAACCAGAACCAGAGTAATATCTGTTATTTGGCCTCCTGAAAAGGGAAGACTGACTGTCCATTACTCTTTTACTGAATCACCCAGTAGTTGAAGAATCAACTTTGTTTAAAGTCACAGTCCAGTGGCAACATTATTGAGGTTCGATGGGCTTTAAGTCTTTGTTTATCAGGATTCTTTGCTAAACTATTAGGGAAACATGTCTTTTTGATTATATATATGTATATATATACATATATAGGGGCCATACTTCTTATCCTATGCTAATCAGTGGGGAGCATTTTTGACAAATGCATTTCACAGTTTATTCTCCATTTCTCTCCTTAGCAAGACAAACACTCTAAGGATCAGAGTATGACAATTACCTGCTAGAAAGAACTTTTTTTTAAATTAAAGTATAGTCGATTTACAAAGTTTCTTCAATTTCTGTTGTACACCAAAGTGACCCAATCACATACAGTTCCCTGTGCTGTACATTATAAGCCCATTGCCCATACATTCCAAATGTATAGTTTGTATCCGCCAACCCCAAACTGTCCATCCATCCTACTCCCTCCCTCCCATCAACCACAAATCTGCTTTCCATGTCTATGACCTGTTTTTGTTTTGTGTATAGGATCATTTGTGCCATACTTTAGATTCCACATATAAGTGATATCATGGTATTTGTCTTTCTCTCTCTGACTTACTTCATTTAGTATGAGAATCTCTAGGTCTATCCATGTTGCTGTGGATAGCATTATTTTGTCCTTTTTTAGGGCTGAGTAGTATTCCATTGTGTATATATACCTATATGATCCAGCAATCACACTCCTGGGCATATATCTAGACAAAATATTCATTTAAAAAGATACATGCACCCCTATGTTCATTGCAGCACTACTCACAATAGCTAAAACATAGAAAAGAACCTAACTGTCCATTGACAGATGAATGGATTAAGAAGCTAGGAAGAAATTTACTTCAAGAATTTAACTATTTGAAAACCTTGTGTAAAGGGCTTTTTTCCAGACTAAGCAGTTCAGTTTAGCAGAGAAAATTAAGGTGTGATTGTATATGTTGAATCATCTGTTTTTTTCTTCCTCTTGATATTATTACTTGGAGATAAATGATGGTACCAAAAAAAAAAAAATCACTGGAGACTATTTCAGTTCTTGATTACTTTATCAGATTATTTTTTTAAAAAACCAATCACATTGAGTAATTTCTGATTTCTCAGCAAGTATACATGGCAGCAATTTATCTTAATTATGTATAAAAATATTTGTTGAAATAAAAAAGTCAAAAAATATGTGCATAACTAAACTTAAGTTATATATTATTATTATGGAGTCAAACAGATTATAAGAAAAACAACCACGTTTTCAGAAAAATGTATTATTTTTAAGGACCTAAGGAAATTCCATGATTTTATTGTCAGCTATACTCTAGACTAAATTGAATCATCCAGGAATCATTTTTTTTTAATTATTTCTTCATGACATCATGAGCTTTGCTCATATACTTGTCAATTTAGGAAAATACAATTCTATTTGGGCTTTATACTCTATTAGATCTTCAGTAAGATCTGTGTCTCGGACTTCCCGTTGTGGCTCAGTGGTGATGAACCAGACTAGCATCCATGAGAATGTGGATTTGATCCCTGGCTTACTCAGTGGGTTAAACAATCCAGCATAGCTGCAAACTGCTGTGTAGGTTGCAGGTGAGGCTTGGATCAGGATCTGGCAGTTGCTGTGGCGTAGGCATAGGTTGGCAGCTGCAGCTCCATTTTGGCCCCTAGCCTGGGAACTTTCATATACTGCAAGTGCAGATCTAAAAAGCAAAAAAATAAAATAAAAAATAATATCTGTGCCTGACATAGTCCCATTAGTAAATTCTTCAATGACTAATGATAAGTAATCCCATGAGGATAATGTCTGGTTAAAAATACACAGCAGAACCCCTCAGAGACTCTGATATGCTCCAATCCATCAACCTTGCAAAAAACTGCTTATAAAAGTCCAGTGCTAGAAATAACCTAAAAGAAAGTCTCTAAAATAAGAATGCCCAGAATATAAGCATGAGGATATTCATTGCAGAAACCATCAGAATTTAAAACAAATCCTGACAAAAACCAGTTTGTCAAAAACAGGGGTCTGATAAATTTTCATTTGGGTCTATAATGAAGCACTCTACTTTTAGAAGGAATGGAATATATTCCTAGCACTGACCTAGAAAGCATCACAAAATATGTTAAGTGGAAAAGTGTGGAGCCCTGTTGTGATATTGAAATTTTTGCATTAAAAAAATACATCTATATTCTTATTACCACATGTGCCAAAGCCCCGTATACTGAAAGTTTACAAAAACAAAACAGACCAAGCAAACAAAAACACAAACAAAAACCCCTCAAACAGTGAATTATCTTCGGAGTGATAGACCAGAAATCTAATGATAGGGTCAAGAAATAGTTACTGTGCACACATTTATTGTTTATACACAAATATAAGATTAGCAAGAGTAATTATTATTAGAAAAGTCAGGACAGTTTCTGTGATAGGAAAAAGTAAGAGGATGATGTGATCAGGAATATATATATACATGAGTCTAAATATTTTTAAAGGTACTGAAAAAGTTCTATTGCTTAACCTGAATGATAATTACACAGCTATTGTTTTACTATTATTGAAAATATAAACACATTTTTATACTCTCTTCTATATAAGTATGACATGTTTACCAAAGTAAAATTTCTTAAAATGCAAAATTTTATAAAGAAGTATTTTCATCTCATTTTTAAAACTGAGTCTTTCTCCACCTAAATTTTCTGTTCTTAAAATATTAATATGCCCTTATAGGATTGCTCATATACCAATCCCACTTAATATCTTCACCGTTGTGCCTAGAAGGAATGATACTATCACTTTTTATTATATATACTCTAATCATCTTAAATACACATTTCACTCCGGCCAGCATAATACCCATCATTCTGCTAGTATTCGCAGCCTGCGAGGCCGCACTTGGTCTATCATTACTAGTAACAGTATCAAATACATATGGTACCGACTACATCCAAAACTTAAACCTCTTACAATGCTAAAAATTATTACCCCAAAATGGCATCTCTTTTGATACTATTTTCTTAAGTTAGTTCACTACAAATACTGCATTGTACTCCAAAAGATATAATTTCTATCATTGAAATAGTATTACCATTTGGTCTTTTAAAACATGGTTTATTGTGAATGGTTAAGTGAATATAACAATTATAAGTTGACAAAACTCTGAGGTAAAATTAAAACTTATGCATATATCTTTTGCCTTTTATAAGTCATTTTTCTCTGCTATAAGCCCTATTTTTAAGGGAAAAAATATCTTATAGGTACCTATCCTTTAAAATGTAAACTCCAGGAGTTCCTGTCATGGTGCAGTGGAAATGAATCTGACTAGGAACCATGATGTTGCGGGTTTGATCCCTGGCCTCACTCAGTGGGTTAAGGATCTGGTGTTGCCATGAGCTGTGGTGCAGGTGGCAGATGCAGCTGGGATCCTGTGTTGCTGTGGGTGTGGTGTAGGCCGGCAGCAGCTCCAATTGGACAACTAGCCTGGGAATCTCCATATGCCATGGATACAACCCTAAAAAGCAAAATAAATAAATAAATAAAATATAAACTCCATTACTGGATTGATGCTAAATTTTTTGTTCACTTATGTTCTCACCACATTCACAATTTTAATACTTTATTGTGAGCATTAGTAATTGCCTTCTCACGTAAGGCAATTACACTTTAATTTCCTCCATCACCTACTGTTCCTATTCTCAAGTTTAGTTTTTCTGCATATCCTGGATTCCATCATAGTAGCCAATCTTCTTTTTAAATTGATATAAATTACTTTTTGAACTGACTTGGGAAAATTTTTTACTAAAATTACAAAGGATGAGTAAGAGGAAATATTTCATATCTTTGGGAGGTCCTAAAAATATGGGTTCACTATATTATGACAAAAAGAGGTATATACCACTTTTTTATAGAGATAGTATATGTTCCCCGTGCTCTAGTACCTTCCTGAACAAAATAGAAAACTACACTGCCAACTTCTTTTACAACTGGTTTTGAAACTGAGATATCATCAGTGGACTGCAGCCCTAATAAAAAGATGGAATCCTCTCTTGCTCTGCTATGTAACTGAACAAACTACTTGTTATAGCAGGCATGGGTGCTTACATGATGGAAGAAATTCAGATTTTAAAGCACTACTTGAAGGACAGGTGGGCAAGAACTGGTTTTCTTATATCACACAGTGAGGTGAGTAAAACATATATCTTAATAATATAAATAAAATAATTAAGTCCAGGTGTGACTTGTTACTTTCATAAAACCTACTTTCCTTTGTCTAGTACAGAAAGAGGTATCTTGGAAGATGCTGCTATTAGGGAAAAAGAACTTGTAATGTGAGGACTAGGAAAGAAACTAATTTCAAAGGTTTAAAGCTTGGGTGATTCTTCAATGCAGTAGTAAGTATTTGGTAAAATTCTTACCTGCAGGAGCCTACAAAAATAGCAAGAACAAATGAACTCATGAAATAACTGGCTGACTGGATAGAATAAAAGAAATGAAATAAAGTATCCAGAAATGTCAGGATTAATAGGATAGGAAAAACGGAATGCTTTTAGGCCCCAAACAGTGAGAGACTGGATTTCAAAAAACCTTTAATAAAAAAGGTCTAGTAAAACTTTTTAGGCAAATAATGTGATTTAAGGTAAAGATCAGATTTAGGGTACTTAGTGGGTTTTTTTACTGCTTAAAGATGTCTTCTCTTGAAGTAAAGAAACATGAAAATGAGAAAAAAAAGTAGTTTTTACAGTTATACCATGGGAAAAAAAAAAAAAAACCTTTTGATCAGGACACGATTTAGAAGCACAGAAAGACTAAGTCTTTGAGGTGATACACACATATACATATCTATATATGTATCTATATTCATATCTTTATCCACATAAATCATGAAACTCTTCCTTCTCTTAAAAAAATCCTTACATAGCTTGATATCTACTAAAAAGCTTGGTAAGGATAGGGTTGTGGAATGGGTGGATGAAAGAATGAAAACAAGATGACAGCATCAAGGTATTTTTTTCAATCAGTGAATTTTTCATAGAAAGACAAAGCAACTAAGCAGCTACAATGACAAGACAGAAAAAAACCCAGATAAGGTCCTCTAGAGAAAGTGAAAAATATCCCATAAACCTCAAAATCCAGGAAGCTGGGCCACTGTCAGCAACCAACCTGACAAGATCTGAGCAACTCCATGGGATGAAACATAAGACAGTAAAATCCCAGCTCTAAGGGCCTCAAAATCCCTAAAAGAAAGGGAACTCTTTATCCATCATAAAAACTTGATGGAATGACTTGTGGACAAGAGCTAACATAGGAAAGAGTATGATAAAGGCCACTGGGTTGAAGGTGGCCTAGGAGGAAATAGCTCATGAGAGTAAGACATGTAAGATCTTCTTCTGAAAAGAAATCATTGGGAGGAAAATCAGAAGTGCAAAGGACAGGAAAACTAGGGGAAAAAGTAAGAGAAGATTCAAATGCATGATGAAAAAGGAATAGAAAGGAAGCTCGTAGAAGAAAAGAAGCACACTTTTAAAATACATCTTGACGATAACAGAGAAACTTAGATCCATGTAGCTAGAAAAATGTTTCCTGGTCCATCTATGAGGAGGCAGGTTCGGTCCCTGGCCTTGCTCACTGGGGTGGGGATCCAGGGGTTACTGTGAGCTGTGGTGTTAGGTCACAGACAGATGCCGCTTAGATCCCGCGTTTCTGTGGCTATGGTGTAAGCTGGTGGCTGTAGCTCCCATTTGATCCCTAGCCATGGAACTTCCATGTGCAAAAAAAAAAAAAAAAAAAAAAGTAAAATGCTCACAATGTGTCATGATAGCTTGAGAATCATAATTCTTAGAACTTCAGCGCTCTGAAAGTCACTCTAAAATAATACTGCTTATTTATGAGTCTCATAATAGTAATTTATGTGAGGTTGATATGAAAGTATTTTCCTTCTGAAAGATCCCTAGTGGGTGAAAGAATCTGGACTAAATAACATTTATCCTGCTGGAAAAATGTCTCTAATCTGATTAATGTACTAAGGTTCTCAGTTCTGCATGAGGTAATTACAGTGGCATAACTTCCCAAATGTCTAGTAGTCACATCCTCTCCTATTCACATCCCATAAACTTTCAAGTCACTATACCCCATATTTGTCCTTCAAAAACAAAAAGTGAAAAACAGTAAGCTATATGTTGGTTTTTTTTTTTTGGAAAATAAAAATAGTAAATCTACCATGGAAATTGTTTTATCAGGGAAAAATCTATAAGCAAGATAGAGTATTGAAATTTTAGTCTGAAAAAAATCAGTCCTATAATAATAAGCAGTCAATAAAAGGAAATATTTCAAAATGTAAATATCCACTATATTTTTTTTTTAAAGTCAGAGAGAAATTTGTCTTTATTTAATTGATTTCAGTGAGTACTATTTAAGGGAGACATCATAAAACCAGTAAAATGTGAGATAGTTGGTAAAGGGGAGTAGACTTTTCAATAGTAATTTCTATGTAAAAAGAGAACATGCTTGTTTCTATTCAATACAGCAGAAATAGAGAGAAAGCGTCTATGATGTCCACAGGGAAAATCACACAAAGGGATTCAATTTAAGAAAATCCAACAGCAAATAAAATAATACATGTGCAAATGATTTGTGACCTTAAGAAAATGCAATGTACACCCAAGGTAGAGATTTGAAGTAACATAAAGATGCAAGTTCTTTTTGCTAAAAGAATACTTGTGCAGCTAAACTATAAATTTTACCAAAAGTATCCAAAGTGTCTTCAGCAAACCAAATATTTTAAAATATTCTTCAACTTCATAGCAACATAAACTCTAGATGTCTTGTTAAGTAGACGTTAGGTAAAGTATATAAGGATATATTGATTTGTCAAAGTAGCTCAGCATCAGAATTTAAAACACCCTGTATTTTAAAAATACAAGTTTGGCTGCTTTTCTACCCATCTGAAAACAATGCAGAACAAAGCACAAGAACAATTAAAATAATGTGAAAATAAAACATAAAATACTTACCAACCAAACTCTACTACTATTTCTGACTGGATGAAATAAACATGGAATATTCTCGGAAGTCCCCGTCTGGCTCAGTGGTTAACAAATCCGGCCAGGAACCATGAGGTTGCGGGCTTGATCCCTGGCCTTGCTCAGTGGGTTAGGGTTGCCGTGAGCTGTGGTGTAGGTTGCAGACGTGGCTCAGATCCCGCGTTGCTGTGGCTCTGGCGTAGGCCGGCGTCTACAGCTCCGAATCAACCCCTAGCCTGGGAACCTCAATATGCTGCGGGAAGTGGCCCTAGAAATGGCAAAAAGACAAAAGAAAGACCAAAAAAAATGGAATAGTCTTACCTATGACTGTAAGTGTATCCATATATCTGTCTCTATTTTTAACTATTATAAGTCACATGTCACGTCAAACGCACACTTAGACATTTTCAGGTAGAATGAAGAAACTGTCTTTATCTGCCAGGAATGAAGCACAATTTATCAAAAAAGCATAAAATTTTCAGAATCATAACATTCAAAGTTGAATGAAAGTAGAGCATTACAGAAATCATGTTTTAGCTACAAAAAAGACATTTACTACAGTATATTTTATGCAAAAAAGTGAAATATTTGACTCAAGATAAAAATTAAGAATGAAAACTCGCTAGCTTTCTTTAGAAATGTATCATGGAATTACTCAGGAAATAAAGACACTTAGAGTTTTGTCTAAATACCTCTGATAAACTGTTCTGTCAAAGCTTGCCTTCAACTACATACACCATTTTTATTCTATGATTTCTATGGCAATTAAAGAAGTTCATTAAGACTTCCTCAATCCATGCTTATAAATTTCCTTGAAGCAAAGAAATCAGATAGGAGGAAAAAATTAATGTGGTTATTTTTATTAACAAATGTGTAGCTTTTAGCCACATTTTATCACTTGTTAAAAATTGAATATTTAAAGGGAAAAACATAAATGGAAGCTGTATTTCCAGATAATTCACATAGAAGAGATAGCGAAAGCAAAAGATGATGAACTTGGAAATTACTTATTTTATAGAATTTGAGAAAAAATCAAAATAAAAGATTAAAATACATAATATATTGACAGCAATAAAGGTGAAATTGCATACTATGGTATATGGAATAGGAGGTCAGCAGGGACCTGTTGTATAGCACAGGGAACTCTACCAAATATTCTGTGATAACCTATATTGGAAAACACCTGAAAAAAAAAAGGTATATGTATGTGTATTGTTGAATCACTTTGTTGCATGGCAGAAATTACCGCCAAATTCTAAATCAACTTTGATAAAACTTTAAAAAATGAAAAAAATATGAAAGTGTTCATCGGCTCCATACCCCCCTCAAAAAAAAAGAGAAAAAAAAATATTGGCTATACTTTCATTTAGAAAATATGTAAAATAAGAATAGTTCATAGACTCTAAATTGTATTGTGATATAAAACTCAGTTTAAAGGCCAGAAAGTATTATGAAAAATATATAACTGGTAAGACTTGTATGGATGCAAGCATCTTTACTATTCCATCTCATAAAGCATGGTATTTTTTTTCCTTAAGTAACATGAGAACATTATTGCACATGACATTACTGGTTAATTATAAAACTTTTGGTAGAAAATAACAAAAAAATAATGTGTTTCAAAATAGTGAATATGTGGTAAAGCAGGTTGAGAGATGCCATGTGTTGTATTTATTACTAACACTGCATATTTGACCTGCCTTTAGTAACCTTTCTTTTCATGCTATTAGATGGATAGCTGCCTGTGACCAAAATCCATAGCACATACTTTCATATTCTCGTTGTTTGGTTAGAATTTGCTCCCACATTTAACAGCATTAACAGAGAACCTACTCAGAAAGCTTAGAATTCAGAGACGGAACCAGGAAATTGTGATTGGATGTGGAGGATCACTCTGCTCAAAGCCCGAGTCATGACAGCTCTTTTGAAGATATGTGGAATTTGAAAACTTTGATCATGAAGGAACATCAAAAGCCCTTGGATCCAGGAAGGGTGATCGAGTAGAGCATGCAGTACTAAAGCAGTGCCCCTCACATATATGGTGATTTTATTTGTGCTTGAATGGAATTTCTGGCTTGGGAATGTGTCATGTAGCAGCTAGTACTTGTGTATATAAGTCACCATTTTAGAGATGCAAATGTGAAGTAAAATCAGGAATCAATCATCATTTACTGACATATAAGAAAAAAATCAAGCAACTTCCTAAACAAAGGGAATACCGAAAAAATGCTACAGAGCTTTATCTTTAATCATATTCTTTGAAATTGCTCTCGTTCTAAGAGAAATTAATCTCTGTAGCAAGCCTTGGTTCTCTTTACATCATAGTGGATTCTGTGATGTGCTGCCCACACAATCCTTCAAAAATGTGGTCTCATTCCCCCAGCTGTTGTGGGACCTTTCAGCCAAAAAACCAAGATTTATTTCCCCTCCTATAACTGGCTCACTCCTAGTCTGTGCCTAGCGACTAACTAGTCATATGCACTGCACATGGGGCTCATGAATGTATTAGTCTACTTTCACGGGTGACTCATTTCTGGACCTTTAGGCCATGATTGATGACCATTTCAGTTTCACAGAGCCTGGGAGATCAGTGGGGATTGGCTGCACTGTGTAGCAGCCTAACCTCACCAGGGCTTTCTGTTTTTTCCTTGCTTTTCTGTCTACCAGTGTTCAGTCCCAGACAATCCTCTGCCCATGAATAATTATCTCAGATACCTGCTTCTTAGAGAATCCTGCTTTTGATAAACCCATTTCATCTATAAGATTCTTTCCTAGTTAGCACTCCTGTGCATTTTGCCCTCACCACCTAGTTTGCTTCCCTTAGGTCATGTTTGGACGAAAAAAAGAATAGCCTTAGTCCTGGTAGCTAACACAAATGAGTGTTATATCCTTCCCCTTTTATTATTTAACCCAAATTCCAAAGTTGCAAAGTCATGTGCCATGAGAAAGTATGTAGGACCTGAATTCAAACTCTGCGGTTTCGGGGTTCATGGAGCCCATACATGGGTTGATGGGTGTATTAAATGTGGGGAGATGTATGAAAAACCCAGGATGTGGTGTGTGTCAACTGGAGTGAATGGTTACCCCAGTTTGCTTGTGACTTTCCTATTTTTAATCACTGAGAGACCCATGACTAGGAAGCCTCACAGTCACAGGCAACTGAGACAGTTGATCATCCCTTTTGTCAGTAGACATTAGCCATTACTATTGAGTACATAAAATCCAAAGCAGTGACTGAAATTCTGTTGCCCAAAGCAACCTCACTTAAGGTTGCTGAAAACATATTTTAAAAATTCATGTGATGATTCACACAAGATTGTTATTACAAAATATGAGTCTTCTTGCAGCTTCCTGATTTCGATTCTAATCCTTGTACTGGAAGCATAAATGAAAATTCGGTTTTCAAAATTGTGAAAATTTTAAATGTTAAGGACTTGGGACAACCAGCTAGGCTTTCTAATTTTAAGGCTCATCTCCACTACATTCATCAGCCCATCGAACACACTGCCACATTGCCACTACAAATTTCTGCACAAGAGGGTTTATTTCTCCTTCTCCCAAAGACAATGGGGAAATGGGAAAACTCTCATCCAGGGAGCAATTCATCTGTGCATGAAATTTTATTTATTTACAATATTGAATGCAAATGAAAAATCATTTACCTCAGAGAGAATACATCATACTCTTCTTCCTAAGATTTGAGGACATGAAGCAGATTTTTTATTTTACATAAAAATGTTTTTTTTTTGTCTTTTCGAGGGCTACTCCCGTGGCATATGGAGGTTCCCAGGCTAGGGGTCTAATCAGAGCTGTAGCCGCCGGCCTACACCACAGCCAGAGCAATGCAGGATCTGAGCCGCGTCTGCGACCTACACCACAGCTCACTGCAACGCTGGATCGTCAGCCCACTGAACAAGGGCAGGGATCAAACCCGCAACCTCATGTTTCCTAGTCGGATTCGTTAACCACTGTGCCACGACAGGAACTCCCTAAAAATGTATTTTTAATTACTCCTAGGAATTTTCCTTACTTTATAGATATATGTTTTTAGCAACCTGCCACCTATATTTATCTCCCCACCAATTTACTTAGGCTTCTCAGCAATATTTACAAGTGTTTCTGTCTCTCGAAATTTAAAGTAATCCTAAAGTATTTGTGTCATCCTTTTGCATTATTGTTGCTGCTGTTGTTAGAAGCTGTAATATAACCTTTATCTTTGTGTGGATAAAGTAAAATCTAATCTTAGATAGTTGACAAGATAACCATTCATGATGAGATTTTCACTTCTATATAATAGCAGGAAGTAGCAAGAGGCACATATTACCCAGGGCAGGAACCCAAAGTATCACAGACTACCATCTCTATTTTCTATTTTCCCAATTGCACAGAGTTAGATAACCTTATTTATATTCCATAATAGGTAATAATATCAATGTTAACTAAGCATTTTATTAATGAAATAAGCTATATAGAATGTAAGCTGTAAATAACAAACTGTCAATATTTTGCAGAGGGGCTTGAAATACTTTGTCAGAATAAATACATGAACCTCACAGAAGATGGTCAGAAGAATTGATACAAAATTTCCTGTTTCAACTCCAAGCTATGGAGCTTGGAATTCAGCATTCCTGTTTTACAACAACAGCAAAGCTGGACAGGCAGAAAAGCAATACTTTTCTTAGACTCATCAAAGAAGAGAAGTCTCAGAGCAAACCTAAATCCTTTAATTTGGAGGGAAGTTACTTCCAGGATAAACACAAGACTAGCATTTGCTTACCTGGGGCAGGAGCAGCAGGATGCCCTAAAGGATGAGGAAGATTAAAGTAGAAACTTTAAAACTGTGAGACCCAGTGTCTGTGTTAGTTAAGGGGAATGAGAACCTCCTGGGGCCCTGGTCATTGTCCTCTTTCCTGAGATATTTCACTCCAGTGTCTCTTTCAAAGTCCTCATTGTGAAGATCAATGTTAACCCCTACTACTCCAGCAGAGAGATAGAAACAGTAGCCATGGTGATGTTCACTTAGACCAGTCTTCCTTATAGAATGAAGTTTGAGTTTAACCTTGGGCAGGTCATCATCAGAGGACAAGAGGAAAATCCATTCTGGCCAGTGCCTGGGGACATTGCCTCCCTAGCCCCACTCCAGCTCCATTCCAGTCTTCCCATCTCAATTAAAAGGAAAAGAACATAATTACAGAGGAGAAGGCATCAAGGATGTAGATGGAGAGGAGTTCCTGTTGTGGCTCAGCAGTAACAACACAGCTAGGATCCATGAGGATTCGGGTTTGATCCCTGGCCTGCCTCAGGGGGTTAAGGATCCAGCATTGCCGTGGGCTGTAGTGTAGGTCACAGACACAGACCGGATCTGGCATTTCTGTGGCTGTAGTGTAGGCTGGCAGCTATAGCTCTGATTAGACCCCTAGCCTGGGAACCTCCATATGCCATGGGTGTGCCCCTAAAAAGACAAAAAAATATATAAAAATAAAAAGGATGTAGATGGAGAAAAGTGAAATATGCCTACTGCAACTGGGGGTGAAGTGACACGGGACTAAAACCTCAAGGAGGGACAGAAACACATCTAAAGGCCACAGCTCCAAGACACAGGCAATGTGCACTCCAAACAGATTACCAATCAGAAGATTAGAGAATGCCTTCCCTTCCCCATGTTACTAACCTGCTAATAAGGCTGCATAGCAACAGTGAATTCCAACCAGAAAAGCTGCAAAAGAGACTCTGAGGTAAAGCACAGGGAAGTCCTAGAGTCAAGAGGAGAGACCCAAGGTCATTATAGAGATTTGATGCCACTGATGTCCACAGCTATAGCAAATAGCCAAACAGAGCAACCCATGAAGAGACTAACAGAAATGTTCACCCTTAAAGCCTACCACTTTAGTATTTACTGTCACGTAGAACATGTATGGCTCTCAACAACAACAACAAAATTTCAAGGCACATTAAAAAAGCATTTGAGGTGTTCCCATTTTGGCTCAGCAGGTTAAGAGCTTGATATAGTGTCTGTGAGGAAGTGGGTTTGATCCATGGCCTCACTCAATGGGTTAAGGATCTGGCATTGCTGTGGCTGTGGTGTAGGCCAGCAGCAGCAGCTCCAGTTTGACCCCTAGACCAGGAACTTCCATATGCCACAGATGCAGCTGTAATAAGAAAAAAGTATTTTTAAAAAAAGCATTTGTGAAATTCAACTTTCAATTATAATAAAAACACTAACAATCTGGAACTGGAAGGTAATTTCCTTAACTTAAAAAAGAAGTATATGAAAAACCTACCCCTTACATTTAATGGTAAAAGTTGGAATATTTCACCCCAGCATGAGAAACAAGGCAAATATCTCCTTTTTCCATATTCCTATTAACAAAATACAGAAAGTCCTGGTTAATATAATAAAGCAAGGAAAACAAATAAAAGGCATAAAGATTCAAAAAAGGTGCAATAAGACTATTTTTATTATCTGATGGCATGATTGTTCATATAGAAAACCAAAATCTCCTGGAATTAAAATTCAAGTTTAGTTAGGTCGGTCAGATACAAAAACCAGTATAAAAATTTAGTTGTTCTCTACATACTAGCAATAAATAAAAAGAATTAAAAATCATTAAAATAGCATTTATAATAGCACCAAAAAAGAAGGACTTAGTATAAGCCTAACAAAATATGAGCATGGCCTTTACACAGACAATTACAAAATTCTGATAAATGAGAGAAATGAAATCTCAATAAATGGAAAGATAATCCAAGTTCATTGATTTAAAGACTCAATAATTTTTTAAATATTGATAAGCCTCTGTCCAGGCTAACAAAGAAAAATTTATCTATATATTCAAATTAAAAGCAATACATTTGTAGAAATCTTTTTGTAGATACTGATAAAATTTATGGAAAATCAAAGGCAATATAATATTCAGAACATTTTTTAAAAAGCTAGAGAGGTCACATTACCTGATTCTAGACTCACTAGAAAATTCCACTAATCTGAAAAACTAGCAAAAGAATAAACCCGAAGACAATTGGAACAGGGTAGGGAACATAAAAAGGGAGCACACATATTTTTTACAAAATTTTGATGGAAATTCAGCAAAGAAAGGATAGTCTTCTCAACAAATGGTACTGAAATGACAGAATATTTAAAAAATTAATTTAAAATAAATTTCAACACGTATTTCATATATTAGACAAAATTGATTCAAAATAGATAGTTGAAATAAAGAAAAATGGTAGCATGAACAGAGGCTTTTTGAATCTTTATGCCTTTTATTTGTTTTCCTTTCTTTATTATCTTAACCAGGATTTTCTGTATTTTGTTAATAGGAATGGGGAAAAAAGGAGATATTTGCCTTGTTTCTCATGCTGGGGTGAAGTATTCCAACTTTTACCATTAAATGTAATGTAAAGAGTAGGGTTTATATATATATATATATCTTTTCTTATGTTAAGGAATTATCTTCTAGACTTGCTCAATGGGTTAAGGATCCAGTGTTGCCAGCATGCTGAGGTGTAGGTCACAGATATGACTTGGATCTGGTGTTGTTGGGTTGTGAAATCAGGCTGCTCCTATAGCTCTGATTCAACCCCTAGCCTGGGAACTTCCATTTGCTGCAGGGTGTGGCCATGAAAAAAAAAAAGAAAAGAAAAAAAAAGAAAGAATGTGGAAAAAGAAAAGGAGTGAAAATCAACTTTTCAAAAGAGAAATCCAGGAGACACTACTTCAGCCAGCTGGTCAAGATTAATATCATCAGTAATAAGTCATATTGAGAACATATACCTTTGATATGATGTGGTAAGAATGTCACTTTATCTCTGTTGTCTTCTTCCCAGGAACTCATAACCCCTACCTGAGCATGGGGAAAATGCCTTGGGAACTCAGGTGCTGGAAGAAGGTCAAGACCAGCCCACATAACCAGACAACATAGAGAAAACTACATGGAGAGGAACTGAGGTCCCCAGTTGACAGCTAACTGCAACCACAAGACCGGTGAGTGATTTCAAATGATTTGTGATACCTGCCTTTGTGTCTTCCAACTGAGGTTACATAAATTACAAAGCAGAGTTGAGACACCCCCATTGTTCCTGTTGATCTACAAACAGAATGCATTTAGTTAGGAGCAATTTATTATTGTGCACCTACAGTATCAAGGAGGGAAAAAAATCACAAAACTATGCTGAATGAAAGAAATAAGACATAAAACTAAAGACGCAATTCTAGTACTAGCGCAATTAATCTATGGTGAACAAAGTCTGAACAATGTTTGCTTGGATGAAGGAAATTCTAGAAAAGAACATGACAGAATTTTCTTGGGTAATGTGAATAGTTGCTATCTTGTTTGTGGTAGCAGTTAAATGGGCATTCATTTTTCAATATTCATACTCCAACTGTATACTTAATCTCAGATTTTTCATCTCAAAGCCTTTCTGGAAAGAGATGTTTTCAAATGTAAAAACTGAAAAAAGTGTGACATTTTCTTGTTAAACTTCTCTCTGGTTTCTCTGTGGTGTTAGAGAGGAAAACATTCAATATTCTGAGATGGGATTAAGATGGCAGAATAGAAGGACTGAAGCTCAACGACTCTCCTAAAAACAACAAAATTCACAACTAAAGGCTGAGCAATCTTGAACCAAATGGACCAGAAACCTTAAAAAAGATATCCTACTCCAGAAGACAAAGAGGAGGCCACATCAAGAGGTAGGAGGGGTGATTACATGATATAAACAACCCCATAACTCCTGGATGGGAAGCCCCACAGACTGGAAACTAACTGGTTTACAGAGACTCACCTGCAGGAATGAGAGTTCTGAGCCCCACATAAAACTCCCACGTATGGGGATCTGGCACTGGGAGAAAGAACCCCTGGAGCATCTAGCATTGAAGGCCAGTGGGGCTTGTGTGCAGGAGCTCCATGGGACTGGGGGAAATGGAGACCCCATTCATAAAAGGGGCACACAGACTTTCATGTGCACTGGGTCCCTGGGCAAAGCAAAGTCTCCATAGGAATCTGGGTCAAACCTGACCACAGTTCGTGGAGGACATCCTGGGAAAACAGGGGTGAATGTGGCTTGTTGTAGGGAAAGGACATTGGAAACAAAGCTCTCAGGAATATTCAGCAGTGTTCCTCTCTCTAGAGGTGGCCATTTTGGGAAAATCTGGTCCCACCCATCAGCACTGAGAAGCCCCAGGGCAAACAACAATCCAGGTGGGATCACAGCCTCAGCCTGCAGTAAACAGGCTGCCTAAAGACCCCTCAGGCACACAGCTGCCTCTAATCCCACCCAGAAACAAAGCTCCACCCACCAGAGGGATTAGAATTGGCTCCACCTACCAGTGGGCAGGCATCAGCCCCTCCCATCAGGAAGCCTACAGGATGCCCCCATACTGACTTCAGCCACAAGGGGGGCAGACATCAGAAGTAAGAGAGGCTACAACTCTATTATCTATAAAAAGGTCACCACCCCAAAAACCTATAAAAATGAAAAGACAGAGAACTATAACTCAGATGAGGGAGAAAGGAAAAACCCCAGAAAATCAGCTAAGTGATCAGGAGATTCTCAGCCTCCAGAAAAAGACTTTAGACTGCTGATGCTGAAGATGATGCAAGACATTGGAAATAAACTGGAGGCAAAGATGGGTAACTTACAGGAAACACTGAGCAAAGAGATACAAGATATAAAACCTAAACAAGAAGAGATGAAAAATACAATAACTGAAATAAAAACTTCACTAGAAGCAGCTATCAGCAGAATACAGGAGGTAGAAGAACGAATAAGCGAGGTGGAGGACAGATTAGTGGAAATTACGGATGCAGAACAGAAAGGAGAAAAAAAGATTGAAAAGAAATAAAAAAAGTCTCAGAAAACTCTGGGACAATGTTAAATGCACCAACATCCATATTATAGGGGTGCCAGAAGGAGAAAAGAGAGAGAAGGGGACAAAAATATTCCAAGAGATAATAGCCAAAAACTTCCCTAACATGGGAAAGGAACCACTCACTCAAATCCAGGAAGCACAATGAGTACCGTATAAAATAAACCCAAGGCAAAACACCCCGAGACACATATTAATCAAACTGACCAAAATTGAAGACAAAGAGAAAATCTTGAAAGCAGCTAGGGAAAAGAAACAAATAACATACAAAGGAACCCCAATAAGGTTATCAGCAGATTTTTCAGCAGAATCTCCGAAGGCCAGAAGGGAGTGGCATGATATACTTAATGTGATGAAAGGAAAAAGCCTCCACCCAAGATTACTTTACCCAGCAAGGCTCTCATTCAGATTTGAAGGAGAAATCAAAACCTTCACAGATAAGCAAAAGCTAAGAGAATTCAGCAACACTAAACCAGCCTTACAACAAATACTAAAGGAACTTCTCTAGGCAGAAAAGAAAAGATCAGCAACAGGAAACAAAAATACCACACATGACAAGGCTCACCAGTAAAGATATACATAAAGTAAATATATGAAATCATCCATGCACAATTATACCACCAAAATCAGAAATCATGAGAAGAGGAGGGTACAAATGAAGGACACTGGAGATGCACTTTCAATTAAGAGAACAACAACTTAAAACAATCTCATGTACACATAGATTCTTATATCAAAACTTCAGAATAACTGCAAACCAAAAATCTACAATTGATACACAAACAAATAAAAATCAAATCAAATACAACACTAAAGATAGTCATCAAACCAGAATAGGAGAGAATAAGAAAAGAAGAGAAGAAAAAAGAGCAACAGAAACAAATCCCAAGCAATTAATAAAATGGCAATAAGAACATACATATCAATAATTACCTTAAATGTTAACGGACTAAATGCCCCAAATAAAATACATAGACTGGCTGAATGGATACAAAAACAAGATCCGTATATATGCTGTCTCCAAGAGGCCCACTTCACTTCTAGGGAAACATACAAATTGAAAGTGAGAGGATGGAAGAAAATATTTCATGAAAATGGGGATCAAAAGAAAGCTGGAGTACTGATACTCATATCAGACAAAATAGACTTTAAAATCAATAATATTTTAAGGGACAAAGAAGGTCATTACATAAGGATCAAAGGATCAATCCAAGAAGATATAAAAATTTTAAATATCTATGCACCCAACATAGGTTCACCACAATATATAAGGCAACTGATAACAAACTTAAAAGGACAAATCGACAATAACACAATAATAATGGGGGACTTTAATACCCCACTTGCAGCAATGGACAGATCATCCAGACAGAAAATCAATAAGGAAACACAGGCCCTGAATGAAACATTAGACCAGATGGATTTAATAGATATTTATAGGTCATTCCATCCAAAAGCACCAGAATACACATTCTTCTCAAGTGCATATGGAACATCCTCTAAGATTGATCACATCCCGGGCTACAAGTCCAACCTCAGTAATTTTAAGAAAATTGAAATCATATCAGGCATCTTTTCCAACCACAACGCTATATAACTGGAAATCAACAAGAAAAAAACTGCAAAAAGTGCAAATACATGGAGACTAAACAACCTGCTACTACACAACCAATGGATCACTGAAGAAATCAAAGAGGAAATTATAAAATACCTAGATGTAAATGACAGCGAAGATACAACACTCCAAAACCTATGGGATGCAGCAAAAGCTGTTCTAAGGGGAAAGTTTACAGCAATACAAGCCTGCCTCAAGAAACAAGAAAAAGCTCAAATAAACAAGGTAACTTTACATCTAAAGCAGCTCGAGAGAGAAGAACAGACAAGACCTAAAGTTAGTAGAAGGAAAGAAATCATAACGATCAGAGCAGAAATCAATGAAATAGAAATGAAGAAAACCATAGAAAAGATCAATGAAATGAAAAGCTGCTTCTTTGAAAAGATCAACAAAATTGATAAACTGTTAGCCAGACTTATCAAGAAAAAAAGAGAGAGGACTCAAATCAATAAAATTAGAAATGAAAAAGGAGAAGTAACAATGGACATCACAGAAATACAAAGGATCATAAGAGACTACTCTATGCAACTATATGCCAATAAAATGGAAAACCTAGAAGAAATGGACAAATTCTTAGAAAAGTACCATCTTCCAAGATTAAACCAAGATGGAATAGAAAAGATGAATGGACCAATCACAAGAACTGAAATTGAAACTGTGATGAAAAAACTTCCAACAAACAAAAGTCCAGGACCAGATGGCTTCACAGGCAAATTCTATCAAACATTTAGAGAAGAGCTAACACCACTCCTTCTGAAACTATGCCCAAAAAATGGAGAGGAAGGAAGACTCCCAAACTCAGTCTATGAGGCCAGTATCACCCTGATACCAAAACCAGACAAAGATTCCACAAAAAAAGAAAACTACTGGCCAATTTCACTGATGAACATCAATGCAAAAATCCTCAACAAAATACTAGCAAACCGCATCCAACAATACATGAAAAGGATTGTACATCATGATCAAGTGGGATGTATCCCAGGGATGCAAGTGTTCTTCAATATCCGCAAATCCATCAGTGTGATACACCACAGTAACAAACTGGAAAATAAAAACCATATTATCCTCTCAATATACATGGAAAAAGCCTTTGACAAAATCCAACACCCATTTCTGATAAAAACCCTTCAGAAAGTGGGCATAGCAGGAAACTACCTCAACATAATAAAGGCCATATATGACAAACCCAGAGCGAACATCATTCTCAATGGTGAAAAGCTGAAAGAATTCCCACTGAGACTAGGAACAAGAGAAGGATTTCCGCTCTGGCCACCACTCTTCAACATAGTTCTGGAAGCCATAGCCAGAGCAATCAGAGAAGTAAAAGAAATAAAAGGAATCCAAGTTGGAAAGGAAGAAGTAAAACTATCACTCCTTGCAGATGACATGATCCTATACCTAGAGAATCCTAAAGACTCTACCAGAAAACTGTTAGAGCTCATCAAGAATTTGGCAAAGTCGCAGGATACAAAATTAATACACAGAAATTGACAGCATTTCTATACACTAATAATGAAAGAGCAGAAAGAAATTAGGGTAGCAATTCCGCTTACCATCGCATACAAAAGAATAAAATACCTAGGAGTAAACCTACCTAAAGAGACAAAAGATCTGTAAATTGGTGCAACCCCTGTGGAAAACAGTATGGAGATTCCTCAGAAAACTAAACATAGAACTACCATTTGATCCAGCCATTCCGCTCCTGGGCATCTATACAGAGAAAACCATGACTCACAAAGACACATGTAATTACTCTGATGTTCATTGCAGCACTATTTTCAATAGCCAAGACATGGAAACAAACTAAATGTCCATTGACAGAGGAGTGGATCAAGAAGAAGTGGTACATATACACAATGGAATATTAGTCATTAAAATGAACGAAATACCAGCATTTTAACAACATGGATGGACATAGAAATTATCATGCTAAGTGAAGTCAGCTATACAATGAGACACCAACATCGAATGCTTTCACTGACATAGGGAATCTGAAAAAAGGATAGACTGAACTTCTTTGCAGAACAAATGCTGACTCACAGACTTTGAAAAACTTATGGTCTCTGGAGGAGACAGTTTGGGGGTGGGGGCATGTGCTTGGGTTGTGGAATGGAAATCCTGTGAAATTGGATTGTTATGATCATTATACAACTACAGATGTGATAAATTCATTTGAGTAATAAAAAATTATAAAAAATAAATTAAAAAATAAAATGGGCTTACTGGAAAAAAAAAATTCAATATTCTAAATATGATTTTATCTGTTGGACTGTGATTTTTCACAACTATTCCCTGATTAAAAACAACAAAAATGTTGTTATGAATGTTTTCTATAAGATGAAACCAATGTCATCTATCACCTTGAAAAGGTCATCCTGTTTAGGGTCAAATTAGCCTGATTCTCCATGCCGATAGTGTAACACATAAGGTTTCACTTGGTGATGGCTTTTTAATGAATACCTGTTCTGTTGTATTCAAGATTCATTCAACAACCACTTGATTGCATGTCTTATGAAAAATGGAGATTAAAATAAGCATATGTAAAAGAAGAATGAAAAGGACAGTAACATTCTCTCACTAGCCTATAGTCAGTAGTTAAAGCTGTAAGTTAATAGTTTTATGTTAGGCTACTAGGTATTTCCATTCTAGCTTCTCACCTTTCAGGCTTCACTTGATACTGATGAAGTGGTTTTTTTAGTGTACTTCACTACAGTTTCTTCAAAGACAAGTCAAAGACTATGTTCCTTTGATAAACCTCAAAGCTGATGCTTTGAACTGAAGCCATCAGCGACTTTGAAATGAAGATATATATATAATATTCCAACATCTTTTCATATACATTATTTTTGAAACTTTATGTAACAAGATGCTAGGGGGCATAATAAATAAACAAAATTTTATTCCTCACCCCAGTCCCAAACCAAAACATTGATTTTTTTTTAGCATTGCTATTCTAATTTTAAAATGCCAATCAAAATAATGACCTAAAACAAATGCATAAAATGAGTGGGTGACCCAGACTAGTGAAAAGCCTAATTTTATGAAACTATAATAAGTGGAGTTATGTTAAAGTTTAAAAACCAAAACTTGCATTCAATAACAATGGCTCTACCCAGAATATAAAATATGAGTATGTATATTTGGTGAGGACATTTCCATAATATACATCTTGAATTTTAGTCTGTAAAAAATTCTGTCTTCATCAAGAAGCATTTTTAAAAAATCAATTACATAGAAAATGTTTATATTTATAATCTTAACATTTATATGAATATTTAGATGGAAATATTTTTCTATTGAATGTAACGTTATGATAAGGGATTAAGAATTAGTTGGTGAAATTTAACTACCAGTGCCAAGGAAGAGTTATCACTACCAAATGCAAATAAACTAACCACTCCCTGGAGTTCAGAAGTCTGTATCTACCTTATTGTGTAATGACAAAGCTAAAAGGTAGCATCATTCCATATCTTTTCATGGTTGTTAAACCTAAATCAGATACCTGGACTTTTTTCAATGACTTTATGAGCATAGTGTGCCACTGTGTAAGATTTTTAAATCTTGTGATTCATTCAGATACCAAAATTAATTTCAGAATTAATTATTTTTAGAAAACTCTCATTTTTGGAAGTCTAGCATTTTTATTCCTCAGAAAGTTCATGAGAAGCAGAAGCAGATTTATTATTCAGCTATGCCAAGGACTTTTCCTGAAAAAAATTAAAAGCTAAAGGAGAAAGAGTGAGGCACTATATCCAGATAATAATTCCTCAGACTTCCAATATTCTTTATGACCTCACATGCTCACAGAATAAAACAACGAGAAAAATCATTTTTACTCTATTTCCATTTTAATTGGAACCTATTGAAATCAAAATTTCTTTTAAAAGATTTTCAAGCAAAACTGTGGAACATAGGGATATTGGCCATATTCTTCTTCTTTAAATTTATAATTCATTGCAAACTGAACCCCATCATGTCCTCAGATACTGGGAAACTCATTTAACTATGTTGTATGTGAACCTGTCGACAGATTTGAGAAAAGCAATTTTAGATGTCAGAATGAGAAAGTACTGAGGAAAGGAAAAAACAATTTTTAATGCAATCTCTATGTTAAGATTCATTTTTATTCCCTATAATGTTTTCCTTTGATGTATACAATTCCTAGAGAAGTCAATTAAAAGATTAAAAGACCCTGCGGCCACATTATGAATGATAATTATTTGAGCAATCTGGTGCTCAGGTAGATAAATGGCTGAAAAATAGTTTGAAAATAACAATGCAAGTACAGAGGGAAGTCAGAATATGTTTTTCTTATTGAACTCAACACTGTGACATAATTTCTTAAGCACTTCATCTTTCAATGGCAGCTCTTCGAGCCACAGGTTACCAACTTAAATTTTTTTCAGAGGAACTCTGCCGATAAGTATGCCCAGCCTATTTAAATTGCATTACAGATAAGAATCCTAGTTTATAAAAACAATTGCCCATAAGTGCTGCCCACACTCCTTTAGGAAAGCTTCAAAGAATTTGCTCCTGCTACCAAAATCAAATAAAATCTTTCCGTCTGACCCTTTTCAAATCTCATTGTATTTTCTATAATTTCCCCTGTTCGCAGGCAAAAGGATCCAATTCACAGTTGGTGGACACTCCTGTTTTTGAGGTTTGCAAGCATCACTTTAGCCATAAAAACTTTACCAGCAACAATGGATATCTCATCCTTTGGGCAAATTCTAGCAGTCTATGTAGAAACACTTCATTTGGAAATTGAGACACTTTCCCAGTTTAACATGAAGCCTTTTAAATCAAAAAAATTCAATAAAGAGGAAATTTAATATTCTCTGTAGCAGACTTATACTAATTCAGTACAAGATGTTAAACAATAGTCCTTCTAGTGAAAATTCCAATGGCAGACACTCAAACAGTTCAGTGAACAAATAAATTTACTATGGTTTAGAACAAAGCTCTTGTAATTAAATTTTTTAGAAACGCATGGAAATATTTAGGCTTAACATGTTAAAATGAAAAGTATAATGTCCAATTCTTTTCTATTTATTTATTTAACAAATACTTATTAAAATGTATTTCATAGGGATTATTCAGTCCTTGAAATAGATACTAAGGTAGTTTTATAAATAATTGAAACTTGAAATAACTCTTTCTGAAATTATAATTTAGCTTTACCTTGAATTAACTTTATGGTAGGTGTAATTATTTCTGTGATCAGTATATACCTAAAATGATGATATTTACTTTTTGTGATATACTAATTCAAATGATATTTATTATGATAATTGATAAAAACTATATATATGTATCTCACATATATATGATATATATATCTATGCTATACACACACATATATGTATATTTAGAGATGTAACATTTTTCCAACATCCCATGAGATATTTTATAACCTTATTAGGTAGAAAGAATGACCTCGAGGTTCTTAAACTTCAATGGTGTAATAAGAATTACATGTTCTTTTAAATTAAGATTTCAAATCTCCAGTCACAGAACATTAGATTCAATAGGACTGATTCTGATCCTAGGAGTCTTTCCTTTTTTTTTTTTGTCTTTTGTCTTTTTAGGGCCGCATCCATGGCATATGGAGGTTCCCAAGCCAGGGGCTGAATCAGAGCTGTAGCTGCTGGCCTACTGCCAACCACAGCAACAAGGGATCCAAGCCACATCTGCAACCTACACCACAGCTCACAGCAACACCAGATCCTTAATCCACTGAGGTGCCAGGCATCGAACCTGCATCCTCATGAATATTTAGTTGGGTTCATTAACCACTTAGCCACAACGAGAACTCCGACATTTTGACCAATAGTCTACGCAGTTTTCACAATTAGTTGACACTTTAAGAAGCTACTGGATTAGCTGTCATTGTTCTAACTTCAGAGCGCAGTCAAGGTTCACCAAAGGAGTAAAACCTAAATATTTCTCAAAAGCCCTTAAACAACTATAACACCCAAACACATAGCTGTTTTTTCATGTTTTGTCAGAATGAACTATATAAATAATTTTAAAATATTTTAAATAGGCATCAATGACCAAATGTATAGACTCTTCTTGGAAGAGGACCCTAGTTATATAGTTCTGATATTTAAAGAGTATATTTGTTCTGCAATCATTTATCACAGAGCCAGGATATTTCTTCAGTATGTTGATGTTTTTGAAAACACTGAAAATAGAAATAAAGGATGATCCACTATTTTATGAGGATTTAGTTCACTTGGCTATACCTGCAGAAAAGTGAATCACTCTGCTGAAGTGCCTCCATTGGCAGAAACATTTCTCTTGCTTGAGCCCTGCCTTCCTGCAGAAATTTCTCTCACTCTGTAAGACAGTATATGACGCTAGTCTCCAAGGACTCTCCGGTTTTCTGACACATGTGGTGGCCTGAATGCATTTCTACAGACATACACCAACATCAGATAACTTGACCCTCTATGCTTTTAAAATTACTAACATGATAAACTCCCTTGAGCCACTGTTTATCTGGACAAGAGAATAAATATGTGATAGATAAACTCATATCCTGTGAGAACAAGAAGCAAGAAAATGAGATATAAAATTGCTTTTTCTTCTTTCTGCCTCTAGTTCAGTGAATGAACACACTTGTACTTCGAGAATATGGACATGTGATGACCACAAGATTCCTTTCCTGAGTTTTTAGCTTCTGCTAAAGATCTGAGAATGCAAAACCAATAGATCCTACCCACAATTAATCTAATATGTATTCATTTCTGTTGAAGACTGCACTTAATATAAATTCCTTCTTTATTGAAACACAATTGGAAATATGAAAATATAAAACATTTTAAATGTCTTAGAGGATAAAAGATCACTGATTATATGTTTTTGTTTTCTGAGCTCTAAAATAGGAATAAAAATGCTACACCAATTTAAATTCAATTTAATAAATAATAGAATATCCTTGCCTTTTATATATTAAAACAGCTTGAATAAAGAAAGTAATAGTCAAATTCCTTTGTTAGATTTGGTAACCCATTTATTTTTAATTAAAATACAAATTCTGGAGGTAGTTATTTCAAATATAAAAGAGATTTTGGTATACAAAGCCAAATGTCTTTTACCAGCTTCAAAAATCTAAAACAATTCCTGCTAGGCAACACTACTGTATTTTTGTACTTTATAGATATATTACTTCTGGAAGAAGTAATTCCAGAAGTGACACTGGAGTGTTAAAAATTTTTTAATTTCTTCTTGTATTTTGTTTTAGAGAAAAGGATATGAAAATCAGTGCTACCATCAAGTATCAATTTTGTCCTGATTCATCACGAATAGGCATCCTTCCAGAAATATAACACTTTTTCTAAGTGTATGTAGCTCCTCTCTGGGGCTTCCCAATCTCTTCAGAGCTGAAGGCAATGCCATGAATCCCATTCAGTCTGAAAATTCAATAGAGTGATAATGATATAGCTGTTGCTGACCTGGGTTCAAATCCCACTTCTCCCACTTAAGAATTCTATAATCTTGAGCATCTGCTATTTGTTCTTTCAACAGTTAAATAGACATAATGATATTACCCAAATCAATTGTTGTCGAGAGTGAGTATGAAAATGTGCAAAGATGCACATCAACATGTAAGTGATTCTTTTGCCATCAGATTTGCCTCTGCCATCTACATCTGCAGCTATGTAGATGCTATGGAAAGGGACATTCCTAAAGTACTTTTTATACTTGTACTTAGAATTGGTGAATGAGGACAAAAGAGCTTGTTTTTGGAGTTCTCTTGGTGGTTCAGTGGGTTAAGAACCGAAAATAGTGTCCTTGAGGTTGCAGATTCATCCTTGACCTCACTCAGTGGGTTAGTGTAAGTCACAGATGTGCTGGGATTCAGCATTGCTGTGGCAGTGGCTTAGGCTGGCAGCTGCAGCTCCTATTCAACCCCTAGGCCAGGAACTTCCATATGCCACAGGTATGGATTAAAAAAAAAAAAAAGGTTAATTTTCTTCATTCTGGCTATCTGCTTCAGAAGAACATATGTGTATGTGATTTGTACCATGAAATGAAGTGAGGGAAAGTCTTACTCTCCTGAAGAGGCAACACAAGTTAGTACAGTTTTCCCCAGCTGCAGGGCAGCAAGCCCTCAGGAGAGCCTGATGACTGCTGAGCCACTGCCAGGTCTGAGACCGTGCAGGCATCTGGAGGCAGAGGGGTCTTGCACAAGATAGAAAATCACGTACCTATTCTCTTTCTTTTTCTTTTTCTTTTGCATGACAGGATAATCTTGTAAAATATTTGTATCTTCGTTTGAGACTAACCAAGCTAGAGCAATTACAGAAAAGTGTGACTTCTGTTCAACATCTGCAATATGATATACACTTAAACTAAAATTGGCTAAAACCTAGGCAGGGCAAACACTTCTCTACATAGAGGTAATAGTTTGTAAATGCTGTTTCTGAACCAGGGGGAAAACTTAAGGGCTCTTTGCCAGTTTCTCTTATGATGCATAAAATACATTCAGCAATGTCCCACCATGAGTGCTGACTTTCTTTAGCACTTAGACTGAGGAGACAAAACTATAGTAACGGACTCTGTTGCTTTGTTATCTAGAATTAAGTGTATATGTGTATATATACACATACACATATGCCTATACAGTTAAACTCATTTCAAATAGATACATGTTTTAAAATATATTTGAAGTAAAACAATTTCCATTAAGTTCAATATAATTCCCAGCATTTTTAGTTCTCTTATCAAGATAGAATTTCAAAATTGCATAATTGACATAATTGTCAAATTAATCTTTTATTTTAAATGATATCAAGAATCCGTTCATATATTTTGGCTTCATTATGGCAAATGTTAACAATCTAACCTACTTTGTAATGAAGTATAATATTACAGACAAATTCTAGTACATGTTAATAATCTAATAAAAAGACAGTGGTATACAGAATTCTAGGGGAGGTAAAGTGAAGTAAAATGAACCTCAGTATGATCAAGGGGAAGCTGAAAGACTTAGGAAAATATTGCATAAGAAATAATTGCTGACAAAATAGCATCCCTAGCAAGATCAGCATGATTAATATCATAGACTGCATAACCACCACTGTATTATGCCATTTCTAACCAAAAAGTACCACCCAGTCCACTAGAGGATTTTAGTCAATTATAAATTCAGCATATATTTTACAGAAAACAGTAAAACATAGGGAATCATTTACAGTAATGCATTTAACACTAAATTTTCCAGGACACTATATTTTGATAATTCCCATTATTTTTTAGCATTCTTTAGCTATTACCTATTTTTTATATCTTAAAATCACATAAATGGTAGTATAAAATCTATGATTTTGTACAAAATTTTGATAGGACAATGGACAGTTTTAAAAGGCTCATGAGGAGGATTGGGAACTTGGGGTTAATAGATGCAAACTATTGCTTTTGGAATGGATTAGCAATGAGATCCTGCTGTGTAGCACTGAGAACTATGTCTAGTCACTTATGATGGAGCAGGATAATGTGAGAAAAAAAAGGTATACGTATATGTGTAACTGGGTCACCATGCTGTACAGTAGAAAATAAAATTGTATTGGGGAAATAACAATAAAAAATTAAAAAAGAAAAAAAGAATAAAGATCCTTCCTCAAAAAAAATTTTTTTAAATAAAAGTGTCATGGGGAAAGTGACTATTGCTTTTTAAATGTATGTTTTATAACACAAAAGTCTATAAATCATGAAGAGGAAAATCATAATATGTATTGTATTTCTCAGCTCTTTTTCTACACTTGGAGATATTTGATATTTTCTGGCCAATGAAAGACTAGGAGATATAATGAGTAAGATGATCAAAATTTGCCTCCATTTCTGACTCACCTTTCCTTCATTCATTTTTCCCTTTCACTCGAGACTTTGGGGGCCAGATGTTGAGAGTAATTGTGTCAGGATAGAAGTGGCTTAGAATTCTGGGGTGGAGCTTCCCAGAAGAGAAACAAGACAAGTATTTGCACTGAGATTAGTGTGAGTGAATATATATATGTCTATCAAAAAAAAAATATATATATATATAGCTACTGAGATATTAGTATATTGAGAAACCAGACAAGTATTTGCACTGAGATTAGTGTGAGTGAATATATATATGTATATCAAAATATATATATATGTATATATATAGCTACTGAGATATTAGTATATTGAGTCTATATGTTATCAAAAAATATATATATATGTGTGTGTGTATATATATATATATATATATATAGCTACTGAGATATTAGTATATTGAGTCTACTGTTATTTAAAGCAGTGTGAAATCTACCTAGACCATGGAGTGAGGCTAGCACACAGCAGGCATTCAGTTACCACCAGCTATCTTTGTATTACTAATGGACAAACTCTATCATTTCAATTTGAACTCATGCTATAGGAACTGGGTGGAAAACATACATTTAAAGTAATTCTAATAATAAGGAAAGAACTCAAGAATTGAGAATGCATTGTCTGGGGGAACAGTACAAGGAACATTGTAAGGAATGTTCCAAAAGGTGAACATGTGTTTCATATTATGGAAAATGAGAATATTGGGACTACACAAGAGACAGTGTCCGCTGAGAGCTTTATGGAAACCAAAGGTGGTGGCAATTAAAGAATTTAGAAAGAATGCTTCAGTGGAGGTAGCAATATAAAAATTAAAGTCCAAAGAGAACTGTCTGAAGAAAAAGGACCATAGGGTCAACTTGCTGTATCTATGAATTTCCTCTACTTAAACAAAAATGGTTATATAACAGAGTTCAGAAATAGCAAGTATGTCAACAGGGTTTTCTTTCATAACAAACCTTTACATAGATAATAACATAGAACAAGCCATTAAATCTCCTTTTCACCATTTATTAAGCTCTGTTGATCAACTTGAGGTTGTGTTATCATTTAATTGGGATTTGCAATATGTTAATACACATTCAATGCCACCTAAAATATACATCAATGAAAGTGTATGGATTATATATGATTATCTTAAGCCATTATTTTATTTAAAGGGCATCTAATTTTCTCTTCTGTGTTTACTTAAATTGAGACATTAAAATATCTCTAACACCAAAGGAATTGAAAACATCTGTATTTCAGCTTTGCTAGTATGTCTATAAGAACATAAAATGACAGTGCAACAGCCTTCTAGTGACATCTGCTGAACAACCAAATTCTTCCTGTAGCAGTAAATATAAAAGGAGAAACTATTTCTGTTTGTAAAACAGAAGAAAAATGAATTATCTGGAGTTTCCATACAAAAGTAAAACATGAGAATTAAAGTCAGAAATTGGATAGTTCTTAGTTAAATGTGACAGTATAAGTAACTGAAGAAGAATCTTGACTATGGTGACACACCAAGAAGTATAAATTATTTCCAAAGCATGCTGCTAATTTTCCTTCTCTATGATCTCCAATTCTACAAAAGTTTAAGAGAACATAGCTTGAAAAATTAAAAAAAGGAGTTCCCGTCGTGGCGCAGTGGTTAACAAATCCGACTAGGAACCATGAGGTTAAGGGTTCGGTCCCTGCCCTTGCTCAGTGGGTTAACCATCCGGCATTGCCGTGAGCTGTGGTGTAGGTTGCAGACGCGGCTCAGATCCCGCGTTGCTGTGGCTCTGGAGTAGGCCGGTGGTTACAGCTCCGATTTGACCCTTAGCCTGGGAACCTCCATATGCCGCGGGAGCGGCCCAAAGAAATGGCAAAAAAGACAAAATAAATAAATAAATAAATAATAAAAATTAAAAAAAAATTCTTATAGCAGGAGGTGATGAAAATAAGCAATGAAAATATAAGTCTATAGAAAGTGGGAGAAAGGAACAAGAGATACACTTCAATAAAATTTAAAAAATTTAAAAAGTACCAGTTAATCTGTAAAACTGAACAAAAGGAAAAAGAGATATAGACATAAAGAGCAAGCAAGATTTTAAGACATCTGATAGAAAAAAAAATGAACAACGCAGGTTTTAAAAAGTTTATAAAGAAATTAAAATAAATTACTTGAAAAATTCTAAAATAAAAAAGTACTCATAAAATACATATTAGCTAAATTAATCAATTAATACCAGATAGACATATGACATGGGTCAATGATTGGTAGAAATACATTAAATATCTTAATGTGAACAAAATACATAGGTTAATAAAAAATTAAATAATATTACATTGAATGATTATTCTAAAATATATTATCATTTAATCAACTGTGTAGTCCCAAGAGGTGAGTTTATTTCAGTTTAGCTGTCATGGGGACCATGGTGACATGAGCTTAAGTGGCCAGCCTCATGACAAGGTCATGAAACTTGGACTTCAGAGATCAACCCAGTGCCCTTTACACTGCACAGCTCCCATTTGGAGGAAATACTGCACTCATTAAAGGCTGAAGACATTTATTCTAACATTTGGCATGTGTCAAAAATAGAGCTATTAGATGTCATCACTTAAAATAGCATGCTATGACCCTGGGACAAACAACTACATTTTTTAATTAGAAAATAAAATTATCAAGTATATTTAAAGTTTCTTCTGCGTGCAGTTGATGGTTTATTTCTATAACATTGTGCTAAATATTTAAAGCTATTTTGGAACATTCTGTTGGTAGATATCAGTTTGGGACATGTTTATGATTTTACATTATTGAAGCAATTATGTAAAGAATCCAGCCAAATTCTATTTGTGATTTTTTTTTTTTTTTTTAGGGTCACACCAGCAGCCTATGGAGGTTCCCAGGCTAGGGCCCAATCAGAGCTACAGCTGCCTGCCTACACCTCAATCACAGCAACAGCAGATCAGAGCCACTTCTGCGACCCACACCACAGCTCATGGCAATGCCAGATCCTTAACCCACTGAGCAAGGCCAGGGATCGAACCCACAACCTCATGGTTCCTACTCAGATCTGTTTCTGCTGTGCCATGATGGTAACTGCTATGTATGATATATTTATAGCTCTTAAAAAAGAACTGATGGATGGAGTTCCCATCGTGGCTCAGTGTTTAATGAATCTGACTAGGAACCATGAGGTTGCTTGCCTTCCTGGCCTTGCTCAGTGGGTTAGGGATCAGGCATTGCAGTAAGCTGTGGTGTAGGTCACAGGCTTGGCCCGGATCCTCTGTTGCTGTGGCCAGCAGCTACAGCTCCAATTAGACCCCTAGCCTGGGAATCTCCATATGCTGCAGATGCAGCCCCAGAAAAAGACAAAAAAAAAAAAAGAAATGATGGTTTAAAAAAAACCCTTTGTATCAATAATATCACAGTCTTAATGTCACAGAATAATTGTTTTTAAACTTTTTTGAACATAGAAAATTGATCTTCACATATTATTCTTAACCAACCTAAAAACATCAATGTAGATGCTTGCCCTAATGCCCAAGGATGCTCTACAGTTTTATGTGTGTTGATAAAAATTGAACATGCTTTTAAAATTCCTGGTGCCATTTGGTATTAATTTTGTGTTTTGTCACTGATTATAAGATCAAATATTCTACCATTGTATGATGTATTCATTAAAATTAAATTTGTCTTTTTTTCATCAGCAAGCAAGTTTCTAAACAAGGTTTTTGAATCAAATTTATTTATGAGGATCATTTGTCCTTTTAGCCTAAATTTTCTCTCTTTTCCAGGCCCCTTGTGTGTTTGCAAGAACAAATGAGATGCAAAATACGTATTTATGATAATGGTGATGGTGATGATAATGACACTATATGAAAGCTGATGACAGTTGTGAGGAATCATTGCACACAAGTTTTAACCAAAAAAGAAAAAGTATGAAAGCAAGAAAGGGAAGGTTATAAAACATATTTTCCCAGTTGTCAAAAAGCAAATAACATTCTTCCAAGAGATATCATTGTATTCTGCTTTTATCAAAATTTGTTTTTTTGTTTTTTGGTGTTCAAACTTGGTTTGAAAAACAAAGCCTTGTGATTTTTAAACAGATTTTAAACTTTTAATTTAAATAGCATGAATTATGTGGAGATCTCTGATGACCCCACTTATATGTGAAATATCTTAATTCAGTGACCCTATCTGTGCTTTATGAGAATCTTGTTTGTATTCATATACCCTAAGGATTCAAAAATGTTCCTCCTGAAATCATTTTAATTTGTCAAGTGCATTAATGAGTGAGAGAAAGACTGGATAAATTAATAAATTAATTAATGTATAAAAAAGAAAAAAAGAAATGATATAGTATTGGAATTCCAAAGAGACATAGGTATATTTCCTATAAGCAGTTGACTTTACTATTCTTGTTCAGAATTCAAGCAAGGAGTTTTGAAATACTCATTAATGTTATACTTCAAAAATATTAGATTTTCCCCCAGAAAATACATGAAATATGTTAATATAGTAATATAGGTCCACTCTATGCCCTAAATTAGTTAAGGGGGATTTTTGCATAATTTATGAAGAGATTAGTGAGGGCCAGAAAACCCAAGTATAACTAAGATAAAATTAAAGCACCTAGTTAAGGGGGAATTTGGGATCCAGGTAAAATGATACTGTGACAAACACAAATTTTCAAAACCACAAACTTATTTGAATAATGTGATTTACTTTTCTATAAATCAACTTTGTCTCTCTAAGGAGAGACAAATTAACCTCAGTTAACGCCAGATGAACACAATATATTTGGTTATTTTCATTCCCTGTCCTCTCCCCTTTTCCCCAGAGATCTGTACAAATTTCTGAGGATGCATATAATGTCATAGCATGAGTTAGAAAACAGAAGCTGTGATACAACCTCTAGGGGTGAAAGAGATTATCTATCATAAGCGGCCATGTCATGTTGGGTAAGTAGTAATAATTAGTGTTGACTCCAATCAGACTGTCAGATACTTCTCAAGCAAAAATAGATTTATTGGGAATCAGCCAATAATTGCAATTTGGAGTCTTGCAAACTTGATGAGCCATGTGTAAGTCCCCTTAGGGCAAGGGAAGGGGAATGCTTTTATAGAGAGGAAAATAAAGTTGGGAAGGTTTTAGTAAATGTCGAGTCTTTCATTGGCTAAGTCCTTTCAGAAAAGAAGAGGCGTCTTTCTTCTTCCATTGGGCTCTGCTAATATTTCAGGTGGTGAGAGCTCCCTCTTCTCCCAACTCTATTTAATTGAGGTTTTATTTATTGATTTTTCACATTAGTTGCAGCGTAACATGTTTCCCTTTTCTCCACACCTTCTCCAGCATTTATTGTTTGCAGATTTTTTTTTCAGCTTTTCACCATTGAGAATAATGTTAGCTGTGGGTTTGTCATATATGGCCTTTACTATGTTGAGGTAGGTTCCCTCCATGCCCACTTTCTGAAGGGTTGGAGAATTCTGTTGTGTTTCTATAAAGCAACATCAAACTATCAGAGAAATTAAGAAAACAATTTCATTTAAGATTGCATCAAAAAGAATAAAATATCTTGGAATAAATTTAACCAAAGACATGAAAGATCTGCACACTGAAAACTGTAAGACATTAGTGAGAAAAATTGAAGAGGACACAGAGAAATGGAAAGATACTCTGTGCTCATGAATTGAAAGAATTCATGTTGTTAAGAGGTCCATGCTACCTGAAGCAATCTACAGATTCAGTGCAATCTCTATCAGAATTTTAATGTCATTTTTCACAGAAATGGAACAAAAAATCCTAACATTTGTTTGGAACCACAAAAACCTCAAATAGCCAAACCAATCTTGAGAAAGAACAAAGCTAGTGGCATTAAATTACCTGATTTCAAAATATATTACAAAGCTTTAGTAATCAATACAGTATGGTACTGGCATTAAAACAAAAATGCATAGATCAATGGAAAAGAATAGAGAACCCAGAAATAAACCAGTGCATGTACAGTCTTTACTTTGCAGAAAGGTGGAAAGAATATACAGTGGGAAAAGGACAGTCTCTTTAATAAATGGTGTTGGGAAAACTAGGCACCACAGGCACAAGAATGAAACTGAACCACGGTGTCATACCATACACAAAAATTAACTCAAAATGGATTAAAGGCTTGAACACAAGACCTAAAAATGTAAGATTCCTAGAGGAAAACTGACAGTAAGCTCCTTTACATTGATCTTGGAGGTAATTTTTTGAATCTGACACCAAAAGCAAAAATAAGCAAGTGGAACTATATCAAACTAAAAAGCTTCTGCACAGTAAAGGAAATCCTTAATAAAACAAAAGAGAGAACCTATTGAGTTGGAAAAATATTTGTAAATCATACAATATGCTAATAGAACTCATTCAGTCGATAGCAAAAAACAGTCTAATTAAAAATGGGCAGAAAATATGAATAGACATTTTTCTAAAGAAGACATATATGGTCAACAGGTACATGAAAAGATACTCAACATCACTAATCATCAAGGAAATGCAAAGTAAAACAGCAGTGGGCTATCACCACATAGATGTTAGAATGGCTGTTATCAAAAAGACAAGAAATAAGTGATGGCAAGTATGTGGAGAAAAAGGAAGCCTTGTGCCCTGTTGGTGGCAATGTAAATTGGTGTAGCCACTACCAAAAACACTATAGAGTTTCCTCAAAAACTTAAATGCAGAACTATCATGTGATCTAGCAATTCCACTTCTGGGTATTTATTTGAAGAAAATGAAAACATTAAAAGACACATCCACTTCTTTGTTCATTGCACATTATTTGCAAGTCAAGATATGAAACAACCTACAATGGATGACTGGATAAAGAAATTGTGGTATATCTACACAGCTATAAAAAAAAAGAATGAAATTTTAGCATTGCAACAACATGGCCACAAGGCCTCATTAGGCCTTGGGGGCATTATGCTAAGTGACTTAGGTCAGAGAAAGACAATAATTGTATGATCTCACTTATGGAATCTAAGACAAACAAAAAAACTTAAGTTCATAGATACAGAGAAAAGACAGGTGGTTTCTATAATTGGGGGGCGGGTAAAATGAGAGATACAGGTCAAAAGGTACAAACTTCCAGTTAAATGATAAATATAAGTCATTGGAAATGTAACACACAGCATGGTGACTGTAGTTAAATAATACTTTGTTGCATATTTAAATGTTGCTACCATCATGGCGCAGCAGAAATGAATCCAACTAGGAACCATGAGGTTGAGGGTTTGATCCCTGGCCTTGTTCAGTGGGTTAAGGATCCAGTGTTGTCGTGAGCTGTGGTGTAGTTTGCAGACGAGGCTTGGATCTGGTGTTGCTGTGGCTCTGGCATAGGCTGGCAGCTGCAGCTCAGTTTAGACCCCTAGCCTGGGAACCTCCATATGCTGCAGGTGTGGTCCTCAAAAGACAAAAAGATTAAAAAAAAAAAAAGAAGAAGATTTCTCATCTGAGTTCCCCTCATGGCACAGTGGAAACGAATCCACCTAGGAAACCGTGAGGTTGCACATTCCATCCTTGGCCTCGCTCAGTGGGTTAAGGATCCAGCGTTGCCATGAGCTTGGTGTAGGTCACAGACACAGCTCAGATCTGGTGTTGCTATGGCTGTGGCATAGGCCAGCAGCGGTAGCTCTGATTAGTCCCCTAGCCTGGGAACCTTCATGTGCTGCAAATGTGGCCCTTAAAAGCAAAAAAAAAAAAAAACTTCTCATCACAGAATTTTTTGTGGCTGTATATAATGACAGATGTTAACTAGATTTATTGTAGTGATCATTTCTTAAGGTATATAAATATTGAATCATATTGTACACCTGAAACGAATATAATGTTGTGTCATTTATACTTCAATTGAAAGAGAGAGAGGGGTACTTCGGCATAGCCTTTCACAGGCTCCACTCATAGCAGAGAGAAGAGATACTTAAGAAGCATGGTGATAGGGGTAGTGAACACAGAAAAAGTAGGCCAGTAGGTGATGGTGCAGGTGACATTTGCAGGAATTTATGTGGAGCAAGCGGGCAGACTGTTTTAAGTAGGATTGGCAACTTTTAGAATCTACTCTGTACCTTTGTAGGTTTATTGATTGCCTTAAAAAAAATCTTAAAAATATTGAAATGATTTCTGCTAGCTAGATGTCTAATAGATAAGTTTTAAAATCTCATGTCATTTTATCCACAGCTGAGTATATACTTTGCAGTGGCTGGAATACACTCCTCCTGGCATAAGGGCATCAGAATACTAGAAAAACTAAAGTCATAGGAGGCTTGGTAAACACATTCAGAACACAAACAGAATAGGCAGTCTGTGTTCTAAGACTGTGTTAGTCACAGAGGGCTCTAATGGATTGTCCCTTCTTTGCAAATGCATTCATCTTTCTAAAGTATCTGCTTCTAATGGTCTATTCTCTGAGTCCTTATGAATTTGGAGAGTATTGCTGGAAAAATGCAAGTTCTTATTTCCTCTTTTATAATTCTGTGAGGATTATCCATATGTTTTTTGCATCTTCCATTTCAACATTATTCTTATTTTGAATTTCACACCTATTGTATTTTCTAAGCTATTGATTTTCATTGATTGTCCTTTGCCATTTGTCATTTTAAAAAAATTGAAATATAGTTGATTTGCAATATGTTAGTTTTGGATATACAATATAGTGATTCAATATTTTTATAGATTATACTCCATTTAAAGTTATAAAAATATTGCATATATTCCCTGTGCTGTACAATATATCCTTGTAGCTTATTTATTTTATACGCAATAATTTGTGTCTCTTAATCTCATACCTCTATCTTGCTCCTCCTCCTGTCCCTCTCCCCACTGGTAACCATTAGTTCTCTATATCTGTAAATCTGAAAACATATACATGCCTCAGCATTCACAGCAGCATAATTTACAATAGCCAAGATACGGAAGTAACCTAAGTGTCCATCAGCAGATGAATGGAAAAAGAAGATTTGGTGCATTTATACAATGGAATACTACTCAGCAATAAAAAAATGAAATTCTGCCACCTGCAACAAAATGGATGACCTAGGGATATGATGCTTAGGGAAGTCAGACAGAAAAAGAAAAATACCGTGTATTATCACTTAGATATGGAATCTAAAAAATAAAATGAATGAATGTAACAAAAGAGAAATAGACTCACACATAGAGAACAAACTAATGGTTACTATTTGTCATTGATTTGTGGTATAGCTGGCTGCTTTCTGCTATAATTCAGTGCAGAGTTAATCTCTGCAACTGCTTGTGTCCAGGCCCCACGTATAGGATGGTTTTCGTCCTGGACAAGGCTTCCATGCACTAGTCTTTCTACCCAGGTTCTTCTTGGACATGGAAACTTGGCCCTAAAGAGTCTTTAGGCCTCCCTCTTCTCCTTTCTTTTTTTGCATGTGCTTCTGGTTTTTTCAGGCTCTTGAGTTTTTGGTACCCTGATTTCTATTAATAGAAGATCCAGAAAGTGATTTTAGGTGGTTTTGTAGGACAAGACAACAAGGTTCAGTAAAGGATTTTTAGCTCTTTCTGGAAGAAGCTAGACCAAAGACAAACTTCATTTACCACCACTGTGGCTAGTGTGGTTATAATGGGACTTTTAGATTTTAGAGCAAGCAAAACACAATATAGTTTAGGACAGTTATTTCTGTTGACTGAATGTTTGTCATCTTGTCTTTTTCCAGGATTTTCACTGGCTGACCCGCTCTAAAATATGAATAAAGATGCCAATGAGTGACTTGAAGAATTTTCTCTTTCCTGCAAGATGGAATTTTATTTTCCATGGCAAAATTACTATAATGATGTACAAAGAAAAATAAAAAAATTCTAAATAACAATTTATAGTCCAGGAATTGATTAAAAACATAAAAAGTTACCAGTATTCTACCACAGAAATAACCATATACACATGAAAGATAGGCTTTATTAAATGGCATTGTAATCACCTAACTGCTGAGTTACACATCAGTATTTTTTAAGTAAATCCACTCTTAAAGTCACATATCTTCTAAAAGCATCTTCCAAAGGAAAGAACTTCAAGGACTATGTAATGTAGAGGCATGTTCATTAAGTTGGAGTACTTAGACTTCCTTCATTGTTTATCCATTGACTATTTACTACCTGAGTCTACCTAGTATTGAATGGGGCTTGTTCTACACTTTATGAGTTGCCTTTTCATTTTGTTTTGCTTTTCTGGAAAGAACTTATCAAACCAAAGGAGAAGTCACATCACGCCCAACTAACAATTTCAGGGTATATTTGGATTAGCAGCCTTAGTTTGTATATACCACACTGAGATCAACAGAATCAGCAGCCTTACTATATAAGGAACTCTTACAAATAAGAAAAAATGCACTAGTAGAAAAAAGAGCAAAGGGCATGAAAACAGAAAAACACAAGTGATCAATAAAAGTATGAGTATGAATACATATGAGTAAGTTAAACTAAAAATTTTTTTTTACCGTAGCCACTTGGCAAAGCAGATTTTGTTTGTTTTTTGCTTTTTGCTTTGTAGAGCCGCATCTGCAGCATATGGAAATTCCCTGGCTAGGTTTTGACTCAAAGCTAGAGCTGCCGGCCTATGCCACAGCCACGGCAACACAGGATCCGAGCCACATCTATGACCTACACTGTGTTTCACGGCAATGCCGGATCCTTTAACCCACTGAGTGAGCCCAGGGATCAAACCCACATCCTTATGGATACTAAGTGCGCTCGTTACCACTGAACCATGACGGGACCTCCAGCAAAGCAATTTTTAAATTATAATTCTCAGTATTAGGTAAGGATGGAGTGAAGTGGTGGACTGATACGTTGTGGCAGAAAATAAAATTGGTACGGCATTCTGTAGAGTGATTGTAACAGTGCTTGCTTGTGTTTGTAATCATAAAATGTTCACACCATATAACTTTTGACTCATTAGGCCTGTTTCTTCTCTCTCTCTTTTTTTTTTTTTTTTTTTGCCACAGCAGTGGCATATGTAAGTTCACGGGCCAGGGATCAAACCTGTGTCACAGCAGTGACCTAAGCCACAGCAGTGACAATGCTGGATCCTTAGCGCACTGAGCCACCAGGGAACTCCAATAAAATTTATAGACACATGACTTTGAGAAACACTGCATATCATCAACAGTTCTTAGATAGTCCCAAAGCAAATTAGCTTCTTTATTTTTTAACCAGTGGGCCTATTTTTAGAATGTATTTTAAAGAAAACAAAATATTTGTTCAAATATTTATATATAAGGCCATTCAGCATAGTTTTATTTAGAAATAATGCCAGGGCTTAAGAACACATCAGCTATGTAAATTATGACCTGTCAGTATCATAGCTTAAGAACACATCAGCTATGTAAATTATGACCTGTCAGTATCATAAAATAAAAATTGTGTTAGTATTTGTTAATGGAGAAATAATTACATTGTAATACTATATGAAAGAGGCAAGCTACAAAAATGTATAGGTTCAGGTCATCTTTACTCATACATAGACACATACATAGAGAAAAAAGGTGGATAGAAAATAAACCAAAATTTTAATATAACCTGGTGATGGGATTAGAAGAAATTTTTATCTCCTCTTATTTTTTCCTTTTACAAAATTTTAAAATAAAGATAATTAGATGATAGTGTTACCAGAAGCAGACATTATTTTAAGAGACCATTAGAAATGTAAAAGTATCACTTACTTTCAGGGTCATTCTTGTTTATTATCTGCAATTTTATATGAATTGGAGTATAGCACTTTATATCCGAGTTCAGCTAGTTTGACTGTACCATACACATCAGACCTGTGTCCTTAGTTAAGGGCCTAAGTGACCTCCACAGAATGATTGACTCTAGCTCTGAGGTGTGAACCCAGGAGATACTCGCAGGGAGCTGTGGCTTTACCTGGAGGCCACAGAAATCTGGCCCAGCTGGCAAGTCCTCTTGCAGAGTCCTGAAGGTACACACTCGAGGGACTGGGCTGGGCTGTGGAAGAGCATAGGGAATATGCAAGGAGATGAGAGTGGATGGTTCATGTCATCTCCTCAGTGTCTTACTCTGCCCATAGCAGCCAAGTGCAGCAGTACAGTATTTTGCTCAAAGGTAGTGTGGAGGACTTGAATATTTGTGTGTCGAAATGTATAAATCTGGATATTAGATGTAATTTGGGGAAAAGACTCCTTCTCTAGCCATGTTATCTCAAGAGAGAAAAAAGGTTGGCAGGTTAATAGACTACCCAGCAGGGGCCAGTCTGAACATATAAATAAAGATCAGATTGGTCCAGGAACACTGACTGCCTGTTTTCTAAATGGGATCTTGAGATTTGTCTCTTCATCGGAATATTTCCTTAGAAGGGTAAGATATCAAATAAGTCCCTGTAAAATGAATCTGCTGGTTGATAGTCCAAGTTTACTTAGTAAAACATTTTGTATCCCTTAATTTAATAATGAACATTCTTGTATGAGCCTAGTATGTTGAATACTCCAGTGCCTCATAAAAACTGAACTTTGAAAGATTATGGTTGTTTTCTTGATTTAGGAAAACTAAAAACCAGGCTCAGAAATCAGTTCTCAGGTTAGTTCCTTTACTAATATTCTTTCCAAAGCCTTTCATTATTTCATGGGGCTATTTAGGGAGTTATCCAAGTTATCCAAGAAGCCCCTAGCCCAGGGCCTGGCATATAGAAGGCACTCAATAAATGCCATTGTGTTTTAGGAAGTGGAATTTTAGAGAAGACGAGAGCCCTGGCTGGAATTCTGTCCTATTTAGCAGCTCGGTTTCACTTTTCAAGTAAGTGGATCTTATTTCCCAAGGAGATGAGTCATTTCCTGGAAAACAGGAGCTGTGTGTTTTTACTTCCTTATTCGGCTGTATAAGCTATTACCACTGGATAATAGTTGAATGAGAATTCATGATGGTTGGAAATAACTCTGTGGATATTTTCTGTGGTTATTTCACATATGAGCCTTTGAAGAGGCTCAGCTTATTATGTGACTTGAGTATATTGTAGGGAAAAAATCTCAAATCTGTTATAGAGAAATAATAGGATTTTTAACACTAAAGGAAAATGAAAATAACGTTGCATCCAAAAATATATTTGCTTTTTTAAAACTATTTTTAATTGAATTATAAAGTAACATATGCCTGCTGTATAGCACAGAGTATTCTGTGATAATCTACGTGGGAAAAGAATCTGAAAGAGAATGGATGTGTGTACATGTATAACAGAATCACTTTGTTGTACAGCAGAAATTATCACAACATTGTAAATCAACTATACTTCAATAAAACTAAAATACAAAAAAATAAATATACAATATTATAATAATTTCAGGTTTGTTACCTAGTGATTCAGTATTTTTATACATTATGAAATGGTCATCATAATAAGACCATTTTTCAACAAAGTTGTTATAATATTATTGACTATGGTCCCTCTCCATACCTTATATCCCCATGACTTTTATTTTATTTTATTTTATTTTATTTTATTTTATTTTGTTTTGTTTTGTTTTGTTTTTGTTTTTTGTCCTTTTAGGGCTGCACCTGCAGCATATGGAGGTTCCCAGGCTAGGGATCAAATCAGACCTGCAGTTGCAGGCCTATACCACAGCTCACGGCAACGCTGGATACTTAACCCACTGAGCAAGGCCACATCCTCATGGATACTACTCAGGTTCGTTATCACCAAACCACAATGGGAACTCCCTCCTTGACTATTTTTTAGACACTTCTCTAGGCAGTGGGGAAGCAGTGAAGAATTGGCACGTGACTAAAGTCAGTACAGACTGAGAGTGACTAGGATGGAATTTCATATGAATGTATTAAGAAAGTTGGAAACGAGTTAATTTCCAAATGGGAAGTATGACTGAGAGACCTTGATAAAACTGACTCTGCTGACTGCTATGGAGAGTGAAACAGGAGTTCCTGTTGTGGCACAGCGGAAACAAATACTACTAGGAACCATGAGGTTGCCAGTTTGATCCCTGGCCTCACTCAGTGGGTTAAGGATCCAGCATTGCCATGAGCTGTGGTGTAGGTTGCAGACACGGCTTGGATCTGGCATTGCTGTGGCTGTGGCATAGGCTGGTGGCTACAGCTCTAATTCGACCCCTAGCCTGGGAACCTCCATATGCCTCGGGTGCAGCCCTAATAAGACAAAAAGACAAACAAAAAAAAAAAAAAAAGAGAGAGAGAGAGAGAAAAAAAAAAGAAAAAGAGTGAAACAGATGAAATTTGAGTTGTCTGATGTTTTCTGGTTGCATTTGCTGCTGCTAATCTGAGTAATGTGGATAAGGAAATTGAAGCTCCTATGAAATCCTCCTAAGCATAAGGTGTAGATTAAAGTACACCTTGGAGTTAGATCTGAAAGGCAGGGCTGCCTATACCTCTGGTTTTCACGGAAATATCTTGAATCTTCCCTCCCCTCCAAGGCCTTTCCTTCCAGGAGTTAAACTGGTCAGTGAACCCATGGTAAATCTGGGTTGTGTGGTTACCCTTCCTCCCACTTAGCGAGCAAAGAAAAGGCACAGCTAGAATCCCTGGGTCTCCAGTGTCAAAGGTTAAAGGGAACACTTTAAATTTCAACTCAGGCCTGGAACTATACAGAGATGGCATCATCCATGGTCTCCTTCCCAAGGGTCACTGGAGCCAGCTCTGTGGAGCTGGATGGTTCATCCCAATACTCGCTCCCTGCTCCCAGCATGTTACCAGGAATTGCCTCCTCAGCCCACCCAGGGCTTAGGATACCACCTTAGCCTGAGCTCTGCCAGGCCATTTCCATTGATACCCCCACTCCCACCCTCCTTTTTGCCATGTGCTCTGGAATCAGCCATATCCTTTAAGTCCAGCTCCAGTGTCACCTCCTCCACGAAGCTGCCTCTCTCCTGGTGCTCCTTCAGCACCCTGTGTGTACCTCCTTCACTATTCCACGTATTCATGGTGAAGTGAATTTCCATCTCCCTTCCCACCTCATCTGAGTGCCTGTGAATCCAGATGTCACCCACTCCTCCCCTTCTAGGCCCTGGGTCCTCTTGCTCAGTTTGGCAAGCTCCTCTGTGGGCTCCCCCTTGAAGAATCTACTCCCACACATCATATAGCAACACAAACATCATGACATTTTCTTGAGGGTGTGGCGACCCAGGAAGGGTTTATCTCACAAGAGCTACAGCAGATAGCTCTAACAAAGGAGCGGGGTGGATAGGTGAGCCACCAACGATGTCCACCAAGGACAAGCCCCATTGTCCTCAGAGCTCTGTGGGGGTGGGAGTGGGGCCACAAGGCCCTGACAGAACTGGGACAGGTTTACACCTTGGGACAATGGAGGTCAAAAGTAGAATTACCAGAAATAAAGGCTGTGGACTGAAATTTATACCCACTACACTCTTAATTGTGTTCCATAATTTAGTGCCATTCCTGCCTCCTGCCCTTCTTTGCCTGCCACTTGGGCTGTCCCCTCCCCCCACTACCCTGCCTACATCATTTTTTTGCATAGTTTTCATGGTTATCATGGTTGTGGGGGGGAGTTCACTGGGCAGGACTTAAAATCCAAGGATCTTACCCAAATCCATCTTTGGCTTGTTTTTTAGTGTGGGGCCTGGACTGCCCTCTTGGGCAAAGTGTGATAAGCCTGAGTTTTCCATCCTGCTCTGCTTTGGTGGTTCTACCTCTCTGAGCCTCAGTTTCCTCATCAGCACATGCTGTTTACAGAAATGCTTAGTACAAAATCTGGCACAAAAGAGTGCTTCAATTACCATTGGCCTCTCTCCCTTCTCACCCTCTTCTGCCTCTGGTCCCCAGTCCTCACAGAGTCACAGGGTATGTGACTATGTCTCACAGTGGTAAGATAAGTCGTCCATAAGACGTAAGATAAGTCTGTCTGTTGCCCATGGCCATGGCCAGCATTTAATTTGGCCGCCTTACTTCCATACCTCAGCACAGGCCTGGGCTGTCAGTGAAAAACCAGAAAAAGACACATTCATTTGAGCCAAAGTGAATTAGCCAGGCCAGTCGGCGGCCGGAAAGTCATGTGCTGCTTTCCCAAACCAAATAGAAATTATGTTTACATTATTCACTCTTTGGCATTTTCCATGCCACAGCTCCTGCCTATTAGGGCACATCAGAGAAAATTGGCTGCAGCCAATAATGGATATTTTGCAACCATTTGTCTGTGCTGGGCCTCTGTGTACTCTGTACTCCTTTGTGAAGTGACTGAAATTGACCACTGGTTCTCAACTCTGTAGGGTCCTGCCATTACCTGGGGGGCTTTTAAAAATCCTGGTTCTCAGGCCAGACCCAGGTCCAATTACACCAGAATCTCTAGGGTGGGGTGGGGTGGGGGAACCCAGGCACTAGTGTATTATTTTTGTCTTTTTAGGGCTACACCCATAGTATATGGAGATTCCCAGGCTAGGGGTCGAACTGGAGCTACAGCTGCCAGCCTACAGCACAGCCACAGCAATGCCAGATCCTTAACCCACTGAGAGAGGCCAGTGATCAAACTCACAACCTCATGGTTCCTAGTTGGGTTCGTTTCCTCTGCACCACAACATGAACTCTGACTAGTATCTTTTAAATAAATCACCCCTCTTAACAGAAGAAAGGCTGGGGGAAAAATGTAATTGTAATGTATACATGTAAGGATAACCTGACCCCCTTGCTGTACAGTGGGAAAATAAAAAAATCAATCAATCAATCAATCAATCAATCACCCCTGCTGATCCCGGCATGCAGCCCAGTTTGAGAACCAGTAAAAAACAATTTCAAATCTTTTTTCCATCCCTATGCCAGGGACAATGACCTTGAAGAGTGAACAGCCTACTTCTAATCTAATTTATAAGATAGGAGTTGTGTGAGTGAATATTCTAGCAATTTTGTAATTTTTTTTTCTTAAACTCCCTGCTCATGTTCCTCTTTGGCATCTTGGTCACTCAGTATTTAGACTCACAATGTCACCACATAAATATTTTATTTACTTTGTGCAAATATATTTTGTTTTCATTTATGTAGCCTGTTTGTGGCAGGTATACATTTTATAGAATCGGTTGAGTTTTCTTTGCTGCTCTAATAGAAGTTAGCTCCTGAGCCCCGGTTCTGCTTGCTGCCTTACCTGTACAGCTGATTGAATTCTTACGCAGTGTGTGTCCATGTAGCCATCTCCCAGATGGAGATATAAAACACTTCCAGTAATCCAGAGGGTTCCCTCTTTTTTTTTTTTTTTTTTTTGTCTTTTATGGGTCACACCTGTGGCATATAGAAGTTTCCAGGCTAGGGGTTGAATTGGAGCTGTAGCTGCCAGCCTCTGCCACAGTAACAACAATGCAGGATCCTTACCTCACTGAGTGAGCTCAGGGGTCAAACCCGCATCCTCATGGATACTAGTCAGCTTCATTACTGCTGAGCCACAATGGGAACTCCCAGAGGGCTCCCTGTTGCCCTTTCCCCTCAACCTTGCATCCCCCAGGGGTATCCACTCTCTGACTTCTGTCACCAGAGGGTAGCACTGAGTGTCCTTTGACTAAATGCTTCCTTTGATTGAGGTTCACACCTCTCCCGTTTCCTTCTTTCCTTGCCCCGTCAGGAGAGAAGTCTGCTTCAGACATGGTTTTTCACTCATCTAGGTGTCACAAACCAGCTCCACACGTAGTGGGTAAATACAAGACACCTTTTCTCAGTTTGGTTGGTTGATGGGGCTCAGAGGATTCTTCTTAAGTCATCTGAGGTCTCACACAGCTGCAGTTAGGTGGCAGCTAGAGCCTGGTCCTTTGGAGGCCCCACTAGGCTTGAGGGTTCGAGTTGCCTTCTTTTCCTGAGAAAGTGAAAATCAACTCAGGCTCACAATGTAAAAATCTGCCTAACCATTCATTACGCTAGAGTATGAGACATAGATAGAGCCATATGCAAAGTTGACAAAAGGAAATATTCCATCCAAGGACTCCCTGCAAGGAGAAATGCCTAACAACCATATTTTCATTCCTGAGTAGCTTTGTTTTCTAAAATCATAGACTACAAGAAACTTTCATAAGTAAGAATGACATGCCCTAATTTTACCCAGAGGAGCTAAGTCACTTGGACACAGAGAAAGAGCCTTGGTTGGTTTCTGGGCAAAACTCAGGTGCACCTCCTCAGGGGCAGAGTTTCAGGACATGGCATTTTGTACAGATCCTAACTCTATAGTACCTGAGAAAATATGACCTTGAAGTCCACTTTGTGGTCCTGAGCAGACGTGGAATCCTTTATGCAAAGCCTGCTTTGCTTTGAGCCTATCAAAACTTTGATTCCATATTAAAATCACTGAATTGTGCTCTCTCAAATGGTGAATTTTATGGTATGTGAATTTATGACCTGTGAAATATGGCATCTCAATTTTAAAAAATAATAGGCATGGAGAGAACTGGAATGTCTCACCTTTGTTTGGTGAGATGCACCACAGTTCCTCTGCCATGTGGTCTGTCTGCAACGGCCCAAGACACCTGACCATGTCAAGCTACGGTTTGTCCCTGATGTCGTAAGCTGGTTGGTGGAGGACAGCCCTGGTGCCTTGGCACTCCTCCACATGGTCTCACTCTACCAGTGTATCTGTATCTTCCCCTTAGGGGGCATCTCTGTGGGTTTCTTTCTCCAGACAGGCACCTGGGCTTCTCACGCAACACCTGACTGCCACAAAGATTAAAATAAAACCTGCCAGGCTTTCCTTAAGGGTTAGATCTGGAGCTGTCATAGTGATACCTCTGCTGCATTCGGTTGGTTAATGTGAGGAATAGGACAGCCAGGATTTAGCGTGGGAGGGGACTGCACAGGAAGAGATTGTCAGGAGGTTCATGAGGGCCCATCTTTGGAGGGCAGCTACCACTGTCCTCTCACCTCGTGGCATCCCATCCCGAGGCTTCTTCTGTCTTGGGTTGCAGCCTCAGACTCTGCTGATCTGCAGCTGGCATCTGCTCTTTGCAAACAACCAGAGTTCTTCCAGTTTGCCATCTGCTCCACCATTCCTCTTCCCTCCAGGGACGTGGGGGGTTTCTGGCTGCATTCCCACACTGTGTTGGGAGGCTCAGGCCCAACTGGGCTTCTCTCTCAGACACTGTAATGCTCCCACCAGGTGCCATGTTGCATGTGGCTTCTCCTTGGGTCCACACTCTGGGGAGTCAGGCCCCTTGTGCTGGGGATTCCCCAAACCAGGTTGACCTACCCCTCATCTGAGGTAGCAAGTGCCACTGACTAAAGCATTGGAGGGTTTTGGGAAAACAAGAAGAAAATGTGGAAGAGAAAATGGCTAAAATCTAAATATTTTTAGTATAACTTTTCTAGGAAAGCCCAACAGTGAGGGCTGTTCTGGTGTAGGTAGCTATTAACGTCATTTATCTGTATTATTTTGATCTGAATTTGCAGTAATGATGATGATCATCAAGTTTATATCACTCTCAAGGCTTTCATACACATAATTTTATTTCATCTTCATTGCAACCTTTTGAAAGTCGTGATTAATATTATCCCCATATTATAGGATCTGGGAAATTGAGGGACTTTTCCAAGTTCACATATTGTATGGTTTTATATTGAAGGGACAATGTTAAAAGAGAAAAGATTTGAGAGAGAATAAATGGGCCTGTGATTTTAAATGAGAACTTTTGGATTTTTCTATTTTGATTATCTTGCAAAACACTAAGCTTAAAATTCGGGGTGGTGGGGGAGGAAACTCATGTTTAGCTAACAAACATCAGTAGCAAAGTATGGAGAACAATAGTGATAAAATGAGAAAGAAGTAGATCATACAGTTCCTGTTTAATTCAACATTTATTGAGTCCCTATTGTGTCCATTCACTTTGTTAATCCTGGGTATGGAGGACATGAGCCTCTGGATTCCTCAACTGAGAAAAGACTCAAGACACAGTTCCTGCCTTGGATTAGCAAATGGGGTCACCTGGCCAATTCTGGGCTGAGCTTTGACTCCATGAGATTGATAACAAAGGGGATGCAGGTAAAGTGATGTTTCTCAAATTATAGGAGAGAATGAGGGGGCTGGCTATAGGGATGTAGGATTCCCGGTGCTGAATTACAGCCACCTAAGAATAAACCTAGCTCCTCAGCAATAATCACATGTGGCAGGTGCTTGAGTGTGTATGACTGAGGCTGCTCCTCAAATTCCTGGCTGAAGGAACTTAACAGAACAGGAGATGGTGTTCACAAGACCCATGGATATGGGAGAGGAAGGGCTCCCCAAAGACTTGTCTTTGGGGTCTTAAATTTGAAAATTACTTTTTTTTGTCTTTTTTGTCTTTTTAGGGCTGTGCAGGTGGCATATGGAGGTTCCCAGGTTAGGGGTCTGACCGGAGCTATTGCTTCCAGCCTATGCCACAGCCACAGCAATGCCAGATCTGAGCTGCATCTGTGACCTACACCACAGCTCATGGTGATGCCGGATCCTTAACCCACTGGGCAAGGCCAGGGATCAAACCCGAAATCTCATGGTTCCTAGTCAGTTTTGTTTCTGCTGCGCCACGATGGGAACTCCTGAAAATTACTTACCATTAGATACTTTAATACACTTCATCCTTCCTTTAAATCATTATGTAATGAACACTCTACATTCACTTATTTTTTATTCTTTGTCTTCTTTTTTTTTTTTTTTTTTTTTTAAGACCTGCAACTGCAGCATATGGAAGTTTCCAGGCTAGGGGTCAAACTGTAGCTGCAGCTGCCGGCCTACACCACAGCCACACCAATGTGGGATACAAGCTGTGTCTGCGACCTACACCACAGTTCACTGCAACACCAGATCCTTAACCCACTGAGCGAGGCCAGGGATTGAACCCACATTCTCATGGATCCTAGTTGGGTTCGTTACCACTAAGCCACAAATTCCCAACATTATTTTTTATTTATATATATATATATATATATTTTTTTTTTGTCTTTTCTAGGGCTGATCCCACAGTATATGGAGGTTCCCAGGCTAGGGGTCTAATCGGAGTTGTAGCCTCTGGCCTATGCCAGAGATACAGCAAAGCGGGATCCAAGCTGCATCTGCAACCTACACCACAGCTCATGGCAACGCTGGATCCTTAACCCACTGAACAAGGCCAGGGATCGAACCCGCAAGCTCTTGGTTCCTAGTCAGATTCGTTAACCAGTGAGCCATAACGGGAACTCCTAATTAATTTAACATAGCTATAATATCTAAATTCTGTGACAAAATAGTCCTGATAACCTATACTTGTTCCACATCACAAAAGAATAGTTCACATTCACACACACCCAGATTAGTAAATTCAATAGTTTCAACTAATCACTCAACTATGGATCAGTATCAGTTATGGCTAAACAGAGAAACCTAAACTGAATGGCCCAAAACCACATCTGTAATTCCCTTCTCAGGAACTTCTGTGTCTCAGAGTACATCTGTCAGGCAGTAATATTCCTCTTAACATCCAGGTGAAGTGACCAACATTCTAGGATGTGGGGCTCTGATGAGCATGGGAACAGAAGTCCCAGGAGGTTAGTATAATCCCAGTAGACTTTTCTCTGTCTTAATGACAAATGGTTGAGTGGTTTTCACAATCAAATAGAACCAACTTATGTTCCAAAATACACATATAGTTTTAGTAGCATGTTTCATATCAATTAAATCAAAATTTCACACTCCTCTAGGAGGCTCTGAGTAGAGACAGGCAAAATTTCCTTCCTTGGATCTATAGATGTTCGGTTTCTGGCCACAAGATATTCCTGCTTGCTGATAGACATTTGACAAATAGCCATTGCTTGATTAAGCTACTATGAGCAAGTATCACTGGGTTAGCACAATATTTCCTAAAGATTAAGTTTTAAGTTTTATATAACCTTGAACATTTGTTTGAAATAATAAGCAATTCAGAATTTTTTAAAAAATTGTATTTTACAGAATGGAAATGTGAACTTCAGATTACCAAAGAGTGGCAGAAAGTAGAAATAATCTAGGCTCTTGGATTTCAAACCCTGCCTTTCTAGCCTTTAAAATATATCCAGTGTGAGGAAGAGATGCATTTCTCATGGACTGAAGCCTGTGGGGGGCTAGCTTTTCTTCAGCAGCCCAGGGTCAGGGTGGTTCCTGGTTTTCACAGGCTGAATTCAGATGAGGTAGTTAGTCTGCATTCAGCTTTGTTTCTAAGGACCAAATGATTTCATGCACTTATCCTTTCTTTTCTGCCTGTCTGGTTTCCATGGAAATGCAGGCCTTTTAGAAAAAGCAAAGCCTTGCACCTCATGCACAGACACTGCATGTTATTTTTGGAATCAGCTGAACACATCCCAACACAGTGGTGTGAACAGGTCCTGGGCGGGGCTGCAGAAAGAAGGTACAATATCCAATTGCCTTCTGGCAGAAAGAACTTTATGTCCACAAGGGTTACAGGTTATCTTTTCCTCTGTAAGAAATATGAGATTTATTTTGGTAAACATTAATCTAGATGGGGAGAAAAAAACATAAGATCGGGCAAAAATTCAAACAGATTTGTGTAGCTTCACTAAAAGGTTACTTAATATGTGTTGAGGAACTACGGATATATAACTTTTACTCAAGTCAGGGTTTAAATAAAATTATTGCAAACTTTATCACCTTCTCCACTAGAAGATTTAATTTCATTAAAAATTTTCCCTAATTAGGTTAAAATCTATTTCTCCTCACATACACACACACACACATTCACTTTCAAAGTAAAATGAATTTTGTATAATAATTTAAGGAAAAAAATTTAAAAAGAGATACACGAAAAAATCTGATTATGTTATATAATGGGAAAATAATTTTGCATTTCTATAAAACTGTAGGCTGAATCTTGATGAACAATTTATTTTAGTGCTTATTTCTTAGTTTTTATTCTAGATGTGTAAGGTTTTATATCACACCTGATTTTATTCCCATCACTAATAGAATTTATTAGACCTTATCTAAAATCATGAGCTTTTAAGAGATTCCTGGATACAGTCATAAATGTTATGTTAATCATGCAATGATTTGCTAATTGCACAGTTAAATATTCCTTCTTTGTGCAAAGAAATTTTTTAAATTTCCACTTCTTTCACTTTATTCACTTAATTTATTTAAATCATAGACATAAGAAACAATAAACAATTTAAAAATCTGTGAATATTGGGAAAAATATTACTCTATGAAAACCTTACCTTGTTATCCCCATGGATAAGAATGTAAAATAAAAGGATTTGGAAAAGAAAACACGTAATTTGGTCCTAAAGTGTATTTTTACACAAATCACTTGGAAAAAAAAACCTTTTCTTAGTATTTCCAGGGAAAGAGAAAGCAGATTTTGCAAATAATAAGAATACCTTTATCCCCAGAAGAAAAGAAAAAAAGAAAATTTTACTATGAACTAAACATTAAGGTAAATGTTTTGTTCGTTTATTTGTTTGTTTAAGGGACAAACTTAGGCTTAAGGGAGGTTCCCCGGCTAGGGGTCTAATCAGAGCTGTAGCCACTGGCCTAGCCACAGCCACAGTAATGTGGGATCCGAGCCGCATCTGTGACCTACACCACAGCTCACAGCAACGCCGGATCCTTAACCCACTGAGCCAGTGATCAAACCCACAACCTCATCGTTGCTAGTTGGGTTCGTTAAACACTGAGCCACAACAGGAACTCCTGTTTGGTTTAACTATAATGACAAAATAAGAAAATAAAATCGTGACAAGGAATCAATTTTAATACTTCATCATTTTAATGAGGAATTAAAGGGACTATGTAGCTGCAGAACAAATGGAAAACCACAATCAGAATCACATACAGTGAGTTTGACATGGGTAAACACTGCAAAAATATACTTTTTTCCTAGCTTTATTGAGATCTAATTGACATAGAACATTGTGTAAGTTACAATAAACATCTTAATGAGAGGTATAGACAGACAGTAATGCATTTCAACTAAGAATAGCTTTTGAGATTAATTTTAAATAATTTTATATTTAATAAGGAAAGTGTGTGCTTTTGAATCCAAACCTCAGTCAAAAGCATGCTCATTTTTTAAAGCTATAAAGCTTCATCTCAAGTATCTAGGAATAGAAGCAAATGCTATTATCCAGAAATGAGAAGATTTGGTATCATTAATCATGACTCTTGCAATTCAATAGTATAGAGGTTACTTGGGATTCAAGATGAATAACTCTTCATAAATGCCACTGGTTACTCGAATTTCTTCCCCCCCAAAATTTACAGGAATATAGATGGATAAAAATTATACAACCGAAAATTAAGATGATTTTTATGACTTGGTGTCATTGTCTTAAGTCCCCTGGCCAGATTTAATCATACATAAATAACAATATATTCCTTTGAATACATATTGCTGTATTCAGAGCCACTCTTGTAAGCTGTTACCTATTCCCATGCTTACCTTTTGCAAAATGTTTCCACTTGTACTCCTATTGTGTCTTCCTATACTTCACTGTTCATAATTTATCTCTTGCTCATGCATGTGACTAAGTGAGAACTGATAATTAAGACAGAAAGAAATGAGGCTTTAAGAAATCAGGAGTCAGTTCTTTAGAAGTAAATCTTTCTGATTTCTATCATCTTCTAGCTTATATTTTTCCACTATTTACTACTGAATATAAAGAAATTTTGACTACATTTGGCCACAAATGACAAATATGTATTTTTTACCATTCATCTTATCTAATCGGATATAAACTGATTTTGGCAAATCTTATACTTTGTGAACTTCTGTTACATTTTAGTCATCACTCCTTCTCTTTTGAAGTATTCCAATAATTCAAAATAAGTTTGCTTCCCTGCTTGGAAATTTTGTCTGAGAATGACAATTATCTTTGCAGCTTGCTAACATCTCTTCCAGTTTGTACAAATCAAATATTACTGATATCAACTTAGTGATTACAACACTGCATTTTGGGAAAGGGTATTATACTGTGTCTGGAAAGTAAATGCAAAATATATAATCCACTGACTACCTAATAACCCACAATATCCTGGAGTTAGGCCAAAGAATGTATTACAATTTGTTTCATGAATTTTTAAAGAGACCTGGATTTACAGAGACACCAATATCCTGACATTGTCAGGAAGATAAGCCAAGGGCACGTCACACACTACATTTATGTAAATGAGGTGCCATCATGTCTCAGTACTTGAGATCTCTAACCACAACATAACAACGTCTTTGTGCACTAATAGCACTTTTTTTTTGTCTTTTTGCCTTTTCTAGGGTCACTCCTGCAGGCTGGGGTCGAATCGGAACTTTAGCCACCGGCCTACGCCAGAGCCACAGCAACTTGGGATCCGAGCCGCATCTGCGACATACACCACAGCTCATGGCAATGCCAGATCCTTAACCCACTGAGCAAGGTCAGGGATCGAACCCACAACCTCATGGTTCCTAGTCGGATTTGTTAACCACTGCACCACAACGGGAACTCCCACTAATAGCAGTTTTAAAATAGTCTTAAAAAGTGGACTACAGAGGATTTTTAGGGCAGTGAAACTGTAATGGAGGCTACATGCCATTATGCATTTGTCCAGATCCACAGAATGTACCATACCAGCAGTGAACATTAATGTATACCATGGGCTCTTGGTGACTATGATGTGTCAGTGTAGGTTCATCAGTTGTAACAGGTGCACCACTCTGGTGGGGAGTGTTGATAATGAAGGAGGCTCTGCATGGGGGGGTGGGCAGAGGTTACATGGGAGATCTCTGGACTTTCCTCTCAACTTACTGTAAACCTAATACTGCTCTAAAAATAAAGTATTTTCAAAAAATGCTTTATATTACTTATAAAATCTCTTTCTTCTACACAAAAGTGTGCAAGCAAGCCCCAAGTTGTATTCATGTCTTTGCCTAAACTTAGCACGTCTGCACATGGTCTGTTTATGTAAAGGTCTCAGCAATTGTTGTTTAAATGATAACTTCTCTTTGAGCCAGTTTTGTGACTTGCAGTCTAATTGTTGTTTATCAAACTAAAAGTCAAAATATTATTATCCTTGGTGCGGTTTATGGATAAACAAGATATTTTATTAATCTAACTGATTCATTGTCCTCTAGCTGTTGTATTAGCAATCCCTAATTTATTAGTAATGGTTATGATCATTTACTTACCGAAAAGCAGCTCAGAGTTAGATAGTTCAAGAAAGACAGATCACATACATTGTATTCATAAGAGACCCTGGAACCTCAGTTTCTGCTCATAATCAGTGTTTGACTTCTTCTTCTTCTTCTTTTTTTTTTTTTTTTTGCTTTTTGGGGCCACACTTACAGCATATGGAGGTTCTCAGGCTATGAGTCTAATTGGAGCTATGGCAGCTGGCCTACGCCAGAGCCACAGCAACGCCAGATCTGAGCCGCATCTATAAACTACACCACAGCTCAGAGCAATACCAGATCCCTAACCCACTGAGTGAGACCAGGGATTGAACTCACAACCTCATGGTTCCTAGTAGGATTCATTTCCGCTGCACCACAACAGGAACTCCCAACCTTTGACTTCTATTCCAAGTTACCTCATGTTCCAAGATGACTACTGAAGTTCCTGCCATCAAGTTCATCTTTTAGGCCAAGAAGGACATTTCAAAAGCTGCCTCCCAAAAAATAAAAAAATAAAAAAATATAATATTCCCAGAAGCTTCATAAAATTTATCTGCTTAGATATCCTTCTACAGAATTTAGGAGCATGGCCACTATGAGCTTCAAGGAGGATGAAAAGTATAATCTTTTATTCTAAATGCAGTGTGACTCCTCAAATTCAAGCTCTGATGATACTGCGGAGGAAAGCAAGATTTCATGTTGTGTTAGCCACAGTAGTCTGTGACTAACCAATCCTCAAACATGTCTAGGAACCTCTCAGATGTCTCTCTCACCCACTTGAACAAACCAGTCCCTGAACTTCCATGGAACTTACCTCTCCGTCTCTGGATTCCTCCTTGTTAAAGCTGGATATCTGGGGAGCCCCTCTCTGGCATCCTCATGCCATTTATTGTGCCATCCAAGAGTGATGAAAGCCGAAGGGCAGTCTATGCTGGTAGGCCTGAAAGTATCTCATTCTCAAAATTCTACAACAGATCTTGATTCGAAGCTCTATTGGCACGAGTTATCTCTGCCTTAATGTAATGCAGCTGTTGATAATATAGACACAAATTCAAGCTTTTTGTGCCCAAGGACTTGGGAATTGCCTATGAAATTCTCTCTCCATGACTCCTTTCTCCTCAGAGTCTCCACTGGCATTCAAGAAACTGAATGGTGCATTGAAGTCAGGACTGTTTCCATCCACTCTCCCCCTCAGGCCTTCTTTGATCAAATCAGAGCACATTTCAAGCTTGTCAAGTCTGAGAGATGGAGGTGGATCTAAGTCTTCTCGGGTTTTGATAGGCTATCCTGCTAGGCACACTTCTCAGCTATTTTCTTTGTAGTATAAGTGATTCTTTCCATACTTCATTTGCTTTTGTTTTTTTTAAAGCTCTCTTAACAGCTCATAAAAGCAAACTTTGTAAGTAAATACATTCTATATTCTACTATCTATTAAAAGTTCAAACATCAAACGTGAAAGATAACTGTCTTACACTTAGACTAGACTGAAAAAAGAGATACTATAAACTAAGAGAATAAATACATTCTCTTTATAAAAACAGGCCATTAGAGAAACATAGAAATAAATGTGAAGACCTGAAACTGTGTTCTTTTTTATATGTCTCAAAATTTTTGATGATCAAGTGTTATCTCCTAAGGCATTTCTTAGCCATATTAGTGGGTGAAGCTGTTGATTAATTATTACAGAAGAACCCACCAAGTGGCTTGATTTCTTAAAGCCAACTTTTCAATACTAACTGATGTCAGCCAAAGAATTATGAAAAGAATAGAGTTAGTGAGATAAATATATCAGAAGTGGGATAATCTTTATACTTAGGGAGAGGCAGTCTGGAGCCATACTGCCTGAATTCAAATAGCAGCTCGAACACACATGTATTCTGTGATTATGGAGAAAGTAATGAATCTCTCTGTGCCTTACTTTCTTTTTCTTTTCCTTTTTTTTTTTTTTCATTTTTACAGCCACACCTGTGGCACATGGAAGTTCCCCAGCTCAAGGTCAAATTGCAGTGGCAACTGCAGGCCTACACCATAGCAATGCTGGATCTAAGCCACATCTGCAACCTATGCTGAAGTTTTTGGCAACACCTGATCCTTAACCCACTGAGTGAGGCTAGAGATTGAACTGCATAGACACTATGTCAGGTTCTTAACCCACTGAGCCACAACTGGAACTCCTTACTTAATCTAGGACATGGAAAAAAGAACATTGCATACCTTTTGAATTTTTATACATGAATATCTCAAAACAGCACCTGGTGTATAGAAGTATTAGTTATCATTATAATTAACTTGAAAAAAGACTGCAAAACACATTAAGAATATAAGTTGATCCTTATAAGCAGAAAATTGAGCCAAATCTATGCTTGCATAAAATGAATCAAATACATCCTAGTTAGAATCTTGTTTCCCCCAAATGACAAAATATTATTTAGGCACCTGGCCTCTCAAATAAAAGCCCATGAAAACAAGAATAAACTAGCATGCATCGATATCAAGTATCTTTGCCGTGTCTGGCATTTAGGGCCAGCACATGGCATAACTTCATGAAGTACCATCACAATGTGTCCCAGGATGGTTTGGGTGCCAGAGAGTGCCATTAATATTGACCCCAGGGTTACAGTACCCCAAGGAGTTGTGCAACAAGAATCATGGGTATTATGTCAACAATATACATTACACTCCAAGTTTACTGGAGAGGAAACATCTTCACTCAGGCTAAGTTGCTCAAATGAGTATCATTTCTAAGTAGCACCAACACTTCATTATCAGCTATAGGAAGTCTATATTCACCCAAACCTGGAAGCCCTAATGGTGTGCCAAAATTGAATAGCATGTTAAATGTAAGAGCTGGTCACTGCTCTTTTATTTTACATCTCAGGCCAGATGAGGTCTTGTGAACTTCTGGGAGTGTCCACAAAACCAAGACAAGACTACCGACCTAGCTGATCAAGAAAAGCTTTTTGAAAAGCAACTGAGATGGAGTTCTTATCATGGTTCAGTGGTTAACGAATCCGACTAGGAACCACGAGGTTGCGGATTCGATCCCTGGCCTTGCTCAGTGGGTTAAGGATCCGGCGTTGCAGGGAGCTGTGGTGTAGGTAGCAGACGCAGCTCAGATCCCACGTTGCTGTGGCTCTGGCATAGGCTGGTGGCTACAGCTCCGATTTGACCCCTGGGAACCTCCATATACCACATGTGCGGCCCTAGAAAGACCAAAAAAAAAAAAAGGGCAACTGAGAGCTGCTGAAAGAGGAAATGTGAGCAATCCCAGGACCAGGGCTGCTCACCTCAGACCCTGGGATGGGAAACACTCTGCAGGAGCTCAGGGGAAACAATATTCCTTACATCTGGAGGTGCTGGGGCAATATAGGGGCAGCCTGTGATTTCAACTTCTTTTTTCCTATTGTTATCCCTTCTGTCTAGGCTTTTTGTGTGCCCACCTTGTTTCTTTCAAGTCCGTTTTCCTTTCCTTTTTTTTTAATCAAAATATTGGCATTCCTGTTGTGGCTCAGCAGAAACGAATCTTGAATAGGATCTATGAGGACGAAGGTTTGATCCCTGGCCTTGCTCAGTGGGTTAAGGATCCAGTGTTGCTGTGAGCTGTGGTGTAGGTTGTAGATTCAGCTCAGATCCCAAGTTGCTGTGGCTGTGGTATAGACCAGCAGCTACAGCTCCAATTCAACCCACAGCCTGGGAACCTCCATAAGTCATGAGTGCAGCGCTAAAAAGACATATGTGTGTGTGTGTGTATAGTTGATTTACAATGTTTTGCCAATTTCTGCTGTACAGTATAGTAACCCAGTCATACATATAAGTATATACATATATGTACACACACATATATATATATTCTTTTTCTTATACTATCTCCTCATGTTCTATCCCAAGGAATTGCATATACTTCCCTGTGCTGTACAGTAGGACCTCATTGCTTATCCATTCTACGTGTAAGAGTTTACATCTACCAACTCTGTAGTTCCCAACTGACACGTGTTAATGAGCAAATTTCACAGCTACTGAGTAGGAAAGCCCTAATAAATCATACCTCATGCTAATTCTGATTGGGGGAAAGAGGAGGACAGAATTATGGTATCTAAATGTCAGGTAGTGCCAAACTGTATAAATGGTTAAGAAAATAAGTGACCAACATAGGCACAAGTGTGTGAATTTTTCAGTCCCTTGTATTAGTCATGACAGGCTCCATTATAATAAGAAAATACTCCCTAAATCTTAGTGGCTTAACGCCAAAAGTTTATTTTTGGCTCTTTAGTCCATGTGACACGTGATGGCTTCAGATGTCCCTGCCTCCATACAGTGATCCAAGCAAATCATGCCAAAGCTCCAGCACCTGGAACAAGTGGCATCCTGGGTCAGTGTAGCAGAGAAAACCAGAGCTAGACGGCCCCCATGTTGGAACTAAATGCTTCAGGCAGGAATGTGCAGGCCATCTATTAATAATCCATTGGCCATTGCTGGTTATATGGTCTTGCTTAGTCATGAAACAATTAAAAATGGTGACCTTGTTTGCTGCTTGCCCAGAGCAGAATAACAACATGTAAGTGAGCATCAAAAGTGCCCTAGTGACAGCTTTTCAGGGTCAAGGATTGATTAAATACGCTATTACACTTTCCTTAGGCTAAATAGCACAGATTGGGGAAATGCTGATCACAGAAAAAATTTTCATTCCATTGTGAATGATTACCATAATTTTATTAAGAAAGAATGAAAGCCTGTATACAGTTTTGTAAACTCCTTTGTGCTTTGTTTTTAGTTCAAGCACAATATATCTTTTGCCTATCAATGACCTACCCAGAAACATTTTTATATGTTTCTATTCCTCCTCTATTTTTAAGGTATAAAAATACCTAGTTTTTCTGAAAACAGCACTTTCCTCATGAATCCCAGTAAGTGTGTATGCACATATATTCTTACATAACCAGATCTTTATTTAGTAATTTTTCTCTAATTTGTGTCATTGGCTCTCAAAAAGCTACAGGCAATGGTGCTAATTCCTACCCAGTAAAGCAGGATCATCTATGACCATTGTGTTGACTGTATTTACTTATATTATAGCCTGTGTTTTTAAAATAGGTATGTGGGGTTTAGATGATATTTGACTAAACTGAAAACAGTACACTCCTTAAGTATCCTATCTTCTTTAAAGGAAATCCTTTAAATACCCTTTATAACAATGTGATAAAACCATTTTCATTGCTTCCCCTTGGAAGGGCCAGGAGGTCATGAAGGCTGAACTGAAGTTGAAGATGAACCTCCCACCAAGCAGTCCTTCATTGTAGGAGGAAGGTGGGAAGTCTGGACCAAGGACTGAAAGTGACTGGTGAGCAGCATATGGATGGAACGTACATCATGGGTGGTCAGGATCCAAAGCTGATTGGACAAAATCTTACTCTGGAGAAGCCTCAGACACTTTGGAAGAACCAACTCTGTGCTCCAAGTTCTCGTCTAGTTTATCCCCATCTCAGGGGCAAAGTCATGGGAGAAAGTTTATGTACACTGGCAATGCACTGTGTAGAGTTTCTTTAAATATAAAGGAAAAATGAAAAAAGACAAAGCTAAGGAGACTGTAAAGAGATTGGTGGTTGCCAGGGGTTAGGGTGAAGGGAAGGATGAGTAGGCATAGCTCAGAGGGTTTTAAGGGAAATGAAAATACTCTGTATGATACTCTGGTGATGGGCACATGTCATTACATGCTTGTCCAGATCGATAGAATGTATACAGCACCAAGAGTGAACATAATGTAAAGTATGGACTTTAGGAGATAATGATGTGTCTACAGAGATTCAGCCTTATAACAAATGTACTGCTCTGGTAGAGGATGCTGATAATGGAGGAGGCTCTGCATGTGACAGGGCAGGGACCATATGGCAACTTTCTGTACCTCCCTCTCAATTTTGCTGTGAACCTAAAACTGCTATGAAAAAAATTCAAGTTTTTAAAAAATAAGAAAAGTTCAAGTAGTCTAAAAAGGCCTAATCTAAGATAAAATATTATTTAACTCTTTCCTAACTATAGGTTCTATAGACAATTATAAAATTTAACCAAATATTGTCATTATTCTATAACCTAGAGCATGTAATAATGAAAAATTTACATATCTTTAGCTCTAGATATAATTTATCTTTACCTTTATATATTCAATCTAAAAAGGCAAAATTGTTTAAATTCTTTCTCTTTACCTGCATGCAGAAGTTCCAGGACCAGGGACTGAACCCTCATTGCTGCAGTAACGAGTCACTGCAAGGACAATGCCAGATCTTTAACCCCCTGAGCCACAAGGGAACTCCTCCAAATTGTTTAAATTCTTAACATAAATGATTTTACTTTATATGGATACAAAATAGGATATACTTTGCAAAATACATTTGTGTGAACAAAGTATTTAAAAGTGTTTTCTTTTTTTTAGGCAGTTGTTAATATTAATTTATATAGAATTTAATATCAAATGAAGTAAGGAATATTTCAGGTAAATTAGGTAGAAGTTTCACCAAAAAACTATTAGGACTTCATTACTGAGAGATAATCAAGAGGGTAACACTTATGAGAGTAAATATCTTCCATAATGTTGGAAGTTACATTATACAATACTTTTTGGGGTCATTCTGATAGGCGGGCCAGGAATATAATTATTTATTTATTTATTTATTTTGTCTTTTTGCCTTTTCTAGGGTTGCTCCCGTGGCATATGGAGATTCCCAGGCTAGGGGTCGAATCGGAGCTGTAGCCACCGGCCTACACCAGAGCCACAGCAACTCGGGATCCGAGCCGCGTCTGCGACCTACACCACAGCTCACCGCAACGCTGGATCCTCGACCCACTGAGCAAGGCCAGGGATTGAACCCTCAACCTCATGGTTCTTAGTCGGATTCTTTTAACCACTGCGCCACGACTTTAACTCCCCAGAAATATAATTTTTTAAAAATTGACTAAGTGGCCACAAGATGGCAGCATGACATAAAAGACAATGCAAAGAACAAAAATAACTTTCAGTTGTGGAAATACTGCCAAGGTGTATGCTTTGAATTCATCTGATCAAAATAGAACCATAGCAAACAATCACTTCTCTAGTAAACACTTGATGGGAATGGATCAGTAAGATATAGACCATTGCACATTGCACCTTTTAGAAGTAAAAGTAGTACCCTATTTGAATATTTTGGAACATAGACCCTCGCTAAAGGAAGTTTTGCAAAGAGGCCTAAGGAGTTTCCCTTCCTTAAATAAATGATACATGTCAAAGTGAAATCAAAGTAGAGAGGTTACACTCAGTATTCATACACACCCACACATGCAAACATAATATACAGGGAACTATAAATAAAAGCTGAAAATTTCTATATCACTGTATTTATTGATGCACCCAACCATTTTGAAATTTAAATATGGATACATTTGAATCAGTTTAAAAAGCTACATAACAAGGCGTTCAAAGCATTTCAGTGCTCTTGAGTTCTGAATATTTCTGTAAATATAAAGTGGATTAAACATTTTAAACTGAATTTTAGAAGAATAATTTTTACAGATATTTTAGTGCATTTTATTTATGAAGTTGGAAACAGTTTACCATGTGAGGAAATAATTGAGAATATTAGCTGTCACTGATTCCAATTTGTTTAACTGTGAAATTACATGTGCTTCTTCCTCTTTGTATTTCAGCCAGGTCCCAACATCCACCCATTTGAACATTATAGAGTTCATTCATTCTTATAGCTAAGGATTTATCCGATACCCTTTGATTTCATTCCTTTTGGTTCAAAATCTCCTGAAATGTACTAGTATGTTTTCCTAAGATGTACTTAGGATACTGGATAGGAAAAAAAAAAAGAGATAATTTTGTTTATAGCTTAACGTTTTGTGTACATTGAAATTATTCAATGGTTACTAAGTAAAACTATCTACAATATCTGAATTTGACTTAAATATATATTGACCCTGTCACAAATTGAGCATTTGAAATACAATTTACATAATATTGTATTAATATAGGTTGTCAATGTGTTTTCACTGTTTAAGAAACATTTTAAATGAATAGTGCACAACACTCCTCTTATAATAAATTCTCAACTTTGGTTTTCTTTGTCCAAAATTATACATACAAGAGGAATTTTTATGATGGCTAAGCTAAATGATTTCATATTGTATTATGCCATGAATTATTATTAGATATTATCATAAGATATTCTGATAAATTCTAGCAGCATATATCTTTATTATCATCTTATTATCATGACATAGCATATTTCTGCCCTTTATCTTTTTACTGCTTTGCTGGTTATTTTCCACTCTCCACTAATTATCCTGGAAACTTTTTTCTCTAATGCCAATTTTGCCATTTTTTTTAAAGATAATTACAGGAACCAGGGGATCTCTCTGATAAGACTTTCATCACTACAGTATATTCATTAGGCAAATACTTAATTAGGATCTCTGTTCCCGACTCTGAAATTAGTCCTGGTAGAAAGCAGTGAGCAAGATATGGATCTTTCCAAACTTTTGATTGGCAGGGACGGAGATTGCAGGTATGTCTATGTTTGAAAACTCTGATCTCTCACAGAGGTGCTCTGGGGTCACCTGGTCCCCACATCAAAAAAAAAAAAAAGATAAGGATGGGATGGGTAAAATACTGCAATTTGTGAAGGAGATTCTGTATAATCTGAAACCTCAAAGGGATACTGGATGGTAGCCAGATGAGGTGGATAGGAGGGAAAGAGGGAAAGAAAGGAGAAAGGGAGAATATTCTGTGAACATTCTAAGAACAGGGAATAGCATGAACAGCTGCCCAGCTGAGCAAGTTTGCAGTTTGGGAGAACTATTTCCAACAGCGCTAAATCAGAGAGGCAGGCTAGGAGCCTGAGGTGAGGAATGAGCTGGAAGGGCCATATCATGAAAGGCCTTAAAAGCCATGCTAAGAAGGACTTGTTTTCTCCTGAGGGTATTGGCCAGGATCAGTGGAATATTCTAGCAGAGGAATAAGATAAGCATCCATGAAAACACACTGGATCTTCCTTCTAAATAGCTCCCCTTCTCTCTTCCAAGCTTCTCTCCATCTTTCTGTGGTGGAGCCTTTCTAGTACACAGCCGATTAGGTAAATTCTTGGCTTTACTGTTGTCTTTCATGGAAACAATAATTATCTTGTTGTTGCTAACTTTTTTACTCATGTCATCTCTTTTAGCTCTTCTCCCTGCTCCCCAGGCAGGATGCATTCTGCTTTCCAATTGCTTTATCAGCAGTTTCCAACATGTTTCTCACCCTAAGCTCTTTGCAGAGATATGTGTGTGTTGTATTTAGTCACCATCATAGCTAAATTGATTGAAGGAAAGTGTTGGGTGATAAAAGTAACAGCGACCTCCTTTTCTTGCATCTTATACTATGGGAACTTGTTGCCAGTCAAGAATGTAATCTAGGCAGCATGAAATATGTCCATCTAGAAATATGTCCATATTTCTGTAATATTTTCACTATTTTTTGGATCTTGTTTTTATTCTTAAAAAATTGTTTAAAAGGAAAAAGGCAACAAAATGACATGTGTAGCTCTTTAATGCTCTTCTTTGTAATTCAGTGTTTCAGAAAAACCTAGTGTCCAATTGCCTGTGGACACTGCAGAAAACTAAGTTGCTGATAACACATGGAAAAGAAAACAATCTTTGCAACATTCTGATAAAGGGGAAGTGAAACTTCCTGGCAACATCTCAAGGCTGTACTGTTATTTCTATGCCTTTTTACCGTATGAAGTTATTTCTCTTAGAGGTGGCTGGGGAGACAATGGAGGACAATGTTTGATTAGGCCCTGATCTTCACCCTTGACTTTTGAAGCTTGCATGTTCATGAATGAAGCTGGACAATTTTAAACCTGAAAGGGATTTGTCCAAAAACTTAAATTCACCTTTATTGCACACAACCCGTTTCTGGGGAGATCCAGATAAAACACGACATGGAGAGGGACAAAAGTTAAACAGGCAGATGAGATAGTGAAAGAGATGCTTAAAAACCTGTGTCTAAATGCTCCTATACCATGATATAAAAAGGTTCTATGTTGACCACCAAAGTTTATCACTAGTCCACATGGGCTTTGGGGAAATGTGTCTATTTTTTAAGTATTTATTTTTGTAGTTATGATGTGGAGTAGTAGAGTATGCTGTGTCTCCAATTTGCATGTATCAGCTGTCACAAACAGATGCTTACATGGTCAGAAGCTGGAACCACATAGACTGAAAAACATACAGGCAAGACCAGCGAACTCCACCTTGGAGGAAGAATGACAAGGAGAAATGAAATGTTCAAGAGGTGACTCAAACTAGACCATGGATTTACTCTACTAAGTGGTATTTAATTTTAAACAATCCTGATTTTTAGAGAATTTTTTTTTAATTAAAAAGCAGTGTTACAATTTAGCAGATGAGTGTTTTTCATAATCATGTTTTAGTTTTGTTTTGGCGTTTTGTTTTGTTTTTTTTTTTGAGTCAAAAGATAGGTGCCCAGATTTCTAAGTATAGGTTGAATTTCTACTTTCTGGGAGGCGTGATGTTTGCCCTGAAGGACCGCTATCAAACTGTTTGCAAAGAAGCAGCTCCTGAGGTAGGAAATGAAACTTGGAAGGGACGCTTAAGATAGGAGTGTACTAAGCTGAGATGAGGATCGAGGGAGGAAGGGTCAGTGTGTTTTCCCTTTATGCCTTTTCCTCTTGAATCTTAAGACTCTAGGACTGTGTAATGCTACGTGAACAGTAGTGAGGAAGTCTTCTACCTCAGACTGCCACCTTATAAGTGGGCAAGAAACTGGTATGTAGTTAGGCCAATATCTGAGGACTCTGCAAACCATGAAACACAAACACAATACAAGTTTCTCTATGATTCTCTCTCTCTCTACACCATTGACCAAGTTTGTAAATGGTATAGTTGGTCTCTGTCTGGTCTTACCATAGGAAATTGGAGGACGAGTGGACTAGGGATCACTTCTGCCTTGGACTGCAATAACCAAGGGCTGAGCCATACATTTTTAGGCTAAATTGGGAGGGGCAGCTATGACCTGAGGGTGTGTCTGTGATCCCATCTCTAGGAGGCAGAAGAGGGCAAGAAAAATCAGAGGATGCTCCAGAGACAAGCCTAGGCAGGGCCTAGAGGTGAGTTAAGAGATTCAGGGGAGATTAAAAGATTTGCCAAAGTTTTCACATCTACTTTATGACTCTTCTAGAAGTAGCACTAAGGTCTTTTAATTCCCAGTCAATAACTAAAGGGGAAAAAAAAAGTAAAACATTTTACATGTACAAGTGAATATCTATCATATACATATAATTTGCAAAAGTGATAATAAAGAGCCCCCATAAAACCACCATCTAGTGTAGGAAAAATAATATCTCTACCGACTTTGAATATCTCAGTCCCATACTGATAGCATCTGTCTGCTTCTACTCAAGGAAAATACTTTCAGAAATCCCTTTTAGCTCTAAAATTATTTATGATTTAGGGAAAGTATATGAATTCTCATATCCTTCACTTTAAATATTATTAGTAATCAAAATACGTTCCATTTTATTTGTTCTTATATCTCATACATGCCTTTAAAATTGTAAAATTGTAAAGAAAAAGTTTAATTTCAAGTTTCATATGCTGATTATATTTTCCACATCCCTCATATGGCTTGATTAAGGAAAGCAGAACTATGATTTTATTTACTTTTGATTCTGCTTTCTCAATAGTCCCTTTGTCCCCTGCTCTTTTTCCAAAGATTCTATAATAGATTAAGAAGATGAAATGAAATTGGCATCAGAAGGATGTGACAGGTAGAGAGTGATGCATCAGTTGGCTAAACTTAAATAATCTCATCTCATGGTATTCATTCATTATTCACAAAAATATAGAGAGATTTTACCATGCCTAAGACTCTGCTTACTGGTGGAGATTCACAAAGCACAGGCAATCGAAGTTCCCTTAAAAGAAAAAATGATTGAAAAGCTGTATTGTCTTGAAAATAACAATGATGATTTGTACCAATCTTTATGTATCCATCCAAAGTCTATACCTAAATACTATTATGGGCTGAATTGTGTCCCCTTAAAATTCATGTCTTGAGGTCCCAACTGCCAGGACCTCAGAATGTAACCACATTTAGAGATAAGGTCTTTAAAGAGATGATTATGCTATAATGAGGTCTTTAGGCTGGACCCTAATCCAGTATGACTCTTGTCCTTTCAAGAAGAGGAGATAGCAAGAATGTACACAAGCAGAGAAAGGCCACGTGAGGACTCAGCAGAAGGTGACCATCCACAAGCTAAAGAGAGAGGCCTCAGGAGAAACCAAACCTGACATCCTGATCTTAGGACTTCTTGTCTCCAGAACTATGAGAAAATCCATTTCCACTCTTTAAGATAATGTGTCTGTGGTATTTTGTTAGGACAACCTTAGGAAACTAATTAATACAAGTACCTAAGATAATAGCCATGTCAGAAAATATGTAGTTTGGATTACCATCAACTACTTTTTTAAAATGTGCTCTTTATTATTCATTTGTCCAATTGTTTTCTTGGCATCACTCCCCATGAATTTAAATTCCACAATTTTGAACATTGTTGTAATTCAGCAACATGCACACAAGGGGGCAAACATGTCCTGAATTTATATTTCCTATTTGTAAAGGATGGACCCTGTTCTAAAACCAAATTACCATAATATGCTTACATTTGTGTGTTCTACCCAGCAAAGCACAGATAGAAGCTTAGATTGCTGGGACAAAAAACGTGGACATGGCATTCAAGTATGAGATGCTCCCTCAAATATATCTTCTCATTCCATTTAGTGTCAGACATAATAGATCCTTGGTCTCTTTGTTCTCTCAGGGATCCATTTACTCTGAAGTAAAGTCAGATTTTGGAAATGATTTTACAGTTACAACACCATCTAGTATTCTTCATCTTAGTATTTTAACACATACAATTTAAAAGCATTCATAATGTATTTTTATATATTAAAATTAAAAAATTATTCATATTCATTAACATAATAGTTAATATTCTAAGTGTATTTTTGATAGTGGTGTTGGAAACGACAACAGAATATCAACAGATTCCCTTAATTCCTGACATATATTTCATAACATTAAAAAAATTGCCCAATTTTATCATTCAAGCACCAGTATTATAAAAGATATGTAATGATTTTTCTTTCTACTATTTCCTCATCAACAAGATAAAATGTATTGACAGCTACAAAATCAGCATTGTTCATTAATCAAGTTTTCAACAAAAGTTATTTCTTTAGAGACAAGTTTGTCTGTCAGCATAGATTTCAATATATTTGCATAATTTTACAAGGCAGAAATTCTCAGAGTTTCATACCAATGTGCATAAAGCTATTTGGGGTAGTCACCATCTGTGTTTTCATCTGTGGATGAGTATGTGTACGTATGTGTACAGGTACATGTAGTAAGCTTACACACACTGCTATAGTAACTGGGCAATGAAATGTTCTTGGAAATAATAAGAAAGATATTAGAGAAGAAAACTAAACAACACACTACATACTGGTCCTGGGAGCTTCAGCTGATAAAGAAAGACAGAGTTTATGAAAGCTCACTATAGGAGCCCAGAAAATCCAGCTACAGTTACAATACAGTTGCTTATTCACTTTACAGGCACTAAAGATAATCTCCTTAGAAGAAGGCATTGCTGTTTGGATTTACTATAGTGACCTACAGAAGGGGGATATAGAAATTTAAGGTGGCCTTGTTTATGAGTGGGTACAGGACTGGAGTTATATTTATCAAGAGAGAGGATGAGCTCTACTTATTCATGGAGAAATAATGGGACACTGAGGGGGTCTGGGGACAACCTTTTTATCCCTGAATACAAACTCCAAGTCCAGGAATCACCATTACGACAGTGATCAAGTTCTTTACACTAGGGAGCACAGATTTCTCATTGATGCCATGAACACTGGCCACTCCAACAGCAAATTTCAGGAGCTGGTCATATTAGTTTCTTGACTATGTCTATACTTCAGATGAACAATGGCTATTATATATGATGCTTCAGAGGAACTCACTGTAATTAACTCTCAGATGTACCTGAATCCTTTCATTGCAATGGAACTATGTTAAACCAAGAGCTTTGTTTTACCAGCTACTCAAGATTCTTTAGAGCTATCTCTTTCTATTCCAATGAATTTTCAGTTGAACAGAACTTTACATATGTAAGAAAAATATTCATAGGTAAGGAAAATTGGAAATTGTAACCTCTGTTCTGTTGTTTGCTTGATGCCCAGAAAGGATTGAGGCTCATTAGCTCTCTGCTAAGGTCTTAGCTCATATGCCTGAGCACCGCCCCTCCCCCGCCCCCGCCACCAAATTCTTAGAGGTTCACTCTCATTTGTTTGCTAGAACATTTGACAATTTAGTGGTTTTGTTTTGTTTACTTTTAGGGCCACACCTGTGGCATACAGAGGTTCCCAGGCTAGATGTTGAATAGGAACCTGTAGCTGTTGGCCCACACCACAGCCATAGCAGTGTGGGATCTGAGTCGTGTCTGTGACCTACACCACATCTCATGGCAACACTGGATCCTTAACCCAGTGAGCAGGTCCTGGGATTGAACTTGCATCCTCATCAATACTAGTCGGGTTCATTAACCACTGAACCATGATGGGAATCCATTTTTTTTTTTTTTTGAGTGAGGTTTTTATATATATATATATATATATATATAATGGGGATTGTTTTGCTGAAGGAAGAAATCATGAATATGTTGTAAATTAAATGTTGAAAGAACAGATCTTAGGCACACATCTGTTCTGATTTTCCCTACTCTAACTCTATTGCCCAAAGAACACAATGTCACATTCTCAATAAGAAAGACCACTGACAAAGAGGATGAAAAAAATAACACTTAGCATCCAGAATTATCCAATATTGTAATATTTTACTGAATAACATAATTGAGATTATAATGCTAGGTAAGAAACTACTATGATTTTCATGGTGCTCTGAGAGGTTCTAGACATTATCCAATTAAATTCTTATCACAACCTTATGAGCTAAGTATTGTCATCCTTATTTTACAAATAAGGTGGAAAAGTTAAGTATATCCAAGGTCACAGGTATTAAATAGCTGCAGAGCCAACTTTCAATAAGTGTGTGCTCCTTTTGTGGTAAACCAAGTATCTTTTCAAGGCCATGGACAATGTTTACACACCAAATGTTGCAGTTTGTTCTATAGATTACTGTATCTGCTTACTGTTTCAAATAGTAACTGAACATCCTGTGTTATAAATACATCACATTTCTCCAAAGAAGACGGACACAGGAAAGAATGTTCAACATCACTAATTATTAGAGAAATACAAATCAAAACTACAGTGAGGTATCACCTCACATCAGTCAGAATGGTAATCATTAAAAAATCTACAAATAATAAATTCTGGAGAAGAGGGTGTGGAAAAAAGAGAACCCTTCTACAGTGTCAGTAGAAAAATAAATTGGTACAACCATTATGCAGAACAGTATGGAGCTTCTTTAAAAGACAAAATATAGAACTACCTTATGATCCAGCAACACCATTCCTGGGCATATAGCCAGAGAAAACCATAATTTGAAAAGATATATGCACTACAATATTTAATGAAGCACTATTTACAATAGCCAAGACTTAGAAGCAAACTAAATGTCCATCAACGGAGGAATGGATAAAGAAGATGTGGTATGTACACACAATGGAATATTACGTAGCCATAAAAATGAAATAAAGCCATTGGCAGCAACATAGATGGACCTAGAGATTATCAAACATTTACAAAGTGAAGTAAGTCAAACAGAGAAAGATAAATATCATATGACATCAGTTATATGTGTAATATAATAAAAATGATACAAAAGAACTTATTTACAAAACAGAAACAGACTCACAGATTTTGAAATCAAACTTACAGTTACCAAAAGGGAAACATGGAGAAGAGTAAATTAGGATTTGAGGATTAAAACATACATATGACTATATATAAAAGATAACTGTACTTACTGTATAGGACAGGCAAATCTACTTGATATTCTGTAATAACGTATATGGGAAAAGATTCTGAAAAGGAATGGATATATGTATAACTGATTCATTTGGCAGTGTACCTGGAACTAACTCAAAATATATATATCTTACAATAACTTTAGATGTTACTCATATTTATATGATCATGTGCTTTATTGAGAGCACTGGCTCTAAAACACAATCTCTTTTTAAAAATGTAAGTGGAAAAGGGATTAAAATTTCTTATGTTAACTGACAACACTCATATTAAATATAAGATCAAATATTTCATTTATGAAATTCTAATTAAGGGTTAATAATCTACAATGCTTCAGGGAGTGGCCAAAAAATTAAAATAGATTTAAAATTAAACAATAATATCATAGCAAATAATACACACAAACTATTTTACTAATAAAATTACTATTTTATTTAAATGGTAATACCACTTGTGCTTCTCTAGTAAATATTTCTCAGTGATATTACCATTTGAATCAATATGATTATTCAAACAATTCCCAATTTCACCTTGTGCTTACTTTTTGTTTTGGATGGAAAAATGCTTCAAAGATTCAAATCTTCCCAAGGTAGTAGAGAGCAATGTAAATTCAGTGAAGTGATAAGTTCTTTATTATAGTTGTTACTTCATTGTTTTCACTAAAGTAATACTTAGAAATGAATGTCTAGGGAGTTCCCTTCTAGGCTCAGTGGTTAAAGAACCCGACTAGGTTCCGTGAGGACTCAGATTTGATCCCTGACTTTGCTCAGTGTGTTAAGGATCTGGCATTGCTCTGGTATAGGTTGCAGACATAGCTCGGATCCTGTGTTGCTGTGGATGTGGCCTAGGCTGGCAGTTACAGCTCTGATTCAACCCCTAGCCTGGGAACTTCCATATGCCATGGATGCAGCCCTAAAAACAAACAAAAAAAAAACAAAAACAAAAAAAGAAAGAAATGAATTCCTACTATAACCATAAAATAATGTCTCCTACCTTAAACTACGTCATATGCAAATATACAAAAATAAAAATCTAGTACAAATGCTCTGCTTTTAAGACACTATAAAGTAAGAGAAAACATGAATAGGTGTAATTTGAAAGTTTCTATAAAATGTATTTCATCTCTACAACTCCCTTTCACTTATTTCAACGCCCCTTTTTTAGAAATCTCGACATTGCAACATTAAACTGTATTTATTTCTGTTATAACATGATGTTCTTCTAACATCATGTTAAAAAAGAAGATTATGCTATGACCATTCAGAGCAGGATATTCAAAAATATACCCAAAAGTGACAGTGATACATGTTTTAATGTGGAAAGTAGAATTTTTAAGGAAATTTCCACTCTAGCCTCTAAATCCCCCTATCATGAGCCCACAGGTAGTTTCAACCATTAAGAAACTGACCCACTTATATTTTAATAAGACAATATTGGTTTACCTTAATTTGGGTCAACCTTCTATCCAGTGTGTCATCACTTTTGGGAAGCAATATACTGCAATAACTCCTGGCTGCAGAGCAGTAATTTCAAATCTGCAGCAGATGAAAAATAGAAAAAAAGGAATTGGCATCTCTTTAAACTTTCGTCTGAGGTCAACAAATCTTCTTCCCTTTCCTCAGTACAAGAAATAAAAAGTGTTTAATGAATTGAAATACCCTTCCCCGTAAAACAAGCAACGATTAAATTAAGATTGGGTTTAACCAGGCTGCACCTTGGAAGACACAAGAACTTTTCGCTGGTGTTTAAGGTATTGATTTGGGTATACATATTCATAAGGACACAGGGGTATTTATAAGATAATATAGAGTCAAAGTAAATAATCCACATTGAAATTAGTAAGTGGGTGCTTGGTAGTAAATTCTCTTGAAACTGAAACTAAATAAAGAACAAAGACCACAAAGGCCAGAGTTTCCTTTCATAGAGGTGTTATCAGCTTTGCCAATCACACACTTTAGACATAAAGGGACCTTGCTGAGAGATATGGAGGGAGGGTGTTCATTTAAGGACTCAGTACCACCCATGTAAGTGATATCAAGTGATGTATGTTTTTTACAAGTTGAAGGTGGGATGTGTGAAACAAGTGCTTCATAATAATATGCCTACAAATTTATCAGCCCCTAGAACGGCCTAAAAGGGAGTTTGAACCTTTTAATTCCAGCATGTCCTTCCCTTCTGTTGGGGATACAGACATGGATGAGATGATGTTAATGACAATGTCTTTATCAAGAAGAAAGAGAGAATGGTGACATAAAGGTTGGATGTGGAAAGTATGGAGTAGATATTGTTTATATTCTTCAGAAATATCTATCTTAATTGAGAAATAAGCTATGAAATGACTACCTAAATTCCTGGTTCTCAGCCCTGACTACACATGAAAATCACCTTGAATGAAAGTAATGTCCATATATCGGCCCTAGTTCTAAAGATTCTGATTCATCTGGCCTTGGGTGGAGCTTGGAACTCAAATTATCTTACCAGGTGGGTTTGTTTTGTTTTGTTTTGTTTTTTGTCTTTTTAAGGCAGCAGCTGTGGCATATGGAGGTTCCCAGGCTAGGGGTCAAGTCATAGATGTAGCCACTGTCCTACTCCACAGAAACACCAGATCCAAGCTCTGTCTGCTACCCACACCACAACTCACTGCAATGATGGATCCTTAACCCACTGAGTGGGGCCAGGAATCGAGCCTACCTCCTCATGGATGCTAATCAAATTTATTTTCACTGAGCCAGGATGGGAACTCCTATTACCTAGTTTTTAAAGAATTTATTTGAAATGTGTTTCCAGAAAGGAGAATTCCTGCTCAAACTTCTCAATAAACTACTGAAATTGTGATATGACTATAATTTTCAGGGGAAATCTACAAAATTTTGTTTCTTCTTCCTATTTTCATACTTTTTTTTTTTTGGCCTCTTCTAGATCAACTATGTATAAATCTGGCTTGTTCCAAATGTATAGAAGTTGTATCACACCCAACAGATAGGAAGGAATGATTAGGAATGCAAATAATGGGATTTGGCAGCAGATTGGCTTATTTGTCTTTGTAAAGATTATTGTAACAATGGAGGCATAACTTCCATTAAATAGAGACACAATTGTGTCTACTTATACATTAAGAATCCTATGGAAGGAAGAAATGGACTTTTACTTGGAAAGCTGAAAGAGTTTTCACAAAAACTGAAATTCAATCGAGGAGGTAGTTATGAGGCAACCAGGCCAAAACATTCAGGAAAATTGCAAAGTTTTTGGAAAAAAATCAGAATGTCCTCAACTATTATGAATGTCCTTTGATATAATAAGAGAATGTACTGGCCATTAAGAAGACGTCACTACGATATTAAGGGTTCAGTGACCGAAAAATTGTTCTCAATATTGTCCACGTTATTTGGGCAATTTTTGAAATTATAGGATATTTTGCTCCTTAACAGCATTTGAGCTAAGCACATACTTTGTAAGGAATAAGTAGTACTCTTCATTATCTAAGAACACATAGTTATCATGTTTTGGTCCCTTTTTTTTTTCTTTTTCTTTTTTTGCAATGTTTTGAAACACCTGAAGAGACAGATAAAAGGAAAAGCACTGGAAATGGAGGACTTCAATGAAGTCATCCTTGATGAGACATGAGCATTATACAAATAGATGTAATATGTGGCTTTTTGGAAAATAAATCTTTTTCACTGTTGGCAGAGGGAATCTCCCAAGGCGAATTTGAATTTAACATCAGATTGCTATTTTCCTGGATGATAATGTAGATCTAATCAACTTGTATCTCAGAAATAATAATTTTTACTTCTGTGTTTATCTTCTGTCTTACAATTAATTTCTGCACATTTTTCCTTTGAAGTTATTTTTATTTCTAAAGTGAACAGAAGAATGAGAAGAATTGCTCTAATTACTGATAAACTTGAAATCAAAACTTTGCTGCAATGAGCTTTAGCTTTTCTCATAGTATTTTTTGCTACATTCAAATGTCTTGGTTGTCAAATCACCAAAGCACGTGCACGTGCATGTGCGTGTGTGTGTGTGTGTGTGTGTGTGTGTGTGTGTGCTTTCTAGACTTGGGATTCTGCTAAAAAAAAGCTTTCCACACCACTATTCATCATTTTTTTCTTCATATATCTTTATGAATTCATCTTAAATATGTATTTTGTATTAATAGGCAGGTAGAAATTTAACCTAACTTTCCCCACTGATAAGACTATAATATCTCACAAACTAAATCTCCTATGTTGATTTCTTCCTAGTTTTCAAATGACCATTAAGATGTATGTCCATTGAGAACTATGTCTAGATACTCATGTTGCAACAGAACAAAGGGTGGGGAAAAAATGTAATGTAATGTATACATGTAAGGATAATTTGATCCCCTTGCTGTACAGTGGGAAATTAAAATAAAATTAAAAAATAAAAATAAAAAAGATGTATGTCAATTATTTTTTACTGGCAAAGAGGTTTAAATACAACAATCACTCATTTTATATTTTCTGCTGCTAATCTCACATTTTACTACTCTTTCGCAGGATTGTGTGATTATTTAATATTTAATGATTACAAATGAATTGTAGAGTCACAAGGAAGGTAGAGATTAAATGAAGAGCATTGATGATGCAGTTATTTTCCACATCTAATAACAAGTTATTTCCTAATTATTTCATTAACTAATCAAATCTACTTTAAGTTTCATATAGGTTTTGCCCATATCTTGTTAGGCTTATTTTAATTTATTTTCATTCTATCTTATAATAGAAAAAAATAATAATTCCATTATATTTTTGTTTGGCATTTCTAGACACAGTAGAACTGATATTTATGTTTATCCATGTCCATTTGTCTTGCTCACTTTTCTTATTATTTCTAATGATATTTTGCTGTTCTTTTACTCCCCCACTTCTCTGCAGTGGTTTATTTTTTAGGAGTTTTCCAGAATAAAATTAAATCATATGCAGTCAACCACTTGACTTCTTTTTTTCCTAATATTCAGCTTCTAATTTTTCTTTAGCCACCTTGCATTTGACTTTAACTTCCAGTAAATATTAAATAATAGTGTTACTGGTGAACACTGTTTTATTGATTCTGATTTTATATGCAAATGCACATACGTGTATATGTGTGAAAGAGGGAGACACAGAGACATTGTGTAGAAAATGATAAAAAAGGACTAATGTTGAATATTATTGAATATATTTTCTTTTTTCCTTTTCTTTTCTTTTTATTTTTTAACAACATAAACACCTTTGAGGAAGCAGACCCTCCTTTGTGCTCTCATGCATCTTCCACTAGTTAGAAGATTCTGAGAATTAAGAATGATAATCTAATTTTCCATAGTGCAGAACAGAGCTTTGAGCAAAATAGGCATTCATTGCTTGGGAGTATAATTCAATTCCCATTATGTCACAGAAAAAACTTCTTTGGAGGTAGCCTTGAATAGACAGCTTTTGCAAAAATGTAGAGCCTGTTAGAAGAGAACAACAGATTCCAGAGGCTTAAGGGATCTGCAAGGATCATATGCAATCCAGAAAAAAAAAAAAACACTATTATAATACAAGCATGATCTTAAACTTCAGTTCTGAAATTGGATATATCTGTTTTCCACATTCTTTTCAAACATTTCACATTGTCAGAGGCTATCAGGAATCACCTCACACCAAGATGTTTATAAACCCACGATGCTACTCAAAAGTTTAATATAGGTCTTTAGAAGTATGTTTGTTTTTATATCAACACAATAATTGTAGTCTAAAGTATAATTATATGAACTGAAAATCAACCCATAGTTGGAATAATGCTGGCCATTTACAGTGTCAACATCATCATCATTAGAGCAAATATTCTATTCTTACCTTGACAATAATAATTACAGATACCATAACAGAGCACTAATTCAAAGAGAGGGTACAGTGGTACCCTTGTGAGTTTTCCCAACTTCCTCAGGTGTTCTTTCAAAACTTCAACAATCTTTTAATGACACAACTTTATGGGGAGGTTTCCAAATCTAGTTCTAGTCAATAGTAACAACTCCCTACCTTCCTTGCTATGGGGCTATGAGTATAATATAAGCATTCCAGAACATGAAGAGAATTGCTTGAGGTGGATAAATTCCCGCCTACAAAAATAACACACATTACATTCCTTTTGGCTGAATTGTTATAGTCTGTGTGATTAACTCTTATGGAAACACTCTTTCTAGAGGCAAAATAAATGGAGGTGAGGATGTGGAGTCACAACACACACACACACACACACACACACAAAACAAACAAAAAAAATAGGCATTCCCATCATGGCTCAGCAGAAACAAATCTGCCTAGTAACCATGGGGATGCAGGTTCAATCCCTGGCCTCCCTCAGTGGGTTAAGGCTCCAATGTTGCCATGAGCTGTCGTGTAGGTCGCAGACACAGGTCAGATCTGGTGTTGCTGTGGCTATGGTGTAGGCCAGCAGCTATAGCCCCTATTCAACCCCTATCCTTGAAACTTCCATATGCTGCAGGTGCTGCCCTAAAAAAACAAAAAAAAAGAAAGAAAGAAAGTTTTAGTATAACTTTTAAATCCAAATAACTTTGCTTTCATTCAAGGGCATTTCCAAGAAGGTCCTGAGCCCTGCAGGCTTCAGAACACTTATCTGCATAGGATCCTTTCTAAGCCCAAGGAGAGACTCCAGCAATAAATGACATGCTATGACCACAAACTTTTTTTAAACTTTAAATGTACAATTTTTTTTAACTAGACTTAACCATGTCTATTGCCTCCTGCATTTAACTGCTCCACTTACTTTCCTGCTTCCTCTCCTGTCCACTGCTCTTGAATGACCATAAATAAAATTGAAATGCAACAAAGGAGAAGCTCACTTGTGGGTCTACTTAGCCTGGGTTTACCAGAGTGTATGTACATAGTCCAGTCACTCTGTGAAGAGTGAATTTATTGTGTGGCTCCAGTGGGTAAGGGCTGCCATATACATACCTATATTCCCTGTGCCAACTCTCTGGGTGCAGGGGCATGCAGACACTGGCCCAAATCATGCTCTAGGAGGTGGCACATGCTCCTGAGCCCCTGGCACCCAGGTGTGTGAGAGCAGTGAGGGAGCAGCAGGACTTGAATCGGATGGAGTCAGAGACAGCCTGCAAAAACTCCCCTTTGTCAACAACAGAAAAATGTAATGGTGAACTCATTTTTCAACCAAACCTACTCAAAATGGAAGCTCACTTTTCTTTTCTTTTTCCTTTTTCATTTTTAAAACTTTTATTGAAGTATAGTTGATTTAAAACATAGTGATAATTTCTGCTGTACAACAAAGTAATTCAGTTATACACATACACACATATATTCTTTTTCAGATTCTTTTGGAAGCTCACCTTTATTAGAAATATATTTTCAAAGAAGATGTATAAAGAATGTGCTAGCCATTTTTTAAAAATCTTTTTGATGGGAATATTGCACAACAGAATTAATTGGAATTCCTGTAAGGGATTGTGTAACTTGCCACCCACATCAAAACAGCTCACAAGTGAAAACATCCTAATAGATGTTCTTTCAAATTCTACGTGACATTTCCAATAAAAGGTATGAAGGTGAAGGAAAAATTTCTAAACTAGCAATAATAAAAATTAAATTATTCTCACAAGTGATAATGCGTGATAATAATTATCATATAAAAGGTTGTAAAAGAGTAGTGAGCCAAATAATTGGGTAAAAGAAAGTAGAGAGAAGTCCTAAGATTATCAAAATATTTTTTAATTAAAATATTGACTAATAAAATTTTGATTCATAAAAATATTGAGCAAATCTTATGGATTTACTGATATTTTTGCCTGTCAGTTTTTAACAAATTGTAACTTTATTTCTTTACTCATTGTAAATAAGTATTTTCATTTCTTTTTTTTTTCTTTTTTGGCCTCACCTGTGGCAGGCAGGAGTTCCTAGACCAGGGATCGAACCTGTCCCACAGCAGAAGCCTGAGCCAAGGTATTGACAATGCCTGAAACTTAACGTGCTGAGTCACCAGGGAACTCTTAAATATTCCTATTTCTAATCTAACTTTGTGGTTGTCATTTTCTACTGTTTACCTTGAGGAAAACATCTAATATTGTATAAGCTTCAGGATTTCACAATTCCTGAATCTCCCCCCATTGTTTTAGTAGTAGTATTGTTAGTATTAATTTAAAATTAGAAAACTCACTTCTGACACTGAAAACTGTATGTTTGGAGCTCTGAGTCTCAATACCATTTTCTACTTGAAAAAATAAATGGCTTTTATGAGGAAATCAAGAATTCCAAATTAAAATGCTAGGTTAAAGACTTAATTTCTCCACTTTTGGAATAATTTTATTTAGACCATCCAGCAGGTGCCAACTGAGATTAAAGGGGAAGATGGCAATAACCACAAGCAAATATCCTCAGAAATGTATTTATTCTTCAAGGCTACATGTTGTACAAAATGATGTTACTATACTATTTGCAGTTGCTTAAGAGTGCAGCATCTTTTGAAATTTTTTTTTAATTTTTAATTTTTATTTTATATTTTTCGCTTTTTAGGACTGCACCCATATGGAGGTTCCCAGGCTAGGGGTTGAATTGGAGCTGCAGTTATATGAGATCTGAGTCACATCACACCACAGCTCATGGCAACGCCAGGTCCCCAACCCACTGAGACCAGGAATCAAACCTGCATCCTCTTGGATACTAGTCAGATTCATTTCTGCTGTGCCATAATGGGATCTCCAAGAGTCCAGCCTTGAAGCTAGGGCCTTTGCATCTTCTGAGTTGAAGAAGGAATGAGAACTACTAGGCTTGATCTTCCCAGGCAGGCTCCAGTTTTCTACATTTTAGTTAGACCCAGAGAAACAGAAAGAATTTATCAGAAAGCAGAAGTTAATGAGCCAAGACCCTGTTGTTTCATGTTCCCTGTGTGGAAAAGGAGTGCCAGGTATATGCAAGCTGGGACTCTTCCAGGAGGAAGTATGTTGGGAAACTTTCCTCAAATTGAGCTTCTCAAATGGGAAGACAGATGGGCCTGGAGTCCAAAGCTAATAGGACAAAGCATCCAAGAGTTCCTAGGATCCTTGTACCTGCAAGATGACAAATCTTATAGGAAGTGACAGAAGGATTATCTTTGCTTGGCACATCTTAGAATTTTTGCATTGAGATGGTGCCAACTTTCCTGCCTCAGTGCATAATTCATGCAATCACAGAACATTCCAAGAAAAATAGTATCCCCCAATATTGATGTCCCCAGAAATGTGGTAAACTAAAGAAGACATATTCTTGATGATATCATGGATTGAACCACATATAACCTACCATCATCAGCTACACTATGCGGAAGCAAGCAGTAAGCCACACCTATTCACTTTGTTCTCATTTTGGAGAAATCATATTACAAATGTGGAGATCTAACTGAGACACATACTCAAAGATGCCTGGAAAGAACTGACATTGTGTTTCTTTGCTGTGCTTTTTGAGAACTTGTTCTGCTAAAGGATCAAATAACCACTTCAGAAGATAAAAGAGTAAAACACAATGGATGCATTCCTTTTCACTAAATAAGATATTCCTACTATACACAAAATCTATGCTATAAGTAGGGTGGGATTAAAAGATTGCATAGCACTGTGTAAAATTGCTACCATTCATTTGTTTTTGACTTAAAAAATGACAAGACCTATAAAAAAATGGCATATAAGATTGGGTTTGGCTCAGAAAAAAAAATTGACATTTGTTTAAAGATGATAAGCTGAACATATTCTGCAATTTCTCCATTCCTAGAAAATGTATGGCTACAATAGCAAATTATTAAAAACATCTCTATATAATCATTCATGGATATGTTCACAGAAGGACAAACTAGCAAATGAAAAGTGAAATCTGGCATGTGAAAGATAATACAGGAGAGGAAAATGACCGCTTAGAATTGACAGCTAAGAGTCATCACAGATGGAGAGATTTTCAATTTGTAGAGGAGATGGACACAGAAAACCAGAGAACCCCCAGGGTCAGGTGACAGTGTGATTGATAGCTCCTGCCCTTGGTCCAGGAAGAAGGAACAAAGGCTCAGCTCACGAAAGATGCAAGAGGAGATGAAATCCATGTGAAAAGGATAGGACATTGTCCCTAATGTGTGGTGAAACAGGGACGAACAAGAACACTCAGAAAATACACAGAAAAAATAGCTACTAAGGTATTTCATTCTTGGCACTCTCTCAAACTATCACACCTCAGATGAGGATGTTAAAAGTAACAGTGGCTCCCAAAGATTGCTACAAGCTTACACAAGAGGTGGCAGAGACAATGGCACTACAAACATAAGGGTATAGCCAAGAACCAACAGATCTTTAGGCAAAGCCAAAAATGGCAAATAAGGATAAGAAGCCCAATAGTCAGGAGAATCTATATCTCTAAAGAAAATCAATAGAATCAACGAAATAGGACATTAGGTTAAGAATAATTAATGTATTCAGAGAGACATTTGAAAGTGTCACATTCAATAAACTAAAAATATTGTAGGTATAGTATGTTGATACTTACATCTTATATATATATATACACACATATATATATATATACACACACATGCTTCACTGACAATTTTAAAGGGTTAATAGATGGTCTGGGAGAGTGGACAAGAATAACAAGAATTATGAGCTGGAAGATCAAGCTGAGTAATTTTCCCAGAATGTAATACAAACATGATAAAGTGAAGGAAAGGCAAAAGGAAAAATTAAGAGTCATGTACAGCATGCTTGAGTGCTTGCATCTGCCTCCTTACAAAATTAGAGAAGTGGAGAGAGGGAGGTATTTTATTTTATTTTATTTTTTGCTATTTCAGGGCCTCACCCATGGCATATGGAGGTTACCAGGCTAGGGGTTTAATCAGAGCTGAAGCCGCTGGCCTAAACCACAGCCACAGCAATGCTGGATCTGCGTGACCTACACCACAGCTCACCACAGCTCACCACAACACCAGATCCTTAACCCACTGAGTGAGGCCAGGGATAGCAGTTGCATCCTCATGGATCCTAGTCAGGTTCGTTAACCACTGAACCACGAAGGCAACTCTGAGGTAAGTATTTTTTTAAAAAGCAATCATGGGCAAAAAATCTGAAGAGTTATTACCTGAGTACTTAGTTGAAGGGTCCCCTGAAGGTGAAGCACGATATTAAAAACAACCAGTACCCTGACAAATATTACACACCCAGAATAAAAGATAAGGGAAAAAAATATCTAGGCACTTGCAAGGAAGAAAAGTTTTTCAAAGTTTCCCAGAGTAAGACAAGAGCCAGAGCAACATCAGACTTCTTATCAGCAACATTGTGTAGAAGAAGACTATAGCATAATATATACAAAAACTTGAGGATAAAATGAATTTTAAAAAATCTCTAGAATTCTATACCCCACCAGTTTTTGCCAACTCAAGTCTGGACAGCAAACAAAATCATCAGGAAGCTCTAAGAATTATGGAGATCTCTTGTGGCACAGAGGGTTAAGTATCCAGCATTGTCGCTTCAGAGGCTTCTGTTGCTCCTACAGCATGGGTTAGATCCCTGGCCCACGAACTTCGATATGACACAGGTGCAGCCAAAAAATATATATATACCTATATAAGAATCATAAACCTGTACATCTAAAACATAACATAGCCTATAATTATGAGTCAGAAACTAATCAAAACGTGGCTCAGTGGAAACAAACCCAACTGATATCCCTGAGGATTTCAGTTTGATCCCTGGTCTCCCTCAGTGGGTTAAGGATCCTTGGTTGCCATGAGCTCTAGTGTAGGTTTGCAGAGGAGGCTTGGATCCCACATTGCTGTGGCTGTGTAGTAGGCCAGGAGCGGCAGGTCCAATTTAACCCTTAGCCTGGGAACTTCCATATTTCAGGGGTGTGACCCTAAAATGACAAAAAAAAAAAAAAAAGAAAAGAAACTAATCAAAAACTAGAATCAGAAACTGATGAATTAGTAACCATTGTCTTTAAATATAGCTCTTAGAGAAGAAAAGTCAAGCACAAAACTATAAAGATGGTAATAAACACATTTTCAAAGCATTATATACATAGTAACAAGTACAAAAAAAATATTCACAAAAGTGCCCATGTAATTGGTGAAAAAGAAAATCTTAATATGTACCTCAAAATGATATATCCAAGCCGTGTTCACTTAATCACCACAAATTTAGGAATCAGATACAGGAGTTATAAAAATCACAACAAAAATGCCAAATACTTTGGAATTTCAAAAATATACTCCTAAATTATGCAAAAAGATTTTAAATAAAAAAGAAAGCCACATAGTGAAAAATAAGAGTGTAAAAATGTTCAAAAATATGCACACTTTTAAATTTGAAATAAACACACACACAAACTTTGGTAGATACATATTAAGATAACTACCTTTTAAAAAGTAGTTTACAGTATTTCAAAGTTTTATTTTGAAGTAAGTTAGATTTGCAGAAAAATTATAAAATTAGTACAGTAATTTCCCATATGTCTTTTATTGTTTCTCCTAATAGTAATATCTTGGCTGACATAATAATTTTATTAAAACTAGGTAATTAGCCTGGATATAATATCATAAACTAAACTTAAGACTTATTTGGATTTCATAATATTTCCACTTTTTTTTTTTTTAGTTCCTGGATCCTACATTGCACTTAGTTGCCATGCCTTCTCAATCTGTTCCAATTTATGAAAGTGCTCTGTCTTTCCTTGTTTCTTATAACCTTGACTTTTGAAGAGTTTAAGCACATTGTTTTGTAGAATGCTTCTTAATGTGGGTTAGTGTTATTTTTCTCATGCTTATACTGTGATTATACATTTGGGGCAATTATACCACAGAAATGATTCTTCCTTCTGAGTGCATCAATCCTGGAGTTTGTGATATTGATATTGATGACCTTGATCACTTAAAGTGGTGTCTACTGGGTTTCTCTACCGGTAATTACTATTTCTCTCTTTGTAATTAATAAGTAACCTGATTTTTCTCAACGTCTTGCCCATTAATTTGTAGAACTCGACTACAACAATTCTATGCTGTGTTAATGATTTTCCTCTTTCCTTCATTATTTCCTTCATTTTTTCTACATTCATTAATTATAGTTCTTCTGAGAGGAAGAGCAGTCCCTTCTTTCTCATTTAATCATTTAAACATTTTTTATCAATATGAACTTATAAATGCTTATTTTACCTTGTGGATTTTTTCCATTTTATCATTATTTATGGGTTAAGGATGCAGCATTGCCGTGAGCTGTGGTGTAGTTTGCAGATATGGCTTGGATCTTGAGTTGCTGTGGCTATGGTGTATGCCGGCAGCTGTAGCTCTGATTGAACCCCTAGTGTGGCCCTAAAAAGCAAAAAAAAAAAAAATAATCCTTTGATGAGTCAATAACTCAGTCCTTTTTTATTGCTGAATAATATTTCATTGTATGAATCTATTAAACTTTGTTCATTTATATACCAAATGAAAACCATATGGGTTGTATTCAGTTTTTGTTGATTATGAATAATATAGCTATAAACATACACATACAGTTTTTGTGTGAACATAAGTTTTCACGTCTCTTGGGAAAATAGCAATGAGTGAGGTTGCTAGGTCATATGAAAGTCTATGTTTAACTGTTTGATAAATTACCATATTTTCCACAAAATGGCCCTGCCATTTGGGATTCACAGCATCAATATATGACAATGGTTCAGGTGGCCCATACCTCCACCACTGCTTTATTATTGTCATTAATTTTTTAAAATTAAACATTCTAAGAAAAAAATGTATACATGTATGTGTGACTGGGTTATCATGCTGTACAGTAGAAAAAAAAATTGTATTGGGAAATAACAATTAAAAATAAATAAATCATATGGTATTTGTCTTTGTCTTTCTGACTCATTTCACTCAGTATGAGATTCTCTAGTTCGATCCATGTTGCTGCAAATGGCATGATGTCATTCTTTTTTATGGCTGAGTAGTATACCATATGATATCACTTATAACTGGAATCTAATATCCAGCACAAATGAACATCTCCACAGAAAAGAAAATCATGGACTTGGAAAATAGACTTGTGGCTGCCCAGGGGGAGAGGGAGGGATTGGGAGGGATCGGGAGCTTGGGCTCATCAGACACAACTTAGAATAGATTTACAAGGAGATCCTGCTGAGTAGCATTGAGAACTATGTCTAGATACTCATATTGCAATAGAACAAAGGGTGGGGGAAAAATGTATACATGTAAGGATAACTTGATCCCCTTGCTGTACAGTGGGAAAAAAATAAAAATAAATACATTAATTAATTAATTAATTAAACATTTTATTAAGTGTGTATTGAAACATCACTGTGGTTTTCAATTGCATTTACCCAATGACTATTTTAAGAATGTTCAAAAAAAAAAAAAAAGAATTGTTCATATACTTTTGCCGTCACTAGGCCTTCTTTGATGAAGTGTTCCTTTAGATAGTTTTTCATTCATTTTGTTGGGGTTGTTCGCTTTTTTTTTTTTTTTTGACCACATCTACAGCATGTGGGAGTTCTTAGGTCAAGGATCAAATCCATGCCATGGTAGCAAACTGAGCCACAGTAAGCAGTGGTAATGCTGGATCCTTAACCACTAGACCACCAGGGAATTATGGGTTATTTGTATTCTTCTTAATGAGTGTTGGTATTCTCTGTTCTGGATCCAAATCCTTTGTGAGAAAAGTGACTTGAAAATCTCAGTCTATGGATTAGCTTTTCATTCTTTTACCCATGTCTTTTGTATAAATATATATGCATATGTATCAGTCTATATCCATACTGCCTTTACCTAAACGATGGCATGTGATATCTAGACTCTCTCATCTAAATGTCTTGTTAGTAAACTTCAATGAAAAAAAAAACAAAAAAGACCATTATTATTATTATTTTGAGTTGATGGAAAGGAGATTTTCTTTTTTGTAGAAAGATCGATAAAAATTTAGATACTAGACCAGCAATCTGCAAACTAAAAGGATATAATTGATTATTATATAGCAATAAAGACCATGTATATGATCAGTCAGACCTAGAAGCAGAGGAAGTGACATTCTGTTTAATCAGAGTAAACATGTTGACCTCTTTGAGCAAAATGTGATGCAAGTTAAAAGTTACATGACTCCATGAGTAACCATTTTCACAGAAAAGCACCAAATAACACTCGAACTAAATTAGGCATTTCCCTACTTTTACAAATGATATGATGAGTTCTCTTTGCCATCTTATAATATCTAGTTCCATTGTCACAAAGAGAAAACTGAGCTGTGCATCCAAAATTTAATAGCAATGTGGCATTTCTCAAATTTTCAGAGAACTTAAAGGATGTCTCATCACTGTGGATGCAAATCAAAATAGCCTACATTCCTGAAATTTTGAAAGACAGCATCTGGATATTTGAAAATGCATTTTTCTAAAATATCCAATAGATGGCATAAATACCCTTATTTTCCAGGTGTTGGTTATCATTAGTAATCATAAGAAGTAGGCAGTACTCTCCAGACAGAAAGAGGAGGTGGAGGGAATATTCTCAGAGGCTGCGGAAAAAACTGACATAGGTTTTGACTTGGAAAAAGGCCTCAGCTTTTGTAAACAGAAATGACTGCCTGGATTTGTTTGTAATTAATGACTTCAGAGATTTTATAGGAATGGAATTAGAGTCATTGGTGTTCCAATAGCATATATCTTAAACAAAACTAATTATTTTAAATGCACATATATTTTAAAGAAATAGAATTAAGAATCTGACCTTGTCTCACTAAGCTCATGGAAATCAATTGCTTGAAGTTTTGGAAATAACCATTAATTAAATAATTTTGATAATATGGAGATAGAATCCCTGTTTGGCTGAAAGAGATTGGCCAAATTCATGATAGTTTCTTACATAAGAAATTTTAAACCAGATCACATAATTAATTTAGCCATCCTCATCTACTATTTCCCTTAGTTGTATAGCTTCAGTCACTCCACATCATTTAAATATTCCAAACTTCCTTTAGTATTTTTCTAATTCTAACTCTCTCATTTCATGCTATCTACCTATCCTTAGAAATGTTTATAACTCAATAGATAATAGTCGAATGGCCTCCTTGAGGAACATCCCTTTGCATGTGCTCATAAAAATGCACACCCACCCACACACACTCACATCATTGCATCAATTCTGTATCAGTTAGGATGCTTTAGATTGTGGAGTTTTGAACAAGAAAGAGGTTTCTTCTACAGCAAAAAGCTCATACAAAGAATCCTCTTGGATAAATTCAGTACTTGGTGATGTCATCAAGACTGGTGTTTTTTTTTTGTTTGTTTGTTTTTTCTTCGCTGTCCACTGTTCCACCCAGTCTCTAAACAGCCCCTCTGGTGGGCAAGGGTGGAGGCAGCTATTCCAGATATGACCTGTTCCCACAGCTAAGTGTCTGAGCATGACTCTTTTTTCAGAAATGGAAGCTTTCTGAAAAAGCCCTCAGTAGACGTCCCTTTCCATCTCATAGTCAAAAGCTGAGGATGGTATATGAGAATGTCTAACTTTTCAAGATTTGTTTAAACTAAATAATATTGTTCCCCTGGTGATAGATTGAACTTTTGTTGCACATGATCTAGCAAGTAAACACTAGCAGGGCATGAAAGAAGAGAAACAGGACAGTTGGGCCAGCAACCACAGATAGAAACTTCTTTTATATTCAGGTTTCAACTCACAAGGTGCCGAGTTAGGAGTCTTTTTCTGACCACCCATAAGTATCCAGTTACCACTTCCATCATCCATCCTTGCCATCATGTTGTTGCCCTTCATCTTGGCTTCTTTACTGCAAGAACATATTTTCTTTTAACAATCGCTACATTATCTCTTTACCCTTTCCCTTTCCCTGCTATAAAGTAAACCCCTTTAGAGCAGAAATATTCTCTGTCCATCACTATTTCCCCAGTGTCTGGCATGTTTCCTGATGGACACTAGATAAATTATTTGAGAAATAATGGATGAATGTAAATATTATTAGAAGAATTCCAATCTTTACCACCCCCCTCCTTTTATAACAATATATAGGAGGTTAATTAGGAAGGGTGCTTTCTCTTGGGACATGATTCTGGCATGAGATGAGAATTGCTATGGAATTTCATAAACACAAGAAAACATCAGAACTGGAAGGACAAACTGGGAAGCGGTAGTGAGCTATAGAATTCATATCCATTAGAAGGATAGAGTTGGCTGGACCACAGCTCAATAAGCAGGAAGATTGGACCCGCGGCTAAGGAAAAAGTTTACCCAGAAATGATGGGGGTTTGAGTTTTATCAGAGAAAGTATTTTTATGTGTAATTGCTTCTGGATTTGTCACTTAGCAGATGTTTAATGTGGAGCAAATTACAGATTTTTTGAAAACCTTAGAAGTGTCATCTCTAAACTATGGTTGTAGGATTTGCAGGAGCTATTGGAAAGAACACAAGAGTTGAGGTCAAAGATCTCAGTTGGATTACTAACTCCAAAAATAAGGAGTTTGTTTTTTTCTTCTTTAACCACAAATAAGTTTTTTGACTTCTCCAAATCTTGACTTCTCATGTGTTAAGTAGATATTTAGAATATAAAATAATACAATGGACTCTGTTTGAGTCAATCTTAGATGTTTGCCCATGTGGATTCAATTTTCCAAAATTTTAAAAGTTGGTAAGAATTTCCTTGTGGCTCAGCAAGTTACAGATCTTACACTGTCACTGCTATGGCTCTAGTTATATCTGTGGCATGGGTTCGATCCCTGGCCTGGGGACTTCTGCTTGCCTCAGGCATGGCCACACATGCGCATCAACACTGTGCCAATGGGGGAAATTTAAAAATGTATCTCCGAGATTTTTCTAGCCCATAGCTTTCTCATTCAAGCCCAGATGCTAAGATGCTCAGGAGACCAGCTATTAGTAAGGGAAAATGAAATAACCATAAATATTTGTAGAATGAAAACAGTGGAAATTGGTGAAGTTGTAAAAGAAAATATGGGCTATTAATATTTAATCCAAGTCCAGTTCTATAAATAAATTATAGTAAGGAACAGAAGTGGAATTTTCAGATCTCTTCTGGTCACCTTGGAGCAGTGTTTGAGGATGGGATATGTTCTAGAATTTTGTATTTAACAAATGCCATCTCTTATCCAGGCAGGCAAAAACAGTGATTACACAAATGACAACGTTAACCAAGCAAAATATGAGGGAAAACAATTGTATATGTAGTCTGTTGGCTGTTGGCTGAAGAATGTAACTAAGTGGTTTTCATCAGACTCATCATCAACTTAATGAGAAAATATAAAATGTTTTCTTGGCTTCCGTGATTGCAATGTTAGTAAAACAATGAACACCCTGTTAAGCATAGTACACACAGATGACAGAGAAGCATTTAAAATGGTTTTTCATAATCATAACCAGGGTTAAGATTAAGAAACATGGGTTATTTTAAAAGAAAACTGTGGATTAACCACTGCTTGTATTCACATTTTAGTGTCTGATCAATGAAAAGTTTAAAGTAACCTGGAATGAGATCTCTTCAAAGGCTTTGCGTCAAGTGAGAGCCTTGACCTTTGTGTTTTCATAAAAGATTTTTTGTATGCTGTTTATATTCCAAGTATATGGATTTTTTTCCTGTTATATTTCTATTTGATATCTGTTTTGATTCCATTGTGGCCAGAAAACACAGTCTGTATTATTTCAATTAGTATAATTGTGTTAAAGTCTCTATTATGACTCAGGATATCTTCTATTTTCATGTATATTTCATGGATGCTTGAACAGTATATTTTGATACTGCAGGATGAAAATTCTCTAAATGTCAATTAGATTTTTTTAGTTCATGGTATTGTTGTGTTCTTCTATATAATTGCTGATTTCATTTTTTGTTAACCCATTCATTGTTAATACAAAGGTAGTGAAGGTCTTAATTATGATTTGGGGGTTTATATATTTATTCTATTAGTTTTGGACTCATATATTTTGCAGTTCTGTTCTTTGGTGTATACACATTTGGAATTGCTATATCTTCTTGGTGGATGGATCTTTTTAACATTATGTAATGCTTCACCCTTATTTATGATATATTCTTTGTCTTAAGTCTACTGTTCTGCTGTTAACATACACACTCACATTTGTTTTTTATTGTTTTCATTACATTATTTACTATATTATTATATATACACTATATACACACACACACACATATATACAGTAAATTTGTAGTGAAATACTTGTAAAAAAAATGTTCCTCATATTTGAGTTATAGGGTAGACATATTTTTACATATAAGGCTGGATAGAATTTCAGGATTTAAAGAAATGGAATGAATCTAATGACCAAAGACAAGATGCAAGCAATGCTCTTGATTCTAAAATGACCTGCTAATGTATAGGAATAGAGGCTGTAGGAGATGACCCAGTAGCTGTCCATGGGGAATAACCTTCTGCATTTCCTGTATGATTATCCTCCAAGCTGTGGGGTGGATAGGAAGAAAAAAAGAGGTATCATTTTGTGCATACCAAAAATAAAAGCTAGGTAGTAATGGTTGAGTTCTACTCTTTTTAGATCCCAGCTTACATGGAATGTATTAAAAGGAAAAAAGATGAACTAGATCATTTGATAACCAGGTTATTTTTCATAGAATACATAGTATTTCTTCCACCGATGTTGTGGGTATACTTCCAATGTGCCCTCACAAATATTAAATCTCTTCCCACTTGTTCTCCTTACAATGACACATATTCCCTCCTCCATCAAAGAGTAAGATCTTCGTGGCCTCCTGCTGAAACTAGGGAGAATTTTGTAAGTTCCTTGACTTATGTGGTGAAATGATGATGCTTTATGGCTTCAGAGCCTAGGTCGTAAAGGGTGATTTGTCTTTTACTTTTCCCTGTCTCTTTCTCTCCCTCTGCCCGTCAGCCCCCCAGATGTGAGGACACAGCAAGAAGACCACTATTGCAAGCAAGGAAGAGAGCCCTCACCAGGAACCAAATTGATTGGCACCTTGATCTTGGACTTCCCAGCCTTCAGAACTGTGGTAAGTAAATATCTGTCGGTTAAGTCCCTCATGCTGTGGCATTGTTTTACAGCAGCCTGAGAAGACTAAGACAGAAACTAACATTATTTGAAGGCCTATCACATGTGAAATAACATAATTTAATTGTTATAATGAACGTATAAAATAAATGTAATTACAACCTTTTCATATATGAAGAAAAGAGATATAAAAATGAATCCATTGACCGTGTAGTTTCCAAATAGTATAAAGTTTGAATCTAGGTCAAAACTCCAAATTCAACTTTTTCTCTATATGAAAATGAGAAATGCCTCTAGGCATTTTAAAAATATTTCCTTAGGATATAAATATGTGGTTTTTCTCTGCTAGTTCATAGGTACAAAGTTACAAGAGCCCATTACTTCCATTCTAACAACCAAAACAATACAGATAAGTGACGAATCATGTTTTTTTAAAACTTAACAGAGATCTAAGAATACAAAGAAATTGAAATGACATATACTCCAGAAAGAAAGGCGGCTCTTATCACTACTGCTTTCATCACAGGCAGAATTGCAGAAGAAGAATCTTTCTTGGATGGAGACTAGGAGAAACTAGATAAAAGTTTACAGAAAAATGAATGGCTAGTGTATCAGGTCAGAGTCCAAGGTACCAAGCCACAAAGTGAGGGTGCCTACCCACCATTTCCCCTGGGTTTCCCTTGAGGTCTGGAGGAAGAAAAGAAAGAGAAATCCCAAGAGAGAAGAGTCAGGATACAGAGAATATTAATCTATAGAAGAAAAATTCAAAAAGTTTATAAAGATATGTTCATATAATTAAAGGGAAAGTCAGCAGATTATTTGAACTGAAAATGGATTTATAGAGTTTATATGGGGTCTGACTTCAGGGATGGAGTATGTTTACTAAGTACATCTAGAATGGGAACTGTATTATCTTGGATTGAAGCCCAGCATATCCATGTAGTACTTAACTTGAACTTGACAATGGAACTCAATTTTTTTGCCTCAATGTGTTAATCTTTAAAATGGGAGCAATGGGAAGGTCTGCTTATAGGATCATTGTGACAATTACATGGTTAGTTCACAGGAAATACTTAGAACACAGGGAACTGTAAATTTACTGAGGTTGGTGGATGGAAGACATCAAGGTACTCATATTGCCTCATCTACAGCACTCTTTCTACAACATATAGCCTTTGTTGAGTTCTTTACATCCAATGACCTCTAAGCACCAGGTTTTCGCATATCACCTGGGGAAGTTCTCACCTCCTGATAGTCTTTCTAACCCTACTCTTTTCTGGCTCATAGGGCAAGCTTCAGTGAGTCACCAAGGACACATATTTGGCTTAATGCTCTTCTATTGCTTTCTTGAAATCACCATAATTTTTGAATCAGGGGATCCACATTTTCATTTTATACCGTTCCCTGCAAATTATATGGCTGCCTCTTTGGCTAGCTCTATCCCAAGTCTTGGCTTAGAAGCCACACCACCCAAGGGACTTTTTTGGAATCAGATAAATTGCCACCAATCTATTCTCATTAGTACTTTTTATTTCTCATATTATATTACTTAGGGCACCCTAAAATATTTACTTCTGTGAGATATTGAAACCTACAGAAAGTCAGGGGAATTTTAAGTCTTGCAGAACATTTTTCTTTTCTCCAACATCTCTCACAGCCGTGGCAATATGTACTCAAAAACTATGTGCTAAGTGAAGGATTCAACACAATTTTTGACATGAGAATAGGAAATTTCTGAAAACCACTGTCCCATGATCCTATACTACATGAAAATCATACAAATTCACCACAAAGGGATAAAACTATCACAAATAGAGGAGTGTATATGTATATATGTATACATATCCATATATGTATATACACACATATATATATGTATATGCATGTATACATATCCGTATATGTATATACATATACATATATGCATAGATGGTATATGATACCCATTGAGAAGTAATGGGTCTCTCCCAAACTAAGTACAGAGACTTGCCAACTGTGAAAGGAAAGAGCAGATTATGTAGATATTTGATGCAAAAAGTTGTGATATTTGCTGAAAGAAGCTGGAAGTTCTACCAGGTAGGTACAAATTCCTGGTCATTACTTCCACTCCTACGAAAAGAGTAGAAATGAACACACACACAAACACAAAGAGAAAGAGATGAGGACTATAAGCAGGATCACCAAGAATAGCCCTCCCTAGGATTCCCTCTGTTCAGTTTTCAGAAAGATCTGTCGAGCATGTATAGGCCCACATTAATTTTTCACCTTGGTCTACATTATTTCAGTTTTTCTCTAGATTGAAGGAATGTATACTGTGAGCAAATTTTCTTCAGTCCATGTGATTATTATTAGTATTTGTTGGTGGTGGTTTTGATTTGTTTTCCAAACTAGCCAAGAATTTTGAGTAGCTCTAAAATGAGAAGTTTTTATGATTACTCCTTTATCCTCTGTGAATTAGGACGTAAATGGTTTTTTAGTGTTTTGATAAAATAACCATAAAGCATCATCTAATAGTTAAAGTATGGTGAGCCCTGAGTCAATATCATGCGTAGGCTCTTACCAAATTTCTACTAATTCACTGGGTGCTTTTGGCAATTTATTTAACTTTCCTACTCTTCAGTTTCTTCAAAATGAGAAAGCTTGAGTGATTTCTAAGTTGCCTTTAAGCTCTATAGTTCCTAATAGAGAGGGGGGGAAGAAGAAATCCTTTGGAGTGTAGTTAGTTAAAATTAGTTTAAGAAAGATGTTTATAAGGAAGAAACAAAATAAAATCAAAAGAACAGAATCTGTACACATTGGAAATCATATAAATTATACAAAGATTTTTCCTAGCACAGTAGGTTTTCTGCAGAGATACAACTCTTAGTGAGTAAATAGTCTAGAGGGGAAAGAAAATATTCTAATAAAAAGCTCCACTTAGCAAAACAAAAACAATCCTCCAAATCCAAACCAACAGCAGAAGGGAGAAGAGTCAGGCTCTAATGGGGGTGGGTGTGGGAGTGCAAGGCCACAATGTGGACCAATGGAAAAATTTACAAGAGAAAAGAAGCACCTCTGACTTTTTTATGCATTTCAAGATTTGACCACTAATTTTTCACTCATTTAATGATAAGACATTTCTTTCAGATTGCTTCCCTGAATGTTTTGTCACATATTTAACAATTCCTTTGTCCAGAGAATGCTTTCAATTTTTTTTTGAAAAACTGCCAGTTTTCGAAATTGTGCCTAGAGGGAGCAATTCCATCCTTTTTGCCACCTCCTTATCCTTGTGTTTTTGAGAGGGGGGGTTAATGACACCTTGACACCTTGTGAGGGCCATGGTGACAAGACTCAGTTAACTTGACATGAATAATGGGAAGACTGTCTGCAACACATGCATAGGACCTCATAAATTTTGATATGAATCAGGAAGACAAAAGTTAAAAGTGTCTGATTTCCCTCAATGAGTTGGAGTGAGAGAAGAGGGATATGATGTATTTTTCAGGGTTATTATTCTCATAAAGCAGAATTTTAGCAATATAGATAGAATTTCCTTTTTTATTTTTTTAAACTGGAAAGGATTATGGGAAACATGTGGCTAATGGTTTGTAGGTTTCATAGAACAGGATTTGATATAGCAGATTTGATATGCAACATCAGAGAGAGAATCTCTTGGGAATATCAGAGTGCTTCCCATTAAGACCAGGATAGAACAGTTTAAATGATTTGTTTGTCTGATCAAAAGGTTTTACACTCAAGACTTGGGGGCTAAAGAGAAATGCTTGGTGTTACAATTGGAAAATCAGATACTTGGGTTGCAAAATAGCAGTTTCCAGGCCTTCTGAAAGCTAAGGCCAGATCTGGCCCAGAGTCCCTTCTATCTATCTATGGTGAGCCCTGAGTCAACTTTCTATTGGCTACAGCAAGTCACAGGCCCAGGTCAGATTCAATTCCCATTTGTAGACAGGAAATGTACAGTTTTTGAAAAAGTTAATATTGTACTAAAATTCATACTGATGGTAAATGCAGTAACAAAAATTTGACCAATTCCATATCTCATTTCATTTCAGCATGCTGATTTTGTTAAATTCACCAAATCATTAAATAAGAAATTGTATGATATTGTTAGAACTAAAACAAAAATGCAAGTTGATTATACAGTTAAATGTGGATATTTCGTAGGTTCTTAGATATTTTCAAACAAATTTTAGTCCTGTTTTATTCAATCCTTTTATCAGTGACTTTAATATTTTATTGACTTCATTAAATCATTAAAAATCTCAGTAAAATGAATCTAAATTCTCAAAAGTATTTTATGTTGCAGCACATAATCTATCTTTGAAGTTGTTGGCTATGCTTTTGGAAAAAGAGCTAAAATGGAGGATTTAAATCAAGCAGTAACAAAATTCATACTGTTTTAATATATTTCCTGTGACTATAGTATACAATGACAAGGTACATTGCAGAAATTCTTCTTCATTTCTTTATTTCTATATAATTTCTATCCTTTCCATTTTTGTAAATCTGATTGTGAAGAAATCATCAGGGTTATATAATTTGTTATTGTTTATTGGAGGGATTTTTTCAGATATAATTGAGGAGATTTTTCCTCCCAAAGTTTGTATTTTTCCAAATATAAACTTTGGAATTTGTATCTTATAATTGCTGAGTTGTTGATAAAATATGTTGTGGCCTCAGATTCACTGCCTTCAGTTTCTAACAGTAAATTTTATTTGTCATAATTAGGCTTTATCAAGTAGGGTTAGTCTCATATGTTAAATGCACCACAATTTGGTGTTTTTCTCTCCTAGAAAAGCTATTGAATAAATATGATAGAAAAATAGAAAAGAATAAATAGAAAAGCATAGTCAGAATAACAGAAGAAAGTAACAGGTGATTAAAAAACAGTTCAGGTAGTTTTTAAGGGCCAATTATCCTTCAGTTTGCAACCACGAAGAACCCTTTGGTTCCTGCCCAGGACAGATCCTCCCATGTTAGTAGAAAAGCTGTAGCCTCCTAAACTTTCCCTGAGTTCTAAAGAATACATTTAATCAGAGAAGGGATAAAAATGCAGAAACGAAGCAAGACAAAATAATTTATCTATTTTATAATAATAGTTTAGCCATTAAACAAAGTCAAGGACTTTTAGTTTTTCCTCAAAGGCTATAGATAATATTCTGAGCCCTATCGTTTGAGCTGTTCTGCACATCCTGAAACACCAACCAGGTGGAAGAAGGTAAATACATGTTGACACAGGCATGTAGACCCCAGATCAGCTGGAAGGAGAAGGTTGATGATATTGACACCCAATTACCTCACAGACAGCCAATCAGAAGAATTCCCACAAGCTGATCAGATACCTCACCCTGTTTTTAGAAATCTTTCTCTGAAAGCCATCAGGGAGTTCATGTCTTGTGAGAAATAGTTGCCTGGACTCCTTGTTTGGTACCTGCAATAAATTTTTCATTTCCTTCACTACAACCTGGTGTCAGTAGATTACCTTTACTGCACACAGATGAGGGAACCCAAAGTTGGTTGGGTAACAAGGAAGTTGGGCACAGATGCTGGAAAGGACTGAAGAGGAAGAAGATTTTCCTTGAGGGTGAACTGCCATCAAAGAATCTCTAGACTGGGAGTGGGCAGGAGGTGGGGAGTTAAAAGATTGTCTGTGTAACATCTGCTCCAGCTTGGGTCCATGTCCCAACAGAGGCAGCAAGAGGTCCCCCAGGGCAAAACTAGATAATCCGTCCCACATTCTCCAGACACTGAAAATCTGTCTGGGAAAGGCTTAGATGCTTGGAAGACATTATGTAAGCACTTTCAATCTGTAGCATGAGTCATTTTTATATTAGAGAAATTTTATATAGTTCTTTTATATTAGATAATTTTTATATAATTCTTCGATTACTGTTTTCTGTCATCCCTCTTTGTTCTCCCTTTCTGGAGTTAATATTAAACAAACACTACAGCTTCTGAATACATTTTCTAGCCTCTCTCTCGCTCTACCCCCTCCCTTTTTTCTGATGTTTTCTTTTTGAATCTGCTTGTTTTCCCTTTTGTAAATTAACTTCTAGACAAATTTTTCTACCCATTTTAATCATCTTAAGATGATTAATCTTTATACCATAACTATTCTGGTATTCAGCTCTTCAACTTAGTCATTATAGTTGTTATTGTTAATGTATGAAGCATCTCTGATTTCTATAATTGGTTGCTATTTTTAGCAAATTTTCGAAGTTTAGAATTATGACTGACTAGCATTTTCTAAGATAAGGAATAGATTTTTAGAAGTGTTTTTTTCCTATGTCTTGAGTAGCTCTTTTAGTACTTCTATGTATTATTACTTATTCTTCTTAAATAATGTTTGGCTGTTTATGACCCGTTAATATGTACATGCAATATTTAAATCAGTATTGACAAATGGGATAGGCTTGCTTAGCTGCTAAAAAAAACCTCAGGGTTGCCTGGTGATAGAACCAGATGTTGGTTTCATAGTTCTGGCTGTCATGAGCTGCCTGGCCTATGAAGCTTGTCAGGAGCTCCCCCAGAGTTGTCAGGGATCTGGCATTTGGTGAGGAGATGCTTCTTGTTTATTGTGGCAGGAAATTACCTGGCACCTTCTGCTGTTTCTCTATCTGGCCTCAAGTTCTAATGTACATAGCAGAGACCTGCATCATTTATAAACCGGTTTATGGCTTTACGTAGGATAGACACTGGTGTTTGACCTCTTGTGACTTGACCCTGGAATGGCCATTCTGAAATTGTGCATTACAATCCCTTTCCCTGGTCCTTGGACCCTCTATCCTAGGTCATACTGCCTCCGATTTAAGGGTTTTCCTGCATATATACACATATCTCATATTTGTCAGCAGTTGAATTCTTTTTCTTCTATCTTTTAGACATCTTCCTGTTTCAGATGTACTTAATGGTACCCATAGAGGTTTGCTAGTGGTTATGGATTATCTTATTCTTATAGTTCCTTCATTTCAACTGGATTTTGGTAATGAATAAAGATGTGCTCGTCAGATTTTCTGAACCTGTCTAAAATTTACATTCAAATGTCTCTATTTTAATGGGAAGTAAATCAAGGTTTTATAATGATAAGAAAAACCCAAATCTATTGATAAATATGAGAATTATGATAGATATATTCTTGTTTATTGATTAGAGAATTGGACTACACATTGAATGGAAAATGAACATTAGCCTACATCAGTGAATCTCAATACTGGTGCCTTAAGGGAAGTAAAGTATGTCTATACGTATTGCATCACAACACCCCTATCATCCAAGAAAGTCATATGATGACTGCTTTCTACTTTTTCACATATAAAAGCAGTCCAAAACATGAGATCCAAAAATTCATTTTACAATTAATTGTGGATTATATAGTTTCAAAATAGAGTGATGAGTTGATGTCTTACTTTTTTCTTTTCAAACTAAGTTATTTATCAGATTGTTTCATTATGAATCACAGAAACCCAATGCAACCCTTTAATGTTCCTTTCTTTTTTTTTATGCTGAGATTGTGGATTTACTATTTTATTGCTTTCAATTTTTGACCAAACTACTATTGTTTTACTTCAGAAAATTGATATGACTTGAATGTAGAGTTTTAATAGATTTTTAGTAAAATCCAAATATCTTCCATCAATCAAGATATACCAATTTTTTTTCCAAATCTTCGTACCTTGTTTTCAAACATTTTGCTAGATTATTTTCATTTTGCACATTAGTTCATTTAACTGGAATTCTCGGAGTGGATACATTATGAATATAATATATATCTACCTCTATTTTCAGAATTCAGTATTTCAGTTCTTCATTTTCCACCATAGTGAGAATTATGATATTGTTTTCAAATTTATAATCTCATCTGTATTTTTGTTGGAATTTGATATTCTTGATGCTGCTACTCTATCTTCTTCACTCACTGCCACTTTCTCACATGAAAGAAAGGGACCTCCAGAGAAAGTACAGTATTATTACCCAGTTCATTCTCAACCACAGGATTGTCACCCTTAAAACACTTACAACTCTGCCCACTGAGCCAGTTCTCTCAGGTTATAACTTTTTGGTGACCTTAATAAAAAAAAGCCTTTACACTTTTATTACCCAATTCACTAAGGACTCGCCACTTTGTTCCAAATGTAAACCATCTTTTCTTTACTGGCTCAGAATAGATAGCATGGTATTCCATAAAGCCTCCTGCTCTCAGACGCTGCACTCACAGTCATTATCTTTGCCAACAATTTCATTTTCTGCATTTTCCCTTGAGTAATGTCCCAGCAATTGTGTGTGATTGGTTGCTCCATCCAAATGGCTTTCAAGCTGAACACATGCTTCGAATTCACTTAAGCATTTTGGCGGCATGGGAATTATCTATTACTTAGGATACTCTCACAGCCTGCATTTCTCTTAGTGTGATAACCATGTCCATCTTAATCAGAGGGGGAAAAAATAATGTAAGGTCACTATGTTTGTGTGGGTTTCAAACAAATAGCATTTGAAGTCTGCAAATATATCAATGTATCCTGACCACTTAAATCATTCACTTTCTGCCAATGCAGGCAGAGCTGTAAAAATTGAATTATGGTCTCTCTAATTTAGGTATATTTATTTCACTTTGATTTTTGCGTATCCTTTCCTTTGTCCTTTCTCATTGTGTTTATTTATTTACTTTGAGCCAGCACATAGAATATAGATAGATAGATGATAGATAGATAGATAGATAGATAGATAGATAGATAGATAGATAGACAGACAGACATGAATATATGTGAGATTTTTAAAAATTATCTTAGAATTGCTATAATGTCCAAAATTATAGATGTCAAGTTAGCAGGCAGGAAAGCTATTCCATATGTAAAAATTGCCCCCAAATTGACATGAAATATTCATGTTTTACTACTTCTAAAACAAGGAATGGAAAAATAGTATGATGAAGATGTGATAAAATAAGATTGCATTTCCATCTTAAAATGTTGTCTGTTGAACAGATATGCAGGGGACAGTCAGCGGTAGATTTAGAGAAGCATTCACTGATCATCTTCAATATAAAAGAAGTAGTAGGAAATTGACAGAACACTATAAACCAGCTATAATAAAAAAATCAAAACATTATATATAAGAAATTTTTTCAAGAGTTCCCATCGTGACTCATTGGTAACAAATCCGACTAGGAACCGTGAGGTTGCAGGTTCTATCCCTGACCTCGCTCAGTGGATTAAGGATCCAGCGTTGCTGTGGCTCTGGTGTAGGCCAGCGACCACAGCTCTGATTAGATCCCTAGCCTGGGAACCTCCATGTGCCATGGGAGCGGCCCTAAAAAAGGCAAAAAGACAAAAAAAAAGAAAGAAGAAAGAAGTATTTTCATTCTTACACAAAGAGAAGAATTAAACATTTTATATGCCTAGAGATTTAACCCCCCCCAATTACATTTCTCTCTCTCTTTTCTCTCTCTTTCCCTCCCCTCTCCAGCATTCTAGATGAGATTTTTGATAAAAAGATAAAATGCTATTTTATCTTTTATTTCTTTTATAATAAGAAAGTGCCAACTTTTTTTTTCATGGTATTAGCCTTTTATAACTGGATGCACGCTAGCTTCTAATACTGAATAGATATTAATGTATTTTCCCTTTTCTACTGCTGGATATTTACATTTAGAGAAGAAATTTCTAGTTTTGCCTGAGTATCTTCCTCCCATTTTCCGCAATTAAAAAAGAAAATGTAGCTGGATATGCCCAAGTCATGGCCCCTACCTCATTCCTGTGAGGTGGATATGGACCTAACTATGTAAGTGAACACAGCCTCCTGGAGATGGCAGAGAGACAGACATTCTGGACAGAATATGGAACCCTAGCAAATGTGTCTGTGAGGCAGAGTAAATACATCAGGACTAAATTTCCTAGCTCAGATATTTTTTTAAAGAATCCTGTCTCTATCAAGTCACAAAGTATTAATCAACTGAAAGTGGATAACAGTTTGGAGGGTCCAGCTTCCTCTCTTGCCCTCATTTCTAGAGGCATCTCTGTACCAGTGGGTTTTTAATGCTGTCAGCAATTCTCATATGAAAGAAGTAATTCACCTTTGTTTTCTCATGGTCCAGGATGTTTGTCCTCTACTATCACATCATCTGCCTCTTCTCATCTTGTATTCACCTCTCTCTGACTAAAATGAACAGACCTTCCTCTGTAAGGACCCAGCCCTTTCACAGAGGATTTTCATTCTGGGAAGGAGAAATAGCAGTTAAACAGCAGGCTGGGCTGTTGGGTTAACATAATTTTTTTTTTTTATGATGCTACAGGACTTAGGTTTGATCAGGTTTAAGTACAGACTCATTCTATGTTTAAACATTCCTCCTTTTCAGCACTCAGGGAGTATGCCTTTGCTTAGCTAAGCTACCAGACCATACTGGCCATTATCCACCAACGGCTCTATTTTCTTCTCTTAGATTCCACTTATTTTCCTCCCTATCCCCAACCCATTGGCAATGTTATTACATTTTTTGACCCTATTTCTGGACACATTCGTGTTCTTTCCAGTGGGCTTCCCTGACTCTGTGAGAACTCATATCTGCTTAGGTCACCTCAGGCATTCTATAAAAAAGAAAGAAATATAGCTTTGCCTCCCTGAAAGAGAAACTTCAAAGATGCATTGATGTTATCTAGTCACAGCCCTGAACCAGACTATAATCCTGTTAAAGTTGTGTCCAGGACCGTATCTCACATATATTGCCTGGCTATGCAAAAATGTTATTTAAAGTGTTCCTAACAAAAATATAACTTGGGATTCTGAGTTCACAACTTGATCTAAACTAAACAATATGAATAAGTGCATTCCAGATATATCAGATTCTCTCTACCTAGTCCCGTCTGTTGGGGAACTGGCTGAAATTCCCAAGAGTATCTATTGTCCTCTTATCCCTTAAGAAATAGGACTTGCGTGTTTAAACTGGTATGTCAATTATCCATCTAGAAATTACATTCCATAACCTCTTTGTAGCTGAGAGCGTGTAAGTGTAGCTAGGCATTTGAATGAGCTTTGGCAGAAGGAGATAAAATGGCTTATGTGATTTCCAGGCCATCTATGTTCAGATAAGCTCTAAGTTGACATCAGTCTGCAGTACAAGACACATTCCCTTCATAGTGAATTTCACTTTTTCTCCTCCATCATGTCTCTGGGTGAAACACTGGCTTCTTCTTTTCTTTTTACCAACAGTTCATAAAGCAGTTCCCACCATCTCCTACTTAGGAAACACTCCCACATTTTTCTTAGGTCTTATCATGAAATTAACCAGGCTTCCTGCTTCCAAGATTTTACCAGAGAAAAGTAGCATCCTCTATGGACTACCCAGCCTTCAAAAAGAATCTTCTCATATTTCTTACACTTTTGTTCCTCCTTAATTTTGCCTTGAGAAAGTCTAAAGGGCAAAGATGCATCTCCACTCCTTCTCATTCGTCTCCTAAATCCACCTGTCCCCTCATCTTGGAGCTTGTTGATAACACCTTTAATACATGGCTAGTAGGAATGAGAGGACAACAGGAATGTCATTACTTTATTATTCTGTATATTCCCTAATCTTTTTATGATTTTTGTTTCTCTGTTATAGTTGATTTACATTGTTCTATCAATTTTCTACTGTACAGCATAGTGACCCAGTCATACATACATATATACATTCTTTTTCTCACATTATCATGCTCCATCACAAGTGACTGGATATCGTTCCCTCTGTTTTACAGCAGGATCTCATTGCTTATCCATTCCAAATGCAATAATTTGCATCTATCTTAGCCCCAGATTCCCAGTCCATCCCACTCACTCCCCCTCCCCCTTGGCAACCACAAGTCTCCTCTCCAAGTCCATGATTTTCTTTTCTGTGGAAAGCTTCATTTATGCCATATATTAGATTCCAGGTATAAGTGATACCATATGGTATTTTAAAAGTCATATTTAATACAGTGTCTTTGCCCTCCCATTTCAGAGCAAAGTTTTCCCCAGAAGTTCATATATGGGGTGATTTTGAGGAAGGAAAAAAATGATTTTTTATTTTTCAAGTTGTCGGACTGCCAGAAAATATCCCATCATGCCACATAGAAAGAGGATATATACAGACTACTGTATGTGGGATAGATGAATAATAAGGACCTGCTGTACAGCACAGGGAAATCTACTCAATACTCTACTGACTTATATGGGAAAATAATCTGAGAAGAAATGGCCAAATGTGTATATATAACTGATTCGCACTGCTACACAACTGAAATTAACACAACATTCTAAGTCAACTATACACCAATACTTTTTTAAAAAGGGAAGGAAAAAGGGATATAATTGATATAAAATGTTCCTACTTTATCTCCAAGCAGAGTTTGGGTCATTTGCTTCCCATTTATTTTCCTCTGTACATCTCATCCCCTCTTCTCTATCTCCAAAGGTGCCTGAGTGTGCCTTCGCTTTGATGATGCAGAAATGCATAATCAGCAGGTAGAGAGGACCATAAAATAAAAAGACTAGAGAGAGGAGGAAGGCACTTTGTGAACAAAGCTGTATCTATATTGTTAGTAGAATTGGCAGAGGAGAAGGAAAAGAAAGAGAGACTCTGCTTGAGCTGGGAATGGAGAAAGAGCTTTTTGAGAGTTTGAAAAGTAAGAGGCCTCTGAGCATTATAGATATGAAAACATTTGAGAGAAAAAAATAGGATATGAGAAGAACTGCTCGGATAGTTATTAATTTATCTTTTAGGCGTATTTTGAATAAGGCAAGGTGAAGGTAATCACTATTCTTTGTCTTTTGTTTATTTATTTATGTCTTTTATTTTTTTTTGGAGTAATCCAGTGATTCAAATGGTCATCAAAACAAGGATTAGAAATTGTATCTGGCATTCATATGAATTTCTTGAGGGCTCCCATATAGGATGTGAATATGAAAGTACAACACACAGTAGTGTGTTCTCAGATTCAGATCACCATCTTAAACTTGCTACCATCAAAATATATCTAGCTTATCATCACTTGTTACCATCTCTTCTATTTCTAAATCCACCTTCATCCAATATTCTCTCTTCTGGATTATTGCTATAAATTGATAACTGGTTTCCCTGTTCTACATGGCTTCTGCCTTTGCTTTCCCCAATATATTCTCCCAAGAGCTAATAATTATTTTTTTAATATGTCAACCAAATCATGTTATTAATATTCACAAAATTCTGTAGTACCTTCGTGTCTCACTCAAAAAGAATCCAAAATTTTAGTAATGACCTGTGATACCCTATGGAATTTACACATTAATGTTGGTGGGCTTTTTTCCTACCTTCACATACTCCTCTTCATGAATACTGAATAGTATGCTGTTTTACTGGTCTTTAGGAATGCACTATCCTCAGGGAATTTTGGCTTCCTATTTCCTCTGTTTGAAATTTTCACTCATTGTGCATCTACAGAGCCACAAATTTTATTCTCTGACTTTTCTCAAGTCTCTCTTTAAATGTAAAACTACCAATGAAATCTATCCTGCTTCCCTACTTAAAATAATGAATTTCTTTCTCCCTGTATAGGCTAGGGGTCAAATTGGAGCTACAGCTACTGGCCTATACCACAGCCACAGAAACGCCAGATCCAAGCTGCATCTGTGAACTACACCACAGCTTCCAGCAATGCCAGATCCTTAACCCACTGAGTGAGGCCAGATATCGAACCTGCATCCTCATGGATACTAGTTGGTTTCATTTCTGCTGAGCCACAATGGGAACTCCTCTCCCAGTTCTCTTAATTTTGCATATATGATTTGTATTTATTTATTTGATTTATTTTTCTTCATAATATTTATCATTCTCTGACATATTATACAGAGGCTTGTTTATTTTCTTATTTTTAATCTCCCATAATTACAATGTAAGTTTTATGTGTTGTGTTTACTAAATCTCCTGCACCTCCAAGATGCCTGATGCTTAATAAATATGTGTTGAAAAAGTGAATGAATAAACACCATATCTGAGAAAAGAGGGCAAAGCTGTGAGGGAGTGATCCAGTTTGTGCTGTGTAGCATTAAGAGACTATTACAAAGACAATGAATTCTGGGAAGATGGTGGCAAGAGTGTCATAGTTTCTGAAACTCCTTAATCTTCCAATAAGAATAGATGGAACAAGCAGGATAGTAATATTAAAAAAACAAAAACGAAAGCAAAATGATGTTTATAATAAAACTTAGTGATAGCATATGGAAAGTAGGAGAAAAGCAGGGCAGCTACAAGACCCATGTACTATGTAGATCTATGTGCTCAAGGAAGCATGGAAATGTAAAGAAGTAGATGACAGACAGGAGAAGAGAAATTCTTCTGCACATACCGAGACATCTCAGAATAGCAGCTGAAAATAGACAGGATTTCAGGAAAACCCAGTTGGCAAATGAAATGCAAGGGGATCCTAGTAACTTTTTAAAGCAGTCTGAGCTCTAGGCACTTTAGAAACCAGTAATCATTCTTCCAGAATAAAGCCTAATCTAAAGGGAAAATTATATGTAAAATATCCAGGACAAACAGAAGGCACAGATAATAGTGAGGGAAGAATCACATAAAGCAGACCTCAGAAAGGGAAAAATACTTTTTTTTTCCCTTTATGATCACTTAATGAAAACAATACAAGAGAGTTCTAGAACAATAGAAATAGAAAAATTATCTTGCTTCTGTCCTCCCTTCTAAAGGTACAGAAAAAGTACAAAGTAACTATAATCAAATTCTATGTGCAGATTTCAGGCATAATAAATGAAACCCTTTAAAAAGAAAAAACTAGAAAATAAAATTGCTACCTAAATATCAAAATGGGTTAAAGGCAACAAAAATAGTAGAAACTGTGAAAGAATAACAAAAATCAGATATTTTTTTAAAAAACTCAAAATGAGCTGGTTGATCTAAAGATGAATTAAGAAGAGGGGACACAAAACGTGGGGAAAAAATTCAAAAATCAAGACAAAAATTAGAAAAACACAAGAGCAAATATAATGGATACTGTTTTAGTTGTATAAGAAGAATAATTTTTGAAATAATCAATAGTCATTTAGTTGTATAAGAAAGTAAATGAAGAGAGGAATAAAATTGGATTTAAGACAAAGTAATAGCTACAGAAGAAAGGAAAAGGACCAATATACACTGACTAACAGTTGAAAAAGATAAAACCAAGCAATGGAACATATTCCATTAATGGATATTAAAAACTATCCTTAAATAGAAAATCCATAAAATAAAAAACAATTAAATAAATAGTTAAAAGTCAGACTGTATGCTTAAGTAAATTCTGAAACTTATTTTAGTAAAACCACCGGATAATTTAAAAAATTCAATTTTAGGAGTTCCCATTGTGGCTCAGCAGTAATGAACCTGAGTAGTAACTATGAGGATTTGGGTTCAATCCCTGGCCTTAGTCAGTGGGTAAAGATCCAGCATTGCTGTGGCTCTGATTTTACCCCTAGCCTGGGAACTTCCATATGTGCTGGTGTAGCCCTAAAAAGCAAAAAAAAAAAAAAATTGACTTTAGACCCAAATAAATGGAGACATAGACTATGAACATGGATATGAAGATTTAATTTTGTCAAGATTTCAGTTCTTCCCAAATTGATCTACAAATTTAATTCGATTCTGAATAAAATCCCAAAAAGTTATTTTTGTCCATGTCAACAAAATGCTTTTCAACTTTATATGGAGAGGAAAAAAAAGATCCACAATCGTCAACTCATTATTCAAAGAGAAGAATAATACAGGAAGACTGATATTACTCAACCTTAAGACATATAATAAAACTATCAAAGTCAAGACAGTGTAGTATTTGGTGGAAGAATAGACAAATAGGTGAAGGAGCCAAGATAATTCAATGGAAAAAAGAATGCTTTTTAACAAATGATGCTATAACAACTAGACATCCACATGCAAAAAAAAAAAGAAAGAAATCTGGACATAGACATTACACCTTCCTCAAAAATGAATTCAAAATAGATTACAGATCTAAATATAAAAAGTAACTATATAAAACTCCTGGAAGGTAATGTAGGAGAAAATCTAGATGACCTTGGCTTTGAGGATGACTTTTAAATATATAAACCAAAAACCAAGAAAGAAAAAATCAAAGGTGAAATTTTTTAAGTAAAAATTTCTTCTCTGCAGAATAGACTTGTGGCTGCCTGGGGGGAGAGGGAGGGAGTAGGAGGGATTGGGAGCTTGGGGTTAATGGATGCAAACTATTGCTCTTGGAATGGATTTACAATGAGATCCTGCTGTGTAGCATTGAGAACTATGTCTAGATACTTACATCACAACACAAAAATGGGAGGAAAAAGTATGTATACATGTATGTGTAACTTGGTCCTCATGCTGTACAGTGGAAAAAAATAAATTAATTTTAAAAAAAGATAGAAAAAAAAATTTCTTCTCTGAAAAAGATACTGTTAAGAGAATGAGAAAAAAGCCCACAACCTCAGAGAAAATTTTGCAGAACACATATCTGTTAAAGGACTGGTATCCAAATATACAACAGATTCTTAAAAGATTAACAATAAGAAAACCACCCAATTTAAAAATGGGCAAAGGATCTGAACAGATATTTTCTCAAAGATATACAGGTGGAAAATAAGCATATTAAAAGGTGTTCAATATCTTATATCATTAGGAAATTGTAAATTACAACAAGATAACTTTGCATGTCTATTAGCCTGGCTAACATCCAAAACAGTGACAAAACTGGATGCTGATAAGGGTGGGTAGAAACAGGAACTCTGATTCATCATTGGAGGGGATGCAAAGTGGTACAGTCACTTTGAAAGACAGTTTGGTGCTTTCTTACATACTCATATCTTGAAATCCAATAATCTGACTCCACAGTGTTTACTCAAAAGAGTTGAAAATTTATATCCATGCAAAAATCTGCACATGGATGCTTTTTTTTTTTTTTTAATGAGAGTTGCAACGTTTATTTCAGGTTCTCTCTTGGGGTTTTTTTTTTTTGTATTTTTTTTTCTTTCTTGCCACACAGGCAGTATGTGGAAATTCCTGGGCCAGGGACTGAACTTACGCCACCCAGCAGTAACCAGAGCCACAGCAGTGAGAACACAGGAGCCTCAACCCGCTAGGCCATCAGAGAACTCCCTGCACATTGATGCTTTTAACATCATAACTGCCAAAAACTTAGAAGTGACTATAGGTGAATTAATAAAATGTGGGACATCCAGACCATGGAATAATATTTAATGCTAAAAATATACAAGTTATCAACCCATGAAAAGACATGAGGGGATCCTAAATGCATATTACTAAGTGAAAGATGTCATTCCAAAACAACTTCGTACAGGTAAAATTATAGAAATAGTAAAACCATCAGTGGTGGGGAATAAGGAAGAAATGAATAGACAGAGTCAAGAGCATTTTTAAGGCAGTAAAACTATTCTGAGGTATACTGTAGTGGTCAATACCTGTTATACATTTGTCAGTAACCATAATATGTACAATACAATCATGTAAACTATGGATATTAATGTATAATAATCTATTGATACTCATTCACTAATTATAATAAATTCATACAGTAAAACAAAATGTTACTAATAGTGGAAACAGGGTACATGGGTGGAGTGAGTTGGGAGAGGGAACTGTTTTTTCCTTTCAATTTTCCTCTAAGCCCAAAACTGCTCAGAAATAATGTGTTAATTGAAAAATATAGACATAAAAGTTACTCACTTTCCAAAAAAAAAAAATCTATTAGGCGTCCCAACAATAATGACTAAGAAGTTCAGACTGGCATCAGCCTCCAAGAGTACCTCTTTAGTCCAGAAAACAATGAATTGGCACATTTAAGTTAATATGGGAACAAAAATGGAACTAAAGGATTCTGCATCTTGTCAAACTTATCTTTAGTTATGAAGTCAGTGAAAACAAACAAATACATTTGAAAATGGAAGAAATCAGAATACAATTCCTAGGAGCTTTCCTAATGATAATATTTTAAGCTCCAAATAGCCAAAATGATTCTACTGATATCAATTATTTCTCAGGCAGTGGTGTATTAATGGGTGTGCAGATGGTGGGAGCTGTCCATTCTGTCACAGAAGTGTCGTTCATCATTGTAATTGTTCAAAATTGCCTGTTCCAGGTGTTAATTAAAATCAGACATTATAATCAGTTTCATTGTTATTTACATTCTCTGCCTTCTCTCTCACCTCATTACCTACACTCAGGGCTGACCACTATCACCACCCCATATTGATATGCCACAAAGATCACATGGTCAATAATAGAGTGTAAAAGAAAACAGAAATATAAAATATATGTAATATGCTGGACATGAAATTTTCCTTGTCTTATGGGCTGCTCCCAAAAATTGCTTCCTATTTTGAATTGTTCATGGAATATCATTTTAAAAATAAAGGCAAACAGTGTACACTACATGTCCCAGAGATAATTATACTTTCGGGACCTCCTATCATTTTATTTGAACTAAGCCAGCAAAAAGACTGAAACTTCTAAAAAATCCAGCTACCTCTGATAAATAAAAGCAAGTTTCTCTTTCAAAACATAAAGAACAAGTGAATGAATGGGAAAAGCAGAAAGCAGAGAGTTGGAGAGAAACTATTTTTTGCTTTAGATTTCAAGAATGTTTTTGTATCTTCTATAGAACACTCCCACAGTGAAGTACTATTCCACTCTTCATTCTCCTCCTATCCCAGTTTCCTCACTACCAATGATGAACACACACACACACACACACACACACACACATGCACACGCACACACACACACAGCATTATAGACAACAATGAACAAGATTATCATATTGCAGCACTATATACAATAGCCGAGACATGGAAACAACTTAAGTATCCATCAACAGAGGAGTGGATGCAGGTGTGGTACGTATACACAACGGAATATTACTCAGCCATTAAAAGAAAAGAAATATGGCATTTGCAGCAACATCAATGGACTTAGAAATTATCATCCTAAGTAAACTCAGTCAGACAGCAAGACGCCGATATTATATGCTATCACTTACATGTGGAATCTAAAAAAAAAGGACTCAATGAACTACTTTGCAGAACAGATGCTGACTCACAGACTTTGAAAAACATGGTTTCCAAATGAGATAGGTTGGGGGGTGGGAGAATGCACTGGGGGGTTTGTGGTGGAAATGCTACAAAATTGGGTTGTGGTGATTGTTGTACAACTGTAAATGTAATAAAATTCATTGAGTAATTTAAAAAAGTTAAACTAATTCTTATTGATATAATTAATTAAAATTGCTCATAATAATCAATTATAATTTGTATAATGCTCTGAAATTTTAATAAAAAATGTAGATATCATGGAAGAAAAATAACTCAAAAACATGAAAACAATTTTACTTTTTCAATCTTTATTCTTATTTTACTTTACACTATTGCTGTAAAAATATTTAAACTTTATGCATGTTGAGTACATCTTTTTTTTTTCTTTTTGCCTTTTTCTAGGGCTGCTCCTGCGGCATATGGAGGTTCCCCAGGATAGGGGTCAAATCGGAGCTGTAAGCACCGGCCTACACCAGAGCCACAGCAACGAGGGATCCAAGCCACATCTGCAACCTACACCACAGCTCCCTGCAACACCGGATCCTTAACCCACTGAGCAAGGGCAGGGACTGAATCCGCAACCTCATGGTTCCTAGTCGGATTCGTTTAACCACTGCACCATGATGGGAACTCCCACATCTTTTTTTTTAATCCTTTGTATTGTTAGTGTTATTAGGATAAAAATTGTGTGAAAATCCTGATTTCAACAACAAGATAGCTGTGCTGAAGTTAAGGCAAAATAAATAAATATATTAATATAAATAAGTAAAAAAACAAAAAAACAAAGATTATCAAATAACTCCAAAGTTTTCCTTAACTCTATGACTAATTGGCTCTGTACCATTAGGCCAGTACATATCACAATGGAGTTAAGGCTTATCATTTGTAACATGAATAATGTTTGGGATGGGAGTTCCCTTTATGCCTCAGTGGGTTAAGAACCCAACTAGTAGCCTTAAGGATATAGTTGGAGAAAAAAATTGTCATTATTTTACTCAGTTAAGAAATTCTAATTACCTTCTTGCCTTATTCCTTCCTTCCCCTTCCCCCAAACTAGAAAATTAATTTTTTTCCAGTAAAGCAAAGCTGGCTTCTTAAGGAATTGATGTCTTCTAGGGATCAGGATCTCATCTACCCCAATTAATTCAAAGCTACCCCTTTGGCTTGGCTGAATATACACAGAAATTATCTTCTTATTCTTATAAACTTGAATGAACTTGCGCATTTTTAACCCTCTCTTTCACCTAGTTTTTCTCCATGTACAGAAAAGAATTCTTGCTCAGGTGGTCAGTTAATCATTTCTTATGAATGCAAATAGTAACTTGCAAATAGTAACTCACAAATAGAAAACACAACTACCTCAGTGTTTTGCCACTAAGAAAACAGAGAAAAGATGGTGGACAAGAAATAGAAGTGAGCAGGGAAATGAAAGTCATGATCTCTAATTTATCTTCACTATCAACCTTTGAGCCTTGTTGCATATCAAGTATCCTGACTGAAGAGATTGATCTATGCAGTGAGGAGGCAGTGGGGTAGACATGAGAAAAGTAAGAAAAAGCACTGTCATTGTGTTTCAATAAGCCTAGCCTTACTAAAGACTATTGCATTTAAATTCTTTTTGGCAGAACTACAGTTAATCAAAATTTGGCTCCAGTTCCAATAGTTAAACGTAAGTTATATTTAATAGGCTGGCAACTGGGCTCCGTGTTAATTGCCATGGAAACAAGATGAATCCAATCACTAGGCAAAATTTATGACTCACTCATTGCTCTGTCTTTCAAGTTCCATGGACAAAAACAAATTCAATTTTGAAAATATGCCTTCAATGGGATGTATGTTTTCGGAGGGGATATGTGAATATGCAAATATGGAAAGAAGAAAAAAAGTTATTATAAGACTTAAAGTATGCTAGTGAAGATATTTTTAAATAATTTCAAATTATGCTGATTTTGTTTATGGCAATTAAAATTTACATTAGCCTATTAGTTTTTCCCACATAGGGGCTTTGAAGCAGGGACTCAAATATATTTCTCTTAAAGAACTTGCTTTATAAAGTGATGCCTACAGGATCTATACCTCATTATGTCTTCCCACAGCTACTTATTTTCAAATATCTCTGAAACAGAAAACAAGACTTTCAAAAAATTTGGCATTCAATAGTATTCTGGGACATTACAGCTCAAATGGATGGCTGTGGATGCTACTTGGTGGTCTTGTCATTAGAATTCAGCACTCTCTCAAATGGATGTATATGTACTATTCAGATATTAAAAACAAAAGAAAAATACTCCCATAACTTTGAAGTAACTCTCTATAGTCAATTCTTAAATATGCCTGAAAAAAAATAGTAGGATACAAGAAGACAATGCACAGTCCTTGAAATTGAAGTAGAAAGACTGGATTTTGGACCTTAGATTTAGTAGTTAGCTTAGTTCTGTTAACTGATGGGATGTTATTGCCACTTAATTCAGTGATTGGACACTTTCTCCAAAAATCAAATGATGAGAAGTTAAAAGGTGAAAAAGCCAGTGAAAACAGAGTAATATGTTCCAATTATTTTTGAGATTATAGTCCTCCCTCTGTATCCCCAGGGGATTTGTTCCAGGATGTCCCCACAGATAGCAAAACTCATGAATACATCCTCTAATGCTAATTAGGTACGTGGATGTTCTTTAGATTTGCAATTGGTTGAACCATGGATCAGCAGTGCTTAATGGTATACATTTTATCAGGTTCTTTATTTTCTAATAGGACAAAAATAATAAATTCACATTATTGATAAAATTTTTAAGAGCTAATTCTAATATGCCTACAAATAGTCAACATTACTCCTAATGCTTGTAGAAAATTTAGGAAAAATAAAAACATGTACATTTAAATGTCGTCAAGATTATAGATTCCAAATTAACTGCAGGAAGCCAATTATAAAAGCCAATTGAGTCTCTATAAAAGACATGCAGATGGAAGTGGAGTGGAAATACAGTGCATTCAACAATGAATATTAAAACAAGTTGATAAAATATCTCTATAAAATATTTTATGAGTAAGGAAAATAGAAGAGCTTGATTTAGTAACAGATAATAACTACCCCCAAAATAATGCTGTGATTTAGAAAAGTACACTTGAAGTTATTTTTTCATTAAATTTAAGCAATCAAACCTAAAAAGTAAGAACAAAAAGTACAAATTCAAGGATTCAAGGGAATGTTAAAAGACAGCAGAAGTAGTTCAATTTGAGATGCAGAACTCAAGAAAGAAGTATGAGAAAAAGTAAAATTAAAATTTAAGCAACCATGCATGAAAAGGCATTAAGAAAAGCACAAAATAGACAGAGAAACTAGAAATAAGAAAAGTAAATAAAATGTGTTAGACTTTTTTAAGAGGAAATTATAAATATAAACCAAACTTGATTCAATATATGTGTGTGTAATTGGAATCTCTGAAATTAAATCCCACTATTATAATAAAATAAATATTTATAATTCAGAAACATTAAAAAAATAAAAGATGAAACTCCACAAAAGAGCCTCCAGTATGTCAGAAAGAAATTGACCCACACTTGTGAACACTAGGATGAACATTACTTAAATTACTAAGCTTCAAAATTAAGGAATCTTATGGATGACCAGGCAAAAATATTAAGGCACATTTAAAGGGGAAAAAAAAATCACACTTTGGCAAAATTCAATAACAGATGATAATGGTGTGATAGCTACCAGACCTTACACAAAGTGTGAGCCAACGACCAACTTAATAGTTCTCAAAAACAAACTTGATAATTGACCAGTTTTGAACATGAAAGTTATTGGGGGGGGGCGGTTTGGGACTACTAAAAAAATCTTAACCAATCTAAAAATTTTGGTAAAACTATAAGAAAATTTAGTGCTAACAAATCTACATTATGGAAAATGTTAAAGGAAGTTCTTCCTGTGGAAGAAAAATAACAACAGATAGAATCCTGGCAAAAAAAAATAGCTTTAAAAAGACAAGTTTGTGGGGAAGGATAAGAAGATTTTTTTTATTTTAAAATTTACTTAAAAGTCAAATGGGAGTTCCCGTCGTGGCGCAGTGGTTAACGAATCCGACTAGGAACCATGGGGTTGCAGGTTCGATCCCTGCCCTTGCTCAGTGGGTTAAGGATCCGGCGTTGAAGGGAGCTGTGGTGTAGGTTGCAGACGCGGCTCGGATCCCATGTTGCTGTGGCTCTGGCATAGGCCTGCGGCTACAGCTCCGATTAGACCCCTAGCCTGGGAACCTCCATATGCCACGGGAGCGGCCCAAGAAATAGCAAAAAGACAAAAAGACAAAAAAAAAAAAAGTCAAATGGCAGTTTAAAGAAAATATAACAACAATATATTATTGTGCTTATGTACAATGTGTAGTACTAAAAGTGGAACTAAAATGTAAGATAAAAATTATACAAGAATGGGAATAAATAAATGTACAAAGTTGTATATTTATATTTGAAAAGTTATGTTACTTTTTGAAGGTAGACTATGACATGACAAAATGCATATTATTAACACAAGAGCAACCAATACAATTTTTTTTAAAAGAGGGCACTTAATAGGTAATATTAGAGATAAAGTAGATTTTTAAAATATGCCAAATTACAAATCTAAAGAAGACAAGTAAAAAGGAAAATCAAACAGATAAAAAACAAGTGATCAGATATTATATTCAAATCTAACCATATGATATTTATATTAAATATAAAATGACTAAACTCTCCAACATGAAGACATTTTCAAACTGAATTAACAGGCGAAATTCATCTACATTCTATTTTAAATAATCCCATTTTAATTAAAAGCCAAAACAACTTAAGTAAAAAGAAAAATGATAGAACAATAAAAATTAACCATAATAAATCTGGAGAGCTATAATAATATAAGGAAAAGACAGACTCAAGTCATAATAATAATAATATAGGGATGGAGAGAAATTTCATAATAACAAAGGATTAATTATTAACCAAGTAGATATAATTATCCCAAATGTTTATTTATACACTTAATAGCAGAGTGCCCAACTACAAAAAGTAAAAAAATAGAGAAAGAATTCTGAAAACAGAACAAACTAATTCACAGTTTTTAGTGGTGATTTCAATATTCTTCAATAATCGATGGACTATATAGCTATGGTGTGGGTTTGATCCCTGGCACAGGAAATTCCACATGCCACAGACACGGCCAACAAAAACAAAAACAAAAAGACAACATGCATATAGTTGACTTACCACCATCAACTAACTTGGGTTAATAAATATTTATAGAACGCTTGAAAGCTGCAGCATACATATTTTTTTCAAGTGCACATAGTATGTTCACCAAGAAAAGTAATAACCAGCATCATAAATTGTCTCAATTAATTTAAAGTTTGATATTTCACAGAACATGTTCTCTGACAATAATGAAATAAAATAATTTAAATAAAAATATTTGGAAAATCAGTGAGTATTTGAATATTAAATAACACCTCTATATCATTATGCTGTACACCTTAAACTTATGCAGTGCTTTCATGTCAATTATACTCCAATAAAACTGATATAAAGTAAAACATCTAAATAAATTAGAAAGAAGAAGAAACAGTATAGGGAATTTAAAATTATTTTGAATCAAATGAAAATTAAAATGCAATTTTTAAGAATTATTGGTTGCAATACTTTGCAACAAATTTTAGCTTTAAATATTTATGTTAGAAGAAAGATTTATATCAATCACTTGTCATCATCCTACAAAATTAGAAATAGAAGACCAAATTATATATAATGAGAGGAAAAAAATAAAAAGGTTAACATCAATGAAAAAGAAAATAGAATACAAAGTAGATAAAACCAAAAGCTATTTCTTTGAAATAAGAAAGTCAGTAAATATTTGTATATTGATCAAGATAAAAAGAGAGAGGATACATATTACTGATATCAGAAATGATAGAGGAAACGTAGTAATAGACATTCAATGGATTTGTTGATAAAAAATTACAGTCAATCTAAGAAAGAAATGAAAAAAAATTTTATTGTAGTTGGTATATAAGGTATTCATTTCTGCTGTACAGCAAAGCGATTCAGTTATACATATTTATATACATATATATATACATTTTAATATTATTTTCCATTATGGTTTAGAAAAGGAAAATTTTATGTGAAGCAACCTGAGGATTATAACCTGGGAGACATAGTCTTTCATAGAGTTCAGAGGATTTTTACAAAGTAAGGGAGGAGGCCAATATATATGTCATTTTGGCAAAGGGGTACAGGAAATCAAGCATATTTCTTTGTAGATTACTTCTATTCTCAAGGAACAGATATCTCAGTGTTTTTCTAAGTATGGTAAGATGCAAGAAACTAGGTTTCCAAAATTTTCTCCTGAAAATACCTAACTATCTGAGGGCCACTTCTGCCAGAGCACAAAATACATCATCCTGATTTTTGTCCCAAATTCTTTTCAGATGCTTTGTGGTTCAGCAACTGCAATGGCTAATGACTTGATTCTAGAGGAACTGAGTAGTTGGCAACATTCATTATTTTTTAATTCGCTTCATTTTGGTATTAATTCTGAGGAAGTTTTGGGCACTAGAAATGCTCAGAGCCACTCAAAGTGCTATTACTGGATCAGGCCCTGTTAACAGTAGCCTCTAGCCTCTAGACCATCTATCTTGTTCGTCTGTTATGGTCTAGGAAGTTGTTCCTCCTTCTTGCTTCTTCCCATAACCAGAGTTGCAATATTACAATCATTTGATCTTACATATTTATGCTCCATTGTTTTAAGTCACCTAGTCATCATTATTCTTACTGGAAGCTCAGCCACAGATTTGCTAATGCAAGAAACAATAATATAAAACAGACAAAATACAAGTAATATAGCTAGTAATATTAATAAGGTCATAAGTAAGCATTTAAATTAAGAACTTCTATTAGGGGAAGTCAGCCCAGTATCTCCCCAGGTCATGTAACCCAGTCTGTTCTGCACCAACTGCTATCTTTAAGGAAAATGATACATTAGCACTGCACATAAATTTCACTAATATGTCTGCATGTAACAAGGCCAGTGATGGGTCATTGTGACCCCTTACAGGATAGAGAAAGGAATGTTATCTTCTAAAGAGTTACATGGATTCTGCCAGAAGAGGAAAAATTGACCTTTATGGTTGAGCAGGTATTTCTGCCACTGGGGAGGCCTGGTAATGCATGATACACATGCAAAATGCACACTAGAGGGGAGGGTGGAGGCTCAAATGGGCAGAGAAAAGTTTTGTTTAATTTTTTCTTGTTTTGCCTTAAAGTATAAACTTTATATTATCTGATTATAAAGATCTACTCTGAACAACTTTATACAATAAATTAAAAGCACATGCTTATTGCTGCTCAGCAATAGATAAAGAGATAAAGATATAAAACATTAGATGTTCCATTTCATAGCTCATGCTTTTAATCATTGCACTAATTTCTCCCAAATTCATTGCCTTCTCTGAAATATTTTTGAAATATTTATAATGTATAGAATTACCAAAATAGTAGGAATCTCAAATATCACTTTTTTGAGTTCTTTATTTTACTTACATATAGGCATGGTTTTAATTTAATTATTTGAATTACCTTAAATTAATAAATTAGGGAGTCATACAGTATTATAACACTTTATTATTATCCCATGTTTAGATCTTTCTGCCATAATGAAAAAGATACTGTTTAAAAAATCAACTGACTAAATTTCAAAGATCTAATTGACATTATTGAATGATTCATGAATTGGACAAATTCTATACATCAAGTAGAAGGGAGATCCAAAAGGCTACAGAAAGTGAAAGGTTTTTACAAGCAGGACAAGGAAGTCATAAACAAAATTATTTCAGGTTTAGGTAACTTACTTCTGGTGGGTGGAAGGGGTCTATGTGGTAGATTACCTCATCTTTGGGGAATGAATAAGGTCCATGTGACAGGTTACATTATTGGTGTTGACCAGAAAATTCCTGACAGACAGGGGAAGACTCCATTTCTGGGAAAGGCCGAAGCTTTGATTAGGTTAAATATCAAGCCCTAAGCCCAGGTTGTGGACGTAGCCTGGCAGATGTAACTCCGTTTTGGGCCTGTGGTTTTCTTTTTAACATGAAGTCAATGGAGTACACGTTGAGGCAAAGAGAGCAGAAGGCACAAAATATAAGAATTATCTTTTATTAGAAATAATTCCTGTTTATCTGAAAAATTATCATTAGCATTTATAATGTCTCAATTCAAAGAGTACCCTGAAGGAAATCTGTGTATCCCACATCTATATCCAAATCAGCAAAAAGTTTCTCTTAGTTTTTAGACTGTTTGACTCTTTTAAATGGCATTGTTGAAATCACTGATTTTTAAGATATGAATGAATAGCTTGTTCCTGTTTAGTCATGACTTAAATTGGTTATTGTATCAACTACCCTCCTCCTCTGGGCAGGAAAAAAAACATGTTTTTTCTCTCTTATCTATCCCTCAAGGAAGTAATTAGAGCTAAGAAGTACTTCTCATATAAGATTTAATCAGGACAAGAGCAAGTAACTGATAGAAGTGTTAATACACAGAGAGAGATTGCTCAGTGTGTTAGCTGTAAATCCAACTGGACATTTATCATGTGCTGTTATAGGTACCGTGATGTAAATACTGCATAAAATAAACTTGTAGGCAGGATGTTTTACCAAAAAATATCCACATCAGACAATTAGATACTGCAAGTGTTCTAAAATGCCACACATGTTGAAAGAGACATTATTTTTCTGGAGTTCTCTGGTGGCTCGGTGGGTTAAGGATCCACACCATCACTGCTGTGGAGTGGGTTCAGTCTCTGGCTCTGGAATTTCTGCACGCCATGGTCATGGCCAAAAGTTTTTTAAAGAGAGATTACTTTTCAAGATATGAAACTGAATATCTTCATGTAGGGATTGTTGTTTATGTGGAGCCTCTAATGAAGTTCAGACTCATTTAACAAGGAGTCATGGAGAAATGGAGCACCAGGTAAACCAGAACAATATAAAAGTCTCAAAGCAAAGAAGTGCTGGTGTTTTTGTAAGTATGTTAGTGTATTGGCAATGTAGAGGGTGGTAAATGGAGAGGTATTGTGAGGTCAAATGAAAACAACTTTACCATTGTATTAATCAATCTCCTCTTCAGGCTAAGTTTTCCAAGGGCTTTGTATTGAATGTCTATGGCCATAATAAGAAAAAAATATATAGTTACATAAATTTGAAAAATGCTTGATAAACACTTTTTTTCCTTCTACTTCAAAACTTCTCAGAGCTTTTAAAGTAACTTGTGATTGTCTCAGAATGATCAGAATAGGGGCAGAGAATATATCTGTTTTTTCAACCTTAGTCGTAGAACTCATTTGTTTTTTCTCATTTTTTTGAGATGTCTCACTAGCATTTTGGAAAAATAAATAAAAGCATTTAAAGAGATGCTACTGAAGAACATGATAAGATATTTCATTAATATGAGTACATAAATATGTATAAATATATGTCAAAAATCCATCAAAATAACAATCTATAAAATGATTTCTAAAGGGAAGATTAATTCAAGTGATGATTGGGGTCTACAGAACTAATTCAATTGAGAGCGAAAATGTATAATAAAATAAAAATATAATTAATATACATATTAGAGCAAACCATATATTATATTGTATCTTTATAATATAGTGCCTTAGTTCATGTCTCTGAGAGGCACTAAATTTCCAAAAAGTGCTAGTCTGTAGTTGGTAAGAACACAGGTGAAGAAAGAATTCAAACCTTGACCCAATTATAACCAGTAGAGTCACTCTGGGTAACATGTCTGTATGGGTTATGTATTTGGTATTTTCTCTATCTGAAATGTTCTTATTTAATCATCATCATGGGTCTTTTCCACTAGACTCAGATATCTACTCAGATACTAGCACATTAGAACAGTCAACCCAACCACTTGGTTAAAATAGCAACACCAACTTTTGTTATTACTCACCATTCCATATTTTGTCTAGATTTTTCTCTTATCCTTATCAAGACCTAGAAAATACCCCTATTTTCAATGACTATATCCCCTGCTAGATTGAAAACTCCTTGACCTTAGGGGTTATGTATATCTTTGTTCACTGAACACCACAGTATACATAGCAGACATTCAATAACTATTTGTTGAATAAACGAATGAGGAATAAACAGCTCTGAGCCTCACATTTCTCATTTACAAAATTGAGGTAATAATAACTACTTCCTGGGGTGTGTTTGAAGGTTTAAATATTTAGCACCGTTTCTGGTACATAGTCACTGCTAGATGTGTGATTGAAATTTTTATTTCTTGTTTCTGTTGTATACAATTTCAGTAATTTTCCTTTTTGAAAATTCTAACTTGTGAAAGTGGTTTCAATGCTTCCTTAAGAGTGTTCTCCAATCCCTTTCTTTCTAAATATTTATGTCATTTGATTTTACATATCATTGTTTTCAAATTTTTAATTTCAGTAGATCCTCCTTAGGGAATTATTATAAAATGTTATTTGAGGGAGAATAGTTTAAAAGGCTATTATAAGATAAAACTCTATTCATTGTTGTCATGAGAATTGCAGTGACTGAGGGGTATAGACTGCTTATATTAGCAATATATACACATTCCTTTGATGGAATAGTTATCTATCATATGACAGAAAAATTATTCCAAAATGTATCAAAGAGTGGATTCACTTATTCCAAAACAGAGAAAAAGATAGTTTTTACAAAATATAAGATTTGGCAAAGGTTGTTATATCTGATTTTGATATATTATTGGATATTCTTCAGGGTTTCTGGTAATTCCCTAAGAACCGCAATCCACATGATCAAAATGCGAATATTTGTTTTTGCATTAATGTTGTTGGGAGGTGTCCAAGGACAGTCACATACTTTTACCCTTGAAATTCACTTCAGTAAAAATCAGATAGTGTAAAAGAAACTTAAGACATAAAATCTCATACCTAGAGGATATTTGACTTTATGTTATTCTGTACTTCAGCAAAAAACAAAACAAAACAAAACGAAAAACCCTGAGAATTAGGCCACCCTAGAGAGGCTATATAACTTCAGATTGACCTTAACTTTGGAAAGATAATTCTTTTCAGTTATTCCTAGCAATTATTTAATTCCTCCTCATTTATGAAATGGTAGCAGTTTAGCTAAACTTCACTTCTTATATAGATTCTTTTTTATCTTGAAAACTATATTTTTGTTTTTATTAAATTACAGTTGATTTACAATATTTCTTCAATTTCTGTTGTACAGCAAAGTGACCCAGTCATACATATATGTACATTCTTTTTTTTAATTCTATCTTCCATCATGTTCTATCCCAAGAGATTGGACATAGTTCCCTGTGCTGTACAGTAGAGCCCATTGCTTATCTACTTCTTAAATAGATTCTTGATTTATTCATTTATAACTGGCCATTTTTAGCTCCATGAGTAGAACCCTCAATCCTATAAATGGGAATTTCCTTGTGCCGAGACCAGCTCAGCAGGATGGGGCTGAAGAAAGGGTGCTATGCAACTTAAGGGAAAAAAGTTAACATAAAACAAGACACAGAGACACTTATCTTAAGTAAAGGTGGGAACCGGGGGACTCAAGGTCTCAGGGACCAAGAGCCCCGCCTCAAGAAACCACACTGCTTTTATTGTGCTCTTGAGGATTAGGATTACGTCAAGCGAAAAGGGGGTGGTAAGTGCAGGGTATAGGTTTTTTTTTTTATTATTTTAAAAGTCACTTAGCTGGTAAATGGTTAAACTTTTTACTCTAAACTTTAGGCATTTAAGAATCATTAGCATTTGAGTTAGCTATCTATGCATAGCATTTCAGAGAATCCTCACTGTGCTTCTGCAAACTGCATGCCTATTTGTGGCAACCCTGTGTGCCTAGGTTTGCACCTTGGTTCTCTTTTCTAATGCATATTCTGTTAAGGAGCACTCATAAACCACTCGATCATGAGGTTCCTCTTTCTCTTATTCTTTAGAGGACATATCGTGCTTGTGCAAATGGCATGCCAATCTGCACAGGTCCCGCCGGCGTAGACCAATGTATTATGTCCTCATTCAGCTGACCCCAGGAATAACCCATGCCCTTAGGTCTTTGTTCTTAAGCTTAAGTCATTTACCATCACCGTGACTGTTTCTCAAGCAGGAAGACAGGACAAAGTAAGGAAGGACAAGATGGAGTTTTCAGCAAAGAGGCTAAGAAAATATTATAAAAAAATGTACCATCCTTGGGATTAAGATATGTAGGCAAGGAAAGAATATCATTTAAAAGCAGTTTTTCTGTTACTGAAAATTTTAAGTGATAGTTTAGAGAAATATGCTATATTTCCCCTCTAAGGAATATTTGAAAATGTAATTCTTCTAATATTTTCACATTAGTTCATATCATATTAGAATTATTCTCTCCTGTTAATCGATAGCATTTAAATGCATGCATCAGTCACATGGAACATTAGAGATACTGCTTCTCTTGTCTGTTTTTCTCATATTATATCAATAAACCTTTGTTTATAATCAGATTTTATGACAATGTGAAATATTCATTAAAAATTGAAGAGAGCTTCCTTTGAAGCTAATATTGGCACAATATATAAATCTTACCACAATCTTAAAGATAATCACATTTCAGAAAGCTTAGAATTAAATGTCTGACTCATTGTTGAAAATCTAATAATCATTTTCCAAGTTTCTTCTGAACTCTACAGGAAACACTTGCGTAAAGAAATTAATTATTCTATTGAATCTTTGTAAAATTTTATGGCAAAATCAGAATAGGAAAATATTATGACTGAAATTCCTTCTATTACAATGTTTGCAAAATATTTTTAGCCAAGAGATTTTGGCACCCAGAGCACGTTTTTCCCATTTACCATGAGGAGGAAAGAATGGCAGCAAGCTTTAGCTCATTAGGAAGGACTGCAGCCTGCTAGATGAGGCTTTTGAGAAATACCATAGGTATGATGGGCAGGGTTTGGATAAAATTTTAAAGAGAGAAAATGACTTGCAGTTTTGAGGATAAATGTGTTTTTTACATGAGCGAGTAAATTAAGCAAGATGCAGATAGAAGAATTCCCCGCTGGTGTGTTCCAGATTCCGGAAAGCAGAGTTCCCTCAAATGATTTTGTTGCTGGAGGATGATGAGAAAGTTGTGTTCCCAGGTCCCAGGCAATTTCTGCTACCTTTTCTACCTGTTCTTTCTGGCAAGGTCTTGATGATGTGCTTTTATAGCAAAGAATGTGGATAGATTTCTTCAGATTACTGAGAAACTGAAGGTTTTAGCATTTTTAGGAGATTCTTGCAGATTTATTATGCTCTGATGTTTTGTCATAGCATTTATTTTCCCTTTATATCTTACAAAATACTTTGGTTTTTCTCGTTCACTAAATAGGATTATCCTTAGGGGATTTTTTGTTTGTTTTTTCAAATCTTGATTCTGAACAAAGGTACATGGGAAGAGAAAGTATTTTGGGGAAAATTGTTGCTCCTCTGAGGTGATAGATAGATACATGAACATGAACAGCCTAAATCCAAGTCTCTGTTCTTTTTTTCCTATGCCCTCAATTCCGGGTTTTCTGAATACAGAGTACATGTGGAGTCAGTCGCACATCTTCCCTTGCCAAAAAATCTCAAGTGAATCATAAAAGTACTAGAAGCCATTATTTTCATTGAGTTGCTTGTCTTATATTTCTTCTTATTTCCTACAATCACAAAGCAACCTTCTACTGTGTTTATCTCTTTTTCTTATTGTTTTGCATTAATGTGACATTTGATCTAGTTTGTATTTTCTGAGTATTTCATGAGATATTGAGGGTAAGGCTTAATTGTGTAACAGCCATCATAAAAGAAAGGGTTCGTGCCTGTGTCTGTTTTTTTTTTAATTCAGTTACTTACATGATTGGTAGTCATCTCTTCCAAAATCTAAGACTTCCTAACAACTGTCATAATCAACTCTCTCCAAAGCCTTAATGCACACAAGCAAGATCTTTAAATTTAAAATTCTAACAGATGCACTTATTTTCATATAATGTAATACACTTTACAGTTTTATTTTTTAAGTCCTAAATTATTTTTCCAGCTGAGTGAGAACATGATCAACATGCTCAAGAGATGGATTAAAGGGATCATTTTCAATTCCAATCCATTTTCTTTCTAATAATATTTATGTTCCTTCCAAAAAAATCTCTTCCTTCTTACATTTAGAAATTGACCAAATTTTTTATAGTCTCAAAGACTTCCAGTTTTTTTTTTTTTGAGTATTTAAGGATATGTTTTAATTAATTATTGTGGATATATTATCTCAATTAAAGATACCTTAACAAGAAAAATTTTTGTTAACTGCATACCTTTGGAAAGAAAATAAGGATTTATTTTTCTCTTGCAAAGTTATATGATATTTTGTTTTTCTATTTTTAATTAATGTAGCACAAAACTTTTCTACTCCTCTTCATTCAGTTATAGCACATCAATAGCCACGATGATTGATCCAATTTATTATCTCATATCCTAAAGCAAGAATATCAAGGACCTTCTTTTCCCAGCATTATTTCATCCTGGATTAGAATAGGTGTTTTTACTCAAATTCTCTCTGGCAAAAATCTCCAAGCATGTGATCCTAGGGTTGCAAATAGTTGTAACTTCTCTAATGCAAATAGATTCCAGAAGAAGAAGAGGAATTGTTTTTGAGTTATATTCTTGAGCATTCTTGTCTCCTGCAATTGCTTGAGACCAGAAGATTCATTTTATGCCCAAGCAAACTTTAACTAGTCTTTTGCCTCTTTTAACTAAATTTTGAACCTTGTGAATGTTATCATTTGGATGTTTGGCTTTTATCTTTTAAATATTATGGAGTTTGTTTCAACAGACAGTTAAATTACTTGCAGATCAGCTTGATTTTCTCCAAGATTTTTTTCAAGTTGTTCTTGTTGTTCAGAGGGCTTAAAGTAGCCTAGAACAATTTTAGCGCTACCATTAAAACTTAACTGGAGTGATATCAGAGAAGGATGAGTTAGAAGCAGAAATTTTAGGAGTTCCCGTCGTGGTGCAGTGGTTAACGAATCCGACTAGGAACCATGGGGTTGCGGGTTTGATCCCTGCCCTTGCTCAGTGGGTTGACGATCCGGCGTTGCCGTGAGCTGTGGTGTAGGTTGCAGACGCGGCTCGGATCCCGCGTTGCTGTGGCTCTGGCATAGGCTGGCAGCTACAGCTCCGATTGGAGCTAGCTGGGAAACTCCTAGCCTGGGAAACTCCATATGCCGCGGGAGCGGCCCAAGAAATGGCAAAAAGACAAAAAAAAAGAAATTTTATTACTTTATTTTATTTTATTTTGGCAAAGAGACACAATGGCATGGAATAGAGAATTCTGGAATAGAACCACACAAACTGGTTCAACTTATTTTCACAATAGTGCAAGCAATTAAGTGGAGGGAAGATAGCCTTTTCAATACCAGCAGAATCAGACATTCATCAATGAAAAAAAAAGTGAACCTTGACCTAAGTCTTCCAAAAACTCAATGGATTACACAGTAAAATGTGAAACATAAAACTAAAAAAAAAATTTAGACAAAAAAAATAAGGACTATATCTTCAAGATCTAGGTCTATAAAAAGTATTCTTATACCAAATGCATGACCCATGAAAGAAAACAACTCCTAGGAAAATGTACCAAATGAAGGGAAGAAAGAAAGAAAGAAAGAAAGAAAGAAAGAAAGAAAGAAAGAAAGAAAGAAAGAAAGAAAGAAAGAAAGAAAGAAAGAAGGAAGGAAGAAGGAAGAAGGAAGGAAGGAAGGAAGGAAGGAAGGAGGAAGGAAGGAAGGAGGAAGGAAGGAAGGAAGGAAAGAAGGAAAGAAAGAAGGAAAGAAAGGAAAGAAAAGACCTATGACATGCTGCCAGGTATGTGTAGAAGATGAAACTTTACATGCCTAAAAGAAGAATGCCAAACTGAGGCAATGGTGGAGGTATTGAAGGGAAAAAACTTCCTCATTATTACCTGGGAGGGTTGGAATTTTAGGGCTCCCACTGAGCACTTGTTGGGTAGGGTGGGAGTGGGGCAGAGTTTATGTATGTGGTGATTGACTTCAGTGGATTTGCTAGTATCTAAAAATTCATCCGCCTATGCTGCCCTCATGGTCCTCCAGCTAGAGAGAGCAGGGGTTTGCTGAAGCTTTTCTTGTCTGTCTGTCTGCAATACTGGCCTTATAACTGAACCAAACTTGGATCCACTCACCCTTGCATAGTAAACCTAATCCACTGAGACTGGGTCGTGGTGAAGAAAAGTGCTGCATTTATCCCATGGCACAAAACATGGAGTCCAGGAAGCTAATTCTCTAAAGGCCCAAACTCCTGGAAGGCTCCAAGGAGGAGGTTTTTAAAGGCAGGGTAAAAGATAAGGTGGTAGGGAGTGTAAGAATCTCCTGGACATTCTTCTGCCTTGTGGGTGACGAGGTAATCAAGAGTCAACATTTTAAACCTTCTGGTTCCAACTGTTCTCATGTCTACGTGCTTGTGGGCAGCACACAGTTAACTTTTCCCATCTGGTGGGGGTTTCAGTGTCTGCGAAACAATTCAAAGGCTTTGGCTCATAATATTATCTCTAGCCCTTAAGGAGGAATGAAAGGTCCTTGACTTGTTTAGTAGTTAAACTATTATTATTTTTTCTTGCTTGACTCTTTTCCTTTCTTTCTGCATTTTCACACTTATCAGATAAAATTTATTCTTTGGAACTGGATGGAGGCCTCAGAGGCTAGCCTTTTTCTACGAACAAGAGGCAGGCAGAGGACATGGAAGAGGGCGTTGGTTCTTTCCCAGGAAGACCCCATAGGGTCCTCCTAGGTTAAAGCTTCTTTAGGATTATATGAAGCAAAAGAAATCCCAGGAAACTCACCACCATGTCATTCCTCAGCCTCAAGATCCTTACCAGTCTGCTTTTTTCTCTCTAGCTTCCAGTCTTATGTTTGTTACATATTTAATGTTCAGGGCTTTGAGCTATACTTAGTGGGGTGAACAGGGAAAAGTACGTCTTCTTGGTTGTCTCATAGAAGTTTTTAGCTCTCCTTCTGTCACTTCTGGTGCAATCACGCATCTTCGCAGAGTAAAACTGAAACCAAGTCCCTCAAAAATTGAGTTGCTTTATTGAGTTTTTTATTGATTCTTTTCTCTATCCAAATTTTACTGTCTTTCTTATCCCTTCTGACCTCAATTCTGTGCTGACTGAAGACTAATCAACCAGAATCAGATGACTAAAACTGCTGTTGTTGATAATGCTGTCAATATTTATTTGAACTATAATTGCTGTGACAGACATCACTAACTACATATTCACCTTGTTTCTCCAGGGCAAGATGAGTTAACACCACTGAGCCATGGTCTGCCTGGCCAGAGAATTGGAAACCAGAGACATCCTGACTGCAAAAACTATGATTAAGAAATGTCACAAGATAATCAACCTTAGTTTCTTTATTCTTCCCCTTTAAGAAAAACTAAGTCCAAGACCCAAGTAGGAATGAATCTGAGACTTGTTTCCCAATCTATTACTAGATGCCCTGCAATATATCTTTACTTTTCTGCAACCTGCCTCTGTTAGAGTTTGGCTTTCTGTGCTACAGCACATGAGACCTTTGCTCAGTTATAGACCTGCCTGTGAATTTTCATCTTATGTGTGTGTGTCCAGCATGTGTTTCAGCATGAAAATTTTGCAAATAGCAATTATGTCTGGCATGATATTGAAAACATTACAGCAAATTTTCAGAAAATATCGGGATAAATTTGCCTCTGTTTGTACAATTCGTGACATTAGTCATCTGTTTATTTCCACATACATCACCGTTGGCTAGCAAAGCGCCTGGCTAGTACTAGACATTTAGTAGATATTTCTTGAATAAGTAATGAAGGAATATATGCTTACAACAAAACAATGACACCTAGCCACATGATTGCCTTCTAAAATCAATTATTCATTGTATTATGGTGATTATGTTTTTTTGCATCTTTCCAGATCATCTGGCATTCAGGTAATTTATGATTAATAGGTAAGATTAAGCAAATGTCTAATGAATATTTAGCACACATTTTAGAACTTGAACTACCAAGGCAGTATCTTGTTCCACCTTCATACTTGTTTCCACTCATCCATCTATCGAGTCTCCACATAAATTGTTAATTAGATCAATCTCAGAGTTTCACTCCTCTGCTTTAAAAACTTTGTTTTCTGTGCTACCCCCATATCGACAGCCAATCTCACTACCTGACCTTTAAGAGCCTCCAAATTCTAGTCCCCCTATATTTTATGACTTCTCTTATACTAATGTCACACATACGCTCATGCTAAGTCAATAGTTTTCCAAATCAAATCATATGTTAATTCCAAGGCTCTGGTCTCAACAGCTTCTGACAAAAATTATAGCCCCAATTTCTCTTTATGTCCAAATTATTATGAGATCTTACCCCTTTAACTTTTATAAACTGACAGTCTCCGTCCTCAAATTGTTCCTCAGAAACAGAAGTGTGTCCTAGCAAGCTGTTCACAAATACTTTGAGACAGATATCTCAGTTTCTTCTGCTCTAGCCTATTTACCTTACCAAACCATCCACATCCTTGGTGCCTCTGTCATTCCCAAGACCCCTATGTTACTGAACATAGCTTTTCTCTGCATCCAAATTCCAATGTCACTTCTTGCCCCACTAAGGTATATGATATCAGTGAAGAAATATGGTTCTGTCTCAATTATCTTCCAGTGAGTCATTTCTCCTTTTAAAAATGTCCACAACACAACTGAAACAACGTACTTCTAACTATATCCCATTAAGATATGATGGATTAAGGGAAAAGAATACAACAAAAGGATGATTTACATACTACTTCTCCAGCCAACCCTGGGCTAAGATATCTATGAAGTTAATCCCATGCCTTGTTTTTGCCTGCATGCTCATCTTCGTGACCAACTTCTTTGTTCATACTTTAGCTTAAGTCTAGTCTTACTCCTCTCAGGCTTTGATAAGGGAAAATTTGGAAGGGAAAGAATTTTTAACAATAAGAAATAAGCTTTTAAAATTCTTTGTAAATAAAGCTGTATGTCTTACATTTAATTATAAGATGAAAATGTGTGAAGTTTATGAATTTAGAAGAATTTATTCCATATGCCATCCAGTCAGACATTGAAAGAAAGAGGCAAGAAAAGATGAAATAACTGTAGAAATTTTAGGTTTTTTTGTTTATTTTGTTTCATTGATTTTAAAAAAAAAAATTCCTACAAAATCAAGATTTAAGTCTGTGCACAGTTGGAGGTAACCACGGAGAGCAGGGGATCTGGCAAAGACTAAAACAGCAGTTACCATATCCAGCTGTATAAATTACGGTAAATCCTCCTCATGAATGGAAAAAAAAATATGAAAATGAAGCAAATAATTACTTGAAGCAGAGTGAATTTGAGGAGCTCTCTCATGGTGAAAAAGTGGAAGTTATTTGAATAGGACACAGAAGGAGACTTTATGCAAAAGGTGCATGGGGTCAATTAATGGTGTTTGTAAATCCTATGTCCTGTGATCCATGCTCCTGCTCTCTACTGATCAATCTCCCACTGGCACAGTTATATCCAGTGCAGGTAACCTAAGGGTTTGTGATTTTCACATCACATTCCCTTTTCTTCTAGTCAAAAAGGCAATCTGATGCAGAGGTACAGGAGGTAGGAAAGGGGAGAAATAGATAATGATTGTGCTCTCCTCATGTGGATTCCCTCTTATCCAGTCCTCATTTCTTGCTCTGGAATTTAGATTTTTTTTAATGAAGACTGAAAATAAAGCTGACCAGTTCCTTGAAGGATCACAACCCACCTCTACCCATAATGGTGATTTTTAAAAAAACTGTCTTCAAGAAAATGATCTAAAATATTCTGACATTGGTACATTTTCTAAAGTACAGCTTTCTGTTGCATCTTTAGTCAATGTGTTATGCTTGCAAAATTGGTATCTGCTTTTAATTAGTGGTCTAGAATTCTGGAAGGAACAGTAGAGTTGGAGTCAAAGTCTATGGTTGAGACCCGATGTTGTGTTTAACAATGCCAAATTAACATAGACTTTCCTCAACTTAGTCAATTTCAATGATTTGATCTGCCAAAATTGAATTGGAAATGAGTTGAAAATGGATATATATGAAACTGTTGATATGCTGAAGGATAACGATTCAATTATTTCTTTTGGCGATCTCCCAACATGTTAGTCTCAAACCAAAATATCAGCCTTTCTTTCAAGACTTCACAGATTAGCATTTCAAAGTTTTTTTTTTTTTCTAAAAAATATGCATTCCATCTGGTATAGAATTGTCAAATAAGGTATTTCCTTCCACATTAAAGATATAGCAAGCTACACAATTTTGACTACTTTAGTTTTTTCTCCTCACTTTAGAATGCAGTTAAACCTCTTTCAGATCAGAAAGAGAAATGTTATCATGAATCTTGACATTGTAACAAGTTGGCAAGTTTTATGACTTTTGAAACATCACTTACTACTCATATATTTTATTTTGCTATCAATATATTTCCTTGTTATATTTTCAAATGGTCTTGTAGGCTTTGGTTGAATTTTATACCAAGTAACTCCTTTAAAAATAAGATCCTGAGTCCATGCTTTGTACACACTTTTTACTTACACAAGAAGCTTCTATAATTTAAATGATTTTAGAGGCAAAGAGCTATTCCCTTTCTCTTTTATCTATTCCTATACTTCACAATATGTTTATTGGTGGAAGTTGCAAATCAATTTCATCTGCGATGAGAATGAGTAATGGATTTGATCACCCGTGGCATATGGAGGATCCCAGGATAGGGGTTGAATCAGAGCTTTAGCTGCCTGTGTACACCACAGCCACAACAAGGTAGGATCTGAGCTGTGTTTGTGACCTACAACTCAGCTCATCGTAACACCAGATCCTTAACCCACTGAGCGAAGCCAGGGATCCAACCTGCAACCTCATGGTTACTAGTCAGGTTGGTTAACCACTGAGCCATGACGGGCACTCCCACCACCATTATATTTTAAAAATATGTTCACAATTTCATTCTGGACTAACCTTTAGACTTCCGAATTGATCTTGCATACTAGAAGACTTTATAGCCACAAGCACTCCTAAAATGAAATAAGGAGTTATGATCATGAGGTCAAAAGCAGTAAAATGACTGAATAAGTGCCCTAAGTATGACTACAAGGTAAAGACATAATTAAATGTAATTGATGATGAAAACAATTTGTTCCATAATGTGTGAAGGATGCACAATTTAACAAATATTAAGTGGCTGAGAAGCACTAATTCGAAGTCACCCATTGACTTATGGGCTCTTAGTAAGAAACACATTAGCTATTTTCTCATGTCTATACATGATAGAGAACTCCGGACCACAGAAGAAAACAAAAAAGGAACAAAAATGTGTAGGAAGAAACTTCCAAGCTTTGCTCAACCCCACATTCTCTCCTTCATATGAAGAGGTATATGGGACTGGACTGGGGGGAAAGTCCTGAACTTGTTTCTTCTAGATTCTTTCTTTTTTTTCTCTTTCTTCCTTCCTTCCTTCCTTCCTTTTTCTTTCTTCCTTCCTTCCTTTCTTTCTTTCTTTCTTTGCCTTTCCCAGGCTGCACCTGTGCCATGTGGAAGTTCCCAGGCCAGCATTCGAATTGGAGCTACAGCCACTGGTCTATACCACAACCACAGTAATGCAGGATCTGAGCCTCATCTGCGACCTATACCACAGCTCATGGCAACACTGGATTCGATCCTTAACTGAGCAAGGCCAGGGATTGAACCTGCATCCTCATGGATCTTAGTCTGTTTGTTAACTGCTGAGTCATGAAGAGAACTCTCCAGATTCCAATCTTTTCAAGTTGACCTGCCTGTAGCAAGAATATATCTTCTGAGAAGTGTGAGAATCTCATATTCAGAGGGGAAGTATAAGCAATCAATTTCTTATGAATACAGATCCATAATTTTTTCTCTAATCAGCTTTAACAAAATAAAGTAGAAATTTTATCTGTATGTACCTCTGCTGTTTCATTTCTCATATAACCCCACAGTGAAGTGGGGATGAACTCTTTTTCAATATATTGCCTAAAGAGGAAATTAAGGAAAATATATATTGACATATTTTTCAAAAATATTTATCTTAGGGAATTTCTGTCTCTACCAAGCTTGTCTTTTATAATTGTTTTGAAATCAATGTAAAATATATAAATTAAATGCATAAGTTCATATTTTTGTAAAGAATTATACATCTTGTAAAATAACATTTCCCAGGCAATTATCACTTCTATCTAAAGCATAGTTGTAGCTCTAGACATATATTTGTTTATGAATTACTTGGGTGGAGTGTATGGAGACAATGAACTATTTCCCTTTTCTCAAAGTTCAAAACCTTTGAAAAATAAACAGAATTCAATGAGGATCAAAATGCCAGGCTTTTTAATCACAGATGCATCACAGAATGTAGCCTTGCATTTGTAGAGAAATGAGTTCCCCGACACTTTACCTCTGGACCTCATGAAATTGTAGGTCATTGGATGCAGGGGAAAAAAAAAAAGATTCCTCTGGAATTTCCACTGACTCTGAGATAGGAAGGACAAGAAATGCTCAGGTATTTCTCCCAAATTAGGTTAAATTTACTGATCCGATAAGACAGTTTTCATAATTCCATTGCGAAGAAAGCGTAAAGGGTAGGATGAGGGTTTCTATTATAACTTTCATATTTCCAAGAGCCTAGGGAAATGGAAACTTATAAATAATTTCCTGTTTTATTCTTGATACCAGTGCTTTGAAACCATTACTCAGTTACTTGGTCTAATCCTGAACTCTTGGCCAGAAGTGGGCTTGCCTTATAGTCATCTGATAGCAGCATGTAATCATCTGACTTACAGATTCCAAGTCTCCCCATGGTGACTCTGATCACCCTGGTCTGATCTAAATTGTATTTTTGGCTTTTTATGGCTGCACCTGCAGCTTTTGGAAGTTTTCAGACTAGGGGTCAAATCCGAGCTGCAGCTGCCGGCCCACGCCACAGCCACAGCAACACCAGATCTGAGTCATGTCTGTGACCTACACCACAGCTCATGGCAATGCCGGATTCTTAACCCACTGAGTGAGGCCAGGGATGGAGCCCACATTCTCATGGATACTAGTTGGGTTCATTTCCACTAAGCCCTAATGGGAACTCTGATTTTATAATTTTTAGTAAGTATTTTTCTTCAACTACTCCTTGAATTATGGTCTGCCTCTTGGCATCCTAAGCTCTAGCATAATATGTAGTGTGTGTGTGTGTGTGTGTGTGTGTGTGTGTGTTGGGGGGGGGGAGGGGTGTTCTGATTCTGTACTTTGCTAGAGTGCCTATTCTGCTTTTCTTGGAATACTCTATTTTCTTTATTCTACATTTTCAAATTTAGCTCTTTCTTCACATCCCAGTTGAGAAGTTTTCAAGGTGGTAAAATCTGAGCATAAACATTGAAATTTTAGGATCCTATATTTGTGCGCTGCTTCCACAATCTCCAAAGATTTGTGATCTTAAACAAGTCCCATATCTTAAAGTTCAGTGACTATCTGAAGAAAGTTCTCACCAAAAAGTCACAATGATTAACTATTAAACAAAATAATATAAAATGTTCTTAGCAAATTTTCAGGTTAAAAAAAATAACTAGGATCCCCTTAAACGAATTAGACATTTATAATTTTCCATGAACTTATGTTATTTGTATTTTCTCTTTTATAAAAATAGGCATAGATAGCTCAGTTTTTCTGAATTAATGATACATTTCATGTTGACATACACCATTTCATTTTATTTAGTTCATTCATTTATGTTTTGACTTGGTTATTCTCACATTAGTTTACATTTTATACATTCATGCTTTATCTTCCTACCTTCTCATTTCCTCCATCCTCCTGTGTAAAATTCTTACAGCTAATTATTGAATTATTATTTATTTTATGTTTATCAATGTTTTAAGCTCTGTGAATTTCACATCACAGGATTTAGTGTAGGTTATTGGGTAAGTAAATGATGCTTTACAATAAATAAGGATATGGAAAACTAAATGAATCAATCTAAACTATTTTGCTAAATTTTGGGGAATAATTTAGGCAAACTACTCTCTTACCTATTTATTGGGACCTGATATTATAAAGAATGGAGGTAGCAGAAAATGTTGTGATTACATATTTTCTCTCTTTTGAGTATAAATTGTATTTCACACATGTATGAAAATATGATAAAGGGAATTAAGCAATTTAAAAATTAGAGCTGATTATTTAGCCTCTAAGTGTTTTGAATGTAATATCAGAAGATTACTGAGAAGTGTAGGGATAGGAGGAAACACACTAATCTTACAAATCAGATTCCTAATCATGAAAATCCTGCTGGAACATCTGAAAGATGATTAATCTATTAGGTACAGTTATAAAGTTATACAAGTAAATGTTTGTGAGATTTACAATTTTTATTTAAATATCCTTTATTTGCAAGGCTTAAAATAAAAAGTATTAATATATATGGACAATTAATACCCTCCTTATTCTTTTTGTTTCACATTGTCACAGTTTCATAATTGAACTCCCATTGCTCTCAACATAATTTTGGAACAAGAAAGTCATTTTGGCAATCTTTCATCTATCATAAAAGTAAAAACTATATGATAAGGAATAAGCACTTTGCGTAATGGTAATAATTGCTAACATTTATTGAGTCTATGACTCAGCCCTTTTCTAAATAATTGATATATCTTCACTCATTAATCTTCACTATTTCTTGGGCTTGCTGTTTTCACTGACAAATGAAAGAAAAAAAAAAAGGAAACTATAATTCCTGGATTTAATCAGCTCACAGTACAGTAGCAGACAAATTAAATAAATCTATGATTTCAACTCAGTGGCATAAATAATAATGATTCAGAATTACTCAAGATGCTCTTTCAACCTAGAACACAAGGCTAAAAGTTCTTTTTGGACATCCTACTAAAAATGCTCAAACCCAACACCCTGGAAACCCCACAGCAATCCTTTTGCTGTCCCGAGTTATAGCAATAACATATCATTCAAACACCCTCATTGTACACTGCATTTTCTACAACATTTATATCCATTTCTAATTTTTTTTGCCATTTTCTTTCTTCACAAACATTTTAAAAAAATGTTTTCTGGGAGTTCCCATCATGGCGCAGTGGAATCTGACTAGGAAACATAAGATTGCAGGTTCAATCCCTGGCCTCACTCAGTGAGTTGAAGATCCGGCATTTGCCATGAGCTGCACTGTAGGTTGCAGATGCGGCTGGGATCTGGTGTTGCTGTGGTGTAGGCCGGCAGCTGCAGCTCTGGGTCCACCCCTAGCATGGGAACCTCCATATGCTGCAAGTGCGGCCCTAAAAAGACTAAAGACAAAAAAAAAATTAAAAAAAAATGTTTTCCATCTCCATTTTCATGTACTCAACACTGTTGGCAATTTTTTAATCACTTGAAGTCAGGACTTGTGAAGTTTGGTCAGAGTATAAATCAAAATTAATTGTATGTTAGTCTTGAAAGAACTTCATGAAAAATTCTAATTAAATTGAAGTTTAGATCCCTGCCTCTGGAAAATAAAAGGCTATAATAGTTTATCATTGGCAGTTCTTAGCTCCTTTCTTTAGCTTTTTCCCTGGAAGAGGGAGAGAAGCTGAGGGGACAACACTGGTTTCATCAGCCTCTAAAATACAGGTGAGGCTATAGGTTCAGATGACTTTAGTTGTCTTTATACAGTTTCTCAACTATTTGGTCAAAAGATGCAGACAAAAGTAGGTTAAAAATTTAGGTTGACAGACAAGCACCTTTAACATTAACATTTTTTAATGACCTAAATAAAAAGCCTTTACACTCTGCTCACTTCTTCTCATGCATTTTCTCCCAGCCTTTATTAACTTAGTAGAGATTGAGTAACTGTGAAGTTTAAGTCCACAAGCAATGCCAGACTGTCAAATTAGTGCTTCAAAACCAGCTAAAGGATGGTACTGTGAAGGATTCTTTCCCTGCTCTCTTTGCCCTAAGCAAGAGGCTTTTACCACCAGTTTGAGGAGCAAATCAAATAGATCTGGGTTTCAAAATTAACCGCTATCACAATGCCATTAGTTTTCAAACCTGTATCAAATGCCTTTAAACACACTTTACCTTTTATTTTAAATTTTGTTTTCCTAGTTTATGTGTGTTTTTCCTAAAGGGATGTCTGATCATTATAAAAATTTAGGGACTTAAGGGTAAGTTTTTGTGAAAGTGTCCCAGGATTTCTGCTAAATAAAATTACTACCATTCCTGATTTTTAAGTAAGGTTAGCATTTGATGTTTACAATTCAACCTAAGCTTCAAAGGAAATATTTCTTTTTACTGTTACCATTCATGCAGAAATGCAAAAAGCATTGGGAAAATGAACTCAGGCATAAATTACTTCAGTAGATTCATTAAAAACTCTTCACTCACAATGCCCAGTAAAATAAACATGAAGGAATTTCTTTCACCTATTTAGGTAGAAAAAAGCAAGAGGAGGAGTTTCCATTGTGGCTCAGCGGTAACTAACCCAACTAGTACCCATGAGGACTCAGGTTCAATCCCTGGGCTTGCTCAGTGGGTTAAGGATCCGGCATTGCCATGAGATGTGATGTAATCATAGATGTGCCTCTGACGTATTTCTGCTGCTGTGGTGTAGGCTGGCGGCTGTAGCTCCAATTCCACCCTTAGTCTGGATACTTCCATATGCCCTGCGTGCAGTCCTAAAAAGCAAGAAAAAAAATATGTAAAAGTGTGATCTACTAAATTCATATTCCCTCTCTATGCTTTATATATAATGATTCTATAGAGGGGGAAGCTGATGAGTGATTTCTCAGATTTTCTGTGCTGACCTGGTCTCCTCAGACTCAGTGACCTTACTGGTCAGTCAAGAGTCCTTGGTGCTCTTCCAAGTCCTCTGGCCAGTATTTCCTCAGGGAAGTGAAGGGCTGAAGATGCTGCACAAATCTTCATTTCTGCACTTTGTCCTTGAAGCTAGATAAACCATTTGTTTTCCTACTCAAATATTTCTATGGAATTCATTCATCTGCAAGAAAAATAACAACTTACCATTTTAGAATTAAAACCAATATCATAAAGAGGCAAAGATGAGAGATGGACAGAGTTCTGACCTATCTCATGCCACTTTACAGAGTCTGCAGTCACTGAGCTATTTTGTCATCTTTTTTACACTTGAAGGTACTTTTTACACTTTCCTTTCAATGAAAAGCACTAGTATCTTCCCAGGTAATTTCTTTGTTTGTGCTTAGATTGAGTTGTATATCAAGAGTTCCAACCAATGGAGAAAATTTCAACAGAACCAGTACCTGACAGGTGATAGACCCTAGAATATGAAAATGGAGACATGAAAGTGGTCCCTGAGGTATATATAAATTAATTGCTTACAGTAGCAAATGAAGTGACAAAGACATACTGGGGACACAAACAACTTGCTCTTAATCGCACACCTCAACTGATGGGCAAAGACATGCTCAGACATTCTGTAATGTGACCCCACTGCGAGAACGCAGCAAGCCAGGGGCAGAGGTTATAACATTTTATGGGGGAAGCATTATGAGAGTGAGGGATGCATTCTTTTGCTAAGGCTGTCATAACAAAATACTACAAACTGAGTAGCTTAAACAATAGACATTTATTGCCTCACGGTTCTGGTGGCTAAAAGTCTGAAATCAAGGTTTTGGTTCCTTCTGAAGTCTCTCATGCCCTTCCCCTAAGCCAAGGGTAATGATGTGTCATCATTACAGCTTCTGTCACATGATTTCAGTAAAACAGGCTCTTTCTGCCTGTGACTAGTGATAGGAATCTGAGCCAGATCACAAGCTGATATGGTGATTATTAGTAAGTTTTTTTTACAACTGTATAATCAAGTTGCAACAGAGGTTGGGCATTTAGAGATCAGGAAGAAAAAAAAATGAGTGTGTATGTTATTTAAAAGTGTGATATAAATTGGATGCTCTCTCTCCTTAAAAGAGCACAGACTGCTGGGGCCAGACGTGGGCATAGTACCCAAGATGAACATATTACATAGAACACCCACCTAGCAGCCACGGTAAAGGAACCAAAGGAAGGCATAACATGAAACAACCATAGAACATTATGGGGAAGTGTTTTGTTGTTCTTGTAGTTTACTTGTTCTTTGTTTTTTGTTTTTTTTTTTTTAATTTTATTACTAGAGACAATAAGAATTATTTTTCAATGGGCCCTTACAAAAATCTGGTACGAGTTACGTATAACATCATGGAAGACAAGTCCATTTGCAAAAATGAGGCAGCCAAACAGATAGCATAAAACATCTCTGCTTCTAGTTCCAGATTTTTTCAGGACTGATCCCAAAGCATACTGGTCCCTCAACATTGTGAATGGTCTAGGAATCCTTTCAAGAAATGTCTTTTTTGTTTAATCTGATACAAAATTTTCTTTTTTCTTTTTGCCCCAAGGTATCTTGATGTTTATATTTTCTTTTTAAGGCAATGGAATTGGCACTATATTTTGGTGTATTTCAAATGATATTATATACCATGTATATATAAAGTTATGGATTTTGTTAAAATATCTTTATATTATTTATGCACTTAAAATATTCTTTGTTAGGTAAGTAATACAGCAAATTTTAACAAAACTGACAGTACATAATTTAGTAATAATTATGTCTTTATATTTCACTCTTATCCAATTCAGAAGACAATAAGTTGTTTAGGATGATTATGTAGTCCTAGGCATTTTTTTGTGCTCATTGTCAAAAATATCTTTCTTACCTTGTATTCTCTTTCTCTCTCTCTCACACAAACATATACACACAATTACACAATTGTTTTTCATGAAATGATCACCTTATACATATTGTTCTGCACCTGACTTTTATAATTTAACAATTATTGTAAAAAATCTAAGTGTAAGCATGGATGTTTTGTTAATCACTACATTTTGTGCAAATGCTTGGATATCAAATTTATTTATTTATGGTATTTGTGATATTTCCAGGTTTGGTTTGATTTGTTTTGGTTTTTGCTGTTATAAATATTAGCAGACATCACTGCCCATAAATCTTCATTGATGTTAGCACTAGTAAAGGATACATTTATAGAAATAAAATTGTTAAAGTGCGTACATTTATAAGTTTGAAAAAGATTTTCAAACTGCCCTCTGAAAAGTCAAATAAATTTACATTCCCTTCCAAATATATATGCTACCCCATTACCCTTTCTAACCTCATGTGCTATTAAATATTTTCCTTTCAAATCTAAGAGACAAAATTGTTATCTAATTAATCTTTGATGTATATTTCCTGATCTCTAATGAGATTTGGATATTTTTGCATTTGTATTAGCTTCTTTTATTTTTTTTTCTGTAGATTATCTGTCAATGTGTTGGCCCATTTTCTATTAGGGCCCTAGAGAGAGCAAATATAGTCAACTCTTCAAGAAGTTATGAAGAAGAAGAGAGAAAAAAGTAGCTAAATAGCATGTGTGGTTGAGAAGAATTTTTTAGTTGATGATATACTTATTTTTAATGTAAATAGCTCCAAAAACCAATGAATAACTCCAAATACAGTGCAGAGTATAACTATAAAGGAGGCAGAAATAAAAATTCCTGCAAAAAAAAAATAAGAAAGAGTGTCATTCAAACATAAATTGAGATTATTCTTTCCTAATCTTCTATTATAAAAACAAAAGTTTAGGTAAAATTATCCAGAAATACTGACCTGAATGTTACTTTGTTTGAAATGTAATATATGTCTTCTATATTGATTAAAATGCAATAAACCCTCACATAATGAAGACTGATTTAAACTTACCATCATTTGAAGATATCTTAGTTTACCAACTTGTGTTGTACTTTGTGTTCTCCATCTTTGCATTTTTGTTTTGTGGTTAAAGCATGTCCTGAATTAGATTTTTTAAAAAGGTTGTACCTAGGTGATGTACTTTCTGAGTGCTTGTATACCTCAACACATTTTTATTTTGAAATCACATTCAAAAGCTATTACCCTGAATATACATATTTAGATAAAAATAAGTTTAAAAATTTGCCATTTTGACCCATTGTCTCATCACAGAGCTAAAAATTATCGACCAAACTGGTCAAATTCTTTTCTTTTATATATGGGTAAGTGGAAGGTCGAAGAGCCTAAGTTAATTATCCAAGGTAAAATAACTAGTAATTCAACAGGTGACACTGGAAACTCATATGTTCTGTATTCTTGCATGTTTCCTAGGCCTGCCATAATAAATTGTTGCAGTCTAGGTGGCTTAAACAATAGAGATTTATTTTCTCACAGTTGTAAAGGCTAGAAGTCCCAGACCAAGAGATTGGCAGAGTTCTGAGTATCTCTTCTTGGCTTGCTGATGGCTGTCCTCTCCTTGTGTCTTCATGCAATCTTCCCTCTAGGTTTCTTATGTCCTTATCCCACTTCTAGTAAAGACAGACAATTAGTTTACCCTAATGACCTCCTTTCAACTGAATTACTTCTTTAAATACCTTATATATGAACATGGTCACAAACCGAGATACTGAAAGGTTAGAATTTCAAAATACAAATTTAGGGGAGACAAAATTCAGCTAATAATAATTCTCAATTCTTATAATATCTCCATTTAAGTATATAGAATTTTACAGTGTTTAAAACAACCTAAGGCCCAACTCCAGAACCTAATTATATTACTAAGCATACCAAATTGAAGACTTCAATCTCCAGATATTTTAGAGCATATAAGAAGGGTACAACCCAAGTTCCTTGAGAAATCTTACTTTAAAAAGTGTTTATCCCTGATAAGTTGGTGTCTTTTGCTGCCAAAAGTAAGTCATGTTCAGCTTTTATATGTTGCTTTCAAATAAACCATTGAAAGTTTATGACTTACCTCTGACTTTAGAGGTTACCAACCTCAACCTACCCCATCTAGTCATGCTTAGAAAATTTAATCTCTTTAACAAATCTATCAGAATAAAGTTTATCTGTACACAGAGGATAAATAGACAATACCCTCGTATAGTTCTCCTCATTTTGTGACACAGTTTTCTATGATAAAATAATGCTCCCCAATATCTTAAGCTAAACATAAATTCAAGGAAATATATTCATTTTTGCAATATAGCAGATGACGCACATTTATTTTGTTTCAAATTTACAGCAACAGCAGCATGAACAAAACACATCTAGAGTTTTGTTGGATGATGGATGGATTCCAAAGACTGGGAAGATTTCCAGGTGCATTTCAAGCAAGTTAGTTTCTCATGGTGCCAGTAAGTATTATTTTCCCTTGAATGAATACCATTAACTACTGTCAATCCAATACTCCGTTTATGATAATGAACTACTCTGATATAACCATACACATCAGCAAATTTATTAACTTTAGTTCTTTGCTCAAAAGAGTTTCTAATAGCATTTTAATTGAGGATCAACATTAATGGAAAACTATTTCAAAACAAGATTTTCACCAAACAGTTCATGGAATAGGGAATAATTTCCAGAGATCTCATAAGACAGCATTTTATTTTACAGATAAGAAAGCACCTGAGTTAATGGATCTGTCCAACTTTGAATATAATACATAAATGGGTTTCAAATTTCCTATCCTGTGAACTAACTTAATAGTCCTTGACATGATCTACCACACTTTTAAAATGTACTTTTAGATTCATGAAATGAATATATATGTAACATGTATAACTCTGTAATATGTATAACAATATATAACAACTATGTGTAATAACTATATATATTATATATAATATTTGAATCACCCAATCAGGGTGGCACTGCCCGATTGAGTCCTAGAAGAAACTGCTGGAACCATTACTGGAAACAAAGGATGCTGTTGATTGTGGAAATGAATTATCAACCAGATTTTGCTTCTCTGTATCACTCATATTAGATTAAACACCCTAGCTGTGGTCTCTCAGTCTATGCTATAATGCAATAGATACCACCTTGCTCATGGAAAACAGAAGTCCAGCATCTTCAGATTAAGGGGAAATGAGGACTAATTCTCATAAAAACTCAAACAATATTATGGTTGCTAAATATAGACAGTTGGTATAGTATGTACTCAAATCAAAGGTACATCAAAGATCTATTTTGAAGATTGGCTTTGATTATCCTACATGCATATACCTACTTCCTGCATTTCTGCTTCTCAAAGAAATGTCCTACCTATCATAATCCAACTGCCCCTTATGTTACCAAAATCACTTGGAAGAGAAAACCCAAATCTCATCTGTTTCTGCATTTGCTTCCAAATTGAACATTTTGATTTATTAATTTCCTTGAATTCATTAAATCCTGTTTATATTCTAGCAACTCTGAGCTACTTTTGCTTTGTATATAGAATGTGAAACTGCAGCTACTCTATTTAATGAGATACATTATAGGACCAATGTGTAATACCAGCAGTATCAGACTTCTCCTTATTATTGTATGAGAATGTTAGGCTAATACCAAAATTGTGCAGTAGGTTCTGAGGATATTTTGGCTGAAGAGGAAGAAAGATATTGTGAAGAATGGAAACAGCTTTAAATATTCATATATAGCAGGAAATATTCAAAGAGAAGGAAATGTATGAATTTTGGGAAGGAATATTCAGAACTGAGGCAGATGCTAATGGTTTACCACATATCTTTACATGAATCTAAGAACTTTGGAAAGATAACAGCTGTTTCAGTCAGATACTTGGTGCTAGATGTAGTTTCTCTAATCCATTAATCTGTTGCCAACAGCTGACTAGGTCCTCTTTGGTTTCACCTTAAATTCAAACATCAAGATTTTCTTAGAGAGTATGTATGTTTGCACACAATAAAAACATAATTGTTTTGATACAATTAAAATTAAAAATGAATATAAAATGAAGAAACATCTCCATCATTAAAGATAATAAATGCCTTTATTTAACACATCAGGTTTCTCTTTATCTCAAGAATACAGCAATACTATCACAAGAAGCAAGGCTAGCTTTTATCTGATCATAAGTTACAGTGGTTTCCCAAGTCTTCTAATGGTTACATTTGGAAATATGCAAGGAAATTGGCAATGAGATTTTCAGAAGAGTATAGGATAAAGTTACTTCCACTCAGTGGAAGCAGTTGTAGTGTTTCAAATTATGGCTATTTCCTGAAGACAATTTTTCCTTCCAGCTACTCTCAGAAGATAAGAATATTTCATAATTAATTTACATTTGTTTCTTGTTATGCTTCTAGTGATATATTTCTGTTCTCTAATGGTTGGAGATAGTGTTACAAAATAAATGTGATTCGTATTTTCTATTTGTCAAAGGCCCTTTTTTCGAAGCATAAAAAGTTTTAAGTTTGAAGTGAGAAGTTAAGTAAATTACATTCAAATAAATAGTTGCTATTTGGAAAGTTTCATGCCCTTAATTCTGCGCTAGTTTCTCTGGAAGATCCACGTAAATGAACTGTTTCTACAAAAGGCTTAGAGGAAACATGAACTATTAAGGTGACGGAAAGGTATATTGATAAATAAGTGCAAGTCATAACTCAAAGCATTGCAAGGACCCAAGTGTATATTATGAAGAAAGTAATATTTAAATTACTTTTTAAAGAATGAACAGGGTTTTGGTAGATAGATTTGTGAAAGAGGAAAGGCTTTTCAGATAGAAGAAATATATTTGGCAGAAATTCAGAGAATAGGATATTCGAGTAACTATTAGAGAAATAACTTTACTCCAGTTTGTATAGATTGCAGAAATATTGTTAAACTTCAGTCAGCTATAATTCTGGAAGATGTATGGTAACAGGACATGTAGGATTTTTGAAAAATTAAGGCTATGGAATATAAATCGAATGAACTAGGCAATGTAAATACTTAGAGCTTTGCCGAAGGAAGATTAATCTTGAGCACTATAATCCATAGAAGAAATTCTGCTGAAATGATAGTAAAGATGAAGTTCGCAGGTAGACACGATTTCAGTTAAGTCTAGCTGTAGGCGAGAAATCCTACAAGGTGTTGTACATATAGGTGGAGAGAAGAAAGTGATTGCAAGCAAAATGAACCAAAGCCAAACAAAAACTTATCAAGAGTAGAAAAGTATAAATGTCACCGCTAAAAAGATTTAGGTAAAGAGTGAAGAAAAACACAATGACTAATGTCTTATATTTAGCTATGGGAAGATTCATGGTCCATTATCAAGAGCTGTTGAAGTTATGCTTTTGGACCATGACTCAGAGAACCCAAGGAAGAGCATATAATCATCTATGATTTCAGCCCAGTAGTTGTGAATGATTGTTGTGATATTTAACAACATTAATACACTGATAAAGTCATTGCTTGGAGGACTTTGATGAAAATTTGAGTGGCATTTCCCTATTAATTTTAAAATTGCTAGTGGGGGAGTTCCCGTCGTGGCGCAGTGATTAACGAATCCGACTAGGAACCATGAGGTTGCGGGTTTGGTCCCTGCCCTTGCTCAGTGGGTTAATGATCCGGCGTTGCCATGAGCTGTGGTGTAGGTTGCAGACGCAGCTCGGATCCTGCGTTGCTGTGGCTCTGGCTTAGGCTGGTGGCTGCAGCTCCGATTCGACCCCTAGCCTGGGAACCTCCATATGCTGTGGGAGCGGCCCAAGAAATAGCAAGAAAATGACAAAAAAAAAAATTGCTAGTGGGTCTACAGGAATTAAAATCATTTCTTGATATGATATGTTTTCAGGTTATTTTAAACTTTAGTCTCTATGTTTATTTTCCAAATATATATTACACATTTATAGCACTCACACACAAGCACACACACACGTGCAATTATTTAGGAGAGGAGGAGATGGCAAAACACCATATATGTGCATAAAAGGGCTGCTTTGATATTACCTAATTTGAACCTGACAACATCCCCTACTAGTTTTGCTTGAACATAAGCATATAGCCTCTGCTGTGTTATTATTGTTGTTCTGTTTGTCTTATAGAAGAGAGTACAGTGATTCTCAGTGCCAAACTGTTTAATTAGGAGTTCAGTTGGGTAGTATTAGAAGATCTGTAGTTTTCTATCCAGATTTTTCGTAAAGGTCTATTTTATTTCTTATTAGAAGAAGATGAGCTATGATATTCCTCTATTTTGTGTGATTAGGAGAAAATGCATGGCTCTATTAAACTGTGGATGCATTACCCACACCATTGATTTATCATTCCTTTCAGTAGTCTAAAGGTGGACTTCTCAGTCTCTCATTATGCTGCTACTTTCAGCCCCTAATCCCACAACCCAGAGCAGCTCTTGTTCTGAGTAGAGGATATGGGGAGAGTGTAACCAAGACATGACTGTGTCATATGAAATCTACAAGGATTATTGCATATTATCTGAATCTCTCTGTCTTTCTGTCTCTCTCCATCTATCTCTTTCTCGTTCTTGCCTCTTCAGATAAACTATTTTCTTTGATCCAATTCTCATAGACATAGTTAGGTAAACTATTCCAAGCCAAGCTTTTAGCATATGGTCTTTTAAATCAGATTTTTTTAATTGTTGACTTTTGAAAAGGAATTAGGGAAAGTTTGGTGCCAGGAAATATTCATGCTTCTCAGTTTGCCTGCCTATTGGGATAATTGAGGTGAGGAGGAAATGATGTTGATTTACATAGCCCTGACACTTCCTGAGCTTAAACATATTATTTTCATTTGCGCCAGCTTCTACCACAAACAAAACCACACATTTCAGTCGCTTAACAATAAATTTTATTTCTCATGTACATAGAATCTAAAATTTTATTTCTTACTGTGGGCTGCTCTCTTGGAAGTAATGATTTAAAGGCCCAGTTCTCTACATCTTTTGGGACCCCTGTCTTCACTATGAAGTTTCCAAAATGCATTTGTTGCCTAAGTTTGCCTTAACAGATGACCACACACTGAATGGTTTTAAAACAATGTAAATGGGAGTTCCCATGTGGCTCAGTGGAAACAAATCCGACTAGGAACCATGAGGTTGCGGGTTCAATCCCTGGCCTCACTTAGTGGGTTAAGGATCCAGTGTTGCCGTGACCTGTGGTGTACATAGCTCAGATCTGGCATCGCTATGGCTGTGGTGTAGGCCGGCAGCTGTAGCTCCAGTTCGACCCCTAGCCTGGGAACTTCCATATGATGTGGATGCAGCCCTTAAAAAATAAATAAATAAATAAATAAATAAATAAATAAATAAATAAATAAATAAAAGGCAAAAAATATATATATAATAGTATTCTCTCAGAGTTCACAGTTCCAGAAGCTCAAAGTCTGAAATCAAGGTCTTGGCAAGGCGATACTTTCCCTCCGAGAACTTTAAGGAATGATCCTTCCTTGCCTCTTCCTAGCTTTAGGATGTTACTGGCAATCGTAGGTGTTCTTTTTTTCTTTTCCTTTTTTTTTTTTTTTTTTTTTTGGTCTTTATAGAGCCATACCCATAGCATATGGGAATTCCCAGCCTAGGGGTCTAATCAGAGCTACAGCTGCCAGCCTAAACTACAGCCAAGGCAACACTGGGTCCTTAACCCACTGAGTCAGGTGAGGAATCAAACCCACTGCCTCATGGATACTAGTCAGGTTTGTTACAGCTGAGCCACAATGGGAACTCCAATCTTAGGTGTTCTTTGTAAGTACCTCACTCCAATCTCTGTCTATATCATCCACGTGGTATTCTCTCTATATATCTCTGTGTCCATATTTCCCTCTTCTTACAAGAATCACAGTCTTTTTATAAAGTGACCAGTTCTTTAAATTGATGGACCACCTATTTTCACTAGGACATCATCTTAACTTGATGATATCTTTAAACACCTTATTTCCAAATAAGGTCATGTTAACAGATTGTGGGCAAACATACATTTTGAGTTATGGTATTCAACCCAGTACACAAGGTCATAGGGCTTGGCTATAATCAATACAGAAAAGGGTAAAATAGCATGAAGGATGAGACCTCAGAGATTTGAACAAGGCCTAGGCCTACAAATAGTTTGAACCACTACTGTACCAGAACATACATAACATGAATACATTCAAGTTTATGGAGACTGCAGTATATAGCATCGCTATGTAGTCAGGCAGTAAACAAAACAGGTTTGTGAACAAGTAGTGAGTATGTATCACAATTAATTCCTCTCCTTTCTTTTAATGAAAGGTAAGGTAAAATAAAACACATCTTTGGAAAAGAGAATGAGGCTAAGAACAAAAAAAAATGTTATTTGTTTATTTTTATTTTGTATCCAGTTTATCAGAAAAGAGGTAATATTGTTAGAACCTGCATGGTCAGAAGATCAAGCTAAATCCCACTTTGTTTCTTGAAAAAAAAAATTCTGTAGAAAGGAGTGTAATGGATGATCTAACACATCTCCCTAGAGTCAAAAAATGAAAGTCAAATTTATTTTATTTGTCTCAGATGTTTTCTTAATAAATAAAATGCTATTGATAAATTTAAGTGCTGTAGATTTTCCTCTTTAGACCCCTTACCGCTTTCTCCAGATATAGCTATTATTGTGTAATTGATAGGTATTACTTTTACTTTCTTACAAATGAAAGTGTAACTACTTTGGAGGTATACTACAATTTTGCTCAGAATAAAAGCCATAAATATTCACTTGGTTCATTTATTAAGTTCAGTGTGTATACTTACAACTTAATAGAATAAAAGTCACTCCTTTAAGTGTATAGTTTAACAACTTTTGACAAATACAAATAGTTATATAACTACTACCTACCACCATTAAGACACAGAACCTTTCCATCACTTAAGGGATCCTGGAGCATCTTTGCAGTCATTCCACTACTCCTAACCTTGGCCTCTGGAAAACAGTTATTTCTGTTTATTTTTCATCTGTATCTTAGGAAAAGGTGTACTCAAATTCTTTGCGCATTTTTTAAAGAGGTGTTTTTTTTAATTTTTTTTTATTTTCATTTTTTCCTTTTTTGGTCATACCTGCAGTACATGGAATTTCCCAGGCCAGGGGTCACATCAGAGCTGCAGCTGCCGGCCTAGACCACAGCCACAGCAATGCAGAATACTAGATGCTGCATCTGTGACCTACACTGCAGCTTGGGGCTGGATCCACTGAGCAAGACCAGGGATTGAACCTGCATCCTCATGGATATTAGTTGGGTTTTTAACCTGCTGAGCTGCAATGGAAACGCCTCTGAGTGTTATTCAGTTGTAATAATTTTGTTTTTATTCTAGATACAAGTCTCCTATATCAGACATTTCAAATATTTCTCCCAGTATATGACTGCTATTTTCATTTTCTTAAAGAATTATTTATTTATTTATTTATTTATTTATTTATTTATTTATTTATTTATTTTACTTTTTAGGGCCACACCTGTGGCATACAGAAGTTCCTGGGCTAGTGGTCAAATCAGAGCTGCAACTGCCAGGCACAGCCACAGGTTATAGCACGACCATATACAAGCCACAACTGCAGCCTACACTGCAGCTCATGGTAACGTGGGATCCTTAACCTACTGAGTGAGGCCAAGGATCGAACCCACATCCTCATGATTACCAGACGGGTTCATTATCACTGTGTCAGAGTGGGAACTCCATACTATTTTCATTTTCTTAATAGCATTTTTGAAGACATGGAAAGTTTCAATTTTTATAAAATACAATATAGTATTTCGCTCTAATGTTCCATGATTTTAGTCATGTACCCACAAGTTTTGCCTAAACAAGTCACAAAGCTTTTTCTTCTGTACTTCCTTTTGTAAATTTCATAGCTTCAGATTGTACATTTAGAACTACATTTTAAGGGTTTTTGTCTATCATAAATTGAATTAAAGTTCATTTTTTACCACATAAATCCAGTTTTTTATGTTCCTTGTGGTTTGCTTGTTTCTTGGAAAGTTAGTCATCATCTTTCACTAACTGTAAAGAATCTATACCATTACCCTTGTTTTATCCATGCATTTTTTCCTCTATTATTTTTCATGGACTTCAATTATTTCCATGTTAGAAATTTTGATATTGTCTCATATATTTTTGATGTTCTACATTTTTTTTTCATTTTTCTCCCTCAACATTTGATTTTAGATAATTTCTATTGAACTGTTTTCAAGTCCAGCATTTTTGAGATTTTTAAAGGAATTTTTCATCTCTGATATAAAATATTTATTTATTTATTATTAAATTTTATTGGAATATAGTTGACAAATTGTTGTGTTAGTTTGGGGTGTACAGCAAAGTGAATCAGATATATATATCCATTCTTCCTCTGATTCTTTTCCTATATAAATTATTAGAGAGTACTGAGTAGATTTCCCTGTTCTATACAGTAGGTTCCTATTACTTATCTATTTTATATGTAATAGTATGTATTCGTTAATTCCAACCTCCTAATTTATCCCTCCCTCAACGTTTCCACTTTGGTAACCCTAAATTTGTCCTTGAAATCTTTGGGTCTGTTTCTGTTTTGTGAATAAGTTCTTTGGTATCATTTTTTATTAGATTCCACATATTAGTGATCTGATATGATATTTGTCTTTCTCTACGTGACTTACTTCACTTAGTATGATAATTTCCAGGTCCATCCATGTTCCTCCATTATTTTAGTCTATTTTTATGGCTGAGTAATATTCCATTATATATATGTACCACATCTTTTTTATCCATTTCTCTGTTAGTGGACATTTATATTGCTTCTATGTCTTGGCTATTGTAAATACTGCTGCACTGAACATTGAGGCTAGATGTATCTTTTTGAATTATGGTTTTCTCTGGATATCTCTTAATTCTGAATTTCTTGAACTTTCTGTCCTTGTCTTTCTCCTTCTGCTGAAACTCACCATTTCCATTAGGTTCGTCAACATATCAAAAATAGTTATTTTAAAATTCCCTAATAGCTTCAGCATCTGGGTCTTTTCAGAATCTTGAAAGTCATTTGTTCTGCTTTTCTGTATGTCTCATAAATTTTGACTGAATACTAGTCATTATGAATAAATGAGAGTTGAGTGTATAGTATTCACATTTAGAAAGGAGCAGTACTCTCCTGTCAGTCCACATTTGAGTCAACTTTGAGGGTTGATTAAATCTATTCCAGATAAATTGGGTTTCATTTTCTTTTTGGTATCAGCACTGCAGTGAACCATTAGCTATAACACTTTTAGCAGTAGGCTGCTACTACCTAGTCCCTTATATATGTGCGGAATCTTGAGTTTAAGACTCAGATGAAATTTTGTTCTCCTTCTCCCTCCAAATCAATGAATCTTTGCCCAGTCCTTGTGGATAAGAAAGTTTGCTGCCCTTTTCCAAGTGATTTAAGACTTTTGTTTCATATGAAAGAATGTCTCAAGTCCAAAGAACTGAGCTTCCCAACTGTTTCAAAATGACAGCCAATCACCACCTGTTTGTGTCATCCATACACTCCTTCTTCCCACTTATGAGCATCTTAACAGAGCCCTGTTTAAAAGAACTTGCAAGGCATCTCAATGTCCCTTTGTGTCTGGGTTCTCATTAATTCTAAACTGTTATGTTTTCTGTATTGGTTTGAATAGCGACAACTGAAATTTTATGTCCACATCCCAATTCCCAAAACCTGCAAATTTATATTATATGGAAAATGCGTCTTTGCAGATATTACTAAGTTAAGAATGTTGAGATAAAGAAATCATCCTGGATTACCTGGGTGTGCCCTAAGTAAAATGGCAGACATCCTTATATGAGAAATACAGAAGGTAGTGAGATGGACAGAAGAAAAAATATGGATACACAGAGGAGAAAGTGATTGAAGACAGGGATAGAGTTTGAAGTGATGCAGCCACAAGGCAAGAAATGCCAAATATTGTTGGCACCTTTCAGAAGCTTGGAGAGGGATATGGATAAGATTCCCCTCATAGCCTCCACAAGGAATCAACCCTGCTAACATCTTAATCTCTGAATTCTGGCCTCCAGAACTGAGAGAATAAACTTTGGTTGTTTTAAGCCACTCAGTTTATGGTATTTTGTTACAGAAGGAAACTATTGTCCAGATCTAGCCTTTAGAAATTCACAAATATGGTAGTTGATTTCTCTTTCCATGCTGGAGTGGTGGGCACTTCCTTCCCTTGTACTCTGCTAAGGCATCCTGCCTCTCTCCAGAGGGGCTTGTCACTCTTTGAAATTCTGTTGACTTGTAACATTAGTTTCTTGGATAGATTAGAGGAAAAATGTGATTTACTAGTTGATCTGCAATTTTTCTCTTTATTTGAATGAGGGTTCCCTTTTTTTGCTGTTTTCTACATCTTATGAACAATTCTTTTTTTTTCTGTTTGTTTGTTTGTTTGTTTGTTTGTTTAGGGATGCACCTGTGGCATATAAAGTTTCCCAGGCTAGGGGTCAAATAGGAGCTACAGCTGCCAGCCTACACCACAGACACAGCAATGCTGGATCTGAGCCTCATCTGCAACCTATACTACACCTCACAGCAATAACAGATCCTTAACCCACTGAATGAGGCCAGGGATTGAACCCACATCCTCATGGATGCTAGTCAGGTTCATTAACCACTGAGCCACAATAGGAACTCTAGAACAATTCTTTTTTTGAACAACATTTCCAGGTATGATCTCTAAAAGAACCTTGAATCAAAAAGAATACCCATAATAGACTGTAGCTTTCAATGGCAACTAAGAACATACCAGAGTATTTCCTTTGTCCTTCTCAATGTAAACGTAAAATTCCAAATGAACCAATCTTGAAGAAGGGAAAGAAATAGTACATATTCTCAGAGGAAATACCGAATGGTGTTTGTGAGCAAGTGTGTGCCCTAAATATGGAAGTGTCCTTCACTTGCACGCTGGAAACTATATACTTATTAATTTATATTCTATAGCATCTTGCCTCTCATTCAATTGAGACTTTTTACAAAAGATAAAAATCTAACATGCAATAAACCATAACTGTTCAGCCTAGGGGTAGGTAACATTTAGCCCAATGAGATTTAATTCCCAGTATCCCCATTCTGTAACTGACAAAACCAAGTGAACTTGAGCTGTGTGAACAGCCTCACAGATGTGTTGGCTGGAAAGTCTGAGCACTTAGGAGCCACACATCCAGCTAACTACTTAAGGAGCCTTGCAGAAGTCAAAGCAAGGGACTCACAAAAGATCCTCTGGTAATGACTCCTGTAGCACCATCCTAAGAATAGATTTTACTTCCTCTTCATACAAATAGAAAAGATGTGAACAAATTTGACATTTCACACAAAGACCTTTAATATTATTTTGAAATGCTAAGTGAACAAAGCTGAAATCAAGCAGTTGAAGAAATAGATTACGAATTTCTGCCGCCTATTTAGAAGTATCTTAAATTTGTACTGAATAATTTATATCTGTATGTGAACTTTTGCCTCATTGATATACTTGCATGAAAAATCAATAGATATATCACAGACTGCCTGTAGCTACATTCATTTTATTTTAAAATAGTTTCCAGTATGTCTCTTGTTTTCCAATATCAACTTAGAGAGATTACATCATTACAATGAGAGATAAAATATGAAATTAATGATTTGAAGTTAATATGTACTGCTCCTCCCAAAAGACTGTAACTAAATTTAATTGAGTTGTGGGTAAAACATATTTGAATATTCACAGTCACTTGGGAACAATAAATTGCAAATGTTTCATTATTAAACTTTTTAAAATACTCCAGTGAAAAATTAATTGCAGCAAAATTTATGTAAAAACACAAATCAGTTCTATTGCTATGTGATAAAGTAAATAACCAGAATATTTTAAAATTATCTTTTGTATACAAGTTAAGTACATAACATGTCAACACATTCTGAAACATAACCTAATAAATATGCAGAGCATTTAAATACTGGACCAGTGTTCTTTATTAATGATATATAAAATAGAGCAGCGTTGTTACTCTTAGGTGTATTGTACACAGCACAACACCACAATCATCATATGTATTTCTTGGAAAGGTTTTCCTCACTTTCTTTTCCATTAAAAAAAAATCACCTTCATACATTCAGAGGCACTGCTTATATCATTATTCTAATTAAAGCACATAGATTTCAGAACCACATTTAGTCCAAGGAAACAAAGATGATGTGATGGCAAAAATAGTCATCTTCTAGTTCTTACATACTTGACTAGGGCAGGTCTGGGTTAAACCATGAAGTTTGGTTTTACTGCCTAAGATTATCTTTTTTAATACTTGTTTCCCTTTGCTGTGTTACTCAGGCTTCCTATTCTTATCTAGGTCCTTGATATTAAGCACCTCACATTGAAATACCTTTTATAGTCTTTATGAATGTCAAGTTACTCTCATTTAAGCAGCTTGAGAAAGGTACTCCTACCTAAATTGTAGAAAAACATTTGATTGTTAATATTTCAGTCTGAAATACTACTCATTTCAATGTAGGAATAAAAATTTGACTCTTAAAAATTTGAGTTGGAGGTTTTGAAAATGAGAGCCATATAGGTGTAATGAATTTAAGTTTTCTGATATCACACAAACTTCTTCCTCTCTTTAAAAAAGCAATCTTGTTTCGCCCTTTACAATATATGTATATGTATATATTCTCCTTCTATTTGTAATAAAATGTCACCAAAGCCCCAGATGCTCTTTCAAGTATTTGATATCAATGGAACTATGCCTTACTTGCTTATGTTTTAAGGCACATAACTCTGTTTTATAATAGAAGTATTCCATCTCAAAGCATGAAGCAAAACTGCTTTTTTAAATGTTACATTTGAACACATAAACTATTTTAGAAAAATGTCAACAAACTCTCATCCCATACTTACTGTCAAACACTTTCATACGGATTCTCTAGGTTTCTGGTATAAAGTCATTTCTCAAAAATAGAAGTCGATTTCTTGACACTATAATTTTCCCAGAGTAAACTTAAGAGAAATTGTTGGTAAGAAAGCATCCAACTCTGCTACGGTGACCTGAAAGACAAATAGATGTCACATTGATACTGTGGGATATTGGCTGAGAAAATGAAGCATGGCAATATGTACTTTGGGGCTGAATATTAAATAACAGGAAATGTTGGCAAGCTGCTATAAAGTGGCTCTATTTCAGGGAAATAGAGGTACCATCTGCAAGGCTAAACTGAAATGACAAGCCTTTGAGGCAGAGAGAGTAAATGTTCAATCCATTTGGCAGATAAATCAGGTCATGGATTTGTTTATTTAGCTCCAGTTTCACGTAAACAATATACAGGCAGAAGTAACGAACCATTGCTAAATTCAACAGGAAATTCCATTTGAGGTTATATCTATGTTCAAGCTTCAGATGATATGCATTCTTCTAGTCCACCTCTTTGCCATGTTTCTGCCATGGCTTGCCAAAGTATTTTGGAAGTTTAGACAGCAGAATATATTTGAACAACACAGATTCTCTTTTTTAAGCAATTTTAATTTTTTTCTTTTACAGTAATATTTCCTTTTATTTTTAAAAATTTTTATTAAAGTATAGTTGATCTTGTCAGAGAATAAATCATTCCAAAATTTATGGAAGTATGTGTGTAAAAATAAAAATATAAATAAGGCATTTCAAATTTCTGGAAAAAAATAGTGGACATATACCTAGCCATGATAAAATGTACATTCCTAGCATTTCATGGCCATGTTCATATAGCAATCTCAAATAACCCTCAATGCCTTCAGCAACTAATCACCCACAGACGGCAGCCATGCATGGCCTCTTCTGCTTTTGATCCTTAAGCACAATTTTATTTCACATTAGTTAGTGTAATAAAATACTAGCTTACAGTTCTGCTTGACTTCTTGTATCTATTATAGAATTTCATGGTCCTCTAGAGAGGAGAGGCATATTTTCATTTTCCAATTTTGATGAAAGAATATGAACTGTATTTCATCTTCCTTCTCTTTGTGAAGGTCAATGTTCAAATACGATAGAGCATTAAAATCCAAATTCTTTTTCCAATCTCCTATGATCTAAAATCAATAAATCCAGTTTAACAACTTAATTAAAAAAGTTCTCTTTGTATACTATCAGAATATTTTATAATAATTGGTTTATAAGGAAGTGATATCCTGTACAGAGTCAGAAAGTCTGTGTTTCTTCCCACTGCAAAAAAATCTTAGCAAAAAAGAAAAAAAAACAATTTTTTCTTTAGTTTTTCTTTTACAGAGATTTTAACATAGTTTACTTCTCTTTGCCTGTAATTATTTTATATTTTTGTTTTCTTTCAATATAGAATGTTATATAAAATCCTAAATTTGTGGCTTATCTGTTTTGCCAAATTTGAGTTGCAAAATATTTACTGCAATAGATAGGGTCAATTCATGCACACATATGCACACATGTGATGTTTTGAATTGCATAATATTTTGTTTTACATTATATTTTGCTTTATATAGTATATAATGTATATATTACATATAATAGTTTGAGGACATTATAACTTAATTAATGTGAAGTCAGTAAAATTGTTTGTTGAATATGACACTATGAGATCTACACGTGAAAAAAAGTATATATACCCAAGTATTCATTACTTTTAATCTAGTGAAAAATGATGATCCAATTGCAATTAATTGCTTTTCTCTACACTAGTACAGACTAAATTCATCATTTGTTCCCATAATCCTCTTCTGGTGTTTCTTAAGCTGACTGACTCTTAGATACATCACAGACACCTCTTCAGGACTGGAGGACCAATTCATCAAATGCTGGAAATGTTGCTGCAGACTGCCCTCAACTATCTGTCTTATCCAGGACTTGCTGTCTCTTGAAGAGGGCTTTCATGCCCAAGTTTATTTGTTCCTCCAGGAGGCAGTCTACCTGTAATGACTGGCCAGTGTGAGACTATAGAGCCCTGAAAACTTCTCCCAAAGTCCAGAGCTCTGTAAAGAGTAATTCTAGTTTCAGAACTTACTATGGGTGATGTAAGACTTTATTGTGAGAAAGTTGAAATCATAATTCTCCTTATGACACTCTATTTTAGTTCCTTTCCTCAAGTAGTGCTAAAGCTGAGAATACTCCCTTGTAAGTTTCCTGCACTCAATAATCCATGTCTCAAGGGAATCTGACTTGCAATAGTTTGTGCCAGGTTTGATCCAAGAAAGTAGATGTTACAATGGGATATTGCAGATGGATTATATAGCATTGCCACTACCTAGTTGTCAGTGAGGACCTTGTCATTGGTTATATGTGGAGCATATGAGTTCCTGGAATATTAAAGTATTGTTGTTCAACTTTTATTAGTGATAAGCTAATTTTATACCTGTGGAATGAAATGCACTGTTAAATGTAAAGACAAATATAGTGGAAAGAGTAATTAAAACACAGTGGAATTGGATGGTTCTTGTTTAGGGTGTTTATAATTATGATTTAAAAAAACAAGTGTGAAAGTCAAAGGTATTTTTTAGCATAGCTCATCCTCTTAAGCTGGAGGGTAAGGAAGGCTAAAAACAAAACACAGAGCTCCACTATATAAGCACCAAATAAGGATAAATTCTCAAACTAGGCAAGTCTACTATTTGTAGGTCAAGACTGTGATAGAAATGAATGGGATCCTGGTACAGAAGGTGATGATATCAGCGTCAATGCCCTTAAAAATCTTGCTTTCCCCCAAACCCAACCTGCTGAGGGGTAGCAAGTTCTCTCTTCTTTCAAAATGATGCAGAAGACCCTGGCTTGCAATAAAACAAGTCCCCTCCAAAACTCCCTCCTCATTTCTTCATGTGGTCATGACATACCTGGGTTAGAGAAGGTCTAGACCTTTCTAGGGAGAAAAGAAAATATATGCAGATGGAGCTATAGGACCTAAGCAAGATATGCTAGTGTGTATAGGACTGAATCCCAAGGGTGATGGGTCAAGAAAGGATGGAAAGTAAAGTTAGAAAAGGAAGAGTTTATTATATTGATAATACTTTTTGGGATACAGGATCTAAGTTTGTAACAAAAAGCCCAAGAGATGGAATAAATATGCTACTAGGATGAGTTGAAGAAGCTTAAAGAAAGTGATGACCAAAACAAAATGAAGTAAAAATGTCTAAACTATTATGCTTGATAATAGAAGACAAAGTCAAAAGCTTAGAGACCTGGTCTTGATAGATATTTCATTCTGTGTAAGGCCAGGAAGTCCACCAAGTATCTGTTGTCCCTGGAATGGACTATAGGATATTTATTGACCAAAGCAGTAAGGATGCACTAGTGGAAGGGGCACCAGTACCACTGGGAAACTATAGGCCAGTCTGATGGAAGGAGATTATGTATATAAATGATCATTCCAATATCAATGGATCAGTTGAAAAGATGATCAGGAAGCTTTTCGCCCTAGCAAAAAGTTACAACCTTTGCCAAGTTTCTGAACCTGGACCAATTTTTAGACTTAAAACACATTGTGTTAAAGGAGTGTCAAGTTTCCAGGCTCAGGACTCTGAAATATTAGCAAAAGTATGTACAGCATTGCCCCCATCTTTTCCCAAAGGGACCTATGTTGTAGTACAGAGAGGGAAAGAGAATACCCAGATTTTTAAAGGAAAAGTGGACATGGACATAAGTTGATATGGATTTTTTGGGATTCAGAGCCTTGTCATGTATCCCCTATTACAGTGGGGACATATGAGGACAAGTGATAAAATCTTAATGCTAGTCCACTCAGTAAGGTCTACTAGAATCACAAATGTACCCAGTGGTGCTATCACTCACTGCCAATTGACAGAATGGACTTACAAGGCAGTTGGCAGAATGCCCATGTTGTTTTCTGACATGTAGGATAAAAGTTTCTCATTAGAAAGAAAACTAAGCTGAAGCCTCTGAAACTTCCCCACACTCTGAGAAAGATGGCTAAGAACAAGCACATTCCACCAGAGTACAAGATATTAGTATCATCCTGTATTGGATATCTATTTCTCCACTACAGAATTTTATACAAACTATTACATCTGCCAGTAAATCTCTCTTCTTCAACTTCATACCACAATATACTACTAAGTTAGCTTCAAAGTAGTTCAATCTGCACTTCCTTCAAAAGCCGTCTTATACTGCTTTAATTAGATTGCTCCTCTTTTTGTGGTATAATGCCATATACTTTTACTTTATTGTACTTCTCTGTTTCATGTATGATTATTTGATTTAGTAAATTTTATATACTACAATATAAGCTCCGTGGTGTCTCAGACTCTAGGATGAATTCAATAGATACTATAATGGATGAGTTGATTTTATCTCATATTTATCTATATCTATATTTTAATACATGAACTTTATCTATATTTCTAACACAGGAAATTTTACATTGTAGTACAATTTTATATATCTTGCAGAAAAAAAAAGATGTTTAGTGAGCATCATGGACATATAGATTTCACAGTGCTTTAAGAGAAAAAAAATCTGTGATAATAGCCATCTCCAAAATAAGAGATTTCCATCCCACAAGATTTCCATCCCACAACCCCAAATGGAAGTTCTATAAAATTGGATTTTGATGATCATTGTACAACTGCAAATGTAATAAATCCATTGAGTAATAAAAAAATAAGAAAGAGAAATGGATTTAAAACCATCATAGGAATTAAGAATAGCTCTGAGAATTAAATGTAAGGAGAGAGTTACGATCATGGCTGAGCAGTAATGAACCCAACTAGTATCCATGAGGATGTTGGTTCAATCCCTGGCCTCCCTCAGTGGGTTAAGGATCCAGCATTGCTGTGAGCTGTGGTACATGTCACAGACACAGCTCAGATCCCACGTTGCAGTGAATGTGGCTGTGGCTGGAAGCTGCAGCTCTGTTTGGATCCTTAGCCTGGGAACCTCTGTATGCCACACCTGTGGCCATAAAAAGCAATAAATAAATAAATAAACATATCTCATAATGAAAGTTTCATAGAGAGATATGTATACATATTTATATTATATAAGTAATTCCTTCTTATATTTATATGGATATATAAGTATACTATGATGTATTTAATATTCTGACAGAAATTAATGTACTCATTTATGTGAGTACAAAAAGAGAAATCTGTAACTCTACCTTAGCTCGGTTGTTTAACCTAGGAACGGTTTTGAGGAGAAAACAGCATCCCAGCTGAATTTTAAAGAATGAGAGAGATTTTACCCAGAAAGGAAGAGCAGGAGAAAGTATCATTTATTTAGCACAAGGAGCAATCTGAGTTGCCTGTATAAATATTCTTATTTATTATAGACAACAACTCTGTAAATTAAATCCCACATTCTTACTTCCCAGAGACAGCAGGGAAGGAATGAATAGTTATTACTATGCAGCAGGTACCATACCAGCTTTGTATATGTTCTTGTTTAATACTCAGAACAACGTGGACTGTAGGTTTTAGTACTTTTGTTTTGCACATGAAGAAGCATAAGTTAAAGAGAATATTCAATTTTCTGAAGTTTATAGAAGCAAAATAGTAATCAAGACAGAATTTGAACGGAAGGCTGTTTATTCCCACTCTACCATTGTGAAAAAAAACACCCCCTCAGGGACAGAGAAAATCACAAGTGAATTTAAGGAGTTATAAACAAACTTGACAGAGCATCAGATTTTTATTGAATATATTATTCTACTTGATGTACATGAGCTGCTTTTTAAAGTGGTCTATAGAAATCAAGTATATATTGGTATTTGGAAAAAATATTCATTATAATGAAAAAGTGATGAAAAAATTATTCAAAGTCTTCCTATATTTCACTTTTTATGTTTTTAATTATGTACAAGATAGAGATTTATAAGAAGAAAATAGATGTACAGAAAAATGGCACAAAGAACTAAATAAGAATTCACACATTTTGAAAAGGAATGTAATTAATGTTTTTGCTTTCAAATTACAATGTATAAGATCTCTATTAAAGAAATATGTGCACAATAATGTATCCAGTAAACTATGTTACCTTTAAGGAAGATTTAACGTTAAACTTTCATTATCAAATTCACACCCAAGAAGTAAAAATCTAGGGCAAATTATAGAACTTAATATTTAAGAACCCACAATCTTGAATCCTATGATGATTTATTTATGAGCCATCTGGTTACATAAACATGATTGCAGGGTCAAATACACTCTATATGCATGGAAAGAAGGAATTATTCAAAAAGAAATAATTAGGTTTTATGAGTGAAATCCCAAAGCTATCTACGTGATTTATGTCACAGACTCTTTTTACAACTGAAAACAATCGCATAAATATGTGTTATAATATTATAGTATAACATTGCATATTAATAAGTATCATCATATATAATGCATATATAGGTATACATATACACACATCTCCTGAATGATTTTACCATAGCAAGAAAGACTGAAAACGACAATACTTTATCTAGGGGATTATGAATGCAAACAGATACAGTGAGTGTGACTCATTCTGGGTTCCTAAGTGAGGACAGGGGAACCCAAGGGAGCACTGCCTCCCTTGTCTGTTATTACCAGCATTAATCAATTTCTACCTCCCCATCTGCCACATGTGTTTAGTAGACATGCACAAATGTGTGTACGGAGTTATATTGGGGATAGGGTGAAACGGCTTCCATTTCTTTTCTATGAATTTCTAATTTAGGTACTGCTTATATGTAGTTACATTAATTAAATTTTTCTTTGTATTGCCATCTAAGGACCAATTTAAACATAAAAAATAATATATGCTCTTACACTTTCTGTTAAAGTAACATGCACAAACCTACCCAACTGCATTTGACAATTTTTTTCTTTTTGACTCACTTTTCATGTATTTACTATCCAAACTGTGCACATGTAGACAGGAGGCTAATAATAAAATACACATTTCCTTTCTTTATAACCAAGGCATTCTAATTTTTTTCTTATTCATGTGTCAAATTCTTACCAATGTTTGTGAAACAAGTGGAAGGGATATAAATTATAACAAGCCCAAAGTTGTTTCATCAAGAAAAATAACACTTTTGACTGAAGCCAAAAATTAAAATGAAAATTCTCCAATTTACAATCAATGATGCAAGCCAAGGCAACTAAGATTAAAAGCAAAAATCTGGAACACTTGAGACAAAAATATGATAATGAGTTGAAAACACACTATATTATAACATATAGTCACATATGTTGTACACTGCACAATTCCATTATACACTCACATATACTATAATTTTTATGGTGCATCCCTAAGCAGCCCTGTCCCTCTATGTTTTAAACACTTATCGTATCTATATGAGTGAAAGCAAAAACTTAAAGTCCACACAAGTTTCAGATACTTGAGCTTTACACAACAGTCATAAATACCATTTATCTTTGTTTGCATCCTAATAACCTATCTCTGTTTTGCTATGCAAATGAATACTTATAACTTTAATTGAGTAATGTCAACTTGTATAATCTGTATAATTAAATGGATATCCATAGAAAATAGATACTAAGGGATTAAAAAGGTTTCCATACCCAAGAATTTTGGGGGGTGGAGGGGTGGAGGAAAGCACTCAAATATTTACAAGCACTTATCATTTTCTCTGAACCAACTATGATTCAAATAGCTTGTATCAATATGAATATATGCACTATGTATCTCAGAGTAATCCATAGAGGACATAGCATAGAATTTATCAATAATACCCTATTCCTGAGCATTTGTTCCCTAATCATCAACAGCCCTCATTCCTGTGCATCTATCATTTCTGTTTGTTCTGCTGTATGGCAATGATAATGCCACTTCTTCACTCCATACCACACTCTCTCAAACTTTAAAACTACTTGTACAAGGCAGATCTTTGAGGAGTTCCCATTGTCACAGCCGTGGCAGTAAAGGATTCTCCATTATCACAGCTGTGGCTTGGGTTCAGCCCCTGGTCTAAGAACTTCCATAGGCTGAGAGCATGGCCAAAATAAATAAATAAATAAAAAAGAGTAGATCTTTGATACCTACTGCTATATACCCAACACTGTTGAGCTGATAAAACTCCTTATTAAATAATGAGGTAGATTATATATATATCTCCCTAGAAACTGAAAAATAGAGCTTAAAGGGCACTTAATAGAGTGGGAATTATTTGAATAATGAATGTTATTTCAATAGATACTTATTTATTTGTATTTTATACATTTTTCATACCAAATGTTACTTGAATATAGAATATTATCATTTTATTACATGATGTTGATAACTATATTTACTTGTTAAAAGATTTTGTATATTGTATACAAATAGCTTCAAAATTTCAAATTTTGAAGAGAACATTTAAACTTCCAAAGAAATTAAGTCAGAAAGAGTTTGTAATGAATTTCAGAATTATATAAATAGATATGACTAACTACCTAACTTGAAAAAATAATTCATACAACTCAAAAACAATAAAACAAACAATCCAATTGAAAAGTGGGCAGAAGACCTCAATAGACATTTCTCCAAAGAAGACATATGGATGGCCAACAGGCCTATGAAAAAAATGCTCAATATCACTAATTATTAGAGAAATGCACATGAAAACTATAATGAGGTACCACCTCACACCAGTCAGAATGGCCTTCATTAACAAGTCAACAAATAGCAAATGCTGGAAAGGGTGTGGAGAAAAAGATGCATTCAGCCACTGTTAGTGGGAATGTAAATTGGTACAACCACTCTAGAAAACAGTATGGAAGTACCTCAGGAAACTAAATATAGAGCTACCATACTGCTGGGCATGTATCCAGACAAAACTTTCAATTGAAAGGGACACATGTGCCTGTATGTTCATTACAGCACTATTCACAATATCCAAGACATGGAAACAACCTAAATGTTCATCAGCAGATGAATGCATTAAGATGTGGTACATATAGACAATGGAATGTTACTCAGCCATAAAAAGACAGTCAAATGCCATTTGTAGCAACATGAATGGACTTAGAGACTCTCATACTAAGTGGAATAAGCAAGAAAGAAAAAGACAAATACCATATTATATAACTCATTTGTGGAATCTAAAATATGAAACAGATGATCCTATCTAAATATAAACAAACAAATAGAAACTCATCATGGCTAAGAAGAGATTTGGGGCTTCCAAGGGGGAAAGGGGAGAGAGTGGGGTGGATGGGCATTTGGGGAGTTTTATGGATGCAAACTGTTATATTTGGAATGGATGGGCAATGGGATCCTACTGTACAGCACAGGGAAATGTGTATGATTGAGCCACTTTGCTGTACAACAGAACTTGACCAAACATTGTAAATCAACTTTGCTGTAATAATAAAAAAAAGGCAAAAAAATAAATTGGAGGGGCACACGGACAATTTAGCAATAATATTTGGATGCTGCAGTACCTCATTTTCAACAGTGATAGGACAGCAAGGCAGAAGATTAAATTTTAAAAGATTGAAATCATATAAAGTATGCTCTTCTGTCACAACAGAATTAAATTAGAAATTGATAACAGAGGAAACCTGAGGAATTCACAAACATGTTAAAATTAAACAACATATTCACTCCTAAATAACAAATAGGTCAAAAAAGAACTGGCAAGGAAAATCAGTAAATACTTGAGGTGAATGAAATGAATGCAGTATATCAAAATTTATGGAATTCAAATAAAGCACTATTTAAAGGGAAATTTATATCTGCAAATGCCTATATAAGAAAAAAATGCTTTAATAAATAACCTAAATTCCCAACCTATGAAACTAGAAAAAGAAAAACAAACTAAACTTAAAAAAGCAAAGGAAGGAAATAATACAATTTGGAGAGGAAATCAATGAAACAGACAATTAAAAATAGAGGAAATAAACAGGACCAAAAGTTAACTCTTGGTAAAGCTCTACAACTGACACTTCATTTGAAAGTTAATTTCTAGTTGAAGAATGTGTTCATTAATTTACATTACAAGAATTATATGGGTGAGTTAGCAGGTGGGAAAATATGTTCTTAGCATTGAAACCCTAACTGGTACTCCTGAAAGCATAAGCAAACAAACAAACAAACCAAACCCTTCCACTGTATCAACTTCTGTGTTCGCAGGGATTCTTTCATTGCAATTGAGTGAATGGAAGCTACTTAAAATAAGTTAAGCAAAATGGGTACGGGGGTGCTCATTAACCTGAAAAGCCTAAGGATAAATTTGATTGTATACACTTAGATAAAAGGGCTTTGATGATGTCAGCTGCACTCCACCTCTCTCTTTCATATGGTCCTTCAATCACACATAGACTTTCAGATACAAGTAAAGCATATTTATCCTACAAGAGTTCAGTACATAACATGTGACACCTCATGTGATAAGAAGGCCAAAGATACAAAGCACTGGCCTTGATTCAGCAGCTCAAAAATGTTGGGACCATTGGCCTTTTCCTCATGACATCAAGATGGAAGCCAGGCTCTACATACTACATCTATATTCTAGGAATAAAGAATGGGAGGGCAAAAGTGTCCAGTGCCATGACTTTTGTTTAAGAAAAATTTAAAAGCTTTCCCATAAGTCCCCGAGCAATTATACATTAATATCTTATTGGCTAGCACCAAATCACATACACTTACATAATGATGAGACATCATGAAAGCAGATATTATTCAGCCTTTTTAAAAGAAAAGAGATTTGTGAAGGAATGCTCAATTAGCCAACCAACAGTGAATGCTAAAAGGCTTTAAGAATATGGAAGATTGACTATATGGATATTTACAACCATTATACCAGATTAGAGGGGGAAGAGAAATTCTTCCTTTTCAAGTGCGACAGAGAAGGTCTAGAAGGATGCTGATTGGTCAAGGTTAATACACTTATCTCTGAATCTATTACTATACTCAGAGGATGGGGTGTGCATCTTAGGATCAGCTCCAATGGAATCATACAAAATAGTTTTCACATCAAAAAGTAGAATCCTGTTATCCAAAGTAAGAGAAGGTACACAGAGTGTTTTAGTTTTCTATTACTTCATAGCCAGTTACCAAAACGTTACAGTTTAAACCAAGCTCCACTTGTTATTTCACATTTGTCATGGGTTAGGAATTCAGGCACAGCTTAGTTGAGTCCTTTGTACATGGTCTGAAAAAGATGCCATCAATGTACTCTCTAGGGCAGTGTTCTTATCTGAGGCCCAGGGGTCTCCCCCAATTTCAGAGGGTTGCTAGCAGGATTCATTCATGCACACCTGTAGAATTCATGGTGGATTACCTCTTCAAGGCCAGTATGAGAAGGATGTATCTTATTCTAGACCCCAAACAATATTCTATTTCATTAACATTAAATCAACTGATTAGGAATCTTAATTGCACTTTAAAAATGACTTCACTTTGGTCATATTATATTACTTATAAGGGAGGGATTTCCATCATCTTCACAGTACTAGTCCACACTCAATTAGAGGGTAGGAGGTTATAAAACAAATTTACCATGGGATGAGAGTCCTAGAAAACTTCGTGAAATTCCACCTATTACAGAGGATCTCATGAAAATTAACACATCACCAGAGTAACATGAATGAAAAAGATCGACCCTATATATTCATCAGGTTAAACAACAGTAACAAAAAATTGAAAATTTGAGTTTACATGGTCATCTACTATAAGACATCATACCTAAATGGCATAGGAAAACTCTAAGAAAATTTTCTTAAGAGTATACTTTTTCTTCAAAATGGTAAGTTTACTTAGTGTTAGCCTAAGTGGAAAAAGTAAAAGTTGACTTTTACTTGGTGTCTTCTGTATAACTGGTATTCCTAATGTTGATTAAGCAGATTTTATACCATAATTAGTAACAGTCTATTTGTGCCTAAAGGAAAGTGAAACTGTAACAGTGGTGTAAATTTCATTATGAAAAAAAACAAGTTCTGAGAAATAAATATGATATTTCATTTTATTGGGGATAAACTCAGACATAACTGATATGGTGGAAAGTGTTAATATCTAAAAAGGAATATATTTTAAAATTTAACTCTTTCAGTAAAAGAAAAAGTGCCTTTTCTGATTTTCTTTTCTTTTTTTCTTTCTTTTTAAGGCTGCACTTGTGGCATATGAAAGTTCTGGTCTAGGGGTTGAATCAGGCTCTGCGGTGAATGTGGTCTTTGCCACAGCCATAGCAACACCAGCTCCAAGCAACATCTGCAACCTATGCTGTAGCTTGTGGCAAAACAGAATCCTTAACCCACTGAGCAAGGCCAGGGATTGAACCTGCATCCTCACAGAGACAGCGTTGGGTCCTTAACCTGCTAAGCCACAAAGAGAACTCCTAATTTTATTATTTTTTTTAAATCACTGTTGAGCATAGAAATCTGTAATAAATCAAATCATTATTGAACAACTGTTCATAATATCATACAATATTACAAACATACTGAAAAATATGTACATTCTATAGAGGCAGAACATTTAACTTATTTGTTCAAAGGAATTTGGTGAGGGAAATAAAATACTGCATTTACTCAGAAAGTAGATTTTGCATCCTATGAAAGTGTTTAAAAAGTCCTGATTAATACATGCAATTCTTCCATAATCTAAGTAAAATATTTAAAATTATATATACATATATCATATATATTATATATAACATATATACTATATATATAACATATATGTGTGTGTATATTTTATATATATATCATGGTAGGTCTTCTTTTAATAACCTTAGCTGGAATTCTCTGCTATTAGAAGAGGTCATCTCTGACATTCCAGTAGCAATTTGCATAGGATTAGAAGCAACGTCTTTGCATTTAATTCTGAACATTTATTTTTAACTTATCAAATACTACTCTAATGGAGAGTGGCCCTGCATAATATTGAGGATTAAGAGCAACACTGTCACAGCAAAAGGAATTGTTTGGCCTGAATGTGACCATTTAATTCTAAAGCACAGGTCACAAAGGATTTCTTAATGTATGGAACAAATAAGCAAAAGGAAATGTTACAGAAGGGTTAGGAATGTCTAATTGATAACATTCATGTGAAACAAAAGTTTTTAAAGATAGTCTGATCCCTTGAAAATGAAAAAGAAAAATAGACTTCCTCCTATATGTAAGATTTAGCAGACTTCATAAAGAGATCTTAATCATTTTTGCTGTGTTAGACCATTTATTCACTTTCATTTCAAGTCATATTCTTTTAACCGATACAGAATTTACATATGTCTCCTCATTTAAATGTGTCATTAAGATGCAGGCTGTGTTTCAGGGCTTGGAAATGATCTTCAGACATCTGTCTCTGGAACACTCAAGGAGCTTTCTACTCAAACCAGACCCTGGACACTTATCAGAATATGTCCCTGATGTTCAAATAACTTAAAAGCTGAATTTTATCATTGTGTGGATAAGGTCAGTCCTGTCAAGTGTATGCAAGCAATGGAATACACATCCAGCAACTCTAGGGAACAAAGTTCCTATTTTGCAACGTAATAGCTACCGAGAAACACATAGCACATTCTGAAAAAAAAAAAAAGATAGAATTTTGATCTAAAAATCTAAAATTCTGATGCAGGCATATTTCATTTGTGTTCAATTCATAGTATCCTTATTGGTCTGATCTAGCTGTGGGCAGGGAGGGGAGCTGTAGAAGGAGCAGTATTTAACATTCATGAAAATTTTCATTTGGAAAAATTATCCATAGTATCAAACAGAGAATATCACTTAGGAGTTAAAGACACAATGGAATCTGTGAGTTTGTGTGCCTGAATTATTGATTATGAAAAATGCAAAGAAAACTGACACATTAGCCTAAAGAAAATTGATCATTAATAACCTGAGCTTCTTGTAAATTCTTGCTTTATTTTTCTAATTTCCAAAGCAAATTATCACAATTGTAGCTTTAAACAAAGCCCATTTATCACAGCTCTGTAGGTCCAACGTGGGGGTGGTGGGGTGGTGGGGGCTTGCCTGGATTCTCAGTTTATGATTCCAAAATAATTATGGGAGCTGGGCTGGGCTGGGCTGTTATCTGGAGGCTCAAGGGAAAAATATCTGCTTCCAAGCTCATGCAGATTTTAGATAGATTTCAGCTCCTTGCTGTTTCAGAACTAAGGTTCTTATTTCCTTGCAGGCTGTTAGCTAGGAGATACTCTTAGATCTGCAACACTGACACCATTCTTTCCCATGTGTTCCTCTCTATCTTGAAAGCTACCAAAGGCTCAAGTCCTTCTCCAGGTTCAACTCTCCTTGACTTATTTTGTCACTGGAAGCTGATTATAAGGGCTCTAGTGATTAGTTGAATCTCTGACTTCTAAGGTCCATTTAGTTTGAATCTCTGACTTCTAAGTCAACTGTGCCATTTACTCTATTCACAAGAGTGGTATCTATTCTTGCCCACAGGTTCTTGGTATCAGAACTGGACATTTCTGGCAGACCATTTTAGAAATTCTACCTATTGCATCTCTTTTCAAGGATCAGTGTAATCCAGCAACAACTACCCTATTCCACAGTCCTTATAGTAACATTTTTTACTACTTGTTTTCCAGTGCCAGCTAAAGGATCCCCTTTTACAGTATCCCATCCCAATTTTCTAGTGGTGAAAATTTTAACAATTGCATAAAGACAACATGCAATGCACCTCCCCAGCATCCCTCTGCTGTCAGTGATGGGACCCTCATTGCTGTTTGGATGCTGTTGCATCAGTAAAATTCAATTTTATAGCTGGCTTCTTGAAACCATTCCTGATATTGACTGTCTTAGAAGGGATTCACTGGAAATAGCCTCTTAGAAGATTTTGTTGGAAATTGCTCTCAAGAGATACACCTGTCAGGAAGTAGCAAAGGTAGGACTGTGCTGAGGGAATAGTTGGTACTGAATGTAATGGTAAATGAGGTCTCAGTTGATTTAGAGCAGTTCTAGAGCTAAAATAGCCCTTTAAAAAGGATAATGGTGTCTATATACTTATATCGCAACACAACAATGGGAGGAAAAAGTATGTATACGTGTACGTGTAACTTGGTCCCCATGCTGTACAGTGGAAAATAAATAAATAAATAAATAAATAAGGAGAATGGCTAGACCTTTGTGTTCTCACATTAGCCAGTCCTGGGAGGTAATTCTCTGGGAGATAATTGCAGCTAGCAATTCCCAGCAAAGTATCAGATGAGAGTTACCAGGGGCTGATAAGGCAGAACAGCATAGTTTCTTCTATCACTACAGCATCACTACCACTACAGTATCTAAGTAGCATTGCAGTATTCCTAACACTATCATATCTACTAACAATACGTTATCCTAGTACACCTACACTGTCTCTACTAACACCACGATATTACAAACACTACTCTATCTACTATCACTACAGTAGCTACTATCACTACAGTATCTGCTAAAAAGTACTATGCTTGCTTACTCTACTTTATCTACTAATACTCTGTATCTGATGACAATACTGTATCTGTTAACAATACTCTGTCTGCCAACACTGTAGTAATGACTTACTGCTATAATATCTATGAATACTATTGTATCTAACACTACAATATCTGCTAACAGTACCATATCTACTAAGACCACTAACAAAAATTACAATATTGGAGTTCTCTGGGTTAAGAATCCAACTGCAATGGCTCTGGTCACTGCAGAGGTGCAGGTTTGATCCTTAGCCTGGTGTGGTGGGTTAAAGGATCCACTGCTGAACCAGCTGCAGCTCGGATTCAATCCCTGGCCCAGGAACTTCCATATGTCACAGGTGCTACTATCAAAACAAAGCAAAACTACAGTATCCACCAATACTACAGTATTTACTAACACTATAGTATGTATGCAATTAAAAGGGAGAAAATATCTTCTTTGCTCAACTGGAATTCCTAAACTCTATTTCAAATTAGTCTTGATTTTAGAATGTTTCCTTTTAGAAAGTAATATTGCATCACTGTTGTTGCCGTCAGGATAGACAAAAGAACAAATGATGGACATCATAATTTTTTTCTTATGGCTGTACATATGGAAGTTCCTGGGCCAGGGATTGAATGCAAGCAAGAGCTGCAACCTATGCCTCTGCAGTACCCTGAGCCATTGCAGTTGGATTCTTAACCCACCATGTCATAGTGGGAACTCCATGGACATCACAATTTTAAAAACCTATATTCTTTCTGATCATAATCCAGGAATTTAAATATTCTCTCTTTTATTAAAAAAATTAAATGGTAAAATTCTTTCATCTAATCCCACCCACTAAACTAAATAAGCATCACTTTCCAACAGAATTGTGTTTGTTTCAAGTTTAACCCTGGTGGGAGTAAAATGCGTGAGTAGAAGGAAGACTGTGCTAGAGAACTAAACTCTAGGCCTTTCTCTCCAGTGTAATCTTGAAAGGGTCATTTAACTTCATCCATTTTCTCTAATTTTTGAAATGAAAATGCTAGAATAATTAATCTTTAATGTTCTTTCCAAGCTGGAAACCATAACCTGGATACTTGATTTTATTTCCTTTATGAAAAATGCTTTTCTCTTGAGCTTAGATTTCACAATCTGCTTTCCCCATTTGTCATCTTCACCACTTGAGCAGCCTTGACTTGAAATGTGAGGCCACCCCCATACAAGCTGTTCTGATCTGCCAAGCTGTCCACTTTCCACCCCACCACTGAGTGTGTGTGTGTGTGTGTGTGTGTGTGTGTGTGTGTGTGTAAGAGAGAAAGAGAGACAGAGAGATTTACATATCCCAGCAAGAGAAATTCATAGCACTCTTTCATTTAAAATACTTCCTGTGTATGAGCTAGCACCTGGAGTAGTCATGGTAGGATTTAGAAGATTCACAAGGGGAAAGCTTCCAACGGTGATTATAAAGGACACTTTTGCATTAAATCAGCAAAGAAAGTGATTTTCTGGGATCTTAAGAATTTGACTCATATATTCTACTCTGGCTAATTTTTATGGAATTTACTGACTCCAAGAGAAAGCCTGGCCTTGGCTCTGCATGCCCACATTCCTGCATTAAGGCAGGTGGTACATCTCCATGGCCTTGCTCCCTTCCAACTTACTTATCGTTCAGTTATTTGTTGCTTCCTCTTGTGACTGGAAAAACACAGTAATAAAGAAGAAATACTTTCACTACCCAGAGGTGAATACTGGTAACATTTTCGTGAGCTTTTAATGTTATGATGCTTTACCATCATAACATTAGATTTAGTTTCACCAAACAACTGAGCTTTCCCAAATACCACTCTCTTAATTTGGAATCTTTTCTATTATATCCCAACAAAAAATAGTTACATTAAAATTAGACCGAAGAATGTAATATTAAGATGTTTAGACTATATCTCTGTACCCCAGGGGTCTTGATATAGATGGTCATAATATACTACATATTTCAGAGACAGAATACTTTAATTGCTAAGATGACAAACTCTGGCATCAGGGAATACTGGATTTAAATTCCAGCTTTGCCACTTAAAAGGTGTCTGGCTTTTATTCAACTTTGTAAGTGATTTCCACATTAATGAAAATAGAATGTACATTTTTTATAATTTTTATTACATTATTCATAAGACTTATAGAGCACAAGAATGAGAATATGCTCATTATTCATTTTTACCAAGGCAGTAATACTGATACAGAAATTTGACAGCCTCATACTGATCTAGCACTTGCTGGGTCCCAGATACCGTTCTAAGCACTTTATATATGTTACCTTTTATTCTCACAACATTTTTTATGAGGCTGGTGTAGATATAAATTAGCCTCATTTTACAACTTAGGGAAGTGAAGAAGAGAGAAGTTAAGTAACTTGCCCAAGATCACATAGCTGGTAGGTGATAAAGCCTTCTTACATGTAGTCTGTGCCTTTGACCAATAATCTAAATCATAGAAAATTCTTCATAAATTTTGTTAGTTTTGTAGTTGAATGAACTTCATATTTTAAACATAACTTATTTCAGGTAAAAATATTACCTAGTAAAAGTGGTTTACATTTATCTGGTTTGGGGAATAAATAAGGTTGATGCATACAGTCTGCTCACACTGAAGAAAGAGACAGCAAATATTCAAACTCTCACACCTAAAATAAATAGTAACCCCCCCAAAAATAAAAAGGGGAATTCTTGCATAGAAGTAGCCTTACAAGACTACAGTTCAGCTTCCTCAAACTCACAGAAAAAGAAAAACACAAGCCAAGATGAAGAAGCACAGAAACCATTTCCAGTTAAAGGAACAGGAGAATTCACCTAAAGCAGCCAACAATGAAACAGACCTCTGCAGTCTGACAGACACTGAGTTCGAAAGGAAGGTATTGAAAATACTGAAGGAATTAAGAGGGGATATTAACAGTAATGCAGATTGTTTTAGAAAGGAACTAGAAACTATAAGAAGGAGCCAAGAAAAACTAGAAAATTCATTTGCGGAGACACAAACTGAGCTTAAGCCAACAAAGAGCAGAATGAATAATGCAGAGGAATGAATTAGTGATGTGGAAGATAAAATAATGGAAATCACCCAATCAGAACAGCAGACAGAAAACCAAATGAATAAGCATGAAAGCAATATAAGAGACCTATGGGATAATAGAAAGCTTGCCAATCTATGCATAATAGGAATTCCAGAAGGAAAATAAGAAGAAAAGGGGGTTGAAAATATATTTGAAGAAATTATGGCTGAAAACTTTCCAAATCTAAAGCATACTGATATCAACATACAGGAAGAACAGAGGGCCCCAAACAGGCCCACACCAAGACATATTATAATAAAAATGGCAAAAGGTAAAGATAAAGAGAGGATTCTAAAGGCAGCAAGAGAAAAGCAAAGCATTAATTATAAGGGAACCTCCATAAGGCTATCAGCTGATTTCTCTATAGAAACACTACAAGCCGGAAGGGATTGGCAAGATATATTTAAATTGCTGAAAGGAAAAAAATTTCAAACTAGAATACTCTATACAGCAAGAATATCATTTAAATTAGAAGGGGAAATAAAGACTTTCTCCAACAAACAAAAACTAAGAGAGTACAGCAATAGTAAACCCATTCTAAAAGAAATACTGAAAGGGGTTCTCTAAAATAGAGAGAGAGGGAAGAGAAAAAGAAGAATTAGAATGGAGGAAACCATAATTGGAAAGCAATCACTTAAATAAGCCAGCATATAGACCTAAACATGAAGATGTTTAAAAAAAAGACATCAAAATCATAAAATGTGGGGAAGGAAAGTAAGAAAATATAGATTCTTTTTTTATTTTAATGATGTGTCTGAGCCTATATGACTATCAGGCAAAAGCAAGCAGATGTAGGAATGGCTTAACATTGTTAAAAAACAGGGCAACCACAAATCAAGACCAAACATTACATTCACAAAAACTGAAAAGGAAAATACTTGAGCATAAAATAAATGGAAACCATCCAACCCAAACAAGAAAAAAGAAACATAGAATCAACTAGAAAATCAAGGTTTAAAATGGCAATAAATACATATCTATCAATAATCTCCCTAAATATCAATGGACTGAATGCTCCAATCAAAAGACACAGAGTGGCAGCTTGGATAAAAAAGCAAAAACCTTCAATCTGCTGTCTATAAGAAACTCACCTTAGAGCAAAGGACACATATAGATTGCAAGTGAGGGGATGGGAAAAGATATTTCATACCAATGGACAAGGCAGGAAAGAAGGAGTTGCAATACTCATATCAGACAAAATAGACTTTAAATGAAGGCCATAAAGAAAGACAAAAAGAACATTATTTAATTGTTAAAAGATCCATTCAAGAAGAGGATATTACAAACATCAATATATATGCCCCCAATATAGGAGCACCCAGATACCTACAGGAAATACTAACACACATAAAAGGAGAAATTGATGGGAATACAATCATAGTAGGAAACTTTAACACCTCACTCACAAAAAAGGACAGATACTCTAGACAGAAAATCAATAAGGCAGCAGAGATCCTAAAGGACACAATAGAAAAGTTAGACTAAACATTTTCAGGACATTACATCCAAAAAAAACCAGAATATACATTCTTCTCAAGTGTACATGGAACATTCTCAAGAATTGATCACATACTGGGGCACAAAGCTAAGCTCAACAAATTTAAGAATATGGAAATTATTTCAAGTACCTTCTCTGACCACAATGACATAAAACTAGAAATCAATGACAGGAAAACAAATGATAAAAAAAAATTACTACATGGAGACTAAACAACATGCTATTAAAAAACCAATTGGTCAATGAGGAAATCAAGAGGAAATTAGAAAAATACCTTGAGACAAATGATAATGAAGACACATCCACTCAAAATCTATGGGATGCCACAAAAGCAGTGCACAGAGGGAAATTCATAGCAATACAGGCCTTCCTCAAAAAAGAAGAAAAATCTCAAATGGACAACTTAACCCAACACCTAACTGAATTAGAAAAAGAAAAATAAACAAAACCTGAAGTCATCAGAAGGAAAGAAAACATAAAGATCAAAGAGGAAATCAATAAAAAAGAGATTAAAAAAAAAAGACAAAATCAGTCACACCAAGAGCTGGTTCTTTGAAAAGGTAAACAAAAATGACAAACCTCTGGCAAGATTCATCAAGAAGAGGAGAGAAAAAAACCTAAATAAACAAAATAAGAAATGAAAAAGGAGAAGTCACAATGGATACTACAAAAATACGAAAAACCATGAGATAATACTATGAGCAATTGTATGCCAACAAATGTGACAACCTAGAAGAAATGGACAACTTTCAGGAGACTTACAGACTGCCAAAACTGAAACAAGAAGATATAGATGAACAGAACAGACTGATTAATAGAAAGGAAGTTGAATATGTCATGAAAACATTTAACACAAATAAAAGTCCAGGACCAGATGGCTTCACAGGTGAATTCTACCAAATATACAAAGAGGAACTTATACCCACCCTCCTTAAACTTCTTCAAAAGGTTGAAGAAAAAGGAGCACTTCCAAAGACATTCCATGATGCCCCCATCACCCTAATTCCAAAAGCAGACAAAGATACCACCAAAAAAGAAAACCATAGGCCAATATCTTTCATGAATATAGACACAAAAATTCTCAACAAAATTTTGGCTATCCGAAACCAATAGCATATTAAAAAAAGATCATACACACGGCCACGTGGGATTCATCTCAGGTGCACAAGGATGGTTCAACATATGCAAATCAATGAACACCATACACCACATTCACCAAAGGAAAGCCAAAACCACATGATCATCTCAAGAGATGCGGAAAAAGCATCTGACAAAGTCCAACATCCATTCATGATCAAAACTCTTACCAAAGTGGGTACAGAGGGAACATACCTTAACATAGTCAAAGCCATTTATGACAAACCCACAGCAAATATAATACTCAGTGGAGAACAGCTGAAAGCCTTCCCACTAGAATCTGGAACAAGACAAGAATGCCCACTCTCACCACTGTTATTCACATCGTACCAGAAGTCCTAGCCACAGCAATCAGACAAACCTAAGAAATAAAAGGCATCCAAGTAGGAAGAGAGGAGGTAAATCTGTCACTGTATGCAGATGACATTTCACTATATAGAGAAAACCCTAAGGACTCAACCCCAAAACTACTTGAACTGATCATCAAATTCAGCCAAGTAGCAGGATATAAGATTAACACTCAGAAATCAGTTGCATTCCCATATACTAACAATGAAATATTAGAAAAGGAATACAAAAATACAATACCTTTCAAAATTGCACCCCAAAAAATCAAATACCTGGGAATACACCTGGCCAAGGAGGTAAAGGACTTATATGCCAAGAACTATAAAACACTAATCAAGGAAATTAAAGAAGATGTAAAGAAATGGAAAGATAGCCCATGCTCCTGGGCTGGAAAAATTAACATTGTAAAAATGGCCATACTACCCAAAGCAATCTACAGATTCGATGCCATCCCTACCAAATTACCCACGACATTTTTCACAGAACTGGAACAAACAAGCCAAAAACTTATAGGGAACCACAAAAGACCCGGAATCGCCAAAGCAATCCTGAAGAACAAAAACCAAGCAGGAAGCATTGCCCAAACTTCAGGCAATATTACAAAACCACAGTCATCAAGACAGTGTGGCACTGGTACCAAAACTGACAAGCAGACCAATGGAGCAGAGTAGAGAACCCAGACGTAAACCCAGGCACTATGGCCAATTAATCTTTGACAAAGGAGGCAAGAACATAAAATGGGAAGAAGACAGTCTTTTCAGCAAGCATTGTTGGGAAACCTGGACAGCTGCATGCAAATTAATGAAACTAGAGCCCACCCTCACACCATGCACGGAAATTAACTCAAAATGGCTGAAGGACTTAAATATAAGAAAAGACGCCATCAAACTCCTGCAAGAGAACACAGGCAAAACATTCTCTGACATCAGCCTTATGAATGTTTTCTCAGGTCACCCTCCCAAAGCAACAGAAATAAGAGCAAGAATAAACCAATGGGACCTAATCAAACTGACAAGCTTTTGCACAGTAAAGGAAACCAAAAAGAAAAGAAAAAGGCAACTTACAGAATGGAAGAAAATAGTTTCAAATGATGCAACTGAGAAGGGCTTAGTCTCTAGAATATATAAGCAACTTATACAACTCAATACCTAAAAAGCCAACAATCCAATGGAGAAATGGGCAAAAGACCTGAATAGACATTTCTCCAAGGAAGATATACAGATGGCCAGCAAACACATGAAAAAATGCTCAACATCGCTGATTATAAGAGAAATGCAAATCAAAACTACCATGAGATACCACCTCACACCAGTCAGAACAGCCATCATTAAGAAGTCCACAAATAGCAAATGCTGGAGGGGGTGTGGAGAAAAGGGAACCCTCCTGCACTGTTGGTGGGAATGTAAGCTGGTACAACTGTAATGAAGATCAGTATGGAGCTACCTTAGAAATCTATACATAGAACTACCATATGACCTAGCAACCCCACTCTTGGGCATATATCAGGACAAAACCTTCCATAAAAAAGACACATGCATTCTCATGTCTGTTGCAGCACTTTTCACAATAGCCAAGAAATGGAAACAACCCAAATGTCCATTCACAGATGATTGGATGGATGTAACTAGAGACTCATACTGAGTGAAGTAAGTCAGAAAGAGAAAGACAAATACCATATGATATCACTTATATCTGGAATCTAATATATGACACAAATGAACCTTTCCACAGAAAATAAAATCAAGGACTTGCAGAATAGACTTGTGGTTGCCAAGGGCAAGGGGTGGGGGGAGTAGGGGGGTTGGGGAGCTTGGGGTTAATAGATACAATCTATTGCCTTTGGAATGGATTAACAATGAGATCCTGCTGTGTAGCACTGAGAACTATGTCTAGTCACTTATGATGGAGCATGATAATGGGAGAAAATATAATGTGTACATATATGTGTAACTGGGTCACCATGCTATACAGTAGAAAAAAAATCGTATTGGGGAAATAACTATTGAAAAAGTAATAAAAATATTGATGAATAGATTTGTGACTGGCTAATCAATTTTATCATCTGCTTTGAAAATATTTAATGTAAATATTTAAGTAGTATAATCTTCATCTGAAATTACTGTTATCTATTAATGTGAACTTTTTTTTTGTCTTTTTTTTTTGCCATTTCTTGGGCTACTCCTGCGGCATATGGAGGTTCCAAGGCTAGGGGTCTAATCAGAGCTGTAGCCACTGGCCTACACCAGAGCCATAACAACGCAGGATCCGAGCCACGTCTGCAAACTACACCACAGCTCACGGCAACGCCAGGTCCTTAACCCACTGAACAAGGCCAGGGATCAAACCCACAACCTAATGGTTCCTAGTCAGATTCACTAACCACTGAGCCATGATGGGAACTCCTAATGTGAACTTTTGTAGAGAACATGTCTGTGTGCCCATCAATTCTATATTATTAAAATTTGTGTTAGTAAAGGGTTGGGAGCCAAATTCTATCTTTAGGGTACATATTTAGTGCAGTGGACCTGTGAGTTTGGGTAGTGGTCCAAGATCCATCCACTTCCTTCTGGTAGCAGCATCTTGATTTCCTTTTGGGAAAAACTTTTCCCTTTTGAGCACATGTACTTTTGGCATAGTCAAGCCTATCTTCTGGACATGGTAGTGGACCTGTGACCCCCTAGAGTGGGCAACAGCCAACCTCTCCTATGCCCTCTTTCACCATATCCTATACCACTGACACAGCAATGGACTAATGTATCCTTCAGAGAGATACATTATTCTTTTTTCTCTCTGGATTGGCCAAACTGAAAAGATGTGAGCTGGCAACTTTGGAATGTCTGGACTTGAGAAGAAAGCAGAGGTGAAAAAGAGTAAGAGGAACTGAATCTGGTGATCTAGCATACATGCAATAAATGGTTTTTAAATAAAAGAAAATAATGAAAAGAAAATAAAAAATCCTTGGCCTTTTTGGTGTTTGTTCTTACAACTGAGTAGAGCAAGATCAGACAGAAACAGAGCTCTGATGTCAGGGTACATCATTAGATAATAGAAAGAAATCCCTTCATACCTGCAATGACATATACAATCTTGTCAGCTAAATTTGTTTTATACTCTAATCTCTCTTGGTAGCTGTCATTTGAAGAACAATTGTTATATGTATTTATTTTCATATAGGTACACACTGATACACATTTTTAAAGTTTATTTTATCTAAGAAAATTCTTCGTTTTAATACATTCTCTAGCACTTTATAAAATAATTAAAATTATAATCTAATCACAATATTATGACATTCATAATAAAATAACAATAGGTATATGATGAATAGTAGAAAGAGAATTTTGCTCATTTTCTGAAGAAACAATTAAAAAATGGAATTAAAAAATTCTAAATCTATTATTATGTTAATTTTTGTGGCAATTTACAGAAGTTTTAGAGAAAGAAAGCAAGAATTTAAAAATTTTACATAACTATTCCAATTTAGCAGAGCAATTTTTTTAAAGTAATTTTTTTCTTTTTAAGGCCATGCCTGCATCATATGGAAGTTCCTAGTCTAGGGGTTGAATCTGAGCTACAGCTGTTGGCCTATATCACAGCCACAGCAGCACCAGTTCCAAGCCACGTCTGCAACCTAACCCACAGCTTGCAGCAACGCTGGATCCTTAACTCACTGAATGGGGTAAGGGATCAAACCTGCATCCTCATGGATACTAGTCGGCTTCTTTTCCATTGAGCCACAACAAGAACTCCTAAGGTAATATTTTTAATGAAACCTTCCTGTGTATGCAGGTTGTGGGAAAGTATCAGCACTGAAATAGACTTTTTTTTCCTACTTGTTTCTCTTTCAAGGAGAAAATAATCACTTTTTCATCAATGGCTGGCCTTACCCTATACTCTCCAGAGATGAGTTGTTTATAAACTATCAACAGAATTTCAAAACCAACTTAAGCTTCTGGTCACTTCTGCCTCTGAGCAGGGAGAATAAGAGTAGCAGTTCAGCAGGATTAGGAGCTGCAGCAACTATCTTCATTGTTGCTGTGTCTGATCTGACCCAGCATCCAGTGCCAGATACTAGAGTCTATCTACTTGCCTTGGAAATGAATTTCCTCTTTGAACCATCTATCACACTAATTCCAGTCACTTGTCCCTGCTATATTGCCTTCTAGTATTTCTCTGGCTTAATAAGCCACTGAATAACCCAGTTCTCTAAAGACTGGTACCATGCTTTGTTTTTGCTGGTGCATCCAGAATCAAAGTACTAAATCATCACATGATCAGGGCCTTGCACCCTGCTGCTTGCCTCAGTGGTACTGAGAGCCATCCTCAGATTTGTTTCAGTGCTTTGTAGAAGCCAGTAACTGTGCCAAATAGTTGAAATGCTACTTAAAATAAATGTAGAAGATTCTGGTCTCAGGAAGCTTATTATACAATGGAGAATAAAACATGTTACAAAATGATAGGTTATACATTATGAGAAGTCCCCATCATGCATCTATCTTTCATGCTTAATCTGTAAATTGATACAATAAATTGACAACCACAGAAGGCTATAGCTATAGAATAGAGTATTTTGAAGCTTAAAAATATAAAAATAATTGTATGGGAGAAGGGAGTTGGAAGAGAGAAGGAAAGGGCACACAACTAACTTCATCTATCATAGGAGTAAATCAGGACATAAAATCTAATGTTAATGAATAATGAATTGAGGAGTTCCCTCATGGTGCAGTTGGTTAAGGATCTGGCATTGTCACTGCTGTGGCATGGTTTTGATCCCTAGCCTGAGAACTTCCATGAATGTGGCCGAAAAAAAAAAAAAGAGAGAGAGAGAATCAAGTAGACAAAAAAATGTAACCCAGAGATGAAATAAAAATAAATGTTAACCTACAGCATGAGGGATAAGGCAGAAGTCAGTTTATGTGAACAAGAATCCTATGTTTCACAGAGGAAGGCAGCAGATATTGTTGAAATTTGATAAATCATGAAATAGAGACAAGTCTACTATTATGCTTAGGAAGAGAAACACTAGGAAAAAAATGACAGAAATGTTTAAAATTGAATCCCTTGAAGATTGGGATTGGGCCTGGGTTTGAGTAAAGGAAAGGAAACTTTTTACTTGATATCCTCCTCCACTACTTTTGGTGACCAAATTTGTGTATTCTTTAAAATTAACATAAATTATATCATAATCATGAAATGAGTTTATATAAATAACTTAGGAGCACAAATATCTAGATTTGAAAAAAGCTGCCTTAAGAAGGAATTATATTAATCTCTAATATATATATTCTCATAATTCATATTTCACAAATTAAAAAAGAGAATCTTGGCAATTTTATGGAAATTGTCCCGAGTTTAGTAGGTAACAAGGAGGATTTGCACTCAGCCCAACCTGAATTTAAAATCTGTATTCCCAATCCAAACTTCTTGCTTCCAAAATGTGCATTTTCCCACTAACTTCTGCACTAACCACCAAAGGTCCTAGTGCAGTGAATTGACCTATTTAGGGTTTTTGGTTAATATTTCTTTGGAAACAACTTCGCCATTGGATTATTTACTTAGCATATGATACTCCTACAAGCTATCTTACATTTAAATTTATTTCATCTTATGAACATTTATTGAATGACGTCTATGAACTAAGTACTTGTTAGATTTGCCCCCACATTGCCCCAGGAGAGTATCCTACATGGTGTCAGCAGAAGACCCTGAAGAAGGAGATACTAGCAGTAAATACTGTCTATTTTCTTACATGGCTTTTTCTGGAAATACTAACAACTTCAAAGTCCAAAAAGCCCCAAACATTTAAAAGTTATGAAAATTTTTGTTCTCAAAGAAGTAAAAATACTATAAATGCTCTTAATCACACTTGAAATTTATGTCCAAATATTGTCAAAACATTTCCAGTATTTGAACACATTGTTTAAGTTGATACATTTCCTTAGCAATTGTAAACTATTCAACTGTTTACATCTATTGGTCATTTTGCTGAAAATAAAATCTCCCTCATTTTTTTTCAATGAATCCCAAGGTTTCTCCGTATACATCAATTTGTAAGTAACTTTTTTATTTTTATTTTTTGTCACTGCTTGATTTTCATAAAATAATGAAGATACTGTGATCAAATGATATTCCAACTTTTTAGTAGAATGCATCCTTCAATCCACTCATGATCTGGAGAGATAACATGTACTATCAATATAAATGGGACCTCCATCATCTTCTCTCTGTGTCCTCCTTGGATATCTTTGAGAGACAATGCAGAAACACTAGGCTACAAAGAAATAAGTAAGAACAGATTTGCAATAAAATATTGAAATAAAAGCTTACAGAAACCTCACAATTCCAAGATGGCAGAACTTCTAAATATAACTGTTAACTGTTAGAACAAGTTCCCAAGACATAAATCGAAGTTGTCTGAATAGGTTTCGAGTGTCAATGTTTAACATCCTAATGCGAGGCTATTTGAAGGTCAAAAGTATAAAACTGAAAGGTCACCTATATGTGGGAAACTAGATATACCCACAGGCAAAGGCCAGCACTCTAGGAGGATTCAGAGACTAGTGAACTAAGACCAGAAAAATAGCATTTCTCCATTTTTTGGCTCTTTTCCATTTTTTTCCTCCATAATTGTTTGCATCTGTTTTTATTTTTGACCATGCTTCTCCTTCCTGTATCCAGCATTTCTTTGTGTTTATAGTAGAAATGGCTAGACATTTATCTATATCCATTGTCAAAAAAAGAGAACTTATCTTCTTGTCAGTGAATAAAGAACTATTCTCTTGCTTTTGAGCCATTAATTATTTTCATGATTACTTATTATAATATTTAACCTCTAGTCTTACCCCTATTCCAGATAATGTAAGTTATAAAGGTATATGTACGACTATACAGATGCCAACTATTTGAAATTATTCCATGTATAGAATAAGAATTGAATATAGAATAAGGATTCATCACTCTTAGCTACTTTTCCATTTGCTTTGATAGAAGCAATGTGATGTATTGGGGAAAAAATGCAGGGAAGCAAAAGAATATGGGGCCCATCTTCAGGTTACTAACATGTATTTATTTACTCATTTATTTATAAATCAGGACTTTTTCCAAGCTTGTTGTATAGCTTACCTCATTTAAGTTCACGGCATTATGAGATGGAATATTCCCCAGGATTTTGGCTATAGCAATAGATACAAATACCATTTAAGAACACTCAGTAACTTTCTGAATTGATGAGAAAGCTAGAGAACAGTCTCAGGGCCTAGGCTTTTAAGAGAAAATCTCCAAACTATGGGCAGAACTCACTGAATGAAGAAATAACTGCAGTTGCCAAGCATAGAGGCTATGATTATAAAATAATGCATCAGCAACTTCAGTATTTTGCAGTTTATACCCATATTAGTGCACAAGTTTTTCACTTCTGTGCCAGGAGATCTACCCTGTAGCTTCACTGATAGCACCACATCTCCTAATCTGAGAGTGAGCGCTCTAATTCCTTTCCCCAAGCACTCTCTGTGCAGTCAACTTCTGGAACAGGCAAATTTATCAGAAGTGTACAGAACAGATGCCTCTGGTCCAGCTCAAAATGGATGGGAAAGCAGAAGTCTAACATTTCTAGCTACTATACAGAAAGGCAGTCTTTGCTCCTGGAGGAAACTACTATAACTGGAGGATTTCTTCATCATAAAAGGAAGTTAAGGTTTCAGTTTTAAGTTTTTAATTCATTCATTCATTCATTATTTAATGAATGAATTAATTTTACCTTGGGGAACAGAGCTAGGGTCTGCTCCAGGTGAGTGGAATGTGGGCTTTCCAAGAAGGATAAACAGGATACCACTCGAGCCTGCAGAGTACACTGTGTGAATTCGGATGTGTGTGGGGAGTTTTTACAGCTCCTGATGGAAGCACAGGGAGAGGATGGGCTGGGATATGCTGAGATTCAGGAAATGACAGAATCAGGTCCCAGGGTCTGCAGCACCAACTACCCTTCCTAGAGGAAGCCTAATCTCCCAGGATCGTGGGAGTTCTATATGCTGGCAGGGGAGTGCTGGAATGAGAAAAACCTGAGTGCTTCCACATCCCAGGCTCATGAGCAAGGAGTCTAGCTTTAATAGCCTCTGAAGCAAACCCCTATGATGATGATCACCTCAAGGCTTCAGATACTGAATCATTGTACTATATACCTGAAACTAATACAATGTACTAATTACATCTCAATTAATAAAAAGATTTCAGAAGCAAAACCTGTCATATGTCCATAACACATGGTTTTAACACTCATCCTCATTTTGCAAATTAGAATTTTGGTCTTAGAGAAACTGGCCCACATTCACACAGTTATTAAGACATAGGGCTGGGATTTAAATATGTTTATATTCTTAAGAAGCAATTTTAATATGCATGTGATATTTATACAACTACAATGCTATAAGACCGGAATTCAACAAGAAAAAAATTTAAAAAATGAAGTTTGGTGGAGACTAAACAACATGATACTAAACAACCAGTGGATCACTGAAGAAATCAAAGAGGAAATTAAAAAATACCAAGCAAATGACAATGAAGATACGAGACTCCAAAACCTTTGAGATGGAGCAAAAGGCGTTCTAAGAGGAAAGTTTATGGCAATACAAGCCCACCTCAGGAAATAAGAAGAAGCTCAGATACACAAGCTAACTTTACATCTAAAGCAGCTCAAGAGAGAAGAACACACAAGACCTAAAGTTAGTAGAAGGAAAGAAATCATAACGATCAGAGCAGAAATCAATGAAATAGAAACCAAGAAAACCATAGAAAAGGTCAATGAAATGAAAAGCTGGTTCTTTGAAAAGATCAACAAAATTGATAAACCCTTAGCCAGACTTATCAAGAAAAAAAGAGAGAAGACTTGAATCAATAAAATTAAAAGTGAAAAAGAAGTAACAATGGACATCACAGAAATACAAAGGATCCTAACAGACTACTCTATGCAACTATGTGTCAATAAAATGGAAAACCTAGAAGAAATGGACAAACTCTTAGAAAAGTACAATCTTCCAAGACTAAACCAAGATGAAATAGAAAAGATGAATGGACCGATCACAAGAACTGAAATTGAAACTGTGATGAAAAAACTTCCAACAAACAAAAGTCCAGGACCTTCACAGGTGAATTCTATTAAACATTCAGAGAAGAGTTAACAACTTTCCTTCTGAAACTATTTCAAAAAATTGCAGAGAAAGGGATACTCCCAAACTCATTCTATGAGGCCACAATCACCGTGGTACCAAAACCAGACAAAGATTCCACAAAAAAAGAAAACTAGGGAGTTCCCGTCGTGGCTCAGTGGTTAATGAATCCGACTAGGAACCATGAGGTTGCGGGTTCGGTCCCTGCCCTTGCTCAGTGGGTTAACGATCCGGCGTTGCCGTGAGCTGTGGTGTAGGTTGCAGACGCAGCTTGGATCCCGCGTTGCTGTGGCTCTGGCGTAGGCCGGCGGCTACAGCTCCGATTCGACCCCTAGCCTGGGCACCTCCACATGCCGCGGGAGCGGCCCAAAGAAATAGCAAAAAGACAAAAAGAAAAAAAAAGAAAAAAAAAGTAAACTACAGGCCAATTTCACTGATGAACATCGATGCAAAAATCCTCAAAAAAATACTAGCAAACCACATCCAACAATACATGAAAAGGATTGTACATCACGATCAAGTGGGATTTATCCCAGGGATGCAAGGGTTCTTCAATAACCGCAAATCCATCAGTGTGATACACCACAGTAACAAACTGAAGAATAAAAACCATATGATCCTCTCAATAGAAATGGAGAAAGCCTTTGACAAAATCCAACACCCATTTCTGGTAAACACCCCTCAGAAAGTGGGCAAAGAGGGAACCTACCTCAACATGATAAAGTCCATATATGACAAAATCACAGAAAACATCATTCTCAACAGTGAAAAGCTAAAAGAATTCCTGCTGAGATCAGAAACAAGACAAGGATGTCCGCTCTCACCACTACTCTTCAACATAGTTCTGGAAGCCCTAGCCAGAGCAATCAGAGAAGTAAAAGAAATAAAAGGAATCCAAATTGGAAAGGAAGAAGTAAAACTATCACTCCTTGCAGATGACATGATCCTATACCTAGAGAATCCTAAAGACTCTACCAGAAAACTGTTAGAGCTCATCCACCAATTTGGCAAAGTCTCAGGATACAAAATTAATACACAGAAATTGATGGCATTTCTATACACTAACAATGAAAGATCAGAAAGAGAAATTAGGGAAGCAATCCCATTTACCATTGCATCCAAAATAATAAAATACCTTGGAGTAAACCTACCTAAAGAGACAAAAGACCTACACTCTGAAAACCTTAAGACACTGATGAAAGAAATCAAAGATGACACAATTAGATGGAAAGACATACCATGCTCGTGGATTGGAAGAGTCAATATTACCAAAATGACTATGCTACCCAAGGTAATCTGCAGATTCAATGCAATCCCTATCAAATTACCGAGGACATTTTTCACAGAACTCGAACAAAATATTTTAAAGTTTGTTTGGGAGCACAAAAGACCCAGAAATGCCAAAGACATCCTGAAAAATAAAAATGGACCTGGAGGAATTAGGCTCCCTGACTTCAGACTATACTACAAAGCAACAATCATCAAAACCATATGGTACTGGCACAAAGACAGACATATGGATCAGTGGAACAGGATAGAAAGCCCAGAATTAAACCCACGCATCTACAGCCAACTAATCTCTGACAAAGGAGGCAAGAATATACAATGGAGAAAAGACAGTCCCTCCAACAAGTGGTGCTGGGAAAACCTGACAGCCACATCTAATAGAATGAAATTAGGACACTCCCTAACACCATACACAAAAATAAGCTCCAAATGGATTAAAGACCTAGATATAAGACCAGACACTATCAAACTCTTAGAGGAAAACATGGGCCAAACACTCTCTGACATAAACGACAACAACATCTTCTCAGATCCACCTCTTAGAGTAATGACAGTAAAAATAAAAATAAACAAGTGGGACCTAATTAAACTTAAAAGTTTCTGCATAGCAAAGGAAACCCTAAACAACACAAAACGACAACCCACAGAGTGAGAGAAAATCTTTGGAAATGAATCAACTGACAAAGGATTAATCTCTAAAATTTATAAATACCTCCTACAGCTCAATACCAAAAAAACACACAACCCCATAAAAACACGGGCAGAAGATCGAAACAGGCAGTTCTCCAAAGAAGACATATGGATGGCCAAAAAGCACATGAAAAGATGTTCAACATCACTCATTATTAGAGAAATGCAAATCAAAACCACTCTGAGGTACCACCTCACACCAGCCAGAATGGCCATCCTCAAAAAGTCTACAAACAATAAGTGCTCGAGAGGGTGTGGACAAAAAGGAACCCTAGTACACTGTTGGTGGGATTGTAAATTGGTGCAACCACCGTGGAAAGCAGTATGGAGCTTCCTCAGAAAACTAAACATAGAACTACCATTTGATCCATCAATCCCACTCCTGGGCATCTATCCAGAGAAAACCATGACTTGCAAAGACACCTGTACTCTGATGTTCATTGCAGCACTATTTGCAATAGCCAAGACATGGAAACAACCTAAATGCCCATCGACAGAGGAATGGATCAAGAAGAGGTGGTACATATACACAATGGCATATTACTCAGCCATTAAAAGGAATGAAATACTGGCATTTTTTGCAACATGGATGGACCTAGAAACTATCATGCTAAGTGAAGTCAGCCATACAATGAGACACCAACATCAAATGCTATCACTGATAAGTTGAATACGAAAAAAGGACCTAATGAACTTCTTTGCAGACCAGATGCTGACTCACAGACTTTGAAAAAATTATGATTTCCAAAGGAGACAGTTTAGGGGATGGGCAGATGTGCTGAGGTTGTGGGATGGAAATCCTAATAAATGCATAATTGTACAACTACAAATGTAATAAATTCATTGAGTAATAATAAATGCACTTGATATTTAATCACTTGACCAGCAGTTTTGAAACTACATAAGTTTCTTAAGTTACCTCCAAAGTTAAATATTTCATAATATTATTAATGCTTTACTTCTCCATTAAATTGAAATGGTATTTGCACCAATCATGCAAAAACATTGGTGGGTAAAAATTCTGATACCTTAACCACAAATCAAAACAGAAAAACAAAATATGTTCTGATACTCTCAACTGCTGCAGATCAACTAGTAATAGAAATAACATACTAGTATTTCACTTAAGTACTCTTTTGTTTATTTTTATTTTGCTCTTATTTCTGTTGCTTTGGGAGGGTGACCTGAGAAAGCATTCATAAGGCTGATGTCAGAGAATGTTTTGCCTGTGTTCTCTTGCAGGAGTTTGATGGCGTCTTTTCTTATATTTAAGTCCTTCAGCCATTTTGAGTTAATTTCCGTGCATGGTGTGAGGGTGGGCTCTAGTTTCATTAATTTGCATGCAGCTGTCCAGGTTTCCCAACAATGCTTGCTGAAAAGACTGTCTTCTTCCCATTTTATGTTCTTGCCTCCTTTGTCAAAGATTAATTGGCCATAGTGCCTGGGTTTACGTCTGGGTTCTCTACTCTGCTCCATTGGTCTGCTTGTCAGTTTTGGTACCAGTGCCACACTGTCTTGATGACTGTGGTTTTGTAATATTGCCTGAAGTTTGGGCAATGCTTCCTGCTTGGTTTTTGTTCTTCAGGATTGCTTTGGCGATTCCGGGTCTTTTGTGGTTCCCTATAAGTTTTTGGCTTGTTTGTTCCAGTTCTGTGAAAAATGTCGTGGGTAATTTGGTAGGGATGGCATCGAATCTGTAGATTGCTTTGGGTAGTATGGCCATTTTTACAATGTTAATTTTTCCAGCCCAGGAGCATGGGCTATCTTTCCATTTCTTTACATCTTCTTTAATTTCCTTGATTAGTGTTTTATAGTTCTTGGCATATAAGTCCTTTACCTCCTTGGCCAGGTGTATTCCCAGGTATTTGATTTTTTGGGGTGCAATTTTGAAAGGTATTGTATTTTTGTATTCCTTTTCTAATATTTCATTGTTAGTATATGGGAATGCAACTGATTTCTGAGTGTTAATCTTATATCCTGCTACTTGGCTGAATTTGATGATCAGTTCAAGTAGTTTTGGGGTTGAGTCCTTAGGGTTTTCTCTATATAGTGAAATGTCATCTGCATACAGTGACAGATTTACCTCCTCTCTTCCTACTTGGATGCCTTTTATTTCTTAGGTTTGTCTGATTGCTGTGGCTAGGACTTCTGGTACGATGTGAATAACAGTGGTGAGAGTGGGCATTCTTGTCTTGTTCCAGATTCTAGTGGGAAGGCTTTCAGCTGTTCTCCACTGAGTATTATATTTGCTGTGGGTTTGTCATAAATGGCTTTGACTATGTTAAGGTATGTTCCCTCTGTACCCACTTTGGTAAGAGTTTTGATCATGAATGGATGTTGGACTTTGTCAGATGCTTTTTCCGCATCTCTTGAGATGATCATGTGGTTTTGGCTTTCCTTTGGTGAATGTGGTGTATGGTGTTCATTGATTTGCATATGTTGAACCATCCTTGTGCACCTGAGATGAATCCCACGTGGCCGTGTGTATGATCTTTTTTTAATATGCTATTGGTTTCGGATAGCCAAAATTTTGTTGAGAATTTTTGTGTCTATATTCATGAAAGATATTGGCCTATGGTTTTCTTTTTTGGTGGTATCTTTGTCTGCTTTTGGAATTAGGGTGATGGGGGCATCATGGAATGTCTTTGGAAGTGCTCCTTTTTCTTCAACCTTTTGAAGAAGTTTAAGGAGGGTGGGTATAAGTTCCTCTTTGTATATTTGGTAGAATTCACCTGTGAAGCCATCTGGTCCTGGACTTTTATTTGTGTTAAATGTTTTCATGACATACTCAATTTAATTGCTATTGACTCGTCTCTTCAGTGGATCTATTCTATTGATGAAGCAGAAGTTATATTTATTTAATTAAATCTCTATATGTGAGCATAATAGTTCTAACATTCTATATGAAGAAATGGGATGTATGGGGGTTCCCACTGGGGTGCAATGGAGATTAATGTGACTAGTATCCATGAGGATGTGTGTTTGACCCCTGGTCTTGCTCAGTGGGTCAGGGATCTGCATTACTGTAAGCTGTGGTGTACAGACACCTCTCAGATCCTGCATTGCTGTGGCTGTGGTGAAGGATAGCAGCTGTAGCTCTGTCGACCCCTACCCTGGGAATTGCCATGTGATGTGGGGCTGGCCCCAAAAAAGTGAAAAGAAAGAAGATGAAAGAAAAAGAAAGAAAGAAAGAAAGAAAGAAAGAAAGAAAGAAAGAAAGAAAGAAAGAAAGAAAGAAGAAAGGAAGGAAGGAAGGAAGGAAGGAAGGAAGGAAGGAAGGAAGGAGAGAGAAAGAAAGAAAGAAAGAAAGAAAGAAAGAAAGAAAGAAAGAAAGAAAGAAAGAAAGAAAGAAAGAAAGAGAAAGAAAGAGAGAAAGAAAGAAAGAAAGAAAGGGGAAGTATGTATGAAGCCCTTCTGTATCCTGATGTACATGATTGGCCGAAGGCAAAGCATTTGGACATCTGTTTACACTGTGAATGGAACTAACTGCTTTTTTCATGAAACACCATTTTCCTTAAAAGACCAAATGACAAACTACAGTTAATCATACCTGTATGTTTTTACAGCAGACATTTTCTGACAAATTAATGAAATGAGTTTGTCATTTCAAGGAAAACTGATATTTTCTGTTGCCAATGATAACATTAAAATTTTAAAGAAAAAAATTTTTCCTGAAAACTTGTATCTACTATATAAGCTTTATCTTCCCAATTCAGCTTAAAATATTTCTCTGTTGTGATATTCTGACATTGTATAATGAAATATGTCACCATTTGGAAAATTTATATATCTCTGTGAATCAATATTTATCAAATGGTCAGTTTGTGATGGCACAACATCACACACATGGGTAAAACCATTCAAAATGCAATGTAAACAATTGATTTTTAATTAAAAACAGAAATAAAAAGTTGATAGATGAGGCTTTAGATTCCATATTTTAGGTAAACTTTAAAAAGTGGCCATCATTAAGTTTTGTTGTAGCATAAAACAAGAATATCCACATTAATCTGAAAAGGCTATAAAGTACTCATCTCTTCCAATTTATACTTTGTGTAGGCTGGATTTTTTTTTCATATACTTCAAAAATCCAATGTATTGTATTATTGAATGCAGAGAATAACTGTCTTATATTAAGTCAGTTAGTAACCATGATGGCTTTATAGAAGAGTTCTCTAATTTTGATGAATAATATCATTAAGATTTACGTTATTAGTAAGAGCACTTACACAAATATGGTCAAATTGTTAAAAAAATCAAATTGTCATTCACATGGATTTTTCACTGTGTTTATTTTAAATAAGTCTAGGATTGTGTAAATGAGTTATTTTATTAAGTAGATTTTCATTCATCCATTTGATAAATATTTCTTAAACTCCCAGTTTCTGCTAGACACACACCTGGACATTGAGGAAACAAAGATATATAAGACATAGCCTCTACCATGAAGGATGTCAATCTAATTGAGGGAGACAATAAGAAATTGGAAAATTATCATGTAATGTGTTGATTTCTAACATAAGTACACAAAATGCAAAAACAAACTCTATAGAAAGAGGTGAGATAGAAGTTACATTTTTTTCATAAATACCTGAATCAAAAATAACAACCTCAATCATCATATTGATAATTTAGGTTTTATGGTAAAGAGCTAATCATAAACCAAGCCATTATATGTCTCTAATATAGTAAAATGATTTTACAGTCAAGCTCTTGCATTACAAGCAGGAATTAGTTTTGATTAATGAAATCCACAGATAATACAAAGGCTGTTTTATCCACTAATCTCAATATTCTTCACACTCAGTGCTATTACCACAGCTCCCTGAGCAGCAAAAATTATAAATTAGAGTTTTATTTATTATCCTGTAGGATATTTACATAGAAATAGAGGTGTCAACATCCCAAATGCAGACAAAAGAGATGAAGTTAAAAAATGAATGAAGTTGATAATTAAAACCATTAAAAATTTAAGGATTTTAGAGATAATTTACTACAAATCTTTAATGTTAGGAATTAAGGCACTGAGGTCCCATGTGGGCTTGGATCAATGTCACTCAGCTAGTTGGCTACAGAGCAGGAACTATAACCCAGGTGTCTAAACAGCAATGCTCATTAATTTATCCTAAAGAAAATGACAGCTGCACAACATTTAAGAGGCCACAAGCTTTTCTCTCATTCTCTAATGCATTCCACAGTTCAAGGTCAATAATTAAAGGCAAACCTTTCCATCAATGTATTCATTCCTGGAGAAAATAACATAGAAGCATGGGGTTGGGGGGAAGAATGGTAAAAACCCAAGGGATTAGGAATTGGTTGTACAATTCAGGGGACTAATAAGCATGGATTTTAAATCAAGCTAAAGCAACAGACGTGGCATAAGATTTTAAAGAACTAGGGGAAAGGAATGTTTCAAACAGTGGACAAATTTACAGAGCTAATACACTGACTCATTTTCACTAAATTCAATTCACAGTTTAAGAGTGAAAAGTGTTGAATGCCTATAAAATTAAACAAATACTGGTGTATACAAGTGTTCATAGATTTTTCTCTTCTTTATAAATGAGGAAAAGATAAATTTTCAAAGAAGTAAAATCATTTGTCTTTGATGCTCACACTAAAGGATTATAATCTTTTATATATATATATGCACACCTAATATACTTTGGTGTAGATATAATATACTTTGGTATATACACACACATACCTATATACCTAATATATACACACATAATATACTTTGTTTGAACGCATACATAAATGTGATGAATAGGTTTTTCCAGTGGTAGCCACTTTCTCATGTAGGAGTTGCATTAAAAAGCTCTTTTACCCTTTTCTTGCCTTGATTAGGTTACTTTACATTCACATTTTACAAAACTGAAAAATCAGTAGGCATTTACAACATGCTCTGAATTTGAGGACACTGTCTCTCTTTGAGATAGTGCAGTGCTGAAACACAGCTTTTCTTCTTTAGTCAAAGCCATTCCTGGGAATCTATCTTTGTAATGGTGATATTCATGAAAATTGCACATGATTCCTTTTTCTTTCTTCAATCGTTGCCTGATGTGCAGTTCTTCATTCATTTTTGGTAATCTCTAGAAAATTCCCTGTAAATAATATGCCATATTAAATGAGTGCTTTTATGCTACCACATTAATAATATTAGAGTTAGAATTAAGCTCATTTTAAAAGGAGAAGATGTAAAGAAATGGAAAGATAGCCCATGCTCCTGGGCTGGAAAAATTAACATTGTAAAAATGGCCATACTACCCAAAGCAATCTACAGATTCGATGCCATCCCTACCAAATTACCCACAACATTTTTCACAGAACTGGAACAAACAAGCCAAAAACTTATAGGGAACCACAAAAGACCCGGAATCGCCAAAGCAATCCTGAAGAACAAAAACCAAGCAGGAAGCATTGCCCAAACTTCAGGCAATATTACAAAACCACAGTCATCAAGACAGTGTGGCACTGGTACCAAAACTGACAAGCAGACCAATGGAGCAGAGTAGAGAACCCAGACGTAAACCCAGGCACTATGGCCAATTAATCTTTGACAAAGGAGGCAAGAACATAAAATGGGAAGAAGACAGTCTTTTCAGCAAGCATTGTTGGGAAACCTGGACAGCTGCATGCAAATTAATGAAACTAGAGCCCACCCTCACACCATGCACGGAAATTAACTCAAAATGGCTGAAGGACTTAAATATAAGAAAAGACGCCATCAAACTCCTGCAAGAGAACACAGGCAAAACATTCTCTGACATCAGCCTTATGAATGCTTTCTCAGGTCACCCTCCCAAAGCAACAGAAATAAGAGCAAAATAAAAATAAACAAAAGAGTACTTAAGTGAAATACTAGTATGTTATTTCTATTACTAGTTGATCTGCAGCAGTTGAGAGTATCAGAACATATTTTGTTTTTCTGTTTTGATTTGTGGTTAAGGTATCAGAATTTTTACCCACCAATGTTTTTGCATGATTGGTGCAAATACCATTTCAATTTAATGGAGAAGTAAAGCATTAATAATATTATGAAATATTTAACTTTGGAGGTAACTTAAGAAACTTATGTAGTTTCAAAACTGCTGGTCAAGTGATTAAATATCAAGTGCATTTATTATTACTCAATGAATTTATTACATTTGTAGTTGTACAATTATGCATTTATTAGGATTTCCATCCCACAACCTCAGCACATCTGCCCATCCCCTAAACTGTCTCCTTTGGAAATCATAATTTTTTCAAAGTCTGTGAGTCAGCATCTGGTCTGCAAAGAAGTTCATTAGGTCCTTTTTTCGTATTCAACTTATCAGTGATAGCATTTGATGTTGGTGTCTCATTGTATGGCTGACTTCACTTAGCATGATAGTTTCTAGGTCCATCCATGTTGCAAAAAATGCCAGTATTTCATTCCTTTTAATGGCTGAGTAATATGCCATTGTGTATATGTACCACCTCTTCTTGATCCATTCCTCTGTCGATGGGCATTTAGGTTGTTTCCATGTCTTGGCTATTGCAAATAGTGCTGCAATGAACATCAGAGTACAGGTGTCTTTGCAAGTCATGGTTTTCTCTGGATAGATGCCCAGGAGTGGGATTGATGGATCAAATGGTAGTTCTATGTTTAGTTTTCTGAGGAAGCTCCATACTGCTTTCCACGGTGGTTGCACCAATTTACAATCCCACCAACAGTGTACTAGGGTTCCTTTTTGTCCACACCCTCTTGAGCACTTATTGTTTGTAGACTTTTTGAGGATGGCCATTCTGGCTGGTGTGAGGTGGTACCTCAGAGTGGTTTTGATTTGCATTTCTCTAATAATGAGTGATGTTGAACATCTTTTCATGTGCTTTTTGGCCATCCATATGTCTTCTTTGGAGAACTGCCTGTTTCGATCTTCTGCCCGTGTTTTTATGGGGTTGTGTGTTTTTTTGGTATTGAGCTGTAGGAGGTATTTATAAATTTTAGAGATTAATCCTTTGTCAGTTGATTCATTTCCAAAGATTTTCTCTCACTCTGTGGGTTGTCGTTTTGTGTTGTTTAGGGTTTCCTTTGCTATGCAGAAACTTTTAAGTTTAATTAGGTCCCACTTGTTTATTTTTATTTTTACTGTCATTACTCTAAGAGGTGGATCTGAGAAGATGTTGTTGTCGTTTATGTCAGAGAGTGTTTGGCCCATGTTTTCCTCTAAGAGTTTGATAGTGTCTGGTCTTATATCTAGGTCTTTAATCCATTTGGAGCTTATTTTGTGTATGGTGTTAGGGAGTGTCCTAATTTCATTCTATTAGATGTGGCTGTCAGGTTTTCCCAGCACCACTTGTTGGAGGGACTGTCTTTTCTCCATTGTATATTCTTGCCTCCTTTGTCAGAGATTAGTTGGCTGTAGATGCGTGGGTTTAATTCTGGGCTTTCTATCCTGTTCCACTGATCCATATGTCTGTCTTTGTGCCAGTACCATATGGTTTTGATGATTGTTGCTTTGTAGTATAGTCTGAAGTCAGGGAGCCTAATTCCTCCAGGTCCATTTTTATTTTTCAGGATGTCTTTGGCATTTCTGGGTCTTTTGTGCTCCCAAACAAACTTTAAAATATTTTGTTCGAGTTCTGTGAAAAATGTCCTCGGTAATTTGATAGGGATTGCATTGAATCTGCAGATTACCTTGGGTAGCATAGTCATTTTGGTAATATTGACTCTTCCAATCCACGAGCATGGTATGTCTTTCCATCTAATTGTGTCATCTTTGATTTCTTTCATCAGTGTCTTAAGGTTTTCAGAGTGTAGGTCTTTTGTCTCTTTAGGTAGGTTTACTCCAAGGTATTTTATTATTTTGGATGCAATGGTAAATGGGATTGCTTCCCTAATTTCTCTTTCTGATCTTTCATTGTTAGTGTATAGAAATGCCATCAATTTCTGTGTATTAATTTTGTATCCTGAGACTTTGCCAAATTGGTGGATGAGCTCTAACAGTTTTCTGGTAGAGTCTTTAGGATTCTCTAGGTATAGGATCATGTCATCTGCAAGGAGTGATAGTTTTACTTCTTCCTTTCCAATTTGGATTCCTTTTATTTCTTTTACTTCTCTGATTGCTCTGGCTAGGGCTTCCAGAACTATGTTGAAGAGTAGTGGTGAGAGCGGACATCCTTGTCTTGTTTCTGATCTCAGCAGGAATTCTTTTAGCTTTTCACTGTTGAGAATGATGTTTTCTGTGATTTTGTCATATATGGACTTATCATGTTGAGGTAGGTTCCCTCTTTGCCCACTTTCTGAGGGGTGTTTACCAGAAATGGGTGTTGGATTTTGTCAAAGGCTTTCTCCATTTCTATTGAGAGGATCATATGGTTTTTATTCTTCAGTTTGTTACTGTGGTGTATCACACTGATGGATTTGCGGTTATTGAAGAACCCTTGCATCCCTGGGATAAATCCCACTTGATCGTGATGTACAATCCTTTTCATGTATTGTTGGATGTGGTTTGCTAGTATTTTTTTGAGGATTTTTGCATCGATGTTCATCAGTGAAATTGGCCTGTAGTTTACTTTTTTTTTCTTTTTTTTTCTTTTTGTCTTTTTGCTATTTCTTTGGGCCGCTCCCGCGGCATGTGGAGGTGCCCAGGCTAGGGGTCGAATCGGAGCTGTAGCCGCTGGCCTACGCCAGAGCCACAGCAACGCGGGATCCAAGCTGCGTCTGCAACCTACACCACAGCTCACGGCAACGCCGGATCGTTAACCCACTGAGCAAGGGCAGGGACCGAACCCGCAACCTCATGGTTCCTAGTCGGATTCATTAACCACTGAGCCACGACGGGAACTCCCCTCAAAAAAAAAATTAAATTAAATATTACTTTAAGACTTTTTTCTCTTTATGCAATTATTAAATCTTGAAAGAAGTTGCTGTAGAATTAAATGTGGTCAAGGGAAATAATTTAATTAATAGTTTCTTAATGCAATATAATGGATAATCTAATGCCAGTGATCAGAATACTATGCCGATTATGAACAAAATGCATATGTTCACATATATTATGTATATCCCATGCATTATAAAGACATAAATATATACTCATATGTATTATATATTTTTTTCTACTAATTTACATGTCTGTTCTCAGGACTACAATAATATTTAACAATTAAGAATTTAAAACAGTATTTATAGCTGGATTAGTTACATTTATTATTTTTTGTTCATTTTTTTAACTGTTTTATGATGCGTCTCACATGTTTAGTCTGGCAGAATAATTTTAGGATACCTTTTATAAGATTTCTTCTCTCACAAGAGGACCTTAAATATTTCTTAGAATTGTGTTAAACATATATAGGACTATAGATAGAATTTCCATCTTTAAAAACTTGTCTTCTGATACATGAATATGGCATGTCATCAGCGGTGATTTATTCAATTTACCTATTAAAATTCTTCAGTAATGGCTAGCATAAATGGGTATGTATGTACATGCAGGGAAAATTGACTAATAGAGGCTCTGTTTGTCAACTTTTGACCCCCAAGTTATAATAGCCATGTAAAATAATTGTGAATATTTTTTTCTTTCTTATAAACTTTGAGTTCAACCAAAGTACTCTTCTTAATTACTAAACATTTTTGTTTATATATATATATAATATATATATTATACATAGACACACATATATATATACAAACACACATACATACATTGGAAATTTCTGAAAATCTAAAATTCCCTAAAGAGCAACTCTTAAATTACTGACCAATTTTTTTTTATTGTCTACTATCTGATGGAAGCCAAAGTTATTAATTAATTTTACTTATTCTGAGAGAGAATATTGAATAGAAAAGAAGGAAGAGTTGAATCTGTATGTTTCTTTTTCTCTTACCTGATAGCTTCTCTCTCTAATTAATCTTTTTTGGCTTCTTTGATTCATGATTTTAAAAAGTTGTTTTCAGTTTTATATACAGGATGATAAATATCAAGTTATGCAATATATGTCTAAAAAATGAAAACAGTACAGAGACAGTAAAATTCAGTTAGGTTAGAGGTAATTCATTGAGGTGAACAAATAATATATGAAAATTTAATAAAGGACATTAGAAAGACAAGATAAATTTTCAGCATATTAGCGCTTTTGTGTTTGAACAGGTTTGGAACTTTCGAACAAGAGTATTTTTCATGTGGGATAAACATTTGTGTTCTCTGAGCAGGTCATGGAAGTTATTGAAATTTGAGACTAGTTATGGCAACTCTTTGTGTACAGCCAAATTTAGGCAAATTTTCTAAAATCATATTGATTAATTTATTTATAATTATAACTTCTTTCAAGAAGCATTTTTTGAGATTTACTATTCATTCTACATTTTTCTAAAAAATAAGTTCCAAAACATTATTTTTTTAATTTGTTCATTTGATGATTTTTTTAACTCAGTGAATTTTATTACATTTATAGTAGTACAATCATCTTAAACCAATTTCATAGCATTTCCATCCCAAACCCCCAGCCCATCTCCCCAACCCCCCAACCAGTCTCTTTTGGAAACCATAAGTTTTTCAAAGTTTGTGAGTCAGTATCTGTTCTGCAAAGAAGTTCATCATGTCCTTTTTTTAGATTCCACATACAAGTGATAATTTTGGTGTTTCACTGTCAGACTAGGTCCATCCATGGTGCTGAAAATGCCATTATTTATTTCCTTTTTATGGTTGAATAATATTCCCTTGTGTATATGTACCACATGTTCTTTATTTGTTGATGGACATTTAGGTTGTTTCCATGTCTTGGCTATTGTATAGAGTGCTGCAATGTACATTGGAATACATGTATCTTTTCAAGTCACTGTTTTCTCTGGATAGATGCCCAGGAATGGGATTACTAGATCAAATGGTAATTCTACATTAGTTTTTAAAGGAATCTCCATACTGTTTCCATAGTGGTTGCACCAATTTACATTTCCACCAACAGTGTAATAGAGCTCCCTTTGCTCCACACCCTCTCCAGCATTTATTGTTTGAAGACTTTTTGATTATGGCCATTCTGGATGGTATAATGTGGTACCTCATAGTAGTTTTGATTTGCATCTATCTAATAATTAGTTACATTGAAATCTTTTCATGAGATTTTTGGCCATCTGCCAAAGAATTAAGACACAATCTTTGCACTAAGAGATTTTACAAGACATTTTATGAGACATTTTACATGTTATGTATGGCAGCAGAGACAGATATAAATATAAATATTATAAAAGATGGTATGTAATACATTAAGAAAATTAATGATAATAGAGGTGTGGGCATACTCAGAGATACTATGTGTTCAGTCCCAGACCACCTCAATAAAGAGAAAGGCAATCCACATCCCAGGGCCTTCTGTTGCTGCAGAAATCTGTTAGTACTATTTCCGTATCTGCTTCAATACCCTTAATATTTTTTGTCTGGTTGGTTCCACTGGCCCCTGCTTGTCTTTATTGGAAAGTTGTCTTTGAATCTCACTTTCCTACAGAGAAGAAATGTGTCTGGGAATGTAGGCCCTCCTCTTGCCAGCACTTTTTTTTTTTAATCAAAAACAGGGGAGTGCAGAGGGCTAGGAGCTATAGTTATCTTTCCCCATCTACACCACTCTGATGTGTGAGTTTCATCCAGAATTCTTCAGTGAAATTAAGCCAACATTTCTTTTGGTGGGACTCAGCTTAAAAGCACTTCCTTGATTGAATCCTTACATTTTTGGTTCCACTTCCCTAGTCCCCTACTGTTTGTTTCTGGAAATGTCACTCAGTAAGTTATCTTTGCATAAATTCATTTAAGGACTGCTTGAGGGAAACTCAATCCATGGCAGTTGGATAGACAGCTTTTTCTATAAGCCTACTGCAAGTAGGATTCCTGTCCTGCTACTAAGATCAATTCAGAAGAATTTCTGAGCATCTCCTAGGGCAAGATATGAGGATATGTTAGTTAAATCTGAACTAACAGCCCTTCTATGCCACCTTCTTTGTATTGATACTTTTGTTTCCTATATAAACAAATATGCATGGGAAAGTTTTGCAAATTTTTAAATTTTTTAAAAAAAAATTTTCTAAATTTTATTTTGAAAGATTTTTTATAATCTTTCAAATTAAAGTTTTATTTTGTATTTTAATCCATTTTACTGAACTCATACCATGTATGCTAAAAAAATCATTCCAACTTTGTCAAATATAGTAAGATCTTGGAAAAACTTGAGGCATGCATTTTTTATGAATTGCATAATTTCTGCCCACAATACTAGACAAAGAGACACGTGTTGGTAGGGACTGAGTGCTTACCTAATAGGCAATTCTCTCTTCTCTAACAACTGAATGCTGAATTTGTCCAGGAATTGTGCAGCAGTCAGGAGGAGAGATGAGTCTGATCTCTGGTAATAGGTACTGAATATGTGACTAAGGTCTGATAGAGTTTACATAAGAAATCTTTTACTCTCTAATTATAAATGAAACAATTATAAGCAAAATCAAAACCAGAAATAGGTGAATTGTTTTTGTTTCTTTTTTAGTTTAAATAAACTGAACTTTTCATTTAGAAATTAAAAAAAAAAACAATTAACAGTGTGTGACAAAAACTTACTGATGCTACTTCTTTCTAATACATCTTCTGGAGATGCCACTGAAACATCTGGAGTGGCAGGAGTGCTCCTGGTACCATAAGACCCAAGCAAGAGGACAAAAAGCCAAATGACTTAGGATGATGTAGCAGAGGATGAAAAGAAATTAGATCCTGTTGGCATTGCTCAGCTTATGCATCAACCCAGAACTATCTACTACAAAATTTGTGTTAAACGAGATAATTAAATTTAACCAATGCTTAATGTCATATCTTTAGCTAAAAATTTTATTGATTGATATAGTGTGTGTCATGAGAGGATTTTAGCAGCCAGTAGTATTTGAAGTCAAGTTCAGGAAGTGCTTTCAGAAAATTGTGAGTATAAGCCTATATGTAGGAAATTACTTGCACCTGTAACACTGGGGAACATGCAGAGAAAGAATGAACTGTGTTGGACTCTGGAAGGCCATCTGTAGAAGAAAACTAATGTTCAGCATGATTGCACTTGTATATGATATACTTTGCAGAGAGGTCATTAAGTCAAATACATCAAGCACTTTGAAATCAGCAGTACCTAAAATTAACCTCTATGTAGGAAGGATACCATCTTTAAGTTTTAAAAAATTATATTAGAGTTTGTCTACAAATAAATTTTCTTTGATTGGTAAATAATTAATCAAATGATTTATTTTAACTCTTTAGGACCTTAACAACTTTCTAGATTGAGTTTGCAGTTTATATTTTAACAGATCTGATTTAGAATATTATAAATATAATACATCTAACTTATGTTCATGATTCACCTTGAAAATTTAAATATGAATTATGCTACTTATTTGATCTTGTGCTTAATAAGCACTTCATAGTGAAAATAAACCAACCACTGAAAGCTGTTTTAAATATAAAAGTTTTTCCAATGCAGATAGATCTTTCCTACACATTATTAGTAAATAATGTAGTCTTATTTAGTTTATTTTTATGCTAATTAATGAAACACTAAATAGATTGAAGAGAAGATTTAAATATATGTAAATATGCAGGATAAATTTACCAAGTCTAATAAATTGTGTTACACAATTTCAAGGTATACACACTTATAATAACCAATAAAAAGTAATGATAAAATATTTTACTTACAATAGTACTACATAAAAAAATATGAACAGATAAAAATATTTTAGCATAATATTATAATAAATGAGTGCAAAAAAGATAAAACCATGAAATTCATATGACACATAAAACAGCCTTGAATAAATGCATAGATATTTATGACATAAAATCATAAATTTGAATAATGTAATATATCATATTCTCAAGCTAATAATAGCAAATGAAATTATAACCAAAATCAATTGCTAAAATATCCCAAATTCAGTCGGAGAAGAAAAACATCATGAAAATGAAATGTCATGTCAATAGACCTCTCCAGAAAATATTAATACATATTTTTTAAAGGCACAGTAATTAATGTTACAGGTAAGACAAGAAAATCAATATGTCAGAATTGATAACTCAGAAAGAGACCATGTTTCTATTTAATAAATGTAAGAAAAACCTAATAATGTCAGTAGGACAGGATTGATTAATCAAGCAATTTTATGAGAACAACTGATTAGAAGTTTAGACCATCATCTATTTTGATTATGCCAACATTTACATCAAAATTAATCTAAGAAAAAAACATTTACCTGATTGGATGTATAATAATTCATGAAAGTTCTACTTAAGACTTTTGACTACCTAAATAATACTTTAATATCCAACATTAGTTGACCATGGGATATGTATTTTTTTATATGGGGATTCTCAAGTATTTAAAAATAACTATCTTAAATGTGAAATGTTATCATTAGATCTTTATTTTTACTAGATTTCCCCCCCCCTAAATATCAGCAGTTTGGATCAAGTAAGAAACTAAAGACATTATAAGGTTGAAAAATGGATCCTTGTAGAATCCTTATTTAGTTAATGCAATTGGAAGAAAAATAAAGGATTGAAAAGCAAAAAGAAAACAAGGGAAAACAAGCATATTAGAAAATTTTAAATATCCCTAAAGTAAAGCTAGTTGAAAATGATGGATTGCTAAGAAAATGCTCTGCTTTACAGCTCAAGCAGAGGAAAAGCATTATCTAGTAAGTCAAATCTTGTATTTTTAAATTAGAATACTAATCCAAGTTATATGTATTACAACTCAATTTCCCTTTTCATTATTGAACTTCTATTTAAATGCCTTTTTTGGCTTTTCTTTTTAAAAGCTATTTCTTCCAGTTTTTTAGAAACTTACATTATATAAGTTTAAGGTGTACATCATAATACTTGACTTACACACATAATCAAATGATTACTACAATCAATTTAGTGAACATCCATTTTCTCATATAGATAAAAAATGAAATAAAAATATTGTTTCTTAAGAGGAGAATTCAGGGTTTATTCTCTTAACTTTTGTATATAACATACAGCAGTGTTAATCTTATTAACCATGTTGTATATTACATCCCTAGTCCTTATCATATAACTGCAAGTTGGCACTTTTTGACCACCCTCATCTAATCTCCCTTCCAACCCCACCTCTAGGAAATACAAATCTGATTTCTTTTTCTATGAGTTTGTTTGTTTGCTTGTTTTTTTTTTTCCTTCGAGTATAATTGACCTACAACATTCTATTAGCTTCTGTTACACAATATAGTGATTCCATATTTCTATACATTTCAAAATGATCATGATAAGTCTAGCTACAATGTCACTATAGAAGATATTATAGAATTTGTGAATGTATGCCCTTTCATGTACATTTCATTCCTGTGACTCATTTATTTTGTAACTGGAAGTTTGTACTTTCTTCATCTCCCACACTTTTTTCTTTTCTCCCCTCACCCTTCTCCTTCGGCATCTGTTTGTCTTCTGTATCTATGACTCAGTTTCTATTTTGTTAAATTTGTTCATTTGTTTTGATTTTAGATTCCATATGTAAGTGAAATAATGAGCTATTGGTCTTTCACTTATTTCATTTAGCATAGTTACATTTTGAGTCCATCTATGTTTTCTGAAATGGCAAGATTTCATTCTTTTCATGGCTAAATGATATTCATATATATATACATAAAATATTATAAAGAAGATATAAATCACATATTCATTATCCATTTATTTCTGGCTAGGCAGTTAGATTGCCTATCTTGATTATTATAAATGATGCTGCAATGAGCATAGGGGTAGGAAGAGGCTATCTTCCCCTATTATATATCCTTGCCCTCTTCGTTGTAGATTAATTGACTGTATAAGTATGGATTCATTTCTGAGCTATACTCTTTTCTATCAATCTATATGTCTGTTTTTGTGCCATTACCATACTATTTTGATTATCATAGTTGTGTAGTCTAGTTTGAAATTAGGAAGCATGATACCTCTACCTTTGTTCTTATTTTTCAAGATTGTTTTGGCTATTAGGGGTATTTTGTATTTCCATACAAATTTCAAATTTTTTTTTTCCATTTGTGTGTGAGGAATGACATTGGTATTTTGATATGGATTGTATTGAATCTATAGACTGCCTTGGGAAGTTATGGTCTTTTTAACAATATTAATTCTTCCAATTTATGAGCATGGTACATCTTTCCACTTGTTTGTATTGTATTGTATTTTTCAGCAATGCCTTATAGTTTTCTGTACAGTTTTAGGTACTATTTTTATAGGAAATAACTCTGTGTATTTCTAAACCATATTTATTGCAACAGAATTGTTGTTCCAGTAAGAATTCTGCATTAAAACATAGGAGTAAAACAGGAAATAATTTTCCTCTGGTCCAGTCTAAAACTATTATATACTTCATAATAATAAAAATAATAATATTATTATTATTATATGCATATATCATGCACATGTAAATATATACATACTTATAAATATATGTGTATGGGTGTATTTTCTTATGTGAAATACATAAACATAGCATATATAATCTTAACATATGTAATTAGACCTCAAATCAAGAAATATATAGAATTTTATACATATCTATATCTATTTATATACCAAAAAAATGATTCAGTTAATTTGAGGGTGGAAAGTCTTCTTAGCATGATTAATACTAAATGCATCTCAAAAGCATACTTCTTATACTAGTTATATGGACTGATACATCAGTGCACTTACCTAAAAAATGTACAGAATAGAGCTAAATTATATATACTAATTTCAATAAAGAGTTAAGATTGTTCTTACATTCATTCATGTATTCATTCAACAAATAATTTTTTTATTCAAAGATTATTATGAATCAGACATTGTTCTGGGAGGGAGAGGATAAATGAAATTAGGAACAATAATTACTTCTTTTTATCTAGTGACAAGATAATTGGAGAAGTGTTGAGTAGACCAACTTTATGAATGAGGAAAGGTTGAGTAATAGATACAAGTAAAAACAATTCTGATTATACCTTAAAGAGACAAAAGTCTCACTTATTGCTGATTTAAGAAGCCTGTTAATGCTATCCTGAGGTATAAAGAAATTCTTTATAGAAATTTAATTTCAGATTGCCACCATGGCAATGTTGCTACTCTCATAGCTTCCTCTGCTTCAAGTCATTTATTAGAATTATATTTGAAATCCATGCTAAGAAAATTGTGTTTTGTTTGGTAATCATTGGAAATTTTTTAAATGTTCTTTGATATAGGAAGTGATAGGATCATAAAATATAGTACCCGGGAATATTATTCAGAGAGAGACTCAAAGAACTGAATTAAAGACAAAGAGATTGAAGCCCTAGGCCTAGTCAACAGGGTTTCTGTGCTGTAGATGCTAGGTAATAAGAGCACATCCCTTGTGGCAAATAAGGAAATAAGGAAAGGAGAAAATGTCTCCAAAGTTTTGAAATTGCATTACTTGGAAAATGATAGCCATATTTTAAAATTATGTAAATTTAAGAGAAAAGCTATGTTTGGAATTTGTTGTCTTTTTCTTTTTTGAGTTCAAGGTTGGATGTCAAATGATAAAGAAAAGAACACCCAGATAATTCTGATAATGAGAATTAGTATTTTTAACTACTTATATGTTCAAGGCACTAATTTAGTGATAATTTGCTGCTTGCCACAAACTCATTTTTCAGATGACTCAAATGGCGCCCAAAGACATAAAGGGTCCAGTGTTAATTCACTCATCATTGGTAGTACCAGGACTTGAACACAGACATTCTGGCTAAAAGATGTATTATGATATATAACACATATCATAAATGTACCAACCACAATAAATATCATGTCAGTCTTAAGAAAAGAGGGAGCTGATGAATACAGTGACTTTAGACAGAAGCAAAGAATATTTGTATAAGAGAATTCAGAGTAGTTGTTAAGAATGGCCAAATATGCGGCTTTACTATCAGATCCATGGGTCCAAACACTGAGGATTCTCCATTAGTAGGTTTTGAGTAAGCACTCATGTACCTGTTTAAATGCAGAGCCACAATGATTCTGATTCTCAGCCAGGTAAGAATCAGAAATGTAAGAAGAGAAATAGAGCAGGGATGTGACCCTTGAAAAACCCCCATGTGCGTTAGGAATACTGTCTAATTTAGGTCATTAATTCTGTACACATTCCCTACATCTCAAGTTTATTAAGGAGCAAAAGATTTTAATCTATATTCATGGATACACAATTTCTAAATTTTGAGACAGAATTCCAATCAAAGTTTGACTTTAACATCCATATTTTTTCCCATTAGATGTGTTTCTTTGAGATCACATTTTCAGAGTCCTAGAGTTCTAAAGAGTTTTCTTGGGCCACCTTGATAGATGGAAGCAGAGACGATAAAGGGAGGCAGAACAATAACAGCTCTGAGGCCTCCATTCCAGTGTATTCTGGAAGAGCATCTCTGCTCTTCTACGGTGGTATTCTGGCTAATATTTATTGTTGATGAGGCATAAATGACTGAAAAGAGTGTGAAAGTTACTGAACTAAGCCAAGAAGACAAAATAGGAATAATAACAGCAGACAGGGGTGTTCAAAAGATATTAGCACTGTATGTATATGAAGACCCTATTTTAACCAATTTACTAATCATGAAAAATTTAAAAAATCACAAATGCTATCAACTATAAGAATATTAGCAAAATTTAATTTCCACCAAAGCAATGATATATTTTTTTTCTTTTTGGCCATGCTCTTGTCATGTGGAAGTTCCCAGGCCAAGGATAGACCCCCATGCCACAGGTGTAACCAGGGCCACTACAGTGACAATGCTGGATCCTTAACCCACTGAGCCATAAGGAAACTCCTCATTGATCCTGCTTTCTTTTATCAGGTAAATCACAATACATTAACTGAATTTTGTTTAACAACATACTTACATTTTAGGATGAGATTTTTGCTAACCTGTCATCATGTCTCACACTCTTTAGGGAGACATTAGTACAAGGGATTCCAAAATGACACTTAGATCAAAATAGGTTCCCCTGATATACTGTGTTTGTAGCATGATCACATGATCTATTGTCTAAACCAAGATGATTTTGAAAATGACAATGATCAGGAAACTTGACAGTCCCAGGCACACAGGGATGTATGGGCATACTAGCTACTTAGCTATTCTAAAATTGAAAAGATTAACCTGAACAGTTTTAGATGAATCAGGCCTTTGTTCTTAGTCCTCAGCACTCCTTAGTGTCACCATTTTTAACCTATTTTATGCAAATAAAAATATGAACATAAAAGCATTCCCACTCTAAGAAAATGTGTATATATTGTATATTTATGTGTGTACATACATGTATACTTTTGTAATCTGTTCTCACATTGGTTATCCCACATAATGGATCAACTTCTCTTTGTCTCTCATTACATGGATTCTCATTTGGTCTCCCCATTACCCAATTTAAAACCTTTTTTTGTCCCCAGAGAAGTAAAAGTCTACCTGACCATAACTTCATTGCCATTAATATTATGATTTCCTTTTTTTTTTTTTTTTTTTTTTTACTGAGCATAATAAAAACCAACAAGATACATGTAGCTGGTGAATAATAAGAATAATGTATCAGTAGATGTCTTAATACTTGGCCAAGATTTCTCCTGTCTGACCTATATTATACTTTTAAAGTGAGTTTAATTAAAGCTAGCTTTGTTGAATATAATTATTATATAATAAAAGCAGTATTAATAGCAAAAGAGCCAGTTTGGAGCTCTAGTGCCATACAAAACTGCTAAGGTTCTTATACTACCAAACCTGTCTTATTTTGAGTACTTGAACATAAGCACAAAGCCACAAGCAAGGGAATGAGAATGAGAATAATAAATTATGGAAATCAGAACTAATTGTACTTTCAGGGGGTTGACAGATTATTCTTCTCAAAGAAGAGAGAAGAGCTGGGGTTTTTGTTAGTGCAATGCTGCAATGAATTACCCATGACCTTATGTAAACTGAAAGCTTGTATTGACCTGTTGAAAAGGGAAAGCTTGTAACCATGACAACAGAGGACAAGTAAAATAGGTTTTTGCTGCAGCTATAAATAAGGCAAAGAAACCCTGGACTTTTCCTCCCTCGATCTGTGATAAAGACAACACAGAAAATAAAAACCACCATTTTTCTGTTTATGGTTTTTCCAGTCATAAAATGCAAGTCATAATTTGGATGAAAACCTCTACAGAGACAGGCTGTGATCTGCAGTATGTGGAGGAAGGGAATTTAGGACATGAGGGTAAAGGAAATGAAGAATTAGAAAGATATAGCTGATTCTAGACAACTCCACTGACTAAATGTTTCATTCTGAGATGCATGGTGCATGTTGCAGTTTAGTGTTATAAATTTCAAACTATCTAAGGTACTTGAGCCAAAAGAAAGGAGAAAATCTTCAAGCTCTTTCAAGTTGTAATGCTATATCTTGCTTTTACTGAGGATAAAAGGGATATTAAATGCAATATAGTTGTAACTATGTCCATTCTTACTATGTTCTAAAATCAGTGATAAATGAATTATGATATACAAGACTTTGAAAGAAGATTCAATACAAGCTGAATGGCCATTATGGCTATTTCTCTTAATTCAGGATTCTTAAATCAGAGTTTTATCAAATAGTTGTCAAAAATTTAACCTCTCTCACCTAACACTTGGTGGCACTACTACTTCATAAGGCAAGTCCCTGCAAATTCTTCCCAAATCGTCTGTGTCACAGCTTTGGAAAGCACCTGATCTGACATTCTACAGTGTAACCCATCAGCTCTCATGTTTCAAATGTTACCTGAGGCATTAATAAATGTTATGTCCCTCCCTCCACAGTACTACTGTGGCAATCGAAAAAAAAAATCTGTTACAAGCACTAATTTTTTATCACACTAGGTTCATAGGGATGAAAAATGAAAGAAAGTGACTTTCATAGATTAGTTACTATGTTGATGATTGTTGAGTCTACCTTATCTAAGGGAAATTTCTGAAGTGACTGAAGTGTTCCTTGGAACACTAAGACAAAAGTTCTGTTGTTTAAGATATAGCCACTAATTACATCATTGAACACTCGAGAGTTAATCAGTGCAATAGTGAAAGGAATTTTCTTTAATTTTTAAAAATTAAATCAACTTAAATTTCAATAAGCCATAAGTGATCAGAATCTACCATATTGAACCACACAGTTTGGACCTTCCTGGGCATGGACTTAAGCTGTAAGCCCAAAAGAGTTGACTAAAGGAGACAGGAAGGGATGCCATATATGGTAAGAAAAGTGATGATAACACCTGCTCTCCAATCATAAAATGAAATGAAATAAACTAGTCTCTAACAGAGTAAAACCAGCCCATTATCTTCTCTATTGTCCCCTAGGAAGGCATAGAGTGTTTTCTTGGCACTAATCTAGAAAGCATGTTTCCCTTCTAAATATTTCTCTTTTTGGTCTATTTTTTTAACCTCCATAATAGTTAAAAGAGCACATATTCAGTGGGAGTCACTTTGAATTGTGTTGCCCTAAAGATGTTTCTTTGGAGCTTCTCATCACTCAACCCCATCCCCAGTGACTTGGACTAAAGGGCAGAATAAGCCTTCCCAAAGGTGTTCTTCTGGAAGACCCCATTGAATCCTGGACAGTTTGAAAAGACAGAGGTCACACAATGAGTTGTAAGAGCGAGAGGGATGATGAAAGATGATGCTTGTCCCTAGACATGAAACCATACTTGGAAAGACAATGAGAATGGTGTCACTAGTATGTCCTAGACCACCCTTAATTCCAGCACTAATTTCTCCCCTTCCTTTCTTGTGTAGCTTATTCAAGTTTTGTTAAATTTGATTTTGTCTCCTTTACTTGGGCTCTCAGAGGAAAGGAGCTGAGTTTTCGTTTCCACTTTTTTGCAACTTCCAGCCCATAACCCTATACATCTATGGTGACTCTTTTTCTATTGTCATAAAAAAAAAAAATCAAGGACTTGGGAGAATTGAGATGTCACAAATGGGAATTCCTCTGTGATAAAAGCAAATTGCCAATAACAACCTCCTAACAGTGACAGTGCAATTATTCCACTGACAGTTATGGAGGTGCAGAAGTCACTGCCAAAATCTTGTAAGAAATCCATTTGGGGTTCTAAATTTGAACAACTGTATTACTGTGATAAGAAATTCTGTGGCATGTCAAGAGTGACTCCATAGGTAACCAGTTATTTTTAAAAAAATATTTCATCTGCAGTTCTATTACATGCATTTACTTTAAAAAAAAAACTTTCTGAAAAGATGTTTTTCACTCATCTGCTTCCTGTTGCCTTCAGCTGGTCAAAATCTGTACTCTAGTCCTACGGACCATATGCCAAGGCTACTCGCCCACTTTATCACATAAAAGTTTTCCTTTTTCTTTTCTGCTTCCCTATAAATAACCATTTCTGTTTATAATCCATTTCTGGTTCAGAATAGGTGCAGAATGATCTTGATGCTTATTTTACATATTTATAATTACTTCTCATTTTCACCAATATTTTCATTGATCGTTTTATATTTTTATTACAACCCCAATCATGTATCTTTAAGAATCACTGAATATCAGAATGTATATAGATTTAGAGATCCATTGAGTAAGCACGTCTTAACCTAGGATCAATTAACCCTCTGAAAATTAAAGAAAAAATTTAATTTGTGTAAACATGTTTATCAGCCAGGCCCTATATGACTGAAACCACACCAGCTACTTGAATGGAGAGAATTAAGGAATCATTAACTAAGTATTAAAGGTAAAAAGAAAATGCTAAGATATCTATTATGGGGGAAACCACTAAAAGAAACAACCATGAGCCCAAGTACTCAGGAAACAAGGGGATACTGGCAAACACTTAGACATTTACGGGAAGGGCCCCCGACAGCAGAAACAAACCTCTCAGGAGGGGTGAATTGATGTTCCTAGATGGAAGGCAAGATGTGGCTGATTCTGCAACTGTTGGCAAAATTGCTGACTGGACTCAGCTGCTACTACAGAAATAACTGCTGTCTCCAGGATGGGGAGATGTAGAAGTGATGCTCATAGGAAGTACAAGCAGACGAAGCCCATGTAAGGCAGACAGGAAGGAACAAGTCTCTTCCTCCTCCAGCCTTACAACCTTCCTCTGATACATTTTACTAGCAAAGCCAAACAGAAAGACAGTTGACAAAGCAGAAATGCAGTGGTCTGAGTTCCAGCTCCTCCATTGGCAAGCAAAGTGTACAGAATAGGGTTGAAGCTGAGAGACAGTGGCTTCATAATTACCGGACTGTATAAGGGGCTACATGGAAAAAACCTATTATTTTTATTAGTTTCTTAAAGGGATATGCAACCTCCTGACAATTAAGGATCATTGAATAAACAGAAAATATGAAATAATCTCACTTTAGCAAACCTGGTGTCCTTTCCACAATTTTACACTGCTTCTTCCATTCCCTGCTTAGTTTTGTTCTCACATCTTAATGCAATTTTTAAAATATCATCAAAACATCATTAAGTGTTAGAATATGGTAACCAAAAAAAAAAACAAAACAAACAGCATACATCCAAAAAACCCTGCTCACAATCTATTTAATATCTATGTTCACAAGATCTACAAATTGCCCAAAATTCAAATCATTATTTTAAGGACAAGAAAGGCTATAACTTGCTTTTTTAATTCAAGTATTATTATTGTGCTCATAAACTAAAGGTACGTTGAACATATGGATTTTTAACAATGATTGACCTATTAGAATGAATTTTAAATTAGTAATTAAACAGTACTCTTTTTCTGACCTGATAACGTCAGGAACAGTTCCTTTGGAATGCTTGTTACTCATGCATATACAGATGCTTGGTTATGTTGGAAATTCATAGGCAGATCAGAGGAAAAGAAAAAGTCAAGAAAAGAGTCAGGGTTAGGACTGTTCAACTGTTCGCATCATGATGACCAATATATCATCATAATGTCCTAGAATGTATGATGACCTTGAAATTGATGTTTAAATGGGTCCCATGTTATGTGACATTCAAATGAAAAAAAAAAATGATAGTGTGGAGTGTTAAACAGACTCTTCAAGGAGTAGAGATGCTTAGGTTAAGTTGAAAATGCTGTTTTATTTTGGAATGAACCATAATTTTAGGAATAAAGGATATGCTGGAGTTCTGAGAATAAGGTTGTCATTCGGAGAAAGCTGGAAAGAGTTAGCAAGTCTACCTGGACATAAATAAATGCATACCTCATAACAGGAGGTCTCTGGTCCCAAAGAAGGAACTGTTAGAAAATCCAATCAGATGTGCTGTCACATGGACCAAAATAATTCAGGGGATATTGAAGCAAAAGACTGCAACTTTTCTTGTACTCAGCTGCCCAGAGCTCCAGATAAGGATTTTGGCACAGCAAGAATAACCTATCCATCACTGGAGAAAAAAAGGGGCTACCAGGACATCACTGAGGTTTATTTGAAAATTAGACTGAGTCTGAGGTGACACTGAACAGAACTGGAAGAGGAAAGGACCTATGGTCATAACCTCAGACTAAAAGACATGAATGTAAAGTGGAGCATCTCGTTAACTGAGTTAAGAGGTAAATATCCCAGTGATTAGAATGAGAGTGTTGCTGAGTTGTGCCACATTAAGTAAACTTCTCTGATAACATTTCTTTACCACACAGGCAAAGTAATTCCACTTGGACATATTTTCATCTATTATGTCTGAACCTTAAATGTTTTTCATTTTATAGATACAGTGCCTATTTTGTTTGCCATGGCAGTTTCATTTATGAGATTACAAAAAGCCCCAGGGCAGGGCATATGCTTCCTTTATCTTGGAATCCTCATTACCTGGCACCAATCCTGGCCTGCAGCAGGCATCCATACAGTTGAGTGAATTTGGTGAATTTCAATCTGTTTTTAAAACAGAATCAGTTGAATCAAACAAATGGAAATGTCTACTTATCTCAATGATTTCTGGTCACTCTTAGACAACAGACATAATGCATGAAATGCTGTATTTCAAGGTTTGAAAGGATCTGTAAAATCATCTATTTTATCAGCCTTTGAAATTCTGAATCCTCTTTCTTCATATATATAATTTATATGCAATATACATATTAGCATACATTTTACACACATGAATATGTGTATTTAAATTTGCTTTTTGAAAACAAATGAACAAAAAGAACATGACAAAGCATTGTAAATCAAGTATGATGGAAATAAGTGAAATGTTAAAAAATAGAAAATTGACAGAACACAGTAAACCAGCTATAATGGAAAAAAATAAAAATCATTATATATAAAAAAAATAAATTTTCTTTTTGAGTTATTTTTTTCCTGAAGTTTCAATAATTTGTTTTATTCATTTGTTTAATACAGAAGCCCTGTTCAACTTCATTTTTAAGAAGTCATGAAAAGTGAAAAGAAGCATTAGCATTTTTAGGCTTTAGGAAAATATCGTAAACATTTAATTGTTTTTAGATAAAGACAACAATTCATACAGAGTATCAGATCCTCAACCATGTGTATTAGGAAACTTGTTATACTCTATCCATTTGTAAATGCTATTGACCACAATGTTACTGAGGATCCAATAAATGGATGAGTGAGAGAATAATATATTAATACAAATGATATTTTAAAAGTAAAATGCCAAACATATTGAGAACAACAATAAAAATTTATGTACATTGTGGTAACAAGTTTGGTATTTATTTAATTTTAATTATTTTTATTTTAAAAAGAAAAATTGGAAATTTAAACTGCAAATTGATGAGGTTTTTTTGAAAATGCTTTCTTCAACAATTCACATCATGTCATTGCCTGTACAATACATATTCATTCATTCATGAAATACTTATTTGACCATCTACCAAATTATTTGTTAGGCTCTAAGAATAGAGTGTTAAGTAAACACTAGAGAGGTTCCTGCACTCAATGAGCATACATTTTAATGTGGAAAACAAACAATAAATGTTAACTTCATATGAATTAAGCTTCATGCGAATTAAGTTCTGGAAATTATAGGCTCCATAAAGGAAATAAATAGGTTCTATAACACTGGACAAGGGCTTGTATGAGTCTAAACCCAGGGATCAGCAAAAAAAATTGAGGTAGGAGAGAATTTGGGACTATTTGGAAAGCCTGGGTGTGACTGAAGCTTAGTGTGAAACACAGGAGATGCTATAAGGTAAAGGTTAAGAGAAATTGAACACAGATTGGTAGGCATTAAAATTGGCTTTGAATTTTATTCTAACAGGAAACTAATGGAAACTTTTAAGAAGAAAAAAGGTATGATCTGAAGGATGTGTCAAAGTATGACAGAGACATTTTGTGAAGAAGAGATTATAGGAGGATTGGGATGGATCTAAAGAGGCTACATAGACAGCTATTTCAGACATTCAAGTGAAAAATAATTAGGCTTTCAATGATGTTCTGGCAGTGAAGAAGTGATTAGTGGAATTAAGATATATTTTGGAAGTAAAACTAAGAAATGGTTAATTCAGTATAATTAAAAAAAAAATGAGGAATCAAGGATAATTCCTGAATGTTAACTTTAGCATCTGGGTAAGATGGTGAATGTGATCTTGGTGAAATAAAACGGAAGCATAATATAAGAAGTTGCACATAAAAGACAGAAGTGACAAAGTCTAGGAGGATACACACATTTAAGACTTTTTAGTATGTAGAAGAGTGGACAAGAAGACCTAAATCCAGTGCTAGCAACTCCAACATTTAGAAGTCAAGTAGTACAAGATGATCTGTAATGGTAATTTGAGAAGAGAGATCATTGAATTAATAGTTATAACAAGGATCCACAGTGTTAACAAATCTAGAGTGGTAGAATGTTTTCAGAAAAAAAATAAAGGTTGAGATGAGGATGAGAGGTTACATCATATTAGGAATTAGAACCACTGAGGTCAAAGGATATTTTGATATGAAAATGAGAAGAGAGGGTGGACATTATGGGTTGAAAAGTGGAAGAGAAATTTAAAAAAGCAGAATGTGTGTAAAACATTTTCCTGAGAATATTTTCAATGTACATAAAGTGAAATTGTACAGGAGTTGGGGAGGAGTGTGGGGTGACAAAAGAAATAACAACTCATTGCCCAGCATAAATTTCTCTAGTGATTACATTTCCATAAATTCACATTTTACCTCCAAGCTGTATTTTCCAATATTTCCTCACTCTGTTCTCTATAGGGCCCCAAATACTGGGTCAGACATTTTTCTGCCTCTGTGCCCACATTAATTATCTAGTTTCATTTCTTGTTCTCTATCTTAAAACACTCTCCCGCCTATTTGCCTGTCCTGCAAAACTCAACTCTCATATCCTGTTCACCATTGAATGCTTCCCAGTGATTCCACCTAGCAAGGAATGTCTTAAAGTCCTGACCACTTCCTTCATGTTCATCCTAGGGGTTAAATACAAAGAGAATTGTGGCCATGTTTCCAGGAATATCCAAATCCTACAATGCCAGAAACAGAGAGAGAAAAAAAACATACCGAAAGAGAGAGAAAACCAGCTTTACATGGGTAATCCGAACTTGTTTTACTACCCAGAGGAAGAAGAACATAGAAAGAGAGACACCACTTTTTAAGTATCTTTGTGTCATGGGGAGAGCGGAAAATGTGAGATGTCATTACAGAAAAGTAAAAAAATAAAATAAAAAAGAATAGCATCCATGTCCTTTGGAGCACAGAAGTGGATTATTTCAACTTGTTACCTCTTTAAAATCCATTTTCTCTTCTCTAACCAATAATATCCACAAGACCTTCTATCTTAAAGAACAGTCAAGCTATGTAGCCATTCCTAACTGCAAAGCGGCTGGAAATATAGTCTCATGGGGCTAAGAAGAAAGGGTATGTGTGAGCTATTTATGAGAACTAGACAAATCTACTTCACTCCACACATCTCATCCATGCTTCTGTGATTGCCACCCAAATGTGCAACTTTATAGCACAGCTACTCTAGAAGCGACCTTGCCATAATTAAATGAATTTTCAACCACTGTTACAGAACAAGTTACACTGAGCTCCCATTGTGGCTCAGGGGTAATGAATCTGACTAGTATCCATGAGGACATGGGTTTGATCCCTGGCCTTCCTCAGTGGGTAAAGGACTGACATTGCTGTGAGCTGCAGTGTAGGTTGCAAATGTAGCTCAGATCCTGCTTTGCTGTGGTTGTGGTGTAGGTAGGCAGCTGCAGCTCAGATTCGACCTCTTGCCTGGGAACTTCCATATGCTACAGGTGTGGCCCTAAAAAAAAAAGGAAGAAGAAGAAGTACTAGTTACATTCATTATTCATTCACCTCTAATTGCAGATTTCACATTCTTAATTCTTCAGTTGCTTCCCTCAGGGAAACCTCTCCATTCATCCATCATCACTCTCAGTGTTATCTTCTTTCAATAGTGTATACTCCTAAGTCAAAGCCAGTCTTCCACTCTTTTTGGGACAGATGGATTAGAAGCTCAGAATCTGAAGTCAGATGGCCCAATTTTGAATCCTGGCACCAATACTTACTAGGTATGTGACCTTAGGAAAGTCATTCAATGTCTAAGTGCTGCAAGTTCTTCACTTGTTAAATAGGGACAATCATAGCTTCTATCTTGTTGGGTGATTATGATCATTAAATCAGAAAATAAATGTAAATATTAACTATTATTTGTAAAGGTCCTTATATCTTTGAGCCCATCTTATTTCCACCACTTTTTTTGTGCTAACAGAAAACTGACTTTCACTATATGAATCTGAGTTGTTTGGTTTGTTTTCTTTCATAGCTTTTAATGCCACAGGGACAGAAAATGTGGAAAATGTTCTCCTTGTTCTCAGTTGCCTCCTCTAAGCAATTTCTTCCTCTTTTCCTCCTCTGGGGCAAGAACAGCAACAAAAAATCTGGCCTCTTTGAGCCACATGCTTACAAGTATACTAACCTTCTTCCTTAATCCTGCTATATACCAAGATCCTTGCCACCTCTTTATATTAAAGACTCTAACTCCTGACTTCTACTGTTTCTTGGTGTGTCCAAAACGCATGTGGGTGTGTTTTTACCATGTATCATCTTTTCTCCATCCTATAACTCTGGAGGTCAAGTAACTTTTGCTTCCACTCAATTCCAGGTTCTACTTCTATAATTATAATTTACATACTTCTATCTTATAATTACATACTTTTATCACCAAATTATAATTTACATACTTTTATCACCAAAAACATCTTAATTTGAACTATCCAATTCCTTTACTGTCATCTCATATCTTTCTAACTTGCTTATTCTTATATCCACATATCAACAATGTTTTCATCTCATCAAAATACCAAACCCGTTGATTATATCAATTCCTTACCTCCTTCTTGTTCTTTTACATTCCAGTAAAAATTTAAACCTGGATCAAACCAAACATCATCCTTTTCCTTTACTGAACAAGAGCATCTGAACATTCCTAAAGAAAATCTTATAACTAACTGAGCAGTTTCACTTTAAATGCTTGATCAAAAACATCAAAAGTGTTTCAACAGTTCTTAGAAATGCCTTGTTGTTTCTTAAATACTCTCTCCTTATTCTCCTTAAAAACCCTTCATTTACGCTATCACCACCTCAACACACATATTTGGTTAACAACTTTGTTTCTAGTACCTCCAATTACAACAGTGTGCATCTATTCTGTAAAGCTTGGTCAGTAATTCCTTTCAGACTCTGTGTCCCATCTTTTAAAACTTTCTCAAGTATTTCACTTTCTTGCAGATATTTCCCTCTCTCTCTCTCTTTCTCCCTCTGTCTCTCTGCCATTCAATCGAACCTGAGCCACAGCAGTGAAAACACAAGATGCTTAGCCTACTAGGCCACCAGGGAACTCCAGTTCTCTCTTTTAGGACCTACATCACTAATACCTTTCTTTTCTGGATTATTCATATTGGAACCAAATGTGCTCTATGGGGTCTTCTTCTAAGAATACCTTCTCATAACAACATACCTTCCTTTCAGCTTCTTTTGCATCTCTTAGCTAGTCTGAATAAAGGAGTTGTCTATACACAAAATGTCCAATTTCTCACTCCCCATTCACTCTGAAATATATCTACCACACAAATTATTAGAGTAAAAAAATCCAGGATAGTGAATCAAGATCTCTAGGCATCTCCATGATCTACATGTTTTACATACAGGGGAATTTTTGTTGGTCTTGTTTTTACTTCCCTTTACTTCTCAGTAACTTTCGATACCATTGATCATTTTTTGGAATCTTCCCTTTTGGCTTTGATGATGCCATATTTTTAGTTTTCCTTCTACTTCACTGTCTCTTTCTTAGTGTATTTTACTTGCTTTTCATTATTGGCCCAACATCTGAACTTGGAGTTCCTCAGCAGTTAGTCTTATGCTTTCTTACAACTTCTCTCACATGCTCTCTTCTATGACCCTGATCATTCATATGACATAAGCTATCATTTATATCTTTATGACTCAAATTTAATGTCCCCAACCTAGACATTTCATTCAAATTCAAATATATGTCCCTCCCCTATTGTCATTTCTACCAAACCATCTTACAGACACTTCAGTCCCATCATATCCAAAACAAAGCCCTGATTTCCCCCTTAAATCCTAGGAATATATCACTTTTTACTACCTGGTTTACATGCTATCACCATCCAGGAAGCTACTCAACCCAGAAGCCTTAGAATCATCTTATTCCTCCATTTCTCTATTCCAATATCTCTTCTAATAGCCTTACTTTTCTGGCTGTATCTGCAGCAAGCGGAAGTTTCAGCACCAGGGATTGAAACTGAACCACAGCAATGACAACACCAGATCTTTAACCCACTGAACCACCAAGTAACTCCTCTAATAGCCCTATTAATTAAACAATTGTTTAATTGTATTTCTCTGCAAAATATCTGGAATCTCCACTTTTTCATGGCTCAACTGTCATCTTCCCAGCTTAAAACCCCACCTCTTCTCAGCCCTGCAATTGCTTCCTTATTAATGTGCATGGTTCCACTCTCCCCATAAATCCCTTTTCCTCTCAATATCAAAGTGATGTTTTGAACATATGTAAGATATTACCATTCTAATATTTTTAAAAGCCTTCTTTAACTTAGTCCTCTTGGATAAAATTAAAATTGTTTTAAAAGACTTCTCTTAAACTGGGTCCAGCTTATATCTCCATCTATCTGGTAATATTATCTATCCAGCTCACTTTACTCCTGAAGTGCTGGCTTTTTTATCAGCTTTATAGTGGGGATTAATTATTTCCAGCTCAAGATCTCTGTTTAAATTTCCCAATCCTTTCTTTTCCCTCAGGTCTCAGTTTAGATGTCACTTGTTTAGAGGAAACAAGGCAAATGAATTGTCATATGTTGCTAAATGTCCATGCGACGGTCCAGCTGGAATGATCAGTGACCTGGATGGGAAATAGATCACTTAGCTAAAATTGTTCTGGTTGTGTCATATTCATCAATGCTATGCCTTAAGACTAAATACACCAACTATGCCTCCTTCTACAAACTACATAAAATCTCTATTTGGCATCTCTTTGGTAAAACAACAATTTGAAATCCGTTGCTAACGTGAGTACTGGCAGAATTCAGCTGTAAGGCAGTTCTAGGTCAAATAATATATTAATAATCTGCATCACCTGAATGATTACCTTTTAACAAAATACATAGTATTTGTATAACTTTTGAAATAGATTTCAGAATATGCTGATATTTTTTAAAAAAATTGGTATGTCAGTAAAAGAATAGAAGAAAAATATTTGGCCTATAAATTTCTGCCAGATCATGGCAGATAAAGTCTGCCACAATATCTGGTTCATACATAATCAAGGACAAGGAACCACCTTCTTTCATATGCAGTAACTCAAAAGCCATTATTTGGGAAGTAAATACTGTATCTTTTCCACAGGATTTCAAATCTGAGGAGATGTTTACAAGGTGAGAGAATATCCTTGTCAGTATAAAGCATCATTTCACCATACTGGATTAAGAGAAAAGAAGGGGAAAAAAAGGGAAGGAAGGAAGGGAAGGGAGGGGGGAAGGGAGGGAGGAAGGAAGGGAAGGAAAAAAAGGAGAAACCAGAGTCAGAAGGGAGGTTTATTTGAATGAGGGTTCTTTCCATCTTTTAATTTCTGATGGTTAATCTCAAAAGGCAGTGGTACACAATACAAGTAATGAATGCTGTTGCTTTAAGCATTTAACTCAGTGGTAAAGGAATAGAACAGGAGAAAGTGATTCAGTAATTTTGACATTGCTACTCAAAGCATGCCAATAACAAGGCATTGCATGGGAAGGGATGGGGGTGGGAGAAGCTGATGATGTAATAGAAACACCAGACGAGTTGTCATTCCAGTGTTCCTGGCAAGAGATACTGAGTCAATTTAACTAGAATATTTAACTGAAACTGTTCAGAATAAACAGAAGTATAAGAACATGACAAAGTTTTATTACCTTCTGCCTGAATTGAACAGAAATGATAAGAGGCTGGATAGGAAAAAAAATGTAATTATTAAAGTGATCACCAAAGTACCAAAAAGTTCTAAATAAACATACTATCATCAATTTCTACCTACTAACCTCTCTTTATCCTTTAGTTAGCTCCTGTAGCAGCCTATATTTTGTTATTTCAGAAATATAACATAAGGTGTTTACCAAAGTGATAGCATGGCGTATAAAATTTCATTAAAGCCAAATAATTTAGATAACAAAAGTAGTGCACCAAAAGGGGTCTGGGAGAGTCAAAGGAACAGCTGGATAAAAGAGAAACAACAGCTCAATAAAAAATGAATTCAGCAGGAAATATTGTTTACAATTTTAATGTGAAATAGGGCCATATAGATAAACTAGAAATCAGAATGAAGACATTTTGCTACTATTTCATAATGAGCAATGATAACAGCTGCTGTTTATAACATATTTGATTCTATTAAAATCAATTTTCATTACCTCCGACATTTACTTTAGCCTTTGGCCGTGGCAGCATCGTGCACGTCGACACATTGGGTATCGTTTTATTCCTTCTGTGATTTAGTATCATCAAACATTTGAGTGTTAGATATTATTCGGATAATCATTAAGAATATTTCAATTAATTGTAAATGGATTTGGAATGGGGAAGTGCTTCACTAACATAGCTTCCTAAAACGGCATCTGTAATAAATAACAATTTCCTCTGAATTGCAACCAATTACATGAGATTCTAGTGTGTACCAAATATTAAAATGTTCAAATGAAGGAAAAAAAAAACTAGCAAGATATTAATTCTATAGCAAAATTGGTATCTTTTTTCATGTTTTACTGAATATTCCATTGAACAGTTAATTTTTAAAAACAGTGGGCCTGTAGTATAGCCACTCAGATCCGGTCTCCCTCTGGTTACCAAGGAAACCATTCTGTGGACATTCATATAAATAAACTGTAGACAGCCAGAGGAGACACCATAAATATAGGAACAGGCTCACTTGATTTTTTATCTCTATGAGAAAAAGTCTCCCTATGTCCATATAGGCATTAAAAAATACAAAAACTTGAGAGTAATACCTTGTATATAACAGACATAAGTACAAGGGTAATACTGCCTTTACTCAGGATGTGAAAGTTAAGATGGTAAGGTTGCTACAATTGCCAGTGTTTTCCAAGTTAGAGAGATGAGCACCAGGAAAGCTTATGTTCATTGAGATTATAATGAAATTTTAATCTTACACATTCCCTCAAACAAGTAGGTATCTTTTTTCAATTGAAAAGCTTTGCAATATTATCATACAAAGATCAGGAATATTGTGAAGTTGTATCTTCAAAATCTTGCCAGAACTGACTGTAAGTAGGATCTCAGGCTTTGTTAGATCCACAGGTATTTCTGAGTTCTGAAAATTATCAGACATCAACATACAACTCAAACAAAACAAAACAAAAGTGAAATAAAAACCCTGCTTTCTAGGCTTTATAATACCAACTCTATGAAGTGGCATTTTAGTCCTCTATTCAATGATTTCTTGGCACTAGGTAAGGACCTTAGACTATTTAGTCAATCAGTGGAATGGGTTCTTTTGATTTGGTGGGCTTGCCAAAATTCCCCCTTTCCTTGTGAATATGGTCCTGTCTTCCTTTGCAGCTCTTGCTTCCATATCCTCCAGCATCAGCAGGGCTGACTAGTCCCAGTCATTGGTGTGTAGGTATGATCCTCAATTCAGTCTGATTCTCTGTCAGAGAAACACAATTAGAAGTTGGTTGGAACCAAGTTCTTGCTGCCAAATTTCTTGATATTGCCTTATTATCTGTCCCAGCCAAGGTGTGGCTTTTCAGCATTTCCTTTAATTTGATCAGCTCCTCACCATCCTTCCAATATATTCAGCTTGTTTCTTAAATTCACTAGAGTACGTTTCACTTGAGTTGAGTCAAAGAACCCCAAAAGATAAGCTAATATTCTATTAAAGCAAAAAATAATTTGTTATAATGGAGGTCTCACTGTGGCACAGAGGGCTAAGGATCCAGCATTGCCATAGTTGTGGTACAGGTTGTAGCCGTGGCTCAGATTTCATCTCTGGCCTGGAAATTTCCATATTGCCATAGGTGTGGGGGAAAAAAGTTATAATAACAGTTTCATTATGATGTGCTTATGTTTATTCTGGTTTCTCAATAATAATCAATGTAAAAAACCCTATACTCACTAAACTGTCCTGAATGACTTCATTCTACATCAATGCATCATTTATATTGACCATCTTATGTAGAACTAAATAGAATCCTTCATTTAAATTTTAAAGGCTAAACTCTAGTTCCAGAAATCTAGCTTTAGAATAAAAACTATACATAGCGTTTCTCACAATAAATGTGCTTTTTTACATTAAAAAGTAAAATTCTATTCATCATGAATAGTGAACAGAACGATAAGCATAGTACAAACTTCAATGTGAGGCTCAGGTAGATTTCTGTGAATGGAAACAATATCTACATTTAAAAACATTTAGACAGAGCCTCCTTGCCTGCCCACTTGCATCTCTCACTAGCATCCTATCCTGATAAATCTATTTCTTGCAAAAATATATAAATCTAAGAAGAGAAAAGGCAAATTTGTGAGTTATATAGTAAATATATGATGCATTCAGAGAGAATTTAAAATAAGGTGATGCTTACTTCCATTAAATCCCCTTATAATTGTAACCAAAAAAAAGTGTTGACATGTTATAAATATGACCTATGCCCTTTTTCACTCATTCATCAAGTATTTATTGTCTTATGGGCCAGGTGTTCATTGGTGCTGAAGATAGAAGAATTAATGAAATGAACAAAAGTCCCTGCCCTCATGAAGATTATATTCTAATTAGAAATACAAACACTAACATTGTATGGAAAATAATTGTCGGTTTGACTATGATAAACACTAAAGGGGCAAGCGCAAGAAAGACGCATGTCACAGAGGGAATAAGGAAGGGGCCCCATTGAAAGGGATTGATGGTTAGAAATCTGAACCAGGGAAGGGAGAGAGCCATGGGGATATTTAATGGAAGAATGAAAAGCATGTATTTCATCACCCTGTTTTGTCAAAATCTTTTTCTAGTGCTTATCATCCTAGGCATTTAAAAGAACACTTGTGAGATAAATCCTGAGATAAAAGAGCAAGTCCAAAGGCCCTGACATCATAAAGAGCTTGATGTTTTTGAGGGAGAATAATGTCCAGGTGGGAACTTAGTGAAGGTGGCATTTGAATGAAGGAGGGAGGGTAGAGTGATGTTAAGTTGGAAAGTTCCAGTTAGCAATGGGCTTTGCTGGAATACTGTATTGTATTCTAGATGAGAAATCATGAACACATCTTTAAAGCAGAAAAGCAATATAATCTAATATTTTCAAAAAAAACTTTAGTCTTTTGGATACTGGAAATGAATGAGTAGATGAAAAAGCAGCACAACCAATTAGAAACTCTCCTAATTTAAGCCAGATTTTCTCAAACTCATGTTGGAAATGTAGTTTTGAGGAAAATCAGTGATGTAAATTTCTTTTCTGAGCAATGGTTGATCTTAATTCAGCTTAAATGTGACAGAGGGAACTTTCACTATGACATCTGAAAGTCCCCAGTCCAAGACCAAACTGTAATCTATCAAGAGAGAATGCACTTTAAAAAAAGAGAGAGAGAGAGAGAATGCACTTTCCTCAATCCCATAGCATTTAAGTGTGTGCATTCACTTTTTAAATTCACTATTTACCTCCCTTCACCATAATGCAGGTGCCAGAAGGTGGGAAGTGATCTATCATATTCATTTTTTTAGTTAATAGATTTTACTTTTCAGAGCAGTTTTAGGTTTACAGAAAAATTGAGAACAACAGAAAAGTCTCCTATATCCTTCTGCACACATCTTGCATTAGTGTAAGACATCCTGAATTTGTGTAGTACAATATTGAATCATCATTATTAACCAAAGTTCAGAGTTTACATTAAGAATCATTCTTTGTGTTGTACATTCTATGAGTTTTGACGTATGTAGAATGACATGTTTCCACCATCTCTATATAAAGCAGAATCATTATATTATACTGTTTTCTACCTATTCATCTCTCTTCCTCCTCCAGGATCCTTAGCAACAACTAATCTTTTTACAGCCTTCAAAGTTTTGCCTTTTCCAGAATTTCACAGCTGAAATCATACAGTATGTAGCTTTTTCATATCAGCTCTTTCACTTACCAATATGCACTTCTTTCCTCATGTCTTTTCATAACTTGATAGCTTATTTATTTTTTTATCACTGAAACATACTGCACTGAATAGATGTGCCACAGTTTGATTATCCCTTCATCTATTAAAGGATATCTTAGTTGCTTCCAAGTTTTGGTAATTGTGGATAAAGCTGCTATGCAGATTTGCGTGCTTTTTGTGTGTGTGAACATAAGTTTTCAACTTAACTTGGGTAAATACCAAGGACTGAAATCACTGGATATATGATAAGTGTATATTTAGTTTTGCAATAAACTATAAAATGTCTTCCAATGTTCCTTTGCATTCTTACCAACACTGCATGACTGTACCTACTGCCCCACATCCTTGCCAGTTTTGGTGTTATCCTGTTTTTTATTTTAGTTATTCTAATGGGAGCAATGATATCTTTATTTACATATTTGTTTTTAAATCCCCAGCATTTAGAATATTGACTGACATAGAAAGATGTAGTGTGTGTATGTATGTGTAAGAGAGAAATACATATATATTTATAATTTATACTATATAACATTAATATTTAATTATATAATATATAAATATATATTAATATTATATATTATATATACATATTATAAATGTATATAGAGAGATATGTGTACCAGAGAGAGAGAGAATGAGAAGAAGAATCAATCTAAAAACTAGCAGAATCAATGAGAAAATCCATATGTTTTACACAAATTAATAGATTTAGAATAAGCAGCAGGGTACAGTAATTCATATTACCAAGGATGTGGACACAAACTACATTATTGTATTGAGGAGAATAAAATCACATTCGAATACATTGACAAACATATAGTTTTTAGATAGGACAACTAATCATTTTAAGGAATTCTCCAAATAGATTTAAAAGGAAACTTGAAGTCCCCCAAAGAGTTTTTTTATATTGACTTATTAGAATCAACCAGAAGAATATATCAGAGAAAAAATACCTTAATGAATATTGCAAACCAGTTCCTTCGTATCAAGCAACAGCGCCTTCCTTGCAGGGGAAGTATCTTAATCTCATCTCTGATTACTTTTTCCTCCAAGTCTTGAATGATATTCTCAGCTGCCTCTTCCACACTATCTAAATACAATCTCACTTTCTATTCATGTTTGAAGCATCTTGTTGGCATGAAAATTATTTTGCCCCTAATATCCTTCTATTAAAGTTAAAATTATTCAGTTCCATTAAGTTCTATTTTTATTTTTTTTAAAAAGTTCTCTTTCATAAGTAACACTCCTAATATAAGAGACTTGACTGATCACTTACACCTATGGATGAGTTTCTCCCCTGGTGGAAGAGAATAGAAACTCACTAGCAAAGAGAGACCACTTTGAACCTCCATTGTGACAGGTACAAAGCTAAATGTTTTGCCTCCATTATCTGATTTAACCTTCACAATAATCCATTATCTCTGTTAATCTCTGTAATAATACTAGGTTTTAATACCTCTATTTTACATATAGGATCCATGCTCTTCGAGTTTGAGTTGCATAGACGTACACACACTATAAATTATTACAGTTAAAATTTGACATCAGGTCTGTGACAAATACTGAGCTTTTTTAGGAAAACAGTCCATTAAGAGATGCAATGAAATACATAGAAAAGCATTTGGATATGAGCCTTATTCTAGTGAAGTTCCCCAATGTTCACCATATATGGCCTGTTTTGTTAATCAAGGACAGAAAATCCATTTGTAGAAATCATCTATCAAGAAGTTATATATAAGGATCATTTGCCTTCCAGGGATCCTTTCATACAATTCCAGCAAGAGGAAGATGTCATACTGCCAAAGTCTTGACTGAGCTGGGCAAACCCAAGAGCAGCTGCTTCTATTTTCTTGTTTCACATCTGTGTCTAATAATCCATGCTTGGCTTTGATGTAGGCCTTGGCAAGTTAACATTGCTCCAAATCCAGGTTTTAACCCAAGAATCAAGTTTCAGGCTTTGTATTTTTAAGAACTTAACTCATTTTCTCCTCTTAACCCCCCTCCCTTTAATGCAACTACTTATGACTCAGCACATCCTTAGTCCCAAAATATATCATTTGTTCAGGTAATTCATATGCCTTCTATCCTGCATTTGTTACATTTGCTACTGAACATTACAAGATACTTTTTTTATATGTTCTTATAACAAGGTATCCTGTTAGAGCCATCCTAATAGATAACATTTCATGATTATGTTCTTTTATCAAAATTACCCTCATTTAAACTTTATACCATCTATAAATGGGATATCATCTCATTCATGTTTTTACTCAGAGAACTTTTATTGACAGCCTAGAATTTTCCAGACACTATAAGGCACTAGAGATACAAAGGTAAATTGATCTCATTCCTAAATCTATGTCATGGGGAAGAAGAAAATAAAAATTAATAATAATGACCATAATCATGAGTTAAAATAATAACCATCGGTCCCTGGATATACTCTGTCTCAGATATGTGGTAGAGGCTAGAATTTCAACCTTAATTTTCCAGAATCCAGAGGTGGTTCCTCACTTCCTCTAAGTTTTGTTTATCCCTCAGTAAACAGTGAGAAAGTGAAAATCACCAGTGCATAGGACACCTGGGAAGGGGCTATCAAGAGAGAGACATGGAGGAGTTCCTGCTGTGGTTCAGCAGTAACAAATCCAACTGGTATCCAGGAGTATGCGGGTTTGATCCCTAGCCTTGCTCAGTGGGTTAACAATGGGATTTGCTGCAAGCCGTGGTGTAGGTTGCAGATGCCACTGGTATCCTGTGTTGCTGTGGATGTGGCCTAGGCCAGCAGCTGCAGCTCCAATTTGAACCCTAGCCTGGGAGGGAACTTCCATATGCCACATAAGCAGCTATAAAAAGCAAAAAAAAAAAAAAGAGAGAGAGAGAGAGAGACATTGAGAGATGGAGGCCTTTATATGCATATATACATATTTTAGATCTCTTTTTCTAAATGATTTCTTCACATATATTTTAATCTATCTTAATTATATTTTTACTGTACTTTTTATTTTATTGTACTTTTTATTTTATTGACTTTTTTATTTTTATTGTACACTTTTCTAACAGAAAATATACATTACAAAAGTACTGTAAAATATGGACTAAAACAAGGTCTTTAAAATGCCACTGCAAATCTCTCTATTGTTGCTATTTAGAAATTATTTTCTTTAATTACAATTATTGAATATTATCCCAACTGTACAAGATTTTATTTATTTTCTAGTTCTATATATTACTTTTTAAGCTATATATAGATATATATGTATATGTATATATATATGATATGTGTATGTGTATGTCTATATGTGTGTGTGTGTATGTACATACATATATCTTATACATAAGAAAACGTGCCACATCATTTGCATTCAACCCTGATAGTCCCCTGGTCTATTGGTCTCATAAAAGAAAATTTGAGCTCTCGTGATGATTACCTTCTTATTTTACTTCCGTACATACATCTCCTCGTCTTTAATGCCTAGAACTCAAACTCTATAAGATTTTTTGTGTTTGATTCAATGCTGCAATCTTATATTGAGGAGAGTGTCTGGCACAAGATAGGTACCCACCTAATAGCTGTTGAAATAAATCAAGCAATGCTTGTCTGCGTTAAATTCATTCCAGAGCAAGAATAGTAGCTGAACTACATACTTCCCAGTTCCTTTAGAAAACTAGAATTATTTTTGCTCCATAAGACTCAGATTCAAAAAAATCAGAGATAGTCCCAGACTTGAATTGCAGATGATATAAAAGCATAGTAGGCAGTACGATCTCTGGTGAGGAAGACTATAGGCTAATGGATAAGCTAAGGTGACCCAGAAGAACTTCCTCCTTGCCCTGAGAGCCCAATCCTAGTAGGAACAATGGATGCCATTCTTCCCTAATTTATCCCAGTAGGCAGATCAAATTTGGAGTCCTAGCCTCTAAACATTTTAAGCAAAGCTCTTTATTTGGGTGAAGTGAAAAAGAAAGTGGTAGAAACGACCCTTCCCCCCAATAAAATTTTTCCTGAGTTTTCAATTCGGGTTACCAAGATGTCCAGTCACTTTGTGGCTGATACTGGAATACATGTCATAGCTTCTCTTAGATCTTGCTTCATTTACTTTTTAAGGAAAGTCAGGAGTCAATTTGTCTTAAGAGATCATCTGAATAAGGAAGACACGCATTCAGACACTCCAAGGGCTCAAACTTTATACTGCATCATCCGAAGTAGAGGTTTATTTCTCACTGGCCGATTGCTCTAAAAGGTCTACCACAAAGTGAGTTTAGTAAAACTGACGCTAATATATTTTGCAAGTAATATTGTGGACAAAACAAGACTTATGTTCCTAAGAGAGTACTTAGAGAAATATTTTCTTTTTAGCTTATTTCTAATGGATGATAACCTCATAAAGAAATCTTTACATATTTGTTCACTTGCAAGTATCCTTCTAAATTGCAAAATCTTTAATAGCACCAATAGTGGTTGGAATTCATGTTTATCTTTGTAACGAAGGATACAGTTAATCTTGGAGAGCAGAACAAATTAGGTTCTCGTGAGATCCCTTCAAGGCTTCCAGGCTTTAGTTCAAAGTAACCAATATCTAAACTCCCTTTTAAAATCTGAAAATCCTTTTCCTTCGAAAAGAAGACGAAGGAGAATATGAACTGAAGACTTCTTCCTCTGTCTCAAGCAGCATGCCATAGTATTAGTTTGGAATGTCTATGTTAAAATTCCTAAAAATACTTTTTTTATAGAAGTCTTTAAAATAATTTTTAATCCCAAGTAATTTTCAAAATGTCAGGTCATTATAAAATTTAGTGTTCCTAAAACACTTTTGTAGATGCATTCCACAATATTATTTTTTTCTTGGCTTGGAGTCCAACTTTCTATATTATAGATGGAAGCATCTGACTATAAACTAGTTTATCTCAGGTCCTGGAAGATTTCTGGACATTTATCTCCATCTCAGTGAATTTTTACCCCTTATTTTTCACCTTACACTATAAAGATACTTCCCGTCGTGGCACAGTGGTTTATGAATCCGACTAGGAACCATGAGATTGCGGGTTCGATCCCTGGCCTTGCTCAGTGGGTTAAGGATCCAGCATTGCCGTGAGCTGTGGTATAATTTGCAGACGCGGCTTAGATCCCACGTTGCTATGGCTCTGACATAGGCTGGTGGCTACAGCTCTGATTCAGCCCCTAGCCTGGAAGCCTCCATATGTCACAAGAGTGGCCCTAGAAAATGCAAAAAGACCAAAAAAAAAAAAAGATACATTCTAACCCCTTCCAGGAAATGAATACTGACAGTCTACCCTAGGCTCTCACATTATAAATATTATTAGTCAATATCTTGTTTGAAATTTTTATACTATGCAAAAAAGCATCATTTGTAAAAGATAAGTTAATGAAGTCAGAGAAATAATCTAATTATTATTTTAAATTATATAACCAAAACAGCTGTTTGAAATGTATTATAAAACTTTATGATCACTTAATTATTATTTTTAAGCACACCTAGGTCTCTTTTCATGGTTACAAGTATAGTTGTGTAAATAATAGTACAAACCCAGAGGTTCACAGTTGAGAGTTAGCTTCAATGTAGTTTTTTTCTTTTTTTTAGTATTTTATATATATACATATATATATATTTAATTGTTATTTCCTCAATACAATTTTTTTCCTACTGTACAGTATGGTAACCCAGTTACACATACATGTACAGATTCTAATTTCTCACATTATCATGCTCCATCATAAGTGACTAGACATAGTTCCCAGTGCTACACAGCAGGATCTCATTGCTAATCCATTCCAAAGGCAATAGTTTGCATCTATTAACCCCAAGCTCCCAATCCACCACACTCTCTCCCCCTCCCCCTAGGCAACCAAAAGTCTGTTCTTCAAGTACATGATTTTTGTGTGTGTGGAAAGGTTCATTTTTGTCATATATTAGATTCCAGATGTAGGTGATATCATATCATATTTGTCTTTCTCTTTCTGACTTACTACATTCAGTATGAGAGTCTCTAGTTCCACTCATGTTTCTGCAAATGGCATTATTTCATTCTTTTTTATCACTGAGAAGTATTCCATTGTATATATATATACACCATATCTTCCTAATCCAATCATAAGTCGATGGACATTTGGGTTGTTTCCATGTCTTGGCTATTGTGAATAGTGCTGCAATAAACATGCAGGTGCATGTGTCTTTTTTAAGCAAAGGTTTGTCTGAAAATATATCCAAGAGTTGGGTTGCTGGGTCATATGGTCGTCCTAGGTATAGTTTTCTAAGGTACCTCCATACTGTTCTCCATAGTTATACCAGTTTACATTGCCATCAACAGTGCAGGAGGATTCCCTTTTCTCCACACCCTCTCCAGCATTTGTTATTTGTGGACTTCCTAATGATAGCCATTCTGACTGGTGTGAGGTGGTATATCATGGTAGTTTTGATTTGCATTTCTCTCATAATCAGGGATGTTGAGCATTTTTTGTGTGCTTATTGGCCATCTGTATATCTTCCTTGGAGAAATGTCTATTCAGGTCTTTTGCCCATTTTTCCATTGGGTTGCTGGCTTTTTTGCTGTTAAGTTGTGTAAGTTGCTTGTGTATTTTAGAGATTAATCCCTTCTCAGTTGCATCATTTGAAACTATTTTCTCCCATTCTATAAGTTGCCTTTCTTGTTTCCTTTGTTGTGCAAAATCTTGTCAGTTTGATTAGGTCCCATTGGTTTATTCTTGCTCTTATTTCTGTTGCTTTGGGAGGGTGACCTGAGAAAATATTTGTAAAGCGTGTGTCAGAGAATATTTTGCCTGTGTTCTCTTCCAGGAGTTTGATTGTGTCTTGTCTTATATTTAAGTCTTTCAGCCATTTTGAGTTAATTTTTGTGCATGGCGTTAGGGTGTGTTCTAGTTTCAATGATTTGAATGCAGCTGTTCAGGTTTCCCAGCAATGCTTGCTGAAAAGACTGTCTTCTTCCCATTTTATGTTCTTGCCTCCTTTGTCAAAGATTAATTGGCCATAGGTGTCTGGGTTTACGCCTGGGTTCTCTATTCTGCTCCATTGGTCTGCCTGTCAGTTTTGGTACCAGTGCCACACTGTCTTGATGACTGTGGCTTTGTAATATTACCTGAAGTCTGGAAGAGTGATGCCTCCTGCTTGGTTTTTGTTCTTCAGGGTTGCTTTGGCAATTCTGGGTCTTTTGTGGTTCCATATAATTTTTTGGATTGTGCATTCTAGTTCCATGAAAAATGTCATGGGTGATTTGATAGGGATTGCATTGAATCTGTAGATTGCTTTGGGTAGTATGGTCATTTTTACAATGTTAATTTTTCCAACTCAGGAGCATGGAATATCTTTCCATTTCTTTACATCTTCTTTAATTTCCTTGATTAATTGTTTTATAGTTCTCAGCATACAAGTCCTTTACCTCATTGGTCAGGGGTATTCCCAGGTATTCGATTTTTGGGGGTGCAATTTTTTTTGTGTTTTTTTGCCATTTCTTGGGCCGCTCCTGCGGCATATGGAGGTTCCCGGGCTAGGGGTCGAATTGGAGCTGTAGCTGCTAGCCTATGCCAGAGCCACAGCAACGCAGGATCCGAGCCGTGTCTGCGACCTACACCACAGCTCATGGCAATGCCGGAACCTTGACCCACTGAACAAGGGCAGGGATTGAACCCGCAACTTCATGGTTCCCAGTCAGATTCGTTAACCACTGTGCCACAACGGGAACTCCTGGGGGTGCAATTTTAAAAGGTATTTTATTTTTGTATTCCTTTTCTAATATTTCATTGTTCATATACAGAAATGCAACTGATTTCTGAGTGTTAATCTTATATCCTGCTACTTGGCTGAATTTGATGATCAGTTCAAGTAGTTTTGGGGTTGAGTCCTTAGGGTTTTCTATGTATAGTATCAAGTCGTCTGCATATAGTGACAGATTTACCTCTTCTCCTCCTATTTGGATGCCTTTTATTTCTTTGGTTTGTCTGATTGCTGTGGCTAGGACTTCCAGTACTATGTTGAATAACAGTGGTGAGAGTGGGCATTCTTGTCTTGTTCCAGATTCTAGTGGGAAGGCTTTCAGCTGTTCTCCACTGAGTATTATATTTGCTGTGGGTTTGTCATAAATGGCTTTGACTATGTTAAGGTATGTTCCCTCTATACCCACTTTGGTAAGAGTTTTGATCATGAATGGATGTTCGACTTTGTCAAATGCTTTTTCTGCATCTCTTGAGATGATCATGTGGTTTTTGACTTTTCTTTTGTTAATGTGGTGTAGACGTTGATTGATTTGCATATGTTGAACCATCCTGGTGCCCTGGGATGAATCCCACCTGGTCATGGTGTATGACCTTTTTTATATGTTGGATTCAGATAGCCAAAATTTTGTTGAGAATTTTTGCATCTATATTCATGAAAGATATTGGCCTATGGTTTTCTTTTTTGGTGGTATCTTTGTCTGCTTTTGGAATTAGGGTGATGGGGGCATCATGGAATGTCTTTGGAAGTGTTCCTTTTTCTTCAAACTTTTGAAGAAGTTTAAGGAGAATGGGTATAAGTTCCTCTTTGTATGTTTGGTAGAATTCACCTGGACTTTTATTTGTGTTGGATATTTTTATGACATATTCAATTTCATTTCTATTTGGTCTGTTTAGTTGATCTATTTCTTCTTGATTCAGTTTTGGCAGTCTGTAAGTCTCTAGAAAGTTGTACATTTCTTCCAGTTTGTCAAATTTGTTGGCATACCATTGTTCCTAGTATTCTCTCATGGTTTTTTTTATTTCTATAGTATCCATTGTGACTTCTCCTTTTTCATTTCTTATTTTGTTTATTTGGGTTTATTTTCTCCTCTTCTTGGTGACTCTAGCCAGAGGTTTGTCAATTTGTTTACCTTTTCAAAGAACCAGCTCTTGATTTGATTGACTCTATTGGTTTTTTTAATCTCTATTTTATTGATTTCCTCTTTGATCTTTATGTTTTACTTCCTTCTGCTGACTTTAGGTTTTGTTTGTTCTTTTTTTCTAATTCACTTAGGTGTTGGGTTAAGTTGTCCATTTGAGATTTTTCTTCTTTTTTGAGGAAGGCCTGTATTGCTATGAATTTCCCTCTGTGCACTGCTTTTGTGGCATCCCATAGATTTTGAGTGGTTGTGTCTTCATTATCATTTGTCTCGAGGTGTTTTTTAATTTCCTCCCTGATTTCCTCTTTGATCCATTGGTTTTTTAGTAGCATGTTGTTTAGTCTCCATATAGTGTGTATATAGATTGAAAGTGAGGGGATGTCAAAAGATATTTCATGCCAATGGACAAGACAGGAAAGCAGGAGTTGCAATACTCATATCAGACAAAATAGACTTTAAATGAAGGCCATAAAGAAAGACAAAGAAGGACACCATTTAATGGTTAAAGGATCCATTCAAGAAGAGGATATTATACTTGTCAATATATATGCCCCTAATATAGGAGCATCCAGATACCTATAACAGATACTAACAGACATAAAAGAAGAAATTGATGGGATACAATTGTAGTAGGAGATTTTAACACCCCACTCACATCAATGGACAGATCCTTTAGACAGAAAATCAATAAGGCAACAGAGATCCTAAAGGACACAATAGAAAAGTTAGACTTAATCAACATTTTCAGGACATTACATCCAAAAAAATCAGAATATACATTCTTCTCAAGTGCACAAAGAACATTCTCAAAATTGATCACATACTGGGGCACAAAGCTAACCTCAACAAATTTAAGAGTACAGAAATTATTTCAAGTATCTTCTGTGACCACAATGGTGTAAAACTAGAAATCAACCATAAGAAAAGAAATGATGTGGCTTAATGAAATGCTTTAATATCAGAATTTTTTATGGCAACACCTGCAGCATATGAAAGTTCCCAAGCCAAGGATTGAATCTGAGCCTACACCACAGCTATGGCAATGCTATATATTTTAAACCACTGCACTGGGCTGGGGATCAAACCTGTGCCACTGCAGCTACCCGAGCCATTGCAGTAGGACTCTTAAGCCACTACACCACAGTGGGAACTCCTTGATATCAGAATTTCTGATGTAACTATCAGCTCTACTACTTACTTGCCTCCAAGCAAAACAGTTCTGGGAACTTCATTTTCTTCATCTATAAAACATACCTCGCAAAATACCCATAAACACAGACATTTACACTTTTAAGTATCAGGGTATCTTTCTTATGTTCAACCTCACTTACCAACTAAGTGTTTTTCCTTTTTTTCTTTCCTTATACCTTTTAGAATTGATGAAATAAAATTCATATTTATGGAAAGATAAGAAAAAATTAAATATAATTTTTTTTTACCTCTTTAGGCCTCTTCCCTCCCCTCTAATGTTCATTGTTCATCTTTATCATGCATCAACCAACTCTTCCCAATGGCAAAAATATCTGCTCAACCATAAAAATCAATTTTCTTCTTCTGACACCATCCATATAACTTCTTACAAGATAACAACATTCCTTTCTCAATCCTCTAAGGGATCACAATGACTCATTACTCCCCTTTTCTATGTGTGGGTCTCTGGTGAACTTTATGCGCAATGCCAACATATCATTTCCCTTAAAGACAGTGAATAGTATGGAACCAATTTGGTCAGGCAGCCTGGGCGTATACTGGGCTGCACCTAATGGGAATTCTTGGCTTATATTCTTACTTATGACCTTATTAATATTACTAGTTATATTACTTGTAATCTGCCAGTTTTATAAGATTATTGTTTTTTGTATTACCAAAGGTATGGCTGAGCCTTCAGTACAAATAATCATGACTAGACAACTTACCAAATATACAGTTTTACAAGATTGATGATTGTAATGTGTAATTCTAGATACCAGAAGAAGCAACAAGAGGGCCTTATTTCTTAGACCATAACAGACTGGTGAAACAGACGGTCCAGAGGCTTTTGACTGCAATTAACAGGTACTATTCCAGGGATAGCACATTGAGTGACCTGTCAACAAAGTCCTCACCTAGCCTGGAAACAAGCATTTCTAGAGCCAAGTGAATAATTGGTTACAAAATGCCTCCAAAACCTTGGTTGGTGTTAAGACCAAAAGACAGGAGACTGTAAAATAAAGAATGTTGCCCACCATCCAGTTCTATAAGAATCAAGTCATTGGACACTGCAGTTGCTAACCTACAGTACACCCTGAAAGAAATTAGATGAAGATCAGGTTGAAGAACTTTGTGTTCTGAGAAAGTTAGCAGAATATCCCTTTAATTAGATATTCTCAGGAGAAATGTTACAAATCCAGTGTTTTGCAACTTCCCACACCTAGAAAAGCACTAACACCATTAACTAAGATAGCTCTTCCTTGCAAATAGCAGTAAACTTCCACCAAGATGCATTCCTGTGCCTGACTGTATGTATCCCTTTGCCAAAATTACATATACACTGGCCTCCCTGCTTACCTCAATGGCTCTCTCTAAAAGGCTATCTCTCGGGTTATCATCCCCAGGTTGGTTCAAATACAACGTTTCATTTCTTTGTTAAACTGACAATTGATTCATTTTTTCATAGGCAGAATCATTCTGTCAATTTATACAAAAAAAATCTTCAGTAGTTTCATGTACAATTGGGTTGAGCCAATAGATCAGTTCAGTTTCTAGGGAATTAACATTTAACAATATTGAGCTTCCATATTGAACTTGCCATGCTTAAGTGTGGCATCTCCCCATTCATTACATCTTTGATTTATTTCAACAATGTTTTGTTATTTTCAGCACTTATGCAGATCTCATACATATTTTGGAAGATTTATACCTATTTCTTCTAAAAGTACTTTTGGTAATTATATTTTCTATTTTACTTTAATTTCTAATTATTTATTGTTTGCATATAGAAAATAATGGCTTTGGATTTTAATTTTGCAACAGACCATACTGTTAAACTCACTTTTTAGCTTTAGTATCTTTTAGCATATTTTTAAGATTATCTGTACACATAATTTTTTTAAATCTCAGCTGTTATTCTTGTCTTTCTGGATTTTCAATGACATATTTAAGATGATTTCATTTTGTCCCACATTTCCATATTTCTTCAAAGTTCTGGATTTTTTTTGGGGGGGTGAGGTTTACAATTTTCTATGTGTGTTTCAGTTTGTGTAATTTCAATCCAACCTATTTTCAAGTTCACTGACATTTCCTCTGCTGTGTCAAGTCTACTGAATATTCTTCACTTTGTTAATGTGTTTTTCCATTTGATCTTTTCAAGTTTCTATATATCTGTTGAAATTACCCACTGGACAATGAGTATAAAAAAGTCTCTTTTGCACAAGGGACTTTAACATATTCATTAGAATTATTTTATGTCTAATGTCATGTCTGTTCTAATTTTTTTGCTTCATTTCTTGACATTTGCTTCTTTTGCTTAACTTTCCATATATTTGCAGAAAGCAGGTATCTTGTCTTGAGCAATAGAGACTGAAGCTCATATTAATTATTATGACTACAATGGGCAGTTTTTCATTCTGCTACAATTTTGGTGTGGGAGGTTCAGTTTATCTAATCAGAAGTTAAGTTGACTTTTTCACTTCTTCTTGCACTCTCAAAAACCAGAAGCTTCAAATTCCCCTAATGTGACCTTATCTTTAGAGGTAAGACTGGTCTTTGGGAGAGTTCCTCCCTCACATGGTCCATTCCACTCTCAGCTTAAGGTCTTAGAGTGTCCTTATCCATGTTCTTTCCTTTCTGCCAGCAATGTTGGTACTTCTTGTTACTCGATGTTTGTTACTTGATGGAGATTTCAGAGGAGAAAGAGAAGAAGCACTTCCTGTCTTTCCACTTTTCTTCAGGGTAAGGTAGACACTAAGTCCTTGGGTCACAGGGATGGGATCTTCTCAGTTTTCAGACCCAGTCCCTGGCTATAGCTCTTAGCCCAACTGCTTTGCCTGCTCCTCCCCTTTAGTAGGGTTTTAATTTTTTTTATTTTATTTCCTCAGATGCAATAGATTTTCACCTATGTTCCCAAAGCAACAAGTTGTTTTTCTTCCCAAAGTGTTTTAGAACTCCATTCTGTAAAAGAGCTAGGGAGGAGGATCCCATGCCTTTTCCTCACTTACTGGGATTCTCCTCCCAAGCCTTTTATTGCTGGAGAAGGGAGTTTTTTAGGGGACCCCTCATCCAGCCCCCAAACTATTAAGAACTTACAATAGTAATTAATTCCTTTTATTTCTCTGGACCATATGTGGTTCTGTACTTTCTTATTAGGATACACTCAACTCTTTGTAATTAATTACAAAATTTAGTGGAATTCTTCTTATCAGGATCTGGCAGCATTTTCCCCATGTAAACAAATGCTCATTTTCAGTCTCTCCTAGATGTTGACTATCTCTCTTTAGATTTTTAATTAGTTTATGGCTTTGCATCCTCACCTCTTTGATAGACTGAGGAAAAGTTGTGAATCCGCTGATTTTCCATATTGGGCTTGTTGTGTTGTTGTTGCTATCATTGTTTTTGTCATTGCTGTTGTTGTAAGGATGGGAATAATGTTCTCTCCAGCTTTCTATTTTGTAAACTGAAGCTTAAAATCCCCTAGAAATGGAGTTTTGCAATCCTAAGCAAATCCTCCAAAAACCAAATATAAAAGCAAAAATAAGAAAAAACAAACACAAACAAACAAAAACTAATGTTTTTTCAAGCTCACATTGTCCTTTTAGACACAGGTTTATTTCTTTCCTTTCCTTTACAACCAAACATTTTAAGAAAGTTGGCTATTCTCATTGACCCCATTCATGTCACACACACACACACACACACACCAATCCAATTCCATTTATCTGTTTAGGTTTGTCAAATAAATAGTTGCTACTGTTATCATTATATTCACTACATGCAGTGAACATTTTTCCTTTTGATCTCACTTGATCTCTCAACATATGACACTCTTTAATTAACTACTTTTTTACAATACTCTTTCTTCCCTTAGCTTCATGATGCTAGTCTCCAAGTTTTCCACCTACATCTCTGGTTGCTACTTCTGAGTCTCTTTTGCAGGCTAATTAATAATGGCATCACTCAAGACTGGGATCAGAGCCCTATTATTTTTATTTATTTACTCCTATAGCTTCAGTTCAGTTTCTCTCTTTACACAAAGGATTTCCAAATGTATGTATTCGATATAGACTTCTTTTCTTTTTCTTTTTTCTATTCTTTTTTCTTTTTTATTATTATTTTTTGAGGGCCACACCCTCGGCATGTGGAATTTCCCTGGCTAGGGGTCAAATCAGAGCTGCAGCTGCCCCAGACTATACCACAACTACAGGAACGTGGGATCTGAGCTCCATCTGCAACCCATACCACAGATCATGTCAACACCAGAGCCTTAACCCATTGGGCAAGAGAGGCCAGGGATGGAACCCACAACCTCATGGATACTAGTCAGGTTCATTACTGCGGAGATACAATGGGAATTCCTCAATGTAGGCTTCTATTTATAACTCCCATCCACTTTTCCTCCATCTTTACTGAGGTGTAATTGATAATTAAAATTGTGAGGTGTGTGATATTTAAAATGTACAACATAAAGAGTTCCCATTATGGCTCAGCAGTAACGGAACAGATTAGTATCCATGAGGACTAAAAAGACAAAAATAAAAAATGAAAAATGAAAAACAAAATAAAGGCACAACATGATTATTATATATATACATATATGTGTATCTATGTACACACACATCGTGAAGGAATTTCCTTCATTGAGTTAAATTAGCATATCCTTCACCTCACGAATTTAACTTTTTTTTTGGTAAAAACATAATTCTACTCTCTTAGAAATTTCAGTGATGTAACACAGTGTTATCAACTAGAGTCGCCATGTTGTACATTATGTCCTCAGATTTTCTTACCCATCTTATAACTGAATATTTGCACTCTTTTACCATACTATTCCTATTTTATCCAGCCCTTTTTAGCCTCTATAACCAGTTTCTTACACTCTGTTTCTTTCACAGCTCTCATTCTCATTGATTTTTTTTTCTTTTTCTTTTTTTTTTTTTTTTTTTGCTGCCCCACTGCCTATGGAGTTTCAGGGCTAGGGATCAGATCCCAGCCGCAGTTGTAACCTACACTGCAGCTGCTGCAGTTGCAACAACATCAAGTCTTTATCCCATTTGTCCTGCTGGGGATCAAACCTGCATCCCAAGGCTCCAGAGCTGCCACTGATCCTGTGGCACCATAGCAGGAACTCCAATATCTCTCATTCTAATCAACATTTCTATCTGGGGGAGTTCTCATCACGGCACAGCAGATATGAATCCAACTAGGAACCGTGAGGTTGCAGGTTCGATCCCTGGCCTTGCTCAGTGGGTTAGGGATCTGGCCTTGCCCTGAGCTGTGGTGTAGTTTGCAGATGCAGCTCGGACCTGATGTTGTGGTGGCTCTGGCATAGGCTGGCAGCTGTAGCTCCTATTAGACCCCTAGCCTGGGAACCTCCATATGCTGTGAGTGCAGCCCTGAAAAGACAAAAGACAAAAAAAAAATTCTATCTGGATGAATTTTAAAGCATCTACAACTTAAAGCAACTAACTCATATTGTCTGTTTTAAGTGAACTTATATTCTTTTATCCACACTCACTAATGAGTCCCTGTTAAACTTCTCTGCAAGCTAAATTCCTTGGATGATCAATTTAGCACATTGCTAGATGATCAAGTAGAGGTTTGGGCCACATGTTTGGTAGTTTATTCATGTCCTCTGGTCCTGCTCATGCTCAGTCCCTTAAGCAAGGCAGTTTCCTAAAGCAGAAGGTAATTCCCAATGAGAAAAAGAGCTATGAGCCATCAAAAACAACTATTTACAACAGCATCTAAGAATGACTGTGTTGGTCATGGAGAGGGGACATGGCAGACCACTCCAGTTTCCACTAAAGGGTATATGTCTTTTAGTTAAAGATGACTGCCATATTCAGAATGGACTGCAGCAAAATCACATTTTAATAATGTTGTATTTCTTCTGGAGAAATGGGGGATTTATATTCAAGGCAACAGCTGAAAATCTATATGAATTTTGAGACAAAGATACAGATAATAGAAAAGAGTGTTCAAGTGCCAAGTAATACAACTTTTGTCCTCACAAGATGACTTTGTGTATAAGGTGGTGGTTGTGCTTGCTATATCTTTGAGTAGATTTTGAACTTTGAACTTGTTTTAAATGATCATGCCACACTGTGTTTTAACCTGCCAGAATGTGTGCATGGAACATAAAGCCACAGCTCAGCATTACTCTTCCTATGACAAATCTTCTTACTAGATAGATAGATAGATAGATAAATAGATAGATAGATAGATAGATAGATAGATAGATAGATAGATAGATAGATAGATTTGTAACTAATTTCTAGTTTTGCTGCAACAAATATCATTCAATCTATAAGATAGCATGCACTGAGCATATAGAGCCACAGTTGGACCTAGTTTATGGCTACATTTTTTATAAGAATAGAGGTCAGAGTATTGGATAAAGTCAAAGCATCTTGATTTGAGTTTTCACTCCCAAATCCAAGGATTACTCTCACTGATGTGTCAGACTGTTTTAAAAGCAGATCATTAGTGTTGAAAATTGTGTGTTGTTTTTGAATAACAACAACAACAAAAAGCTTTGGTTTCCTTGATTTTTTGGAAGCCTCTATTAACCACTCAATAATGAGAAAGAATGCTTAAATAATCCTAGCATTAAACATAGAAAATATTCTTCTGTGGAATCCTTTCCTAACCAAGACTAGAAATATTTAAGTCAAATTGAAGACTGATACACAACATTAGCATGCCCAAAGGGATTAATAAATAGAGGAACCCCTTCCTAATAAATATTTGCTGCCTAAATGTTGTGTTGATTAATGGGCAGTTCCTAAGAGTTATTCCAAATTGGAGTGGAAATTTCCAAGGTTAAATCATGGCCAATCTTTCCCTGAACTGAGAATCAATTTTTTTTAAAAAAGTAGGAAGAGTCATCAGATGGGGATCGAAATATGAGCTTTACTGTTAGACTGACGATTTGGGATTGCATCCTCTGTGTTCACATGGACTTCCTGAGACTTTGTCCCTGACTTAAATTCATGTGCTGCTTGGTGTCAAGGAAGAGAGGGTTTGCTCTAGTTTCCTTACTGCAAGGACATGGAATAGCATAGACCCATTCTGGAGGTAGGAAGATGCAATGGGGGGAAGCCACAAGCCATAACATCTCAGCAGACATCATACCTTCTCCTTGCCTAAGAGAAATAGCACCAATAAAATACTGGACCCCTGCCAACATGACAATCAAATTAATGATTTGATTTCCCTTCAGGGAGGAAGAGAGCACGTATAAGTTAAAAATGGCAAAATGTTACTCTAATATTGTCTCCTCCTCGAAAAGAATAGTTTGCTCATGAAAACAGTAAGATGGTAATTAAATTTTCCTTTAAATATATCTTGAAAATGGAGCTGTTGTTTTCATCTAATATTGAAACATGATGAACATACATGTAATAATATTTCAGAGCTGTTCCAAAACAGATAATAAATAGCAAGTGGAAGAAAGATAAAATTTTAATATAAGAAAACTAATGATCTTTTGTCATTCTAATAGCTATGTTGCCTGTGTCTTTTTCTTTTAGATGATTTGTATTTTTGAAAATATTTCCAAGAAAATAATTTCTCCAAAGTTAACATCAACTAAAAGTTACAGATGCAGATTTAATTAATATCCTGTTGGGGAAAAAAAAATTTAAAGCTTAACTCAAATTTGCTTAATGATAAAATTCAATTCTTAAAAATAATGTATATAATTACTCTCTGAACCCATCACATATTTATAAAATGTGGAAACTATCCCAGCTAAAGACTACAAGGTAACACCAACTGTCTTTTAAATAAAAATTAGCATTTAGAAAAACTCATTTTTATAATAAGAACTCTTGTGGCTTATCAATTTTCCAGGCCTCTTTCTAATTTTAAGATATAAATAATTGACTATTATCAAAGAATAAAAAATAAAATAAAAAGCTCAACTTACATAATGCAAGATAGCAAATTAGTATATTCTTGTCATATCATTAAGTTAGAAAATTCCATAGTTTATTCTTAAATGTGTCAAAATATTTGAATAAACACATATTAAAATAAAACTATGAATTATGGTGTGATTAGCTTAAAACTGAAAATTTTTAACTTATAAAATATTTATTTCAAGCTCACTTTAAAAATATAATATTTTATAGTAAAAATAACTTGGAATCCACTTTAAAAATGTAATGAAATGACCAAATTTGCAGTGGGACATAGGAAGGCAGAAATATCAACAAAGACAAAATGTAAAAACGCATGCATTATTCTTGGGGAGGTCAGAATTTCAATGGATTTGGAAAGACAAGTTAGAGGAAATATCTTAAATACCGAAGTAAAAAGATTCAAATTTTCTCCTCAGAATGAAAGTGAAGGTAAATTATGACTGCTAATTTAGGATATCCATCCTCTAATTTTATTTTTCATCTGCAGCTGTGTAAACAGTTGGTTCTTTATTTATTTATTAAACAGTGGTCGTCTAAATTAGAATTCCAAATGTAAAAATGTAGCCATGAAATTAATAGAAACACTCATTCACTCCTGGTAGAAATACAAAATGGTACAGCCGCTTAGGAAGACTATTTGGCACTTTCATACAAAGCTAAATATATTCTCACCATACTCTCCAGCAGTTGCACTCCCAGGTATATATCCAAATGGTTGAAAACTTATGTCTACACAAAAGCCTGCACATGAATGTTTTATTTTACAGCGGCTTTATTTATAATTGCCCCAAAATGAGAGCAACCAAGAGATCCTTCAATAGGTGAATGGATAAACAAACTGAGGTAAATCCTTACAATGGAACATTATTCAGCTATAAAAAGAAATGAGCTATGGAGCCATAAAAAAAAAAGGAAGAACCTTAAATACATATTGTTAAATAAAGTCAGTCTATAAAGGCTATGTACTGTGTGATTCAAACATTCTGGAATATGCGAAACTATGATTCAGTAAATATATCAATGATTGCCAGTGTTTTAGGGGAAAAGAAGAAAGACAGAAAAGGAGCACTTGAAATTTTTAGGTCAATGAAGCTATTCTGCATGTAATTCATTGTAAACAATGAATACATGTCATTATATGTTTGACAAAAGCTATAGAAAGCACAGCACAAAGAGTGAACTCTCACATAAATTACGGACTTTCGTTAATAATAAAATATCAATAGAGGCCCATCAATTGTAACACATGTACTACACTAACGCAGGATGTTAGTGACAGGGAAAAATGTGTGTGGTGGAGAGAGCGTTTATGGCAAGTTTCTATACTATCTAATTTTTTTGTGTAAACCTAAAATGATTCTGAAGGATATATTTTTTAAAAAGCACAACAGCTAAGTGAACACATCCCCTGGCAGTTTGATATTTTCTCCATTCAAATCAGAGATAAACTTTCACATTTTTAAAGAAATGATATTGTTCAAACATTATTCCTGTTTATTAAATTCAAGTTGCAATTGTTTCTTGCCTTCACGTTTATTAGTATAAATAAAAGGAATAGAGTAGAGTAGACAATAAGGGAAGAATGCCTTTTTTTCTCTTCAGCCAAAAAGCTATTAGCTGCTATCTGTACAGATAAAGGATGTCTCTAGAGCTATTCTTGAGGAACTCTTCCATTTGGCAGATAAAATGTGTAAGAAGGTTGGGCAGGCAAATTTCAGCACAATTCTGGTAGGAAGTGCTTTGGGGAGGGCATGAACTGATTTCCATATAGAAGCAGTGCGTGTAGTAGCCATCAAGACTCCCAACACTTGGAGTTCCCTGTTGTGGCTCAGCAGGGTAAGAACCTGACGTAATCTCCACGAGGATGCAGGTTTGATCCCTGGACTCGCTCAGTAGGTTAAGGATCCAGCATTGCCACAAGCTTCAGAGTAGGTTACAGGTGCAGGTCTCGGTTCCAGCAAGCTGTGGCTGTGGCATAGGCCCCAAATGCAGCTCCAATTTGACCCCTAGTCTGGGATCTTCCATGTACTGCTGGTGTGGCCCTAAGAAGAAAAGCAAAAAAGAAAAAAAAAAAAGATTCCCAACTCTTTTCCTCAGAGATGCACAGTTGTGAAAACCAAAGTAAAGGAATGTGACTGCATACCTAACTGTCTGTGAAAAAAGAGAGCAAAGAAATCTGTGAAAGGACATCTAGGGGATGATCCAAAAGTACAGCAGTCAGGGATAATCCTGGCACTGAACAGGAGTGGAGGAAAGGAGGCAGTGATCGGGGATTATTATGTGCTTAATGTTAGAACTGGTCCTTTTATAACATTGGAATTGGTTCTGTGTGAGACTTGAAAAACCTAATGAATAAAGCTGTCATATTTGGGGCTCAAGCCAACTCGAATATTAGTTCCCATGAACTAAAAATGACATGAGGATGGTTCTCACTAGACCAAGTCCTGCAGCTGGAAGGGATAGAAGCTAAACAGTGGTCTTTCTCAATGCCAGAATCTCTGCCACCAAATGCCTATCAGGAGACAGATGTCCCACACATGCTCTCTAAGTGGTTGGCTGAGATCAGAGGCATTGACCTTGAAGGTATACACCCATTTAGCATGAACTTCATTTTTCACACAAAATTGAAAACTTAATACCTGTGGAAAAGTATTATGAACATGGCAATATTATTCACAGAAACCTTAGTATTGTCTGGAAAATGGAATTCATCCAAAGCTTCAAACTGAAGTTTTTTGAGAAATAATACTCAGCAAAAAACATCTCCAGTGCTTAGCGCATGGGAATAGGACCCAACTGGACTAGACTCCATCCTTCCCCAGATGCTAAGAAGCCAGAGATCGGGATCTGAGTATTTAAGAGGAGGAAACTTGGAGCCTTAAAAACATCTTAAATGGACTGTGGAGTCCTACAGCTGGTGAAAACTCAAGAATTGATCTGGATTGGACTAGACAGGGAACATTTTTTTACCCTCCCACAGTAAAAACAAACAAACAAAAACATGAATCATCATGCACATGAGTGGAAATATGGGTTATAGCTGGCATAAATTCAAGACAAAATCCATGTGTCAAATAGATTTTCTATTTATAGTCACTAATTATACAGAATACTAAATCAGAGACAGTCTTTTAAGAAGATTTTAACTTAAAATTTCTTATTATCTGGAGTTCCTGTCGTGGCACAGCAGAAACAAATCTGACTAGGAACCATGAGTTTGCAGGTTCAATTCCTGGCCTCGATCAATGGGTTAAGGATTCGGCATTGCCATGAGCTGTGGTATAGGTCACGGATGTGGCTCAGATCCCGCATTGCTGTGGCTGTGGTGTAGGCTGGCAGCTATAGCTCTGATTAGACCCCTAGTCTGGGAAACTCCATATTCCACGGGTGCAGCCCTAAAAAAAAGCAAAAAAAAAATTTTAATTAAAAAAAATAAATTTTCTTATCTATGATTGCCTCTTTCCCTCAATCCATATAGAAGACAAATATATCCTGATAGATCAAATAAACTAAATGTCTCTTTATATATATATATATATATATATATATATATATATATATATATGAAGGTAAGGAAGAAATCAGATAAAAAAATTCTGAGTCCATGGAGTTTCTGTCATGGCTCAGCGTTTAATGAATCCAACTAGGAACCATGAGGTTGTGGGTTTGATCCCTGGCCTCGCTCAGTGGGTTAAGGATCCAGCATTGCCGTGAGCTGTGGTGTAGGTCACAGATGCAGCTTGGATCCTGTGTTGCTGTGGCTGTGGTGTAGGCCAGCGGCTACAGCTCCAATTAGACCCCTAGCCTTGGAACTCCAATATGCCATGGGTGCAGCCCTAGAAAAGCCAAAAAAATAAAAAATAAATAAGTCTGAGTCCTCCATAGTCACCAAGGTAGAAATTAGGAGGTGGAATTACATACCTGTGAATAGAGACACCTGTGCTTAGAAATGATGGGACAAAGTTAAATTTTCAACATTTCATTTTCATTCTAAGGACAATTAACCACATTTATCCACTTATTCATGGGACCCAAAAACATTTTTAAAAACTCAACTCTCAGTCTGTTAGTGTGCTATTTATAAAAATCTAAATAAATACAGGATGGTACTGTAAAGGGTGAAAGATAAACACCTGAATAAACTTAATTTCTCATCTCACTTGTGGCCACTAATTGTCCCACCTCTGAACAGTACCTTAGGCTGCCAGTAATGCCACAATAAATATTAATACTGTATGTCTTTTTGGACTTTAAACCAGAACATTAATGGACGTGGGGTGCTTGGGAAAACAGGTACTTACAAATCTATCTGTTTGGGTCCTGCAGAGAGAATAAAGAAGAGCTGTGCCTGACTAACTGGGAAAGTTTAAGCATGGTGTTAATTCTCTCTGGGTTTCAGGTTCCTCATCAATTAAATGAAAGGATTGCATTGGATAATGATCTGTAAGATAACTTCTGGTTTTAGCATTTTATGATATTTTGAATATAATCTAGGTCTTTCATTCTTCCAGGAGCCAATTTTTTTAAAAAGAACTGAAATCAAGCCAGATTTGTCATTCCTTTCTTTCCCACTCTGCTCCCAAATTCCTTTTTTTTTTTTCCTTTTGGGCTGAGCTACTAAGTAGATAAAGCATATGTACAATTTGGTTTTGGAGACAATTACTTACATTTTCCAATAGAAATCTATTTTGATATCTTAAAAGTATCAAGCAACAATATTCCAGATAATAAGGGAAAGCTTACAGAGTATGGATACAAAAATTAAAAGGGTTGCAAAGAAAAATTATTTAAACTATCCAGAAGAGAAAACAATTCTGATAAATATTTAGATTCAAAGATGTCATATACTACCAAAAAAATGTGAACCAGGTGGTCATAATTGTTATTCAATGAACACAAATAAAGCATATGTTATCTTGAAATCCAATGCTTACTCTAATATAAAGGGACAAAAGATAGCTATAGCCAAAAAAATAAAAAGATTATTTAAATATCAGGTGGTGGAATTATTAACTACACATGAAATATCTTTGGGATTTTTAGTCTAAAAATATGTTTATCCAATTTTGAGCAATTGATTTTTAAAGAATTAGAGTAATGTGTTTCTTCTACAGATTCCGTGATTAACAGAACTAAAACTCCCCTGAGCTAGATTCAGGCAATGCAAAACATAAGTTTGATTCTAATCCTCAATAAAAATTTGACCTAGTTTCCATAGAGAATATGATACAATTTCCATAAAAATCCTTCCTTAAAATATGCAGATCATTATTTTCTCCAGTTTTAGGTATATGCGTTTCCTCTTGGTTTGGAAAAATTTCAAACCTTGGGCCAGGTTCTGTGGCTGCTGATTTATAGGGAAATTTTCAGTTAAACTTCTCATCGCTGTTTGTAAAACATAATTTATAAAATCCCATAACCTTGTTAAACTGTGTACCCATATACTGGATTGAATAGTGTCCCTCCAAAATTCATGGCACTCAGAACCTCGGAATGCATTCTTATTTGGAAATAGTGTCTTTGCAGACATAGTAAATTAAGATGATATCATACTGGGTTAGAATGGACATAAAATCTAATACAACTGCTCTTCTTATAGACAGGTGAGGATTTGGACTCAGAAGGAAGATAACCATAAGAAGACACAGCAGTGATGCGGTTGCAAACCAAGGAGGGCCAAGGGTTCCTGGCAATCACCAGGAGCTAGGAAAAGGCAGGAAAAGATTCTCCCCTAGAACCTTCAAGAAAAGCATGGGTCAGCCCACACTTTGAATGCAGAGTCTAAAAAAAAAAAAGATACAGAAATAGACTCATAGAAAATAAATCTGTAGCTACAAAGAGGAAAAGGAGAGAGGGATAATTTAGGAGTTTGGATTTAACATATACACACTGCTATACGTAAAATAGATAACCAACAATGTCTACTGTATAGCATAGGAAACTATACTTAACATTTTGTAATAATCTCTATGGGGAAAGAATCTTAAAATAATGGATATGTATTATATTCATGTATATGTGTAACCGAATCACTGTGCTATATACCTGAAACTCACATGACATTGTCAATCAACTATACTTCAATAAAAATAAATGACTAAAAATAAAAAGTAAAAGGATCCCCAGGCAATTAATATAGTTCTCCAACCAGTAAATTAGTAAATTCCCAATTATCCAATTAAGAATAATTTTCTTTTTTATTAGTTTCTTTTGAAAATTGTAAGCTAGTCACAAAGAAAGCAGATACAAAACAAAGCACAGTACAAAACATATATAAAACAAAACTGCAATGGGCAAGAAATATAAAGTGAATAGTATAAAAATCACCTCCCAGATTTGAAGCAAAATAGAATATTGCCTTCATGGGCAAATTTCTCAAACTTTCCTTTTCAATCACACCCCTCTCCTCTCTAGATATAACCACTTTCCTGAGTCATTTCAACACTTTCTGTAGTATTCTTTAGTTGAATACCTTACTATGTGTTCCTATGCAGTATGCTTTCATTTTGACTTATTTTTGACATCATATAACTGGAATCATGATATATATGTATATATGTATACAATATTTTTGTTTGCATGGTTATACTGGTTTACATGAATGAACCATAATTTTCTTATCTATCCTATTGTTGATGAATGCTTGGTTTGTTTGCAAATTAGAACTATTATAAGTAATACTTACATGAACATTTTTGTATTTATATTCTTGTGTATGTAGTAGCAATATGCTACTTTATGCTATTATACCTAAAGTGAAACTGCTCAGAGGGTGTCCAAAAAATTAAATTATTTATCAATACTCTTGTATTGATTTTCATCCCTGCAACAGTGTACATGTTTCTGTTGCTGCGTAACCTTTCAGAAATTTCATATACCAAGTGAATTAATTTTGACCAATCTAGTGGGTATGTAATGATATTTCCTTGTGGTTTTTTAATTTTATTACTGTGATTATTAATGATAGTAAGCATACATCTAATTTATTGATCTTTTGCATGTTTCCTTTATGATTTGCCCATGCAAGATTTTTGTCCATTTTTTTTCTATTGTGTTTTCTGTGTTGTGCTTAATAACATTGGAGCTGTTTCCATAGGCTGGATGCAAGTTCTTTAATTGTTATATGTACAGTAACTATCCTTTCTCACAATATGAAGATCACATCATACACACTGTGGTGCCAAACATCAGGGCGTGCCACCAAGGAGGTAAATGGGAGCTGAAACACAATTTTTGCTTCATTCACAGAGTCATGTTCTTTATGTGACTAAAGCATTCAGGGAAGCTACTTTTTCTAATTTAGAAAAGGTTCCCTTACCTTATGGCTTGTCCTTTATCCCTTATGTGTTTCAATGAACAAATATTAACAGGGTAAATTTTATCAGTATTTTTCTCTATGTTTGGAGGTATGTTAGGTAGTTTAAAGTGTTCTTTTGGGGGTTCCAGTTGTGGCTCAGTGAATTACAAACCTGGCTAGTATCCATGACGATGTGGGTTCCATTCCTGACCTCACTCAGTGGGTTAAGGACCCAGGGTTTCTGTGGGCTGTGGTGTAGGTCACAGATATGGCTTGGATCCACTGTTGCTATGGCAGGGGTGTAAGCCAACAGCTGCAGCTCCAATTCGAACCCTAGCCTGGGAAATGCAGATGTGTAACTGAATCACCGTGCTGTACACCTGATTCACCACACAGTACACGGGTGTGGCCATTTAAAAAAAAAAAAAAGATGTTTTTTCAAACTTAAAAAAAGACCTTCTAGATTATCAACATTTTTTATTCTACCTTTAGGTCCTTAATAATTTGAGAGTTTATTTTAATTGGACATTTAATTTCCCTGGAGCCATTTATTCACCTACCATGTTGAAATTTTGATTGCTATGGCATTAAATCCACACCTCTATTTGGAAAAAATTGGGATTATTAAGATTCCACTTTTAATCTGAAAAAAGGACAGACTGAACTTTTTTGCAGAACAGATGCAGACTTATAGACATTAAAAAATTTATGGTCTCCGGAGGAGACAGTTTGGGGGGTGGGGGGATGTGCTTGGGTTATGGGATGGAAATGCTGTGAAATTGGATTGTTATGATCATTATATAACTACAGATGTGATAAATTCATTTGAGTAATAAAAAAATAGTTGATTGACAAAAAAATAAATAAATAAAATGCCTAAGGAAAAAAGTCAAAAAAAAAAAAGATTCCACTTTTTTTCGTATGAATATAATGTATCTTTTCATTTCTGTGAATTATTTTGTGGCTTTTTTTTTCTCCAGAACCATGTGTTTGGAAAATTAGGAGGAAAGAAGTATTTATTTCTGGTTCATACTTACTTGAAGAGATGCATATTTTTCAAATAAACATGGGGAGAACCTCTTATAAGGTCCCCCACCTTGATAGTCCTGAGCCTAGATTAGTCTGTACCTCTGAATTAGCTAAAAGCCAGTTTGCAAGGTATTAGATAATGGTTTCAGGACAAAGGAGGCAGAGGTGCTTTGGAATCCTCTGCACCTCTCTGAGTTTATAACATTCTACTAGAATTATCTTGGCTGTTCCTCACTATTTTTAAACTCTTTGATCCCATTAAGGAAATTAAAGAAAATATACTGTGTATTTATAAAGAAGGAGAATTGATTCTAAAAAATGATCTCATTATTACGGGAAATAGAAGTCAAGAATACATCTTACAAAGGCTCATATTATGAACTTATTTCAAAATGATAGCATATAGAGGAATAATATGACATGTATTATAGAACAAGAGAATTCAGAAGTTTAAATATGTTAATATACTAATACTATTTTTATGTCAATACATTAATAACTTAATGAGAGGAAGCACAGGTTTCAAAAAGAAAAAGTTAATTTCTCAAAACATGCTTCAAATGTTAGGCTCCTTAATTTCTGTAAAGATACTTCAAGGATTATTATATGGGAATGGAGAGAGGAAAAATAAGTCCCACCAAGAGCATTTGAGTTTCACTTTAATAAGAGTAATTCCATGTTTTTTCTTCTTCTTAAGTTGGGATTCCTCATACACATTTATTTAAGACAATTTCCACAAATAAGAAATATTTGAAAGCCGCTGGCTTCCGAAAAGAAATAAGGTTCTCAAACATGCTGATCAAAGAGTGCCTAGGCTATTGTATTAACGTACTTTATGAAATATATCCAGTGGAGAATGCAGTAATTATAGTTAAAGAAATCTAAACCACATCATATAAGATACAGTTTATAATTTATTCATCAACAGCTATTTACTGGTTTTGACTAGCCCACTGAAAATTGCTTATGGAAGAGTGACAAAAAAAAAAGGCATGGTCCCTTGGCTGATGAAATTGACACTTCAGTGAGTGAGATACAAAAATATATGTAATAACATAAAGGTAAATATAATACCTAATATCTACATGATAAGCATATTATTCAAACTGATTATTTAACAAAATGTCCCCCAAATGGGGATGATATCTCTAAACTCTAAATGCTATATAAGTGTATCTGGATGCACAGAAAACTGAACATTTTTGCGGTGCTTTAACAAGTACATAAAATTTACTAAGGTAGTGATGTTTTTAATTTGTAATTGAATCAGAAGTTAATGTTGGTGACTGCTGATGAAAGGCATTCTTCATCTCTACAGTCCTCCTTTTATATCCACACATCTTTTTAAATGCCTTTTCCTTCTTATATTTGTACTTCTCTTACCCTTTGAATGTTCATCTTTTTTTCATTTTAATGTTAAAAAAAAAAGAAGAAGAAGAAAAAAAAATAGGTGAGAAGGTAGGGACCATAGAACATACCAAAATAAGTCACTCTTTCTTTTCATTTTTCAATTTTCAAAACATAAGGACATCCCTCGTGAAATCTAACACTTCTGTCTCCTTCAGATTATTAGATCTTGCCTCTGGACAGCAACAAAATAGATGACACTGGAGAACCCCTAAAGGACTTCTCTATGGCAAAGTCGATGGACTCCTTCCCAAGCTGGGAATAGCATGTCAGGACAAGCTGGCAGTGGCATCTGTTGCTGTATTGATTATCAGAGTTTGTTCAAAATGTCCAGCTAGTTGAATGGTGTCTCCTTTCTCCTCACCTATCTACATGTATTGCCTTAAGGCTATGTTCCAGCCAAAGACATAGGAGGTCAAAAATTGAAGTAGCACCATTATTCTACAATGCCAAGACACTAGTGGTGATCATAACTACTGGAATAACCAAATAGGGTTAGTTTGGTTTAATGAGGTCAGTTTAATGAGGATAGGAAGGACTTCTGTTCAGAAGGAAAAAATTATATCAGATAATAATGCACTCAAGGGAGCAGCCTGCTCCCTTTAAGTTAATTTAAATTTGAGGGATGGTTTTAGTCTTTTCTTTTCTTTCAATCTTCATGTGAATAAACAGTAGAAATAGATCTTTTTTTCCTTTTTACCACTTTTTAACCTGTCATTTTTCCATCAGGGATCAAAAATGTTTTATGAGATTGTATAAACTTTGTATGCATGTGTAAAATACCACACACATTTTAGATTATTAAAAAAAAGAAGTTCCTTTCATGGCTCAGTGGAAACAAATCTGACTAGCATCCATGAAGATACAGGTTTGATCCCTGGCCTTGCTCAGTGGGTTAAGGATCCAGCATTGTCATGAGCTGTGGTAGTAGGTTGCACAGAAGGCTTGGATCCCGCATTGCTGTTGTGGATGTGGTATAGGCCAGTGGCTACAACTCCAATTCAACCCTTAGTCTGGGAACTTCCACGTGCTACAGGTGCAGCCCTAAAAAGACAAAAAAAAATACATATATATATACATACACACACACACATATATATATATATATAGTGGGAGTTCCGACTGAGACTCAGCAGTGAATCCAACTAGTATCTATGAGGATTCAGATTCAATCCCTGGCCTTGCTCAGTGGGTTAAGGATCCAATGTTGCCATGAACTGTGGCGCAGTTTGCTAAAGTGGCTTGGATCTGGCATTGCTGTGGCTGTGACATATGCTAGCAGTGGCAGTTGCAGCTCCAATTGACCCCTAGCCTGGGAACTTCAGTACTGATTCCATAAATGAATAAATGATTTGAAATATAATATGTACATACACAAATATAACTTATATAATCTAAACTGTGGTATTTTCCCATATCAGTTGTATTTTTCTGTTTGTAAAAACATACTTTTATATAGAATCTGGGATATTTAATCACTCAAAAATTTAATTCCGTTAGTTAAATTTAACATGGTTACAATTTTTTTAAAAATAATCTAACCACAAATCATGTTGCCAGAAGTTGGCCTCTGTCATCAGTGCCAAACAGAAATGCAGAGACTAGAGCTTTGGGCTAAGGAGAAAAAAAATAGTTTTATTGCTTGGCCAGGAGAAGGAAGTTCAGAGTAGGCTAGTGCCTTAAAGCCTGTTCCCCCCACCCCCTTAGGAGAGATTGGGAGGTGGTTTTACAGTTTTGGGAGGGGAAAAATAGGGCTGCAGATAAGGATCAGAGTAGAGGTAAGTTCGCATTGTTTTCAAAGCTGGTGTTCAGTGGTCTGGTGGTCTTTTCCCGAACAAAGAATGCCTCATTAACATCTTCCATTTGTTGGGGGTGTTATTTCTGTAGAAGAACTTAATGATATTGTTATCCATATTCCTTGAGGAGGGACCAAGACCTTGCCCTCAAATCTGCATGTTTGTTTCTTGATTGCTCCTCTCTGATCTCTGCATCCCCTCCCTTCCCCGATTAGCAACTGTTTGAACCTCCATGACCTTCCCTTTGGAACTCAGGGAAGTCATGGAGGCTAAATTTTATTTCCTAAAAACAGGCAATGGGGGACACAGGCCCATGTGCCTAGAAGCCCCACAGGGCACTAGCTAGGTTACACCTGCGCTATTGAACAATTCATTTTTTTTGAAATATATATGTATATTTTATATATACATTTATGTATATATATTTAGTTTCTTTTTTTCTTATAAGGTAAACAAGCAGTGCCTGAAGACATCAATATAAAAATATTCTGTGATGGGACATTTAATCCTATGAAATTATCTTTGATTCGTTATGTTATAATGAGCATGATGCTCATGAAAATTTTTATCATATATACACCCATATGTAAACATAACACATATGTATTCATATATGAATAAATTTTAAGATGGAAAACTAAGTCTCAGGAAATTATGCAACCAGTCCAAGGCTGAGACTAGAAACCAAATCTCCAGACACCCAGCCCTGCATGTGTTGCCAAAATTCTGCCTCTGTCCACTGGTGCCAAATACTAATGATGAGACAGTTTTGGGTGAAGAAGAAAAAGATAGCTTTATTGTGTTTGCCAGGCAAAGGGAGGCACAAAAGGCTGATGCCCTAAAGAGTGTGCCCTCCACTGGAAAGAAGTGTGAGTAGTTTTATAGTGAAAAAGAGAAAAATATGTTTTCAAATAGGAATCAGGATTGGGACAAACATGCATTCTTCTTTCTTTGGGGGAATCTTAGAACAAATTAGGAAAGTTCCTGAAAAACATCATGCGCGAATAATCTTTAACCCACAGGCAATTGTTAGGGTTCCTAATCTTCAGCATATGGGTTGTTGTATTTAGGGTGCAATTAAGCCTAGGAGAAAAACAAGGAAGGACTCTAAGCTGTTCAATTTTAAAGTATTCATTTCTAAAAGAATCATAAGGATAAGATGCCTATGTTGTTATGTGTATCCCTTAAAAGTGAATGAGAATCCTGCCCCAAGGCTGTACTATTATTGCTTGGCTGTTCTTCCCTTGTCTTTGCATCCCTTCCTTCCCCGATCAGCAAGTATCTGAACCTACCCTTTGGAACTCAGGGAAGGTCATGAATGCTGAATGAGGGTCATTTCCTAAAAACAAGTAATGGGGTACACAGAAAGGCTTTTGTACCCAGGAGCCCCACAGGTCCCTGCTCAGTTACGCATGTTCTTGCACTGTGCCAGATGGGCTGGTCCAGGAGATTCTAAGCAATATATTTCATTTCACAAGTGAAATGGCTCCTTCACTGTGTTGTTAGTCAGAATTAATTTGGTGGCCTTTCCTTGGCCAATCCTTTCAGATTTATAGCATTCTTCTGACATCTAAACTTTATAAACTACTTCACTTCAACTTAGATTTTTTTGAGCATCTAATATGTCCAAATCAATGTGTTCAGTACTGTGAAATGTTGGAGTACTATCGAAAAATTCTTCATGAATCATATTCTCTACTGAGAGAGAACCGAAATTTATAAACTCGTAATAACAAAGGGCTGCATGCCAACGGTAAAACCTACCTTTTTCATTCACTCTGAATATAAGATTTCAGACTTCATACTTTGTTTTGGTTTTTGATTTTGATAATAGTCCTTGTCATGCTACCTAATAGGTATATTCAGCTGTCTCCAAACATTGTAATAGTCTCTGTGCTACAGATTGACTTAAATGAGTTGGAATATTTGGTGTCAGAGTTAATTAGGTCTAAATTTAAAAATTTGTTTCTCATCAGCTGTGTACTAACAAAGAAGCAAATCAAGTGTAGTCTAAATTTTTGTAGTTATAGTCATTGTCCTTGAAAAAATAGAATTCCTTTCTAGTTATTATTTTTCCTAATATTTATCATAGTTTCAAAAAATCAAATAGCACAAACATCTTTATAATAAAAAGGCAAAATCTCTGCCCCAATCCTCAACATAAATTTACCCTCCCAAAGACCTCTTATCATAGCTTTTACTTTTAGTTCTTTGGTCATTGTTGATTTTATTCTAAATACCCTCAAAATCATATGTGTGACTTAGAGTGCAAAGAAGCAGGAGTTATCATACAATGAGCATAAATTGTCACGTATTTTTGGAAGGCAATTTGGCCGTTTCAAAAGGCACTGCCATGCCCATGCTTCTTCAACTCCAGTCAAATCCCTTTCTATCACATTACAGCTTTTCATGATCTTCTCGTCTGAACTGCATTTTTTGTTTATTGTCTGTTTTTTCCTATTAAAATATAGCTTTCAAGGAATTCCCACTGCTGTGCAGCAGAAATGAATCCAGCTAGTAACCGTGAGCTGGCGGGTTTGGTCCCTGGCCTCGCTTGGTGGGTTAAGGATGCCAGCATTTCTGTGAGCTGTGGTGTAGGCCCAGGAATTTCCATATGTTGTGGGTGGGGCCAAAAAACCCAAAGCCAATAAAACAAAAGGACTAGAATCTCTCCAATTTTTTTCCTTCTGCCTCATGTTTTTCATTCCAGCCAGAGAAAGATCTGTGCTTTTAAGAGCCCAGGTGATTAGATTTTAAACATAAAATAATCCCTAATTATCTATTTTAAGGGCCAAATTTTTAATTACATCTGTAAAGTCTCTTTTGTGACATGATACATGTAATGTAACATGATATATTCATAAGATCCAGGCTTTAGACATGGACAGTTTTGGTTGGCCATTACTCAGTATACCACAGATATAATATTCCTGTATATAGCAAATGATGGGTAAATCTATGGCAAAGCCAATCACTTCTCACTATCTCCATTGCTACCATTTTACTCTAAATCACATGCCTTCTTTTACCTAGGTTAATACAATAGCCTCTAAACTTATTTCTGTTTCCACTCTGGTCTTCCTTGCTTTCATTCTTCACATGGCAATGGAAAAGATTTTTCTAAAACACAATCACTAATCTCAGTTTAAAACTACCTACTAGTGTCCCACTGCTATTACAATAAAATCAGATCTTACTGTTATGAAGTATGTTATCGGACCACTTGTCTTCAATATCATTAGTTCTACTTCCCCTGCAGTCACTAAATTTCAAATCATAGGACATTTTACTTTTTATGCCACAGATATTATAGACTTTGAATGGCTTCTACCTTTTACCTAGAATGCCCCTCAACCAGAATGTTCTTCATTTAGGTCTCAGTTTAAATATATCCCTCTCGATAAAGCCTTCAGCAGCCGTATTACCTATCTCATGCCCACTAAGTCATTCTGTGTCCTATTTTCTGCTGTATTTCCCTAACACTTAACACTTTCAAAAATCCACCCCCTATTTATTTACTTGTTTATATGTTCATGGAAGATACCCCATAATTAGAACCTAAGCTTTAAAGGAACAAGTCCTTGGTCTATCTTGTTTACAGCTTTACCACCAGTATCTAAAATAGTACCTGGCACAAATATACATTGTATGAGTGAATAAATAGATGAATGCATTATTCTTTAAGTCCCCCTTCTCCTTTAAAGAAGAATTAGGAAGCTAAAGTGACTTAGGGATTTAGGGGTGGTTGTGAGTTGAGTTATGCCCTCATAGAAGATATGTTCAAGTCCTAAGCCCTGGTTCCTGTGAATGTGGTCTTATTTGAAAATAGGGACTTTACAGATATAATCAAGTTAATATGAGGTCATACTAGAGCAGGGTGTGCCCTTAAGCCAATAGGACTGATATCCTTATAAGAAGAGATTTGTAGAAATAGAGACATACAGGAAGAACAGCACATAACAGTAGAGACAGGGATTGGAGTGATATATCTCTAAGCCAAGGAGGACCAAGAACTGCTGGCAACACCAAGAGAAAGGTATAGAAAAGATTTTACCCTAGAGCCTTCAGGGCCCTGTCCGCAGCTTAATCTTGGTCTTTCAGCCTTGAGACCTGTTAAAGAATACACTCCTATTGTATAAAGCCACTCAGTCTGTGGTATTTTGTTATGGCAGCCATAAGAAACTAATGCAAGGGCTGTTTATCAAGATGCATGTCTGCAGGTCTAAAATGATTGCTTCAATTGTAATATGTTAGCTTTTAGATACTTGCAGGACCACTTGAAATACCATAACATGTTGATTTATCAAAGCAGACTCATAGAAATCATAGATCATTCAACATAAAATTTTACTAATGATTCATGAGGGATATAAGCAAACCCAAGCCCAGATGCAACATTTCTTTTTGGAAGAGTCCAGAACATGTCAGATTCAGATGTCTCATATCCTTTGCTTGCATAGACCCACTTTGGTATTGGGTAATGGTAGAGCACTAGCAATACATCCATGAGGTGCATGCTGGCCCAGAGAACACTGAGTTCAGAGTTTCATTGTTTTGTGAATTAATTTGCTAAGACTGCCATAAAAAAATACCACAGACTGAGAGACTGTAAGAGCAGAAATTTATTTTCCCATAGTTTTGAAGCTAGACGTTCAAGATCAAGATGTTGGCAGGTTTGGTTTCCCCATTTAGCCTCTCACCTTGGTGACCTTATCATGTGTCTTCGCATAGCCTTTCCTGTGTGTGTGTGTGTGTGTGTGTGTGTGTGTGAGATGTCCCTCCTGCCTCTTCCTCTTCTTATAAGGACATCAGTCCTATTGGATTAAGGCCCCACCCTTATGGACTTCATTTAACTTTAATCGCCTTTTGGCAAGACCTGTTTCCAAATAGAGTCACAATAGGGGTTAGACCTCCAGCATACGCATTATGAGGAGACACAATTGTATATATCTGATTATACATGTAATACTAATGAATTTATGTACATTAAGATCCATACTATCCATTTAATCATTTTTAGGGCAAGTCTAGTAGTTTCTTTTTTTTTGGCTACTCTCATGGTTTATGGAAGTTCCTGGGCAAGGGATCAAACCTGCACCACAGCAGCAACCCAAACTGCTGCAGTGACAGTGCCATATCCTTAACCCATTGCACCACAAGCAAACTCTCTAGTAGTTTCTTTATTATTTTTCAGAATTTTTTAAACAGAATTAATTTTCCAGAATGTCATTTAATTCAACCAATATGTGACTTTTTTTGTAAACTTTTATTGAATTATAATTGACAAATAAAATTGTGAGCCTAACCCTAAGGTGTATATTGTGGTGATGATAATACATATATTTATATTTATATTTATATTTACAGTGAAAAAATTCTCCCAATTGATTTCATCAATAATTCTATCACCTCATCTATTTTTTTTCATTTTTTTTCTTTTTTGGTGAGAACATTTAAATGTTACTCTCTTAGCAAATTTTAGATATGCAATATAATGCTATCAATTATAGTTACCAAACTATACCTTAAAATCTCAGACCTTATTCATGTTATAACTGAAAGTTTTTACCATTTTACAAAGTTCACCTTATTTCTACACCCCTAACTCTTGTCAACCACTTTTCTATCCCCTCTTTCTGTGAGTACAACTTTTTTTTTTATTTTCACACATAAGTGATACCACACAGTATTTGGCTCTCTGTCCGATGTTTTTCACTCATTGCATAATGCCTTCCAGTTTCATTCATGTTGTCAAAATGACAGAATTCTCATCTCATGTTTTCATACTGAATAATATTCTATTGTATAAATATACACATTTTCTTGGTCCATTCATCCAGTGATGGATGCCAGTATGTCAATGACTAATGAGAAAAGCCATTTCCTATGTATTATCACATTAAAAAAAAAGAGAGAGAGATAAGAAGGGGTCAGGCTGTAGCATGAACGCAATCATACAAATAATTAAAATTCAGTAGAAGTACCATAAAGGTATAAAACAATGTGCATATTTTAAAATTTAAAAATACACATCCACTTGTTTGAAATTAGCCAGAGCTTAGTGGAGGATCAGGCAAAGCCTGGACATAGGGAAGACATAGTTAGCATTGCAGGAAAGAGTTACTGTGTGAAAGTCTTCAAGCAGAAATTAAGGTAATTGACATATTTTTTAAAATGTCTCACAGAGTTTTAGACTACTAGAATTTAAACTGCATACTTTTTAAACAAGAGGTAAAATGTTTTCAGGGTTGTATTTATTTTTATTATTTTATGCTGCCATTAGACCCAGGAGGGCAATTTATAAAGGAAATATCTAATTTTGTGAAGGCATGATTTGAAGTAGTCACAATAGTCTCATCAGGGTCCAAAATTTATTGAATTTCCAGTAAGTAGAAGGGCAAAATAATGTCTTTATACTCTAATAAAAAGCTCAAATTCTATAGATTAAGTTAGATGAAATTTTCAAAATCTGGGGATTTTTTTACCTACCCAGCCCATTCTCCTATGGTTCAACTTAATGGATAAAATTCCATTTACAAATTATAGTTCTGCTTTTTGCATTTAGGATAGATTGCAAGTTCTGTATGCAAATAACCCTGTAAATCATCCAAATCATGACGAAACAACTGTAACTTATAAACAAAGTTTTATAATTCTAATACGTTGTGGTCAAAATCACTTGGAAAATAATATGCTATGTATTTAGTGAAGGATCATATGGACTTAGGTATTTACTCTACTCTGAATGATAGACTATAACAGAGAAAATAATAAAAGTTGCTTTTCGGATAAATCATAGGCTAGTCCAAATTTTTCATAGAAATAGCTTTCACTCTCTACCATTTCCTTGTTATATTTTTAGCTACTCGTGTACTAACTGGTGACATCTCAATAAAAATATCAGATATGACATTCAAAGTGCATTAGTGTGGTGATGTTGTAATACCAGTCTTTTCTGGGTGCACATTAGTTTTTCAGGACCATGCAGCTGGCAAAGAATGAGTTGTTATTATGAAACAGCTATTTAAATGTGAATTGCTCTTTAAGCTGCCACTGGTAATAACAGACTTAAAAGAAATTTTCTCCATTTCAGAAAATTAACAATCTATGGAGAGAAATATTTTCAAAGGGTCACTTAAGACGTAGGGCTCTTTCCTTCAGTCCATAAAAATTACCACACCTGCCAAAGCACACCACCCCATGGAGGTATCCTTGAGCCTTTATACTCTCAAAAACTTTATTAAACTCACTGACTTCAAGGTCTACTCAAACTGTAAACCTTAAATTTAATTTGTAAACCTTAAATAATAGTGATTTCTTTTCCTTCCCTTACATGCCTTAAGTTAGGTACAGAAATAGGATTAGACGTAATACCTCTGGAGCTAGTGTGCAGTTTTACAGTCTCAACATCTCACAAAATACAGACTAGGTCATTGTTAAAGGAGGTCAAATTCAACTACACATTCTCAAGCCTGAAGATGTGACAAAAATAAATCAGGAATATTTGAAAGCTTCTTTCCACAGGAAAGAAAAAAGCAAGTGTAGAGAGAATATTCATTTATATTCATTCTTATAGGTATATTATCATTACCTTTTAAGCATCTTTCTTTGGAAGCTAATTCTATATAATTATATATATAGAACAATGGCTCTCTCTATATATACAGCCATATAAATACACTGATCAAAATTTGCTATCATAATTTAAAAGGAAGAAGCCATCGTGACTAACTTATGCTTATTTGAATTATTTTCTTGTTAAAATTGAATGGTAATTTTTTTTTAGTTTTTTTCATGTTTAAATGTTTTATTGAAGTATAGTTGATTTGCAATGTTGTGATAATTTCTGCTATACAACAAAGCGATTCGGTTGTACATATATGCACATCCTTTCTTGTTTAGATTCTTTTCCCATATAGATTATCACTGAGTATTCAGTAGAATCCCCTGTGTTATATAGCAGGTCCCCATGGGCCAGTCATTCCATTTATCACAGCATGCATATGACAATCCCAAACCCCTGGTCCATCCCTCCCCTGCACCTGTCCTTTTCGGTAACGATAACTTTGTTCTCAAAGTCTGTGAGTCTGTTTCTATTCTGCGAATAAGTTCATTTGTATCCCTTTTTTTTGATTCCACATATAAGTGATATCATATGATGTTTGTCTTTCACTGTCTGACTAACTTCACATATAAGTGATATCAAACTTCTATGCTTTTGCATAGCAAATGAAACCATAAACAAAATGAAAAGATGACCTACAGACTGGGAGAAAATATTTGCAAATAATGCAACCATAAAGGGCTTCGGTTCCAAAATATATATACAGCTCATATATCTTAATATAAAAAAAAAACTCAATCAAAAAATGGGCAGAGGGCCTAAACAGACATCTCTCTAAAGAAAATAGACAGGTAGCTAAAAAGCACATGAAATGATGCTCAATAGCACTAATAATTAGAAAAATGTAAGACAAAATTATTTTGAGGTATCACCTCACACCATCATCAAAAAAGTCTAAAATAATAAATTCTAAAGAGGATGTGGAGAAAAGGGGGACCCTCCTACACTGTTGGTAGGAATGTAAATTGGTGCAACCACTGTGGAGGAGAGTATGGACGTTCTTCCGAAAAATAAATATAGAACTACCATATGATCCAGCAATCCCACTCCTCGGCATCTATCCAGAGAAAACTATAATTTGAAAAGATGCATGCGCTCCAGTGTTCACTGCAGCACTATTTACAATAGGCAAGACATGGAAGCAACCTAAATGTCCATCAACAGAGGAATGGAAAAAGAAGATGTGATACACATAAATGCAATAGCATATTATTCAGCCATAAAAAGAATAATAAAAAGTCTAAAATAATAATAATGTTATTTACAGCAACATCAATCAACCTAGAGATTATCATACCAAGTAAAGTCAGGCAGAGAAAGACAAATATCATATGATATCATTTCTATGTGGAATATAATAAAGATGATACAAAAGAATTTATTTATAAAACAGGAAAAAATCCACAGATTTCAAAACCAATCCTATTTATTTTGCAAATGAAATATGAGAATTGTCAATATACATCTTCTTACTCCATTTTTTATACAGGTCTTTTAGTTTGAAGAATACTTTCCTTTACTGTGATACAAGCAGAGGTCATGTTTCCCATATTAAAATTAAGATGAGATTCAAAGATGTTAATGACCTACTGACAAATCCAGAACTGGTAAATGCATCAAAAAATCATTTTAGTTCTTCTGTTCTTTAGGATTCTGGCCTTTCCTTTACATTGTGCTGCCTCAGATGGAAAGTGTATTCTTCCACAAAAAAAAAAAAAATCGCTAATAAAGAAAATAAGTTGTCCTATGAAAACACAACCAGTCTAAAAATATAAAAATTCTTTGAATAGGAGTTACCATTGTGGCACAGTGGAAAGGAACCCAACTAGGAACCATGAGGTTGTGTGTTCGATCCCTGGCCCTGCTCAGTTGGTTAAGGATCTGGCGTTTCCATGAGCTGTGGTGTAGGTTGTAGATACGATTTGGATCTGATGTTGTTGTGTCTGTGGCGTGGGTTGGTAGCTACAGCTTCGATTCAACCCCTAGCCTGGGAACCTCCATATGCTGTGGGTTTTGCCCTAAAAAGCAAAAAAAAAAAATGCTTTGAATAACATAAATGATAATCAAAAGAGATTCCTTTTATTCTGATATAGGTATATATTGATAGCTATTTACATAACTATAATTTTACCTTATAAAAGTTATTGAACTTGAACTTGCTCTTTTTTTTTTTTTACTATATTCCCTCTTTTATATTTGGAAGCTTTTTAGGTTTTTTTTTTTCATTAAAACCTTGTTCCAGTCACAAGAGCAACAATTCTTACCACCATTATAAAAATAGCAAATAGAGTCTAATCAGCAAATATCATTTGTCAAAAGGAAGACTTTCTAATTGGTTCCCAATATTGACCCTGTCTTTAGTTACTGAAAGCCATCAGTTCTGTGTTGGTTTTGCTCTAGAGAAAACTGTTTCCACCTGTACCACACATTAGCATAACCTGGAAGCTATAGAAAAAAAATCCATGCTAGAGCCTAAAGCCAGAAAAGTCAGATCTCTTAGGATATATTTTTGAGGCTCCTCGTCTGACTCTGATGCACAATGAGGGCTGAAGACCAGATTCAGGAAGATAGCTAGGTTCTCTCTTCAAGAGAGAGGAAATACATTACCTCTTAACTTTCTGTCTTTTTTAGGCAAAAAGTGTCTCTTGATGGTCTGGTTAGCCCCGACCTAACACAGTGCTGACTGCAGTTGCCATCCTCATGCTCTTCATTTTTATGCTACATTTTTATTTTACACATACATACCAACCCCCACATTCACAATCTCATATTCAGGAAAGAAACTTTGGGGCTGATTATGACATTCTATAAAAAGACACTTCAATATTTCCTAAAAGACAAATATGTACACCACGTATATGTTTTTGATTGGTGAGGAGTAAACATTCAATAAATAAACATTGAATCAGGAAAGAAATAAACATACTCATGAATAAAAAGAAGAATAACATGTAAGTAGATAAAGGGTCCCAACTATACCTTTAATTAGATGAGGAACATGAGATGTAGGATGGCATGTAGGTCAGAAAAATGCCTTGAGGGAAGAGCTTCATTAGCAAAGCATTTATTAAATTGAACCATAAGAAATCAATGATACAACTATTTTGAACCACAAAAAAATGGTAGTTTCATGTACAAACTAATAATTTCTTTTGGATAGCTCATGAGTATCTCATAGTTATCATTTGCATTTATTTGATTACTATTACTGAAAGTTTTTCTTAGTTGTATTTGTCAAAATCCTATGAGATTCCTACAAAGGAATGAAATTTAAGACACAGAGATAAAATTTTTATTGAAAAAATTTGAAATACTTCTATGCATACAATGTTAAAGTAATACATGTTTGATAGAATAAATCTAAGGTTGTGTTCCTCCGGGCTAAATCTCAGTTTATTTTTAACACATGGTAATCACATAGCCTCAGGTTACTTTAGTATTACATTTTCCTATGGCTATATGAATTACCCAAATTCAATAGCTATAATAGCCCAATTGCTCATTTGGATAGAGAAAAAAATGTGCCTTCTTTTGGAGAACATAGCTTTACAAGGGCAAATGACTTGATGAGTAAATCATAGGATAACCATCAGTCCCTGTTTGCCTTCTTGTCCAAATGCGCATGTGCAGTGAACAACCTGCACAACCATATGTGGAAAACTTATATACTGTATGAGGTATTTGTCTAAATTAAATATGATTTATTTTTCTTATAAATTCAGTGACTAACTCTAAGAAATGAGACAGATATTACAGGGCAAGAATATATTTAAAAACAAGTCAAAGGCTTACTCTATAAAGTCTTTATTATATAAAATTATACAAAATAGCTTTCAGATAGTAACACAATGGCTTTAGCTGAAAACAAAAAAAAATTTGTCATTTGTCCAAAGATGTCTAGAAACATCTCACTTTTTTTTTTGTCTTTTTTTTTTGCTATTTCTTGGGCCACTCCCTTGGCATATGGAGGTTCCTAGGTTAGGGGTCTAATCGGAGCTGTAGCCACCGGCCTACACCAGAGCCACAGCAAGGCGGGATCCGAGCCACGTCTGCAACCTACACCACAGCTCACGGCAACGCCGGATCGTTAACCCACTGAGCAAGGGCAGGGATCAAACCCGCAACCTCATGGTTCCTAGTCGGATTCGTTAACCACTGTGCCACGACGGGAACTCCTATCTCACTTTTTGTTATGTGTGGTGTGGCAAGGTACATAGGGCTTTACCTAAATCTTGGAGCTGATGTTAAAGGGGACACCCTTTATAATCTCTCTCTGGGAAAGATTAATTAGCAATAATGAGATAAAAAAATTACCACAGTGGCACAGTGGCTTAAGGATGTGGCATCACCACAGCTGTGGTGCGCCACTGTTGCATGGGTTAAATTCCTGGCCCAGGAATTTCCATATGATGTGGGTGTGGCCCCTAAAGAACGTTAGACTCACAGACACGGAGAATAGACTTGTGGTTGCCAAGGTGGGTGGGAAAGGAAGTGGGATGGACTGGGAGTTCTGGGTTAGTAGATACTAACTATTACATTTAGAATTGATAAGCAATGAAGTATTAGTCTATAACACAGGGAACTGTATCCCATCTCTTGGGATAGACCATTATGGAAGAAAATAGAAGAAAAAGAATTGTGTGTGTGTGTGTGTGTGTGTGTGTGTGTGTGTGTGTGTGTAGGGGTCACTTTTCTGTACAGCAGGAATTGGCACACTTTAAACAGTTATATTTTAATTAAAAATTTTTTAATCACCTGAGCTGAAGCCAATTAAATGGGTAAGTCCCTACATTCAATTCAGCAGAAATACTGATGAAAATTCTGTGCAATTGGTTTGGACCAAAGAGGACACATAGAAATTCTGTGAGAATTGCATAAAATCTACATTTTTGAGAGACGTATGCAGATTTTAGCACTGTTTGAGGAAAATAGTAAATGGGCACAATTTGCTACTCCCAAGTTTTCCCCAAGAGAGGACAAAAAATAATAAATAGTTAAATAAGTAAATAATAATTATATAATAAGTACGTAGGAGCGTCAGGCATAAGAAACAGGTACTGGTAACCGCCAAATCACCATAAAGCAAGAGTTCATATCCATGACCTTGAATGCTGAATTGGGGACTCTAATTTTGGAAGTCTTAGTGTGTTTTGAAAATTAATTCTTTCAATTTTATTAAAAGTAATATACCATTCAGAAGGAAAAAACTTTCCTCCTGATATCAGTGTTAATTTATTTTCTCAATGATACTTAATTTGTCCAATATCTCATCCAGCTAAACAAGCTCTGTAAACTTTAATTGTTTAAGAAAGGGATTATGCTATTTAAAGAAACACTAAATATCCCAAGGAAAATCCAAATCTCAGAAATTTTCTGTACTTTTAATTATTATATTTTATGAGTATAATATTGTCATACACATTTATAGTAGACAAATTGGCTTCTAGGGGGAAATTCCAATCTTTATTTTTAGGCTTGCTCTTCTGCAAGGGAAAGCAATGCAGTCCTGTGTAAGTTCTGAAGGTGTTTCTATGTTTAAATTTTCTTTTTATTATAAATAACAGCATTTCAGGATGCTAAGTAGTAAAGAGCTTTGCAATAAAAAAAAAAGTATATGTAGGGGAAAATTGATTTCAATGTCTTTGAGTAGAGATGTCTGGTTATTAAGTTCTAGGCCTTTTAGAAGGCTTACAGCCACTTAGTAAAATTGTGGTACAAAAGTAACAAATAGTTGGACTAGCTTTGTTCTTTCCTGAAACCATCTATCAAGGGACTATCAATCTAGGAAATGTTTTAGGAAGTTAGAAGATGGATGGGAGATCTAATACATAGTGTTAGAAGAATAACCATGCCTAAAAGGTGATTTTAAATGTTCACTAAAGTAAAACAATTTATTTAAATGTTTATATTTCTATATCAAGATCACTAAAACAAGGAAAACACGAAAATAATTACAATCATATATAAGCTACAAACCTATTCCTAAAACTGTATTTGGAGAAGATCGAATCTGATCTCCATAGTAAACCATGTACTTTGTAACTGGCATTAGCATTTTTTCCTTCAGAAGACCTAATTTTAATTTTTCTCAAAATACAGTGTTCAGGTTTGAAGCCAAATATTTATAAAATGGATATAATTTACCTAGCTCCTAAAAGAAAAAAACAAACTTTTATACTGCTTTACAATTGTTTTTACATAATGACTTATGTATAAAAATGTTATTGAGGGAGTTCCTGTCATGGTACAGCAGAAATGAATCCAACTAGGAACCATGAGGTTGCAGGTTCGATCCCTGGCCTTGCTCAGTGGGTTAAGAATCTGGCATTGCAGTGAGCTGTGCTGTAGGTCACAGACGTGGCTCAGATCCCACGTTGCTGTGGCTGTGGTATAGGCTGGCAGCTGTAGCTTCGATTATACCCCTAGCCTGGGAACCTCCATATGTCATGGGTGCAGCCCTAAAAAAAAAAAAGATAAAAATGTTATTGAGTTTAATTGCTAATGTGTACTTTAAATAAAAATTAAGAAAAGAATGAAAAATTCATGGTTTATATAATTAAAAACTTTAAATCCATTCAAATACATAAATTACTAAAATTGATTGAATAGTGCAATAAAATGGTATTAGACCAATAAATCACAGTGATTTTTTTTTTACACTGTGTCTAGCAGAAATACTTTTGAGCCAGTTATATCAAAACATCTTGGAAGAAAATATTTCAGTTCTGTAGATAGATTTTCAATTTATAAGCAAAAAGATGCTTCAAAACTATTTTACAGAGATTTTATATAACTAATACTGAAATCCAATGAAAGCCTTCAAACAGACTTAAAACTTACTTATGAATATAAATGACAAAATCATAAATAAAAGATAATCTAAAAGTATATTAAAAGATAAATACTCTATAATCCTAAAAAATACATTCTAGAACAACAGGGAAGCGATATTAGAAAATATAACCATAGAACTCATCACATTTCTAGATTTTAAATTTCTAAATAGTATTTGAAAATGTAATAGACACCAAAAACTTGATAGTACATTTCTCATTAAAATTCTTAGAATAATATATGTAGAAAGGTGCTTCATTTTTATTATAAAAACTGCAGATATCATAAAGATGAATATCTATAGAATAAAGAAACTTTAATTACAAGCAATTTCAGCAATGGAACTACCACCACCCAAAAATTAAATAAATAAAAAACTAACAGGGAAATTTCATTATGCAAAAATTAAACAAACAATGCTTTTTGGAGTAATTAGAAAAAACACATTGAGCATAATTATCATCATTCATGCTACTGTCCATCAACCCATCCAAATTCACAGGATGGCCCTGAGTGGTCAAAAGATAATTTCATTCCCCATTCATGGATGATTAAAAAATGTGGTCCCAAGTCATAAGCTTACGACAAAGAGCAAGATTCAGGAAGAAGACCGTCACTACCCTATCTCACTGTCATCTACATCAAGGGTACATGAATTTAGCATATTAAGAGCATCTGAGTAACGTTTACAGAAACTAAAAACCAAACTCCAGAAAGGAACAACTCCTTTATTCTCTTTCTATATGTTACTGTCTGTGCCAAGCTGCCCTTAAGCCTTGCAGCCGTCTTACTGTCTGAAGACGGTCTTGACCCACAAAACTCAGAGCTCCAGCATTAGGACAACCTCAAGGATGTTCTTTTGCCTGCCATCCAAATGTTAAGGCTATTTGAGCCAAGAAGCCAGTTTGGTGGGGGGGGGGGTGGAGGGTATTTTTCTTACAATCTATAGCAGAAGTTAGCAAATTTCAGAAAAGGGCCTGATAGTAAATATTTTAGGCTCTAGGGAAAATATGATGTCTGTTATTTAACTCTGCTGTTTGCTGGTTTTGTTTTGTTTTTGTTTTTGTTTTGTTTTTGTAAAAGCAGCCCAAGGCAATAGTAAATGGATGTATCCTTGTGCCCCAGTACATCTTTATTTACCAAAATAAGACATAAAGATATTCACTTATGTCTTATGCCTGTTATACGAGGCAGGGGATGAGTATGGTATGTTCCAGCACTGTTTATTCCTTGAAAGCATTACCCTTTCTCTGCTGAATTGCTTTTACATCTTTGTCAAAAATCCATTGACTGTATACATATACTTCTATTTCTGGATGCTATTTTTTATTGATCTATTTGTCTGATTACAGATACATCACCATTGATTACTCTAGTTTTAAAATAAAACTTGAAATCAAGATGTATGTCTTCCAAATTTGTTTTCTTTTTCACTTGTATTTACTCACTTCAATATGAATTTTAGAATCAGCTGGTAAATTTCTAAAAAAAAAGACTTTGAAAATTTTGATTAAGAGTTCCCATCACGGAGCAGTGGTTAAAGAATATGACTAGGAACCATGAGGTTGCGGGTTCGATCCCTGGCCTTGCTCAGTGTGTTAAGGATCCGGCCTTGCTGTGAGCTGCGGTGTAGGTCGCAAATGGCTCGGATCCTGCGTTGCCGTGGCTGTGGTGTAGGCCGGCAGCTCTAGCTCCGATTAGACCCCTAGCCTGGGAACCTCCATATGCTGTGGGAGCAGCTCTAGAAAAGGCAAAAAGAACAAAAAAAACAAAGAAAATTTTGATTGAAATTGTGTTGTACTTAGAGATCATTTTGGGGGGCATTGACGTATTTTCACTATTGAGTTTTCTGATTCAGGAATATGGCATATGTAATTTGGTCATATTTGGGTCTTCTTTAATTTCCCCAGTAATGTTTTACAGTTTTTTGTTTTTTTGTCTTTTTGCCTTTTCGAGCCGCACCCACAGCATATGGAGGTTCCCAGGCTGGGGGTTGAATCTAACAGCTACCATCCTAAACCACAGCTACAGCAGCACAGAGGATCTAAACTGCTTATGTGACCTACACCACAGCTTATGGCAATACTGGATCCTTAACCCACTGAGCAAGACCACGGATTGAACCCACCACTGAGCCATGACAGGAACTCTAAATGTTTTATAGTTTTCAGTGTAGATTGGCACAGCCATTATTTGATGTATCCTTATGTACATAATATTTTGAAGCTATTATAAATGGCATTTTTAATTTAAATTTCAGCATGTGAGTATGCGTGTGTGTGTGTGTGTGTGTGTGCGAATAGGATTGTTCAACACTGTCAGGAATATTTGCTGTTTGTACAGCTGAAAACTGACAAGATATTCTAAAATATTTAAGTAGCTCTATGGTTAAAAGTTGGCTAAATTTTAAGCTGACATTCAGAACCTGATAGTGAATTAATTAAGGCCTTCTTCCCCAAGTTAAAATGAACCTATGTACCTAGAGGGAAAGAAAATCATTCTGAAGTCTTCTAAGACTTCTAAAACATTCCAGGGAAAAGCAGTTCTATATCTAGATCATAGGAATCTTGATTCCCAGCTTAATTAAAGACCTTTCTCTTGAACCCACATATCTACAGTCAACTAATCTGTGACAAAGGAGGCAAGAATATACAATGGAGAAAAGACAGTCCCTTCAATAAGTGGTGCTGGGAAAACTGGACAGCTACATGGAAAAGAATGAAATTAGAACATTTCCTAATACCATGCACAAAAATAAACTCAAAACAGTTTAAAGACCTAAATATAAGACTGGATACTATAAAACTTCTAGAGGAAAACACAGGATGAACACTCTCTGATGTAAAACATCATAATATCTTCTTAGATCCATCTCCTAGAGTAATGACAATAAAAACAAAAATAAACAAATGGAACCTAATTAAACTTAAAAGTTTTTGCACAGCACAGGAAATCTTAAACAAAATGAAAAGACAACCCAGAGAATGGGGAGAAAATATTTGCAAATTAAGGTATTAACAAGACATTAATCTCCAAAATATATAAACTCCTCCTGTAGTTCAATACCAAAAAACCAGACAACCCTATCAAAAATTGGGCGGAAGATCTAAACAGACAATTCTCCAAAGAAGACATGCAAATGGCCTAAAAACACATGAAAAGATATTCAATATCACTAATTATTAGAGACAAATCAAAGCTGCTAGGAGGTACCACATTACACCAGCCAGAATGGCCATCATCAAAAAGTCTACAAACAATAAATGCTGGAGAGGGTGTAGAGAAAAGGGAACCTTCTTACACTTTTGCTGGGATTGTAAATTGGTACAACCACTATGGAAAACAGTATGGAGATTCCTCAAAAAACTAAAAATAGAACTACCATATGATCCACTCCTAGGCATCTATCCAGAGAAAACCATGACTTGAAAAGGCACATGTACTCCAATATTCATTGCTGCACTATATACAATAGCCAAGACATTGAAGCAACCTAAATGTCCATCAACAGAGGAGTGGATAAAGAAGACGTGGTACATAAACACAATGTAATATTACTCAGCCATAAAAAGGAATGAAATAATATTTGCAGCAACGTGAATGAACCTAGAAATTATCATGCTAAGTGAGGTTAGACAGACACCAACGTCATATGGCCTCATTTACATGTGGAATCCAAAAAAAAAAGAAAAGGATACAATGAACTTTTTAGCAGAACAGATACTGATTCACAGACTTTGAAAAACTTACAGTTACCAAAGGAGACAGGCTGTGGGGGAGGGGACAGGCTAGGCTTTGGGGATGGAAATGCTGTAAATTGGGTTGTAATCATCATTGTATAGCTATAAATATTATAAAATTCACTGAGTTAAAAAAAAAGATCTTTCCCTTGATATAAAGAGACAAATTGACAATAAGGTAGTTGGATGGCAGGGTCTTGACTATCATTCAGGTTGCAACCCATTCTATGAGAAAGTAAAAATAACTGTACTTGTCTTATAAATCCATTCTTTACTAGGCCAGATATATGATTCTAGACCTATTCAAGCCCACTTATCTTTTTACCAATCCACAAATATCCCCTATTCATATCAAAAAGCTCTTAGATATTGTAAAAGATCTGGATTTAGGAAACAAAAGCCTTTGTGGAGAACATAAGCTTTCTCAGTGACTGTGAGATGTAAATGCTACCTGGTCTCAGCTAGGAACCTAGGGTCATCTCTTGAAATGTAAATTTCAAGCGGATATTTCTTATCAGAAAAAAAAAGATGATGTTTCAGAAATTAGGTGAATAAAAAAATCTTAGAAGTCTTTATTACAAATATCAGTAAAAACTTTAGCTATCTGAGAAGGTAACTCTAGCTTATTCTATCTGGCAGAAACACAATTTGGATCAATTTGTCCTTTATAAACTAGTGACTTTGCATTATATCTGCATTATATCATACCTGTCTCCTGATTAAAATTTTTAAAGGAAAATTATAATACAAATGCATCTATCTGTATGTACATGTATGTCTATGTATGTATGTATGTTAGAGATACATATGTGATATTTTCATACTTGTGATAGCACCAAATTAATTTGTAAAGAATGCAATTTAATCATCTTAAACAAGCATTTCTAAAAAATCAAGTATACACTTAGAATCATAGAAACTAACCCTAATGTTTTTCAAGTTTAAATGACCTAGAAAAATATACAAGCTAGTCTAAGTTAAATTTCTATTTGTCTGTTTCTAATGTATAGGTTTTTGTATATCATCTTGTGTTCTGTGACTTTGCTAAACTCACTTTAGTTTTGGTAGCACTGTTATAGATTTTATAGAATTTTCTACATAAATAGACAATCACGTCATCTGTAAATAAAGACTGTAAATAAAAGTAATTTTTATTCTACAATCTGCACTTCTTTCACACTTTTTTAATGGCTGCACTCACAAAGCATATGGACGTTCCTGAGCCAGGGATGGAATCCTAGCCACATCTGAGACCTATCCCACAGCTGCATCAATGCCAGATCACTGTGCTGGGCTGGGGATTGAACCAGTCTCTGCACAACCTCAATCACTACAGTCAGATTTTTTATCTGCTGTGTCCCAGCAGGGACTCTCTTTCACATCTATTTAATGTCCTTGTTCAACTGTCTAGGGTTTTCCAGTCAGTGTTGAACTGATTCCACATAATCACCCTCTTTTTTTTAGGGGCCACACCTGTACTATATGGAAGTTCCTAGGTTAGCTAGGGGTCCAATAGGAGCTGCAGCTGCTGGCCTACACCACACCCATAGGAATGCCCGATCTGAGCCATATCTGAGCCACATTTATGATCTTTGCTGCAACTTGAAGCAACACCAGATCCTTAATCCACTGAGCAAGGTCAGGGTTCAAACCTGCCTCCTCAAGGACACTATCAGGTCCTTAATCTTCTGTGCCACAATCTCTCTTACTTTCATACTTTTTAAAGAACTCCCAAAGAATAGATTTGAAAGTTAGAATTAAGTTTTCTATTACTGGATCTGAACAGTATTAATTAGATATTTTTTAAATAAAGAAACTAAATGTGTGTGTGCAAAGAGAGAGACTTATCACACATGTATATATTAAAATTATGTCTATATTAAAAATATGTCTATGAAAGTATTTTGTATGTATCTCTGTGTGCATGCATGTGTTTATATAATACCCTACCTGCCTGTCTTTTGAGAAGTAAAATATAGCCTACCAAATCAGTAAATAAAGGATGTTACAGCCATCAGCAGTCATGACCACCTTGGAAGATGAAGCCAGTGAGCCCAGAGGGAATTCAGGAAGGAAAACAAAGAATACCTGCCATTTAGCAGTCATCAGACTGCAGCCACTCCTGAGGGTGAGCCCTCAGGATGTAAAAATACAGGATGCTGGCCCCAGATAACTGAGGTACATATCAAAGAAATGATTTCAATGGAGTTCAGATCCTTGCATCATCCCATACATAGAAAAGCACAAATTTAAAAAGTTAAATTCCTTAACTTGAGATATCTGATTTTCTTTAATTAAAAGTAATCTTTTGTTCCTACTGCCTGCCCTTTGTTGCAAAACTCCTAAATATCCTAGGTCTAGGCTCCACCTCCTCAGGGCAGTTTTCTAAGGGTTACTTGAGATGCTGCTTCCCGGCTGCTGGGCTTTTGTCCTCAGTTTTATCCATCAAATAAAACACAACTCTCAGCTTTTAGATTGTACATTTTTTTAGTCAATTCTATCTATCTATCTATCTATCTATCTATCTGTCTGTCTATCATCTATCTATCTATCATATATCTACCTATCCATCTCTCTATCTATCTACCTACCTATCTAGAAGTGCACAGATCTAGTCTGCAAAGATGCACTATGGACAGCTGACTGTTTACTTGTGGAGGCTGGACATAGGGAAAGAAAGATTTTACTACATATAATTTAGTACATGTATCTTTTGACTTTTTATAATGAGCCGGCATGGCCCTAAAACAAAAAAAAAGAAAGAAAGAAAGAAAGAAATATTATTATAAGGTCGGCCAAAAGGTCGAGACCCAAGTTCAGGCATAAAAGATATTATTAACAGGTATACTGCCGGGCTGACTCACAAAGGGAGGTCAGCAGTCAGCCTGTTTGAGGAGAGAGGTTATATGTGGGTGCCAAGAAAGGGGGTTTCTGTGCAGAAGCTGATTGGCCATTTCTTATGTAAATAGGGTAAAAAAGAACAGCCCAATTTGTGTACTTTCAACAAACTATGTAAATAGGGTGAAAAGGGAACAGACCAATCAGTTTGGGAGAATTGTTAGTAGGATATGAACAGAAGTTTAGACATTCTCCTGGGTAGTGGGATAGTCTTTAAGATTGGGTCACTTGATTTGGGGAAGACTTAGACATGTCTTAATCATGTCTTAGTCATGTCTCTCCAGGAGCTAGGCATGAGCCTAGAGCTAAGTCTTGTTTTTCCTGGGACGAACCTAACAATTATATCAGCTTGCGTTACTATTGCCTGAGGAGAATTTTGAGCACACTTGAACACAGACTTTTAAAAAAGGTAACAAAATGGTTATATAAAATTCAGACTGTAAGAGTGACGCTATCAGGAAGATAGTGTTACAGTGTTTCTCATATACTTCCATTTGTTCCTCTTTTACTTTTATATTCTAATAAACATGAGTTATGAAAAGAAAAAAAATCTTAAAAATGTGCCCATGAGTGTTAGCACATCAAAAATACTATGAAAGCTAAGCAATTTCACACAACAATCATCCTGAGCTGATTGAAGAATGAGAAACTAGGAATTTCCGTCGTGACTCAGCGGAAACAAATCTGACTAGCATCCAGAAGAACACAGGTTCAATCCCTGTGGATTAAGGATTTGGCTTTGCCATGAGCTGTGGTATAGGTTGCAGACACAACTTGGATCTGGCATTGCTGTGGCTGTGGTGTAGGCTGGCAGCTACAGCTCTGATTATTTCACCACTCTAGCCTGGGAACCTCCACATGCCTCAGGTGTGGCCCTAAAAAAAGAAAAGAAAAAAAAAAAGAAAAGAATGAGAAGTTAAATTCAAGATTATTCAAATAAATAGCCAGAATCTATTTTCAAAAACGAAAATACTTTTTCAGAAATTCAGTCACAAAAATGTCATTTTAGAGTCCTACCAGGATTTCATTTGAATAAAACCATCAGTCAATGTTTATTCCTAGCACTGACTTGTTTATAAAGAAGATTTTAAAACCATGGTGCCAAAACTATACAAGCAGAACTATCATTTACTACTCATTCATTTGGAGTGACGTTGCTCATGTCTTCTACATGTACAATGTAATTCTTAAGATATATATGGCATTTATTGTCATTTACTGACTTGCAAGTCAGTACAAACATAAAGGTTCTACTTTCAATTATAAGGCTTTTTAAAAATTTTTATATTTTAGAATCAACACACATGCACACACACATTTTTCTTCTAAAAATTTTGCTTAGAAAAATTAAAATTCTCCTCAGGCAATAGTAATGCAAGATGATATAGTATTTCTTTCTTTCTTCTTTTTTTTTTCTTTTAGGACCATACCAGTGGCATATGGAAGTTCCCAGACTAGGGCCCCGTTTGGAGCTACAGCTGCTGGCCTATACCACAGCCACAGCAATGCAGGATCCAAGCCACATCTAAGAACTGCACTATAGCTCATGGCCACAATGGATCATTAACCCACTGAGTGAGGCCGGGAATCAAACCTGCATCCTCATGGATACCAGTTGGATTCCTTTCCACTGAGCCACAAAGGGAATTCCCCAGTGCTATATCCTTTTTTGTTTTTTGTTTTGTTTTCATTTTTGTTTTTGTTTTTTAGGGGCCTCACCAGTGGCATATAGAGGTAGCCAGACTAGGGCTACAGCTGCTGGCCTACACCACAGCCACAGCAACGTGGGATCTGAGCTGCATCTGCAACCTACACCACAGCTCATGGCAGTGCCAGATCCTTAACTCAGTGAGCGAGGCCAGGGATTGAACCTGCAAGCTCATGGTTCCTAGTTGGATTCCTTTCGTTTCCGCTGAGCCATGACAGGAACTCCCCCAGTGCTTTATCTTTAATCTACACATTTTTTGAACTTGATTTTGTTGCATTTTAAAGTTTCATATTACATAGTACCAACCAATGAAGAAATTGTTTCTGAGTCATTCTGTATTCTGCTCTTGGCATCCTAGGCTATCATCTCTGCTTTACTATGCACACTTGACCTTGGTTCATGTGCATATAATTTTTAGTTTGAGAATTTTGGAGATGAAGAATAATGTGAGAGGCAAGATGAAACTGTGAATCTCTTTAATTAAAAAAAAAAAAAGAAAAAAGGAGTACCCAGGCTAGTTTTGGTATGGTAGTTCTTCTCTACAGAAGTCTTCAAGAATTATGGCTCCTTTCAACCACTGTACCACCATCCCCAACATCTGCTCATTTCCTGAGGATCTAATTTGGTAGCTTCTACAACCCAACCAACCAAAGGAAACATTTTGTCCCATAAAATAAATTCCTTAAACTTCCAAATGGCATTTCCTCTGATGGCCCAGTAGCCATAATTCAATAACATGGCCACACCTAGATGCAAGAAAAATTAAGAAATATAACTTTAAGTTTTCTATTTTACTTTGTTTTTTTCTTTTTAGGGCAGCATATGGAAGTTCCTGGGCTAGGGAGGTGTCTAACCGGAGCTCTAGCTGCCAAGCCTATACCACAGCCTCATCAACGCTTGTGGCAAAACTCGATCCTTAACCCACTGAACAAGGCCAGGGATCAAACCTTCATTGGCTGGTTCTTAAACCACTGAAATACAATGGAAATTCCTATAATTTTAAGTTTTATTGTTTACCTGCTTAGCTAAAAATTCTGTGAAAATGAAATGAAGGGAGAATTAGGATTAAGGAAAATTATCAACCTTGGTCTCACCAACCAACTTATTTTCTAAGACTTAAAATGTTGAGTCAACCTCAACATTTAGTGATTCAACTTGTAGCTCAATATTTATATATATAATATAAATAATATATATATATATAACATATGATATAAATAATATGTAAATAATATATATATAAAATAGTAACTCAATATTTAGTAATTCAACTTTGCCTATTTTGGTGTCTCATTTAATTCAGTTTGATGTGCATGGCATGTGTGGTTGCCTCTGACCAGGACCTTCTAGGAATTTATTATTATTATCATCATCATTTATTATTATTATTAAGCTTCTTGAATCTCATCCCCATTCTGATGAATCAGAATTTCTAAGACTAGGAAAAAATACTTTTGCATTTTTAATGGTAACCAGACTGATTCTTAGGGGGCTTACCTGGAAGTTGTGCATATAATAAACACTGACCTAGACTCCATATAGCTGGGCCTGGATTGATGGGAAAAAAAAAAAAATCACCACAAATACATCCTAATAGTAAAGAAAAAAAAATTCACATTGCCATCTTTGCATCAGTAAATCATACCTACTTTGGGCCAAAACATACTTCCTAGCCCCTTTGTTTTGTTTCCTCTCTCCCTGTGGGCTTTTCAGTTTCTCACTTTCAAATCAGAGCTTATTATGACCATGTGAATAACCTCTCCAAAGACATTCACTTTCTAAGACTTCTCTTTAGTTAACTAGTGATCCAGGGTTGGCCTCTCTCCAAAATTTGCAGGCGCTGGCTCAAACGCCAGCACTGACATATGAGCTATCCTGGAAACCCTAAAACCCTACCAGAAAGGATGCTTGCAATCATGTCAACATGAAGATCATTTTGAGGACTCTTTCCTCAAAGTCCTCTATATCATGGATGTAGATGTTTTAGTCTGGATGCTCCCAACCCAAGGGAATGTCATTAGGTGAAAATCAATTGTTTATTTTAAAGCAAGACTGAGCCCTGCTTAGTAAACCTAATGCATCTGGTGAAATTCAGGCACAAAGAAATAGCTTCTGGAAGGTGGGCTAGATTTTCACTAACATATTCATCATGAATATTCAACCTGAAGACAAATAAATGTACAGGAGGAGACAATACCCTCTGCTGCTACCATGAGTCAAAATATATAATTTAGTATATTTTTATGTGGTCTTTTATATTGAACAGAATTCATGTTGTTCATCTCAAGTCCAAGTGAGAAGCTGCTCAAATTTATGCAAAATCGGTATTAAATCTTATCAAAACACTGCTCCTATAGAGTTTTACTAACTCCTTGATTGAGAAAGCTGTATGAATACAGAAAAAGTTTAAAAATACATGTTTTAAATAGGTCAAGAAAGATATTTTCTGTATTTTGTTTATACCCCATGCTGGGGTTTACTCAAAAATCTCTGTGGACCTCCTGTTATTTTATGATTTTCAGAAGAAAAAAAAAAGCAGAAGGAATCATCTTCAGACTTTATTTCTGCTTATTTGAATTTTTTTTTTAAGTTTTCTTCAGTGAATTGCTTCAGGGCCCACATACTTAGCTAAGCAACAAAACACTAAAAATAAACATTTTAAAATAATGGTTTTTAATAATAGCAGTAAGAAAGAGCTCACTTTGATTTAAATTGCTAACCAAACTCATCATGGGTATTCTATTTTCTACCTAATACAATATACAATATATTTTTCTTCTATATCTAACTTTCCCATGTCCTACTTCAAATTTTTCTTCTTCCATGCCATGCCCCTCTGTGATTTTGAAAAATAATAAAAAGAACTATTTAAAACAAAGGCAACTTAATAATGTAGCAAGAGACCACAGGTAAGATATAAAACTTGAATATTTAAAAAATGGATTACACAGCACAGAAGGACTCGATTTGGGAAAAAAATATAAAATCTGAGATCCAGTAAATGTGAATAACACCATACACAGTGTTCTAATATTGGAGACCAGTGTGGTCATTGGCTAATGAGGAGAGGTGATCTATATTTTCTGGTAGTTCAGAGTCCTGACTTGGGTCTGCTTTGGTCTATACAACTTCTTTAGCACTTACTGTCTACATAAATCCAGACAAACTGACCTAAGTCAAATATCTTTAGCCTTCAAATAGGGGTAATAACAATCCCTACCTCAGAAGACTATTGTGATGATGATTGTATGCAGATTTTATCATCCTGACCTGACCCAGAGCAAGCACTCAATGATGTTAGCTATTATTCATTATATTAAAAGCACTGAGAAGTTTTTCAGTTAAAAAATAAAAAGACTTTCTTAAAGCTAATATTTCCCCAAATTTACATTTACTAGCAACTCTTGAATATATAGATTAATCTAACCCCTATATATTTTGGGAAGTCATTTAATATAATCTGTCAAAATATATTTCTCCAAAAGAATATAATTTCAATCCCTTGGCTGTTAATAGTTCCAGAGGATTTGTATATATTTTTTCCTTTAAGAATCGTGGATCAAAAGAAGTTTTTGTCAGAAGAAAAAAATCCCATTTATATCTTGCAGTCTATATTTAGCATTTAAGCATCCACACTATCTAGACAGCAGCATATGCAAACTTGATCGAATCCCACATGTTTTTCTCTTTCCTTTTTTAAACCAAATGTCACACAGTTGAGTTATGAGTTTTTAATAACGCAGCCTGCATCTTCAGAAATACATATTTTTTATCTAAGGAAAAAAAATCTAGTATATTTCCTTAAAAATTAACTCGTAACATGTAAAGTTTTCTTATGCCACAATAGGCACAAATTTTTGACAACAACAGAATTAGAGTTTTCGTTTTTTGGGGTTTTTTGGGGGGCTTTTTTTAGAGCCATACCTTCGGCACGTGGAAGTTCCCAGGCCAGGGCTCCAATCAGAGCTGCAGCTGCCAGCCTACGCCACAGTCACAGCAATGCAGGATCTGAGCCATGTCTGCGATCTACACAGACAATGCTGGATCCTTACCCCACTAAGCAAGGCCAGGGATCGAATCTACGTCCTTATGGATGCTAGTCAAATTTGTTTCCACTGAGCCATGAAGGGAACTCCTGAATTAGAGATTTTTTTTTAAAGCTACAGCAACCAAGTGGATGAGCATACCTCTTCTGTTAAAAATATAGATGAATTTACCTTATTCTGCTTAGCATACTCACAGAGCATAAACAACATTCCTCAGAAATGTTGAAGAAAGTAACTTTGTAGCCATACAGGCTGAAATCAGCAGAATGATAGAATATCACTTGCAATATTTTAGGCCATTCAAAAAGGCTTAACATTAGAATTTTTTATACTTTCCAGTATTTATTATTTAAAGCTCTATGTATGACATTACACGTATGATATATACATATTAATACATACAGATATGTGAATATACAGTGTTATATATGTATATATATGCAAATACATATACATGCAAATATGTATTTATATAAGTTGTATAATTATATTTTCTTTATAAAAGTTTGCTTCCCACGCTAAATCACTTACAACTATCTTCACATTGTTTTGTAATTTACAAATCTAACGCTTTAAAGATAGAATGGATTTCCTCACATAACTTATATACATCCTATTTCTAGGGTTCTAGGTTATATCTAGTGTGTGACTGATATATATATATACATATATATATATATCAATTATATATATAAAACATTATGATGAACATCTCAGCATAAAAATGCTTTTTATAGTTTGAATTCTTAGTTTCCTAAAACAGTAATTTTAATCTGAAATTGCTTGTCAAAAAGAAGTTAAATTTCATAATGCATTTGTTGAGAAATTGTTTTCAAGCATTGATAAAATTATACCTTGATTATCACTGAGAAAGCAACTGGTACCATCTTCATAAATGAGTAAAATAAGATCTATTATTAAACGATTTAAGAGTTTAAAGAAAAAACTATCATTATCCTTTTGACTTTCATTTTCTGCTGCCACTAAAGTTGTATACCTTTTCAAGTTTATTGTTTGGTATTATATCTTCCACAAATTTTTGCTTGTGCCTTTTGTCTTTTTTGGAAGGTAGAGGAGATTTTAGCTTTTATTTTTCATTTCTACAAGCTCTTATGAACATAAAACTTTGGAGTCATGGTAACTGCATGCATTTATCCAGTTATCATATTGCTTGTTTAAACATGACAAAATGATTTTGGCAATTCTATTGCTTTTTTGTTTTTTTTGTGATAGAGTTTTATTGTCTTTTACTATTGTCTTCTTTTATTTCAGTCTAGCCATCTACTTTATGTAACGTCCCTAATATGTTCCTACTTAAAGATATAAATGAATCCTGATAATCAATAGCTCAAAGTTGCCCCAGAATGGAGGATAATGGAAATTCCAGTTTAGACCAGCCAAAATTTTGCACTAAGAAAGCCCAAACACCTGAATAAAAGGTTACCTGTTTGCATTCTGATTTCAGCAGTTGGTTTCTAAATGAGCATCCAAAAGCCCTTGTCTGGGCACAAAATGTAAACACAGAGGAATGAATCTCAGATTTTTTTTTTAAATTATGGATTCAGTATAGGTTATAAAATATCTTAAGTACAGAGCTCTAGCCTTGGTCTCCATTATCTGAGTCATTTGTGATTCCTGCTGATTGATGGGCAGGTCTTAGGATAAACAGCAAAAACACTGTATCTTGAACAACCAATTTCTCTTTAATTTATCTGAGTACTGAGAGTAAACCAAACCAGATAACCTAGTATAAGTGACCTCTCCCTTCTCTGTCTTTTTATTTATTTATTTATTTTAGTATTTGTATAGAATGAGGCCTATTAGGGCTGAACCCATGGCATGTGGAGGTTTCTAGGCTGGGGTAGAATAATAGTTACAGCTACCTGCTGACTGTCACAGCCCCAGCAACACCAGCTCCAAGCCACATCTGTGACCTTCAGCTCACAGCACTTCCGGATCCTTGACCCACCAAGCAAGGCCAGGGAGCAAGCCTGCATCCCCATGGATTCTACTGTCTTATTTATTTAGCTCCTTAACTGATTTTTAAAGCCTTCATCATGTTTCACTGGATTTGGGTCAGAGCCCCTGTGGATGCAGTCTCTGTCCTTTCTCACCCTACATTCTGCCCCAGAGGTTGTACTTTGGAATTGCATCCCCTGATGAGTGGCACCAGCAGCAAACCAGAGGGCAGGTGGAGAGAGAAACTGGGGTCCTTTGCTGGGGTCCTTCCATAGTGGGCCATGATTTGCTAATGACTCTGCCCCTTGACTTTTGGCTATAGCTACTCTTCTACAACTACAGTCCTGAACAAGGTGAGAACAATTCTTCCCCTGGCTATCCAGGTGGATAGTAGATAGACTAGAAGATAGTAAATAGTAAGAAACTTCCTGCTCCTGCTGGCCCTGGAGTGCAGCATTTTGATGTTTCCCATTAATCATTCCAACAACCTTTGGAAACCATCCATCCATCTCATCCAAACCGCTGCAAATATCCATTCATTAAGTTCTCTTCCATAACACCTTAGAGGTGCCACTTATTTTCTCTCTACCTTCTGATATAAGACAATGTATTCTGATATAATATAACCTAATTTTAAATTTAGATGCTTGCTTGAATTTATTGCCAAGGATGAAAAAAGTGTATCTATTGAATATCCCTAAAAAGGAGAAAATCTAGCAAGGTTTTATGTTCTTTTAACCTTCCTCCAGCCATTTTTTTATTATTATTGATGTCATCTGACTTTATATATTATTATACTATATTATGTTATATTATTATATATAGTTATTATGTATCACATATTCTTATTACCTTTAAAATTATTTTAGTAAGTTATTTGAGAATTGTGTATGATATTTCCATTCAATTTCTATTTGGAAATGGTAGTTATTATTATTTAGGTCAAACAAGATATTTATCATGATTTCCTTGTAGCACTGGTTCCTCATTCTTGAGTTTTTGCTTTTGTTTGCACACTTGGTAGATTTCATTCATAATTTCGAGGAGTGGAATATATGAATGGTATCTGGTATAAAGCTTTACAAACCAGAAAAAAAAAATGTTTGCTTCCACGTGTGATCTTCATAGCTTTCTATACAATTTTTGCATCATGATTTTTCATCTCAAATTGTTCTAAACATGGTGCTCTAGTTTAACATGTTAGTGTAGTGACAGAAAAAAAGAGGAGGTCATTTTTATAAGTTTACATAGGAATGATATTCTGAGTTATTTTAAATTTGAAAATATGATATGCAAACATTTTATCAGGATATGTTTAACATAGGTCGTTTTTTTTTTTCTTCTTTTAACTAGTACCACACAGTGGGTACTTTGATATTGACTTATTCTGTAATTAAAATTTTATGTTAAAAAAGTTATAATTACATACATATTTTAAGCTATTGCTTCTCATCGCATGTGTTCTCATTCTTTCCAAAAATTTTTTTCTGATTTGCTGTGTTCTATCCTACTTCTAGCCTATGTTCATCTGTTGTACTATTTAACAATTCAAATGCAATATATAATACTACCTGATCATGGTTTACTTATGATGATATCGTATTTCATGTAGTATTTTCATCTCAGTCTGAACATTTATTACATAAAGTTATATTTTAATCTTTTTTTATAGGGTCAACTCTAACAATTTTTGGAATCTCCAAACCCTGTATACATTCTGAAATAGCCTTTTTCAAAAGTATTCTGTGTTTTGAGTCCTCGTTGTGGCTCGGTGGTAATGAACCCGACTAGTATCCATAAGGACGCAGGTTTGATCCCTGGCCTAGCTCAGTGGGTTAAGGATCCAGGGATGCTGTGAGCTGTAGCAGATGCAGATTGGATCATTCAACTGCTATGGCTGTGGTGTAGGCCAGCAGCTGCAGCTCTGATTTGATTCCTATCCCAGGAACTTCTACATGTCACGTGTGTATCCACTTAAAAAAAAAAAAAGAAAGAAAGAAAGAAAAAAGTATTCTTTGTTTACATTTACTAGCTCTGATGCTCTGTAATATTAGTTGCTCCTCTATGGCTTGTTTCCATGTCCTTAATTGGAACCAACTCATTCCTTTCTATAATCTCTAGTTTCCAAATGTGGGTAGTTTTCACAGACAGAGTTCTCGTCACCAGATGGGAAACAATGAATTCAATGAATAATGCTTTTAAATCTTAGAAGACTATTTTTAGGTGTCAAATTTACTCATCCCAGGAAAAGTCAAGTGTGTCAGGGATCCATCGTTGCCGTGAACTATGGTGTAGCTCACAGATGCTGCCTGGGAACCTCCATATGCTATGGGTGTGGCCCTAAAAAGCAAAAAAAAAAGGAATATTAATGTCTTATTGAAGGTCACAGAACAAAAATATTTACTGAGCTGGAATTTGATGTCAAGTTTTCTAATTTCTAGGAGAAATCAGTTTCTGTTATAGCATGTTGAATTAACTGAGAGAATGATATAGAAATTGACAATAAAATTTGAGTAAAGTTATAAACTATAAAACGTTTTCTAAAATCTGGATATTTGACTAAAACAAATAGCCATTTAAAAAGAATTGTAACATAAAAAATAACTTCAAATATTATAGGATGGGAGATTCTAGCTCATATTAATGCAAATTCATTTATAGGTAAAAATTACTTACAGTGAAAAATAATTTCATAGTTAAAGATAAAATGTCCAAGTTTAAAATTCAATTGGCATGGAGTTCCCGTCGTGGCGCAGTGGTTAACGAATCCGACTAGGAACCATGAGGTTGCGGGTTCGGTCCCTGCCCTTGCTCAGTGGGTTAACGATCCGGCGTTGCCCTGAGCTGTGGTGTAGGTTGCAGACGCGGCTCGGATCCCGCGTTGCTGTGGCTCTGGCGTAGGCCGGTGGCTACAGCTCCGATTCGACCCCTAGCCTGGGAACCTCCATATGCCATGGGAGCGGCCCAAGAAATAGCAACAACAACAACAACAACAACAATAACAACAAAAAAGACAATAAATAAATAAATAAATAAATAAATAAATAAAATTCAATTGGCAGAATAATCTATGAAAATAATACTAATGCTGCTCTCAGATTTGTCCATTCAACTTTTTAAAATAGCATATCATATAGACCATTATGGGGGAAATAGACAAAATAAATAAATATATATATATATATACATATATATATATATCAGTTGCCTATGTGAGATATTGCTCATTTAAAAATAAAGGTTTTCTTAGCTTGTATCTGTTCAGTAAACATAATTATGTATCATGATTTGAATATTGTTATATTTCATAATTTTGAAAGCTCTTTCAAACAGTAATTAATAGCAATTATGTTTAATATCTGGTTTAATACTTATTTTTAATGCCACATTTTATAGTAAAAGTGTAAATGCTATAAATCAGCAAATGCATTTATGAGGTCACAGTTATTATATTTGATATAGTCATGAGGAATGCTACAGAGATATGGTGCCAGGATTCTAAATACCATATTTTAAAGTTCAAGAATATTAAAGGATTCCTGTAATTCCCAAAAGGATATAAATACTTAAAATGGTCATGTTAGGTGGAAATGTTAATCTCATAGTGTTACAGACAGAAAGATTTGAATACATGTACCAAAGCTTTCTTAGTCCTACGCTCATGCAATTTTATGTGCCAAGGACTCATGTATACATTTCAATTACAAAACAATTTTGAAGACTCTATTTTAATACAATTTTTAGTAGAGAATAAGAATTATAAATAGAAGTGGTAAAATCAACCTACTATTATTCCTCAGAAGGGCAAACAAGAGGCTGATAATTGCTGTCCTCAAACTCAATCTCCTTAAGAACTTGCTTTCCTCCCATTTCACTCTTTCTTTTCCTGCAAGACAGAGGGTGGAAAAGAGGCAAGACCCTAGGCAATAAAAGAATGGCAGGAAAGAAGGTGCCTACATTTCTAAATGATCATGTAGAATAGAGCTGCCTTCCCATCTCGAACTACTTATCTTGCTTTCAACTATTACATAAGAGAAAAGCAATCTTTTGGAGTTCCCACTGTGCCACAGTGGCTTAAGCTTCTGACGGCAACAGCTTGAGTTGCTGCAGAAGCCCAGGTTCAATCCCAGCTGGATGCAGTGGGCTAAAGGATCCAACTTTGCCGCAACTGCAGCGCAGGTCCCAGAATTCAGTCCCTGGCCTGGGAATGTCCATGGCATGGGTGCAGTCATAAAAAATAAAACGAAAAAGAGAGAGAGAAAAGCAGTGTATAGCATTGTGGTCTTTTTATTACTTTAGCTTGGTCTCTACACTAAGTAATACAAATAGCACATAAAACTGAAAACGCCAGGAATAGATTTAAAATATATCTATTTCCTTTTGAGCAGGTAATAGATCATACATATTTAGGCCATGTATATTTTTTAAAAATCATATGTTTCAAGTCAGCAGATATTTGGTTCTGTCCAAATGTCCTTAAGATATTTGGTCCACACCAACAAGTCCTTGAGATTTGGTCTTGTCCACAGCCACTTAGCATAGACCAAACATATTCATGAGCCTTTTAGATAGACCAAATCTCAATGGCTTTTAGGTGTGGACCAAAGTCTTATGAACCAAATGTCTTATGGATGTTTCAGTGTCCAGCCAGTTTCAAATCAAGTCATCAATTTTGAGATCTCTCCACGAGTAAAAACACTCAAGTTGAATATAACTAAACCTAGCAGGAATATTACTGAGAAAACTGAGCAAACACAAAAATGTTATTCTCATGAAGACAACCATGAGAGATTTCACTGCTGCAAAATTCAAGGCAGATCCAATGATGAGCACCATTAAAAGCCATATAATAGCAATGTTAAGTGACTAATGAAATTCATTATTTCTTCCTTGAACTAGAGTCACAAGAGATAGGGGAAGAAAAGATCAAACTTTCATGAGTATAGTCATTGCAAACTTTTTAGATAAAATTTTGAATAATTTGCAAGTCCCTAAACTAGTTTTATATTAATGTGACAGGCAAAAATATGCACCATAAAAGTGTAAAAGTATATTCATTAATCTTTTTTTATTAGTTTAAACATATATTTTGAGATACTAAACCTACTCCTATTGCCTCCAAATTGAGATCTGTTTTAAAGCCATTCGTTTGCAGAAAATTTATTATAATAAAATTAGAAAAGCATGAAAACAATTCAGCATGTGTCCCCACAAGGCTAACAGGTTCTAAATAATCCATTTAGTTAAACAATTAGTTTCAGTTTGTAAAATGCGTAGTGGTTAATCAATTTTTTGCCAATATGTCATTTTAGATGCACAAAGATGCATTAATAGTGTCATAAAACATGCGTAACAAACTTCTCCATGGAATGCTTTATGATCTTATAATTTGCATAAATATAAACAGAATGTGTGAGGAGAATGAATATAATAAATGTTAGCTCTTGAGGACCGGGGTTACCTAAAGTACAGCCAGTAAGAAAAAAAGGTTTGTTTCATGTTCAAATTTGAACTGATCCTTCTTGGGTTATTAATTATTCTGTTTAAGTCACTCAAATAAAATAAAATGAGGATTTTAAGGGAGGCAGGCTCATAAAATTGAAAGCTAAGTAAGGATTGATAACGTGTTTTCTCTTAGTGTGGCTGTTATATAGGACAACATGCATGTAGTATACATTAAATTGGACCTAAATTGCTTAAATAGTAATATTTTTGAGCTGGGGCAGCCGGGAGGATCATTATAAGATGTCATTGGAAACATCATTCCAATGTTTCTGTTCAGCAGAAGTTCGGGTTTCACCTTTGGCAGAGGTTACTGCCTTGTCCTTGCTACCAAAGAATCAACATAACAAAACGGTCCCACTCAACAGCTTGGCAGATGCCTCAATTGTATGTTTGGGAGAAACAGAAAGCTGTCAATCCAAAAAATGAGAGATACAAGCTATATCCAAACGTTAGGTCTTTAGAAGTAGGCTATTGAGACACTTTGGAGAATTTCCTTGGGAATTTTTATTTGAAGACTCAGTATTTATAGTAGACCTTGAACAAGTGTAAAAGCAACTTAAAAATTGCTGCAAGGGCCTTAATAACTACTGCCTGTATGCTCCTCTCAGGTATGTTAAATGTTGAGGAAAAACTTTTATCTAGACTGGAAGCCAGAGCTGGTTGCTTTCATAGTTTGTGCACTCTGGGGTGTGATAAACAAAAGAAATATGGTTCAAATGAAAGGTAGAGCAAAAAGCCAGCACTGGTTTCTAAGCAATGACACAAAAATCCCAGAGTTCTTAGCTTTGGAGGATTGAGAGGAGAAAGAGTTTGAAGGTGTCCCCTGAAGTGTTGAAACATAAAAGCAGGCAGAGCTTCATCGGGCATCTAGCAAGTCATTGCCAGTATGGGGATTTAAGGTGCCTATTTGGTTCAGACAAGAAAGGCATGCATTAACCCTTGCTTCATGGAATCACAATGGAGACAACAAAAAGATTAGCAGAACTCAAACTGTCAAGAAATAAGAATTAAAGAGAAAAAGGAATCAAATCATACCAAAAATGATTGGCTTTCTGAAATTTCTTCGCAAGTTAACCCTTCAAAATGACATGTAGAGAAAACAGAACATCATGGATACTTCTACCCACTGAATAAAAGAACATAGAATCTAAAAAATACAAACCAAGATAAGAAATATCTTCTATACAGTGGTTTTATTTATTTTTTATAATGATTTTTTTTTCCATTATAACTGATTTACAGTGTTCTGTCAATTTTCTGCTGCACGGCAAGGTGACCCAGTCACACATACATGTATACATTCTTTTTTCTCACATTGTCATGCTCCATCACAAGTGACTAGACATAGTTCCCGGTACTATACAGCAGGATTCCACTGCCTATCCATCCAAAGGCTATAGTTTGCATCTATTAACCCCAAATTCCCAGTCCCTCCTACTCCCTCCTCCTCCTGCTTGGCAACCACAAGTCTGTTTTAAAATGTAGTTTGCAGGAAGACTACCAGCATTAGCATTGCTGGGAACTCTTTAGAAATGCAACGCTCAGCCCAACTCAGCACCTGCTAAATCAGAAAATCAGAAACTGAAGATGAGCCCCAGTACTCTCTATTTTTATAAGCCTTACAGGCAATTCTTTTTTTTTTTTTTTTTTGTCTCTTTAGGTCTGCACTCATGGCATATTGAAGTTCCCAAGCTAGGGGTCTAATCAGAGCTCCAGCTGCTGGCCTACGCCACAGTCAGCAACACTAGATCCCAGCTGCTTCTGGGTCTTACAGCAGCACTGTCTCCTTCACCCACTAAGCCACTAAGCCACTAAGCCAGGCCAGGGATTGAACCCAAGTCCTTGTGGATCCTAGTTGGGTTCGTTATAGCTAAGCCAAGAAGGGAATACCTTTACAGGTGATTGTGATGCACACAGAAGTTTAAGGACCATGGCTCTATGGAACACTGTCTTATTTTTTCAGGGTTTGTAACTAAGCAAAATGCATAAATTATTTTCATTCTGTACTCTGTTTACAGGATTTTCATTCTCATTAAAATACAATGCTAATCTAATAAATTAAAAATTATTCAAATTGAAATGAAATGGATAGAATGTGATTTCCAGGAATTTCCCAGAAACACTGAAAGTCTTTGATGAACATAGGGATTCCCTTCACAGGATCATTGACAATTTGGCATCATGGTGACAACTTGGAGACTGGCCAGTTTAAGATTTCTTAACAAGCACCACTGACCTTAACCTCCTAGAGTTGATCTAGCACTGCGCCTGCTGAAAAACCAATCTGCCAGCCATAGAGACCAAAGCTGAGTCCCCATTATGATGGTGTCATACTCCAAGGAGAACAACCAGCCAGTTGGTGGCCAGTTGGCAGCTCATATGCCAGAAGGGAAGCAATATTCTGTAAAGATAGGATGCCATTCTTCAGGGTGGAGTATGCACACTCAATCAGAGACCTCTGCATGGCACTGTGTCCCCACTAGGAAGAATTTATGAGTCCACAAACCAATGGGTATATATAGGAGTGGTCACAATTACCTTCTGCACATACTTCTCATCACTGGGGAAATTTGTGCTTCCCACTCATGTAGAGCTTGGATCCTGATATTGAATGGGATAGAGATACACAGCAAAATCCCCACCTGGGCATTTTAAGCTCATTATGTCCAGGGAACATCAGGCAAGAAAGGAGTTGTTGTCTTGCCAGGACTAATTGATCCTGACCATTGGAAGGGGAATGTACACAATGGAGGCAGGGAGGAAAACTTTTAGAACCGAGTGACCTGCTTGGTGCTCCTTTGAACACCCTTATCTAGTTGTGACTCTGAATGTACAGATACAATAACCACAGCCTCAGGAGGATATGATGATCAGGGTTGAGATTCTTCTTCTTCTTCTTTTTTTTTTTTTTTTTTTTGCTTTTTAGGGCTGTACCTGCAGCATATGGAAGTTCCCAGGCTAGGGGTCAAATCAGAGCTGCAGCTACAGGCCTACACCACAGCCACAGCTCATGCCAATGCTGGATCCTTAAACCACTTCCTCATGGTTACTAGTCGGGTTCATAATCCACTGAGCCATGACGGGAATTCCCAGGGTTGAGATTCCTTACAGATGAGGTTGTAGGTGAGACCATGGGACATTCATAAAAAAAGAAAACACTAAGGAAATATGAAGAGACCTAAGACATAAAAGGCCTAAGGAAATAATAGAGAAGGCACAAGTAATAAAATTGGAAAGAAATCTAAGACAATATTTCACATGTAATGAAAGCTTCTAACAAACTGATAAATTTCTAGAGAAATCAAAATAGATTCAAGAAGAAACAGAATATATGAATACATCTAAAGCCATTAAAGAAGTAGAAATACTAGACAATTAAAAACTGTACAATTCAATTCAACAGATATATTTTATGAAATATTCACAGAAATGTTACTATTTAATTTATGTGCACACTATTTCCAGATACAGAAAGAGGAAATATCTCTATTTCTTTAATTCTTTCAATGAAGAATCCAAACCAAAGATGGTATGAGAAAATTTTAGTCAGTTCTACTTATGAGCAATTTTATCCATTAATAAAATATGAACAAATTAAATTAAGCAATGTATTTTTAATTGGATTTTTAAATATTTGTTTAGTCACAGGAATGCAATATTTTTACAGTAGTAGAACATTAATGTATTTGTAGTATTAATCAATGAAAAGAGAAATACAAAATAATATTAATCAGATATAATAATAAAACATGATAAAATCAAATACACATTTTAAACTCCAAGAAAAAGAGAAATATGAAGAAATTTTTAAATTTGGCAAAAAGCATAGGTCAAATATATATGTCAAAAATTTTGTGACACAAGAATAAACAAGAATAACAATCCTCATCATTACTCTTCACAATCTTATGAAAGGTTGAGGCAGAACAATAGGACAAGACAAATAGGAAAACACATAAAGGTTTGAAATGAAGAAACAGAATTATAGATATCCATAACTGTTACTTTTGCTTCATGTAAAACTAAAGAGACTATAAACTATTAAAAGTAAATGAATTTAGAAAATTTTCCTGATATAGATCAATATACAAAGCCTATAACATCCCTATACACAGCCAAAAACATTTTAATAATGTAATGAAAAGTAAAAACCATAAGCTACTTGAATTTAGTCTAATAAATTTTATTAAAGATAAATAATAAATAATATAATGTCCCATACCTTAAAATCAATTCCAAATAATTTAAAGATACAAGAAGTAAAAAGGAAAAGTGGAAGCTGAAAACCTTTTAGAAGCTAAGAATATGAATATCCTCAAGATACTAGGGAAAAATGATTGCTAAATTTGACCATATTAAAATTAAAATTTTTTTGACTATTTTAAGATATCATTAAACTCATCTAATATTAAGGTATAATTTTAAAATATTGCAATGCATATAACATAAATATTAGTCACAACATATAATAAACTACAACAAATCAATGAGAAAAGATTAATGGCCCAATAGAAAATTGGAAAAGTGTATGAATAGGCTATTCAAACCACAGAAACCAATATGATAATTAACATAAAAATATTTTGATTCTCAATAGTAATCAGCATAAAGGAAATCAAAAGAACTGAGGTAGGTTAAGAGTTCCCTGGTGGCCTAGTGATTAAAGATCCGATGTTGTTGCTGCCATGGCTTGGGTCACTGCCATGGCGTGGGTTCAGTCCCCGGCCTGAGAACTTTCACATGTCACAGGCACAGCAAAAAAAAAGAGAGAGAGAACTGTAGTAGGTAGAATAATAACCACCTAAAGATGCAAAGGCCCAGATCCCTAGAACTCTTGGCATTACATGGCAAAAGAACTGCAGATGTGATGATGACAGGGGTAGGAGCCTGGATTATCTAGGGGCTCAACCTAATCAAATGAGCCCTGGAAGCAGAGAACTCCTCTGCTGAAATGAGGTAAGTAAGGTGTAAAGAGAAGCCTGAGGAATTCAAGGTGTGATGGGACTGGACCTACCATTGCTAGAGAGAGCCACAGGGAAGCATGAAAAAAAACACGGGTGACCTCGTAGAGCAAAGCCTGGTTCCTGGCTGACAGCCCCAAAAGAAAAAGCAACCTGAATTCAGCCAACAACCTGAGTTTGGAAGTGGATTCATTCAGAGTATCTAGAAAGAAACACAGAGCTGCAAACACCTCAATCTTTCCCTTGTGAGAATCTAAACACAGGACAGCTGAGACACCCTGTTGCCAGACCTGTGATCTACAGAATCGTGACATAATAAATGATTATTATTTAAAGCCACTCTATTTGTGATAATTTGTTATGGCAGCAAAAGAAGCCTAATACAGAACCAGTGAAATAGTTCTCACTCATTAGCGTTGCCAAGATTAATCCAAATATTTTTGAAGATGTAAGAACAGGAGCACATATACACATACAGCTAGGGTGTTGATACGTGTGTGAGTTGTTATAGTGATATAGAAAGCAATTAGTTTCTCTGTGGTTAAATTGAACATATGCTTATCTGTTTTCTTTTTAGAGATAAATGCATTTACTTTATTTTATTTATATATTTATTTATTTATTTTGCTATTTTAGGGCCACACCCGCAGCATATGGAAGTTCTGAGGCTAGGGGTTAAATTGGAGCTACAGTTACTGGCCTACACTACAGCCACAGCAATGTGGGATCCGAGCTGCATCTTTGACTTACATTACAGATCATGGCAATGCTGGATCCTTAACCCAATGAGCGAGGCCAGCGATCGAATTTGCATTCTCATGGATCCTAATTGGGTTTGTTAACCGCTGAGCCACTAAGGGAACTCCTGCATATCTTTAGACCCATAGATTCTACTTCTAGGTATCTGTTCTAGAGATAAGCACTCATGGAGAGATGCACTTGAATGCTTTTTTTTTTTTTTTAATCTTACAATAATTGTAAAGGTAAAAAATTGACAAAAATCTAATGATCTCTCATTAAAAGGAAATGAAAAGGGGGAGTTCCCATTTTGGCGCAGAGGAAATGAATCCGACTAGTACCCACGAGGACGTGGGCTCAAACCCTGGCCTCACTCAGTGGGTCGGGATCCGGCGTGGCCGTGAGCTGTGGTGTGCATCGCAGATGCCACTCAGCTCCCTTGTTACTGTGGCTGTGCCTGTGGCTGTGGCTGGCAGCTGTACCTCTGATTTGACTCCTAGCCTGTGAACTTTCATATGCTGTGAGTGCAGTCCAAAAAAGGAAAAAAAAAGTAATGAAAAGGAGTTCCTGGGTTACCAGGTTAAGAACCTGACGCAATGTTCCTGAGGATTCAAGTTCTATCCCTGGCCTCACTCAGTGGGTTAAGGATCCAGTGTTGCCACGAGCGGCAGCGTAGGCAGCAGTCACAGTTTGAATCCCGCATTGCTATGGCTGTGATATAGACCTGAAGCTGCAGCTCTGATTCCACCCCTAGCCTGAGAACTTCCACATTCCACAAGTGTAACCCTAAAAAGAAAAAAAAAGTGTAATGAAAAATTAAGTGGTTTATTCACTGAATGGAACGCTAGGCAGTTGTGATAACAGTGTCCCACCTCCTTTAATGATAAGATAAAAGTATTTAACAGTTTTGAGTTCTTACTCTATAGAAGGCAGAATTCTAGGTATCTAACATATTAATTCTTTTAATCCTAACAGCTCTTTGAAGTGGAACAATAGTTATCCCACTTTAAAAATGAGAAAACCAAGGCCAGTGGACATCGTCAACAATGAGGACTCCAGGTTTGACCATTCACATTGTAGTTTACATGAATGATGCCCCACAGATTTGTGCAGTATGTAAGGTGTGGTGCCCTGTGTATTGATCTTGAAGGTAAATACAGCTTTTTAGTAGTAGAACTTGAACTCTAGTCCAAGCAGTGTGGCCCCAGAATTCATGCTCCTAATTATCATACTACAACTGCATCAGTATCCAATTCTTAAGCTGCTCTATATTCCAGGTACTGTGTGAAAACCTAGCAATGTCACAGGTAGTGTGGATCAATAAAGACTTTGCCATGTTGAAATGTGCAGTCTAGTGGTGGGGGTGGGGATGAATATGCAGTCACAGATAATGTGATGATGTTCAGAAAGTGATGCACTGGGTATAATGGCACTTCATGGCAGGGACCCCAATTTCAGCACAAGCAATGAGATTAAAGAAAGTCTAAGAGAATACATTGAAAACGGGGTCCAATAAGAAGGTAGGTTCATGGCAGGTGAAAAAATGCACAGGAAGTGCCCATTCTCAGAGAAAGAGAGAAAGCACCATGCAGGCCTGAAGGATGTTTCTTCCTTTTGGCTTGTGTTCCTTATAGAATGCTTGGTATACATCCAACATCTTCATTAAAAAAATTAAAAACTAAAAAGTCCCATTAGATGTGTTCCTTGCTTGCAGATGTCACAATGAATGGCACATGTGACATTCAGTGGCGAAGCTTCTTGAAGACCTTCAGAAAGACCACAGTCTCAAAGTTGGCCATCAGGGTCTTGTTTATTATTGGAAATGTTATAAACCAAACCTCATTGCTTTTTTCACCATTGGAGTTGAAATACTGTGCGTGCGTGAAGTCTAAGGGTGGTAATTTCAAGAAGAAGTAGAGACCTTTTTCTCCTAATTCACAGGAAAGAGAGGCTATGCAGAGAAAAATTCATCATGTGTGATAAGTATACTGAATGGTCAGCTAAGTACACCCCCATATATAAGTCTCAGCAAAATTATAAAGGAATATAAGTGATCATCAGTAGCACTCACAAAAAACTAGAGGCCCAAATATTAAACTCGTGACGGCCAAGAGACGATTGAACATTATTTTGGACTTCCAAAAGAAAACCGTCTGGTTCTGAATATAATGATAAATAAAAGATCTGAAATTGTTGCACAGGAAAAGCAAGAGAACAGAAGAACCAAAATTTTATATTTTATAACTATGGTAAATTAATTTTTATTGCCTAAGATAGGTGTCAGTGTTTAACAACATTCCAAAAATAATTATGCAAAATTATATCACCTCTACATTTGTTTGGGGGGATTTTTGTTTGTTTGTTTTTTTAATAATGGATGTTGGAATAAAGGCAATCTGGATCTTTAGGGCTGTGATTTTCTTCCATTGCCTAGCAACATGTTCAAATATAGATCTGCAGAGCAAAATTAGTGACCTTTCTTTTGTGCCTGCTTTCTTTGATTATTTCGGTATTACTCGTAAATTTGGAGGGCACTCTAGACACAGACATTGTATTATATAGTTTTTAATGTATTTTTACATGAGCCAATAAACCTGATGTATCTCAGGAAAAAAAATACGAAAAAAAAAAAAACCCAGGAACTACATATTAAATATTAGCATCCCTAATTATTCTTTTAGTAATATTTCTAGCTTTAAGAATGTGGTTATTACATTATGCAGTGTAAGAGGCACATCCACCATGTGAATTCTTAAGAAAACAATGTGATAATAATATTCTATTATGCTATGAGACTATGTTAATAAAGAGCTTTCCCAGAAGAATAAAGTATCAGAGAGAAGTTTTGGTTTCAAGATGGATAATTTGATAATTATCTTCACCCTCTAAGACAGCTGCTATTCTATACACAGTTGGTAGTAATGAGAATTAATCCCTATGGGAGCCATATAGCCATATCCGGGAAGGTTACACACATATAACCTACAGCTCAGCAAACTCAGCTATTGGTATATAACCCAGAGCCATATTCATGCAAGTGTACAAGGAAATATTTAGCAAAATTTTGTAGCTGCTGTATTAGTTTTCCACTGCTGTGTAACAAATGACCACATGCTCAGTGGTTTAAGTTAATATGAATTGATTATTTTGGAATTTCCACAGGCAGGAGCTGGATCCTCTGCTCAGGGCCTCCCAAGGTCAAATCCCAGTGTTGACCAGGGCTAGGATCTCATCTGAGCTGAGGATCCTCTTCCAAGCTCATTTAGATTATTTTGGCAGAAAGCAATTCCTTATGACTGTAGACATGGGCCTCAGTGCCCTAAAAGGTGGCCTTTCTCCATAAGCAATTCACAACTTGGTCATCTTCTTATTTAAAGCCAGCACAAGTGTATTTTTCATGTTTCTAACCTCTTCTTTTAGGTAAGGTCTGGCTCTTTTTAATGGCTCACAGATTAGGTCAAGCCAACCTAGCACGATCTCCCATTTGATGAACTCGAAATCAATTGATTTTCAATCTTAAATTCATTTCAAAAATCCTTCACCTTGGCTTTCAGTGTAACTTAATTATAGGCATGAACTCTGTCATACACATGGTCCTGGCCACAATCACTGGTAGGGACTCATGCAGTGTATACAGCAGAGGTTAGAAGTCTCAGAGCCCATCTCTGATTTCTGCCTACCACATTGCTTCATTAAAAATGAAAAAAAAATGAGATCAACATGACAGTAAATTATAAATTATGTTAGCTTAAAACAATGGAATAGTATTCAATACTGGAAATGAATAAAATAAAGCTACCTTTGTCAACATGGATGCATCCCAAGAAATAAACTGGAAGTAGCGAGCTGCAGAAACAAAGGAAAAAACACATAGCATAAACTATATAAAGTTTAAATTCAGTAAAACTGTATAGTATATTGTTGGGAATATACACAGGGGCATGATAATCTCTAAATTCAGTTTAATAGCTACCTCTGGAAGGAAGGACAGATAAGATCTAAAAGGTATATAGAGGTCTCAGCCCATAATTGTAGCATTTTAAGTTTTAGCATGGGTGGTGGATTCATTGGGTTTAGTACAGGTTTTTTTCAATTTCTATTTAGTCATTAGATATATTTTGAAATAGATTTTTTTTTGCTTTTATTTTTTTTAGGGTCACACCTGTGTCAGCTGGAAGTTCCCAGGCTAGGGATAGAATCAAAGCTACAGCTGCCAGCCTACACCACAGCCACAGCAACACCAGATCTGAGCCACATCTGTGACCTACACTGCAGCTCACCGAAACACTGGATCCTTAACCCACTGAGTGAGGCCAGGGATCAAACCCGCAACCTCGTGGTGCCTAGTCATATTCGTTTCCAATGCGCCACAATGGGAACTCCTGAAATAAATATTTTAAAATACAGAATTAGCTAGGGAAAATTTTCACAATCTCCATTCATAACAACAAGGAAGAATCAGTGGCTTCTCTTAGTTGTGCGATCTTGAAACAATGGGGTTTTAATTCTTTTTGTCTATTGACTCTTTCCTCCAAACAAAATGAAAGTAGAATCTGGATGTATAAACTGTTGAAAAGCACAGCATGCTCTGTTTGAGCCAGTGGAAACAGGATGTGGGAGAGGGGACAGTGCCAGTGAAGGCTCCAGACTTCCATTTTTTTTCCTCTTCTATAGACAACACCTGAGTGTGTGATTCATACTCCACAGCATGCAAACCACTGCTCCATAAATTCATGTATCTCTTTATATATGTTTCTCTTACCACATTAGCCATCATGAGAATTAGTTCCCACATGGTTCTCTGCCCTACTGAACTTTGAGCATCTTTCCATCTCTACAACTAGCATTTTGGATATGGGGGCATTCTTGGCATCAATGGATGTTTCTTAAATTCGTTACCGATAGTTTCTTTATGAAATTAAGATTCAAGACTCACACAACACCTTAAAGAATTCAATAGGAAAAGAAATAAAATATTTTATTAATTTAACAGTCTTAGGGCTTTTTAGCCAAGGTTGGGTGGGGTGAGGAGGTATAACATAAGAATTTCAAATGAGGTTTGAAGGGAAGATTTTAGAACATCTTGCCTCTTGGAATAATTATTTAACTAACAACAAAACTCCATCTAAGAATACCTTCCATCCCACCTTTAGTGTCCTAATTTCTCCCCTGACTTTTCCCTCTCCTCAATTCATGGTTTGAGATGAGGTGTCTGTTCTTTCCAGGGCTTGATGTCACCCACTTCTTCACCCTTCTCCTTTTCTGTCTTCAGCTATTCTGATTTAAAACATCTGTTTATATTTAACTACCACCTTAAAAAATGGAGAATAAAGGAGATGCTATATTCAGATAAGACCCACTTACTTAAATGACTTGAAGAACATGCTTCTCTCATTTTGATGACTTTGGTACGCTAGACTTAGCAAACTGTGAGGGAAACATCAAAATTATTTTAAAAAAATCTTAAAACTCACACAAGAATGTGTACTTTCACATGAATCAATAGGAAAGTATGTGTGTTATCTTCTCAGCATAATACCATACTAATAAAAATCAGTAATGATGAGGACTGTGAAAAGACATTCCTTCAAAATGCTGACTTAGTTTCTCCCTCATCTCTGCTACCATTGCAATTTGCTCATCCATTTATCATAGCACTAACAATACTGTATTTTAAATGTTAGTTTTTTCCTGAGCTCATGTCTCCTCAGACACTCTATAACAGCTTTGTTCTTCCAGCTTGTGATTTAGTCCTGGACAATGAAATGAGAGCAACATGCAGTTCGGTTCACATTTCTCTTTTCCATGATCTGTGCCATGGTGGCATTCTGGAAAGCTCCTCCATCCATATGATGAAGGCCAAGGGCCATATCTCAAAGGCTGCTCACACTCTGACTGAATCACCCACCTGCCCTCACTGTTCCTAGGGTCCTGGGGTTAGAACAGCTTAGTCTGTACCATCAGCAAAATAAATTCTAAAATACTTTCCTTTCCTTTCTTTTTCCTCTTTCCTTTATGAGATTTGCTCATGGTTACTATAAGTCAGAACATAAATATCAGAAATAGTATTTGGAAACTGAAATGGTAGAAACAATTTCAAAGGCAATCAGAAAAGATTAATAATATACAGGCTAGCACTGTGCTGTGCCTTTTATATGGCACTTGAAACAGCACTATCAAGTTGACACTCTCATCCTGATTTTGTGGGCCATAAAAACAGACTCCAACAGTCTGTGTCCTTGATGTCACAGAAAATGAAAAATACTTGAGACATTATTCAGAGGAAGAAACTAAGACTTTAAAAATTCTGAAAACATGTGCTCTTCCTCTCTGTGACTCATCACTTTTTCCCAACAGTAGATGTTTACAGGGAAATACACTAGTCTACTGTTACCTTTTTCCCAGTTGCACTTATTAGGTGGCCTCACAGGAGATTTCTTGAATTCTCAAAACTGGAATCAACCATTTCACAACCTGTGTGGGCAGCTCAACCATGATATCGACAAGTTACTCTGAGTTATATTTGGTTTATCAAAGCAGAAAAGCAGAATGAGGCCCATGGCCTCTTTCCAAATCCAGACATCTATCTACTCTTTAGATATGGGTCCCTGAGTAACACTTTGATCCTTTTGGAGGAAAAATCACTTACACTTTCCATCCAATGCCATTATATATTTGTTCTTTATTTCCCTCTGCTAATCCTTTGTTGGTTCCTCTACACATTCTGAAAGTGTGAAAATCCTGAAACCTGAAAAGCCTATTTACTTTTTGTCCATTGCATGAAGGCAGTAAGGACACATAGGCAGGAACAAAAGGATTTTTGTTCAGCTGGACCCACAGGTTACAATCAGTGTGACTTTGAGCAAGTTACTTAACTTCTTTATGTCTCAGCTTCCTCATCTATAAAATGGACTTATACAATCATACCTACCTTATCATATTAGTGAGAATCAAACTAATTACTTCATGTACAATACTTAGACGAGTACCTGACACATAGTCAACACCAGTCATTGTTACTGCATGAACTCTCTTTAACAGTGGATCCCAGGCTCCTCTTTTTCCAAAAACATATTCCTGCTGGACATCACACTCTCAGCTTGTTTTTCTCTACACATCATTTAATAAATCTCATGCAATCAATTTTGTGTGCCTTGCCTGGATTCTCACTTTGAGTCCAAACCAGTATTGCTAGAAAGGGAAGGCAGATAATTGATGTACAAGCTTTTATCTCATTTTATAGCCTCCTTATAATCACAAAAGGTTCACATTGCTACCTGGACCCTATTGTCTTTATATTCTGATGGCAAAAGTTTGTACCTGGTCTGCAGCAATGCTTGAAATTGAGTTTCAAATTTATGTCAAGTATAGTTGAAATATCTGTTTGGTAGTTATTTTCCTAGTTTCTTTGGACATGCATACTATATATTAATGGTACCACACTCTGAGAGATTCAGAGATAGTTTTTACAATTCTTATGCATTCACATAATTTAAATACCCAGAAGCTAACCCAATGTTTTATGACCTATAATTATCAAAAAGACAGTTATACTGAGCACATTTATTCCATACTCACAAAAATAGTGTAAACACTATGAATTTACAGTAATTGACATCTTAGGGAAATCAAAACTGTCAAGAAGCTCAAATTATGATTTAACATGTAATATATAATTAATACTACTGGGGTTTTGTTTTCCTTTTTTAAAAAGGGATATACTCTTATTACCTCAGAATCAAAATATGATGCTATATTTAAAATTCTTTAAGTCTGTAAATGTGTTTACACTGTTTTTCCCCCAATACATAGTTTGTTAAATATCAGATTATTATTATTATTATTGATATACTGTAATCATTACAAGAATGGTCATCAAAAATAACATTTTATTGTCTTGCTACATGCAGGCTGCTACAACAATTCAGACCAGATGGCTTACAAATTATACATTTATTTCCCCCATATCTGGAGGCTGAGAAGCCTGAGATCAGGGTACTGGCAGATTCAGTGGCTTGTGAGAGCTCGCCCTCTGGATCACAAATGACTGTCTTCTCATTGTGTCCTTACACGGTGAAAGGGAGAATGAAGCTCCCAGCATTAATCCCATTACTGAGGTCTAGTTACCTCCCCAAAATGTCACCTCCAAATTCTATCACATGTATTAACATTAACCAATATGAGCATAGTAGTTTCTCAATTTCAAACATCAAAGATTTTCTTATAAATTTAAAACCAGTCTAAGAAAATGCAAACTAGCTATAAATAATACATAGAAACATGGTTATACATTATTTATTACTAATGTGGCAGACTGGTAATTGGCAACCCATAGCCATTCTCCATAACAGTGGGCTCTAATTATACATACAAATATGACTCCCTAAAATGAAAAATGTGTATCCTACCCTCCCCTGTATGTGGATATAAACAAATGACTGAGTTCTGGTCACTGAGAGTATGTATAAAGGATGTGACCAGCTTATTAAAAAAAAAAAGTCCTTAAAAAGAGTATTTGCCTTCCTTTCAATTTGCCTAAAACCCAGAATGTAGATGTAATGGCTGGAGCATAAGAAATTATCCGAGGCCATGAGGTAAGCTTGGGGAAAGGACATAGTATAAGTAAAGCCACAAGACAGAAGCCAGCATCTCGGATTTGGAGCAACTCAATAACTATGTAATTCTTTATATTTACATTATCAATAGGATGTATAAACTAATTTTGTCATATTCATAAAATGAAATCCTAAATAACAATAAAGATGAATGGTCTACAACTATAAGAAAACATGAACTTTTTTTCACTAGCATAAAGTTGAACAAAATAAACAAAAAAAATGTAGTATAATTTAATTTCACATATAATTTCTAGAACATATAAAATGAAAAAGAAATATGATTACTAGAATATATAATAAACATAAAAATCAAAATAATTACAAAAAGAAATTTTCTGAGATGCATAAGAATTTTTATTTTTTTGTAATGATTTTTTTTTCATTTTAGCTCATTTACAGTGTTCTGTCAATTTTATACTGTACAGCAAGGTGGCCCAGTTACACATACATGTATACATTCTTTTTTCTCACTTTATCATGCTCCATCATAAGTGACTAGATATAGTTCCCAGTGCTACACAGCAGGATTTCACTGCTTATTCATTCCAAAGGCAATAGTCTGCATCTATTAACCCCAAGTTCCCAATCCATCCCAATCCTTCCCCCTCCCCTTGGAAACCACAAGTCTATTCTGCAAGTCCATGATTTTCTTTTCTGTGTAAAGTTTCATTTGTGCCATATATTAGATTCCAGATATAAGTGATATCATATGGTATTTGTCTTTCTCTTTCTGACTTACTTCACTCAGTATGAGAGTCTCTAGTTCCATCCGTGTAATAATGCTGTAAATGGCATTATTTTGTTCTTTTTTTGGCTGAGTAGTAAGAATTTTTTAAATTATCTCTGAATCCCTCAGAGTGTGGTGGTATTAACATACTGCATGCATGTTCAAAGAAACCAAACAAAGAGAAAAGATTTCCATATAGTAAGTAGCAAAAAGCCTGGTGCAATTAATAGAAATTTTAGTGCAATTACTAAAAAAGAAATAGATAAATTTTAAAAAATCTTATTTTATAAATGTCAGAGACTTGTGGAGGCGGCAAGAACAATGAAATAAACCATAATTCCAGGCAGAGAGGCGCTCTTTGTAAGTAAATGATAATCACAGGCTGCTTTCCTGCCTTCCAGCCTTACCAATTTGGTAACCAGGTGGGGATCAAGCTTAGCCCTGGCAGATAGCCTCTGATAGGGGAAAAGAGAAACCAACAGAGCTATTAGTTGTCTCATGGGGCTAATATGATACTTTGGAAACTAAAAGAACTCTATACAAATAACCAGTTTTCCCTATAGAGCATATGGTGTTGCTCAAGAAAGTGGGAGACTAGGGGATAGGTGAAAGGTTTTTCAGCAGGAGAAATATCCCACATACCCAACCACGTGAAGATGAAAGTATGCACAAGAAGGTAGAAGTCCACCAAAAAATACATTACCAATATCCTCTTAACACATAAGTTATATCTGGAAGTTTCATGGGAAGAAAGACGAAAGAACTAAGCTGATAACCCACGAAGGGCATAACCAATTCCTCTGTAAGTATTCAGGACTGAGAAGAAAGAGACCAGCCAAACTTTTAATCAAAATTTGGAGGGAATGAGAGCAGAGAAAAGAGTTATCACACTGAAATGACAACAAAATCAACACCCAGCCCATTCTGTGGAGTTGCCAATGGTTCTTTTAAATATTACCTAGCGCATAATCCAAAATTTCTAGACTTATAAAGGGCAAGACTGGCCAATAATTTTAAAAACAAACAAATGAATAATATAAATAGATTTGTAGATAATCTGGATATTGATATTGGAAGATTAGGAGTTTAATGGAGTTATTTTTTTTTTTAAAGAATGGACATGGAATCTACAAACTTTATTTTTTTTTGTCTTTTTTTTTGCTATTTCTTGGGCTGCTCCCACGGCATATGGAGGTTCCCAGGCTAGGGGTCGAATCAGAGCTGTAGCCGCCGGCCTACGCCAAAGCCACAGCAACGCTGGATCCGAGCCGCGTCTGCAACCTACACCACAGCTCACGGCAACGCTGGATCGTTAACCCACTGAGCAAGGGCAGGGACCGAACCCGCAACCTCATGGTTCCTAGTCGGATTCGTTAACCACTGCGCCACGACGGGAACTCCTAATGGAATTATTTTTGTATGTACAAGGCAATGAGAAAAATACAAGTACAATGGATGAAAAGTGACAATTTTTAATAGTCATCCACAATGAAAGAATCAAATGGGCATTCTAAATTTTTGAGGTAAACACAAAAAAAATCCTTTGTAGACTTCAATTAAAAGGCAAAAATTATTACTGTGAAAGAAAACAAGCCAATTATGTAAAGACACATTTTAAATGCAAAGACATAGTCTAAAAATAAAATTATGGGGGAGTTCCTGTAGTGGCGCAGTGGTTAAGGAATCTGACTAGGAACCATGAGGTTGCAGGTTGGATCCCTGCCCTTGCTCAGTGGGTTAAGGATCTGGTGTTGTGGTGAGCTGTGGTGTAGGTTGCATACGCAGCTCGGATCCCACGTTGCTGTGGCTCTGGCGTAGGCCGGCGGCTACAGCTCCGATTCGACCCCTAGCCTGGGAACCTCCATATGCTGCGGGAAGCGGCCCTAGAAAAGGCAAAAAGACAAAAAATAAATAAAAGCAAAACAAAAACAAAACAAAACAAAATAAAATAAAATAAAATAAAATAAAATAAAATAAAATAAAATAATGGGAGTTCTCTTGTGGTGCAGTGGATTAAGGATCTGGTTTTGTCACTGCAGAGACTTGGGTCACTGCTGTGGTGCAGGTTTGCTCCCTGGCCCAGGAAATTCCACATGCTACAGATGCAGCCAAATAAAATGAAATAAAAAAATGAAAAATGTCTTACTATGCAGTAATATAAAAAATGTAAATAGCAAAAAGGGTTGATTTGGCTATATTCATATTAGACAAAATAAATTTATAGCCAAGGGGTATTATAAAAAATAATGGTAAAAACCATCAGTTCTCTAGGATGATGTAACAACCTAAATATGCATGCATAATAATATAGCTTCCAAATTCATGAAGCAAAACCTGACAAATCTGAAAGGGGAACTAGACAAACAATGTTAGAGATTTTTAACACTCTTTCTTTAACATAAAACACAACACATTGATTTAATAGACATATATAGAATCTTGTATCTAACATCCAAGAACACGAATTTTTTTTCCTTTTTACAGCCACACCAGGGGCATATGGAAGTTCCTGAGCCAGGGTTGAATCCGTGCCACACCTGTGGCTTATGCCACAGCCACAGCAACACTGGATCCCAGCTTTGTCTGCAATATATACCAAAGCTGGTGGCAGCACAAGATCCTTAACCCATTGAGCAAGGTCAAGGATTGAATCTGCATCCTCAGAGATGAGGTTGGGTTCTTAACCCACTGAGCCACAATGGGAACTCCCATATAAATTTTCTTTCAAATGAAGTTGGAGCAGTTGGCAAAATAGAATACATCTTGACTGATCCTCAAATATTTAGAAATTAAGCAGAGCCCTTCTTAAAATCCACAGGTCACAGAAGATATCACAAAGAAAACTAAAAACTAGGTTGAACTTAATAATGAAATATATCATTTCCAAAATTGGGGAATATAGTTAAGTAGTAATAGAAATATGTTTTTAGCTTTAAATGTACGTATTACAAAAGGAGAAAATTTGAATGATATATACTTTCATTTCAAGAAACCATAAAAATCCAGAAAATTAGCTCTATAGGACTTAGAAGGAAGTCAAATTAAACAAGTAGAAATCCATAAATTATAAATAGATATACTGTAAAGAAAATCAACAAAGCCAAATACTGGTTTTTTGAAATGATTAATAAATGGATAAACCACTAGCAAGACTAATCACGGAGTCAAAAAAGAAAGCACCAAATAACAGCATTAGAAATAAAAAACAGGATATCACTGGGGGTCCTGTGTTAAAAAGATAAGAGGATAGTGTGTCCAAAAATGTATTTAAAAATTATAAGATAGTGTGCTCATAAATTTGACAACTTAGATAGTAAAGATAAATTTCTTGAAAACCATGACTAACCAAGCTGAATACAGAAAGAAATACACATACAGAGACACATTATTTTTTGCTCAAACACTTGAAAATAAGTAGACATCATGATACTTCACCTCTAAAGATTTTAGCATTAAATACACCTCTTAAACTGGAATATTATTCTATGTAATCACCATATCATCACACTCAATACATTTACTATGTATTCAATGATGTTGTTAAATAAATGGCTATTGAATATTTTAGATAGTGTTTTGTTGAAAAAAACTCACAATCAAACTTTTTCGCTTAACACAAAATTTCTGCTGTTCAGCTTTTCCTGTAAACAAGACCCCAAACAAGGATTATACATTACATTTAGGCTGAATCTCACTTGATTTAGAATGCATTGTCTCACTCTGTTTCCATTTTACATGGCTGTGATATTTTCAAGTGCCCAGGCAATCTTTCTCATAGAATATCCCACATTCTGGACTCTTTCCACACAACCTGACTCTGGTTAAATGTTTTTGGCATGCTGCTACATGCATGACAAAGCTGAACGTAATACTTCATACTGTCTCACCCTATGAGGTGTACCTGTCAGCGGGTTACATATTGTGATGCTAAATTTGGTGACTTAAATTTAACCTGCCAGATCTCTAGTTTGCAAAATTCCCTTTCACTTTGAAATTATTAAATAATCTGTGAGGGGATATTTTCAGGCTTTGTGAATATCGTGTTCTTTATCAACTTTTCACCCAATGATTTTAGAATCCATTGGTGGACCTTGCCTGCATCAATTAAAACAACGTTGTTTGCAAGATGATTTTTTTAAAGTATTATTCCTCTACAAACATTACCTAGCTGTCTCTTCTCACCAAACTCTTTTTTAATTAGCGTGTAGGACATATAGACTCTTTGGTATTTGATGTGCTATAATTCATTACCATCATGATTCTTTTTGATGCTCCATATAGATGATAAATGTGGAAGCACATTCACAAATCTGTGTTGTTCATTTTAACAAGCACCCATCATTCTTTGAACGTGTCTTATTTTCTGGTATGACAAGATATCCTGAGCTTGTCTCATCATTTATGTGTTCTATATTTGGAATCAGGTATTTCTCTATGTTGACTGATTCCTGTAGGCAGGTTCAGGTTTTAGAAAACATGATTTACCCTAGCTAAGCTAATTTGGTTGTTACTGTGTATATTGCTTATAACCTTTTTCAGTAAATGGAGATGAGAAATATACTGTTCTGAAACTCATACATTTACATTGATATATCCAACTGAAATCCTACACCACAGGGTTCTTCAACTTCAGCCACTTTCTATTTATACATCCTTCTCCTACAGTAAGAACCTGATTTCAATCATAAAAATGTATTCACTCTCCCCAACTACATTATACCCAAACTCCTTTTGTAATTTCTATGTAAATACTACCAGCATCTCAAACATCTTAATAGTTTAAGAATTCTTTACAACTCTTTCTGTCCTTTGATTATATTCTAATAAATATGTGAAGTTGTAGTTCCTGTCGTGGCTCATCGGAAATGAGTCTGACTAGCATCCATGAGGACAGAGGTTTGATCCATGGCCTCATTCAGTGGGTTAAGGATCCAGCATTGCTGTGAGCTGTGGTATAGTTCAGAAATGCAGCTCAGATCTCACTTTGCTGTGGCTGTGATGTAGGCTGGCGGCTACAGCTCCAATTTGAACCCTAGCTTGGGAACCTCCATATGCCATGGGTGGGGTTCTAAAAAAGCCACTAAATAAATAAATAAATAAAGTTAGAGTAGCTAACCTGACTGATGACTGATCCTAAACTTGCGTACTTTCATTAACACAGCCTACCTACAGTTGAAAAGTCTCTGTGAAGAGAGAGAATATTAACAGACTAGTCAAATCCATCAGCTCTTATCTTTCTTCCTTGCTGCTGTTTAGTTTCTCCTGCTATGCTATGATTTCTTCAAAACTTTGAAAATAACCATCCACATCCCTGTGCACTAAAGTTCAATACTTCTGTTTAGAGCTAGACTAAGACAAGTGAGCGATATTGTCAGGAAAACACTTTAGAATCCCACCAATATAGAGCAAGGATAAAACTTGTTGCCCTGGATATGTAAAGAAATGTTCCATTCCAAGTAACAGTCTCAGACTGCTTGCTGTACTTTAGTTAGTGAGTCTAGAAGAAAATTATTTTTTATTAACAAAATTGGCATAAAGAAATAGCTTTGCTCATTTGTTTTCTCTGGCTAAAGACAGGATCAAAGATCAAAAAGATTCAGAAAATTGGGGTTAATAGATACAAACTATTGCCTTTGGAATGGATTAGCAATGAGATCCTGCTGTGTAGCACTGGGAACTATGTCTAGTCACTTACGATGGACCATAATAATGTGTGAAAATAGAATGTATACATGTAATAAATAATAATAATAAAGAATTAGAGATGATGAAAAAATGAAATCTCTGGAGCATTCAAAAGAAAAAGATTCAGAAAATTATTTTCTATCCTTTTTCACTATTTATCCTCTCCTCAGTGTTTCTGATTTTACAATTGAAAAAAAAAAAAAACCCTAATATTGTAGAAGCCTATTAATCTTTTAAAGGCCTTGAAATTCCAACTATGATATACATCACTCATTTCCTGTAAATGAACAATTCAATACAGTGTTGACTTTGAAAATTTCAGTTTCGTGTAGAATGTTTGTTTATTACCTCTTTCAATGAGACCAATTTGAATTTTGGCAATTATATGAGAATTTGCATGCTGAAAACTGGCAGAGAGCTAGTTCGAAATATTTGTTGAATGAATGGATAATGTAATGACTAGATGAATAAATAAATGAAATAGATTGTTTTAGATATGTTCCATAAAATTGTATAAAATGAAAATTTAACTCTCTCACATTGCTGTGTCAAATGCTTAGTTCAGATATGCTTTCCTACTTCCATCTTAAAAACATTTTAGACCTATTTTTACTCTAAAAGAAAATTATGCAAATAACACTTAATCAGTGTGATAAAACAGTTCTGAATGAAGTGTTTCCAGTTATTCACAATTAGTTTGATAGCTAAGGTTATTAAACCAGTTTTCCTGCTTATTTCATCTTGTTAGTTTATTCATTCAGTTGCAATTTTTGAGGTTTTCATGGTAATTATAGGGGAGAAAAATTATTTATAATATATTGAAATACTCTGAGATAAAATAATTTCTTACTGCTGTCCATATTTCCCTCAAAACCAGACGTGCAAATAAAACCTCTATGGGTAATTTTAATCACTGTCACTTGAGGCACAGACAAATAGCTAATTCAGAGAGGTTTTCTTTAAAAAAAAAAATTGGAATAATAATTAGTCTTTTATTTTGTTAACCTTATGGCATTTTTATGAGTTTAGCTATAAATTAGAGCACCTGGATCCCTATATTATAATTTTCCTATAAATTATGTGAGTCACACTTTGTAAAGAAAATGAAAAGAAATAATTTGTTCTCTTGATAAATAAAGTTTCTGAGTATTCTAATGTTATTTTATCATTTTTTGCCACCACCATCCTCCCAAATTAACCCACACATGTGCATGCACACATGTGCACACACACAGATCTCTGGGACTGAAAAACTCCCTTTCCCTATGTTTCCAAAATTTTAATTTTCCAGTCGTATGTGTGCTTTCCTCAGGTAACTTCTTTTTTAAGAAATAATTTATATGTGGCTGCTAAGATATTATCTCACTTAGGTAATATATCTTACTTAAATATATTCCACCAGAGTTTCTGAAAAGACAAATCTCAGTAAATATTTAAATAATTTGGTGAGTGTCTCAGCCCTCAAAGCATTTTAAATATGTGCCAACTAGATATTCTGTTTTCTACTGCACAGCTAAGAATGCTGGGGTGGGTAGGAGGGGGTGTCCCTTAAAGTCTCAGCAGAAACTTAAGGTAAAGAGGGCTTTCCCCAGAGGAATGTGTTCATGTTGTCTTTTGACAAATGAGCGAACTCAGTTATATTTAAGAGAGAACTATAAAGTTTTTAAGAGAATTACATTGGCCTGAAAAAAAAATTGCACTGGACTGAAAAAGGCAGAAAGATCCCAAATGAAACTAGGTCTTGAGGAGTTCCTGTCCTGGCTCAGTGGTAATGAACCTGACTAGTATCCATGAGGACACAGGTTCAATCTCTGGCCTACATCAGTGGGTTAAGGATCTAGTGTCGCCATGAGCTACGCTGTAGGTCACATACGTGGCTCAGATCCCACATTGCTATGGCTGTGGCATAGGCTGGTGGGTGCAGCTCCAATTAGACCCTTAGTCTGGGAAATTCCATATGCTGCAGGTATGGCCTTAAAAAGGCAAAAAAAAGAAAAAGAAAAAGAAAAAAGAAAGAAAGAAAGAAAAAAAAGAAAAAGAAAATAGGTCTTAGAACTTCAAACTTCTACAAACAGAAAGCGGTCTAAGAAACTTGCTGCTTTAGAGTAAATGTTTGTGTCTCCCCCACCCCACGCTAAAATTCATATGTTGAAACCTAATTCCCACAATGATGATAGTGAAAGGTGAAGCCATTGGGAGGTGATTAGGTTATGAAAGCAGAGCTCTCATGAATGAGATTGGTGTCCTCATAAAAAAGACTCCAGAAAATTTCGTAGTCCCTTCCATGATATGAGGACAGAGCAAGGAGATAGTCATCTATGAATCAGGAAGCAGGCCTTCACTAGATGTTAAAGCTGGCAACACCTTGGAATTCCCAGTCCCAAGGACTATTAAAAATACATTTGCATTGCTAATAAGTCATCTAGTCTGTGGTATTCTTTTCCAGCAACTGGAATGGACTAAGATACTAATGAAAGAAAAATCTGTGTTTTTTTTTTTTGTCTTTTGTTGTTGTTGTTGTTGTTGTTGTTGCTATTTCTTGGGCCGCTCCCTCGGCATATGGAGGTTCCCAGGCTAGGGGTCTAATCAGAGCTGCAGCCACCGGCCTACGCCAGAGCCACAGCAATGTGGGATCCGAGCCGCGTCTGCAACCTACACCACAGCTCACGGCAACGCTGGATCCTTAACCCACTGAGCAAGGGCAGGGACCAAACCCGCAACCTCATGGTTCCTAGTCGGATTCGTTAACCACTGCGCCACGACGGGAACTCCAAATCTGTGTTTTAAGACAAGAAAAATTAAACATAATATTTTTTCTGCCCATTTGCCCCACCCACCCACAGTGCATTGCACATTTATATTATCCATTAATGTGAACTTGCCAATGGCAGAAATACCTGCTCAACCATAAAGATCAAAATTTCTGGCACCAGGCCTGTTACCCCTTAGAAGGTATCATTCTTTTCTCAATGCTGTAAGGGGTCATGACAACCCACCACTCACCTTGTAAGTGCAGTGGTATCTTGGTTTATGTACAATGCGTGGTATATTATTTCCCTTAAGGATAGTAATCAGTGCAGAACAGACTGGGTTATATGACTGGAAGATACTGGGCTGGCTGCACCTAATGGAAGTTCTTAACTTAAATACTTACTTATGACTTTATTGATATGACTATATATTTCCATACTGTCTGTTTTATAAGATCACTTTTTCTTGCATTACCAAATGTGTGACGGAGTCTCCAGTAAAAAAAGCAATGATGACTTTGTGACTTGATGTGACTGATGAACTGTATATAGTTCTATAAGATCAAAAGCTATAATAGAGTGACTCTAGATAATGGGAAGAAATAACAAGAGTGAACCACTTCCTGGACCATTACAGACTAGTTCAGAGGCTTTTGGTTGTAGAACAGGGCCTGATTGAGTAATACCACATTGAGTAGCTTATCAATGAAATCCTCCCATGACTAGGAATGAGCATTCCTAGCATCATGAGCCAAATTTGTCATGAAATACCTCCCAAATCTTGGTTAAAATTAATATCCAAATAGAAGGGATTATAAAATAAATAATTTTTCCCATCATCCAGTTCTGCAAGAATGAAGTTACTGAATTTGCTGACCTACTTAATATACCCTCAAAGGATTTGGGGTGAAGGTCAGGATGAGGCACTTTGTGCTCTGGAAAAACTGTCAGAACTAGTGCTCAGATACCAGATAAGTTCAGGAGGAAATTTTACTAACCCAATTTCTTGCATCTTCCTATATTTAGAAAAGCAACCAAAACTACTACCTTAAATATCTGTTCCTCCCAAATAGTGGTAGTTTTCTACTTAGATGTGTGTTTGATTGTATATAACACTTCTCAAAAATCTTATCGATATTGGCTTCTCCCCTAACCTCTTCAGAACAATCATCATCAGAGCTTTCTAAAAGGCTATCTCCTACATTATAATCCTCATTTTCTTTCTGGCTATTGATCATGAAAAAACACAAGTTGGCTAGAATAAAATTCTCTTTTTTAGATTGACTTTTAATTATTTTTGTTGACAATATTTACTCCTATATAAACATGGGGCATCATTTATGAAAAAAGAGAAATAACTTAAGAGCAAGAATTAATCAAGGAAGTTCCAAGCAATGCTCAAGAGCCTTTGTAATTGCTGTAGAACAGAAAATCTTGTGTGCCTTTTGTGTTTCCAGTTTTTGAATGAGTATCTATTGTACTAATCCTATTCATGTCCTACCCTTATATGTTGGGTGCATGGCACAAAGGAAGGTAGATAATTTATCTCCTTAATTTATAAGTCTTCCAATATAAAGGGGATAAACTTGAGAAACTATACTTTAAGGACATATTTCCCCTCCTGGTCTAGTTTAGATGATGAGACACTAGAGTTGGAACTGTTGCTATAATAAGATGAGATTTTGGAAGCCTTGGATGAGGGTGAGAGGATTCTGAACGTGGGAAGAATATAAGTCACCGAAAACCCAGGGGGAAATCTATAATATTCTTATACCAAAATGGCTTACAATGATCCTGGTCTACTCACATTTACAAATGTAAGTAGACTTCTCCTCCGCAGAATGGTGGCTGGCTGCACAATGTGAGTAATATACCCCACGTGTACATTATTAAACTACTGATAGACCTGGATGGGTGAATACAGTAAAGTGCTATCAAGGCATAAAGACTTCTAAGTTGGTTACTCTTGATTCACTCAGTTTGGAAAAATCTGGCATCTGTGTCAGGAGGGCATACCAGCAGGTAAGGCCTTGCATGGAGAAGCCATTTGTCGACCATATAAATTGCACCCTCCATCCATAGTTAAGCCTTTAAATAACTGCAAACTCATAAGAAACTCCAAACTAGAAGTTTCCCTACTGAATTATCCCAGAATTCATAACCCCTAAACACTCTGAGAGCGAATAAATGATCATTGTTGTTTTAAGTCACTGCATATGGGATGATGTATTAGAAAGCATTAGATAACTAATCTAACTTCTTACGCTGAAGTCATTTATATAAAATTTTAACACACCAAAGAAAATTATAGGGTTTAGGCTTGCCTACTCAGGTAATAAAAGTAAAAATGGCAAAAAAAATACATTATATAAGAAATAATTGAGTGGTTTTCTTGGCAAGCAGGGAGAATCCTGAATTTTAAAACACTATTGCACCTAAATAAACACTTTGATAAGAATTTTAAATAAAATAAATCAAAGGTAAAGTGCAATATGATGTGGAGGAATAAAAGCCACATTTGAATCTTGAAAGAAAATAAAAGGTAAATAAGGAAAAAGAAAGCAAGAAAGAAAATGAGTTGAATTTTGGGGAAAAAAATGAAAGAAGGATGTCCTCTGTCCCAGAAGCAGTAATTTTAAATCACAGAGTAAAAATAGAATTTGGGCCTTTGTCCACAGTCTCTTAAGAGTTATTGCAAGATTTTAAACATAAACATGATAAGATCAGACATGTGCTTTAGAAAGAAAAAAAAAACTGGTGATAGGGTGGAGAGAAATTTGGGATATGTCAACAGTAGAACAGAATAAGGAGGAGATAATTGTAGCTTCCTGCTGAGAAATTAGGAGGGTTTGAAATTAAAATATCACCAGAGCCATAGGAAGTCTTCCCCATACCAGTTCATGGCAATTCTACCCTTCCAGTTTCTGAAACCCAAAGCTTGAGTATTCTTGATGACTTTCCCCTTTTTTTACACATCACATCCAATACTTTTGCAAATTCAGTCAGCTTTCCTTTTAAAATATACCTCTAATATATGACATCACCTCTGCTCAGGACTTTGTGATTTCTGTTACTCTCAGTGCATGTCCACCGAATAGCTGTAAGGCTCGCTCACTTTCCTTCTTCAGATCTTTACTCAAATATAGCTTTTTTCATAGAAGCCTTTCTTGGGCACCATATATAACATTACAGCCCTTCCAAACTTCTTCATCTCACTTCCCTACTTTATTATCGTTCCTACATATTACCCTATCTATTTTATTTAATTCTGCTGCTTACAATCTGTTTACCCACTTCCATCCATGGGAGCTGGGAGTTTGTACATAAAACATGTAGAATAAAAAGAGACGCATGGTAGGTTATCAGTTAATATTTGTACATGGATGAATTAATGGACCAGAAATATACCTTTTATAATAATTGGCAACATGAAGAATGAGGACAGGAAAAAAGTCAAGAATAGGTCCCAGGTTTCATCTGTGTTGGAACTGTCTGGGACTTCTCTCCACCATATCTGACTTTTTGTTGGTAGGTCATGGAAGTTCCAGTCAGGTAATTCATAAACAAATGAATTTGTTTATGTTCCAATTTGCAGTTCCAAAGTTTAACAATTCCTTAGGTAGTTTTTAATAGCCACATCTTTCTCCAAAACCAACATATTAATCTTTTATAACTATTAAAAAAAGAAAGAAAGAGGGAAAATGTTTGGATTGGGCTACCTGGGATTTTTATTCTATTTCTGCTATAATTTTATAAACTTGCCTAAACTCCTTTGGAAAGTTTTCACATCCTAAAAAAACAGGAAAAAAATAGCAAAAGGAAGTTAAATATTTCTGCTCTAATTTTCAGATAACATTGCAAAGAACAAAATGAGAATTGTATAATATACTCATTAAAAATTAGAAAGGTTATGAAGTCTATGTACAAAAATTCTTTTAATATTTTGTTTTCAGGAAGTCCAACACACTAATATTCCAGATATATAAATATAAATGAAGGATTTCCAGGCAATTATACAATAATGTAAAAATTCTCAGAACCAAAATCTTCATAGAAGTAGTCAATGTGATAGCTGAAAACTTTTTTCCTTCTTATTACAAAACCATTTCTAGTGATCTACATTGATCATTAATGTACAATGCTTTGCCCGTGTTAGCTCACTACCTTCCCCTTAAAATATCTGTAACCTTTAAAAGATTCTACCATCTCTTTATGTCTTTGTCAAAACTAAGAAATCTGAAAGAAAAAATGTCCACAGAGTCCAATTACAGATTACTGAAAAGGTCAGCAAGATGTCAATATTACAAGGTTGTTGGAAAAATCTCATGACAATTTTAGCCAAGAGTTCAGTTAAATCACTGGGTTCCTAATATAGAGGAATATCTCAGAAGAATAAAGGGCAACATCTACCATATGGGTAAAGAACACTGGTTTGACTATTCCTTTGATGTAAAACAAAGCTGTGGGGAAATTGGCATCAACCAACACGTTACATGACATTGCTTCTGGTAATTAAAGGCTATTTGGTCTCCTATTTTTTTTTTTTCACACTGTAATGTGCATTTGACTTGTAACTAATACATTCTGGAATAAATTTCTGGTTTAATCATAAAGATTTAAGAGCTTCACCAAATTTCATAATTGGAGGGTTCTTTAAAAGTGATAATTAAAGGTATTTTTAGGAATTGTTTACCAGTACAAAAATACAAGATGCACTTGTGTTTTATTCTTATTTTTCAATTTATTTTGTACTTAGAGAATGAAGTACCAAGATTTATAAGACTTGGAGGAAAATTTGAATAAATCAGCCAAACATCTTGCCTAAAAATAAAAAATACAGCAAATATAGTGGTGTGAAGAAGGATTTGAAAGCAAAAGAAAAGGAGCTTACTTTAAAATTATGAAATGACATATGAAGTCTTAAGAAAGCTTTTTTAATATCTTAGAATATTCCCTCTAGTTATTGGGTCAAAGAGATTATAGACTTTTTCTGTAGTCTAGTAAAATATAGCTAAAGATTTCCAGATCTTGAATGTTTATATAGATTCTCCTGTCTTTAAAATTGTTTAAAGTTTTAACAATATAGATCTAAATTTAGTATTGCTATTGTAAATGAAAAAGTGGAACCATCATAAACTGCTAGTTAAAACAACTTTGGCAAATGATTTGGCAATTTATTGTAAAGTTGAACTTTCACATACCACATGAACAGCAATTCTACTTCTAGATGTTTTACTTAAGAGATATAAAAACATTTCCACAAAATATGTAAAAGAATGTTTATGGTATTTTTTTTTCATAATAGCTCCCAATTGAAAAAGCCCAAATGTCCATACTTGAACAGGAAAATAAAAGATCATCTGAGGTATTTTCTTATAATAAAATACTACTTAGCAATAAATAAGAACAACTTAGTGATATGATTAATCTCAAAAACATTATGCTGAGGAAAAGAAGTCAGATGCAAAAACATACTATATAGGATTCCATATATTTGAAGTAGAACAAAAAACTTATGCTAAAAATCAGAATAGTGGGGGCCATCATGGGTGGTGGTTGACTGGAATTAGGTCTAAGAAAACATTCTGGAATGATGGAAATTTCTATGACTTAATTATGGTAGTGTAACAGGGTATATACACAGGTATCCTAATTTACTGACATTAAGATTTTCACTAGTTTTTTTTCAATGAATAAGAAAACAAATATCAAGTGATGGACAGATATGAGGACATATACTTTCTCAGACTCACAAAAGCAATTGCCATCAAAATTCTGAAAATGCACTTAATTCTTTTTTCTTAAGGAAGTAACAAAGTATGTGAAATGCAAAGAGCTATATGCATTTAACTTAATCATTATATACATAGTAGTAAAAGTTGGAGCAAAATTAAATAGACCTTCCTTCATACGCTAGCATACTAAGCAGTCCTAAAAAAATTTCTGAGTGTTTAATAATATAACATATTATATCAATATATTAATATATATTAATATTACATTAATATTATTACACATTGATATTATATATTAATATTATAACATAATATACTTGTTATTAATACATATTATATATATATTAGATATTAAGTGAAATAGGCACAATGTGTGCATAATAGTGCCATGTGATTAACTGTAGAACAGATACATGTGTGTTTTGATGAACCTGTACATGTATACATAGAGTAGGAACCAACATCCATGTATAGTGAGCCCATGTGGACTCATACTGGACATGCTAACTTGTAATCTCATTTCTCAGTACCATTGGAACATCTTTTCTATTGGGTCTGTATTTTACTGTATGTGCTGATTGCTTTGCACAGAGTTTAGCAGAATTTCACTCAAAGTTTGCTTATTACAGAAAATATTCTCAATAAATATAGCACTTCTCTAAACCACTATAGTTCCTAATGCTTAGGAATTACATTAAACCTGGTTTGCCTTTTGTTTGTACTATAATTGATATGATTCCTTGACAACATACTTTCTTTTCATGTTATAGAGAATAGAAATTCAAGCCTTCTGAATTGAGCTATTTAAAGTCAGGACCAATTCCTGTACCTCTAAGAGATTCCTGTGGAATACTATATCCCTAATTGTTTAAAACTGGGTTTGTGTTCCAGTCTTTGAAAAAAATTCTTGCTATAATTGGTTTAGAAAATTAGAGCACATCTTTGCAGCTGGAGTGGGCTTTAGTAACATTGACCCTGGTTCTGCCTGGGTTAGAATCATAGCTTTGCTACTTGCTATTTGTGAGACCATGAGAGATTATTTCAACCTCTCAGTAAGCTAGTGGTAATGATGGTATTTCCTAGAGTTTGTGAGGATTAATTATATTTGTAGTGCATGAAATGAACCCAGCATACATATGAGTTCCATAACATAGCTATTACAATTATGTTTATTATTGCCAGGGGATCTGTAGGGTGTGTGGGGCAGGGGTAGTTCCCCCCAAAAATTAGACATCTACAATTTCTGTAGAAAGTGCCCCCCAAATTAGACATCTACACTTTCTGTAGAAAGTAGGTGTCCCCCAAAATTAGACATCTACACTTTCTGTAGAAAGAATTGTGTGTTAAATAGTTAGCCATCAGTGGCTACTACGAATAACAACTTCATTAGTTAAGCTATTTTAAAGTGAGAGACTGATTTATTATCTTAAGAAATGGCTAAGGCAGTCACTGAGTATATAATTTATTAACATAATTTTGATTAAACTGACAAGTGAATCCTTGGTTAGTCACTCAACTGTTTGGTCAAGATGGAACTCATAAGTTTCTCTTTATTGTTCTTTATAAAAGGGCAAAATGATAATGAGGAATTTTAAGGGTGAGTCACAAAAAATAATGAAATAAATTCCTACCGTCCACCTGGATTCATCAGTTGATCATTTTAGAGAACTAAATATAAAGTCTTTGGGAAAATGAGAGAAAATAGTCCTTTCAATATCTACGTTTGACTTTGCTAAGTAGGATTACAGCTTAAAATCAGATACTTAAATAAATATATTACTTTTAAATGAATAAAAAGCAAAACTATGGGTATACCTACTTCCCAATCATTTTTTGCACTCCTAAATTATACTCAATTGTGTAAAGTTTGATTAGTTAGAAAAATCAATATTCATCGAAGGATAATGGGACTGCCTTGCTGCCTTAAGGAAATCTTAAATTCCTCAGAAGTGAGTACATGGATGGAAGAATACCAGCTAATTGTTATCTCCCATGATGTACTTCTAACTATATAAGTAAATTAAAGCTTATTCCCCACTTACCACAAAATAAAACCAGATATTTATATAAAATCAAAGCCTTTCACTAATGTTCAATAATTGACCACACATGACTTTTTGCTTTGTATACTTTTCCATAAGGGTCATTCTATAAATTTTCAACATTCTTTCTTATTGAAAGGATCTCTTCATTTGAACACTTTCTCATTGGACTTGGTGTGAAATAGATAGCATTTTTTTTTTCTTTTTAGGGCCATGCCTGAGGCATATGGAGATTCCCGGGCTAGGGGTCCAATTGGAGATACAGTTGCTGGCTTATGCCACAGTCACAGCAACATTAGATCTTAGCCACATCTGTAACCTACACCACAGTTCACAACAACACCAGATCCTTAACCCACTGAGTGAGGCCAGGGATTGAACCAGCAACCTCATGTTTCCTACTCAGATTCATTTCTGCTGCCCAACCACGGGAACTCCAATAGATAGTATTTTTAATGGTCCTAGAGAATTATGCCATTCATCGTTGAACTTAGAATTTGTTCATCTTATTTGGATAGGTCACATTTTATTCAGTGCCCAAAGATAGGTTGCCTGGTAAAAGTCTAAATTACAACCTATAGTCTTTGCGGGGAGGAAATACTTTGTGCTCAAGGGAAGTAAGCATTGCAAATTATTTAACAAACTGATGAATGGGTATTAATCTAAAAAGCATAATTATTTCAAAACTGTTTTAACTGAATCTTGATTAATTAACTAAATGCTTTTATATTCAATAAACACTTTTATTTAATAATATGCATGCCTTATTGCATATTAATGCTATCTTTTAAAAATACAGTTCACTTCAATAGTTACCTTGTCTAACATAAGGACAAATGAAACAATTGCTTGTGACAGTAAACATTATTGTCTAAGCTCTTCGCTTATTCAGAAAGTGTGAATAAACTAGTTACTGAAGTCATTGAGAATACAAAAATCAAAACAGTACAATCCCTTAAATAACCTTGAGTTCTGGGCTTAGAATTGTTAAGATTGTCCAACAACATATCAAAAGAAACTTTGCAAAGAAGGCTTTCCTATTTCTTTTACTGTGTATGTAAAAGTAGGCAAGACCAACACAATTTTTTTAAAAGTTCGAAAGTAGAAGAGAAGTTGAGGGCTTAGAAAAATTTATTTTATAAAGCTGACCAAGAAAGTTAATGTTTAAAATGTATTGATGATGGCCAAAAAACACATGAAAAGATGTTCAACATCACTCATTATTAGAGAAATGCAAATCAAAACCACTCTGAGGTACCACCTCACACCAACCAGAATGGCCATCCTCAAAAAGTCTACAAACAATAAGTGCTCGAGAGGGTGTGGAGAAAAAGGAACCCTAGTACACTGTTGGTGGGATTGTAAATTGGTGAAACCACTGTGGAAAGCAGTATGGAGATATCTCAGAAAACTAAACATAGAACTACCATTTGATCCAGCAATTCCACTCCTGGGCATCTACCAGAGAAAACCATGACTCGCAAAGACACATGTACTCTGATGTTCATTGCAGCACTATTTGCAATAACCAAGACAGGGAAACAACCTAAATGTCCATCAGAGGAGTGGATCCAGAAGATGTGGTACATATACACAATGGAATATCACTCAGCCATTAAAAAGAATGAAATACCAGCATTTTTTGCAACATGGATGGACCTAGAAATTATCATGCTAAGTGAAGTCAGCCATACAATGAGACACCAACATCAAATGCTTTCACTGACATGTGGAATCTGAAAAAAGGATAGACTGAACTTCTTTGCAGAACAGATGCTCACTCACAGACATTGAAAAACTTATGGTCTCTGGAGGAGATAGTTTTGGGGGGTGGGAGAGATATGCTTAGGCTGTGGGATGGAAATCCTGTGAAATCAGACTGTTATGATCATTATATAGCTACAGATGTGATAAATTCACTTGAATAATAAAAAAATCATAGTCACAAGTATTATTTTATAGAGATGTAATTTTTCACTTTGAACATTCAGATCTAATACCATTCTAATCTAATGCAGCTAGGATTGGCTTTAATGTGTAGTGTGAGGCCTTAATATATAGAATTCTAAGTTCATTTTTAATTGGCACAGAGCAAATTACTTAAAGGATTATCCTTTAAGGTCCTCCCTTTTAAAGAATTGGCATATGTAAAATGCTCAAAAATCGTAAAGAGAGCAATTCCTCAAAAATTCATCTTATTGATCAGAGCATTTGCTGTGACTGTCATTTTGACCATGAGCTAACACTTTGTTAAGTCTTTACGTTCCAAAACGTGGACAACAGGCCTTGAAATAATTTCATAGCAGATCCCCTCTTTGTCTTCCTTCTGAAATCTGTCTACCTAACCTGTAATCTGTGATAGAAGAGGAGTTTCATGTTTGACAACATCAACATAAGAATTCACATAATATTTTCCAAGCACTAAATCTGTAGGGAATATCATGAAGACATCGATTATACATTGAACATCATAATTTTTTATTCAACAGAAGTGAAAAATATCTCTTTTAAGAAAAGCTCTGTTTTAAATGGGATGAAGCTAGTGCTCCCCAGCAGACAGGATTTGGCGATGTAGCATTTTAGCAGCATGGATCCAGCCTTAGCATGCTGTGAACATATTCGTAGCAGCCTCATGAAAGTCCCAGGGCTGCTGGGACAGCAGCTGCTCACTTCCAATGGAGCTCCTGTTATTACAGAGCACTTTTTTCAATTCTCTATCCAATCTTTTTATAGTATGGGGCTCCACAGCCACAAGGAATCAGCTCTGTAAGGGACTAAGGAGGCAACTCCTAAACATAAATAATACCTAGTTAAGTGGACATGTCATATGTGCAAAAATAACAGTCCTGTATGTCCATGTAAGAGCAATACTTCAATTACACAAACATTGAATCATGACTGATATGGCTGGACACTGTGAATTAACCAGACAACTCATTTTAAACCTCCAAAAATATAAATATCTATGTTAGCATGCTCAGAAGATAAGAAGTCAATTTAAAATCACACATCATCACACACTTTCTACAATTCTGAAGAGCAGTTAAATTGTATTGCTAATACAACCCAACAGCAAAAAAACCAATCAATCAATGGAAAAGTGGGCAAAAGACCTGAATAGACTGTTCTCCAAAGATATACAGATGGCCAACAAACATATGAAAAAATGCTCAACATCACTGGTTATAAGAGAAATGCAAATCAAAACTACCATGAGATATCACCTCACACCAGTCAGAATGGCCATCATTAATAAGTCCACAAATAACAAGTGCTGGAGGGGCTGTGGAGAAAAGGGAACCCTCCTGCACTGTTGGTGGGAATGTCAACTGGTACAGCCACTATGGAGAACAGTCTGGAGATACCTTAGAAATCTATACATAGAACTTCCATATGACCCCGCAATCCCACTCTTGGGCATCTATCCGGACAAAACTCTACTTAAAAGAGACACATGCATCTGCATGTTCATTGCAGCACTATTCACAATAGCCAAGACATGGAAACAACCCAAATGTCCATCGACAGATGATTGGATTCGGAAGAGGTGGTATATATACACAATGGAATACTACTTAGCCATAAAAAAGAATGACATAATGCCATTTGCAGCAACATGGATGGAGCTAGAGAATCTCATACTGAGTGAAATGAGCCAGAAAGACAAAGACCAATACCATATGATATCACTTATAACTGGAATCTAATATCCAGCACAAATGAACATCTCCTCAGAAAAGAAAATCATGGACTTGGAGAAGAGACTTGTGGCTGCCTGATGGGAGGGGGAGGGGGAGGGAGTGGGAGGGATCGGGAGCTTGGGCTTATCGGACACAACTTAGAATAGATTTACCAGGAGATCCTGCTGAATAGCATTGAGAACTTTGTCTAGATCCTCATGTTGCAACAGAAGAAAGGGTGGGGGAAAAAATGTAATTGTAATGTATACATGTAAGGATAACCTCACCCCCCTTGCTGTACAGTGGGAAAATAAAAAATAAAAAAAATAAATTAAAAAAATAATAAAATAAATTAAAAAAAATTAAGAAAAAATTGTATTGCTAAATACTTTTGAATACCTTTCTCAACGAGTCCAGGAGAAAACAGGATGTTTTGTAAATATAGTCTGATATGAAATATAATTCTTAAAAGAGAAAGCTCATAAGACAAGAAGTCAGAAGATATTGATTCTCAGGTGTTCCATTCACACCTGGGTAACTTTAAGAAAATAACATATTTAATGGAAATAATAGCTGCTACACTGTTACCTCAGAATTGTTAAGCGAGCACATGAAATAATGTATGTAGATGTCCTTTTTATCTCATAAAGAGCCATAAAGAGGTAAGATTTTAACACTTACAGCTAATTGTGATCCTATGATCGCTTTTGAATAATCTGTATTTCTGGAACAATTTATGTAATTGATATATAAAACTAAATAAACATTTTAACATACTTTTTCAGTTTCAGAAGCTAAGGAACCTCACATTTTATGTACAAAATACACCTAACTCTTAAATATATAAGCCTACTTTTAGCTTTCATCATGTAAAACCTTCATATTCTGGGAAACTCATGTGCATATATTCCTGTTTGGGGACTGACTACATTTCAGGGCTAAGACAAAATAGCATTCTCTTATACAATTTAACTAATTTTACTTAAAATTTTGTCTTAAAAAACTGAACAATTAAATGTCTTTGTGTGTCAGCATAACATTTAATATTCTTGATTTATAATATACAAACAAATCTAAACAAACTTTTTTCTTTTTCTAAACTTGCATACATTTACCAAGATTTCCAGAACATTCTAGACAGAACTGATCTTTTGTAATAAATTTCTAAAAGAAAGATCATCCTGAATCTCTCTCTCTCTCCCTCTCTCTCTCTCTCTCTCTCTTTCTCTCTCTCTCTCTCTCTCTCTCTCTCACACACACACACACACACACTCATTCACATAGCAGTAAGAGGATGGTCCCTATCTCTTTCAAAATACACATCCAATCAGCTTTGCAGGTAGCAAGCTCTGTTAAGCTTATTATACCAAAAAGACAACCTAGAAAATGTAATTTAATTTTTTAATAAAAACTTCATTTCTGTTTAATTGCACACTACACCTTCTTCAGTGCCGAAACATAATGAGAAGGAAACAACTTCAAATGTGCTTAAAGGTCTTATGCGGCTCCAAAGTAGAACTGGTTTCCATGGCAACTGGCATACCACCCTCTATTTATTCCAAATAAATGACAAATTAAAAGTGCAGCTGTAATATCGGGGAATTCTATTTCTCTTAACACAATACAATGCTACGAATGCCTCTGTGAGCATGGTTACCACTTTTGATAACATAATAAGTGAAAAAAGCAAGCTTTTGGAATGTAGTCTGTGGCTGCAGTTTTCTGCAGTGTGATGACTGTCACAATGACCTTGACTTCTATTCTAGAAAATGCCCTTGGGTGAGAAAACAAAACAGAAGGCATGATTTTCATGATGTTAGATATTTTACACTGCAAATGAGATTTGTTTGACTTAACCTAAGAAGCAAATCAAATTCTAAATGACATCATCTAATAGCTACTGCTGGGAGGTGCCGTCAACAGGATTATTGATTTGGAAACCCAACATCTGCAAAAGGCTAACCTGATCTATTAGGCTAAACAAAGGTTTTACTGGCTCAGCTGGTCCCTTTTTACTGCCTTCATCATGCTGCCGGTTAAATGAGCTCCAGTCCAAGAGACAGGAAAAGAGGCTGGTGAGAGTCCATCAAGTTAGTTAGTGTGCATATGAGACAGCATCATTCCAACCTAGTGCAAAACCTGCCTTCCCTCAGGCTCATTCACATGAAAGCTTCCTCTTGCATATTCACGTAAGTGCTTGCAAAGGAGCACACACACACACACACACACACACACACACATGCACACTCACTCCTTCCCAGTGAACATCAGAGCCAGAATGTTTGAGGAAAAAAATCATTTGTACCTTTCACATTTTAACTTATTTGTAAGTCCCCTCATGAAATGAGTTATGGAAAAATAAGCATACATTCAGATAGAGAATATACTCATATGTGATTTTCTCATAGGAGCTATTTTATAGTCAGAAATACTAGTATTTTTATTCAACATTTTATTTCAAGATATGCTTAAAGATTTAGGTATATGTCACCAGCATAACACTGATGAGACTATTTGTGATCAGTAATCAACCAGACAGATTTTTCATTTGCCAATTGGAAAGTTAAAATCACTAATGAAAACACACATACACACATGCACGGCCATGCATTTTTTTTTGCTGAGTCTCTCCTCTGCAAAAAGACCAGGGGCTTCCTGGAAGAACAGAGGCCAGGGTTTGTTGTTATGGTCTGTCTGCTGGTGCACAGTGAAAGCACAAACCATACCCGTGTCAGCTCTACTGCGTTCTGATTTCTCCCATTGTTTGTCAGCAAGACTGTTCTTTATGTATATGAATGGACTAATGAATAGAACAGTTTCAGCACTGAGCTGTTAATCCTTTTATGATTTTTTTCTACATCACCATTCCTCCTAGACACCTCGACTAGTTTTTGTCACAGAAATAAATAAAGAGACCAAGGGCAAACATAGCTGGTTTTGAGATTCTTTAAAAATGCTCACCCAAATCTTAATTATGTCAAAAATATGGATTCCTTCATGAACACTAGTTGGAAAATTCCTCTTCTTAAAAATAGATGCAACATGCCCTCCAATTTGGCAAGAAAAAAAAAAAGAAAAGATGTAATACTAAAGCCAGCAAAAATCTATTTAAACTCACAATGAGCAAGCTCTTACACAAAGATTTAGTTAAAAAATCAACCAAATGATAATGATTCTATTGATTTGTTTAGAAAATGATGTGTTTAGACAATCAATTAGCAACAGATAAGGGTTGATGTGATGAAGGAAGTTGCCATGTTGGGAAAGATTGTGGGTCCAGGAACTATGGGGAACCCCTAGGATCTGCGTAAACCTCTAGGAGCTTAGGAAGCCTCCAGCCAACATCCAGCCAGAAGAAAAGACCCTCACTTCTAAACCACAAATGAATGAATTTTGCCAATAACATGAGTATGCTTAGAAACAGAATCTTCCCCACTCAAGCAACCAAATAAAAATGCTACCCAACTAACACTTGAGTGCCGCCATGTTAGACCCTTAATTGAGGATACAGCCATGCCATGCCAGGATTTCATACCCTGGGCCAACCCTGGGCAATAGTAAATATGTGTGTTTTAACCCATTAAGTTTATTGTAATTTGTTAACAGCGTAGAAAATGGAAATTTTTTCTCCTTTCTAAAATCCTTTACTTATTTGTTATTTTGACGTTCGTAGTTAAGAGAGATATTTTCAAATATCACATGATCTTCCTTTATACCTTTATACTTAATCACCCCCACAAAATGATTTCCTCTTTTTCAAGGTTAATTATAATGATAACAACACAAAGTATCAGTGATGTATTAAAGCATGAAAAATCCTTTCACTAGGATGCCACGTGTGAGTACTATAGAATGTACAGTACATATCAATTGTGTTTTATAACCCATACTGTATTCAGTTATCCTAAATAAGCTAAATCTCTCAGCTTAAGCACTATATTAGTCAGTATTTGATAGACAATGCTTCAGCAACAAATTAATCCTAAAATCTAAGTAGCTTAATACTACAAAGGCTTAACACTTAAGCTCACATAATCTGATGTAGGTAAGATGATACCATGGTTGGTTGTGCTGTATGAAATGGTTCCACGTCCAGGTTGCTTCCATATTGTTATGCCATTATTATCATCTCAATATGTGGTTTTTCATAATCAATAGCCAAATAGAAAATGAGGAATGGAAGAGCCTAAAGAATCTTAGGAGCCTTAGACTAGAAGTAGGGTTCATATTTCATTTGCTAGACTTGATTACATGACTATAGCCTGATTACAAGGGAGGATGGGACATGAAAAGAAGTACATGAATATTTTCTGAGTACTACTTATCCTGAAAACAAGAGCATTGCTTATCGCTAATCATAACTTGCTCCTAAATAGAAGAGTGTAGATCTTAAGCACTTTGTAATTGTTTTAAAGATTGTAATTAAAATGGTATCCATTTAACTTTCTAAACCTGTCCAGTGACATTTGAAGGGATGTAAATATCAGAGTGGAAAGACCTTGCAGTATATGTGGCACCGAACTGAGTTTTGAGAAGGGTGGGACTTTAGTAGTGAGAAGGATATGAATTTAGTGGTGAGATTAAATTACCCCTAGAATGAAGTCTGCTTATCTTAATAAGCTGAAAGAAAGCTTTGTAATGATGAATATTAGCCTTCCAAAATTAACTCTGGGCTAGGGGGAAAAAAAGCCAAATATAACTAAAGCAATCTGGCAACCAAAAAATGTAAAATTCACATTAGAAATTGTAAGACACTGAAAATTATGACCCAAATGTTTGAGAAGAAAAATGGAAAGACAACCACATATAACAGGATAACAGAATTCATAGACAGGAACTTAAGCCATCATAAAACTTATAAATACACTAGAGGATATAAAGGGAAATGTGAACTGATAAGAACAGTAGACGATAAGAAAATGACCCAAATGGAAGCTCTAGAGATGAAAAATGATATACCTCAATGAAAAATATTCTGAAAGAGATTAATAGTGATTAGACACAACAAAAGAAAATAGCTGTGAAATTGAAGAAATTATCCAAAATAAAGCACAGAAAGGAAAGTCTAGAAAATAAAAACGAACAAGGCATAAGTGGGCCTTTGAGAAATATAAAGAAGGCTAAAATAAGTGTGATTCAATTCCAGAAGGAGGAGGTGGAGGAGAGAGAAAGAGAGAGAGAGAAGAAATAATGGCTGCTTTTCTTAATTTTTTAGAAAAATTTGAAATCAAGGGACTTACAAAGCTCAAAAAACTCCAAACAGAAAAAATAAACAGAAAACAAAACAAAGGCATATTGTAAGAGAAATTATTAAAATTATGTACAAACATAAAATCATAAAAGCAATGAGAGGTCGTGGAGCTTACATTACAAACAGAGGAATAGAGGTAAAATAATGGCTGAGTTCCTGTCAAAAGTATGCAGACCAGAGGCAATTGACCAACTTCTTTATAAGTATTGAAAAAAATGTGGTCAGTCCATGTGTATATACTTGGTGAAAATATTTCTCAATATGAAAATAAAACAATTTTTCAGAAAAACAGAAGCTGAGTTAATTTATTACCAGAAGGACTGGGCAACTGGAATGTTAGAGACAGTTCTTCTGAGAGAAGGAAATTCATATCAGAGGGTAATTTTCAAATATGTAAAGAAAAAAAAATTCAGGAGTAAAGTATATGCTTTTTTATGTTTCCTTTTCTTAATGTAATGCAAAGAACATAGACTAAAGGAAAAATAATAATAATGCATTGTGGTGTTCATAACATCTAAAAATAAAATGGATAACAACAATAATAAAGACTGAGATGTGGAAAATGAATGTATACTTTGGCAATATTATTACATGATAATGCACACATATTATTAGGTAGACTCTGATAAGTTAATGGTACATATTTTAGATCCTAGAGCAACTCTGAAAGAATAAAACAAAGAGGTATAGATATAAATTAGTAGCAGGGAGAAAATAAAATTCTCCAAACCGTCAATGCAAAATAAGTCAGTAAATGAGGAAAGGGGAATAAAGAAGAGATGATAACAATAGAAAACAAATGGAAATATTGTAGAATTAGATCCAACCTTATGATGATTATATAACATGTGAATAGACTAAACACTTGAATTAACAGGCAGAGGTGGTGAGAATTTTTTAATTTTTAAAAATGTGTAATATTTATACAGTTTTTAAAAGATAAACTTCATTTATGATCATTACAAAATATTGGGCAATCTTCTCTGTATTGTACAATACGTCCTTGTAGCCTATCTTACACCCAATAGTCTGTACCTCCCATTCTTCCAGCTCTATTTGTTCCTCCTCCCCCAACTGGGGACTGGTAGTTTGTTCTCTATATCAGATAGGATTTTTTAAGCAATATTTAACTATATGCTACCTATAAGAAGCTCATTTTAGATATGAATACTTAGGGATGTTAAAGTAAAATAAAAGAAAAATCATAGTATTCTTATACTAATCAGAGAAAGCTTGAGAGGCTTAAGTAACATCAAAGTAAACTGTAGATAGAACAAGAAATATTACCAGGGATAAGGGGGTATTTCAGAGGTAAAAAATGGTCAATTTGTCAAAAAGACTTAATATTCCTATATATGCATATAATAAAGAAGCTTCAGTAACACATGAAGGAAAATTGAAAAACTGAAAAGATAAACAATGTTACTTGGAGATTTCAACACTTACTGTCAGTTATTAACAGTAAAAGCAGACTGAAAATAAATAAGGAAATTGTAATGGCTATGTACTATGTTAGCTTCTCTAGACTGAACTTTATTCCCCAGTATTTTTCTTTTCTTACTTGTTTTCAGTCCCTTTGAACCACGAAGTAAAATTCTTGGACAGTTGGAACGTGGAAGGGAAGCAGCTGCCATTTTGAAGTCCACACTTCATTATTGCTGATCTGCTAACTACCTCACTGGCATGAAGCAGCAGCTAGGCCTGCCACCACATAATGTGGGGATCCTTCTTCAGCGTCTCTGATTCCTGGGCCAGGCAGGTATCTTCAGCTCCATGAGGAAGAGCCTCTGCTTCTGCAAAATGCTAGGTTAACAATGGTTAGAACAAAAATTAGTCTGTTCTTGTAGGGTTCTATCTTATGTTCCAAAGGAGATCAGGGTCCCTCTGGAAACCTTGATCTCCTTCACTTTAAATTAAATTGTTTCGCTTTCTGATGTCCCTTCCTGTGGATTTCAAGTTCCAGCATTAGATAGGGACCCAGCCTTACAGAGGCCACTTAACCATCTGTCACAGTTATAAGGTCAGTCCCCTGGAATAAATTTACCTGTAATCTATCTATCTATCTATCTATCTATCTATCTATCTATCTATCTACCATCTGTCTACCTAGCTATTGATTTATATATCTTTATCATAAAGATTCTGCCTCTCTGATTGAATCCTGACCAATATAGAAGACAGGAACAAACTTTTTAACCAATTTGTTGTGACTAACTGATAAATACTCTACCCAACAACAGTATAGAAGATATTGTTTTCAAGTAAACAAGGAATATGTACCAAGATAAACCTTATGGGGACCACAACATGATTCAATACATCCTTAAAAATTTAAATCTTGGGGAGTTCCCATCATGGCGCAGTGGTTAACGAATCCGACTGGGAACCATGAGGTTGTGGGTTCGATCCCTGGCCTTGCTCAGTGGGTTAAGGATATGGCGTTGCCGTGAGCTGTGGCGTGAGATGCAGCTCGGATCCGCGTTGCTGTGGCTGTGGCAGAGGCCAGTGGCTACAGCTCCGATGAGACCCCTAGCCTAGGAACCACCATATGCTGCAGGAGAGGCTCAAGGAAAGGCAAAAAAAGACAAAAAAAAAAGAATTAAATCTTGGCAGATGTGTTGTCTGCATGAAATGGAACAGAATTAGAATTCATTACAGAGATATCTGTAAAATCTCTAAATATTTACAAGATAAACAATACACTTTTAAATAGGATAGTCTGATAAAATACAGGACACTCCATTAAATATGAATTTCAGATTTTCAATGAGTTCTTTAATATAAATACAACTCAAATATTACATGGTACATACTAATACTAAATATAATTTGTCAATTTGAAATTCAAACTGAACATTTATGTTTTTATTTTCTAAATAAGGCAATTGTACTCCTTAGTCACTCATTAACCAAAAAAGAAACTCAAAGAACATTAGAAAATATTTTGAACTTTATAAAAATGAGAACATAATAAATCAAACAGCTGTGGGATACAATAATATATTAATTAGAGGTAAGTCCATGGTTGTCAATAGCTTATAGTATCTAAGGAGAAAAGACTAAATCAATTAGCTAAGATTTCACAATCTGAAACTGAAAAAAGGATATCAAATAAAACCCAAAGTAAGCAGAGGAAAAGGCTAATAAAGATAAGAGTGAGAGATCAATGAATTAGAAAGTGACCAAAGGTAGAGAAAAATGTATGAAACCTAAAGCTCCCTATTTGAAAAAATGAGTAAAATTTATAAATTGCTACCTGTCTGTTGAGAAAGAGAAGCCCTCAATTACCAATACCAGGAACTGTGAATCCTAAAAACATTAAAAAGATAATGAAGGAATACTATAAATAATTTTTACAAATAACTTTAATAATTTAAGACGAAGTAGACCAAATCCTTGAAGCTACAAATACTAAAGCTCACTCAGTAAGAAGTAAATAACCTAAATAGCCCTATGTCTATTAAAGGAATTGAATTTATAATCGGCAAATGTTCCCACAAAGAAATCCGAGAGCCAGATGGCTTCCTTGTGAACTCTGCCATTTACTTAAGGAAAAAATACTATCAATCTTACAGAAAGTCTTCAATAAGGTGCAATTTATTTTGTGAAGCCTAAATTACACTGGCACCAAGATGAAAATGACTTTAAAAGAAAAGTAAACAAGAAATTCCCGACTAAACAGAGATGTAAAAATTTCAACAAATTTTACCAAATATAATCCAATAATACATAAAAATTATAACATTCCATGACTAGTTGGATTTTAGTATCAGAAATGATAAATTTGTATTACATTAAAAATCAATCAGGATAATGTGAGAAAAAAGAATGTATATATATGTATGGCTGGGTCACTGCTGTACAGCAGAAACTGACAACATTGTAAATCAGCTATAATTAAAAATTTTTTTAATTAAAAAAATAAAAAGGGGAAAATGAGAAAAAAAATCAGTGTAATCCTAAATCTAAAATAATTAGGCTGAAACATTTAAAAAATGTTTTAAAAGTGGGAGATCCCATCATGGCTCAGTGGGTTAAGAACCCGACTAGTATTCATGAGGATGCAGGTTTGATCTCTGGCCTTGCTCAGTGGGTTAAGGATCTGCCGTTGTGTGAGCTGCGGCATAGGTTGCAGATGTGGCTCGGATCCTGCATTGCTGTGGCTGTGGTTATAGGCTGGCAGCTACAGTTCTGATTCAGCCCCTAGCCTGGGAACTTTTTAAGTACAGCCCTAAAAAGACAATCAATCAATCAATCATTTTTTTCCTTTTTTTTATTACTCAAATGAATTTATCACATCTGTAGTTGTATAATGATCATCACAACCCAATTTCACAAGATTTCCATCCCACAGCCCAAGCAATAAATGCAAAAACCCTTTAGAAGTTATCAAAAAAAGAAAAACTCTCAGAAGAATAGAAGGGATCTTTCTAGACCTGAAAAAGAAAGTCTGTTTCACTATGAAAATCTATAATGACATCATACATGATGGTGAAATACAAAAGACTTTTCCTTAACATCCAGAACAAAGTAATAATGCCCCCTATCCTTACTTCTTATAAGTTAAGAAGTTAGATTATCAGTCATACTGTGCTGGTACATTCCCTAACAGACTTGTTTTAATGTAATTACCTCTTTAAAGTCTCAATTTTTAAATAGAGTCATATTTGAAGTACTGGAAGTTAGATCTTCAACATGTGAATCTGTGTAGCAGTGTGTACCCTTTCAGTCCATAACAACCACGTTTTTAAAAACATGCCTCAACTTTATCTCACAGTGAAAATAGACCTAAATTTAAAAACAATAACTGGAGTTCCCATCGTGGCACAGTGGAAACGAATTCCACATGAGGTTGCAGGTTTGATCCCTGGCCTCACTCAGTGTGTTAAAGATCCAGCGTTGCCATGAACTGTGGTATAGTTCACAGATAAGGCTCGGATCTCATGTTGCTGTGGCTATGGCGTAGGCTGGCAGCTGTAGCTCCAATTCAACCCCTAGCCTGAGAACCTTCATTTGCCACGGGTGTGGCCATAAAAAACAAAAGAAAAAAAGAAAAAAAAACAATAACTATAAAACACACAGATAAAAAAATAAGGGGAAATTTTCATGATATTAGATTGGGCAAAGGTAAATAAGGACACAAAAGGCATCAGAGAGAAAATTAATAAATTTTCTTTTGTTAAATCTAAAATCTTAGAGCTTTGAAAGACATCCCTAAGAAAATAAAAAGTCAAACCACAGACTGGAGCCAATATGTCTAAAACTTCAGTCTGATAAGGCAATCGAATCTAGAATATTGAAAGAATTCTTACAATGCAAAATTAAGAAGAAAAACAATCCAGTAAAAAATGGGCAACAGATTTGATCAAACACTTCATCAAAAAGAGCATATAAACAATGAGGTTTTACATGAAAATATGCTCAACATAATTGTTCATTAGGAAAGTGCAAATTAAAACAATAAGACATCAATCAACTAGAATAACTTTAAAAAAAGTGACAATCACAAATATTGGCAAGCCATGGAACACCTGGAACATCCACACATTGCTGGTGGGAATGCATATGATAAATTTCTTTCTTATACAGTTGAAGATATTGCTACCACTTGACCCAGTAAACACAGTCCTAAAAATGACTCAAGAAGAAGGTATATGTCCACAAAGAGACTTTTACATTAATATCCACATAAACTGTGTTTATGACAGTTAAAATTGGACACAAATCAAATGCTCATCAACTAGTGAATGGATTAGCAAAATGCTATATTCATACAATGAAATACTACTTTGCCATAAAAAGGAATATGCCATGGATGCATGCAAAAATAGAGATGGATCACAAAAGAATTTTTCTTAGTATTAGAGTACAGATGCTAAATGTACATACTATATAATTCTATTAAATTAAATTCTAGAAAACATAAAAATATAGTAACAGCACATTAATGGCTGCTGGGGCAGGGCCATGGATAACAGAAGAAATTTATTGCAAAGGGTCACATAGAAATTTTAGGAGTGACAGAAATATTCTTTCTTTCTTTTTCTTTATTTCTATGACTACACCTGTGGCATATGGAAGTTCCCAGGCTAGGGGTTGATTCAGAGCTGCAACTGCAGGTCTGGCAACGACAGATCAGGGATTGAACCCGCATACTCACAGAGACTATGTCAGTTCTCTAACCTGCTGAGCCACAATTGAAACTCCTGCTAACTATCTTTTGATAGTTGTAGTGGGTACAGAGCTTTAAGCATTTGCCAACATTCATTAAATTTTACGGTAAAAACACTGACTTTGGGGTTGACTTTAAAGAATAAACATTTTATGAAATTTTCTTTTTTGATTCTAAAAGCTCATATATACACACACATACACACATTCATGCAGTAGAGTGAACATCTACCCCAAAGTAGCGGATAGAAAAGGAATGAGTTTACATACACAAACTTGTGATGGTGCCAACACCTGAAAAAGAAGGACTTTATCTTAAGGGCACATGGAGTGGTGATACTCAGATATCTTTCAGGAAGACCTTTTCAGACCCATCCCTAAACCCCCTTCCTGAAGAGAAGGGTCTTGCCAAAACCACTCAGCTAGCAAGTGTCAGAGCACTAGTGTTGGAACTAGAATCCAAACCAAATTAGTCATGCTTTACATGATGCTTCAACCCCCTATGTTAAGTTGTCTTTAAAATCCATATGTTTTGAAAATTGACATCTAATTTTAAGATCAATTTGATCATTAGAATGCAGACTGCTTAGATCTGTGTCATAACAGGTATTAATATTTGTACTGATAAGCATTTTCAACTTCAGCAATCAACCTTGACTTTGAGAAAATTTGTTTGTATTTGCACTGCTTTTTAAATAATACCTTCTATTAGAAAATGTGAAATGGAGTGATTCTTTATGTGGCCCTTCTACGGCTTTGCATTATAGCATAGTCATAAGAATAATCTGAACTGATAATTTGTTGTATGTAATAAGTTACACATTTTAAATTAATATGATGATTATGTAGATTCATTTATAGCATTAATTAATATATGCCTTTGTTAGATGAATGTATTATTTCATTTGTTCTATAAGAGCCAGAGTATTTCATTTCTTTACATACAATTTAGATAATGACCATATCCTTCAATGACAATTTTTTAAGGATAACAGCTGTCTTAGAGCTGCAAATTTCATTACATGCAATGAGCAAAGCTTTGGACAATAGCTGATTTCCTAGAGCTCAGTAAACTTTTATAGTAGAAGCTGAAAAATACTCCCTATGTCAAAATTGTTTCATATGTTAAGTATCTAGTTGTATGATAGTATAGTATGAATGAAGAAATGTGTTCTAACTTCTACATAACAATATTTAAAAGGATTTTTTAATCTTCTGCATTGTCTGAAATATATGTTACAATATCTTGAGCATTTTCTTGTGTATGAGACATCATACAAATTCCTAACCACTGAGTAAGATCCAGTATATTATAGAGTTTGAAAAGCATTTGGAATTGTAATATCCCAATGTCTAAGACATCACCACTTTAATTTTTAAGTTCGTTAACTGAAGGAAAACTGTATTAGCTTTTAAAATTCCAAAGTAACAATCTTATAAAATAAAATAATGTTAAATAAATTATCATACACTCCAGAATCTGCAAAATTGTGATGCACTAATTCATAAAACTATGGAAATTGGAAGAAGGAGATGGAAGAAAGTTTATAGATTTCCTCAAATAGACCAAGGTCTGGAAATTAATTTCAGTAGTAGACATAGTGTCACATTTTCAAATGGAAATAATAGACTACACACATACATACACTTTGTTATTTTTAAAGAACCATTGACCTGGTCCAGTCCTTTTATTAAAAAAATTTTCTGATGAACAAAGAAGGATTAGAACAAAGTTTTTTCCCCAAAATTCCCAGTTGCTTATGTATAATTTTAACTAGAGTTTTAAAGCAATCTCTCATTGGTATATTTTTAATCTCTAGATATATTATTTGAACTTAAACTTTCTGCCAAATTCTGCAATTTGTTATCCTTGATCTCACAAGTAATCTTAATCATTGTCTTATATGAGTTAATCTGTGACCTCCTTTAACTATTTTTTACAGCAGAGAAAATATTACAACCAAATTAATTTTGTGAAATATCCTTCATTTACTTTTTTCCTGGATGTGATAGGACAAAGTTTTATTTAGCACAGAAAAAAAAAATTCCAAGTGAAAAAGAGGTGTCTTTAAATTCTTTGACATCTTAAAACTTTAATTGATCTTAAAAATTAAAATTGCTTCTCAAAGTCCCACCCAGCCAATAGCAAGAAGCTTCCTAGATGGTATGCTGAAATAGCTGCACAACTTGGGTCTCACTTTTCCATCTTATCTCACTACCACTATGCAACTAAGCCTCAAAAACTCTTATATGTAACCAATTAATCCTTGTCCTTTTCAATTTTTACACCATATTACTGTATATGAAATCAAGCAGATTTTGATTTTTTTTTAAGACAGTTAAAGCCTAATTAAAGATGGAATAGACTGGATTGCATTCTTCCCTCAAGGCGGTAAGGGAGAAGCTGCCTTACAAGGTCCTAACAGAAAATTTGTAATGGTACCAAGATGTGTAAGGGAGAGTTTGAAAAACATCCCAAACTCTGTATCATGGTGCACGTAGCTCATCAATAACTTGGCCTTGACTCCTCCCACTTCTTAACTGCGTGACTTCCACTTTCTCTTCCACATTCTTTCAGTCTTTATTCTTTTGCCAAATTGTCCACAGTATCTCACATCTCTTGGTGTGATACTTCATTTACCACACTATGCAATAGTTTTTGATTTACTTGTTAATCTTCTACTTAGACTTTACTCTCCTTATATTCAGAGATCAATTGTATTTTTCTCTCCCCACCTGCACCCTAGGTTCCATGAAAGTGACTGCCCTAAGTAGGGGCCCAAGTGCTGTAAGAAAACTACAGACAAAATTTTACGAGAGCGCCTCATATGAAAATATTACCTGGGTGAGACAGTAAAAGAGCATAGAGTTGGAAAATCAGAAAAACTTGTGATATAGGCAGGGATGTTTAAGTAGTGCTTAAACTGACAGGATAGCAATGGGATAAAATGCTAGAAAGTGAATTAGAGAAAAGAGATTGAGCAAAGATAAATAATCAGGAAATGATGTGTAAGGAAGGATTACCCTTGTCTGGCTAGAATAACAGGGAAAAAGTGGAAGGGGAAAAAAGTTGATACCAGACTTTGGAATATCGTAGTGTGTAAGAATTAAATTTGTTTTGAGTAATACACGAATTCGCGAACTATATTTCAAGATTAACTTTGCAGAATTTTGCAACATGTAGTATAGGGAGGAAAGTTAAGAGACTACAGATGGTCTTCCGCTTACATGGTTTAATAGAATTTTTCAACATTATGATGGTGTGAATATGTGCCTTCAGTAGATATCCTGATTTCTATCTTTTCCTAGATTAGTAATAGGCAGTACTATCCTCTTTTATGATTCTGGAAAGCTCCCAGTCAGCCATAGGACCACAAGAGTAAATAGCCAATATACTTACAAGCTTTCTGTACCTATACAACTAGACTGTTTGTTGCTTTCAGTACAGTATTCAATAAATTACATGAAATATTCAATTACACTTTATCATAAAACAAGTTTTGTGTTAGATGGTTTTGCCCCACTTCAGGCTATGTAAGTGTTCTGAACAGGTTTGTGGTAAGCTAGGCTAGGATATGATGTTGGGTGTGTTAGGTGTATTAAATGCACTTTGATTTACAGTATTTTCAGCTTATGGTGGATTTATTGACTCTGTTTTCACTAACTTTGTAAATTTCAGTAGTCACTTAACCTCTTTAAGTTTTAGTCTCACTAACTGGGGAAGTTAACAACCATTCTACATGTGACATAAAGTTGAGAGGATTAGATAGAAAAATTAATTTTTTTGGTGAGAAAAATAAATATGCTATAAAAACTGCAGTTCATAAAAAAACATTATTTTTGTCATACTGGTTTAATGAGCCACAATGCCATATCTGGACATATGCAGTTCAGATTATCAACTTCTAAAACAAGGCTCAGTTCTTGTTCAAATGCATATTATTATACACAAATAAGTAATTAATAAATACAGTTTTATATCCTTACACATGGAAATAAACAATAGGAAGCACTGCAGATAAAATTTTAAAAGATATTTTAGATATCATGAAGTTGTAAGGTCAAACAATAATTATGTCCACTTAAACACTCAGCCTTATTGTCCTATATTGAAATTTCATTATAAAAATACATGTTTAATCTAGCCAAATGGACTAAATTCTTTGAAGCAATCTGGTAAATACATCAGAAAACAATATGGAATGAAAAAGTTTAATTTGTTTTTGGATAACTCTATTTCCTATGAAAATAATATGAATGAGACATGGCCCAGAAGTAAGATTATCTTACAGTTAAAAGAAAATATTTAAGAAAGCCAAGTCTGTTCTCTGACTAGATGTTCTCATGGCTATAGAAATCCAAACTCAGTGCCTGGATAGTTTAATAGAATCCTAAAAGGCCATAAATCCTCTGAAACCAGAAATAGTGACCATTAATTTCCCAAGAGTGAACTGTAAAACTAACAAGGCATTACCAGGTAAGTCAGTATAAAAAGAAAAAAATAGGGAGTTCTCTTGTGGTACAGTGGGTTAAGGATCTAGTGTAGTCACTGCAATGGCTTGGGTCACTGCTATGACAGAGGTTCAATCCCTAGCCTGTGCATGTCCACATGCTGTGGGTATGGTGAAAGAAAGAGAGAAAGAGAGAGAGAGAGAGAGAAAGAAAAGAGGGAGGGAGGGAAGGAAAGAAAGAAAGGAGAAAGAAAGAAAAGAGTGAGGGAGGGAAGGAAGGAGGAAAGGAAGGAAGGGAAGAGAAAAATAACAAAAAAAGCAAAAAATAGCTCAAAAAAGCATTCATAGTCCATGACTGTTTCACCAAAATAAATTTCATAGCCCATGACTGTTTCTCCTAAAATTTATTTTAAAGTATAATTTCTTTGTCAGTATAATTTTAAATCTCAAAATAATATATGATTTACACTTAATACACTAATCTTCAATAAACTAAATATTATACTTAATTTCAAATAAATAACTCTATAGTAGCATAAATATAATTTCTATTTATGAAAAAATTGTTATTTTTCTTAAAATATATTCATTTATTTATCCAAAGCATAACATACAGTACACACTTCATGCAAAAGTGCTGTGCTGAGTAGCAGTAATATATGCCTCTACCCTCAGGAAGCTTATATTCAAATGGGGATGAATATACACTAGAGGTGCCAATGTTATATGATATTTAATTTGATCAATCTCAAATGCTATAAAATATTACATTTTACAGATTTTAACATCCTAGAAACAGTATTCTTAATCCCTTATTTATCTCCTCCTTTGCATTCTCAAAATCTTTTTTTCTCAGTTTTTGTCTTCCTCCAACCCCATGGCCATATGCAATCAACAAAGACTCAGGAATAACATGGTTAAACAGTTCATCCCAGGCTCTTCCAAAGACATGTTTTATAAAATTATAATTCTTATGCACCTGGAACATTAAGAAGTAAAATAGTATACAAGCCTAAAATTATAAACTAATTTTATACATTTTAAAATATATATTTAAGAATATACTTATTATTTACAACAAAGATACATAGCTTTGGGAAGGAAAGAATGATCCAAATCCATATAAAATTTATTCTATATACAGGAATAATCTATATAATATCTATATACAAAAAATTCTCTAGAGAAAACCAAATATAAGTCACAAATACTATTCTGAGTATTAAGTACACATAAAAGATTTTGTCCTTAAGCATTGTGTAAGATTGCCTAATTAAATGGTATTATGACATATCATAGTAATTAAATAGTAATGAATAATTCCAGAATTTACTCCAACTCTTTAGTTAGAAAGCATAACAATGTAAAATAATCTCAGGAACTAAAACCACTATGATTAGAACCAAATTGTCATCCAGTTTCAAAGTTAGGAAACACTATATGTTGTTTTCCCATGACCTCATGGTGTCTTATGTTTCATTAAATACTTCCATTCTTTTCCTAACCACTTCTACCTCCAAATAATTATATAGATTTGGTTACACAGGAAGAAGTAGATGAGAACTGAGTGTAAAGATAGAAGTTATGACTCAGACATGGTTAATTTAAGGGGGAAACCAAAGAAAACAAACAGCTGAATTTCATTATTAATGGAGATTAATTCTAATAAACATGAATTTTCTGTAAATAACCTTTGGGAATCCTAATTCTTTCTGTTTTCTCAATGCCAAAGGACTCTCAAAGCATTTAATTGCTTTCTGGCAGGACAGAGGCACACACCAGGACTGTATTGTGCTTTGGTAATCAAACTACTTGAATCCTGGTCTTAAAGTTTATCAATTATGTGACCTTGAACAAGTTATTTAACTTCCTGGTGCCCAAATTTCCTCATATAGAGGAAGAGGCTGCAGTAGATTGCATTTCCAATCACCTTAATTCAGTGCCTCTCTTTTTTTTCCCCCTCCCAACTATACATTCCCGACCAATTGAACTCAGTTATGACCACATGACCTTTTCTGACCAATGAAACAATATGCATGGGAATAGCATGTATCACTTTCAAATGGAAGGATCAAGGGAGCCACACAATGTGTATGTGGGCTCTGTCCCTCTGCCACACTCTGAGGCCATGTCCTCAGACAACATGCAGTAGAGCTTCAACAAGTCCACCTTGGATACACAGTACAAAGGAGAAACTTTTTTTCATTAAGCCACCTGAGCTGTCCCACTTGCCCTTTAAGGCAGTTTAATCTCAACTACCTTGATTGATACAGGGAATTTACCGGTGCCAAGAAGATCAATTAGATTGTTCAAGGAAAAAATTTAGAGGCACACTTGATACAGTAAAAATTCATGGAAATTCATATGGTTATAGTGTATATAATTTCCATGAATCAATCTTTAAAAAGAATCTATCTGATATACACAAATCATGTGTGTTTGTGGCCATTTATTAAGATAGTGCTTATTTTTCAGATGCATTTATTATTTTTAACACTGCTTGAACATTTCTCATTTGTAAAAATGTATTAATTCATCTGTCATTTTTTTCTTAGAAAATTAATATCTGCCTATGCTTCCTCATATATACAACAGGGATAAGAGTGCCTACTTTATCAGTTTATAAGGATGAAATGTATTCACAGATCTAAAGCACTTAGAACAATGGAATATGGCATAGTTCCATTCAGTTATTATTATTATTAATGATCTAATTATCTTCTCATATTATATTCACCTATAGATTACTACTGTGTTGCCAATCACAGAAATTAATTTCTTTCTGTACAATTAATTGAGGTTTTCTGTTTAGTTAGAAAGTTAAGTTAGAAAATAAGCAAGTATTTATTGTGATCCTATTATGTACTTATGTCCTGTTATGTACTTTCCCTGCTGGTAACTGCATTTGAGTCTATTTCTGTTTTGAAAATAAGTTCATTTGTATCACTGTTTTAGATTCCATATATAGTGACATCATATATTTGTCTCTGTGTCTGGCTTACTTCGCTTTATGTGATAATTTCTAGGTCCATTCATGTAGCTGCAAAGGCATTATTTCATTCTTTTTATAGCTGAGTAATATTCTATTATATATCATATATAATATTTAATCTTCTTTATCCATTCATCTGTCGATAGACACAGGTTGCTTTCATGACTCAGCTATTGTTAAGTAGTGCTGCAATGAACATTGGAGTGCATGTATCTTTTCAAATTGTGGTTTTCTTCAGATATATGCCCAAGAGAGGGATTGCAGAATCCTATGGTAGATTTATTCTTAGGTTTTTAAGGAATCTCCATTCTGTTCTCCATAGCTGTACCAATTTACATTCCTGCCAACAGTAGGAGGGTTCCCTTTTCTTCACACCCTCTCCAGGATTTTATTATTTCTAGACTTTTTTTATAGTGGCCATTCTGACCAGTGTGAAGTGATATGTCATTGTAGTTTTGATTTGCATTTACCTAATAATTAAGGATTTGAGCATCTTTTCATGTGCCTTTTGGGCATCTGTATGTCTTCTTTGGACCAATATCTACTTAGATCTTCTGTCCATTTTTTGATTGGGTTGTTTGTTTTTTTGATAGTGAGGTATATAAACTGCTTGTATATTTTGGAGATTAATCCCTTGTCAGTAGCTTTATTTGCAAATATTTTCTCCTATTCTTTTGGTTGTCTTTTTGTTTTGTTTATGGTTTCCTTTGCGGTGGAAAGATTTTAAGTTCAGTTAGGTCCTATTTGTTTATTTCTATTTTTTATTTCCATTATTTTAGGAGACAGATCCTAGAGGAAAACATAGGTAGAACACTCTGACATAAATCACAGCAATATCTTTTGGGATCTGTTTTCCGATATTGAACAAATTTAGCCTCGCCTTGAGTGGGCAGCACAGCCTTTCTTCCTGTGCTCTCCTCAGGAAGGTGTATCTTTGTTTCTGCAAGAAGAGGGTTGGGTAGGGCAGCTGCTTCCCAGTGACACTTCCAGAATGGCCCAGGGGGTTAGTGTTAGTCCACAGGTGAGCAGATAAGCCCTAGCACTAATAGGCTAGAGGGAGGATTCCAAAATTGCACTTGCTGGTGTTCTCATGGCAGAGTTCCCCAAAATGGCTGCCCAGGTGTAATACGGTTGCCTCCTGCTTCTATGGAGGTCCTCCAAGAGCAGCAAGTAGGTCTGACCTACACTCTTTTAAATCACTGCCTCTGCACTGGGACTTGGAACACATGAAATTCTGGGTATGCCCTTTAAGAGTCTGCTAGATTTCCAAACCAGAAGTTCTGGATACTTTTCCTTTTGGTTCAGTGTCCCCATGAGGGGAAGGAAGCCTGATGTGAGACTCAGACCCCCTTGCTCCAGAGGAGAACTCCTGCAATCGTAATTATACTCCCTGAGTGTAGATTGCCTTCCTGAGTGTGTGGGTCTTGACCACACCATGTCTCTATCCCTCCTAATTTTCTCATTCTCATTTTACATCTGTAATCATGGAAAATATCTTCTGCTAGTCCTTGGGTTATTCTCATGGAAAGTTGCTCTGTAAATAGGTATAATATTTGTGTGTCCATGAGAGGAGGTGAGCTCAGCTGGTCTTCCTTCTTCAACATCTTGGCCACACCTCTGACAAATGTGAGTCAGAATTATCCTTGTGGGAGTCCTCAAGGAGGAGAACTATAGCTTTAGCCCTAGTCCAATCTTTGGAATTCACTGGGTAATTACATTTATTCATTTATGTATATATATATATATTTATTTATTTATCTATATTTTTAGGGCCATAATTGCAGCATATGGAAGTTCCCAGGCTAGGGGTCTAGTTGGAGCTGTAGCTATCAGCCTGCACCACAGCCATAGCAAAGCCAGATCTGAGCCGTGTCTGTGACCTACATCACAACTCATGGCCATGCCAGCTACTTAACCTATTGTAAGTAGGTTAAGTACTTACAATAGGAACCATGAGGACAGATCAAACACTGTCCTCATGGTTCCTAGTTAGATTTCTTACTGCTGAGCCACAATGGGAACTCCCACTGAGTAATTACTGTTAATCTACCATTTAAGGAAAGTATCTGGGTTCTATGTCCTATGCTAGACCCAGAATTAAAAAGAAGCAATGCCCATTTAACCATTCTTAAAATGAACCACTACCAGAAAGCAGAAACTTTGAGCAGAAGTTGTCATGAGAAATTAAGTTTTCTGGAAATCTACTGAAATCTTTAAAAAGTTATTAGACTTTTAGCAAGTCATGACATAGCATTTTAGAAATAATTTTTCTATACATTAAGGTTCAAATGTATTATAGAAAACATAAAACTTGACAACATTAATAAATTTGGACATTAGCCTCTAGTTGATGGTAATTTATTAAAGCAGAATAACATTAAATTTTGGAGTTTGTGCTAATAATCTATCTTCAGTGTGGTGAAGATTTGTTAGATTCAAGTCTACATACAAGGAAACTGGTTAAGAAGCTACTGCAGTAGGAAAAGAAGAAAAATTATGCATATTTGAAAATTTGAAAGCTGAAATCAAGAGCTTTGGGGTTAAGAGGACATGAGAAGTAACAGTGGGAGAAGAAGGTATGATTGTACCCAGATTTTTAATTTTTGGACTACATAACAGGGACATATAGTATTCCAGTGTTCATTGTATGACACTACAACCACCTGTTCAGCTGGCTCCTGGCTGCCTAGAATAATGGCTACATTAACAAGCGCTTTTTTTTTTTTTTTGTCTTTTTAGGGCCATACCCACAGCATATGTAGGTTCCCAGGCTAGGGGTCAAATAGGAGCTATAGCCGCTGGCCCACACCACAACCACTGCAACGCCAGATCCAAGCTGCATCTGCAACCTATACCACAGTTCACAGAAACACCAGATCCTTAACTCACTGGGCAAGACCAGGGATCAAATCTGCATCCTCATGGATGCTAGTCAGATTCATTTCCTCTGAGCCACAGTGGCAACTCCTAACGAGCTTTTATTTAGAGCTATCTGGGCATGTGATTTAACTCCCTTCTGGCCAGTTGGTTTATAAGCAGAAGTAATGCGTGTAGCTAAGTGGAAGTGTCTTTAAATGGAGCAGATGTATTTTTACTCTCTATGATGGCAAGTGTGATGATGTGTTGTCAGAGGCTCCACCAGCTACCTGACAGTATGAACTAGGAAACAACACAGGAGTGGCAGAGGGATAATATGGGAGAAAATATTATACAAGCTGTCATACAAGCCCAGAATTATTGACTTCTGGCCTTTGAATATGACAGAATAAACTCTAGGATGCTGAAACCAACATCAATTTGGGTTTTCTGTCCATTCGTTACTTTAACTATTACAGCCATCTCTATTTTATGCTGACATCATTCAGTGCTAAGAAATACAAGGAGTTTCTCAGGGAAAGAAAAGGAGTTCAATTCTAATAATATGGGATTTGGGATTTGTTTGCTAATGAAACATTCAGATGGATGTATTAGTGAGATAAAAAGAGGACCTACAACAGAGACTTTTAAAAAGAAAAAAAAAATCTTCTACAGAAATAGAAGCCAAGAAAACTCTAAAACATAGAGGCTAGAAAACCATCAATTTTTGGCAGCACAAAAGCTAAGGCTGGAGCTTGTTTCAAGAAGGATCAATATTCTATAAAAACCTATATGGGAAAAGAATCTGAAAAAAGAATGAATATATAATGAAATCACTTCACTGCACACCTGAAATTAAAACAATAATGTAGGAGTTCCCATCATGTGACACAGAGGAAATGAATTTGACTAGGAACCATGAGGTTTTGGGTTCCATCCCTGGCCTTGCTCAGTGGGTTAAGTATCGGGCGTTGCTGTAAGCTGTGGTGTATGTCACAGATGTGGCTCAGATCTGGCAATGCTGTGGCCATGGCAAAGGTCAGTGGCTCCAGCTCCAATTTGACCCCTACCCTGGCAACCTCCATATGCTATGGGTGTGGCCCTAAAAAGCAAAACAACAACAACAAAAAAAATGCAATAATGTAAAGCAACTACACCCCAATGAGAAAAAAAAATTTTTTTTTAAAGAGATCAAGTGGTTAACAGTGACATGTTGAAATGTTAGGTAAGTGCTGAATTGTGTGTCTTGAACTAGTGATAAAGTTTTTGGCAGCCTAGGTGAAAGCAGTTTCACTAAAGAGGTGGTGGAAGGTGGATTGCAAGTGGGTTGATATCTGAGTGGCTTGGCCCCAACCTCATCTTGTCCATTATGAGGCACAACACTTCCTCTCAGAAAGTAAACTTGGCACCCATACTTCTAGAGCCATGGCACAATAATTGTCTACTCCCTTATTCTTTTGTCATTCAGTTCAATTTTGCCCATTAGTTGAAACACACTAGCTTTTTGGCCCACACCTTTCCTCCTCTGGTCATTTTAAGTATTTCTGTTGACAGAACACTGTAAATCAGCTATAATGGAAAAAATAAAAACCATTATAAAAAATAAAACAAAAAAATAAGTACTTCTTCATTCATTCATCACTGTTCTAAATTGAAACTATTCTCTCATAGTGCTTATCGAATCCTCAAACACCTAAGTCCATAAATAACATCATGTACTACTTCCTAAAGTAGGGTCTTAAACTTCAGCACTATTGATATGGGGAAGGGGCACCTCCACTGTCTATTATAAAATATTTAGCAGCATCCCTGGCTTCCACTCATTATACAACAGTAAGAGCAGCCCCAACAGTTGTGACAACCAAAAATGTCTCCAAACATCCAGTGGGGAGGCAACATTGCCCCTGACAGACAACCACCAGAAACAGTTTGTCAAGAATATTTCTACCTTCTTTTTCCCACAACTACAGGTTCAATACCCCTTCACATTCTTTACATGGAGACTCAAATGGTAGGGCTATAGTCATTTTGAGAATTAACATTCCAAACCTTTATTCCTTCATCTTTTCCTCTCTAAGGAATCACTTTCCCTTAACCTAGATGTAGGTTGATGCAACCTGATAAAACAGCTATCACACTTTCTCTAACCTTCTCTAGAAAGTCAGTCTTCTTAACCCTCTCTATATGTCTCATCTCATTTCTTTCTTCAAAACTATCCAAGCCATATTAAACAATCATTTATAGTTTTTATTCTGGCCTTGCTCTTTCAAAGCTGTGTTTGCTCTTCCCTTTTTCCTACACAATATATTCTTTCCTTCTCATTCATTTTTCTAACCCTCATGAATTCTTAAAAACTCAATCCAAGAAGCATTCTTGGACCTACTATTACAGGCTAAATTTCTTGCTAATATACTTCAGAACACCCTGGGTTTACTTTTGTCACTACACACATCACACTTGTATACTTTCAGTTGGACTCTTTCTTTCCCTGTTTCCATAACCATTAGCTCCTTAAGACTAAGATCTATGTCTTCTTTTTCTGTTGCAGTTAGATTTGCTGAATCCACAATGGACATTAACTGTGCCATATTCTGTTCCTTTGACTTAATTTTACTCAGCTGTGTTTGGACATAATGGAAGCTGTTAGGAATTTCATTCACACCTTGATGACTTGCAAATACATCATCTTCAGCTCTATTTAGGTCAACTCATTTTTTTCCTACCCATTTATCTGCTCATCAGGAGAGATGAAAATAATGGAAATAACATATTTTGTTCAGGAACTGGTTAATAACTGCCTCTATCTGATGATGCAGTAGCAGCTTTCCAATTGGAACCAAGCTGCTTATTTATTGATTGATGGCTTAAACGGAAATTGTTTTCTCTTCTCCCCTAAAAGCCACACTTCTAAAAGAGGCTTTTCAAGACCTCAGCCTGAACACTTTACATAAATTTAATCAAGGGTAATCAATAAAACATGATTTCATGTCACTACTGAGTGTCCTAAATAGCTAATTTCCATTTTTGTTCAACTGAAGTTATATAGGGTGATATGAAATTATCATAGCATCAAATGAACTTAAAAACCAGAAGACATTATACATTATGTTATTGAGCTTCTGGGTTTACAGTTAAACAGTTACTCTCTGTTTTTCTTTAAATCCAATGGTCTGGAAGAGTTAACAAAGATTTTTAACCAAAACCCTGAAAAATTAGAAAAAAAGTTAGCCTCATATAATTGACACAATTCATGAATACTACTATTTCTCATCATAAGAAAAAATGTATAATTTGTATGATGATTTTTGTCCTAAAGTTATCAAAATTTCATTAAAATATTTTAACCACACTCCTGAACCAAATGTATTCTAAGTTGTTATAGGTTTATCTAGTCAAGAAATTTGTAATTCTGCTTCATTCCTTGATAAACTGGGAATAAAAACAGTGGGAGAATAAAAAAAGAATCTTTATATCCCAGAGTTCCTTTCACAGCTTGGTGGTTAATGAAACCAACTAGGAACCATGAGGATGTAGGTTTGATCACTGGCCTTGCTCAGTGGGTTAACTGTGGTGTAGGCCAGCAGCTACAGCTCCAATTTGACCCCTGCCCTGGGAACTTCCATATGTGGCAGGTGCAGCCCTAAAAAGCAAAAAAAAAAAAAAAAAAGAAAAAAGAAAAGAAAAGAAAAGAAAAAGAATCTTTATATCCAGATTAACACTTTTGACTTATTTGTTCTACTACCTTGAAATCAGTGAAATTCCTTTAGATGTGGATTTAGAGAAAGAGGACAGGTAGTGGGGAGGAATGGACTAGGTGTTTGGGATTGACATATGCACAGGTGTCTGAGACCACAGTGTATCAAGTATGGTATATGGAATGATTGTGGTATAGGGAATGGCTGGCCAGCTGGGACCTGCTGGATAGCACAAGGAACTCTACCCAATATTCTGTTTTAATCTACATGGGAAACGAACCTGAAAAATAATGGATATGTGTATATGTATAAGTGAATCACTACTGTACAGCAGAAATGATCACATGTAAATCAACTATACTTCAAATCAAACTTTAAAAAACTGAAAAAAAGAAAAAAAGAAAATGCTTACTTAGGTAGATGGCTAAAAAGAGGGACTTAATGAAGGAGCGACAAGTTTCTCCACTAACCAGTTTTTTCCTTTTTCCCTTCTCCCTCCATTTCACAATAATAAAGATATCCATGGAATCCAGGGATCCATGACCAAAGAATAGATGGATTTTTAACACTGGGATAAATATTCTCATTTCTTCCCAAAAGATATATTAAACCAATATGTTTTTCACCTGTTGGTTTTAAGATTATTTGATAGACTATTTTCATTATAACTTATTGTTTATCAATGTGCTTGATTATTTGCATTATCCTCCTCCCAATTTAATGTATAAGAGGGCAGGGAGTTCTGCAAAGCCATATCCATTATAAATATTTGTTGAATAAATATTTTGATACAAACTATGATATCATCATCTAATCTGAAAGGGGTTTATTGTTCAGAGAACCAATAACTCTGAGAACATATTTATTAGATTACAGGATCTAGTAACCAATTTAAATAAACAAATAAATACTGTTTGCATTCTTGGCATAAAGCTATGCCTGAAATGTTATATTAAATTGACAAAATGTTTATGCTTTTAAATAATTAGTACATTTACAAAATAACAATCACTATGCTCTTATTCTTTTCTCTTAACTGGCATCAAACAATAGTTATATAGTTATTATTCCAGCTCTTAAGCTCATGTGACAATTTCTTCACACTGTTCTTGAATCTATCTTTTGTTCATTGATTCTATTCACCTCATGTGAAAGAAAGCATTTTAGGCAATGAAATAGTCTGATCCATTCTCTAATTGGTAGGAGTATGTGATTCTAATCCCTAGAAAGATTTAGTCAAAAATTAAAGTTGTAAACTTTTTTTTTTTGTATTTTTAGGGCCACATATGGAAGTTCCCAATCTAGGAGTCAAATGGGAGCTGTAGCTGCTGGCCTACACCGCAGTCACAGCAACTTGGGATCCAAGCTGCGTCTGCACCTACACTGCAGCTCATAGCAACACTGGATCCTAAACCCACTGTTCAATTCAGGGATGGAACCCTCATCCTCATGAATACTAGCCAAGTTTGTTATTGCTGGGCCATGACAGAAACTCCGAGATTCTTTTGGTTATTACTAGCCTGACAAACATTTTTCTATTCCGTTTCTGTACTTTTAACCTATCTATGTCTTTATTTTTGAAGTGGATTTCTTATTTACAACATAGTGATTTTTGCTTCATTTTTACATTCATGCTGATAGTCTCTTAATTGATGCATTTAGACCTTTCATACATTAAATGATTATTGATATACCTGGATTAATATATGCCATGCGTGTAACTGTTTTCTATTCATGTATTATCCCTTTCTGGAACTTTTTTTCTGTCTCTGGTTTTAACTGGCATTGTGTTTGATTCAACTTTGTCTCCTCTTTTAGCATATAAATTTTACTGCTTTTTAGAAATTTTAGCGAATGTCCTAGTGTTTCTAATGTACATTTCTAACTGATCTAAATCCACCTTCTGCTGACACTACTACTTCACCTGTAGTATAGCTACCTTATAACACAGTATTCCTAATATCTTCTCTCATCTCTTGTGACATTACTTTCATTTATTTCACTTATCCATATGCTAGGATTATCCAATACATTGTTGTTATTATTATTATTATTATTATTATTATTATTATTATTATTATTTTGTCTTTTTAGGGCCATACCCACTGCATATGTAGGTTCCCGGGCTAGGGGTCAAATCAGAGCTGTAGCTGCTGGCCTATGTCACAGCCACAGCAACGTGGCATCTGAGCCGCATCCACAACCTACACCACAGCTCAAGTCAACACTGGATCCTTAACCCACAGAGCGAGGACAGGGATCAAACCTGCCTCCTCATGGATACTAGTCGAGTTTGTTAATCACTGAGACATGACAGGACACAAAGTTGTATTTTCCATCCATGTAGAATGGGAAGGATAAAATATTTTATTTTTACTTTCATTTATTTCTTTTCTGATGTTCTGTTTTGTGTGTGGCCCCTTCCAAGTTGCTATCCTATTTAAATTTCCTTCTGCCTCAAGAAAGTTTCACATTTCTTGCAAAGTATGTTTAACAGTAGTGAAGTTTCTCAGTGTTTGAGAAATTCTTTATCTGTTCTCTATACTCTTGAGAGAGAAATTCATTAGATGTGGAATTCTAGGACAGTGTTTGTTTTCTTTCAGCACTTTAAATATTTCATTTCATTTTCTTGTGGCTTCTCTGGTTTATGACCAGAAGTCTTCAGTCCAAGATTAATTCTTGTCCTTGTTTTCCTATAGATAAGGTGATTTTTCTTTCTGGATTCTTTCAAGAATTTCGCCTCATCCCTTTGATTTCCTTCAGTTTAAATACAACACGCCTTTGTGTAAGAGGTTTTTTTGGGTTTATTTAGGTTTTGGTGTATAGGTTTTGGTATTTATCATGGTTGATCTTATTTAAGCTCTCTAGACCTGTGGTTTTGTGTTTGTCATTAATTTTGGAAAGACTTTGGTCATAGTATTTCAAATATTTATTTTATTCTATTGTGTCTTTCTTCTACTACTAAATTACGCACTATATTACACTTGTTTTTATTGTTCCACAGTTCTTGGATGTTTGTTCTGGTTGTTTATTTGTTTTGTTCTTCTTTGGCTTTGTGTTTCAGGTTGGCAAATACAAATTAACCTATCTCCAAACGTATTGATGCTTTTTTCAACTGTGTGGAATTTACTGATAAACCCATCAAAGGTATTCTTTATTTCTATTATAGTATTTTTTTAATTAATTAATTAATTTATTTATTTAATTTTGTGTGTGTGTGTTTTTGCTATTTCTTGGGCCGCTCCCGTGGCATATGGAGGTTCCCAGGCCAGGGGTCGAATCGGGGCTGTAGCCACCGGCCTACACCAGAGCCACAGCAATGCGGGATCTGAGCCGCATCTGCAACCTACACCACAGCTCACGGCAACGCCGGATCCTTAACCCACTGAGCAAGGCCAGGGACCGAACCTGCAACCTCATGGTTCCCAGTCGGATTCATTAACCACTGCGCCATGATGGAAACTCCAATAGTATTTTTTTTAATTTCCTGCATTTCTGTTTGATTTTCTTTAGTAATCCATCTTTGTACTTATGTTACCCACATATTTTTGCATGTTGTTCATTTTTCCTTAAAGTCCTTAGTATCTTAATCATAGTTATTTTAAATTCCCTGTGGATAATTCCAACATCTGTGTCTTCTCTGCATTTGATTCTGGCATTCATTTTGTTTCTTCAGACTGCATTGCTTTCTTGCCTTTTGGCATGCCTTGCAATTTTTTGCTGGAAGCCAGACTTGCTATAGAAGGTAATAAGAACTGAGATAAAGTCTTTAAATGTGAGGATTTAGTTTATTTTGGCTAGAAGCTGAGCTTTGTTTAATGTTTGCTATTGTCCTAGAATAGTAGTAAGGTAGTAAAGGTTTCACATTCCTTTAGTGTCCTTGTTTTTGGCCCTCCTCTAGTCTTTGGATTTCCCTAAATATTCCTTCTCAGAATGATTCTGCCTTGTGCAGCACCTTTTTTTGGCTATATACCACTGCTCTTTTTTTAATACCCCTATTGATGTGGAGGCATTGATAATGGTAAACCATGTGTGGAGGAGGGAAAGGGAGATTCTGTAATCTTCTGTTTAAACCTCAGTCTCTTAATGAGCCTATATCTTAGGGCTGTGACCAAGAGAAATGTTTTTCCAGTGATATGGCTTTTCTCCTGCCCTACTCTCTTTTTGCCTACAACATCCCAAATCTATTTTTGTGAATCTCTGATCCCTTAGACTGTTGTTTGTTTGTGTTTCCCTTAGATGAAATAGGAGGCTGGAGGTCACTGGCAACTAAAATGGGAGAAATTCCCTTCCCTTAACTACTAGGAGAATGCTCTAATAAAGTCCTTTTTTTTTTTTTTTTTTTTACAGTAGTATTTTGTCAAGGAGAAAGTTCTATGTGTATTTTACAGTTATTATACCTCTTCCTGTGCCAACACCACAAAATGGTCTTTTCTGAATCTTCATTATTATAATTTAATAAGGTTCCTGGAGATAAAGCTCATGAAAGAATGGAGCCCCTTGGAGTTCCTGTCTTGGCGCAGTGGTTAACGAATCCGACTGGGAACCATGAGGTTGATGTTTCGGTCCCTGGCCTCGCTCAGTGGGTTAACGATCCGGCGTTGCCGTGAGCTGTGGTGTAGATTGCAGACTCGGCTCGGATCCCGAGTTGCTGTGGCTCTGGCGTAGGCCGGTGGCTACAGCTCCAATTGGACCCCTGGCCTGGGAACCTCCATATGCTGCGGGAGTGACCCAAGAAATAGCAAAAAGACAAAAAAAAAAAAAAAAGAATGGAGCCCCCAAGATTTCTCATTTTCACATTAAGCCACATCAGCTTCCAGCAATAGATCAAAACTGTTTTCATGTTCTTACAAGTTTGTGATTCTAGGAGCTTCTGTCTTAGATAAATAAATCTCAGCTGTGGCTCTCTGAATGCACCTGTCTATCTAGGGTTTGAGAGGTAGGTTTAGTTTCTAATTTCAACGTTTTTAATGGATTCAAGAAAACATCTTTGGTTTTCAGTTTGTCTAGCTTTTTGTTTAAAGGATGGAGTGATGACTTCTAAACTGTTTACATGTGAAAGCAGAAGCCAAAAGTCCCTACAGTAAATGTTTTAACAACATTTTATCTTTCTATTTTGAGTTTGGATAGGTTGAGTCACCACACTGCTTTTTAAAAGATGCTAGTGAAATTACTGTTGTCATGCCATTAAAAGAAACTATTACTATCACACTGGCACTTGCAAGTCAATGAAAGGAAAAGATTTTCTCTAATGGGAGCATAAATGAAATGGTTTTCTCAACAGTTTTACAGGGGAAAAAAAAGAAAGCTTGTAAAACTAAATATTTCCATTTTTATAAAATAAAAATTTATCTGGGAAGGATTGGAGTTCAGGTAAAATAAAATTTGAGTGTCAATTGAATGATAAGGCCTCCTCTCATTTGTAATACAGAGCCACTAAATTTTCAAACTAGGAAGGATTTTAGAGTTCATTTAGACCAGTGATCCTTAGTGCTAGGTTCATATAGTTCATAGGGGTACAAAATTGAAATGACAGCCTGGAAACTTGGTGCTCCAGTAATCACTTCTCACAAGCCCTGATCCTTTGGAGCAGCTTGAGTGAGACACATGCTCTGGCGCATGAGACAGTGCTGAGAGGACTTGCAGAGACTTGGGTGCCATGGTTTATTTACATCATTACTTCTGTTGCATCTTCTGGTGCTCTTTTCATTGGTCTTCTTCACATGAATTAGGTAACCTTTCTTACCATAAACACACATCAAAACTATTCTACTTCTCTACTTTTTGTATGGTGTTTTCCTTCTTCCTACCTCTTCCGTCCACAAAAAAAGAAATAAAAATGGATTACCACACTTAGAGATTCACTTGTGTCATAGGCGGAGAAGAAGCACAGATAGTCATAACACAAACACTCAAGCTGGTTATTCTCAAAATGAATACGTAACTCCAGGCTCTTGACAACACAGCAATCAACACGGTGCTGCCAGTGGTCATGATGGGGATCTTGAAGTCATTTATGCTTGCTTTTCTTTCTTTTTTTTTTTGTCTTTTGTCTTTTTTGTTGTTGTTACTATTTCTTGGGCCGCTCCTGCGGCATATGGAGGTTCCCAGGCCAGGGGTTGAATCGGAGCTGTAGCCACCCGCCTACGCCAGAGCCACAGCAACAAGGGATCCAAGCCACGTCTGCGACCTTCACCATAGCTCACAGCAACGCTGGATCCATAACCCACTAAGCAAGGCAGGGATTGAACCCACAACCTCGTGGTTCCTAATTGGATTCATTAACCACTGAGCCATGACAGGAACTCCTATTTTTCTTCAATTGAATTTAAGATCCTATTGAATCTCAGACCCATAATTCCAGGGAAGTGTGGGGTGTGTGTGTGTGTGTGTGTGTGTGTGTAAAATATCTTAGGTAACTAGTACTATATTCTGAAACAGTACTCTGAATTCATTTCTCAAAAATATTAGCACTTCTAGGCACATGGGCTTCTAGCTCTGTAGATGTCATTAGCTCCACTCCAACCCCAATATACACTAGTTCTTTGTTTGTTTGTCTGTTTGTTTGTTTGTTTTTGCCACGCATGGCATATGGAGTTCACAGGCCAGGGATCAGATCCCGGTGGAAGTTGTGAATTACACTGTAGCTGGGGGTACCTGGGATCCTTTAATTCACTGTGCCCGGCAGAGGAAGGAACCTGCATCCTGGCACTGCAGAGACCCACTTCTCCCATTGTGCCACAGTGGGACCTCCTACCCAGAGTTTTCATGGCTAGGTAAGTATTGCTGGCTACAGATAAGGTCCCCACTCCCTTTGACTGGGGGAGAAAGGGAAGATGAGTGTGTAGTGCTTGTACATAATTCAATACACTCAGTGATATTAAGGGACATGCTTATTTGATTGTTTTTATCTCATTGGCAGATAATGACTAGATTTTTTTCTATTCTCTGCTGGAAAAGATTTAATTCTTTTAGAAATTTCTATTTCAAGATACAGACATAAAAATAACCTCTCACAGATTTCTTTGTTTAATTGTTCTCAGAACTGTCACTGGGAAACTGAATATTGTCAGTTTTTACTCATCCACCTTTGCTTCTGAAAATCACACTTGTATCTTTCCCAGGATGTTCAAAACAGTCTATAGAATGACTTTAAATTCCTTCTTATCATACAACCATGAAAATTTCAAGTTAGCCATGAATTCTGAGGGTCGACTTCATCACTGACAATTCTTCCACAGAGTCATGGACAATGATTTAAGATTCCTTTGCTTTCATTCCAGTCTGTTATTATTTATGAGATACAATTCACAAACATAAAACACATACTTTTACAATGTGCAATTTTGTGTTTTTGAGTATATTTTCAAAGTTGTTCAATCTTCACCACTATTTAATTTGAGACCATTTTATCATCACAAAGAAGAAATTTAGTAGCCATTAGAAAAACTCTACATTTTTTCCCTTCCTCTTGCCCCTGGGAAATACTAATATACTTTCTGTCTTTAAAGATTTGCCTATACAAATCATTTAAATGTAATAAAAAAATGTATATGCTTTTGTGACCAAGATACAAGTGTGATTTTCAGAAGCAAAGGTGGATGAGCTTTTAATACTTATATGATTTTTCAATGCTCATCCATCTTATAACATTAATCAGTACTTCATTCCTTTTTATCACCAAGCAATATTCCATTGTGTGGCTACATGCAATTTTAGTTACCCATTGCATCAGTTGATGAATATTTCGGTTTTTCCACTTATCAATCATTATGAGTAACGTTTCATGGTCATTTATGTTCAAGTTTTTGTGTACATATATTTTTCATTGTTATTGGATACATAGCCAGGAGTAAAATTGCTGAGTCATATGGTAATTCTAGTTTTAACATTTTGGAGAACTGCCAAAATTCTTTTGAAAGTGGCTGTACCATTTTATTTATTTATTTATTTACTTACTTATTTTTAACTTTATTTATTTTTTTATTTTTTCTTTTTCTTTCTTTATATATATTTTTTTCTACTGCACAGCATGGTGACCCAGTTACACATACATGTATACATTCTATATGTTCCGTCATAATTGACTACAGAGTTCCCAGTGCTACACAGCAGGATACCATTGCTAATCCATACTGAAGGCAACATTCTGCATCTATTTACCCCAAGCTCCCAGTCCCTCCCAATCCCTCCCCTTCTCCCTTGGCAACCACAAGTCTATTCTTCAAGTCCATGATTTTCTTTTATTTGGAAAGTTTCCTTTGTGCCATATATTAGATTCCAGATATAAGTGATATCATATGGTATTTGTCTTTCTCTTTCTGACTTACTTGACTCAGGATGAGAATCTCTAGTCCCATCCATGTTGCTGCAAATGGCGTTATTTTGTTCTTTTTTATCACTGAGTAGTATTCCATTGTGTATATACATCACATCTTCCTGATCCAATTATCTATCAGTGGACATTTAGGGTGATTCCATGTCTTAGCTATTCTGAATAGTGCTGCAATGGACATGAGGGTGCATGTGTCTTTTTCAAGGAAAGTTTTGTCCTGATATATGCCCAAGAGTGGGATTGCTGGGTCATATGGTAGTTCTGTGCATAGTTTTCTAAGGTACGTACCTCCATACTGATCTCCATAGTGATTGTACCAGCTTACATTGCCACCAACAGTGCAGGAGGGTTCCCTTTTCTCCACACCCTCTCCAGCACTTGTTAATTGTGGACTTCTTAATGATGGCCATTCTGACTGGTGTGAGGTGGTATCTCATGGTAGTTTTGATCTGCATTTCTCTAATAATCAGAGATGTTGATTATTATTTCAAGGGCTTGTTGACCATCTGTATATCTCCCTTGGAGAAATGTCTATTCAGGTCTTTTGCCCATTTTTCCATAGGGTTGTTGGCTTTTTTACTGTTGAGCTGTATAAGTTGTTTGTATATTTAAGAGATTAGGCCCTTGTCATTTGCATCATTTGATACTATTTTCTCCTATTCTGTAAGTTGTCTTTTTGTTTTCTTTTTGGTTTCCTTTGCTGTGCAAAAGCTCGTCAGTTTGATTAGTTCCCATTGGTTTATTTTTGCTCTTATTTCTGCTGCCTTAGGAGAATGACCTGAGAAAACATTTGTAAGGTGGATGTCAGAGAATTGTTTTGCCTATGTTTTATTCCAGGAGTTTGATGGTGTCTTGTCTTATATTTAAGTCTTTCAGCCATTTTGAGTTAATTTCTGTGGATGGTGTTAGGGTGTGTTCTAGTTTCATTGATGTTCATGCAGTTGTCCAGGTTTCCCAGCAATGCTTGCTGAAAAGACTGTCTTCTTCCCATTTTATGTTCTTGCCTCCTTTGTCAAAGATTAATTGACCAAGGAGTCTGAGTTTATGTCTGGGTTCTCTATTCTGTTCCATTGGTCTCTCTGTTTTGGTACCAGTACCATACTGTCTTGATGACTGTGGCTTTGTAATATTGCCTGAAGTCTGGGAGATGCCTTCTGCTTGTTTTTATTTGTTTTTTTTTTTTTTTTTGTATTTCATAGAGCCGCACACAGGGCATATGGAGGTTCCCAGGCTAGGGGTCCAATTGGAGCTACAGCTGCCGGCCTACACCACAGCCACAGCAATGTGGGATCCAAGCTACGTCTTCTACCAACACCACAGCTCACGGCAATGCCAGATCCTTAACCCACTGATCGAGGCCAGGGATTGAACCCACAACCTCATGGTTCCTAGTCAGATTTGTTAACCACTGAGCTACAACGGGAACTCCACCTCCTGCTTGGTTTTTTTCTTCAGTATTGCTTTGGCAATTTGGCGTCTTTTGTGTTTCCATAAAAATTTCTGGATTGTTTGTTTAAAATATCATCAGAAATATATGAGAATTCCAATTTCTTCACACTTTCCCCAATATTTGTTACTTTTCTATCTTTTAAAATTTAGCAATTCCTAGAAGACATATAATGATATCACATTGTGGTTTTAATGTGTGTTTTCCTAGTAACTAATTATGTTGAGCATTTTTCATGTGTTTGTTGACAAGTTGTATATCTGCTGTGGAGAAAGGTATATTCAAAATTTTGCTCATTTTTTTTTGTCTTTTTTTTTCTTGGGCCACTCCCACGGCATATGGAGGTTCCTAGGCTAGGGGTCCAATCAGAGCTGTAGCCACCGGCCTACGCCAGAGCCACAGCAACATGGGATCCGAGCCGCATCTGCAACCTACACCACAGCTCATGGCAACGCCGGATCGTTAACCCACTGAGCAAGGCCAGGGACCGAACCCTCAACCTCATGGTTCCTAGTCGGATTTGTTAACCACTGCACCACGACGGGAACTCCAGAATTTTGCTCATTTTTAATTTAGTTCTTTGTTGTTGAGTTTTAAATGTTTTAAAACTTTACCTATTCTATATAAAAGTTTCTAAACAGATAAATGATTTTCAAATTGCTTCTCCTATTCTGTGATTTATTGTTTCAGTTTCTGAATGGTGTCTTTTTAAGTACAAGTTTTAAGTTTTAATAAAATCCAATTAATCTACTTTTTCTCTTATTGTTTGTGCTTTTGGTTTCATAGCTAAAAAACAAATAAATAAAAAATCAGTAACTCTTACTTAACCAAAGTCACAAAGATCTACTCCTTCATTTAAGAATTTTTCTTCTGACACAGGTCTTTATGCGTAAGTGCTCTACAAACTAATCTTTAGACCTTTGCCCTTTAGACCCAGACCCATGAAGTTTTATTCAGGGTGTGCTGGCCATCAGTTTTTCAAATATCCTCATTTCTCTTTTGTTTCTCTTTACATTTTTTCTACCAATTTAGAAATCTCTACTTAAACATTAGGATTCACCATATTTCCTCTATATCCTAATTCCTACAAAGCCCTAGATTTTCCTTTTTTTTTGCCTTTTCTAGGGCTGCTTCTGTGGCGTATGGAGGTTCCCAGACTGGGGGTCTAATCAGAGCTGTTGCTGCTGGCCTATGCCAGAGCCACAGCAGCATGGGATCCGAGCTGCATCTTCGACCTACACCACAGCTCAAGGCAATGCTGGATCCTTAATCCACTGAGCAAGGCCTCAGTGGATCGAACCCGCAACCTCATGGTTGCGGGTCAGATTCATTAACCACTGCACCACTACGGGAACTCCGAGCCCTAGATTTTCAAAACTTGGAAGTCTTCTATGTGTTTTCTATAATATCTTAGTTTCCTTGAGGCATATTATATATACCTTATAATGTAACTGAAGGAAATATAGGAAATACTGAAGCAAAAAAGTTGGCATTTCTATATCTTTTTCATAAATAACACAAAGCATTCTAACAAAAGGCCTATGTGTGTGTCAAAGACAGTAAGCTACATATAGTAGCTAAAAATTAAGTGACTCATGTATTAGAAAAAAAAATTTTAAGTATTGGAGTTAAATGCAAAAACAAATAATATTTTCCTTCAACTAAATACCATGTCAAGTCTGGAACTTGTGACAGACAAATTTATCTCACAGAATAGGAAATACCATTGTTAGTACTCTTACAATAGGCACTCATTTTCATAGATCTACTGCTTTTGGAGTTAAGACCAGTTATATCTTTTGGGAATGGTCATATAAGATTTACCATTTTGTGAACCACTGCAATTACTTTTGTATCCTTTGTTGTCGGAGATTTCTTATGGAATCATAGGGGAAAACTCACATCTGATTAGTTCTACTTGGCTAGTGTGAATTAGTTCTACTTAGTTAGTTCTACCAATGAGGCAACTATATAACACACACACACACACACACACACACACACACACACACACACACACAATATTTTGCCCAGTTAAAGGAAGATGACTCATACCAAAATCATTTGTAATATGCTGAATCATTATACACATTTTAAAAAATTTTGTGTTCAGAGTGAAGGATTCTTTGACCACTGTTTTGACGGAAGTAAACTTTTTTGAATCATTACCTATTCTTTAATTATTATGAAGAAATTGATAATGAGTATACCATCATTTTTTATAGAAAATTAATTTGCTTTCCATAGTCAAACAAATTTTGAAAAGCTCTAAGACACATCTGTTCTTTTGCAACCAAAGATGTTTATGTGATGCTTTAAATTAGAGAGTATATCTTCGGGCTAGCAGGAATATTTGGAAATATAGTATACCTAAATGAACTTGACATGCTTCTGGGGTGAACATAGAAATGACCTGTGTTTCATTAGAAAATTTTTATATTGGATAAAGCAATTTGAGAAGGAAGTTAAATTATTCCATTTCATATTAAAATACATTTCCAAAAATAAATATGCAAATATTTAACTAAACAAAATGCTTTTGCATCAGTCCAGTGACTCTATAGATATCATTCTTCTAATGATATTAATGAAACAGAAACAAATTGATTTTAAATTAATTTGTCTTAAAATAGATTGTAGCAACAATGGTGACTTAATGAGATATGGTTTCTCAATTATGAGTCAATGATCACATCTAGATATAATGTGGAAAAAAAATACAGTTTGAGAATTTCTGGTATTTTTTTTTCCATAATGATGATGATAATGACGGTAGCACTGGAGTGTGCTTCTGCCATTTGCTTCTACTATGTGCCGATAACATAAAGAATTTTCATCATTTTTACATGTAAAGCAAAAGTCAGAAAACCTTTTAAATAAAAGTGTTGAGGAGTCCCCTGGTGGGGTGGTGCAGCAGATTAAGGATCCAGCATCACTGCTGTGGCCTGGGTTCAATCCCTGGCCCAGCAACTTCTGCATGCAATGGGTGTGGCCAAAAATAAAATAAAATAAAATAAAAGTTTTGCATGCTTGTAAGCTATTCTATTAAAAGTCTCATTGGCTTAAACATTGTTGAAAAAAGTTAAAGGAGAAGAATCGCTAAGTAAATTTTATGTACACATTAGTGTGAAACTAAAATAGTCAACTTTATAATTTTAGGCTATATCTTAAGGCAAATGACTACATCTACTTGACGAATGAGAGCAATATAACAGATTTACAGATGTAGAAACTAGAGACCTGATTATAGAAGTCTTTCTCAAGGTGACAGCATGAATTATTGACAGGGGTAGAAACAAATTCCAGATGTTTCTGACTCCAAGTACTATACCTCTTTGATCCTAAAAGAATGCTTATTCAAATGCCTGTAATAAATGAAGAATGGTATCCCTAGTATTCATTACACAATGATATAAGGCACTAACATGTTCCTTGGAACTTCTGTACTGGCCGGAAGGTCTGGTAAAACAGATACATTATTTTTCTCTGAAAAAAGAAGGTAGGATCAAGTCTGCAACCGGCCCCTCTATGAAACTCCATCTGTCAAAACATGACTATTTCCTACTTTCAAATTTACCCAAAAGACTATAAATTCCCCAAATAATGATAACCCTAACCAGGCAAGGGCCTACATTACAGTAGGCACAATGATTATTCAATATACAGAAGATCACAGGCTCGTAGCCTAATTCTACACAAAATATGAGAGATTAAATCCCAGCAAGTTATCTTCTAAAAGGAGCTACATTTTCATACAACCAGATAGCTATATTGATTATCAAGCATTATAAATTCTTAATGTTTATACCCCTCTAGCATTCATACTTTATCTGATCCTGGATATTATAAAGTATCACCATCATTCAGTTTTCATGAGAAATTCAGATAAGTAGTGTGCTTACATAAGACTCTACTATGAACTCTCAACATTCCCTGCCCCAGCCTCAAGCAGGCACAGTTGGTGTCTGGGAGTTTAGGCTGAAAGATGGGCTGCTATGCACTGCTGGGCACAGTTGCCATCAAGGTAATTTGAGAAGCAGCACATGTTGGGGTGATTGTCCAATGAATAGAAGCCTGTCCAAATAGGTAATCAATCTGCTAGGTCCAGGCTGAGAGAAAGCTTCCAAGTAATGATGCCAATGGCAGAGAAATCCAGGAGACCAGACTGGAGAGAGGGTTCAAAGCAGATGGTGAGGGTCGGAGCCACCTGGAATAATTCTCTGAGTCAATTATCATGTGCCAGGAGTGGATTCTGGGGTAATGCTTCAAGCTAGGGAAGAGAAAATGTCTGCCTTAAGGGTATAGGCTGGATTTTAAAGTAAGGGGAAAATATTTTAAAATTTATTCCTCCTTTTTATCCTTTTCACAAGCTCACTTCATACCTCACTCAGTCTAGACCCCATTGATGATTACCTCAATCTCTCCCCACAAATACTCTCATCTAACTTATAAGAGTTTTCCTTACATTACAACAATAGAGAAACCTCAAAAGATGGACTCTGCTCCCTTTTTAAGTTTTATCTATTGATTGTACCTGAGGAACTTTCCAGGGCTGAGGATCAAATCCATGCCATAGCAGTGATCTGAGTCACAGCAGTGATGATGCTGGATCCCTAACTGAGCCACCAGGGAACTCCATCTTCTCCTTAATTTAGGCTCCTGAATACTCTATAGAAAAACAACCCAAGGATTTTTGTTAGTACAGTACCCCTTATTATTATATAATGATATATAATCTATTGTATAAAATGATCTGCTATTATTATCTATTAATTTTTGTCTTTAACTTATTCCCTCTACTAAGAAAAAATTTTATTTTATTTATTTCAAATTTAATTTATTTTTTTTAAATTGAGGTATAATTAGAGTTCCCTTTGTGGCTCAGTGGTTAACAAATCCAACTAGAACCATGAGGTTGTGGGTTCAATCCCTGGCGTTGCTCAGTGGGTTAAGGATCCAGTGTTGGTGTGAGCTGTGGTGTAGGTTGCAGATGCGGCTTGGATCCCGCGTTGCTGTGGCTCTGGCGTAGGCCCGCTGCTACAGCTCCAATTGGACGCCTAGCCTGGGAACTTCCATATGCCATGGGAGCAGCCCTAGAAAAGGCAAAAAGACAAAAAAAATTTAAAAAATTAAAAATAAATAAAATTGAGGTATAATTGACGTAGAACGTTGTGTTACTTTCAGGTGTACAATGTAAGGATTCAATATGTTTATATTGCAAAATGATCAACAAGTAATCTTTTGTCAAAATTCAGTCACTGCATGTAGTTTAAAAAGTTTTCCCTGTGATAACTTTTAAGATCTATTCTCTTAAAAACTTTCAAAAATGCAATACAGTCATATTAACTGCAATCACCATGCTAAATATTATATTCCCCAAACATTTATTTTTTAACTCAAATTTTGTACCTTTTGACTCCCTTCATCCATTTCTGTCACCCCCATCCCCTCACATCTGGCAACAACCAATCTGTTCTCTGTATCGATGAATTTGTCACACTTTAAAACTTTTGCCACTCTATGAATTCCCCACACTAACCCTTGTCACCTCTTTCTCATTTGAAGATCTATGTCTATGACTTTCTTTATCATTTTATTCATCATCCCTACATCTTTATCTGACCTATATTTCCAGGTTTTTTTCTAATTTCCAAAGTAATTATACAGTTCCTCATATTCAAGATCACCCTAATCCCATCTGTGTCATCTCCTCAAGGAACTGGCATCCTTCTTTTATGCTCAAGCACTCACTCTCCCTCTTTGAAGATGTCCCTCCAACTTGAAAATGTGCTGCTAGTGTCTTAGATTTAAAACAAAACAAAAACCAAAGTTGGCCCCTACTTCTGCTGCACCAACTGCAAATAACAGCTGAGGAGCAAAAGGAATATCAGAAACCATACCACAAGGAAAAATCATCAACTGCCTTATCCACAAGAGACTCTGGGTCACTCGAGGATCTTTGGAGTGTCAAGAAACTCTTGGAATTCAGATTCTCCAAGATCCTAATCTCTGCTTAACAGCTGGCATTCAAAATAGCAGCATGCATATACTTAAACACACACACACACACACACACACCCTCTAAAGCTACAGTTCTTATATTTGCCCCATCATAAAAACACCCATAGCATTCGTTAAAAATTCAAATATCTAGATCTGGAAATTATATCTGAAATAAAAACTAAATTATATATATATATATATAATATATATATATATATTAACCTGAGTGCAGTTGAGTTTTCTTAGAAGGAAACACTGTTCTACCAATTTCATCCCTGTAGCTCACTATGCTCTCTTTACCTAAAAAGCAATAATAATAATAATATCTTGTGCTTTCATTATCTCTTTCTTTCTCACTTTCTTCCCACTTGCTAAATTTGATGCCCACTAAAATTTCTCTTTCAAGATAATAAAATCCTCAGTCTCTTTCCTCAATGTTAACCCCATGTTTTGACTTAAAGGAAACCTGATTTTCTGCTGATGACACGTCTTCCTTTGATATGTTCTCAAGTGCAGCTGCTCATTTTCTCACACTTCATGTACTTGTAGGTTGAGAAGGTTCGTCTATATGTTCCTTATTCCTTCTTTCAAATATTTACATCTCATTCTTCTTATGAAACCCTCCTTTTATACCTATAAGTATGAAGAGAAGGAGGTAGGATGCAGAGATAGCATAGACTGAAGATAATATTGCATCCAGGGAAGTATTACTATGCTAGGAGAGACTCAAGCAGGGCCTGAAAGGGGTTGGGGAAGAGAAGAACACATAAAAGAGAGATCATTGCAAATGTACATTTTCTGGGAATTAGAATCCAAGGTATACATGGAAAAATTAGCCTTTGATACATGAAGGGGCACTTTCTGTATTGCAACATGATAGGAAAAGAGAAGTGTGAGTATAGACACACCAAGTTTTTAATATCTTTGGTGGAAAATTGAGGGAGTTCCCACCTGATTTTTATTCAGTCATTCAAGAGGGAGGCAAGATTCTCTTTCCAGAAAGTGCAGATTAAAATGGGCCATTTGAGGTGCTTCCCACTATGGCTCAGCAGGTTGAGGACCTGACACTGTCTCTATCAGGATGTGGATTCGATCCCTGGCCTTGCTCAATGGGTTAAGGATCCAGCTTTGCCACAAGCTGCAGTGTAGGTCACATATGTGGCTCGGACCCAGTGTTAATTGCAGCTGTGGCACAGGCTGGCAGCTGCAGCTCTGGTTCAACACCTGGCCCGGGAACTTCCATATGCCTCAGGTGTGGCCAGCCATAAAAATAAAAATAAAATAAAATAAAATTTGGAGGTTCCCAGGCTAGGGGTCAAATCAGAGCTATAGCCACCGGCCTATGCCACAACCACAGCAATGTGGGATCCAAGCCACGTCTGCAACCTACACGGAGTTCACGGCAACGCCAGATCCTTAACCCACTGAGTGAGGCCAGGGATCAAACCTGCATCTTCATGGATGCTAGTTGGGTTCGTTAACCTCTGAGCCACGACATGAACTCTAAGAGGGTAATTTAAATGTTGATCATATAAAATCCTTCTTGATGTGAAGGACATCTACCTCCAGTGCGACCTTATTACCTGGTGTGCTTAGTATATATCATTAGAGTCCCACTTGGCTTTTTGAAGTTTGGACTGCTGTGTTGATATTCTGAGTCCTGAGAAATTAGTGTTATTTCAGAGCCAACACCAATCTCTGCTCAAAAATCTCGTTGTTTTCTTTTTTTTTTCTTTTTAGGGCTGCACCCATGGCGTATGGAAGTTCTCAGGCTAGGGGTCCAGTCGGAGCTATAGCTGCTGGCCTACACCACAGTCACAGCAATTCAGGATCTGAGCCATGTCTGCAACCTACACCACAGTCATAGCAACACCAGATCCTTAACCCACTGAGCGAGATCAGGGATCGAACCTGAAACCTCATGGTTCCTAGCTGGATTCCTTTCCTCTGCGCCACAACAGGAATTCCATATCTAGTTGTTTTCCATTCACCTTATCCATCCTCTATGCAAATGACCAAAAGACATAAGGGAAGATTAAGGAGAAGTTTCCTGAATATTTTGCCAGGTTATGGGTTCTTTCCTAAGGAAACTCAATTGTTTTCTTCCTTCAAAACAGTCTATGAACACACTGAGGATTTATCTAATAGTCAGAGAAATTATGTAATATAATTTCTCAATTATGTTTGATAAAGTCAGATCTCTATTCATGAGAGTCGGGACACTTATATTAAAGCAGCTGAAGAAAGAGGGTCTTGAGTTGACCATCAGTATCACTCTTAGATAGCTTAGCATCGACTAGCTGATGTGAAAGAGCTTAAGAGGTTATACAAATCTCAGAGGTCTGATTATAATGCCTATCTCAACTTCTGTTGTGACAATCATACTTAGCCCTTGATGGCAAATACGGTCCCACCCATCTCTGCCGCACTTAATTATCTCATCTTCTTTGAACTTGGGGTACCCCTACACAGTCTGAAAATTCTTCTCAGCCTCAGCTGTCTCTAGGGCAGTTGACCACGATCATCTCCATCAAGCCACAACAGAAATGATCCAGTCTGTATGGACTTTGACTAACCTCATGTTAGTATAAGCCAACATATATTACTTCATACCAGCATCACCACATGTGACTCATTTCCTGCCCAAGGAATTCCCTGTGAAATTGCAGATGTAAAACCAAGTAGGCAGTCTGGGGGACTTCAAATGCAAAATGAAGGCATGCAAGAGAGAGTTGTTGATGGACAAGTTGTTCTCCTTTCATCTACCTAGATAGACTGCCCTACGATTTTTTCATAAGACAACCCCAAAAGATTCTGTTGTTGGTTTCATGTGATACCAAAGTTGTCACATTCTGACATTTGTTCTCTCTTCTTTTCTGACTCACATTGCTTTTTTGATTTTGCATTCTCAGATAGCAGCTTTAGCTGTAGGCTCTTCTTTCTGGGAGAATCCATTTCATTTGCAGAGTATTCCACCAGGATTTTTAGCTTGAAGAAAGCAATGAGTAAAACACAGTTCTAAATAAAAAGTGTGCTTTCCTCAATACTTTCTCAAATCCTTAGTAAAGACTGCCTCCTCTGGATTTTTCTAAGGAGACATTGCGCTTTGAGTGAATGGGATGGGATACATATGAGGGATTTGATAGATATTTTGAATACTTCTTTCCATATTTGTCAAGGTCTTTCTGAACTCACAAAGTCTTTAGCAGGGACCAAAACTAGTTTGTATTGTTAGTAGTTCATATTGTTAGTGACTACCATTCAGCTCTTCTTAACTCTAAATAAATAAAATGCCATTCCAAGTGCTTCCCATTGCCTTTGAGATAAAATCAAGGCACTTTAGCCTCGAACACAGACAGGGTCCTCTTCTCCTTGTATCTATCTCTCTAGTTTTATCTCTTGTTACTCCTAAACCTGTGCTTTACAAACCACATTTTCAGTTTCCCACACACACATCACCGACACACACATATTCCTGTAGTTTTGTTTATGCTGTTCCCTATTCTGGAAACTCCAGCCCTACATTTCTCTTTCTTATGAACTTTTTATTCAAGAAGACTGAGCATAGCTTCACTTTCCTACAAAAAATATTTTCTGAATTTTCCTCCCTCGACCCATGTCACCCCAAGATGTTGTGTTATTATGAAACCATATTATTATAGTAAGGTCATTTCTTTCCTTGATGTCTCTCGAAGTAGACCAACTTCTTTGAGAGCAGGGGCAAATTTTATTTATGTCGATATCCTAGGACTCTGAACAATGTTAGTTATAAGAAAGTATCAAATAAATGTTTGTTAAATTGTTGTTAAAATACCCATTAGAGGAGGGCTAATGGAAATCCATTAGACAAAAGTAGAGTTGACCAGAGGATAGAATTCAAAGAAAAATATTTAAGTTTAGCTAAAAGTAAAATATACAAGGAGTGGTCCAGAAGACAGGTAATAGAAATTTCAAAGAAACACAGAAACTGAAGGTGCCAGACAACTGAACTTCTTCTAACTGTAGGCATTTTTCCTAGAAAACTATGTCTGCTTCAACATTTCTCTATGATAAAGTCCTTAGTTTAATAATAAACATTGAATCTAGGAGTGATTCCATTTCAATTTACCCTTCAGTCTGTGTGAATATTATTTATGGCCAGATGGCTTTGTTTTCCCTTTTGATTATGGTGATGCCATCATCAAATATCTTTGTTTCTAACAACTATGGGTACTTGAACTTAAAAACTCTGTTTAGAAGCATTTACCCCAAATGTTAAAAATAACTAATACCTCAAAGATTAAAACTAAGTATTATTATTAATATTACTATGCTAATGCCAGGCATAAATATTAAATTATTACCATGTGTTAAGTGGCTGCCACATAGGAAAGTTTCAGAATCCGATACTTTAATCTTCATAAATAAACGACAGGCCTTTTTTTCCACTTTAAATATAAGGGAAAAAAAATCTCAGAGAAATTAAAGGGTTTGATGCCCGCTCAGATCTATTTGAAGCCAAACTTATGCTAAGAAGAGAATAAATGGAGTTCCTGCTGTGGTATAACAGGATCATCAGCACCTCTGCAGTACCAGGAAGAAAGTTCGATTCCCAGCTCAGTGCAGTGTTGCTGCAGCTGCAGTGTAGGTCATGGCTGTGGCTTGGATTGGATCCCTAGCCCGGGAACTCCATATGCTGAGGGGAAACCAAAAAAGAAGAAAAAAAAGAGAGAGAGAGAGAGAACAAATGGACATGATGTGACAGACTAATTTTAATATCAATGGGTATGATTGTAAAATTTCACAAATAAGAAACTTTCAACATTTCATCCCAAGAAACAGCATTTCTGAAGAACACACTGAACTGTATTCTTGCCATTTACTGCTGGCACTCATTTCTGTTTCATTTGCTTTAAGTGTTGTATTTCATTTCAAATTGCTTCCACTGTTACTAAAAATGAATTTAGAGCATAAAGAAAAAAAAAAAAAGATACTGGCAAGTTATTTCCAGTTCCTTAGATGAGATTTCCAGGGCTCTGTCATTTTAAAACAGAATCTTTTCTTTTTCTATCCTTAGAAGATTACCTTAGTAATGATGAAGTGATAGTGACTTTTCCTACATGTTGCGAAATTGCCCTTCATGATCTCCTACCCCCTTCATCCCCACAAATGCCTCAAAATCTCCTTAATGAAATCCAGCAGCTAAAAATATTCAAGAGAAATATCTTTCGTCTATGCTTTAAAAAGTAGATTTATAAATGGAAAATTTGTTTTTGGTGAAGAGATGAGGTTTTCTTTTTTAATATTATTATTACTTCTGAATCAAGACCAAGATTTAATAATATCTCCTTCAAAATGAGAACTCCTTCTGATAGACGGAGATCATCCCAACCACGGTGGCAGAAAAGGACATAAAAAGGCCTCAAAGGGAACTTCACGGAGTGGGACAGAAGCTCAGTGCTGTGACTCCAGTCTCCTGCCAGGGATGTTCTGGGAAAATGAGCGGCTGGAGCTGGGAGCCCGATCTGGATTGGCCATCCTGACTAGGAACCCACGCTCTGGGGAAAATGTCTGCGCTTGTGAGTGTTAACCAGTGACCCTGAATAGAGAAGTCCAAGCATGAATCCCTTCACCTTCCTGGTAAACAGGGTCTGTGCCAGCCTTGTGCATTGTCCCCACACTGAATGGCACTGGGACAGCTTGCAAAAGAGATGCAACAAGAAGAGTGTAGCAACAAGAGTGCGAGCAGGCAAACACCTGGTCTCCCTTGAGCACTGAGGGAACTCTCTAGCTTGTCTCCAAAGGGAATTGGTAAGCTGGAACTATATTGAATATGTCTGCCATACCTCAACAATGAAGGCAGTGAGAGAATTTTTCTAAAAAAATCCCAGACTTGCTCCTAATCTGGAAGATGGAGACTCTATCAGTCTTTATTTTGAAATTAGAGAGCTATGGTCATCACTGCACTGTATTTTAGATATGTAGGTATTGTACTATCAATTGCATGTATATGTCCAATAATCAAGTAAGTTGCATAAAGTGTTGTTATGGAATTACATGTAAGCAATTTGAATCCACTCATGCTCCTGCTTTGCTTTAGAGTGGGCAGAACCTCCCCAATCATTAAAATCAAGATTGTGGTGTCCAGAATAAGCAAAATCAAGCACAAGTACCCTTACAGAATGTGGTTTTAGCAAAGCTTATTTTAGTCTGATTATGTTACCCGTTACAAAACCACAATTTTCATGCCACTGAGAAGCTCTTATTTCAAATTGACCACATGTCAATGATCTTAAACAAGATACTCTTTCCCTGAGTTAACTGTGATGAAATCCTAGCATTAGTACTGTTACATTATTTAAAGTTGAACATTTCTGACACATATATTCCAGAGACACCGTGCAATTGTTTTTAAGAACATGGGTTTATGACTTTGTATTTTGGTAACTGTGATATTGTTTTGTAATGTCTAATCCAGAGTCCATTTAGAAATGCATAGTAATGTAACTGAGTATTTGAAATGCAAAAATTCTAATAGAGACACTACATTTAAATTTAATACTTAAACCTTATTGAATACTGTATTGCCTCCTTAATTATCCTTAATAATTATGTACCACATTACATATTTTCAAACCACTTTTCTCATTAATGAACACATTCAATCTCATCATTGATCCTAACTTTGAAAGAGATGAGCATTGTATGCTCAGTTTAGGGATGACAAACAGAACAATTTCCCCAGTATCATATAGATATGAGCCCATATCTTTATGCTTTTGAAGGCTGTCTCTAAGCAAGGAAAACTAATCTTTACAGTTATTTTGGCTTGACACTAGAGCCCCAAAAATTCAGAGAGATGAGGTCTTCCTCACAATGACCAGTTCCATCTTCTTGCACACCCACCAAAGTCCCTTCAGCAGAGGTTTTTCTCCAACCATTGCTGCTAGGAAAGGAAGTAACAGGTACCTCATCATGTATGATTCTGTCTCCTGATAGAACCAGAAATCTGCATTGGCCACCACTTGCTTAGTGGAACAGCAAACATCTCCTTGAATGGAGTCCAAAATCTAGCTTTGTGCCTGAACCATGAGTTCCCAATATTGAGAAGGATTAAGACCCTTTGAGCAACTGCCTAGCTAATTTGAAGTAAGGAACACATCCTGACTTTTTGATTTTCTACAAAGTATTAATTATGAGTTTCCATATAGATGTCTGTCGTTAAGTGAAGTTAAGCATTTATGAAGATTCTCAAGAATCTGTAGGGCAAAATACCAATAAGAGCTGGTTTTCTGCCAGATGTCTGTTCACCAATCAAAAGCTCTCCCAGGGAGTTCCTGGCATGGCACAGTGGAAACAAATCCAACTAGGAACCATGAGGTTTCGGGTTTGATCCCTGGCCTCACTCAGTGGGTTAAGGATCCAGCACAGGTGAGCTGTGGTGTAGGTTGCAGATGTGGCTCAGATCTGACACTGCTGTGGCTGTAGCATAGGCTGGCAGTTGTAGCTCCGATTAGACCCCTAGCCTGGGAACCTCCATGTGCCACTGGTGCGGCCCTTAAAAAAGCAGGAAAAAAAAAAAGAGCTCTCCTAAACTCTAAACTCTGGCAACATATATTTGAGTGTTATATGCTAGACACATTCAAGTTTAACTTCCATCCCATTGTTGCTTTGTTGCAAGGCACGGAGCATGGCTGTTACATCATTCCAAGACATCTGGCCATAGGGAAAAATGTTTCATCAAAAAGCACACCTGATGGTGGCCTGACTTAACCTGAAATTGATTTCAGGTGCTATAGAAGTAAGAAATTAAGACTTTGTACATAACAATCTAGAATTTATTAATTTCACATAAACAATGTTGTTTTTTTTATCATTCCTCATTTAGAGATACATGGATACCTACCCTTCTCTAATGTTAGCATCATATTAGCATTTTCCAAAGCAGCTCACATACTTCCAAACTGATCTCTATCTGCAAAGTCAAATGTCTTGCTAATAACATTGGCCCAACATGAGAAAGTAATGAGTTAAGCATTTTAATCAAGGAAAAAACATTTTTTATTCCTTCTTAATTGCAAAATCCCTTTACCTCAAATGCCAGCTTATGCATTTACTTCCAGCTAGTAAAGCACAGGAGACTTTCTGTCTTGAAGAGTAAGGAAAATAACAAAATTTTGGGTCTATAATACACTTAAAAATGCAAAACAAGAGTAAAATTTCCACAAAGGAGAAAGATAGTGTTGGGAGAAAATTCTCCAAGGATCTTCCCTTTCTGTACGTCTTCTGAGCAAAAGGTACTGATAACATTATCTTACAATGTTTGCAAAGCTGTGAGCAGGGGGCAGATTTTATTAAATTCCAAATGAATCCCATCTCCTGATTCATTTAGGATGATAAAGATGAGCTCTGTAGGGGCAAGAACAAGCAGTCTCCTTGTAAGGTTGGGGCTTTCTTGAGGTGAGTGTTGCTCAGCTGTAGCCAAGATCCACCGTGTCCCCATTTCACTGTTCTGGAGACTGGATGACAAGGGAAAGCAATGCACATAGGAAGCCCAGGCTGTCCTCTGTGCCATTAGTAACAAATTGTCTAAATCTATTTGGGCCCATTGTCTCTTACACTAGAGTGTGGCAGGCCCACCCAGCAGCTTCAGTATTAACTGCTTCTTAGGAACTTCATCCCTTGACAGGTAGACATAGAAAAGTAAACTTTGGTCTTAGAATGGTACTCTTTGCTCCATTCAAAAAGAGGAAGTCAGAAAGTATGCAACGAGGTGTGATGCAAGCTCTAGAATGAAGTTTTCTAGGAAAATATCTGTTTTATGAGTACAAGGTCAAAAACTCCCCTTTCTGCTAAGAAATTTAAGTAAAAGCTATCCAGTTTGTGTGTGTGTGTGCGCGCGCGTTGTGTTGTGTTGTGTGTATGTTTTCATCTCATGCATCCAAGTTATTCTGTGTCTGGGATTTTGACTGAATGAAATACAAATTTTGAGACAATTTTGAGCCAACCAATCTGAGATGTAAATGTAAAAGACAATAAGCTTTTACTATGGACATTATCAAACACATAGGTACATTTATAAATTTAGAGGGAGAAAAATTCTGAAGGCTTCTATTGACCAAGAGGAGATAATTTAAAATTGGTAGCAATCTCCTATTATTTTACCATACAGAGAATAACATTGAAATTGAAATTCACTTTCGTTATTTTTTTTTCAGTGAAAATCAAAATATTTCCATGTGCCTTTATGCCTAGTTATTGGCCTCCTAGTCTATTTTTCTTTTTTAAAATTTTTTTGGAGTATAGTTGACTTGCAATATTGTTTCAAGTGTATAGCAAAGTGAATCAGGCATATACATACACACACATATCCATTCTTTTTCAGATTCTTTCCCATATACAGAATATTCTTTGCCATACATAGAATACAGAATCAGGAAATTACAAAATATTGAGTAGATTTCCCTATGCTATACAGTAGGTCTGTGTTAATTATATATTTTATATATAGTAGCATGTATACATTAATCCCAACCTCCTAATTTATCCTTCCCCCCAGTGTTTCCCTTTTGGTAACCATAAGTTTGATTTGAAATCTGTGAGTTTATTCTATAAATATGTTCTTTATATTATTTTTATTATATTTCACATATTAGTGATACCATATGATATTTGTCTTTCTCTGTTTCATATACTTCACTTAGTATGATAATCTCTAGGTCCATCCATGTTACTGCAAATGGCCCTTATTTCATTCTTTATATGGCTAAGTAATATTCCATTGTATATGTACCACATCTTCTTTATTCACTCCTCTGTCAGTTGACATTTAGGTTGTTTCCATGTCTTGGCTTTTCTACATAGTGCTGCTCTGGACATTGAGCTGCGTGTATCTTTTCAAATTATAGTTTTCTCCAGCTATATGCTCAGGAGTGGGATTGCTGAGCCATATGGTAGTTATATACTTAGTTTTTAAAGGAACCTCCATACTATTTTCCATTGTAATTGTACCAATTTATAGTCCACTCCAATTGTTTAGAAGTCTTCCCTTTTCTCCACATCCTCTGCAGCATTTATTGTTCATAGACTTTTTGATCATGGCCATCCTGACTGATATGATACCTCAGTACAGTTTTGATTTGAATTTCACTAATAATTAGTGATGTTGATCAATGGAGTTTAATATCTTCAGTGGGACTTCTATAAAGATATAACTATGACTTCAATATTTGGCAGGGATTATTGTATTTTACATTAGAGGAAATGTTTTCTATTAAGTTTTCCTTTGGAATTGGTTTCACCAGAGTTTTGTTTTTCATTTGTTGGTTTTAATTGGCATAATTCTAAAGTATTCAGTGCACCATCCTAAATCATTCCTTAGTAACTTAAAACATTGGAGAATTAAAATGACTTACAAATGACTTTTTGAGCCATGTATATTCTGTTTCTCAGTATAAATGTTTTTTTCCCTGTTTTGGAATTTGGCAAGAATGTAAAAATTTCCCATGTTGGTTAATTTTCAAACATCAACTGTTTCTTAGATATGTTTAAAGGCATGAGTAATAATGGAATATGAAAAAAATCTTATATAAGCCATAGAAATTTGTTCTTTTAGTTACTTTAAAAAATTACTTTTGTCAATTAAAGAAAGAGAATTTGATTTAATAAAGATTTTAGGTTTTTTTTAGACACAGTGCAAATAACTTTTATTTATTTATTTATTTATTTATTTATTTATTTATTTATTTATTTTTGCTTTTTTTTTTTAGGGCTGCTCCAGAGGCATATGGAAGTTCCCAGGCTAGGGGTTGAATTTGAGCTATAGCTGCTGGCCTATGCCACAGCAGCAGCAATGCAGGATCCAAGCCACATTTGCCATCTACACCAGAGCTCATGGCAATGCCAGATCCCCAATCCACTGATCAAGGCCAGGGATCAAACCTACATCCTCATGGATATTTGTCAGATTTGTTTCTGCTGCACCAAAATGGGAACTCTGAGTATTGTTTAATTTAAATTTATACTTACAAAAGAAAGCAAGTAAAATAATTATATCTAGACTGTATAAAGAGTTGCAGACATTTCTGCTAATTAATTTCTATTTAAATCTGTATTCTAAATCATTTCTCCACCTCACCAATGTGTCGTTACCAAAATACTCTGAAGCCAAATGAACTTCAGACCTCATTTTCCCACGGCAACAAGTATAAATTATACTTTGATTTCTAAACCAGCATGCAAATCTCATTTCCCCCTTGTATGCAGGTGTCATTGCAGAGATGCAGTGTCAATGTTTTTGTCTTCTAAGTTTTGAGGTATTCTACTCCTCTGAAGAATATCTCTCTTAATGAGCCATGTGCTCCCTTGAATGGGAAGCAAGTGCCCAGCAACGAGAAATCTTTCGAGTAGTAATGCAGGAGAGCTCTGGAAGAGAGAAGGGGTAAGACTGGTAACAAAAGAATGGATGGCAAAACAGCCCAGCTCCCAAAGGAGAGGACGCAGACCTATAGTCAACTGCTTTGCCACATTTCAAATGCATGTACACCTGCCCTTAGCCCAGCCTCCCACCTTCCCCCACCACATCACCTAGCTTATCCTTCCTCCTTCCCTCCACTTCAGAATTCCAAAGTCTAACTTGACGTAAAATCTATGCTGAGGTTCTGATTATTATCTGTGAAAACAGTGTAGAAGTACTTTGAAATCACAAAATCACTGGTTCATATTAAATTGTTTTTTCATTTGTTCATTCATTCATATATGCAATTTGTTCAGGATATTTGTACTGAACATACACTATGTATAGCAGACACTTGATGTTTATTCCTTAGCCTTATAATTCATATCTATGTCCCAATTTGTATGTATCTAGATCCATCAAATTTGTTGCTGTAGAAGATGTCTTGATCTTAATCCAGCTCTTCAATTGCAGTTGAATCTGGTTACCTTCACACAGTAACAGATAGAGATTATCTAGCTCTTTTTAGCCACTATAGGGTCCCATATAAGAAGAACCAAAGAGTAGAAAATAAAACATATTTAAAGTACTCCATCACCACTTATAAACAATTCAAAATTCACATCTTCATTCTAAATGTAATACTAAGAAAGAACACTGTTCAAAAAAAAAAAATATATATATATATATACTAGACCAGCATCAGCAATTTACTACCAACATGTAAGTTTTGATTTCCATAAAATTTAAATAACCCCAGTAGGACCAAAACTGGTAATAATTATTGAAACCGATAATGATGGGTCAATTTCAGATTATTTGGTAAGAGGTCTTTGGTGAAAATGGTAAGCAGGGTAAAAGAATAATTATAATAAGCACTGAAGTTTTTTACAAGCAATTAAAATTCTAAGTGAATAAATTAAAATGAAAGCTTATTTTTTTAAAAATATTGCTTCAGGTAGAGGAATATGTGATAGAAGTTCTACCAAAGAGAGTATTTGCTTACTAAACTAATTTGACTTGTTAAGAGCCAAAACTAATGAAATACTGGTATTTGCTTTCTGAATAATCACCCTCCCTTTACTTATGTCCCATTTGTCCATTTTAATGTTCTCTTCCATTTCTCTTCCATTTTTTCTCAGGTTCGTTCAATCTATCCAGTCCTTAGAGTGATGACAAGCCAGATTCTCCAGATCAATTACACTGAGAAAGAAACAACAAAATGGACCAGACTGAGTAAGTATTCCACAAAGAAGGCAATGTTCTGCATTAGAATTAACATATAAAATGGATATGTGTATTTATGTGTTGATCTGCTATTAAAATATTTCTTTACCACTATTAGTATTCCTTATTCTTTAGAATCAATTTTGCCTAATACTTTTATTTGGGGAATAAACATTTCATTTTGAAGCAAATAATTGTGTGGTGTTAATCTTGCCATCACGAGGAAATGACTTTTTTTTATTCATGTTAATGCTGATTATGTGATAACTGGCCATGAATATGTATTTGGTGCACATATGTTTTTTCAGTGTAATCTAACATTCTAAAACTTCATATAAAAAGGAAGACATTAAAAATTCCTCTTTCCTTTCTTTCTTTTCATGTAAAATTAATAATACATTTCGATAAATAATATACATGAGATATAATGTCATTGTTAATGATACTTTTTCTTTAGTATCTATAATGGGGGATAATGTGAGAAAAAGAATGTATGTATATGTGTAACTGGGTCACTTTGCTGTACAGCAAAAATTGACAGAACATTGTAAATCAACTGTAATCAAAAAATAAAAGAATAATAAAATCACCCCCCCAAAAAAACTTTTTTTAAATAAAAGAATTCAGGTTTACCTTCTTCTCAAAGAAAAGATAAACAACAACAAAATACCACTTCAGGAAATTAGTAGGTTTGAGAACACTGACAAATTTCTTGTGTAAAATTGAAGGATAAATATTCAAAGTTTAGAAATTAAAGAAATTTAACCTATTACAAATCAAATTCTAGTATGTGGATATTAAAACTTTTGCTGTTCATCATTAAAAATAGTTGTGTTTTATTTATAGTCTTGCAAAGTCGAGTAACTTCAAATGATGTAACTGCTAAGTTACTTGATACAAATATTCATCTAATGACATGATACTTCCATCCCTGCCCTTCTGAATTCTACCTTATTTTCTCCTCTTTGAAATGAATGACTTCCTGCTGATTTATTCAAACTCTAACATCTGTTTTCTTGTTGACCAATAGCATCTGTGATAATTATTGCTCCTAAAGAAAAGCCCTTGGTCCAATAGCTCACATATGTGCTAGATGGTAGCTTGTCCTTAAAGTTCCAGTTTTTCAACTGGCCCAGGGTAAGCTGACCAGTTTCTCAATTAAAAAGAGTGAAAGGAGTCCTCAGCTATTTAGCCAGGGTCCAGTGGGTAGACTCTTTCAAATATGCCACATACATCAGGGTTGGAAGTTTTAAGGATTCAAGATAATTTCTGGGAGCCCTCTGATAGCAAAGACATGGCATCTTTATTAAAGCATTTCTTAAAGTCAATTCAACTCCCAAGAGGGCACCAGGGCAATCTGATTGAGTACCAAGTATTATCACAACCTTGACTACCTGCTGTTTTAATTCTCACATAAAGCAGTTTTCCTAGGTGCAAATCATTCCCAGCAGGACTTGACCAAAAACACTTTTCCTTTATTCTCTCACAATCTCCTTGCCTAATCTAACCTCCTGGATGCCTGTCTAGCTCTCTAACAACATGATAATTTAATTCAAGGGGATTCATTCACTTCCTTGCCTCTGTCCTGTGACTGGGTCCAACCAAATCCATTCCAAAGACGTTTTCAAGCTCTAAACCTTGGGGACAGATGTTTGGAAACTACTGATTCCTCCCTCCCAATAAAAGATAAGCACTTAAACAAATTGATTCAAGCTTTTGTCAACTTGGGAGAAGCCCAAATAAAAGCCAGAGAGAAGATGATAAATGGTACCAAATCTTTTTTTCCTACCTCTGATCTGCCAAGCTCACATCTGAGAAAGCCCCACAATGTCTATTCAAAAATATTTCCTTTTTTTTTTTTTGGTCTTTTTGTCTTTTTGCCCTTTCTAGGGCCACTCCCGTGGCATATGGAGGCTCCCAGACTAGGGGTCGAATCGAAACTGTAGGCACCGGCCTCTGCCAAAGACACAGCAACACAGGATCCAAGCCATGTCTGCAACCTACACCACAGCTCACGGCAACGCCAGATCCTTAACCCACTGAGCAAGGGCAGGGATCAAACCCACAACCTCATGGTTCCTAGTCGGATTCACTAACCACTGAGCCAGGAAGGGAACTCCCAAAAATATTTTCTAATGTTGTTCCTGAACTTAAAAAGAAAGGAAAAAATTAGTAGGCAAAAAAGAGAAAAATTTTTTGAAGTTCTCCATTCCATCTTACAAATCCATTGCCAACACCTGCCAGGGGTTTACAAGGAACACCAAAGGCACTTTGTCACCCTTTAAATGTCGTTAATGTGCCATCATTTGGCACAGTGATTGTTACGGCCTCTTCTAAATGATATCTTACAATGAACAAATTCAGTAGGGAAACTATAGACAAGTTCAATTTTATTTAATACAACTCTGGCCTTTCCATGAAACTCATGGCCAGTTCTGAGTTTTCAACTTAAATGGGTAAGGATTAATTGGAAGACAATCCAGAAAACAAGTTGACCTTATTTTGTTAGTATGTTGTCTTTATTTTAGTGACCAATGTCAGTAATTCTTATTTTGTTGCTACTGTTATTCTCTGGTTCAAATTAGCTTCCAAGCCATCATGATTACATTCAGTGATTTTGTGAGTGTTATTGTGTGTGTATCTCTGTGTTGATATTATTTATGTGTGTGTGTACTTGCTAGAACTACTTTCTCATGCTTTTTCTAAACATATAAAATTGAATTTATTTGCATTCTTCCATTTATAAAACAGTATATTAATGGAAGAGTAAAATGTGTTATACAAATCACTTAAATGTCTTTTTTTTACTAAGCGATGTCATAATTACATAGATATGCTGGGATGATGGGGGAAGAATTACTCTTAATTAGCACAAAAATATGAATACATGAGCCACACTCATGAATAACATATTCTGCTTAAAGATACGGTAACATATATGTATTTAGAAAAAATATTTTGTAATCAAATTTGTTTTATCTATCTAATGTTAGTGACACCAAACGTTAAAATGACATATGCTTCTCTGGAATGAACTCTGATTTGTCTTACTCCGTATGCTAATCCATATGCTCTAATTTATATAAATCAATCTGTGGCCAAAACTCAGTTGCAATAATGATTTAAATATATTTGTATAACATTAAAAACAATGAAGAAAGAGTATCTTTAAATTCAACAATAAAACGATTAGGAGCTCCTGTCATGACTCAGAGGTTAATGAACCCAACTAGTATCCATGAGGATGCAGGATCCATCCCTGGTGTCGCTCAGCGGGTTAAGGATCCCGCCTTGCTGGGGCTGTAGTGTAGGCCGACAGCTACAGCTATGATTTGACCACTAGCCTGGGAACCTCCATATGCTGCAGGTTTGGCCCTAAAAAGACACACACACACACACACACACACACACACAATTACCCAAAGTGAATATTATGAAGTAGAAAAAAAGGATAGATTTTTCACATGTAAAATGATAATATCCATTTATAATCGAGATTAGGTGAATGAGAGGGATAAAATATTGTTTTGTGTGAAAACAGTATATATAAAAATAGAAAATAGTGGGTTATCATAAAACAACTAGATTTTTTTATTATTGCACAGTTCTAGTCCATATTTATCCCTTAGCTCTATTTTTTTAATCTGTAACTTTTACTGTCAAAATCGGATCTTCTTAAATTAAACATTAAAATATAGCATGTCATCCAGATACCACCCAATTCCCCATATGGTGCTGTCATCACATTCCACACACTACTATCTCAGACTTTTGCACATATTCTGTTGCTATGGGCCAAAGATGAGTAAATTTAGCCTGTGTGAAAATAAAAGACCCCTATCATCAGATACATACATCCTACTCAACTAAAAGGCTTCCTTTCTTTTCCCAACTCAAGGATGGATTTTCAAAAGGAATTCCCATATCCTCTTGAATTTGCAATCAGAAAAATCTGATAGATAAATTATATGTAAAGTTTCTCCTATTTATTAGAGTAGTAAACTCTTTGTTGAGAAACAGCATTTTTACTCAATCATTTTTATTGTATTCTATTCCATTCAATACTAAGAAGAATATTACTCTAAATAAAATAAACACAACACCTGCTCTCAGAAAACTTTTGTTCCTATGTGCAGATATTAATGAAGTAATCTCAGTGATAACTGTATAATTATATAATTTATGATGATATATCAATTTGCTCACTGACATAAACAGGTATCATGAACTGGGTGGATTGAAAAACAGAAGTTCATGATTTTACAGTTCTGGAGACTGGAAGTCCAAGGCAAGATTATTGGCAAGGTTGGTTCCTGCTTTTTACTGTAAAGGAAAAATCTGTTCCCTGCATCTCTCTTGACTCCTGGTAGTTTGCTGGGGATCTTATTTCTTGGCTTGTTGACACATCACCCTGATCTTTGCCTTTATGTTCTTATGGCAACGTATGTGTGTGTTTGTGTGTGTGTGTTTAAATCTCTCCTTTGTATATGGCACCAATTATTCTGGTTTAGGAACCTACCCTAGTTTAGCCTTATCTCATTTTAACTAACAATGTTATTTGGAAATAACAAAAGCCTTATTTCCAAATAAAGTCGCATTCTGAGATATTAGGGATTAAGACAATGTTTGAATATGATGAGGCCGTAACAGACGACAGGTGCTTTTAAAGAAAACAAAAAATAAAACAAAAAACACTATACCATAAGAGCATAGCAACTTGGGAGTTCCAGTCGTGGCTCAGCAGAAACAAAACTGACTAGTATCCATGAGGACGCACGTTCGATCCCTGGCCTTACTCAGTGGGTTAAGGATCTGGTGTTGCCATAAGCTATGGTGTAGATGGCAAACAAGACTCTGATCTGGCATTGCTGTGGCTGTGGTGTAGGCCAGTGGCTACAACTCTGCTTCGACCCCTGATCTGGAAACCTCCATATCCTGTGGGTGCAGCCCTAAAAAGACAAAAAATAAAATAAAATAAAATAAAACAAAACAAAACAAAACAAAATAAAATAAATAAGAGTCTAACAACTTGGACTAGGGTGTAAGGACAGGAGAATGGTTAGGGATAATTGGGCTAGAGAAGTGACTTAATGAAGGAAATAGAAAAAGAGAAATTGAAGAAGTTCCCATTGTGGCTCTGCGGGGTTAAGTACCCAACTAGTATCCATGAGGATATGGGTTTGATTCCTGACCTTACTAAGGATCTGGAAGTTGCCCCCAAGCTGTGGCGTAGGTCATGGATGCTGCTTTGATCTGGCATTGCTGTTGCTGTGACGTAGGCAGCAGCTATGGCTCCAATTCGACCCCTAGCCTGGGAACCTCCATGTGCTGCAGATATGGCCCTAAAAAGAGAAAGTATGGAAGGAAGGAAGGAAGGAAGGAAGGAAGAAAGGAAGGAAGGGAGGGAGAAAGGAAGGAATTGAAGACGGATGCAGAAAGAAAGAAATGGCTTATAATAGAAACTCTTGAGTTTTAAGGTGATTTTGTTTAATAATGCCCAACACCACATGAAACTAACTCACTGAAATATTGAATAGGTCTCTAAAAGATTCTTTCTGTCTTCTTCTACTGAAGTTGGGGTGAATACCTGTGAGTGTTTACGGTGTAGACAACACTTATGAATAGAGAAAATGGTTATGAATGACATCAAGAGACTAGAAAGACTAAATTCACTGCAGTAAATTTTAAAATATGGGAAAAAATTTTTTAAAAACAAGGGAAAACTTAAGGATGAGACCCAAATGTATAGAACATCAATATGTGCAGTTAAATTTATAAAAAACTTTCACTGGTATTGCAGAAAAGTGGTTAAGAATGATAAACTTAGAAAACAAGGTGAATATTATAAAATAAAAATTGGCTAATAATTGGAAGATAAATATTCCACAATAAGTAGATATGGTAAGGGAAAGATGGAGTAATTTTCTAAAGATATGATGAAGTGAAAGTTTGGGCAGAGACAGTGAGTGGGAACAGAGAGGAGATGAATTTTAGAAATATCAACATATAGATGCAATTTCTGAAAAAATCTGAAGTATCTTTGCTTCAGATTTTGCCACATATCTACCTTATAAGGCAGTCCCTGTGAGTTAATTGGGAAAATCTTGTAAAAAAGAAATGGCTGGTAAATGCTTAATCACTGGTTTTCTGAAAACATACTAAGAAAAGTGAATACATATACATATGTGTGTGTTTGTAGACATAGGTATTTATATAGATATACAAGCCTAAGTATTATAAATTTAATTGACGTAAAGAATGTACAGCAAAAACCTTCAAAGTAATAAATACTACTTTTTTTTTTGCTTTTTTTAGGGCCTCACCCACGACCTATGGAAGTTCCCAGGCTAGGGGTCAAATTGGAGCTACAGCTGCTGGTCTATGCCACAGCCACAGCCATGCAGGATCTGAGACACATCTGTGACCTACACCACAGCTCACAGCAATGCAGGATCCTTAACCCACTTAGCAAGGCCAGGGATGGAAACCGCATCCTCATGGATAATAGTCAGTATTGTTAACTGCTGATCCATGAACAGAACGCCTTACCTTGCTCTTTATTGTAAGTTTCTTGCAGTCAAGTGATTCTCACAAAATACTTCCATTGATTTTCTTTGACAAATTATTGTATGACCAATCTAGGTTATCAATCAAATGAGTATAATCCCAACAAGAATTTTGGTAGATATGAATGTTGCATTAATAATGAGTAAGATGATATTCAAACAGCATAGACATATGTTGAAATTTCACTCACGTATCAAGGTCCTGAATGATTTCTTTGGAGACTGGATAAGTCTTTAGAAACCAGAAGAATATTTCCTCCATGTTTGTGCTATTCACAAAGTAACAACTACAGACACAAGTCACTCTGTTTTTTCTTTTTTGGTCACAACCATGGCATGTAGAAGTTCCCAGGCCAGGGATTGAATCACAGCCTCAGCTGTGACCTACACCACAGTAGCAGCAATTCCTGTGCCAGTCCAGGAATCAAAACTGAGCTGCCACAAAGACAATGCCAGATTCTTAACCCACTGTACCACAATGGGAACTCCACAAGTCACTTTTAGGTATAGTAGTCATTCTGAACATTTTTTTCATCATTTTCTTAAGTCAAGCAATCAAAAAATAAATTATGGAACTTCCAGGTGGATGAAAACATTTAGGTTCCCAGAGAGGTTGTGGAAGCACCTCACGCCATCTCCTCTCCACAACGCTTTTCCCTAAGCATCTCTTTCACTTGACTGTTTCTGAGTTGTATGCTTTATAATTAACCAGTAATAGTAAATATATACATTTATGCTCCAATTTGTTTTTCCCCACATCCATAACAAATATTTCCAACTGTTGCTGATTTCAAGATACCAACCTGATATCACCGAATGCAAAGTTAGGAAGAGATGCATAAAAGCACCACATTGTACAAATATTTTCATCATTAGATAGACATAACCTCAAAAACATAGATAACAGTAAAATAATTAGAAAGCCATGAGTATTGACTATTTATTGCTTTTCTTGTTACTGCAGTACACCACTGGAGAGTACTCACTCTGAAAACAAAGAGTGTTTAGTCACCTAAATTTGGTTCAAATACAAAAGAGAAAAGAAGATTCTGGCAAAGAAGTAGGGACCACTACTCCAATTAGCACCACAACACAAACTCTGGGTTTTTTAGAACAAAGATATTTCAATAAAAATGTACAAACTGAGAGCTGTTGCCTTAACATCTGAATGGTATTTGGTTATTAAAAGTTTAAATCTGAAAATGCTTTCAGTAATACAAATGTAGAAAGATTTCAGTAATTCTCTAAGAAAATACTCAGAGTGCGGGTGAAAAAGTTAAGAGATCTGTCAGTAAAACCATAAGAAAAGCAATGAGATAGCTATTACTCAGAAGCTAATAGTTTATCAGATTTTTGTAGAATAACTGGTTCTATGTGGCAACTGAGGCTGACATCCAAAAAACTACCCTTGTAAATGTCACTAGTGACCTTGAAATTGCCAAATATACTTCACAATTTTAGTCTTTGATGACATTTCATCAATTTCTACTTGACATCAATGTCTATTTTCTTCTTTTTACACATTACATCTTCTGTCTTCAATGGTACCATTTGTTTGTCTGTTTGTTTTTTCTACTTCTACCTACCTGGCGTGTCTCGCATACTCCTTCTCTGACACGTTTTAATACAAATGTTCCCCAGGGATGCATCTTCAATTTTTTTTTTCCTTTCTCACTTCATATAGCTAAGTGGTTCTCAATGGGAAAAATGAGACCCTCAAGGGACATTCGTCAATATCTGGAGATAACTTTCATGATCATAATTTGGAGTCTGCTACTAATTCCTCATGGATGGATGCCAGGGATGTGTCTTACCATCCTATAATGCGCAAGATAGACAACCACATAGCAAAGAATTATCCAGCCCAAAATGTCCTCTTCCATTTATACATAGGTGACTTCCAAATTTTTGTCTCCAGACCGGAATTGAGCTTCAAACCTCCTCTTATCCACAACACATGTTCAGTTTGAAATTCTATAGGCATCTCACGTCTAACACATATAAAACAAAATTCATCACCTCTCTCCCAAATCAGCTTCTCCCCATGCAGTCTCTAATTTTGCAAAAATAAAGCAAATTTCAGTCTATTAACTGGAGTTCCTGTTGCGGCTCAACAGAAACAAATCTGACTAGCATCCATGAGGATGCAGGTTCAATCCCTGGCCTCCCTCAGTGGGTTTAGGATCTGGCATTGCCGTGAGCTGTAGTGTAGGTAGCAGACACAGCTCAGATCCAGCTTTGCTGTGGTTGTGGTGTAGGCCAGCATCTACAGCTCCGATTCAACTCCTAGCCTGGGAACCTCTGTATGCCATGGGTGTGGCCCTAAAAATACAAATATATATATATATAAAACCTACTCCAGGAGTTCCCGTCGTGGCGCAGTGGTTAATGAATCCGACTAGGAACCATGAGGTTGCAGGTTTGGTCCCTGCCCTTGCTCAGTGGGTTAACGCTTCAGCGTTGCCGGGAGCTGTGGTGTAGGTTGCAGACGCGGCTCGGATCCCGCGTTGCTGTGGCTCTGGCATAGGCCGGTGGCTACAGCTCTGATTCAACCCCTAGCCTGGGAACCTCCATATGCGCGGGAGCGGCCCAAGAAATAGCAACAACAACAACAACAACACCAAAAACAAAAAAAAAACCTACTCCATCTCTTCTATGTTTCATGTCAAATCATGCTCTAAATCCTGTAGTTCTGTCTTTGATGCTTCTCTCATGTCTGTCCCTCAGTGGTAATATATGTCATCATATCAAGAACCTCTTATCTATCTTTTCTCCAGGTTTAGCCCCATTTAAGCCAGACTTCTACACTGCATTCTGCATTCATAGACATGTTTCTAAAAGGATCATCTGAGTATGTTCTTCTCCTTTGAAGAACTTTTATAGTGTTGCAAAACATTCAATTTCCTTAATATGTATTCAAACATTTCATGACTACTAACTTCAGGTTTATCCTCAACTCCATGCTAAATTCCACCTTTCCTGAAAACATCATTTTAAAAGCAGCATTCCCTCTGTGCTTTCATGTATTTTCCCATGATTTCATTTTACCCATTCCTCTCCCCTCTCCCCCAACTACAGGGCTAACATTCATTTATCCATCATCCCATAACTGAAATACCACCTGTTTTCTAATACAACGGCAATTTTTTTTAAATGATTACATCCAATTTAGTGAGAGTATGAGTGAGAAAACTCTACTGATATTCTGCTTATACTCTACTGATAGATTTATAAATTTCAAATTTATAAATACATTTCAACAATGATTTGAAGAACAATTTGACATTTAAAATGTCAATATTCTTACTTTTGGCAATGTTAAACATTCATTTATACATAAGGTTCATTAAATGCACAAAGATGGATTTGAAAAGATGCCCTTTGTAGAATTACTTGTTAGAGCAAAGAAAAAAAAAAAGGAATTGGTTCAAGAGAATAACTTTAAATATGTAAATAAACATCTGGAAATAACTTGTAAAGCTTTATTTATTTATTTATCTTTTTATCTTTTTAGGGCTGTACCTGTGTCATATGGAAGTTTCCAGGCTAAGGGTCAAATCAGAGCTGTAGCTGCCAGTCTACACCACAGCAACCTGGGTCTGAGCCACATCTACAACCTGCACCACAGCTCACAGCAACAGTCAATGCTGGATCCTTTAACCCACTTAGCGAGGCCACGGATTGAACTTTTGTCCTCATGGATACTAGTCAGATTCGTTACCGCTGATCCACAATGGGAACTCCCTTTTGTAGGCATTTTTAAAACGAGGTAGATTAGTGTATATCAACATAAAAATCTACCCTATATTGTCAGAGGAGAAATGAGCAGTATTGTATGATCCTACTATCAGTAAAATAAAAGATTTACTTTCACTTTTTAAAAATAAACTTTTTAGGAAGTTCTCTTGTGGCACAGCAGGTTGAGGATCCAGTATTGTCACTGCATCAGCTTGGGTCACTGGTATGGCATGGGTTCGACCCCTGGGTCCCTGCTATGGCATGGGTTCAACCCCTGACCACATGCCACAGGCGTGGCCAAAAAAAAAAATTTTAAATAAACTTTTAATTTGTCTTTTTGTTTTCATTAAGATTCCACATATAAGGGAAAGTATGCAGTATTTGTATATAGCAAAACACAGGCTCACAGATACAGAAAACAAACTAATGGTCACCACGGGGAGTGAGATGCAATAGGGGAAAGTAAAAACTAGAGGTTATCAGATAAATAAGTCACAGGGATGCTGTGTACAGTACAAGGAATACAGTCAATATTTTACAATAACTTCTTATAGTAATCTACAAAAATATCAAATCACTATGTTGTACACTCAAAGCTAGTAAAATATTGTAAGTACTCTATATTTCAATAAATAGACAATTAAAAATAAAAAAGAAAGATTTTTTTATTTTGGAATAATTTTGTTTTGGTTTTTTTGTTTGTTTGTTTTTGTTTGTTTTTTGTTTGTTTTGTTTGTTTGTTTTTTGTCTTTTTGCCATTTCTTGGGCCGCTCCCGTGGCATATGGAGGTTCCCAGGCTAGGGGTCGAATGAGAGGTGTAGCCACCGGCCTACGCCAGAGCCACAGCAACGCTAAATCCGAGCCGCGTCTGCAGCCTACACCACAGCTCACGGCAATGCCGGATCGTTAACCCACTGAGCAAGGGCAGGGACCTAACACAACCTCATGGTTCCTAGTCGGATTCATTAACCACTGCGCCACGACGGGAACTCCTGGAATAATTTTGGATTTACAAAAGTTACAAAGGTAGTACAAAATATGTCTGGATATCCCTACCCAGTTTCCCCTCTGATTAACATCTCACATCTCCACAATACATTTCTCGGATGCCAAAAAACATTTGATATATTACTCTCAACTAAAATCTAAATGTTATATAGATTTCATCTGTTTTCCACAAATAGTAATTCTGTGCTCCAAGATTCAATCAAGGGAACCCTATTATGTTTAATTTTTTTTCCGTTTCCGACTTTAAAATGCTTCTGTATCATTTGTATTTCTTTTTTCAAAATGCATATACATATTCAGCAGTGTTAATAAAGCTCAAGAGTTGCTCTCTGAAATTCTTTCCAATCTGAGTTGAATGACCTTCTTCAGTTCCCAAGGAATCTTAAACATCCCTTTAGTATCACACACATTGTAATCATTAATTTTCTTTTCTGTCTCCAACACTGGTTTTAATTAGGCAACTCTGAAATAAGAGAGTTCTCAGAATTATTCGTTTATTTCCTTTCGTCACATTATGATAGCCTTGGAGCCAATATGCAAGCACATTAATTAAAAAAAACCCAATAAACTAAATAATAAATATCGAATATTGCAATAACAGAACCATGGGATTAAACTACATAAAATATTCATACCTACATCTTTATACATGGTAATGCAATCACTGAGTGCTGAGAGGAAAGGAACAAACCTCACCAGCAGAGGCTCAGAACCAACTAAAAAAATAAAATAATTGGGTCATAAAATGAATTCAGGATCGCATTTCAATATCACATGTTATCAAAGAAATTGACTATAGGATGTGATCGATAATAGGCATACAGCAGAGCAACAATACTTACCACTTTTCAGTGAGTGACAAACATTAACACAGATCATTGAAAGGTCCTAGTTGAGAATTTTAAAATGTTGTTTCAAAGGAGAATTATCCAGGACCCATTTAACTGATTAGGGATTTTAGAAAAATCTTTCCAGAATAGTGTGCCCCTGATCACTGAAATTTTCTGTACTCCTTTTATAATGAAGTAAAGAAGGTCACAGAGATGAGGAAACTTGTTCAGGTGACATAGCTAGTCAGTGGCAGAGCAATACCTAATGAAACTAGTTTATACCCATCCTCTTTTTTATGAAGGAGAAAACGGAGACTTCACTTAATTTCACCACATGCAAGATTACGGAATAAATCAATATGGGGGAACGTCTAAAGCAAAAAATATATATATATATTTTACATAGATAAGAGTTTTGTTCATTGGGAACACATAGGAACAACCAGATTCTCAAATAAATTTTTTTTAAGGTTTTATAATAGTGTTGAAAGATGCAGAAGTCCAGCCTGTGTGTCAGTTCTGATGAGGTGTAGCTGGCTCGGTGCTTGCTGGTGGTGAATATGAAGTGTTCAGTTCTCTGAGCTATCTCAGAACTCCTCTCCGAGATTCCCTGCCCTGCACAGTTTGGAAGGGAATTATTGTGAGCCTTGTGCTGCATTTTGCACAAGGTCTGGAAGATGCAAGTGAAGCCACAGCATCTGAGCGTTCCTGGGCTCAGAGGTCTGGGCACCTAGCGCGACTGGTCATGATCTTTTCTCATCTGTGCTCACCTGGTTCATGCTGGGCGCCCTCCTCCCACAGCTCCTTCAGCTCCTGCCAGACCTACTGGGTCAGAATCTCCAGCACTTCCCCCAGGTTTCTCGAAGCTCTCTAAGGACAACAGGAGCGTCTTGTGCAGAACACCCCCGCCATGGAAACCAAAAGCCGGGAAGCAGTGAAAGATCAATGTAGGTTGCAGTACATTCTCATGGTTCCATTTCCGATACCATTTAGTCCAAGAGTCCCCCACTCTGCTCCCATTTTTCCTTCCCAACCACCAGCCCTGTCGACTTTAGCCACCAGTGTCACATATAGAATCATCAGTCCCCTGATGATTGGGTCACTAGCCCCCACACTTGTATAAGGTCAAATCCCTTATTATAAACATATCCACTGGAACCCCTTTTTCTGATCATGCTCTAGAGAAATTCTTGGGGTTTACAAAAACAAAGAGGGGAAAGATGCATTTAAAAACAAACATGCTTTACAACTCTTGGGAGCAACTTTCTATCTGCCAAATTGGATGCTGCCCTATTCAAGAAGCACTGAATAAAAAGCTTACCAGATCAGTTTAAACAAACAAACAAAACCAAAAAATAAAACAAAACAGAAAAAGCAAGCAAACTTGATATCCCTACATGAAGTGCAAATGATCAAAATGTGACTATAGCAATAGCAAAGCAGCCGCAATGATGGATTGGTTTCAAAGATTCTAAAACAACTAAAAACAGTCTTAAACCACCCAAGGAGTAAAGAATATTCAAACACCATCAAAAAGGAAGCCTGTGGTCTTCATAGCCTGTGGTCATTTTAATTTTTAAGTGTTTATAATCGTACACAGGATTTTCCTTTTATCTAATTTGAGATGATAAGAATATAACATACTTTTCCTTAGAACACAACTTCAATTTTGTGCAGTACCTTTAATTTTCTTTTAAATACAGCTCAACAAAGAAATACATCATATTAGTCCTTGCCCTTGCGGACAGTAGTGGAATAGCGTGCCCATCTGTTAGTTATCTACTTCTTTTTCAGAATGACAGACCTGAGATTTCTCTGGGTTGGGTGATCTGTTTATAGTGGGTCTTGAAGCTGTCAATATGTTTTACTAAGTGTTTCTGTTAAAAGCAAAAACCACAGTTGAAAATGGATTGCAAGGTCAATGTTATTTTTTGAACTTGAGACACAACCATTACTAGCTATAAAATGGATTACCTTCAAGTATATCAGTTCAACTGACAGAGCCCTGTTATTTGGAGACTTTCTGTGATACGTAAAATAGGAGCGATTGTGACTTTTTAGTCACATGTTGACAGGTAAAACTTACAGCTTAAATAGCTGTTTTCTTTGGTAGGTCAAAATGACAAGTAGTCTTTAAATGTGGAACTATCACTACCAAGTATATCCAAACAGGGTGAGTGGAAGAAAGTTCAGTACTGAAGAAATCAATTACTGAACTCGATTTGGTCAAACTGGAAAAGAGAAAAAAAAAAATATATATATACACACACACACACACACACACACACACTGCTTGATTTTATAGGAAAATATATCAAATGCACTGTTGTTAGCATTCAAAGATAAATTATTGATATAAGCACACATTTGCTTTTCCATTTAAAAGGAGAAATGATAATAATAAAGCATATTTATTTGTCAAGATAAATATTTATTTATTTATTGGTCAAGATATTTATTGAACAAAAGTATCTCTCTCCTTCTGTTAGGAATCATACATATTTGACATTCTATCTATTTAATGGCTATAGTTGTAAACTTGGAGTTGACCCCTCCCACCAAGACAGTTTTCTGAACCTTATAAGTACACTCTCCTCTTTTACCTGAATTACTCTTCCTTAGGCCAAATTTTTTTTCTTTCTTTGTCTTTTTAGGGCCACACTGGCAACATATGGAGCTTCCCAGGTTAGGGGTCAAATTAGAGCTGTAGCCGCTGGCCTACACAACAGCCACAGCAATGCCAGATCCTTAACCCACTGAGTGAGGCTAAGAATGGAACTTGCATCCTCATGGATGTTAGTCAGATTTGTTTCCACTGAGCCACGATGGGAACACCCAGATTTTCTTGACTATTAAAAGAGAGAGAGAAAAAAAAATGAAAAGAAATAGAAAAACAAGTGAATTGAGTGTTAAATTAAAAAGAAGAGCACTAAGGAGAGTTTGTCATGAGCCCCTTAAATTTTCTTTTCTTCCTAGAAAAATGTCACATTACAAGGTTCTGTTTATTCCATCAGAAGTGTATCATGAACTGTGAAGGGTCTGAGATTTTACTCTACTTGCATCATAACAAACTAGTATCTTTTCACATAGGCCAACTAATGACATGAGACTCTTGGGACAGAAAAAAAGGCCTTTACTACTCACAGAGCAGCAAGAAGCATGTGCCTAATGGTTATGTGGGTTCCTTGTGCTCTCCACCTTTCGTGAGGTGAAACAGAGGGGCCCAAGTGGATGCTGTGCTTGCAATGGGTTTGCATCACAGTTGAGAAACCTCATATTTGGAAGATTCCAATATTTTATATCAAGGGCTCTAAGCAAACTTGACCTTTGCTCTGCAGGTAAACTTATTTCCATATTCCAAAGTTGTTTGCTGCACATGTATATCCAAAAAGATAGCCAAAATGAAAGATTGCCAGTTCTTCTGTTCTCAAGATGTGCAGAACTCTCTTCCAAAAAAGGTTATGCCGGAATTAGGTCAATATCTTTGTAATAATAAAGAGCAGGCATCTGACTAATCTTAATCTCAAAAAGCCAGAAATAGGAATTCCCACCATGGCTCAGTGGTTAACAAACCCAGCTAGTATCCATGAGGATGCGGGTTTGATCCTTGGCCCCACTCAGTGGATTAACCATCAGGTGTCCTGGCAGCTGTGGTGTAAGTTGCAGATAGGGCTTGGATCCTGCATTGCTGTGGTTGTGGTGCAGTCTAAAAAGAAAACAAACAAACAAAAAAGCTGGAAATGGTAATTAAGAAAAGTGTTTCTCTTAAGCAGAATAGAATTACTCAAAGTAATTTATTAACTTCCAACTACATATGGCATTGTATTAGAACTATGTAAAGCAAATTACCTGTTAAAAATGGTCCCTCCCTTAACTATTTCATGTTACATCTAACAAGAGTAATGTTCTAGGAGTATGTTTATTCACATTGCTAGGAAAATTAAATTCTGCCTTAAAAACCAAGGTCATTATGCACATTTAAAGTATGAACAAAGAAGTCTAGATAGATAGATAGATAGATAGATAGACAGATAGATAGATAGATAGATAGACAGATAGATAGATAGACAGATAGATAGAATAGAGATAATTTTTTTTTCAAATTGCACACTAATGCAAATCGAGGATTGACTGATACCCTATTTTTTGTGCTCTGTTCTTGGGGTAGGAGGGGGAGGAGGGATATTGAATTAGGAGATATGATTGCTATCAGCAAGGACTCATTTTCTCTATGTCAACAGACAAAATTATGTTTACTCCTTAGGCTGTGTTCATAGACACATATTGCAATGTCTGAACTCACTTATAAGAAGGATAAAAATAAATTTAATTAAAGATACTCTGGAAGTTTTGTTTAAATTATGCAAAAATAAACAACTTGAATTTTCCATGAGATATCTGTGCCTCATAGGAGTTTAATCTTGCTTTTTTTTTTTCATATTGGTTGTTACTTTTTTCAAGTCCTAGGTTCTTGACTTTTTCACATCATTCAGTTTATCTATATGCAAAATAATGGGTAAATTTCCACTAATTATGGAATTTTTATAAACTATAAAGTACATATTTAAATCTCATAAATATAGATAAAAAGATAGAATTCAGTATTAACACTGCCATGAGTTAAGTAGCAACAGTAGAGCCAAGCAGCTGACAGCTTCTGAGGTTACCAGAATCCAAGTTTTCAGAGGGGAGAGCTTTCCACCTAAAGGTGCACATTAAGTAAAAATGAGTGGATAAGCAACGGGGTCTTACTATACAGCACAGGGAACTATGTCCAGTCTCTTGGGCTAGAATATGATGGAAGATAGTATGAAAAGAAAAGGAAAAAAAGAATGTGTATATATGTGTGTGTGTGTGGGCCATATGTGGGTATATATGGGCCACTTTGTCGTACAGCAGAAATTGAAGGAACATTGCAAATCAATTACACTTCAATAAAAAAAATTTAATGGGAATAAGGGAAGGAGCAAGAGTCATGTTCAACTCTAGGGTAAAGGCTGATCAAAAAAGAGGGGAAGAGGAGTCCCCATCGTGGCACAGCAGAAATGAATCTGACTAGGAACCATGAGGTTGCGGGTTCAACCCCCAGCCTTGCTCAATGGGTTAAGGATCCGGCGTTGCTGTGAGCTGTGGTGTAGGTCACAGACGCATCTCAGATCCCGCGTTGCTGTGCCTGTGGCATAGACCGGCAGCTATAGCTCTGATTAAACCCCTAGCCTGGGAACCTCCATATGCTACTGGTGTGGCCCTGGATCTCCACTCTAAGCAAAGTGACCAGGTCATCCATAAAGGGATTCAGGGCATCTCCTTCTAACTTACTTCCGATGCTATGTTCATTCTCACTTGACAGTTCTACCAGTTTCTTTGCCCCTCAAGTTAACATTGAAATTCTCTGTCAATAGAGTAATTACTCAGAATTCAGCCATTGCATACAGTTCTCTGTCTTTTCTCATTTCACTGATTACTCTCCAAAAGTCTGTATATGAACTAAGAAAGTAACTACATCATGGGTTTATTGAACTACAAAGAAGGGAAGGGCGTCAGATTTTCTCTTGTAACTGAATCATCTAAAGTTGAAGAAAAACTTAGGTTTGAATATTTCAAACTGCATAGATTTTTGTAGTTGAAATATTCTGTATTTAAGACATTTAGAAGATATAAAGGTCTTCCCATAAACAAAACTCACGTTTTGTGTGCGTGTGTGTGTGTGTATGAGTGAGAGCAATGGACTAGGGTCACTGAAAGTCAAGTTACGACCTCAATGAAAATCTAACAGTTACTGCAAGGGTCCTAAAACCATAAAAAGATCACTGTCCCTCAGAAACACCTACACATTCTCAAGTATAAAATACATGAAAATCAATTAATACACAGGAAAGAATTTGATCATTAGAAAAGAAGGATAATATGCTTTATTTGGTTGTAAATTTGTGAAGTACACAGGCTGTTATATTTCTGTTAATTCAATGACTCTTTTTTGAAGCTTCCTGCAGCTATAAAAAAAAAAAAAGCCTCCAGCACAGAATATGCAAGTGCCTTGAGTTGGCAGAGCCTAGGCAGCCTGGTGATTGACAGCTGAGAAAATCTTTGTGATTGGCAGGAGACAGCAATGCCCTCCAGGGGGACAGTTTGCATGCCAACACTAAAAATCACGCCAATCTCTCTCTCCCAATTCCTTTTTCAAAATCTTTTATTAGTAAACTCCTCCCTGCTGTTCTACCTGAGCCATTAAACAAGTTATAGGTTTGCTTTCCCAGAAAGGAGAAAATAAGATATTAGTTAAAGTACAGGCTACAACATCAGCACCTCAAAAGCTGAACCACAGTGACATGTCAGAAAGCTAGGTCAAATTCTAAACTGATGAAAGCTCACAAGGTTGTCTCTTATTCCTTATTCCTGACAAGGTGCAAAATAGTCTAAATCTCTTCCATAATTATTCCTCACTTATTTCTCCGATCTTCCCTGATTTAGGGTAGTTTTAAACATGGTTAGTGGTCAAGAGTAGAAAGATCTAAAACACATATAATCTCAGTTCTTTTTCTAAGAATATAATATTTTGAAAGTGAGACATACGTGCCTTCTCTGTTCTTTATTTCTAACATAAAAGTACTGGAAAAATATTTAGGATCTACAGTAGACTCATGTAGATCGCCAGTCATACTGGCCTTCTTTAGCTTTCTCAATTATTCAAAAGTCAGTCTTAGGTTTGCAACAGCTGAATTTTATGAAGTCAAAAATGCCCTTGTCTTATTCACATGGCAAACCCTTTGTAATTTACTTTAGACTAACCTCATGAATAAATGAGTCAAATAGAGTACTAAGCAATAATGCACTAAGCTTTATTAATAAACATGCATTAAGCAAAAATAATTAGAAGTTACTCAGGGATTTCTTCTATTTTATGGAAAACTGATCTTATCCCTCCCCTTCTCCCAGTCAAGGAACAGCTATGTTTCTTCAATATTTATTTCATCTAATTTCTAGATTTCCCTAAATATTTTTTGTAGTTAAAGAGAATGGTCATTTTTTTTTTTTTTAATTCAGTGGCTCACCTGCAGATCTATTCTAATTCTAAACAGACCTGATGGGACAAAATATGGAAGGAATGGAAGAAAAGATTGAACTAAATGAACTAACACTGCTTGTAAAATAATGTGAAGTAGCATTTTCAACTTAAATAAAGTTAGGAATGTCTCTGTTTCTCAATGCTAGGAGCTAGGTCCTATAATTTCTGACAATCAACACTTGACCTTGAGGAATGGGGATGGATGGAGAGGAGGAAAAGCTATAATCCAAAGAATAAAAATTCTGTAATTTATACTGGTGAATAAACAAGGAAGGAGACTTGGAGAGGTCTGAACCACCTACAACACTTGGCAGGCTAAATGCAACCACAGACTGTTAATAACCCTCCTCCCCTTAGTTACTCTTGAATAAATAAATCCTCTTGACTTTGGAAAATTTAAAACAAGAAGTTGGATCCCACAACTTAATCCATGAGTAGTGAGTAGAATTTCCCAAAGGAAGAGTCAAGTTTGAGTTATGGAGATTAGAAAAAGAGAAAACTGCTCTCACAGAGAAGCATGAAGACAAGAACAGCATAAGACAAGAACAGGACAGACATTCCAATACATTCTGAATGTTAAATATGGGTTTTGAGGTACTATTACTCAAATCTTGGTATGTGGTTTAATATGTTTCTCTCCTGCTTTAGATATTTTTTTTGTACCATTTGGTAGAGTCTGATACTTTCTAGAGCTTCTGTAATAGAGCCGTAGAGAATAAAACACAAGCTAATGAAGTCATGCCTAGCTAACTTCACATATCACTCTCAGTTGGCCCTAAGGTCAGGACATGGCCAAGACTGAGAGCTGGTCAAGCAGCTTCGATGAGTGAACACCAGAGAAGTGAGAACAGAGAACAGGGAAATAGTGATGTCTGGGTGCAACTTCGTGACCTACTCAACCAAATCAGCAAAAAGACAACCCCTCTTCTCCAAGGTAATAGGGGGATAGGATCCTTGATTAGAGAGAGAGAAACTGGCTCATGGGTTACATGTGCTTCAAAATCACATGCTTCCCATTTTGAGATTTCTATTGAGCATTAGCAAAAATCAAAGGCTTATCATTTTGATATAATAGATACAGTAATGGCGTTAGACTAAAGGGTACCATGTAAAATGTACTGAAGGTTGAAATGTATACTAAAGCTTGCTGCATTACATCATTTTTGGGAAAGTTTGATGTTAGCTCATTAATTTTATATTATATGATATAATAAGATCTCTTTGTTTCTACACAGTAGCAGTGGAAATTTTTTTTTGTCTTTTGTTGTTGTTGTTATTGTTGTTGTTGTTGTTGTTGCTATTTCTTGGGCCGCTCCCGCGGCATATGGAGGTTCCCAGGCTAGGGGTTGAATCGGAGCTGTAGCCACCGGCCTACGCCAGAGCCACAGCAACGCGGGATCCGAGCCGCGTCTGCAACTTACACCACAGCTCATGGCAACGCCGGATCGTTAACCCACTGAGCAAGGGCAGGGACCGAACCCGCAACCTCATGGTTCCTAGTCAGATTCGTTAACCACTGCGCCACGACGGGAACTCCCAGTGGAAATTTTAATACAATGAACAAAATGACTGATAAGATCACTGAATCAATGAATGAAATCCCACATTTATAAAAGAGATTTATAAGGAAGTAAACGCATTTTTTGTAGAATGACTCAGTAGTATGTTCATTAAGAGTTCAAATCTTTAAAATATGAATACATATGAACATATGCAAATTTTCTAAAACATTTCTGCCTTTAAAAGGGCAAATGTTTCTATAAATAGCAAAATATCAGTTTTGCCAAAGACCGTTCATTTGGCACCTGGAATACTCTGAGATCATTTCTCTACTTTCAGACATCCTTGCTGTCAGGTGATCCCATACACTGCCATTTGCCTGCACTTCTTAAAATACTGCATTTATCCTGTTATTCTTCTACCAACAGATTTTTTGTGTGTGTGGTCTTGCATTGCTTATTAAACTTAGGTCAAATTTCTCTCTCTGGGGTTTATGCTTTCCCATATTTTTCCAGTTTCTCTATTTCTGTGCAGAAAATAATTCCAAAACAAAGTGACGTCAAACAATACTCATTTTATTGTCTCTCATGGTTCTGGGAGGTCAGGAATCCAGAAGGTGATCTGGCACGAAGTCTTATATGAGATTGCAGTAAGAGAGAGGCTGGAGCTGGAACACTGGGACTGGGAGGAGCATCACTTCATCTTTGTACAGTGTCGTAGCTTCTCCATGTGGTCCTTCTGCAGGTGGTACTTTGGGCTTCCATACAGCATGGGGGCTGTCAGATAGCTGACATGGCAACTAAGGGTTCTAATGTAATTGTTCAGGGGAAATTCTGGCCTTTTAGAAATTGGACTTGAAAATAACATAGTGTTACTTTCACCATACACTTGTGGCCAGCCAGTCACTAAGCCTGGTCCAAAATCAAGGGGAGGCAATATAGACCTTGCCGCTTGATGTGAGACATCTCACTGTCCCATTGTGTCTCTATAAAAGTGAGTGTAATGGGAGAGAAGCAGTGAGGTCATCTTGGAAAATTCCATAGGCTTCATATACTTTGATTCGCGCCATAATTTTTCAAACTAAATGATGCTATCATTTGGTTTCTATGTCCTCATTTCTTCCTTACTTCACCAAATATACTCTTGGGTTATTGTTCATAAATCAACCACTCTCTTGTGATGGGTGGATTATATGACCCTGCTGTATTGATACTCTTTGGCCATGTGAGTAATAGCCAAAAAATTAGCAGATGTGATGAAGCAAAAAATTAAATGTGATTGTGTGTTTTTGCCTGGAACTTAAACTATAGTGATCTGCTTTAAAACAAGCTCTTCCCAGTAGTGGATGCCCCTTTAATCTGGTCCCCAGAAGGAACAAATCTGGAGCTGATCTAAATGAATCCATAGCCTCAGCCAAGAGCAGGTTGAATCAGAATTACTCAGTCACTAAGTTTTTGATAGTTTATGTGGCATTATTTTGGTAGTAGTGACTAGCACATATCCCATTGCTTCAGTGAGGCTAGTTTGGTAGTAGTGACTAGCACATATCCCATTGCTTCAGTGAGGCTAGTTTCTCCATTATATCTTCTAACTTTCTACACATAGTCTAATCTGTATGCAGAGCACTGCAGTGTCTCTCTTGGAATCCTAGCCCCAACTCTCCTTCATTCACTTTCATACCCTTTCAATTTTGAAGGCTTCTCATATTTCTCTCCTGCTCTCTCTGGAACTCAGACTAGCATACTAAGTGATAAGAGACCACACGAAGAAAAGGGGAAGTGTTCTAGAACAACTGACAGCAAGTTAACCCCAAATATGTCATGGAACACACCTGATATCAGCACTTGAGGTTGCTGACTATGAATCCATTAGTGAGCCTAGTCTACCATAGACTTATGAGCAATAACCCATGTTTGTTGTTTTAAGTTACTATATTTTGGAGTAATTTGTTACTCAGCAACAGCTAACTGATACATGAACATTTATTAATTCTATTAAAATGTATAATACTATTCATATCAACTTATATGGGCCATGTTGGAATTCATTAAAACAAAATTGATCAACTTTCCACTACATAAAGATGTGAAATGTTTGCATTGATTATAAAAACTGTGCTAAATAAGAGTTCCTATTGTGGTGCAGTAGAAACAAATCCGACTAGGAACCATGAGGTTGCAGGTTTGATCCCTGGCCTCACTCAGTGGGTTAAGGATCTGACATTGCCGAGAGCTGTGGTCTAGGTCACAGATGTGGCTCAGATCTGGTGGTTCTGTGCTGTGGCTGTGGCATAGGCTGGCGGCTATAGCTCTGATTCCACCCTAGCCTGGGAACTTCCATATACTGCAAGTGCAGCCCTAAAAAGAAAAAAAAAAAAAAACCTGTGCAAAATAAAAAGCACACAATACTCGAAATATTCTTTACAAATCATCCAGTATTCCAGTGAGAAACCTGATGCTTACCATGTCTTCTTTGCCCATAAATGTAGCTGATTATACACTGAGGAACTTAAGACTAGGGACCCTATCACATCCTTTTTTTTTTTTTTTTATTGTAGTGCTAAGTTTTATTTCTTACTTATAAAAACAAATGCAGGCCTAACAAAGAAAATACAGATAAGGACTATTCCTTTTGGATTGAAATTTCATGTTTAACATGAAACCTGCTTTGGAAATATTTTTGAAAACATAAACTCTTCCACATATAATATATCATTAAATTTCAAAAATGTATCATTAAATGAAATTAATTCAAATCCGGTAAAAAAAAAATTCTATTCCCAGATACTGATTTTTGTCAAGGATAAAAAGTTAAAATTTAACTTAATTTGGCTTGTATATAATTTTCAATTATGTTAACTATTCTTAGATTAGTTACAGGTAAATGAATTCTTCCAGGACTGTAATTTGTCTTGAGGAGTGATACAGTTTAATTCTGAGTAACTCTGAGTTTTTAGGCTTCGAATATCACAGCCTCTTAAAACTAAACAAAGAAATCTGAATATAGAAAACTTTTAACATCACCTTTACCATTTCCTCTTCCTTCACACACTCCTGTCTTCATCAATACCTTGAAAATATGCTATTTGAAATTTCACCACATTTCTTCATGCTCTTTTCTTTGAGTGGAACTTATTTCTGCATTTATCTGCCTATATAATGCTTACCCATCCTTAAAAACTCAGGTCAAATATACCCTTCTCTGGGAAGCTGTTTCTGACTCAAATTTGATTATATTATAATTTTTGGTATCCCCACTCCACCCTGTAAATATTTTTATTAAAGTCTAACTTTGGGGAAAATAGTAGCATATACTAGTAACGGGAAATCAATTTTTTTTTTTTTAGGTTGGCACCTGGAGCACCTGGAATTTCCACGGCCAAGGTTGGAATCTGAGCCCCATCAAGGACCTACACCACAGCTGCAGCAATGCCATATCCTTTCCATTCCAGGCTAGAGATTGAACCTGTGCCTCCAAAGCAACCCAAGCCGCAGCAGTTACATTCTTAACTCACTGTGCCAAGGCAGGAACTCCAAATCACATTCTTTAGGCTAGCACTCCATCTTGCAGAATAATTCCATGTCTCAGCTGGAGAAGTCTGGAGTGTGAACAACACAGAAATCCAATGAGTCTGTAAGATCGGATGTAAAAGTGTGGATGAGAGATGAACGAAGTAAGACTCCCATTTGTTTCAGTAACAGAATCGTAAGATTCATAGACGTCACTGAATGTGTCTGATTCACACCACACAAAGATAAATTGTGAATACTAAAGGTCTCCCTGCCATCATGGTACTGACAGTTCCTGAAAATTATCAGCTGTCCTTGAACTTTCCAAAGATATAAATAATCAGGCAGTGAATCTACCTCTACAAGCAGTTGTTCTATAGACCTTTAAGTCACAATTTTTGTAAATGAGTCATAACTAAGTTTACAGTACTTCCCGATCTCTGGGAAAGTTCTGATTCACTCATTTTAACCCAGCAAAATTGTGAATAATATCTCTTTTACCCTCAAAAGTGCCTTCATTTAGATGTTAAATTGTATCATCACATTTTTGATGCAAAATAGATCTTTCCATATAAACTTACAGTTTTAAAAATTCAGCATTAGCCAATTATTATTATAGTAATTTTTGTATGACTTTTATTGAATTCAACTTATATACAATAATATTTACTGATTTTAAGTACAGAGTATATTGAATTTTGACAAATGCAATCACACAGGTATACATCACTTTAAGATATAGAACAAGTCCATTACCCTATAAAGGTTTCTCATGCCCCTTTCCAGTATATTCTCTGCTTCTTCCAGGCAGCTACAGTTCTAATGTCTGTCATCATTCTTTAGTTTGTGTATGCTGCAACTTCATATACATGGAAATATATGGCATACCCCCTTTTTCAATTATTTTGCTTCTTTTGCTCAAGGTAATGTTTTGACTCATGTATGCTCTTACGTATATCAGTAGTTAATTCCTTTTTCATTACTGAGTAGTACTCCAGGTATGCATATAACATGATTTGTCCATTCACCTGAGGATGGGTATTTGAGTTGTATTCAGTTTGGACTATTATAGGACAAAGCTGTTATAAATATGCATGTCTTTTGGTGGCCAAAAGTTTTTCTCTCCTCCCCCACCTTGGATAAGTACCTAGTGATGAAATTGCTATGCCATAGAGTAGATATAGGAATAAATTTACTAAAACACTACAAAATTCTTCCAACTGGTTGTACCATTCTTTGTTCCTAACATTACCATAGAAGAGTCCCAATTGCTTCACATCATTTACAACACTTGGTATTTACAATTTATTCAGTTTTAGCCATTACTGCAAGTGGTAGTGAAAATAACTTTTTACTATTAATCATAGCCAAAAATAATTTTCAAAAGTATTTTCCAAAAATACAATGTCATGAATACTAAAAATAAAGATATTTTTAATTAAGCCAATGAACTACAAAATAAAGATTACGTCTTCCAATTTATCTTTTTTTTTTTTTTTTGGTCGTTTTGTTATTTCCTGGGCTGCTCCTGCGGCATATGGAGGTTCCTAGGCTAGGGGTCCAATCGGAGCTGTAGCCACCAGCCTACACCAGAGCAACTCGGGATCCGAGCCGCGTCTGCAACCTACACCACAGCTCACGGCAATGCTGGATCGTTAACCCACTGAGCAAGGGCAGGGACTGAACCTGCAACCTCATGGTTCCTAATCGGATTCATTAACCACTGCGCCAGGACGGGAACTCTGTCTTTATTTTTTAATTTAATTTTTATTTTATATTGGAGTATAATTTACAATTATTGTATTTGTTTGAAGCATGTAGTAAAGTGATTTAGTTATACATTCTTTTAATATTTTATAATATATATTTTAAAGCATTATATCCAATATTTTGAAAAAGAAAAGGAGAGTGGTAGAACACATATCTTTTTGACTGTAATTTCCTTCAGTTAAGAAAATGAAGAGTTCCAGTTGTGGCACAGCAGAAACAAATCCAACTAGTAACCATGAGGTTTTGGGTTCATTCCCTGGCCTCGCTCAGTGAGTTAAGGATCTGTCCTTGCCGTGAGCTGTGGTGTAGGTCACAGACACAGCTCAGGTCCTGTGCTGCTGTGGCTATGGCTGGCAGCTGTAGCTCTGATTCGACGCTTAGCTTGGGAACCTCCACATGCTGTGAGTACGGCCTTTTTAAAAAGCAAAAAAAAAAAAAGAAAAAGAAAATTATTATCATATTCCAATTTAAGAATTGTTTTAATCTGTGCTTCTTACAAGCTCAGTAATTATTTCAGAGATGATTTGGGGATTCTTTCTCATGGTCAAGCTGGAAAATATAGAAATAATATTAAAATCCTATAGTTTGAAATTGTATTACCAGCTCAGAAAAACTATATCCTTCTTAATTCAATTAGCTCACTTTAGAGTAACATTATTCATAAAACTATGTAAAAAAAATAAGGAATGAAAAATATGAAGCCAAAATGTATTATGCAAATTTTGTTATATGGTTATGTGATCACAGAAGATCATACAAAATCCTATTTAAAAATGTGATTAAATAGTTATCATTTTAAAGAATACTTTTTAATAAGGAATAGTTAAAAAGCCTTAATACAATTTTAGACTATGTAAGAATTATCTAAATTCAAAGTAAAATTCAATGTTTGTACTATCCACCCACATAGTTAAGGAAGCAAATGACACAAAGATAATTTACCTGTAATAAGTTCAATATCTTAAGCTGCTCAGTGAAGCAACTCAAATTATAAAATGAAAATCTGTTGCAGCTATGGCTGATTATTATCCAAAGATGAGTATTCATAGTATAACTTTGTGGAAAGACATTTAATGATTAAAACCAATCATCAATCGCCATATTAGCAGAAATCCATTATTCTGTAAGCCTAGGAGATTTGGATAAAATTCTCTTGATGAATCTTAAGGAATGATAACATTTTTTCACTGAGAGCAATTAGAAACACAATTTAATGTTAAATAGAAATATACTTATCAGAGCTTCATGACAATCTGATTGTCTTTTAGAATTTATTTCATACTATTTACATTCACCTTGTTTTGCTATCTAAAATAGATATTATTTACAAATTCCTTGCTAGAAAAAATATAAACACATAACTATATGCAAAATTCTTATTTTAATTTTACCAAAACAAGAGTTAGAATACATGAACTTGGAGTTCCCATCGTGGCTCAGTGGTTAACGAATCTGACTAGGAACCATGAGGTTGCGGGTTCGATCCCTGGCCTTGCTCAGTGGGTTAACGATCCGGCGTTGCCGTGAGCTGTGGTGTAGGTTGCAGACGCGGCTCAGATCACGTGTTGCTGTGGCTCTGGAGTAAGCCGGTGGCTACATCTCTGATTCGACCCCTAGCCTGGGAACCTCCATATACCGTGAGAGCGGCCCAAGAAATAGCAAAAAGACAAAAAAAAAATACATGAACTTGTGGATGGCCACACAAAAGCACATATAGTGATTCACCATGTTTCACTAGGCATTATATAGAAACAAACTTCCTGAAAGCTCAGGTATGGGCAGAAACTAAAAGCATCCAAGCTTAAGAAAAACAGAAAAATAACCATAAGACAGTCTTAAAGTACCTTGATAACAAAAGATACAAAATTAATAAAGCAAAGTAGGCATGCTTTGTACTCTCATGGAAAGCCAACTAAACTCAAAATGTGCTTCCATTGCTGAATGCAGCCAGCCAGCCATGGAAAAAATCAGGTACTCTATGTAATACCCATTCACCTCATGTTCTTTTCTTGGACTCAGCTGAGCCATGATCTGTCTTGGAAGCATCTTTGTGCGCTCTACTTTTTTCTCCATAACTCAGCAAACTCAATCTTTCCATCAAGGTGGCCCCATATTTGGTTTGCTCTAAATCCGATATGTATTGAAGAGTTTGTTTATTCACTAGAAAGTCTGATGATCTACTAGTATTCTTATTAGGAGTATTTTCTCAATAAGATATTTACAAAGATGCCTGTGGTTTTAGTGGCCAACTTTTGACCCTGAATTTTGCATAAGCCTCTTTAATTTTAATCTGATGATTCTACAGAATATAAAGGGTTTTCAAGGAACACACATATTGTATTATAGTAGGTGTATCTACATTTCTGTCCTTGTCCCAGCCCCCCAAGTATTTCATTCACACTTATGCAAACACACACACACACTGGTTATTATCATTCTACCAATGCAATGGGCATGATGAAGACATAAACCCTCTGAATGCCATTAGGTATACTGAGGGAGTTTATTCACAAATTTAATACCATGGTAGGCACTTGTATGCAATCTCTGCATGCTTCCATTCTCAGGAAGAATGTGAAAAACACTCACAAAACTGTTCTAAGTAATTGTATAAAGGAAGTGAGATTTTTTTTTTTTCCCCAACAGGTGCCTTTTGTAGGAAATATCGCAAGAGTTCAGAGGGAGAAAGATCTCTGTGGGTCCAAGCCCAAGGTCAAACCAAATTAAGCTATATCTATAGTAGCTGGAGAAAATAAGAACACATCCCATCTTCCTGAGGATCAGTTTTACTTTGTGGTAATTTAAAACTTTAATCTTATCATTGTGAAATACAGTCATGTGTCAAAGTCAGGTTTCAACTATGTCTGCCTGATTTAGAAGAGCTTTCTGAGGCCAGGAACTTCAGGCTCACCCCATCACTCCACTCATTTTATTTTTTAATTAGAAAAATGTCAAAAAACTAATTGAGAAAGCATTATTCTAAAGGCCATATATGCCCCATCCATATTGCATATTTTGCCTTATCTGCTTTAAATTTACCCTTCAGAGAAACATTAAGGAATTATTGCCTCCTACAGAACCCACTATGATATTCAACCATCCCTCTCTTCAGAGATGACTCATTTTCCTAAAGATATCAAACACACTTCCAGCTCATGGATTTATGTTTTTAACTACTGATAGCTACCCTTAAGCAACATATAGTATTGCTTTCTGTATTTCACAAGTTCCCATGTAAGAGATCATTTTATATAACACTGTGTTCCTAGTCTACTTTCCCCATTCATGGTATGTTTTTAAGAATTATTCAGATGGATGTATGGATCGTAGAACACTCATTTTAACGACTATAAAACATTTCATTGTACGAATATGCCAAAATAATTTTCTCTTTTCCTTTTGGTAGACATTTTTCTCTATTGCAACCATTACTTCTAAAAATTCTTTTTTTATTTACCTCCTTCTGCATATAAGCAAAAGTGATCTTCATTTATTCCTGGAAAGAAAAATGCCAAGTCATGGGTTACACACAATTTCACTTTCAATGGACACTAATGATTATGTATGGTATTGATAGCCACAGTGCTAATTTTGTGCCAAAATTCTCCAAATTTATCTGTTTCTCTGCTCTCCAGCCATTTCTGCCTCATTTAGGATAAGACAGGATCATGTGACTAATTTGGGCCAATGAATAGTGAACAGAAGAAATACTGTTTCATTCTATTTTTAAGCATATGAAGTTATTTTTCATTATGTTTTAATTTTATTTCCCTTGATAGCATGTAAAGAGGTTATGCATTTCTTCATTAGTTTATTGACTGTTACAGTTTATTGGCCATGGGAATTTTAGCTTCAATGAATTCATATCATTGCAATTTTTCTGTTGCATTGGTTACATTTTCTTAATTGTTTGTCATTCATTCTAGATTCTAGGTCCATATCAATTAACATAGCACAAATTACCACTGTCTTCTTCTAGCCTGTGTCTTATTTTTACCTTATTTTATATAATGTATCTTCAGTCATAGATACCAACTTTTAAATTTAATGTACTTTAAAAAATAAGCTTATCTTTTTATGATTTAAATCTTTTGCATATTTGCATACTTAAACTTCCTTACCTCTGTCATAAATGTGTTCTCATGATTTTCCTTGTTCTTTTACTTGGAGTGTTTTGGCAAAAGAAAAAATTATAACGTGATATAGAACATTATCCTTTCAAAAATAATCATAGAGACACATATAAATTTTGTTTTATACAATAGATTAATTTCTTAAAAATTACCCAATATTGGAGAGTTTCTGTCATGGTACAGCGGAAACGGATCCAACTAGGAACCATGAGGTTGAGGATTAGATCCCTGGCCTCACTCAGTGGGTTAAAGATCTAGCGTTGCTGTGAGTTGTGGTGTAGTTTGCAGATGTGGCTTGGACCTGACATTGCTGTGGCTGTGGTGTAGGCCGGCAGCTATAACTCCGATTTGACCCCTAGCCTGGGAACCCCCATATGCCAGTAAAAAAAAAAAATTACCCAATATTGGTAAATCAAAACATATTTTAAATATCTGAAGATACTGCATCATTTATGAAACCAGGTTTAAAATATTTTGAATAATATATAATTGCCTTTCCATTTCTTTTCAAAGAAAAGATTTTAATTTTAGCTTTTATAAAAATCAAAAGAAATGGTTCAAAATAGAATAGAGTGAGCAAAATAATATGTTTTACTGTTATTTGTGAGACAAGAAAGCCCAAAAAGCATTCAATGCAGGTTCTTTTCTGCAATACTAAATGGATGTTAATTATATTAAAAACATCCACAAAATGAGACATCTGTGAACATTAATATCAGCTGATAATTCAGACCAACCCGTCAAAGATAGTAAAAAAATAAGGATTGAATATGTTTTTTTAAAATCATCTTAAAAGTAGCAACCCTTAAGTAAATATTTACCAGGCAAAAACCTAGAGGAAATAAGGAATGAAGACAAGGTCTGAACTCAAAACTTTTTCCCCCCAAGGATGTTTTTCTTTAAATATGGGAGAAAAGGCCTGAGACTTAGTGGGCTTGAGTGATAATACAGAACCAAGGGGAAAATATCAAAGTCCAGGGGCTACCTGAATTTTTAAATACTTGGTTGAAATTCTAATTAACCCCTTTCCTTGAAATGCAGATTTAAAAGATTCCATTTCAGGAGTTCCCGTTGTGCCTCTGTGGTAACAAGCCTGAATAGTTTCCATGAGGACATGGGTTTGATCCCTGGCTTCACTCAGTTGGTTAAAGATCCAGTGTTGCCATGAGCTGTGCTGTAGGCTAGGCAGCTATAGTTCCAATTTGCCCCCCAGCCTGGGAACATCCACATGCTGCAGGTGTGACCCTAAAAAAGATGGGGAAAAAAAAGATTAGATTTCAGAGTAAGTGTTAATTGCAATTAAACTAGCCCTCTCCCAAAACTGCAATCTAACTATCATCAAACTTTCTGTGTAGTTAGGAATTCTTAAACCTGGAACTTGGATGAAAGTGGTATAGGAGGAAAGATGTACTCTCATGGACAAGTACACACTGTTTTGTGCAGGAGTTGGCAAACCCAGTCCTCTGGCCATATTCAGCCCCATCTGCTTCTGTAAATAAGATTTTTGTTTTTGTTTTTTTGGGGCCGCACCTGCAGCATTTGGAGCTTCCCAGGCTAGGGGTCTAATCAGAGCTGTAGCTGCCAGCCTACACCAGAGCCACAAAAATGCCAGATCTGAGACATGTCTATGATCTACACCACAGCTCATGGCAATGCTGGATCCCCAACCCACTGAGCAAGGCCAGGAATGGAACCTGTGTCCTCAAGGTTGCTAGTCAGATTCGTTTCCACTGAGCCATGACAGGAACTCCTGTAACTAAGGTTTTATTCTACTTATACACAACCCTCTCTATTTGTCTTATCTCATCTGTGCTACTTTAGCTCTACAGTGGCTGACTTGAATTCTCTCAGCACAGGCAGTATAGCACACAAAGCCTAAAATATTTACTCTCTAGCTCTTCACAGAAAAAGTTTGCCCAGTGCTTGTCTAGAGTACATCCTTCTGGGTTATCTTATTCTGATTCTTTGGAAGGCATGTTAATCACTCAGGAAATTGTAAATTTCTGGCTCTAGCCTGATCGGGCTGCCATTCCAAAATACCACAGACTGGTTGGCTTGAACCACAGGCCTTTCTCATGTTATGGAGGCTAAGAAACCCAAGATCAAGGTACCAGCATGGCTGGATTCTTCTTGGCTTGCAGACATCCACCTTCTTGAAGTATCTTCACATGGTGAGGGAGAGAGAGAAAGTTCAGCATCTTTTCCTTTTCCTATAAGAATGCTGATCCTATATTCAAGTCCCAACCCTCATGACCCTGCTAAATCTAATTCTCTCCCAAAGGCCCTACCTCCAAATAACATCACATTTGGGGTTAGGGCTTCAATAAAGAAGTGGAGGGTGGGTACAAACTCTCAGTCTATAACATATTTGAAAGTGTGTTTCTACTTTACCTCCTAGATAGTTCCAGTGAAATAGATGACAGGAACTGAACTATACATGAGCCTCTATGCCACTCAGATACATCCCACTGAATACAGACCAACAGTATCCTCATCTCTACCTCCCCTTAGATGAATCCAAAATGCACCTGAATTACCTTACCTGAGAAGATGTTATGCAGAGAGGAAAACAGAATGGAAGCAAGAGCCATCGCAACTGAATTGCAGTTAAAATATTTTATTTCTTAAAGCACCGTTGGGCCTTTAATGAGGTATGCAGTAAAATGTCTTTCACTACCCTCTTGGCTCTGTCATTTTATGACTGCTGGTGTAAATCGTCTTCCCTGCTGAAATGTATTTTTTTTTTTTTGGCCAGGGCAGGGGGAAGTTCTCTGGCCAGGATGAAACCTGAGCCACAGAAGTGACAAGGCTAGATCCCTTAACCGCTAGGCCACCAAGGAACTCCAGAATGTATTTAAATAATAGTCGGTGATTTGAGAAAGAACATTTCAAGTATCATTACATCATTACATCTTTTTTTTTTTTGGCTTTTTGCCTTTTCTAGGGCCACTTGCACGGCATATGGAGGTTCCCAGGCTAGGGGTCTAATTGGACCTGTAGCCACTGGCCTACACCAGAGCCACAGCAACACCAGATCCGAGACACATCTGCCACAGCTCACAGCAATGCCAGATCCTTAACCCAGTGAGCAGGGCCAGGGATTGAACCCACAACTTCATGGTTCCTAGTTGGACTCGTTAACCACTGAGCCACGACGGGAACTCCAAAGTATCATTACATCTTAAAGTGACTATAAGGTGAAGTGGCACAAGGAAATGACCAAGATAAAGATTTATCTGATCTTGCCTTACTCAATTACAAAATTTAAAAGAATATTTTCCAATGAAAAATCTTCATTTTACAACCATGCAAAGTTTAGACCCAGACTCTGTTTCCTGAAAGGAAAAGAAATCCAACCTTCTCAGATAATCAAGGATAAAGCCTATTTTCAATAATGGATGGAAAATCAAAAGTTAAACCCCATATAGGGATGAGGCAAATCGAAATCTCAGATTTAATCTAAAGGCCCTCAAGAATAAAAATTGGTCTGATTCCTTGGGTTTCCCATTGTGGCTCAATTGTTAATGAACCCAACTAGTGCCCATGAGGACACAGGTTCAATCCCTGGCCTCGCTCAGTGGGTTGAAGACACAGCATTGCTGGGAGCTGTGATATAGGCTGCAGACGCAGCTCCCATCCAGTGTTGCTGTTGCTGTGGCTTGGATCCTGCATTGCTGTGGCTGTAGCTTAGGCCCACTGCTTCAGCTCCGATTTGACCCCTAGCCTGGGAACCTCCATATGCTGAGGGTGCAGCCCTAAAAAAAAAAAAAAAAGGGAAAAAAAATGGTCTGATTCCTACATGTAGATCTAAATGTTTCTGTGAATTCTTTGCAGGTACACAGTTCCCATGAGACTGTGTTGGTGGCACCCTATTGTCACAGAAATCATTTTGCCACAGCTAAATTGCAAATCTGTAAAATTATTGCTGCATTATAAGGCTTCTACACCTGGGAATGGATGTAAAATAAGTCTTTCACTTGATCTTTTCTCATCTCTAAAGACAAGTCTTTAGAATGGCTTTTTTTTTTTTTTCCTGCAAAAGCACATCTAAGTGTTTGGTATCTTGAATTGTTCAATTTTCCAGTGATTTAAATGGACAGATGTCCCACTGTTTTGATGCTCACCGTGAGAACTGATATAACTGAATGTGACCATAATCCACTCCTTATGAAAAGATTTTGTGTCTGCTCTTAAATATGTGGAAATGAATGTTTCAGATAAACATGTGTTTAGTAGAAAACCTGCAAGCTCTGGTGAATCTCTGAGAATATTTTCAATTTATTAAATTAAAAAAAACACTTTGTCCCATGTGAATACTGACATCCAAAATTAGTCTTATGTAACTATCTAAAAAATATATGTGCTTTCAAATATGTTATACCATTATACACCATAAATATTAATAAACCTAATCCTATAAAATACTTCCAGGTAAAGTAATCATATTTTACATACTCATCTACTTTAGCTTTTGCCCCAACCTCCAACAACAGCAACAACAACAACAAAAATGTTAAAAATTCCGCAATTTTAAAAACCTTAAAATATAAGTTTTAGAAGCCACAAAAATGATTGGACAGGAAACCACAGGAATAAAATGTTGAAAGTTGGAAAGTACAAGAGGCACATAGCTTAACAGAACTAAGAGAAATTAAACATGAGTTAACAGTATGAAAAGTCAATTTAAAAAATCGTTACTTATACTGCAAAATGTTTAAAAAGCCAAGAAATTTGAGGCACCAGGAATGTATGAAAGTAAGGAAAAATAGGAACCAAAGCTAGAAAGGATGTGTAAAGATATTTTTTAAGTAACAATATGATTCCTAAGAGCTCCTTTCTCTATTCTGGCAAAAGGTTGATAGGTACCAAAACAGAAAACTAAAAGTGTAAAAGTAGTTACTTCTGAGGAGTGAAAAATATGGTTGAATTTTGTGAACCTTTAAATCCCTATGATACTAACTATAAAACTGGTAAAAAGCAAAAAATTTAAATGTAAAAAAATAAATACAAACAGAAGTTTTTATGTTGTCCAATAACTTTATTTTTTGTTTGTATCTTTTTATTTCATTTTATTTATTTTATTTTATTCTGTCTTTTTAGGGATGCACCCACAGCATATGGAGGTTCCCAGGCTAAGGGTAGAATTGGAGCTGTAGCCGCTGGCCTATGCCACAGCCACAACAACCCCAGATCCGAATGGCATCTGTGACCTACACCACAGCTCATGGCAACACCAGATCCTTAACTCACTGAGCAAGGATAGGGATCGAACCTTCATCCTCATGGATATTAGTCAGATTCTTTCCATTGAGTCATGCCAGGAACTCCTTGTTCAATAACTTTAAACACACCGTGTCTAATTTGGAGATCACTGATACAGAGGATGGATTAGATGGGATGAACTAAATAATAAAAATAATGTTAGTGAGACCATCATCTATGTTCAAGAATAGGTGTTAAGACCTCACTGCCACTAGGTCTTGGATGCATTTTACCCTGATATTATCAGAGGTGAAGGAGAATCACAGTAGAGGTAGCGCCAACTCCCACAGAAGTACTCAGGTCAATCAAGAGACAAAGTACATACCCAAGTGAGACTGCATCTCCCCTAACAGAGGTCAAGTGTTATATCAAGTGCATTGCCTTCAATTTGCATCATCACAGATCAACAGGAACTCACCCCTCCTTATGTCTGACCATCCTCGATTCACCACTATTACCTTGCCTTGGATCTACCTGGATGCATCTCAATAACCAGCCACTTCTTTTTGTGTTAGTTGCTCCAAGTTCTCCCACTTTTTGTCTCCGGGGACCTAAGGCCCCCACACAGATTTCTGTCCATCATGTAAAACTCTCTTCTCCCACCTCTCCTCAACTCCTAAAGCCCTTCCACTGTGCCCTCCAGAAGTGGTGTTACTTTAACCACAGCACCCCTTTTATCCTTGATCTCTTCTCTAAATGTTCTCTTTGCACAGTGCAAATCACTGTTTTTATTTTAAAGACTAAGCTTGAGAGAGCAATATAGCTCTCTCAAGTAGGGAATATTTCTTTCTCCCAAGGCTCATGTCCACTTTCAGATCATCTTCTGTCCCTCCACCCTAAAATCTCTCAGCTTTCGTTCTGCCATCATCGGATTATACCACCCATTGTCCCTACTGTAACTGATTTCTACAGACTTCTGGTTCTCTCCTTTGTACCTCAATGATTTTAGCTCCTGGATCCTAGTCTCTATTTCCGGTACCAATATGCAAATGTAAATATAGATTTCCCTTCCAACACTGTTTTTCTTCATTACTTGAGTCTTTCTCTTCCAATGATGTAATGATTTTATCTAACACCCTACCTCAACAACTGACGTTTATGATCTTAGTCTAGATTCCGTCACTGTGAAAAACTCCATAATCTTGAATTAAGCATCCCAGTTCATTTACCACAATATTTTCCTTTCATCCCCTCCTTCCATCTTTCCACTATCATCCATTTTTTGGCTCTGATAGAACCTCCAAATCTTTGTGTCTATCACTCACCTGCTCTCCCTTACTCTGTTAATACCATTATTTACTCACTTCCACCTGCCAAATTTAATTCCATGGTTAATCATTAAAATCATGCCACTGTAGCTACTATTTTCCTTTCCCTCTCCCACTTTGATTTCTCACTTGGTAAAACCCTAGTCCTGCCTAGATACAGCAGTACACCCATTTCCCACTGGAACCCATGCAGCTGTATGCCTAAAGAAAAAAAAATACATACTCTAGTCTTTTCTTAAACCCATGAGCACAAATCTCAGTGAATCCTTAATGGAACGGACAATGACACTGTATACCTCTCACTGATGTATCCTTCCACTCTCCTAGAATAATAGATTTTTTTTCCTCCTCTCTCTCTAAACCCATGTCATTTCCCTTAATCTCACTCTCAGCTGAGAACTCCATTAATCTGCTTAAGCTATATAGCAAGATACCATAGACTTGTGGCTTAAAAAACAGAAATTTATTTCCCACAGCTCTGGAAGCTGAGATGTGTAAGATCAAGGTGCCAGCATGAGAGATTTCACTCTGAGGCCACTTCTCTTGGCTTGAAGGTGACCATCACCTCACTGCGTGCTCATTCACATGATCTCTTTCTTGTTTGTCTGTGTGTGAGGACACAGAGGGAATATGTGTCTCTCATCTTCTTATAAGGACACTTATTCTTTCATAGAAAGACCCACCCTCATGACCTCAATTAATTTTAATTACCTCCTAAAGTCCCCATCTTCTAATACCATTGCACTCTGTAGTTAGGTAGAGTTTCAACATATGAATTTGGAAGAGACACAAGCATTCAATCCATAAACATAATCTTGATTTCAGCTTCAGTAAGGAAACAGAAACACAAATTGCACAACCTCTTCTATCCACCAATCAGCATCTATGTCCCTTACTCCTCCTTCTAGCCCATTGCCAGAGATGAAAAGTCCATGCCTTTATCTAATGTCAAGTCCTACAGTTGTGCACTGAATCTTATATTCTCTTGCATATTCAAGGATATAGTATCAGATCAGCAATTTTGTATTCTCAATTTTATGCAATCTTTTTTGTTTGTTTTTGTCTTTTGAGGGCGGCACCCTCAGCATATGGAAGTTCTCAGGCTAGAGATCGAATTGAAGCTGCAGCTGCCAGCCAACCACAGCTACAGCCACAGCAATGCGGGCTCTGAGCCTCATCTGCCACCTACACCACAGCTCACATAAACCCACTGAGCGAGGCCAGTGTTCGAACCTGCATCCTCATGGCTATTAGTTGGGTTTGTTACCACTGAGCCACAGGGGAACGATGAAATCAATTATTTTTATACCAGTTTATTTCCATCAGCATGCAAACATGTTGCATTTTTTCACATTTTAAGAAAACTTTCTCTTGACCCTCACCCCTGGCATCTACTACATTTCTTCTCATTTTGCAGCAAATCTTTTTGTATGTACCTGTATTTGCTGTCTCCATTCCTCTCTTCCTATTCTCTTATTAACTCCAATCTGGTTTTTGATCATATCATTTCACTGAAATTGTTCTCACAAAGGTCTCCTATGTCCTCCTCATGTCTAAATCCAATAGTCATTTTGTTCTTGCTTAATTAGTGTTTACACAAATTATTAGCACAATTTTGCACAGATAACCATTCCTTTCTCCTGAAAACATTTTCTTTACTTGGCCTCCAGGATACCAACCTCTTCTGGTTTACTTCTGCCATTACTGGTGGCTTGTAAATGGTATCTTTTTGCTTATTTCTCTTCTCCTTAACCACTCTATGTTGGATTTCTCCATGCATCTGTGCTTCATCTTTTTATTTTCTACCTAAAGCCATATGATCTCATGGACTAAAATGCCATGCACTTTCTAACTTCCCATACTTGTAACTCTAGTCCAGGTTTTTCTCCCGAAATCTGGAAAATACATCCAGCTGTTGACTTTTTTTTTTTTTTTTGCTTTTTAGGGCCACACCTGCGGCATATGGAGGATTCCAGGCTAGGTGTTGAATTGGAGCTACAGCTGCCAGTCTACACCACAGCAACAGCAGGATCTAAGCCACCTCTGTGACCTACACCACAGCTCACCGCAACGTTGGATCCTTAACCCACTGAGCAAGGCCAAGGATCCAACCTGCATCCTCATGGATACTACTCGAGTTCATTTCAACTGCACCACAAAGGGAAGTCCCCAAGTAATTTATTTATGTGCATCTATAACACCTCTTACTTACTTGATAGGCTTTTAATTTTTTCTTTTTCCCTTTTACTAGTGTATGTGTTCTATAAGCCAGGGATTTTTGTCTGGATCAACAACATCCTCAAAAGCCTAGAGCAGTGCCTAGTGCATTGTTAGATGAACATTGAAAAATAATTTCTGAAAGGATAAATTAATATTGAAATTATGTAAGTCAATAGAATAAAAAAGCTGCAAAATGCCTATGGATGATTGAAGAAACCTAACTGGAGACTTCAATAAATTAGAGGTTTAGAAAAGTGAAATTATAATACAAGAGAGAGGATAAGAGAACTCCCCTTTTACAGAGCAACTGTGAAGTAAAATGGGCTCAAGTAGGAATATGGATAATATCTGAAATCCCAAAGTCTCACATCTTGTCCAAATAACTGGTTGCCATGCAATGTCAGCCAACTGAGCACTTATACCAAGTAATAATAATAATAATAATAAGCTTAGAAATTGATTCTAAAATCTCCCGAAGTGACATAATTGACTCCCCAGTAGGTAATCATTTCTTAGTGTTTAAGACTTTAAAAATACATATTAAATGGCAAAGTTAACCAACCCCTTAATAGTTATAATTCTGAGTTAAGGAATATTCTTTACATATTTTATGTTTTAAATGTATGTGACTTTTAAGAAAATTTGCCTAGTGCAGTAGCAGATTTTTTTGTAATTTCAACTGAAAATGTCTACATGAGAAATTGTTTTAGTATCATAATTTTGAATTTAAATGCTACTTGACTTACAAAAGAAAAATGGACTTTACAAAATTAGACTCTTCCAAAGCATAAGTTTAATTTATTACATTTCCAAAAATTATTTTGGAACAGAGGAATTTTAATTTTAATTTTGGGTGAGGAAAATGATGCCCCAAAATGATGATCAAATATGTTAAAATTATATATTATTTTTACATATTAAAATATATTGAACTACTTTGTAAAATTGCCTTTAACGTGATCATTAAAATCTATTTATCAGAAGAAAGATTAGACACATAGTTGAGCTTAAAAGCTTGATGATGAATAAGATATTTAGAGCTTCTCATTTGAAATTTAATAAATGGAGTGTTAATTTTAAAAATACAAGTCTATTCTGCAAGTCCATGATTTTCTTTTCTGTGGAAAGGTTAATTTGTGCCTTATATAGATTCTAGATATAAGTAATATCATATGTAACTGGGTCACCATGCTGTACAGTAGAAAAAAAAACTGTATTGGGGAAATACTACTAAAAAATAATAATAATAATTTATTCCCACCAAAAAAATAAAAATAAAGTAGCTCTGAAAGTAATCTTCCTGAGTTCCAAAATATCGTGGCTTTATGAAAATGTACATACTGATATAAATGAGTTCAACAAAAAGTTATTGGAATAATGGCATTTTAAATATATAAGGAAGAGGAGTAGCAAAAATGAGGGACTGGTATTGGGTGAAGAAAGTGAATTCGAGAGAAGACATGGAGTCAACATGATTTGTACCACAGACATTCAGCCCAACAATTTCAGCTATAAGCTGCACTGGACAGTTGCACTGTACATCATCAGCTGTCCATCTGAAGTACTAGCTACATCACTCACTTTGATGCTCAGGAATTTTTTTCAAAGTCATAGGAGTTAACTATAAAACTAAAACAAAATTATAGGTTATGACCACAGTGCTATATGACTAGAAATCAACAACAAGAAAAAAACTGCAAAAAACACAAGCATGTGGAGACTAAACAACACGTTACTAAACACCCAATGGATCACTAAAGAAATAAAAGAGGAAATTAAAAAATACCTAGAAGCAAATGACAACAAAGATATGACACTTCAAAACCTAGGGGATGCAGCAAAAGCTGTTCTAAGGGGAAAGTTTATAGCAATACAAGCCTACCTAAGGAAATAAGAAAAAGGTCAAGTAAACAAGTTAACTTTACATCTAAAGCAGCTAGAGAGAGAAGAACAGACAAGACCTAAAGTTAATAGAAGGAAAGAAATCATAAAGAACAGAGCAGAAATCAATGAAAGAGAAATGAAGAAAACCATAGAAAAGATCAATGAAACAAAAGCTGGCTCTTTGAAAAGATCAACAAAGTTGATAAACCCTTAACCAGACTTATCAAGAAAAAAAGAGTGGAATCTAATCAATAAAATTAGAGGAGTTCTCGTCATGGCTCAGTGGCTAATGAATCCGACTAGGAACCATGAGGTTGCAGGTTTGATCCCTGGCCTTGATCAGGGGGTTAAGGATCCGGCATTGCCATGAGCTGTGGTGTAGGCTGCAGATGTGGCTCAGATCCTGTGTTGCTGTGGCTATGGTGTAGGCTGGCAGCTACAGCTCTGATTCGACCCCTAGCCTGAGAAACCCCCTATGCCATGGGAGTGGCCCAAGAAATGGCAAAAAAAAAAAAAGACAAAAAATAAAAATAAAAAAATAAAATTAGTAATGAAAAAGGAGAAGTAACAATGGACGTCACAGAAATACAAAGGATCATAAGAGACTGCTATATGCAACTATATGCCAATAAAATTGAAAACCTAGAAGAAACGGACAAATTCTTAGAAAAGTACCATCTTCCAAGACTAAACCAAGATTAAATAGAAAAGACGAATGGGCCAATCACAAGAACTGAAATTGAAACTGTGATTAAAAAACTTCCAACAGACAAAAGTCCAGGACCAGATGGCTTCACAGGTGAATTCCATCAAACACTTAGAGAAGAGTTAACACCTCTCCTTCTGAAACTATTTCAAAAAATTGCAGAGGAAGGGACACTCCCAAACTCATTCTATGAGGCCACCATCACACTGACACCAAAACCAGACAAAGATACCACACAAAAAAAGAAAACTACTGGTCAATTTCACTGATGAACACAGATGCAAAAATCCTTGACAAAATACTAGCAAAGAGCATCCAACAATACATGAAAAGGATTGTACATCACGATCAAGTGGGATTTATCCCAGGGATGCAAGTGTTCTTCAATATCCGCAGATCCATCAGTGTGATACACCACATTAACACACTGAAGAATAAAAATCATATGATCCTCTCAATAGACGTGGAAAAAGCCTTTGACAAAATCCAACACCCACTTCTGATAAAAACCCTTCAGAAAGTGGACATAGAGGGAACCTACCTCAACATAATAAAGGCCATATATGACAAACCCAGAGCTAGCTAACATCATTCTCAATGGTGAAAAGCTGAAAGAATTCCCACTGAAATCAGGAGCAAGACAAGGATGTCCACTACTGCCACTAGTATTCAACATAATTTTGAAAGTCCTAGCCACGGCAATCAGAGAAGATAAAGAGATAAAAGGAATCCAAATTTGAAAGGAAGAAGTAAAACTATCACTACTTGCAGATGACATGATCCTATACCTAGAGAATCCTAAAGACTCTACCTAAAGAAAACTGTTAGAGCTCATCCATTAATATGGCAAAGTTGCAGGATACAAAATTAATGTACAGAAATTGATGGCATTTCTATATATGAACAATGAAAGAACAGAAAGAGAAATTAGGGAAGCAATCCGGTTTACCATTGCATTCAAAAGAATAAAATACCTAAGAGTAAACCTACCCAAAGAGACAAAAGACCTACACTCTGAAAACTATAAGCCAATGATGAAAGAAATCAAAGGTGACACAAATAGATGGAAAGACATACCATGCTCTTGGATTGGAAGAGTTAATATTATCAAAATGACTCTACCACCTAAGGCAATCTACAGATTCAATGCAATCCCTATCAAATTACCAAGGACATTTTTCAAAGAACGCAAACAAAATATTTTAAAGTTTGTTTGGAAGCTCAAAAGACCTGGAAGAGCCAAAGACATCTTGAAAAAGAAAAATGGAGCTGGAGGAATCAGGCACCCTGACTTCAGACTATACTACGAAGCAACAATCATCAAAACCGTATTGTACTGGCACAAAGACAGACATATAGATCAGTGGAACAGGATAGAAAGCCCAGAATTAAACCCATGCATCTATAGCCAACTCATCTATGACAAAGGAGGCAAGAATATACAATGGAGAAAGAACAGCTTGTTCAATAAGTGGTGCTGGGAAAACTGGACAGCCACATGGAAAAGAATGAAATTAGAACACTCCCTAACACCATACCCCAAAATAAACTCCAAATAGATTAAAGACCTAGTTATAAGACCAGACACTATAAAACTCTTAGAGGAAAAAATAGGCCAAACACTCTCTGACATAAATGATAGAAATATCCTCTCAGATCTGCCTCTTAGAGTAATGACAGTAAACACAAAAATAAACAAATGTGATCTAATCAAACTTCAAAGTTTCCGCACAGCAAAGAAAACCCTAAACAAGACAACCCACAGAATGGGAGAAAATCTTTGCAAATGAATCAACTGACAAGTTATTAACCTCCAAAATTTATAAACACTTTCTGCAGCTCCATACCAAAAAAACACACAACCCCATAAAAACATGGGCAGAAGATCTAAACAGAGTTCTCCAAAGAAGACATACAGATGGCCAAAAAACACATGAAAAGATGTTCAACATCACTCAATATTAGAGAAATGCAAATCAAAACGACGATGAGGTATCACCTCACACCAGCCAGAATGGCCATCCTCAAAAAGTCTACAAACAGTAAGTGCTGGAGAGGGTATGGAGGAAAAAGAAACCCTAGTACACTGTTGGTGGGATTGTAAATCAGTGCAACCACTGTGGAAAACAGTATGGAGATTCCTCAGAAAACTAAAACTAGAATTACCATTTGATCCATCAATCCCACACCTGGGCATCTACCCAGAGAAAACCACTACTCGAAAAGACCATGTACTCCAATGTTCATTGCGGCACTCTTTACAATAGCCAAGACATGGACACAACCTAAATGTCCATCGACAGAGGAGTGGATCCAGAAGAGGTGGTACATATATACACAATGGAATATTACTCAGCCATTAAAAGGAACAACATACCAGCATTTTCAGCAACATGGATGGACATAGAAATTATCATGCTAAGTGAAGTCAGCCATACAATGAGACACCAACATCAAATGCTTTCACTGACATGTGGAATCTGAAACAAGGACAGACCGAACTTCTTTGCAGGACAGATGCTGACTCACAGACATTGAAAAACTTATGGTCTCCGGAGGAGACAGTTTGGGGGGTGGGGGGATGTGCCTGGGCTGTGGGATGGAAATCCTGTGAAATTGGATTGTTATGATCATTATACACCTATACTATTATTCATTTGAGTAATAAAAAAAATTTTGCCAAAAAAAAAATAAAAAAATAAATAATAAATAAAATGACTCAGGTCCAATAACAGATGTTGGTTAAGGAGTAAATTTTTCCTAATTATCCAAACCTTCCCACTCTGAACCATGACTCTCCTGATTTTCCCAGCCCGCCTTAACGTCTCCCCCACAATTCTACCTTCCCTTCACCCTGTGATGACCCAGCATCATACACAATCTCTTTTAATCTTGATTTCCAGCAAACACCACTCTCCCAAGGCAGTTTTGAAGAACAGACTTGTATTGAAGATTCAGGGAGTAACTCTAGAGTATTATGTAGAAAATTAACAGAAGCTAAAACATAACATTGAGCATATTCCTTTCTAAAAAAACCTCTCAACCATCCCCACAGCAGGGGATTTCTCAATTGTAGAATCTTTATACTTCCCTCTATCTCTTTACACATTTAATTGCCTCACTCATTCCTGTTCTCATCAACTGCAAGAGTCAGTTCAGATTTCTTCTCAATTTATTAAGCAAAGGAACACAGATCCTTGAAGATTTTTGCTAAAATTAATGATAAGTCCCTACTAGTTATCAAAAAAAAAAAAAAGATTATATGGGGGGATTGTTGCTTAAATAAGCTTGAAAAGTGCTTAAAGTTACAAAGATTCCTCTCACAGGATCTTCTAAGCTTCATGTGTTAGTGTGAGTTGTGTGTTGAGTGGGGAGAAGATCGTATAGTAATAATATCCCTTAGTGCACAGTCGAGATATTCTTTCCAAGTTTCTTCATTTCTGCAATATGGTCACTATGTTTAGACCTTCAGAAATTCTAAGGCAATACCTGACACCTAGGGGTGTGGGGGAGTCTGTAATCATTCTTGGACAAATCTAAAAAGAGACCATGAACAAATAATCTGAGTTTCCTGGAGCCCACTTCTGTTTTAGATTTACACGTTCCTTGTGAGAATTGTGATTATTTCCTGGTAAGATAACTACACACATTAAGCATATCTCACCTAATTAAGTACCTGTTATGGTTATAAACTCTGTGTGAATAAACAGTGTTAAAGCCTGAAAAGAATGCATTCTAGGTCCAACCTTGCCTCCTCTGTTTGACAAAGGACCAATAGAAGCCCAGGGGAAAATGATAATCCTAAAAACTCCTAAAACTCAGCTAACTTCATCCAGAACTATCACACACTCTCTAATCACATTGTATAAACAGCTGTAGGACAAATTCTAACAGAGGTTCAAAAGAGATTTAAAAACACAAATTACTAAAAAAATTCCTAGGACATCAATTTTCTATAAAGTTTCCATTTTTCTATGAAGATGCTCCCTTCAATTAATAAAGAGAAGAGGTAGTCAGGCATGAATCTTCTCCAAACTTTTCTTGAGTTGAGAGCCTCATAAACCTAACTTTCTCTACAATTACTGCTGAACCCTGTAGGAAAGACAGTTAACAATTTCTTTTAGAACATGAAGAAACTAAACCTGGATAGAGAAAGTAAATTATGCTTTCCTTGATAATCAGGATAATCCAGATTGATGATACATTAATACTGTGTTCAACTGATTTGGTCAGTTACATGATTGATAGATGGCAGAGAGATTTCAATGAGAAAAATTTTTTTTAAAAAGATGTTGACCAGTTTAAACTTAATGAGATGAAATAGTTAAATAGACTGTTTAAAAATGTAATTCACAAAATCAGTTAAACATTTGTAAAGGCTTGCTTACAATGTACAATCTGGCAATTGCGATACTACACTGCTCACTAAATCCTTATTGAATTTGTTAGCATCCATATTTGACTCAGCAGGATCTTCTATGGGCATCCAAACCAGCATTTACTGATGTTATTAAAAACTGACTGGCTTTCTCCAAATATATTTTTCTCGCTCACAATAATGTCATTGAAATAGTATTCCATTACATGGAAGACACTAGAAAGGCGGAAATATATCTTCTGTTTTAGAGAATAATTTGGAAGAATATAAATTGTCACCTTATATTCAGGTATACATTATAGTTGCAAACCCAAACAAAATGCTTTGGGACACATTCTTTGGAGGGCATGTTGTTTAGGAAAATGGGGCAAAGTGAGCCATGCTACCAAAAGCCTTTAAAGGCAAATGGAAGAAGCAACCATGATATATTAGGCACCTTGATAAAGTTGGCATTTTAAGATTTATTGGGTCATCATATTCAATATGAATTGGAAGAGGAGTTAGAGCCTTAGGGTAGAAAAAGCAATTGAAAGCAAAGTGCATTGATCCAAGATGAATCATATGAAAGTACAGAGTAAGATAGTGAGAGGTAAGGAAAAAGAAGGAGCTAAATTTAATCCAAAGACAGTAAAGGCAGCAATAATTAGGTAACTTATTAGGAATACATAGAGCAAAAGGGCAAAAGGCTAATAAGTGTCTGATTTTTCTAGTCCAAGACATTGACATAGATGCTGTTTTTAATAAGAATGGAGGAAACTTCTATAATAACCTATTAACACCTCGATAAGAGATGGAAATTGATTATAGGGTTCTGTCACCTCCTGAGAAAAATTAATCCATTCATAGTGAAAAATTGAGAGGAAGGGACATAAACAGACTCATTTGTTTCCTGTAAGAATACTTGCATAAAAATTTGAGCTCTAATAGAAATTTTACTTACTCGGGTTTATCCAGGTATAATTTTTATTTAGTAAAGTTAACCTTTTTAATTTTTTTTTCTTTCTATGGCTGAACCTGTGGCTTATGGAAGTTCCTGGGCCAGGGGTCGAGTCAGAGCTGTGGCTTCAGCCTTTACCACAGCCACAGCAGCAGCAGATCTGAGATGCATCTGGGACCTACACTGCATCTTGTGACAATGCAAGATCCTCAACCTACTGAGCCAGGCCAGGGCCTGAACTCGCATCCTCACAGAGACAACATCAGGTCCTTCACTCACTGAGCCACAACAAGAACTTCAGTTCACCTTTTTTAAATATACGGCTTCAAGAGTTTTGAACAATATACTTCCAGTACATTGAAATATCCTTTTGTATTTGGACGGTTCAGGACCACAGATTCAAAATCCTAATTGATACTCCATGTTATTCAAGCCTCTGGGTTAGAATGAAATCTATTTTCTTCCTCTCCTTTTCTCCCTTTCTGCTCCCATCCCTGCCTCCCTCTATTTCTACTTCTTTCTTTTTCTGTCTCTCTGTGTCTCCATTTCTCTCCAAGCTGAATCTATTTATGACAGGCAGTAGTTAGAAAGAACTTGATTTCCAACTTTAATCAATGTCTTCAGAGAAACATTTTATGCAGAACGCAATTGCTAGAAATGGGAGAATTTTGTCTACTTGTTTCTAAAAGATGGTTCTTGAGTAACATTATAGAGGAAATAAACCTATCTCTCAAATGAAGGCTGTTCTTCTAATCACAAGTTTCAATCTATCATCGGAAACAAAACAGTAAAAGGGCAAGTTTTATGAACAGTTTAGTTATTCTTCATCTGCATTGAAAGTTTAGCCATTCCAAAATGGGTGTAGTAGTATTTAATTATGACTTTAATTTGCATTTCCTAATAATTAATGGTGTTGAACATCTTCACATGTTTATATGTCCCTATTCGCCATCTATATATTTTCTCTGGTGAGTGTTTATTCAAATATTTTGCTCAGTTTGTGGCCAATCTTTCCTTTTTTGTGTATTTTTAGGGCCGCACTCACTGCATGCAGAGGTTCTCAGGCTAGGGGTCAAATCAGAGCTGCAGTTGCCAGCCTACACCACAGCCACAGCAACTCGGGATCCAAGCGACATCTGCGACCCACACCACAGCTTGCAACAACACCAGGTCCTTAACTCACTGCGTGAAGCCAGGGATCAAACCTGCATCATCATGGATACTAGTCAGATTGTTAACCCACTGAGCTACAATGGGAACTCCCATCTTGCCATTTTCTTAACAGTGTTTTTCAACAATCAAGAAGTTTAATTTTGAAATATAATTTCCATTTTACAGAATATCTCTTTAATCACTTTATGATCAATATTTTCATCCATCCTTAAGTCCTAGTAACTGATAATCTGATCTCTATATTTATAGAAATATAGAAATCTATATTTATACTTTTTACTAAAATGTCATGTAAATGAAAGAATTCACCAGTGTTTGTGCCTTCATCCCTTAGCATAGCGCTTTTGACCTGCATAATGCTGCTGCAGTTATAAGCAGTTTTTCCTGTTATTATACTAAGTAAGCACACCATAAATTTTAAAACTAGTTAACTGTGATAGGTTGTTTTATATCCAGAACAACATCACTTGAGATTAACTAATTTTCAGTTATCTTTTCTACAACTGATCTTTGGGTTGCAGACTGTATTTTAACTGTCTGTCTCCACTCATGCATTGGGCAATAATTGCATGCTCAAAAAGCCAAAGTTATTTGTTGTATGGATATCAAACTCTGAAAGCCCTAAATGAAGAGCTCTTACCAAGAATCCTTTTCTATATACCTAACTCTCAACAAAATAGATACTTCTGCCCAACCAGAATTTGGCAAGAGTTGTTTGTTTGATCGGTTATATAACCCTCCATTTGCTTTGTCTACATATGTCCCCACTGACACTTACTGCCAAGCTAAGCAGAATTTAGATCAGGAATTTGCAGAGTCAATACTAAAAAGCAGCAAGTGAGCAGCAGGTTCAGTTTCTGGTAAAGACCCAGGTCACAGGGTTTGGCAGGGGCAGCCAGGGGTCAAGGAAATACAGAGCCAAGTGTGACAGATGCCAATTTCCATGGTAAAGAGCTGGAGCCAAGAAGCCATCCAGAGCCCAGGAAGCATCCACAGTGACGCAAGGCAGGCAACAATTTCTAGAGAGATCCGATTCTGCAATATGTTCCAGGAAACCTTTATAGGTTAACATGTTTGAGCTAATTCCCATTCTGTAACATTATAAAGATACTACCTTCATTCTTAAACTCTGAGCTTATTGGGGCTATTTCTTCTGTTTTTTTTTTGTTGTTTTTTTTTTAGTGATTATTATCTCTGTCAATTAGCACAATGATATAAATAATTTTATATCTTCTTTGCTCCTTTCTTCAACCAGATCACTGTAAGCTCTTTAGATCCATGTCATATTTACTTTGCTTGTCTCTCCTGGCCATATTGGTGTGTTACAAGATTAGATACATGATAAAATATGTGTTGACTAAATGTCTTCACTCCTATTTAGATAGGTAATTCTACATAGAACAAGCTGGACTATATTAGAATGAGTAGATAGCTTGAAATTTACTTAAATATGATGAGGCTCAGTTGTCACATCTGAAAAACACAGCTAAATAATACTTTAGCTGCCTGAACATAGAAGATTAAATCAATATGTTACCTGATAGGCATAAACCTGAACAGACTCTTTGGAAGAATAGGAGAGTTCTACATTAGTTTTTGGAGAAATGGGATTCTCAGTGAATCTTTCAATATGTAGCTGTGGGAAATATAGAAAGCATTTACATATAATTGTATCTCCAGAGGCTGCAAAGAAAAAAAAAGTCTTTAGGAAAAACAGGGCCATTAATTCCACTCATTCCACCCATTTCAATGAGATGCCTAACAAATTGTGAAATTGTGTTCCATTACTTTGGACCCACAGATCTTGGACATATTTTACCTTAACTCTACAACTTAGGCTAATATTGTTAAGCCATATCCTGATGTTTAAGAGTTTAGAATGCCCTAGAAAGAAATTGATGGAAGAAGGAATACATATAGAAAAATCAATTAATTGTTAAAGAAACGCATTTTTCATCTACATGAGGACATGTAGACTTAGATGTATTTCTTCATTCCTAAATATTGTTTTTATTTATTTTTTATGTCTCTTTATACCTGCACCTGTGGCATATGGAAGTTCCTGGACTAGAGGTCAAATGGGAGCTGCAGCTGAGGGCTACGCCACAGCCATAGCAACACCAGATCTGAGTCACATCTGTGACCTATGCTGCAGTTTGCAACAGTGCTGGATCCTCAACCACTGAGCCAGGCCAGGAATGCAACCCACATCCTCAAAGAGACAGCACTGGATCCTTAACCCACTGAGCCACAATGGAAACTCCCAAAAATATTTTTTTAATGTTACATTTTAGAAACATGAAAGAAAAGAAATAAATGCATTTTTCAGAGACATATACTATCTATGTACAAAAACATTGAAAATCCTTTGACATTAAATGGACTTCATTCATTACTAAAACCAAGCAGAGGAAAATTACCCTAAAGAATACTATATTTGTCAGTAAAATAACCCAAAACTTAGTATTGAAAGAGGAAGTGACAGGAAGGCCAGGTGGATGATTGCAGAGTAACTTCAAGAGCTCTCACCTCCCAAGACACCCCTGACTATCATTTACACCATGCTTGATTTGGCTTGGAATTGTCACTAAGAAAAGTGGGAATTTAGCCAAAGCAGAATTTTATTCTTGGTTTTATGGAGGGAGAAAAAATAAATAGGTCTTTAGCTAACTTCCAGGAACCATACACAGGCAGGATAAAATGACTCAGCACAGCCCAGAAACTTTAATATTTACAGTAAATCTTTCGCTATACTCTCACCACCAGCAAATAAATTCAGGCCAGAAACAGACACTTCTAATATCTCACCATCAGAAGATGGAAATTTGGTTGGTTTAGAAAGTAGACACCAGGAAGCAAACCAGGGAATTTTAACAACTCTACCACAGCCAGGAAAAGAATGGCTTCTCAAAGCATCAGTGTCAAGTTCCATAATACAGAAAATCCAAACAGACAAAAACAAATCAAAGAAACCCCAAAGTGTTGGTATAGCTAAAAATGTGTCTATAGTGACGGAAACTAATTTTGTAACAGAAAAAAAAAAAGTAGCACTACCTACCTGTTGACACAGCTGCAATACACTCTTGGTGCAGTGCTTTCTGGAGGAAGTCCACACTAGCTGCAATATATGGATCTACACTATCAGTTCTAAAAATTGGCACTATTATTGGATAACTTGACATTGGAGGACACTCACTATCCTGAAAAGAAGCTCGAACAAAGACAGTAAGTTCCCCTTCTCTAATGGAACACGGTTAATCCAGAAAAGCAGAGAGCATATTAGTATTCTCAGTAGAAAGTGAGAACAAAAATCAAGGGCAAGATACTATCACAAATGAATCAAAAAGGAATCAAATAGATTTTAAAAATTAGGTGATGAAACTTTAAAACATTCACTCTAATCAGTGAAATAATGAAGGTAGGTATTTACAGACATTGTAAATATCCCACTACATGCTTTCTGTAGTCAGTGTTCTCCCTCAAAATGTTAGATGGCAGCTGCAATAAAAGTAAAATATAAGTAAATATTTAAAATAAGTATAATAGAGGAAAAATCTGATTTTTAAAACTGCTAAGAAAATAGAAATCTTCTTGCAACCATTTCCAAGAACCTATAAATAAGAAAAGTATAATGACAGAGAGAAAGAGTGTTAAAATGTTGTAGAGAAATACAATGAAGAGGATACTGCTTTATATAAAATGTAACTGCATTTCCTTTAATTGCTTTTTATGATTTGTCCTAAGCACTAAGCTCCATTTAAGCAAGAGCCTTTTCTTTCTTACTCCATGCTCCATTTCCAGGTCCTCACATAGTCCTTAAGACATTTAAAGAGCCCAGTGAATGAATATGCCACAAAGTCACAACAATAAAATTCATAAGATAATGGCACATAACATAGGGATAGATCAACAGACAAGATAAGAACACAGAGCCAAGAGAAAAGATTTATGAAACTACAGAATATAATAGAGATTTTGTTTAAAATCTGTGAGTTAAAAAATAGAATAGCTATTATATTCTGTATAGAAATTAAAGCAACCATTTTTAAAGCTTTACACATCTTGTTATGCTGAAAACTAAAATCTAGATAAACTGAAAACTTAACTGTAAATATATATATGTATATATATATTTTAGCACTTTAAAATGAAAAAGCCCTTTCTGATATTGACATGAAATCCAGAAACCATTAAGAAAAAAGATTGATTCGTTTGAGAACCTAATAATTTAAATGCTCTGAGACCAAAGAGCTCCATATACCAAATGAGAAAATGCCATAAACAAAATTGAAAACAGTGGAAGAAATTGTTTGCAATGTACTTTACAGATGACAGACAACTATACAAAATATCAAAAGCCTATGAACTAATGCAGACTTATATTAACAGTCCTAGGTTTATTTATTTATTTTTGGTCTTTTTTTAGGGCTGCACCCATAGCATATGGAGGTTCCCAGGCTAGGGGTCAAATCGGAGCTATAACTGCTGGCCTACACCACAGCCACAGCAACACCAGATCTGAGCCACATCTGTGACCTACACCACAGCTCCTTAACCTACTGAGCAAGGCCAGGGATCAAACCTGCGTCCTCCTGGATACCAGTCAGATTCATTTCCACTGAGCCATGATGGGAACTCCACATTAACAGTACTAGAAATGAAAACAGTTTCATTTTTAAAAAACAAAAAGGAACATGAACAATTTACAGACTTTCTAATAAGCACTAAAAGACACACAAGAAGCAATTCATAGAACTGGCCAATAAACAAATAATAAGATGCTGAAGATTAAATAATGATGAGATACAAACAATGTAAACTCAAACAATGAGATATTTTCCACACATCAGATTGGCAAAGATCAAAATATTTAACCAACTGAATATGAGAGGACCAATAATTCTCAAATAAGTAAATAAGGTCAACTGGTACTGCATATTTACAATAACTATCATGTCTTCCCTTTAAGCTAACAATTTCATGTCTAGAGATTATATGCAGTTTTTCTCAAACTCATGGAAATAGAATACTCATCACAGCAGCAGGAAGAGGAGAAAGGAGCAGAAAGGAAAAAAGAAGGAAAGAAAAGAAAAAGGAAGAAAGCTTAAGAAGCAAGTGACAGAGCAGCATATGTAGAAAAATGTCCCCAGGTATTTGTGTATATGCTGTGTAAAAATCTGAAAGAGCATATACCAAAATTTTAGTCATGCTCCCATCTGGAAAGCTGACAAGGGAATCAAAAAGACTTGACTAGGAGATCCTGTCATGGCTTAGTGGAAACAAATCCAACTAGGATCCATGTTCAAGACGTGTGTTCAAGCTCTGGCCCCACTCAGTGGATTGAGGATCCGGCATTGCCATGAGCTGCAGTGAAGGTTCCAGACCTCCAGCTCATGAGCTCCAGCTCAGATCTGGCGTTGCTATAGCTGTGGCATAGGCCAACAGGGCAGCTACAGCTCTGATTTTTGACCCCTAGCCTGGGAACTTCCATATGCTGCACTTACGGCCCTAAAAAGCCAAAAAAAAAAAAAAATGGCATTAGTAAATCCCTATATATCAACAATCCCTGTTAAGTATAAATGGACTAAATTAACCAATCGCAAGGAACAGGGTGACTAGATGGATTTAAAAAAAAAAAATCTTGACTAAATATTCCTTTATTTTATGGCAATGCAATAATCCACTATAAAACATATTTAATATACTATTCCTTTGAGTAACAGAAATTGGTGAATGATAATTACCAAATTTATGAATGTTAAGAACAGTGTACAATTTATGAAAATGCAAAGGATAACGACCACTAAATTTCCTTAGGAAACTCTGTGGACAACAATCTTTCCACAAAGAAGCTTTACAATTTGGTATCTATTACACAGGAAATTAAGGGAAATTATTCTATTTCATAATTGCCATTTTTCTATTTTGCAGAAGCACGTTACCTCCCTGCCTCTACTCGAGAGCCCAAAATGTTTTGGGGGAAAAAAGTCAGAATAGGGAGTTAAATCCAGAGGTCAAAATCTAGTAAGACAAATTGGAGCTATACAAGAATGTTATGAGGCAATTTTCATGTAGAGATAGAGTGATTGAAGCACACTGAAACAAGACCTCTCTGATGGTAAAAACACCCTGGGAACCAATTGAATTAGATGTTCAGCCTAGAACATGAAAAGGAAAGCATTATATAACTAATCTGAGACCAGTGGGAGAAAAACGTAACAGTCAAATTGTCCCCCTGCTTCCTCCAGAAGGACGGTCCTGACACCCAGTAAATCATGCCACTTCTCCAGGGACAGTCCTGCCAAATCAAACATCATCATCCTGATGTCAGCAATGGCTAGCTCAGTAATGCATCCCCTCATATTTGCTTTCTTCATTTTCTGCCTGACTCCCCTTTTCTCTTTCTTCTGCTTCTCTGAGACCAGGTTCTTCATGAAAGGTCCTAATTCATACACATTTGGCTAGCACCCTGCTTTCCACAAAAGTGTGTTATCTTTCTAGAGATAAAAAATATACATCTGGATGGGTTTCCCCTGTTTAAGATGAAAAAACTAAATTTTCAAAAATTAAGCTATGGCATTTCTATGTCTTAATTATCAAAATTCAGCTCTGTGTCCTTAGACAAGCCAGTTAATTGCTCTGGAATTTAATCCCCTGATTTATAAAATTCATTTTCTCCTTACTAAACAGTGATCTCACTTAGGCTGTGTCCTGATATTTTAATAAATACCTCTAATACAAAGATAAATATTGCTAGTCAGGAATCTAAGTATTCTAGATAAACAAAGTCATTAGCAGTGATGATGAAATGCATTGACTGCAGTGACAGAGTTATATGAAAGATTATGAGCACAAGAGAAGGATCATCTCATCCAGGTTTAGGACTTTAAAAAGGTTAAAATCTTCCTTGATGAATCAATATCTGTGAAATTCTTAAAGGATATGTAATACTTAGCTGAGAAGTCATGTTAGAAATAGAGTTCTAGGAAGAGAATTGTATACAAAAAAAAAAAAAAAAAAAAAGGCCCTGAAAGAAATCTGTTTAAAAAAATCACAGAGCCAAAGATAAGTAATGCAGAGACAAAAGCAGACAAGGTCGTTTGTACCATTAAGAGCTTATAACATGACAAGGAGGCAAAGAAATAAAAGAATGACATGGTTGCATTAACTGTTCTACATAGGCTTTCCTAGCTCAAATTCTCATTCTATAACTATATATCTCCTAAGAAAATAGAGATTAAAAGTGACATTTGGGGAGTTCCTGTTGTGGCTCAGCAGTAATGAACCCAACTAGTATCCATGAGGACACAAGTTCGATCCCTGGCCCCTCTCAATGGATTAAGGATCCGGCATTGCTGTGAGCTGCAGTGTAGGTTGCAGACAGGATGGATCCGGCTTTGCTGTGGCTGTGTTGTAGGCCAGCAGTCACAGCTCTGATTCAACACCTAGCCTGGAAATTTCATATGCCTCCAATGCAGCCGTTTAAAAAACAAACAAACAAAAAACACACAAAAGTGTAACATTCGGTTGAGGTTATATAGATCCTGTGGTAGTGTGTTAGTGACAGTGTATTAAATGAAAATTATTTGTGATTCAATAATGTAAAGTCAACACCATATGCATGGTTTCATGAAAAACCATATCTGGAATGCTGTTTTTATTGGGGGGCAATATATTTTTAGGAAAAATGTTGTTAATCTGACAATATCCAAAAGAGTCCAAGATTATGAAGGATTTAGAAAACCATTTCTGGGGAATAAAGTACATTCTGTCTTCAAATTTTAAAGAGCTGTCATAGGAAAGAAAAACAGACCTAGGCTGTATAGCCCACAGATTGAATGTATATATGTAATCTGTGAGCAAGTTATAAGGAGCAAAATGCTGGCTTAGTATATGAAAGCAGAAAGAGACAAAGTTTTTCAAGAGGCAATAAATTATCTTTTGACATACAACTTCAAGAAGAGGTTAAAAACAATATCTTCTTTTAAAACTGGTGGTACTCCCAGGACAGGACATGAAGCGATACCTTGCTTGCTCATTATAAAAACAGAACTAACCAAAACAAATTAAAACTTAAGCCTCTCATTATAGAAAACTGAAAAAAAAAATGTGAAAGAGTTGAGCTTAGACACATATTTGCCTCACAAAAAGTGCATATACTATATTTTTCCAAGCATGTACTCTTTCACTATAGTTCTAAAATAAATGCATTCCTATCAATTTCTCTTTTTAAATATTTTGCCTGGAAAATTGCATTCATGCCAACAGATATAATATCTACAAATATTTTGTAATACTAAAAAAGGAGGGGGCGTGGCAGGACAGGAAAGCCCAAATCATCATTCTGCATTGTTATCAATGGGAGACATGACATGACCAAGGATTAAATTTTGTATTACAAATTTCAATCTCCTTTAACAACTACAAGTGAGAAACATCAAGTGGTTTTAGAAATTCTACCTAATCGAGTGTTTGGAGTTCTTTAATTCCTTAATATGCTTACTAACATTTTCTTTGCTCTAAAAAACTTACTTTTAGTGAAGTTCTTTTGCTCTGATTCTATAACAAACCTAATTTTAAAATAAATGTTCTTGTAGTATAAATGACTTACAATATTGTGTTACTTTCAGATCCCTTTTAAGAACCTAAGTTTGAACAATGTAGGAAGAGAGGGAAAACTTACAATTGGGTTTATTATATCCAATGACATGAAATATTATTAACCTATTTGCGTGCCTAATAGTACCAAGGTAAACTTTGCTGATGTTAGTTAGACATACTCAAAAAATATCTCCATCCCTTTTACATTTCTAGAGCATCATCAAATAGGATTTTATGCTCTAAGGAGACAAAGGATTAATAAATATTGAGCACCCACATGGGTTCAAAACACATGATAATCTAGAAACCAAGAAAACACATTTGGGTGTGCTTTATCTACATTTATATAATACATTTGAAAAATTTTTATGATATCCTCATGGAAGAGATGGAGAGACGTGCTATGAATGGTAATATCTTTGGGTAAACATGTAATTGACTTAATGACCCTGTCAAAAGATAATGTTTGATTTAATGCAAAGAGAGATTTCTTTGGGTTCTCCTCAGTCATGGCTGTGCATTTTGATCAATATTTTTGATTTAAATATTGCTGTCATGCTTACTGAATTTCAAGCTGTTGGGAGGTACAAGGAATACCTAATATAGTGAATGGTGAGATGGCCTGAGTTTATCAAATACAACAAACTAAAAGCAGATGTAAATACCTAAGCCTCACTTTTTAATTAACTGTATAGGATAAGAGAAGGTGGAATTTCATTACAAAAAGGGAATATGAAAAAGCCTCAGTGGAGTCAAATCCCAAAAGTCTTGAAAGAAATAGCTGAAGTACCCTTGAATTTTATTTAACTGAATCCAAGCTATTGATTTGATTTTCTGCAAGTTCATTGTGAATCAACAGAGTGATACAGCTGCCTGAAGTGTTAATGTCATCCTGAAATGCATTAATTAAAATATTTGCTCAGAATACAAGTCAGAATAAGTATAGCACTATCGACATTGTTGAGAGAGCTCTGGGAGATGTTTGTTCTACAGGGGTGCCTTATTGAGATATAAGAATGCATCTAGAGAGAAAAATATACAAAGCAGTACATATGTATTAAAAAGATGGTTGGATTGAAAATATTTAACCTGAAAAAGGAAACACTTCAAACGTCATTTTGAGTCCTCGCAGAAGCAGATGTGACGATGCGATTAGATATACAAGAGATTTATTGGAAAGTGACTTTAAAGGTTTGAGGTGAAGAGAGCAAGATTAAATGGGAAAAGTCTTAAGATTTTGATGCAGCCCTGATACTCAGGAAGAAAGGAAGAAAGGGAGGATTGCATAGGAAGATCCTCAGAACACAGTCTATTTCTGAAAAAGTCTTGGCCAGACCTATGGATATTCCCCAAGGCAAACTTGGCTCCTAAAGGGCAGGAACTGTGTTGTTCTAGTATGGTGGCTGTGCATAGCCACTGAGTGGAAAGAGCCTGGAGAAATGATGTCCTCAAGTCAGTGCCCCAGTGGATCCAAAGGTGCAGGGACTAGAGGCTGTCAATCAGGTCTACTCTTCCAGCAGATCTTCTGAAGGCATACCAACATGACTGCTACACTGGGGAAGCATAATAGCTGTCTTCAGTTTTTTAAATGCACAGTGGTGTAGACTTTTTCTGCATGACTTCAAAGCAGCAGCATGGAAGAAAGAGATGGGGATAAACTCAAACTTCATCAAAATATGTAGAAATTCTAATAATTAGGAGCTCAAAAATACAGTGCACAGTGTCACAAGATGATCTTTTCTTTTGTAATAACAGTATATTTTGCATTTCAGTAGGAAATAGTAAGGACTATACTAAAAACCCACTACTTCTTATTAATGTGAACTAATTGTTCCTTTGCATTGGATTAGAATCAGACAATTACAAACTGAACTTAAATCACAACTTTATGAAACCTGATGTTCTGAAAAACAGGTTATGGTTATCTGCCCTTGAATTACTTTTTAAAGCATGCTTCTTTATTTTCCTTTGTTGACAAAAGAGTATTTTTGTCAGGCAAAAGAGTATTTCTAGATTTTAGTCATGTGTACGTTTCTGCTTTCTTTAGGAGATAAGAAAATGAAAAAGCTTTTGCACCCACTATTTTCACAAGCCAGTGAAAGGGTTAAGTAAGCTAAAGTCCTGAATGTAAGAATTGAAAAATCTGGCAACCAGCCCAGAGTCCGTTTCCAAAAAGAAGCAGCTATCCTGGGCTTGTACAAAGGAGGTGGTTGCCCCAGCAACAGTAGCTTAAAAAGAAAATATGGCTGACAGGTACACATACTGATTGCTCCAGAAAGAGGAAAGCAGCTCAGCTACCACTGCACTCAGCATTAAGGAGTTACTGTGCAAATCTCAAGCTTTTAAAGCTGAACCCTCTCATTTCCAATTGTAGATATTTCCCCTGTGATATTTATTTAGGTCATAATCGATATATTTCATACTTCAGCATGTTGTAGTGATAGCTGAAAATGAATATGCTCCCTAACCTAAACACAACCATTGCAAAATATTGTTAAGATACATCGGCTTACTCAAAAGGCCACTTTCAAGAAGGATTTACTCAAAACGAGCCTTGATTATTTTCCAAAGTCTTAGATGAAATTATTTGATTATGTTCCAGTTTCCTTTTTATTCTTCTGCATAACTGTGACTTTCTTATGAAACATCCAAACTGCTCAGAGTCTCTGTTGTTTTTTCACACAATTATTTGTAAATTATGCTGTCATCTTTTACAAAACACTAAACCTTCCTCAGCATCCTGTGTATACTAATCATCTTTTTTAACTGAATATTTCCTGAAAAGTTATTAACCTTATAGATTTGTATAAGAGACTCTAAAAGAGTGATGGTTTTTAATACTGTTTCCTTGATTATAAAGGATGAATGCATTTTCCCTGGAAAGCTTGCAAAGATTGCTTACTAGAATATCGGTTTCTCTAAATGTATTCTTCAGATTGATCTATCTGTAGCTTTTATCATAATTTATGAGTACAGTGCTGAGTTAGCCAATCATATGGCAATCAGAACCTGAGTTAAAAGGGCATAAAGCACTGCTTAGTGAATCAGTTTGTAATAAATATGCTTTCCTTCCCCACTCCCACTCCGAAATAGCCAATTCCCTTTTCAAAAATGTATATGAAACAAATAATAAAGACCTATACTCTTTTAAGACATCAGGTGCTAATCCTCATGTTTCTCTTAGCTTATGAAACAGCCTTAGAAAGGTCCTTACCCACCCAGAAATGGTATGATGCATTCCAGATACATGATGCTAAGGCGCTGCTGTTCCTGAAGATTGGGCCATCGCCTACTGTGAGCACAACCAAAAAGGTTCCATTCGAGCCAACACATTCAATTTTGATTTGAGCTTCTTTGTCAACTTTACAAGTTTTCTCTGTGTTAACACTCCTGATTTTCTTCAGCAAATTAAATACCAGCTTTAAAATTCTAGGTAAACATTTATTGCACACAGCGAATGAAGGACTCCAGTAGACACCACTCAGAAATATTTGAATGCCTTTGGATCATCTCTTCCTTGAATTCAAGTGTGAAATCCTTGGGGGAGTTCCCATTGTGGCCCCGCGGAAACAAATCTGACTAGCATCCATGAGGACTCATGTTCGATCCCTGGCCTTGTTCAGTGAGTTAAGGATCCCAGCATTGCTGTGAGCTGGGGTAGGCCAGCAGCTGCAGCTCCGATTTGCCCCCTAGCCTGGGAACCTCCATATGCCACGGGTACGGCCCTAAAAATACAAAAGACAAAAAAATAAAATAAATAGAGTGTGAAGTCCCTGGGACAAATATAAAAACACAAAGGAAGAGTGTATAGATTGCATCTTAAGAATGTAGGATAGCACAGGTAGAGTAGGGCAGAAATAGACATATCTAGGTGTCCTTGGCATGGGGGCAGGCTAGGGTAACTTCAGAGTTATCAGTGATTAACTCTAATGCAATGTTTCTAAAATCTAACCAGACCTCCTTTAAAGGAAAAAAATATTAACCCACTTATGCACTGTTGACTTGTGTTACTTTGATTGTAAATATAAATGCATATAAATATAAAACTAAGTATAAACATCTTATACTATGGCAGAGGACTTAGCCATAGAAGCAAATTAAATAGGAACCACATTATAAAGCCAATAAAATTAATGTTATTGATATAATGGGGTGAATCATCTTGAAACTTAATCTGTTTGAAATTTGAACATTGTACTGACTGCCACATCAAGGTTTCAAAAGCATTTGGCATGCCTATGATACTGTGTCATCTGCTAACTCAATTCACCCACCACTTTACTCAAACTTGTGGGAAACCTTTGTTTGTATGATGTTTCATGATGTTCACTTGGCCTTCACGTCTAGGAAAGCATGGTGTACTTTCTTAACCACCTTCTATTCTTTTCTGCTAGCTAATGACAGTCAAAGAGGTACCATGGGTGCCAATGTGATCCTAGCATCAAGAACATGAGCAGAAGTTCTAGTGCAGCCATCCATGTGATCCAACACGTGATCATAGGATCCAGTCTTGTTTTTCTCTCTGTGACCCTAAAAATAATAACAGGAAATCAAGAAATGATTGTAGAATATTCACAAAGCTCCAAAGAGGGAAAAAGAAATCTAGTAGATAATTACGTCCAAAGTAAATTATCTTGGTTTTAAATAGTGCTTGGTTTCCAACATAAGTATCCTCAGTATCCAATCTCTTGATGCATTTGTACAGTTGATTGAATAACCAACCAACAGCATTTTCTTCCTCCTTTCTGTTTTTCTTATAAGTGAAAAGCAAAATATTCACTTTCTTCCAGATAAGGTGGCAACGTTTTATTTTGACCAATGAAATAAAAGTAGAACACTGCTTTGAGTTTTCTGGGAAAGTGTTTTCTTCTCCTGATAAAAGTGACAGGTGTGGGAGTTCCTGTTGTAGTTCAGTGGTTAACAAACCCAACTAGTGTACATGAGGATGTGGGTTCAATCCCCGGCCTCTATCAATGGGTTTAGGATTCAGAGTTGCCGAGAGCTGTGGTGAAGCTTGCAGATGAGGCTCAAATCCTGCATTGCTGTGGCTGTGGTGTAGGCTGGCAGCTGTAGCTCTGATTTGACCCCTAGCCTGAAAACTTCCATATGCCATGGGTGTGGCCCTAAAAATCAAAAGCAAAAACAAAAGTGACAGGTATGATATGACAAATTGTTTGCACTCTGTCTTCCCCTTTGTTTTTGCCTTGAGTAAGGACTTTTTTTGCTTTTTTTGATTTCTAAAAATTTATCAAACATCTGATAACCACGAGAGGCCAGGAGATTAAGTGTGGTTGAAAAGAAAGAGAAGAATCCGTGTCCTTGGTGATCTCTAGATGTTTTTCTAAATTTCTTATTAAGTAAATAATATATGTCCATATAGTTTAAGCTACTGTGAAGCAGGAATTCTGTTTCTTGTGGCCAGGATCATTTCTGATTTAGAGATCCTATATCATCTCCCAAATCAACAAAGATTTTATTGATGAAAAATAATCACAAGCATCGAGTTGGAAACTTGATGAAATAGGTCCATCCCAGTTACTCTGTGTGGTATTCCACATTACATTTTATGTTTTATGTTCCAAAATTTTGTATTATATTTCCTGTCCTTTGTTCTAATATTAACTACCATAATCATGTATGATGTTGATACTCAGTTTTAATAGGAAAGATTATACTTTTTTACAGAGATGTTGAAATCGTTCATAATGTTTGATCCTTTCCTTGAGTATGTTTCCACACTCAGCCTATGGTACTGTCTATTCTATCTTAATACACATGCCTTCTTTCATGGCTTAGATGTGACACACTTCCTCCTACTAAGATTTTGCATATGATGTCCCTTTGCCTGGGGTGCCCCTTCCAACCCACACTTTCTACCCCTCCTTTACCTCCAAGTTACCCTTGAGTCTAATCTAATACTTCAGTTCCCCAAATATTAGAGCTGAGGAACTAAAGTATTAGTTTTCTCCTAAGAAAGCTTGCTGGACCCCCACAACCCAAACCAGGTCCTTTCTGTAATTCACAAAAAGCCATTTTCCTTTCCTTCTGAGCACATTTTATTAACCTGAGTTGACACACCTATTACTGCATTTGAGTGTCAGTTTCCCTGACCAGTCACTTTGCCTGAAATCCCATGTGCTTTAAGCTCATTAATGTGTTTCTTTATCTAGCACAGTTTCAGGTAACTAGTAGGTGCCTAATAAATATTTGTAAAATCATCGACTAATTTATGAATTCATTAATAAATGAATTGGAAAGTGAGGATAATTTAATGATATTTCAGAGGCAATAGATACTGAGAGCTGATAACCTCTATTGGTTATAAAAAATCTTGTATTACAATGTGTGTTTTAGGACTACTAAACTTCAGATTAGTTATATGGATATGTGCCTTCCTGTTCATTGGATAATCTAGTGTCAGTGTCTTAGAAATTCAGCAAAGTATGTAAATGAAATTACGATTCTATGTATTAATGTACAAAAAATGATGTTCTATGTAAAGCATTTTTTAATTTTATTTTTATTTTTTAATTTTTTTGCTCTTTAGGGCCTCACCTGTAGCATATGGAAGTTCCCAGGCTAGGGGTCAAATGAGAACTGCAGCTGCCAGTCTACACAACTGCTACAGCAATACCAGATCCGAGCCATGTCTGCAACCTACACCACAGCTCAGGGCAACACCAGATCCTTAACCCACTAACGGAGGCCAGGGATTAAACCTGTGTCCTCATGGATATTAGTTGGGTTCATTACCACTGAGTCACAATGGGAACTCCTTTTGTGAAGCATTTTAAATTTCTATTACAGATTAAATTTCTCTTTTTCTCACTGTCCATTGCTAGAGTTAATCATGTTTATCTTTTTAAAGGTCTTAGACATCATGAAATAGTAGCTAAATAGCCTATCTAAGATAATTTAAATGCCACAGGAAGTTTTAGTTTCATTGAAAATCTGAATCTCAAGAAAAAATAACATTTTCAAAATTTATAGTCACTAAGGCCAAAAAAACAAACAAAAATTCTCACTATGATAAATTCTTTTGTAAATTCTTAAATATGACCTTTCTTCCATTATATATCAGTTTGAAGGTTTTAAATGCAAGTAAAATATATCATTGTCTAACTTCTCCTATTTTACAGATAACTTAGATACCCTTCACATAAATATTGGAATGAAGAGAAGAATTGTGATTACTTGTTCTAATTGCTTATTAATGAAGAAAGAAGAACAAATGGGAGGTAAATCATTAAAGTTGAAGAACCAAAAAGTTAAGATGTAAAGCTTGGGGGAAAAACTTGCAAACTATTTATTTTTAAAATGGTTAGTTTGTATTCTGTTCAATATAAACTATTTTGGGAGTTAGCGCAAATGGGTGTGAATAAAATATTAGGCATGATAAATGAACAGAAGAAAAGAGAACATAGTAATTTTATCTATTATTTATTTATTCATTCATTTACCTTTAAATAAATTTGGCATTGGCTTAGTTTAGTGATGTTAAATAAGACCACTTACAGGAACCATACTGAAAGCTAATAAATGCCATCTTCATTTACAGTTTTAGACTTTATTCTGTTGTCCTGATTTTAAAAACCATTAAATTAGCCATATATATTTTGCTGTAAAAAACAATCTATCATTTCGACAATGGACAGTTATCCCCATATTATTAAACTTAATTTATGTCAATACTAAATTTCAAGTTGTATAAAAAAACTAACTTAACCAACAAAGAAAAAATAATTGATTCACCAAAATAAGTATTCATTAACTCAGATTAAGTCAACAATACATACAGACTTGATAGAAAGTTGAATTGTTAGGACATGTTATCCAATGAGATTGTATAATGATGGAGCTGAGCCTTTGAACATGGGTGCCATGATCTTTATTATTGAAAAAAAAATAGATTTCAAGAGAACTGGGTTTGAAATGAAGAGCATGGAGATTATGAGCTGGATGAGGATAAAAATGAATTTATATTAAGTCCAATCCAGTTGCAGACCAACCATTCCTTGGTATTCTACTGATATTAAAGTTTTTCTACCACTGTTATAGGACATCTGTGGTCAGATAAAAACATGGTGTATTTAATAAAAAAATAAGGAAACAAACAAACAAACAAAAAACAAAGAAAAAATTTTAAAAGGCTCATGTGGCTGGAAGAAAGAGGCAGATGAATTGAAAAGGCATTAGAATAGAAGTATAGTGGACTCCAGATTTTTCAGAACTTTGTAGGCCTAATGTTTACTTTTTTGATGCTAAGAGTAGTGTGATGCTACTGAAAGAACTTAAGGATAGTAAATAAAATTATATTTCTAAAAGATCATCTATGCAATAGTACAGTATAATAACATGACCATATTATTTGACAATTGCACTCTTGGACATTTAATCACAGATAAATTAAAACCTGTACATGAACATTCATAGCTGATTTGCTTGTAATAGCCAGAAACTGAGAATAGAATAGATGGCCCTCAATGAGTGAATAGTTAAGCAGACTGTGGTCCATCCATAGCATGGAATCCCATGGCACACTGTGGAATATCATGGAATACTACTCAGAAAGAAAAAAGAAGTCTCCTGATACATGCAACAACTTGGATGAATCTCCAGGAAATTATGCTAAGTGAAAAAGACAATCTCAAAAGTTTTAATATTGTATTATTCAATTTACATAACTTTCTTGAAATGACAAAATTATAAAAATGAATAACAGACTAAAGATTGCCAGGGTTTAAGAATAGAGAAGGAGTGGGTGATGGGAAAAAAGTAAGTGGTTATAAAAGAACAAAGAGAGAGATCATTGATGATGAAACTGCTATGTCTTGAATGTGATGGGTGGGTACAGGAACTTACAGATATACTTAAATCACATAGAATTAAATATATACATACACACACACTCACACTCACTGATACAAGTAAAACTTTGTAAATCTGAGTAAAATTGATGGGTTGTATCAATGTCATCATCTTGGTTCTGATATTGCACTATATTTTTTCCAAGGTTTGCAAATTACCATTGTAAGAAATTGGATTAACAATATATGAGATCACTCTGTGTTCTTTTTTACAACCACATATGAATTCACAACTATTTAAAAAAATAATATTTGAAAAGACTCTCTGGTTACAGTGACTAGTAAGGGGAAGAAAGGATGCTAAGAGAAGAGTTGAGAGGCTTCATCCTTTGCTCAGTATTCTCCACATCTCATGCTAATGAAAAAGATTCCCTCCAAACACTAGGATTTAGAGGGTACCGATATCATAGACTTGTCACCTTGTGTTTTGTTTCTGTTTACCTTCCTTAGCTCCCCAACGAATGATAGTAAATTTATGAAGACCCAGGACTGTGTCTTATCAAAGTGTGTGATTCCTATGACAGCCAGTACCAGGCCTTAGATATTAGGCATCAGTTATGTATTTTTTAATGAAATACTGGATGCATGTGCACATGCTAGGGGTCCACGACCTTTCATAATAATTTGGTTTTGCTATAATTAGCGGAACAATTAAAATGGCAGGAGAGCTGAAGACACTCGTTCCTGCTGTGAGGTATGACACTGACGTGTTTAGAACACTGTTCAGTTGAATCTGAAGTGGAAGTCCTGCCATCAATCTCCCTCACTTTTACAGAACAGAAACATTAGGTGACCTTCCTAAAGACCCAAGGGCCAAAGGTGGCCAAGAAGCAGACAGTGACTGGGTCGCACCAGAGTCGATTTACTTTGAAGGGCGTCGGGTTAGGAGGAGCTCACCTCGGTCAGGGATTAAAGTTATTTCTAGCTGACTGGAAACAGATCACTCACATGGCATCTTGTGGAACAAGACAGGATGTATTTATTAGCAGATCAGTGATGGGTTCCGCAGTGTCTGAGGGACTTTGTAGAAAGCCCTGATAAAACTCGAGAAGCAAAAGAAATCCCTGTATTCTCCACAGACTTGAATGACTGTCATTCTCCCTCATGAAAACTCATTTTGAGAGAAAATACATAATAACAGTAAATTTTCATATTTTCTTCAATTTCATATGAACTTTTTTCATATTTTTCTTTTCATGGTTTTCTTGTTTTCACATAAATATAAAGGATGTTTGAGAGATGCAACATTACAAATGCTGTGAGCAACTGAGAAAACCATGATATAATTATTAAGAAAACATTAAAAGACAGTATCAAAATATAGTGGGGTATTCCGTAGACCGGTGACTTTCAACCAGGCTTCATATTATAATCCCTGAAGGGGTTTTTAAAAATATCAGTGTTCAAATGCAAACCCTCAAAAGAATCAGAATATTTGGGATGGGGCCTTGGGCTTGATTCTGTATCATTTAATAATATTATTGTTGTAATTATTAAAGCACCTCAGGGTTTTCCAATGTGCAGACAAGTTTGGGAACCACTGACATGAAAAAGAGGCAAAATTACACATTAAAAAATCCCACATCCTATACAGAAAAACATTTTCCTTCATTTATCTTACTCTCTCTAAATAATAAGATTCCTGATCAAATTTCATTAGTAGTTATCATATGTTCTTGCCTAGAATTTCAGTTCAAGAGAAAGAAGAATAAATATCAGTCCACAATTGTTATTTGGCACAAGACAAAATTATGACAAATGTAAATATTCCAATGAAGGTGTATCATCAGATTCATGAAAAGAAAAAGAAACCCATCATAAGTGACTAGATATGAAAAAATAAAAATCATTTTTTAAAAAAGAAAAAGAAACCCAGATTTTTTTTTTGCTCATAGTCCTAGAAGCCAAATTGAATAAATCCCTTCAAATGGACCTGATTCCAAGGTGATGGCATAGTCATAAACTATGGTTCATCTTGACCCTCTTATTTTGAAAAAAAAAAAATGCTTCTATCTCATATTGTTTAGGGAAGTACTGGGTGTGCTTTTTGGAAAATGTAAGTAGTGATTTTTACATAATATCTTCAGATAATATTACAAAAATCATTCCATCAAATAGTACCTCAATATCATTGTCTCCAAATGTGAAAAGAGACTCAACTTTTGAAACAAAGTAACGCATCAGCATCATTGCATGGTGAACCCATGACCAAACCTTTCCAGATAAGGGGAAAATGACAGCATTGAATCCTTATTCATCAGATGCATTTTAAGTAACACCAAATGTCTAGGATGTGAAATGGATTTATGCCCTGAGGAATAGACATTTATTCTTTCTATGTTGTTTGGGAAAGATTTGAAGTATAAGAGAATGAAGTTAACCTGAGTAAATTTGGTGGAAATAAATTAAGAAAAAAGCTTAGGAATTTTTATACCTTTGATATGTCTGCATTCCTCCTTGGAAGCATGATTCATACTGAAAAATTAATTCATTCAGTATCTTTTGAATCCTGAATAAGTCCTTTCAGAATATACAGAATACAGAGATTATTTCCAAAGACTTTGTGACCTTAAACTGCTCTTACTTTAGTGAAGAAATGAGAGAGTAATCATAGAGGTATCTGTATAATTCAACCTTGTATAAAGAAGAAAGACTAAAGGTTTCCAGTTGTCACATCCAATGGAATGAGGTAAGGACCATGAAACTCAAGAGCCTTAGAACTGACCCAATCATTCCTTGTGATGTCATTTGCCCTTGAATGATCCCAGTCAATGTTACACAGTTTATTTTATGTCAGAGAAGTCGCTATACCAGGTGCCTAAGATGGAACTGAAACCTGGCCTGTATTGTGTGAGTTCTTTCAATAAAATGTTGGTCAGTGTGATTCAGAAAGTCCCATGTACAAGTTAACCTCTAGAAACTGTAAATTAAGCCATAAAATCTCATCCCATGCCTGACAAGAAGTCTGCCTTTGAATTGATTTTAACTGCTATCACAATCATTTGAAAAGGACCTTCTGCCTGGTTGCCCAAGAATAGAAATCTATTTTCTATTTAGTCTAGCAAAATATGGATTATTTACATATTGAAGATAAAAAGCCATAGAAAGATCTACATAGTTGGCATATTTGAGAAAGAAGAGTAGATTTTTGGAAAAGAAGGCTTAGGGCAGGAACAAAAGAGGAAATAAAATAAAATGTTAAGAAAAGTCGTATCCTCTAGGAGATGCTAGCAAAGCATTCTAGCAGTAGATACACCACTTAAGGAGGTCCATCCAGCAGCTGTCAAAGAATGACTCTTCTTTAGAGTTCTCTCCTTAGCCCCCTTTTAGTTTTCTTTTTGAAATGTTCCTGAGAAATCTATTTCCAATTCAGTCTCATCTAATGACTGCTCTTAGAACCTAAGAAGTAAAACCCAAATATTTTTTAAATACTGAGAAAATCCCCTTTAGAGGGTGGAGAGAGTTGTGAAGTAGCCATTATTATAACCCCAGATCCTTGGAGAACTGCAGCACAAGATCCTCAGATGAGGATCAAGACCTGGGAAGCCAGGCAACCAGTGTTTAAGACTCCAATAGCTTATCAAATTAGCAAACACTTTTTAAAAAATGTATTAAATCTGCTGTTGGCAACAGTAAAAGAGAAAAAGTAATGACTCCCTAAAATATTGGTAGGAGCTTGGCAACATCTAGCGAAATGTTAATGTTCATATCTTTGACCAAAAATTCCATTTCTGAGACTGCATTCTAAGGAAGTAGTCAGGACATGTGTAAAGACACTTGTAGAAATGTACCCATGCTGATGTTACATATGATATTTAAAATTGGAAATACCTTGATGCCCATTAAGAGGAAATTAATTGTGTAAATTACAGGAGGGGCAACATAATTCCAGGTGACCATTAAAATGCCTGGGGGAAACCTTGGACTCTTGTATACATTTGAAGATGTAAATAACATTATTAAAGTTAAAATACCAATAAGGAAGAATATAAATAGTGATCTTTTTACTTTAAAAATGTGTATACACAGAGAAAACTACTGAGAGTATCAAATTAAATGTTTGACAATACACAGTAATTAATTAGCAACAATTATCACTGGGCAGGGCATTTCATCTTGGCATACTTAATGTCCTTTAACACACATTTCTATGTTTTCATTTCTTGTTTCCTATTTCTATATTTTCTGAAACTTTGCATTCATGGTATAATATTTTATCATTAAAAATAAAAAAAATGATTCAATTCCTATTTTTATTTTAACCTTTCAGTTAACTGCCTTTAGAGGTCTGTGGTTTTCAGAGGTCAGGAACAAGAGAGAGGTTAGGAATTCCAAATGCTATGTCATTTAAGAACAAGCAGTCAGATGGTAGGGTCATAAATGTCATAGGAAAGCAAAGGCTGCCAGCCTTGATCAGGGGTCTCATACATTCTGGGGGTGGGGGGGGGAGTAAATATTTAAGTACTTTCCAAGAGAAGGTACTCAGTAGCAGTTTTAGTAATCATCTGGATCTACATGAATTATGCCTCATATGACTTGGCCTCTGCAGTTTTTAATACCTATAATCATACCCTCCTTCTTAGAATTATTTTCTTTCTCAACTTTCTTTTTTAAATTTTTTAAATTGAAGTATAGTTGATTTACAATGTTTCTTCAATTTCTATTGTGCAAAGGGACCCAATCGCACATAGTTCCTTGTGCCGTCCTTAACTCTCAATACCTTACTCTCCCTGCACAGTTAAAAGTAAACTCCAATCTCTGTGAATTTCTTTTTAAACTCTGTATTGCTTCCTCTTTTGTTCTCATTCCCTGAAAATAATTCTTCTTTATAGTTCTCCCCTTAACACCCTTTTAGTTTTCTTTTTGCACTGTTCCTGAGAAATCTATTTCACATTCATTCTCTTTTACTCCTTATTAGTTTTGGCCACCAATTTTTGTACCCAAACCTAGATCTTTTTCCTGAGCTCCTGTCTCACATACATATCTGCTCCTTGGAAATTTCCAATTAAATAGCCCAAACAGGAGTTCCAGTCATGGCTCAGCAGTAATGAACCCAAGTATCCATGAGGATGTGGGTTTGATCCCTGGCCTCACTCGGAGGGTTAAGGATCTGTCATTGCCATGAGCTGCAGCTCAGATTCTGCATTGCTGTGGCTGTGGTGTAGGCTGGCAACTGCAGTTCCTCTTGGACTCCTAGCCTGGGAACTTCCATGTGCCGCAAGTGTGGCCCTGAAAATAAAAATAATGATAAATAGCCAAAGTAAGTATATTATCCCCTACATGCACACACACACAGACATACACATGCTGTCTTCACCACATATATTTCTGTATTTTCTTTTAGATAAATGACACTGTCATCAATTTCATTAATTTCTCAAATAACAGAGACTTCAGAGTCAACCTCACCTTATTTTTCCTCACTACTCCACAAACTCCTATGAATTCTGCCTCCTAAACATCTCACAAATTTGTTTTCCGCTTTCTAGCTGCACTGCCACTACCTTGCTTTAGATTCTCTTTATATTATTTTAGTTATTCTAATAACTTTTTAATCTAAATTTTATTGGAGTATAGTTTATGTTGTATTAGTTTCAGGGCTACATAAAAGTTAATTAATTATAAATATACACATATCCATTCTTTTTTCATAAATAGGTATTATAGAACATTAAGTAGACCTCCCTCTGCTATACAATAGGTCCTTGTTAGTTAACTATTTTATATACAGCAGTGTATATGTGTTAATCTCATTTTCACAATTTATCCCTCTCCCCCACCATTTCCTCTTTGGTAACCATAAGTTTGATTTTGAAATCTGTGTGTTTGTTTCTGTTTTATAAATAAGTTCTTTTGTATCATTTTTATTAGATTCTACATTTACGTAATATGGTATTTGTCTTTCTCCACCTACTTCACTTAGTATACTTTCTAGGTCCATTTGTGTTGTTGTAAATGGCATTATTTCATTCTTTTTATGGCTGAGTAATATTCCATTTCATATACATACCACATCTTCATCTACTTCACTGTCAGTGGACATTTAGGTTGATTCCATGTCTCGGCTTTTGTAAATAGTGCTGCAGTGAACATTGAGGTGCATGTAACCTCTTGAATTATGGTTTTCTCCAGATATACACCTAGGAGTGATATATCTGACTCATATGGGAGTTTTATATTTAGTTTTCTAAGGAACCTCCACACTGTTTTCCATTGTTGTTGCACCAATTTACATTCCCACCATCCCTGTAAGAGGGTTCCCTTTTCTCAACACCTTCTTCAGCATTCACGGTTTGTAGACTTTTTGATGATGGTCTTTCTGACCAGTGTAAGGTGATATCTCAATGTCGTTTTGATTTGTATTTTTCTAAGAATTCATGATGTTGAACGTCTTTTCACATGCTTTCTGGCAATCTGCCTGTCTTCTTTGGAGAAATGTCTATTTAGATCTTCTGTTCTACTAACTCTTAAATGGTCTCCAAGTCTTACACCAAGTTAAGCTTTCTCCTGATATACATACCTACTCATGTTATTCCAATGTTTAAATTCTTCATGGCACTATAACTAACTTCAAATTTGTCATGATTTTTGTATTATCTCTTCAGTCTCAACTATCCACACAAATACTGTGCCCTTAATATCCTTTAAAGTACTATTCTTTCTCATGCTTCCATAGATTTTCTTATGCCCTTTTGTTTCAAGATTCAAGTTGTCAAGGACCCATTCCAGAGCCCCTGGAAAATTAACTAGGAGTATCCTATAAAGGAGACAATTCAGTGTCAAGAGAGTTATGGTCTTGGCAGAGAACCAGAATCAGTTTCACAAATAATCAAGATGGGCGAAGTTAAGAAAGTTCCTGGCAAAACAATATTGCCCACAAGGAAAAAGAAAGAGAAGAGCATAAATAAGAGAGGTTAATTTGAGGTTGGGATAGTTTGAAAAAGGAGAAATAAAGTTAAGAAAAGAGATTTGAGCTAGTAATTCAGACTTGAGGCGGTAAATTGACAGTCAGGGCTGGCAAGCCACTTTTATTTAAAACTGGGTCCTTTCGGGCTAATGAGGAAAAGACAAGGTTAACTGCAGAGCACAAGCTGGGGTGGATGAAAAACTTGTAATCATTCCCTCAGTGGTCAATTCCACCAGTCCCTTTGGCAATGGCTGATTGAGTTCTATGTACAGACACGTGGCTCAAGCTAGACCCAAATTCTCTTCCATAGGAATTTATGAAGAGAACAGGGACAAACAGAGACAAATGGCAGTTTGAGTTGTTATTTCATAGCAATGGCTTGTTGAGTTGCTGCTTTTGACCTCCCCAGATCAGCCATGATTTCCTTCCTTCTGGAGGTTTTGTTTGGACTTCCCAGAATCTGTCACTAAATTTCCTTTTTGACTTGAGTACACTAACAGTTTTCCAAGTTATTTGGGAACAAAACAAATTGGAGAACAATATGTTCAATCTGATTCTTTTGTACGAGAAAAAAAGAATGGTGCTTAAAATTTAGATTTAAAACAACATCAAAATAAATCTAGACCCAGGAATGTGTTGATTTCCAGTGTGGATGCAAGGTGCCTGCTGACTTTTGTGACTAGAGCTAGCTGCTGGTATGGCCTCTCGCTGGCATCATGCAGCTTGATTGTACATCTTACAAAAATACTCAGCAGAGATGGGCAAGCATGAGTAAGGCATGGCGTTTGATGAAGGTCAGTGTGTATCTTATGTTAATCTGTTTTACAAGCCCTCCCTTCAAGAGGATCCACTGGAGAGTTCTTACTGTGGCAAAGTGAGTTAAGTATCTGACTGCAGCAGCCCAGGTCACTGCAGGGGTGAAGGTTCAAACCTCCTCTCAACCAGGTTCATTGGGTTAAAGGATCCAGCATTGCCCCAGCTACAGTATAGGTTGCAGCTGTGGCTTGGATTCAATCCCTTGCCCAGGAACTTCCATATGCTGGGGGTGCAGCCATTTAAAAAAAAAAAAAAAAAAAGAGGATCCATCTAGAAGAAATGTTCCTTACACACATCACCACTTGGCATTGATGGCTAAATCAAGTCTAAATCTTTTCTTTACAGCAGGTAGGTGATTAAAAGGCAATGTAGGAAGAATTAAGCAGGGTTATCTCAGTGAGAGAAGTAGCCATACCATCATAACAAAGTAAATCCTTCCAAAAGAATCAGTATTTACACTAAGAACTTAGGCAATACAGACAGAGGGGAAAATCAGAATTGAGATAAACCAAAATTATAGCTGCAAATATCCACTCTGTGATGCATCCAAAGACTGGGGTGAAAACAGGAGAGCAAGTGGCGGGGACAGCAGTATAGGACACTGTGGGTGATGTAGGATGAAGAGTAGGTAGATACTGAAAAAGAGCTTTTTAGAAATATTATTTAATACATCCCTCAGTCCACAAGTTCATTACTTTATGATAGCATTTACCCTACTGAGATCATCCATTCTATTATAGTTGTCCCCCACAAAGCCTAGATCAAAGAACAGTAGGTTCACCTCTGGGCGCCCAGCCCTTAACAGAGAACCCAGGCCAAGGAAGACCATAAATGATTGCTGAAAGCATGTTGAATGAACTAGGGCATTAGTGTGTTATTTGGGGCACTAAAGTAGTGTTTTAATCCCATCCAGATAACTGCAAGAGCATGGCAAAATCAAATATACATAAATAAAGATATTTCCAAAAATGCAAATAGAATACTTTCGTTTAACGCTCTTTTTCAGATTGTAAATAATTGCCTTATTCTTTGCAGAAACTTTCAAACATTAAACTGATGTTAGAAATAGGAGGATAAAAAGCAAATCCACCTCTCTTGCAACAAATTAAAGTATACATTTACTTCTTTTGCCAAATCCCCATATTCCAGGAAAGTAATATTTCTTTGCTTTTCCTGCGTATTTAGTAAATTAGATCATCTAGTTAAGTGTTTGTTAACCCTTAACCATAGCAGGGGTCAATCACAATTTGCTTAACAAGAAGGATCCCTTTGCCTTCACACCATGTAAAATATCTGTGCTGCTTTACTGGACACTAAGAACTGCACCTTTTGAAAGTTGCTTATTTATTCAAGCTGTGGTCATATCTTAAAATGTTCTAGTACCTATCAAAGAACTATTTATTTCAAAATATCAATTCCAGCTTTGAAACCTCTGAATATAGAATCAAAATCTGGGAGTTCCCGTCGTGGTTCAGTGGTTAACAAATCCAACCAGGAACCATCAAGTTGCGGGTTCAATCCCTGGCCTTGCTCAGTGGGCTAAGGATCAGGCATTGCCTTGAGCTGTGGTGTAGGTTGCAGAGGTGGCTTGGATCCCGAGTTGCTGTGGCTCTGCCGTAGGTTGGTGGATACAGCTCCAATTCGACCCCTGGCCTGGGAACCTCCATATGCTGCAGGAGCGGCCCAAGATATGGCAAAAAAAAAAAAAAATAGAATAATCAAAATCTGTAGACAACCAGAAATTAGAGTAAATTTAATTGCATTAAGGTTTGTTCATAGTCCAAACACAAGCCTAAAAACTCACTGAGAGCCTAGTGGTGGTCAATTGAAAAGAACAAGTAAGATAGTTACAAGATAGGCATCTAAATCATTTTAATCAGTCTCTCTAGTACTTATAGAAAGGCAATTCTACAAGTATCAAAGGAATCGCCATGTATAATGGAGTCATTCCTCAATAAATATGTACAAAACTTCAGCGCTATACTGAATTAGGCAGAACTTGGAATTGAATTCTGCTTTTGAAGAAATCCCAAGTAATAGAACAAGAGGTTTAATTTGAACATTTTAACATTCCATATGGGTTTTGTACGCAACAATATTCCAATGTTCAGAAAGGACAGTGTTAGCATTTTTACAGAACTGTAGAGACACTGTAGTACAGTGGAAAAGCACGGCTTTGAAATGAGCTAGAACTCAATATGAATACCAACCCCATTGCTTTCAGCAAGCTAAGTCAACCACTTATGTCACAGTCTACTTAATTGTAACACAGGATAAATGAGACTTATCGCGTGGATTTGACATGGGGAATGAGGTAAATGGAAAAACACAAAATTCCTGGTACAAGGTAAATGCTGGGGAAATGTATCTGTTTGGGAGGTCTACTGATTTTCTTGTTATTCATGAAGAGTTGGAATACAAAGGGACAGGATGCACAGGAGGAGAGGAAAGACAAATATGGATTGCAAAATGGAAGAAAACTAATGTGCTGAGGTCTAAATATCACTTGTGGGTGAAAATCTGTGTTGGTTTCAGATGGCGTTACCATAGTGTGCAGTCAGCCATCAGCCCACAGTTTCCTCAGCCCTTTGGCATTCAGAAAATGATTACTTAGCCCCTGAATTTATGCTTTGGTGGATCTGACAAAGCCTCTGCTAAATTGATGCCCTTTCATATTCCCTTGTCTCTGCATACTGAGACAACTCTGATTGAAATAATAGCTGGAATAATTCAGGAAAATAACCTCTTATTTGCTGCCTTTTGGACTGAATTCAGAGAATCTGTACTTTTACATATATTGCCTTAGACAAACTTCATTTGAGATTGAAAATATTATCCGTTTCTTTATTAGTTATCATTAGCATTCCCTTCACTTGGCTGTTATTTATGTGCCTGTAAGGTTTGTCCCTCAGTTTTTCAAACATTTGGAAAATGTACCGTCTCCATAAACAATATGATAAGAGTATCTATTGAATTGAATTAATGCCCATCATCCTGACAAGGAATTTTTTTAAGGAAAAAATAAATAAATAAAAGAAAAGAAAAATTCTTATGTTCCTGCCCAGAGGAGCACTAATGGGTTATGAACCCTTTCAGAGTCATAGAGCAGAGAGAAAAATGGTTGCCTTGGTAACAAGGCAGACCAATCAGCGACATACACTCTCCCCAGAGCATCTAATTTATTCAGCAAATGCAGGCTAGAACAGTTGGCTAACCTAAATAATGCCAAAAAGCTTCAGCTCTCGAATATACGCACCCCCTACAATTCCTTTTACAGAGAATTTCATTCTTGCCCCTCATGTAGAAAGAATTAGGAAAGTGCATTTCAGTGTGGACTGTAACAGTTAATCAGAAGAGCTATCTGAATTTGTCACTTTTGAATTTTCTGCCAAAAATAAAGCTTTGTGATTTCAAAAAATGCTTGCCACTGACAACTTAATTCTACTAGATACCTTGAAAGTGGAGGTCATCTTCGCTCCTATTATAAAATTCCATTACTTGTCTTTTAATAAGTCAAATACTATTGTGAGTTTTAATAGCAGGAGAGTTTATCTCTAGATTTCACAATTCTTGCTTTAGATAAGAAACAATCACAGAAGTTTCAATTCCTTAAGCTATCTGAAAGCACAAAGATGTTTGTAAATAATTCTGGATTATGAAGGGGGAAAAGAGAAGATAATAGCAAACTAGTTAAAGCTCTATTTTTATAGCATTAAATAATCCCATTAGCTGTATCTAAAGTTATAAAGGAAAATTCTGGAAAACTAAAAGTATAAAATGTTTTCATCCTATAGGAGGACTTTTATAATCCAGGCCTACTTTCCTTTTCCAACTTCATCTTCAAACACACTCAAATACATCCTGATCTTCAATCAAAAGAACACCAATGAAATCTGCTCGTCATATCTCTGCCTTTGCTGTTCCCTCGGTCTTAAGGTCTTAGAATGTCCATCGAGCCCTGGCTCTCTGTTCAATGTCTATCCATTCTTAAAAGCTAAGATAAAGGATTTTTCACTTCCCCAAAGCCTTTCCTCATCTCCCCAGGAAGAATTACAGTCATCCTGCTATTCTCCCCCTGCTAGTGATTCCATTGTTTGGAAGCAGTCACCTCCAGAGTAGTATCCAAATCATAGTATGAAATCATAAATATTTGATAAAAGAATGAATTAATAAACACAATTATACATTATTAACACAAAATCTGCACAAATTTAATATATCACAAAAACATTCTCAGAAATTAAAAATCTCGTTATTTTAGACAAAGTATAATCAAGTGTGTTTATATGAATAGTCTGTATTTTTTAAATGAGTGGAAACGTTCTTCAAATGAAGTCTCATCTGCAGCTTCTATTTTCAAATCTGAATGTCAGTTCATGGTCTAAGTGAAAATTCTGCTCATTCCCCCTTTCAAAACATCTTTCTTATAAAGCATAGGCTTCCAAGAGCAGAGCTTGAAAATATTGGACTAGACTTAGTTCATATGCAGTTTTGCCTTCTTTTCCTGGAATATAGTAATTACATAAGCAAGTGTCTGTTGGAAAATGACATTTAAAATAGGAGCCATTTTCTAGGAAGTTCAGGTCTTGGTGTTTCTCAATTGATCTGCTTTTGAAGTCTTCCGATTGTTTCCAAAGGTGACCCTTGCAGCATGAGGATGTTGCCTTGGCAACAGGGAAGACTGCTTCCAGCATGTAAAGGGAAGGCATCCCTGTTTGTTTTACACTTACAACAACAACTAAAGATGTTGTTGCTTTAAAGAAAGAAAGAAACCCTTATTTTTAAGTACCAGCTCAGTTCTCCAGTTCATGGGCAGCACATTACTCTGGAAAACAAGAGGTGCTAATAATTATTTGTGATAGTTTCACCATCTCATCACAAGTAACAAGCTCCATATTGATGCATTTTCATTCTCCTCTAATTATTCCATATGCCTGCCTATGCACACACACACAAAAACATGCACGTATAAATATACACATACCATTTTCTTTTTATTTTCATTTTCTGCATTAAAGCTTTTGCTTGCTATCAAATCTCTCCTTTCTGTATGGACTCTGTTTCACTTCTTTTCCATTTCCAGTAACAGCTTCTTTGCACATCTCAGTTTCCAACATCAACCAAATTACAAATCGGAGTTAAGTGTCAACGTATTGTGGCCAAAAAAGGCTTAGCTAGAGCCACTGGCATTTGATCAGCTTGCATAACCTTATATTATTGCAAAAAAAGATGAAAATATAAAATAGACTTTGAAATCAGTTATTTATGGTCAATTCCCATTTAATTCACATTTGTTCCTATTCTTTTAAATAGTATAGCAACATTTTATTTGTTATACTTTATTGCCTCCCCAAAGCGATTTGAGAACATTTTCCTTGATATCAATGAATCTTCTTTATGCCAATTTCATACAATTGCACAGACATGTCATCAAAGGGCTAGAAAACCTAATGTGTCAGACATACCTTCATATCAGTGGAATTATTTTGCCTGAATTTTGTACTAGCAAAAGGAGGAATTAATGATATCGTATAGTGTTCTGGGGAAAATTCTTCCTAAAAGATGTTTCCAAATATCATTTTATGCTAATTTCAGTATGTAATAAATTATATTTTTAGAGTGGATGATGGTATATCAAAGGACTCGAACTCATAGCCCATTATTTTCAATATGGAATGTATAGAATCCTAAGTACGAACAGTAAAATGCAATGACTTCTTTCATACAAAAAGTATCCAAGGAATATGAATTTTCAAATATTCAACAGGTAGTATTATAAAGCCATAGATTTAAAATACACTTTGTTCTAATAAAGTCAGAAGTTTAGACATGCAGTGGAACTCAGAAGTAATGTAATCTATTATTTTACGTGTGAGAAAAAGAACACCAAGAACCAGTAAGAAATATGCCAGTGCAAATTGATCTCAGACCTTGGACAAATATTACAAAGTTTCTTGATGCTTACTTCTTTATCATATAAAATGTTTACCATAAAGTTCCTGAAGAGAAGAATTGTATTTTGTCTTTATTGCTAAGTATTTTATTTTGTAACATAATGCTCAACTTTCAAAAACCTTTCTAAATTATTTATACATGTGGCATCAGTTAGGAAAGGCTTCCAATTAAAAGCAACACATAGATTGACTTAGTAAATATTGATTTACTCTTCTTTTTTTTTTTTATTTACTCTTCTGACATAGCAAGGAGCCTTGAGGAAGACAGCTGGCACTGGTTCAGTAGTTTTAGCATGTTATAGCAGGCATTCTGAAATTCTCTTAGGGTTTCCTCATATGTGCTTCCTCATGGTCACAGAACAGCTGCAGAATATTTCAGCATCCAAGTGCCTTCAAAAAAGAAGATAAAAGGATCCACGCCATAAATGTATTTCCCTCATATTAGGTAAACAAAATCTTCAATCAAGCTCTTAGCAAGTTTATACTCGTATCTCGGGATCCAGAACTAAAGACTATGACCAACCTCACTGTAAGAGAACCCAGGAACTTAAGAACTTAGTTTTTCAACTATTATAACAGAGGTGGCAATGGAGATATGATTTTGAACCATTTGAGGGTGAGCTAAAAGATCAGATGTTTATTTTTAGATAGATGATAGATAGACAGACAGATAGATAGACAGATAATATATACACATATATGTAAATAAAAAGGAGATAAATTAGGAAAGAAAAAAATAAAGAGATCGAGAAAGAAAAGAGAGAAAATATATTCCACTGAGACCTTAAAATAGAAAAATGAGGTATTCAAAATGAGAAAGAGAGATGATAAGAAGCTGCACAGATATGCTTTCCAAATGCTTTCTGTGGGGGGATTCCAAAAGCATGCTCAGTGGACAGGTTTTACCAGTAACCAAAGCATGCCAACAAAGAGGATATAGTAATAGTGGACATTAAGAAGCTGTGTGTTTTGCCTGTTGGTAGGTCAAGGAAAAGTTCCAAGGGAGCCATTGCTAACAAACTTTATTAATTGTGAGTTTCCTCAAATTAAAATTAATACACTGTATGAATAGTGTAAAATATTTTTTTCATAATCTTCTTAACAGAGAATTTGGAAGAACAGTATTATTACAAACTATTTATTGTTTGTCTTTAAAGTCACTTCCAAGTATTTTGAAAGTACATATGAATATTTGTAGAAGCTCTTTCTTTTCCTTTGGCTCAATGTTGTGCAACATGAAAACCAGGGGGGGTTGGATAAATTTCTATAGTATCTAGTCAGAGGGTTCAATTTTTCAGTCACCTTACCCTTTTGCCTTTCTAAAGACAAGTTGAAATTTCATGCTACCTCTTTGTCCTTGGTCCCTGCTAGAATGTAAGCCCTTGTTTGTTACAACATCCCAATGTTTACAACAGTGCCTGATGCAAAGAGTCATTCAAGAAATAGTTGCTGCCTGAGTAAGCGAAAATTAAAAATCAATCCTTTATAGACTAATTGCCTACTAGTCAAATATTCTACTTTGAGGAAAAATGCAATACATTCTTCAAAACTTTCCTCCAACATAAGTTACATGGCAATAAAATTAAACATCAGATTCTTCTTCATAAAATAGCTCACTGACCAAAAGGTTTAGACTATAAATATTGAAAGTGAGCACCACTTGTTTGATTTTTCTGTTTCCAAGCCTAGTGTCCAGTAGATAATACATGTTTAGAAAATGAATTACTGACTACATTTTATATTGAGCAATTACTGAAGTGCATAACCAATTTTTTTGTTCCAACCTTAAAATAAAACCACATTGACCTATTTACAATGGGTATTCAACCCCTGAACTTCCTTCTTAAGAATATTATTCAAGTTCAACCAGAAGGCTAATAAAAATCTGAGAGGAAATTCATAAGACCCAGCTCTCTAACCACCAAATTAGAGTTTAATATATACATGCACACATGTACACAGATCAACCTCTTAGTTCTTTTTTCTAGTATTCTTCGGGGCTACTAGATAAATGTTTCTCAAAGAGAAAAAAGAATACAACTAAGAACCTAATGGACTGGTGTCAAAGAAGTCAAAACCAAGTAACCCTATGAAGGAAAGTATTCTTTAAAATCATGTTTATTAATTTTTGTCTATGCAATTTCAAATAAAATTTATAAAAAAATGTAAATGAAGATAATATATTTATTTATGGCTGGAAGGTGAAAAACATTGCATTGTTGAAGTTAACTCTTTTTATCAGTATTCAAACCTTTTAACACCATGGTATATACAAAGCAGAGCTCACCTTTAACACCATGGTATATACAATTCTACAACAGAGCAGCAGGTAAGGTAAATAATATACATTCTCAACAAGTCAGATGTTGCATTTATTGAAATACTTTTAAAGTAGGCTCTACTTTGACTTGTGATATTTTCACTGCTACTTCCAAGCTTTGCTAGGTGAACAGGATGTTAATATCCTGTGGGTATTTTTTTAAAAGCACTGTAATTCCTCCAACTCTTATTGATTTCAGCAAAGCCATGAGAATTTCAGTATCCTTGCATAGCTGCGAGCACAAAGATATTTTTAGTTTCAGCATTTTATTCTACGAAATGAAAAGGAATAACAAGAAAAAGAAAAAAAGACCCAAAGTAAAATGTCCGAACAAAAGACAGAAATAAGTCAGTTGGAAAACAGAAGGCTGAAGCCTTAATTGAACATTACCTTTTTCTCAGAATGAGGCAAACGCACCATGGTCATTTCTGTCTTTTCTCACAGTGCTGATTTCAAACCCCCAGCTGAGAAGGCAGCTGTGCAGAGCAAGGAACTGGTGAGCTCAGCAGGAGTCCTGTATCCTAATGCTGCTCCCAGAAATTCATGCTTTCTTTCAGTTGCTGTGTTGTCGTTAGTGGTGCCAGAAATGTGAAATGTTGTCCTCTTTTCTGCAGCAGTGGTACAGAGATCACAGTGATGGTGTTTTTAAAGACTTCAAAAGCCTGGATCACTCTGGTTTTATTGTTATTTATTTTCAATGCAGCCTCCAAAGAGCAGGCATTGGCTACTTTTCAAGGTATTTGAAGTTCTGGAGGGCTTTCATTAATCATAATGTTAATGGAAGAGATGGCAAAACAGACATGAAAGTTGCAGCATATGGTGGGAGAGAGAATGGTAAGGTGGCTTTTTTCCCTCTCCCTATGCAAAAAAAAAAAAAAAAGCCTTTGCTGTTTCACCATTATACTAAAATTTTTTCCCTTATTACAACAATGAGATCCATCTTAAAAAGCAAAAACACTGTATATTATGCTTCTGATAAAAGTACCAATACAAAATCTACTGCAACCTAAGAGAAAGTTCCTTTTTTAAAAACCTTTGAAAATGTAATTAATCTATTATTTGCTTCCATATAGTGGCATTAAAAATGTTTTATGAAGTCCTCTGTAAATGACTTGAAAAATAATTACAGGGAAACTACTGGGCAACATAATGGCTGCAGTTGCTGGCTGTAGGACATGACTGATGTTACGGTATTGTCATAGTGACTAAAGCATTGTAATTTTCAGAGCTAGGGATTCTGGTGGGGTTTAGCTTTGAAACTGTTTATGTTTCTGAAGGTATCCTAGATTTTAAATATATATAAGCAGAATATATATATTTAATGTATAAAATTACATTTATGTATATAAATTATATGTATATTGATGTATATACTCAAGGACACTAGACTTCAATATCTAAAATAATATTTATGATGCTTCAGTAATTAAAATATTTAAAATAAAACATGAGGGAGTTCCCATCGTGGCGCAGTGGTTAACGAATCCGACTAGGAACCATGAGGTTGCAGGTTCGGTCCCTGCCCTTGCTCAGTGGGTTAACGATCTGGCATTGCCGCGAGCTGTGGTGTAGGTTGCAGACGTGGCTCGGATCCCGCGTTGCTGTGGCTCTGGTGTAGGCCAGTGGCTACAGCACCAATTCGACCCCTAGCCTGGGAACCCCCATATGCCGCAGGAGCGGCCCAAAAAATAGCAAAAAGACAAAAAATAAAATAAAATAAAATAAAACTTGAAGAGTTCCCTCATGGCTCAGCAGGTTAAGAATCCAGCCTGGTCATGGCTGTGGCTCTGATCACTGCCATGGCACAGATTCAATCCCAAGCCCAGGAACTTCCACATGCCTTGGTCATAGTCCAAAAAAAAAAAAAAAAATACTGAAAAAATAAAAATAAAAATTTAAATTGAATAATAATTTAAAATATGTATTGTATTATTGAGTACATTTCCACTACTACCTGAAAGCTATAATCAGATATAAAATCAGTTAAAAAAACATAATTAGGAGTTCTATTTTCATTTGGTCATATTTATAATTGAATTATATATATAATATAACTAAGTTATATTTTAGTTAGTTTTGTAAGTAGATTTTCAGAAAGATGTAGGGTTGAAATATTAACATTTAGAAATTTTCAGAGTTCCCATCATGGCTCAGCGGAAATGAATCTGACTAGCATTCATGAGGACACAGTTTCGATCCTTGGCCTTGCTCAGTGGGTTAAGGATCTGGCATTGCCCTGAGCTGTGGTGTAGTTCACAGATCCAGCTAGGATCCTAAGTTGCTGTGGCTCTGGCATAGGCTGGCAGCTGCAGCTGTGATTCGACCCCTAGCCTGGGAACCTCCATATGCTGCAGGTACGGCACTAAAAAAAAAAAAAGGAAAAAAAGAAATTTTCTTTTTCCTATGGATTGTGTCATGTAATAGGTATTTATGACAACATACTGGGTATCTAGAATTTTATCATGCTTTAAACCAAGATTATATAAAACAAAATTTCAGACAAATATATCACGGGCATGTGTCCTTCTTCCAGAACGTCTTTTTTGTTTTTCAAATGGAGTTCTAATCAAAAATATTTGGTAAATAGAAAACTAATGTGTTTTCTATTGCTGCATAACAAATGACACAAATTTAGCAAATTAAAATCAATACAGTCATCTCCTTTTGGAAACTGAAGCATGTAACTCAAAAATGACATTACGGCATCTTCTTGTATGATTATAGTATTTTTCCTCATTCATCAATTTATTCATTCTCTTTCACAATATCAATTATTGTGATTTCTGCCATAGTTCAAAATTTTCCCCTGAAGAAATTAAGTATTTTACCTACTAAAACACTATTTCTAAAAATATCTAATATTCAGTTTAGTCTTAACAAATACATACAAAGTTGTCCAAATATGCTACTCTCTATATGAAAATGCATGATAAGAAATTGAGTAGATACTAATATCAACAATAGCGATATCTTAGAGATGCATTTTTTTACCATTCTCCAAAAATTTCAGCTACCCATAAAGATGTGTGTTAAAAAAAAATCACTCACCAATAGTTCTAGAAATTCAAATAAGTTAAAAATGCATTCTATTTTTGCATATTAAATAAAAAATTTTTAAAATATGCAATCCGCAATAATGATGATGATACAATGTCATATGTTACTGTTGATAGTTCAAACTGGCATATGGCAATTTGGCAGGAAAATAACAGCAATCAAGAGACAAAGGAAAAGTGACCAAAACTTGAAACTAATAACCAACTCTGATATATTATTTTTAATGCTCTATTTACAATATTGATAAGCATATCACATCAGATAATTGAAAAAGTGGAAAAGCGAATGTCCCGTGATAAGTAAATCATTTCAGAAAATGAAAACCAGCCCTGGCAGTGGGCAGTTGGAGCTAGACTGCGATGATCAACACACCAAGCATCAAACACCCAAAAGGAAGGTCTGACTATGACCAAGCCTGAAACAAGATACAAGGACACTTAGCAACTATAAAAACTAAACAGCCCCCTCTTTGTACTAACTGTAGGGACTATTACTTATTTACCAATGACAACCAGCATTGCTTTGATCTTCTCACCTCCTAGAGAATAATTGCTGAGTTAACTAATCCCTGAATTGCCCCTGATTTCTGACAGCATTTAATACAGAAATGGCTTCCTCTTCTTTAAGCACTGCTTATGATCACCTAGCACAAGCTCAAATACTTTTGACATATTTTTTTAAAAGTCTCCTTGAAAACTCAACGGTCGCTCTGAAGAGCATGTTCCCTTGCTCTCTCAAGCTAAATGACTCCTGTTCCGCTCACGGCCGCTGGCTAGTCGATTTCAATAAATTAAAATGTGACAACTTATTATATTGCAGATTAACATAGCCATTCTAATGACAGCATACAAGTGGTAAAACATAACAGTGGCCACACAAAAACGTGGAAAGAAAATATACCAGGGGCTATGGTTCAAACACTGGGTTTTGTGGTATTTTTTTCCCTCAGAGATTTTTTTCACTTCCTTTTCTATTTACCTAACTTCCTTAATAGTAAGTAAAAAACTATATTCCTCATGAAAAATGTTTTGTTAAAAGTGGGCAAAATTTGAATGGCTTAGTTCAGATTGGGTGGCTTAAAAACAACAGGAATTTGTTTCTCCCAGTTGTGGACACTGCGAGTTCAAGATCAAGGTGCTGGCAGATCTGGTGTCTGGCGCGATCCCACTTTCTGGTTCATAGGCAGTTGATTCTTGCTGTGTCTTCTCATGGTAGAAGGGGGAGGGGTGAGGGATGTCTTTGGGAGTCATTTCATAGGGCACTAATCTCATTAAGGAAGGCTTTGACCTCATGATCTAATCACTTCCCAACAGCCCTGCCTCCAAATACCATCATATTTAGGATTAGGTTTCAGTACATGAATTTTCAGGGAACACAAGCATTCAGCTTATTCCAGTGAAATATCCTCCCTCAGTTAAATAGGAGAGTTCATGTATATATCTTATGCGCTTATTTTCTCCTCTCTATTTAACAAGGAATAAATGTGCACATAATCATTGATTGATACATATTAATTGATTTGATGGTCCTAGGTCAATAACAATAATGATTAACTCATGCACATAATTAGTGATGAGCTGATACACATAATGAATTAATTTATATGCATCAAATATTATTTGATGCACATAATAATGCAATCATTCACTTTTCACATGTTCATTAATTTATTTTTGTATTCATTTATTTATTAATTCATCAAATAGGTATTGAGTATTGTTAATTATTTTTTAGGGCCACATCTGCAGCACATGGAGGTTCCCAAGGTAGGGGTCAAATCAGCAGTTGCCGGCCACAGCCACAGCTCACAGCAACACCAGATCCTTAACCCACTGAGTGAGGCCAAGGATTGAACCCACATCCTTGTGGATGCTAGTCAGGTTCATTACTGCGGAGCCACAACGGGAACTCTAATTGTTAATTGTTAATTTTCCTGATCTAGAGGTAGGTGTGGTGTGACAAGGGTGAACATGATAAACTGCTAACTGAAGAGTTCAATGCAATGGGGAGGCAAGAAGGTTGAAATGTTATCAAATGAAGAGACATATACTCTATTCTTAGTTACATGACATGATGGGGGCAGTGTCAAGGGCATATTTACTTCCTTGGGTGACAGAGGGGAGGAGTGGTCAGGGCTGACTTCAAGGAGGAGGTGATGCTTAGCATGAGTCCTTAATAACAAGCATGTGTTTGGCAGGCAAAGGAGAAAAGGAAGAGTATTCCAGGATGTGTAAGAGTCTATAATTAAGAGCTAAAAACGAGAAAGACAATTAAAGTTTCAAGAGATTAGAAAAGCTGAGGTCAATGTGGGTGTAAATCATGAAGGATTTGTGAGGGAAGTTGATCTAAAATCTTAGAAAATGGAGATGGTGTAGATGAGGATAAAGACAACTCAACCTGGAGGAATGACATACCTATTTGTCTGAACCTATGACAAGGTGCATGATATAAATTGTGATGGAATAGTTGGCTTGTGTCCATAGAAAGCCATCAGATAAATCAGGAAGCAAAATTTAATTTGGGGGCAATCTCTCCAAGGGCCATTATATAAATTACTAACTAAATCAGATCTCACAGGTGACAAAACTTCATTTTCATGGCAGTCAGTGGTCATTTATGCTGTATTACTCTTGAGCCAAAGGAGGTTCACACATAAAAAGTCAGCAACAAATCTTGGATAAGAACTTTCAGATCTAATCCAGTTGTCCCACAAAGACACTACCTGTCTCCTAGGATTGCCCTCACAGTACTACAAAAAGATTCTTCTCATACGTTGCTGCATTTTTGTGTTCTCCAAACTCAGAGTCTGGCCAAATAAAAGCAGTAGAAAATACTAAAATACTTCTTTGAAATTAACTAGCTAAAAAAAAAATAGGAAAATAAAAAGGAAAAGAAGATTAGTCAGATTTTGATGGAGAACCTTATGCCAAATTCCAAAGACATAGAAATGTGAAGTGAGGAGAAGGATATTTTTCAGACTTTAAATTGGGTCTGGAAATGTTGCAAGGATGGTTACATATGGCAGGCAAACAAAACAAGTGCCAAAAGAGGCAAAATGGTGTATGAGAAGGTGTAAAGATTAATCTGTGCATATGGAGAACATTAGCAAAGAAAATATCTGTATGGGAAATGGGCCACATTTGTATAGAAAAGACTGCAGGGGAGAGGGAAATGTTGAACGTGATACAAATGAGGAACCACATAACTTATGGTCTGACATTTTGCACTACCTTACATGCTATTTGATTTTTATTTCACTCTCTGAGTCTGAAGAACGGTCATTTACTTCTTTCTCTAGAACCACCCCTTTCCTCTTTTCCATTTCATTAGCATAAAATATGTGAAAGAAAACTGTTCTTGCAGAGGTTAATTGCAGACATATCCAAGAGGAAGCAAAATGTGGCACCAAACATTTATTTTGTTCTATGTCATTTTTAAAAGCACATCTTTTTTTCCTGCTAATGATTGGATAGTCCATACTTATCTGGGGGGAAATCAAGTGAAAATGCAGTAGAATGACTCCTTTTTTTAAAAGAAACTTCTTGGAAATATAGTTCATCCTGAACAGTATTATTATTCTGAAAATGGAGAAGACAGCATTTGTGTGTGGTTTCAAAATTATCCTATTTAAAGAGATAACTGTTAACATGTGTTGCCCCAAGACAAAGGTATTTTTTCCAACATTTCTGTATTGTCCTTATTTAAAATAAAGAAAAATTTCCTCTGGTAATTTGGTTTTAATATTATATAAAATAGGTATGACCAGATTCATTGTATAATGCTATATAGCGAATTACTCCCCAAATTTTGCACTTAAAGCAACAAACATTTATTATCTGGTTTCTGTGAGTCAGGCAACCTGGTACAGCTTAGCTGGGTCCTTCAGCTGCTGGTGCCTTGAAAGGCTACAGTCATGCCAAGACTTGACTGAGAGGAAATGTACTTCCTGTCAACCACTGATTTGGTTTTTGTTTCTCTATGTTTCTATTCCAGAATCTCACATACATGGAATCATAAAGTACATAGCATTCTAAGACCGGCTCCTTTCACTTAGAAATGTTCATTTAAGATTCATTCACGTCTTCACATGGCTTAGTAGTGCATTTCTTTTTATTAGTTAATGGTATTCCATTGTATGGATGTACCACAGTTAATTTCTCCATTCATCTTTTGAAAGGCATAAGGATGGCTTGCAGTTTTTAATGATTGTGAATTAAACTCCTATGACATTCACGTGCAGGTATGCAGGCTTTGTGGGGGCATAAGTTTGCAAATCAATTGGGTAAATACCCAGAGGCACAAATGCTGGGTTTTAAAATTAGTTTATGTTTGGCTTTATATAAACTTTTGAACCAATGATGGACATTAAGTTATACAAAAAAATTTACATGATGTGCTTTATATATTTTCCATCACCCTTTGAAAGAAAATATTTCCTATAAACTGTAAGAATATTGGGAGAGAATGAGGTCCACAATCACAGTAAGGTAGATTGGATTCTACTAAGGAGGGACATGGTGGAGAAGGAGAATTTGAATAGAGACAGAAAATTCCAGTTAAGTTGTAAAGATAAAAGGAATATTTAAGGAAGAAGGAAGCAGGACAGAAGGGAGCGTATTTCATATTTGAATTTGGGTATTAAAATGTAGACTGGGAAGGAACAATAGAGAGTCAATTTAAAAATATCAGTCTTAGAGTTCTCTTGTGGCACAACTGATTAAGCATCTAGTATTGTCACTGCAGCAGCTCAGGTCACTGCAATGGCTTGGGATCGATCCTTGGAATTTTCACATGCCGTGGAAGCAACCAAAAAATACATAGGTAGATAGATGATAGATAGATGATAGATAGATGATTGATATATAGATAGATGATAGATAGATAGATAGATGATAGATAGATGATAGATAGATAGATAGATAGATAGATAGATAGATAGATAGATAGATAGATAGATAGATAGATAGATAGATAGATAGATAGATAGATAGATAGATAGATAGATAGATGATAGATAGATGGATGGATGGATAGATGGATGGATAGATAGATAGATAGATAGATAGATAGATAGATAGAAGATAGATAGATAGATAGAAGATAGATGATCAGTCCTAAGAAGGGAAAGACATATGAGAGAAAAGAACACAAGATGTATTGCTAGGAAGATGAAGTAAACCCAAGGCTAAGGAACGCAAGAGCTGATGGTGATAAAACTGGGAGGTGAACTCTGAAATCACTAGAAGGCTTTGAATTTTGGTGTGACTACTTCCCTGATAATAAGACCAATAAAAATCTCAACTTCTTTCATTGTCAAGAGGCTTCATTGATAAATTCTAAGACCTGTCTCTCCCCAAAACTTCCTCTCTTTTGATGCCATTGTCTTTTATGGGAACGTTTAATCATTCTGCACTCTGAATCTCCTCAGTTCCACATTCATTTCTCAGATGTGTGGAGACTTATTATAAAAGTTGTAATTGGAATAAAAAATGAAGAGGATCTAAAAAGTTGTCTAATCCAATCTCTAATATACAAATGTGATATTTAAAGTGTCATTTATTATAAATCCTGAAATATTCCTTCCAGGAGAAGGTGAATGAATGACAACTGAATAGGTAGTTATGGACATAATCGAATAATCATATAAGGAAATGCTTCATCAAGTAATGATGTCTTGTGCCTGTGACCATTTCATTCAGGAAAAGCATGCTCTCTTAGGTCCTGCTTTCTGTCTTTATTGCCAGAGTATATCGTGGCCCCTTTTGAACATCCATGTCTCAAGGTGTTCTGAAAGCCAGATGGCTAAATTAGGAAGCTTATAATGGATGCACGATGAAGTATGGGTTTTTTTGTTTCTCCCATATAAACTTCCACATCTCCCTTGTAAACTTCCATAATATTCTCATTCAGCTTGATTTCTTGTTTTAAGTTATCCTTACTTGAAGACAATCATAATTCTCATTTTTCACCAATATCTTAACAGGATTGAAAATCAAAAAGCCAAGATCATCAACTGCAAATTATATGCATAATTGAGGTAATTTTTAAATTGGCATTAAAAATATAATGAGCTTTTTAAGTTCATTTATAATCTTCTGGTTAAGTAGCATGAGGCAATGAGGTTTTTTTAAACTATTTCTCCACCCCCAGTCACTCCTACACTAGGATTGCCTACACACAGGAATATGGAGGCAAAATAGAATTTGAGTCCTTTTATAATAACTGTTATATCCTTGATATATTTGTTTAACCTGTCATCATTTCTTGATTTCTTTTTTTTTTGTCTTTTTGCCTTTTCTAGGGCTGCTCCCACAGCATATGGAGATTCCCAGGCTAGGGGTCTAATCAGAGCCACAGCCACTGGCCTACGCCAGAGCCACAGCAACGCAGGATCCCAGCCGAGTCTGCAACCTACACCATAGCTCACAGCAATGCCGGATCCTCAACCCACTGAGCAAGGGCAGGGACCGAACCCACAACCTCATGGTTTCTAGTCGGATTCGTTAACCACTGCGCCACAAGGGGAGCTCCCATTTCTTGATTTCTGATCTGAGAGTTTCATACTCAAAAGGCTTTCAAATTGATCATTGATATGAGAGATAGAAAAGCACTCATATCTAAAATAACCAAAATTTATGAGTAGCTAAAAATAGTTCACCTTATTGAACAGTGAAAATTTGTGGGCCCATAGGCAGATAACGTCCACTGCATTAGCAATATAGGCTCCTTCTGTCACCAGGAAGAGGCACTAGTTCATGGAAGGCAGCATCACAGCCTTACAAGAACCCTCAGTAAAAGTTCATCAGTATTTTCAAAACGCATCTCATGTCTCTTGTGCCTTTTTGAGAAACATTAGCCACCACACTAGATTCTCAGTTCTGAATTAACGCCATCTTAATCCTTGACCTACTAATGTCTCAGAAGGCTTTAAGGCAAAAATTAGTTCCTTCCCTGCTTCTCTTTGTGTTACTCAGGCATTTGGCCGCTCTTAAGCATGAGACTCACTTTTCTTATCTTGCTTGGTGTAAAGAGATTTTGATTTTAAAGAAATGCATATAAATTATGGCACTATGTTGAAGAACTTCAGGGAGGAAATGATGGAAGTAAAGAAGGAAAAGGAAGACACAGTGGAAGAAAATTTTAATTGAGAGAATTTTTTTTTTTTTTGGCTGCCCCCACTGCATACAGAAGTTCCCAGGCAAGGGTCTAATCCGAGCCACAGCTGAACCCTATGCCACAGCTGCAGCAATGCCGGATCCTTAACCCCCTGCACTGGCCTGGAGATGGAACCAGAGCTTCCACAGAGACAAATCAAGTCATTAGCCCATTGAACCACTGTGGGAACTCCTGGGAGAATGCCAATGGTTCAAAATAATGCCATTTTAAATCTATTAAACAGAATTCTTTTTCTACCATTTTTTTACATTTGAAAATATGAAGTCTATGGTTTGCTTTATTTCAACTCCTTTTTCCTCCAGATCCTCTCCCAATAAATGATCTTTTTATTTTCTGTCACCACCTGCAGATTTTTCTCATGGATATTTCATGTCTCAATGATATAACTGTTATTTCTCCATATATTTTAATGTTCCAAATAGTGTCAAGCATTCCATTTGAACACACACAAATAAATGTAATTAATACACTACATATAAAACTATATACACTCTATATATGTAACTATATATATACACATATATGTAATAGAAACAGACATTCACATAGATGCCAAAATTATTTCTAAATTGTTACCATATTGTTCTTTAGTCCTGTGGTAACTTTCTCCTGCCCCTAGAAAACTCCAATCAGAAAGACATTACTAATGACCCAAATTTTCTTCAGCTAGTTGTAGTCATACCAAAAAGAATGTGACTGATTGTTAAACATGACATATTTACTGACTCAGTGAATATACACAGAAGCTGGACCAGAATCCTGGAGCCCTGTGATACCAGACAAGACTTTCCATTGCTAGATGGTGGAAAAGTAAGAAAAATCATGGAGAAAGGGGGACTGGGGAAGGAGGTGCTGGTTCAGTTGGGGAACTCAGGGTAACCTACCAACCAAACTTAGAAAAGTATTCTTATATTTTAACAACTTGTAAAATTCTACCACTGACAAAAGATCAGCCTAGATTAATACCTGGTTTATCTGGGCAAAATCAAAGCTTGAAAGGGAGTCAGATGCTGTTGCCCTAAGCCAACAGCAAAGAGAGACAGACAGACAGAGACAGAGAGAGATTGAAAGAGATCTCTCTGGAATGAGCAGCCCTTTCAAGCTGGAGCCAAGCAGGAAGAAGCATTAATTTTCAATCTTTTTGAATTTAATTATTACTCTTGTCTGGACATTTTAACGACTGAGTTAAGACTGTTCTCTGGAGTTTTATGTAAGCTCATCCTTATCGAAGCATAATTGGATAAAAATCTAAGGCAAACCTGAGAGTTCATCCAGGGGCATGAAGAAAACTACCCCGTAGTCTGAGTTTAAAAGATTAGTGGCAGGAAAAGCAAAGTTTGTTTTCTGTTTGCAGAAATATTCATTCCATAAAAGAAAAGGTCATGATAGCAAAGCATCCATTTTGAACTTCAATTGCCATTTGGACTGGGCTTGCTTGTCTGATCAGCCAGGGGGAGGAGCCAGGGATTTTTTTTTTAACTTATTTTTTTATTAAGGTATAGTTGATTTGCAATGTTGTGTTAATTTCTGCTGTACAGCATAGTGACATAGTCATACATATTTATACACACACATTCCTTTTCTTATATTATCTTCCATCATAATCTGTCCCAAGAGTCTGTACAGTGCTATACAGTAAGACCTCATTGCTTACCCATTCTTTGTCTTGCTTTGTTTTGGGTTTTTTTTGTTTTGTTTTTGCTTTTATGGAAGTTCCTGGGCTGGGGGTTCAATCAGAGCTGTAGCTGCTGGCCTCCTCCACAGCCACAGCAATTTGGGATCAGAGCCACATCTGTGACCTAAACTCCAGCTCACAGCAATGCCGAATCCTTAATAACCCACTGAGCGAGCCCAGGGATCAAGCCTCGTTTCGTAACACTCTGAACCACAACGGGAACACCCTGCTTATCCATTCTTAATGTAACAGTTTATGATATCATTTATATGTGGAGTCTAAAATATGGCACAAATGAACTTATCTACAAAACAGAAACAGATTCTGGGACATAGAGAACAGATTTGCGGCTGCCAAAGCGTGGGGATGGGAGGGGTGGGATGGACAGGGAGTTTGGGATTGATAGAGTCAGGGATATTTGGCATGATGGTATGTTATGTTGTTTGGTTGCTTTGGGTTTGTTTGGGGACAGCACCAGAAAAGAGTATAGAAAACCAGAATAGCTTTTGGCTCAATCACATGTGCTTCAACTGAAGCTTTTAAGAGAATACTCCAGGCAGAAAAGTTCCTCTGAAATTCAGGCATCATCAGCATAGCTGCAGGGCAGCAGACAAACTGTAATCCCCTGAGGAAAAGGGGAGTATCCCTCCATTATACATAGACCGAGGTAGGTTTCAATAAAGATTCCAGGAGCTCAGCACCATGTCAGAACCTGGACCTGGTACTTTGGGGAAGAGAGGAATAAATCTGTGACTTGGACTTAGGGTGGTCCTGGCAGCCCTGGTCAGCAATGCTCACTGTGAAGTGTTGTCCAAGTGACTCTGAAGGGACTGGGCTGGCAGAACAGAGAGGGTGAACCCACAGAACAGACTAGATTAGCAGTTCTCAAATTTGGAGGCCCTGGGATCCCTTCATATTCTTAAAAAATTATGAAAGATGCCAAAGAGTTTTTGTTTGTGCAGATGTTATCAATATTGACCAGACGAGAAAATGAAACTGAAAAGTGTTTTAAATGTTTTATTAAATCTTTTTAAAGTAACAATGAGGAACCCATTATATGTTAATATAAATGTTTTTTCATGAAAAAGAATTAGATTTTACAAAGCAAAATAAAAAAGTGAAAAGAATGTCATTGTTTTACATTTTTGCATATCTCTTTAACATCTGGCTTAGTAGAAGACAGCTAGATTGTTCTCTCTGCTTATGCATCTAATCTATTATGTGTTGTTTTGGTTAAAGTACATAAAGAATATATATGAAGCATAAAGAAAATTTGGCTTACACAGGTGTCTGCTTGGAAGAGTGGAGTATTTCAATAGATGTTTCAGATGGCTGATACGACTCTTCCAAATTTGTTATTTTATTGCACATTATCAAAAAATCACATTCATTAACATAGCCTCTAACAATCTGCTCTGTCTCTCTATAACAAAATAGCATGTACTGGCTGGCTTCAACAATAGACATAAGTTCAAGAACGAGGTGTCCAAAATCAAGGTGTTTCTTTTTCTTTTTTTTTTTTTTTAATGGCTACAACTGTACCATATGGAAGTTCCCAGGCTAGGGGTTGAATCGGAGTTGCAGCTGCCAGCCCTATGCCACAGCTCAGGATGACACCAGATTCTTAATCCACTAAGCAAGGCCAGAGACCAAACCTGCATCCTCATGGATACTAGTCACGTTCTTAACCCACTGAACCACAAGGGGAACTCCCTCTCTTCCTCTTATTCTCAGGGCTCCAATCCCAGAATGAAGGCCTCACCTCCATTACATCATCTAAACCTAATTCCCTCTATTAAAAGATAAACTGAGGCATATTAAAAATGTTGAGCTTATTTGAACAAAAATCAATTTGAATCGGGCAGCAGCCAATCTAGCAGATGGAAAGAAACTCTGATGAGCTATAAAAAAATGAAAGAATTTTATAAGCAGAGGGATTGGGAATAAGGCAAAAAAGCAGGTTGACTATTGCAAGGTTACTTTCCTTAGGGTATTGCAGGGGTCTATCAGGGAGATTATATAACTACTGCTGATTGGGCAATTCCTGATTGACTGGTTTAAGAGTCTCTTCTGGGAGAGCTGAAACGGTAATTACTACGAATTACTACGTTGAGTCTTAGTTTGGTGGCTTAGGGCTTAGCATAAGCAACTCCATGCTGGGACTGTTGTTTTGTTTTTTTAACAACCCCCAAAGGTCCCACCTTTAAGTGCCACCATGTTGGGGATTAGGGGTTCAAACTTTGCACTTGGGTGGATTCAAACATTCATCCTTAATAACCACCAATCTTAGCAAAAAAGTCTTTACAAATTGGGAAGCCCCCAAACAGTGGCAAAAACACGTTTTCCAAAATTATTTTCATTTGAAATCTCTATTTTTTTTCTTAGCTAAAAATACTTTACTTTGTTTTCTCTGAAGTGGCAGGCTAACTTAATTCATTTGTGAGAAAAATGTCTGCCAAATATTCATGTCTAAAAAAAATCATAGTTTTTCTCTTGGCTGTTTTTAAATTAGAATTAATATCCTATGAAAAATCAACTAGTTCAGGTCACAACTCAAGTGATTGGACAGGTGGTTTTTCCTCAGAAACCATCACGCATCATCACCAGAATATTAAAAAGATGTGTCAAGGTCAGAGACTTAATGAAACAAGTAATTTTTTCTGCTTCATCAAAGACATTTTCAAGTGAAACTAGAAATTTTTTTACACTGTAGATGTGGGGTGGTGAAAAGATCAATGACTACTTGTAGAGTTTAGTGCCACTGCCTCGATTCACACTAAGGTGCCATCAGTTTTACACTCCATTACTTTTGCAACTTCAGTGAAAAAGACATTAAACTTTAATATTATTATGAATGTTGTTTTTACTTTGCAGTGCTCCTGGAAAGTGTTGAGGATCCTCCAGCATCCACATAGCACATCTGGGATCTCTTGGTCTAGATTACATGGTAGTCAAGGAGGACAAATTCAATGGTTTTATCCAAGGGAGAGCTAGGATCCTGTGGTCTTTTTTTAAAATGTGTATTTCTTTAATAAAGTATACTTGATTTAGAATGTTTTGTCAGTTTCTTCTGTACAGCATAGTGCCCCAGTCAATACATATATATACATTCTTTTTCTCATACTGTCTTCCATCATGCTGTACTATATGATATCACTTATATGTGGAATCTAAAATGTGGCACAAATGAACCTATCTACAAGACAGAAACAGATTCACAGATAGAACAGACTTGTGGTTGTCAAGGGGACGGTGGGAGGGAGTGGGATGGATGGGGAATTTGGGGTTGGTAGATGCAAACTATTACATTTAGAATGGATAAGCAATGAGGTCCTACTGTATAGCACAGGGAACTGTATCCAACCTCTTGGGAGCGCATCCCATTGTCTTGAAGTGAATTGGCATAATCAAAGTTACAGGGCTGCATGTGACAAAGTCAGCACTGGAACCCAGACCTCCTGACTCCATGTATTGTACTGAATCTTCTTCACTATGTTACATTCATGATTAATTGTCACACGCCTTACCCTAATGAGTCTTAAAGCTACAGGGACATAATCTTACATCCTTAAAAGTTTTCGTCACCTTACTCCCCCCCAAAAAAGTATTAAAGGGTGTCAGATAAGATTATTGTGATGATTTCATCTGTAGTATCCTTTCCTGTGATCCCTGTTTATAAGCGCATTCAAGTAGGGAAATTAATGTTCTTCAGAGGAGGTTTTGAGTTTTGTGTTGTAACAGCCACAGTCTCTGTTACCAGTTTGGTATCAGAGTCTTAATATTAGAGCACAATGGCCACCAAAAGACTGGAAGTGCAAAAAAAAAAAAAAAAAAAGCCGTAATTGGTTTTTTGAACAGTAAGTAAAAGAAAAAAATGTTGATTGCTTTGTCTTATTAAAAAGCATCCCTCTATACCTGGAAGTGACTCTGTTTAAAGCAGTTTATAAACTGCGGAATTGAGCACTTCCCTATGGCAGCTACTGAAACAAAATATGTCTTGCTCTAGCCTATTTTTTTCTAAAAAAAAAAAAAAAAAAGCTGGGTAAAATTTGGAGCAACATAGTACTAGGACTAGAAAATGCATTAGCGATGTGAAAGGGGGTTGGGGAGGAGTGGTAATAGATTTCTAAAACCAGGATGTGTTTGATATTAGGGTACCAAAACTTTGCTTATAAAATGCTGCCAAAGACACCCTGCTTTGTCTAATGATGGTGCAACTTGGGTTGTCAGCACCATTTGGGCCTGAAAATATTCTGTACTGAATGCATTGAGCTATGTGAGAAACAGAAAAGAAGCTTCCAAGACAAGGATAGTTAAGTGTTATGTATAAAGAATGTATTAAATTCCAAGAGTACAAAGACATTAAAATGTTGACTTTTTTTTTTCTTTCTTTTTTTTTTCTTTTTCTTTTTTTTGGTCTTTTAGGGCTGCACCCACAGCACATGGAGTTCCTAGGCTAGGAGTCCAATTGGAACTACAGCTGTCGGCCTACACCACAGCCACAGCAATGCCAGATCCGAGTTGTGTCTGCAAACTACACCACAGCTCTTGGCAACAACCCACTGAGAGAGGCCAGGGATAGAACCTGCATCCTCATGGATGCTAGTCAGGTTTTTTAACTCCTGATCCATGATGGGAACTCCAGAATGTTGGCATTTCTTACCAAGAGAAAGTGTTGTTATACTTAGTCCATAGAATGAAACAAAAAACAATCGCAAATTATATAATATGTACATTTACATACATATGTAAAATAACCCAAAGCTTGAGAAAAAATAAAAAGGTGAATATCCACTATTTAAAGTGTTTTTAAGCTTACTGTGTAAATATTTCTTCTTACCCCAATTTCTTTCCCCCTTCTAATTATTAAAAATTTTAAGTAGCTATATAATATATTTTATTAGAATTAAAATATTGAGGAGTTCCATTCTAATAAATTTGCCCTTCAATTTTAGAGCTATTGATGATGTCTGTCATATATTTATTTGTGAGAATCTATTAAAAGACTGTACATAATGGGAGTTCCAATTGTGGCACAGCTGAAATGAATCCAACTAGTATCCATGAGGATGCAGGTTCAATCACTGGCCTCACTCAGTTGGTTAAGGATCCGGCATTGCTGTGAGCTGTGGTGAAGTTTGCAGACATGGCTTGGATCCTGTGTTGTTGTGGCTTTGGCATAGGCCAGCAGCTGTAGCTCTGATTCAGTCCCTAGCCTGGGAACGCCCATATGCCATATGCCATGAGCACGGCCCTAAAAAACAAACAAAAAGATTGTACATAATGGTTATTTGCTATAACTATTCACTTTGGTTATATAAAATAGTTTTTATTTATTAAAAACAGACAGGATGCTATAAAGATCCAATATGAGACAAAACAAATTTATTTGCTTAAACATGATTGAAACAATTTTCACTACCACCACAATGATCCATTTGAAGGAATGTTTCCTAAAGCAGTCTTTGTAGTGTTATGAAATGTGGAAATGATCAATAAGTGGCCTACAATCCTTCAAAAAACATCAGGCTCTATGGCTTGTGACAGAGTCAGTGTTTTGTATCTTTCAGAATCTATCGTTTTACCTAAAACAAAACTAATAATTACTATACATCACCTCTCTATGTCATAAGTAATTTTGTACAGTAACATATGCATATATAGCAGAGTTTAGTTTAGGCATGTCTCCTTTCATGGAATTGGTGTTAGCTGTGAAATCCTGTGACTATGATAAAATTAAAATTCCTTTCTTATGACTGCCTTTTATTTCAGATAAATGTTTTAAGAAACATTTATGCTTGTTTTGTTTTTTTTTCCCTTGCCTGCAAACTAACTGCAGAAATGCTTATCTGTCAAGTATACCTAATGTCAGATTCTTGACAATGCTTTATCAAAGATGCTATGAGTCTAAGGGGATACTTAAATGAAAAGATGATACACAAGTACTAAGTAAGGTCCCATTTAAACAATGGAAAAAAAAATGAAACTGGCCTTTTTATTCATGTTTCATTTCAATGCATATGACATATTGAAATAATTAATTTTCAGGAAATGCTCATTAGTCCACCAACATGCTCTTTGCATAGTCTTCATTTTGTTCAAATAGTCCAGTTCTTGGGATTCTCAATGTAGTTTTTTTCTTGATACCAAGGAAAAGGAAGAAGGAAAAGGTTCAACTTTTCTTTTACCACACATTTGGAAACAATACCTATTCACCTACACTCAAGAATAAACCTGTAAATGAAATTAAGAGTAAAATAAAAGACCACCCACTCACCTGCTAATTGCAGAATTAAGCTAATTTACACAATATAACAATAAATACCTCCAAATGCCACTGTAGCCTTTATTGCACTGCATTCTTCCTTCCAAGTACTGTAATCTGTTTCTCTTGACATTCTACATACTCAAAGAATACATTTTTTTCTTTCCATAGCCTGTAATTCTGCAAAGAAATTTATACTCAACAAACCATTGTTTCCCATATGACAAGATTTAAAGATAACCTCCCAGTATCATTTTCACAAATACTTACCAGGAGCCTGGCATTATTTGAGACACCTACTCTGACATTTCTAGCTAGGAACCTTCCTTTGAACCACTCTTCCGACTAAGGTGATCCCAGGGAGACCCAAACACCAATCACACCTGAACTTAGTGACACGGTATAAATTAACTGGCATTATTAAAGCCAGTACACAACCCCTAGCCTAGGAACATCCATATGCCGTGGGTGCAGCCCTAAAAAGACAAAAAAAAAAATTTTGACTAATTAAATATTTCTGTGGTCCAAAATATCATGTTTTTGAAAGATAGGAACTTTCTTCTGCTTTCTCTGACTTTGACTTCTGTATCCCTGTACAAAGAAGTAATAAATTACACAGTAGGTGTACCAGGTTCTCTTCTAGCTTTCAGATTCTATGATTTCTTTCTCATGAAATACAACTTCACTTATTCAAAGTATTAAAAAGTATATTTCAGGCAAAACTTTTGGTTGTTGTTGTCTTTTTGCCATTTCTTGGGCCACTCCCTTTGCATGTGAAGGTCCCCAGGCTAGGGGTCCAATCGGAGCTGTAGCCACAGGCCTACACCAGAGCCACAGCAACACGGGATCCGAGCCGCGTCTGCGACCTACGCCACAGATCACAGCAACGCTGGATCGTTAACCCACTGAGCAAGGGCAGGGACAGAACCCTCAACCTCATGGTTCCTAGTTGAATTTGTTAACCACTGCGCCACAACGGGAACCCCACAACTCTAATCAATGCATCATATAAAGTTTTTAGTAGGACAATACGTATTAAAGAAGAAAAAGATTCACTTTATTCTTTATTTTTTTTCCCACTGTACAGCAAGGGGATCAGGTTATCCTTACATGTATACATTTTTCCCCCCACCCTTTGTTCTGTTGCAATATGAGTATCTAGACAAAGTTCTCAATGCTACTCAGCAGGATCTCCTTGTAAATCTATTCTAAATTGTGTCTGATAAGCCCAAGCTCCCGATCCCTCCCACTCCCTCCCCCTCCCATCAGGCAGCCACAAGTCTATTTTCCAAGTCCATGATTTTCTTTTCTGAGGAGATGTTCATTTGTGCTGGATATTAGATTCCAGTTATAAGTGATATCATATGGTATTTTCTTTGTCTTTCTGGCTCATTTCACTCAGTATGAGAGTCTCTAGTTCCATCCATGTTGCTGCAAATGGCATGATGTCATTCTTTTTTATGGCTGAGTAGTATTCCATTGTGTATATATACCACCTCTTCCAAATCCAATCATCTGTCGATGGACATTTGGGTTGTTTCCATGTCTTGGCTATTGTGAATAGTGATGCAATGAACATGCAGGTGCATGTGTCTCTTTTAAGTAGAGTTTTGTCCGGATATATACCCAAGAGTGGGATTGTGGGGTCATATGGAAGTTCTATGTATACATTTCTAAGGTATCTCCGAACTGTTCTCCATGGTGGCTGAACCAGTTGACATTCCCACCAACAGTGCAGGAGGGTTCCCTTTTCTCCACAGCCCCTCCAGCACTTGTTATTTGTGGATTTATTAATGATGGCCATTCTGACTGGTGTGAGGTGGTATCTCATGGTAGTTTTGATTTGCATTTCTCTTATAACCGGCGATGTTGAGCATTATTTCATGTGTTTGTTGGCCATCTGTATATCTTCTCTGGAGAAATGTCTATTCAGGTCTTTTGCCCATTTTTCCATTGATTGATTGGCTTTTTTGCTGTTGAGTTGTATAAGTTGTTTATATATTCTAGAGATTAAGCCCTTGTCAGTTGCATCATTTGAAATTATTTTCTCCCATTCTGTAAATTGTCTTTTTGTTTTCTTTCGGGTTTCCTTTGCTGTGCAAATCTTTTCCGTTTGATAAGTTCCCATGGGTTTATTTTTGCTCTTATTTCTATTGCTTTGGGAGACTGACCTGAGAAAATATTCATGATGTTGATGTCAGAGAGTGTTTTGCCTATGTTCTCTTCCAGGAGTTGGATGGTGTCCTGTCTTATATTTAAGTCTTTCAGCCATTTTGAGATTATTTTTGTGCATGGTGTGAGGGCATGTTCTAATTTCATTGCTTTGCATGCAGCTGTCCAGGTTTCCCAGCAATGCTTGCTGAATAGACTTTCTTTTTCCCATTTGATGTTCTTGCCTCCCTTGTCAAAGATTAATTGACCATAGGTGTCAGGGTTTATTTCCGGGTTCTCTATTCTGTTCCATTGGTCGGTCTGTCTGTTTTGATACCAGTACCACACTGTTTTGATGACTGTGGCCTTGTAATATTTCTTGAAGTCTGGGAGAGTTATGCCTCCTGCTTGGTTTTTATTTCTCAGGATAGCTTTGGTGATTCTGGGTCTTTTGTTGTTCCATATAAATGTTTGGATTGTTTGTTCTAGTTCTGTGAAACATGTCCTGGGTCATTTGATAGGGATTGCATTGAATCTGTAGATTGCTTTGGGTAGTATGGCCATTTTTACAATATTGATTTTTCCAATCCAGGAACATGGAATATCTTTCCAATTCTTTACGTCTTCTTTGATTTCTTTGATTAAAGTTTTATAGTTCTTGGCATATAAGTCCTTTACCTCCTTGGTCAGGTGTATTCCAAGGTATTTGATTTTGTGAGGTGCAATTTTAAAAGGTGTCATATCTTTGTATTCCTTTTCTAATATTTCATTGCTGGTATACAGAAATGCAACTGACTTCTGAATGTTAATCTTATATCCTGCTACTTTGCTGAATTTATGAATCAGTTCAAGTAGTTTTGGGGTTGAGTCCTTAGGGTTTTCTATGTATAGTATCATGTCATCTACATACAGTGACAGTTTGATCTCTTCTCTTCCTATATGGATGCCTTTTATTTCTTTGGTTTGTCTAATTGCTGTGGCTGGGACTTCCAAAACTATGTTGAAGAGCAGTGGTGAGAGTGGGCATCCCTGTCTTGTTCCAGATTTGAGTGAGAAGGCTTTCAGTTTTTCCCCATTGAGTATTATATTTGCTGTGGGTTTCTCAAAAATGGCTTTGATTATATTCAGGAATGTTCCCTCTATACCCACTTTGGCGAGGGTCTTGATCATGAATGGATGTTGGACTTTGTCAAATGCTTTTTCTGCGTCTATTGAGATGATCTTATGATTTTTGACTTTTCTTTTGTTAATGTGGTGTGTGACGTTGATTGATTTGCATATGTTGAACCATCCTTGTGAACCTGGGATGAACCCAACCTGGTCATGGTATATAATTTTTTGGTATGTTGTTGGATTCGGTTGGCTAAGATTTTGAGAATTTTTGCATCTATATTCATCAAAGATATTGGCTGATAGTTTTCTTTTTTGGTGGTATCTCTGTCTGGTTTTGGAATGAGGGTGATGGTGGCATCATAGAATGTCTTTGGGAGTATTCCTTCTTCTTCAACCTTTTGAAAGAGTTTAAGGAGAATTCTATGTTTGATAGAATTCACCTGTGAAGCCATCTGGTCCTGGACTTTTATTTGTAGGGAGTGTTTTTATGACATCTTCAATTTCATTTCTAGTGATCTGTCTGTTCAATTGGTCTGTTTCTTCTTGATTCAGTTTTGGCAGGCTGTAAGATTCTACAAAATTGTCCATTTCTTCCAGATTGTCAAACTTGTTGGCATCTAGTTGTTCGTAGTATTCCCTTATGGTTTTTTGTATTTCTGCAGTATCCGTTGTGATTTCTCCTTTTTCATTTATAATTTTGGTTATTTGAGTTCTTTCTCTCCTCTTTTTAGTGAGTCTGGCCAGGGATTTGTCAATTTTGTTTACCTTTTCAAAGAACCAGCTCTTGGTTTTATTAATTTTCTCTATTGTTTTTTGAGTCTCTATTTTATTGATTTCTTCTTTGATCTGTATAATTTCCTTCCTTCTGCTGACTTTAGGTCTTTTTTGTTCTTCTTTTTCTAATTCATTTAGGTGGAGGGTTAAGTTGTCAATTTGGGATCTTTCTTCTTTTTTGAGAAAGGCCTGTAACACTATAAATTTCCTTCTGAGCACTGCTTTCGCAGCATCCCCTAGATTTTGAGAGCTTGTGTCTTCATTATCATTTGTTTCAAGGTATTTTTAAATTTCCTTCTTGATTTCCTCATTGGCCCATTGGATTTTTAGTAGCATGTTGTTTAGTCTCCATGAAGTAGGTTTTTTCTCATTTCTTTTCCCATGGTTGATTTCTAATTTCATGGCGTTGTGGTCAGAGAAGATACTTGAGATAATTTCTATGCTCCTAAATTTGTTGAGGTTAGCTTTGTGTCCCAATCTGTGGTCAATTCTTAAGAATGTTCCATGAGCATTTGAGAAGAATGTGTATTCTGATTTTTTTGGATGTAGTGTCCTGAAGATATCAATTAAGTCTAACTTTTCTGTTGTTTCCTTCAAGATCTCTGTTGCTTTATTGGTTTTCTGTCTAGAGGATGTGTCCATTGGTGTGAGTGGGGTATTAAAGTTTCCTACTATGATTGTATTCGCATCGATTTCTCCTTTTATGTCTATTAATATTTGATGTATGTATCTGGGTGCTCCTGTATTTGGGGCATATATGTTGACAACAATAACATCCTCCCCTTGGATGGATCCCTTAATCATTAAATAGTGTCCTTCTTTGTCTTTCTTTATGTCTTTTTTTTTTTTGTCTTTTTGCTATTTCTTTGGGCCACTCCCGTGGCACATGGAGGTTCCCAGGCTAGGGGTTGAATCAGAGCTGTAGCCACCGGCCTACGCCAGAGCCACAGCAACGCGGGATCCGAGCCGCGTCTGCAACCTACACCACAGCTCGCGGCAATGCCGGATCCTCAACCCACTGAGCAAGGGCAGGGACCGAACCCGCAACCTCATGGTTCCTAGTCGGATTCGTTAACCACTGTGCCACGACGGGAACTCCTATGTCTTTTGTTTTAAAGTCTATTTTGTCTGATATGAGTATTGCAACTCCTGCTTTCCTGTCATGTGTATTTGTGTGAAATATTTTTTCCCACCCCTTCACTTTCAATCTCTATGTATCTTTTGTCCTAAGGTGAGTTTCTTGTAGGCAGCATATTGATGGTTTTTGCCTTTTTATCCACTCAGCCACTCTGTGTCTTTTGATTGAAGCATTCAGTCCATTGACATTTAAAGTGATAATTGATAGATGATTATTTATTGCCATTTTGAACCTCATGTTCCAGTTGATTCTATGGTTCTCCATTCTTCCTTTCTTTTTTTGGTTGGATGGTCTCTGGTTATTATCTGTTTGAGTGTTTGTTTGTTTGTTTTCATTTTTTGCAAATGCAATGTTTGGTTTTGGCTTGTGGTTGCCCTGTTTTTTAGTATGCTAACCCCTTCTTATAATTGTGTGTTTTAGCCTGATGGTCCTGTAGGTTCAAACACTTCATTACTATATTAAAATTAAGAAGAGAAACAAACAAACAAAAATGTGTCTATTTATTCCCTAACATCCCTTGCCCACATTTTATGATTTTGATGACTCTTTTTTTTTTCTTTTTAATTTTATTTTATTTGAAACATGTTCATGATTAAATCTGTATGCTGGCTTATTTGAGTGACTGCTCTCTGATTGTGGTTTCCTCAATCCTAGTTCTTCCTCTTCTTTTTTTTTTTTTTCCTTTTTCCTCCCTTTCTTTCCTTCCTTTCTTTTTGGTTTAGAGAAGCCCTTTCAGTATTTCTTTTAGCCTGGGTTTTGTATTGCTGTATTCGTTTAGCTTTTGTTTGTTGGAAAAAAATTTTATTTCTCCTTCTATTTTAAATGATATTCTTGCTGGATAGAGTCTTCTAGGTTGCATATTTTTTCCTTTTAGCACTTTAAATATCTCTTGCCATTCCCTCCTGGCCTGTAGTGTTTCTGTAGAGAAATCAGCTGATAATCTTATGGGGGTTGCCTTGTAGGTAACATTCTGCTTTTTTCTTGCTGCCGTTTAGATCCTCTCTTTATCACTAACTTTTGCCATTTTTATTATAATGTGTCTTGGTGTGGGTCTATTTGGGTTCAACTTGTTTGGGGCCCTCTGTAGTTCCTGTATCTTGAACTCAGTATCCTTTAGATTTGGGAAGTTTTCAGTGATAATTTCTTCAAATATATGTTCCATTCCCTTATCTTTTTCTACTCCTTCTGGAATTCCTATTATGCATAGATTGGCCCACTCACTTTATTCTTAAAAATGGTTTTTAAAGGATGAACTTTCCATCTAAGAAAATTGAAGCAAATTAGGATAAATTCACATCTATCTCATTTAAGGATTATCTACATAAGCAAGAAAATGATTAACTTTGAATACCCATATTCTTTGGTAAAAGAAAATAATATTTTCTCAAACCTTAATTATTATAGAGAAAGCATAAAAATCCTGAGATAAAAGTTAGGAAAAAAATTTAGCCCTATAGAATAAAAACAACTTCTGCCAATATCAGGGTCAAGATTTTGCTGCTCTTTTCACCAAAAATATACATTATTACTGCTAAAGGCTAAAAGTCAAAATTCATATGTTGAATCCTACCCCCCAGATATGATGGTATTAGGAGACAGATCCTTTGGCAGTTGATTAAAACTAGATGAGGTCATGAGGGTGGAGTCTTTGTGAATGGGATTAGTTCCCTTATAAGAGTCACAAGGGAATTTGTTTTCCTGTTTACTCTCTGCCATGTAAGGACATGAGAAAAATCTGTCTGCAGCCCATGCCAGCACCCTGATCTTGGACTTCAATCCCCCAAAACTATGAGAAATAAATGTCTATGGTTTATAAGCCATTGATCTACTGTATTTTTCTTATAGAACCCCAAGCTGAGACAAATACCTTAGGAGATTTTTGTTCATTCAGACATCGCTTTGCCCAAAAATATTTAATGAGCATCTACTATGAATCTCATGAAGGTTTCTTCCCCAACACTAGTCAAACTGGGGCTCTGCTCATTGTAATATTTAGGGGGGGACCCAGGATGCTATAGACACTAGCAACTCATGATCCTAACCTCTCAAGAAACTTTCATGGTTTCCGGAAGCAGAGTTGATACCATACTACTCTTAAATAATTTTTTCTAAAAGTTATACATCTCACTCCTCCTATTTCATTGCCAAAAAAGAGGCTCTAGGACATGCCTGCCTTTAAGGTTCAGGGAACTATAATCCTAAAAAGGAGAATTTAAAATATTGGTGAGCACAGGCATTTGTTCAGGTTAAGAATTAAGAACCCAGTGCCAGTTTGTTCTAAGGAAAGGAGAATTTAAAATATTGCTGAGCAATAGTAATGTCTGTCATGACACTCAGATTTAGCAAGTTCCTCCCCCAAACATCTTGACATTTGATTATAGTCAATCTAACATTTTACAATGTGCTTTCTAATTGTAAAAGAGCATGTTATGTGCTTTTTTATATGTCCAAAAGTGTAGGACATATATTGGAAACTCAAAATTAGCACAAAGAGTTAATTCAATTAATTAATTACTAGACAAATGAGTAATAAACATTTCATTGTCAATTGGCCATGCTACAGGGAGATGAGATTTTCTCTAACAAAGAATAGCAGGAGCAACATGAGGTCAAGTTGTGCTAATCAAGGTTGGCCACATGCCTAGGCTGAGTAAACAAAAGCATGTGGAGTGAGTTGAGAGAGATGAAATTCTGTTTATACAAAAGAAACTCCCCTATTGTCCTTTATGGACACCTTCTCTCCTTCCTACAGAGCCTGAAATTCTCACTCTTAACCAGCAGATTTGTGCCTCTCCTTCCACTTTTAAAACCTAAGGGTATCACCTTGAAAATGACAGAGTTAACATTATTTATTATGAATGGTTGCTGAATTGAATTTTTGAATAATGATGAGGTTACTAAAAAGAAACAAAAATGCAAGCTTTGGCTATACTAATGGACAATGTGTGTCAGAATTTGGAAATTAATAGGCTGACTTCTCAATGCTAACCAGGTAACATCTCGAAGAGTGTGCTTGGTGAAGCTTGCATTTAAGAAAGTTGTCAATACTGAAGTTTACTGAAAGATGAATAACCAAGAAGAAGAAAAAATTGAAATCCAAATTGTAAAAAATACGGAGGAAATCTTAGTCTTGGACATCTTCTATGTTCAAAGTGGCTAGAACTATCTTCTTCCAGGTTGTATTGTCTATCTTAGTCAGCTCAAGCTGCTATGACAAATTACCATAGACTGGATTACTTAAACAATAGATATTTATTTCTGGAGGCTAGAAAGTCCAAGGTCAAGGTGCTGATTAATTTCATTCTTGGTGGGAGCCCTTTTCCTGATTTGCAGACAGCTGCCTTCTCACTATGTGCTCTCATGGCAGAGAGCAATAGTCTCTCTTTTTTTTTTTTTTTTCCAATAAGGACACTGTTCTCAGTGGCTCACACTCATGACCCCACCTAAACCAAGTTACCTCTCAAAGGCCTTATTTCCTATTACCATCCCATTTGGAATTAGGGTTTCAACCTATGAACTTTGGGGGAACACAAACATTTGTCATGGTCTGAGCATGCAGATTGGAAAAAGAATTTTCCAGCATAGCAAGGTGAAGATAGTTTACTGAGATAAGCAATGCTTCAAGCATGTGGGACAACTTCCTGATAATCAGGGAGAGCCTACACTGAGCATGTGGGCACATCTGTTTTTATAGCCCAGAGAGAGAGAAGAGGTCTTACTACACACCTGCTGACCTGCTGATTGGTTGGGGGCATATAAAGCCCCTATATTAGGGTGAGGAGTGGGCCACATAGCTTTCCTAGCGGGGGCAAGAAGGAGTAAGCCAGGTTACTCAAGGTAGGGGAGGGGGCACTACCTTGAGATGGTGGGGGGGGGGATGATAAAGGTCTGGTAATTTTTGTCTTGGCCAGAGGCTTTGAGTTCTATTTCCTTGAAGTGTACTTGAAGTCCCATAACTTTCAGTCCATAACACAGTCTTATTCCTCCTTTCTGGGTAAAACAGCAGCACTCTGACTTCAGCCAGCATTCAACCATTAGCAACTATCTCCATGGAAGCAAACCCAGAGCAACAGAGAACAGGACAGTCCATCATAGGCATTTGTTCAGGTTAAGAATTAAGAACCCAGCGCCAGTTTGTTCTAGCTGAAACCTGGTACAGATTTCAACAAAAACAGGATATGAATCCAATTTTAATAGACATGCTTCAATAGTGCTAAGAGGATGTGCTAGTATTAATTCCTTGCTTTTGGCATGACTTTCATCTGAATAATTCTAAAAATCAAATATTACATGAAAACTGAAGTGACAGAAGAGAAAATTATGTTTGAGTAAGTCATCTTCCTATATGTCCAGACCAAATCAGATGATAACGTACTTTTCTTATGTAAGATCCTAGTTTTCCACTAAGCATCTAATTGATAGTAAATGGGGAAAAAATACCATGTCAGATTTGTAGAATCATTATCTTTATAAATAAAAAGAAGTGCTTACAATTAAAGTGGCCAGCAATAGAAGAACATGCAAATAAATGATAATACATAAATTTTAATAGACTATCATCCCTACATTTAAATAATTACGAAGACTGCGAATCAATATTCTATAATGTTAAAATTAATGGAACTCTATAAAAATGTAGACACATTAAGGAAAATGACATCTGCATTTCAACAATGAGTAGAAGAGAATGTAGATTAAAACAATTAAACAATTTGTGTTTTAATTATATTAGAGTTTTGTTCATTCATTTTAAAAAAGTCATTGTGATAGTTTTGAGAAATACAAAGAACATTTTAAAAAAACAATAATTTTTCTCAAAGCTATGAAAAGTCTTTGTAAGTAAAATAAAAAAGATAAGTGGTCATTTTCATTGAAATTAGGTAGGAATAAAGATAGAAGCAAACATGCCCAGGAAGTTAAGTGAAAAATACAAGAGGCACCTAACCTGATGTGAGATGAAATGGGTAGAGTAAAGATGTAGGGAAGATTTCACAGAGGTTAGGATTCTTGACTCGTCATTTAGGACAAGTAAGAATTATCCAGGACTAGAGATGTCGGTGGTGAATGAATGATGTTGGGCAGGTGGAAAGCACAAGTAAGAATTATGAGAAAATTTTCAAATGTTAAGCACAGCTCGAGCCCAGAGTAGAGAGGGAAAAAGAGATACAGGTGTAAGGAGAAGCTGATAGAGGCCAGATCACTAAGATGTCTCAGTATTTCTCAGTCCTCTAGAAAGCTAGAAGCTTCATCCAAAGTAGAAATGCATTCTAGAAAGGTCATTTTTATATACCAGGGGAAATAGTTCAAGAGGAAAATCTTAAAAAGCTAAATGAAGCCAGCAGCAGTGAGGAGGGAGAAAAAGAATTTGAAGTAGTAGTGTTGTGGATAGGTGGGGTTTGATAAGAGACCATATTTGGAGGTGAGAGAGAGGAATAAATCCAGAACAATCCCTATGTTGATAGTTCAGTCTCCTTAACTTTTCAGAGGGAAAGTATAGAAAAAAAAGCAGCATGGGGCAGAGATGTTCTGTTTGGACTTACTACAGATTAAAGACCATGAAAGTGCTAGATCTATGATCTAGAGTGCAAGGAAAGATCAAGACTAGCATTCATCATTAGCATATAGGAGATGTTTGAAGATGTAAAGAATAAGAGGCTTTGGGTGTGATAAGAAGGGCATTGACACATTCTTGAAGAACTCTTCCACTTCAAGTGGTAGAAAATGGAGGGAGAAATGTCCATGGGAGACCGAGAAGGAAGGAGAGAGGAGTAGGAAGAGCTGACGAGAGAGAAGACCTGGAACCCAAATTAACTTAGAGTCTCAAATTTTAGGGATGGAAAATAGAGTCAAATGCAGCCAAGAAGACACTACAAAATATCCATTAGCCTAGTAAGAAAGAAATCATTTGGGTAGTCACAAGGAATTCACCAGACCACTGTGACAGAAGGAAGTATCTAGGGACCGTAGACTAAATAAGAGAAGGGGAGTACATGAAAGTAAGAAGGTAGATGGTAATATCTCATAAACTTGGATGTGAAGGATAAAAGTGGCTGACAGAGGACCAATGAGAATAGCCAAAAAAGTTGTAAAAGAGTGGAATAATCAGATTCACTTGCCAGCAAAAAGGGAAACTGCATAACAGGTCTTAAAACCATCCCCTTTTCTCCATCCATAGTGACACAGTCTTACTTCAGCCTTCCTCACTTGGAGCCAGGGTTATGACAATGGGTTCCTATGGTCATCTACTCCATTAAAAATGCTGTAGAGGGATGTCTGTGTGTCTTTCTCTGGTTAGGTTTTCAAAGATGAGAGACCGTTTAGAGGATAAGGTACTGAGAGAAAAATCCAACAACCAGTGAAGAATGGGAAGACTAAACTTTCTAAAAAAATGGGGATACAAAGAGTGGGAATCTGTAACAGAGGCAGAAAATTTGCTTCAGAGGAGAGAAATTTCTGGCTCTGAAACAAAAGCAAAGGTGGCAAAGAAGCCAACAATTACAGATATGCTTACAGGTAGGAAGGAGGAACAGAGTTGATAGAACTCTTTTTTAAGTTTTTAATCCTTTCCTCAGGAAGCAAGTACTAGGTCTTATCACAACTGATGGTATATTGTGATAGATGCAGATTTAAGGAAGGGCCTCAGAGTTAAAAAGTTTACATTCTAGTAGTTGTAGGAAATGCCCAGCAAAGCATTACATGACATGTAATCTTTCATCAACAAGGCAATGGAGGAAACAAGAGCTATCGGACAGAGCATTTCAAGCTAGATTATCAAGGGTACCCTTGAAAGGAAATCTTTACATAATTTAAGACAATGATTAGGAAAACATTTTAGATTAAAGGAATAACCTTAACTAATATTAACTAAATAGTCCTGGCTGATTCCCAGAGATCATGTGTAGTAATTGTCTACCATGGTGGGTTGAATTGAAGTGAATGCTGACAGGAAAAGACAAACTGGCAATACAACTGTCCCACTTAAGGGGGAGTTGTGAGCAATGGGCACAGGGATAAGTAGGGGAAATGGAAGCAGAGGGAACGCTTCCCTGGGACCCTCATATTACATTACCTAAACCATCCTCTCTGATGATACCTAGACCTGTTCTAAGACCACATCCAGCATCTTCTTCATCATCAGTGATTTAGTCTGTATCACCTAGTCCTCCCTATTCTCAAGGTTTTTATAAACTAATTCATTTTTCTCTTTAGACAGAACTCATCATTTAGAAGACATTTACCTATTGGTAGGATCTTCCATCTCAGCATTTACATACGTTCAGTCTAGGGTAAACTGTGAACTGTTTTGTATTCCGTTCCCCTGTATTCCTCATTCTTTGATGTTTTCCCGCTCCAAATCACTGACCCTCTTCTTGAAGTGCCTAGATCTCACATCATTGTCAAAATTTTCTGCTCACATGTCATCCACATTCATGTGCAAGGAATTGGTAATACCTTTAAGTATTGGAAAATGTCTGGCTCATATATTTTAAAGGGTCAAAGTCCTGATAAAGGAAATATGTCCTAAGAAAAAAAAAATTGGTATCCATGAGGAGGAGAAAGTACTTTGTGTTAGGGCAGAAAGTGGCCACCACAATAACAGTGGAAGGAACTTTGATTAAAAAGAGGGTTTTTTGGAGTTACCATCATGGCGCAGTGGTTAACGAATCCGACTGGGAACCATGAGGTTGTGGGTTCAATCCCTGGCCTTTCTCAGTGGGTTAAGAATCCAGCATTGCTGTGAGCTGTGGTGTAGGTTGCAGATATGGCTCGGATCCCAAGTTGCTGTGGCTGTGGCATAGGCCGGCAGCTACAGCTCCGATTCAACCCCTAGCCTGGGAATTTCCATGTGCTGCAGGTGCGGCCCTAGAAAAAGACCAAAAAAAAAAAAAAAAGGTTTTTTTCTTTTTCCCTTGCTCTTAAGGATTAAATGAAAGAGTATGTAAAGTGCCCTGTATTTTACCAGAACACAGTAGATGTTTCTAATTGCTTTCTTCTCCCTGGCAAAGAATCACAAATGACCATAGCCACAATCATATGTGGATCCATTGCAAGTAGATCCACAAGCCTACTAGTTCCTTGACATTATAAGCAAAACATGGGAGGCCCTGATTTAATGTCTGGAATTCTAGCATTTTTTTTAAATTGGGACAAGATATAATTAGAAACAAAAAAAAATCTGCGTGAAGTCCAGGATGTTAAAGAAAATATCATCTCTTGGCAAAAAGAACTCAAAAGAGGGACAAAACAATGGAAGAAGAAAAAGTTGAGCTGACAAATAAATTCTCAGGCTAGAAATTGAAGAAAAGATGAAATTTACCATGGACATAAAAATCACATAAGGAGCAGCAAAAGAATATTAGGCAGTGCAGAAAATGTGCAGTCAGGCATGTGGAAGACAGTCTTGACAAAATGAACTAACTATAATCAACCTTTGAGTCATGTACTAAATTATATTTCAGGTAATTTTTTTCACTTTAAAATGTATTATTTTTGGCTTCAATATGACTCTTAGAAGGCTTTTGTTGTTTTTGAGTCTGTACATCATGTCCTCCAGCAGCTCTGCTTCTTTAGGAGCTTCTTCTGACTGTTCCTTCCCTCCCTGGCCATAGAACCCTTTAGGTCAGCAGTGAAGTGGTGGGAATCACACCTGCTGGGAGCCTTTACCTGCATAGAACCCCTTAGGTCAGCAGTGAAGTGGTGGGAATCACACCTGCTGGGAGCCTTTACCTGCAGTCACCTAGAGGGTGGTAGGAACATGTACTCTTCACCTCCAAGGGCAGAAAAATTCTAAGAATTTCCCAGAATGGGACCTGCTTCCTTATCTCCATACACATCCTTAGCCTCGGGGATACAAAGTATTGTTTGTGAGTTTAATTTCTTCTCAAGGCTCCAAAGAGGGGTAGGAGGTGGGGAAGGGGGCAGTTTCAAGCCAAAACTGACCTTCCTTTTGGAAAACCAAGAATCCAACACCTTCATAGCCTTTTCCCCAAAACTTTCTTATGTTAATCCCCAAACCCTTACCTCCATCAAAAGGAAGAGGCATCACTCCCCTTCAGAGGAAACTATAGGTCAAAAGTTCTAGGCTCTGGGGAATAGAGTGTTCAAAAGAATTGAGAGTTAAGAACCCAGAATCCACTTAAAGAGCTTATTTAAAGTGATAAAGAAAGAAAATACATCCTGATGTATAGCACTGAGAACTATATCTAGTCACTCATGGTGGAGCATGATAATGTGAAAAAAAGAGTGGATCGCCTTGCTGCTCAGTAGAAAATTGACAGAACACTATAAACCAGCTCTGATGTAAAAAATAAAATCATTTAAAAAAAGACAAAGAAAGAAAATATAGATAGACCAGCTAAACTTGAGTTGCAGGAAAGGACATAAAAGATATTAAAAGTGTGCCAATATTCTCATCTTTATAGGGAAAGACAATAGATATTTTCTCAATGAAAAAAATCCAAAATGGAATTTAGTTACACTCTAAAAACAAATTGAAATAATTTTAAATTATCAAAAGAAAAAAATACATCCAAAATTCAATCACCAAAAACAAAACAGCAAACTGTAAAGAAAAAAGAATGAAGATAATTTACAACAGAAAGTAGTAGAAGATCTCATTTAGCCTTAAAAAAAGAATAAAATGCCTAATAAAGAGTAAGGTTTTTGCAAAGGTTCTATGAAGAAAACATTAAATTCTTCTGAGATACATAAAAGAGGATAAATGTTGTGCCCTCACAGAGGAAGACTAAATAGTTTAAATGACTCAATTATCCCAAAATGTATGGATATATTCAATATTTTCAATACTATGTTGTAAAAAGAAGGGTTTTTACTTTCAGTTGACAAGCTTATTCTAAAATTCATATTGGAAAACAAATTGCAAGAATGTCCATAAAACTTCTGATAAAGAAGGAAATAAAGATAAATCCGACCTGCCAGGCAGTAAATAGGATACAAACATTTCAGTATTGGAGGCCAAAAAGACAGATCAAGGTACAAAGCAGAGAATTCAGAAATAGCTCCAAACATATATAGGAATCTAATCTATTGTAAAGGTGGTATTTTAAGTCTGTGAGTAAAGATGGATTATTTAATAAATGCCATAGGATGATTGATTCCTTATTGGAGAGAAAATATAATGCTTGGTTCCTATCTTTTTTTTTCCTATGTACTGACTTTTTTTTTCTTTTTATTGAGGTACATACTCTAAAGTGCTCTAGTTTTAGATGTACAACTCCATTAATTTTTTGCATGTATACGCCTATGTAATTACCATGAAGATCAAGATATCCAAGATTTCCAGAACCTCAGATGGTTTCCTCATTCCCCTTCCCAGCCAACATCCCATCTCCTACCCCAGAGAAAAGCTCAATTTAATTTTTATCACCATTGATTTGTTTTGCCTACTCTTGACGTCATATACTTGCAGTCATACCTTGCGTGAATTTTATTTAAGACCATTCAGGTCAAGTCCAAAGTCTGTCCCTTCTTTCTTTTCTCTGTGTAAGAGATGGCTAACACAGAGGCTGCCCAGGCCATGGTCCAGTATTACCAAGAAAAATCTGTTGTCATCAATGGTGAGACATTTCTCATTCAGATGTCCAGGAGATAAAAGAAATTGCAGGTGAAAGAAAAGCACTCTCCTTCACTCAGTCATGCAACAAGCATCAGATGAGTGTCTCCTCATTGTCAGCCACTAGCCTAAGTGCTGGTGGGAAAGTGAGGACAGGAAGAGATCTAAAAATTATGCACTGTCTTTAAGAAGGCAAACCATTCTAACATGGTGAGAAAAGTGCTTATTGAGATATAAAATGCAAAGGGATGCTTAAGACAGAATGACTACCTTCCTGGGACCTAAGAAGAATTTTAAAGGACATCCTGAAAGATGAAGCAAGAAGGAAAAGATGTTTGCCTTGTTTTGTCTCTAGCTTACTCTTTATACCAAAATAAATTCTGGTCCGACCTTGTTTTGCTTCTACCACTCTTTTGTTCTCCTGCATCCTTGGGATCATGGAAATAGGGTATCAGGAGTTCCCCGGTGGCCTAGAGTTTAAGGATCCAGCTTTCTCACGGCTGTGGCTTAGGTCACTGCTGTGATGAAAGTTCAATCCCTGGCCCTGAAACTTCCACATGCCATAGGTGTGGCCAAAAAAAGAAAAAAAGAGGGTCTCAAAAAGATTTTTGATTAGCTAATAGTGTCATTTACCAAGAGAATGGTAGTTAAAACTCATTATAAATACATTACCAAAAAAAGTCATTCTTAAAATACAGCCTCTCTATTATATTTCTTCTAAAATACAAGTAATTCAAAACAAATATGCTTGATGCCAGGATGCCATTGTCCACTTATAGACTACACAGCAGGAAAAAAAAAAGAAAAATCCTGTTTTTATTTAACAGGGTGGTTCATGAACTAAGCATGAGCGGGCCCTAACACATGGAACTTGTGAAAGCAATGTAATTAACACTCTAGGCTAATTTATGTATAGGAAAGTTTACTACTCCCTACAAACCCTTAGAATGCAAGATCCTTGGGAATAGCTCTACAATTTATGTCATGTTACTTGGAGGAGTTTGCTCCCCTTTAAGGTCCACTAAGAATAATAAAAACCTTTGACAAGGTAATGCCTTGAAGTTGTCGATCAATGCCACAGTATCAGTAGTCTGGCCCCAAATGGGAAGGATCAATTCTAGTAATTCTTCTGCCATTGAATTACTGTGTAACTTTGAGTATCCTTCTCTTTGTGGCTAGAGTTGCAGACATTTTTAAGCAGCAGTTACAGACATTCTCTAGAATAGTGTCATATTAGGAGCACCAGAAATTCCTTCTGTTCTCCAGAGCCTGGAAGAGCTGGGTGCCCATCACAACAAAAATCCCTTTGCTGGGGCACTAGCAAACGGCAAGAGAAAACTCTCTGAAATGTTGAGGATGGACCAAAATTTCAACCCATGCCAGCAAGAGTGGAATAATAAAAACATTTGATTATTAATTACATACAATCCAAAATTAGGAATTTTATACTACATGCAAAGAAATAACACCAGTGAGGGTTAAGTAATTCAAGTGTAGCACAGAGACAGTAATGAAATGAAATTTTTCTTTTAATATGTCTAAACATATATCTAGATCTATCTTAACTATAGACTGTAATGATAACAAGTGAAGAATTCAACTGAGATTTGTGGTAAGCTGTGAAACTCTTTGCCAAAACATTTAACCCGGATTCAGGGTGACGAATGATCTGTATTTCCCCCAGCTGCCCACAGTGACTCTAGAAGGAAATATGTCTTCCATAACAGCCAAGCTGTTAAAGTGACTAATACATGGGAAAGTTCGTAAATTCAGCTAATATTACCTGTTATGGAAAAAGCAGCTGGCTTCTGATGAATTGAAGAGTGTTCCTGAGGGTTCATCAGTCAGAAAGTTATTTATTGAGCACTTACTGTGTGCAGACAATGTTCCTGGCACTAGGGAAACAGAAGTAAACAAAATAGTGAACATACCTGCCTTTAAGAAACGTACATCCTCAGGGCTGTGGGAAGAGTACAGCGAATACAGAGACTAGTAAATAAATCTGATCATTTCAGACACTACTAAGAGCTATGCTTAAAGTAAGGCAATTTGCTACAGAAACAGAGGTCAGGGAGGTCCTCCGAAGGGTGCCATCTGAGGTGAGAGGTACAAGTTAGGAGAGGGGATTGATGATGGGGGAGGATCTGATAAACATCCTAAGAGGAAGCAAGTTCAAACACAGTCCCTAAATATAAAATGAGAGCCTCCATTTTGTTGTTAATTTAGTCTCACGTCATCCCCTTCTGTGTGTGAGGTGTTTTCACATATAGGAATTTAGCAAGTTCCCACAGCAACATGCACATTACCATCCCTGTTTTGCCCATGAGAGAATGGAAACGAAGCAGGGATGTTGAGCAGCTTTCTCAAGGTCACATATGAATATGTAGCAGTGTGTGTATGTAAGCCTAGTCTTTTAATCTCAAATCCTAACATCCTACCTATCACAGATGCCATCCCAATAGTGTGTTATTAAGGAAAAATTCCTTGAGTCATTATTATTATTATCCAGGAAAATAAATGTGCCCTTTAACATCTCTATCAAACAAAGAAAAAATAAGGATGTGGGCTCTTTAAGAAACGGGGAGTTACAGCTAAGCACTTTGGCTAAGGAAATGCTCCCTTGAGTACAAAGTGTAGCTGAGACAGTTGACATTTAATTGCATTTATCACTTGTTACAAGACAGTTCAGATTCTCTCTGTGGAGGCAAAAAGGATAATAATTAAGAAGAGAAGGGCAGAAAAACAGAAGCTCAGAGATTTAAATTCAAGATGACAAGAGGGAGACATCATAAACCCAAAGAACATGGAAATCAAATGGATTGTTTCAAGTTCAGAATCATCCACAAAGATATTCTTAGATGGTAATCACACTTGTTCTTGATGTGGCAGAAAAACCGAACACTTATTTTGGTTTCTTCCCCCGGTTCAAAACCTCAGTGATAGGACTGAAAAACAGAAAAATTAAATCAGATGAAGGGGTGGGTAAAAAATTCAAACACGTAGAAAATTGTCATTATTACAGCCAGGCAGTTAATTAGTAACAAGTACTGTCCCATGGTATCTTTTTTTGGTTCTATGCAAAAATAGGTTTTCTAATTTGCTTTTTAGACATAAATTTAAGGCAAGTGCATAGAAGATACACCTCTTCTGTCATTCAGCTGTCTCTGAAGTCAGTCTACGCATCCAACTGTGTCACCTTAATATGCCCTTACCTTTCATTTGGGAGAAGATTATGAAGGGAAGATCACAATGCCAAAGAGCAACCACACCCTTCATAATCTAAAAGGGCCATTTAAAGTTACATTTATGAAAACTGGCATTCAGTTCCTCAGTCATACCAGCCACATTTCAAGTGCATAGTAGCCACAGGTGATTCACAGATCCTGCATTGGGCAGCACAGAAGAGAACATTTCTATATCACAGACAGTTCTACGGGGCACCACTGAACCAGATGGTTTTTGTGCAATGGCATCGATCTCACATACTTTCTTATCCACAATCTCTCACATGCCCCATGATTTTCACTCCAAAAAAAGCTCCCTGCCCCAAATCTCATCCTGGTCTATTTTTGACTTGCTATCTTTAATCTCTTTGCCATAATAGTCATAGAACAAGATGATTAAAATTTAGATTGCATTTGTCCCAACATCATTATTTTATAGATAGGCTATGCTGCTTGTCATAGTACAACATATCCCATATTTCAATAAATATTTAATGAGTGATTATGTACTCTAGGCACTGAGGAAAGACCAAACCCAGACCCTCATGGAGCTTAAAATCTAATGCAGGGGACAGACAATAAAAAGCAAATTAAAAAAATGGATAAGAATAGGGAGGAAAGTAATGCAGATAAAAAGACAGAGGAGTGGATGTAGGCAAAAAAAAATGGGGGGATGGATACAGTTAAACAGCTTCTCCATGGAGAGAGGTCAGTGAGAGCTTCTAAGTAAAGGTAATGATTGAAACAAAATCCCAAAAATGTGAAAGAACAGCCATGTGAAGGACTAGGCTAAGAACAATCCAAAACACAGGAAACAGTATGCATAAAGTCCATGGAGTTGCACAAAGCTTGGTGTGTCCAAGAAAAATAAATAATGACAGAGTTGTCAGAGAGAAGTGAATGAGAGGTAAGTAAAGGCAGGTAAGGTCGCAGAAGCAGCCTATAGGGCCATGTATTTATTATCTTTTGCTGTGTAGCAAATTATCTCAAGATTTAATAGCTTAAAACAAAATTTGGTATCATCTCACAGTTGCTATGGATCAGAAATCCATGTGCAGTTAGACTGGATCCTTTGCTTCAGTGTCACTTACAGGCTATAGTCAAGGTGTTGGCCAAACCTGAGGTCATCTGAAGTCTCAACTGGCAAAGGATCCATTTCCAAGCTCATTCACAGGACTGTGAATTCAAGACTGTTTTTGTGTACTGTTAGACTGAAGACTTAACTTTCTCTCTGGTTTTTAGCCAGAGGCCACCCTCATTTCCTTGTTGTGTGACCTTTCCAACATGGCAGCGTGTTTCATCAAGGTGAGCAAAGGGAAAAGTAGATAGAGTCTGCAGGTAAAATGGAAGTCACAGTCTATGTAATCTAATCATAGGAGTCAGGCCCCATCAATTTGCCGCCTTCTATTTGTCAGAACAAACGACTAGGTCTCGGCCATACATTATACTAAAAAATTACATAAGAGTGTAAATACTAAGAGGCAGAGACCATCATTGAGGGACATTCTAGCAAAGGCTCATGAACCATGGTAAGGAGTTAGAATTTTACCTCAAAACTGATTGGGAGGCATTGAGAAGTCTCAGTCAGGGAACTGCTCTGATCTGATCTTCAATTCGGGACCTGGCTGTTCTAAAGAGAAGAGATATAGCAGGCCACCTGTGGACAAAAGGAGAAGATAAGAAGCTATTGTAATTTCTCATGAGAAAAATAAAAGAGCTAAGGAAATAGTGAGCCAAGCCTGAGATCTATTTTTAAGATAGAACCTACAGCATTTGCTAATGGATTGGATAATGAGGGAGAGAGAAAGGGACAAAAATCCTAACAAAAATGGGGGAAAAAAAGCCTGAAATAGATGGACTAGTCCCCACCGAAAGAGTTCCCTGGAAAATCTTCCAAGAGAGAGAGTCTGTGCTTCCTTGCTCTTTCTGTTCGCTTTCTCTCTACATCTCCTTTACACCTCTCTGATGATCTTCGCAAGTCCCTTCAAGGTGTTGATGGTTAGAAAAATCCAGAATTTCCACACTTTTAATATATCACAATACTAAGTCACAGTGCTAAGAACTATAGGGAAAGTAGGGTATAAAATGGTTGTCATTATTTACTAGTAAAAATAGTATGCTGTCTTTTTAAGTTTGTACCCCAGTTTCTCATACTCACCAATAAACCTATCTCCCTCATTCATATATTCATGTAAAAATAAAAATATTTTTATTCTTTTAAATAAAAAATGCTAATAGAGAGAGAAAAGAAATCATTTTCTCAAGAACATTAGGAGGCTGGCTTAACATCTTTAATGTTTCAACTTCAAAAACAAATCACTGTACTCAGTGAAACCACAGCATGGACATTAGCTATTCCTAGGGGAGCCTGGCTTATAGCACCTAGCTCCCTGAAACTACTAAGAACCCAACAGATTAAACAGGGTAGTATGCATATTTTATGGGCCTTCTTTATTCACTCCATGCATTGTCTTTAGGCTAGCTCTATGTGTAGCCAAATACCAAACAAAGAAAACTCAAACAAGTCACAGGCAATATTGAACAATACATTTTTTCTTCTCTGGTTGTAATAATGAACCCCAATTTTTTTCATAACTAAACAACTGATTTCATCCTTGCCCACAGTACAATGATGAGATTTCACTTTGGAACAGGCTGATTTTTACTTCATAGCCCTTTCCATTATCTCTTCCACTCTCTCCTTATACTCAAGGTTCAATCTTGGGTGCACGTTTATCAATGACAATAGGATCTCCTAAAGATAGTTAAGATCCACAGGAACAAACATCCCATAAAGCCTGAATTTCTCCCATTACTCCTATTGATATTCTCCCATCATCCTTGTTATTATCAGATGGGTAACTTTAGCAGGTAATTAAAAGCATAATAATACCTTCCATTTGACAAGAAATATTTGCATTCGCCTAATCTCTATGACAATTCCAGTGTGTTTTCTACCAAAATCAAATTTAGCACAATAACAAGAGAACACATTTTTTCCTTACTCTTATATTCCTTCAGGGGAAAAAAAAATGTTAGATTGCTTGTCATCATCATTTCTGATGCTTTCAAGGTTGGAACACTGAAGTAGAAAAGGGAACATTGACTCCTGACTTAGTCTTAAAGGACCCATGATGAGATCTGCATATTCAGCTGAAAATTTGCCACTCTGGAACTATGCACATATATGTTTGAGCCCAGGGAATAGCTACAGATAAGCTGCTCAAGAGTTTGGATGATGTGCCTAAAACCATAGAGTTAGGTTGAAAAATCTAAATAATAACGAAGGACTTCTGACTGCAGGACTTATGCTTCCAAGGCCTGGGGCCTGGAACTATTGCAAAGAGGCTGCTTTAAAGACAAGCCCCTCCATATCAATGCCAGAAGGGGCTTCTCTGGCTACAACATCTTTCTTTTTAAACCAATTCCTTCAAAAAGTAGAACTTATTCTTTTTTTATAGTGATTTTTATTTTTTCCATTATAGCTGGTTTACAGTGTTCTGTCAATTTTCTACTGTACAGCAAGGTGACCCAATCATGTATACATTCCTTTTTCTCACATTATCATGCTCCACCACAAATGATCAGACATAGTTCCCAGTGCTATACAGCAGGATCCCATTGCCTATCCATTCCAAAGGCAATAGTTTCCATTTATTAACCCCATTCTTTTAATTTTTACTGGCAGCATTGATGGTGAACAACTTGAAACTTCCTTTAAGGAAGATATACAATATCCAACATAGAGAAGACAGCGTGAAGCTTTCAATCCAAGCACCTTCTGTGATTCAATATTCTACTTTCCATGTCTCATCAATAGACACCCTCTACACTGGTTTGGTCCCACTGTTCTTTAATCATTCCTTCACATCAGGTCAGGTCAAACATGCAATTTTTCTCTACATAAGTTCAAACTCTTTTCTTTTTCCCATTTTCTACATTTTTATTTTCCTCTTCTGCCACTTCTCCACATGGACATAAAGAACTCATATATCCTTACCTTATCCTGTACCTTCCCACTGCCCTAATATTGATTGAAACGTCTCTTCCTTTAGTCCATCATGCCATTCTACATGGAATCTTCCTTACAAAACTTCAGCCAAATCTCATCACTCAAACTGACCTTACTTCATACTTCCACCATCATTGAATATACATCTATTTATAACATTATATTATAACTATCAATTATATGTCTATCATTCCCATTGTACCATGAACTCCTCAAGGGAAGGATATACTATAACCCATCTCCAATGGTTAGACTCACTGCCCAGCCCTTTGCAGATATCCATTGTATTTTTGTAAATAAAAGAACACACTATGTCAGTTAATAACAATAGCTAGTATTTGCTGAGTACTCACAGCACTGTAAGTACCATTATAAACACTCTAAGTGATTTAATTAATCTAATATTCATATAAAGCTTATGAAATAGGAGCCATTATCATCTTACATTCCGGCTCAAGAAACTGAAGAGCAGAGTTAGATAAACTGTCCCAGGTCACAAATTTAGGAAATGGAACAGGTGGGATTTGAATCTAACCTCTCTTAACCACTGGGCAATACACTGGCTGTGGATTAGGAATCAACATTTTTTTTTAAAAGGCCATATAGTAAATAGTTTTCGTTTTGGATGGATCAAACATCATTATTCAACTTTGCAGTTGTAACAGGAAAGCAGCCATAGACAATATGTAAGTGAATGAGTATGACTGTGTTTCAATAAAACTTTATTTATAAAAATGAGCTATGACGTAAATTGACTCAAGGCATGTGGTTCCCCAACCCATTTTATAGACTCTGCCTCTGTATCTCAATATCATACAGGTAAGCAGATAATATCTGGAGTGTACATTCAAGTATTTGAGTACCAAAAATAGACCCACTGGGTCACTCATGGAAAAGTAAGAGATATTCTTCAGCAGTAGCAGCAAAAGGAAAATGGCTGCCAATGTTTAGTTTGACAACTGAAGAATAACAAAAGTCAGGAGTACCCGTTGTGAAGCAGCAGACAGGAAACTGACTAGGAACTGTGAGGTTGCAGGTTTGATCCTTGGCCTCACTCAGTGGGTTAAGGATCCAGCATTGCTGAGAGCTGTGGTGTAAGTCACAGAGGTGGCTCGGATCCTGCATTGCTATGGCTGTGGCATAAACTGGTGGCTACAGCTCCGATTATACCCCTAGCCTGGGAAACTCCATATGTCGTGGCTACCGTCCAAAAAAAAAAAAAAAAAAAACAGTCAGAATGGGCTGTTGATACTACTGTTAGGTCTTATCTCCTCAGGAATTAAATTTATTCCTTGGAGTGGCTAACACTTGACTGGACTTCTTTAAAACATGGTTGCAATGGCTGTTGATCCTGCTCTTAGCAAGTCAAACCTTACTTCTTCCATCAATACCACACTGAAGACCTTTCCTGAAGTTTCATCTTGGGTCTAGTGCTTGGTGTGGCCAAGGAGAAGGTTCCAGGTTGTGAGGTTGTGCTGCTCAGCATCCTGTGACTACATGCCTGGAAGATAAATTAGAGTGGATGTCAAGAAAACATCTCAGTCTATTTCCTATCCACCCGGCAATCACTTCTCTCAGAATTGTTGCAAGCCTTGCCATATGCAAGCCTTTGGAGCAGGCTGGCTGGGGTCTGAAGCTCACCTATCTTAGAGCAAAACAAATGAAAGACATACACATATGTAATATATATATATATACACACATGTATATTACATGATGTAATGTATATACATTATATTATATCCATGAATACCTATATAAATATAATATTATATGTACATATATGTATGTAATAAAATGTGTATGTATGTGCTGCTGCTCTATATATGTGTGTGTAGAGCAGCAGCTCTGCAAGAGGTCTCCATTTTTTTGATTAGGAAAGGGCAGTGGGGAGTTCCTGTTGTGGCTCAGTGATAACAAACCTGGCTAGTATTCATGATGCAGGTTCGAATCCTGGCCTCTATCAGTGGGTTAAGGATCCACCCACATTGCCTTGAGTTGTGGTGTACATTGTAGATGCGGCTCTGACCCCTAGCCTGGGAACTTCTATATGTGAAGAGTTTGGCCCTTTTGAAAGAAAGAAAGACAAGAAAGACAGAAAGACAGAAAGACAGACAGAAACAAACAAACAAACAAACAAACAAATGGAAAAAAAGAATGGGGAGTGGCTGCTGGTAGAATCCCTATCAGCTTTTCAGCTTCCTGAGGAAAAGGAATCAACCTTAATAACTCTTTGTAACCTGTGCATTGTACCCACCACACAGTTAAAGCTCTGTGGCTCATGTTTGAATGAATTTCCCCTAATCCCAGCTGCTAGGGCTATGCTGCTGTTGACACTGCTTGCTTCCCCATGTCCTTTAGTCTCTACTATCACAGACCCTGGGCACTGAAGCCTCTGATATTTTATTCTTAATGCCAAGTCCCTGCATTGAAGCCAGTGGGTTTCCTTTAAGCAGTTACTACTGTATTCAAGGATTTTTATATCCACTGCCTAGCTGCCTCTTGGCATTGCAGATTCCATTCCTGAACTGACTGGGTCAACCCATAGACACCTTGTTCCTCCTTATACTGTCCCAATCTCCTTGATCACTCAAACTGACTTCCTGTCATTTACTTTCTTGCTCGTCCAATTTGGTACAAATCCATTCTCTCTAGACCTTCAGTCTTTTCATCGGCTTTCCTGAGTCGGCGTTTGTCTTTTCTACTGGGTTTACTATTTTCACAACCATTTTGACAGCCATGCTCTCTCACCTCACTCTACATACTCACCTCTCAACAGGCTTCCTTGGAGGCAGTTTGCCATCCATCAGTTCTGGACCTGAGAAAGAAATCTACAAACACCTCGGACATTGCCCGTCACCATCTCTCATCTTTTAGGTGTGGTAAAGTCTCCCGCCTGCCACATTCCACTCCATCTCCCATTTTTCTGTGTTTTACAAGTATCTCTGTGAATAAAGCATGTTCTAAGGGCTTTTTTTTTTAAGATCAGATTTTCTTTATTTCCTGTCCACATTCTCACCACCACCATTAACCAAAGTAGTCAAGTAACCCAGCTCACTGACTATTTAAGAAAACCACTGGCCCAATGTGTGCAATTAAGAATAAAGAAAAATCTCACTGTTTTCTGTCAGTCGCTGTTTGCTTACAGGTGATAGAAAAAAAAATCATGACATATTTTTATTGTTTATGTCTTTCTCTCTAAAGAACACAGACAAAAAATAGGTTTAATGAGCCATTACCTGAAAATTCTGTTCAATTACTTACTTGCACATTTAAGGAAGTGGTCCAAAAAGTCCAAAAGTTATGCCAACTATTAGAAACACTAAAAATAATCCAAATATTAAGTCTTCTCTGATATTATTTTATTAACTTGTTTTATTTATTTATTTATTTGCTTTTTAGGGCTGCACCCAAGGCATGTGGAAGTTCCCAGGCTAGGAATCGAATCAGAGCTACAGCTGCTGGCCTATGCCACAGCCACAGCAACATGGGATCTGAGCCACTTCTTTGACCTATATCACGGCTCACAGCAGCACCAGATCCTTAACCCACTGAGCAAGGCCACGGATTGAACCCACATCCTCATGGATACTAGTTGGGTTAGTTAACCACTGAGCCATGGTGGAAACTCCCTGTTTATTTTTTAGTTGAGGTACAATCCAAAACAGATGAGAATATATTTGTTCTCAGTAAATTCTCAAATCACTCCAAAAAATATTAAATATGATGGTTCTTTGTGCCTTGTTCAAAGGCTGCTCCAGTAGTTTGCAAGAGACAAAAGATGTCTCTTAGTGAACACTACCATTCCTCTAGGGGAAAGCTCTACCCATCTAACAGCTATTTTAAGATGTTGAAGATGCATTACCACAGGCTGCAATTACTCTACACATCCCAATTTGAATTGAAGTATCATCTCTCAAGGGTGTAATCCCAGGTTCACATTTCCTTTTGCAGACAAAGTAAACCATCTCCTTGACTATTAAGGCCACTGCAGGCAATCTAAGATGATCAAAGTTCCTCTTCATCTTAAAGTCAATAAAATTATCTTTTTCAAAAGCAGGAAATTTGAAATTCATAAAAAACAATAACCTACCATTATAACAAGAGCAAATCAACCATAAATAATTACTAATTATGGTCAAATGTTGAACAAAGACCAAGTTTACTAACAGAAAGACTTTAAGCATCATATCTATGTACTAAATAAATATTAGTGAAATATGTCTGATTTTTAAGACTTTGAATGGGTTTTTATAAACCAATAGTGCCATGTCTTTATGCAAAAATTATGATTCACTGTTTTTGCCTTCTCCCCAAATTATTGTCCCAAAGGTCTTAATGCCCTTTCAATCAAGGGGACAAAAGCTCCAGGCCTAAAATGCACTCCCAGCTTTTTGATCCTTATCTGAGGTCTTCATCCCCTTTGAGGGAACTCACAAGAGATTCTGCCTCTGCATGTGGACTCTCTAACCACATTTGATTCTTAGGCTCAGAGAGTTTGTATATTAAGTACAACCTGACATCTTGTTTTGATTTTGCTCCCAAGTTAAATAATAAACATACAGGATACCAGAAAATACTCCTCTACTTAAATTCCCTTCTTTGTTTTTTCTATCTCTTCAACTGTAAGAAAGGTTGATCAGTTTTGTTGAAAAGAAAAACTAACAATAGTTCTCAAAAACACAATATCAAAAATTATCACCTTTACAAATATGGTACAACTGTCTCAAATAGAGATGTTATGTTTTATCTGTGCCATGTTCAGAAACAATGTGACAAAATTTCTAAAAATAACCACTGGCTCTCTTGAACCAAATGAGCCACTGCAGCACACCAGTGGGTTATTCTTTCTAGATCATTTATCCCCTCTATTACTTGTCACAAGCACCATGCTACAAAATGACTGTTTTGTCCTGAAGATCACAGAATCAAGGATCTTTCTTCTCTGTCACTGGTACTTGAATGCCTGAAACATTATAAAAGTTCAGTAGATTCTTGTAATGAATACATAAAACACTGAACAGTCACCCCTTTCAAGCCTGGGACCTAGGAAAAATTCAGTTGCAAACCTTTAGCAGTCTTTATTTCCTATTTTCATTTCATCACTGACTCAATAAAAGCTACCCTTTTGGCATTAACTCATATTAGCCAAAGCTCATGTAAATATTAATTAGGCATTTTCTGTGTATTGATCACATTTGGTTCTAACTCAAAGAATCATATTAACACAAAAAGAACCCCTCTACAAAGTAAGCTAGTGAAGTTTCCCACACCTGGGACTCTCTCCAGGAATTGTCATTACATGAACAAAGTTACCCAGCCCAAGATCATTCCTTTTCCTCTGTGACAGCCTGTAAAAAAAATGACTGGTCCCTTCAGGGGCATGTGAGATCAGCAATTTTGCTTGAGTTTTGGACCATTCTACAGGGCCATCCCAGTTCCAGTGTTCCTTGGGAGGTATTCTGTGGCTTCAAGTGCAACTACACCATCCTCCAACTTTTACCTCTGCCCAGTTCTGCTTCCTAAACTCACTCAACTTGTACACACAAAGCTTCACTTCAGGGTCCATCGCTTGGGGACCCCAACACACTTCAGCCCTCAACATTGAGTAATGCTTATCAGTGCATAAATTTTCGTGCAACCTCCTGCCAAAGAAGACATATTGAGAGAAATATCAAATCAAAAAACTGGAGTATATCACTAGTGAATAGAACATATAATCCATTACAGTATTACTGATAACCAATTCAATAGGACCTTGCCAGCTCTAAAACTGCGACTTTTATCTATACATAGAACTACAATATGACCAAACAATCCCACACTTGGGCATATATCTGGACAAAACGTTCCTTGAAAAAGACACATGCACCTGCATATTCATTGCAGCTCCATTCACAATAGCAAAGACATGAAAACAACACAAATGTTCATCAACAGATGATTGGATTCAGAAGATGTGGTATATATACACAATGGCATACTACTAAGCCATAAAAAGAATGAAATAATGCCATTTGCAGCAACATGTGTGGAACAAGATACTCTCATACTGAGTCAAGCAAGTCAGAAAGAGAAAGACAAATACCATATGATATCACTTATATCTGGAATCTAATGTAAGGCACAAATGAACCTTTCCACAAAAAAGAAAATCATGGACTTGGAGAATAGACTTGTGGTTGCCAAGGGGGAGGGGGAGGGAGTGGGGTGGATTGGGAGCTTGGGGTTTTAGATGCAAACTATTGCCTTTGGAATGGATTAGCAATGAGATCCCGCTGTGTAGCACTGGGAACTATGTCTAGTCACTTATGATGGAGCATGATAATGTGCAAAAATAGAATGTGTACATGTATGTGTAACTGGGTCACCATGCTGTACAGTAGAAAAAAAATTGTATTGGGGAAATAACTATCAAAAAAATTTTTTTAATTTTTAAATAGTGATTTTTAGGTAAATCTAAAAATTTATTTACGGAAATAAAACTATATATGAGTTTAAATAGTAAATTTTCTTAAGACTATTGACTCTGTTTTCCAAGATAGAAATGTTTCAGCATGACTTAAGAGTTTATTTCAAGGCTTGCCTGAAACAGAACATTCTAATCCGAATAACGGAGTTATACTGAAAGCATTTAGTCACTTACATTGACACTGTGGTATCTGGAAGTCTGAGATGAGTTGAAATTGGCCATACAAATGAAAACTAGTTTAGCTAACATTAACAATCATTAAGGGTGAAAATGACCTTAACTTCTGAAAAGGAAGGGCATATTTAATGATCCCCTATTAGCTAACTCCCATTTTATACATTTACATGGGCAGCTCCAAACACAAAAGATACTTGGTATTTGGCTGAAAAATTACTGCTCTCAGGTGAAAAGCATTTGATGTTGCATGTTATTTTCATTTAAATCAGTTTTTAATTCCAAGAGATGAAAAGACAAAGTTAAAAGGCGTTCTCTTAAAATTCTGCCTCAGTTAGTAGGATAGGAATACTAATGACCGCATGCTATAAAGCAACTAAATCTGTTGTATTTACACAGCCATTTAATATATAGGTAAAGAAGAGGACCAGAAACCTACAACCAGTTGTTTTTTTGTCATGACCATGTAGACTCAGCAATAATTTTGCCCTCTTTAGGCAGTAACTGATGCCAATTTAGGTAAGTGTAGATTACACTTAGATAAATACAGATTACTTCAAATTCACTGATCAAAAATGGTTAAAGGAGAGGCACTGAAATTTTTAGACATGAGAAATTGCAGTATGAGGCCAAACATGAAATGTTAATGTCCCAAAGTAAATTTAAGATACTCTGAGTTACTTAAAATAATGTTTCTAATTATTTTTCATCCTGGACCCAAATTATAAAAATATGTTCTTTAAAATTGTTTCTGATAGCTTTCACCTATGGCTTTCACATGTAACTGTATTTTTTTTAAGTCCACAAAAAACAATTTTATTAACCCAATAAGTGAAGACCTAGTCCCTTTCACATCCAACCCTCTCAAAAGGATGGGGATGGGTGAGAGAGAAATCTGGGGAAGAAATATCCCCTATCCCTCAACATAGAAGACTGAGGGCTGAGGAAGAGAGGCTGTGCAAATTGGTCGCCAAAGGTGGGAAGGAAAGGGAGTCTTGGTTCAAGATGGCAGCTGAAGAGGAAGAGGAGGATGGAGAGGGTGAGGGATCTATTGAAGACGCAAGAAACACAAAGGGGACTGGGGCGAGGGAGCCAAAGGATATGGGAAGTGTGGTGCTGAGGCCCAGAAGTGGGTCCGTTCTGAGGCAAGGTGGACCCTTGGCTCCCCTTCCTCAACACCCTCTTGTCCCTGAATTTCTTCCTCTTGCTCCTCCTCCTCCTCAGGATTCCGCTGAACAGGCTGTTTGCAGATAGGGCAAGTCTCCCGGGTCTGAGTGAGCCACTTGTCCACACAGCAGCAATGATAGGCATGAGTGCAAGGAAGTACCCTCAGTTTGTCCCCAACTTCACATTCCTCCAGGCAGATGGCACAGACATCATACTGGTCTCCCTTCTGATAGTCACGTGTAGGAATCTGCTTCAGTTGTTCTTCAGTTAGTCGGTTCCCCGGTGCTGTTTCTGGAATTGGATACAACAAACTGTCACAATCGCTCCCATGCCCAAAATTAGCACGCCCAAAATCCCAGAGAAAAGGATGAGGCGATAGCCCAAAAGGAATGTATTTTCGGGAACCAGAAGCACCTGAGCCCCATTCTGGTAGACGAAGAGGGCACGCAGGTATTTAGAGCTCTTCTCCCCGATAAACACCGACGGGATCCAGATCTGCTGCTGGATTTCCTCATTGTTCCACACCATGTTCACAAGTTCATCAGAATCCACATTGTGGACCACAGCGGCATCATACCCAGCCTTCTGAGCATTTAGGACTTTGAGGTCAAAACTGCAGTCAAATCTTCGAAGCAGCGCAATGAAAACTGACCCGTTGACCCAGGCTGGAGCCGGTGGGGCAATAGGGCTGCAGGCATTGGCTGGGTGAGCCTCCACAAGGAACCCCTTAAGTCCCTCCGGGCTCAAGGCAGTCCCAAAGAGAGCTGGGAGGTCTGCAAAGTTCATGCTTGCATTGTAGTATGAAGTCGCTCGAATAAGCCCCCTGATAGGGGCTGCTCCCCACAGCGCAGTGGCCACAAACACAGAAAGGAGGGAAGCAGCAGGGTGCATGGTAGCAGGAGGGGAGAGACTGAGGATGCTGAGTCCTGGTAGCAGAAGCAGAAGCAGACTTCTGAGAACCTCTCCCCCTTCCTTTAGGATCCTACAGATCCAGCCATCCTTAGGTCCTACTTCTCAGCTACGGGGGCGGGGGGGGGGGTGCAGGAAAGGGACCCATTTAGTAGAGCTGGGAGAAAGACAGTAATGTATCCTTTTCTGCTATAGGAATAAAACAGGGAAAGGGAACAGAGGCAAGCACAGGTGACAGAAAAATGTCTGAAAGAGTGAAGGAGCTCGAGGAGGTAGGACTTCCAGCAAGGTGGGCCGTTTTCCTATCCGAGGGAAAAGGGCTTCCAGTCCTTCCGGCATTGGACGCTCAAGATGAAGGACTTCCGGTCCTCTCTTCCTACCTCCAGCTGCTGCCACCACCATCGCGCTATCTTCAGGCCTCGCGAGAGTGCTTGTCACACTTCCTTCTCCACCAGCTGAAATTTTGCTGAGTCTTATCTTCAGAGACCTCTTACTCTGGTCTAACCAGGCTTGCTCGACCTTCCTCAGGATAAACAAACTGAGAAATTTCTAGCAGACTATTAGTTTTAATGTTAGGTCTTACGTCAATTGATTCTAACTTGAGAATATGTACTAAAATCTAGAGGTGCTAGTCCTCTGTTGTTCCACCTCCTTAACAAGTGCTTGAAATATGAGATAGTTCACACCGATGCTGCCATTATGATACAGATGACCAAAGATCATCTATATTAAAAGCATTTGACATTTTAATCATGTTACCTCAGTCACACAATACAGTCTTTTAAACTGTTAAATTTCTATTTCCATTTCAAACATAGTATGGAGATAGGAACAAGATCTTATTTCTTCTGAGGACCAGTTTAGGCTAAAAGTTAACCTGCCATGTGTTTGGACAATAAATTTTTCTAGGATATTATAGCGGTCTGGAGGTTTTGATGTAGCATTGGATCTATATAACCAAAGAAATATCCAGAATATGAAGTTGTTGAAACTGAGGTAGATCCTTTTCCCTGTGGACCCATTTACAGCATAAAAAACTATCCCTTGGTTCTTAGATTTTGCATTTCACTACAGCTATCCTTTTTCTCCTTAAGTGTTATGCCTAGAGGTCAAAATCTAGATTAGAAAAGGAAATTATAGGCCACTTTAAATAAAGAAGTGCCTGATTGGCCAAGTCAGAAATAGAAAGGTTTTATTCTGAGATTCTGAGCACACAGCCCCATGCTGTCCCTCCAGCGTCTCACATTACAGTATCATCTGCCATTTTTACACATTGGTCCCATTTGCCAAAATATTCTTCCAGACTTGTTTCATCTCCATGTTCCTGTATTTTTCTAATTTGGGACTATAACAGGTTATTCAGTGCCACTCTTCCTGCTTTCACATAACCCCTCTAAGGCAAAGCACAAAACAATATACTCTAAGTACACCTACATGTTAAGACAGATCATAAACCATTCCTTCGGGATTTTCACAAAGATGTGGAAGAGAAAAGAGAGCAATTCCACGTCGGTCCACCCAGCACTAGCTAGCAGCTGTCCTCTGTCTTAAAAGATTGAATTCACTTCTTTAGAATGAATTGTCAATAAGCTATGTTGACAACACACATCCATGGGGAAGCAGAGGTGGTACTTCCCCTTAACCTCATGCCAAGGAAAATTGACCTAGAGACACTTATGAATTTCAGGCTCAGAGAAAGATGAGAGAGTCAAGTTACGTTTCCACACCCAGAGAAGTTTCTCAAATTCCAAATATGGACCTTGCTATGAGAAGCCTTTAAAAGGGATCCCATGGAGCACTTGATTTGAAAGGGCAAAGGGACACCAAACAGAGGGGTGGCTGGAATCCAGAGGAGAGGAGAACTCACTGGTAGCCAGCCCAGGAAAGATATTATCCTCGTCAGGTGAGCAGTCTAGAAGATTCAGTAGAGAATGGTGCCAAGGAAATCCACCAAAGCAATGTTTAAGGGAATAGGATTCAGTTTGGGATTATTTGCAGGGGCGGGGGGAGGAGGTACACACCAGACTGCTATTGTACCAGTCACCTGTGACTGTTCCCCCTGAGACCAGTCTTAGGTCAAGAGCAGAACAAGATCAGAAGCTAACCAGAGAAGAAGGGGAGCAAAGACAAGAGAAGCCAACAGTGTCCCATTCCCCGCCCACCCCAACTCAAAATATCGAAACCTGATTTGGACCAAAGCTTGGGGAGGAGAGAATATTTAAAGAGTTTGGGCTTTTATATTATATTATGCAGTTGTCTACACTGAATGCTTTTGTGTTTAAAATGGTCAAGGGCAGAGTTGGACTCAGGTTGCTTTAATCCTAGAATTTATCAATTTCAGAACTTTCTTCGATTAAAAAGTAAAACAAAATTGTGTCTTCAAAATCAGGAACAGGGCCTTAGAGGGGTTTCTGCAAATGGAGGGCCCTGAAACACTATCTCAGTTCAGGGGAGCAAGACTGTCTCTTTCAGCTCTGTAGTCTCTAGTGCACATATTTTGTCCCAGAAATAAAATTTCTTTGGAAGAAGTCATTTTGCAGAAACTTAATCAGCTCACCAATAGACTACAGCCAACTATTAGTGAGATTCTATAAAATTTATGTTAAATATACATTTTACATACACGTATTTAATATATAAGATATATATTATTTCCATAAAATTTGTTACATATGAAGTTTATAGAGATAACATATATGTAATTGTATACATATGCATAATTATGTATGTATAAATATGTAATTTTAAAATAATTGCATGTTAAATCAAGCACAAATTCATTAGCTTAACTTGGTAACTACCTTAATTTTGTGGTTAGAGAGTCCAGATCAAGTACTCATCAGCAGTCACCAATAGCCCATAATTATCTCAATCCAGAACATTTAGCTTGTAAGGACTATCAAAACTATTTGCCTTTGTTTGGCCCACTATTCTTTACATGAATTGATATATTTTTAAGTATTTCTACAACTTCAGCAGCTTCCTAATTCTGTCTTTAACTTTCCCAAAAGAATATAAAGCTCTCCTCCCGACTTCTCCTTCCTATTACTAACAGCCTTCTCGGAAAACTTTAAACAAAAGAAAATGTTACCAAACCCAAGGTCACTAGTGGCCTCCCTGTCACCAAATCCAATGATCATTTTTCAGTACTCATCAGACTCAAGCTATCTGAAGCATTAACCCAACTGATCACACCCCTGTCTTGGAAACACTCTCCTCCTTTGGTCTCCAGATCTGTATCTTCATCCTGTTTTCTCCCTGTCTCTCTGGCTTTCCTTTCTGTCTCTTTTGTATTCCTTTCATTCACCCCGTGTCTAAATGTTGGAATGCCCAAAGCATTCAAAAACCAGCATTAGGGCTTGCTTGGGTGGTAGCAATCATACATTTGGATCAGAAGAATGATTGTGCTTTGTCTTTACCCATCTTTAGCTAGACAGGGGCACATATGGAGCAAGAGGTTGTAATTTGCTCAGACAAGTTCCACAAAGAAAGAAGCAAGAGATCTGAGGGTATGTGCAAAGGTTGGAGATAATAATGATTGAACAAGATAAAAACTGGGGTGAAGGAAATAGGATATGAGGCCAGGGGCATAAGGAAGAGAGGGAAAAATAGTAAGATGATGTGACTGTCGAAGCACTAGAGAGAGTGAGGTAGAAAGGTAATAGTGCTGGTGAGAGACTAGAAGATTAGAAATAAATACTGTGGTGGGTTTGTGGTTATTGGATGACAAAGTATCTGAACCCTGTTTTAACTTCTCCTACTTTTCCTTTTTCTTCTTCTCTCCAACAACTCTACCTTATAAAGGTAAGTTATCCCTTACAAGCTAGAAAATGCAGAATCTTACCCAAAAGAATGGAATGGAGAAAGATGCAGTGATGGTGAAAAGGTCATGGAAACCTACAAAGAAATTTGATAGAGTGTAGACAGTCAAGATGCTAGAATATTTCACATTTAATGTTTTTTCTTGTTTTAACTCTTACAAATCATTTATTTTTACAAACTGGAGTGATTGATTGATGACTGTATTTAAATAAAATAATGTTGTGCCTCCTTGTCTGCAATATGGACAAGTTGAAAATTGAGGGGGAAAAAGTATTATCACCATTTGTTTAGATAATGCAATGCCCTCCAACAACGTCGCTCTTTTTTTCCGCTATTGAATTGACTAATTGTTTTAACTCACTGGAAGGGCATAGTATGAATCTGAAGGCTTACACAGGAGCCCAGATAGTCTGATACCATGTCAAGGGGACCTATTATTCTGCATTAAACATTTTCTTTTGTTTAATACCCAAAGTTCAGCTTTGTCACCAGGTTGTCTACATTCACTCCCTTAAGGATCACAGCCAGTTTCACAGATTAAAATATAACCTATATTCTCCCAAGTTAATATCTCTTGCTCAGACTTGACTCTCCAAAATCCAGACTCAAATCCATATAACCTCCCGCTTACCCCACCTGTCCATTTGAGTATATAGTAGGTATCTCAAACGTAATATGTTCAACACTAAGTTTCTAGTACTCATCCCCAAACTAACTCATCCTCTATGCTTGCTACCATAGGTAATAACAATTCTTTCTTTCCATTCTTTCCTCAACTCCCACAGGGTCTACCAAAAATATTTCCATTGGTGTCACCTTCAAAATATATTCAGAATCCTGTTACCTCTTATCACCTCTATTACCATCACATCGGTAAAAACCACTACTGTCTCGGGGTTCCTGTCATGGCTCAGTGGAAACGAATCTGACTAGTAATCATGAGGACACAAGTTCAATTCCTGGCCTCAATCAGTGGGTTAAGGATCCAGTGTTGCCATGAGCTGTGGTGTAGGTTGCAGACGTGGCTCGAATCTGGCATTGCTGTGGTTGTGGCTGTGGCTGTGGCGCAGGCCAGCAGCTACAGCTCTGCTTTGACCCTGACCCTGGAATCTCCATATGCTGGGGTGCAGCCCTAAAAAGATACACACACACACACACACACACACACACACACACACACAACCTACTATCTCTTTCCTAAATTACTGTAAGTCTCCTGATTGAGTTTCTTGTGTCCACCCTTGTCTCCCTTCACTCTAGTTCTTCTATTTTCAACTCAGAGCCTCTTAAAACAGAATAATATATGAGCACCCTTTTAGTCAGAAATTTCCAATGGCTTCCATCTCATGCAGAGCAAAGAGAGAAGTCTTTCTGTTACATGTAAAGTTACACATACCTTTTGACCCTTTCCCTTGCTAATGTTCCCCTCTACTCTCTTCTTCATCACATGAGCCTCTTTCCTGTCCCTGAACATGCCAGAATTACTATACATACAGGTTTTTTGTACTTGATGTTCCCTCAGCCTAGAAGGTTCTTCCCTTGTATATTTAAATTTGCATGACTTGCTTTTTCACTCTTCAAAATCCTCTTCTCTGTAAGAACTTCACTGACCGCCATAACCTCCAACAGACATTGTAGACTCACTATCACTGCTTTTGATCGTCATCTTTTATATTTTTGACATATTATATATTTTACATATTTTTCTTTCTTATTATCTATTTCCCTCTGGAATGAAAGACAGAAGATTGTGAATACAGGAACTGATTTTCTGTTTTATCCACTGATGGTTATATATTCATCGTTCATCAAGTTGCTGAATTAGTTGTAGATGTTGAATAAGTATACTTAGCAATTTATTGGGATTAAACCAGAATTAGAGATTGGGGTGGGTTGGAGAGTTCATTTGGGAGTTGGAAAGAAGTAAATAGAATAATTTCTCAGCAACCCCAGGGTACAGAAGATATTGGTAGATAGAGGAGTGGAGAACAGGAATATTTTTTTTTTCTTTTCAGGGCAGTACCTGCAGCATATAGAAGTCCCCAGGTTAGGGGCCAAATCAGAGTCACATTTGCAACCGACACCACAGTTTATGGCAACACCAGATCCTTAACCCACTGAGCAAGGCTAGGGATGGAACCCACATCATCATGGATACTAGTTAGATTCTTAACAGGCTACACCACAAGAATAGGATTTTAATCTGTAAACTGCAGTTTAAGAATTAGTTTCCCTCCAACATTTTTAGTAAAAATAATTTAATCTCTTAATTATTTTTGGCTTTTGTCTTTTTAGGGCCCTACTCACTGCATATGGAGGTTCCCAGGCTAGGGGTCCAATCACAGCTGAGCCACAACTGTGACCTACACCACAGCTCACAGCAATGCCAGATCCTTAACCCACTGAGCAAGGCCAGGGATCCGACTCGCATCCTCATGGATCCTAGTCAGGTTCGTTAACCACTGAGCCATGACAGGAACTCCTAATTTCTTAATTATTTTTAAATTATGGACTGTGTTTCTGTGCAGACAATATATCACTTAAGACTAGGTCTGTTAATTAAATAAAATCGAATTTAAAATTTTTACTTTTGTATATTAAAAGAAAGAGAAAATTGTCTTTGCTGGTAAACTTAATTATTTTTCATCCCTATACAATGTTAACTCAGATCTCAACTCCTCTACCAGCTTCTTTAAGAAATCTATCTGCATCCAGAATATCATAATGTGGGTAGAATTACTGAAAGTCTGATTCAATGGAATTGCTAGGAATTCACTAAAAAGAAATCTTCATTCAACTCTCTTTTCCTAAATACATGCTTCCCATCTCCAGCTGTTGGCTGTCCTCTTTACCCTTGCCCTCTCTACATTGCACCTGCTTCCTGGTCCCTCCCCCTCCACTATTATGACAAGAAGCCCCCTTCTTCTTCCCAAAACCTGAACTTAGAAAGTGTCTTTTCAGCCAGGTTGATCTCCATTTACAATTATTACCTTTAAGAACTGCTAAAATATATTTTTTTTCTCTGTATCCTCACATTGAAAACAGAAAAAGAAAATCAGAAAAAATATGGATTAAAAAAATAAATATGACATATCAACTTGTCCTAAGGCCAACAATGAAATTTGTGACCCCTGTAACCTGTGTGTTTTCAGTGTGTTTCTCAAAAGGGTAGCCCAACTTTTCATATCTGGTTACCATCTTCTTGCTATTTTGCCCCTATTTCCCCTCTTCTATGGTTTAGGTTTTAACCATAATGCCTAAGAGGTAGCACTGAATCCACTGATTGGCTTGATCAGAGTTGTAACCTATAAAAAGTTCAGAAGTCATAAAAAAATAGAATAATTTTTTTACTAATATTAAATTAGATTTAAAGCTTGACACCAAAATCCCTAAAGTATGGAATTTATAGGAATGTATTAGGTTCCTCAGGACTTTTGGAACAAATGTAAAATTCATTAAAATGGCATTATTCACAGGATGAGAGTGCATTGAAGGATTATACTAAAACATAGATTTATCTTTAAGGATAATCCATCACAGGGGAAAAAAAGCATTTTGGTCTTCAGCCAAAAACTAATGTGCAAAAGTTAAGTAAATGTCACTTTTTGTTATATGAGAAAGCATCCCTTGAGAATATTCAATGTTACTCTAATTAAAAATTTAAGTTCCTTAGGAGTCCCATCGTGGCTCAGGGGTAACAAACACGACTAGTATCCATAAGGATGTGGGTTCAATCCCTGGCTTCGCTCAGTGGGATAAGAATCCAGCATTGCCATGAGCTGTGGTGTAGGTCACAGACACAGCTCAGATACAGCTCTGATTTGACCCCTAGCCTGGGAACTTCCACATGCCTCGAGTGCAGCCCTAAAAAAAAAAAAAAAAAAAATTCCTTAAATTCATGAAAGTCACAAACCTGAAATTATAATGCCAGTGCAGAAGCAAAATCAGCTGATGTTTGCTAATAATAACCACCCTAACAGGATGCCACTCAAAATAATTATTTTTTAGTAAAGAAAGAAACAGAAATATAAAACATTGCAGATAATTTCTTAATATATGGTATTATTTCCTCTATCTCAACCTTATTCCCAATTCCATCACCTTGCTTTAAAACTAAAAAAAAAAAAAAAAAAACTAACTATTTCTTTAATTCTGGGGTTGTTTGTCAGCCTAGGACTTCAGGTGTCTTTAGTCTGCTCTTCAGTCTTTCATGGTATATTTCATGTATGGTTTCTAAAATACTGTAGCTTATTGCCCTTAATTTAAATACAATATTGTCTATACCCTCTAGGTTATCCAATATTAAAGTAATTTATAAAAAAATAAACATTCAACGTAACCCAGGTGTCCTTGTGTCAGAACCTTTCTTGAAGGAACCATATAGTATCCAATGCTCATAGGATAAAACAGTTCCCCATTACCCCACTACTTCTCAGTCTAGAAGTAGAAGATTTAAATGATAATGAGTGTGGCTTCCAACACCCCCAATTTCCTACTACTCCTTCGTGTCTCATTTTGCAGAAAAGCATCAGGAATCCAACAAATCAAAGTAACTGCCCTTCCACCACTTCATAGTAAGTCCCAAGCTGTGGAAATTCTGTTATAGCAGACCTGACTATACTTATACTTCTCAGATTCAAAGTAAGTTTATCCAAAAAAAAAAAAAAAAGCTACGAAACAACATACTACAAAAAGCTATGTAACATAAGAAAATCCACTATTAGAGGTCCTGTTAAGTAACCTGAGATAGTGTCCATGAGGATGCAGGTCCCATCCCTGGCCTCACTCAGTGGGTTAAGGATCCTGCCATAAGCTATGGTGTAGGTTGCAGATGCAGCTTGAATCCTGTGTTGCCATGACTCTGGCATAGGCCAGCAGCTCTGTTTGACCCCTAGCCCAGGAACTTCCATATGCCACAAGTGCAGTCCTAAAAAGAAAAAGAGAGAGAGAGAGAAGGAAGAAATCTACTCTTGAAGAACACCAAAGACCACTCATTTATTTAACAGAGAGATCTTTTTCCAAAATGATCACATTTAAAGTTCCCATGGTGGCTCAGTGGAGGCGAATCTGACTGGCATCCTTGAGGATCCAGGTTTGATCCATGGCCTTGCTCAGTGGGTTAAGGATCCACCATTGCCATGAGCTGTGATTTAGATCCCACATTTCCATGGCTGTGGTGTAGGCTGGCAGCTACAGCTCCAATTCAAGCCCTAACCTGGGAGCCTCCATGTGCTTCAAGTGCAGCCCTAAAAAGACAAAAAAAAAACCTAGATCCACAGCTTGAACCCAGATGTATATTGTAGGAGGACATAACATAGACCTAAATACCATTATGTTCTCCATGATTTCAGTAATTCCACCACTATCTCTTCATTCTCTGAAGTACCTGCTTGAGAAACAGTATATACAATAAACATCAAGATAAGAAAGAGAAGGAGGGTGCACAGGTGAATATAAAGGATTAAAATAAGTTTAATGTCACTAAAATGGAATTAAATGATTTGGTTCACATTTGATCAATGGCCAGAACAGAGCTAGAGCTAGTTGCAGAGACCATTCTTGTATACTTGCAAAATTTAGTTCCTGAAGTCACATACTACACAACATAAAACTGTCAAAAGGTCATACGTGCTGTGCAGTTCGTATGACTGTAAGTTTTTTTGTTGTTTTGTTCTTTGTTGTTGTTGTTTTTGTTGTTTCTTTATCTGGGTAGAAGAGAAGCAAAACTTGACAATTAAGTAATTAGTTTACTTCTTGTCTTGCTAAGAATTTAATAATGTCTTGGCTTCAATTTAAAAACCAGTGGTTAAATACTACTGTAGGACAAAGCTCAGATTTATTAAAAAAATCTATCTGAAACCATTGACACATCCCCTCTGAAAGATATTTATTTTTTCTTTCTTTTTGGTGGGGAGTGGTATAGTGCCTTCCCAAATAAACTAAACTTTGTCCTAATTCTGTCAGAACATGACAGTAAAAAAGGAAGGAAAAAAATATATAGGCATGCCTACTAGTTAATATTTCAGTTAAACCTTTATAAGAAAAATACTTCCATGCTCCAATTTACATTTTACTCTTTTAGAAAGAAAGATAGACTGAAAAACAAGAAGGAAGTGCAGATGTTGCCTCCTCTGTGGGCTACGTCAATCAAGATAGGACTGAGTATTCCAGAAGAATTACCAAAGCCACTCCCTGCATTAGGCCTTATCTCCAAGTGTCATGCATCCATAACTTCCATTTATAGTAGGTCTAGCTTGCACCATCTTGTCCTGACCAGAGCAGACCCATCACTCATCTGCATTTGCATTTTCCCACTGCCATGGATTTAGGCACTAATGCACCTGTATGTCAGCATCACACGACCATCCCAGTTGCATCAACACAAATGATCTTCTCCCTCTTTTCCCACTCAACATTCAGGCTGGCCTCTCCAGTGACTAGAAACATTTCCTAAACCCTATTTTCCTTCTTGAAGACCTTAACACTTCCAACCTCAGTACTCGAGAATGCTACCAGGAATTCTCTTGCGGTGCAGCAGGTTAAGGATCTGGTGTTGTCACTGCAGTGGCTTTGGTTGCTGCTGTGATGTGGGCTCCATCCCTGACCCAGGAACTTCCACATGCCGTGGGTGCAGTAAAAAATAAATAAATAAAAAGACTATTAAACCCCAACCACCAACAATAACTAGGATTTGTCTTATTGTCCAAAAGCTTAAATTGAATAATCATTAATGAAGCTGAAAAAGAAAATTTTTTAAAAGTCGTGGCTTTTTGCAAGGTCACATTACAGATCTAAACCTAAAAGATCTGATTGTGATCAGAGGAAGTTCATTAACAAGTCTAAAGAAAGACTGTGTTGCTTCAAAGAGGGCTTGATGCCTAATGGAAGCTGTAAAAAGAGAGTCAGAAAGGTACATGTGAGCTGCTTCTCAAAGCATTTTGCATAAGCAGAGGGCCCAGACAGCAGACAGAGAATACTGTCATCCATTGTCAAGACCTTTCTTATTGTGGTGAAATCAGCAACAGGGTAATTTAGCCTGTTGCTGAGAAACACTGCAGTTCATCACACTAGCGCTTTATGTTCTGATGCCTTGCTGGCAAATGTTCTGATGAGAATGTGGCTTCCCTTCCAGGCCAGCCTATAGGGAGAGAATGTAATGGTGCTGAGGCTGTGAACACTGGTTCTTATAACAGTTACAGCTTTCACATCCCTTTGCAAAGGGATGAATTTGCATTCTATGTTCATATATAAGTCTCAAGCTTAATTAACACAAACCTGAGTCGTCAAGACAGATGATTCTCAATCGCCTGGTTTCTCCAAAACTTGGAAACTTGGTAAGACTAAGCACCTTAGTAACCCTCTAAGGTAATTGCTTCCCTGGTAAGTGTCTAGGGGAAAAGAATTCAGACAAAGCATTGTTTGAATGAGTGAGTTGTTTTCTACTGAGATTTCTAAATTCCCAGCCAGCCCAACTGTTGGATCCATACTGCTACTGACTCACCTGGCTTCATACAGGAAGATTAAATTTGAATTTTCTGCATTATAGACATCTGCTTACTATCACTACCATCTTCACCACATTCGACTTTGCAGTTACCCACATCTTCTGATAGCAAATTATCATATTTGTTGATATAACAAAAATGTACCCCTACTTGAGAGTTTCCCTAACAGAGTCTATTCTGGCTCTCTCACCAAATCTCAACTTCCTTCTCATCTACACAAAACTCTATGCAGGATGTGCACACATAAATAAACATGTTTAAAACAAATCTCTCCAAAATATGCCACCCACCTGCTTGTAGCCCATTCCAGGCACCAAAATATTGGCTCTACTAATAGTGGGGCTGTTTCCCAAAAGAGATTTATCCAAACAGTACCTACAGAACATTGTGATTGTGGCAAATAGTTTAGATGGAAAGATTACCTCCATACCCTATCATGAAAACAATATAGAGTTCATTAAGTATGATGATAATGGTAATGGAATACATTCTGAGTACATTATATCAGATACAATTTCCTCCCAAAGGAATCAGGAACCTATTATCATGTATAACAGAAATGTTCTGGAAAAACCTGTATGATTTCAGTATGTGCCCTATTACATTTGTCCTGTGACTTCTGTATTGAAACATTTGCCACTTGCTTCAGAAAGCTAATGTATATGATCAAAATACTACTTTTTTTTTTTTTTTGGTCTTTTTGCCTTTTCTAGGGCCGCTTCCCAAGGCATATGGAGGTTCCCAGGCTAGGGGTCTAATCGGAGCTGTAGCCGCCAGCCTATGCTAGAGCCACAGCAACATGGGATCCGAGTCGCGTCTGCAACCTACACCACAGCTCATGGCAATGCCGGATCCATAACCCACTGAGTGAGGCCAGGGATGGAACCTGCAACCTCATGGTTCCTAGTTGGATTTGTTAACCACTGCGCCATGACGGGAACTCCCAAAATACCACTTTTTAGAAGAGATTATTTATCAATCAACTTTTATGAAAGGCTTCACCTCTCTCAAAGATGAACATCCTCTTTTCATGGGTTTGTCCACCTGTCTCTAAAACCCAAGTCATTTCTGCTTCTCTTTTTATTCTCTCTCACCTAAGTCTTTCTGAGTCCCAGTCAGGTCTCTCCTCTGGGGTCAGCATCCTTTCAGCTATAGAGACACAGTACCAGGCCAGATGTGATGATAAAAAGATGAGCGCCCTCTTCAGTGAGCTTCCTGTAAATAGGAAGTTCGGGTATAATTGAATAAAACAACTCTATCAAGAAAGAGGAGGAATTCCTGTTATGGCACAGCAGACATTAATCCAACTAGGAACCATGAGGCTTCAGGTTCAATCCCTGGCCTTGCTCAGTAGGTTAAGGATCCAGCACTGCTGTGAGCTGTGGTATAGGTAACAGACACAGCTCGGATCTGGTATGGCTGTGTCTGTGGTGTAGGGAGGTGGCTACAGCTCTGATTAAACCCCTAGCCTGGGAACCTCCATATGCCGTGGGTTCAGCCCAAGAAAGAAAGAAAGAAAGAAAGAAAGAAAGAAAGAAAGAAAGAAAGAAAGAAAGAAAGAAAGAAAGAAAGAAAGAAAGAAAGAAAGAAAAGGAAATGCCAAGCGGTTAATAACACATAAAATGAATGTGGAGCAGAAGAGATGATTTTGAGGCAGAATGGCTCTTAGAATTTTTTAGAGAAAGATTTGGACATCAAAGAGTGTGGGGGTTTTAAAGAAACAAAGGACACAAAAAGAGCAGACTTGAGGTTCTTGGGAGAAAAGGGGTGGGATTGGAATGGATGGGCATTTTGGGGGTTTGGGGGATGCAAGCTGTTATATTTAGAATGGATGGGCAATTGGATCCTACTGCACAGCACAGGGAAATATGTATGATTGGGTCACTTTGTTGTGTAACAGAACTTGATGAAACATTGTAAATCAACTATACTTTAATTTAAAAAGATAATTTACAATTAAAACAAGAAAGAAAAAAACAAAGGACAAAGAGGAAGGAATAGCTGGGGAAAGGGGCAGATCTGAAGGGGAAATGGTATATGTCAGACACACACAGCAAATGATAAAATAACTTGTAGGGTCCATTTGTTGGTAGTTCCCTCATGATGTTACCGATTTTGTAGTATAATAACCTTGACACAGATGCAGAATCTCCATATATGACCAAAACAACTCCTGTCTTACCAAATGTATTACTGAGCAAGATAAAGTTAGCAGGAGATTTTGTAGGGATGGTGGAAGAAGGTTTTCCATCACATGAATATAAATCTCCACTCAAATGGTTCATTCTCAGAGTTCCTGTTGTGGCTCAGTGGAAAAGAACCTGACTGTATCCATGAGGATGCAGTTTCGATCCCTGGCCTTGCTCAGTAGGTTAATGATCTGGACATTGCCTCAAGCTGCAGCATATGTTCAAGATGCGGCTTGGATCTGGCATTGCTGTGGCTGTGGCTACCTTTAGATTTTCTGGTCACAGTTACCCATGTACTCTTCCCCTTCATTAATAAGTCCAAAGGAATCTATTATTCATGGTTTTGGCTCATTTACCTCCAATTCACCCAGATGTGATTTGTGAAGAGATATTTGATGCTCAATAAGATTTGCGAAACTTTTTAAAGAATATTTATTGTTGGAATGTCACACCAACTCAACATCACAGATCTATAGTCTACACCTAGCATTAGGCCTCTTTCCATTTCAAAATGGCCTTGAAGTTGGGCAAAGGGTCAGTTTCTCCCTTGAGTCTATATTAATGTCCAACATGCCTTGGAAGGAATGATAAGTATTAGTATATGTTCGGCAAAATTTTACAATACACTAGATATTGATTTGGGTCTGTGAGGGTGGAGTCATATTCTTATTCAAGCACGCTGAGCATCAACTTCTATGCCTCCAGCTCTGATTTTGTTACTCACTCCACAGTATGTTTTCTGGCCATGTTAAATTCCCTGCTGATGGCAGAAACTCAGATATAAACATATGGTTCCTAGCCCAGCTGTTTAATCAAATCCTGATATCCCCATATAGTCTTGGTCTCGAAATATATGTTCTCAACTACCAATATATTATCGATATTACTGATCTTACTCATATGTTTCATAACTGTTTCACAAACCAACACCAAGTTTTACTTCAAATATTTTAATCTATCACTAACATAATTAATTAAAATAAAAGTTATTAATTTCATATCTTAACTCAAACCTACAAAGCATCTATTAAGCCAGAGTCTATTAAGCCCTCAATTAGGAAAGGTCCCACATAGCCAATTATTAATTTTTCTGCTTGCCAATGAAATGCCTTTTCCAATCTTTTAACTCTATGTTCATTCCAGATCTTCAGTCTAGTATTACATACCAGCCCATCTGTGTACTATATTATTATTTACATATTTCTAAAGAGCATTACTGCCTTACTCACCTATTTATGCTCATTTCTGTTCACCCTGTTATTAATTTTATTTTAAAATATTCTCTATCTTTTTACTTTTTCAAAATGTCCTAATTAAGGCTATTTACTTCCACCTCTTCATCATTAAAATGAATGTATATGTGAGGTTCAAGATCAGGATGAGAGAATTCAATTTGGCAGATAATTTTTGCCAAATTGCAATTTCCTTTGTTTACCAGTGCCAAGGAGACATTGACCCTCCTCTGACATTTCCCTTCCCCTTTTGCTGGCCATACATCCTTAGCACTTCTAAATGCAATCATGCATTACTTTTCTTTTCTGGCAACATCACGTTTTTTGACAGTACTCTCAGAAATGAACCCTGATTCGGCAGATCTATCTTGTCTTCCAAATAACTGAGAAAATATTTAGAAGCTGAGAATGGGCTCATATGTCAACAAACACAGCAAGTTCAGAGGGGCCAGGAAGCTTTCTAAGCTCCATGTTATCACAGTCATAATCGCTAATGTTGACAATTACTTTATTCAACATTTAGATAAAAACTTACATTTAACTATGCAGGGAAGGGATATCACAGTGTTTAAAGTCATGGGTAGAGAGATAAGATACTTTCATATATGCACGATGCTGAGTTCCATCACTGTAGCATAAAATGAAATGCACCCACTATAAAGAAGCTAAATGGTGCTACTAGGGAGCAATTGAAAAATTCCCTCAAAGCTGACCAATTTTGTGTTATGTCAGGCCTCAGAATAAATATACAATTCAGTTTGTGCCAAAATAAATGGTGTTTGCTATTGTAACGCTCGACTCTGAGGCCCTTGCTCGCACACAGGCTGCATCAGCTTGGCCCTGCTCTGGGAGCAACCTGCTTCATCATGGAAATTGCCAGAATCATCGAACTCATCACAGGTCACAACTAAAAAGAATATCCTGGATGTTTAATTCTGTACCTCACACTCACATACAACAATAGGATTCACTGCTCCATGCGCCACTGTAAGAGTGAAGCTATTCAACAAGAAATCTTACTGAAGCAGAAAACAGATATGGCCTTTAATCTCAGCTCTGAGAGCCAGTGGGATGCTTGATCTCCAGGGTGGGGAATGCAGCCCAGAGGGCACAATGCAATTTACATGACAGCAAAAGGAAAACACTAGAACATCTATTTTTATCTTTATCTTGACCTTCTAAAATTCCGTGACCCATGTATTTGCTTTGTATACAGTAACACATGCATATAATTTATAATTACAGATATAAAAACTGTATATTTACATATGTGTAAGCATCTAAATATACATGATGGTAAGGTTTTGGCACCTGTGCTTATAGGACTTCTATACCAGCATAAACATTCTCTAGGCAATACTTAACCCAAGTCTCCTTTGCCATCCAAATTCAAGATATTTACAAACCTCTTCCCATCACAAGACATTTATATACTTTTGGGAGAAGAGTTCTGCACTAATTTTATCATTATTGTTGTTTGTCTTTTTTTTTTTTTTCAGAGCAATTCTCAGTGAAGACTATCTCACATTGGAAAAGAATTAACACTCCTAGCTTTCCATAGGATTTTGAACGGGAAAAAAGAAAAGAAAAGAAAAAAGAAATGGTACAGAACAAAACAGTGGGCAAATTTGTCAATAAAGAAGGAATGTTGGAACTGGGTTGGGGGAAAAACTCAACTTTAAAATAACAACATAATAATAATAATACCAGGAATCTACCAGAATATTGTGGGACATAGATGCAGCCAAGGCATGTCAGCAGATAATTCAGATCATCAAAACAAAAGAAAAACAGGGCCCAGGTCAAAATCAATGCAGGAGTTCCCGCTGTGGCTTAGCAGTAACTAACCCAACTAGTATCCATGAAGATGCAGATTCAATCCCTGGCCTCGCTCAGTGGGTTAAGGATCTGATAGTGCCATGAGCTGTGGCATAGGTTGCAGAGGTGGCTTGGATCCCACGTTGCCACAGCTATGGCATAGGCTGGCAGCTGTAGCTTCATTCAGTCCCTGGCCTGGGAACTTCCCTATGCCCCAGGTACAGTCCTAAAAAAACAAAAACCAAAAAGCAAAACAAAACAAAACAAAAAAGCAATGCAAAAATCCTAAACTAGCCACTCTTTGCAGGGTTACTTAATACTAATCTAACAAAATTGTTATAATATTACAGCACTACAGTTCAACACTCCTATGTTGGTGCCATGACATACATCATCTATGTCTCATTTTCCAGTAAATGTCAGTTTTTATCAAAAAAAATTTGAATTGATTTAGAGGAAATATCAATTGCGACTAAAAGATATTTGAACCAGTTGGCTCCAAGTGAGATTTGAATTTGCACTCTTACCTAGACAAGATAAGTGGCACTTTTGGGTGAGTAATCTTTGAAGAAGATTAATATGTGATTGAATCACATCTTGTAAAAACAGCCACATAACTTGATGAAATATGGTTTTTAAAATGTGTTTTGGGAGGTTTTGGGTTTAACCCCTTGCCTCACTCATTGGGTTAAGGATCCAGCATTGCCATGAGCTGTGCTATAGGTTGCAGACACAGCTTGGATCTGGCATTGCTGTGGTACGGGCCGGCAGCTGTAGCTTCTGTTTGACCCCTAGGCTGGGAACCTTCATATGCCGCGGTTGCAGCCCTAAAAAGCAAAAAAATAAAAAATAAAATGTGTTTTGTCCCCTATGTCTTTTTATACTCTGTGATGCTAGGTTAGTGTGTATATTACTTTTTTTTGTCATAGTTTAGGCCATGTGGAACCATAGATCTTAGTCACTTCATTTCCTCATTTCTTCATTACTTAAACAAGGAGTTGACAAACTACAGCCTGTGGGCCAAATCTGGTCTGCAACCTGTTTTTGTACAACCTGAGAGCTAAGAACAGTTTTCACACTTTTATAAATGGTTGGGAAAAAAATCAAAAGAAGAATAATACATCGTGATATGTGAAAATTATGTGAAATTTTAATTTGTGTTCATAAATAAATTTTCATTAAAGCACAGACATGTCCACTCCTTTACATGTTTTTTATGGATGTTTCACACTATGATGGCAGAGTTGAAGAGTTGTAACCCACTTCTAAGTGGATCAAAATCTGGGATATCATTTCCCACCTTTTATTGAAAGTCAGGCTGCACTTGTCTTTTTAAAGTCTATTTGATCCTTTTAATATTTTTTCAAAGGAGATAAATTCTGAATGGTTTTACTGTGATTAGGCAGAAACGAGAGGCAGATTGATTTTATGTATCTGGAACTATTCTAATTGCCCACATGGGTCATTTGCCCTAATGCCCGCCTTTACGTTAATTAATTTTAGTAGGTAATTAAGGTTGCTAATGCATTCGACAATTGTGCCACCCTCTGCAGCACATAATCTGAATGGATAGAACCATAGTTGTACCTGAGCCAGACCTGCTGATTTAAGTCTTATCAAAATCAGCTTAAGGACATGTTGAAATGGATTTAGACTGGCAGAGGAGAGATTCTGTTCCCTATTAAATGCTGGCATTTCTCCCCTTCCCTCAATAGTGTTATTCACATAACAGCTTTCTCCATGGCAGCCCTAGGTTGAGGGCACTTTCAGAAGTACTACTAGTATGAAATTATTCCAGAAATACAGCTCTTCACTTTAAACATGATCTGTTGGGACAGCTGACCATTACGCAATAACTTCACCTCTTTCTAAAAAAAAAAAAAATCACAAGGGACTTATAATGACAATAAAACAAACAAGATATGATGGGACAGTTAGATCAGGCTTGGAATTTGTTCCTTTTTCCTTTTAATTGATTGTTCTTTCACCTTTGATTTTTTTTTTCTCTTCTTGGAATATCATCCCTTTTTTTCTTGGCCAAGAGCTAATTCAGGTCCTAGCTCCCATCATGACCATAATTATGCCTTTTCCTGTTATTCCAAAGTGCTTCACATATGTCTTTGTTAAAACACATTCACAAGATATTACAGTTCCTTTTTGTTTGGTGTTTAACATATCGTTATCTTTAGTTAAAATACTAGCTCCCTAGAGGGAAAACCCATGATCTTTGCAAGTTTGATTCTCAGCACCAGCCTTGTGTTGGGGGCATAGCAAGTGCCCAACAAAAAGCACTTCGAATGGCCTAACATTTTTCTCCTTTTCCATTTTAAACATTTCCTTCAAAGGCCAGCAATTTCTCATTATCGTTTCCATCAGTGACATATGGACTCTACTCAAAACAAATACTCAGTCATGAAATAGAGAATTTGATCTAGCTGATTTTTTAATTAAAAAATAAAATTTCATTTGTAGTACCATAGAGGCTAATTGTTAGAGGGGGAAACCAGAGTGCCTCCCACACCATAAACAAATTAGCAGGAATGTGTAAGAGATTCACCCTTTGGCTGTGCACCATTCAGGCCTCTTTATAACACTACTCAGTTCTGTTTAGAAGCTACCCATTTCCTGTGTGTTGTGCAGTTCTGCAGATTGGCTGTACACACCCACCCATCTCGGGGGCCAAAGAGGCTGACTGCCTGCCTCTAGTACCACGCATTCAGGGGAAACTAGCAGATCTCTCTCCTGGGTCTTTAACTCTCCAGGGGTCGTAGGGATGTAGAGGCTACTAACCACAGTGACAGCATCCACGATGGTCCTGCTTAACTCTCGCTGCAGCTCCTGATCACAGACTTGGGGTTCTCTTATGACATGTCCGACCATTTTCCACACCCAGACCTCCCTCCAGCTTTGCCATAATAGTATTTGTCCAAAAACTTCCTTTGCATCTAAGATGACAAGTGTTGCTTTCTCTGGCTTTAAAAACAAAAATTCTGACAGATATCAGACAAGGCAATTCAGGCTAAGCCTAAATTTAGCTGAGTTTGGAAAAAATGATAATGTATTTAGTGATAATAATAACAACAACAACAGTGACCCTTTACTATATGTCATTTAATGCTTACAAAAACTCTGTGCAGTAAGGCAGTTCCCATCCTTATCATCTTCTATCTTCCATGGGTAGAAAAACTAAGGCAGAGAGAAGGTTCATTGGTGTGGCAGAATCACATGACTCATAGGTGATGGAGTTTTGCTCCAAATCTAAGCAGTCTAGCTATATATATTTTTTAAGGCCAGGCCTGCAGCATAGGAAGTTCCAAGGCTAAGGGTTGAATCAGAGCTACAGCTCCTGGCCACATCCACAGTAACACGAGATTCGAGCCATGTCTGCGACCTACACCACAGCTCACGGAAAAGCAGGATCCTTACCCAGAGTGAGGCCAGGGATCAAACCCGCATCCTCATGGATACTAGTTGGGTTTGCAACCGTTGAGCCACAAGAACTCCATATTGTTCTTTCTTAATAATAGGAAGAAGAATGGTATAATTCTTCTTATTGCTATTGTTAATAGTAATACCTGATATTTATTGTGCCCTTACTATGTACAAGCACCGATCATTTGTTCTCACAATACATTTTAAAGTACCTCCTAACTTCATATTGGATAATCCTTATTTCACAGGTGAGAAAACTGAAAAATGGTGAGGCTAAGTTATTACTCACCAAGGCTAGTAAGTGGTAGGACCAAGATTTGCACTCAAGCAGTCCCAGCCATACACGCCTCTCATTCACCATGATGACCTCTCTGACAAGAGCTTTGCAATTATGACTTTGTTTCTTCACCTATAAAATGGGAATTATATTACCAAACATCTAACAAAAGTTACAAAGCTTTTATGTGGGAAAAACTAGATGCCATTTTTAAGTGTTTTGAAAACTGATATTCATGTGAATAGTTATTGGATTTTTTTAAATCTGTACTTTTAAAAATTCGAAAAACCATACTGTTTATTTTCAGTGGGTTGAGGTATGTAAAAGAAATGCATGCATGAATAAGAACCATATATAAAACATCACTGAGTGCATTTTAGAGAGCTAGAATAGTCTAGAAATCATAGGACACCTCTCACAACAAAGAATTATCCTGCCCAATGTAAACAGTGCCAAGATTGAGAATCACTGGTTTAGCTCTTTCATTGTTGTTATCTAGAACTTGGTTCCAAAAGAGGATTTTGGCTGAGAACAGTCTATTTCTGTTTTGCTTTGTGTGTGCTTTTTTTTTCCTGAAATGGTAGTTGGAGATTTTAAAGAGCATGTGTCTGCTTGAGATGTATGCGGATAATTGGGAATTACCCACGATAATTGCTTTTATGCAAGGCTTCTTGCCCAAATAACTAGATATAAATGCTACAGATGAATCACTTGATACATGATATCAAATTTCAGTTAGACAAATTGAAAGGAAATTCAAATGGAAAAAGACTGTTTCTTTCTCAAACATCAGAACAAACACTCAAATATGCATTAATGCCTCTAAGATGGAGAAATAAAAGGTAAGGTGAAAGGAGAGGAAGGGAAATAGTTTTCATTTTAGCCCTGAAAAACAAGTGTGAGGAAAGCAAAGCTCAGTCTAAAATAAGATTCCTCTCCTAACCCAAAAGCAACCTTCTTTACTCTAACCTTCGATTTATTCTTTCAGTACACACATTCGACATGACAAACAGTGTGACTGCAGCTCAAAGAGACTGGGCATCACAGGTTGACTCCCTTTCTCCAATATATACCTGAAATTGGTGATACCAGCAATTTCACCAAAGTCCTTGGTCCTGAGCCTCAGTTTTCTCCTCCTCATTCCCAATGACAGTGTTCGACCCACGGCCTCTTTCAGCCCTACCATGCCATGATGCTATGTTAACATTCACAACTATTTATACCATCAGCTCATACTTACTAAGGCTGGACTTCCAGAGAAAGGCATCACTCCAGATAGAGTAAGTTCACAATTCACTTAGGTGCATACATCTCCAGTGGAAATATACAGAAATAAAATGATCCTTTTCTCCACATGTTTAAAGCTAAAACAACATCATGTAAGTGTCAATGTAAACATCATTGTAATTTCATTGTTCCCACTGTGGCACAACCATTGAGAATTCAGTGTTGCTGTAGCTTTGGTGTAGGTTGCAGCTGCAGCTCGGATGTGACTCCTGGCCCAAGAATTTCCATACACTGTGGGTGTGACCAAAAAAGAAAAAATATAAATCCACTGCAAACAAAAGATCATACATACTTCAGACTCTTTTTATACCAAAGTCATAAACATAAAAATAAATGTTAAAAAAATAAAAAGAAAGAAAAAAGGTATATCAACATAACTTGGAAGCTATGTCAAGGGTGAATGTTGTAAAATTAACTTTTTCATTATCCCTCTATGTCAACATTGATTTTATACATAAAAGATGGGTTGAAATATCTTGAAGACTTTCTTGAGAGAAAAATAATATTTTCTTGAAGAAATTAAGTATTAACACCAATAAATGTTATAGTAAGAAAGATAGAGTATGATTCAAACATCTCAAACTCCACTTGTTTGGAAATAAGATTGAAAATGAAGACTATTTCTCCCATTCAAAAAATGAGAAAAAGACTGCCAGCTTTATTACCAGATATGAGCTCTCATGTAATTATTCTCTAATTCTGCAAAGTCGTTTTGTAGAATAATATGCAATTTGGAACAGGGACTCTCCAGGTAAATTGCCTCCTCTTCAAGCCTAGCTCTGACGTTTCTTAGCTGTGTTATCTTAGACTTTCCTTAATCCTCTGCATTTTAGTTATTTTATCTGCAAAATGGGGATAATAATAGTAATTCATGACGTTGTCATGAAGATCAAGTGAGACAATTCATGAAAAGTGTTTAAAATAGAGCCAGGCACATAGCATGGACTTTAATTGTACTCAGTCATTCATCATACCATCATCATCATCATCATCATCATCATTATTAATACATTAGCATTTACTTAGCATTACTGTTTTCTTTTTGATGATGATTTTTATTTTTCTTTATAGCTGGTTTACAGTGTTCTGTCAATTTTCTACTGTGCAGCAAGGTGACCCAGTCACACATACATGTATACATTCTTTTTTCTCACATTATCATGCTCCATCATAAGTGACTACACATAGTTTCCAGTGCTACACAGCAGGATCTCATTGCTAATCCATTCCAAAGGCAATAGTTTGCATCTATTAATCCAAAACTTCCAGTCCATCCCATTCCCTCCCCTTTTCCCTTGGCAACCACAAGTCTGTTCTCCATGTGCATGATTTTCTTTTCTGTGAAAGGTTCATTCATGCCAAATATTATATTCCAGATATGTGATATCATATGGTATTTATCTTTCTCTTTCTGACTTTCTTCACTTAGTATGAGAGTCTCTAGTTCTGTCCATGTTGCTGCAAATGGCTTTATTGTGTTCTTTTTATGCCTGAGTAATATTCCATGGTGTACATATATACCACATCTTCTTAATTCAGTCATCTGTCGGACATTTAGTTTGTGTCCATGTCTTGGCGACTGTGAATAGTAGCATTATTCTTTTCCACTCAAGGCATCACATATTGCTGTCAGATCTTTTTAGCTGATACCTCTCATAATATCATACTCTCAGACATTGCTGCTCTATCTAGTGACTGCTTATAGAATTTCTGCCTCTGGTCTGGGCAAAGAACATTGCCCAAGTTGATTTCAACCTTAGCACAGAAAGGAGCTCCTTTTTAATTCCCTATTTACAAGTGAAATCATGTGACAAATTTTAACAGGCTGTGCTAGGGGTCAGAGGCCATGGTTGGGTTATAGAGTAAGAGGAATAATATACACTTCTTGCACAACCTTAGACCCAAATCTTACGACACATTTCTTTCTCTCTTACACTTGGCAGCCACTTCCACTGGAACAGAATCACATCACTGCTCCCACCACACACCCAACATTCCCTTCACTGGAATTATTCGTTGTTTGCAAGCTTTAAAGTCTAGAAGCAAACTCACTCCAAACCAAGTGAAAAACTTCCCTTTACTTCACCCCTATTTAAAATCCTTCTTCCAAAACTCTCTTTCAAGACTACTTATGATAAAAAAACACCCGGTGTCCACGGGAAGCCTGATAGTGAACTGGTCTAACATAACAGATTCAAAAATACAATAATATTTCCTCCTGCTCTCAGGAATTCCCCTTGTGGCTCAGCGGCAATGAACCCAGCCTGTGTCCATGAGGACTTGGGTTTGACCCCTGACCTCACTCAGTGGGTTAAGGATCCAGAGTTGATGTAGGTCACAGATGCGGCTCAGATCCTACGTTGCTGTAGCCAGCAGCTGCAGCTCCAATTCAAATCCTAACCTGGGAATTTCCATTTGCTACAGGTATGCCCCACTCCCCTGCCCCAAAAAAAACCTTTCACTCCCCAAACTTGGACTAGAGTCAGGTAAAACTGATGAAACAGGTCTCTCTGGAGGAAAGGTATACCTAAATTTCCAAACTCTTACTACTCAGTATCGAAAATTCAGGACATGAATGGATTCAGATGATTCACAATGGTCCTTATTATCTAAACTTACTACTGGAACTCTCATTATCCCACCTTAGAATCTGAATAGATTTGAATTGCCGAGTTCCCATCAAGGTGCAGTGGAAATTAATTCAATTAGGAACCATGAGGTTTTGGGTTTGATCTCTGGCCTAGCTCAGTGGGTTAATCATCTGGTGTTTCCATGAGCTGTGGTGTAGGTCACAGATGAGTCTTGGATCCTGTGTTGCTGTGGCTGTGGTTGTAAGCCGGCAGCTGTAGCTCTGATTAGAACCCTTGCCTGGGAACCTCCATATGCTGTGGGTGTGGCCCTGAGAAGACAAAAGACCAAAAATAAATAAATAAATGAATTCAAGGGATTTATAATAATAGCATAGTTTTATATGCTATTATTAATATTAACTATGCTATGAATGATAGCATAGTTCAGAGCAGGTATAGCTCCTAGAAACTGGATTGTTCACTCTTATCTGTGTTCTTCTCATTAAGGGAGAAGAGAAGATATGCAGGTTTATTTTAGGAAGCTGGCATACTCCAATATTAAAATCTGAAAAGAAAGCATGTCAAAAAGAGAAAAAAAAAGGAGAGAAATAAATGTAAAAATAATAGGTCCCTAATGCTTACTATCTATGGTTAGATGAGCATAATTTTGAATATCCATTTCCTGCAAATAAGCAAAAAATAACAAATATGGTATCTCAAATATATGCTTCTGTTCTTTCAAAAGTCTGTATTTTCTTCATTTCCTAAGGGAATAAAGGTTAAAAATTCATCATAACATCTGAGCCAAACAAATTTCTTAATTAAAAATCTTTCTAGTTTATTTTTCAGACTGTATGTTTAATTAGGTTCTATCAAAATTCAGGTTTAGATGTATGCCTTGTTTTGGATTCTTTCCATGTAATTACAAAAATGTATTGATCTAACAATGCACACGAGCCACCTCCCTTTTGTTGGAACTAGAAAAATACACACCATTCACATAATTGTTCAAAAATAATTTTTTTCAACAGTTAAATAATAGAACTAATGTGTATCCATGTGTGCATGTGCCATGGGGCAAGAATAATTAGTAGCACCAGCAGAAATCACAGCCACTGCAAACCTTCTGTTGTCCCCTGAGCCAAGTGATTCTTAGGGCTTAGCCTTTTGAACAAGTAGGTGGATTGGCCAGCTTAGAGATGGTGAGTCAGATGGGAAATAAGGATTCAGATCCCTGGGAAGGAGCACAAAACATGTAGAACAGATGCCCACACAGATGGAGAAATAGGGGACAGCCAGCAACCAAAGTATTCAAAGGGTGTTTGGACATCTAGGACACAATAAGCTAATTGAACCCAACATTAGGAAAAGAAGCAATAGAATAGAAGCATAAGACCTATGTAACCATAGACATGTCATTTAACCTACACAACCTCCGCTTTCTCCCCTATTAAGCAAGGAAGTTGGAACAGATAAACTGTAAATCTTCTTTCAGTTGTGAAATTCAATAATTCTACACAAATTACTTCTTTTTACTCATTTGAACTTGAAACCCGTCAATGATATTGATTAGTAAAGTAGTGGTACACAAAAAAGAAAAATCATGTATAATGAGTTTTGACTCTCTTGGCCTGAGGCCTTTATGGCAGTGACTTCCTATTATGTTTTAATTATGCTGTTTTTTAAATTAACAATTTCTCATCAGGGTTCGACCAAAACAAACGAACAAACAAAAAAAGATAGAAGGTGACCCAGAGGCAAAACAGTAAAAGAAACTAAAAAGAATAAATAAAACGGTGTCACAGTCTTCTCATAAGGCATTACAAAAATCTGCGATGCGCCAGCTGCTTTGTCTTGAACCACTGACCTTCAGATATTGTCCATTCTATCTTGGAAAAAAAAATGTATTCAATTGTCAGTAAGTCCAATTTGGTCATTCATTACCATTTCATTAACAAAAAGTGGAAATGAAGACAATTGATAAAAGGCAAAAGTATAATATCTTCTCCACCAATTCAATTTAAAGAGATAGTTGCAAGATCATAAAGGTAAATGTGACCTTAACGTCATTAAGAGAAAATTATAGCAATCAGATCCATTTATTTGAATTTCATTCATTATTTAACCAGCATTTTACTACTCTAGTGATCGTCTATCCTGAGTTTATAGAATTAGTTTAAATTTACTCTATTTAAAGAACAAAGACCAGTTATCCCACTTTCATAATGGCTCCTGTAGAATTAATTTTTCTGAGTCTCAATTTGTTACACATTTTTCAGAGCAAGTTAGATTATGCCAACTGTTGGTTTTTATTGGCCATATTCAAACTAGCCATACAGAATCTGGGCTCCTTGGGGGACATTACTATAAAAAGAATGGTTTTTTGCTCGCTACCTTTTCAGTAGAAATTTGCATATTATTACTTGAACACCTTTGACATTGTACTTTATGTTATTTAAACTCCTATCATTTGTCAGGTAGCCTTCCCCAGGGCTGGCTGACTGATTCCATACTTCATTTTTATGAATGTCAGAATATCCTTTTGTTAAAGGAAATCTCATTTTTATTACCTGCTTCAAACAAATGAAGTGGCTGCAAATGTGTTATGTGCAAACTTTAGGTGCTGATAAAATTCATTTTCTGGAAGAAGTGAAAGCACATGTAATAAGACCTTTCTTATTTAATGGCATTTGAGGATGAGTAGCATACTCAAGCAAGAGAAGAGAATGTTGTAAAGCAAATTATTTCCTGGAAATTCAGAGTGACCACACTCAAAATATAAGCAAAAGGGCTAGAGTTCTTAAAAGACAAACATATTTCAACCAAGTAATTTTCTTTTCTTTTTCCAGTCTTTATTACTTAAGCAATAAGTTTGCATTTCTTGTTCTGTTCTTTAGTGTTCCTATAGTATTAATCTCAGAGGAACTATAAGAAAAATGCTCTGATTTTCATGTAAATCTGCAAAACATCTTTTTACTTTGTCACCAAATAATATCTACCATGTATATTTAAATTCAGAGAGGTTTGTGAATAAGATTTTTTTAACATGTCCTTTACATGGGTTTGGGGAAATCTATTTCCCAGCGTTTGTTTAACCTCACTTTCAGGACTAGGCTTCTTCCACATAAAACTGCTTTTATACATTGTAAATGTTTCTTTGAATCACAGCAACAGAATTTTCTTTCAAAATACCCTTCTCTGACATTGCTTCCAGAAAAAAAAAAAAAAAAAAAGCCTTATGGTGGATAAAGCATAAAATGGAAAATTCCTTTGAAAATTCTTCAAATACCAAACACTTTTTAGAAGTCCCACCTAAAGGTAAAGAAAAAAATAGAGATATACCACATCATTTTCTCCGTCATCTTTCTCATTAGCAAAGTCCTTCCCCCTCCAGTGCTACTAAAGGAGAAAACTCTGTTCAGTATTTGTTGACACAGCAAACACTCTAATGGGAGCTGACCAATCATGAACATCAGATTTTTATTTTAGACATTGCTGGTCAACAACCCAAAGAGTTCACCTCATTCATGAGGGCTACTCTTTTTCTCTCCTGAAATGTTATAACCATAGGATAGACCGCAATTTAAAAAGGCCTCTGATAAATTTAACCACGCACACAAAAAGGAAAAAAATCCATTTACGCATAGAGTCAGGTAACTGTTCTACAAACCAAATAAAGTCTTTACTCTTGGACCTGTGGGCACATGGACTCCATTTTCCTAGTCAGCTCATTCAAAGCAGATGTAACAATTCCCCAGCACTGGTATTCAGCTGCCCTGAGATTCAGGTTAGGCAGAATCGAACAGCAAAATTCTCCATGTGAAGCTGCCACAGAAGTAATGGGAACCCTAATGCTACAGTAATATCTAGCAGGGCTGTCAGGCTTAGTAGAATCTTGTATCCTATTCACACAAGGGGAATCATGCCTGCAAAATACTCCTGTCAAAATTCCAACAGAATTTTTCACAAAAATAGAAAAAACAATCCTAAAATTTGTGTGGAACCACAAATAACTCTAAACAGCCAAAGTAATCTTGAGAAAAAAAGAATGCAGGAGGACACAGCGCACTTTCTGATTTTGAACTACAAAGCTATACTAATCAAAAAAGTTTGGTACTAGTATAAAAAGAGTCATAGACCAATAGAAGAGAATTAAGACCCAAGAAATAATCCCCTACATATATGATCGACCAATATTTGGCAAAGGATCTGAGAATACTCTCCAATAAATGGTGTTGGGAAACTGGATTACCAGCTGCAAAAAAATGAAATTAGACCTCTATCTTACACCACACACAAAAATTAATTTGACAGGGATTAAAGGCTTACACATAAAGCCTGAAACCATAAGACTCTTAGAAAAAAAATTTTAAAAACCCTCCTTGACATGGGTTTTGACAATGATGGGTGGGTATAACACCAAAAGCACACACAAACGCACACACACACACACATAAAAATTTGTGACCACATCAAACTAAAAAGCTTCTGTACAACAATAGAGACAATCAGTGAAATGAAAAAGCAACCTACAGAATGTGAGAAAGTATTTGCAAACCCTCTATCTGATAAGGAGTTAATATTAAAATATCTAAGGAACTCATAATGCAACAGAAAAAAAAAGATTTTTAAATGGGCAGAGGAACTGAATATACATTGTTCCAAAGATATACAAGTGGCCAATAGATACATGTAAAGATGTTCAACATCCCTAATCATCAGGGAGATGTGAGTCAAACCACAAGGAGATGTCACCTCACACCTATTAGAACGGCTGTCATCAGGGAGTTCCTGTCATGGCACAGTGGAAATGAATCTGACTAGTATCCATGAGGACACAGGTTCTATCCCTGCCCTCACTCAGTGGGTAAAGGATCCTACGTTGCCATGAGCTGTGATGTAGGCCAGCAGCTACAGCTCTGATTTGACCCTTAGCCTGGAAACCTCCATATGCAGTGGGTGCAGCCCTAAAAAGACAAATAATTAAATTAAATTAAATTAAATTAATAGAATGGCTATCATCAAAAAGACAAGAGACAACAAGTGTTAGGACATAGAGAAAAGAGTGGATTGTTGGTGGGAACGTAAGTTGGAGCAGCCACTGCGGAAAACAGTATAGTGGTTCTTAAAAAAATTAAAAACAGAACTACCACATAATCCAGTATTCTCACTTCTGGGTATATATCCAAAGGAAATAAAAACCAGATAGCAAAGAGATATCTGTACGCCTATATTTATTACAGCATTATTCATAATAGTCAAAACATAGAAACAAAGTATCCATCAACAGATGAATGAATAAGGAAGATACAGTGTATATATATTTAGTGGGATATTATTAATTCAAGAGAAAGGACATCATACAATTTGTGGCATTATTCTAAGTGAACTAAGTCAGAGAGAGAAAGACAAACACTGTACGATAGCATTTTGGAATCTAAAAAAGCTAAACTCATAGGAACAGAGTAACATCATAGTTACCAGCCATTGGGGAGCATGGAAAATGGAAAGATGTTGCTCAAACAGTGCAAACTTCCAATTATAAGATGTATAAATGCTGAAGATCTGATGTATTGTGTATTGTGATGACCATTGACAATACTGTATTATACTTGAATGTGGCTAAGACAGTAGATCTTAAATCTTCTTACCACAAAAAAGAAAGGATAATTGTGTGACATGATGGAGGTATCAGCTGACATTACAGTGGTGATCATACTGTAATATAATAAACAAGGGTATTAGATCAGCATCTTGTATTTAAACACCTTAAACTTACATGTTATATGTCAATTATACCTCAATAGAGCTGGAAAATAATTTCCAGCCAATCCGCATGTCTTAAACATGACTTGTTTCTCCAACTCGAATTGATTGAATTGTTCACCAGCCTCCACAATATGGAGTTCCCGTCATGGCACAGCTGAAACAAATCTGACTAGGAACCATGAGGTTTCGGGTTCAATCCCTGGCCTCACCCAATGGGTTGAAGATTTGCTGTTGCCATGAGCTGCGGTATAGGTCACAGATGCGGCTTGGATCTGGTGTTGCTGTGGCTGTGGCATAGGCCGGCAGCTGCAGCTCCTATTAAACCCCTAGCCTGGGAACCTCCATATGCCACGAGTGAGGCCCTTAAAAAAATAAAAAAATAAAAAAATCCACGATGCAATTTTTAATTTTCTAGGGTTGATCAGGAAGCTGAACACTTTTACCAGCCATGTCTGGAGAATTACTGGGTTTTGATGTCTTTTTTTTTTTTCTTTCCTTTTCTAGGGCTGCACTCGCAGCACATGGAGATTCCCAGGCTAGGAGTCTAATCAGAGTTGTAGCCACCGGCAGCGAAGACCAGGGACACAGCAATGTGGGATCTGAGCTGCATCTGCAACCTCCATTGCAGCTCAAGGCAACGCCAGATCCTTGACCCACTGAGCAAGGCCAGGGTTCGAACCTGCAACCTCATGGTTCCTAGTTGGATTCATTAACCACTGAGCCATGACAGGAACTCCTGATTACTTTTTAAAATGCTGAACAATCACTTCTGGAGTATGTATTCCTGGTTAGAGTACTGTAAATGTTAATTAACTGACCCAAGAGATAGAATATACTGTGTGTGTCTGTGTGCATGTGCCTCCCAATAACTATGCCAAAGGATTTCAAAATAAATCACATTCATTATAGTCATTTTCAAGCATTCAGAATAAATCCCTCATTCAGCACAAGTTATGGATTCTTTGGGTGTTGTCCTAGATTTGACCAGAGAAGTGTCTGAATTATTCCCATTCCCCTCAAAATCCACCACCCCAATTACTGTGAATAGTACACAGGCATAATCAACCAATATTTTGATTGAACTGAACTGAACTGAACCACCTGAACTCAGAAAGAACAGTCTTCTCACACTCTTTTAGTCTCCCAACTTCCAAAAAGCCAGCAACTACAGTGGAGCCTGATTTACTGTGGATAAAAGTTCACTACCACAGCCCCAGGATTCCCAAGTCACATTCAGAGAGAAGCCGAATGACCCCTGTGGGAACTGTGAATATAGCCCTTATCCCAAGGCTCAGACTTGCCTTTTAAATAAGATTTCAGTGCTTTTAAATGCCATCAAATACTTTATGATCATAAAGCTTCAGATGTCATATATTTTCTCTGCCTTATTTTTTTTCTCTGCATTTGGGGAAAAAGAAGTTTTTAAAAAATGCCCTGGATTCTGCTAAGAAAAAAAAAAAAGAAAAAAATGATACTTTTCAAAAAGATAAAAACTATCTGCATTTAATAGTTCTGGCTATAAGGATGTTCAAGAATCTGGATGAACCTCCCTCGAAAGCTCATTGACTTTTACTGCTGGCTGACAGTTGCATGGTAACAGGTCCTTAGTGTTTAACTAGGTGGGATGTTTCTGCTTGGCTCCCAAACTATGCGACTGCTGGGAAAACTGCCAAACTTAAGTGTTTCCTGCCAGATCTAATTGATCTCACAACTGATAACCTCTTCTGAGTTGGACCTCTATTTCTCATACCTGACTATTCAGAAGAGCCATGGTCGGGGAAGAAAAGGCTCTGGAGTTTCACAGTCAGAAGAAAAAGAGATTAAATATCCCCCCACCCCCATCTTCTTGGTATTTAGCAGCAAAAGCAATTTGATTTCAAAATCAACATTCACAGTGCATGGTGTTTAATGTTACTGTTGGCATTCAGATGTGAGACAAAGACCACTGAATGATATTGTGTGAATGTAACCACACTGATGTTTTGTGCCTCCACTAGCTTCTTTCCTGTCTTGCTTGGAAAAAAAAAAAAAATGACCTTTAATCCCTACTTCATTTCACACAACGCTCTGTGTACAACACCAGCCTGAAATAGCATGAGTCCAATGATTTGTGTATGTTTATCTCTCCTACAATAATACAAACTCTTTCAAACCAAAGAGTTCATGATTGTATCCTTAGTACTTAGCATGTCAACATAGCTGCCATGTTGTCAGAACTCTTGAGGGGCCCAGAGGGTTTTAAATTCCTACTCCTGCTACACAAATTCTCAGTCTAGCAGATTTAACCAAAACCTCCACTGGCCCTAAGAATATGAAAGCCAGGCTACAAAATAAATCCATTGGGAGCAGGAAACAATGGTTTTTTTCTCCCCATGATTTAAATATCAGAGGAAATGAGCAGGACAAAATGTTGGCTATTGCCAACATCTTGTATTTAAACAGCAAGAACTAACCTTGGTAGACAAGAAATGGCATGAATTTCCTGCCAGGCAGGAAAGTGCCTGGCAATTTCTGGGAAAAGAACCCATCAGAGGAAGGATGGACCAAGACAGGCTTCCCCAAATCCATCGCCATGACTTGTGTTGGCTTTGGCATTAAGATAGCATTAGTCGGAGTTTCTGTCATGGCTCAGTGGTAACAAACTCGATAGTCTCCATGAGAATGCAGGTTCAACCCCTGGCCTCACTCAGTGGGCTAAGAATCCTGTGTTGCTGTGAGCTGTGGTGTAGGTTGCAGATGTGGCTCAGATCTCACATTGCTGCGGCTGTGGTGTAGGCCAGCAGCTATGGCTCCGATTCAATCCCTAGCTTTGAAACTTCTATATGCCATGAGCACAGCCCTAAAAAGACAAAAAATAAAAATAAAAAAATAAAAAAATAACATTAGGAAAATTTGAAAGCCAAAAAAATAAATAAACTATTTCAAAACCCAAATGAAGAGTGAAAAATATACCACAAGAAGACTTACCTGATCTATACAGAAAGTATAAATCTCTGTGATTAACAAGGTAGTTTTCCTAACTCTGTCACAATTTGAATATTCAATTAGCTATTAGCCATCCAACTAACCATACAAAAAATATGAAATAGGGTTGACAGTTAGCTATCTATAGAGATAGATCATAGGTAGATAGGTAGTTAGGTAACCTGTCATAACTTCAAACCGCACAGTAGAGTCAGTATCATTATGTGGATGAGGGAGGAAAAGTTGCTTGAAATTAAATACTGTAATGGACCGTGTGTAAGAGAACAAGCAACACGGAGTTGCCATCTAGATGCCTGATGTCATATTTTGATCTTAAATTTGCTCTCATATTTTGGCTTTCCTTTCTGTTCTTACCTGTCAAAGGAATGAGATGAAAAGACAAAGGGTGACCTCTGTCAGCCTAATTTTGATGTGCTAAAAATCCAGAGAAGGAAAGAAATCACAGTATTAAAGGGCCAGAAAAAAAGGAGCATACTTAATTGAAAGAAGATATTTTACGCAAAAGCATGAGTTAACATTTAAAAAATGGACTGTTTGCAAAATAACTTCACATTCAAACCCTTAAGATGTGGCTTTCATTAATATGTTGAAGCCTGTACATTGCAGAATAACAAGAGTTAAGCCAAAAGATAGGAATAAACCTTCCCTAGATCACGGGAAGTGCCTGGGGTATGGGATTATCTGATAAAATACAGGACACTTGGTTAATTTTGAATTTCAGATAAATAATGATTTTTAAGATAAGTCTTATAAATATTTTATGGAGTATGCCTATACTAAGAAAGTATATTATTTGTCAAAATTCAAATTTAACTGGGCATCTCATATTTTCATTTGCTAAATCCAGCAACTCTACCTGGGTGTCAAGAGATATCTGAATTTCTAAACACAACAAAAGTCTCAAAATGAGTAAAATGCTCAAATTCTGACAAATATTCAGAGACAATTACATTTTCCTGTCATTTGTAGCAAAAACTGAACAAGGAACACTGCCTGTATTTTAAATTCATAACAACAAAGTGCATTAGGAAAAAGAGTCAGAATTCTCCTCTTCCTCTAGTACCTGAAACCCTGACCATGCCTTGCTTTTTAAGCAAATCAGCAGTTACAGGTATAAAGTCATCTCATAAAGTTCTATGATAAGGAAACAAGGAAGTGAGGCTTTCATCAGAGCACAAAATTTAGGGGAAGTACCAAAAAACTCAGTAATCAAACTCATAACATTTTAATGTAATATTTTTAAAAATCAAAATTAATGCAAAAAATTGTGATGAACAAAATATCAAAAATTTAAATGAAGTCAGGATCTGTCTCTACTTACTTCTCCCTAATTCCAGCCCTGGTTTTTAAACTTTGTGACACTGATCAATACCCCATGTTTACCTCGAAGCTTTTCCTGCCTGTTTTGTTAATAGTGGTAGATCTCTCCTCAGCTCCTGCAATCCAGCTACTTGTGCCCTTATCTTTGTAACCTTTCAGATTCCCCAAACCAGCCCAGGCCATTCATACATCACCATGCAGTGCAGTGCACAGCACCATGTCTAAAAGGATACCATTTCCATTGCAGCCATCACAGATAAGGGCAATTTTCTTTTTTCTAATTTACATTAAAATGCTCTCTGGAAGAGCAGTGACTGAATCCATGGTGATTAAGATTGAGGCTTAAATCGTAATACCCATCTCACTTCTCTTTGCCAGAAAGTGTTATCTTTTCAAGATGGAGATATGGGATGTTCACTTGCCCTCATTTTAAATAGATAGCACTATTTCTGCATGGTGTATGGACCAGGTAAATAACTGTGTAAGCTGAAACCATGGAAAGTGACCTTACTAATCAGTGGGGAAAATTACAACTTTCAATGACCTTTAAATTATTTGTCAAAATATATTAAAATTTCTGTTGGTTATAAATGTAGATAAGAATTAAAAATAAAATTTATTTAATGCACTATAATTGGAAATATGAGAAAAAAGGAGAATTAAAATATTTTATTTCTTTACAACAAAACAAAATTTTCTCAGTCGTAGTTTGAACCTCCATGGCTTTCTCCTCATCCTATAATTAGCAATATGGCATGATCATCTTTTCTATGCCTTGGTGAATTGTCATATCCCTAAGCTTGGATTAGCTTTCAACACTTTTTCCTTTACACTATTATATCATGAGATATCTCCAAAGGTTCCTCTACTGTAAAGTGGGTTTGGGGGGGGGGGGGTTGTTTGTTTGGGTTTTTTGTTTGTTTGTTTGTTTTGTTTTGTTTGCAGCATCATTTCCTCTGAGACATCTTCATCCTTTGCATCACAGCCACTTTCCTCATCCATGTCAGTAACTTCTCCATGACAAAGTTCCACTGGCTGCACATGTAGAATCTTTCAAAAAGTGAGAGTGTCAAGATTTCCATGGTCTTTCTATAATTTCGCTTACTTCCAATGTCAATTTCACTCTCAGTGTCATCACCTTTTGTTTCTTCTCTGGGCTTTCAACTTTGTTAGCCAGTTTCCTCTTCCTCCCATCAGCTTTTGTGAAGTGTCATGCAGGTTTATCACTGAAGTCAAGGAGGCAACACAACTGCATGCTCTGCTCTTGGTATGTGAAGCAAATAGCTCATGCACAGTACCCAAATGCCAGCAGATTTTGAAAGTGATATGATTTGTTGTTGATCTTCAGGTCCATCTGTTATTTACTAGTGATTTGTGGATTAAAGAGTTAGCAGCGAAATTTATATTTTACACAATTACATACAGTTAATATACTAAAGTAAATGAAATTTGAATTAGGTTGTATTATTCAACTAGATTGTGGTAGCTGAAGTTTGTACATATTAGAACTAGACAAGTAAGGACTGACCATATTCTAATCTCTCTTAATATTCCTTCTAGAGCCAAAGTAGAATTGGCTGAATATAAAACAAGTTACATAATTGAATTTAAAAGATTTTTCTCCTAGGGAGTTCCCATTATGGTGCAGCAGAAACAAATCTGACTAGTATTTATGAGGGTGAGGTTTCGATCCTTGGCCTCATTCAGTGCATCAGGGATTAGGCAATGCTGTGAGTTGTGGTGTAGGTCACAGATGTGCTTCAGATCCTGCATTGCTGTGGCTGTGGTGTAGGCTGGCAGCTGCAGTTGTGATTCAACCCCTAGCCCAAGAACTCCCATATGCTGCCGGTGCAGTGCTAAAAAGCAAAAAAAAAAAAAAAAAAAAAAAAAAAAACCTCCTATTCCCATTCAGAGTATATTTTATACAAAGTGTATTTTCTTTGTTTCTAAGTCACTTCCTCTTTCTAAAATAATATGTTTTAATAAATGTGTCCATGCTAACATGGCCATAGAGAAGAGTAAAAGGGATACCTAGGGCACATAATCCTTTCTAGACAAAATGTTTAGGTCATTCTCTAACTTTTCACCAATGATGCTGAGGTCAACTCCATCCCAGTCTCCTTACAGGCCTCCCTGTATACATCAGAGCCTGGAGGATGTCATAATTTCCCCTGAAGTGAGGATTTTGCATATGAACCAACATCTATAGGCAGATACAGCCACTGAGACCTGAGGATGAGAGTCAACACCAAGACCCCAGGCCCATCTGTGATCTTCTCTGGTGGTAAGAACATATGTTTTCTAAGATACAGTCCCTCTCTCATGAATGCTAAGAAGCAATCAGCAGTGGATTTCCATTAGAAGAGTCCCATGTCCTGGTGTAGCTTGCAAGCTTGGTTATCTGGCACTCCTGGAAATTACATAAGCAGCCCTACACCTGCTAATAAATCCCTATCTGCTTTAACTAGCTAGAGTGGAAATTGTTATTTAACCCTGAGAAGTATGTGTTCATTTGCAGACTAGCTCAAATGATGCTATATAGTCAACTGCCTTCTTTCCTGTGTAAATATTCTAGAGATAAAAACAATTTCAGTGAAAGAGAAATTATCTCAGACAACAAATCAAAATAGTTTTACCTGAATCCTGGAGTTCCCATCATGGTGCAGCAGAGACAAATCCAACTAGGTACCACGAGGTCGCAGGTTCAATCCCTGGCCTCACTCAGTGGGTTAAGGATCCGGCATTGCCATGAACTGTGGTGTAGGTAGCAGATGTGGCTTGGATCTGGCATCGCTGTGGCTGTGGCCGTGGCCGGCAGATGTAGCTTCAGTTTGAGCCCTAGCCCTAGCTCTAAAAAACAAAAACAAAAAAAAAGTTCTACATGGATCCAATGAACCACACATATTCTATTTTCAGTTCATCAATCACCAAACTTCTTTTTTCTTTTTTTTTCTTTTTTTTTTTTTTGGTCTTTTTAGGGCCACACCCAAGGCATATGAAAATTCCCAGGCTAGGGGTTGAATTGGAGCTATAGCTGCCAGCCTGCACCACAGCAACACGGGATCTGAACCACATCTGTGACCTACACCATAGTGTGCTTGCATCAATGCCAGATTGTTAACCCACTAAGAAAGGCAAGGGATCAAACCTATGTCCTCATGGATACAAGTTGGGTTTGTTACCACTGAGACACAATGGGAACTCTTCATCAAACTTCTTAATATTAAATTAATTAGAAAAAAATCAGACATATTTAAGTTCAAGTGTGTTTTGAGTTTTCCATTTGATTAAAAATTGGCTTCCTAAGCCCTATATTTCCAGTTTCTTATACCTACCCATGATGATTCTCTCTTAAAACTAGAACCTGTGGAGTTCCCGTTGTGGCTCAGTGGTTAACAAATCCAACTAGGAACCATGAGGTTGTGGGTTTGATCCCTGGCCTTGTTTAGTGGGTTAAGGATCCGGCATTGCCGTGAGCTGTAGTGTAGGTTGCAGACGCAGCTCGGATCCCATGTTGCTGTGGCTCTGGTGTAGGCCAGGGCTACAGCTCCGACTGGACCCCTAGCCTGGGAATCTCCATATGCTGCAGGAGCAGCCTGAGAAATGGCAAAAAAACAAACAAACAAACAAACAAAACTAGAACTTGTATCTTCTATTAATGTCATGCCTTACAAAGCAAGCATCAGAGAACAAAGAATGAAATTGAAAGAGGATAAAAAATATTGTAGGAAAAATGACATGAGACTGGCAACTTTATCCCTTTAAAAGAGATAGATTGGCAATTATTTCCATAAAAGAAGAAAGTAAATAAATATATTTTTTAAATGTCATGAAAGAAGAAAAATGCAAAAAAAAAAAAAAAGTCTTGGAGCTATTTATCTCCAGTAAAAGCCTAGGTTCATTTCTTTAGTCTAAAATGTTAAAAGTACATATTCTTTACTGTTCTCCCTCTTGTCATGATAATTAATATCTACAGTTAGTCTTTGGCAGTTGAAACACCTACATTTTTATCCAGGTTCTGATACCAAATGCCTTGGTGAGTTTAGGTCAGTCATTGAACACTGAGTCTCTATTTACCAATCTATAAAATGAGAACTGTGCACCAAATGGTCTCTAAGATTTCTTCCTGAACTAACCTCATTAACTTCTACAATTATGAATGTAAATCTATGTATTCTAGAGCTAAAATTTTTAGCAGGGCTATAAACTCATTTATGCCTCCAATGAGAAAAAATAAACTCATTGAGAACCTTGGCATTCAATTCTCCACAGGACTTCTAAATATGTTTAAAAGGTTTCCATTCTGGGTTATAAATTTAATCATTTTATCTTTACTAATGGTACATTTTCAGCTAAATGTATTATTTTTAACAAATATTTGTTGAATAATTACTATCTATCAAACATTGCCAACACTTTATGGGTAAGATCTCACCTGTCACAACCCTATGAGACACTGTACATCTTTTACAGCTGAAACAACTGAAGCAGAGAAAGGATAATTAATTGATCCAGCCTTGCCATCAAGTAAAAAGCCATTAAGTGAAAACAGTTCTATTCATCTTAATAGCAAAAATTATGATCTATTTCATCCAACATGAGAGTAAAATGATTTTATAAATAGGAGAGACTACATCAGTTGAACAATGGGGACAAGTTTCTATAAGCTAAAAAAAAAAAACAAGTTGGAAAATTAATTTAGCATGTCCATAAAATATTGGAAGAAAATACAGGACACTTGGTGTGTAGTATCATAAAGGTTTTCTGCCATCACCAAAGGAGAATAGTGTTTGATGGCCAGTGGAGAAAAGGAGCAAGGTGGAATATTTGCAATGAACATTCTTCATTCAGGACCATTTTGTTCACCTTTTTTTTTTTTCAATTTGGGGGTCAGGTAGTTCATTGTTATCTTACATTGAAATTATGCTTAGTGTTACATGTAAACAAGTGAAAGTGTCTATGTTCCCATAAAACTTTATTGACAATGACAGGTAATGGGCCAGATATGACCCGTGGGCAGCAGATGGTTATAGATTATAGTCTTACTATAATTTACTTTGATCTGAAAAATGATGGCCAGTGATAGATTAGGTATATTCAGAGGGAAATTTAATATAACTAATGTCCAGCATACAGTGAATGCACATTATATGCTTGTTGAATGAATAAGACAATTATGTATGAATTTTGTGAGTAAATCCACATCCAATGGAAAAGATCTAAAAAAATTATTGCAAACTAAAAAATTAGGAAAAGAGTATCTTCTTAGTGTTCTCACTAAGATACAAGAATAGATGTGTTATATAAAACTGGAGTGGGAATTCATAGAAAACATGTTGGGATGAATGCAAAAATGAAAAGGGAACTGGCTGAAAAAAACTCAAAATGCAGTAGCAAAATGTAAAGTCTACTTTCAAGGCAAGAAGGTACAGAACTGAAGTGTATTCTATCACACAATTTTGCATTTTCTGGTTACAAATGAATTTAATTATTTTCTCTCTAATTGGCTGTTTCTTTAAAGTTTAGTAAAGATTAATATTCACACAAATAAGCTTAAATTGATCACCTACCATATGCCAGGCACCAAATAAAGTACCCTCCGCCACTGTTTCATTGAATCTCAACAATCATATGAATTCAATAGGTTTTTTCCCCCTCATTTTACAAATCATGAAATGATAGCTGAGGGCAGTTAAGTAACTTCCAATGTTACAAAGCAGGTATACTACTTAGAGTAAGTATACTATTCAGAGTAGTAAACAGACTCGAGATCTCTCTTGTGCATAATTAACAACCACTTTATATTTTCTCATGATTCTGCAAGATGACTGGTGAGTTCTCCTGTTCCCCATGATCACTACTGGAGCTGCAGTTTTCTGATGTCTTGACTGGTCCTGACTGATCTGGCTCCTTCTTACCTGAAAGAATGCCTGGCTGCTGCCCACAAGGTCAGTTAGAACTGTCGATCAGAGAGCCTTAGTTCTTCTCCAGGGGGAATCTGCATGTGGCATGGTTTTCTTGTAGTAAGATGGCTGGATTCCAAGAAGCAGAAAGGAAAAAGACCCTCTTGCATCCTGAGCCAGAACTTCTCTTTGGCTGCATTCTAGTAGTCAAAGCCAGACAAAATGAGCAGAGAATCACAGAGAGCACAAACAATGTCTACCTCTTGATGTGAGGAGTGACAACATGTACCATGGTGAATAAATTATTCTTTATGGAGAAATCTTAATACAACAATTCACAATAGCATATGAACAAGAAATAAACATAAATTACTTCTCAACTGTGTAACAGTCAGATGCCAAAGATTCCTGGTCATCAGACAGCACTCTTCCATGCAATGATTCATATACCAGAGCCCTTTGCACAATTTGCAGGCTCACAATCATTTTCATTTAGGAGGCAAAGAGAAGGAAAGCGTGGAGCATGGTGGTGTTCCACTTCTTAAAAGACTCAGAGAAAGTGATATACATTACTTCCAAGAACAATCCATAATCAATTATCACATAATCACACCTAGATTTGGGCAGGGCTAAAACCATCAGGGAAATGCAAATAAAAACCAAAATATCACCTCACCCCTGTTAGAATAGCTATTATCAAAAAATAACAGACAAAGCAGAAGATTCAAATAGACGTTTCTCCAAAGAAGACATACAGATGGCCAAAAAGCACATGAAAAAATGCTCAACATGGCTAATTATTACAGCAATGAAAATCAAAACTACAAGGAAATACCACCTCACAATGATCAGAATACGAATAGCAAATGCTGGAGAGGGTGTGGAGAAAACCCTCCTACACTATTGGTCGGATTGGAAATTGGTACAACCATCATAGAAAACAATACAGAGTTTCCTCAGAAAACTAAAAATGAAACTACCGTATGATCCAACAATCCCACTCCTGAGTATATATCCAGACAAGACTGTAATTCAAAAAGATATGTGCACCTCTATGTTCACTGCAGCACTATTCACAATATCCAAGACTTGGAAACAATATAAATGTCCTTCAACACATCTGTTGGATGGATTAAGAAGTTGTGGTACATATACACAATGGAATACGAATGAAATTAGGCCATTTCTAACCATATGGATGCAACTGGAAATTATCATACTAAGTGAAGTAAGCCAGAAAGAAGAACAAATATCACATCATATCAATTTTCTGTGGAATTTAAAATATGGCACAAAAGAACCTGTCTACAAAGCAGAAAAAGACTCAGAGACATAGAGAACAGAATTGTAACTGCCAAGGGGGAGGAGAAGAGTGAGTGGGATGAACTGGGAATTTGGGATTCATAGATGAAAAATATTATATTTAGTATGAATAAACAATAAGGTCCTATTATATAGCACAGGGAAATATATCCAATCTCCTGGGATAGACCATGATGGGAAAAAAAAAAAAGACTTTGTGTGTGTGTGTATGTATGTGTGTGTGTATTTCTATACACATACACATATATATATAACTGAGTCACTTTGCTGTACAGCAGAAATTGGCACAACAATGTATAGTAACTATACTTTAATAATAGAAAAAAAGATGACAGATAAATGTTGGTGAGGCTGTGGAGAAAGGTAAACCACTATTGGTGGGAGTGTAAATTGGTGCAACTACTGTGGAAAACAATGTGAAGATTGCTCAAAAAATTTTAAAAAGAACTAGAAAATGATCCAGCAATCCCAGTTTGGGATATATATATCTGAAGAAAACAAAATCACTATTTCAAATAAATACTGGCACATGCATGTTCATAGGTAGAATCTAAATAAGCTAAACTCATAGAAATAAAATCAGAATGGTGTTTGCCAAGGGCTGGGGAGTTGGGGAAATGGGGAGATGTTGGTCAAAGGGTAATATTATCTGGCTATTATAAGATGTATAAGTTCTGGGGCTCTAGTGTACAGTATGTATTGTATTCCATACCTGAAACTTTTAAGAGAGTATATCTTAAATATTATCACAAGAACAACAAAAAAGAAGGTAAGAGGATGGAGGTGTTAACTAATCCTATAATAATAATTTCACAGTGTATGCATGTATAAAATCATCATGTTGTGCACCTTAAACTAAGATTTTTTTTTCCTCTCTTTTTTTTTTAGGGCTGCACCCATGGCATATGGAAGTTCCCATGCTAGGGGTCGAATTGGAGCTACAGAAGCCATCCTATGTCAAAGCCTCAGCAATGTGGAATCCAATCCACATCCACGACCTACACCAAAGTTCATGGCAACACCGGATCCCCAACTCACTGAGCAAGGCCAGGGATCGAACCCACATCCTCATGGGTACTAGTCATATTCGTTTCCACTGCACAACAAGGGGAACTCCAAACTCACATATGTTAATGTCAATAAGATCTCAATAAACCCAGGACAGGGGGTGATGCAGAAACATAGAAGAGCCTTGTGACGACAACTCTCCTTATCCAAGCTGTGTTTTAGACAGTAACTGCAGTATGGTTTGGAAGAATAAAAGAATTTAAAGTACCATCTTAGTCTGTGTGGGTTTCCCTAACAGAATACCAAAGAACTGGAGGCTTCTAAACAACAGAAATTTACTTCTCACAGTTCTAGAGGCTAAAAGTCCAAGATCAAGTCTCTGGCAGATTTGGTGTCTAGTGAGGATCTTCTTCCTGGTTCATAGACATGTCTTCTCACTGTGTCCTCTTGTGGTGAAAGGGGCAAGGGAGCCGTCAGATTTCCTTTACAAGGGTATGAATCCCATTCACGAGGGCTCCTCCTCCATGACCTAATCACCTTCCAAAGGTCCCACTTTCTTATACATTGGGGATGAGGTTTCAACATATGACTTTGGGAAAAACACATGCATTTAGTCTCTAGCAGGTACCTAGACTAGTTAGAAGTTTATTATGGTCACTTAATTAGGATAAATGTGTGAAGGGCTGGATCAAGCCATACCAGTGGGGAGTAAAATTGTTTTGAGCACAAGAGTAGTTGTGGAAGAGGAGGCTAATGCTGAACTTTCTCCTCAATGAAGCTCAAGGGATAGTGATGTCATGAACTCAGAGAGACCACAGTTTAGAAAGTTTAGGAGGCAATTAACAATTTGAAAACCAGGTTATGACATAAGTGTGAAATGTTGAAGAAAAGATTGGAAATTCACATGTGATGACCAGAAAAGAAACTATGGTTTGAGAGGAAGAATAGATAGTCCTGGTTTCCTAGCTACAGATTCCTAGAAACTGGATTTTGGCACTATCCTCTGAGCAGTCAATAAAGTTTGGCACATATTTGTGCTTCATTTGCTTGGGGTTTATTGATACAGGTAGTGTGTGTACACACGTATACACATACATGTGCACATATACATTTTATCTTAACAAATGTAAAAATAAACAAATCAGAAACAAAAATAGTAAAATTTGACTTGGTACCTGTCAATTTACCAGTTTAATATCCCAGAACCTTCACTGCAGTAACATCTGAATGGCAAGGAGAATGTATTTTCTTTCCCAGTAAAAATGGCCACATAACAAATTCTTTTTCTATTGCTGTCATTTAACATTAACTTATACTCTAAAGGATTATTGCACAGCAAAAAAAAAAGCGCATATTATGACTATGTAAAAATTAAATTTTTATATCCTCCAAATCACAAATTCCCAGAGATCAAAGCTCTGACTACTTAATAAAAAAGTAAAACTTGGACATGATCATAAAACTGAACTCTTTAAAGTTCTTATGAAATTTGAAGTTAATAAAAGTCACATGAAATAATCCCCTGCATATAGAAATCTATAGATTTACATTTTAATGAAAGCTGAGAATTACTTAGAAAAAGAAGAATTTTAAAGCATAGGAAAAGAAATTCACTTGAGGACACAGATCTGGAGTTCTGAAAACTTCTCTGCCCTTTCAAACCTACATCCTCAGAAATTCTTCAGAGACATAGAGTCTGCAGACAGACTTCATTCTTCCTATTCCTGCTCCTTATCTCTCTCTTTTTTTTTGTCCTAATATACAGCATCTGTCAAGCCCAGATAGGATGAAAGTAATGTAAATAGGCAGTTCTGGGCAGACTTTGTTATGAAAATAGAAACTAAAGCCTTGGAGCAGTATCCAAGTCTCATTTGCTTGGCAGTGATGTAGATGTTCAGACAGGATGAACTTTCACTGGAAGGTATGGCTATAAATAAACACGTTCCCCAAAAGACAGCAACAGAATGGCATGTCTTCCTATGTGAGTCCACCTTTGAGTTGGATTCCTTCCTCCTCTCTGTTGATCAGACTCAAGTTGGCTTCCCTAATCTCTAGATGAGAGATATTTAAAGTCCTAGTTATAACCTAGAGCAAAACGCCTCACTATTAACAGGAACTGATCCATCTTACTCATAGATAGCTGGAGAAACTTAAAGGAAGTTCAGCTACTTGTTGATATGATGAAGGACCTGAAGATCATAAAGGCCCAGCACCTTCTATCGGCCTCCTCCTATCACCTCAAACAGTTGCCCTGTTCTGTGTTCTAGAGTTGGTGTCATCTCCCCCATGGGAGTAATCATTTAAACCCATTTTTATTGGGATAAAAACTGGTTTGGATAACTGATTTGTCAAATAATTTTAGGGGCATCTCTGGGTGAAGGAAGTTACGAACCATAAAAAAATAAACAACGAAATCACTCTTCAAAGGGAAAAAAAAACAAACAACGGAATCACTCTTCAAAAGGAAAAAAAAACCATTATTTTTAACTGGAAATGTATGCGATCCACATATTTGAAGAACCAGAAAATTGATGATTGTCGACAAAAGAATGGAGAAGTGGTATTAAGGCAGCAGAGTGAAAGGATGTGACCAAAAATTTACATTATCTAGATAAACAGCACATTGAACTAACGGAGATGAGGAAGTTGAGAAATAGAGACCTACCACTGCCTGCAGCCTGGAGGCTGTATAAGTGATCTGAAACAAGCCTCATCACCTAAAACTGCCTTCCCAGATTTTCAGAAGGCATAACTCTCTTTTTATGAGCAGTAACTCATATTCTTCTTTAAAATAGACTTGTGTACAAATATATGTACCACTTTATTTTAGAAATACAGAATTATATATTAAATGCAATGTTTTGAACTAGATACACTACACTTGGTATGCTTTGCCCTTCTATGACCTCTTCTAAAATCTAATAGTCAGTAGGTATATCCTTCCAGGTGATTACAGGTGTCAATTTAATTAGCTTCTATGCCATTGTGAGTTACCAGAAAATACAGGTTGAATGGAAATTGTCAACTGTAGATTCTGGTTGAAGACCTAGAACCATAGATCCTGGTTTCTCTGCCACACTGCAGCCAGAATTCCCATATCACCAAAAAATAAATGTGATGCCATCACAGACCCACTTTTCATATTTCCATCTCCTTCCTGTTGCCTTGAAGTTGAATTGCAACTTTGATGCGCCATATATGACCTTTTACAGTTGACCCCAAATTGCCATTTGTATCTCACCTCCCATAATCCACATCTTCTCGCAAAATATGGGCTCCAACTAAAATGACACCCCCTTTCCATTAACAACTTCATGAGTATAATCTATTTTCTCTACCAGGAAAACAGCCTTTTGCTCCTTGTGGCAAAACATACATGCTCCTTTGTTATGTCCCTGACCAAGTTTCCTATCTTTCGAGTAACGTCTACAACTATTCTAAGCAAAGAATAGTTACCTGCCCTCCTCACCAACAATGTTAATCTATAGCACAGTTACGGAGTTCAACTAGCCTCCACATATCCTGACACTCAGGGCTTAGGATCTACCTATTTATTATGTGCAAAGCTTTCTGATAGACATAAAAGGAATACCAGGATAAGAAAGACACTCCCTATCCTCAAGATGCTAAACCACATGTACATAAATAGCTATTAATTCCAGGCATAATAAGGATCCCCAACAATCTAATCAACCCATTGTTGGAATGTAATTAACATCTCACTTTGGAGATCAGAAAATAACTTATAAGAATTTGAATTTGAGGGTGAACCATGAAATATAAGTAAAACTATTTAAAGAAGAAGTTCCCACCTTGGCTCGGTGGTAACAAGCCCCACTAGTATCCATGAGGACATGGGTTCAATCCCTGGCCTCGCTCAATGCGTTAAGGATCCAGCATTGCCATAGGCCACCAGCTGTAGCTCCAATTGAACCACTAGCCTGGAAACTTCCATATGCCCAACTTGTGGCCCACAAACTAAAACAAAACAAACAAATAAACAAAAACTACTTAAACAGAGTTGTGTTAAGGGAGTGGAAGAAGTGTGTCTGAAAAAATTGGAGTCCTCTCACTGGTATGGACCATGAGAAAGTTGGAGACATAGGGCAGCAAACTTTGAATGAGCTCTTCCTCTTGGACCATGGTCATGCTTTCCTGACTGAGCAATTTCTGTCTCGTTTCTATAGCTACATGAAACTTTCAAGATTTTAGAGCAAGGAAATGGCAGGATCAGAGCTGCCCTAAATTTGGTAAAATGTCCCTATGAAATTTTCAGGGGTCAACAAATGATCTATGCCAATTCTAAAAGTAACTCTAAAAGTTGAAGAAGTAATACAAGCATTGATTTATATTGATTAGTTCATATTAGCTTGTAGCCAATAAGAATGACTGTCCCCAAATGATTTTATAAGCTTCAGCAGAGAGAATAATAAGAAAAAATTTAAAATGTTTAAAGTTGTGCCACTTGGCCATTAGAAGATAAATAACATAACATACGTGCATATTTGAATTAGGATAAACAGAGAAAGAGGCTGCAGTTTGAGTCGATGTGATTAAAAATTAGTTAAGTAAAAATGAATCAAACCAATTAACACCAAGTAAGTGAAGCAACTGGTAATATGAAATTCTTGTCATTCAGGTGTTTTTTGTTTCATTTTTAATTGAAAATCAGGGTTAGAGAGTCTCTTCAAGCTCATCGTATTGGAAATATAGCCAAATCCAAAATAAATTTACCTCAAAGTTCCTGCTTTAACATTACATATTAAGTTAAACTCTTAAATTGAAAACAATGCTTCAAAGTAATATTATAATATATTTTATATACAGGTATTAGTGTGGTAGTTTATCATCATATATTTAGCAGAATAACCCCCTTCCCAAAAGGGCAAAGTGATTATTTTTGAAACTAATAGGAAAAAAAACTTTAGATGGAAAATAAAGATTAAGCAGAGAGACTTTATCAAAAAAGAAATATAAACCTGAAAGACATATAAAGACTTCTCAAAAGCCAGGAGACACTTTAATTTTGCAAGCTTTAAACTGATGATCTTACGCATATCCAATTAGATACATTTAGTCATAAGGTTGTGGAAAATAATACATTTACATTCAATTAATTATACTTTGAGCCTCAACAAACCTATCTTTAGCAGTAACCACAGCTGTTTATGTTTGTGGGAAATCTAGAAATAAACCCAGTGCTATGTCAGCACTTTTGAGTTATAAATATTCATTTCTCCTGTCAACAAGGGAAAAAAAGGTTTTATTAAATCATTGGTGGTAAAGAAGACAAAGCTAAAATTCTACTCATTTTCCCTCCAAATTATAGGAACATATGTTGGTATTAACCAGGGATTAAACTAGCAATTTTTAAAATATCACTAATTCTTTTATCACTTCATCCCCACTGGATTTTCTCCAGTTAGGAAGAGAAAATAACTGTTAAAAGAGACACATGCATCTCCTAAAGGCATGACTTAGCCACCAAATACACAAATGCCATTAACTCAGGAAGGTGTTTCTGGAAAGTACGTAAGGATATATACACGTTCACACATGAACATATAAAAACCATATAAATGGACACTAAACCACATACTCAGAAATTTAAAGAAGTTACACACAACTGAAATGACAAAAATATAAAATTTAACAGTGTTTTTGTAAGAGGTTTTCTGAGAACAATACTTGCAACTTTAGTTGTATCTATTATGCCCAGATCCTGATCAAAATAATCCCCTACTGGATTGTTTAATGTGAAATCATGTAGGCACAGCAAGATGATTGAGAACTAAGTGAAAAATTTTGAGTGTATTCTGCATACATCATTTAAGATATGCTGATATTTTTCTTATAAATGATACTAAGAACAATTACAGTGTGGTTCTGGTGTTAATGACCTCTTGCCAAAGTCAAAAGTCAAAAATAAGGGTCTTCAACAAATACCATGTGATATCACATATCTGGAATCTAATATATGGCAGAAAAGAATCTATTTACAGTAGGAAAAAAAAAATAAACTCATGGACATGGAGAACAGACATGTGGTTGCCAAGGGGGAAAGAGGAGGGAGTGGGATGGACTGGGAGTTTGGGGTTAGTAGATGCAAACTATTGCATTTGGAGTGGACAAGCAATGAGATCCTGCTATATAGCTCAGGGAACTGTACCTAGTCACTTGTGATGGAACATGATGGAGAATAATGTGAGAAAAAGAATGTGTATGTGTGTGTGTGTGTGTGTGTATTTGACTAGGTCAATTTGCTGTACAGCAGAAATTGACAGAACATTGTAAATCAACTATAATAAAAATTTTTTTTTTTTAAATCAGGGTCTTCACCTAGAAAGAGGAGATCATCTCGGTGTAAACCTCTCCTTTCCAAGGGATGAGCCCACTTGCTCTCTGCCTATTTGTGCCTATTTCTACAGCCTTCACTCCTTCCCACCAAACCAATAATTTCCTTGTATTAAACCAATATACTGATTGCATGCAGTTCTATCTGTCTGAATTTGCTCAAAATCCAATTCTTAAAATATATAGTTTCTGCTTCAACCACCAATAGCTCTCGCTTTCTATTTCTGTGTCTTTTGGTACTGCCTTTTTCTGTTTTTAATTGCAACAATTAGGAAATCTGTACAAGCTGGGACCCCAGGAGGTAAGACACTCCTGAGTAACTTCCTTGGAAGACAAATGCATTTTACTAATCTCTTGGGCTATGACAGTCAATAGAGGATTTTTTTCTTTTTCCATAGCTTCAAAACCAGATAAAACAACAATATGTTTCGAGGGTAACCTAAAAAATCTTTCCAATTGCCAAAAACAAAAACAAAAACTTTTCCTCCCTAATTGTGTCCTGTCTCAAGTCACAAAAGTGGCTGAAGTGAAATATATTGGTTAGGATATTGTTTCAAAATTTCAAACACACTATGTAGAGATTACATATTAACATGGTTATTTTGGGAAATTTTTGAAAGTATAGGCACTGTATTTGTTATAAAATGCCACTATGTTTTCTAGACAGATTATCAGTATATATTTATTGAAGAATTATTATACATTCAGCAGCAAAAATGTATAAGTCACTGGGAGATTATATAAAGTAATATAAGAACTGTGCCCTTATAAAGTTGATCATCTATTTTTGAAAATAGGACACAAATTAACTAAAACATAAAAATATAAATGACAAATGAGGGATCTAGAGTCTTATATCTACTTGACACTCTAAAGTACTCTAATATCCATTGTCATATTTAATTCTCACCTGTTAACCTCATAAGATAGGCAACTCCATATGAAAAAAAGAAAACACTAAAGTTCAAAGAGGCGATATAAGTTGCTCAAAGACACAGTTAATAAAGAGCAAATTTGAAATTGTTTTTTAAGTTATTTCTTTGCCAAATATAGAGGATTTTTTCTACTACATCACTATGTCAGTTAAAATGTAGTCAGGAAAATAGAGATGATGCCAAGAAGTTTCATAGAAAAAAATTTGACTTGAGAAAATTAATTAAGGTCCTAATTGCAAAAGCTTACATGCCAACAGGGAAAGGTGAAGCATGCTATAGGTTAGCAACAGCCAATACTCCCTCTAGATCTAGAAGGACACTGAGATGCTGTGATAATATTTCCTCAGCCCAGTGGTCCAGCTTAGGGCCCCTGGAGAGAACTACCTCCATGTGAGTAATGCTTGGTAGGGCTGAGACTATAAGAAATGGGTTTCCAAGAGGAAACCAGAACCCAATAGAAGTGCCCCTTGAGGGGATGTTGGAGAGAATACAGGGGGGATAAAAAGAAAGTAAGGCAAGAATTTAGTAAGTTTGCTCATGGGCAGTGAACTCTGAAGCAACACAGAGGTAACGTTCTAGGGGCTGAGTCTTTAAGAAGAAAAATGGTAATCACATTCCATATTTGTGGAAAAATACAAGTAATTTTCATCCATACTAGGAAATTAAAATACTCATGTGCTATGGACTAGATGATGATGTCTAGGCTAATTGAGTAGGCATTGAATCCACTCTGGTATGACCACAGTGGTCTTTCCAGGAAGTGATCTTTGCTTTATACTTGAGATTATGGCTGTGGTGCCCCATTTGTGTTCTCTGAATGTGAGATGCCAGATTCAAGATGATGGTGCTTCAGCAGCACTTGTAGCAGAAGTAAGGTCTTCTTCAGTGTCAGCAATCTAGACAAGCATATCAAGATGTGTAATGGGGGACTCCCCAGTTGTGGTGCAGTGGAAATGAATCCAACTGGTATACATGAGGATGAGGATTTGATTTTGCCCTTGCTCTGTGGGTTAGGGATCTAACATTGCCGTGAGCTGTGGTGAAGATCGCAGACACAGCTCAGATCCTATATTTCTGTGGCTGTGGTATAGGCCAGCAACTGTAGCTCCGATTTGACCCCTAGCCTGGGAATTTCCATGTGCCATATGCCATGAGTGGCCCTAAAAAGCAAAAAAAAAAAAAAAAAGTGTAATAGGCTTCTGACTTCCATTTCCTTTGTAATCTCCCTCCAGTACCTCCCCTTGGCCCAACATGGAAGAAAGCCATTTGCCAAGGGAGACCGGTAAACATACTGGCAAAGGTCAGCTCTCTGAGATACAGATAATAATAGGGAAAAGGTAAAACATGGGCCTGAGAGTGACAGGCAATAACTTACCCAATTTCACTGGAAATGAAAAAATCAGGGCAATTGGAATTTAGAGAAAGGAAAGGTCATTTAGTGCTAAAAAAATCAGAATAATTTTATAATAAAAATGAACTTTGATGTCAATCTTGAATAACATCTTATAAACATGGGAAGAAGAGGGGATGGGTGTAGTAGGAAAGTAAGAGAATAATAAAAGTTAAAGAGTCCAAAAAAAAAAATCTGAAGATGATTTAAGCTATTGGCAGACATATTGGGAACTAGTGTGAAAGGAGATTAAGATTACATTGACCAAGTTTCAATGTTAAAGATATTCAGTGTAGATTCTCATACCAAGTGAAATAAGTCAGAAAGAGAAAGATGAATACCACATGATATCACTTATTTGTGGAATCTGAAATATGGCACAAATGAACCCGTCTACAAAACAGAAACAGATCAGAGCCATGGAGAGCTGACTTGTTGTTGCCAGTGGGAGGGGGGAAGAAGGGGATGGATGGGGAGTTTAGGGTAGGTGGATGCAAACTGCTATATTTGGAAAGGAATGGCAATGGGATGCTACTCTACAGCACAGAACTGTGTGTGACTGGGTCACTTTGCTGAACAACAGAAATTGGATAAACATTGTAAATTATACTTTAATTTAAAAAAATAAATAAACAGTGTGCCAGAGAAATGGCAAGAACTCTGACAATCAAGAAGGAGAGTGAGATAATGAAAGTGGTGTGAAGCTCAAGTAAACGTGTCAGACGAAGCAAAATTTTGAAATGCTGGTCAGTTTAACCTCTCACGTATCTTGAATCCATCTACCTCTCCCTTTCCCCACAGCCAGGACCTTAATCCAAACCACTGTTATTTATCACATGGATGCAATATATTTCTGAGTATCCTTCCCATACTCCTCTTATATGCCACCTACACTCTAGTCCACAATGTAGACAACATGATCTTGTAAAGTATCGACCGAATCTTATCGTTCCTAAGCTTGTGCCCTTTTGCATTTAAACTAGAATTTTTTACCTGCCACGTTCCCATTGATGCTATCCCGCTTCCTTATCCACCTCTTCCCCTGCTATACTTTCATACTATATTTTTTCTTATTCCCTCTGTTGTAGTCACACTGGGGTTCCCTTCTTACCTGCACTATGCATAGTACTCACTTTACCAAGACACTTTCCTTCTTCCCTATTCTTCCACTTGACTGAAGAAATTGATTCTTTCAATGTCAAGTCAAAAGCTATTTCTTCAGGAAAGATTTACCTGATGATCTGGGCTAAATATATTCTCTAAGTTATATACTCTTGTACTACCTCCAATATGTTATCACAGTTGGAACTGAATAATGTATGATGAGGGATGACGGAAAAGGAGAAGTCAAAATCCACCCCATATTTCTGACTGGCAGAGTGATTGAATGGTAGGAAGGATACATAAAGAGAAAGATATTTATTTAATGAAGGAAACCAGGAATTGAGATTTGGACATGTAGATTTTGAGGTGCATTTATGAAAAGCAGATGAGATTATCAGATAAGAATTCTAATGTTCTGATCTGGGTCAGAAAAAAGAAATCAGATCAGCCTATCTTTATGACATCTTAGTATCTTATCCAGTAATAACCAAGCTGCACCTCACCCATCTTTCACCAGAGCCTACATGATCCTCAAGCTATGTCCTGAGTTCTCTTGCCCCTTATATTTTCTTCCTAGGTGATCTCTTCCCTTCTCCTGGATTTAAAATTTTCTTTATGCAGTTCCCATCATGGCTCAGTTGTACCAAAACAGACTAGGATCCATGAGGATGTGGGTTTGATCCCTGGTCTCGCTCAGTGGGTTAAGGATCCAGTGTTGCCATGAGTTACAGTGTAAGTCACAGATGTGGCTCAGATCTGGCATTGCTATGGCTGTGATGTAGGCCAGCAGCTGTAGTCTGATTCAACCCCTAGCCTAGGAACTTCCATGCTGTGAATGTGGCCCTAAAAAGCAAAAATAAAAATAAAAAAATAAAAAAATAAAATTTTCTTTATTTCACTTTTTTTATGATGAGCAGTGTTCCATTAGATATAAGTAATTCTTTATCCATTCCTCTGTAGTTATACCAAGTGAAGTAAGTCAGACAGCAAAGACAAATATATGAGATCACTAATACGTGGAGTCTAATAAAAGTGATACAAAAGAATTTATTCACAAGAAAGAAACAGACTCAAAGATTTCAAAACCAAACTTATAGTTATCAAGAGGGAATTGTATGCAGGGGTTATAATTTAGGAAACTGGAATAAATATATACACAGTACTATATATAAAATAGATGAGTAACCAAAACCTACCCTACAGCATAGGGAAATCTACTCAATAGTCTATAATATCCTATATGGATAAAGAATCTGAAAAGATAGATAGATTAGATAGATAGATAGATAGATAGATAGATAGATAGATAGATAGATGATAGATAGATAGATAGATAGATAGATGATAGATAGATAGATAGATAGATGATTCATTTTGCTGTGTGCCTGAAATTAACACATTATAAGTAAACTATACTCCAATGATTTTTTAAATTGTATTTATAACGATAATCCTAAATTTCATACACCAACCTGATTTCTTTTCTGGTTGCCAGAATCTAGAGGAAGTAGTAGTATTTTGAAACACATTGAGGAAAAAAAAGTATTCTATGAACTTGGGAAATTTTAAGTAAAAGAGGAATGTAAAAACCAAGGTAACAAAAATAATTACACACTGTGTCCATTATAAATCATTTATATATTTATAAATTGTTAATAAATATGAGAAAAATTAAAGTGAAAATAACAAGTGGAAACCTACATTTTTAGGTTGGTCAGAGGGCCAAGGAAGGTCTTTCTGAATTAGACAAAACCTGAGAGATGAGAAGGAGCAGATTTCCAAGTATGATATGTTTAGACAAAGGCAAGAGGGAGAGTCAGGCCAAAAATACTTTTCAGACAGAAATACAATGTATATGAAGGCTCCAAAGTGAGAAGGCTCATGGTAGGCTTGAGGGACTGAAAAAGTTCCTATGTTTGAGGGAACCTGTAGTACATGGTGAGGTTAGAGAGACTGGCAGGAAAGAAATAATGAGGGTCTTTCAGGTTCATCATTACTGCTAAGCCCACTTATGTCTTAGCAAAATGGCCCTTTAGCATCTACCTCCATCTGTCCTCTGTAGGTTAATCTCCTATCATTCTATCCACACACTATGCTAGACCGCTTTCTCTTTGCTGCAACATTCTCTTCTATCCCCCACCTTCTCTTTCTTTCAAAAGTCTTTCACTCCTCTTTCAAGTACCAAACCAAATAGCAAGCAGAACAATTGCACCAACTTCCTATGCCTTTAGTGCAATATTTTGTGCATACCTCTACTTTCATGCTTACTTATATAATATACATAAGCATATAATGCTTAACTATATGTGTAATTTACCTTTTCGTTTTGTTTTGCCTTTGGGATCACACCCAAGGCACGTGGAACTTCCCAGGATAGGGGTCAAATCAGAGCTACAGCTGCCAGCCTACACCACAGCTCACAGCAACATCGGATTCCTGACCTACTGAGTGAAGCCAGGAATCAAACCTGCATCCTCATGGATACCAGTCGGATTTATTTCCACTGTGCCACTTTTCCACTTATATGCTACTTGAACGTAATACCCTCTTGAAATACTTATTTAGCCATACTGCATTTCTTTTATTTCCTCAGTGCTTTGTTTTGACAATCAATAAATATTCCAGAGTTCCTGTTGTGGCTCAGTGGAAACAAACCCGACCAGTATCCATGAGGATGTGGGTTCGATCCCTGGCCTCACACAGTGGGTTAAGGATCTGGCATTGCTGTGAGCCACGATAGAGGTCGCAGTTGTAGCTTGGATCTGGCATTGCTGTGTCTGTGGTGTAGGCCAGCAGCTGCAGCTCTGATTTGACCCCTAGCCTGGGAACTTCCATATGTGGCAGGTGAGGCCCTAAAAAGACCAAAAATAAATAAGTAAATAAATAAATATTCCTCTAAGAATGGAAAGATTTGTAGACAAGAGATTAATGTTAATGGGCTAAAACACTATTTGTCTGGGCAAGTACAAATTGTATGGATTACATCAAAAAAATAATAAATTCCATGTTTTAAAATCTCTACATAAGGACTGAAATAACTTGCATTTTCGGAGCTAAAAGAAACCTATGCTTCTTTTGGGCCACTGTGTTAAGGAAGACAGTAACTCTTTTAAGCCAGTCTGAGCCTTTGCAATATTCACATAAAGGTCTTCTTGTACTTTCACTGACTCTTCCTTTCTATTCCCTATTTCACATAGTCATTCATGTACCTTTATTATTTGTATGATATTTAGCCAATAGGTAAATCTTATATCATAGACCAGGCAGAGAAGAAGTTGTAGGGGGGAAAAGGCAAATGCCAGCCCAGTTTAACTTCTTCCTCCATCCTTGGCAAACTTTGTGAAGGTGATGGCTCTCATACCCATCCAGTTCCATCTAAACACTAGCATTGGAGGATTTTCTTCCATTCCAAATCTTAGTGTTCTTTTATAGGTGACAGAGGTACTAAGTGTCTTGCCATTGAAAAGAGGAGTATCCATTATGGACATTTTGTTTTGTTTTGTTTTTTTGTCTTTTTGCTATTTCTTTGGGCTGCTCCCACGGCATATGGAGGTTCCCAGGCTAGGGGTCGAATCGGAGCTGTAGCCACCGGCCTATGCCAGAGCCACAGCAACGCGGGATCCGAGCCGCGTCTGCAACCTACACCACAGCTCACGGCAACGCCGGATCGTTAACCCACTGAGCAAGGGCAGGGACCGAACCCGCAACCTCATGGTTCTTAGTCGGATTCGTTAACTACTGCACCACGACGGGAACTCCCATTAAGGACATTTTGGATGGAAGTCAAAAAAACAGCACAAGCCCACAAAAATTTTTTAAAGGGTCATGCCAGGCAACCATGCAGAAATAACTATCTGTGTCTTTTTTTTTTTTAAGAGAAGAGAATTTATTTAACATAAGTTCATAAAAACTAACTGAAAAAAGATTAGGGTAAGAGAATCTGGCAGCGTAGATGTCACTTGTCTCATCATCACCTTTGTATTTTTTTTTTTTCATTTCTGTATTGCTGACTACTTTTTTTAACTCTCGTTTTATTATTTTAATTTTTTTCCACTGTACAGCATGGGGACCAAGTTACTCTTACATGTATACATTTTTCCCCACCCTTTGTTCTGTGGCATATCTGTGTCTTTAATACAGCTAATGTGCAGGCTTCCCTTGGATGGGAGAAGGGTGTATGCAGCCACTGGCTGAGTTTCCATGCATTCACTCCGTGGTATTAGTCACAGATAATGCAAAGCACTCTCTCTGTGCTGACTTGATTCTCCCAAAGGGCCAGCAGGTGTGGTCCAAAACCCCAGTGACCCACTGACCTCTTGCAAAGCCAAATGCCATCAAAGGCTCTTTCCTAATCCCAGGAAACCAGAATGACCTCACCTAGTATTTTAGCAAGTCAGACTCTTGAGATTTTTTATCTGTTCCCTTCCCAATCTGGTGTTACGACATAAACTCTATCCAGCTTCCTTCATGGATCTTCCTTTTTGATTTTCATGAGTATTTCTTCTCTCAAAAAAAAATCAGGCTTTTACAAATACTGACTGATTTTTCTTCCTGCAAAGCTGCTATAACAATCACAATTCAACTCCAGGCAAAGCAGAAGTTTCCTTGGTCAGAAGAAGAACCACATACAAGGAAGAGCAGAAAAGTACAATGATTAAGACACAGCATTTCAAATGCTCATTTCCATTTGTATGTAAATTCTCAGCGTTATTTACCCATCCTCAAAATGGAGATATCTACCTTTTCCGTTTCATGGGATTTTGTGACGATCACAAGAAATAATGCCTGAAAATATGTAAGCAGAACCCACTCTTAGGGAGGAATTTTGTTCCTAAACAGCAAGGTAAAACCCTAGACAGTAAAAGAAAAAAAAAAAAAAACATCGAATGTTTCTTAAACTGTCAATAAGATGCAACACAAGCTTTTGTGCCTAAAGTCCTGTGCCGTCATTTTTAGGCACATTAAATGTGAACCACTGAGCAATACGGAAGTAAGAGACAAAAGGAAAATCTATATGTAGATTTTCAGACATTCAACTGATTTTGTATTTAAGAAAACTATGAAGCCCCGAAGAATGACTAGAAAATGGGTGAAAATGTTCTGTATTGCTTACGTGGTCTAGTCCATTTGAGTTAACATTAAGCTGCTATAATATTAATAGGTTTGAGGGGGTAGTAAAGATTAAAGAAAATAGTAATACAGTCCCTTGCTTTCTATTATGGTCACAGATGTCAGGGAAACAACTTTGCAAAACCCTAAAGCAAGATTCCAGGAGTTCCCATCGTGGCGCAGTGGTTAACGAATCCGACTAGGAACCATGAGGTTGCAGGTTCGGTCCCTGCCCTTGCTCAGTGGGTTGACGATCCGGCGTTGCCGTGAGCTGTGGTGTAGGTTGCAGATGAGGCTCGGATCCCATGTTGCTGTGGCTCTGGCGTAGGCCGGTGGCTGCAGCTCCGATTCAACCCCTAGCCTGGGAACCTCCATATGCCACGGGAGCAGCCCAAGAAATAGCAAAAAAAGACAAAAAAAAAAAAGATTCCAAAAACATCAATTCACACAGTGTCAGGATTTATCCAATCAGTGTCTGGGTTTATAGCAAAGCTTATCAGAAGACATTGCTGCTCCTTCTGAAAGAGCCCAGACCAAGGTCCTCTGCTTGCAGATGCTCCTGTTAAAATCCAGTCCTTTCACCCCAGGCACACCCCTCTATACAATGACATTGGTCCCAACCACTTAAATCCTTGCTAAGATCCAGGTTTATTTAAGACTGAGACACCAATAACTCACTTCTCATGTTGGTGCCGTACTCATGGTGACCACCCATAGGAGCTCCTAACAGTGTGAACAGAGCTAACAGGCATTTTCCTCTAATCAAAACCACCTTACCCATAAGGCTTATGGAGTTTCAGGTACCTTTTATCTGAAACATTTTGGATGAATGTAAGAGAGTTGAAAGTAAAACCTTCCTAGAAATTCTACTTTAAAGCACTTGCCAGACCTTTCAAAACTAGAATTAACTCTTTCCATATCAGTGGGAAAATACAAAAATGTATGCCCTATACTTAGCAATAACTATCCTTCTATTATGCTGTGTAAACAATGATCCATTTATACACAAATTGGTGCTTTCATCTTAACTTAAGTGGCACTAAAACCTGCTCACTGTAGATCTGGTGGCCACAAGAACACAATTTTCCCAAATTCCATGGCTCTAAAATTTATTTCAGTCACTATAAGAAGGATGTGAGCTCTGAAGAGCAATAAATACTACCTGCACATTCCAAAAAATGAATGTCTCAGGGTTCGAGTTCATGGACAAGGAGGGTGAATGCTTCTATAAAGAGGTAAAGAGATCTTTGTGAAAGATCAAGGCATTGTTCTGTGTCTTGGTTTTAGTGGCAGTTACACGCCTCTATACATGTGATACAATTGCATAGAGATTTAGATACACACAATCAAATGTGTGTGAAACTGGTGAAATCTGAATAAATTCCTTGGATTGAACTACAGTTAATTTCCTAGTTTTGATATTGTCTAGATTATGCAAGATGTTGGAGTTCCCAATGTGGCTCAGCAGTAATGAACCCAACTAGTATCCACCAGGATTCAGGTTCAATCCCTGGCCCCTCTCAGTGGGTTAAGGATCTGGCATTGCTGTGAGCTGTGGTGTAGGTTACAGACACAGTTTGGATCCCGTGTTGCAGTGGCTGTGGTGCAGGCCAGTGGCTGTAGCTCTGATTCAACCCCTAGCCTGAGGACTTCCATGTGCCTCAGGTGCAGCCTTAAAAAGACAAAGAAATAATAAAGATAGACTATACAAGATATTACCATAAAGGTAACTGGATGAAGGATGCATTAAAAACTAAAACCTAAAGTCTAAAAGCCTTTTTTGTTCCCAGCTAGTGGTCAAAGTTTAACATATTCAAATTAATTTCTGCACAATCAGAAATTATATGAACAGCCCTTTCCATTTTGTCAGCAGAAAATCCTTAGGGTTTATCTCTTCTCACTTTTTGCACATAGGTATATCAAATGATGAATCTGATAGTTTATAACTTTTTAAACTGCATGTATGAGCAATTTTTAGTCCATTGATACTTTAGACAAACTTTTCTTAAAGTGTGGTTTCTGAATCACCAGTATTAGGAATCTCGTTGGAAAAGGAAATTATTTATTCCTCTTCAGACAAACTTGCTGGATGATTTGTACGCATGTTAAGGTTTGAGAACCACTGTTCCACACTGTCATTGCTATAAGCTAGAGGACAAAAATTTGCATTAAAAGAAAGGAAAAGCCAACAAACAAGCAAATATGTGCAATTTTTAATTTTTTTTTTATTTTTAGGGCCGCGCCTGTGGCATATGGAAGTTCCCAGGATGGGGTCAAATGGGAGCTTGCAGCTGCTGGCCTACACCACAGCTACAGCAACACAGTATCCAAGCCATATCTGTGACCTATACCACAGTTCATGGCAACGCCAGATCCTTGACCCACTGAGTGCAAGGCCAGGGACTGAACACACATCCTCATGGATGCTAGTCCAGTTTGTTTCCAATGTGCCACAACCGGAACTCTCAATATGTGCAGTTTTAATCTCTGGTGTACCACCTTCTCTGTTGCACCTCATTCCATGTTATGAGAACTCCTGATGTTCCCTGAAAACCTAAGCCCATCATACCAGATTATAGAACTCCAATTTGCTAATTCTAAAACTACTCCTAGAAGCTCTATCAAGGATATTGAATACAGACTAAGTTTGATTCACTGACATACAATTCTGTTCAATTGATATTTGAAAATTGTTGTCTTCGTGATGACCAGAGAGTATTTTTAGCACCCTTACATTGCTTTTTTTCTTAATTTTATTGAAGTATAATTGACCTACAATATTATGTTAGTTTCAGGCATACAGCAAAGTGAATCAGTTATTTATATACATAGATCCATTCTTTTTCAGATTCTATTCCCATGTAGGTTACTACAGCATACTGAGTAGATGTCCCTGTGCTCTACATTAGATCCTTGTCAGTTATTTGTTTTATGCATAGACATGTGTATATGTTAATCCGAACCTCCTCACTTACCCTTCCCTGTTACGTTTCCCCTTTGGTAAGCATAAGTTTAATTTTGTAATCTGTGAATCTGTGTCTGTTTTGTAAATAAGTTCATTTTTACCATTTTTATTAGATTCCACGTATAATTCACACCCTTACGTTACAATTATCCCAGTATTCACCGCTTATGCTTTTCCATCTATTCCTGTTTGAATCTAGTATTTCTAAAGAAAAACTGTTGATTGACAAGACTAATGAAGTACTGTGCCATGGATAATTCAAAGCAAATAAATAATCTTAAAGTCATTTCTGTTCAACCGAGACTCAAGCATATCATTTTTCATTTGTTTATTTGGGGGACAGTAGATTTTCTTCTAAATTATACTCTTCTTAGGCTGATATCAGCATGAGTTCACAGTGTTGCTATAAATTTAGTTAGCCTGAGTGGTATTCACAAGAGAAAACAGCACCCAAATAGGCTATAATTAATACCCAAAATATATTTTTAGGTTTTCATTTCAGCCAGTTTGTACAAGGGGAAGTCACTAAGCCATTGGCTTCAATCCACCGCCACATTCATACCAGATATGTAACTCCACTTCAAACACCATCTAAACTGATATGGCTTCCTTGCATAAATGAAAAGGCAGTGAAACTCTGATCAGATAATCATACTGCATTGTCCTAGATCCTTTGAAGTTAATTACTTAAAATCATATGTACCTAAACTGGTAAAATGTAAGCCCTTAAAATGTTTCAGAGAAGAAATAGAATAGCTGTGTGCTCAGACCCAATCCTGTAGTTTCAAGTATTCAAAGAGGTGAGAGCAATACTGTTTCACATGTAATCTCAAGAGGCTTCAGCAGAACAAGAAGAAAAACCTATCTTTATGAAATTCTGACCTGAAAACTCTGCATTGGTAAGCACTTCAACTCTTGGTAGAGACCTGCCCATAGTGTAAAATAAACCATCACTACTTTGAAGGCCAAAATTAGGATAAACTGATAAGATATTTAAACAGGAATTTCACATGGTGGGGCATTCTCCAAAATGGTAATAGTTCAGGTAAACAGTGAGAACTAAGCTTATTCTTTGAAAAAATAATTTATTTCATTTTTAAATTACAGAATCAATATATACTAAGAAAAAGCTCAGGAAATAAAATTTAGCACAAAATAAATAAATACAAATACCCAGAAAATCCTCTAAGGGGGAAGTGAGAAGACTCTTGCTAAATCTTTCACAGTCATGCTTTACTGGTGAGAGGATATTATATTATATCATGAGAGATGTCATGCTGGGTAGCAATTTAGACAGAAATTACAACAAGATTACTTTTCCACAAAGCACCACAGCAAAACAAACACAGGAACACAAATAGAACAATAAAAGAAAGGTGGGACCACTGAGCCCTGTTATTTATAATAGCAAGAATCTGTGCTTGTTATAAGAAAAGCAATTATGGGCAGTAAAAGAAGTGATTGGGTCATGCATCTTCCTTAATACATTCCAAAACAATATGTACTAAGTGCATACGAAGTGTTAGGGTATAGAAATGACCAAAACATAAAATCCCTGCTCTCTGGGATCTTAAAAGCTCATAGCTGAGACCAGAGGTTGATTTACCCTGAAAATAAGAAAGCAAAGCTTCAGGGCCTCTCATTTGCCAAAGTCTTTCCGAGGGACCTTGTATTTAATTTGTACCCATAATTTTGAATTATTTTCTTTAAAATGGTCACTAAAATTGGGTAAACTTCAGATTTGCTCCTGGATTAGATAGGTAGTGAGCAAGTAGAGATATACAGATCATTTCAAATACTGACAAGTGCTCTGCAGGAAGCTTAAGAAGCTGATTTCATCAAGAGTGACAGAGCTAGTTGAAAATGGGAGATCAGGGAGTTCTCGTTGTAGCTCAGTGGTAATGAACCCAACTAATATCCATGAGGACAGGGTTTGATCCCTAGTCTCCCTCAGTGGGTTAAGGATCCAGCACTGCCATGAGCTATGGTGTAGGTCACAGACATGTCTCGAATCTGGCATTGCTGTGGCTATGGCATAGGCCAGCAGCTGTAGCTCTGATTTAACGGTAGCCTGGGAACTTCCATATGCCACGGGTGTGGCCCTAAAAAAAAAAAAAAAAAAAGAGAGAGAGACGAAAGTAAATAAATAAATAAAAATAAAATGGGAGATCAGGATGAACTTCATAAGCTGAACCTAAATGCAAATGTCTAAGAGGAATTTGGAAGAGAAATGTCTAAAAATTTTTAAACTTTTGCATCGAGTTTATTTACATACTTAGCATGTGTTAGGTAAAAATTTATTCTTTCAGTAGAACGACGTTAAATTTAGAGAGATTAATTATAACTTTGCAGAAGTTAAGCCCTGCTGAGATTTTGTTTTTTACAGGTATGTTCAGTAGAACTCACAGAAAATGATCTCTTTTATAACTACCACAGTCTACAGTGAATATATTGGTATTTGTTCTAGTTTTAATTCTAATATCTCATGAATCTTCTCCTAGAAATATATGAACATTTAAAAATCAGTATAAATATATTACATAGCATTTATAATATGTATGTTATAACTTAAAGATACATAGAAAGTATTTATTTTTTTGTCTTTTTAGGGCCACACCCATGGCATATGGAAGTTCCCAGGCTAGGGTTCAAATTGGAGCTGCATCTGTGACCTACACCACAGCTCACAGCAGAGCCAGATCCTTAACCCACTGAAGGAGCCAGGGATCGAACCTGGGTCCTCATGTTTACCAGTCAGATTCCTTTCCACTGAGCCATGACGGGAACTTGATAGAAAGTATTTTAACAAGCCTAGTGAACTAAATTATTCTGAATTAAAACACAATGTGAATGAACATGTAATTTATGTGCATCTGGTTCTGATAGTAATCACTTTCATTATTCTTTATTATCTATCGACTTGGGGAAAATAAACTAAAAATGTTTTATTGAAAATAAAGGGTGGAATTAAGGTCCATGGAATCTTTAAATGACTTTTGTGTTCTACTGTAAATAGGATCATTAGAATGTAGGAAATAGGTTCTAAACACCATTTTTCAGCTCAAATAGCTTAAATGTGTTAGTTTCTATTTATACTGGCCAAATAGCATTCTTTGTATCTTTTCATATTAAGAATTAGAGACAACTTGCTATAAGTTCTGTGAGTCCTGGTTTTTCTTTTCCCATTATAATATGTTTGTCCTCTGTGAAATATTACCATTGCAACAGCTATACTTCTGAGACTGAGTACCCAAATATACATTTATAAAGATATTTGTTATCTACTGTTAATTTCCAGATCAACACATTTCAACCCAAGATCTAGTTGGAAAATGTCTATGTTTCTAGAATTAATTAAAATAACTTCCATCAGACTCACATCTTACTCACATCTAACTCCGTAATTGTGATTTCCTTTGTAACAATGAGAAGAGTATTGATGTTGCAATGATGGCTATAGAGGTGAAGAGGAGAAAAAAATAGAAAGAACAAAAGGAGGAGAGTCATGGGGTGGGGGGAAGGTAAGAAAGGATTAATAAGATCAAATTCCTTGGGAAAGGAGAAGCGCAGGATTGACTAGGCATCAACTCTCAGGCTTTTTTGGCTTTTCTTCTATAAATGAGCTGAAATTCTTGTCACTTTATTAAAGTGGTCAACTGCACTGCTTGTGCCTCACATTCACCCCCAAGGTCAATGGCAGTCTTGTGTCTTTTTGTTGCTATACTACACACACTTGGGAATTTTCAAAGATTGAATTTTCCAGTCTATTTCAGAGCATTCAAGCCCCAAACCAGTATTCACATCTGAATTCCTTCAGATCTTTGAAAATTCCCAAGTCATAAAATCCTGTGTAATATCTGATTGACAATTCTATGCTTTGGTAAACTGTGATTCCTCCTTTTTTTTTTTTCATGAGTATTAGTGTTGACATTACAGTTCTTTAAATTAAATAATTATATGATGGAATTCTTGGTAGATTACAGTGTCTCCATATGATAAAAAATAGTGTAATAATATCACTCCTTTATCATCTGATCCATATAGTCTTCATGTAAAAATGCAGACTCTTTTCCTATAAGAGTTCTACCACAATATTTTATCATAATTCTAAATAGTTTATATATATGTATACATATATAAAATATACATATATATTTATACATGTATATGTATATATACACACATATACTCTGGGTTCTAACATGGCCTAGAGAGTGATAACAGTTTTTTCTATTGTGGCTTCTGATTTTTCCCTCAGAAAGTGGTTTTATTTGATGTACTCAAGTCTCAAGTTTCTAAAAAAAAAAAAAAACTCTATAAAACACATATGTTCGATGAATGTATCGTCTATTAAAAGTTTATGTGTTGATAACATATTATTGACTTAGAGGATCAGAGAAACAAAGTAGTATAGTATCAGACAAAAAATTAGAGTTGCAAAGAAAGAAATTTGTTGACCACAGTTACAAAAATTTAGTGATTATGGTATGAAAAGAGGGATACAGAAGAGAAATAATTGACTTAAGTTAGAGTTAAATGAATTTTCTGACCTTAGAACAAATGCCTCCCCATCAAAGATAATACCTTAGATTAAAATCTGCTAAAAGGTTGACTTGTGCTGATTTTTTTTGTTTGTGAGAATCAGATCTTTGTTGGTCCTCTAGTCTCTTGCTACTCAGGATGTGGTCTGTGGACAAGCAGCAGAATCACCTGGGAGCTTGTCAGGAATAAGGAGTCATAGGCTCCATCCCATACCTACTGGATCAGAACTGATATTTTAACAAGTTCTCCAAGTGACTCAGTGGGCATTAAAACTTGAGAAGCACTGTTTGAGCTTACAATCTCAATGATTTAAAAAAAAAAAAGTAAACATATTGATGGGTTCAGAATGTATTTTGATAAGTAATAATTGACTTTTCAAAACCTATATCTACCATATTTTTTATTTCTGGTGGCCACTGAATGGAAATGGAAATTATTTACATAATATATTTTAGAAACATTGTTTAAATTATGTAATTTAATGGAACTGATATTATATAATAAATAAATTATGTGAGCTAACAAAGGTCCTTTATATGAAAACATGAGTCTGTAAAATCTAGAGCACGGAAAGTCAAAGAATAGGAAAAATAAAACTTTTGTTTTGAAAATAAATTCTGGATCTTAATAAGAAACTACTGCTGTTGGAGTTCCCGTTGTGGCTCAGTGGTTAGCAAATCCTACTAGGAACCATGAGGTTGCGGGTTCGATTCCCTGGCCTTGCTCAGTGGATTAAGGATCTGGCGTTGCCGTGAGCTGTGGTGTAGGTTGCAGATGCGGCTCAGATCCCGTGTTGCTGTGGCTGTGGTGTAGGCCGGCAGCCACAGCTCCAATTAGACCCCTAGCCTGGGAACCTCCATATGCCACAGGTGTGGCCCTAGAAAAGACAGAAAAAATTAAAAATAAATAAATTAAAAAAAGAAACTACTGCTGTTAATAGCATAGATACACACAGCTTCATATAGAAAGCTTCTGAAGACACCCATGAACATCTGACAATATAATTATTATACACACGAATGTTAAAATATTGGCCTTTTAGTCCCGATCATAGAGATTAATTACCAAGAACCATTTATGATGTATTAGACAGTAGCTGTATCAATTCCAAATCCAGTCCTTCTAGACTCTTTCCTAGATGATTCTATATGTTTCAGATATCACTGGGCCTGTCACCAGTTTTTCTTATTCCCATACAAATAATCTCTTAAAGCTATTAATCCACTCAGGGCTCAAAATGCTAAGAGAAAGCCAATGAAAATAAAAAATATGATGCTTCAGTATAGTAGTTATAACATCAATGAAGTTGGAGGACATTATGCTAAATAAAACAAGCCAGTAACAAAAAAGCAAATGCTGTAGATTCTCCTTATATGAGACATCTGGGGTAGTCAAATTCATAAAGAGAAAAAGGAGAAGGGTTTCCAGGGACTGGGATGGGGGGCAGTCAGGAGGTGGGGGGAGAAGAGTGGAAATGTATTATTTAACGGGTACAGAGCTTCAGTTTTCCTCTAGAGATTTGTTGTACAACAACGTGAATGTCCATGCTACTGAACTATACACTTTAAAATATTTGATATGGTTAAATTTTACATTATGTGTATTTTACCACAGTTGAAATTTTTTTTTAATTTTTGAATAGGGGAAACAAGACAGAAAAACACGCATATTCAAATGTTTATTTTAGCATTATTCATAATAGTGACACTACAAATGAAACAAAAGTCTATTATAAGGAGAATGGCTGAGTAATTTATGATATATTCACACCATAGAAGAATATGAAGACCTTGACTTACAGAAAATCAGTTGATTTAAAATGATTTCCGGGAGTTCCCGTCGTGGCTCAGTGGTTAAAAAATCCAACTAGGAACCATGAGGTTGCAGGTTCGATCCCTGGCCTCGTTCAGTGGGTTAAGGATCCGGAGTTGCCATGAGCTGTGGTGTAGTTTGCAGATGAGACTTAGATCTGGCATTGCTGCAGCTCTGGTGTAGGCTGGCAGCTACAGCTCTGATAGACCCCTAGCCTGGGAACCTCCATGTGCTGCAGGTGCGGCCCTAGAAAAGACAAAAAATTAAAAATAAATAAAAATAAAATGATTTCCACAATCATGTTAAGAAGGTAAGATGAAGAAAAGTGTACATATATTATCATATTTTGATGTTATCAATAAAGATAATTACATAATAATTATGCTAGAAACTGACAATATTAAATATTCATTATATACCAGATACTTCTCTAAACACATAACATGAAATAATTCACTAAATCTTCACAACATTCCTGTCAACTTCACTTTAAAGCAATGAAATTGTGTCATTGAGAGGTTCAAAATCTTCTTCGAGGTCACCCAGTGCCAGTACCAAGGTGCAAATCCAAACAAGTAGTTCTCAAGAAGCCTGTTCTTTGATGTGTATTTGTATGTGATTTCAGATGAAATATATGAAATGATGCATAATAGGTTGATGTGCATTATGTGGGGTAGAGATGGGAATGCTAATGTAGGTGAAGGAGAGCAAAAAATGCAGGGAATGGAGCAGAGGACAAAAGAAGAGAGCCAAAAGCAAATGATATGACCACATGTATGTGTTTCTATAACATCACATATGCATAAAAAGAAACATTAGATTTCACAAAAAAGAAGCAATGACCGAATTTATTCTGAAGAGTTTTTGCTTCTTGAAATTGTAACAATATCTCTGAAAATAAAATTTGAAGTTATCATACATCATAGAAAATTTTCTAAGATTGAATTTATTTTGTATATGTGAATAACCAAATGGAAATCAAATATTTATGGCATTCTATATATGCCTGCTATCTTGTTTCAAAAATCTGAGATTATTCCTACCAGTATTTCTAAAAAGTGAAAGTAAATGTAAACACATGAGCTATGGACTAATAATAGGTGTTGGCAGCTGGAACTTGGAGATGAAGTGGGCATCCACTATGCATCATAGTCACACCACTATGAAAGAAACAGGGTTAAAGAACTTTAAGCAGATCATTTATACCTCAACTCATCCTGTATCACTTAATATGTTAATGTTGATTGTGAATCCCCAAAAGGAGCTAAAGTATGCCTCACTTTTCAACCCTCTTTGGCTAGAGAGTATATATATATATATTTTACTGCTATGCCTCTTAAACATTGTCTACCCCAATATGATGCCACAAAGCAGAATCTAGGAGTTAATTACCTACAGTATAGCTTTTCTTAACCTTCAAAATTGCCAGAAAAAAACTTTCTGAAAGGAGGCAATGGGATGGATAAATAAAGAGTAGAGGTTTTGCTTTTTTTTTTTAGTTCACCAAATCGTGCTTTGGCATTTGATATTTTTACCATGCACAATACATTAATAGCAGAAAACCAAATAGGAACACTTTTCACTTATCTCTTTATTTTTTTTAAATTACTCAATGCATTTATTACATTTATAGTTGTACAATGATCACCACAGTTTTATAGGATTTCCATCCCACAACCCCAGCGCATCCCCCCACCCCCCAAACTGTTTCCTTTGGAAACCATAAGTTTTTCTGACTCTGTGAGTCAGTATCTGTTCTGCAAAGTTCAGTCTGTCCTTTTTTCAGATTCCACATGTCAGTGAAAGCATTTGATGTTGGTGTCTCATTGTATGACTGACTTCACTTAGCATGATAATTTCTAGGTCCATCTATATTGCTAAAAATGGCAGTATTTTGTTCCTTTTAATGGCTAAAAATAGAATTTTGCTCATGTAATAAAGTCAGTATATTGAGCAACAGTGTTATACCTAATATTATTTACAAGCTTATGTCTAAAACTATTTTTATGTTAATGTCTATTTTATCTATTTTGCTGCATTAAAAGTTTTGTTATCAATCCCAAACTCCCATTTTATATGTACTTCTATTTATGGAATAGCTGAATAATAAGGACATACAGTAGAGCACAGGAAAATCTACTTAATAATCTGTAGTGACCTATATAGGAAAAGAATCTGAAAAGGAATGGATATATGTATATGTATAACCATTTCGCTTTGCTGTACACCTGAAACTAACACAACATTGTAAGTCAACTGTATGCCAATAAAAATGCTTTTTAAAAATGCTTTTTAAAACTTTTAAAGTTTTGTTATCAAGCCTTAATAGCCTACTTCAAAGTAATGAAAATCTCCTCCCCAAATTAAGTAAGATGCCTATAACAGCTCTCATCCAATAATAACTACATAGGAAGTAATGAATATTTGAAACTTACAGAAGATTTATTCAATGAGTATCTATGTTTAAGGCATTTCCTCAAAAGCCATTGAAATCTGAAAACAGAAAATACCTTATGCTCCCTTCCAAGTGTTCATAATCTACTAAAAGAAGGAGAAAATCTAAACGGTGTCTGACGGAAATATATTTTTAAAAATCAGAATAAAAAGAAAGAAAAAATATTTTGTAGCCTAGTCAAAGAGATTATTTCTACTAATAAGCTGCCTTTGTTAAGATTTTGACAAACATGCTGGCAGAAATACTAACATGTCATGAGATTTTACTTTTTTTTAATCAAAGTATAGTTGACTTACAATGTTGTGTGAGTTTCAGGTGTACAGCAAAGCGATTCAGGTATAAATACATAGATATCTATTTTTTAGCGTCTTTCCCTTATGGATTATTACAAAATGTCTAGTATAGTTCCATGTGCTATACCTTAGGTCCTTGTTGGTTATCTACTTGATAAACAATAGTGTATATATGTTACTTCCAAACTTTTAATTTATCCCCCCCTCACTTTCCCCTTTGTTAATCATAAGTTTGTTTTCTATGTCTGTGAGTCTATTTCTATTTTTCACATAAGTTTACTTGTATCCGTTTTTTACCTTCCAGATGTAAGTGATACCTCTGTCTGGCTTACTTCAATTAGCATGGTAATCTCTAAGTCCTTTCTTTTTGCTGCAAGTGACATTATTTCATTCTTTTTTTATAGCTGAGCAATATTCTTTTGTATAAATATAATGCATCTTCTTTATCCATTCATCTGTCAATGGACATTTAGGTTGTTTCCACGTCTTGGCTATTATAAATAGTGCTGAAATGAACATTGGGGTGCAGCTATCTTTTCAAACTATGTTTTTCCTCTAAATACATGCCCCAGGAGTGTGCTTGCAAGATCACATGATAGCTCTATTTTTAGCTTTTTAAGGAACCTCCATACTGTTCTCCACAGTGGCTTCACCAATTTACATTTCCACCAACAGTGTAGGAGGGTTCTGTTTTCTATGAGTTCTTATTTTAAAAGGCTGTTATTACTGTACTTCCTCAAGACTACAGATCACTTTTTAGATGAGTGTTGATACTCCTACTCTTTCAACTTCTTTGAGATTTTATGAGGATCCAATGAGAAACAGATATGAAAGAATTTTGGAGATCTTCTAAATATAATATTATTTTTAGAACCAAAAGTTATGCTTCTATTTCATGATTTGTAGGAATTAACAAGATTCCATGACAGAGACTCTCACTTGTCCTTCAAAATCTCTTCTCTGTATGTGGCAGCCCAACCTCATTTGTAGTTACAAGTGTGCCCGTGTGTTTAAGTGCCTAGTTATCAATGATGTTAGCATACCTCATCCACACTCTTTTCTCCCTAGTGTCAACTGTGACCCTTTGCCACCAACTTTCCCCCCTAGAGATGATAACACTGTCCAAAGAGATGATGGAAATACATAAGTAGAACATATACAGGTCTCTGAATATCTAAGTGTGGAACACAGCTACTCACCCATCTGGAATATTTAACTCAGTCTTCTATGTGGGAGGTAAATAAATGTAAATCACTGGATCATACATACAGGAAGGATCCACTACATGAATTTTGGTCTTAGATTTGCCACTGCCTCTCTAGATGATCAGTTTGCAATTTCCTGATTTCTAAAAAGAGAGCATCTGACTACGTAAGTGTTTTAACAATCTTGCCTCACAGAACTCTAATTCTCACATTTTAAAAATTATTTCAGGAGTTCCCGTCATGGCTCAGTGGAAACGAATCCAACTAGGAACCATGAGGTGGTGGGTTTGATCACTGGCTTCGCTCAGGGGGTTAAGGATCCGGCATTGCCATGAGCTGTGGTGTAGGTCGCAGATGCAGCTTGGATCCTGTGTTGCTGTGGCTGTTGTGTAGGCCGGAAGCTACAGCTCTGATTTGACCCCTAGCCTGGGAACCTCCATATGTGGGTGCAGCCCTAAAACGCAAAAAAATAAATAAATAAATAAATAAATAATTATTTCAGAGGGCAATTCTGAAAGATAATGAAAGGATGAGGACCAGAGGAGTAGAGAGGCAAAAGAACATCCGGCTATTGACTTATACTAATTACAACCCTTATCAGCCAATGCAACTGTGTTTGCTATATTGGGAATCCAAGGAAGAACTTGAATAAAGAATTTTTCACTTAAAAATATTTATTGAAAACAACTATGTGATAAAATCTCTGGGAATTGCCTTTGTAGCTTAGCAGTTAATGAGCCCTACTAGGATCCATGAGGACGTGGGTTCAATCCCCAGCCTGGATCAGTGGGTTAAGGATCCTACATTGCCATGAGTTATGGTGTAGGTCACAGAAGCAGCTCGGATCCTGCGTTGCTGTGGCTGTGGAGTAGGCCAGCAGCTGTAGCTCTGATTCAACCCCTAGCCTGAGAACCTCCATGTACCATGGTTGTGGCCCTAAAATACAAAAAAAAAAAAAAAAAATCTCTAAAACACATGTACTCTATGAAATTCTATGCTCACAGATATTTAAAGTTTCTTCTCAGTAGTGATGATGGATTTTCTTCTGAGACATCAGTATACTTTTCCTTACTTATCCACTGTGATCGGTGACACATATTTTATAAGTAATCTAAGTTATTCCTAAAATTCATGATTATAAAATGCAATTTTCTGGGGTTCCTGTCATGGCTCAGGAGGTTATGAACCTAATTAGTATCCATGAGGATGCAGGTTCAATCCCTGGCCTCGATCAATGGGTTAAGGATCCGCTATTGCCATGAGCTGTGGTGTAGGTCGCAGATGCATCTCAGATCTTGCCTTGCTGTGGCTGTGGCCTAGGCCGCAGCTGCAGCTCCTACTCAACTCTTACCCTGGGAACTTACATATGCAGCAGGTTCAGCCCTAAAAAAGTGAAAAAGAAAAAAAAAAGTAATTTTCTTTGTGAAAATTAATCAGGCTATCCAGGGATCTGAGATATGATCTTGACCTCATTAGTATTGTACTGGAACAAACTTAGTGAAAAGAGTAGTAAGAAATATCTGTTATGTGTTTAATGAGTTTTTCAATTTCTGTTTGGGGTCTATTGCATCTGTTTTAAAAGAATCCTAAATGAGTAAAAAACTAATTGTCTCATCACGTCTCTTTAATTCAATACCTCACGCCATGTTTCTTGTAATGGTGTCCATTATCCATCATTCTGACTTAATGACAAAGACATTCCTTTACTCAGTGAAAATAAAACTCAGATCAATACAGATACTGAGTCATGTCCAGTAATTTTGCCATAAGCATCTTGGCCAGAGGCATCTTCGCTGCAAGCATTTTCACCCCATAACTAATTAGCAGTAAGACAATTTTGCTAGAAACATTACTGGTTAAGAGTTTAGCAGTTTGGTTTCAAAAGGTTGACAGTTTTTTTCATTTTTCCATTGATACAGCATGCCCATATTTATAAAATGTAAAGGTAAAAAAATCAAAGGGCCTCAAAAGAACAGGGTTGGAACAACTATCAATGGATATGTGTAGAAGGTTTTCACAATGCAATACACAGCTCAGTTAGAAATATGAATACTAGTATTTGTAAATTGACCTCTTAAGAAAATATTTAGAACAAAAAAGGGAGGAGTTCCCATTGTGGCTCAGTGGAAACGAATCCGACCAGTATCCATGAGGATGCAGGTTCCATCCCTGTCCTCGCTCAGTGGGTTAAGGATCCGGTGTTGCCATGAGCTGTGGTGTAAGTTGCAGATGTGAATTGGATCTGGCGTTGCCGTGGCTGTGGTGTAGGCCAGCGGCTATAGCTTTGATTCAGCCTTTAGCCAGGAACCTCCATATGCCACAGGTATGGCCCTAAAGAGACAAAAAAAAAAAGGGAGGGTAGGAAGAGTACAATGTCAAATGGGGGAAAAGCAAAAGCAGGAAAAAAAAAAAAAACCATTTCTTGCTCTCCTACATTTTTTTTTATTTGACTTCCCTTCTTTTCTTTCTGTCACTATTTATGTGGATAACCAGTTGTTCCAATACCACTGAGAGAAAGAATTTTCTTTCCTCCAATGAGTTGATTTCATGCCTCTATCAAAGAAGAGTTGAATATATCATTGCAGTTTATACACAGGTTCTTTACTCTGTTCCATGGATGTATATGTCTCTATTTGGAAAAAACCCACAGGGCCTCACTAACTGTATTTCACAAAAATTTTCCTCTCCTGTAGGTTAGCGGACCTCTCCAAGGGTTCAAGAGCATTAAGATAAACTACAGTGCAAATCTAAACCAGAGACTGAACTAATGCACAAGCTAGAATAATGTAGAATACTTAGGGCATCATCTTTAATATTACCTATAAAAAAGGCAAAGAAAAGTGCACATGGCCAAAAAACCATTAAGTCCTGATGACATGTTTCTTTGGGCATCAAAATGGTGATGGCTTTGTTTGTGCTGTAAGAAATATCAATTTTAGGAGTTGCCGTCGTGGTGCAGTGGAAACGAATCTGCCTAGGAACAATGAGGTTGCAGGTTTGATCCCTGGCCTCACTCAGTGGGTTAAGAATCCGGTGTTGGCATGAGTTGTGGTGTGGGTTGCTGATATGGCTTGGATCCCACGTTGCTGTGGCCCTGGCGTAGGCCAGTAGCTGTAGCTCTGATGGACCCCTATTCTGGGAACCTCTATATGTTATGGCTGCAGCCCTAAGAAAGACAAAAGACAAAAAAGAAAAGAAACATCAATTTTATGAATAAAGGTGCATTTCACGTGCACTATACACCTTCACCTAAGTTCCTTGCTTGAGCATCTTGTATATTCCTGTTAATAGGAGTCCCTGTACTGGACAAATGGCAGATCTTAGAAAGGTTATCCATTTACTAATTCCAAGAATCTTAATAAGGCAAAAGAGTGAATGTTACTTATATGGCAAAAGGTGTGACTGAGTTAACTTAAGATCTTAAGAGGAAGAGAGTATCCTGGATTATCGCAGTGGACCCAAATGCAATCACATGTCTATCCTTATGAGCAAGAGGTAGAAGGCGTATAGAGACTAACAAAAAACTATTACTCTATTCACTTCCAACACCAAATGTGGAGGAGATTCCCCCCATAACTGGTTTTCCAATGCTCCAGACACCACTCACTGTCCTATAATTTAATTCAGTTCTCACACTACCTGAAGTTAGCATCAAAATCCATAGGTTTAACAGCTCAGTCTCACAAGACTGCTCCCACCTTCAGACACCAGTTTCAGTAATGGTTCCCCAAGGTACCCACACGTACATCTGACTCAGCTACAAATTCACAACCTCAGTTCAGGTTCAATAATTACTGAAACAGCTCAAAAAACTCAAAGAAATATTTACTGACATTTTCCAGATTATTATAAAGAATATGGATGAGCAGCCAGATGAAGAGTTACATTAGACGAGGTATGGATGGGTCCCAGGCTCAGAAGCTCCTGTCCCCAACCTGGGAGCTCACTAAACATTATAGTTCAGGGATTTTTATGGAGGCTTCATCACATAGGCATAATTTATTACTAACTCAATCTCCAACCCCTCTACTTTCCCCAGAAGATGGAGGATGAGTAAAATTCCAAGCTTCTAATCATGACTTAATTGTTCTAATAGTCAGCTTCTTTCCTGTAGCAATCCAGTAGCCCACTAAGCATAATCTCATTATAACAAAAGATGCTCCTATCACTCAAAAATTTCCAAGGGGAGTTCCTGTCATGGCTCAGTGGTAATGAACCCCCCTAGTATCCATGAGGACGTGGGTTTGATCCCTGGCCTCGCTCAGTGGATCAAGGTTCCAGTGTTGCTGTGAGCTGCAGTGTAGGCCACAGACATGGCTCAGATCCTGCATTGCTGTGGTTGTGGTATCGGCCAGCAGCTACAGCTCAGTCCTAATCTGGGAACTTCCATATGCTGCGGGCACAGCCCTATAGAGCCCAAAGAAAAAAAGAAAGAAAGAAAAATTTCTAAGGAATTTAGGAGCTCTATGTAAAACACTCCTATCATCCCCCTCTCTCAGAAGAAGTTTTAAGAGCTTCGTGTAAGAACGCATGTCAGAGACCACATATATGTTTTTTACTGTATCACAGAAACAGACACAAGGGAAAAGATGCTGCTACAACCTAAGGAATGCTTGGAACCACGAGAGGTTGGGTGACATGAGGAATAGATTCTCCTGTAGAGACCCTGGAAGGAGTGCAGCCCCACAAATACTTTGATTTCAGACTCCCAGTCAGATGAAATGTGAGAACGGACAGGTGATTTTCTGTGTCAACTTGACTGGGTTAAGGGATGCCCAGAGAGAGCTGGAAAAGCATTATTTTGGATTGTGTCTATAATAGTGTTTCTGGAAGATATTAGCATTTAAATCAGTAGATTAAGTAGAGAAAATCCACCCTCATCACTGGGTGGGCACCGTCCCTTCTGTTGAGGGCCCAACTAGAACATAAAGAGGGAGGGCAAATTCGCTTCTTGAGCTAGGACTTCTATCTTTTCCTACCCTCAGACATCAGAGCTTCTGGGTCTCAGGCCTGCAGACTCTAGGACTTACATCAGTGGCTCCCCGACTGCCTGTCTTAAGCTTTTGGCCTCAGACTGGGAGTTACACTATTGGCTCCTCTACTTGTCAGGCTTTTGGACTTGGATTTAATTGTACCTTTGGCTTCCCCAGTTCTCTAGCTTACCAATGGCACACCATGGGATTTTCATGCTTTATAAGCATGTGAGCCTATTCCTACAGTAAATTTTCTCATCTATCTGTATATATCCTATTGGTTCTATTTCACTGGAAAACTCTAATACAGCCATTCAGCTTATTACAATTTATTGCAGTCCCCTTAGAAACTAATGCAGTGCTTATATTTCATTCTTCTAAAGGTTTTCTGTTAAAGTTAATCCAGTATCCAACATATTACTAGAATCAAAGAAAATGTGTGCATCTAATCACAATGTGATAGACTTTAAAAGGATTTCTTCAAGATTTCATTTGCATGAGGTAAAATCATCAATCTCACAGTTTTTAATATTTATTATAATGCTATGAGAAGGCCCTTATATTTTGCAATTTTTGTTTCAATGTGGGCAGGGAAGTGAATGTTTAACATCTTCAGATAAATCATACCATTCATGTAAACCCTTACTAATCCATGAGCAAAGTTTGTATTCTCATTGCCAATGGAACTGAAACAGTTAAAGTGGACCTTCTGGAGCTCAGGATGAGGTTTACTGCCATTCTGAAACAAGACCAATAACACTGTCTATAATTTGCAGAATACAGGGAAAATTGAAAATATAGGGCTCCCGGAGTTCCCGTTTTGGTGCAGTGGAATCAAACCGACTAGTATCCATGAGGACGCTGGTTCAATCCCTGGCCTCACTCAGTGGATTAAGGATCTGGCGTTGCAGTTAACTGTGGTGTAGGTAGCAGACACGGCTCAGAGCCCACTTTGCTGTGGCTGTGGGTGCTGGCCAGCAGCAGCAGCTCCTATTCAGACCTTAGCCTGAGAACCTCCATATGCTGACAGTCTGTCCTAAAAAAGCAGAGAGAGAGAGAGGGAAAGGAAGGAAGGAAGGAAGGAAGGAAGGAAGGAAGGAAGGAAGGAAGGAAGGAAGGAAGGAAGGAAGGAAGGAAGGAAGGAAGGACGGAAGGAAGAAGAAGAAAGAAAGAAAGAAAGAAAGAAAGAAAGAGAAAGAAAGAAAGAAAGAAAGAAAGAAAGAAAGAAAAGAAAGAAGGAAAGAAAAGAAGGAAGGCAGGCAGGAAAGAAGGAAGGAAGGAAGGAAGGAAGGAAGGCTACAGCTAAGATTCGACCCCTAGCCTGGGAACCTCCATATGCCAAGGGAGCGGCCCTAGAAAAGGCAAAAAAAAAAAACAAAAAAAACCCACAAAACCTTAAGTTAATCTTCCTGGAAAAAAGAAAGGAGTGGCATAAGCTTCCCCTATACTTGAGTATAGCAGAGACTCAGGGCAGACTACAGAATGAGAGACAACCAACCACAGCATCTCCCAAATAATTACAGATGATGATAGGAAATAAATGAAACTGCAACTAGACCTGTTGATGACTATCAGAGGAAAGCAAGACCTCCTTAGAAACACAATTAATCAAGACTACTCTTGAGAAAGCATATTTACTAGCAAGTAAAATATTGTATATGCATATAGAATAATAATATGAAGATATTAATATATTTATTTGCATATGTTAACATCTATAATATTAACATTATGTATAGTACAGCATAGTATATAACATAGTATATATTATGGTGTTTTTAGTAAATATAATACTACTTTTACTATATTTAATATGTATAATACATATATTACGCTAACGAGGGACTAACAGAAACATTGAAAGCAGCATTCAAGCCAACAATTTTAATGTGGCTCAAAAACAAACAGTTGAGAAAAATACATAATAAAGGCTCAAAAGAACTTGGAGACTATAAGCAGCAGATTCTGAGATATTTAACTAGAGAGAAATTGGAATTTGCTACTATAAACAGTATTTTAATGTTTGTATAGAATTAAGCTTATATTAACTTTCTGGAAAATGAATGTACTTTTTTTTTACTTTTATTTTTTTCCTACTGTTCAGCATGGTGACCCAGTTACACATACATGTATACATTCTTTTTTCTCACATTATCATGTGCCATCATAAGTGACTAGACATAGTTCCCAGTGCTACACAGCAGGATCTCATTGGCAATCCATTCTGAAGGCAATAGTCTGCATCTATTAACCCCAAGCTCCCAGTCCATCCCACTCCCTCCCCTTCCCCCTTGGCAACCACAAGTCTATTCTCCAAGTCCATCATTTTCTTTTCTGTGGAAAGGTTCCTTTGTGCTGTATATTAGATTCCAGATGTATGTGATATCAGATGTTATTTGTCTTTCTCTTTCTGACTTACTTGACTCAGTATGAGAGTCTCTAGTTCCATCCGTGTTGCTGCAAATGGCATTATTTTGTTCTTTTTCATGGCTGAGTAGTATTGCATTGTGTATATATACTACATCTTCCTAATCCAGTTGTCTATTGATGGACATTTGTGTTGTTTCCATGTCTTGGCTATTGTGAATAGAGCTGCAATGAATATGCAGGTGCATGTGTCTTTTTTAAGGAAAGTTTTGTCTGGATATATGCCCAAGAGTGGGATTGCTGGGTCATATGGTAGTTCTATGTATAGGTTTCTAAGGTACCTCCATGCCATTCCCCACAGTGGCTGTACCAGCTTACATTCCCACCAACAGTACAGGAGGGTTCAATTTTCTCCATACCCCCTCTAGAACTTGTTATTTGTGGACTTATTAATGATGACCATTCTGACTGGTGTGAGGTGGTATGTATCTCATGGTAGTTTTGATTTGCATTTCTCTAATAATCAGTGATATTGAGCATTGTTTCATGTGCTTGTTGGCCATCTGTGTATCTTCCTTAGAGAAATGTCTACTCAGGTCTTTTGCCCATTTTATCCTTGGGTTGTTGGCTGTTTTGCTGTTGAATTGTAGAAGTTGTTTGTATATTTTAGAGATTAGGTCCTTGCCATTTGCATCGTTTGAAACTATTTTCTCCTATTCTGTAAGTTGTCTTTTTGGTTTCTTTTTGGTTTCCCTTGCTGTGCAAAAGCTTGTCAGTTTGATTAGGTCCCATTGGTTTATTTTTGCTTTTATTTCTGTTATTTTGAGAGACTGACCTGAGAATATATTCATAAGATTGATGTCAGAGAATGTTTTGCCTATGTTCTCTTCCAGGAGTTTGATGGTGTCTTGTCTTATATTTGTCTTTCAGCCATTTTGAGTTTATTTTTGTGAATAGTGTGAGGGTGTGTTCTAGTTCCATTGGTTTGTGTACAGCTGTCCAGGTTTCCCAGCAATACTTACTGAAAACACTGTCTTTTTCCCATTTGATGTTCTTGCCTCCTTTGTCAAAGATTAACTGACCAAAGGTGTCTGGGTTTATTTCTGGGTTCTCTATTCTGTTCCATTGGTCTGTATGTCTGTCTTGGTACCAGTACCACATTGTCTTGATGACTGTGGCTTTGTAATATTGCCTGAAGTCTAGGAGAGTTATGCCTCCTACTTGGTTTTTGTTTTTCAGAATTGCTTTGGCAATTCTGGGTCTTTTGTGGTTCCATATAAATTTTTGGATTCTTTGATCTAGTTCTGTGAAAAAATTCTTGGGTAATTTGATAGGGATTGCATTGAATCTGTAGATTGCTTTGGGTAGTATGGCCATTTTTACAATATTAATTTTTCCAACCCAGGAGCATGAAATATCTTTCCATTTCTTTACATCTTCTTTAATTTCCTTGATTAATGTTTTATTGTTCTTAGCATATAAGTCTTTCACCTCCTTGGTCAGGTGTATTTGATTTTTTGGGGTGAAATTTTAAAAGGTATTGTATTTTTATATTCCTTTTCTAATATTTCATTGTTAGTATACAGAAATGCAACTGATTTCTTCATGTTAATCTTATATCCTGCTACTTTGCTGAATTTGTTGATCAGTTCAAATAGGTTTTGGGTTGAGTCCTTAGGGTTTTCTATGTATAGTGTGATGTCATCTGCGTACAGTGACAGTTTTACCTCTTCTCTTCCTATTTGGATGCCTTTTATTTCTTTTGTTTTTCTGATTGCTGCGGCTAGGACTTCTAATACTATGTTGAATAACAGTGGTGAGAGTGGGCGTCCTTGTCTTGTTACAAATTTTAGTGGGAAGGCTTTCAGCTATTCTCCTTTGACAATTATATTTTCTGTGGGTTTGTCATAAATGGCGTTGATTATCTTAAGTTATGTTCCCTCTATACCCACTTTGGTAAGAGTTTTGATCATGAATGGATATTGGACTTTGTCAAGTGATTTTTCCGCATTTATTGAGATGATCATGTGGTTTTTGACTTTTCTTTCATTAATGTGGTGTATGATGTTGATTGATTTGTGTATGTTGAACCATCCTTGTGCCCCTGGGATGAATCCCACCTGGTCATGGTGTATGATCTTTTTTATATGTTTTTGGATTCAGTTGGCTAAAATTTTGTTGAGAATTATTGCGTCTATATTCGTCAAAGATATTGGCCTATGGTTTTGTTTTTTGGTGGCATCTTTGTCTGGTTTTGGTTTAGGGTGATGGTGGTGTCATAGAATGTCTTTGGGAGTGTTCTTTATTCTTCAACCTTTTGAAAAAGTTTAAGGAAGGCGGATATAAGTTCTTCTTTGTATGTTTGATAGAATTCACCTGTGAAGCCATCTGGTCCTGGACTTTTATTTGTATTGAGTGTTTTTATGATGTATTCAATTTCATTTCTAGTGATTGGTCTGTTCAGTTGATCTATTTCTTCTTTATTCAGTTTTGGCAGGCTGTAAGTCTCTAGAAAGTTGTCCATTTCTTCTAGGTTGTCAAATTTGTTGGCATACAATTGTTCATAGTATTCTCTCCTGGGTTTTTTTATATTTCTGTAATACACATTGTGACTTCTCCTTTTTCATTTCTTATTTTGATTATTTGGGTTTTTTCTCTCCTCTTCTTGGTGAGTCTAGCCAGAGGTTTGTCAATTTTGTTTACCTTTTCAAAGAACCAGCTCTTGGTTCGATTGATTTCTTCTACTGTTTTTTGAATCTCTATTTTATTAATTTCCTCTTTGATCTTTATGGTTTCCTTGCTTCTGCTGACTTTAGGTTTTATTTGTTCTTCTTTTCTTAATTCATTTAGATGATGGGTTAAGTTGTCAATTTGAGATTTTTCTTCTTTTTTGAGGAAGGCCTATATTGCTATGAACTGTCCTCTGAGCACTGCTTTTGAGGCATCCCATAGATTTTGAGTGGTTGTGTCTTCATTATCATTTGTCTCAAGGTGTTTTTTAATTGCCTTCCTGATTTCCTCTTTGATCCATTTGTTTTTAGTACCATGTTGTTTAGTCTCCATGTAGTAAGTTTTTTCTCATTTCTTTTCCTGTGGCTGATTTCTAGTTTCATGCCATTGTGGTCAGAGAAGACACTTAAAATAATATCTATACTCTTAAATTTGTTGAGGTTAGCTTTGTGCCCCAATATGTGATCAATTCTTGAGAATGTTCCATGTGCACTTGAGAAGAATGAGTATTCTGATTTTTTTGGATGTAATGACCTAAAAATGTTGATTAACTTTTCCATTGTTTCCTTTAGGATCTCTGTTGCCTTATTAATTTTCTTTCTAGAGGATCTGTCCATTGATGTGAGTGGGGTGTTAAAGTCTCCTACTATGTTGTATTCCCATCAATTTCTCTTTTTATGTTGGTTAGTATTTATTGTAGTTATCTGGGTGCTCCTATGTTAGGGGCATATTTATTGATGATTGTAATATCCTCTGAAAACGAATGTACTTTAAATTACACAGTGCAATTCAGTTGTACTCAACCAAGCTTCTAGACATCTTTTAAATGCCCTAAGTTAAAAGAAAAAAATGTATAAACATAGCTAGAGAGCACTCTAGATTGCTGTATCTATCCTTGCATTCCAAAATAAGCAAATCTAGGAAGCAAGTGTCCTTTACAGAATTTTATTATAACCAATGTTTGTTTGCATTTTAGCACGTATATATTTCACTAAGTGCAGGGAGTCAGTCAGACATTGACTTCAGGGAGCTTACACTCCAGGAACCAAAACAAACATAGATTCTTCCCAAAAAAAAGCAATAAGTTCCAATGGCACTCAACATTCAGACGTTGGAATAAATAATCTCAGCAGTTCTTCAAACCCTCAATGTTGTCAATTTCTACATTGCAACCTAAGCATTACTACTTGCCTATATTCTTTTGTCTAATATCAACACTCATTCATGGGAAATATCCTTGCTATATTTTCAGTACTTAAAATCTTTTTACCCCTGAATGTCTTAGAGGAAATCACCATCATCCTAATTGTTAACACTGACTGAACAGTCTCCTAATTCTTTTCATGAATTAGTTTATTTACTACCCTTAAAAACATGAGGGAGGTACTTTAATGCTCACATTTTACAAGCGAATAAACTAAGGTACAAGGAACTTAAGAAATTTGTCCTGAGGCACAGTATTAGATAAAAAAGTCAGAATTCAAACCCTCTGGTCTCTGTGCATGACTTGCACTCATTGGCTCTATTACATTGCCTCTGGACTAGGAAGAGCACCCAAACTCTCTGATATGTGAAATATTGTAACTATGAGAATTACTGCTTAGAACTGGACCTGACATACCATAAATTCTAGTGAGTATCAGAGCTTGCATTCTGGATATAGCCTCTTTCAGTTCTTCTTAATCTCCCTGTTATGGATTTCATGTAATTTCTTTCTTATGCAGTTCTAGCCTGTATATCTGGATTGTTCTTTCACTGCATCATAGGTTTGTTTGGTTGTTTTGGGGGGCTTGTTTTTTGGTTTTTTTGGTGGAAAATTTGATTACTGATTATGTGTTTTCCCAAGATTCACCCAAACTATTGACTATTTATTTATTAAAAAAAATTGTTTTATCCAATATGGTCTGTCTTCCTGGGAGTGGGTTGAGGATGGTTCTCATCAAAAAGTCCTGAATGTTTTCTTTTCCTGGTAGGTTACTTCTTTCTAACTATCTGCCTTTGGGGGCTGTACCCCCTACATACCTATTCCTCACCCACTCGCAGGTTCTGCAAGCATACATTCTAGAACAGAAGGTTTAAACTTGAATTCTTATGGCCAGTAAGCAAGAAAAGAAACAGATTAATCCAAGCTTAAAATAAATTCCCCTATTTTATGGAAAAGTATAAATAGGATTTTTCCTATATAATACCTTTAAATATCCCTGGTCTGAAGAATTCCACTGTTTAGCCATTTACTCCCACTATCATCTAGCTTACATTATATTTATTCTTTAAATGAAGGTATGTAAAAATAGTTGCTTAATAGTAAATAATCAAATCCTCTCTCCCTGTCTCTCTGTTTCTCTCTCTCTCTTTTACACACACACACACACACACACACACACACACAGATTCCTACCAGAGTATATGCACTTATCTCAAATAAGAGTTAGAAAAATGGAAGTGGACTATGAGAAGTTCTGATATGTTGGAAGACATGTTAAAAAAATATGGCCTTGGATTTAACATAGAAATTAAAACTATCCAAAGACTAAAAAGTAAACCAATGTATAATATGCTAGCAAATCCATGCCTTAACTATCCTTATCTACATTTTCACTTTATTTTTATTACATTGATGTTCTTAAGACAGGGCTCTCAAACATCTCAAATATTCTTTCTTAAACATCTTTATGGGAGTTCCCGGCATGGCGCAGTGGTTAACGAATCCGACTAGGAACCATGAGGTTGCGGGTTCGGTCCCTGCCCTTGCTCAGTGGGTTAACGATCCGGCATTGCCGTGAGCTGTGGTGTAGGTCGCAGACGCGCCTCGGATCCTGCGTTGCTGTGGCTCTGGCGTAGGCCGATGGCTACAGCTCCGATTCGACCCCTAGCCTGGGAACCTCCATATGCTGCGGGAGCGGCCCAAAGAAATAACAAAAAGACAAAAAAAAAATCTTTATGTAAATGTATGCTGTGATTCAGGTTTTTATATATTTTATTATTTTTATGTATTTTCTGAATGATTTTTTTTACTTTTATCACCTCTTTAGGTTAAGCCTTCCAATATTTCTAACTCATCAAATATATCCTATCTCCTGACTCCATAATACAAGAGACACACCAATGCAGACGCACATACATGCCTATGCCAAGATGCTGAAGAATGAAAAAATATTCACAAGACCAGTCAATAGCAAAATAGGCACACTTAGGTACAAATATTTTTACATTCTAATTCAATCAATGGTCTGCCTACTGAACAATGCCACTTTAATAGGACATGCAGTTCATTGTTACTGATCAGCAATTACCAAATGTTAAACTACCAGTGAAAACAGCTTTGTGTTCAACGTATGAATGATACCCAGATCAAAGCAAAACTGCTCCCCAACACCAATTATTGTCCCATCTATTGTTCCCAAATCCTAGGCTTATCACTAATCAACAAAATCAGCCTTTCTTGGTGGGCTTAATTACTTTTTTTTTTATCCCAATTATAGCTCCCCCAGTGAGAATAGCAACCCTGATTAAAGCAAATCAGCGTTACCATTCTGGAAAGTGGGTGATTACTGTGTGAGCGTCACTTGACAGGTGAAAACACGTGTAGTGTCATGAGATTTTCCAACAAAGGCATGTTCAGTTCCCCACTGACACAAAGGGTTAGATGTGATTCTTTAGATATTTATTAAATTTTATCATTCTTCTTCATATCCTCTACCTATGACATTCCCTCTCTACCTGGAATTATCTCTAAGGAACTGAACTTTTAGCAGTATTCACTTTTCCTCCAAACCATCAATCTATAATATTGTTAATTCACTGAAATAGATGAAGTTAATCACCCTGGTGCCTTCAGGGAAGCAGGGGCTGTGGCGGAGCTGAGGCCCACAGGGATGATCCCAGAGCAGAAGACACCTGGCTGGCAGTGAGGCTGAAACAAGGGTGGAAACATCTTTGTTAGTGTTTCTGGTCCTCTCCCCATTAATAGAGAGAAACCACCAAAATCACCCAAAAGGGATTCTCCAGGTGCACCACCCAAATCCCTGAACCCTGAGATACCTGTCTCTGGCTCCCCATTGACAAGGGAACCAGCCACCTCGAAGCAGGAGGATGACAAAGACGTCAACCAGCTGCCTCAACACCCAGGGCTGCATCAGCAGTGTCAACGCCCCAGGTGCACACCTGAGTCCTGATTTTCCCATTTTCACCCTCAAAATCATCCCAATCTGGGTCAGAAAATATGACACATTCCTACCGAAGTTTTAGTTCTCCATGCCTAGGGGGTAAAAAGTCCTCAAAACCCCCTGTTTCTAATAATCAGTAACTGATGCATTTCAATGTGCCATTGGGAAAAGGACGTTTAAGACAATTTACAAAAACACTGTCAAGTCCTCCTCAGAAAGAGTGACAGAATACAGAGGCAGGGAACCCGGCGGCTTTATTTGGGCCAAGAAACACTTATCTTATTGTTTCCATGTTAGGCAATGTTTGAAACAATAATAATAGAAAAGAACACACTTTATAATTGCAAAGAAAAACTACACGATGTTAAAAACAAGTTTAATGTTATCCTTTTACTTTTAATGTTTGCTTATATGTCTTATTCTAGCAAACTGTTCTAGTTTTATGACAGCAAGAAAAGAAAGGGTATTTGGAAAAGGAAATTAATTTTATATTCATTAAATGTTGAATTCAAAGAGGGCTCACTTGTAAATTTTATAGCATAAACTGAAGGCTAGAGAAATTGAGAGACTCTGTCAGGTCACACAAACCAGGTTACTTCCTGAAACTGAGGCCCACAGATTCTCCATCATCTTGCAGTGTGCTACTCCTTATTATGTAAGGCAGCCACTAAATACAATTTAGATCAGAAAACATCAGTAAGTGACTTCACATGGGAATATTATCTTTTATTCTAATTATTGCCTGTTTATTTCCTTTACATTAACTAACAAAATAGAAGTAATCCTATAGCTCTTGGAAACTTACCTATCCTTGGGAGTTACCATTGTTGCTCAGTGGAAATGAATCCAACTAGTATCCATGAGGATGCGGGTTCACTCCCTTGTTTCACTCAGTGGCATTACCCTGAGCTGTGGTATAGGTCACAGATGTGGCTTGGATCCCGAGTTCCTGTGGCTGTGGTGTAGGCTGGCAGCTGTAGCTCTGATTTGACCCCTAGCCCGGTAACTTCCATATGCTTCAAGTGCATTCCTAAAAAGTGAAAAAAAAAAGAATAAAAAAGAAACTTACTCTTAAAAACAAAAGAAGTGAATGAAAAGGAAATTCTTATTAGAAGCTAAATAAAAGTCTTTGGTATATTCATAAAGAGTGTAATCATATAGGTAACAACAATCCAAACCTTAGTACTAGATTGGCTTTTTTTTTTCTTTTTAATTTTCTCTTCTCTTTTTTGGCCACATCTGCAGCATATGGTAGTTCCCAGGCTAGGGCTCCAATCAAAGCTGCAGCTGCCAGCCTACACCACAGACACAGCAATGTCAGATCTGAGCCACATCTGTGACTTCATCACAGCTTGCACCAATGCTGGATACTTAATCCACTGCATGGGGCCAGGGATCAAATCTACATCCTCACAAAGACAATTGTCAGGTCCTTAATCCACTGAGCCACAAAAGGAACTCCTATTTTTCTTTATTTTATTATTTTCTTTTTCAGCTGCATCTGTAGTATATGAACATTCCTGGGCCAGGATTGAATCTGATTCACTCTATGACCTACCTCACACAGCTGCAGAGGAAATATTCCAAAACCTGCATACAAAGTTCCCTCAAATCTTTGGCTTACACTTAAACTGTATACGTCTATAATAAGAATATAAGGAAACCAGCTGAAAGCAGCAGCTGAAAGGATTAAAAACTGGAAAAAAAAATCAGAAGCTGCCCAGTAGTGGATAGAGTTTGTGGTTCAAGCCTGACCTGGCTAACAGAACATTATAAATACCTTCACTTTTCATTGAAATTCTATAAGGGCAATATCTTAAGAGAAAGAAATACATATCATGACTAAAGTCTATGGAATGAGACTAAAGAAGAAACCAAAATAAGCATACATACACAAACCTTAAACCAAGCCTCCAAAAGATCAAGGGACTATGCTAGTAAATTAATAGCCTTTGAGAACAAAATTCAATACTCTTTATAAAAAGATAACATAATCCAGAAAGTTTATTATCCAAAATATTCAATATCCAATCAAAAATTAATAGGCATACCAAATATGAAAATATGACCAAACTAAAAGAAAAAAATCATCAGAAGTAGACCCACATGTGATTTAGATGTTAAACTTAAAAAAGACTTAGAAAGAGTTAACATAATTCTACTAAAGAATTTAGAGGAAAAGATGGACATAATAAAGGAACAGATGTGAAATCTCAGCAGAGAGTAGAAACAAAAAAGAAACAGAAAAAAAGAACAAAATGGAAATTGCATACTGAAAATACAATATCAGAAATAAAAATTCATTAAACTGCCTTAACTTCAGACTATAACTATAGAAGAAGGAACCAGTTAATTAACTCAAAGATAATTTGAGTTAATAAAATATGCAATAATAGAGTATACAATATTGTGGGACAATATTTTATGATCTGACATATGCGTAACTGAAGTCCCAGAAAGAGATAAGAACAAGACAGGAGAAATGCTAAAAGAGAAAATACTAGTAGTTCCTGCTCTAGCTCAGTGGTAACAAACCCAATTATTATCCATGAGGACATGGGTTCAATCCCTGGCCTCACTCACTGGGTTAAGGATCTGGAATTGCTGTGAGCTGTGGTATAGGTCACAGACATGGCTCAGATCCTGCATTGCTATGGCTGTGGTGTAGGTGGGCAGCTACAGCTCCAATTGGACCTCTAGTCTGGGAACTCCCGAGAAATGATATTTAAAAGAAATATACTGATGCATTTCTTATATGCTTGAGTTTGTAGATTAATATTTTACACGTGCTATATGTGTCAACAGTTGTATGAGGCAGAAAACAAGTCTGGAAAAATATATCTAAGCTCTATATATCAGTATATCTGAGAAATGACATTAGAAGTAAGGGACTTAGAATATATTTTTCATACACTCCTGGGGGCATTTTCCCATATCTACTTTAAAACAAAGGAGAGGAAACTTATATAAAACAGTTTTTAAAATTACACAAACCTCTTCTTTACTTACTAGCTATATGACCTTGAGTAGATTACTCAAGTAGGTTACCTCACTAGATCTGTCCATCAGTATACTGTAGATAATTATTGTACTTACCTTATGATGTTGATATGAGGATTAAATGAAGTAATTCTCTTCTCCTTAATCTGGCTAGTAAGCCAAATTTGTTGGGATGTTAGACAACGTGAGTATATGCGATATTTTATGAAATATCTCAAGCATTCAGTATTCAAACACATGTACTTCTGAGGTTAGTGTATAAAGACTATTAAAAAATGTTCACATCAGTTCACATTAGGTTTGGCCACTAAATTAATTAGAAAAATAAATATCTGTTTTTTTCCCCACAGTTTTTAGATTTTGAAATTGCAGATAAAAGATTGACACAAGAAGGACCAAATAAGTGTCAACTTGTTAGTCAATTCACTGGCTGGTTAAACAACACCAGAACCTCGGCTCTCTGCAATGCTCATGCCATGAATAATACCCAGGCATTGAGGCTGAGAGATGCCAGCTTGTGTCCCCCATCTCATTGTCATGGAAGGGCACACTTTCACTGAACAGAATGAAATGCAGGATCACTCCCTATACATCTATTCTTATTCTATTTTTCACTTAGTCAAGCTGTAGTTAAATTTTCCTATCTTAAATATTCATATAACACGAATCTATTGTGTCAGCAGAGAGTTAATTCTTGGCATAACTTTAGCATTTATTGGGTCTCAAAATCAGGAAAAGACTGATATATTCATGAAAAATTAAGAACATTAAAAACAAAGCAAATAAAGATAAAAATTCTTATGTTTCTTATCCTTTTTTTATTTTTAACTTTTTTCTTCTCTCCTTTACTCTTATTTACTCCCAGAAAAAAAGTAGAATTTGAATAGGGAATAACACCTCAAAACAAGAGACTATGCTGAATTACCTACTTCAGATACACAGGATCAAACTGAGGGACACAAATTTATTGCACAAACAATTCTGACGATTAACTTGGGAAGAAGAAACAGTGTCTATAGCATTCAATTCCAAGGCAAACTCAGCAATTCTCTCACTTCCCTTTCTGAAACCCCCCTGTCTTGCCTCTTATCTATGGTACTTCCTGTTGCCGATATCACCATCTTGACCACTCGATGCCCAGAGTCCCTCATCTTCAGAAGAACAAGCAAACAAACAAAAAACCCTCTCTTTCAAATCCTTACCTTTACTCCTTTCAAGACCTTTAATCTGATTTAAATAATCAAACCTAGAGTTTGGTCAAGGAAAAAAAATACAAAACTTCCTGGGAATGATTTATTGTTAAAATAACTTTCTACTCAACCTAATCTTTGCACTGTCGTTTATAGAGGAGCATTCCTGAGTTTTTTGTTTATTCCCTGCTACCCCAATATATCTCATGCTGTGCTTCCATGAACACACAGACACATACTCTCATTGTGTTTAAAACAGAACTGAATAAAAATAGTCATTCTTTCAGGAAAATACAATGACAGACTCAAAAAACCACAAGTCACAAATAGGAAGTAAGGAAAACCTTTTAGACTTTATTTCTGGCCAACAGCATGAGCCAGTTGAGCCAAAAAAAAAAAAAATGTCTTTACTCTGGTAGTCCATACTAAAATTATCTCAAATAATAAATATAAATATATGCTTTAGTCTGGCATCCCATGCTAAAATTATCTCAAATAGCAAATGTAGAGGAAGCTACAAAATCAATTTCTTTTCACCCAGTGTAGGGGTCTTGACCAACTTCTCTATCACTACACAATCAATCACAACTTCCATGCAGATGTCCAACTGCCATTATGATAGCTAAGTGGTTCAGATAATACATTCTCAAATCAATATTTTAGTCACAAATCACCACTTCAGGCTTTTATGGTCTTCGTTTATTTCCCTCCATTGTCATTAATGCTTTCTGGTAAATTTCATAATTCCCCAGAGTTTGAACTTGCCTAAATAGTCACTCCATTATTAATCGCTATTATTAATAATATTAATAATAGACTCTCCACTATTGAAAATCTAAGCATACAAATAATAAAAGTTAGCACTTAAAGTTTTTAAGATTGTATAAGACATTGTAGATAGTTGACATTTAGTAAATATTTGTCAATAAGTGCATAAATTAATGAGTAAATTAATTGGCAAGTATTTATAAGCTTCAAAATAAAGAACTGATGCTTTGAAGAGATTACACCTTTTTCATTCCTGAGTATTATCATCTACTTTTAAAAGATTTTCTCTTTGTGTGTGTGTGTGTGTGTGTGTGTGTGTGTGTGTGTGTGTGTAATCACAGATATGCTCCAGCGCTGAACTATGCATCAGAAAATAACTTCTTTTCATTTTCTCAAACACTTTGGTCAAATAGAATTCATTTTCTGCAAAGTGCATGCTCAGGATTTCTTGAAATCACACATTAGTTCCAGGCACATACACAGGAAAGAGAAGATATTGTGGCACTTATCCTACACCTTGAAATTAAGATTTATCCTTATTCCTCATACCACACAGCTCAGATTCTGCGCTAAGAGGCAAATCTTTTTTCCTAATCTTTGGCCAGGATTATTGATCTTTTCTTTGCAGACCCATAGGTCCCAGGCTCTTGGTTCTCCAAGCTTCTTCTCTGAGTTCCTGATCCCTGTTACCTCATATTCATGTTTCTTACCTGGACTGGAAATCTTGACCTAGTCCAAATTCCAAAACGAAACACTCCAGCCTATCATGTCCTTTTGCCAACCCTGCTTAGTACATGAACTGTACATGGAAAGGAAACCAGGGAAAATGCACTCCCTTTATGAAGTTAGTTCCTGAACTAGATTTTATCTCATCTACAAACTAGTTATTTCTATCAATGCCACTCGGACCCCAACTATAGTTTTTCAGTCTTCCCTGAGCTTTTCTCCCTCCGTCTAGTGAACTACTTATTTGGTTCTTTCTGTACCCCACCTGCTTTATTTCTCAAATACAACGTTGTCGTCTATGAACTGGAGTAGCAGTGAAAATAAGCAAGCAAACAAACAAAGAAATAAACCCAAATTTATTTTTCTTTGTATCAAAATACTCCATATATATGAACTCTTGGATGGATAATACTGACCAGATACAGTGCAACAATGATCTCAGTTACAAAAAGTGATAACAATGTTTCTGCTGAAAACAAAATAGGAAAAATAGGAGAGTGGTAAGCCTCAATCTGTATGAAGGCATAATGACCACCTACTCACCTAAAGTTCTGATGGCACACACTAGACTTTCGGTGTAAATTAGAAAATTTCCCCATCCAAGCAGGTGATTCACAACAAGATACCCCTCTAAGTGTTCGATGCACCAGAATTTGATGTAATTCTAACTCACAGAGCCCTAGCTACCCTCCCCCACACTAAACCAAATTATGGTTTAATCATAGGGTGATATCTGGAAATTCAGGCTCTAATAGAATAATCTCATTCTTAAGAGAGATGAAGGTTACAGAATATGTTTGTGTGTGGAGCAGGCCTCCTAAGACCTCACCCTTCTTCTTAAATTCTGATTAGTCATTTCTCCTTATAGTAGAATATTTTTGGAAAAGGCATAAAAAATGCCCCATATTTAATGCTGAAAATGGATGGATGGTTGGGATGTTGATGTAAATTTCTTGTTGTTCTTGTTTTGATCATTTCATTCTTTTTTTTTTTTGTCTTTTAGCTTTTTAGGGCTGCACTGGCAGCCTATGGAGGTTTCCAGGCTAGGGGTCTAATCGGAGCTGTTGCAGCTGGCTTACACAAGAGCCACAGCAATGCCAGATCCGAGCCTCCTCTGTGACTTACACCACAGCTCACGGCAACGCCAGATCCTTAACCCACTGAGCGAGGCCAGGGATCGAACCTGCACCTCCTCGTTCCTAGTTGGATTCGTTTCTGCTGCACCACAACAGGAACTCCGATCATTTCATTCTTAACAAAAGATAAGCATGGCTGCAAAGAGACATGGAAGATTGCAGACAGACACACAAGGATAAAATGGGCATGCTGTGGATTTTGCATGTATGCCTAAGCATTTCCAGATGCAAAAAGAGAGATTGTGGCTAATCAGAGAGATTTGCTTTATTTTACATCTTTATAGTTGCTGAGTGTTTTTCCCCTCAAATTAGAGGAAAAACTTACCAGGGAGAAGTGGAGGTTGAGAGATGGGTGATGTAAAAATTCTAGCAACTGAATTCAAGTTTTAGATTTTATAGTTTTTCCAACTGTTTGGAATATATCACCCTTTTTAGGTAGGGCTGATAGATGATTGATTTCCATCAGACTTTTAAAAACAAAATTTACTCTTCAAATTGATGAAAGAAGAGAGAAAGTGGTGGTCTGAGAAATCAGAAGTCATATGACAATTGGAACAACTCTAACCAAATACATAATTTACTCTATTTCTTATTTAAAACTAGAAAATGTGTCTTGCCCTTTATATGCAACTATTGCTATGGGAACATTGCTCTGCAAATTCTGCTCACATTCCATTCTTTGAAGGGTCTCAAGTCAAAGTAAGCCACATGACCTATTTTACAAGGCTGAGAGAACTACACCACTCAAAATCCATCCTTGAAGCTTCAAAGTCTGGATTGTAAAGAGCCTCATGAAAATAAATACTTGAGAAAGTCCTCCCTAGAAAACATATTAATTATTGAGGGAAGGAAAAAACTCTAAAATCAAACATCATGATGAACGTGAACAAAGAAGTACACATTTTATATATAATCCGTCACTTAATTACACAAATAATTACCATTTTTCATTGCTTCCATGATAAATTTCTACACTCTAGTACACTAACACCCATTTTCTTTCTCCTGAATGTGATATTTTTTCTGCAAAGCAAACTTAATCTTTATTTGTTTCAAATTCATACAATTTACCCCATTTATATGAGCTCATGAGAATATTACCCAGCCCTTCTGCTCCAAGGCATATGAAAGAGAGAAAAAGACTAGAGCGAGGAACTCTTAAAAGAAAAACACAACTCAGAGAAAGTACCTAAGGAAAAAAAATCAAATATTAAATATTAATTCTTGAAATTATTGGAAGGGAAATAAAACTGGAAGATGGCACAAATTCCATAGTAGGAATTATTCCTGGAGTGCCCCATCATAAATGGCTTTCATCAGTTAACAAAATTCATTTTAAAAGGATTAAAAGGAGTACTGGGAATCTTTGGGGTGATGAAAATGTATCTTGATTATTATGGTGGACTTATAGGCATATTTCACTGTCAATACCCATCAAATTGTACACTTTAAATGGGTGTAGTCTATATTGCACATAAATTATACCTGAATAAAGTTGATTATAAAAACAGAAAGCAAACCACTCATTTATGCTGCTTACATGAGTTAAGTGTACTGAAAATAAATGATCTGTAAGTAATTGTTAATTTTTACATTTCAACAAAAGCTATTGCTTTTGAATGTACTTTTACACTCCAATATTTCCAATAAGATTTTTAAAATATTATACAAAATAAATGTGACATATCACAGACAAATATTCATTTACAATCACAAGAAAAGTCACTAGTGAATAATTTTTTGTTGTTTTCATCTACAACTTAGAGTCATATCCAGTTAATGCTGAAAAACTTGAAATGTTTTATATTTGATGGTAGAATATCTTGAATATTTTGAAGGTAAAAATCTGAAATATGGTAACTGTCTAGAACTGCGAAGGATCTAAGAATTCACCCTACATGCAAGTGGAGAAGTTAGCCTGCCAAAAGTTTCATGGATGCTCATAGAAAACACAAAACTCTTGGGAGAGAGGAGTAAGATGGCAGAATAGAAGGACTGGAGTTCAACTTCTCTCCTAAAAACAACAAAATTCACAACTAAAGACTGAGCAATCTCCACCCAAATGGACCAGAAACCTTAAAAAAGATACCCTACTCCAGAAGAAAAAGAGGAGGCCACATCCACAGGTAGGAGGGGTGATTTTGTGATATAAACAACGCCATACCTCCTGGGTGGGAAGCTCCACAAACTGAAAACTAACTGGTTCACAGAGACTCACCTGCAGGAATGAGAGTTCTGAGCCCCACATCAAACCCTCATGTGCAAGGATCCAGCACTGGGAGAAAGAGCCCCTGGAGCATCTGGCATTGAAGGCCAGTGGGACTTGTGTACAGGAGCTCCACAGGACTGGGGGAAATGGAGACCCCATTCTTAAAAGGCGCACATGGACTTTCACATGCACTAGGTCCCAGGGCAGAGTGAGGTCTCCACAGGAACCTAGGTCAAACCTGACTGCAGTTCTTGGAGGACATCCTGGGAAAACAAGGGTGAATGTGGCTTGTTGTGAGGGATGGACATTGAAAGCAAAGCTCTTGGGAATATTCAGCAGTTGCCTTTCTCTGGAGGTGGCCATTTTGGGAAAATATGGCCCCACCCATCAGTCAACACTGAGAAACCCCAAGCCAAACAACAATCCAGGTGGGGTCACAGCCCCACCCTTCAGTAAAGAGGCTACCTAAAGACCCCCCCAGGCACACAGCTGCCTCTAATCCCATCCAGAGACTAAGCCCCACCCACCAGAGGGATTAGAATCGGCTCCACCTACCAGGGGGCAGGCATCAGCCCCTCCCATCAGAAAGCCTACAGCAAGCCCCCATAGTGACTTCAGCCACAGGGGGGCAGACACCAGAAGTAAGAGAGGCTACAACTCTATTATCTATAAAAAGGTCACCACACCAAAAACCTATAAAAATGAAAAGACAGAGAACTATAACTCAGATGAGGGAGAAAGGAAAAACCCCAGAAAATCAGCTAAGCCAGGAGGAGATTCTCAGCCTCCAGGAAAAAGACTTTAGACTGTCGATCCTGAAGATGATGCAAGACATTGGAAATAAACTGGAGGCAAAGATAGATAACTTACAGGAAACACTAACCAAAGAGATACAAGATATAAAGCTTAAACAAGAAGAGATACAAAATACAATAACTGAAATAAAAAGTTCACTAGAAGCAGCTAACAGTAGAATACAGGAGGCAGAAGAACGAATAAACGAGGTGGAGGACAGATTAGAAGAAATTACAGATGCAGAACAGAAGAGAGAAAAAAGATTGAAAAGAAATGAAGAGAGTCTCAGAGAACTCTGGGACAACATTAAACGCACCAACATCCATATTATAGGGGTGCCAGAAGGAGAAGAGAGAGAGAAGGGGACAGAAAAAATATTCCAAGAGATAAGAGCCGAAAATTTCCCTAACATGGGAAAGGAACCACTCACTCAAATCCAGGAGGCACAACGAGTACCATATAAAATAAACCCAAGGAGGAACACACTGAGACACATAATAATCAAACTGACCAAAATTAAAGACAAAGAGAAAATCTTGAAAGCAGCTAGGGAAAAGAAACCAGTAACATACAAGGAAACCCCAATAGGGTTATCAGCAGATTTTTCAGCAGAAACTCTGCAGTCCAGAAGGGAGTGGCATGATATACTTAACGTGATGAAAGGAAAAAACCTCCAACCAAGATTACTCTACCCAGCAAGGCTCTCATTCAGATTTGAAGGAGAAATCAAAACCTTCTCAGATAAGCAAAAGCTGAGAGACTTCAGCAACACTAAACCAGCCTTACAACAAATACTAAAGGAACTTCTCTAGGCAGAAAAGAAAAGATCAGCAACAGGAAACAAAAATACCACAAATGACAAGGCTCACCAGTAAAGGTATATATACAGTAAAGATATAAAATCATCCATGCACAATTATACCACCAAAATCAGAAATCATGAGAAGAGAGGGGTACAAATGCGGGACACCGGAGATAAACTTGCAATTAAGAGAACAACAACTTAAAACAATCTCATATACATATAGACTCTTACATCAAAACTTCAGAATAACTGCAAACCAAAAATCTACAATTGATACCCAAACAAGGAATCTCTGGAGAAGAAATATATCTCATAGTAAATAAGTGCATAATCCACCACGAAGGGGGTCATTTGACATCATTCTTGGAATGCTGAAATCTTCTTAGATCTGATTCTGATTTCCTCTCCATCAAAGGACCTATGATAATTATAATTAAATAATGCCACTGTACAATTAAATAATACAGTTCTACAATTGTATTATTAATAACCATTTCTCTCCATGGTACAATGTAAGGTCTATAATGTCTTGTTTATCACATCACCTAGAATGGTGTAATGCCTTTATTGAAGAATCAATGAGATGGAACAAATTGTGAGGACATATTTATATAGTTACACTGTTTTTTAACCAACTTGTGCCTTTTATATTTTACTTATTTTCAGAGGGTGTATTATTTTTGTTATTCTTACCAGTTAAGTTATTCTTTTTATTATGCCATACAAAATATTTAATGGAATATAAGGCTTTCTTCTTTATAAATTTTAGTTGCATAATATACACAATTTTAACATAATGCTAATTTTTAAAGAAAAATTGAAATGTAATAGATAATACTAAATAGTAAAGATGAAAGCCATAAAATTAGGATAAAGTATAGAATAAATTTCCTATTTGTCTCAGCATATTTTCCATTCCACTTCTGCAGAGGAAGTCACTTAATCTGTTTCTTAAGATCCATGTTATAATAATCCGTGTGAATGTAATTGTGTTTAAATATATGTATTTCATTCTGTAAAAAAAAGTAAAAATAAAATTTCAAAAAAAAAAAGAAAACACAAGACTCTTGAGTCAGAGACAAAGGACAGATTATTAATCATAGCAGTAGCAGTAGCCAGAATGTCAGGATTTCAGGTACAAGCCACCCCAGATCCTTATCCTTGCATAATGATGCAAAGAGGGCCAGGTGACATCTGCATACATATTTGGTTGTGTTATTGTAGAGGAACCCTGAATTCAGGGGACCTGAATCTTTTATAATGGGCAGTAAGCATGTTCCAGAGGGAAACACTATCTCTATGTTCCAAGGCTATTCACAGTACACATATCTGGGAAAAGATATTCCAGAATAAAATTCAGTAAGTCCTTCACTCACATGACATCTAGAAAATACAAAAGGCTTATGAAGAACTTTCTTCCAACAATTCTGTTGTTGGAGGAAGCACTTGAAGGTAGCTTGGATTCCTTAAAGTAAATTATAACTAATTTATTAAAATCTTCTGGTTCGGAGTTCCCTTCGTGGCGTAGTGGTTAACGAATCCAACTAGGAACCATGAGGTTGTGGGTTTGATCCCTGGCCTCGCTCAGTGGGTTAAGGATCCAGCGTTGCCATGAACTGTGGTGTAGGTCGAAGATGCAGCTCAGATCCCAATTTGCTGTGGCTCTGGCGTAGGCCGTTGACTACAGTTCCAATTAGACCCCTAGCCTGGGAACCTCCATATGCCGAGGGAGCGGCCCAAGAAATGGCAAAAAGACAAAAAAAAAAATCCTGGTTCTCTGGATCCAATATTATGTTAATAACTTTATATGTGTGTATACATGTACTCAATTTGAGTCTGAACACTAAAAACAAAACAACAAAATGTATAATTGTTAAGTCAGACAACAAACATGGCAATAATCAGCCTGCTATGTGAGGCACACACTGAACTTCTTTGTAAATTATCTATGCAATTGATGACCAACCCAACTATTAACAGCTCTTTCAAATGATGAGCTGCTTGTCTATGAAATTAATTTATCCCCCAGGGTAACAGGAGTAGAAGTGAATCCAGTCTTCCAATCACCTGCTCATAATCAGAAAGTATGCTTCATTAATAAGTTAAAGGAGCCAAAATTGGGGGAGTTTTTCCTGGTTTCCAGCCTGCCACTATTTAGAAATAAGGTGTCAACATATTCTTTTTTAGAACAATTGTGTCCTCCATCAGCTCAATAACCACAGACAGATATCTGTATATCATCCTAAATTCCAGTCCCTCTTTTACCCTTTTCACATGTGTTTGGTTGCCCACCCTTGCCACCTTTATTTAATAAATAGTTATCATACCTGCTTGTTAGTTGTGCCATGTATTTGAGTATCAACAGCATTTCCCATTACGCCAGAGATATAGTGGGTACATAGTAAAAGTTTGTGGAATTAATACATCACCTTGCCAATATCAAAAAACAATACACAAAGAGATATAGAAAAAAATTGATTTTCTTAGCAAACATGGGTTCTACCCACTAAATAATTAGATACTTTCACACAATTGATAACACAAATGTATATGTATTTGATAGTAACCTCAAAACCCAGAGTCCACACAGACTTATACAAGTAAGTCAAGATCCCATGCCAAAATAAATAAATAAATAAAATTTAAAATAATTTAACCTAAAATATCTATAAATCACTTTATTCAATTTTCTTCTTGAGTGCTACCATTCATTCTGTCAAGTATAAACTGTAAACTGCTTACAATTCAAAAAAGAAAAATATGAAGCATAATTAGAACTGGCAATTATCAAAAAAAATATTCAGGAAACTAATTATATTTGTAATTCTATCCACACTGTGTTAATCTACCCAAGATGCCATGATAAAATATCACAGACTGGGTAAGTTAGACAAGAGAAATTCATTTCTCATAGGTTCTTGTAATTGGGAAGTCAAAGACCAAGGTGCTGGCTGATTTGGTTTCTGATAAGAACCTTCTTCCTGGCTTGCAGATATCTGCCTTCTTGATGTGCCCTCACATAGGGAGGGACAGAGGGAGAGAAAGTTTGAGAGAGCACTCTGGCATCTCATCTTATTGGGACACCAATGCTATAGGATTAGGGCCTTAGCTTTATGCTTCATTTAATACTAATTACCTCATAAAAGCCCTGTCTCCAAATACAGCCACATTGTGGGTTAGGGCTTCAACCTATGATTTTTGAGAAGACACAATTCAGTCCACAGTAAACACCATGCAGTGTTTTTAATTAACTTTTCAGGGTTTTTATTTTTTTGCAATTTAAAAAAATATAAATGTGGTTTTTATATTTTAAATCACACAAGTATTACTCAAGTTCTCATTCTCAAAAAGTTAAATAAAATATCCTTTCAGGTCTATCTCCCCTAACCCTCATCACACACCTCTGAGCACTTTTTTCTACACATTTACCTAGAAAGTGACAGAATTATTAGAGTAGATACCACATACAGAATTTTTTTTTCACTAGAAAGAGCTACAAAAAGTGAAATGCCCTGCATTAGAAGATCATGATTTGTCTATTGCTGGAAGTTTTTAAGCAGGTACTTGACTGTGATTTGGGAAGTTCTGTAGAAGAGATTCAAGATTTGGATGAATGCCTGAGAGCATAGGTTTTAAGGAGGGATCTTCTTACCTTACTCTATGTGATTATAACCCATAATTATCTCAGAGTCAACACACACACACACACACGCACACGCACACGCACATGTACACACACACTCTTCCTTGAATTCTCTGAAACTCTTTCCCCAAAGAATCTTGCTTTTTGTCTCTCAAGTGTGGACTGAAAGCTGTGTTTTTTTTCAAACCCCAAATATCTCAAGGTTGGAAGTGGAACTAAGGCAATATTTTCCTGATTACCCAATGCCACTTCAGACAAATGGTTTCTCTCTCTTTCATAAGCTGCTCCTTTGAGAAGCTGTCCATAAGAGCATCTTTTCCTTGTAGTCATCACTTAACCATCTGGTCACTCGTTAAAGTATTTAGCATTGACTCACAGTCTTCCTTTCATCTCAAGCCTGAAACAATGCCGAGCAAATTCAACATCACATGAATACATCATCAACACCTTGGACAACAGTGTCCTAACTTGGTACTCAAGGATCTTTCCCATCGCTCCACCTCAAGCACCAACTTGCACAATTACACCACAAATTTGGTCATAATTAGAAACTGAGATACCTCCAAAGTAACCACACAAATATACATACACACACATACACACACACACAACCCTTAACCTCTTCTCTTTCTAATTGCTATGTTGCTGTCCCCTCACTGCAACATTTCTCCCGGTATCAAGACATATAACCCAATGATTACACCATTTTCTGGCCATCCATCAACCTCCTCAACACTCCTCACCTCTCCCTCATTTCTAGCCCAAGCTCCAAGCTCCATATTTTATCTTTTCTGTTCCTACCCATCCTTAAGCTCTTATCTTAAATACCACTTTCGTAGGAAGGATTATCCCAATTTCTAAGCTAAATAAAATTCCCCTGTTAAGCCATCATATAAATTCTGTGTGCTTCTTATTGCTTTTCCTCAAATACAATGATTTATCATATGACAATTATATCATTATGGATTTGAACATATGAAGTCTATTTTATCCCAGATTGTAAAATTGTTGACAGAAGAGACCATGTTTTTTTGTTTGTTTGTTAATTCTCAAGTAGGATTATACCTGACAGAAAGAAGATATTCAAGAAGTTAGGTATAGAGTAGAGCACACTCACACACACACACACACATTTACACAAAGTTTTCTTCCAGTAAATGAATATCTGTATTATGTAAGCAATGCTAAATCATTTGGGGACTTAATTTGCTGCCTAACACTAAAACTAATTGTGGCCACTTTTTGAAAAGTAAAAAAGTTATAAAGAGCCTCTTCCTGATGTGTGGGGTAGAAGGTCTTCATTCACTGCTGGGTATTCATTGGCTGAGAGAGATGCCCTACCAAGAAGCTCAGCTCTTCTATAGCAGAATGTGTAAAGATAAGCATCAGGGATAAAAGAATATGTGGAGGCGAGGAGTTCCCATTGTGGTGCAATGGAAATGAATATGGCTAGTATCGATGAGGATGACGGTTTGATCCCTGGCCTCGCTCAGTGGGTTAAAGATCTGGCATACCCGTGAGCTGTGGTGTAGGTCACAGACATGGCTCAGATCCCAAGTTGCTGTGGCTGTGGTATAGGCCAGCAGCTGTAGCTCTGATTTGACTCCTAGCATCAGGATGGAAAAAAAAAAAAAAAAAAGATCCCTCCAAAAAAGAATATGTGAAGGGGAAAGAAAGTCAGAATGTCTTTGCAATTCAAGGATGCCAATAATAAACTTGCAATCAGAAGCTGTGTAACAAGTAGAGGGGAGGTTTTATAGTTTCATTGTAAACGGAAGAATTCTTTAAAGATGACTACATTAGTAATCAGAGCTCAAAGATGGTAGAAATGCAAATACCTCCTTTTTATTCTGGGTTTATGGCTACAGTATTATTTCTCTAGACTGGGAAGATGGAGGAATCTTACTTCCCTACTCTTCCAGCTACATCTCTAACCCAATCCCTGATTCCCCAAGGAAGTCAATCTCACATCCAGCAAAACACATGGAGAAATGGATGACAGTAAATAATATAGCAATGTGTTTCTTTGTTACTCCTTCAACTGACCAGGACTAAACCTGGTCATATGTGAGTATCCTGAGTGGCTGTATACTTTGGCACATCTTTGCTGTGTAAAGATATCTTCAACATTTATTTAGAGGATAGACTGAGAATTGCATAAAGTGGGACCAAGAAGAGGTAAGAAGAAGCAGAAAAAAGAGATGACTGGCAAGATGCTCCACTGCATGGCCACTGCCCTGAGCATCTCAGCTTTGGCCCCAAAGTTGTGTGTCCTACACAGAAGCCCTACAAATTGTAGGATCCATTCTCCCTAGAGGTGGTGTAGTCTGTTTATTTGGGATCTCTACCCCACTTAATTTGTTTCAAAGTACGCTCTATTTATCTACAGTGCTCTCTTTGAAAGAAGAAATGATGGGTTTTTATTCAATTTTTTAAATAGACTAGAGTTCCCACTGTGGTGCATTGCAGCAGCTCAAGTCACTGTGGAGGCACGGGTTCAATCCCTAGCCTGATGCAGTGGGTCAAAGGATCCAGCATTGCCACAGTGATGGCATAGGCTGTGACTCAGATTCAATCCCTGACCCACGAACTTTGATATGCTGAGGGTATGGCCATAAAGAAAAAATATATATATACCATCTGGAGTTCAAAGGACCATATAATTAGCAAAAATAGCTAGGTCTACACTTGGCAAGAAATAGAATAGAAAAATCAAAGTATACAATCATAGAAAATAAGGACTGGAGTTCCCACCCTGGCTCAGCGGGTTAAAAATCCAACTGCAGAAGCTTGGGTTTCTACAGAGGTTTGTGTTCCATCCCTTGCCCTGTGCAGAGGGTTAAAGGATCCATCACTGACACAGATGCGGCACAGTTTGCAGCTGTGGCTCAGGTTCAGTCCCTGGCTCAGGAATTTCCATAAGTGCAGTCATCAAATTTAAAAAGAAAGGAAGGAAAGAAAGAAGGAAGGAAGGGAAGAAAGTGAAGGACTGGTATAGGCCAAACAGCTGAATAATTTAAATGAGTTGTTGGGGTTTTTTTTAATCAGTCAATTAAGCATTTCTTAATTCAGTCATTTTGGCAAGATTCAAACAAATTCTTTGACACTACAACAGACCAACAGATGGAAGAAACAAAATACCACCATTGTTCTCTTGGCAAGGAAGGTTACAAATCTCCTGATGTCCCAGGCATAAAGAAATGTTCTAACAAGATCCGCTTGTATAAAAGCAAATCGCTGGACACAGGCATCTGATTTCTTACTGTTTACGCAGAGCAACAAGCGAGAGGAAGACAGGGCTTTGGATTTGTTTATAAAAGGTTCAGCCACAGGTAGGCTAAAGAGGAAGGAATACAATGTAATTTTATGGTGGATGGATTTGCAGGCAATGCAGTCTAAAAAAGAAAAGTTATGCTCACCCCAGTCTCGCAGTTTACTTTTTAAAGTTGTGTGGAAAAGAAATGACAACGCCTTCTGTTTTGGTAAACTTTTGTTCTAAAATATCAAATTAAAACTAACAGTAGCCAATCATCTCTAAATTGCTCCCACTAAAAATACTACAAAATGACTTATGATGTTTTTTAAAAGACTTTATTCTGATAATGTCTTCCTTGGCCCCAAAAATAATGGTTTAAAATAACTTGATTTGCATTTTATTCCTTTACTGCCTTTCTATACATACAGTTTGAAATACTTCCTTATGAGGAAGTCATCACAGGCTCATCTTTCATCATTTATGAACTCTGTCTACTTCCTTCACCTCAAACCAGCATGTGCCCTGTTTCCAGCAACATGGAAGGCTTTGCAATCAAGAACATCCCTTGCTAGAAAACAGATTTAAAACATAGCTAAATGAAGTTCCCATTGTGGCACAGTGAAAATGAATCCAACTAGTATCCATGAGGATTCGGGTTCAATCCCTGGCCTGACTCAGTGGGTTAAAAGATCTGATATTGCCCTGAGCTGTGGTGTAAGTCGCAGAGGCAGCTCAGATAACACATTGCTGTCACTGTGGTGTAGGCTGGCAGCTGCGGCTCTGATTCCGCCCCTAGCCTGGGAACTTCCATATGCTACAGGTGCAGCCCTAAAAAGCAAAAACAAACAAACAAATCTAAATGTATTTGAACATACATAACTGTGCTCCCAAGAAATAAAAGGAACTCGGATGCCAGAAACAAGGAAAAGATTGAAAATCCAGGGTGGAAAAATGTGAGCTGGTCCAGTGGAAGCTCTCAGTATGGCTTTAAGTGGTATTTAAGTTCCCAACGCAACACTCCTAATGACATCTGCATTTGTAGCTACAGCACCCAGGGTAATTTTCATAGAGGTGCAAGCATCTGGCTAATATATTACATCTTCAAGTGAGGATGAAGCCAGGACTAAGGATTTACTTGTGGAAACATTCAATATATTAGGAATTTTTAAACCACATTTGTATATAGCTTACATTGGCAAAGATTACTGTTTCAGAAAAGAAGAGCCTTTATAAAATATTGAGTCAAGTCATATAACATTGCCAACATACTATCTTTTTTGTTTGTTTGTTTTTGCTTTTTAGGGCTGCATGTGCAGCACATGGGAGTTCCCAAGCTGGGGGTCAAATCAAAGCTACAGCTCCATGCCTACATCACAGACACAGCAATGCCAGATCAAGCCACACCTGCAACCTACATTGCAGATTGAAGCAACGCTGGAAACTTAACCCACTTAGCAAGGCCAGGGACATAACCTACATTCTCATGGATACTAGTTGGGTTCTTAACTTGCTGAGCCACAACTGGAACTTCTACTATATCATTGTTTAAGCTACAAAATTACCAAGTGAGAGCTTTGGGTCCAATGAGTTTGCTTTGCCTACCAGAGCTGATCCTCTTTCTCTGAGAGCTTTAATGTCCTTCATTCACTTCTCAATTCCACCACGTAATTGTCTCTCTTCCAGTTTATCAGAGAACCTCCCCTAGGAATTTCCATGCATTTAAGTCCCTCTTCTTCTGCCCTCAGCCTAGACATCCTGACACTCAGTTCTGTCCAGATTCCTCTACTTGGACCAATGGGGGAAGAAAGGTTATCCCATTCATGAATGAATTTGAAATTGAAGAGGCAGAAAGGAACTTGCACCTCACTAGTGCAGTTCAAGGTCAAGCCATCACCAAGACCCAGACCAAGGATGTTCACCTCATGCTCTACAACGCTGTGAGTCTATAAGTTCCTCTGCTTTGAGGTGAGTTATGTAAGTCCCTTTTCTGTTATCTAAGCTTGGATAGTGCCAGGCCCCAGAAAGGGAGATATGGAAGAGAGTAAAAATTCCTTTCATATTTATTTGTGCAGAATCTTCACTTTTCAACCATATACCAGATGTAAAGAATTGTTTTGCTCTAGTACCATCTGTCATCTCAGAACTGGGATCAATTCACATGACATAGAAGAATTAAGGAGGTAAAATGACCTGGTTTTAAGTCTTGTCACTGCTGCTACTGATTGTGTTTAAATTTCTCAACCTATGGTTTGCTTATCTTTAAAGGATAACACAGTCCAGTCCTATCCACATAAGTTCATTGTAAGAATTAAATAAAACAAAGTCTGGTAAGTGTCTTAAAATGCCAAAGTACAACCGTGTGGTTGGGGAAATTTACATGGAAATCAGAGATGGAATATCATGGTGGTAGAGAAACAAGAGAGAAAACTAAAAGGGGCCAAAGTGAAGGATTCCAGAAGTTTGATTCCAAAAGGAATATTTATTTGGGATCCATGAAAGGTTCTACTGAAGTCACAAACATAGGCACCATCTTTAAGGACAATGATAGCCACATCCTTAGACACTGGTCCACTGACTCAGTGCATGCTCCCTAAATCCAGCACCTTTCCAGGTTCACATGTAGATGGACATCCCTCTTACACTGAAGCTTGCAGGCCAGGCTCTGTGGGCAAGCACATATCTCTCAGCACCCCTGTGCTCTCTCTGTTCAACACAGAGGAAAAAAGGAGAGTCAAGCCTTTCAAGTGGGTGGGCCCTATGCCAAGACCTTTAAGGTCCCACTGCAATATATAACCTGCAAGGAGTTCTCATTGTGGATCAGTGGTAACAAACAAAACTAGTATCCATGAGGACTCAGGTTCGATCTCTGGCCTCATTCAGTGGGTTAAGGATCCAGCGTTGCCCTGTAGGTCACAGATGCGGCTCAGATTGAACTTTGCTGTGGCTGTGGTGCAGGCCAGCAGCTACAGCTCTGACTGGACTCTATCCTGGGAACTTTCATATGCCTCGGGTACAGCCCTAAAAAAAAAAAAAATTATATATATATACATAACATATATGCCTGAAAGATTCGAATAGTACAATATTGCCTCATACAGGATTCACCTTAACAAATACTTCCCATATTGAAAAAATATGAGTGATTGGAATTACCTTCATGGCTCAGTGGACACAAATCTGACTAGTATCCATGAGGATGTAGGTTCGATCCAAGCCTCGCTCAGTGGGTTAAGGATCCAGCGTTGCCATGAGCTGTGGTGTAGGTTGCACACAAAGCTTGGATCCCACATTGCTGTGGCTCTGGTATAGGCCAGCTGCAAGAGCTCCGATTAGACCCATAGCCTGGGAACCTCCATATGCCACTGGTGCAGCCCTAAAAAGACAAAAAAGAAAAAAGAAAAAATGTGAGTGATTGATTTGGCTTTTGGAGTATAATCTTTATTATTGTACAGGACAGGAGTAGAAAATTGCTAGAAAATAGAATTCTCTTTGAATTTTTGGCATACAAATTTAATTTTTAAACTCTATTTTTCATATACATCCACTTTTTTGTTGTTGTTATAGCCTCACCTGAAACTCCTGGAAAAATAGGTGAAGATCTCCTTATAAGCTATTAGGTTGGAAGGATATAGCTGCGCCAAATTATTAAATGTTTACCCCAAGGGAAATTACCATTTCAGGTAGCATGCAGTGGGTTTCCGATAAACACATTCTTGCTATCTTGACTAAAAAATACAATCGACTTCAAAAATCACATTTGAAGAGATCAGAGAATTGTGGAATCAAACATAATTAGGCAAACAAAAAATCCAATAGAACAGAGAACTTTACCAAGATGAGCTGTCTTTCCCAGGCTGCTTTCTTCCCTGAAACATATGCCAATTCTAACCACAGTCCAAAGATCAGATCTGGGCCATACAGAAGGACTGTAGGATGGCAAAGAGAGACCAGCAAAGATTTTGACATTCACATTAGGGACCACAATGATTTGGAAACTAAAGTACCCATAAATGCTTGGTCAGTCTTGCCCATAGCACCTCTGCTAAATTCTAGGGCTGAGCATAAGGTTAGAAAAAGCTTCTGTAAAGTAGATCCACATCTCTGGTATTCCCATAATAAATAGAAGAAAAAGTCCCACTTGAGAAAAGGGGCCTGGCTCAGAACCATGACTGGTCTCCTCAAGACATCCATCAAATTTGGAAGTGAGTGTGTCAAGACAATAAAGGATAGACCTCATCATCCAGAGTCTCTCAGAGCTCACATTCTCAAGAACAGGAGAGGGAGTTCCCATTGTAGCTCAGCGGGTTAGTATCCATGAGGATGTGGGTTCGATCCCTGCTCCGCTCAGTGGGTTAAGGATCTGGTGATGCTGTGAGTTGCAGAGATCGCAGAAGAGGCTTGACTCTGGCATTTTGCTGTGGCTCTGGCATAGGCCAGCAGGTGCAGCTCCAACGAACTTCCATATGCCACAGGTACAGCAAAAAAAAAAAAAAAAAAAAAAAAGGAAGAAAAGAAAAGAGAAAAAACAAGTGCAGGAGAGCCAGGCCTAAGGGGAAAAGGCAGAACCAGAGGTGGAAGGGAAGGAGTCTTACAACAACTCCCGTCCCTAACCCAGCTCAGTCCCTGCAGGTTGAGGTGATCAGATCTTGACCTTCCCTAAGAAGTAGCACTGTACAGAGCTTCGACACTCATTTTGTATATAGGATCTGTAATACAATCCTTTTACTAACATGAAAAGAGGCAGGAAAATGTGACCAGTAACCAAATGGAACAGACAACATGAGCAAATGCAAATGAAAAAAATGGATCTTGTAATTAGCATCCAAAAACTTTGATACAATAATTACTATATTAAGGAAATTGGAAGAAAATATGGACAAAAGTGATGAAAACGTACAATTTCATCAAAGAATTGGAATCCATTTTTAAAAATGATTCTAAGATTAAGTTCAGTACCTGAAATTAAGACCACATTGGACGAGTTAAGCACAACAGAAGGCTTATTAAAGACCCCAAAGGCAGTTCAGTCTAAAGTATTTGACTAAAGCTCAGAGAGAAGAAAGGAATATACATATGAGTTATATGCAGATCATAGAGCAAAACTCTACATCCTTATTATTAGAGTTAACTGAAAAAAATTTTAAAGAGAATAGGACCGGACAGGAGTTCCTTTTATGGCTCAGTGGATTAAAAACCCGACATAGTGTCCGTGAGGAGGCAGGTTTGGTCTCTGGCCTCGCTCGGTGGGTAAGGATCCAGAGCCGCCTCAAGCTGCAGTGGAGGTCACAGATGCAGCTCAGATTCGGTGTTGCTGTGGCTGTGGCGTAGGCTTCCACTGCATGTCTGATTCAGCTTCTAGCTTGGGAACTTCCTTATACTGCAGGTGCAGCAGAAGGAAAGAAGTGAGAGAGGAAGGAAGGAAGATGAAGTAAACATGATCAAGAATTTTCCAAAGTTCTTGGAGTTCCCCTGTGGTGCAACGGGATAAGCAGCATCTCTGGAACCCTGGGACACAGTTTCAATCCCTGGCCCAGCACAGTGGGCTAAGGATCCAGCATTGCCGCAGCTGTGGCTTAAGTTGAAACTGTGGCTCAGATCTGATCTTTGGCTCAGGAACTCCATGTGCCGCGGGACAGCCAAAAAATTTTTTAAAAAAAGAATTTTCCAAAGATTGAGATCCTTGTATTCCAGAATCTCGGCTAACCTCAGAATAAAATGTAAAAAAAAAAAATGTAAATAAAACCGTAATTTGGCACATCACAATCAAACTACTAAACACAATAGATTCTCCCTGATTCCAATAGGTTGAATGGTCACTGTGCCACAGACCTTATTTTAAATGCAAATGGAATGTGCTACAAATTATTTTTTAATCCTGCTCATTTTATTTATTTATTTATTTATTTTTAGGGCCTTACCTGTGGCATATGGAAGTTCCCAGATGGGTAGAATCAGAGCTTCAGCTGCAGGCCTATACCACAGCCACAGCAACACCAGATCCAATCTGCATCTGCAAACTGTTCTGCAGCTTGCAGCAATGCAGGATCCTTAACCCACTGAGTGAGGCCAGGAATCAATCTTGTATCCTTAAAGACACTATGTTGGGTTCTTAACCTGCTAAGCCACAATGGGAACTCCTAATCATGTTAATTTTAAAAGGGAAATCCGAGAGTTCCTGTTGCTGCTCAGCAGGTTAAGAACCTGATTGCCATCCATGAGGACACAAGTTCTATCCCTGACTTTGTTCAGTGGGTTAAGGATTCAGTGTTGCCCTGAGTTATGATGTAGGTCACAGATGCAGCTCGGATCTGGTGTTGCTGTGGCTGTGGTGTAGGTCAGCAGCTACAGCTCTGACTCAACCCCTAGCCTGGGAATTTCCACATGCCACAGGTGCTGCCCTTAAAAAAAAACAAGTAAATAAATAATAAAAGAGACATTAACTTCTATAATGCCAAAATAAGCAAGTGAGAGATGCATAAACTGTTTTTACTAAGTTTGAAGATTTTATCTGCTTTTCTAAAATAATAGAAACCATTTATATAAAATTTCCCCATAATGGGGATAAATAAAACCATTTTCAAGAAGAATCTCCATGCCTGATTAACATAAGTATACTGGAGTACTGAGAAAGTAACTCCAAAGATGTGGAGTTAAGAATACAAAGTCTTGGAGTTCCTGCTGTGACAAAGAGTGTTATGAATCCAACTGCAGTGGCAGAGGTATGGCTTCAATCCCTGGTGCAGGGGGTTAAAGGATCCAGCATTTCTTGTAGATGTGGCGTAGCTCATAGCTGTGTCTCAGACTCAATCCTTGGCCCAGGAACTTCCATATGCCTCGATTGTGACCATTAAAAAAAGTCTTAACTCTGACTTCATTTATTCACTTTAGAAAGCACAGGTTTATACTTTGGAAAGAGTGGTTAAAGGTTGTCACAATACTAGGATGACAGAGAATCAGGCACAAAGTGTGGGTGGAGTCAGAGGTAAAGAATCAACATTTGCTGAGCCCTGAATAGATGCCAGGCATTATCCTAAAGTCTTTACAGAGATTGTCATGGATGTGAAATGAGCTTTACATGGATGATAATGATCTATGTAAAATGTAGGTGAAAATGAATTTATTCACAGCCTAAACCTGCATTATGTAAATCATTTCTGGCAGTTCAATATCAAATCCACTTCAACTCCTTTTTTTCTTCTATTTAGGGATAACCATTTATTCTAGCTGTCAACTCCTGGATTCTGTCTACAATGTAGTAGATTCCAGTGGGATCAGCCTGGGTTCCCTCTGGGTCCTTTTTTCATGGACCAAACCAGTTGTCTTCTCCTTCCTTCTCCTCTCAGAAACTGTCAGCCCCTCTCCCGTCCTTCAATTACCCCAACCCCAACCCCTCCTCAACCACAAGCTTGACTATGAAATAAGATATAATCTCCCAAATTTTCTCTTCCCTTCTGGTACACAATCTATTTCCTCCTAAATTGTTTCTACTGATCACTTTGGGAAACAGGGATAATTAAAACCATAAATATGAAAGAATTTAAAAACTAATAATATCCTTGGAGCAGTGCTTTCTGGAGCACTCTTTTCTCTGCATCTGAAAGAATAACTAAGCTCAGTTGGGATTTTAGGTCCCACTATAAGTCACTGAATTTCTTTCTGGGCCCTATCCCTTGATTAGAGTACATCCTGCTGAGGTCATGAAAACATCTGGTCTACCAGCTCCAAGTACTTCATTCACAACTTGAAGAACCCTCAGGAGAGGTCTCTGCTCTGACTCTACAAGTTATTTCCCCCATAACATTGGAATCTCCAAGGAAAACTATCAGTCATCACCCAGTACCACTCATTCCCTTGCCCCCTTGGAGGAAAAAAAAAAAGAAAAAGATAAAATTTGGAAGAAAAAGACTCTCAAAATTTAAAAAAGTGACATTTTATTCTAGTCCCTTTGGGTGGGCTTATCTATCATCTATTGTAAGTAAACCTACACAACAAAATATTGCCAACTATTAAAAAATTCCTAACATTTAAGCCAAGTATGCTTATCCTCCCTCATCACTCAACTGAGTCATTATCTTTCCAAACTAAACACATAGGAGTTATCACTCCCCTTTTTAAAAAATTTTTATTGAAGTATAGTTGATTTACAGTATTGTGCCAGTTTCTGCTATATAGCATAGTGGCCCAATCGTACATATACATAAACATTTTTTTTTCATGCTATCTTCCATCATGGTCTATCCCAAGAGATTGAATATAGTTCCCTGTGCTGTATAGTAGGACCTCATTGCTTATCCATTCTAAGTATAATAGTTTGCATCTACTAACTCCAAACTCCCAGTCCATCCCACTCCTCCCCTCTCCTCCTTGACAACCACAAGTCTGCTCTCCATGTCCATGAGTCCGTGTCTGTTTTGTAGATAGATTCATTTGTGCCATGTTTTACTATAATTCAAAAAGATACTTGCATTCAACTTTTTTATTCTGTTCATTTAATCCAAAGCTATTACTTATTCCCCTTATATCCATAGAATCACCCCTTAATCAGCTCTCTTTCTTCTTTCTGCTGAATGCATTTGCTAGTTGTGTGTAGTCACTCTTGAAATAGCTTGGAAGAAACTGACTCCAGTTGGTGTTTAAAAGATTTACTTTCTATACTGCTCTCTAATTTCATTTTAATGATTGTTCAGTCTATTGTTTTAGGGGAATACTTAGCTTTTTTCTTAAATAACTTTACTTCCTATAAGATAGAGTCTTATTAGCCTTTCTCGATTAGATCTTTATAAACACATAAAAAAATGGAAAGGAAGGATTATTTTACACGTACCTTCCACTATTCTAGCTTTGATTCTTGGCATTCAGCATCAAAAGCAAGCAAACAGAGCAGTATAGCAGTTAGCTGCTTTCATCACTCCCCATCCTTTCCTCTCTACTATTGAATCCGCCTAAAAACACATCCCTCTGACTACTGGTAGATGTCAGTACTGAGAAAGGAAGTTTAAAGTTATGTAAGAAGTGACCCCAATGACCTCTATTTCCTTGCCTATTTGGTAAATAATTTGAGGTTTTCAGAAACTGGAAGCATATTTTAGAGGTCAAGCAAGCTTGGCTGTACATTGTCCCAAGGCTCATAAAAACGTGCAAGGTTTTGCAGACACCAAATCAAATAACTAAAGTAAAATAAAACTAACATAGCACTGATGCATGGATGCACATGGCATACCCCCGCCTCATAACTGCCAATACAGTGGTCTATCTTCTACGGTGTACCAAAATTTCTATAATATTAAATAGTTCATTGAAAAGGTAGGTTATTCAAATTGACTTTTTTAACTTTTAAAATATTTCTAACTTAGTTTTGACTGCTTTAATGAAAAAGACATGGGTTATGGGTTGTAACCTACAACTTGGGGCCTAGCAAGGTCATTATCCGTTACCTCTCATGTTCCAAATATGCTGAGGAAGTTCAGGAAGGGAAGTTAAGAGCTGGCAGTAAAGAAACTATGAGGATAGAGGTGGCATAGGCACACACTCTGGCATTAGAAAATGAAAAGAAAACCAAGCTTGGGGATCCTAGCAGACTACAAGTCATAGGGAGTAAGAGGAAATTGGCTCAAACAGATACTCAATATTCAGTTTTATTTCCATTGCTAGTGAAACAGTAAGTGATTGTCCCACAATCCTCCAACAGTTAGTGGAAGGAAGAGTCTCAGCTGGAATATAGAACTTGAGACTTAAATCCACTGATCATTGGACATGTGCCCAGTTTACAAAACCCTTACAGCTAGGATTCCCTGTACCCGCTCATGCCCTCCTACTGTTCTTCCTCAAGGCATCTACCAGAATGATCTTTCTTAAAATAAGCCAGGTATTAGAGTGTGTTGATTCCTCTGTTCTGATCATCCAATGGACCTCAATATCACCCAGAGAAGAGTGAAAGTCCTTACAGCCTCGAGAGCCACCATCTCCTGGGGAGCCCCCACCTTCACCCAACCCCTCCCACCTAATCCCTGACATCTCTGATCTTGCCTTCTAAAGAAACTCTTTTTCATTCTGTTCCAACCACATGCGGCTCCTTCTGCCTCAGTGCCTTTGCACAGTTCATTCCTCCTACTATTCCTCCAGACACCACTGTGACTTGTTCTCCACCTCCTTTAAACTTCTTCCCAAGTATCTCCTTCCCAGTGAGACTTCTATGATCATCTTACTTAAACTGATAAACTCTGACTACTCAAGACCCCTTATCCCCCACCCCACCCTGCTTCTTCCAACACCTGCCTTATCACTGTTTTATATTCTATGTAATGTGGTTTCTTTTTTGTCTCCCTTAGCAAAATATAAGCTCTACAAAGCCAAGAGGTTTTCTCTCTTTTGCTCACTGCTAACTTGCAACATCAAAAAGAATGCCTTGTAAACAGAAGGATTCAACAAGTATTTGTAGAACAAATAAATAAAACAGAAAGACCATTTTTATCATATTTCAATGTCATTGTTAAATAGCTTTCTAATCTTAGATAACTGATATCTGAGCTAACTAAATAGATTTATGACCTTATACAATAACTTATCTCAGACACTATTTTCTCATATGAAGATAATCATTCTTACCTGTAAGGATCATATAAAACCTGTATTACAAAAGCATAATAAAAAGTATCAAATGTTATGTAATTTTAAATCATGGCTAGGAAAGTTGTTGGTTTAATAGCAAATGCTCATAGATGAACAATACAGCTCATCCACAAGAAATAATATATATCTACATACATAGAAAGAAATAGATATATAAATACAGATAACATCTATCTATAGATACAAATATAGATCTAAAGATTAATTTATAAAAATAAAGATATAGATATAGAGAGAAAAGGAGGGGGGAGAGAAAGAAAAGGAGAAATAAAATATCCATCACCAAATCTGAGAATAGATTTGTGTAATGACCATTTTTCTCCAATAAAGATGTTAAACAGAAACTGAAGAAACAGAAACTGACAAAAACAAACACTAAGCACAGTATTATACCTGTGTTTCTCTCTTTTAATTTAATGACTAAAAATTATTATTGCATCCTCTTATGAAATAAATTATGTGGCAGAATGCAAGTTCCTCGGGGCCCAGGAATTTTAAAACATTCATCAGTGTATCCTCCGGGTCTAACAGAAAATCATTTGCCCAAATTTTGAATGAATCAGTAACCAGCAGAAGCAGTGAACAACTGTCATAGAAAAAACAGGGACAAAAAAGAAAAGAAAAGAAAAACAGGGACAATTCAGATTAAAGGTTGGCCAGAGTCACAAATTGAATTGCTTATCTAGAAGCCAATCTCTTCCTTGATGTGTGACTCCAAGGATGAGTGGACATTTTTGAAAAGGTACATGGTGGTCCCTTTTCAGTTCAGCCCAAGCCGTTGAAGACTCAGCATGTCTTAGACACAGGGAACCTTGAGTGGGTGGCAGAGGAGTTTGGAGCAGGGCAGTAATAGCCACCAGGGTGCTTCATAATTACAATTTGATCCAGCAGATACTTCTTCAGAATCATAAAAAGTTGGTATTTCATTGCTTAATTAATCATTTAAATCCTCAGGTGCATTTGACCTATTCAACCTAAACTTTCAATCACAAAAGAGAAAAAAGGAAGGGAAAGTTTAGTGAATGAGAGTCTTTTCATACAGCTGCCTTGAAAAATAAAAAAAAAAATGAAAATAAAACAAATTAAAGACTAATGAAAAGTAACCTACTAATATTGACATGTCTCCAAAAAAAGAAAATCAACTTTAAAAAGACTGAATAGGGTGTGGAGCGGAGAGGCCAAGTGTTCCTTTATTATTTTCTTTTCATCTTTCCACTGCTCCAACTTTATTTTTATAATGTGTCCAAAGACTGATTCAACCTCTCTCCCACTTTAATAAAGGTTCATTAGTGGATTAGGAGAAATTTGAAACTGAGCCCAGTGGAGTCAGCAGAGACAAATTCCAAAAGGCTACTCAGCGCATTTTTGAAAAGCACCAAGCTAGCAACCTGGAAAAGATCCACCAATAAAATCCGATTGTACTTGTGTGTGTGGAGCCCCACTGGACAGACAAACCATCTCCACTTCTAGATGGACAAGAGTGGCAACATTTCCCATTGAAATTGACAAGGCAAAATTGTTGGGTTCAATTTGAGCCCATCCCAACAAAATAAACAACAGCCCATCAGCATGGAAAATGAAAAGGGGAAAACTGACCAACCAGCATATATGATTGTGGTAAAAATAAGCAAATAAGTGCTGCCACCTGACCTGTGCTATTCTGGGGTTCTATTGTTCCCTTTGAAATCTGCAAAGTCCATCTCAATAGCAGCATGGCCCACATTCCACCTGACCAACAAAGAGATGGATCAGAGAGGGACTGGGGATGGGATTGTTGACTTTTTCCTTTTCCCGATATTTCCCCAGGCTGGGCCAAAAGTATTTTCAAAATTGATGAGATCCTATAATATATGGGTAGATAGCTATATCTCCCACAAATATTACCAAAAATGAGAATAGTAATAGCTAGTATTTAAACACATATTATATTTAAAAAAAAAAAAAAACTTATAGGAGTTGCCGCTGTGGTGCAGGGGGTTAATGATCAGGCTTGTCTCTGTGGAGGTGCCAGTTCGATTCCTCAGCCTGCCACAGTGGGTTAAGGATCCGGCATTGCTGCAGCTGTAACGTAGGTCACAGCTGCAGCTCAGATTTGATCCCTGGACAGGGAACTTCCACAAACTGAGGAGAAAAAAAAATAATTATAAATAGAGAAATATTTTGTAAAGAGATGAGGAATCTGAGAAACATAAAAGTTAAGCCATTTGTCCAGGATCAACCAGGTGGTAACTGGAGAAGTTTGGGTTTAAACTCAGGCTTGCTTTTCCCAGAGCCCACATTACTAACATCTATCACATGCTGGTGATGCTCCTGACAAAACTTAGTTGAGAAATATAGTCGTTTTGTAATCAATATAAAGCAGGGATTTCCCTGCATTTTTTTCTTAAAATATAGCCACTATCCTGATAATTTTTCTCAACCTCTGGATACAATTTTATCATCAGCTACAGATACCCAAAGGATCACTTCACCTCACCTTGCATCTCCACTGCCATTTCTCCCAGGCAAAGCACCTATCCTGGATCTAGCCAACATTTTCCTTTAATTGTTCGATCTAAAATTATTTTGGTCTATAGGGCATGCCGGTAAGCCAAAAGTTCCCAAACGGTATTCATCTCTGATGTGGGAGGAAGAACAGGAAGGAGGGAGTCAGGGAAGGGGAAAAAGAGAAGCAGAAAGAGACAGAGGCACAGAAAGAATAAAGAGGAGGGAGAGAAAAAGTGGGGGTGGGGGAGAAAGAGGAAAGAGAAGGGAAACACTATAATATTTAACTTTACTGGAATTGATATATGATGCTGTGTTTACTTTTTTAATTTTCTATTTGAAAATAATGTCACAGTTACAAAAAATTGCAAGAAATATAAATAGTACAAAAATCACTTATTTAATCTTCACAGATTCTGCAGGTGTTAAAAGTTTATCCCACTTGCTATAGATGATAATCAAAGATGATAGATAAATAGATAGAGCAATGAATGAATGCTTGTGTCTCCCCAAAATCTATATATTATTTCCAACGTGATAGTATTTGGATGTGAGATCTTTGGGAAGTAATTAGCTTATGAGGTCATGAGAGTGGAGCCTTCATGAATGGGATTAGTGCCCTAGTAAGAAAAGGCCAGGAAATTAGCTGGCTCTCTTCCTGCCATGTAAAGACACAGTAAGAAGAAAGGAGTCTGCAATCCAGGGAGAGAGATCTCACCAAGAACCCAACCATGCTGGCACCCTCATCTCAAATTCAGCTCCCAGAACTGAGAAATAAATCTTTGTTATTTAAGCTAGCTAGTCTATGGTAATTTGTTGTAGCAACCTATGGAACTAGATAGATGATGATAGATAGATAAATAGATAGATTTTTTTGTGAACATGGTTCTTTATTTCAATATACTTTCAGATCCTAAGTAAATGTATACTCCCTTACATAACCACTGTACATTTACCAATTTTATACAGTTACAATGACACAATAATCTACTAGCAGTATTCTAATTGGTCAGTTGACTCCATAATGTCCTTTACAGCATTTTCTCCCCCAGTGCAGAATTGTTGACACTCTGTTGTAAGAGCTCTTTTTTTTTTTTTTTTTAGGGCCACACCCATGGCATATGGAGGTTCCCAGGCTAGGGGAAGAATAGGACCTGCAGCTGCTGGTCTACACCATAGCCACAGCAACGCAGGATCCTACCTGCATCTGTGACCTACACTACAGCTCACAGCAACACCGGATCCTTAACCCTCTGAGTGAGGCCGATCGAACCCACGTCCTCATGGATACTAGCTGGGCTCCTTTCCTCGGAGCCACAATAGGAACTCCTGTAAGAGCTCTTTTTGTTATCATTGTTATTATTGTTTATCAATTACATTCCTTAGTGAAATACTTTTCAGTCCCTTGAATAAAAGTCAACGCATCCGGGAATACCCATCGTGGCACAGGGGAAATGAATCCAACTAGGAACCATGAGGTTTCGGGCCATCCCTGGCCTCACTCAGTGGGTTAGGGACCTGGCATTGCCATGAGCTGTGGTGTAGGTCACAGACATGGCTCACATCAGGCATTGCTGTGGCTGTGGTGTAGGCCAACAGCTGTAGCTCCAAATAGACTCCTTGCCTGGGAATCTCCATATGCCACAGGAAAGTCAACCCATCCTTTATCAGGACTCAGACTCACAAGAACGGTTCACACTTTACCTTATCGCTTCCATATCTATCCCCTTGTTTTATTCTATTCACTCCTTTTTTTTCACAGGAAGCAAACACATGGTAATACCAACTTTAGACCCAGATGAGCTGGGCTGCTGCCTGGGTGTCTCCAGGCTTCAGGGCCCCACACTCTCCTGTACCTGCCGTGAAAAGTTGTAAGACTCCCTACCCCCACCTCTCTGGTGCCAGAGCCTGGCTAGAGCTGGTAGTGTTGTCTGGGTGGGCTCCTTAAGCCTTGGCAAATTTGGCAGGTATCTAGTCCCTGTTTCTACCCTTTACGGTTCTTTTTAACTCTCCATCTTGTGCATGGGGTGGACTCAGTGCCCCCACTTGCCTCAAAACTTGTGCCTGGGAGGTCATCCTGGGGTGCTGGAGTGGGGCTGCAGTTCCAGGAAAGCAGACTGGTGAGCACTGCTCACAAAGTGCTGACAGGCACAGAATTGCATTCATGGGGTGGTGTCAGAATGATGCTGACATTCGGATTTTGAGTGATTCTCACTCATTTGAATACAGGGTGAGTTCGGGACTCTATGTTCCCAAGAGCCTACAGCCCATCCTTGAGTTTGAACTGCACATCTGTTCTCCTGCATCCTCGATCACCTGTCATGTTTCCACCCTCCATGGTTTTCAGCATCCAAAATGGCAGGCATCTTACCCTGTGCACCTCTCTGCTTATGGCACTCAGTGCGGTCACTTCAACTCTCCACAGGTTCTGCACCACATGTAATGCAATCCACAGGGGTGTCCCCACCCATCTTCCCCAAGGGCCTTTGAGACTTGTTGTACAATATCAATGGGCCCTTCTCATCCATGCCCTCTGTTGCCTCCAATCAATGTGGTGACTTTGTGCTCTCCCAGGTTTAAGCCGAGCCAGATGAGAGTCAGGGGTTACTTACATGAATTAGATGACTCTTCTTGCTCTACAGATCCCTCCCCTATCTGCCCCAATGGTAATGATGGGCACAAACCAAGGGTGCCATCAAAATGAAAAGAGATCACATTTTAGGAATGCTGTGATTATAGCCTAAAGCATTTACGAGGAGACACAGTTGGAAAGTGTATTGTTCTATAGAAAGGCCATAATATTCCAAATGATGAGTTTAAAACAACCATAAAATAAATCACTGTTCACATTTTCCTGTATACTCTGTGCATTTGTGGTCATCTTCAAAGAAGCACAGGAACAACCTTTGAAAGAGCCATCGGAAGCCAGTATTCACGGGGAGCAGGATGGATGGGGCAGCATCATAAATAATGGTGTAGCCAACATGAAACAAATGGCATCAGGGCACTTAGAGTCAAGAAGACCTATAAAGTTTTGATGCAGACAGGTTCCAAGAGCTATAAGACTTGAGTAATAACTGCATTGTTTCCTCTTTCTTATAGAGGGAGATGTGAAGTTAAATAGAAACAGCATATTTGACAATTTTAAAAAAATGAAGAAATGATTCCTGGGTCTAAACCAAGATGATATCTGGACAATATGGAGAATCAAATGCCCTGACTGAACAGTAGACAAACACCTCAATACCTGTTTTCTACACACCATCCTAATGGTATATCACTACGCATCATATGTTCACGAATTTTGCAAATTATTTTAAAATGAAGATGATTATATAAACAAGGGACCAACACACACACAAATATTCCCCAGGGATCTCACACATCCTAGGAGTGGCCTTGAAATAAGAAGTAGGGTGTGAATACCTGCCATGTCTCAGTTCTAAAAAGTGCATCACAAAGGATGAGAGCATCACAAAGTTGACTGGGTTTTTTCTGACATCTTGATTGATTCTCATTTCTTTTTAAGAATCATGGGAAGTAGAAAAATTACAATTGGAGAAATGGTCTTGGGAGTTCCCATCATGGTGCAGCTGAAATGAATCCAACTAGAAACCATGAGATTTGGGGTTCAATCCCTGGCCTTGTTCAGTGAGTTAAGGATTTGGCATTGCCATGAGCTGTGGTGGAGGTTGCAGATGCGGCTCTGATCCCACATTGCTGCAGCTGTGGTGTAGGCCAGCAGCTACAGCTCTTATTCGACCCCTAGCCTGGGAACTTCCATATGCCATGGGTGCAGCCCTAAAAATTAAAAAAAAAAAGAGAGAGAGAGAGAAATGACCTTAAGTTCTATAACAAGCACAAATGCTGGTTGAAGCCTGAGGAGAGACTATGACTTCAGCCCTAAAGGGTGGGAACTGGAGACTGGCACTTGCCATCTGCCTCTACAAGGATTGAATCATCAGCCACTGTAGCTGCTGACCCTTAACACCACATGAAGGAGCTCCAGGTGGAAATCAGGAGTAAGAGACTCCACGCTTAGGGAAAACTGGCAGAACAAGTCTTCACATAGTTAGGTATTTTTAGGAGATTTTATGAGCCCAATTCTTGCATCTCCTCATATCTAGAAAAGCACTAAAATCCTTCCTGGTGACATCTGTCCCTTTTGACTAGCAGTAGCCTTCACGTGACTAGCAGCAGCCTTCACGAGACTAGCAGCAGCTTTCTGTAAAAAAAAATGGATGCATGATTGCATGTACCTCCCCCTTCACCAAAATCACATACATACTGATCTTCCCCACTGCCTCCTTAGAGCAGTATTCTAGTATTATCTGAAATGTTGCCTCCTGGTCTATGGTCCTCATTTTGCCCCAAGTAAAACTTAACTCACAACTCTTAGGTTATGCATATTTTTAAGTTGACAAGGGTGAGGTCACCAAGGCCTCATAAACACTATTTGACCAAGGAAAGAATTAGGACAATATGACTTTGCTGCTGTACACCTTAAAGAAATGGCATATGAAACATAGGTTGCCAGTTCAACAAGAGAATAAGTTTATAGTAACATTACTGCATACTAAGGAGAGGGACAATTCATTATAACTAACAAGAAGTTTCCATGACAATGTCTAGGGAGTCATCGTGGTTTGAGTCACTATTTAAACAAAACTTGGGAGGGAAGTTGAGCTGTTTTCAAGAACAATTGAGCCCTGTCCTTTGGCAGCTGTCCCTTATATTTCCCCTCCTTTTGTTCCTCCATATATAACATATTCCTTGTCCACTGGGTCCACAGCTCTGTATTGTGAGAGCTCGGGCAAACATAGCATGTTCTCTTCCTCACTCACAGCAACACCTGTACACTTCCAAGTGCTAACATATATTCTTCTATCACAAGCTTCATTGCTTTGAAGCATAGCCATTCCCCCCTTGGCTTTGTTATGATTATCTCCATGGGTATTGTTGCCTAAACTCAGTCTCTGTCCACTGGTGCTGAATAGAAACATGGAGGCAGAGTTTTGGATGTAGGAGAAAAGACAGCTTTTTTTGCTTTGCGAGGCAAATGAGGCCACAGCAGGCTAATGCCTTAAAGACTGTGCCCCCCACTAGGAAGAATTGCTTGGAGTTTTATAGTGAAAAGGAGAAAAACAGGCTTTCATATAGGAATCAGAAGGGGAGCAAACATCTTCCCCAAATATTTATTTGGAGAAATCTTAGTCATTAAAGCCATTATCAGATCTCGGCCTGATCATGATGGCAGTCTTCTGGGTTATGGCCTAAAATTACAGCACTTGTGAAAAGGGCATATTGATCAGAGATTGCAACAAACTAGGAAAGTTCCTGAAAAACATCATGTGCTAATATTCTTTAACCCACAGGCAATCCACCCCAATTGCTCAGGGTGCCTAATCTTTAATTTACCGGAGATTGTGTTTAGGGTGCAATTAAGCCAGAGAGACAGAAAAGGAATGACCCTAAGCTGTTCAATTTTTAAAGTATTCATTTCTAAAAGAAGCATAAGAAATATAACTTTTCTCTTAGGTGTATAAGATGCCTATGTTATTATGTGTATCCTTTGATAGGGAATTAGGATCCTGACTGAAGGCTGTACTACTGTTGCTTGACTGTTCCTCCCTTGTATTTGCATCCCCTTCCTTTCCTGATCAACAACTGTCTGAGCCTACCTCTAGAAACTCAGGGAAGGCTATGGAGGCTGAATGAGGCCCATTTCCTAAAAATAAAAAGTAGAGGACACAGGAAGGCTTTTGTGACCAGGAACCCCAAAGGGCCCTGTTCAGTTTCAGTATCTCTACTCATTGTCCCACGGAGCAGTGAGAAATGTATAACTCTATAGCAACTGACATATAATCCACTCCTACTTCCTTTCTTTGGAATCCCTTGCTTAAGTTGGGGATAACATTTGCTCTATCCACATTCTATCAGGAAAAATTGCAGAACTAAATAAGTTCTATTTGCAATAGAACTCTAATATCAGCCATTACTGGAAACCACAAGTCATTCAAGCAAAAGACATGTGCAGTGGCTCTAACACTTAGAGAAGCCAAGTTATGCCTTCTTCCCTTTATTTAGTAACGGATGCTCTTCTAAGGGGTTAGTAACTAATCTTTATTTCTGCCACAACATTGGCAGTGGAAACCTGACAGGGGCTGCAGCTTCTTTTGGAAAACTTCAGACAAGACAAGGAGTAGGGAAAAAGTTAAAGAAAATAAAGAGTATGGTACAAGGAGACTCTGAGCAAGACAGTGTTGGAACTTCAAGGCCGGGTCAAGGAGACAGAACTCAAAGCCTCTGGCCAAGGTGGGGGAGGGGGCATCTGCAGCAGATGTATCTTAAGGCTTCTTCTTTCTCCCTGGATTATAAAAACAGATATGACCACGTGTTCATCGTCAGCTCTCCCTAATTAACCTCCCGCTGCACTAGCAGCATTTCCGTTCTCAATAAACTCTTCTTTCTTTTCACTCTTCTATGCAGGAGAATTCTTTTTTCCAACCCACTTGCACAGACTAGGACTGAGAGGAAAAAGGAAATAAAAGAAAGAGGTGCATCTGATAGGAGGGATTGGGTACCACTAGCAATCACCCATCAATCAAATAGAGGCCCTTGGGCCATAATTACCCACTAACACTTAGTGTATGGAACAGGAGAGCAATAGCAGAGGTTGCGTCTTGAAAATGAATTGGCTAAGGAGGATCACCTATGTTGCCTAACACGAACGTAAAATTTCAAGGCTAGCAGCTGCCAATGAGTACTTTTTCATTGTTACGTTTAATCATCCCTCTTTAAATAAAAGTGAAGGCTGTGATGCAATGAAAATAAAGCCTGGGTTCACCTAGCAAGATACCCTTTGTTCCAACCATTCTATTAACATAACAATAATTGTGCCAAATCCCACAATACAAATGCCAAACAGAAGACATTTTTTCATTCAGGCTTTACAAGGATTTCAAGGATGATTCCCTTGCTTTAATTATTTTTCTGAAGTTTATAAATAGTAACTCCCAGTTAGTGAGTGTTTATAGTACTTTAAATTATTTAAATATAATAATTGACAGAAAACTTGTAACAACCCTGCTCTCTTTGGAGATGAGGAAGTTGAGGTCAGAAAGACTAAGTGTCACAGTAAGAGAACTTGGAATTTTATGGCAGTTTATTCAGAAATGTTTTGAACTCTCAGCTGTTCCAAAGCATTAAGTAAATTAGCATCAGTTACAGAAAAAAAAAAAATCATTTGTTGATTTGATTCTACTTACTGCATCTAAAATTAATGCCATCCATCTACAAAATAAATATGCTTTTTCACTGTTCTGATTTTCAGAGTACTATATTGCCCTGGATCTGGCAAAAGCTGAATATTTGTTCAGGAAGCAAACAGCTGATGGAATCTATTGGCACAGTCTTGTGTAGTTCAGTAACTTAAGAATCCGCAAGACCCTCAAACCTGGAGAGCATATGAAAGAACATTGTTCCTGCCCTATCCTCTAAAATAAATCAGAGTATCCCAAAGCAAAATCAGCAGAACTTTCCATTGCCTTTGACATGTGGCATGTTGTATGCTGTTACGTATGTTCATCTGGACATGTGCTTCGTTTTTTATTTCATTCCCCCAAAATGAAAACCAGCAGAAAATTTCCTTAAACCAATTGCCCTACTATTTTACAACTGGGGCTGGTGAGGGGAGGCTGCTGTTCTTATTTAATTCTGAGGACTAACACACAAAATAGAAACCCAATCCTAAAAAACTGTACTTCTGGGACATCATCTTTCAGTCTCACAACTTTTAACTACCTATACAATTCACACTTTTATAGTGTAATTATGGGCTAATATCACATTTGCTCACAATCTTCATATGGGCAGTAAGATTGGCATAAATCAATTATAGCAGCCTAAACAATTACAGACACACAAGTATCTACTTATCCATATGCCTTCATAAAAAATTTTCCCTTTTTTCCATTTGTCTCCAGGGGCTAAGAGCCTGAGTCCAAAAAAATAAAGCGGGGGGGGGGGGGGAGTCTATAAATTTAACAAGATTTTCTCAAAAAAGATTCTCTTAACAGTATATTAAAAAGCAGAGAAATATTGGAGTTCCCATCATGATGCAGTGGTTAACAAATCCAACTAGGAACCACAAGGTTGCGGGTTCGCTCCCTGGCCTTGCTCAGTGGGTTAGGGATCTGGCGTTGCCATGAGCTGTGGTGTAGGTTGCAGATGCAGCTCAGATCCCATGTTGCTGTGGCTGTGACATAGGCCAGCGTCTACAGCTCCGATTAGACCCCTAGCCTGGGAACCTTCATATGCCATGGGAGCGGCCCTAGAAAAGGCAAAAAGACCAAAAAAAAAAAAAAGCAGAGAAATATTTTAATATAAATAAGTAACTTTTGGTGGGCTTTTTTAGTTTGCAAAGCAAACTCAAGTGTAATTTTTATAACACTCCAAACAATGGGCATTCCCTGGTGACCCAGTGGTTAAGGATTTAGAGTTGCCGCTGCTGTGATGCAGATTGGATCCCTGGCCCAAGAATTTCCACATAGCATAGGTACAAACAAAATGGCTATTATTGATAAGACTACAAATAAAAAGTCCTAGAGAGGGTGTGGAGAAAAGGGAACCCTCCCACACTTCTGGAGGGAATGTAAATTGGTATAACCACTGTGGAAAACAGTATGGAGGGTCCTCAGAAAACTAAATGTAGAACTACCATATGATCCAGCAATCCCATTCCTGGGCATATATCCAGACAAAACTTTCATTCTAAAAAATACATGCATACCTATATTCATTGTAGCACTAGTTATAATAGCCAAGACATGGAAATAACCTAAATGTCCATCAACAGATGAATAGATTGAGAAGATGTGGGACATATATACAATGGAGTACTGCTCAGCCATTAAAAAACAAAATAATGCCATTTGCAGCAACACGGATGGAACTAGAGACTCTCATACTAAGTGAAGTAAGTCAGAAAGAGAAAGACAAATACCATATGATATCACTTATATCTGGAATCTAATATATGGCACAAATGAACCTATCCGCAGAAAAGAAACAAACTCATGGACATGGAGAACATACTTGTGGTTGTGGAGGGAAGGGGGAGGGAGTGGGATGGACTGGGAGTTTGAAGTTAATAGATGCAAACTATTACATGTAGAATGGATAAGCAATGAGGTCCTGCTGTATAGCACAGGGAACTATATTCAAACACTTGTGATGGAACAAGATGAAAGATAATATGAGAAAAAGAGTGTGTGTATATATGTATGACTGGTCACTTTGCTGTACAGCAGAAATTGATAAAGCAATATAAATCAACTATAATTTTAAAATTTAAAATAAAATAAAATTAAAAAGACTGTAACACTCCAAAGGTATGACATGAATACTGGTCACGTGGCCAGGAAATGCAGTTAAAATTCAAACCCAGACTTTCTGAGGCTAAAATATTCAGCCAAAGTCCACTTTAATATAAATCAGTCCATATTCACACACATTTTATTCAACAGAAATCAAGAAAATATTCCAAGGATAGACTGTGTTTCCCTGAGTTATTTTCTATAAAATCAAGCCTAGTACAGCTTACTACCACATAAAAGACAAAGAAGCAAAACCAAACTCGAAATGAAAACCAACAGAGTTATTTTCATTGCCCTACTGTCTAAAAGGAAAGAGAAAGAAAAAACTCAAAGATCAAATGACAAAGAATTTTCTAAATCTGTCACTTGGTGACCTATTGCCAAATTCTTGGGTTTTTACCCCTAGGAAGTTTAAAGTCTGCATCCTACTATCAATGGGTTCATACTTCATTCATTCATTCTCTCTTTCTTCTCCTCCTCTTCATCCTCCCTCCCCTCCCCCCTCCTCCTCCTTCTCTTCCCTCTCCTCCTCCCCCTTCTCCTCCATCTTCTCCTCCACCTTCCCTCTCTAAACCACTTCTAGAGCAGGAGACAAAAGTGACAGCCTTACTGGTTAATGCATGCATAATTCAGAGAAGTAAGGAAAACTGTGTTCCAATCTCTGACATTTTCTGTTTTCCTCCCATTTTTATTAATTTTCCAGGGATGACATTGTCTAATGAAGACACGCGTACTGCAGAGCCAGACAAAGCAAAAAAGACACAATGTTTGCCTGGGGAGATTCATCCGTGCAGAAACCCACCCTTGAGCTTCTTCCTTCTCTGTATCTCCATTTCAGACCACCTATAAAACATTTGTGGGCAGGTGGATGATTCTTTTCAAATCCATATTTAACCTTCTGAAGTCACATTAGCTGACAGGACTTTGGCATTTGTTGCCTCAAAAATAGATCAATGTACCCTATATTTTGAAGGGCAGCAAATTCTCCCTGTCAGGAACAGAGAGGCTGTGGGCCAAGGAGAGCCAGCAGCAAGCATATCAGCCCTCTCTGAGCTGCTGCCCACCCCACCGGATAGAATAGAACTTTTCTGAAGCTTGTGTGGCTTTACGCTTCTAGCAGAGGCTCAGGTGGTACACTTACACTGGACACTCAGAAATACATCAACCTGGGCCAACAAATCACAGCCAAAGCCCAAACTAATCATAGCCTATGGGTGGCTGAAGAAAACAACAAAATTCCCCCCATGATGAAATCTCAGGGAGGTTCTGAAATGTTTGCAGGTAGAAACATTTCAGCCATGGCATCTTCCTTTTAGCATCTGGGGGAACTCAACACACTGTCAGGCAAGACGACAGAAAATTCTCTCTTTCCATATTTATATTTATATATTTCTGTAACAACTGAGTCTTAAAATAATAAGTCAAGGATGAGATTAAGATGGCAGAGTAGGAAGGCTAGAGCTCACCTTCTCTCATAAAAGCAACAAAATTACAACCAACTGCTGAACAACCTTCAACCAGATAGACTGCAAACTATCAAAAAAATATCCTACTCCAGAAGACAAAGAGGAGGCCATATCAAGACGGCAGAGGGACAAATTACTCAATATAAGCAAACCCATACCTGCCAGGTGGGCGGCCCACAGACCTGAAAGTAACTATATAACAAAGACTCACCTACAGGAGTGAGAGTTTTGAGCCCCGTGGCAGGATCTGGCATTGGGAGGAGGAGCCCCCGAAGCATTTGGAATAAAATAAGAAGTCGGGAGTTCCTGTCGTGGCACAGTGGAAACGAATCCGACTATGAACCATGAGGTTGCAGGTTTGATCCCTGGCCTCGCTGAGTTGGTTAAGGATCCGTCATTGGTGTGAACTGTGGTGTAGTTCAAAGAGGCAGTTCCAATCTGGCGTTGCTGTGGCTCTGGCATAGGCGGGCAGTGACAGCTCCCATTAGACCCCTAGCCTGGGAACATCCATATGCCACAGGTGTGGCCCTAAAAAGACAAAAAGACAAAAAAACTAAAATAAAATAAATAGTCAATACCCTTCTTATCAGAGAAATAAAAGTTGCTTAAAAATTACCTCTAACAGGAGTTCCCGTCGTGGCGCAGTGGTTAACGAATCCGACACGATCCGGCGTTGCCGTGAGCTGTGGTGTAGGTTGCAGACACGGCTCGGATCCCGCGTTGCTGTGGCTCTGGCATAGGCCGGTGGCTACAGGTCCGATTCGACCCCTAGCCTGGGAACCTCCATATGCCGTGGGAGCGGCCCAAGAAATAGCAAAAAGACAAAAAAAAAATTACCTCTAACAATATTCTTTCTAATAATTGTTATACTTTAAATACCCTATACAAATGAAAAGTATCTTGCCTGTGTTTAAATTGGGTCATGGCAATTCAGAGCTGAGATGCTTCCAAGAACTGCCAGAATTGACTTCCAGTTCATTTTAAACAATTATCTCCTTTTATATTTATATAAATATAAATCATATTTATAATTATCTTATATTGCAAAATAGTATGTTTTGTTAGGGTCTTTGGATCTGTTTCTAGGCTACACATCACAAAGGCCATTCACAACCATAAGTAAAATGATAACCTTTTATCATTGTGAGTGAGTAAAATGCACAAACGCACATTGTTATCAGCTGAACTGTTTCCTAAAACACAGTTGTAACCCCTGGCATCTCAGAATGTGACTGTTCAAGGAGAGACAGCATTTAAAGAAGTGATTAAGGTAAAAGGAGGACATGTGAGTGGGCCTTAATGCAATCTGATCAGTGTCCTCTTTCAAGAAGGCAATTAAGACACAGACACACACATGGAGGATTGACCCTGCAAAAACAGAGAGAAAAATGACCAACCACAAGCCAAGGAAAGAGGCCTCAGAAAAAACAACCCTGCCAACACCTCCATCTGGGGCTTCCAGCCTCTGGAACTGTGAGAAAATCCATTTCTGTTGTTTAAACAACTCAGTTTATGATATTTGTTATGGCAGCCCTAGCAAACTGACAGATACACACTGCATCTTTGCCCCAATCCGTTAGAAAAGATGAAAATTCTGAGTATATTCTGAAAATTTCTGCAACAGAGTGAGGTGGAAAATTCCACCAAATTAACATTATAAGTAAAAACTGGCCAAATTTCATCTGTCAGAAATGCTCTTGGGTCTTTGGACCATCCAGCTGTCCTCCAAGACAGGGCTGACCCCTGATGCCCTTGTTGCTAGTGAAACCTATCTCTCTCTCTAATTTTGCAGATAAAGTGTCTAAAGAACTTTCAAAGACTCATATATTCCTCTTTACATCCCCCCTACCAGCTCCAGGTCATATATTCAAATAAGATCCTTGGAACAAACCGATTGGGGTAACCCAGCATCCCCCAAGATAAATATGCAAATCAAATTCTAATAATTTCCAGAGTAGATGTTAATTAAAATGGTCAAAAGAGTGAAAAAAAATGCTCCTGGGTCTAACTTAGGACTTTACTGCTCACCACTTCCATTTCTATCACACTAGCCAAAGCCATTCTCCCTCACCTGGATTATAGACACTTTATGGATCCGATATTGCTCCCTAAAGTCTATTCAAAACACATGACCCTCTGAAAACATGTAAGATCATGTTATTCCTCTGTCCAATGGCTTACAATGGCTCCCCAGTTCCCTCAAAGTAAAAGCTCAAGCCCCTGTAAATGGCTACTATGCCCTACCTGAGTTGATTCCAATTAGAGCCCCCCTCCCCCCGTTGTGAATGGTGGAGGGCCTCAATCACACCTTTGCTCTAGCTCCTCCCCTTTTCTGCAAGCCTGTCCTCCACATATCTGCGTAGCTAAATCCCTCACTTACAACTCTTTGCTCAAATGACCCAGATTTAGTAACACTTTCTGAGACCACCCTATTTAAAATTGTAACTACTCCCCTCTTCCCTCCCTCGTTATCTTACTCTACAGTTTCTTTTTTCTACACATTTAGTCTTTTCTGGGATAGCATATAAATTACTAATATATTATTTACAGTTTATCCTATGTTTTTATTTGCTTCACCCCTATGTCTCAAATCACCTAGAAACATGCCTGACCCAGAGTAGGGCATCAAATAATTGCTAAATAAATGTTGAATGAAAGATTAGTTGGCTATGGAAGCTAGAACTTTCTCTTGAAGCGCTATGACTTTTCAAGCATTCCCCAATTTAGAAATGATTACCAATACAATCTTTTGCAAATGTTAGGAATTTCCTTTTTTTTTTACTTGCAGTTCTTAATATTGATTCACTTCTCCAAGAAAATCCCCAAAGGAAGGAAAGAAATGTCCGTCCTTCTCCTTCTACTCCAACCAAAAGTCATACTTTTGAGGAAGATAAAATGAAAACTAGCCCCTACCTATATCCAGAGAAAACTCTAATTCAAAAAGATGTGTGTACCCCAAGTTTCATAGCAGCACGTTTACAATAGCCAAGACATGGAAGCCACCTAAATGACCATGGATGATGAATGGAAATGTGGTATATATAGACAAATATATATATATAAAACTGAATCACTTTGTTATACACTTGAAATTAACACAATATTATAAATTATACTTCAATAGAAAATTATTTTAAAAATTAGACAGAATGTGTGGGGGGGGAAGTAAGCCCTAAAGCATTTGAACCTGAGTTTCTTTTTTTTTTTTTGGCCTTCCCGAGGCATGTAGAAGTTCCTGGGCCAGGGACCAAACTCAAGCCACAGCAGTGACAAAGCCAAATGTTTAACTGCTAGGCCACCAGGGAACTCCAGCATGAAAACTTGAAAATTTCCAATTGTGCATGAATGCTATCGTATGTGCATGTGTTGTTGGAATGGTCTCATAAATTGTGACAAGTCAGAGGAAGTAAGTGAAATATCCAAAATTCAGCTGGTTATCATTTAAATATTAATCCAAGTCATAAGGTTTTAATACTATGAAAGGATGCAGAATTGATTCAAGATTTTTTAAAAAGTATCACTTAATGGAAAATATGTTTTTAGATATCCTGAGATTCTATCAAATACGGTGGTGTAAAGAAACCTAGGGAATGTGTATTAACAGATCTTATGGCCCAAAGAAATGTAAACATCCATCCATTGATCAACCTGGATGGAATCTAAAGATTTCTGTGAATAAGGGAACATGTATATAACTTGGAGCCAGAGATATGGGCTCCAGGACTGAAGGGACCTACTGTTTGAAGTTTATTTTTTTTCCAAGTTATTTTTTTGTAGTTGATTTACAATGTTGTGTTCCTTTTTGTTATGCAGCCAAGTGATTGAGTTATGCACATATACACTCTTTGTCATATTTTTTCCATTATGGTTTATCACAGGATATTGACTATAGCGCCCTGTGCTATACAGTAGGATCTTGTCATTTATCCATCTTATATATACTAGTTGCCTCTGCTAATCCCAAATTCCTAAATCATCCTTCCCCCACCTCTTCTTATCTCTCCCCCACTCCCTCTCTCTTGGCAACCACAAGTCTGTTGTCTTTGTCTGTGAATTTGGTTGGGTTTTTGGGGGGTTTTGTTGTTGTTGTTGTTGTTGTTGTTGTTGTTGTTTTGGCCACACCTATGGCATGTGAAAGTTCCTGGGCCAAAGATCGAACCCGAGCCACAGCAGTGACAACACTAAATCACTAACCTCTAACCCACCGGGGAACTCCCATGAATCTGTTTTTGTCTGTTTGAAGTTTTAAAGTCCGTGACATAACAAATATAAGATAGGGTTCCTCTGAGCCACTTGTAAGATGGGACATATTGCAGATATGAAATTGAAAAGATGAATTTTGGTAATATGGATTTGAACATATCAATATTATTATAGAAATATGAACAAAAGGAATAAAATAGTCATCTTCAGATTGACCGTGCATCAGAATCACCTGCAGGGCTTGCTAAAATACCAGTTTCTGCCGTCCCCACCCCATCCAACCCCTAGCCTCCCATTCAGTGGGTCCTGGGTGCAACCAGAGAATCTGCATTTCTAACAAGCACCTGAATAATGATGATGCCACTGGTCCACAGGCCACACTTCCAGAACTATAGCAATAAGCAGTTCTGCATTCAATCAATTTGTAAAACAGAAATAATACATTGTTTCAAAGTATGAAGGAAAAGGTACCTTGTTGTTGGTACCTATTTCTAAGGGCAGGTATCTTCATTTACTGAAGATATCCTTCCAGAGAGGATGTTAATACTTTATGATTTTTTTTATTATTATTTTTTAGAGTGGCACCTGCGGCATATGAAAGTTCCCAGGCTAGGGGTTGAATCAGAGCTGAAGCTGTCCATCTATGCCACAGCCACAAGGCAGCACCCTCCCCCTCGCCTGTTGCTGAGGTGGCCTCAGCCTGGAGCGGCCACTGAACAGAGCACACGTTAGAAGGGAACAATGGTAAAAAGGTTCTTAGCCAACAGCAGACAATCAGCTTCTATTAACATTCCCGTTTTGAGACCAACCATTCAGGTCCTCGCTGGTGGGTGTGCATGATGCAGGCCCAGGCAGAGCCACGCTGGGGGTGATCAGAGGCAGAAGAAGCTGGCTTAGAGTGTCAGCATCCCCAGCTGCTTTGTGTGCGGTCCCTCGGGCCCTCAGTCCTATGTGGCTGCAGCTGGCCTTCCATCTGTTTGATCGCAGAGCAATTTGCAGACAAGGTAATAGGGTAACATGAAGGCCAAATCTAAATTGTTGTTTGGCTTTTTTCTTTCTTCCTTTTTTTTTTTTCACCTGCTACTTGGCCAAGAGATTAAAAGTGGAAAATATTAGACCTCCCTTTTCAATCCCCAAAGCAATGAATATACTGAAAGGGTGTTTTATGGGAACTACAAATGCTATCAGATAATTACACACATTTAACTTGAACAGTGAGAATCCTGCATTTACTACACACCCCAAGTATTTTTTCTTCCTATGCTTGTCCTTCAGGTGTCCTGAGTTTCTTTTAATAAAGTTTAATGTTCGGAATTCAAGAAGGAAGTAAAGATGAGATATTTCGGATTTGTATTATTTTTCTCTAAATAACTTTTTAATTAAAAAAGTTAATATTCTGTTTGGTAGCTAATGTTTTGAGGAAGTTAAAGAAAAGAATATGTTAAGAACCTCCTGTATAGCACAGGGTAATCTACTGATACCGTGTACTAACCTATATTGGAGAAGAATCTGAAAAGGAATGTGTGTATGTATAACTGATTTGCTGTACACCTGAAACAAACACAGCTTTCTGAGTCAACCATGCTCCAACACAATTTATTTTTTATTATTTTATTTATTTATTTATTTACTTACTTACTTATTTATTTTTGCTTTTTAGGGCCGCACCCAGGGCATATAGAAGTTCCCAGGCTAGGGGTCAAATCAGAGCTCCAGCTGCCAACCTACACCACAGCTCACGGCAATGTCGAATCCTTAACCCACTGAGTGAGGCCTGGGTCCTCATGGTTACCAGTCAGATTCGTTTCTGCTGAGCCACGACAGGAACTCCCAATTTATTTAATTTTTTTTAGAAAAGAGTATGTTTACCATAATCCTAGAAAAATTAGGAAGCACATTATAGTTTCTCTTACATGTGGTCTATCTTCTTGGTAAAGTTCAAGTAACATATTTCTTAGATGAACTTGCCTGGTAACCAAACTTCAAATTAAGCAGAGAATAATGTACTTCCATGTCTATAAAAGATGCTGTATTAAGTCTTCAAGATAAGCAAGGATTTCCAAAGGAAATATTTTTGAGAATAATTTTCCTTTGAAAGAACCAGTAAGAACAACTAACCAGACTGAGAGAAGCTGCGATTTCAATTATGCTGTCTTCTCATCACATTTTGTGTGTCTGTTTTTTCTTTGGACAATAAAGCCTTCTGGCAACCGCAGAGTACAACACACTGCAGCAGAGAGCCATCTATCCGACGGCACAGGACACTGAGGGCGAGACAGGGTTCAGAGCCACACAGTGGGTCTGTGTCATAACCAGAGCTTCTAAATCCTAACTAGGTGTGCCTCCCTAAATTTGAAAGTACATACCCATTTCCAAAGAAAGGTAACTCATAAATATAGGCATCTGTGGAACCTATGTATCACCTACCTGTCAGCTCTTTTCTCAGTGACAGAAAAGAGGACTGACCTGGGGATAAGGTAAGACTTCCACTGGAGTCTGTCCATGGTCGCTCAGGCAGAAAGGCCAGTATTTTCTGAGTTCCAGCTGACAGGTTAGTAAGCCTGCTAATGTTGCTGTGTCTTCATTGACTTGCATTGGGGTCATGACCATGATCTCTCTGCCTCTGCCACCTCTGCTCTTCAAACTGAGACTCTTCCAGCTACAAACCCAAGGAGATGTCTGAAGTTCTGATGTTCCCATGTGAGCGGTGGGACACCGGCACATCTCCTAGCATTTCCACCTGGGGGATGCTGCCCCAGTGAGCCCTCAGAGCAGCCTTGAGGGAAAGAAGAGGTCCCAGAAATCCACCTGGAATCCCAAGTGGGAAGTGGGAAGGAAACTCTGCATGGAACTGGGCAGAGAACCTCTGTCCTGCTCCACTACACTGGCGTCTCACACTGCTCTCAGGTGAGAAACTTGGGGCTGGCTAGAGATTTTGTGAATCTCAACTGATTCCTTCTCACCCATATTAGCTAATATTCTTTTTTTTTTTTTTTGTCTTTTTAGGGCTGCACCTACAGCACATGGAGGTTCCCAGGCTAAGGGTTGAATTGGAGCTGTGGCCACAGCCACAGCAACACCAGATCCAAGCCACCTCTGCGACCTACACCACAGCTCACTGGTAATGCCAGATGCTTTAACCTACTGAGTGAGGCTGGGGATCGAACTTGGGTCCTCACGGATACAAGTCAGAAAGATCTCTGCTGAGCCACAACAGGAACTCCTAGCTGATATTCTAACATGGAGCCATGATCCTTGGCTTGATCACATCAAGGGGGATCCAACTGTCCTTCCTGGCACTGCCCAAGAAGGAAGGCCAGTCTCTGTCACCTCTTATTTGACAGACCCAACAGTGTCATCAGGTCCTCAGTCAAAGACAGCACCTGGAGATGAGAGTCAGAAACAGATAGGCCATCCTCTTCTTCCCTCCTTGGGTCTTTTTACTTAGAAAATTCTTTTTTATTTTATTTTTTTTTAAGTGGGTAAGTCCATTATCTCCAAGAAGCAGACATGAAGATGAAGTTCAATGTTGGAGATATTTTGGTGAGGATGGAGGGAAAATCTCAGTGAAGGACAGAGGGGAGGAGAGGGAGCAGGGATATTTTGGAGACAGTCTTCAGCCTGAGCTGCAGTTCTGAGAGCTGAGAAGGCAGAAAAGAAGCCTCAGCCTGCAGCAGACTCAGAAATCTCTGGTCCAGGCTGACAGTGAGCCTGGATCAGAGCTTATCCGTCAAAGGACCCCTGCCTTCTGCAGCAAAAACTTGGTGTTGGTACTGCTCACCAGCTTCCCACCTCACAGCAGATTTTCTTGAAGGGATTGCTGGACACTGTACCTCATGACATCACTTCACATGTGCATCTGTTACCTTGCTGTTTGGGTAGCTCTGGAATAAAGCTTTCCCACATGACAGCTTTATGCTTTTTTAAGCTTTTTTTTTTTTTTTTTTCCTCCTGCCTCTCAAGAGGAAATAGCATGAACAGTGTATGGTATAGCCATACTGGTAATACTTTCTAAATTTTTGGCTGAGAAAATGATTCTTGTTATGAAATGAGATCACATTTCATCCACACAATGATTGTATTTTAGGGATAAGAAGGGGCTTTAGAAACAGTTGAGTCAGTTTATACATGAGATCCAATTTAATTTAAACTGACTTTCTCCCTTACCTCTCAGCCCTCATGTATTCTAAGGCAGGATTCCTGATTCTTTTTTTCCAGAACTTTCGCCCAGAAACTAGGCATCCAGGTGAAATGGTTTGACCGTCCAAACAGATTGCCCAGAGGAATTCCAGGACTACGCTTATTTTGGCACAATTCTAGCAGAGACTCATGTATGGTTTTGACATCCCGTGAATTATTCTGGGCCTCACCTAAATTCCAAGAAGTGATCCTATTGCATAGAACTTCCCCAAATCATGCATTTTTATTGAAGTAAACTGAACTTACCCTTGTCCCATGTTACAAACCTTCATGACACTGTCCCTTCTCAGCCCCTTCTTTCCATTAAAATCCACCCTCATACTATTCACTCTCTATTGCTCTGAGTACAGCTCATTTTAGCTTCAGTGCCACATTTTGCAATAGACTAGATTGTGTACATGTTGAGTTCTTTGGCCTTCTAAACTCAGCTGTAGAATTTTTTTCAAAGCTCAGCAACCTGATTCAAAGCCTAGAAAGCTTTGAATAGAGGCTCGTTTCCAAGCCACACTAACACCAGATAGGTTCAATATTCTGTAATGAACCCTGGAGAGCCCATTTTTTTTCTGTTTTTGGCACAGGATAACTGGAACAATCAGATCGTGTATTTAGTTGGCATTGCATTCGAACAGATTTGCTTTCTTAACCTAGAAAAGAAATAGGAATATCACACTGTCTTGAAAGCTAGAGTATGTGTTCATTTCCTATACTAGATAAGTTTCTTGATGTTTATGTAGAGACTTGGACATCTATCCACAGGATGTTAAGTTTCAGGACAAGGACAAGTCATCATAAAAATCTCTTACCCAGACTCATTTGTTTACTCATCTGTTTTCATCTAATATATTGGCTTCAGTTTGAACTTGGCTCTTCTTTCATCTTATTCTCACTTTTTCCTTACGATGTTTAGGTAGTTTACAAAACACTGAGTACTTTCTAGATATGAGGTGCTGTATTCGAGATGTGTAGACAGTGGTAAACTGAGATACTTTGATTTAGAAACAGCAAAATTTCATGAAAAGAAGAGCTTGCTTTGTTTATTACTGTGCTCTCTGCACCAACGAGAAGAACTACATAGTCAAAGGCTCATTGTAACTTTGCCCTGGGAGTTCCCGTTGCGGCTCAGTGGTTAACGAATCCGACCAGGAACCATGAGGTTGCAGGTTCGATCCCTGGCCTTGCTCAGTGGGTTAAGGATCCGGCATTGCCATGAGCTGTGGTGTAGGTCGCAGACGCGGCTCGGATCCCACATTGCTGTGGCTCTGGTGTAAGCCGGCAGCTACGGCTCTGATTCGACCCCTAGCCTGGGAACCTCCATATGCCACGGGAACGGCCCTAGAAATGGCAAAAAGACAAAAAAAAAAAAAGAAAAAACTTTGCCCTGGAGTGATTGTGAGTTGGGGGCAGTCTAGTCAGATTCCTAGATTATGATCGATAACACACTTATTGAGAGATTTTATATATATTTATATATATTACATATATTTTTTTTTCTTATTTGGCCACCCCAGGGCATATAGAGTTCCTGGCCCAGGGATTGGATCCCACCCACAGTTGCCACCTATGCAGCAGCCACAGCAATCCAGATCCTCAACTCGATGTGCCAGGCAGGAGATCAAACCTGCATTCTCAAGCTCCAGAGGCACCCTCCAGATTGAAATGCTGGATCCACCATTGTGCTACAGTGGGAAATCTGAGGGATTATATATTGATAGATGCTGTTCTCATGTCTTTATATATTTATATGTATAGACAGATGGACAATACATCGAGAGCTAAGTGTATCTATATAGATATATGCATAATCTATGTAGATCTGTAGATATCTATCTATATATATATATATATATATATACACATCTATATAGTTGCTTCTCATTATTTGTAGTCCTTATATTTTATAAAGTCACCACAAACACTAAATTAGCAAATAATGAACCATTGCTTTTAGGAAAAATACAGACTAAGGTGCCTGCAAGCCTCTATTTTCATTATCTGATCAATATATAAAGTTTTTTCTATTTAAAGACACCTTAGGAAATATATGTTGGTGATTCATTAATATTAACCTCACAGCCTATAACACTCTAACTCACAGCTAAAGGAAGCTTATCTACACACCCATTTTCTCCCTAAGGCACACTGCCACCTCCTCGCACTTGGGAACACCAGACTGGAAGGACTTCAGCACTGTGCTCTGGGCCATTTTAAAAAGTGAAATCACCAACAAGCACACAAATGTGAACAACGTGGCATTAAGTATATTGAAAAAGGCCACTTCTTTACATTATGAAAGCTGAAACAAGAAGACGAGCATAGTCTCATTCAAGTTCACTGGGAACAGGTCATCAGGGGATGCAAGCATGTCACCACCTTGTGTGTCTGCTAATGACCCCAGAGTGCCCCAAGTGTTGGTTTGGGCCTTGCAAGTAAAGCTTAACAAGTAGGAAAAATCGCAAACAAAGAAGCCACAAACAAAGAAGCCACAAATAATGTATACACATACACACACATATTTATAGATAGTACATATGTGTGTGTGTGTGTGTATGTATATATATGCAGACAGATTGCCGTTGTGAGCACATCAATCTGTAGCAGATGACAATCCTGTCCTTATTTTTAAAATGAAGAAAACTGAGAGAAAACTTAAGTTGCTAGCTGAAGATTAAAACACTGATAAATTATTATAGCTTCACTTATGGCATATGGAAGTCCCCAGGCCAGGGACTGAATCCCAGCCGTAACAGCACACAATGCTGGATCCTTTAACCCAATGCCCCAGGCTGGGGATCGAACCTCTACCTCTGCAGAGACACGAGCAGCTAGAGTCGGATTCTTAACCCACTGTGTCATGGCAGGAACTCCCAGAGCCTGTCTTCTTGAAACTCGGTAGGTATTAGTTATTAGCTTTTGCTTTGCTTTTCCTCTACTTTTAATACATTTTATTGAGATGTAGCATAAAGCAGAAAAATGCGCATATCATAAGCATACAGCTTGATGAGTTTTTTAAAATAAGGAAACCCATGCAACCAGCACAGTGTTCCAGAAACAGATCAGATACCCTTGAAGCACCTTAGGATCTCTTCCACTCACCAACCCTCCACCCCACCCCAAGAGCAACCACTGTTATAATTTCTTGGTATTAGCTACTTTTTAAAATGTGTTAAACATGATTCACACCATCTACAACTTGGTTTTCCATACCGCTTTCCAATAAAAAGAACCAGACCTCCTTGGAAAAGTGTCCAATTCTAGGACTAACACAAGAAACATCCAAGATGAGCCTGCAGCATCTTGTAGTGCTCAAAAGTAAAAAAAAAAAAAGGGGAATTCCCTTCATGTCTCAGTGGTTAGCGAACCTAACTAGGATCCATGAGAATGCAGGTTCAATCCCTGGCCTCGATCAGTGGGTTGAGGATCTGGCCTTGCCCTGAGCTGTGGTACAAGCTGGCGACAAGGCTGGGATCCCATGTTGCTGTGGCTACGGCATAGGCCGGCAGCTGCTGCTCTGATTCGGACCCCTAGCCTGGGAACTTCCAGGTGTCATGGGTGTGGCCCTAAAATCAGAAAAGAAGAGGAAAATAGTAAAAAAGATTAAAAAAAAAAGTTCGCAATGATGGAGCATATCAAAAGGACACAGGGCCAACTGAGCAAGGTCCCAGTGGCCAAAGCTTGAACTATTTGAATAAGAAAATAAATAAAATCTATTGGGTTATAAGCCAAAGTACAAAATAAATACCCATGAAATCCTACAGATATAAATAAATGATAGAATAAATAAACCAATGAAGGAGAATGGACAAATCTCTCTGATGGAAGAATTCCAAACAGTATATATAGATCATCAGCCCTCAAGAAGGTGGAAAATTGCTCTCCACTCCTTAAGTGTGAGCTCTGCGTAGTTACTTCCTTCCAAAGAGTACAGTTCTCTGAGGTTGCCCCAGCCCCAAAGGCAAGCTGATCTTTAATGGTCTGCTCTTTAATGACTTCGCCAAGTAACCGGTACACTGGAAGTACATCACTCTAAGATCAAAGACACGTTGAATAATTGTCTTAATTCCAGCACATACTGTTGGGCAAATCATAAACTTTGAATCCTCAGATTCTTCTTTGCAAAAGAGAGAAGAAAATTTCCATTTGTCCTCATTAATTTGCCAAATTATGGTTACATGTAGAGGTTCCCTACATGTTCAGTCACGGGTGTTCAAATCCCAAAACCACACTTACGAGCTGTAGGAAACTAAGCCAGCAACTTGACCTCCTTTCAGCCTTAGTATTCTCATCTCCAAAATAGGGATAATAGGAGTTCCCATCATGGCTTAGTGGAAAGAAATCTGACTAGCATCCATGAGGACACAGTTCAATCCCTGGCCTCGCTCAGTGGATTGAGGCTCTGGTGTTGCTATGAGCTGTGGTGTAGGTTGCAGGCATGGCTCTGATCCTGAGTTGCTGTGGCTGTGGTGTGGGCCAGCGGCTACAGCTCTGATTTGATCCCTAGCCTGGGCACCTCTACATGCTGTGGGTGAGGCCCTGGAAAAAAAAAAAGGCAAAATAGGGATAATAACAATGTCTACATCTTGAGTTTTTATGAGGACTAAATGACAAAATATATAAAAATTGTGTTGCACTTGGAGTTCCCGTCATGGCTCAGTGGTTAACAAACCCGACTAGTATCCATGAGGATGCGGGTTTGACCCCTGGCCTCGCTCAGTGGGTTAAGGATCTGGCATTGCCATGAGCTGTGGTGTAGGCTGAAGATGTGGCTCGGATCCTGCATTGCTGTGGCTGTGGTATAGGCTGGCAGCTGTAGCTGTGATTCAGCTCCTAGCTTGGGAACCTCCATAGGCTTCAGGTCCTGCCCTATAAAGCAAAAAAAAAAAAAAAAAAGAGTAGGGAAAGTCTGCAGAATGAATAACATGCTATTACAATTCATATATTTATATCCCAAATTATAACTAGGTAGAAAGCGAGGCAAAAAAAAACACTGGGCTTCCAATCCCAACACTTGGGTTTAAATATCCGCTGTTACTTCCTAATCAAACATGAGATTGGGAACAAATCAGGAAAATGACAATGAATCAATTAGTATTAGCTGCCAACAGGAGCTGCCAACAAGTAATTATTAGCTGCCAACAATTAATTATCTCACCTATGATGAAACCTGAAGTATGTTGGTCCAAATTTGACAAGATAACATCAGAGAAGTAAGGTTTTTCCCCTATCCTTTTTATCTTTTTTCTGTCTTCTATCATCTCAGATGTGATGTATTTTTAGGCGTTTTGTCTCATGGTCTCAATCAAGATGGTGGCCATTGGTCCGAACACCACTTTCTTGCACAACCACTTTTGGAGGAGGAAGATAGAGTAGGAGAAGAACCAGAGTCTCCTTTTATGCTTGACCCTTTCATAGAAGAGGAAAATCTTTCCCAGAAGGCCCAAAGTGGGATTCTATTTATATCTCATTGACCAGAACTCACAGTACTGTCACATGGGTCCCTTAAAAGCTAGGGTGATCATTTTTCAATCCTTGATAATTCTCAAAGAATAAATGATTCAATTGCTTGATATTCAAGTAACAGTGCCCACCAAGGATATATCTTGTCATTAATGTAGCCTCGTGTTAATTTATGTTTATACATGTACACATAGTCACATATGTCTTGATAATAAAATGAGATCCAGAGTTCCCATTACAGCACAGCAGGTTAAGAACACATCACTGTCTCTCTGAGGATGTGAGTTTAATCCCTGGCCTTGATCAGTGGGTTAAGGATCTGGCATTGCTTCAACTCTGGCGTAGGTTGCAGATGAGGCTAGGATCTGGCCTTTCTGTGGCTGTGGCATAGGAATTTGACCCCTAGGCCACAGGTGGGGCCTTAAAAAGCAAAAAAAAAAAAAAAAATCTTACCAACACTCCACATTTACTGGAACATGAGCACATGAGTTCCATGGATCTTTCCATGGGACAGTTTCCAAATTGTTCCCTTTTTACCTCCAATATGTAACAACACAATAGCACTCAGTAAATACTGGTAAAATGAGCAAATGTCTGTGAAATCATGAATACAAAAAAGGCAGGTCCCTTGAAAGCAAATTGATGTAAATCAACTTTAAGTGCTAAGATTCAAGATACATTAACATGTAAAGGAACCCTGCAAATGTCTCAGGAGTGCAGGAAAAGTACAAAAAATGTGTAGTAATAAGGATCTGTTCCTCCAGGGAACAGAGACAGCTCATTATGTGACATTAACCAACCATTTACAGAGCAAGGACTAACCTGAGACTTAGAATCATTTAGGTGAAAAACTGATAGACTCTCTTCCCTTAAACTTGGCCAAACCTCGACCCTCTCAAGAGAAGACAACTTGGCCTCCCACCCACTTCCATGTAAACAGAACCTCAGGGCAAAAGACTTCCTGCCACTTTCTCACTCTTCCTACAAAAAAGAGCTCCCTGACCTGCAAGTAAAAACAGCGGTGTTGAAGCTTCCATTATCTAGAGTTGGCAGTCTCTTCTGTTCAACTCCCTAAATTTTGTTGAGAATTTGGATATCTACCCACCAGTTAATTCTTCTCTACCTCTCTCCCTAAAAACCCTGCCTATGCCAACCGTGTCTCAAGACAGATGATTGATCTTACACTCTGGTGCTTAATATCCTTGACCTCCTCAATTGTAAAGACTTTTCCAACTCTAAGCCCAACTTAGCCACCCCATTTCACAGCAACTGTAGGGCTTTACATTTTCTCTGAAATCTTTACTTGAACTTTTTCTTCTATTACCACAGACTCCTATTCTTCATGTCACCCCATGCTTAAACTTCTTCACTATTCACCCTAGATTTTAAAATTTAGTTTAGGAATTCCTGTCATGGCTCAGCAGTAGCAAACACAACTAGTATCCATGAGGATGCAGGGTTTGATCCCTGGCCTCATTCAGTGGGTAAGGATCAAGCATTGCCATGAGCTGTGGTGTAGGTCACAAATGTGGCTTGGATCCCAGGTTGTTGTGGCGTAGACTGGCAGCTGCAGCTCTGATTCAACCCCTAGCCTGGGAACATCCATCTGCTGCAGGTGGGGCCCTGAAAAGACCCCCCAAAAAAAATCTAATTTAAACACTCATCTTGGTTCATAGAGCCCTCTGCAATCCATTCACTGCCCACTTATCTCACCTCCTTTCTTACCACGCCCAACTAGGATTTCTCTACAGATATCCTGAAAGACAGGTTTTTCCAATGTGGCTTCAGGCTTCTTCTTTGCTTTGCTTTTTTTTTTTTTTTTTTTTTTAAGGCCACTTGTGTGAACTACACCACAGTTTCTGGCAATGCTGGATCCTTAACCCACTGAGTGAGGCCAAGGATCAAACCCGCATCCTCACAGACAGTATGTCTGGTTCTTAACCCACTGAGTCACAACAGGAACTCCGCTTCAGGCTTCTTAAGTGGTGTGTCTTTTGCTCTGCTTTCCCTCCTTTAGTTGACTCCTGCTCAGTTCCTCAAAACTGGTCTTAGGGTATCCATTCCTGTTGAAATTCTTTCCATGCCCAACCTGTCCAGTCTAGTCTATTTGCTCTTCTCCTGGTTCCTGGAACATTCTTTGTATAAGTCCAGTATCCACTGCCTAAGGCAGGGAGATCACATTTGTAACTGTGACACCTAAGACAATGTTAGGAAGATGGTAACTAGTTCAAGCCTTGAGGGTGCTTTCCATAACATAGTAACTGACACTGAGGAAACTGGAAATTATCAGTAGTTCCAAGTTAAAATTTCTCCTGTTATAGTTTCATATTGGTCTGCTAATACTTTCAGGTATTATCATTCACCCCTAGATAATGACTGCATTTTATTCTTTTATCAAAGATAAACACTGTGTTGTTGGCACGCAAGGGTGACAATGATATTTAAGAGTTGAATGGAGGATGATCAAATGAGGCTAGGCTTTCAAACTGAAAGAAAGAAGGGAAAAATAGAAAAAATGTATTTCCATGGAATTTAAAAAAATCAGTGAAGAAAATCATTTGTTTCTGAAGGGGTGTTCTATAAATGTGAAGAGGTTCACTGTTTGGTTAAAATTTCAGTTGTCAGAGTTCCCCTTGTGGTATAGCGCAAAAGAATCGGACTAGGAACCATGAGGTTGCAGGATCAATCCCTGGCCTCTCTCAGTGGGTCTGGCATTGCCATGAGCTGCTGTGTAGGCTGCAGACTAGGCTCAGATCCTGGCATTGCTGTGGCTGTGGTATAGGCCTGCAGCTGTAGCTCTGATTCGACCCCTAGCCTGGGAACCTCCATATGCCTCAGTTGCGGCCCAAAAAAGCAAAAATAAATAAATAAAAAATTTTAGTTGTCAATTGAATTATTTGAGCTTTGAGCCTGGTTCCTTTTTTTTTTTTTTTTGTCTTTTTGTCTTTTGTCTTTTTAGGTCTACACGCATGCCATATGGAGGTTCCCAGGCTAGAGGTCAAGTCGGAGCCACAGCTGCCAGCCTACACCACAGCCACAGCAATGTGGAATCCAAGCCTCAACTGCAACCTACACCACAGCCCATGGCAAGGCTGGATTCTTAACCCACTGAGCAAGGCCAGGGATCAAACCCATCTCCTCACGGATACTATTCAGGTTCGTTAACCACAGAGCCACAACAGGAACTTCCGAGCTTAGTTCCATTTTCATACAGGAAGCAAACCAGCAAAGTAGACCTTTAGAATTACAATAATAACAATAACAGAATTTATTTTGATCTCATGCAATCCACTGATTCCTATATTGTTATAAAAGAGATATACACGAATATGGATAATTTCTATCATGTAAGCGTTTATATTTTAAAATAAATTAGAACTAGTGCATACAACACTTAGAGTCTCCTCTGTATACCACATCTTTAAAATCATCACCAGAGGCCCCGGATTGGTTAAAAGATTAGAGTTGAAACTCAATCTGTGCCACTAATCGTGGCATCGTAGGCCAGTCAATTAACCTCTCTGGGTCTCAGTTTTCTCAATGGCAAAATGAGAAGAGATTAGGTGAGTGATTTTTCAAACATTTTATTAATGGACAGAACTCCCTTCTTTTTCCCACAGGAAATCTTACTGAAAATCCTCCTATAGAAAATCTAAAACCTAACAGCTCTGGTAAAGGCAACATGAAGATCTGGTCTTTTCCTCCTGCCTCCAAGCACACCCCAGAGCTCTGGGACAGAGTGTTGGGAAGCTAGGAGCATAAGTGACTTTTTGGGTCTTTTGCAACAATTCCATCAGGTCCTTGGGTGACCCTGTGTGTAATGATGAAACCAGGGCTGGTCTACCGACTCAAGCGCTCACCTCAGCTCACGTAGAATATGACACATTTTTTCCTATGTCTAACTCAGACCAAGGATGGGAGATTTGCCCTGAAGTGGCCTTGGAAGAATCTGACCCCACTGCCCTGATTAGGATGGTGACATAGTGAATGGCATTTCTGGCTGCCTACCTACCTTCTCTTCACTTTCTCAATTCCTCTTAAGTTGCCCCCTGCTGGCTCTGTCTCCTGAGCCCACTTGGCCTCATCCTCCTCCACTTTAAGGCTCTCAACTCTGTGGCAGGCGCTCAGATTCAAGAAGACTGAATTATTGTCACTGGGAACCTCAATGACAATGGAAAGGAGCTTTACAATAAATGACCTTATGGCCCTTTTATGACCCCATATCTCTCAGTCTCCTAGTAGTCTTTCTCAATTAAAATGACCCAGGGCTTTGCTTTTCTCTCACCCACATTCAGAGATGCAGTGCAGATAGTATTTAATTTTCTTCACCCTTAATCTCTATGACAAAATGAGAAAGTGCTTTCAAAACAAAATCTGGCCCATTTTAAGTCTTGGTGCGGGTGGGGAAAGGGGAGAAAATCTCACCTTGTTGCTTCTATAACTTTTTCTTTTGTCTTTTTTAGGGCCACACTCACGGCGTATGGAAATTCTCAGGCTAGGAGTCCAATCGGAGTTGCAGCTGCCAGCCACAGCCACAGCCACAGCAACACCAGATCCAAGTCATGTCTGCAACCCAAACCACAGTTCACAGCAACACTGAATCCTTAACCCATGAGTGAGGTCCGTGATCGAACCCACATCCTCATGGTACTAGTCGGGTTCGTTAACCACTAAGCCATGAAGGAAACTCCTGCTTCTATAACTTGTTTCAAAATTTGCCAAGGAATCACCACAGAACTATTGCATTTTTTAAAAATGGGAGGGGGTATGATGGACAGAGTTTTGGGGGTTAGTAGATGCAAATAATTACATTTAGAATGGATGAGCAATGAAGTCCTGTCATATAGCACAGGGAACTATGTCCCGTCTCTTGGGACTATGATGGAAGATAGGATGAGAAAGAAAATATATATGTGTGTGTGAGACCGGGTCACCTTGCCATATTGCAGAAATTGGCACAACATTTGTAAACCAACTATAATTTAAAAAAAATTTTAAATGAACCCTTCACTTAAAAAAAAAAAAAAATCCACTTGGAGTTCCCATGATGGCACAGCAGAAACGAATCCGACGAGGAACCATGAGATTGCAGGTTTGATCCCTGACCTCACTCAAGGCGTTGCTGTGAGCTTGGTGTAGGTCACTCACACAACTTGGATCCTGCATTGCTGTGGCTGTGGTGTAGGCTGGCAGCTGTAGCTCTGATTCAACTCCTAACCTGGTAATCTCCATATGCCCCACGTGAAGCCCTAAAAAAGAAAAAAAAAAAAAATCTACTCACCCACAGATTTTTCAGCACCCACAGCCCAGTGGGCAGCTGGTGCTATAGAGATCACCTATTTTTCTTCCACTCTGGGATTCGCTTGTAAAACCCTCAAGCACACAGATAAATAACTGTTGGGGAGCAAACACAGAGCTCCCTCCAAGCTCCAGGAATTCCTTTATCTGTCCACTGTCTAAATGTTTACCTGTCTCTTCAGTGTCTTGCACATCCCACACATGTGCCTTACAAGCCTATATTTTAAAAGTGAGAAGACAAAGAAAGCATTCCAGAGGTCTCCTGGGTGATCACAACCCAGCCCCACTGCAATGGCCTTGATCCCCTCCAACCGCCCCTTTCTGCTGCTTCATAACAATCTGCTGGGGCTCAGCAATCGCTCCTCCCAAGAAAGCCAGAGATGAGGGGGACGTTGAACCCCAGATCCTGTACTTCCTACTCTAATGAGGCTTGTCGGGGCCCATTTAGTCAATAAACAACAGGTAGGGAGGCAGTGGTTCTGCTTGCTGGGATGATGAAATAACAGACTCTTACGCACCAACTTCCCCTTGCTAAAGCACTAGCTCACCGCAGGATTCATGCAGTGCCCCGTGGGAATGGAGGAAAGGATGGCTTATCAATAATACATGAGCCCAGAAAGCCCTAGAAATGTGTGCTTAAAGCCAGCTTGAAATGGGGGAGGGGAAAGCAGGCTAAGTCACCTAAGTGGTGAGGGTATCAGATAAAAGACCTTTCTCGGAACACACAGGTTCTGCTAAGAATTTCATTACGCAAACTGACCTTTCTCCAACTAGTACATCTACCTTCTGGGTAGATTTCATACTTAGAAATCCTCAAACAGGAAGAGTAGCAAATATAGCCCTTTCTGTAAAAAGGCAAGGGAAGGGAAATTAAAAAATGAAACAGGAGAACATTGATCAAGTGAATGTGTGTGTGTGTTATGTCATCTTTATTTTTACTCCTTTTATTCTTCAACATTTATTTCTCACAAATTGCCTCCACTGCCTTGGTAATAACTTCAAGGCAATGATTTCTTTCCCTTGAAATTTAATTGCCAATCTTTTTATCTCAATAGTAAGGGACAACATAATTTCCACATCAAATCTTCAACATTTCAAAGAATAAATGGCTCTATAGAATACTTTCACAGAGGACTAAATTTACCCCTTTCAACTTTCACTTTTAGACTAAATAGCTGACTTATTTAAGCTTACTTTATTTAAACAAAGGAAACTTTATTTCCTTCTTTAGTAAAATATACAAACATAAATCAAACGCTTCCTGGAGTTCCCTAGTGGCCCAGAAGGTTAAGGATCTGGCATTGTCACTGCTGAGGCCCTGGTGCTGCTGTGGCTCGGTTTGAGCCCTGACCCAGGAAATTCCATGTGATGTGGGTGTGGCCAAAAAAATCAAACATTTCATGACGGCTGAAGATCATAATTCTGAGCTAATATTTTATGCTGTAATGTAATCAGGCCCTGAGGGGTCAGACGTGTAGGATAGGAAGTTCTACAGAGCAAATTGTTCAGGTTTTCCTCTACCCAGACCTGGGTAGCTCTCCTCCACTCTCATTCACTGACAGCCTGGATAAATTACCATCTCCGTTTTGAGAAGCCAGGCTATGCTTCTCTTCTTTTGCTTTATTTTGCATTGCTTTGTTTTACTCTGCATCTGTCTTTGACTTTAAGCTTCTTTCCCTGCCCTTCTCTTCCTTCAGCTCTCAAGCCGGCTGGCTCCAGCAGAAGGACATGATGCTGGCCTCTGCTCTGATAGGTGACAATTCACCACATTGAGGTACAGGTATCCCCAAAAGTTTGCCTGTATCACTCCACTTTTAGGGACGACCTACATTAGTACCCATTTTTACTGACGTAAAGAAATCCAAAGAGGATTTTTTATTTTACCCCCCAAAAGGCAAAAAGCATGTTCGGCATAGGTTTCATGGTGAGCCTTTATAGAGGCAGCTTGGATCCTGAGTAGGGAGAGTGGCCTCACCAGGCTCCTTCACCCAGAACCACACTCAGTATCTCAGCATCCAGCTGCCATAGCTTTGAACTGTGTCTGTGAGCATCTGTGCTTCTTCTCCATTTATTTTGTGCATCTGTTAACAAGATGTGGCCTAAAGTAATTGTTTCTTCACTTTACCCAACTTCAGCTCACGAAAGGCTCCATGAGAACCTCTGCTTTCAGACTGTGGGGGAAACCTATATTTCGGTCCTCATATGCTTTTTTTTATATACTTGCTTTTTTTTTATTACTCAAATGAATTTATCACATCTGTAGTTGTATAATGAACATAACAGTCTGATTTCACAGGATTTCCATCCCACAGCCCAAGCACATCCCCCTACCCCCCAAACTGTCTCCTCCAGAGACCATAAGTTTTTCAATGTCTGTGAGTCAGCATCTGTTCTGCAAAGAATTTCAGTCTATCCTTTTTTCAGATTCCACATGTCAGTGAAAGCATTTGATGTTGGTGTCTCATTGTATGGCTGACTTCACTTAGCCTGATACTTTCTAGGTCCATCCATGTTGCTAAAGATGCTGGTATTTCATTCCTTTTAATGGCTGAGTAATATTCCATTGTGTATATGTACCATATCTTCTTGATCCATGCCTCTGTCGATGGACATTTAGGTTGTTTCCATGTTTTGGCTATTGTAAATAATGCTGCAATAAACATTGGAGTACATGTGTCTTTGTAAGTTGTGGTTTTCTCTGGATAGATGCCCAGGAGTGGGATTGCTGGGTCAAATGGTAGTTCTTTTTTGAGTTTTCTGAGGAATCTCCATACTGCTTTCCACAGTGGTTGCACCAATTTACAATCCCACCAACAGTGTACTAGGGTTCCTTTTTCTCCACACCCACTCGAGCACTTAATATTTGTAGACTTTTTGGTGATGGTCATTCTGGCTGGTGTAAGGTGGTACCTCAGAGTGGTTTTGATTTGCATTTCTGGTCCTCACATACTTTTTAAAAAAACTTTTATTTATCTCAGCTCATTTTGTTGTTAGACATGCTTTCTTTTCCTCCCTCAGCATCTTCCAGTTTAAAGTTTGGTTCCATTCTGAGAATCCATTCTGAGACTTCCCCCCAGCAACCCTCCAGATCATCCAGATTCCACAGTAATTTCCAGACAGGAGATAGGGAATTGACAGTTGCAGAAATCAGAGCTGGTCGCCCTTTCAATAAAAATACCCTATCTACAGAAATTCCCATCGTGGCTCAGTAGTTAAATCTAACTAGCATCCATGAGGATGCAGGGTTTGATCCCTAGCCTCGCTCAGTGGGTTAAGGATCTGGGTTTGCCGTGTGCTGTGGTGTAGGTCACAGATGCAGCTCGGATCCTGTGTTGCTGTGGCTGTGGTGTAGGCCAGCAGCTACAGCTCCGATTAGACCCCTAGTCTGGAAACTTCCATATGCCACAGGTGCGGCCCTAAAAAGAAAAAAAGAAAAAAAAAAAAACCCTAACTACAAAAAGAGATAGAATAGGTACACAAAGAGATGAAGCAGAATTTTTGCTCTAAAACTGAAAAGCCTATTATAAAAGTGAATTCAGCACAATATATACTCTGAAACTGAAAAGCCTATTATAAAAGTGAATTCAGCACAATATATACTCAAACCTGAAAGTTGCATCTAGTCTCCTAACTGGCAACCCTCGATTAAACAGGTATGTTCACAGAGCCCATGTTTCAATCCTCTTTCATCGACTGTGCTTACCCTCCGAAGTTGGGGAGTACCATGTTGCCCATGCTTTTAAAGGAGGCACATCTGAGGACTGTGGCAGCCAGTTTCACTTTCCATGACCCTCAAGCTACCAAAATTGTACTTGACAACAGTTTGCTGAAAATAGACAAAAATGCCAAGTTGTCATTTGCCTACTCAAATGTCCAAGCTACTCAAATGTTAGTTTCAATTACATTTGACTTGAACTTTACAGTAGGGGAGGGGGAGGTGCGGCTGTGAGTTTTTTTCATTCATTTCCATATTTCATTTCCTTTAAATGCTAAGTAAACATAATGATACTTAGGCAAGCCTAAGAAATAAGCCGCGCTCTTTTGGAGAAGTACTAGTATATGATGATATCTTTCAAGGAGTTAATTCTCAAATTCCTTTAATGAATATAATCACCCACCACCTTTTTCCTTCACTCCCCAGTCCATCACTTAAGCAATTAATTCTTTCATGGAAAGTGAAAGTATTCTGGTCCTTAAATGAGTTAGGAAGTAGTTTTTGCGGCCCACTATGTGTCAGGCACAGCTGTATGAAGTCATTCACACCCTTACCCTACCAAAGCCATAGGTGGTCTGCAGATCCATGGTTAATCCAGTGCTGGCTGAGTGGAAGAATGACATGGCTTAACCCCAATGGGAAATGCACAAACCTTTTCAACTCAAATGCTAGATGAACAGCCACATTTCATTCCACCCTGGAAGGTAACGCAGCTTTGTCAGGAAAATTCACAGCTCACTTCACCCATGGCCACATCAGGCAAAGCTGAATACCTCAACTATCATTTCACCACCGGGAAGGGGGTCAGAATCTGATACGAAAAACAGTGTGGTTTTGCCATCACCATAGCAATGGTAAATAGCAAGCTGTCAGGCTTTGAAGGAGATTTGGGGAGGCAGAGATCTTATAGATGCCAGAGATAGCACACATTTCAATCTGATCCACACCATCAAGCAGTCCTCAATGAATATTTAGTAGAAGCGTCTCATTGTAAAAGTCTTATAGTAAATGAGAAGTTGCAGGTTTCTTCTGGAATCTATGATGAAAGAGAAGATTTACAACCAACCAAGTTTTGAGCCGCAGAAGCTGTAATGCTCAGTTCAACTTCAATCATATATTGTATTAACTTGCTAAAGGTGCTACAACAAAGTACAGCAAGCTGGATGGCTAAAACGATAGGCATTTATTGTCTCATAATTCTGGAGGCTGTAAGTCCAAGATCAAGAGGTTGACAGTGTTGGTTCCTTCTGGGCTCTGTGAGAAAGAATCTACGTGTTATATACCTCTCCTAACTTTCAGCACTTTCAGGAAATCTTTGGAGGTGTTGGCTCATAGAAGCATTGCTCTGATCTCTTCCTTAATCTTGATATGATATTCTCCTTATGCGTGCATCTTTGTGATTAAATTGCCCCTTTTTGTTGTTGTTGTTGTTGTTGTCTTTTTGCCTTTTCTAGGGCTTCTCCCAGAGTACATGGAGGTTCCTAGGCTAGGGGTCCAATTGGAGCTGTAGCCGACAGCCTATGCCAGAGCCACATCGATGCCAGATCCGAGCCCGCATCTGCGACCTACACCACAGCTCATGGCAACGCCAGATCCCTAATCCACTGAGCAAGGCCAGGGATTGAACCCGCAACCTCATGATTCCTAGTCGGATTCATTAACCACTGGGCCACAACAGGAACTCCTAAATTTCCCCTTTTTATAAACACAGCAGGGAAATAGATTAGAGCCTATCCTGAGGACTTCATCTGACTGATTACATATGCAAAGACTCTATTTACAAATAAGGTCACGTTCCACTGAGGGTTAGGATTTTAACAGATGAATTTTGGAGGGACACAGTCCAACCCATAACATCTGCTCTAGGGGTGGATGCTAGGTCTGAGAGAAGAGGCAGGGATGCAAATCAGGATAAAAACCTATTTGTCAGCAGGCCATTGAGTGTGTGCGTGAAGACACAGTTGAAACTGAGACATACAAACGTGTAACCATGTGGAGTTTGTTCCTACCCTAACTTTGGTGTAAAATCAGTGTTTTTTGTATTCCATAGTTAGAATTCAGCTTCACTTCATCTGAATATATTCAAAAGAATGTGCAAATCTCCCTCTGCTTACTTCCACCATAATCCCACCTAGGTCAATACGGTTGGAGATTTTAGACAAAAGATTTGAAAGTGTCAATATAGCATCAGACACACACTCTTTACTCAGAACAGGGACAATAAGAAAGAGTTTGCACTAACACCTTTGTATACGGAACTTCCTTTCCTCACACACACAAAATACAAGTGTACTAAGGGTAAAGTCCTTATAGTAAAAACGTGATCAAAAGATGATTTTGAATTCCAAATAATATCTGTAGTTACAAACCCTCCTCCAGGATGTAGACCATAATCCTTCCACTCTGTTGGATGTGAGCTGGATTTAGTGACTCACTTCCCGAGAAAGGAGAAAATAGTAACTCTACAGTGTAGAAACCTGGGTAAGTATGATCTTAACCATGTAATTATATTAACATCACCAATGATAAGTCATGTGAACATCGTGTAACCTCCGATACTTTTTGATGAGAAGGGCATTTCCTCTGTGGTTTTCTGCCTCTACACCCATAATCTAGTTTAATCATGAGGAAAACATCAAGCAAACCCAAACTGAGGAACATTCTATAGACTAATCTGACCAATACTTTCAAAACTATCAAGAAAACAAAAGCAAGAAAATACTTCACAGACATAGAAAACAAACTTGTGATTACCAGAGGGGATGGATGGGGTGGGGAATGGAGATATAGTAGGAGCTTGAGATGAACATATATACACTACTATCTAAAATAGTTACCTACTGTATAACACAGAGAACTATACTCAACATCTTATAATAACCTATAATGGAAAAAAATCTGAAAACAATATATATGTATATATAACTGAAAAAAAAGAGAGAGAGAAAATACTGAGCAACTAACACAGAATGGAGGAAATCAAAGAGATAGGGAATGAATGCAATGGCGTACTCTGGGTGAGATCCTGGCACAGAAGAAGGATATTAAGGAAAGACTGGTGAAACCTAAATATAGCTTGGAGTTTAGTTAATAAGAACATAGCAACATTGATTACTTAGTTTTGACAAATGGACCACAGTAATGTAAGATAATGATATAAGAGGGAATCCGAAGCTGGGAAGGGATATATGGGACTCTCTATGCTCTCTTTGTAACTTTTCTGCAAACCTAAAATTATTCCAAAGTAAAAGGTTTTTATGAATATATGTATATATGCATAGTTATAGCCATTATGAGGCAGAACATCAAGACTCATTTCCTACAATAATTGTGAAGCCTAAATATAAAACCACATTTAGAATCCTGTATATAATACAGATTCTGAAGTATAATAGTTCAGATTTGAACAAAGAAGTCACAACATGCTGCTACTTGTTTACTTTTTTCAGACTGAAATGTTTTCCTGTGTTCCAGAATGTTAAAGGGTCATGGATCATGTCATGTGGGATTATTCATGATACAAAACATGACACAGAACTCCCTGCTCATAAAACTAAGGCTCTTATTCTTGTGATAATTCCAAAGATATACTCTCTTGCATGTCAACATTACTCATCCTGAACCAAAAAAAACATCCTAGTGGGTTTCGAAGTACAGTTTTCTGCCCCAGATCCAGAGAGAAACTCAGTTGAATGGCTTATCATTAAAGCTAGTTCTCAGAGTAAGGAACTATATTTGAGGTTACATGTGTTTTTCCTTGAATCTTTGGCACTCAATTTTCTCATAGTTATTCAAAATTTAAAGCTCTGGTTGTTTAGATTCAGTAGAACATTTTGTTTACACATATATGAAGAATACTAAATAAAAAAATTTATTTCAAGGTTCATGGAATTTTAAAAAGAAATAAAACAGACGTCCTCTGTAAAGAGGATGCATCGTAAACCAACAGAGCATCGTACTCAGAACAGAGGGAAAAACAGTTTTGATGTAGAAGAAATAAAAAGGAAAAAAATGCTTCTCTGGAGAATCAACCTTATTGCCTGCACCACACAATCAACTTTGAAAAACTTTTTGACTAGTTTCCAGGGGCACTTCAGCCTTTCCTAATCCCATAGTCCAGTGGTCTATTTGAGTGAGAACTTGAAGTTGGTTCTTTTAGCCCAGGCATCACCTACACCCATAACAAAGTAGAAAGAATATTCTCTTTGACTCTCTCATCAACATCAGATACTTTAAATACCTGAATAAGGCACATCTGACCCAGACCACAAACACGGCAAGTTATGATTTTAGATGTCCCATCTCCTTCCCAATAAGTATCACTCATACCCTTCAAGTTCCCCAGGGTATCATCCACATTCTTCCCAAATATCACATGGTCAGCAAATGTCTGAAAGAAAGGTCCTGCTCCATAGCCCCTCACTCACAAGATGTCTCCAAGGATACATTTGCACAAGCTTCTAAATATTTATTCATGAGTTCCCATCATGACGCAGCAGAAACAAATGTGACTAGGAACAATGAATGAGGTGGCGGGTTCGGTCCCTGGCCTCACTCAGTGGGTTAAGGATCTGGCATTGCTTGTGAACTGTGGTGTAGTTGCAGATGCAGCTCAGATCTGGAGTTACTGTGGCTGTGGCTTAGGCCAGCAGCTACAGCTCCAATCCAGCCCCTAACTTGGGAACTTCCATATGCCACGGATGTGGTCCTAAAAAAAAAGACCTGGTCATGTTGCAACAGAAGACAGGGTGGGGGAAAAAATGTAACTGTAATGTATACATGTAAGGATAACCTGACCCCCTTGCTGTACAGTGGGAAAATAAATATATATATATATATTAAAAAAAAAAAAAAAAAAAGACCTGGACCTCTGAGACCTATTCTCTGTTATGGACACTTGACCCACTTGGCCTAGTCCACAGCAGCTCCCTGACCAAGGCAGGCCGGGATTAAAGTAGTTCTCTAGGATATTTCTTCTATGAATTAAATCCAGTCCCTTATTGATAGTATAAATGCTGCAGTTTGGAGAGGCTGAGTTTCCTCTAGGAGGAAGAAAAAATGTTGACCAGCAAATGAATACAATGAGCTTGACCTGACCTTGGGAAAAAAACAGTGAGAAAAAGGCCCAGGTCATTTAAGTCCCTGGCTTCAGCCATCAAGATGTGCTTTCCTTTCTTACTGTTAACTTGAAAAATCGCTTACATATAATAAAACCTCCTTTTATTTCTAAGCTAGTCAACAACACTTGAAAACAAATAGGTCTTTTTACATCAGATATCATAAAAAGAGCTTTACAAATTTTCACTCACGAATTTCCTTTGTAGAATTTTCTCCAAACAGTCAAAACTCTGGAGTTCCCGTCATGGCTCAGTAGTTAATGAATCCGACTAGGAACCATGAGGCTTTGGGTTAGATCCCTGGCCTTGCTCAGTGGGTTAAGGATCTGGCGTTTCCGTGAGCTGTGGTGTAAGCTGCAGACAAGGCTCGGATCCCGAGTTGCTGTGGCTGTGGCTGTGGCTGTGGCATAGGCCGGCGGCTACAGCTCCGATTCAACCCCTGGCCCAGGAACCTCCATATGCCACGGGTTCGGCCCAAGAAAAGACAAAAAAAAAAGAAAAAAAAACTCTGGAAGAATCTATCTGCATTTAAAAAAAAAATGCATTGCAATATTTGTCTCCTTCATAATAACAAAACAGAAAATAGAGTCCATATAGCCAGTTATATGGGGATTGTTAAATAAGTGATATGTTTTCATAACCAATACCTTTAAAAGTGCCGTGAGTCATTGAGTATGGTGTGTATTTACCTTTTTTCCAGATTTTTTCGTTATTATAAACATAAGTAATATTTTTAACACTACTTTTTTAAAAGTCAGAGTAAATTATAAATACTAGATGATTACAACTGTTCTAAAAAATATGCACAGGGAAAAAGTCTAGAAGGAAATAAACCAAAATTACTGTGTGAATAATACATGCTAAAGCTTCTGGCATCATTTTACATTTTTATAGCAAGCACTCGTTGGAAAAAAATGTTAGAAAATTAATAGTTATCCATTGCATAATTGAAGAATATGGCCTTTTTTTCCTTCAAACCTCACAAGCACAGGAAGTTTAGAGGATATTTTGGTCATATAGTAGCATAAAAATTATATTCCAAGTTATTGAATTCTTAATCACCATGTAAAGAAGCAAATCATAGGCAGTTCACTGCCCTTTCATACTCAGTTAACCTGTTTGTGCTTTGCAGAACCAAAATGCAAACTGAGATAAACACTGGACAAGGTCCACATTATTCATGCCATTACTGTTTCTTAATCATGCAGTAACCACCTAGGCTGATCAGTTTTTCACTGTCCCATAATCATTCCATTGGAGTAATTACAGGTTCTCCAGTTTCATTTTTAATCAGCTTTTCAATGGAAGCAGAAATTCAACTTGAGCTAACTTTTTTTGCCATGTTTTTCCACAACTGAATGAAATCTCTTCTGTCCGACAATGATTAATAACTTCCAAATTACTACAAAGAAACTTTTAAGAATTAATGAATATTAGTGCAACGTACTCGTCATTGTATTAAAAAAAAAAGATGGACGAAAAGTAATCCCCGCCCAGCAATTAATACCTGTGACTCATTTCCACAGAACAGACTAACAAAGGAAAATACTAGACAACTTTTTAGAAGACTCAAATTACTGCTCTAGAATTATTAAGGTAGTTATTACAAGTTAATTGAATATTAGTTGATTATACAAAGGAATATTTTCCGAGTCTTTTCAGAGAGCAAGGATTAAATTCAGCAAGCAGACAGCTATTCAGGTAGCAATCTTTTTTCTTTTTTTTTACTTCCACCTCCAAGCTATCCTACCTAAGACCTGGTTATTCATGTCAGTTAATACATATATATTTAATGCTTATTGTATGCCATGTACTTGGTGGAGATCCAGAACAGACTTTCCTACCCAGATGACACTGACTCATCCTTATACCCCTATTTGTATTCACCATCTCACACAAACTAATACTCACACATTTGCTTTTTGGTGGAGCCTGTGGTACCTGCTCTGGGTCCATGTTCCTGACCAGATCATAAGCATGTTTACAAACTTAGCACCTGAGAAATACCTCTCAGTTATTTGGGGAGCTAAAATTGGAGTTCCCGTTGTGACACAATGGAAAGGAATCCTACTAGTATCCACGAAGATTTGGGTTTGATCCCTGGCTTCGCTCAGTGGGTCGGAGATCCAGTATTGCCATGAGTTGTGGTGTAGGCCAGCAGCTATAGCTCCAATTTGACCCCTAGCCCAGGAACTTCCAGGTGCCTCATGTGTGGCCCTAAAAAAAGCAAAAATAAGTAAATAAATAAATACAAGGCTAAAATTTAAAAACCATGACAGCCTTAAGCTACACAATGCCAAGTTCACCCAGAGTCAGGTTGCCCATAGGAAGCTAAGGAGAAAGTGACTAGCACGTGGACAGCTTCCAAGAGTACATCTCTTTTCTCCCATTCTTCTGTCAGGTTGACATTATGTTAAGTTATCAAGAAATTCCTACATCTTCTTGAGTAATTATAATCTTTTTCTCTCCCAAGGAAAAGGTTTGGTCCTAATCAATTCCTCATCTATGTCAACCAGGTTGGGGTAAGGTTGGAAGACTCAAATCTAGAGAAATTAAGGAGAAGTTTACATATAACTAATAGTCAAAATATTTATAGAAAAATGCTTACTACCATACCGAACTTTGTATTTATCAAATACGATGAAAAATGTTTAACTCAGAAAACAAACATATTTTCAGGTTCCATAAGCTGTGCTGTCTATTTTTCTGCGTATGAAGACGATGGAAATGTGGAGACATCACTGCCTCTGCAAGTAAAGAATGAACTTCAGAATGACAGCAATGGAGCCCAGACATGGAGACATGGTCTTAATCACAACATTTCCACTACTGCTCCACCCAGCAAGCAAGTGACAGCAAGACAGAATTCAAACACACAGACGGCCAACAGGTACATGAAAAGATGCTCAACATCGGTAATCATTAGAGAAATGCAAATCAAAACCACACTGGCCAAAATGGTCATTATCAAAAAGTCTAAAACAATAAATTCTGGAAAGGATGTGGAGAAAGGGAACCATTCTACACTGTTGGTAATATAAACTGGTGCAGCCACTATAGAGAACAGTTTGGAGGTTTTTTAAACAACTGAAAGTAGAGTTTCTATATGATCCAGCAATCCTCCTCCTGGGCATATACCCAGAGAAAAACCATAATTTGAAAATACACATTCACCTCAATGTTCATCGCAGCACTATTTACAATGACCAAGATATGGAAGCAACTTTAATGTCCTTTGACAGATGAATGGATAAAGAAGATATGGTACCTATATACAATAGACCATTTGTCTTAAAAAAGAAAAAAATAATGCCATTGCTGCAACATGGATGGACCTAGAGATTATCATGCTAAGTGAAGTAAGTCAGAGAAATACAAATATCATATGATATCACTTACATGTGGAAGTTAATAAAACAATGACACAAATAAACAGAAACAGACAAACTTTGAAAACAAGCTTATAGTTACCAAATGGGAAATTTGGGCAGAAGGGATAAATTGGGAGTTTGGGACTGACATATATACATTACTATATATAGAATAGGTAATCAACAAGTACCTACTTATAGCACATGGAACTCTACTCAATATTCTATATGGAAAAGTAACTGAAAATTGAACTGAATTGAATTGAATTACTTTGCTGTACACCTGAAACTAACACAACACTGTAAACCAACTATACTCCAATATAAAATAAAAATTATGTTAAAAAAGAATGAAATTTGCAACAACATGGATAGACCTAGAGATTATCATACTAAGTAAATTTGAGAAAGACAAATACCACCAGATATCACTTGTATATGTGGAATCTAAAAAAAAGATACAAATGACCTTATTTACAGAACAGAAACAGACTCAATTTAAAAAAAAATAGTCTCAAATTATAAAAAATTAATAAGCTCATTTGTGTGATTTTTTCCACCACCTTTCTGCTGCCAGGCATAGAAAATAAATTTATGGTTACTAAAGGGGGAAGGGATAAATTAGGAGTTTGGGAGTAACATATACACACTGCTGTATATAAATAGATAAATAATAAGGACCTAGTTATAGCACAGGGAACTATATTAATATCTTGTAATAACCTATAGTGAAAAAGAATAGATATATATGTGTATGTATATATGTATATGTATGCATATGTATTTATATGTGTGTGTATATGTGTATATATAAACTGAATCACTTTGCTGTACACCTGAAACTAGCACAATATTGTCAATCAACTATACTTTAATTAAAAGGAAAGGATTTGTACTTTTATAACCTAATCTTGAAAGTGACAACACATCAATTTACCATAGTGTCTGCTCATTAGAAGTGAATCACTAAATACAATAAACACAGTTGCACAAGTTCATGAATATCAAGAGATGGACACCATCAGAGGCCAATTCAGAAGCTGCCTGCAAAGAATAAAGAAACATGCTAGGCTCTTATGAGACCATCTGTCCTGCAAGAAGAGGAATACTTCCGCCACCATAACCAGGTAGAAGAAGAAGATGTAGGTGCAGGTGGGAGTAAATTATTATAATTTGTGGTGACAAGTTGCCAGATTAGGTCTGATAGCATTTTTTTTAATCTCCATAAAGAATGATGGAGATTAAAAAGTCACCTGTTGAAGAAGATGTGGTGCCTTAGGGGCAAGAGGAAGGTATGAAAAACAACTTCAGCAAACAGGAAAAAACATCTACTAATGAAACACAGTAGAACTATCAGATGATGCCAAATGGAAGTTTAAAATAACTCGAACTAAAAAAATAGTCAGATCAATTGTGTGATTTTCTCCACCACCTTTCTGCTGCCAGGGTACTAGCTCAGAGAAAGTGGCAAGAAATGTATGCCAGCTCTGGTGCAGAAAAAACTTTTCATCAGCATATGAGTGCAGCCAAAAAATAACAGTGTGAATTATACTCATTTATATTTCTCTTCCTCTGATTCTTCAAACGCACCCTGCCCAGCAGGTATTTTTCTACTGAACAGGCCAACAAATTAAATAGCCTGGTGTGTGGGCTTTTGATACAGCTCTCTTGGGCCTGTACTCCATGCTAATTCCCTGGTTTTATTCCTCCCTGCACCCTGTATAGCTGCTCAGTGGGCAAAACTCTCCAGGACATCAAAGGAGATCTGTAACATGGAAAAGACCCAGGGGCTCTGTCTGCACACTGCAGATAAATACTGATGATAATGACCTTCAAAATACCATTAGATCTTCCATCCTAAAATTGACTGTTTAAATCGAGCTAATATTTCTAATTGAAAACATATACCACTTACAAAAAGCATACTCTTGTATAGTTTTAAGATGCCAAGAAGTTTGTTGGTTAGTTGATTGGTTGGTTGTTTGGTTGGTTGGTTGGGTTTAAACACATAGAAGAAACAAACCACATAAATGTAGCAAAAACAGCACCACTCTTCCCAAATGTGCATTTGGATTTGTCATCTTGAGCTGCCATAAAAGTAATAATGATAAGTAATAATAAAATACTACAAATAGGAGTTCCCATTGTGGCGCAGCAGAAACGAATCCAACTAGGAACCATGAGGTTGCCGATTTGATCCCTGGCATTGCTCAGTGGGTTAAAGATCCAGCGTTGCTGTGAGCTGTGGTGTAGGTTGCAGATGCAGCTCAGATCTGGCATTACTGTGTGCTCTGGCGTAGGCCAACAGCTACAGCTCCAATTAGACCCCCGGCCTGGAAACCTCCATGTGCAGCGGGTGCAGCCCTAAAGAGACAAAAAGACAAAAAATAAATAAATAAATAAATAAATAAATTTAAAAAATACTACAAATGGGTGACTTCAAATCAAACATTTATTTCTCATTTATTCTAGAGAACCTATCTACAGAACAGAGGTCCAAGATCAGGGTGCCAGTCTGGTCAGGCTCTGATAAGAGTCATCTTTCTGATTTTCAGATCGCTGCCTTCAGAGGCTCTCTGGTATCTCTTATAAGGACATTGATTTTATTGGATCAGAGCCTCACCCTTATGACCTCATTTAATCTTAATTACTTCTTTACTTCAAATACACCAGGGGTTAAGGCTTCAAAACATGCATCTGAGGGACACACAATGTTCAGTCCATAACAACACTCCTGCTGAGATGAGAAATTCATCCCAGTTTGTCTAGGACTTTCCTGGATATAGCAATGAGAATCCCAGGAATCTCCTCAGTCTCAGGGAAACTAGAATGGTCAGTTACTTTAATTAACCTGCAAATCCCCTCAAGAGTGGTCCAGGAGCAAGGCTGCATCTGTGAGAATTCCAAGGGATGATCTTGTTATAACATCTGATTCTCAGCCCAACCTGAGCCATAGCTCTTGCCCAATAACCCTGGACACTTAAGCAAAGCTGAAGGACTTCCTTGAGAGAAATGACCTCTCAGCTTATCACTGTATTTGTTTCAGAGGTAATCAAATCCATCAAAAAATATTTATTGCATGCTTATCATTTATATGGTACCAGACAGGGCTAAGGAAACTAGTGTAAAAAAAATGGTCTTGGAGTTCCTGTCATGGCGCAGTGGAAACAAATCAGACTAGGAACCATGAGGTTGTGGGTTCCATCCCTGGCCTCACTCAGTGGGTTAACGATCCGGCGTGGCTGTGAGCTGTGGTGTGGTTCTCAGATGCAGCTAGGATCTGGCATTGCTGTGGCTCTGGCGTAGGCTGGCAGCTACAGCTCCAATTAGACCCCTAGCCTGGGAACGTCCATATGCCGCAGGTGCAGCCCTAAAGAGAAAAAAGATGAAAAAAAAAAAAAAGGTTCTCGTCCTCTAAAATATGGCCCAGATGAACCTATCTACAGAACAGAGACAGACTCTGGAGTTCCTGTTGTGGCTCAGCAGTAATGAACCCAACTAGTGTATCCAGGAGGACTCGGGTTCGATCCCTGGCCTCATTCAGTGGATTAAGGATCTGGTATCACCATGAGCTGTGGTGTCGGCTGGCAGCTACAACTCCAATTCTACCCCTAAGCTGGGAATTTCCATATACCATGGGTGTAGCCTTAAAAAAAAACAACAGAGACAGACTCACAGACATGGAGAACAGGTTGCTAAGGGGGAGGTGGGGAGGGAGTGTGATGGACTGGGAGTTTGGTGTTAGTAGATGCAAACTGTTACATTTAGAATGAATAAACAATGAGGTTCTGCTGTGTAGCAGAGAGAATTCTATCCAATCACTTGTGATAGAACATGGTAGAAGATAATATGAGAAAAAGAATATATTTATGTATGACAGGGTCACTTTGCTGTACAGCAGAAATTGAAGGAACGTTGTAAATCAAAAAAATTGTTTAAGGTTTCTGACTTCAAGAAACTGAGTTGTGAATACAAAAGTATCTGTGGCATAAAAAAGGTCAAACAACAATAAAACTAATGTCATGGAAACAAGCATTAAAAAAAAAAAAAAAAATCCTGAAACAGGAGTTCCCCTCGTGGCACAGCGGAAATGAATCTGACTAGGAACCATGAGGTTGCAGGTTCGATCCCTGACCTTGCTCAGTGGGTTAAGGATCCAGCGTTGCTGTGAAGTGTGGTGTAGGTTGCAGATGCAGCTCAGATCTGGTGTTGCTGTGGCTCTGGCGTAGCTCCGATAAGACCCTTAACCTGGGAATCTCCATATGCCTCGGGTACAGCCCTAAAAAGACAGAGACAAAAAAAAAAAAAATCCTGGAACAGAATATGATTAATTTTGAACACGTTCGTGGGAAATTAGTAAATTTCAGAATCAGGAAGTTTGGGGTTGTTTTGGTTTTGTTTTCTACTAAACAAAGATAGAATTTTTTTCTTTTCTTTTCTTTTTTTTTTTTAAGGGCCACACCAGCGTCACATGGAGGTTCCCAAGCTAGGGGGTGAATCAGAGCTATAACTTGCCAGCCACAGCCACAGCCACAACCACAGCAACACCAGATTTGAGTCTTGTCTACAACCCACGCCATAGCTCACAGCAACAGCCGAATTTTTAACCCACTAAGTGAGCTCAGAGATAGAACCCACGTCCTCAAGGATCTTAGTCGGGTTCATTAACCACTGAACCACGATGGGAACTCCAACAAAGGCAGAATTTTTAATGACCTGCTACCATCAGTTGACCAAAGCAGAGGCAAGAAATGGATGTCACTTCAAATAATTTTCAAGCCTGAAAATTGTAGATACAAGTTTTCAAGCAAGACACAAGTTCCAACATCATTGCTGCTGCATATTATCTGTTGGGAAATTGTCAAAACATCCTTCTCCTCAGCTGAAAAATCAGGATAATCTAACTCTTAGAGCTGTGAGAGAATTCCATGAAATGAGGTTCATGATTACTTAGCACAAAACTTAGCATATGTCAAGTACTCAATAAATAGTTGCTATTATGATTTGTGTAATTATTAATATCATGCTGACATATATTATTTCTTCTCTCTACATTTCACAATTGTTTTAAGCTGAAAAGCCCAATGCAGTTTAAATCTTATATTAAGTCACAAAGGCTGCTTCATTGTCCCTGTAGCTTTAAAATGAGAAGAGAAATTTTGCACATTTATGTCTGAATAAACACTCTTCCTGTCGGAATTGCCAAATTAAGTGTAATGCAAAAATTAGTGCGGCCAGCAATGCATTTAAAATTAATTTATGTTTATGAACTTGTCTTACCTCTCTCACTATCACATTAGTTATCTATTGCTGCAGAACAAATGACTCCCAAAATGTACCAACTTAAAACAACACACATTTATTATCTCATAGCTTCTGTGGGCCAGGGTTTAGACATGGCTTTACTGTATCTATTCATTCCAGAGTTTCTCAAGGGCTGAAATCAAGGTGTGATCTAAGCTATGGCTCAGATCTTCCAAGCTGATGTGATTGCTTCCAGGATTTGATTCCCCCGCAGGGAGCTGAACTTAGGATCACAGTTCCTCATTGCAGTTGGCTCTAGTCCAACCTCAGTCACTTTTCATGTTGGCCTCTCTATCATGGCAGCTTGCTTCATCACTGTGTTCAAGCCAAGAAGGCAATGAAGGGAGACTACTAGCAACATGGAAGTCACCCTCCTTTGTAACCTAATCCTGAAAGAGACATCCACTGATTTTGGCCATAGTCTGTTGACTAAAAGCAAGTCCCTGGGTTCAGACATGCTGGAGGGGAGAGAATAACACAAAGCCATGAACCAGAAACAATGATCATTGTGGGCCCTCTGAGAAACCAGCCTACACCTACTTCATAGAGGTTCTCTGCCATTACTGTGAGACAAGACAGGACCTGGGACCCTTTGCTGCAAGGGCTGCAATGCTGGCACCAGACAAACATCTCTTCCAGCAGCAAAATACAAAGAAACTATAAGGGACTGGAGTTCCCACTGTGGCTCGGCCAGTTAAGAACTTGACTAGTATCCATGAGGATGCAGGTTTGATCCCTGGCCTCACTCAGTGGCTTAAGGATCCAGAGTTGCCACAAGCTCCAGCCTGTGTTGTAGAGGCAGCTTGGATCATTCATTGCTGTGGCTGTGGCATAGGCCTGCAGCTGCGGCTCTGATTCAACTCTAGTCTGGGAAATTCCATATGCCACAGGTGCAGCCCTAAAAAATAAACTATAAGGAACTAAAAATAACTGTGGACATGTGCAGTTGGGCAAATTATGGGCAAGAAGATTTAAAAAGTCTAGACATCCAACTGCCACTTCTGAAGCGCCAAGAACAAAAGTGCAGTGTCAGAAGTAAAGCAGCGTACTACACATGTGCCCTGCACACACCACCACTACCACCACCACCAAAGGGGTGGGCAGACCTCCTAAGCCACCCCTCTGGTCCAACCCTTGGACCTGCCCTTTCCCTCGCCCCATATAAGGGACAAGTTCACACACCCCCACCCAGCATCAAGCCAGCAAGCAAGGGAATCTGTTGTTTGTTGTCACTCCCCACTGCTTTAACAGGGATCCCAATAAAGACTTGCCTGAATTTTTCTCCCTGTCCTCTTATCAATTTTCATTGATTAAGGGCAAAAGGTGGTCCCTTTGTGGTTCAGTGGGTTACTAACCCAACTAGTATCCATGAGGATGCAGGTTCAGTCCCTGGCCTCGATAAATTGGTTAAGGAACTGATCCACTGATCCGGCATTGCTGTGAGCTGTGGTGTAGGTTACAGATGTGTCTTGGGTCCGGTGTTGCTGTGGCTGTGGTGTAGGCCAGCAGCTGCTGCTGTTCTAATACGTCCCCTAGCCTGGGAACTTCCATATGCCGCAGGTACAACCCTAAAAAGCAAAAAAGAAAAAAAAAAAAAAAAAGAAGGTCAAGCTATCCCAGGACCCAGGAAGGTAACAAGTAGACTGTAATAAAGCTGAACAAAGAGTAGTGAACATCAAATTGATGCAACAGAAGTTCCCTGGTGGCCTAACAGTTTAGAATCTGGCATTGCCACTGCTGTGACTCAAATTTGATCCCTGGCCTGGGAACTTTGGGCATGGCCAAAAAATGGATGCAACAAAAGGCAGGGAAACAACAGAGATGGAGACACAAGCCTTCCTCCTGAGCCAGCTGAGAACCACATCACTTTGGTACATCCCATAGCACACCATTTTCTGTCACATTATATGGAATTTTCACATTACATGGAATTTTCAGTATTTCTTCAACATTTTGTTATGTACCTTCTAGTATAATTTGAGTGAAATTAAGTTTGCCTGAACTGAATCTTAATAACATGAGGAGTACCACCGTCAGTGTTAGAAGCACCCACAATCAGGAGAACACCTTCTAGAAACTGCTGGAAATTTACCCCAAGTCACAGAAAGCAAATCAAATTAGGCTGTATGTTTTGGGCCAAGTGACTTAACCACTGAACCTCAGGTTCCTTCCAGAAATGTGAATGCTATTCCAAATAATCTCTCAAGCTCCTTCTAACTCCAAGACGGTCTAAGATTTTACAACCATTAGTCAAAATATTGCTGTGTGCTAAGGATTCTTTCCCAAAATCCAAGAGCCATCCACCAAAGAAGGTATAACCCTGGGAGTGAGAACTGAGGGTCATTTGAAACTCAAGGTTTTCAAAAGCCTCATCTGCAAAACAGAGCTGGATTCCACCTCCCATTTTGCTACCCAGGAAGCTTGAAAATTATCAAGACTTTCAGATGTCGAAAGAGCATCTGGCAACAACTGAGTCATACCAAACACAGAAAGACCCTAGTGGGGGAGGAAGTAGGGAAAAAAAGCTTCCAAGTGGAAACTGGCCCTGAGCTCATAGGGCAACCCAGGAGGACATGCAGACCGGCGTTAGCCATAGTGGATGCAGAGTGGGTCCTCACTGACTGAGCAAATAAGAAAGCATATTTCTGTAGGCTGGATAGGAGATCTGTTGTCTTTTGGGTATATATTTACAAGTAACCAAATATGTAAGAGGAGCAAAGGCCCATTGACCTACGTCCATGTCATTGGACATTGAACTCAGAAATGCCGTGCAAATCTATAACAAAAAGAAAGAATTGTCTTTAGTAAGTGGCCTAGTGAAGCTGGAATTAGAACACAAGGAGTAAGATTAAGAGGAAATTTAATGGGCTGTGACCTCTTGAACAGGGACAGTGGCATCAACTGGGATTCTTGGCACTTGAGATTTCTTGACTAAAACTTGCTTTCCCTACACAGGGTTTAGATGAGCAATACCCTGACTGCTCCTTGTGGAAAGATGGTGGAATAACACAGCTAATGAAAAAACGTTTCACTGGGTTAGAGGGTCCAAAGAGCTGTTCCGTCTCTTTTAAGAATACTTGGTATAGTATTATTATAATCTCATACCAGCAGATCTCAAAGTATAACTCTCACTGGGAAATCTTTTTTCCCAAATTCCAGATAATCAGAAAACCATGGTTCCCAAGGACTGATAGTAGTACTGGTTACTCAGCACCTATAGAGAGCTGAACTTTGGGGCAAACTCCATTCTTTAATGAGCCACAATCAAAAAGTAACAATTGGAGTTCTCATCACGGTGCAGTGGAAAGGAATCCAACTAAAAACCATGAGATGGTGGGTTCAATCCCTGGCCTCATTCAGTGGATTAAGGATCCAGCATTACCGTGAGCTGTGGTGTAGGTCACAGACATGGCTCGGATCTGATGTTGCTGTGGCTGTGGTATAGGCCAGCAGCTGTAGCTATGATTGGACCCCTAGCCTGGGAACCTCCATATGCCATGGGTGCAGACCTAAAAAAAAAAAAAAAAAAAAAAAAAAAGTAGCAATCAAAGCACAAGACTTGTAATATGCCCCTATTACCAGCCCTTAAAAAAATCTCAATAAGTTGTTTCATTTGACAAAGAAAAGAGATTGAGAACATGCTCTTCAGGTACACAAGGTATAGAAAGTCAAAATGTCATGATTTGTGTAGTCCCTTGACAAAATGATCCCTTACTTGAGCCTTTTATTCCTATAATGAGACAAGTACAAAAAGGGTAGACATTTTCTTACCCAACCCTTTTTTTTTTTTGGTCTTTTTTGGGCCACACCGGTGGCTTATGGAAGTTCCCAGGCTAGGGGTCAAATCAGAGCTGTAGGTGGATACCACAACTACAGCCACAGCCACACAGATCCAAGCCATGTCTGTGACCTACACCAGAGCTCACAGCAACACCAGATCCTTAACCCACTGAGCAAGTCCGGGGATCAAACTCGAATCCTCACGAATACTAGTCAGTTCGTTTCCATTGAGCCACAATGGGAACTCCTTTCCTACCCAATTTAATTATATCTATACAATTGCTTTTCTTATATGCACATGAGGAATAAGAGCTAGTGTAAAGTGGATATTGTAATAACATTTCCATAGTCTGTCTCTTTTTCCTACAAAGTTACATAAAAATATGTCTTGTCCTTTCATTGGGACCATTTGCAACCCGGGGGGCAATTACACAGAGTGTATTAGAGTCACTGCACAAATCTCCTAATGGCAGCCTGGCCCTGAGCCAAACTTTAAGTCAAGCCTCAGGGAATTCAAATTTAAAAGTCAGCTGCATTAGAGGTAGTGATTCAGTTTGGGGAAGAGGCTGCCTTTTGTGATTTATTACAGCCAGCACTTTCAATACATTTAAAAGATGATCTGGTTTACTTGCATCTTCAAGGAAGCAGTACTGCTAGATATGAGAACCATCTGAAAAGGGAGTTACCAGAAAGGAGAGACTTGATTAGAGCCTGAATTATGTGGAAAGCACATCATTTTTCTTAGAAATAGATCTTCAAATGCCCCAGAATCTGCAAAGATGAGCTACGTGTTCAACCCACAATATCTAACTGGTGACAGATGGGTCTGTTACTGCCAAGTATTTTTCAATAACTAAAAAGACATTAGTAAAAAAATAATAATAAATAAATAAATAAAGACATTAGTTCCTTAAGTGAAAAGTAAGCATGTAGTATCAAAAATAAACATATAATTTAAAATATTAATCTTGCTAGTGCTTATAATCTAGGAGAAAGCTGGACTTACTCACCAAGAGAACTCCAAATCTTTTTCTTCTCTGTAAGCCAGGAGAATTTTCACTAAGACTTGTGACCTTAAGAACGCTCACTGGTTTTCCTCAATGTATGCCTTTTGTGTCTTCTATCTCAGCTGGAGATAGATGAGTGAATCAGGAAATCTTTTCAAAATATTTATGTTCTTTAACACTCAAGATTTAGAGAAAAAAATAGGTGCTACAATTGTGTTAGAAGCAAAGTAGTTTAGAAAAAAATATTATTTCTCGAAAACTGTATCTATACACAAATTTATTTTCCTTATGAATATATTTGGTAGAAAAAAAAAAAAAAAACACCACCATGAACTTCAAGTCCATTTTCCACTCATGTCCTCAGTTTTATATTCTGTTGCATTCCACAGTGGTTTTGCAACCAGCTATATCAAGGGTTTCTAAGAGGAATGTAAACAAGGACTTTGCAATGTCTTGGGCTAGAACACATGAGTATTAACTGGGAGCAAAAATCTCTACAGAGCTACCCCAAGATGGATGGTCCAGCCACATTCAAATCTCTGCTAAGTTCCTTCTGGCAAGCACATCGGGAAACGAAATCTACCCACCAGAAAGAACCAGGAAGAGATTCATCTACATTTAGGAGAATATCAACTCCATCTCTATAATAAACTAAATAGTAAAAATAAATGAATAAGTAAATAGTATTGTTATCATCTTGTGTATACATGTAGTAAGAACATTTTGAGATATGAACCAAGGATCTGTGGCCTTGTAGCCTTCCCCCCAACTCAGGCCATGATGCTGCCTCAAGAAAGGAATTATTCAGAGTTCCCATCATGGCACAGCAGAAACCAATCCAACTAGGAACCATGAGGCTGCAGGTCCAATCCCTGGCCTTGCCCAGTGGGTTAAGGATCCAGCTTTGCCGTGAGCTGTGGTGTAGGTCGCAGATGCAGCACCGACATGCCGTGGCTGTGGTGTAGTACGGCAGCTACCACTCAGATTAGACCCCTAGCCTGGGAACCTCCATATGCCGCGGGTGCAGCCCTAAAAAGACAGACGGAAGGAAGGAAGGAAGGAAGGAAGGAAAGAAAGAAAGAAGGAAAGAAAGGAAGAAAAAGAATTGAAAGGAAGAAAGAAATCAAAAGGACAAAAGTCAACTTCACTTATTTATTCATTCATTATTTCATTCAACAAATTTTTATTATGCCCTATTGATGTGCAAGACACTGTCCTAAGTGCTGAAAATAATCTCTACCTTCATAGACCTTTATTTTCTAGTGGGAAGAAGTCAATGAACAAACAAAAATTGTGGGGGTTTTTTGTCTTTTCTGGAGCCGCACCACAGCATATAGAGGTTCCCAGGCTAGGGGTCAAATCAGAGCTGTTGCTGCCAGCCTACACCACAGCCACAGCAACACCAGATCTGAGCCACCTCTTGTGACCTACACCACAGCTCATGGCAATGCCAGGTCCTCAACACACTGAGCACAGCCAGGGATCGAGCCTGAAAACTCGTGGTTCCTAGACAGATTCGTTAACCACTGAGCCACGACTGGAACTCCAATGAACAAACAATTTTCTTAAGGGGAAACTGATGAAAATGCTGTGAACAATAAAACCAGTTAATGGGATAAAGGACAGAAGGACAAGGAGGCAGGCTCAACTCCTGAGTTTCAAAAGCCTCAGTCCAGGCATAAAAAAAATTTAGAAGCAATACTCAGCCAAGTGTTACTTTTCCTGTTCCCAAGATGAGATGCAGCATTCTCAGGCAAGAAAAAGAAAGAGAGGAGTTCCTATTGTGGCTCACTGGATTAAGAATTCAACTAGTAACCATGAGGATTCAGGTTCAATCCCTGGCCTTGCTCAGTGGGTTAAATATCAGGCATTGTTGTGAGCTGAGGCATAGGTCACAGACGCTGTTCAGACCCTGGGTTGCTGTGGCTGTGCTGTAGTCTGGTGGCTGCAACTCGAATTCAACCCCTAGGCTGGGAATTCCCATATGCCACAGATGTGGCCCTAAAAAAAGAAAAAAGAAAAAAGAAAAAGAAAGATTCAGAGTAGATATGGAGAGCTCAAAGCTGGTGGGTGCCTGGGACCCCACTGTCCTTTCTGTTCCCCAGAGGACACATCTCCTTCCTTGACCTTGGGACTTTGACCTGGACCTCCTTGACTTTGACTTCCTTTCAAGAAGGAGATCAAGGTCCCCAGAAGAAAGAGGAGTTCCTGTTGTGGCTCAGATTAAGAACTCAACTAGTGGGAGTTCCCGTCATGGTGCAGGGGAGACGAATCTAACTAGGAACCATGAGGTTGCTAGTTTGATCTCCGACCTCGCTCAGTGGCTTAAGGACCTGGCGTTGCTGGTGAGCTGTGGTGTAGGTCACAGGGACGACTCGGATCTCATGTTGCTGTGGCTGTGGTGTAGGCCAGCAGCTGTAGCTCTGATTGGACCCCTAGCCAGAGAGCCTCCATATACCTGGGGTGTGTGCCTAAAAAGCAAAAAAAAGAACTCAACTAGTGTTCATGAGGATGTGGCGTGATCCCTGGCATTGACTTTCTTTCATCAAGATAGGTTCTGGAAAAGCACAGGACCACAGATTTGACTGACTAATGTTAAGCACAGTGAGGGAGGGGAAGAATATGATGGTTACTCAGGTAGGAGGTAGGTGTGTTTGGCTGCTGGAGGAACAGGAGGGTTTTACTGCAGGCCATGCTTCCCCACAGGGATTTGAATATAGAGCCAGGGTGACCTGAATAAACCAATGATCAAAAAGCAGGCAGGAACAAGTGCCCTCAGCAGAGAATGATGTGGATTGATGATGGAGACAGCCAGACCCCCTCAAAACCCCACTGGGCAAAGACATGCCCTAGAGCTCCTTGGAAATGAGGCTGGACCACATATACACTGTAGGAGGCAAGGAGGAGGGTTTCTAAATTAAGTTAAAGGTTTTGGCTGCCTGGTAGAATGAAGACTTGTAATCAGAATTAAATTCCATTATAGAAAAATAAATTAAGTTACATTTCCTGCACTCAGGAATCTGTAGCTTTTGATCTGTACCCATGTGGTCTTATGCCAAAAAAAAAAAAGATGATCAAATCTATTCCCAAGTCCAAGTGCAGAAAATACAGAAGAAGCAAGAAAGGAAAGGAGCTTTGGGCAGGACAATTCCAAAATGTTGCATCTCTTCACTCCCTATATCAAAACCTTTCCAAAGGCCGAAGCACACACATCAGTTCCCTTCCTTTAGGAAGTTGGGAGTTGGGGGTCAGCCCACATTTTGCAACTGCAAACTGACTTGGTAGCCCTTTTCTAAAGTAAGTCAATTTCAACCTACTGCTCACCCGAAATGCCTCTGGTTCAAGGTAACAAGATTCATCCAGCTTTTCTAAGAATGGATTATCATTACAATCAGAAAACATGATCTGCCTTCTATACCTATTAAACCCATGACATGCCTGTTATCCCACCAAGCATTACATCGAGTCAAGCAAAGGAGGCAGAAGGTAAACAAATATTACGTGTGTTACATTATGTAACCATTCATCTAAAGTGCGTATTAGATGTTTATGCTATCAACCAAAAATTAACACCAGATACAGTCCTTTTATTAAAAATAAAAACCTAAGAGTTCCCATCGTGGCTCAGTGGTAACAAACCCAGCTAATATCCATGAGGATGCGGGTTTGATCCCTGGCCTTGCTCAGTGGGTTAAGGATCTGGTGTAGGCTCGGATCCAATGTTGCTATGGCTGTGGCATAGACCAGTAACTACAACTCCAATTCAACCCCTAGCCTGGGAACTTCCATATGCAGAGGGTGTGTGCCTAAAAAGCAAAAAAGCAAAAGGAAAAGAAAAAACTAAGAGAAACACTTTTAATCTGAGGACAATTTGCTTTTTTTTTGAACCCCAGAGTGATGAGGAAAATATGCAGTTGACTACTCCATGTTTAGTCCTAATATTCTGTTGTGAATCCTTGGCACAGGGAATGGTTCAGAAGAAAGGGGTAACACTAGAAAAGAATGAGGGCAGCAGTGTTGCAAGGGTCATGCTTAAGACACTAACAGATAGGAGTGAATGTCTGGGGCACAGACCATCAGTAGATCACACCACAGGAGAGGCTATGAGCCTTCAGCCCCATCATGCCACATCCACACACGAGTCCATTCAGTAGCCCCCCAAATCCCCCCTGTTCTCAAATTTAAACAGACTGATGTAGAGCCCCAAAGCCCCTGGGATTCACAACACCCCAGATAAGGCAGTGACTCACAATGAAGAATTATACACAGACACTCAAGACTTGGTTTTCTCTATCTCACTGTAACCAAAAAGGGAGGTGAAAACAGTGAAATCCTCCAAATCTGGAGAGACCTCAAATGCTATGAGAAGGGTTACAGATCAACAGTTTGAGTAAAAGAATTGTAAGTCAGCAGGATTCTTTCCTACAAGCAAAATTGCATCAAAAATTAACTGTAGGAGTTCCCGTCGTGGCGCAGTGGTTAACAAATCCGACTAGGAACCATGAGGTTGCGGGTTCGGTCCCTGCCCTCGCTCAGTGGGTTAACGATCTGGCGTTGCCGTGAGCTGTGGTGTAGGTTGCAGACGCGGCTCGGATCCCGCGTTGCTGTGGCTCTGGCGTAGGCCGGTGGCTACAGCTCCGATTCCACCCCTAGCCTGGGAACCTCCATATGCCGCGGGAGCGGCCCAAGAAATAGCAACAACAACAACAACAACAAAGAGACAAAAGACAAAAAAAAAATTAACTGTAAAAGAGTAAGTCTGATATTTTGTTCACATTAAAATCATCAGAGTAAGGATTCAACTTGATACAGCATTATTTCCTAATACAGCATTATTTCCTAATTGTGTGTGGGGGAAGTAGTCCCATCCAAACCTTAATATGTCACATGGGAAAGATTCACCTCCTAGCATCCTCACCCTCGAAGAATTGCTTTTACGTTCAGCAAGAAAATGGAAGCAATTTGCCTTTACTAGCTAAACAATACTCCATCACTGCCACCATCACCACAAACCTAGCTGTATCCATGTTTATTTCACTTCCTTCCCATCAGAGGCAGAGAAATAGTACATCTCTTCCCGTTCGATGAACCTGCACCTTCCACCCCTTCACGACTTCCTTCTCTACAGCCTTATTCCATCAGGGCTCACTTCTCTCATCTGTGTCTTCCATCTCTCATCAGCATCTAAGAATTCAAGTTCCTCCATTCTGTGGAAAGAAAGAATTCATGAAAACAATTTTGAACATACCACTAAATTAAAACCAGAGAAATAGTTGGGGGAAAAAAATCACATCTATTATAAAATGCCTCCTAGCAGCAACCACACAAGCTGGGAGCAAGTGGGTAGACCTTCAAACTTTTGATCACATACCACATTTTAGGTTGACGTCTAAAAAAATGTTTAGTGTTAGTTAAATGGTTGCAAAGGATAAATTTTCCAGAATCACATTTAAATTGCGATATTTTAAAACTAAACTGTTGATTTAAAGATCAGAGCAATCTGATCTTTACCATCATTCATTTTCAACATATGTGAATAAGCTCTTTTGTAAAAGCCAAAAATTGTACATTATTCCTTTTATCCCTGAAATCATATTTTATTTTATTTTCCCACACAATTTACCGTAAGATGAAATACTTTTCCATCTGAATGTCTTTGATTGCTCACTGAACCATAAACGATCAAACATATGTAGATAATATTAAATTTATACAGTGTCTGTGTCTTGTGCTCCTATGGCTCTAAGTTAGATTTTAAGGGATGGATGTTTCAGGAATCAATAAAATTATTATTTGTCCACAATCAATCAAACAATGTAATGAGTTTTGATAATTAATAAACAATGAAAAGTAAAATTTGGAGGAAATATATTTCTTCATAAAATGGGCTGGCAAGGTTTGGTGCTTGAATTAAAAGAAACTTCTCTGACACCAACATAGTATTTTGAGTTGTCATATTGCTTGGCCTTACTGAAGTTTTTCATTGTGACCAAGGCCACATAATAAGAATTATCATATGCTAGGAACACGCTGTTCTTTTTTCCTTTATTTTCCTTTTTTCCACCTTTACTGAGATAAAATTGACACATTACATTACCTAAGTTTAAGATGCACAATGAGTTGGGAGTTCCTGTCGTGACACAGTTGTTAACTAATCCAACTAGGAACCATGAGGTTGCAGGTTCGATCCCTGCCCTTGCTCAGTGGGTTAAGGATCCGGCATTGCCATGAGCTGTAGTGTAGGTTGCAGATGCAGCTCAGATCCCACGTTGCTGTGGCTCTGGCGTATGTCGGCAGCTACAGCTCCGTTTAGACCCCTAGCCTGGGAAAATCCATATGCTGTGGGAGCAGCCCTAGAAAAGGCAAAAAGACAAAAAATAAAAATTAAAAAAAAAAAGATGCACAATGCGTTTATTTTATACATTTATATATTGCAAAATGATCACCACAATCCACATTATTCTGTTTTTTTTTTTTTTGCCACACCCATTGCATGTGAAAGTTCCCTGGTCAGGGATCAAACCTGAGCTGGTGTGTTGCAGTAGCAACACCAGATCCGTGCCGTTGTGCCACAGCAGTAACTCCCATGTTATTCTTTATAAAGCAACAAAAACAAGATGTGAAAGGAGAGGTGGGAAAGAGAAGGGCTTAACACCTTCACCAACATGTGCTGAGACAGTTCATTTTACAAGAAAGTGAATATTTGGAAGTTAAAGGTCTAGAATCTGAATCCTTTAAAAACTCTCCCCCCAACCCTTGGAAAGTCAGCTGTTACTGCGTGAGGTTGGCACACCCCAGCTTGAATATCACTAGGTGAGATTATGGCTTCATTTCACAACCCATCCTCCTTCTCCTATTTTCATGATGCTTCCTTTGCTAGGCTCTGTGAAAAGGGGAAATAATTAACAGCAAAAACACGAACATTTTCCCCCATTAGTGGAACTGGAATAAGTGATACTGGTCAGGCTCTATAATATTTGGGATGATATTTTCCCAGTATTCATTCCACAATTTGAGCCCTTCAGAAGGAGTGATATTTATTTGGGTTTTTTTTAATTTTGTCTTGTTTTTTTTTGGGGGGGGGCACAGCCACAGCATATGGAAGTTTCCAGACTAGGGGTTGAATTGGAGCCACAGCTACCAGCCTACATCACAGCCACAGAAATGCAGGAGCCAAGCCGCGTCTGCAACTTATACCACAGTTTATGGCAAGCTGGATCCTTAACCCACTAGCAAGGCCAGGGATGGAACCCACATCCTCATGGATGTAATTTGGGTTCATTACCACTGAGCCACAAGGGAACTCCCAGAGAGGTGATATTTAAAAGTTCACATCTTTAGTTCATTCAAGGCATGCCCCCTCTAGTGTTGCTGGAATCACACCTGCACGTGGCTACCAAGGCTCTGATGTCATAGGTCTCTGCTGCATGTATCATGCAAAGGATCATTCTTTGGGGCAGGAAAAGCAGGCCAATGGAAATATCATTTGAGGTCACGGTCACATTGTTTATGACAAGGGACAAATGCAGATATACGACTGCACAGTCACAATACAGCGAGCAAAGGACACATGTAGAAGGCAAGAATTTTAAAGATTACAGTGAAAGAGCTCAAATGGTCTCCTTCTTCTCCTAGGATCTAGAATAGGAGCCAAGAACACATAATGAGCCATTGCTTCAATTTAAAAAACCGATGTGTACGATTATAATCTGGAGCAAGTTGTCCCTGTTGAAATTGGCAGGTAGGTAAATCATGCTGTTTTGTGTTTCACATGGGTACTCTGAGCAACTGAGGGCTCTGAGTTCTTTCCCAAACATCTATTCGGGAACCACTTGGGAAACTTCTTAAAATTCAGAATCCTAGGCAGAACCAGGACTATATTTTTTTTTCCAGAATATATATATACATTATTTTTCAAATTCTTTTCTGTTATAGTTATTGCAAAATATTAAATACAGTTCCCTGTGCTAATAGAGCAGGTCCTTGTTGTTTATCTATTTTATGCATGGTAGTGTATATCTGCTAATCCCAAACTCCTAATTGATCAGCTATAAACATAAATAATATATAATATACATAAATAATATATATTTATATAACTGAATCCCTTTGCTGTACACCTGAAACTAATGCAACATTATAAAGCAACTTCAGTTTCTTTAAAAAAAAATTTAAAAATCAATTCGGGGGAGGGGAGGGAGAGGGCTGGATTGGGAAATTGGGGTTCATAGATGCAGACTATTGCCTTTGGAATGGATAAGCAATAAGATCCTGCTGTGAGGCACTGGGAACTATATCTTGTCACTTATGATGGAGCATGAGAATGTGAGAAAAAAGAATCCATACATATATGTGTAACTGGATCACCATACTGTACAGTAGAAAATTGGCAAAACACTGTAAACCAGCTATAATGAACAAAAATAAAAATCATTGTATAAATAAAATAAATACTTGCAGAGAAAAAACATAAAAAATAAATAGTATTTTTTTGGTAAAAAAAAAACAATTCAGGAAATTCCCTTGTGGTACAGCAGGTTAAGTATCAGGCATTGTCACTGCTGCACTGGTGTGGGTTTGATCTCTGGCCGAGCAATTTCCATATGCCATAGGCACAGCCAAAAAAATCTATTCAGCCTTTGAGAACCAATGATTTAGAAAGTCAAGCTTACACAAAAAATGTGAACTTGCAAAATTTCTAATTCTGGAGCCCTAAACTTTCTTATTGTGCTGCTGTACTTACTTTTATATTCTATGCATGCTCATTGTCCTAGTAGTACTTTAATATCAAAAAAGGAGAAAAATATAAAGGATGAGATTTTTTAACATGTATATCCTCATATTTTCTTCCCACCCCCAAATTGATCGTTTGACTTCCCCACACCCTACCCTGGGCATACATTCCACTTTGGAGACCATGTGCTTCTGGACGAGGACAGAAAACGACATAGAAAAGGAATGAAGCCCCCATAGACGTCTATGTTATGTGGAAAAGGTGGCCAATGGAGGGAGGAGTTTTTTAAATGGAGGTTATTGTTTATACCTTCTCTTAGTTTCTCCAGGCTTCAATTTATTTCAATTATTTTCACAGCTTTCTCAGGTGTCTGAATAGCCTTTCGACTCAATATGAAAAAAAAGATTACTAAAAATTGACTGAAAGCATGAAAGAGCTACCCTTTTAGGAACTGATGGAAAAGCAGACTTTTATGGATTACTTAAAGAAAAATATTGGGTTGCGATCCTGATCCTTAGAGATCAGGCTAACACTTTTGAGATATTAAATGATATGATTTTTTTTCCCCTCCAATGTTTTTCCCTTTTCTTTCCAAAACGCTCAGCACCTTCCTCCACCCCCCACACCATTTCAAATGATGTTCTGTTGGCGTGAGCTCAGAGACTTAGAGCTTTTGGTTTCCCAAATCCTAATTTCCAAATTGAAGCAAACATCCTTCAGAATTGAAGCTAAGGGCAGGGTCAAGTGCCAGAAGGAAATCTCTGCCAGAAAAATGCTTGAACAAGGCTTTCTCTAGAAAAACTGGAAAACAATTCCTCCAGGCTAGGGACATGAGGGGACATAGAGGAAAAAAGAGACTGGGGATTCCTAGTGAAAAGGCCAGACACAAGGAAGCCAGGTGAGCTGGAGGAAAGGATGTAGCGAAGAGCTTTGCCTGAGCGGCCAGAAGTTTTAGGGGAGCTGAGTGATCCACACTCTGCAGATTCTACAGCCATGACTCATTAAACAGTGCCATTGCTGGACTGCCACCCTCAACCTGTGATGACCTCGCTCCACCAGCAGCCAGTTCATCTCTGATGGCCACCCAGCAGGAGGAATACCCCTTCCTCCTAGGAAACTTTACTCACAGTGTCTATAAAACTAAAAAAAAAAAAAAAAAGGAAACCATCCCTAAGATCTGCATATTGATAAGAAAACTGCTGAATGGAAGCTGCTGTAAGACCTCTGGATCTGAGACAGAGTTTGTAACAATGCAGGCTTTTGCACACACATGTGCCCCATACACACTTCTTTCCTTCTCTTTCACAGTGGGTGTGAAATTCCTAGTCAATTTGAAGTTATTGAGCATATCAACTAGTACTTCCAACTGTTCCTCTTTTTCCCAGTGTATCCTCACTGCCACTCAAAGAAAGGCTGGCAAAGAATGAAATCTTGTACAGTGATCTAAGCAATCTTTGGAAACTATAAAATTGAAACCATGTCATCTATGTCATCATTCAATAAGCTAAGACACCAGGACAATTTGGTGATACATAAGCAAGAAATGTGGAGTTACCCACTGTGAGGATTAATATGTCAACTTGGAGAATGTTTTTGAATGAGATTAAGTGGACATACTTTGAGTAAAGCTCATTACCCTCCCTAGCGTGGATGGGCTTCATCCAATCCCTTGAAAGTCAAACGGAACAAAAGAGTGGCCTCCCTGGGCAAGAGCAAATTCTCCAACAAGTTGCCTTCTGACTGGCCCTGCACCATTGGCTTTCCTGGGTCATGAGCCTGCCAGCCCACAGCAGAGATTCTGGACTTCCCAGCCTCCAGAGTGCATAAGCCAATTCCTTATATGAAATCTCTTTGGATAGGTAGATAACATATATATGTTATTATATTTTATTATATGTTGTTATATATTATATATATTTTTATATGTTATGTGATAGCAATATTACATGACATCATATAATTATATCTATAAATGATATTATATAATATATATAATGTGGAATCAATTGAATATTTTTATATTATATATTATAACAGTGTGTTATTCTATTGATTCTGTTTTTCTGGAGAACCCTCACTGATATATCTATATTTTTTTTTCATTCCCCACATCTAAGCTTATGAACTCTACCTACAATACCGGGTATAATAAAAAATATATATATTTGGTCCTTATCACCATTCCTAGTACAGATTTCCCCACCAAAAATTAGAATTTCCTGAGCCATAAAGTCTTTTTTGTTACTCAAAACAAATCCCTTCAGCCATACTTGGGTTTATGCTAATGAAGTGACCCTTGGCAGGAACACTTCAAGGACATGGACTGGTCACCAGAGGAACCATGCATGTGATCAGAGGGCTGGAAATTTCTCACCACTCCCACTCTGGGGAAAAAAAGAAGGCTGGAGATTGAGTTTAATCACCAATGGCCAATGATTTGATCAATCTAGCCTATGTAATACAACTTGGATTAAAACTTTGAAACAGTGAAACTCAGGAAGCTTCTGGGTTGATGAATGCATCCTCATGCCAGGAGGATGATGCATCCTGACTGCAAGAGGATAGAGAGCCCTGCACTCGGAACCCTTCCAGACCTCGCCCTGCACCGCTCTCCATCTGGCTGCTCACTGTATCCTCTATAATAACTGTAATCCTGAGTAAAGCTCTTTCCTGAATTGTGAGTCATTCTAGAAAATTATCAAATCTGAGAGGGGCATCATGGGAACCTTCGAATTTGTATTCAGCCAGGCAGAAATGTAAGTAGTCTGGAGATCCCGAGTGCTGGTATCTAACACAGATATAACCATGTGGAATGAAGCCCTGTGCCAACCCTGGGTAGTTAGTGTCAGAATCGAATTAAATTGTTGGCCCCCTAGTTGGTATTGATTAGTTGGCTATTATTAGGAAATAAACCACACTAGTTCGTATCACAATTCTAGGATTAGTTTCCATCTCCACTGCTGCCGTCCTAGTCTAACCCTTCTTCATCCCTGTCCTGGACTTGCCTATGTCATAGGCTCCTCTCTAGGCTTTTTGCTTCCTCTGTTGGGCCTATAATACAGTTATCACTCAATTAGCACAGCAGGGTTTTAAAAACATAAATCACATGTCATTTCTTGCTTAAAATCGTCCACTGGCTTCCTATCACACTTAGCATAAAAACCTGTCACCTTATTCTAACTTTCAAGGCTCTTGACTATCTGGCTCCTGTCTACTTATTGAGCCTTGTCACATAGCACACTCCCTTGCTCATTAAGTCCTTTCCAGGTGGTCTTCTTTCTGGTTTTCCATTTTTTTTTTTTGTCTTTTGTCTTTTTGTTGTTGTTGTTGTTGTTGTTGTTGTTGCTATTTCTTGGGCCGCTCCCACGGCATATGGAGGTTCCCAGGCTAGGGCTTGAATCGGAGTTGTAGCCACCGGCCTACGCCAGAGCCACAGCAACGCGGGATCCGAGCCGCGTCTGCAACCTACACCACAGCTCACGGCAACGCCAGATCGTTAACCCACTGAGCGAGGGCAGGGACCGAACCCGCAACCTCATGGTTCCTAGTTGGATTCGTTAACCACTGCGCCATGACGGGAACTTGGTTTTCCATTTATTAAATCCACCAATCTTTTACTTGCCTTGGGGCTTTTATACTTATTCCTTCCTTGGCCCAACATGTTTAACCCTCTTCTAAACAGGCCAATCAAGGATTATTCAGAATTCATCTCAGAGACACCTTCCCAGACCACACAACCAGGGCTGGAGATTCACCATCACAATAGCCTATTCTAATTCTCTGCATCCTTATCAGCACCTGACATATTTTGTGTTTATCTGTTTGTTTTCTAACTACAACCACAAGAAATGCTGGATTCATGAGAAATGGGACCTTGTCTGCCTTATGCATCACCCCATCCCCAGTGTCCAACAGGATCTGACCCACTTGGCCGACAGATGAATATTTGAAGACAGAGTGGCTGGAAAAAACCTTCACACAGAAGGTAAAAGACCAAAGGGGAAATGTGGGGAGAGAAGGATAAATTAGGGGTTTGGGGTTGACATATCCACACAACTATGTATAAAATAGATAGATAACAAGAACCTACTGCATAGCACAGGCTAATCTACTCGATATAGTGTAATAATCTACATATGGGGAACAAATCTGAAAAATAATAGATATATGTATATGTATAACTGACTTTCCTGCACATCTGAAATTAAAACAAATTTCTGAGTCAACTATGCTCTAATAAAATTAATTAATAACAATTTTTAAAAGACCAGGGGCTTCCCAATGGCTGAATTACTTTACCAGACAACAGCAGAGGCCACGATTATTCTCAGCTAATTCTGTGCTATAGTGTCTGACTGGCGATAGAGACTTGTGTTGGGAGCGAAACTATTTCAAGGATTTGCCCTGTGAAAGGAGCTGTTTATTAGAGCATCAGCAAATATAAACAACTTCTTATAAAACCAAACAGGAGGGCCAGCATCAAACAAGTTTCTGGCAAGTTTCCTTGCTCTGGGCAGGGCTTTCACTGCAGTTCCCATGAAAACCATTCATTCTGCAAAGCAGTCAGCCTCCTGTCTCCTTGGGCACTAATTGCTCTGCTTGGTTAGGCAATTTAGGAAAACGCACCACTCTTCACACAGCTAAGGAAAGAGGAGAGGGGCAAATCTGGCTTTTTAAAAGTACAATGTGTTCTGATAGAAGAAAACCCAGAAAACCATTCCAGGAGAAAATGTTTCTAAATGGAAATGAATGCCTCATCTGAGACCAGGAAGGGGCTTCAGCCCTGAAGCCTCCGTGTTCTCCAGGAAATCTAGAATCCCACAGCTCCTGTGGGAAATGGAGAATTTTGGCATTTCTTGAATTCAGTATTGAATATCGTAAAGGCTTTGCCCTAAACAGACAGACTCTGTCTGCCATCCACTGGGTCTGCTTTCTGTTCGAAGGCAAAGATACAACCTTGTGCATATTGAAATTCAAAATTGTGGTTTCCATATAAATATGGCCAGCTGCTAATGCGAACAATTAACACTGCATATTTCACCTCTGCTGTAAATTAATATATCTCAAGTGGGACATTGCAAATGTCTAAAGGGAAACCCATGTGCACTGGGTAGTTAAATCCCTTAAAATGGCTCTAGCCTTTTATCCAGAAATTCCACTACCAGAAATTCATCCTGAAGGAAACAGTAAGGAATGCAGACAAGGATTTATTCTCAAGAATGTTCAAAATCCTAAACATTATAACAACTGAAATGTCAATCAATAGGGCAATTGTAAAGAAAAAAATTACTGAGTGTGCCTATGACGGAATGTTATATAGTCATTAAAAATTATATTTATGGGGAACTTTTAAAAACACACTTGTGCTTTAAAGAATTCCACCGTGCTTCAAAAAGGTTCACAGAAACACTGGTTAATCCCAAAGAATGTCTGGATTTCCTCCTATCCTTTCCTTTTTTTCTTTCTTTCTTTTTTTTTTTTTTTTTTTGAAATCAGAGATGTTGACATGCCATGGTGTTAACACGGGAGAAGTGGGTTGGAGATGAGTGTACCACTCATGAAAATCTATCTCCCCACATGAAAACAAGCTCTCTGTCCTTGAAAGAGAGGAAGTATGGCAGTCAGGGCGCTGAATGTTTCTTCCTGCCATCTGCTGATTCTACACTTTCAAATTATTTCTTAAGCAGCTGCTAGGCAGCTGTTTCAGCCTCCTGAGATAGGTAGAGAAAAAAGGAATGAAAAAAGATTAAGACTCTACAGAGACTTCCGCACCATCCAGACTCTAGGTAGAGCTGTACTATTTAGCATGATGGAGATGATCATATTACTTTTCTCTGGTAGACTCACCTGGTTGGTAAACGCTCAAGCCAGTCCAGTTGGTAGCTGGCTGTCTAGGGTCTATGGGTCGGTCATCTGTTCAGACTGATTTAAATCATCTGCCTAAGAAGGGGAGGTCGGGGGGGGGGGGGGGGGGGGGGGGTGGTAACAGTATCACTTAAGAGCCACGTGGACAAAGAATAAGGAGAAGCCAGGAAGAGAAAGGATTTTTGAGACAGAACAAAACTATCTCATCAGTCTCCCAAAAGTCACCAGAAAAACCTGCTGCTCAAGCAAAGCTAAATTTACTAAACTTCCTGTGATAAAGGAGAACAATCTTTGACAGAGCTTAGTAATGTCTCAAAATGGGGAAGCATATTATGGAGTTTGGAGCCCTGGGTGATTTTAAGGTGAGCCTTGGAAGGTGGGAAACTGGTTGGGATTGATCAGAATTTATAAGATAATGGTTGTGGGTTGATGGGCAGGTGAGGTGAATATTTTAAAGAGAGCCCTGGAAAGCAAGCTACCTAGTGGTTCATAGTCTCGTCCGTGAGCAAATATTTTCTGGAGCAAATAGCTAAGATTTCTGTTCCTGGGCTTTGTTTTTATTGGTTTGGTTTCATTGGATTGTTGTTGGTATTACATACAGACAGGAAGGCATAATTGACCCCAATTAACACACAGATGAGGTAAATGTGTTGAGTCCCAGTATTGTTTAACACAGAGATAGGAAATGATATTGGTTTCAGTCCTTATAGGAATTTAATACAATTACTGGCAGTGTAATTGATAGCCTCCCCTGCCATTTCCCTGAAAATTTTTGGTAAAATCTACATTGCTCACTAAGACTTTTTGAAGTGCTTTCATAGGTGGCTATAAGGAAATGTGGTACCCTGTTTCCAGGTATGTGTAGGTATCAGAGTGTCTTGTTTTCACATAGAGTGTCTTCTATCACCATATATCTAGTGCCCAACCCAATACTCAGTATACATAATAAATGGGTAGTAGAGAGGAAACATATAAGGATGTGCTAAGCAGATTATGAGAAATAGAAGAAATAAGAAGGTAAAGGAAATACTGTTTGCTGGATTTCAAAGCAGTGAGAGAAGAGGGCAAGAACTTAAGATCATCATTGATACAGGGAGAGATGAAGATGAAGAAGAAAGACGGTAAGATAAGAGTAAGCAAGGTTTGTCCTCATAGTCACAGGACCCTTCTAAGGCTAGTGAAGAGGTTGTGCTGGAGAAATAAGAATGCTTGGACAATGAAGATAGACCTAAGGGCTCTGGAAAGCAGACAGGTGGATATAAATATAAACTGAGAGTTTGGGAATAGCAATGGCAAGATGAGAGGAGGAACTTTTTTTAACAAAACAAATCTAGCTAAAGTTCAGCTTGGAATAGAGCAGCAGAAGCCAGTCAGAAGGAACAAGGTAAATAAGCCTTGGATGAGGGCATCCAAAAAGTTAATGGAAAAGACAGTATAGATATAAGATACGAACCAAGGCCAACAAGCTACAGAGGTTGAAACAGACCAAATATGAGTTATCTGACATAAAAGAAGAGTAAAATCAAACTCCAAGTTTGGAGGAAACATGATGGCTTTAAAGATCAAGAATAAGAGACACACTAGGGTGGGAGGGAAGTATACATACAATTTTAGGGCAGTTTGGGTTCCTTCAAACACAGGGATATCTAAGTTATATCCCTGGAAGGCAGTTAGAGATATGAGGGTAACACTTTGGTAAAATGACAGAAGATGAGACATTAGAGCAACCACCGCATATCCAGTGGTTCCCACAAATAAGAGATGGTGCTACAAGGACTAAGCAAGGTCTCTGCCAGCTTTACTATGGCAGGAGGAGTGGGGGGGACACAGTTCTCCCCCAGGAGAAAAACTTGTCATTCACAAATTTGCAAAGTATGAAGGGAACCCTCAATCCCTACACAGGTGGGTCTCCCATTGACCGCAGGAAGAGCACTGCAACTCACCTCCAAACTCACTCCCATTCTTTCTACTCTTCAGATGTGCTTGAGACAACAAGCATGTCCCAGCATGTGCTCCAGACCCGGCCTCTGGGACCCATGTCCTTACCTCCATCCTGGAGGACAGCTCCTCTGAGTTGGGCTCTCCGTCATCCACTCATAGAAGTACTCAATAGAAGTCTTCCAGAGAGCTCCCTTTGTGACTCAGCGGGTTAAAACCCAACTAGTATCCATGATGATGAAGGTTGGTCCTGGCCTCACTCAGTGGGTTGAGGATCCAATGCTGATGTGAGCTGTGACATAAGTCACAGACGAGGCTCAGATCCTGCATTGCTTTGGCTGTGGTGTAGGCCTGCAGCTGCAGCTCCAATTCAACACCTAGCCTTCCATATGCCAAGGGTATGGCCCTAAAAACAAAAAACAAAAAAACAAAAAATGAAGTCTTCCAGACTCTTCAGCACAAGGTAGCTACAATGCAAGCAAAGGACTTTCTCTGCTATTTTGAAGGATTCTCACCATAATCCCAAGTTTTATTACAATTAAAAAATACCCTCTTCTTCACAAAGGATGAGGAAGAAAGCCAGGAAAAATACAAAAAGCTGGAACAAGGATAATTTACTTTTCCACTGATGAAAAAACTATCCCAGGGAGACGGGATTAAGATGGTGGAATAGAAGTACTGGAGCTCAACTTCTCTCCTAAAAACAACAAAATTCACAACTAAAGGCTGAGCAATCTCCACCCAAATGGAACAGAAACCCATACCCTACTCCAGAAGGAAAAGAGGAGGCCACATCCACAGGTAGGAGGGGTGATTTCGTGATATAAACAACCCTATACCTCCCGGGTGGGAAGCTCCACAGACTGAAAACTAACTGGTTCACAGAGACTCACCTATAGGAGTGAGAGTTCTGAGCTCCACATCAAACCCTCACATGCTGGGATCTGTCACTGGGAGAAAGAGCCCCTGGAGCATCTGGCATTGAAGGCCAGTGGGGCTTGTGCACAGGAGCTCCACAGGACTGGGGGAAATTGAGACCCCATTCTTAAAAGGCGCACATGGACTTTCACATGCACTAGGTCCCAGGGCAGAGTGAGGTCTCCACAGGAACCTAGGTCAGACCTGACTGCAGTTCTTGGAGGACATCATGGGAAAACAGGGGTGAATGTGGCTTGTTGTGACGGATGGACATTGAAGGCAAAGCTCTCGGGAATATTCAGCAGTTGCCTTTCTCTGGAGGTGGCCATTTTGGGAAAATATGGCCCCACCCCTCAGTCAGTGCTGAGAAGCCCCAAGGCAAACAATTATCCAGGTGGGATCACAGCCCCACCCTTCAGTAAAGAGGCTACCTAAAGAGCCTCAGGCACACAGCTGCCTCTAATCCCATCCAGAGACTAAGCCCCACCCACCAGAGGGATTAGAATCGGCTCCACCTACCAGGGGGCAGGCATCAGCCCCTCCCATCAGAAAGCCTACAGCAAGCCCCCATACTGACTTCAGCCACAAGGGGGGTAGACACCAGAAGTAAGAAAGGCTACAGCTCTATTATCTATAAAAAGGTCACCACACCAAAAACCTATAAAAATGAAAAGACAGAGAACTATAACTCAGATGAGGGAGAAAGGAAAAACCCCAGAAAATCAGCTAAGCCAGGAGGAGATTCTCAGCCTCCAGGAAAAAGACTTTAGACTGTCGATCCTGAAGATGATGCAAGACATTGGAAATAAACTGGAGGCAAAGATGGGTAACTTACAGGAAACACTAACCAAAGAGATACAAGATATAAAACTTAAACAAGAAGAGATGCAAAATACAATAACTGAAATAAAAAACTCACTAGAAGCAGCTAACAGCAGAATACAGGAGGCAGAAGAATGAATAAATGAGGTGGAGGACAGATTAGAAGAAATTACAGATGCAGAACAGAAGAGAGAAAAAAGATTGAAAAGAAATGAAGAGAGTCTCAGAGAACTCTGGGACAACATTAAACGCACCAACATCCATATTATAGGGGTGCCAGAAGGAGAAGAGAGAGAGAAGGGGACAGAAAAAATATTCCAAGAGATAAGAGCCGAAAATTTCCCTAACATGGGAAAGGAACCACTCACTCAAATCCAGGAGGCACAAGGAGTACCATATAAAATAAACCCAAGGAGGAACACACTGAGACACATAATAATCAAACTGACCAAAATTAAAGACAAAGAGAAAATCTTGAAAGCAGCTAGGGAAAAGAAACAAGTAACATACAAGGAAACCCCAATAGGGTTATCAGCAGATTTTTCAGCAGAAACTCTGCAGTCCAGAAGGGAGTGGCATGATATACTTAACGTGATGAAAGGAAAAAACCTCCAACCAAGATTACTCTACCCAGCAAGGCTCTCATTCAGATTTGAAGGAGAAATCAAAACCTTCTCAGATAAGCAAAAGCTGAGAGAATTCAGCAACACTAAACCAGCCTTACAACAAATACTAAAGGAACTTCTCTAGGCAGGAAAGAAAAGATCAGCAACAGGAAACAAAAATACCACAAATGACACGGCTCACCAGTAAAGGTATATATACAGTAAAGATATAAAATCATCCATGCACAATTATACCACCAAAATCAGAAATCATGAGAAGAGGGGGGTACAAATGCGGGACACCGGAGATAAACTTGCAATTAAGAGAACAACAACTTAAAACAATCTCATATACATATAGACTCTTACATCAAAACTTCAGAATAACTGCAAACCAAAAATCTACAATTGATACCCAAACAAGGAATCTCTGGAGAAGAAATATATCTCATAGTAAATAAGTGCATAATCCACCACGAAGGGGGTCATTTGACATCATTCTTGGAATGCTGAAATCTTCTTAGATCTGATTCTGATTTCCTCTCCATCAAAGGACCTATGATAATTATAATTAAATAATGCCACTGTACAATTAAATAATACAGTTCTACAATTGTATTATTAATAACCATTTCTCTCCATGGTACAATGTAAAGTCTATAATGTCTTGTTTATCACATCACCTAGAATGGTGTAATGCCTTTATTGAAGAATCAATGAGATGGAACAAATTGTGAGGACATATTTATATAGTTACACTGTTTTTTAACCAACTTATGCATTTTATATTTTACTTATTTTCAGAGGGTGTATTATTTTTGTTATGCTTACCAGTTACGTTATTCTTTTTACTATGCTATATAAAATATTTAATGGAATATAAGGCTTTCTTCTTTATAAATTTTAGTTGCATAATATAACAATTTAATATTATGCTAATTTTTAAAGAAAAATTGAAATGTAATAGATAAAAATAAGTAGTAAAGATGAAAGCCATAAAATTGGGATAAAGTATAGAATAAATTTCCTATTTGTCTCAGCATATTTTCCATTCCACTTCTCCAGTGGGAGTCACTTAATCTGTTTCTTAAGATCGATGTTATAATAATCTGTGTGAATGTAATTGTGTGTAAATGTATGTATTTTATTCTGTAAAAAAAAGAAAAAAGAAATAAAGTCTTTCAAGGCAAAAAAAAAAACCTATCCCATAAAAATGACTTTATTTCAGTGTTTCTTGGTGGAGGAGGTGGCATCTCTTAAATTGATTCTGTAGAGAATAAAGCACAGGAAGAAGAGAGAAATAAACAGAGAAGGGGAAGAAAAACTGGTCAAGGGAAGGAAGAGTCAGGAATGAAATCACTAGAGAGGTAAATTCTGCAGAGCCCTGGAAAATAATGGCAGATAAAAAATCCTCAGACTTGACCATGAGAGAGATGGTGACCTTCAAAGAGAAGTGTCAGGGGGGAAGGGGTTGATATGCCAGCCTCAATTCAAATCACCCAAGATTCATCCCCTCTAAGCCTGTTCGTTCTTGACCTAGCTTGCCTGACTTCATATAAATAATAGCATGTCAGCCTCCCCAAATCTCTTGGTTAACTCAGGAAAGCAGAAGAACACTTTATATGAGCAATAACACTGTGGGTTTCATGGCACTCATGATAATTTGTAAAACCACATGTTTTAACACATGCACAGCAAATTTAATTTCAAGAAACACTTGTTTTCAGCTTACTGCCCTCTGTCACATAGTGGCTCTTGGCTGAGTTTCCTAAGACTGCATATTGTGGCACCTTCTCAAATCAACCTGTGAGAAGTTTCCTTAATTAGTCCATACGCTGAGCATCTGTGCTATTCTCTTAGTATTTTCTGTCAGAAAGCTAAGCCACATCCCTCAGCTGGTATTTGTTTTTAAACCAAGCTCAAGTTCTGACATACTTTTTTTTTAAGGTACTGAAATTTCATGCAGGGATCCTTACCAGATACTTTGAATTTTACCCATCTGACATAACAAATGCTCTCAACCCCCTGTTCACAAACAAGTGCTTCCATTCGAAGAGAGATCCTATAAATTTGCAGTTGGATGCGATTCTAGGTACTACCATTGTATTAGTCTTTTTTTTAATGAGATGGTCAACTCTAAGGCATATTTGATAACTAATACTTTCATGGTTAAAGCCCATAACCAAATTTATAAATTAATTTTATAAGATGATACTATCTAGTTTAATTCAACTTGCAAAAGTCATTAGCCATTGTTAGTAAAATAGCTGTTTAGTCTATACAAATCAGCCCACAGCATCATGGCCTAAATGACTTCTTAGGCCCCTTTCACTAAGCCATGTCATTTAGACACTGACTTTCAACAGATACATTCCAAGTTCAATAAAGCAAAAGGACGAGTCAAACAAAAGCAATATTAGTGTGAGTATAATTCAGAGTTCTCCAGAGGAACGGAACCAGTAGGAAATATATATATATGTGTGTGTGTGTGTGTATACACATATATGTATGTATAAATATATATGTGTGTGTAAATATACATATACATACCTATACATTTTTTGGAGATTTATTTCAAGTAATTGGTTTACATTGTTGTGGAGATTATCTAAAACGTGTAGGGCTGGTGGCAGTCTGGAAATTCAGGTAAGATTTCTATGCTTGGAGTTCCCATCGTGGCTCAGTGGTTAATGAATCCGACTAGGAACCATGAGGTTTCGGGTTCGATCCCTGGCCTTGCGTGGGTTAAAGATCCGGTGTTGCTGTGAGCTGTGGTGTAGGCCGGTGGCTACAGCTCCGATTGGACCCCTAGCCTGGGAACCTCCATATGCCACAGGAGCGGCCTAAGAAAATGACACACACACAAAAAAAAGATTTCTATGCTGCAGTTTTGAAGCATAATTTCTTCTTCATCCAAGAAACCTCAGCTTTTGCTATTAAGGGCTTCAACTAATTGGGCGAGACCTATTTATATTACCAAGGGTAAATATCTTTATTTAAAGCCAATTAATAGTCCCTTTTTTTTCTTTTCTTTTTTTTTTTGGTTGCATCTATGGCACATAGAATCTCCCAGGCCAGGGATCAAACCTGTGCCATAGCAATGACCCAAGCCACAGCAATGACAATGCCAGATCCTTAACCCACCAGGCCACCAGGGAACTCTTGCACATTTTTTTAAATTGTGGTATAGTTGATTTACAATATTATATGTTTCAGGGATACAATATACTGATTCACAATATCTAAAGATTATACTCCATTTATAGTTATTATAAAATATAGGCTATATTCCCCATGCTATGCAATATATTTCTTATAACTTACTTATTTTATACATAGTAGTTTGTCCCTCTTAATCCTCTTTTCATTAAATTTTTTTAAATTTTAGTTTATTTTTTCTTTTTTATTTAAAATAAAATTTTAATTTATTTTTTCCCTCAATTTTAAACTTTTTAAAATGTTTAACATTCTTACTGAAATACAGTTGATTTACAATGTTGTGATAATTTCTACTGCACAGCAATGGGACTCAGTTATACATATACATATATCCATTCTCTTTCAGATGCTTTTCCCATATAGATTATGGCAGTCTATTTGGTAGAGTTCCCTGTGCTACAGGTCCCTATTGGCTAGTCATTCCATATACCTCAGTCAAACCCCCAGTCCTTCTCTCCTACCCCCTACTTGTCCCCTTTGGTAACCAGAGTTTTATTTTCAGTCTACAAGTCTGTTTCTGTTCTGCAAAAAAGTTCATTTGTATCTTTTTTTCAGATTCCACATATAAGTGACATCATAAATTGGCTAAAACATTGTGTTTTTATCAAATAAGCAAACAAAGTCATTGATTGTAGATATTAACCACATCTACAAAATGCTTTCACAGCAATCCCTAGATTACTGTTGGGTTATGTATTTGAGTGCTATAGCCTAGGCAAGTTGACACATAAAACTAGCTCTCACAGCATGGCCATCCTTGTGGGTCCATAATATCTTTATAGTTCCAATATCAGCAAAGACTTATCAGATTGGGGAGAACATAACCAAAGCATGAAAGGCGTGAGCTCCTGCTTAGCAAGAGAAGATCAGCAAATGATAGAAATATTATCACAGAAAGGTGCATAAACCACATAAGCTATAATCACATAAGCTGTGGAGAGACATCTTATAAGGCCAAAACCCAACACTAATTAACACATTGACTTTAGTCCTTTGTATGCTTTTATTATCAAAACCAATCACCATTTGATTTAAGCAAACCATACCACGTTAAAGGAAGGCATTTAACTGTCTGAGCTGAAAAAAGTCTCACATTATACAGATTTTAATTTTATCCAGGCTATGTAATACTTCTCTGTTGTCAAAGTATATGTTTTTTTTAACTTGATGGTGTTGTATAAAAATAATTATGAAATAAATTCTGATTCATCAATTTATAGATTATGCCTCCTTAACAGTTTTACCATACAAAAGTGCTATAATTAAGGAAATGAGAAAAAAATTAAAGGATAAGGAAGTTTCTAGAGTAATTAGAATCACTTTTATTCTAGCTGCCATGTTTCTTTTACATCCTAGTTTCACTTCTTTTTTTCATTCCCTCGCATTTAAAAAAAAAAACAAAAGAAAAGAAAGAAAGAAATTACCCTTTGGAAACTAGAACTATCAATATCAAATCTCTATCGAGCTTTATGATGATTAATCTTATGTGTCAACTTGGCTAGGCTACAGTGCTGAATTGTTCGGTCAAACACCAGTGGAAACGTTCTTGTGAAGGTATTTGAGGATGTGATGAACATTTACATCAATAGACTGTGAATAAAGTAGATTACTCTCCCTAATGTGATTGGGCCATATTCAATCAGCCGAAGCTTTCCCATAGAAGAGGAAGTTCTCCACAAGACTGTAACATAGAAACTCTGCCTGTTTTTGGACTGCTGCCCTGTGGAGTGTAGCCTGAACAGCGAAATATCAGCTACCCAGATTTCCAGCCTACTGGGCTGTCCTTTCAGTTTTGGATTTGCCAGCCCCAGGAATTGCATGAGCTGATTCCAGTCAATCAGTTAATAGATAAATAGATGCTAGATAGATAAATAAATATGGGGGGGGGTGTTTGGAAAGAGATATATACACATACTGTTGTACTGTTTCCCTGAATTCACACAAAATTCTTCCTAAAATTTTTCATAAATATTTTACACAAGAAGTACAACTCATTGTAACAAAAAAAGTCTTAGTTTATATGTCTGATTTTTTGGTTTTTGGTTTTTCTTTTTAGGGCTGCCGCCGAGGCATATGGCGTTTTCCAGGCTAGGGGTCAAATCGGAGCTACAGCTGCCAGCCTACACCACAATCACAGCACCGCAGGATCCAAGCCTCGTCTGCAACCTACACCACAGCTCACAACAATGCCAGATCCTTAACTCGCTGAGCGAGGCCAGGGATCAAACCCACAACCTCATGGTTCCTAGTCTGATTCATTTCTGCTGCACCACAACGGGAACTCCTATATGCCTGTTTTTTACCAGAAATTAAATAATTTATTTCAGTGGTATGAGGTCCCTTAAATTTTAACCTGAAAGGTTTGAGATGTATTTCTTTTTCTTTATTTTGACCTTGACCTTTCAAGGACTCACATACCTGTTCATTCATAAACAGCAGTTGGCAAGACTGGATACATGCTTCCTCCTTCCAAACACTGCCTTATTATTGCCTGAGGTTTCTAGGTAATGGATACTGGCCAGTCTAAATAAATGACAGATGTTCAGCATGGAACCTGCATGCCTGTGCCTAGAGGGGATAAGAATTTGCTGTGGTGGAATTAGGAAACCAAACCAATATGGTAACCTGGGGTTGTCCACTGGAACAGCTAGAGATTATTCTATTATCACTCTTTCTTAGTGCCTGCTTCTGTAGAGCCATTCAGTCAATTTTCATTTGCCTAATTAATCTGAGAATAACCGTGGTTAAGGAACAGAGGAAAAGTATAACAGACGTGATGTGAATATTAATCTCTTATGAGACCGCTTTATTGATAAGTTTTGCTGAAATGGGTAAGCTTTGCCTTGTTGCCAAGGCAACCTGTGCACAGGAATAACTGAACTGTACCTCATTCTGGCAAATGGTCCTTGCAATTTAATAAACAGAAAAATAAATATAGCTCCAGACTCCCATCAGAGGAAAGAAAGAAAAGAAAAATACAAAAGGGAGAAAGATGGTGTTTGGGGAGGTGGATATTGGGTTCGAAGACTGGGATTAAATGTTCTCTTCCCAGAAGCAAGCCAACTCTATCAGGAATACAAAAAGCCTATATCACAGCCTTTGAAAACAAACTTTTGGTTACCAAAGGGGAAAGGTGGTGAGGGGTATGGATTGGGAGTTTGGGACTGGTATATACATGGTGTGGTAAATGGAATGGATGGTCAGTGGAGACCTGCCGTACAGCCTAGGGAACTCTACCTGATAGTCTGTAGTAATTTATATGTGAAAAGAATCTGAAAAAGAATGGATATGTGTATATGTATAACCGAATCACTTTATTGTAGAGCAGAAATTATCGTAATATCATAACATCATAAATCAACTATAATAAAACTTTAAAAAATAAAAATAAAATGCTAGCTATTCAAAAAGAAAAAGTATACATCTAAGTCTAATACATTGTTCCCTGCCCCCCTTCTCTCTCCAATCTTATTTCTTTTATTATTTTTTTAAACAAGAAACAGACTTATTAAGATAGGATGCTTGTGAGAGATGCAAGCAAGCAGGCATGGAAGCTCTCACCCAATCTTATTTATTATCACCTTCCTGTGTTCTCTTCTGTCTGGCACTACTGCACTCCTTGGTTTTCCTCTAATACGCCATGTTCAACTCTGCACTGGATGCTTTGTCTGCCTGGAAACCTCTCTCCCTAGAAATGCACCTGGCTCCCCCTCCCTCCTCTCCTACAGGTCCTCTTCTCAGAGAATCCTGCTCTGGCTGCCACGTAGAAAACAGCCTCTTCCCATCCCCACCTCTGTCCTTCTCATCATTTTATCCTACTTATTTTTTTATAGCATTTATCACCACTTAATAGCAAATATCCACCTATTTCTTCATTCTCAGCTTCCCCACTAGAACGTAAGCTCTTTTAGAGCAGATTAGGAATATCCTGCCCACTGTTCTGTCATCAATATTGTGAAGCATTTTTTCGTTTCTTGTACCATAAATTCTTAGTTGTTAATAAATGAAGTTGTGCTTCTAATCTTTAAAAATCCAGTTAAGGAGCTAAAACTAAGACATAAAAACAAGTATATCATGTTAATATGGTAGAAAATAACAAGACAAAACCAAACCCAAAGACAATTGCAGGGGGATACAATTTGGGTTAGAAGTGGGGGAAAGCATTCTTGGGAACATGGGACTTCAGTCCCTACCAGAGAAGTCTTCCTAAAACAGCACTTGCGGGGAGTTCCCACTGTGGTGCAGCACAAACAAATCTGACTAGTATTCATGAGGTTTCAGGTTCCATCCCTGGCCCCACTCAGGGATCCAGCATTGCCATGAGCTGTGGTATAGGTCACAGATGCAGCTATGATGAGTTGCTACGGCTGTGGCATAGGCTGGCGGCTACAACTCCAATTTGACTCCTAGCCTGAGAGTCTCCATATGCCATGGGTATGGCCCTAAAAAGACAAAAATGAAATAAAATTTTTAAAAATGAATTAAAAAATAGTAATAACAATCAATCTCTTCCCCCCACCCCCAGAGGAAATTGTTCTGAGTGTAGCTGTAGATTCTTTGTGTCTGTGGGACAAGGTGAGGTCAGGAACCTCCTGCTTCGCCGTCTTGAATCAGAACCCTTGGAGTTCCCGTCGTGGCGCAGTGGTTAACGAATCCGACTAGGAACCATGAGGTTGCAGGTTCGGTCCCTGCCCTTGCTCAGTGGGTTAACGATCCGGCGTTGCCGTGAGTTGTGGTGGAGGTTGCAGACGCGGCTCGGATCCCATGTTGCTGTGGCTCTGGCGTAGGCCGGTGGCTGCAGCTCTGATTAGACCCCTAGCCTGGGAACCTCCATATGCCGAGGGAGCGGCCCAAGAAATAGCAACAACAACAACAAAAAGACGAAAGACAAAAAAAAAAAAAAGAACCCTTAAGTCTTTGATCATGAACAAAAAATTTCTTTCTTTTTTTTTTTGGCCTTGCCTGTTGCAAAAGGAAGTTCTTGAGCCAGGGATCAAATCTGTGCCATAGCAGTGACTAGAGCCACTGCAGTGACAACACTAGATCCCTAACCCACTGCACCACAAGGAAACTCCAAAGGACTTATTCTCTGAATGTGTCAAATAAATAAATTTGGAGAAAAAGACAAGAAAGCTGTTACTAAAGAAAAACGCTAAAAAGAAGAAAATGGAGCCAGGTATCCTCTGGGAATTTTGTTTGGTTGTTTTTTTTTGTTTTTTTTTTTTTGTTTTTTTTTTTTTGCTATTTCTTGGGCCGCTCTGGCGGCATATGGAGGTTCCCAGGCTAGGGGTTGAATCGGAGCTGTAGCCACCGGCCTAAGCCAGAGTCACAGCAACTCGCGATCCGAGCCACGTCTGCAACCTACACCACAGCTCACAGCAATGCCGGATCGTTAACCCACTGAGCAAGGGCAGGGACCGAACCCTCAACCTCATGGTTCCTAGTCGGATTCATTAACCACTGTGCCACGACGGGAACTCCCTGAGAATTTTGGAATAAACTGTCAAAATGCCATATTTGACCCTCCAAAGTAAAATCAGCTATGTTAATAATCAGAAGACAGGTCTGGAAATTTGGCAATACGAACAATTCTATACCACTTTTAGAAGAGAGTGAGACAGAGAGTCTCACAACAGAAAGAAATTTCCAGCATCTCTTACATGATTCCAACAGGAATCGATCCAGGATTCAGTGAAGAGAAAAAGTCAATATCTTCCTATTACTAATAAAGCCCTAAATAAGCTACTAACTTGGAATTGGGGAATTAGCCAAGTGAGGAACTGAGAAGTAAAGATTTTATTTTTAGATCCTAGAGAATATTAGGATTGGATTTTTAGATGAGGTGCTTGTGTTTTATTTCCTTGATTAGGGCCCTGCCATGCTGCTTTTTAAACATTGCTGCATGCCTGCGGCTTTCACTTGGCTATCTCACCCAAATTAGATGGTCCTTATTGTGATAAATTACATTATTCAAGGTTGTTAGTTGCTAACAACAGCAAATGGCTATTGAAGCAGGAAAGGAATTTAGTCAGAGTCTTCAGATGAGTCAGAGTTTTATAGGCTGGCTAAGTAACCAGGCATAAAACCTAAGTTACACTATCCTATGGCCGATAGGCCACTGACACTATCCCAAAGCAAGGGCCTCAGCACACAGCTCAGGCCTCACAGATGGCCTCATGCTTTCCACCTCTGCTCTCGCAGCTGCCAGCTTCCCAACCAAGCCAGGATGAAAACCACATGCAAGGCCTCTGCTTCCTTTGGGGTTCTGTTCTAAGTCCAAGTCCAGGGGTTCCCATTGTGGCTCAGTGGGTTAAGAACCTGACTAGTATCCATGAAGATGCAAGTTCAATCCCTGGCCTCCCTCAGGGAGTTAAGTGTCCAGCATTGCCACAAGCTGTGGTGCAGGCTTCAGACATCACTCTAATCTGGCATTGCCGTGGCTGTGGTCTGCAGCTGCAGTTCCCGGGCTAGGACTCAACCCCTAGCCCGGGAACTTCCATGTGCAGCAGGTGTGGCCCTAAAAAGAAATATACAATACAATACAATGAAATAAAATAAATCCAAGCCCAGCACAAGTGCATCTCATTTGTCACATGCTCTTGTTTGGTGGCAAAGGATACTGCCAGGTGGAGCTATTTTGGATCCAAAAGGAAAAGAAGAAATCTGTAATGCTAATCTTGTCTTTATTTAGAATGTTGTCCATCAACCCAATTTTGAAATTTTTTTTGAAATATTACATGAAAATACTGTGTATCTTGATTACTGAGTTTGGGGGTTCTCCCTTAAATTTGTTCCATAAGGTGAAAGCCTCACTCACCTCACTTTGGTTCCAGCCCTGACAAGAAAAGCTGGGAGAATGAGTTTCTCAATAAAGTTCACTTTCTGGACTGAAAGGTGCTATGACACAGAATGATGGCCCCCAAAGATATCCACATTCTAATCTCCAGAACCTGCAAATGTGTTACTTTACGTGGCAAAAGGAACTTTGCAGACGTGATTAAGAATCTCAAGATGGGAAAATCATATAGGATCATCCTATATAATCACAGGACTCTTTCTGGGAGGAAGGCAGGAGAGTCAGAATAAGAGATGAAGAGACATGGTATGGAAGCCATGGACAGAGAGTTGGTGATCCCATGCTGCTGGCTTCAATAGCTAAGGTTGGAGCCTCAAGCCAAGGAATGTGGGCAGGCTCTAGAAGCTTTATAAAAGGTAGGAATTCTTGGAGTCCCTGTTGAGGCACAGCAGAAATGAATCCAACTAGTAACCATGAGTTTTCGTGTTTGATACCTGGCTTCATTCAGTGGGTTAAGGATCCGGTGTTGCGTGAACTTTGGTGTAGGTTACAGACCCAGCTAGGATCTGGTGGTGATGTGGCTGTGGCGTAGGCCAGCAGCTCTAGCTCAGATTTGACCCCTAGCCTAGGAAACTCCACATGCCACTGGTGCAGCCCTGAAAAGCAAAAGAAAACAAAGCAAAACAAAACAAAAAAGGCAGGGATTCTAGAGACTCCAGAAGGAACACAGCTCTGTTAGCACCTTAAGTTTAACACGGAAACACTGATCTTGAACTTTTGATCTCCAAAACTGTAATACAATAAATTTCTGGGTTTTTTTAAACCACTGGATTTATGGTAATTTTTAAATTACAGCAACAGAAAACTAATACAGATGACAAATTCTCCAGACATTATAAGAGGCTTCCAATGCATGGGGCAATCAGAGAGTGTGACAACTGCCTAATATCTGAAGATCTTACATTTTCAACTTACATTTTCATCTTTTTACTCAAACTCCAACACAGACATGACTGTTATTGTTCTTACAACAGGGTGTAGACAAACAGTATTTGTCAAGTGAAATGATGAATTCTCCACTTGGCTTCTAACCATCAATTCACTGAGTGTCTTGGGTCATGTTATGCACACGTGTTCAACTTTCTAGGTTGATTTTCTTTTTTTTTCTTTTTTTTTTTTTTTTTTTTTTTTTTTTTTGCTATTTCTTGGGCTGCTTCCACGGCATATGGAAGTTCCCAGGCTAGGGGTCTAATCGGAGCTGTAGCCGCCAGCCTACGCCAGAGCCATAGCAACGCGGGATCCGAGCCACGTCTGCAACCTACACCACAGCTCACAGCAACGCCAGATCATCTAGGTTGATTTTCAATTATTAGAGTTCAGGATTCTTATCTCTACTGCTTTCCAAACATTCAAGACCAAGACACAGAGCACAAGCCTTAGTTTCTTCTCAAGAACAACAGTAACAAAATGGGTAGAGTAGTTTTTCTCCTTTTTTTTTTTTTTAAGAAAATAATGACTCAGAGTTCCCTGTTGGCTCAGTGGGTTAAGTTAAGGATCCAGTGTTGTCACTACTGTGGCTTGGGTCCCTGCTGCTCATGGATTAAATCCCCAGCCTGGGAACTTGCACATACTGTAAGAGGGGCAAAAAAAGAGAGAAAAGAATGACTCTCTGTCCTTTTTAAAAATGGTTTTAATCTACTATAATGTAAGTCTCCTTACTGGAATAATAATAACAACAAAACCTAATTTAACTACTTGTCTATTGCTTTATCTTCCCTGGAAAACTAAAGCATCATAACATTACAAAACATAATTTTCCTGTTTCTTAGAAAAAATTATGTGCTCTCTACCCAGGATAAATAGAGCATACTGGGAGTTCCCATTGTGGCTCAGTGGTAACGAACCCTGCTAGTAACTGTGAGGCTGCAGGTTCAATCCCTGGCCTCATTCAGTAGGTCGAGGATCCAGCATTGCCATGAGCTGTGGTATAGGTGGCAGACACAGCTTGGATCCAGGGTTACTGTGGCTGTGGCCAACAGCTGCACCTCCGATTCAACCCCTAGCCTGGGAATTTCTACATGCTGCAGGTGTGGTCCTAAAAAGAAAAAAAAAAAAATGGAATACATAGTACTTTAAGCAACTAGCTGTAGGCTACATTTGTGCCTTTAATAGATAAAGATGGTCTCTAATGTAAATTCTGAAAGTTCATCTGTTGCCCAGTGATTTGGAATTCATTTATACCTAGCAACAATTCCATTGTTAAATGCAACATTTATGGCAATCTCATTGTAACAACATAGAGAAATTTTATCTTTGTAGAAGTTGGTGTATGAATTCCATCTCCATGAGGGATCTGGTTTGTCCAGACCATCATTTGAAGAGCACATAGCATGACGTACCTTGAAGAAGGAAACAGTTTTGTGTGGTAAAGTGCGGTGGATGAAGTAAAGCCAGGCTCAGGGCTGCCTGAGGGACAGTTTCTCTGAAGGCAGAGATGAGAGTGACTCGGAAAAAAGGACAAATATTTTCTGGGGACAAAATGTTAGATCTTTCATGTCGTGCACTAATGCCTTTGGTGTGGGTGGGCTACTGGGGGATAGAGAGGGAAGGAGGTGTACAGGTGTTATGTGTGGTTGCCTGGCAACCATGGGCAAAAACAGGTTGCATGGGGAAACCCCAAGGTTACACTTTTACAATCACATTCAGGAAGAACAAATGAGAGCCTCAGTTCTTGACTCCAAGTCCCACCTGACATCTTCTCACCCTTGAGCCCTGAACTCTCAGATGTTCAGTGAGTTGGTTCTAAATTATTCCTTCATGTCTGTAGTCTCGAGTCAAGACTCTCATTTGAGGGGAGTTCCCGTCATGGTTCAGCAGGTTAAGAACCCAACTATTATCCATGAGAATGCAGGTTTGATCCCGGGCCTTGCTCAATGGGTTAGGTTAAGGATCCAGTGTTGCCGTAAGCTATGGTGTAGGTCGCAGGTGCAGTTCAGATTTGGTGTTGCTGTGGCTGTGACGTAGGTTGGCAGCTATAGCTCCAATTTGAAGGGAAAAGGTGGAGGTGAGTAGGGGTAGAATAAACCTAAACCAGAGTAATTCTACCAGATAAGACAGTTGTATATATGTGTGCACACACACACACACACACACACACACACACACACACAGGCATGCACGCATGCACGCACGCACACAGTACAAACGCAGAGCATTTTTTCATTACATAGTTCTGAATGTTTTGTCCTGGAAGGCAACTCCATAAAACACAACTCCAGAGAATAGTATGCTACTATTTACAACAGCAAAGACATGGAAGCAACCTAAATTTGTGTCAACAGAGGACTGAAGAAAGATGTGGTTCAGGACTTCCCTGGTGGCTCAGCAGGTTAAGGACACAATGTTGTCTCTATGAGAATGCAGGTTTGATCCCTGGCCTTGCTCAGTGGGTTAAGGATCTGGAATAAGTCACATACACGGCTCAGATCTGATGTTTCTGTGGCTGTGGCATAGGCCACAGCTGTAGCTCCAATTTGACCCCTGGCCCAGGCAAGTTCCATATGACACAGATATGGCCATAAAACGAAAAAAAAATGTGGTTCATATATATATAATGTAATATTACTTAGCAATAAAAAAGGAATGAAATAATGCCATTTGCAGCAACACAGATGGAGCTAGAGATTACCACACTAAGTGAAGTAAGTTAGACAGAGAAAGACAATATTATATGAGATCACTAATATGTGGAATCTAATAAAAATGATACAGAAGAATGTATTCACAAAACAGAAACAGACTCAAAGATTTTGAAACCAAACTTATGATACCTACCAAAGGGGAAACGTTGGGAGGAGGGAAAAATTGGAAGGTTGGGATTGGCATATACACACTACTGTATATATAATCAATAGGTAAAAAGGCCCTACTGCATAGCACAGGGAAATCTGTTCAATACTCTGTGATGGCCTATGTGGGGAAAGAATCTGAAAAGTTATATATAACTGATTCACTTTGCTGTGCACCTGAAATTAACACAGTATTAATCAACTGTACTCCAATACAATTTCTTTTTTTAAAAGAGAGAGAGAGGATTTCCTATATTGGCACAGCAGAAACAAACCCAACTAGAATCCATGAGAATGTGGGTTCAATCTCTGGCCTTGTTCAGTGGGTTAAGGACCCATCGTTGCCTCGAGCTGTCGTGTAGGTTGAAGATAAGGCTCGGATAACGTGTTGCTATGGCTGTGGTATAGGCCAGTAGCTGCAACACACTTTCAGCCTGTAGTCTGGGAACTTCCACATGCTGTGTGTGTGTGTGGCCCTAAAAAACAAACAAAAAAGAGAGAGAGAGAGAATATAATGACTGTGATGCTTAACTCAGAGTAATCCCTCAATAAATATTTGCTGAATAAATGAATTAACAGAGTATGTAATTGATGGAAATGTGATGAACTCTTGATAGGAAGTCAGCTGAATCAGAGTACTGCTTTATTAAGCCTGTTTTTACTGACTCCCTTCTTATAAACAACCTATAAGGGGAAAAAAAAGTGCTTTCATAGAAATAGCCTCACAAGGGCTCAGATTTCTTTGAAACACCTACAATCAAAGGAGTGTGAATCTAACAAGAAAATCACAGATTTCCAAAAATAAACATCCCTTTGAAAACAGGCAACCTGCCATGCTTTGTAATAGGAGCTCTAAAACCCCAATACTGAGCCCTTTCTAGGAAACCTCGGTGATGTGAGTATTATTCAACAGTCTCTAACTGGCTGTGTTCTTAAAGGACCTTAAAAAAATATAGGCCTTATCTGATTTGAATTGTAGCCGAAGTTTGTCATTTGAAGGAGATAACAGGCTAGTGAAAAATAACACATTGGGAAAGGAAAATTGAACTATTCTCTGATCCTCAACATGATATTTGAGGGGAGACTGTTAACTAATGTATGCGAATTAAGTTTTGAGAGAACTTAGATCACTGGAATGCTAATATCCAGACAAGTTGTTAAAATAAATAGTCAAAGACATATATATTCTGAGAGGGTCCAATGTAGGACTCTCTGTTATTATTTTGCAGACATAATTCCCAATCAAAATCATGAATTGCTTTGTGGTGTGAAGTAGAATGAGAACTCACTGTTATAATCAGCTCTAAGCAAAACTCTGTACTAGGCAGAGTTGGAAATTCATGTCCCTAACCTAATTCCCTAATTCACACACACACACACACACACATTTCATTCAATTTTGAAAAACTCAGGAAAGCATTTGATATAATTTAGTAATATTATTTTGGTTTGGTTTGGTTTGGTTTGGTTTGGTTTGGTTTGGGGTGTTTTTGGGGGGGCCAATCCATGGCATGTGGAAATTCCCCAGCCAGGATTAAACCTGCACCACAGCAACAATCCAAGCCAGATCCTTAACCTACTGTGCCACAAAGGAACTCCTAAACATTTTTTTGTGTGTCTCTTTGCCTTTTCTATGGCTGCTCCCTCAGCATATGGAAGTTCCCAGGCTAGGGGTCCAATGTGAGCTGTAGCCACCAGCCTGCGCCAGAGCCACAGCAACTCCAGATCCAAGCCGTGTCTGCTACCTACACCACAGCTCACGGCAATGCTGGATCCTTAACCCATTGAGTGAGGCCAGGGATTGAACCCACAACCTCATGGTTCCCAGTCAGATTCGCTAACCACTGAGCCATGACGGGAACTTCCCAAACATTTTTAAAATAAATTTAAATCAGTGTCAAAGTTCCCATCATGGCTCAGTGGTAATGAACCCGACTAGTATCCATGAGGATGGGGGTTCCATCCCTGGACTCGCTCAGTGGGTTAAGGACTAGCGCATTGCTGTGAGCTGTGGTGTAAGCTGGCAGCTGTAGCTCCAATTTGACCCGAGCCTGGGAACTTCCATATGCCACGGGTGTGGCCCTAAAAAAAAGAGAAAGAAAAAAAAAAATAAATCAGTGTCCTAACTCTTTCTCTCTCTCTTTTTTTTTAACTATAGAATAAATTATTTTGTCTCACTGAAAAAGACATTTTGATATTGACATGGAGGTGAGAATGTTATTTTGCAGTTAGAATCCTCCTTCTTTCCTGAAATCTTATCATTTGAGTAGCCATTTAGTGGTCCATTTTGGATACAGAGCTCTATCCGTCCAGAGGAGACCTCTGCCCTCATCATCCAGTTGGATAGAATCATTCAGAGAAACACAGACTCAAGAACTTCTGCCTTTAGTCTGGAAACACAAACACACCCACATCCTCATCCACCTTCTTTTGACAAATGGCTCAGATAATGCTGCTGAGTTCAGTATCAATTTCTTAATTATTCATTCTAACTGTGCCTCAGTGAAAACAAAGACACTTTTATTCCCCTTGCTTTCTCACATTTTCTTTCAAAATAGAGATCCTGTCAGAAACTATTATGACTTGTTAGAAATCTAGTCTTTTCAGCAAGGTAGGTGCTACTCAGAACACAGCCCCAGAAGAGTTTTTTATGCAAGAAAGTGGCCTCTTAGAAAAGCAACCTAGAGGGAGTTCCCATCGTGGCGTAGCAGAAACAAATCCCAACTAGGAACCATGAGGTTATAGGTTCGATCCCTGGCCTCGCTCAGTGGGTTAAGGATCCAGCGTTGCTGGTGAGCTGTGGTGTAGGTTGGACAGATGTGGCTCAGATCTGATGTTGCTGTGGCTGTGGTGTAGGCAAGCGGCCACAGCTCTGATTGGACTCCTAGCCTGGGAACCTCCATATGCTGCAGGTGCAGCCCTAAAAAGCAAGAAAAAAGAAAAAGAAACAACCTATGAGTCAATTATGGAGCAGCAGAAATGAATCCAACTGGTATCCCTAGTCTAGGAACTTTCCATATAAAGCAAAAATAAAAAATAAAAAAAGAAGCAACCTAGGAGTTCTGTCATGGCTCAGCAGTTAACGAACCAGATTAGCATCCATGAGGACACAGATTTGACCCCTGGCCTCTCTCAGTGGGTTAAGGATCCTGCATTGCCATGAGCTATGGTATAGGTGGCAGACTGAGGCTCAGATCTGGCATTGCTGCGGCTGTGGTATAGGCTGGCAGCTGTAGCTCTGATTTGACCCCTAGACTGGGAACTTCCATATGCTGTGGATGTGCCCCCCCCCAAAAAAAAAGCAACCTAGAGAGAACCAGGTAGACCCAACTAAATAAAAAGAAAGAGGGAAAGGAACAAGATTTGGGAACGTTCTGGAAATGATACACAGCCTCACACAATTTACAGGCTCACCCCCATACACTGTACTCCCTTAATATACAGAACTGCTTGCAGGTACATCTTCCACTGGGGTTGTTTCAAGCCTACAAATGAATTTAATTCTCCTGCCGCTGCCTCTCAATCACCACCATATTTTTAGCAGGGAATCTGCTTTACTCTTTTTTTTTTTTTTGCTTTTTTGCTTTTTAGGGCCATACCTACAGCATATGGAAGTTCCCAGGCCAGGGGTCAAATCACAGCCACAGTCACAGCCATAGCCACAGCCATGGAAACCCACTGAACCAGGCTAGGGATGGAACCCACATCCTCATAGAGATGTCAGGTCCTTAACCTGCTGAGCCACAATGGGGACTCCAGAATCTGTTTTATGGGGTTTTTTTTTTTTGCAATTCCCACACCTATACCAGTGTCTGCCATGGTGTCAACACCTGACGAGGACTGGACAAAAGAAAGGATGGATGCTGACTGGTCCAAGAATCAAGCTGACCCAATCAGGTCCCTTTCCTTAAAATATAAAATTTGAAATGTGCACAGTCATGACTTTCTACCTAGAACAGCTTTAATATGTAGAGCAAGAGCTGCCAGAGTTTGGTGACCACTGTGAGAAAGAAGCCAATCTGAGTGAGCAAGACCAAAACAAGGAGAGTAATGGAAATGGAAAAGGGGAGGGAAGATTCCTGGAGGGGTTTGTCCTGCATCCTGCTGTGTCCACACCTGTGCCCCTCCTGTAGCCTTTCAGGAAATTCCCCTTTTTTCCCTAAGCTTTTGTTGAGTTCATTTTCTAGAGTTCACCCTAAAAAGGTTCCAAAGACCCTAGTGTGTGTTCTGTTTTCTCAACTATACTACAAAGGTCTTGGTTATAAGCGCTCACCTCCTATGTTTCAGAATCCTCTGTGGCATGTGGTACACAAAAGGCATGCAGACAGTACACAGACGCCTTCCAGCAAATATGCTTGGTTCTCTCAGTGCCATGTTGGAGCAAAGCAGATAGATGTAGGAAGCGTCTAGATGGGCTTGAAGCTGGGAGAGTTTTGAACAACCAAACTGGGGTAGAGACCACTATAGTGGCCTGCCTCCATGGAGGTCTCCAAGGATCCTGCCCCCTGACATATGTATCTTGTACACTCCCTTCCTACTTTGTACAAGGATGTCCTATGTGACAAAGAGTATGTCAGAGTGATGGGTTATCACATCTGATACTTGATCATAAAAGGTAATTTCCATCTTAAGCACTCTCTGGCTTGCTGGCCAACTTTCTGGAGTATCAATGATCCTAGAGAAAGCCAGAAGAGACTTCTCTCCTTCTCCTCAGGAGAGACTTCACCTCCCAGCCCAGGAGGGAGCTGGGACATGGATCTTTGGCCCCAGTCAAGTTCTGAGACGATGGCAGCCCTGGCCAAGATGGTGGCTGCAACCTTGCAAGCAGCCCTGGGCTAGAACCCCTGAGCTGAGCCTCTCCCAGACTTCTGACCTTCAGAATCTGGGTGATCTAAATGATTTTTGCTTAAAGAGCAACATTTAGGGGTAGCCAATGACGAATATATCTTCCATGATCTCATAAATAAGTTAAGGCTCCAGAGAGATCCAAGACAATGATGCCAACTCCAGGGATTTCTTGGCCTCAGTTGTCTGGGTTGACAATGGGGACCAGAGAGGAAACAACACACAAAACTACCACAAAACAATGAGGAAATGATGGGAGCCAGAGGTTTTGGAGATGAGTGCATACGGAAAAATCTCAATCCCATTTTTGCTATGAGCCAAAGAAGGTTGTGGGGACCAAGATCAAAACCAAACCAAAACACAGACAAATGAGGTCTCAGTGACTGAGACTGGCAAGTATCTAAAACCCCCGAAGGGCATGAGCAACCAGAATATACAAGAAGGCTTCCTCTTAGGATTGGAATGGTTTGCCCTGGAACCCATTAGACTTGGAGGGGTTGGGGGGGGGGTGTCTGCCAGAAGCTAAAACAGAAAGTTACAACTCATGATCAGTGGGTCATTTACAGGTAGAGCAGGGGCGAGATAGCTTCACGGCTTTTCTTTAGAAAAAAATAGAGTATTTTCAGGAATATTTTTATACATATCTAGTATTTGACACCCTCCAAACCCCACCAACTCCTCATCTCCTCAGGAGAGACTTCACTCCCATACTTCATGCCCATGCATCCCCTTGTGTTCCCCTGCCCTGGCTTTCCTGTCTTCTTTTTCTTGACTTCTTCAAGTTCTACTGATTTTCGTAGACTCGGTTTAAACTTCTTGTCGTCATGAAACATTGACCAGCTTTCTAGCCATAGCAGTCTTTCCATTCTCGGAAATCTCTAGCACTTAGAATGTAAGCCACAGAATTTGATGTTTTGTTATACCTTGTTTTATTGACTTTTCCCCAAAATGTCTTGCCTCCTCTAAACACTGTAAGATATAGTTCCTTGGTAGCATCAAGCACCACTGATTTCCAAATCCAACCACAGGTCAAAATGATCTTTGATGCCTCTTAATTTATTTTTTTTTTTTTTTGCTTTTCATCACATTTTATTTATTTATTTTTAATAAAGAAAATAAATTGCCATGCCACGTGGAACTTCCCAGGCCAGGGACTGAACCTGAGCCACAGCAGTGACAACGTCAGATCCTTAACTCACTGAGTCACCAGGGAACTTCTTCGATGCCTTTTAAAAGCCTTCTTTAAAAGATGCAGTTTCAGAAGTTCCCACTATGGCACTATGGATTGGTGGCATCTTGGGAGCACAGGAATATTTTTATACATATCTAGTATTTGACACCCTCCAAACCCACGAGGGTGTCAAATACTAGATATGTATAAAGGACAGGGAGGACACAGGTTCAATCCCTGGCTCCGCACAGTGTGCTAAGGATCCGGCATTGCCATAGCTGCAGCTTAGGTCAAGACTTCTGCTCATCTGATCCCTGGCCTGGAAACTCCATATGCCAAGGGGCATCCGGAAATGGGGAAAAAAAAAAAAGACGCAATTGTCCCAGCTGTGGCACAGTTCACAGTTATGGGGCAAGTTTGATCCCTGGCCCAAGACCTTCCACATGCCCTGGGCATGGCCAAAAAAAAAAAGCCAATTTCAAGTCACAGCATCAGATTTAGTCCCTTCACTTTGGGGAGTGAAGTTCAAGGGAATATGATGTTAACAAGCTCCCCAGATGATTGCTATGCTGCTAATCCTGTACAGCTCCCCAGAATCATGTTGGAACATCATTAAATGCTCAAGAAGTATTGTTCTATTGAACTGAACTGACTCTTTTAATATGTCCCATTGATTTTGCTTAGAAGTGATGGTAGATGCTATAGAAACAGGAACACAGAAGGCAAAGACAGGGAGTTTCCGTAGTGGCTCAGGGGAAATTAATCTGACTAGTATCCATGAAGATGCAGGTTCAATCCCTGGCCTCGCTCAGTGGGTTAAGGATCTGGCATTTCTGTGAGCTGTGATGTAGGTCACAGACTTGGCTTGGATCTGGCATTCCTACGGCCATGGTGTAGGCCAGCAGCTATAGCTTTGATTCAACCTCTGGCCTGGGAACCTCCAATCACGCTGTGCGGGTATGGCCCTAAAAAACAAAGACGAAAAATTAAAAATTTAAACATTTTTTTAAAAAAGAAGGCAAAGATATAACTTGACTAGGCTTCAAACTGATCCCAACAAAATCAATTTAATCTTTCCTTGCATAGTCAGAATTAAAATCTTTACACATCTGAGGTAGAGAGTGATGGATAGATACGTGATAAAGCAAGCACAGTAAAATGTTAATGGTATAATCTAGATGGTAGGTATATAGATATTGAATTAAAATTCTTTCAAATTTACTGTACACATAAAACTTTTTATAACAAAATGTTGAAAAAAATGAAAAAAAATCCCTACATATTCAGAGCATCTGACCCATCCCAACTTGGTCTCATTGGATTATATTCCTCCTTCCTGCTTTCCTTTAACCTGAACACTTTCCTCTTTCCTTTTTATGACCACACCTGTAGATGGAAGTACCCCTGGCCAGGGATTGAATCCAAGCCTCAGCTGTGACCTATACCAGATCCCTTAACCCACTGGGCCAGGCCAGGGATGGATGCCCCTGCAGCAACCTGAGCTGCTGCAGTTGGATTCTTAACCCATTGCACCACAGTGGGAGCTCCTTCTAAACACTCTTGATTATGGTCGCTGGGAAAAAAAAAAAAAAAAAAACTTTAAAAGAACCATTTGTCATGAAGAAAATATCTCTCCAATCTGAGCTTTGCTGGATAGTTTATGAAGGAAATATTTTAATCTTGCAAAACATCGACTTGGACACCTAGCTACAAATGCTGCTTTAGATACTTTGTTATAACAGTCAATCTACATAAAATAACTCCATACTAAAGGTAAAAATTATTTTCAGGAGTTCCTGTCATGGCTCAGAGGAAACGACTCATAGTACCCATGAGGACTCAGGTTCCAGCCCTGGTCTCATTCAGTGGGTTAAGGATCCGGCGTCTCCATGAGCTGTGGTGTAGGTCACACACGTGGCTCAGATCCCTCATTGTGGTGGCTGTGGTGTAGGGTGGCCACTACAGCTTTGACCCCTAGCTTGGGAACCTCCACATGACAAGGGTACAGCCCTAAAAACAGATCCAAAAAAATTCAATAAATAAAATAAAATAAAATAAATATTTGAACTTAACATAAGTACTTATCTATTGATCCGAGACAGAATACATTCTATTGCCAGTAAGTAGATCCCTTAGGCCTAAGACAGACCATGCCAAGAATAAAATAGCTATCAAAACAGGTAAATACTGTATGATATCAGATAAATACTATTATTACTATATGATATCTGATTAGCTTGGAGTGCCACTTAAAAAGCTGAGAGAAGGAGTGAAGGGGTTCCACATGGCAAGTTTTAACATGTCCATGACTGTCTGTGACCTTGATTATATTTATGTAACTCCTATCAAAAAACCACAGCGAAGAATTAAATATGTGCTCCCAACTAAAATGTTAGCAGACATGTTTTCACAGCCTCACTTATAAGAGGGTTCTAACAAAAATGTACAACAGGTTCCCTCCCTGAAATGACTCTACACATTTTTTTCTCACTAAATATCCACCAGCAGACTACTTTCCTGCCTACAAACTCAGTTACACACTATACCTCAAACACATCTTGCACTTTCTTGCCTCAGTGCTTTGGGTCTTTTTGTTCTACCTAATCCTCTAACACTCTCTCCATGTTCTCCCCACCTTCACCTCCACCGACACTTGCTGTACCATCCACATGACTGCTCCACCGTGAGGCCTTCCAGCCCACTTCGCCCCAGAATCACTTCTCCAGGCCTGGATTTCTCTGATGCACCTGCTCTGCCCAGACCCATTTGGAAACTCAGGAGAATTTCTTTCTCTTATATTTTCTAAATCATCACTTATTTACGATTCATCTTAATCATTTGGAATCCTTTTAGAGAAAGCTCTGTCTTAGATGTCTTTGCAAGCGCAACGCTGTCTGACAACTGTTAACCTGTTGCTTCACTATTTGTTTATTTATGGAAGAAGAAGTGGGAACGAGAGATGTAAAGTAAAAGGCAACGTCTATGAAGGGTTTCCTATCTGCCAGGTCCTTACTCTTCATACTTCTGTTTGCATTTTATATCATTGAATCTTCTAAGTGTCTTATGAGGTAGGTTCTCTTATTATCCTCATTTTAGGAAAGGAAGCATGTTCTCTAAGGAAATTTTACTTCTCTGCACTACTGCCCCATCCCACTCACACCAGGGTTGAATTTAGCCTTGCCCAGGGCTTCTGATGAAATCTGTCCGACCTGAAAATCTGGTTCAACTGAAAGTGGTCTTATCAGCTTTGTGTCTAAGCCATGGGGCAAAAGGCAAACAGCTTGGCCCTACCCATTCCCATTTCAAGATTTGTGGTAAGGGACAATTAAAATAACAGTGTTAACAATAGGTAGGGAAAAGTATTCAACTTCTAAGGGAATAAAATATTAGAATATATATAATATTTTGCATAAGCAAAATACTTTGACTTACTAAAACCAATTTCCAGGTTAACCTCATCTTTAAAAAAAAAAAAGGCAAATATTTATTTGATTGGCAAGCGCCTGTATATTCCCCCACAATAACTGATTTAAATAATCAGAAAGCAATCCAAAGAAATCACAAGTTTTGTTCTTCTTGTTCCAGCCCACAGCCTAAAAATGCACCCAAGGACCTTAAACTAGTCTAAAAAAGCATAGTAGTGATCATTAACCATTTCCCTCTCAACAGCAGAGCTATCCTAGGCTCTAGAAAGCAATACAAGGCAGTAAAACATAATCGTAGCCATATATATATGGCTGTGAAAAGAGCCTCTAAGAACAAAACTGCTTTAAATTAACTGATCCCCCTAGCCCTCCTTTAGGGAATATCTAGGACATTCATAACTTATAAGGAAATTAATTATGAAACAATGCATCCAGGAGTTTCCCTATATTCACATAAAAAATTAATATTAATAGTGGTTACATTCCCTGCTACAGCACCTGCCCCTGACTGTCCCAGTTAATTAAAGCTTATACAGTGACCTTAGCTTTGGGCAATCCTTTGAATCATATACCCTACTGATGTCCTCTGTACCCAGAGACATTGTGCTGACAGTTTTATTTCCCTGGTGAACTGAAGTGATTGAACATAAGAATGCAAAACAACCAGTCCTCGCCCTGTCATTTTCCCACACAGTTTATCCTTTGATGAAGATGTAACTACCCTCTCTCTGGCTGCCTAGAAAGACATTAAGACCCAGTAAGAGGGCAGTGTGTAACAGGAATATTTATTGAAGTGAAAAGTCAAAGAGGGGTTTTGAGAAATAGTTTTAGAGCCAAAATTAAATTGCTGCTTCAATTATATGTGATGTTATTGTAGTGTCATAAACGGTTAAATGATTGCAAAGCTACATGAGAAAGAAATGAAGGAAGGGAGGGAGGAAGGACGAGAGGAGAGAAGGAAGGAAAGAGGGAAGAGAGGGAAGGAGGAAAGGAGAGAGAGAGGAAAGAAAGGAGAGAGAGGGGAAGGAGGGCCACAAAGTGAGTATGGCTGATGACCCAAATTCTCAGACTTTGTTCTCATATAGCTGCAGTCAGCACATCAGCACAGAGGCCTCCAAAGCCAAGTCTGTCTCCAAATTTTAAGAAGAAAGAAAAGATCATATCTGCAATAAAATCTAAGAATAAAAAATGGGTAGAAGGAGAAGGATGGATCAACCATATACCTAAAAGGAACCAAATCAGAGATGCCTTGGAAATATGACGCCTATGAAGTTATTATAATTTCAAGTTTTACTTGAGAAGGCAACATAATAACCAAGGTCAACCGAGCCATGACGGTATCCGCTATATGGTGCCCAAGTGTTGTGAACTGACTTAAGTCAGTTTGCCTGCTCAGCTGTTACCAGGTTCCCTTGGTCAAAATTGGGTCATACTTGCAGTAATCTTTAGAGCCATTTTACAAGCATTCAGATTCCCTCCTTCGGGACCCAAGGTAGAATTGTGCTTCCTGGCACTCACATGGTGGGATGAGTCCTGTGACCACCCCCAGCCAATGAATTTTGAGGAGCTTTTAATCACCAGCTGATACCCATCAGGGCTCTTTCATACATAAATGCTTCATCAGCTGCCGTTGCAAAGTAAGCTCAGCTGTGATACAGAGCAAAGCCTCCAACCCACCCCTGATGGGCATATGAGCAAGAGATAGAACTTTGTGGTTTTAAACCACAGCAAAACTGAGCTCAGAGGTTTTCAAAGAGTAGTCTCCAACCAGCAGAAGCAGCATCGCCTGAGATCCTGTGAGCAATGCAAATTCCCAACTCCCCACCGAAGAGCTACTGACTCAGAAACTCAGAGGTTGGGGCCCAGCCACCTGTGTTTTAACCAGCTTTCCCAATGATGGCTATGCTAATAAAGATGGAAAACAAAGAACCTACTAACCCATCCTTCTGCCACAGGGCCACATGCCCTGTCCCCAAGATCAATACCAGGTGATAGATACAAAGAAATCAAGTCTTAGTCCAATTTCTGAGAAATGTAGGAATGTTTACCGGCAAGCAGGTGCCAAACAGTCATGAGATCTATTCTCATAGCTCAGGAATGTGCCCTCCCTGCCCTCAGGCCTTCCAAAAAGCACCTTACATGGAAGTTTCACTCTCAGGCCAGTGAAAGGTTATTTTGCAGGCAGGACCATCCAGGTCTGGGTGCAAAGCAGAGTGACACAGGACTAAGATGGCTCTAGACTTGAGTTCTATGCTGTACGGCAGCCCACTGAGCTTCTGAGGTCCTATGCATTGTTCACTAAAAGCACTAGGACCCGTAAAGGCACTAGGACTCGGCCAACATCTCACTTACCTTAAAAACCACTCCTTGCACCAGTGAAACATTATTTCCAACACACCAGTTGCTAATTGGTACATCTCTCAGCACAGATTTCCAGGGATTTGGATAGTAAGTAAAGGAAGAATTGGTTCCTCGTTATGACACTTCAAATGTTAACTCTTCACCCTAGAATGCAGGTTCTGACTAAGGTATTTCAACTGCCTTCTAGGGTGTAGATTAAGGATAAACTTAACATAGGTGCATCACACTATTTGTAGACTAAGAAACATAATAACAGCAACTTGTGGATTCCTTGGGACCTAGGGAGAAAAGAACCAAGAAGTTTGAGTGCCAGGTTATCAAACTCAAGAACTATTCAAATAACCCCTTCTTTTTTTTTTTTTTTTTCTGTTTGCCATTTCTTGGGCCGCTCCTACAGCATATGGAGGTTCCCAGGCCAGGAGTCGAATCAGAGCTGTAGCCGCTGGCCTATGGCACAGCCACAGCAACGAGGGGTCCGAGCCAAGTCTGCGACCTACACCACAGCTCACGGCAATGCCAGATCCTTAACCCACTGAGCAAGGCCAGGGATCGAACCCGCAACCTCATGGTTCCTTGTCAGATTCATTAACCACTGAGACACAATGGGAACTCCCAAATAACCCCTTCTAACACCAGCCTACACCACAGCTCACAGCAACGCCAGATCCTTAACCCACTAAGTAAGGCCAGGGATTGAACCCACAACCTAATGGTTCCTAGTCAGATTCGTTAACCACTGAGCCATGACAGGAACTCCTATTTGTGTGTTTTTAAGCCACTAAGTTTGTGGTAATTTGTTACAGTGGCAATAAGAAACAAACATAGTTAGTGTGATTTTTTTTTACAATCTGATAACCTCTGGGAGAACTAAAAAATTGGATTTCTGAAAGAGAAAAACTGGGTCCTGGACCTGTAATGAGCCCCCGTGATGTTCATTCTCTCCTTCAACTTTCCTCACAGCCTGAAAAAATAGAATGTAGAGATTCATTCTAGAATTCTATTCTTTACTTTGAGCAGTTAGCTGGTCAGATGTAATGAGAGAATACATCACTTCCGTAGAGTTTATGGATCTAATATCTTCAATTACCTAAGAAAAGAAGCCCATAATTTTAAAAACTAGCCAAATCAGATAACATATTCCATTTACTAAATTTCCTCTATCTCACCCCTGGAGGGTACCGCTGATGTCTCTGTGCCTAATCGCTCTTATGTAAGATTTAACAAGTTTAGTAATCTAATTGTCTAGCCCATGGTTAAGTTCTGAAGCCACAGACTTAAAGGAAGGAATGGGGAGTGTATGGCTAAAAGGGATCAAGTATTTGCAGAGAGAAGGGAGAGATAACAACCTAATAACACAAGACTTTAAAACTCTTCTTTAGAAAAATAGACCCCAGGGGTTCCCGTCATGACACAGCAGAAACGAATCTGACTAGGAACCATGAGGTTTCAGGTTTGATCCCTGGCCTCGCTCAGTGGGTTAAAGATCCAGTGTTGCCATGAGCTGTGGTGTAGGTCAAAGACGAGGTTTGGATTCCTTTTTTTATATTACCTTCCATGATATTCTATCTCAAGAGATTGGATATAGTTCCCTGTGCTATAGAGTAGGATCTCATTGCTTATCCACTCCATTTCGGTTTTTATAAATTGCTCAGTAAAGTAGGGTAGTATGATCTGTAGGTGTAAATATAATTAATAACATATTTTAATGCTTAACAGGGTAAGATCCCTTAATAATTCACTTACTAGGTAGCCTCTCATTTCCCAGCTATGCCAAATAAAGTGTTAAAATATTTTAATTTCATGCTAATTAGTAATACTGAGACATCAGAAGTTCTCTTACTCCCTTTTTTGGACTCTCAAGAGTTATAAAGATTGAGGAAATCCTAACACCAAAGGCAAGGCAAGCACCTCCTCAATCTATCATCTTCCCCGCAATATTGCCAACAGCCCCAGAGGAGATGATTTGAAAGGGCAAGATTTTACTCATCCTAGAATTTGGAGAATCTACCTGGCAAGCTCTGTAACAGAGGTCTGATCCTGCCCATGGAAGAGGGAGAAAGGTGTATCAAAATGCCAAAGACAAAAAAAAAAAAAACACTACAAGCGTTAGGGAGTTCCTATTGTGGCTCAGAGGGTTCAGAATCTGACTAGTTATCCATGAGTATGGGGGTTCAATCCCTGGCCTCGCTCAGTGGGTTAAAGGATCTGGAGTTGCCTTGAGCTGTGGTGTTGGTCGTGGATGCAGCTCAGATCTGGCTTTGTTGTGACTGTGCCGCAGGTCAGTGGCTATGGCTCCAATTCGTCTCCTAGTTTTGGAATTTCCATATACTATGGGTATGGCCCTAAAAAAGACAAAAAAAAAAGGTATAACAAAAAGCGCTTCCATCATCAGTTCACATTTTCTGCAACTCTTGAGACTTGGAGCCCAAGATCAAGTCATCAAGACAGGATGCAGATGTTGGCTGTCATGCAAAGTCAAGTTTTTAAAACTCACTTGAAAAACTCCAGCCCTAAGCATAACTTCCTCTTCCAAATGAAAGTTAAGCCAATGTATATGACCCAACAGGTTTGCAGATGACCTAAGCCCTTCAAAGCGAGAAAATAAAGTCATATTTTTGGCATTTAACAGCACTCCACCACCCCCAGCCCTCAGTGTCCTGAGGCGAGGATTGAGCCTGTGATTGGGTAACCATCACTTTGCATATCACAGAAAATGGTGTGTTAGGTAAGTGTTGAACATTCCCCCAGGACTCTGTTGGAGGAAGGAAGTGGGTAGCTAAAGGGCACAGCAATAAATCTGAGTGAAAAGACCGGTCAGACAACCTGTGGATGGCCCCACAGCTGGAAAGCACACCATCTACTTTCTCATCTCTAGGCTCCAGATATTATCTCACTGAGCAGCAACAGTAAACCTGATACTGGGGTGGGGGGAATGCTGTTTCTCGAGCTTCAAACACAGAGGAGAATTTGAGCGAAAAATCTGATGTCAACTTTGGGTGCAGATATATGGGGATTTTATGACATCCTTTCTACTCAGACTTACAGATGCCTCACCAGCACATCATGTTATTCCCCAAGGTGATGCTGGAGAGTCCCTTTGCATCAACTCATCTGATGTCACATGAGATCCTTTTGGCTTCTTGCACACAACCCAAAGTTCTGGTGGCTGAAAATCCACCAGTGAATAAGTTCCATGTCGTCATTACCCTCAAATAGCAGAGGAATTGAACAAGAAAAGAGGAAATGACAATAAAATAAAAGTGTGACAAGAATCTGACAAGAGTAATGTGGGGTCCCAAGGAGCTTATAAAATGGAGCTGCATCAGGCACAAGCTGAGAAGGTTAAGTGGAAGTTACCATCTGAAGATGGAAGCCCCAGGGTGCAGGAGATCTGACAGGAAAATAAAATTTCAGGAGCAAAGAGTTAGTGATGAGAATGTGAGCTAGGCACTGGCATAATAGAAAGCAGTTAGGGTCGGTTCCCCCCATGTGCCATTTTGGAGCATTTTGAGTTGATCCAAAGAGTAAGGAGGAGTCTGAAGGGTTTGAAGTGTGCCCGCAGCAGCAGCAGCAGCAGCAGGGCTGCCTTCTAAAAGATACCTCTGGCTGCAGCCGAATGGGCTGTGGGAAGCTTGAGACAAGAAGACTCCTTAGAAGGCTGTAGAGAACTTCCCTGGTGGCTCAGTGGGTTAAGGAGTCAGCATTTTCACTGTAGCAGCTTGGGCCACTGCTGTGGCTCAGGTTCAATCCCTGGCCCAAGAACCTCCCCTCACTGTGGGTGAGACCAAAATGAAAGGAAAAGAGAAAATAAATAGAAGGCTCTGGATGATCCTCACAGCATCAGAGTGATGGGGAAACACATCCTGGGTGGAAGGCCGACTTCTCCCGATTTAGGCTCAGGGATGAAGGGTCTGGCGTACATCTTTCAGGGGTGTCAATCTGTGGCATCCTTGTAGGTGGAATCTAATGATAAATAAATTTCCTTGGAGTTCCCATTGTGGCACAGCAGAATCGAATCCAACTAGGAATCATGAGGTTTCGGGTTTGATCCCTGGCCTTGATCAGTGGGTTAAGGATCTGGCATTGCTATGAGCTGTGATATGGATTGCAGACACGGGTCAGATCCTGTGCTGCTGTGGTGTAGGCCAACAGCTGTAGCTCCTATTCAACCCCTAGCCTGGGAACCTCCATATGCCATGGGTTTGGCCCTTTAAAAAGCAAAAAAAAAAATGCAAAATAAAAATAAATAAATAAATTTTCTTGCCCTGCACAGTAATATTTTTAATGAACTATTTTCCTAAGATCAACCAAAGTTACACCTTTATGTTACCAGCATGATGACTGTTGGCACTTGAGTTTGTGAACCTCAGAGACAAACATGAAATCTTTCTTCCATTTAATCTATGAAATCATCATCATCCTTTTTGACATTTGAACCACCATTATGAGAGTGACCCCATCATGTACCAGGCAGGCATTTGGGGTTCAAAGAAGTGTAAAATATTATTCCCATCCTCACAAAGGGTTCGCTTTTTTGGAATAAGGAATAAAAAATAATCAGCCAAATATTTGAATGAACATTTCCCCAATGAAGGCATACACTGAAAAGAGGCTCAACATTGTTAGTTATGAGAGAAAAGCAAATGAAAACCACAATGAGATATCACTTCTCACCCACTAGAACAGATACAATATTAAAAAAAAAATTATAACAAGTGTTGATGAGGAGGATGTAGAAAAACTGGAACCCTCAGACATTCCCAGCAAGATGTAACATAGTGCAGCCCATTCAGAAAAAAGTTTGTTTCTTAAAAAGTTAAACATGAAGTTACCATGTAACCCAGAAATTCCCTCTTAGGAAAATTTCCAAGAGAAATAAAAACATATGTCTACATGAGTGTTCATAACAGCATTTCCATTTCATAATAGCCAAAACAGAAGAAACAATCCAAATGATCATTAGCAGGTAAATGGATAAGCAAAACGTAAGGTATTCGTATGGGATATCCGTGTGTATGGCCCTGCAACATAAATAAATGAAATATTACTACAAACTACAACATGGATGAACCTCAAAGACACATGCTAAGTGAAAGAAGCCAGTCATAAAAGACCACATATCATATGATTCCATTTATATGCAAAGTCTAGAAAAAGCAGATCTACAGAGATAGAAAGATCATTAGTTGCCTGGGGCTGGATGTAGGAACAGGGAGTGCCTGCAAGATTCTTTTTGAGATAATAGAAATGCGTTAAAATTGGATTGTGTTGTTGGTCTCATGACTCTGCCAATTGATTAAAAATTATTTAATTGTATGCCTGAAACAAGTGATAATTACAGAATGTAAGTTATACCTCCATAAAGCTGTTTTTAAAAAAAGATAATCCCCTATTGTGAAACATGGTAAATGCCAAATCAATGGTTTAAAAAAAAAGGGTCTCCAAACTTTTAATGTATTATCACATACCCCCTCATTGAAAGTGTTTATCCTCCATATGTATGCATTTATTTATTTACAAACAATGAAATGAAATAATGTTTTAGTTTATTACACATAATGATTTTTATGGAGCATAAAATATACCCCAAAAGTAAAACTAAAAGGAGATTTAAAACACATAAACAGGTAATTTAAAACACATAAACAGGTAATATTTTAATATAAAATTATTGACTTGATCACAGGTGTTTAAGAATAAAGGAATCTAGGGGTTAGAATTAGTGAACAAAGTGAATTTCAGAGTAATAAACATGAAAATGTGGGAAGATGCCAGAATTGACTGGGGATTCTTTTTTGTTTGTTTTGTTCTGTCTTTTTAGGGTCACACCCTAGGCATATGGAAGTTCCCAGACTAGGGGTTGAATCAGAGCTGTAGCCGCCAGGCTACACCACAGCCCCAGCAACACCAGATCCGAACCGCATCTGCGACCTGCATCACAGCTCACAGCAATGCCAGACCATTAACCCACTGAGCCAGGCCAGGTATCCAACCCACATCCTCATGGATACTAGTCAGGTTTGTTAACCACTGAGCCACGATGGGAACTCCTGACTGGGGGTTCTTTCATGGACAAGACCCCCATGCATAAAATCAGAATATTCATCAATTGAAAATCATATCCAGGAGTTTTCATCATGGCACAGCAGAAACGAATCTGACTAGGAACCATGAGGTTGTGGGTTCAATCCTTGGCCTCGCTCAATGGGTTAAGGATCTGGCATTGCCATGAGCTGTGGTATAGGTCACAGACTGGGCTCAGATCTGATGTTGCTGTGGCTGTGGGGTAGGCCAGCAGCTGTAGCTCCGATTGGACTCCTCCAATCGGAACCTCCATATGCCATGGGTGCGGCCCTAAAAAGCAAAAAAAAGAAAATCATGTCCAAAGTGATGGTGTGTTTGTATGATGAACAATAGAACATCCATAAAAATAAACCCAGCTATTCCAAGGATGGCAAGTATTCAGGAACATAAGACAGCAGGCATAGTTAAGAACAAATGTCAAAGAGTAGAGTTTGAAAGAAAAGAACAGAGAAAGGAAGACAGAGGGAGGATGGATATGAAGTGGAAGCTCCCATGCAACGTGAACATTTGCTTCCTGGTGGGATGGATACAATCACTTCACTCTGTCTGAACCACCTATTGAAACCTAAGAGTTAATAAATATCAGAAAGAATGAGCCAAGTGTATGTGGAGTGATAACAGCTATTAAATCTTTAAATAAGTTTGCTATTGGAGTTTCCTTTGTGGCTCAACAGGTTAAGAACCCAACTAGTATCCATCAGGCTGTGGGTTTGATCCTCAGTCTCCCTCAGTGGGTTAAGGATTCAATGTTGCCACAAGCTCTCACGTGGGCCTCAGCTGCAGTTCCGATTCAACCCCTGGCCTGGGAACTTCCATGTGCCACAGCTGCAGCCTTAAAATAAATAAACAAACAAATAATTAAATAAAAAGTTTGTCACATCTATTGGTGTTTATCCTTAACCTTTTCCCTTGAGGTCTCACGTTACATAAATAGTAATTTTTGTTGGCTTTGATGTTTATAACATGATACTCACAGCGAGTTACAAACAATGAAATAGTATAACCAAAACAGAAGGCTCTTATTAGTGAGTCGTCAGAAAGAGATAAAGTTAAACAATTTAGGGCCAGATCCTGAAGGGTCTTAAAACAATTATAGAGTTTGGACTTTTTCTATGTAGCCATCAGGGATACCATTAAGAGTTCTGAACACAGGGCAATCTGAATTGTGTGGCTTTGGGAGGAATTAACAGGGTGCCACACACAGTGTAGACAGGTGTGGAGAGAGATGAGAGGCGGTATTCTAACTGGTTAGAATTCTAACAGTAAAAAGTGCAGTGCTGGCTGGCAGTGAGGGTCTAGACCAAGATGGTGGCACTGAGAACAGGAGGAAGGGAATGACACCTGAAGAATTTCTAGGTGACTCATGGTGATGTAGGAGCACCAAAAACTCTCCAGCCCCAGGCCAGAGGGCAAGTTCAAATGAAGTGCACAAAGATACTCTACAAGCTCATGCTCCACGGGGTTTCTCTGGGTTGGATGTGGTGCCCAGGGCACTTTGGAGCAGGCCCAAGAGCAGGAGGTGCTCTGTCTTATTTAGTTCAAAAAGCATCTGCCTAACCAGCCCTCCTTCATTGTTCCTCAGGAGACGCTTAAAGAGGCAGAGGAAAGTATTAAAGGACATGTCATCAACTTTTTAAAACTACTAAATAAAATCATCTTACTTTAGAAAGGGGCACTTCATCTCCACCTATATTTGAGGAATTTTGTAAAGAGAATACAAGTGGGAATTTAAAGATCCATAAAATCCCTATCTAGTGATTTGAACTTGACTGTGTTGTGGTTGACAACTATCTCCAGCCATCCTGGGAGAAACAAGGGTGTTATTTTCAGGAACCTGATATCTACATGTTCTGTATGTATATGGAGGCTATAATCAAGTGACCAAAATAGACATAAAAATTCCTACATCTTGAAAAAAAAAAAAAGCTAATTGTCCATCTGTGTATTTCCATTGTCACCACAGCATCACTCTGGAAGCAATGTACTTGGAATTCTGTCCCAATATTCCATTTTCTTACTCGCATACATAAAAACTCAAAGGTTTGGATTTTGTTAGTGAAACAAACTGAAAAAAAAAAACATAAAAAGAATAATGTGGAGTTCCCATCATGTTGCAGTGGAAACAAATCTGACTAGGAATGATGAGGCTGCAGGTTCGATCTCTGACCTCACTCAGGTTAAGGATCCGGCCTTGCTGTGGGCTGTGGTGTAGGTCTGGCAGCTACAGCTCAGACCTGGTGGCAAAGGCTGGCAGCTACAGCTCCATAAGACCCCTTGCCTGGGAACCTCCATAAACCACAGGTGCGGCCCCAAAAAAACAAAGACAAAAAAAAAAAAAAAAAAGGATCATGTTTTCTATATTACCTGGTAATAAAATTCAAATTTTAAAATAAAACTATCAGGAGTTCCCGTCGTGGCACAGTGGTTAACAAATCCAACTAGGAACCATGAGGTTGTGGGTTCGGTCCCTGCCCTTGCTCAGTGGGTCGACGATCCAGCGTTGCCGTGAGCTGTGGTGTAGGTTGCAGATGCGGCTCGGATCCCGCATTGCTGTGGCTCTGGCGTAGGCCAGTGGCTACAGCTCCGATTCAACCCCTGGCCTGGGAACCTCCATATGCCGCTGGAGCGGCCCAAGAAATAGCAGCAACAACAACAACAACAACAAAAGACAAAAAAAATTTAAAAAATTTAAAAATAAAATAAAACTATCAGAGTTCCTGTTGTGGCACTGCGTAAACAAATCCAGCTAGTAACTATGAGGTTGCAGGTTCCATCCCTGAACTCACTCATTGGGTTAAGGATCTGGCGTTGCTTTGAGCTGTGGCATAGGTTGCAGATGTGGGTCGTATCCCACTTTGCTGTGGCTGTGGCTGTGGCCAGCAGCTGTAGCTGATTCAACCCATAGCCTGGAACCTCCATATGCCCCAAGTGTGGCCCTTAAAAAAAAATTAAAAAAAATAAAGGCAAAATAAAATAAAATAATCTACTGGATTTATTTGTCCACCTCCCAATATCTTTATACTTTCAGATCAGTTCATGGTGACTGTCACTCAGTCAAATTGTAGAGCTTGACTTACTTCATTTCTGTAGTTACAGTTGCTAGACATTTCATTTGCTATGGAACCTGGTCTAAAGATATCCACTATAAAATGACTTTCAGAGTTCCTGTCATGGCACAATGGAAACAAATCCAACTAGGAACCATGAAGTTGCAGGTTCGATCCCTGGCCTCACTCAGTGGGTTAAGGATCCAGCTTTGCCATGAGCTGTGGTGTAGTTCGCAGCCATGGCTCAGGTAGGCTGAGAGCTATAATTCGGAGAAATGACTTTCATCTCTCACTTCCCTTATGGAGTCACCTCTTGGTGGCTCAAAAGAAACATTTACCTGCACAGAAGATCAAGATCAGAAACCACAGCTTTGGGTTATTAATCAAGTCCTTATTTAGTTTCCCTGGATTGAAATGGCCAAAGCATCCCTTTGTGGACAATGTATAACCTCCTTTGCTTTAAAAAAAAAAAAATTGAGCGTTTGGTACATGGTCAGATGAAGTCAGCACTTGTTTAATGTTTTTCATTACAATAAAAAAGAAAAATTTGGCACACAAGTCCATATACCATCATTCTTCTAGACTATTTCAAAACAGGAAAGTACGTAAACTCAAGCCTTGAAATGGTCTTTACCTACAGGGAAGTCAGTCATCATTTTTCTTAAATATTCTCATCTTTGACCTTAATGAAAGATTTACAGGACAGCTCCTTCTGTAAGTCCGAGCACCATATGATAGCAGCCCCCAAAAGGGGAGGCTGGAATCTTGAAAAGGAATCCAATTCCAAATTGGCTGTATTCTGGGGGGTTTGTGCTAAACTCTGGGTATACAATGAATCCAGGGCCATCCAAACTCAAATATAACAGGAAAACTTTACCTAAAGGTGAGAACCCAAAAGGAAATAAGAAATGCATCACACACCAAAGGAGACCAAAGCCAAAATGAAACAAAACCAAAACTACACACCCCTCTCAACGTTGATGCTGGATAAATGAAAAAGAAATCTCGTTTAGATTTTATAATGGTAAGTCTGGCCCATTTAGTCTTATATATTTATTAATTTTTTTCTCTTTTTATGGCCACAACTGTAGCAAATAGAAGTTCCTGGGCCAGGAGTCTAGTCAGAACTGCAGCTGCCTGCCTACACCTCAGCCATGACGACACTGGATCTGAGCCACATCTTCGACCTACACCACAGCTGTGGCAAAGCCAGATTCTTAACCCACTGAGTGAGGCCAGGGATCAGACCCACATCCTCACAGAAACAACATCATGTCCTTAACCTACTAAGCCACAACTGGAGCTCCTGGCCCATTTAGTCTAATGAGGGTTTTCAGTCTAAATGTAAACTGTCTGTGTGATCTGAGATATCTCAACAAAATTGGATTAAGGTAGTCTCAGTTCTGTGGCAAATAGAGTCAGGATATATCCTCTCTGAAAGGTCTCAAGTTCAGACCAAATCTCAGAGAATTGCCACTAATAAACTCTCAAAAGAAATAAGCAGCTCTCATTCAAACTTCAGGGAAAACACAAGGAACAGGTACCTTAATGAAAATCAGCAAAAAGAGGAGTTATCTGCAACAGACACATGAAAAAAATTTTTTTGTCTTTTTGAAGCCGTACCCACTGCATACGGAGGTTCCCAGGCTAGGGGTGGAATAGGAGCTGTAGCCACTGGCCTATGCCACAGCCACAGCAATGCCAGATCGGAGCCGCATCTGCGAACTACACTACAGCTCCTGGCAACACCAGATCCTTAACCCACTGACTGAAGCCAGGGATTGAGCTTGCGTCCTCATGGATGCTAGTCAGATTAATTTCTGCTGAGGCTTGACAGGAACTCCTGAAATTTTAGATATTGGAATCATTAGGCAATAAAGATGACTATATTTAATAGTTTTTAAAGGATATGTCCTAAAAGAAGCTTTACTATATAAGCAGGAAAGAGGCAAATATTAAAAAAAAAAAAAACTTCTCAAAGTGAAAATTGTAATAATTGAAGTAAAAATTCAACAAACATGAATATTTGATAAAATTAAGGGATTATTGTTAATGATTGTAAGTGTAATAATGATATGCTTAGGAATGTCCTTATTTTGAAGCAATTCATGTAAAGTATTTATGAATCAAGGCTGATGGTATCTACTGCTTATTTTGAAAAGGCTCTAAAAAGAGAGACAAGGAGTTCCCGTTGTGGCACAGAGGAAAATAATCCAACTAGGAACCGTTAGTGGCCAGTTCAATCCCTGGCCTCAATCAGTGGGTTAAGGATGTGGCATTGCAGTGAGCTGTGGTGTAGGTCACAGACACCTCTTAGATCTGACATTGCTGTGGCTATGGCATAAGGCAGCAGCTGTAGCTCTGATTGGACCCCTCTCCTGGGAACCTCCATATGACACGGGTACGGCCCTGAAAAATAAAATTAAAATCAAATAAAATAAAATAATAAAATAAAAAGAGAGACAAATGGGACGAAAGAGCAATGAGTGGGTGGATGGATGTGTGGAAGGATGCATGGAATGGGAAAGGGTGGATAAAGAGATGGCGAGATAGAGGTACAAGGGATAGTCGGAGGGATGGATAAATTGGTGGGTGAATAACTGATATAGGGACATGTTAATAATTTGTTCTAATCTAGCTGGGTGGATACATAGGTGTTCCATGAACTATTCATTCTACTCCTCTACATCTTAAAATCTTCATAACAAAAATTTCAGGAAAAAGTAATCTCTTTCTCGGTCCTGGAGTGTTTTCTCCTTCCAAAATTCCCCATGCTTTCCCTTTTCCTCTTCATCAGATGTTGCCCTATTCTTTTCTTCCCAGACAGCAGGAAGAAAAACGTAGTTTCCTACTTTCTCAGTGGGCACTTTTGCAAAGTTGTTCTTTAAGGGGAAATAGAACTAAGTTATCTAAGACAAAACTTTTACTAATAATTATTGAAATGAAGATCCTTTTATATTTGTTGCCATTGGAAATGTCCATGATACTCCACCATTTTTTTTTTAGGGCCACACCCACAGCCTATGGAAGTTCCCAGACCAGGGGCTGAATAGGAGCTGTAGCTGCCGGCCTACACCACAGCCACAGCAACACCAGATCCGAGCCACATCTTTGACCTACACTACAGCTAATGGCAACACCGGATCCTTAACCCACTGAGCAAGGCCAGGGATCGAACCCACATCCTCATGGATACTAGTCGGGTTTGTTAACCACTAAGCCATGATGAGAACTCCTCATTATTTTATTTTTTATTGAGGTGATGTACAATGTTATATAAGTTCCAAGTGTACAACATAATGATTCACAAATTTTAAAGGTTATACTCCTTGATTCTTTAGTGCTAAGTATAGAATTCAGCCCATCTTTCCCGCTGTGTAAGAGGGCACATGTACACATACACACACAATGTCCCCCCATCACATCAAATCCAAGCCCAGCTGACTATATAGAATGGAACAGAGGGAGGTGATGAAGCAGATTACACAGTATATTAAAATTAGATCCTTGGTTCAACATACGCAAATCAATCAGCATCATACACCACATTAACAAAAAAAAAGTCAAAAATCATAAGATCATCTCAATAGACACAGAAAAAGCATTTGACAAAGTCCAACATCCATTCATGATCAAGACCCTCGCCAAAGTGGGTATAGAGGGAACATTCCTGAATATAATCAAAGCCATTTATGAGAAACCCACAGCAAATATAATCCTCAATGGGGAAAAACTGAAAGCCTTCTCACTCAAATCTGGAACAAGACAGGGATGCCCACTCTCACCACTGCTCTTCAACATAGTTTTGGAAGTCCTAGCCACAGCAATTAGACAAACCAAAGAAATAAAAGGCATCCATATAGGAAGAGAAGAGATCAAACTGTCACTGTATGCAGATGACATGATACTATACATAGAAAACCCTAAGGACTCAACCCCAAAACTCCTTGAACTGATTCATAAATTCAGCAAAGTAGCAGGATATGAGATTAACATTCAGAAGTCAGTTGCATTTCTGTATACCAGCAATGAAATATTAGAAAAGGAATACAAAGATATGACACCTTTTAAAATTGCACCTCACAAAATCAAATACCTCGGAATACACCTGACCAAGGAGGTAAAGGACCTATATGCCGAGAACTATAAAACTTTAATCAAAGAAATCAAAGAAGATGGAAAGAAATGGAAAGATATTCCATGTTCCTGGATTGGAAAAATCAATATTGTAAAAATGGCCATACTACCCAAAGCAATCTACAGATTCAATGCAATCCCTATCAAATGACCCAGGACATTTTTCACAGAACTAGAACAAACAATCCAAACATTTATATGGAACCACAAAAGACCCAGAATCGCCAAAGCAATCCTGAGAAACAAAAACCAAGCAGGAGGCATCACTCTCCCAGACTTCAAGAAATACTACAAAGCCCCAGTCATCAAAACAGTGTGGTACTGGTATCAAAACAGACAGACAGACCAATGGAACAGAATAGAGAACCCGGAAATAAACCCTTACACCTATGGTCAATTAATCTTTGACAAGGGAGGCAAGAACATCAAATGGGAAAAAGAAAGTCTATTCAGCAAGAATTGCTGGGAAACCTGGACAGCTACATGCAAAGCAATGAAACTAGAACACACCCTCACACCATGCACAAAAATAAACTCAAAATGGCTGAAAGACTTAAATATACGACAGGACACCATCAAACTCCTAGAAGAAAACATAGGCAAAACACTCTCTGACATCAACATCATGAATATTTTCTCAGGTCAGTCCCCCAAAGCAATTGAAATTAGAGCAAAAATAAACCCATGGGACCTCATCAAACTGAAAAGCTTTTGCACAGCAAAGGAAACCCAAAAGAAAACAAAAAGACAACTTACAGAATGGGAGAAAACAGTTTCAAATGATGCAACCGACAAGGGCTTAATCTCTAGAATATAGAAACAACTTATACAACCCAACAGCAAAAAAGCCAATCAATCAATGGAAAAATGGGCAAAAGACCTGAATAGACATTTCTCCAAAGAAGATATACAGATGGCCAACAAACACATGAAAAAATGCTCCACATCGCTGGTTATAAGAGAAATGCAAATCAAAACTACCATGAGATATCATCTCACACCAGTCAGAATGGCCATCATTAATAAATCCACAAATAACAAGTGCTGGAGGGGCTGTGGAGAAAAGGGAACCCTCCTACACTGTTGGTGGGAATGTCAACTGGTACAGCCACTATGGAGAACAATACGGAGGTACCTTAGAAATCTATACATAGAACTTCCATATGACCCCGCAATCCCACTCTTGGGCATCTATCCGGACAAAACTCTACTTAAAAGAGACACGTGCACCCGCATGTTCATTGCAGCACTATTCACAATAGCCAAGACATGGAAACAACCCGCATGTCCATCGACAGATGATTGGATTCGGAAGAGGTGGTATATATACACAATGGAATACTACTCAGCCATAAAAAAGAATGACATAATGCCATTTGCAGCAACATGGATGGAACTAGAGAATCTCATACTGAGTGAAATGAGCCAGAAAGACAAAGACAAATACCATATGATATCACTCATAACTGGAATCTAATATCCAGCACAAATGAACATCTCCTCAGAAAAGAAAATCATGGACTTGGAGAAGAGACTTGTGGCTGCCTGATGGGAGGGGGAGGGGGAGGGAGTGGGAGGGATCGGGAGCTTGGGCTTATCGGACACAACTTAGAGTAGATTTACAAGGAGATCCTGCTGAATAGCATTGAGAACTTTGTCTAGATACTCATGTTGCAACAGAAGAAAGGGTGGGGGAAAAATGTAATTGTAATGTATGCATGTAAGGATAACCTGACCCCCTTGCTGTACAGTGGGAAAATAAAAAAAATTATTAAAAAAAAAATTAGATCATTGGGATTGAGAATTCCTTGACACATCCCTGTGGAAAGAAAAGTAAAATTGTATCCTTCTCAGATACTCACATAATTAAATTAATGTAAAATTAAAACTAAAATGAAACCATCCTCCTCATGTTTGAAGTTTGTAGTTCAAACTCCTCATGTTTGTAGTTCCCTTAAGTAGTACATGTACCATAGGCTACTTTAGTGCACATTATTAAGTGACTGAAAAGATTCATTTTGAAGAGAGGGAGGGAGTGGGATGGACTTGGAGTCTGGGGTTAGAAGATGCAAACTTTTGCATTTCTAGTGGATAAGCAATGAGATCTTGCTGTATAGCACAGGGAACCATATCTAACCACTTGTGATGGAACATGATGGAGGATAATATGAAAAAAAGAATATTCAAATGTATAACAGTGTCACTTTGCTGTACAGAAGAAATTGACAGAACATTGTAAACCAACTATAATAAAAAATTTTAAAAAAGAAAGAAAAAGAAAAGAAAGGGGGTTTCCATCATGGCTCGGTGGTTAACGAACCTGACTAGTATCTATGAGGACGCGGTTCGATCCCTGGCCTCGTTCACTGGGTTAAGGATCCAGTGTTGCCGTGAGCTGTAGTGTAGGTCACAGACACAGCTCAGATCCCACGTTGCTGTGGCTGTGGCATAGGCCAGGGGCTATAGCTCTGATTCGACCCCTAGCCTGGGAACATCTATATGTCATGGGTGTGGCCCTAAAAAGACAGAAAAAATAAAAATAAATAAAAATTTTTAAAGAAAGGAAGAGAAGATTCATTTTAACAGAAATCAGTTTCTGTGCTTTTAGGCCAGCATTTAGCAAATAAGTAGACTGCCTCCAAAAGCTGCTGATGGCTACTGGGCAGAGGAGAAAAACAGAATCATCTTGTTTTGCCACAGGCAATACAATGGCATTCCTATTTCTTATTTCAGTTTACATCTTGCCTCTGTGTCTTCAGCCAGTGAGATATTAGGAGAGGACCCTTTTCAGGAAGTGAGAGTCTCAACTTGACAGACATGCAGTCTCACCTAGAACAACAACTGCCTCGTTCCTAAATCACAAGTATTCATTTCCACAATTTGCAGTCATTTACCATGGGCACGCCAAAGCGTTCTAGACAGAACCAACCATAGCTGGCTGGACTTCTGCCCCGAAGCCTTTTCTGTTCAAACCAGATCTATAATCAAATGCTAAGAAAATGTATGCCCTAAGCCCTGAAAACAAAATTGTGAATGCAAACAATATGAAAGTCATGTTCTCCCGGAGCAGATACGTGTAAATCTCATTTGCCTATGAAAATCAAGGTTACATTCCCTCTGCACATGGTGCTAAAACAAAGGTTAACAATGTCTGTGACCCTGACCAGCAGATGGGAGACTATCAGTAACCCTGAAGGACACAAGCTGGCCTCAGATGCAGGGAAGGCAGAGAGCAGTGAAGATGGAAGTAGAGGGTCTGGGAACAAAGGGTTTAGAGCAGGGGAGAAGCAAACATTTTCTGCAAAGGGTCAAATCACATATTTGTAGGCCCTATGAGCCATTTGCTCTCTGTTGCAAGGACCTAATTCTGCCCCTTGCAGTGTGAAAACAGCCAGACACAATCTGTAAATGAGTGGGCGAGGCCATGTTCCAATAAAACTATTTATAAACATTGAAACCTGAGTTTTAGACAATTTTTTACATGTCACAAAATAGCGTTCACTTTTTTAAAACAATTAAAAATGTAAATATCATTTCTTTTGTATTGTTTTGTTTTTGTCTTTTTAGGGCCACACCAAAGGCATACGGAAGTTCCCAGGCTAGAGGTCAAATTGGAGCTGTACCCCCTGGCCTACGCCACAGCCACAGCAACACGGGATGCAAGACATGTCTGCAACCTACACCACAGCTCATAGCAATGCAGGATCCTTAACCCACTGAGCAAGGCCAGGGATCTAATCTGCATCCTCATGGATACTAGTCAGATTCGTTTCCACTGAGCTACGACAGGAACTCCATAAAAACCATTTCTCTTGCAATCTTGATAATCCGCCAGCCTATGGCACTTGCTTCTCACAGCCTGAACAGACCAAGACAGTATGTCTGTGTCCCACCTTTGAGAACAACACCTAGCACTTTTATAAGCACTCAAATTTTCTTGAATGAGTGAATGTATAAGTGACATAAGTGACAAGTGAATGAGTGAATGTATAAGTGATATTTGGGTTTAAAATAAGCAAATATGTGAAGACAGTCTGACACTTTCAAGGGCTATGCTACAACTTTTCACTTGCTCATAGTGCATCATGGAGAAATTAAGAAACTGAGACTGCATCATTCCATAAATTTTCTCATCTTGCAGCTGCAAATTTGGTCTCAAGCATCATGATTTAGGATTTTAAAAAGCCTGGGCAGTGAGTTCCCATTATAGCTCAGCAGAAATGAATCTGACTAGTATCCATGAGGATGCAGGTTCGATCCCTGGTCTCGCTCAGTGGGTTAAGGATCCGGCGTTGGCCATGAGCTGTGGTCTATGTTGCAGAGGCAGCTTAGATCTGGCATTGCTGTGGCTGTTGTGTAGGCTAGCGGCTATAGCTTTGAGTGGACCTCTAGCCTGGGAACTTCGATATGCTGTGGGTGCGGCCCCAAAAAGACCAAAAAAAAAGTTCTGGACAACCCCTTCTTCCAACCACTTCCTGTTATAAAAGTTAAAGGATTTTGTTGGGAGTTCCAAGGATGGCCCAATGGGTTAATGATCTGGTCTGCATCTGTGGCATAAATTGCAGCTGCAGCTCAGATTCAATACCTGGCTTGGGAAAGGAAATTCCATACGTGATGAGTACAGCTAAAAAAGCGGGGGGGGGGAATTTTTGTCATTGTTCTCAACTTCAATCCACCCCAGAACCCTAATTTCAATGATCTCACTAATGAACTCCGCTGTCTTGATTCTATATGGCTGCTTCAATGGAATAGCATAGCCTGGTGGATTAAACAAAAGAAAAAAAAATTTTTTTTTTTTGTTCTTTTGAGGGCCACTCCCACTGCATATGGGGCATATGGAAGTTCCCAGGCTTAGAGCTGAATCAGAGCTGCAGCTGCCAGCCTATGCCACAGCCACTGCAATGCCAGATCTGAGCCATATCTGTGACCTACACCACAGCCCGGGGCAATGCCAGATACTTAACCCAGTAAGCAAGGCCAAGGATCAAACCCCATCCTCATGGATCCTAGTCAGGTTTGTTACCATTGAGTCATAACAAGAACTCCCTAAACAACAGAAATTTATTTCTGTTTTGGAGGCTGGAAATTCAAGATGAGGATACCAGCATGGGCTCTGGGGAGGACACTCCTCCTGGCTTGCAGACAGCTTGCCTTCTTGCTGTGTCTTCTTGTGGCACATAGAGAGAAAGTTGGAGTGGGTAGGGCTCTGGTACATCCTGTTATAAGGGCTTTAATTCCATCCTGAGGTCCCCACAGACACAACCTCATCTAACCCTAATTATCCCCTAAAGTCCTCATCTCCAAATGTAGTCACATTGAGGGTTAGGTCTTCACTCGTATCCATGAGGATTTGGGTTCAATCCCTGGCCTCACCCAGTGGGTTAAGGATCTTGCATTGCTGTGAGCTGGGGTATACGTTGTAGACGCAGCTTGGATCCCCCATTGCTGTGGCTGTGGTGTAGGCCAGTAGCTGCAGCTCCAGGTGGACTCCTAAGCTGGGAACTTGCATATGCCGAGGGTGAGGCCCTAAAAAGCAAGCAAGCAAGTAAGCAAGCAAGAAAGAAAAAAGCAGCCCTTTCATACATTCTCAACCACCAGATAAGATTTAACCTGTTATCATCCATCCCCATCCCCATTTTATACCTAAGAAAATTGAGGAGTTCCCATCATGGCACAGTGGTTAAGGAATCTGACCAGGAACCATGAGGTTGCGGGTTCGATCCCTGGCCTTGCTCAGTGGGTTAAGAATCTGGCGTTGCCCTGAGCTGTGGTGTAGGTTGCAGAGGCAGCTCAGATCCCGAGTTGCTGTGTCTCTGGTGTAGGCGAGCATCTACAGCTCCGATTAGACCCCTAGCCTGGGAACCTCCATATGCCACGGGAGTGGCCCAAGAAATGGCAAAAAAACAAAAAAAAACAAAAAAAAAAAGAAAAAGAAAAAGAAAGAAAGAAAGAAAGAAAAGAAAAGAAAGAAAGAAAATTGAGGTACAAAGAGAAGGATCAAGCCAAGATTCAAGCCCAGACTTCAGAGCCCCCACTGCTTCTTGTTTTATTAAAGTTTTTTCATTTGGTCATTTGCCGCAGTTGGTTTAGTAGTGATTATATTAGAAAGGTAGTTTAACCAGTGCAACTCCAAATGTGGCTTGAAGGCTAGTGCCCACTCTAAACTGATCATTAACTGTCCACTTCGAGGTCATTTCAGAAAAGCTGGTGCTTGCATTTTGTGTATTTTTTTTTGGGGGGGGGTCTTATTTTTCTAGTAGTTCATTTAATCGTCCTTTATAGAAGTAACACCTCAAGATGGCTTTGAATGAAAAAAAGAAAAACAAAGAGAAACAAAATATTTCTTCACAGATAATTTTGGAAACTCTAGTTTGAACAACTAAAAGTACATGTTTTTTTTAATTCCAGTATGTTCCAGATTCTAATTTTATTAAAAGAGAAGATCTGTCCTATGCAATTTTTGCACCGATGAGCCAACTTATTCCAATTAAATGACACTGATAAGTTTAAACTGGAAGCTCAATTCAAAGCCTTTTGAAATTAAAAATTACTGAACATCTTTCCCAATGTTTTTCCCCCAATTCTTCATGTCCCCTTGGTTAGACATCTTTTCACCTAACTGTGTGAATGATTATCAAGAGTAATTTTTCTTTTTAAAATTTTTTCATTTAAGTGTATTTGATTTACAGTGTTCTATCAATATCTGCTGTTCAACAAAGTGACCGAGTCACAAAGTGACCGAGTCACATGCATATATATATATTCTTTTTCTCATATTATCCTTCATTGTGTTCCATCACAAGTCATTGGATATAGTTCCCTGTGCTATAGAGAACGACCTCATTGCTTATCCATCAATCTTTTCAGTTTCATGAAAAATAACAGTTTGACCTTTTTTGCCTTTTTCTGCCATGGGCACCATATGTTTTCTCATTATTGAAAGTTAAAACTACTAATCAGAACAAATCAATAGTACATGGTCTCACAGTTTCATTTGCAGCAGGGCTTCTCAGAATATCTGAAAAACTTGCTAAAACACAGACTGCTTGGCCCACACCCAGAGGTTCTGATTCAGTAGGTCTTGGCTGGGCCTATGAATCTGCATTTCTAACAAGCTCCCAAGTGGTGTTGACTCTGTGGATATAGCAACCATATCTTATAGAAGCACCAAAATACCAGGTCACCTTGTAAATTCAGCTGAAGTAGTAATTCATTCAATTATTTTTGTATGGCAAATATTTAAAAATACAATTTAACAGCTTAAAAATATTTTTAAACAGATTCAGATTAAAATCCAGAATATTTGAGAACACTTTGTTTTTGTTTTTGTTTTTACTTTTTAGGGCCACACCTATGGCATATGGAGTTTCCCAAGCTAGGGGTCAAATCAGAGCTGCAGCTGCTGGCCTATGCAACAGCTACAGCAACGCCAGATCCAAGCTGAATCTGTGACCTATGCCACAGCAGCTTGCAGAAATACTGGATCCTTAACCCACTGAGTGAGGCCAGGCAACCAACCCGCATCCTCATCCTCATCCTCAGTCTAGTCACATTCTCAAATCACTGAGCCACAGGGGCAACCCCATAAGATATTTGAGAACCCTCAGCTCTTAAAGACAACTCTTGCACATAACAGACTCGACATACTTTCCGACACATAGCATTTTACACACTGGAGGTGTTTCATAAATGTTTGCAGAAAAGGAAGGAAGTCAGGAGTGACAAAGTGTGAGGCCTCACCTAATTCAATAAAACAATTGGGAATAATGGAACTCGTTATTTCGGATGCAGGCTCTATTCTAATAGAATCATAAGCATAAAACTAAACTGGATTTTGCCAAATATTTTACTCCTTTTTATTTGATCCCTCTCCCAATTCAAAAATATTGCCAAGGAATGTCCTCATTGTTTAAAATATCACAAAACTCTAGAGAACTGTGATCTTGAACTTTCTCTTTCATCTTCCCTGCTTTCCATGTATCGTCCCTGGAGCATACCCAAAACACTCTGTCCTAATGTGTGTATTTTGGTCTCCAGTTCAATCTCTAATAGCAGACAGCCTCTCTGTCAATCCCCCAATAGAGGTAGTGAAGCATTCTAGGTTAGTCCAATTCACCAGTCTGTTGTTAGGGTGTATTCAATCTAGCAAGCCAGTGTGTTTATCATCTTCATTACTCAGTAATATGCAAAATATTTCCCAGTTAAATGCTTTATCTTAGGCTATCTCAGCTTTATCATTAATTCAAGACCTCTATTACAATTCTTCAGCTACATCATGCATGTCTGTGAAACTTAAATAAACATGTAAGTTCATGCTAACACAGGGCCAACTTAATAGACTGCCACGTATCAGCCATCTGCCTCATACTGCCATCGTTCTTCCTGACATCTATGAATTACAACTCAACCAAGATTTCCAGAAATGAATTCAAGAGGTGACTTTTCCATATTTTACTGCCTATACAGTTTATAGAAAAGAAAATTGAGGCTTAGAGGATTTAACTAATTTATACAATGGAATACTGACAAGTATTATAACCGAGTTCTCATTCTCAATCTGTGTATTTGATCAAAGAACCATATGAAATATATTCAGCCAGAGTCCGCGTAGGTGGGAGATGGGAGAGAGAAGGAAATAAATTCTACTTCTGGGGAGAGGGGGAATGTGTGTGTGTGTGTGTGTGTGTGTGTGTGTGTACATACACACACAAATCATATGAAACAAATTATAAGAAAAAGTTAAATATGGTGAAAAATTATTATGCATATTTTAAGGAATACATGCAAAAGGAAAAAAATGACATTCTATATGAGACTAAGGCAGAAATGCTCCCAAAAGAGAAAAAGATCTAGGAGCAAGAAATTTGTCATAAATTGGTCATATTTATACAATAACCTTTAGACTGTTTAAAAAATTCAACCTCATTTTTGTTTTCACTGCAAAACAGTATGTATCCCAGAGTAGGTATTCAATAAATGTTTGTTGAATTGAATTTAAATTACTTGAGTTTGGCAAGATTATTTCTTTTTCATCGTGCTCCGAGAGAAAACAATCATTAAATAGATTTTTATCCTACCTTTTATAAATGATTCTACCGTGCTGGCCCAGTAGAGGATTTTCCTTTGCAGGATTATTATGTTTTGCTTCTTGTCTGCTGTAGCTCCTGTCTCTGATCTTGCACGAAAACCACAAGTAAGAGAGACTCTCTTTTGCCAAGTCCCTACTGTCAAATTTCAAAGATTTCAGCAAACCTGTTAAGTGTTTTGAAGCCAACTCCATTCTTCAAGGAGCCAGCTAAAACCCCGTTTGTGCTTGTATGATTACAGCTGCCCTTGTTCCATTTCAAACCCCCCAGGAAGCGAACAGAATTTTTGCTTGGACTTCCATTCCATGATTGTATTTATTTAGAGTTTCCAATTGCCTTGCACATTATTATAAACAAGAAAACCTTTGGGGGACTTTAGAACTCCAGGTGGAAAAATCATTGCAATCAGATCTTTCTCCAGTGAGTAGGTTTAAAGTCCACTGAAGTTCCTATTGTAGTTCCCACTATGGTGCAGTGCGTTAAGAATCCAACTGCAGCAGTTTGGGTCTCTTTAGAGATGTGGGTTCAATCCCCCACCCCACAACCCCACCTGGGTGCAATGGGTTAAAGGACCCAGCATGGCCACAGCTGCCTGGCACAGGAACATCCATGTACCTAGGAGTGCAGCCATTTTTTGCTTTTTAGGGCCTCACCTGCAGCCTATGGAGGTTTCCAGGCTAGCAGTCTAATCAGAGCTGCAGCAGCCAGCCTATGTCACAGCTTCAGCAACATCAGATCAGAGCAACATCTGCAAACTACACCACAGCTCTCAGCAACGCTGGATCCTTAACCCACTATGCAAGGCCAGGGATGGATCCTGCAACCTCACTGTTCCTAGTCAGATTTGTTTCTGCTGTGCCACAATGGGAACTCCCTCTATGAGCCTTTAAGAATTTGTATTAATACAGTGTCAAGTTTCCTTGAAAACTTCAGATCGATAAGTCAAACTTCATGAATTTATCACTTTTCCAAATAAGGAGTGTTATCTCAAAAGGCTTAGAACACATCTTATAACTCATTCTCACCCCCATTTCACAAAATTATACTAAGCAACAAAATCTCACATTTGAAGGAGACTTTCTTCGGCTTTCTTCATCTTTAAACTTATCCCATGATGAGGGGGTGCGGATTAGCTGACCTGATAACTTTCCCATCTCTGGTGATTTGGTGATTTTTCCATTTATTTGAATGCATAAAACTCTTTTCCTTTGCCACAGTCATGTGCATAACTAAGTTTAGAATGGATCAGAGGAGTTCCTGTCGTGGCGCAGTGGTTAACGAATCCGACTAGGAACCATGAGGTTGCGGGTTCAGTCCCTGCCCTTGCTCGTGGGTTAACGATCCGGCGTTGCCGTGAGCTGTGGTGTAGGTTGCAGACGCGGCTCGGATCCCGCGTTGCTGTGGCTCTGGCGTAGGCCGGTGGCTACAGCTCCAATTCAACCCCTGGCCTGGGAACCTCCATATGCCGTGGGAGTGGCCCAAGAAATAGCAACAACAATAACAACAACAACAACAACAAAAAAAAAGAATGGATCAGAGAGGCCATCTGGTCCCAAATGGACTGATGACAAAACTGAGGCCCAGAAAGATTCAAATCCTTTCATGAGAGGACAGAATGAGCCAGAATTAGAAATGAAATTGGGAGTTCCCATGGAATTCCTGTCGTGGCTCAGTGGTTAACAAATCCAACTAGGAATCATGAGGTAGCGGGTTCAATCCCTGACCTTGCTCAGTGGGTTAAGGATCCAGTGTTGCCATGAGGTGTGCTGTAGGTAGCAGACACGGCTCAGATCCCGAGTTGCTGTGGCTCTGGTGTAGGCCGGCGGCTACAGCTAAGATTCGACCCCTAGCCTGGGAACCTCCATATGCCACGGGAGTGGCCCTAGAAATGGCAAAAAGACAAAAAAAAAAAGAAAAAGGAAAGAAATTGGGAGTTCCTATCGTGGCTCGGGGGTAAGGAATCTGACTAGTATCCATGAGGACATAAGTTCCACCCCTGGCCTTGTTCAGTGTGTCAGGGATCCAGCGTTGCCCTAAGATGTGGTGTAGGCTGCAGACACTCTGGGATCCCGCGTTGCTGTGGCTGTGGTGTAGTTTGGCAGCTGCGGCTCTGATTCCACCCCTAGCCTGGGAATTTCCATAAGCCATGGTCGCACCCCTTAAAAGACAAAATAAAAAAGTGAAATCGAATGACTCGAAGATGATTCTTCCCTCCACTCTCGCAACAGGTGATTCTTTTGCATTGTAATTTGAATTTTTTGTTTACTACCTGTGTCTCCTCTCACCAACTAGACCGTCCTTAGTTTAGTTCCAAAACTATTCAATGAGCACCATCTCTGCTCTTGGTGTTGTCCTAGATGCTGAAAGTAAAAGATAAATGACACCCATCCCCCAAGGATTTTTGCCTTTATGGTACCTGTGATGAATGTTGAGGAAAATCGGGACTCAATGCTGATGTTCCTTCATGCACTCATTCACCAAATATGTATTGAGCACCTATACTGTGACAGGTATAGCCTTAGGTTCAACAGTGAATAAAAATAATAAAATTTTACTCTTATAGTTATTAAATTCAATTGGGAAGAGAGGCGGGAGATTAACAAGTAAATTATGCCTGTTGGTGAAAAGTGCTATAAAGACAAAGGGCGAGGAGTTACCTTCATGTCGCAGCGGAAACAAATCCAACTAGGAACCATGAGGTTGCAGGTTCGATCCCTGGCCCCACTGAGTGAGTTAAGGATCCGGCATTGCCGTGACCTGTAGTATAGGTTGCAGACATGGCTCGGATCCTGCATTGCTGTGGCTATGGCATTGAATGGCTGCTATAGCTCTGATTAGGCCCCTAGCCAGGGAACCTCCATATGCCGTGGGTGTGACCCTAAAAAGCAAAAAAAAAAAAAAAAAGAAAAGAAAGAAAGAAAGACATAGGTTGAGTGAGACAAAAATGATAGGGGCACTGTTATAAATGGGCTAGAAAGGCCTTTCTGATAAGGTGACCTTGGTACCAAGACCTCAAGTAAGTGAAACCAACCCAACCAAGTGTTTGGCTGGTTTCCATGGGGCCTCTCAGACGCATTGTGACTGGGAATGAAAAGGAATAGAAAATTAGATTCCTTTGGTTTTATTCTAGCTTTAGTATTTACTCTGTCTCTCTTTTTTGGCCACCCCATGGCATACAGAGTTCCCCAGCCAGGGATCAGATCCCAGCCAAGCCACAGCTGCAATCCCTAACCCAGTGTGTTAGCTGGGAATTGAACCCTCATCCCAGCATTCCCAAGATGCTGCCGATTCTGCCACACCACAGCAGGAATGCCTAGGTTTAGTCTTATTTAATTCTTTATTGAGATGAAATTCACTTAACATGGAATTAACTGTTTTAACATGTACAATTGAGGAGTACTGCTAAGTTCACAGTGCTGTGTAACCATCACCTCTATTTCTAGAAGATTGTCTTCACCTCAGAAGAAAACGCCAGTTCCATTACAGATACTCTCCTTCCCCAGCAGCCCCTGGTAACCCCCAATCAGCTTTTAGTTTCTATGGATTTATCTATTCTGGATACTTCATGTAAATGGATCATAAAATATGTGAAGCATTTTGTCTTGTGCTTTTTCCTCTTAGCATAATGTTTTTTATGTGTTGTGTTTTTGTGGCTTTTTGGCCACACCCACAACATGTGGATGTTCCCTGGGCCAGGGATTGAACCCACGCCACAGCAGCAACCCAAACCACAATAGTGGCAATGCTGGATTCTTAACCCGCTGAGCCACCAGGAAAAGTTCATCCACACTCTGGCAGGTGTAAGTTCTTCATTCCTTTTATGGCTGAATAATATTCCATTGATTGTATAAACCACAGTTTATAGACTCATCCATAGATCAGTATCAGGCTGTGTCTACCTTTTGGCTATTGTGCATAATCCCCTATGAAATTGTCTATACAAGTATTTGAGCACCTTTTTTCCAATTCACTATTTTATTGGCCTTCCTTAATCCATTTCTGAATTGGTTCACAAGTCATACTTGAAATGGGAAAATGTTTGAAACGACCCCTCACTGATGAAGGAACAAGTCTACTCTAAGCCTCTAAAAGAAAACCAGGCATATAAAAAGCCCTCAGTAAATGGCAGTTATTATTATCAAAAATAAAAATTAAAGGAACACAGGAGTTCCCATTGAGGCTTAGAGGCTTAAGAACCCGACTAGTATCCATGAGGATGTGGGGTCAATCCCTGGCCTTACTCAGTGGGTTAAGGATCTGGCATTGCCAAAAGCTGCAGTGTAGGTCTCACTCACAGCTCAGATCTGGTGCTGCTGTGGCTGTGGTGTAGGCCTGCAGTTGCAACTCTGATTTGACTCCCAGCCCAGGAACTTCCATATGCCACAGGTACAGCCCTAAAAGGAAAAAAAAAAAAAAAAGTTAAAGGAATGCAATGCTAAAGAACACACAACCTATACAAACTTCGTGAAGAATTCTTCCAACCTGAGAGCAGCAGTGAGTGGGGAACCAGATCCTGGTGGAGAATCAAGCTTTTCACAGCCTTCCCTCCGACCACTCATCCACCTCGCACCCTCTGTAGCAGTTGGAAAAATCGGCTGGTATTTTTCTCAGCATTCAAGTCATTCATCTCCCATATGGTAAGATATTCACTTGTCTCCAGCTTTGCCAGTGGATTTGCTCTGGGTTTTGCCCTGAAGTTACACAACCCTTGTTGTGAAAAGCAAATGGAGAGAGATCGTTGTGTTTCTGACTGTGTAACTTGGCATGAAGTGAATCTCCAATTTATTTATTTAACAGGCAACTGCTGACATCACTGCCTGAAGCAATATCAAGCTGGTCTGATCCCAGCTTGTTTGCCACCCAAAGTCAACACCATGTAAAGGAATTGGGACAATAAAAATTCCATTTTTATCTAGAGCCAAATAGCTGCTCTAATTATCACTTGATCATTTGAAGGGCTAGGATGTTGGAGATGAACTCGAGTTTAGGAGAATTTAAGATATATGCCTAGTCTTTCTGTGACTGGCTTTCACCTCTGAGACCATAATCCTGACACAGCTCACCTTCCCCATTATATGAAGGTTGTTTTAGCTGACCCTATGTACCTCACCAAAGGTTGCAAGACTTATCCTACATTTTTGTTTACCTAATCTGGTCAATTCAGTCAAAATGGTTACAAGTTGTGCATGTCACCACTTAAGACCAAATTTCAATTTTTTTTTTTTCTGGTCTTTTTAGGGCCATGCCCATAGCATATGCAGGTTACCAGGCTAGGGGTCCAATTGGAGTTGTAGCCACTGGCCTACATCACAGCCACAGCAATGCCAGATCCAAGCCACATCTGCACCCTACACCACAGCTCATGGCAACGCCAGATCCTTAGCCCCCTGAGCAAGGCCAGGGATCGAACCTTCATTCTCATGGATAGCTAGTCAGATTCATTTCCACTGAGCTGCAAAGGAAAGTCCCATATTTCAATTTTTAACATCAATTTTGCCTTCTTTTTTTTTTTGGTGTTTTTTTTCTTCTTAGGGCCACACCTATGACATATGGAGGTTCCCAGACTAGGGGTCAAATCAGAACTGAAGCCACTGGCCTACACCACAACCACAGCAACTCCAGATCCGAGCCATGTCTGCAACCTACACCACAGCTCACACTAACCCACTGAGAGAGGCCAGGGATCGAACTCGCAACCTCATTCCTAGTCGGATTTGTTTCTGCTGCACCACAATGGGAACTCCAATTATGCCTTCTTTTTTAAAAATTTCAGCTAAAGTTTCCTTCATGCATTACAATATCAATAACATTGATGAAAGAAAATAGTGACAATTGGACTAACTCTGCTATTTGTAATTCCTAGCCAATGCCAATGTAATATCCTCACAGAAGCAGCAATTTGAAGAAAGACATGTCTTTCTTAAGCAGATAAAACAGATCTTTTCACAAGATCTTGTTCATATGTATGCACTTAGAGCTCCTCTACTTACAGAAATGGATGTAAGCTCTGTTTTTAGTCACTGTACAGCTGTCTACCTTCTCCCGTTATCATATTACAGACAGAAGGAAGCTTTCACGAAATTCTCCCCAAATGTTAAAAGAAAAACACTGCAACAAGAGGCCTTCAATATCTCAGGGCTGAGTGACCCAACCGAGTTATCATCACAGTTTAGGCCAAACTCCAAACAAAACAAATATTATTATGAGCAAAATTTCTCTGCAAGAAAAATATTTCACAGCCTTGAAACCTTGTTGCCACTGATGCAGTGAACTTTACAACCCAAGCAAAGGTCTCTGATATATTGAGTCTGTGATGCTACAATCTCCACCTTCCAGCTAGAATGCCTCCAAGAGCAAGGATCTGTATGTCTGGTGCCTGTTGATTACTATAGTGATGCTGAATTATTTGGAAATGAGAAGGTGCCAATTCATGTTAGCTGCTGAAAAAAATAGTCTCAATAAACTCCTCTTCCTTTGGAGTTCCCTTTGTGGCTCAGAGGATTTAGAACCCTGCACAGTCTCCATGAGGATGAAGGTTCACTTCCTGGCCTCACTCAGTAGGTTAAGGATCCGGCATTGCCACAAGCTGTGGTTTAGGTTGAAGATGTGGCTCAGATCTGGTATTGCTCAGGTCTGGTGTAGGCCTACAGCTGCAGCTCCAATTGGACCCCTAGCCTGGGAACTTCCATGTGCCAGAGGTTTGGCCATAAAAAGAAAATAATTAAATATATATATAAATTCCTCTTTCTAGAACTTGAAAACTCATGGTGCAGACAGTTGTCAGTATGGCTAAGACTACTAGAATTACTTTTATCTTTTATTTGCAAGCATTGAATAGCTTGTCCTGAGGGGAAAAAAGACCAATTAGTTTGTAAGAAGGAGCGTTTTCATTTATTTCAAACATGCTCCGCTATCTGCATTTCTCTTCCATTGGACAATAAATTGTTTTGCAGAGGAAACTATGTTTACTCATTTATATAACTGCACCAGCCAAGTGCCTATTATTAGTTCCATAATAATTTCTGTTAATTTTAAACCAAATCTTTAAGTTAATCAGAAAATAAGTAAGTAAAGTGTGATGGAGGTTCCACTACTAAAAGCAATTACTACTTGACCGAGAATTTTGCACAGAGGCAATCATTGTCCTAATAAATCTTTTGGGTTTTTTAATTTTTTGTTTGTTTGTTTGTCTGTTTGTTTGCTTTTTAGGGCCGCACCCTCAGCATATGAAGGTTCCCAGGCTAGGGGGTCTAATCAGAGCTACAGCTGCCAGCCTACGCCAGAGCCACAGCGACACCAGATCCGAGCCCCATCTACAATCTACACCACAGCTCATGGCAACGCCGGATCCTTAACCCACTGAGCAAGGCCAGAGATCGAACCCGCAACCCCATGGTTCCCAGTTGGATTCATTTCCGCTGTGCCACAACCGGAGCTCCCCTGATAAATCTTTTGTTGAAGGTGCTCCGTCCCATCTAGTACAAGTGGAAGGGAGAGGGCCTCGGGGATATGGGCCACTTTGATTTAGAAAGGCCAAAAGTCTTTCCCAAGTCCTATCCCCATGGTGTGAAAACTTAGAGACATTATGTCCTGTAATGGTTTCTCAATGGAACTGAGGTTTCTTGATGAAATTCCACTGCTTTCCCTTGGAATGAAAATAAACACATTTCCTTAAGTGCAAGAAGATCTGCCAGGAATCTTTCACTGTAAGGTTAGGATTTTTGAGACAGAGGATGTTGTCTAAAGAAATGTTTCCAGATACCAACCCACCCCTTCAGCCATTCTCAGGTTAAGATATCAGACCCATCCCAAGGCAGCCTATCTCTCTGGGCCTCCTGAGAATGGTTAGGGCTGCAGAGAAAGAGTACAGGCTATCACACACCAGGCCCCACAAGAAGAGGGAGAGATTCTTTACAGGGGTTCGTGACTGAATTTTCCAGAAGTTGTAGTATAGCAAAAAGAACACTGGAGGGGAAGGAAGGAAGGAAGAGAGAGAGAGGAAGAAAGAAAGAAAGAAAGAAAGAAAGAAATAAAGAACGAAAGAAAGAAAGAAAGACAGAAAGAAAGACGAAATACCCTCCCGACTTCTCCTTCCTTCGCTTCCTGCTACGTCCTTCCTCTTCCAGGAGTCCTTCCTTCCTTCCCCTCCTCCCTCCTCCCATACCTCCCTCCCTCCCTCCCTCCTCCCTCCCCCCCCCTCCCTCCCCTCCCTCCCTCCCTCTTTCTTTCTTTCTTTCTTCCCTTCCTTCCTTCCTTCCTTCTTCCTTCCTTCCTTTCCCTCCCTCTCTCTCTCTCTCCCCCCCATCCCTCCCTTCTTCCTTCCCCCCTTTTCCCTCTTGGTTTGGGAGGACAAGAACGGAGAGAGGGTTGTCCGCAGATCTGGGGCTCACAGAACCTTTATGAACAGGGCAACGCAGAAGGGTTATTTTCATTTTATTAATGGGGAAATTGGGCCTCAGAAAGGTTGTTCTGTCCAAATCTCACAAGTAGTGGAGCTGAGACTTGAAGCCAAGTCTTCTGATTCCTGGTCCTACGGTCTCTCTGCTACAGATACTATCATCTTTCTTTCTTCATTGTCCTTATTTGTGCCTCCTTAAAATTTCTATGAAAGATTTACTGACATAGGGTAAAATGGATTGGGTACAGGGACCTTCACTCTGGAGTGGCTGTGATCAAAAAGTCTGGCAGTTCAGAAGGTCCCAGTGTGGCTCAGCGTTAATGAGCCCAGCTAGCATCCATGAGGACTTGGGTTCAATCCCTGGCCTCACTCAGTGGATTAAGGATCCAGCATTTCCATGAGCCTCGGTGTAGGTCATAGACATGGCTCAGATCCTGCATAGCTGTGGCTGTGGTGTAGGCCTGGCAGCTGTAGCTCCAATTCAACCCATAGCCTGTGAACTTCCATATACTGCATGCACAGCCCTAAAAAGCAAAAAAAAAAAAAAAATCACTTGAGGGTTCACAAGAAGGGGGCATTCATTAGTTTCCTCCTCTCCTCTCGGTCTATGTAATTAAACTAATTTGGCACTAAGCTTAGTGCCACAAAACCAACTCAAAGCTGATAAAATGTCCCCTAATATTATCCTAAGAAATTTTTTGTGTGTGTCTTTTTTATGGCCATACCTGCGGCATATGGAATTTCCCAGACTAAGGGCTGAATCAGAACTGTACCTTCCGGCCTACCCCATAGCCACAGCAATGCAGGATCTGAGCTACGTCTGTGACCTACACCACAGCTCACGGCAATGCCGGATCCTCAATACACTGAGCAAGGCCAGGGATCCAACCCATGGATCCTAGTAGGGTTCGTTAAAATCTGGGCCACAACAGGAGCTCTAGACTGAGAATTTTAGAGCCGCACCAGTGGAGGTCCCCAAGGCTAGGGGTCGAATCAGAGCTGTAGCTGCTGGTCTACACCACAGCACACCACATGATGGGACCTCCACTATTCTAGTGGTTATTGAAGGCAAGAACTTTGCAAAAGGGTTCATATGATTGGCTGACAAATCCATATTTACCCAGAGAAACTGTTGATAGACCAAATAAGAATTTCAATAAAATGATTCTTCTCATAACTGATACAATCCTTTCTGACTCTCCTGTTTCCGTGATTAATTAAAATAGGCATTTCGTGCACCTTAGGCATGACTGTGGGTACATTTTACTTAATCTGAATTCTATTCCTAACATCCTAAATATGCCCCAGGCCACATCTTAATAGTTTAGGGAGGTTTACCACCCCTGAAGAATATTAACTAGAGCTTTCTTTTGTTCTATTATAAATTCAAGTTTTTAAGAATAAATTAGGTATAAGCTTTCTTTCCCCTAATGTGTAATTTATAACTAAAGACTATAGACACACAATCCTTTTAGGAGGTACATTGCTGTCCCGGGTTATATTATTATACACACTACTATTATTTTATTATAATATATATTAAATATATTATTATACAAGTTCGCTATTGCAATCTAGCTTAAGGTGGTGTCTTAATAAACTTCTTTGTCCTCAATTCTTAGCTTGTTAGACACAAGTCAGAGGTGGAAGATACTCAGAGATGGAGCGAATTTCAAAGATAAATGAGGCTAAGGTGAATCTACAGAATTTGTCCCACAAACTGCTATTTTTATCCACACATTTTATTTTTTTATTTTTTTGGCCACACCTGTGGCACATAGAAGATCCCAGGCCAGGCACTGAACCTGTACCCAGAGGAGGAGGAGGATCCAATGCTGGATCCTTAACCTGCTGAGCTCTACGAGAACTCCTAGCCTACACATTTTAAAACATTACAGAAATCTCACATAAAAACCCCAACTGAGGGCTTCTTTTGAGAAGATCTGACAACTCTGGGCTCACATTCATTTACAACAACCGTCTATGGTGATGAGCAGCAGCCAACCCCAGAGCATTTAGCCACAGTCCCCACTGGACCTTATGTGGCCCTGAGGTTGAAACCCCTGGGTTCACACTCTTGAGTTTGCAATCACTGAGCTAGCAGAGGAAGCCGTGTTGGGGGGCAGGAAGTGATGAGGCCAGAGTAAGGGCTGTGATGCAATGAGTGGGAGGAGGAAAGCCCCAGGTTCTATAGACTATATATGTATGATGTATAAGACACATGACTTTACAATGGGATGTGATACCAGAATGTTCTGCTTAATGCCTAAGACTGGTTGGGGCTTTGCCCTGGTGTCTAGAGACATGAAGAAGAAATAAAGGAGAAGGAAGCAGACACTCCTCATCACAACATAACCAAGGAGAAAGAGTACCTGGTGGAGGAAATGAAAAGAAACTGAGCAGGAATGACACCAGGCATAATTTAAGCTTTCCTTTGTGATTTGGTCATCTTTACACACATGAGGTATTTTATTGTGCAGCATAATGCAAGATTGCCTTCAAGGGCTCTTGAGAAATGTTGACAGAGATGCCTTAAATTCACTTTCAATTATTCTGCTTGTATCACTTCAGTATAAAATAATTCTTATAAACTTTTATTTTTTACTAAGGTACAATTGACATGCAGAATTATGTTAGTTCCAGGTGTACAAATATAATGATTTGAGTATTTGTATATTCTGTAAAATGATCACCACAATGTCTAGTTAACATCTGTCACCAGGGAGTTCCCACTGTGGCATAGTGGAAATGAATCCAACTAGCATCCATGAGGATGCAGGTTCAATCCTTGGCATCGCTCAGTGGGTCAGGAATCCTGCATTGCTGTGGCTGTGGCACATGTCTGCAACTGTAGCTCCAATTCGACCCCGGCCTGGGAACTTCCATATGCCCTGGGTGCAATCCTAAAAAGCCAAAAAAAAAAAAAATCCATCACCATACATATTTAAAGAATTTGTGTGTGTATGATGAGACTTAAACCTGTATTTTAAAGAGGAAAAAAAAAAGTTCTTCAAATTTGAAAAGATACACACGCCCCAAAGTTCATAGCAGCACTATTTACTGTAGCCAATACATGGAAGCAAACTAAATATCCATTGACAGATAAATGGATAAAAATGTGATACATATATACGATGGAATACTACCCAGCCATAAAAAAGAATGAAATAATACCATGTGCACAACATGAATAGACATAGAAATTGTCATACTAAGTGATAAGTCAGAGAAAGACATATTATATGATATCACTTCTATGAGGGATTTTTTTTTAAATGATACAAATGAACTTATTTATAAAACATAAATAGACTTACAAACATAGAAAACAAACATATGGTTACCAAAGGGGGAAGTGCATTAGATAAATCAGGAATCTGCAATTAACAGATTCACTATTATATATAAAATAGATAAACAACAAGGACCTACTCTATAGGTCAGGGCACTATATTCAATATCTTGTAATAACCTATCCTGGAAAAGAATATGAGAAAGAATGTATTTATGCATGTATAGCTGAATCACTTCGGCATACACCCGAAACACTGTAAATCAACTACGTTTCAATTTTTTTAAAAGATGTTAGAAAATAAAGTAGAAACCATTTTTTTAAGTAGTTCCTGAGATCTGTGGCACAGCTTGTCCCGTGCTTGATGGCCTCAGACTGTAATACTTCTGCTCACCTTTTATAGCTTTTCTGTCCCCTCTCTCCACAGATAACCATTACTGCATGATCTGTCATCTTTCTCATCATGTCCCTTATATGCCGACTATTGTCTAAGCGGGGAACTGAGAACTTATGGAAAACAATGACTAGTAGGCTTTGTAACAGGAATTTTCCTTGATTCCTCCTCATGATTTTCTTTCTTTGGTTTATTTCTGGATTCACATCTCCTGAGCTTCCACAAGCCTGATCCCCCCCAGGTAAGGGGAAGGTTATAGCTCTAGTGTTTCCATAAATTTTCATAAATGAGTCTTCGCAAAATACACTTAAAATATTTCATGGTTAAAAAAATTATCTCTTTAAAACAAAGAGCTCATTTTTATTTTTTGAAATGGGCACAAGTGTGTTTATCATGGTGCTTCAGTTCCTAATTGTTAATGATTTTAACATCAAAATCTACTGAGGAAGGGTGATTCCCCAAATTTATGAGTGACCCAAGAAAACAGATCTTTCCTTTTCTCAAAGGCTAGATAATGTTGGAGTTCCCATCATGACACAGCGGAAGCGAATCTGACTAGGAACCATGAGGTTACGGGTTTGATCCCTGGCCTCGATCAGTGGGTAAAGGATCCAGCATTGCGATAAGCTGTGATGTAAGTTTCAGTTGAGGCTCAGATCTGGCGTTGCTGTGGCTCTGGCGTAGGTTGGCAGCAACAGCTCCAATTAGACCCCTAGCCTGGGAACCTCCATATGCCAAGGGTGTGGCCCTAAAAATCAAAAAAAAAAAAAAAGGCTAGAGAATGTATAATAAAAACAACTTTGGAAGGTCCAATCTTATTTCCCTTCTTAGTTCTATTCTGATTTGATAGAAAAAAAAAAAAAAAGGTAAACCAGTTCTTCTCAGAATTACCGTCAACACAGCAATAATTCTTAAACTGCCGCCTCAAGAGGGCGGAGAGTTTCAGCAGCCATGTCGTTCTTCCCACGATGCATGACTGTCAATCAATGAACAGTTTGAAATGATCACTGATGTTTTGTGATTATTGTCAGTTCCTTCAGGGTATTCATTTTCTGCCGAGACAGATCTACATGCACTCATAAACATATATATACAGACATGCTTTCTACCAATTGTTACTTGTTTGTCCACATATAAACTCAAAATAACTTCAAGTTCATATCTGAATCTGCCATGTCTCAGTCTAATTTCTCTCTCTCTTTTTTTTTAAGGTTTTTGTTTTTGTTTTTGTTTTAGTTTTTTGTCTTTTTAGGGCCGAACCCGCAGCATATGTAGGTTTCCAAGCTAGAGGTCAAATCAGAGCTGTAGCTGCTGGCCTACACCACAGCCACAGCAATGATCCAAGCCTCCTCTGTGACCTACACCACACCTCATGGTAATGCCAGATCCTTAACCCGCTGATCAAGACCAGAGATCCAACCCTTGTCCTCATGGATACTAGTTGGGTTCATTACCACTGAGCCATAATGGGAACGCCTCAGGCTAATTTCTTTTTCCTCTCTCTATCTCTAATAAATACAGCATATCAACCACACCCTTTTCTGAACACATTATCTATAAATAATAGCCCCTCCTAAACTATATTAGTACTTCTCTAGGAATGTTGCCCTTTTAGATGTCTGATTGACTAGACAAACAGGGCATAGAACTCCAGCCTTATTTCCAACATGAAAAAATAGCCTTTGGTTTTAAATTAGAATTTTTCTCTGATGAAAACAACGAATTTAACTTATGGTGACCAATGCATAATTCCTCAAGGCATAACTGAACAGCATCTCCCTTATTCTGGAAAATCTAGCCATCTTAACCCCAGATATGAATGCAGAAATAAGTTAGGCATTAGTGTGGAAGAAATCCAGATCATTAAATAAGAAAATGTGTCTCACATTGTATTTATTTAACCAGCTGCTTGTTGAGTACACACCAAGCACGTTTATGCCTAGTATTCCTTGCTTCCCTCTTGCAATAATTCAGATCAGAGGAAACAAACAAAAATTCCTTTCAAAGAAAATGGTAATTCAATCAAGAACAAGTAAGACTTTAAGGCAGATTTAAACCAAGACACTAGCCATAAATCCACAGAAAGATAGGATATTAGAAAATAACAATGTAAAAACATATGGAGGCTGTGAAACACCCATTTGAGACTGAGATTTCTATATAGTAGGAAAATAGCAAAAATGTGAGCACCCCACTTACCTAGGGCTTGACACTATTAACCCCACTCATCCCTACAAGAACCCCAAGGGATGGGTACCCCTGTTAGAAAGGTGGCTTGAGTGTAAGTAACTCAGCCAAGATCGTCAACAGTTGGAGTCAGAACTAGACGTCAAGCCCAATGAGGTGAAACGCCTGAGTCCATTATTAACAAACTGAGTCATCTACTGCCATGGTACCAATGAGCAAAAGAAATAAATCTTTTTTTTTACCTGATGATGGGGCTTTTTGTAAGGACTTTGAAATGTCAAACTATAGAGTGTGGTACCTTCCTTAAAAACACACTGGCCATGTGTACAAGACTTTATTTTTTTGTTGTTTTTTATTTTTTTAATTTCTGTTATAGTTGATTTACTTTGTTCTGTTCATTTCTGCTGCACAGCAAAGTGACCCAGTTATACATATATATACACATTCAAGACTTTATATTTTATATATATATGGATGACTAGGTCACTTTGCTGTACAGCAGAAATTGGTGCAACATTGTAAATCAACTATACTTCAATTTTTTAAAAAATCAATTTAAAAAAGAAATTATGACTTGTGGTTGCCAAGGGGCAGGGGGAGGGAGTGGGATGGACAGAGAGTTTGGGGTTAGTAAATGCAAATTTTTGCTTTAGGAATGAACAAGCAATGAGGTCCTGCTGTATAGCACAGGGAACTATATCCAATCACTTGTGATGGAACATGATGGAAGATAACATGTGAAAAAGAATACACACACACACACACACACACACGTATAACTGTGTTACTTTGCTATACAGTAGAAATTGGCAGAACCTTGTAAATCAACTACAATAAAAAATTTTTAAATAAAATAAAGAAATTATGCTCAAAATAAGGTGAATACAGATGGTTTCCCTTGAGCACAGACACAGTTGGGACATTAATTTCCATGCCCTGGAGACTGGCAAGATGATGTTAGGTGGCTCTGGGAACCAACATGAAATAAAATTCACAGTGGTTTCCTTTTCAGTGCTCTTCTGTCCAAATGAAAGCAGGTTAAAGTCTCAGTTTGATCTACTAGCTATCTCCACTCTAGCACTGACTAATCTCGCTTGAGCCAATGCACCTCCCATCCAGAGTCTGTGTCAGCCCACACTACCTGGCTAAGATTCAAGTCTTCTGTTATGTCCTATTTATGGCAAATTATAATGGTTTTCCATTTTTGATGGTGAAATGAATGTTCCCATTTAAATAAATATGACTCAGTAGAAATAAATAAACCAGTGAACTAATTTGAAGAAAACATTTAAGTAAACAAGTCGGGGTGTTATAGGAATTGTAACAAAATTATCAAGTTTGTATGTGAGTGACTGAAAGATAACATTGCCTTAGAGACATTTGTAATATATGTGTAATATATGTGTACCATTATAAGCTTACATGTATATTTATCATATACATATATAGCCTGTTCGGTTTAAAATCTCCTTAAATCTGACCAAGAACATGCTTTAAAAAAAAAAAAAAAAACCTGGAGTTCCTGTTGTGGCTCAGTGGTAATGAACCCGACTACTATCCATGAGGATGTGGGTTCGATCACTGGCTTCACTCATTGAGTGAAGAATCTGGCATTGCCGTGAGCTGTGATGTAGATTGCAGTCACAGCTTAGATCCCCCCTTGCTGTGGCTATGGCTGTGGCCAGCAGCTATAGCTCCAATTCGACCCCTAGCCTGGGAACATTCATATGATGCAAGTACGGCCCTAAAAAAAAAAACTAAAAAGGAAGTAAAAAAGTATCTACAGTGCCTATTTTTTTAAACTAAGCTGTCAATTCCCAATGATAGTACAAACATTAAACGTTCATTTCACAGAAGAATGCTTTTTCATAGCCAATTGACATTTAACATAGTAGATGATCAAATATGTGTATTCTAGAATCATTTCTAGAAATGTAATGGTGAAGGAGGAGAATAAACTTTATTCCTCATGGTAATAGCATATATGTGTTTCATGAGTCTGAGTTCCTATCCAGATATTAGCCAAAGAATTTTTCCCTCAAATTTCTGTAACAGCCTTGTCTCAAAATTTCAGCACATGGTTCTTCTATTGGGCAAGAAATACTCTGAAACATTAGACACATATCCCTTCCCCTACCCATGTTTCATCTCAGAACTTTGTCAGGCAAAGTCAGATTCATGGTGGTATAAAGATTAGATCAGAGAAGGCAGACCCAGAAATGGAGAAATAAGCCTACCCCTGAATTTGAGAACAAGGCCGACTCCTACAAGTTCAAGAATAAATTCTGAGCAAAACTCAGAATTCAGAGAATTTGATAAATTTTCTTTTCTTTTCTGTTTTTTTGGCCACCCCTCGGCATGGCATATGGATTTCCCAGACAGATCCAGGCCGAAGGGGCCACCTAAGCCACTGTGGCAGTGCTGGATCCTTAACCCACTGGGCCTGGCCAGGGAATCAAACCTGCATCCAAGCACTCCTAAGACACAGCCAATCCTATTGTGCCACCACTGGAACTGCAGAATTTGGTAAATTTTAATCAGTCCAGGCAATTTGTCAGTGTTAGGAGGCATAGGATGCAGAAACAAGAACAGGATTATCTCCACAGGTAGGAGGGGCAAGGGATCCAGGTAAAAAACGAAATTCAGAGATTCTATAGGCAGCCTCTATAGAGTGTGTGGAAAGCCAACTGGCTGCTGGCTGGGATCTTGCCACTAGCAGTGGGCTAAGGACCTCCCAGTCACAAAGAGAACTGGCAAGATCTGAGAAGGACCTCAATTCTGGAGGAGCCCAGTTTAGGAAACCATAGGTTCTGGCATACACTGCTGATCCTCTTATCCTAAGTGGGTCCAAAGGTAGACTGGGCCTCCAAATCAAGGTCACAGCACCATCATTAACCTTGAAGTTGGCAGAGTTCCCGTCATGGCTCAGTGGTTAACAAATCCGACTAGGAACCATGAGGTTGTGGGTTGGATCCCTGGCCTTGCTCAGTGGGTTGGGGATCCAGCGTTGCCGTGAGCTATGATATATGTTGCAGACATGGCTCGGATCCCTCGTTGCTGTGGCTCTGGTATAGGCCAGCGGCTACAGCTCCAATTGGTCCCCTAGCCTGGGGACCTCCATATACCATGGGAGCAGCCCAAGAAATGGCAAAAAGACAAAAAAAAAAAAAAAAAACCCCACAAACAAACAAACAAAAAAACCTTTGAAGTTGGGCTAAGGCTTTATGGGGATAATGGTGTAACTCAGGCTCTTGCTGCCTAGCACCATGTTGTTCTGGTGAGCTGTGATGCAGCAACTATTACATAATGATAGTTATGTATATGCAGTAAAATAGGATGACAACCACCCCTTGTGTGATATTTTGGCAAATTACCAGCTTTGTTGTATACTGATATAAAAGGTAGGTGGGCCTTTCCCCACTTGTGAGGCCAATAAAGGGATGTCTGACCTACCCACAGCACCTCGGCTCTTCTTGGGTTTATGTGAATCCAGATTGAATCTGCCTGGTCTTGAGAGATGACAGAACAGGCTTCCTATATTCCCTGACAAGACTGAGATCAAGGAATGGTCCCCTCTGCTGGAAGCAAAGATGAGTCTTCATGTGAGAGTCAAGTGTTCCCAGAGGCAGGTAGAGGAGGGGTTCCTAGGATGAGAACCTAGAAGATGACAGCATGATCTTTCCATTATTAGATGGAACAGTCATGACCTGGGAGGGTCAGTGTTCCAGCCCTCTAAGTCCAGTGGGTTATTGTCTGAACCAGTGGTTCTCAATCAGGGCAGGTTAAATTAGAGTCTATTATCTTTGAGAAGGCCACTCAGTGATGAAGATTCTTACATGCCTCAGCATTCTATACATCCCTGCTATGTACAAACCAAAGTGATGCAGCCTTAATTTAACCTTATTTCTATTTGAGTCACATATGAATGTGGGGGTGGAGGGCATGTTGGGAATGACCAGCAATCCTCTGAGAAAAAGAAAACAAGAACTCTCCAAGTATTTAAAGATACGGATGCTGTCATTTTGCTGTTTCTTTGTGGAGGCCAAGCAATGTCTGTTCAACATTTTATGACTTAAGCCTAGCAATCATTCAGACACCAAGCATGGTTTCTTAATACAAGACTGGAAAAAATTAGATGCTCACCTATGACAGAAGTAGATGTTTTTCCACTTGTGTAGAACAAATAATATTAATTATTTGATATCCCTTAAGACCTAGCTATTGATGGGTGGAGGAAGGACCACCAGAATGGACATCCTTTGGGAGGTTTTTAGAAATGATAAGACTTTGCCCCAATCCAGACCTGCTGAATCAGAATCTGTAATTTAATGAGAGCTTTAAGTGATTCACATACATCTTACATTTGAGAAATACTCTGAGATATATATTAATACATTTCCCTTTCCAGGGTGCTCAATAATGAAACTTTAGAAAATTACACTTACTTCTTATCCAGAAAACTCCATCATGGTTACCATTAGTTACCTCTAAATATGGTTCTTTTTTTATATTTATTTATTTATTTTTCTTTCTGGTCTTTTTAGGGCCACACCCATGGCATATGGAGGTTCCCAGGCTAGGGTCAAATTGGAGCTGTAGCAGCCAGCCTACGCCACGGCCACAGCAATTCGGGATCTGAGCCATGTCTGCAACCTACACCACAGCTCACCAGCAATGCCGGATCCTTAACCCACTGAGCAAGGCCAGGGATTGAACCTGCAACCTCATAGTTCCTAGTCATATTCATTTCCAATGCACCACAATGGGAACTCCTAAATATGGTTCTTGGAATTCTGGTCACGTGGCACAGGGGAAACAAATCCGACTAGGAACCATGAGATTTCGGGTTCAATTCCTGGCCTCACTCAGTGGTTAAGGATCCAGCGTTGCCATGAGCTGTGGTGTAGGTTGCAGACTCGGCTCAGATCTAGTGTTGCTGTGGCGTAGGCCGGCATCTACAGATCCGATTAGACCCCTAGCCTGGGAACCTCCATATGCCCCAGGAGTTGCCCTCAAAAGACAAAAAAATGTAATAATAAAAACTAAATATGGTTCTTAAATGGTAAAGGTAAATACACTAAGGAACTACTTCCTAGCTCCACCCTCTGCCTCTACCATATCAAAAAGGTAAAAATTACCTTATACTCAGCAAACCTATTATTGGAATGAGGAATGGTGCAAAGAGCTGGGGGGAGGCCCACACATTCAGGAAAAGCCTTGGGAGAAATGGGGAGATGGCAAAAGGCAGGAAACAGACTAGAGAGAACTTGGAAGCATTAAGCATCCATGGTAAATACACACATGGTTGGGTATTTGGCTTCATAAATCACAGAGATCTCTGATTTCTGATCACCTTGCCTGTCAACGGGGTGCTTAAGTGGGTTACCAGCTTCTTCTTTTGATTTGCTCATTTCCAAGGCTCATTCTTGGGCCCTATTGGTTTGGGGAGCATTTATCCTGTCTACAGCTATTACCCCTGCACCTTGATCTTCCTAAGTGATCTTCCTCAAAGATTATATGACTCTCTCATAACTCTTCCATAAAACAAATTGTCTCAAGGGACAATGCAGAGCCATAGTCGAAGATATGAAAAAGGAGCCAAGGAATTCCCATCGTGGCTCAATGGTAATGAACCCGACTGGAATCCATGAGGATGAAGGTTCAAGCCCTGGCTCTGCTCATTGGGTTAAGGATCCAGCATTGCCATAAGTTGTGTATGTCACAGATGTGGTTCAGATCCCAAGTCACTGTGGTGTAGATTGGCAGCTGTAGCTCTGATTCGACCCCTAGCCTGGGAACTTCCATATGCCACAGGTGCAGCCCTAAAAAGAAAAAAAAAGGAGCCAAAATTCTCTTCAGGCTGAACTTAACAACATCACCTGAATCGTCAGCAATACTTTGGCTTCCTCTTGCCTTCGGGAGGGGTGGTGGCTTGTAGCTGGTATGAAATCTCTCATAGAACAAGTTTGGCTTGCTTCAGAGAATCAGAAGATGGGGAAAGTTGGAAGAATTCCGATCAGAACATCAGAAGGACATTATGTGAGTCAGTGAATCTGAGCTATGGAGTACAGATTGTTGGGCATCCAACAGAATGGTGGCCTTCAAAAAAAGGTAACAGAGATTTAACGTAGCAACTTCTCAGTTTTTAGAGCCACTAAAGATCCAGATGTTCCCTCAAAGACCAAGATTATAAGGAAGTATCAATCAAACTAGGGAGCATGACTAGCTAAAATTTCTCCCTAAAATCAGATGCTCCGGATAAACGAAGGAACTACCAATCTGAATGCTTTTCCAACATAATAATCCATATGTCTTATTACTTTATACATATTATTTTCATGGTATTATAAATTTGATAATTGAAAATTTTAAGTATAATAACAGGATTTTTTTTCTTTTTAAAAGTAGAGCATAAGGAATTCCTGCTGCGGCACAGTGTGTTAAGTGTCTGACATTGCTGTAGGTTACAGCTGTGGCTCAGATTCTATTCCTGGCCTGGGAACTTCCATATGCCATGGGTGCCACCATGTATTAATTAATAATTAAAAAATGCTGAAATGAAACATGTTGAAATATTTTTGTATGCCTTATGTAAACAAAGAATAATAAGTTTGTTTAATTACAGATACATAATGAAGATACAGGTGAATGCATAGTAGCTTTATATACTTGATAGAAGTTATGAACACATATTTTTTTTCCATCAAGTAGAAGGAAATACCATTGTTATTCAAAAAAAAGAAAAAATCTAGAAGAGAATCATGTACATTTCCATTAGAAGTTACCAAATTATCACGCATTACACATAAAGAGAAGAGAACACATATATTAGTTTACCATAGGGGTATTGTCAGAATAAACTTATGCTCTGGTTACTTAATAACTCCTATGGATTGATTATAGACTTAGTATGTAAACTCCTAGTTCCTTGTTTTAAAGATAAAGCTATTCAGTAATTATTGTCTTTAGACAGACTTAGAGGATTAGGTAAGCAAACACCAGCTCTTCTAACTGAATTTTCTATGGGACCTTCAAGAAAAGGCTGAAACCAGATGTCAGATTTCCAGGAACCCATGATGACCCCAACTATAAATGCTAGTTTCTCCAAAGAATATCAAGCAAAGCAGTTTGTTACCCTAATTGCGTTCCTTTTTTTTTTTAACCCAAATTTAAATTGAATAACACTGTGTATTCAGCAAGATCACTGTAAGGCTACAGCTCTGATTCAACCCCTAGCCTGAAAACCTCCATATGCTGCTGGTGCAGCCCTAATTCTAGGATAATTCTCACCAATAATACTCTCCTGCTCACTCAAGAGTCACCCTAATCTTCCCCAAATAAATACCCCTCCTCTGCCTGACCATTTACCTGAAACTGGAAAATTGAAAGTCATTTTTACTTAAACTTTTTGTCTTATATTGAAAGGCAAGATTTCCTATTATGGAGCAGAGGAAATGAATCTGACTAGTATCCATAGGATGTGGGTATGATCCCTGGTCTCGATTAGTGGGTTAAGGATCCAGCACTGCCATGAGCTGTGGTGTAGGTTGGAGATACGGCTCGGATCCCACATAACTGTGGCTGTGGTGTAGGCCAGCAGCTGTAGCTCAGATTCGAACTGTAGCCTGGAACTTCCATATGACACAGGTGCAGCCCAAAAAAGAAAGGAAGAAAGAAAGAAAGGCAAATAGGTCAGGGAGAGGACATGAGGTCATATTACAGAAGTCAACTATATCTCAACAATTTTTTTTTTTTTTTTTTTGCTTTTTAGGGCCACACCTGCGGCATATGGAGGTTTCCAGGCTAGGGATCCAATCAGAGCTATAGCTGCTGGCCTACACCACAGCCACAGTGACACCAGATTCTAGCTGAGTCTGTGATCTACACCACAGCTCATGGCAACGCCAGATCGATTCTCAACCCATTAAGCAAGGCCAGGAATCGAACCCACAACCTCATTTTTCCTAGTCGGATTCATTTCTGCTGCGCCACAATGGATGGGAACTCCTCAACAAATATTTTTAAAATACTAAGTGTGAGGCAACATTCCAAGTCCTAGAGATAAGGAGTTCTCTTGTGGCATTATGGGTTAAGGATCTGGCATTGTCATTTCTATGGCCTTGGTTACTGCTGTGGTGAGGTTTCAGTCCCTGCCCTGAGAACTTCCACATGTTACAGGCACTGCCAAAAAAAAGAAAAAAAAGTACTGGAGATAGGAAAATGAGAAGGTAGGTCCCTGCCCTCAAGTCACTCACAGACTAGTGAGTGAGATATAGAGCACAGAAGCTTAAAAAAGTCCATTTAGGCTAGATTTTAGGAAATATTTGGAGAAACAGAGTGACAAGACTGCAGGTTTTCTTTGGTGCCTCACTGGGTTCCTGGTACTGCGCTTCAGGTCTGTTACATTATTGATCTTGGTGACAACCCCATTAGTTGGGTGATATTATTATGTGCACTTTACAGATAAAAAGGTTGGGTAGCTTGTCCAAGATCACTGAGCCCTTAAAGCCTCAGAGACAAGCTTCAAACCAGGGAGTCTGCCTATGTCTTCTCAGCATAGGCTGTGCAAGAGGAAGGGTCAAAGGGCATAAAGGTACAGGAGGTCTTTGGAGAGATTTGAGGTGATCAAAACAGTGTGTGCTAAGCCCAGGTGTAAAGCGGGTTCACCCACCCGCATGAGTTTGGTTTGAGGTCCAGCCTGCAAAACCTGCTGGGGCAAGATGGAGAATACCACTTTGGCCATTAGGGCCAGAATTTATTGTCCTCAAATTGCATGTTAAAGCACAATCACCAAATCTCTCATCTCCAGTTACCATCGATCAACATCCAGCTGTAAGCTATGGGTGGGCCGCATTTTGCTGCAGCACCATCTTCCCCATAATGCACTTGTTCCTTCCCAGACCTGGCTGTGCTCTCCTCCTCACCCCCGAGACTCTGCCAGTACATGCTCCAGAATCATGGCATCAGAGCCAGGAAATTCCTTTTTCCCTTCAATCCTCTTTTGGGAACATCCCTTCTGCCTCCTTGCCCTAACTGAAGCCACTGAGGATGAGTTCCCCACCAACGCTCTCAGGTGAGACTGGCAAGATTCTTGCTCCCTGCGGCAACTTCCAGAAGCTTATTCTCCCACTGTTTTGTGAAAAATAGCACCAAGTCTGCACTGAAACATCTGCCCTTTGACAAAGCATCCCCTCCTCCTCACATTTCCATAGGCTCCTATTTACTTCTTTTCCCCCAAATCTCAGACCAGCATCCTAGATGGCATCACCTTCCATGTGGACAACTTAGGTCCAGTCCTAGCCTCTCAATGTCTTCACTTCCTCTGATTCAATAACCCACTCACCCCCTCGGCCACCTTCTTCCTCAACCTTCAGGAAAACTGTCACCATTCAACACTTCCCCACCTCCAAAATTTCCAGCTTAAGTGTCCTGCTCCATTTCTCCAATGTGCTTTTCCAGCCTCTCTTACCATGTCTGTAGGTCAGATTCCTCAGGGTGTTTATCCCATCAATTGCATTCCTTCCACCCCATCCATCAGTCTCCTTGTTCTTTCATTCTCCTGGTCTTATTGTCATGTGATGGCTGCCATATCAACAAGAGTCCTGCCCATTCCTTAACTGGTTTTTGAGGGCTGGGTTTCAGTCACATGCACCTAGAAAAATCCAGCCTTGGAGGCACCCACCTGTGCTCTTCTTATGTGTCTGCACCCAAGTAGTCAAAGGATTCTGGGGAAGAGCAAGCAACAGAGGATCATTACTCATCATTCAAGATCAGCTATCTCCAATGGGCCCTCAAAGTGTGTCTTACCACCTTATTAAACTTCCTTCTTCATCTTCAAATCCCCTACCAAGCTATCTGCCTAGCACCCATCAATCACAGTAAACACTCTTCCCTCAGAGGAATATTCACAACTTACCCAAGAACAGGGGTGTGGGTTTCAAACCACACGACTCAGTTTGGGACTTGGACCCAGGGACTCAAACCCACTGACCTTCAATTAAAATCATGTACCTGATCTCAGGACTTAGTGAAGTTCAGGTTTTTTGTGTCTTGGCAGAGAAGGAATTCAACGAGAGGCAAAATGATAAGTAAGAAGTAGATTTATTGAGATATAGAGTATGGGCCAGCCCAGAAAATGAGAGGCCTCGAAATATGGCATGGTGAGTTTTTATGGCCAGGGTCATTTCATAGCTTAAGGAGTGGGAGGATTATTACAACCATTTCAGGGAAAGAGCAGGTATTTTCAGTAATTGGGCCACTCCCCACTTTTTGCCCTTTATTGTTGGCCTTAGAACTGTCATAGCAAGAGTGGGTGTGTCACTTAGCATATGCTAATATATTATAGTGAGACTCAAGGTCCACTGGAAGTCAAATCTTCCACCATGTTGGACCTAGTTGTCCTAGTTTTTGTCAGGATGGAACTAGAGACTCTCGTGCTAAGTGAAGTAAGTCAGAAAGAGAAAGACAAATACCATATGATATCACTTATATCTGGAGTCTAATATACAGCACAAATGAACATTTCTACAGAAAAGAAACTCATGGACTTGGAGAACGACTTGTGATTGCCAAGAGGGAGGCGGAGGGAGTGAGATGGACTATTGTGTTTGAAGTGGATAAGCAATGAGATCCTGCTGTATAGCACAGGGAACTATATTCTGTCACTTGGATGGAACACGTTGGAGGATAATGTAAGAAAAAGAATATATATATATGTATGACTGGGTCACTTTGCTGTAGAGTAGAAATTGACAGAATACTGTATATCAACTACAATAGAAAAAATAAAAATAAATTTTAAAAGAAATTAAAAAAAATAGTTTTGTCATATCCCCAACAGCTATGTCATTTTTTTTTTTTTTTAAGGTTGTGCCCTGCCCGCTTCCCTCTGGTTTCATTTTGGACTCTGAACTGATGCAGCATTCCTTCTCAGTAGTTTTATGAACTCTTCATGCTGTTATCATGGCAACTGTCAACTATCCTGGAATTGGCAGTGTGTCTTTAGCATGCTAATGTATTACAATGAGCCTATAAGAAGTCTCAAGGTCTACTGGAAGTCAAATCTTCCACCATCTTGGGCCTAGCAGGTTCTAACCAGTTGTTGTTTTGTTCTCTTCGCAGCTTCCTCCTGAAACTTAGATAAGAGTCATATGTTTCCAGAGTTCACTGGTGGTGCAGCATTTTACGGATCCAGTGCTCTTACTGCATCATCTCAGGTTGCCACTGTGGCAAGAGTTCAGGCTGCAGCCTGGGAGCTTCCACATACCACAGGAATAGCCAAAAAAAAAAAAGGAAGAGTAATTTGTTTCCATTTGAGGGTGGGGCAATGGTATTATTCTGGGGCAAACAGCCTTGGTAATACTGCTGAAATTTGACCTCTGTCCACCAGTGCCGAATAGAAACTTGGAGACAGAATTTTAGGACTAGGAGAGAAAAATTGCTTTATTGCTTTGCCAGGCAAAGAGGGCCACAGCTGGCTAATGCCCTAAAGACTGCGCCCTCCCATGGGAGAGATTAGAAAGTGTTTTTATAGTTTGGGACAAGAAAATAGGGCCACAGATAAGGATCTGGATAGATGCAAGCTTTTATTCTTTAAATTTAGTGTTTAGTGGCCTCAGAACTGGTTCTGGTGGTCCTTCTCTCTGGTTTTCATTTGTCAGGGTTTTAGTTCTGCAGAAGAACTCAGGGATATTTTTATGCATATTCCTTGAAGAGGAACCAGAACTCTCCCCCCAAGCTGCACTCTTGTTTCTTGGCTGTTCCTCCCTTGTCTCTGCATCCCCTCCCTTCCCTGATGAGCAACTGTTTGAACCTGCCCTTCGGAACTCAGGGAAGGTCATGGAGGCTAAAGCTCATTCCCTAAAAACAAGAAACGGAGGACACAGAAAGTCTTGTGCCCAGAAGCCCATAGGGCCCTGCTAGATACTGTGCTAAATAGGACCTTTGATTCTCTCCACAAGCCCCCAAAACAGGGATATTCTCTAGTTTTCAGATTGGCATGTTGAGGCTCTGAGAAGTTAAACCTGTCCCCAGGTCACAGCGCTAGAATTCTGAGGTCTTTACCTGCCATACCCAAATTGATTCTCCCTCCTTGATGATCTTGGTTATCTCAGTAACCTAATTTGAATATTCTCAGGAAAACTGTTAGGGGGTCCCCAGAGAAAGAGAACCAGGAATGGCTTTCTTGACATAAAAGAAGCCATTTTGGCCTAAGCCATTTTGTGACCTGAGCCTGGTCACAATGCTTGCCCTTGAACAGGTCTTGTTAATTAATGTTCTGAAGGAAACAAAGGAATGAAGGAATGCAGGCTGTCAAACAATAGTGTAGTGATAAAGCAGAATCCCAGTTCTTCCCCAAAGGGATACACATAAAAACATAGCTTCCACAGGAACTAAGGCCCCCACCCAGGTAGAGGACAGAATACTGCTGTTGAGCCTCCTGGCTTCAACTAACTAAAGCTTGGACTCTGTTGACCTTTGACTCAATTCTGTGCTGAATCCTCCTCTGCTCAGACCCCTTCATGAATATGCATGTAGCCTTAGCTTAAATCTTCTCCAATTTTGCTGTTCTTGGAGACACTGCTTTGGGAAAGGTCACAGGAAAACCTTACTTGCTGCAAGTAATAAATTCTTCCAGAGTTCCCTTGTGGCACAGCGGGTGACAATGACAACTTCCCAGGTCACTTCTGTGGCTCAGGTTCGATTCCTGGCTCCAGAACTCTCACATGCCTCAGGTGCAGCCAAAAATATAAATAAATAAATTCTTCCTTCTCCCAGTCTTTGGCTCAGCATTCACCAAGAGACAAACCCAGTTTTCAGGTATAAACCCATCTTGGATTTTGACCTGCTTCCAAAAATGGCTTTCTTCTTTTCCTACAAACCAGGCTGTCTTGTCTAAGATAATTTGGGTTTCCATTCCACATTCATTTCCTTTGTATTTCCAAGAAATATTAAGAAATGTCTTCCCACTACATTTTCCTTTACAATTTAAGTAGGGTAGACAGGCCAGTGTTTACAAACCCTGCTTGTTTTAGAAAGTGAAGACTTTGCCATGGTTCATTGACTAAATATTAAGAGCTAGTTACTTCCAGCTCTTAGTAGAAATATTCACAGCAACTTATTATTCTTCCCGTTTTTTCTAACGAGGTAACTGAGCCTTTGAGGTGTTGAGTCATTTACTTAAGATCAGAGAATAACCCACAAAAACAGATTCTACCTGAAGTCTCCTTGCAAATCTTGTGAAAGTTGCACGGTCTCAGACAATTCCCAAAGAAAAGCTTTATGAAACACTTCCCCTCCCTCCACCTTCCATAAGAACTACTGAATCCAAATCACGACTTTTTGCCTGGAATGTTTTTAATTTTGATATCTAAAAAATTTTATTTAGCCAAGTTGTATGGCATTTAGGAACCACTGCCCTGCATTCTGGAATAGAGCCTCTTGAGGTGAAATCTGCCAGATTTGTTTTTTGTTGTTGTTGTTGTTTTTTGTTTTTTGGTTTTTTTTAAGAGCTGCATCCTCAAAATTTGGAAGTTCTCAGGCTAGGAGGTCCAATTGGAGCTGCAACTGCCAGCCTACACCACAGCCATAGCAATGTGGGATACAAGCCATGTCTATGACCAACACCACAGCTCATGGCAACACCAGATCCTTAAACCAACTGAGGGAGGCCAGGGATCGAACCTGCGTCCTCATGGATACTAGATGGGTTCATTACTGCTGAGCCATGACGGAACTCCAAAATTCTTTTTTAATAAGCACTCTAGATCAAGGACTACTCCAAATTATGTTTGATCTTGAATGTTGATAGGTTTCCTGGAGGATGGAGACAGACCCCCCCCCCCCCCAAATGTGGCTGTTTACCTTGGAGACATGCTATGGACACCCTCTCCCAGAATCTGGATGCTCAAGTTGGGCAGCAAGAAACAAAGACCTGGAGAAAGCAATGGCCTGCATAGATTAACCTCCTACAAGGATTAACTGCCCTCGACCTCCTACCCCTCCCTTGACTCTACCCTCCTTCTTCATCGTTCCTGCCACAAGTTCCCACCATGAACTCCATCCAGCCGCAGATTCCCTCCAAAGATCCTTTACAAGTCTAGCACCTCCTCATAGTCAGGGCTGGCACTATCTTGAGCTCAGCCCATGCCCCACTGATGCCTTATAAATCTCTTTTGCTTTACTAATTTGGCCTTGGGAGTTCCTCCCTCAGCAAACCTAACAAATGTAACCTCCATTAATTTCTCTATTTTTCTTATAGATAAATGGTGGAAGGGAGGAGATATAAGTAAAATGCAGGCAAGTTCCAAGTAAAGTATATTGTTCTTCCTGACCAAAGAACAAATGGTAATAAAGGTTATGATATACAAAGTCAAAAACCAAACAGAACAAACAGTACATTAACAGTATATTTAAGTACTTGTTGTTGTTGTTCTTTTCCAGGGCTGCACCACAGCACATGGAGTTTCCCAGGCGAGGGGTCTAATTGGAGCTGTAGCCACCGGTCTACACCATAACCACAGCAACTCCAGATCTGAGTCGCATCTGAGACCTACACCACAGCTCATGGCAATGCTGGAATCTTAACCCACTGAGCGAGGCCAGGGATGGAACCACAACCTCATGGTTCCTAGTCAGATTCGTTAACCACTGAGCCACGACGGGAACTCCAAGTACACATTTTTTAAATGTGAGTTTTGTTTGTTTTTTTTTTTCTCTTCTCTTTGGCATTCCCCACAGCAAGCAGGAATTCCCAGGCTGGGAATCAAGCTTGTGCCACAGCAGTGACCTGAACTATAGCAGTGAAAATGTCAGATCCTTAACCTGCTGAGCCACCAGGGAACTCCAAGAAGTACACATCCAAGTAAATGAATAGTTTTCACCTTCCATTTGCCAGTAAGTGACCGGATATTTTGCTGTATAAAGTACACTTTTGTTCACCAGAGTAGACCAAGAGGAGATTATTCTGGAGTCCCTGCTATAGTGCAGTGGGTTAAGAATCCGGCATTGCCCCAGATGTGGCAGAGGTTGCAGCTGCAGCTCACATTCAGTCCCTGACCCAGGAACTTCCATATGCCTTGGGCACAGCTGAAAAATAAATTTAAAAGGGGGGAGATTATTTCTATTTATCAAGCTTAAAGGAATTTTAAGAATTTTTTTCTTAAAAAAAATCGTGTTACCTTAAGTATTTAGATATTTTGAGTGGATTTTTTTCAGAGGGGGATGCTTATTATAATAAACCAAAAGACTTAGAAAATCCAGTTATTCTGACCAAAATAAACATTTTAAAAGACTTTTTTTTAAAAGCACACATCAATTTTTAGAGTTAGTTCTGACCATTTGCCTCAATCAGTGGAAATAAGGAAAGAAGGAAGGAAGGGAGGGAGGAAGAAAAAGGCAAGAGGGAGAAAGGGAGAGAAGACAGTGACAATGTCACTTTAGAATGTAATTAGCCAATTCAGTTCCCCTCGTGGCTCAGTGGAAACGAATCTGACTGGTATCCATGAGGACGAAGTTTCGATCCCTAGCCTCCATCTAGCCTTACGGTCTTGCGGTGAGCTGTGGTGTAGATCACAGACGTGGCTCAGATCCAGTGATGCTGCGGCTGTGGCCTAGGCCAGCAGCTGCAGCTCTGATTCGACCCCTAGCCTGGGAACTTCCGTATGCTGCAGGTGCAGCCCTAAAAAGAAAAGAAAAGAAAAAAAAAAAAAGAATGTAATTAGCTGATCAGAAAAAAAAAGTAGAAGTGAGAGATTTGATGGGAAAGACAAAGTGCAGAGGAGACAGAATAAATAAGAGAGGAAATAAAAGACCAAATAAAAAGATATAATGAAGTTCTGAGTAGCATCAGAAATATAAGCAATTCTTTTTTTTTTGTCTTCTAATTAGGTTATTTTAAATTTTGTTGTTTTTGCTATTGTCTGTGTGTGTGTGTTGTGTGTGTGTGTGTTTTATTTTGAAAAGGTAGAATTTGCTCTGAATGTCAAGGCAATTTCAGCTCCTGCAAGAAAAAGCAGTTGAATAGGTAGCAAGAAAAATATAGTCTCTATTATCCTTAGCTAAAAAAAAAGAAGAAGAAGAAGGCGAAAAAGAACCCTCTGGGGAATTTGCATACTAGTCAGACTTTGGTGGCTGCGGTGGGTGGTTCCGGCTGAAAGGCAGCTCTATTCTTAGATGTCTCTGCTGAGGCTGGGTAGGATAGAAATTGTTCACTGCTGCTATAGGACGTTCTGCTAGTCAGTGTTTTAATGGGGTTCACCTGCCAGATCCAACTTCCCAAACCTGCCTAAAAGACAGCTGTATTCAGACATGTCATCCCCTTCTGCTCATATTGTTTCCGTTAGTAAAATGCTAAAATGTAGTTTTTCCCTTCCATTTAGAGGACTGCTTTTTTTTTTCTTTCTTTCTTTTTAGGGCCATACTCATAGCATGTGGAAGTTCCCAGGCTAGGGGTCGAATCAGAACTACAGCCACCAGCCTCGCCACAGCCACAGCAATTCAGGATCCAAGTCTCTTCTGTGATCTATACTGCAGTTCACAGCAACGCCAGATCCTTAACCCACTGAGCGAGGCCAAGCATCGAACCCTTGTCCTCATGGTATTAATCAGGTTTGTTATGCTGAGGCCACGATGGGAACTCCCGAGGACTGCTTTCATTTTAGGGGCTTAAGAATGGTTTTTTTCAATTTCTCTGCACTGTTATTTTTGTTAACAAAAGCATATTATAAGTGAATCTATTCTCCTCTAGGTTAAAAATGTGCCTTTTCCCTTTGAGCAACAAGGGGATGGGCCTGACTTTTTGGATGTGAATACTCCATCCAATCCAATCAACATTTAGGATTAATTGAGTCAATTATAAGGCAAGCCTCTTTGGCGTCTATTCCAACATATTTTCTTTTTTTTTAATTAATTTATTTTTTTTCCAGCTGTACAGTATGGGGATCAAGTTATCAACATATTTTCTACTTGAATAAATCCACAGCTTAAAAAAGCCAAAAGATAGTGATATGGCCAATAGCATTTCTTGTGATTGAAACTCAGTCTTTAAGGTATATGTTTTTAATGGATCAGAATACTTACGTGAGTTTTTAAAAACAGACTTCTTTTTAAGCTTTAGTAGACTTTTCTACACCCACCACTTCAGGGAAGCACACAGCCAGACTGACCTTCTTGTTATCTGAAACTGCCTCAGAATTAGGGAAATACAACTAAAGTCATTTTCAAAATCAGCATACCCAATACAGCAATTTTGAGACACTTTTCCTTTTCTGTTTTAAATCTCAGGCTGTATAAGCAAAAACATAAGTGAAGAAAGCAAACAGGAGTTCCCATCGTGGCTCAGTGGTTAACGAATCTGACTAGCATCCAGAGCTCGGGTTCAACCCCTGGCCTTGCTCAGTGGGTTAAAGATCAGGCATTGCTGTGAGCTTTGGTGTAGCTCGCAGACGCGCTTTGGATCTGACGTGGCTGTGGGTGGCAGCTGTAGCTCTGATTCAACCCCTAGCCTGGGAACCTCTATATGCGTGGATGCAGCCATTTAAAAAAAAAAAAAGAAAAGAAAAAGCTTTCTAAATAATTCTTTCTTTCTTTCTTTTTTTTTTGTCTTTTTGCTTTTTCTAGGGCCGCTCCCGCAGCACATGGAAGTTGCCAGGCTAGGGGTTCAATCTGAGCTGCAGCCGACGACCTACGCCAGAGCCACAGCAACGCGGGATTGGAGTGGCGTCTGCAGCCTACACCACAGCTCAGGACAACACCAGATCCTTAACCCACTGAGCAAGGTCAGGATCGAACCCGAAACCTCATGGTTCCTAGTCGGAGGTGTTAACCACTGCGCTACGACGGGAATAATTCTAAATTGGTGCTTATTGCTCCATCGTTTTGTCATTTGACTATTAAAAACATGGACCTGAAATAGTTAAAAGAACTAGATGCATTCTAGAAGGCCAATTAATTTATAAATGAGTGATATGAAACGTGAATTTTCCTGGACTCAGAGGGAAACATGGGAAACATAAAACCACCTTCAAAGAAAATGAAATGAAGAACAAACGCGATATTTGGACTTTAGGAAAATATGAAAGTAAAGGTTCCATGAGCTAGATGTAAGATATTGCTATTTGATATTTCTATTTCAATGTGAACATTTGTACTAAGTATTCTTTTTCAAGAGCATGGTTCTTTTTCAAAAAGATATTGCCTCTAGGAATTTAAATATGTGTATGAATGAAGTATACAGCTTCAGAAGGAAAACTGCTTTTAATAAAATGAAGACTGAGAAAAAGTTTGAGAAATGTACTAAACCAATGGTTCCTGAATTTTGAGGTTTCATACACTAATAAAGTTTCTATCCTTAAAAAGGCGTAAAGTGTGAGTTCCACATGTCTCAGCAGTTAACGAACCTGGACTAGTGTCCATGAGGACTCGGGTTCAATCCCTGGCCTTGCGCTGTGGGTTAAGGATCCAGTGTTGGCCACAGCTGTGGTGTAGGTTGCAGATGAGGCTCAGATCCCACCTTGCTGTGGCTGTGGTGTAGGCTGGAGCTGTAGCTCCGATTTGACCCCTAGCCTGGGAACCTCCATACGCCATAGGCACAGCCCTACAAAGACAAAAAAAAAAAAAAAAAAAGGCACAAAGCATATAGGCTCACAAAAAGAAATACCTTCTTTTCAAAATTAAAGACATACATGTTTATGAAAAACTTTCTGCATTACTCTCTTCACTTTTCCATGAGCAGAAAGATTAACAAAAGCAAAAGTGACATCCTGGACAAATAGCCATCTCTGAGCTAAATGTTTAAAGTATGATCTACTTGGCTGATCAAAAAGAGTGTCAGATGTAAATGAAGCAACTTTTGTTTCTTTTTATAAGGATACATATAAAAGCTCATCTGATTCAAACATTAGCGGCACTGTTATTTGATACATTCTTCTTTTTTTTTTTTTGACCCTGCTCATGGCATGTGGATATTCCCAGGCCAGGAATCAAACCCAAGCCACATCAGCGACCCAAGCCTCTTCAGTAACAATGCCAGATCCATAACATACTGCCCCACAAGAGAACTCCTATTTGGGTTTTTTTTTTTTTGGTTTTGTTTTTTGTCTCTGTAGGGCCACATGTGCGGCATGTGTAAGCTCCAAGGCTAGGGGTTGAACCAGAGCAATGCCAGATCCCAGCCGAGTCTGTGACATACACCACAGCTCACCACAACACCAGGTCTTCAACCCACTGGGAGAGGCCAGGGTTCGACCCACATCCCCAGTTGGGTTCATTATTGCTGAGCCACAATGAGAACTCCTATTTGGTATATTCTTAAGATTATCTTCCAAGCATCCAATTTTCATTATTGTGCAAATGAATTAAAAATAAAGATCAAAATAACTGCAGTTACTTTTGCTCTGGAAAATAGAAATCAAAAGAATGCAGCTCGATTCCTGGCCTCGTTCATCATCAATCTTGAGACAAGAATTTCGATTAACAAAAAAATAGTACATTATCTAAATAGTAGATTTTTTTCCCCATAAGTGAAACGAATGAAATTTGTGTATGTCAAAGATTTTTATCTGTAAAGGAACAATCTAAGATGGGTGTCCCAAAGTTGGCTCCAACAATGGACCTTGATGTGTTGACTGTTTCAACGAATATAATGTATTTCAATATAACATGGTATTTCATTTAAAGAAAATTAAGATTTCAGGATGCTTTATGAGAACAAACTTTATTAGTTGCTGGCACTTGATAATTTCCCCAACTTAGGCAGTGAAAGATTGTCTAGATCTTGTCAGCTCCAAACGGTTGACAACCAACTCCCTGATGTACACTGGACCTGGGTCTTGACCCCATTGAAAGGAAGGAGACCATCCAAGAATGGCAGATGGTGTTCTTGGATCATGGTCATGGAGGCCTCTGCCTCAATGGCTAGGGACAGGCTGAATTTGGTCCACTCTTAGGGTTGAGGCCAGATAGGATCACCATGGAATGCATGGCACACTCCAGCTCTTGGGGACTTGGGTCCATCCCTATCATGCAGAGGCAGTTTCGGCTGCTGGGCAGGACATTCAAAGTGGAGGGCAAAGCTGGTCACCGAGGACAAGTTCATTTCCATTCCTGTTAGTTTCCTACTTGCAGTGTACACATAGGTTCCAGCAAGTGTTAGGCCCTGGGACCCTTTCTTCTTGGTAAAGGAGATATTAAACACACATGAGTTAGTGAGCCAAACAGGCAGTGACTCCTCAAATAACTTGCCAGTTAAGCACAAGTCTGTGCATCACCTTCCCTTTACTTAAGATCATTCAAGATAAGGGAGCAATTTTTTAATTAATCCAAAATCAAAATGGATGCTCAACATTGTCCCTTCCTGGCTGACCCAATCATTCCCACACATAAAACACTTTCTGCTGAATGTACAGTTTCAAACTCAGGTTTTTGTTTGTTTGTTGGTTTGTTGTTTTTGTTTTGTCTTTTTAGGGCTGCACCTGCAGCATATGGAGGTTCTCAGGCTCGGGGTCAAATCAGAGCTACAGCTGCCAGCCAAAGCCAGAGCCAGAGCCAGAGCCACTGCCACTTGGGATCCAAGCTGAGTCTGTGACCTACACTAGAGCTCACGGCAGCAACACCACATCCTTAACCCACTGATCAAGGCCAGGGATCGAACCTGAAACCTCATGGTTCCTAGTTGGATTCATTTCCACTGTGCCACAATGGGAACTCAAGCTGTTTTTATTAAGTGTGGTAAAAAATATCGTGAGCCATGGTTAGGTTAAAAATTCTGATTTAAATATTTGGGGAACCACATTTTTCATACTTTTTTTTTGGCCATGCCCACAGCATATCGAAGTTTCCAGGCCAGGGATCAAACCCACACCATAGCAGCAACCCAAGCCACTGGTCACCACGGTGGATCTTTAACCCACTGTGCCACAAGGGAACACCTCTCAAATTTTTAACTGCTTGGACACCTGAGTTAGAAAAGTAGCTCAGATTTCACTTCTCTCACACACTTTTAAGTGTAAATAAACTAAGAAAACTGTCTCATTAGTTTCTTTAATCCCTAAGCTGTAATTAATTGTGATATACACTAACCAGAAGGCTGATCTAATCACTCCAAAAATCTACTGTTTTTATTAGAAAAGGGGGATGAAGAGTGAATTTATTACTTCCATTAGTTGCATCTATCTGCAAGAAATGCATAGTACTTAATATTAGCAACCATTTAAATGTCCTCCATGGTTCATAGAATCTGTTATGTCCCAGCCGTCACTACCAACCCACCCCTGAGCTATTTTATATATGCAAGAACATACTAATAATAATTTGGACATTCCTCTGGTATTTTTTCTTACCTAAAACAGTGCCTTGGTGGTTAACATGTTTACATATTTCTTGTTTGTTGTGCTTTCAAGCATCAAGAGTTTAAATTTATTTCACTATAGAAACAAGAAGCAAAAGTGCCAAAAAATTGATCATAAATTGTAACCAACAGGAATATAGGCCTCAGGAGTTCCCTTCATGGCTCAGCAGTAACGAATCCAACTTAGGATCCATGAGGATGTGGATTTGATCCCTGGCCTCAATTAGCGGGCTAAGGATCTGGCATTACCTCAAGCCGAGATGGGGCTCAGATCTGGTAGTGTTGTGGCTATGGTGCATGCTGGCTCCAATTCTACACCTAGCCTGGGAACTTCCATATGCTGGAGGTGTGGCCCCCCAAAAAGAAAACAAATTACAAGAAATCTTTGTAGTGGATAGGGTTAAATTCACTTTTAAGTGTTTTATGTGTGAGGTGTGGTTTCTAATATCCAACTGGAAAAGACTCAAACCACTACAAGAGATCTGAGACAATTCCTTATTCTCTTACGTTACAGAATTGATGCACACGACTGGCCACTCCATAAAAGCCACTGCTAACACCAATCCTCCAACCCCTTCCCTCATCTACAGAATACATGGAACTTGAACTGGGGGAGGAATCAAAAGATGAAGGAGTGATGTCACATGTTGGTACTAGCTATAGATCTTATAAGATCATCACCAGGCATATACACCAACTGTTGAATATTTCAGAAGAGAAAAAGTCTTTTCCTTAACCCTTCTGTAGGTGATGCAGGGAAGTCTGCAGGTTGGACATGACTCAAAAGCCATACAAGTCACTAATGCAAAACCTGAACAGTAATCTGTTCACTTCACAAGTCAGGTCCAGGCTTGTATTCACTCCATTGCTATCTCAAGCACGGCCTATACTCAGATCCCCTTTTCTGGGCTCTATCGCAATTTTGGGTGGTTTCACAACCTACATCTTACATGTGACACTTCTACAAGAACTGATAGTTCTCTTCTTCCCAGCCTTCAAGACACAGTCCATTTATAATTTTATCTTTTACTCAATGTATTTGTGACTTTAAATTAATCACACCACATTTTTAAAGGGTATATCTCCATAGACATAGTTAAGTTTCCAGTTTACTTTCTTCCAAGATTTACTGACACTGACTCAGCTGATTTTTAAAACAGATGACATTGAGGATCCTGCTCCAGACTTCTGTCCAAACACACCCAAGAAAATACCCAATACATTGTTCTGTTCACTACTGAGCCAATGACCAAGGAGACAGAGTGGTGGTAAAACAAAACCAGCAGTCCTCATCACTTCATTTTAATTGTTTTAACTTTATTACTGTTGCACCATTTATACAATTACATATAATTTCAATGCATCCATTGTACTTTTTTTTTGTTTTTTATTATTATTATTTTTTCCATTTTCCAATGAGTGGTGTGTTGGTGTCTGTGACACAGAATGGAAGAGAAACTGGAACTGCAATGAACGCAGACTTTTTTTTTTTTTTTTTTTTTCATTTCCACTGACCAATAAACAGAACTACAGGTGCACCCAACCACGGACATGCATTAACTCGTCATGAGAAATCTAGGGAGGCTAAGTAGGATGAGAGAATGTTTGTTCCTCCCAAAAATACCTGGGGAGGAAGAATGGAGTCTTGGTATCGAGATACATGTGGACAGGCTAAGTGGGCTGTCTGAAAGTTAGCATTCATCCACAACATTAAAAAAATATCAAAATAAGAAAGGCTGTAAATCAAAAAGAAAACACAGAAAATACTGCTTTCATAAAGATCTGATTGCCTTGGCACAGGCCCTGCGGGCAGAATCAAAACGTATCACCCCCGACTCCCCCTTGCAGAAGACAAGATGTTTCGGATCTTAGTGGTGGAGTGCATGTAACAGCAGTTCAGGTACAAAGAGATGTACTGTACTTTCAGACATTGCGCTTTAAACTCCAGGACTGATTGGTAGAGTTGACTGAAGGTATATTAGATATTTCCCCACAAAAATACTATTTGGATTCTCCCCACCCCCTCCCTCCCTCCCTTGATGGGACCACATCCTTTTTCTTGGGCAATACGTATCATTACTTCCAATTTGAAACGAGTTAGTGTAGGAGAGAGAGACAGAGAGAGAGAGAAAGAGAGAGACAGAGAGACAGATCATTGTTAAGCGGTATTCTTTTCTCCAGAGGCTGTCCTTGTTATTCTTTGACTGCTACGGTTTGATCGGAATTAGCTGCCGGGGTCTCGGCAGGTTTGACCTCGTCTGCGGGGGCTGCGGGGGCCTGGGCCTTCGGCGTGGAACTGGGTGCTTCCGTGGCTGCTGGCGTCTCCTTGGAGGATGGGGCAGCCTCAGTGCTGCTGGGTTTTGAGTCTGAAGCTGGGGCCCCGTCACTTTTCGTCTCCTGCGCGGCAGGAGCTGCGGGAGCCTCAGTCTTTGTGGGTTCCCCTGCCTCCTTGCTCTTGTCATCCTTGGTGAGGGCTGCGGGCTCCGCTGCCTCGGCCTCCGAAGCCTTGGGGGCTTCACCGCCGGCCGCGGGGCCCGAAGCGGCTGCCGCCTCCTGCTCAGCATCCTTTGGGGTTTCCTGCTTGCCCTCGGCTCCCTCCGTCTGCTCGGGCTCTGCCTTCGGCGCATCTTCCTTGGCCGCCTCTGTATCTTTCTCGCCTTCCTTGTCGTCTGGCTTGCTGCCAGCGTCCTGAGCATCCTTCTCTGGCTTCTCCTCCTTGCCCTCCTTCACCTCTGGGGTCTCTGCAGCCGCCTGGGTCTCATTCTCCTTCGGGGTTCCTTCCTCTTCTGTCCCGGCTCCTTCAGCCTTCTTGTCTTTGTCCTTGGCCTTCTCATCATTCACATTGTACCCCTTCTTCTTCTTGCTCAGCTTGCCTCCCATCTTGGAGTTCTGTAACACAACACAACACAACACAAAACAGGAAAGAGTTACTTGGGGCTCTAGACGGATGCCTGAGTCCTCCCAAATTCATGAGTGGAAATCCTAACTCTCAGGGCAACGGTATTGGGGGGGGGGGGGGGGGGGGCTCATGGATGGGATTAGTCCCCTCCTAGGAGAGAGCCCATCACAGAGCTCTCCCACCCCTTACCCCCATGTGAGGATGGAGCCAGAAACCAGCCATCTACTGTCACAAAGTAGGTCCTCACCAGACACCAAATCTATTGCACCTTTATCTGGGATTCCCAGCCTGCAGAACTGAGGGCAGCCTCAGTGTCAAGTCTAAGAGCTGTGGAGTTCCCATTGTGACTCAGCAGAAATGAATCCGACTAGTATCCATGAGGATGCGGGTTTGATCCCTGGCCTGGCTCAGTGGGTTACAGACCTGAGGTTGCTGTGAGCTGTGGTGTAGCTCATAGACATGGCTCTGATCTCACATTGCTGTGGTTGTGGCATAGGCCGGCAGCTGTAGCTCTGACTGGACCCCCTAGCCTGGGAACCTCCATATGCCATCAATGAGGCCCTAAAAAGAAAAAGGAGAAAGAAAAACACTTCCCTTTACAGGGTAAGGAGTTCAGAACACTACTGATCTGTACACTAACGGTTAACACAGGAGTTCCCACTGTGGCTCAACAGGATCGGTGGCTTCATGGGAGTGCTGGGGTGCAGGTTTGATACCTGTGGGGCACAGTGGGTTAAGGATCTGGTGGCGTTGCAGCAGCTGCGGCTTAGGTCGAACTTGTAGCTGGGATCTGATCCCTGGCCTGGGAGCTCCACATGCTGCAGGGCTGCCAAAAAATAACACAGTAAATCTTATGCTACATGTATTTTGCCACAATTAAAAAAAAAATTTTAAGTAAGCCATAAAAAAGTCAAGAGCTCTGTTATAAAGTATCTACTTGTAGCAAGCTGAGCACATACTAAGCTGCAAGCAAAAGTCAACAAAGACTCTGTGATTCAAAGGCTAAGACTGTAAAGAGAAGCTAGCAGTATTTGTTCATCTGCTTTCCAAGGTCCAACTCAAACATCTAATGTGCACAAAATGGCAGTGACAGCCATTTTAGGTCTATAGTATAGTTAGTAAAAGGCTTCATAATTTTAACACACTTTCTAGAGAAATGGCACAGCTGGAAAATCACAAATTAGAAGTTTCAAGAAAATAATCTCCAACCTCAAACTCCTTTCAAATTCCATTATTCACACACACACACATATTCATATAAGCACACATATCTTAAAGACCAAAGGCAAGGAGGAATCTGGTCTATCTCATTATTAAGTAGGACCCATTAAAGGAAAACTATCATCCAAGAAATGAAAAGCAATGGTATCATACTAAGTGAAGTCAGAAAGACAAAGACAAGTGTCATGAGATCATGAATATGTGGCACCTAATAAAAATGATACAACAGAACTTACAAAACAGAAACAGGGTCCAAGATTTTGAAACCAAGGGGAAATCTGGGGTGGGGTGGGGAGGGATAAATTAGGGGTTGGGATTGATAGACACACACTACTATATGTAAAACAGAAGTAACAAGGACCTACTGTACAAGGAAATTTACTCAGTACTGCATAATAACCTATATGGGAAAAGAATCTGAAAAGGAGCGGATATGTGTATAGGTATAACTGATTTGCTTCACTGTATGCCTGAAATAAATTAGCACAACTTTGTAAGTCAACTATATTCCAATATTTTCTTTTCTTTCTTTTTTTTTTTTTTTTTTTTTTTCGTTTTAGGGCCATACCTGCCGCATACGGAAGTTCTCAGGCTAGAGGTCAAATTGGAGCTGCAGCTACTGGCCTACACCACGGCCACAACACCATGGTATCTGAGCTGTGTCTGCAACCTATACCACAGCTCAGGACAATGCCACATCCTTAACCTACTGAGTCAGCCCACCCATATCCTCCTGGATACTAGTTGGGTTCATTAGCAACTGAGCCACAACAGGAACTCCTCTAATAAAATCTTTAAAAAGAAAAGAAAAGCAATGGTGCAGTCAGTTACATTTAGTTTGTTAGTTGCATCAGACATGCATTCACTGCCTTTCAAGGTGTTTTTGGCTTATAAGAAATAGTTCTGTAGTAATGTACACATGCCCTTCATTATCAATTTCCTGATGAGAATCCAAACTAGATACACAACTTCCATGGTCATCAACAGGCTTTTTCACTCAAAGTTAAGTTTCCAACTTTCTGGAGGTTGATGTGATTGGGGTATAGTAACCTGTGAATATATTTGAGTCTTGAATTTTTCCCCCCTGGTACTGAATCCACATCAATGATCAATTATAAATTTATAGATAATAAATTAAGTCCAGAACCATTGTTGTAGCTAAACAGGTGCTGCATTTCTTTTTGTTCACGTGTATTTTTATTAGCATCATGTATCAGTGGGAATCCACTGAAACGTTGTTCCTTAGAGAAAAATCACTTGCCTTTCCTTGATGAAGCATGGCAGCAATTCCATGCCAATATGCCCTTTAGTCCTTAGGAAGACCTAAATAAGCCCAGGGGTGAGGGAAGGGGGAGAAAGAGAAGAGAGCCATATGCCTTGCCCCATGTCCCCACAAACAGGTGTAGCAGGTGAGAGACCTCCTGGTTCTGTTCTGCTCTAGGTCAGGCAGGGTTGACTCCAGGAAGAGTTATAATAATATAATGTACTCTTTGACCAGTCTTTTCTTTTTTTTTAAAATATTATTCATTTATAACAGAAAATTGGCTGCTTACTCATTCCATTCCTGGGAATCATGATGACAGTGAATAACCTACATTTATTGTATTTGAAAGCCAAGTTTTGGGTAGGAGAGTACTGTTCATCAGTCAAAATTTGTCTTGCCACTCTACGTGTGAATTTCCTGTCTGGAATGACTTTAATAGTTGGGGAAGAAAAAAAAGCAATAAACCAAAAGATGACAAAAATACTGTTCCTGTTCTCAATGAAGGCCTTTATCACATTATCAAAGTAAGAATTTCTCTCATGCTTTTTAAAAAAAGAGAGTGGGTTTTGGTCATAACCTACTTCAGGCATCCAGTGGGCTCTGACTTAATTTTTGGTCATTTCTCCCTCAGAAGTGGGAGCAAACTAAGTGGTAAAAATACTATTAAATGTACTGTTATCCTCTATGCAATCACACAGCAACAAATGAAAACACAGAAGTAAACCAGAGCAGTGCTTTAAATTCACAGTTTACAATTCTTTCACTGAATTCTTAATTACCCACTATGCATGAATGGTGCATGTCAAAAATAAAATAATGCCAGCTCTGATATTTCAGGATATTTTGGTACATTAGGTTAGAGCTAAGAAACAAAAAATCTGACAGGTCTGCCTTTAGGCTCTTCACCCAGTTCTATAATAGAAACCCATACTCCAACTTGAAAATTACAGAACAGTAGACAAAATACAAATATAGTGTGTATGAACATAACCTATGAATGCTCCTTTTTTTTTTTTGTCTTTTTGTCATTTCTTGGGCCGCTCCCGCGGCATATAGAGGTTCCCAAGCTAGGGGTCCAATCGGAGCTGTAGCCACCGGCCTACACCAGAACCACAGCAACGCGGGATCCAAGCCGCATCTGCGACCTACACCACAGCTCATGGCAACGCTGGATCGGCAACCCACAGAGCAAGGCCAGGGATCAAACCTGCAACCTCATGGTTCCTAGTCAGGTTCGTTAACCACTGAGCCAAGACAGGAACTTCTGAATGCTCCTTTTTAACCCCCATAGCATGAAATTCTATTCAGCTGTCCCCAGAGGCTCAAGGTCATGTTGGTTTACAAACCTAAAATCTACATTACTAACACAGGTGCTATGAAACAGGGCCACTTTTTTTTTTTTTTGGTCTTTTTGCCATTTCTTTGGGCCATTCCCGCGTCATATGGAGGTTTCCAGGCTAGGGGTCGAATCGGAGCTGTAGCCGCTGGCCTACGCCAGAGCCCCAGCAACGCGGGATCCGAGCCGCGTCTGCGACCTACACCACAACTCACGGCAACGCTGGATCCTTAACCCACTGAGCGAGGCCAGGGACCAAACCCGCAACCTCACGGTTCCTAGTCGGATACGTTAACCACTGTGCCACAACAGGAACTCCAGCAGGGCCACTTTCTATTCTTTGTTTCCGGGTAGTAAACTGAACACACATAATCAAATTCTAAGAAAGTGTGCCTCCATTTCTGTTTTTCAAACACAAAGTTAATGGACTCCTACTTTTTGCTAATTTTCTTGTGTTAGTTATAGTGAGATATCAAAGGGGGGCTAATAGCATCCACTAGAACCCTGCAAAAGCAGAGTAATCTGAGTATATTCCAAGACATTATGGGTAAAAACCTTGCCTACATCCAGGGATAAATTAAAATTACAACTTGAGATAAGCAATGAGATCCTGCTGTGTAGCTCTGGGAACTGTATCTAGTCACTTGTGATGGAGCATGATGGAGGATGATGTGAGAAAAGGAATGTATGTGTGTATGTGTGTGACTGGGTCACTTTGCTGTACAGTAGAAAATTGCAGAACACTGTAAACCAACTATAACCGAAAAAATAAAAATTATTATAAAAAAATAAATTACAACTTGAAATCTATTAACTCAAGCTGTCGACAAGATTAAGGACAAAACCTGAATTTCAGGTCCTCTATCTCCCCTAAACTTTTTATTACCCCATTTGCCAAGATCCTTAAGAAATAAGGAGCGGTGGGTATATATTCTAATTATTTCTCTCACTTCTATTGCTTCTAATTTTGGAAGAGATCAGGTGGTGTAGAAAGCCAGAAGTTAGAACTTCTAAGTTTAACAAAACAAAACAACCACAAAAAGCAATCAAATAGTAATACACCCTGGAAGTTACTTAAACCCAAATCTAAGCTAAGGGCTTGTATCTCTTCACATTGGGGACATTCACTAGTCATTGAGTGGCAGAACAAGAACAGTCAGACCCATGCTGATGTACTGAACTAAGCTTTATGTGTTGATACAACATCAAACACTAAAGTTGATTTATCAGGTAAAACATCTCAAAGGAAAGCACACTCAGAGTCATCCTTTAAAATCATAGGAGAATTCTATGCTATCAGGGCCAAATTTATAGACTTTGGGCTTCAAATTAGCATTGAAAACAACTAATCAACCGCAATAGAGGACCTTCACTGTGTTTATTCTGGAAAATGTTGGACAGGACTTATTTCACTGAGACTTTGCACACTGTGTCATTGTAGACGCAGTAAGATATTGTTATGAATCACATCTGCACAGCACACCTGCCCTGAATTCCTGGGCAAGTGACTTAACTTCATTGCCCTTTCATTTCCTGTAGCATAGGAAATGTCAATCTTAAGAAAATTTAATGTGAGACATCAGTACAATGTTTGACATTTCATGGGCCTGCAATAAATATTAGTTCATTTCCTCATCATTTACTTTTGCAGTTCTTAGATAATGCTGTGTTTGTAAAAGCCCAAAGGAATAGCAGGACCAAGGGCCCACACAAATACACACAGAATCAGGAATTAGAAGCACTGTCACTGAAATATTTAAAAACAATTTTCAAATGGCATCAAGGAGATTTTAGGTATGTGTCCCAAGCATATGCTCCTGCGGACTGGGTATGTGTGGAAAAGAAGTACCATCATCTGCTGTCACCATCTTGCGAATATTAAAATCAGTCTACTTCTTTGGTTTGAATCTCTTATATACTTAAGATTCTTGAGGTTACAGTCTTTTAAAACTATAAACAGTCTATTACATTGAGAAATCATTTTCCAGATATAAGTAAATATTGTAGACTCGTTATCAAATTTATCTCCTCTCAATTTGAGCTGATACTAGAGTGATCACAGAAGAAATACCATCTCATCTTCCCACCACCTTTTCATCACATGGTCCAAAGAAACAAGAAAAACTTCCTTTCAGTTATTAGGATGAAAACAGAATCCAATTCCTTGGTTACGACTGATTTACTGACTCTTATTATATACATAGGTGAAAGGCAAAAAACTTGAGCTACACCTTATCCCAGTTAAGAAATTAAACATGCAAAGTTTATGAGGGAAAGTAACAGTCAAATGCCGCTCACTGTTTTTTTCCAACTTTCCACAGAGGAAAATTTTCTTTTATCAAGTACCAATCATTGACTATCTTTAAGATACTAAAAAAGTGTTTTCAATCTCCCATAGCTATCTCGTGACTTATCACCCCACCCCACCGCCCCATCTTATAAAAGCCAGCCGCTCTCTAGTTGATTCATCCCACTTGGCTATAAACAATGCAGAATTTTGCTTTTAAGTGAAGAGAGAAAGGGACATTCTAGAATGGTTAGGTGATCAAAGCAACCAGGGATGGGACGTGGGAAAACAGGGGAGAAGTCATGAAAATTAGAGGGAAGATGGATGGCGTTCATGAGCCCCCCAGCCTGGGTCTCTTTTGCCTGCACCTCCATCTGGGACTCAGAGAGAAAGCGCATCTGTGTCATACACCTACCACCTCTGCAGACTGACTTCATAGTGTTGTCAGCTTACTACATTACAGTCACTTCTGACACAACTTTTCTTTGTCTATTGGCAGCAAATGACTTGCTAATAAATGACAGTGTGTATTTATGAACCTATACAAAACTAAAGGTGTGTCTTCCAGGCACATAAGAGCTTAACTTCCTAGCAGGGAGGGTAGGTAAGGTGAGGATTATTTTGTCCTCAAAAATAAGTACATGAAGTAAAGTAATAAATGGCCTCCGTATTAGGTTTTCATTCTTTCTCCAAAGCAAATATTTGGAGGCTTGTGCTGAGTCTTGGAGCTAACAAGCCTTTCTTTTGTAAAAGGAAATCCTGTTGACAAGCTAATGTTCAACTACCAAGTTGAATACTAAGATAGACCTACCAAAAAAAAAAAAAAACCTGTGATGCTATATATTGCCACTATAGCCCCCCTAAAATAAATTGGGGGAGGGGTTAGGGACAAAAAATAATTTTAAATGTTATGTTATAATAAAGATACTATAATAGACAGAGATAATAAGTCACCTCCCATCTGGGTCTCAAATTCCCCTTGAAGATATTTAGGGCTTGTTCTCTTTCTGAAAAAAAGAAAAATTACATATATATGTATGGATGTTTATAGTACTAAACCAAAAGGTATATGTGAGATAAACGTGCTATGATCAATTCTATTTATTTTCTCTTCAAAAAAAGTACGTTGAAATCTAACCCTCCAGGTTACAGTATTAGTAAGTAGGACCTTTGGTCAAGAGGTGGAGCCCTCATGAATGGGATTAGCGCCCTTATAAAAGGGTCCCCATAGAGCTTTCTGGCCCCTTACACCATGTGAGGATAGAGCAAGAAGATGGCAACCCTTATCCTGAGGGCCTTCACCAGAAACCTGCCATGCTGGCACCCTGAGCTTTAGAATTCTACAGCTTCCATAACGATAAGAAATAAATTTCTATTGTTTATTTACACCACCCAGGGGTATGGAACTTTGTTACACCAGCTCAAATGGATGAAAACAATAAAGTTCTATACTCCTGACCATTGTTATCATAAAAACTTAGACCAGGAGTTCCCATTGTGGCTTACTGGTAACAAACCTGACTAGGATCCATGAGGATGCAGGTTCGATCCCTGGCCTCACTCAGGGGGTTAAGGATCCAGCATTGCTGTGAACTGTGGTGAAGGTTGCAGATGTGGCTCAGGTCTGCTATTGCTGCGACTGTGTCATAGGCTGGCAACTGCAGCTCCAATTCAACCCCTAGCCTGGGAACTTACGAACGCTGTAGGTGTGACCCCCCCCCCAAAAAAAAACCCACACCTACACAAAAACCTTATACCATCTTGCACCCTGAAGATTAAATTGACAACCAGTTGGTTTATTGCTATGATTCTATTTTGTTTTGTCTTGTCTTTTTCAGGCCACACCTGCAGCCTATGGAGGTTCCCAGGCTAGGGGTCTAATCGGAGCTGTTGCTGCCGGCCTACACCACAGCTCACGGCAACGGTTGTTATTTCTTTGTGCATAATCTCAACATATATGAAACTCATTAGAAATTAGAAATAAAAACTTAAAAAACAACATCCAAATGTTTATCAAATCCCAGACATCCTTCCTTCAATAAGTCTGAAGAAGTGACCACACCAGTCACCAGCACTACTACCACCAGCCGATTATACCACTTGCTTTGGGAGGAATCTTTTGTTTTGTTTTGAGTGCAGAAATATGCAATATTAGTTCTAAGGAAAAAAATTTTCACTTGTTGAATATGGCCCGCTTTGGATTTTCTCGAATGTTCAGAACCTGATTAGTTTTATGTTAAAAACTGAGGCTTTTTTTTTTTTTTTGCTTTGGCATGCAGAAGTGAAAAGAGCTGAATCTTAACCACTAGACCACCAAGGAACTCCCTGAAGTCAAATATTCTATCCTATAAGCTTCCCTAGCAGGACCTTCAGAGGCAAGAAAAAGAATCTAGCAGTATAAAGAGTTTAAACCTTGATTTCATTCTTCACTGAAGGTAAAGCAATGGTATTAGGAGTCAGGAAGCCCACTAGAATGGTTTCCCTGTTCCCCAGGGCTAAGAAAGGAGCCAGCTGAGGTGTTCCTGTGGTTGCTCAGTGGAAACGAAACTGACTAGTATCCATGAGGACACAGGTTCAATCCCTGGCCTTGCTCAGTGGGTTAAGGATCCAGTGTGGCCATGAGCTGTAGTGTAGATGGCAGAGGGGGCTCAGATCTGGCGTTGCTATGGCTATGGCATAGGCTGGCAGCACCAGCTCCAATTCGACCAGTAGTCTGGAAACTTCCATATGGCAGGGGTACAGCCCTAAAAAGACCAAAAAAAAAAAAAACATAAAGAAAGGAGTTGTCTGGCAGACTGAGGTGAGTGAAGCCATTGGGCTGACCTCAGTAGTCTCTTAGAAGTTCTGTCCCTTCCAGTAACTGAAGTTCCCATATCCTTTGGTAACTAAGTGAAAACACAGCCCTTCTGCCTATATATTCCTTTGGTCAAGACAAATGTCAGTGTTTTTAGACATAGGAAGGCACAATCCTACCCACCAGGATAGACTCAAATCCATATTTTATTCACTGTGGAAGATGTTTTTCTGGCTTTCTAATAAAATGTGAGATTTCCAGGAGGTATCATTTACAGTTTCCTTTCTTTAGTCTTTGAAATAAAACACTAAGTAGTCTGGTTGGGTGTAGGTGAGAGAGAAAGGGGAAATTGTTGGGCCAAAGGTAGTTTTGAGTTGGACAAACAACAACAGAACTATTACCACTAACTTTAAAATCTCAGTCCTTTGAGGCAGATCTAGGTAGTAGCATGGTATCATACATCCTAGCAGAATCCCTCTAGAGGGTTGGGTCTTCAAAACAGCTTTCAACACAATTCTGCATTCTGGTGGTAGGCAAAATTACTAACAATTAAATGTTAATGTTCATCTCAGCCCAGGTACTGAATTTGATGTTTTTGATATGCACCATTCGTGACTGATGAATTTTCATTTAGGCAGCACTTTGTTGGGTTATATCCATTAGTTAGTGTTGTCCACATTTTCAGAGGAAAAATGCAAGCCCCAATTATAGCACTGTCCCTCTTCAGAAAATGCAATCTTGCAGAATGACACAGTTTTCAGGCGGTAGCTGTCCTCAAACTATGGGGATTAAATGCACTATGTTCTTCTTGCAAATAGTACACACTCCATGACCATCTCCCATTTCCATTTCTCACTAGCATATTTCTACATTTTTCACTGTCAATAAACAATAATGCAATTCTGTGACAATGAAAATAACTGGTATATATTAACTGGTGTATTAAAACAAAATAAGAAAATGACATGATGTGAAAGTTACTGTATTATGACTTCACATGCTATTTCTATTTATATCTTCTTTCTCTGAGCTAACATCCAGGCATTTTCTATATCGGACAATTTGAAGCACACGAAGGTCCCACTCACTGCTAATTTTCTGTTTTGAAAATACAAATTTGGATTAATTAACCATTTCATCGAGAACCAGGGGACTAAAGTTAAGGATGATGTTAACTAGATTACGAAGAAACATATGACTCTAGCAAAACCCAACATGAATATGCAACAGTATGTGTCAGAGACTGAAGTGTTATTTTTGGTTTCATTGCTGCTTCATGGTGTGATCAAAGACAAGAAATAGTCTCCTTTTGATCCTGTTTCCATCTGTGAGGCAGATCTATTTTCTTCTGATTATAAGATGGAAACAGAATCAAAAGACTATTTTTGTTTTGATCGAATCAGGAGAAATGAATCAATGTTTCTTGACAAAGTTAAATATGTGGCCATAGTATATTAATTGTGTCACTCTGCAAATTCAGGGCTGCAAAAGTATATATGTACAAGGCACTCCATTATTGATTTTTTAAAGGTAACATATGAAGTTAGAACTGACTCATATGTTGCATCTGCAGACAAACATGGCCAGACAAACTGGGTTTATAATGACTCAGGCTGAAAGAATCCAAGTTGTTGGTCAATGCTGGGATAAGAGAATGCCAAAACTTTTATTCTGAAAGAGGAAAAGGAAATAAAGAAAATGTAGCCTATGTGTATTTTGGTATTCCAGGATGTGCTTTGTCATAATGACTTGCTCAGGTTTTATCAATGCCTGGTGAGAATTTTCTTTGTTAGAATGAGTGTTGTCAGTATCTAACAGGGTGAAAGCTTCTACTCAGCAATTCAACATTTAGGGGATGGGATGTCCTCTGGGGAGAGGGAACTAAAGTAAGAGTTGTCAAACCATGTCTAAATTTCTAAGGCAAACCCGTTAAATACCATGAGTAAAATTTTAGAGAAAACTCTCAAAGACAATTTATTTCCTTGTCACAATACACATGTTCAACATTGTAAAAATGTACTGTAAAATGGGCAAGAAATATTTGGAAAACACACAGACACACATACACTCACACTGCTACTCCCTAATTTTCTCAAAGACATGATTAAAATGAGTTAGACCCTCAAAGTCAGAAAAAGCCCTCCTATAGGAAAGGAAATTAATCACAAGCAATACTTCCATTGATCTCCTTCACCAAGGACAGACTAGTCTCATGGAACGTCCTTAAAAGCATCTTTGAGGATCTCTCATCAAAAATCCGACATGCAGAGTAGCCTTAAGAACTTTAAATCTTCAGAAATTATTCAAGAAAAATGTTTTGAAGTTAAGACAAGGCAAAGGACCTAAGAACAAAAAACCTACTCTAGTCTAGCAAGAGGGTTAAGACATTCAGAGACAATTTGTTAAACCTCATAAGAGACAAAAAAAAAATTAGTTTCTCCAGAAAAGATGACCTTCAGTTGGAGTGAAGAGATCAGAAAAGTCTCATACAGAAGTTGGAGTTTGAGGTGGTAGATATAGCAAAAGCACTCATACACAGGAAGTCCCTGGTGGCTCAGCGGGTTAAGGATTTGGTATTGTCACTGCTGTGGCTTGGGTTCGATCCTTAGCCCACTAACTTGTGCATGCCACAGCAGTAAAAGGTACATAATTATACACACAGTACTTACTCTGTCTAGGACTGTCTTATTATTTAATCACTACATCTATTAACCTGTTAACTGTCTCATCAATCCTACAAAGAAGGAAACCATTACTACCTCCACTTTACCATGAGGAAACAAAGAGATGTTGGAGCCAAATAACTTACCCAAGATCACACAACTAGGAGTCTGGTGATGTGGTGGGGCTGAGAGGTCTCTTAACCATCATGATAAACTGCCTTGAAAGATGAACTGAGCTACATGGACATGAAGATGAGGAAGTGGAAAGTACTCATGTTGGAGCAAACAAACAAGAAGAACCCAGTGAAGAGTATAAAAAAGCTCTATTTACATTTAGGAGGTAGGTGAGGACTCATCTCCTTGGAGGGATGGTGAAATATAATGTATTAAGGTTGCCTAATAGAATGTTTGTATTTAGATGGCAGAAAGCAGAAAATCAGTTTTGTGTTTGTGTTTTTCCAGAAAGGGGAAAAAAAAAAGTCTCAGAAATCAGAAGAGGAGAGAATTTGGGGAAGCAGCTTGGAGGAGTTATACTCTGCAGCAAAAAGATAAAGGAAAAAAAACCAAAAAAACAAAAAACAGAAATTGCGCAATTTGATCTTGTGATGAGTTATTAACTGCTGACCCTGGAGTGACTCAGGTAGGAGTGAAGATATAGGCCTCTTTGGAAGGGCTCAAAGAGCACGCAAAGAGCCAGCAAAGATACTCGCCAAGGTCCCCAGAGAAAGTTGTTATAGGGAGTGAAAGCACCATCAAGGCAAGAATTTGCAATTTTGTCAAATTCTGTGTATTTATTTATAAGGATTTGGAAGCACTGAAAATATATATGGGAAGATGGGATGAGACAAAGAATAAAGAGAGAAGTGGAAAGACCCATGAGAAATCATGGACAGGGCAAGGTTTTGGAAGATTCAGACAGGCCTGTCAAGATTAAGGCTGGTAAGCAAGAACCCTTACTATACAGATGAGAGGTTGAGGGGGGAGTACAATCCAAATCCAAGGATTTTCCAAGACTGGGCACTAGCATCACTCTCAAGTGCATGCAGTCAAGTCCAAATTATTCCTGACCAAAGACTCAATAAGGTCTCTCTCTCTCTCTCTTTTTTGTCTTTTTAGGGCCGCACTCGTGGCATATGAAGGTTTCCAGGCTAGGGGTCAAATCAGAGCTGTAGCCACCTGCCTATGGCACAGCCATAGCCACACCAGATCCGAGCCACATCGGCAACCTACACCACAGCTCATGGCAACAAGAGATCCTTAACCCACTGTGAGAGGCCAGGGATTGAACCTGCGTCCTCATGGATGCTAGTCAGATTTGTTTCCACTGAGCCACGATGGGAACTCCTCAATAAGATGTCTTTATAGTAAATGTTTGATCATGCATCTTTGAAATAGTCGTTTATCTTCTCAGTTCTTTCTTACAACAGTCAGGATTTCTCAAGTACTAGGAGGAAAAGAACAGATATTTCATCAACTAAAATGTTTTAAAATGTTGAAGAATTAACATAGTGACCACTAAACCAGGAGAGGTCTTGTTGTGAAAGAGTTTGATGTGCAAAAGTAGAGCAAATAAGCTCACTGCATTACAAAGGGGTTAAGAGTTTCTCAGATAAGAAATGCATAGCCAATATCTAGCCCAGTATTCATAATAACTATAAAAAGGACATTAGTTCTTCAGAACTAATTACTATCCTTATTCTTTCCTTACTAGGCCATCTAATCTTGGTCTTTAGATAAGCCTCCATCTTTGGTTATTTATCTGTATCATCGTTGATAATATCACCCCCCCCCCTTTTCTTTTTACAGCCACAAGTGTGGCATATGGAAGTTCCCAGGCTAGAGGCTGAATCTGAGCTGCAGCTGTGACCTACACTGTAGCTTGCGGTAAAGCTGGATCCTTAACCCACTGAGTGAGGCCAGGGATCAAACCTGCAACCTCATGGATACCAGTCAGATTCTTTTTTCTTTTTCTTTCTTTCTTTTCTTTCCTTTTTTTTTTTTTGGTTTTTTTTTTGTCTTTTTAGGGTTGCACCCAAGGCACATGGAGGCCCCCAGGCTAGGGGTCTCATCAGAGCTGTAGCTGCCAGTCTACACCAGAGCCACAGCAATGCCAGATCCTTGACTCACTGAGCAAGGCCGAGGATCAAACCTGAAGCCTCACGGTTCCTAGTCAGATTCGTTTCCACTGTGCCATGATAGTAACTCCAATTAACCCTTTTGTGTTTATATTATATTATACTATACTAAACTAAACTATATTATATTGTATTATACTGTACCATATTGAGCTGGAAGTTTTAGCAGTAAAATGTATCTGACCCCCCTTCAACACTGACCTAAAGTATAACGTCAGAACAAATGTTTTGTTTTAAGGTTGGTAAATGCACAAAATATTACAGACTCACTATCCACTGAAACATGCAATTTTCAAGTTATATATTCAGTAGATGAAAGAGTCTATACAACCATATAAATTGAGTTAAGTAAATGGCCTCTACTTAGCAGTAGAAATAAGTATGCTAAATTAGAACCAAAATTTCCATTCCAGAAATGAGACATGGCCAAGTTCCAGGGATCATCCATAATGTCAAACTCTAAAGCAGGATGCATCACATAATTAAAACAAGTACACACAGAAATCACTGCAAAGACATTGACAAGACATTTTTTTAGGTTACTATGTGCATATCACAGATCACTTTTTCAAAACATAGCTCCTAATTAAGTCTACAAGATTTGAGCATAAAACTCTGAACTGATGGTGCTGCTATAAATATGGCAGATGACAATTAAGCTTGTCTTTGAATATAAAGGTTATCTAAATGCAGACCTCATGCAGAGTTTTTCCCCCTTTTAATGTTTCCTGCCACATACAGCAAACATTATCAGAAAACATGTATTATTCATTCTCATCAATAGTCTAGTATGCTTTTTAGAGTCTGCTGTACACTTACATCATTATTTATTTGCACTTAACGGGTGAGATGGTCCTTTCAAAAGCCCTGGTTACAGCATTCTAACATAGGACTTTACATGAATCACCTGCTCTTTTGGTCATTAAAGCTAGTAAGTGAACCACAACTAGCCCAGGAAATGCAAACTACTGAGATAACTTCTAAACTCTTCCTCTCTTCCACATAGCCAGGAAACTATTATGTCTTATCACCACAACTAATTTTGAACCCTCAACATAGAGTTAAAATGAAGCACAGGGAAAAAAACTTACAGCAGCTAAGATATATACCAACAGCAAACATAGTATTTCCAACCCCAAAGCTATTACATATTTTAATCATTTTTTATGAAAACCATTCCAAAATTTTGTACACAAATCCTTCATTTTTAAACAAAGAATTTTTTTTTTCTCCCATGGTGTTATGCTTAGCACAAAGAAGGATTCAGTAAATGTATGCTGAATTAAAAAACAGTGTATTAAATCCACAGGTAAATAGTACATGTTGTATCAGTCTTCAAGAGGTTACTATGATGTTGAGTTTAAGCAACACAGTGACAATTAATGACATTTGTAACCCAGCCTCTCCTTACAAATCAAATACATCTCTCAAAACTTCTCAACCAACAGGTTTGTCCCAAGCTGTCTGTGTTCACACTTTCTGCCATGCTTTCAGCTTCTTCAAATTTGAGTATCCTGGATATTTACTAAGGCACTGAACAATGAAGAAACAGTGAAGGTTTGAGTCCTACAGAGCTGTGAGATCTAAAAATACACCTGGGGTATATTTCTTCCTAACCATGAACTACTAAAGAAAAGCTTGTCTTTATCCCCAGACCTGGCATATGGCAAAAGCTTGATACATAGCTTTTCAAGTAATGAATGAATGAGTGGAAATGAGTTCTATCTAACTGAAGCATCTAGAATTTGATACCAATTTGTTCCTTATTCATGATATCATTTGGAACAAAGGCACTCAAATTTCCTTTTTGGTTGATATTTTGATATAATGTTTCAAATAGTAGTAGTGAAATTTGTGTATATGAATCACTTGAGGAGCCCGTTATAAGACACAGATCCACAGTCTCATTACATAAATTAATTAGTGGATCCCAAGAATCTTTTAATTTTATTGCAAATAGTTGACTCACAATGTTGTATTAGTTTCACGTGTACAGCAAAGTGATTCAGTTTCACACATAAAAATATCCATTCCATAAGAATCTGTTTTTCAGATTGACTGGGTAGAGCCAAAGCTGGTGGCTCAGGAGCCACAGGTTGAGAAATACATGGATTCTTGAAGTGACACAGAGTCAGTTAATGATCTTCGGTTGTCTGTAAAAAACTGAAACATGAAAATCCCAAAGACCAGTGTGATTACTGCTGGTTACAAAGCTAAAAATAAGAATGGCAGAACACTTAGCTGGGGTCTGGGGTCTACCCTGGAGGTAAGAGTGGACAGAAGGGGTTGGTGTTAGCCCCAGGGAAATCTCTTTAAGTTCTCTTTGCTACCAGAATCACAAATGAGACTTAGCAGGGCTTAGACTCCTTCCCTGAAACTCTCCAGCATCCCATTGCTCCCACCCTCCTCACCATCCTTCCCACCTAATCCTCTCATCCATGCCACTGTGTAGCCACAGAAGGAGCACCACCCAAGCAACCAGTTTAGAAGAGCAAGGCTCCTGACCAGAGCAGTTTTATGAGCTGCAGAGAAGCCCCTGCACCTATACCAGGCTGTGGGGGTCCCTTGTCACCCCAGGAACTTCTGCCCCGCCCAACCCCACCCCCAGGGTGGGGAAAGACACAGCACAGCACGATGGATATTTGGCTTTGTAAACACTCTTCTTATATAACAAGTGAGGCTTCAATTATTGTTCAGAGTTTATGTCCACCCTGTTGAGACAATACTGTTTTCAGAAGCATCCATTTTATATAAATAGAGTTCACGTTTCAGAAAACTGGCGTTTCTCTAATCCAAACATACTTTGATGGCTTGCCAACAAGTCTGCAGCCCTACTTTGCTGGAGAAAACATGGACAGTGGGGTCAACAGCCAAGTTCACCTCCATGAACTTGGGCAGGAAAGTTAACCTCAGCAAACCTCACCTCACCCATAAAAAGGAAAAAAAGGGGGGCAGGAGGTCATTAATAGCATTTACATGGAGGATTTGCAGGAAAGGATATAGTTCACACAGGACACACAGTAGGTATTCAATAAATTTGTTTACTTCTTTACCTAAAGCCATTTCGCAGCCCCGTTAATATGTAATAGGTAGTATCTTGTATTACTTCATCTTGCGTTTCAAAATGAAGTCAAAGAGAAGTGAAACAAATAAATGACTGTATTCAAAACGGGCCAACAATCACTTTTGTTAAAGTTTAAGTTCCTGATTAAAGCCTGCAAGATCCACGATATAATCTGTAGATTTTAAAAGCAAGGAAGTGTTACTAAATGGACAAAATTTTACAAGGATGAGAACAGATGTTGGTTCTTGGACACAAGTCTGCCTTCTCCCCAGGTTGCCAGCCTCCAGACTAAAGCAACCTTCCCTTTCCAACCAATACGTGTCTCTCTAGTATTAGCTTTCAAGGAGTGAACAGCAGAGCCAGAGTTCAGTAACACTGGGAAACGATGAATGCCAACAGGGAACACCAAATGATCCCTGCATGAGGAAAATACTCCAGGGAAAATCAAAAGGGACAATGGGCCCTAAAACATGCTTTAAAGCAACCCAGGGAAAGGTCCCTTCCTAACTGTATTTCCATCTTACTTGCTTAAATTGAGAGGCTGTTTTGTCCATTTCACCTGTTTGGAGTTCTATAATAGTTTTAAAATGGAAATACCAATAAACCCTTTTCTTGGGACTATTTTATGCTTCATTTACAGCTATAAAATAATACATTTAAACATGTTGACTTAGGAGTTCCCGTCGTGGCTCAGTGATTAACCTGACTAGGAACGATGAGGTTGCATGTTCAACCCCTGGCCTCGCTCAGTGGGTTAGGAATCCGGCATTGCCGTGAGCTGTGGTGTAAGTCACAGACAAGGCTTGGATCCTGCATTGCTGTGGCTGTGGCGTAGGCCAGCCGGCGGTTATAGCACCAATTCAACCCCTAGCCTAGGAACCTCCATATGCCAGGGGGGCAGCCCTAAAAAGACAAAAATAAATAAACTAGCAAACATGTCAACTTAAAAAAGTCGAGAGTTAAGCAAAATGAGGACTTAAGCCTGGGAGACAGCATCTCAGGTAGCCCTGAGAGACTCCTCTGAGGAAGTGAGGGGGAGCTAGGATGTGTTTTTGCAACAAAGGGAAGGTAGTAGGAACAAAAGGTTTACAGATAATCAGATTTACAGAAAACCAGCTCCTATGGGAAGATGTAAAGGTCTGGGCTTACTGGAATCACTGCTTTGATATGCACCTCAGCTCTGGGCCAGTCTTCTTTATTTCTTTCCTGAGTTCCCTCAGGGCTCACTGGCCCACCCTTGGGGGTGGCTGTTCTCACAGATGACCCTGACATCTTTTGTTTTTTCCACTCAACTACAGCCCAGGAGGCAGTATTTCAGATAGATACCTCTGAAATACAACCCCAAGGGGAAAAGGGAAATATCAAGATATTAAGTTGTAAAGGTGAAGGGGGAGGGGCAGGCAGCCATGCACCCATTTTACAGAAGTTTGCTGCTGGTCTTGTGAAGGTGACTACTACTCAGTCATGAGGAGCAGACAGACACCACCGCGAAGGTTTTTAGTGTTTTTCTAGATACGAGATGCAAGCTTGGGCTCATAAAATCTTTTCCTAAAAATATCTAATTATCTGAAGCCCCACTCTTCCAGTTTTCCCAGAGCACAGAGTGCCTCAACTCCTGGTCTCCACCCTGAGCTCCACTGCTCGGGGGCTGCTGCGGGTCAGCAGGTGCAGTGGCTCGTGATTTAATCCATGTAGAGGCAGATGGCAAGTGCCAAACTCAAATTCACAAACACAAAGTAAAGGAAAGAATTACCAGATATCCTTCCTCAAACTTGGCAAAATAAATAAATAAATAAATAAAATAAAAAATTCAGACAAGAAGCCAGCCACCAGCCACTTCCTAGTTTTTTCCCATAGCCTTAGAAAAGCAAGTTAAGAAACCCCATTGCCTGAATCCATGAGCATTTTTCCTGGACTTAGGCAGCTACTCGGGAATGTAGCACTGCATTGAATCACACCAACATCAGGCTAGTACTCAGCTGGCTGACCAAGTGCTAAATACCATCCCGACATGTGGAACTTAAAACAGGGCACCCGTTTAATGGCTCAGTGGAGTACCTCTCGGCTTGGTCAAGCCACACAATAACTCACCTGAATAACTCCCTTCGAAAAGGAACTAACACCACTCCTTGCATAGGTTTTGTAAACCTGAATCTTTATAAGCATCTGTTACACTTGGGCTTGAGCTTCACCAAGGCCACTACCAGCTGCTTGTGTTTAACAAGCAGCTTTTAACTCTCCAGGGCTTGGTTATTTGAATTTGTAATGTTAATGACTAGACCTATATCCCTCAGATCTCTAAGTTTCCATCTTTACACAAATATGCTATAACATATGTATATAATTAGATTTTCCTGAGCATTCAAACCCTCTTACACATTTATTTCAGAAATGCCACTAATGTCCAGACACTGTGCTACCTGCAGGGCACCCAATGGGAACCCAGGTCGACTCTGAGAGCCCATAGCTCTTTCAAGTCTAGGTTAGAGAAGATTATGCCTCTTAAACAGGTCAAAGGTAACAGCAAATGCTAGCTTGTGGGATGAATTCTGATGGTTCGGCTTACCTATTTTAACAAATATACTACAAGAGAAAGTCAACTTATTTGGAAAAAATTAGAGAAGAAATTACATAGGTGGGGGCCCAAATCTTTGCTAACGAGGGGCATCCTTCAAATTTTCTAAGTACTGTCTGAGATGCGGCCCAAGGTGGGAGCTGCTAAAAATGGGGTGCTGAAAGGCAAAGGTGGGAAAGCATACTGATACCAAACAAACGAGGGAAAGGGACACCTCAGGTGTCAAGGAGAGACACCTCAAGAGGTGACTTGGTCCCCTTGGTCTACTAGTCAGACACAGATTCCTTCCGGCTAGTTGATCAAAGGCCCTATCCCATGCACTCAACCTACGGCTCCTATGTGTGGGTGTCTGGAGTTCACTGTCAATGTACTCTGATCTGTAGGACATTGCTAAATGGAACATGCCGATGACAGCATTGAGTCTTAAGCAATCCTAGAGTTGTGATAGATAGTCTTAATAAGAAAGTCAAAGGCAAACACAGCATCCACTGAAAACAGAAGGTAGAGGTGATAGAAAAGATGTATTGAACATGACAAAGTTTATCCAACTTAAATAAGCAAGAAAAACAAAGTCTTGGTAAAGATCCCGAGGGTTCTACTTAACTCAATCCCATCACCAACCTTGCACTCCCACAACTTCCTACCCTGTCACACCAGCTGGGTGATGGGTAACAGATTACAACATTTCCTGATTGACACCAGGCATCCGCGTGTGGCAAGAGATTTCAAAACACACAACAGTCTTAGACTGTCACAGGTACCACAGACTCCATGTGACTCTTAGAAGGAGAGGATTGAATAAAAGCTTGGAAGGTAGTACTATGCTATGACTCATGAGTCTGTTAATGCGAAAAGCCTAGTGAACGTATTATAGTATTAAGTGGGTAAATTATTTTACTATGTCATTACCACGAGAGCAAAAATAGATGAAGTTGAACCAAAGGGAAGAAGAATTTTTGTGAGGATGGCATCTTCTAGCTCAAGTGAATGTCCACCCACCCCACACAGCTCTGGACCTAAAAGGTTTTTCTCTATGACAAAGGCATCGAGCTATTTCATCCCTAAAATTCCATGTGTCTAAAATACTATTGCAATAAGTATTAACGTCTCAAACTAATTACTGGTTTGCAAAAATGATCCTAAATACGTAAATAAATGTTGCCTGTTAGAATAAATTATCATGTAACATGAAGAAAAAAATTTAAGTTACACCTTCAGCCGGAAGGCTAAAAAGAACAGGTGAATGAAAATAACCTAGGACCATCCATAAGAGAGGGAGCATCTATTAAGATAGAGATCAACGTCAGAACATTGTTATTTCCTTTTATGTCACTTGAAATAGGCTGTCCAAGGTACCATCTACTGAAACAAGAGCATTCAAGATAAATGGTGCTTTAAGACTTATTTCCTCTGGTTTTTTGGGGTTTTTTTTTGTCTTTTTGCTATTTCTTTGGGCCGCTCTCATGGCATATGGAGGTTCCCAGGCTAGGGGTCGAATCGGAGCTGTAGCCACTGGCCTACGCCAGAGACACAGCAACGCGGGATCCAAGACGCGTCTGTAACCTACACCACAGCTCACAGCAACGCCGGATCGTTAACCCACTGAGCAAGGGCAGGGACCAAACCCGCAACCTCATGGTTCCTAGTCGGATTCGTTAACCACTGCACCACGACGGGAACTCCTATTTCCTCTGTTTTAATATCAAACTTCTTACTAATTTAAACCTAAAATGTCTTCAGGCTCATGACCAAGGCAGTAAAGCTTTCTTATTCTAGATCACATGATTCACCCTTTGTAATGACGCAAACACAGGCTTTTTACAATTCTCACTAAATTCTTATCTGAGAAATGAATACAGTTATTCAAAATGTATTGAATTCTTCATTACATACTGAAGATTCACTGCAAATCAAACTTTTTTTTTTTTTTTTGGCTTTTTAGGGCTGCATCTGCATCATATGGAGATTCCCAGGCTAGGGGTTGAATCGGCTACAGCTGCCAACCTACACCACAGCCACGCCAGATCCGAGCCGAGTTTGTGACCTACACCACAGCTCGTGGCAATGCTGGATCCTTAAACCCACTGAGCGAGGCCAGAGATCGAACCTGCATCCTTGTGGATGCTAGTCGGGTTCATCAACCACTGAGCTCTGCAAATTGGAACATTTCTATCAATTTCTGTCACCTTGCTTTACTTGTTCAGACAGATTTATGCCATTTATAACTATCTTTGAAAGCTGACTATGCTAAAATCCAAACCACCTTTTTTATTTGAAATAGTGAAACTTGACAGTCATGGGTGATTATAACATTCAGAGGATTCCCCAAACCCTGCAGGTCTTCTGAGCTCCCTCGGACACTCTAATTTCAAAGACCTTCTGTAAGAGGAGGAATATTTAATTTCTCACAAGTCATGATGAGAGCCGAAGGCCAAAGAGATAATAAACAGTACTCAACAGCAGTGAGGGCGAGGTTCACGAAGGAGTGACCTATATGTATTACTAGGTTGCATGCAGCCTGCCTGGCCTGGGAGGGCACTTTTAAATAAACACAAAGGATGAATTACAACTACTTTAGCAAAAATATGCTTTTTCAATTACAAATAAATGAGACCCAACTACTAAAAATAATCAAGAATCTACTTAACAATTCTTTTACAAATGATTTGTGCTCCTTTGTCATAATCAGTACTTACCTGCACACAAGATATTAGAGACTTTCTAGTTTATTCTTTCACGAGAAAAAGATAGTTCCCTTAAAAATTTCATCTAGTTCACATTGACAAAAAGTTTCAACTACAATACAAATGCAGAGCTGCAAGTTGAACCTACCAGAAAATTATCAACATGCAAATTCCACCTAGAATGCTGTTCTCAGATAGCGATGAACATCTGCATAATATAGACAAAAAACAGGAGATAAAGTAAGGGATGTTCGAAGGTTTCCCTGCTCCATAAAGCTCCCTGAAAGTGCTAGTGGTTTTATCACTGCTGAGTAAAATGCATGAAACTTTGCTAAATAATTCAAGTATCCAAACTTTGTTGCACAGATTCCAGTCTAACCCCACAGATGTTGGGGTACACGTGGATGGTCAAGGCAACCCAACAATGTCTCAGTTTGGAAATCAAGGCTCTCCATGATTTATGATTGAAAGAGAGGGATCAGTTTGAGAGATTAGGAAGGACCTTGATAACAGAATTCCATCAAGACTACCCAGGAGAAAACAGAACAGAATAGTGAATCCAATCTCACACTTTGCAGCCATTCTCCTCAAACTGTCATTACACTTATAAAAGATCATTAGAGATAAGTTAATGTTAAAAACAAAATTAGGAGTTCCCACAGTGGCACAGTGGCTGAAGGATCTGGCATTGCTGCAACTGTGGTCTAGGTCCCAGGTGCAGCTGGGATTCAATCCCTGGCCTGAGAACTTCCATATGAGGCAGGGGCAGCCGGAAAAAGAAAAAAATTAAAATAAAAACAAAATTAGTTAAAATATTTTGAGTTCTGGAAATGAAAAAGAACAACTGCCTAGCTTCACAATTGTGGCGGATGATTTTACCTGTAGGATTAAAAGGGGAAATTCTAGAATTTAGCTTTCTTCTAGAGCAAGGGTCAATAAACTGGGCCATCAGATTGTTTGGGAAAATAAAGCTTAACTGGAAGACAGCCATGCTCATTCATGTACATATTGCAGCAAAAGCAGAGTTAAGTAGTTGTGGCAGAAACTGTAGGGCTGTCAAAGCCTAATATAATTACTGTCTGGTCCTTTAAGAAAAAGTTTGCTGACCCCTGTCTAGAGTCTTGGGTGAACATACTTCACCAGTGACTCAGTTTCTACTATCAGATGAAAAGTGTGATTCAGGCCTAAAAGATGCTACAAAGATTAATCAGGCCCATTTGGGTTTACAATATTATCAGCAAAGAAGAATGTCACATGGGAATGTTAAGATTGGGAAACAAGATAATTTTTTTGTAATTTTTTTTTTGTGGGGGGTATCTCTTATCACTTACTCTGAATTCTGACTGCCCAAGAGCACAGAGACTTTTATATCAACACAGCACTTCCAGGTCAAAAAACTCTGGACAAGCCACCAAACCTCTCAGAAGGCATGGTGTCACAGCACAAATTCCAGACTCAAACTAAAAACTAAAAAACTCACTTGGTTTCCAAGCCAGGGTTCCATTCCTTTCTGTTGCATGACACACACAGTAAGTTTCTTCTCCTTGGTGAGCCTGCTTTTTTCACAAGCATAAAAATGAAAGAGGACTATAACAATTAAATCAGACAGCAAAGACTCATTGTTCCTCTTGAGCAGAGGGTTTGGTCTTGTGACACCCTTCAGATTCCATCCTGCCTGGACTTCTCAGAAGTAAAAATGCTTATCTTTTTGATCCTCCTATAATATCAAATAATAGTGAAAGTGAAGCTGAAGGAAACACATACGTTGCTTTCCTTTTATTCTTCCCAGAACTGTCTTTCTTCAAGTCTCCACCCAAGTTCCTCTCTCCTGCCCATGACCTCCTTCAAAGGTCCACAGGGGTCATCACTCTTGATCCTCATCAATCTAGCTGTCTTGCTTTTCCCAGGAGATTCACCCATTTGCACAGTTTCAAGAGCCTTCTGGGATGCTGAGGCACCTTCTGCCTGGCATCTACAGCTTACTATTTATTCCTAAGCTTCAGACTCATGCACAGTGTATACTACTGACCCAAAATGGATGCCCCTTGGGGATTTCAAACTCAAGATCTCACCACGTGACTCACTGCTACCTTTCCCACCTACCTGAACCTACTCCTTCTTCTGTGTCCCCATCGAGAGACTAGAATGGCCATCCACTCCATACATCCCACTGCACAGGCAGAAACATGAGGTCTTTGTGGACCAACCTGAACCACCACCACCACCCTCACATTCAATTGCTTAAAAACTATTCACAATCCCACAGCTAAGTGCTGACAAACAAAACATGATCTAAAGTATTCTATGTTCTTCTGAAGAAAGATGACTTGGAGCACCAGCAGCCATTTTGAACCATGAGGACAGAAAAACAGCCTGGAATCTCGATGACATCACCGAACTGCCACCAGCCCATCTGGAGCCCATCTCTGGAATTTTAACTTTCAAGTCATTTAAAGTCATAACGATGGATTTTCTGTTCTTTCTATGCAGCAAAATCTAATGCTTCCATCTCTGCAATTTCAACTTCCCAGTCATTTCAGTCATTATAATTATGGATTTTCTGTTCTCTCTGTGCAACAAAATCTAATGCTAACAAGTAGACTAGTCAAAGTTACTCCTGAAGCACCAAAAGTTCAGGTTAAAATATAGAAATATTAAGGAGTTCTCCTATGATGCAGTGGATTAAGGATCTGGCATGGTCAGTGCAGCAGCTTGGGTCCCCACTGTGGCACAGGTTAGATCCCTGACCTGGGAACTTCCACATGTCTCAGGCATGGGCAAAAAATATATATAAAACTCAACACATTGTGCAATAAATCATAACTCCCTCCCCACCATGACCACCTCTCAAACACATACAGTTATAAGTAATTAGTGTTCAGAATAAGATATCATCTGAAAATACCAAGTTTGCTCAGTGTGTTCTGATAAAATAAATATTGATGCTATAAAAAATAAAACAGTAACAAAAATTGTAATTATTTTTAAAATACTTTTTAATGTATAAAGTCAACGCAGCTAATCTTACCAAAGAACAAACAAGTTAATCAAGAAGACACTTTCTGTAAAGTACAAAGTTTTTATGAAGAACAAAGTGACTTTTAATAGTCAAGCAGAACACATATCAAATTGAAGTGCATGTATTTTAGTACAGATGGACCAAACAGCTTTAGGAAGGGTGAGTCTCAGCAACAAGTAAAAGCAAAAAAAGAGCCCTAAAAACATACTCGCATGACAAGTCTTAGGGATGATCAAGAAAAAAAGGTGTGGGTTGAAAAGAATTAATAAAGCAGGAAGGGACAAAAGCAAGCAAAAGTAGAAAAGTGTAAGTATGAAAAAAGCACCATTTATAGAAAGCATGATAGACTATAAATTGAAGTTTTAAAAAGGTAAAGAGGCTGTGTTTGAGTTCCTCTCGTGGCTCAGCAGAAACAAACCTGACTAGTATCCATGAGGACTTGGGTTCGATCCCTGGCCCTGCTGTGAACTGTGTGTAGGTTGCAGAGGCAGCTCGGATCTGGTGTTTCTATGGCTATGGTGTAGTCTGGAAGCTGTAGCTCCAATTTAACCCCTAGCCTGGGAACTTTCATATGCCACAGGTGCAGAAAAAAGCAAAAAAAAAAAGAGAGAGAGACAGAGAGAGACTGTGTTTAGCAAGTACTGGTAAGTAGGGCTTTAAACAATGCATGATGAGAAAGTGCCTTGACATTGATTGAACAGGGTTGAGAGGGTCTCTCAGAACCAGGAACAAAATTGGCTTTTCAAATTCCACATCAGTTCATCACATCCATCTAGACTTTTGCCAGCCCTTCAGCTCAGGAGGAAACTCCTTTGAAGATGGGCCTGAACACAGCAACTCAAGGTGATAGCTCTGACGTGTTGCTACAGGCCCATGCAAGACAGGAACAGATAGCTTCTCACCTGTGACCACATTTTCTTCCAGGAAAAAAACAAAGAGCTTCAGGAAGACACCTCACACAGATCAGACCCACCCATCAAGACAAAAAGCAATACAGACCAGAAACACAGATGGTTCTTACATCAGGCCCTGCAGGTACAGGGCAAAGTTGTCTGAGCTCTCCTTTGGAAAGTCTAAAAGTTTGAGATCTGGAAGAAATAAAATAGCGTCTCCAAAATACAAAAAGACCTCCAGATTGTAATTTAAATTAATCTTACATGTTGCTATAGACCAAATGTTAGTCCTCCCACCCACTCCCACCACTTGCACCAAAATTCACATGTTGAAACCTAACCCCCAATGGGATGGTATCTGGGAGCGGGGGGCGGAGGGTCTTTTCAAGGTGCCAGGTTATGAAGACAGAGCCCTGATGAATGGGATTAATGCTGTTATAAAACAAGCCTCAGAGAGCTCCTTGTCACTTCCAGACACCAAATCTTCTGGTCCCTTGATCCTGGATTTCCTGACCTCCAAAGCTAAGTGAAATGAATATTTATTGTTTAAGCCACTCTACAGTACCATTTGTTAGAGCAGCCCAAATGGACTTATAGGTCTACAGTAACAGTTATACCAATGAGCTTCTACAACTCAACACAGAGATTTAAGGTTATGCAAATTGTATTTAATTGGGGGTGAGTGTCTCAACATTTAAGGGGATGTGGAATAACCTTCCATAATTAAGAGATGCTAGAACTTGTGAATGGGGGTATGCAACTAGAAAAAGGTACTCCAGGAGACTAAAAGAAGTATAGCTAAAAGTGCTTAAAAGCAAAAAGCCCAGCTGCAATGTTGCATGTACTTATATCAAGGTGCTATGGTATTGGAGTCATCCTGTGCCCTCCTGTTTGATGGAACCCCCATAGACAGTTTTGTTTTAGGGTACTGTGCTCTACTATGGGCTGTAAGCTACTCCCATTCTATGGGACAACATGCTCCTCCTTCCTTTTGAGTTTGAAAGGACACGTCCGTGACTGACCTCAGTTGTGCTAATCCTCTGTTTATGCAATGGGAATGTTCAATTGCAGAATAAACACTGAACACAGTCATGTCCCACTTAAACTGAAGCAGGGGTTTTTCTGATGGTTCTGCTAAAGCGACCTCCCCTTTGAATTCTGAGTATCAATACGCACTGACGTTCAGAAATAAATACCCTTTAGTTACAAAATCCTTATCCGGCACACACAACAACAGCTAGGCGACAAAAACACCTTTTATTTTAAAGCATGAGCTAACTGTTTTCACACCAAATCCAGAGATTAAGGTCACAACAGAGGCTGCTCTGAAACACACTTGCTGGTCACTTCCTCTGGGTAATAAGACACTGGGTGTGAGCTGGGTCCTTTCACCGCAATAGTTAACATGCAGTGGCTGAAAGTTAAGTGTGTGCCAGAGACACTGTCGCCTTCATAGCCCAAGTGAGAATTCTGGCAATGTGACTACAGGCAGCCAACTAAAATATAGTCACTAGAATACTGACTAGCAGGAAACCATCTGTTCACTATCCCAGATCTGGAATATTTAACTGTTTGAACTGAGATGAAATAATCATAAGCCACTGAGAGAAGATAGACGAAGCCTCATGATCCTGGGGCTCCCGGCCAGTCTAGGGCTAAGACAGTCTCGTGGTAGCCCAGAGGCAAAGAGAGTCACATTTCCTCTGACCACTAACACCCCTTTTCCAGGAAACAGTGGGGCACTGCTAAAGAGACCACAAAAATGCTAACTATTTTCCAAATCCTCTGCAATACATTTACCCCCCCAATTCTCCTAACACGAAATCTACCGATTCTTTTAAGTTAAATCTGGGACATTGGAAGTAACAGAGGATTGATTCAGACGTGCTCATGGACTATGTTCCTGCCGCCGTCTTTAATATTCAAAGAGATCTGATTTCAGTCACAGAGCAGAATTTGACTGAGGGGTGACTGCATCAAAGGAGACTTAAGTGCCAGCCTGGGAAGTTTACAGGCCACATCAAAGTTGGTTCCCAACCACAGGTACCTTTTGAAGAAGCAGCATTCATGATAGTTACAGCTTCAGATCCCAAAAGCCCAACGGGATATGGACCACACGCCCACTGGGCATGATATTCACCTGATTTCTTCCGTAGTTGAATGAAGACATGGTAACATTTATGTTTTCTGATTCTCTAAGCCAAATAAAAACATCACAGTAGCAGGAGTTTGTACCTATGAAGTCAGAATCCACATCCATGGAGCACATATCCATGCTGAGGGCTCCTGGATCCTTTGTGTTTAGAACTTCAAGCCAAGTAAGAATCCAACATTCAGAAATCCAAACAACTTTTGTAAGGTGCTATCTCATAAATGCTAGAACACAGGGTAATTCTCAACAGTCACGGCCAGAGTTCAAATCCCCAAGAGGCTCAGAGGGAGAAAAATGCGATTTTGAAAAAGACCCCTCCTTCAATTTCACCAAGTGACAAAGGCCCGTAGGAGCTCATATCTAGTCACAGAGGTGTGAGTTGACCCAAAGCACAGCACCATTTCCCTAATGAGTGGTACTTAACAAGGTTTGTATTAAATAGCAATAATTGAAATAATAACCAGAGCCAGATTCTCACTCTAAAATGCTCTCTCAAGTTTACTAGTTTGCATGTAGTTTAGCCCCCAGCATGTGAGTATCTTTCTCCCCTTCCCATGTAACAATGTAATGCACTGGAGGGCACAGATTTTGGAAATTTACGGCTGCTCCATCAGTTACCAGTCTAACTCCCACTGCCCTTTTGCAGGCCCAAGTTTCCACCTACTTCTAAGGGTTGTCTTCCCAGAATCTCTCCCTTTCCCAGGGTCTTTTACAGAGTCTTTTGTTCTTGTCTATGCAGTTGAGACTGTCCTCTGAAGAGGCTAAAAGCCCATTCCCAAAGCTGGGACAAGTCTTGCTGAAAAACTTCCTTCAACTGCCTTTGAGTGTGCTGGAGCTCTACCCCAAAGCCTTCTCCAATGATTCTAGAAAATTCCAGAGCAATTTAGAAAGAGAGAAATTCCCTTTCCTTTCCTAGAGTCTTCACATTTTTTTCCTTCTATCCATACAGTTCACTGATTATCACCGTTATCAGTACTTCACCACAGGCTCCCCCATCCCATTTCGTTTTGACTCTATGAAAGCAAACACACAAGCTCAAGCACCACATGCACGGTTGTGAGTCCTGGTGCTTCCATGTAACAGCTGAGTTTACCCTGAGCTACTAATTTATTCACCGTGATCCCATCGCTCCTTTTCTTGTCTTCCCTCCCTTGCTTGTCCCCTTTTCTATATTTACCTTTTTCCACCCCAGCGAACTTTCTCTGTATTTTTTTTCCAAATGACATAAACAGTAAAGATTGAGGAGATTCTCTACCCAGAGGGAAAAGAATACCTAACTTTCTATGAGGAACCTAGTAATTTTTAAAGGCCTACAGAATTATAAATGTATCATTCATCTGAGAATCTCAGATATTAAATTGTAGAGGTGAGACTGTTTAGAAGAAATAAAATTAATAAGGGAGGCAAAGTGTCATTTATAGATTTGTATAATTCATATATAAACATTGTGTATTTGGCATTTAGATTTAGTATTTATAGGACGTTCCCTTGTGGCTCAGCAGGTTAAGATCTGGCATTGGCATAGCTGTGGTGCAGGTCACAACTGTGACATGAGTTCCATTCCTAGCCTGGGAAATTCCATATGCTGCAGGTGCAGCCATAAAAATTTTACTATCATAAAATGTCTGTTAACAATTAGAATAGGGAAAGCAGTGTTCATCAAATAGCTCCAATGAGATAAAATAGCATCAATAATGACAGTTCATAAACACAAATATACATTCCATGTCTATACACCTAATCAAGTCCCATTTACGTGAAAACATAACTTTAGATGTCAACAGTATACACAATACCAGTGTGCTTATGCTTATGCATAGACCCTTTTGTCATCAGTTCGCTCACCCCTAAAAGGGAGAATAGGAAGAGAAATGGCTCCCAGAATTCAATGTTAGACCCCCAACTCAGCAGGAGTTACTGACTAGTAGGTCCCCAAATATTCATGGCTAACATACACCTAGGCTATTATGTGTCTTCCTGATACTGATGTTTTATCCACATTTGTGATTCAATGTAACTTTTACCTGGACACAGAGCAAATCAAACAAAAACTAACATACCAAATTCAGTCTGAAGTTAAAGCAGATCACTCAAAAGCATAAATCCAGCTATACTTAGCATAAGTTAAATTACCTGTTTGTGAGTTCCTGTTGTGGCTCAGTGGTTAATGAACCCAACTAGTATCCACAAGGATGCTGGTTCGATCCCTGGCCTTGCTTAGTGGGTTAAGGATCCGGCATTGCCGTGAGCTGTGGTTTAGGTCGCAGACGAGGCTCAGATCTAGCATTGCTGAGGCATGGGCTGGCAGCTACAGACCCGATTCAACCCCTAACCCAGGAACTTCCATATGCCGCAAGTGCGTCCCTAAAAAGACAAAAGACAAAAATAAATACATAAATAACTTTTTTTTTTTTTTAAAGCATGATGTTGGAGCATCATGATTTCACCTAATTATTCTGTCTTCCATAACTTGGGAATATGTAATGTATTTATCTTACGTTTCCAGTGTAAGGCTGTATTTGCAGGGAATTAGTTTTACCTGATTTCACACAGTACCCAGCATGTATTACACTGGAGAAATGGTGCCCGATAAACACTTTGGCAAGAGTTCCAGCGTTTTGTTTTCTGCTGGCAGTGGATAATTATGATTGAGGACAAGCCAGGTACAGAGTGCTGGAGACAGACCTGGGCTGGTAGCAGAGAGCTTATGTTACTGACTAGGAAGGAGATAGCATCACGCACAGGCAAGACAGGACCACCAACAATAAGATCAAATGATAAGACAGAGCCCAAAAAACAAGTTCCCAAACACAATAATCACTCAATGTCATAAGTGCTATAAGGAAACAAAGATCTAGATTAGAGCAGGGAGGGGAATAACAGCAACTCCTTGCAAGATAACTCCAGTGCCTGAAGAATCCTTATAACAACATGAGGCAGATACCGTGCCATTAAACACAAAGTAACTGAAGCTAAGAAGATTGGAAGAACTGACCTAAGTCAATGTAGATATAAATAAGGCATCGAACAAAGACTTAAGTCTGGATGGGTTGATCGATTCCCTTTCATCATCTACCACATGAACCTGGTAGAGACATAGGCTACAGGTGTTCCAGAATGTTCATTTCCCCTTTATACACATGGTCTACCCTTAGATTAAGGAAAAGAGTAAATTTCTGGGGACAGAAGGGCTTAAAAAAAGCCCTATAAGCACATGTTTACTTATTTAAAGATATGTCCTCCTCTCCCCAAATATTCCTTTTAGAAGGGAAAAGATGCTTACCTTTAAAAAAAAAAAAAAATTTGATTTTTTTTCCCTTAATTTCCATTCCACCGGTAATTAATAACTTGAGCAATATGTGTTATGGTAAATAACATTAATTATTTTTGGTTGTTTAAAGGTTTAATATGTTTAAATCTAGTTAATAGTCATAATAGTATAACACACATTTACGATCAATGAATCCCCCTTAAATTAAGTAAGAAGGCTTGACTTGAATGTTTACTAAGAGACAAAGTTATAATGGTGGATGCATGTCATTAAAATTTAGCCCAAACTCAGAGAACATACAACACCAAGGACGAATCCTAATGTCACCTCCGGACTTTGATGGTTATGACATGTCGATGTAGGTTTATGGACTGGAACAAACGTAGCAGTCTGGCAGGGGTACTGATATTGGGGAAGGCTATGCATGTGTGCAGGCAAGGGGTCTATGTGAAATCCCTGCCTTCTGCTCCATTTTGCTATGCACCTAAAACTGCTCTAAAATATATTAAGAGAGTCAGGCAGACAGAGCCACAGGCTCTCAACCCCACTCCTTTGTGGCACAGGTTAAGGATTCAGTGTGGTCACCGCAGCAGCTTGAATCACTGCTGTGGCACCGGTTGGATCCCTGGCCCAGGAACTTCAACATGCAGCCAAAAACAAAGGAACAAACCAATCAACCCCATCTATTGCTGATATGGATGTATATTAAACTTCTCCCTCTCCTTGCTTTCATCTTTTTTTTTTTTTTTTTTAGGGCCACGGCATATGGAGGTTTCCAGGCTAGAGGTCAAATCAGAGCTGAGGCCACCGGCCTGCACCACAGCCACGGCAACACAGGATCCGAGCCACGTCTGTGACCTACACCACAGCTCATGGCAACGGCCAGATCCTTAACCCACTGAGCAAGACCAGGGATCAAACCCGAGTCCTCATAGATACAAGTTGGGTTCATTAACCACTGAGCCCCAACGGGAACTATGAATTCACTGTAGATGACAGTAATTGTCAAAACTATGAACGGTGAACGCCTTCCACTCTAGGGCGTGGCCTAAGATGGCTCCTTACTGTGATTCTACTCCTTTCTCTATGGAGAAAACACACAGAATGGGAGGGAATGAGGTGTTTTCTCTGAGATAACCACTTTCCCTTAAACTGCAGCGCACCTCATATTTTGAGGAGATCACAGTACGGGTCAACATTTCTGTTAGGAGTTTTTAAGTTTGAGTCTCAGAAAATCCCAACTTTGCACACAGGCTCCATGTACTAATTTTGCAAAACTGTCCCAAATCCCTCAGCTCCTGGTCAGTCAGGGGGTCTGGAGCCTCAGTTTTGTTTTGGTGAATGGACCCACAGGTCTGAATCCTACCTACTGCAGCCAAAGGGATTGGAGGAGAGGAGTCTATGACATAAGTGGTCCTTGCAGTTCCACAGGCACAGGGACCACTGTGGACTCTGGTCCCGGAACAGAGGAAAGCTTCAAAATAGTGCTCATTTCCAACAACTACAACTTAATGTGTGGCACTTCCTTCAAGAAGTCAAAGAGAAGGGACCAAGCTGGAAGCAACAGATGAAGTTTTTCTATTGACTGAAACACTTCTGGAAAGTTAAAAGCATGGAATGTAGAAAGAAGGGCTAGTCACACTGGCCATGTGACCTGTTATTTCTTTGTGCCTCAGTCTCCTCATCTGTGCAATGGGAATAACAATACCTTCCCTCATCAAGTCTTAAAATGTCCAACTTTGTAAAGCTTGGAGCACTGCCTGCTTGGCACCTAAGTTCATGTTCAACAGACAGATTTTATTTATTTATTTATTTATTTATTTATTTATTTTTGCTTTTTAGGGCCGCATCCACAGCATATGGAGAGTCCCAGGCTAGGGGTCTAATCGCAGCTTCAGCTGGCAGCCTACACCACAGCCATGCAAGATCCGAGCCGCATCTGCAACCTACACCACAGCTCACAGCAACCTGATCCTTAACCTGCTGAGTGAGGTGAGGCCAGGAATCAAACCTGCAACCTCATGGTTCCTAGTCAGATTCGTTTCTGCTGTGCCACAATGCAAACTCCTAAAAGGTTTTATTTTATGATAACATCATTTTAAAAGGTTACAAAAGGCTGTGAAATGCCATTTAAAAAATAGATCTTTGTCTAGCTTTGCCTTCCCTGTAAGGATGGTTTTAGGTTATCAACTTAGAATCAAAATCACCACAATCTAGGCCTTCTATTTAGAAGAATCTTTGACACTGCATCTCTATGACCAATTCCAAAGGCAGGACTACAGACTGAAAAACAAGCAAACATCACCATACTCTTGGGTGACTTTTCCAATGATACCACCACCACCACCACCACCACCACCACCCAGTGGTTACCAGTTAAGAGGGCTTTGAAGAGGTACAGATTCACAGATAGGGGAGGGGAAATTCAGACGAGTGATTTTGCTCCACTAAGTAAAGCTTCTGTTTTCGACCCTTAGAGGACATTAGCTGATGCAAACATGCCACACATGCACATCTAAATTCCTAACTGGATCCGAACCAGGATCAGCCTTACTTTGCAAGGTCCTAGAAGGAAGGAAATGGGAGTTGTAATTAAGACCGACTACCTGGTCTAAACTCATCCTTCATGACAGGGACACAGAGGCCTAGGCTTCAGAGTGAGTGTGGGACCAAATTTTATTCAGACAATTTGGCAACTTCAAAAATGGCTTCCAAAAAAAACCGAAAGTGAGTGAGGGGACTTTGCACATATGCCCTACTTCGAAAAGAGTGTGAAATCATCAATCGAGTGCTGACTGATTATTCGGGTAAGAATAAAGGGTCCTATGGCTTTATCCCCGCTACTCCTTTACCCATTCTGTTGGCGCAAGCCAGCTAAGTTGGCTTCTTCCCCTAATGAAATGAGCAAGCACTAAACCAATACCTTTTCCAGGTATTACCAGAGAGCTGGTCAGTCTTCATCTCAGTGGAAAGGTCATTAAAATTTAATAAGGATAACCAATAAAAGTTAAATAGAAATTAAGTGGAGTGGCTAATAATTTACACTCAAAAAAGAAGAAAGTTTTCACACATTCTTTGAAAAAATCACCATCATATCCATATCTAAATATTATTGATAATTTGTCACATTAGGAGAGCCAGGCAAGCATTTTTTACTCCTAGCTGTCATGGATTCCATAGAAACTCATGACCACAGAGTCTCAAATGGGCAACAGAAAATATTTAAGATTTCTGCACACTGTTCTGAAGCTTGACACTTAACTACATGTTTCATTATGGCTTTTTTTTTTTTTGTCTTTTTGCCTTTTCTAGGGCCGCTCCCGCAGCATACGGAGGTTCCTAGGCTAGGGGTCGAATGGGAGCTGTAGCCGCCGGCATACGCCACAGCCACAGCAAAGCAGGATACTTAACCCACTAAGCAAGGCCAGGGATGGAACCCACAATCTCATGGTTCCTAGCTGGATTCGTTAACCACTGAACCACGACGGGAACTCCCAACACTTAACTACATGTTTCATCAAATAAACATCAAATTACTACCAAGATAAACACTGGTAGGTGTAAGTTGGAAGGGAGAGAAAGGATGCCCAAGCTTCTTCAGTCACTTTGAAGTTCTACTTTGCTTTCAATAAAAACTGAGATCGCCAGCTAGGTAAACTGAGTTAGTTGAAAATAGTGATCACTTTCCCTGTATTAAGACAAAGATGTCCCATAGAACCAAATGGATCTGGAATGACTTTAGGGAGAAGGGAAGTCCAGAGCTGTTCTAAAAAGAGAAAGCAATTGAAATAAAGAAGATGAGGAAAAAAAAAAAAAAAAAAAAACAGGAAGGCAGCTAGACAACAGAATAGCTATAATTTCACAAAAATATTTCACAAACCCAATGAAGTGTTAGTAGAATGTGGAACTGCTTAGATCCATCCAAGAGAATGTGACTGAGAACTGGCAAAAGAGGAGAGACTCCCCCAGATTAGCATTTGGATAAATAACAACCTCTTCACAGACGTTACAGTGCACTGGTTTGGTGACACCGCAAGTACACTGATTTTAGAAAGTGACATCAAGGAACACCTAGGAAGAGCCGGGTTTTGAAAACTTCATTTAAATGCATCACTTTCAGAGGTCTACACTCGTCACGCCTGCAAGTTCAACCCCACATTTAGGCAGTTTTCCTTCTTCAAAATGAAAATTATCCAAGTCATTCAGGTTAAAAACAGATCTTCAGTCTGTGTTTTAATCCAGAAGAGAATTCCAGAGGAACTCAAGGAGGGTTCTTTGCTTTCCTATCAGATAGCCTTATCTGTCTTCCTTACAACATCTCCAGCAAGAATTCTTGGTTGTTTACTGCAAGGTAGGCTGGAACATTCCTTTAACAAGCTTGCAAAGGTATACAGAACAATTCTAGCTCTTGAAAATTTCAGAGGAATTACACAGTAGCTTGTGAAGATTTATTTACATCAAGACTGCCTAATAAGAGTTTTTGCCTGAAGATGGATCTAATCAGAACTGTGCATTACATCAAAACATTTGACCTACTCAACCTTTACATATTAGAGTCTATGAAGACTTAGCCAAACATATATAAATATATATAATAAAAATTTTAAATGTAAAAAATAATCATTTTTTCTCTTCTTCCCGCAGAGAGAATAATCTCAAAGATGAATACGTGGATTTACACTGAGCAATTATTCTGGGCCAACTACTAGGAGAACAACAGTCAAGCAGACAGGGTTCCTAGGTCCAAGGAGTTTCCCTGTGAGGCTGAGAAATAATCATTTGTCAAGCAGCCAGTACAGATGGTAGGTTGCACAAATCAGACCAGAAGGCATAAGAACAAGAGATTGGCTAAAAAAAAAAGTCACATTCATGAGTTTCTGTAAGCTATTTGCAATTCAGGAGTCAAGAAAAATCAGCACTTTAGGGCAAAAAGGACTAGACACTGAAAGAATTATCATTCCTATGACAAAACATTAATGGAAAAACAGTCTACTATATGGAGTCCCCTGGGGCAGTGTTAAGGATCCAGCATGGTTACTGCAGTGGCTTGGGTAACTCCTGTGGTGTGGGTTTGATCCATGGCCCAGGAATTTCTGCATATATATCTCGACTTTAGCACTGCTAATTAACCCAATCCAAGAAGAAACTATGAAATTAACATTTTCCAAAGCACATTCTATCAAAACAAAATGTTTTCTTTGTATAGAGACACCTCTTAGTCACATGTCAGAGTCATTTCCACACACCTCTTCTTGAGTTCCTAAAGATTCCATCTCTCTGGAACAAAGAGAATAAAGGTTCGAAGGATCCCGCAAACCACTGTGCACTTTTCTTAGGCTCTCAAAGACAAACACCAGAACTTCTTCCCTGGGTCTCTCAGGTTGAGTAGCCTGTCTTAAAGCAGTTAGGCTAGCAGGAGGGGCTTCAGCTGGGGACATTCCCCCAGAGATCCTTTAATGACTGTGATATCTAAGAGATCTAAGACATTTTCCTACTGTGTTTTAACTATTCTCAAAGGCTATTTCTGCCATTATAATCCCCAAGTACTTTGTTTCTGATGACAATGTAAGATACGTAAATGACTTTTCTACTAAAGTGATTAAGACCTTTGAATTAAATGAAATCAAGACTGAATTCCACTCTCAAAAATGATAGTTACACAAAACTCTTTAAGTAATAGCCACTTGAACTTGGAATATCCCACATGGCTTAGTTAAGTGAAAGAGATAGAACTTCTGAGAGCAGAACAGAGGAAGGACAGAGGTAATGATTGATCCGTGTTGTTAATTCAATGATTCTCTTCTACCAGTCTTTCCTGTGTATCCAGAGACCAGCATTTGTGTTGCTGTAATTACAGGTGTACTTGTTTGCCTTCACTAACTGCAAGCTCCTTTAAAAACAAGGTAACAGGTCTTTGTCTTTTCCAGCTCATTCAGTAAACAAACATCCACTTTACAAGATTTTAATGTGGTTTGTATTTTCCCACGTTGTATTTAACAGAGTAGAAAACTCCTACATGAGTGGCTCATTTGAACTTTGAACTGCTTTTAGAAAGCATAGTCATAGAAATATGCTTAGGGAAACCACAGATTTTTTTGAAAAATTTTTAAATTTGTTTTTCATTTTTTTTAAAAAAAGACTACTGATCTTTAAAGAATGAATTCATGACCAAAAAATACTTGTAACTTCCCCTTACAGGAAATAACTTATGTCTTCAAATGTCATTGGTGTACATCATGTGCGTTGAACCCAATAATGCATTTATAGAGCAGAAAAAGGACAATCTTCACACAATTAAAGGAGAATGAAGAACATACTACCCACAAGAGCTGAAGATGGAGGTCCACACAGAATGCTTCCTGGGTTTGGGAGATGGTGGAATCTAAAACACTAAGCCAACTTCCCTGGTAGCCTAAAGGTAAGGATCCAGCGTTTGTCACTGTTGTGGCTCAGGTTCCATCCCAGCCCGGGGAATGCCCTTTGGGGACTACCCTTACATATGCCATGGGTGGGCCAAAAAATCCCCTAAACCAATCATACCTTGGGCTTCCTCACTGTAGCCACAGCAATTTTCTGTGTATATTCCTCAATTTCAATGTAAATGACACCTTTACCCTAGCAGGTCATATGAGAAGATTTTTTTTTTTTTAATGAAGGAAAATACCTAGTCAGCTGCTTAGAAATACACATCCAAAGGTATATATCAGCCATTCAATTACTCATTTGTCATAAACTCAAGCATCAAGGCCATGTCATTGCAGCTAATTACATTTTCCAAGTATGCAATCTACAACTTCAAGGCTTCCGAAACAAAACACAAGTTTGGTGAGAAATAGCCCTTGGTCTGGTGAGATAGGGACCATCCATAGTGCATAACATTAAAAAATTAACTGCAAAGAGCTGTCACTGCCCTTTTTATTCTATAACCCAATTTATTTATTTACTTTTTTGGCCCCAGTGGAAACTCCGAGGCCAGGGATCGACCCTGTGTTACAGTGGTGACCCAAGCCACTGCAGTGACAAAGCCAGTTCCTTAACCGGCTATGTCACATGGAACTCCTTCTACTACCCAATTTATTTTTTTTTATTTTTTGTCTTTTTTTTGCCATTTCTTGGGCCACTCCCGCAGCATATGGAGGTTCCCACACTAGGGGTCGAATCAGAGCCATAGCCACTGGCCTATGCCAGAGCCACAGCAACGCAGGATCCGAGCCGCGTCTGCAACCTACACCACAGCTCACAGCAATGCTGGATCCCTAACCCACTGAGCAAGGGCAGGGATCGAACCCATAACCTCATGGTTCCTAGTCAGATTTGTTAACCACTGCGCCACGACAGGAACTCCCTGCTACCCAATTTAAATTGAACTGATTTGACCCTATGAAGTAGGTGATTCACAGCTATGCTCTCCCTTCCTCTGATAGCTAGTTCCATTTTAAGACAAAGCATTGATTTAATAATAAAAGGAGCAAGTGTTTATGGTACAAATGATGTAGACGGTATAAAAATGTCTTACAGCCCAACACAGATCACAGAGTAAAGACCTGGCCATCACCTCAACTACAGCTGCACTTAGGATATGTAAATAAAAATTAAAATTAAATAAAAATTAAATTAAAAATTAAATAAAAATTAAAATTAAAATTTTGCAAATAAAGTGTCAATAGCTAAAAATGCTTTAGAATGAATAAATTATATTGTCAGACTAGACTTGCTTACTGGAAGCTGGCATTATTATTTCTTAACTACACATTACTTTGGACATCAATTTTCTTTCATTGTAAAAAGCTATGAACTTTTTTTATTTATTAAGAATTAAATCGTCAAGAGTCAACTTTAAAAAACTAAACACTGTCCTGTGAGAGATTACAAGGTTATCACAAAAATACTTAAATTTTAATAATCTTAGTTCAGGAGTTCTCCCTGTGGCACAACAGGTTAAGGATCAGGTGTTGTCTCTGCAGCAGCTTGGGTTGCTGCTGAGGCTCAGGTTTGATCCCTGGCCCAGCACAATGGGTTAAGGATTCGTGCTGCAGCAGCTCAGGATGCAGCTGTGGTTCAGATTCCATCCCTGGCCAAGGACACTCAGGGATGAGACAATGAAAGCTGAATCTTGACCATCAAGGAGTGCTTGTAAACTAGGGGATGAGGAGTGTATTACAAAGTTGTCTTTATATGTTATCACTGACACGTGATATCTAAAAAAAGGATACAACGGAACTTCTTTGCAGAACAGATACTGACTCACAGACTTTAAAAAAACTTATGGTTTCCAAATGAGACAGGTTGGGGGGTGGGGGAATGTGCTGGGGGTTTGGGATGGAAATGCTATAAAATTGGGTTGTGATGATCACTTACAACTATAAATGGGAAAAAAATTCATTGAGTAATTAAAAAAAATAAAAAGTTGTCTTAATTGTATTCACCCCTTCCCCCAAAGAAACTACTGTGATATTTGCTAAAGGTTCCTGGATATGAAAGCACAGCAAAGGCCAACACTCTGAAATATGCCTTATTTGTATAGCATGATGTCAAATAGCCATAAAACATGCCCTTCTGTGCATTCAGCCCATACCAGACCATAGCTTTTATGCTAGAAACTCATATCCAAAGATGAAAGAGGCAAAGTCTTGTCAAAGAAGAACTCGCAATTTAGAATAAGTGGTCACAGCATAGAACCAGGGCTAAATTCATCTACACACCATTAGGTTTATAATCCACTATTGTGTCAAGGTTTAAAACCAGATGCTCATATTGGGCCCTAATACTCTTGACTTCACAAAGATGTTACAAAAATTCATTGGTTAAGATGTTCAACATGATTGATCCATATTAGACCCATGGCGTTCAATGACTTTGAAGAATGGGTGAGAAACAGAACCACAATCAGTCCTGGCTTTCACTCATCGTGGTTTATTTCTGAAAAGACCTCACAGTGTAGCATTATTTGTTTCCCAAATAATAACACAATTTCATTCTTCCTTGGAGACTCTACCTTAGGAGGAAGCTTGGATGCATGAGCCATTAGTACCAATTATTCTGTAATGTCACAGGGCTTTGGAACAATTACCACTAAGGTTACTGCTTGGAAACAGAATAATTACACTAATTGGAGTTCATCAGCTATTCAATCATCTTCGTAGTAAACTAGCACAACTGATGAGGTGAAATTTAGTGTCCATAAATGGAAGTTATCTCATCTCAGCTGACAAAGGTGACTTTCAGACGATGTGTGCCCTCCGTGAATATAATGTACTGTAGACAGCCTTTGACAATGAACAAATATGGAGTGCTTGGCAAGTCCCAGAACTGCTGTCCGGTATTGTTATGGGTCAATGAAACTGACACATACATCCCTGCCTTCTGGGTCTTTCCATCTAGAGGAATAGAGACATTAAATAATCACATCAGTTTTGAGAAGTGCAAGGATAAAAACACCAAGTACTCTAAGAGGTATAGGGGCAGGAAAGGCAGCTCTGAGAAAGTGGCATTTAAGCTGAGGAGTATTTGGACAATGGGAAAAAGAATATTCCAGGCAGAAAAATGGTGGCAAAGAGCTTGGAGCATTGGGAGAACTGAAAGGCAAGCAGTGTGGGTGAGAACGGAGAGTAGGTTAGAGTGAGAATGAGATTAGTCTGAAGAGGAAAACAGAAAGTGAACACGCAAGAACTTAACAGATCATAGAAAAGGGTTCTGATATTGCATTCTAAGTGTAACAGAAAATCATGCTATCAAAGTCTTCAGCACAGGCATGCCATGCTTAGATTTACAAGAATATTACAGTAGTAATCAGGCAGAGGGGATGGATAAAGACTTCGACTAGGTTCATGGCTTAATGTAGAGAGAAATGGATGGATGTGAGGGGTAATTAGAAAGTAGACCTGATAAAGCTTTTCTAAAGAGCCCAGTGTTCTGGAATGAATGGAAGAAGAGGTTATTGACCAGAACGCGTGCACTGAAAGACCTTAGACAACTGGCCTGAAAACAGATGTTGCCTAAGTTAAAAGAGTTAAAATAAAAAATTCTACAGTAACCTACATTGCAGGTTTTATGCAGAAAATAATTCACCAGTGACATTTTTTATGAAAGGTGTTAAATAGTACCAAATTTCAATGAGTTTAGGGCTTGTGGTTCATCTAGCATCATCAAACTGAACTACTGTATTCAATTAGACCATGGACTAATGAGATAATATTTTTATTGCCATAGTTAACATGATGTGACCTAAAGCTTGAAACAGAAAGGCAATGTTTGAGTCAAGTGACAGGGCTCTTTCAAAAGTTGTAAACTGCTTTCTGAAAAAGAGGCTCTCAAAGAGTCAAATGAAAACATAACCACATCCACATTTGTTGAGAATGCCCCTCAAAGAATCCCCTTCAGTATCACTACTTATTTTATTACTTGGAAAGGCCCCAAAATCCATTAGCCTTGTCTTGTATTTTCATCAAAGCCCTCATGTGACTCCTGACACTAACTTCCCATCCTTAGTGTCCCACTGTATAGAAAATTACCAAAACTCCAACCATTCTAACCACCTTTGCTTAAAGCCTGTATCTTCCAATGCCTTCAAGTCTCCATCCAATAAAACCTGCCCCATAGTAAGATACTGTGCGGGTAAATCCTTCCTAATAAGCATGGATGCTAGAATAGGATTTTAAACTGGCCTTGCCATCTGGTCTACCCTTCCATCTAGAGTAGGAGAGGCTCTTTACCAAGGCCACTACTGGTAGATTTTTAAATGGGCTTTCCCAGAATAAGCCTATTTTAATTTACTCAAGACTGGCTAGTGCTTTACATAACAGGGACTAAATAACTTCTTCTCTCTTTCTTTATTCACTCCTGCCATATTTGGGTATAGAGAAAACCAAAAAGGAAAGCCTTCAAGCAGAGGGAAAGCACGATAATGTCATGCTAGAAGGAAAAAATAGGTTTCACCACTTATTAATGCCTACTGATTGGTGGCAACTGCCTAGAACACTGTTAGGAAGGATTCTAAGACCTCATCCACGTATCCACCACGTCCATCATGAGCACAACAGAGGGAATGGTAGGTACCTGCATATATCCTTTGCCATCCCACTATAAGGGAGCCACAGAAATGGGCTTTGCCTCCCACATAGGTTCTACCTTTTCTAGTGAGGTGAATCTTAAGGAAATTAACTTCTCTGCATCTCATGGTGTCAAAAGAAGACACTACTTAGGCTGGATTCATGAAGATTACACCACAGCTGATCCTACCCTCTACACTCTTCCTGAGGGCAGAGAACATCGTAAGGGGATTCGTTCGAATGTTCTTCACTATAAACCAGCTTTCCTAATATGAAACGTGATCTGTTAAAAGCTGAGCTGTATCCCTCCAAATTCCTATGTTTTGACATACTCAAATTTCCAGTACTTCAAAATGGGACTGTATTTAGAGAGAGAGCCTTTATAAGGTAAATTAAGTTAAAATGAGGTCATCAAGGTGGTTAATCCAATAGAAGTGATGACCTTGTATAAAAGGAATTAGGACATAAAGAAGAAGACCCTTCTTTAGAGGAAGACCCTTGAGGACACAGCAAGAAGGTGGCTACCTACAAGCCAGGGAGAGAGACCTCAGGGGAAATCAAACCTGTCACCTTGATTTTGAAGTTCCAGCCTCCCAGTCTGGGGTATTCTGATAGGGGAGCCCTAGCAGACTACAAGCCAGGAACAAAGCATCCTTGTCTCTACCATTCCTATTACTGTGTGAGCATCTCTGCTCTCCTCTCCCTCCCCTTCTTCCTCAGGTTCTAGTCTCCTTTGCTCCCCTGAAAACGCTAGGAGGAGGAGGCATTGGGGCTTAGAAAGGAGGTTATTGACTACTGATCCAGAACAATGCCATTTTGCTTCCTGCAACGTATTAAATCCTGCCCACACAAGGGGAATCAGACACTCTTAGGAACAGAAAGAAATGACGTACCCCTCGCTCCATCCAGACTTGTGGCTGCAAAAGTACCTAGCTGAAATTTCCCTCAAGTACAGCCATTTCCTCCTTTTCAGAAGGATGTTTTACAAAACTTAGTATGAAGTAAGAAATGCTATTGCTCTCAAGCGCATCTCCCTCTCTCAAGATGAGACTGTTTTTTTGTTTGTTTGGTTGGTTTTTGTTTTTTTAAGGGCTGCACCCACGGCATATGGAAGTTCCCAGGTCAGGGGTCAAATCGGAGCTGTAGCTGCCTGCCTACACCACAGCCACCGAAACATGGGAACCTTAACCCATTGAGCGAGGCCAGGGATCGAATCCGTAACATTGTGGTTCCTAGTGGGATTCGTTTCCACTGCACCACAATGGGAACTCGATGATGGAGCTGTTTTTTAATTAGGCAGGGTGGTAATTAAGTGCATTATCAGAATCAGATTTCAATGAAATTCATCCCTAGCCACTTAAACCTCACACTAACCATGCTGCATATTAGTGACCTAAGGCATTTATTCTAGCAGTTATTTTCTCTACCAGGTAAACTATGCAAACAATGGCTAACATGTCAGGGCCTGCCGGATTGCCAAGCTGTGTGCTGCTAACATTAACTGCATTATATGTTTCTGTCTCAATACCCTAAAGGGCTTGGGGGCAGGTGTTTGATTTTTAGACATATTTCCCCCAGATCACACCCTCTTCCAACAGGAATCATGCCCAACTTAAAACTGGCTTGAGATGGGGTTTTTTTGTTGTCGTTGTTGTTGTTTTCCACTCCCCTTAGAAACAGCAATAACACTTTTTGTAGTGTTACTTCATTTTGGACTTTACCTTTTATCTGGAATTCTTGGCTAACTTACTGCAGAAACGACAAAGGATCCTCCTTAGGTGGCATGCCTGGCCACGGGGATCAATACCAGAAAGAGTCATGCAAGTAGCAGCTCTTGGTCTGAAAGAAGGCAGGTTAAAGGAGGTCAGCGGGAGCACAAATCCTAATCTGGGACAAATCCTAACTTGTCAAGTGCTTCCTCCAATCACCACTTCTCCCCCTACCATGGTAATAAGAGGTAACACGGGCATATTCCTATTGCCGAAAATAAGGAGACAGTCAAAGAATGTTACTATTGACAACATCAAAGTTTAAAGCACAAAGTGCAGGAAGCAGGAAAGACTGATTAACAAGGTCGTAGGGGCAGGTGAAGCACGGAGAGGTGAAGTTTGTAGACATTCAAATTCCATTTTTTTGTTGTTTTGTTTGTTTGTTTTCCTTTCAGGGCCACACCTGCAGTACATGGAAGTTACCAGGCTAGGGGTCTAATCAGAGCTGTAGCTGCCAGGCTACACCACAGCCACAATGACAGCACCGTGGGCTACAAGCCACCCCCTCCAGTGACCTATGCTGCAGCTTGGGGTAACTCTGGATCCTTAACCCACTGAGCAAGGCCAGGGATCAAACCCACATTCTCATGGATACTCATCAGATTTGTCACCTGCTGAGCTACAACAGGAACTCCCATAAATTCTGTTTTTTAAATTTCATTTTTTGTTACATTCTCAGGACTCATAATAGTAAATTCAACATCATAGCTTAGAAGTATTAATAAAACTCCTTTCCTATTTAAAACTACAACTCTTAACCTTAATGAAATCATAGGTTATAATCCCATTGTGTAGTTGCTTCTCTCTGAACTGTAGCCAGTTGAGTTCTCCTAAGATAGTGGCCCCCATACCAACCCACCCAGGAGACTTTGATATAGATGGGAGCAAAGCTAAGCTCTCCAGATGGTGGAAATAAAACCAGTTAGAATAGAAAGGGTGGGGGTAAATGGAGTGAGCTATTGGTTCTACCTCTTACACCAACAGAACTTTCAACGAAACTTTTCATTAGCCAACCACCAGATTGGAGTGATGGAGGAGAAGAGTGATATTCAGACGTGAGACACATGAAGCACAGAGCTTGGAAACTATCCATCTGTTATCAATAACCTTCTGGAGACACTGCTACAAACACTTGTTACCGTTTGTCTGAAAACCACATGGCTGAAAGTTCTGGAACAAAGTTTCTAAAGTCCAGCTGGGTGAGCCCAAGGGAATTCAAAGCTTGAGGTCTCAACAAAAGATCACCAGGGCTACCAAGGAAACCTAGTGCCACAACAACCTCTGGTCAATAAGGCAAGTATTCACCAAGGTTGGGTGAGCATGAGACGTTCCAAGAGGTATGAGCACCACTAATTGTTAATTGAGATTCTTTATTTCTTCCTTAGGAAAATGAATCCTTCATTTAATCACTTAAGTCTGTAGTGAATACCCAAATTGTCACATGACCTCACCCTTACCATCCTGATGGAATGAAGAATAAAGGAGAAAGTCATTTGAAATCTCCTCACCTATTAAGTCACTGATTTCCCTTTCCCCAACTGTCTTAAACATGCCTAAGGCAAATACAGATGCTCTTATCCTGTACTGAAACAGGCCACAGACAGCAAATGTGCCTACAGCCCCTAAAGTTTCCACGATAAGTTCAGAAGCTTAAAACAGCACTCTGTAAAGTCCCAACAATTCCAAAGAGACCTCTTTTCTCTACGTCCTTAAGAAATACGGATGTTCTCATAGTTACTAGAGGGTTGCTGTTGTTTTCCCTTTTCATATACTATTTCCCCAATCGGATCCTGTTACTATTTAACTTGGCTATTGTATTAGTCTGCACGGCAATGGTGTTTATAATGGCTGTCAACGGGGAAATGATGTGGGTCTTTTTAAAATCACTTTGCCAAGCAATCCAAGAAACTTGTAATTTAGGAAGCTCAACCAGGAAAAGCTGTTCTCTAAAGTCCTTCATAAAACTTAAAGGAGGTTTTTGGGTTTTTTGTTTTTTTGCTTTTTAGGGCCACACCACGGCATATGGAGGTTCCCAGGCTAGGGGTCAAATCGGAGCTACAGCTGCTGGCCTACGCCACAGCCACAGCAACGTGGGATCTGAGCCACACTGGTGTCCTAAAGGAGGTATTAATTTGCATTTAATTTAGGAATATATCCTTTTTCTGAGCCTGCAAAACTGTAATAATTAAAAGCACTACAAAAACTGCAAAGTCACTTTTCACTGCAGGTTTCCTGTGGGAAAAAACATAACCTCACCTAAAGCTTATTCTCTACTTCTTGAAAATGTCCAAATAGATCAGTTTAAACAGGAAGTTAAAACTGTCTCATCTAAAACTAACCTTATCACAGTTTCTCCAGACACAAATTCACATCAGCAGTTGACATTGCCCAAATCCATTTCAAACATCTGAATATTAAGCGTTATGAAGCGTTTTAACAACTTAAGTTCCATCTTTTAATGACTTCTTTTAAAAACACACAGCTCTTTTCAATCAGCCCAAGCACTATAAATGATAATTCTAAAGAAAAAAAGAGTAAACCTCATGTTTCATGAAGCTTTCAAACCAGTAAGTCAGGTAACTCTAGTGATGGGCATAAAAGCTCATGTCCATCACCTCTCGCTGGCACTGTGCCTGCTGGATCTTCCAAGAGATTCCAAGGCACCCACCATGCTTGACCACTTGATCTGCCTCCAAGTTGGTCTAAAACAAACTGGCTTTTTTGCAAATTCCTACCCTCCATCTGCAGCCTCTAAACCCTGCACCACTGCTTAGTTTAGGAGAACAAATATATGACACTAAAATGTTTTATGGCCAAAATTATCGTAATGCATGCTGTAAATTCTCTGGCATATGAAGGATACCATATGCCTATAATGTAAGACTACGAAAGAGAGAAGCAGCAGAGGGCAGCGGGTGGGCGGAGATGTCGCACAGATAAAGCAGGAACCAGTGTTAAGGAGACCATGAGCACATGTGGTGTCTAAAAGGCCAGAAAGGCTTCTCTCTTTCTGAAAGAAGAGACAGGGCAGCAAGGAGAATCAGGATCAGGGTTGTAGTCTCAAAACATGGTAGCAGAGTCAAAGAATAGTAGGATTTTTTTTTTTTTCCCCAGTTTTAGACAGTGAGTAAGAGTCTGACTCAATTAGACAAAAGGGAGGGAGCGGTAGGAGTGAGGCCTTATTGGGAAATAACCTGGGTTTCTACTCAGCCACTAACCAGTTCATGGGACCTTGAATAAGCCACTAACTCTTCTAAAATCCCTTCGAGTTCCAAAAGAAGTATTTAGTCATCAGCTTTCAGACCTTCTGTTAGAATGACACAAGTATTTACAAAGGACTGAGGTTGTATTTAAAAGGGGTCACTGACCTTCTGTAAATGAACCCTGCAAAGAGGCAGAATGAAAATGGGGTAACAAACTTAGGACTTGGTTTATTTCTAATCAGGTAACCCTAGCTCGAAGAGAGCAGACTAATATCTCTGATTGGCAATTCAAAAGTAGAATTACAGGTAAGGCATTTGAGTGATTACTTCCACCTGTGGAGTGTAATGAGGAAAGAAATTTATAGAATTTGATTTTATCTGCTCTGTATAGTCCTAAAGAACAACCATCATCCCATCATCATCATAATTTAAGGGTGTCAACTCATGCTCACTATGACAGGAAGCATTTCTAATCTAGTGGTCACTTAATATATTGACAGATTAAATACTTATTATACACTGTATCTCTTCTATGATAAATGATTTTTTATTGAATAACTTAGTACAACTCTCACTGAATATTGAAGATGTTAATATATTGGAAAGTAATCCACTTTATCCTCAAGTATCCATACTATAGGAGATAAAATGGCCAAGGCCTATGAGAAATAGAGTATCACTGGCCAGCAGAGTAGGGCTGTCAGCCATGAAATCAAATTCTAGAAATTTCTATTACCTATAGGATCCTGTGTATGTTATTTAATCCTCTAGTTTTCATTTATTCAGATAAAATACATCTTGCAATATGCTTGAGGGGATGAAATTCAGTTAGAGTGTAAGACATACATAATAAATAGTCAAAAAGTATCCAATTTCATCCCTTGACTTCTCCAGACTTAAGGAAAACAAAGGAAGAAAGGAAGGAAGAAACTGAAGAGGAAATTTTTTTTGGCCACGCCTACAACATGCAGAAGTTCCCAGGCCTGGGATCCAAACTGAGCCACAGCAGTGACATTGCCATATCCCTAACCACTAGGCCACCAGGGAACTCCCAGGGAGGAAATTTCTTAAATGATACAATTACCTTATCCAAAACCTCTTTCCTATAGTGAATATCTGACCGATAAATAAAAATATAATTTCCCTCCTGATTCCACAAGATTCAAAACCCTGTTTAAAGAAATTAAAAAGTAATTTAGCCAAAATGAGAATAATTTTATCTTCACTCACAAGCAAAGCCCAGTGTCCAGAAAGCCAAAAACAAATCACTTAGGCAGATCCCTGAATTAAATGCCTGAAAGGTAAAACCATGATTCCAAGATGATCCGTCCCAGATATCTGAAATTCCAAAGAACTCTGGGGGTTTGGGTTTTTTTTTGTTTTTTGTTTGTTTGTTTGTTTTGTTTTGTTTTGTTTTGTTTTGTTTTAGGAGGCCACAAGGACTGAGGTTGCCAAGGGAATAATTATTTCCAAAGATTCTGTGAACAGGTGACAATACCTTTACATTCCTGAGTAAGAGGAGCTTCTTTCTGTTTTACTCCTGGTGTGGATGGCGGGCATGTGGGAAAGTGCAAACCTATACCTGGTGTATCCTTAGGATTTTAAATATCTAAATTGGTTTGCATCCATCTTTGTACTAATGACTACGATACTTCAAATGCTAACAAATACATCCCATGATTCAGGACACAACAAAGCCAGGTTATTTCAGGAATATGAATGAATTACATCTATACCCAAGGTCATCCAGGGGAGTCTACATCTCCCACATATCAAAACAGTGAGCCTTTCTCTCAAGGTCTCCCAAGTGCCAAGGGCTTTCACAATATTGTTTTTCATTGAAATACCAATTCAATATGGAGGCTGGGGTTGTATAAATCTACCCACTTTGGATTTCCAAGAAACTAGTACTAGTGTCCTGGCCACATAATCAAGGTATTGTAGCTACACCTGGAGGATTTTTCTAAACGACAGACATCTATGTTCTACCAACTCCTGTCCAAGGTACCACCACCAGCCTGTCTTGCAATAATGACCTTTGAAATAAGCATCTAAACAGCTATAGAGTATGAAGTAAAGAAAGCTGGTCCTCTACCACTTTATAGTGAATGTGCATCACAAAAAGGCACAGAATATGTGGTGTGAGGCATCATCCTAAAGTGTTCAACTATTTTACTTAATCCTTACAATAACTAAATAGTAAGCCCCATTTTATAGAAGAGAATTGAAGCACAGAGAAGCTAACCAATTTGCTAAAGGTCACACAGCTTGTAAACGGCCAAGACCAAGATTCTTAATCCAGTGAAGCTGGCTCACACCTAGCCTTCCACAACAGGCTTTCTAAATATACTTCCTTTCAGTGGTTGAAACCTATAGTTCAATCAACAAATCGATGAAGTCCAGTCCTCTCTCTCCCATCCAAAATGAATAAGAAAATAACAAATCAATTCAAAAACAAGTTCATAAAGCGCTTGAGTGATAAGGAGGAAATATTGTGTAAATGCTTTGCCTTCCCCACTGAACACCATTTTCTTACATTACCTTGAAATGTTTCCTTATGACCTGGGTCCCTGTTATGCCTACATATGGCTTCCATTTCTAAATCTCTAAAGCTTTAGGAATTTATTCCTAGACTTCAAGGCAGGCTCAATCACAACTCCCTTCCCTGATGGCCTTGACTAGTCAAAAGAATCCCTGCTTTCCCTGTTTCATTCAAAAAAAAAAAAAATCTACTGCCTTTGGAAAGCTTGATTTTTGTAAGTTACTTAAATCCTTAGGATGCAGAAGAAGGAAAATATGCTATGAGATTGTCTAACATCCCATCATCCCATTTCTGAGTTGCAGAGGGAAGAATGTTGTTTAATCACATTGTTTTTTAGGCTTGTATCTTTTCAAAGTTACAATTTAACTATACCCTAGTGAGAATTTGATTATCTCTATGATTATCTTTTACTTCTGATAGGGTTCGCTGGACATTTTTTCTCATATGACACTTACCTAGATAACTGTCTTAATAGCAGTGGAGGAAATGGCATTTAACAGAAATCTTCCTTTGGCAGGCTGGGAGCTTCTGTGGTTAAGACAACGACTATATTTTCTCAAAAGAACTTAAATGCCATCTCTTGAGTTACATAAGCAGCCGTGGGAAATGCAGTGAGGGTGGCCATTCTGGCTTCATTCAATCTACATTGGAAGCCAATTCCCATAAATGTTGCACAGAATCTCAAATCTGTATCTACATAAGGTTTGAAATATTTGTTACTTCTGACCGAATACACCGAAACCCTGCGGTCTTGATTAATCAGCATGGAACAAAAATACAGCTCAATATACAGAAATTAGTTACCAATGTCAATCACACTGTGTTGAAAATGCAGACTGCAACATCAAAGAGCATCTAAGAGCCAGCCACTCTACTTAGGCATTATGCAGACATATATTTGTGGTCCTTCTTATAGCCTAAAATTACGAACTATTACTCTGATTTTACAATTGAATTGAGAGTTTTGAAGGAATTTGCCCAAAAGTAGCCTAGCCAACGCCTAGAGACTTTTCAAACTGACTCTCTTTTCCAGTACACCCTAGGAGTATTTTCTCTTAAAAAAACAAACAAAAAAACTCTAGCTAGTCACAACCTCAGTTATTTCCTCATATTAATCCATCATAATTAAGCTGAAGAGGAAAGTTCGCATTGGATTGCACTATCCAATGTCTTAAGTCAGAATAAATGGAAAGGATTCAGTGAGATGAGAAAACCTGATAAAATGAGATTCCACACCCATTTCTCTTGAGTATTTCAAGTCATATATAATCAGCCATTACCTTGTTTCCAGTTTACCGGCTAAAACAATCAGTAAGAAGATGTTAATCTTTTGATAAAGAGGGTGTAAAATGAGTGGGGAAAAGTTAATAATCTAAGCAAATCAGAGCATTTCTTTCAACAGAATAAGACATTCAAGGCAATTTAACCAACAATAGTTAGGCCTTTTCTGGCTATTTCTCAAAGCAAAATTTTACAAGCAACCATAAAAATAAGGCAGAGCAACTTTATAAATCTTTTATTTAGTAAGCTTTATTTATTACATCTTTTCAAGTTTAGTAGTGCTTCATGTGATTGTTTAAGCCTGTAAATGAACATGTTAATTTATAATGCTTTATGCAATCTATTCTTTTCAGGGGTACAGCAGTAAAAATTGAAAATGAGCATCTTAGTGGACAAGCTGGGCTCTCTCTTCTATACACATACTGAGAAAAACAGAAAATTCGTTGTTTTTCCTAAGACCACTATGAAGCACTCACTATAAAAAAAAAAATCTACACCAACTAGTTTCATATCATTAATACAATTTTTATAGCATGAGTATATATATAAATTATGTGTGTGTATACACATGGCAATTTCATTGCTTTCAAAATGGTTTTGGATTTTGTAGTTTTCTATAAAACTACAGTGACTATTACAGACATCCATTTTACAGTCACCAAATTGCCTCTAAACCTTAGTTTTTCATTCGCCACTTTATCTTGACCATGGAGTGAAAATGGCTTGAAGTTGTTCTTAAGGTGAATTTTTTTTTAAAAAAAGACAGAAATTAAAGAGACTGAATACATCACATCTTAGACAATTATGTGGTTTATTCTAGTAAATCTAGGAAGACTATAAAGACTCCAAAGATAGGGAACCAAAGCCTATAAGACTCTTCCATTCCAATTAGATGCTCAAATTAGGGTGGTCTAGGGAAAGGAAAGGTCCCCTTCTGCCCACACAATGAAAGCAAGAGCACTAGTTAAGGAAAGAATCACCAGTGATGCTCCTGGTAGTATAGCCACTGTTGGCGCACATTAGCAAAAGGCCCAACTCATTTTCTCTACCTGCTAAAGCTTGCCCAAAAGCTAGCTGGATAAAAGGATAAGGTAACTGATCATTTATAATTCAATGTGAAAATTATCTTGCTCAATAACTGAAGACTCACTGAATTGGAGGCACATCGATATATATTTGCTATTGTATGTGGTCTCTATTACCACTGTTCCTCAAAAACATAACCTAAAGGAAAGGGGAGGGGACACCTACATCTAGCCCTCTAAAACATTAAAAAAAAAAAAAAACCCACTCAATACTATGGAGTAGAGTGTAACCAAAGTCTTTATCCTACCAAGTAAAGACTCTGATATATTAAACTAGAACGATATATCAAATTTTTCATTAAAAAGAACAAAAGGATGACTTCCATTTTCCTGACACGTGTTGTCTTACCAGAGTGTACTGAGAATACTTAAAGCATAAAATTCTTTCAAGCATAACGTACCATTGCGAAAATATAGTATTTAGATCCTTTTTATGTTTCCTTTTGGTTAGTAAAAATTAAGAACTTAACCATTTTCACCCCAGCAGCCCCAGCTGTCAGTGGATTTCCATCTCCATGGAGTTTGTCTTTGGGATTCCGAATGAAACAATGAGGTTAGGAATCAAGAGAAAAGACAGGGTTGAGATCTTGACAAGGTAACCATTTTCTCAGCTCAGGTTTTGTAAGCCATCTTGTTCATATAAACGCCAAAATGTCTTAATTTTTTCCAAGTAGTGGCACTAGGGGCCAATACCAACTGCCGGCTTGGAGACCGATGTCCTGCATTCAAATGGCCAGCAGCAAAAATCTGTCAGACAAATGGTTAATTGATGCAAATTAAGAGCCACCACCACCGCAGTGCAATATGTTACAGGAAAAAGAACAATGAACAGTACCAGAAAGGAACAGAGCAGGGTTAGGTTACAAAAATATGTAATCCACAGTTTGCCCTCATCATCAAGGCTAATCTTATTTTTCATCAATTGAAATCACTAAGAAAGCAAAAGATGAGATAGCCCTGAAAAGGAGAAATACACACAACACGGGGCGGGGCGGGGACTGTCATTTGGTCCAAGGGTTTCAAGGAACCTTTGGGGCAAACGCCTTTGTTCCAGGGCTTGGGAAGGGAGTGGGTGGGTGGGTGATGGAGGGATCAGATGGGGCTGCCGGGGCCCTCCACACCCTGCTCTCCAGCGCATGCGCGAGGCCAAGACAAAGGAATAGGTAATTACAGTACCGATTCATTCATTTTGCCCGCAGTACTGAGGATCTATTAGCCTCGGTTGTAATCCCCGGAAGGTTGATCCACACCCTTAAAGCCGGAAGACCACCTCAATGCCAGTGTTTGATTTTAACCCTCCACAGACTTGCTAGTCGCCTCACGGCAGACTGAGGTGTGGTGTCAATCCTGTTCGTGGTACTAAAAACGCACCCGTATGCGCTATGCTAATTTCAGCAGGGTGAAAATTTCAGCAAAGACTGTTCAGAGTTCGTTTCAAGACGGAAATGTCTCTAGGGAAGCAGATAAGGAGCCTGGCCAAGTGTTCGATGAATATTCATGAAAAGAATGCGGTTTATAGCCATGCATTGTGTGCGCTTGGATCCAGGGATTCTGCAATTTTTATTCTTGGAGGAGAGGGGACGATTGGGCGAGAGGGGGGAGCTGGGGACGGGGGTCGGGTTTCAGTGTTAGCGCTTTAGGCAAAACCTGCTAAACCCCAAACCTTCTCTCACAGCAGGGCTGGGCGGTTAGAGGCCGCGCGCTGTCAGGTTCAAGCTCACACCCTCCCAGCCGGGACCGCGAGAGGAGGCGCCCAGCGCATTCTCTGAACCGAATACTCGAAAAAATTAAATGCTCAGATGTGGCCCACAGGTTAATGGCAAGGCAATTCAACCACGTCCGAGGCTGGGGCTTTAGTCTGCTCAGATGTGCTTCTGGAAGCGTGTTGTCCTGTGAACCTCGCATTCCTTGGTCACCCCAAGTCAAGATTCAGTTCCATGGGTCAAGGAAGCCCATTTGCTAAACCAAAAAACCACCTCTTTGCTTCCGATCACACCAGATTCCCCGTATTCTTTTCTCCCCCTTACTCCCGCCACACCCCACCCCCACCCTCCATCTTTTGCTGCTGCGCCCCTCGCACCAAGCGCTTTCTTCCCGGCCGTGAACTGTACCGATGAGGATACTCTCTCTCCAGCTTCACAAAACGTCTCTTCGGGACTCGAGGCTTAGTTAAAGGGTTTCACATTCGGCAATTTCCTCCTTAACTAGCTGCTTCCCTCCCACTACCCACCCCCACCCCCAGCTCCATTTATCAGGCTCACCAACTCCCCATCCCCCCCCCCGCCCTGCGAGTGGCTGAAGCCACCCACCTCGGGGCCCCCATCACCCCACATCCCCGAAGTGCGACGGAGCCTTCAAGAAGGGACCCCACATCCAGCGCGCTCTAATCGGGCCCCGCACCGCTTCCCCCAACCCGGGGCTGCGACGCCGAGAGAGAACAAAGGGCCTCGGGGGTGGGGCGGGTGCAATAGGGGAACGGAGGCCCCCGGGTGGCCGTCACCCTGGGTCCGCGGTGGCAGCGGGGCCACCGGGGCGCGCCTCCTTACCGGGTCTGGGTGCCTGTGCCGCCCCTGGGTGAACGCGGTACCGCCAAGGGGCCCGGGTCGCTGGCGTCGTCCAGCCGGGTGCCTGGCTGCTAGCGGAGGCTCTCTCCCCGGCTCGACGGCGGAGCCCGGAGCAAGTAGCGAGTTGGAGCGCTGCCGCCGCCGCCGTCGCCGCTGCCGCTACTGCCGCCGCCGCCGCCGCTGCAGCCTCTGCATTTCTCGCGCTCGCGCTCCCCCTCCCCTTCCTGCCCAGCGCCCTCCCCCCGCGCGTCCATCCGCCCAGCCTCCCTCCTCCCGCTCACTCCGCCCACCTCGCTCCCCTCCCTTCCCCTCCATCCCGATGCCCCGCCCGCCTCCCCTCGACTCCGCTCAGTCCTGATGCCCCGCCTGCCTTCCTCTGAATCCCCTGCAACCCCCTGCGCTCCCTACGTCTCCTTCCCTCCATCACGGGTCCCCCCATCTCCCCTATCCAAACGGCTGACACTCCCCTTTCTCCTTCCCCTTCCCTCCATCTCTGTGCCCCTCCTGCCACTCTACGCCACCCCTGAATGCCGATTTCCCACTCCCTCCCCACCCCCGCTCCGCTCCTCTCCAGGTCTTTGCCCCCCACTCCTTTCGCCTCCCCTCCCCTCCCCCGCGGTGCTGGAGATGTCAGTGGGCTCTTTCGCTCTTGCTCTCGCTCTCCCTCTCTCTCTCGCTCGCTCTCGGTATCGAACGGTTGGCTAAGAAGTGCTGGGGCTTTCGCTCAGACTCAAGGGGCCGCCAGAGTGGTGAACGACGCCCCCTGCCACCTGCTCCCCTCCTCAGCATCCCTACCCCGCCGCCCGGGACGTCCAGCTGAGATTCCTATATCTGGGCAGGCACCGAGGTTGGGGGTGACCTGGTGGCTCCCCTCAGCCCATCAGGTCCGATGTCCGCGGGGTTGAGGGTGGCCTCCAACGGCAGACACGCTTGGGCGGCGCCCGAAGGACCGAGTTGCGCTCGGCGGGCGACTCCGGCACTCACTGGGCTGAGCCGGGAAGGCTGCGGCTTTGGGCGAGCGCGGCGCTAAAGTCCATCGGGCCGGGCGGGCTAAAGTTCAGCGAGGATGCTTTCGGGATCTGGGAGAGGAAGGAGGGAAGACAAGAGCCCCAGGGAAGAAACCGTCGGTTTTTTGATGTCTCTGTTTTAATGGAGGCAACCAGTTCTCAGGAAGACCGAGTTAGGCGTGGCAACCGGCACAGTGCGGCTCAGAAATGCACAGGTCAAAACCGTGGCTAAGAACGCTGTGTCCGGGTGTCCCGGGGGTCGGGGTGGGGGCTGACACTTTGTTTAACATCGGGATACAAAATAATCACTAGGGTAGGGAGATATGCTCACCCTGCTTATTTGTAGGCAAGAAACAAATGCAAAAACATAACATGACATCGTCTGTAACACCACAGCGCTTACGACGTAGCTTTTTCACTAGACAAAAGCCCATTTTATCTTCTGCAAAACCCATCTGAACCTTTGGAACTTTCATTTGCGGCATTTGGGCGCCCTCTGGCTGTGTCTGGATTGTTTTCACGCTTGCCTACATCCCTGCAAAGAAAAACCAATTGAGCTGCTAGTTTTCTTCCTGGATGGTTCTGCCCTCTTGACCTGGGCTTGGATTCCAGGGTAGAAATGTTATTCAAAATGAGGTGACAAAATGTAAGCATATTTATGGGGGCAGACGCCAAAAGCAAGTGCATCCGCCTTCAACTGGGGAAAGGTAAGTCCATTTTCGATTAATAAAAGAATTAAATTCTTACCAGAACTTAATTACTGTATTTAAATTAAGCCAGATGTTAAGGGTTTACCCCAAATTAGGCTAGAAGTTTTGCAGTGAAACAAGGCTACCCTGCTGCACATGTATTTACAGTTTATAGGGTCACACAAGTTAGACAAAGGCAGGCAAGCTGGAAATGTGCACATGTTAAAGTCAAAGGGGCAAGGGGATTTTGCTGTCTTTTTCATTTTTTCTTGTGTCTTTTTGGCACTTAAATGAAATAATAAAGGAGTAAATATAAGCAGGGAAGCAAGTTACAACCATCGTTTCCTCCAAAGCATTTTATTTATTTGAACATAAATGTTCAATAATTTAATATGCTCCATATGTCTCTCAGTTCAGTACATTATCTATGAAGCTAGATATAAGGTTTCTCAACCTCCTGTTTTTGCGCAGATAATTTTCTGTTGGATGGGTAGGCTGTTCAGCATCATTATTAACCTTTACCCACCCACTAGCTACCAGTAATGCACACACCACCACCACCGCCACCATTTGTGACAACCAAAATATCTCTAGACATTACCAAATGTCCCCTGGCAGGCAAAAATCACTCCAGGTTGAAAACTACAGGGCTATAGATTTTTTTTTAACTTGTTGTGAGCAAGTCTCTATGTTTTTACCCTATTAAACTAAATGAGCATTTGCAGTTTTATGCTCAAAACATGTACTGAATGCACTTGTATCTGCATAGTTATTTCATTTGGCGTTCAGTTTTTAGCCCTGTGATCCAGGCATGTAAATTCACATAATATTTAGTAAATATACGTCCCTATTGTGTTTGCAGGATAAGTCTCTGGGTGTTATCTTTTCTCTTTTTCCAGTTTGTTTTTTTTTAAAAAAAAAAACATAAAAATTAATGTTTGGTATCTTCAGTGCTCCTGGCTAAATTTTCACGATGAAGAAAACAAGGGTGTGATTGGAATATAGATCACTGATTACCAGAGAAATGGGAGGCAAAAGCTGACACCAATCAAATCAGTTTTGTCCTCCATCAGATTTGTTTGTTTATTTTAAAGATTTTTAAAAGAATTCTTTAATGAAATAATGGTTGATAGTCCTATTGATCTTAATAATAGAAGCTTTTCCAGACATGCATCAAATGGTACCCTAAGTATTACATCCCAATATATTACCGGGTAAAATTCAATTTGGTGATGCTTTTAGTCTCATTTTTAGTTATTCATCTAATATCTTACATTTTTAAGGTGTGTTCTTTTTGAAACTTTTTAAAAACATATGCTTAGGGAATTAATGGTAATTAATGAGAGTATTTAAAGCTGGAGAGTTTAGAGAAATTTTAACATTACTGTGGATGTCACTAGCTGTTTAGATTATTGACTAATGAACTTGGGAATGTATGTTAAATTTATGGCAGATTTAATTACCTTTCAACATTACACTTATGAAAATAAAAATTTCTTTCCTCTCTAAAAGGAATAAATAATTTCTTTAATAACAAAAATAGACTTCCTGGCTTGTAAAACAAATTCCAATGTCATTTCCAATTGCCTACACAGTTTGCTTCAGTGAAGCGTTACCTGCGTTGTGGAAATATTCATCAAAAAGATGAATGATTCAGTGACTACTGATTTTTGCTAAAGGATTTGCCATAGAATTTGCTTGCAATGCAATGGACTCACTGTCACCTAAATTAGTAGGTTTACAAAAACTCCAATGTGTGTTTGGCTTTTCAAATCGTATCTATTGTCAATTGAGACATGTATGATAGATCATTATATAGAACTCATCTCACCTCCAAATCTCACCCACGGTTCCTCTCTCGATACCTCTCATAGCATTCCCTGAGGCTTAACATCTTCCCAGTTCCCCATCCTTTCCTCCTAAACAGCAAAAAGAGAATTAAAGTCCCAAATAAAACATGTAGACCAACATGAATGAAGCAAATGTGTGGTGACAGTAGCGTCACCTCAGTGTTACCTCAGCCACCTTTGTTTGATATCTTTTTGACCAGCTCCTGTTTCAAGACTGCTGAATTACCGCAAACCTTCCCACACCCAGGTAGAGAATTTGATCAATTCACCTCAACAGCTAAGTATTGGTGGAAGATTGAATTGCTATAATTTGTTTACAAGCTCTCTTCTGCAAATGGCAAGCCAAAGGCCAGATAACTAACTAATATTACATATGAAAGTAGATAGCTTTTCTTTCTTAAATATATTGGTAATTTTCAATCAAAGGAAAATACTGAAATCAGTGTATCTTATCTTTCTCCCTTTCTTCCCTTCCCCCTCATTATTACAACCTCAGCCTTCCCATAGTCAAGTGAAAGGACTTTGTTTCAATTTTTGGCTCCAAGGAGGTGTAGCAATATCTGGAGGCTTTGGGGGAAGGGAGTGTGTGTTGGCGGGGGAGTGCTATTGGCATCTTTCTAATTAGTAAAGACTAGGGTCTCTGCTAAACATCATGCAACACACATAGAACAGACTTAACAACAGGCAATTATCCATCCTGAAATGTCAGTAACAGTGAGCTGAGAAATCTGGGCTTAAAACCTGATTTCTTGGCCTCTTGCTGTGTATGGTTCAGGGTGTCTGCATCAGGCAGCAGGTTTGGGAGTGCAAAGATTTAAGAGATTTTCCTCTTAGCAGGGGCTGCATCACATCACACCCCAAGCTCCTCTTAGCCATCTTCCTTGACTAGGCAGTCATTCCAGAGCAATGGCAAAGGTTACCATCAGAGATTTTGAATCCTGCTCTGTTACTACACGCTAAGTAACTGGAAGAAACAGCTTAACCTGGGTCCCCTAGCTCACTTTTCCTCTTTATGTCCTGTAAAAGGATAGCTGGGAAACCTGAGCAATTGTGTGTTTACCTCAAAGCATTGGACTTGAAATGCAAGGAGCAACCTGGCCTTGGCAGCCCGCTGGGAACATTTTTGCCCAAGATAAAGGTGGGCAAAAACCAATCGTATATTCTACCCGAATAGCTCTCATTCCCTACTCTCTTATCCCTTTCATAGACAGGAATTTCCCCACCTATCCTTTCAATCCCAAAGCATTTTTTTCTACTTGCCAGCATTTTCTATTAAGAAAATACATAACACCAGGGATCAAAGTGTGTTTGCCTCACTAACCAGTGAGGGCTTTTTTCAGGCAGTGCCTACCTGTTTCTACAGACACAGGACAGGGGATTAGAACAGAGCGACCTTAGTCCTGGGAAAATACTCCTTAATTCTTTGGCTGCCCTTCCCCCATAATCACCTGTTAAACCCTTCAAATAACAGGTTACCTTACAATGGCATAAAGAATGCTGTAGGACATTTTTCACATGGCTTCCCTTTGCATAAATGAGACTACAGAGGTTCCAACATTAAATAGTGTGAACCTTAAATCTTGCCCTATTTCTTGTCACCACTTGCTTCTGCTCTCCAATCAGCCCCTCCTGGTAGTGAAAATATTTTTATTTTAACTGCAATGCAAGAAATGGTGCCCAAAATCAATTGCCCAAAAGCAAGTTGCCAAACAGAATGCAGAGGGTGCACATTTTTAGCTGTAAATTAATTAAGGGGTGGTATCTTGCACTTTCACTTTTCCAAATGCAAATACTGTCAAATTCCCAAGATCAACCTAACTCTGCTCTTTGGATCAACTTCCTGAGACTCCGACTGCTGTAACCTTCTTGCCTCTCCAGCCCAGGAATATCCTACTCAGACAAATTCAACTCCATGTCAGAAAGAATGATTTCTCCCCAAAGAAAAAAAGTAAAATGGTGAGAAAGGAGAGAGCCTGACTTAAAATGTATTAAGGAAAGAGCTGGCATAAATAGTTGAGGATATCCAAAAATAAGCCAACACCCCTCCGCCCACCCCCACCCCCGCCCCGAGCAAAAAAAAAATCAGCTACTATTGTGTCAGTAGTTTTAAGGGGATCGAAATGCCAGCTGTGAAAATGAAATGGGCCATCCTGGTAAAGAGACGAAGTACTGGGTGCAATAGGAAAATCATGGTTCCCATGTTAAAACATCAGTGTTTCTGCAGGACTTGGAACAAAAAAAAAAAAAAAAAAAACTGGCTCACTGTCATAATTAAAATATTCATCTGATCAAAATCAAACCCAGGGAAAGATGTCAAAAACCACTTCCCTGGTGCCGAAAGTAGGTTGCTGAGCAATAAGCAGAATGTTAGTGTCCTGATATTATGCTATAAATAAATGCATGGGAAATGACTGCAGGATTTTAGCTCAAATTGTTAATAGTAGCTCCTGCTGGGAATTGGTGTCATTTCCAAGGTGGGGTAGAGGGTTGCTCATCTTTCTAATACCATGTTATAAAGTTCTATGTTGAATGAATGTTTTTGCAATGACCACCCATTACTTTGAGAATCAGAATATATAATTTTGTACGTTGCTCAAGAGACCTGTTTTGGGCTCAGAAATCACTACTTGGAAACTGCTTTCTCATCAGCTCTCCTGACACTGTATTTTAACACCGTACTTTTGCTTCTCACATCTTGGCTTCTTCACCTTTAAATTAGTGGCTCACTTTGGATGAAGAATGTGGCCACAGCCTTGCCACTCCACGTTTGGCTGCTGGCCCAGGTCACTTTTGGGTGTCCTAATCCATTACACTTCTTTTTTTTGTCTTTTTAGGGCCGCACCTGTGGCATGTGGAAGCTCCCAGACTAAGAGTCAAATCAGAGCTGCAGCTGTCAGCCTACACCACAGCCACAGCAACGTGGGATCCAAGCTGAGTCTGCGGCCTACACCACAGCTCAAAGCAACAATCAACGCCAGATCCTTAACCCACTGAGCAAGGCCAGGGATCAAACCCGCAACCTCATGCATACTAGTTGGGTTTGTTACCGCTGAGCCACATCAGGACCTCCCAGTCCACTTCTAAAGCAAAAGCCTTCTCTCCACCTCCCAGCTTTTTAGGTGATAGTCGGAACAAGATTTTAGTCCATAGTTAGCTCTTTCTACTCCATCCACGTATTAACTTGCTTTTTGCTTTGATCAGTGGACCCATAATCAACACAAAGTTCTATTTTTTATATAACATTTTTGTTTATGTCTTCCTCAGTACATCACTGAACCTCCAGCACACAGCATTGTTGCTGAATCAAAATCACTTAAGCATTTTCTCTTCTATTGAAGACTAATTATCTCCTTCTGCTTTTTATCTTAATAATTCTGCAGTGATGGCTTTGAACACATAATTCTCTCTCTCTCTCTTTTTTCCTTGTCTTTTAAGGGCCGAACCAACAGCATATGGAAGTTCCCAGGCTAGGGGCCAAATTGGAGCTGTAGCTGCTGGCCTACGCCAGAGCCACAGCAACGTGGGATCCGAGCTGCATCTTCAACCTACACCACAGTTCTCAGCAAATCCTTAACCTACTAAGCGAGGCCAGTTATTGAACCTGCATCCTCATGGATACCAGTCGGATTTGTTTCTGCTGAGCCATGAGGGGAACTCCAAATTCTTATGTTTTAAAATATTTCCTCAGTTTCAGTTTCTAGAAATGGGACAATTTCAGTTAATGCTCTGCTGATTTTTATGGCTTTTGCCCCTCAGTGAGATTAAACAAACTTGGTGCAACCAAAAGACCTGTCTCCCCACAGTTCCAACATCAAAACATGTAACAACTTCTCATAGGTGCAAAATGGTTTTAAGTTGCATATATTTAATTACCAACAAGATTAGACTGTTTTTTCAGTGCTGATTTGCTGCTTGCATTTTGTTTAGTGTAACATTCTCAGTCTCCTATGAAAGCATTAATATCAATTCTATGGATAAAGGTCTTCTAACTGTTCATCTTTTTATCATTTTTTTCAATGGGAAAATTGATTCCATTTTTGCATTCTCCTTGGCATCTGTTGAAATCCACTGGAGTGTGACTAAGGGAGCTTGTCCATCTCAGTGGTCAAGCTGACAAGCTTGCTTTTTGGATGATAATGGTTTCAAATCCTAACTTTGCCTTCACTTTCTAGCTTTATGGGTTTTAACACAATCCTTCCTGTCTTTTATCCTTAGTCTTTTCATCTGGAAAGTAGAAAAATTACCAACTTCATTGGGTTGTTCTAAATATTATATCAGAAAATTGATTTAAAGCCTTTAGCCAATTCATAAAACACATTCAGAAAAATGTGTCCTGAAGAAGCTAATTTTATAATACACCACCAGTAGGACCATTAAGGAAGGGGTAAAATAACAATAATTAAGTACTGAATATAGGAGGATGGGGCTGTGGGGGAGTACAGAAAAGCTGAAGTATGACACTATGTTTGCACAAAGGATTTAGCTCTAAGATTCTTGGCAGCCAAGAGAAAAAAAAATCAAAATATTATAGATTATTAATTTTTCCACTGAAGGAATACATTCCAAGTGTGTCCAGAAAGACAAAGACAAATACCAAATGATATCACCTATAACTGGGATCTAATATCCAGCGCAAATGAACATCTCCTCAGGAAAGAAAATCATGGACTTGGAGAAAAGACTTGTGGCTGCCTGATGGGAGAGGGAGGGAGTGGGAGGGATCGGGAGCTTGGGCTTATCAGACACAACTTAGAATAGATTTACAAGGAGATCCTGCTGAGTAGCATTGAGAACTTTGTCTAGATACTCATGTTGCAACAGAACAAAGGGTGGGGAAAAAAAATGTAATTGTAATGTATACATGTAAGGATAACTTGATCCCCTTGCTGTACAGTGGGAAAATAAAATAAAATAAAATAAAAAAGAAATGCAAGGAAAAAAAAAAAAAAAAAAGGACAATGCTTCCTAGCAATCAACTTTAAGAAGAATGTATCACTAGATCCCTTTCAGTAAAAGATACTGAATTTCATGAAGGACAATTTTTCAATAACAATTTTTAACTGGAGGTATGGAAATTTACTCATGAGGTCATTTATTATATCAACCTGAAAACTGCAGAAACCATCTTAGAATAATTTTGCTAAAGCATTTTATTGAAAAGGGCAAAAATAATGTGGTCCAAACCAGCAACTCTGTGTTTGAGCCCATAGAGAGATGTTTTCATGAGGATGGAGGGTACAAGCAGGAAGCAGGGTGCTGTCCTCTTCTTGGACAGCAAGAATGTCCTCTAGAGAAGAAAGTTCTATCTAAAATATGTGTCCATCTTCACCTCCAGGTTCTGATGCTGTCGTTTCTCCCCTTGGGTCTCAGGCAGAAATTTTCAGCCTGGGGCCCAGGATGCTAGGGCACTTAGGCGTGGCCACTGGCAAGTTCTCTACCCCTCTCCCTTAGCTTCTAACTCAATGCCAGATATTTTGGTGTAAATTTCAAGCAAACACTGCAGCATAAAAATTGACTTCTTGGAGTTCTCTGGTGGCCTAGCAATTTAGAATCCAATGTGCCACTGCTGTGGCACAGGTTTGATCCCTGGACGGAGAATTTCTGCACACCTTGGGCATGGCCAAAAAAAAATTTGACTTCTCAGAGTTCCCGTTGTGGCTCAATGGGTTAAGAATCTGACTAGTATCAATGAGGATGCAAGTTCAATTCCTGGCCTCAGTCAGTGGGTTAGGGATTCAGCCTTGCCACAAATTGCAGTGTAGTTCGCAGATGCAGCTTGGATCTGGTGTTGCTGTGGCTGTGGTGTAGGCCAGTAGCTGTAGCTCCGATTTGACCCCTAGCCTGGGAACTTCCATATGCTACATGTGCAGCCCTAAAAAAATAATTTAAAAAAAAGGAAAAAAATTAATATTGACTTCTCAAGTATTGTGTTGGCAGAAAAATAAGAAAATATCTGTATTCTAAGGTCTTCTATTTCTTCTTTTATTTTTTTCTAATTTTTTAATTTTTACCTTTTTGGTTTTTAGGGCTACACCCATGGCATATGGAAGTTCCCAGGCTAGGGGTTTTATTGGAGCTACAGCTGTCAGCCTACACCACAGCCACAGCAATGCAAGATCCAAGCCATGTCTTCAACCTACGCCATAGCTCACAGCAATGCCAGATTCCTGGCCCACTGAGCAAGGCCAGGGATCTAACCTGCATCCTCTTGGATACTGGCCAGAATCATTTCTGCTGAGCTATGATGGGAACTTCTCCATTTCTTCTTTTAAACTTAAAACATTTGCTTCTATTTTGGCCCAGGTAGAAGGTTGCTCCATTTCTGCCTGAAGGGATGCCATGGAAATCTGACAATGGACACCCCACATTTCCTTGTCAGTTGCTTAAAATCTGCTCAAGGGCTTGCAAAATGCTCCAGAGCCTAGAAACCTGAGGATGGAAGAGGCAGCCTGGGCCAAGAAAACTTTGGAGGGCCGTGATTACCTACCATCAAGCTGGATGGCCTCAAGATGCCACAAGTGTCACCTTGGGAACATTGGGAGCAGATTCAGGCTGGAAGGTAATGGCCCTGACATCCTGCCATGCAGAGTGCCCTTCTGGGTGAGTCATGTTGAAGAACCAGCTGAAGGTGGAGAAGCAGAGGGTATAAGAAAAACAGGCTAAGGGCTAAGAAAAAGAGGGTTGGACTAAATTAGGACACATGTAAGTACTGATGGGAAATATGGCTCACTGCATGTTTATATTTTATACTATGTTTCCTAAAGCTGTGATCATCTCAAAGGGACAGATACTTTTGTTTGTTTGTTTGTTTGTTCTTTTTTAGGGCCACGCCTGAGGCATATGGAAATTCCCAGGCGAGGGGTTGAATTGGAGCTGCAGCTGCCGGCCTGCACCATAGCTACGGCAACGCCAGATCCAAACCACATCTACAACCTATGCCTCAGCTTGCAGTAATGCCAGATCCTTAGCCCACTGAGCAAAGCCAGGGATTGAACCCATACCTTCATGGATACCAGTCCGGTTCTTAACCCACTGAGTCACAACAGTAACTCCCTGATACATTTTTAAAGAGAAATTAAAAACCAAGTTTAGAACTAGAATCTCTGCCTTCAAAAATATGCAGTCTAATGGAGAAGCTTATAATCTAGAAAAGGCCAAATAGTAAATATTTTAGGTTTTGCAAGCCATGAGATTCCTGTCTGCCACTGGGATGCTGCCATTACACAAGAAAGCAACCACACACATAGGAGACAAGTGGGTGTGGCTGTGTTCCAATAAAACTTTATTTACAAAAACACATTGGCAGGTCAGCTTTGACACAAGAGGTACAGTTTGCCCATCCGGGTCTAGATCATTAATATTCTCCTCCTGCTAAGAAAAGTATTAGCTTGACTTTTCACTAAGATAAACTCTACATATTCTTTTAAATCTTCATGGCCATGGTTTTGCATCCATTCAAAACATTTATGACTGACCGACCTATAAGGTGATGAAAAATTGCATTGAATCCTGATTTCCATTAAAAGGGGCTTACACTGACTTCTGAGGTTCATTTTATCTTAATCTCATTAATTTCATGTTTATTGTCCCTGTGATTGAAATGAAGCCTGAAATATTTGTCAGTCTAGTCTGGACTTAGCGCCTCATAAAGAAGCAAAATGGAGGAAAAGGAAGTCAGCCAGCTAGAAGAGAAGAAAACACAGCTTAAAGGGAAATACGATAATAGGCATAATAAATACCAGACAGTGCAGGACATTTTTCTGAAAGGAACAGTTTAAATATACAGTCAAATGCTTTTCCTTCGTGATATAGGCTATCAGATGAACTCTGGTTAAATAAATAGGTGCAGATCCATTTTCATTCATCTTAGATTTATTCCTGGAGATTGTAGTTTATAATTTTGAGTCTGAGTTGAATTCCTTTTTTTTTTTTGTCTTTTTGCCTTTTCTAGGGCTGCTCCCTTGGCATATGGAGATTCCCAGGCTAGGGGTTGAATCCGAGCTGTAGATGCCAGCCTCCACCAGAGCCACAGCAACGCAGGATCCAAGCTTCATCTGCGACCTATACCACAGCTCATGGCAATGCCGGATCCTTAACCCACTGAGCAAGGCCAGGGATTAAACCTGCAACCTCATGGTTCCTAGTAGAATTCATTAACCACTGAGCCACGACAGGAACTCCTGAGTTGAATTCTTATTCTATCATTAAATGTTGAGAAGTGTTCAAAGGTTTAAGTCTAGTTCAAATCTAAAATGCAGTTAAAGCAACAACGTTTTGAGAATCTGTCTTTTTAAATCACTTTACATTTAGAGTTGAAGGAAACCATGTGACCTAGGAATGCATGGCCAGCCCCCCCTCCCACATCTAGGTGGGCATTGCTGATCTCCTCTTGCCAAAAAATTCTTTGAAATACTATACCCAAGATGCCACTGCCAGTTAGATCTTACCCCAAGGCTGCTATGTAATTGTCATCTCCAATAAACTCCATTTTGGTAAGGTTAAAGCATCTTCCCAAGTGCTGAGCATGGTTCTTATCAATTTAATGCCTTTTCTACTTCTGTTTTCCGAATACCAGATTACTCAGAGACCAGGAGGTCTTGCAATATAAATTCGTATGCAAACTAAGCCTTTATCAAATACCTGAATACCTACTAAGTGCCAGAAACTCTACAAGAAGCTGAGAATTCAGCAATAAACTAGGTGGCTTAGATTCTTGTGGGCACGAGGAATAAAAACAAAACATTGAGAAGTTTTATTGTGACGGGAAGCAGAGAAACACAGCATTAGCTGGAGACAATTGGGGGTTAAGGAAAGATTAATGGCAGCTATTGGAGCCTGTGTAGGTATGAAGGAAATGCGCAAGAGGGAGGAAGACTGAGGATGTAGGGGAGAGAAGGGGAATTACAGATGAGAAGCCCTTGAGTCCTTAAGAGGGCAGAGGCATTTGAATCCAGAGAATAAAAAAGAGCTGACCTCTACCTGAGCAGCAATATTTTGCTCACACAGAGCAGGAACAATGGTAGGGAAGATGGACATACACGCTGGTAGAACATTAGGGGGTCAGATTTCCAGACTGTAACCTATGTATGCAGGTCTCTATACTTTAAAACATACACTGCAGGAGGGCAGAGATTCTAGTCCCTTTCATTCACAGTCTTAAGCTGAGTGCCCAGCACATTGTGTGGCACACATAGGTGGGGAGGGGGTGAAACAGGAAGCATTTATAAAAGAACAAAATTATGGGGGCCTCCTTTAACAGGCATAAGGTTGAATTTTTCTCAATGTTCATCTCTTAAAAATTGCTTTTTGTACAGAAAATTTCTTGGCTCACCAATTAAGCATAAGTATTAATCATTTCAACCCAATTTCCTTAAAATATGCTATTGTTAATAAATGTTTTCTGGGAGTTCCTTTGTGGCACAGCGGAAACGAATCCCACTAGGAACCATGAGGTTGCAGGTTCGGTCTCTGCCCTCTCTCGGTGGGTTAAGGATTTGGCACTGCCATGAGCTGTGGTGTAAGTCACAGACGCGGCTTGAATCTGTCGTTGCTGTGGCTCCGGTGTATGCCAGTAGCAACAGCTCTGATTCGACCCCTAGCCTGGGAACCTCCATATGCCGCAGGTGCAGCCCTCAAAAGATAAATAAATAAATAAATAAATAAATGTTTTCTGGAGGTAGATAAGTAGATTCTGACCCAGTTAATAAAAAGAACACAATTAGCTCCACCACCACCCGGAAATGGTTATTGAAGGAAAATTACTGCAGAACATTTGTTTTGCCAAGTTTGGTTTTCCAAATGACCACAAGGTGGCAGGCTAGTATCAAGAAAACACTGTCACCTGGTTAATTTCTAGAGTGAGACAAGCAAAACACAGAGAAGTGGTGACTTTTTAAGTGAACATTCTAATAAACTAGAAAACAATTTCTAGTTTGGGGGTGTGTATGTATATACTTGTCTTGACAAGTGTTTACTTGACAGACAAGGCTTTAGGTAACCATGAAAAAGGAAATAAAAGGCAAAGATTGGCTAGGTACCCGAGTTTAAGATACTCTTCTAGTGATATGAACTTATTTCCTCTTAAATTATTTCCCCTTAAAGCAGTAACATTTACCACTTCAGCTATTTCTCACATTTGTCAAGTTTCAGCGTCACAGGGTGAATATAAAACACTAAAGAATCCCCAGAGTGAAACAGAATCCTCTTGGAGACCACTGAAGCCCTCTGAAATCTAGATTTTTGAACTTGAATTTAATTTGTAGAAATAACACTAGATTGGCCCTTCTATAAATAAATCTCTTGGTGTTATTCCTCATAGATATTATCTTAACATTTCATTTTTCTTTCCCAACTACCTCCTAGAATAATAACATACAGGTGAAAATTAATTCTTTCTCTTTTTGAAAAAGGAGAGTTCCTGTTGTGGCTCAGAAGGCTAGGAACCCAACATAGTCTTTTTGGGTTTTTTGTTTTTTAAGTCTGCACCCTCGGCATAAGGACTAGGCTAGGGACTGAATCAGAGCTGCAGCTGCCAGCCTACGCCACAGCCACAGCAATGCCAGATCTGAGCTGCATATGCCACCTACACAGCAGTTCACAGCAATGCCAGATCCTTAACCTACTGAGCAAGGCCAGGGATCAAACCCATGTCCTCATGGATACTAGTCAAAGAACCCAACATAGTATCCATAAGGATGCTGGTTCAATCCCTGGCCTCACTCAGTGGGTTAAAGATCTGGCGTTGCTGCAAGCTGCAGCATAGGTCACAGATGAGGCTTAGAACTGGTGCTGCCGTGGCTGTGACATAAGCCTACAGCTGCAGCTCCAATTCATCCCCTAGCCCTGGAACTTCCATATGCCACAAGTGCGGCATAAAAAGAAAGAAAAAAAGTGGCAGACAGGGTTTGTGTCTAACATTTCTGCATAGTCAGGGCCCTCTATGTTGTGTTTTGGTTTGGTTTTGCTGATTTTGTTTTGTCTGTGGGGGGTTGGATTACTCAAAACATTTGCTACTGTCCCTGTTGGAGGACTTCCCCACTCTCTGATGTTAGGCACGGCCATGTGATTCAAGATGTGTCTCCACAAGTTCCCATCCTGGCGCAGCGGAAACGAATCCAACTAGGAACCATGAGGTTGCAGGTTCCATCCCTGGCCTTGCTCAGTCAATTAAGGATCCGGCATTGCTGTGAGGTGTAGTGTAGGTCACAGATGCGGCTCGGATCCCGAGTTGCTGTGGCTGTGGTGTAGGCCAGGGGCTACAGCTCCAATTGGAGCCCTGGCCTGAGAACCTCCATATGCCTCGGGTGCAACCCTAAAAAAAAAAAAAAAAAAAAAGATGCATTTCCAGGAAGTAGAATAAAACCTCCCTCGTTGTAAATCAACTATACTGCAACAAAACTTAAAAAACACACAAACAAATAAAAAAGCTTCCTGATACATGGAGGTCAGGAGTGACCATGTGAATCGCATTGGCCATTGAATGGAGAAATGACAGGTGTCACTTCTGAATTGAAGTTTTAAGAACCCATTCATAGTCGACCACCTGAGAAACCAAAATCCACCTAAATGCTGCCCTACCTTCTGGGTCCCTAGTAACCCAACCCCACAATGGACATGTGGTGTGAGTAAAACAATCAATGTGTGTGGTCTGAGAGCTGGAGACTATTTTTTATTGCAGCAAAACTTAATTTAAATTGACTGATTCAATATCTTAGGTTGTAAGAGTACATGAACAGCCACCTATAAAATGCTTAACCCCCTATATGGTGTATGTTAAGCAATGGATAAATGTCATTAGTGTCCTTGATCATTTTCATTCATTCATTTTTACCTCTCATGGGCATGATATAGACACACTTAGGCTTTATTTAACTTGTATTAGAAGATGTCAGCATCATTAAGAGGTTTAAAATGAGAAGCAGAGCCCAATAAAGAGACCAAGACATCTCTACATGGAGCGTGATAGAAGGTGTGGGTGATTAAGTGCTATCCATGAAGATATACCTACTCAAGAATACTTATTGAACAACTAGTGTTAATTTCCCTGACTCAGCCACTCTGCCTTTACAGCCTCAGTCATTCAGAAGGTACACATCTCTTTGGCTGCTAAGTAAATCCAGCGAGAATAAGTTGCTTTTGATATTCTGATTTTAAAATTCCATTCTAGGGCGTTTCCAATGTGGCACAACGGAACTGAATCCGACTAGGAACTATGAGGTTTCAGGTTCAATCCCTGGCCTTGCTCAGTGGGTTAAGGATTCAGCATTGCGGTGAGCTGTGGTGTAGGTGACAGACGTGGCTCAGATCCTGTGTTGCTGTGGCTGTGGCGTAGGCTGGCAGCTGTAGCTCTGATTAGACTCCTAGCCTGGGAATTTCCATTTGTGCTGGGGCAGCCCTAAAAGAAAAATAATAATAATAATAATAAATAAATAAAATTCCATTTCATTACAAACTTTTCTTCTCTTCACATATGTTCTTGGCAACCAGGAAAGGAAAGTACACACTCTCCTACTGGTCCTAGGGCAGTAACAAAGTAGAGTCTGTGTGGTACCAAATTTAAATTATTTTTATTTTTATTTTTTGTCTTTTTTTTTTTTGTCTTTCTGCTATTTCTTTGGGCTGCTCCTGCGGCGTATGGAGGTTCCCAGGCTAGGGGTCGAATCGGAGCTATAGCCACTGGCCTATGCCAGAGCCACAGCAACTCGGGATCCGAGCCGTGTCTGCAACCTACACCATAGCTCACGGCAACGCCGGATCGTTAACCCACTGAGCAAGGGCAGGGACCGAACCCACAACCTCATAGTTCCTAGTCGGATTCGTCAACCACTGCGCCACGACGGGAACTCCTAAATTATTTTTAGATCTCCTTGATGTTTCTGCGAGAATGCATTCTAGCGTTCCAAAGAATACACGTCTGTTGGAGTTCCCGTTGTGGCACAGTGGTTAATGAATCCAACTAGGAACCATGAGGTTGCGGGTTCGATCCCTGGTCTTGCTCAGTGGGTTAAGGATCCAGCGTTGCCGTGAGCTGTGGTGTAGGTCACAGACGCGGCTCGGATCCCACATTGCTGTGGCTCTGGTGTAGGCCGGCGGCTACAGCTCTGATTTGACCCCTAGCCTGGGAACCTCCATATGCCGCAGGAGCAGCCCAAGAAATGGCAAAAAGACCAAAAAAAAAAAAAAGAATACACATCTGCTTTCAAATTGGTGACATTTCTATTCCTAATACAGCTTTCAGTGTGTGCCTGTTAACAGCCAACTTCCTGAATCATGTACATTCTGACCTGTAGTTCCTGCTGGTTCTTTCAACCCAGATCAAGCATCACAGATTTCACCCTGTCAGACCATTCCCAACAATACTTCTTCCACTGGTCCATTTAATGAGAAAGAAAATGGCTTAAACTGCAATTCTGTCCAGAAGGCTTGGAAAGCTAGCTTACCCTACAGGACCTTCAAAGATCCAGGACTTCAAGGTGGGAGATATCCAAAGGCCAAGAGGCAGAACAGGGGTTGATTGACTAGTCCTGAGTAGAACCCACCCAACCAATCAACAGAAGCAACCACCTCCAGGCTCCCTGCCTCCAGCCTTGGCTAGAAACTTACTCTAGAGAAACTGATCCCAAGAGACACAGGCCTGAAAGTGGGGGAATCACCTGAGTGTTGGCCTAACGATAGTGGAACACCCAGCCCACTCCCACAACCCGATGCCAGAAACATTGCCAGAACTTGGTGCCTGTACATTCCTGCAGCCAGAAAATACCACCCACCCCATAGGAGATTGGCGAGAGAGCTCCCTCATGAAAAGGCCAGTTAGCCAAAATTTCAGTTTGACACCATTGTGAAGCCTGCTCACCCACAGTTCTGTCCACAGAGAGCTTGCAAATCGCTTTCAAGACCCCTGTTTAATTACAAAAGGGCACTCAAGGAGCACCAAGTTTTACGAAAATGTGTAACAAGAATTAAAGGAGACTGGAGTTCCTGTCGTGGCTCAGTGGTTAACAAAGCAGACTAGGATCCATGAGGATGAGGGTTCAATCCCTGGCCTTGCTCAATGGGTGGGGGTTCCAGCATTGCTGTGGTTGTGATGTAGGCCAGCAGCTGTAGCTCTGATTCGACCTCTAGCCTGGGAAGGGAACCTCCATATGCCATGGGTGTGGCCCTAAAAAGAAAAAAAAAAAAAAGAGGAGGAATTAAAAGAAGGAATCTAGGGGAAATGGAGATAATACAGGAAACAGGTGTGAGTGTGTTTGTACCACCAGAGCTGTAAGAGAAGAGAGTTTGTTCATGAAATAAGAACAGGAAGATATGAAGCAAGCATCAAAGAGCGAGAGATTTCTTGAGAATTAAAAAAATGTCTAACAGGGAGTTCCTGTTGTGGCTCAGTGGTAACAAACCTGACTAGTATCTATGAGGATGCTGGTTCGATCCCTGGCCTCTCTCAGTGGATTAAGGATTTGGCTTGCCATGAGCTGTGGTGTAGGTCACAGACATGGCTTGGATCCCAAGTTGATATGGCTGTGGCTGTGGCATAGGCCAGCAGCTGCAACTCCGATACGACCCCTAGCCTTTGAACCTCCATATGCTGTGGGTGTGACCCTAAAAAGCACACAAAGAAAAGGAAAAAAACCTCAAAAAACAGACAAGTGGGAGTTCCCATCGTGGCTCAGCTGAAATGAATCTGACTAGCATCCATGAGGACACAGTTTTGATTCCTGGCCTCCTCAGTGGGATAAGGATCTGGTGTTGCCATGAGTTGTGTGTAGGTTGAAGATGCAGTTTGGATCCCACATTGCTGTGGCTGTGGTGTAGGTGTAGGTTGGCAGCTACAGCTCCTATTTAACCCCTAGCCTTGGAACCTCCATATGCCCCTGGTTCAGCCCTAAAAAGATAAAAAAAAAAAAAGGACACATGTTTTAAACAAATTCCTAAAGAAACAGCATACTGAATACCGTACTAATAAAGCAAGCACAGACAAGCCACAGGCAAATAGCAGGGCAGATCCACTTGTACTCAGCATGAGGTAAAACTAAGAGTAATCAAGTCACCTCTGACAGTAAGCTGGACAAAAAGTTTTAAGTGAGCAGGAAGCCTCATTGTCATGAGGATTTGCATGCACTGTTATTCAAGAAGAACCCCACCCCAAATGTGAAACGTGCCTCGAGGGGACAGCTAATGGCAAGATCGAGCACCATGATTCACAAGACATCTAAAAACACTTTCTATTTCTGCTTAAACTCATCTTTGAAAACTTTTTGCTGTTGTGTGTTTTATCACCTATGATTAGTATAAATTGCATGTGTGTATTATTTAGAGGACACGTTAATTTTTTTTTCTCTACGGATTGTATGCAGGGTCAAAAGAGCTTTGAAGCCACTGCTGTAGACATGGGAGTTCCATGAGCCTTGGGGACTTTGCAGAAGGCTGTGCCAGAATTCTGCTGGAGGGAAACTACTTCATCCTATGAGTATGGGGCCCATGAATATTTACAATAGCACAGCATGAAACCATAATGAGCTAAATGAGATTAATCTATTAGCCCTTGAATTGAAATGATGGAATAAATTTGAGAAACACAGCAAAGGATCAAGAAAAGAGACCTGACTGGTTTAATAAAGGAGGGCATTTGTCATGACACTGCCTGGTAAATACAACAATCAACAGCCTAAAGCACAATAATGCCACTAACTTTATGACTGTATCATTCCTTGTTTGTCCCTAGGCAAGTATCTTCTGCTTAAACCTTATTTTCAGGGTCACCTAGAGTTATGTACCTAGAAGCATTTTCTTGACACTCTTAGGCCTAAGGAATAACATCAGGCTGTGAAAACTCAGGCTTTCCCTGTTTTTAAGGTACTTTCACCCTAACTGGATGTTTAAGGTATAAATGCATGAATACTAGTTAACTGTTCTGCACACTCAGCATATGCCCCTACCGGTCTTCTAAGAAATTTACACATATTACCTCATTTAATCCTCACCAAATTCTCTGTTACCATACCCATTTCACTGATGAGGAAATCAAGACCTTGAGAAGCTAAATAACTTGCCCACCATCCAATGGTAAAGCTGGATTCCAACCTAATGAATGTAGCTCCAAACCACACACTAAATTACTGCAAGAGTGTAATCAGTGTAATTGCTCAGAAATGCCTTTTCATGACACATATTTCCTTCTGAGATGCCAAACCATTGAACTCTACAAATTTTCCAGGCTTTTGTTCCCAAATTTGTGGATTAGACTATAAACCAATTTATCTTTTGTTGACTGGTAGAAAACTCTAGACACAGCTCATAAATGGATACACAAAATAAGTAATGATTACAATACACAAATGGGACTTTCCATGGTGGCTTACTGGATTACAAACCCGACATAACTCCACGAGGATACAGGTTTGATCCGATCCCTGGCCTGGCTCAGTGGGTTAAGGATCAGGCATTGGCATAGTTCACAGAGGCAGCTAGGATCTGGTGTTGCCACGGCTGTGGTGTAGGCTGGCAGCTGCAGCTCCGCTTGGACCCCAAGCTTGGGAACGTCCATATGCCATAGGAGCAGCCATTAAAAAGCAAAAAAAATAAAATAAAAAATGAAAGAATACACAAATGACTGAGATTCAGGAACTAAAAGGTGCAGTAAAATGTGGAGAGCTGGGAAAGGGCATTAAATGTGGGAATTATGAATAAGCACTGTAGAGGAGACGTGTTGGACATGGTCTTAAAACACCGGGGGCTCTCGAAGTTTTCTGTGGCATCCTTAACAAATAGTGGCTTAAAACCACAGCAAGGTGATCTCTCCCAGTTCTGGAGGCCAGAGGTCCAAAGTCAAGGTGTTGGCCACATTGGCGTCTCCAGTGAAGAATCCTTTCCTTGTCTCTTCCAGCCTCTGGGAGCTGCCTGCATTCCCTGGCCTGTGGCCACAGCCCTTCAGCCTCCACTCTATCTTCACATCACCTTCTTCGTGGGTCTCCCATGCGTGTCCTTTTGGGCCACACCTGCAGCATCAGAGCCACATCTGCGACCTACATCACAGTTCACGGCAATGCCGGATCCTTAACCCACTGAGCAAGGTCAGGGATCGAACCCTCATCTTCATGGATACTAGGCAGATTCGTTTCCACTGAGCCTTCTGTCAGGTTCTTAACCTACTGAGCTACAACAGGAACCCCCATGGTCTTTTATAAGAACCCTTGTCATTGGATTTAGACACCCTGAAATAATCCTAGACAATCTCCCTACCTGAAGACTCCTGACTTTATCATATCTGCAAGTCCCTTTTTCCAATTAAGGGAACAGAGTTACATGTTTCAGGGATTAGGATGGGGCGGTGGGGGGGGGGGAGCCCATTATGAGAAATCATCAAAACCAGCAAACTGAGCTAAAGAGTTGAAATATGCAACTAATTCGAAGGTTGGGAATATAAGACAAGGCAAAGGGAAAGACACACAGCCAATAAAAATATGGGTAAGAGTATGCAGAGCATAGACTTTCAGAAAGCACAGAGATGAGGAGAATGCATACATTGTGTAAATGTTCAATGTCAATGGGATATTAGGAGATTGCGGCCCATCTTGAACAGTACATGTGAAAGGAGAATTAAATTCAAAAAAAAAAAAAAATCTAACAAGTATTTGTAAAAGAAGGGCCTTAGAGACGGGATATAAAGAATGAGCATGGTTAATAGAACACTTAAATATAAAATAACTGATCTAAGACCAGCAGAAAAAGGCTCTCAAGAAAGGCCTCTGATGTTGCTTTTTCTTCGGCTCAAAGGGGTACCAGTAGGTGAAGGATGCATCTCAGGGGTGGGGTTAAGTGTCGGGGACCCCGGTCCTGCCACCCACCAGCTAGAGGTGGTCCATGTTCAAGGTTCCAGTGTTGGGTGTTGGCACATGGAGGGGCAGCACCAGCCTCTCCAAAGAGCATGTTAGTGAACCTGTGCTTGTCTTTTTGCCTCTTTCTGGTGCTTTAGTGACTCCGTGATAGGGGGAAATTCAATCATGGGATTCTAGGCCCACTCTGGCTCTAGATCGCTGATTTCCTTTCTGAGAGTGAGAGCATGGAGGGTAGGACTGCCGTGTTCTTTAGGGGTGCTTTGGACCCACATGAGCATAGTCCGTCTGTCTGGGATGCTTCCTGCGGTTCTGCACTAACCTGGGAGGATTCACCAGCCTGTCTCTCTGGGTCCTGTGAGCCCAAGGTTCTGGGAGGGCTGACTTTCTCCCGTGCCCTCCACACAAGACAGAGACCAGCAGGGAGCAAGTTCTGGAGTCACAGAGCTCAAACGCTCTCCCTCACAGTTCATCTCTCCTTATGGTGGTAGAGCCTGTGTCCCAGTTTCAACAAAATCACGTGGCAGAGGAGCTCTCCAAACCACACCAGAGAGTGTCAAAGTTCAGGGGCAAAATTCCCACAGCATCCCCAAAAGCCAGTCCCCAAACAGCTGCCAGTTCAGGATGAACTTTCCTCTGTTCCATGGTGAAATGAAAGACAAAGAAGAGCAACTCTGTGTGTGTGTGTACAAAACATATATATAAAACACATTTTCAGAGTTTCCATTATGGCTCAGTGGGTTAAGAGCACTACATGGTGTCCATGAGGATGCGGCCTCCATTAGTGGTTTAAGGTGTTGCCACAAGCTTTGGAATAGGCCACAGATGGGGCTTGGATCTGGTTTTGCTGCGGCTGTGATGTGGGCCTGCAGTTGCAGCTCCAGTTCGACCCCCAGTCTGGGAACTTCCATATGCTGCAGCTATAATGGAAAAAATAAAAATCATTTAAAATTTTAAAAAAGTTCAGGAAAAAAAAAAACACATTTTCCCTGGCAAGAAATGGCTTTAATTGTCTTATCTTTTATATTTAATTGTTCTCTCTTTTGTGAACTAATGTGGATAGTAGTTGTTTAATGATTACTTTTAATGCTATTGGTTGGGGACTTTTTTTAATTAGCAATCTTTTTTAAAATCCTCCATTTATATATTTATTCATTTTGTCTTTTTAGGGCTGCACCTACAGCATTTGGAGGTTCCTAGGGGTCTAATCAGAGCTGTAGCCACCAGCCTATGCCACAGCCACAGCAACGCAGGATCCAAGCTGCGCCTGCAACCTACACCACAGCTCACGGCAACACCAGATCCTTAACCCACTGAACGAGGCCAGGGATCGAACCCGCAAGCTCATGGTTCCCAGTAGGATTCGTTTCCACTGTGCAACAGGAACTCCTAAGTCCTCCATAAAACTCTTTCCTTTTTGGCTTGTCAAATCTCGAAACCTGGGAATCTCTGCAATATCTCGGGTTTTTTTGTTTTGTTTTGTTCTTGTCTTTTTGCCTTTTCGTGAGCTGTTCCCTCGGCATGTGGAGGTTCCCAGTCTAGGGGTCTTATCGGAGCTGTAGCCACCGGCCTACACCAGAGCCATAGCAACGCGGGATCCGAGCCACATCTGTGACCTACACCACAGCTCACAGCAACGACAGGTCCTTAACCCACTGAGCAAGGCCAGGGGTCGAACCCGCAACTTCATGGTCCCCAGTTGGATTCGTTAACCACTGAGCCATGACGGGAACTCCCTCTCTGCAATATCTTTACAATTACTTCAGAGAAGCCTTGAAAACCACCCCCTCAGCCCCAAATCTGTTTCCGAGAACAAGAGAAACCTTACTTGAATCCCTTGACTCGCTGCCCACTGAGCAGCCTCCTCGAAGCTACAGAGCAAGGAAGTGAGGCCAAGGCCTTCACCGCCACCCCAAGGACAGGGGGCATGCAGGGCAGCTGGAGATCCGGGTCTGAGATGAATAAAATGGGATAAAGTCACAGGCAGAACACATTTATGCAAAGCAGCAAGAAAGTGGCCTTTATCTGGGACCTGCTGTTTCCGCCACACACACTTGTCACAAGTCTGGCAGAAAAGAGAGGTCAGATGCTGGCTGAATGAATTCATATCCTTATCCTGCTTTTAAAATTGTTTAGTCATGATAATCTCAGTTTTAAAACTTCACTATAGCTGTATTTTCACATTTTAGTTTTCTATAGACAGATATCATGTTATCAACCACAATTCAAAAGCCTTTATGCTCATTTCGTTCTGTGACCATTTTATTATTCCTCCCTCCCCTCTCCCCTCTTTCCTTAAACAAGGAAAGGGAACACATTTGTAGAGAATTTCATGTGAACAATCAGAAGATTTATATATGCATAATGTGGTAATGTATTGAAGTGAAGTTTAGTTGGCAACACCCCCCCCCCCGAAAAAAAAACTGCACCAACTCACTTTGGAAAACTAATTTGTTAAAATGTATTCTTTTATTTCTGTAAAGCAATCAACCTAGAGAACTTTGTTATCAAAGGAGCCACTAGGGGACACTGCAGTCAAGGCGGACAAGAATGAACGCCGAACCTTTGATCAGCTTGGATAAACTCGAGTCACTTCATTAATGGTGTCAAAAGCGAATTGCCTTCGCAAAATAAGAAGCCACATTTTCACATTTTGTTAAAGGAAAAAAAAATCCATTTTCTGGCAGCAGAAGCTAAAAAGTAGCTGACTCTTGATATCCAGATTTGGCCCTGTACTAAGGTGAAAGTAGGTGAACTTGCATGGGAATGTGAACCAAGAGGTCAGGTCACAGAAAACAGGCCCGTCTTGCAATTGTCACACTGCACTTGCTCTGTTGACAGTGTCCTCCCCCCACCTCCCCCCTTGCCCCGGACCCCATCACCCCTGCTAGATAATCACAGGCAAGAAAATTTAGGGGACTCAGAGAAGCTTTAAAATTAGATTTAGGAGAAGTTATTTAATTTCATAATGCATCTGAGATCACCAGCTGCCTCCAGTTGAGGGAGGTCATAATCTCCAGGGAGACATGGTCCCTGGCCATAAAAAGTCAAGAGTGGCTTCTTTGTGACTACAGCAAATGGAGCTAAGAAAAATGAAGTGGGGGGCCAGAGGCCAGAAACGTGTGTTCTGACACTTTTTTTTAAAAGGACATGTGACTTTTTCATTAAACTAACTCCATATTTATTTAGTTAGTTAGTTATTTTTTAGGGCCACACCTGCAAATATGGAAGTTCCCAGGCTAGGGGTGGAATCAGAGCTGCAGCTGCCAGCCTACACCACAGCCACAGCAATGGGGGATCCAAGCCATGTCTGTGACCTACACCACAGCTCACAGCAAAGAGCCATGACGGAAACGCCATGATTAATTTTAAGTGGATCAGTGCTGGGAGTTCCCATTATGGCTCAGTGGTGGTGGACCCGATTAGCATCCATGAGGACTCGGGTTTGATCCCTAGATTTGCTCAGTGAATTAAGGATGCAGCATTGCCATGAGCTGTGGTGTAGGTCACAGACATGGCTTTGATCCCTCGTTGCTGTGGCTGAGGTATAGGCTGGCAGCTACAGCTCGGACTCCACCCCTAGCCTGGGAATTTCCATATGCCTCAGGTTCAGCACTAAAATAAAATAAAATAAAATAAAATAAAATAATCAGTGCTGTGGGTTGAATTATGTGTCTCTCCAAATATACTGAAGTCCTAATCCCTCCCCCCAATGCATGTGAATATGACTTTATTTGGAAAGTTCTTTGCAGATGTGACCAAATTAAGCTGAGGTCATTAGGATGGACCCTAATCCAGTATGACCGTTGTCCTTAAGAGAAGAGAAGAGAATGTGAGCCGCACAGAGAAAAGGCTATGTGATGAAAGGCAGAGACTGGGGTGGCAAATCTCCAAGTCAGGAACACCGAGTACTGTGGAAGATCCCAAGGGCTGGGAGAGGGGTGGACCAGGAGCCCCTTAGAGCCCACAGAGGAAACCAGCCCTGCACACCTTGAGCCCAGACTTCCAGCACCCAGAGCTGTGAGAAAACCAATTTCTGTTGTTTATTGATTTGCTTATTTATTTGTCTTTTTCTTTTCTTTTTGCCTTTTCTAGGGCCACTTCCGCGGCACATGGAGATTCCCAGGCTAGGGGTGGAATCGGAGCCATAGCCACCGGCCTACACCAGAGCCACAGCAACGCGGGATCCAAGCCACATCTGCGACCTACACCACAGCTTACAGCAATGCCAGATCCCTAACCCACTGAGCAAGGCCAGGGATCGAACCCGCAACCTCATGGTTCCTAGTCGGATTCATTAACCACTGCGCCACGACAGGAACTCCTGTCTTTTTCTTTTTAGGGCCATACCTGCAGCATGTGGACGTTCCCAGTCTAGGGATCGAGTTGGAACTATAGCTGCCACCCTACACCTCAGCCACAGCAAGACCTAAGCTGCATCTTCAACCTACATCATGGCTCACGGCAGTGCTGGAGCCTTAACCCGCTGAGCAAGGCCAGGGATCGAACCTCATGGATACTAGTCAGGTTCATTAGCACTAAGCGGTGAAGGGAACTGCCAGTTTCTGTTGTTTAAAGCCACCTAGTGTGTGGCACTTTGTTACTGCAGCCCTAGAAATTAATTATTGATGACCAAATTCAGCTCTTTCTTTTTTTCCTGCCAACTCAACAGCACTATTCCATTTTTTAAATTAAATATAAAACATTATTTTAATTTATTTTTAAATGCACAGCTTTTCACGCTTTTTAGAGATGTGTCCTATTTTTCCTGGTGCATTTTATGGTTCTCCTCGAATACCTAAAAACTTCACAGACTAGATGGCATTTTTTAAAGCACTTTCCTCCCTTGAGTCTCTAAAAGTATTTGACATAAATATTACTCTATTCTTCATGACATCTTAAAGGAGAGTTGGGCTTTTTTTTAATATATAAACGTTTTTTATAAACCTCAGGAAATATAGAGCCAAGTTAAGCATCTTGTCCTAGGGAGTTCCCGTCGTGGCTCGGTGTTTAACAGATCTGACTAGCATCCACGAGGATGCGGGTTTGATCCCTGGCCTCATTCATTGGGTTAAAGATCCGGCATTCTGTGAGCTGTGGTGTAGGTCAAAGATGCTGCACAGATCTGGTGTTGCTGTGACTGTGACATGGGCCAGCAGCTACAGCTCCAATTGGTCCCCTAGCCAGGAAACCTCCATATGCCATGGGTGTGGCCCTAAAAAGACGAAAAAAAAGCATCTTGTCCTAAATCCCATAGCTCTTCAGTTAATGAACAGGTTTTGGGAGACACCCCCCAACTCCTTGTTTATAGTAGTTCCCCTTATCCGAGGTTTCACTTTCCATGGTTTCTATTACATGAGGTCAACCGTGGTCCAAAAATATTAAAAAGGAAAATTCCAGAAATAAACAATTCATAAAATTTTACATCACACACTATTCTAAATAGCATAATGAAAACTTATGCTGTCCTACTCTGTCCTGCCAAGGCCATGAATCATCCCTTTGTCTGGTATGCCCATCCTTTAGTGTAGAAAAAAATGTAGTCTATATAGCATTTCTTATTATCTGTGGTTTCAAGCATGACTGGAGGTCTTGGAACACATCCCACTGAAGTGGTTACTGCAGTCATATATATATATATATATATATATATATATATATATGTATATATGACTGCAGTATAGTATGTATGTATTTGGGGGGGGGCAAAGTTCTGGGCATGTGGGATTTCCTGGGCCAGGGATTGAACCCGCACCACAGCAGCGACCATAACCATAGCAGGAACAATACCAAATCCTTAACCACTAAGCCACCAGGGAACTCCTGCAATCTCTTTTAAGTATTGTAAGTTCTACTTTATTCCTAATTATCCATCTCTAAGAGAAGAGTGAATAAATCTTCCAAAATCAGGGCTCAATCAATAATTGCCTTTTGGGGAGCTTTCCTATATTTTGGATAGAAATATGTCTGATGCTCTTGGAATTCATAAAACCTCAAATCATATGGTACAAGTACATTATGGTGATTTAATTTCCCAGTATCCATATTTAATTTCCCTCTCTTCGCCCTTCCTCCCCTTTCCACCCTGAGAAAGTACTCCACCTCTCGGAATAATGGGAAGGAACAAGCACAAGCCAGGCTAAACCTCCCCATCTTTCCTGGCTCCACAGGTTCCCTGGATAGGAAGGTCATTGGCTTGCTGGCTCTGTGCACCAAGGTCTTTCAGAATGCTTTCCTACTCCCTTGGTAAGTCACTCTGTTATCCCTGTTCAGCCTCCCAAAGAGTGGGACCACCAGGGAGTTCCCTGGTGATCTAGTAGTTAGGATTTGCCACTTTCACTGCTGTGGCCCGGGTTCAATCCCTGGTCAGGGAACTGAAATCCCACATCAGCCTGCTGTGCACCAGGGCCAAAAAAAGAGAGGAGGTACATCTTAAGAGTTCTAGCCCATGCTAGGACAGAACGCTTGCTTATCCTTTCTGTGACTCAGCTGGGTTGAGACAGACTGGAATTTCCAAAAGTACCAACGAAAAATTCAAGGGAAATCAAAGAAGCACAGAAACACAGCTGGGTTTGTCCAGGGCTCAGAGGTCCAGTCCCATTCCTCATCTGATTTCAGATTCTGAATTCAGATGACAAAGATGACCTCCTGGTGTCCCAGCTACTGAATCATTATCATGTGAAAAGTGCCATCCTACCTCCCTGCCAAGCCAGTGTCCTAGAGGACTCACCCCCTGGATCAAGGCCATTATTCACCAATCTCGAGGTGAGAGATTGAGGGTAAGAGTCTCTCCAGAGGGAGTGGTTTAGCCTCATATTGATCCTTAAATTGGAAGAATTATGAAAATGCAAACTTTGAATAAATATGACATTCATACAAGCAAAATCACATCCACACCACAGCCTGTTAGGTTTCAGGGAAAGTAAGGCATCTGACCAAGGCTGAAGGGTTCCAGCTAGTGAGACAAAAAGACAAGGACAGGACAGATAAGAAGCAGTGACACCAGCAGTGAAGGGGGCACATGCGGATCAGGACCTTGTCATTGAAACAGCATAGGTGTGTGGCATGGAGGCCCCCAGTTAGAGACCACAGGTGGGAAAAAGCGTGGGTGGTTCCAAAGGACACTGACCTTTCCAGACGATGGTGGGATTCAGGAAGGAAAAGAAGCAGCCAAAGATGATCATAGTTAACAATTCTTAAGTTATGCCAGAAACATGCCGATCACTTCACCTGGATCTTCCCATTTCATCCTTGCCACAACCGTATCCTGTGAGAGGTACTTATCTGCATTTTATACAAGAGCAAAACATACAGTCACCTGACCAAAGTCGCACAAACTGGTGAGTGCAAAGTGGAAATTAGAATCCAAGGCATCAGATAAATGGCAGCCATTGTCTTTACACTATATAGATACACACATGTTCACTCACATCTTAATTGAACTGGGGAGATGAGAGGGACCAGTCACCAGGAGATCCCAAAGGGAACAGCAAGGATGAAAGGAAGAGGAACCCCTAAAGGTCAAAGAGTCCACAGACACGTGATATTTTTTTAAAAGAAAGAGGAGCAATGGCTTGCAAGTGACATAACCCTGAATCCCCAATCTGGCTGATGGAATGTGGGAAAACATCAGGAAAGCCAGATTTCGGTTTAAAGCCTCCTGTGAAGACTGAGGATGCAGAAGAGATTTTCTGCCGTGTAACCAGGATGCAGACAGTACAGTGGGAAGAGTTGGCGTGGGAGCCAAAGAGAAGTTACAAGTCCATGGGGCAGACCCACGGAGCAGCAAGGGGTAAAAGAGATCATCAGCAGGGCCAGGCCTTGGGTGGTCCCTGGAGACGACAGAATGGCAGGCAGGATGGGACTCACCAGCCACCAGGAGCCCTACCAGCATCCAGTGGTTTCCAGTCCTCTGAGCCCCCAGGGCACTGGAGCTCTCGCTGAGTCAGTTGGGCGCTGCCCCAGGTAGAAGGAGAGTCTTCGGGGCTACAGATGCGTTGGAGGAAGAAGGAATTCTGCTCCTCCAGCTGACGGCTGGGAGCTGCCAGGCCTGAGGAAGGAGAATTAGCTGGTCTAGGAAGCTTACCCTGGTGTGGCAGAGGGAAGGTATAGTAATCTGCCTAATATCCATTCCTTTCTCCACAGGAAAATCTGAAACAGGGACCAAACTACTTTAAAGCACAGCTGTAGCTTCTGCTTGTCTGGAAGGGGTGGGACAGGGAGTTACACAAAAGAGCAAAACCTGGAGATATTACGATCACGAAGACCCTAGAACTGAAGTACTTTTTTTCTGGTCCCCAGGTAAAATCCTCTGTGGAGCAGCCACGTGACTGACCTCAGGATCACTGGTTTTAGCCCATTTTTTTCTAACCTTCCCATCATGTTGCTATTTAGAAAATATCCCCACCAATCACAGATGCTATGTCATAGGCTTTCTCAACCATCTTGTCCTCCTGCCATCTCTGACCCCTCCCAGGCTGGATTACATTGAAATCATTTTTGAGTGTGTTTTTCAAGTTCCAGGAAAACATTTTTATACATCTCCTTACAAAATGAGTTAGAACTGAATGGACTTTGTGATTCTGTTTAGCTCTCCTTTTTATTTTTGGCTTTTTAGGGCCTTATCCCCTGGCGTATGGAAGTTCCCAGGCTAGGAATTGAATTGGAGCTGCAGCTGCCAACCTACACCACAGCTACAGCACTGTGGGGTCTGAGCTGCATCTGCGAATTACACCACAGCTCACGGCAACATGGGATCCTTAACCCATTGCGTGAGGCCAGGGATTAAATCCACATCCTCATAGATACTAGTCAGTTTCATTACCGCTGAGCCATGATGGGAACTCCCACTTTTTCCCACTCTTAACCCTCTGCTGAGATGCAAAAGAAAAGACCATGCTCCTGAGAGTTAGGTTTTGTGTGCTCTGCACTGTGTCAGGAACTTAAGATTCAGGATCTAAATTCTTCAGCTCTAATGCAAAGGGAGGAAGTGACCCAGGTGATTTCTGAAGGTCCAAAGGCAGCTTTAAATGAACTGTTGACAGAGACCAGGCCCTGGTGCCTGCCAGCATCAAGCCTTAACTCCCCATGTCCAAGTTCTATGTCCAAAGGAAAGTCACTTGATTCCTTCTGTGAACCAGAGAGAGGAACACCTTTGTAATGGGTTCTTGGAAGGACTGACTTTTTTAAAACATATATAAAGCCCCTGATCTATGGAATACGCCAAAATGCTAGTACACTTCTTCCTAAAATGCTGTGATTTCAGACATCAAGGAATCTGGGAAGCTGGCCTTTCTGGAACACAACTAGATCATTTAGTCAAAAATATTTCCTACTCTAACTTCTTACTCATAGTGGCATGAAAATTACCCAAATCTGGATCAGTTCTACTAAAAAAACCTCATGAGATCGAAGTATTGCATAGTTCATATCTTAAGTGAGATATTTTACATTCTTTCCCCTAACTTGTTTCATAAATAAAGAAACAAGAAATAAAGAAATGGTATCTGTTCAAACCAAGCTGAAAAAGTGAAATCTTCACAAAGTTTATATTGCTAATTCAATTAAGGTTTCTAGCAGATCAAGGACTAAAGACTGGGTTCACAAAATATTTCCTTTGATCTCAAGATTTTTTTACTTCAAAGACTAACCAGCAGGATCACACAGGCTGCCCATGGCCCCTCCTTTTCCTACAATGAGGGGCTCATGGTGAAAGAACTTTCTAGGGTCTGCTTCAGAGCAGTGACCCTTGCAGGGACTGACTCCTCCCAGGCTAGACATGGGGTGAGCTGTCTTGCTGAGAAAAGAAATGAGTCAGAAGATGTGAGTTCGCAGCTTGTGTCTGCCACTTAGCCACATCCCATGAGAAAGTCACTGGACTTCCATCTTCCTGGAAAACCAGATGATAAAACCTAACCTATTTATCTCAAGGATTTGCTGTCCTTTTGGGTCTTTAGATCCACCAAATACTGAAGGATCCTATGGCAGTTTCTTTTTTTCTCCCAGAAGGAGTTTTTCCATTGTTGTACCTTTGGTGCTTTTCCTAGTAGGAATTTCACCAATTCTTTGCTGAGTAAGCAAAGGGACAAATGACGAGGATGACAAGGGATAGACCCGGGACTCTCTGCCATTGAGGTTTGCTCTTCTCTCCTCTTGGACCATGCCCTGCATCTTGCCATTGCAGCCCTGGCTCTACTTACTCCTGGGATGTAGTAAAAGAAAAATACCAGGGAGGGTTGGTGGGGGGAGGGGAGGGGAGAAGGTGGGGATGCCCAGCAGCAGGAGAGAAAGGAGGATGGCTCTGGGGATGGAAGGGGGTTTCCTGAGATGCCTGGGAAAGGGAGCCTGCTCTGTCCCAGCTCCACATGCCCCATGCTGTCCTGTAAAGCGAGCCTCAGCATTGTTCCTTAAAGTCTGTCTTTACTCCTGACTCAATGGATCGAACATTTGTAGGTTTCCATATTTTCGTCAGCCTGAAGAGACAAACACCCTACTTATCAGTGAAATATGCCTTTGAGTCAGTCTGAATTCTTCACCACCAAAGAGGTTGGGGAGACTGGGAACCCAGATGCTAGCCACCTAAGAACAGAGGCAACAGACTTAAAGAATTTGCATGGCAGCCTTCTCTGGATGTTTTTCAAGGCTCCCCATCTCTTTGATTTTCTCTCACTCTTTTTTTTTTCTTTTAAGACCACACCCAAGGCATATGGAAGTTCCCAGGCTAGAGACTGCATCAGAGCTGCAGCTACCAGCCTCAGTGACAGCAAGGTGGCATCTGAGCTGCATTGGTGACCTACACCTCAGCTCCTAGCAATGCCAGATCCTTAACCCAATGATAGGGGCCAGAGATCAAACCCACACCCTCACAGACACTAGTCAGGTTCTTCACCTACTGAGCCACAATGAGAACTCCTCTTTGAGTTTCTCTTGACCACATCACCTCTGGACAAACTTCATTGATCAGTATCAGAGATGACAGCAGGTGCCAAAAGGCTGAACTTTGCTATGATATGAGCTCCAGGGTCAAACACAGATGGAATCCCATGTGATTGTCTCTATCTAGATATTTCAACATCGGTGCTCCCAGGTCTCCAATGCGTTGTTCTTCACTGACATTGAGATGCTTTCCTAATCCATGTCTGCTGTGAATCAGCCCTTGATGGAGAAATGATTCAGTGACTAGCATGGTCGGAAACTCTGGACAAAGGAGGCCAATTCAAAGACACCGTATCAGTTAGAATGTTTGAGGGGAAAGTCACAGGAAACCCAACTAAAGTGGCTTAAACATGAGGACATCATTCCTCTCGCATACCAGGAAGTCTAGGGACTGGTGGTTCCAGGGTTATGTCCTCTCTTGGTTCTAGAAAGGCAGGATGGTGCAGCAGTGAGGGGCACAGCTTCTGCCACCAGTGTCCGGGTTCAAATCCTAGGTTTGGTGCTTCTAGGTTGGGAGACTTTTGGAAGTTAACCTCTCTGAGCCTCAATTCTGAGGTAGGGGGAGGTTCCAGGAAGTCGAGAAGTCACATTAGACTTCAAGTTACCATGCTGGCCTCTCTGTCAATTAGGCTCCCTTACACACAGGAACCCAGCTACTTGACTGTGGTGGAAATTGGAATTATCAGGAAGGACTTGTAGACCCCATCTGAGCAGTTTCAGTTACTAAAGGGCAAAAGTGAACTTCCAGTCCTCTATAGCCTGACCCCAAACAACAAGGCTCTGCAAATCTCCACTCTGAGGTTGGCTATTTATATGATAATGGGGGTAATAACCATTTTCCACTTTGCATAATCACCATGAGGCACAACAGGCCCTCAGGAGAGTTCTCCGTGCAAAATGCAGCAATGGCTTTGGCTTTCCTCAGAGGTCTTGGGCAGCAGTGAAAGTCCTCAGAGCTCCTCTAATGTTGGAGAAGGTGCTGGTGGACAGCAGCAGGAATGAAGTTAGAGTAATAATTATAACCACCTATGTGGATAGACATAGATTGTGCTTAAGTATATGCCAGGCATCTTCCTAAGGTTGGGAAGTAGCAGAATGGGACTTGCACCCAGATGTTTGGCTGCAAAGCCCAGGCCCTCTGCCTCACTTTCTCCCCAGAATTCTAGGCTCTTTGGTGTGGTGTGTAAATTCTAGAATCATCCAGAATACTTGTTGAAACATAGCTCTCTGGGCCAGGAACATGCTAGAGCATGTTCCCTGGTCAGCTCGGGAGAGCTGATTGTGAATTTCTCTTTCCAACCTCATAACATCACAAGAGATAACATTGCTTTGGTAGCTTGTAATTGGTCATAATGGGAGAAGTTAAACCATGAGAATCAGCCAACTCTAGGGCATAGTTTCCCTGTTGAGCCAACAGTTAAGCCTTTGATAGCACACCACTGGCTCGTTACCATTCCCAGAGTCTCTAATTCAATAATCTTGGAGGGGGCCTGGGAAGAAATTTCTTTTTTTGCTTTTTAGGGCTGCACCCGCAGTTTATGGAGATACCCAGGGTAGGAGTTGAATCAGAGCTATAACTGCCAGCCAACACCACAACAGCAATGTGGAATCCAGGCCTCATTTGCAATCTATGGCATAGCTCACGGCAATGCCGGATCCCCAGCCCACTGAACAGGGCCAGAGATTGAACCTGCATCCTCATGGATACTAGTTGGATTTGTTTCTGCTGCACCACAACCGCAACTGGGATTGTATATTTCTAATAAATTCCCAGATGGGGCTGATTCTGCTGCCCCAGGGACCTCACTTTGAGAACCGCTTGGAAAAACATTTCAGAGAGCCCTGAAGTGGATAATTGGTTCTTGTCCTGACATGAGTCATCCATCACTGACATGAAGAATCCTGGAAGTCTCAGCAACATTGGTTGTAAATGACCCTACGTCAAATTGGCACTAGTAAGAGCTAACATCTACGGAGTGTTGACTGGAGGTAGTAGCTACTGTCCTGGTCATGCCTTATGTAAACTCATTTAACCAGACAGCAAGTTCTGTTGTCATAGGAGACACTGAAATGCAGGGTAGTCCAATGACTCGTCCAAAGTTGTACAGGGAGTAACCAGTACCACATATCACAGATGAGACCTGAGTAGTTCTGCCAAAAAAGAAGGAGGAGGACGTGGAGAAGGAGGAAGAGGAAAAGAAGGGAAAGTTCAAAGATCATATACACCAAAGGGATTTAAATTTGTTTCTCCCAACTAGACATTCCTGGCCTAATGGTAAATGTATAAAGAAAATTTCATATTTCTTTTTTTTTTGTCTTTTTTTGTATTTCTTGGACCGCTCCTGCAGCATATGGAGGTTCCCAGGCCAGGGGTCTAATCGGAGCTGTAGCTGCCGGCCTACGCCAGAGCCACAGCAACGCAGGATCCGAGCCGTGTCTGCGACCTACACCACAGCTCACAGCAACGCCGGATCCTTAACCCACTGAGCAAGGGTAGGGACCGAACCCGCAACCTCATGGTTCCTAGTCGGATTCGTTAACCACTGCGCCACGACGGGAACTCCAGAAAATTTCATATTTCTGATTGTTCTTCCTCCTGCAAGTGCAGATCCACACCACCGTTTATTTATTTATTTATTTATTTATTTATTTATTTATTTATTTATTTATTTATCTTTTCCAGGGCTGTACCCACGCATATGGAGGTTCCCAGGCTAGGGGTCTAATCGGAGCTGTAGCCACCAGCCTACACCACAGCCACAGCAACACGGGATCCAAGCCACGTCTCCAACCTACACCACAGCTCACGACAATCCTGGATCCTCAACCTACTGAGCGAGGCCAGGGATCAAACCCACAACCTCATGATTCCTAGTCAGATTCATTAGCCACTGAGCCACGACGGGAACTCCCCACACCACCATTTAATGAGAAAATCATACTCCTAGATTGGGGGTCAATAAACTTTTTCTAGGAAGGACAAGAGAGTAAATACCAGAGGCCCTGTGGTTGCAGGTACTCAACTCTGCCATTGTAGTTGAAAGTAGCCATAGATGGCATGTAAGAATGAATGTAGGAGTTCCCTTCATGGCTCAGCAGTTAATGAACTCAACTAGCATCCAAGAGGATTCGGGTTTGATCCCTGACCTCACTCAGTGGGTTAAGGATCCAGTGTTGCCGCGAGTTGTGTCGCAGATTTGGCTCAGATCCCGCTTTGCCATGGCTGTGGTGTAGACCGGTGGCCTCAGCTCTGATTCAACCCCTAGCCTGGGAACTTCCATGTGCCACTGGTACAGCCCTAAAAAAGCAAAAAAAAAAAAAAAAGAAAAATGAATGTAACTATGTCCCAGTAACACTTTGTTTACAAAAGCAGACATTGAAAACTCATGGACTTAGAGAACAGACTTACCTAACAATTGCCAAGGGGAGGGGAGGGAGTGGGATGGACTGGGAATTTGGGGTTAACAGATGCCAACTACTATATTGATAATGGATAAGCAATGAGGTCCTGCTGTGCAGCACAGGAAACTCTATCCAATCACTTGCGATAGAACATGATAAAAGGTAATATGAGAAAAAGAATGGATATACATGTATCAATGGGTCATTTTGATGGACAGCAGAAATTGATGGAACATTTGTAATTCAACCATAATCAAAAACTTTTTTAAAAGGACATTAACAAAAAGAAGATGTTGAGGCTTATTCAGCTGTGGCCTAGAATGTGATGACCTTTCCTAAATTCATCTAGAAGTTATTCCTTATTCCTAACTAACTAGCAGTAGCCACACCTTCATTAAATTTTGGCAGAATTTTGTCAAGCAATTGAAAATAACACACCAGTACATCTGAGTAGTCACTTAACAGATTCCATAGGGAACATCCTCAGAAGACAGTCCATTTCTCTGGTTCCAGTTTGGTTAAAGAGTGTCTTCTTTGGTTTTAGATTATAATAGCAGGCTCAGTGGGCTGGAAAAGCATGCTACTGAAATAAAGGTCCACAGATCCAAAGTTTAGCTCAGTTTCAGTTCTCTTGGTCAAGAGGGGAACCAGACTCATGGCCTCATTTGATCATCTCAAATACGTTATAACCAACCTAGAATGGATCAGTGTAGCTTCTAACAGCAGTGTCTTCTTTCTTCTCAAAAGATAAAATGTTTATTCCATTTTATAAGCCAACACTGATGCCAAAGAATGTGCTGATGATCTGTAAGGAACTCGAAAATGATGTATCCTTAACATTGAGATCACTGACTTCTTGTCAAATGCCCCCTATAACTTTTTTCTTTTTACAGCTGCACCTGCAGCATATGGAAGTTCCCAGGCTAGGGGTCAAATCAGAGCTGCACCTGTGAGCTTACCACAGCCATAGCAACACCAGATCCGAGCCATATCTGCAAACTACACTGCAGCTTGTGGCAACACCAGATCCTTAACTCACCGAGCAAGGCCAGGGATCAAACACGCATCCTCACAGAAACAAAGTCAGGTTCTTAAACCACTGAGCCACAATGGGAACTCCAAACCCGCATAACTTTTCTCCTTGGCCCTACCTAACCTGTTCTCCAGGCCTCCAGGCCCTCATTGCCCCTGATTAGCTTTCTTAAGGCAGGTTCCTAATCCTTTTGCACTCATAATCAAGAATCACTTTCTGGATTCCCACTGCGTATTGACTTAAGGCCAAATTCCTCAGTCCAGCATTCAAGACCTGGTTTGACCTGGCCTCATTTTTCTCTCTCCCAGTTTAACTCACACTCATCCAATTTCTATACCCACAAAATCATCATCAAAATCATGAGTAAGAAGTTCCAAATACTTAGTCAAATGAGACAAGTGTTTCAACTAAGTCAACAAAAACCACATAGCCATGAAAGAATAATAATTACAGACAGGAAAAAGGCAGAGTGGAAGGGGGCCAGATAATCTAGATATCAAAGGAAGAATGTGGGACAAAGTTTCAGAAATAAAGCAAAAGACTATGACAATACCCCTCTTCTTCCTTTTTTTTTTTTTTTTGGCTTTTTAGGGCCGCACCCACAGCATATCAGCATATGTGGGTTCCCAGGCTAGGGGTCAAATCAGAGCTACAGCTGCTGGCCACAGCCATAGCAACACAGTATCGGAGCTTCATCTGAGACCTGCACCACAGCTCACAGCAATGCCAGATCCTTAACCCACTGGGTGAGGCCAAGGATCAAACCTTCAACCTCATGGTTAATCGTTGGATTCATTTCAGCTGTGCCACAATGGGAACTCCTCTCTTATAATGTCTGGGACTTGGTATCTGGACATATCTGGGACCTTAAGAGAAAAATAGGGTTGATGCCCTATGTCAGTGCTTTCTAACCCTGCCTTTCTGTTAGAATCACTTGGGTGACTTTTGATCGTAAATATTAATAGTCCACATCCCAGACTCAGGAAAAGGGCCAGAGAATCTGAATTTTAATAAATGCTTAAGATCATTCTCACGATTGTTCAAGTCTGGGAATATGCTGACTTCAAATTAAAATCACCTGGAGGCCATGCAGAGCCACCACATGGCGAGGCTACACGGAGGTGCGTTGGCTGACAGCCCAGCTGAGGCCCAGCCACCTGACCTGTGTGAAGATGCCTCCAAGTGACACCAGCCTCCAGGCAGCAGCACACCCCAACGGAGGCCCAAACATCATGGACTAGCTTTGCCTTGTCTGAATTCCTGACCAACAGAATCCAGGAACCCAATAAAATGGTTGTTTTATGGCTTTTTTTTAATCATCTGGGGAACTTCTAAAAAATGCTGTAGTTTAGGTCCTGTCCCTGAAGACATCCTGATTTATTTAGTCTAGAGTAGGATCTGGTATTAATTTCTCCCCTACTTTTTGTTATGAAAGTTTTCAACATCAAGAAGAGTGGAGAAAATAATACACAGAAATCTGTGACCCCATCACAATTTTGAATATTTTGCAATATGTCAGATAGACACAGATAGAGACATAGAAAGATACATAGATACACAGAGAGATACATATAGCTGAGCTATTTGATTATAATTTATAGAAATGACATTTTACCTATAAGCATGAAACTATCCAAAAATAAAGGCATTGTCCTGCATAAGCATAGTACCATTATCATGTCTAAGAAAATAACAGCAATTCCCTAATACTATGCATTCCATATTCACATCTCCCTGCTTACCTCAAAAATCACACATTTTACTCTTTTTTCAAACCAGAATCCAGTCAGTTTTCATGCCTTGTTTTTGCTTGTTAAAACTCCTTAGTCCATTGTTCTCCCTTTTATTTATTTACTTCTTTTAAAAAATTATGTTGATTTTTTAAAGCAACCAGGCCAGCTGTCTTATAGCATAGTCTATAAACTGTATTGGTCTGACTGCCTGTTCTTGGCACTATTTCACTTACACATTTTTTCCTGGTTGGTCCGCAACTGAAATTTAAGTCTAAAGAGACTAGATGCCGATCAAGATTTGGGGCAAGAATAAGTCGTAGGAGGTGTCTATTTACACTATACCAGGTGACATTATAATGTTGAATTATCATACCCTAGTGAGCTTGACCTTGATCCCTTGAGTAAGGGGGTGACCATCATACCTCTTTATAAAAACTCATTTTCCTGTTCACAATTAGCAAGGAAACTGTGGGGTGGTATTCTGGCACATGAAGGTCCTATTTCCCCAACAAAATTCCATCTAGAGGGTTTTAGCATCCACTGACGACACTTGCTTGAGAGAATTATTTGACTAGAAGTTGCAAAATGGTCATTTTTTTCTCGCTTGTGGATTAAGGCATAATCCATGTACAGGATTTCTGACCAGTTTTGTGGTTCTCAACAAATATATGTCTATGTTCATGCAACTGGCACAAGCTCTAAGGTATAGAATTGTTCCACTATCCCCCAATAAGTCCCCTATATCCTGTTATAATAAACCCCAACCCCAGCCATGGACAACCTCTAATACATTTTCTGTCCTTTGGGATTTGCATTTTCCACAATGTCACATACATGGAATCATGCGTCATGTAGCCTTTTGAGTCTGGCCACTTTCATTTAACAGAATGTGTTTGAGACCCCCTGCATACTGTGTATCTGTAGTTCTTTCCTGTTTATTGCTGAATGGAATCCCATGGCAGGAGTGCCTTGCAGTTTGTTTAGTCATTCCAAGGTGAGGGGCATATGGGTTGTTTACTGTTGGAGGCAGTTATGAACAAAGCCATACAAACATTCTCATCCACATCTTCGTGTGAACTTAAGTTTTGGTTTCATTTGGGTAAATACTTAGGAATAGGATTTCTGGGTTGTTTAGTAAGTGTATGTTTAACTTTATAAAAAATGCTCAGTTTTTCCACAGCGGCTTTTCCATGGTGGCTGTACCATCTTTTACATGCTCACTCATGATGTGCGAGTTAACATGGTCATTTTAAAAATTCCATCATCCTTTAGATTTCTTTATTAGCAATCTCCTGTGGGGGAAAAACATTTTCTCATCAACTTGAGATGAGCTATATCTCTTTTAACAAAGGCAGAGTAAATGCTAATTCCTTTTGCTTAACTGCCAAATTTTAGAGAAGAAAGTTTTTATGGGAATCACTTCCAGTGGGAACAACAACGTTTCCTTTTTTCTTCCTCTGTCTCTTTTCCTTTTCTATAACTGTGGACTTCTGAATTTATTCCATGTTTTACAATCATTAACACTTATCTTTCTTTTTAATTCCCAAAGTGTCCCAAATTTGCCTAATGGAAATGCTATCAAGCTGGTCCTATGACTTTTGATGACTTCATTAAACTTGCACACTTTTTTCCTTCCTGGCACAATAAGAGTCCCATCCTCACCTTGAACTTTCCTTGAACCAGCCCTACATCCATCAATTTCTCTAAAAGACTGATTTCTTTATATAATATTTAGAGACTAAGTGGGCAGGGGCTTTCTCATGGCTACTGAAATGTTATCACCTTTAGGTTCTTTCAGTAGAAATACACTCACATACTTTTTTTTTTTTTTTTTGGCCAAGCATGAGGCATATGAAAGTTCCCAGGCCACAGGGCAAACCCGCACCACAGCAGTGAACCAAGTTGCTGCAGTGACAATGCTGGATCCTTAACCCACTGCACTGCAGGAGAACTCACACACACACTTTAAATCAATAACTAAGATATTTACATATACACAAATCATAAATGTATATCAATATTCCCTGTTACGATTTAGTTTTCTCAACACTTTATGTTTTTGTAGTCTTCTCAATATTTTTTTTTTCTTTTTTTGGCTGCCCCATGGCATACGGAGTTCCCAGGCCTGGGATCAGTTCCAAGACAAAGTTGTGTCCTATGCTGCAGCTGCAGTAATATCAGATCCTTTAACTCACTGTAGAGGGCCAGGGATCGAACCTGTGTCCTGGTGCTGCAGTGACACCACCACCCAGGTGCACCACAGCGGGAACTCCAGCATTTTCGACCTTTTAATTTGTATCTCTTTTCCATTTTACCAAACATTAATAAAATTAACATATTTACTAATCGGCTTTATTTCATCATACAAATAAGACAGGATTAAGGTCACAGTGCCAGTATGAGCACTAATAAAACTGCTAAAGAGAGTGTAAGATTTCTTTTTCTTTCTTTGCCTTCTTAAAATACTCCCTGCCAGAGACGGCGGGTCAGAGTACTGAGTTCAAAAGTCACTTGGTTTTTATTCTTCAGTTTGTTAATGTGGTGTATCACACTGATGGATTTGCGGATACTGAAGAACACTTGCATCCCTGGGATAAATCCCACTTGATCATGATGTACAATCCTTTTAAGGAATTGTTGGATGCAGTCTGCTAGTATTTTGCTGAGGATTTTTGCATCGGTGTTCATTGTGAAATTAGCCAATAGTTTTCTTTTTTTGTGGTATCTTTGTCTGGGTTTGGTATCAGGGCGATGGTGGCTTCATAGAATGAGTTTGGAAGTATCCCTTCCTCTGCGATTTTTTGAAATAGTTTCAGAAGGAGGGGTGACAGCTCTTCTCTAAATGTTTGATAGAATTCGCCTGTGCAGCCATCTGGTCCTGGACTTTTGTTTGTTGGAAGTTTTAAAATCACAGTTTCAATTTCAGTTCTTGTGATTGGCCCATTCATCATTTCTATTTCATCTTGGTTTAGTCTTGGAAAATGGTACTTTTCTAAGAATTTGTCCATTTCTTCTAGGTTTTCCATTTTATTGGCACATAGTTGCATATAGTAGTCTCTTATGATCCTTTGTATTTCTGTGATGTCCGTTGTTACTTCTGCTTTTTCATTTCTAATTTTGCTGATTTGAGTCGTCTCTCTTTTTTTCTTGATAAGCCTGGCTAAGGGTTTATCAATTTTGTTGATCTTTTCAAAGAACCAGCTTTTCATTTCATTGACCTTTTCTATGGTTTTCTTCATTTCTATTTCATTGATTTCTGCTCTGATCTTTATGATTTCTTTCCTTCTACTAACTTTAGGTCTTGTCTGTTCTTCTCTCTCGAGCTGCTTTAGATGTAAAGTTAGCTTGTTTATTTGAGCTTTTTCTTGTTTCCTGAGGTGGGCTTGTATTGCTATAAACTTTTCTCTTAGAACAGCTTTTGCTGCATCCCATAGGTTTTGGAGTGTTGTATGTTGGTTGTCATTTGCTTCCAGGTATTTTTTAATTTCCTCTTTGATTCCTTCAGCGATCTATTGGTTGTTTAGTAGCATGTTGTTGAGTCTCCACGTGTTTGTGGTTTTTGCAGTTTTTTTCCTTGTTGTTGATTTTCAGTCATACAGCATTGTGGTTGATATGATTTCAATTTTCTTAAAGTCACCAAGGTTGGATTTGTAGCCCAGGATGTGATCAATCTTAGAGAATGTTCCATGTGCACTTGAGAAGAATGTGTATTCTGTTGCTTTTGGATGGAATGTCCTATAAATATCTATTAAGTCCATCTGGTTTACTGCATCATTCAGGGCCTGTTTTTCCTTATTGGTTTTCTGTCTGGATGATCTGTCCATTGCTGTAAGTGGGCTGTTAAAAAACCATATGATCCTCTCAATAGACGCGGAAAACGCCTTTGACAGAATTCAACACCCATTTCCGATGAAAATCCTTCAGAAAGCAGACATAGAAAGAAACTACCTCAATGTAATAAAGGCCATATACGACAAACCCACAGCAAACATCACTCTCAATGGTGAAAAGCTAAAAGAATTCCCTCTGACATCTGGAACAAGACAAGGATGTCCGCTCTCACCACTACTCTTCAACATAGTTTTGGAAGGACTAGCCACAGCAATCAGAGAAATAAAAGGAATCCAAATTGGAAAGGAAGAAGTAAAACTATCACTATTTGCAGATGACATGATACTATACCTAGAGAATCCTAGAGACTCTACCAGAAAACTGTTAGAGCTCATCCATGAATTTGCCAAAGTCGCAGGACACAAAATTAATACACAGAAATCAATGGCATTTCTATACACTAACAATGAAAGAGCAGAAACAGAAATTAGGGAAGCAATCCCGTTTACCATGGCATCCAAAAGAATAAAATACCTAGGAGTAAACCTACCTAAAGAGACAAAAGACCTGTACTCTGAAAACTATAAGACGCTGATGAAAGAAAACAAAGATGACACAAATACATGGAAAGACATACCATACTCTTGGACTGGAAGAGCTAATATTATCCAAATGACTCTACTACCCAAGGCAATCTATAGATTCAATGCAATCCCTATCAAATTACCAAGGACATTTCTCACAGAACTCAAACAAAATATTTTAAAGTTTGTTTGGAAGCACAAAAGACAAAGACATCCCGAAGAAGAAAAATGGAGCTGGAGGAATCAGGCTCCCGGACTTCAGGCTATACTACGAAGCAACAGTTATCAAGACCATATGGTACTGGCACAAAGACAGACATAGATCAGCAGAACAGGATGGAAAGCCCAGAATTAAACCCACACACCTACAGTCAACTAATCTATGACAAAGGAGGCAAGAATATACAATGGAGAAAAGACAGTCCCTCCAATAAGTGGTGCTGGGAAATCTGGACAGCCACATATCAAAGAATGAAATTAGAACACCCCCTAACACCATACACAAAAATAAACTCCACATGGATTAAAGACCTAGATATAAGACCAGACACTATCAAACTCTTAGAGGAAAACATAGGCCAAACACTCTCTGACATAAATGACAGCAACATCTTCTCAGATCCACCTCTTAGAGTATTGACAGTAAAAACAAAAATAAACAAATGGGACCTAATCAAACTTGAAAGTTTCTGCACAGCAAAGGAAACCCTAACCAACACGAAAAGACAACCCATAGAATGGGAGAAAATCTTTGCAAATGAAGTGACCGACAAGGGATTAATCTCCAAAATTTATAAACACTTTCTGCAGCTCCATACCAAAAAAACAAACAACCCCTTCAAAAAATGGGCCGAAGATCTAAACAGACAGTTCTCCAAAGAAGACATACAGGTGGCCAAAAACACAGGAGAAGATGTTCAACATCATTCATTATTAGAGAAATGCAAATCAAAACCACTCTGATGTACCACCTTACGCCAGCCAGAATGGCCATCATTAAAAAGTCTACAAACAACAAGTGCTGGAGAGGGTGTGGAGAAAAAGGTACCCTAGTACACTGTTGGTGGGATTGTATATTGGTGCAACCTCTGTGGAAAACAGTATGGAGATGCCTCAGAAAACTAAAAATAGAACTCCCATTTGATCCAGCAATCCCACTCCTGGGCATCTATCCAGAGAAAACCATGACTCACAAAGACACATGTACTCCAATGTTCATTGTAGCACTATTTACAATAGCCAAGACGTGGAAATAACCTAAATGTCCATCAACAGAGGAGTGGGTAAAGAAGATGTGGTACATATATGCAATGGCATATTACTCAGCCATTAAAAGGAATGAAATACCGGCATTTTTAGCAACACGGATGGATCTAGAAATTATCATGCTAAGTGAAGTCAGCCATACAATGAGACACCAACATCAAATGCTTTCACTGACATGTGGAATTTGAAAAAACGACAGACTGAACTTCTTTGCAGAACAAATACTGACTCACAGTCATTGAAAAACTTATGGTCTCTGGAGGAGACAGTTTGGGGGGTGGGGAGATGTGCAAAAAAAAAAAAAAAGGAGAAGTTGCTGGGTGGACAAAAGCAATAATGACTACTATATACTGAAAAAAACTGCTGACTTCAAGTTGCTATATTTGTATTGATTATGTTTTTTCATTTCTAATTTGTTTTAATTGTAATAACTGATGCCTCATGAGATTTAAATTAAAATCATCATTATCAAAAAAAAAGTCACTTGGAATAATTCTTCCTCTGAGTGGTTATATTCCAACTTAATATACCCTTAGCTGTATTTGTTCCCATTTGTCTTCCATTTTATGGTCTGGATTCATTACAGTTTTGTTTGTTTTTTGTTTTGTTTTGTTTCTTTGGTCCACACCCTCAGTGTATAGAAGTTCCCAGACTAGGGGTTGAGTCAGAGCTGCAGATGCTGACCTGAACCACAGCTACAGCAACATGGGTTCCAAGCCATGTCTGCAACCTACACCACAGCTCACGGCAATCCTGGATCCTTAACCCACTGAGTGAGGCCAGGGGTGGAACCTCCCTCTTCATGGGTTCATTACCACTGAGGAGGACGGCATCTCCCTTGGCCTCAATATGTTTTAAAAGCTCCCAGTGGGTCCCAGGGTGCAACTGCGGGTGGAGAGGCTCTGGTTTGGTTGTTGGCCCTTTCTTCCCTTTCCCTCTTCCTGACATTGCTTCTCTCCCATTTTCCTTTATTGAGATTTCACCTTTTCTTGAAGACTCATGTCCTCTGTTCTAAATCCTTCCTTTGATCCCATCAGTCAAGCAATAGCATTTCATAGAATTCCCTGGTGGCTCAGCGGATTAAGGATCGGACGTGATCACTGCTATGGCATGGGTTCCATCCTTGGCCCTAGAACGTCCACATGCTTCGGGTATGGCCAAAAAATAAAAAGGGTAGCAGCTCACATACTAAAATTGGAACAACACAAATACAAAGATTAGCCTGGCCCCTGCACAAGGATGACACAAATTTGTGAAGCATTCCATGTTTTTCAGTCTCTTACATTTAAAATGATGAAGATTTCTATTGTTCAGTTTAAAAAATCATGGAAGCTAATAATAATGCTAATGTGTTACTCCTCAGGACGTCTCCCATGGCAGCTATGGATAGGGAATTGAAGACAACTGATCACTCAGCAGGTGCTAGAAGAAATGACTCAACAAGTTGATTAATTAAATCTGAGGATGCTTTAGGAAACCCCAAGAGGACAAAAAGAAATTCTCTTTTGTTTCACTGTTTCCGCAGCTGCTCTCAGAGGTAAAGAAATTTCTATCCCAAAAGAATAATATCCTTAACTATTGCCTGGATGTTGTCACTGCTGTAGCTCAGATTTGATCCCTGGCCTGGGAACTTGCACATGCTTCGGGTGCAGCCAAAAAATTTAAAAATAGCTATTGCCATATTTTTAATTTCCAAAGGTTTCAGTGAAGTTAAAAAACTGTATAGAATATGTTTTGTTTAGTTTTATTTTTGTCAAGGAGAGTCAAAGTGTATATGTTCAGAGAAACCATAATTTGAAAAGATACATGCACCCCAATGTTCATAGCAGCACTAATTACAATAGCCAAGACATGGAAACAACGACCTAAATGTCCATCGACAGAGGGATGGATAAAGAAGATGTGGTACACACATACCGTGGAATACTACTCAGCCATAAAAAAGAATGAAATAATGCCATTTGCAGCAACAAGGATGGACTTAGAGATTATCATACCAAGTGAAATAAGTCAGACAGAGAAAGACAAACATCACAGGATATCACTTATATGTGAAATCTGAAAAATGATACAAATGAACTTACTTATAAAACAGAAACAGGAACTCCTGTGTGGCACAGGGGCTAAGGATCCAGTGTTGCCAGAGCTGCGGAGTAGACTGCAACTGTGGTTCCAGTTGTATCCCTGGCTGGTGAACTTCCAGAATATGCTGCAGGTGTGGGCAAAACAAACAAACAAAAATCCAAAAAACAAACAGAAACAGACTCACAGACTTCAAAAACAAACTTATAGTTACCAAAGGGGAAAGGTGGGAGCAGGGATGGATTGGGGTTTGGGATGGGCATGTTCACACTATTATAAATGGAATGGATGGCTAGCAGGGACCTACTATACAGCACAGAGAACTCTACTCAATACTCTGTGATAATCTGTATGGGAAAATAATCTGAAAAAGAATGGATATGTGTACATGTATAACTGAATCACTTGGTTGCACAGCAGAAATTATCAAAACATTTTTTTTTTGCCTATGTAAAATTTTATTTTTTTTAATTTTTTATTACTCAAATGAATTTATCACATCTGTAGTTGTATAATGATCATAACAATCTGATTTCACAGGATTTCCATCCCACAGCCCAGGCACATCCCCCCACCCCCCAAACTGTCTCCTCCAGAGACCATAAGTTTTTCAATGTCTGTGAGTCAGCATCTGCTCTGCAAAGAAGTTCAGTCTGTCCTTTTATCAGATTCCACATGTCAGTGAAAGCATTTGATGTTGGTGTCTCATTGTACGGCTGACTTCACTTAGCATGATAGTTTCTAGGTCCATCCATGTTGAAAAAAAATGCTGGTATTTTGTTCTTTTTTTTAAATCAACTCTACTTCAATAAAACTTCAAAAAATGAAAAAAAAAGGGGGATCAGTTGTACGAAGAATAGAATTCTAGAAAAAAAAAAATAGCAGCTACCTTCTCTGAAGCCCTATAGCCTTTCAACCAGTCCTGATAGGACTTTAAAAGATAAAATATTTAAAATTCTATCTTGCATTACATCCTTATGTCAAGGGTCAGCAAACTTTGGCTGTGAGGGGCCAGATAGTAGATATTGCAGGCTTTGCAAGTCACAGGCACTCGATCACATATTCTTCTTCTTGTCTGTAATACTTCATATTCTCACCTAGCATGATGGACAAAAACAGGCTATGCCCTTGGGGTCTTGCCAACACCTTCCTTATGTCAGCTTCTTATTCTGCATTATCTTGGGGGCAGGAAAAGTCTTATTCATCTCTGTATGATCCACTATGGCAGAGCACACGGGAAGGGAGGTTCCCTCAGTGTTTGCTAAATTCATGAATATACAATATTATTAAAATGCTTCCTTCCAAGAATTAATCCAGAAAATTGAGCTGTACAGAACTATGGAAACGTTATGTAGAAACATTGACCGCTGCTTACAGACCGTACCGCCCTGTGTGTTCAGTCACTTGCCAAGCCTTCTTCAGAGGGTGAGGGGAGGCTGGTGGCCATGCATGGGTGCTGATTGTCATGGATGTGGAGGTCCTTGGGACTACAGGCAAGTAGCCACGATGGAGAACTCACAGCTACAAATGCACCGGAATGGACAAGACAGCAGAGGTGGGGGTCATTTAGCTTCCTTCCTTGTGACCCTAAAGGAGCTCCCAGGGCCGGTGAAGGTGTGACCTCCCCTCCCAAAAAGAAGATCACAGGAAGCTAAGAGGAGGCTCTGGTTTTCAGACACCTGACTCCACCTTCATCTGTTTCTGAAAGTGGGACAAACAGTCATACGATTTGGAAGAGCAGGGAAATAGCCTTGTAGCCCACCCCCAGCTCTTGGGCACTGTGAGTGTGATGAAAAGAGAAAGGGGCAGGGTTAATAGTCTGAGGAAGGACAGTGAGTTATGCTAAAATTTCCTCAGGAGCATCTTTCTGAAACAGCTCTTGAGTGCAAGCTAATTTTATCAGGAAGGGGAAAAAAGAAAAAAGAAAAAAAAAAGAAATGCTTTTGAAAAATCTGTTACCTCCATCCTAAGCAATTTGCGTCTCACATTAAAAAGTAGATATCTTTGCAGTTGCTGCCGAGAAATTTAAGTGTCCATTTGAAGTTTTTTCGTTCTAAGAAAATTTATATCCATATGTCATTGGGATGAAAACTGTATGAAATTCATTTGAAACAAGGTGTTTATAATAACAATGTTTGAAGTTACAGTTTTGTTTCTTCCCTTAGCCTGCCTTATCTTAAGCCATGCATTGCTATAAATTAAAGGAAAGGGGCATTTAAACCAAATGGTTTCTCTGAATAGCATTAATCTCATCAAGAGTAGTTTATGACAAAAGCTAAAGATTGGTCTCTTGCCTTTTAAGAACAACCAAGTTAAACATCTGAACTATTTCTGCTGTCTCTTAAATATTAAGAAGTAACACATTTGTGATATTTGTTGACATTTGTTATACTTTTGATGAACAATTAGCCTGCAAGAATATTAACAGGAAATTCCATTCATGAGATAAGCAGCTGTTCCTGCAAAGCTTCAGCCAGATCATGGGACCAAAAATCTTCTTTATGCAACTACTGTTTGTTGAATAGTCAGCATTCCTTACGTCTCTGAAAGGAAATGCTTTGAAAATAACTTTTATGGCTAATTTTGACTCTTACATTTTCGTAAGGAAAAAAATAACCTTTATGATTCATTTGGACTCTTATTCTTGCTTGTGGTTTATAAAATGCAAATATTTAATGGTGTCCTTAATCACCATGTAAATTCTAGACAAAGGCACCAACAAGTGACTAACTCCAGTAATTTCCAACCTGCAATGCAAAATCATAAAGCTAATCTTTTTTTTTTTTTGCTTTTTAGGGCCACATCTGTGGTGTATGGAGTTTCCCAGGCCAGGGGTGGAATTGGAGCTGCAGCTGCCAGTCTATACCACAGCAACGTGGGATCCAAGCCACATCTGTGACCTACACCACAGCTCACTGCAATGCCAGATCCTGATCAAGGCCAGGATCAAATCCTCATCCTCATGGATACTAGTCAGGCTCTTTATCACTGAGCCACAACAGGAACTCCCCATAAGGCCAATGTTAACCACCCTAATTCTGTAACATAGCCTAACACATTCTTGTTTCGTTTTCTTGAGGCAAAAGGCTAAGAGTGCCTACCATTCTATGGAATACTCTCTCATTCAAAAATATGAGCCTCTCTGTCTTTGCGCTATTAAAACATTTAATGTAAGGGTCACATGGCAACAGTCATTTTTAGCATCCACTAAATCGCTAGGAATCCTTCTCCAAAAGACAGAGAGGAAAACGACTGGTAAACAACTAGGTAGATTACAAAGTCATCGCAGAACTGATGGCAATTGTGTACAAGTGTTAGAAAGGCAATACATTCTTCATGGAGGGCCAGGGTTTTATCAAAGATTCACCCACAAGCCGTCAGTCACCAAATCCTAAGTTACCACATTCCCCTCTACTTCTTCCTCTTTGTCCCAACTTCTTCATCCCCTCCTCTCTTCTATCCTGTACAGGACAGAAAGGGAAACCTGGAAGGGCTTTGAGGTTTATGCTAAAGTAAAAGCAAAAGTCTGTAATTGGATCCCCCTCAGTAAAATATTTCTGAGCAGGCATTCCCAATCTGTGTGCACTGACTTATAAATTATACACGTGTAAGACTCTGAAGTAGTGTATTAAATATCCATAAAGGGTCTTCTTTTTTCAAACAAAAGAGTACATCTGCAACCCATTTTCTTCCAATATTTTCTTGGATACTTTTCAGCGTATAAGCTTCCCCTGCAACTTGTGAGCACATGGTTCAACAGCCACCAGGGCAAAATTTCTGAAATGATATCAGACCTTTTCTCAAGTCTCACAGTATAGGATAGTCAGCTTTTACTTTAAAATAAACCCAAGGTCCTTCTGGATTTTCTTTTTGGCTCCTTATAGCCTCCAGCTTGGCTCTAAAGATTAGCAGGTATCTGCTCAGATAAGCAGACCCTCACCCTCATCTTCATGCCCCACCCCCATCCCTCCATCCAGCCCTCCGCTCCAGTCCCGCTGAATATTTGGCAGCAAAGGAGTTAAGACAGAAAAGACGGTGGTTCCTGACTGCCAGATGCCAAATTGTTTTCCCGTTGAGAACACGCCTGAGGTCTGATTGGCCAGAAGTCTGAACTACTTTTCAGGAAGATTAAGACTTGTCCCTTTTAGAGAAGATACAAACTTCCAATTATGAGATAAATAAGTCCTGAGGCTGTAATAATGAACAGCAGGGTGACTTTAGTTAATAACACTGTAGTGTACATTTGAAAGTTCTCAGAGAGTAGATATTAAGAGTTCTCATCACAGAAAAAAAATGTGTAAATACGTAAAGTGATGTATGATAACTAAATGTGGAAATCACTTTGCAATAATACATATAGCAAAATCATTATTTTAAGTAAACACAATGCTGTAAGTCATTATATCTCAATTTAAAAATATATAAATCATAATAAATAAAATAATATATAAATAATGATAAAATATTATAAATAATGTGTCTTTTTAAATCCTGGAGAGTGAGGTGAGTTCTATTATATGACAGATAGGAAATGGGCTCATGCATTTTCTAACTGGTTCCAAATGGCTGTAACTATAAGCTATAAATCCCAAAGTTAATCCTGACATGTATTCCAAGATCTTCACTGTTCCACATCATTCACATGGTTTCAATCAGTTTCTCTTAAATTCAGTAGAACCTCGAACCTCATGAACCAACTCTGCCTCTTGTAGTCAAGTTCTCTGTCAAAGGTGTTACCATCAGCCCTGCCTCTCATGCAGCAAAACCCTCATCCATGCTCAATTTATCCCACGTTCATTTCCCTACACCTCCTTAGTTCACTCCAGGGAAATCTCTTAAATGCTGTCTTTTTCCTCTGCCACTAACTAATCCAGGTCTTTGCCATTTTTTTGTCTGAATAATCGAAATGGTCTTGTTTGGTCCACCCAACTTCAGATTCTCTGCATACCAGTGTCTGCACAGCTCTCCAATTACCTTTTTTTTTTTTTTTTTAAATCACCTTATGTCATTTTCCCCAATGAACAGTTCTCTTTACTACTCTCTATAGAGGTTGTCCTCAAACACTTTCATTCGTGTACTTCTGTTAGGAAGGACTTTTGAGCACACACCTCTAACATATGATAACTGGGAGTTCCCGTCGCGGCGCAGCGGAAACAAATCTGACTAGGAACGTTGAGGTTGCAGGTTCCATCCCTAGTCTTGCTCAGTGGGTTGGGGATCCAGTGTTGCCATGAACTGTGGTGTAGGTCACAGACATGGCTAGGATCTGGTGCATTGCTGTGGCTCTGGCATAGGCCGGCAGCAGCAGCTCTGATTGGATCCCTATGCCATAGGTGAAGTCCTAAAAATACGAAAAGACAATAAATAAATACATAAATAATAAAATAAAGTAAAATAAAATATGATGACAGTCATAAGTTACAAACATGTATTACAATGATAATATATTGTGCACATTACAAAATAATACACACATGAAAATAAATTTAAAAATATGACAATCTTTGTGTCATATTTCACGGTGATGAAACTGTCCTGTGTACTGATTATATCAATGGTTACACAAATATATATGTGTGTTTGTGTGTTGAAATCCAGAGATTTCAAAAAATTCAATACAACTGCACATACATTTAAAATTAAATTTTAATTAAATTATAAGCTAAAACTCAAAATAGTTCTGGGTTTTTTGGGGTATTTTTTTTTGTCTTTTTGTCTTTTCTAGAGCCGCACCCATGGCCTATGGAGGTTCCCAGGCTAGAGGTCTAATCAGAGCTGTAGCTGCTGGCCTACGCCACAGCCACAGCAGCTCGGGATCCTTAACCCACTGAGCAAGGCCAGGGATTGAACCTGCAACCTCATGGTTCCTAGTCAGATTTGTTTACCATTGAGCCACAATGGGAATTCCTCAAATAGTTTTAATATATTCCCCCTTCTGACTAGATTACCTTTGGCATCTTCTGAGTACACACACCCCATTGGAGGATCACAACATTCAGTGACTTGGATTCTTATTTCAGTCTGCTCGTGTAAAAGAAATAATGGGAAAATTTTTAAATTGTTGAAGATCTTGTCTGTTAATTTCATAATTACTATACCTCCAGTTTCATGATGATATGGAAATACTGACAGTGAGTATGGATCACAGTGTGTTATAAAATAAAAGTTTCTATTTTTTTTTTTTTACAACCACACCCATAGCATATGGAAGTTCCTGGGCTAGGGGTCGAATTGGAGCTGCAGCTGAGGCCTACACCATAGCCACAGCAAGACCAGATCTGAGCCACATCTGTGACCTATGCTGCAGCTTAGAGCAACACTGATCCTTAACCCACTGAGCAAGGCCAAGAATCTAACCCACATCCTCACAGAGAAAATGCCGGGTCCTTAATTCACTGAGCTATGACAGGAACTCCAGAAGTTTCTATTTTCTATTCTATTCTATTCTATTCTATTCTATTCTATTCTATATATATGTGTGTGTGTGTTTGTGTGTGTGTGTGTGTATAATTCTATTATAAAGTAGAAGGTTATTTGTGTTACTCTTCTAGAACATATATTTGGTTGAAATTTGCTTTTGTGACTTGCCCAAAGTAATGACAGAAAAAGGCACTGACCATAGGGGGTACATTGAGGAAAGAAATATCTACATTACTAAGTGAATATCACCTATCATAGCAAAAGAGACAGAACACCAAAAATAGAGATGGGGAAAGCTCCACGGAAGAAGATTAGAGAGGAGAGATTGGGATGGACCCTCTCCCAGGTATGATATCTATTCTACCTCAACTACAGAGAAGGAGAGAAGGGAAGGAGAAGGAAGGCAGAGAACAGAAAGAGATCTCAGCAAAATAGCGGAGGAGTGGAATTAGAGTTGATGGGAATGCCCAAGAAATGTTTTGAAGAATAGGGAATTTGATTATTCCATTTTAAATTAATTGCTCTGTAGCCTTGCAATGTAATTTTCCTCATCATCAAATTGCCAACAGAAATCTACTGCACGGCAGCTGCATCAGATATTGTATTTTAAAGGAACGAGCAAATAATCCAGGGTTGTGTCCCATGTTTGGGTTGGTTCCAAGAAAAGGATAAGGGAACAGCTGCAAGACATAGAGTAGAGAACAAAAATTCAGCAGAAGCTGGAAGTTGAAAGCAGAGGTGACTGGCAGTGTGACACCAGGAATGATGGAAATTTTGGCAACAGCATTGAACTTCCTGGTAGACAAGGAGTTAGAGCAGGTCTGATCCAGATCTAAGAGGGGTGGGATGGGGGGATGGGGGGAGACACTGATACCTGATTTATTCAAATATGTGACCCCAGTGTGCCTGCAAACTTTAGGATCCTAAGCTAGGAACTTCTCAAGAACAGGAAGGTAAAGCATTTGTTTTCTCCCAGCAGAACAAAGCATCTGCTTCATAATAGCTTATGAAAGAATATTAATGCTTTACTTTATAAATTTCAACTAATAAGTAAGTACCAACTCATCATTTATCATAGTTGGTGGCCTCAGATTCTGTGATCACTAACTTAAGCAATTTACTATCTAAGGGTACTTCGGGTTCTTACATTTATCATACAATAATAATATATTGTTACATTTGTATTATCGAACTTTTTTGGGGGGATTAAAACATTCCGTTTTCTTTGGTACCACCAAGCAGTGTACCCTGAGAACATCATCATTCTTCAGTGTAATAATAAATATCCTGAAGAAGGTTGGGTCCCCAGGACCTAGCAAGGATCAGAAGATGACCAGCCATGCAGCGATGGTCAGGGGGTGAATTATATCCCCATCATCCCACCCTCCAAACTTATACGTTGATGTCCTAACTCCCAGTAACTCAGAATAAGGTGATGTGGGGAGAGAAGGTCATAAAAGGTGTAATTAAGTTGAAACAAGGTGGAGTTCCCATCGTGCCTCAGTGGGTTATGAAACTGACTAGTATCCATGAGGATGAAGGTTCCATCCCTGGCCTCGCTCAAGGATCTGGAGTTGCCATGAGCTGTGATGTAGGTCGTGGATGCAGCTCAGATCCAGTGTTGCTGTGGCTGCAGCATAGGCTGGCAGCTGTAGCTCTCATTCAACCCCAGGCTGGGAACTTCCATATGCCGCAGATACAGCCTTAAGAAGCAAAAACAAGAAAAAAGAAAGAAGAAACAAAGTCATATGGGTGGGTCCTAATCCAACACAACTGATGTCCTTACAAGAAGAGGAAATGAAGACACAAACTTATGTGAACACAGAGCAAAACCACGTGACAACGCAGCGAGATTTCCATCTCTAAGGAAATCATCGAGGCCTCAGAAGAAACCAACCCTGCCAACACCCTGATCTTGGACTTCGAGCCTCCAGGACTGTGAAAAAATCGATTTCTATACTTTAAGCCACTAGGCTGTGGTATTTTGTTATGACAGCCCTAGAAAATGAATACAGGGACCATATTTTCCTGACTGAAAATGAGGGCACGTGGCCTGACAAGTATGAGTGATTTATAGAATCAATTGACTGGAATGCTCTAGATTTGAAACCCAGCCATACCTAATCCATAGTCTCACTTCCAAACAGGACATAACTTAATCCTGGAAAAATAACTTTTACTCAATTCTTTACAAAAGGGAGGTCTATCACCACCCTTGGAAATGTACCAAATCCCAATTCTGAAACTGAAGTGTTACCACTATGCATCATTTTGACGCCATTTAAAAACCAAACCAAATGTAATTTAGAGAGAATTAAGGGCAGAAATCCATGGACTTTTTGTTCTTAACATATAAGTGTAGGCTAAATGACTATAAGCACATACTGTTCTATTTTTAGGCAAGAGGAAATCTAAGAACCCCAAATGCCTTCAAGAAGACAAATCCTATAAAGGAAATGGCTAGGCCAGCATTTGCAGACTCTTAGGCCAACCAACCACATAATTAGAAAGCACTGAGGGAGAGGGGTAGAAAGGGAGTATTTCAAACTAAATACTTTTCAAGATCCAAATCAAGGAATGAATTGGCATCTGTCCATTTGCTGTTGATACAGTGAAGATTAAACACAATGCTTGTTTTCTCCCTTAGAACTAGAACTGAAAAATCAAAGCTCTTAATGATTACTATACACACACAGAAATATAACATATATATGTTTAAAAGCCTGGTGGGGAGCCACAGAAGATAATGGAACATGTGAAATCCTCATCAAATGTAAGCCAGGTGTGACCTTTTTTTGGCTTTAGACAAAAAACCTGAGACTTACAGATCTCATATTGGGATCAGATGACAGAGTGAAACCAAATTATGAAATTGCTCAATGAAGGAGTTGCCGTTGTGGCTCAGTGGTAATGAACCTGACTCGTATCCATGAGGATATGGGTTGATCCCTGGCCTTGTTCAGTGGGTTCAGGATCCAGCATTGCTGTGGCTATGGTGTAGGCCAGAGGCTACAGCTCCAATTTGACCCCTAGCTTGGGAACGTCCATGTACTGTGGGTGCAACCCTAAAAAAAAAAAAAAGAGAGAGAGAAAGACCAAAAAAAAAATCACTCAATGACGAAAATAAGGACATGCATAAGCTAGAGAAAAAGAAATAAAATCAGCCGTCCTTAAACAGGTGAGGCGGGAAAACCCATGTTAAATCCTTGAAAAGTGTCACCCAGAAAAACCAGCGTGTTTACCAAGATGAGAAAGAGGCTCCTAGACTCCTTTTCCCAGAAAACAGCACCAAAATGAAAAGATGAGTGAGGAAAATGTTGGGAGAAAAATCTCCCAAATTTCTCCACAGTTTAAAGGAAAGCAGCCTAAGGGAACAGGTAGACAGCCCAGGGGACCCAAGTACAATGTCTCTCTGGAATAAGAGTTTCAACCTCTCAGACCACTGACTCACCAACCCCCACCCCTACCCCCAGGACTATTAAGAGAAAAAAGAAAGTGCATGAAAGCCCACACTTGTTTAACAAATAGGGGTTGCCAAGGATGAGAGACAAAAGAGTAAATAAATAAGACAAGTAATGAGACCTCAGGGATACAAAGCCTGAGGCTATAGAGAAATCTCACTTATTTTTACATTAAAAAAAATTTTTTTGGCCCATTGTTTGGTGACATGCAGAAGTTCCCTGGCCAGAGGTTGAACCTGAGCCACAGCAGCGACTCAAGCCACAGCAGTTACAATGCAGGATCCTTAACCTGCTGAGGCACCAGGAAACTCCAGAAACCTTATTTAAAATCCTCAACCTTGTGCCAAGGGGGAAGGGGGAAGAAGTGGGATGGACTGGGAGTTTGGGGTTAGTAGATGCAAACTATTACATTTAGAATGGATAAGCAATGAGGTCTTACCATACAGCACAGGGAACTATATCCAGTCTCCTGGGATAAACCATGATGGAAACTAATACTAAAAAAGTGACTGAGTCACTTTGCTGTACAGCAGAAATTGGCACATTGAAAATCAACTATACTTTAATACAAAGGAAACCCTCTCTCTTCTCCTCTTTCTGGGATGCGGGTGGCAGGGCCCATCATGGGCCAGGCACCACCTAAGATACTGGTGATTTGAAATCAAAAGATTCAAAGCCTGGCTTAGTGAAGCTCTCCATCTATTAAGAGAGGGGAGGGTCAAGCATATAAACAAATGACCCAACGAGCCTTCAAGCTGTGATTACCCTTGTCTGTCCATGACTGAATTTTTAAGCAGCCCTGGGAGGAGATTCAGTTGAGCAATCCCCCCTGCCAACACCAGTCATCAGCTCCTTGTTCAATAGCCAGTTGCTTTTTGGTCGTTTTTAATGAGTGTGTTTATGTTCTTCTAGGTCTTCCTGCTCTGGTGTTCTGCACGAACATCACCACCCTAAGCCAGCTCTTTCTTGTCATATTTCTTGCACAACTTGCCACTTAAGTATGTACATCAAAGCCTAACAAACTTCTTCTTCCTTAATCTCCTGCCTTATACATATAAGCATCCCAACTCAACTTGTACCCATCTTTATCCTTTGCACCTCTTGAGTTAACATAGTGATCCTGCACATATAAATTCGGCATATGACATTCCTTTTTTTTTTTTTTTTTTTTTTTGCTTTTTTAGGGCTGTGCTTGTGGCATATGGAGGTTTCCAGGCTAGGGGTTTAATCTGAGCCACAGCTGCCATCCTATGCCACAGCCATAGCAATGCCAGATATGAGCCGTGCCTGGGACCTACACCACAGCTCACAACAACGCCGGATCCTTAACCCACTGAATGAGGCCAGGGATTGAATCCTCAACCTCATGGTTCCCAGTTGGATTTGTTTCTGCTGTGCCACAACGGGAACTCCAACATTCCTTTTTTCTTTTTTTTTTTAATTGATGTATAGTTGATTTACAATGTTGTGCCAGCTTCTGGTGTACAGCAAAATGATTCAGTTATACACTGAATATGTATATTCTCTTCATATTCTTTTCCATTATAGGTTATTATAAGATATTGAATATAGTTCCCCACACTCTACAGTAGAACCGTATTGTTCATCTATTTGATTTTTAAAATTTTTTTTAACTTTCTTTGTTCATCTATTTTATATATAGTAGTTTGTGTCTGCTAATCTCAAACTCCTAATTTATCCCTCCTCCCTCTCTTTTCCCCTTTGGTCACCATAAGTTTATTTTCTATGTCTGTGAGTCTATTTCTGTTTTGTAAATAAATTCCTTTGTATCGTATTTTAGATTCCACAACATCATCATGTCTTTGTCTGACTTACTTCACTGAGTATGATAATCTCTAGGTCACAGGTTGCTGCAAGTGGCATTATTTCATTCTTTTTTTATGGCTGAGAAATATTTTAGTGTGTGTGCATGTGTGTGTGTGTGTGTGTGTGTGTGTGTGCACATCTCACATTTTCTTTATATTTTCATCTGTCTGTGGGCATTTAGGTTGTTTCCATGTCTTGGCTATTGTAAATAGTGCTGCTATGAACACTGGGGTGCATGTATCCTTTTGAAATAGAGTTTTCTCTGAATATATGCCCAGAAGTAGAATTGCTACATCATATATTAACTCTACTTTTAATTTTTTAAGGAACTTTCATACTGATCTCCAATTTACATCCCCACCAAAAGTATAGGAGGATTCTGTTTTCTCCACACCCTCTCCAACATTTATTAATAATTATTAATATATCAGACTTTTTACTGATGGCCATTCTGACCGATGTGAGGTGACATCTCATTGTAGTTTTGATTTGCATTTCTCTGACAACTAGCAATGTTGAGCATCTTTTCATGTGCCTATAGGCCATCAGTATACCTTCTTTAGAGAAATGTCTGTTTAGGTAGGCTGCCCATTTTTTAATTGGGTCATTTGATTTTTTGTTGTTGTTACTGAGTTGTCTGAGCTCTTTGTACATTTTGGAAATTAAGGCCTTGTCAGTTACATCATTTGCAAATATTTTCTCTAACTTCATAAGTTGTCTTTTCATTTTACTTATGGTTTCCTTCGACATACTACATTCTTAACTTTCTTTTTATCTTTCTTCCCCATTCCTATGATCCTTAAGAACAATGAATGGAAAAACAGCTCCAAGATAATGCCATGATGTGTGTATGACTCTGGTGATTTTGTGAACAAGATACCTAGAGATGTGCAGTCCACAACCTGAACAACGCTAGGCAGCAGCTCTGCCAACATGAGTTCTAAACAGAATGTGACATGGTATATTGAGAGCATATATCTATTTGGGAAGATTCAGCACTATTTAAAATAGCCAAGTATGAAATCTGTTCAAAGCAAGTCATTGACCTGGACTTGGAAGCATGAATAGGGGTTCTCCATTCTTCCAAGGGTCTGGAGAGAGTGTTGAAGGGAGAAAAAGCAGTGTATTAAAGGCACAGAAGCACAAAACAGTCCAACATCTTAGCATGACAAAATGAGCAAGGAATGGGAAATATCTAGAGCAGAGGGGATAATGGGAGACACAGCTGGAGGTGAAGCTGGAGATAAAATCAGGTGGGGACTTGCAGGCTACGCCAATACATTTGAAAGTATGGCGAGCTGGGGGGAAAAGGATAACACAGGATCATATTTGTGCCCTGGAAAGATCACATAGTAGTGTAAATATCTGACTAAAGCGGGGCTGAGCTGACCTTCAAGAGTAGTTGGAAGCTCTCACCTTAGTCCAAGAGCTAAAGATGAATATCAAGACTGATTAAGTGCAGAGATTCCAGAAACATTTAAGAAAAGCAATATGGGGAGTTCCCCATTGTGGCTCAGTGGGTTAAGAACCTGACTAGTATACATGAGGAGGCAGATTTGATCCCTGGCCTCACTCAGTGGGTTACAGATCTGGTGTTGCCCTAAGCTATGGTGTAGGTCGCAGATGCAGCTCAGATCTGGCATTGCTATGGCTGTGGTATAGGCTGGCAGCTGAAGCTCTGCTTCGACTCCTAGCCTGGGAACCTCCATATGCCAAGGGTGCAGCCCTAAAATAATTAATTAATTAATTAATTAATTAATTAAAAGAAATGCAACATGGAGTTCCTGTTGTGGCTCAGTGGGTTAACACAACATAATATCTATGAGGATGCAGGTATTATCCCTGGCCTTGCTCAGTGGGTTAATGATCTGGTGTTGACAGGCTGTGACATAGTCCTCAGGTGTAGCTCCGATTCAACCTCTAGCATGGGAACTTCCACATGCCACAGATGCAGCCATAAAAGGGGGAAAAAATGCAGCAGACAAATGATACTGACTGATTAGAATATAGAGTAAATTGAAGGTGATTGGAATAACTATCAGAATCCTGACTTTGGTAACTGAGAGAAGGACAGAACTTTTTAAAAGTTCTAAAAGAGTAGAGGAAGGGCAGATTTGAAAGGGTTGAAGTAGGTTGATGAGAAGAGCCCTTGAGACATGCAGATAGATATATCAAGTCTCCAGCTGCTAATTTGGGTCTGGAGTTCAAGAAGAAGATGTGGATTTGACTTTAAAGTTGTTAGAGATGCTGACAGCACATGGAAATGCGAAGAGGAGAGAGCTAATGTGGGGGCATTGTAAAGGAAAAAGACAAAATTTAAGGATTTTTTTTTTCTGATGGGGCTTGAAAATATAAATGGATGCAAGAAAGGCAAGAAGGAAAGATTCAATATGAGACAAATGGGACCAGATTGGGGAAGGCACATGATTAAGATAACCTTCTAGGGGGTTCATCTAGAACAGAGATCTTTATTGCAACTTTTGCAACTACAAGCTCATTAGGGTAGAGGCTGGAAAATGAGGGCATTCGCATCTATAAACTTGATCTTCTCTAGGAATAGAAAATTAGTCATTCATTAACTGTCTTTTTTTCTTCAATAAATATTTTCTGAGCACATGCTAGGTACCCTGGCACCACAATAAGCATCATCCTTGTTTTCTTGGAGCTTAAAGTCTTTTGGAGCAGCAGGCAATAATCAAAATTCATACAAATAAATGTAAAATTGCAACAATGATGGACGCTATAAAGATGTACATGGTGCAATAAGAGTTGATAGCAAAGGGAACTGACCTACTAAAGTATAAACAAAGCTTTCTTGGCTAAGATAACCCAAGTAGGACATGACTCTTGATGAAGAGACCTGACTCCAATCCACAACTAGAGAAGAGATAGGGGGGAGTAAAAGTCCTATGAAAGTGGGGAGCATTGGAAGAGCCAGGATGAAAAGATAGGCAGTGTGCCGGAGAGTGAGGTAGGGTGTGAAGAAAGGTGAAGTTGGGGATGTAAATAGGACCAGATCAGGTAGGATCTTCTAGGACATGTCAGGAAGGCAATCCAGAAAGTACTAGGAAGGCACGAAGGAATTTTAAAAAGGGGCTGGGGGCCAAGCTAACATGATCACATTTGGAGCTCATAAAGGTGATTTTCGCTGTAGCCCAGAGAATAGATTAGAAAAATCAGGAGAAGACAAGATGGACCCATTTTTATGATCCTAGGAAGAAATAACTATAGCTCAACAAAGATGGTGGTTGTAGTTCCCTGGGAGCATAGTGGGCTAAGGATCATTATGGGCATCATAAGTGGACATTGTCACTGCTGTGGCTCGGGTTGCTCCTCGGCTGGGGTTTGATCCCTAGCCTGGGAATTTCTGCATACCAGGGGTATAACCAAGAAAGTAAAAAGGGGGGTAGTCGTGGTAAAAAGAGAGAGATGATTTCAAGTGAGATTCAATAAGATAAGGTGAAAGAGTGTTGAGGCTGGCTCCTAAATTTCCAGTCTGCACAGACTCAGTGGATTGCTAAAATGAAGTACACTGGAGGTGGGCTGGGTTTGGGGGAAAGATTATAATTTACTTCTAGATGTTGATTTTATTGCATCTTTGAGATATTAAAATAGACCGCTGGACATACAAGCATGGGTCCCAAAGGGAAAGACTAACCTGTGGCTCAAAGTGTATGCATCAAGAGTAAAAATGGTAGGGAGTTCCAGATGTGGCACAAGGGGATTGGCAGTGTCTCTGGGACCCTGGGATGCAGGTTTGATCCCCAGCCTGAGACAGTGGGTTAAGGATCCAGCATTGCTGTAGCTGCAGCTTAGATCTGATCCCTGGCCCTGGAACTCCACTCCCCATGGGGCAGCCAAAAAAAAAAAAAAAAAGATTGTCAGCTGCAGCAGTGAGTGACAATGCCAGATTCCTTTAGGCCACCAGGGAACTCCTGAAGATGATATTTAAGGTGATGGCTTGAGCCATTTTAGGGAGTTATTCTGTTCTCCTGGATATTGCCCATATATATAGGAGGTATATAGATGTTATTAAAATTCTATTTGTTTTTCTGCTTAAAAAAAAAGTAAGATTCTTTATAGAAAGATGATATAAGAAAGGAGAGGGCTCAACACGGAATTTTTTAAATTTGTCTTTATATTGTGGTATAATTGATTTATAATATCGTGTTGGTTTGGGGTGTACCGCAAAGTGATTCAGTTATATGTGTATTTTTTCAGATTATTTTCCATTACAGGTTATGACAAGATACTGAATATAGTTCCCTATACTATAGAGTGTGTCCTTGTTGTTTATCTGTCTTATATATAATAGTTTGTCCGTTAATACCATCCTCCCAATTTATCCTTCTCCCTTACCTTTCCCCTTTGGTAACTATAAGTATGTTTTGAGGAGCTCAAATATTCCGTGGATGCATAGATGATGAGACTGTTGAGAGAAAGAAGAGCTGGCCAGAAATATAAGAAATTAAGGTAGTTTCATGGCACAGAAAACAAGAGATGAGGAGTTCCCACTGTGGCTCTGCAGTTAATGAACCCGACTAGCATCCCTGAAGACATGGGTTCAATCCCTGGCCTTGCTCATTGGGTTAAGGATCTGGTGTTGCCGTGAGCTGTGGTGTAGGTTGCAGACACGGCTCAGATCCTGCATTGCTGTGGCTCTGGCATAGGTGGGAGGATACAGCTTCAATTGGACCCCTAGCCTGGGAACCTCTATATGCCATGGATGCAGCCCTAAAAAGACAAAAAAGAAAAGAAAGAAAGAAAGAAGGAAGGAAAAGAAAACAAGGGATGAGAAAGTTCCAGAGATAGAAAATATCCAAGCGTGTGCTAAGAAAAAAAATGAGAGTAAAATGTCCATTGAGTTGACACAGTGTTTGGCATTACAGCAAAAATTGTTTTCTTGTGATAACGGAGCTGAAAATTACACTGGGGCAGGTTGAGGAATGAGAGAGAAAAGAAGGAAATGGAGGCAATAATATAGACAATTCTACCAATAAATCTGGCTGAATCATCGACAGAGACTGAGCCAGATAAATAAAGAATAATAAGATGCCTTGAGGAGAGAGGGAAAGTTTAGCTGAGCCCCTGAGAGTTACTAAAGAGATCACTGACCTAGAATAAGTAAAAAAAATATGTAGCAAACTAGAGAGACAGACTTCCATTAATTTGTGGTGGCACCAGTGTGCCTGGGTGGGCAAGTCTTTCCAGCTATTATAGTTTGAACTTCATTGGGAAATACCAAATTGTGGTTGAAAAAGAAAAAAAAGGAAGAATCCAAAAAACATCAGCAATGAGACAATGGATTTGAGAGGCTTGCAAGAAAGAAGCTCAAATTGTCCTTGATCCCAGGCTCCTTATGGAAGAAATTTTGGTACCAAGAAGCTGATCGCTGTCCTGAAGATGAAGAAGTTAAGGGGTTAGGGATCTCAATAAAGACAAAAGTCATGTTTAGGGGAAATGCAGCATTAAGAGACCTGAACTGGTGGGTGCTATCTGTGTCCCATCCTTCTATGTCCCCTTCTCTAGCCAGACTGCTTTTGGCTCAGCGCCTTTTCAGCTCAGCCACACCAAGCAGTTAACTTCCACCAGAAGCAGCCCTTGGCCAAGGACTAATGAGAATCAGTGAATAATGGTCCAGGTCCTTTTATCTTCTCCCAGATTCGCTAACTCTAAGGGATGTTCTGCTTTCTTCTCATCCTTGTCTTAGTTGCCCCCCAGCCTGTAGTGGGATCAGCTTCCAATACACTGTACTGGAATCTTTCTTCAAGTTTTGCCTCTTAGGATACTCAAACCAAAACATTAAGTTATTGCTGTTGAAGGTTTCAGAGGTGACACTGTTCGGCATAAAATAGAACAGGGTGTGCTAGTGAAAGAGGGATGCTAAAACGCCAAGGAGGTAAATTCCTTGGTTCTGAGATCAAGAAGCCTTAGAGGTCACATGTCTGGGATCATCCATTCAGACATCAAAGGGACTTTGTATGTTGTAGATGGTGACCAAGAGGAGACCATGAACCAAGTTCTAAGGTTTTCCATAATGTAGGAGGGAGATAAGAAGGCCAGTGGATAACAGTGATCCACAGGGGTATAGGGTGGGTTAGGTGGATGGCACAACCCAAAACAAAGAGCATTTCTCCCCAAGGGACATGGCATAAAATCCAGGCACAGGAAAGGGGATTGAGGACAGCATTGACACCCTCTCCCAGATTAAGGATATGTAGACTGTAGAAGAAAGAGCAGCCTCCACTAATTCAAGAAAAACAGTGTCCCTCTAAGAGGTCAACAGATTAGTCTTTGGAGGGCCAAAGGTACAAAGAAAGTCTTGACAACAGAAAAAACAGGAAGTTCTGGATGCACAACTGAAAGGCTTAGAATGGAGGTCAACGGAGAAGGGTATGCAATTAGGGGAGAAACAGTGACTAGAGGCTGTGTATTTTTTGTTTGGAATCTACAGGTTTATTCATTTTTTTAAATTGAAGTATGGTTGATTATGATATTATATAAATTATACATATACAATATAATGAGCCATAATTGTTAAAATTTATACTCCATTTATAGTTATTATAAAATAGTGGCTATATTCCCCGTATTGTAAAATGCATCCATGTAGCCTATCTTATGCCCAATAGTTTGTACCTTCCCCTCCCCCAGCCTTATGTTGCCCTCCGCTCTTCTCACTCCCACTGGTAGACACTAGTTTCTTTTCTATATCAGAGTCTGTCTCTTTTTGTTATATTCACTAGTCTGTTATTATTATTATTATTTTTTAGATCCCACATATAAATGGGCTCCAAAGATTCTCTCCAAGGTGGAGGCAGGAATTTATACTTCTATCATGCAAAACTTTTAAAAATCATAAGTAATACATGACTGCATGAAAATACACAAAGTACTGAAAAGGTAAAACAAAACAAAACAACCCATGCTCATACTCTGGCACCATAACCACTTCCTCCTCCTCCCTCTCCTCTCCCTCCTCCTTTCCTTCTCCTTCTTCTTTTTATTATTTTTTTATTATTTTATTTTATTTTATTTTACTTTTTTTGTCTTTTTGCCTTTTCTAGGGCTGCTCTCGCGGCATATGGAGGTTCCCAGGCTAGAGGTCGAATCTGTAGCCGCCGGCCTACACCAGAGCCACAGCAACTCGGGATCCGAGTCACGTCTGCAACCTACACCACAGCTCACGGCAACGCCAGATCCTTAACCCACTGAGCAAGGCCAGGGATCGAACCCGCAACCTCATGGTTCCTAGTTGGATTCGTCAACCACTGCACCACGACGGGAACTCCTTCTTTTTAAATTCAGGTGTCAGAGTTCCGATTGTGGCTCACTGGGTTAAGGACCTGCCATAGTCTCTGTGATGATGTGGGCTTGATCCCTGGCCTCTCTCAATGGGTTAAGGACCTAGTGTTGCCGTGGCTGTGGCGAAGGCTGGCGGCTGTGGCGAAGGTTGGCGGCTGTGGCGAAGGCTGTCAGCTGCAGCTCTGATTCGACCCCTAGCCTGGGAAGCTCCGTATGTCACAGGTGCGGCTGTAAAAAGAATAAGTAAGTAAGTAAGTAAATAAATAAATAAATAAATAAATTTATCTTTACCACCCTCTCCTCTATCAAAGTAAACGGAATTAGCAAAGGATATTCAAAGGATCATTATTATCATGCCAGAATTTGTTTCGAAAAGGAATCTGCTATGTAACCACTCCTGTATTGGGTTCCGTCCACGTCCTTTGATGCAACACAGAAATTAGTTTAGAACATTTTAATCTAATAATCTCTTGTCTGAGAGGAAACGAGACTCCTGGAATGACGGAATGAGTCCCATGGTGGGCCCTGCCATGCTTAGAGTCCCCTCAGGAATGAAAACTCACTTTCCCAGCTGTTGGCAGTGCTGCAGGGCCCAGGACAGTGATGGCAAAAAGTCTCTTCACTCAAAGTCCCATCCCCTTCCTGTGATGCCCACATTCAGTGACTGATTCACAGGGCTACAAAGACCATGACTGTTGCCCAAAGAGGAGTCAACTCTGAGGGTCTCCTCGGCTTCAGAGCTCCTAGTGGGAGGGACTGAAGCCTTTGTCAGACTGCATCACAGCTCAGCTTCCCTTGCTTAACCTGCATCCTTCCTTTCTTTTTGACAAGTCCCTATCAAATACACTCCCTGATAAACATCCTTTGTGTCATCTCTGTCAGGAGTTCTGAGGAGCCACAAATGACATGCCTCTTGAAAAAATAAAACTTCAGAAAGTCTGATTTGATAGCGAAATGCTGGTTTCTAGAAAATACAATGCCATTTGTTAGAAATTCAAAGGGGGAGGGAAAAGGCCTTGTACTAATTCATATGGACTTGGAATTTAATCCTCATGTTGTGTTTTTTCAGAGGAAAAAATAATCTGAAGAATATTGAGATGAGGTAGGATGAGAATTCATTCAACTAAAATTCTAGTCCCCATGCTGGCATTTATGAGGATAAACAACTTCCTCTTCTCGGGCCTCAATTTCTTCATCTAGACAGACAATCTCTGCGGTACCAGGTCCAACTAACAAGATAACACCGGCTGCCATTTTTCTAGACCATAACACCTTCTAATATCCTGATATTCTAAGAGATTGTTCATACATTCTTCAGATGATTGAAACATCATCTCAAATGGAACTATTTTGGTGAGGAATACAAAGACATTTTAAACTATAAAATTTCAACTCTTAAAATCTTTTTTTTTAACCATAGGCAGCCTTCAAATATAAATACAGGTTGTCTCTAATTTTTAAACAAATTTGTTATAAATGTTTGTAATTCAAAATCCATTTGGGAGTTCCCATTGTGGCACAGCAGAAACAAACCTACTAGCATCCATGAGGACTCGGGTTTAATCCCCAGCCTCACTTAGTGGGTTAAGGATCCAGCACTGTGTGAGCTGTAGTGTAGGTCACAGACGAAGCTTAGATCTGGTATTGCTGTGGCTGTGGTGTAGGCCCACAGCTGTAGCTCCTATTGGACCCCTAGCCTGGGAACTTCCATATGTCTAGGGTGCAGCCCTAAAAAGCAAAAAGCAAAAAAAAAAAAAAAAATCAGTTTCCTGCATAGCATCAAGAGTATAATGAAGAAGCTTAGTGCCATTCTGTAAAAATATTTGTGTGCCAATCACACGTCAATCCCCAGACACCAGCAGGTCTGCAGTGGGGCGTTTCCTAGGTTAGAGCACAGAAGACTCCTCTACTCATAAATGATTCTAGAGACCTCTAAACATGGCTTGTAACTCCTTGTTATTACAGAAAAAACACCTTCTTAGTGAGAACTTTGGAAATCAGAAACACATTTCTCTCTTTTTTTTTGTCTTTTTGCCTTTTCTAGGGCCACTCCCTTGGCATATGGAAGTTCCCAGGCTAGGTAGGGGTCGAATCAGAGCTGTAGATGCCGGCCTACAGCAGAGCCATAGCAACACAGGATCCAAGCCTCGCCTGCGACCTACACCACAGCTCAAGGAAACACCGGATCCTTAACCCACTGAGCAAGGCCAGCGATCAAACCCGCAACCTCATGGTTCCTAGTCGGATTTGTTAACCACTGAGCCACGACGGGAACTCCAGAAACACATTTCTCTTCAACTCTTGCAGAGAATTAGGGAAGGTTGGTAGATGTTTCCAGAAAGCAGAAACTGACTTAATAGAAAACATAGCCCAATATGTTTAGCACTGCACAAGATTATAAAGGGCAACTAAAAATTCTGTATCCAATTTCTATGTAGGGGTTGGGGAGGGGGCTGTTTCCTCCAATCCCCAAGCAATTCTCAAACACCAGCTGGGTGTCCTATAGTTCAATTTGATCCTGACACTACTCGGAGACAGTGTCAGATCCCACAAGTTAAGGGCTCAGTCCCCCAAGACTTCTCCCATTTCAGGCACCAAAAGCAAATCCAGACTGTCATCTGGGCTACTGACTAACTAACTGACTATAGATCAGAGGTTCCAAAGACTCCCTCCTTGGGTTCAACTAATTTGCTAGAGCAGCTCACAGAACTCAGAGAAACATTTCCTTAGTAGACCACTGGTTTATTATAAACGGATATAATTCAGGAAGAGCCAGATGGAAGAGATGCATAGAGCAGAATATGGGGAAAGGGTACTGAGCTTCCACACTCTTTCAAGAGGCCATTTTCTTTTCTTTCTTTCTTTATTTTTTTTGCTCTTTAGGGTCACACCCATGGCATATGGAAGTTCCCAGGCTAGGGGCTAAATCAGAGCTGTAGCTGCCGGCCTGCACCACAACCAGAGCAATGCCAGATCCTAGCCACGTCTGTGACCTACAGCTCAAAACAACATGAGATCCTTAACCCACTGAGTGAGGCCAGGGATCAAACACATATCCTCATGGATACTAGTTGGGTTTGCTACCACTCGGCCAGGATGGGAACTCCTCAAGAGGCCATTTTCCCCAAATATTCAAGTGTTTATCAACTCAGGAGCTCTCTGAATCCCATCTTTTTTATTTTTTAGGGAGCCTTCTTTATAAGCACAACTGATTAAATCATTGGCCATTGGTGATGGATTCAACACCTAGCCCCTCTTCCCTCTCCAGGAATCAGGATAGGACAGAGAGTTCTAATCATCTACTCACAGTCGGTTTTCCTGGTAACCAGCCCCCATCCTTAGGTGTTCTCCAGAAGTTACCTCATTAATATGAACCCAGTTGTGCTGCAAAGGGGCTAATTATGAATAACAAGATACCCATTTTATCCTTATGGCTCTGATGTGATTTCCCACACTGAGGACAAGACAAAATATTATGACAAAAGATGCTCCCATTGTTCTTTTTTTTTTTTTGTCTTTTTGTCTTTTTGCCATTTCTTGGGCCGCTCCCTCGGCATATGGAGGTTCCCAGGCTAGGGGTCGAATCAGAGCTGTAGCCGCCGGCCTACACCAGAGCCACAGCAACGCGGGATCCGAGCCGTGTATGCGACCTACTCCACAGCTCATGGCAACGCTGGATCCTTAACCCACTGAGCAAGGCCAGGGACTGAACCCACAACCTCATGGTTCCTAGTCGGATTCATTAACCACTGAGCCACAATGGGAGCTCCCTCCCATTGTTCTTTTTGCTCAGGAATTCCAAGAGTTTTGGGAGCTGTGAGCCATGGATAAAGGAACCATGGATGAAGACCAAATTCATGTGAGAAATATATTTCTTCTTATAAATCACAGTATCATTGTAACTATAATTGTATTTTCCAAGTTATATTCAACAGTGTTAAGGAGGTGTCCAAGGTTTCTTCAGCCAAATAAGTTTGGAAAACAGTAAGTTGTAACAGGTGTCTTTGCCAGAGAACTTACTAAGCACCTCCATTTATTATTATCTTTTATGTCTCTAAAAGGTGAAAACCATAGGAAGCAATTTCTAAAATTTTTTGACTACAGAACCATTCTGTGCTCAGGATTCCTCTTAGAGATAAAGGTGGGATGACCATCCTGATTTTCTCAGGGCTGGGGGCCATTCCTAGGATACATGAACTTTTAGCACTGAACTTGGGACAGTTCTGGACAAACCAAGATAATTGGTCACCCAACCCACTGAAGCCTTACATACAACCTGTAAGACATTGCACAATAACTTTGGAGTGCATGCAATTGAGAAACAAGAGTTATTGCCCCAGTGAAGTCAGAAAGGCTGGAATCTGCTACTCCGTCCCAGTTACCCAACCCCCACTGCCAATTTCTGTGATGAGCTGGTCTTTAGTCAAGTGTCCATATGTTAGACTAGGTTGTGGTGAGCCTGTGATTGCCCTGTTTTGTAATACCAGTGAGTAGACACAAGAAGGAAATCCATGGTTTTCTTCCAGTTACTCTGAAGCTTAAGAAATCTACCACCAACTCAAAGTACTGAAAGAAGAATGCTAAAGTCAGAAACCAGTTTTATGGCGTTCCCACTGTGACGTAGTGAGGTAACAATCTGGCGTGGTCGCAGCTGTGGCGCAGGTTGCAGCTGCAGCTCAGGTTCGATTCCTGCCCTGGGAACTTCCATATGCCACAGGTGTGGCCAAAAAAGGACAAAAAAGAAAAATAAACCAATGTTAAATCAGAGGAATCTCTGATTGCCTCAATTCACTTCTATCTGCTATGACAATTGAAATATGTAGAAGAAGCCAAAAGACCAAAACAGGTAATAACTCTGTCTCAAAAGCTCTGTTCTCAAACTTGTCTCAAAAAAAAAAAAAAAAAAGAGGAAAAGAAAAAAAGAGTTCCCCATGTGACTCAGTGGAAATGAATCTGACTAGCATCCATGAGGATGCAGGTTCAATCCCTGGCCTCGACCAGTGGGTTAAGGATCCAGCATTGCAATGAGCTGTGGTGTGGTTCAAAGGTGCAGCTTGGCTCCTGCATTGCTATGGCTGTGGTGCAGGCCAGAGGCTGCAGGTCTGATTCAACCCCTAGCCTGGGAACCTCCATGTACCATGAGTATAGCCCTAAAAAGATAAATAAATAACTTATCTCCCTGTAAGTTGGAGCAACTGGGCAGACAAAGCCCAAGAGGGATTCCACAGCAGTCCCCACACTTGTGTATATCTCATGTTGTCATGTCTGGAAGGTCAAGTGTGAGTACATGGGCAGCAAGGCCATCCCTAAATTATAACTTGCATCTTCCAGTAGGGGATTTTTAACTCAGTGTGTAGATTTTGTGAATCACAGGCCAGCAGTGCATTCACTTAGGGGCCTGAGGGTGAGCATCTGCGTGTACGTGCCAGAAGGCCCCATCTCAAAGGGAGCTTGGGCTCTGTGCACAGAAAGTAAGACCCACAATTTACATTCAGAACCCGGGACAAAGTCCTCCACACCGTAGGCACTCAATAAATGCTTCCTGAAATGAGTGTGACTGCATACGTCATTCTTGGGCTTTCATGGATGTTTATATGATCTTGTAGCCAGCTACTAAAAATAGACTAAAATGGGGAAAACACAGGCAGATCTGAAAAGAGTGTTGAATCACTGGATCCTGCACTCCCTGTTCGTGGCCAAAATGGAAGTCCTCTCTCAGCTGTAGGGACCCGGGGTCCCCAGGGGAAACGCTTTGTGAAAATTCTCCCCAGATGAACAGTCACATTAGCAGCACTAACATCCTGCCCCTTCACTTTCACAAAAGGCTAAACCCCAAAGTTGCCTTATTTGTTTTTCAAAGCCTTGAACTAGAAGATGCCATTACCCATAGCAGACTCCCACACAAATCTGCAATATGCACTGGTCATAGGTCATAGATCACAAGAAGAGGAGGCCCTTGACCCTGTGCTTCTGGGGCTTTTTCTCCCAGAGAAGGAAGGCGTCATTCTAAGTGATGAATTTGGTGTAAAACACGTCCTGGAGAAAGTGTGTTGCCCAATCATTAGGTCATGATGCAGAAACGATTACAAGCATTCCATCATCTGCTTCCTTTAATTCCTCTAAACTATGAGAAATTAAAGTTGGGGGTAACAAGAGATTCTCTTTACTTTGAATAAGGACTATTTTATATATACTGACCATAGGCTTTTGGCAAGCAGCCATTAGCCAAAAGACATAAATGCATGTAGACTGCAAATGATTTTCATTTCGCTTCCACTCAGATATGAAACGCAAACTATTCCCATTGCTGTTTGTTAAACTAATCTTATTCCCAAGAGGTGTCTATAAAGCCATAGATTTCCCTGGGTGTCAGGCTTAGTGATAAAGTCATTAGTCATAACTTAACAGTCTCAAAAGAATGACAACTCAAGGGTTAGAAGAACATTTACCTAAAGAGCAAAAAATGAGGAAAATAAGCATCTCATAAATCAGTTTGCTAATCTGTCAGTTTATGTTTAATGATTTCATTAACTCTTTCTCTACTGTGATGCAAGATTTTGCTCAATTCCCTTGTTAAAGTGTCAGCTTAAAAGTGTGTTTTCTCAATGGAAGGCCTTGGGATATTTATTAAAAGGTCACACACGCGTGCACACACACACGCACACACACTCATGCACGCATGGTCACTCACTTGCCCACACACATTTATTGCTGGCCCCATATTACTATGCAATAGCTTAGCACAAGTATTTCATGTGTTTCTTGTAAAACTGTTTTTTTGGTTGGCATTTCAAAGTACATCTCATTTCATGTTGTTTTATGATGAGGGAAATAATACTGTTATGTGGAAATACCCACCACACTGGCCAAAATGATCATTTTTAAAATTCAAAAGAAGAGGGTTACATATTTTTCATTTTTGCCTCCAGGTTTGATAAAAATTAAAATCATACTTTATAAGCAGATACTGCAATTTCATAATGGGGACAAAAGCATTTCCAGTGAAAAGAACCCTTTGGGAAATTCTTGCACTTTGTGAAACAACGGTTAGCGTGGAATTCGTCTTTCGGCACGTCAAATGTTTAAAAACAGCTGCTTTTTGTTTGGGGGTTTTTTCCTAAAAGAAAGTTGTTCCTCCCTCCCCAGTTTCCTGGCATTCTTAACAGGCTTTGCTCATGCCATTTGGGAAATGCAATTGTGATTTTCCGATTTATTCATTTACTACAAATTTTAAAAAGTAAGTGGTGTACTCATGTCCATTACCGCTACATGATAGAATGACTCTGACTTTCATATCCTGAAATAGGGAACAATAGCCTAAAATACTCTTTTTTACTATTGTCCAAAACACACAAAAAATGTTTAGAATAATTTCTCTTTAGATGAATGAGGGAAAACTACTTTTAATTTTAAACTACTTAACCATTTCTCAGGTAACATGTTTGGACAGGTAATAAGTGAGGCCCTGTGGAATAAAGTCTATTTCTTCTTTCTTGTGGCTTTGAGTTTTTCTCTGCATTTGAAACTGATATTCATTAAAAGAACTTCAAGAAAACAGATGTCACAATGTCTACTCAACTGATGGAAATTTCAAGGCTTTACTTTCATAGTTCCTTTGCTTTGGGCCCTTAAAAATACAAGCCATTTGAAACTCCATGTGGTTCCTAAGAGAAGTACAGTAAAACAAAAACAAGGCCTATTCCCATCAGTGAGGTTCATGAGTTAAAATATTTAAAAGTCAAAAGACTTCAAGTTTAAAGTATAAAACAAGGTAACTTACATACGCGTTGCATTGAAAGACATTTTAATCTAATTAGGAAAATTAAAGAGAAATCATTAACAATGATTAGCTGTTTAGCTAAGTTCTTGATACCTAACAAATTATCCCAGAACATAGTGCCAGCCAATCCAGTTCTTTCTTTAGCTCACAATGGTGTGGGTTAGTAATGTGGTTTGGGATCAGCAGGGTGATTCTTCTGTCTTCTCTGTGACCCTCACTCTTCTATCTGTGATCAGCTGCTGGTTTGAGGTCAGTCAGTGGGTCTGTGGAGGCTGGTTCTTCTCCGCTGGCTTCATCACATGCCTGGTTGTCATCTGCTTCTGGGGCCTTAGGTTCGGAGCCAATACAGATGGTTTCCACTGCATACTCTTGATCAAAGCCAAGTTACAAGTTCAGCCCAGATTCAAGTCGTAGAGAAATACATTTCCTCTCTTGATGCGAGGGGCCTCACCGTCACATTGCAAGGGCACACTCTGAGGCCTTTTTTATATTCTACCACAGAGTGAAATTACTAGTTTAGACACAAGAACGGTGAGCAGGCCTTAGAATGTTCGGAAGCTATGGTTAGAACCATTAAGTTGTATTTGACTCTAGGAAGGTTAGTAAACCCATTATTGCTTGTTATTTCGCTCTCTAAATAGAAGTCATCCTGTTGCTGGCTTTCATTCTAAGGTTTTGCACAGACAAAACTCTGAAGGATCCCACTCTGTGCACTAAGCAAACAGAGTCTTTGTGTGCAATCTCCCAAGGCCAGGAACAAGGCTACACTTTCCTTTGCATACTCAGCACCCAACACAGTGCCTGGCACTATGGGAGCTCAGGAAATTTTTGTCCAACTCAATAGAACTATAATCCTAGAAAAAGATCATTGTGTGATGTACTAAATAGCCAGGTCCATTGTATGGTTCCATAAGTCACATTATAAAAATCACACATTTGGGAATTCCCTAGTGTCTTAGTAGGTTAAGGATCTGGTGTTGCAACTGCTGTGGCATGGGTTTGATCCTGTCCCTGGAACTTCTGCACGCCACAGGCATGGTCCCCCCCAAATCACACATTTATATATTCTGCCTTGTAATATGGACACACACACAGACGGCCACAGAGAGCATATATGTCATAGGAAAATGCTTTATTAAATTTGTATGAATGCATTGTAAGAACTATCCTCATGCACGTGAATTTCCACCCCTGGACATTTTAATTTCTTGGCAGAAATGAGGCAGCACTTTCCTCCTTGCACATCTTCATATGCTTTTCCTCTGCTTTTGCCATATGATTGCATCACTTATTATTATTATTATTATTATTATTATTATTATTATTATGGGCCACACTCTGGGCATATGGAAGTTCCAAGGCTAGGGGTCAAGTTGGAGCTGAAGCTACCACCTTATGCCACAGCCACAGCAATGCTGGCTCCCCAACCCACTGAGCAAGGCCAGGGATCAAACCTGAGTCCTCATGGACACTAGTCAGGCTCGTTACTGCTGAGCTGCAACAGAAACTCAAGTTGCATCACTTTAAAGAGCAGGAGAACCAAAGGTAAAACTGTAAGTGATGCTTCCTACTTAGTGCTCTCTGCAAATGTTTTTAAAAAGGTAAAAGCCATTCTTTGCCCACAGGTGGTACAAAAATAAGAAGAGGACCAGATTCAGTCCACGGCAGTGGTTGCTAAATGCTCATGTATATTATGCTGCACTATGCTATGGTATACTTAGGAGCGTTTTCATTTTAGAAGGAAGTTTCACTGTATTTTAATGAGAGGGCTGAGCCTATCCATTTTCATAGACAGAAAATACATCTTGTAAATGTGTATCATACTGGTCTGGATAACAAAATGTAAATGCTCCTGACAGTAAGTCAAACCATCTCTTGATTCTAAGCCCTGGAAATAGAAATAATAAAAGAAAAAAATAAAGACATGCACCTAGGAGAATTTAGAGAATGGGGGAAGGAGACAGGAGACAGGAGGAGGAGTCCCAGGAGGACAGAACAGAGGGGAGAGAAGCAGAGATAAACAGGCAGGGGCAGATTTAATGGCAAGCCCAGCCTTATGATGGAGCCAGAGGAACAGAGGCCAGGAGAAAGTGGCTCCAGGAACAGACAGACTTGATAAACATCCCAGAAATATCAGTGAGAAAATACCAGTTTGTACTGCAAACAAGAAAATGGTATGACTTTTTCCTCTAGTTTGTACATTCTTTGCCTACAGTGAGATCCAAAGAACAGCAGACCTATTGGCCTGGAAGAGATTTTCAAAGAGCATCTTAATGGTATGCTTTTGTTTTTGCTTTTCTTCAGAACTCTCGAGGCCAGTTCTCATTCTCTCTTGGCAGCTCCCTACAAGAGCTGGTCGCTGTGACTTTTGATCACGGTTAGGGATGGGAAATCCCTCCTCTTTAATTTAACTTCATGTCCACTAATTTGGTCCTTCACAAAACTGACCAAAAAATGGGCACATTCCCCACACTCAAACCTTTCATTTATCTAAAGAGCATCATTAAGCCTCCTTCAGCCTGCTTTTCTCCGGGCCAAACAACCCCAAGACCTTCAACCTTTATTCACAGGAGTAATTGTCATCATTTACAACATTTTTGGGTCTCTTCACATCTTTTTTAAGAGCAGAAACAAACCAACCCCCAAAAATGTGTTTTCTAGCAAAGTTTGAACTAAGGTGAAACACTTAAAAGAAGAACACACAAAAAAGCCTTCCCTAAACTGTTCCTGCTTTACTTCTGCCATCTCAGCATCCTGATGGCTTTCTTCCACAGAACAACAACATTTCTGAGGAATATTCATTTCGTAGATCGAGTCCACACCACCCAAGCCATCTTGCCAACAGCAATAATCTCAACAACAGCATCAGTGAAGCAACATCTAACTTTGTTGCCCATTGCTATTGGCTTATCCCTGCCCAAAGTAGTAGGTCAGTCATTACCTACATTTTTCAGCAAAGGACATGAGCTGGGAGAGGTTCTGGAACTTTCCAGAGATAATCCCACCCTGAGTGGTGAATCCTGCAGCTGGATCTCTGGGTTCCCAGTCTTGAGCTATTTCCAGTGCTGTATTCCCTTCTCAGAGTCTGTCTTTGGATTGTAATTAATATTCTGTCTTTTCCTTGCTATGTACTAAATTCATGTTCCTTGGCAAATATTTCCTTCAAAAATACTCCTGATTTATTAAAGTCATTTCCAAAATTATGCGGGCTCTCAGTCTAGAAAATTAGCAACTCCATCTAAGGAAGTAACATCTGCAGTGTGGGCCAGAATATTTCCAGAATCTTCATTCCCAATATGAAAGCTTAAAAGTGGAAGCATTAAATGATGGATATTAAAAGGAATAAGAGCTAACACTGCATTCTGGGCACTGTTGTAGGCACGTTATATATTTTTACCCCTCTCTCAGCCCCAAGAGGTAGGTAGACTTGTTCCTTCCACTGTTACAGATTGAAGCACAAAGAAGGGTGAATAATTTGTCCAAGGCCACTCAGCTGGAAATTTGGCCCCACATCTTTACAAGTAGCTTTAGATTCAAATAATATTCTGAGAACCTCCATATGCTGCTGATGTGGCCCTAAAAAAAAAAAATATTTTGTGTGTATCTTGTTGCCAATTCTCTTCTAAACAAACAATCCTTTTATAATAAAGAAATGGGGGGGGGGGTTGGATCATTTACCAAATGTAATTTACCCATTTTTCTGCTAATGGTAGTATAGGTTTATAACCTCTTGTTATTTGGGGGGGAAATACCTTTTGCTGTTTTTTCTCTAAAATGATTTTTTTATCTGTATTGTTTCAGGATATATATATATTAAAGGAGGAGGACTATCAAGAGCCTAACAAACACCAAAGTCAAGATAATGGTTACCTGGGAAGTAGGAATTGGGGAGGGGACACAGGAAGCTTCCATCATATTTGCAATTTTTTCCTTAGGCTTGGTGATGGTTGTATGCAGTTGATTTTTATACTACTCTTGTATTATTGATTGTTGGAAATTTACATAATTTTTAAAGAAGTGAGGAAGGAAATTTGTGTGAAGGTGGATAAGTGAAATAGAAGGAAAAAAATACTGATAGTCTGGGGGTCTGATTTCTAGACCCTGTTCTGCAACAAACCAGTCTTTGAAGTTGATCAGGCTACTCCACCCAGACCTCTTCCTTCAGCTGTAAAAGCATTTCACTAGAACAGAGGTCAGCAAAGCATGGCTTCTGTTTTTGTAAATACAGGTTTATTGGAACACAGCCATGCCCATTGGTTTGTATATTGTCTATGGCTGCTTTTGTTCCACAATGGCAGAGTTGAACATTTGCAACAAAGACTGCAAAGTCTCAAATGTTTACTATCTGGCACATTACAGGAAACATTTGCTCACCCCCAAAGTAGAAAATCATCTTCTTCAGCTCCAATATTTGATCATCCTAGAATATAGCAAGATATCCAAGGCATTTACACCAATGGTGGATTGTGGACACCAGTTTTCCACACAAACAAATCACTTTAAATAAGCTTGTGAATACAGAGAAGAATGAAGAAACTTCAGGGCTTTGAACTCACATGGCAAAACCCTTCACAATTGTTCTGGGAGGGCTCGGGCACAAACGACTTCCCCTGAAAAGAATGCACCCTGAATTGAAGGAAAGGAAAGTCTGTAGGATTCTAAATAGAGTCTAACATAGATTCTAACACCATAGAGCTGGTGTATGTTGTGTGATTACTGTAAAGTGTATAAACAGTTATGCTTTGTGAGTTTTTCAGGAATATTTTAGAATATGAGTACTTGGTCTTTGAATACAGGAATATTTTAGAATATGAGTACTTGGTCTTTGAATAAAATTTCTCTTGTGCATAGAAGACTCATTCCTATATTCAGAGTGAGTCTTCCACTGAAAGAGCAAAACGTAACAGTGGTCGAGAGCAGGGCTTCAAGAGTTAGCAAAGACTAGAATTTTGGTGTACATCCTTTCAGCCTGTACATCTTGGGCAATTTACATAATCTCTCTAAGCCTCAGTTTCCTCATCTATGAAGTGGAGCCACGCTAATATGTAACTCACTGGGTTGTTGTGAGAACTAAATAATATAATTCATGGTACACCATTGGGCATTATTGCTGAATCAATGTTAGCCAATTTGACCAAACATGCTTAGGACACAATACAAACTCCAAAACTGGTTTAAAACACAGCCTCTGCTTTCAGGACTCATGTGAGACTTGGGAGAAGAATGGAAGATCGAAGGCAGTCTAATCATATCTGTACCAAGTGGTACATATGAGGCAAAGTTTCCTCAAGGCTGCTGTGTGGCAGAGCATCCAGGAGGCACAAAAGGGAAGCATTAATGGCATCTTGAAATGGAACCCATCATCCAAAAGACTTTGGAGAGTTCCCACCTGTTCCATCACAATGACTTCTTGCCTTCACAAAATTAACACAAAATCATGTTACTGACCCAGAGCCAATCAATGGTCATTGGAATGAAAACAAGCATAAACAGAGGACTTTATGTGAATGGTTTACAGTATGACTTTGAGCAAGTTACTTAACTGCCATAGACCTGCATTTCTTCACAGGATGTCACTATCCAGCAGATATAACACATGAGACACACAGTGTTAAATTTTCTAGTCGCATTAAAGAAAATAAAAAGTAAATAAAATTGGAGTTCCCATTGTGGCTCAGTGATAATGAACCCAACTAGTATCCATGAGGATGTAGGTTCGATTCCCGGCCTTGCTTAGTGGGTTGAGTATCCAGCATTGCTGTGAGCTTTGGTGTAAGTCACAGATGTGGCTAAGATACCACATTGCTGTAGGCCAGCAGCTACAACCCTGATTCAACCCCCTAGACTGGGGACTTTCATATGCCATGGGTGTGGCCCTAAAAATACCAAAAAAAAGTAAATATAATTAATTTTAATAATAGGCTTTTTTTAACCCAGTATATCAAAGGTAATATAGTGTGTAATCAACCATAAAAATATATCAATGACATATTATACACTTTTTCTTTCATAGTAAGCCTTCAACTCTGCATGTACTCACAGCACATCTAAATTAAGGATGCTGCAGGCTCAATAGCCACATGTAGTTAGCAGCAGCTGCCAGATTAGATTATGTTGGTTTAGGACACACTTATCTCTTAGGAAACCATTGATCCTAACAGTACACTTTAGGGATGGGGACAGTAGCAAGGATAAAAGGAATATACCATTTTGGTCCATATAGGAAGATTTAAACTACATCAGTGAATGATATTATATCTTTTAAATTTAATTTCATTGGCGTTCCTATCATGGCACAGCAGAAATGAATCCGACTAGGAACTATGAGGTTGAGGGTTCCATTCCTAGCCTTGCTCAGTGGGTTAAGGATCCGGTTTTGCCATGAGCTGTGGTGTAGGCAGATGCAGCTCAGATCCCACATTGCTGTGGCTGTGGTCTAAGCCAGCGGCTACAGCTCTGATTAGACCTCTAGGCTGGGAACCTCCATTTGCTGTGAGCACGGCCCTGAAAAACCAAAAGAAATTAATAATTTTTATTTTTTTATTGGCATATACTTGATTTACAATGTTTTGTTAGTTTCTAGTGTACAGCAAAGTGATTTAGTTATGTGTGTGTGTGTATATATACATACACATATCCGTTCTTTTTCAGATTATTTTCTCATATAGATTATTAAAGAATATCGAGCATATTTCCCTGTGCTACACAGTAGGTCCTTGTTGATTACCTATTTTACATATAGCAGTGTTTATATGTTAATACCAAACTCCTAACTTATCTATCCTCCCCACCTTTCCCTTTGGTAAAAAACTATAAGTTTGTTTTTAAAGTCTGTGAGTCTGTTTCTGTTTTGTAAATAGGTTCGTTTGTATTATTTTTTTAGATTCCACACATAAGTGATATTATGCGATATTTGTCTATCTCTGACTTACTTCATTTAAATGATATTTTATCTTGCCATATAATTAAAAAGTAAGAATTGAAATTCACAGCCCAGGAGGACTTCAATCAAAAGAAGACTCCCATAGACCTAACCAAACTTACAAGCTTTTGCACAGCAAAGGAAACCATAAAAAAAAAGAAAAGAAAACCTATGGAATGGGAGAAAATAGTTGCAAATGATGCAACTGACAAGGGCTTAATCTCCAAAAGACAGAAACAACTCATACAACTCAACAACAACAAAAAACCCAAACAACCCAATCTAAAAATTAGCAGAATATCTAAATTTCTCCAAAGGCATACAAACGGCCAATATGCACATCAAAAAATGCTCAACATCACTAATAGGAAAACGCAAATCAAAACTACTACAAGGTACTGCTTCACACTGGTCAGAGTGGCTATCATTAACAAGTCTATAAATAACAAATGCTGGAGAGGGTATGGAAAGAAGGGAACCCTCCTACACTGTTGGTGGGAATGTAAATTTGTACAACCACTATGGAAAACAGTATGGAGGTTCCTCAGAAAACTAAATATAGAACTATCATATGATCCACCAATCCCACTCCTGGGAATATATCCAGACAAAACTACAATACAAAAAAATATATATATACATGCACCTCTATGTTCATAGCAGCACTATTAAAAACAGCCAAGACATGGAAACAACCTAAAAGTCCATCGACAGATGAAGGGATTAAGAAGATGTGGTACAGGAGTTCCCATCATGGCTCAATAGTTAACGAATCCGACTAGGAACCATGAGGTTGCAGGTTCGATCCCTGGCCTTGCTCAGTGGGTTAAGGATCCGGCATTGCCATGAGCTGTGGTGTAGGTCACAGAAGCAGCTTGGATCTCACGTTGTTGTGGCTCTGGTGACTACAGCTCTGATTGGACTTCTAGCCTGGGAACCTCCATATGCTGCAGGAGCAGCCCCAAAAATGGTAAAAAGACAAAAAAAAAAAAAGAAGAAGAAGAAGAAGAAGATGTGGTACAGGGAGATGGGATTAAAATGGCAGAATAGAAGGACTGGAGCTCAACTTCTCTCCTAAAAATAACAAAATCTACAACCCAATGCTGAGCAATCTTCGACCAAATGGACTGGAAACTTTCAAAAAGATATCCTACTCCAGAAGACAAAGAGGAGGCTACATCAAGAGGTAGAAGGAGTGATTACATGATATAAGCAATGCCATACCTCCTGGATGGGAAGATCCACAGACTGGAAACTAACTGGTTCACAGATACTCACCTACAGGAGTGAGAGTTCTGAGCCCCACATCAAACACCCATGCGTTGGGATCTGACACTGGGATAAAGAGCCCCCAGTGCATCTGGCATTGAAGGCCAGTGGGGCTTATGTGCAGGAACTCCATGCACCTGGGGGAATTGGAGACCCCATTCTTAGACGGTGCACACATACTTTCACATGCACTGGGTCCCAGGGCAAAGCAAAGTCTCCATAGGAATCTGGGTCATAACTGACTGCAGTTCTTGGAGGACCTCCTAGGAAAACAGGGGTGAATGTGGCTTGTTGTGGGGGAAGGACATTGGAAGCAAAGCTCTTGGGAAAATTCATCAGCATGCCTCTCTCTGGAGGTGGCCATTTTGGCAAAATCTGGTCCCACTCATCAGCACTGAGAAGCCCCAGGGCAAACAACAATCCATGTGGGATCACAGCCCCACCCATCAGTAAAAAGGCTGCCTAAAGACCCACCTGGCACATAGCCACCTCTAATGTCACCCAGAGACAAAGCGCCATACACCAGAGGGATAGGAATAAGCTCCATCTACCAGTGGGCAGGCACCAGTCCCTTCCATTAGGAAGCCTACAGCAAGCCCCCTACCAACTTCAGCCACAAGGGGGGCAGATGCCAAAAGTAAGAGAGGCTACAACTCTATTATCTGTAAAAAGGTCAGCACACCAAAAAACTATAAAAATGAAAAGATGAGAACTATACCTCAGATAAGGGAGAAAGAAAGTAAAAAAACAAAAACTAAAACAGAGAAACGGCTAAGTGATCAGGAGATTCTCAACCTGCAGGAAAAAGACTTTAGATTGTTGATGCTGAAGATGATGCAAGACATTGGAAATAAACTGGAGGCAAAGATGGATAATTTACAGGAAACACTGACCAAAAGAGATACAAGATACAAAACTTAAACAAGAAGGGGTGCAAAATACAATAATTGAAATAAAAAAATTCATTAGAAGCAATCAACAGCAGATTACAGGAGGCAGAAGAATGAATAAGTGAGGTGGAGGACAGATTAGTGGAAACCACAGATGTGGAAAGAAAAGAGAAAAAACATTGAAAACAAACTAAGAGAGTCTCAGAAAACTCTGGAACAACATTAAACACACCAACATCCATATTATAGGGGTGCCAGAAGAAGAAGAGAGAGAGAAAGGGACAGAAAAAATATTCAAAGAGATAATAGCTGAAAACTTCCCTAACATGGGAAAGGAACCACCCATTCAAATCCAGGAAGCGCAACAAGTACCATATAAAATAAACCCAAGGAGGAATACACCAAGATGCATATTAGTCAAACTGACCAAAATTACAGACAAAGAGAAAATCTTGAAAGCAGCTAGGGAAAAGAAACAAATAACATACAAGGGAACCTCAGTAAGGTCATCCAACGATTTTTCAGCAGAAGCTCTGCAGGCTAGAAGGGAGTGGCATGATATACTTAACATGATGAAAGGAAAAAACCTCCAACCAAGATTACTTTATCCAGAAAGGCTCCCGTTCAGATTTGAAGGAGAATTCAAAAGCTTCACAGATAAGCAAAAGCTAAGAAAATTCAGCAACACTAAAGCAGGTTTACAACAAATACTAAAGGAACTTATCTAGGCAGAAAAGAAAAGGCCACAACCAGAAACAAAAATACCACAAATGACAAGGCTCACCAGTAAAGGTATATATACAATAAAGATATGAAATCATCCATGCACAATTATGCCACCAAAATCAGGAAGTGTGAGGAGGGTACGAATGCAGGACACTGGAGATGCACTTGCAATTAAGAGACCAACAACCTAAAACAATCTCATGTATACAGAGACTCTTATATCAAAACTTCAGAATAACTACAAACCAAAAATCTACAATTGATACACAAACAAATAAGAAAAATCAACTCAAGTACAACACCAAAGATAGTCATCAAACCACAAGAGGAGAGAACAAGAGAAGAAGGGAAGAAAAAAAGAGCAACAAAAACAAATCCAAAGCCATTAATAAAATGGCAATAAGAACATACATATCAATAATTACCTTAAATGATAATGGACTAAATGCCCCAACCAAAAGACATAGACTGGCTGAATGGATACAAAAACAAGACCCATATATATATATGCTGTCTTCAAGAGACTCACTTCACTTCTAGGGACACATACAAATTGAAAGAGAGAGGATGGAAGAAAATATTTCATGCAAACGGGGATCAAAAGAAAGCTGGAGTAGCAATATTCATCTCAGACAAAATAGACTTTAAAATGAAGACAAGGAAGGACACTACATAATGATCAAAGGATCAATCCAAGAAGAACATATAGCAATTTTAAATATCTATGCAACCAACATAGGTTCACCACAATAAATAAGGCAACTGCTAACAACCCTAAAAGGACAAATCAGGAGTTCCTGTTGTGGCTCAGTGGTTAATGAATATGACTAGGAACCATGAGGTTGCAAATTCAATCCGTGGCCTCACTCAGTGGGTTAAGGATCTGACGTTGCTATGAGCTGTGGTGTAGGTCACAGATGCAGCTCAGAACCTGCATTGCTGTGGCTCTGGCATAGGCCAGCAGCTACAGCTCCGATTCAACCCCTAGCCTGGGAATCTCCATATGCCATGGGTGCAGCCTTAGAAAAGACAAAAAAAAAAAAAAAAGGACAAGTCAACAGTAACACAATAATAGTGGGGGATTTTAACACCCCACTTACAGCAATGGACAGATCATCCAGACAGAAAATCAATGAGGAAAAACAGGCCCTGAAGGATGCAGTAAACCAGATGGACTTAATAGATATTTATAGGACATTCCATCCAAAAGCAACAGAATACACATTCTTCTCAAGTGCACATGGAACATTCTCTAAGATTGATCACATCCTGGGCTACAAATCCAACCTTGGTGACTTTAAGAAAATTGAAATCATATCAACCACAATGCTGTATGACTGAAAATCAACAACAAGAAAAAAAACTGCAAAAACCACAAACACGTGGAGACTCAACAACATGCTACTAAACAACCAATAGATCGCTGAAGGAATCAAAGAGGAAATTAAAAAATACCTGGAAGCAAATGACAACCAACATACAACACTCCAAAACCTATGGGATGCAGCAAAAGCTGTTCTAAGAGAAAAGTTTATAGCAATACAAGCCCACCTCAGGAAACAAGAAAAAGCTCAAATAAACAAGCTAACTTTACATCTAAAGCAGCTCGAGAGAGAAGAACAGACAAGACCTAAAGTTAGTAGAAGGAAAGAAATCATAAAGATCAGAGCAGAAATCAATGAAATAGAAACCAAGAAAACCATAGAAAAGGTCAATGAAATGAAAAGCTGGTTCTTCAAAAAGATCAACAAAATTGATAAACCCTTAGCCAGGCTTATCAAGAAAAAAAGAGAGACGACTCAAATCAGCAAAATTAGAAATGAAAAAGCAGAAGTAACAACGGACATCACAGAAATACAAAGGATCATAAGAGACTACTATATGCAACTATGTGCCAATAAAATGGAAAACCTAGAAGAAATGGACAAATTCTTAGAAAAGTACCATTTTCCAAGACTAAACCAAGATGAAATAGAAATGATGAATGGGCCAATCACAAGAACTGAAATTGAAACTGAGATTTTAAAACTTCCAACAAACAAAAGTCCAGGACCAGATGGCTTCACAGGCGAATTCTATCAAACATTTAGACAAGAGCTGTCACCTCTCCTTCTGAAACTATTTCAAAAAATCACAGAGGAAGGGATACTTCCAAACTCATTCTATGAAGCCACCATCGCCCTGATACCAAGCCCAGACAAAGATACCACAAAAAAAGAAAACTATTGGCTAATTTCACAATGAACACCGATGCAAAAATCCTCAGCAAAATACTAGCAGACTGCATCCAACAATACATTAAAAGGATTGCACATCATGATCGAATAGGATTTATCCCAGGGATGCAAGTGTTCTTCAGTATCCGCAAATCCATCAGTGTTGTACACCACATTAACAAACTGGAGAATAAAAACCATATGATTTTCTCAATAGACGCAGAAAAAGACTTTGACAAAATCTAACACCCATTTCCGATGAAAATCCTTCAGAAAGCAGACATAGAAAGAAACTACCTCAATGTAATAAAGGCCATATACGACAAACCCACAGCAAACATCACTCTCAATGGTGAAAAGCTAAAAGAATTCCCTCTGACATCTGGAACAAGACAAGGATGTCCGCTCTCACCACTACTCTTCAACATAGTTTTGGAAGGACTAGCCACAGCAATCAGAGAAATAAAAGGAATATAATGAATCCAAATTGGAAAGGAAGAAGTAAAACTATCACTATTTGCAGATGACATGATACTATACCTAGAGAATCCTAGAGACTCTACCAGAAAACTGTTAGAGCTCATCCATGAATTTGCCAAAGTCGCAGGACACAAAATTAATACACAGAAATCAATGGCATTTCTATACACTAACAATGAAAGAGCAGAAACAGAAATTAGGGAAGCAATCCCGTTTACCATGGCATCCAAAAGAATAAAATACCTAGGAGTAAACCTACCTAAAGAGACAAAAGACCTGTACTCTGAAAACTATAAGACGCTGATGAAAGAAAACAAAGATGACACAAATACATGGAAAGACATACCATACTCTTGGACTGGAAGAGCTAATATTATCCAAATGACTCTACTACCCAAGGCAATCTACAGATTCAATGCAATCCCTATCAAATTACCAAGGACATTTCTCACAAAACTCAAACAAAATATTTTAAAGTTTGTTTGGAAGCACAAAAGACCCAGAATAGCCAAAGACATCCCAAAAAAGAAAAATGGAGCTGGAGGAATCAGGCTCCCGGACTTCAGGCTATACTACGAAGCAACAGTTATCAAGACCATATGGTACTGGCACAAAGACAGACATAGATCAGCAGAACAGGATGGAAAGCCCAGAATTAAACCCACACCTACAGTCAACTAATCTATGACAAAGGAGGCAAGAATATACAATGGAGAAAAGACAGTCCCTCCAATAAGTGGTGCTGGGAAATCTGGACAGCCACATATCAAAGAATGAAATTAGAACACCCCCTAACACCATACACAAAAATAAACTCCACATGGATTAAAGACCTAGATATAAGACCAGACACTATCAAACTCTTAGAGGAAAACATAGGCCAAACACTCTCTGACATAAATGACAGCAACATCTTCTCAGATCCACCTCTTAGAGTATTGACAGTAAAAACAAAAATAAACAAATGGGACCTAATCAAACTTGAAAGTTTCTGCACAGCAAAGGAAACCCTAACCAACACAAAAAGACAACCCACAGAATGGGAGAAAATCTTTGCAAATGAAGTGACCGACAAGGGATTAATCTCCAAAATTTATAAACACCTTCTGCAGGCGGAATGGGAAAGGAATGTGTTGGACAAGGATTTGGGGGTTAGGAGATGCAAAGTATTACATTTAGAATGGATAAGCAATGAGGTCCTACTGTATAGCACAGGTATCTATATCCAATCTCTTGGGATAGACCACGATGGAAGATAACATAAGAAAAAGAATGTATATATGTATGACTAGGTCACTTTGCTGTATAGCAGAAACTAGAACAATATTGTAAATAAACTATACTTAAAAAATAAATTTTTTAAAATGTATAAAAAAGAAAGATCCCATAAAGAGTCTTAAAGAGGCTATTAGATTATTGAATATGACTTTCAGCTGAAGAAATTTAGTTAGTTCTCCTTAAAAGAGAGCTATTAGGTTTTCTTTGATTTTTTTCATCAGCCTTTTGCAACCAAGCAAAAACCTGTACAAGAATGTTCATAGCAGCTCTATTCAGAACAGCCAAAAACCCAGAAATAATCCAAATGATGTCTTTCAACAGGTGAATTGTTAAACTAAGTGGAGTATAGACACATCATGGAACACAACTCATTAACAAAAAGAAATGAACACTTGAGACAACCAACAATTTGGATAGATGTCAAAGGAAATGTATTGAGGGGAAAAAGTTCATCTCTAAAAGATCCCATATCATATAATTTCATTTACACATTTTCAAAATAACAAAATTAAGGAGATAGGAAAGAGATTAGTGGTTTCCCCAAGGTAGGGGTTGATAGAAGAGAAGCTAGGTATGGGTACAAAGGGTAGCGTGAGAAAGCCTTATGGTGATGGCACAATTCTGTATTGGCTATAGCCATGATTATACAAACATTCATGTGTGATAAAATTGCATTGAGCTTTATACATACACACATGAATAAAGCTCTATGGATTGTACCAACGTCAGTTTCCTGGCTTTGCTTAAGATGTAACCGACTGGGGGAGGTTGGGTTATGAGTACATGAGATCTCCGTGTTTATTTTGTTTGCACTTTCTTATGAACCTATAATTATTTCGTCTTTTTTAAAAGTACATGCCAAAAGAAAAGATCTTTAGGAAAAGCAAGAGCTGCTTGGCAAAGCCAGGCTCTACACATAGTGGCTCCAATAGCAAACCCAAGAACAGGCATCACAGAAGCCCAATGAAAAAGGAGACATGCACCAAACATCCATTTCTTAAATCCAGAAATCAACAAAGGGGCACAAGGAGAGAAATGACTGGTTTTGTGCAAACTCAAACAATTCTGATCGCAGAGCCCTGTGCTGCATCTAGGGGAGTTTATAGCCTTCCCAATCCACAAAGTATGTTTTATGGCCTAAATGATCCAAGTTGGGTGCTGCCCATCATAGGATGATGCAACACTTAATTTTAAAAACCCACAATAAAGTCAGGGCAGGAGGAGGGCGTTATGAAACCTATACAACGTGACAGTTTTTCAGTTTTCTTTAAAAGACAAATTACAATTAATCTGTTTCCTTTTAGGTGCTCTATTCATTCAGAGTGTATACTTAAAACATTGCTTTTTTATTTGTGTTATCCTATTTCTAATGGTAAAACATTTGCAGATCTGAGACTTAAATGTTGGTTTAGTTAAAACTAAACCCTGAAACTGCCTGCACAAGTGGTAGTTTGCATGTTTTGGTCTTTGCACTTTCTGACCACTAGAGGGCTCCTGTTATTCCAGGTTGGAAAAACCAGCAGAGTAGTCTTTTCATTTGGAATTTACAAACATCTTAGAAGGGAATAAAGATCAAAAACCCAGTGCTCCTTCTAAATACCAAGACTTGAGTGACCACACAGTTTTGAGAAACGTGGAATTTATTGAAGAATCTCCGTGATATATGCTTCAAAGCTCGGTTTCCTGTTTTTAAATTTGGCATTCTACCTGATGGAAACTTGTCAGCCACTTATTAAGCCTGTTCATGGTTTCATTTTCCAGTTGGTGAATGAAGTAGAGCCAAGCACTGTCCTTTATTTTTGTTTTATTATTAGCATATCGAGCTCAGCCTATTTCTGTGGTTCAATAAGAGTCTTACAATCAATGGCCCTTGATTCATTATTTAAGATAATTCTGTGATGCTAGAAAATGGATTTCCCTACATATAACTCTCACACTCACCCCTGTTTATAGATTTCAGTCCATTTGGCTGTAAAGCAAATGTTTGGGAAGAAAGCTCATATCGGCTTCTGGATGTAACCCAGAGTTTTAGGAGAAGAGGGTTTAGAGTCCAGGTTCCCTAGAATGCTGGTAGAGAAGGCTCATAAGTGGTTTTAAGCTTTGAACCATGTTCTTTTTTTAAATTTTTAGCATTTTAGGGCTACACCTGCAGCATATGGAAGTTCCTTGGCTAGGGGTTATATTGGAGCTACACTTGCCAGCCTACGCCACAGCCACAGCAACACAGGATCCAAGCCACATCTGCTACCTACACCACAGTGCACAGCAATGCCAGATACTCAATCCACTGAGCAAGGCTGGAGATTGAACTCACATCCTCATGGATAGTAGTTGGGCTCATTACTGCTGAGCCACAGTGGGAAATCCCTGAAGCATGTTCTTGTGTTCGGGATATACCTAGTCCATCCCCAACCCTGCCTAGCCTTGCTCTCCCTCCAGAGATGCACTCCAGACATTTATGTTCCATCCCTCTATTATTTGACTACTGATGACAACGAGTAGAGCTAAAACATGACACCCCACTAAGCCAGAAGTTGCCATTATTTATTAATTCATCACTCAATTTACAGAATTTTTGACATTTTATCAAAGTTTGCAAAGTACATGCATGAGACCACGTATGTATTTCTTGCTGGTCATCAGTCCTGAAGTTTTCTGGTGAACCAAACTGAAAGATGTTTCCATTGAATTTTTTTTTTCTTGATTTGAAAGTAAAATTGAGAACCAAATCCATGAATATTCTCCACCTATATCTTCTTTAGGATGGAGTTAGGATTAATCATCCCTGCCCCCACATTCACCTTCTCTGTGACAATTGCAGCAACTGGCATCTTCTTTGGCCCCATTCTGCCTCCCAAAGCCAAGAGAGAGGAAAGCACGAGAAAGGTTGGGACAGAGGCTGAGCCTTACCTAGAGGGAGGCAGACAGAGGTTTTTTCACTTGCAACCCTGCCCCTAGCTTACGGGCTGTGGGTTAAGGCAGGCAGTCAGATGAGCTTTGGGAAAGCATGGCCAAAGATTTGCTTTGGGGAAGCACAATCAGATTAGAAGCATAATTTCTTGGAGTTCCTTGTGCTGCTGAGTGGGTTAAGAACATGATGTTGTCTCTGTGAGGATGCAAGTTTGATTCCTGGCCCCATTCAGTAGGTTAAATATCCGGTATTCTCGAAAACTGCTGTGGAGGTCACAGATGTGGCTCGGTTCCAGTGTTGCTGTGGCTGTGGCAATAGACCTCAGCTGCAGGTCCGATTCAACCCCTGCCCTGGGAACTTCCATATACCACAGGTACAGCCATAAAATAATAACAATAGTAATAATAATAATAATAAAAGTAAAGAGCATAATTTCTGGAATCAAAAATTCATGGCTTATGCAAAGGCTATCCAACTAGAACACTGAGCTCCAATTTCAAGGCCCTCATCTGCCATCTGGCTCTGTGACCTGACCTCTTTGTCATATATCAGTTCCTAGCTGTTTGAAATAAAGCAAATACATTAATTGATCTTAGCTATATAATTTCTAAAGCCTGTCTCAATACTAACTTCAATCTAAGACTCCATTTGTAATAGGCACAGCCCAAAAAAAATTGGGTTTTCCTGGAAAAACAGAGCCCTTAAGGCAAAGTCTCTTCCCATGTGATTTAAAGGAATATTTGTGCTAAAGACCAATCTGAAAATCTCAGCTAGCATCTACAGGATGTAGGGTTTTTTTTAAGCACAAGCATATGACAAGCATAAATCCACTAGCCTCCCTCATCCAGAGATAAATAGTTTGAGAGAGGATCCCAGAAAGCCCAGAGTTTGGGTGTTTGATATTTCCAAGGAATGTTCAATTTTTCCCAATCAAATTCAGTCCCATGTAAGTGAGAAAGGTCAGCATTTGTTTGCCAGCTTGGCTTGATTTTCATGGGGATTGGAGGAGTGTGTTTGCTTTTCGTGTTCCTGTGGGCAGTGTGTGATTTCTCTCTTTTTTTTAATTTATTTAAAATGACTATTATTTTTTAATGATTTTTATTTTTCCATTATAGTTGGTTTATAGTGTTCCATCTTTTTAAAAAAATTTTTATTAAAGTGTAGTTGATTTATAGTCTTATGTCAATTTCTGCTATATGGCATAGTGACCCAGTCATTATATATATACACATATATACACATTCTTTTTCTCACACTGTTCTCCATCATGTTTTATCCCAAGGGACTGGATATAGTGCCCTGTGCTGAGTGTGTGATTTCTTAGAGCCTATTGAGTCTATCGTGTAATTCAAAGCACCAGCCAGTTCACTGTCTACTGCGGGAATGCACTCTGTATAGGTCACATTTTTATGCATAAAATTAGATCACTGTGGGCCAGACCTGTAGCTGCCAGGAGTGCTCCAATGATGCTAGGGACAGCCTCTCTCATATGCCTTCCTCCTGGGGCCATCCTTCCCCCCACCCACGCCCTCCCCCCCGCACCCCTCTCACAGTGGGAAGGCAGGGCAGCAAGAATATCAATCACTCTAATCTGGAAGGCTTGCTTTCCTTCCATAAAGGCTACAAGACCTTTTCTTTTCTTTTTTCCATTTGTGCTTATAGTTGCCTAGTCAACCTTGTGAGGAGCTGTTGCCAGGGTTGGAATTGATGGGGAGGGAGGTGGGGACAAAACCGGTACACAGTGAAGAGAGGAGGCCACTGGTGGGATGAGGCAGCAAGATAAAGGGACTGAGCAACAGAGGTCCCTTTGGGCCCCTTCAAATGACATACTCTCAATATTGGAACGTACTCAAAGTCACTGCAGGGACCCCATGACGGTCTGATGCAGGATCCCACAATTGTCCCCAAAGGTCATAATTATTTCTTCCTTAGGAGTCTCAGCTTTACAAGAGAAGCAGCTGTTTTTATTTGGAGAGATTCTTCAATGGGCACAGGAAAGGGAAACTGTTTCCCGAAGAAGACAGAAAGTCTACCAGAAATTCAAGTGTTTTCACCTTTTCACATGTTTTCTTTCTTTTTTTTTTTTTTTTTAAGATATCTGGTTTCTTCACAATAGGCTGTAGTTTGTCATGTTTATGAGCTTTATTTTCTTATTGGGTCACGAGTTTTCTGGGGATGGGGTAAAAGAGGCTTAGGGAATTTTTAAAACTCTATTGAAACAGGGTTATTAATTCGCATGAAGAAAAATATTTATTTAAAGAACTGATTCACTATACTATAACCTTGCAAATAAACATATCAAGGGCCTGAGAATGACAGGGAAGTACAGAGAATTAGTAATGAATAGAGTGGGAAGGAGGAGGGGCCGGCAATTATTAAGCCACTAAGTTAATAGACATTATTTCATTGTGTCCTATCCACAGGTAAACACTCTGTCTCTATTTTATAGATGTGAAAACTGAGACATAGAGATTGTAAGTAAACCATTTTGAGTTCATACAAGTAATAATAATACAATAAATCAAGGATGGGAACATAGGTTGGACCAAGGAAAAGACTTTCCTGCTTCCCACTCTACGATGGAAAGGAAACCAGCTTAGACAGAGGGTGTGGTTAGGGAGCTGGTCTGAGGTTCAAACCCAGTTCCATGTGGTTGATTGTATGACTTTAGAAAAAAATTCACTTGATTCACCTGGGCCTCAGTTTCCTGAGAGATTAAGATCTTTAACTTTAGTCAGGATGCAAACGCACCACCCTTTCAGATAAAGAACGTCTTATTCTGCTCACTTTTGAAATGCAAACCAACCAAAGATGTTTTGCATTGTCCACAAATTAATGAATTGAGGCATAATTTAGTTATCATGAAACGCACACATCCTCATTATTCAATGGGGTTTGGCAATCGCATAAGTACTTGTAAACCACCACCCCAATCAAGTCCTAAAAAATTTTCAACACCCCAGAAAGTTCCCTCGTGCACCCTTCTGGTCAATTCTAATCCGCCTTACCCAAGAAGGCAACCATTGTTCAAATATACGTTGCCACGTTTGGCTCTTTTTCAGAACCTCATAGGTGAGGACTCACATGTGTGAATCCATGTTCCATGCTAGAGGAACATCTGTGGCTCCAAGAGGTAGATGGCGGGTCCCACTGACTTAGCACTCGGGGGTGCGAGTTCATGAGATGAGAGAGTGAAGGTCAGAAGGGATGTTGCTGTTGGTTTCTTCTTTCCGAGAAGCTTATACTTCCTTGAAAACATGATCTGGCTCTTTTGGAGGGTCTCAAACAATCCAGTGCCCCGGTCGCTTTCTCAATGAGTATGTACTGGATTAGATGATACTTGTATGTCTTCTGTGCTCACGCATTCATTTACACATTCCTTCAACAAGAATATACTCCCGTCCAACTAGAGGTGCCTAAGCCGCTCTAGGCAGCAGGATCAGTTCCAAATAAGATGCACAGAGTCTGTGCCAACCGGGGGCTCACATTCTAGGAGGGGAGATAAGCGATAAAAGCCTTCCCATGAAACGTATGGGATGGTTGTGAGGGCAGTGGATGCTGTGATGAAATGACCGGGGTCAGGGAGGGTAGAGCAGCTGGCTTCACACTGTGCTGCTCTAGGAGGTGACTTCCTGTCGCATTTAACCTGCTGTCCATCACAAGAGGCAGGATTAACATTGCTCTGTGGGCATGCATCAGAATTTCTTCCTGGCCCAATGTGCCAAACACTGTTCGATACTTTGGCAATACAAAAATAAATGGGGCGTGGAGGCCATCCTCAAGGAGTTTACTTTTTAGGAGTTACTAATCTCTGTCAAGTCCCTGTCCTTAAACCATATACAGTTGCTTTTGCCATCATCATCACGCATTGAAAAAAAAAAAAAAAGGTGCATCTAATGGACATTTTGATACGTTTCCATGAGTCACACCTCAAGCCACTTCGAATGGGAGCCCCTGGATGGCTTTTAGAAGAGTGCGAAGAACCCGTGTGCTGGACAAAAGCAAAAAAGACTTTTCATTCCTGCAATGTTTCAGGCACCTCCTGGGTCTCTTGGTCAGTTCTCTGTCAGCAGAGGCTTAAGAAAATAAACTGCACGCTAGAAGGCATACTTTGGGGATTTTGACAGTTCCTCAAAAACACAGCGTTAAAGCATCCCAAGCTAATAAAATCAACACCCACCTCTCCCAACACCCCCACAGACACACACACTCTCTCTCTCTCTCCCTCTCCCTCTCTCTCTCTCTCTCTCTCTCTCTCTCTCTCTCTCTCTCGCTCTCTCTCTCTCTCTCTCTCTCTCTCTCTCTCGCCCTCCTTCTCTCTCAAGTTTAACCACGTAGTTACTAAGTGACAAAAGCTTTCAGATGTGTTCCACAGATGGATGTGTGATATCATGGGACAGGACAGAACCAGAACAATCGACTCCTCTTTGGCCAAAACTTTTCCATTAGCGTCTATCAGAAATGCACAGGCTCTGATTGCAGAATAAGTAAACAGGGCATAATGGGTTTTCAATAAATGCTGCCGAGTCAGACTCCAAGTCTGTTTGCAGAGGTTTATTTGACACGCAGAACCAGCCAGGGGAATTAAGGACAGAAAGGTGAGAAGAGTTGAAGTTCACAAATGAAAATGAGAGTGGGTTGGGACAACACATGCCAGCTCAAAGAGGTGAGACTTCTTAACAGGAAGACCCAAGAATCTGGAAAAATGCCTCCATCCAAAATATTCCAGGTTAATTGTCACAACCATTAGAATGTGAGAGAGAGACGGGCTTGACAGGGATTTGGATTCCTTTTTTTTTTTTTTTTTTTTCTGTGCGTTTGCTTGTTTTTAAGACAAAAGCAAAAAGCATAGAGCTCCCTGATGGCCTAGCAGTGAAGGATTGGGCATTGTCACTGCTGTGGCGCAGGTTCTATCCCTGGCGTGGGAACTTCTGCATGGCAAAGCCAAATAAAAAATAAAATAAACGAAAGTAACCTGAACCTGGGCCTAGTAAAGAGTTGAAAATCCCACACTGGCTGATTCAGAATTTGACCCCAGATCATTTTCTAACCTGTTTTGTCCCTTCATGTGTCTCCTATGTACATAGCCACAGGGTAATAATAAGTGGAAAGCATCTGCTGCCAAGAAATAGTAAAAGATGGAGCTCCCGTCGTGGCTCAGTGGAAACGAATCTGACTAGCATCCATGAGGATGCAGGTTCAATCCCTGATCTTGCTCAGTAGGTTAGGGATCTGGCATTGCTGTGGCTATGGCATAGTATGCCGGCAGCTACAGCTCCAATTTGATCCCTGGCCTGGCAAATTCCACATCTATGGGTGAGGCTCTAAAAAGACCAAAAAAAAAAAAAAAACAGAGAAAGAGAGAAATATTAAAAGATGTTTACATTCTAACAGACTGGAATTGGTTTTAATTATTTCTTTCTGATTTTCACCAGAAACAAATTAATTTTTACAACTATTAAAACTTATTTTCACTTAGACTTTTTTAAAATGTGGAAGGCTGAGTGTTGAGGAACTGCTCTTAGTTGAAACTTGGGGACCTCCCCCCCAAGCCTGGACCAGCTCCAGAACAGACAGACCTTGGGAGCCCTTGGCCAGGCTTTCTGTTTCCTGGGTGTTAGCTCTCCTCTAACAAGTTAATAAAATGATCGATAAAAGGGCTGACACATTTGGATTTCGACCCAACATTTTTTCCCTAGAGCTTTGGTGTCCTGGGTCACATGCCTAGAAGCCGAGCCTGAGACCAGGGTCCCAGGGCTGGAGGTATATTGAGCGAATGTTCTTGGGGGAAAATGGTAAAGGGGTGCATTCCTCTCCTAGAGCTGCTGCAGCAAAGCACCCTTGACTGGGCAGCTTAAACAGTAGATGCTTACTTTCTCACAATCCCAGAGACTGCAAGTCCAAGGTCAAGGTGTTGACAGGGCTGGTTTCTCCCAAGGCCTCTCCCTTTAGCTTGCAGAGGGACCCCCCACCTCGCTGCCTCTTCTCAGATGGTCGCTCTGTTCAGGCACCTCCTTGGTTCCCCATGTGTGTCCCACTCTCCTCTGCTTAGAAGGACACCAATCCTCTTGGATCAGAGCCACTCTAATGACCTCATTTTATTTATTTTTCATTTTTGGCCATTCCGTGGCATGTGGAGTTCCCAGGCGAGGGATCAGATGTGAATCAGAGTTGTGACCTATGCAGAAGTTTCGGCAATGCTGGATCCTAACCCATTGTGCTGGGCCGGGGATTGAACCTGCATCCCAGTGCTCCCAAGATGACGCCGATCCCTATCCTGTTGTGCCACAGCAGAAGCTCCTCTAATGACTTTTACTTGATTACCCCTTTAAAGGCCCTGTCTCCAAAGACAGTCCCACTGGAGGTACTGGGGGTTAGGGTTTCAACATACGAATTTTGAGAGGATACAGTTAAGTCCGTAACAGGGAGATAAGGGGGACGAGGGAGAGGAAGGAGGGGAGACAAGATGTGGTCTCAGTCTGGTCCTCATGGTAAGGGGTTCCAGCATTATCAATCACACCACTGAGTTGTCCCACCTTGGAGTAAGGGGGCTGGGTCTTTCAATCACCTTATCTATCCGTTCACTGGGCAGCCCCCAGTATGTGTCTAGTGGGATGGGTCTTGGAGTATCTGCCTGAGTCTCCAAGCAAAGTCAAGAGCAATTTTTTTGGAGAGGGTCACACAGGTAGCCACTCAGGCAATTACGCAGTGGGGGGGCAGCACTCCCAGAAAGCCAGCCTGGGCAAGGCACCAACATCACCCTGACCAGGTCTTCCAGGGCTCCGCTGTTTATTCCAGAAGCCCACCAGTCTTGTGTCTCCATTGATTAAAGCTGCCGCACAGGACATGAAAGGGCTACTGGGTAGGTAATGCCAGGGCTGACCCATTCTTTCCCACAGCACATGGCACCCCCATTGACCCAGTTGCCCAGGCCTGAAGCCTCGACTTCTGGTCACTAAGCCTACCAGCCCTACCTCTTCATTAACTCCTGACCCCATCTCCTCTCCATTCTCAGGGCCATTGCCCCAGTCCTAATCCCTACTACTAAAGAGTTTCTTTTTACATCTCAGCCTCTGATAGAAACACCATCCAATTCTCCCACAACAGCCAAGTACAAGCAATCACTTCCTCACTCTACAGCCTAGGATGGCCTCCTTGTACTATAAAGTCCACTCTTAATGCAACTCAAAGGCCTTCCCCAGTGTGGCTGCTGCCTCCTGCCTCAAAACACACCCCCAGCTCGTTCTTAATATCCCAACTATAGTCAGCTTCTTTTCATTCTTAGACTTGTAACATCCCTTCTCAGCAGGCTGTTTACCCTGCACTCTGCCAGCCACCCACCCCCACCCCCCAGCCATGAGCTGCATCTCATATAACACTTTTTCTGGGCAGCCTTGCCTGACCTCCATATTTAGTTCATTGCCTCTGCTAGTGTTTATTTGCTCTGGCACGAACCGCCCTTAATTGCTATTGAGTGTTTAGTGGCTCATGCCCTTATTAGACTGCCAGCGTTCTGAAGGCAGGATGTGAATCTCTCTTGTTAGTCATTATCCCCCAACCCATAGTGTCCCTGCTCTGCCACCTCATAATGTGTGATCTGGGGAAATTTTATTTTTTCCTTTTTTAAGACCATTTTAAGGGAGTTCCCGTCGTGGCGCAGTGGTTAAAGGATCCAACTAGGAACCATGAGGTTGCAGGTTCAGTCCCTGGCCTTGCTCAGTGGGTTAAGAATCCGGCGTTGCCGTGAGCTGTGGTGTAGGTTGCAGACGCGGCTCGGATCCCGAGTTGCTGTGGCTCTGGTGTAGGCCGGCGGCTACAGATTCGACCCCTAGCCTGGGAACCTCCATATGCCTCAGGAGTGGCCCTAGAAAAGGCAAAAAGACCAAAAAAAAATTTTTTTTTAATTGAAGTACAGTTGTTTGTTTGTTTGTTTGTTTGAAGTATAATTAACTTACAGTGTTGTTTCAGGTATACAGCAAAGTGATGCAGTTATATACACACACACATACACACACACACGTATATTCTTCAGATTCTTTTCCATTATAGGTTATTACAAGCTATTGAATATAGTTCCTTGTGCTCTACAGTACATCCTGTTTGTCTGTTTATTTTTTGTTTGTTTGGCAGCACCTGTGGGTATATGGAAGTTCCTGATCCAGGGATGGAACCTGCACCTCAGCAGTGACAATGCCGGATCCTTAACCTGCTGAGCCACAGAGGAACTCCCGATCTGTTTTATATTTAGTAGTGTGCATATGTTAATCCCAAACTCCTAATTTATCTCCCCGCACCCCGTTTTAACTTTTCTGTGTCTCAGTTTCCTCATTTGTAAAGTGTGAACATATAACACAACATTTCTGATAATTTGGAGGGTAAATGGCTGGATATGTGTGTCATGGGTGGTACCTGGAGCAGTGTTTTGTGCAGAGCAAGCACACTTAAGCATTGGCTTTTATTATTTCCATTGCTGGCAGGTGTAGCAGCCCCGAAGTGGTACCTCTAGCACCAAACAGAGACCTGGGCGCATCCCTGTAAGATAAGGTAAGCAAAGCTGAAGGTGCTAGAAGTGGCCTGGCAGCCAGTTTGGATTAATATCAGCTTCATCATTTTGCACATGGTGAAACCAGGGGCATGCGTGGTCTCATTTTCGGTCTTATCTCTGACTTTACTGGCCTCCAAAGCAAATATTTAATGTTGGTTTATAGCTGACACTAACAACTTCCATTAAGTATTAGCTAAAGGCAAGAAAACCAAAATCTTCTCATCAGAAGAGGTGATTAGGTTACAACCAACAAAAGTTACACCCGAAGTTAACAATTGTACAGAGTAAAAATACAGCATGGGAATATGGGCTAATTCTCATGAAATCCTTGCTCACCTAGCTGTTTGGTTAAATAAAGCACAGGCAACAGGAAACTGCATCTTTCCTGTGGCCCCAGGGAGCTCATCCATCACCTCGTCACCTCCTGCTGTCTCTGACTATTCTCCTTCAACAAGCCATCAACTTGGACCCACAGGCTGGACTTTGCTGACTCACCAGGCTGCGGACTTCCTTGGAGGGAGCCTCCCAGCAGAACCACCTCATGCTTTTCTGGGTCTCCTTTCCTCTCCCCTCCCCTCCCCCACAGAACCCACCCTACTGCTGACTAAGGGAGCCTTTGCCAAGGTGCCAGGCGCAGTCAGCTGATGATTAAAACATCTTTCATACAGAACATGTCTGGGCCCACAGTTCTACAGCTCCAGCCTGTCAGAGTTGGAAACTTTTACGTCAAGGCAAAGGCTGGAATAACCCAAACCAAGACAATTTTAAAAATGTAGGAGTTCCCGATGTGGTTCAGGGGCTTATGAACCTGACTAGTACCCATGAGGATGTGGGTTTGATCCCTGGCCTCGCTCAGTGGGTTAAGGATCCAGTGTTGCCACAAGCCATGGACACAGCCTGGATTCAGTGTTGATGTGGCTGTGGTGTAGGCAGGCAGCTGCAGCTCTGATTCAACCATTAGCCTGGGATCTTCCAAATGCCACAGGCGCAGCCCTAAAAAGACAATAAATAAATAAATAAATAAATAAATAAATAAATAAATAAATAAGCAATTCTCTATCCTTCACCTCTTTCTCAAGATTCTGTCTATGCCTCTCATTTCTTTCTCTGCCTTCCATCCCCTCTTTTCCCCTCTAGGAATTTTTTTTTTTTTTGGTTGTGGTTGTCATTTTCTTTTTTCTTTCATTTTTTTTCCCCCACCAGTCTGGGTGAATGTAATTCTGTTCTCATTTCCTGTTTCCTCACTAAGGGGATGATGCTATGTGAACACTTAGCCAGAATTTGACGGAAAGGCAGAAAGAAGCAGGAGGAATCAGATTTTTTAAGGGAGGCTGCCCACCCTGAGAACACTGTTCTGGAGAGTTCTGCCCTCTGTTCACCTGATGCTCACAGACACAGGAACATGAGTCATTAATGAGACACAGTTGCCACCCCCCTTTCTCCTCCAAGCTATCCTTAAAAAAAAAAAAAAAAAAAAAAAAGAGGAAATGGCCTCTGACACTGGAATATATGAACAAGAGTTCCCCACATGGCACAAAGCATGAGAACTTCTGCCACAGATTTCCGCAGCGGTTAGAGGATGCTGGTCTCATGTTTGGTTTTCAAACCTCAAATCTAAAGAAAAATGTCACTTGCAGTATGACTTGTAGGGAGCTGATTCCAAAGGGAAAACAAAAGCCAAATAATTCTACTGTTATGTGACTTCTGTGATTTTTAAAAATAATTACGATTTTTCAAAGGAATATTTGGCAACAAAGAGAAAATGAAAGCAAAAGAAGCTATAACTGCCTTTAAAAGCATACAAAGCAATATTATGGAAGAAAAAGGATCAATTAGCCACAATGGTCAATAAAGCTGGAATGGGATGTAATTAAGCTTGTTCAAAGAAAAATTTGATTAAAGATTACTAAGAGCTCTCCAATTATGAGCAAAGGAAAAAAAGATTCTTAGGCAAGTCTGACAAAGGAGGTTCCAAACTTGTTAATTCCACAGATTGAAATGAGAAACCCAACAATTAGAGATGGTTAGAACCAAACAACATCATTTCTAAAATGGATAATTATGCTCCATTCTCTAGTTAAGGGATCTAGACCAGTACTAAAATCTTCAACTACGTTCTTTCCAGATATCTCAGAACCACATGACTGGATATGCAAGACCAGCTCTTAACTCCCTCCACTGTGAGTGCAATTCACCAAGGAAAAAGGACCCTGGAGTGTTTCTTCTCCAAGCTTTGATACCTAAGCTGCCAAACAAGGTATACTAATGATTTGTTCAACATTCATAACCTCACCTTGTGAAAAATACCATTTTAGGCAAAACGAAAATAGGGAGGCTTAGAAATGATGAAAGCGTCTATAACTGTAAAACCCATCTATGGTCAAAACTATGTTTCAGGAGTTCCCATGGCAGCTCAGCAGGTTAAGAGCCCAACCTAGTGTCTGTGAGGATGTGGGTTCAATCTCTGGCCTTGCTCAGTGAGTTAAGGATACTGCATTGCCACAAACTGCAATGTAGGACGCAGATGCTGCTCAGATCTGGTGTTGCTCTGGCTGTGGCGTAGGCTGGCAGCTGCAGCTCAGATTTGACCCCTAGCCCAGGAATGCTAATATTTTCTGAATAACCAGTAAAAAGGAAAAACAAAACAAACAAACAAAAAAAAACTATGTTTCTGTGGCCTTTTATTCCAACAGTCTCAAAAGAAGTCATTTGCTTCCTTTTCACTGGTCATTCAGAAAATGTTAGCATTCAGAATTAACACACTGAATCCCATTTCTTTTCTTTCTTTCTTCTTTCTTTTTCTTTTTCTGGCCGCACCTGCAGCATATGGAAGTTCCCAGACTAGGGGTTGAATCTGAGCTGCAGCTTAGGCCTGCACCACAGCCAAGTCATCAGTGGATCTGAGCCTCATCTTCCTGGACCCTATGTCAGGTCCTTAAGCCACTAAGCCACAACTGGAACTCCCCCAGTTCTTTCTCTGGTCTTCCCTGCGGAGGGGAAAGAACACCTCCAAATCTCAGGCGGATGTCAGTCACCCCCAGCCAATAACTGTCCCCCACAACTCTATCTATCTCCTGCTCCAGGGACCTGCCACCTCCACCTCCTCCCTCGCTGAAGAAAAGCACATTTTTCTGGAATTGGCAGTAAACTGGCATTTTCTCTATTTGTATTCTAAAGACAGAAAAAAAAAACGGGTTTCAGGGGACAAAAAGTAAATTCTCCCCAAAGAAACTCTTTAAAGTAAGCACTGCGTGTGCCTTGGTTATGAGCCATAAGCAATGAAAGGGCATATCCATGCATGAATTGGCAGTTCCCTGGTCTTGTCATTCTCACCAGGGAGGCAGGCTCTGAAAACCAATTAACCAATTAAGTCAATTAACAAAAAGTGTAATTAGCCTTAAGAACAGAGGTGTCAACAGAAGCCCCACAAAGAAGTTACCCTCCTCCTGGAATTGCCTGCACGCTGGCTCTAAGCCTTTTTGTTTTCTGTCTTAAAGGCATATCCACAAAGGGGAAATTCTCTGGGCACAGAATTAGTGGCCAAGCAATAATATCATATAGATGGGATGGAATCAAGCCAAGGACAGTGTTTTCCACCCCAGTTACAGTCCGTTATCTGTCAGTAGATACACAGGAGTTTCGGAGGACATTATCCACAAAACACCGGCCAATTCACGATCATTTCTTTTGAGAACACACATGTCCATTATGAAGAACAGGGGAAGAGCTAGAAATTTCCAAACTAGCCCCTATAAGGAGATGTTTAAACACCTGGTTATTCAAACAATTGGTTCTAGAAGAAAAGGAACCAAGAAAGGGCTGACAGAAATATATGCAGAGGTTTGATCTGGGCCCAGAAATCCCCTGGAAAGATGAACTTCTGCAAATGTAGGAATATTTGGCTCCAGGCAGTTCTGACGTGGAAATTCATCTTTGTCAAAACAATAAATTCATGCTTATAATCACTTTTTAAACAATTGAAGTATAGTTGATTTACAATGTTGAGCCAATTTCTGCTGAACAGCATAGTGACCCAGTCATACATATATGCATATATACATTCTTTTGCCATAATCCCTTTTAAGTAGCTCACCCCATAAAATTTGGGTTTTCAGAGTTTCCATTGTGTTCCAACTAGTATTCATGAAGACTTGGATTCGATCCCTGGCCTCTTTCAGTGGATTAAGGATCCCACATTGCTGTGGCCGTGGCATAGGCCGGCAGCAGCAGCTCCGATTCAACCCCTAGCCTGGGAACTTCCATATGCTGCAGGTGCAGCCCTAAAAAGCAAACAAACAAATACAAACAAAAAATTGAGCTTTTCAAGTAACTTCAGGAATGTCATTTAATATTAATGATGCGAGGAGTGCCCGTTGTGGCTCAGTGGTTAACGAATCCAGCTAGGAACGATTGGGTTTCGGGTTCAATCCCTGGCCTTGATCAGTGGGTTAAGGATCCGGTGTTGCCAGGAGCTGTGGTGTAGGTGCAGATGCAGCTCAGATCTGGTGTTGCTGTGGCTCTGGCGTAGGCCAGCAGGCTACAGCTCCGATTAGACTCCTAGCCTGGGAACCTCCATATGCCGCGGGTGCGGCCCTAAAAAGACAAAGAGATGAAAAGACAAAAAAAAAAATTAATGATGTGAAAGGCTAAGTGAAGCCCGATGCCTTTAAGTAGCTTAGCTTATATTTAGGGGTAAAATTCTGGGGGAAAAAAATGTAACCAACTAAAAGTTACCTGTGAAGCACCAAGTAGATAATGCATATTGTAGTCAAATATCAAGTGACTGCACTCAGACAGACTGAGACGGACCATTACTTATCCCATTTCAGAGAAACCAAAATCATGATGGAAAGGTACACACAGTAAAATCATTAACAGGGGGAAGTGAACGCTACAGCATTAGGAAATGTGAAGCTTATCAGGAGAATAAATATGTATGGGAAACCTCACACTGGATTTTCCTGTTCTTCTTTCATAAAAGACGCAGTTTTCAGCGTTGACCTTGGGCAAGATCAAAGCTTACCTGTGCTAAGTCGGCACACACTTTCTAATCCTCAAGTAAAAAGATACACTTGTGAGCAGTAACAGCCCGCCAAGCTCACAGCCTCTGCACACAATCAGGGACTTAAAGAGCAATTTATAACCAGGCAGGGATGTTTTCGGAACCATGTCTCATTCGCTAAACCAAGGATCCCGTTCCTGCCCCAAGTGCAGAGCAACTGGTGGGCATGACTTCAATTGACCTCTCTGTGCCTCGTCTCCCCATCTGAAAAAATGAAGGGGTTTTGGAATCGAAAATCTCTGTGATCCTTCTCACAATTTCAACAAATTGCCTTTTATTTTCCACCAGTAAAGGACAAGACTCTCTGACAGTGGACATTTCCCTTCCTCATACTTTGGATCAACCAGAAAACTGAAAATTTGGTACAGAAAGCTTTTCTTCAGATAAAGAGATACCGTTTCCCAGAGAATAACTGCCAGTCTCATTGAAACTTTAGCCAAAGAGCTTATCAAATAAAGAAACCACCTAGTTCCAGACCATGGGCAGAGTCCAAGCAAGTCAAACCCATGGCCTCATGGGAATTTAGAATTTCATGCTAGTTGGTCAGATTGAGAGAAAAGAATGTGAAGTTGTTTATCTGAGAGTCTCCAAGACCATGTGAGCTGGGGCTCTGTGTTTTTAAAGCATATAATTGAAGAAAGCAAACCTCTAGAAAGAGATATATATCATCTCCCGGAGGCTGTATTACAGCCAAGTGATGAGCTGATCCCCATTCAGCATACTCTTGTTTATCTCTGCCTCACCTCTGCAACAAGGCGATGTCCACACAGGCTGAGCCTTGAGGATGGAGGGATGGATGGATGGATGGTGGCAATAAGAGGCCTAATCCCAAGCCTAAGAAAGGTGCTTTATACAAATCAAATAGGGAAAAAAACCCAAATAAAATAGTTTTCATTCTGTCTCTTTGGAAATCAAGTGCATTAGTACTGACATGGCATGAAGGTGTTAATGATTGTAATGTTTGATGGACTGTTAAGGTTAAATGTAAGATGTTCAAATGTTTTATTTCCATTGAATAAATTCTGAGGCAGTCAACAAAGAGATTAAAAGTAAATCCTGGAGGTGGCTCAACAATAATGAACCCAACTGGTATCCATGAGGACACAGGTTCAATCTCTGGCCTCGCTCAGAGTGTTAAGGATCCAGCGTTGCCATGAGCTGTGTAGGTCGAAGACACGGCTCAGATCCCACGTTGCTGTGGCTATGGTGTAGGCAGGCAGCTGCAGCTCCAATTCGACCCCTAGCCTGGAAACTTCCATATGCCATGAAAACCAAAAAAAAAAAAAAAGTAAATCCAAGCTAAATAGCATTATAAGTGTATGAAAAACATGACTTAGTCAGTTTGGGCTGCTATAAACAAAATACCATAGGTTGAGTGGCTTATAAACAACAGAAACTGATTTTCAGAGTTCTAGAGGTTGAGAAGTCCAAGATAAAGGCGCTGACAGATTTGGTACCTGATTCATAGATGGCTGTGTTCCCACTGTGTCCCTACATGGCAAAAGGGGAGGGGGGTCACTGGGTCTCTCTTTTATAGGCACTAATTCCATTCCTGAGGGCTCCACCATCATGACCTAATCACCTCCCAAAGGCCCCACTTTTTAAATTAAGATTTTAACATATGAATTTGGAGAGGGACATAAACATTCAGTCTATGACAAGCAAGTGCACTTTGATGTTATTTCTCTCAGATTTATATTAATTCTCTAAAAAAGATTTATTGAGCACATGCTAAGTGCTTGCCTAGGTCTGAAAATACGGTTAAAATTGGGGATAAATAAGTCAGTCACAGTTCATATGCCCAGAGATATTGTAAACTACAATTATATAAATGTATATGCCGAGGTAGTATAAAGTTTTAGTGTTTAATATCACAAGAATCTTGACTTTTTTTATTCCATTAATTGTTTGGGAGATACGTTGTTTCTTCTGAACAATGAATGACAGGAAAAACAGATACCTTTGGTAATGTATTCAAGCATACCATAATGTATACAATTTTTTAAAATCATTGATAAGACAAATGGCAAATTAATTTTTAGGATACCAAGCATTCAGGACAAGGCAGCATATCAAGATCAATAGCAAGTTGATCTTTTTTTTTTAGAAAAGAAAATGATGGTAAGAGTTTTCAAGACATCACACAGTTCTCATTTGTTTGTATTTTGTAGACATACGTGCAGTGGAATACTACTCAGCCATAAAAAAGAACAAAATAATGCCATTTGCAGCAACATGGATGGTAACTAGAGACTCTCATACTGAGTGAAGTAAGTCAGAAAGAGAAAAACAAATACCATATGATATCACATATCTGGAATCTAATATAGGGCACAAATGAACCTTTCCACAGAAAAGAAAATCATGGACTTGGAGAATAGACTTGTGGTTGCCAAGGGGGAGGGGGAGGGAGTGGGGTGGATTGGGAGCTTGGGGTTTAAGATGCAAACTATTGCCTTTGGAATAGATTAGCAATGAGATCCTGCTGTGTAGCACTGGGAACTATGTCTAGACACTTATGATGAAGCATGATAATGTGCAAAAATAGAATGTGTACATGTATGTGTAACTGGGTCACCATGCTGTACAGTAGGAAAAAAATTGTATTGGGGAAATAATTTAAAAAATAAAGTTAAATTAAAAAAAATGCTAAAAGCTTGGTTTAGGAAGGTCCCCAGATGATACTGTTTTTCACAGAGGTAAAATAGAGATGAGAAACTAGAAAGGAAACATTCAGAGCTTTTGGTGAGTTGGGGAGTCACTGGGCTGAAATCTCATCTTCAAAACTGCCCAGCCACATCAAGGTCGAACTGCATTCTCAGGGCCACCCGGAAGCTGGAGAGAATTCCCAGAATTCCTGGACCTTCAAGCAGAGTTTCCCAGAGGAGGAGGCCACTGCTTCCCTTCTCCTCTTCTCCCCAGCAACCACCCCTGGGCTTTGCCTTCTTACAGGGGGTTGAATTTTATCATGCATTTAGTTAATGTAAAACAAGATAAGCATCTTACACGGAAATGTAAAAAATGCTGAACTTTGTGGAATAAACAGAATTTCCTTCCTCACCTCAAAATATTTGCAGATCTATCAGCCTTTACACGTAATGACGTCATGACATGGAGTTGTCTGTCCTGTTTGATTTTCTGGCAAGAACGGCGATTTACTCATCTTCCTCCCCTCAGCAAGTTAGGTCTGAATGGATTAGCTGTTAGAAAATGATAAAAGTTTGAGGAGTTCCCATTGTGGCTCAGCAGTTAGTGAACCCAACCAGCATCCATGAGGACACGGGTTCCATCCCTGACCTCGCTCATTGGGTTAAGAATACGGCGTTGCCTCAAGGTGTGGTGTAGGTCGCAGACGAGGCTCGGATCCTGCGTTGCTGTGGCTGTGGCGCAGGCCGGCGGCTACAACTCTGATTGGACCCCTAGCCTGGGAACCTCCATGTGCCATGAGTGTGGCCCTAAAAAGATAAAAAGACCAAAAAGAAAAAGAAAAAAAGAAAATGATAAAAGTTCCCTTTAGACTCTGGAGCCTGAGTTTAGGAATAAAAGTAAAAGCATGTGAGTGATGCATCATTGCCAAGATAGGATAGAAACAGAGAATGAAAAACAGGTAATGGGACGTTGTCTTTTGATTTTCAGGCTAGATTAACTTTCTAAAAGCCAAGGCCAGTTTTCTCCTAAATGATATGCAGCCCTCTCCCTGGAAGCTGGGTCAGTGTAGCTCATGCTGCATTTAGAGTCTCCCTGCTATTGTCACAGAAAATTCTAGAGAAAGTCTGCCTGCAGAGCCATTGTGTATTGAACACTGAACATTCGCTACAATACTGTTTATGGTAAAACACACACACACTGTTAGACTATCTCATAACTTATGCTTTTATCCCTAAACAGATATAGCTTTCTGAAAATTTCTTTCAAGAGGGATCTCACTTCTGCACATGATGCTTTGCATAGACTGATTGGTTAAGCAGCATATGACTCATGACATTTTATTTTTAAGATTTGGGAACTAGCACAAGAAAAAACATTGACAAATAAAGCTTGAAAATGTTTTTCCTCCATATAATCTCTTGTAATGAACCGTTTGATTTATGAATAGAGTAATCATAATGCAAACTCTGTGCAGGGAAGAGCATATGTAAATGACTGGAAACTCTTGGAGGTATCTTCATGGTGTATTAACCCTGATGTGTGATATAGTCATGGTAACTACTAAACTGTGAGGCTCTTTCTGCTTCAGAGTTGCTATTTGCATAAACTCACCCAACTTAATCAATGGAGCTTAGCATCTAGAACTGAAAGACAATGCACAGTAAAAAAAATCAATCTCATAAGAAACAGGCCACCTTGACCGAGGATAGGGAAAGTGAACACAAGAAGAAGTGAGGCCATGGTCATTTTCACTGGCAGATTTAAGTTGTAGGGAAATGTTAGCTTATTTGCATTTTTCTTCTTCTTTAATTAAAAGAAAAATCTATAGCCAATCTGTCAGTTTACAGACCAAGGAAAGATTTTTGTAGCTAAATGACAGATTTCCCAGAGGGCTAAAGGCTCTCTCCCACTTACATCAATCAGCATAAATACTCTTTTCAAGTGAGTATTAGTATATCTTTGAATCCATGGCTATGAAGCACAGTTTGTTACTGTTCCTCTATGAGAAGTCATTAAGTGAAGTTCTTTCTAAAATTACCAACTTGTGCTATTGTATGACTCCAAATAGATGAGATATGCTGAAACTAATTTGGAATGCTCAAGTTTTTTAAGAAGTTTAAAATTCTTTATAGTAGGAGTTCCCATCATGGCTCAGCAGTAACGAGCCCAACTAGTATCCATGAGGATGCAGCTTCTATCAATCCCTGGCCTCACTCAGTGGGTTAAGAACCTGGCATTGCTGTGAGCTGTGGTGTAGGTCGCAGACACAGCTCAGATACTGCATTGCTGTGGCTGTGGCTGTGGCCAGAAGCTGCAGCTCCAGTTCAACCCCTAGCCTGGAAACTTCTATATGCAGCAAGTACAGCCCTTAAAAAAAAAAAAATTCTTTACAGTAATTAGACTTAAAATCCTTCATGTACCTAGTTATTGTTACTAATTCAACTGAAAAGATAAAAGGTTTGCCCCAAATATAAACTAAGTGCAGGGTAAAAAAGTGATTTTTCTTTTATTTCTTTTAAATTTCTGATGGCCACGCCCTCAACACATGTAAGTTCCTGGGCTAGGGATCGAATCCAAGCTGCACCCATGACCTACGCCACCACTGTGGCAATGCCAGATCTTTAACCCACTGAGCCAGGTTGGGGATCAAACCTGCGCTCCACAGAGACCCGAGCTGCTGGGGCTGGATCCTTAACCCACTGCACCACAGAGGGAACTCTGAAACAGTGATTTTCTTATCCCTCTTTTTTTAACATCAAGGGCGGACATAAGTACTGTTTTAAGTAATCCTTCAAAATACAAGTGAAAATGTTTATAAACAGTAAGAATCAACAGTTAGAAAATAAATTACCTTAAGTTCCCATTGTGGCACAGTGGAAATGAACTCAACTAATATCCATGAAGACACGGGTTCCATCCTTGGCCTTGCTCAGTGGGTCGGGGATCCAATGTTGCCATGCGCTGTGGTGTAGGTCGCAAACAGCTCAGATCTGTGTTGCTGTGGCTGTGGTGTAGGCTGGCAGCTGAAACTCTGATTTGTTCTCAAGCCTGGGAACTTCCATATGCAATAGGTGTGGCCCTACAAAGCAAAAAGAAAATAAATTACCTGCCTAATCTCTAAAACATACATGCAACTTATACAACTCAACAGCAAAAAAGCCAACAACCCAATGGAAAATTGGGCAAAACACCTGAATAGACATTTCTCCAAGGAAGATATACAGATGGCCAACAAACACATGAAAAAATGCTCAATATCCCTGATTATTAGAGAAATGCAAATCAAACTACCATGAGATACCACCTCACACCAGTAAGAATGGCCATCATTAAGAAGTGCACAAATAACAAGTGCTGGAGGGGGTGTGGAGAAAAGGGAACCCTCCTGCACTGTTGGTGGGAATGTGAGATGGTACAACCACTATGGAGAACAATACGGAGGTACCTTAGAAATCTATACATAGAACTACCATATGACCCAGCAGTCCCACTCTTGGGCATATATCCGGACAAAACTCTACTTAAAAGAGACACATGCACCCACATGTTCATTGCAGCACTATTCACAATAGCCAGGACAGGGAAAAAACCCAAATGTCCATTAACAGATGACTGAATTAGGAAGATGTAGTATATATACACAATGGAATACTACTCAGCCATAAAAAAGAACAAAATAATGCCACCTGCAGCAACGTGGATGGAACTAGAGACTCTCATACTGAGTGAAACAAGTTAGAAAGAGAAAGACAAATACCATATGATATCACCCATATCTGGTATCTAATATACAGCACAAATGAAACTTTCCACGGAAAAGAAAATCATGGACTTGGAGAACAGACTTGTGGTTGCCCGGGGGGAGGGGGAGGGAGTGGGAGAGACTGGGAGCTTGGGGTTAATGGATGCAAACTGTTGCTCTTGGAATGGATTTACAATGAGATCCTGCTGTGTAGCACTGAGAACTATGTCTAGATACTTACAATGCAGCACGACAATGGGAGAAAAAATTATGTATACATGTATGTGTAACTGGGTGCCCATGCTGTACAGTGGGGGCAAAAAAAGCGTGTTGGGGGAAATAACAATAAAAAATAAATTTAAAAAAATAGAAAATAAAATAAATTACCAAAAGAAGAGAATAAAAAGGATTCGTAGTTATCTAAGGGGGGAAAAAAACCCTCTGGAAAGAGTTTCCACACATCTACTCCCATTCAGGAAAAACATTGAGTGCATAAGTAAAGTGTTGAATTGTGCCAGAAGGGAAAATGTGAACACAAGAGTTCATCATAAATATCGGGAAGCCAATATCAGATCCTTGGTAACCAATAGGGCCAGGGGTGGGGAGAATCATGCTTGGTGCTAGAATAGACATTATATCAGATCATATATGGTGCTTACTTCATCTAAACTTAAGACTTGTGGTCTCTGTTCAGAATTAAACTAAGATCTCTTGAAATAAGATTCTAAGCCATCTACCCAACTCACCTCTCCATCCACTGCCTTCAGCTTTAGGGCAAAGGGGTGAGTTTGCTAATCCCAGAATTCTCAAAGACGACCTTCGGCTGTAAATTCTGAACCAGCTTGCCCCTTTTTCCTTTACAGCCCCAAAGATTGTTTCTTAGTTTGTGCAGCCCGCAGAGATTGACACAGAACCCAGGTGGCTTGAATGGGGTTGAGTTCACTTTTGCCTTCACCTACTCTCCCTCCCGACACTAGTCTGTTCCTGGACCTCCAAGTCTGGATAGATCAAACTGTGTGGTCAGGATGAAAGAACAAAGAGAAACCTTTCCATCTCTTTTTTTCTCCAGCCATTTTTTAAATAAGTTATTATTGATAGAACATTTACTACTAGAATACATAGCCATTTTTATGAGCAGCAAGTCTAGAGAGAATGTCCCCATCTTATAACAGTAACATTGACTTAAAACCTGATGGCAGAGTTCCCGTTGTGGTTCAACAGGATTGGTGGGGTCTTGGGAGCGCGGGGTTCCATCCCCAGCCCAGCACAGTGGGTTAAGGATCTGGCGTTGCTGCTGCTGTGGTTTAGGTCGAAACTGTGACTCAAATATGATCCCTGACCCAGGAACTCCACATGCCCTGGGGCGGCCAAAAAAAAAACAAAAACAAAAAACTGGTGGTGAACACGCAGGACTCCTCTGTTGGTACGTAGCAAGCATGCCTTTCCTTCATGGTTAAAAGTCATCAACTTATAAAACAGTTCAATAGGAAACGTTCACTTTGAAATGGTGATGCTTGATTGTCAGGCCCAGATGATCCATTTCAGATGCTTTTTACCCTAGGTGAACCATTTCACCAACAACCAGGACTGATAAGCAGTTTTATTTATCAGAACTTCTGATCTCTTAAATAAATGTAAAGTGTACACTCAGTGCTTTATTGAACCTACTACTTAAAAAGAACACTCTGGCAAATCTTTTGGCAAAGCAATGAAAAAATTTATGGTCAAAGCATGCCCCTCTGGTGCCTGTTTTGTAAGTGTATTGTTTCACATTCCTAGGTTTGCTAAAAGTAGGACTTGCAGATTGGCAATAAGCATTTTCTCCCATCAGTCTAATACCTCGTTATTTACTTCCTACACTGGGAGTGAGCAGACCTCATGGTGATGCAAAACAGTGCCAGCACCTATTAAAGGGAAACCAATTAAGAATTAAATGAGCCATCATTTAGGCAATTTCTCATGAGAGACATTGGCAAGTAACACTCATAGACGGTGTGTTTTTCTTTCAATGTAAAGACATGATTCTGATTATCTGGCTTTGAATACCAGTTCTTTTGAAAGTCTCTAAACTTTCAGATTCCAGTTCTAAAAAAAGTGTAGATGAGGGAGTTCCCTGGAGGCCTAGTGGTTAAGGATCTGGCTTATCACTGCTGTGGCTCAGGTTCCATCCTGGCCTGGGAACTTCTGCATGCCACGAGTGCAGCCAAAAGAAACAAAGAAGGAAGGAAGGAAGGAAGGAAGGAAGGAAGGAAGGAAGGAAGGAAGGAAGGAAGGAAGGAAGAAAGAAAGAAAGAAAGAAAGAAAGAAAGAAAGAAAGAAAGAAAGAAAGAAAGAAAGAAAGAAAGAAAGAAAGAAAGAAAGAAACAAAGAAACAAACAAACACAGAAAGAAACAAAGAAACACAGAAAGAAACAAAGAAGGAAAGAAAGAGAAAGAAAGAAAAATGTAAGATGTCTTATTCATTAATAAGACAATAAATATAGTAAGTTAGCACAGTACCTGGTATATGGTAAATGCTGAATAAATGCTAACTGGTATTAACAGCAAAAAGACCTAGGAGTTTTTTTTGTTTTTTTGTTTTTTTCTTTTTTCTTTTTTTCTTTTTACAGATGCACCTGCAGCATATGGAAGTTCCCAGGCTAGGGGTCTAATCGGAGCTGCAGCAGCAGGCCTATGCCACAACCACAGCAACACTAGATCTGAGCCGCACGCATCTGTGACCTACACTGCAGTTTGCGGCAACACTGGATCTTTAACCAACTGAGCGAGGCCAGAGATCGAAACCACACTCTCACAGATACTATGTTGGGTTCTTAACTCGCTGAGCCATGACGGGAACTCCAAAGACCTGTCAGTTGAAGAGCAAACTGGAAAAGGCTCAATAATGCCTCCAGGGGGACGCCGGAGGCCTGCACAACACAGCACCATCATGGCAGCCTCAGCATCTTCCCTTTAAGGCCTTCCCCTTGCTAGCCACAGAAAAGAGCTGAGCTGAATCAGGAGTTTCCACTTTCTTTGAACAAAGGTTGGCAGCAGCCATGGAGCCTCAACCCTCCAGTCCTCATTGGCTTTCATCCACATGGTGCCAAGCAGCACATCAACAGGATATGGAGTCATCTTCCATGGTCCCAGCTGGCTTTGATTGTGCTGGGATGACTTGGCTGTTGCAGATGCTCGATTGAAAGCATGTCTCAACTTCACCTCCTGAATGCAGTGTTGTTTATATTTGCCCAAGACTTCCTTCTTCCCTTGGGTCATTTAAAGATCATGCCAAATGCCTTCTTTCTTTTATCTGAATAAAGTCTTCCATTAAAATATTTGAGAATAGTTGCTCTTACTGAGCTCTTGCAGAACTGGAAGAGAGTTTTCATAGCTACATTGTCTTTCCCACCCCAAAGTCTGGCTCCACGTAGAGCATAAATGATCCTTCTAAAATCTAAGCCGGATTATGCCACTCTTCTGTTCCAAAAGACAGAGTCTTTAGGTGGCTTGCAAGGCCTACACAGTATCCACTTAACCCCACTTCATCTTCCTCTACTCTTTTCCTGGTTTCTTGCTTGCTTACGAATCCCCCCAAGTGCACTCCTACCTCAGGGCCTTTGCACCTGCTTTTCCCTCTGCCTGGAATGCTCTTTGCCCCAGATACCTATGCAGTTCAGTTCCCTCCTTCTTTCGGGTCTCAACTCTGATACCATCTTATCAGACAGGCTTTCTTCTATTTTTCTATATCAAAGAGAAGTCTTCCTCCCACTCCTCTTTACTTCCTTACTCTGGGCACATCACCACATTTTATATTATATATTTCTTGATTTTTTGGACTAGCTCCAGCCCTAAAACATAAAGTTGGTAAGAAGACAACTGATTATTTTGCCACTGTTTTATCAGCTTTTAGACCTCTAAAGACATTCAGTAGGTGCTCAATAAATGGTTTTTCAATGTTGAAAAAACCACTCCCTAAGGGATTCAGCAGCAACCTATCGCTCCTTCTATTCTTCCTATTTATGCATTAAATGGACACATTGCTAATATCCTTCTTAGTGTGGTTATGGTTCTTAACTTTCTTGTAATTTTTAAATTTTTAAAAGTTCTTCCTGTGCTTCCTTCACAGGATTCCACATTTCTTTTTCACCAATATTCTGGTATACATTATATCACTCTCTACTCCTTGATTCTTTTTTCCTAATAATCTACAGAACATTGTTTAACAAATTGTTTAAAAACAACATGGAGGAGTTCCCATCATGGCTCAGCGATTAAAGAATCTGACTAGCATCCATGAGGATGCAGGTTCCATTCCTGGCCCCACTCAGTGGGTTAAGGATCCGGTGTTACATGAGCTGTGGTGTAGGTCACAGACAAGGCTCAGATCCTTCATTGCTGTGGCTGTGGTGTAGGCAAGCAGCTACAGCTCTGATTCGACCCCTAGCCTAGAAACCTCCATATGCTGCAGGTGCGGCCCTAAAAAACAAAAACAAAACAAAACAATGTGGAAAGCCATCACAAGGCTTCAGACTCACCCCACTCATAAAAATGGACGTGTTGTTTTGCACTTTGGATACTCTTGGTGCATGTAAATAGCTGCCCACCTTACAGTTTCTCCTCAACATTTTGTAGGTGCTCTGCAGCTCTGTAGTAAAGGTGCTTCTAGCAAGATGCATCATCTATACAGGACCTATACAGAAGATCCTGCAGAGAATAAAGCCAAGAAGTTGGATATTTGAATTGAGTTGTATATGGCTTTCCTATTCCTTCTTAAAAGCATTGACAGGGAGTTCCTTCTGTGGCACCATGGGTTAATGATCTGGCATTGCCTCCATGGTGGTGTGGGTTCAATTCCCTGACCTAGGTACTTTCATAGGCCTCAAGTGTGGCCAGAAAAGGAGAAAAATAAAATAAATGAGTAAAGTGAGCTAAATGTAATTCATTGAAAACATTTACAAAAATAAAAATAAATGAAGAGCATTGAGCCAGTGGCTAACATGGAATTCAAATTTCTACAAGAAAGATAAGGAGGGAACAGGACAAAAAGACTGACAGGGTCCCATAGTTAAAGGAAAGAATGCTGAAAGAGAAACTTGCTCTTACCACAACTTGAAAATCATAATAAAGAGAAAGCTCTCAGGAAGAATGATAACAAAGACAAGAATCTGGAAGAAATGAAAATAATGGAATTAACTTTGGTTTTATGGTTTCCGTTCACAAACATATTAGAAAATTCTGGATCTAACCCACACTAGTCCTCATGCCCTGTTTCTTCTACTCTTTCTCTGGCTAGACTGCCTTACTCTTCTAAAACTGCCAGGTCCTGGGGAGGAGACAAAGATGGGAGAAGACCAGAATTCCCTCCGGCTCTCCATGGACTCCCCACCTGCCTGGGAAACCCTCTATCTCCCCTAGCTGTGCATCCTTGGGCAAGTTACTCACCTCCTCTCTGCCTGATGGGAAGAACAGCATCTACTCGTGTGTCAGATGGGAATAAGAGTGGTAGCAGTTGCCTCTGAGGAGTATGGGGAGAATTACATGAGTCACTAAACACAAAGCACTAGAGCGATGCTTGGTATGTTGAAAGTGATCAATAAATGATAGCAAATATTCCCAGGTGCTTAGGAATTTCTTTGCTTCTTAGTCATGAATTTAAGGTCAAGGATTCGGTGTCTGTATTGACTTTAAAGGAACAAAAATACTGTCTCATCCTAATGCCAGCTATGTAGGCTTCACCCAGATGCAGAGCCTCCCAGCTACTATCTAGACCAGGATGTCTCTGTGCAAATGGAACCTCTCTTCCAGCACAACCAGTTCCAGGGGCACCAAGTCTTTTTAATTACTGTTGATTTACAACATTGTGCCAACTTCTGCTGCACAGAAAATCGATCTAGTCATACACAGATATACATTCCTTTTCTTATATTATCTTCTGTCATGTTCTATCCCAAGAGATTGGATATTGTTCCCTATGCTTTACAATAGGAACTCATTGCTTATCCATTCTAAATGGAAAAATTTGCATCTACTAAACTCAAACTCCCAGTCTATCCCTCTTCCTTCCCCTCTCCCTTGGCAACCACAATTCTGCTCTACATGTCTCAATCTGTTTCTGTTTTGTAGATGGGTTCAGTTGTGCCATGGTTTAGATTCCACATATAAGTGATCTCATATGGTATTTGTATTTCTCCTTCTGGCTTACTTCACTTAGAATGATCATCTCTAGCTGCATCCTGTTTCTGCACATGGTACTATTTCATTCTTTTTTATGACTGAGTAGTATTCCTATATATATATATATATATATATATATATCTCACAGCTTCATTCATCTGTCAATGGACACTTAGGTTGTTTCTATGTCTTGGCTATTGTAAATAGTGCTGCTATGAACATAGGGGTGCATTTATATTTTTCAATTACAGTTTTGTCTAGATATTTGTCCAAGAGTGGGATTGCTGGGTCATATGGTAGTTCTATATTTAGTTTTTTGAGGAACTTCCATACTGTTTTGCATAGATCATGTACATGTGAAGGGTGGCATGTTATTTGAAATCCTGATAAAGAGACAGAATTGTAAGTGGATCAACTTGGGGATTTTTCTGGAATTTTCCTACTAAATCCATTTTTGTTCTGCACCTACCAACTAGTATAATTAAGATACTGTCATAAAGGCTTAATACATGTGTGACTCTGTACTTAGACTCTTAGCCATAAAGAAAATAAACAAACTTTGAAAAGAAACTGTGAAGAAAATCTTAGCCCATTTGTTCCACAATCTGTTTTACCCTGACCCAGCTGGCCCTGAATGGAATGAATGAGATGAGTGGGCATGGCTCTTGGCAAACAAACAGATGTGTTTCTACAATTAAACACTGTTCCCTGGATTATTGTTTGATGTTGTTGTTGTTGTTTGTTTGTTTTGGGTTTTGTCTTTTTTTTTTTTGCCATGCCCACAGCATACAGAAGTTCCTGAGCCAGGGATCAAACCCACACCACGGTAGTGACTTCAGCCACAACAGTGACAATGCCAGAACCTTAACCACCAGGCCACCAGGGAACTCCATAGATTACCATTTCTTAAAAAAAAGAGCTAGGGAGCAGAGGACTTTATAATAATAATCTAGAACTCTACAACTTGATACATGCTGCTCTTGGGATGAAAATGCAAAGGAATCAAGGGGACGCCTTCTTAACAGGAAAGGAAGGAAGCCATGGAATAGCAGTCAATGCCTGCACAAAAAGACCCATCACTCAGAAGCAACCACATTAGCCCAGAGGAGATGGGGAAGTGACTTTATGACTTTTGTATGTACCTGCCACGGCACATACAAAAAAATGTTACTTACGTTACTCCATCCACAAATAACTGTATGAATTAGCTAGTATTCCTCCACTGTAATAATGAGGCATCCAAGCTGAGACTTAACTGACCTAGGCAAGGACATAAAGCGAATGCACAACAACATGAGCCGTGGCATTCCTAACGTCATTGCCACACTTGCCATAAGCACCAGGTCCCTCTGGGGGGCTTAGTGCCGCACTGGTCTTCACATCGTAAGCAGAACTTTGACCGCGTCAAAGATGTCCACATCAAGGCAGAACCTATGAATATGTTATATTCCCTGGCCAAGGGAAATCAAAATAAGGGAGATCCAACAAATGTGGAAATAGACTAAAGCTTGAGATGAGAGTGTAGACCAAAAGTGTTGCCTGCCATTCTGGTAAACAATGAATGTTTCCTGCCAGCAAATCAGCAGCCACCGAAGCAGCCCAACAGTGCATCCTGGGGGCGCGGGGTCGGTGGGGGGGGGGGGGGCGAAAACCAGAATACAGCTCCTGGATATTTAAGATGCATATCTAAAGAATAATTTCAGTGACCCTAGATGCTTGCTTTTTCCCATACGTTGAAAAGCACTAAAATCATTAACTTGAGATGCCGGGTTTTTGTGATTAGCAGTAATTTTTTGATCCTTGATTAGAGGTTTTGTTTAGTTTTGTTTTGTTTTCAGCAAAAACTCCTGTATTTCCTGGCTCCTCCCTTATCTTGTCAGAACTGTTCCTCAGAGTTCCCTGAGGAGATGTCTCCCAGGCTGTAGTTCTCAGTGAGGTCCTCGAATAAAACATAACTCACGACTTTTATGTTGTGTTTTTTTTTTTTTTTTTCAGTTGACAGGAGATTATCCTAGATTATTGGGATAAGCCCAATGCAGTCACAAATGTATTTATAAGTGAAAGAGGGAAGCAGGAGGGCCAGAAACAGAGAAGAAGATATGGTAAGGGAAGCAGAGCAGGAGAGATTTGAAGATGTTGCACATCTGTCTTTGACCATAAGCCAGGAATTCAGGTGGCCTCTAGAAGCTGGAAAAGGTGAAGGAACAGACTCTCCCCTAGAGCTGCCACAAGTTATATCACCTGCTAACACCTTGACTTTACTCCAGGAATATCCATTTTCTGACTTTTATCCCCCAGAACTGTAATAATAATAAATGGTGGTGTTCCAAGCTGCTAAGTTTGTGGTCATTTGTAACAACAGCCAGTAAGAGATATATACACCTTATGACTACATTTTAATTTACATCAGGGATCTGGAAACATTTTCTATAAAGGGCTAGGTAGCAAATATTTTAGAATGTGTGGGCCTAGAGGCTGTATAATCTGCTATTGTAGCACCAAGCAGCCTCAAACAATACACACAAGACTGAGCATGGTCGTGCTGGTGGCCGTTTCAAAACAGGCTGAATAGGGACTCTCCTGCAGCCCTGAAGGAATTGTACGCAATAGGCGGGAACTTTTAGACATCTGACCTCGAAATTAAATAGCCCTTTTAGCAGCGTTAATATACTGGCTTGCAGTTGTATAAAGCTTCATATAGACCCTATTCTCCTGGAGTTCGGCGCCTCTGGGGAAACAATGCGATATGATTTTAAAACAAAAAACAAAAAACCCCTCAGAGTCAGGGGACCTGGCTGGTCCAGGTCGGGTTCTGCTAATGTCTGTGTGACCCTGGGTAGGTCATTTTTTACTCTTTATGCTTCAGTTTTCTCAACTATGAAATGAAGCATCCAGGCTAGAAGGTGATCAATAGAGTCCCCTTCTGTTTTCTTTCTCTTGTGGTTTGTAACAATGTCACTGCTGGGGACAGGGAGAGCCAAGAAGGATGTGGAGTTTCAGAGTGATTCCATTTCTCCCTGCAGGTGATATTGGTGGCATGTGAACCAATGTCATGGACAGAGAGGAATCCAGCTAAAGCTGAGAGGTCAGGTTGCATGAACACAATTAACTTTGTGGACTCTGGGGCATAAGCAAGGGTAAAACAGTGAAATAAAACTTCGAAAGCAAAACAATGGGCTAAAACAAAAAATGAGAGGAAGCAGGAGCCTGGAGAATTATGAATTCAGAAAATAAGCTTAGCTGTGTTCTCAGAAATAAATCCTCTGGGCAGACAGGAGACCAGCCCAGTGTGTAGCCGCTTAGAGGATTAGATTTGGTCTACGTGTCCACAGAGAGAACATTCATGGGTAGAATGTAGATCCTGACCTGCTTTGCACTGGACTTTCTAAAGGGCTCCAGAAACAAGTTGGTGACAAGAATGAGGAAGGTGACAGGGAACACAGTGCTCTTAGAGTAGTTTTTCTTCTGAGAGCAACAGAACACACTCCATCATAAATTCATGCCTTTAAACTGTGCTGCCAGTATGGTAACCAGTAGCCATACTTGGCTTTTCAAATTTAAATTTAAATTCATTCAAAACAAATGAAACTAAAATTCAGTTCCCCAGCCACACTAGTCACAGTTCAAATGCTCAGCAGTTACATATGGCCAGGGGCTACCATAGGGACAGAGGAGATTACAACATTTCCATCATTGCAGGATGCTGCTCTAGAGCCGAGCTGTCTCAATATGGTAGCCATTAGCCACATGTGGCTATTTTTTTTCTTGTCTTGTCTTTTCAGGGCTGTACCTGTGGCATATGGAAGTTCCAGGAGCTTAGGGGACTAATCAGAGCTGCAGCTGAGACCTATGTCACAGCCACAGCAGCACAGGATCTGAGCTACACCTGTGACCCATGCTGCAGCTCATGGCAACACCAGAGCTTAACCCACTGAGGGAGATCAGAGATTGAACCCACATTGTCATGGATACTATGTCAGGTTCTCAACCTGCTGAGCCACGATGGGAACTCCAACACGTGTGGCTGTTTAAGTATAAATCAATTAACATGAGAATTCTGTTCCTCCATGACACTAGCCACATTTCAAGCACTCAGTAGCCACGTGACTTGTCACTCCTGTTGGAACAGCAAGGATAGAGAGCATTTCCATCATCACAGAAAGTGCCATTGGACGGTGCTGCCATTTAGTTATTTTTCTGGATCTTCTGGATCATCAGAATGACTTCCAAAATCAAGCACTGTGACTGACTCTGAAAAGGCACGTTGTTAGATGTCCTAGATGGTCAGGACACTTGCTTTTCAGGATTTCTTTCTTCCATTATTTTCCCTGCCCTCTAGGTTAAAACAGTAATTCTCCCAGCTGCAGGGGTAAGACAAGCACCCACCGGCTCAGGTTTCAAATGCGGTTTCCAACTGACAGAGGAGTAGAGGCCACTCCCAGACACTCCCCCCACCCACCTCCCACCCTTTCACCCACCTTGAAGCACTGCACCAGAGGTGTTCCCCAGGAAGGGAGTAGGGAGGATTTAGAGTGTAAGGAGAGATGGGAAGCTCTGGTGGAGATTTATTATGGTCCTCACCCCCACGCTCTGCCTCTTCAGTGATGGAAGAAAAAAATCTCCAATGTGCATGGGGGAGAGCAAGGTGTCAGACAGCCCACACCTTCTGGGCACCCCAAACATGGACACACAAACCCTCTGGCCATCCACCCACACAGACAGACAGATACAGAACTGTTGCTACATATGACAGATTTCTTCACATTATAAACACAGGCCGTTTTTATTTTTTTTAAAGCTGTACCTACAGTATATGGAAGTTCCTCGGCAGGCAAGGTGTCGAATAGGAGCTGCAGGAGCTCCTATACCATAGCTTTCAGCAACACCAGATCCTTAACCTACTGAGTGAGGCCAGGGGTTGAACTCGCATCCTCGCAGACACTATGTCAGAGCCTGAACCCACTGAGCCACAGTGGGAACTCCCCCAGCACACACTTTTTAAAGTGCTCTGATTCTCCGCAAAAATTACTGCCCGTGGCTAGTTCGAGCAGAGCATTCCATTCCAAAATGATTCTCCTGTGGGATCAGGGTTAAGAGAAATGTGTGCTCTCTGTTTCTAGCTTGTCCTCTTCTCCTACTTGAGAAATGCTTCATTAGAATCATTTGTTTGGTTTTAAACCACCAAGATGGGTAGACAGTTTCTAGAAGGGCAACAGTATTCTATGGGAGAAAGCAAGAAAACCCTGGATTTTTCCTCACTGGTTTTCACGCCAGCTCAAATTCATCAACCACATTTATGTGGAACTTATTTTGGTTTGGGGAGGGGGTAGGAGAAGGAATGGCAGCAGCTACCTCTACTCCAGGGATGGAGGGCCCCAGCTGGAATTCATGAAATCTCAAGCGAAGCAGCATTTTGTAGTCCAAAACGTTTTCTAGTCCCCATCGGAAACAGGAATCCCCGCATAGTTCCCAAAACCTTGATCCCTTTTTATTTTGTTCCTTCAAACCACCAGGGATCAGAGTAGACCTGTCCCATCACTCTTTTCTCTAATTTCGAGTCTGGTGAGTATATGGGTGAAAGTTCACGCTTCGGGGTAAGATGTCTCTTAATCCCTAGCAGTCAGCTGGGTGCAGAATCTCCTTTTGTTGGATGGACGCAGTTTTGACACTTTCTCAGCCTTTCCCTCCCACTCCTATCCGATAAGCCTCCTCTCCATCTCTTGCATGATTCTGCTCAACGGCTCAAATGTCTCTCTGCTGCCAATTTTCAAAAGCGTGGGTGGTAAAAGTAAATAGAGGCAGCATTTCTATAGCGACGATGACTGTAATTTTTTTCTACGAGAAGCCAACTCCTGTCATTCGATACAGCCTCAAGGGCCCAAGCCCTGACAGAAGGAAAGTTGATGAAGGCAAGTCACAAGCCCCAGTTCTGCCTTTTCTTTGGACTAGGATAGGATGTTTGTGTCTCTTCCTGAGTCAGGTAAACTTGTACAAGCTGGTTGAGGGCCTCTTTACAATTCTGAGGATGACGTGCATTTCAAATATATCCCCATGTTGAAAGCAAGCTGCTTTCCCTGGAAAAACAAGGATGAAGAAACAATGAACTAGAATGTCCTTGCCTTCAAAGGAAGCACGTAATACATAGAATCTCAACAATGTGAATTTTTTTTAGTGAAGGAAACGAAAGAATTCGGGATATATCGAAACTGTTGTGAAATGAGAATTAGAATTATTTCTGACTCTAGAAAATTTCTAAATCGGGAACTATGTCTGGTCACTTCTGATGGAGCATGATAATGCAAGAAAAAAGAATGTATGCATCTATGTGTGACTGGATCACCTTGTTGTGCAGTAGAAAATTGACAGAACACAGTAAATCAGCTATAATGGAAAAAAATAAAAATCATTGTAAAAAAAAATTTCTAAATGGAGTAACAATAGGGACTCCATGGGAGTTAAAAGAGAGACTAGGACCTAATATTTTCCAAGGTTTATCATTCAAAATATGGAGGCATTATATATTTAATGACAGTTACTCTTAAGAGAAATAAGAAATTGCCCAGGAATTGCTTTGGGTTTCAAATGGTAAATGATTAAGGAGAAATATCAGAACATCTTCTTTTTTTTTCTTTTTTTTTTTTTCTCTTTTTCATATGGCTGCACCTGCAACATATGAAATTTCCCAGGCTAGGGGATGAATCGAAGCTGCAATTGCTGGCGTATCCCAGAGCCACAGTCACAGCCACAGCCACAGCCACACAGGATCTGAGCAGCATTTGTGACCTACCCCACCACAGCTTGGGGCAACTCCTCGTCCTTAACCCATTGAGCAAGGCCAGGGATGGAACCCGCATCCTCATAGAGACATCAGGTTCTTAACCTACTGAAATACAAACACCAAAAACTTCTTCTGACTGAGGTCTCATGATTTTTTCATATTCTGTTTTCATATCTTGAATGTGAAAAATTAAAAAAATCAAGGATCTTAGGTAAAAGAGTCAACACTAGATTTTTATTTTGGGGGGTGGTTGGTTCAGGTCTTTTCCTCCCAGATGGTTAGGGCAACACAGTCCTCATTGTTCTAAATCCTTTCTAAGCATCCTGTTTCCTTCTCTACATCATTTATTCATTTATTTATTCATCTCTCCCTGACTCTCCTGTCAAAATCAAGCGTCTGAGTTATAATCCAGGGCCTGTAAAAGCCACAGATGCCCAATTCCATAAAAGGATTCAGGACCCACTTTGGAAGACAGCCAGAGCACCCATCATGCTGACCTAAGTCTGTGTCCAGAGATGCCCGCTACAAGCTCTTCTGAACTAGCAGAGTGAGCACTCTACCTGCTGCTCCCCAGAAAATATACCTGCCACTCCACCTAATACTTCCAAACCTTAGCTCTGTCTGTTACGTGTTTCCATCAAAGTGATTTCAACACAAATCTCCCAACTTTGTTCTTCTGTGGAAAGAGGGCAAAAACCAGTTTTGGGGGTTTCTATTGTGGCTGATCAGTAACTAACCCGACGAGTATCCATGAGGATGCAAGTTCAATCCCTGGTCTCATTCATTGGGTTAAGGATCCCGCGTTGCTGTGGCTGTGACGTAGGCTGGCAGCTGTAGCTCCAATTTGACCCCTAGCCTGGGAACTTCTATATGCTGCAGGTCTGGCCCCAAAAAGCAAAAAAGAACAACAGCCCAGTTTTGGATCCTAGTGGCATCCTCTGTCCCCTGATCCTTTTCCATTTTTAAAATCAGTCTGAAATGCTAGACATTTGATCCAATAAACTAGCTGTAGGGAGTCCAAGGACCTGGTCCCAAGAGGTTGCTTTACAGGCCATACATCATGCTTACCCTAGAAAATAAGAGAAGTCGTGCTAATGAATTCATTCACTCGGGGAGGCAGGAGGGCAGGAGACAAATTCTCCCTTGTAAATTCAGTTGGGGTTTAGTGAACAGTTCCTGGATCTCTTTTGATGGGTAAGTTGTCTCATGACTTAACCATACCCAGGAGAGACACGCAAGGCCCACCTGGGGAGTTCCCACACTGGAACCCTCCACTGTGGTCGTTTATGTCCTCTGGACAACTGGGGCTACTCAAAGTGTTAACCTTGGCACCTTACACCTGCATGGTGCACAGCAGTTTTCAAAGCGCTCTCACAGACGTGATCTCTTTTGGTTTTCATGACGTTTCAATGCCTGACCGTGGCAGAGAGCGTGAGTCACAAGGTAGATGTGACCTCAGGGCCAGAACGTGATCTCCAGGGTCAGAAAGAGCAGAATTCAGATCTCAGCTCAGCCCTTTATTTGCTTTGTAGCCCTCAGTAAATTATGTCTCTAAGGCCCAGCGTCCTCATCTTTCATCTTCCTCATCTTTTCATCATCATAACAGTTTTGCAGAGTTGTTCCAGGGTTAAGGGCATCCAAAGAACTCAGCGTAATTCCTGGCACAGGTAAAATCTTCAGGAAATATCACCTGTTAAAGTTGAATGGGGGGGGAGCGTTAATCTACATATAATTCATAGTTGCCTCTGTATTTCTGCTTCTTCTACATCTGTGGAATCCACCAACCAAGGACCATGTAGCAAAGTAATATTTACTATTGAAAAATATTTGTGTATAATTATGAGTTCCCGTCGTGGCGCAGTGGTTAACGAATCCAACTAGGAACTATTAGGTTGTGGGTTCACTCCCTGCCCTTGCTCAGTGGGTTAAGGATCTGGCATTGCCGTTGCCGTGAGCTGTGGTGTAGGTTGCAGATGCGGCTCGGATGCTGCGTTGCTGTGGCTCTGGCATAGGCGGGTGGCTACAGCTCCGATTAGACCCCTAGCCTGGGAACCTCCATATGCCACAGGAGCAGCCCAAGAAATGGCAAAAAGACCAAAAAAAAAAAATTGTGTATAATTGGACCTGGACAGCCCCCATCTGCAGTTGTTCGAGTAAACTGTATTATTAATAAATATACCACATGAGAGCAGTTGGCAAGAGAACATCCAGCATTAGACATTTACCTTGTTTATTCATTAACTAGGAAGGATAAAATCCTGAGTTGACAGTGGAATCCAAAGATGCAGATCTTAGCATTTGAAGAAGGATTCATTTGTGAGCAGCAGGACTCAGAACTATGGGTTTTATCAGTCAGTCTAGAGATTAAAACCACCGTTATTATTTGTAGACCATTATTTAGAAATCGTTACAGTGTGGCTATTTTACTTTTAGCTCTGCATTACCCATAACTACAAGTCATGTTTACAGTGATTGTTTTATTGGATTAATTATGCTCTGCATTTACAATTAGCTGTTCTGACACCAAGAGCTTGATTGCGTGACGGCTCATCTACTTTTCTAAATTCCCTTGCCTAGAACTCTGAGCAATCTATGGCAAGCTTTTCTTCTTTTCTAAAATGAATTAACTTTATAGATAAAATATATAAAACAATATGGGTTAAATATAAAGTAACCACCAATAAACTTATATTTTGATCTTCTTTATGAAGTTTTTAAACACTAAAATTTAGTAATTCAATTAAAATTCAGTGTTTTTTCCTACTAAATTCAAAAATTAAAATTATTCCTTTTCAGAAATGTAGTATATAATGTATGATCCCCATTGTACTTCCATCCTTCTGACTATATAATCATAGAGGTAATTGAAATGTTAATAATAATTTTATTTCAGTGGCTTTTAGAGTTTGAAGGGACTTTTTTACTTTCTTCTTTGAACTTTTCTTTATGGCTTGAATTTCTATAATACAGTCATCCCTCCATCTCCTGAATCCACAGATTCTAAATCTGCATATTAACCAACCGCAGATCAAAAATATTTGGAAAAAAATTTCCAGAAAGTTCCAAAAAGCAAAATTTCAATTTGCTGTGCTGGCAACTATCTATAAAGCATTTATATCATATTAGATATTATAAGTAATCTAGAAATGATTTGAAGTACTCAGGAGAATGTGTGCTTAAGTCATATGTAAATGCTATGTCACTTTATGTAAGGGAGTTAAGCATCTGCAGATTCTGGCATGGTGGGTGTCCTGGAATCAGTTTCCCCTGAGAATACCAAGGGGTGACTGTACATATCTATCACATTAACAAAAGAAATACATAACTAATATGCCTTTCATTTTCATGGGTGGTCTTTTTTATTTGAGGCCAAAAGAATATTAATTGAACTCTTAGTATATGAAGTTCAAGTTCAGTGGCTTTTTAAAATGTTTTTAAATAAGTATAGTTGATTACAATGTTTCTTCAGTTTCTGTTGTACAACAAAGTGACCCAATCACACACAGTTCCCTGAGCTGTACCATAGAGCCCCACTGTCCACCCATTCCAAATATAAGAGTTTGCATCCAAAAACCCAGAGCTTCCAATAGTATGAGGATTTGGTCAGGAGATAGTGTCCTAATTCATTATTAAATGTTTGCTTTTCTGTCCTTATAGTAACCAAGAAGTTAACCAATAGATAAAAGCCAATCTTTGAGAACAAAAAGAAAGCCCAGGCTGTCATTAAAGTCCCGACACTTGCTTTTTTTTTTTTTTTTGCCACGTTTCCAAGAAAGTGACACACATCCATATACTTCCCCCTTAAATATTTCAGCAGCACATCTGTATTTTTAAAAAGGTTTTTTGAGTAATTATTAAGTATAGCTAGTTTGGGAAACAACTGGGGATCTTAGCATATTGTTCTATTCCAGCTCTTAACTTTCCTGGTTTGTGGTACCCAAAGTGTTTAAGAAATTTCTTTCTCCACTTGATCCTGAGAAATCCTCTTATAAGTACAAACTATAAGCTACAAAGATGGACTGTCCAACAGGGGCAATATAATATTTTATAATAACTATAAATGGAGTATAGCCTTTTTTAAGAATTTTTGCTGCACCTGTGGTATGCAGAAGTCCCCAAGCCACAGCAGCGACCCAAGCCACAGCAGTGGAAACACTGGGTCCTTAACCCACTGAGCCACCAAGGAACCTCCAGAGTATAGCCTTTAAAATTGTCACTGCATTGTACTCCTATAACTTATATAATGTTGTATATCTATAACTTCAATTAAAAATTAATTGACTAATTTTTAAAAATTTTAAAAAGCCTCTCTTAAGAATCAGACAAATGGGAGAGAGAATCTATGTTCAGTGTAAAATAAGTACAGGCTGAGTGGATCAATATGATGTGAAACTGCAGAATAAAGACAAAACAAAAATGAAAACAATATCATGTACTCTACTTAGACTAGTAGTAAGTAAAACAGGAAGAAAATAATCACATTATTTTAGGCCAGTACGTCTTTCAGCTGATGGATTTTCTTCTGGATGTTTCCTATAACAAGGATGACAAAAGTTCTTCTTTTAAAAAATAAATTTTATTAGAGTATGTTGACTTAGAAAGTTGTGTTAGTTTCAGGTGTATAGCAGAGTGAATCAGTTTTATATACACATCTGGTCATTTTCAGATTCTTTTCCCATCTAGGTTATTATACTGTATTGAGTAAATTACCCTATGCTATACAGTAGGTCCTTGTTACCCACCCATTTTTTATGTAGTACTATGTATATGCCAATCCCAACCCCCAATTTATCCCTCCCACCTCACATTTCCCCTTTGGTAGCCAGAAATTTGGTTTCAAAATCTTTGAGTCTGTTTCTGTTTTGTTAATTCTTTTGTATAATTTTTTGTTGGATTCCACGTATTAATGATCTTATGTGATCTTTGTCTTTCTCTCTCTGACTTACTTCACTGAGTATGAGAATCTCTACGTCCACCTATGTTGCTGCAAATGGCATTCTTTCATTTTTTATGGCTGAGTAATATTCCATTATATATATGTACCACATCCTCTTTAGCCATTCCTTTGTTGATGGAGGAAAAGTTCTTTTTGAAGCACTTTAATTTGATTGGCTCACTGGGGCCTAAAAGGGATGATCTCTACCAGTCTCTGAAGTTACCTTTCAGCACAGTCTGCTGTCACCTCCAGGCCCAACCAAGCATCCCTCTGGTCCTAACAGTTACCTGAATCATAGGGCTTCAGTGAAAGTTAATGTAATAATTTGGGAAAATAATTGATTTAGTGATCTTGGCCCTAAAGCAAAAGAGTAATTTGGATGCGTTAAGAGCATTTTAATGTAGTTGCTTTTATCATGGGTGTACCCATAGTTACTGCTGAGTAAAAATGCCTAAGGACTTTCTCCATACCTTTTGTTAACTGATCCTAAAAGTTTCATCTTCTCACAGGTAAAAAGAAAATGCACACGAGATAGGAACTTGCATGTTTACTGAATTCTGCCAGCATCAGTGTTCTGAAAGGTCATGTACTTCAATCATGAACATTCAATGTGTATTTGGCTGAACGTTTTCACCAGAGCCTCAAGGTTATTAAAAATATTACAATATAATGAAAGGGAAATGTTGTCATGTATAACATCGACTCACATCAAAATAAGCGTTCTTGTTCTTCTGTTTCCTTTCTTTTTCACGAATACTATTTGTCCTAGATTTTGTTAGATTTTCCAAACCATCAAATCACATATTTGAATAATCAATGTTTGCAAAATAATGACATGTCTGCTCTTCTGGGTATACGAATAACTTCAAGAAGTTCATGACATATCACATGTATGTACACTTCTATTGTCACATAACCACAGTACATTAAACACTACTCCTCCTTTTTTTTTGGAGTTCCCCTTGTGGCTCGGCAAGTTAAGGACCTGATGTAGTCTCTGTGAGGACTGAGGTTTCGATCCTTGGCTTCTATCAGTAGGTGAAGGATACAGCCTTGCCACCAGCTAGTCACAGATGATGGGACTCCAATCCAGTGTTGCTGTGGCTGTGGGTAGGCCGGCAGCTGCAGCTCTGACTCAACCCCTGGCCTGGGAACTTCCAATGCTGCAGGTGTGGCTGTTAAAAAAAAAAAGGAAAAAATACTACTACTCCTTTTATATTCTAAGCAGCAAACACCATCTAATGGGCATTTTTTTTTGTTTGTTTTTGTTTTATTTTTTTTTTTTTAGGAATGCACCTGTAGCATATGGAAATTCCCTAGATAGGGGTTGAATCAGAGCCTCAGCTGCCGGCCTACACTACAGCCACAGCAATGCGGGATCCTTAACCCACTGAGTGAGGCCAGGATCAAACCCACATCTCGTGAATGCTAGTTGGACTCGTTACCACTGAGCCACAACGGGAACTTCCTTATGGGCATATTTTTATTCTCTAGCAATCAGCTCCACAAACTTCCAAGCCAGTGTTCTTCCCAGTAGGCATATAAATGAACCAGGCTCCCTTCTGTGACAAAGGAAGTTTGGTAAACGTGCCATTCTCATTTGGTGTGACTTCACACACCAGGGAGGAGGGTGCATTGAAGATGGGGGCAGAGGTGGAAATATTCTTCCTTCTGATGCTGTCTCCCTGGTGTTTTGATTTTTCTGGACACCAGAACCTGTCCAGCAAGTGGTGAAGGAAGTGTAGGCTCCATGGGCCAAGCTTGGGGTACTGAGTGACACTATCCCCTTTCCCAAGTCCCCCACTTCCAGAAAAACAGGCCTTCAAAGAGGAGACCTGTGGTAGGAGACTCTCTGAAAGGGGAAGGTGCAAAGAGAAAGAAAAGAGTCAGTCAGTGGAGTTCCCATTGTGGTTCAGTGGTTAATGAACCCGACTAGTATCCATGAGGACGCAGGTTTGATCCCTGGCCTTGCTCAATGGGTTAAAGATCCAGTGTTGCCGTGAGCTGTGGTGGAGTTTGCAGACACGGCTCAGATCCGTGTTGCTGTGGCTGTGGCGTAGGCCAGCAGCTACAGCTCCAATTCCACTCCTAGCCTGGAACCTCCATATGCCTCGGGTACAGTCCTAAAAAAAGACAAAAGACAACAACAGCAAAAAGTGAGTCGAAAACAGATGAGGGCTTCATAAGGTAGTAATTATTAAATTGGGCTTCTTGTTTTAATGAAATATGCTGCCTCTGTCAACACCACTGTTGCAATAGAATTCCATGGGTTTAAGCCTGCAAGCTGCAAACAAGAGTTTGCAGGCCTGTGGATTTCTTTCTCTTTTTTTTTTTTTTTTTCTGCACCCTTCTGAGGTAAACATTTTACTTTAGAATGAAGCTAAAATTCTTCCTAGTTAACTTGGAGCATGTCATTAAAGCCTTTTGCAACGTGGCATCTTCTAGCAGCTCGGGGCTTTACAAGGGATGATTCACATTTAGCCAATGCCAGCTCACGTTCATTTTCTTAATTGATCCCATTTTACAAATGGGGTTTTGAAATATGGTAAGAGCTCAGATGACTTGTTTACACACCAGAATCAAAGAAAGAGGCTGTCTTCCATCGCTCTGTACCCCTCCCACACTTCTGAGGTTTAAAGAATGGATAAAGTAAAAATGTCTTATTGTCACAGGCAGGGATCTACAAAGCAACTCTTTTTATCTAATTTTTTTTAAGATTTCTTTCATCAAAGACAAGTCCAACCCCATCCCAAACCAATCCACATTGTTTACTTCATACTATACACACACATACACACACACACACACACACACACACAATTTATTTATTTATTTATTTATTTATTTATCTATCTATCTATATTTATATTTATAGTACTTCATATATATATAGATATTTATATAGATAGATATTACATAGATCGATAGATAGATAGATAGATAGATAGATAGATAGATAGATAGATAAATAGATATTTTTAGGGCCGCACCTGTGGCACATGGAAGTTCCCAGGCTAGGGATCACATCAGACTGCAGCTGCCAGCATGCACCACAGCCACAGCAACGCCAGGTCCTTAACCCAATGGATGAGGCCAGGAATCAAACCTGCATCCTCATGGATACTAGTCAGGTTTGTAAGGTGCTGAGCCATAACAGGAACTCCAATATATTTTTAAATTTAATGTATATAGTCATGATATTGACAGAACAGAGTGATGAAGCATCATTTAATTAAGCTGCTTTATCTTTATGAAATAGGAGAGAATTTCTTTTTTTTTTCCTGGAAAGTCTCCCCATTATTTTATGTAGGAATAAAATATATAGGTTATGCCTTAACCCCAACCTCTCAACATATACCTTTTTTTTTTCTAATGGGTTTGGCCATATTTTTAAAGTTGTATTGACATATAGTGGATTTATAATGTAGTGATCATTTCTGCTGTACAGCAAAGAGATATAGTTATACGTGAACACATATCCATGCTTTTTCAGATTCTTGTCCCTGTCGATTATCATAGAATGTTGGATAGAGCTGATCCCTGTTGGGCAGTTATTCCATATTCCACAGCATATGCATGCCAATCCCAACCCCCTGGTCCGTCCCTCCCCTAGGGGAGATTTTCTATTAAGGAATTACACATTAAAATGGGAACATAGTCCTTTGTTTAGTCTAATGCCGAGGGGAATTCAACAACAACCAAAAATGGATCCTCAGCTGATAGCATCCAGGGAATTTTACAAAAGGTGGCTTTGCGCTCGACGGAGACCAGGATGATCTGGGAAGGAAGCCTTGGTTTCCTCTTTCTGCTGATTAAGAGTCTAGTGCTTCAGAACTCAACTCCAGACACAGAAGGGAGATCTTATCGTGGCCTTTGGAAAAGTTCCACTGTTACGTGGTCCTTGTTTCCTTAGAGCCGGAAAGAAAAAGAAATAACATTAAAGGTTCGTTCTCACTTGTCAGCTCTTAGGACCCCAAAGTTCATTCCTTACAAAGATTTTCTGAATATGGAAATACTTCTGAGGATTGAAGTCTGGCCCAGATACTCTAACAAGTCTGGAATCCCCCCAATATAATTCCAGTCTCTCAATTATCCAGAACCATCAATTGTACTTGTATTAACAAGTTCTCAGTTATGGTAGGACCTCCATACCATGTATTACTTCCTGCCATAAAATAGGACATTAAACAGGTTCAAGCGGTTATGCAAAGCTTTCTTTAATTCAGTATACTTACTTATACATTACTGATTTCCAGTTTTACTGAATTATGATCAAAGACTACTGACCTAAAACTTCCACTTTTGGGGATTTATTAATATTTACTTTGTGGCCAGTTACACAATTGAGTTCTGTAAACCTCCATAGTCATAAAAGAACACCTATTTTCTGTAGGTTATAAAGTCCTATATATTGCTCTATTACATTGAGGGTGTTTGTTATATTTTTCAAACTCTATTCATCTTTATTTTATGTGCTTGGTTCACTAAATCCTGAGAGAAATATTTAAAATCTCCCAGAACAATTGTTTGTTTTTAAGTTTTCTTTATATGAGTTTTTGCTTTAATAGTCAGATTTTATGTTGCTTTAGTATAAGGGCTCAAAACTGTACTAATTTCTTGTAGCTTGTATGTATTTTTTCATTAAATAGCATTTCTCTTTGCCTCATTTCATATGTACAGATAGATGTTTTCATTGAAGCTCATAGTTTCATATCTTATTTTAAAATATCTGGTTAAATGACAAGAGAGATAAAAAGAGTTCATTTTCTCTGAATTACAATAGACAAAGACTGGAAAAAATATGGGAAAATTGAGTCGTAATACTAAGAGGGTGGATTATGAGTTAATTATTCTTTAATTCCACTTCTACTTATTCTGATTATAATTGTGTGAACAGCTAAAATGACTTTCAAAGTAAATGAAAAATTTTGTGGTTTCTAGTCAATGGTGATAGAAAAAAGGTAAAAACAGTTGTCCCAGAAGAGAAAACCTAACTATTGCTACCTCCACCTACCCTACCACCTGTTCCTCAACAAATAATATAATTTTGAAAATAATGTAGGTGTGTCTGCTACTGCCTCTGGGCAATAATTAATTTTGTTGAGAACGACCTATATCTAGTCATCTGTATTGTTTTCCAGAAGGTGTGGAATCATCAAAATTCTAAACGAGTTGGAGGAAGAAGCAACACTTGTCATTCTTTGGCTTCTTCTCAATGACCTCTTTCCTGTTTGAGGAACACCAGGATTAGGTTTCATACGGTTGGAGCCAGCCTACTTTTTTGTAAATGTCAGAAGTAGGAAGTTGAAAAAGACCTTATAGACAAGAAGCTGCAAAGGGTTCTTTCCGTCAATCCCAGTAAATCCACGGTGCTTGACATTTTGACTTGACTTTCTAAGAAATTGAATAATCTCAGCTGCTATCCCAACAGCAGAAGAAATTTTGTCAGAATTCTCCCAGCCTTTAGGCAAAGAACCTGGTTAGGTTAGTACATTGTTTCGAATATTCGACTGCCCTTGAAAAAGCAATCAACACTTTTCTACTCATTGTGTACATAGGCGGGGGCAATCAAAGCAATTCTGTCAGTAAATGACCCTCCATCATTTTTGGTGACAGCTAGAAGGAAGTCTTTAGAAACTTCTCTCAGAAGGTGCAGCAGGATGTCAAAGGAACTGAAACTTTTAGCAAAAGTCTCCAGTGTGCCAAATTCACACATGGCTGAAAGATGTTTAATCCCTAATCAAGCAAATAGGAACAAGATGGTAAGAGGCTCCTCCAAGAGTACTCGGTCTATTACTTCAGCCTAAGCTCTCTACTACCTTTCTCCAAAAGGTAGAGAGGCAGCTTTTTATTTTTACTTTTTAAACTACATACCAAAGAGGAATGTTGTAGACACAGAACCCCTAGAAAAGCAAAATACAGACAAGAAAGAAATGAACACTCAAGCAGTGATAATACAATTTTGCGTGTCTGTCCTTTACACAAACCTGAAGCAAGAAAAAAACTGCCTTGAACTCTCAGTACAGCAGGAGGTTTTACTGGATTAAACGAAACTTCCATTTTCAGAGGCAAATTTTTCCTTCATTTAAGGAAAGGTAGCTACCAATTCTCTTCCACCCATTTCTCTATTTCATGTTTAATCTGCTTCCCAAAGTACAAAAGGGCAGGAAAAAAAATCGTGGGTGGTTGCTGATTCTGCAGAAGGAAGGAATCTCAGTGAAATAAAGAGAATACAACACATGATCAATGCTGTTTGAGAGAAATACGCTTCTGGTCAAGCAGCCACGCCTCCAAACCTGGGGAGGTGGTGAAAAGTCTGGGATATGTGCAGGTTTTTCATTTAAATGAAGCTATGCCTTCCTGGGTAAAGCCAGGATCCAAAGTGTTCAGAGAAAGTAGAGCTTTCTGTGATATTTTGAGTCCAAACAGAAACAGGAAATTCCATTGACCTCTGGAGAGAGAATACATTCCCTTGAGAAGTTCTCACTTAGTTTTCCATATTGAATGCGTTCTGGATGGTTCGAATGACATCCTGAAACACATGTGAACAATCTCAACATATCCTTAATGTTAAGTTCAAACAGCCTGGAATTATTTTAAGACCTGGCATATATTGCCCTGCAGATGGGCAAAGTTAAATTCTAAAATCAAAGAAGAGATGAAAGTGATTATTCATATTATTTATGAGATCCTGCCTACCAGAAAAATGCAACCACTGAAATCATTTCATTAAGCATAATATTTTTAAAGTTCTTTATTAACATAAATACAAGTCGCACAAGGTGCCTTACCACCCAGAACCACAAATGGTCTAGCCAGGTTAATTACCATCACTTAGAATGGAAATGAGGAAAGGAGAGAAGAGAACTAACATTTATTTAACACTTTCTGTGTACCTGCTTTCAGCTAAGTTCTTTATATAACTTCTTTCATTGACTCCTCATAACATTTTCATAAAATAAATATTATTATTTTTCAATTTTTATAGTAAATTGAAATGAGACTTAGAGCTCTTAAGTAAGCTGCCCACTGCTTTATATCTAAGAAGAATTTGGTTTGAATCTAGGTCAGTCTGATTCCAAGCCCTGCCAGGCTAGTAGTCCTCTAACTTTTTTTTTTTTTTTTTGTCTTTTTAGGTCCACACATGCAACATATGGAGGTTCCCAGGCTAGGTATCCAATTGGAGATGTAGCCACTGGCCTATGCCAGAGCCACAGCAACGCAGGATCCAAGCCTCGTCTACACCACAGCTCATGGCAACACCGGATCCTTAACCCACTGAGCAAGGCCAGGTATCAAACCCACATCCTCATGGATGCTAGTCAGGTTCACCAACCAACCACTGAGCCACAAGAGGAACTCCGTATTTCTCTACCATTTGAAGGAGGAAAGGAATATGGAAGAAATAGAGCAACATTACCCAATTGAAATAGAATGTGGAGAAAATATGCAATTGTAAGTTTTCTTTCTTTTTTTTTTGTCTTTTTGTCTTTTTTGTTGTTGTTGCTATTTCTTGGGCCGCTCCCGCGGCATATGGAGGTTCCCAGGCTAGGGGTTGAATCGGAGCTGTAGCCACCGGCCTACGCCAAGCCACAGCAACGCGGGATCCGAGCCGTGTCTGCAACCTACACCACAGCTCACGGCAACGCCGGATCGTTAACCCACTGAGCAAGGGCAGGGACCGAACCCGCAACCTCATGGTTCCTAGTCGGATTCGTTAACCATTGGGCCACAACGGGAACTCCTGTAAGTTTTCTTATAGCCACATTGAAAAAGTACAAAGAACCAGGTGAAATTAATTTTAGTAATATATTTAATTAATTTTAGTAATATATTTTATTTACTCCACCATATTCAACATATTAGCCTTTCAACCTATAACCAGATAAAAATTATTAATGAGACAATTTATGTTCTTATTTTCATACTGAAACCTTGAAACTCAGTGTATAATTTACATTTGTAAGTCTTTTTTTTTTTTTTTTTGGCCATGTCCTCGGCACGTGGAAGATATGGAAGTTCCCTGGGGCAGGGATTAAATCCACACCACAGTGACAACGCCAGATCCTCAACCACTAGGCCACCAGGGAACTCCCATTTGTAAGTCATCTTAATTCAGACTAACCATATTTCAAACACTCAACAGCCCCATGTGGCTAGTGGCTACCATATTGAACATCATCCCTCTAGAGCAATGATTCCTTGCAGATTTATACCATTCACAATTTGATCAGTATAAATTTTGCCTTCACTTAAATTACTTATTAAAATTTTGACCAAGACAACTTCCTCAAAGGTTAGCATCACTATATGATCCAGGAATCACACTCTTATGTATATACCCAAGAGAAATGAAATAAAACAAAAATATTTCAGAGAGAAATGAAGACATATTTCTACCCAAAAACTTGTATACAAATGTTCAAACCAGCATCATTCTAAATAGTGAAAGAGTGGGCAAAAAAAAAGTCCACCAACTGATGAATGGGTAAGTAAAACACAGTATATTTATAGACCAGAATATTATTCAGCAATTTTTTTAAAGTACTAATATGTGCTACAACATGAATCAATCTTAAACTATTATGGTAAATGAAAGAAGCCAGTCACAAAAGAGCACACGTTGAATTATTCCATTTATATGAAATACCCAAATAGGCAAATGTATAGAGACTAAAAGTAGATTAGTAGTTGCCTGAGGCTGGGACAGTTGGGAGGCCATGTGGAGAGACAGCTAATCGGCATAGGGTTTTTTGTGGGGTTTTTTTGCAGTGATGAAAATGTTCCAAGATTGATAGTGGTGATAGCTGCACATACAAAAAAACCTTTGACTTGTACAAAGGTAAATTGTATGCGCTATAAATAATATCTCAATGAAGTTCTATAAATAAATAAACCCACCTAAACTCTCCAAAAAAACTGAGCACGGCAAAGGCTTAAATGGAAGTTTCTAAGTAGATATTTATATTTAAGTAGATATTTATCTGCTAATCAATTACCATTAGATGTGGTGTTCGACTAAAACTACTAGTCCTTCTGCCTGTACCACCTCAATCCTATGTTCCTGGGCTTGTCCTCAAGGAGAGAAGTCATCCAACAAATCCCTAGGAAGGAGCAGATGGGAGCCAAGTACTTTGTTAGTTGATAGAGATAAACTCCCTGGTCCACTTGACCTTTTGATCTAGAGAAACTGATGTGGAAACAAATAAATATAAGCCACACTGAAGAGTCCTATGATGGAGAATCTATACAGAGCCTCAAAAGATACTCTTAGGAAAATAAGATAAATGGAGCATTCCCTGGACCTCCTACCAGAAATGGAGTGCACTGAGCCTACCAAAGGGATTGATTAAATTATCTATCAGGGAGTTCCCATTGTGGCACAGCAGAAATGAATCTGACTGGTATCCATGAGGATCGGATTGGATCCCTGGCCTTGCTCAGTGAATTGGGTAACTGGCGTTGCCATGAGCTGTAGTGTGGGTCCCAGACATGGCTCAGATCCCACGTTACTGTGGCTGTGATGTTGCAGACAGCTGTAGCTCCAGTTCACCCTAGCCTGGGAAATTCCATATGCTGCAGGTGTAGCCCTAAAAAATAAATAAATGAATAAATAAATGCAGCTTTTTATTGGTTTGTTTGTTTACTTACCTTTTATTTATTTTCTTTTTAGGGTCTCACCTACAGCATATAGAGGTTCCCAGGCTAGGGGTCGAATCAGAGCTGTAGCTGCCAGCCTACGCCACAGCCACCGTAGCACGGGGTCTCAGCCATGTCTGGGACCTACACCACAGCTCACAGCAACCCTGGATCCTTAACCCACCGAGTGAGGCCAGGGATCAAACCTGTGTCCTCATGGATACTAGTCAGATTTGTTTCTGCTGAGCCATAACAGGAACTCCCGTCATAGCTTATTTTCAGCAACATGACACTTTCTAAGCACTCTTAAGAACAAATTACATCTAATTTTCTTTTTCAGAATTTTGCCAAGTTTCTTCATACTCATAATTTCAATATATTTTAGATACCAAATCTTTCCATTTATTAAAAACTAAGGGAGTTCCCGTGATGGCACAGTGGTTAACAAACCCGTCTAGGAACCATGAGAATCTGGGTTCGATCCCTGGCCTCGTTCAGTGGGTTAAGGATCTGGCATTGCCGTGAGCTATGGTGTAGGTCACAGACGCAGCTTGGATCCCCAGCTGCTGTGGCTGTGGTACAGGCCGGCGGCTACAGATCCAATTAGACCCCTGGCCTGTAACCTCCATATGCCACGGGTGCGGCCCTAAAAAAGACAAAAAAAAAAAAAACTAAGAACATTTGATCGCTCCAATCTTGAGAATTTTTCTCATTGCCTAATGATATCTCAGTCAAAGGATTTGGAAAACATAGAGCTGTCAAAATCCAACTTGACATGTGTTCACCATGAAACACAAATTTTCATGAATGCTCTTAGCAATATTTTTCATAAAGGAAACAATACAAGTATCTATCAACAGCAGAATGATTAAAAGCCATCAATTTTCTATACTATGGAATATTACACAGCAGTGAAAATGAATCTCAGTTTTCACGCATCAATGTGGCTGAATTTCAAAAAACAACACTGAGCCAAAGAAGCAAATCATGCAGTATTATTTCATAGAACATTCAAAAGTAGGCAAAAATAAATACACTATTTCCTGATATACTCATATTATGGCTGTACATACACACACACACACAAAAAAAAGATGTGATTAACACAAAAGTCATGACAGTGGTTATCTTGTGGATGAGGGTAGGAACAGATACGCAATCTAATTGAACCCCACAGGGAGCTTCATCATGTTCCATTTCCTGGTGTAGGTAGTGGTCTATAAACAGTGTTCACTGATTTTTGCTGTTTAAAAGATTCACATACCCCTTGTGTATTTTACAATGTTTTAAATTATGAAAACAAACAAGCAGACTATAAGAGCTCACAACAATTTTGTGCCATGATACCAAAAAGGAAATAATGGATCCACATTCTGGCTGGTGGAGCAAGTTTTCATAGGCATCTACCATTTTCTGTACATATCATTTTTATTTATTAGTCTGTAATAGATCCTGCATTAACTGAAATTCAATGCTGCTTAAAATACATAGATTCCTTTGTCCTCAAGGAGCTTTAGAGTCCTTTGACATTTCAGAGGAAGGCTTCCTGGAACCTCTGGAGGGCTGCCAGGGCGCAAGTGCGCTCCTCCTGACTCCTCCTTCGTCTGGTTTACCTCTCGGTCAGACCACCCCCAGAGCAAGCAAGGTCAGGGAAGACTGCAGATGTGCTCCCAGGCCTGATACCTTCTTTCATTATATCTGTATCCTTGGACATCAAAAACTCCCAAAGATGGGGAGTGGGGGTGGGTCACAGTAGTCCCTTGGGCAGACAACAATGGAAGAAGCCCAATCTACCCCGTCATCGCACTCGTAGATCACACTTGCAGACACCTGCCTGGACCGAGGCCCAGGAGAGAATTTGGCTCCAGACTTGCCTTTGCACTTAGTAAGCTGGTTTATCAGAAGCGCACTAAGAGCTATGAGATTGGAAGGAATGGTCAGTAGCCACTGACTCCAAGACTCTTCCTCTCCCTCTGGTGAGCCAGCCAGGTTCTAAGTGCCCATTACAGTTTGATACTCAACAGTAACCACATCATTTTATGTCTCCAGCATTATTGAGGTGTCTCCTCTGCAAGAAGTAATACGTGTACCCATCAGATCTCCACATAAGAAAGAACAACGAAAGCTTTTAAACTATGCTACAGTCTCTCACTCCTCCCAAAAAGAACATACTAGAAAATAGACAGAGGAGTTCCCCTGGTGGCACAGCAGGTTATGGGTCTGGCGTTGTCACTGCTATGATGTGGAGTCCCCCCCGTGGCCCAGGAACTTCTGCATGCCATGGGCGTGACTAAAAGGAAGAGATGGACAAGTAAAGAAGATATTTCGGGCACTCATTTTTTTTAAAATAAAATTAAGGTATCTTTTCCAAATGCAAGTTTGCACAGGTCTATGCAGGTCAGCAGTCTCTAAGGGTCAGACATCCTGGAATGATTGAAGGAGAATGAATTCTCAACTCAGCAGTCCTGCTGACCTCAGCAATCTCTGCCTTTTCTGCTGAGCCTACCTGAATTTGCTCAGCCAAGCCCCCACTCCTGCTGGAATCCGGGACTTGTCCCCAGGTCAGAATGAGGTTAACAGAGGGGAGGGGTAAATATTCAAGCCTAGCTCCCCTGTGCCTTTCTCCTCCCCTATTCCCAGCAGTTCTCCCATTTCCATCTCCCGTCTCCTGTAAAGAGGAGCTGTGGATGATCATCACCTAAGAACTTACTCCCTTGGGTCCCTCTTCTCACTGTATTGTGCGCTTTGCATCTTGCACAAACTACCCCATGTAACTTGGCTCTCTCCTATTTTCCTCAAAGTGTTGATTCTCAACAAAAAGGCATCAGGGTAGAGATAGGATATAATAGCCATGCGCATCAATCAGGATCATTTGAGGGACCTGTTTAATTTAGTTACCCACTCCAGATTCCCATAGGTGTGATCTACCTTTCACACTGAATGCTTGGGAATAGAAAAAAGATTAGAATTTATTTTTTTTTATTTTTTATTTTTTTTTGTCTTCTAGGGCCACACCCGCGGCATATGGAGGTTCCCAGGCTAGGGGTCCAATCAGCACTATAGCCACTGGCCCCAGCAATGCAGGATCCAAGCCACGTCTGTGACCTTCACCACAGCTCATGGCAATGCCAGATCCTTAACCCACTGAGTGGGGCCAGGGATCAAACCTGAGTCCTCATGGATGCTGGTTGAGTTTGCTGAGCCATGATGGGAACTCCCTAGAATTTTTTTAAATGTGATTTTTTTTTTTTTTACCTTTATCCTTGGTTTAGCTAAATGTCATGATTTTCACCTGCATTTGAAAATCATGTCCTGGAGTTCCTGTCGTGGTGCAGTGGTTAACGAATCCGACTAGGAACCATGAGGTTGCGAGTTCGGTCCCTGGCCTTGCTCAGTGGGTTAAGGATCCGGCGTTGCCGTGAGCTGTGGTGTAGGTTGCAGACACGGCTCGGATCCCGAGTTGCTGTGGCTCTGGCGTAGGCCGGTGGCTACAGCTCCGATTCAAGCCCTAGCCTGGGAACCTCCATATGCCACGGGAGCAGCCCAAGAAATGGCAAAAAGACAAAAAAAAAAAGAAAGAAAGAAAATCATGTCCTACCCCATATGTTGGTGGTTCCCCATATGTTTTCACCTGCATTGTCCTACCGCATAAGTTGGTTGTTCATGGGTCTGTCTGTCTGCACATTACAGTTGCCCAGATAAATTTTTTAAAAATCATAAAGACCTCAGCAAAAACCGCTCACCTCCATCTTTGCATAGTTTCACCCAACTTTATATATGTTGCTTTAAAGCCTGAATGTTGCTTTAAATTTAGACCTTGGTTTTACTGTAGGTTCATGACCTTGGAGGGCAAAAAATTAAATTCATGAAATTGATATCAGCTTCAACCTGGAAGCCAAGCTCATAGTTTTGCAAGTTTCCAATTCCCCTGAAAATGTTCTGTTCTGCTTACTGACTGGCATTTCTCAGAAGACAATGTAATTTGGTTGTTAAAAATTGCTACCATAAAGAAAAAAATGGACACTGCCTTGTTATAATACATGTTCACGTAACCTAGTTCTAATTTCATGACTTCTGACGTCTGATTTGTAAGAACTGATACAGTTGGAAGCATGCAAACAACAATATGAAGAACAACAAACAGAAATCAACCTGTGAAGTTCTAAAAACTGGGGCGAGCTCTGTTCACGTATTTCTATTCAAATTATGTGATTATATATGGAAAATAATTTATATTGATTAAAATATATTTCCAACGTTAAAAATAACAATAATAATAATAATAATAAAGACGACTGCCCAGCCTCATCCAGAGATTCTGGCTGAATTAGTCTGTGGTAGAGTCTCAGCATCTGTGTTATTTTAAGCTCTCCAGGTGTTTTCAAAGGCATGGCCAGGATTGAAAAGCACCATTTAGAGGTCAAGTGAAGACATAGGAAGATCAAATGGAGCCATAAACCAGAGATTTTATTCACGATGTTTCTGTGTGTTTTAATTCAGAAAGAGGAAGAGAGGAAGCAGGAACATCTTGCCAACATCGGAATGACCACTGTTGTGTAGAACACAGTGCCTGGATTTGTAGGAAGATCTGAATTGAACTTTGATCTCACCAGCCACTTAGCAGCTGTGTAAACTGGACTAAGAAAGAAAATACAGGGAGTTCCCTTGTGGCCCAGCAGGTTAAGGATCCAGCATTGTCACTGTAGCACCTCAGGGGTCGATGCTGTGGCTCGGGTTCCATCCCTGGCTGGAGAACTTCCACGTGCCATGGGCATGTCCAAAAAAAGAAAAAGAAAATATGGGGCAACTGGTAAAAGGAGTTAAGACTAAGTCACTGACCAGAGGGCAGAATAATTCTGAGGTTTTTTGGGATGGGGGTACACACCTGCAGCACATAGAAGTTTCCAGGCTAGGTGTTGAATCAGAGCTGCAACTGCTGGCCACAGCCACAGCCATGTGGGATACAAGCCACATCAGCAATCTACACCACAGCTTGCGGCAACATGGGATATTTAACCCACTTAGCGAGGCCAGGGATTGAACCTGAATCCTTATGCATATTATTCAGGTTTGTAACCTTCTGAGCCACAACGGAAACTCCTCCCCGCCCTTTTTTTATAAATACTTACGCTTTGGAGTCTGTTGGACCTGAGTCCCAGACCAGGTTCCTTTTATCTACCATGACCTTGAATACACTACCTACTCTTCATCTGCAAAACTGGAACCTTGATAGTAACTATCTCTTAGGGTTCTACTGAGAATAAAAAGAGATATTGCCCTTTAAGAGATAAGACTGCCCCAGGCACATAGTAAATGTTCAATTAAATAGCAGCTTATTCAATCACATACAGTCCAATTGCTGCCCTCCCTTCCCACCCCGCTCCTCACTCTAAATCTGGGATGGTGAGTAAGAGAATGTCAAGATAAGAGTTAATTGAGTAGAACAAATGTTCTTAGTTGGTTAAGGAATGAAACTGTGTATCTATTCATGGACAAAATTTAGATCTATTCTAAGGATATACCATTGTGATGCTAATATTATCAGAGTGTCTTAGTCCATTCTGGCTGCTATAACAAAATTACAATAGATGGCTGGCTTAAACAACGCACATTTTATTTCTCACAATTCTGAAGGCTGGTAAGCCTAAGCTCAAGATGCCTGCAAATTCAGGGTCTGGTGAGAGCCCACTGCCTGCTTCCTAGATGTCATCTTCTGTGTTCTCACATGGTGTCAGAGGGTGAAGGAGCCCTCTGGGATCTCTTTTCTAAGGGCTCTGTCCCATTCATGCATCTTCTACCTTCATGACTTACTTCTTAATACCATAACAGTGGGTGTTAGTATTTCAACAAATGATTTGGAGGCAACACAAACATTCAATCCATAAGATAACCATATTGCAGATAACGAAACGAGGTTGGTTAAGGGACTCAAATATTGAAGTTGAAATCTGGACCCATATCTTCTAACTCCAAGTCTCCCCTTTCTTCCTTGGTGAGCACATCTGGGGTCTCATGGTCTTAAACATCAATATGCTCGTGTGTTCCCAACATTTATCTCCACCTCAGACTTCTCTGAACTTCCCACTCATATATCCAATTGTGTCTTTGATATTTCTAGTGAGATGTCTAATCATTGCCTCAACTTTAATGTATGTAAAACTGAGCTCCTAATAACTATCCCCCTCCTCCAACCAACCAACTCCTCTCAGAGTCTTCATCAATCTTAGTAAATGGTAAAGAATAGCAGAATGTGCCATCCCAAAATACCACTGTAGGAATTAAGAACATGCCACCCCCAAAATGCACTGCTCTGGGAGGGAGGTTATTTTGAGCTGGAGCCACTTGAAAAATGCAAAAGCAGAGAGAGGCTTTCTCCCAACTCCCCTTATCTGCCTAAAGGAGGATCCTCTAAAAGAGATTCAATTGTCATGTATTTCTTCCCTGGAGTATTATCAGAGAAGATTGACTCTTTTTTTTTTTTTTAAGGGCTGCACTTGCAGCATATGGAGGTTCCCAGGCTAGGGGTCCAATTGGAGCTGTAGCCACTGGCCTACACCACAGTCACAGCAATGCCAGATCCGAGCCGAGTCTGGAACCTACACCACAGCTCAGAGCAACACCGGATCCTTAACCCAGTGAGCGAGGCCAGCTATAGAATCTGTGTCCTCCTGGATGCTATTTGGGTTCATTAACCACTGAGCCATCATGGGAACTCCCAGAGAAGATTAACTCTTATCGCAGGAGAGGAGACTGGAAGTGCACACCACACCCAAACAGACTCTATCAAGTCCATCATATCTCCCATCTGCGCTTTAAAGGGCCCATTTATCTTTCCTACAAATCATTCACTCTTGCCAAAGAGGCCAACATACTCCCTCCCCTCTCCTTATTAAGACGGTGTTTAAGCCTGAATTCCAAAGATATCTCTTTGAGTTGTTCACTTTGCCTTGGTTTTTCCCATGTATTCTTTTTTTATATAGTTATAGTGAGTGTGGGCTAAAGGGTTTGACTTTACCCTTTTTAAAGATTTTTTTTTTTTGGCCATGGCGTGCAGGGGCTTCATGTGGTATCTCTATTCACAGACCAGGGATTGAAACCAGGCCGCAGTGCTGAAAGCACTGAGACTTAACCACCAGGGAACTACCCCCTCCCATGTTTTCATAAGGCACACAGGTCAATAAACTTGTTTTTGTTTTTTGGAGGGGTTTTGTTGTTGTTGTTGCTTTTTAGGGCCACACCTACAGCATACGGAAGTTCCCAGGCTAGGAGTTGAATCAGAGCTACAACAGCTGGCCTATACCGCAGTCACAACAATGCCAGATCTGAATCTCATCTGCAACCTACACCACAGCTCACAGCAATGCTGGATCCTCAACCCACTGAGTGGGACCAAGGATTGAACCCACATCCTCATAGATACTAGTCAGGTTCATTACCACTGAGCCACAATGGGAACTCCCAAATTATTTATCTCATTACTCTGTCTTTTATTATAGGAGGGTCTCAACCTGCACTAGGAAGGGTAAAAGGATAGTTACCATGGTAACTTCATTCTTACTTGTGCTCAGGCAAAACCTCGGAGGTCCTCTTTGACTCTTCTCTCACACCCCATCGAATATGTCAATGAATCCTGTCAACTCTCCTGACCGCCATCCACTTTCCCCATTCCATCTCCTGGTCCCTGCCCCCACCATTTCTTGCCTGTGTAACACCCTGTCACCCAGTAGTGTATTTTCAACCCTGAAGTCAAAGTGATCTTGCTAAAATGTCAGTCAGAGTCTCCGCTGTAGCTCAGCAATAATGAAAACCCAATTCGTATCCACGAGGACACGGATTTGATCCCTGGCCCCACTCAGGGGGTTAAGAATCCAGCGCTGCGGTCAGCTATGGTGTAAGTTGCCAATGTGGCTCAGATCCCGCCATTTTTGTGGCTGTGGTGTAGCTCTCATTTGACCCCTGGCCTGGGAACTTCCATATGCCACAGATGCAGCCCTAAAAACAAAATAAAACAAACAAAAATGTCAGTCACATCATACCGTCCTCTGGTCAAAATGGTCCACCTTATCTCCTGACTTGTACAGATATATGCTCACCCCATCCTTCCCTCTCTGTCTTCCTGCTCCTCCTCCTCCCTTGCTCTGCGTTATTAAGTGCACTTGCCTCTCCTTCTTCCCCCTTTGCACCTGCTGTCTTCTCTGTCTGGGATGCTCTTCCCTGTCACCCTCAAGGCTCCCTCCTTCTCTTCTTTAAGGTCTTGAGTCAAGTCAGGGGGCTTTCCCTGAGCATTCTACCTAAAGCTGCAGAGCCCCTCCCACCCCACCCTTTCCCCCTGCCCTGTTATCCTGAAGGGGATTGGAATATGCCACCTCAAAACATGTCACTTGGGCATAAGGATTATTTTGAGCTGAAGGCAATTGAGACAAAGAAGACACAGGGGATCCCCCTCTCCTGGACAAGGAAAAGGAGAAAATCCTTATCACCAGAGATGGCACTAAGATGAATCCACAGCAACAAACCTTAATCAATCAGCCTGTCCACTATGAGCTTCCCCCATAAATTTCCTATATATCCTCCTTCCCACAATGCATTGACCCTAGAAGCCCAAACCCCCTTTCCTTTATGTAGTCACATCTCCACAATTTATCACTCCTTGTTAAAACAGTATTTAAGCCCCTGAGTCTAATCTTTCTCTGGGTTTTTCACTGCTTTTCTGTGATGCCCCGTGCATGCAAAATTTAAAATATTACTAACATTTGGATGCCTTTTTTCCCAGCTAATCTTTCTTTCATCAGTTTTTTTTGTTCTGTTTTTGTTTTTTGCTTTTTGCTTTTTAGGGCTGTACTTGCAGCATATGGAGGTTTCCAGGCTAGGGGTCCAATTGGAAGTACAGCTGCCGGCCTACACGGCAGCCACAGCAACACCAGATCCGAGCTGCATCTGCAACCTACACCACAGCTCACGACAAGGCTGGATCCCTAACCCACTGAGTGAGGCCAGGGATAGAACCCACAACCTCATGGTTCCTAGTCAGATTTGTTTCTGCTGTGCCATGACGGGAACTCCTGTCTTCCATCAGTTTAATTCGCAAACTTCATTTGTGGAACCCGGAGCAAAAAAAAAATTTTTTTTTTTTTTTTTGGCTTTCCTAGGGCTGCTCCAGCGGCATACGGAGCTTCCCAGGCTAGGGGTTGAATCAGAGCTGTAGCCGCCGGCCTACACCACAGCCACAGCAGCACAGGATCCAAGCCACGTCTGCAAACTACACCACAGCTCACGGCAATGCTGGATCCTTAACCCACTGAGCAAGGCCAGGGACCAAACCCACAGCTTCATGGTTCCTAGTCGGATTCGTTAACCACTGCGCCACAACGGGAACTCCTAGAGCAAAATATTTTTTCCTTCCCTACAATCACTTCTAATATCCTAGATATTTTCCTTGTCTCTCTTGTTTGTGGTATGTCTCCATGCATTAGAATGTAAAAGACTGGAAAAGACCTGTGGCATATGAAAGCTCCCAGGCCAGGGATCAAATTGGAGTTACAGCTGCAACCTGTGCCACAGCTGTTGCAGTGTCAGATCCTTTACCCACTGTGCTGCAGTGGGAACTCCTGGAATGTTTTATAAAGGCAGAGATCTTTGCCTATTTTGATCACCACTGTCTCCTTAGCACCTAGAAAATTGCCCAGCACACTATGTATGTTTAATAAATATTGGTTGATGCATGAATAAATACAAGTATGTAGTATTTTCCTTACCAATTGTGCCTAGGAAAACAGCCATGTGAAAACTCTAGAATTCTGATGGGAAGAATTTAACAGTCATAAAAAAAAATTTTTGTCTCTTTTTGTCTTTTGTGGGCCACACCCTCGGCATATGGAGGTTCCGGGCTAGGGGCCCAATCAGAGATGTAGCCGCCGGCCTACACCAGAGCCACAGCAACGCTAGATCCGAGCCACATCTGCAACCTACACCACAGCCCACGGCAACTCCAGATCTTCAACCCACTGAGCAAGGCCAGGGATCAAACCCGCAAGTTCATGGTGCCTAGTTGGATTCATTAACCACTGCGCCACGACAGGAACTCCAGGTCATAAAAATATTCTTAATCATTGATGCAAGTAGCCAAGAAGGCAAAAGTATGGGAAATAATTCAGAGCATTGGCCTAGAAGCCAGAAGAGTTATTTCTAATCTTGGTACCATGCCACTGGGCAGAGCCTCAAGCGTCTAAGGAAATGGAGATAATAACCGAAGTTTATGTAAGAATCGGTGAGTATAGAAAATACAGTCTCCAGAAACTAGGCATTAGAGAAATGTATACTAAAGAATTTTTCCCTTAGCTGAACTCAAAAACTAAGATGAGAAAATCAAAACAATACTTGGTCTAGGACCAAGTTCAAGACTATTTGGGCCAAAGTGTCATCCGATGACTAGGGGACAACCCCTAAATTGGCAAAGCTGGGGTTCTGGCCAGCAAGGGATTAATTCCAGGAAAGTGTTCTGTTGGTACTTTCCAATCACATCTACCACTACGAGGCAATGCCCTCCATAAGCCCCAAATGCTGCCTTTTATCTGTGCCAATTTTTTATATTTTTGAAAAAAACTTTTGAAATACTGTTTAGAAAGAGGCGAGAAAACTAAATTTGTGGAAGGAGCTCTCCCTCCAGTCTGCTTCCTCCAGGACTGATACCTGGCTTGACTTTCAGGCTCCAGGATTTTCTGCTTCAAAGCAGAGTAAACTTAGCTTCTGGCTGTGTGCAAAGTCCTCCCATACCACCAATAAAAGAATAGTACGTGCAGATCAATTCTTGGTGTTATCTTCTCAGATTTACACTCTGCTTCATGTAAGAAGAAATGACTGGCAAAATAGGCAATGTATCTATTTGCATTTCCCTGACTTGGGAAGTTGCCCACCCTGTTAGAACTTCTTTGTAAGTTAGCTACTCCATTTCCCTGAGGTTGAAAGGCCAGAAGTAGCACAACTTTTGATTTTTCTCCTCTTTCACATTTGTTTCTTCCTCTCATTCAAATCTAAGTGACCTGGGAAACCAGTTTAGCAAGATTTTTCTCCCCCTTTGGGGATTCCTGGCTGCCTTGTGGAGCTGATCTAGGAGCTCAGCTTAGTGGCTGCCAGTGGGACATTTCCTGGCTAAACTCTGAGGACGCAGAGTAAGAGGCGAGGCTGACTGGCGATTGGCAACATCCACTCCAGTTCTTCAGTGCTTCCTTGTCTGCTTTCATTAGACTAGCATTCCTCTGACTCAGGATGGGTACAACCTGTCTGCCAAGGTAAAGCTGATTACATTCATCTTTTCATAAGCAATACTCTGGTGACTATGAAAAATGTTACTCCTTCTCCGCATGGGGTTAAAGCAGGGGGTTCCTACTCAATTTAACTGAACTAACCTAAACTAAACTTACACAATGGCTATTGTCATCCAAAATACCCAAGAAAATAATAATTTTTTTCCTTCTTTTTTCTTTTCTTTCTTTGCTTTTTTCTTTTCTGCAGCTGCAGCATATGGAAGTTCCCGGGCTAGGGGTCAAATGGGAGCTGCAGCTGAGGCCTATGCCACAGCCTCAACAACACCAGATTCCAGCCGCATCTGCAACCTACACCGAAGCTTGTGGAAATGACAGAGCCCCAGCCTACTGATCGGGGCAGGGATTGAACCTGCATCCTCACAGAGGCAGGATCGGGTTCTTAATCCGATGAGCCACAATGGGGCCCAAAGCTGGTATCTTTTTAATCCAGTGGAACCATCAATTTCTTTGGTTTCTACTGCTCGCCATTTTATCTAACTGCTTCAGAATTGCAGAGATTAGGAAGAAACTTTCTTTTCAATTGCATTTTCTTGGGGTTATTGCCAGTATAATCCCAAGACGGATATATAGTTGAATATTTAAACATTTCATCTAAAACTTCATCTTAATCTGCTCAAGTGAGATGAATGATTTCCTTTTATCCTAGTATTTAAAAAGACCCACTCTGAATATTTTAATAGCACCACCAACATGAGTTTTCTCTATATTACTGCTTACATTAATAGCATCATTCTGCTTTATAAAAAAATCCCTAGCACATATAGGGGTTTTTAATTTAATGAGTTCACATTCCTGATGGTTACTGACGGAAATTTAGAATTCTAGAAGAATCATGAAGTTAAAATCCTCTTGTTCGATGTGAGGAGCAGAGAAGTAGGGACCGGTTTTCACTAGGATGATACCAGGAGTGGCTCAGGTCTTTAGTGGAATTGTCACAGCAGTGTTTCTGACATCAGGAAATTCCAGTGGCTTCCTTCGGAGCAGGAATCATCCCCAATATGGGAGACAAATGCCACTTTCTGGTTGAATTCCACCTGCCACAAAGTGACCACTGGCCCAAGAGACTTGAATAAGCAGCATCTCTTCTTAGGATGCTGCCTGGCTTGTCTCACGTCCCAGGCTTGTCTTGTGTCCTGAAGAGTGAGCTCTTCCTCCATTTAACATAGAAGCTGGAGTAGCAAGAAACCTAGAACTGACACCAGGGAACACTGAAAACATCATCCAAACCTTTGGGTGAGGCTCTTCATTTTTATTTGTTTGTTTGTTTTTATTTTTTTATTGTCATTGTTGTTGTTTGCTTTTATTTCTGGGTGAAGCTCTTCAGAGGACTTACTTTACACAAGCATAATGCAGCCTCAGTTAGAGTTTCAAGACGTTTGCATAGATTTATCCAGGAAACCTTTAATCTTTTTGAAGATATAGAAAAATTCCTCAGTGAAGTCTATTTTTAAAACATTCTAATTGGCTTCTGCCAAACAAACAAGATATCAAGGCAGTTCTCAAGGAAACAAAGATAGAACAATTAAGTTAAAATTCCTCTGAAGCAAATGTATAGGTTGCTTACATAGAACTTTCCTATCTTTGTTTGCATGGTCATGAAATGATAATAGAAGAGGTCAATATAAGAATGACTGTAGGAGTTCCGGTCATGGTGCAGAGGAAATGAATCCAAATAGGAACCAAGAGGTTGAGGGTTTGATCCCTGGCCTTGCTCAGTGGGTTAAGAATCTGGCATTGCCATGAGCTGTGGTGTAGGTTGCAGATGCGGCTCGAATCTGCCATGGCTGTGGCTGTGGCTAGGCCAGCAGCTATAGCTCCTAATCGACCCCTAGCCTGGGAACCTCCATATACTGTGGGTATGGCTCTAAAAAGCAAAAAAAAAAAAAAAAGAATGACCATAGCTGGTTTTCTTAAGAAAGACAGCCTAGTCACATATCAGCTCTATTTGGAAATCAAAACTATGCCTGCCCCAAAGGTGTCTGGCATCTAATTCCTAAGCCAGCCCTCTATCACTATCCTTATGTTCTTGTTTTGATTTCATCCATATTCATTTGGTGCCAAGGCAAAACTCTATAGTGTTCTGCAAAAGTCTGTGGTTAGGTTCCATTCGGCAGAAAAAAAAAAATCAAGGTATCCAAAATTTATAGAACCATAAGCCAAGTTCTGCCAAGCTATATTCAAAGTGCTTTGCCTGTGTAATTGGAATTAATCTTGTTTCTGATCCAAGGAGGAACACACAGATGATGCCTACCCATTTTACAGATGAACAAACTGAAACAAAAGGAGGTAAAACCCAAACCCTCAGGGTATAAATGTCAGAGCCAAGCAAGCAGCCTCTGAGCCATCCAATGACACTGCCTTTCACTTGGGGAATGTGCCAAGGGGGAAAAATAAAAGCACAATTGGAAAGAAACTTGTCTTCATACGTAATTTTCAAATATTTCAGATACTCTACATATTCAATCTGAAACTTATGAAAGCTTATTAAATCGTTCTATTCTCTGGGTACTTCCAGTGAGTAATTTCTCACCCATTTCACCTGAAGATTTTTTCATTTGGGGAAAAAAAATAGTGCCTGAATGTACATTACTTGTCTACTTCAGTTAGATCAACTGTTCAGCTCTGCATGATGCCTTAGAAGCTCAGTGTAGGAATATAAAACATTGATTCCACCCAAAAGTAGAATTCATTCATTCATTCAATTTATGAAATTCCAGGAATTGAAAGTATGTCAACATAAGTTGCACAACTCCTAATGTATTCAAGGAAAAATATAATTTGTTTCTACTGTTGAGAAATAACTTTTGTTAATAAGCACAATATTATATGGTAAGCCTGATAACATCACACAGATATCCTGGTGAAAAACGCTTACAAATAATTTCATTATTTTCACTTTATCTTCAGATGAAAAATTGTACAGCATCCGCACATAGAGTGTAACTTTTCGCATCCTTACAGTAATCCTGGGAGCAGTGTTATTGCCAGATATCAAATGGTGACAGAACTTTTTCATGTCCTAGAAAAAAAGGCAGTACTTTCTACATTAAAAATTTCTTGAAGGACACATGCTATTTCACTCAAATGTCTGAAGTTTAACATTCACATCCCCTCAGGCCAGTAACCACTAAACATAAAAAACAGAATTCTCATCCCTGGTGTTTTATATCTGATAAACGGCTTTAGGTTTTCCCACACCATCAGAGCTGACTTATTTCCAGCATTATTGTTGTACAAGTTGCCACAAGAATGCAAAGGCTTTGAAACAAAACTTGGCATCATATCAATAAAGTGAACCTGCAGCATGAGGTCATGCAATCGAGGACAAGCTTCCCTCAGCAAATAGCAGTTTGTATTCTGCATTGTTTTTAGAGCATCAACAAAAAATGTCAGGAGAATTTTTTAAATTGTATGGAGTCATTCAAATCAACTGAGTGACAGAGATCCATCCATGAATTTGTAAGCTCCCTGAGATCAAGAACCATGTCTGCTCTGCCATTTACCTTGTGTCCTTCAAGGACCTACCCATAGACACTAGTTAAAAATGCAAGCAGGGAGTTCCCGTCGTGGCGCAGTGGTTAACCAATCTGACTAGGAAGCATGAGGCTGCGGGTTCGATCCCTGCCCTTGCTCAGTGGGTTAATGATCTGGCATTGCCATGAGCTGTGGTGTAGGTTGCAGGCGTGGCTCGGATCCTGCGTAGCTGTGGCTCTGGCGTAGGCTGGCAGCTACAGCTCCAATTCAACCCCTAGCCTGGGAACCTCCATATGTCACGGGAGCGGTCCAAGAAATAGCAAAAAAAAAAGACCAAAAAAAAAAAAAGTAAGCAGGAGAGTTCCTGTCATGGCTCAGTGGTTAATGAACCCAACTAGCATCCATGAGGACTCAGGTTCGATCCCTGACCTCGTTCAGTGGGTTGAGGATCTGGTGAAGGTCACAGACTCTGCTCGGATCTGGCATTGTTGTGGCATGGCTGTGGCATAAGCCAGTGGCTACAGCTTCGATTCAACCCCTAGCCTGTAGGTGCAGCCCTACAAAGCAAAATAAATAAATAAATATGCAAGCACACACATATATACAAACATAGACAATTGTTTATAGTAGAACACTTATTCTATTTAATACTTTAAATAAATCCCTTTGATGACAAAGGAAAGGAAAGAAGCATAAATAGAGGGGAGAGAGCACTCATAAGATTATTGTATTACTCCAGGCAAGTGCTGTAGATGCCACGGATTAGGAAAGTAGTCCTGGATGTGAACCAGATACTCTAGATCCAGAGCCACTTCTCTATCCTGCCTTCGTTTGGCCAACACCCCTAGAAAATTACAACCCATGAGAAAAACTCCTTAATTCTTAGATCTTTCAGATAAGCCATATATTCAATGCTGCACCTGGATGGAAGTTTATTAAGACACAGGTTCTCCCATGTGTCTCAGTGAGTAATTTATCAGTCCACTTCACCTGAAGTTTTTCAATTTAGAAAAATAAAACAAAAAGCAGCGACTTACTACATTAGCAGGCTACGCCAGGCAAAGGGCCTTAGGGAAATACAGTCAACCCTTGACGGGTTAGGGGTGCTGACCATCTGTGCAATTCCATATCCAAGAATAGTTGGCCGTCTGCGTCCAGTTCCTCTTTCCCAGTGTTTCCTCCATATCCAGGTTCTGAGCCTGAGGATTCAACCAACCGTGGATTGTGTAGTACTGTGCTATTTACCACTGGAAGAGATCCATAAACAAGAGGACCCACTCAGTTCAAACCCAGGTTGTTCAAGGGTCAACTGTATTAGGAAGGTAGAGTGGATGGGACAAGAGTTGATTGGAGGAGGGATAGAAGACAGACAGAGAGAGAGGATTCTGATGCCATCTTTTGTCTTTTGAGAAACTGGGAGGATGGCGGTGCCATTTGCCAAGACTGGGCAGGCTGGGGGCAATCCTTCTCCTGGGGTTGTTTATGAGAGGCCATTTCCCCTCCCCTCCGAGGTCTGCCACGAGTCTTAGGGTCACCTCTTCAATTGATGTCGTTGGCATCACTGCCATTACTTGCTCCAGTATTTCTTTGTTTTCTTTCTCCTTCTTTTTTTTTTTTTTTTTTTAGGGCTGCCATCACAGCATATAGAAGTTCCCAGGCTAGGGGTCGAATCAGAGCTTCAGCTGCCAGCCTATACCACAGCCGCAGCAACACTAGATCCAAGCTGTGTCTGTGACCTACACCACAGCTCACAGCAATGCTGGATCCTTAATCCACTGAGTGAGGCCAGGGATTGAACCCACGTCCTCATGGATATGATTCAGATTTGTTTCTGCTGAGCCAGGATGGAAATTCCTATTTCTTTCTTTCATTCTTTCTTCCTTTCTTTCTTTTTTTTGGCCACTCTGGGCTTATGGAATTCCTACGCCACAATGCAAGGTCCTTTAACCCACAGTGCCTGGGATAGAATCTGTGTCCTGGCACTGCAGAGACACCCTGGAACTCTTTGAGCCACAGTGGGAACTCCTTGCTCCAGTATTTCTGAAGTGCTCCAATCCTGAACAGGTTTAAAATCATAGTGTATTACATGGAGAACTGAGATACATCCCAAAAGTTCAGACTCTCTCTTGCTGAGCTGTTGACTTGCTATCACGGCTAATTGATGTTGTGATGACCTGCCATGATAAAGTCTGGTGTTTCTTCAAAATCATAAGCCTTAATTCTAACAGGTGTGTGTTAGAGATGATTAACAGCATTTTCCATAGCCATGCATCCTTAATTTGAGTGTTGCAAGGACATAGCTTTCAAGTGAATTTGCAGAGTTAGCTAACTTATGAGCTAAGTGTTAAGGATAAAACAGCCTGATTTTCAACAGAAGTTACCAGGCTGAAGTAGCCACAGGCAGATCTGCCTGCTAACCTGCCCTGCCCAAGTATTCCTCTGGTTGTGGAAATGCCAACACATAAAAATACTTATCACCAGCAACCTAAATGTCCATCAACAGAGGACTGGATAAAGAAGATGTGGTACATATATATATATAAGGGAATATTACTCAGCCATAAAAAGAATGAAATAATGCCATTTGCAGCAACATGGATAGATGTAGAAATTATCATACTAAGTGAAGTTAGTGGAAGACAAACAGCATATGATATCACCTCTATGTGGAATCTTAAAAAAGGATACAAATGAAGTTGTTTATGAAACAGAGAGACTCAGAGACTTTGAAAAACGTATGGATACCAAAGGGGACAGTTTGGGAGGTGGGATGGATGGACTAGGGGTTTGGGATTGGTATATACACACTGAGGTATATGGAATGATTGGCCAACAGGGACCTGCTGTATAGCCCAGAGAACTCCACCCAGTATTCTGTGATAATCTATGTGGGAAAATAATTTGAGAAAGAGTGGATGTGTACATGTATAACTGAATCACTTTATTGTACAGCAGAAATTATCATAACCTTGTAAATCAACTATACTTCAATAAAACTTTTATTACCAACTTGAGAAGCTCATTTTTTAAATTCCACATCTTTACAGAACAGGGAAAAAAGTCTTCCTTCCTTTTCCCATTTGAGTCCCTTGTGTTTCTTAGGACAGCACCCTTTCTTTCTGCAGCCAAAGCAAATTCTATTTCCAAAGGAAAGCCTGGCCTCTTAGGGTTGTCTGTACCCGTGCTTGGTCATCTGAGCACATCCCATGTTTATCTTGGATATGCTTTGAGTCCCAGTGAACACCTACCAACATTTGTCCACTGGAAATCTGTGTCCATGGGGTATCATGAAAGGTTGCATACGGGACAGCAAGGAACGTCTGTGGGCACACGTTACATGCATCCCTTCTGCTCTGTTGTTCCTGCAGGCTTTACTTAACAAAATGAAAAGTCATGGAGTTCCTGTGGTGGCTCAGTGGTAAAAACTGGCCTAATATCCACAAGGACATGGGTTCAATCCATGGCCTTGCTCAGTGGGTTGAGGATCCCGCATTGCTGTGAGCTGTGGAGTAGGTCACAGATGTGGCTCAGATCTAGTGTTGCTGTGGCTGTGGCATAGGGGAGCAGCTACAGCTCTGATCTGACCCCTAGCCTGGGAACCTCTATATGCCGCAGGTGTGGCCCTAAAAAGAACAAACAAATAAAAGACACACAAGGTCAAAGACAAAATTAAGAATTTCAACATGACAGCTGCAGAGCCCTAAAGCAAGCATATGCTTTTCTGAGCATAGGGCCCTGTGTGACCACACAGGTGACATGGCCATGAAGCTGGCCCTGATGAAAGTACAGATCTATAGGTAGGAGAATTAGAAATGACTCACTCCAGAAAGGTAATGGTATCAAGAAGACAATTGTCTATGTTTCCTCTTGCCCAAGCGGAAATTCTGATGAGTCTACCAAAACAGCATTCAGATTCAGAATATGATACTAACTGAGGTGGGAATGGAAAGAAATGACATATGATCCAAAGAGACCCAGATCTAGGTATCTGTTACAGTGTAACATCATATATTAGTGGCTGGAAACTATTTTATTGATCCCTGAGTCATCACATGGAGGAGGGCCACTTATCAAGAAGAAATTCCCTCCTTGAACTGTTACATGATGCAGAAATATAATTCTATTGTGTCTGAGCCATTATTATATAGGCTCAACTGAGACATGCTTCATGCCCCGACGAGCATCACTAGGTGGGTCTCAGCTGCAGCAAAATTGGTAAGTGTTGAGGATGGCTTCACTCAGATGCCTGGGTCTTTCCACATAGTGGCTCCAGAAGAACAGCAAGACTTCTTCCATGGTGGCTCAGGGCTCTAAGACCAAGTGTTCCAAAAGCCAGGAAGTAGAAGCTGCCAGTTTTTAAGGCCTAGGCTCAGAGCTGGCACAGCACTGCATCCTTGATATCATGTGGGTCAGAGCAATCATAGAGCCCTCCCAGACCCAGGAAAGGTGGCACAGATTCACTTCTCTTTTTTAATATTTTTATTGGAGTATAGTTGATTTACAATGTTGTTATCGTTTTCAGGTGTACAACAAACTGAATCAGTTATACATATACTTTATACATTCTTTGTTCTCATATAGGTTATTACAGAAAATTGAGTAGACCTCCCTGTGCTATACAGGGAGGTCCTTGTTAGTTGTCCATTTTATACATAGTCACATGTATGCGTTAATCCCATCCTCCCAATTTATACCACCCCCTCCACACAGTTTTCCCCTTTGGTAACACTAAGTGTGACTTCAAAATCTGTGATTTGTTTCTATTTTTATAAATAAGTTCATTTGTAACATTTTTATTAGATTCCACGTATAAGTGATATGACATTTGCCTTTCTCTAATTACTTCACTTAGTATGATAATCTCTAGTACCATCTATGTTGCTGCAAATGGCATTGTTGCATTGTTTTTTATGGCGGAATAGTATTCCACTGTGTATATGCACCAGAGCTTCATCCATTCCTCCATGGATGGTCATTTAGGTTGCTTCCACGTCTTGGTTATTGTAAATAGTGCTGCATTAGCACTAGAACATTAGCGGACCCACATCTTGATGGGAGGAAAATCTGCCATCTCCCTCTGTCTGCCATCAAAAATCATTTCCACACACATACTGTGAAAAACCATTACTTTAATTGCAATTAACAAATCATTGTGATTTTTTCCAAATCTTTTTTTCAAGGCCAGGGTTCATAAAGTAAGGGGCTCAACATATCTTTCTATCACCCTCTGCCTTGTCCCCTTCAGTCAGCATCATTATATACCATAGATGTATTTATTTTTATAATTATATTCATACATGCCTTCATAGTCTCTCAGTAATTATAGTATCCTTAAAGCACCTTGCCTCTCTCATCTTTTGTAATTTCCCTCAGAAATTAACATCTTCTCTTTCAAGATCAGGGGGTGAATGAAACTGACTTCTGATTAACAGGTTTTTTCCACCCTGTAAAAAAGTTGTGAAGTCAATTTTTAAATTACTTGGGCCATATATTTAAATTTTGTAAGATACTTCTTGAGAGCCATCTATAACAATTTGCCATGTAAAAGGGGAAATTGGAAGGGGAAAAACTGTGCTTCCCCATGAAGCCTGTGTATGTTCCATGCCCAGTGGGCCTGCCGCTGTCTCTCTCTGTTTGTCCAGGGCCTCTCCCAGGGCTGGAGATCTGCCTTCTCTGCCCATCACGGCCACCGTGGGAGGTTTCTCTGGGTCAGGACTCATGGTGCTTCCTGAATCTGATACCTTTCATCAAGTCTGGAAATGTCCTTGTTGTTTCTTAAATATTAACTCTTCCTTATCCTCTTCTATCTATTCTGGAAATTCTAACACTGATAACTTAGATCTTCCTTCTCTGTACCTCTTGCCTCTTTATGGTCCACTTGTCTTTCTTTTTTTGTTGTTGATATTTCTTGGGCCGCTCCCGCAGCATATGGAGGTTCCCAGGCTAGGGGTCTAATCGGAGCTGCAGCCACCGGCCTACGCCAGAGCCACAGCAACGCGGGATCCGCGCCGCGTCTGCAACCTACACCACAGCTCACGGCAACGCCGGATCATTAACCCACTGAGCAAGGCCAGGGACTGAACCCTCAACCTCATGATTCCTAGTCGGATTCGTTAACCACCGCGCCACGACGGGAACTCCCCACTTGTCTTTCAATATTACATTCTAGAGTAAGGCCACAAATGGATTTTCCCACCAGTACATTCTCCCTAAAAGCCCTGCTAAAGTAGTTCTTTGATCTGTCCTTTATGATTTTTATATTTTACTTATTTATTTATTTTAAAATTTTTTGGGAGTTCCCATCATGGCTCAGCGGTTAACGAACCCAACTGGTATCTATGAGGATATGGGTTGAATCCCTGGCCTTGCTCATTGGGTTAAGGATCCCATGTTATGGTGAGCTGTGATGTAGGCTTGTATCTGGCGTTGCTGTGGCTATGGTGTAGGCCGGTGGATGCAGCTCCAATTCAACCCCTAGCCTGGGAACCTCCATATACTGCAGGTGCAGCCCTGAAGAAAAAAAAAAGATAAAATTTTTTGGTCTCAGCATGCAGCATCTTGATGTGGATTCCCAGACCAGGGACTGAGCCTGGGCTGCCGTGGTGTAAGTGCCAAATCCTAACCACGAGACCAGACCACCAGAGAACTCTCATAACATTTAAGATTTGTTTTTGCTTTGCTTTCCTTTTTTTAGGGCCACATCTATGGCATATGGAAGTTCCCAGGCTAGGAGTGGAATCAGAGCTGTAGCCTTCAGCCTACGCCACAGCCACAGCAATGCCAGATCCGAGCCACATCTGCAAACTACACCACAGTTCATGGCAACGTCAGATCCTTAACCATACTGAGCAAGGCTAGGGTTGAACCTGAATCCTCATGGATACTAGTCGTGTTTGTTACCCCAGAGCCACTACGGGAACTCCATGTCATTTAAGAGTTTTAAAGACTTTTTTTTTTAATATCTAGAAGAGTTTTATTTTGTTCTTTTTCAAATATTCCTGATCTCCTTGATAGAATATTGTTTCCTATTCATTTTTTTTTCCTTTTACAGCCATACCTACTGCATACAGAATTTCCCAAGCTAGGGGTCAAATCTGAGCTGTAGCCACCAGCCTACGCCACAGCCACAGCAAGACTGCCAAATCCAAGACGCATCTGCAACCTACACCAAAGCTCTGGGCAATGTCAGATCCTCAACCCACTGAGCCAGGCCAGGGATCCAACCCGCATCCTCACAGACACTATTTTGGGTTCTTAACCCACTGAGCCACAAAGGGAACTCTGATAGAGTATTGCTTCTTTTTTGCCATGTTTCCCATGTATTTGCTTATTTCGGTCTTTACGTGGTTTAAACATGCTCCTCGAGTCTCCAGATGATGATTCTGTTGTCTGGAGTTCTTTGCCATTTAATTCTGCTGGTGGTTTCATCTGCTGACATCAGTTCATACAGAATGCTCCCTCACAGGCTGTGGAGTTCAGGATGGTAGGCTCATTTTCAGGGGGATTTGCCTATGACAAACCAGCACTGCCTTGTTCCAGAGTTACAGAAGTATTTATTCCTCTCAAAGATTTGAAGCGTATCACCAGCCGGAGACCATGTTTTATGTTAATTTCTTGCCTGGGAGTCCCTTGACCATGCTGGTAGTCTAAATTCAATCCCAAATCCACATGACAGTAGGGCTGTGGTAATAATTTCTCAGGGGTCTTTTATTGTGGTCAGCTTGAGCATCCTAACCATTTTAAAGTGTACAATTTAGTACATTCACAGTATAATGCGACCATCACCACAATCTGGTTCTAGAACACTTTCATCGTCCTGAGAGGAAATCTGGTACCCATTAGTCCCCATCCCCCTCCTCCCAGTCCCTGGCAGCCACTGAACTGCTTTCTAGAAGACTGAGTCCAGCCTAAGACAGACAGAATCTCGTCATCACCTTTGGCCGCGGGAAGAATTGTTTCCAGCTTCTCAGATTTATGTAAGGGTCTTGTTTTTATCTCCCCTCTTTTGCTGGCCCAGGGCCTCATCTCTGTCCGAGCTGCTGCTGTAAGCCCTTTGGACCAAGAAAAAAAAAAAAAAAACCTTCTTAATATAAATGCTGAGTTTTGGGCTGTGCGCAGATATCTGAATAATCCAGACACAAAAATCTCTACCCTCATGGGACTTACTTTTTAGAAGGATCAGGGAAGAAAACAATAAGCAAATTATAAAGGAAATGAAAGGTAAGGTGTAGGCAGGGGCGGGGGGCAGTAGAAGGTGAGACAGAGAAAGTGGGGGTCTGAGGGATCAAGGTGCTTGTGGGCCGTTATGAGAAGTCAGGCTTTTCTTCTGAGAAAATGAAAGAGTAACACAATATGACTTACATGATAAGAGGATCGTTATGGCTGGTGCATCAAGATGAACCTACAAGGATGGACCTGTCAGAACACGACTGCGATAATCCCAGGAGAAATGATGGTGGATGGGACTATGGGAGCAGCAGCAGTAGAGTGGCAAGAATTGGCTGGAGTTTCACTTTATGTTGAAAACCGAGCCTGCAGGGTCTCCTAACAGATTAGTTGTATCATGTGAGAGAGTCATCGAGGATGGTAGAGCAGGCAAAATAATGGTCCACCAAAGATGCCGACATCCTAATTCCTGAGCCTGAGAAGACACTGGGTGGCAGGGTAGGAGGAAATGAATTCCAGTTCCAGATAGAATTTGGGTTGCTAATCAGATGACCTGAAAATGAAGAGCTTATCCTGGATGATTTGAGTGAACACAATGTAACCACAAAAGTTCTTAAAAGTAGACAAGGGAGGTAACAGAGGGAGAACCAGAGAGGCGCAGCTTGAGAAACACTTGGCCCAAAATTGCTGATTTTGAAGATGGAGGAATGGGACCATGTGCCAGCAATGCAGGCAGCCTCTAGAAGCTAGAAAAAGCAAGAAGGCAGGTTCTCTTCTAGAGCCTCCTGAAGGAGCATAGTCCTGCCAACACCTGGATTACAGCCTGGTAACACCTATGTTGGACTTCTAATCTAAATGATGTATAATAAATTTGTGTCATTGCTGTGTTTCCATTGCGTTTTTTAAATTTCATTCTTTTTTTTTTATATTTTCTATTTTTAGGAGTTCCCTTTGTGGCTCAGTGGTTAACGAACCCAACTAGGATCCACAAGGATGTGGGTTTGATCCCTGGACTCACTCGTGAGTTAAGGATCCAGCATTGCCTTGAGCTGTGATGTAGGTTGGAGCTGCTGCTGTAGCTTCAATTCAGTCCCTAGCCTGGGAACTTCCATATGCTGCAGGTGCAGCCCTAAAAAAGCAAAAAAATAAATAAAATAAAATAAAAATAAAAATTCTATTTTTGTACAATTTTTAAAGGTTATTTCCATTTATAGTTATTGCAAAATGTTGGCTATATTCCCCATGTTGTACAAGACATCCTTGAGCCTATCTTATACTGGATAATTTGTACCCCTACTGCCCTACCCCCAGATGATTGCCACGCCCTCCCCGCCACTGGTAAGCACTAGTTTGTTCTCTATATCTGTGAGTCTGATTCTCTTATGTTAAATTTAGTGGTTCGTTCTAGTTTTTTAGATGTCATATATGTGATATCATAAAGTATTTATCTTTATTTAACTGAACTTATTTCACCTAGCATAATGCTCCCCAAGTCCATCCATGTTGCTGCAAATGGCAAAATTTTTATTCTTTTATATGGCTGGGTAATATTCCATTGTATATTTATACCACAGCTTCTTTATCCACTCATCTGTTGATGGACAAATTTGTTGTTTTAAGCAGTCATCAGAAACCAGTACAGATGATGCCAAAGTTTTGTCCTGAACAAATAGGAGTATAGAGTTATCATTTGGTGACACAGGGAAGACAGTAGGTGGAACAAGTTTAGGAGCAAGAATAATGAGTTCCATTTTGATTAAATTATAGTCCTGGAGAAAATCTGGCACATCAGCATCAGGTGATGTGTGTGTCTATTTATTACTGTATAAGAGTGAAAATTTAACACCTCCCAAATGTCCACTGACCAGAGAATGAACAAATGGTCCAGTCATAGCATGGAATATCACACAGACACAAAGTGAATGAGCTATGTCTTTAACAACACGCATGAACTTTAGTTATATATTTAAAAGAATAATATTCCTTTATGTGCATCAAACACCAAATAATTTTTTCAATGTCCCCAACTTGATTGTTAGACTGCTACACTCTTCCTCTATCACCAAGCACAGCTGCAAAGCAGCTCGTGGGTTCACCTGCCTGGTTTTAAGTTCTTTCTATGATTTTGGCCCAAGAGGATTTTCAGTACTATCTTAACAGCTCAGTTACATAAAAGGATGTTGTAACATTTGGTCTGGCCTTTCTAGATATCTCACATGGAGGATTTTCTAATTAGCTGTTCTTCTTGATTAGCTTATCAAAAATTTATAGGCCTAACACCTTAATTAATAAATCAGCATTTCCAGATCTGTGTCCAAAGCACTGCTATGTTTTTAAAGCTTTATGTATGATATGGAGTTCCCGTCGTGGCACAGCAGAAACGAATCCAACTAGGAACCATGAGGTTGAGGGTTCGATCCCTGGCCTCGATCAGTGGGTTAAGGATCCAGCATTGCCATTCGCTGTGGTGTAGGTTGCAGACACTGCTTGGTTCCCATGTTGCCGTGGCTGTGGCCATGGCCGTGGCCAGCAACTGTAGCTCCAATTAGAATCCTAGGCTGGGAACCTCCATATGCCGTGAGTGCGGCCCTAAGAAGCAAAAAAAAAAAAAAAAAAAAGCCTCTATGGATGATAATAAAACAAACAAAAAAAAGGTAAACACTTAATAAATCACTAATTGAATAAGAGGGAGGAGTCTGTCCTAGCTCAATCCTAAATTATATCTAATCCTGAGGCTGAGACCTGCATGAGCCCATCTGGGCCAGACCCACCAGATATCTGTTTGCATGAGAGGCTAAAAGGCCCCAGGGATATAATGCAGCCCAAAGGAAGAAAGAACCGGGTACAAGACTGATCCCAAGTAGCATTCAATAGTGAATCAGGCCTGTGTGGAAAGACAAGAATCAGACACACCAAGTTCAAGTCCTCTATGATCTTGGTCTTCACTTACCTCTTTTCGTCTCAGCTTTCTCACTTGGAAAATGGAGATACTGGTAGTACCATTTCTTGGGGCTTCTGTACATACAACAGGAGGCCATATTTGTAGTGTTATTCCCATAGCATCTGGAGCACACTATGTGCTTAATAAGCATTCAATTTTCAAATTAAAATGGGCATCGCCCTTTCACTAAAAGTTCTGGTTCTCTGGTAGAGTTGGAGCAGCATACAAAAGGGGACAGAAGCTGAAAAGGGGACGGAGGGAGTCACCCTAAGTGGCCGAGCTTCCCAGTTCTGACACCCAGGTAATGCCTGGTTTAAAAAAAAAAAAAAAAGGCCTAGGGTGTCAAGTGGAGGCCTCATCACAGAAGCAAAGACAGCAACATTCAAGTTGCACAGAGAAACCTTCCCAGAGATTTGCTTTTAATCCCAATGTGAGTACCATCCAGACAAGTATAGAGCTGAGTCTTGCTCTCAAAATAAGCACTGTATCAAACTATTCCACAGGAATAGCTCTCTTGAAGCTCTGGGTTCTCCCAAATCCATTGACATGCTGGTAAACCAGCTCTCACAAGATGAAAAAGGCCTGACTTAACAGCGTTTGCCAATTTCCGTCGTGTAAATTCTCCTACCGCAGCTGATACCCTGGTGCTGACACTGAGCACTGCCTGGGAGAGAGCTGAGCTCATCTGGCTGTCATGCTCTCCAGCACACCCCTGCTTCATCGACAGGGCATCTAAAAGCCAAGTGCAATGACAGACACCTTGTAGCATTTAAGAGATTATGCTGTCCCTGGAGAAGGAATATTCCTAAACATGACTTAGCTCCTCTGTATCCAGAAACTGCTGTGTACGTAATGTATACTCCCAGCCTGGCTGGGACATTTACTGCCCACAAGGGGAGTGTCATAAATAGTCCTCACATCAGCCTGTCTGTAGACTACTTGATGGTACTTTGTTCCCCTCCTTTATTATAGCCCTTGTGCCTTTATGGGAAAGGGAACATTTTTAAGGTGCTCCTGGGAAAGCAGTTTACAATGCTGTCAAGTGAAAGAGTTATTGTGATGTAGGGTTCCAGCTGTGGGAGTTATACCTGAAACTTGAACTATATAAAAGAAAAGTCTGTCACGGGGCTTTTTTTTTATTTTAACTGAGTTTTACTTAGAATAAAGACTCATAAGAATGATCCTAGCTGAAAATGTTGGAACTATGAAAAACACCCATCAGCATGCATCAGAATTCTCTTTACGGCAATTAAAACACAGATTTCTGAGCCCAATCCTCTGAGTTTCTGATTCAGTGGCTCTGGGACCACTAAGTTAGTGCATTTCTAACAAGTTCCCAGGTGATGCCGATGCTGCTGGTCTAGGGGGTCACATTCAGACACATAAGATTCCTTAGAATTGGGTTCACTCCTGAACAAGTCATTGATAGCTGGTATTTTGAAATTAATCACATCATCCACCAAAACAGAAGTCCCCCGTTAAACAATAAAAATTTTCAAATCTATGTTTGGACTGAAATGAGACTTCCAGAAGACTGATGAAAACATTAGCCTGAGGTTTTAAATTAAATTTCTTTTAGGCGTTTTAAGGTGATGTTTGTTTCTTTTGCTCCCCACTAATAGTAGTTATCCTATTTTCAGTCGCAGTCAACAGAAAGGTTCCACAACTTGCCTGAGACTGCACAGCCAAGTGGAGGAACATTATCTTCCCAAAAGAGCTTTCTCCTTTCTGTCTCTCTCCAGGGCCCAGAACACGTACAAAAAAATGCACGTGGACTTGTGAAATCGTGGCGGGGAAGGACGATGACTCTTCAAGGTTGTCAACGGGAGTCAGAACAAGGCCCTCATATTTCTGTATTATTTTAGCCATGCTGTGAAATCCCCAACTTCCCTTTTCTTAGGATGAAGTTGTTCTGTGTACAAAGGTGGTTGGTTTCCTAGCCTATGCCTTGGACAGACTAAAACAAAAACCTCAAATGCTAATTTTAACAGCTGGTGTCAGCAGGAAGTGAAGGTCATTGTTTTAAAAATCACATCTCCCAACAGAGAAAAATAATCTTGAAGTGTTTTGTTTTGGATTTTCTGTCTCACAATACTCTTACCTCCTTTTCTAACCAGGCTGGAAACTTATTTCAGACTTAGTATTTTTTTCTTTTTGAGTTATTGCTTTTTATCAATAACCTTGGATCAGATCAAGATCCATTACTTGCTTCTTAATTTTACACATATTAGGCATGATTGTTAAGTGGGGTTTCCCTGTCAGGTTTCAGGAGCATTTGGCAAATGCCACCCAGCCATCCCCTCACTGCAGTTTTGCTCTCCAGCCTCAAAAGGGACCCCTGAGCGAGTGGGAGCAGGTCTGCATGGGCAGCCGACTGTGCCTCTTTATAGATCATGTTCATTCCTGCCTTTGTCCTACAAGCTAGCCAGACGGCCCGGGTTTGGTTTTCTGGGTTTGGTTGTATTGTTTTTCTTTTTCTCCTGCTGGTCTGATAGCTTTCAGGGTTGATGATCAACAGGCATTTTAAAAATGAGATGTGTTCAGTGGCCTTAGGGGTGAGTAACAGCTCAGCAGCCCAATCCCTGGTGCATCACTGGTCGGCAGGCCTCGGGGTGGGTGGTCCCTTGGGGGCGGCACAGAGCAGCATGGGACTTCAGGTCCTCATTCTATCCTCTGTTTAATGAGAAGCAATTTCTTTTTATAAAAAAAATGTGTTGTTTCTACAACCTGGGATTTTATATAATAGCTAATATTGCTAAAAACTGCTATTTCTTCAGCTTCCCTGATCTGTCAGCCAATGTGCTAAGCATCTGACAGCCACCCTGGGAGGAAGGTATTATCATTCTGTCACATTTTATATATATACACATATACATATATATGTGTACATATACACACATATATACATATATACATGTACATATATATACATATATACACACATATATACATATATATATATAAAGCTTATTAAACTACAGATGATAATGATGATAATGATTATTTTGGCCATACTCTACAAAAGTTCCCCAGCCAGGGACTGTGAACCCACACCCTAGCAGTAACCAGAGCCACAGCAGGGACAACACCAGATCCCTTAACCCACTGAGCCACCAGGGAACTCTGAAACTAGAGCCTAGAGAAGCTGGCAATGTGCTGTATTAGACAAAGTGATAGCCAGTTCTATTGTCTTCACATAATAGCTGATGCTTATTGTCTCGTCACCTCTAGCTGCTATAACCAAACACCACAGACAGGACAGCTTAAACAGTAGGCATTTTACTTCTCACTTCCGGAGACTGGGAAGCCCAAGATCAAGGTGTGACTGATTTGATATTTGATGAGGCCCCTCTTCTTTTTTCTTTTTTTTTTTTTTTTTGTCTTTTGTCTTTTCAGAGCCCACCCGAGGCATATGGAGGTTCCCAGGCTAGGGGTCTAATCGGAGCTACAGCTGCCGGCCTAAGCACAGCCACAGCAACACGGGATCTGAGCTGCATCTGCGACCTACACCACAGCTCACAGCAATGCCAGATCCTTAACCCACTGAGCAAGGCCGGAGATTGAACCCACAACCTCATGGTTCCTAGTTGGATTCGTTAACCACTGAGCCACAATGGGAACTCCAAGGCCCCTCTTCTTGATTTGCAGACTGCCACCTTCTCACCCTGTCCTTAAATGGAAGAGGAAAAAAAAATGGAGTTCCTGTTGTGGCTCAGCAGTAATGAACCTGAGTAGGATCCATGAGAACAAAGGTTCAATCCCTGGCCCTGCTCAGTGGGTTAAGGATCCGGCGTTGCTGTGAGTTGTGGTGTAGGCCGGCAGCTGCAGCTCCAATTTGACCCCTAGCTTGGGAACTTCCATATGCCATGGGTGCGGCCCTAAAAAGACAACCTCCCTCCACCCACCCCTGGCAATCTCTGGTCTTTCTTCCTCTTCTTATAAGGACACTAAGCCCCATCATGGGGACCCCACTCTCATGAACTCATCTAAACCTAATGACCTTGAAAATGTCCCATCTCTACCACATTGGAGGCTAGGGGTTCAACATATTAATTTTGGGGGACACAATATTTATTGACTTATTTATGTTAATCCCTCTATGTATCTTACCTCCTAATGATCCTCACAGCAGGCCTAAGAGGACAATACTACTATCATCTCCATTGTGCAGATGATGAGATAGCACAGAGAGGTTAAGCAAGCTGTTTCAGGTCACACAGCTAGGAAAGTGCAGAGCTGGGACACAGACCCAGGCAGCCAGCTCCAGAGACTACACCTTACTACTGGGCCACGGTGACCTCATTATATATATATATTTAGAATTGCTTCCCTTGTGATACCGTCTCAGCTCCTCCCCAGAACTCCAGGGTCAGGGGAAAATCTATGTCACCAATAAAGACACAGTGACTGGCAGGTCAAGATGTGGGTTCTAGTTCTAGAACTTTCTCTGTCTCCCTATGTGACTTGGATCCTACTTCCTTTATGAAATGGGGAAGCTATGAATACTGCTAAGCTGGTGCTCAGTTTTAATCTGTGTTTCTCTGCTTATGTCCTTCCAGGCAGCAAGCCCTCTGTTGAGCTCTGAGAGCATGCTCACTAGCACTTATAGCATGAGAGAATCCCGCTTAAATCCTGGGGCTTGCCAGGTGCTGAGCTGTCTCCTTTTTTATTTTTATTTTTTGTATTTTTAGAGCCACACCCGTGGCATATGGAGGTTCCCAGGCTAGGGGGCAAATCAGAGCTGTAGCTGCCAGCCTACACCACAGCCACAGCAATGCAGGATCTGAGCTGCGTCTGCCAACTACACCAAAGCTCATGGCAATGCCGGATCCTTAACCTACTGAGCAAGGCCAGAGATCGAACCTGCATCCTCATGAATCCTAGTCAGATTCGTTTCTGCTGTGCCATGATGGGAAATACCTAGCTGTCTCTTAATAAGGATTCTCCCAGGATCCTCCCCAGAAACAGCATCTACATCCAGACCCCTCAACAGAAGCACATGGCCTCGGTTCCTTCTGTGGTAGTAGACACTCCCCAACCAAACACACACATACACACACCCACAGGCTCAGAGGACCCTGCCCTTGGGCAATGCCCTGCCGTCTGTGTCTTAAATTCTTAGAAATTTTTGAATAAGGGACCCTAATTTTTATCATGCCATGGACCCTCCAACCCCTGGAGCTGGTCCCAACCCCACTCATGGATGGCATTTGTCCTCCAGGTCCAGTTCTCTTAGAATGGTGCTCACTCATTTTAAATGGTGCTCACTCATTTTAAAATGCCATCATTTTTAAAGACAGTATGACCCAGAAGTGGCATGAGATGTGTCCAAGTCCCATAGGAAGATAGAGAAAGTACTAGCACAAAAACCCAGGCTTCCAGCTCCCAGTCCATTTTTGTCTTTCTTGTCCTTGACACAAATTTCCCTACTGATGCTAGAGTTCTAGGGAGGTATCACAGGAGAAGCAGTTCTTAATATGAGGACACTGTGACCCAGTGGTTAGGTGTGTGCTGGCTGCCTGGATCTGTGTTCCAGCTCTGCACTTGCCTAGCTGTGTGACCTGGAGCAGGTTACTTAACCTCTCTGTGTTTCCATCTCATCTTCTTTACAAAGGAGGTGACAACAGTATTTTCCTCCCAGGGTCTTCTGAGGATCATTCCAGTAAAACAGGACCTTTTTTTTTGTTTTGCTTTTGTCTTTTTGCTATTTCTTTGGGCCACTCCCGCGGCATATGGAGGTTCCCAGGCTAGGGGTCGAATCGGAGCTGTAGCTGCCAGCCTACGCCAGAGCCACAGCAACGCAGGATCCGAGCCGCGTCTGCGATCTACACCACAGCTCACGGCAATGCCGGATCGTTAACCCACTGAGCAAGGGCAGGGACCGAACCCGCAACCTCATGGTTCCTAGTCGGATTCGTTAACCACTGTGCCACGACGGGAACTCCAAAACAGGACCTTTTAATCAGTAATTATAGTTTCTTAGAGTTCCTGCTGTGGTGCAACAGGATTGGTGGCATCTTGGGAGTGTTGGGACGCAGGTTCGATCCCCTGCCCTCACATTGGGTTAAGGATCCAGAGTTGCCGCAGCTGCGGCTTAGGTCACAACTGCAGCTCAGATCTGAGCTCTGACCCAGAAAAAAATATAATTGTGTGCATAGATGAAAAACTGTAGTTGATTCTTTCTCCATTTTTTTCTGTTCTAAAAAAAGGCGGGGAGGGGACATAATAGGACTGAATGTTCTGGTTTTCCTCAGAGAGAAGTTGATGAGATTTTAGGTCATTAGGATTGGCTCAGGGAATGCTAAGATACTAACTAAAGAAATTAGGGTAGGTAGCTAATTAAAGTCTAGAACACTAAATAGGGATCAGGTCACACAGGAAGTTCCAATTCTCAGCATCCCACAGGGTCCTGAATCTTCTGGAAATACCTCCAGGAAAGGACAAGCCAGAAGAATCCTAACCCTAAAGAAGGAAAAAAAAAAAATCAAGCTTAAATTCAAGAGATTAACCACAGCACTGATGTACACTAAGGTATTAGTACTTAGGCAATTATACGAATGGTGACTTTAATGTCATGATTAATATATACATGCATCCTTTTCAATGTGACAAGTCATAGACTCTTAGAAATGACTTTTAAAACCAAAGTAGGGCATAAGGAGGAATGGTTGCACAACACTGAATTTACTTAATGCCCTTGAATTGTACACATCTGAAATGGCTAAAACGGTTAAAAAGTAGAAGTCCCATCTGTTCACAGGAGTCCTCCCTACAGCAGCTCCCCCATTCGAACCTCCACAAGCCCCAGGCACATATTCTACTCATGGTCAAAGGGGCAGTTCTGCAGTCCTGAGTGAATGAAAACCAAACCCAGAAAATATTCTTAGGGCTTCAACTTTGCAACAAACACTTCCTGCTATTCCTCTTCTGAATTTCTGGATGAAGTTTAACTGGGGAGTATCCTGAGACAGCAAGATGAGGTATTTCTAAAAGGTTTATAATTTGCCATTATTGAGCCGGATCAGTCAGGATTTTTCTCAATGAAGTGCACGCAAAACAAAGCAAAGGATACGTAGATCGCTGAGGCTGACAATTGCCAAGGTCGTTCTTGAGTTCCCAGTTCACATTTGTGGGGATCAAAATTTTATTATTTGTTGCTTTTACATATAGTTGTCATAAGTCTTACATGATATCTTGGGATGGAAATGCTATAAAATTTGGTTGTGATGACTGTTGTACAACTACAAATGTAATAAAATTCATGAGTAATTTTTTTAAAAAGTCTTACATGATATCACATTAGTTTCCCCCCTTTCTAGACATCCTATTTCATTTTCAGTTTTTAAATGCACACGTTGTAAATTTTTAAGTGGCTACCTGCTGTTCTCAGAAGTGAGGTAAATCAGCACCCCATTCAAGGCTGTCTCCTTCTTCTATTCTCTGGAGACAGACCACTACCTTGTTTAAAAAGTGATATCATTTCAGGCATCACCTTTCCCCATAAGACATAACTACAGCCTCCAAATTCAGCATAACAAGAAGATCAACCAAGTTTGATTGATCCCTGGAGGTTGACTGATCAATTATTTTCCCCACGACTTATTCCAAATTGGATTTTTCACTGTCAAAGAAGACTCTTTTGAGAGACAGTCATGAATTTTTCCTGGCATCCTTATTCATTGCAACATATAACTCAAATATGCTCAACCTCTGGGCCATGGGACTATAGCCCCCCCCCCCCCAAATTATACACAAAATATTGTATGGGGCAACTTTCTCTGGGAAAAGAGTCTATAGTTTCATCAGATTCTAAAAAGCAGTGGTAGGAGTTCCCATTGTGGTACAGTGGAAACGAATCCGACTAGTATCAGTGGGTTGGGTATCTAGCATTACTGTGAGCTGTGGTGTAGTTCGCAGATGTGGCTCAGATCCTGGGTTGCTGTGGCTGTGGTGTAGGCCAGCAGCTGTAGCTCCGATTCGACCCCTACCCTGGGAACTTCCAAATGCCATGGGTACGGCCCTAATAAATAAATAAATAAATAAATAAATAAATAAATAAATAAATAAATGAATGAATGAATGAATGAATGAATAAAGCAAGCACTGGTAAACCAAAAAATCAGGAATCAGTTTGAATGAGACTATCATCGCTCACACATAGCCAAGAGCAACATCACTTCTTAGAATTTCCTTTTGGACCTCATCATTCCAAACTGAATAGTGGTGAAGATTTTCTGGGTAAATGATGGGAGGCCCAGCCCACCAATGTGTCTTGTTGGGTTGGAGCCTCCTTGGAGCCCCTTTATCAGTTGGACAAGATGTTTCTGTTCAACCAGCCCTTGCTCTAGCAAATAGAAAATGAATCGTTCAGGAAAAACGAAGCTCTTTAAGAGCCCTGAATTGATGAACAATTTCAGATAAGTCTCATTTTCCAGAAATCCCATGCCTGGACATATGCCCAGAGAAACCATAATTTGAAAAGATAAATAAATGCACTCCAATATTCATTGCAGCACTATTTACAATAGCCAAGCTATGGAAGCAACCTAAATGTCCATCAACAGAGGAATGGATAAAGATGATGTGATACATATATACAATGGAGTATTATTCAGCCATAAAAAAGAATGAAATAATGCCACTTGCAGCAACATGGATGGACCTATAAATGATCATACTAAGAAGGTCAGGCAGAGAAAGACAAATGTCATATGATGTCACATATGTGGAATCTAATAAAAATGATAAAAATAGGAGTTCCCATTGTGGTTCAGCAACTTTGTCTCTGTGAGGATGTGGGTTCGATCCCTGACCTTGCTCATTGGGCTAAGGATCTGGCATTGCCGTAAGCTGAAGCATAGGTTGCAGATGCAGCTCAGATCCAGTGTTGCTGTGGTTATGGCATAGGCTAGCAGCTGCAGCCCTGATTTGACCCCTAGCCAGAGAACTTCCATATGCCACAAGTGTGGCATTTTTTAAATGACACAAATGAACTTATTTACAAAATAGAAACAAACTCACAGATTTCAAAACCAAACTTAGAGTTACCATAGGGGAAATCATGGAGGGGGGGTAGGAATTAGGAGGATGGGAACAACATACACACACTACTGTACAAAATACGTAATTAACAAGAAACTTCTGTACTCAATACTTTTTAATAAACATATGGGAAAAAAGAATGGATCTATGTATATGGTGAAACTGATTCACCTTGCTGTACGCCTGAAACAAATACAACATCGCTAGTCAATTATACTCCAATAAAATTTTTAAAAAGCAAGTCTCATTTTGTGGAAAGTGGATGCCTCAGTAAGAAACCACTTAGCAGAAGCCTGTTCATCTAGGAGTTAGAGGGCTGAGATAGGTTTCAATTTCCATCAGTCCCTGACTCAGACCCATCATCTGTGCGGTGGGACTCCCACCCACTTCCTCCACAACCATGAACCATCTCCACAACTTATCTCTTAGCCCTGAAACTTGATAGTCATCAAAGCCAATCTTAAAAGGGGAAAAAGACTGCAAAAGGACTGCTGTAGAATCAGCACCTGGAAGGCAGGAGTCAGCACTGGAGAGCAGGAATTTGAGATGGGTGGTTTTTCTCCTGAAATTCCTATGTGGAAACTCTATTCCCCAGTGTGATGGTTTTTGGGGAGGGGGACTTTTGGGAGGTAATTATGTCATGAGGGTAGAGCCTTGTTTATAAGATTAATACTTTTATGATGAGAGACATGAGAGAGCTGGCTTTTCTCTCTGTACTTTGCTGCTAGAGTAAACAGCAAGAGGACAGCCATCTCCAGACCAGAAAAGGGTTCTCAACCATTCTGGCAACCTGACCTCAAAATTCCCAGCCTTCCAAACTGTGAAAAAAAAAGGAGTTTCCTGGTGGCTCAGCAGGTTCAGGATCTGATGTTGTCACTGCTGGCTAGAGCTGTCAATCCCTGACCTGGGAATCTCCACATGCCACAGGGGTGGCCAAAAGACAAAAATTAAAAATTAAAAAAGAGGAATTGTGAGAAATAAATTTCTGTATTTAAGCCACCCAATTTCTGTTATGGTATTCTGCTATGGCAGCTCAAACCCACTAAGACGGTGGTTTAGAAAAGCCTGGACGTCTCTCTTTTGGCATCAGCTACTGGAATCCAGACTCTTGCAAAAGATGGACTGAGTCCAGGCCTGGAGCCTGAGAAAAGAACGCTAACACTGCTGGTTGAGATTAAGGATTCCCACTATCTCCTACTCTTTCTTGTATATTTTTCTCCCTCCTATTTTTTGAATGTAAAATGTATTATAATTTATTTTATATGACCTCAACATGGACGTTCCCAGGCCAGGAATCAAATCTGAGCCACAGAAGCAACCTATGCTACAGCTGTGCCAACACCTTTTAACCCACTGTGCCAAGCTGGGATTCAAACCCACGCCTCAGCAGCCACCCAAGTGGCTGCAGTCAGATTCTTAAGCCACTTCTCCACAGCAGGAACTCTTCTTGCTCCCTTTTAAATATTATAAGTACCCTGTGGGTTTAAATCCTGGTTCCAATTCTTTTACTTACTGTCATTCAGTTTCTCTGGGCCTTTTATTTCTTCAACTGGGAATAATATTTACCCCACAGAGGTGCAATAAAGGATTGCACCTCTGTGAGGTAAATAAATAACTTCCAGCAGAAATTTCCATTGTGGTGCAGTGAAAACCAATCCAACTAATATCCATGAGGATTTGGGTTCGATCCCTGGCCTTGCTCAGTGGGTTAAGGATCTGGCATTGCCATGAGCTGTGGTGTAAGTCACAGACACAGCTCAGATTCCATGTTGCTATGGCTGTGGCATAGGCTGGCAGCTGTAGCTCTGATTCAACCCCTAGCCTGGGAACTTCCATGTGCCGCAGGTGTGACCCTAAAACGCAAAATGGATAGGATAGCATAGCATAGCATAACAGAATAGAACACTTCCAGCCAATGCCATGAAAATTAAGTACCAGGGTGTTCCTTCCACCTGGACAGTCCCACCCATCCCTCTTCCCACTGCCTTTTTCCTATCTAATCTCGACTCATTTTTTAGACATGGATTTACATGTAACTTCCTTGGAGAGATCTTCCAGAAACTCTAGTCTCCATAAGGTTGCTCCTGGCACTAATCTATGGCTTCGTAATGTCTTGCTATGTTTCTCCTGGAGAGCTGTAAACAAAATGATTTGTAGGTTGCTGTAAACAAATTTGTTTACTCTCCCTTATCCTCTCTACTACAATAAGCTCCATGAAGACAGAGATTAAACCTTCTGAATTGTCTCCCCAGAGGTGAGCAGGGTATCTGGTATTTATAGTTGATTAATAATTACTGGTTGCAAGAGTCAGTGAAGGAATCAATGTGAGGACCTCTTAGTGAGGACCTGGCAGTTGTATGAGCCTTAGTCTATATATTCCAATTGGTTCTATATATCCCAATTACTCTTCCTTAATATTCTCCTCCCAATAGTCTTAGGGGAATAACATTATTTTTCCATTTGGTGCTGTGTCCGTTTGTGCTGAACACACATTCAAAAAACCATCATATTCAACCGGAATATTTGTTTCTCCTAAGTCAGTCCAGTGTGTTTTAATTTCTTTGTCCTTAAAAAATGTTTTGGGGGAGTTCCCATTGTCGCTCAGTGGTTAATGCACCCGACCCGACTAGTATCCATGAGGTTGCAGGTTCAATCCCTGGCCTCTCTCAGTGGGTTAAAGATCCAGCGTTGCCGTGAGTTGTGATGTAGGTCGCAGACATGGCTGGGATCTGGCGTTGCTGTGGCTGTGTTGCAGGCCGGCAGCTACAGCTCCAATATGACCCCTAGCCTGGGAACTTCCATATGCCGCAGATGTGGCCCTAAAAAAAAAATATTTTGGGAACTGTTATGAACAGATGCAGGTGACTGACAGGAGACCTTTGTACCCTCAGCACACAGGGTGCACCTGGGAGCCCGAGGGGCACTGATGGAGCTTGGAGCCTGGCCTGCAGGAATGTTATAACCCCCAGCTTCCTCCAGGGTGAAGGTTTTGCTTCCACCATCTGTGAGGTTGTCTTATCGCAATATAACGAAATGATAGCCTCAGCTTGTAATGAGGGGGTTTTCACTGGGTCTAACACCCAGGGCTGTAATCAGGTGAGGGAAATGCAAATGATTCAAAGCAGACTGAAGCTCCATGGATTCCATCAGCTTACTGGCAGGACGAAACAATGAGCTGGTCTCTGCCCCTTTCTCTGTTCTAATCTGTTTCTCTACCCTTTTAAGATTGTACCTGTTTTTTTCTACACGGAAATGTAGAAATAATTTGCTAAATGAATGATCCAGCTCCTGACCCTTCCAGAAATCGTCTCCATTCATGATCATCCACCAAGTCCTCAAGAAATTGCCCTCTTTTCCTACAGAGAGAAGTTATTTTGAAATTTTCTCAAGTAATAGTTGACTAATTTAGTCCCTATAGGTGCAATGGACAGTGTAGATATAAAGAAATCCATCTTGAGCTAGAACTTGAGTTGGAACTCATTCAGGTTCACTATCAACATTAACAAAAGTAAATAAAAACAGTCTAGCATCTTAACAGCAAAGCAGATGTGTACGCTTACAAGGAAAAAACTTCTGTTTCTTTGACAAACTTATCTCAATAATCATTTCATAATATAAATCAAATCATCATGCTATACCCCTTAAATTTACGCAGTTCTGTAAGCCAAATGTATCTCAACAAAAGTGGAAGAAAAAAAAACTAAATGTATGAGCTTGAACAAGGTTTAAAATCCATTAAGTCTCAGTTTATACACCCATAAAATGAGGACAATAATTTAATTAATATAAAGTTACTTGGTTCCATCAATAATTGATACAGGTTGGCTATTATTATAATTGCCAACATCCTCATCATTGCTAAATGCCTACAGCTCAAAGGACACAGCCTGAATGAGGAATTTGGCCATTATTCATTTTACAGTATAGAATGAACTAGCAGCTGCCTTACTTTTTCAACTAAATAAACCACTGTCCATTATTAAATTCCAAGAGCTCAAGCTCATCACAGTCTAGAGTGAGAAAGAGGAAATATTTTAGTTTAACTGGTTGTGCAGAATTTAGCAAAAAAGCATGGATATCTGTGGGAAGGGGTGGGTGTAGGATTCTAAGAATAGCTCTACAAGTCAACACTTACGACATGAAAATAGCCCCCCAGATTGTCAGTGCTTTGTTCCCACATAATTTTAGTTCTACAAGTTTAGTTCTACAAATATTACCAGATAGCGTAGGTTGACACTAAGCTCCCAAAGACCGCATTTTTACAAAACAGTTTTGAATTCTCAGTGGAAGTCATGGCCACTTGAGGCATCTTCACTGACCTATGTGGGTTTGGTTGACAGCAGCTCATAGGCATTTTTAGACTTCCTGTCCAAATGGGGCTGAGTACATCGAGCCTGGAGTCAACTGTCCGCCTTCTACATTCTATCAGGAGAAGAAAACAACGATTTTAATTTTATGCATCAAATTGTTGGGCCATGGGGTGCCTAGATATTTGATCAAACATTGTTTTGAGTATTTCTGGGAGTTTGGGATGAGTTTAATATTTAAATCAGTAGACTGACTAAAGCACATTGCCCTCCTTAAGGTGGGTGGGCCTTAGCCAATCCACTCAAGGCCTGTATGGGATGAAAGTTCCCCTGAATATCACCCTGAACGAGAAGGAATTTCTCCCACCTGACAGCCTTCACGCTGGGACATTAGTTTTCCCTGCCTTTGGTTTAGAATCGAAGCACTATTGAGATTGTTAGCATTTGGACTGGATCTACAGTATCAGTTCTTCTGCTTTTCAGGTCTTCAGACTTGAACTAGAATGACACCATTGGCTCTCCTGGGTCTCTTGCTTACCTCCTGGAGGTCTTGAGACCTTGAAGCTTCCATAATTGCATGAGTCAATTGCTTATAAGATATATAAGGTATATAGGATATAAGATATATAAGATACCTTGTAAGATTATCTAGATAGATAGATATAGACAGACAGACAGACAGACAGACATATCCTGGCCAGAGTCATCTTTTCTCTTTCATCCCCCACCTTGACACTGAGCAGAACAGGCCCAGAGATCTTCCCTTTTGTGTCCAAGGATCACTAGGTTCCCAGCCTTATCAGTCTTAAGTAGAATGTCAAAAACACAACTCAGCTTTCCAAACTGCCAACACTGGTTGGGACAGGCACACTAAGACTTAAGAGGTGACCCAGAATCAAATGGGTTTATTATACCGTATTTATAATAATTATCTTTGTGGCTTTTGCCCCCCCCCCCCCACTTCACTCTATCTGTTTCATTTGGGTGCTTATGGTAAGTGCTTGGGCACAAGGAGAAAAGTTATATAACCTAAAGCTGTCAATCACCTTGTCAATCAAATGATGCAGGACACAGGGAAGGACTTTCCACTACTCTAAAAAACAGCCATCTCCTCACTTCTGGGTTGCTTCTGGTTTCCAACTAGACAGCCCTCTCTCTTCTCTTTGGGAGCCACATTTAGCTTGCTTTGCTAAATAAAATGTCTGTTGCTTGAAACTGCTCTATGTCTCTCATTTGAATTCTTCTCTTTGAGGGAAAAAGGGTTGAAGAATTGTAACACCTGTATACAATATACACACATACATCCTATGGTTCTGTTTCTCTCTGTTTCTCTGCAGAATGCTTCCTAACACAACCTCATGCCCTGCTTATCCTATAGCCAGACAGTTGCTCAAACATAGCCTGTCAATCCTCTGAGTAATCCACACTCCGTGTCTCTTTCTGCCTGGGGTGCCCGTTTCCATTTTCCTGGATATACTCACCCTCCAAGACCCAACTCAAGGGTAAACTCCTCCTGGACCCCTCTCACAAGCCCCTCAGCCAAAATTAATTGCTCCATTCTTATTTCTGTCAAGAACTGTATAAGCTCCTCTGTTATAAAAATTATGATAGTTACATGCATGCCTATCCTAAAATTCTGGATCAGTAGTGAGCTGATAAATATTTACCACGGAGTTGACCACTGGGCACCCCTTTGTATTCCCAGAAGCTAGCACGGAGGTGGAAAATGGTAGATGTCCATTCTAGACTGCTCTCATGTTTTCCTAAAGTGATCCCATTCAGGTTCAGCTTTAGGCAGTTTCATGAAAATGAGTGTCTTTGGAAATTTATCCTTAACTCAATATTTATGAGAGCTGTTCCCCCAGCTATTGGCTCTAATCTCAGTCCATTTCCTTTTCACTTTTTCCCACCTCTTATCCCCAACCCCAAAATGAAGAAAGGATGGGAAGGACTTTTGATTACTTTATTCCTTTTAGGTGTTACCATGTCATTTCAGATAAAAAAGGATGCTTTTGGGATCCAGGACAAAGGGAGAGGAAGTAACAGCACCAAATGGCTGCAAAAGAGGAGCTGGCTTGACAGGAAGTAAGGAAGATGGTAAATGACGATGTTAAAGAAAAAAGGACCGAGGCGTACTGACCAGAATTAGAAGTTGGGAAAGAAAACAGTTTTGTAGTTTTAAGCCTCACTTCCACTTATGCAGTTTGGCTCCCAGTCTTGAAGGATCAGATATAGATGGATCCCGAATTGACACTACAGGCTCCCTGCAAGCTCTTCAAACTCTTCTTTTTACTCTCATTCAGCCTAATTGATAAATCCCATACTTTTGATGTCCCACAAATGTTCAAAAATAACACAGCCCTGTCAATGCAGTTAAGAATCAGAAAAGTTTATCAGAAAGACTTTAAGAACTAGAACTAAAGGTGAAATACTCTTGTCTGGGAAAGGGTGAATTTAGCATGCTTGCAAATCTTGTCGTCTTGGCTGAATTGGAAACAAACCACTATCAGCTCTCCAGAGCTCGCCCTTATCCCTAGCCTCTGCCACCTAGGTCACATCTTCTTACAGTCTTGGCAATGCTCCCAGAAATCAGGTAGTGTGCACTATTAGCCCCATTTGTCCAAACTGCAATTTTTTGTTTGTTCGTTTTCGTCTTTGTCTTTTTGACTTTTTAGGGCTGCACCCAAGGCATATGGAGGTTCCCAGCCTAGGGGTCCAATTGGAGCTGTAGCCGCTAACCTACACCACAGCCATAGCCACAGCAATGCAGGATCCAAGCCTCATCTTAGACCTACACCACAGCTCACGGCAACGCCAGATCCTTAACCCACTGAGCAAGGCCAGGGATTGAACCCATGTCCTCATGTCTGGTTTGTTAATAACTGAGCCATGATGGAAACAACCAAACTGAAGTTTTAAATTGTTCCAGCATCAAATACCAAGGTCCAAAAATTGGAGTCCAGCTGAGCACTAGGAACCAGAACATTAAGCAAGAGACCCCCTTCAGATCAACACTGCCAGATTCCAGCCCAGGACCAATCTGGGTATCTTTTTTTGATGACAGTTTTTTTTTTAAAAAGTTTCCCCTGAAAGTAATTATCCTTTCTATCTCTTCCTCTTTGATTATCGTCTTAGATGATATTTAGTACAGCAATCATTTTTCTCTTAATTACTGAGTAGTATCCTTTGCATGAATATATTACAGTTTATTTATTCTCTTATGGATGAACACCTAGACTCTCAAATTTGAGGTTATTACAAATAGATATTCTGCAAATACACTTACATAATTTTTTATAGACATATTTTCATTTCTCTTGGGTAAATATCTAGACTTGGAGTTTTTGTTTGTTAAGTTAGATGTGTGCTTGGCGTACAAGAAACTGTCAGATCTTTTCCCAACATGCTGGTACCACTTTACATTCCCTTCAACAATATGTGTGAGTTCCAGGTGCCCTATATTCTTACCCTAACATCTCATTTTGCCAGTCTTTTTTTATTGTAGCCATTGTGATGTTTGTGTAATGGGACATGTGACTTTTTAAAGTACTCATTCTATACTTTTTGTGTAGATCTTACTAGCTAACCCCAACTTAGTGTCAGGTTTCTGTAAATTTTTCACTGAAAGCACTAAATATGGGGGAGAACCATCCCATTAAAAGATAAGCTCCATGAAGACCGGTATTTATGGACCTAGCCCATTGTAGGAGCTTAGTAATATTTGTTGAATGATATGAATAAGTGAATGGTTGGGCATGCTCAGACTTACTGAAATAAGGACAGAGGAAGACTGCATTGGTGAGCATATCTGTGTATTCTCCTTCCCGTTTCTTCCCTGTCATGTGGCCAGTAGCCTTTCTCCTCCCTCTGGTGTCCCTTGTGACATCCAAAGATGTCGTCTACCATGAGGACCATTCTCTTATTTTTGTAATTGCCAATGGCTGAACTGAAGTATTCGGGGGGGACCCTTTACCTAGGTCTCATCAGTTTCACATGTAAAACAAAGGGGGTAAGTTATCCTCAATTTTCCTAGCACTAAAGTATAGTAATCGTGAATCCTTCCTTGCTCCATCTAAAGTCAGGATTCCCATGATAGCCTTGCTTGTTTTTTTCACTCTTTTCTTTGCGGAGCTATGCATTTGGAACTGGGGATCAGGATTTTCTAAGAGGTCTGTGTGCATTGGGAAATTTAGTTTAGAAAATAAGTAACATTGGGTACATTTCTGGCTACCAAATAACCTGAATTCCTTAGGTTGTCTTTGAACTAAGCTCTTTCCATCTTTGTCAGATTTCATGGTTGAATGCTCTTCTCTCAATGTAAAAGAAAATGACTTCTGGTTTTCTATTGGAATAAACAAACATTGTTATTTTTAGTAAGAGTTAATGGAATAGTAATAAATTTGATATTTATTTTAAATGTTCCCAATGCTCCACTTATGTCCCACAGCTTGCTTCCTAATTCTAGTGAGGGCAAAGTTTACAAATCCAATGACCTCATAAGCAACCTTCAATGTGTAAGTCATCAGAAACCATCACAAGGGTTAAGTAAAAATGTTTAAGGCTTGTAAATTCAAAGGGTAATATGAAGCAATAGAAGGGGCAAGTGATGTTTAAGAACTGTGAGAAAAAAGATAAGTATATGAATAACTTCAATATGCAAATTATCTTTAAAATATGTAAAAATGCTGCTTCTAAAAATATTTTCTTGGTAAAGATAGCAACATGTGTTCCTGGCAATTGGTGGCAGGATGATTGGAGTTTTGGTTTTGAGTGAGATGCCCCCTGTCTGAGTAGGCAGAGTGGAGCCCAAAGGGTAATTCTTATTTTTAAAGTCAGAGACTGCTATGAAATGTCTGAAAACTAGTTTTGGGGCCTATAAAATGATCACTTTTTGTAATTTTTCTTTGAGTGATTAGAAAGAATGTGTGGTTTCTAATTCTTTTTCTATTTGTAAGTTCTATTTTTATCCATTAAATCAAGCATGGTAATTGGGTCATTTTTATCTTTACTAATTGTTTTTTGTTGCTTGATCAATCAACAACAGTTGAAAGTTTTAATTATTTACTTAAATTATACTTTACTGAATTTTACTTAATTATAATTAAATAAGATTTAATATAATTTAATAATTATTACAAGGGTTTTTTTGACAAATTATGGATACATACATGCAATCCCTAAATATTCATTCTTGAAAAGATGGCTAATTATCCTCACAAACCTGGACTTCCTCTCATTGTATCACTTTGTCACTGGGAAGCAGTTGGCAACCAGGGACTAGATTCCCAGCCTCCCTTGAAGCTGTACCAATAGAGCTCACTGGTGGAACATGGGCAGAAATAATCTGTCTCTTCTTGCCCCGGCTGGTAAGAAGCAATGTACCTTCTCCTCCATTTCCATTCTGCTAGCCTGATGGAGCTAAGCATAGGGACCTTGGAAGGCACACATTAAAGAAAGTGGAGCCACAAGTTGCAAGGAGTCTAGGTCCCTGAATCATCTTTGGAGGAGAGCTATCCACCACTCAAGAACATCCAGTCTGAACTATACATGAGTAAGAAATAAAACATATTATGACAGCGCCCTTGCACATATTTTGGGTTTGTTTGTCACAACAGCTAGCATTATCCTTTCTAAAACATTATTCCTATTTTAAGCCAAAATACATTACTGTCCGTAGTGGTATGAGCTTAATTTCTGATCCTGAAAGTAAGTTATTTCAGAACAATAAGCAATAAAGCTATCTGTTAATTGCAAAAGTTATAAATAAACATATAAGAGAGTATTAATTTTTTACATAATAACCATTCTGTCCTTCCTGTCTAGGCATCTGTGAGCCTCCATAATGTTCTATTTTTCCCTCAAATTATTTTAGCATTACCTAATCTCGCTATTCATTCAATCCTCTACCATCATCTTTTCCTCAATTAAATGCTCATGCTAAGGGTATTCCTAATATGTAGCTCTCACAATTCCTCAATTTCCTCTTTAATGGTTTTCATCCCCATTCCATTTTAGATAAATTCGAAAAACAGGCAATCACTCATTGCCAAGGGGAAAGGGGGGTGGGGGTGGGATGCTTTGGGAGATTAAGATTAGTAGATGCAAATTATCATATACAGAATGGAGGAACAGCAAGATCCTACTGCGTAGCACAGGGAAATATATTCAATATCCTATGACAAAACATAGTGAAAAAATATGAAAAGGAATATATATGTTTATATATATATATATATATATATATATATATTCTTATCTGAATCACTTTGCTGTACAGTAGAAATGAATATAACATTGTAAATCAACTATACTTTAATAAAAAAATTTTTTTAAAGATAGGCAACCACTCAAATATATCAATCACCTAAATATCATACTCTAGTATCTTTGTCTTCTTTCTTCTCCCTTATCTTGTTCTGAGTATAGTATGTTTTATCGTTATGAATTCTGGTCTTTCACCGCATCATTATTTTCCACGTCTATACTTCCAATCATAAATGCTGAGCTTATAACTCACCCCAATTGCTATTATACTAAAAGCTGAGGAACAGATATAAGAATGAGATCCTGAATACCCTCAATCACGGGTCTCTAAAGAGGAAAGAGAGTTGTGATAAATATCCACGATGACACAGTATTGGAGAAATGTTTCTAACTCCTTTCTCTACCTCTTTCCTTCTACAAGACAAAGAGGGAGAGTGCTTTATCCAGATGACCCCAAGTCCAGAGTCCTCTCTCCAGTTCTGTTCCCATGCTGGGGGTACATCTGGCTCATAGCTGCAGGCCTGCTCTCTTTCTGGAAACAAACCTGGAGGTCCATGCCCACAGCTCGCTCTCTTTCATGGGCAACAATGGTGTGAGGCAGCGATTGCGCACTATGGAATCAGCATTGCTCCAAGTTGGATCTGAGGCCTAGACTCAGGAGGCTGTTTTTATTACTGTTGTTGTGTTCTTGTCTGTTTTTTAGGGCCACACCTGTGGCATGTGGACGTTCCAAGCCTAAAGGTTGAATCAGAGCTGCAGCTGCCAGCCTATGCCACAGCCATGATAATGCCAGATTCAAGTCGCATCTGCAGCCTCTGTTGCAGGTTGTGGTAATGCCAGATCCTTAACCTGCTGAGCCAGGCCAGGGATCAAACCTGCATCCTCAAGGATACTAGTCAGGTTCTTAACCTGCTGAGCCACAATGAGAATGCCCTCAAGGGGCTGTTTTTACATAGGTTTAGGGTAGGGATATTAGGATTTAGTGAATAATTTCCTGAGTCAAGGTGGATCTAGCCTGCGTGCCCCAACAAAGCAAAGCAGAAGTCTTGCATGTGGACGTAGAAGGTATATGCCAGTACAAAACACAGAGCCTGGCCTGAATATATAGCCTAGAGGAGACACAGATATAAAAATCAATAGTTATGGAGTTCCCGTCATGGCACAGCAGAAATGAATCCAACTAGGAACCATGACTTTGCGGGTTCGATCCCTGGCCTTGCTCATAGGGTTAAGGATCTGGTGTCACCGTGAGCTGTGGTGTAGGGGCAGATGCAGCTCAGATCCTGCATTGCTATGGCTGTGGCATAGGCCAGCGGCTACAGCTCCGATTAGACCCCTAGCCTGGGAACTTCCATATGCCTCGGGTGTGGCCCTAAAAAAAAAAAAGGACAAAAAAAAAACACAGCAAAAAAATAGTTATGCACAGTGCACATGTTTTTTTTTTGTTGTTGTTTTTTGTCTTTTGTTGTTGTTGTTGTTGCTATTTCTTGGGCCGCTCCTGCGCGGCATATGGAGGTTCCCAGGCTAGGGGTTGAATCGGAGCTGTAGCCACCGGCCTACGCCAGAGCCACAGCAACGCGGGATCCGAGCTGCGTCTGCAACCTACACCACAGCTCACGGCAACGCCGGATCCTTAACCCACTGAGCAAGGGCAGGGACCGAACCCGCAACCTCATGGTTCCTAGTCGGATTCGTTAACCACTGTGCCACGACGGGAACTCCCAACAAGTGCACATGTTAAATGTGATAATGGCATATGTATTCATTGCTGTGGAAATAAAGAAAAAAAAGAGAACCGATGAGATAAAACTCCTTTTCCCCAGGGATGAGTAGAGAATAGGAAAGAAGAAAAGATCCAGAAAGTTTTCCAAGATGAATGATGCCTATGTTGAAGCTTCAGAACATGAAAAAGTTAGCCAGCAAAAAATGTGAGGAGGACTTCCTGGGCAAAGGAACAACGTGTACAAAATATGGAATCAAGGGAAATCGCAGCATTTTCAAGTATTTTAAGTAGTTTGGACATGATAAGTGTATTTGACAGGGAGTGGTAAAATAAAAAAATGAAGAAACAGAGGCCAATTCACAGAGACTTTTCGAACCAAATTGTTTCAACTTTTGGTCTTGAATCATTGCTAGAATCAATTTAGTGAGTCATGACCTTTTTAAAATGGAAAACATCAGAGTGTTTTTGCATTTAGTAAATTTAAATATTTTTTCATGAAAGGGGTAGAAAGGTTGGTCCCTGTGTGTGTTTACCAGCTCATTGTATAAAATGTATTTATTATAAAGTGGTGGCTCTCCTCTGGGGGATTCCCCATTGAAAATGCTGGCTCTCTACCTTGAAGACACCCACTGCAGTCACATGACGCACAGCTGCCAATCAGCTTATGTGGTGCCTCACTCTGTATCTACCTAGCTAGCTATTTAGTGTATGAAAGTAGTAATCACTATACTCCCTAGGGTATTTTACATTTTAAAGATAAGTTTCTGCCCCTGATTCTGACTTATAACTCAGGGCATATCTTTTGGTTGCCCACAGATGAACAGCTCACCAACAATAATATCATTTTCTTTTCATAATTACAACCAATCTGTAGATTAGCACAGGAAATTATTTAGACAGTGTTTTATTTAGGCACTTTAATAATTTTTAAATCATCATGCCTCAGAATTAGACGTTTTTAAATAGCCAAAGATCATCAGATACTTGAAGAAAGCCTCCAAGACAAAAGACAAAGGCCAATATCAACAGCAAAAAAAAAAAAAAAACAAACCAAAGAAGAACAGAGACAATCCTGAGAACAGAATGCATTCCATAAACTGAAATTAATATACTTAGGAAAGAGAAAAGAAGCTATTAAACAAAGAACAAATTTAACTCCATACTGGATCTCTAATGCTTGTGATCTGTTGCATATGTTTAGTCATGTTGGTGCTGCATCTTTTGCTAAAGAATATTGCCTATAGTCTAAAATATACAGGATAATGCATTTTCAAGGTTCTGACCTTTAAAGGCATAATACTCTTCCCTTCAGATAGAAAGTTGCAAAACAGAGAATAACATTTGTCTTATTGGAGGTTTATAGGAACATTGTGACCAGACCTCTGTGGACTGCTGCAAGAACAAAGGATTCTGGCACCAAGAAGTTTGCAACAGGAATCCCCATTGTGGCTTGGCAGTTAGCAAACTCCACTAGCATCCGTAAGGACATGGGTTTGATCCCTTGCCTTGCTCAGTGGGTTAAGGATCCAGCATTGCTATGAGCTGTGGTGTAGGTCACAGACTCAGCTTGGGTCCTGAGTTGCTGTGGCTGTGTCTGTGGCTGGTGGCTACAGTTCCAATTGGACCTCCTAGCCTGGGAACCTCCATACGCCACAGGTGTGGCCCCCAAAAAGACAAATTAAAAAAAAAAGAAGTTTGCAACAACAAGCCATACTCCCTCCCTTTTTAGTATGAAAAAAAAGCCTGATTTCTAACTTGGGTAAGATGTTCTTTGGGCCATTAGTCCACCATCTTCTTGGTCTGCTGGCTTTTGCAATAACATCACTATTCCTTGCCCCAACACCTCCTCTCTCAATGTATTGGTCTGTCATGCAGTGAGCATTACCAACCTGGACTTGGCAACATTATCAAACAATTTTAAAAATGGAACCATTAGAGAAGGAAAAAGAGATGTTGCAAATAAAAAAGATGATTGGGGAAAAATTACTCAGAAGATGTCTTGAAAGATAAAGTTGAAAAATATCCCCAAACCAGATAAACAATGCTGAAACTGCTACACATGTGTAAGTGGAATTGAACAATTAAAGAAATGAGAGGCAGATGGTGGGAGCCAGGTCTCTCTCTGTTGGAGTGGGAGGTTACAAACAAGGGAAGGAGGCTAGAATAATCCATGTGGTACTGGAGTAGAGTTGGAGACATCAGTATGAACTAATGTTTAGGGTTCAATATGCATATATATTTCCTTGATCTGTTGGCTGAGAGGACCACCTAGAAGCAATGACATTTCAGTAGAACAAGCACATCTCACAACCAGATATCTGTTTCTAGTACAGAGATGAAAAAAGAATTCTTCAATTAAAAAAATTTATGCTCCTCATAGAAATGGCTGATTCTAGCACTGGTGCAGGTAATGTACAAGATGAAACTGGGACATCTTATGGTGCTTGTGTCCTTTAAAAAGGGCATGAAATAGTTATGTCAAAAGGACAGTAGTCAACTGAAAGAGATCTCAATGACCAAATCTGAAATAATTTAAGTAACAAAATAAAGTAATATTGGAGTTCCCATCCTGCCTCAGCAGAAATGAATCTACATAGTATCCATGAGGAGACAGTTTCTATCCCTGTCCTTAATCAGGAGGTTGCTGTGGCTACAGTTTAGACTGGCAGCTGCAGCTCCAATTTGACCCCTAGGCTGGGAACCTCCATATGACATGGGAGCAGCCCTAAAAAGACAAAAAACAAAGCAAAATAAAACAAAAAACAAAATGAAGTAATATTGGATTATAATCCAAATTAGTAAATGAATGAGTACATTCTATCATAGATATTATAGATGAGATAGATGGATAGACAGACAGATAGGAGACAAACCTCTCATGCAAAATTCCAGATTAATTTATGTGCATATTCCACTCTTAGGTAGGTGAAGGAGCATAACTAACCCTTAAGTTTCTTCCAGAGTATATAACATGAAAGGGAGTAAATTTTGTGTGTAAAAGTCATGCAAAAAACCCAAAAAAACAAAACCAAACCCTCTGTCCTTCCTATCTTGTCCTCTCTGGGTTTCCAGAACCCTTAATCTGACAAACACTACCTCGGGCAGAAGTGATTAAAGTTAATATAAAGAGTGATAAGTCATGTCTCTTCCAAGAATTCATAACTCCAGTCAAATCATAAGAATAACATCATATGATATTAGTTGAGGGACATTCTACAAAATACTTGAGCAGTACTCCTTAAGTCTGTCAAGAACATCAAAACAAAATAAGGAAAGTCTGAGAAGCTTTTCTCAGCCTGAGATGAGCCTGAGGCGTCGTGACTGAAAATAATGTGTCCTGGTTGGGATCCTGAAACAGAAAAGTAATATTAGGTAAAAACTGAAGGAAATGTGGGAGTTCCCGTCCTGGCTCAGGGGTTAACGAACACAATTAGTATCTGTGAAGATGTGGGTTGGACCCCTGGCCTTGCTCAGTGGGTTAAGGATCTGCCGTTGCCATGAGCTGTGGTGTAGGTCGCAGACGCAGCTAGGATCCCTCGTTGCTTGTGGCTGTGGCACAGGCCGGCAGCTGTAGCTCCAATTTGACCCCTATCTTGGGAACCTCCATATGCCATGGGTGCAGCCCTAAAAAGACAAAATCCAAAAAAAAAGTTTTTAAAGCTAAGGAACTATGAATAAAGTATGAAATGTACTTAATACTATTGACCAATATTGGTTAATTAACTTCAATAAATACACCATACTAATGTGAGACATCACTGACAGGGCAAACCAAGCATGGAGTATTTGTAAATTCACAGTACTGTCTTCAAAACTTTTATGGAAATCTAAAACCACCTTAAAGTTAAAAGTTTATGTTTAAAAAATCCTTAAATGTAACATAAAAAGGGAGGAAAACATTCAAAGAAAATATTTAATGTTATTTTAAAAATTAAACACACTGAATTAAACAAAAGGGAAGATCCATTATTGGGTTTCTTACCCAATGCCAAGATGTAATTCAAAATTTTCAGTGTAAAAAAATATAGGGTCTCTATTTTAGAATTCATATGAAAATTCTGCAGTATATTCAGATTTAATGATATTATTGGGAAGTAATATACATGTTTGAGTATTTGAAAAATCTAGCATTCTGTAGAGAAAGCACTGTAACTGAAAGCCTAGGAAAATATGACAACCAAACCCTCTGAGTTCATTTTGATGAGGTGCATTAGACCAGAGATGAGGCTCAGGCTTGGATTCTGGTTTGTGTGATCTCAGCTAACACTCTAGAAACTTACAGGCCTTAGGTTTCTCCATCTAAATAGTAAGTAAAATTATCCTCAACAATCCGTAATGTCCCTTGACTTCCGACTGCCCATCATTCCATCAAGTGTAGTGGGAGAACCAAGAAACACTTTGTCCTAGGGTACAAAGGATTTAGGTTAGAAAGTGGAAAATAGTCTATCAACAGTAAGAGTTGAGTTGCTTGAAGGGGACAATTTTTCAATGTCTTTAGTAATAATCTAGACATTTTATGACTTTTTATCTAAATTTTGTTTAATGTTTTTCATGGTCGCACCCACGGCATATGCATGTTCCCAGGCCAGAGATTGAATCCAAGCCACAGCTCTGGCAACACCAGATCCTTTAACCCACTGTACTAAGTTGGGGATGGAACCTTCGCCTTCCCAGCGATCAGAGCCACTGAAGTCAGATTCTTAACTCACTGTGCCATAACGGGAACTCTCATGGATCCAATCTTCTCTGTTTTTTATCAGAAACAGAGAAGATTGGCTGACTGCACATACTGTTTTGCCCCTAAAAGTCCCAAAACAAAATATATAGCAGAATTTTAGAACGCTTCCAGAGAATACCCCCAAACCGTCACATCCCAAGCAGCATTTGGCATTAGTCTAAAAATATGGACCATTTTTATAGTGCCTGTGTTCTTCAGTGTAAAGATTCATGTAATATGGAGTCTGACCCCATTCCAATGTTTGACCCCCTGATGGCTCTCAGGCGCCACCACTCCCCTTTTCCTCTGCCTCCACCTCTTCTCCCCCACTCCCACCCCACCCCTTGGCCAGCTGATAAGGAAGTCCAGCTGCTCCCCTCTCTGACACCAGCGGGAAGTTCAAACCCACAATCTCTGGGACACAAGGAGAAATCCTCACCTCCAGCTACCCCCTAATATGTAAAAAGCCAAGCTGGTCTCTGAAGCCTATTTTGGACATGTTTGGGAGCCTGCTCTGCAACACACACACACACACCCCCGACACTCCCCCCCACCCCACCCCCGACCCCCCTGCCGAAAGCCTCACCATGTGTGATAAAGTTTTTCAAACCCTTTCGGTGTTTGTGTGGTATCATCAGCCTTGACATCCAAACAAATTAGGGGTGGGATTCCTTCGTGCCTCCACTGGATGACCACAAGAGGAGGGGACATCTTTTTGTTTTCCTGAAACAAAGAAAAACTCATTTTCTAGGTGATTCCCACTTAAAATGTCTATGCCACTTGACAAATCATTCTAACAGGATGGCACCTGGAGGTAAAATACGAAAGTAAGTCATGTCTTTAGAAAGAGGAGAAACAGCTGTTTTAAGCACCCAGTTAGGTTTGGGCACAGGTTTATTTAGAAAAAGCGAGAGCCAGACGGCAAGTCCATTTCTATCTGTTAATATACAAACACTAGAAGGTCCGTCAAGGCTTAAGGGCAGCCTCTTAATGATGTAGGCTAGATTCACCGAAACCCATCATTCTTTTCTTTTTTCGGCTGCGCTGGAGGCATGTGGAAGTTCCTGGGCCAGATATCGAACCTGTGTCACAGTAGTCACCCCCAGCTGATGCAATGACAAAGCTGGATCTTTAACCCGCTGTGTCACAAGAGAACTCGTAGCCCATCAGGCTTGAATGAAAACAGTTCCAAGGGTCTGATCAGTTGACAGAAACTCTGACAAAGAAAGGATTAGCTTAGGCTTTGACCCTCAGGATTTTTAAAATAGAAAAGAGCACAGCTGCATTTTAGATCATCGGAGAGTGTACATTATTTAGCAAGTCCTTTTTATAACCGTTTGCACTACAGGTGCAATAAGAGAATGTTAATTTTATCTGCCAGGGCATGTCCATTTTGTATACGCATGCGTGTCATCTGATTCTTTCTTAAAAGCCTCTCTTGAAAGCTTCAGTTAAGATGTTTCTTTTGCAGCAAAACTGGGGCAAAATACTTTATTCTAGTCTGTCCTGAGTGGGGTACTTGGGTACGGAAAGCTGAGAATTTTCTCATTAATATTTCTAAGCTCTTGTAATACTTCCATTTTCAGTTGGATTAAAAATAAAAGACATCATAATAGCCCCAACAAAGTATTTTTATCAGGGTAAGAGTAGTAAGTGACTGAGGTGGCTCCATTGGGATTATCGCATTACATTCATGGAAAACCACCAACGCAACCCAGGCGACATTCAAGTTTGCCGGTAAAAGTAATACACAGTTGTCTTGGGCTGAGGTCAGACTAATCTGGATAAGAAAGAAAAATGCTCTAAAAAAATAAAAGAAAGAATGAAAAGAAAGACAATATTCCCCTTGTTGGCTTGTTTCTCAAATCAGGGCCCATCCAACATGCACACCCCACTGCTTCCTGCTGGCATAGTGGAAATCAATCTGCTCTTTGTAGATATCAAGGAATTGTGGAGGCATGAAAAAGGGAAATGCTGAATAGATCTAATGTAGCTGGAGACAAAGAATTTATGTGATTTGGAAGGAAAGAGCAAGAGGAAAACTAGTCAGGATCTGGGGTGACCAGTCTCCCATTGGAGGGGGTGGGGCACTTTGGGGTCACACAAGAATCCACCCAGCAGCTCAGAGGTCACTCCTGTTTCTACTATAGGTAATGGTTTTAAGTCGCCAACCAAATGTAAATAACTGATTTCCCTTGGGACTAAATTTATGAGGGACTGTCACAAAACACCTGAAATGCAATGGTTCTTAAATGTTCCACTCCTGCCCCCCCTTTTTTTCTTTTTATGGCCACACCTGTGGCAAATGGAAGTTCCTGAGCCAGGCGTCCAAAGGGAGCTGCAGCTGCCAACCTAAGCCACAGCCATGCAACACCAGATCCAAGTCACATCTGTGACCTGCACGGCAGCTTTCAACAATGCCAGATCTTTAACCCACTGACTGAGGCCAGGGATCAAACCTGCATCCTCACAGATACAATGTCAGGTTCTTAATCCACTGAGCCACAATGGGAACTCCTTAAACGTTCCATTTTTAATTAGCCTTTGTATGTGTAAGTGGGTATCATTTACTCATCCTACCCACAGTTGTGGGAACATATTTTTCCTTCACCTTTTAGGAAACACAAGCTCTGTATAGATCAATGTTAAGGTGTGCATCTATTTTAGGTCTGAGATACAAAATTGTTTTAATGATGACTGAAACTTGAGCCAGTTTTGACTATTTAAAGTTTTCATTCCATACTAGAGACCAAAACTGAGAGGATTTTTTTTTTCTTTGTAAGTGAACGACTGAAGCATTATTTTGCTGAAGCAATAAACCTCAACTGTAAATCATGCCATGCAGTAAGTAGGTCACCGAAAACTAAAATGATATCAGATATAGTCTAGGATTTCAGTTCAGCAAGATTATCTTTTTGTAATTGCTGTTTTAAAAAAACTCTATTTTTACTAAAAGCTTAGGGGAAAGTTAGAGTTTTTAAAGCTATGTTGTAAGCAGAAACTTCTTCTCATGCCAAGTATTTATAAAAACCCATGTGTTCACCTTCTTGCTTTAATCAAGTTGTAGGCTGAATAGAATTTCATTGCCATTCAAGGTTGTGGACCTCGTGGTACCAACGGGGCCACTGTTAACATGGATTTTCAATCAGACACTGATCTTGCCTTTCCTAGACCAACTGTGTATACGATGGAGGAAGCAAAAAATAAATGAGGGAAAATTCTCTATAGGATTCCAGCCAAAGAAGGAAAGACAGAATTAGAATAGGACCACATTGCAACCTTAATGAATGAGTGGCCCTAACCATTAAGCCTTCAGGGCTGCAAACATTTCAGAAAGAGAAGCCACCCTTCAGTATGTGACCCCTGAAGGAAATGCAGCACACTTTCTATGAAGTCTTCTTGGCTCACCCACCCACCCCCACCAAAGAAATTGAACCTGAACCTGAACAAGCCTTTAAATGTAACACGATATTTATCAGAAATATAAGGAAGAGAGGGAAATTGTATAGGACACCATGAAGGTGCAATTAGCAAAATCCATCTATGGAACACTCTACAGGATAAACAATCCAGTTTCTTCAGCAAATATATCAGAAGGAATGAAAGGGAGAGAGAGAAAGAGAGGGGGAGGAAACCTAATATAGATTAAGGGACCGCTAAGATTAAGAGACCCATTTCAAGATATGCTCTTATTTGCATCCTGATTCATTCAAACCAACCAAAAAAGAATGTGACATGTACAGGACTATTGATAATCGACTACATATTTGTTTATAGTTAAGAGACGATTATTATTTCTTTTAGAGGTAATAACAGTATACTGTTTATAAGAGAGAATCCTTATCTTGTAGAGACACAAGCTGAAACATTTACCTACTTTTAAAAAAAATCAAATTTTGGAGTTCCCGTCGTGGCTCAGAAGTAACGAACCCGACTAGGATCCATGAGGATACAGGTTCAATCCCTGGCCTGGCTCAGTGGGTTAAGGATCTGGCGTTGCCGTGAGCTGTGGTGTAGGTCGCAGTTGTGGCTCAGATCCCACACTGCTGTGGCTGTGGTGTAGGCTGGCAGCTGTAGCTCTAATTCGACCCCTAGCTTGGGAACCTCTATATGCCATGGATGTGACCCTAAAAAGACCCAAAAAAAGTTATAAAAAAATCAAGTTTTATTTGGGAGTTCCCATCGTGGCTCAGTGGTTAACGAATCTGACTAGGAACCATGAGGTTGCGGGTTCGATCGCTGGCCTTGCTCAGTGGGTCAAGCTGTGGTGTAGGTCGTAGATTCAGCTCAGATCCTGAGTTGCAGTGGCTGTGGTGTAGGCCGGCAGCTACAGCTCCGATTAGACCCCTAGCTCGGAAACTTCCATATGCTCTAGGTGTGGCCCTAGAAAAGACCAAAAAAAAAAAGAAAAAAGAAAAATCAAGTTTTATTTGACCACATATTTGGGGGATTACTTCCAGGAATTTTCCCTGATTATTCCTCTCCACCCTCCCCCAACCCCTGAGCTTCCCTCCATCACAGCACAGTGATTCCTCGTACACATCTCCATCTTTGCACCTACATCCTGCATAATAATCTCTTCAAGCAAGTATCTTTGCCACTAGACTGAGCATCATAATTAATCACATCATGATTGACCCAGTATCCCCAATGCCTGGCACGTGGTGAGTCAACAAATGAGTGAATGCGGGAATGATTCATTTCACTTTCAGCTATGCATGCATCCAGCAGCCATGGAAGGTTTTTCTTCCTTTTTTCCACTTTATGGAGGTGTAAATGGCAAACAAAATTGTGATATAGTTAATGTGTACAATGTGATGATTTGACGTAGCCACTGGGTCTTGAACTCTCCAGTGCAGGTACTAAAGGGTCTCAGACTTACAGGCAACAGAACCACCACATCAAAAAACCTCACTGTTTTAGCCAAAGAGGCAATGATGGATGATAATAATAGTGAACTTTTATGGCCCAATTCCTACATGCCAGGCACTGTTCTGAGCATTTTACAAATTTTAAATCACATTTCACAACAACGTATGATAAGATCTATTACAATCACCCTCTTGCAGAGATGACAAACCCCAGGCACAGAAATGGGGGCAAATGCCCAAGATCTCATCTTTTAAGGGGCAGACCAGGGAGTCAGGCTGGAAGTCTGGCTCCAGAATATCTTTGCTTGACCACACTCAACACCATCCCTAAGATGATGACCAGATTCCTGCCAACCTAAGGCCATGGACTTCACAGAAAACAGAAACTCTTAGCCATGGTGGTTCCAAGCACCCAAGTCATAAGTTATTACTTCATCCCAACCAGAGAACACGCAGAAAGAAATGCAACCTTCAGAAGAGAAATAATTAGCATGTCGTGATCAGAGTAATTTGACCTTCTTCAGGTACTTAGTGGAGTCAATCAAGTTGCTTCAGCTTGAGTCCAGAGAGTTTGCCCAGCTAGTCAAAGTGCGTCCTTGCGTAGGATGAGGTCAGAAGCAGCACTGGCCCCATCCGGGAGACATCCATCATCTGGCTGGGATCAAAAACAGATTCCCAATTTAGCTCTTTCCTTTCCACCTCTTGTCCCCATGGGGTATGCGTCCTTGTTTGGAATAATATCACAGTTAATCAAGGTTACAAAAACACTGAACATTCCTCCCTTGCTGGAGGAATCTGGGGTTGGTCAAAATCATTGTCGAACAAAATATCCAAGATAGAGTGGGATAGAATTTACTTGACCCCCCCCCTTTTTTTTTTCCCAAGGAAGAAAGAGTCTAACTGACTCCAGGATTCTTGGCTCGGCCATTACTCAAGCCACAAATACTCCAGTTATCCAATGAGTCAGCGGCCTTCACCACACTTTAAATAAAGGCCTTCTATCATGATATTTTACACATGTGTTTTACTCCCAATTGTGTACCCTATAAATGCTAAGCTGTTGAAATTTCTTTCCTCATTTCTTTCTTCAGAGATCTGCCCCAACAGTAATTTCAGGACAACTATGGCCTATTTTCTACTAAGGCCCAAACAATACACATTCCACTTCATTCAACGGTGATTTCCAGTAGCCAATCTTAGCATTTCTCCTTTTCTTTCCTTCTTTTCTCTTTTTTGCATTTATTTATTGTGGTAAAATATACATACACAATGTGTGCCATTTTAGCCATTTTTAACTGAGTAGTTCAGTGGCTCTAATAGATTCACTTTGTTCGGCAACCACCACATACCATCCTTCTCCAGAACTTTTATCATCTCCCCAAACTGAAACTCTGTACCCATTATACACCAACTCGCCATCCCCTCTACCTAATCCCTAGCGGTCACCATTCTACCTTCTGTCTCTATGAATTTTTCCTTTGCTTTTCTGATAGTTTCAATAAACATGATAATCATTATAAGGGTAATGGGTTACTAAAGCAAGAATGCCTGTATCTTTTTATACTTAATTTTCTATTTTAAAACGTTCAGTTGTTAAATTTGTAAATGCCATTGGTTTTGATTCTGTTTCAGTCCACTTGCCCAAAAGACTGCCTGAGGTGCATTTTTATGGTTCTTAATCAAATATTGGACAGGAAAGGAAAAGGGGCTCTCTTTCAAAATAAAAGTGTGCCAGAGAAATAAGCTGCACTATTGGTTTATTAAATGTGGGGTTTTTCTTTTTCTTTTTTTTTTTTTGTATTTTTCGGGCCGCACCCGTGGCATATGAAGGTTCCCAGGCTAGGGGTTGAATCAGAGCTATAGCTGCTGGCCTGTGCCACAGCCACAGCAATGCCATATCCGAGCCACATCTGCCACCTACACCACAGCTCACGGCAATGCCAGATCCTTAACCCATTGAGCAAGGCCAGGGATGGAACCCGCAACCTCATGGTTCCTAGTCAGATTCGTTTCTGCTAAGCCACAACGAGAACTCCTTTTTTCATTTTTTTTAATTTAAGCATAGTTGATTTACAAGGTTGTGTCGATTTCTTTTTACAGCAAAGTGACCCCGTCAAACATATACATACCTTCCTTTTCTTACATTATCTTCCATCATGGTCTATCCTAAGAGACTGGATACAGTTCCATACACTATACAGTACCATCTAATTGCTTATGTAATAGTTTGTATCTACTAAGCCTAAATTCCCTGTTCATCTCACTCCCTCCCCCTTGGCAACCACAAGTCTGTTGTTCTCTGCCTATGAGTCTGTTTCTGTTTTGTAGATAGGTACATTTGTGCCACATTTTTAGATCCCACACAGAAGTAACATCCTATACCAATGGTTTTTAATGATGTGTCTTTGGAAGGCATCTCTCTTCTTGAATACAGCCATGGGTGATTAACAATTTTCTAAGTTTGAGGCAGTTGATTGATTTCCCGTTAAAAAGCTCTACTCACTTATCAAGTTTTAAAATAAGTAACGCTTCCCCTCTCTCACATGTCTTTGAACAATACATCAGAAGACATGCAAAAGGGAAGAATCAGGGAGAATTAAGTCAGTCAGACATGAGCAACCAGTCATGCAACTTCTCAGCCCCTGAGGGCAAATGGTGAAGCAGGAATAATGATTGTTCTGTGTTAAGGGCCAAGGGAATGGAAGGCAGCACCTGGTTTCTAAGGAATAGGGCAGGTGCCAAGTCCAGTAGCAGGTGAAGAGGTGGCCCAGTTAACATGTATGACTTTGGGCCTGAGGAGCAAATTCTTGAGGAAAGAGTGATTTTTTTTTTTTTGTTCTCTTACAAATTGGAAGGAAAAAGAGACTTTGAATAGTATCGATTGAAAATTCCTCGTTTGTAATAAAGTAGAAATAAAAAGGGGGCAGGGGCTAGTGAGGAATGCGGATGTCATTCTTCAATGCGTTTTCAAGGGTCTAATTAATTTTTAAAAATTGTTGAAATGTAGTTGATTTATAATTCTGTTATTTTCAGGTGTGGAGCAAAGGGATTCAATTATACACATACATATAAACCTATTCCTTTTAAGATTCTTTTCCATTATAGGTTATTACAAGATCTTGAGTAGAGTTCCCTGTGCTATACAATAGGTCCTTGTGGTTATCTATTTTATATATTGTAGTGTGTCTATTGTAAAACCAATCTCCTAATTTATGCCTATTCCCCACCTCTTTCCCCTTTGGTAACCATAACTTTGTTTTCTGTGTCTGTGGGTCTATTTCTGTTTTGCAAATGACTTTTTTTAGATTCCACATATAAGCAGTACCATTTAATATTTATCATTCTCTGTCTGACTCACTTCACTCAGTGTGAGAGTCTCTAGGCCCATCCACGTTGACGCAAATGACATTATTTCATTCTTTTTAATAACCAAGTAATACTTTATGTGTATACAAACCACATTCAAGGGTCTAATATAATAAAATGCCTTTTATTATCATTAGTGTCTTGTTTTAGAAGTCTCTTGCCTTCAAATATTGGAGTGACACTACATGTACTTTAAAGAACTTGAAACAACTTTTCTAAGTGTTGTCTTTTATTAAACACATGTAATGCATTAATTATCATTGATATGCAGTGTGTGTGGGTATGAGCATAGAGAGAGACTTAAAAAGTGAATGGAAAAAATACCACTGCTTTTGGGTATTACTCGCCTGATAGGCAAAATATGAAGAAAGATGACTTTGAGTGAAACCCTCCTTAGGATAAAAGGCCAAACATTGATCATTCAATAGTCCCCCAACCCCTTCAATTTAGCCCTGAGAACATTCCTGGTGGGGTAATTACAGGGAACATTCTATGAGAACAGTCTCTGCTCACCATTCGCCTTACTAATTATCCTTCCAGGGAGCAGAGTTTTGCCCGGAGGTTCTTCTATCCAGACCCTCAATCACTTTCCTCTGAGGAAAGCATTCATCTTTTCCTCCCATCCCAGGCTTAAAACTGTTTTGAATTGTTTTGCTAGAGGCTCTTGACAAGTCTAAAAACAATCATATATTTGGTGTGACTTTCTCTCTTGAAGGCCAAAAGAAGAGATATTCCAGAGCTTTCAAACGCCTTTCCAATGACAACCCCAAAGAGTCATTGATCTTGAAAACTGATCAAAATCCCAAGCAGTTTTGTAGAAAATCTATCACCCAGAACCACCAAACATTTGCTGAAATAAAACAGAATATTGATGGAAAAAAACAAAAACAAAAAACCTTGCCCATCAAACTAAAAGGATAAAAGGATATGATGATGAGGTGGACAAAGGATAGAGCGCTTAATCTTTTTAGACAAAACAACCGTAAAGCTCAAGTCAAACATTTCCATTTTTCATATACAGACTGGACACAGCTAAGCTGTTCCTGTCTATGGCAAGTGTTTTTTCCCTTGCTTTTCCTAACATCTAAATGTAATCTCAAAGCCAACACAGTATCTCAAGTCCCAAATGTTGTTTCTCTGTTGGATCCAGTCCTCTCCCCAGCTGAGAAGTTCATCATATCCCAATTTAGTAGCTATTCTTTTTTCCTTTGCAGTAAACATCGTTATAGACACAAACACACAGCGCAGGTAGTGAGAACATCGCTGCCAAAAATATCACAAGCATCCCGCTAGCAGACTTCCTTTTTCTGACTTCCTTCAGTATTTCAGGGACGTATGAGCACCGGCCTTGCACATGACAAAGCACACTGTGGTCTTTCATTGAAGAATGTCCCTCTCATTTTCCTACTCCAATGACTGTGTCTAGGGCTGGGGGCGGTGAGCTGGTGACCTGGATCACCAACTGGTACAGGGATGAGTGGCCATTAAGCAGAGAGAAGAGGTCATTTGTAAAGGAAATCTGCAGGGGTTAAGTATCTTGCTCAGCAAGATGTAATGAGTATCCAATTCACACAGAGATCAATTGTTACAATAGTTTATTGGCAAACAGAACATGAACAGCTTTGGAAGGGAGGAGAAAATGTGCCCTTTCTCCCTCCCAGCTAGCTGGCAGCCAGCGTTCTGACTTCTTGGAGTGGATGCGACACAGCCAGGGGATTGCCGCTCACGCTCTGGGTGTCACCAAGCCCCCAGCCTGGGCTTTGCGACAGAAAAGGGATTTATAAGCAACACACAGTACACATTTTAACCTTTTAGATTTTGTTATTCCACTCGGTTTTTGGTTGTTTTGTTTGTTTGGTTTGGGCTTTTTTTTTTTTTTTTTTTTTGCTTTATAGGGCCACACCTGTGGCCAAAAGAAGAGATATTCCAGAGCTTAGTTCCCAGGCTAGGGGTCAAATAAGAACTGCAGCTGCTGGCCTACATCAGAGCCACAGCAACGCCAGATCTGAGCCACGTCTTCGACCTACACCACAGCTCACGGCAACGCCAGAACCTTAACCCACTGAGCGAGGCCAGGGATCGAACCCACAACCTCATGGTTCCTAGTCAGATCTATTCCCTCTGTGCCACAGCAGGAACTCCAACTCCTTTTTAAAAATTCTCCTAGGAGTTCCCGTTGTGTTGCAGCAGAAATGAATCTGACTAGTATCCATGAGGTTGCGGTTTCAATCCTTGGCCTTGCTCAGTGGGTTAAGGATCTGGCGTTGCCATGAGCTGTGGCGTAGGTCACAGATGCAGCTCGGATCTGGCGTTGCTGTGGCTTTGGCGTAGGCCAGCAGCTATAGCTCTGATTCCACTCCTAGCCTGGGACACTTCATATGCTGCGGGTGCAGCCCTAAAAAAAAAAAAAAAAAAAAAAAAAGACAGAAAAAACAAAACAAAAAAAGTTCTCCTAATGCATATCTCAGGATACCAACTAGAGCCAAAGATAATTATGTCTTTCCATATTTTAAATCTGATCACTGCATATAATCATGAATACTTGGAGGTTAAAGGCTAAGACCAATTGGTCTGCATGATCCCCAAGGTCCTGGCAGAATCATTTGCACATAACTGGTTTTGAATTAATCTCCTTTGTGTTATTGTTGTTCTTATTTAAAAAAACAAACCAACAACACATTTGAACCTTTTCCTTTTCTTGTCCACTTTGTTCATTTCCAACAGTTTCCTCTTCCTTCAATTCTGTAGCTCTCTACTACCTCTGTTTTCTTTCTTCCTCTTTGTATTCATCAATTTGTCTCTCCCCTCTTCCTTCCAATTTTATTTCATAAGGTGTCTGTCTTCTGTCCTTAACTCCAGCTCGCAGAATAGGTCTTAAAAGTTATGATGGAAACTAGCAGGTGTTTCCTGAAGAAATTGATGAATAGATGAATGAAATGCCCATTCCCTCAGATAATCTGGGTCTGCTCTGAAGACTCAATACAGAAGAATGAGAGGGAAAAATCATGGAAAAGTGAAAGAGAAAGGATTCTGTTGGAAGAGAAATGGATTCTATTGGGAGAGAAGACTGGCCAGTTGCCCACTATCCGATTCTTGACTAAAGGGGAGGAGAGGGGACTGACTTGTTGAAATAATTGACAAATCATGCCCAGCTGCAGGAAATGAGCAAGCACATAAGAAAAAGTCCCTACAAGAAATAATGACAGAAGATAAATAATCATATGCCAAACAAAAGTTACCAGCTCTCCAGGAAAACCCATTCATAAATCGGAACAAATGAGTGTTTATTTAATAAAATCGAAAGATCACTGCATGTGTAACCTGTACAACAAAGACTGCAGCACAGCCATCAGACAAAAGATGTGGGGTGGAGGTGGGGGCGACACTTCTGTGAAATGCCACGGCCAAGAATAAAATCACTTCACACAGCCAAGAGGCCCACCACCCTACAGGTGTCTCCTACATACATCCAACTATCAAAACAGGTATCAAAATATTCTGTAATAAGAAAGAGTTTGCCAAGGCAGAAGGATTACATTTTTTATGAGGAGTAACATCTATAAACTTTTTCTTGGTAACTAAAAATAAAAAATCAGTAACCATATAGCCTTATCCCTACTTTTTTCTTTTTTGGGGGGGGGGGGCTTTTTAGGGCTGCACCAGAGGCATAGGGAGGTTCCCACGCTAGGGGTCAAATCAGAGCTGTAGCTGCTGGCCTATGCCACATCCTTAGCAACGCCAGATCCTAAACGAGTCTGCAGCCTACACTACAGCTCATGGCAGTGCCGGATCCTTAACCCACTGAGTGAGGCCAGGGATCGAACCTGCATCCTCATGGCTAGTCAGATTAGTTTCTGCTGAGCCACAGTGGGAACTCCTACCTTTTTTTAAAAAAACAATTTACTTCTTCTGTTATATTCAAGACTTTGATCTATGGGCTCCATGAAGTTCCTCCTTTTTTTGACTTTTATTCCTTTAAATTTCTTAGGCTAACTCAAATCACATCAACTTCACAGGTTTTCAGATGATGATAAGAACTTCTAAAACAAATTCATGGAAGGAATATACTTTTATCGACTACATTCATACTCAAGACTACACTCTTTATTGCTACTGCTCTTCTGCTTCCTAAAGAGTTTAACTTAAAGTCAATCTTAGGAGGTAAATCTTCAGAGAAAATTAAATATTCTCCAGAGTGAACCCTACTCTGGCATTGGTGAACTTACACATTCTAAAAACCAGTTTTCCAAAGAGAAACAAAAGGTACTAAACTCAAACCCTGTTGCTTTATTTTAGGTAATTCTTTAAGCCAGAATAAGCTCATTCATGGATCATTTTCTCTTCTTAAAATATCAAAGCACTTTACAGAGATGTATTAATTTAGCCTCATAAAATCTTTTTTTGCAGGGGAAAAAAAATCACATCTGTTTACAGAACAAAATTTTAGTTTTCTCCTCTGTCTTTTTCCCTTTCTGTCTTTCCTTATTTTTTCTTTCCTTTTTTCTTTCTTTCCTTTCTTCTTCCTTCCTTTTCCTTCTTTATTCCTCTTTCTTTCTTTCTTCTTCCTTCCTTCCTTTCCAGTGGTAAACCAAAGATGACAGGTAGCTCCAAACAAGGTGATGTGTTGGAGAGAAGGTGATAGATAAGGCTACTGTTTACTCTTACTAGGAAATAGCCAGGCTGGCCTTCACCTTCTCTTTATGGAGCAAGGTGATTCAGAAGGTTTCCCATGAAAACCACTCTGGTGCAGTGAGGGGGTCCCAGGGACCCTGGAGTCACAGACTGAAGCTCAGTTCACTAGACTCCTGAAGGACTTTCTTCTTCCTGTAACTCTCCCAGTGTTGGTCTGCATTTGGCAATTCAGGCCCTTTCTTGCCATTGTGATTTTGGTAGATTCCATATTTTCTTTCGACTCTCTAAGACGTCCCAGGCCTCTCAATTAAATGTGATGTATCCAGATGGGGAGGGAGTGAACCTTTTAGAAAATAGATCAGTTCTCTTCTTATACCTTACTTCTCTTTCCTCTATCTTCTGTCCTAAAAGATATTTTAAAATTAAGTGATCTAAGAAGAGGAGTTGCTGCTCAACAGGTATAAAGTTTCCCTTATGCAGAATGAAGGTCTAAAGATTGAATGAATGAGATTGTATTTATAATTAACAATATTGTACATACCCTTAACAATTTAGGAGACTGGATTTTGTGTCATCTGTTTTTATCACAATAAAAAGGAGAAACTAATTTGAAATGACCAAAAAAATTTTCGAAAAAAAAAAAATCCTCTAACAAGAGTTAGTATGTTAAAATGCATGGAAATGTTGGATAAAGGATCTGAGAGAAACCAAAAAAAGAAAAAAGAGGAAATGCAAGCACATCCCATAAATTGTTTCAACATCCATGCTGAGAGATTACGAGCAGGCAAAAACAAAAGACCTCTATGAAGGCTTTAAGAGATAAATTGTATCCCGATCTTCAACTGTTGGGCTGTTACAAAGGGTTCTTTAAATATTTCTGATGGGAATGAAATGAATTATGGCTGACAAGTGGAGAAAGAGGACATGAAAGGGCAGGAGGTCGGATAAATGGAAACAGTGAATTTCCTTGTCAGATAGGGATACCTGCTTCATATCCTCAGTGAAGTTTTTCCTCTTTATTTAAGGCTTGGGAGTTAATTATCCTTTGCATAGTTTGTTTCTCCCCTCAGTAGAATCTAGTTCAGAATTCCGTATGGTTTGGTTGCCCCTATATCCCAAGCATTTTATTTTTTAAGGTATGAAAATGGAATTCTCATAGACTTCATTAAAAGAATTTCCATCCTCTGAAGGTTATAAAGAGCTCTCACTAATCATCAGTCATTGATCCAATCATTAGACAAGTTTTTATTCGGAACCCAACACCAGAGTTCCCATTGTGGAGCAGCAGATACGAATCTGACTAGGATCCATGAGGACATGGGTTCGATCCCTGGCCTCCCCTTAGTAGGTTAAGGATCCGGCCTTGCTGTGAGCTGTTGTGTAGGTTGCAGATGTGGCTAAGATCTGGCATGGCTGTGGCTGTGGTGTAGGCAGCAGCTACAACTCCGATTCAACCCCTAGCCTGGGAACCTCCACATGCCTCGGATGTGGCCCTAAAAAAGAAAAACAAACAAACAAAAAAAACAAACACAGTGCCTGGCAATATGCTGTGGGCTGAATTACATTGTAAACAGAGTCCTTTGTATGGAGACCTGGGCCAAGTAAAACCACACTCCGAGAAACTTCTTTCACACATCACTTGTTCCTAACTACCACTGCTTGAGAACTAGCTGTCTGCCAGGTCTGCATTAGATCATTTAATCTTCACAAACACTCTGGGAAAAATAAGCATCCATTACTCTACACTACAAAAGAGGACATTGAGGCCCTGGGCCACTAAATAATTGACCTAAGCCCCCAGAGGGGGCTCACCCACTATCTCTGACAGCTGGCACCCACCTATGCTGTGTCATAGATTTTCTGTTTGCTAAACTAGCCTTTTTTTTTTTTTTTTTTTTTTTAAAGACGCCAACAGGAGTTCCCGTCGTGGCGCAGTGGTTAATGAATCTGACTAGGAACCATGAGGTTGCGGGTTCAGTCCCTGCCCTTGCTCAGTGGGTTAACGATCGGCGTTGCTGTGAGCTGTGGTGTAGGTTGCAGACGCGGATCGGATCCCGCGTAGCTGTGGCTCTGGTGTAGGCTGGTGGCTACGGCTCCGATTCAACCCCTAGCCTGGGAACCTCCATGTGCCGAGGGAGCGGCCCAAGAAATAGCAAAAAGACAAAAAAAAAAAAAAAAAAAACGCCAACAGCAGAATATATGTGTAGAAAGCCCACTGGACCTGAACATACTCGGAGCACCTTCCCTGGTCCTGCTCCTACACATTAATCCAGCAAGCATTTTCAGTAAAGAGCTAGCTAGGACCATTGCGGGTGTCCAGACTGTGAGATCTGTCACAACCATTCCCAACCCTTTGTTTGCAGCTCCAAAGCAGCCATAGAGAATAAGTAAATGAATGGACATCATTGGGTTCCAATACTTTTTATTTATTTATTTATTTATTTTGGCTACACCAGTTACATGAGGAAGTTCACAGGCTGGGATCAAATTCATGCCACAGCAGTGACCCGAGCCAGAACAGAGACCAGAGCCTCCACAGTGACAATGCTGGATTTTTAACCACGAGGCCATCAGAGAACTACCCCAATACCTTTATTTTTAGAACAGCCCATGAGCTTTAGTCCATCCCCTTCCTGCCTCTTTCCTACAGGGAAATGATTGACATCTTCAATGTCAAACTTCTTTTTTTTTTGCTTTTTAGGGCAGCACCCACGGCATATGGATATTCCCAGGGTAGGGGTCAAATCAGAGCTATAGCTGCTGGCCTACACTGCAGCCACAGCAACATGGGATCTAAGCCTCGCCTGCAACCTATACCACAGCTCATGGCAATACCAGATCCTTAACCCAATGAGCGAGGCCAGGGATCAAACCTGCAACCTTATGGATCCCAGTCGGGTTCGTTAACCGCTGAAGCCACGAAGGGAACTCCAATGTCAAAATTCTTAACCTGGTGTCCTTAGGCTTCTAAACTCTTTTAAATCAATTGGAAAAATGTGTTTATACATCTTTGTGTTCTTTTAAGGCTCTTTCAGGGGTGGACACAATAGCTCTCATCAGGTTCTATGACTCAAAAAAATGTTAAACCTGGGGTCCTCAGTTCCACTACTCACTGCAGCCTAGAGGGCCAGCTTCATGGCTTTCAAAGGCCCTCACGCCCTGCTATGGGTGTTTTTTGTTTGTTTTGTTTTATTTGTTTGTTTGTTTCTTTTTAGGGCAGTACCTGTGGCCTATGGAAGTTCCTGGGCTAGAGGTTGAATCGGAGCTGCAGCTGCCCACTGCAACCACTGGCCAGCAATGTGGGATCTGAACCCATTTGTGACTTAACACCACAGCTTGTGGCAGCGTTGCATCCTTAACACACTGAGCAAGGCCAGGGATCAAACCTGCATCCTCATAGACACTGTGTCAGGTTCTTAACCCACTGAGCCACAACAGGAACTCTACACTGTTGTGTTTTTACAATTACCTTTCTGTTTGATTTCTGGGCACTGCTCACACTAAACTACTTCCTGGGTCTCCAAAACATCTTGCACAACTTTTAAGTGTCTGAGTCTTTGCCAGTGCTTTTCAATCTGTTGGACATGGACCTTTTATTTAATTTCATTGAATTTACAAACATCTATTTATGAAGCAGTTGCTCGCAGTCAGGCTGTGTGTCCTGGGGACAAAAGAACATCTTACAGAGGAGGCAGTTAGAAAAGCCAACATAGATTTACATATTCAGAGTAAAAAGTGTTGTCAGAACACTCAGGAGGGGTGCCTACCCCAGACTTGGGGGCATCGGGCCATATTTCCTGAAGGCAATGATGGTTAAAAGGGACATAAAGAATGCTTAGGAGTCTGTATCAGGAGCCAGAAATTTGTTGAACAAAGAAAAAGAGGGTGACTAGAAGAGAAGATACAGGTAAACACTTGTAGACAAAACAAAGGTGAGTCTGTCGAACAGAATACAGGATGGGAAGGGAAAGATTGGACCAGAGAGGTATGAGGTTGCTTCATGGAGGATCTTGTATACAGATTAAGTGTTTGCACTTTCTTATAAAGACAGTGAGAGGTCCTGTGTGTCTGGATGACCAGCAGCTTTGCCATAACTGGGAGAAGGTTAGAGACGGAATCATGGCCCCAACTGAGAACTCCTGAATCAACAACTGCATTTCAACACAGCCCTGAGCGATTCCTACACATACAGAAGTTTGAGGTGCTCTTCTTTAGCTTGGATCACCTCTGTTCCCCACTTCACTTTATCTTAGATCAACTCTGTTCCCCTACTCACCCACACTTCCCAAATGGTCTTGGTAATTGTCCTTTAAGATATTTGTTTTGTAGTCAGATTCCTGGCTTTTCCCCTGGACCTTCTCATTCTGTAGGTCTGCGTTGGAATCAAGGAATCTGTTTCTTCCAGCAAGTGATGTGGGATGATTCTTCCTTTAGGAAAGTTTGGGACAATCCAGGTCCTGATCTGCATGTTCCCATGGCACTTTATCCTTCCATGTATCACAGTGTTAATGTGTTATTTTATTGTATTTTTTTATATGTCTGTTTTCCTTGGTTGGCTCTGAGCTCTTTCCTTCTGATTTGCTTTTGTATTGCCAGCACCTGGCACAATGGCTTTACCTCAGCCACTGCACTTGTAGGTCCACAAATAACAATAACCCCACATGAGCTGTTCATGTGAGTCAGACCAAGGTCATATGTGGCATTAAAATGAAAGCAGCTTCAGGAGTTCCCACTGTGGCTCAGCAGTAATGAACCTGACTAGCATCTGTGAGCATTTGATCCCTGGCCTCGCTCAGTGGGCTGAGGATCTGGCATTGCCGTGAGCTGTGGTGTAGGTCAAAGATGCTGCTCAGATCTGGCATTGCTGTGGCTGTGGTATAGGCTGGCAGCTGCAGCTCCAATTCGACCCCTAGGGTGGGAACTTCCATAGGCTGCGGTGCAGCCCTAAAAAACAACAACAACAACAACAAAAAACCAGAAAGTACCTTCAATTTAATAAACAAAGGATCTTGTTCTACATATTAAAATCAAGGTCAGGAGCAGGAGCATGTTCCTGTTACCAGCTCAATATGAAACTCTTCCTCACCTAAAATTAGTCACCTGGCCTCCTATTAACAACTGATGATCAAGGCAACTCCTGCCTGCTTTCTTCCAGACCCCTTTTTCCCTGCAGCCATCACCTCCTGAAAATGCTTTCATTTCACTGGCTTTCAAGTCATCTAACCACTTCATTTGACCATTTGAACTTCTGTGAGAGCAAATGCCTCTAGCTTCCCACAAGCTGCATGAAAAGGTTATTTCCTTTTTATTTCTTCTAAATTTTCTTCTTAACAAGTTGACTCCATTTAAGGAATAACTTTTGTTTTTATTTTTTTTTCTTTCTTTTTCTTTTTTTTTTCTTTTTTCTTTTTTTTTTTTGCCGAGCCCGTACCATGCAGAAGTTCCCAGGCCAGGGACTGAACCCACACCACAGTTGTAACCAGAGCCATAGCAATGACAATGCTATATCTTTAACCTCCTGAGCCACAAGGGAACTCCCAAGGAATAACTTTCATAGGAGAAATTAACTCAATTATTTTGTTGTGGTGGGAGTAGGTAGAGGCCAGAGATATAAAGGTTTTTGAAATCCCCTCAAAACCCCTTATTTAGTTTTAAATTATACATATGTATTTTTTTCTGGGTATATACATGATATGTGTCCATTTTGCAAATTTTGGGAAGTAAAGAACAGTTTAAATCTTCTAATAAGATTTATATTCTTATTATAATTTTAAGATTATAAGAATATAAATATTACCACTCAGAATATTATGATTATGTTGCTAATTAATATGATTTAGGTTTTAATAGTCACAATAGGGAGTTCCTGTTGTGGCATAATGGAAGGGAATCTGACTAGTATCCATGAGGATACAGGTTCGATCCTTGGCCTTGCTCAGTGGGTCAGGGATCCAGCATTGCCATGAGTGGTGGTGCAGGTCACAGACATGGCTCGGATCCTGCATGGCTGTGGCTGTGGTGTAGGCCAGCAGCTGCACCTCCAATTTGACCCCTAGCCTGGGAACCTCCATATGCTGTGGGTGCGGCCCTAGAAAGAAAAAAAAAGTCACATTAGCATCTTCTCATATGTAAATCATTTTGTCATCTAAGCTAGAATCAAACGCAGAATGCAGTCCATGCAATGCTTTTGACACCTGAAATATTTCTGCCTCCCAAGCATAAAAGTGATGCAGAGGATGCATGGAACCAAGTCAACCTGAGGCACCAAGGGAAGGGAAGAGATGGTTACTAAGCTCCCATGAGGGATCTGACTTTGGCAATGAAACCGATGGGATTTGCCACTCCAATTCTGGGGTTAAAGGAAGAGGCAGACACACTGGTAGGACAATATGAAAAACCCAACTCACTTCCCATATGTGCTTATCCTTGAAAAAAATTTGTATTAGTACTTCTTTGGACCCTTTTTCAACCATTTCCCTCATTATCCAGTTCTAACACCCAATGTCTCAAGTTTGTGGAAGGTATTGGATTAGGTTAAGTGATCAGGTACTCTGTTTGCTCTGACAGGGAAGAAAGCTCACAAGGCAATGAGTCACTTTAATTAGTCCATAGGAGAGCTAGTTTTTGGTCAGAAAGCTGAAATCCCTTCTCAACGAGGATCCTAGGGAAAAGCCAAAAAAGGGCTTTCTTGACACTGGATTTTTTTTGTGGGCTTTCTTCTTTTTTCTTCTTCTTTTGCGCGTGTGTGTTTTAGGGCTGCGCCTGCAGCATATGGAGGTTCCCAAGCTAGGGGTCAAATCAGAGCTACAGCTGCTGGCCTACACCACAACTACAGCAATTTGGGATCCGAGCCGCGTCTTCGACCTACACCACAGCTCATGGCAACGACAGATCCTTAACTCACTGAGTGAGGCCAGGGATCGAACCCCCAACCTCATGGTTCTTAGTCGGATTCATTTCTGCTTCACCAGGAAGAGAGCTCCAGCTTTTTTCTTTTTCTTAAGTGACTCTGACTTTCCTGTTTTATTTTTTTAAACGCACTCACTCATTACAAAACACTTAAACGATGAAGGGGAATACAAAGATTAAAATATAAAATCATCTAACACCCAACACCTAGGCTCTGCTCTCCTGTCTGAGTTTCTATTAAATGTTCTGTGCCAAGGATCACTCTGTCAAGTTGGGAATCTCTTCCTAGAGATTTTTCCAAGACTTGGCTCAGCCCCCACAGTTCAGTGATGAGCCCTGGAAAATGGAAAGCTTGACATATCATTTGCTCACTGCTAAATTCTGGAGTGGTAAGGCAGGACCTTAGATCATGCTACCTTTTCCTTATTTTTCCCCTGGGCCTCCCGCCTCAATTTCCTTCTCTCCAGAATAGGGAAGTTTGGTGGGCATTTTTAGAGGCTGAACAAACCATGCCAGAATCTTCTTTTTCCCTGCTTGGCATCTAATCCCATTTTGCATGCAGGTAATGACATGAGGCTATACATTTTCCCTTGTTTAGCTATTGATAGTATTTCTTTCTTTCTTTTTTTTCCGCTTTTTTTTAATGATTGTTTATCCACTCCTTGAGGAAATAGACGACAGGGGGATTCTATGCTATAAAGTCACTATTCCATCTTTTCCAAGACCAAGTTTTAAGTGGTAATACTCCGTAATTCCAAGCAGAGGATTCTCCTTCATTGATTGCTATCACCAAGAGCCATGAGCTTCCTGTGGGCTCAGAGATACTCATGAAGGAAAAGTACATCCCCCAACCCCGGAAAACTGGCAGTCTTAATTCATACCTAATCTAGTTATATTTAATTGTTGATTATACTGAATGAGCATTTTCATCATCCATTGTAATTATTCAAAACTTGGCCTGCTGTTGCTATACTAAAGACTCTCTAAGGATAAGACTTAATTTAAAAAATTCTCTTGGGACTGGGAACAATCAGCAGATAAAGAAAGTTCTAGGAGAGGCTAAATGTAATTTTTCAAATAAAATTAAAATATCCAATTTTTCATCTATCCCAAGAATGGAAGGAGAAATGGGATAAATTGATGATTCTAGAGACTTTGGTGAGAATGTCCAAAGGCATCATTACTTGCCACTGGCACTAGGTGATGATGCCCTCCAAAATAGAACCCTCTAGGCGTTTCTATGGACTCAGCTCTGATATTGATGGACTAATTCTGTAAACAAACACTTAACAGCTACTATGTAACAGGCTCTATCCTAGGCACTAAAAATGCAAAGATGAAAAAGACATGACCCTTTTTTTTGGGGGGCCCACACTCCTGGCATGTAGAAGTTTCCAGGCCAGGGATTAAACCTGCACCATGGCAGCCACTGAGCCACTACAGTGACAATGCCAGGTCCTTTTTTTTTTTTTTGTCTTTTTGTCTTTTTGTCTTTTCTAGGGCTGCACCCATGGCACATGGAGGTTCCCAGGGTAAGGGTCTAGTCGGAGCTGTAGCCGCTGGCCTACACCACAGCTCACGGCAATGCCAGATTCTTAACCCACTGAGCAAGGCCAGGGATCAAACCGCAACCTCATGGTTCCTAGTTGGATTCATTAACCACTGAGCCACGACGGGAACTCCAATGCCAGGTCCTTAGCACACTGCACCACAAGGGAACTCCAAGTCATTGCCTCTTTTCTTAGAAGATCATAATCTTTTGCATGTGGAAGTAGGAATGTAGATAATTTCTATCGAATGCAATACTACAAAATAATAGCGGCATGAACAGATGCCAGGAACAGAGAAAGCTATGGATCAATACGCATATTTCTCACTTACAACACATATGCAGAGGAGATGTTCTTTGAACTGGTATTAAAGTGCCAGGCAGAGAAGGAGGTGAGCAATTAAGGCAAATGACACAGCATGTTTGAAGGCAGGTATGTGTCAAAGGGCTGGGCCAGTCCAGGACCATGAGATATTCAATGTGACTGGGCCATGAGGTGCATGTGTGCTTAGGGGTGGAAGGGAGGTAGAATAGCCTGAAAACAGACTGTTAAGGGTTTTGTTCTCCATCCTGGAGATTCTAGAAGTCATCTTATCAAAAAAGAGAGGGAGCTGATAGGACCAGATGTGCTTTTAGAACATTGAATTCTTGTGGCCGTGAAGAAAATGGCTGGAGTGGGGAGAGACTGGTGGCTGAAGGATTAATTGCAAGATTTGTGCAGTTTTCCTGGCAACAAAAGATATAAATTTGAGCTAAGATAATTCTAGTTGGGAATGAAAGATAAAGGACAGAATCAGGAGACGGTGCCATAAAAGGATTTGGGGTTGATGAGTACCCCAATGAGAATGAGGTTGAGTACAGAAAGATTTCCCTTTTTTCTTGAAACACAAGGCAGATGGTGACCATGCTAACTAAGGAAAAACTGCATTTGCAAGGGAGAAGGGAATTACAGAGAAAAGAAAACAAGCTTCCATTTCTGCAAAATATTGTAAAGTTTGCTTACCTATTGTATATTCGGCAGTTGGGTGTTTTGTCGAGGGCTCAGAAGAGAAAGGGCTGGAGATGATTTGAGTCCTCAGCACACAGGCAATGGCTGAAGCTAGCGCTTTGGTTGACATTATTCATTCATCTCATAAATACTGAATCCATCTACTGCATGCCAGGTGATGGGCTAGCTGGAGCATAAAAGAAGAAGGAAGAAATTACGAGAGTAGAATTTCAGAAAGTTAGTATTTTTAAGGCATTAGGTATTAAACTTTAAGAAGCCAAGGAATCAGCTAGGGAGCTGGCTAAGAACTGAGATTCTCAGGCCCCACCTCCATGACCTTGGCATTATTAACCAGCTCCCCAGGTGATGCATGTGGTGAGCTGAGAAACGTAATCTCAAAGGGTGGCTGGAGGAAATGGGGTCAGTAAAAGAGACTGCAAAGGCACAGAGGGAAGAAGAAAGACAGATTGTGAGGTTCCTTGAAGATCCAGCCTTAACTCTTAGGTTCTATTGTTGACTGTGGGATTTGAAAATAGATGAGACTTTGTGGAATCTAGAAAAAAAAAAGTGATACAAATGAACTTACATTTAAAAGAGAAATAGACCCATGGACATAAAAATCTAATTTATGGCTACTAGAGGGGAAGGGGAGAGGGATAATTTAGGAGTTTGGGATTAGCAGATACACTATGTAAAATAGATGACCAGTAAGAACCTACTGTACATGTATAGCACAGGGAACTATACTTAATATTTTGTAATAAGCTATAAGAAAAAAAATCTGAAAAAAAAGATATATGTATGGGTATAATTGAATCAACTTGCTGTATACCTGAAACTAACACAACTTTGTAAATCAACCATACTTAAATTTAAAAGACAGATGGGCAGTTCCCGTCATGGCTCAGGGGTATGAATCTAGCATCCATGAGGATGCAGGTTCAATCCCTGGCCTTTCTCAGTGGGTTAAGGATCCGGCATTGCCGTGGCTATGGTGTAGGCTGGTAGTTGTAGCTCCAATTCAGCCCCTAGCCTGGGAAACTCCATAGGCTGTGGTGCAGCCCTAAAAAGCAAAACCATGAAAATTAAAAAAAAAAAATGGGATTATTCATGGGGTTCATTCCAGAACTCTCTGTTCTCCCCTTTTGCCCATTTAAGCCTCAATTTACTGAATGTAAAGCCATATTTTCTAGATCTTTTGCCTCAGCTGCTTCTTCTGGGTGCTCTGAATGGGCACCTTCCTGCCTCCAGACCTTTGGATTGACTTCTTCTCAGATGACCTGCTTATGTCCCCCTTGACCCTCATCTTTACCAGCCAATGGGTCAATAATGAGTCCTCTTTTAGCATAGCCCCAGGACATCCCACACCTGTGAACAACCCATGGGTCACACATCCAGGACCAGATACAGAAGTTAGATAATCTAGGTAAATTGCACAGAATAAATTTTTTTAAAATTTAATAAATGTTTTGAATAATATGTGATATTTTTTTCAGTTTAAATTGTATTTTACAAAAAGGGAAATAAGGAAACCGATAGGCAGTTATACTGACATACAAGTGTTCTGTTTACTTTTTTCAAAAAAGTGACATGAAACACAAGTAAAACTAAATTTGTTGGAGTTCCCGCTTGAGTTCAGTGGGTTAAGAACTTGACTAACATTCATGAGGATGCGGGTTGGATCCCTGGTTTTGCTTGCATCGTTGCTGCAAACTGCGACGTAGGTCAAATATGCAGCTTGGACCTGGCGTTGTTGAGGTTGTGGCGTCAGCTGGCAGCTATAGCTCCGATTCAACCCCTAGCCTGGGAAGCTCCATATGCCACAGGTGCGGCCCTAAAAAACAAACAAACAAACAAAAAAAAACAAACAAAAAAAGAAATATCATCATTTTTTTAGTTTTCTATGGAAAGACATGTTTAGAGTTTCCAAAAGGAGAAAAAAAATTTCAAAGTCACTAATCCAAAATATTTGATATTCTTTCTAGTGTACATTTTAAGGAAAACAAACATTTAAAACCTGTCAAAGGAAAGTAGGTCTATTATTTCTGATACTGATATTATTTTGAAATGTATTGGCTTACTTGAATTGCCATAAAATATTTATGTTAAAAAATCTAAGGCAGAGATATGAAAATTGAGTTTATTTTTATTTTATTGATCAGTTAATTGAAATAAAGCCTTTTCAAATGTCTATCAGACTGGAGTTTATAGTGATTTTTGGATGAAAAAAATTTTATCTTTCATATATTTTTCATAACTTTATCAGTGCTATAGAACCTATTGTTATCCTTATTTTCACGTTTAAGTCATTTGTGTGATACGACACATTTACTGAAAAAGGAAGCTCATCTGACTTGGCCTTCCAGTGCCTCTCTCTCTCTCTCTTTAAAACAGAATTTTCCGTCATTCATTTGGATATGAGAATGCTGAGACAGTACATAATGAAAGCCTGAGTCTCCAAGCTCTTTCATCTGTGTACTTTTTTCCTGAAGTGCATTCCTTCTCAAAATCATGGTCAGCTCCTCCTTTCCTAAAATAACACCATGGCCCTTCAAGATCTTCCTCCACCCTCCCCTACTACCTTAATTGCACATAAAGCTACTATTGTAGCATTTGAGAACAGGGGGCTGTCAAGGCTGGCTACATAATTTATGGGGTCCTGTGCAAAATGAAAATGCACGCCCTTTGTTCAAAAAATAATAAAAAAAGCACCACTGAAAACACTAAAATAAAAAGCTTTTTTCTTTCTGTATTCTCTCTCTTGACTTGTCATGGTGCTTTTTTATTTGCTGTTTAAAGTCATTTAATTAAAGAAAAATTAAAATATAAATTATTAGCAAGAATTTCACTGTCCACCTTTTATTGTGCAATGCTAATTTTAAATAAAATATCAGAGCGTTTGACTCATAGGCAAAACCACAGAAATTACACAACTCATGTTTCATTGCTTTTACATGCATCATATATATTTTATTCTTACAAGAATGGTGGAAATGCACGAAACTCACTGGACAGTTTTAATTTCACTTCTTGGTGCACACACGTTTTACCACCACTTTCTGCTTTTGAATTAATGATGAGTTGAAAGGAAAAGTAACCAGTCACTGCCTTGTCTTTCCCTTTCCTTCTATACCATCTCTCTCAGCAGAGGTGGTTGGTGAATAAGGGAAGTCACGTGAATAAGAAGGGATATGATTGAGTTCCGTGGTGGTTTGTTTCTTAAAACACAATTGCTATCTTTCTGTGTTCAAAGCAATTTTTGTTGTTGGTGGAGGTGGTGGTTTTTATTGCTTTTTTTAGGGCCACAGCTGCAGCATATGGAGATTCCCAGGCTAGGGGTCAATCGGAGCTACAGCCCCTGGCCTACACCACAGTCAGAGCCACAAGGGATTTGGGCCGTGTCTGAGACCTATGGCACTGCTCACGACAACACTGGATCCTTAACCCACTGAGCGAGGCCAGGGATCGAACCTGTGTCCTCGTGAATGCTAGTCAGACTCATTTCTGCTGAGCCACGACAGAAACTCCTATTTAAAGCAAGTTTTGATTTGAAAAGAAATAAGGCTACTTGGGGCTATCAGCACCCCTTCACCCATTTTACCCAGCCATAGATAGAACACACTTATCTGGTACTCAGAGTCTCACTCTGCTCCCAGGCATACTGGGTCCTCTAGAACGCCATGCTCGGGGCAATATGAAAGCTCTATGCAAATGAGGCAGCAAGGAATGGCTGAGAACAAGGATGCTGGACATTTCTCCTTTGTCCTATGGAATTCCACTTGCAAAACACAAGTTCAAAGACAGAATTTCAAGATGGTGGCAGCAAAGGATTAAACCACACATGTGATCCTTCTCAGCAGAGGCCATTCTGAGTATGGGCTCTTCTGAGCATGGGGCCCTGTGAAATGGCACAGGTCACCTGCCCAGGAAGCTGGCCCTACATGCTGTTATGTTGGAGCCCAGGGGCCTGTGCTTGTGTAGCAAGTAGGCTGTAAACAGAAAGTAGGGAGTTTTTCAGAACTTCAAAAAGCTATACATAGAATTACCATATGACCCAGCAATTCCACTTCTGGTATATATTCAAAGCAGACTCAAACAGATACTTGTATGCCATCGTTGAGTATGGCATTAGTCACATCGTGTCAAAAGTTGGAACAGGAGTTCCCGTCGTGGTGCAGTGGTTAATGAATCCGACTAGGAACCATGAGGTTGTGGGTTCGGTCCCTGCCCTTGCTCAGTGGGTTAAGGATCCAGCGTTGCCGTGAGCTGTGCTGTAGGTTGCAGACGCGGCTCGGATCCCGTGTTGCTGTCGCTCTGGCTAGGCCGGTGGCTACAGCTCCGATTCAACCCCTAGCCTGGGAACCTCCATATGCCGCGGGAGCGGCCCAAGAAATAGCAACAACAACAACAACAAAAAGACAAAAGACAAAAAAAAAAGTTGGAACAAAACAAATGTCCACGGACCAATGAATGGATAAATAAATATGGTATACAAATACAATGGAACATTATTCAGCCATAAAAATAAATGAAGTTCTGTTTTATGTTACAATATAGGTGAAACCTTGAAAACAGAATCCTAATTGAAATAAGCGAGGTCAAATAACATGTGATTCTAATTATATGAAATATGTATAGTAGGCAAATTCTTAGAGAAAACAGAATAGAGAGGTTACCCCTATCTAGGGGAGGGGGGGATGGGAGGTATTGCTTAATTGTTACAGAATTTCTGTTGTATGTTGGGGGGGTGATAAAAAACATTTTGGAAATAGATAAATTGTGATGATTGCACAACACTGTGAGTGTACTTAATGTCACTGAATTGTACATTTAAAAATAATTAAAACGGCAATGTTATGTGTATTTTTCCATGATAATTTTTTTTCTTTTTTTTAGGGCCACATCTGCAACATATGGAAGTTCCTAAACTAGGAGTCAGATTGGAGCTACCATTGCCGCCTACACCACAGCCATAGCAACATGGTATCCAAGCCATCCTATTCCACAGCTCACAGTGACGCCAGATCCTTAATCCACTGAGCTAGGCCAGGGACCGAAGCTGCATCCTCATGGATACTAGTAGGGTTCTTAACCCGCTGAGCCACAGTGGGGGTCTGACACAGTAATTTTTTTTTTAAATGAGTAGGAGCAGGAGTTTCTTCTGTGGCACAACAGTATCAGCTGCATATTGGGTGTGCTGGGATGAAGTTTCAATCCCCGGCCTGGCACAGCGGATTAAGGATCTGGCATTGCTGCAGCAGTGGCTTAGGTCACAACTGCGGCGTGGATCTGATCCCTGGCCCAGGAATTCCATATGTTTCAGGGCAGCCAAAAAAGATAATAAAAAAATAAATGAGTAGGACCAAAACCCCAAACAATCCAATTAAAAAATGGGCTGAGGAACTGGATAGATATTTTTTCCAAAGATGACCTACAAATGGCCAACAGACCATGAAAAGGTGCTCAACATCACCAATCATCAGGGAAATACAAATCAAAACCACAATGAGGTATCACCTGACAAGTGTCAGTGAAGATGTGGGGAAAAGGGAAAGCTTGTGCACCATTGGTGGGAATACAAATTGGTGGAGCCACTGTGGGAAATAGTATGGAGGCTTCTCAAAAAACTAAAAGTAGAACTCCCATATGATCCAGAGATGCCACTTCTGGGTATTTATCTGAAAGAAATGGACACGCAATGGCAAAGAGACACCTGCACCCCCTGTACACTGCAGCATCCTTTACAATAGCTAAGACATGGAAGCAACCTAATTGTCCATTAACAGATGAATGGGTAAAGAAGATGTGGGATATATATAAATGAAGGTTATTCAGTGGTGAGAAAGAAAGAAATCCTTTCATTTACAACAGCATGGATGGATCTTGAAGATATTACGCTAAGTGAAATAAGCCAGACAAAGAAAGATGAACACTACATGGTATGACTTACATGTGCAGTCTTTAAAAAAAAAAAAAAAAAAAAAAAAGCCAAACTATTAGAAAGCAGAGTAGAAAATTCGTTGTAGTGGGTACAGTATGTGAGGGAACTAGGGAGAGGTTGGTAAAAGGATACAAATTTTCAGCTACAAGTTGAGCTCTAAGGATCTAATGTAAAAACTGGTGACTATTGTTGATTACACTATATTATATAATTAAAATTTGCAGCATTCCTCCCATGCTTCAGTGGTTAACAAATCCATCTAGAATCCTTGAGGACACAGGTTTGATCCCTGGCCCCGCTCAGTAGATTAAGGATCCAGCATTGTTGTGGCTGTGGTATAGGTCAGTGGCTGTAGCTCCAACTGGAACCCTAGCCAGGGGAACCTCCATATGCTGTGGGTGTGGCCCTAAAAAGACAAAAGATAAATACACACATACATACATACATAAAATTTGTTACCAGAGTAGAACTTAAATGTTCTCACATCCATGCAAAAAAAGATCAAAGTGAGGTGATGGATGTGTTAATTCACTAGATGATGAGAATCCTTTGGTATATCATATCCTAATAACCATGATGTACACTTTAAATATCTTAAGATTTTGTCAGTTTTATCTCAATAAAGATGAAAAATTAGTAACAAAAATAAAAAGTTAAAATGAGTAGGAAATGAGGACCCCAACATCAGCTCGTTTGGCCAATGTCTTAATCTCATCATGACCTTACTTCAGATGATAATATGCAACTCTGTTACCACGACATCGCACTGCTTGCTCCAAGGTAAACTTTATGCTCTTCATTATAAAGATGTGCAACAAACTGGTGGACCTGGATTGGAAGTCAATTTGGAGAGATCGATTTTGATAGTTCACTGTATTTTTCAGAGCAGTGCCCCACTTGCCTAAATATATTTTTAAAAAGCTCACCAGGTAGTGTTGCCAGATAAGATACAAGTATTGCATGGGACAGACTCATACTAAAACTTTGTTTTTTATAGAAAATTTAAATTAACAGGGCATCTTCTGTTTTTATTTGCTAAATCTGGCAGCCCTGTCCCTTGGTGATTTTGAGGCAGATGGGACACTTATAAATTCCCAAGTTTTCCCAGGATGAAGCACTTTTTAAACCCTGGAAGCCTTTTGATGAGTGGGTGTGCGATTTTTGACAGTAGCGTCTCTCATGTCCCAGAACATTCTATACCGACAGCCACCCCCTTTTTGAAATAGTCCTCTCTCTGACTTCCATGAGTCCTCCTGGTTTCCTCTCCTCCTCAAAGTTTCCTTCTCCTCAGCCCTACCCAGGGGCAGATCCTGGTTATGTGAGACCCAGAGCATACGTAAATTGGGAAACTCTCTTTATAAAAAAATTAAACACAATACGATGAGGACAAATGTGAGTATTATGCAGCATGAATAAATCACTACAAATGGCAAATCTTAAGAAGCTTATTATTAATGAGTGCTCATCTAATAATGTTTTCCTACATTTTTCCCTCAGCATATCTTTTAATCACATCTTCAAATGACAGCTTGTTTTGTAATAATATTTTCTATAGCGAGGATAAAAATGGTAATTTCATCTCTAGCATGATGAATAGATTTTGCTTTTTACTATGGATCGTGTAGAAGAGTTTCTTTTCACTTCACAAAGATTAAATGGCAAAGTCATGTACATTTTTAGGATTGTTGGCAAGTTTGGGCAGACTTCATTGGAAGTTCTTTTATATATGAGCTGTGAGAATTGGAAGAGCTTTCCATAGACTTGCTTCATTTATTTCAAACCCAATATTTCCTCTGCTTCTGGTGCAGGGCAGCATGGGGTCACGGTCATGTCTTCGGAAGACCTTTCATATCCCTGGGTTCCATCCCAGCAGTGTCAGCAATGTACGAGGCAGCAATATCCACCAAAGCAATTCCGCACCCAGACAGCTGGCGCTCATTTAAAGACAAACAAAATACCCCCAAACAAAAACACATCTCATCTGTGATGCTTAATTTTAGGTGTCAACTTGGTTGGGCCATGGTGCCCAGACACTTGGTCGGGCCATGGTGCCCAGATACTTGGTCAGGCATTATTTGGTGAGTTCCTGTTGTGGCACAGTGGAAATGAATCCGACTAGTATCCAAGAGGATGCAGGTTCGATCCCTGGCCCCACTCACTGGGTCAGGGATCCGGTGTTGCCGTAAGCTGTGGTATAGGTTGCAGATACAGCTCGGATTCAGCGTTGCTGTGGCTATGGCTTCGGTTGGCATCTACAGCTCAGATTTGACCTAGAATCCTGGGAACCTCCATATGCTGTGGGCGCAATTCTAAAGGCAAAAAAAAAACCCCACAAAAAATATTATTCGGGATGTTTCTGTGAAGGTGTTTTTTGGATCAGGTTAACATTTAAATTAGTAGACTCTGAGTAAATAGATTATTCTCCATAATGTGGGTGGGCCACTCCATTGAAGGCCTTAATAAAACAGAAGGAAGATTGACCTCCCCTGAGCAAAAGCAATTCTGCCAGTGGACTGGCTTTGGACTCAGACTGCAACCCTTCCCTGGATTTCCCGTTTTCAGCCCACCCTGCAGACTCTGCACTAGCCAGGCCTCCACGATTCCATAATCATGGCAGCCAAGACTTTAAAGTAAATCCCTCTCTATACGCACACTCTCTCATCACGTGTGTGTGTCTGCGTGCGTGTGTGTGTGTGTGTGTGTGTGTGTGTGTGTGTGTATACACATCCTATTGAATCTGCTTCTCTGGAGAACACTGGCTCACACACCACTAACACCCACCCCACCCACCCACGTTCCCCAAATGCTCCCAGCATTCCGATGCCGAAAAAGGCACAGAGGTGAGACAGTAGAGTTGGAGCGAAAACACACAGCAGTCTTCAGGTGAATGGATTACAAAGAAAGCGTCTCAGGAAAGATTTACAGACTCATGGGACCACAGGAATATATCGCTCTGGTCCCTGTACTACGTTAGGCAGGCTCTCTGTTCAGTTCCCATCTGTCCCTCCCCCCGAAGTGGGGGGGGGGGCTCTTTTCTTCTCCGCAGCCCTCTTTCCCTCCACTCTCACTGTACAGTCTGGCTCCTACCGCTCCTCCTCCCTCACCAGAGCAAAGACATCTCTCCAGCTAGGCTCCCTCCCCTCGATCTCTGTTCCCCTCAGCATCCAAACCTGGGCAGTTTCTCCATCTTAAAATAAAACCTCTCTTTTGTCTTTACTTTCCTCTCCAGTTACCCCTCCAGTTTTCTGCTTCCCTTGAGCACAAAACTCCCAGCGAGCCTGTATTTAATGCCATCTCGTCGTCTTCTTCCACTGTGTCATAAACCCATTCCAAAATGCTTTATAGAAAAATAGAGGAACAGGAGGGCCCTGAGGGTCTGGACCCCCTGCATCAGCCCCACACAGCCTACTACCTCATTCTAATGAGAGGGAAAATAAGCTTCTGTCTTACCAAAGACCTGGTTATTGGGGTTTTCCATTTTAGTGAGTGTTCATGCACAGCTGGTCTTCATCAGTAGGAATCCTGAGGATGTTGGAAGAGTGAATTCTTACCTAGAACATTTGCCCCGAAAAGGCTTTACCTACTGAATGTGCTTAAAATTAGTTTTTTGCTTGGGTTTTGCTGGGCACTTGGCAAATCTATTAGTTTACTAGGGTTGCCATAGAAAAGTACCACAGGCTGGATGGCTTAAACAACAAAACTTGGCAGTTCCTGTTGTGGTTCAGCAGGTTAAGAATCCAGCTAGTATCCACAAGGATGCAGGTTCAAACCCTGGCCCCGCTCAGTGGATTAAAGGATCCAGCGTTGCTGCAAGCTGGTGTAAGTTGCAGACGTGGCTCGGATCTGGCATGGCTGTGGCTGTGGTATAGGCTGGCAGCTGCAGATCCAACTGGACTCTTACCCTGGCAACTTTCATGCCGCAGGTGTGGTGGTAAAAAGGCAAAACAAAAACAAAAACCACCAGAATTTGATGTTATCACAATTCTGGAGGCTACAAGTCCATGATCAAGATGTCAGCAATGTAGTTCCCTTTGCGGCTCAGTGGCAGCAGAGACGTGGTAATAAATAGATCTTTACAAATGATGCTTTAAAAATGAGAAACTTGGAGTTCCCGTCGTGGCACAGTGGTTAACGAATCAGACTAGGAACCACGAGGTTGCAGATTCGATCCCTGGCCTCTCTCAGTGGGTTAAAGATCCGGCATTGCGGTGAGCTATGGTGTAGGTCACAGACGAGCCTCGGATCTGGTGTTGCTATGGTTCTGGAGTAAGCCAGTGTCTATAGCTCCGATTAGACCCCTAACCTGGGAACCTCCATATGCCGTGGGTGTGGCCCTAAAAGGACAAAAAGACCAAAAAAATAAATAAATAAAAGCTGCTAGGAGTGTTGGTTTCTCCTGAAGCCTCTCTCCTTGGTGTGCAAATGGCTGCCTTCTTTTGGGTCTACACATGGTCTTTCTTCTGTGTGCATGCATGATGCTGGTGTCTGTCTATGTCCACATTTTTGTCTGCTTATAAGAACACAAGTCATATTTAATTATAAGAACACAAGTCATATTTAATTGGAGCCCACTATAATGGCCTCATTTTAACCTAATCACCTCTTCAAAGCTGAGTCTCTAAAAACAGTACACATTGGAGGTTAATATTTCAAAATATGAACTGGGGGGAGTGTATAATTATGCCTAGAATAGGCAATAGAAATTGAAAGTCTAAACCAGACTAAGAGTGGAGTTCCATGGTGGTCTACTAGGTTAAGGATCCAGCATCATCACTGCTATCTATGGTGAGAGTACCGTCCCTGACCTGAGAATTTCTGCATGCCTCAGGCATGGCCAAAAAAAAAAAAAAAAAAAATATATATATATATATATATATATATATATACCGGAATAAGAGCTGCTTGTGTTTAGGAGTGCTCCAAAAAGTTTTTTTTTTTTTCCAACCTACATCAAAGCCTTAGTTGACAAGTTTTCTTGTCAGTACTTCGACAAGAGTTGGGAATTTTCACTGCTGTGAACTTCTGCGGGTATAGCCTTTAAAGAGTCATGTTTTATGCAAGAGTCTCAGCTGTGACTCATGGGAGCTTTGAGTCCTATTCCTCTTTGGCCTGGGGACTCACTTGCCATTGCGGTTAGTGCCTTGTCTTTCTTTGGGCCTTTGTGGATTCCCTGAACCTTTTTAAGTTTTTTTAAAAACACACTTTGTGTGTGGGGGCGGAAATAATTTTAGATTTATGGAAAAGCTGCAAAGACAGTACAGATTGTTCCTTTTGTGCTAATATCCCATGTTGCTTTGCATATTTGTCAAAGTGAAGACACCAAATTTGGAACTTTTTACTATTAACTAAACATTAGATTTTACTCGGATTTCACTAGTTTTTCCACAAAGTCCCTTTTCTGTCCCAGGATCCATAACACATTTAGTCCTCAGGTCTCTTTTGCCTCCTTAGCCTGTGACAGTTTCTGTCTTTCCTTATTTTTTGTTTGCTTGTTTGTTTATTTGTTTTTTGTCTTTTTAGGGTCGCACCTGGAGCATACGGAAGTTCCCAGGCTAGGGGCAGAATCAGAGATGTAGCTACCTCAACCCACTGAGCAAGGCCAGGGATTGAACCTGTGTCCTCATGGATACTAGTCAGATTTGTTTCCTCTGAACCACAATGGGAACTCCCTGTTTTTCTTGTTTTTTGATGACAGTTTGAAGAGTATTTTTGTAGAATGTAGAAGTATTTTTATAGACTGTCTCTCAATTCGGATATACATGAATTTTCAAAGATGCCCATGTACCCAACATAACAAGGTGTTGGTGGTAAGAGAGGTGCCATCTATTCAACATGGTGCTGGAGGAGGAAGACTATCCTCTGACCCCACCCTTTGATTTTACAAGGTATCCACTGTACTGCAAATAAATTCTTTCCCCCCTTAAATTTGCCAGGGCTGGGTTTCTAGATTAAATCAAAGAGCCCCATGACTAATTCACAACCCATAATATATCTCCCTGTCTCTGTTCTTACCACTATGCCTCCAATGCCTTTTCCTGACAACATCAAATTAATATATTTTTAACAAATTGAGATTCCTGCAAAACTTTTCATGATTGTATTTGCGTCCTTCTCGGCACTTATTCAGGTGCTAGTGCCCAGACCACTGACATTTTATTTCTTGCCGAATCTTGTTTTTTCTTGCAATTTCTCTGTTTGTTCTGGTGCAGTGATCAGAACCAAGGGGTTCGGTATGAGCAGGGGGTGGCAAAGACAGAACGCTGTATCCCAAAGGCGAAGCAGCTGAAGAGGATGATTTCCAAGAGAGGTAAGAGGCCAGGGAGATAGGTGTGGGGGGCAAGGACTTGAAAGTGTTCCTGCCAGATCCCCGCTATGAAAACACAGGCGCTGCTGCTGGCCAGGCAGGACAACAGGCTCAACACACTCCGGCCCACTACCAGTATAGGGTCAAGTGTGGATGGAATGAAACTTGTTCCACTCATTGTCTTAAAAAAAAAAAAAAAAAAGAGGAAAGGAAATTAACATTTTTTTGCACCTACCAGGTGTCAGACCTTGTGTTGATGCTTTCCCTATCTTATTCAGTCCTGGGAATTACAGGCTTGTTTTCCAGCCTCACACTAAACAAATGGCCAAGTTTAAAGTTGTAAAGTCTGATTTCGAACCCAGTTCTGTCTTTCTCTGAAGTTCACGGTCTTTCCAGGGTAGGATAGAAGAAAGAGCACTGAGCTGTGTGCCACCGCTCAACAGTGGGGAGGTGGGCAATTGTCAGAATTCTGAGTTTCGATTTGCTCCTATGCAAAATGGGTAGAAGGATACCTCCCTTGCTGATTCAATAATGCAAGCAAAGCTCTCGAGCAGCACCCAGCACACACTAGAGCTTGTGAATCCATTTTAGCCCTGAGTGGTAGAAGCAAGGCTAGTAGGACTGGTGTTAGGATTAGGCTGGGCCAGTGTCAACACTTGAGTGCTTTAGTTAACAATTCTATCACTCCTTCACTATCACTCCTCACTTTTACAACAGTGACAGACACTCCTCTGGGTGCTTGAGATACAGCAGGAGATAAAATAGACAAACCTCTGTTCCCAAGAAGCTGGCATTTTGGTGCTCCCTGGTGGCTCAGCAGGTTAAGGATCTGGCACCATCACTGCTGTTTCATGGGTTCGATCCCTAGCCCAGGAACTTCCACATGCAGCAGTGTGGTCAAAAAAAAGGTTGGGGGTGGGGAGCTGGCATTCCAATAGAGGAAGGCAGACAACAAGCACATAAACACAATAAATAAGTAAGCCAGGGATCAGCAAATCTTTTAAAAGGACAAACATCAATATTTTAGGCTCTTTGAGCCAAAAGATCTCTGTTGCAACTATTCAACCCTTAGTGCAGAAGCAGTCATGGACAGTCTGTCAGTAAAGAAAGCTGGTTCTAATAAAACTGCATTTGAAGAAAAGATTTTGCATCAGGTTTGGCTCATGGGCCTCAGTTTGCTGACTGCTGAGGAAAACAAAGAGAATGTAAGAAGATTTTCAAGAGTGATAAATGCTATGAAAAAATAGATAGAGAAACATAATACCTGTGATACCATGTGCCAGGTGTGTCAGTACAGAGGTAGATGGGCTGGTCAGAGGATACCTGAGCTGAGCTCTGAGCGAGGAGACAAGACAGCCATGAGGTTCATGGAAGGGGAAGGGAGATATTGCAGGTACAGGAAACACATGTGCAAAGGCCCTGAGGCAGGATCAAAATCTATAGAAGGCCAGTGGGGTTTTATCAGCCTGAAAGGAACTGGTATTTGAAACTAAATGTTAAGGAGTCCCTTGCAGTGTTTAAGAGCAACCTCAACAGGGTGTTGATTTACATTTTAAGATACCACTCCAGCTTCTGTGGAGCAGGGACATCATGGGTAACACTGACAGTGGAGAGACAGACAGTTGAGGGTGAAGGGACAACAAGGCGAGAGAGAGACAGACAGAGACAGAGACAGAGACAGAAAGCCTTGAATGTGTTCTGCTGTGAAGGCTATGGGGTGGGAGCTGGAGGAGGATGTGGCTTCCTTGAGAGATTTAGAGATTGGGCTATTGCTGTGGGCTGATCAGAAAGGTCTGGTGGGGAATATGATGTTGGAGTCAGAAGGATTAAGAGGGTCAGGAAATATAGGGTCAGACATCACCAGGAAGAGGTGATGCTGTCTGGTGGCAGCTGGAAATGAGTCCGAAGTGCAGGACTGTGGCTTCGAGAGAGAAGATGGAGGAGTCCCCATGTGGTTGCATCTGTGATCTCTGTGAGTGTGGGATCCCCAACCTAGTTTTTTTGCATCTCCTTCTCCTTTTTTCTTTTTTGGCCGTGCCCCAGGTATATGGAAGTTCCTGTGCCAGGGATTCAACCCAAGACGCAGCTGCAGCCTTTGCGCCATAGCTGCGGCAAACCTTGATCCTTAACCTACGGTGGCTGGGGTGGGGATTGAACTGGTGTCACCACAGAGATGAGCCAGATCATGATCCTGGTGCACCATAGTGGGAACTCCTGCATCTTCTTCTCTTGATGGCTTCCTGCTTACAGCTAACTTGGACCTGATTCTGCGACACAATGTATAGCCTCTGCCTTTCCTCCCCTAAACCCTCTTACGCTATGGTTTATAGCTGCCAGAATCCCTCCATCTCTTACTCTCTGAAGGCTGCAATATGCTGGCTTTTAAGATAACAATGAGTGAAGCTAGTACCTGTATCAGAGCAAAAGTGCAAATCGCTTGATCTCCCAGTTTACTAAGGAGCTGAGCCTATGGAGGGTGCCTGATCTGAAAACTCCCTCATCCACTCTTCCCTCCATCTCATGACCTCCATCATTCTTCATCTTCCTCTTGGATTGCAAAAATTCCCTTACCCCCCCCCCCTCCTATTTTGGTCTTTTTAGGGTTGCACCCATGGTATATGGAAATTCCTAGGCTAGGGGCTGAAACAGAGCTGTAGCCAGTGGCCTATGCCACAGTAACACCAGATCCAAGCTGGATCCTTAACCCACTGAGCAAGGCAGGGATCAAACCTGCATCCTCATGGATGCTAATCGGGTTCGTTAACCACTGAGCCATGATGGAAACTCCATATCCAGCACTCTATGCTACTCTTATCTACACACTTGAAGTTAGTGGTGTCTGCTCTATGTGATATGGTAGAAATAATAAATAATGATGTCCTTCTGTGCAACACTTGCCGACACCATGTTCAGTGAATCTCTGAAATAAGCCAAGGTGAGAGCATTTACACCATAGAAATTGGCAAAAGCTTCAGTGTAAATCAGGCTCTCCTTTCATAGAGTCAATTATCTTGCATGCATTACTAGTTGTAAACTGACTTAATGGAAGGTTAAAACAAGTTTCCAGGTTTGTCTCCTGTAGCTCTACACACACACTCTGCCCTAAACATCCTTGGTACACTTGGCTAAATAATGCTTTTCATACCTTCAGAAATGTGCTTTCCTCTCTTCCCCACTTGGTGGAAGGCTCCTCATCCACTGAGACCTGGTTCAAGTGAAGCTCTCTGGGAGTTTTCTCCCTATATTAGTTTGCTTTTGGGTGTCATAACAAAATACCACTGATTGGGTGACAAAAGACAGAATGATCTGCACACTTCTGAAGGTTAGGCATCCAAGGTCAATGTATTGGCAGGGTTGGTTTCCTTGGAGGCCTCTCTCCTGGGCTTGCAGATGGCTGCCTTCCTGCTGTGTCCTCATATGATCTTTCTTCTGTGCAAGCATCCCTCATGTTGCTTTGTGTGTCCACATTTCCTCTTCTTCTGAGGACACCAGTCACATTGGATTAGAGCCCATCCTAATGGCCTTGTTTTTAATTAATCACCTTTAAAATGCTGTCTCTCCAAATACAGTCACATGCTAAGGTACCCAGAGTTAGGACTCAGGGGTGGAGGTGGGGGACATTATTCTGCCTCTAACCCTTCAATGGGCTGCGCTTTTTATTTTATAGTTCCCTTAAAACTCTGTGTATGTTTTTACTACAGAAATTTCCAGCCATTTCCAAGTTATCTTTTAGTTTCTCTCTGCAGCTGGTCTCTTGATTTCCTTGGGGGCCCTGTCTTCCTCATCTTTGTATCTTCTAATACCTGATATTACAGATAAAAAAATAAACATTTTAAAGAATAATAAAAAGAATGGAAGAGTAAATGAAGTTCTGCTCTGATAAAAGAAATGTGTAGTTTATTTTTCAAAATAAGAATAACTGTATGGGAGCTCCCTGGTGGCCTAGGGGTTAAGGATTTGGCATTGTCACTGCTGTGGCTCGGGTTCAATCCCTGGCCTGAGAACTTCTGCATGCCTTGGGCGCAGCCAAAAAAAAAAATAAATAAAAAATAACCATATGATTTTATAGATACTACAAATTCAGAACATATAGAAAAGGGGTTAAGAATAAGTTTCAGTTGTCTTTGTCTTTGTTATCTAGAGGTAACATCCGTTGGACATTTCTGGTTTTTCTTGAAAGTGCTCTATATAATTCATTTTGTCAGATGGGAAGAGACAGGCAGCTGTTCCCTAGTATCTATTTGTTCCTTCTTCCAAGTAATAGTTTTTAGTGGGTAAATAAAAGCCCAGAATACATACAACATTGCTCATTATTCCTTGTAGCTGGTTACGTGCTGGCCCATAGCGAGCAGGTGTGCTGTGGGACAATTCCTGGGAATCTGCTGTAAGAAACCGTGGGGTGCTTTTTGCCCCCTCCATCAGCCTCCGCCCCACATGGCCTAATGCAGACTAGGAAGCTGAGGCTGCCTTCCTGAACTGCGAGGCCTGAGAGCCTCAGTGGCTCCCTGCAGAGAGCTGGAAGGAGTTGGTGTCCTTGGAAACTTTATTGGAACACCCCAACCTTCCAGGTTTTGTCTGCAAGAAAAAAATATAAACATGTCTATTTATAGCCACCATTTCTTTGTTTTTCTTAAACTTCTGTAGCCTACAGATGAAACATTTCATCTCATAACTTTTACTTACTCCTAACTCCATATCAATAAATACAGAGAGTATGGTGGATTAAAAATCGCCACAGAGGGAGTTCCCACTGTGGTGCAGTGGGTTAAGAACCTGACTGCAGTGGCTCTTCAGAGGTGGGGGTTCAATTCCCAGCCCAGTGCAATGGGTCAAAGTATCCTGTGTTGCTGCAACTGTGGCATAGGTCGCAGGTGTGGCTCCAATTCAATCTCTGGCCTGGGAACTTCTATATGCCACCAGTGTGGCCGTAAAAAAAATGGCCACAGAAGAGTATTTTGGTGGTTTCTCAAAAAGGGAAACACAGAATTACCACATGGCTCAGCAATTCCATTCCTAGGTGTATATCCCAAAGAACTGAAAACAGGTGTACAAGAATTCATAATGGCCCTATCCACAACAGTCATAACATGGAAACAAACTGAATGTCCATCAAATGACAAATGAATACATAAAATGTGGTCTATTTATACTATGGAATATTAGCCACAAAAAGAAAAGAAGTATTGATACATGCTACAACATAGATGAACCTTAAAAACATTACGCTGAGTGAAAGAGGACAGTCACAAATGGTATGCATGATTCCATTTACACGAAATATCCAGAATAGACTAATCCCTGAAGACAAACTGCAAGTCAGTGATTGCCAGACGCTGGGGGTAGGTGTGAATCTGACTCGCTGCTTAATAGTTACGAGGTTATCTTCTGAGGTGATGAAAATATTCTGGAACTAGATAGATGGTTGGGAACATTGTGAATGTCACTGTATACTTTAAAATGGTGAATGTGTTTTGTAAATTTTAGCACTCTCCTTACCCCCCTCTTTCTTTTTAAAAAAAAAAAACAATGGCTACATATGTTCTGCAGTTTGTTCCATCAAGAGAGTCTGGAGGGGGTGGGGAAAGGGAGTGGGATGGACAGAGAGTTTGAGGTGAGTAGATGCAAGTTATTACATTTAGACTAGGTGGGCAATGAGGTCCTGCTGTATAGCACAGGGAACTATATACAATCTCCTGGGATAGATCATGGTGGAAAATAATATTTCAAAAAAAGGAATGCGTGTGTATGTGTGTGTGTGTGACTGAGTTACTTTGCTGTACAGTAGGAATTGGCACAACATTTTAAATCAACTATATTTTAATAAAAAAAAATGTTTTAGGAGTTCCTGTCATGGCGCAGTGGTTAACGAATCCGACTAGGAACCATGAGGTTGCGGGTTTGATCGTGCCCTTGCTCAGTGGGTTAAGGATCCGGCGTTGCCGTGAGCTGTGGTGTAGGTTGCAGACGCGGCTTGGATCCCGCGTTGCTGTGCCTCTGGCGTAGGCTGGCAGCTATAGCTCCGATTCGACCCCTAGCCTGGGAACCTCAATATGCCGTGGGAGCGGCCCAAGAAATGGCAAAAAGACAAAAAAAAATGTTTTAAAAAGAAAAAAGAGAGTCTGAAATGTGGGATGGTCTTATGTCAGGCTTTGACCACTAAAATGTGGCAGGAGCAATGTCATGTGACATCTTTGGAAGTTCTCAAAAGGTGTTAACAGTCCTATTCTTGCCTGAATGAAATCCTGAGTCCTCCACGGTATGAAGAAAAACCAGGGAGAGAGTGGCCAGCTGTCCCGGATGCCCAGAGAGGCGCGTGCCCCAGGAAGATGGCTGTGTCCCATCACCAGCCACAGCTGGCACCCATCTGCCTGCAGCTGCCTCTGAGAGCCTAGGTGACAGCAGCAGTCAAGCCCAGTTAGGCCACAGACTTGTGAGAAGTAATAAGTTGTTGTCTGAAGCCACTTAGTTGTAGGGGTCTGGTTACACAGAAACAGATAACTCACACAAACATATGCTGCTCTGTGCATTTACCAGAAATTACTCAACCCATCTGCAGAGGGCCACTTTAGGTTGTGTCCAGCTTTTAAACTATTCTAAACAACTCTATCCTGGACATTCTTATATAAGCAATTTTCTTCACTTATCTAATTTTTCCCTAATACTCTCAGCAGCAGCATACTTGCATTGAATGAAAACTTGAAGGAAAAAAAAGTTCCAAACATATTATTACTGTTGTTATTTTTAGGGCTGCACCTGCGGCATATAGAAGTTCCCAGGCTAGGGGTTGAATCAGAACTCTAGCCACTGGCCTATGCCACAGCCCCAGTAATGTCAGATTTAAGCTATTGGCAATGCCAGATCCTTAACCCATGGAGTGGGGCCAGGGATCGAACTCCCATCCTCATGGATACCAGTTGGGTTTGTTACCGCTAAGCCACAACAGGAACTTCTACTTCAGAGAATTTAAGCAAGAGGAGATTTATGAAAAAGTATTACAAAGCTTGCCATATCATTGGAAGAGCCGAAGAAATGAGTTTTAGGCTAAGTTCCAGAAACAATTCTTAGAACCCATGCACCAAGCAGGCCTGGCTGGTCAGTGGCTGCTTCGAGTACCAACTTAAGAACCCTGCTGGGGCAATCTGGGAGTGAAGTCCCCACAGCCGAATCCCCAAAATACCCTGTGCCCCCAACTGTGACACCAACACTGATGCTCTGAGCCTCTCCTGTGTCCTCACGTAGTTTGTTCCTTAAAAAGGAACCTTGAGTTAAACCTTGAGTGGATGCATCTCCTTGGTAAAATTGAAGTTATGGTGTTTAGAGCAAAGGAAGCCTGAAGATTCACCATTGGTTTGGAAGGATTCCCAAGATGGGAACACTCTTGGCATGTGGATAGGGTCATCGGAAGTTATAGGGCAGCCCTGAATGGCAGATATCTACTCATCAAGATGACTGAATTATGATGATTCCATTAGTAAAGGGAGGCTGGTGAAAGTGGATAAGGAGAGTGAATAAGCATTGGCTTGGGCACGTGCAGAATGAAAAGGACCTCGCTAGAAAAAAATCCAGCAGAGGGTTGGAAATATGGGCCTGGGACTTTCAGCTTAACTTATAGATTTGGGAATCATTTACAAAGAGATGGCAGCTGACGTACTGAGAATTGATGGCAAGAATGTAAGAGTGAAGAAGAGAAGAGACTGACCATATTTTGGAGGAGGGAGAGAGGAGAGGAGACTACAAAGGTGACAGAGAATGAGGTCAAAAAATGGGAGGACCAGACAAATGGAGTGTAATAAAAGCTAGGCTACACAATTTTGGGGACCCCATGCAAAATGGAAAAAGTAGGATTGCTGATTCAAAAATCATTTGAATTTTAAGTTAATACAGTAGAGTATGAAACAAAGATCAGGGCACCTTCTGGGCTTAGGGTCCTGAGTAACTAACTCTTCTGCTGGGCACTGATGAAACTGGTCCCAAAGCTATGAGGTGGGAGTTTCAAAAGAGAGGCGATGTCAAGGAGGATGGAATTTGAGAACAGGCTGTTGAATTTGATTATTTTGGGTGATCTTCAAGAAAATGGGGTTACAATCTCCAATCATAATGTGTTGATGAGTAAATTGCTTGGGGATGAAGTGTAGACAGGTAAAAGTCAGGGGGTTGAAGAGATGGCCCAGTAGTTCAGGGAGCAGTTGGGTCAAGAAACAATCATTTTCAGATGGAATAGACACAGTCATATTCATTGGCTTGGATAACGTGAGCAGGAAAGATTGAGGATGTAAGAAGAGGGGGCAGATAACAAGAAGTGAGAGCCCATGGTTTGGAAATGGTAAACATGTTTTGATTAACAACAGAGGTGGAGAGATGGTAAAAGTTGGAAAGTCAGCCTTGGAGCCACCCTGGTCTCAGAAAAGAGAGGGAGTGTGAAAATACAAAGAAATCAGGAGAAAATTGGAGATTTCAGACATACCCCAAATGGGCAGAATATATCATCATGGAGGGTTTCTTAGATCTTTATACCATTTATTTATCACACCCAATAGGATAGGACAAAGCACTTTTTTTTTTTTTTTTTTTTGAGGGCCAAACCCACAGCATATGGAAGTTCCCAGGCTAGGGGATGAATTTGAGCAACAACTGCCGGCCTACGCTATAGCCACAGCAACTGGGTATCTGAGCTGCTTCCGCGACCTACACCGTAGCTCACAGCAATGCCAGATTCCTGACCCACTGAGGGAGGCTAGGGGTAGAACCCACATCCTTATGGATACTAGTTGGATTTGTTTCCCCCGAGCCACGATGGGAACTCCAGGACACAGCACTTTAAATGGAAATGGATTAATTTATGAAAACAGCTTTCTTTGTGTGGGATATCAATTGAGAAGGCATTCATGGTGTCCTGTGAAATAATGGAGTTGGTTAGCATTGACGGCCCATTAAAGACGCTCTATTGAGGCAAATTATATCTGAGCTGTAGCTCATCTTGTTTAGAAGAATGATGGCTAGCAAATCAGTTTTTTGAGTGTCTTACACCTGCTTTATTTCTCTGTTTATTCTTTTGCACTTGTTCAATTCTACTACAATGTGAAACATTTCAGGTATTTTTTTCCACTGATTTTTATCCTTTCTAAAGAAACCTTTCATAATTGCTTTAAGTTTCACATGGAAAAAAAAAAAGAAAAACTTCCTTGAGGGCTTTTGAATTGTAAGTTATGAGAAATAAAAGGAACAACTGTTTAAAAATTTAAAGAACATGAAAAGATTCCCTTAATTTTTGTTCGTTCAAAAGGCAAAAATGTGAATTTTTAAACATCCAAGACTATAAGTGAACTGAAAGGAACTGCTGTTTAGTTAAGCATGAAAAACAGGATTTTAAGGTTGTGTCAGTTATTAACTTCTAATTTGTGTGAAAGAAACTCCAGAAGTTTTTCTTCCCGTAACTAACAATTAAACCATTAGTCTGACTGGAGCAATTAGAGCTGAATATTTTATGAAAACAAAGGTAATGAAGAAGACTCCATACACTAAGATACATCCAGATTAGGAAGTGCTAGCCACCAACAGAACAACAGCAAAGGAACTCAGTTCGAAATCATGAAGGCAGTTAGGACAACCCATTTCAACTAAAAACAACAAACATGGTGGAGACAAAAGCAGAAGAAGATGAGTATTTCATTCACAAACATACACATATGTAAATCTCCTTATGCTCTCTTTTATATACAAATACATTTTTGTTACTTATGGATTAATTTTTGCTGCCGAAAAAGAGAGCATAACGAGCTTTTTTTTTTTTATTTTGCAAATGTAACACCATGACAATGTTTGAGAAATAAGTAGGATAATTAAAAGGAACTTGGCCTCTGAGAAATGTGCCCATTCTGGCATTAACATTCTTGAGCCTCTAATGGTCATTTCTCAAAGAGCAGGGTTTAATGTTTTAGCCCAAACAGCTTTGAGCAATGGGTAACACAGCTCCCTGAAAGGAAGCACTTAACTTTTCAAAAAATGGTAATAAGCGGATATTCTTAGAAATCTATTGAGTTAAAATGTTTCCCTTTCTCTGTTCAATTATGCCAAAGCCCTTGTAAATTTAAATATTCCTTTTAAACAACTGATTCCACCCCAAATACTTGAAAGTTAGCAATCCTGCTTAGAATACCTAAAATAACATGCTCTTTGCTGCTCAGCAAAGAGAATCATACTGCTGGAGTTCATCTTTACACCTTTTTTGAGACTGTGCATTTTTTACACATAAAATCCTATGAATTCTGACAACCTAAAGCAATGATCCTCAAACTCAGGATTGTCTTCTTGGGTGGTAACTAAGATGCAGACTCTTAGGCAATTAGCCCACCCCTGAGATTCAGAGTCATGGGTTTTAGGTTTGTTTGCCTTTCTAACAAGTGTCCTAGAGAATTTTGAAAAAGTGATGTAAACTTTTTAAAGAAATATACTTCAGTAAATTTCAACCCTTAGGTATTGGCTTTGGCTCACAAATCTTTTATAAGACAAGTTAGGGGTATGTAGTTATTAACCGTATCTCTCTTTTTTTTTTTTTTTGTCTTTTTAGGGCCACATCCAAGGCATATGGAGTTCCCAGGCTAGGGGTCGAATTGGAGCAGCAGCTGCTGGCCTGCACCGCAGCAACACCAGATCTGAGCTGTGTCTGTGACCCACGCCACAGCTCACAGCAACGCGGGATCCCTAACCCGCTTAGCGAGGTCAGGGATAGAACCTGAGTCCTTATGGCTACTAGTCAGGTTCATTACCACTGAGCCACAAAGGGAACTCTCTTAACCGTATCTTCCTAATCAATAGGGAAGTGACTTTTTAAAAATTAATACTCTATTTTCTTGAGCAGTTCTGCCTTTATAGAAAAACTGAGGGTATCCCAGTTTCTTCTATTGTTAGCATGCTATATTAGGGTGGCACAGTTGCTACAGTTGATGAGCCAGTATTGGAAAGTGACTGAAATGACATGGCCAAGGCTGGGCTAATGCTGGTAGCCAAGCCACACCCACACTTGAACAAGCTGCCTGGTGGTACTACTTTCTCTTGAAAGATGTTCTTTACAGATTACCATCATAATGACTCTAATTGTTCTGTGACAGTATCTGAACACAGGTGGCAGTGGGACTCATTTGACTAAGCACTTTGATTGGTGCCTGGGATGGTTGGTCTTTATCCTGGGCTTCATCTTAACACTCTGACCCACCTGGCACACAATCATTAATGGCTTACTTGTGTAAAACTGTGAAACAGGGCAATCCCAAAGCACTGTATCAAAAATTAATCCACCTTGATCCTTTCCAAAGCAAAGTGGAGTGGACACAATGATATTAATGCTGAGATAGTTTACAAACACACTTAAATTTTCACAGGAGGTTTACAGAGAGATGCTTCATTATTCATTCTCTGAGACAGGCTGGGGATACCAATTTGAAAGAACAGTCCCCCCCCCTTTTTTTCTTTTAGGGCTGTACCTGTGGCCTATGGAAGTTCCCAGGCTAGGGGTCGACATGGTGCTGCTTCTGCCCACCTAAGCCACAGCCACAGCAGCACCAGATCTGAGCAGCATCTGTGACTCACACTGCAGTTTGCGGCAACAACAGATCCTTAATCCACTTACTGAGGCCAGTGACCAATCCCACATCCTCATGGATACTACGAGGTTCTTAACCTGCTGAGCCACAGCAGGAGCTCCACAGTTTCCTCTCTTGAGCTTTGACTCTGCCAATTGAAGATGAGTAGGACACCAATAAAAACACCTGGACATGATGTAGGTTTACCTCAATACGACATAGTTTCTCCAGCAGCCTTAGGAATAAGCCACACCCAGTGGTTAGGTGGAGCTGGAATTATGATGAATGGCTGGGCATCTCTGGGCAGGCTTCCCCTTGAAGATGTGACTTTTCGACTTGAGTTTTAAAGGATGAGTAGCAGTTGGCAAATCCCCTAGAGCTTCTCAAACCATTTGTGGTGAAGAACCAGCCGTGTTTTTGTTTTTTTGTCTGTTTGTTTTTCCCCTCCCCAATCTGTCAAGTACCCATAGGACAACCCTGGAGTGCCAGGTATGACTTACTACGAGTCTGACAATACCCAAAATGGTTTGCACTCGGTTCAAAGCGTTCACCGATCACGTGCTTGTATATCAGCGGCATTTTGAAATTGCTACAAAAGTTTCTAAACCTTTGCTCTCAATTTCTCCCCTCATTACAGACAGGTTCCAAACAGTTTGCAAAACAGTACAAGGTTGGGTGTCTGAAAGCACCTGAAAGCCTGCTGAAAATGCAGCTTATGGATTCTCACCCCACAGAATTCCGACCTGCAGCTCAACAAGATTCGCAGGTGATTCCTGTGCACACTAAAGTTTGAGGACCTGCCCTAGAGGAAACTAACACTCAGTACCGGGGTGGGGGGAAGGGTTGAGCCTTCATTCATCTCCCTTCCGTTTGGCTATCTGCTTCCTTTACTTCCAGGAAAGGGTTACATTTTTAGGGTGCAATTGGCCACGTTCTCTTCCAATTTACAAAACTACATTTTCTGGCTCCAATGAAAAAGTCTTTTAACCTAACAGCAGGAGAGAAACTCCACACAGGAAGGCAGCTTCCAGAAATTCTGATTAGCTTCGGTTCTCCGCTTTGATTTGGCCCAACAGCCAGGGCAGCTTCGTGGACCACGCTTCCATTGCCTGGGTCGCTCATGTGCCGACGCATTAATGAGATCCGTGCTTAGCCGGTTCCAGGGTCTGCCAAAGATCAAAGGCACACAAAAAAGTCCCCTAACCCCTCCTCCTCGGTGACTATTTGGTCTCTATCACCAGAAGGAAGAGTCAACTCCCCCGCCCTCAACTAGGTGGGGAGGCTGGGAGGCGGAAGGGCGGGGATGTAAGGGGAGCCTATCAGGCCCCGCCTTCCCCGCCCGCCTCGGAGCCTGAGGCAGCGGGAGGAGCAGGGTGGGAGGGGACCCGGAGAAGATGGGGGCGGGGTGCGCCGCCGGGTGGGGCAGAACTCTGCGGAAGCGCGGGGAGGAGTGGGCTCCTGCAGGGGCGTGGCGTGGCGTGGCAGACGGGCAGGGTGGGCGGGGCTCAGCTCTCGGTGGGGCGGGGCGAGGGGAGCGAGTGGGCGGGGCCGGACGAGCGGGCGGGGTTGGCCGTGCGCTCCTGTCCGCAAGTCTCCGTGCGGCTGTGAGCCGGTTGATCCCTGGCGCCCTAATATTCACCGCTGCAGTGCTCGCGCGGGGAGAGCAACTCCGGGCTCGCTTTGTGGCCGCTGTTCCCCTGCCCGCCCCGAGCGCCTCCCGCCGGAGGGCAGAGGGAGGGGGCGCGCTCCCCAGCTCCCCAGCTCCCCGCCACCCTCCCCCTGCCGCGGGGGAAGAATGTGCCACCAGCTGTTCTCCGCTTGCTAGCGCTGCGCCCAGGAGTGAGGAACTTGGAGAAAGAGGAGACAAAGGCTGCAGTTGGGACGAATGAGTTAGAGACTTGGGTTTGGGCAAACAAAAGGTGCGAAAGACAATAAGGGGAAAAAGCGATGGCAGTGGGGGAGCCCCGCGGGGTCAAGTTGCTGGGAATCGCGCCGTGACACGCATGGTTTCCCCGGACCTTCTGTTGGGCTGACTTCCTCGAGCTGGAAGCCGGACTGGGGCAAGTTGGGGAGCGCACGGGAACAATGGACAACTTCTTCCCCGAGGTGAGTGCGCTAGCGGCCGGGAGGGCGGGCGCCGGCGTCCTGGCCCAGCTCGGGCTGCGTTCCGGGAGCCGGGCGCGGGCTCCCTTCCTGCCCAGACCTGGCCTCCGGGGAGGGAGAGATGTGCCCGCGGCGCAGCGCGCACACTTGCTACCGCGCGCGCTAAACCCGAGAGGGCGAAACTTTTTGGGAGTCGTCAGAAATCAACCCCCGGGGAGTCTCCGGCTGAGTAAGCCGAGGCAGGTTTTATTTTGTCCCGTGCTCTCAACTTGGCTCCGGTGAGCGAAGGTGAGCGTCCTTTTGCAGGAGTGGACGGCTCCCCGGGTGTCCCCACGGCGCCCGGCGCTAGGTGAGGCGGCGGACGAGGGGCCTGGCCGGGAGGTCTGCATGCCCCACTTCAGGGTGCCCAATAAAATATTCATCGGGGACGTGCCTTTCTCCAAGAAAGGGTCTGGTTTGGTATTTCCTTTGCAAAACGTGCCGGCTTCCTGTGAGAGGGGTGCAAACACTTCCAGTGGAGACGGCTTAATGAAGTGTGAGAAGGGGGAGGCGAGGGTTTAATCATTCACTGTGTTTTCTGCCTGTCGGACCTTTGGAGTCTAGGTTCTAATGCTCACCAAGAAGTGCTCTTTTTAGGATCTGAGATCATTCCGGACAGGGAGATAAAAAGAGTAGGAATTTGTGCGGACTGTTTTTGTAGATTTTAAATTCGAATGTAAAGAAAAGCGTTTAGAACGAACATTGGTTATTTTTAAAGATTGAACTGATGTTCCTTTTAGGGTCATGGAGGGCGGGACACCACAGTTACTTGAAATCTCTGTCTTGAGAACCTCCTTTTTTCCCCCCTCAGGACCGAGAGTTACTGTAGTTTCTTGGCTCCCTTTCCTTTCTTGGTTGTGTTTATTTAATAAATTCTATTTAAATTTGAGGTTTGAAGTGGCTCAAAGTAAACTTAGTTGACTTAAGGAGCCTGATGTGACTTTCACTGAAAGCCAGGGGATGTTTTGTAAATCAAGGACAGTTTTGGAATCTTCCAGAATATTAGATTGGTGAAGATTTGCATCTCTTTTGGCTAACTTTATCAGTTTAATTAGATACATTATTTCAAGTCATTGTACTTTCTGGATGCCCACTGATTATAAATAATCTAACAACTGTTTAAAATGGCCTAAGTGAAATGTTCTTGCATGATAGTAATATCCCTTTTTTTTTTTTAAAAAAGTGGTGTCTCACATGTTATACCCACATTCATGGTGAGAGGTGGAGACTGGAAAGGAATTAATCATTCATTAATACAAATTTTTTACTTTTTTTAAAAAAGTGAAATTTACAATTATGAGACTCTAGCATTTTCTAATCCATAGACCTTCCTGCTTGTAAGAAGGCACCAGAACTTTTTGCAGGAGTTGCAGGTTAACCACTGATGAAAGACCAGTGGGCTGTGTTTAATTGCTTTCATCTGTAAGAAAACCTGAGGCTCTTGCCTGCAGGACACTAACTCTTAACTTTTTTGGCAGTGGAGGGGGCCCTTTATTTTGCTTTTGTTTTGTGAGTTCCTTAGGAAATTTGATGAAACATAGAATTTGTATTGGATTTATTGGGGTCCTAGTCCCCAGGAAGCCTGTCTGTGGGCCTCAGGGAACCAATGACCTCCCCTTTGGAAGAACTCTGCCCCCTAGTGCAAGTGGGAGGAACTGCAGGATAACGTGGGACAGCTGCAACCTCCTGCCTTCCAATCGTCCTGCTGGACTTTGAAGTACTTTTTTTCAGTAAGGAAACCTAGTGGTTGGATTTTATTTCCATGATTAATATGGTCTTGAAGCTGGCCTTCAGCAATCATTTCCATTCCCTTACCTTCCTAGATGAAGAATCTTTAACTCAAAGATGTTAAGTCACTTGCCTAAGGTTGAAGAGGTTGTTATGGAACCCACAGGCTTTTTCCTCTAGTGACTTCAGTATTGAGGGAAATTTTTATGTATTTAATCTTTTATGTTATTAATTTTGGTGATGTATTTGTATTACAGTGTTAATTTCTAATCAGAAATTAATTTCTGGTTTATTTCTTTCTAGTCAGTATTAATTTCTAATCCGAGTTCCTCCTCTAAACATTACTTTGAAAGGGAAGCCACCAGGGCCAAGGAGGCTGTAGGTGCTGTATTGATTGGAGACAGACTCTTAAACATAGATCAGGTCTCTCTTTGGTGTCTTCTAACAGAGCATACTTTTGTTAAATTGTCCCGTTGGAGCAGAAACAGCAAGTGTGGAAGTGGTATATTTCCAAGGACAGCAAAATTGTAGGGCCTCTTTTATCACTAAGTAGTGTCCCGTTCTCTGGTAACTTTCCCCATTGCGATTTAGGGATACTCCCTTATTGCTTTGGTGGAAAACAATTTGAAGCTAATATTAACAGTTGAAAAAAAATTGAATGAGATGTCACGTGTATTAGCTTTATGTATGAACGGCCAAATATTGAGGAAATAGGAGCTCCTTCTGACCAGCAGCTGCTGTGTAGAGCTAGCCCAGGGTTTCTTAAACTGGGTACCATTGACATTCCGGGTCAGTTAATTCTTTGCTGTGGGGGGACTGTCCTGTGCGTAGTGCGACGTCGAGTAACATCCCTGGCCTCCACCCGCTAGAAGCTAATAGCACCCTCAAATTGTGACAACCAGAATGTCTGCAGACATTGCTGGAAAGAGTTACGGCAAGCAAAATCACTTACAGTTGAGAACCACCTGAGCTAGACCCATGAAGCAGTGGCCTCGTGGAATTAATTGCTATGCGTGTTGCAGGCACAGTTCTTGCCTATGCTTGCCTGCTTTAAGTAGCATCAGGCATCTTACTGCCGGCCACCCAGAAGCTTGTGGGGTTTGTGCCCATCCTGCTGATGGCTACTGACTTCAGAACATACCCTGGGATTGGAGAAACTGAGCACCCCGAGCTCCCCAACTGAGTTTGAGTTTCTTCATAGCCTGCCTTAGATTTTTAAGACTCCCCTAGAGTAAATTGCATGCGCACTTCTGGGAAGTTTGTTTTTTCAGCATTTAGAGGTAGGTTGTTAAAAAAGTTTCTTGCAGAAAGAACCTAAGTTTAGGTACGTCTGTAACCAGAAGCAATTTTTAAGGCAAAGTTAAAAGGCTTCATCAGGAAAGTGGCAAGATGACTGTGTAAACCTGTTGATGTTTTGAAGTGACTGCTGTTTACAAGTCCCCAGGGCTGAGTTGAGCGCCTAGAATACTGGAGCAGTGGGTCATTACAAGTTGGACACATAAATGAGCTTGACTTTTCTGTCTTCTGTTTGGGGAACAGGCATGGCCTAATGGCTGGTCAAGCAAAAGTCTTTTTTTTTTTTTTCCGTCTTTTCTAGGGCTGCACTCGAGGCATATGGAGGTTCTCAGGCTAGGGATCTAATCGGAGCTGTAGCCGCTGGCCTACACCACAGCCACAGCAACTCGGGATCTGAGCCGTGTCTGTGACCTACACCACAACTCGTGGCAACGCCAGATTCTTAACCCACTGAGCAAGGCCAGGGATTGAACCCACAACCTCATGGCTCCTAGTTGGATTCGTTAACCACGGTGCCACGATGAGAACTCTGCAAAAGTCTTTTGAGTTTTAGTAATGGGACATCTGTGAACACTTTGATTTTCAGAATAAATATGTAAAATCTACACAAGTAAGGTTTGGCATAGGCACACTTGTTTTTTTTTTTTGGCTATGTGTGTGATGAATGGAAGTTCCCAGGCTAGGGGTCAAATTGGAGCAGCAGCCACTAGCCTATGCCACAGCAACGTAGGACCCAGGCCACATCTGCTACTTACATCACAGCTTACGGCAGTGCCAGTTACTTAACCCACTGAGCGAGGCCAGTGGTTGAACCCGCATCCTCATGGATGCTAGTTGGGTTCATTACTGCTGAGCCACAACAGGAACTCCTAGGTACACTATTGTGTTTGGAATGGATGGTCAACGGGGTTCTTCTGTATAACAGCATAGGGAACTCTGCTCAATATTCTGTGATAACCTGTAATAGAGAAGAGTCTGAAAAAGAATGGATATTTATATGTGTAAAACTGCATCACTTGGCTGTACAGCAGAAATTATCACAATATTGTAACTCAACTATACTTCAATAAAACTTTGCATAATGGAAAAGAAAATAAAGGATACTCAAAAACAAACGTAAAGCAGGTGTTAATGTTTTAAGAGCTAACTTGTTCATGGGAAACATTCCAACGGTAACCGTTTCTTACAGCCTGGTTCCTCCTGGGCTGGAATAGACCCAACTCTCTCAAGATGTTAAGTGGAAACACCTTCCTCATGTCCCCTTAATTTAGGAAGGTATCTCGGTGTTGGTTGTTACCTGGAATTCAGATAGGTTTTTAAGGCTGGAATGAGTTCTTGAGCCTATTTTTCTCCTGGTTTTTATAGGGTTTTTTTTTTTGTTGTTGTTGTTGTTTTTTCTTTTTCCTCTTCGCATCTTACATTTCTTGGTTTAAAAAAAAAAAATTAAGACTATTATTTTTGGCAGCTCCTTCCACCCCTCTCCCGCATATCATCTCTCAAGGGCAAAAGGGAAGCACCGAGGACTTCCTTGTCCCACCACATCCTGCAGGCGACCTCATTGACTGTTGCGGAATGGGATCAGAACATTATGCGGTATCCCCCTTTCCCACATATGGAGGGACTCACAGTGCCTTGCCCTTTACACATACCCTCCAAGGATTTCTCTTGTCACTTTTTGGGCCCCGCCCCTGTTGGGCACAGCAAAGCCCTGGGAGCAGCTGCAAGGAGCTGGGAGCCCTGGGCTTCTGGGCAGGCTGGGTGAGCAGGGCAGGGCTGTAGTTCTGTGCGCTCACCTCTCGCCAAATCAGGCACCAAGCAGCAGCGTGGGCGTGGCCTTCACTGTTTTAACCAGGGCTGTGCAGGGCGAGGGCAGTGTTTGCTTTTCCCGCTCTGCTGGCTTTTAAGTGGAGTAACCTTTAAGGACTTCAGCCTTGAATGTTCTCTGTTGTTGAGATCGGTAGGAAGTAGGGTACCTGTTTGTTAATGAGTTTGGGCATTTTTGCATTGAGAGCAACTGCTGCATCATACTTTCAGGTCATTGATTTGCAGGGAACACTCAAGCTTGAGCAAGGTGCAAAGTCTGCCGGAAGCTTGGCCACACTTCCCAGGGGACCCTGAATGTCCCTAGGGGGAGGGAAAGCATCTCGGCACTAAGTGTAATAGAAGTTAGGGATTTTGGGAGCTTGACTGCACCCTCCCCACCCGTGGGCTCTCAGCCAGGTTATCTGACCTTCCGGGGCTTTATTTCTCTGTAAGTGAGCATAATAGTGTTGACCTTGCCTGGTGGTTAGGAGAATTCAAGATAGACTTACAAAGCACTTGGGGAGTAATAAAAGGTTCTAGGAATTTAGGAATTAAGACTGAGTGGCCTTGGTGGTGGCTGACGTCCCAGTACTCAATGGTGCAGGGAAACCTTGGTCTCAGGGCTGTTCCCTGTATCATTTCTGGTGCTAGATGGCATTTATTAACTCTCTCCCTGTTTGACCGGTACACTTCTGGCCGACTGGCCAGAGTTCTGTCTCAAAATGCCTAGGTGGCTTATAAAATCAAGTTCGCATTCTTAATCTGGTTTCCAAGGCCTTCTGATCTTGCATCTCTCTTAAGTCTTTTGCCACACGTGAGTTCTACTCCAGAGGCTCTGTTACCAGCGCAGCTCTGTATCTTTGTCTGTGCCGTCCTCTCTGCTGATGGGGTGCCCGGCCTGTCTGGCTACTTTTTGGAACCATTCCTGATAGGTCTAGTTGATGATCCCTCCTACCCCTCTTTTCTCTGAACTTTGCTTGACCCCCTTTTTGCTAGAGGCTGTACTTTCTTTTTTTTCTTCTCAAATGAGTAAACCAAGCCTTGAGAGGTTAAATCCAATTTGTAAGTTTTATCACCTCGTTTGCACTCACAGGTCTCTAAGGATGGGATTCTATCCTCATGTGGCCCTAATTTTCCCCTCAAGTACAGAGTTTTATGGTGGGAGGAGAGATGTTTCTAACTTTTCCACTTGATTATGAAGCATTTTGCAAGTTCTTTGAAGACAGTACTACATATGGCTAATATTTATTGAGTGCCTACTCTGTACCAGCCATGTTTCTAAGCAGTGTATATTCAGTAATTAATTTCATCCATCAACAACCCTATGAGTAAGGCTCTATAAGGAAAGTGAGGCACAGAGAGGTTAAGTAACTGGCCTAGGGCCACACAGTCAGAAAGTGATGGCCAGGCTTTGAACCCAGACAGGCTGTCTTCAGAGCCTCTTTGCTCTTCGCTGCCATGCTTTCCTCTCCTGTTGGTGTCATTTGTCTTATGCTTGTTTCTAGACTCTTAGATGAAGTACTTTATACCATAGACAGATGATTTTTGAGTTGACAACTGCATGGGCTTTGGGGAAGACAAGTGGCCTATGCCCCAGAAACATTGTAAATTCAGCAGGAAAATGTTAATCAGCTTTTGAGCATGCCACCAATATTTATTTGGTGTACTTTTTACTTAGGAAAGACACAGTTACCTTCTGTTTGCTTGTAAAATGGAAGGAAAGCCATTGACCAACCTTATAAGGATGGTGGGAAGATTTAGATAATAAGGCACTTAGAAAAGTGGATTTTTGAGAAGTATCTATTCTATTAAAAAAAACGGAAGGGCTCATTTCTCTTCCCCAGTTCTATCAGTTTGGGGAGGGTTCCTCTTGGAGATTTTCTGATGGAGTCGTCTTTTTTGTTTACAGATTCTGGCTGCCTTCCCAGAGTTTTTCTCCATCCGTTGTTTTAATTCTTAGCTTATTAATGCTCGTGGGTGGAGTGATCACTGACAGCAGAGTGGAACATAAAGAGCATTCCTTGAATAAAACATTTTGCCGCCTTGCTAAGAGCCATTTGGAAAACGTGTCCGCCAGGCCTGAAGTATGAAACTTGAGTCCCCAATTTAAATCTAGCCTCTCATGTCACATGACATCATATCATCTGACTCTGTCAGTTATAGGAAAACGTGTTTGAGGTCTTGTGGCAAAGCCATGACACATCTGTTGAAACCCTGCCAGAGCAAGGGAGGACCAGATGGCAGCTATGCATTTCCTAGTCTACCTTTACCCAAGCACCAGTCTCTGCTCTTCAGGATGAAAATTGCCACTGTATAAACACGTTTAAAATGGTGGTAATTTAAAAAAAAAGTGAGATATTTATGTTAGAAGAGGTAGGCAGGGTTGAATTTTTGTACTTTGGGATAGGATGTTTTATCTTTTTTTTGATTGAAATATATTTAATTTACAGTGTTGTGTTTACAGTGTTGTGTTAATTTCTGATGTACAGCAAAGTGATTCAGTTATACATATGTACATTCTTTTATATCCTTTTCCATATTGGTTTATCACAGACTATTGAGTATAGTTTCCTGTGCTATGCTGTAGGACCTAGTAATTTATCCATTCTGTATATACTAGTTTGCATCTGCTGATTCCAGACTCCTGCCCCATCGCTCCCCCTTAGCAACCACAAGTCTGTTCTCTATTTGTGAGTCTGTTTCTGTTTTGTAGGTAAGATCATTTGTGTCAGTTTTAGATTCCACATATAATCGAAATATATTAAATGTATCTGTAATTGTATATAATTATATATACTATATGTTTGCATATATTTACATATACATTATCTATAACTATATATGGTATTTGTCTTTTTCTGATTTAACTTCACTTAATATGGTATTTGTCTTTCTCTTTCTGACTTAATTCACTTAATAATCTCTAGGTCCATCCATATTGCTGCAGGTGGCATTATTTTATTCTTTTTAATGGCTAAATAGTATTCCTTTGTATATATGTACCATATCTTCTTTATCCATTCCCCTCTTGATGAACATTTAGGTTGTTTTTATGTCTTGGCTATTGTGGGAAATGCTGCGATGAACATGGGGGTGCATGTATCTTTTTAAATTAGGGTTTTAAACAGATATATGCCCAGGAGTAGGATTGCTGGATCATACGGCAACTTTATTTTTAGTTTTTAGTTTTATTTGCTTTTTCCCATAGTGGCTTCACCAATGTATATTAGAATGTTTTATATTTACTACCTGTTGGTGACTTGAGGGCAAGGTAAAATAAGATTTGGGGATGTTGGAATAGAATGTAGCTTTTTCACTTGACCTTTTACCTAACATTGGGTCCCCAAAGACCCCCATAATTCTTTTAAATGTTATTTTTTGAGAGCCAGTTAATAACATGTAAGCAGTAATCATTAATAACAGTGTTCATTGTGGAGGCAGGTGGACTTATCTCTTTGAAGAATCTGTGTTATAGTATCCACCTTGTGTGTTAAAATTGTTTAAGTTTATCTAGTAGACTGCATGCCCATATGCATGGCTAACGTTGATTTTTGGGTTAGCTTTATAGATAAATTAGGTTACTAGGACTATATTTTGAATTAGGAGTGTTCTTAAAAACTTTGATAAATAGCTTTACTGTATTACTTTTCCATGTTATGTTTTTTCTTTGTTCTTTCTTTTTTTTTGTGCGTGGTAGGGCCATGTCCACCATGGAAGTTCCCAGGCTAGGGGTTGAATCAGAGCTACAGCTGCTGGCCTGTGCCACAGCCACAGCAATACCAGATCTGAGCCGCATCTGTAACCCGTGTCCACTCTCAGCAATGCTGGATCCCTGACCCACTGAACAAAGCCAGGGATCAAACATGCATTCTCATGGATACTAGATGGATTCGTTTCTGTTGTGCCATGACGGGAACTCCTTCCATGTCATTCTTAAATTTATTTTTTTCTTTCCTTAATCCTACAAAGAGTATGGGTAAGCTTAGAAAATTTAGAAAATGCCATCAGCATTCTTCAGTCCTACTCTTAATGTTTTGTGGTATATGCTTTCTTTGCCTCTGTATTTGTACCTGTGAAAGCACACCCGTAATGTTTTTCACTTTAAAAGTTGCTTGAGAAAAGTTTTAATACCCAGAAACCGCAATAGCCGAGACACGGAAACAACCTAAATGTCCATTGACAGATGATTGGATTAAGAAGATGTGTTATATATACACAATGGAATACTACTCAGCCATAAAAAAAACAAGTAATGCCATTTGCAGCGATATGGATGGAACGAGAGACTCTCATGCTAAGTGAAATAAGTCAGAAAGAGAAAGACAAATACCATATAATATCACTTATATCTGGAATCTAATATACGGCACAAATGAACCTTTCCACAGAAAAGAAAATCATGGACTTGGAGAATAGACTTGTGGTTACCAAGGGAGAGAGGAGGGAGTAGGATGGACTGGGAATTTGGGGTTTATAGAGGCAGGCTATATTGCCTTTGGAACAGATAAGCAATGAGATCCTGCTGTACAGTACTGGGAACTATATCTAGTCACTTGTTATGGGGCATGATGATGTGAGAAAAAGGAATGTTTGTGTGTATGTGTGACTGGGTCACCTTGCTGTGCAGTAGAAAATTGACAGAACACTGTAAACCAGTTATAAAGGAAAAAAATGAAAATCATTAAATAAAGATTAAAAAAATGCCCAGAAACTTGCATATATACAGACAGTCATTTGCAGGGCCAGGGGCCAAAGTACAAATGTAAGGTCCACATCACATATCTAAATATTTAAGTTATAAATCAGACTTCCAAACCGGTCAATAAGTGTTCTGTTCTCCTACCTTGACAAATGCACCTTCATTGAGACATAATCAAAAAATGTCTGAAGCCATGGGTGTTATTGCCAAAAGTCAGACTATCAAAGGTGAATAGGGATAATTAGAGCGGCGCTTGTGTGGGTGTTTTGTTGATGGGCCAGTGGTGTTTACATGAGTAACAGACATAGACTCCATAATAAATTTTCCATAAATCTACTTTTCTTGCCTTGTATTTCAGCAGACTCACCAATTATATGGTTAGCATCAAGATTTTCACAATAGTTTGTTGTTTGACAGTAACACAAAAGTAGAAACCCTTTCTTGAGTCAGTGTGGTTCTTTAATTTCAGTTTGGAGAAGGCCTGCTTTGCTAAGGCAGACAATAGTTGTTGGCATTGTCAAAATTCATGCAGCAATATTTAAAATAAAAACATTTGGAATCTGACTGGTATCCAAGAGAATGCATGTTTGATCCCTGGCCTCACTCATTGGGTTAAGGATCTGGCATTGCCATGAGTTGTGGTGTAGGTTGCAGATGCAGCTCGGATCCCACATTGCTGTGGCTGTGGTGTAGGCAGGCAGCTGCAGCTCTGATTCGACCCCTGTGCCTTGAGCGTGGCCCTAAAAAGAAAAAAAGGAAAAAAAAAAATGGAGGGGAGTTCCTACTGTGGTATAGTGGGTTAAGAATCTGACTGCAGTGGCTTGGATCTCTGTGGAGGTGCAGGTTCAATCCCTGGCCTGGCACAGTGGGTTAAAGGATCTGGCATTGTGGCATAGATCAAAGTAATGGCTTGGATTCAGTTTCTGGCCTGGAAACTTCCATATGCTGCTAATGCAGCTGTTAAAAAAAAAAAAAAAAAGGAGGGAGCTTCCTTCAGGTGCATCAGGTTAGGATCTGGCCTTGTCACTGCAGTGACTTGAATTACTGTTGTGTGGGTTTGATCCCGGCCTGAGAACTTACACATGCCATGGGTGTAGCAAAAAAATAAAAAAATTAGAATAAGATTATGTGTGATAGGTTATAGATGCTGCAGGAAGTACAAAATATTTTAAATTTATAAGTCATATCATTAACATTGTGACTATTCACTGTTTCTTAAACTTTTCAATCCTGTGTATATTATGAAGAAAACAAAATAGAAGTTAATTCATTAACAATCTCTTCAGAGGAGACTAAACTTTTATGCATCTTGGCCAGAAAATAGTCTGTATCTCAGAATACATTAAAGGATTATGTGGGTATGAATCTTTTTCTTCCTAGTCATGCAAATGTTTTTATTTCCTTAATTTGATCTTTAAATATTTTCTTCAGATACTAATTTTGTTGCATGTTTCTTATGTCATTCCCATTCAGTTGAAGGATTTTTTCTGTAAAATTCTTAAAAACGTATTTTAAGATGAAGTGGCCCAATTATTTTTGATAGGGGTTTTGGAAGCTTTTGCTAATACTATTAATAATAAACAATAGTTTGTATCAAGTAATTGTCACTATGCAGTCTCAAAATTAATACCATTTGCCACCAAAGACAGTGTTTTGCTCGTAACTTGAGGAACTTCTATTTATTTACTTTTGGTTTTTTTCCCTCTGTGATGTACAGGACACTCTAAAGCCTATAGCCCAAGGCAGGAGTCCTAGTTGTCTGGTCTAAGAGTGGCCCTGCCCATCCTTCTGGGCATATCTCACCACTCATATGTCCATCTTAGGTATTTCTAGGTATTTGCTTTTACAAAAAACGGCACACATATATTATTTGTACCCAGGTCATTGCATGTTTGTCTGAATATTTCTTGAGGATAAAAATTTCCAGGAGTGGGGATGTTTGCTCAAAGGGTTTGCACATTTTTACTTAGACTCTTTGGCAGCAGTAGTTTTCTGAGGGGTGTCAGTGTAGCTTACAGCAGGCATAGCTGAGACCACACTGTGTCGTGATCTATTTATGACAGCAGAGATTTTCCAACTTCATATTAGAGTCTTAGTGACAACCATTGTTTCACAGAGGAAATTAGCATGTAATACTGGATTTCTGTGTCCGCTGTTGGGCTCTTCTCTGAGTCAGAGCAGAGGAGGAAGGCAGTCTTCACAGTTACTGACAAGCGGCTTGTTGATTTACAGTCCTACCCCCAGAAAATCCCAGCGTGATACTTGGTCATTTAATGCCAAAGCACACACAAGGAATCTGACTTTATTACACCTGGGGAGTCACTGGCCATATATTTAAGGAATTGTTTGTATGGATTTTTCTTTTAATTCTCATTCTTTTGCATTGTAAGTATCTCTTACTTAACCCTGAAGCACAACAGTCATGTGGTGGTGGCTCTAACTATAGGGATTTAGGTAACACACTACACTGTTGAGGGGGGGTGTGTGTGTGTGTGTGTGTGTGTGTGTGTGTGTGTGTGTGTGTGTGTGTGTCTCTTTGTCTTTGACTTTAAGGCTTATTATTTTTATTAAGTACACCCAGGAAATCTTTCCATGGACTTTTTTTTTCCTTTATCAGTCACACCTGTGGCATAAGGAAGTTCCCCAGCCAGGGATCAAATCTTGGCCACAACTGTGACCTACACCATAGCTGTGGCAACCTCAAGTCCTTAACCCACTTTCCCACAGCAGGAACTCCTCCGTGGACTTTGAAATAAGTGTTGAGTGCAAGGTGAAGATAACCTCCACTTTTACAGTATATGCCGCTGTCATTTAATACAGCTTTGCTTCTGTTTATTTTATTCTCTTAATGATGTGCTCTAAGGGCCAAGGCATATGTACAGCCCTCCCGTGCTTTTCAGCCTCAGATTTCCAGATGTGGGCAAGTGCGCCCTCTTTCTAGGCCTTCTTGACCTCAGCACCCTTTCTTTTTGGCTGGATCCGTCATTGGAGGATGGAGCTGGCCTGTGCCTTGTAGGGTGTTGAGCAATGTCCCTGGCCATGAGATGCCTGTTACCGCCAGAGTTGTGACAACCCAAACTGTCACCACACATTGCAGATTCCCTTGGGGAGAAAGGCGGGGGGCCAGGCAGAGTCGTTAGAGTTGAGAATCACTGTGGCATGGCCATGCCTTTATGGCCACAACTTAAATTTGGATCCTGCCAGAACTTTCCTTACCCTTCCTCATTTAATACCACTTCCTAATTGCTTTCCATCTCTTTGGGTGATGGAGAACATACATTTCTCAGTGTTGAATTTTTTTTCTCTTTAGGATCCACGCTCTCCTTGTTAGACTTGGATGCTTAGACTCGGTTTATCATTTAAATTGCGTTGTTCTTTCTAGTTGGAATATTCATATGCAGCTCTCCCCTCTGCCCAAAGGCATTTGTTGGTCTCCCTTCTGGTATTTCCCCCTCATATTCCCAAAGTCCACTCCCTAGAGCATTAGAGAACTGTTTATTATACCGAGTAATTAAAGTGACACTTGTTCTCTGCTAGGAAAGAAGGAAGTCATATTTTCTGAAAGTGTTCAGAACATGTTGAGGTTAAGTTCTCTCTTTGGCCCTCCCCCTGTATATTTTGTAAAGTTTTAGTCTAACAAGCTCTGCTTTTTTTTTTTTTTTTGTCTTTTGTCTTTTTAGGACTGCACATGTGTCATATGGAGGTTCCCAGGCTAGGGGTTGAATCGGAACTACAGCTGCTGGCCTACACCACAGCCACAGCAACGCAGGATCTGAGTCATGTCTTCGACATACACCACAGCTCACAGCAACACCGGATCCCTAACCCACTGAGCAAGGCCAGGGATTGAACCCACAACCTTATGGTTACTAGTTAGCTTCATTAACCACTGAGCCATGACAGAAATGCCAAGCTTTGCTTTTTAATTTTATTTTTTATTTTTTTCAATATAGACTGAACTGTTGCCAAAATAGCACTGAGAAGTCCTGTGTACCTGTCACCCAGCTTCCCTGGTAGTGACATCTTATATAAGGGTGGATAATTATGGTATCAAAACCAAGAAGCTGGTACTGGAGCAATTACAGCCCTCATTCAGATTTCCACATCCATTCATCTGTGTGCATGAGCACGTAGTTCTAAGCAATGTTATGACAGTATAGATGCATGCAGCCACCAGCACAGCCATGGTACAGAACTCTCCATGCTTCCTGCCTCTCCCTAATCCTTAGTAACCACTCATCTGTTCTTCTCTATGATCTTGTCATTTGAGACTGTTATGTAAGTGGAAGCAGCATGTAAATCTGAGATTGGCATTTCTCACTCCTGTGAGACTCCCCCAGGTTCTGTGCATCGGTACTGTGTTGCATTGTATTTCTGTAGCATTCCAGTGTACTGGTCTCCTTTAATACCTGTGCTAACACCCATTATCATTCTGAGGCCAGCAGTTATTTGTGTAATAAATTACTCTTGGTTTTGCCCCTGGCTGCTGAGAGCTCAGATTCACCTGGCCTTCCTTGTTTACTTCTTGTAGTATATTTCTGTGCTGCTGTCAAAGAACTTTTTGATTCGTGACTCTGTCTCAAGTAGTTTGAAGTTGATTTGGTCAGCCCTGGTGCACTTGAACTCCTGCTCATCATCCTACCAAGCAGCAGATTCCTACTCATGGTCTCTTTCCCTGAGACAGAAGCTTCATGCAATCAATGGCTTTTGCTGGCTAGGCTGTCGAGGTCACAGCCTTAACATATGACGGCCCCACGTGGGCCAGCCAGGCGAGCAAATGGATGTTGGAGTTTGCTCTAGCGCAGACTTCTTGGACGCTGAACAAAAATGTGACAACATGTTCTGGCCATCTATCAGTATCTTGGCAGGACCAGATGGAAGGGGGTTTCTTTAATGTAAGGCAAGATGTCCAGGGCCCTTGAAACTGTCCCACTTGTCAGGCATGTGGTGGTGGCTGCAGTGAGGGACCATCTGGGTAGATAGTGTGACTGGAGAAGCCGGAGCAGCCAAGGTCCAAAGGCGGGTGACCCTGCAAGCGGGGAAACGCCCTCACTCTGGTTCAGGGTCTTGTCTGTTTGGGAGGGATGCCCAGTGGAGATGAGCCCGATAGAGAAGCGAGGGGACCATTTCCCAGTTATTTCTTACTGGACCTGGCTTCCTCTTTGCTACCTGCTTCTTACTGCTTCTGGTCCCATGCTTTGGAGAAAGAGAGTTTATTGGGCACAGGGGGGAAAAAAACTTAGGTAAATCCCATGAGAAGGAACTCTCTTTACCTTTTCCAATCCCCCGCCCCTGACAACTCCTGAGGATAGGCGGTCTGAACTCCCCTGATACCAGCTGCCAGTTTTTGAGCCAACCCCCCACCCAGGACCCCTGATCTTGCTCCCCTTTTCCTTTCTGTGATTAAAATCAGCTGAGAGTGAGCACTAGGTCCTAGGGAGATGCCTGGTGTTCTGCTCCATCTAGGTTGTATATGAAAGTGTTTCTCCATGTAGGAATTTTCTTTCTTTGTAACCCCTGCTTTATAGGAATAAAGTTCACCCACTCTTGGTTTTTTTTCCCACCAAGTATGTTGTGAAGAGTATGACTAGTGTTTCAGCAGCAAATAGGTAAGCTGTTCCTTTTACGTGTAAAGGAGAAATTTTTTTTTTTTTTTGTCTTTTTGCTATTTCTTTTGGCCGCTTCTGCGGCACATGGAGGTTCCCAGGCTAGGGGTCGAATCGGAGCTGTAGCCACCGGCCTACGCCAGAGCCACAGCAACGCGGGATCCGAGCCGCGTCTGCAACCTACACCACAGCTCAAGGCAACGCCGGATTGTTAACCCACTGAGCAAGGGCAGGGACCGAACCCGCAACCTCATGGTTCCTAGTCGGATTCGTTAACCACTGCGCCAAGACGGGAACTCCAAAAGGAGAAAATTTTTAAAAAATTTAAACTGGTTTATATGACATTAATATGTCATAAGTATGTATGTACATATGTATGCATATGTATAAATATTTGTAATACATGCATACACATATACATGTATATATTTGATTTAGCATCATGGTTTCTGACTGAGGCAGGCACAACTGTTGGTTTGGGGCGAAGTATCTTACCAAGGCCAAGTTGCCTAAGGGTTTTGGTTCACATCTAATAGTTGTATTGTTTGCTGTCCAGAAGCAGTCTTTGCCAGGCGGTATTTTGAACTGCTTACAGTTTTCTAAGAAGATAAAAGTTAGAAGGAGCCTCCCCACTGTCCTACACACTACTTGCCTTGTTAGGATGGGGCTCATCAGAATGCTGCCTTGTTAATCCCCGCTATACTGCGTTTCCATAAGATTTTCATTCCTTTGGGGATTCTCTCAAAAGTAGATGCCAAGTTCAGCTTCAAGGATATGAAGTCAGGTGCAGACTGTAAATTCTGGCATTAATTTTCAGGCCTTGAGAACCACTGAAATTCTTGGATGTGTCTCTTGGTAATGTAGCTTTTTCAGCTGTAACAATTTCCTTCTTGCCTTTGGGCAGATTTGGTGGGTTAGCTTCCTGTGTTTTAGGTTCTAAAATCACCTTCACTTAAGGTTCTCTCTGAAAAGGCCAGTGTGCCTTTTTTATACATATTTATAAGGTGGAATCTCCTATTTTTCAATGTACCTATCAGAAGCAAAAACATACGGGAGTTTCCATTGTGGCTCAGTGATAACAAATGTAGCTAGTGTCCATGAGGATGGGGGCTTGATCCCTGGCCTCTCCCAGTGGGTTAAGGATCCGGCATTGCCGTGAACTGTGGTGTAGCTTGCAGACGTGGCTCGGCTCTTGCATTGCTCTGACTGTGGATCAGGCCAGCAGCTGCAGCTCCAATTCAACCTTAGCCTGGGAACTTCCATGTGCCGCCCTTAAAAAAAAAAAAAAAAAAAGGAAAGAAAAGAAAAAGAAGAAACATCCGATAAAGTGAGCTGTGAGCTTTTGGTTGTGAATTTACGAGGACTGGCTTCTGGAAGGGAAGCAGGTCTGGGGCTCTTGCATATGTTGTGAGAGCTAAATTGTGCATCTGTCTTTTCACCATAAAACATGAGTCCTAAGTTCTAAGAGTGAACACAGGGAGCAAAAATTAGTTTAGCTTGGCTGCCGTAGGCCTTGCTTTTTTGTGGATTGTAGGCGGTGTTCAAAAAATGGGCTTCTGAAATTGAAAAATCTCTTAGAAGGAGTTTAGATGTCTCTCTATACCCAAAAGGTAACTTTATCTTTATTCACCTATTATCTTTGAGATGTCAGGTAGATTCCTTTTATCCTGAGGCCCAGAGTACTTGGGTACTTTACCCAGGGTCTACCACCAAATGATGAGGTCGGAAGTATCATTTAGGTTGTGTCCTTGGAGTCTCTTAAAAATCCCTGTGGGCTCTTAAACTTCCACCAGATCCCTAAATGGAAATCATTAGATTTGGCTTGTGCATGTGAAACAAGGAAATAGGATATAAGTCTGAAGAATAAAAGGTCCCCTGAGGGTGTTATTTTGCATTATTATAAAATGTTTGATGAAGTTGAATAGCTGTTCCCTCAAGGAAAACAGAATTTTGAAAGCGAATTAAAAAAAAAAGGGGTCTATCTTGTCTTTATCACAACCAGTTTGGGACAAAACTACATTTTAAAGGAAAAATAAGTGTATTCTAGCAGTGTTCTTTAACTCAGTCATTGGTTTATTTGTCCAAGGAGGAAATACAGTGTAGATTTAGGCTGTAAGTTAGGGCAGGATTTGGGTAATAATTTGAACACGGGAAACTCCTCATGGTGGCTTAGCGCTTGTGCTGTCTTTTCAGCCTCCAGGCCATCTACATTTTCTTTTATCCCGTTTAACTTGCAAAAGCTGATCACTCACTTGCCATGGGCTGAGGCTGTGCTTAAATACTTGGCATGGATAAATTCACTTAGTCTCCCCAATAGTTTTGTATGGTTCATACCCTTCTAATCTCCATTTTACTTATGGAAACACAGTCATAGAGAAGGTAAGTAATTTGTCTGAGTTCACACAGCTGGAGAGTGGTCGAACCAGAGGTGGGACCCACAGCTATTCTGTTGTATGGAACTTAAACTCATTTGGAGGCCATGGGTAGATCTTTGTGGCAGGAGGTAGAGATAGAATCTGTGTGGAGAGCTTTGGGAGTGTGTATTTGCTTCTCCTTAGAGAGCAGACCAAAGTCATGTGATCCAAGCCCTTGAAGAATTACTGAACTGAATTTGCCAGCGAAGCAACAGTGTATAGAAATCTTCCTATAATCAAACAAGCCAGAGGCACTGTCCTTCTGATTGCTTTTGCATCCTGAGCGATGGTCTTAGCGGGAGTCGTGTTTGGAGAGAAGATTCAGAGAATAGTTTCAATGAGATATTTGTAGGTTTCTGGAGAGCATCTCCACTGATGGCAGGGGTCACGCTGAATTTCCTAAGTAATTTTTCTTGACTTTTTGGTCCGTTTCTTTTAAACTTGAGGTTCCCATGGCGTGATGTCAGAAGAAGGCATGTTTTGTGCAGTGGATGAAGCTGTGGAGTGAGTTGCTCTGTCTCCTCTGTAGATGTAAGTGCTTTGGGGCATTTGGACTGTTCATTCACATCTTCTTCAGAAGAGATGGGTAAAAGAAGTGCTATTTCATTCAAGTGTAAGGATCCTTTTTTTTTTTTTTGGTAATAAAGACTGTATTTTTTTTTTTTTTTTTTGGCCATGCCCACAGCATGCAGAAGTTTCCAGCCAGGGATCAGACCTGTGTCACAGAAGTGACAATGCCAAGTCGTTAACTGCTAGGCCACCAGGGAACTCCAAATCTTTATTCTTCTAGAGCAGTTTTAGGTCCACAGCAAGCAATAACATATAAGAAAACCTTTTTGGACACTGTCCTTTTAACTGATGTGAGGTTTTTTTTTTTTTTTTTGGTCTTTTTTTTATGGCCACACCCACGGCACATGGAAGTTCCCAGGCTACAGGTTGAATTGGAGCTGCAGCTGCCGGCCTGTACCACAGCCACAGCAATGCCGGATCCAAGCTGCGTCTGCGACCTGCACCACAGCTCATGGCAGTCCTTAACCCACTGAGGTGGAAGGGGTGGAATCCATATCCTCATGGATACTAGTCAGGTTCTTAACACACTGAGCCACAGCGGGAACTCATATATTTCAATAGTGGAATATAAAGTACTTTTCCTAGCCTTCTTAATGATGAACTTCCACTTATCCTGAAAAGCAAAGAAATGGGCAGCAGGATAAGGTTGGTCATAGCATCCTAGGCAATGGAGGTGTATATTTCTGAGATGAAAAACAGCTAGCAGAGGCCGGCATTTGAGATCTGCCCTCTGCTCTTGGACCTCTTCTGTCATTTGATTATTTCAATTACCAGGCACTTGAGGTGGCAACCCTGATAAAGCCAGAGGTGTAGCCTCTTTGAACAGGATCAGTGAACCTTTACCAACAAATTCCACACCTTCTCTTATCTTTTCCAGCGTCTCCCAGTTTTGATGAGTAAGTGTGAGTTTTTCTTTCTGCTTAATTTTCACCTAGCATGTTGTTTTATTGCAAGCCACAGTAATGAATCACTGAAAGCCAGGTAAGGGCTGTTGAATCAGCAGGCAAAACTTTTATTTGCTGAAAAATCAATGGAAGATGTTCATACCCTTATTGTTCTCACCAAATCTTAAAGCAGGAGTGAAATTAGGTTGGATTCACCTTAAAGTGTGTGGGGTTGTTTTGTTTTTTGTTTTGCTAAATGAAGTGTAACTGACATAATAAAATTGTAAGATATTTAAAGCATACATCCTGTTAGGTGTGAGTTCTTTCCCTGTTTCTCCTCCCCCATCCCCCAACAGGTAGACCAAAAAAAGGAAATAATCTTATTTTGTATTGACTTTGTTGCTTTTTAACGGGGTAAATGAGACATCTTTCTAGAGGAACTTTAGTGTCATGCATGCTTTGTTGATTGGGAATCGTTTAAAGAAAAAGACTCCTTAGGGCTCCAAATGGGATGTTGGATTTGTTAGAACAAGAGTCCACACCACTGTCTGCTAACACAGCAGGTAATTTACTAAGTGGATAATTTGCTGGATGGTAGCTGACTCTGATGTGGAGTTAAGGACTCTAGACATGGTTCATGGTGGAAATCTGGGCTTGATAGGTTGGTGATGAGACCTCAGCAATGATGTCATCTCCAAGGCTTGGACTTGCCATCCTGGAATTGATGGAATTCAACATGATTCAGTTGTGCCAGTGGAAGTTGTGTTATGATTCAGTTGTGCAAGCAGGGACCTGTGAAGGGTCTGGGTGCTAAAGGTGAGACCATGCCTTGAAAGGGGGTGGGGTGGGGCACCAGAGGACCCAAGGAAGTACAGTTGATGAATTTAGGCTCCTTGAAAGGTTGCTCAGATTCATCTACAAGCTGTAAACCTCTAAAACTGACAGCAGCAAGAAGAGAGGACATTTACGAGATGCTGAGTTGTGCCAAGCCTTGTAGATGCATCACCTCTTTGAATGCCCTGCGTGTTAGGAGCGATTGTTAATCCCATACGGACTTGAACAACCTGGGGTTCAGAAGAGTTACATCATTAGTCGTGTCACACAGCTAGTAGGTGGGGTTGCAGGTCTCCTGTCTGACTCTAGAGCCTGCGTGTTCATTTCTTCTCTTCCAAGTTGGTCTCAGGAGCTTATCAATGCTCTCCCAGCCGGGTGGCTTGCCAGGCTGGAAGACCGACTGTGAATTTTATCAGATGTTTGGATTTTTCCTAGGGCGGTAGGATCCCACACTTGGCAGTGATTGTATTTCAAGGTTATTTCCACGGCTTGTGTACCCAGTTGAGGATGTGTTTGGTCTAGGGCTCCCTCAATCACAGCGCATAGCTGGGGCTGGGAACAATATTTGTAAATGGGCAAAATGAAAATAGTGGACTGGGCAGAAATAACAAGCCTACAGAATTAACAGGGACATAGACAGGCCACATGGGTTTCCTCGGACATCACTGGTCTCAGCAAGGAGGTGGTCGTGAGCATTTTCATCTACCCTTTTGCTGGCCACTCTGATAGCATAGATTTGTGGCTGATGGATATTAAGATTCTCTTAGGAGTGGGTCCTGTGCGCTTCCTAGCGTTTTCCAGCAGAAGCTCAGTGAAGGCCCTTAGAAACATTGTCACAGGTCAGAATCACTTAGAGTGGCCGTGTGGCCAGCAGGTGGGAATCAGTGGTGATCCTTCTTGGACCACCTGCCCTCACCTTGGAATATTAAGGTCTTTATCATTTTGCTGAGATCAGATAGAAGTTGCTAGTGTGCCTTGCTTGGCCTTTCCTGACCTAACTCATTGCCCAAGGTCATGTTCCCCGGCACCTGCTTTGTGTAAGGAGCCCAGAATAGCTGAGTGTGGCTTACCTTGGCTGAGAGGCTATAAAAGTTTTCAACATTGAGGTGCAGAAATTAACCCACATTGTGGAGGTTACTCCTTCTGCTGGTGCCTCTTCTGTACGTGCATCCCATGGCTTCCCCTCCCCCCACTGCAGGTCTAGGCTTTGCTTTGCTTTTGTATTTGGAGCTTTGACTTTTTTGCCCTCATTTTTGAACATGATTTAGGTTTTGATTTTTTTTTTTTTGGTCTTTTTAGGGCTGCATCCTCGGCATATGGAAGTTCCCAGGCTAGGGGTTGAAACGGAGCTGCAGCTGCTGGCTTACATCACAGCTACAGCAACTTGGAATCTGAGCTGTGTCTGCGACCTACACCACAGCTCATGGCAGCATGCATCCTTAACCTACTGAGTGAGGCCATGGATCGAGCCTACATCCTCATGGGGTTCATTACCGCCGAACCACAATGGGAACTCCCGTGTACCTGATTTGTAGTTCTTTTTTTTTTTTTAATTTTTTTATTGCTATTTCCCCCATAAAATTTTTTTTTCTCCTGTACAGCATGGTGACAGAGTTACACATACATATATACATTCTTTTTTCTCCCATTATCATGCTCCATCATGAGTGACGAGACATAGTTCTCAGTGCTACACAGCAAGATCTCATTGCTAATCCATTCCAAAAGCAATAGTTTGTGTCTGTTAACCCCAAGCTCTCAATCTGTCCCACTCCCTCCCCTCCCCCTCCCCCTCAGCAACCACAAACAAGTCTATTCTCCAAGTCCATGATTTTCTTTTCTGTGGAAAGGTTCATTGGTGACGTATATTACATTCCAGATATAAGTGATATCATATGGTATTTTTCTTTCTCTTTGTGACTTACTTTACTCAATATGAGAGTCTCTAGTTCCATCTGTGTTGCTGCAAGTGGTATTATTTTGTTCTTTTTTATGGCAGAGTAGTATTCCATTTTATGTATATACATACATATACCCACACCTCCCCCCCCACATCTTCCTAATCCAGTAATCTGTTGATGGACATTTGGGTTGTTTTCCATGTCTGGGCTATTGTGAATAGTGCTGTAATGAACATGCAGGTGCATGTGTCCTTTTTAAGGAAAGTTTTGTCCGGATATATGCCCAAGAGTGGGATTGCTGAGTCATATGGTAGTTCTATGTATAGTTTTCTAAGGTACCTCCATACTGTTCTCCATCGATTTGTAGTTCTAACTCATTTCTTGTTCTGACTCAAGACTCCAAGCCATGCCCACTCCATGCCACACCATCACACACCTGTCCCTGTTTGGACCACTGCTCAGGGTTGATCTTGCTTTTGTATAGAGCCATCCTCTCTTGGCCTCCCCCTCCCACTGTCCTCCCCCCGCCCCTGCCCCCAGTCCCTGAGTGGTTTGATCTCAGAGATGGCAGGTCTCCCTTCTTCAGCTCGAGTATCCACTGTACAGATGCACCTTCTCAAAAGGTGACTTCATTCTCAAGACCTGTGAAGAAGGAGGTTCTCCAATACCAGAGCTGAAACTTGAGATGAACCGTTCAAGCTTGAGTTTCTGATGGATGCATGAGGAAAAGCAGAAAAATCACAGTTTGAAATGTTCACAAGTAATTCATGGCACAAAGGCCTGGATTCCTTCCAGAGTTACCAAGCAAACAGCTCCCTGCTCTGTTGTGAGTCAAAAAGAGTTGATGATTATCAAGATACGGATTTTTAAAAATTTATCAGCAAGAGTGTTAAGAGCATGTTGAACCTTTTAAAATTTGTTTTTAGCACCTTTCAACTCTGGATGTGAAAATCATTTGTAATGGGGGAGAAAGCAGTGATTTTTGAGATTTGGATTCGGATATCAATCACAATAGAATGGAAGCCCTGTGAGAACTGTAGGCTCCTTTTCAGTGAGCTTTATGGAAACCCACGGGAAGATAGAATCAGTTTTTTATTTTGAGAGGAATAAACAATTTCCTTGCATTCCAGTTGGTGTTCACCTGGCAGCTGGCCAGGAATCGTGCCTACAGCTCAGGAATCATCCCAAACCAAACTAATGGGAAAAGTCTGACTTGCTGGAGGCTGAAATTCGATATTGAGGCAGTGACATGGGGTGTGTGTGTTAGAGGTAGGGCAGAGTGGTGGGTGAAAGATATTGGAAGCCTTAACCCCTGGCAGCTATAAATGGAATACTAACTTGGGTGGCTGAATTCATGCTTGTAAAAGGGGCTTTATTCTGCCGTTTGGTCAGAATTAAGATATGATTTAATGTATTATGTCCAAGACTGGTCTAAAACTGTACTCATTTTCTTTTGAGTTGAGCCAAGTTTAATTAAGAGCACTGCTTGACAAGCCTGTTAAATAATTGAAACACTTCTCTTCAAAACCTTACTCTGAATGGAGACCTTATGTGCAAAATAATGCATATTTTAAAACCTGTATTGAGGCCTGCAGTGCTTGAGGCACAGTGTGAAAGGGTTGCAAATTAGGAGCTGGCAGGTGAGGAAGATGAGTGAAATGATCCAGGTTGTGTGCTATAGGGAGTGGCGAGGGCTGTGGTTAACCAGAGCTCACAGACCTAAGTGAATTAAAGCTCCATTTTGCCGCATCTTCTAGTTTGTAGAGACCAGATATGTAGATTTCTGTGAATTGTCCCAGTTTGTAAATCGTTGACAAGTAATACAGAATGTTTGGGTTTTTACTGAGTGGGCCAAACAAAACTTGATGGGGCCTGTACTCTCTACATAGTGAGGCAGTGATGTTTCTTCACTTTGGAGCAAAGGAAGGGACTGGAATGGCCTATGTTTTCTTCTGGGTTAGTTTTAACTTGCTTCCTCCAAGTATTTACTGTATTGTGAAACAGTTTTGCGAGGGCGGTATCTAGGTTGCATTTCTACGTTTTCGGAATGGATCCTCTTGGGATTCAGTCATTTTTTGGCTCATTCTTTGTTTTACTTGGCTAAACCAGAGATAGAAGCTGGATAATCTTGTCTTGGGGCTGGGGGATGGGGAGAGGGAGCTTGATTTTTCAATTTTAAAAGTGTGCTTTTTGGGGGCAGAGACATGAGGTTTGAAGAGTTGGAGGATATCATACCAAGATTCTGTTCCATCCCTCTGTTTTTTTGTTTTGTTTTGGTTTGGTTTGGTTTGGTTTTTTTAGCTGTGCCTGCAGCATGTGGAAGTTCGAGGGCCTGGGGTCGAATCCACAGCAGAGCAGTGTCCTGAGCCTTGGCAGTGATGACGCCAAGTCCCTAACCCACTGCTCCACCTGGAGCTGTCCTATTCCTCTTTATCACTTAGCATCATGCAGAAAGACTGGAGCACTTCCCCACAGAGTGCAGCTTGGAGGGGGAGGTCTTGGAAGCATGCCGCCTGGGTTTGGATGACTACGTTTGGTTGATGTCCTGCTGCTTGCTGGGCATGTGACCTATGGTAGGTTCCCATGAATGCACTGGATTTGACCATCACCATTCAGTGCCTAATGCTCCTCTTTGCATTGGTCATTACTGTCTTAGCTTGGGCAGCTGTCACCAAATACCACACGCTGGGTGGGCTTGAACAACAGGCTTTTATTTTCTTCTGGTTCTAGAGGCTAGATGCCTGAGATTGAGGTGCTGGCAGATTTGGTTTCTGATGAGGCCTCTCTTTCAGTCTTGCAGAGGACTGGCTAATGGTTGTGCCCTCACATGGATGCAGGAAGAGAGAAAAAGAACCTGTGGGCATGAGTGAGGTCTCATATAAGGACACGAATCCCGTTGGATCAGGGCATCACCCCTGTGACCTGATTTAACCCTCAAATAAAATTTCAGCCTCATTAAACAGTCATTCCCTATTTACCTCTGCCCTTGGAAACCAACAGCTTGCTTTTTATCTCTGTGAATTTACCTATCCTAGATATCTCGTTTATTTTTATTTTATTTTATTTTATTTTTGTCTTTTTAGGGCTTTACCCACAGCATATGGAGGTTCCCGGGCTGGGGTGGAATTGGAGCTGTAGCCACTGGCCTGCACCACAGCCACAGCAATGCCACAACGTCTGAGATCTACATTACAGCTCATGGCAAGCCAGATCCTTAACCCACTGAGGAAGGCCAGGGATCGAACCTGTGTCCTCATGGATACTAGTCAGATTCATTTCCACTGAGCCATGACGGGAACTCCTCAGATAATCTCATTTAAATGATATTGTACAATGTGTGATCTTCTGTGTTTTTTTTTTCATTTACTGTGTTTTTGAGTTTCATTTGGTAGCGTGTATCAGTACTTCATTCCACTTTATAGCTGAGTAATATTTCAGTTTTGGCTCTGATTTTATATAAATTTTGTGTATAAAACACAGCATGTAAAAAGCTTATATATGTATTTATGTAATTTATTTAACCTGTATATGTCTATACTTATTTCTGTTGATTTCTGTCTGGCAAGAGTCCTACATTTAGAGACAGGAATGGATGGACTTCTGTGTCCTTGGAGTACAGTGTCAGGGGTGCTTTAACACGGGCCCCTCTGTGTACATCTCTTTTCAGTTGGCTTAACTAATAAAGGTATTTGACATGGTTTGTCCATACCCCACCCCCGCCCCACCTAAATAAGCCAAAGGTAAAACAAAAGCATCTTTAGAAAACCTCACTGTAACTTCTTTCCAAGGAGCCTGAGGCTCCTCCTTTGACTGTCAGTTTAGTTTGCTCTTGTGTGTGATTTAACAGGCATGATCACACAGGTCTATGTTAGTCTCATCATGTGCCTTAAGTATTGCCAGATGATAGGAATTGACAGCTTTTCTGCTTAGAACTGCTTAAGAGAATATTTGGTGAGCCTTGCTTTAGTTTTAAGTGAGTCATTTCACTTTTTTACACTTTTAAATGATAGGTAGAGATAAGTTTCTTTTTTCTTTCTTCTTCTTTTTTTTTTTTTTGCTTTTTAGGGCCACACCCGCGACACATGGAAGTTCCTAGGCCAGGGGTCACATTGGAGCTGTAGCCGTTGGCTTATGCCAGAGCCACAGCAATGCCAGATCTGAGTTGTATCTGCAACCCACACCACAGCTCAAGGCAACGCTGGATCCCCAACCCACTGACCCCGCAACCTTATGGTTCCTACTCAGATTCGTTTCTGCTGAACCACAACGGGAACTCCAAGATAAGTTTTAATATTACATTTTAAAGTTATATTTAAGCTTAGAAGAGTGAAATCACGTGAATATGTGCTGTAATGCATCTTCTCAGCAGCTGAGATCTGGAAATGCCAAAGAAGGGATTTCCCATACATTTCCCATACTAGATACATTAAGATACAATAAAAAATGAAACCATAAGTATACTTTGCTTGCCTTTCCAAACTGAAATTTTCTGTTCCATGGGTGTTTGGTTTGGTTTTGGTTTTGGTTTTTTTTAAAGAGGTAGTCTGTATCTCCTTCTGTAAGTGTTGCAGCATAAAAGGTTTTTCGATATTGTCTGCGTAATCCTTTGGGGTATGGTAGCAGCATTTGGGCCGTATTTAGGAATGGATGAAATTGTCCAGTGATGGAGTTCCCATTGTGGCTCAGCAGTTAACAAACCCAGCTAGTATCCGTGAGGATGCAGGTTCAATCTCTGGTCTTCCTCAGTGGGTTAAGGATCCGGCCTCACCATGAGCTGTGGTGTAGGTTGCAGATGTGGCTGGGATCCAGCATTACTGTGCCTGTGGTGTGGGCTGACAGCTTCAGCTCTGATTAGACCCCTGGCCTGGGAACCTCCATATGCTGCAGGTGCAGCCATAAAAAAGAGACCAAAAAAAAAAAAAAGAAGAAAGAAAATTGTCCAGTGGTTTTTCATTTTCTAGGAAATCACTCTAAATGAAAACACCATCACCAGTGATGGGTCAGTCATCAGGTTGGGTGATCAGTGCTCATTTCTTTGGTCCTTGTCTTAATAGTTGATACTTTCAGAGTTCCCGTCGTGGCTCAGTGGTTAACGAATCCGACTAGGAACCATGCAGTTGCAGGTTCGATCCCTGGCCTCGCTTGGTGGGTTAAGGATCCGGCGTTGCCGTGAGCTGTGGTGTAGGTTGCAGACGCGGCTCGCATCCCGTGTTGCTGTGGCTCTGGCGTAGACCGGTGGCTACAGGTCCGATTCGACCCCTAGCCTGGGAACCTCCATATGCCACAGGAGCAGCCCTAGAAAAGGCAAAAAAAGACAAAAATAAATAAATAAATAAGAAATAGTTGATACTTTCTCCCTTGGTTTTTCCTAGTCTTTGTTGTGCAACTTTGTGGTGTGGTTTTCCCAGTCCTCTGATTCCTCCTTGGCTGGTTTGCACCCTCTCCCACTTGAGGGGCAGAGTCATGTAATATCAACAGCTCTGCTCGGGAATGACTTCTGTTTTGAATCCTGGCTCCATGTGTGATAAAGTTACAAAGAAGCAGGCAAAGAGCAGAAACAGAGGGAGTGAAAGTTTTTCAAGCTCCTCTCAGAAATCTTGAAGGCTTCTTGAATGCAGATAGTTTTTTCCACGTTAACCCAGGGAGTTGAGAGGAGAGGGACTGCTGGTTTGGAAGTGCTGGGATCGTTGAAAGTGTCACTGTTGGCGGAGACCTTCAAGGTAGAGGTGGAGGAGGAGGAAGCTTGGAGGGATGATGATAAAGTGGTTCTGGCCACACTGGCTTCTGATGTCCAGTCCTTAGTTGTGAATGAGTTCAAACTGCTTTTGGGTGGCATGTCAGTGGGCCTGAAACGGTTTTCTTCCCTTTTGACCAGTGGCTCCCTCGAGGGGGGTAATTTTGGCCCCAGGGGATATTTGACAAGGTTTGCTGAGTTTTGCTTGTCACAACTAAGCGTGGGGGTTATGTAATGAGTAGAAGCTGGGAATGCTGCTAAATTTCTTCCTGCACAGGACAGCCCCCACACCAAAGACTTAGCTGCCTCAGTTGTCAGTGTTCCTGAGGTTGAAAAACCTGCAGTTGAGGCCTTCCTGAAGTAAGGGGTGCTCCTTTCTGTAGCCCTCATTCCAGTCTGTAGTGGTGGCAGGTGGCGGGGAGCCATTCTGGTCCCTTCAGAAGTCTGCTGGTGGCCCAAGGCTGGGCTAGCAGCTGTTCTGTCAGGTGGCGGGTGCCCTCAGGGCTTATAAAAGATGTGGGCTGTGTGTGAGCAATACTTAGCACTTCTGTGAAAATGCCAAGCAATCCTGTTGCTTTTCACAGAGCCTCTAGCTGAGGATGTGTCTGTCCTCATTGAAGGGGGCTTCTCTTCCTTTTTTTTCCCCCTTTTAATTCACTGTGGAAGATAGGGAACAGGAAGTCTGACTTGACAATTGCCAGATTGTTCTCCCTCCTCAGATATCACTTTGTTAACGGGCTGCTCTTAACTCCCCATGGCTCTCACCAGGACCCAGAGGACCCCTACATTGTCTGCCTGGGGGTCAGTGTAAGGGATGGTTTGTGTGCGGCCAGTTAGTTAATCTTTGAAATCAGGAGTTAATTTCTTAGTTCAACCCCTGGCGAGTTTATTCTCTAAAGCAAACAGCAGATGATCACTTGGCATCCTTGGGCTCCCAGGAGCCATAAGACATATTTGAAAGTGGGTCGCCTCTGAGGTAATAGTGTCTTGTGCTTTAGCTGACCTCTGCAGCCCTTTTGTGCTTAGTGGCCTTTGTCAATCAGAGGACCTGAAATAGGCCTGTTACCCTGGCAGGTGGGGTTTTTTTCTGAGAGGGGGGCACACCCACAGCTTATGAAAGTTCCCAGGCTAGGTGTTGAATCAGAGCTGCAGCTACCGGCCTATGCTACAGCCACAGCAACACCAGATCTGAGCTGCATCTGTGACCCACACTGCAGCTCTCAGCAGTGCCTGGTCCTTAACCCACTGGGCAGGTCCAGGGATTGAACCCACATCCTCACGGACGCCAGTTGGGTTCGTTATCGCTGAGCCACAACAGGAACTCCTGTTTTTTGTTTTTTTTTTTTTTTTTTTTTGGAGAGTGGCTGGGCTTGGGATTGGAGAGGCTTTCTTCTGCTGCCCCTCATCTCCCTGCCCGCCTGCCCTCTCTCCTATTGATAGGAGTGGAACTCTGGCCCCAAGATGAGTCACAGTTGGGAAGATGGTTTCAGGGTCAGTAAGGGAGATGATTATCCTGAGAAAATAACAGTTTTGCAGAATGAGACCAGACAAATGTATGAGGTCAAATACACTAAATTCTTGAAAGTATTTCCTTTGGAGGGCTTGGAAACCAAAGTTTTCAGGTTTGCTGAAAGCCGGTCAAATCCATTGCTAGAAAAAAGGATCTAGACCGCCCTCCACAGCAAGTGTGATTCATTGCTTTGTGTTAGTGCATGAGATACGTGAGACTCTTCTTGTTCACAGTGGCTCTGGGCTGCTCTCATGCAGTTTTTTGTTTTAAGTGACTGAGTGATATTAAACTTGGAGTTCCCAGCCCGGCTTTGCTGCTGCAAGGACTTCAGCTCTGGAATACAGATCCTCCCATTTGAACACACAATTCCCCTTTGTATTTTTATCGGCCCTTCTTGTGCCATTTATCTCTCTCTGCATTTTATTATGGCTATTTTCTGTATTTACTAGCTTTGTCTCTGATTAGATTAAACTCTTGGAAAGCAGACTGTTTTTTATCCCTTTTCAGGCTGTTGGGTCAGGTTCTCTGAGCCAGGTGCTGGGCTGGGCTAGGCTGCTTTAGTAATATTCCCTTATTTAACCCCTTAATTGTTTATCATTGGCATTTTTGTACAGTAGTGGCTCAGGAAAGCTAAGTGACCGGAGAGGCAGAATTCTGTAAGATGAGGAGGAGGGACTTGCCTAGGTAACTTACGGGATGTAAGTTACATGTTATAAAGCCTTTTTTTTTTTTTTTTTTTTTTTTAGGAGTTCCCGTCCTGGCTCAGTGGAAAGGAATCTGATTAGCATCCATGAGGACCAGGGTTTGATCCCTGGCCTCCCTCAGTGGGTTAAGGATCCGGCATTGCCGTGAGCTGTGGTGTAGGTTGCAGATGCGGCTAGGATCTGGTGCTGGTGTGGTTGTGGTGTAGGGTGGCGGCTATAACTCTGATAAGACCCCTAGCTTGGGAACCTCCATATGTCTCAGGTGCGACCCTAAAAAGACATAAAATAAAATAAAGCTTTTTTTTTTTTTTTTTTTTAAAGAGGAAAACCTTTTTCACCACTTGTTCACTCTGGGACATTGGGCAGGATTTTTAGTGGCTCTGTGCCTTGTTGCTCACATCTGTTGAATGGGGGCATTATTCATTACTCGTTCTTAAGGCCTTAGAGTTAAACCAGTTGGTGCACATGAAGTGCTTAGAATGGCAGCTGGCACTTGGTCAGGGGGGTCTCCTGTTACTGTTATTTTCCAAGGTTACGCAGCCACTGGGGAGATTGGAATCTGGTTTCCTGGATTCCGAAGCCCATGTCCTTGTCATTGAATTCTGTGACCTCCTGACCCTGGCTCAGTGCCTTGTCAGCCAACAAGGGCTAAGTCAACATTTATAGCAATGTCGAGTGAGTAAATGCATTTGGAATTTGGGTGGTGGTGGTTCTTCAGGTACAATGGATTTGCTTAAAGGGGACAATCTTCCATGGGATTCACGAAAGAAGTAGCACCAGGCCAGTGTTCTGGAAAATCCTTTTGGACAACCTTCACCTGGGCTAAAGAAACAAATGGCTTCTCAGATCAGTCATTTTCCATGTGGAAAATACGGCTTCATGAAGATCTGGCTCTAGAGGCTTCCAGGGAGCCAAGGCACTGTGGAGTGGCAGAGTGGGAGTTCCAAGTGCTCTCCTATTGTCTAGAAAAGGAGTCTGGGGGTAGCTCAGTAGGGCTGGTGGTGAGCAGACCTGGCACCTGTGGTCCGAGATTGGTAACCCTGCTCATTGGAGCAGCTCTGAAAAAGACGGCGGGTGTTGGTAGATAGCTGCTGTGTTTTTTAGGGTATAGCTATCAGTGACTGGTTTCTACAGAGTGAACCCCAGAATCTGTAATACAAGTTTTCTCACTGTACAAGGAAGTTTAGAGGAAGTAAGACACAGAAGGTCAAGATCATTGTTCATAAGGCAGGGCTGGCAAGAGACAAACACCGTCTCCCAATCCAGCGTCGGGATGGGTGGAGTTTGTGTCGAAGTCCATCCTTCTGTCCTTCCTAGTAGAGGTGGTGCCGGCCCTTCCATCCTGCAGGGAGGCTGGCATCACATGAGTTATTTATTTAGGTGCTAGTTTCTCCGGCAGGGGACAAAGGTAGGGCGAGTAGGCCAGGGCCTCCCAGAGTGGGTGAGGTTGATGCTCAGGCTACAAGAGTGTGTGGGTTTTGCTGGCAGGGCATCAGGTAGAGTGACACAGTGCTAGCTGGGTGGGACCTGAGAACAATCCTGGTGAGGCTGAAACCTGAGGAAGGGGCTGGAGCACCTACAGTCCATAGTCAGGGGAGGGAGTTTGTCCGAATGGAAGAGGCTTTAAGCAAGGCAGAGAGGTGGGTTTGCAAGGATGATGCTGGTTCCAACGTGCTAATAGGTTGAAGAGTGCTGATAGGTTGAAGACAGATAGGGTTGGGTGTGGGGGATTAGGGTGGGGAGGGTCTCAGACTTGGGGAGGTGGTGAAAACAGATGGCCTGGCTGGACTTTTGTCACCGGATGGAGCCACCCCTGGGTTTTGAAAAGCCAGTTTGCCTCTCAGAGAGGCTCACCTCCCTCTCTGCTGGGCATTTGCGTAAATTTACCAGTTTTGCTGCAGTCTGTCTAGCTTCAGATCTGTGCACACTGGGCTCTAAGATTGATTTTAACTGTTATTCAAGTACATTCCACTTTCTAACCTATAGCTCTTGGAAACCCCTGTTAAAAACACATTTGCTTTGGACAACTCTTCTTACATATGCAAGACTTTTTTCTCTTGCTGTTATCACATTCAAAATATCTGGTCATGGTTGGGAGGACGAGAGGGCAGTTTTGGGGTGAAAGCACATACTTTCTGCTGCTTGATGTATAATTAATTGTCTAGTTTTATTTGTCTTAACTCTAAGCCACCAATAATTCAGATAATGGGCTGACATGTACAATTAAGAGTTCAAGAATTTAGAAAACGTAACTGCTGAAATGGCTGTGGGTTTTGAGTTACAGTAAACAAATAATGTTTTTCTTCTTCCCTTTGGTAAAAAAATGTCACAGGGCAATTTATGTACCAAGTTCCCCCAAGCTGTTTTCATCATCTTATATACTGGGGCATGAGCATTCACAGTCTTAGAGCAATTCAGATTTATTGCTTTCTTTTATTGTTATTTCAGAGGTAGAGAAAAAGGTTTGTCCTTTTATCTTTCCCAGGTGAATGTTGAACTAAGGTAGGTGACGTTGGGGCAGGTGATGAGTAATTCATACCTTTGCTGGTAGTCACTGGGACATTTTATATATTCCCTAAAATGGGAAAACAAAAAGGAGACATTGCATTCATGCCTTTGTCCACACACCACCATCTTAGCTCAGAAAATTACATTTCTGGGAGTTCCCACTATGGTCCAGGGGGTTAAGAATCTGTAGCAGCTCGGGTTGCTGTGGGCATGTGGGTTTGATGCAGCATAGGTGCAGCTATAGCTTGGATTCATTCTCTGACTTGGGAACTTCCATATGCCATGGGTGCACCCATTAAAAAAAATTTACCTTTCTGGAGTCTGGTAGAACTTCATTCTTGGGTATGTAGCCACTAGTCATATGTGGCTAGTGGGCAGTTGAAAAATGGGTCTTCTGAATTGAGATGTGCAGTGAGTGCAAAATACCTATCAGGCTTTGAAAATCAGTATAGAAAAAAAAATCTAAAATTCTCAATTTTTATATTGATTACATGTTGAAGTTATAATCTTTTTGCACCTGTGGGGTTAAATAATAGCTATTATTAAAAAGAATCCCACCTGTTTCTCCCCCACCCCCAAATGTGATTGCTAGAAAATTTAAAATCCATGGCTTGCATCCGTTCTGTTGGGGAGCGCTGGTCTAGAGAGGCATGTGCACAAGGAGGGAGGAAGGGTTCCTAGGGAGCAGGGAGCTCCTAGAAGTTCTGTCTCTGGAGTCCCGTGAGCTGTGTCTGAGGACTCCAGTCTGCCTGACCCCCAGGAGAACATCGCAGCTTCTTCTGTTACTTTGCTCAGGGTCTCCAGGCCTCCTTGGCCTGCAAGCAGTGCTTCTCAGAATTACTCGACTTATCTCCCAGCCTGTGATGGATGACAGCAGCAGGGCACCCGTCCTTGTAGGTCAGTGCTTTCTTAGAACACAAAGAGTTCAAGGAGTTCTTGAGATGAGTGGGGCCTGTGGAGTTTAAGTGACACGCATCACATGCTTGATGGCATTTGGAGGCTCGCTCCGATCGTTCCCAATTCTGGGCTGGCCACCCAGGCACCTTTTATCCTCACCACTTTTCTAGGATCCACTTGCATTTTACACAGTCCTTTTGGCAGGGGGATTGGGGAGGGGGCGTTTGCTCTTTGCAGGCAGATGAGGAAGTCTTTGAACCCTTTTGGCTCTGCCCTTCAAAATGGTTTGGATTTTGTAGCCCAAATGGAACGTGCCCAAGAGAGTAGTCATTGTCACCCGGGAATTGATGCTTTGGAGATGAGTGGTGGTCTCTTGAGATTTCCAGTGTCTGTTGACAAACTGCCATGGCCTTTGTAAGGGAACAAAGAAGATTGGGTTGTACAGACATAATTGGCCTTCGAGTTTGCCTGCTGTTGGCGAAAAGGAGCAGCGCACAGGCAATTTGTGGAAGTCTGATAAGGAAGATGCGTTGCCACTGGAAGAGGCGAGTTGTGGTTGACTGTGGGTTTATGTGAATTTGTCCGGGGATCTTGGCTTCACACACCAGTATGGTACTTTGCATGGGTCTTGGAAGAAGGACGTGGTGTTTTATTGGTGAACCATTGCAGTGATGGTGGTACTGCAGAGTCCCTAAATAATGCTAACAAAGGATGTTTTCTTTTACAAAGCATGCATTTTTTTTTTCTTTCTTCCTTTTTAGGGCTGCACCTGCAGTATATGGAAGTTCCCAGGCTAGGGGACAGCAACGTGGGATCCAAGCTGCATCTGCAACCTACACCACAGCTCACAGCAGCGCCGGACCCTTAACCCAGGGATGGAACCAACAACCTCATGGATCCTAGTCGGGTTCATTAACTGCCGAGCCATGAAGGGAACTCCAAAGGGTACATTTTTAGCTAATGTTTAGCAAGCCAGTTCTGTTTTAGGTGCAGTTTTCCCTTTTTCTTTTTAGGGCTTCACTTGTGACTTACGCAAGTTCTGGGCTAGGGGTCAAATTGGAGCTGCAACTGCCGGCATATACTACAACCACAGCAACACTGGATTTGAGCCGCTTCTGTGACCTATGCTGTAGCTCACGGCAACTCCAGATCCTTAATCCACTGAGTGAGGCCAGGGATCGAACCTACATCCTCATGGGCACTATGTTGGGATCTTAACCTGCTGAGAACCCTATAGGTGCAGTTTTGTGGGAACTTCTAAAATAATTTTAAAATAACATGTTTGGAAATCACTTTCAACCAAGTAACACTTGGATTGCCATGAGCATTAGTTATTGGAGTAAATAAGAACAATAGAGAGGTCTACCCATGCAATAGAGAGGTCTACCCATGCGTGTGTGTAATAAATTACTCCAGAGCAGTGCATTCTGTTTTTTGTTTTTTTTTTTAATATTTTATAAACATCTTTTATTTTTATTCGTCTAATATTTTTGTTCAAATCAACTTTCTTCTGAACATACATACTGACTTTAGCTAATTCCCTGCATTGATACAATTTAATTTCAACATTTGATATACTCCGATAATCTAACAGTGCATTCTGTTTTGTGAGCAGGTTAGTTACATTGTTAACTTCCCTTTCTTTTTCTTTTCTTTCTTTCCTCCCGCCTCTCTTCCCTTCTGGTTTTGCTTGGATCTATTATGTCCCCCTCTTGGGGCCTCTTTTTGGGTTGGTGGTTTTAACCAGCTGTACTCGTTTAAGCTAGAGCTGGCTTTGTGCAGGGTTCTGAAAGGGCATCCAGTGTTTCCTGGGAGTCAGAGGAGTGAGAGTCTCTGAATTGATGGATCGGGGCGGGGGGGGGCGGGGGGGGGGGGGAAGGCGTTGGGTCATCCCCCCGAAGGCCGGGTCGCAGAGTCAGGGTGGGGCCCCATCCCTCCAGCTCTGCTCTCTGGAGTTGGTCCCTGGACACCATGGAGGATTCAGAGTTCCACCAGCGATTGGTTCTGCTTTAGAGTCAGAGACGAGAGCCTCCCTTCTTGACCGATTCTGTCCCGTGATAGTTTATTGGATGTTTGCTGGGTCTGGCGTCTGAGTCATGAGCTTCCTCTCCTGGAGCTGCTTTCCTGCCGTGAAGGAGAGGAGGGCTCCATTTTTCAAAGAGAAGAGGTGACCCCTGGGAGCTGGGGTGACTTAGGAGCAGAATCTAGCCTCAGCGTCCAACCCTGCCTGACCCCCATCCTGTCCACCCTGTCCCATAGGAGGAACCGTGTGTGTTAGAGTTCACCATGGTGGGTTTTCCCTGCTCATAAGCTTCTGTTGCTGGCCATGAGTGGGGCAGTTAGTGTGTGTGTGTGTGGGGGGGCTCCAGTTGTGGCTGGTGGGGCTTGGGAAGGATGGAGTGTGGCAGGAGGGAGGACTGGGTTGCCAGAACCCACTCCTGGAAAATTTCCTTTGGCCTCTCGCTGGGGAAGCAGATCTTGCTGGACTGAGCCTGTTGTTCTCGCCTCTGGCCTTCAGGTAGTGAGAGGTTTCCTAGCAATGAGAAAGGGGAGCAAAGGGCCTTCTTATTTGTCGGCGGCCACGTTGGTCTGGGTGGGGCCTCACATCTAGGAGTCCGGGAAGAGGCTGGCGAAGAGCCAGGAGGATCTGGGAAAAACTTGCCTCAGTGTCAGGACTCAGAGCTTGGTGTCACCTGCCCTGATGGCACCAGGTGGATTTGTTTGTAGGCTGCAGACTTCGCCGTTCCCACCTCTGCCCTTTTCAACGCAGCCTGGTCCATTCTTGTCCACTCCAGTGAGGTCTTTTTTTTTAGCCATGCCTAGGGCGTGTGGAAGTTCCTGGTATAGGAACCGAAGCCGCTGCAGTGACAGTGCTGGATCCTTAAGTCACTGAGCCGCAAGATAACGCCACCTGAGTCGGGTCTTAACTATACCTCGCAGACCCTGTTCTGCCCACCTATCGATCTTTCTCCAAGAGATCTTGAAAGTTTCTGAGCTTTGAGTGACTCAGTCTTACAATCTGAGATGAATGAAAAGTCTGGTCCCTCAAAAAGACTTGGCTGCTGTGTTTCTTTGTGCTTGTTTTTTTTACACACGTGGTTGGAAACAGGTCTGTTGCATTGGAAAACAATGTGCCATGGCCCCCATTTTATTAGTAAGCAGGGAGGCAGTTTTAGTCTTCAGTGGTTTCCAGTACCTGGTCGGTTAGAGTTTGAGACTTTTCTGTCTTGGACTTGACGGAGGCAAATGCCTTTGTTGTTTGGTGTGAGGGGCTGTTAATAGTTTCCAGATGGTGATTAAGTAGAGCAGGTAAGCCACTTTATAGTGTATCATGGTCTACACTGGTTCTTGACTAGTTTTTGCAGAAAATTGGACCTTTCAACTTGAGGCTTCCGCCAGCCCGTGGGGGTCTTCGGTTCATCCTTCAGAGCCCCGCTCTTGGTCGGCCTGTTTCCTTTGTCAACACCCTCACATGTGGATACTCTGTATGTGTCCCCAGATGAGTCCTGTGGCATCAAACTTAAATGATCTTTTTAAACTTCGTCCCTGTTGGACCTCAGTTTCAGGAAGTCAGTTCTATTCAGAATCTCTGTCCTGTGTCTTGGGCCCAGCACGTCTGTTATTCAGTCTGTTAGTGGCCACTTCTGCTCTCTGCGGAGAATTCCTGATTATCCACTCACCTTGCTTCTGGAAGTCAGCCCTTTTAATCCCCATGATACTCCGGAGGGAGGGAGGGTTTAACCTCTGCTCTTCTGTAGATGAGGAAACTGAGGGCCCTAGAGGCTAATTTGTCCTGGGCCACGTGCTTAAGAGACAGTGAGGCCAAGATTCCCATTCAGGCAGTTTGAGCCCTGGATTTGAGCCATTAGTTGGAAATCACTGCAGTTGAGAAAAACCTAGGATGGTCCCTAGAGGGTACCTGACCCGTACTCGTCAAAACTGTCAAGGCCTTTAAACTCTGTCACGGAGCAGAGAAGCCCTAAGGAGGCCTGGCAATGACATAGAAAGTGCTGGGTGGAATCCTGGAACAGGAAAAGGAACCTTAGGGGAACCCGGCGTAAAATCCCCGTGAAGTATACGGTTGCCTTCAGGCACCCGGGTTGGCCCCTTGGCTGAGATGAATGTGCCGTAGTGATGTAGGATGGTACCAGTTTGGGGAGCCTGCGTGAAGATGTGTGTGGACTGTGTTAGCTTTGCAACTTTTCTAAAATCTGAAACTATTCTAAAATAAAAGGTTGACTTAAAAACAGCAGAACCACAAGCATTGTATTCTGTGGCTTTTCTGGCCTGTCGTATGCCAGGTGTCATATACCAGGTGTGTTCTCCTCGTGTCTTGTACCTGCTTTCTGACGGGCAGGACTATATCCTTGGAGAGGAGTCTTGGATTTCAGCCCACATTTATGATGGAGATATAACCTGGCATTGCCACTTGGCTGGTGGATATGCTGCCTTTTAAAGAAAATGTCTTTCGGACTCAGATCTCTATGGAACCCGAGAAGAGATGGAATGAGTTTTGGCACAGGGGAAAAATAATTTTATTTAGATAAAATCTTGATAGATGGGAGTTCCCGTCGTGGCTCAGCAAGTTACGAATCTGACTAGTGTCCATGAGGATGTGGGTTCAATCCCTGGCCTCGCTCACTGGGTTAAGGATCTGTGAGCTGTGGTGTAGGTCGCAGACGTGGCTCAGATCCTGCGTTGCTGTGGCTGTGGTGTAGGCTGGCAGCTGTAGCTCGGATTTGACCATTAGCCCAGGAACAACTTCCTTATGCTGCAGTGTAGTCCTAAAAAGCAAAATAAAATAAAACAAAATCTTAATAGGTATCACATGGAACAAACACAGTCACTTAATGTCATTTAAAATGCTTTCTCTTCAGCCTTTCCCACCCCCACCCCATCACCTTCCTGACCAGGTAGAGCTTGTCTTTGTAAGTTATTTTTAAATGCTTCATAGCTGGAAAGCAACCAAAGTTGTACTTTTGGTGGTTTGGAGGCAAGGTTGGTTCCCATGGTTAGTTAAACCAGGCCTGTGTGTTCTTAGGTTCTGCAGCAGGGCGTTCAGAGGAAAGTGAAATGAAAGCCATACGATGGCTGAGAGCCATCCTGGGTGTGACCCTGGAGGGTGCTGGAAGCAAGACCCCAAATATAGATACTGCCACGTTGTGTCGAGGGCCCTGTGGCTTTGGAGCGAGTGCTTTGGTAAGCCGTCTCGTGGGATCTTCTTGTGCTTGTACCACAGACAAGTTAGATGATGCCCTGTTTTGTATGGAAAAGTCGCAGGTGATGAACAACTGTCCTGAGCTACAGGTCGTGGCACTGGGATTTGAGCCCACACTTGCCGGGGCAGCATCCAGTGTGATTCCTTTGGCCTCTTTCCACTGAAATCTTAAGTGGCCCTGCCTGTCTGTGAGCAGCTGGGTTCCTGCAGGTGTTACCGTGTGTTCCCTGGGCAGTGAGCAGGGCACTGCGGTGGGATTTGGGATTGTGAGTGAATTAATACTTACCCCTCATCTAGTGTGTCCGGCCCTATTCTAGGTCCTGGGAGTTCCTTGGCAAGTACAGCAAACCCCACCCCCGGCCCCCATCCTGGTACAAATGATAAAAGTCCTGGTATAACGTACATCACCTAGTCAAAGTGCTAAAATAACTCTCGTTTTGTTGTTCAAGGGAAGGCATTGTAAAACTAGTTGTGGGCATTTACATGAGTCTTTTTTTTTAAAAAACAGCTGCACCTGCAGCATATGGAAGCTCCCGGGCTAGGGGTTAAATCCGAGCCGCAGCTGAGGCCTATACAATAGCCATGGCAACATCTACGACCCATTGCCTCTGCTTTTGGCAACGCTGAATCCTTAACCCACTGATCCTTAACCCACAGAGAGGCCAGGCTTGAACCCGAATCCTCACATGACACTGTGTGGGGTTGTAGCCTTCTGAGCCACAATGGGAACTCCTACATGGTTCTCTTGGTGAGTGAATTGCTTTCTAGGTGTCTTCTGAAGGTCCTCTAGCAGCCATTTGTCTGCTGCAAAAATAAGAGCTGCTATTCCTTTGTTTGTAAATGATAGAGACTTGGTAAAAGCCAGTGAAAACTGAAAAGGGGACTTTCTTGGTGTCTGTAATGAGGGAGATCAGGGGTGAAGCTGGCCTTTGGGATAACTGGAGCCATAACTTGAATGAGGTCAAGTATAGGTCAGTCTCCTTTCCTTGTAGCTGTTTGTTTCTCTCCCCCTCTCCTCTGTTTCATTTGTGAGATAATTTGCATATCAGAGCAGTGAGCCTTTTAAAGTATCCAATTGAGTGGGTTTTGGTGTGTTTGCTAAATATGGTATTTGTATATTATTAGCATATGTTAAACTATACAACTAGTTGTGCAGTTATCACCATTCTCTACCCTCACAACATATTCATCACTCTGGAAAGAAACCCCACACCTGGGAGTTCCCTGGTGGCCTGGCAGTTAAGGACTCGGCATTGTCACTGCTGTGGCATAGATTCAATCCCTGGCCAGGGAACTTCTGCATGCTGTGGGCGTGGCCAAAAAAAAAAAAAAAACCCACAAAGAAACCCCACACCTATTAACACCCTCTGTTCCCAGTCACTGCCTGCACCTGCCCTAGGCAGCCAGCAATCTGCCCTTTGTCTCTTTGGCAACCAGCAGTCTGCCCTCTGTCTCTATAGCTTTACCTTCCAGGCATTTCATATACATAGAATCATACACTATGTGGTCCTTCTTGACTGGCTGCTTTCACTTAGTGTCATGTTTTCAAGGCTCATCCTTGTAACATGTTTCAGTTCTTCACCCTTTTCATCCCTGAATAATACTCCCTTCTCTGAATGTACCACATTAAAACAAAAATCTGTTCCTCAGTTGATGCCCGTTAAGGTGGTTTCCTCTTTTGGGGCTGTTGTGAAAAATGCTGCTGTAACATTTGTATACAAGTTTTTGTGTGGCCATATGTTTTCATTTCTCCTGGGTATATATGGCTGGGAGCAGAATTCCTGGGTCATAGAGTAACTCTGTGTTTAACTTTTTGAGGACCTGCCAGACTGTTTCCCACAGCAGCTGTGCTGTTTTACGTTCTCACCAGCATGGTAGGAGGGTTCTAGTTATTTTCATGTTCTCGCCAACATGTTATCTGTTTCTTTGATTGGGTTAGATGATCTCCTAAGCATGTCTGAATTCAGGAAGTACGGTTTTATGAACGACGTGAAATGTTTTTGAAATTCAGTAAAATTCCGCAAAGGAATCAATCGTATGTATAGAGCTGGAACGAGAAATTGCTGTTTTAGGTTTATTTACTTCCTACTGTGTCCTTGGGTCATTCATTTTTATGAAGTAATGACAAACTCCTGTTCCAAGTAAGTGTGTGTGTTTTTTCTAAAAACAGATGGTAGCCAGAACACAGCCAGGATTTCATGAGATTATCTTAAAAGTTTTTTTTTTTTTTTGAAGAAATTGTTCTTCTCAAGAATAGGAAAGGACAAAACTCTAGGAAATAAGAGGTAAAGGACCTCTGGTATTAGGTGCCACAAAAGAGTGAAAACACCTTGTGATGGTCTTTTATTATCCCTTCTGTATCTCCTACTGTTTCCACTAAAAGGAAGAATGGAATGCAGTTCTAAAGCCAGCTATTTTGTTCTGTGTCCCTCAGAGAGGATTTCCCACTAGTTTTTGAGAGTTTTGGGGACAGATTTATTCCTTTTATAAGGTCTGTATGGCTTTCTCCCAAGTTCCTACTTCTCCTTCCTCTGCTCCTCCTGGTGCGTAGTAACTTTCTTTGGAAGAACGACTCTAGGAAAAAAGTATTATAACAATCATAGAGTTACCTCTAACATACTGTAAATGTTTTAGAGCAGGAAGGATTTTATATACTGGTGAATCTTTCAGAGTCCCTGGTACATAGGGGAGGGACTCAAATAATGCTTTTGGGAAGAATGGGCTTGTGGAAGGGTGGTCAGATGGATGATGGATGGATTTATGGGTGAAAGGATTTATAGATGATTGAATGAATTTTAGGTTGTTGGCTGATTATTTAGGTCCCTTTTCTTTTTCTTTCTCTCTCTCTCTTTTTCTCTCTCTCTCACAACCACCCACGACATATAGAAGTTCCCAGGCTAGTGCTCAAATTGGAGCTGCAGCTACTGGCTTGCCATGTCTGTGACCTACACGACAGTTCGCAGCAAAGCTGGATCCTTAGCCCACTGAGCGGGGCCAAGGATCGAACCCACCTCCTCATGGATACTAGTCAGGCTTGTTACTACTGAGCCACCATGGGAACTCCCTTTGGGTCCATTTCCTGTTTTCTTTTCAACATATATGTGTTGGTTATATGATGATTGGTTAACTAATAGAATAACTTGGTTTTTATTCCTGAGATTGTCACATTCCTGCATGTCTGAGATTGTTGTAGCAACTTGGAGATGTCTTATTTCTTATCATGTTCAGTTGTTTATGGGATTATTTCTAGTCCCTATAGTTTAAAAGAGTAACTGAAACATTGTCTTGAGGCATTTGTGAGGAAGGTAGGGAAAAGCAGAATATAAAACCAGGACAATTAGTTGGTGAGTAGGAACTCTGTAATCAGGGGAATAAACTCCTTAAAGAATAACAAGTTTAGGAGTTCCTGCTCTGGCACAGTGGGTTAAGAATCTGGCTTTTTTTTTGGAGTTCCCGTTGTGGCGCAGTGGTTAACGAATCCGACTAGGAACCATGAGGTTGCAGGTTCGATCCCTGCCCTTGCTCAGTGGGTTAAGGATCCGGCGTTGCCGTGAGCTGTGGTGTAGGTTACAGACACAGCTCGGATTCCGTGTTGCTGTGGCTCTGGCATAGGCTGGCAGCTACAGCTCCAATTAGATCCCTAGCCTGGGAACCTCCATATGCCGAAGGAGCGGCCCAAGAAATGGCAAAAAGACAAAAAAAAAAGAATCTGGCTTTTTTTGCAGCATTGCAAGTTCGATCCCCAGCTTGGTGCAACACATTAAGGATCTGATGTTGCCAGAGCTGTGGTGTAGGTCATGCTGCAGCTTGGGTTCTCTCTCTGGCCCCTGAACTTTTCATATGCTCCAGGTGGGGTTTAAAAAAAAAAAGAGTTACAAGTTCAAAAATTGTGTGTATTGCCGCTTAGCATACTTTGTTTTGGTTTTGAGCTTGATTGGGGGTGGGGAATGTCAGTTGGCCTTTGTATCTTTACCTGGGAACATTGAGCTGAGGTTAGTTTACTGTTGGCAAAACATTTTCCTGTTTTCTTCTTTTTTCCCCCTTTCCACCTCCTACTGTAGAAGTGCTTTTCATGATATTTTCTGCCTGGAGGCTACCACTTGTGGTGGTGACGGAGGTGATCTTATAGGTGGACAGTAGGAAAGAGTATGGATGTCACGCGAACCCTCTCGCTAAAGGTCCAGAGGCAAGGGACAAGTTGTGAGCTTTATAGTGGTGATGTAGGCAGGCTCTGTTTACAATCATACTGTTTTTTATGTGTGTTTATGGTAGATGTTTGGGACATTGCACATCTTCCTGTGAGTATGGCTATAAATCTATAAATGATCCTAAGGCCCATGGGCAAGCCCAAGAAATGATGATGATGACATAGCTGACAGCTACAAATGCACTACAGCTACAAATAGCTGGACAACATTCCTTATTTTTTTTCTTTCTTTTTTCTTTTTAGGGCTGCGCCTGTAGTATATGGAAGTTCCCAGGCTAGGGGTTGAATTGGAGCTGCAGCTGCAGGCCTACGCCATAGTCACAGCAACACCAGATCGGAGCCTCGTCTGTGACCTTTGCTGCAGCTTGTGGCAACGCCAGATCCTTAACCTACTGAGCAAGGCCTGGGGTCGAACCCACATCCTCATAGATTACTAGTCAGATTGTTAATCTGCTGAGCCACAATAGGAACTCTTACATTCCTTTTTTAGGGCCACACCTGCAGCATATGGAGGATCCTGGCTAGAGGTCGAATCGGAGCTACAGCTGCTGGCCTACACCACAGCCACAGCAACACAGGATCTGAGCCGTGTCTGCAGCCTACATCACAGCTCACAGCAATGCCAGATCCTCAACCTACTGAGCACGGCCAGGGATCGAACCCGCAACCTCATGGTTCCTAGTCAGATTCGTTTCCACTGCACCATGATGGGAACTCCCCTGCATTCTTTATTTTATTTTTTATTTATTTATTTATTTTTTTGTCTTTTGTCCTTGTTGTTGTTGTTGCTATTTCTTGGGCCGCTCCCGCAGCATATGGAGGTTCCCAGGCTAGGGGTCGAATCGGAGCTGTAGCCACCGGCCTACGCCAGAGCCACAGCAACGCGGGATCCGAGCTGCGTCTGCAACCTACACCACAGCTCACGGCAACGCCGGATCGTTAACCCACTGAGCAAGGGCAGGGACCGAACCCGCAACCTCATGGTTCCTAGTTGGATTCGTTAACCACTGCGCCACGACAGGAACTCCCATTCTTTATTTTAAAAAGCAGTGCCTTGCCTTGGAGTTGTCTTGTGGTACAGCAGGTTAACGATTGGCATCGTCATTGCAGTGGCTCCCAGTCACTGCTGTGGCGTGGGTTCCACTCCTGGTCTGGGAACGTCCACATGCCGTGGGCATGGCAGAAGAAAAAGTAAAAGCGGTGCTTCTCAAGACTTCCCTAGGCCAGTCAGGGATGTTCCACAGCACTTCTCACATCAACTTTGGGCGTGATTGCGGTGGGGTGCAGGATTGTGTCTGTGAGTTCTGAAGAAGAGGGTCAGCAACACGTTTTCCTCTGGAATTTAATGGTGGCATCTGCTCTGATGGCTGTAGAACAGTTGTTCTTGGCATTGCCTGTTATAGTAAACCAGCACCATTGCTGTCCCACAGCCATGGTGACATGTACAGACTTGGGCTCCTTCTCACACATGTATTTCTGACATTTGGGCTGTGGGCTCATGGCCTCCCGTTATTCCTTTTCCCTCCTCTGCAGTTGGTGCCGGCCAGGCATTAGCGGAGTTCTGCTCTGTCTGTTGAGAACAGAGCCTGAAACCACCCAGGTTCCATACAGGGCTGAGCAGAACTGGGCACTTGGAATCAGACACAGTTGTGCAGGAAGGCGTGCCAGCCTCAGGTCTGCCAGCTCACGGTCATGAGGAAGAAGTGAGTCAGGGGATTGCTGAGCCCTGTGGATGCACAGACCACCCACTGCCGTGGATTTGCAAGTGACTGTGGCTGCCCAGCTTGCTCTGCTTTTTCCAGGTCCCCTCCCGAGGGGTGCCTTGGTTTCCACCTTCCCCTTTTATTTCCAAGCCTCTTGGGCCTGCCCCCAGCCAGGAATGATCCTTTGTCCCAGCTGCTTGTATTCACACTGCATATTTCATTCTCACTTTGCCTGGTGATGTTCTGCTTCATGCCCCGCCCCCTGCCCCCCAATTTCCAAACACTTGGACAAATATTGCATTGAGGTTTGCGGGCACTTGGGGGTTGAACTCGCTCCTGGGGCGAAAGAGCAGGGGTTTTGGATGGGTTTTGTCTGTGCAGTTCCAGTCATCTGCATAAAAACGTGAAATCCATTCTAAAGGTGAAAAGTGCATTCAGAAAACCTAAAACGGCACAGTGGACAGAGATGGGAAAGGAGAGGGTCCCCCTGGTACTGCCCTCCAGCTATCTGCCTGGGACCGCGTTCCTTCCTAACGTGGTAGAGGCCCCCTCCCTTCCTCCTGGAAGCACCAGCCAAGGTCACCGGAAATTAGTTCTGCCCCAGGTATACTGTATCTGGGCTGATCCTCCTGCAGGAGGTTGTGGGAATTCAGTTAATGGTTTTGAAAACTCCTTCAAAGTGGCTGTGGCTCTAGAACATCCTTTTATTCTAGACAAGGGTTCCCACCAGGACAGTCCCCTCCCCCACAACAAATAATTACCTCCCCAAATGTCAATAGGGACGAGGTTGAGGAGCCTGCCTTAGAACTTCGTATGTTATAAATGACTCCTGCCCTTTGAGTAATAAAGATTAGAAAACAAAAACATCTGTTAAGTCGATGACACGGTATCCATGCTTCCAACAACAAAGATGATTCTAAAACAGGAGAGTTCTCACTCATATGTGGGACCCTCCCCAAAACACCCCCAGTTCATGATACAGAGAACAGACTAGTGGTTGCCAGAGGTAGGGGTGGAGGAGTTGGGAGAAGAAGGTCAAAAGGGACAAACTTCCAGTTATAAAATAAATAAGTCCTGGGGATGTAGTGTACAGCGTGGTGACTATACTTAATAACACTGTATCATGTATTTGAAAGTTGCTAAAAGAGTAGATCTTAAAAGTTCTCTTAGGAGTTCCCGTTGTGGCTCAGTGGTTAATGAATCTGACTAGGAACCATGGGGTTGCGGGTTCGATCCCCGGCCTTGCTCAGTGGCTTAAGGATCCGGCATTGCCGTGAGCTGTGGTGTAGGTCGCAGATGCGGCTTGGATCCCGTGTTTCTGTGGCTGTGGTGTAGGCTGGTGGCTACAGCTCCGATTAGACCCCTAGTCTGGGAACCTCTACATGCTGTGGGAGCGGCTCTAGAAAAGACAAAAACAAAAACAAAACAAAACAAAAGTTCTCTTAAAAAAATTAACTTGTGGGGTTGATGGATAATTAAGTAGATTTGTTGTAGTGGTCATTTCTCAATATGTACAAAGAAATCATTATATTGTATACCTGGAACTAGTGTTACATGTTACTTATACATCAATTAAAAAATATTGTTTAAATCCTTGTACCAACATACATCACCTACATCCCATTTCTCGAATTCAGCGTTGTCAGGAACAGGGAAGCTCCTCCCCCAATGTCTGAGTCATCTTCTAGGTGAGGTTACTTCTTTAGTAAGTCATTGCATTTAAAGCTGAATCTACTCCAGATTTAAATAGTCGTCTTAATTTATGTTGTCCATTACAGAGTTATTTGACAACTTTGCCTTTAAAAGAGCAGATTACATTTCAGGAACAAATTGTGACTTTATGGCTTATGTTGTTAGAGACTCCGGAACTGTGGTACTTAACATGGGCCAAGCAAGCAGTTATGGGAGAAAAATAGGTGTGGTGCCCTGTTTTGGGTCTGCAGACTGAGTTGTGTGTTTGGCTAAAGAATGTTCTCTTTTCTGTGAATCTGTAATTAGAACATGCCACACAGCATGGTATTTAAAGTCCATCATCATTATCTCTTTTTAGGGTTGTTTTCTTACCTTATTTTTAAACTTTTTTTTTTTTTCAATGTTCAGGAAAGAAAATCATTCTTAAAATCAGAGAAATGTAGTTGTTTTTTAAAAAACTTTTTTTTTAAAAGTGGGGCAACAGTATGTTGAAATCTGTGATAGTGATTTTTATCTTCCTTACCTTATATTAGGATCAGCAAATTTTTTTTTTGTCTTTTTTGTTGTTGTTGTTGTTGTTGTTGCTATTTCTTGGGCCACTCCCGTGGCATATGGAGGTTCCCAGGCTACAGGTCGAATCGGAGCTGTAGCTGCCAGCCTACGCCAGAGCCACAGCAACGCGGGATCCGAGCCGCGTCTGCAACCTACACCACAGCTCATGGCAACGCCGGATCGTTAACCCACTGAGCAAGGGCAGGGACCGAACCCACAACCTCATGGTTCCTAGTCAGATTCGTTAACCACTGCGCCACAACGGGAACTCCAGGATCAGCAAATTTTTTGTGCAAAGCATCAGAAGGTGGATATTTTAGGCTTTGCATTGCTACGTTGTGTTTCCCTGGTAGCAGGAAGGAGCCAGGTACAACTTCTTGCCCAAGGAGGCACAGCAAGTCACAGACAGTTGGCTGGGGATTTATGATAATCTTCTAGGGGTGGTGTGGGGCAGTAATAGAGATGAAGATGCCCTGTACCACAGCCTCTTCTGGGCATGAACTTGGTTAAGTCTCCTGTAGTATCTGAGCCCTCCAGTCTATGTTAATGAAGAGCAGGACTTAATGGACCCAGGACCCATCTTCAGAGTTTTAACACAGCTCTTACATGTAGTCATTAGGGTTTGTGTGTGTGTGTGTGTGTTTCTTGACACTACCATTGCTCAATTATAGAAACATGATTGGATTTTTCCATTATGGAATAGTTAAGAATGTTCATGTACCATTGAGAAGTATATAGGCTGGGAGATTAAATTTTTTAAAGGATTTGAAGTGACCAAGGTATAATTAACGTACAATAAAATTTCACCCATTATTGATTCACAGTCGAATGAGTTTTAGTGTATTTATACAGTTGTGCAGCATCAGCACAATCCAGTTTTAGAATAGTTTCATCCTCCCTGGCCCAGGTGCATTTTTGACATTCAGGCAGTGTATCTCCCGGCCCCCACACCCTAGCTCTGGGCATCTCCTCATCTAGTTTCTGCATCTGTGGATTTGCCTCTTCCAGAAATTTCATATATATGGACCCCTCTAATAATGTCCTTTTTTGTGTGTAGCTTCTTTCGCTTGGTGTCATGTTTTTGAGATTCATCCTTATTGGTGATTCTGTGATTTTTTTTAATTATTGTTACTAGGGCTTCCATTGTGTAGATGTGTTACATTTTGTTTCTATACTAGTTGATGGGTGTTTGAGTGTGCAGACAAAAAACCGTTGCCTGCCATTCCCACAAAGAGTGAATGTTGCCCACTGTCAGCCACTGTAGCTGCCCCCAACTGTGCACCCTGAGGGGAATTCAGGATGGAGAAAAACAGGATACTGGCCTTGACCGTTAAGGTGCATATCTAAGGAACAGTTTCAATGACTCCAGACTCTTGCATCTTTACATACATAGAAAAGCACTAAAATCGGTAACTTGAGATGTCTGGCTTTTGTGATGAGCAATAATCTTTTGATATTCAACTACGTTTTTCCCCCCCAGCAAAAACTCCTATATATCCTGGCTCCTCCTTCACCTACCTCTTCACACGTGTAAACTCAGAGCTGAGAAGCTGTCTCCTAGGGCTGTAGTCCTCAGTCACCGCTCCCCCAATAAAAGGTAACTCACAACTTTTAGGTCGCTCGTTTTTCTTCAGTCGACATGTGATTTCCTAGTATTTGACTATTCTGAATGATGCTGCGATGAATATTTGCTTACAAGGCTTTTTAAAAACTTTAAAGTAGGTGGATGTCTAGGAGTTGAATCGTTGGGACGTATGGTCAGATTATGTTTCGCTTTTTAAGAAACTGCCAAAGTGGAAGTACTGTTTTATATCACCATCAGTTTCTCCATGTTGTCACCAACACTTGGTATAGTCAGTCTGTTTTTTAATACAGCCAGGAAACCATTTGTTGGCACTGGAAGAATGGAATCTCTCTGAACCTCTTTTTTGAAGAAGACATGTATTCCGAGCCTCCCTATCTTCCAGAATTGCTCTGAAAGATCAAAGAGATGGGAATTTATGTGCAAGTGCTTTGTCTTGTAAAACTGTTGCTGGTGATTATGTGCAGGAAAGCTTTTGGAAGTTAAACTTAACACGTATCTGTCTCAGATTAAGATGAAAACATCCCAAGTTTTAATAAAATGTGTATTTTATGATATAACTTGTTCCACCTGCTTTTCAAGGCATATTTTTACTCCGATGGTGATTCTTCTCCCTGTGCTAGGAGCTTTCTCCATATGCCTGCATTGTACATTAAATTATCAGCCTTCTTTACCAATGATAGAATATAATGGTTTGCATGTGGTGGGCAAATTTTTCTTCCCCACTCAAACTCAGATGGTCTGGTAAATGTCTGTTTGTGAGTTCGTTTTCAAATGCCTGTGGGTGGCCTCTTTTCTGAACCTGGGCATATGTGTTCTATTCGAATAGAATGGAAGCAGAAAGTCTGGGGGCTAAGAGAAACCACCGAGAACAATCTGTGTAAAAGCATCCATTTCACCAGTTTTCCTTTGCAATTCTGATTCTATGAAAATTGCTGTTTAAACTTTTTCGAAGAACAAAGGGAGTGTTTTGAATGCATTTCCCTTCCTATCTGTGGAAGATACTTACTGCTGCAGGTTTAGGAAAACTGGCCAGTGGGCTCTAGATTTGAAATCTGGGCTGGGTTTTGTAAAACTTGCTTATCAGTGACTCTTCACACATGTTAAGACCTTTGGACTAAGGAAGTTGAACTGTTTGATTATGTAGGACTGTGTCTACAAAGGGCTTTATAATACTTTCAAATTAGTTGAAAATCAACTATAATAAAAAATTTTTTAATGAAATTCATCAAATAAAAAAATAGTTCTTTTAAATTAGAAGATGAAAAGAACCATAACCATACTCAACTAAAAGAAACTGTATGCTCTGTAGCCTCTGGGAGTTGGGAGGTTTATATTAATCCTGGTGACAATTTATAATGTTTCATAACATAATCTCAATTCATACTACATAGACCATTTTGATAATTGAAGAACATATACATGAAATCTTTTTGATCCAAGAAATGCATATAATACCATTTACAGCAACATGGGTGGACCTAGAAATTATCACCTCGAGTGAAGTAATTCATACAGAGAAAGACAGATGTCATGTGATATCTGTCTATGTGGAATCTAATAAAAATGATACAAAAGAATCTATTTATAAAATAGAAACAAACTCATGGCTTTCAAAACCAATCTTATGGAAGAATTGGGAGGGTGGGAATAATATATACATACTACTGTATAAAACAGGTGATTATTGGGAGCCTACCGAATAGCACAGGAAAATCTACTCAATAATTTTATAATAACCCAAATGGTGAAAAAAAGGGTTTACTTATATGTATGACTGATTCACTTTGCTGTGCACCTGAAACTAATACAACATTGTAAATCAACTATACTCCAATAGAATACAATTTTTAAAAAAGCAATGTGGGTGATGCTCATTGTAGGTTCATGAATATAATACGAGATAATGGCTATAATTCTCTGCTATAGAGTATATCCTTGCTTATCTATTGTATTTACTAATCCCATATATCCCTGATTTGTCTTTCTTCTCTCCCTATTCCCTTTGGTAACTGATAATCTGTTTTTCTGTATCCGAGAGTCTGCTTCTGTTTAGCATATACATTCATTTGTATTATTTTTCAGATTTCACATGTAAGTGATATCATATGGTATTTGTCTTGTCTGACTGACTTCACTAAGGTCCATTCATGTGGCTGCAAATGGCAATATTTCATCCTACTTTTAATGAGTGAATAATTTTCCATTGTGTATATATTACCATGTCTTCCTATCCAGTTGTCTGTTGATGGGTTGCTTCCATGTCTTGGCTATTGTAAGTAGTGCTGCTCTGAACATTGGGGTGCGTGAATCTTTTCGAATTAGTATTTTTGTTATTGTCTGGATAGATGTCCAGGAGTGGGATTACTGAATCAGTAGCTCTACTTTTAGTCTTTTAGGGAACCTCCATACTGTTTGCATAGTGGCTACACCAGTTTACATTCCCACCAACAGTGTACAGAGTTCCCATTAAAGGTTTCTCTTTATAATCTGAATGGCTAGTGAACACCCAGTAGTTTCTTCAGACTTTTTATTTATTATCCTTGAAAACAAGCACTTTTTATGTTATAAAATCAAAGAGGAAATGGAGCCTTGAAAAGCTAAATGTTATAGTTGTCATTTCATTTGTCCAGTGGGAAACTAAAAAAGGGAAATGAAATCAGTGCCAAAAAATTATACCTCAGGTTACAACAGGAAGATCTGGAAGTTGCTATCTCTTGCGCTGTAATCCCAAACTTTGGGGTGCATTAAGTGTCGGAATCCAACCAAAGTTCTTACCAGTGGATTAGGTGCTTATGTTTACTACAACTTAATCCCTCTTTTGGAGAGTCCAGGTGACACGTGGATTTGGTACAGATAGGAAGTCAGTGAATTGTCCTGATGCCCCCACGTTGACAAGTGCATGGGGCTTTGACCCAGGAACATGGGAGCCTGAAGGCCCCCAAGCGTTCTCGCTCTGGGCTGAGGCAGTGCAGTGACCTGGTGAAACCTGGGGTTTCTGAATGTGTGATGCTGGGCAAGTTTCTTTACCTCTAGGCCCACTTCTCCATCTGTAAAATGGGGTGATCATGGCGCTTGCTTCACAGGGTGTGTGTGAGTGAAGTGTGATAATCCACGTCAGTCAATTGGACTTTAGTACTGATTTCTCTGTACTTTGTTTTCTTTCTCACTGGGGCTCTTCCCAGCCACACTTGGGGATAGTTAAGGCTCCTGGTGATGCTTGCTTGGAAGATTCATTCCTTGCTTGTTTGAGAGAGACATTTCCTTTTCAAAAGGGGATTTTTAAGGAATGTAGTAGTTCTAGTCATTTTAAGGGTGGTGTTTTACCACAAAATGCAATCCAAACTCATAGTTAAACTCTGTTTGTTTTGTTTACAGGGAACACGGGTCTGGCTGAGAGAAAATGGCCAGCATTTTCCAAGTACTGTAAACTCCTGTGCAGAGGGCGTTGTCGTCTTCAGGACAGACTATGGTCAGGTGAGCTCATGTCTCTGCAGCTTCTGACATCCATCTTCGGCTTCCTTGCCCCTATGTAAGGGCAGGTGTCCTCACTCCTCCCACCCTCATACCTTAAACATCTTCTCCAAGTGATGAAACAAAACCCCAAAAGGACTATGTAATGCACAGCTTGAGTTTGCGGGAGATGGCAACAAAAAATTCTCCCAAATCGAAATCAAAGTGTTCCATCCAGTCCCGGATGGAAGAGACTACACCTGGCTGGTGTCCTTCCTGAGGATCAGGAGAAATCAGGAGTGTAGAGTGCAGGCAGTTTGAGAACAAAGTTCACATACATTGATAACTGCTGATTGGCTTCATTGCCACTTTCCCTGAAAATTTGCAAACTCTCCTTAATGTTGGAAATACCAGCCTTCCAGTGAGACTGTAGCAGTGTCCTGATCCCTGTAAAACAAAATGAACCAAAACACCAAACTGAGCATCCTTGTCCACCTTGCAAAACAACTGAAGAAGCGCCCTGTGTTTGTGGGAATCACTGCTCCAGGTTCCCCTGTTCTTGAGGGAAAAACAAGTGCAAAGCCCCATCAGCAAAAACAAAATTTGTGAATTCAGAAACTGGTTCATTGATTATATTTGGAAAATTGTGAAGGAAACCCAGCTTCTCCATTTTATTAAGAAACTAATTTAAAAAAAAAAGTTTTAATTGAAGTCTAGTGATTTACAATGTTGTGTTAATTTCAGGTGTATAGCAGTGTGGTTTGGTTATACATAACACATAAACACACACTATGTGTGTGTGTATTCTTTTTCAGATTCTTTTCCCTTATAGGTTATTACAAGATATTGAGTATGGTTCCCTGTGCTATACAGTAGGTCTTTGTTGTTTATCTCTTTTATATATAGTAGTGTGTATCTGTTAATCCCAAGGAAGCCAATTTTAATCTTACAAATGGGTCCCTCCTTCAGAGACACATATTAAAATTTAAGACGTAAGAACTAAAAGGACATCATATGCCAGTATTTGAAACTCATAGTTTCTGAATTTCTTTTGCAAGTTGTTTTGAGAACAGAACTTCAGCATCAGTGATGTGCACTTGATAGAGCTACTTGATAGATCAAAACCTTGAGCAGAGATGGTCCACATGGTGGTACCTTCCTTGTTTCTCAGCTGAATGAGCAATAATGTTTCTGGGCTACTTTGCAGTTGTGTAGTTTCCTTTACATCTGAGAGTTTTGAATGACTCTTTAGTATTTATCTGGTGACGATAAAGCTGTGGGAGGGTGGATTTGGAGTGAGGGTGGGTGCAGGGATTGGGGGCCAAAGAGACCACATGTCTCATGGTCACTGCTACCCAGCCTGGTCTCTTTCCCATCAGGTTCTCAGTAGTATGGTAAGAGCTATTAAACTGAGGACTGAGTGACCTGGCCAGCATTTCTCTGTCTTGCCTTCACCCCACCTCTCCTGCCTTCTCATGTTCCCCAGAGGAGAATTCAGTTCCTTTTCAGGCCTTGTAGGTGCTTCCCAAAATGATATAAAAAAGGAAAACCTATTTAAACAGTATACCTGACTTGACCAAACCTAATGGATTTCTTTTCTTTTGGGGGGACTTATTTTTAATCCCTAAGATACTTTTCTTTTTTCCCCTACCAAAAATTATGGCAGAGAAGACTTAATGTTAAAATTCCACCGTAGCCATGTGGAGGTGGATGGTGCAGTGTTTAAAACACTCACGTCACTGGACATTAGAGCTCTAGAACTTTTTCATCTTGCAAAGCTGAGCCTCTGTACCTCACAAACGCTTCATTTTCCCATCTGTCCACCCCCAGCCTTGGTAACTACCTTTCTACTTTCTGTCTCTGTGAATTTGACTGCTTTAAATACTTAGGAGCAGCATCATACAGTATTTGTCCTCTGTTGCTACTGGCTTGCTTCACTGTCTGACATGGCATCTTTCAGGTTCTGAAGATGCTTTCTATTCCTATCAAATGACGCTTTGCTCAGCAGAGGCTTCTAACAGCCACTGGCAACCTCTTGGTGCTACTTACTGCCTGGAACATGTGGGCTGCGGTCTTGGTCACATGACATCCTTGCCAGCTGGTCGATGGGCAGCCCTCCTTGAGGTGGGTGTGGAAAGGGGTGGTCAGGCCAGTAGTTCCTTTCCCTCTTGACAGTATTTATGGATTGTGGGTTTAAAAAGAACTGAACCAGAAAAGTATATATACTTAAACATGAAAACAACTCCCAACTTTGACTTCAGATCTTTAATCGGTCACCCAGTCCTTGGTCTTACATTGTCTGCTCTGTCATTCCCAAGTGTAACAGGTGTAATTAGCTTGGTGACCCGTGTAGGAAATACAGGGTTTAAAATATGAGAAAAGTGAGACAGGTTGGAAAGACGTGGATCTGACGTGGATCGGGAACTGGCAGTGGCCACAAGATTGTAGTTTCTCTCTCCTGACTTAGTTCTTCGTCTCCTCACATCTCAGGTTCCCTGTGGGACATACAGGCGTAGACACCAGAGATTAGGAGAAGTTTGTTAACCCGTCCTGGCGCCTGGGACAGGAACACCCACTCTTTAACTGGGCAGGGATAGATTCTTGAAGGAATTAGGGCCAAAGATGTAAAGCCTGGCCTTGTCCTGGTCAAAACCGGCTGTGTTAGCTTTTCAAGGTATTGGCTAATTTCAGCCCAATTCGATGTCAGGTTATTGGTGTTTCTGAGGGGAAGGGGAAATGGAGAGTTGTTGAATGCATAAAATATTTAATTTAATTTATTCTTAGCCCTTCTTTTTTAATTTCTTTAATTGTTTTTCATTATGGTTGATTTACAATATTCTATTGATTTCTGCTGTGTGGTAAAATGACCCAGTCATTCATATATATATATATATATATATATATATATATGTATATATATATGTATATATATATGTGTGTGTGTGTATATATATATGTATATGTATATTTCTTTTTCTCACATTATCCTCTATCATATTCCATCACAAGTGACTAGATATAGTTCCCTGTGCTACAGCAGGATCTTGTTGCTTATCTACTCCAAATGCAATAGTCTGCATGTATTAACCTCAAACTCCCAGTCCATCCCACACCCTCCCTCCTTCCCCTTGGCAACCACAGGTCTGTTCTCCATGACCATGAGTTTGTTTCTTTTCTGTAGATAGGTTCATTTCTGCCATATTTTAGATTCCAGGTATAAGTGATATCATCTGGTATTTGTCTTTCTCTTTCTGACTTCCTTCACTTGGTATGAGAGTCTCTAGTTCCATCCACGTTGCTGTGGGTGGCATTTTGTTCTTTTTTATGGCTTAGTAGTATTCTGTTGTGTATAGGTACCACATCTTAACCCATTCATCTGTCAGTGGACATTTAGATTGTTACCATGTCTGGCAATTGTGAATAATGCTGCAGTGAACATAGGGGTACATGGGGTACAACATTTTAATTTTGGAAAATGGAAAAGTTCTGAAGATGGATCATGGTGATGGTTGCATAACAGTGCCAGGGTCTTTAATGCCTGAGCTGTATACTGAAAAATGACTAGAATGGCAGATATTATGTTAGTATGTACATATAACCACAAGAAGAAAAAGATATCAGTGTTTGAGGTCAACTGGTAACTGGTAAAATCTGTCAAATGGGTATTTTTCTGTATCTTTATAAACAATTTCGGTAAAAATTTTTGTTACCAAAATGTGACCATTTCAGAGTCCGTAGGCAGCTTACAGACTATTAGTTTAATTACCCTTTGGTTTAGAGAAGTGCATCCCTAACTTTACAGTACAGGACTCACTCAGGGTCTGGTTCCTGATGCAGCTTCTGATTGGCAGGTCTGGGGTGGGGCCTGAGAATCTGCATTACTCACTAGCTTCCTGTGGAGTGTGGATGTGGCTGGTCCAAGATTCGCATCTGAGTAGTGAAGATTCCCAAGATACTGCCTAGACCTGCTTTAGCGTCATAGCTACAGTGAGGAGCAGGAAACACTCTCAGTCCTCCTAAGTGTCCCACCAGGGCCACTACTATGGAGGAAGCAAAGGGAAGGAAAGAGCTTCAGGTGGAAAATTTCTCTTAGGCCTTTAGAAGCTTTTCTGTTCTCTGTCTGTCTCCACCCCCAATTCCAGCAATCATTTCACCTCAGGTGCGTCCAGGGATTGTGCTGGCTGCAGTGAAGTTAGGTCTTGGGTGAATTAAAAAGAGGTTTTCAAATCCCATTTAGTGTTGGAAACTCAGCAGAGCCACAGGTAGCTAAAATCCCAAAATGGGGCCGTTGGGGACGTGAGGCCGTAGGAGAGAATACTCTTGTTTTTGGTGTGAGCACCCAAGAGCCCTCTTTCTTATTTCATTCAGTCTCAGTGTTTTGCACATTCACTCAGCTGTTTCGTTTTGTTTGGGGCCAGGGAGATAGTTTTATATTCATCTAAAATTCCAGTGCAGGAGTTTCTTTTGTGGCTCAGAGAGTTAAGAACCCCACTAGTATCCAAGAGGACACAGGTTCGATCCCTGGCCTCGCTCAGTGGGTTAAGGATCGGGCATTGCTGTGAGCTGTGGTGTAGGTCACAAACACAGCTCAGATCCCTTGTTGCTGTGGCTGTGGTGTAGGCTGGCAGCTACAGCTCTGATTCAGCCCCTAGCCTGGGAACCTCCATGTGCTGTGGGTACAGCTCTAAAAAGAAAAAAAAAAAAAAAATTCCAGTCCATGCTAAAATGTAAGCTACTATAGGTGGGTCTCAGGAATACAGAGGACCAGAACATTCCCATTCAACTCATAACTTATGCTGTCCTTGTTGTGAAGTGTTTACAGATAGGAAGAGAAATGTTCAAGTGACATGGTCACCTTGCTGAAAAAATTCAGTTGGGACCTCTCAGGTTCAGCGCATACGGGTCTGGTCAGCATGGGCTCAGAAAGTTAGAAATGGCTTTGTCTTTTTGCACCGTGGGCTTTGGACAGAGTTTTAGGAGAGCACCACGGTTCTGCAGGGTGCAGATTTGGCTGAAGAAGACCCACCCTGGTGAAAAGGGTAGGGTGGAAGTTGACATCGAATGTTTGTCTTTTCTGAAACGTTCACGGGCATGTGGGCCATCACCAAGCACTCTTTAAGAACACTGCAGAATTGACTAAGTTCTAAATGGTTTTTCACTTTGAGAATCAACTATTTTCTCTTCTGAAAAAAGCCTAATTTGATCGCTTGGAAATAGCTTAGAGGGATTGTCAATTTAACTAATGAATTTTGGGGGGTAGTTGTTTAACTTGCCCCAGTCAACTTAACCCAATTACTCTCTGTGGCAGTCCTGTTGTGGCTTCTGAAAGGTTTTACTCACTGGGGAATTAATCGTCTCAATCTACAAGTTATTGTCCGCCTCCCTGTCTTTCTCTTCTTATTTGCGCCAAGTATAATTAGACTCGGTTTTAAAAGTTCTTCTTCTCATTTTATTAGTCCACAAAAAAGCCATTACAGTGCCTGGTACTTTCAAGTTGTTCCCCCCAACCCCCACCCCAAGACAGTCAGACTTCCTCAAGCCACACAGGAAACTCAGCCCTAATGATTTATCATCACATCTCTCATTGAAAGCCATCTCTAACCTTTTGGGTTTGACCTTGACTTTGTCCTATTGGCCTTAACACTCTGGGCCCAACTTTGTGAAACTTGATGATAGGTCAGTGTAGTGATTTTTTTTTTTCCCCCATTGCATTCTGGGGTCATTTTCACAGACTTTCTGCTCTGCCCAGCTGCTTTTCTTGATTTTATATCCTTTAAAAATATTTTCAATTATTTTTTATTAGAGTATAGTTGATTTACAATTGTGTCAGTTTCTTCATACAGCATAGCGACCCAGTCATACATATATTCATTCTTTTTCTCATGTATCTTCTATCATGTTCTATCCCAAGAGATTGGACATAGTTCCCTGTGCTGTACAATAAGACCTCATTGCTTATCCATTCTAAACATTCCAGCTGCTTTTCTTTGCCCCACCCCCACCCCCAATGCTTCATTTTGCCCCCATGGGTGTCTTTGTGTGTCCCTTGACTGTCTTGTGGATGTGGCAGCTTTTTGGCCTCTCCATCCCCCCCACCCCCTCCTCTCCACCCCCATACACTTCATCTCTCCACAACCCCCTCCATACACCCCTCTCCACGCCCCCCTCACCTCTCACACCCCCTTTACCCCCCCCTCTCCCTGCACCCCCCCACACCCCCCCTCTTACCCCCCCTGCCCCCCTCCACACCCCATGTAGGGCCACTCCTGAGTTGCAGAGAAATCTCCCCAGGCCTGTTGAGCGCTGGAAAGTTGACCACAAGGCAGCCCAGCACGTCTCCCATCGCAGAGCTGCGAATACCACCATGTGACCCCCTACCGATGATCAGGAATCTGACAGCTAGAATTAAATAATTTCAGCTGTAGGTGGGAACAGGTCGGATCTTGGACCACTGAAGAGACGTGGAGGATGCTGGCTATTTTAACCAAGTTAAGAATTTCATCTGAAAGGGAGCTGACTGCACCCGCTGCCCCCGAGAGCCCAAGCTGCATTCCCGGCTTCACACGTGGAGCCAGCTGTTGGCCGAGGCAGCTGCCCGAGTAAAGAGGTCTCACCTGCCAGTTCCTCATCCTTGAGTGGGTGGGGAATGGGTGAGCAGCAGTTGGCACCACCCCCATGTGTGGTGGCGCCGTCTGGGGTCCCCCCAGGGCAGCTCCCATGAATGGTGGGGGTAGGAGTGGGAAAACCAGCAGGGAGACAGCTAAACTCAGGAAGATGGGGGAAAACGCGTTCAGGGATGACATTGATGATGCGAGAGTCGTGTCATTAGGGTACTTTGACTCCCAGAGCCAAACTCTGGGACAGCAGGGCAGATGCTTTCTAGTCGCCTGACCTGCATGTCATTCCCTCACTTTGATGTTGTTTGAAAACAAAAAAAGTGCATTCTGTCCCCTTCTCAAATTTTTTTATGTCCTTTTTGGTAAAGAGAAACATTCTGCTATTAATACACTTCTGTGGGAGACATCTTGGCTGTCTTTTTTCCTCAAAAGGAAAAAAAACATTCTGTTTTCACTCCCATTGGCCTCTCCAGGTCTCAGATGTCCCTTGTGTTGCAATTGGTCCTCCCATCGAAATTATGGCTCAGTTGAAGCATATGACGTCACCATCCCTAAGCAGTGAGAGAGTTGAGTATCAGACATTTCCTGTGGTTGAGCCTAAGCATCATTAATTGCCTCTGTTTTAATTGTGTGTTTTAGCTTATCAGTTGTTTATGATTTAAAGATAGGTTTTTGTTTTTTTGTTTTTTTTTTTCCCTGATGGCATGAGGTGAAGTTTAACAAAGTTGCTTTTTTGGCAGTCCAGCTAAGCTGAGAGGCAGATATATCCTTAAAACAATACACAGCCCTGGCTTTTGGGGTACCACTGCCATCTTGAAGTCTGTTATGTGTGTGTGTGTGAACAGCTGTGACATTTGTATTCCTTTAGGGAAATTGATTTTTTTGGACAGGTGTGTAAAAGGTTTGCTGTGATCTCTGCTGCAAATGTCCAAATTTGAGTTGAAAGAAAAATGAATGGATAAATATACAATTTATTTTATGTTTTTGAATTGAAACTTGGGTTTTCTTGTGTGTGTGTTTATTGTGGTAACTATAAATTTCATAGAATTGACTAATTGAACTGTTTTTGAGTGCAATTCAGTGGTATCAATTACATTCATAATGTGTTCCACCATCACCACTGTTTCGAAAACTTTTTCATCACCTCAAACAGAAATGCTGTACCATTAAGCACTAACTCCCTTTGCAGCTAGTTTTTAGAATACTGTCCTCTTGAATAGGTTTTCTTGGGCTGCTTCTGGATATAAAAGTGCATTAGAAAGTCTGGTTTGGGAGTTCCCATTGTGGGGAAGTGGAAATGAATCATGGGGTTGAGGGTTCAATACCTGGCCCCGCTCAGTAGGTTAATTAAGGATCCGGCATTGAGCTGTGGTGTAGGTCGCAGACAGGCTGGGATCTGGCGTTGCTGTGGCTGTGCCCTAGGCCGGCAGCTACAGCTCCGATTAGACCCCTAGCCCGGGAACCTCCATATGCCACAGGTGCGGCCCTAAAAAGACAACAACAACAAAAAAGTCTGGTTTGTATCCTTTCTTAAGGAATAGACACCATCAAGAAAGAACTGCCATAGACCTGGCTCCAGAGTCCAAGGGTGGAGAATTGGATGGTGACTTGGCTCTGTTGACCACCAAGGGGCATTTGGCATTGACCTTGTGATGTGTGCAGGGGAGGATGTGCTGCCCTTATGGGTGGGTGAAGAGCCCTTCTCAAGAAGAAGGTGACCGCACAGGCATCAAAAAGTAAAAGGGGGAGTTCCCGTCGTGGCGCAGTGGTTAACGAATCCGACTAGGAACCATGAGGTTGCAGGTTCGGTCCCTGCCCTTGCTCAGTGGGTTGACGATCCATCGTTGCCGTGAGCTGTGGTGTAGGTTGCAGACGCGGCTCGGATCCCGCGTTGCTGTGGCTCTGGCGTAGGCTGGCAGCTACAGCTCTGATTCGACCTGTAGCCTGAACCTCCATATGCCAAGGGAGCGGCCCAAGAAATGGCAAAAAGACAAAAAAAAGTAAAAGGGAAGAGGGGCATGCTGGTGACAAGTAGCAGATAGTTTTTAAAAAATCAGATGTATTTGCTTTCCTTTGTTCCTTTTGGATCCAGCTGTTATTCTTGGAATTCATTTCCATCCAAACAGTGCAGCTATAGTACAAAGCCAGCACTGAGCTGGGAAACTCTCAGATTCTCTGTGCTTTTCCCATGTTTTGCTCTTTCATCCTGGAAATACCCGTCTCTGAGATGGCTATTAACACTAGCCCATAGAGTGTCTTAGAATCAGAAGCCTATACTCCAGAGGAGTTCCCCTTATGGCTCAGTGGTAATGAACCCAACTAGTATCCCTGAGACTGCAGGTTTGATCCGTGGCCTTGCTCAATGGGTTAAGGATCTGATGTTGGTCACAGATGAAGCTCCGATTCAACCCCTGGCCTGGGAACTTCCATATGCCTTGGGTGAGGCCTGAAAAAGAAGAAAAAAGTCTATGCTCCAGAGACAGCATCACTGGGGCTTTGTCTGGTGTTAATTTTTTGTCCAACTTACTTGGTTTAGAGTGAAAAAATTGCTTTTATGCCTGAAAAGCCACGTGACAGACTCTCTAGAACTCTTCCAAGAATCTGGTTTGGCATCTTGTGCCTTAAAGATGGAAAGTCAAATGTTTCCATTAATTTTCACTCTTGCGGACTATAGGAGCAAAATAATGTCCGATTATTAATGCACGTAGCTCCAGAAAAAAACACGTGTGCATTTGTAAATCTGCCCAGCTGTGCGTGGACACTAGCTTGTTGTAACTTGGCAAGAGATGGTGTGCACACGCACACACACACTGTCTCTCTCATTCTCTCTCTCTAAATGATTTTGCAGGAGAGAGCCACTGACCTCTGCCTTAGGTCATGACCTTCTGTGGTTTCCTGTCCCCCATTGAACCAACTTGCTGACTTTCTCCTTTGTGGCTGTCTCTTCACTTTGGCCTCTTCTTTCCTCCCTGTGTCTGTTGACTGAGCCTCCTCTTCCTATCCTTTAGGCTTAGTCTGTTGATTTGAACCCAAGTCTGCCTCCGACTTCCCTGTGCCTCCCATTTTCTGTCAACTTCCTATTTTCAGACTCTGCTCCAGGCAGCTCAGCTGACTTGTGCCTGTGCAAGTCCGGGGTGTGACCAGGCCCTGCCTGTAACCCTTGGGGGTGCTGAGCCCGTGTTGCTAGTGTCCAGGTACATAGAGAAGGGTTGACATTTTGTACCATTGGACTCATGGTTGCTTTCAATTTTATGGTTTGTTTAGCAAATCAAATTGCTCATACTTGAAGGTAAGCAGGATACTGTCATGCCTTGATACCCATGAATATTAAAAATAGTTAGCAAATTAATGCTGGATACTAAGCTTGGACCAGGTGGTAAATTATGACAGAGAAGTGATGAGGAAAACTGGCTAAATCAACACTCAATTTTTTTTGAAGCTTAACTACCACACCTTTATTATAAGCATCATTTTATGAAAAATGTATGTGAGAGTTTCCATTGTGGTTCTGTGGGCTAAGAACCCAACATAGTGCCCGTGAAGATGCGGGTTTGATTTCCTAGCCTTGTTCAGTGGTTTAAGGATCCAGCATTGCCACAAGCTATGGTGTAAGTCACAGATGCAGCTCAGATCTGGAATGGCTGTGGCTGTGGCGTAGGCTGACAGCTGCAGTTCCGATTCAACCCCTAGCCCAGGAACTTCCATATGCCACAGGTGCTGCCCTAAAAAGAAAAAAAAAATTTAAAACAATGTATGTGAAGATGTTGAAAACAAAAACAGTTTGGAAAAATTATCTTCAGGAGTCAGACATGTCACCATTTAATGCCGGGTATAATTTCGGTAGAAAATGCAGAAGCAATGTATCAGAGCAAATATAGGCAGTTGTTGGTTTGTGACTGAGGTAGAGTGCATTTCAAAAATTCATGTGTAGACTCATCATTTGGAATCAGTTTTCCTAAAGACTCAGTGACACGTGTGGGACATTGTTTACCCAGTCTGTCTACAAAGACCTCTTTGGGTACCACCTGCAATGCAAGACTTGGGGTGATGTGAAAAGTCCTCTATCGCCCAAATCCAGCTTTAACCATGTGTTTGTTGGGTTCCAGCCCAGGGTGCCACTGTGGTGAGATTAGGAAACCATATGATTGCCTTCCTGGGGAGCTTTGGGCAAGGGGGTGCCCCACTTCTAAGCCGTGTCCTCCTCATGAGGGTCGTTGTTTGGGATGTGCAAAGGGAAGAGAGTACCATTTGCTGGGTAACATCTCTATGAGGCACCATGCTGGTGCATCTTACCCCTCTCTGTCCTATTCGATCCTCACAACTACACTGTGAAGAAGCCATGATCAGCTGTCTTTACTGACATGAAACTTGAGCTTGCACAGGATAACATGTCCATGAGCCCACACTTGGTCAAGGATGAGTTCAGAGAGTTGGCTTTGGATCCAGAGTGGATCCGCTTTCTGCTTGATCACATTACTTCCTCTGGAGGAGTGTTGAGGTATGACAGGGTGAGACCACTGATGGGGGTTGTTGCCTGTTTACCTTCTCAGACCCTGTGACTGCCCATCCTGGCTTTTCCCCCAAGTCATTTCTGTTCTTTCTTTGGGCCCCTGGGTCCTGGAGTGTCTTTGGCTCCTTTCGGGTCATGACCTTTGTGCTTTCTTTTTTTTTGTCTTCTGTCTCTTCAGGGCCGCACCTACAGCATGTGGAGGTTCCCAGGCTAGGGGTCTAATCAGAGCTGTTGCTGCCAGCCTATGCCAGAGCCACAGCAACACCAGATCTGAACCGCATCTATGGACCTACACCACAGGCTCACAGCAGTGCTGGATCCTTAACCCTACTGAGTGAGGCCAGGGATCAAACCTGCAGCCTCATGGTTTCTAGTTGGGTTTGTTTCTGCTGTACCACAACAGGGAACTCCTGTGCTTTCTTTTGAAGTTACTCTTTAATAAGATCAGTGGGTTCTGATACCACCTCCAGTTTCCTCCTTTGTGCTGACCTTCCCCCTTTATTTTGTTTTATGGCTCCAGGGAAATGGAAGGGTCAGCGAAATCTCCTTTTTCATTTTAATGTTTCATCATCTTGTGTTTACAATCTCACTTCCACACTGTTGCTTCTGATGGAATAGTTCTCCACTCTGGCTGCACATTGAATTTGCTGGGAGGCTTTTACCAAGAGCCTTGGCCCTACCCCCACAATAGTGAAATCAGTCTCAGCTGGGACTCAGCCTGCTGTGTGTTTTGAAAAAGCTATCTGGGTGCCATTAATAATCAGTCAAGGTCAGAACTATTTCATGAAACGAATGAGCCTCATATCAAAGTGGTACATGGAAAGTGGTTGAAAAAGCACAACTTTGGCATACTGGGCTTAGTAAAAGTTCACATTACCTGTGATTTCTAGGCCTTGGTTTTTTCCTGTACAGCTTCTTTAGTGGATACCTTTTCATTTCTTTTTTTTTAAGTTGTTTTTTTTTTTTTGGAGTTCCCATCGTGGCTCAGTGGTTAACGAATTTGACTAGGAACCATGAGGCTGTGGGTTCGATCCCTGGCCTTGCTCAGTGGGTTAAGGATCTGGCGTTGCCCGTGAGCTATGGTGTAGGTTGCAGACGAGGCTCGGATCCCGCATTGCTGTGGCTCTGGTGTAGACTGGTGGCTACAGCTCCGACTAGACCCCTAGCCTGGGAACCTCCATGTGCCATGGGAGCGGCCCTAGAAATAGCAAAAATAAATAAATAAATAAAGTTTCTTTTCTTTTTTTTTTTTAATACCACTGCACCTGTGACATATGGAAGTTCCCAGGCCAGGGGTTGAATTGGAGCTGCAGCTGCTGGCTTATGCCACAGTCAGGACAACGCAGGATCTAAGTCACAGCTTTGAACCATGCTGTAGCTCACAGCCACACCGGATCCTTAACCCACTGAGCCAAGCCAGGGAGCAAACCTGCATCCTTCTGGATACTTGTCTGGTTACCACTGAGCCATGACAGGAACTCCTCACCTTGAACTTTCTAAGAGAAATGTTCAGTATTTTGCTCTGTGTGGGTCATCAGGCTGGCTGTATTTTACTGTATGCAGATTGCATTCAGTGTTTTGTTTTGTTTTAAAGTAACATCTAGCTTGTTTGAAGGCCGCTGTTTGTATTGGAGTTACATGTGTGACGAACACAGTACTACTGAACTCAGAGTTGATGTGGTTACTCCAGTGTTCAACTGAAGTGGCAAAGCATGGCCTGAGCCTGCTGCATGTTCCATACAGCTTATGAGATGAGAATGGTTTTCACTGTTTTTAAATGTTTGGAGAAATAGCAGTTATTTTATGACACATGAAAATGGTCATAAATTCAGATTTAATGAAGGTGTATAGGAACCACAGCCACACCCATTCATTGGTTTATCTAAGACTGAATTTGACCCACAGCATCACAGTCCAAGGGTTTAAAAGTGTGTTAACTCTCTGGCCCTTTTGCAGAAGAAGTTCACTATCTCTGATCTGAAGGCTCATCTTCCCCAGTTACTTCTTATATGATGTTTAGTGATGTAGGTTCCAGTGGTTCCCAGTCCTGGCTACACATTGAAATCACTGGAGGGGCTACCAATTGGGATGCTTGGACCTATTCCTCAGCCAGTGGTGACAGCCTCTCTGGAGGTGAGCCCAGGACCCAGCGGTACAGCCTCTCTGGAGATGAGCTGGGTCCCAGTGGTGCAGCCTCTCTGGAGGTGAGCCCAGATCCCAGCTGTGCAGCCTCTCTGGAGGTGAGCCCGGGACCCACTGGTACAGCTTCTCTGGAGGTGAGCCCAGATACCAGCTGTGCAGCCTCTCTGGAGGTGAGCCCAGGAATCTGTACTTGGAACCAGCACAGCTGGCCGGCAGCATTCTGTACTAAGTCCCCGGCTAGTAGATGGATTCCTTGTTAAGCCCCATCATTTTGATTTCCCTATGAAGGGAGATGCCTTTCCCAAGAGGACAAAGATGGACAGAGACAAAAACCGATGCTTCTGCTGCCAGGAACACTACCTGAAGGGCAGTGGCTCTCGGAATTGAACAGGCATCAGAATCCCTTAGAGGGGCTTCTTAAACTACTCATTCCAAGGCCTCAGCCCAATGTCTGGTTCAGCAAGTCTCAGGTGGTGCCTGAAAATTTGCATTTCCAACAGGCTCCCAGATGCTGCTGCTGCTGGTCTGGAAGGCACACTTTGAGGACCAGTGTGGAGGACTTGGTAGGCTGTGTGTGTGTGTGTATGTGTTGTGTTTTTTTTTATTAATCCATGTTCTAATTAAAAGTATCTGAGACAGCCTTCCCCCCAAAGCGTGTTCTTTAAAAACACAGATGGTCACTCACACAATCCGAATACGTTTCTTGCTTCTGCAGCCATACAGGACTTATTCCTGAATACTGTCCTGTTAGAAACTGTCTGATCATCTCAGTTTTAAATGCTGACCCTTGTCAGTGGTTTCGTCTCAACTGAATTTTTTTTTTTTTCTTTCTTCTGGGTTAGTGGAGAGCCACTCCCAGGCGCAACAAAAAGAAGAAAAGACTGTGTTATGTGTGAATTTCATCCCAGCACATTTCCAAGGAAAGTCTGCTCCTGGGAGCATTTCCAAGAGTGAGCTGACTGTGCTTCTGTGCTTTCAGTGAGCGCTGTGTCAGGTTGGACACTTAAGGCTTATTTTTAATATTAAAAGATGAGCAGTTAAGTTGGTAACTTACCACTTGCCATGCGAGGCAATTGCATAATCCTCGTTTTCTAAGTGAGGTGCAAAGCTAGAGAAGAAGAGAGAGTGATTCCATGTGTAGAAGCTGCTATTAGAACTCCCAAGCTCAGGCTAGTCTTAGGTTTAATATATTAATATTTGATATATTAAATAATATATTAAATAGTAATTTAATATTGATAAATTACAATATAGTAATTATATTGTGACAGTTTTGTATATGAATTATAATATATTAATTACTATATTAAACATTAATATATTAAACCTAAGACTAGCCAGAGCTTGGGAGCTGTTTTATCCCATTGGCCATGCCATCCTGGTAGAGAACACTGGTGACCAGAAAGGGGGCCAGGACCAGAGTAAGGGGACGAGGGGTATCTGGGGTGCACACGTGAAGAAGCATCACTCGGGGTCATTGCAGATGCTGAAGCAGCATTTGCAGGAGCCCCAGAATTGGTTCACCCTTTTGCACCTCGAGCTCCTTGCTTCATCTTGATCTCAGCCTGCTTAGGACCTAGGAGTTTAAGCCAAGACTCCCATCTTTTTCCTTCCCAAAATGTTCTGGGAAATGACTTATTTATTTGTTGATTTTTAGTTTTTCTTTTTTGGCTGTCCCATGTCCAAGGGAGCTACCGGGGCCAGGATCAGATCTGAGCTGCAGTTGTGACCTACACCGCAGTTGTGACCTATGCAGCAGCAGCAATGCTGTATTCTTTTAACCCACTGTCCCGGGCTGGGAATCGAACTGCATCATGGCACTTGCAGAGACACTGAAGATCCCGTTGTGCCACAACAGGAACTTGTAGAAACGCCTCATTTTGAACAGTCCTTTCTTTGATTTTTTTTTTCAAGTATCTGTGTCAATACATTTTGGTCAATTTAAGATTACATTACTGCAGTATATAACACAATGTGTAATATGATGGTTTTGATTATTCAAGTGAATTTTTATGGGGAAAAATGTCCCCAAAGGGCTTCCTAGATGAAGCCTGTCTAGCAGACTTGTGCATTCTCCCATAAAACTCTTTAAGGTTACATTTTTAAATTCAGCACATGGCCTGTGTTAAAAGTTCTAAATGCAGTGGCTTCATTTCAGAGGTTTGAGTCGGTCTTTAATCTAGCTGCTGTTTGGGTGTTCCAAAAGGCTGTTGTAATAATTTCGAAATAATTAATAGGATTTCTGAGTCTTCCAGGGAGGGTAACTGGGTAGCTAGCCCTAGAGAATTGAGCAAGTATTTTTGTCTTCTGGAATGATCTCCTGTTCTGAAATGCATCTGTCTTCCTGCCATGTCAGAGTTCACAGTTGCTTGCTCCAAGCATCTGCTTTTGCTCTTGCAAACGGAGCTAATGACAGATGTTTACTGGCTGATGCTGAGAACCACTCAGTCCTATGACAATGGGCTGGAGCATACGCTGTCCCTAGCTTCAGGAAGCTTTTGTTAGCAGAGGACTCAAAAGAGATCAGGCCACTGGGGAACATTGCCAGCGTGCCTTTTGAATGGCAGATCCTGTCCAAATAACCTAATTTCCTTCCCTGAGCAGCAATAAACCAGGGAGATTAAAACGACAGGTTTTTCAATTTGAGCAATTATTTTGTTTCTGATTTAAAAACGTCCAAAATTAAAATGTAAAGGTCATTCACTTAAAACATTTAGGGGGCTTTATTTTTCCCCCCTTTCACCAAAGGGACTTTACTTGGCTTAGAAAATAGTACGTTGGTCTTATAAACATTCATTGGAGAGTCCATGTCAGCGTGCAAATGCCCAGACTAACTTTGGATGTTCCCTGTTTGGGACGTTCTCTGCAACATTTAAGGTGATGTAAATACCATAGAGAAAATAATTTCTACCTTTTGAGGAAAGTCATACACAGAAGTATCCGTTGTTGGCTCATTCCTGTCTTTGACAGAGATTTTGAAATAGTTCGCAGATGTTACTTTTAGTAAAAGAGAGAAAGAGGCTGTAGCCACATTTTAGCACCTAGAAAATGATGAGCTAATAACTTTCAGAAGTATGAGCAGTATAGTTGGAAATGAAAAGAATAGCTTTTTTTTTTTTACTAATATATAAAAAAATCTATAGATGTGTATAACTGAGTTACTTGGCTGTACAGCAGAAATTAACACATTGTAAGTCAACTATACTTGAATAAAAAGGTTTTTTTTTTTTCTTTTAACAGCTAAATTGGGATGTAATTCACATCCCCTGCAGTTCACCCACTTAGAGTGTATAATTCAGTGACTTTTATTGTATTTATGGAGATGTGTAACCATCACCAAAACCAACTTCGGAACACTTTTTTGTCCAGAAGAGCAACCCTGTACCCCTTGGCTATCACCCTTAAACCTTCCCACCCCACCTCACCCCCCAACCTCCACAGCCCTAGGCACTACAACTGCTCTATTAATCTGCCTCTTCTAGACATTACATTTTATATTTTTTAAATTTTTTTTTCTATGTATTTCCCTTTATTTTTATTATAGTTGATTTATAAGGTTCTGTCCATTTCTGCTGTACAGCAAAGTGACCCAGTTATACCTATTCTTTTTCTTGGATTGTCTTCTATCATGTTCTATCACAAGAGATTGGCTGTAGTTTCCTGTGCTGTACAGCAGGATCTCATTGCTTATCTATTCTAAATGTAATAGTTTACATCCACAAAACCCCAAACTCCCAATCCATCCCACTCCCTCCCCCTCCCCTTTGGCAACCACAAGTCTGTTCTCTGCAGACATTTCATTTTAGCAAAATCATGTAATACATCATCTTTTATGACTGGCTTCTTGCCCTTGGCATAATGTTTTCAAGGTTCTTTCACACTGTAGCAAGTACATCATTCCTTTTTATTCCTGAATAGTATTCCATGGTATGGTTATGCCACATTTTATTTAAAAGGAATAGTCTTTTAAAGCTAAGTAGACAAGAAAAAAAATATATAAAAAAGAACAGCTAGCTCTCTACAGCCACTTTTTATAGGGTTTAAAATGGGTCACACATTCATATTTCTGAACGTAAAGGTGATAATTGTGATGTGTAAGCTTGAAATGAGAATAATAAAGAGCAGTGAGATAAAAGGGGTAAGGTTAAAAAAAGGTTTAGACTGTCCCTTATGTACTGTTTCTAGTTATGATCTCATGTCTGAAAATGAGCACTTTTTTTTTCATAGTTTCAAGACAGTGGAAAAATCTTTAAAGCATAGAGAATGGGTTTCACAGAAGCAGCCCAGGAAGTGGGTTATTTACCTAGGGGAGGCTGAGATCCTTAAGTGGTGTAGACCTCTGGGAAGAATGGACAGTGGCCCAGATGGGGGCACCAGTGGCACAGGGAGGGACATCCTGACACTGAGGACCCCAAGGACAGGATCGCATATGACCGCAGAGGGCCTGACTCACTTAGCCTTTGAGAATAAGCAGTCTGTTTGGAAAGATAGGAATGCCGTAGGTCTCAGACCTTGGATGACTAGGGATCATTTTCCTTCTGCCTCACCTGTCCAGGCAGGCAAGAGAGTGTGTCATGACTATTTCTTTGTGCAGGTGAGGAATGGACACTGCACATGGCTGGACATTTGACCGTGTCGTACAAGTGTAATGCTTTTCCAAGTCAGAAGATGTAACTCTAAGAAATGACCTATTAGTGAATTTTGTTGTAATGACTTTTTGAGGTTTCCTTTCAGTGGCATCTCAGGTCATCCCCATTTCTTTTCCAGTTCTTTTCTCCCATGGGTGCTGTTATGGTTCCTCAGCTCCTCAATGGCTACCTGGACAAGGCTTTTGAGGAATTCCTGGAAGAAATTTACAGGGTGTTATACAGCGTTGTTTATTTTATTTTATTTTTTGTCCTTTGTCTTTTTAGGGCAGGACCTGCAGCATATGGATGTTCCCAGGCTAGGGGTCTAATCGGAGCTACAGCTACACCACAGCTCACAGCGATGCTGGATCCTTAACCCACTGAGTGAGACCAGGGATCAAACCCGCAACCTTGTGGTTCCTAGTTGGATTCATTTCTGCTGTACCATGATGGAAGCTCCAATAGAGGTCATTTTAACTCAAGCTTTGTTGGGTATCTGCTGAACACAGGGGTTTGGGGAAAGAAAGGACTTGGGGTATCATGTTTTCGGCTGTCATTTTCTGTGTGAGTGGACTTGGCCCAAAGCGCCTTTTTTTTTTTTTTAAAGGGGTATACAATTCACTTTATTTTTAGACCTTGAAATTCTTTTTGTCTTTTGTCTTTTTAGGGCTGCACCTGTGGCATATGAAAGTTTCCAGGCTAGGGGTCAAATTGGAGTTACAGCTGCTGGCTTACACCACAGCCAAAGCCATGCAGGATCCAAGTCATGTCTGCAAACTACACCACAGCTCAGGGCTATGCTGGATCCCTAACCCACTGAGCGAGGCCAGGGATTGAACCTGCATCCTCATGGTTCCTAGTCGGGTTTGTTAGCCATTGAACCATGAAGGGAACTCCTTGAGATTCTTTTTTAAAGTTTTTATTAAAGTATAGTTGATTTACAATGTTGCACCAGTTTCTGCTGTACAGCATAGTGACCCAAGCATACATCTATGTACATTTTTCTCATAATTATCTTCTATCATGTTCTATCCCAAGAGATTGGATATAGTTCCCTGTGCTGTACAGTAGGATCTCATTGCTTATCCATTCTAAATGTAATAGTTTGCATCTACTAATCCCGAACTCCCCATCCATCCCACTCCCTCCCACAAGTCTGTTCCCAGAGTGCTTTTGATCACGGGCACTTGAGAGACTTAACAGGAAGCAGTGGCAGCAAAGGGGGCCTCTCCTGTGTAGTCCAGGCCTCACATGGTTCTGCAGGTCATCTCCTTGAGGGTGATGAGGCCTGGAGAGCAACAGAACCAAAGAGTGATGCTGACCATAAAGTAGTCCGCCAGCTGGTTAGGGAATCATAATAGGAATTCACAAACCATTAAGAAATTGGATTAGTGTCTGAAAGCCAGAGGCAAAAAATAATAATAATAATAATTTTTTTTTTTGGTTCCTGCCGCTTAATAAAGCCTTGTGAATGAATGCATTTAGGATAAAACTGAAAATAAGAGCCTAATGAATGAGTTCATTTACATATGCATGAGGAAGAAGACTGTTTCTCTACATCCAAGATTAAGCCAATATATGTAGTCATTCATGGGCAGCAATAAATAAATGTCCCGTGTGACCAAGAATCTATATTTTTTGTTACCTGGTGACTTTTAAGATCTATACCCTCAACTGTATTGCCCTTTTAATGTGCCTGAAGTTATGTGTAGATTTTATTTTTTTTCCTTTTTAAAAAATTGAAGTATAATTATGATTTACAGTGTCATGTTAGGGTGTACAGCACAGTGATTCAGTTATACATACACATATGTATTCTTTTTCAGATTCTTTTCCTTTATAGGTTATTATAAAATACTGAGTATAGTTCCCAGTGTTATAGAGTAGGTCCTTGTGAGTTATCTGTTTTATCTATACTAGTGCGTATATGTTAATTCCAACATCCTAATTTAGCCTTCCTCCCCCTGGTTTTCCCTTAGGTACCCATGAGTTTGTTTTCTAGGACTGTGGGTTATGTAGACTCAATTTTTATAGAGCTTGTTCACTACATTTCTATCTCTGTCTATCCATTCATTCTAGCCAATGATTAGCACATCTTTTATGATTTCCTCCACTGAATGAACTAGTAATATCATGTTTATATATTAGCTGATATTTCAGGGTTTTGTTTTTGTTGTTGTTTTTTTTTACTTTACGTTATTTGATTTGATCTTTCCGGAGGACTCAATTCAGCAAATAAGAGAACCCATGATCATGGTGTTACAGATGTAACAGTCTCAAAAAGTGACCTTCTCCCTTTATTCTTGTGAGCTCTAAAATAATGTGTGGAAGGGCTCCAGAAGGCTGACATAGTAGAATTGGCTACAGTTTGGAGGATGTGTTCATTTGATTGATCCAGTTTGATCCTCAAAACAACCAGGTGACCCAAGTTTCTCTCTCTCTCTTTTTTTTTTTTTTTTGTCTTTTTGCCATTTCTTAGGCTGCTCCTGTGGCATATGGAGGTTCCCAGGCTAGGGGTCGAATCGGAGCTGTAGCTGCCAGCCTACACCACAGCTCACAGCAACGCTGGATCGTTAACCCACTGAGTAAGGGCAGGGATCGAACCCGCAACCTCATGGTTCCTAGTCAGATTCGTTAACCGCTGTGCCACGACGGGAACTCCAAGTTTCTCATTTTTAAAGCATCATTTGTAAAGATCTATTTATTACCACGTCTGTGCTGCATAGACAGAAGTGATTTCCGTGTTAGTCTGTCCCAGGACCCGGCTTTCCAGCACCAAAGGAAATTAGGCAGCTGGGGGTGAGATTCCTAAGCGTCCCCCCCTCTGGATTTAAGTGTAACTTTTTCTTAAAAAGTGTGAAGTCATACTGGGGGGAAAAATCCGCAGAACACAATGGCTACTTTTTCATCCTTTTTCATTTCTAAAAGGCTTCAAGTTCAGAAATGAAAAATTGACCCCAGGGTAGAAATAAAGTTTTTATGCTGTCTACTGGTTTAGTGAAAAGCTGTTTTACATGGCAGAAAAAACCCAGGGCGAATTACTTACCATCCCCCCTGCCCTGCCCCCTCCAGCAGCAGTTTAGAGCCTTTGCTGGAAGCTGTCAGAATTGCCGTTAGGTTGAGCTTACCTGAGTGTGGCCTTTAACTCATTTTTCTCCCTGCCAGGGTCTCTTCCAGTTCTTAGGCTCTTTAACTGAGAATTTATTTTATTTTGCTTTCTAAAATTCTTTTTTAAAAACTGGAGTTCCCGTCATGGCGCAGTGGTTAATGAATCCACCTAGGAACCATGAGGTTGCAGGTTCGATCCCTGGCCTTGCTCAGTGGGTTAAGGATCAGTATTGCTGTGAGCTGTGGTGTAGGTCGCAGACACGGCTTGGATCTGGCATTGCTGTGGCTCTGGAGTAGGCGGGTGGCAACAGCTCCGATTGGATCCCTAGCCTGGGAATCTCCATATGCTGCGGGTGCGGCCCTAAAAAAAGACAAAAGACAAAAAAAAAATGTATGAGAAGCTGGAGCGTTGAAGTGTCAGATTTGATACATCAATACATATCAAATATGCATTGATACATCAGTATATGTATTTATATGTCAATAAGAAATAGCTGAATGAATCGATGATGCTCTTTAAGTGAAAACATCTTTCCTATGCTTGCTGGGCTAGGCAGAATCAGCTGATGTGCCGAGGGATATCAAAATGGAACAATTAATTTTTTCCTTGCCTAAAAGCATTCTCTCTGTCTTATAGAAATTCCAGACCTAAACTTCCCATTAGGATCAGACTCTCTGAATAAATAGTTTTAAATGTCCATCTTCTCTGTTACCTTGTGTCAAGCAAATCTAAGCCATCTGGGCTCTTGGGGCTTTTATTATGCTGGTTCTAAAGACAGAGCAAAAGGGCTTTTGTTTTTAGGTTAAGGCAGATGTACACAGCCTGCCGTCTTAATTTCTTTTGTATGGGGTGGCATTTATTTTAGCTCTTTGGAAATGTTGGAAAGATTTCAGACTAAGTTGGGGAAGAAAAAAATAAATTTTTTTTTTCACGCCCAAGTTTACTGGCTCAAATATTTTGTGAACAAGTGTTTTCTGAAGTAAGTACACTTATTTTACACATTGGGTATTTCTCTGAATTTGTTGTTAATCTGGTTTTTTGGCCAGATGTTTAACTTAGGTCTGAGTCATACCACCAGGATTTGGTTTCAGTGTATATAAGAAAAGAAAGTCAGAGCCCGAAATATTTTAGTCTTGTATTAATGTGTCTGTGGGATAATGTTTTCCCTTCCAACCACAAACTCTGCAATAGTCTCTAAATGTAGCCTCATAATTCACCCATTTTTTCCTGTGCTGACTTGTGCTTTTATAGGTGTGTACTTTATTCTGGTAACATAAAGACACTCTTTAATGCTATAAATTTAGTCATTACAGAGTTTTATATGACTCTCACTCTTACGAATAGTTGTCAACCTAGAAGCTGTCTTTTGAATTTATTTTTAATTACTTGTGGGAAAGCCACTGTTTTAAAAAAAAAAAAAAAGGTGAGGCAGGGATTTAAATCTCTACTGTCGTCCAGTTGCAGGTTAGGTTGTAGCAATCAGAAAATGCATGTCATGTGCAGATTTTGGCCTGAAGCTATTTTTCAGTTTGTCAGAATGGAAGGAGAAAAATGCTTTAAAAGTTAACTCAAAGAATTTAAGGACTGCACACCATTGCTATTATGTGAACCTTCCTGAGTAGTAATCATATTTCCAAATGTAGTTGGAAATATGCACAAGATATGCTGATGACTTAGGCACAATTGAGGAAGCATCATGGTCTCTACCCTCTAGGACTTAAACCTAGTTAACCTGGTGCTGCTTACGGTAACTGCAAGTAGTTGGTGATGATGCTGATGTAGTCAGTGGCCTCTTGAGTTGTCTGGTGGGGAGATGTCCAGTCCATAGCTGATAGGTATCAACTCCTATCAGCAGTATTAGCTTCTAGAGTTTTCCAAAGACTTAACTAGGGACCACCTGTCCTAAATGATGCCGGGAGAAGAAGGTGGAGGATGGGTTAAATAAAGCTCGAGAAAGGCTACTTTATTTCAGAAATTAAGAGCATACATTGAATCTTCATTTCTGTAGTAAAGAAATTAAATACAGAAAGAAATAAGACTGGAGTTCCCACTGTGGCACAGGGGGTTAAGGATCTAGTGTTGTGGCAACTATGGCTTAGGTCACAGCTGTAGCTCAGATTCGATCCCTGGTCCAGGAACTTCCATATGTTACAGGTGTGGCCAAAAAAGAAGACAGACAGACAGAAACTAAGTAAAGAAAGTGCTTCATTCTTTATAATGTTTCCCAAACAGCAAGAGAAGCAGTTCATAGAATTAATCCCCGAAAACATGCATTCACTTTGGAAACTTATGACCCAGATGATGCTTCCTTTTTTATGGTTGTGGTTTTCATTTCATTTGGGTTTTTATTATCAATATTACCTAATATCAACATTGTCTTTTCTAAGATATGGGTCTCTATTAAGTACTATCTGGATGTCGTACTGTTTTAAATAACTTTTAAAAATGTGTTTGATGGGGAGTTCCCATTGTAGCTCAGTGGGTTAAGAACCCAACATAGTGTCTTTAAGGATACAGGTTCAATTCCTGGCCTTGCTCAGTGGGTTAAGGATCCTGTGTTGCTGCAAGTTGTGGCATAGGCCGGCAGCTGCACCTCCGATTCTACCCCCAACCCCGGGAGCTTTCGTATGCCACAAGTACGACTGTAAAAAAGAAAAAAAAAAAAGGTTTGATTGTGTGTCTCCCTTTCTGGACTGTGAGCTCCATGATGATAGAGATCTGTTTGTTCCTCAGTGCCTCCTAGAATATTGCCACATAATAGGTGTTCAAGAAATACTGGATGGATGAAGGCATGAAGATGGATTTTGTATTTCGAACTGTATACATTGTATCATCTAAAGATGGGTTTAGTCACAGCTGTGTTGAAGGTACCAGGAAGTGATTTATCTGAGAGTCTGGAGAGGTGTATTTTAGAGATTAAATGCAGACTTGGAGACAAAGAGGAGTCACAGCTCTGACTCTGCCACCAGCTGAATGACTTTGGACAATCAGTAAAATAGTAATACTTGCAGGGTTGGTTGGAGGAAGAGAGAGGGATCCCTGCGTGTGGGGGTTTGGGCATGTGCTGTCATCATAGGCACTCAGTTGCCTCAAAGGCAAGCCCTGCACAATGAAAGTGTTCTTCTTCATCTTTTAATACCAGTTGGGTACCTATGAACCTCTTTGTGGCCACCTAACTTCTCCTCATCCTGTTGTAGCAACTTCTGACAGCAAAGAAACAAGATAATACAGGCATTGGAAGATGGTCTGAATGTCTTTTTATGGTCACAGCCTCTCCGGAGCCAGGCTTTCTGCTTGGGTGTGGGAGGGAAGAAGGAAGAGAAACTTGACAAGTCCAGCCTAGGACAGTTTGTCTCACACCCAGAAATGACCGTCATCCTTCAGTGATTTCCTTGGGGTTTTCAGAGGTGTGAAAAGCTTGGTGTAACAGAAACTTCAACCAAATCCTGTTGAATCTTAGTGCATTTAAAGAAAGTCATGTTATAATGAGGCCTCTAATGGCTGGACTTGTGGTTTGGCCTCATTTTGCTTGGGAAACAAAACCCGAATGCCACCCACGAAGACGTTGCTACGATGTTCCTCAGTGCCTAGAACCTGTAACTCAGTGGTTCCCATACCTTTGGATTCACTGCATCCAGAAATTCTAGGAGATCAGCCTAGAGTTATCCCATCTTTTATACTGTCAGGTAAGGGCACTTAAAAAAACTCTTTGGCCATCATTTTAATTTTGAAAGATGATTTTAACACACCAAAAGCAGGAAGGACAAACTTTCAGAATAAAGGACAGCCTTTTATATTGAAGACGTTAACCCTTATGAAAAACTCATTCCAATGTCTTTTATATTTCATTTGGCTCTTGAAAATCAGCAGCCCCAGTTAAGCATTTGAAAGTCCCTACTGCAATTAATGCAGCAATAGGGGTCTTTTACCTAAATGGGAGGAAGTGCACTCCCAGCTCCAGGTTTATAATTTCTGGGCTTTGTCTCAGTGAGAGGTTTGGTTCTCTAGCGGGCACTTTAAATCATTCTCACTGCTTTTGCTTAAAGATAGGGTTTTTTTAAAATCATTTTAATGTATCTAGGTATAGTTACAGCTTTCTAGGTTTTATAGGATAATTAATTCACAAAAGGAAACATATATATATATATATATATATATATATCTGGAATTCCTCTGCTTTGGATAAAATCTTACTGGAGGGTTTATAAATTTTATAGACTATGTAAGGAGGGGTGGGGCAAAATCCACCCCCTCCCCCCATTCCTTAACTGGTTTTTCTGAAACTTTCAGAGTTGTGCAGACCTTGACTTAAGAACCACTGATTGAGAATAATGTAGTCAGTATAACATGGGTTCTTAATGTCGCTATAACTTTCATCTCATTTCACAGTTGAGTTGACAGTAGTTTTAAGGACAAAAACTAGTGCACAAGGTGAAACTTAGAATTAATGGTTACGTATGCATTAGGTTCTAGAATCCTGTTTGTGCCAGTTTGTGGTCTAATAAATGCTATAAGACCATCCGTCCTTTGCTTTTCAAAAAACAACTAGACATTTAGTTCTCGTAGATTAATTTAACTATCAGAAAGGTAGGTAAGTTTTCTTGCTTCAATTTTTAATATTCCTCATTTCATACCATAATTACTTTTGTAACTACATATTTGCCTGTTTTGAGTGGGTTTTTTTGTTTGTTTTTGTTTTTACAGTCACAATTAGACAAAGTTGATGGAAAAAGCGTAGTGAAGAAATCTTGGAGTTATTGAGTATAGTCTTATTTTTCAGGAACCATTATTCTCTGTTCACTCATCTCACTAAGGTGCTCTGAGACTGAAAAAACAAAAAACAAAAGCAAAAAAAATAACCTGTGAGGATTTCCTGTCAATGGCGCAGTGGCTGATGAATCCGAAGGAACTATGAGGTTACTGGTTCGATCCCTGGCCTTGCTCAGTGGGTTAAGGATCCAGCGTTGCCTTTGCCGTGAGCTGCAGTGTAAAGTTGCAGACTCGGCTCAGATCCTGCGTTGCTGTGCCTCTGGCGTAGGCTGGCGGCTACGGTTCCAATTAGACCCCTAGCCTGGGAAGCTCCATATGCCGGGGGAAGTGGCCCTAGAAAAGGCAAAAAGACAAAAAAAAAAAAGAAAGAAAATTAAAGATTTGAGTTAATATGTGATGTGGATCTAATAGTGAAATGTGTGTTTCTTCAATTTATGTAAAAATACTCAGGGCCCCGTTGACCAACCCTGAGTCAGATAAAGAATTAATTATTCAAAGAAAAAAAGTGGATAAAAGTTGCTTTCGAGAAAATGATTTTCCAGTCATTTGACTTAAAAGAGTCATTTTAAGGATTCAGGGGAGGAACTGGGTGGAGCAGGGGTTTTTTTTTGTTTTTTTTTTAAGGGGAGGAGGGAATAGAAAAGTGGGGGTGGATTGTGATTTGTGCCTTGTTCCACGGCTGATTCATGGAGTGACTTAGGACAACCCACTTTTCTTGTTGTGCACAGTTTCTCTCTTGTGTGTCAGGCCTTTTTGTTTTTTGGGATAAATTATAATGAAGTAATATGGCTTAAGTATCTGAAGTTCTTATGTAACCATGTAATTATTATTTATTGCCGTCCTCACTTAACCTCACTAGCTTACCTTGTGCAGACTAGTTTTGGTGCTATTCATGAACTTCAGAAGACCTGGCAGCTCTTGGTTAAGTGTTTAACTTCTATTTCCCATAACCATTTTAAGCCCTTTTTTTTTTTTTTTTTTTAATTTACAGAAGTTCCCAGGCTAAGGGTCGAATCCGAGCTGCAGCTGCCAGTCTATATACCACAGCCACAGTGACTCAGGATCCGAGCCGCATCTGCAGCCTGCAATGCAGCTTGTAGCAATGCTGGATCCTTAACCCAATGAGTGAGGCCAGGGATCAAACCCAAGTCCTCATGGATACTAGCTGGGTTTGTTATTGCAGAGCCATGACGGAAACTCCTCACTCCTTTTTAAGAGAAGAAAATCTGTACTTTTACCTATCACTCCATATTTGCTGTGCTAAGTCCAAGTACTTCATATAGATGTTGTTGAAATATACTGTTTCTGGAGTTCCTGCTGTGGTGCAGCGGGATTGGTGGTGTCTGTGCAGCGCTGAGACATAGGTTCAATCCCTAGCCCAGCACAGCAGGTTAAGGATTTGGTGTTGCCCATAGGGGATCTGATCCCTGGCCTGGGAACTCCATATGTCATGGGGTGGCCTAAAAAGAAAAAAAAAAAAATGCTGCTACTTTTAAACTTGATTTTTAGCAATGAGTAAGCAAGAGTGACTTTTTAATATTACTTAGAAAGTTAGATAAGGGAGACTTAGGACCATAGGAAAACAAGGGAAACGATGTATTTTTGAAACAGGAAAATAAATGAGGTACATGAGCCTGCACTTGCTCTATAGTCTGACATACAACGGTAGGTGGACCTTTGGCTACCAGCCCTGCTTGTCACATACTAACTGTGTGACCTTGGCCTAGTTAACTGGGCTCTCTGGGCCTCTGTTTTCTCATTTATAAAATTGGAATCAGAATAGCACCTTCTTTCCAAAGGACTAACTGCCAGGCAGAATATAGGTATCAGCCAGGTTACATAAATAAGAATTGCCATAATTACATAGGAATGTGAGTGTACGTATTTTATGCATACTTGTCTATATATGTGCACATGCAGGTTACAGAAATATGGGGAGTAGGTCATTGCCATAGAAATTTAAAAGGGGAGGGTGGAGTGGGGTACTTGGGAAAGGTTTTATGATGAGTGGAGTTTGGTGCCGCCCTGAGACAGCTGCATGTGGTTTCGGCTGGCTGCCAGACTGGAGGGAATGGCCTCATAAATGAGTGGCTGTGGGCTCAGAGTACAAGGGGACAGAAGGAAGTGGGGCAAGTGGAAGCAGGGTCCACAGCAGGATTTCCAAAGGAACACGCCTTTGACAGTGTCAGGGCTGAGTGGCTGGGAGCAGGCAGGCATCTTCTGTTGGCGGGTGCCTTGGGCCCATGCATGGTAACTGTAACCACCTGCCTGATGCTCATGTGGCTCTGTAACTTGGGAGGGAAGTGTTTTTTTGTCTGTTTGTTTGTTGTTGTTGTTGTTGTTTTACATCTTTGGACAGATTAAGAAGGTTCTGAGTGGTGGATGGAGTCATGTCAGGTAACATCACCCAAGTAACGGGACCGCTGTGAGGAGGTGATTTCCCTGGCAGAGTTAGTCTCCCTCTACCTGGAGCCCCTGCACCTTTATCATAGCAGCTTTCCAAGGCCCTTTTGGGATCAATTTCCCCCTCTGCCCTTTCCCTTGACCGATGCTCTGCACACTGTCTCATCTGTCTTGGTTTCCTCAGCTTGCACAGTGCCAGGCATGGAGACAGCACATTTCAACCAAGAGAGCTTTTTGCAAAAGGCAGGTGAGCAGATGCCTTAGACACCCATCTCAGTCAACACACGGCGTCAGAAATTTAAACTTTAAACTTCGACATCAGTGTGGACACTTCTTCAAAAGTGTACGTATGCTTGTAAAGGATGTTCTTCATGACGTGAAACCAAGAATATACCGGCCACCTGGTTTTCTGTTTGATTCATGATACTACTCTCATTTCTAGCAATCCCCCCTAAAGCTTAGTCTCCTGCTTCTCTGATTTGGTCCTCTTTGTCCAAGTCTCAGATAATTGTGCTCATCTCGGCAGGAAATGTTACGGCTGTGCCCCCGGGGTGGGCTCATGTGTATGGGACCAGTTAAAAAACTCCAAGTCTGCCGGAGTCTGGGATAATGAGGCCAGGACAAAGAGATCATGGGCTTTTATTATTAGACACACTTGCAAAAAAGCTTATTAATGAAAAACAGTTTGTGAGAGGAGTTGGCATAAAAGTCTGCTTCCATTGTTAAAAATTCAAATAGAACTTGGCTTTGTTGGAGAGTCCGAATGAGTTATTAGTGTCTTGGACCACAAAGCCTCTTCCGTTGTGATGGTCTGTGGAGCTGGTGAAATACAACCATCCTTGCTCTCTTGGAGAAATCTGAAAAATTGAAACTTTTCAAAGGAAAATTAACCTCCAGCTCTGCTGTTCCATGCACATGCAAAATTTAAAGGGTATTAAATTCAGGGAGACAGATTTTGGTGTCAGTAGAGGGAAAGACATTCTAAGCCGTTTTCCTAAAATCTCTAAAACCTGTCATGACCATTGAGTTTAGCCTGTTTAACAGAATTGTTCACTTTGTTAATCATTTGTTGTGACCTTTTGGACAGAAATAAAAGGTCTCCATTTGGCTTAGCTCAACCCACAAAATAATTACCCATAATAATCTTAAATTCTTCTAACACACAATGAAAAGACCTTAACAACTTTAAAACTGAATTCATTTGAAAACATGCATTGTTTCTGAATAATTTTTTGGGGGGGTGTTGAGGAGGCTGTCTTTAGGATTATGTAAGTAGCTTCTAAACATTTTAAATCACCTCTTATTTTTTAAACAAAGAGAGTTCTCCCTGTGTTGAATCTCTTTCTTTCCCCCCATGTATTGGTTTTAACTTTATTTATAGCATCCAGACCTTTAAAATAAGAGCCTAGAGCCTAATTTTTGTTGTACCTTATTGGCAGCTATGAGCTCTCCTATGAACACATGTAGACACTTTAAATAATAGTTTATGTGTATCAGTAGTAGCTCTGTTCCTGTAGCAGTAAATACTAGACTGCAGTCATCTTCACAAGGGCGTCCACAAACAGAATCAACCGTTGCTAGCGGAAGGTAAAGCAGAGAGTCTCTAGGGCAGGTCTGCTTGGGCACTTCTTTTTAATTTTTTTCTTTTTTATCACTGAGCCCCACAGCCTGTCAGTCGGAAACCTGCCCAGAGATTGCCAGAGCTTGCTGGGTTGTTCACTCTAGTTCCTTCGTCTTCCTTTAACATGCACGGGTTTGCCTAGACTCTTGCTTTCTTCCTTCCTTCCCCAATGCACTTGGAAGTTAAATACACAGATGGCCTCTTATGGCCATCACAAAGTGGTTTGCCAATGTGGGGGGCATGGGGGAACAAAGCCTTAAACTCTGGTCTTTTTTTTTTTTTTTTCCTTTTTGTGGCTGCATCTACAGCATATGGAAGTTCCTGGGCCAGGGGTCAAATTGAACCTGCAGCTATGGCCTACACCACAGACACCCCAACACTGGATCTGAGTCACATCTGCAACCTACACCACAGCTCATGGCCATGATGGATCCTTAACCCACTGAGCGAGGCCAGGGATTGAACCTGTGTCCTCAGAGACAACATCAGGTCCTTAACCCACTGAGCCACAACAGGAACTCCTAAACCCTGGTCTTGTAGATAAGGTTGAATGTGGGCTTTTTTTCTTTCTTTTTTTTTTTGAACTATATAGGTGCTGGAGTTCCCTTCATGGTTCAGTGGTTAATGAACCCAACTAGTATCCATGAGGACGCGGGTTCTATCCCTGGCCTTGCTCAGTGGGTTAAGGATCTGGTGTTGCCGTGAGCTGTGGTGTGGGTCGCAGAGGCAGCTCGGATCTGGCATTGCTGTGGCTCTGGCGTAGGCCAGCAGCTACAGCTGATTCGATCCCTAGTCTGGGAGCCTCCATATGCCTGGGGTATGGCCCTAAAAAGACAAAAAACAAACAAACAATGTAGGTGCAGAATTGCTACCTGTATCTCTGAAATCCTCTTCCTCCTAGCTTTTTTATTTCCCTGAAATGTCCTACTAAATTCTGAAACCTATCTTCTTCCCTGATACTCAGCCTGGTTCATATCCTATGGATTCTGTCCTGGCTGACAGTGCCCCAACTTCAGATCCACATCTGTTAATGCTGCCTGTTTCTCGGACCCTTTTCCTGGGTTCTCTCGTCTCATCCAGGCACATGGGGCTACCTCAGTAGAACAGCAGTAATAGTAATGATAGTCAGTATTTGCTGCACATGGCTGGGTACTTCACCAAGCTCTTATGACCATTATTTCATTGTCCCATGAGCCTTCTGCTCAGGCTATCACCGGTGTCATGCGGGCACATGGCAGGAGCTTTCAGATTCTGCTGAGGGTCGAGGGGAGACCATGGTTTTAGGAGCTCTTCAGTGGTGCCCAGTTTTCACCTGCATGTCTCTCTTTTAGCTGATTGCAGAAACCCAGCTCATTGGCTTTACCCCAAACATCTACCGAGGCACAAGCCTCTGGGGAAGGGGCCCAGATGTACCTGTTTCCACCTGATGTGGCCACAGTAAAGATGCCCGTGCCTTGTGCAGCTGAGCACTTTCTTGCCAGGGGCCTTATGGAATTTGGAAAGGTGTGGGATTCTATCCTGTTGCCACTAAAACAGGCCAGAGGCATTTAGGGGCCAGAGCCTGGGAGCTGAACACCCAGAACGTAGACAGTGAAGGACTCTCTTGACTGAATCATGGATGTGCACTTTACCTTGGACAAGGAGTGCTTAGTGAAGCCCCTTGTTAGTGCTGAAATTCTTTGATGCAAGCAGGTGTAAAACCAGATGGGCAGGTTGGTGACAGGATAGTGGAGCTGTGCGTGGAGGAGGAGAGCTGCCAGAGAACAGGGCCGGAAGGGAACAGGGCACACCCAGGGACATTGGCCAGGCCTGTCTGGTGTGAGGGAGATGGGGTGTCCTCAGCTTGTTCCTTCCCTGCTGTGTCCACTCCATCCTCCACCCTCCCCCTGGCCCTGTCCCCTCCAGTCTGCCTTGGGCTCAGCGCACTCGCCAGGCTTCTGATTTTTGCAGGATGGGTCTGTTTGTTGTGCTTGGGCCAACCTTCCTTTTCCTGGGGGGCGCTGGTTTTGCCTGTTTCTGCCCTTGGTTCCCTTGTGTCCCTTGGGCACCTGCCTTTTAACCAGCAGAGTGGTTGGCACATGTCTGTGAGGGGCTCCAACTAGTGTATCGCAGCATCTGAGGGGAGGCTTGGCATGCCCATGAGGGAAGGGCACCAGCGTCTTTGGAGTGTGTGTGTGCGTGTGTGTGTGTGTGTGCGCGCGCGCGTGCGTGTGTGTGTTTCACCTTCTGGGCCAAGTGCCCAGCTCAAGTATTGTTTTTAAAAAAAGCACCAGCTTTGTTGAGATATGATTCACATCCCATAGATTATAGCCCCTTTAAAGTGTACAGTTTGTGGTTTTTGGTAGAATCACAGAGTTGTGCAGTCATCACCACAGTCAATTTTAGAACGTCTTTACCACCCAAAAGGAAACCTCAGACCTGTGAGCGGTCACTCCCCATTTCCCCCTCCGCATCCTCCCAGCCTCTGGCAACCGCCGACCTCCTCTTTGTCTCTGGACTTGCTTATTCTGGACATGTGAGGTCAGTGGGATCACATAACATGTGGCCGTTGGTGTCTGAACTCTTTCGCTTTGGTATAATGCTTTCAAGTTCCCTCCACGGTGGCATTCATCACTACTCCATTCCTCTTCGCAGCTGAATAATATTCCACCATATAGATATACCACGAGTTTACCCACCTTGTCTGTTGATGGACATTGTGAGTGTTTCCACTTTTTGGTGTGTTGAAATAACACTGCTAGGAACATGGGTGAATAACTTATGCCTTGTCATTTGTTTTCCTTTTTCTTGCGTATACACCTAGGTGTGGAATTATTGGGACATACGGTAACTTGGTTTAACCCTTTTGAAAAACCCCAAGGCAGCTGTACCATTCTACATTCCCTCCAGCAGTGTGTTAACTCACATACTTTTAACAGGAACATATATAGTGGTCAAGAGAAAAGGGAATTAAAATATTAAATATATAGTGATTTAGAAGGATGTGGATTTATTCATTCATTTCTAATGCAAATCTTAGTGTCTTTGAGGGACTTCTTCGTTTTCAGATGTCCATGAGATGAATTTTCTTTTTTTTTTTTTCTTTTTTTCTTTTTAGCTTCACCCATGGCACATGGAACTTCCCAGGCTAGGGGTCAAATCAGAGCTACAGCTGCCAGCCTACACCACAACCACAGCAATGTGGGATCTGAGCCGAGTCTGCGACCTGCACCACAGCTCACAGCAATGCTGGATCCTTAGCCCACTGAGCGAGGCCAGGGATCGAACCTGCTTCGTCGTGGATACTAGTCGAGTTCTTACTGCTGAGCCACAATAGGAACTCCTTGAATTTTCATCTTATTCAGTCATCATATTCTCACCAGTTTCTGCCTGCCCTTCTCCATTATCTTTGCCCTTTGAGAGTAGATGGAGGTGGATTGGCAGGGATGATGAAGCCTTGAGCATTGTAAATGTGTTCTAGTGAAGGGGGGAGTAGACGTCAAGCGTGCAGTGTTGGGGGCCACGTCCTTGAGAGCTGTTCTCTGATGAAAATATGGACCATTTGGGAGTGAGTGAGAGGGTGTACGTTCCCCTTGGTACTGTGTTTGGAATCTGTACATTCTAACATCAAACTTTGAAGAGATGCAAGCTTATAAGGATTTCGCCACAAAGCAAGGCTGTCCAAACTCCCTTCTGGGGAAAGCTCAGTGGAGGATGGGAAGTACAAAAATGATGATACTGACAGAAACATGGCCACGTCTATGCTATATAACCTTGGCTCTTAAGGTTAAGACCTCAACCAAATTATCATCATTTTCTCTAAACCTCAGGTGCCCTGGCTTTTAGATATTCAGACCAGGTTTCCAGCAGAAGGTGTTACAGTGCTTTTATATATAGCCTTTGCAGTCACAGATGTTTACAGAAAAGCAACAATTCCTTGTTGATACTTTTCAGGGAAGATCAAATGAGCGGTATTCTTTCTAGCCTCTTATTTTTTGGCTGTGCCCATGGCATGAAAAAGTTCCCAGACCAGGAATCGAACCTGCGCCACAGCAGTGACAACACCAGATCCTTAACTGCTAGGCCACCAGGGAACTCCTTTAGCCTCTTATTTTGCTCATGGTCTAAGTCCTAGGAAAAATATCTGAGTACTTAGTATTAATTTTTTTATTATTAATTACATTTTTTAAATGAGTTTTTTGCTATCTCTTTTTGGTCTTTCTGTCCTTTTCCTAATTCTTTCAGTAATTCAGGTCTAGAGATTTCCTTGGCAGTGGGGGTGGGGTTGGCACACAGGCAAAGTGGAGGAGTTCACTATCCTGTGTTCCAAGCTCTGTTTTTGGCCTTTCCTGTCATCTTATGGAGGGTGTGTTTTCTCCTAGGTCTTGTACTCTCAGTTTGAGCCAAGCTGACCTCTTACCCCTTGGTAGATATTTTACCAAACTAACAGCCAAAAATGACTTCTGGTTTTAGTCTAGGATCTGGAGTCATTCCGATTCTATTTTTGTTCACTGGATTATTACATACTTTGCATGGTTTCTCCTAGTTCTTACTTGACACTTGGAAATGAGTGGCATGCACAGAAAAGAATGCTTCAAGATAGGGTTCATAAAATTGATTTTGATTCTGCTTTAAAACTCCAAGTTATATATGCATTTGGCTAACATATGCTTTTCTTCATTTTACTTAAGAGCAGCCAAGGAATTACTGTCATATTATTTAGTTGTAAAGTAGTTTCAAGACAGCCAGTAAATGAGAAATGTTCATTTACAACTCAGCCTGTGGAGCTGGGTTATAGGTGCTCATCCTACATTCCGCCCCTGGAAAGGCATCTCGCGCCCATCCCTTTAGCAGACAATTAGAAAGCAGCTACTGGTGCCAGACCTTTGACTTGGCAATGAGGACCCAGCGGTTTTCATGAGACACTGTCCAGGTCCAGTACAAGGACGGGATCGGATACCCCAACTTGCCCTTCTTCCCATTGGCCCCTCTGCAGCCCCAGATCCTCATCACGGTACCCCAGGAAATCAACCACTTTGGCACGGGAGCTGAACGTTTTGCTACCTCTGGTTCCTAGGCAGAGATAAGAAGGGGAGAGTCCAGTATGATGTGGTGATAGGAGGGGATTCTGTCCAAGGTGCTGTGAAAGAGAAGGGCACTCAGGTCAGGCGGGGCATGGTGGCTAAGGCTGGGAAGGGGGGGGGGGTTGGAGACCCAGGAATGAAAGGTGGGCCCCAGGAGTGTTCAGTGCACAACACAGAGAGGGTGGGAGAGAGGCTGAGAGACTTATTTGGCTGGGGTCAGCTGGGTGGGAGAAGCAGCGGAGGACCACCCCAGGAAAGTCAGGGTAGGGAAAGCACATTAAAGAGATTAATCCTCATCCTGGAAGTGATTAGGAACAAACTGTGAGAATTTCATCAGGGCATGATCAGATTACATCGCAGATAACAGTAACTCCACTAACAGCAGGAATATTTGAGTTGCTTTCTCAGTCCTGAGGGCTGTGCTAAATCCTTTCTGTGTGTTGTTATCTTACTTCTTTCTCCCTAACACTTGATGTAATGTAGGTATGATTAGCCTCCTTATTTTGTAGATGATGCTACTGAGCGTTAGAAAGCAGAGTAACTGGAGCAATTTGGGATTGCATGGCCCATGGACAGGAGAGTAGGGTTCAAATCCATCCAGGTCTGTGCTATTCAGACGGACATCCTCTATAAGACCCTCATCCATTCCAGTCTGGGAAGCATCAGCCAAAGAGACCAGAATTTCATCTCTGAACAATTCTTTCAATTCTAAGTTATCAAGGCCAGGAAAATTTGTCACAAGAACTAGTAAAAATATATATATATATATATTTTTTTTTTAATCATTAAAATTAAAACTCAAAATGGGGAGTTCCCGTCGTGGCGCAGTGGTTAACGAATCCGACTAGGAACCATGAGGTTGCGGGTTCGGTCCCTGCCCTTGCTCAGTGAGTTAACGATCCGGCGTTGCCCTGAGCTGTGGTGTAGGTTGCAGACGCGGCTCGGATCCCGAGTTGCTGTGGCTCTGGCGTAGGCCGGTGGCTATAGCTCTGATTGGACCCCTAGCCTGGGAACCTCCGTATGCCGAGGGAGCGGCCCAAGAAATAGCAAAAAGACGACAAAACAAAAACAAAAACAAAAACAAAAAAAACCCTCAAAATGTTTCTTTGACATCTGACTTAAGCATTTGGATTCATGTCATGCGACTCTGGAGACAGGCTCCTTAGGAAGCAGTTGTAGGAGGAGGGGGAGGGGTCCAGGTGACAAGAGGAGTGGTGAGTGATGGCTGAGGCAGGAGGAGGAAGTGGAGAGAAGGCGGCTGGGAGGTGGTGCTGGGCATTTACTGGCCAGGACTTGGAAGGTGGGTGTGGTGACCAGCCAGGGGGTGGGGTTTTAGGTGGACTTTAGTTTCTTGCTTGGGAAGCTGGTGGTGAAGGTCTCATTCCTGAGAAGATAGGCACAGGGTGGGGATGGGATGTAGAGGAAAGAGGGCTGTTGCTTGTTTTTTTTGTTTTGTTGTGTTTTGCTTTTTTTTAGGGCCATACCTGCGCATATGGAAGTTCCCAGGCTAGGGATCGAATTGCAGCCACAGCCACAGCAACACCAGATCCAAGCTACAGCTCATGGCAACGCCAGAATCCTTAATGCACTGAGCAGGTACAGGGGTTGAACCTTCATCCTCATGGATACTAGTTAGTTTCATAACCCACTGAGTCTTGAGGGGAACTCCCCCTCCCCCCCTTTTTTGGCTTTTTTAATGTTTTTGGGTTTTTTTTGTTTTGTTTTGTTTTTTTGAGATATTTTTGAAACCTCAGGGTGGTTCAGAGTTATAGGAATGGAGATTCTATACCAGAGTTCAGGTTCATGCTTGTAACTGGGATACGAGGCATTGGAAAGGGGTGCTTAAATTAGAACAGAGACAAGGACATCAGGACAGAAGTAAAGGATCCTCGGAATCGAGAACTTGTACCATTTGTCTCAAGAATTGGGATTTCCGGGCTTTCGTCCTATTTCTGCTTCTTGTTTCGTAGTTTCTCTAGGCTGAACTGTACTGTGCTTAAAATAAATTGGTTGGAGAAGCCCTTTCTTTTTCTAATAGCTGGTGACTCTTGGGGGAAGTTTATTGTTTCATTCTGTGTTTTTGCATTACAGAAAGCTGTTTTGTAATGCTCATTTTTTTAAAGATGAATTGAACTAGTTATATATATCCATATATGTTCCTGGTAGTGATTTTGATTGGATGGGTTTCTTTTTAAGCCTAGAAATGTGTAAAAATTTTAGAAAAAAAGGACAGTCATAGAATAGTGTAAAGCGAAAACATAGACATATAAACTTCTGACTCCTTATTGGAGATCTTATGTATTTTCTTCTAGGCAGCTTGCATGTATTTTAAAACTGTTTGTCTTTCATTAAGCTTTTTGTTTTCAGATCATTGAATATCCACGTGCCTTTGTAAGCAGTAAGACAGAAAGGTCCCCTGTAGTCTTTTACCCAGCTTCCCTAGATGATAACATCTTGCAAAAAATAATCCCAACCAGGGTATCAGATAGAGTGAGAAACAGAATTTTTCCATCAGTGCAGGGATCAAGTGTGCTGCCTTATATAGCCACACCCATTATCATCCCACCCTCACCCCTCCCTTTAACCTCCACCAATCTGGCCTTCTGGTGCTATAATTGGGTCATTTCAAGATTATTACCTATAGGGAGTTCCCACTGTGGCACAGTGGGTTAAGAATCTGACTTCAGCGGCTGGGGTCTCTGTGGAGGCATGGGTTCGATCCCCAGCCAGGCTCAGTGGGGTAAAAGATCTGGCATTGCTGCAGCTGTGGCTCAAATTCAGTCCCTGGCCCAGGAACTTCCATGTGCCATGGGTATGGCCATTAAGGGAAAAAAGAATATTATATAAATAGAATCACACAGCATGTAACCTTGTGGAGCTGGGTTTTTTCCTATGACAAATAAAGCTGCTGAGAACATTCATGTGTAAGTTTTTGTGCAAATGTAAGTTTTCACTTATTTAGAGCAAATGCCCAAGAGTACAGTTGCTGGCGTGTGTGGGTAAGTGTGTGCCTGTGTGCTTGCCCTTTGTATAGTTTAAAAAATAAACCTAGGATTATACTGTGTGTGTGCACAGTATAATTTCATCATAAATTTACCTTATGTAACTCTAATGAAAACACATTAGGGTATGGGGGTCTTTTTCTTAACACTGCCTTCTTCAACGTGGAAAGACTGGCTTAAGGAGCATGAACACGGTCCTTTTCTGGGTAGATTTGGGCTGCATGATGATGTCAGCAACGAGAAAGTTCTAGAAGACATTTTCTGGCACAGCTGGAACAACAGGTGTGATTTTCTTTGCGCAGATTTTCCTAAAATTTTTTCTTAAGGATAGAAAAGTAGTTTGATGTTTAAAAGAATACATCATTCTGTAAAATCACAATGCCTAATATTGGGTATAAATTCTGATTTGAGACCTTATTTTCTTTAATATGACTATTCAACCTAGTATGTTCTTATATATGTGTGTGTGTGTTTTAGTCATTTCCTTCCAACCATGCCAGCTCACTATGACCATTAATTTTTCTCTGAGGTTCACCAGGAGGGGTCAGGGCCAGAGGACCGTCTGGGTCTTCCTGGCTGGCAGAAAATTACCAGAACATTTGCATTTGGCATTGCAGGTTGTGTGACAAGACTCTGCAGGCCCAAGGGCCGACATGCCGTCCACAGATTAGCTTTCTGGGTGTCTTAGGCTTCTTGAACTCTTTTTTTTTTTTTTGTCTTTTTAGGGCCACACCCGCAGCATATGGAGGTTCCCAGGCTGGGGGTCTAATTGGAGCTGTAGCCCCCAGCCTACGCCAGAGCCACAGCAACGCAGCATCAGGGACCTACACCACAGCTAACAGCAACGCCAGATCCTTAACCCACTGAGCAAGGCCAGGGATTGAACCTGCATCCTCCTAGATGCTAGTTGGGTTCATTAACTGCTGAGCCACGATGGGAACTCCCATAGGCCTCTTGGATTCTTAATCCTATCCATCTGCCTGCACACTCTGCTGTGTCATCAGAAAGATTCGGTCTCAGTGGTGAAGACTGACTGTTAGTGACCCTTAGCCAGACCCTCCTGACCCTGTCAGGCTGTCCTTATCAACAGTGCTTTGGGAGGTGGCATTTGTGTATATGACAGCAGGAAGTCACCCTCTTGTGGGGGGGAGAGCAGGGTGTAATGATCAAACAGCAGTGATACAGACATTGCTTTCCTGTGGAGTTTCTAGAAAGCTGGGCTCATTGAATTGTGTTTTGTAGTGAGAGTTCTTCTTCATGATCTTGTCTTTTGAAAAACAGTCTTGGTGTCGTGTTTGATGAGTAGGTAGGAGCCTCTGCCCTCCCCCGACTTGAGCAGCTCACATGGTCCTAGGGTCAGAGGCCAGCTGCCACTGCAGGACACAGAGCCCCCCCACCCTGCTCCAGCCACACTCTGCTGCACATGCACCCTGGGCTGCATCTTGCTCTCCTATCTGCTTTTACCTGGCTGTGGTCTCTCCCACGGGGCTGGTTCCCATCCGACCCTGGGACTTTCCTCTGTCACATTCCTTACCACGTGGTTAGGACTGCACGTTTATTTTTCTGAGCCCTCAGTGGTCAGTAAGCTCTTTGAAGCAGGCTGTTTGAATTGTCGTTATTTTCCTAGGGTCCAGCTCATGGCCTGGCACAGGTGCCTGAGGGAACTGGAGAGAGTAAATAAATGAAAAATCTCGGAATAAGTGAGAGGTTAAAGCCAGCACATCAAGAAGGCAGTGCTCCATTGCTACTCCTCCCCTCCCCCGCCTCCTCTCCTTCAGAACCCAGGGTTTTGGTTTTTTTGGGGGGAGGGGTCTTTTTTTTTAGGGCCACGTAAGGAAGTTCCAGGCTAGGGATTGAATTGGAGCTGTAGCTGCCAGCCTACACCACAGCCACAGCAACTTGGAATCCGAGCTGCATCTTCGACCTACACCACAGCTCATGGCAATGCCAGATCTTTAACCTACTGTGCAAGGCCAGGGATTGAATCTGCATCCTCATGGATACTAGTCGGGTTCATTTCTGCTGAGCCACAATGGGAACTCCCTGAGTCCAGGTTCTTAACCATTGACTCCATTGAACCTGCTAGGGTTTCCCAGCCAGTATGTGGTGGAGCAGGAGTTCCAAAGGCCGTCTTTGACCTAGTGTCCCTCTAAGACCTTTACCATGATCCCACGGAATTGAATGCTGTGTGCCACTGGGTAGGTTTCCTAACTTCTCTGAAACTTTTGGAATGGATTCGTTTAAAAATGAGCAGCAGTGTTTCCTCCCCTTCTGAGGCTCACATGTGCTGGATGCACTCAGCCGTAGCTCAGTAAATACTGGTGTGCTCTGCTCGCCCCTCCTTGTTATTTTGACTTTGTCCCCAAATGTCACGCATTGAGCCCACTGGGCATTGAAGACTGGCTGAATCTGACTAGTTTGAGTCTTTGAAAAAGAAACAATCATCTTTTGTTTTATCTATGTTTAAAGAAGTCAGTTATCTCCGGAACTCAAGGGGGAGGTGAAGGTAATAGACTATTTACCTAAAGATCATTTTAACCCCCTTTTCCATGTAATGAAGATGTATTGACTCTGACAAATTTGACCTGAAAGCAAAGCACTTTTACCATCCCCCGCCCCCCCCCCCCCCCCCCCCCGACACAGTAGTGAGTTAAGACATGCATCATTTTGCTTTTAACTAGATGTCAGTGGACTTTACACTTTGTGGCCCAGATTCTTCTCCAGCCTCCTGGGGGCAGCAGCAGAACAACAGGCCAAGACAGATTTTCAGTTAAGTGGACGGCTTCCCTCTACCGCTAGTCCTAGGAATGTAGCCATGGAGAGTTAGAGTCTGAGAGGAAGCTTGGTTTTGGTTACACGATTGCTCATTTTAGCCACAGGTCTGCAGGCAAAAGTCTTAACCTTTCTCGTAGATCCCAACAGGCAAGAGTCTTAACCTTTCTCATACATCCAACTTTAATTCATGAGCCAATAAATGAAAGAAAGAACGATGGAATGTAAATTAAGAGGGACTGCCTCCTCAAACAAGAAAATGTCAACAAGGCCAGCCAGATTTGTGCAAAGAGATTAAAAGGGAAGAAAATGTGGTGTCAAATAGTTGTTCATCAGATACTGCACTGATCAAAATCATCTTAAATGTTGGAATAAATGAGCCACCCGTCCCTCTGACTCCCTCCTTCCCCCCCACAGGGTGTTTGGGCTCTTATCTAAGGGGTGGGGGCTCTCCCATCTCTAAGACTCTGGATTCTTTCCTTAGAGAATGTTCTGCATTGTTGTTTGCATTCTGACCCTGACCTTCTTGTGGAAATTGCTCCCTTTTATTGAGCCTTCATGGGTGTCAATTGCTATAATTTTTACCAACGTTATTTTCTTTAGTTTTTCACAATATCCCATGAGTGAGGGATTATTATCATCATTCTTTTATAGATGAGGAAGATCGTGGGCCGAGGAAGTGAAGTGTGTCTCACTCGTTGTTCCTGAGCTAGAAAAGCAGAGATCCAGGAGCAACAAGTCCAGCTAGATCTGACTCCAAGGCTGTATTTTGGTCATTACATGACTCCTCCTTACCTTGTGTATTATACCCATTTGAAAGGCCGGAACCATTTATTCAGTATTCATTGAGTCTGTATAGTGGGCCGAGGCTGGGCACTGAGGAACAAATAGGCATGCTTTGATGTCCTTGGAGAGTTTTCAGACTGTTTTTATAACTCATAGTAGTGAGATGTGAAGTCTGTTTAGAGGGTCACAACCAGTATTTAAATTTTTTTTTTTTTGTCTTTTTGCCTTTTCTAGGGCCACTCCCATGGCATATGGAGGTTCCCAGGCTAGGGGTCGAATCAGAGCTGTAGCTGCCGACCTATACCAGAGCCACAGCAACGTAGGATCCGAGCCACATCTGTGACCTATACCACAGCTCACAGCAATGCCGGATCCTTAACCCACTGAGCAAGGCCAGGGATCGAACCTGTAACCTCATGGTTCCTAATCAGATCCGTTAACCACTGAGCCACAGCAGGAACTCCTCTTTTTGTCTTTTTAGTGCCGCACTGGAGGCATATGGAAGTTCCCAGGCTAGGGGTCGAATCAGAGCCTTCAGCCTACACCACAGTCACAGCAACATGGGATCCAAACCACGTCTGCAACCTGTACCACAGCTCACGGCAATGCCGGATCCTTAACCCACTGATTGAGGCCAGGGATTGAACCTGCAACCTCATGATTCCTAGTCGGATTCGTTTTCTACTGTGCCATGATGGGAACTCCCTCAACCAGCATTTAAAAGAAATCAAAAATATTGGGATGCACCCACCACTGTGGTAAAGTGTTTGAAGAAACGCTTATGAAACTGCGTGTATAGTAGTTTACAGTGTAAAACACATTGTTCAGTCTAGGTTGTGGTCCAGAGAGTGAAAGATACTGACCGGAGGTTTCAGAGTTGGGAATAAGATGGCTTTTAAAAAAGGAAGATAGGAGTTCCTGTCGTGGCACAGTGGTTAACGAATCCGACTAGGAACCATGAGGTTGCAGTTTCGGTCCCTGGCCTTGCTCAGTGGGTTAAGGATCCGGCGTTGCCCTGAGCTGTGGTGTAGGTTGCAGACGCGGCTTGGATCCCTCGTTGCTGTGGCTGTGGCGTAGGCCTGTGGCTGTGGCTCCGATTCAACCCCTAGCCTGGGAACCTCCATATGCCAAGGGAGCAGCCCCAGAAAAAGGCAAAAAGACAAAAACTTAAAATAAAATAAAAAAATTTTTTAAAAAAGGAAGATAATAAATTATATAAGTGATTACAAACTGTCACAGAAGCTATGAAGACAGCACACGTGATAGAATAAGGAGGATGGCCGTGGGGTGTCCTTCTGAGGAGACCTCTAGTGCCTTCTGAGAGGGTAACATTTGGGTGGAGATGTCGAGGAGGAGAGCAGTGGGGTATCAGTGGCCCAGACATGGGAACAGCAGGTACAAGAGCCCTGGGCCAGGGAGACAAATGGAAATAATTTAGACTGTGTTATGAGACCATAATACTCAATTAGAAAATAATGACAAATATAAACAAACCCCATTGCCTGGCAGTCATCATCATCATTGTCATCATCACCATCACCCTTCTTGACTTGGGTCAAATAACAGTCAAAACCAAAATTACCTAATGTTGTCATGTTCACCTTTGATGTACTTCTATTCGAAGTTATTATATTTGCTTTCACCTGCAGCATATGCTAGTTCCCAGGCTAGGGTTTGAATCAGAGCTGCAGCTGTCGGTGTACACCACAGCCACAGCAATGCTGGATCTGAGCTGCATCTGCAACACTGGATCCTTAAGCTGCTGAGCAAGGCCAGGGAGCAAGCCCACATCCTCATGGAAACTGTGTTGGATTCTTAACTGGCTAAGCCACAATGGAACTCCTCAGAGTTTAGATTTGTTTTTGTCTTAGGAAAGGTTTTACTTCATTGGTATTGGCTGACTCTCATCATTTTTTTTTTTTTCCTGCCGTCTGCTAAGACATCTGGTTGGATGGCAGGTCAGGGCGTTTTCAGACCAGGATATCTTTTTTTTTTTTTTTTGGTCTTTTTGCCTTTTCTAGGGCCTCTCCCACGGCATATGGAGATTCCAAGGCTAGGGGTCTAATCGGAGCTGTAGCCTCTGGCCTATACCAGAGCCACAGCAATACGGGATCCGAGCTGCGTCCGTGACCTACACCACAGCTCACTGCAACACCATATCCTTAACCCACTGAGCAAGGGCAGGGATCGAACCTGCAACCTCGTGGTTCCTAGTCGGATTCGTTAACCACTGAGCCACGACAGGAACTCCAGACCAGGGTATCTTGACCTTAACACTGCTGACTTTTGGGCTGAGTCATTCTTTGCTGTCCATAGCAGTATTCCTGGTCTTTACTGACTTGATGCCAGGTTCATCCTCCCTGCTTCCCCATAATTGTGGGGAAAACATTTTAAAAACCTTGCCAGCTGCACCCTGGGGCGGCACAATTGAGAGTGACTTGAGAAGAAATTCCAGGCTCATGTGAGATAAAGTTCTGCTGATTGAAATCACTTCCTGGGCCATCTGTCCATCAGGAGAGGACACGATAAGGTTTCTTTTTTCCCTCTTCAATCAGAAAAGTTAGGAGTTCCTGTCATGGCTCAGTGGTTAACGAACCTGACTGGCATCCATGAGAATGCAGGTTCGATCCCTGGCCTTGCTCAGTGAGTTAATGAACTGGCATTGCTGTGAGCTGTGGTGTAGGTCACAGATGTGGCTCGGATCCAGAGTTGCTGTGGCTGAGGCGTAGCCTGGCAGCTATAGCTCCGATTCAACCCCTAGCTTGTGAACTTCCTTATGCCTCAGTTGTGGCCTCCAAATGAAAAAAGACCAAAAAAAAAAAAAAAAGTTAGATTTTTCTCTTACTGGGGGCTCCTAATAAGAGAAATCTGTGTCTATCACTCTCTAGAAACTCTCACGTCAGCACGATGGGGGTTTCCTGCAATATGTGTACTATCCTAAGATGAAAATAAAAGGGGCTCCTCTGTTTTTATCTAATTAATTGACTTCATGCCTTTTCATTTTTTTCATACAGAAGTGGCCCCAGCCTCAGGCAAGCCTCCTCTGGGTGGTTTCTCCAGTCGTGTCCATTGGTGTCCTTTGTTCTGTTCCCACATTTAATCCAGTCCGTCTTGTGACCAATGACTTGTGTTTCTCTAACAGGAGCTTTTTGTTCTGAGGCCCTTTTTTCTCTAAACTGATTTCCTGTCTAATAATCCTCTGTATTTGGCTCCATTGCATGACCTCACTCCCTTTCTTCGTGTATACGTCACATTGAAGTCACTCAGTTTATTTTATTTTTTTCTTTTTTGGCCACTCCATGGTGTATGGAGTTCCTGGGCCAAGGATCAGATCTGAGCTGCAGTTGTGACCTACAGCACAGCTTTAACCCACTGTGCAGGGGATAGAACCTGCATCCTGGTGCTGTGGAGACACTGTGGATCCTGTTTTGCCACAGTGGGAACTCCCTCTCAGTTTATTTTTGAGTTGGGTTTGGAGGAATTCGTTGTTACTGTATTTTGGCTGTTTGTTGTTCCCAAAAAATTCCTATAAAAAGAATTCCATTCTTTAAGTCTAGAACTTTGTCTTTTTTTATTTTTGCTGTTTACAAATAATCTTGTGCAACTAGTACCCTGCGCATTGTTGCATAGAAATGACTTTTGGTCAATTCAAGGGGGCTCACCTTAAAAATGCTCAAAGAAGATTGTGGGCCACTATGAATCCCTTGAAATATTTCCGAATTAGGTGTTTATTCAGCCAGTATGCTTTAACACACTGCATGCAGGGGGCTGGTTCCACTACTTACTTCCTTAGGTTTCTACTTTGATGTTACCCAATCAGAGAGGCTGTCCTTGATCACTTAATATAAAGGCACCCTCTTGGTAGTTGGTACTTATGTCTTCATAGATATTCATCACCTTCTGCATGATAGTGTATATTCAGTTGTCTGTTTCTGTTTCTTTCTTTTCCTTATTGGGATGTAAGCTACATTCCCAATGCTTAGGATGCACCAGTAAATATTTGCGTGAGTGGATGGATTTTCTTCGTTAATCCATCAGACACTTCTCAGTGTGCCTGGCACCATTCTAAAATATTGACAGATGTTTACCCCTCTCTGAATGGACAATCCCTCCTGCCTTACCTTCACAAATACGTTTTCTCTACTCTCCCATCTTTCTTTGAAATAATCAGTTTTGAGCAGCTGCAGGCCTCTGTCTTGGAGTCAGTCGTGTTTCCATCTTTTCTGGTCACGGCTTCTTGTTTATGTAACTATTATCTCCCATCACGATGGTCTCCCTGAGATCATGGGAAGGATAGCACTGGTTCTCTCAATGTTCCCACTCCTGGCATGGCCAGGTGCCCACCTCTGACACGCAGGGCCCCTAGAAAACACAGGAGATGGGGGGGTCAGGTGTGCAAAGGTGGAACTGTTTTTACAGGTATAGCCATATTTTTTAGTGCCCACGTGCCTAGCTCTGAGCTGCTTGCTTGGACTCCTGCATTGTCTTGCTGTTCCCAGAATGTTAGAAAAGGCAGTGAAACATTTACATATGACATAAATATTCTGTCAATTTATATATATATATATATATATTTTTTTTTAAGTGTCTAAGTCTTATAGGATTTGTATGGTTATTTCCAAAAAGCAGAATCACTAGAAATACAATAATTTATTATTATTATTATTATTATTATTATTTTGCTTTTTAGTGCTGTACCTGTGGCATATGGAGGTTTCCAGGCTAGGGGTCCAATCGGAGCTACAGCTGCCAGTCACAGCCACAGCAGCATCAGAGCTGACCCGCGTGTGTGACCTATACCAAAGCTCACGGCAACGCCGGATCCTTAACCCACTGGCCAGGCATCAAACCTGCAACCCCATGGTTCCTAGTCAGATTCGTTCCCACTGCGCTACAAGGGGAACTCCCAAAATACAAGAGTTTTAATTCTATCCCCAAATTCTGGAATTCTCGAGATACCCAGAAACAGTTAGTAGAAATAGTGTTCACAATGGGAAGGACTTGCTGCTGGTGAGGCTGCAGGAGGTTGAGCAAGAGACAGTTGGGCAAGCTCTGTGTCCTGTCTTTCCTACAGGAAGTTCTTCTGGGGTGGGGGGCAGCACTTGTGTCACCACCCGGTCTGCCTGTTGGCAGGAGTGCTAAGCAGGCAGAATGAGGAGACCCTCCCCTTGTATGCTGGGGGTGGGTCGGGGGGGAGGTGGAGAGGTGACACGATGCTGCCTTCCACCCCTCAACTGGCCCCAGGGTCACGGGCCAGTCCCATAGTCCCTGTAGATAGAAGACCCAAGTGCCCTGCTCAGTTGTAGCGTCTCTGGAAAACCTGCCTGGATGGACCCCATAGGCATAGAGCAGGCCGTGGAGGGGCAGAGATCCGAAGCTGTTCCCTTCTGGGAGTTTGCAGGCTGCCTCAAGAAGATGACTACTTTTAGCCTCAATCTCTGTTTCTTTCTTTTTTCTTTTTTTTCTTTTTTGGTCTTTTTGCCATTCCTTGGGCCGCTCCTGCGGCATATGGAGGTTCCCAGGCTAGCGGTCGAATCGGAGCTGTAGCCACCGGCCTACACCAGAGCTACAGCAACTCGGGATCTGCGCCGCGTCTGTGACCTACACCACAGCTCACGGCAACGCCAGATCGTTAACCCACTGAGCAAGGGCAGGGATCGAACTCGCAACCTCATGGTTCCTAGTTGGATTCGTTAACCACTGAACCACAACTGTAACTCCCTCAATCTCTGTTTCTTTAACTTTCTTCAATCGTTGTTGAATTAAAATGAAGGGCTGGTGTCTTCAGTGTCTCCACACTCCGAACTTTTCTTTATTACCTTGTCATCCTGGCCATGGCACCGCCCACCTTGCACTCCCTGAGGCCCCCGGCCTATCCTACCCCGTGTGAGGTGGGGCCCCTCAAGCTGACACATCTCTGGGGGGATGTCTGGGCCCAGGCAATAGTGGGCAGACATGGCTGGAGCCCAGAAGAGACGTCTGGTGCCTGCCCTGACCTTCAGCAGTTTCTCAGGTCTGGTTTTGACCAACTCTTGTGGTTCATGTGGCAGAAAGGCCACTGTTGAAGTTTTCATTTTTTCTCTCGAAAAAATAAAACCTGCCACTTTTCACGGCTTGTGGAAACCATTGGGTTGGTACCCCTGCTTTTCTTAGTGTGTCATTCCCTTTTGCAATGACATACCATTTGTTGCCATGTAGGCAACTGGTCCATACTTAAAAATAGAGTCCCCCAGTCTGCAAATACTATTCAAGAACATTGTTTTGTGGGTATGTGGATACGTGAGCATATGTGCTTAGGAAGACTGTGTTTTCTGTGTTACTTACATCTTTTACTGCTTGGTGTTTTTGTTTTAAAGAAGAGTCCAGTAAAAGTATCCAGTGAATAAATATGGAGTAGCTTCCATCATTGTGTTATGTACAGGGATTCTGTTGTCAGGCTGGTCAAACCAATCAACAGATGGAGCCAACTCGATGTGTCTAATCTCCTACCCAATCAGTGATGATAAAGAGCCCAGAGTAGGTTTTGGAAATACGTGCAAATTCAGTAGCCAGTCTTAGATTATCAGAGCTGCCTCATGTACACGCTGCAACCTGTATGCCCACTCACCACTGGTGTTTGGAATTTTAAGGAGGACAGGCTGTCAAGCAGGCACATCCGAGAGGATTTTAAACCTGAGAGGATTTGTTTCGCCTCCAATCTCAGGGATTGAGTCCAAGGATATTTTTTAGACTTTCCTGTGAAGGTGCATTCTAGTCTCTGAACAAGCATATAGACTATACAGTGAACTGCTGTAACACTTATATTAGGAAGTGTTGAAGTAATATCATATGGTCCTTGAAGTATACTCTCTGGTGAAATCAGATTACTTTCTGAAAGCTGGGTCAGCCAGCGTCTTAACTGTTCCTGCTGGACATCGGTGGGAGAAAAATGAACTGTGAATTTATAATTTCTGTGACTCCCAGAGGATGGCTGGTACCTGAACCTGATGCCTTTTAGGAACATCTAAGAGCAATTGTCAGAATAATTGCTGCCTTTGAAAATAGGCAGGTGGCATGAAGGAAATGAAAGAGTTCCTCTGCAGTCTGTTTTTTACTGGCGGACTCAGGATCCTTTTGCCGAAATTGTACTGAGATTGGAAGTTGGGAAAAGTATTCACTGCTGGTAACTAAACAGTTGAATTCTTTCTCCCCATCAGGTATTCACTTATAAGCAGAGCACAATTACACACCAGAAGGTGACGGCCATGCACCCCATGGATGAGGAGGGCGTGGATGACATGGCGACCTTGACGGAGCTCCATGGGGGCGCCATCATGCATAACCTGCACCAGCGCTACAAGAGAAATCAAATCTATGTAAGTTCCACTTGCATTCCCTTGGGGAAAAAAAAAAAATATATCCCTCAAGCTTGAGTCAATGTTTGTTTGTCTTCAGAGAGTACTTCCTGCATTTTGAGGGTCTCTAATTTAAGGGAAACTTCGTCTTCAGGTGTTCTGCCAAATTATAAACGTGGTTCCATAAATCATGTTCTCATGTTTATTGTCTTGATTTTATTAGCAGGGATTACTTTATGTGGAAGGGTAATTTGATCTCTTTCTTCTTGGGAGTGCATTCCGTTCATCAGTGTTCTGTTTCATAAAGAAGTCACGTAGAGTGGTTTGACTGCCTCAATTAAGGGCCGGCGGGAGATGGGATTTTGCAAACAAGCAGAACAGAGCTTGAGCTTTTTTTCTCGTGTTCTTGATTTTTCTCCTTTTATGGCTTTTCTCTCTCTTTTTTTTTTTTTCCCCTGGCTCTGGAGCTCATCTCAGGGGATATTTATTTATTTGTTTATGTATTATCTTAATACAATTTTTAAAGGTTACACTCCATTCACAGTTATTGCAGAATATTGGTTATATTCCTCAGGTCATACAGTACATTCTTGAGCCTGTCTTACACCCAGTAGTTTTTACCTCCCATTTCCCCACCTGTCGTACCCCTCCCACCCCTGCAGTGGTAACCACTAGTTTGTTCTCTGTATCGGTGAGTCAGCTTCTTTTACATTATATTCACCAGTTTGTTGTATTTTTTAGATTCCGTATTTAAGCGATATCATACAGTATTTCTTTCTCTGTCCAACTTATTTCTTAGTGTAACGCCCTTCATGTCCGTCTGTGTTGCTGCAAATGGCAAAATGCCATTCTTTTCTGTGGCTGAGTAGTATTCCATTGTATATCTATACAGCAGCTTCTTTATCCATTCATTTGTTGATGGACACTTAGGCCGCTTCCATATCTTGGCTATTGTAAAAGATGCTGCAGTGAACATTGGGGTGCAAGTAACTTTCCTGATTAGCGTTTTTGTTTTTTTCAGATGCATACCCCAGAGTGGGATTGCTGGCTGATATGATAATTCTATTTTTTTTTTTTTTTGGAGTTCCCATTGTGGCTCAGCAGAAATGAATATGACTGGGAACCATGAGGTTTCTGGTTCAATCCCTGGCCTCGCTCAGTGGGTTAAGGATCTGGCAAAAAAAAAAGAAAGAAAGAAAAAGATAATTCTATTTTTAATTTAGTTTTTTTTTTCTTTTTTTTTTTTTTGGTCTTTTTAGGGCCACACCTGCGACATATGGAGGTTCCCAGGCTAGGAGTCTAATCAGAGCTGTAGCTGCCTGCCTGCCTACACCACAGCCACAGCAACTTGGGATCTGAACCACAACTTCGGCCTACACCACAGCTCATGGCAACGCCGGATCCTTAATCCACTGAGCGAGGCCAGGGATCAAACCTGAAACCTCATGGTTCCCAGTCAGATTGGTTTCCACTGTGCCATGGTGGGAACTCCTATTTTTAATTTTTTGAGACACCTCCATACTGTTTTCTACAGTGGCTGCACCAGTTTACATTCCCAGCAGCAGTGTGCAAGGATTCCATTTGGGGGGTATTTGGACTCAAGGGAACCCATCTTATGTGGGATTGCTATTTTGATTGGAGACGTGTCCATAATTATATAAAAAAGTCATGCATATTTTCCTCTCAACTTTTATCAAGTATGACTATACCTATATTATAAAAGTAATGTTTAAAAATTAGGAGTTCCCATTGTAGTCCAGTGGGTCAAGAACTTGACTAGGATCATGAGGATGCAGGTTTTATCCCTGGCCTCACTCAGTGGATTAAGGATCCGGTGTTGCCGGAAGCTTGCGGCATAGGTAGCAGATGAGGCTCGGATCTGGCACTGCTGTGGTTGTGGCGTAGGCCGGTGGCTCCAGCTCCAATTTGACCCTTAGCCTGGGAACTTCCATGCTTGCAGGTGCAGCCCTAAAAAGAAAAAAACACCCCCCCCAAAATACTTTTGTTATAGTCACTTTTGATATTAAGGCACATAAATTACTTTGTCAGGGATAATTTGACTTGCAGATTTTTTCATCTGCCTGTTTGTAGGGCATTATAGAAAACTGGGCCACTGCTTATATGTTTGTCTTGTCAAGTTCAAATTCACAGAATCTTTTAATAACAAAAATCCAAATTTTATTTACATACGTATTTCAATTTTATGGCTGTACCTGTGGCATATGGAAGTTCCCGGGTCAGGGAATGAATCCGAGCCACAGATGTGACCAAGGCCATAGCTGTGGCAGTGCTAGCTCCTTTAACCCACTGTGCCGGGCCAGGGAGATCAAACCCATACCTCCATAGAGTCTCAAGTTGCTGTAGTCAGATTCTTAACACAGTGCACCACAGTGAGAACTCCCCCAATTTTATTTGTTTTTTTTTTTATTTTATTTTTTTTGTCTTTTTTTGTTGTCGTTGTTATTGTTGTTGTTGTTGTTGCTATTTCTTGGGCCGCTCCCTCGGCATATGGAGGTTCCCAGGCCAGGGGTTGAATCGGAGCTGGAGCCACCGGCCTACGCCAGAGCCACAGCAATGCGGGATCCGAGCCGCGTCTGCAACCTACACCACAGCTCACGGCAACGCCGGATCGTTAACCCACTGAGCAAGGGCAGGGACCGAACCCGCAACCTCATGGTTCCTAGTCGGATTCGTTAACCACTGCGCCACGACGGGAACTCCCCAATTTTAATATTGTAAACTCTCCTGATATTTTCATAACTTTTGTGCTTTAGGGCAGAAAAGTTCCAAACCAAAAAGTTAATATTTAGTTTTGCCAGTATTGCTTGTGATTATGGTGATTAGCCTTTCTAATAGCTAGCAGGTACTCACTGCCACTCAAGGCCCCCTTACTATTGCAGTTCCTCTAATTTATCTACCTTTAGACGAAGAGAGGAGAATCAGGAAAGAGGAGGAATTAGACGTTTGTAGGTTTAATGCGTAATTTTCCTCAGCTTTAAAAAACAATGTTTCTTTGCCCTTTTTTCTACCGGGGAAGTATCATTGCCAGATTGACCTAATGTTTGCCAAAGGTCCACGCACAGCCTTGTCTAGAGAAATGCAGTCACCGTCTGGTCCTCTGACTGACAGAACTTGCTTACGCTAAGTCCCTAAGTTAGTGTTTTCTATAGGTTCTTCAGAAGAGGTAACGTTCACACCTGTTTCTGTAAAAGCGGCTGTGTGTTTGTTCTCTTTTGTGTAAGTGGTAGAATGCACACAGACTGGCTTCTCTGGTCCCATTCCCAAAACCTCCCTGAAGGTAACCCCTGACTCCCCCTTCCCATGGGAGTCCCACTACACAGGTGTCCAGGGAACTGTGGGCCATGGCATGTGGAGGTTCCTGTGCTAGGGGTCGAATCAGAGCTACAGCCACAGGCTACGCCACAGCCACACTGGATCTGAGTCGCATCGGCAACCTACACCACTGCTTGTGGCAATGCCAGATCCTTAACCCACTGAGCAAGGCCAGGGATCAGACCCACATTCTCATGGATACTAGTCAGATTCTTAACCTAATGAGCCACAACGGGAACTCCTGTGGCTGTGTTTTTAGCATGAAGCATTTGACACTGCCATGTAACACTGTTTACACCGCGGTTTCTTTGCTCCGATTATCAAGGACTTATGCTGTTTTTCTTGAGCCAAGGACAGTGCTAGGGACCTGGCAGTTTGGTGACAAATGTTTGTAAAACAAATGCCATACATATTAGAAATAACTTAGTTGGTAATAAAAGGTGAAGCTAGATTTAAAATTTCTTTATTGGTGGAGTTCCCATCGTGGCACAGTGAAAACGAATCTGACTAGGAACCATGAGGTTTCAGGTTTGATCCCTGGCCTTGCTCAGTGGGTTAAGGATCTGGTGTTGCCATGAGCTGTGGTGTAGGTTGCAGGCGCGGCTCGGATCTGGTGTTGCTGTGGCTGTGGTGTAGGCTGGCAGCTGTAGCTCTGATTAGATCTCTAGCCTGGGAACCTCTGTATACTGCAGGTGCAGCCCTCAAAAAGACTAAAAATAAAATTTCTTTATTGGTACCCAGCTCTTATAGGCAAATATTTTAGAATTCATATTCTTCTGTCTTTAGATGCAAGTTCTTGTGACATATTTAATAGTCAGGAAAAAATAAGTCAGGGACAACAAACTACCCAAGGGCTTTAAACGGCAGAACCTTTTAGGAGTTCCTTTGGTGGCTGAGTGGTTAACAAACCCAACTGGCATCCATGAGGACTCAGGTTCGATACCTGGTCTCACTCAGTGAGTTAAGGTTCTGATGTTGCCGTGAGCTGTGGTGTAGGTTGCAGATGCAGCTCGGATCCTGTGTTGCTGTGGCTGTGGTGTAGGCCTGCAGCTATAGCTCCAATTGGACCCCTAGCCTGGAAACCTCCATATGCCATAAGTGTGGCCCTAAAAAGACAAAAAAAAAAAAAAAATAAGGCAGAACCTTTTAAAAGTACCCCCCCCCCGCCCCCAACCTTTTCATGATAATGTTAAATCTGGTAGCCAAATTGCCCAGTAAACTATGTGAATAGGAATCTTTGTCTTCTTTTCCCTCCCCTTTGAGGGAGAAACATGGGATTTTGTACATACAATTTGCAACTCAGTTCAGTTAACTATCCCTTATATGCCTTCCTTTGGGGACCCAGATAACTGTATTATCCATAGCGCAGCCACCTCAGTTTTCTTATTGTCGTTGCTAAAGCTCTTTGCATTGGATGCCAGTACCTGTCAGACTCTGTCCCATTGAGACAAAACCAGTGCTTGTCCAAGAAACAGCTTTTTTTGCCTTTTCTCTGGGCTCTGCCTGATGCTTGTCTGTATCTTTAAAAGAGGGAGAAAGGGACTTGTAACACACACGCCGTATTAGTTTTCTTTTACTGCAGTAACAAATTACTATAACTCTTCCAATGTAACAGAAATGAATTTCCTTGCAGTTTTTTAGGTCACCCGTCTGAAGGGCTAAATCCACGGGACTAAAAACCCAGGTGTGGGCAGGACGCGTTCCTTTCTGGAACCTCTGTGGAGAATCTGTGTCCTGCTCTTACCTGGTGTTGGCAGAGTTCAGTTTCTTGCAGCTATAGGACTGAGGTCCTTGTTTTCCTGAGCTCTTGTCTGCTGCTTCCCAGCTGCTAGAGGCAGGAACCCTGGATGGAGTCCCTCTCTTGCTTCACATCTCTTCCTTCTTTCTTTTTATCTCTTACTGCAGCCAAGAAAAGTTCTCAGCTTTTTTTGGGTGTGTGTGTGTGGGGGGGGGGTCACTCCCTTGGCACATGGAAATTCCTAGGCTGGGGATCAAATCTGAGGTGAAGCTGAGACCCATGCTACAGCCGCAGCAATGCCAGGTCCTTAACCCACTGGGCTAGGCCAGAGATTGACTTGCATCCCTAACAGAGATAAGCTGGGTCCTCAACCTGCTATGCCACAGGGGGAACTCCCTGAAAGTTCTCAGCTTTTAAAGATTGTGTGATCAGATTGGGCTCACCTGGATAATCCCCAGTATCAGCATTTATAGCTTTAATCCTATCTTCAGAGTCCCTTTGCCTGCAGTATCACATCACTGTAGTCACAGGTTCTGGGGATTAGGTGTGACCTAGTCTGGGCGCACCCAGTCTGTGGTTCTGGGGGTTGGTTGGGCAGGGAGTGGCTGTCACTCTGCCTGCCAGGTGCCCTCCTCTGATTCATACTACTGGGGTGGCTCTTCCCCACCACTCTGGATCTTGCATTGTTTGCCAGCTTTCTGCTCTCAGTGACACAGGTTGCTGGTAAGCAGACCCATCTATGGTAGGAGGGGTCTTTTGTTTTGTGCTAAGAAGGACCATTACCTTTTTTTTTTTTTTCCCCTTGAGGGCCAGCCTTATTGTCTGAGGACATTACCAGACCCCAGTCAAATATTCCTTCTAGCGTTTAGCATCCTCTACTACAGTATGGGTGGAGGAGTTCCCTTCGTGGCTCAGCAGAAACAAACCTGGACTAGTATTCATGAGGATGCAGGTTCGATCCCTGACCTCGCTCAGTCGGCTGGGGATCCAGCATTACCGTGAGTTGTAGTGTAGGTTGCAGACGTGGCTTGGATCTGGCGTTGCTATAGCCGTGGTATAGGCTGGAAGCTGCAGCTACAAATTGACCCCTGGCCTGGGAACCTCCATATGCTGTGGGTGCGGCCATAAAATTAAAAAAAAAAAAAAGGTGTGGGTGGAGAGCTGTGAAGGGGTAAAGCAAGCATTCAGTAAACATATCAAAACTGGGCCCACTTTTCTCTACTCACCTCCTCTTGAGCTTTGTTTTCACAATTTTCCATGTCGTTTAAAGCAGTTTTTTAAACAAGATCAACCCCTATAACTGATGGGGCTGTGTTACAGTAAAATGGCAAGGGAAGGCTTTAGGAACTTTGCTAACCTTTGTACCCCTCTCCCCACTTATCTAATGCCACCAGCCTCCACCCCCACCCCCCCGGCAAATGACTGCATCCACAGCATATAGAAGTTTTTGGGCCAGGGATTGAATCTGATCCATAGCTGCAGCAATACCAGGTCCTTTAACCTGCTGTGCCCAGCTGGGCATGGAATCTGTGTCTCCAAAGCAACAGGAGCTACTGCAGTTGGGTTCTTAACTCACTGTGCCACAATGGGAACTGCTAATACCACCAGCTCTTTTTCTATTTTATTTTGTTTCTTTTTATGGTTACACCTGCAGCATATGGAAGTTCCTGGGTCACGAGTTGAATTGGAACTGCAGCTGTGGCCTACACCACAGCCATGGCAACACCCGATCCGAGCTGCATCTGCCACTTATACCGCAGCTTGTGGCAACACTAGATTCTTAACCCTGGGAGCAAGGCCAGGTATCAGACCCATGTCCTCACTGGGACAATGTCCGATCCTTAACCTGCTGTGATGCAGCAGGAACTCCCAATACCACCAGCCCTTTATTTGGAAAGCTCCTTCTGGGCACAGAGGCTGTGCACACTTCTGCATCAATGTCTCTGGGTCTGTGTGACCCCAGCCTTGCTGCTGGTCCTGTTTGGCTCTGATGCTTGAGTTTGAGCAGCTCTGCTCTTTCTGGAGCTGCCTTGCAGGAGCTCCTGCTTCACACCCCAGTGCTCCATTCCCTTCTTGGAATCCCAGGCTCTTGTGCCCAGGCTGACCTTGTCAGCCTTCTCCACCCTCCAGTGACTCTCTGGATGAGAACTCTGCTTAGTACTTCAGTTCCCCACCTGAATTCCACCCTAAACCTCTTGTCTCTGGGCTTTCTGCCACCATGGGGCTGGCCCTGGGGAGAGGCTCTCAGGAGTCCAACCCACCTTTGTCTCTTCCTGCTACTGATGAGATCTGATGGGGACAAGTGCCCATACCTGGAAGTCCCTGGAGAGGCAGGACCTGTGTTGTTGATCAGAAGTGGGGAGGCGGAACAGGGAGGTGGGGGGAGAATGCTGGAGCTGGCCGTGCGGAGCCCAGGCGGGGGGCAGTAATGACCCTACAAAGGCGGAATTAGAGTCAGAAGCAAAGGTGAGGGAGATGGAGAGATGAGAAGGCATTGGGTGTGATGGCCTCACTCAAGTGGGAGAAGGCTCCTTTGCTTGTGCAATCTGCTGTTTGTTTGGGAGCAATTAGCGGCATGTTAGTGTGGTGGATAGGCAAGGGTCAGGACACTCTTAAAAGCCATGGTTCTCGACCACGTGCGGTGACCCAGGGGGCCTTTGGCAGCATCTGGAGGCACTTTGGGCTGCCATAGCCAGGTCAGAGGATGCTGATGGCATCTAGTAGGTAGAGGCCAGGGATCCGCCCAACATCCCACAGTGCACAGGATGGCCCCACCGCAAAGAGCCTTCTGGCCCAAGATGTCGTAGTTATCAGAACCCCTTCCTGACTTAAAGCTGGTCAGCAGCATTTGGGCTTGGTGGTAGAGAGGCCACCCCATTTTATTTTGGCCATCCCTCAACATATAGAGTTCTGGGCCAGGGATCGGATCTAAGCTGCAATTGCAGTCTATGCCACAGCCCTGGTAACGCCTAATCCTTGACCCACTGTGCTGGGCTGGGGATCGAACCTGCGTCCCAGCACTGCAGATTCACCACCCATTCCATTGTGGCACAGCAGGAACTCTGAAGATATCATCTCTGTCAAAGGCTTATGAAGAGAGAATTTCCCTGAGGAAATACTTAGAAGGGTTGACAAGGGAAGTGATGTGATAGACTCTATAGAGGGTAGCCGGGCTGAGAGAGTGTTGTGATAATTCAGAAGAGAAGAGGTGAGGGTTTGGGACCAGAGATGGTGATGAGCGAGAGGAAATGAAATATGAGCTGTGCTGGGGCCGGGGCTGTGTGTGAAGGAGGCAGGGCTGCTTGTGGTGATTCCCAACCTGGTCAGGGACCCGTGGCTAGGAAAGCCTGTTGCCAACAGCCCTGGCAGCTCCCGCAGGAGAGGAGGGTTGAGAAACCAGCTGGGTTTGGGGTGCCTGTTGCCTTGTGTTCTCCAGAGTCTGGATCATTTCGGGTTTGGTACCTGGCCTCTGAGCACGGCGAGGACAGAGCAGATGAGGTGTGTGTCACGTTGACCATCAGCTGTGTTCAGGGTGGAGCAAGGCTCTGTGTGATGCTGCAGTTTTCTGCCCAGTGGAAGAGGAAGACACGGGCTCTCTCTGTAGGGTTTGTGGCGCCCTGGCTCAAGGTGATGCGGGAGCCTCCTCTCCCAGCTCGTGGGAATGACTGGAAACCACATCAGGGAGAGGGCCTCTGGGAACCTCAGAGCCCTGCCACAGTGTTGGCATTGGGGCTCTGTTTCCAGAGGAAGCCAGGCTTGGTCCTCCCCAACTGGTCCACCCCACCCCGTGGGTTGTTGGTCTTGCTGAACAAATGGGGTGGAGCTGAGAATCAAAGGAGCCCATTTTAAGAAGTGGGGCTGAGTCTAAAGATAACTGCTTGTGTCAGCACCGAAGATGCTTCACAGCTCATGTATTTTGAGGCTGTCCTGAAAATATCCTCCTCTGGTTAGGTGGCCATTCCAGACCGAATCTGTAGACGTGTTTGCTGTTGTTCCTGAATTAACTTGGAAGCCTGCGGGGAGGTGGCAGGCTGCCTGCGGTGTTGACAGTGGGCACACCAGGGCCTGGGGTTCGCTGATGTGCGCCTGCAAATTTAAACCTGCGATTCATTTCCTTGAGTCCTGTCTTCCCACAGTGGCTTTTTTGGGGAGTTGCTTTCCGTCCCCTTTCAAAGCCAGTGTCAAGTAACAGGGTGCCCCTCACCGGATGGCTATTGGGCTTTGTGTTTGTCTCATACCGGGAACAGCTGAATACAGTGTGGTTTGTCAGAGTTGGCTTTTTTTTTTTTTTCACATGAAATCAAGACTGGTGTTGCCAAAAGATGATTGTAACCATCTGTCTGACTCTATGTATTTTTAAACTTTACCAAACATTTATGCTCTTGAGTTGCCATTTCCACATCAGCACATGATGCTGGCAATTAGGAACTTTGTTTTTGTTAAATTTTTTTTTTTCTTCTCTTTCCTGCCTCTTTTGGGTCAGACTCCTTTCAACAAGGAGGGAGTGTGAGTCAGAAATTCACTCCAATTAAACAGAAATGTCACTTCTAAATTTAAGAGCTTGACTCGAGTAACTTCTTGAGTTGTTGGCTGTGATCTCTAGCTTTCTTTTCAGCGAACTTGAACGCTTAACTGTTTTGATTGTTTGCCTGGAACAGTGAGGGCAAACAGCTTTGTGAGGGCAGAGGTGGGGGAAGGGGGCACTGCACACAGTTAAAGCGGGAACTTAATTGGTGGATTGATAGTTGATGTGATCCTGACATGCCTCCATTGATTCTGCCCTGCATGTGGGCCAGGCTGTGTGTGAGGCTCCAAGGATGCAAAATTACTCTTGTTCCCAGTAACCGTGTCTTGAAAGATTGAATAAGTGAAAGGCACTGCCCTTCTGGGATCTCCTGGTTTACTGGCGGAGGCAGACACAGCAATCCTTTGACAATAGCTTAGGGCAATGAGTGTGATCAAAATACTGGGACAGATAGAGTGACCCCTCAGAGGAGGAGGTGAGAGGGGGTCAGAAAATGATTCCTGGAGTTCCCATTGTGCCTCAGCAGCTTAAGGACCTGGCATAGTCTCCATGAAGATGTGGGTTTGATTCCTGGCCTTGTTCGGGGGTTAAGGATCTGGCATTGGGGTGGCTGTGGCATAGGCCTCAGCTGTAGCTTGGATTTGACCCCTGGCCCAGGAACTCCCATATGCTGTAGGTGCAGCCTTAAAAAGAAAAAAAAGAAAGAAAGAGGAGTTCCCATCGTGGCTCAGTGGTTAATGAATCCAACTAGGAACCATGAGGTTGTGGGTTCGATCCCTGGCCTTGCTCACTGGGTTAAGGATCCGGCATTGCCGTGAGCTGTGGTGTAGGTCGCAGACGTGGCTTGGATTCCTCGTTGCTGTGGCTGCGGCATAGGCCGGCGGCTACAGCTCCGATTAGATCCCTTAGCCTGCGAACCTCCATATGCCGCAGGAGCAGCCCTAGAAAAGACAAAAAGACAAAGAAAGAAAGAAAATGATTCCCTATTGAGGTACTGCTTGCAAGAGTTTGAAAGCATTGATGGGGAGTTCAGCCAAGAGGAAGGGTGGGTCAGTCCTGGCAGAGGATTAGAAGAGGCTAAAAATAGCATGATGTGTTTGTCCAGCTGCCAGGCATGCAGATGCTACAGTGAAGGTTGCATGCTGCTGGCCGGCAAAGCGGTCAGAAGCAGGTGAGGAAGGGTGCTGTGCATATGTGAATGACCTTGAATTCCTTTGGGAAGGTTGGTAGGGAACAACGTCAAAGTTGAGTTCTGGGCCACCCTCCTCTGGCTACAAGGAGGAGAGATGACCAGCAAACCAGATGGGAAATGATGGGGTTCCCAGCCAGTCCTGCGGGGAGCTGGAGTCTTGAGATATACTAAGAGGTAGGATCTAGGTGTTTGATTGAGTTTGAAGGGCAGTAGGCTGAATTCGACAGGATGACTCCTGGATTTCTGGATCCATCATTTGGGTAGATTGTGGTGCCACTGTCAGGATGTGACTATTTGAGAAGAAACAGGTGTTTCGAGGAGCTTAGCCTTGTTCATGTTGCATTCGCGCTTGGGGGCACCAGATGAGGATGGCCAGCAGGCTGTTAGTATACAGATCTGCCATTTAAAACAGAAGCTGCATTCAAGGTAAAGGTTTGGGGAGGTAAGTCATGGCTATGGTTAGCTGGGACGATGGCGAGAGAGGGAAGGAGAGAATAGTGGGTGGGGAGGAAATGGAGCTGGTGGTTCCCTCTTTTTAACAAGTCCTTACCCCCTTAGGAAAGTCATGGCACTGACCTGAGCCAGTTTCCCTGGTGCATTTCAGATCACTTGCTCTATATCCAGCTTTTCAAGACCACATGATGGACAGCCATTGTAGCTTTCTTTTCATTAACAAAAACAGTGATTAATACTTGGGACTTGTATGACACTCTCACTTGGTGGTGGGGGTAGCAGAGGATCTGTTGCTGTTACTGATCGGAATCTCAGGCCCAGATGGGTGAAGTAGTGCATCAGGGAAGGTAGGTCCAGGCTGAGGACCTGAGGTTTTGACCTGCCTGAGCCTTGGCTGTCTCCATTATTTCTTCCAGTGTTGGAAGAGTGACTTCTTGATGGTAACGTGGATCCTTTCAGTTTACCAGCAGAATGCAGCTGTGGCCACCGGGTCACTTTGTGTGTTCTATTTTTTGTTTTGTTTTTGTCTTTTTTTTTTTTTAAGCCTATACCCGCAACATATGGAAGTTCCCAGGCTAGGAGTTGAATCAGAGCTGTAGCTAATGGCCTACACCACAGCCACAGCAACGCCAGATCTGAGCTGAAGCTCACAGCAAAGCCGAATCCTTAACCCACTGATTGAGATGAGGGATTGAACCTTTGTCCTCTTGGACACTGATTGGGTTCATTACTGCTGAGCCATGACAGGAACTCCACTTTTCACGTTTGTTTGTTTGTTTTTTGGCTTTTGTTGTCATTGTTGTTGGTTTAGGGCTGCACCCTTGGCATATGGAGGTTCCCAGGCTAGGGGTCCAAATGGAGCCAGCCTACGCCATAGCAGTGCCATATCCAAGTCGAGTCTTCGACTACCACAGCTCCAGGCAACACAAGATCCTTAACCCACTGAATGAGGCCAGGGATCGAACTCACATCCTCATGGATACTAGTTGGGTTTGTTTCTGCTGAGCCACAATGGGGTTTTTTTATTGGTGGGCTAGATACTCGGTATTATACCCCTCTGCCTTTTGAAAAACCTCGATTTAATAGATTTTATACTGAAGCTAGGCAGTGAGTTTTTTTCCCACCATATTAAAGCAGTGTGTACTGCAGCTGTTCTAGATTATTGAAATGGGCAAGGGAACATATAGGGGGGGTGAGTTATGTGGAACTTTACTGACAAGAAAAGCAAATTTTTTATGTGCTTCAAAAGAGAATATATTTTCTATTTCTGAAAAGCTGTTAACGTGACCAGGCTATTTATTCTCATGGAGTTTGGAATCCAATACAAGGAAAGAAACCGGCACCTGGCCCTGCCTTGTGTTTGAGAGTTTCTGTATCCAGAGTCCCAAAGGGCATGGCTTTATTGTGGCCATCTGGGGAGCAGTAAAAAGGAGTTCCCTTCGTGGCTCAGTGGTCAATGAACCTGACTAGGATCCATGAAGATGTGGCTTCCATCCCTGGCCTCACTTAGTGGGTTAAGGATCCGGCATTGCCGTGAGCTATAGCGTAGGTTGCAGATGCAGCTTGGATCTGGTGTGGCTGTGGCTGTGGCATAGGCCAGCGGCTATAGCTCCTATTTGACCCCTAGCCTGGGAACTTCCATAAACTTCGGGTATGGCCCTAAAAAGCAAAAAAAAAAAAGGAAAGAAATACCTTTTTCTAGAGTGATCAATGGCATGAGTGTGTAACACACGTCCTGTAGCTCTTAGGATTTCTTATGTCTTAAGTCACATGGTAATTAATTCACAAAGAGGCTCTTCTCCCCACTCCTCTCCCCAGTCTCTTTGTATTACACATCATTTTGAGTTTATTTTCGTGCATGGTGTGAGGGTATGTTCTAGTTTGATTAATTTGCATGCAGCTGTTGGGGAAATAAATATATATAAAGTAAGTAAATAAATACATGTCAAACTACACATTGGAGTATGTGTCACTAATGCTTGATCTTTTAAAATCTGGTGTAGCCAGGAGTTCCCTCGTGGCTCAGCGGGTTAAGGATCCAGCATTGCCATTGCTGTGGCTTGGGTTCTGTCCCTGGCCTGGGAACTTTGGCATGCTGTGGGCAAGGCCACAGTAGAATAGAACGGACTAGAATAGAATAGATAAAATAAAATCAGGGATTGTCCGTTGTGGCTCAGTGGTTAACGAACCCAACTAGGATCCACGAGGATGAAGATTTGATCCCTGGCCTCGCGAGGGGGTTAAGGATCCGGTGTTTGCCGTGAGCTCTGGTATAGGTCGCAGACTCAGCTTGGATCCCAAGTTGCTGTGGCTGTGGCCTTGGCTACAACTCCGATTCGATCCCTAGCCTAGGAACCTCTATATGCTGAGGGTGCAGCCCTAGAAAAATAGCCAAAAAAAAAAAAAATGCTGCAGCTGTATATTTTATACTAAGTGACCTCTCTTCCCAGAAAGGAGGAGGGTTTGGGAAAAGGGGGATTTAGCAAGGTCTGGTTTAAGGATATATATATGTGTGATCATGGGGGGGTAAAGAGTGTCAGGTAGCTCAGGACAGGTAGCTTTCACAGTCCTTCTAACCTGCCTAGATGGTGAAAATTAGAAGCAGTTGAAGTGCAGAACATTTTGAGTTTTTTTTCATTTGATGCAATTATGTGGTGTGTGCAATGAAAAGTAAAATAAAAGCCTGCCTTTTGATAGCTCAAGTTAGCTTTTATCTGCAGCCTCTTTCAGCACCTTCATTTGTCCCCCCAGCTTGGCAGGTCCCAGGAGGAAGAGCCTGCAGCCTTTTCTCCCTTTGGAGATTTGGAGCCACATGGGGTCCATGGCAGGGTTGAGAAGTGCCAGGTGGCGGGACACTGGGCACTCAGGAGCCTGGGGTGGTGTTAGGGGGGGATGAGCACACACCTCATTTGGTGCCAGCATTATTTTTATGGGCTGAGAGTCCAGGAGAGGCCAGAAACCCTCAAGAAAAGATTAAATTCGGTACCTGGCTTTGAGAACACCAAGGCCATGTGCCACACACTCCCAGAAGTTTTCCATCAGAATGGAAAAAAAACCAACCAAACAAACAAACAAACAAAAAAAAACCAAGGCATCCTTGCATAAAGCAGTGAAAGTCATTAGCAATATGCAACTTATAATTGGTCAGCAACATGCCATAGTGAGGGACTGTATTTTCTTCTTGGCAGCCTGCCAGTCAGCTGGGAAGATGAGAGATGGGTCTTCAGCAGCTTGTTGTGGAAGTCAGCCACGAAGGTCGATATTGTTTTAGGGAAAGCTTACAACTGCCAGAGCCATGGCAGTGCAGTGGCGTGAATGATATCGTCTTACAACTGAACCAAGATTGTATTGTGCCTTTCACCTTGTGTGCCTTTTGAGGCCGCTGGTGAAACCATCCTGTTTCCTGATAGGCCCTCTTATCTTCCTTTCTGAAAGATGGCACCTCAACAGTGGAACAGTCTTTAGATGTGTTGGAATGATTTTTCTGAGCCAGAGATGCTGGCCGGGCATCAGCTCACAGGCCAGCTCTGACTGTGTGACAATGACTGGGCTCAGTGGGGAAGGGTTTTGTGTGTGCTAGTGGATTCACCAATTGTGACTGCCAGCACAATACTTGCCAACTCTAAGGGCCACTTTGGTGCTGACCGTCTGTGTTCAGAGAGCCTGCCTTACCTCCTAGAATCTCAGGATTGGGTGGGAGGGCTCTGCATGTGTTGTCTGGAACTTCCATACCACCAACCACATCGTCATTCTGAGACACCTCAAAGTGGTTTCATTGGGCCAAGTGCAATGTGAATTACTTAAACATGAACCTAGATGTGAGACCATTTTGGATATTCTGTCTTCATCTTTGCTAACAAGTTTGATGTCTTTGGATCTCCTGATCACATGCAAAAACCATGTCATCTGCACCATCAGGGTGAATGATATCTTTTGTTTTTGTTTTTCTTTTTACAGCCACACCTGCAGCATATGGTTCCTAGTCAGATTTGTTTCCCCTGTACCACAATGGGAACTCCTGAATTTTATGTTTTGCTTGTGGCTGAGAAATGATTGGCAGCACCGCACCCTTACCTATTTGTGTCACGAGGGCCAGCGCTGACTTTTGACTTCCACCAAAGTAGGGAAAAATGAGAGCATATTTCACAGAAAAATAAATATTTCACAGAATGATAATAAGGCATATAGCTACTGAAAGGGTAGAAACAGACCTGACATTGTAGACCAAGAAGAGGAAGGGACCAGACAGCCAGAGCCTCAAGCACCGCCTGTCCGCCTGCCTGCGTGCTTCACCTCTGCAATGAGTTGATGTAAAAGAAGGTGCTGGCACCTGGTCAGGCATCGATGGTGGGGGTAAGGTGGGGGGGATGCCAGGCATCCTCCGGGGAACCATGTGCTTCTCTGTTCTCCTTTCCTTCCCTAGAGGAAAAAGCAGCTTCATCTTTCTCTCTGGCCACATCCTCCCTATGGTGCTCTGATGGGAAAAGTGGGCTTTCTGCAAGGTGGAGGTTTCTCAAAACCTGAACATTCATGTATGAAAGTGCTATATTTTTAAAATTTTTTAAAATTTGAAGATAAATTTACACAACAGAAAATTAAGCATATTAGGAGTTCCTATTGTGGCTCGAACCCAACTAGCGTCCCTGAGGATGTGGGTTTGATCCCTGGCCTCACTCAGTGGGTTAAGGATCTGGCATTGCTGAGAGCCATAGTGTAGGTTGCAGACGCGGTTCGGATTTGGTATTGCTGTGGCTGTGGTGTAGGCTGGCAGCTACAGCTCTGATTTGACCCCTGGGAAGTGCCTGGGAACTTCCATATGCCACAGGTGCAGCCCTAAAAACCAAAAAAAAAAAAAAAAAAAAGAAAGAAAGAAAACTACCACTTTAAATTCAGTGGCATTTCATACTTTTCACTGTTGTACAGCAGGCACCTCTGTCTAATTCCAAAATGTCCCCATCACCCAAACGGAATCCCTGTCCCTGCAAAGCAGTTGCCTCCCCAGTCCTGCCTCCCCTGCTGACCCTACTGCCCATGATAACCACCACCAAGCTTTGTGTCTATGGTTTTCCTGCTCTGGGTATGGCTCCTTTCACTTAGTGTTGTGTTGTCATGACTGATCTATGTTGCAGCCTGTATCAGCACTTGGTCCCTTTTCATGGCTGAATAATATTCCACCATGTGGCTGTACCACATCTTGTTTATCCAGCTATCTGATGATTGACTCTGGGTTGTTTCCTCCTTTAGTCTTTTGGGAATGCTTCTGCTGTGTTATTTTTGGAGTACCTGTTTTTAATGGTTTAGGTCCTATGGTAATAACTCATATCTTTTTAACCTTTTTTGGCTTAAAATATCTCCAAAACATAGACCTCCTTATATTTGAAAACAGTACCACAGGATGCATGATACTTTGCTTGATATTCCTGGCAGTCACGGTGAATGTAAATGATTACAAATTGCAATAATATGACACAGATGCACTTAGGATATTTGAACTTTCTGTCCAGTGTTTCTTGCTGTTCTTGTCCTCTGCTGTGTTGCTTCTGCTTGCGAGTGAATGTGAAGAGAAGGCTCTGGAATTAGGTGGCTTGGGTTCAGATCTCACCTTTACCACTTACTGGCTCTGTGACCAAACATACAACTTTATGGCTGTGCCTCAATTTCCTTATCTGAGAAATGGGTGTGATAATAATGCCAACCTCCAGGGTTATTGTGATTGTTGCCAGGATCAGGCCTTGTGTTGTTAGTCTGCTCCGGCTGCCATAACAGAAGACCACTCACTGCCCAGCTGAAACTTTAGATCTTTATATACTCACAGTTCTGGAGGCTCGAAGTCTGAGGTCAAGGTTGGTTTCTCCTGAGGGTTCCTTCTTTGGCTTGCAGACGGCCGCCTTCCTGCTGTGTCCTCATGTGGTCTCTCTGTGCACACACATCCCCAGGGTTTCTTTGTGGATCCAGAGTCCCTCTTCTTATAAGAACAGGAACAGGGCCCCTCTTGAGAGCCTCATTTTAATGGATTCATCTCTTTAGAGGCCCCGTCTACACATATAGTCGCATTTGGAGGTACTGGGGACTTCAGTGGAGGAATTGACAGCGGGGACACAGTCAGCCCACAGCACCCAGTCAAACCCCTGGTGCATTACACACAGTACAGCCGCTGGCAGGAAGGTGGTGGCAGCCGAAGGACCCAGCTCTTCCCTTCTGTGGCTCTACCTGCGTCTGAGCCTGGGAAGCGGACAACCGAACTCGGTTAAGCCTTTTTTGCAGAAGAATGACGGAATACTGTGTCCACACAGAGCCTCTGTTTGGCCTCTCTGAAGGTTTGGCTTCATTTCTGGCCTGGATATGGCCCCAGAAAAGTTCCAATTGCCAGTCAGCTACTTTCCAGATAAGTTACCTGGCACATCATGAGGTGTTTTGAGATTATTGAAAAAAATATCTAGTGTTTTCAAAATGGTCTTGTTACTTTTTTAAAGTTGTGGTTCAAGATGCATAACATGAAGTTTATTACCATTTTGACTAATTTTGGGTGTACAGTTCCGGGGCATTAAGTACATTTGCAGTGTTGTTCAACCACAATCGTTCTCTCCCTCAGGAACTTTCTCACCATCCTGAACAGCAACACTGCCCTCATTAATCAGTCACTCTCCACCCTCGCCACCCTATTGTTTCCTAATAAGCATGGGGTCAGGAGGTCACCAGGAAACAGGGATGGGACCAGGGCTGCTTCAGCATCTTCTTTCTCTTGTTTGCCTTATTATAAATGTTTTTATTTTATGGGAGTTCCTGTTGTGGCTCAGTGGAAACGAACTCAACCAGAATCCATGAGAATGCAGGTTTGATCCCTGGCCTTGTTCAGTGGGTTAAGTATCATGCATTGCCATGAGGTGCTGTAGGTCGCAGACTGCTGGGATCTGGCGTTGCTGTGGCTGTGGTGTAGGCTGGCAGCTGCAGCTCCAATCTCACCTCTAGCCTGGGAACTTCCATATGCCACATATGCAGCATGCCCAAAAATTTATTTTATGGCTGCACGCATGCCATGTGGAAGTTCCCAGGTCAGGGATGGAACCTGAGAGGCAATTGTGATCTTTGTCGCAGCCGCAGCGATGCCAGATTCTTTAACCCACACGGGACCGTGGATCCAACCCACGCTTCTGTAGCCACCGAGCCACTGCTATCAGGCTCTTCACTCACTGCGCCATAACGGGGCTCTGCCCTAATTTGCCTTTCACTGCTGCCCTCTTTGAAATGCCTTAGTTCATTGGCTCAAGATTCGTACCAAAAGGTAATGGGGAAATGTGTGAGTGGGTATCAGGAGTCACCTGTCCCCCTAAAGTACACTCAGAGGTTCCATTTCAGCTCAGCGAGAATGAGATGTGGCATTTCCTCCATTTCTCCCAGTGTGGAGCATCTTTTGTCTCCGCCCCAGCATGGGTGGGAGGGTGAGAACGCGTGCAGCGCCCCCTGGAGGTCACGTAACCCACGCCCTGTCTCCCCGCCCCTGTCCTTACAGACCTACATCGGCTCCATCATCGCCTCGGTGAACCCCTACAAGCCCATCGCCGGCCTGTACGCGCATGAGGCCGTGGAGCGCTACAGCAGGTGTCACCTGGGGGAGCTGCCCCCCCACGTCTTCGCCATCGCCAACGAGTGCTACCGCTGCCTGTGGAAGCGACACGACAACCAGTGCGTTCTCATCAGGTAACCAGAGCCCGCTGAGTAGCACAGCAGCCCCCCTTTTCTCTCTCGGAGTTTTCCGTTTTGAGTAGCCCCACAACTACAGATTTCAAAATACTGGAGGAGCTGGACAGAAAAGCAAGAAGTGCCCTGCATTTTGGCTCTTGTCCTCAGAATAATGACTCCATTTTGTCTCCTTCATTTACCTTAGTAATTCTTTCGTTTATTCCTGTTGTTGACGCTGGGTCCTTCTACTGAGTTACGGCAATAATTGCCTAGTTCTTTTTAAAATGAAAATATTTTATATATCTTAGAGTGCTCGTCAGAATGCCTGTCTGTTTGATCAAGATTTTGGTTTTTGCTGGTATGGTAAGATTTCCCTAGAATCTCTCAAATTTAGGAATTTTTGATGATTTCAATTGTATGTTCCTAAAGTTCACCTTTGAATTATCCACGGAAGAGGAGCTTACCATGTATATGTGGAGGGGGTAATAGAAAGGCTTGGTTATTTCTGTTTTCTCTAAGGAAGGATGGTTTTGACATCTTTTTCAGCTGGGTCTCAACTCATTTATTAAAATTAACTACTTTGAAGCCTATCAAAACACTTTTTAGGAATTACCTAAACAGTCAGTAGAGGGTATATTACTTTAAAGATATTTAATTTTTATTAATTCAGATTGGTCTTATGCCTTATATTCTAGTGACATCCTGTTGGCTCTTACTATTTTTTAATTTATTTATAGCCAAGTGACTCAGTCATACACACACACACTCCTTGTATTATCTTCCATAATGGTCTATCCCACGAGATTGGATATAGTTCCCTATGCTGTGCAGCAGGACCTCATTGCTTATCCATTGTAAATATAATAGTTTGCATCCACTAACCCTAAACTCCCAGTCCATCCCACCCCAATCCTTCTCCCCCTTGGCAGCCACAAGTCTGTTCTGTATGTCTGTGAGTCTGTTTCTGCTTTGTAGATTGGTTCATCTGTGCCATAGTTTAGATTCCACGTATAAGTGATATCATATGGCATTTGTCTTTCTCTTTCTGACTTCCTTCACTTAGTATGAGACTCTCTAGTTGCATCCATATTGCTGCAAATGGTGGCCCTTGTCATTTGTGTTGGAATCGTGTTTGGTGATGGTCAGAACACTCCCGGATGAGGCCCCAAGCCCCATGTGGAGTGTCCTGGACTATCCACGCACTCCATTCCCGTGTCCTTCTAGACACTCCTTCCTGGAGCTTGGCTGTTCCTGAAACCCAACAGTGTCACTAAACCCGCCAATGGGAAAGAAGATTTTGCCATCTGGTATAGATGCCTTTCTAGTCTCCACTTGTGGCAGAATCATCATTGTTATTCCAGGGGGAAAGAAGAGGGTGTTTGGATTTGGGGAGAATGATACACAAGGCGCCCCCTCCCTCCGGATTTCCGATTCAGTGGAAGACAGATATGGGGGACAGATGGAGAGCCATCTGTCAGCTCTAGACATCCAGCCAGTCGGCTTGCTAACGCTGCTGCCCCGAATTACATACTGACCTACCTGGTCGGCGTACAGGCAGGTAACTGGTGGCCACGGTCACTTTGAAACCAGTTCCCAGATGAGGAGGAACTGACCAGCTCTCCATCCCCCTATCCACCTGTTGGAAAAACCACTCCCACACCTTTGGGGAGGGAGAGGTAGGGAGGTGAGGAGGCCCCCTCCTTGAAACTCCGGGTCAGAAAGGCAGACATTTGGGACATTGGCAATTTTTACTGTTCCTCTTGTTCATGGTCCTTTGCTTGTAATAAGTCAGAATTATATTAATGTGGAGGACAGAGCAGTGCATTTCTCTTTCATATTTTCTCTCCCCACCTCCCTCTATCTATTGCTTTCTTTAAGGGAAGAGAAGCACCTGGGCAGATCTATTCTTACCTTAACGGATCTAATGCATCAGGCTGTGGAAAACAACTCGGATAGAGGGATAGTCAGTGTATCCAGTTAAGTGAACAGGAATCATTACACCTTATAGTTAATCAAAATGAAGCTAATGCTTAGTATAAAAAGAGAGCTTTTAAGAGTCACCTTCCCAATAAAGTAACTTGCCTTCTGACGAGAGGGCTCTTTAGGTGATGTCACTGCAAGTTCAGAAGTTAGAATTTAAGATCACCGTTGGCAGCAGACAGAAAATAATAAGATTAACAGAAAGAAAGAAAACTGAATGTAAGATCAAATTGTTTTTCATACCTCTTGGGTACCTAAATATTTGCCATCGATAATTGCCTGTGTTTATTACTTTCAGTGGAAAAAATGAGAGCGTGACTCATATATCACTTGCTAGACAGAGCAGTTTGGGAAGAAAGTGAAAAATCAAATGAGATCATTGTGCATGTGTGTGTATGTGTGTGTGTGTAATAAAACGGAAAGGGGTTGGCATTTTCCTGCCAAAGACTGTGGTATTTAAAAATCAGGAGGGCTGGTCCGGTGGGGGGAATGGGGAGAGGGAGAGGACCCCAAACAGAAAGCTCTCATTGTGTAATGCTGATGTGAAAAGAGGGACTGTATTTATCTAAATTAACTCAGGAAACGGCATCTTTAAGAATAGATTCCTCATTAAAATGTGTTTTGGTTTTTAATAGATCTCTCTGGCAGTTTTTTTTTAAGTGGGGCTTGGGGCTGTGGGAATTAAAATTGAGTATAAAAATAAAAGTTGTAGGGTACAGTGGCCCTATTTAGATTTCCTCAGGCATGACCTGCCCCCTGGTGGCTGCAACGTTGTTACTACTTTCAAAACTTTCAAGCTGGTACCTATGAAACCAGAAAGTAAGCCTATTTGGAACGAGGCAGGGACCTTGTAGCTGAATTTTTCTCTCACCTTACAAGCCTCTGTCACTACTTAGTCTCTAGGAGACTAGCTGAAGCCTTTTTTGGTTGGTTCACTTTCAAGAGTTTATCTCCCTTAAGCTCTAGTTTTATTTTACCTTCTTATGCACATTAAATGAATACTTATGCTGTTATAATATCTAAAATATAAATATATGTTTAACATTCCTGTGAGTGTTTTTTAATCTGACAAGCTCTTGGTTAAGCTAGTATGTTTTAAGTTAATTTCAACTGTGGGCAGGCAGAGTTTAGTCTGTTATGGTCTTTTCAGTATATATGGCCTTTTAAGATACACAGTGTAGGCAAGGCCTCTGGGTCATTCATCTGTGCAACTCTTTGCCTAGAACACTGTCTGATAGAGGGGCCAGTGTCCAATAGCTGTCAATCAAAGGATGGATGGGCGGAGCAGCTATTGGTTTGGGACCTTGGCTTGCTTTGCAGAAGTTTTGGTTTCCAAAAATTGGAGTGATTTTTTTAACTATGTTTTTTATCCTCAAATAATAATTGGGTGTTCAGTCTTTTTTTTCTATTCTAGTAGTATATGTAGAAATGAGTGAGTTGGAAGAATGAACAAAACTTGCACCCTGGGAGTTCCTGTCGTGGTGCAGAGGAAATTAATCCGACTAGAACCACGAGGTTGCGGGTTCGATCCCTGGCCTCTCTCAGTGGGTTAAGGATCCAGCGTTGCCATGAGCTGTAGGTTGCAGACGCAGCCCAGATCCTGTGTTGCTGTGGCTATGGCATAGGCCAGCAGCCGTAGCTCCGAATGGACCCTTAGCCTGGGAAGCTCCATATGTCTCGGGTGCAGCCCTAAAAAGCAAAAACAAAACAAAACAAAACAAAAAACAAAAAACTTGCACCCTGAATTAGAAAGGCACCAGCACGAATGTGGCATGGGGCATGCCTAGTGTCCATGTCACATAGCAAATTTACCTTTCTAAGCTTTGTAGTTTGTTTTTAAAAGAGGAGTTCCCTGGTGGCCTAGCAGTTAAAGGATCTGGCATTGTCACTGCTGTGGTGCAAATTTGATTCCTGGCCCAGGAACTTCTGCATGCCTCAGCTCCCCCCTCCCCAAAATAAAGTTGCAGGCAGAAACTGATATAAATAGGTAATTTCAACACAGCTCACCTAATGGGCAAATAGAAATGTGTACATAGTTGCTCAGAGAAAAAGTAGCAGTTGATGCTCAAGAAGGAATCAAGAAGATACATCACAGGGACAGGGACATTGTGGTCATGAGTCAAAGGGGATGTGGGAGTGTGGCTGGCACAGAGGGCAGGAAGGGCACAGCAGCGTTTGCAAGAACATGTGGAAGAACAAGGATCATTAGATGGGAGGTAGGCCTGTAGCATGTGGGATTTGTTAAGGACAGAGGACATGGGGTTCGAAACGCAAAGAAAGGAGCTGCCATTCCTTAAGAAAGATAAGAAGCCTTTCCTGCAGGGAAGCTGAGGTCTGGAGCTGTTGAGCAACTTGCCAAGGATGCTTGAGTGTGAGCAGCAGACACAGGACTTGAACTTGTGTCTCCCTGTGTTAGTTTCAGGACAGAATCCTACTTCCTGGTCCAGGGCCTCACCGTAACGGCTTTGTCCTGCTTGCTAAGAGCTTCAGAGTGGATCCTCCAGACACTAGAGGAGCTTCCTGAGTCTTCTGGCAGCAACGGATTCTCGGTGTCTATTTTGAGAAAATCAAGTGAATTGGGAATGTCATTCATAGGATGGAAAATGTCAGGTGTCAGCAAAGCTGTCCTATTAAGGCCAGGAGGACATACGTATTTTAATGATCAATGGATGAGATCATCTCTGTTACAACTGCTTCATCATCCTTGCCCTGGAATGCAGTGTTCTAATAAAACTTTATTGACAAGAACAGGCAGGAGAGCAGGTTTGGGGTCATGGTTGACACCTGCACTGGAGGGAGATGGGCCTGCAGGGTGGATAAAGGCCCCTATTGCCGCCAGAGGTCCTTTTCTCCAGGTGTGTTTTGATCCCTCCTCCCTGCTTTCTTGGGGACTTTACTCCATCTTTGATCCTCTCTGCTCCTGATTCTCCGACCTCTCCTTTTCTTGTGGATCGTCAGCATTATCATGCAAAAATTTCTAGAATGTTCATCTTGGGGAAAAAGAAAAGATGTATCTTTGGCTCCACACTCCCTCCCATACGCTGCCCGGCTCTCCTTCCAGCTGCTCCATCATTCTGGCTTCTTCCTCGTTCTCTGGGTTCCTCCATTGTCTTCCACATGGGGATGTCTTCTGACCCCTGCTGCCTCTCCTTCTCTGTGGCTGAAAGCCTCCCCAGACTCAGACACCCCTCCTGCCAGCTTCTCGTGAGTTGCAGGTGTGCATCCAAGGTGGCCCAGAGCATCGTCACAGAGCCTCTGACAGACACCTCGGGCGTGGCCCCACCTCAGTTTATCCTAATTTTCTCCTGAAACGTCTTCCTTCTCCCCTGCTTCTCCACCCCAGCAAGTGGACTCTCCATTCTACCAGGTCCCAAGCCTGAGATGGAGAAGTCGTCCTTGGATCTAGAAGTCACCACCCCCCCCCCCCCCAATAAGTAGGTGAAACCATATGCAGTAAAGTATACTGGTCTCATGTTTACAGTGTGAGCGTTGACAGACGTGCCCAGCTGTGTTCCCAGTGCCAAGGTCAGCACGCTGACTGGCAAGCTTCCTGGGCTGTCCCAAGTTGTCCCCCAGCCTCCCTGTCACTTACCAACCACCCGGACCGGGGCTATCAGCCGTGCCCTCCCTTCTCCCTCCACGATCTGTTGGGGGCCCTTCCCGTCTACTCTCTCATTGCCCTTCTGCCCTCACTTCCCTGCTTCTTCTCCGCCCTCCCTCCATCCAGCCCCCACACTTCATCCTTCACACCCAGTGATTCTCTAAAACTGTAAACCTGATCATGACCTTGCCCTGCTTAAAAACTGCCGTGTGACTTGCTCTTCTGCCTACAAAAAATTCTCAAAACTTTGAATACAGCCTCTGAGGCCCCCCCATCAGTGCTTTGGTTTACTTTTCTTTTATGGAGAAAAGTAAACCAAATCTCTTTTATGGAGATTCCCAGGCTAGGGGTCGAATTGGAACTGTAGCCACCGGCCTACGCCAGAGCCACAGCAACTTGGGATCTGAGCCGAGTCTGCAACCTACACCACAGGTCACGGCAACGCCGGATCGTTAACCCACTGAGCAAGGCCAGGGATTGAACCCGCAACCTCATGGTTCCTAGTCGGATTCGTTAACCACTGCGCCACGACGGGAACTCCAGGTTTACTTTTCTTTCCCTTTTTGACCTTCACTGTTATCTTTATAGTTTTTTGTTTTTTGTTTTTTAAAAACAGTATCAGGTCATTTGGGTTCATCTGGGTGCATGCATTTTCCCCAAAGCCCATGTTTGCCTTTGTGGTTGTGTTGGCGCCAAGGGTTGGGACTGTAATTGCCATGGGCGAATGGGACAGCTGCAGGACTGGACGTGTAAGTGATGTGTTTGATGTGAAGTGCAGATAAACTAACATCATAATTGCTGCACAAGTCACTGTCTTATCATGCTGGGAATAAAGGAACGGGGTGAGATAAATAAAGGAACAATAGTGCTCGTGGTTGAAGAGGCTGCCAGACTCCTGAGAGAACAGGTAGTCGCAGAGCAGAGCACATGCCTCAGTTTGAGCAAAACAGCATTAACCAGGGGGTTTAAATTAGGCTTGTTAACGTGGATTTTACTGGTGTTATATTTTGTTTTCAATCCTGAAGTTTGTTTCGGCGTCATAGCTGTGCAATACGATAAGCAAAGAAGTATCTACCTGGTCATTATATCATTATAATGCTATAATATTTATGCTGTATATTACGTAGTAGGTTATTATCAAGTTCACCAAACATTAACTCAGTTCTATCTCTGTCTACCAGAAGCTAGCATCAGATTCCACAGGTAAAGGGCTTGCTCCCACAAGACAGGCAAGCTGTCCAGTACAGTTGCCGGTCCTGTTGTGCCCTGTGCTTTTTGTTTGTTTTTTAGGGCCACACCTGTGGCATATGGAAGTTCCCAGGCTAGGGGTCAAATTGGAGCTGCAGCTGAGATCTACACCATAGCCACAGCAACACCAGATCCGAGCTGCATCTATGACCTATCCCACAACTTATGGCAACACTGGATCCTTAACTCACTGAGTGAGGCCAGGGGTGGATCACATCCTCTTGGATCCTAGTTGGATTCTTTTTTATTTTCTTTTATGGTCTTTTGTCTTTTTAGGGCGCGCCTGAGGCATGTGGAGGTTCCCAGGCTAAGTATCCAATTGGAGCTGTAGCTGCCGGCCTACGCCAGAGCCACAGCCACTCTAGATCTGAGCCATGTCTTCGACTTATACCACAGCTCATGGCAACATTGAATCCTTAACCCACTGACCGAGGCCAGGGATCCAACCCACAACCTCATAGTTCCTAGTTGGATTTGTTTCTGCTGTGCCGCAAAGGGAACTCCCCCCTAGTTGGATTCTTAACTTGCTTAGCCACAACGGGAACTCCCTTTTTTTTTTTTTTTTGCTTTGTCCCCTGTGCTTCTGACCAACCAGCTCTACCCTAGAGCTTTCAAGGACCCCCTCCTTGGGTTTTAGTGAATTTGTTCAAGCAGCCCACAGAGTTCACACATCTCACTAGATTACCACTGAGGTATAAAAGGATGCAGCTCAGGAAGCAGGTGAATGAGATGCACAGCCGGTGTGCAGGTCTCCCAGGCTCTCTCCAGGGTGCTGTGTTCCACCTCCATATGTTCCCCAACCCAGAAGCTCTCTGAACCCCATCCTTTTGGGTTTTTATGGAGGCCTCCTTACATAGGCATTATTGATTACATCATTGGCCACTGGCCATGAAACACAACTCCAGCCTCTCTCCCTGTCCCTATTGAAAGAACCAGTTCCATACTTGTCTGGAGAGCAGTGGCCTCTCAGTGGGACTCTAGCTCATGACCTTTCATTCCCCCAAGGCACCAGGCTGTTTCCTCCCACAGGTGCCACCCCTCCACCCCCATCCTTCAGTCTTCACCCAGTTACTCCTGTGCATGTCTCTGCATTTCAGTCTAAGTGGTGTTTCTCAGAAGGGTCTTTGTTGAACCTTTACCTCCATCTAAATTCTGAATCCTCCCATCTCCTGAGATTTATACTTGACAGGATTAACCATCGCATGTGACTCTTGGTTTCTCCTGCTGGAGCTGGGTGGGAAATATTGTCCATGACCATTTGAACTGTTCTCCCAGCCCTCGTGCAGCCCGACACGTGGTGGGCACATGGCTGCTGAGGGGACATAGACCCCTGCAGAGCTGTTCTTGCCTCATTGCTTCAAGGATCACATTCTTTGACCCTTGGTAAATGATTTCATGGGGAATGTTAAAGTCACAGGCAGGGGTTGGGAGTACAGGGGGAAGAGGAGAGTTAGGTAAAAGTGTACCTGTAGAGGAGTTCCCATTGTAGCTTAGGGGGTTAAGGATGCGGGTTCAGTCCTTGGCCTCGCTCAGTGGGTTAAAGGATCTCGCATTGCCGCAGGTTGTGGCATAGGTGGCAGATGTGGCTCGGATCCTGCTGTGGCTGTGGCTTAGGCTGGCAGCTGTAGCTCTGATTCAACCCGTAGCCTAGGAATGTCCATATGCCACAGGTGCAGTCGTGAAAAGAAAAAAAAATAAAAGAGTTTACTTGCAGAGAGTCCTCTTACCTTGACATCAACATCTGGGGACATTCAGCATGTTTCTGGGTTTTAACAATTTGGGATTTATTTATATTTATTCTTTGCCTTGTTCATGGAAAGCTTCTGCACACCCCCCCCCCCCAGTTGCCTCTTTTATCTCCTGGTGCAGTCCTATCTGAAATATGTGTAACTGTACAAGTGTATTATTTCCCAACTCTGGCTTCATAGTAGAATCATCTGGAAAATTTTTATAAATACTGGTGACTGAGCTCAACCCTTTTTAGGTTTGGATTAGAGACATAGCAGGTAATTCTCATGTGCAGCCAAGTTTGAGAACTACCGTTGCACAAATCTGAGTTTTATTTTTGTTTCAAGTTTTACTTACATATAAAAAAAGATGTGCTTAAAGAAGATGCTTACCGAAACATAAGACTGGATACTATAAAATTCTTAGAGGAAAACTTAGGCAGAACACTCTTTGACATAAATTACAGCAATATCTTTTTTGATCCACCTCCCTAGAGTAATGAAAATAAGAACAAAAATAAACAAATGGGACCTAATTAAACTTAAAAGCTTTTTGCATAGCAAAGGAAACCATAAAAACAAAACAAGGAAAAGACATCCCACAGAATGGGAGAAAATCTTTGCAAACAAAGCAACCAACATGGGATTAAGCTCCAAAATATACTGACATCTCATGTAACACTATCCAAAAAAACAAAACAAAAACAAGCAATTCAATTAAAAAGTGGGCAGAAGATCTATGTAGACATTTCTCCAAAGAAGACAGACAGATGCTCAAAAGCACACGAAAAGATGTTCGACATCACTGATTATTAGAGAAATGCAAGTCAAAACTATCATGAGGTATCACCTCATACCAGTCAGAATGGCCATCATCAAAAAGTCTTTAACAGTAAATGCTGGAGAGGGTGTGGAGAAAAGGGAACCCTCCTACACTATTGGTGGGATTGTAAATTGGTACAACCACTATGGAAAAGAGTATGGAGTTTTCTTAAACTAAATATCGAACCAGCAGTCCCATTCCTGGGCATACTTTGAAAAGATATATGAACCCTATGTTCATAGCACTGTTTACAATAGCCAAGACATGGAAGCAACCTAAACGTCCATTGACAGATGAAAGGATAAAGAAGTTGTGGTACATATGTACAATGGAATATATATAAAGAACTATAAAAAGACCAAAATAATGCCACTTGCAGCAATGTGGATGGACCTAGAGATTATCATATTGTGAAGTAAGAAAAAGACAAATATCACTTATCACTTTACATGTGGAATCTAAAAAAAACCTGATACAAATGAACTTACCTACAAAACAGAACTAAACCTGCAGGCATAGAGAACAAATTTATGGTTAGCAAAGGGGGGAGGAGGGATAAAGTAGGCGTTTGGGATTAACATCTACACACTACTATATATAAATAGATAAACACCAAGGACCTACTGTATAGAACAGAGAACTCTACTCAATATTCTGTAATAACCTTTATGGGGAACGTATCTGAAAGAGAATGGATATGTGTATGTGTATAACTGATTGACTTTGCTGTACACCTGAAACTAACACAACATCGTAAGTCAACGCTAATAAAATTTAAAATAAAAACAAAAAAAAAGATACTTGAAGAAGGTTTGCTACCCTGAGAAAAAATGTGGGCTGAAGCCTCGTGTAGCTCAAGATCCGTGACTGGTGGAGGACAGTGCAAGTCTTGGGTTTCACGCTCCCGTTGCTCCACTCTGTGTTATTACACAGAGCCTCTTCTCCACTCTGTTATTACCATGTTCATCATCGAAGGCTAAAGGCTCTGACAGCCCTCAGATCTCAAGGGCATAACACAGGAGTGGTTTAGTTCTTGCTCTTCCACAGCCCCAGGTGGGAACGTGAGAGGCCTGATTTTATTTTACACGTGGCTTTGTTTTGGAGATGGGCCATCCTGAGGGCACCCAGGTGGCAGTCTTGGAAGATAGGGGGCCCGAGGATATGGGAGGATTAGCCACCAAATGTGGAACTGGCATGTACCCCCCCTCTGGCTCAGTTCACTTGCCTTGAACATTTTAACTGGAGAAGTTTGCCTTTCGGATTTGTTTCTGTTAACATTTAGTCGCCAGCTGCTGGGTGGATGGTACATATGTATGCATTTATTTATTTTTAGGGCTGCACTTGCGGCATATGGAAGTTCCCAGGCTAGGGATCGAACTAAAGCTGCAGCTGCCATCCTTCATCACAGCTGCAGCAACACAGGATGGAAACCGCTTCTGTGACCTGTACCACTCAGCTCATGGCAACACTGGATCCTTAACCCACTGAACGAGGCCAGGGATGGAACCTGCATCCTTAGGGAGACGACATTGGGTTTTTAACCCACTGAGCCACAGTTGGAGCCTATTATTTTTTAGATTGAAGTATAGTTGATTGAGCATGTTTTGTTTCTGGTGTATAGCACAACGATTCAGTTATTTATATACACACACGTGTGTGTGTGTGTCTGTGTATATTCTTCTTCATAGACTTTCCATTATCGTTTACTATAGGATATTGACTATAATTCCCTATGTACTTCTTTAAACCTGGAGAATTATTTAAATCTCTTCTTGCAACTTCCTCTCCGTTCGTGTTACTCATTCAGTACCTCCCTGCCTGACACCAGCACTAGGTGGTGCTAAGCCCAGCACTAGAAAGATTCTGGTGTTGATAACGAAAAACCCAACCTAAGTTGGTGTAACTTGAGGGGGCCTTCATTATCGCAGACATCAAGGCAGGAAGGTTTCAGGGTTGTGGGTTCAGCCCCTCCCACTGGGCGCATCTCTGATGTCTTGGGTTTTGCTTTCTGATCTCAAGATAGGTGTGGATTCCCGGGTATTTGTCTTGTGTGTGTGTGAGAGAGAGAGAGAGAACACGCGCACATGCACACCTTCCCAGGAGCCCTCGGCACATGTGCCTTTAAGTCTCTGGCTGGAATCCCAACACCTGCCGATGGCCAAGCACCCTCTCACCTGCAGTGCCCAGTAGGGCACCGTGTCATCTCTGACTCATTTCCTTCCTTTGTTATATGTGCTTAATCATTCACCATGTTTTCTGCAGAATTCCTTTCATTGCCTCCCAGCTCCTGGCACTCAGTTGGGGCTGTGTTCCTAGGACGTGCGGGGGCCTCCTCTGTTTATCTCACCCCTTGAGCAGTTATGAACCTGCTACCACAGATAGTGTTGCCAATCATATGCTGTTACTTCTGCCGTTGGTTTGCTTTTCTCTTAAGTTCCCTGTCTTTTCGCAGCTTCTCCCCGGAGTACCGAGCAGCCTGCCTTCCTTGCCCCAAATTGATTGGTTTCTCCTTCTACATTTCTTGTCTGCATACCCTTCCCTCCATCTCCAGCCCAGTTGTCCTTGTCTAGGACGTGACCGTTACACACATAGATCCGTAGCAGGTCTCCCTAGGGAGCCTCGGTCCTTCTGGAGCATGACCTCAGAGCCGTGTTCCTCATGGGTGACCCTGATTGGACAGGGTCCTTGCCTTCCGTCTCCCGAGGTTGCCTCTGGGCCATCAAACTTGGTCCTTTTGCCCTTTCTCCACCATCTCTGATCTGGGTCCAGCTGACCTAACCAGCATCTAACCCCTTTACACCCTGAGCTCCTCCAGCCTCTGTGCTTCTGTTCACAGGTTGCCTGACCCCAGATCCTCCCACTTTCTGCTGTGCCTGGCTGTTGTGTGCTGTCCTTTATGACACAACTTAGACCTCGTTCACTTCTCTCATCGCCCCCCTTTACCCCCAGGTTGTTCTTGTTCACGTTTCCTTAATCATCACAGAAGTGTGGTCTCTGCAGGACCTTGGACCCAGACGCACCTGCTGTTCAGTTCTGACACTCAGCTGCTGCCTCCCCTTGTGGGATTTTTGTGGGAATAAAATGCCTAAGTGTGGGTCCAGCACCTGCAGGTTCATTCCCTTGTCCCTTCAGTATTATTGAATGGTTGCATTTTGTGCATATTTAGCAGAAAGATCATAAATATGCTTATTCATTTAACAGATATACATTCATTTAACAAATATTTACAGACACTGTTGAAGGGGTCTGAGATACTTTACAAACAACACTGGGGGGTTCCTGTTGTGGTGCAGCAAAAACAAACCCGACTGGTATCCCATGAGGATGCAGGTTTGATCCCTGGCCTGACTCAGTGGGTTAAGGATCCAGCATTGCCGTGATCTGTGGTGTAGGTTGCAGGCGTATCTCAGATCCCGAGTAGCTGTGGCTGTGGTGTAGGCGGGCGGCTACAGCTCTGATTCGACCCCTAGCCTAGGAACTTCCAAATGCTGGGGTGTGGCCCTAAAAAGAAAAAAAGAAAGAAAGAAAGAACGAACAAAACACTGATCCTGGTCCTTGTAGTGCTTAGCTGCCACCAAAGGCACTATCCGTCTTATTACCTGAGCTCATTAAAGGTGGAACCTTCTATTCCCCCTCACATGCTAAGAGAGGCATTGCCAACACCGAGGCTGTGTGCCTGGCAGAAGGAAGGACGCTTACCTCCTGTATCTCAGCATTTTGATCTCTTTTCCCACTGTTTGGGAGTTTTTTGTTAGATGGAATGGAGTGATATTGGCCAAGCTATGTTGTAGGGGTGGTTTTTGTTTTGTTTTTAAAATTCTACCTTGAAGCACAAACTTGTGCATTTTGTCTTTCAGTGGTGAAAGCGGGGCAGGTAAAACCGAAAGCACCAAGTTGATCCTCAAGTTTTTATCAGCCATCAGTCAGCAGTCTCTGGACTTGTCCTTGAAGGAGAAGACGTCCTCTGTTGAACGAGCTATTCTTGAGAGCAGGTATCTCTCCGTCGTGTTTCTCCTTTCCAGCAGACAGGACTCACTTTCCTCAGCATTTGGCTTATTTAAGGAGTTAAAACTCTCTTCTTGGAGTTCCTGTTGTGGCACAGTGGAAACAAATCTGACTAGGAACCGTGAGGTTGCAGGTTTGATCCCTGGCCTTGCTCAGTGGGTTAAGGATCCAGCGTTGCTATGAGCTGTGGTGTAGGTCATAGATGCAGCTCGGATCCCGCATTGCTGTGGCTGTGGCGTAGGCCGGTGGCTACAGCTCCGATTAGACCCTGAGCCTGGGAATTTCCATATTCCTTGGGTACGGCCCTAAAAAGATAAAACTCTCTTCTCTTTTTCTTGACCTGCCTTTCAACCATGCCTCAAGGAAAAGTCCCCACCTGCATGTCAGTTCCTTGGAGGAACCACATGAGCTGAATGGCATTTTTATAGCCTCCACATGGCAGAAGAATGATGACAGGTCAATAGCAGTGACCTCAGAGCTATGAAAGAGGGCTGTGCCGTCCTATCCTCTAAAATTTGAATTAATGTTTGTAATTGCACAGTGTCTGGTTGGTGCCCTGTAAGAGTTTAGCACCAAGACGATCTTTACACGTCCTCTTATTTAGCAACTAGTCCAGGAGTCAGCAGACTCCAGCCTGATGCCCATATCCTGCAGCCTCTTTTGATTTTGTTTTTTTTTTAGCTCTCAAAATTTATTGAAAATTGTGGTGAAATGGTATGTTAAATTGCATGACATACCCTGTGTAACTGGAAATATTTTTCAGTGTACAGCTGAGTGGCATTAAGCACATTCACACTCTTGTACAACCATTACCAACATCTGTCTCTAGAGTGTTTTCATAGTCTTCCTGAAGCCTATTTTTATAAATAAAACTTTATATAGGAGTTCCTGTTGTGGTTCGGCGGATTGTAAATCCGACTAGTATCCAAGAAAATGCAGGTTTGATCCTTGGCCATGTTCAGTGGGTTAAGGATCCTGTGTGGCCATGAGCTGTGGTGTAGGTTGCAGACACAGCTCAGATCATGGTGGCTGTGGCTGTGGCTGGCAGCTGTAGCTCTGATTCAACTCCTAGCCTGGAAACCTCCATGTACCACAGGTGTGGCCCTAAAAAGCAAAAAAAAACCCCAAAAAACAAAAACAAAAAAACCCATTAAATAAGTACATAAAACTTTATAGGAATGCAGACACACTCTTTGGGGTATTATTTATGGCTGCTTTCAATCTGTAGTGACAGAGCCAAGTAGTTGAAATGGTCCATGTGGCCTGCAAAGCTAGAAACATTTATTCTCTGGTCCTTTGCAGAAAAAAAATGGCTGACCCCCAACCTAGTCTAACCACATTTTACGGTTGGAGGAGACTCAGGGAAGTGAGATGGGAACATACAACACATGGATGAAATTTCTAGGACTGAGACTTTTTCAGTTCCTGGAATTCAAGCGGGGCCTTTTTCTGTGCAACCCTTGGCTTGTGTGTATAAGCTGATGTGTGCAGAGCCCAGATGTCATGGTCTCCTTGACTCTGTGTAGCATCCTGTGCCTGGACAACCAGCTGTGGGCTCTGTCCCTCAAAATGGACATTATAAACCCATTTCAACAAGTGCTGAGAAAATCTGGCTCTTCAATGGCTATAGGTCCCTTTGATTTCAGATTCCTCTTATAATTGCTTTGCTCTTGGTGAGGGATGCGATCGCTGGTTTTCAATCTCTCCGAAGTAGCACTCACTGCTGTCCTGGCTTCTTTCACAGCCCCATCATGGAAGCCTTTGGGAACGCCAAGACCGTGTACAACAACAACTCCAGTCGCTTCGGGAAGTTTGTTCAGCTGAACATCTGCCAGAAGGGAAATATTCAGGGCGGGAGAATTGTAGATTGTATCCTGTTTCATTTTAGGTTTTGTCCATAGTATTTTGACTATCTAAGCAGAAACTGTTCCTTCTTGTCTAAGGACAGAATGTGAAACCTTCCTGGTTGTACCTAGTTGCTGCTCCATTATTATTGTGCTTGACCTGTTAATTATTGTGGGAGACAAGGAACCATCTTTCTTTGGGGAACCTCTGATAGCACGTCCCTAATCTGAAGAATCGGACTCCTCTTCCAACATCAGCTCTTTGTTGTTTGAAACGAAGTCTGTCAAATAGTTTGATACTTCCTAGGGCACATGTATCCTGTTCGAAATAGGATTTTGATAAAATACTCTGTGTTTTGTTTGCTTATCTTTTGGCACTGGAAATCTCCATGTCCAAGAAATAGGGATCTGTAATGATTTGGGTAAGAAAGAATAGAAAACTAAAGATGCGTTGAGTGTGCCACATCCTTGTTTTGTTCCTTGACTTGCCATTGCGTTTCACATGAAGATTTATTAGAAAAAGTAAGTAAATGTGATGTAATTCACCGTCTCTTCTGCAAGAACGGTTTTTGGCAATTACTGATTTGTGTTCATTATGCAGAGGAAACATCTCTGAATGGAAGTCTGATTTATCTTCACAGAACCGAGTAGTAAGGCAAAACCCCGGGGAAAGGAATTACCACGTATTCTATGCGCTGCTGGCAGGGCTAGAACACGAAGAGAGAGGTGAGTGGACGGGACAAGCAGTAGAGACATACGTGCTAGCAGCTCATTTTCACTTTAAAAACCATCTGGAAATGAGAATACATCCATTTAGACTTTGTTGACATTCCACCACTTGAAAGATGCTGCATTCATTTAGAGCCAGATCATGGAGAGGGAAAATCTTCCATAGGGAAATCTTGAAATGTTTGGTTTGTTTTGTAGTCTTTGTTCTTTTCTGATTTAAAGAATATTTGTGAAAAATGTACTGTATATTACAACTGGTTTTCCTTTTAAGTCACACCCAAAAGAAGCTGATTTCTGAACATCTGGTGTTTAAAAACAATCTAAATAGGGTCTTCATCAGTTTTTTCTTCAGTAATGTTTTCCATCCCATCTAATTTAATAATTCTATTTTCCCTAGGTGATTGTTAAGAGAAAACATTTTATCTTAATAGTGGATGATTAAGAGCATGGGATTATCTTTGTATTTTATTTTTCAAAGTTGCAGGGTGACCACTGTTTTCAGTTTTGTCTGATCTTAGCCAGTCAAGGACTGAGGTTGTGTTTTTCTTTTTCTTTTTGTAGAAGAATTTTATTTATCTGTGCCAGAAAACTACCACTACTTGAATCAATCTGGATGTATAGCAGACAAGACAATCAATGACCAGGAATCCTTTAGGGAAGTTATTGTAAGTAACTTTCCTATTTTCCTTTATTCAGGGTGACCAAAAAGAAAGAGGGAGCCAGCTTACATTTTCTGTTTCAAAACAGTTTTTTTTTTTTTTTAATAAAAAAAATAATCACATCTCAACTGCTGTGCAAGAATCGGTCCTTTCTTCTTTTTCCAAGTCGTGGAAGGGAATCCTCTCTTTAGAAGATGGGTGAGTGGCTGACATTCAGGAGATGAGTGGTTGCCTTGGAACATCATTTAGAAAAACAAAACAAAATCACAGGCTTGGTAAAGAGCAAGCGGATCCTGTTTTGGAAGTTAGAATTAAAAATTTTTTTTGGATAATTGATCCTGTAGTTAAAAACAAATAAACCAGGGAGTTCCCATTTGTGGCGCAGTGGAAATGAATCCGACTAGTCCCCATGAGGATGCAGGTTCGATCCCTGGCCTTGCGCAGTGGGTGAAGGATCCAGCATTGCCGTGAGCTGTGGTGTAGGTTGCAGATGCGGCTTGGATCTGGTTTTGCTATGGCTGTGGTGTAGGCCAGCAGCTGCAGCTCTGATTCAGCCCTTAGCCTGGGAACTTCCACGTGCTGCACCTGTAGCCCTAAAAAGCAAACAAACAAACAAAAAACCCCAAACAAGCAAAAAACTCCAACAGACCAGGTGACCATTCAGGTTTCATCCTGTCCTCATAGTCTAATCCTGGTAACCAATTCCGATTGCACATGAGTGGTCCTCTTACGACTGCAGTGTAGACCTGAGTGGTCTCCTGCAGTTCTCAGATATCCCAACGACTTTGTTGTAAGGTAACTGCATTTAGGAAGCCCAGTCAAGGAGCATTATCAACAGCCACTCCCCTGTTTGAGTATGGTTGATAGATTTTGTCAGTGTGGTCTCAGTTTGTTTGCGAGAGCCCTTACATCAACAGTTGGATGCAGTGGATGTGAACGCAGCTAACACTAACTGAACTTGGGCACTTACTGTGCGGACTGGCCATCTCTCTGCTTCTAAGGACCCTGGGAGGTCAGAACTATGGTTGTCTGTGTACTATGACTCAGAGAAGTTGGTGACCAGCCTAACCACACACAGCACCTAATAGAGCCTGTATCTAAACATAGTCCAGCTCCAAATCCCAGACTCTAACCAAGAGTCACTCGGTCCCTGATTTTGGTGCACCCCAGACCTTTCTAGTGGTCAACAACTCTTTTTCATTGACTCCTCGAGATTATTCATAATGAATGCCCTATGGAATGGAATCAAAGCATGTTTTAAAATTTTTAAATTTTACTGGAATATATATGGCAAAGTATATTTTTTAATGGGTATCACCACTTTCCCACATTTAATGTATGTATCCTTAAATTGAAAATAAAATTAAAAATAGACTAGGCTAGGAAGTTCCCATGTGGCGTCATGGGTTAAGGATCTGGTGTTGCCGCAGCTGTGGCGCAGGTCGCAATGGCAGCTTGGGTTCAGTATACGGCCCTGGGAACTGCTATGTATCTCACAGGTGCAGCAAAAAAAAAAAATAGAACAACAACAGACTAGGCTATGATATCATGACTGTTGTCCCCTTGGTTTTCCTTGTAAAGATGTCATATTCTGCCATTTATAATGTAGAGGGCTATCTCTGTCATCTCTCCTTTCTTTAACCTGTTAATAAAAAGCCTCCTGCTGACAGCACCTTTGTTGCATACCTACCTGAGGAGGCCTGGGATTCGGCCCTGCAAGTCGGATTTTATGAAATGTTTAAGTCTTCTTTCCCAGTTTTATTTTGAGAACCTAGACTTCCCTCACTACAGAGCTTTCTCCATCCACTTTGCGATAGATGGTGGTTGTTCCTGGTGACAGACAGACTCCCAGGCATCCAGGTGGCAGTGTCCCTGCAGGCCCATGATGACCAGCTCACTGGCTACCACGGTGTACCGGGCAGCCTGGCCTTCCCTGGTTCTGGAAGAGCCTGGGAAGGGTGCTTCGATGGCTGCTTCTGGGGCATTGTTTTCTTTTTCTTTTTTTTAGGACCATTCCTGAGACATATGGAGATTCCCATACTGGGCGTCCAGTCAGAGCTTACAGCTGCCAGTGTACACCAGATCCTCAAGGCAACGCCGGATCATTGACCCACTGAGCAGGACCAGGGATCAAACTTGCAACCTCATGGTTCCTAGTTGGATTCCTTTCCGCTGCGCCATGATGGGAACTCCTAGGATATTGTTTTCTGATTCCGACTTGTTTGCCCTTTCTCTTAGCTATGAGGAAACTTTTGGAGCTTGGCCTGGTTTCAGTCATTTCTAGCTTTTCTTTCTTTCTTTCTTTCTTTTTTTTTTTTTTTTTTTTGCCTTTTCTAGAGCTGCTCCCGTGGCATATGGAGGTTCCCAGGCTTGGGGTCTAATGGGAGCTGTAGCTACTGGCCTACGCCAGAGACACGGCAATGCGGGATCTGAGCCGCATCTGCAACCTACACCACAGCTCCTGGTGATGCCGGATCCCTAACCCACTGAGCAAGGCCAGGGATTGAACCCACAACCTCATGGTTCCTAGTTGGATTTGTTAACCACTGAGCACGACGGGAACTCCCTAGCTTTTATTTCTAAATTGAAATCATAGGGGTTTTTTTGGCTTTTGAAATTTGGTCCTATGATGAAAGGTGAGAAAGGGAGAAAAACGTGTATGTGAAATTGACATAGTGAATGTACACAACAGATTTAGAGGATAAATGAATGTACACAACAGACTTATGGGATAAATGAATGTACACAACAGACTTACAGGAATTCTATTTATAGATTCGTAAATATTTACTTTGCCATTGCTTTTTAGTGTTGACCCTTTAGAAAAGTCAGTGAAAACTTAGCTGATGTTTGTTGAAATCAGGAGTATGTATTCTGCTCTTATTTAACCTTCTTGGCTCGGTCTAAGCAGTGCAGTCAGAAAAGAAACAAAAATAAATGTACCACTTTTCAGAAAGGAAAAATATTCTTTTTATAAAAAATGAAATTCCCTCCTCCAAAACCTACAAGAATCACGAATTGGGGAATCGTTAAATAATTCCTTATATTTGTAAAGAGCTCTTTCAGCTCACCAAACACATGCTCACATATGTTTAAAAATATTGAAAAAGTTGTTCTCTTAAGTGAGGAAGACATGAAGCGGCACTATATAATCTTTCATTTGAAAAATAAGTGTATAAGCATATATATATATATCATGTATATGGAGTGATTATATATGCAGAAAAAATATTGAAACAAAATATTTCAAAAATACTATCTCACAAGGCAGAATTCTAGGATTTTATTTTATTCTTTATTGTCCTCTCTGTTATGTTATTTTTGCAAAGACTAGGTCAGCTTTAATGATTACACGATTATTATATGATTACATCCCCAAAACATAATTTCTTTAATATAGGAATATAATAAAGTATCATTATCAAATACCAGCCAGGCTATCTTTCTGCCTTGCCCAGCACTCTTTAACCAAGAATGACACAAATGGTTAAAGAGACAGTAAACTCTTGGCTACAGTTGATTTTATATTTTTTGCATGTTTAAGCATCTCCTGTGTGCCAGGCGGGCCCAGTTCTAGGCACCAAGGAGACTGCAGTGAACAAACTACATGTGATTTCTATGTTATCTAGTGAAGAAATAAAGACAATAGGAATAGCTTATACTTTTGTTTTATAGTGTAATTTGTCTACTTCCTTCCAAAATCAAATACGATTTAATTTGTATCCCCATACTTTCATTCCATAAAGCTCCTTTTCCCAGAGGTTTTGGGATTGAAGGAAGGGAAGGGACTACGTTCTCTTGGGACTCAGGGACCTTTAATGGAGAGAAATTATTTCTATGAATTATGTATGAGAATTTCACCCATGGTTTTGATTTTCAGCTATTAAAAAAAATCATTATTCTTTTTATCAACTTTTAATGTCAGTATACCCTGGCCCTAGGACCTTTTAAGAATTTTGCTTATTTCATTGAGGACTTATGTATTTGTAGAATTCTTCCTTGTTACCAGCTGACATAAATAGGTATCTGTGAGGGATCCTGAGCTGCTTTAGGGGACCTGGTTTTTCCCGGGGCAGAGATGATGAACATTTGTGAAATTTCATAGTCTTTTTTTGTAGTCTTCCAAATTGTGCTACAAATTGTTGAGTCAAGAGGAAAAGCTATTTCAACTATTTTTATTGCCTGCATTTGAACCACCAGAATGGTGGCTGATGAAATGGGGGGGGTAAACAAGAGTCTTTGATGAGTGCTAATTGCTTCATTCTTGGACTCCACAAATATTGGAATGTCAATGGCATGCCTGGCCAAGGACCAGGACTGGGGTTTCCTGACCATATACGCCTTACTGGCTATACTCGAGGGTTTTTAATGGTGTGAGCCCATGTGTACATATCCACAAGTTCACTCGTGAGTCAGATCTTATTAAGATTTAGAGGGCTGACTTTATACCTCAATTTTGCCACATTTGAAAACATCAGTCTCTTTCAGTGTTGGATAATATGGGCATATAAGCTAAGGTTATATTATAAAATAACATAGTCTTGCCTAATATAAAATTACATCATAAATTATCACATGGTTCGTGATATGCCCAGCACAGCCTCCTGTCTCAGCATTTTATTCATTCCGTTTCTTCAAGATTCACCAGAGATCCTTTGTTTCCCTGAACGTCATTCTCTACCCCCACCAAGCAGATTTACCTTTTGTTCCTTAAATTTGCTCCTCTTCTCTCTTTGTCTCTAGAGTGACAAGCCTGCCTTCTTCCTTCTGTCCTTGAAGGTTGGGATTATATCACGTGTTTGTCCCCTCCCCCGCCCCAACACACACTTTCACAAACACCTGTTTTTTTATGTGCTCCATAAAGAGTTTATTGGAAACCCTTCCTATAACTTTGTGCCAGTTTTGTAACGAAATTGCTGTTTAGCACTTCTGAGCTAGACTGAGAATTTCCCAGGGTTTTGAAAGTCTTGAGCCATATCGTTGAGAAAAGAAGATGATTATAAGAAGGCTACTCTTGCCAAAGGGGTGGAGATGCTCCTAAAACGATTGTAAATAGAATGGTAGGCGGCAGCGAAAGGAGCGAAAGGAGCCTCTCGCTAGCAGTTTTAGAGCCTCCACCCACAATGTCAGTAATTGGTTGCAGCCATTAAATTACCCCTTGGTATAATGAATGCAGTTTCCACTTTATACCACACTCCTGACTAGTTAACTAAGTCACTTGAGAGTGAAGAAGTCACACATTTGTTCATATTGGAAGCACATTTTATTCATTTGCTTTCAGATCTCCATATGTAATCTTTGTGTGTGTTTTCAGAACTTGAGAATTTTTCCTCACAGAGCATCTTCTGCTATTTTTCATTTCACAGTTTGAAATTTTCTGCTACTGTGAGCTTATGTTTTGAAGATCTTTTTTTTTTTTTAAATTTCGACAAGTATAGAAGAGATTTTTTTTTTTTAATTGAAATATAGTTGCTTGGAGGTTCCCGTGGTGGCTCAGCAGGTTAAGAACCCAACTAGTATCCATGAGGATGTGGGTTTGATTCCTGGCCTTGCTCAGTGGGTTAAGGATCTGGTGTTGCCACAAGCCTCAGAGAAGGTCACAGACATGGCTCAGATGTGGCATGGCTGTGGCTGTGGTGTAGGCAGGTAGCAGCAATTCCAGTTTGACCCCTAGTCTGGGAACTTCCATATGCCATGGGTGTGGCCCTAAAAAGACCAAAAGTAAAAGAAAAGAAATATAGTTGCTTTACAATATTGTGCTAGTGTACAGCAAAGTGATTCAGTTATATGTGTGTGTGTGTGTCTGTTTCATATTCTTTTCCAGTATGGTTTGTTAGAGGATATTGAGTATAGTTCCCTGTGCTCTACAGCTTGCTTATCCATTCTGTGTATACTAGTTTGCATCTGCTAATCCCAAACTCCCAATCTTTCCCCCTCCTCCTTGACAGCCACAAGTCTGTTCTCTCTGGAAGAACTTATTTCTTTAGTGTTATGTAGAGTCCAGGTAGGTGACTTAAACAGTGAAGATTCTCATTTCTGTGGTCATTCTAATATGACATTAGAAAAGTTTTATACATTAGTGTGGAATAGGTCTTGTAATACATACAGAAAACTTTAACCTTAGAAAGAGAAAATATTAACTTTGGCACAGCATGGGTGCTTTATAATTATTTTGTTGAAGTCTGATTTGGTTCCTACCACTGTTTTAAAAGTCTTAGGTGTGATGAATATTCTGTATTTCTTAGCCTTATTTCTTTGCATTTAGAATAAGTAAATTTGAATAGTTATTTTGCTGTAGACTTTTTGAGATTGATCAGTACTTGATTCATAGTCTTTAATCTTTGCTTCAACTTCTGTCTGTACCCACGAAACAGTCTTCCCTCTCTCGATTAAATAATTCATGGTCTTTTTAAATTTTTTATAGTCTACTTTATTGCGTTATAATGTATATATAATAAAACATTCTCATATAAAGTGAATTTTGGGAGTTCCCATTGCAGCTCAGCAGGTTACAAACCTTACTAGTATCCAGGAGGACACGGGTTTAATCCCTGTCCTCGCTCAGTGGGTTAAGGATCCAGCGTTGCCGTGAGCTGTGGTGTAGGTCACAGACCCGGCTCAGATCTGATGTTGCTGTGGCTGTGGTGTAGGCCGGCAGCTGCAGCTCCAGTTCGACCTCTAGCCTGGGAATCCCCATATGGCACAAGTGCAGCCCTTTAAAAAAAAAAAAAAAGTATAGTGAATTTTGAATTTATGTACCTTTATATCCACAACCACAAACTAAAGGACAGTTCTACACCCTAAAAATTCCTTGTCCCCCTTCCTAGACAATCCCAGCCTACCCCCCAACCCAGCCCTAGGAAACCACTGATCTGCTTTCAGTCACTATAATATAGATTTGTCTTTTCTCAAGTTTCCCGTAAATGAAATCATACAGAATCTATTCTCCTGCTGTCACTCTTCCAAACTGCATGTAACACAATTATTTCTTTTTTGTGGTAAGTAGAATCTCATTGAATAGACATCAGTTCATCCATTCACTCATTCATAGTCTCACTTGTTACAATAAAAATGTGTCAGCGACATTAAAAGCATGATCAAATGTAATGCTCATTAGCCCAGCAAGAGTAATAACATTATGACTGTCTTCAACTTTGTAAGTTTTTTTCCTAACCTATTTTTCTTAAAAAATTATGTGGAGTTCCCATCATGGCTCAGTGGTTAACAAACCCGACTAGCATCCATGAGGATGCAGGTTCAATCCCTGGCCTTGGCTCAGTGTGTTAAGGATCCGGCATTGTGGTAACTGTGGTATAGGTCACAGAGGTAGCTAGGATCTGGCATGGCTGTGGCTGTGTGTAGGCTGGCAACTATAGATCTCATTCAACCCCGAGCCTGGGAACTTCCATATGCCGCGGGTGTGGCCCTAAAAAGACAAAAGACCAAAAAAAAAAAAAGTTAAAAAATATAATTTTTTTTACTTTTTACCTAAACTTATAATAGTTTCTATATAATGTTCATAATTTCCTTTAAAAGCTATACACTATTCTAACAAGTTCATTTACTCTGACTTGTCTGATTGTAAGCCATCTAGAACTCTTTTCCTCTGAAAGTTAGTTAGGATAACACTATAGTGGAATTCACTTGTGGTGCAGCTGGTTAAGGCTCCAACATCACTCTGGCATCTTGGGTCGCTGCTGTGGTACAGGTTCAATCCCTGGCCCAGGAACTTCCACATGCCTTCAGCACAGCCAAAAAAGTTTTTTTTTTAAGGTAATACTATAGTGAATATTTTACAAAACTTTCTTTGCTGTTGAAGTTTCCTTGGGACAAATTTCCAGAATTGATATGAAGGAAAATTACATAATTTTTTTTTTCTTGTTGTGTCCTTAGAATATAATAAAGGTGGATGGAGAATAATAAGTTCCTAGACTTTGGCTTCATTGGGCCTGATTTTGAATCTTGGTTGTGGAACTCTGAGAAAGTTAGTTAACCTCTCTGAACATTATGAAATGATGTATGTATGTGGCCCAGAGCAATGCTACCCCATAATCTTATTCCAAAGACATCATACTGATTTATGGTGCCAGCGACCAGTGCATAAATACCCCTAAATACGTCCACTTCCACCCACTTGGAGTTTATCACTCAGAAGTTGAATAGAAGTTTCTCATTTTCTTTATCTTGTACATGTTTGATTTCCAGGAAGGAAAACATTTCTCTGTGGTTTTGCATTTCCTCCTCTAAGAAGTGCCTTTTTATTTATTTATTTATTTTTCTCATTTGTCTCTTAAAATAGCTATTGCTCCTTGCCTTATAATTTTTTCTTGTAATTCTGCTTCCCTGTCTATTGTTTTTGTCCTTGGCTTTTTTGGCTTTGTTTCTGTCTTCCTTGTAAAGAAATTACACTTTTCACATTTTAAAATCTCCGGTTGTTTCCTTGTGCAGTTTCTGTTGCTTCAGAGGGCTCTGTGGCTTCCTCCTATCCCTTCGCCTATGGCCGTGGTAGTGATTTTGGGTCGGAGTTCTCTTTGTAGGCTGTATTCTTCAGTCTTGCCAGCAATTCCGTCCTCAGTTTGTGTGTGTGTATGTGTGTGTGTGTGTAGTGGAAGTGGGAGGATGGGTATTTTCCTGATAAGACTGTGGCTCCTAAATCATAAGAGAAAATGAAAAAAAAATCTTAGGTCTATTTCAGAAGATTTCTGGCTTCCTTTTAGATACTTGTTGGGAACAAAGCCCCTGTAGGTGGTGGCTCATTTTTATGAATGAAAATCATAAATAAGCATTGTGTTAACGTCCATTTAGTATCCAGAGGGCAAACTAAGACCTTCAAAATGCTTTGGAGAAATGGAAAAGAGAGATGGAATGAGCGTCACAGGAAGCCAGATCTAGATCCTTCCAGGCTTTCCATCACTATCTCTTGTAGAAGGAGCAGTAGATGCCCTGATAGAGCATTTGCTTCCACCCACTGGGGTTCCTGCTGCATCTGATCATTAAGACCAATCCCCAGAGCTCACAGGGGAGGAGCCTCCCATTTTTTAATGTGTAAGAAAATAATAAATGTCCTGTTACATTTTGAGACATGTAGAAAACGTATTCTTTGTCACCATCTTTACTGTGACTCTCTAAGGTAATTTTTGGTAACATAAATAGGAGTCTTGTACATAAGGTATTTATTTTTATCTTATTGATGGGTTTATCTTAATACCATTTTTTTTAATGTGTACCTATGTAAAGTCTGTCATTTAAAAGTAAGGATGCATCTATTTCTTTGTTGCCTTTAGAATGGTATTTAATAACTTTGTTGAGTAATGAACATTTTTTCTTCTTCCTGTTCTTTTTTTTTTTTGCTTTTTAGGGCCGCACCTGCAGCATATGGAAGTTCCCAGGCTAGGGGTCATATCAGAGCTGCAGCTGCCCGGCCTACACCACAGCCATAGCAATGCAGGATCTGAGCTGCGTGTGTGCCCTACACTACAGCTCACAGCAACGCCGGATCCTTAACCCACTGAGCGAAGCCAGAGGTTGAACCTGCGTCATCATAAATACTACTTGGATTTGTTACCCCGAGCCACAATGGGAACTCCTTCCCCCCCCCACAGCGTGGAAAAAAAAATGAAAAGGTAATTACCTTTATTTTCTTCCAGACGGCGATGGAGGTAATGCAGTTTAGCAAGGAAGAAGTTCGGGAAGTGCTGAGGTTGCTCGCTGGTATCTTGCATCTCGGGAACATAGAATTTATCACTGCCGGTGGGGCGCAAGTTTCCTTCAAAACGGGTAAGATGGCTCCTCCATCCCTCCTTCTTTTGGGTTTTGCCTCCATAGGAAAACGTAGATCTACAGTACTGCCTCTCTGGCCTTTTACAGAAAAGATGTTTGACTCCTAGGTTAAGGGCTAAGAACTTGGCATCTGATGTGAACTGTCAGCTGATAAAAGGTCAAAGTGACAAGTGATTACTGAAGGGAATGGTGGCTGTGTTCTCATCCTTACTAAGAAAGAAAGAAAATGGGTTGAATAAGAGGAATCATTAGCAGCGAGAATTAGACGCAGGAAAGATGTTATGAGCCAGTCACTTGTGTTGCTGTGGTTATTCAGGGTGATTTGCCTGTTGCCATAGTAGGAGGGGTTACGACTGTTTAGGCTGGGTTCGTAGCCCAGCTCTGCCACAAGCTGTTTGCTCAGGTTGCTTAGTCCCTGAGCACTAGTGACTTCTCACTGGTGGAGTGTCTCAGAGATGTGTGGTCAAGATTGAGTGCGTGAACATACACATGACGGTGTTGGTCGTCATTTTCCTGGAGTGATTTATTTTGTGAACTTTCCTGATGGGAGCCATGGATGAGGGCGTGGAGGCTGGGAATTGGATGGGTTGAAGTTCAAAGTGGCTGCAGAGGAGCTCAGGCCAGTAGTTCTCCAGCATGTGGTCCCCTCGCCTCTTGATAACCTTAAAATCACGGAGCATGGAGACTTCGGAAAAGCTGTTGTTTATGTGGGTCATATCCGTTGATGTTTATTACATTAGAAATGAAAACTGAGTTTAAAAAAATAACAAATTCACTGAAAAATAGCCATGATAAACCCATGGCCTGTATTAAAATATTATGTAAAAGATCATCTTCTAAAACAAATCAGGAAAGAGTGACACTGACAATTTTATAAATTTTTTAAATGTCTGATGTGGAAGTTCCCTTGTGGTGCAGAAGATTAAGGATCTGGTATAGCTGCAGCTGCAGCATGGGTTCCATCCCTGGCCCAGGAGCTTCCACATGCTTAGGGTGTAGCCAAAAATAAATATGTAAGTGTGTGTGTGTGTGTGTGTGTATGTACGTATGTATGTATATACACACATGCTCACACACATAGACACATATATAAAATAAAGTATCTGATGTGACGGAGGACAGATGGCTTTTCCTCTGTTCCTGCCTTCCATTTGTAAAGCTACCTCATGTCTTGTAGCCACTGGAAAATTCTGTATACTGGTGAGAGGATGAGAGAAGAGAAGCAAGTAACATCTCAGTATTATTATTGGAACTAGTTTTGACCTCGCAGACCTCTGACAGGGTCTTAGGGAGCACCCCCACTTGGGGGGCTCTGGACCGTACTTGGTCCAGGCATCAGGGTCTTTGCCTAAGACTCAGTAAGCCTAAGACTCCTTAAGGGGGTGAAGAACATGCAGCAGGAGGTGTGTTCCCTATGTCGACTGCCTGAGGGACTTAGGGATGTTCTCGGCTTTACTGGGTCACTGCCTGGAGTCTGCTTGGCTCCTGTTCAGGGCCCCGTGGCCTGTTCCTTCTCAGGGCTGTGTGCCCACTCTGGCGTTATCCTTCCTTCCCAGCCTTGGGCAGGTCTGCAGAGTTACTTGGGCTGGACCCGGCGCAGCTCACGGATGCCTTGACCCAGAGATCCATGTTCCTCCGGGGAGAGGAGATCCTCACGCCTCTCAGTGTTCAGCAGGTACACGGGTCCCTCCAGGCAACCTGCAAAGACACTCCTGGGTCTGCGGATCAGGGCTTTGACTCAAATAAGTAACCACATTGAACCCTTCAAATGAGTTTGGTTCGTAGTCAAAGTAAAGAAGACATCCAGGAGTTCCCTGGTGGGCTCAGCAGGTTAAGGACCTGGTGTTGTCACTGCTGTGGTTCGGGTTCAGTCCCTGGCCCTGGACCTTCCACATACCACTGGCTCAGCCAAAAATAAATACATTTAAAAACTAAAGAAGATACCCACACCCAGGGGAATAAACAAAGTTTTTCAGCTGTCTTCTTAGAGACAGTGTCACCATGTCTTTAAGAGGATTGAACCTGATGGAGATTTCCAGAGTTTGAGTCCTGACCCTACTGCTGCTTATATTCTGTTCTTGGGTATTTAGTCACTGTGCCTCAGTTTCCTCCTCTGTAAGCCAAGGCTAATTGCCATACCTAATTCACAGAATTCGTGTAAAAATGGTAATAAAAAATATAGCTAAGTACTTAATGACTGGTGCAGAGTAAGAATTACATAAACATTAGTAATGATAATAACATTATTATTATTAATGAAAACAGTGCAGCAGTATGTTGTATTACTTATTTTTGCCTCTGCTCCTGCCTTGAGCCAATTACAGGTACTGGCCCATCTAATATCTTAATATCTGTTTCTTGATTGGATAAGTAAAAATGTTAACCATACCATGAAGAAATGTTTATAGAGTAGAATACAAGAAGATGATAATGAGTGAAATAAGGCCATACTGGGGTTTTTGTTCGTTTGTTTGTTTTGGTCTTTTTGTCTTTCTAGGGCCACACCTGTGGCATATGGAGGTTCCCAGGCTAGGGGTCCAATTGTAGCTATAGCTGCCACCTACGTCACAGCCACAGCAACGTGGGATCCAAGCCGCATCTGTGACCACATCTCACGGCAACGCCGGATCCCCAACCCACTGAGCGAGGCTAGGGATCTAACCCTCATCCTCATGGATGCTAGTCGGGTTCACTAACTGCTGAGCCATGACAGGAACTCCAGTTCTTATTGTTTTATACCTGATACAATTTGTACCAGAATATATTGATTCAAATTCTTTCTTTCTTTTTTTTTTTTTTCTCTTTTTACGGTTACACCTGCAGCATGTGGAAGTTCCCGGGCTAGGGGTTAAATTGGAGCTGCAACTGTGGCCTGAGCCATGGCCACACCAGTGCCAGACCCAAGCTGCACCTACACCACAGCTCACAGCAATGCTGGATCCTTAACCCACTGAGCAAGGCCATGGATGGAACCTCCATCCTCATGGATACTAGTCAGGTTCTTAACCACAACAGGGACTCCTAGGTTCTTTCTTATAATTCATACATAAGGTTGAATTTGAAAGCCTGATAGTGAAGGAATTCTTGGTGAACCCTGCTGTAAATAAGCAAGCTCCCATTCTTTAGACACCTGTGCTTTTCTCGATGGTATTGCGTTCCTTCACATTGGGGGAAAGGGTGTTGAGTGGGGGTGTCTCCTGAGTGGGGCATGGCTGGACCTGTCTGCGGGGGCCGCCTATGGTTATCTGGCAATGGCATCCCTGTTCTCTCCCCCCCCCCCACCCGCCCAAACCCCTGGCACAGGCGGTGGACAGCAGAGACTCCTTGGCCATGGCACTTTATGCGCGCTGCTTCGAGTGGGTGATCAAGAAGATCAACAGCAGGATCAAAGGCAAAGATGACTTCAAATCTATTGGCATCCTTGACATCTTTGGGTTTGAAAACTTTGAGGTATGCCTCCAATGAGTGGGATAATCTTAAATCTCTTGAAATAAACGTGGATATGTTTCTCTGCAGATCTGGGGGTGGATGGGGGGGCTTTTCTCTACCTTTATATGTAATAGTGAGAGTGCTCAAGATACTTATTGAGTGGTTTTCCCCCTTTAGGTTAATCACTTTGAGCAGTTCAATATAAACTATGCAAATGAAAAACTTCAGGAATATTTCAACAAGCATATTTTTTCTTTAGAACAACTGGAGTATAGCAGGTAAGTGCTCACCGAATTCCATTTTTTTTTTTTTTTTTTGCTTTTTAGGGCCACACCTGAGGCATATGGAGGTTCCCAAGCTAGGGGTCACATTAGAGCTGCAGCTGCTGGCCTATGCCCCAGTCACAGCAACATCAGATCCAAGCTGCATCTGCCACCAACACCATATCTCGCGACAACATGGGATCCTTAACCCACTGAGCAAGGCCAGGGATCGAACCTCTGTCCTCATGGATACTAATCAGATTCATTTCCACTGAGCCAATGATGGGAACTCCATTTTTTTTTTCTTTTTTTAATGAGCCATTACATCATTACATTCGATTGGTTTTAAAGCTGTATTTTACTACACCTTGGCCCCTTTTAATCTTTGTGCAGAGAAGGCTTAGTGTGGGAAGACATTGACTGGATCGACAATGGAGAATGCCTGGACTTGATCGAGAAGGTAACTCACTGTTGAGGAATTGGTCCATTCCCAAGGGTGTCCAGCAGGGCTGATTCACATTTATGGGAACCAAAGAGCTTGTGTGAACATGCACATCAAAGATGTGAATGTTTAGAACACAATGGGCCGTTTGGAAACATAAATGTAAATGTACGAGGTTGAATTTAAATACTTGGCTTCTTTAAACCCATTGTCTCATGGGAGTCAATATTTTAAGTATCAACAGTGTGCATATTGGCTTCACAGAGATTTTTGAGTCAGCATCAAAAGGTTTGCCGGGCCAAGAGTGGATTGGCTCATTGCCAGAGTTTTGTCCACCAAATTGCAGTGGGTCCAGCTTTTTTAGCATGGAATTAATTGGATTTCTTTAAAATGTATCATTCTGAATTTTTCAACTTGAGAAATTATTTTGCCTCTTTTATCACCTACTTGAAACAGAGTAGAGAGGGAAAGGAGCTAAAAAATTATTTAGAGGCATACATTCAACTTTTAATTCATATATAACCTTGTTTCCTTTCTTCTAGAAACTTGGCCTCCTAGCCCTTATCAATGAAGAAAGCCATTTTCCTCAAGCCACAGATGGCACCTTATTGGAGAAGTTACACAATCAACATGCTGTATGTCAAAACCTGCCAATTCCTGATTATGTCTGAATAGCAAACCTATGGATTGAAATTGCATATGACATGTCAGTGTTGTTGGCCCCACTGTGTCTCCCACATGGAATTTTTTGCTCAAATGAAAGCTCTTCTCCGCTTGCTGGAAGTGGATTAAAATAAGCCAAAGGCATAGATGTGGGGTTGCTTGTCAGAATTCTAAATGCCCACGTGTATTCAAAGTTCAACATTTTTTAACCTACTCTAATGGCACAGACCAGAGTTGCATGGTTTTGGTAGAGTGCATCAAAGGCCATGTTCTAAACCTCTGATACTTGGTGGGGTTTGAAATTGTCTTCACTGTCAGTTATAGGTAGTTTTCTCTGGAAATCAGTGGAAATCTGTAAGTGAAATCAGGCATTTGTATTATCATTATTATTATTATTATTATTATTATTTTAGAATAACCACTTTTACGTGAAGCCCAGAGTTGCAGTCAACAATTTTGGAGTGAAACACTATGCTGGAGAGGTAACATCTTAAGATCCTTGCTGACCTTTGCCCATTTGGTATTTTGAGAAACAGTAATTTCAGAAGCTTATCATGGAAGTTCCCATGTGGCTCAGAAGGTTAAGAACCTAACGTAGTTTCTGTGAGGATGCTGCCTCGGTCCCTGGCCTGGCTCAGTGGGTTAAGGCTCCAGCATTGCCACAAGCTGTGGTGTGGGTCACAGATGGGGTTCTGATCTAGTGTTGCTATGGCTGTGGTGTAGGCCAGCAACTGCAGCTCCAGTTTGACTCCTGGCCCGGGAACTTCCATGTGCTACAGCTGCAGTTGTAAAAGGAAAAAAAAAAAAAAAGGAGCTGATTGAAAATATGGTGAACTAACATCTTTTCATGGGCCCAGCTATTAAAGGGGAGGCTTATGGCCTGAAATGATTCTTTTGATCCAAACTAGGTGCAGTATGATGTTCGAGGCATCTTGGAGAAGAACAGAGATACTTTCAGGGATGATCTTCTCAACTTGCTGAGGGAAAGCCGGTACGTCCATCTTCCTCCCCCACCCCCGAGATGCCTGACTAATGTCTATGCAGATGCTTTTAATCCATGGATAAAGAAGCGCTTAATGTGGAAACAACTTGGTTATTATTATCTTCTTCCCTGGATAATGTTTCACCAATACAATGACACAAGCAATATGCAGTGATACTAGGGGTAGTGACTACCATTTAATAAAGCAGTGTTGGAACAGCAAATCCATGAATTAGATACTTCTGTTAATCCTTTTTTTTAAAATTTTTAAATATCCTTAGATCCTATTACTTTATTTTTTTAATCAAAGTATAGTTGATTTACAGTGCTGCGCCAGTTTCTGCTGTACAGCATAGTGACTGATTCTCCCATATACATGCATTCTTTTTCTCATACTGTCTTCTATCATGTTCTGTCCCAGGAGATTGAATATAGCTCCCTGTGCCGTACACACTTTTTGTTTATCCTGATGTACAGGTGAGGAAATTGAGACTTGCAGTGGTTAACTGACTCAGGCAAGATCCCTCAACTGGATTTGCTCTAGTCTGCTGGGTTCAAGAACCTGAGATCTTGGAGTTTCTTGGTGGCCTAGCGGTTAATGATCTGGTGTTATCATTGCTATGGCACAGGTCTGGCCTGGAAGGGAACCTCCCCAGGCTGCGGATATAGCCAAAAAAAGAGTCTGAGGAGTTCCCGTCATGGCTCAGAGGAAATGAATATGACTAGGAACCACGAGGTTTTGGCTTCGATCCCTGGCCTAGTTCAGTGAGTTAAGGATCCGGCATTGCTGTGAGCTGTGGTGTAGGTCTCAGATCTGGCGTTGTTGTGGCTCTGGCTTAGGCTGGCAGCGACAGCTCCGATTAGACTTCTAGCCTGGAAAACTCCATATGCCACAGGTGTGGCCCGCAAAAGACAGGAAAAAAAAAAAAAAAAACCTGAGATCTTAACCAGTATGACCTACCATCTTCATAGCAAGCTTGGAGCTTGCAGCCTCAGGTTTGTAGGCACGTATCCTCTAGTTAGTGTAAAAGGGTATCAGAGAAGTAAACAAGTATTAATTCAGCTAAAAGTTAAGTTAATTATATATTCACTGATTCATGCATGAATCGTAAATTCCATTACATCAATAGTTAAGGAAAGCATGCAGAAATTTTTAGAGATTAGTTTAGCTATTTGTAGCTATTAAACCAGGAGGCTATTTTTAGCAGGCCTTATGAGTGAGAAAGAGGAGAGAAACAGCTCTTGCCTTAAAGTTTTCTGTACCAGTGTCAGATCCAGTGTGAATCTCTAACAAACACATTTTTAATACCTAAGGAAAGTAGCACAATTATTAAAAAGCTCTAATACTTTTAGAAATGAAAGGACCAGGTGGCCACTTGTCACTTAAATAGCTGTGAATTGGGGTGAAGGGGACCCATCTAAAGTGTCAACTTAGAAGCTCAGGGTTAGAATTGTTGATCTTTCAGCTTGTCTTAATTCTTCCATATGTGGACTCCCTCAATACAACCTCATCAGCTATTTTTAGTTTTAGATGAGTTTTCCGACCTGTAAAAAATAAATAGCCACATTTTTTAAAAATGCTATAGCATGTTATCTATCTCTCAAAGCAGCTTTAAAGTGATACATTTAAATAAAGGCACTGTTTTCTGGTTAAACAGAAGTGTTTTCCTGTGAAAAGAACACAGGTCTGGAGACCAGGAAACCATGTGTTACTGGTTGCTGTTGAGATGCGGTGGTGTGATGATGCAAGGGGGTGTGGAACTGAGGGAAAGAACTTCATTTCAGCCCCAGGTTTCTCTCTGCTGTTTGCTGGCCTTGCTCTTTTTCGTCTTTGATAATCTGATATTTTAATGGAACCAAAGCCTTTTTGCAAAGCACAGAGCACTTCAAAGAGCAAGAATGAAACAGCACCCTAGGACAAAAGTGAAAAAGGATCGGGCAGAATGAAGGGTAATGGGAGAAGTGCTGGCCTGGCCACTGTGAGGGGTGTGGGCGCAGGATGGGTTCCATGCTTTTCCTAGTCACGGTGGAGCCACCAACCTCCACTTCCAGCTTTACAGCCCATAACATTTTCCATGCAAGGAAGATAAAGTCATTGAGAAGCCTTTTCCTTTATTAGAAGTGGCAATAGCTTTTATAGAATTTGTTGATGATACTAACTCCTCTTGGCCCTTAGAGGCACTAGATATCACACTCACCCTCTGGCCTGGGTTTCCTCGTTTCCTTCTCACCCCAGCATCACGGAATAAATCCTAAAATTACCCGCATTTTCCAGATGAAGAAACAGGCCTCGAGAGAGGCAAGCCTCTTATCTAAGTCACACACACTACATGAAAGGGGGAGACAGAGTTGGAACCCGGGTCGGCCACTCTCCAGAGTTGGCACCTTGCCATCTGTTAACTGGGTGGATCTTTGCCACATTGTGGGACATACCAGACATATCCCCCCCCTTTTTTGTCTTTTTGCCATTTCTTGGGCCACTCCCGAGGCATTTGGAGGTTCCCAGGCTAGGGGTCGAGTAGGAGCTGTAGCCACCGGCCTACACCAGAGCCACAGCAACGTAGGATCCAAGCCATGTCTGTGACCTACACCACAGTTCATGGCAATGCTGGACCCTTAACCCACTGAGCAAGGCCAGGGATCGAATCCACAACCTAGTTGGATTCGATAACCACTGAGCCACGACGGGAACTCCTCATCCCCCTTCTATAGATGAGGATGGGGAGGCTCTGGAATCACTGGAAAGCTGGGTACTCCTAGGTGGCCTGTCACCCTGGGTCACCTCCATTCCAGGAAGTGGAACCCTCTTTTCTCCTTCAAGACCCTCCTGCTCCGAAGCAGCCATGTCTGTTTTCAGTGCCTACAGCTCTCCGGCAGCCATTGGTTTGAAATCTTAGGAATCTTTCCTAGCTCTTCCAGGCCCCGGTGTGTGGTTTTTAGTGGGAAAATGCGTTATAATTACAGTGATCCTGTGCCTCATAATGGGGTGTGTGTGGCCCTGATGGCCCTCCTGCTTTCTGCACCCACAGATTCGACTTCATCTACGACCTATTTGAACACGTTTCAAGCCGCAATAACCAGGATACCTTGAAATGCGGAAGCAAGCATCGGCGGCCCACTGTCAGCTCCCAGTTCAAGGTTAGTCCTCACCACTGGCCTGGATGAATTGGTCTTTGTCGTGATGTTAAGAGCTGAACATAGGAATGAGGCCTATGTGAGGTCTGTGAAAATGTTTCTTTAATTTTTTGTTTTCTTTGATCATCCTTTAAAACCAGATGGTGCTTTAGGAAGAAAAACACATGTTTTTTCCTGTGTCAGTTGAAAAAAATGTAAAAATTTTTTGTCTTATGAAAAATAAGTTGCTGCTTATGCTAAGCTTATGAAATAGCAATTCATCTTAAGGACTGTTTGGCCATTTGGGATCACTCTGATTTGTATCTAAAGGTTCATGTGAATCTAAAGTATATTTCTTTGTGTGTCTGGATTTTAGCATAACTAGAGGAATAACCAAGTCCATGGTTAAATGAGGTCAGTGTCAGTTTGCTTGTCCAGGTGTCCAGAAATCAGGGAAGATAACATTTGTATTTGCATTTTATTTTAATTATTTATTCTTTTCTTTTCTTTTTATGGCTGCTCCTGTGGCATATGGAAGTTCCCAGGCTAGGGATTGAGTTGGAGCTACAGCTGCCAGCCTTCCTCCACAGCCGAAGCAACACAAGATCCAAGCTGCATCTATGATCTATGCTTCAGCTGCAGCAACGCTGGATCCTCAACCCACTGACCAAGGCCAGGGATTGAACCCGCACTCGCATGAATACTAGTCAGGTTCTTAACCCACTGAGCCACAATGGGAACTCCTATCTCCATTTTAAATATTTAAGCCTTTTAGATAGTTTAGAAGCAGAGCATATGAAGACCGTTTCCCTAACTTGGTCGTTATGTTTTATTCCCAAATCTTACCATGGGACGAATGGAGGTACCTCAGTCAACAGTGTATTAAAATTGCCCTCTGGGAGGCTCTCTTTCATTAGTTACTCAGAGTTGGATGCTTTGGTGGGTGGGGGTCCTCAGTCGTGTGTGAGGTCTGTTGTACGGTGTGGTTGGTCACGAGCCAGATCCCCAGCTTGTTCACGTGATATGACTGGCAGGTTTGACCCAAGTAGGATATGATAATAACAGCCACAGCTTATTATCCACTCAGTGTGCCAGTCACTGGCCTCATCACTTCACATACGTTCTCTTGGTCACTTCTCCCACCATCTTGTAAGTATGTATTATTGTCCTCATTTTATAGATGGGGACCCAGGGTTTGGAGAAACAGAGACTTGCTCATCCCTCCGAGGCCTGAAGCTAGGATATGAGTCGAACCTGGGTCTGTCCAATGCTAAACCCTGAGCTCTTCATCCTCCAGAGCAGTTGTTCTATGGCCTTTTTCTAGATCAGTATTCCCTGGAGTTGCCTCGGAAGGCTTTGGGGATGTGGGGACTTAAGTTGGACTAGGAATCAAGTCATGAGAGAGAGTGGGCAGGGCTTCCAGGTAGAGACAAGGGCAAGAGGAGGAGTCCTGGGACAGAAATGTGCATCCTGGAGTTCCTGTCGTGGCTCATCTGTAACAAACTTGACTAGGATCATGAGGATGCAGGTTCCATCCCTGGTCTTGCTCAGTGAGTTAAGGAGCTGGTGTTACTGTGAGCTGTGCTGTAGGTTGCAGATGCAGTTTGGATTTTGCCTTGCTGTGGCTGTGGTATAGGCCGGCGCCTGCTGCTTGAATTCGATCCTTAGTGTGGGAACTTCGATAGGCCAAGGGTGCAGCCCTAAAAAGACCAAAAAAAAAAAAAAAAAAAAAGACAGAAATACTAGCATGTCTGGAATTTGCTTTTCTACAAGAAGTGGGCGTAGTATGTACGGGGGCAGGGGGCAAGGGAGATGAGACTAGCCGGGAGCTAACACTAATGATGCTTCGGTAAATGTTAAAAATTCTTCACAGTTAAAAAAAAAAAAAAAAACCTTTAAAAAAAGAAGAGACAGCAGTATTAGGGAAGATTGCTCTGCCTGGTAATTTGAAGATAAGAGTAAGAGATTGTGTCCCAAAGGCCAGTGAGGTACTAGTATAAGCTGTCATTTTGATGGAAATAATTAGGAACAACCCCAGTGGGAGAGTGAATACTTCTCAGGTTTTCTGTCCTAACATTGAAATATCCCTGGGTGGTTTTTTGCTGATTAACGGAATAGTGTTTTGTTTCTTGGTTTTTGTTTTTGATGGTACTGTGTCCAGGAAGTAATAAATGAGTTTTGTATATGTAAAGTAATTTATGTGACAGTTATCTTTGCTTTATTTTATATTAGAATGACTAGGTTAAAAATAAAAACTCTACTTGGATTTATATTGTTTTCTTGTTTCTGATGAGTACCTAGGTACTGAGAAATTTAAAGACAGATATGAGAGACTAAATCAACATATACGTTTTCCTTTCTAATAGGACTCCCTGCATTCCTTGATGGCAACGCTAAGCTCCTCTAATCCTTTCTTTGTTCGCTGTATCAAGCCAAACATGCAGAAGGTAAGATTTCCAGCCATTCTAGACTGAGACTGTGTCTTATTTAAGGACACCTCCTCCTGGGGTGGTTACTTGCAGATAAGGTTTCTCCAAGGTTTTTTCATTATAGGAGGTTGGACATGTATATGACATGATCATAACCTAACAGTCAATGGAAAAAAAAATCCCTTTGTCTTTTGGGCCTGTTTGTCTGCTTTTGAATGAAGCTATTCACTATGTTTTAGAGAAATCTAGTTTTATTTTATTTTATTTTATTTTGTCTTTTTTTTTTTTTTTTTGCTGTTTCTTTGGGCCGCTCTCGCGGCATATGGAGGTTCCCAGGCTAGGGGTTGAATCAGAGCTGTAGCCACCGGCCTACGCCAGAGCCACAGCAACGCGGGATCCGAGCCGCGTCTGCAACCTACACCACAGCTCACGGCAACGCCGGATCGTTAACCCACTGAGCAAGGGCAGGGACCGAACCCGCAACCTCATGGTTCCTAGTCGGATTCGTTAACCACTGCGCCACGACGGGAACTCCATCTGCCAACGAAATCTAGTTTTAAAAGGAAATATTGTGAAGCCTTTGGTTTTGTTTGTTTGTTTATTTTTAGCATTGTTTTGCTCCAGAATGTGATACAGCTTTTTAGAGAAAATGGTTGGTGTGGTTTTTGTTGTGGCTGATTTTTTTTTTCCATTTTATTTTCTTCTGCTTTATTATCAAAGATGATGACTGTCTGTATTCTATGTAGTAATAATAGATTTTAAGGACTTCAAATAGTGGGTTGCAACTAACTACAAGACCCCTGTCATCATAAGTTTTTGTGTCATGTCTCTGTGTTTTAGCTTTTTTTAATTAATTTATTTTTTTATCTTTTTTGAGGGCCACACCCACAGCATATGGAGGTTCCCAGACTAGGAGTCTAATCAGAGCTGTAGCTGCTGGCCTATGCCAGAGCCACAGCAACACCAGATCCAAGCTGTATCTGTGATCTACACCACAGCTCACGGCAACGCTGGCTGGATCCTTAACCCACTGAGCAAAGCCAGGGATTGAACCCTCAACCTCATGGTACCTAGTTGGATTCATTTCCGTTGTGCCACGATGGGAACTCCTGTGTTTTAGCTTTTTAATGCCATAGCCTGATTGCTCATTTTTAGTTTAAGATGCTTGCTTATAGGAACCACATTATTGAATTCTGTCTTCCACGAAGGGGAGTAATTGTCTTTGGTGGGAAGTAATCTGTTCGTTTTGTTTCCTAGCTCTGAGGTGTGATATTAATAATTTGGCGTGTGTGGCATAAAGTGACTGGGACTGGGGATCTGTAGAAGATCTGTGATGACAATTTTATTTAAATCATCGATGCTGGTAGCTTAAATAGTAACTCTTCTTTCCATTTTTTTTTTTTCAAATTAATAGTAAAATGTTTTAGGGTATCAGAAAATGGCAACTTTTAGCTTTTTTGACATAATATAGAAAATTAAAACATATAGTAACCATGTCCAGCCTGGGTCAGCCGGTTTATATCCACTTGCTGTGCTTTTGTAAAACCCCAGTGGGCAGGATCTGCAAAATAAGATAAATGGGCTTTGCATTTTGGGTCTACACTCCCAAGAGATGTTTAACCTCTGCCTGTGTTTCTTTCCACTTTTGACAACGGGGCTAGTCATACCATATTTTAACATTTGTGGTTTTCCACCAGTTTAAGGTCTTTGGGCATTGAGATGCATCTTAAAGCTTTCGATGAGGACAAGCTTTAGTGGGAAATTTTCCCTCTTCTGTGGCCCAGTAATGGTGCAGGTTGTTTTGTTTTGTTTTGGTCTTTTTCATTTGAGGGCCGCACTGCAGCATATGGAGGTTCCCAGGCTAGGGGTCGAATTGGAGCTTTAGCTGTTGGCCTGCACCACAGCCACAGCAGTGCGGGATCTGAGTGGCATTTGCCACCTACACTGCAACTCCCAGCAATGCTGGATCATTAGCCCACTGAGTGAGGCCAGGGATCGAACCTGCGTCTTCATGGGTGCTAGTCAGATTCATTTCTTCTGAGCCATGACGGGAACTCCCAATTGTGCAGTTTTAGAGCCACTGGCAACTTAGATTCTATGAAATGGAGGGGGCCTGCCATGCCGATCCTTATTTACAAGGATAGAAATTTTAATTTTAAAAAACTCAGTCCTCTTGTTTTTGTTTTCTTTCTTGGATAGTATGGAGTTAGTTTTTCCTTTAAATGGTGATTGCCTCTGAAATAAGGCCTGCCTGAAAACACAGAAGCAGACGGAATATCGAAGAAATTGCCTCTTTTAAAAAAAAAAATTACTTAAATGTCTATTTCATTCATTGTTAAACTTTAAAAATTCCAGTGAAAACAGTTTGCATGCTTAATTTCCTCTCCAAGAGTCCCAAATATATCTGATAAATGTCAGAAACATTATAGTCATAGGAAATGAAATGAGTTATTACAGCTAAATTCAAAAGCAAAATGATAAAAAGAAATCACCTCTTTTTAATGTTTATTTTTCCCTGCTGGGATTTTTATTGTGTTTTAAAAAATGAGCCAACCCAGGAGTTCCCATTTTGGCCCAGCAGGTTAAGGACCCAACATTGTCTCCATGAGGTTGCAAGTTCAATCTTTGGCCTCACTTAGTGGGTTAAGGATCCAGGGTTGCACAAAGCGATGGTATAAGCCAGCAGCTGCAGCTCAGATTCCACCCCTAGCCTAGGAACTTCCATAGGCTGCAGGTGGAGCCCTAAAAAGAAAAAGGAAAAAAAAAAAAAAAAGAGCCAACCCAGCCTCCTGGTTCCATTTCTTTTGGCACACAGCCCTTCCCACCCCCTGATTTGTGGCAAGCACTAATTAATAACACACCAAGATGAGCTGTAGAAGGCTTTGAAAAACCGTCTCAGGACCATTTTAAAGGCATTGAGCAAATCAGACATGAGAACTGACTTGTTTGAGGCCTAAGATCTGGGTGTGGTATTAAGTGTGAACGGGCTAATTAGACTATAGAAATAGTAAATTGTGACTCGCTCAGCATCATTTGGTTCCATTGAGACTGTTCCTGGTGATGGGACATGAAATGTATGATGACAACTCTCCTTTGGAGTTTCTCAGGAATTTTCTTTCGTCCTAAGGTAGATGCTTCTAGAAACTTAACAGGGAATGTCTTGCTGACCTCTGTCTCTGTCCAGAGATGGGGAATGTGTATTTCTGTTGTGGAAGGATGAGGCCGCCTGCCCTCACCTTACGTTCTTGTCCAGTCAGATGTCTGTCAGGGGGTTCAGAAAGATGGCTGCAGATGTGTGCATGTGGATGTGTTCTGTACATCATCCAGGAACATAGAGCATGGATTTGGGCAGCATGCAGACACGGCCCCGAGGGCCCCAGGCCTATGGTATGGGATGCCTCCTCTCCTTGGCAAGTGTGGGAAGCTCAGAATGGACACTCAGGCCCAAAGCATCTAGAAATCCTTCTGTGGGAATATCACAAGGTTTTATCACTTGAGATTTATTTTTTGGCTGCACCCATGGCATGTGTAAGTTCCCTGGCCAGGGACTGAACCCGAGCCACAGCAGTTGCTGTCCTTAACCACTAGGCCGCCAGGGGGCTCTTCTTATTTGGAGTTTTTATGTTTTGCTTTGAAAAACTGGTATAAGTTGGGAGAATGTAACTGAAATGCTGGAACAGTTATGTCAAATCAACTCTCATAATACATGGGCATTTGTCTCTTTGTGAACAATTTGTAGCTGTATCTGGAGTGTTGCATAAAAGACACTTCTCTAGCATGGCTGAGAAATCCTCCTGGCACGAAGTTATGGAGAAAATAAAGGCATAGCTCTTAGTGGGGGCTGGTCTGCAGCCAGTCCTTGGCCTCAAGGATGCCCTTCTCCCCTTACCTTAAACTCCTGTTTCCTAAGGGCAGACTTGTCCATCTGACAGTTTTAGTTGGCGATGGGGCCTCCTGGCTTTGTTCTGTTGTGGGTTGCTTAGGCGGCAGTAGTTTCTGGCTGGAAGTGTCCCTGCCCACCATAGGAGGTGTCTGTATCAAAGAAAACCCCCATCGCCTCCCCTGAATTTCTCCTCAAGGGCGTCCCATGGCCTGTGACCTCTCACTTTGCTCCCTGCCTGGTGTTTTAGCAGATAAGTTCTAGTCAGAAAAGTCTGTCATTTAACATTCCTCAGGAAAACAAAAAACAAAAAAAAACCAAGGAGGTGCAGGATAGAATCAAAGAAGAGATGATAAATATCAGGAGAACTTTCCCAGGTGTGGGAACAGGTTGGCAGTGGTTTCCAGCCCGGAAGGTGAGGCTGGGCCTACTTGCTGCAGAAGCTGGGGGGCTGTGGTGTGGAACTTGCCTGACTGGCTCTCCTCACTCTTCCCTCTGTGGGTTTGATGTGAGGAGCCCTTGGGGCCTGGGGAGAAACATCCTTGATTCCTGCAGGATCATATTTAAGCTTCACCCCAGCATCATGGCATCCTCAAAGGTTCTGTCAGGGCTTCCCCAGAAAGGCAGGCCGTGGCTCACCTGGGTGGCCTGATGCTGGGAATTGTGAGGACAGACTTCTAGCACAGGTGGCCACATGGAGTTGTTTTATCTAAGGGAAGAGAAGTGTCCAGCTGAGGGGATTCTGGAGTCCAGGCCCCCAAGGAGGGAAGCCATGCAGTTTGTGAGGTGGACTGCAGTCATCTTAGCTGGGAAGTGGAACATCAAGCAGGAGAATGAAGCTGGGGATGCAGGACGGGCCTGGCTCTGGTGGCCATATTCCTAAAGCGCTGTCTCCAGGCCTTGAGACAGGAGGCCATGTGAACCGTCACACACCGAAGTCTTCCAGAAACTTCTGGGGAGGCCAGTGCTTTTCCCTTAAATCAGTCTGTGTCCCTCTCTTTCTTGGGGCCAAGGTTGGTATCAGATTAGGTCCCTCTTTTTGGCTGCAGTCAGGCCACACGTCAACTGAGAACACCATGCTGACATTATAGAAACAAGCCTTTTGTTTCCAGAGGCATCATGATTTGATGAATGGCTTCATGAATCTCGCATTTTTTTTTTTAGGTAGTTTTGGTTTGTTTTCTGGTTGTTTATTTGTTTGTTTTTGCTTTTTAGGGCCACACCTGGGGCATATGGAGGGTCCCAGCCTAGGGGTCCAGTCAGAGCTACAGAGCTACAGCTGCCAGCCTACCCTACAGCCACAGCAACATCAGATCTAAGCCAGCTGTTACCTACACCACAATTCATGGCAATGCCTGATCCTCAACCCACTGAGCAAAGCCAGGGATTGAACCCGTAACATCATGGTTCCAAGTCGGATTTGTTTCTGCTGCGCCACCAAGGGAACTCCTGCCTTGCACATTTAATTCTTGGATTCCTATTTGTGTGATCCAGGTGCTGCCTGCAGCCCCCCCCCCTTTTTAAAAAAAAAAAAAAAAAAAAAGAGTCCAGACATTTCACTAAAAGGTTATGATATTGTAGCACATTTCCTATCTTGAATTTTTTGTCCTATTTTATTCTTCTAGACCGTCTCCCCTCTCATTTTATTCATCTTATTTGTCAGGAACCTTACTGAACTTTATTCCAATGACTCTTTATGTTTCTTTTGAGGCTTTGGTTTCTCTACCCAAATCCTATTTTCCTAATAAGGTATTCTGAGTACAGCTTTCCAGAACCTGCTCTTCCATCTTTGAGCCTGGTGTCCAGGCTGCCGCATGTGCTCAGTGAACATTAAGTTGAATTGCTCGTAAAAGGACACTCTGGAGGTGGTCATGGTGTGTGAGCGCTTGACTTTGACAAAGACCAAGCTTATGCACCATTCCTTCTGACACAGATGCCATTCTAGTTCATTTAATTGATTTTTGGCCTTGGTTTGTTTGTTTGTTTCTGGATCATCTTTGATTTGTGCACTTGGAAGTTATCCTAAAGATACACCAGTAGGTCAGTATTAGAGTGATGTCCTGACTGTGACCTAGTCTTTCTATGTTAATGTGTTATTTCTCCTCCTCTCCCAGCTGACCCCTTTCTCTGATGCATCCCCCACCAGGGTTTGGTGCCCTTTTGGAACAGCCAAGCCCAGCACTAGCGACTCATTTGCAAACACTTTGAGGTGGGCTCAGTGCCTCATACACTCCCAGAGCTCTAAATGGGGACCCTGTAGGGCGTTTGGACCAGGAGTTCTACATGTGCAGATCTTCCAGATAACAAGGGTTTGGTTAACCTGAAAGGTCAAACACTGGATGTTAGCATTTTGATCGAACTTTCTGGAATTAGACATTATTCAGTCCAGGCATTATCTCTTACTATATTTTGTTGGATCAAAGACTCCCGTGGTTGTAAAAGGCACCATTATGTATACATCACTCTGAAAGCAGAAGCTCTGCATACTTAACCAAGGTACAGTGCAATCTTATCACTAGGCACTTGCTTTTTGCCTTGCAAGAGGTATAGCATAGGGGTCATTTGTCCACCATAAATAATAGCTTCACTAATAACATGGCTTCACCTCATCACTCTGTTTCCAGGTCTTTCTGCATCACTCTGTTTCCAGGTCTTTCAGTGACTTTCCATTCACTGGCCTTTAGAGAGGAAACTGTAGACTACGTTAAAAGGACAGCTGGACTCAGTGGTTCCAATAGTGCCCGTGATTTTCAAAGACAGTGGAGGCTGTGATGAAATCCATGCACAGCCGGGTGTGGAATTACGTCACGATGGATGTTTGGATGTCAAGAGTCACAGACACACTCAGGTGTATTAAGGGGAACATTTGCGTTAAGAATTGATGAAATGTGGAGTTCCCATTGTGGCTCAGAGGGTTAAGAGCCAGATGTAGTCTGTGAGGATGCAGGTTCTATCTCTGGTCTCGCTCAGTGTGTCAAGGATCTGGCATTGCTGCAAACTGCGTAGGTTGCAGGTGCAGCTTGGATCTGGTGTTGCTGTGGCTGTGGTGTAGGCAGGCAGCTGCAGCTCCAGTTCATCCCCTAGCCCTGGAATTTCCATATGCTGTGGGTGTGGCTGTAAGAAGAAAAAAGAATTGATAAAATATGGTCTGTTTTATCCCCTTTCCGTGAGACACAAAGATCATCCTCCCTCTTTGTAAATAACCTTCAGGGACAGAGAATTTACTCTCTGCTTCCACCTAAAGGCAGCGTATTGTCTTTTGTTTGAAGCCCTTACTATTTATGGGAAAGGCCGAACTTGGACTGACTGAAATCTGCATTTTTGCATCTTCCATTCACTGGTTATCGTCCAGTCACTTGAATGATAGTGAAATGTCAAATGTTCATTGTTGTGAATGGGCCAAATATTTTTAAGCTCTTAATTAGTATACATGTCCTTGCTCTTAGTAAACAGATTCCTGTAGGAAATTTTATTTCAGGATTTTCAATTACTCTTATTAATATCTCCAGGTTCTTTTGGGCAGGTGGGTTTGGTTGAGCCTTATTACTGACCATGCTTATCTCATTCATATTTTTTTTTCTATTTCTTTCTCTTCAGCTGTTTTCCTATGGCTGCATTTACCACTGCCCATTGGCCCCTGCCCCACCCACCCTAGATACACACCCCTCCCACCCACCTCCGCCTGTGCACTTGTGGGGTTACATGCAGAACTTGGTGATTAGGTCATTGATTGGTGCCTGACGACAAAAGTATAGGTGACTCTGCTCCCCTCCCGCCAAGACATGGGCTTCAAGGTACCCTAGGTCTGGTGCCTCCTGATGTTGGAGAGTTAAAATGACTCTGGCTCGGATCGTCAGTGTCGGAAAGTGAGACACCATGAACACAGGGAAATCTTGCCAAGGCTCTTCTGCAGAAGGGTGCAGGTACTCAAAAAGCAAAGAAGAAAAGACCCTCCCTATTTATCCCTAACACAGGTGGTGTGCCTGTCCCCTTCCCATTGTTCAGGTCAGGGTGCACATTCTTCCCGGTTGGCTAATTGAAACAAACTGTTGCTGGGAGAAGAGGTAAAGAGAAGGGGGTCACAGGAGGGTGTTTCAGCCAAAACCGGGGCAAAATGGAGTAACCAAGATTTTCTTTTATAGGAAAGACATATGTTACTTTCCACACTGATGCGCCCTGGTCGTGCCGGTGTGGGAATGCTACTGCACAGCCGCCCAGGTGCAGGGCACATAAAGCACTAGGATGAAATCGAAATAGGTGAAAGGTGTGTGCCTACGTGTCTGTGCAGCCTCTGGGCACCGAGCAGTCAGGTGGCCCTGGGATTGTTTCCTTCTCCCTAAGATACGTTTAGTGATGGAGCCTACTTAGGGGAGCAGTTGTAGGTATTAAATGAGGTCGAGCAGACGTGAAACAGCTACACTTCCCTGTGCGAAACAATCCATCTCGCCTTGTGTGTTTGGGGTGGAAAATATGCTTACTTCATCCTCGTGCTTTCAACCCCCGATTTAAGCTGAATCCCAGGAAAAATCTTGCTGTTCCTATTACCAGACCTTTTCCTTTTTGAGTTTAGTTTTAAATCACATACCTTTGGTAAATTGTTGTAACTAGCTTCTTTTTTCTTTTAATTTCCTTTAGTCTTTGACATGGTTATGGGATGAACATTTTAATATCTTTTTAAAAAATAGACCTTATTTTTTTAGAAAATTTTAAAATTTACAAAAAATTTGACCAGCCGGAGAGTACGCATATCACTCTCCTCTCCAACGCGTGTGCACGCGCGCGCACACACACACACACACACACACACACACACACAGTGTCTCTCACACTTTCCTCTATTCTTCACATCTTGCCTTAGTGTGATATGTTTGTTATCGTTGTAAACCAATATTGATCCATTATTATTGAAATCCAAAGTTAAGGGTCCCTGTGTTGTAAGACTCTTCGACTTTTGATAAATAGGTACCTTCGTGAGGTGTCAAAATGTTAAATGCTCATAATCTATTTCACGACACAGTGAGCATTTTTTCCAAGTAATATTTCATAGGAATAGGAGAGTTTCTGATTGCCCGGACGAAGGGTGAAGATTGAGAATGAAGTTTTTATGACCCATGATCAGATCCGAATAACACTGCTTTATGGAGAAGAACCTAAATGGAACAATGGAGAAGGAGAGAAAGCATAGGAGAACCAGGAGCTAGGACTTTTTAGGACTATCTGGATTATCAGACTGATACCTCCCTACACTCACTTTACAGCCTTTTGGGATGATTCCACTTCTTTGCATCCTTACTGGAAAATGCCCACTTGGCATTCAGTAATCTTCCTTGATTCTGAAGGCCATTCCCTCACCTCCTCTCCTGTAATGGGAGCACACATTGGCAGCATCTTCAACTTTGCAGAACATCACATACGCACAACCTATAAAAAAAAAGGCAGCTCTCCTTTTTCAGGAAATTTTAGTAGAGGAAGCATTAAAGCCACCATTCTTTTCCCCAAACAAAACAATCCCACTAAACCTCTCAGTGGTCACTTGAATCCTGTTTACCAAGTTGTCATGGCAACTATTCAGGAGCGCTATGCAAAGACCAGGATAAGTAGCCATAAATGAAGCAGGGGCTCCAGGGAGGGGTGCTGTTCTCCGGTGGACTTTCCAAGGTCACAACTAAATTGTTTGCTTTTGGCCAGGGCATTTTTTTTTTCTTTGCAATATTAGTCATCTTTTAAAATTCGGAGACTTTGGACCTCGGATGTGTTTGCACATTTGTTGGCGCCTATAAAGTGATTCGTCTGCTGCTACAGTCAAAAGTGTCTTCAGCAGTTGCTCTCCTGCCAGCCTCGCCAGGCTGGACTTCCTTTCAGTGGAATCAGGAGTTAAGCGAGCAGAGCCCAAGACACCACATAAAAGCCTGGGAACAGCAGCAAGCTGAAGAAAGCCTGTTTTTGTGTCTGTTGGCTCAGATGCACATAGAGCAGACTGCTAAAGATGCAGCCATTTACAGTGGACAAAAGCTGAAGGGGGGAAAAGAAACTCAAGGTAGGGATTTTTCTCTTCTTTGCATGCTTAAAAGTTCCACGGACCTTGCAATGATCACAGTAGTGTAAAGTTTTGCAGAGGAGCTTTTTAAACCCAGGGAAAACAGGTTTTGCCTTCTCTCTGAGCACCAGAAGTGTTTAGTTTCTCAAGTGGGTAAGTGCTGATTTTGGTTGCGTCTGCAAGTTTTTGAACTAATGTTTTGTGAAAACAAAAGACATAACCACTTAGATAAGGTATTGATAATGTGTTATATTTGGGGAATGGAATTCAACTTTTATAGGAAAAATCATTTTTAATATTAGGTTGCAGTGGAAAGTGGTGAGTGGTGGTTTCTTTTGTTTGCATTTGTCATGTCAGAATTTCCCTTGAAAAGATGACATGCTACAGTTTTGCAGCTTTTTCTTGCCTTGTTCTCTGTGGGAACCTTTAACAAAGCCAGTGTCTCTTTAAGCTGTGTTATAAATTGGTCCAGTCATAGGTCGGGACTGGGAGAAGTTACGGGAGTTGAACGGTCATCTGTTGAATAGCATGTGCTTGTTTCACGCAAGCATCAACTTGCTTATATTTTGCAATCTGCCTGGAGAAACCTGAGGAGGCTCTTTTTGCTGAGATTCCCCTCGTCCCCAGAGTAGAAGTCCCTACCTAAAGAACCTGATAAAGAAGTGTCTGAATGCTAATCTCTGCCTCAGCAGCCCCTTGAAAGCGTTCATCGGATTTCCATTCAGTTGCTAAACGTGCCCTTTAAGGGAATGAGTATTTTAAATGTGAAGGCAGTCTTTCATATTAAATTGAGTTACATTTAAAAGAAATGAATAATAATGGGGCTGACTGCCACTTAGCTCCTTCTGCTTTCATGGAAATAAATTTTGGTTTGCCAAGGGAAAATGTTGGAATGTTTTTTCTTTACCATCAGTTTTTTTCAGTCTTACTCTGACGTGAAATTAATAACCATCCTAAGAGAAAGATGTCGTGGACGTCATCTTCAAGGGAGAGCCACCTATTTCTGGCGCTTTCACAATGGTCAACTTGCGGGTTTTCTCACCTGTATTTCTGTGTATTTCTATGTGGGTCCTCAGCTGCAGAATCCCACTGTTGTTGGCAGTGAGGGAATGTACTTACTGTCTCTCGGATGAGTGCTGTGGCACAATGAAGGGCACAGCCAGAAGGCTCTGTGACTGGAGAGCTTACCCCCGTCGGCTCTGCTTGCTTTCCACCTGGGAGCTGCCATCTGCCTAGATGGGCTAGCTGTTTGCCCCTGTGCCCACCTTAAGGGATAGCCACGCCACCTTCCTGCAGCCCTTGGGTGGTGCCTTTTTGCTCTGACCTCAATGAACTTCATGAATAGCAGCCAATCAGAATAGCAGCCGAGTCCAACTTTTGAGCCAACCCCAGACCCCAAAGCACCTGTCAGTCACAGGCAGACTGTGATTGTGTATGTGTATGTGTGTTCTAGTCTAAGTGGCCCCATGTTAACATTTTTACGTGCAGCCCCCTTAATGAGTGATTTTTGTTAGTGACTTGGTTGTAAAACTCCCCACTGCTCCCCCAGCATCTGCTCTGAGGATCACCTCTAAAGGCCGTGGGCTCCCTTCAGGGGCTGTGGAACAGTGGGTCTTCGTTGCGGAGACGAGAGGGTGGGAACTGGGGATGGATTGCAGTGTGATGCTTGCACTCAGAGTCTGATTTGGACTCAGAGTCTGAATGTTGCTGGATTTTCTCCCAGCCTTGGAGAAAGCTCTCTGCCTTTGCTCTCTCCTCAGCATCCCTGTTTTGGCCTTTGGCCCTGGGGAGTTCCCCTGTTCCTTCCTCAGATCAGCTCTTTCCCTGATATTCAAAAATACTACTACCATGAATAGTAACTATAATAAAAACATCGTTGCCATCGTTATGAAGATTTTGGCTCCACCCCGCCCCGATATAAAGGCAGTATTTCTTGATTATAAAATAGGTGGAAAATTCGCAAAAAACCCCTCTTTAAATTAGTTACCTATGATTTTACTACCCAGAGACAATCCTGCTTACATTTTGTAGTATATGTACTTTTTTCTTTAAATCAGGATCATCTACCCCAATTATGTAACATCTGTTTTTATTAACTTAGTATATCTTAAAATATTCCCATGCTTTTTTTCATGACTGTATAGAATTGTCAGTGGCTTTACTTTAAGTCAGATTTCTATTATTGGATTATTTCCTTTATTTGTCATTGTAAACAGTGCTGCTTGCTGTATCATTCCTGTGTGTAGGAGTTCTCTGGTGGCTCTGCAGGTTAGGATCCAGCATTGTCACTGCTGTGACTACGGTCATTGCTATGGCGTGAGGTTTTTGTTTATTTATTTTTTTAAGGCCGCACCTGTGGCATATGGAAGTTCTGGGCTAGGGGTCAAATGGGAACTGCAGCTGCTGGCTTACACCGCAGTCATAGCCATGCAGGATCCAAACTACGTCTGCCCCCCACACCTTAGCTCGTGGCAGTGCTGGATCCTTAACCCACTGAGCAAGGCCAGGGATCAAACCCACATCTTCATGGATACTTGTCAGATTCTTAACCTGCTGAGCCATAACGGAAACTCCATGGCGTGGGTTTAATTCCTGGCCTGGGAACTTCTTCATGCTTCAGGTGTGGTCAAAATAAAAATGGATTACTTGTACTTCCTCTTTGCAGTGATCTCTCCAGGATTATAGTCCTACTTGGAGTTCCCTGGTGGCCTAGCAGTTAAGGACCTGATGTTGTCAATGCTCTTGCTTAGGTTCCTGGCCTGGGAACCTCATGTTATCCACATAGCCAAAGACAAACAGAAATCCATGTGCGTAAATACTTGTGCTAAGACTGTTTCCTTAAGGTAAATTCTCAAAAGTTTATTTGCAGAATCAGAGTATGCACATTTTTATGACTTTGATGTGTACATTCACACGTGGCCAGCTTGTCCTTGAGCTATCAACAGGAAAAGTTTTTGCAATGTATAATGTTGGGTTCAGAGCCTCACTATGTAAAGAGCCCTTACAAATCAAGAAGAAAATAACAAATAATTGGTTGGAAAATGAGTAAAACACATGAACAAGAAATTTGTAAAAGGTGTAATGCAAATGGAAGGGAAAAAAAAAAACCTGGCAACCTCAATTGTATAATCAAAGAAACGAAACTTAAAATAGGGAGGGAATGGGATGGGCAGGGAGTTTGAGGTTGGTAAATGCAAACTGTTACATGTGGAATGGATAAGCGTTGGGGTCCTACTGTACAGCACAGGGAACTGTGTCCAGTTCCTTGGGTTGGAACATGATGGAAGATAGTATTGGGGTGGGGGGAGAATGTATATAAGTATGTATGACTAGGTCACTTTGCTGTACAGCAGAAATGGAGGGAACATTGTAAATCACTATAATAATTTTTTTTAAAAAAAGAAACTTCAAACAGTGAGATAATCTTGCTAATATGAAGATTGGAGAATTTTTTGGTTTTCTGTTTTCAGTAACACTTCCTAGGGTCTGTGAATACTTGAGGAAACTCCCAGTACATTGCTACTGGGAGTTTAAATTGTTGCAGCCTTTCTGAAGGACAATTTCATCCCCTGTTCGTCAGTTTTTCTCTCTTGGGCTATAAAGAGGTCCTTCTCTCAGAATCCCATCTCCTTGCTGATCCTTTGATTGTGTTTAGAAACATATATTTACTTATGTAAAAGAGAGAGGAGGAGGAAGTGCCTAGGAACTTGGCCAAGCTCCCCCCCAACCCTCAGCAGAGCAGTCTTCTTTTCATTGCTAAACATTTCTAGAAAGAGTCCCTTCCCATTCTCTTCTAAGGCTGTGCCACCAAAGCACCAATGCCTCTCTCCTGCTGAAAGCTTCTAGGTACAGTTCTCCTCGGCCCTGCCCTCTTAATCCCCACCTCCTACCCCCAGGGCTCTGGCATCACCAGCCGCACCTCCTTCCTGGCACTTCTCTGACCAAGCCTCCCCCCTTCCCTGCCCCTCCCCCTCCTGCTCTTGACTGGTTCCCTGGGTGTCAGCCTGGCCTGGCCTGAGGTCCTGCCCTCACCTCCTCACCTGTGCTCTTCCTGAAGCAAGGCTCACTTCTCTCCTTCTGCCCTCAGCCCAGGTGAGTACCTTTTCCACGTGTTTTCTTGTTTGCTTGTTTTTTTGTTTTCAGCCCCAAACCCTCCCCTAAACTTTGACCTTGGAGTCTGGTTTCACAACCCCCTCTTTCTCTGGGTCTCTGCTTGGCCAGCACTTCAAATTTCATTGTGTCCATAATTTCACATCCCTTTCCTTCCACCTCCTTGTTTAACCACGTTTTAATTTATCGGGGTAGGCTGGACTGTCTCAACCTCGGCACCGTTGACATTTTGGACAGGACAGTTCTTTGTTGGGAGGCACTACCCTGTGCCTTTTAGGGTGTGTGGCAACTGCCCTGCCTTTTACCCAGAGGTGCCAGGAACAACAGTCCCTCTCCCCCAAATGTTTACACATACCCCCCAATGTCCCCCACAGGGCAAAATTGTCCCTGGTTGAAAACCCCTGCGTTAAGGTGTCAATGCAGATTATTTCTTGGGGCTTATCTTTATTTTTCCTTTGCTCTTGCTAAAAAAAAAAAAAAAAAAAGAAAAAAGAAAGCATCTACCTGCAATTTAAGTTGTATTAAGCACTTGGTATAGCATTGAACCTCGTTTTCACTGTGGAATATAATGGTGAAAATAGTTATCATGTAACATTTTTCAGATACATTGCATCATGAAGTAAAACATGTATTACTGTTTCTTTTTCTAGTATGTAGTTCTAGAAAATTTAAAATCGTTGGGGGTCGGGGGCGTGGCGTGCCCTGAATATCAGCCCGCCTGGCAGGGTTACATAATAGCTCTGTGCTCTCCACTTGCTGGAATGAATGGCTGTCCTAGTTTCAGCCACTGTGAAAGGATAAAACGGCTCATTAATGTGTGCCAGATGCTTCATTTGCCAGTATTTTCACTTAAAAGGGAATACTGTTTAGCTTTGGAATTCTGTGATAGACTCAAAGTTTGCCTTTATGAAATGAAAGCGCCCCAGTTAGAAATATTGCAGTGTCTTATCTTCGCTCTTCTCCGCATTTATAACAGTAAAAATGTTCACCAGCAAACAAATGTTTTAGATATTGTGTAATGACTCTTTTTTTAAAAAAGCCTCTTTAGGAGTTCCCATCATGGCGCAGCAGAAACGAATCCCACTAGGGACCATGAGGTTGCGGGTTTGATCTCTGGCCTCGCTCAGTGGGTTAAGGATCTGGCATTGCCATGAGCTGTGGTGTAGGTCGCAGACGCGGCTCAGATCCTTCATTGCTGTGGCTGTGGTGTAAGCTGGCAGCTGTAGCTTTGATTCGACCCCTAGCCTGGGAACCTCTATATGCCATGGGTGTGGCCCTGAAAAGACAAAAGACAAAAATGTAAAAAATAAAAAAAATTGTAAAAGCCTCCTTAGATCCAAGAAAATGAAGTTCGAATATGCATCCTAAGTTTGGGTTGCTGAGATTTCAGTCTTTACACTTGAGGCACAGAATAAGGCTTTGAGTATGAAATCTTTCAGGCTTCCCTTAATGTTGTTTTCAAGGGGACAGTTTAAATGAGGTTGTCACCATACATAAGTAGAAGACGAAGACCAATTTTTCTGAGCTGGAATAACAGACCCCACCAGATTATCTGAGCCAAATGTAAAGAATCTTTAATATGTTGCTTGTAGTTTGAGAAGTTGCAGAAGGAAAATTAGCCTCGCTTGGCTTCTCTCCTTTTTTCTTTGGTTTGTTTTGGTATTAATTCCAAAAAGTTGGCCCCCCGTCGTTGATTCAGTGCCTTCGTTACATCAATTCCAATAAAGCTTGGACTGTTCAGTTGGCATTGAACTGCAGGTGCACACAGTGGCAGCCCTTAGAGCCTTTTAGTGGGGGCGCCTTGCAAATTAGGAAGACAAGGTCCTGTGTGGAGGTGGAAGGGCAGGTCGGACCTGGTTGTGATGTCGCATGATTCAGATTTCCAGGGTTCCAGCACAGCCTGTGAGTGCTGGGGCGTGGCATCAGAGGTATAGAAAGGTACCCCCAAAACTGCACATCTCAGTGCAGCTGACCATCTCTCAGACCAGCCATTGTCTGTAACCTCCTTGTATCAGCAAGGAGTGCTCCAGAATGCCTGCATTCTGGAGCGCTGCTTGGGGCATTTCCTGGTTTACACAAACCTGGGGCTGTGCCAATGTCGACAGAGTTAAAGCCTTTCCCTTCTCATGCTCGATTCAAAAAACTTAACTGCAATACAATTGCCACTTGTTCTCCATTACTCACCGTGCCTGCTCAGAGCTCATCCACTCTCCCTGTTACAACACGTTGATAAAAAAGTATTTAAATGATTGAGAAAGTGGTTTGGGAGTATTTGAAGGGCTTCTAGCAACCAGCCTGGGTGCACAGGCTTTTCTGTTCTTTGTTCTGCTTTGGTTAAACTAGCCTAAAACGCAGGTTGCATGCTCTTGAGTGCCATGGGGATTGTAAACTGCCAAGGATGCCAGAGCCTGGAGGGGCGCAAGTGGAGCCGAATAGACCTAACTGACGTATATCAGTAGATAAAGCAACACACTTCAGTTGAAGATTAACCAAGCTGAGGGGTCGGTTGCAAAAATATAAAAAGAAATGCATTGATGAATAGATCGTGTCTGAATCATTTCCGTTTCAGTTAATAAATCACAGACTGGCCTCAGATCAGCACTGACGAGGCCACAAAACTGATGGGAAAAGATATGGAGACAGACCCAGTAGGATCTTTTTTTTTCCTTTGTGTTTCCTTTTTTTTTTAAATATACTTTTATTTTTATTAGTGAATGGTTGATTTACAGTGTTGTGTCAATTTCTGCTGTACAGCATAATGACCCAGTCATCCATATATATATATGTATTATTTTTCTCATACTATCTTCCACCATATTCTATCTCAAGAGATTGGATAGAGGTCCCTGTGCTGTACAGTAGGACCTCATTGCTTATCTGTTCTAAATGTAATAGTTTGCATCTGCTAACCCCAAACCCCTCATCCATCCCACTTTCTTTCCTCTCCCGCTTGGCACCCACAAGTCTGTTCTCTATGCCTGTTTCTGTTTTGTAGATAGGTTCATTTGTGCCGTATTTTAGATTCTAGGAGGATCTTTGAGAGTGTTCACCAGTATGATGTTTCCTAGTAGTATTTCTAAACAGCACTGGTCCCATCTGGCCTGGTCCCAGTGTTTGTGGCCTAAATCACAGAATATAACCTCTAATACAAAGCTTATCCCCACCAGCCCAGTGACTCTGCAGCAGTCAGTTAACCTGGTCTGTTTGTCTACACATTGCAGTGCTCAGTGGCTTTCATAATTCTCAACGGTCAAGTTGATTGTATCACTCTTTGCTAGTAAATAAGGCAGTCTGTCCTGCAGACACTATATAGTAAACAGGATGCTAAAACGGGTTCATCTTTCACCATTTCTGGAATAAAACAACTAGCAGAGATGGATCAGGAGGCTGTGTATCATGGTGGACTGTGTGGAGTCTTGTAGGAAATGCCCTGCTTACTGCCTTTCACCAGCCCCAAGACATTGGTCATCAATTCGGGTGTTCTCATTGATGGAGTGGGGACAGAAGTCACCCATTTTTTAAGGTGATTATAGAGTTAAACATGATCATGTCTGTAAAACTCCTAGCTCAAACTCTGGCACATACTGGCCACTCATGGTCTTGGTGGCTGATTAATAAGAGCGATCATTTTGGTCACTCTGCAAAGAGACACCATGTGTGTGTTGGTGGAGCCTCTGATACTGACTATGTTGCTGTCTCAGCATAAAGAGGTGTTTGTTTCCTCTTGAACTTGGCTCACCACTTACTAATTCAGCACCACATCCTCAGATAGGACTTGTGAATGACATACATCCATTTGAGGGTAGATTTATGAAGACAAATTCAGGGGAAAAGTATTATCAGAACCCTGAGAACTTCTTTTTAACTCTAAGAATGGCGGCGTTCCTATTGTGGCTCAGCAGGTTACAAACACGACTAGTATCCATTGGGATGTGAGTTCGATCCCCAGCCTCGCTTGGTGAATTAAGCTGTGGTGTAGATCGCAGATGCAGCTCGGATCTGGCATTCCTATGGCTGTGATGTAGGCTGGCAGCTGTAGCTCCGATTCGACCCCTAGCCTAGGAACTGATATATGCCACAGATGCGGTACTAAAAAGCAAAAAAATGAAAACAAAAAACAAAAAGAATAAATCTAAGCCCAGGAACCATACCAAGTGTTAATAAATAGATTGCATCACTAAAGGACGTGGGTGCAATATGTCCTTCTAAGGAGAAAGAGTGCAATATTGTCATGCATATGTTTTCTGTTTCCTGTGTCTTTCTTGGGTTTTCTCATTGGGGCCTTCACCCAAGTAGGGGGCTGAGAGGAGCATCTTAAGCCTCACCACTCAGGAGCCTGACCTCTCAGTCTGGCTGTGAGGTGCTCAGACTCCAGCATGAACCGGTCTTGTTGGGGCCCCAGGGATGGGAATAACCTGGCCTTTGAGCATCGCCTGACCTCTCGTTTCCTAGCAACTTCCAACTGCTCTGAGGAATATTTTGTTGCGTTCCTAGTTTATCCCTAACAGATATTGGCTGTATCTAAGGCGGGCTAATTTCCCATTATGACTTGCAGACAGCCACTTTAATACATGAATAAGCAAGAGAAAGGAACTCCTAGGGAGCTGTACTTACCAGCACGCCTTCCTCACCAGGCCCTCATTTTCCTTTGGGAAAGTAAAATTTACCAAGGTCCTTCCCATATGGTGCCACTTCTCAGGGCAGACTATGCTGAATGGTTTTCAAGTAAATTCTTTATTTGATTTTTTCATGTCTTTTTTTTTTCTTTTTTCTTTTTATGGCTGCACCTGCGGCATATGGAATTTCCTGGGCTAGGGGTTGAATTAGAGCTGTAGCTGCCAGCCACGGCCACAGCAAGGCCAGATCTGAGCTGCATCTGTGACCTATACCACAGCAACACTGGATCCTTAATCTACTGAGTGAGGCAAGGAGTGGAACCTGGATCCTCACGGACACTCTCAAGTTCTTAACCTGCTGAGCCACAGTGGGAGCTCCTCCATTTGATTTTTTTTGTTGTTGTTATCTCAGATAGCCCATCAATGTAAATACTGATAAATATTCATTCATCAGCTCCATCCATTATAAAAGAGGTAGTTCCTTCCTTAGTAGAGTCTTTTAAGCAGATGTAGAGTGATGGCTTCCTCTAGTTCTCTTATATAAATGGGACAAAGTGATGGCATGATTTCTCAAGCTGCTTCCATCTCTCAACCAACATGAATCTGATGAAGTCACATTCTTTCCAATATTTGACATTTCTGGGTTTGGGCTCAATTTTTTCTGAGTTGCTGCTTTCATTTTCATACTTTTTAAGATAGTCCAAAGATCCCCATATGGCTTTTTATTTATTGGTCTTTCAGAGCCATTGTTTTCCTCTGTATCTTTTTTCTTTCTTCTTTTTTGGCTGCCTCACAGGCTAGGGATCAAATCCTAGCCGCAGTTGTGATGTATGTGGCAGCTGCAGCAATGCCAGATCCTTTAACCTGCTATGCGGGGCCGGGGGTCAAACCTGTGTCCCAGGGATGCAGAGACACCACCGATCCTGTTGCACCACAGTGGAAAATTACTTCCTCTGTATCCTAGTTTTTTAAAAAGAACAATTTTTTGGAACTAAGTGTGGTGAATGGTCTCTAGTTTCCAGCTGGTTGGAAGTTTTTTTCTCCACAATTCAAGTACGTTAAAGTAAGAAACCACACAAGCATAGTCTCCTGTTATTGTCTGTACACTGATTTACGGAGCATGGTGGCTTATCTTAGAACCTAAAAAGGTAGCATTGTAAAATTAGTAATTCTGGCCACATATTACAGCTCCTTTGGACAAATTTTCCTGGACGTTGGTGAATGACTGGTTCCTAGGTACATGCCTCTTTATTTCCTCCACATCTGCTGCTTTTCAGTTTTCTACCTCAGCATCCTTATCACATCATCATAACCTTGGTGACTGAATAAGCCGCTCAGCAAGTTTCACAGTGATTTCAGCATTTTCATGACTGATTTGAGCCTCCTGGCCAACATCGACAAAGAGCGACAGCTGCCCCCCTAATTTGTATTTCCCAGCATGGTTTTTCTGAGCGAGTCTGAATAGAGAGGACTGTGACCTGTTCAGTATGGTGAACGGAGACGTAGAAATAGAACATCGATGAATAGATCGAGATTCACGTTTAGTTGAGCAAGATTAAAAGACTATAATTACATTCCATAGATAAAATGGCAACAGATTATACCCAAGAGGGAGGCTGCTCTGTGAGAGTTTCCAGATGGGATTTATGCTAAGGTTTGGACCTTCTGTTGGCTTTACCACAGTTTGTGGTCTAATTGATTTCTTTTTAAATTGAAGTGTAGTTGATTTACAATGTTATGTTCATTTCTGCTTGTATAGTAAAGTGATTCAGTAATATATATATATACACACACAGTGTGTATGTGTATATATATATATATATATATGTAGTGTTTTACATCTGCTAGCCTCAACCTCCTAGTCCATCCCGCTCCCTCCCCCTTCCCCCGTCAGCCACAAGTCTATTCTCTATGTCCATGAGTCTGTTTCTGTTTTGTTAGATGGGTTTAGATACCAAATAGTAGTGATAGCATAATGGTATTTGTCTTTTTCTTTCTGACTGCACTTAGTATGAGAATCTCTAGGTCCATCCATGTTGCTGCAGATGGCATTATTTCATTCCTTTTTATGGCTGAGTAGTATTCCATTGTCTGTGTGTATGTGGTCTGATTTAGAGCCAATTGTTACTCCTTCCCTCCCTCTGCACTTTTTTCTCTTTGTGTTTTCCTGAGGGTCTCTTTCAATGCGCATTAATTGACTCAGGACCATTTTCTTAAAAATACTGAACTAGGAGTTCCCGTCGTGGCGCAGTGGTTAACGAATCCGACTAGGAACCATGAGGTTGCGGGTTTGGTCCCTGCCCTTGCTCCGTGGGTTAACGATCCGGCGTTGCCGTGAGCTGTGGTGTAGGTTGCAGACGCGGTTCGGATCCCGCGTTGCTGTGGCTCTGGCGTAGGCCGGTGGCTACAGCTCCGATTCAACCCCTAGCCTGGGAACCTCCATATGCCGAGGGAGCGGCCCAAGAAATAGCAACAACAACAACAACAAAAAAGACAAAAGACACACACACACACACACACACACACACACAAAAATACTGAACTACTGAACTCCTAATTTTATTTTTTATCTTTTTTTTTTTTTTCCTTTTGACGGCTACACCCAAGGCACATGGAAGTTCCCAGGCCAGGGGTCGAATCAGAGCTTCAGCTGCCAGCCTACGCCACCACCATAGCAGCGCCAGATCCAAGACACATCTGTGACCTACACCACAGCTCATAGCAACACCACAGCTCATAGCAACACCACAGCTCATAGCAACACCAGATCCTTTGCCAACTGAGTGGGGCCAGGGATCGAACCCAGTGTCCTGTACGGTTCGTTACTGCTGAGCCACAGTGGGAACTCCTGAATTCCTAATTTTAAATTAATCTGACCTGTTGAGAATGTAAATTTACCCTGTAACCTGCCCTCTTGTCCTTCCATTGTTTTCACTGCCTCATTCGAATGAACTTGTACCTTTTTTTCACATAGATCTCAATTTCTTAATTTCTCTTGATTGTAAAGCTCCTTTGGGATTTCATCTTCTTGCCTTAGTTGGATTCATTGGTGGGCCTATAATTTTGTTTTAATTGGGAGTTCAAGTCATGGCTCACCAGTTAATGAATCTGACTAGCATCCATGAGGATGCAGTTTCCATCCCTGGCCTTGCTCAGTGGGTTAAGGGTCCAGCATTGCTGTGACCTGTGGTATGGGTCACAGACACACCTCGGATCCAGCATTGCTGTGGCTGTGGTGTAGGCTGGCAGCTATAGCTCCAGTTTGACCCCTAGCCTGGGAATCTCCATATGCTGTGGGTGCTGCCCTAAAAAGCAAAACAAAAACAACAACAAAAATTGTTTGAGTTGGAACCCAGCACACGTGTCTTAACAGAGTGCCCAAACTCTAGGTGTCCGGCTTCCAAGTAATCACAAGGTGAGCCCAGGCATAAAACACCATCACAGGTCTGGGAGGAGATGTGAGTCATTTAGTCATGAACTTGGAGTGTCTGGAAGCTCCCTTGGCTCCCTGACCTCACCTCCCTCCAGATGGACAGCCTGGTCTTGAGAGTGCTCCTGTTCTCCTCTCTCTGCTTCTATGACTTGCTGGGCCACATGGAGAAAAGCTCTGTGATGGATTGTAGTGAGCCTTTGCGCCAGCCTCCTACCCGAGAAGCCTTCCCACACTCCTGAAACTGATGTCAACCCGCCCCCTCCTCCTGAATATGACCTCACCTTGCAATCCGGCCGAGGCCTGAGAACATCTCCACTTAGCCAACGCACCAGCCCTCCTCTGTAGTGTCCCTTTCTCTCTCTCCTAAAGAGTCAGGTCTTGGCTACGCTTTGAGTCCCACCTTCCTAAAACCAGCCCGTCCCAGGTCTCCTGCCTATTTGGCTGCTTCCAAAGAGGGCACCACCTAGTGGTTCTCACTGTGGCCGCAGAACCTGGGTCTGAGCATCCTATCTTTGCTTCTGACTTCTCTGACCTCAATTTGAACTTGACCACAACTCTGGGATGTCTCTCTGGCTTTGGCATAGTACACCAGCTCATGTTGCCCCTGCTGACCTCTGCTCCATTGCTCATTTACCTTCTGGGTATTTTTTGTGGGCAACAGTGTGAACCACCCTGGAGTTTTAAGCCGTAACTCAACCTTGCATTTTCACTGTGGATCTCGAACTTTCTGGAGTCTAAGCCCGTTCCCCATTGGTGTCCCCTCCTTCCCAGGGTGGTCCTTCCCTTCTTCCATAAGACCTCTTCCGTCTACCTACCAACAGACCATGCAGGTCTGTCACACACTCCTGATACCCCTTTTGTCCCTTTGAGCAGACCTCAACTCTTCAGTGACAAGACAAAATAACTCAGCCAGCAGTAACCCAAACAGCATATAAATATGTAAGGATCACATTTTATAAGAAGCCTTTGTGTAGAGGCTTCACAATATCAGGGCTTCACGTCAGTGCATCTGCAGTTGCCTTGACCGTTCCTCAGGGTTGCAAAATGGCTGCCATCACATCCTCAGAGAACATCCTTATTCACTTCTTTCAACAGATAGTTTTTGAGTATCTTTTTGTTCTTGGGATTCATCTCTGACTAAAACAAACAAAGGCTTTGGCCTCTTGAAGTAGCCATTTTACCCCTGAAAGGAATTAGGGCTGGGCCAAAAGGAAGCGGATCTCCTTTTATTAGGAAAAAACAAAATCTCAGTCGATTTGCCTCACATCTCCTGGTCCTGCATTTTCGGTTGGTTCTAGGGCCAGCCTGGGACCTGTGGCTGAGCCTCACTCCATGGGAAGTTAGGCAAGAGGGTATCTGGGAAAAGTGAATAGATTTGCAGGGCTGACTTAGAATGACTGCCTTCCCAGGACAGATGCCCTGAGCACTGTGGGAGCTCCATTAACAAGGGTGGGTTCATGGGCCACAGCAAGAGTAAAACTATAGATGAGCAGTGGAGGGGATGCAGATGGATGCAAGGAAATATAAAAACGTTTGGATTTTATTGTGTACAGTTCAGAGAACTTTTTTTTTTTTCTTTTTTGTCTGCCCCGTGGCATATGGGGTTCCTAGGCCAGGGCTCAGATCCAAGCCATGGTTGCGACCTAAGCTGCAGCTGCAGCAACACCTTAACCACTGTGCCGGGCCAAGGACCAAATCCCAGTGCTTCCAAGACGCCTCCATCCCATTGCTCCACAACGGAAACTCCCAGTTCAGAGAACTTTGGACAGAGATGTGATAGCAGATTTTCTAAACAGGCACTTTATGCTTGTAACAGCATCGAGGGAGGATTTCAATAAACATACTTTCCTTATATTTTTTGCGCCTGCTCTGATGTTAAACAGTAGAAAGGGAAATAAGTCTACTACTTCATGCAAAATTAGTAATAGTGTCATAATGGCAGATTTGTATACACATGATGATTGAGACATTTCTTGAAAGCATCACCCAAAATTGACATTGGTACCTTCTAGAGCAGCACTTCTCAAATTATATGTAGCAAAGGAAAAGTTCTTTTCATTAGTGCCAGTTCGTTGTGGACTGGTACTTTTGAAAAATAGAATAAAAATTATGCGGCCATGTCATCTTGCTATAAAAGTCCCTCTCACTTTTGGTGTCCATCTCATTACAGACTAGCAGCTGTCACAAGCCACAGTGGACTCACAACCTCATGGTTTTCTTACAAGAAGGAAGAGCACAGAGTCTAGTGTTTGCCAGTCACATGACCGTAGACACTGTGCTTAAGTTATATCCGATTCAGTCCCTCTGTATATATAACGAAATAATCTTTGCAACTGGCCCACGTGCCTTAATAGGGTTCTTTGAAATTTAATTAAAGTACTAAAACCCCTTTGTGCAGAGTCCCCCGTATTTAAATAAAAGATACCATTATTATGTTTCATTCAGAAAAGGAATCATGGCTTCCCTTCAGGGGTGCAAATTAAAGCCAGCTCCACTTTTAGCAAACCAGGGCTCTCATTTTTGCAGGAACACACTGCTTTCTGTCTTGCCCATGTGATGGCAGAGGGTGTCTCTGAGAAAGCGCCAGGTGCCCGGTCCCCAGAAGGGGCCTGATGTGCAGGCATGAAGGCCAGGAACTCCCCACAGGGTTTCCAGGGAATTTGTGGTCTGGAGGGAGGCAGAGAGGGGGTGTCTGCCTCTTGTCTACAGGAGAAGAGAGGAAAGCCAGCAGTGAGCAGTTCTCCATGCATGGCCAGCGAGAGGAAGGGCAGTCAGAGCAGCAGGTGCAGGGCTGGTTGTTCAAAGCAGGAAACCGGAAAGGAATAAGAATGGAAGAAAGAAGCCCTGGAGTAGGGGGGCTTGTATTCTTGTAACTCAAGGAAGCATTCGACCAGTTAAATACATGTGGTTTTCAGGCCGTTTGTGGGGTTTGGAAACAAGTGTGTGACATGGGCACAATGGCAGCTACAATTCAAAAGAGGAAATATCCCACAATCCAGTTAAAGTGCTTGGACCAGACATTGGGAGCTGTTAGACGTGTAGCCTTTCCAAGCATTGAATTGCCAGATTTGGGTGAAAAAAGAATGAGAAAGTAGGTGTTTCTCTTTTGGCCTATTCAGGCTAATTTTATTACAAACTCCTCCAGTGGTGTTCTGTTTCTTCATTACCTTGTAGGCAACAGAAGATGCTGCATTCAGTGGCTTGTTAAATATAAAACAGGAGTTCCATTGTGGCTCAGTGGGTTAAGAACCCAACATAGTATCTGTGAAGATACAGGTTTGATCCCTGGCCTTGCTCGGTGGGTTAAGGATCTGACGTTGCTGTGAGCTATGGAGTAGATCACAGACTCAACTCAGATCCCATGTTGCTGTGATGTAGGCCGAAGCTGCAGCTCTGATTTGACCCCTAACTCAGGAACTTCTATATGTCGCGGGTGCAGCCATAAAAAGAAAAAAGTAAAAAATAAAAAACAAATTTGGGAATTCCCTGGTGGCGCATTGGGTTAGGGATCCAGTGTTGTCACTGCTGTGGCTCAGGTTGCTGCTATGGCCCGGATTCGATCCCTGGCCCAGAAACTTCTGAATGCTGTGGATGTGGCCAAAAAAAAGAAAGAAAGAAATGTAATGTTTTTAGAATCTTCCAGAGTGACTGTGGAAAATAGACATAAATTTATTAGGAAAGTGAAATTAACATTCTGTTTCAGAGTCATTAGGTTGATCTTTTATACCCTATTTGAAATTAATGGAAATTCTTCATGTCTGATTTCTTTGTTGAGAGTCATTGGCCTCAGAAAAATTATTCATGAAGTCTTCTATTTCACATTATCTGTGTGAGTGTTGGTTTTCATCTTTGAATAATGGATAAAGTTTTCAAAGAGAAGTAGTATGTGACTTGATCCTTGTAAGTTTTGTGGTAAGATAGTCTGACAGCTCATTTATGTAAAAGATGCTCCAAGTATCAAGCAAATGCAGGTAGAATTATACTATTAAGCTTTGTTCTTTACTCTCCAAGTCCTTATAGAGCAGAGGTTCGGCCTGATTTATTAGAGCAGCACTGTCCAGTAGAAATAAAATATGAGTCATGAATGTAATGAAAATCTTTCCAATAGCCACATTTAAAAGTGTAGAAAGAAGTCAGCCTTTGTGAAATTAGTTTTAATAGTATGTTTTAGCCCAACAAATCCAAAACATTATTTTAGCATGTGATAAATTTCAAAGTGATTAATGACATGTTTTGCATTTTATTTCCATGTTGATCTCTCAAAATTTGGCCTCTCCTTACTATTAGAACACAATTCAGTTTGCAGTGAGTGCATCATTTCCTTGGCTTTCATTCTCCAACTCAGGGGTTTGACAAACTTTTCCTATAACTGGCAAGATCGTAAATATTTCAGGCTTTGCCATTGTCACGTGAAAGCTATCACAGACAATGCATGGCTGTGTTCCAATAAAACTTTATTTACAAAGCAGGTGGCAGGCCGGATGTGGCTCCAGCCCCTGCTTTTGTCAACCCTTGCTCTAAACTGAATGTATTGTCTCACTTGAGTTTTAATCTTCAGAAGTTGATTTCTGTTTTGGCTTAAGGTTTGCCACCAAGATAGCTATTGTGATGAATTTCATTCAGGAATATTTAGGGCAAATGTACCAGGAAACAAAACTCCATTGTTAAGTAATGAATAGTTTGGAACTGCGGGAACTTCCCACCCCACCTCCTGAACTTGCACCTTGCACAGGCGCTGTGTAGCCAGGGGCTTCTTGTGCATGCTTGGCCCTCACTCTCTCCTGGTCCTGTCTCAGAGGAGCGTTGTGACTCTAGATAAGTTAATCAACCTCTCTGTGTCTCGGGTTATGCATCTATAAAACGGGGGTGACAATGACTCGGAGTTGCTAGTATTATAAAGTTAGCATAGTGCATGGCACGTAGTCCTTGGTACTTATTGTTACTGCTTATAGTATTAATACTGCTACTACCACCACCGTCATAAAAATTCATAAATGCAAACTAGTCATTGCCCAAGAGCAGAGGTGCATCAACCACTCACAGATGATCAGAGCAGCTGCTCACATGATGTCGCTTTGGACTGGTTATAGGTAGAGGAGCTACTGCATTGGAGGGAAGCTTTGGCAGAATCTGCAGGGATTTGGAGGTTAGAAGAAGTGGGAAGAGCCTGTTGCTCTTCTGTCCTGGTAACTGCTTTGTGATGTGGCTCAGATCACTCACATCTTTGGACACATTGAGTGAAGATGCTAGTAGCTGCCCTACCCACCTCACCAGGTGGTAGAGATGAACATGTGACATCTGGAGTGTACAGTGCTGTGCAAATGTTAGCTAATAGCATTTCCTGAGTTGCTGCCTCTCTTAGCCTTGTAGCACACATTTAATTTGATCATCAGAGGCTGATTTAATTCATGGAGTGGTTGTAGGGATTAAGAGAGCTACATGGAAAGTGCTTTAATTTGTTGGTGGAAATGTGGTCACTGTTCAGTGAGTAGGTAGCTGCTATTTTTATTATTAGTTTAACACAGCCTTTTATCATAACCCAGCCCTTTAGGTTTCTATGCATCATTTGGACTAGAAATACTATTAAATGACCTTGTTAGATAGTGTGACAGATAAACTCCCAAAGTTTCATGGAAGAAAATTAGCAGAATGAAAATTAGCAGACTAGTTAGAGTCTTCTTGTCAGTAATTAGTTTTTTTGTTTTGTTTTGTTTTTGGGTCTTTTTGCCATTTTCTTGGGCCGCTCTGCAGCATATGGAGGTTCCCAGGCTAAGGGTTGAATCGGAGCCGTAGCCACCGGCCTATGCCACAGCCACAGTAACGTGGGATCCAAGCCATGTCTGCAACCTACAGTACAGTTCACGGCAACGCCGGATCCTTAACCCACTGAGCAAGGCCAGGTATGGAACCCGCAACCTCATGGTTCCTTGTCGGATTCGTTAACCACTGAGCTATGACGGGAACTCCAGTAATTAGTTTTTGATTGATTAAAATGTCGAACTGATGCTGACACTACATAAACTGGGAGCCCAGAGAGTCTTTTCTTAGAACAAGAGCCTGTTTCACACAGAAGGCATCTCAGTAGTCGCATCTCCTTAGTGGTAGAGGTTGGATGGAGATGGAGGAGGTTATAAGGCTTCATATTGGAGCGATCACCTTCCTGTTTTCTGGCCTCCTAACCATTAGCCCTCAAAAGTGCAGGACTGCATTCACCACAAAACAAAGAGGATTGTTGGGGGGCCAGGGCTGGAGGTGTTGACAGGAAATTTTCTGGTGTGGGGACTCCAGGGTTCCACTTTATTTCCTTTCATTCAGTAAAAGCTGAATAAAGAACAGCAAAGGGTAGAAACAGCCTCAGTGTTTCTCCCTAGGGAGCTGATTAAACACCTTCTGGTAAGGATTGCTGGGCCGTTTTGAAAAAACATGGAATATCTGTGTGCCTTAACAGGGAACTCTCTAAGATCACCTTACGTGAATAGTGACGTGTCAGACATGTTTTATTTGCTTAAAAAAAAAAAAAAAAGTGGAGTTCCCGTCATGGAGCAGTGGAAACAAATCTGACTAGGAACCATGCGGTTTCGGGTTTGATCCCTGGCCTTGCTCAGTGGGTTAAGGATCTGGCATTTTTGTGAGCTGTGGTGTAGGTCACAGACACGACTTGGATCCCACGTTGCTGTGGCTGTGGCATAGGCCGGCAGCTACAGTTCCGATTAGACCCCTAGCTTGGGAACCTCCATATGCCCCGAGTACGGCCCTCAAAAGACAAAAACAAAAAGTTGATCTGTATATCCGTGTGCGCATCTGTTTATGTGAATACACACAGTGCTACATTTATACATGCATAGAATATGTCCAGAAGAAAACATAGGAAACTGGCAAGAGTGGTTTTCTCTAGGAGAGCTGTGGGGTTTTCATTGCATGTATCCTCTTATGTTTTAGATTTAAAAGAAACACCTTTGGGTGCATTATTCTTTGATTTAATGATAATGAAGAAAACAAGACTTTACTTGGGTCTCCCATTGTCTTTGACATCTGTCCTCATTTAACTCTATACTGAAAAGTGCCTTCATTCCATCTTGAGCTGAACTCTTCCCCATAGAAACACATTTCAGTTGTATCGTATAAATAATTTTAAGAAGCAGGTGGGTATTGAGCTGGAGGAGGGGGGCTTGTTCTTTAGAAACACTTTTTAAGGGCTGTTGGGACCTTGGGACTGGATCCTTTGGAGTTGAGGTCATGCCAGGATCACAGTTGGGCTTTGCTGCTGCTGTTGCTTTCATGTTTTCATGAGAGTAAATCAGCTCTAGTTGGGTAGAATTAGGGGCATTAAGGATTTCTTTCACCATCCATCCATTTATGTAATTGTTCCATTGCAGCATAAACATATAGGGGCAGCAGAGTTGTTATTCTTACCCCCCAGGAAACAACTTTATCAACTACAATACAGCGTTAATGTAGGACTCCTTTGTCCTCTAAGTCTTACACTGAAGAGGCTCCTCATCCAAAGCTACTTTAGTTGGCAAGTTCTCCCCCTTGTCCTTCCATGATGTTGTTTCATATATTTGTAATACATTTAGATTTTTTTGTGATAATCTGAGTTGTTTCCTGGGATCCTCCAAGGGTCATTCTTTTGTAAAGTTCTACAAACTTTGACAAATAACAAACATGTTATATTGTATACCCACTGTTACAGTATCTTATGTAACAGTTTCCCTAACCTGAAATTTCCCTGTGCTTTACCTCTTCACCCCTGTTCACCCCTAAGGTCCTAGGAACCACTCATCTTCTTACTATCTGTTTAGGTTTGCCTTATTCAGAATGTCATGTAATTGGAATCAAATATATGCCCATTTCAGAGAGTCTTTTTTCATTTAGCACTAGGTAGTTAATTCCTGTTTTTTTTTTGGGGGGGGTGGGGCAGGGGACTTGTCTTTAGGGCTGCACCTGCAGCACATGGAGGTTCCCAGACTAGGAGTCGAATTGTAGCTGTAGCTGCTGGCCTACGCCGTAGCCACAGCAACACAGGATCCAAGCCACTTCTGTGACCTACACCATGGCTCATGGCAACACTGGATCCTTAAACCACCGAGTGAGGCCAGAGATCAACCCTGCGTCCTCGTGGATGCTATTCGGGATTGTTAACCACTGAGCCACGATGGGAACTCCAGAACTAGGTATTTAAGATTCTTTCAAGTCTTTAGGGGCCCACGAGATCTTTTAAAAAAAAAAAAAAATTCTGAATAATATTCCATTGAATGGATGTACCACAGTTTCTTTTCCATTCACCTATTGAAAGACATGATGATTGCTTCCAGGTTTTGATGGTTATGAATAAAGCTGTTATAAACATTCATGTGTATGTTTTGGGGGTGACTATAAGTGTTCAATCAATTGCCAGAATACAGTCCACCCACTTTATCCAAAGTTTCACATCCAGGAATTCAACGAACCTCGGATCAAAAATTTCAGGGGAAAGAATTCCAGAAAGTTCCAAAAACCAAAACATGAATTTGCCATGGGCTGGCAGCTATTTACATAGCAGTTACATCGTATTCATAGCTGTTTACATAGCATTTACATTGTATTAGGTACCGTAAGTAAACTAGAGATGATTTAAAATATAGGGAGGTTGTGCGTAATTTATATTCAGGTACCACACCATTTAATGTGAGGGACTTAAGCATCCATGGATTTTGGCGTCTATGGAGAGTAGGGTCCTGGAGCCCATCCCCTGTGGGTACAGAGGGGTGGCTGCCTAGGAGTATAATTGATGGATGGCATGTGGAGATTATGTCTAGCTTTGTAAGAAACTATCTCCCAAATTGGCTCTATCATTTTGCATTCAGCGAGCTATGAATTTGAGTTCTTGTAGCTCCACATCCTTGTCAGCATTTGGTATTTTCAGTTTTCTGGGTTTAACCATTCTAATAGGTTTGTAGTGATGTGACATTGTGTTCACTGGCAGTTTCCTAAGATAACTGATGTTGAGTGTCTTTCCATATGCATTAGCCATCCCTTTGATTCTTTGATGATGTGTTTGCTCAGATCTTTTGCCTAGTTTGAAAATTGGTTGTTGTTTTTTTTTCTGTATCATCAAGTTTTAAGCGTTCTTTGTGTGTTTCGACTACAGTCTTTTTCAGCTATGTGTTTTTCAACCGTTTCCCCAGTGTGTTGCTTGTGTTTTCATTTCTCCGAGAAGTTTATTTTAATGAAACCCAGTTTACCAGTTCTCCCTTTTGTGTACTGTGCTTTTGGTATTGTTTCTAAGTCATAGCAAACAAGCAAGTACATTTGAAACAGCTATAAACAGAACCACACTTTTATTTAAATACAGTAGGATACGTGAGTACCTAGACCAGTGGTCGGCAATTTAATGAGAAATTCATAAGATTCAGCTCCTGCCCTGAAGGAATTTATACTCTAATGAGGGGTTCACATGGATATGTGCTGTGGATATTAAAAAATTTATGAGATGGGAGTTCTTTTGTGGCTCAGTGGGTTAAGGATCTGGCATTGTCACTGCAGTGGCTCGGGTTTGATCCCTGGCCTGGGAACTTTGACATGCCATGGGTGCAGCCAAAAAAGGAAAAAAAAAAATTTTTTTTTTTGTGAGAAGTAGACTCAGACATAAAAAACAAGTTTATGGTTACCAAAGGGGAAAGAGGAGGGGGATGAATTAGAAGTTTGGGATTAACAGATACATACCGCTACGTATAAAATAAACAAATGGACCGTGTGTGTGTGTGTGTGTGTGTGTGTGTGTGTGTGTATGAAACTGAATCACTTTGCTGTACACCTGAAATTAACAACATTGTAAATCAACTATAATAAAAAAAAAATACGTGACATGAGGAAGAGCATGGTCAAGAGCACAGATGGCACTAGTTGATGTTGCACCTAGAATCATTTCTTGTTGAGGAGGGAATATTGGAGAAACCCCTAAAAGATCCATGAAACTCCACAGTTAGAGACAGTGGGAGAACATTTCAGGTGCAGAAGCTGGCTTCAGCCAGAGATAAGATAGGAAGTGAAGGTTTTGGTCAAGAAAACGGTAGAATTCTCTCTAAATTGACAAAGAAGGAGCATATGTGTGGGGGTGGATTGACGGGGAAGGTAGATTGGAACCTTGGTAGAGGCCTCAGATGTGAAATTGAAGCCTTTGTTTTAATTTGGCATGTGTTGTAAATTCATGAACAGGGAAAGGTGTGCCTTAGAAAGAGTTCGTGTGTGTGTGTGTGTATATCTTATTCATGTTCAGATTTTTCCTTTCTTGTTAAGTAGTTGGGGTTTATGTGGCTCTGGGGTGAATATCACAGTTCCCACCTGTAACAGAGCTTGGATGTCCTTTTAACTCTGCTAGTCTGGGAAGGTTGTGGCTTGAAGGCTGTCCTGGGTGAGGAAGATGTTCCCACGCCCTATCATCTGACCCCCAAGACTGACTGACAGCGTTGGCCAATTGTGTAATCATGTTGCTCCCCTTCCTCACCTGGGGGTTGGGGGGTGCCACTTCTCCAGGAGGAAATTTATTTCTCCCTCCTCAAAATGTGAAACTTGGCAGGTGGCAAAGACCATGTCAGATGTGGAACAGCAGGGCGAAATGACTGGTAGAAGACAAAGAACCTTTGTGGGTAGCTTAATTGGCCTGTGTTTACTTCCTGCTCAGAGTCAGGAAAGTTCTATTGCTACTTTAGTAACCATGCTTTTGAAAACTGTTCAAAGCATGATAAACTTCTCTCCACTATTTATTAGCTGCTTTTGAGAATTTGGCGTAGCAAAGACAGCAACTCAAGATCGAGAGGCCTTGTGTCTTAATTAATTTTTTTGTTAATTAGTAAGCAGTGAGGACAGGAGTCTCATCAAGACTCAGCATAGAATTGGGAATGATTTTTTTTTTGGGGGGGGGTCTTTTTAGGGCTGCACCCACAGCACATGGAAGTTCCCAGGCTAGGAGTAGAATCAAAGCTATAGCTACTGGCCTATACCACAGCCACAGCAATGCGGGATCTGAGCCATGTCTGCAGCCTACACCACAGCTCTCAGCAACGCCAGATCCTTAACCCACTGAGCGAGGCCAGGGATCAAACCTGAATCCTCATGGATGCTAGCTAGGTGGGTTTGTTACCGCTGAGCCATGACAGGAACTCCTGGGAATGATATTTTATGAGTGTAACATAATCAACTTTGGGTAAATTTGTCTGTAATTTTTTACTTAATTAACAGAGGGTTATCCTTCTGAAGATTTGTTTGCTTGTTTGTGTTTAAAGTTGAATTAGGGTAGAGGCATATCCTATAGTCATAATTCAAATACACGTACCTGACATGTTAAGTCCTCTCTGTAATGCTCTTGTCTTTCTTCTCACCCCACAATGCTTAATTAGCAAAATGAAGAATCGTGTGGTGGTTTTACCCAAGAATCAACTTATTTTACCTTTCATAGGACTCTGGGGACAAATCCTCCTGAATAAGGACTGTGTAATAAGTCCCTCCATTGCAGAGCTCACATAATATGTGAATAAAGTTGACAGTGTTGCCCAGCAGAAAAAGGTCAGGAGCCATTAAAAAAAAAAAAAAAAGAGCACAATAAGAAAAAGTAGAACTCTTTCATATTAATTAATTTTAGATGTTATACCACTCACTTTGAGACGCAATCTACCAGTGTTGGTTGAGGGGTAAATCTTGTAAGAAAGAAAGTTAAGGAGTTCCATGGTGGTGCAGTGGGTTCAGGATTCAGTGTTGTCACTGCTGTGGCACAGGTTCGATCCCTGGCTCGAGAACTCTTGTGTGCCATGGGCTTGGCCAAAAAAAAAAAAAAGTGAAAAAAAATTTTAGAAGTTTCTGTCGTGGCTCAACGTTAAAGGACCCAACTAGTATCCACGAGGACACCAGTTCCACCCCGGGCCCCATTCAGTGGGTTAAGGATCCGGCGTTGCTGTGAACTGTGGTGTAGGTCTGGTGTTGCTGTGGCTGTGGTATAGGCTGGCGGCTACAGTTCTGATTCAGCCCCCAGCCTGGAAACTTCATATGCTGCCGGTGCTACCCTAAAAAGACCAAAAAAAAAAAAAAATTTAATAGGCTATTAAAATAGGGCAGTAGGTGTTGGCATAATGCCCAGATCCCATGTCTCTGCTCTGAGGGCCCTGTTGCCAGGCCCAGTGTTCGCTGCCATGTTGCGTACCAAGCAGATTAGAACCAAAGAGCCCATGTTTGTTGGGTCAGAGCAGGGACCAGGTTTGCTCTGGTGCATCCCACACAATTACTTCTGTGGTTTCTTGGTCCCTGGAAGGTTCTTAATCAATACACGTGCCTGATTAAAATAGTTAACATTTACTGCTCTCGCATCTCTAAGACACTGTGATTCTATCATGTGGTTTGTTTGTAGACTTTGAATAAATTAAGCATCTCCTAAAAAGGGAGGGAAGGACCTGTTCTGGAAATGCATTGTAGCCTGTGTTCAGAAGCACTCGCAACATTATCAAGCTGTATTTATTATTAGAGCAAAAGCAGTATGCTCTAATGTTAGATATGTTGTCCTGTGCCACACTCACCCCAAGGGATCCAGCGGGGTGTCCACTGTTGTGTACTCTTTAATCACCTGTCCTTGGTAGGTAGGGAGCCAGGGAGGATGGAAGGGGAGGAGGGTGGAGCTGCAATGAGTGGGGTCAAAGAATGTTAGAATTGTCAGTTCTCTGAGGCTGAGACCCAGAGTAATGGAGTTGTCAGCCTTTCATTGTCTGTGTTAATGGGCCCAGTGGCTGGAGATGGATTTGCTCAGTTTCCAAAAGGTTTCTTCTGTTCACTAGTCATTTCCATGTCTAGATGTTCAACTGAACTCGCAGTGTAGTGAACCAGTTTCCGCTCTACATGGCCACGGCTCTTAGAATTGTGACTTCCATATCACTCGTATTTACACCAGGTCAGCACCTGATAGGTTATCCCTAAGGCCCCTCCTTAATTTTAAAGCCTGCAGAAAATGTCTCTTTGGGCCCTGAAGACCAAGTGCTTCTGGAAATGCTATGATATAGGGCACATTCTCCTAGATTCCATCATCATCTTTTCCCTAAAGACATTTTCAGTTCACTCCTTTGAGAATTACATTCTATGGAAATATGCCCCTGATTTTAGAATGTTATCAGTAGGAAAATAGGGTTTGGTGTGTACAAGTTTGGTTCACATACTAGTTTGGGAAAATGCAAAGCTCTTTGAGCTTTAATTGTTTGATTTCAACAAATATTAAAACTGGTTGGAGCAGGCCATCTAGCCTTGCTCATTTCCAGTTTCCTCCTCTACGAATGGAATAGTATTTCTCATCTAACCCACCCCATTGGGTTTCTGTGTTCAGTGCTGTCTGAGTTGAAAGACTGCTGTGGGTTCCCCACACGCATAAGTAAGAGGACTTGGTCTCTGCAAGGCGGCTAAACAAGTACTGGAAATTCTGTGTGTATAATCATCAGTAATTCTTTGAGTGTGGAATAACAGAATTCTTTTTAAAACAATTATAAATGTTTTCAAGATTATGCATTTTATGGTTGCTTTCTTAGACTGTAAAAATAATATATGCTCCTTAATGGAGACTTGGTTGATTAACATCTATGAAGTGTGATTCAAAAATGAAGGCAAAATAAAATACCTGGTTAACAGTAGTTACCACTGAGAATTAAATTTAACTTTGAGCTTCCTGTCAGCCAAGGCAAAAGGGAACACACTGCCTTTTCTACCATGTGTCTCTTTTAATCATTATATTTATTTCCTGTTTATTGTATCTTGCCTTAATTCCTCTTTGGCCCAAGGTGTGTAAGCAAATTACAGTGCTTACAGTGGTCATTGATTTATGAATGTAGAGTCAAATAGAGCATGTCATTTCTTCTAGAGAGAATAGTTTTCTTTCTTCATATCAAAATAAGGAAAAGTTGATCTCATAGATCCATGTTAAGTGATAGTACATAGCAGTGGCTGATGGCAGAGTGAAATAAGAGTCAGTTTTGGCCTGACTTCTTTGTTCTTTATCCAGCTTATTCTCCACAGAGTGACAGAGTGTGTGTGTTGTCTTCAGGAAACTCCAAGACCTGGAGAGGTTAATACCTTAGCAGTAGTGCTGCATCTCCCCTGCACCCCCTGACTGGGTTTCTTGTAGATGGAGTGCCTAATCAGTGTGTGTGACTTTTTGCCATCAAAGGAATGAGAAGGTCTTTCTTCCTGCAGTCCTTGCTGTTCCCCATCAAACCCCAGGGCTGGCTGCATTCCCACCCCACCCCACCTCCCTGGGCTCATCCCAAGGCTCCTTGGTTGGTTTCTGAGAGCTCTCAAGTGCTGAAAAGCATTAGAACCCCAAGGATCCATTAACTTTATTTTCTTTAATTAAATAGGCACAGCTTGAATGTCCCCTTGCCATGGACAGGTGGCTATTTCCAAATCTGCTGTCACACTTCTTATGGTCTCTGCAATATTTATGAAATTATAGAAGGCTAGGGAGTGTTCAGGGTAATCAGATGCCTTGGGCATAAATGCATTTTTATTTTCTAATTTGTTGTAAAGCACCTTCCCTGTCCTCAGTCCCTGTTTGTCAGCACCTCTGTTGCCCTTTATTAGGATGTTTTAGTTGCAGAAGCTTGGGCTTGCTCCTAATTGATTTTTGTGGAGGGTTTAGCATGCTGTGTTATCAGTCAATTTATTTTGTCTCAGCATCTGAAATTGTATTTTTTTTTTCAGATTGTAAGTGAAAAAGTTTAATTTTTTTTTTTTGCAGAATTGAATTACCTGAAGCTAAATATATGTAATCCTGTCTCCAGGACGCAAGCTTTCTCTTGCATCCACCCCCTTTTTTCCATTTTATTTTATTTTATTAATTTTATGGAAGCACCCATGACATATGGAAGTTCCCTGGCCGGGGATCAAATCAGAGCTACAGCTGCCACCTGTGCCATAGTTGTGACAATACTGGATCCTTTAACCCACTACACTGGGCCAGGGATCGAACCCACCCCCCTGCAGCAACCTGAGCCGCTTCAGTTGGACTTTTAACCCACTGTGCCACAGCGGGAACTCCCTCCTTTCTGTCCGCCCCCGCCCCCTCCTCGCCTTTTTTTTTTTTTTTTTTTTTTTGAAGTGCCACAGCTGCAGCATATGGAAGTTCCCAGGCCAGGGGACCAATCAGAGCTGCAGCTGCTGGCCTACACCACAGCCACAGCAACACAGAATGAGTGGCGTCTGCGACCTACACCACGGCTCATGGCAACACCAGATCCTTAACCCACTGAGCGAGGCCAGGGATTGAACCCGCATGCTCATGGATGCTAGTCGGCTTCATTAACCACTGAGCCATGACAGGAACTCCTCTTTCTGTCCATTTTAAATGTGCCTGGGTAAGTCTGGCTTTTATAGTACTTTTTTTTTTTTTTAAACTTTATTGAGATAGAAATCACTTACCATACAATTAACTCATTTAAAGTATGAAATTCAGTGGTTTTCCATATATTCACAGATATGTGCAATCATTATCACAAATACTTTTAGAACCTTTTCATCACCTCGAAAAGAAATCCCCTTAGCTCTTGGCTGCCTATCCTCTGTCTCCCCACCCCCTCCACCAGCCCTAAGCAGCCGCCACTCTGCTTTCTGTCCCTGTAGACTTCCTGTCCTGGACGTGTCCTAGGAATGGAATCATGTAGCATGTGGTCTTTTGTAACTGGTTTCTTTCCCTTAGTAGGATGTTCTCAAGGCTCATCTGTATTGTAGCATGCCTCCTCACTTCAATTTTTTAATGGCCAATGATATTCCATTGTATGGATGTGGAACATTTTTTTCAACTCACTCATCAGTTGATGGGACATTTGAGTTGTTTCTACTTTATAAAGCACCAAGAACCCTTCAGCAGCTTCTCCGCTGGTCTCTCTGCTTCTCTGCCCCCATTTCTATCCTATTGCATGCAGGACCTTTAGAAACTGGTATCTGACCTTTTTTTTTTTTTTTTTTGTCTTTTTGCCTTTTCTAGGGCTGCACGTGCAGCATATGGAGGTTCCCAGGTTAGGGGTCTAATCGGAGCTATAGCTGCTGGCCTACACCAGAGCCACAGCAACGTGGGATTGGAGCCGTGTCTGTGACCTACATCGCAGCTCATGGCAATGCCGAATCCTTAACCCACTGAGAAAGGCCAGGGATGGAACCTGCAACCTCACGGTTCCTAGTCTGATTTGTTAACCACTGTGCCATGATGGGAACTCCTCTTTTTAATTTTTAAAAATACTATTTTTAAATGTCTTCAAAGAAATATATCCATGTAGAAGCTTTTCAAATTTTATAGATGTGATAATTTTCTTCTTTTGATGCAGTCTAATTTTCCCCCCTTTTTTCTTAGCCGTCTCTTCTTCCCACCACCCAGAGCAGTGCCCCTCACTGGTTAACAATAACAGCTTATTGTGTGTCCTCTTGTCCTTTTCTGCATGTGCATATCTAGGTGTGTATATTCACACATGTACATAAATAGATCAGGTGGTTTTTTGACAAGGCCATTGTTTGTTTTACAACAGTGAGATTGTAATACATCCTTTTCTCATCTGTTTTTCTCACCTTGCATAAGATCTGAGTTAATTAGTGCATCTTTATTTTTTTAATTTTTTTATTGAAGTATAGTTGATTAACAGTGTTATTTCTGCTAAACAGTGAGGTGACTCAGTTACATATATGTGTGTGTGTATATATACTTTTTTATATACTTTTACATTATGGTTTATCAGAGGCTATTGAATATAGTTCCCTGTGCTCTACAGTTGTTGAGTTCATCTTTAATTTGGTCCTATTTTTTAATGGCCTCCTAACATGTCATGATGTGCATGATATCGAAATATACCCAGCCATTCCTCTGGTCTTGTTTCCAGTTTGTGTTGCCAGCCTGATCTTCTTCAGCACAGGTCTGACCCGCAGGGGGCTCCTGATCCCGAAAACAGTGGCATCAGACTTGAGGGCAGCATCCATCATCAGCCCAAGCCCCTCCCCTCCTCCCTGTTCTTTCCCAGGCTAACCACTAAACATGCCGAGTTCTTTCCCCCTTTTGGCTCTGGTCTGTGCTGTGCTCTCCATAGAATGTCCCTTCGCTCTTGCCATGATAGTAGTTGTGGGAGCCCAAACTAGAGGTCAGCCCTGGGTTCAAGTTCATGTGCCACCCATACCTCCTCAGGAGTTTTCTTTCTCTTGTGTTCCCAAAGAACATAACTTTAATGTTGAGTATGGCTTTATATTGGACTGTCTACTATAGAAGTAGTGATATTTGCCATACCTGTCACCCTCTTAAATTTCAGGGTTCTTGGAAACAGAATCAACCCTGTGAAGCTAACTATGCATGTGGGGTTAGCCAAGGGTATAAAGGAAATCTCTGTACCTTCTTCTCAGTTTCACTAACAACCTGGAACTGCTCTTTAAAAAACAGTAAAGTCTTAAGGAAAAAACCCTTGGAGTCAGTAAAAAGATGAGCAGTTGTTAGGGATTGCAAAGAGAGAGGGATGGGTGAAGCACCGGTTTTTTTAGGGCAGCAAAACCACTCTGGCTGGTGCTCTGACAGTGGACACCTATCATTACACAGTCATCAAAACCCGTAGGATATACAACACCAAGAGTGAACCCAGATATCAGCTATAGACTTGGGGCGACCAGGATGTGTCCTTGTAGGTTCGTCAATTGTAGTTAATGTGCCCCTCTGTTGAGGGCTGTTGATTGAAGACAGAAAAGAATCCAGCCCCCACCTTTGTGTTTCCCCTGAGCACAAATCACAAAACCTGGCGCACAGTAGGTGTTTAATCATTTAATATTCAGTCAGTGGATCAGGACCCGGCTCCCTGGACTGTAATTGCCCTGGTTGATGGCTCTTCCCAAATTCTCCCTGTCTGTGGGCCATCCAGACATCACAGTTAGGACACTGCAGGCAGTCTTTGAAGATGGGGGAGGGGAGTGAAATGGGGGGGACAACTCCAGTTCTGGAAAACTCGTTACCACTGCCGACTGGAGTGTGTTAGGGAAGTTTTGAAAGGCCACATGCTTTTCAGCTGTGAATTGTCCACCTTCCAGCTGTGTCGTCTTTGGACATTAAATTCGCCAGGAAGAAAAGGAAGTTAAAACTAAAAAGAAACCCACCAATGGAAATACAGGTCTGTTCCCCTTGTGATTGCCCTGTGGGTTGCCCGGGGCGACAATCTGCCTATAGATCCCCCTCACCCTGGTTAAATTTCTGTGAAGGGACAGAAACACAGTCACAAAGGGAGCCTGGAAAGAGTGGCCCCTCCTGGTGGCTCCCTCCCTGGGCTGTATGAAATCCTACAACCACACCACACTAATTAGCCCCGAGAATGGAAGGGGTTGTCATGGCGACCGAGCACTTTTTAAAGCACAGGAATGGTGTTCATTATTGTTCAGTGTCTTTAGCTGTGGCGAAAAGGTCAGTGTGGCAGTTGTTTTCCATATGAATTTTGGCCTGAGAGCCTAACCAAAAGTGGAATGTTTCTCGGAGGGACTGGAAGATGGTAAGTGTGGCCGGACTTTGTGGATGGGGTGTCCTTTTCGTAATTTTTTTTTTTTTAGAGTGTTTTAATAACTAGTGCCTAACTGAGGAATTGTGTGTGGACTTTGTTAGATAGAGATTGAAAGAAAGGAAGCAAGGAAAAACAGTCTGGGTCAGGAATGGTGAAAGTTGGAGAGGAATTGAGAGTAAGTGTTTTTCATTTAAAAAGTCTATGAGCATCAGGTGATTAAATATGAAATTGGTAGGTTTCTCTGCTTATGGATTCAAGAGAGTTAACTAAGTCTGATGCTTTATTCAGTGTTTTTCTATTAGCTCTCCATTAGTCTTTGTGATTGCTGCTGTTCACCATTACACTCCCAAATAAATCTAACAGGAGCATTTTAACCAAATACTTCAGAACAATTGCCTCTCTCCGTTTTTTAATCCAAAGATGAGGTAAAGGAGTAAGCAAAGCTCATTTTTTCAAATTTTTATGTTTTTCTTTCTTGTCTAAGGATGTTTGAAATAATCAAAACTAGAAATCAGTCAGCCACAGTTCTCTGGATATTTGCCCTAATTTATTGGCTAGATTCGAGTAGAATACTGCTGAGTAGAGACAATTTGACCACAGTGTTTGTAAGAAATTAAATACGAGCAAAGTCATCCTGCTGGAGATGGTGGCAGCTGTTCCATCAAACGCTTCGAGGGAGATTTGCAGAGCATTCTTCAAGTTTATTTTTTGCTAGTTTGGAAAGCATACAGAATAACTTGGCTTTCTGCCTGATTTTGTTAATGACTGGCTTATTTTTAAGGCTTACAAATTTAAGCCACTTTCCATTTTCGTTCTCGTGCTTTTTAACAGTGTACTTAGGTCCTATGGTGCTATTTCCCCATCATTTTATACATAGTTGTGTAGGATATAAAATACAGGTGAATTAAAAGGAATGGGGTATTTGGATTAAAAAACAAATCACTGCCCCAAAATCCGTAAGTGGGAAATGGCCTACTTTGGGGCTTTACCCTGAAAGGCCATTGTCCTGTAAGCCATGCCAGTTTGTTTGGCAACTGAACAGATAAGAGAATGTGGTTTAGAATGTTAAGTCTTGGTTTTGATTTCCTGTCTTTCATTGGTATGTTCTGGGATTGATTTAGTGATCACAGCAGGGAACTCTTGATAAATGGGGTTTTTGACAAGAAATTGAGAAAATTAAAATTCTTTTCTTTTTCTTTTCACTTTTCTCCACTTGCGAGCTCTCCTTTTCCTCCCCAGCCCCTAACCGCTCCCCCCCAGCCCTCACTGGGTCACTGCCTTCTTCAGCTAAAAAAGGCCTGGAAATTGAATTTTAAAAAGCAAATAAAGTGGTATTTGTCTGATTTTTTTTTTTTTTTTTTGCTTCCCTGTGGCATATGGAGTTCCTGTGCCAGGGATCAGATTGGAGCCACAGCTGAGACGTACACCGCAGCTTTGGCAACGCCAGATCCTTTAACGCACTGTGCCAGGCCAGGGATCGAACCTGAAACCTGTCGCTGCAAGAGGTGCTGCCAATCCCATGGTGCCACAGTGGGAACTCCATGGATGACATTTTAGATGCTCTGGCAAACACAGCATTAAAAATGGGGTGGGTTTATGATATTCATAAAATAACCAGAAATTTGAACCTGGATGTTAATTAATACCAAGGAATTGTTGGTCTCTTTTAAGATAATGATAGTCGTGTTGTGATTATGTTTTATATTGATACTGATAAATCTGTGAGAGAGATGGTGTGCTATCTGGGACTTCAAAAAAAAAAAAATCCCAGGGCGGGGAGTAAATGAGTTGACTCAAGGAGGGGGCAGGATTGACACAGGGTGCTGGTTGTTACAGCTAGGCTGTGGGTACATGCGGTGGGGTTCGTTTTCTCTTGTGTAATTCTGTGTGTGCGTAGACCAGTGGTGCAGGGAGGGGGTGGGTGTCATCTGTATCTTCTCCCTTCTTGGCATGTTTCAGATGCCCGACCAGTTTGACCAGGCAGTCGTGGTCAACCAGCTGCGGTACTCGGGGATGCTGGAGACAGTGCGGATCCGGAAGGCTGGCTATGCCGTCCGGAGACCCTTCCAGGATTTTTACAAAAGGCAAGACAGAGCTGAAGAGAGCCTCGTTGTTTCCATTGGGATTGGGAAGGGGGCTGTAGCTGAAGGTGATGCTGGGCGTCCTTATGTTGCAGGTATAAGGTGCTACTGAGGAACGTGGCTCTGCCCGAAGATGTGCGTGGGAAGTGCACCGCCCTGCTGCAGCTCTATGACTCCTCCAGCAGCGAGTGGCAGCTGGGGAAGACAAAGGTAAAATTTCAGAGAAAGAACGCCTGTCCCATCAGCCCCTGAGAGGTGTTAGAGTTCCGTGCTCTGTGTTGACTGCAAGCCAATTATTTTTTGGCATTGAGAAGACACGCGTGGTATTGTGCCCGCCATAGTCTTGGTCCTCCCAACATGAATCTTTTATTTGAAGTCCCTTTTCAGGGACTCTTTTCTTGGAGACATATTGAAGCATCCTATCCCAAGCGCATGTGCTTTCCTTGAGTCACTCAAAAAATGTGGGCGTGGTGGACAAGCTGGTGCCAGGAAAGTGCTGGGCAGCCTCCAGTGGCTCAGTGAGACTGCAGACCTTTTGCTTCGTTCTGTGGGCTAGAAGGAAGTCACAGTTTCCACCCACGCTAGCAGGATTAAACAAGAGAGTAACTCATGGAGGGTGGGAGGTCACCTTGGGGTGTGTCCTCACAGGTTGACAGGTCTCTCTACTTGAAATTCTCCCCGCTCCTTGTTTAACTAACTCACCCTTCAAGTCTCTGCTTAGAGGTAGACTTGGACTGGAATCCTTTTTAACATCCTTTATTTCACCCTGCATCAAAAACTCACCCCTCAACTGGGTTAAGCCGCTCTCCTCAGTCATGTACATCTTTCTGCTTTCTATACGATTATAACATTTAACATGCTCTCCACTGTCTTAGCCTTGCCTGGTGACTTGTGAGCAATCAGCCAACAGAAAATGTAGTTGTTTGTTCTACACAGTACACACAGTAGCTCAATCAACATTTGTTAAGTGCTAAAAAAAAAGCTGTAAGGGGATGGCACAAGATTATTGTACGATAGTCACTCAAGGAAAATTTTCTAAATAAGTTGGTTTGGGGAGTTCCTGTTGTAGCTCAGTGGGAATGAACCGGACTAGCATCCATGAGGACGAGGCAATCCCTGGCCTTACTCAGTGGGTTAAGGTTCTGGCATTGCCATGAGCTGTGGTATAGATCACAGACACAGCTTGGATCTGGTGTTGCTAGGGTGTGAGCTGGCAGCTATAGCTCTGATTCTACCCCTAGCCTAGGAACTTGATATGCTGCAGGTGTGGCCCTAAAAAGGCAAAAAAAAAAAAAAGAAAGAAAGAAGTTGGTTTAAATGGAACTCTTGGAGTTCCCGTCGTGGCGCAGTGGTTAACGAATCCGACTAGGAACCATGAGGTTGCGAGTTTGGTCCCTGCCCTTGCTCAGTGGGTTAACCTGTGGTGTAGGTTGCAGACGCGGCTCGGATCCTGCGTTGCTGTGGCTGTGGCGTAAGCTGGTGGCTACAGCTCCGATTCGCCCCCTAGCCTGGGAACCTCCGTATGCCACGGGAGTGGCCCAAGAAATGGCAAAAAGACAAAAATAAATAAATAAATAAATGGAACTCTTGGCCACACAGTGTGATTTGCTCTGATTTTTTTAATTGAAGAGATATTCTCTATAAACTAACATTTAATATAAACTAATATTTAATATATAGCCATAAATGGTATCTAATATCTAATAATAATACCTAATATAAACTAGATATCTAACTATAAAATAAATGAATATCCTCCTCCTGTCTCACTGCCTTAGACAATGGAGTGGCATCAAAGATTATTGACTCACCCAGCCAATACCAATCTCTTTTCTGAGCTCTGAAGAACCAGTCCAGCTTCACTCCCAGTTTACGTTGTGGATGGTAGGCCCAGAAAGGCTTGGAACTGGATATAGCCCAGAGTACAGAAACATAAAGACATGGGCGTTGCCCCAGTTTACTAAATTGCTGGGAGATAAGACCCATACAACTGATAAATTATGCAGTGTGAACTGTTTAAGGAGTAAAGACACAGCTTCTCCAGGAGAGAGCTCACTGTGAATTGCAAAGAACAGAGAAATAACAGAAAAGGAAATCTTGAAAGAGGAGTTACGTTTTAATTGGTTAACAGGTTGGAAGAAGAAATAGGATAGGAATGTAGCATTTCACATAAATATTAGGAAGTGAATGTAAACATGAGGGCATTTGAAATGCCTCCGCTAAATAGCTTTGACCTTGACCAACTATGAACTTAATTATACTCTTGATTATACACTAGCGGTGTTGTCACCAGAAGTCTTTGCGTTTACAACCTTGAACCTCTAAGGAACATCTGGATCTTCTGGTAGATGTGGGCAAGGTTGTAGTCAGCAAATTAAGCTTGCCGCCAGGTCTGAATTCACTGACCTAACTATGGCACATCTAGTCCATGGAAGACAAGAAGTCATATTTTCGGGGAAGATCCTGATGTATTTCCCCTCTGAAAAGCTGAACTTAGAGGAGTGAGGTGAGCAGCGGTAACCCTTTTTTTCCTGGTTTGGACTTTTCCCTCTGCCTCCTGACTCTAGCTCGTTCACTGTTCTGATTACCTGCCTAGATTACATGGCCAGACCTTATTTCCTCTCTTCTGTGGCAATAAAGCCTGCTTTATTTGTTTTTTTTGTTTGTTTTTGTTTGTCTTTTTAGGGGCGCACTCCTAGCATATGGAAACTCCCAGGCTAGGGGTTGAATCGGAGCTGCAGCTGCAGACCTACACCACAGCCACAGCAATGAGGGATCAAAGCTGCGTCTGTGACCTACGCCACAGGTCACGGCAACACCAGATCCTTAACCCACTGAGCAAGGACTGGGATCAGCCCTCAACCTCATGGATACTAGTCGGGTTCATAAACCACTAAGTCACAATGGGAACTCCTGCAAGAGGTATTTTAAAAAGACATCTTATTAGAGTAATCCATAGACCTTTGAGCTATCTAAGATAAAGATGAAAAAAAGTCACATGATGTTGTTCTTTTTGGATACTGAGTCAAATTTGGCCGAGCAACCCCTGGCATGGACACTGCCTCTCCCTAAGCTGCTTGATGGTGCCCAGCAAGGCCAGTACCTCCGGTCAAAGGAGCTTGGCTGTGCTAACCTGATCTTGGCCGCGTCCCGGGAACATGGGGACATGGCAACAGACACCACAGGGCTGGGAGAACTGGCATCACTTCCCATGTGCCATGGCCTAAATACAGCCTGAATGTTCTTAATGAAGCCAACTCAGGACTCTCAAGCATTTGACTCCCTTTGTCTGTCCTTCAGGTTATGGAAAGAGAATCTACACTCTAGAGCTACTTCTAGATGTGGAAGCAGATCTAATAGGCAGAGCAGAGAGTTTTCTTTGATGGGCATGGAACTAAACCAGGCATTTCTGATTTCAACCAAGACAGTCTTTAGGCTTCTGATAAGGTGTGAAATGTTCTTTCATTCATAAAGCTTCCTGTTTATTCATCTGATAAATATATTGCTCATTAGAATCCACTCTTTTGTTTCATTATGTCACCACCACCACTCTTTTTCAAAATTTGAGGTGCTAACTAGAGCAAAAGCATTTAGAGTAAGATCCTTAATATATATATAAAAAAAAAATCATCTCTCTTTGAAGTCCAGTCTTGAAAATGGCTTCTGACCCATGGTTTTGACAGAGATTCCTATTTCTAAACACTTCTTGTCTTTTCTTTTTTTTTTTTTTTAGGGGCTACACCCTAAGCATGTGGAGGTTCCCAGGCTAGGAGTCAAATCAGAGCTGCAGCTGCTGGCCTACACCACAGCCACAGCAACATGGGATCTGAACCACGTCTGCAACCTACACCACAGCTTATGGCAATGCTGGAACCCCTACCCACTGAGCGAGGCCAGGGATTGAACCCGCATCCTCATAGATATTAGTCGGATTCGTTTCTGCTGCACCACAATGGGAACTCATCTTTTTATCATTATCAAACAAACAAGCTTTATGCATATAGCTTCTGGTTTTTACATTAAAATTTTTCCTTTTTTTTAAACTAAAGATGAAGGATCTTTATGCATCTACGGAGCATATTAATTACAATTATAAGAAGAAAATTCTATGAAAAGCTTTTCTGGGAGAATTATTTGTGGGAGACTTTTACAAATGCTCTGGAACCCACAGCAGAAGGAGGTGAGGCTTCCTGTGAGTCACAAGATGGTAGGATTCTTTATTTGCTTTTTTGCCCAAATGTCTTGGAAGAGACAGAGCAGAGAGTCTGGAAAAATGTGCCATCAAGAGAAGAACATAATGCATCATCATAGACTAGACTGACTCACAGGAGCATAAATCAAGAAATTATGAGTGAGCGGGTGTATCATTTAAATCCCTTCCCCCCACCAGTGCCTCCAGCTGGCTATTAACAAAAAAGCATGAAAATATTTGGCCTTATTTTTTTTTAGGCAATAATTTAAGACTTCTTATGCACACATCAGTTGGAAGTTAACAAAATTAAGAGTTACTGTGATGGAAGGAGGGTGTCAATAGGTTCATACCTTTTCAAATGTTAGAGATTCTGATACAAAGTCCCAGTTACCAGATGCACTTACCTTATATGAGTGACACTTGTAGGATGGAGGTGCTCAAGAGGTAGCTTCAATAATTTAATTCTAATTTCAGACAGTTTATAGAATTACTTTCTTAATGTCAGTTGTTGCATGTGCACTATTTTTGAAGCCAGGATGCTTTGATCATAATCACCTGACAGGCATGAAGAGAATTTCCATATAATGGCAAAGTAGCATTCTGCACGTCTTGGATTTTTCCCCCTCTCCCTTTCTTCTTTTCTTTCCTTTCCTTTTCTCTTCTTTCTTTCTCTTTCTCTCTTAAGTCTGTCTGTCTTTGTCTCTTTTTGTTATTGTTGTTGTTGTCTTTTTAGGGCTACAGCCACAGCATATGGAGGTTCCCAGGCTAGGGGTCTAATCATAGCTGTTGCTGCCAGCCACAGCCACACCAGATCTGAGCCATGTCTGCAACGTACATCACAGCTCACAGCAACGCCGGATCCTTAACCCACTGAGCGAGGCCAGGAATGGAACCCACAACTTTATGGTTCCTAGTAGGATTCGTTTCTGCTGTGCCACAATGAGAACTCCTCCCTCCCTCCCTCCCTTCCTTCCTTCCTTCCTTTCTTTCCTTTCTCTCTCTATCTCCCTCTCTCTTTTCTTTCTCTCTCTTTTCTTTCTTTTATGTAAGGAATCTCTCTGCCTCTTGTTACTTAATGTCATACTGGTGCTGGTCCCTGAACTGTTTGTCCCAGCCCACAATGAGATAAGTGTTTATAAACTTTGATGGCAGTTTCACAGTCATTTTATGCCAGTTGAACTCTTACTTACAGAGAAAATGGGACTTTTATATCTCATTTTGTTTTTTTCTTCCCAGTAATTCTTACTATGTTTTGTAAAGGCCTTAGTCCATAAGACATGGGAGTTTAAAAAAAAAAAAAAAAAAACCCAAGAAGAAGTTTGAGAAGCCCTGTGCTGGACAGCGTGGCTGTTTGTGTTTGGACCAAGTTGGAGAGAGAAAACCCCTTACCTCCTGAGCAGATTTCTGATTCGAGGGTGCCTTCCGTGTACTGGCCACGTTCTGTAATGTGACATGTCACTCCCTCTTGGGCAGGTCTTCCTTCGAGAATCCTTGGAGCAGAAACTGGAGAAGCGGCGGGAGGAGGAGGTGACGCGGGCGGCCATGGTGATCCGGGCCCATGTCTTGGGCTACTTAGCCAGGTAAGAAGTGTCTGGAGTGAGGCAGGCCCTCCCAGTGTGTGTCACCGGGTCTTGGCAGAGGCGGGGGTTGCTTTCATTTAAATAAACTTGGGTAGGCTCAGGTCAGAACCAGGCTAAAATAGTGCTGCCAGTGCCTAGTTACCTTGACTTGAGCAGGAAGTCAGAAAAGGGGCTCCTGATGGCTTGGGGCACTGGGCTGAGACATTGAGATTTGTTAACCTAGTTCCTCTGGGTGGCATACTGAAGCCATACTGACAGCTGCCTGTTGACTTTGGTGTCGTCCATTGGGTCCAAAGCAACCTCCTCTGCAGCATTTGCTGAATGAGGCAGGTTCTTTTTCCATGTGCTTGAGTCCTGTCCACCTCTGTGGACCACTGGGCCACTCAAACCCCTACACCTTACAGTAGGTTACATTTTCTCAAGTACAAAGCCCTTCCACTGTGTCGAATCCTTTTCTTTTTTCCTCATTAGAACAGGAGAACACATCACATCTCTTGATTCTGTTGACAACCCAACTTCCTGCCAGGACTTCTCGCAGTCAGTATTAGGAGTGATGTTTTATTTAGCCAGCAAGATGGTAGGGTCTTGCTTTCGTATTGTTTGTTATTCTTCTTCTATTTTCCTTCTGCTTCGTTTTGCCCAAAAGGGCCTCCTTGTTGGCTCCCTGTAATGAGCCTCCGTAATGAGCATAATCAGCCCCAAACGAGGCCCTAATCTCTTGTCTCGTAGCATTAATGTAAACGCGTCTGAAAAGCTGGAAGCCTCATTACTGCCACAGTTATTTGGTTGTGCTGCTTCTGTTTTCATTTTCAGAAAGCAGTACAGGAAGGTCCTTGATTGTGTAGTGATAATACAGAAGAATTACAGAGCTTTCCTGCTAAGGAGGAGATTCTTGCACCTGAAGAAAGCAGCCGTGGTTTTCCAGAAGCAACTCCGAGGTCAGATTGCCAGGAAAGTTTACAGACACCTGCTGGCGGAGAAACGGGCGGAGGAGGAAAAGAGGAAACGGGAGGAGGAAGAAAAGAGGAGACGGGAGGAGGAGGAAAGGTATGGTACTTTTCTTGCTTGGGTGAGACAGACACGTGAACTTATTTACAAAGCAGAAACAGACTCACAGATCTTGAAAGCAAACTTAACAGTTACCAAAGGGGAAACATGGGGGAAGGGATAAATTAGGAGTTTGAGACTAACATACACACACTTCTCTATGTAAAATAGACAACTAATAAAAGCCTACTGTATAGGACAGAGAGGTCTGCTCAACATTGTTTGATAACCTATATGGAAAAAGAATAGGTATATGTATCTGTATAACTGATTCACTTTGCTGTATACCTGAAAGTAACATGAAATTGTAAACCAAGTATATGCCAATAAAGCTTAAAAAATTTTTTTAATGAATTTTAAAATAATTTGAAAAAAAAAAAAGAAACAGATAGGAGGACTCCTTTGACATCTCATGCTCAGTACCCAGCCTTGCAGTAGGAATTCCCGGTGGATGGGGCAGAACCTACTATTTGAAACAATAATAACTCTTGGTGGCTCAGATAAAATTCTTCGGCAGCAGTGAAGATCCAGTGTGTGTATGTTTTCATTCATGCACAGAATAAGCTTCTTGCCAAAGAAAGAGAATATACCCATCTGTCATGCTTTTTAGGTTGTCTTTAGCAAAGGCTTTCTTAAAAGTTAGCCTCTGAAAAGTGGTTCTAGGATTTTTTTTGTTCTTGCATTTATTTTGACTGTATTTATTTATTTATGTATGTATGTATTTACTATTTTTAGAGAAAGAGAGAGAGCACAAAGAGAAGCTGAGCTCCGTGCCCAACAGGTAAAGAGTGCCATGACCACGTGGCATCTGTGTGTCACCTTCCCACTCCAGACACTTTGACCCAAGGATGTGAAACTAAAATAAAGATGTAGGGAAAAGGATTCAAGACTAAAATAAAAAGATAGGGAGAGGAGTTCCCATTGTGGCTCATCAGGGTTCAAGGACAGCTCCTGCCGCTCCTTCATGCATGATGTGGGTTCAATCCCTGCCCCCTCTCAGTGGGTTAAGCATCCAGTGTTGCCGCATGCCGCAGCATAGGTCACAGATGCGGTTTGGATCCACTGTTACTGTGACTGGTGTAGGCTGGCAGCTGCAGCTCTAATTCAACCCCTAGCCCAGGAACTTCCATATGCCCTAAGAAGAAAATAAATAGGAAGGATAATGTTAGAGGAAATGTTGATGCTGCAGTTTCTAACCCATTATACTCGAGTGAGAATGTGCGAATGTTTAAGGTTTTAGAATGAGAATGTGCGAATGTTTAAGGTTTTAGAGTGAACCATGACAGCATAAATTCTTGACACCAGTATAACCATCATATTAGTTTGCTCAAGCTGCTAGAACATAAGACCACTGCCCGGGTGGATTAAACAGCAGAAATTGGTTGTCCACAATTCCAGAGGCTAGAAGTCTGGGGTTGGTGTCTTCTGAAGTCTCTCCTTAGCTTGCAGAGTCTTGCTGTGTCCTCATGTGCTTCCCGGTGTTCCTGTGTGTGTGTGCGTCACAATCCCCTCTTTTAAGGACACCTGTCAGAGTGGGTTAGAGCCTAGGCTTACGGCCTCATGGTAATGTCATCACCTCTTTAAAGGCCCCATCTCCAAATCCAGAGGCATGGATTCTGAGGGTACTGGAGGTCAGGGCATCACGTGTTAGTTCAGAAGAGGGAAGGATGCCGTTCAGCCCACAGCAGCCGCATCTCATCACACAGGAGGGCTGCTGCTTGAATCTGTAGCACAGTTTCCTGACCGCTTCCTTCCGTTTGTGTCCAGGAGGAAGCAGCGAGGAAGCAGCGGGAGCTGGAGGCCTTGCAAGAGAGTCAGAGGGAGGCCGAGCTGAGCCGGGAGCTGGAGAAGCAGAAGGAGAACAAGCAGGTGGAAGAAATCCTGCGCCTGGAGAAGGAAATCGAGGACCTGCAACGCATGAAGGAGCGGCAGGAGCTATCCTTGACCGAGGCCTCCCTGCAGAAGCTGCAGCAGCTGCGGGACGAGGAGCTGCGGCGGCTGGAGGACGAGGCCTGCCGCGCGGCCCAGGAGTTCCTGGAGTCACTCAACTTTGACGAGATCGATGAGTGTGTCCGCAACATCGAGCGCTCGCTGTCAGTGGGCAGTGGGTTCGTGGACGAGCCAGGCGAGGGGGCCGAGGGCGCAAGTGGGGAGAAGCCCAGCTTCAACTTCAGCCAGCCCTACCCGGAGGAGGAAGTGGATGAGGGCTTCGAGGCCGACGACGACGCCTTCAAGGACTCGCCCAACCCCAGCGAGCACGGCCACTCGGACCAGCGCACAAGTGGCATCCGGACCAGCGACGAGTCCTCAGAGGAGGACCCCTATATGAACGACACAGTGGTGCCCACCAGCCCCAGTGCCGACAGCACCGTGCTGCTGGCCCCCTCGGAGCTCAGCTCCTCTGGCGGGGACGCCACCTACTGCCTGCCCCAGACCCCCGGGGGCCCACCCTCCGCGGATGGCGACTACGACTATGACCAGGATGACTATGAGGATGGGGCCATCACCTCTGGCAGCAGCGTGACCTTCTCCAACTCCTATGGCAGCCAGTGGTCCCCAGACTACCGGTGCTCTGTGGGCACCTACAACAGCTCGGGTGCCTACCGCTTCAGCTCCGAGGGGGCCCAGTCCTCAGTGAGTAACCACTGTCCCCCGGGGGCCCAGGCTTGCCCTCACTGGTGGTGTGGACATCGTCTGTCACCCACACCCCTGTTGCACCCTCCCCTGGATGAAGAGGTCCCCTGAGGAACAGGCCAGGATTCCAGAGTCAGGCGCTTAGAAATGGTCTTGAACCCCTTTCTCTAGTCACATTAGTAAATGGAACTTGAGGCCTGGGGTTGGGTGAACACAAAACCCAGGACTGCATTTTACCCAAAGCCTAGTAAGAACCCTGGCATTTTCAGTGGAATCTTTGGCTGTGTCCGTCCTGGCTTTGCAGCACATTGGGAAATGAGACCCGCCCTGAACCAGAGCCAGACTTGCCAGACATTGGAGAACTTTCCTGACAGTGGTTTCACCGTCCCGTGGGCCATTATATATTGTTGTCGTTTTAAGGGAGGAAACTTTAAGGGCTCTTTCCAGCTTCTGGGTTCATTTATAGTTTACTTTTATTTCTTCCTATTGACCATGCATAAAATACTCCTGTGACTTTCTAAGACTCAGAGATATTTTTAGCCCCGTAAGTTAAAGGAAATTAACTCTTTGCTGGTTTAATTAAAACTATAAACTTAAACAGCAGCATTCTTAGGATACACAGCCTTGGGATTAAAGTATGTCTCATGTAGCAAGTCCGCTGTTATGTAGCAAGTCTGCTGACCGTCTGACAGCAAAAGTCAGTATTTTGGAATTTTGAGTTCTTTTGATGACCACCTTCCATTTGTAATGTGATGCATCAGCCTGTTGCTGCTGTGTCCGTTGTTTTTATTTTTTCCGTGTTGATCCGTGCTGGGCATTTCCGTTGCTTGTTTCCTGTCCTTTTTGCTCACCCTTGGCACTCTCTCTCTCCTTGTCCAGTTTGAAGATAGTGAAGAAGACTTTGACTCTCGGTTCGATACAGACGATGAGCTGTCTTACCGCCGGGACTCTGTGTACAGCTGTGTCACGCTGCCATACTTCCATAGTTTCCTGTACATGAAAGGTATGACCTGCAGCTGCCCCAGTGCATGGGGGAGGGGGTGAGTGACAGGAAACCGAGGCTGATGGAGGGAGGTTCGGAAAGTCACTGTGTAGACCCCTCACTTGGTATTAGGTCCTGTTAGTGGATGGAGAATGCCATGGTGGTGTGACCTGATGGGACCAGGCAGCGCATTGCCTTGACTTGCTTGGCGCATTTTTGGTCCCTTCATCTCTACTGCCTCTCTGTCTCATATCTGTGCTCTCTCTCTTCCTTCCTGCATCTTTTCCTCTTGCTCTCTTTCTCACACACACACGGACACACCTGTGTGTTGGTGCTGGGGCTGGTCCAAAAATGCTGAAATTGCATTTTCCCTCCTGCAAGACCGTTGAGGGCTATTTTATGAATGGGAAAGTAAAGATCTGAGAGGGGGCCCTCCCTGGCTTAAACTGCCTACATCCCCTGCTGTCTGTCCATGCCGGTGATGAGAATTTTAATTGGATTTTTTCATTGCTGTTGAACTTTGTACTGTATTGAACCTTAGTACTTGGGGACTTTGAAGCACATTCCTTCTGGAATAGACGTAGTCAGCACCTGGTACCCATGCCTTATTTATTTATTTATTTATCTATCTATCTATTTATTTATGGCCGTGCTTGCGGCATACAGAAGTTCCCGGGCCAGGGATCGAATCCACACCATAGCAGTGACAACACCGAATCCTTAATCCAATGAGCCACCAGGGAACTCCAGCCAATGCCTCATTCATGTTCTGGACCTTCACTTCCAAGTCAGTGATAGGGGTCATGGGAAGCTGTATTCATCACCAGGTTTTGGTAGGCATTTTACATGGGTCATCAAAAGAGGTGAATCATCTGATTTCCTCACACGGCCTTAGACTGGATGGGGAGAAAGAGTCTGAAGCTTGGGGATGAGGCAGATATAATAAGAACCATCACCCATCAGTGGTTCACATTTTAATGTTTTCTCTGACCCTTTTCTTGACTTTCTTTTCTACTGCCATCTTTCTTCATTCCCTTTTTCTTCTTGTTGCATGAAAAATTCTTTATTCTGGAAGTTCCCATGTGGCTCAGATGTAATGACCTTGGCTAGTATCCATGAGGATGCAGGTTCAATCCCTGGCCTCGATCAGTAGGTTAAGGATCCAGTGTTGACATGAGCTGTGATGTAGGTCAAAGACGAGGCTTGGATCTGACCTACCTGTGTCTGTGGTGTAGGCCAGCAGCTGCAGCAGCTGTAGCTCCAATTCAACCCCTAGCCTGGGAACTTCCATGTGCCACAGGTGCAGCCCAAGGAAAAAAAAAGAAAAACTCTTTATTGTGTGTTCCCTTTCCCTGTTCTTTTGTTCTTTGCCTTTGCTTCTCTCTTATTGACATATTTACCTTATTCATATCTCTTTTGTCCTCCTCAGTATTTTTTCTGTTGATTTATGTCTTTTCCTTTTCATTTGGTTTCTTTTTCTTCTTTTCCTTCTTCAACATCTGTCTAGCCAGACATCAGTCATTTGCTTTTCAAAATTCTGCTGCTCTCAGCTTCAGATCCCTAAGGTGCTCATGGAAACTCCTTCAGGTTCGTTGGGGGATCTTCCTGTTGGCCAAAGTCATTGATTGATAGACATCCTTATAGAGCGTTGGAATGAAAAAGATTGAGAAATTCAGAGTTCCCATTGTGTATCAGCAGGTTAAGGATCTGACATAGTCTCTGTGAGATGCCGGTTCAGTCCCTGGCCTTCCTCAGTGGGTTAAGGATCTGACATGGCCACAAGCTACAGAGTAGGTTGTAGATGCAGCTCGGATCTGGTGTGGCCATGGCTTGTGGCATAGGCCTGCAGCTGTAGTTCCAATTCACCCCCTAGCCCGGGAACTTCTATATGCTGCTGGTGTGCCAAGAAGAAAAAAAGGAAAAGATCGAGAAAGTCTAACCAAATAGTCAAGTGTTCATTGGTTGAAGGAAAGAAAGTAATCTCAAATCAGAAAATAGTAATCCAATAAGTATCTAATCATAGCACTTTAAGATTTTCTCATGCATTTCTCAGAATAAATACAAGCTTTTTATTATTCATATATTTTCCTCTCCCTTTCGTGACTCTAACTGCCTAAATTAGTATAAAAATTCCCGGTCAATCACTCTTTTTTAATGTATGGTGTTAATTTATTATAATTGTCTGATTAAAACAAATAGGACTAAGGAAAAGTAAAGATACACTGAAAGTATTAAAATTGCAAGATTAAAGCATTAAAAGCTCAAGAAAGTAAGTAAGCAAGTGAATTTTTTTACAAACTCATCTCTTAAACACATTGTGTAAATGTATCCCCATCTAATCTCTGATACATTTTCATTTAATGTTTAGTAAAGCTTTAAAGTTGTGACCAAAAGTTTCAAAGAAACCAGTGATAAGGAAAATCTAATCACCAGATTATATTTGGTAAGCATAAATGAGTTCACATCAGCCTAATAGCCTCCTAAAGGTATTTACAATCAGAAAACAAAAGCATTGATCAAATTCTCTGTATGAAATATGAACAGAGTACCCAGAATTAGAGAGGAAGGGGTGAAAGTGATTGCCATCAATAATATAACAGTAGCAGAGTGACTGAGAGTAGTGGTGAGGGCTGTTGGAATCTCTGCCTTTGAAACAGCTCTGAAGAGCCTTTATCTTTTAAAGACGATAAGATAATAGGATAACTTTGTATTACACTCTTCTCTTGGCTTGTTTGGAGAAACCTAGATTAAAGCCACAAATCAAGAAAGGGGGAAAAAATGTCTCCTTCTGGAAGTCCCTTGGCAGGTTTGCTGTTTGTTAGGAAACCACTCTGGAGCGTGGCAAGATCACAGAGGCTTCTCTGCCAGGTGAGCAGGAAGTGCTGTAGATATGAGAAAGGGCAGGCGTCTGTAGGAGTCAATTAAGCAAGTGCACTTTGCACTGCGAACAGAGACCAGCCTTGTCTTTGCCTCTTTTGTTCCCCTGTGAAGTTTAGATATATGATCATTGAAAAAAATTAACCTGAGAAAGTGTTTTAAATGTACTTCTAATACTCACTTTCAAAATCCATGTTTAAATGTCCTTTATTGTTAGGACTAGCTGATCAAAAAACATAATTTGTGGGCATTTGATGATTATTGAAGTAGTGTTTGTTCTTCAGTGGGTTTGTTAAAAAACAGATTTTTGAATCAAAGTGGTAAGGTATCACTCTTGAACATTCTTGGGGAATCTAAAATCCTGAAATAAAATTGTCCTGCTAAATAGAAAAGTATTAAGTATATATATTTAACCACACTTGCGGCCTGCAGAAGTTCCCAGGCCAGGGACTGAACCCAAGCCACAGCTGTGACCTGAACCACAGCAGTGAAAACACGGGATCCTTAACCACTAGTCTACCAGGAAACTCTAGAAATGTTTTTATGTTGTAAAACATCTGTATATCCTTGTCTAATTTTTCTCAACCAAAAGTTTTCCACTAAATATATTACAGCTGAATTCTCATTTTTTATGGCGTTCAGCTAAGAGTCTTACTTTGTTTCATAATCAAATTTTTTTTTTTTTTTTTTTTAATGGCTGCAGCCACAGCATATGGAGGTTCCCAGGCCAGGGATTGAATCCGAGCCACAGCTTTGACCTGCACCACAGTTATAGCAACACTGGATCTTTTAACCTACTGTGCAGGGCTTGGAATCAAACTGATGCCTCCAGAGTAACCCAAGCCACTGCAGTCAGATTCTTAACCCACTGTGCCGCAGCGGGAACTCCTCGTGTTCTAAATTTTATACCTTATACAGATCAATCTAATTCAGATGATGACGATAATGCTTTTCTTTGAAAAGGGTTTTATTGGAAAAACCCACATTTTATTTCTCTGTGTAAGTTAGAGTTGATTACTGAAGTCTGGAGTGAGTCACTGATAAATTTTGTTTCTTACATTGACTAAAAAGGGACAACATATATAAACTTAGACATATTTTAAGCTAATTTCCTCTCCTTGAGATCCTGGGGACCTAAGTAAGCCTGCACTTGGAAATGGTCCCCCGTTCCTCCCCCTATGGCATCTGGGTTGAGTCCACTAAATAAATTACAACAATGGATTGGTGCCTGGGTCCTTGACTGGTCTTGCTGTTAGCTCCTCGCTATAATTTCTTAGCTAAGTGAGGAGGAACTGCTTTGGAAATAGGGAAGGGCTCTTGTGTAATCTAACCAAGCCCCTGTGATGCCTGTCTAGAGCTTTTCGGGCACAAGCCAGCAGTACAGCATCGTCACTGGGGAACAACTGAAGGCGGGTCACTTGGGGCAAGGTTAAGGATGGGTTGAACCCTAAGACCTTCTGATCTTAGCATCCCATTTGACGGACTTTTCTCCACCCCCCCCCCAAACCCAATCCTGGGGGCACAGGTGGCCTCATGAACTCCTGGAAACGCCGCTGGTGTGTCCTCAAGGACGAAACCTTCCTGTGGTTCCGTTCCAAGCAGGAAGCCCTCAAGCAAGGCTGGCTACACAAGAAGGGCGGCGGCTCCTCCACACTGTCCAGGAGGAACTGGAAGAGGCGCTGGTTTGTCCTCCGCCAGGCCAAGCTGATGTACTTCGAGAATGACAGCGAGGAGAAGCTCAAGGGCACCGTGGAGGTCCGCACGGCCAAGTATGTTGCTGATCCCTGGCTGGGGCTTGGACTGTCAGTTCTGTTCCTGCCTGCAAGCTGTTGGGGGCAAGTTCTCCTAAGCAGTAGATGTTTGGAGGTGTCCATTGGGTCCTCTTCATTCCCTTCAGTAGATGGAATCATGAGGAAGCCAGGGAGATAAGCCTTCACTGTGAATTTTCACCTTTTTTTTTTTTTTTTGGCCATCCGGTGGCATACGGAGTTTCAGGGCCAGGGATCCGATCCAAGCTTCAGTTGCGACCTAAGCCATAGCTGCGGCAATGCCAGATCCTTAACCCACTGTGCCCAGCCAGGGATCAAACCTGTGTCCCAGGGCTCCCGACACCACCAATCTCATTGTGCCACAGCGGGAACTCTGAAAATTCACTTTTGTTGTTAAGTCAGACACAGCTCTGGTTTGTAAGATGCTAGTTGGACTGTAACAAGCTCATTGGAAATGTGATTGGCTGCACGTAGAATCCTGGCGTGGATATTGAGCCATTATTGGCAGAATGTCTTTTATGGGTCCACCTCTCCCTTCTAGTTCTTCCCCACATCCAGCTGGAGCCAACAGATGGCTAAATGGGGAGCAGCCAGCCAATCAGAGGTGTGTTTTGAAATGAATCATTTGACCTCCACCTTTTTTGGTTGTATTAGCGTCTTCCTACTCAGCAATGAGAAAAACAGAGCTGCTGTGTGAACCCAACACCCCTCCTTTTTCTGCCACATTTTTTTTGGCCACCCCCACAGCACACAGAAGTTCTGGGGCCCAGGATCAAACCCACGCCACAACAGTGGCAACGCTGGATCTTAACCCGCTGAGCCACCAGAGACATCCCTCCTGCCACCTTCTTCTAGAACTGAAGAGGGCCTATTATTTTTATTAAAAACTAAAGTTTTCAGAAAATGTTGGGAACGTAGGGGCAGCTGGTTTTCATGGGTAACTTGTTACTAAGCACACCATCTCCACTCAAACAGCAACCATACGTATTTAGAAAACGGGTAAAAACAAGCTTTGAGAGACTGCGTTAACCCCTGAAGTCATGCGACCTAAAGATGACATAATGCTTCCTCCTCAGGCAGCATCAGAAATTTTAGAAAATGACTCGTCAGTGGAGTTCCCGTTGTGCCCAGTGGAAATGAATCCAACTAGAAACCATGAGGTTGCAGGTTTGATCCCTGGCCTCACTCGGTGGGTTAAGGATCCCGCGTTGCCGTGAGCTGTAGTGTAGGTTGTAGACGAGGCTCAGATACGGCGTTGCTGTGGCTCTGACATAGGCTGGCAGCTACAGCTCCAATTAGACCCCTAGCCTGGGAACCTCCATATGCTGCAGGTGCAGTCCTAAAAAAGACAAAAAACAAAAAATAAAAATTAAAAAAAAAAAAGAAAATGACTTGTCAAAAAGTGGAGAGTTAAAGCAGGGGAGGAAAGGCTTATATGCATTTAATTTTAAGGACAAATAGTGAAATGCAGGCAGCAGTGTATCGGACTTATCGAGGCTGCCCCTTTGGGGATTTTTGGGAGCCCATGTTCCGTAGTGAGATGAGTTCGTGGGAACTTGGATCTGAGTCCTACAAGTTTTCACACCTTGGCGCAGCTCTGTGTCCCCCAGGATATTTCCCCTAGCCCTCCAGACCCTGATGGTCCCACTTCACCCAGTAGGAGGGCATCCACAAGGGCCAGGAGGCTGAGAGCATCCAGGGGGTGGATCTCATCGTGTAAATCTGATGTCTGTCTCTTCTACAGCTCCCTCAGTTCTGTAAGCCTGTTTTCTAGGTGTTCTATGAAAATTGCTGCTTGTGTTTTACCCTGATCTTGTTCTCCTCACCCACTGAGTTTAAACCTCCAGTGTTGTTTAGAGTGTTAAGATGAGCTCAAGATGGAATTGAGATTCAGAAACCCCAATCCTGTTTTTCACTCCAGACCCCCTAATGGAAATTAATGTCCCCATCTCAGGTCAAGTCAGAGGTGTCAGCTGAGGCCTTGAACCTTGATGGAAAGCTGTGATGAACTAGGGGGAAAGCTCAGGCCAGACTGGGCTCTGTTGTGGGGGCCTTTCCTTTGTAGAGCAGTTGATTGGGGCGGTGGGGTGGGGGAGAGGAATGTGCACGCAGAGTGGGGGCTGCACTCTAGGGCCTGGCCTGGGGGGGCCAGTGGAAGAAGCGGGGCCCCTTCCTAGAGAAGTCAATGATACACAACCCACACAAGGCACCCACACCTAGTAGCCCTCCCTCTCTGCAGCGGAGTGGAGCCTGGCTCCCCCTAGAGGCCACAAGGGTCTCCATCCTGTCTAGAAGCCAAAAATCAAGGCTAAAGTATCAGTATCTGATTTTTCAGTTACAGTTTCTAACTCAGTCATTCGTTTCACAAAATTTCTTTTCTCGTTCATTAAGAATTCTGTCCCTGACGTGTGGTTGGTGCCCCTGTTCCTTTGCAGAGAGATCATTGATAACACCAGCAAAGAGAATGGGATCGACATCATCATGGCCGATAGGACCTTCCACCTGATCGCCGAATCCCCGGAAGACGCCAGGTGAGCTCTGGTGCTGTCACTTTGGTCGTAACCACATCCTCACTCCCCTGCTGGCCTGGGCATCGCACAAATCACTGTTGAGCCTGCCAGCTCTGAAAAGATTTTAGTCAAAGTATTCCTGTCATGGCTCAGCGGTTCACGAACCTGACTTGTATCCATGAGGACACGGGTTTGATCCCTGGCCTCACTCAGTGGGTTAGGGATCTGGCTTTGCTGTGAGCTGTGATATAGGTTGCAGATGCGGCTTGGATCCCATGTTGCTGTGGTTGTGGCGTAGGCCGGCAGCTATGGCTCTGGTTCGACCCCTAACCTGGGAACCTCCATATGCCTTGGGTGCAGCCCTTAAAAAAAAAAAAAAAGATTTTAGTTGATTTTCTAGTTGGGTTTTTCTGTTAGAATGGTTGAAAAACTGAAAGTCAGAAAAGATGGATGTACTTGTCTCCTGGGAACTCTCTTACCAGAAAAATGTGTCTGCTACAGCGGGCACATGGATTTCCAACTTCAGTGCCACTGGACAGACTCCTTGTTATTTCCACTCAGGCCTTTGTCACTAGCAGCATATGCTGTTACACGCAGCTGAAAGCTGCCCTCTGGAAGCTTCTGAGCTGTGAAGGAGAGCAGCTTCTGTGTGTTGAAAAGTCGAAAAAGCAGAAACGTTAACCACTAGCTATTTACATAAGCACTAGTGCTGAGGCATCGGGAGGGTGCTTAAGGCCGGGATGCTGAAGAACTCCGTCGGCTCAAAGAGATAGTTAACACGAGGGAACTTATTATATTTCAGGCAGTTTTTTTTTTTTCCTTTTTCAGCCCCATCCATGGCATAAAATATCAAGTTTCTGTATTACCCTTTTTTTATTTTTTTAACCAAACCCGTGGCATATGAAAGTTCCTGGGCCACGGATCGAATCCAATCCCCAGCTGCTACCCACACCACACCTGCAGCAACACCACATCCTTAACCCACTGAACCAGAGCAGGAGCTTCCAGGCAGTATTCTAAAATGCTTCACCTATATTAACTCATTTAATTCTCATACAGCCCTCCAGGGCGCGGTGTTGTTACTGTTTGCTAATTTTACAGAGGCGGAGACTGAGGTGCAGAGAAAAGGTGGCATTCTCTGTAAAGCAGTGCAGGGTCACTTCTTTCCAACCGAGGCAGAAACCTTGTTAAAGAGCCTAGATTTTTTTTTTTTTTTTGGTCTTTTTAGGGCCGCACCTGCAGCATATGGAGGTTCCCAGGTTAGGGGTTGAATCAAAGCTGTAGCCATTGGGTTACACCACAGCCACAGCAACACCAGATCCTTAACCCACTGAGCGAGGCTAGGGATTGAATCTGCATCCTCATGGATACTAGTCAGATTCATTTCTGCTGAGCCGTGACTCCAAGGAGCTAAGGTTTTTGACTGACCTCAGAGGGTGGTGGTTTGCCTCATGGACTGGGCCAAGTCATCTGACTTTTCTGGACCTTGGTTTCCATCATGGTGCTGAGATGTGGCAGAAAATGAAGAACTGTTGTCGGTTCCTCAGCCTGACATCACAGGGTCACACAGTGGAGCATCTCTCTTGTCTCTTCCTGCTGCTTTGTGATTGTAGGGTCACATTGGAAGTGCCTGTCATCCACCCTGAGCAACACCAGTGAATCCCTTCTAATTTATGAGGGGGCATCCTTCAACCTGTGGTCTTTATTTTCCAGCCCAGAAATCACTAGAATCTTCTGGCCAGTTCTCAGGGCTCTTATGACCCTTTGCCCTTAGAATGTCTCTGTGGGTACTATACCAAGGTAGCAGCACGAAAGGCAAAGAAAATCATTCTTCCCATGGGAAATAACTAAAACCCTGCTTGGATCCATAAATTATGACACAAACTGGAAAAACAAGCAGACCTGGAATTAGAGCCCCATCATTCCGTCTGGGACGCTCAGAGACCACGTGTGGTTTTCTGTGGTCCAGGGAATATGCCCAGAGCTCTTCAGCTGAATTATAGGCCCAGCATTTGGCAGCTGTCCTGTCTGGTTTGTGCCATAATGAACCTGCTAAATTTAACATTTGGAATATTTTAGCCAAGGACTTTTTGCCCTGACCAGTAGAACACATTTTTAAAATTTCCCTTTCAGATTCCAGGTTGTACTTGATTTAGGAGGAGAGATTTGTAAGTTTAAAGGGGTCACCTGTACAGATGGAAAGCGTAGCAAATTTTGTGTGTGTGTCTGCTCCCATGTGGCCTGCATTTTGAATGGATGTATTGTTCAGTGTTTGATTGGAGATATTTTTGAGCTTGAAAAAAGCAATGACTGAAGTCTTGTGTTTGGGTTAACCAGAATCAAAGAACAAATTCATATTAAGATGTTGCTATTGGTCTCCTTCAAAGTCTATATATCCTGAGTATTTTCAAGCTCTTGGTTACATCTTTTTCCTTCAAGAATCACAGGAGATAGATTTTAGTGCCTTGCTTTGCCTTGCTGTAAACAACTTACATGACTTACGTAATGTAGGTGTGAATTTTTTACTTAAATATCCATTGTATACTCAGTACTTTTTCCTCTGCCTTAGTTATAGGAGTGTGTGTGTGTGTGTACATATGTACACAATATGTGTCTCATCAGTCCCCTACAGGAGGAGGAGGTACTAGCATCTCTTTCACATTCGGTACCTCTCATGTGTAGTTATTGGGGTTTTTTTTGTTTGTTTGTTTGTTTTGTCTTTTGTCTTTTTAGGGCCGCACCTGCGGCATATGGAGGTTCCCAGGCTAGGGGTCTAATCAGAGCTGTTCCACCAGCCTCCGCCAGAGCCACAGCAATGCCAGATCTGAGCTGTGTCTGAGACCTACACCACAGCTCACGACAACGCCGGATCCTTAACCCACTGAGAGAGGCCAGGGATCCAACCTGCAACCTCATGGTTCCTAGTTGGATTTGTTTCTGATGCTCCACCATAGGAGCTCCCTCACATGTAGTTGTGTAATAAATGTTGGATGGATGGACAGATGGATGGGCTGACTGACAGATGGATGGATATTCATGATCATTTTCCCTAAGCATGTATTGTTTCTAGCTGCATCATGACTTTTGTTCTCCGTAACTTTTCTGGAGTGGACATGTTTTCCCTTGTTATCTGATTGTGATGAGGCTAGAAATATGAAAAAAACATTTGAAATAAAGATAGAAGAGTTCTCTGTTCAAAATAATTTCTACTTCAGGCAGTTGTTTTCTCTTTCCAGCTCTCCTCTGGTTTTAGTCGCTTAAGTAGAAATCCTATCAGGTAGCCCACCCTGGAAGTGAGTAGAGAAAATAGATCTTAAGTGGCCATCCTCAGTTGATGCTCTTATATTATTGGCCTTTTTACCTTGGAATTTACTTCTGAAAACTGAGAAGGCACTTGAATGTTCCCTAGACTATAAATGATACCTTCAGTAAAGATCCTTTTTTGGGTTTTGTTTTTAGCTATGCCCGTGGCATGCTGAAGTTCCTAGGCCAGGGATCGAACCCAAACCACAGCAGTGACAGTGCCAAATCTTAAGGACTAGGCCACCAGGGAGCTCCAGTAAAGATCCTTGATCTAAGTGTTTTGGATAGAACTGATGATTTCATTTTTTGGTTTTTTGGTTTTTATTTTTTTTGTCTTTTTAGAGCCACACCTGCAACATATGGAAATTCCCAGGCTAGCAGTTGAATCTGAGCTGCGGCTGCCAGCCTACACCACAGCCACAGCAACACAGGATCTGAGCCACATCTGTGATCTACTCCATAGCTTCTACTCCATAGCTTACAGTAACACTGGATCCCCAACCCACTGAGCGAGGCCAGGGACCTAACCTTACTCCTCACGGATACTAGTCCAGTTCATTACTGCTGAGCTACAATAGAACTCCAGGATTTCATTTTTTGCTGCTAATTTTCCTGGGAACCATTATCATCATCGTGAAATGCCTCTAACAGTCTTTGAGGGCCAGAGGAAAGCGTCTTCTATTGACCCAACAACTGCATCAGATGCTACTTAGAGGTATCTGGGCTGTTTTTTCCGACCTTGCTCCTGGTAGTACAAAACCCTTGTCTCCCCAGGAGGAGTAGGCAAAGGAAAAGCCAGGTTGCTCAGAGGGGATGTCACCTTCCCAGAGGATGTGCAGAAGAGCGTCACTGTTTCCGCAAATGCAGAGCTTGGCCTCCACTTAACAGTCACTCTCTTCTCCCCCCACAGCCAGTGGTTCAGCGTGCTGAGTCAAGTCCACGCATCCACGGACCAGGAGATTCGGGAGATGCATGATGAACAGGCCAACCCTCAGAACGCTGTGGTGCGTGAGCCTCCAGGGGCTGGGGTGTGCTGCCGGAGGCCGAGAAACGGGGAATTTCTAGACAGTCTGTCTTCCTTCCTTCCCTCCTTCCTCCCTCCCTCCCTTCCTTCCTTCCTTTTTTGGGCTACACCCGCGGCACATAGAGGTTCCCGGACTAGGGGTCCAAGCAGAGCTGTAGTCTCCAGCCACAGCAACACAGGATCTGAGCCACACCTTCACAGCAACGTAGGATCTGAGCCCCGCGTCTTCGACCTACACCACAGCTCATGGCAATGCTGGATCCTCAACCCACTGAGCGAGGCCAGGGATCAAACTGTGTCCTCATGGATGCTAGTCGGGTTCGTTAACCACTGAGCCAGGACAGGAACTCCTAGACAGTCTTTATTTAAATAAATAATAGCTTAATAATTAAAAAGAGAAATAGGAACCTTTTGGTTAAAAATCGTGCAGAAAAACAGAGTAAATTACGCAAGAGTATAAATAGACATAGATTACAATTCTCCCACCTCAAACCATTAAAAGGACCCCCCAAACTCCCAATTTTGATGAAATCGTGGAAGCCCATTACATATTTCTTCAGAGGATTTAGTGAATTCTGAATCATATTCTTTCTGTCATCACTCTGTCCTAGGCACACAGACACAGCCACAGCCACAAAATCAAATTTCAGAAATAGTTTGATTTTATTTCCTAAGTATAAAATTTAATGCTAGACCTTAGGATAAATCAGAATATTTGTACAATTGAAAGAAGTTTTATACCCTTGATGAAAGTATTTTAAGAACAAGACAGAAAGATGAGTTGGTACTTTATTTAATGAATGGACAGTAGCTTTTGCCCTGTCTAGAGGCTGTCTGTACTAAATGAAGGGGGCGATTTCCTTAGATAACTATTATTTTGCAGTTAACATAAAAAGAAGGAGGCTTTTTTGTTTGCCCGTTTAGAGAGTCAGCCAAGGATGTTATCATTGCTGTGCACTGTACTGGGATGGTTCTCTCAGTTTTTCTCTTTTTCACCCCTTTCCAGGGCACTTTGGATGTGGGGCTGATTGATTCCGTGTGTGCCTCCGACAGCCCTGATAGGTGAGCTCGGATGTGACTCGTAACAAAAGTGACTGCTAATTACCTGCAGGCGCCCACAGGCTGTTTGCTCTGGGCTGGGTGCTTCCACCTGGTCAGCCCCAGCAATCCAGAGACTTCCTTCTTTGTACCGTTTGACCTCATGCAAAAGTCTTCCTCTCTGGGCACCTTTGGGGTGGCAGGGCAAACCACAGAAACCTAACTTAGTCATCCAAGGACAAACTCGGGATTCAAAGAGGAAGAAAATGCCTGTATCCGTCATCAGGGTGGGTGTAGGTTCCCTTTCTAAAATTGAATAATGAATTTGAAATGGGTATCAATGGCAGTTTATACAGGACATAATAAGTTAAACCACAAACATGTATTTTCCTTCACACACCTTATCTGTGCCTTTAAAGTGTCATGTTTTTGGTTTTATCTTTTGAAGGCAGATCATCTTCAGAGATGGTCTCAGGAGTCTTTGTACCCAGTGACCTTCACCTTTATCTTCTCTCTTTTGTTTCGCCGCTTAGGAGTCCTCAGTATGAATCAAAATTGACTTCTGCCTTCAATAACATTGCCTTAGAGAATGAACAAAAATGTATTCAAACTGACAAGGACAAGTAGCCTCTCATGGGCTGAATGAGATTTCTGGAGTGTCTGTCACCCCACCATTGACCAGGTTCTTCTGAAGCATAGGTTCTTTATTTCTAGTAGTTACATGCACCTTTCTTATTCCTGGCTCAGGAACTGTGAACATGCATGTGTTGTTCAGTCATCAGAGCCCAGATTCTTAATCTGACAGTCAAGTTCCTGTGTCTCTTTTTCTGAAACCCCTTCACTCTGGCAGGCTGGCCCTATGAACATCCCTTCCCAGGCTTTTCTCTCTTCCTCAAATGTCCCCCTTTTCCCTTGCCAACCGTGGCAAAACCTTGTTCTTTTTAAGGAGCACCTGTCTGTCCCTACTCCAGCCCTGTCACTCTTCCTGTTCTTTGAACTCTTGCAGCACTTAACCTCAGAGAACATGTGAAAACTTGCAAGACTCTATTCTATTTAGAATAGATAAGCAATGAGCGGCTACTATATAGCCCAGGGAGTGATATCCACTCTTTTGGGATAGCATATGATGGAAGATAATATGAGAAAAAGAATGTATGTGTATGTATGACTGGATCACTTTGCCATACAGCAGAAACTGGCACAGCATTGTAAATCAGCTCTAATTTTAAAAAATTAATAGAATAAAATATGAAAACTTGCAAGAAGTTGGTGAGTCACTAGCTTCAGTGATTAAGAGTTAGTGTGGACAGGAGCCTGTGAGAGGCTCCAAGCATTGCCAGATGAAAAGAGATGCAGGAGAAAGTAAGTTTCCATTATTATAGTATCCCTGCCTGGGAAATGCCCCCTTGTCAGATTGCTTTGAATATGTGGACCCAGTTGGCTCTCTGAACCAGGCATAATCAAGGGTCTAAAATGTTCCACTTACACCTATTTACTGACCTTCTATTGCTAGTGTCTGACATTTCATTACCAACCCACAGAAATATTATCCAAGGCCATACCCAGAGGCAGGAAGAAATTTACTTTGGAGAGGCATCAAAAAAAAAAAAACCTTCCCCCTGCGGTCACCTTATTTAGCCTTCCCGGAACAGTTTCATCTGGAAAATTTTGCATGAAGAAATGTTTTCCCTTCCAGGACCTTCAGAATGTGTTGCTCCTCCAAGTTTAAAGGTTAATGAGGCATAAAATAAACCTGCAGAAATGAGCAAGGTTTGCCTTAACATGAAATACAAATAGCACTGCCATTTTTATCGCCCCATGACCCGTATGCCAGGAAAAAGGCATTCAATTCAATCTTGGTTCAAACGGAGGTTGACGATTGCAGTGGAGCTAAGAGCTTTTGCTTCCTTTTCACCCCACCACCCAGACCCAATTCATTTGTGATCATTACGGCCAATCGGGTGCTTCACTGCAACGCGGACACACCGGAGGAGATGCACCACTGGATAACGCTGCTGCAGAGATCCAAGGGGGACACCAGAGTGGAGGGCCAGGAATTCATAGTGAGAGGTGACAGCCACTTGTGCCCTTTTTTGCTTATCGAGCCCTCTTTTTCTTTACGTGGCTATCTGCCGCGTTTCCATCTTGAACCCCTTCTCTGAGTAATTTTTACTCTCGAAGTTGTTTTAAAAAATCATCAAGAAACAGTGGGGTCCATTTCTAACAACTCCATAAAAACACGACCCATCTGGAAGCTCTGCGCACATTTTTACTTGGTTGGGGGCTGTTTCTCATGATGGTTTGGAATTTACACTTCCGTCTTTCTTTCCAGGGTGGTTGCACAAAGAAGTAAAAAACAGTCCGAAGATGTCTTCCCTGAAACTGAAGAAGCGGTGGTTTGTGCTCACCCATAACTCCTTGGATTACTATAAGAGCTCAGAGAAGAATGCGCTGAAATTGGGTACCCTGGTCCTTAACAGCCTCTGTTCAGTGGTCCCTCCAGATGAGAAGATTTTCAAAGAGACAGGTGAGGGGTACTAGCACTGGCCTGAAACAGGGCCTGTCCAGTCAGGGGGGGTCTGGGTGTGCTCAGAGCAAAGGACAGTCCCACCTAGGGTCTGTACCTTCTTTGCCCCAAAGTTTTTTTTTTTTTTCCTGGCTTATCTTCTGAGGCCGTTCATGGCTGGCTCCGTGAACCATAGTAAACCATATTGAAGAGGTCCTGATTTATGGAGTTGCCAGAAGATTCTTTTGAGGGCAGTGAAGTGCAAACAAAGGTTTTCCTGCAGGAAGCCTTGTTTTTCTATGCTTGTGTTTTTGCCTTTCTCACCATTGTCCCCCGAGAGTCACAATGAGCCTAAAAATGGTAAATCCTGACTGTCAGTGAATATAATCTAGTAGAAAAAAAAAAGTGGGTCACGTCAGCTTTCTTTTTTTTCCTTTTGTCATTATGTTTCTAGATTGTTTTGATTTTTTTTTGCTGCCAGTTGTGATTTTATGCTTTTTTAAATATAGTTACTCCATTCAAAAAAAAAAAAAAAAGGCACGTATTGTTTCATGTGATCACTCCATTCCACGTTCAGCTGGTTTCTGAACACGTGAATTGCTCACTTTGCATGAACAGTTTCTTTTGAAGGGAGAATCTTAGGGGATAAAAGAGGAGCAATAGGGAGGGAGAAAGATCAGAGGGAAGAATTTTCACTCTGCTTCCAGAGCCTTGAGCAGGACTTTAGCTTATGTCTGTTCCTTCTTTTAGAGCAGATGATACTGCTGTGTGTTTTATCCCAGGCTTAAAATTTTAATGTTTATCTTGCCCTTTCAATTGTGAACTACATGTGTCTTTGGGTACCCAGTACAGCACAAGGCATGTGGGGGAAGTCAGCAGGTCACTATTGAATTGTGTAATAAAGGGGCTCAGGTGGAGATGACAGGGGCGCTAGATTTCTGGGACCACAGGACGGTGATGACACCCTGTTCCCCAAGGTTAACACTGGCACGTGTGTGTGTGTGTGTGTGTGTGTGTGTGTTGCTCTCACAGGCTACTGGAACATCACTGTGTATGGTCGTAAGCACTGTTATCGGCTCTACACCAAGCTGCTCAACGAGGCCACCAGGTGGTCCAGCGCCATTCAAAATGTGACCGACACCAAGGCCCCTATCGACACCCCCACCCAGCAGCTGATTCAAGATATCAAGGTGAGAGGGGGAGCCCTGGCATGGTTCACGGTAGCCCACAGATTCTCACCCTTGGCACAGTAGGGCATCAGCATAGTCGAATACATTTTCATTCTATAATCAAAGGTAATTCTGGGTTAATTTTGTGTTTGTGTATCCTGGCTTTTGAAAATCTAAATGCCAGGCCACGGGTGAAATGTTAAGATAAAAACATCTTGTCTCTGGCGAGGGCCTCTGGGGCAAACCCAGGTATTGGGCTGTGTAAGTAGAGGGACAGCACTCTATAGTTTGGGGTGTAGGGCTCCCTGATCACAGGGACATGGTGTGTCACAGGTTCCTCTTGAGCCCAGGTTGGAGACCGTCTAGGAGTAACACAGTAATTCTGCTTTTACCGTATGCTTCTGAGACCACACACATGGATTCACTAAGAGCCCAGATGGGTCTAGAAAACTTGGGAGGCTTATCAGATGCCTCTGAACTTAAAGAAGTTCCCAGCTCTCTGGACCAACATTGATCTTGTTAAATTATAATGGTCTGATTATAAAGACTGTTTGCTCTGAGTGTCCGTTGAATGAATGAATGAGCAAACAAGTGATTCGGTGGCAGCCATAAACAAGGATCACCACACATTTCCCAGGAGTGGAAACAGAGACGTGGAGTATTCTGGCTGCATTGTTCACATAGCTGGCCAGCCCCTGGTGCAGACCCAGGTCAAAGAGATTATTTTTACGCTGTTCCTCCAGGTTATTCATGTAGGCAGGTTCCCTGTATAAAGGAAAACTGCTGGAGCAATAACAGAAAAGATGCCAGAATGATAGTGAGGCGAGTCTTTACTGATGAGCATCAAAAAAAAAAAAAAAAAAAAAATAGATCAGATCCAGGAGACAAACTGCACTTTTGTAAAGGTGGGAGAGGGTCTAACAGGTCCGTAGTATATTATTACCAAAGTCACATGTCAGCCTCTTGATTCCAAAGTGATATGTTTTCTGAGTATTTGGAGCTGAGTTCCTACAAGGTAGTCAGTTAACCTACAAACTGCAGAGTTGTCCAGGGAACCCAGGGCGCTTGAATCTAATGGTGTCATTTCTAGTCTTAAAAAAAATAATTTTCGAGGCTTTCTTGTGAGAGAGAAGAGGGAAAAAAACCCATTATCAACTGAACTTTCTCTTCAAAGCCATATCTTATCTGCCCTTATATGTACTAATTCACTGGAAATCAGAGGTTAAAAGAGTAAATAGACTTTTTAGAGATGAAGCAACTCTTCTAAGAAATGAGACAAACTGCCCTAATCAAGTCGATACCAATTTTTTTCAAGTAACTAAAACATTATTTTTTTCTTGATTTTTCAACTGGGTGTTATTGAAAAAGTTTCATAGTAGAGGAGTTCCCATTGTGGCTCAGCAGGTTAAGGACCTGACATAGTGTCCATGAGGATGGAGGTTCAATCCCTGGCCTGGCTCAGTGGGTTAAGGATCCTGGTGTTGCCACAGGCTATGATGTGAGTTGCAGACATGGCTCAGATCACACGTTGCTGTGGTGTAGGCTGGTATTCTCCCTCTAGCCTGGGAACTTCCATATGCCACAGGTGAGGCTATAAAAAAGAAAGAAAGAAAAAGTTTGGTAGTGGAAATGAAATTACCATGATAGAATGATTCATTGCCTTTCCTCCAACTTTTCTGTTTGTTTCAATTTCTAAAAGTACCTTTGGCTTTTTCAGATCCCAAATTAATGTTTCAGGAACATAAATACATGATGAAATTCTCTGAAAGGAGCTCTTAAATGTCAGGAGTGAGAAAGGAGACTCAGGAAAGAACAGTCTCACTGATAACTTACTGATGTGTCATTTTCAGGTGGAAGACTCAAAAGACTAATGAGAGAACTAGCAAAATGTATTTTTAAATGGATTAAAGATAACATACATTGGGGAAATAACAATTAAAAATTAATTTTTATGTATACATGTATGTGTAACTTGGTCCCCATGCTGTACAGTGGAAAAAAAATTTCAAAAAAGAAAAGATAACATGATTTGGCCAAATAATTTATGCCTAAATAATTAGTAAGGGAAGTTTAAATTAATTTTTTAAGTATATATAATCTTCAGCGGGAAGATCTTTAAATAACCTGGGGAAATATATGCAAATGAAAGAAAGAATGAGCGAGGTAAGAAAAACATGTGTGATTTGCCTTTAGCCGTATCTGTGGGTACCTGGTGCATGAGGTGTTTCCTGGTGGATTCCCACCACCTCAGGCTGGAGGTGCTTTGTGGCTTGTGAAACGCACTGGCGCACAGGAGAATACAAGTGGCTTTGTTCTTTTGTGTACCTGTTTCTTACAACGAACCCGCGGGCTTTCTCTAACGGCTCCATTATCCTCCAGGAGAACTGCCTGAACTCCGACGTGGTGGAGCAGATTTACAAGCGGAACCCCATCCTGCGCCACACCCACCACCCCCTGCACTCCCCGCTCCTGCCGCTGCCCTACGGGGACATCAATCTTAACTGTGAGTCGACCGGGACGCTGGCGTGGGTGCCCTGTTAACTCTTTAGCTCTGCTGTATTAGCGTTGGTTGGTTGTAGCGATGCCAGGATTGTTGTGTAAAGGATAGACTAGGATTAACATACGCACACTACTACATACCAAATAGGTACCAACCTGGACCTACTGCAGAGCACAGGGAACTCTACTCAGTATTTTATAATAACCTGTAAGGGAAAAAACATCTGGAAAAGAGTGTATTACTTATACGTTCTATTCTATATTATATAATTGTTATATAATATTAAATATATATACATATTACTATATAAAATATATACTGTTTGATATATATTTTAGGAATATATTGTATATATTGTATATTATATTAAAGAATATATATACATTACTGAATCACTGTGTACTACACCTGAAACTAAACAATATTACAAATCAGGTATACTTCACTTCAAAAAAAAATGCCAGCGAGAGTTCCCATCACGGCTCAGTGGAGATGAATCTGAATACTATCCATGAGGTCGCAGGTTTGATCCCTGACCTTGCTCAGTGGGTCAAGGATCCGGCATTGCCATGAGCTGTAGTGTAGGCTGGCGGCTGCAGCTCTGATTGGACCCCTAGCCTGGGAACCTCCATATGCTGCGCGGGTATGGCCCTGAAAAGACAGAATAAATAAATAAAATTTAATTTAAAAATTTTTTAAATTTTTTAAAATGCCAGCACTCCCCATGAGCTCAAAGTAGCCCTAATATACTAGAGAACCAGATCCTAAACAGTTGTCTTTTATTCCAAATGTGGAACCCGTTTTGCAACAGACCTGCTTTCAAGTAAGCATTTTGCCTGGTAAAATAGTTCCCTTACTTGCCCACCTCTGTTTAGAACTGCATGCTGAAATAGGTCTGGTCCTCATTCCTTCCTCTTGTCAGCTGCTCACAGGTTCCTTCTCTGAACTCTGTGTGACTTGTGTCTGTCTTGCTTTTCCTAGTGCTCAAAGACAAAGGCTATACAACACTTCAGGATGAAGCCATCAAGATATTCAACTCCCTGCAGCAGCTGGAGTCCATGTCTGACCCCGTTCCCATCATCCAGGGCATTCTGCAGACGGGGCACGACCTCCGGCCATTGCGGGACGAGCTGTACTGCCAGCTCATTAAACAGACCAACAAAGTGCCCCACCCAGGCAGTGTGGGCAACCTGTGCAGCTGGCAAATTCTCACCTGCCTGAGCTGCACCTTCCTACCCAGCCGGAGTATCCTCAAGTACCTCAAGTTCCACCTGAGAAGGTGCGGGGGTTGGGGAAGAGAGCAGCTCATATGGGGGTGGATGGGTGGAGGGAGCAGCAGGCACCTGGTGTGGCCCGGGTCACCTGGGCAGCTAGCTAGTGGGAAGAGGGGTGGCAGACATCCTCTCTAAGCCACACAGGCCTGTTCTAGGAACCAGATCACTTCACATGTAGTGTCCCTATGTGTAGGACATTGGAACCATTGAATTACTACTCTCTATAAACTGGGTGGGTGGGGGGCTTATTTGTCCCATATCAAACCGATGATTCAGATAGAAACATCTGGGGAGTTCCCGTCATGGCTCAGTGGTTAACTAATCCAACTAGGAGCCATGAGGTTGCAGGTACGATCCCTGGCCTCGCTCAGTGGATTAAGGATTCAGCGTTGCTGTGAGCTGTGGTGTAAGTTGCAGATGCAGCTCGGATCCCACGTTGCTGTGGCTGTGGTGTAGGCCGGCAGCTATAGCTCTGATTAGACCCCTAGCCTGGGAACCTCCATAGCCACAGGTGCGGCCCTAGAAAAAGCAAAAAAAAAAAAAAAAAAGAAGAAGAAGACCACAGATAGAAACATCTGATTCAGATTCTGATTAACTATAGGAAAATAATTTTTCTCTGACACTATGAGGCTCGTGGCTCTTGTAGCTGGGAGCACGGGTTGCTCCCAGACTTGAGCTCCCTTGGTCTTTGGGATGGTTTTTCTTTCTTCATTTTTTTTCTGTTTTTTTCTTCCTTTCTTCCTACTTTCCTTCCTTCCACGCTTGCTTGCTGCCTTTCTTCCCTCCCTCCTGCCTTTTCTTTCTTCCTTTCTCTTTCTTTCCTTCTTTCTCTCTCTCCTTCCCTCCCTTCCTTTCTTGAAACTAAGCCCACACAGGACGAGCTCCAGAAGTGGCCGGCGTTGGCTCCGCCCACCCCTGAAGCCCACTCACCCCATTGGTCTGCAGCGCATGGAAGCCACCCAGCTCCATGTAGCCCACTGTCCTGTCCACAGTCTGGCAACTTAACGGCTCGTGTCTGTCTCCTAGGATACGGGAACAGTTTCCAGGAACCGAGATGGAAAAATACGCCCTCTTCATTTACGAATCTCTGAAGAAAACAAAATGCAGGGAGTTTGTGCCTTCCCGGGATGAAATAGAAGCCCTGATCCATAGACAGGAGATGACGTCCACGGTGCATTGCCACGGTGGGGGCTCCTGCAAGATCACCATCAACTCCCACACCACAGCTGGGGAGGTGAGGGAGACGCCGCCCTGCCTTTTTGCTTGAGGCCCAGGTGCCCACGTGCTTGCTTACGTCAGGAAAATTGTGTGGTTAGGTCAAGCCCTATGCAGAGTTGTGGTTTGCACAATGCAGTTGCTCAGTAAACAAAACATAATCCTGCTCATCTGAGAAACAGTTGAGGCGCTGCCTCAGATATGGCTGCTCTGACAAGGGTTTATCTATCACTTCTGCAGTAAAGTGTCTGCCACCCAAAGATCTATCTAGAACATTGGGTCAGGTGAACACATTTCTTTTTTTTTTTTTTTTTTTTGCTTTGTAGGGCTGTACTCGTGGCATATGGAGGTTCCCAGGCTAGGGGTCAAATCAGAGCTACATACATACACCACAGCTCACTGCAATGCCAGATTCTCAACCCACTGAGGGAGGCCAGGGATCGAAACTGAAACCTCATGGTTCCTAGTTGGATTTGTTTCCACTGTGCCATGACGGGAGTCCTTTCCTTTCTTTTTTCAAATTAAATTAGTATTATAAAGCCAATTGGCTGAAAGGAATAGTTCAATAAAACCCAGAAAATCTGGTATAGAGAAATATCAGTGTAAATCATTATTCATGAATTTATCGGACAAAAGGGCTTCAGTTTTCATGCTCTTTTCCTACTAACATGGGTCTGCAAGAAACTGGCCCAGCGTCTACTCCAACCAGTGGGCAAAATACCTTACATTCTTTTTGACAAGGAAGAGACATAGCTGATTTCAAGAGAACCAGGGAAAATAGCACTTTGGGGGTTTTTGGTTTGGTTGTTTTGGTTTGGTTTTTTTGGCTGCACCCATGGCATGCAGAAGTTCCCCGGCCAGGGATTGAACCTGTGCCACAGCAGTGACAATACCTGGTCTTAACCCTCTGCACCACCAGGAAACTCCTAAAATAGCACCTCTGAAATGCTGGGTAACCACACACGGCAGTGTTAGGAGGCTGCCTGGACCCTCATTTTTGTCCGCAGCTCCATCTGGGCTCTGACAAGGCGCTTTGTGAAACCCCAGCTTCAGAGGCTGAAGACCTCATGTTTTCCAGGTTGTGGAGAAGCTGATCCGAGGCCTGGCCATGGAGGACAGCAGAAACATGTTCGCGCTCTTTGAGTACAACGGACAGGTCGACAAAGCCATCGAAAGCCGTACCATCGTAGCGGATGTGTTGGCAAAGTTTGAAAAGTAAGTTCCTTCTACCAGAAATGTCAGCAGATCTGAGAAAAGAAATGTAGAGCAGGAAGGCTTGAACGTCTATTGAGTTTCGGCCTCAGTGTGCATCTCACCTTGTGTTGAAGCATATTTAATTTACACACAATCTCTGTTAGCCTGTTCCCCTTGGTTCCTAGATATATCAAGTCTCTTCCTCAAATATCGTTCACCCCATCATTGTTCCTCTGACCCATTCTCTCTCTCTGTCCCCTCGTGTACTCTTTATCTTGGAATTTTCTGATTCTTAGATTTTACTTGTCATTCGCTTTGAAGCCAGGCAAGTAGGTAGAAGCCAATTTATTAATTCTTCAAACCCCATTTTTTATCTCTTGGCCCTACAACATTCAGACCCCCCAAATAACACAAAAGATACTCCTTGGTGTAAACACAGCCTCCCTGATATTCTTGTCCATTTTTCTTAATATTTTTATAGCTTGAGAGTTGTTAGAGGGAATGAAGAAAGAGGCTTTATTTCCTTTTTTCCTCTGGATTCAGCATAATGCTTAGCTGGGGCTAACCAGACTGGGACATTCAGAAATACTTGTTAGCTCAGGTTAACTAAAGGCTGCCTGTTTGCTGTCTTCAAGTGAAACCAGGACAAAAGCTTTTTTTTGGCCTCTGGGTAAACAAAATCAGCGGGGAGTTCCAAGGAGCGTTAATCCGGCTATATTTTCTCTCCCTCCGCCCCCATCTCCTCCCTCTCTGAGCACAGGGTGTCTGAATTGTTACAGAGAATACACCTGTGGGCCACCCCTGGCCCGTTTCTTGCTTTGCTTTCTGAGTCTCTCTCAACTTCTGTCTGTAGGCTGGCTGCCACATCAGAGGTGGGTGACCAGCCCTGGAAGTTCTACTTTAAACTCTACTGCTTCCTGGACACAGACAACGTGCCCAAAGACAGCGTGGAATTTGCATTTATGTTCGAACAGGTAAATGGAGCTCTCTGGTTCCTTTACAGGCGAGCAAGGGTGAAACCCATCCATAGACCATGCACCATCCTCCCTGTGCGGACATGAGCTGCCTGTCCTTAGAAATCACACGAGGCACAGAATTGTATTTGTTCTAGTGAGGGGAACAGTGAAGATCTAGTGTTTTTTGCAGGTTTAAGGTTTATATATAGTACAGCTTTGTGGTTTCTAATCCCTGTACTTTATATTGGATCTCCAGGAATTTCTTTACCTACTAGTTGCAAGCATGTACCCTAAAAAAACAGCCTCTCTTCCATCCCTTCACCACACCCCCAGCCTTTGGTAACCATTATTTAATTCTTGTTTTCTCCAGTTCAGTTTTTGCTTTGTTTGGTTTTTTAGATTCCCCATGTAAGGGATATTATACAATATTCATAATGACAGATTTCCTTTTTTTCTCAAGGCCGAGTAGCAGTCCATTGTGTGTGTATGTATGCTTTTATCCTTTCATCTGTTAATAGACACTCAGCTGGTTTCCATATCTTGGCTGTTATGAACTACAGTAAACATGGAAGTGCAGCATCTCTTTAATAAAAAAAATTTTTTTAATTTTTAAAAAGGGCAAGACATCACACGTGGCAGTGGACTTCCCAGCATGGACAGGGTCAGCTGCTCTTTCATTCATTTGTAGAATGAAACTCTACACTTATTTGAACTCCTATACCAGGAACTGTTCTAGTTGAGGGGAGAGACAGTAAGAAATAAAGTACATGTGTTCAGTGGTATCCGTGTCAGGGAGGGATTTAAAATAGCAAAGGTTGGGGGGGGGGTCAGGGTACATTTTCTAGGGAAGGTGGCATTTGAGAAGGTGGCTTAGGCACAAGTGGACAAGGGAGCAAGCTGGCCAAGCATCCCTCCGCGCCCCTAAAGCTCTCGCCCACCTGCTTGCAGGCCCACGAAGCCGTCATCCGCGGCCATTACCCAGCCCCCGAGGAGAACCTGCAGGTGCTGGCTGCCTTGCGGCTACAGTACCTGCAGGGGGATTACACACTACACGCCACCGTCCCGCCTCTCGAGGAGGTCTACTCGCTGCAGAGGCTCAAGGCCCGCATTAGCCAGTCCACTAAGAGCTTCACACCCAGCGAGAGGCTGGAGAAGAGGCGCACAAGCTTCTTGGAGGGGACGCTGCGGCGGAGCTTCCGGACAGGGGCCGCCGTGCGCCAGAAGGTGGAGGAGGAGCAAATGCTGGACATGTGGGTCAAGGAGGAGGTGTCCTCTGCACGAGCCAGCATCATGGACAAGTGGAAGAAGTTTCAGGGGATGAGCCAGGAACAGGCCATGGCCAAGTACATGGCCTTGATCAAGGAGTGGCCTGGGTACGGGTCGACGCTCTTTGATGTGGAGGTAAGAGCTGGCTGCTGCTTCCTGGCCCAGGTTGCACCTGAGTCAGTGTGACCGTGGTCAAGTTCATAGGGAGGGCAGACCAGGCCCAACATTGGACTATCTTACCCTCTTCTGTTAGAGCCCCTGACATTTTACCCTTAACACCTCCACCACCTACCCAAGGTGTATGTCCTCCTCTATAGTAAATACTTTCTTAATATTGGAAGTGACCAGAAAATTAAGATGTCACTCTTTTTTTTTTTTTTTTTTTGGCTGCAATGTGCAGCAGCTTGATGTTGGATCTCAGGTCCCAGACCAGGGATTGAACCTGTACTGCAGCAGAGAAAGTGCTGCATCCTAACTGCTAGACCACCAGGGAGCTGACAAGATGCCACTTATTCTTAAGTAACTTCCAACTCCATGTTATTCAAGCTATAGATCCATTAAAAAGTGCTGGTAAAAATCTACATTAATTTTTTAAAGTTTTTTGGGACTTTGTACATAAAATTAGAAATTTGGGATAGACTTGGATTTTTATTTTTTCCCATGACTGTTGGTAGGGAGGAATTTCTGTTTACACAGTTGGAATTTGGCTAAAATTCACGTCAACCTAGTACGGATTCATATCCTTTTTTTAAAACGTAAACCATTTATTGAAAGAAAATCTTATTAATGATCTAGATCAAGGCTTGGCAAGCTGCCCAGTGGCCAGATCCTGCCTGCCTTCTTTTTTGTAAATAAAGTTTTATTGGAACACAGCAATGCTCATTCCTTTCTGTATTTTTCTCAGGCAGCTTTCACGTTAAAATGGCAGGGTTAAATAGCTGTGACAGAGACCACAAAACCTAAAATATTTACCCTTGAACTACTAAGTTGGCCACAACCCCTGTCTGTTTTCCTTGTGCTCATAGTCAATCAGCATGTTATTTCATGACTTTTAAATGAGGCGCTATAAAAATGTAATTCTTGAGCATCTATTCCAGGATCCTTTCATGACTTTTCATTGGATGCTGTCTTTCTGTGGGTTGATTCAGTTACATTTGTTTTTAAGTACAAGTCCTGGCTCTTATTTTCCACTGCTGATTGTGCAAGAAAGTCTGTTGTTAAACAAGTTAGATCAGTCACTGTACACACAACTGGTCATTGCTGCTCCTTGTCATGTGTTGTTGTTTAATAAGAGAAGCCAAAACTGCCCAGCACAAATTTGGGAATTTCCCTATGGGATCCTAGATTGTTTTATTTGAAAAATTATCATCTTGGAGTTCCCATTGTGGCTCAGCAGGTTAAGGACATGACATGGTGTCCATGAGGATTCGGGCTTGATTCCCTGGCCTCACTCAGTGGTTAAGTTGCGGCATAGGTTGCAGATGCTGGCATTGCTGTGGCTGTGGTGTAGGCTGGCAGCTGCAGCTCCGATTCGACCCTGAGAACTTCCATATGCCGCAGGTGAGGCCGTAAAAAGAAAAAATAGGAATGAAGGCAGAACTAGAGATAGAAGAGGGTAGCCCTGGCTCAGGCTGCTTGATTTGCTGGGGGGCTCCTTGTCAATTTCCACAGCTACTGCCAACTCCACGCTACTGATTCAGGTGGCTGTTACAACATCAGGTAATGATGTTGAGATGTGGGGCATCCAGGCCAGATGTTGGATTTACCAGTGAGGGTTCCCCAAATGCATGGGAATCAGCTAGTCAGAAATCACTCAGGACAGCTGTATTTCACTTCCCCCCAGGCACGAAGACACGTTGAATGTGTTTAATAGTCTGTGCAGTGTCCTTGACTTATAGCCTCTCTTGTTTCTGTTTCTAACGTTGATGACCTAACAACCCTTGCACTTACTCTCGCCCACCAGTGCAAGGAAGGCGGCTTTCCCCAGGACCTCTGGCTGGGCGTCAGCGCGGACGCTGTCTCCGTCTACAAGCGTGGGGAGGGAAGGCCGTTGGAAGTCTTCCAATATGAGCACATCCTCTCCTTTGGGGCCCCCCTGGCCAACACATACAAGATTGTCGTCGATGAGAGGGAGCTGCTGTTTGAAACCAGTGAGGTAAGAGGCGAATCTTTCATCTGTGGCCTTGGCAAAATAAAAAAGCAACACCCCATTTCCTAAAATTTGACAAATTTTATTTGGATATTTTGCTTTAAGATGTAGGAAGATACAGTCTGGTGGTCCCTCCCCAGCTGCAGGCTTCTCACAGGCCAAAAATCGGACAGCCCCAAATTTCTTAGGTATCATTTAGCAGTAAAGCTCTGTGAGAATTACTAGATGATGTGACAGTGGATGGCATCTGGGGGAACTTGGATCCGGCCATGTCCACAGAGCAGGAGGGAGCAAGGGGCAGACCATTCTGGACAGAGCTGATTCTAGCTAGCAAAAAAAAAAAAAAAAAAAAAATTGCAAAAAAGACCTATCTCTTTGGGAGCTGCTCTTGTGGCTCAGCAGGTTAAGAACCTGACTAGTATCCATGAGGATGCAGGTTTGATCTCTGGCCTCACTCATTGGGTTAAAGGATCCAGAATTGCTGTGAGCTGGATCCTGTGTTGCTGTGGTATAGACTGGCAGCTGTAGCTCCAATTCAACCCCTTGCCTGGGAACTTTATATGCCATAGGTCTGGCCATAAAAAGAAAAACAAACAAAACACCCCTCTATGTATGTATGCCATCCTGTTCCAAAGCTTAAAATATGGCAGTAATAATGATGATAATACAAGAAGCCTACTGGGGTCTCTGCATAGGGAGCTGCTAACATCTAAAGATTGGAAATGGTCACGAATCACATGCTGCCCATTCGGCTGTTGGTTTAAGTGATGGGGAGGATATGCTGGGAGACGGTGATTGGACAAGGATGTGGTGCAGGAGGTGTCATGGAGCTGAAACAAGATGGGGGCCTCCCACTGGAGGGTCTCCGGAGCAGGCTGCAGGGTTTGGTCCATTGCATAGACAGTAGGGAACTGCCATAGGATCTTTGGGCATGATATGTAACAATAACAGTGCTTTTACAGAGATGTGGGATAAGATTGGAGTCCAAGAGAGAACAGGGAAATGGAAGTCAGTAGGGATATCTTCACAAGGATTCAGGCCATCAGGAGGGACAGGCCAGAAGGGGTGACAGTGAATGCATCATCTGAAATAACTACTGCAAGCTTGGAGCTGGCAGGAGCAGAACGGCAAATGTAGCTCTGCCAGGCCCTCAAGCCTCATTTCTGTGTCTCCAGAGTCACTGGGAGGAGTTGACCAATCTTTAAAAGCTGTGATTGTGGGCGCTGTCGTTTCCCCTTTTAAGTGGGGACAGTGACCCCCGCCATAATCACAGCAGCACACTTGTGTCATCCCGTGGGGGCTTTATTTTACCTGCAAAATGTGACAATTATGCCGGGCAACCACCAGGTGGCGCGCGTTGTATTGGGAAAGACAGCGAGTGCCCTTCTTCCGGCGTAGGAATAGGGAAAAGCAGATGAACTTTGGACCACATACGCAGCCTGCGCTGTGGAGTCCGTGGATTCTCACAGCAGGCCCCTGGCTTTTGCTGGAAGGATGGCCCCCGCTTGCCCTTGCTGGGCAGAGACTGCCGTGCCTGGTCATTATCCCGGGCCCCCTGACCCCATGGAGGCTGATAACCCTGTACCAATTCTGCTCCCCGGCAGGTGGTGGACGTAGCCAAGCTGATGAAAGCCTACATCAGCATGATCGTGAAGAAGCGCTACAGCACCTCGCGCTCCGTGAGCAGTCAGGGCAGCTCCAGGTGAAGGCGGCTGGGAGTCCACGTGAATGCGGCATCTGCACGCACCACCCGCTGCAGCCCCAACCGGCTCCCATGCCTGGAGCCCGAAGCAGGGCTGCCCGGGCTTTCTGGAAGACCCTCATCGGAGGAGGGTGTCTCGGGGGACCTTACGCCCCGTCCACTCCAGTGATCAGTGATCGCGTATCCAGCTGTCAACCTTAACCCAGTTTCCAAAGCTTTACTTCACTTAGATGACACATGCCTTAACAAGAGAGGAAATGATACCCACGCTGCCACCAAAGCAGCCAGAAGTGCCTTAACTTGTGGAACCTACATGAATCCACCTTAACTGTGCTACTGAAGGGACATGCTGGCCCCCCCCTTTCAGGAGAGACTTCCTAAGCTTGGAAGGGAGTGGGGGGGGCGGCTGATCCATCAATTCTGCACTAACCTCCCAGCCTGATTTCCCCTTGGAGGGAAGGTGAGGGAGTTGGGAGGGGGAACGGAGGGAGAGTGAAGGGACAGTCTGTTTTAGTTGGAGCGCTGCTGGCAGCCTTCCTCGCTGACGTGAATTAACTTTTTCTCCTTGTTTCATCTTTGAAGTCTGTGTGCTTGCCCAAGCATGCATGTGTTCATAAACAAACCCATCACTTTCATCATTGTTCCAGGAGCACTGAGAGCAGAGGGAAAGACGGTGTGCAATGGTCTGTATATTTTAATAGTTCAGAGTTACAGGCGTCCTTGCTTCCTTTCCAAGGAGGTTTTACTAACAGACCGGAATCCTGGATTTTCCTGTCTTTGCTGTATTGCAAAAGCCACATTTTTGACTCCAGTTTTGTCTTACATGTAGCAGCGTCTGCAATCTGTGTCTGCTGTATTATAAACGGATATGCAGCCTACAAATAACTGTATTTATAAACCACTCTTCAACAGCTGGCTCCAGTGCTGTTTTTAGAACTCTATGAAGTCATGTTGGAGTCTTTAGTTTCTAAGAGATTTAAGTTTAAAAAAAAAAAAAAAAAAGTGTTTCTTTGAAGGTTAGCTTGTATCACTCCGGGTAGGTGGTGACATAACAAGGTTTGAAGATGAAAGAGGCTACCTGCCCTGAAAGCGTAATACACATGAGCAAATCATTAAAGGACCCTGACATTCAATGCTGAGGCTTTAATAAAAAACACATATTTTATCCGGAGTTTATAATAGTGGTCTGAATAAGGCCCCTGTAAATAAATCAGCCTTTAGGACCAGAAGGAGAATCATCTGGTCTTGGACTTCTATTTTTATATAGAAAGCTTGTAAAGACTTAGGCCAACTAAGTCTACCCACAAAGAAGGAAGAAATTTGCCTTATCCCTGTGGACAGCCATGCAGAAACATTGTTGGCTCAGAGAAAGTCTGCCAATAAAAGATATTAGCTAACATGCAGTAGCTTGTCTTTATGGGGTGGCTCTCAATACCATATGGGCTTTTTTTGTTGGGGTTTTAATGTTCTGGGCATCAAAGGGTCAAGGTTGTGTGGGTCCTGCACTTGATCACCAGGTCTTAGAAGCAAACATGCAGACGTCTCAGCTGGTTTTTTGGACACAGAGCATGAGTCCAAGAAAGCTGAGGAGGTAAACGACCAGGTTTGATGAAATCACAGACATGAAGGGACCTGAGACGTGGATGTCACACCATCTCCTGTTGCTAAGCCTCAAGATGCATGATGACAGAGTCATGGTCCTGTAAACCTCCCCCCAATGTGATCAGGGTACATGAGGAGCTTCTTTAGTGACCAGTCTACCCAAAGAACAAGCTGGGGACATGGTTCCCCCTGCACAGGCTCCTCAGGCAGATGTGGAACGGGAGTAGCACCCGTACCCCCCCAGTGGCACCCGTCTGTTTACCGCTTGTCTCCTTGTGTCTGGGAATAGCCACCTCCCACTGCACAGTACTTGGGAGGCGACCTGAAACCAGGTAGTGCCTCAGCATCAGTAACATGAAGATGACAAGAGAGGAGGTGAGAGGTGAGCTAAGACTCGGATGTTTCATGGCTTTGTTTTCACTTGAGGCCCCAAGAGCAGTGGGCAGAAGTGGCTTTTCCATGGCTGAGCACTCAGGGTTCCCACTGTGGCTTCTCGGACCCCAACTATAAGAAAGTAGGCAGAGAAAGGCAGAGGGGCTTGGCTCAGGCCCTGCAACAGCACCACCACTAAAACCTGGCTATCAACACAAAAGCCTCTATGCGTCAATAGCTTCGTTTTAACATTTTATTTAGAAAAAATTAGAGACTCAGAGGAAGTTGTAGTAGGACGTCCAGGGAGGCCAGTACACTATCCATCTGGTTTCCCCAGTGGTAACATCTTGCACAACCACAGAAAATACCACAGCTAAGAAACTAATACTGAGCTTCCTTCATCCACTGAGTTTATTCTGATTTCACCAGATTTACATGCATTCATTTGTGTGTGAAATCAATAGGTCTGAAAGTGGTTGGTGGAGTAATTTTGAGTGTTATCTGCTTATTATAGAAAAAGGCATCAGTGTGAAACATGGCATTACTGCAGACTTATGTAGACAATCTTGTTTTTTCATTTCTTAATTTTTAATTCTGGAAGAGAGTACACCTAGGTGGAGTTTTGTGGGGGTGTTTTGTTTTTTGTGGGGTTTGCCCCCCAGCACTCCGCACATACGAAGTCCTGGGCAAGGGATTACATCCAAGCTGCCGGTGTGACCTGAGCCACAGCTGTGGTGACACCAGATCCTTTAATGCACTGTGCTAGGCCAAGTATTGAACCCATGTCCTGGCACCACAGAGACGCCACTACCAATCCCATTGTACCGCAGCAGAAACTGAGTTTTGTTTTTTTAAGTTTTATTGAAATATCATTGATTTGCAGTGTGGTATTAATTTCTGTCTGCTCCACTCAGTCATATACACATAGCCGTTCCTTTTCAGATTCTTTTCCCATATTAGTTATCACAAACTATTGGGTAGATTTTCCAGTGCAAACAGTGGGAATAAAGTTACTTTTTCTCCCAGTCTTGATCCCCCAGTTTACCCAGTTTCCTTCTTCAGAAACACTGTTTTTACCATTTTCTTGACTAGCCTTCCAGAAATATTTCAAGTGTATGCTCACATATATATCCACACCCCCTTCTCTTTAAAAAAAAAATACAGAAAAGGATAAATTCTTCTGCAACTTGTTATTTTCCCAGAATGTTTAGATGTTTCCACACAGTAGGCATAAAGGTGCCTTGTTCTTGTTTAGTGTCTTAAAACAGCTTTGGGGAGGGGGGAGGACACTTAACTTCTCTCTAAAAATAGTTACAGAATCTAAGAAGGCACACTCCCCCTGCCCCCCAGGGCAATGCCTTAGGGTCTTAAGGGATAAAATTAATTGAAGGATCTTAAATAGGTAGAAGCAGATCCTGATTTTCACTTGGAAAGGTTTCTGAGTGTCACGGAGGATGCCTTGTGGGCTGGAGAGATGGAGGCAGGAGCGGATACACTGTCCCGTTGTCCAAGAAGGCACACTTTTATTTACAAGATTTTTTCCTAAGCACCTTGAGGTCACATGTATGCCATGGTAAAATTCTCTTAATATCCATCTCATCCTTTGGAATCTCTGGTATGTTTTAGAAACACTTGCGTGTCTCCTGGGTATAAAAATCATGCTTTAAAAACATGAAAATCCTCACTCACCAAAAGTTTATTATTTAATAGGGAACAAAACAAGTATACATAGAACTAATTTTTTTTTTTTTTTAAGGACTGCACCTGTGGCATATGGAAGTTCCCAGGCTAGGGGTCAAATCGGAGCTGCAGCTGCCAGCCTACACCACAGCCACAGCAACGCCAGATCCTTAACCCACTGAGGGAGGCCAGGGATCGAACCCACATCCTCATTGATACTACTTGGGTTCTTAACCTGCTGAGTCACAATGGAAACACCTACATAAAACTAAATTTAACCAGCACCTCTTTGTGCCTGTTTCATAAGTGATCAGAGAAGCATCCTAATATGTTGGAAAATATTGGACCTGGACTCTAGATTTGGCATTGCCATTTTCGAAGTATATAATTTTGAGGTCAGGGGTCAGGAAACTATAGCCCAAAGGCCAAATCTGGCCTTCACCTATTTTGTTAATAAAATGTTGGAGTTCCTGCTGTGGCAGGGGGGTTAAGGATCTAGGTTGCCACAGCTGTGGCACAGACAGATTCGATCCCTGGCCTGGGATCTTCCGTATGCTATGGGTCCAGCCAAAAAAAGTCTCTATTTGTTGATGGGTGCAGTGTCTGCAGGTGTGATTGCCCTACAACAGAGCTGATCAGTTGCAACAGGACCTCCCACAAAGCTGAAAGCATTTACTCTCTTATTCTGTAGAGAATCTGTGGAGCCCTGTTTTAGGTAATTATGGAAGTATAGGAGTTCCCACTGTGATGATGTGGGTTAAGGATCTGACTGCAGCAGGTCACTGCAGAGGCATGTGTTCAATCCCAGCCAGCGCAGTGGGGTAAGGATGGTGTTGGTCACAGCTGCAGCTCAGATTCAGTTCCTGGACCAGGAACTTCCATATGCCTGTGGTGTGGCCATAAAGAAAAAAACTATACTGTCTCCTTCAGAGCCAATTGTTGACTATAGTTAGAATTTGGGGGTGGGGGGGCGTTGGCACACCTGCAGCATGTGGAAGTTCCCAGGCCAGGGATGGAACCTGAGCCTCAGCAGTGATAACGCCAAGTCCTTGGCCACTAAGCCACCAAGAAACTCCTATGGTTAGGATTTTGATTCTGCGTGTTAGGTAGGGAATAGAGTTCTGGTTTTGATTGAGATCATGCTTTGTGCTCCTGTCCACTGTTTGCAGTAACCTCCTGATCTCTGTCCTTGCCTTTGTCATCAGCACAGATTGGCTTAGCATTGCCTTCCCTTGCTACTTTGTCCCCAGATTTTGGCTAGAGCTTCTCCAGGACAGAAACTGTCTTCCCTCCACCTGCCCCAAGAAATCCAGCACGGTGCCCACTGGGAGCATCACAGGGGCTAAGCTTAGCCAGATGTAGTGAACAGGTCCCAGCCCCCACTCTCAAGGAGTTATGGGGACCGGACACCGGCAAGTGAACATGCTAAGTGACCACACAAAGTGACACGGTGAGTTTTGGGAGGTAGTGTTCCAGGTGCCCAAAGCAGGTGGGTCCATGTGACTGGGACAGGGGACAGGAGAACCAGAGTGAAGAGCTGGTACTCACCTTGAGGTTGTCTTATGCTGTGGCAGTGGGGAAAGAATTCCTGGGGGGAGGGCCCCTAAAGGAGCATGAGCACAGGGGTGGAGGTGGCATGGAACAAGGTGTCAGGGCAAAGGTGAAGATGCCCCAGTCCCTGATGGCATCTCCACTGATCTCCATGCTTCCTGCTTTGCTGCCCCCACTCCCACCACCCTGCCCCGTATATGCTATTTTCCACAGACCAGACTCCCAGAGGATCCTTATCAAACAAATCCAAATATCTCTCTCTTCTACCTAAAACTCTACAACCTTCTAAAATACAAGTCCCTGCTACACACCCTGTGTTTTCTGCCCCCGCCTGCCTCTAACCTTGTCCTGTATACGCTCTGCCTCACCTGCATTCCAGCCATGTTAGCTCTGACTCAGCACATATCTCAGTCCTGCTTTCGTTTCATCCCCCTTTGATCAGTCCCCCAACCTGGAGTATCCTGCTGCCCAGCAGTGGAAAGGTGACCTTGACACTTCCCAGTGAAACCCAGTCTCTGGATGACAAGAGTTGGAATTCCCAGGTGTCCGGAGCTCTGGCGGCAGTGATATGCTGGCCCGTGTTCTCCACCAGCATCTCCAAGGGAAAACAGTCCCATTCGGTAGTGTCTGCTGACATTCATGGTGCCACTCTTCCCACCATGGCCAATTGCAAGGTCCAGTGACATGGCCTCATGCGGAGTTGAAATGAGATGCATGGTTGGCTCCCTAAAGCTGGTAATGGCTGGGTCCTGCATCCCGTGGAAAGGACACATCAATAAATAATTTCTTCAAGAAAAATTGGTGTCTAATTCAGAGGAAAAAGGAGTAAAAAAGAAGGTGGCTTCGAAAGCCTAAAGCATCTTGAGAGATGGGGGAGATTACGTAGGAATTTTAAAGATATTTTCAAAGTATATAATCGGTGCCTATCTTTAGTTTTCCCAGGGCTTTTTATGGTTTCTTTCAAGTAATAACAGGATCAGAGTTGATTAGCAGTTTGAGACATAAACAGGGTCTACTGCTCCTGAGGCATCCAGACATTTGCTTGGTGGGAACCAGTTGCTAAAAGAGAGTTCTCACTCTTCCCTCCTGACAAGCCAGGAAAGAAAATGAATAATTCCTCTAACTCTGATCTCTTGGGGGACTTGTTCTCTATAAGTCTACTTGGTGACTTGACACTGAGGAAATTTAATAGGCGTCTTGATTAGAGATAAGATAACCCCAAGGATCAGCACTAACCGGAACATAACGTAATTGACTTTCATTTGCTAAGTATTTACTAAATTCTTGCTGTTTGGGTAAAAAAGCAAAACTTGGTCTCAGTGGGGTGTGCAAAGGAAATCTAAAAACAGTTTTAAGTTTCTCACTTAGACTTGCTTGGTTGGAAGTAAAATATAGAAATATACAAACAGGAAGTCGATCGTGACATAGCAAGAGTATACGGATCATTGCATGTGTGTTGAAGGTCCAGAAAGCAAGAATGCAAAGGAGGGTTTTCAAAGGTGTATAATGAGCCAAAAAATGCAGAGTTCGTGATGTGTAGTGTGAGCTCACGCTGGTGGAACAAACAAAGGAAGAAAATCCATGAAGCAAAAGGAAGCAAAATGTGGATTTCTAAGTAATTCCTTCTTAGACTCTTTCACTGTTTTTCCCTTGACCTTCTCTCTGATGTAATCAATGACATTAGTTACCATTTACTCAGCCCATATGATAGTTCAGGCTTGGTGCCATGTACAGCAGCACCATCATCCCATTGTGTCCCAGGAGCCATGATGTAGGTGTTGGCAAACCTATTTCATTTACTGGGACTTAGAAAGGAACTTACTTAACTAGCTGCAACAGCTTTGCTGTGTAACAAACTACTCCACCATCCAATGGCTAAGGCAACAATCCTTTCTTTGTTGATCTTGCCTTGGCTTCCTCCGGGAGTCTGTGCCTCAGATGGGACAGTTGAGCTCTGTTCCGTGGGGTCTCTCATCCCCCACTTAGCTAGCGCTGTCTGATTCACATGGCACTTGGCAAGGTCTCAAGAAAGCTACTAGGGAGGGGCAAAACCTCTAGAGGCTTAGGTTTAGAACAAGCATATGGGTAGTTCCCTTGTGGCGCAACAGGTTAAGGACCTGGCATCACTGCTGTGGCGCAGGTTCAATCCCTGGTCTGAGAACTTCTATATGCCATGAGTGCCACCAAACAAACAAACAAATTTCAACAGGCACGTGGTTAATTCTGCTACATTCCATTGGCTAAATTGGGACCCAGTGCCAGACCAGAGCCAAGAAATGGGGAAACAGACTCCAGAGTTTGATGGAAGTTGCTGCAGAGTCATTCAGCAAGAAGTTGGAGAGTTGTGGCCATTTTTGTAGTCTACCACACTGGGTGAAAAATCATAAAACCACAGTGGACAGAAAATTCAAATCTGGGTTCATCTGACTCTGACATCTTGCTCTTATCACAAAGTTATGTTAAAATCCTAATACTTCCTCTATTTTTTCTTTATATGGCCACAACCATTCTGTGAGACATCACCACCATCCCTCCACCTGCTTCCTCTAATTAGACATACACTTTTAGCCTCAACAGACACATAGGCCCAGATGACTCCCTTTTCCAAGTGAATCCTTCCTTTTTCTGCTCATATTCTTCTCTTGCCTGAAATGACCTTTCTCTCTGTTCATATTTTCTTCACCTATGACAACCTGGCTTAGATCTCAATTCCTCCACAAAGCTGTCTGTTACAGAGACTACCAACCAACCCTCAGCAATCTGCCCATTCTCTCCTTTTACGTTTAGTAATAGAATTCCCCTGTTTTAGCTTGCAGTGGGTGCTAAGCTACAGAATACATTCCCCAGCCTCCCTTGCTCCTGAGTGTATGTGATAATTTTAAAACAACTTCTTGATCCCCATTCCATTAGAAGGTGGAGTCTCATTCCTGTGAATAAGGGCCAGCTGTGGCAACTCTGCTTCTAATGAACAGGATATGGTAGAAGTGAGCCTGCCTGGCATACAAGGCCAGGTCAGCAAATGTGACCTGTCTCCACCAGCCCTTTCTCTTGGGACACACATCTTAGGTGCCCTAGACTGAAATGACATCTTCCTAACCTGGAACTGCCATGCTAAAAGACTGCAAGAAGGTTGCCATGAGCCCCAGGTGAGCCATCCCCTACTGGTTATCCTCTTAACCTCAAATAGAAGGAATGAGAGTCTTCAGATTACCCCAGCCACTGGTTTGAAACCACCCTTCAGGCAAAATACACTCCCTCCTTCTCAAGACCCATCAAAGTCTTATGTACTGAAGCCTCCGGTTCAGGCTTGAGGCCCCAGGACTTGGCATCTAGATCAAGCTCCAGTGTGAATGAGGCTCCTTGGATGTAGCCCTCAAAGTACAGCTCATTGATTACATTCTTGTTGACTGGAAAATCTGTTCACTAAAAGGACAAGTGTTCTGTGCTCCACATACAATGATGGGACTGGTATAAGATAACAGTTATGGTCACTAATTCCCAAAAGGGGGAAGTGGGAGGCACCTACCAGTCACTAATCCATGGTATTTATGGAAAAGAAGGATGACTCAGAGGATATACCTAAGAACCCATGGAGGATAACTCCCAGCTAGTGGTCCTGAATCCTAATCCTGAAACTAGCAACATGTGGTCGTCTGGATTTCAGAAATGCATGAAGGTGAAATGTCCTTAACCTGCTGCTCCAGAAGACCACTCATGGTGACTTTAAACATACCCATAAATTCTCTGGTAACTCTCCCATGAGAAGGTGGGGTCTAATTCTCCTCTCCCTCTAACAAATCAAATGGGACAGAAGGGACACCATTCTGCTCCCAAAGCCCAAGTCATGAAAAGGGACGTCACAGCTTTTGCTTGTCACTCCTCTGGGAAGTGGGCTTTTGGAGCCTGACAACCGCTGTGCTGGAGGGACCACATGAAGAAACTTTAGGGAGAAATAGGAAAGAGAAAATACCTGAGAAATTAAACGTCAGCTAATCCTAGAAATGAAAAATATGTTGGAGATAGAAGGAAATGGATTTATAACCCAATTTATTATGCAGGTGAGAAAGCCAGGCTCATTACTTTCACTCTCATAGTTCTTCTTATATGATGCTTAGTGTAAAAAAAAAATCTAATTTCTAAAATAAAACACATCCCTTCACAAAGAGAAAGTCCCATCTATTTGCTAGTAGGAAGCCTCTGCTTGAAATGTTTATTTTGTCTTTTAAACCAATTGGCCTTCTGTTGCTTGGTAGAATCATGAATTTTTTTTAAGTAAATTTCTGCTGCTATTCGGCCAGACATGGTACCTAGAATCATCCACATGAGATGGCAAATTGATACCTGCCATTAAGGACACCTCTCCTTCCCCTGATTCTGCACCAATGACTATCATTCAGGCCTTGGCTTAAATGTCACCTCCCTAGAAAGGTCTTTCTTCATCACCAAATATAAAATAACTAGCCTTTATTGCATCATTGTGTTTTTTATAAACATTCAGGGGAGTTCCCATTGTGACTCAATGGGTTAAGAACCTGACTAGTATCCATGAGGATGCAGGTTTGATTCCTGGCCTCGCTCTGTGGGTTAAGGATCCGGTCATGCATTACTTGGTGTGGCTGCCCAACCTTCCTGCCTCACTGCCTTATCCTTGCTGCCGTGAGCTGTGGTGCAGGTCTCAGACACTACTCAGATCCTGTGTTGCTGTGGCTGTGGTGTAGGCCAGTAGCTGCAGCTCTGATTTGACCCACTAACCCACAGCAGGTCAAGGATCTGGTGTTGCTACAGTTGTGACATAAGTCACAGCTGCAGTTTGGATTTGATATCTGGCCAGGGAACTTCCATATGCCACTAGGGACCCCCCCCCCAAAAAAAGAAGTTGAGGACAGAAAATGTGAATATGCTGATTGTATTAACACTGTACTTTATTATACTTCATTTCCAGTCATGAATAATAGCTGCCTATCTCTGTAAAATGTTCCTGGGCCCCTCAGAATGAATTGGATACATGCCCCATAATCTATCCTCTGAGACCATCATGAACATACCTTCAAATTTGGTAAAAAATCTACTGAGGCAGAAAACAATTTTATTTAATGTAGATTTGATATAGAGTTTATAGAAAGCATGTATTAGGGTAACTCTAACTGCTTTAGCAAACACATTCCTACATTTTGGCCTGACACTATTAAAGGTGATTTCTTGGGAGTTCCTGTTGTGGCTCAGTGGTAGCAAACCCAACTAGTATCCAGGAGGACACAGGTTCAATCCCCGGGCTTGTTCAGGGGGTTAAAGGATCCAGGGTTGCTGTGAGCTGTGGTGTAGGTCGCAGATGAGTCTCAGATCCCACATTGCTGTGGCTATGGTGTTGGCTGGCAGCTGCAGCTCCAATTTGATCCCTAGCCTGGAAACATCCATATGCCACAGGTGCAGTCCTAAAAAGACAAAAAAAAAAAAAGATGATTTCTTGCTTACATGACTGTGATATGGATGCAATGTTGGGAAGGTGGTGGTTCTGCTCCTATGGCTACTCAGGGGCCCAGGCTGACAGAGGCTCTGCCTTCTTTCACATTTACCTTCCAAGGTCACCTTAGGCATAAGCACATGGCAGAGTGGGGACAGTTGACTGGATAAAGACAAGTACCTTTTAACCTCCTCAGCCTAGAAGGGTTATCACATCTGCTTACAATCCTCTAGCAAGATTCAGTCACTCATAACATTACTTAAAAGCAGGGGACGCGGGAAATGCAGTTCCAGGCTTTTCAGTAACAGTTGTACTTTACATAAGGAGAGAGCGATGCTGTGGTGGACAGCTGCCCCTCTGGGTGAGAACTATGCATGAAGACTTTCACTTAAAGACTGAAAACTCTTTCCCCAGCCCCCAAAGAACACTCAAGGGAATTAACACCAAATCGTATTAGTTACTGCGTCCTAGGAGCAAAACAGATAAATAGCAACAGAAGACTACTCAACCTATACAATGAAAAGAAGCCAAGGATAAATGATCAGAAGCCTGAGAGGCCACTGCCCCCATAAAAAGTCACAATCACTCGCCCCGTTTCCAGACCCGAGCCAGTGTTTGGACCCAGGCCCGTTGATTGAAGAAAAGACTGTGTCCCCAAGGGCAGAATCCTACAATACCACACAAACGTATGTGGTCCTGGGTGTTCCAGACCTTCACCAAAGGGACCTTCTTGGGGAAATGAACTCTGAAGATTACCCAAGAATTTTGGTGATTATTGAACAAAGTCTTTGTAGACATTACCATCTAGAGACACTAATCAACACCACAGCCCTCTGTTAAAGTGCAGGAATACTGGGGCTGGTATGTAAATTGAGACCTGGTCCAGATCCAACTTAACAGTGGGGTCACCGTATCTGTGGCCCCAGCTAGTGGTCATTTCCCTAGACCCCAAATGCTTGGTAGTTGAATAACCAACTACACACTGGTTCCTTGGCTTGGGTAAGACTACAATTGTGTAGAGGGCCAAGGAGAAAGCTCTGAAATGAATCCCCTCCATGACAAAGATAGCGAATCAAAACTGACATGGCACCCCCAGGGGGAATGGCAGAAATTAGTGTCATCCCTAAAGAACTAGAGGATTCAGGGTGAGGCCCCCATTGTGTTGCCTTTGAATGCACAAGTTTGGACCCTGCAAAAACCAGACACATCCAGGGAACAACAGCAAAGTCAACCAAACATAGTCCCAATTGCAAAAGCCATGCCAGACATGGTCTCATTGCCAGGTCCCAATAGCTTGGCCTTTGTGCAGGCTGTGTGTGACTGACTTGGAATCCTGTGTTTTGAACTAATTTTAAGTGCACTTAAATCAGTATGTACAACTGGGAGTTCCCATCGTGGCTCAGCGAAAATGAATCTGACTAGCATTCATGAGGATGCAGGTTCGATCCCTGGCCTTGCTCGATCCCTTGGGTCAAAGGATCCAGCATTGCCATGAGCTGTGGTGTAGACCACAGATGTGGCTCAGATCTGGCATTGCTGTGGCTGTGGCGTAGGCCAGCAGCTAGGCTGGCAGCTACAGCTCTGATTTGATCCCTAGCCTGGGAACCTCCATGTGTAGAGTGTGGCCCTAAAAAGACAAAAAAAAAAGGAATGTACAACTGTATGTCTGAAGATACTCAAGATCTTTAGGAAAGGGTTTATTTTTTCTAAGAGCATTATATAATAATTTTTATTATTTATTTATTGTCTTTTTAAGGCTGTACCTGTGACACATGGAAGTTCCCAGGCTAGGGTTCAAATCAGAGCTGCAGCTGCTGGCCTACTCCACAGCCACAATAACATGGGATCTGAGCCTCATATGTGACCTACAAACGCAACTCATGGCAACACCGGATCCTTAATCCACTGAGCAAGGCCAGGGATCGAACATACATGCTCATGGATACTAGTCAGGTTTGTTACCACTGAGCCACAATGGGAACTCCCTAGAGCATTATATAATTAAAGCTTAACAAATGACAGTATCTATAATAATAAGTTGCACATATGGTACGTATTTGGCAAATTCGTCATTTCAGAACATGGCCAAAAATCTGTGAGGAAGCAAAACTTGGTTTTGTGGCAGTAACTAATAATTGTGAATCACCCAGGCACACTCTACTCACCTTGTTTTAACCTTTTTCTTGTTTCTTGAGCACTTCAGGCAGGTTCTAGCTTCGTGATCTTTGCACTTGCTCTTCCCTCCATCCAGCATGTCTCTCCCTCCAGAACTTCACGTGACTGGCTGTCTTGCTTTATTTAGATCACGGCTCAAAAATCATGTCTCTAACTTGTCTATAAAAGCCCCCTCTTTTGAAGTAATTCCCCATCTTTTTACCCTTTTCTGATTTTCTTCATTGCACTTAGCACATGTTAGATTGTTGTGCTAATGACAAGTCCCTGGTGATTTTCATGCACTCCTGCTGTCCCCCCTCATGATGACTTTGGGCTTAGCCATTCCATTTGCCTTGGCCATTGGGACATTAGAAAGGGTGACCCGATCAGAGGCCTGATGAGTGCTTGCTTCTTAGAAGACTGGTTTCCTCGAACCCCAGCCACCAAGTGAGGAGCCTGAACTAGCCCGCTGAAGAGGCCACATGGGGGACAACTGAGACATATCCAGTGATAGCTCCAGCCAACTGCCATCCAGTATATGCCAACTGATGGCAAATGCATAAGTGAACCCAGAAACACTATGGCATGGATCTGAGATGTCACTCCAGCTGGTCTCTCCCCAGTTGCCAACCCATGGAATCATGAGTAAATAAAATTGTTTTAGGCCACCAAGTTTGGGGATGGTTTTTTTGCAGCAGTAAATTATACATATTGCTATTTGAAATTATATATCTATGTGAATATTTGTTCATGGCCTGCCAGCCCTTCTAAAACTTAAACTCTACGAGGATGGGAACTTTATCTTGGGTACTCCATGGTCCCCCAGTCTGCCTGGCACATAGAGGCATCCAGAAGACATTTGTTGTTGAATGAACGAACAGAGAGCATCTCATGGAGCAGCCTGTTCTGGTCCTCTGGTTTCCAGCAAGATCTCTCAACTTGGCCATTCAAAAGATATGTCCCTGAGCTCTGTTCTAATTCACCACGTAACATGACTGACTGAAATTCAGTATTTTCCAAATTGATGCTTTTCTTCCCAGATTTGTCCCCAACTATTCTCCTCTATCCCATATTTTTAGTAATGGCACAAAATATAACCAGTCTTTAAAACGGCTGTGATGATGGTTAATTTGATGTGTCAACTTGGTCAGGCTTTGTTGCCCAGTCGTTTGGTCAAACACCAGTATGGATGTTGCTGTGAGATTATTATTTTTTTTTAGAGGCGATTAACATTTAAATCAGTAGACTTTGAGTAAAGCAGATTAACCCTCCATAATTTGGGTGGACCTCATCCAATCTGTTGTAGGTCTTTAGAGAAAAGCCTAAAATCCTCTAGGGAAGAAGGAATTCTGTCTCCAGCATGCCTTCAGACTCAGGATTCAAACATCAACTCCTGTGGGAATTTCTAGCCTCCCAGACTAACCCACAGGCATCAGACTTGCCCGTGTCCACAACTGCATGAATAAATTCCTTAGATCTCTCTCCCACACACCCACCCTGTTTGTTCTGTTTCTATGGAGAGCCTAATATATGGATTATCTTGGACCACCCCTCATCTTTACTTCCCAACATCCATTCATTCTGGATCCATTGATGCTGTCTGTGTCTGTCTCCTGACTCTAATCTGTCTTTGCCTCCTCTGTCTTGGTTTAGGCTCTTAGCATCTCTCACCTGGACTATTACAAATGTCATTTAGCCCATTTCTTTGCCTCATCTTTTTCTAATCCACCTGCCACTCCAACACCAGAGTTACCTTAGAATCAGATTGTGTCACTTAACTATCAAAGTCTTACCATCACCTAAAGGATACATCTCAAATGCCTCTGTATAACATGAAATCTCTTGATGAACTACCCCAAGATATATTCCCAGCCCCCTCTCTTTCACTCCTCTATAAATACCCCTAGTTCTAGCTATATTCAACTACTTGGGGATCCCCAAAATGTCCCACTCACTTCATATTTTCCTGCTTTAGCAAATTCCATTCCATTTGCTTGGAAGGCCTACCAATCTGTCTTGAAAACATTCTGACTCTTCAAGTCCTAGCTCAGAGGCATGCCTTGTTCTGAAGCTGTCCCTGGATGCTTGGTGATAATTTTTAGCCAATGATAAAGGTCTTTTCATAAATCTCGTCTTATTCTATTGACATCGATGTGTGTGTCTGCATTTCTCAAAAGATAAGGGGCTCTTGGATAGCAAGAACTGTGTCTTTTTTTTTTTTTTCTTTTTTCTCCTTTTTTGGCTGCCCTGTGACATATGGAAGTTTCTGGGCCAGGGATCAGATCTGAGCCACAGTTGTGACCTACACCACAGTTGCAGCAACACTGGACTTTAACCCACTGTGACGGGCCAGGGGTTGAACATAAGTCCCAGTGCTCCAGAGATGCTGCCCATCCTGCTGTGCCACAGCAGAAACTCCAGGGGCTACGTCTTATTCAAAATTAGGTCCCTCGTCCTAGTCATTTGTTTGGCTCCTAATTTCAAAACTATTCGAAATGTGTTGAGTCCATGATTATGTGTTAGATTTTAAGATTTTGAAGGCAGAAACCATATTGTGGTTCATCTTTTATCATGCATGGTACCTCTCACAGGGTTTTGTACATAGTTGATGTTCAATATAAGAAGATTAAATTAAAGAGATAAACTACAGTTCCTTGGAGAAAATGGAAACATTTCATTTCCTGATGCTATGATATGTCAGACATCATCAGACTCCCATGTTATGTTGTCACAATGGTTTTAAGTCAAGCAAGAGTTCTTGGAAGGGAGAAAGCAGCAAAGGTCACAGTCGGGCGAAAGGAAATAGAAGAGATCTTTGTTTTTAAATATATATGAACTTTCTCTACTTCCTAGTCTCTCATACGATCTTCTAAAAAACATTTGTTTTGTTTGAAAATTTTCAAACCCACAGGAAATTTGAAAGAACAGTGCAATAAACGCCCAGATACCCCTCACCCAGATTCACCAACAACTTCCTGCACTCGTTTCCTCTATCTTTGTAGGTATAAATCTCTATAAACACACACTTCCTTTTTTTATTATTTTTATTTTTTTTTCCATTATAGCTGGTTTACAGTGTTCTATCAATTTTCCACTGTACAGCATGGTGGCCCAGTTACACATACATGTATACATTCTTTTTTCTCACATTCTCATGCTCCATCATAAGTGACTAGACACAGTTCCCAGTGCTACACAGCAGGCTCTCATTGCTAATCCATTGCAAAGGCAAGAGTCTGCATCTAGTAACCCTAAGGTTCCCATCCATCCCATTCCCTCCCCTTCCACCTTGGCAACCACAAGTCTATTCTCTAAGTCCATGATTTTTTTTTCTGTGGAAAGTTTCATTTGTGCTATATATTGCATTCCAGATATAAGTGATATCATATTTGTCTTTCTCTTTCTGACTTACTTCACTCAGTAGTATGAGAGTCTCTAGTTCCATCCATGTTGCTGCAAATCACATTATTTTCTTTCTTTTTATGGCGGAGTAGTATTCCCTTGTGTATATATACCACATCTTCCTAATTCAATCATGTGTGATGGACATTTGGGTTGTTTCCATGTCTTGGCTATGAATAGACACACTTCCTTTTTGCTGAAAGCAGATGGCTGTAGTCCTGGCATTTCACCCCTAAATGTTTCCTGGTGCTTCGAGCAGAAGGAAGACATTCTCTTACACCACCCTAATGCCATTATCACACCTAAGAAAAGCAATAATAATTCAACAAAATCACCTTGTGTGCAGTCTGGACTCAAATTTCCCTAATTTTCCCTCCAGATGTCCTGGAGAGCTATTCTGGGGGCCCAGAATCATAGCAAGTTTCACACATTGACTTGGCTCTTACTCTTCTCAAGCTCGTCCTTGGTCCTTTATATCAAAACACTTGGAAGATCCACGCCAGTTGACCTGCAATGCATCTGACATTCTAGATGCCTCTGTTTTGTCAAGATTTGGTTCAGATCGAATGTTTCCAGCAAGTTTGGTTGCCACGGTGGGTGATCGGGGGACCCTTAGGGCCGGTTTGTCTCCCTATTTGTGATGTCAAGGATGAGGAGAGGCAGACATGTCCCTCCAGAGCAAAGACACATTTTTGCCTTTGTAACTAAAAAATAATTGTGAGATTGTGTATATGCCCTCTTCCTACAGTCTTTTCCCCAGTGTTCATATTTGTCATCGGTGATCATTGCATGAATTATTACGTTGAAAGTTATAAAAGGGTGCTTTTCTCAATCTGCAATTTAGCCTACTTGTATTAGCTCATAATCTTTTCTAAAGCAAGGCTTTTCCTCTCTCCCTCTCTCATCTCTTTTTTGAGTCACTATGGAGTCATACAGATTTTTAAATCTAATATGTTGTAATCTTTTGCCAAGATAATTCTTTTTAATCCTCAACATTCCCCAGATTTGGTCAGTGGGATCCCTTTCAAGCTGGCTTCTGTGTCCTTTTGATATGAACTATGAAATCATCTTTTTTTTTTTTTGTCTTTTTGCCATTTCTTGGGCCGCTCCCATGGCATATGGAGTTTCCCAGGCTAGGGGTCCAATCGGAGATGTAGCTGCCAGCCTACACCAGAGCCACAGCAACACGGGATCCGAGCCACATCTGCGACCTACACTACAGCTCATGGCAACGCCAGATCCTTAACCCACTGAGCAAGGCCAGGGATGGAACCCGAAACCTCATGGTTCCTAGTCAGATTCGTTAACCACTGTGCCATGATGGGAACTCCATGAACTATTAAATCATCTTTGAACACGTCTTTGCTTTCTGGCATACAGCAAGCTCCTAACTCAGACCCTGTATCAGACAATTCTCTATGCAGCCCTGGTTCCTTTTGTCAAGAAACAGTCAGAAACCAATACCTTATCCCTGAGTGAGCTCACTGCCACAGGGTATCATTGATTCAGGCTCTTTCTGTGGGCAGAGCTAGAATATTGGATCTCGAAATCATACTTACTCATAATGCCAATTCAAGTCCTATGCTAGGACCTTCTTTGCTCTGGGCTTGGGTGAAGGCTGGCCTTCTTACCTGAGGGCCAGCAAAAGGCCACAGAAGGAAAGTCCCCTTGCCAGTCAGCTAGTCCCCCAGGGTGGCTGCCCACCAGGCCTCTTGCAGGGGACCAAACTTTCCTACAGAAAGGGGAAGACCGCTCACAAGGGGTGGGGGGGGAATTGTCCAAGTGAACATTATCTAAACATCCACCTGGAACACAACACTGAATTACCCATGGATTTTTTTAAATACAAAATCAGCTTTGGACGATTTTCTTAGAATAAATGAAGGACAAACCTGCTTTTGTAGTTTTCTCCATGCAAAGGACATCTTTCCAACTAAAAGCTACTTGACCCATTACCCCTGGAGACATGTCCCCTTTCTTTCCTCTGAACAGAGTTCTCAGTGAAGTGCTGAGGTTAAGCTACCCCTCTGGGTGAGACTCTTTTCTCTATCTGATTCTACACATTGCGGATGATTCTGTGAACTTCTGTTAGTACACAAACTTTGGCATCTGTTGCAATGGTGTTTCCATGTGGTACATGTCTTTCCTGGGAATACCCCTGGCAATGATTACTAAATGTCTGGGCATGCCAGAGGGGGCGTGGAGAAAAGGGAACCCTCCTACACTGTTCCTGGGAATGTAAACAGATGCAGCCATTATGAAAAACTGTATGGAGTTTCCTCAAAAAAACCAAAGCTAGAGTTGCCATATGACCTAGCAATCTCACTCGTGGGCATGTATCCAGACAAGGCTATAATTCAAAAAGATACATGCACCCCTATGTTCATAGCAGCACTATTCACAATAGTCAAGACATGGAAACAACCTATATGTCCATGGAAAGAAAAATGGATAAAAAACGTGTGGCACATATACACAATGGAATACTACTCAGCCAAAAAAGAATGAAATAATGCCATTTGTAGCAACATGGATGGACCTAGAGATTATAGTAGTGAAGTAAGTCAGAAAGGGAAAGACAAATATCATATGATATCACATATGTGGAATACAAAATTATGGCACAAATGAACCTATCTACAAAACAGAAAATAGACTCACAGACACAGAGAACAGATCTGGTTGCCAAGGGGGAAGAGGGTGAAGGAGGGAAGGATTGGGAGTTTGGGATTAGCAGAGGCAGACTAGTACATACATATGTCACTTTACAGCAGAAATTAGCAAAATATTATAAATCTACTATACTTCAATAAAATTTACAGATAAATAAATTCCACTTAAAACAAACAACAAAAACACAAAACAAAACAAATCAAAAACAAACAAACAAACGAAATGACTGGGCATGGAATCCAGATTCCCATGGAGATATCCCTATCCTGGTTCTCCACTATAGTTATCTCAAGTCATCCCCACAACAGTCTTGACATTCAGGTATTATTCTTGTTTTAAAAGACGAGGAGAGTTCCTGAGGTGGCCCAGTGGGTTAAGGATCGGATTACAGGAGTTCCTGATGTGGCTCAGTGGTAAAGAACACTGACTAGTATCCATGAGGATTCGGGTTTGATCCCAGGCCTCACTCAGTGGGTTAAAGATCTGGCATTGCCGTGAGCTTCAGTGTAGGGCACAGACATGGCTTGGATCCTGCATTGCTGTGGCAGTGGAGTAGGCTGGCAACTGTAGCTCCAATTCAACGGATTCGACTCCTAGCCTGGGAACTTCCATGTGCTGTGGGTGTAGACCTTAAAAAAAAAAAGAGAGAGAGAGAGAGAGAATTGGACTGCAGAGGTTGCAGAGGTGCCAGTCTGATCCCTGGCCAGTTGCAGTGGGTTAAATGATTCAGCATTGCTGCAGCTGTGACATATGCTGCAGCTGCAGCTTAGATTCAGTCTCTAGCATGGAAACTTCCATATGTCATGGGTGTGGCCATTAAAAAAAAAAAAAAAAAAAGACAAGGAAACCAAGACTCAGAGAGCTCTATATACAAAGCCAGAGATCTACTATATTTTACTGCTTCTAAGATGCTGTAGATTTCAAGGTATATTTCATTGCCAGGTAAGTTAAAATGTAGGAGAAAACCCATTTGTGTCTTAGGGTCAGTAACACACAGTGGTTAATGCCTGGACACTAAGGTGTATAATCAAATTCAGATCTTCGAGGCTATGAAATCCAGGCTCCTTGCAATTGAGGAAGGGTCTATGGAGAAGAAGCAGGCTGAGCTACATATGTAGGAACTAGGGTTTGAGAAAACAGGAAAACATGCTACTATGTGAGCAGAAGCATGAAAGTGGGGGCTGGCTTGTGGACTCAATGAAGGGTTCATCTCATTATAGCCAAGAAAAATGACTTTTATGTTTTTATTGTTTTTGCTTTGTAGGGCCACTCCTGCAGTATATGGAAGTTTCCAAGCTAAGGGTTGAATCGGAGCTGCAGCTGCCAGCCTACGCCACAGCCACAGCCACAGCAACACCAGATCCTTAACCTACTGAGTGAGCCCAGGGATCGAACACGAATCCTCATGGATACTAGTCAGGTTCATAACTTGCTGAGCCACAATGGTAACTCCAGAAATAAGACTTTTAGAAAGAGATGAACCAGGACTTTAGAAGGTGCCTTATGATTATTGAGGTTTAGCGGTTCTAGGGAACTGGGCATCCTGGAAAGTGTTTGGGTGGCACTTCATGTTGAAAGCTGTGTTTCGGAGGAGTGGAAAGTGTGGATTGGAAGAGAAGAGGGCACAGGGCTCCCAAGGTTCAGTCAGGCAGCAAATGACAGAGCTTGGACAGGGAAGGTGGCTCTGAAACCACAGAACAAGAGATGGGTGTGGGAACATTTGAGAAGAAAGGTTCTCAGCTGTTGTCAACAGATTAGAAATGGAGTTGGAGTCCATCTCTATTATCATTTATCATCCAAACCCAGACACCTTTGAGAAAGAAAGTTAAGCTTTGAATAACCATGCCAGATGGCAGCATAAACCAGGCCTGTCATGGGCAAACCTGATATACAGTCATTCCAGAGAGAAAAGGGAGAAGGGACCAGGATCAAAACTTAGGCCAGTATTTCTGCCTTGGGGATGGTGGGTCAGTGCAGTTGACAGGCAGTTTTAAAGCCCTTCTTATGCTGGCGTGGGGATCTCTTGGCAATCCCCACCTGTCCTCCCCAGCAGGGCTTGTGAGGAGCTGGACAGCCCACACTGTGTGGGTTGGGAAACAGGCTTGACACTGGGACCCATGGGAGGGGTGGATGTTCCTGGAGAAGAAGTCGCTTCCTTCTAACTCAGTCACCTCCCTTCTTATGGGGCAGGTGCATCATCAGTGGGAGGAAAGAAATGGTCTGTAGGTACCTGGATGCCAGAAGCTGGCAGAGTTTGGAAAACCCAGCTGCCCAACACCCAGGGAGTTTGGGGGCCTGCGGGTGTCTGGCTACGGAAGGTAAGGTCCCTGAGCCTGTGGAAGCCTGGGTTCCTGGAAAGGAAGGAGGCCTTTGGTCCCAGCCAGGCCCTTGTCCAGACAACCCAGAGGGAGCACCCGAGGCCCTTTGGGGAACATGCTTTAGCGCAGGGGTGGGACAGGTGTGAGAGTGTAATGGGGCAGAGAAAAATCACTGATTTTTTTTTAGGGCTGCACCTGTGGCACATGGAGGTTCCCAGGCTAGGGGTCGAATCAGAGCTACAGCTGCCAGCCTACACCACAGCCACGGCCATAGCAATGAGGAATCCGAGTTGCATCTGTGACCAACACAGCAGCTTGGGACAGTGCTGGAACCTTAACCCACTGAGCAAGTCCAGGGATCAAATCTGCATCCTCATGAACACTATGTTGGGTTCTTAACCTATTGAGCCACAACGGGAACCCCAGAAACCATTAATTTTCAATGAATTGGCCCACGAACAAAAGTACTGTATTATGAACTATATTAAATATAATCTCAAAAGTCCTTTTGATGGTTCAAAAGGCACTTGAGTCTCATAAAGCTGAAGGGTCCCCATGAAACCCTTGGCTGAGCCCATCCCTAAAGGAGTTCAAGAGGACACAAGACACAGACTGACTGCCTGTTCTCAACAGGGTCGGGTTTGGGGGCTAATTTCTTTCCTTTTCTTTCTTTTTTTCTTTTTCTTTTTTTGCTTTTTAGGGTCACATCCATAGCATATGGAAGTTCCCAGGTTGTGGGTCGAATCAGAGCTGTAGCTGCCAGCCTACACCGCAGCCACAGCAACACAGGATCCCAGCTGTAACTGTGGCCTACACCACAGCTCATGGCAACACCAGATCCTTAACCCACTGAGCAGGGCCAGGGATCAAACTTGAATCCTCATGGGTACTAGAAGGTTTCTTAACCCTCTGAGCCACAACGGGAACTCCTGGGCCTAATTTCTAATAAGCTAAAATTAGTAACAGATGACAAGCCAGCTACACATTTTGAAGGGATGTCTGTGGGATGTAACTCTGGTAGCGGTTCCATTGCATTCCACTGACCTAATTTAGCTTAGAGAATACCCCCTGAGACCAACGGCCTGATTTGGAGACCTAGATTTCAATCACATCACGGTTTTGCTTTGATGGTAGCTGTCAAGCTGGAATTCCTGGGGCCTCAGAAGATGGGAATTTTGAGTCTATGACTTCCTTTGTAAAAACAAACAACAAGAAACGCACACATTTCAGGAATTCTTCATTGCTCACAGAATTGTGTCTAAACTTGGCAACAGATATGCCAAACTCTCCCCCATCTGATCTGTTTATGCAAAAGTTTCATCATAGGGAGTTCCCATTGTGGCTCAGAGGTAATGAACCAGACTAGTATCCATGAGAAGGCAGGTTCAATCCCTGGCCTCGATCAGTGGGTTAAGGAGCTGGTGTTGCCGGGAGCTATGGTGTCGGCTGGCAGCTATAGCTCCCATTCTACCCCTAGCCTGGGAACTTCCACATGCCATGGGTACGGCCCTAAAAAGCAAAAAAAAAAAAAAAAAAAGTCTCCACTCCATGTGGTCAATCTGAGCTGGCCAGTGCCTCTGAACTCATCCCAGCTCCACCCTCTGCCAAACTCTGGGACAGTCTGCTTCTCCACCTGGATCAGGCTCTTATCCAGGACCCCTGCTGCTCTCTGAGCTGCAGACCCCCGTGCCCACCTATCTAAGCGGACTTTACAACGATGTCCCAAACCTGCCACTCTTTCTCTCCCCTAACAGGTGAATGATGAGTAAAAAGTCTCTTCCAGAGTCTCTGCCGAGCTCTATATAATCCATTACCCCAGATATTTTTCTTTTTCTTTTTATGGCCTCACCTGCTGCATATGGAAGTTCCTGGCTAGGGGTCAAATTGGAGCCAAGCTGAGGCCTATGCCACAGCCATAACAACAGCAGATCTGAGCTGCATCTGCAACCTACACTGCAGCCCTTGTGGCAACGCTAGACACTTAACCCACTGAGTGAGGCCAGGGATGGAACCTGTGTCCTCATGGATACTAGTTAGGTTCTTAACCTGCTGTGCCACAAGGGGAACTCCCCAAGATACTTTTCTAAAACACAGACCAGGCCACTTTGTTCTCCTGCTGAGCTGAAAGCCCGCCAAAGGCCCCAAAGCTCAGACTCCTTAGCACACGCTGGAGGAGACTGTGTATCTCCCCATCCACCCACCAGAGGCCTTAATGGGGTTCACTCACATTGACCCTCCAAGTGACCTCAACACCACACTGATCTCTCAGGGCTGTGGCCTTGGAACGTCTCCCATGGTGGGAATAGTGGGCAGAACGGACAGTCCAAAGACAGGGGGCAGGGGAGGCGCCTCCGATTGCCTGTGTCCAGCTGGAGGGTCAATCAGCGGTCACATCCTCTTAGTGACCTCCTCCAACAGGACTGGAATGGTGGCTAATCTGCCAAGTTGGGTGTAAATGGTAGGCCAGTGGGAAGGGGCTGGCAGTTAATATCCTGAAATCATCCTTGCTGATTACGTGTGTGCCTGTGGGTAGATAAATAGTTCCTGTTCAGGATAACTGTTCTAGTGTGACATCAGTTCCCTTAAATTAACATCCTGAAGACTTAAAAAAAAGCTCTTTTGTGTATTATTAGGGAAGGATACCTAAAACTGAGTATCCCAACTGTGTATGGCCGGCCACCATCTTGGTGTTAATTTCTGGTAAGAGCCGCCCTTACAGAATGCTTGTGAAACATAGATTATTCTGGTTTGAATATTCCAATTCTTTTTTTTCCAAATATTTTTATTGCTGTTGGATTTGGTCAAATTTTTTTTTCTGCTTCAATGGGTATGATCATATAATTTTTCATTTTTAGCCTTTGCCAATGATTGATTTTTGAATAATGAACCAGGAATAAGTCCCACTTGGTTACGAAGCATAATTATTTTTATACATTGTTGATTGAGTTTGTAAATAATTTGTTAAAGATTTTTGCATCTGTGTTAATGAGAAATATTGGTTTGCAGGTTTCCTCTCTTCTGCCTCCCTCCCTCCCTCCTCCTTCCTTCCCTCATGGTTACTAGTCAGGTTCGTTACCGCTGAGCTGCAACGGGAACTCTTTCTTTTCTTTCTTTTTCAATTTCTATGAATACAACAGTCAACCCCAAAGAGAAATAACCCATTCCTTCTGGGAGCTGGGCTATGGAAACCAGTACAATCTTCCTTTCCATTTCCTCTGTTATTGCTGTTGTGGTGTGGTGTGATGTTCCTGTTTTTATCTGCTTAGGGTGAACTGTCTAGGCTCTCTTGACTCAGTGACGAAAAAATTAGGAAAAGTCAAGAAAACAGAGTAGAGGATATGATATGAATAGGAGGGCAGAATCACTTCCGTGAAATGATCAGCACACAAGAGTCTATTTGCAGGACTAGTAACATGGGTGCATGGCCCTTCTTTTAAGGACCTCCTGTAGGAGTCTAACATGAAACATTTTAGGGAAAAAATAATACCAGGGCATTTCCCTCTCATTCTAAGGCTTAGCTTGGTGTTGCCTAGGTGGCCTCCTGGAGTGAGAATTAATAATTCATTGTTTTTCTCTCCTATTACAAGCTTTCTAGCTACTTTGGAAGAGAAAGGCGAATGGCCTCTTTTAAGAATTCCCATGTGTATTTTGGCTTTCTTTGCCTGAGCTGTTATTTTCTAAACTGTCACTGAGATTCAATGGCTACATTTTTTTTGTTCTTTCTCTCTCTCTCTCTCTATTTTTCCCCCTCTGACCTATTACCCAGTTCCTTATTTCCCTTGGATATATATTTTCAAATCATCTAGCTCACTAGTGTTCCCAGCATACAGAGATGCAAAATTCAGAAGAGAACCTTAAATGGTAAGGTTACCCACAGGAGTTTAAAATGTGACATGCTGTTGAAACTAAGGGACAAGGTTTATTTTAAGCATCATTAGCATTATTTTTATGTAGTCTTAGCACAGAATACATTATTCACACATCACACAGATAGTTAGACAAAAAAAAAAAAAACCCATTAGCATACACTTATGTGTCTAGTCCAGGGTCTACTCCTGCGACATTATTTGCTGGTATTATTAGAGGTCAGAGGTGAAAAAGACACCTTAGAGCAATTAGTCCAGTTTTCTGTGCAAAACAGTTGTGTGCAGCATTTTATTTTAGGAAAGAAAGAAAAGATTTCATAGAGCTGTTAGAATAGGGAACTTTATCATTAAACAGAGATAAATGTTACAAACCACATATTGCAACTAAAGTTTAGCTATTTTTGGCCACACCCATGGCATGAGGAAGTTCACAGGCCAGGGACTGAACCCAAGCCATAGCAGTGACTGGAGCCACAGTGGTGACAACGCCGGATTCTTTAACCACTAGCCCGCCAGGGAACTCCCTAAAGTTTAGCTTTTATGTGTCTTGGTTGTCAGCAGCTTTACTACTTCAACAGATCTGGATGACAATAATGAGAATTCAGGGTAGAAAGAGGAATGTGTAGGATCTTGCAGACATGTCCCTAGAAGCCCATCACACTGGCTCAGACAATAGGGATATATCAGCTTCCTCATCTCTGCCCTGCAATTCCCTCCAGCTGTGGAGCCCAGCGATGAATCTTAGGATCTCACAACCTCTGGGCTGTATCCAGTGCTAAGCAAAGGCCAGATACCATAAGAAAGCATCATTTACCTTTCAAAGGCTCCTGCACTAAGGCTAAGAGAGGGGATAACACCTGGGAAAAGATGGTCATCATTTTTTGGGAAAAATACTGAGATTGCTTCTACATTGTTTTTTCATTGCCTCCCTGGCCATTATATTGGGTTGTCGAAAATCTCCTTAAAGATAAGTCAGAAACATGAGACTCTGCATTGCCTGCAGGTCAAAAACCAAACTTGCTGCCACTAGTGGATCAGTTGAGGCCTTGGCGATCACCTGCAAATATACATAAGGAACCGTGACCTCCACTTGCAAGTTCAGGACTTCACTCATGTTGCTCTCCCTCGGAAGCGATTGTCTCCTCTTCCCAACCCCCATTTTATTTCCCTCCTCCTTATAATTCAGGGCAGATGCCATCTATTCCAGAGAACCCTCTGAAACCTGACTCTTCCGCTCTGTCCCTAATTTTGGGGGTTTTTTTGAGGGGGGGGTTGTTTACTTTTTTTTTTTCTTTTTATGGCCGCACCTGTGGCATATGGAGGTTCCCAGGCTGGGGGTCGAATCAGAGCTGCAGCTGCCAGCCTTCACCACAACCACAACAACGTGGGATCCAAGCTGCATCTGTGACCTACACTGCAGCTTGCGACAATGCCAGATCCTTAACCCACTGATCAAGGACAGGGATTGAACCTGCATCCTCATAGACACTATGTTGGATTCTTAATTGTTGAGCCACAATGGGAACTCTGATGTCCCTAATTTTTTTTTTACATTTTATTGAAGTACAGTTAATTTACAAGGTTGTGATAATTTCTGCTGTACCAATGTCCCTAATTTTGGATGCATGACTTAAGTGAGGTCTCATAGCCCTGAGTGATTATTTCCATTACAGCAGTAATTGCAGTTGTCACTGGCCTCTCCTTGGACTGTGAGCTTCCTGTGGGTGGAAGCCATATCCACAGAGCTTAACAATGTGTTGGGCACATAGTAGGTGCTCAGAAAACTTTTGAGTGAACTAGGAATACACCCTCTTTAGGTATAACATACACTCAGTAAAGTGCACACATCTGCAAGTACAGATCAATGCATTTCTACATATGGGTACATATATAATGACCACCAGATGAACATTATAGAACATTCTCCAGAATCTCCCTGGAAACAACTGGCTTTAATTGCTCTGGGAATGAGAGGCATCCATCCTGTGAAGGAAGGTTGGTTGCCAGCAGTGAACTCCAAGAGGCTATAGGATGCTCTGACTCATCATAGGTAGACTGCTGTGGACAGGGGAAGGGACATTTTACCTTAGAGAAAAGTAAGAACAGGGATTAAAGAATAGAACATTTTAAAAATGCAAATAGTGGGAGTTCCTGTTGTGGCTCAGCGGGTTAAGAATCCGACTAGTATCCACGAGGATGAGAATTTGATCCCTGGCCTCGCTCAGTGGGTTAAGGACCCCGCAGTTGCACTGAGCTGTGGTGTAGGTGGCAGACTCGGCTCAGATTCTGCACTGCTCTGGCTGTGGTGTAGGCTGGTAGCTGAAGCTCCGATTAGACTCCTAACCTGGAAACTTCCATATGTTGTGGGTGCGGCCCTTAAAAAAAAAATGCAATAATGAAAAGTGAGTGTAAACACTAATCCCCCACACTCACTCAGAAGCACCAGGGGGTGAGTCCTGGTACCCCTCTCACAGGGTCCTGCCCCTCTCCTGATGCCTGTGGTGACACAGAGACCACTTTGAATGACTGAAGTCTAGGGTGGCCAGACCTGCGTGACACATGCAAGGGGTTCTCCTAGTCAGCTCCCCTCTCACCTGTGCCTCTGAAGCCCAGCGTGCATCTGTGAGTCAGATGAATTTGCCCACAAGTCGGAGAGAGGAAGCCCCATCCCCCATCGCTGCGGCCTGACGTTTCCTGACTTTTAAAACGAGAGGGCCAGACGCTCCTGAACCGACCCCCAATTTTTTTTTTCCTTCATTTCTCAATCCAGCCTTTATACCATCACGTTATTCCCAGAGGACTAAAGACCTCTGCTACGGATGTGCAGGCTGTCCCTGCAAGGGCACTCGGTCTAGGTGGGGAATGGTTGTTGCCAGGGGAGGGGCCGCCTGTCACACACCCTTTAAGGTTTCAGGATGGGCGATCGGTGGCCCTGGAATGAGAAAGTGAGGATGTCCAACTGATTCTGCCCGTTGCCATGACTTCTTTTAGATAAGACCGCTGGCGGAGGTCCTCTACCGCGTCTGGAAAGGAAAAAGGGGTCACGCTTCCCCGGTCCCAAGCTAGGCCACCGCTCCCCAGGGACGCCGCCCGCTCGCACCCCAGCGCGGGCTGGGGAGGCCGCCCGGCACCTCAATGCCCGCCGCCCGCCCCGCCCGGCCGCGCACGAACTTGGCCGCACCCACTTCCCCCGGGAGGCGCCCCGCCTCGGCCGGGGCTGACGTCACAAGGCACCCAGCCGCCCGCGCCCCGCGGTGCGCGCCCCGCACCAGGACCCGCCGCCCTCTCTGCGCGACACCCAGGCACGCCCGCGCGCGTGCCCGTGCCCGTCCCCGCCCGCCAGCGCCGCTGAAGATGGCGAGCCCGGCGCCCAAGGAGCCAGCCGCGCAGGGATGCCCGGCTCCCGCCGCAGCGGAGCAGGCGCCGCCGCCCCGGGCTCCCGCCGAGGAGCAGGAGAAAGAAGCGCCAGAGGAAGGGGCGGCGGCGGCAGCGGGCGCGGGGCCGCAGGTGGAGGAGGCCGCAGGCGGGGTGGCCGCCACGGTGACCTGGCTGCTGGGGGAGCCCGTGCTGTGGCTGGGCTGCCGCGCCGACGAGCTCCTGAGCTGGAAGAGGCCGCTGCGCAGCCTGCTTGCCTTCATCGGGGCCAACCTGCTGTTCTGGTGAGAGCTCAGGGTGGGTGGGGAGGCCCGGGGGCGGGGGGGGGGGGGGGCAGGTGACCTTGGGGCGCCCATGGGCAGGCGGAGGGCGCTCCCGGCCCCGGTGTAGGGGGTGCACGCGGGACCCAGCGGTGGAAGGTCTCAGCCCTGGCCCACTCTCTCTACTACCTTTCTGGAACAGGTAGACAGGCACTTCAACTTTCCTGCACACGCACTTCCCTGCAAACAGTGGTCATCCTCCGTGTGTATATATCCAGCCTCGCAGGGGAGGTAGTAGACTGACCCGCCTGCACCTGGGCCGACAGGTGTGCGCAGAGCGTACTTGACCTTTGCCTTCTGAAACTCGCAGGTCTTGATCTGCTCGCCCAAAGCCTGCTGGACCACATCTGCTTGGACTTGTATTCGTTTATACACCCAGAGCGGGCATATCTGGACCAGCTTAGGTCTCCATCGGCCACCTGAGATGGGCACTGAGTGATTTGTTTTTCTGTTCCCTGGAGAGTTGGGGTTACTGTCTTTACTCCCTGATGAGAAAACAAGAGGCAAACAGGTGGATTATGTGCAGCACCCCGCCCCCAACCCCCAGGTGTGCACAGTATGGGAAACAGTCGTGTTTGGGGTGAAGAACAGAGAGAATACAAAGAAATGTTCTCTGAAAAGCCCCTGATCAACAGGTTTGTCCCTTCAAAAAGCACCCTTCACCTCTAAAGACAGGGGAAGTGTCTGAATCCTTCAGTGAAGTATGTGCACTGTTATCTATTACCAGACTGGTGGAGGGCGGAGAAAAGCCTTTGTTTGCAACTGTGTCTTCATAGCAAGCATGACCCATACAGTCTAGAATAGGCAGAGTTTCAGTGACAGGTACCTTGTTACAGGACATAAGTTTCTTAACCTTTAAGTTAGAAAATAAATTATTGAACAAAACATGGATAGCCTGCCCCTTTCTAGGTTAGATCTTTTAAGCTGGAGGCTTTTCCTGCAGATCTCTGTTCTTGCAGATCTAGTTCTGGTGTTCTTTTGAAATGAGCTGTTTCTTATCAGGGCCCCTGAATGTGAATTAACTTTTCTTGGATGTTTCTAGAGTATTCCTTCCATGTTTCTCTAACCTGTCATGAAGTTAACCATGAGCACTCAAACAAGGATGATATAGTGTGTGATGCTAGATTGGGCAATGGTCCAATAGTCTTAGGGCTGAGTCTCCCTCATTTTACCAGTGAGAGACATGTTTTTTTTTTTTTTAAATTCTTTGGTTTTAAATTCTATTTATTAAAAAATAGCTAATAGTCTCACAGTTCAAACATTTAAAGGTATAAAGGGATAAACACTCTGTAAATCTCTATCATGCCTGTCTCTGGCTACCCAGTTTCCTCCCAGAAGCAACCGATGTTACCAGATTACTGTGTATCTTTCCAGATAGTGCATATTTCAGCAAATACATAGTATTCTACACAAATTGCGGAATACCATCTGGACTATTTTTATTCTTGGTGTTCGATCACTTCCTTGTTCTTTTTCAGCTGCATAGAATCCCATAGTATCAATGTCACAGATTAATTTGTGGACTACTGATGGACCAAGATTATTTCCAAACTTTTGTTCTTTCAATGTTGTAGCTAGTGGCCAGGCTGGAACAGGCATTATTTTGCATATAAGCCAGTGTTTCTGTAGCATAAATTCTCAGAAGTGGAATTGTTGGATCAGAGGGATGTGCACTAGTAATTTTGATGGCTATCACTGTATTATTGCGCTTCCATGGAGTTCTACCAAGTTATACTCCAACCAGCAACGTGTGTGACTGTCTGTTTCTCTATATACCCTTGCCAGCAGCATTTTATCAAACTTTTTGATTTGCAAATCTGATAGGTGAAAAAGGGTATCAAAATATGGTTTTAATTTGCATTTTTCTGAGGTTAAGCATGGTTTTCTTGTGTTCAAGAGCCATTGTAATTATCTTTGCTTTACCTGTTTACAGATAACTTTTGTCTGTATTTTTAATTGAGCCATTGGGCTTTTTCATATTGATTCATAGGAGCTCTTTTATATTAAGAACTTTAGCCTAATTTCTGTTACATGAGTTGCAAATATTTTTTTCTATAATGTCTTCTTAGTAACATCTATTGAAATGAATGATTTTTGCATAAAATAATTGAAAAGCATATTTGGTATTATTCAGGAGTGATGTCTTCCATCCATTTTTTAAAATAAGTGTGGTGACATGGAAATTTATTAATTTCACTGAAATGTTTTAGTTTTTTCCCCATTGTTGTTTCTGAGGTTAAAACATTTTTCAAGGACATTGTTTTCTCTAAATAGTGTACTTCTTATCAAGCGACTTCTATTATGTGGCATTCTGTGTCCCAAGAACTCTAAAGCTCTCTATTTTTTTTGTGAGAAAAACAAAAAGGTCAATGTTAGAAACATGAGGAACCTTGATCTTGTCTTAAGCAATCAATAGTGATGATGTTTTCACCTTAATTGGTGTTATTTCATTTTTGTGGAAATTAACTTTTTAAATGACTACTTCTAATTGGTTCAGTGCCTGGTGCCAGCAGTTGCTTTCAGGATTTCAAGTTTGAGTTCAAGAACTCTAACATTTATTACCTGCCCATTATCTGCAAGATTTTAGTGCTCTTCACCGAAAGGACAAAAACTGAGACATGACCACAACAAATGGGAATAACCAAGGCTGAATGGGGCACGTGTGATGGGAGAGTCAGAGAAGGGGTCATTGGTTTTGATACACTTTGAAGATGAATGAGAGATAGAGATTGTGGGGTCTCCATAAGGAGCTCATGCTTGAGATAGATTTTGATGGACAGGAATGATTTGGGTAGATCTAGCATATGGTCAATATTCCAGTCCTAAGGAATTGTATTTACTGTTTCAACCAATATACTCAACTGATGTAATGCCACATGGGGAAAAGGAAGGGCGATGAGACTGGCTAGGTGTTTTGAAGACGCATCTGGGGGCAGTGGTTGCCTCGAATGTCACACTTTGTGTTTGGAGCTCTTTTTTCTATAAGCAATGGGGACCCAAAAATGTCTTGTGAAAGTGCCCATGAATATTTTAACAGGAAGATAAATTGTGGTACATTTATTCCTACCATAAAATTGCATATATAACAATGAAATTAAACCATAGCTATAGGCAGAAACAGGGATGAATTTTACGAATGTAATTTAGGGCAAAAAAAAAAAAAAAGGACACAATAATATATGCAGAATGATTTGTTTTTTGGAAAGTTTTAAAATGTGCAAAACTAGATAGTATTGATCCAGGATATATGGATAGGAGATAAGGAAGACATTTTTTTTTTTTACAGTGTTGTGTCAATTTATGCTGTACAGTGTAGTGACCCAGTCATACATATATATACATTCTTTTTCTCATACTATTTAAGGAAGACATTCTTATCTGTAAAATCAAAAGAGTGGTTTTCCCTGGGAGGAGTGGGAAGATTTTTTTTTTAGGGCTGCACCCCTGGCATATGGAGGTTCCCAGGTTAGGGGTCAGATAGGAGCTGTAGCCGCTGGCCTACACCACAGCCACAGCAACACCAGATCTGAGCCAAGTCTACGTCCTACACCACAGCTCAGAGCAACTGTGGGATCCTTAACCCACTGATCGCGAGGCCAGGGATCAAACCTGCATCCTTATGGTTACTAGTCAGGTTCATTTCTGCTGAGTCAGAAATGAACTCCGAGAAGGTTTTTTTTTTTTTGCGGGGTGTGGGGGAATTGCCATGTTTGCTGCACATGGAAGTTCCTGGGCCAGGGATCAAACCCTGGCCACAGCAGCAACCTGAGCCACTGCAGTGACAGTGCTGGGTCATTAACCCACTGCACTGCAAGGGAACTCCAAGGGAGGAGATTTGATCACAGAGAGCATGTGGAAGGTTCTGGGGTACAGGAAGTGTTATTTTTTTGACTAGGGTAGTGGTGGCTACCTGGTGTTCAAGTTATAATTCTTTTAAAACTATGTGTATATATATTCTTATCTTTGATGTATTTTATGAAAAACACTCAAATATTCAATAAGGCTTAAAAAAATGGCATTCAATCAGAGCACAGAGGAGTTTGATATAATACAGACATATAGCTCCCATCTTGAAAAGCAGATTGGGCAACAGTCCAGTAGTTTCAGGGTTGGGTCTGTCTCATTTTACAAATAAAGATCATGTTTATGAGTTCTTTTTCTTAATTTTACATGTTACTTATTTAAAAGAAATGGCTAAGGAGTTCCTGTCATGGCTCAGTGGTTAACGAACCTGACTAGGAACCATGAGGTTTTGGGTTCGATCCCAGGCCTCGCTCAGTGGGTTAAGGATCTGGCGTTGCTGGGAACTGTGGTGTAGGTTGCAGACTCGGCTTGGATCCCGAGTTGCTGTGGCTGTGGCGTTAGCCGGCAGCTACAGCTCCGATTAGACCCCTAGCCTGGGAACCTCCATATGTCTCAAGTGCAGCCCTAGAAAAAAGAAGAAAAAAAAAGAAAGAAAGAAAAGAAATGACTAGAACCACCTCATAATTCACAAATCTAAAAGTATAAAGTGGCGGAGGTCCCGTTATGGCTCAGCAGGTTAAGAACCCAACTAGTATCCATGAGGATGTGGGTTCGATCCCTTGCCTCACTCAGTGGATTAAGGACCTGGTGTTGCCTTGAGCTGTGGTGTAGGTTGCACATGCAGCTTGGATCTGGCATTGCCATTGCTGTGACTGTGGTGTAGGCCAGCAGCTGAGGCTCCGATTTTACCCCTAGCCTGGGAACTTCCATATGCTGTGGGTGCAGCCCTAATAAATAAATAAATAAATAAATAAATAAATAAATAAATACATACATAAGTGGCAGTTTGAAAGTCTGTTTCCCACACCTGTCCCTGGCCACTCGTTTCCTCCCAGAGGCAACCAGTGACATCAGTTTTCAGCACAACAGCAAACAGAAAATGCCCATTTACTTTTGTTTTTAAAGAATTAGCTTCCTGTGGCTTACTGTCAATAAAATGCAGACACACTCAGTGAACAGTCAGATTTAAACACCCGTGTAGCCACAAGGCAGTCAAGATCTAGAACATTCCATCACTCCTAAAAGTTTCCTGTCATCCCTTTCCTGACTGAACTCACCCTGGGGGTTGATCCGTTTCCTATCATTATAGATTCCCTAAAGTTTCATATAAAGGATACCTTATGATATGATGTTCTTTGTGCCTGGCTTTGCTTACCATGAAGCCTTCAGATTCATCTTCATAATGTATATCAGCTGTTTGTTTCTCATTATTGTTGCTAGTCTGCCCCTTTGGATATACCACCATTTACTTATCCATTTGCTAGTTAATGTTCTTTGGGGTTGTTTTCACAGTTGGTGCTTATGAATGAAGCTATTGAAAAAAAATTCAGGCACAGATCTTTGTGCGAAATGTCTGGTTTGGGTGAGAGGCGTGGCAAGCCCTGGCTGTGCTTTGGGTGGCCATGTGGCAGTCACCTTGGAGAGCAAGGGCTAGAGGAGAATGTTCCTCTTGGTCTCCTTGCTGGTTACAATATTGTAGCCACCCCCTGAGGGCATACTGCCTCTGCAGCCCGGGAAGCTGCTTTGCTGTGGTTCCATCTGGAACCTGCAGCTGGAGACCATGCATGCTGAGAAGTCCATGACAGTCCTTTTTCCTAGAGCATATGGTGCTGCATAACATTGGGTAATGTCCACTTGTGCAACTGCAAGAAAGTGATTGGCCTGAGATGACAACACAAGGGCATGCCTGGCAGGAGACCTTGGGTCCTCTGGCTTATGCGGGGTTCTCAGGCTGGGCATCCGTGCAATCTGGAATGCCCAGGATCCACTGGGAGCCCATCCTCTAGAGTTGATTTGGAAGGTTGTGGGGTCCAACTCCCACTTGATGTCAAGCCCCATCAGTGGTCTCCTGCTGGCATCACCATGGCCATCACCTGGGTGCTTACAGAGTTGCCAATGGTGGCTCCACCCCACACCTCTGAACCAGAATCTCTGGAGGTGGGGCCAGAACATCTCAATTTTCTCTAGCTCCCCCAGTGACTCAAGTTTGAGAACCACTGAGTCTGAAACCCTCCTGGGATCCTAAGCTTTCTTCTCCATAAGGCAGCATTTCCATTGCTGGACAGCTCTGAGTAGTAAACAGTTTTCTTATACTGAGTTAGGTCTTCCTCTTGGGTGTCTCTGCAGCTGCCCCAAATCCTGACTGTCTTCCGAAGACAGTCCTTTGTCTGTTTCAAGATTTGCTCTGTTCTCCATTTCTGCTGAGTCTTCCTTCCCCCAGGTGTGAGGTCCTGGGCTCCTTTTATTTATTGCTTTCCAGATTCTTCTAAACATGCTTCAGTTCATCTTTATTCCTCCTCAGATGCAGCATTCTGAGATGGTCTGACCAAGATGTCCTTTGCCCCATCCTCCTGGACAGCATCCTTCTCTTCCCATGGCCTGAGTTAGAATTTCTTTATTCTACTGGATAGTAACTCCTTTGACAACCACTATTGTGAATGATGGTTACTCTCAACAAACTATATCTGTGTATATAACTATGTAACTGTATATGCAGGGATAGCTTGTCAAGCTATAATTACTAAAATTATTGGGGATGCTCACATTTGGCACATCATTTCAATCTTACAGTGATCAGTGAGGTGGGTATTGCTCCCTTTTTACACAAGAGGAAACTGAGGCCCACGGTACTTTATTAAATTATCAAAGATGACTTTGACCTGTACTGTCAAGAAAGTATTTGCAGTGATGGAAATAGTCTACACTTGTGCTATCTGGTATGGTAACAAGTAGCCTGGTGTGGCTATTAAGCTTATGCCATGTGACTAGTGCGACTCAGGAAGTGTATTTTTAATTGTATTGAATTTAAACTTCAATTTAAATAGCCACATGTGGTTAGTGGCTGCCGGATTTAATAGCACAGTCCTAACCTGGGTCACGGGCTGGGTCATGAAGCCACATCCTCTTTCTACAAATTTAGTTTTGCTTTCTTTTTTTTTTCTTTTTTATTTTTATTTATTATTATTATTTTTGCTTTTTTTTTAGGGCCACACCTGTGACATTTGGAGGTTCCCTGGCTAGGGGTGGAATCAGAGCTACAGCTGCCGGTCTATGCCACAGCCACAGCAACACAGGATCTGAGCCTCGTCTGTGGCCTATACCACAGCTCACGGCAATGCCGGATCCTTAACTCAATAAGCGAGTGCCAGGGATCGAACCCACAACCTCATGGTTCCTAGTCGGATTCATTTCCACTGTGCCACAACAGAAACTCCTCTTTTTTTTTTTTTTAAAGTTCTATCACTCTAAAGAATAATAGAAGACAGGTATGGGAACCAATAATCAGGGCTTATATTTTTCCATATTACCTAAGAATTTCACTTAATGACTTCAGCATGACTTAAGAATGGCTATGTTGGGAGAGACTTGCTTCTGCATTGAGAGGGATCATTTTTTAGCCCATTAGCCAGTCCAGTTTACATTCCTCACCTCATCTCAGCTCCACCTGGGCATCAGGAGCCGAGGATGAGCATCTGCTCCAGGCCCACATGGTGCTGGGCCCAGGGGGTAAACCAGAAGTCCCAGCACTACACTTGTCTCTGGGACTTACTGTCTGCTTTAGGAGACATGGCTGTGTCCATGAACTGACTGAAACAACACACTACACTTCTGAATTGTATGCCACAGTCTCTAGGGCTTTACAATTTAGGAATAGTGGATATAAGACGGGTTTGAAATAGTTGATGAAAGCTCTGTGCCATTTATTGCACAGGCCTAAAAGAGAAGCCATAACTGTGAAAGTAAAATTAACAGTGAGGACTTTCCATGTAGAAACCCAGGAATAAATGACAGGTGAGCAGTGGGTATTGTCAGCCCCAGGAGACTCTACCTGCCTCATGTTGTTCTCTCTACCTGCCTCATGTTGTTCTGGAGAGTGAGGAATATGAATTATTATACTTGGATGCTTGGAACCGGTGAGGGATTTGTTTTTTGTTGTTGTTGTTGTTTGGGGCTTTTTGTGTTTTTTTTGTTCTTTAGTGCCACAACTGTAGCATATGGACATTCCCAGGCTAGGGGTCGAATCAGAGCTATAGCTGCTGGCCTATACCAAAGCCACAGCAACACAGGAATCCGAGCCTTGTCTGTGACCTACACCATAGTTCACAGCAACGCCAGATCCTTAACCCACTGAGCGAGGCCAGAGATTGAACCCACAACCTCATGGTTCCTAGTCTGATTCCTTTTCACTGAACCACAACGGGAACTCCCCAGTGAGGGATCCGGAACATTGTAGATCCTCAAAAGGTTTAGTGAATTGGGCTGGAAGAGAGGGTATTCCTCTAGCCTGGACAGTGTGGGGCTGGTTTCTGAAAGGTCTTGCAAAATAGAAAGGCTTCAGTACATTGACAAGAGTTGTGGACATTTTTTACATTCTGCAAACTTTTTTTGAGTGGCGTCCTCTTGTGTCTATTAGTCACAGAGAATCTTTCAGGAGTTCCCGGGTAAGGCTCATCTCTAGGTCTTGGACTTTGGCACCAGGAACTGCTGATTGAGAACCTAAGAAAGGGGGCTGTTTTTACCAGATTAATGCTCCTTCTAGAAACCAATCAGGTTTTCTTCTCTAGGGTCATAACCACAAAGCACATCTTTTGTGATTTTGCACAATTTTATGGTTATGCAATTTGGGTAATAACTTTCCCTCAGCTTCCTTTTGCTACTCTTTTTTTTTTTTAATTTTTCATCTATCATGCACGAATGTTTCTAAGCGGACTGACTGATCCAAATTAGTACAAATCAATGAGGTGTATCATTATCACTAGCTGCTAGGAATAGAGCGATGACTAAGACACATTTTCATCCCTGGTTAGAGGCACAGATTAGTAAGCAAATGAATCGAAGGTTAGGCTATGAGCACTGAATTATCACACTTGGGACAAGAGGAACCAGTAGGATTTCCTTAGGCAGCAAATGGGGGTACAGGGATTAGGGAAAAGACTGGATGAGCAGTTTGTAAAAAGTGGAAGGGAACTAATAACATATTGAGTGGCTGTTGTGTGCCAAGTGCCCAGTTAATTCATGGATGCTTGGGCAGGATACACAGTGGCAATCATAACTAATTAATTAATCATAAATCATAACTGATTAATCATAACTAATTAGATATATGGAGGGGGAAGAGGTTGAGATGGGAGGGCAGGGGTGGGAATATCCACAGGTGAAGCTGGAAAGAGAAACATTGGGGCCAGTTTCTGAAGAGTTAACTGTCGAACTGTGCTGAGCAATTTGAACTGTTATCAAATAAGTTGTCTCTCTTATATAAGTCCCTTTCTTTCAAGACCTCCATTCCAAAATTCAGCAAATATTTATTGTCTATATGTGCTGGCACTGTTCTCATGCTATAGTTGTAACAGTGGACGGGAAAACATCAGGTCCCTTTACTCATGGAGCTTGTATTCCTTCTTGTGGTGGAAATGGTGAAACAAAGACTAGAAACAAATACACAAAATGCTAGGAGAGGCTGGATGCTATGGAGAAAACTAAAGCAGGGGCAAAGGACAGGGAGAGACAAAGAGGTGCTGCATTTCTGTGGTGGTCAGTGCCAGCCTCTCTGAGGAGTGACCATGAGCTATGATGCCTGAGGAGCAAATCAGGGAATGATCCAAGCAGCTGCCTCTGCAGTGGAATGTTCCAGGCAGAGGGGATAGGGTGTGCAAAGGCCCTGGGGTGAGTGCACTTGGGGTGATTGTGGAACAGCATGGAGTGCCATGGGACTGGGGTTGGGTGAGCAAGCAGGAGACACTATTAGTTTAGCTGAGAACTTCATGCAGTGAGTGTGCCCAATTCTTCTGGTTGGCTTCCCATCAGCCCCTTTGGATGAACTAGGGGAGCGAGAGCCTGGGGCCAGAGATGGGTCAGGACCCCTTTGCAGGAGCACATGGTGGTGAGGGGAGGCAGTGAGGCTAGGGGCTCTGGAGGTAAAATTGAGAGCACCAAATGCTTTCTTGGGTGGAAGGAGAGAAGGAGGGCCAGGGAATGACTCAGCCTCTGAGGGTAAATGAGGAGTAGCTGCTGTTAACCAGATGGGAGGAGGGGGCTATGCCCCATTTGAGGGTGTGCTGTGCACACCAGCCATCAAGTGAGTTATCCAGTTCCTGCAGGCTTAGTTATATGGACTGATGCTCAGGGGATGCGTGGGGTTGAAGTATAGATTTAAGTGGGTTAGGGGGTGCTGGCTTGGGTGGCGAAATTTCTTAGGGACCACCTTCTGTTGTGTGAGAGGAGAGGCTAGGGGAGTGTGAGGAAATGACGTTACCCAGGTGGGGGACAAAGGAATACCTTTGGCAAGAGGGTCAGAGCACTCGAGTCCTGGAGAGCTGTGTCCCCCGGGAACCAAGCTGGGTGGCAGCTGTGTCAGCCAGGATTCCAGGGCAAGTGTCTGTAGGGGCCTGGCTTTCCTGGCCACACCAGAATGGGGACCTCCCCTCCCCTCAGTCCCTCCCTGCCTCCTGCTGCAGCATCTCAGTCTGTGGAGGACCAGACTCCCACCCCATCCTCCTGGACCTCCCTGGAATTTGGTCCTCTGGTCAGCTCCTGACTTGGCTAGTAGGAGTTCAGGCTGAGTAGGAAATCCGTTCTCTCCCTAATGCCCATCAAGGTCACCAATTTTGAATGTCAGAAGCAGAGTTTTTGATGTTTCTGCGTCCACTCCATCTGCAGAATCCTGAGCCTGCCTGGGACCATGCCATTTCTGCTTGCTCTGCAGATGCCCGATGGGTCCCCTGAAGGGTGCTGGCCGTGGTGGGGACAGAGGAACGAAGAGGGAGGGATGGGGACAAGGATGAGGGAGCGGGGACAGCTCTGGAGCAGCCCGCAGGGGGTGGGCTCCGGACACTGAGGACCAGGGGGAGATGTGGGCACACCTGGAGGGCAGGTGGCCAGGAGTCACCTTCTGGTGGCGGCTAACTCCTCTTTGAAGGAGGAGGATTCCTGCGAGTGAGGAGGCTGAGGGAGAATGAGGCTGGCTTGTGCCATCACCATTGTGGGGAAGGATCTCAGGAAATCACAAATGGTTGGGAGGAAAACACCCAATTGTTTTCTTGGCTTTATTTATGTTTGGCCGTTACTTCAGTGAATATGTTCTTTTTATTTGGCCGTTACTTCAGTGAAAATGTTCTTATCAGGGTGCTCTGTTTTCATCTTTGTATTTATAATCAATTATTTTTCAGTGTGCATTCTTTTTCTGGAAAAATACTAAATTTAGTATTGTATTCACTCCAAGACTGTATGAGTTTAACAGTATATATTTAGGGGAAAGTTTCCCATTTGCTGAAGATGACATGTGTCCATGGTTTCCATGTATCATTGTCATGCTTTGGGAAGCATCCGACTCTTCAGTATTTTCAAAGATTCTTTGTCCTCTGCCGACTTCAGTTCTTGGGGGAAGGAAGCATTTTTGTCTTGGGGATGAAGGTGGTGCTCCTCTAAGTGAAAACATGTTGAGTGAGGCGTGGTCACTTCCTCGCTCCAGATGGCATCTCAGAACCAGAGAAAGAGCAGGAGCCATGCGTGGGCAGCCATCCTGCCACATCAGGACCGAACCTTCTCCGGGAACAATAAACTCCAGTGATGGAGAGCTCACCCACGTTGTGGCCGTGTAGCCCCCTGGATCTCTAGATAAACTGCCTGGGCTGTTACATAACAGGCTGGTGTTCAGACACGGGGACATGATTTCTGTGGCCTCGTGTGATTTAACTAACTCCAAGATGCCTGGAGTGACCACTGGTTTAATGATGACCATTTATTGGGCTCCTGCTTTGCTGGGTGCTTGACATTTTTATCTTATCTGATTCTCACACCACCTAGCTGGGATCGTTGCCCCGTGGTGCACAGGGGGATATTGAGACCAAGGGCATTTGTCGCCAAGGTGACAGGCTATGGCTGAGTTGGGATTCTTCTCCCATTAAACTAGACTCTCCTGCAAAGGGAGGTTGCACTATATAATGAAAGCATGATTTTTTTTGTTTGTTATTATCATTTTTAATAGTTATATCCTCAATACATTTTTTTCTACTGTATATCATGGTGACCCAGTTACATACACATGTACACATTCTATTTTCTCACATTATCATACTCTATCATAAGTGACTAGACATATTTCCCAATGCTACACAGCAGGATCTCCTTGCTAATCCATTCCAAAGGCCATAGTTTGTATCTATTAACCCCAAGCTCCCCAACTATACCTTTCCCCCACTCCCTCCCCCCTCCCCTTTGGCAACCACAAGTCTATTCTCCAAGTCCATGATTTTTTTTTCTGTGGAAAGGTTCATTTGTGTCTTATATTAGATTCCAGATGAAAACGATATCATATGGTACTTGTCTTTCTCTTTCTGACTTACTTCACTTGGGATGAGAGTCTCTAGTTCCATCCATGTTGCTGCAAATGGCATTATGTTGTTCTTTTTGATGGCTGAGTAGTATTCCATTGTATATATATATCACATCTTTCTACTCCAATTGTCTGTAGATAGACATTTGGGTTGTTTCCATGTCTTAGCTATTGTGAATAGAGCTGCAATGAACATGCAGGTGCACGTGTCTTTTTTAAGGAAAGTTTTGTCCGGATATATGTCCAAGAGTGAGATTCCTAGGTCATATGGTAGTTCTATGTATAGATTTCTAGGGTATATCCATACTGATCTCCATAGTGGTTGTACCAGCTTACATTCCCACCAACAGTGCAGGAGGGCTCCCTTTTCTCCACACCCCCTCCAGCATTTGTTATTTGTGGTCTTATTAATGATGGCCATTCTGACTGGTGTGAGGTGGTATCTCGTGGTAGTTTTGATTTGCATTTGTTTAATAATCAGAGATGTTGAGCATTTTTTCTTGTACTTGTTGGCCATCTGTACATCTTCCTTGGAAAAGTGTCTATTCAGGTCTTTTGCCCATTTTTCCATTGGTTGATTGGCTTTTTTTGCTGTTGAGTTGTATAAGTTGCTTGTATATTCTAGAGATTAAAGCCCTTGTCAGTTGCATCATTTGAAACTATTTTCTCCCATTCTATAAGTTGTCTTTTTTTTTGGTCTCCTTTTCTGTGCAAAAGCTTGTCAGTTTGATTAGGTGCCATTGGTTTATTTTTGCTCTTATTTCTGTTGCCTTGGGAGAATGACCTGAGAAAACATTTGTAAGGCTGATGTCAGAGAATGTTTTGCCTATGTTCTCTTTCAGGAGTTTGATGGTGTCTGGTCTCATAGTTAAGCCTTTCATCCATTTGGAGTTTATTTTTGTGCATGGTGTGAGGGTGTGTTCTAGTTTCATTGCTTTGCATGCAGCTGTCCTGGTTTCCCAGCAATACTTGCTGAATAGATTTTCTTTTTCCCATTTTATGATCTTGCCTCATTTGTCAAAGATTAATTGACCATAGGTGTCTGGGTTTATTTCTGGGTTCTCTCTTCTGTTCCATTGGTCTGTCTGTCTGTTTTGATACCAGTACCACACTGTTTTGATGACTGTGGCTTCGTAATATTGCTTGAAGTCTGGAAGAGTTATGCCTCCTGCTTGGTTTTTGTTTCTCAGGATTTCGCAATTCTAGGTCTTTTGTGGTTCCATGTAAATTTTTGGATTGTTTGTTCTAGTTCTGTGAATAATGTCCTGGGTAATTTGATAGGTATTATATTGAATCTGTAGATTATTTTGGGTAGTATGGCCATTTTTACAATATTAATTTTTCCAACCCAGGAGATGGAAGATCTTTCCATTTCTTTACATCTTCTTTAACTTCCTTGATTAATGTTTTATAGTTCTTGGCATATAAGTCCTTTACCTCCTTGGTCAGGTGTATTCCCAGGTATTTGATTTTTTGGAATGCAATTTTAAAAGGTATTTTATTTTTGTATTCCTTTTCTAATATTTCATTGTTAGTATACAGAAATGCGACTGATTTCTGAATGTTAATCTTATATCCTGCTACTTTGCTGAATTTGTTGATCAGTTCAAGTAGTTTTTGGGTTGAGTCCTTAGGGTTTTCTATATATAGTATCATGTCATCTGCATACAGTGACAGTTTTACCTCTTCTCTTCCTATTTGGATGCCTTTTATTTCTCTTGTTTGTCTGATTGCTGAGGCTAGGACTTCCATTACTATGTTGAATAACAGTGGTGAGAATGGACATCCCTGTCTTGTTCCAGATTTTAGTGGGAAGGCTTTCAGCTTTTCTCCATTGAGTATTATATTTGCTGTGGGTTCGTCATAAATGGCTTTGATAATGTTAAGGTATGTTCCCTCTATACCCACCTTGGTAAGAGTTTTTATCATGAATGGATGTTGGACTTTGTCAAATGGAAAGCATGATTTTATAAGGCTTATCCCCTCTGTCTTCAGGAGGACAAAGTGAATTTATTTCTCAAATTAAAACATCAGCTGCTTCCCACATAGCTAGAGCTACTCTATTTTATTATATTTAATATCTAACATTATGTAGAATATATTCAAATAATAAAAATATTTACCATATTTTTATTTTATTACAAAAAGAAGTGTATTTTTCCAAGTAAAATTTCAGCATCGACCACAGCTCCACTCTGGCACTGGTGTTTTCTGTTGTTACCATTAATGGCCAAAATCGGGTATGTGTTTCTCTGAGTTGTCAAGTGGTCTGCCATCGTCATATTTCAATTTCCCTTGTGTTGACACTTTGGACTTTTGCACATTCAGCACGACTTGCTGGTGTAGAATGGTATGTACCTTAAACGTGTGTGGTTTGGATGTGAGCAGGGGTGAACGTAGCATTTGAGGAAATGCCATCTTCTCTGTAAAGAGCACTTCTCCCAGGCTCTGTGTGTGGCTCTTTCGGCCTCCAGGATCTGACTTTTCCCATCATCTCCTCCACGGCCCCTTTGCTGTCCTTGGTCTGCTAGTCACCTCCTCAGTGGAGGGGGTCCCCTCCACCCTCTGTGGGTCTATTTCAATTTCAGATCTGCTTATTATGTCATGGCACCTTGTACAATGTGAAGGCATTTTACTTTTCTGTGTGTTTTTCTAATTCTTTTTTTATAATGATTTTAATTTTTCCATTATAGTTGGTTTACAGTGTTCCCTGTCAACTTTATACTGTACAGAAAAGTGACCCAGTCTCACACACACACACATATATATGCATTCTTTTTCTCACATTATGTTTCTAATTCTTAGAAACTTACTAAAACTTTGTTGCATACCATTTGGGTCAGAAAAATAAAGGTACAGTTGCAGAATATGTAGGAAATGATATGGAGAATATTACACATGAAAAGAGAATACCCTCTCTTCTCTCTCTTAGATCAATGAACTGCTCCAGACTTTTATTTTTTTATTTTATTTTATTTTTGCTTTTTAGGGCTGTACCTTCGGCATGTGGAGATTCCCAGGCTAGGGGTCGAATCAGAGCTACAGCCACTGGCCTATTCCACAGACACGGCAACATGGGAATCCGAGCCTTGTCTGTGACCTACACCACAGTTCACAGCAATGCTAAATCCTTAACCCACTGAGCGAGGCCAGGGATTGAACCTGCATCCTTATGGATGCTGGCTGAGTTCATTAACCACTGAGCCACAAAGGGAACTCCTCCATCAGACTTTTATTTTTACTATTATTATTTTTTATTTATTTTATTTTTTGTCTTTTCTAGGGCCGTACCCATGGCATATGGAGGTTCCCAGGCTAGGGGTCTAATCGGAGCTGTAGCCTCCGGCCTACACCACAGCTCACGGCAATGCCAGATCCTTAACCCACTGAGCAAGGGCGGGGATTGAACCCTCAACCTCATGGTTCCTAGTTGGATTTGTTAACCATTGATCCACGACGGGAACTCCTCCATCAGACTTTTAATGAAAGTATAGCAATCTCTTGCCCCACCTCACCCCACTTTCTTAGGGCAACTATTGTTAATTTTTAGCTCTATTTTAGGCTTTTAAAAAATAGTATCCTTAAAAATGCCATTTTTAAACATTTATTTTATATTTACATTCTTAAACAAATTTTGAGGTATAGGAGTTCCTGTTGTAGCACAGCGGAAATGAATCCGACTAGTAACCATGAGGTTGTGGGTTTGATCCCTGGCCTCACTCTGTGGGCTAAGGATCTGGCATTGCCGTGAGCTGTGGTGTAGGTTGCAGACACAGCTTGGATCCAGTGTTGCTGTGGCTGTGGCATAGACCGACGGCTACAGCTCCGATTCAACCCCTAGCCTAGGAACCTCCAGATGCTGTGGACGTGGCCCTAAAAAGACAAAAAAAAATGTGTTGAGGTATAGTTGACATATAGTATTGTATTAGTTTCAGGTGATTTGATGTTTGTATATAGTGTGAAAAGATCACTCCAATAAGTCTAATCAATACCTGTCACCATATGGGAATGTAAGTTAGTATAACCACTATGAAGGTTCCTCAGAAAACTAAATATAGATCTACCACATGATCGAGCAATCCCAATCCTGAGCATCTATCCAGACAAAACTGTAATTCAGTAAGATACATGTGCCCCTGTATTCATAGCAGCACTACTAACAATAGCCAAGACATGGAAACAATCTAAATGTCCATCAGCAAATGAATGGATTGAGAAGATGTGGTACATATATACAATGGAATATATACTCAGCCATATAAAAGAATGAAATAGTGCCATTTGCAGCAACATGTATGGACCTAGAGATTATTATACTAAGTAAAGTAAGTCAGAAAGAGAAAGGCAATATGATATCACATATTATATCACTTGTATGTGGAATCTAAAATATGACACAATGAACCTATCCACAAAACAGAAACAGATTCACAGACATAGAGAATAGCTTTGTGGTTGCCAAGGGGAAAGAGAAAGTGGTATAGACAGGGAATTTGGGGTTAGTAGATGCAAACTATTACAGGTAGAATGGATGAGCGATGAGGTCCTGTTGTATACCACAGGGAACTCTATCCAGTCTCTTGGGATAGACCATGATGGAGGATAATATAGGAAAAGAAATGCATGTATATGTATGACTGGGTCACTTTGCTGTACAGTAGGAATTGGCACAACATTGTAAATCAACTATAATTTTAAAAAATCTATCACCATATGTAGTTACAAAATTTTTTTAAATACCATTTCTTTCTTTCTTTTTTTTTTTTTAATAGTTTTTTGTTTGTCTTTTGTCTTTTTAGGGCCAGACCCATGGCATATGGAGGTTCCCAGGCTAGGGGTTGAATTGGAGCTACAGCTGCCAGCCTACGCCACAGCCACAGCCACAGCCATACCAGATCCGAGCCGCATCTGCAACCTGCACCACAACTTATGGTAATGCTGGATCCTTAAGCTACTGAGCGAGGCAAGGAATCAAACCCGCAACCTCATGTTTCCTAGTCGGATTTGTGTCCACTGCGCCACGACGGTGAACTCCTTTAAATGCCATTTCTTGATTTAGCAATCATTGTTTTTCTCCTTCCCACTGCATTCCCCATGCACGTCCTCCCCTCCTCTGTTGTAATAGTGATAATGCTACAATCTGAGGTTCAGTCATGACGCAAGCATCATTCACACATGAGCTAAGGAGAATGCAACGCTTACAGTCTCTGTTGGGTACAACCCTATTTTGCTGTTACTGTCAGCATTTTTTTCCTATTTGATCTTTTTAACTCTCCAACATTTCTGGAAAACTCCTTCCGACAAAGGTCAAACTCATCAGGCCACATTTCAGCTTCTCTGTTTCTTTCCCTGGAGCTATCCCTGTTGCAGTCCTCATCCTCTTATCCTGATCTAGTCTTATTGTCCCCTGGGTGGACTGTCCCTGCCAGACACCTGCGCTGTCATCCATTCCTGGACCCTTGCTGGATCATCTGCAGCCTGAACGGGGAGTCCCCATTTCCCCTCCTTGAGATTATTCATGATGGTTTCGGGTGTTTGCTCTGAGTCCTTCATGCCTGTCTGTTTTCTCTCTCTCTGGGCTCTTTTCTTGGTGAACTCTCAGGTATTGAGAGAACAAGCTCTCTAGCCCTGAGAGCCCAGAGGAAATGCACGAAATATGCATGTTTTGAGAACTTGTGTGTAGTTATCCTATCTGTCCACTTGACTGATTGGTTTGGCTTGGGTTAGAATTCTGGGCTGGAAAGATTTTACTTTAGAATTTTGAAGCCTTACCTTCTTCTCTCACTTGCCTCCACTGTTGCTTTTTGCTGGTGACTGCATTTAGGGAGGAGTTGGCTTGATGATTGGGCTATTATGGCTCATGCTTTCAATCTTCAGGGCAAGATTAAAGCATTTCCTTTTTCTTTTGTTCCTTTTTTAGGACTGCACCCATGGCACATGGAGGTTCCCAGGCTAGGAGTCTAATTGGAGCTACAGCTGCTGGCCTATACCACAGCCACAGCATCCTGGCATCCGAGCTGCGTCTGCAGCCTACACCACAGCTCATGGCAATGCCGGATCCTTAACCCGCTGAACAAGGGCAGGGATCAAACCTGCATTCTCATGGATACTAGCTGGATTTGTTTCCACTGAGCCATGACAGGAACACCTACAGCATTTCTTCTTGCCTTTCTTACTTCTGGGGCCCAACGTTTGCTTGCCATATAAAAACTGTCTCTGACTTTTGTGGATGGAACTGAAGACAGAGTTTCTGTGTGTCTCCAAGGGGTGCTCACTCAGAATTGTTCAGGCAGACTGTCCAGCTGGCCCCTGGGGCCTTGACAGAGTCATGCCCTGGGAGGTGAGTGTCAGGCCTGGCACCTGGCCAGGCAGGAACTTGTGATACCAGGTCAGGCTGTGCCTAATTGAATTAAAAGTCAGAGAGAATCCACACTTGACCTCATTAACACAGCGCTCAAAACAAATAGTATCCTAACTTGTCACCGACCAGGACACACAGAATCAAGAGTGCCACTGCTTACTAGGCCTGGTTTGCGGCTGAATGCTGCATAGGTGCTGCTTTCTGCTTGTCTGCTTCCAAAAAGCTACACTGGTACTCCATTGTGTGTTTTGCTGATCTGTGTAGCACTGAACGAAATGAGCTAGCAGAATTGCAGATTTCAGCCCAAGAATCAAAGAATGAATCTATTAAAATCACCCAGGACCCTGAGCCCCCCAGGTACTGACCTGTTTTTAGTGTTTTAAACAACTGGTGAAGTGGCTTATTGCTGTGATAAGGTTACACGGGTTCTGACTTCATAAACCATGTTGTTTATCTTGTTAGCTAAAACCTTTCCAAAGAAGGCATCTATATGATGAAATAAAAGGTAGGGAATCTTTGCTCCAGTTTCTTCATCCACCTAATTTTATAGATGAAGAAACTGTGTGCCCTGGTGAGCTGGGTGACATCATGACTCCTTTTTAAAACTGCAGGCTGACAAGTGTGGAAGCAGTAAGCATGCAGAAATTGAGGAAGGTGGAATCATAATATCCCCAAGGGCAGAATCACCACGATACCTTATAAGCCTGTGTGGAGACTGCTGAGTTGATCCAACCCCATATTTGGGGGTCTTGAGTGTCTAGAGTAGGTATACTGGCAGATCTTACCAAGACTTTCCAGGACCCTCAGAAATTCCTATCTGTGAGTGTCAGGCATCTGCTCCAAGCTTCACCCTCCCTTCTGCCTCCTGTCACATGAGCCAGAGCTTGTAAAAGCCACTTTCAACCAAAGGAGACTTTCTTCTGCTCCTAATAGTAATGACTAGCATTTGACCGCATCGACTCAAAACAAGATGTTTACCATCCAGCTGCTGGAGTACCACCATCTTCAGATGATCAGGCTAACTCCATCCTGGGAGACCTTTCAGAGGGAGAATTCTTGTCACCGGAAAATGCATTTATAAAAACAGAAACAGATCATGGCCAAGGAGAGCAGACTTGGGGTTCCTGGGGGGGAAGGGGGAGGGAGTGGGATGGACAGGCATTTGGGGGTTGTTTTGGATGCAAACTGTTATGTTTGGAATGGATGGGCAATGGGGCCCTACTGTACAGCACAGGGAAATGCGTGTGATTGGGTCACTTTGCTGTACAACAGAACTTGAAGAAACATTGTAAATCAATTATACTTTAATAAAAAAATATAAAAAAAGGAGAAGGACAAATACCACAAAAAAGAAGATGCATTTATTATTCAAAGGAAATATTTTTATATGCCCCTGAGCTAAAATGGATACTCTTGTTTGCTCAAAAACCAGCAAGACCTGTAAAAGATCCACACTGACCTGGTCACTTTAGTAGTTATATTTGTTATCAAACACAGCTTAAGGGCCTTTTTTGTTGTTAACAAAATCTCTTGGGGGAGTTCCTGTTGTGGCGCAGTGGAAACTAATCCAACTAAGAACCATGAGGTTGCGGATTTGATCCCTGGCCTCGCTCAGTGAGTTAAGGATCCAGCGTTGCCATGAGCTGTGGTGTAGGTTGCAGACATGGCTCAGATCTGGTGTTGCTGTGGCTGTGGTGTAGGCCGGCAGCTGCAGCTCCAATTCGACCCCTAGCCTGGGAACCTCCATATGCCACGGGTCTGGCCCTAAAAAGACAAGAGATAAAAATCTCTTGGAAAGAGCCGTTGGCCTCTTCTCTTCCAGTTCTTCTGTAGATGGTGCACGTAATATAAGGTGTTCACAAACAAAAAGCATTCATGCCCTCAGTGTTTCAAAACATTTAAGCTTTTGTGGGAAGTAAGAACAAAAGATATGAGTAAGGACCAAAGCTGTCCAACAGTAGGGCTTAGGGACCGTGTTGCACAGCTGTCCCACAGCTGCTGACTTGCTGGTCCCCAAGCCCCCAAGGGGAATTTTACCAGGAGTCAGAAGGTAGCCTCGTGGTCTCTTGCCTGGGTCTCAGCTGCTCATGAATTGCAGAAAATCCAAATCCATCTTTGTATATGGAGGAAATGGCTCATAAGTTGGAGGAAGGGACATTCTATGAAATTCCTCCTGCAGTTGAGTTCTGTACAGTGAATGGATGTATATCTTGGGGTATTGACTGTTGTATGGAAACCTTACTTCATCTGTTAACTCACCTCTTTAGAAATGAATATATATTTTATTGGCATCCCTGATGAATTTAACTTCCAAATACCTTTGGGATAAAATAAAAACAACAGCTTGCATTGTTGTGTCTTGTATATTATCAGGAAGTTTTAGCGAGAGACTTTAGCCAGTTTATTTTCATGGTTTATGAAAAAAGGTTCGGCAACCTTTTCCTTATAAATGACATTGAAATAAAGATGTTTAATAATAAAGTCTCACTCTTGGCTTGAGTTCTAGGTTTAGAATAGATTTTAAAATCTAATCCAGTGGAAATGGAAAATAGGATTTAGAAGCTGCTTTTTCTGTTTTTTTTTTTTAATTTACTAGTATGAGTGAATAATAGCTTTCACTTATCCAAGTGGAAATCGATCATTTCCATTAACATTTTTCACTTTTAATAATATTCCTGAATATTTAGCTCTGATGCTGCCCATGGAAGCTCTGCTGTGTGTGGGTTTGCCTGGTGCAGACAGGTGGATGTCTTAAGGCTTAAGAGCTCATGATTCATTTCATGCTCACCAAGTGCCTACGGCATTCAAAAGCATGGCTCTTAACAAAAGAGCCATTCTCGGGTATCGTCCCCAGAATGGCAGTGGTGATCTTTGGCTTCTAGTTAGAAGAACTCCCAGATGTTTAGAAAGAAGCCGAGACACATATTGTACGTGAGTGTGGCTTTTCATGATAGGCTACTCTGCTACCACTAGTATGAGGATGCTTGCATTGCCCAGGGCACCGTTGTCCTTGACATGACCAACCACATCATTGCAACAGGGCTTTATTCAGCAGGGCAGCAAGTTAGGGGAGCCAGACTAACTTTCCTTAAAGAGATACAAATGAACCTAAGGTTACTTTGGCTAACCTAGGTCTCAAGACCACGTTATCAGTTGCTTCTCAAAAGACCTTCAAAAACTGTGGGAATTTTCATGCTCCCCATGCAGTTTCTCCCCCTGCCCCATTTTGGCAAGCTGTTCTATTATGATAGTGTGCTTTAGAGAGTTCACGATTGATGATGATGTTGATCACATGTATGATGATTTAATTACGTTAATGGATTCATTCACTCAACACATATGGAATGAGCAACAATGCAAAAACGCACTGTTGAGGAAGTTCTCTTTGTGGTTCAGCAGTTAAAGATCCAGCTTTGTATAACCGTGGTGCAGGTTCAATCCCTGGCCCAGGAAATAAACAAACAAAATATTTTATAGTTCTCGCTGTGGTGCAACAGGATCAGTGGTGTCTTGGGATTGCTGGGACGCAGGTTCGATCCCCAGCCCAGCACAGTGGGTTAAGGATCTGGTGTTGCCATAGCTACACCTTAAGTCAGAACTTTGATTTGGATCTGATTCCTGGCCTGGGAACTCCATATGCCATGGGGCAGCCAGAAAAGAAACCAAAGAAAACAAAACAAAACAAAAAACCAAAAACACACTGTTGAGCTCCTGCTGTCAGGTAGTGACCTTGTTGGGGGTAACTTTGGTGAAGTGGAGAGAGTGGGTCCTCCCCTCATGGAGCTTACGGTTTGGGGTCAGCAAATGATAAACAAGTGAACAAGCAAATGAATACACAGGTAGGATCCTATGAGTGCCATGAAAGGAAAAATCATTTTTCTGGAAAAGCAGTGGGATGACAATATGACCACAATCAACCAAGGAGATTCGTTTTCAGGGCTGTGTGAGCACTGTCCACGTGCAGTGGCTCAGCCTTGTACCTTTGCCAAGCTTTTGAAAACAAATGTCTTTTGCCAAAGGACTCCCATCCTCCTTGATCAGAATAGCCAATCCCTTTTGGGTGAGCAGGTTTGAAGTTCTGATGTAGCTGACTGTGTAGTCATTTTGAAAAGATACATTAACCATACACTAACTAGCCTTTACAAGCAGAGTTTTACCTTGCGTTCTCATCTGATTGAAATGCAAGCTTATGATTGAAACATGAATCCTCCTCTATGCCAGGCCCCTGGTACCTGCTGTTTGTGGTTGTGCTGAGGCGTTTTCTTTATCTGTTCCTGTTTAACGTCAAATGTTATAAACACAGAAGCTGAGTCCCTCATTTAGAGAGCTTAATGAGAAGCCGTCACCTTTGCTCATTATGTGTGCTTTTCCTCCGCTTCGCTGCATGGTTTTCACGAGTATCTGTCTTGTTTGGAGAGTTCATTTGGCCCTGGAAGTCTCAGGTGGAATTCTCAGGAGGACAGGTGTTTTCCGTTGGAGGCTGGTTAGGGCTGTGCCAGGGGATGGCTTTGTCTCCTTTGTTTAGTTAGAGAGGCTTGTGGGGCTGCTCCCTCTGCTGCACAGGTGTGCAAGCCTGCGCCTTCTAGCACGCCCATGGGAGTCTTAAAACTGCATGTGCTGCAGGGGGTGACTTGGTTCCTTCCTGTAACACTTCCACTCACCATCTCTCTTGTCTTCCTGTTTCATTGCTCCCATTTTGGCAAACAGTGAAAACAAACATCCCCAGAGATTCACTTTTTTAAAAACCATTTTTAAATTAAAGTATAGTTAATTTACAGTGTTGTGTTAGTTTCTGGTATATAGCAGAAGGAGTCAGTTATATATATGTTCAGTTGTGTGTGTATATACATATATATATATGTTCTGTTTCAGATTCTTCTCCATTATTGGTTATTATAAGATATTGAATATAGTTCCCCGTGCTCTACAGTAGGTCCTTGTTGTTTATCTGTTTTCTGTGTATGTGTTAATCCCAGCCTCCAATTTATCTCCCCCCACCATCCCCTTTGGTTACTGTAAGTTTGTTATATATGGGAGACTATTTCTGCTTTGGAAATAGGTTACAAATTATATCTTTTTTTTAGATTCCACATATAAGTGATCTCACACGATAGTTGTCTTTCTCTGTCTGACTGACTTCATGTTGAACAAGTCAGGGTTGCACTGTTGTTTCGACCATGGTGGCAGCTCTCAGGCTCTCAGAGAGGGCTTGCAGTGGTCATCCCTGATGGTCACTGCTTCACTCACCCCCTCCCTGTGTTTTATTGATTGGTTCTGTTCATATTAAGAAGATAAGGAAATGTTCACTGTGTTCATTTGTCCTATGGGGGTAAAAAAGGGGTTTTCCTATGTGAAATTATCAAATTCTTACCCCAAAGAGGCCATCTCAGAACCAGATTTGTGGCTGTGTTCTTGCATCTCACCTTATGGTTTGAATTCTTATGGGCTAACCTTAGACCTGAGTAATTGTCTTTTATTTTCCCTTTGTCAATTTCCTTATATTTGTTCCGTGTTACAGTAGACATTTAATCTCCCTCAGTTGCTGTTTCGACTGAGATATAGTAGAAATAAAAGCTCGAGGAGGAAGGCAAGTGTGTGTGTGTGTGTGTGTCTAAGAAGGAGGGTGAACTGGAGGTGAACTACCTTCTAGCAAGATGAACCCAGTTAAAGACTTAATCTTTCTGAGCTTTGCTTTCCTCATTTGTCTAGAAGAAAAAGAACAGTAAAGATTATGGAGCAACCACCTCGAGGCCGAGGCACACCGGCCATGAACTCGCTCAGGCCAGTGCCCTTGCCCTGTGGTTCTTTTTTCAGAATCACAATCTCCTACTTAAAAATGTTCCATTAAATTTTCTGTTATTCTTTGTTTCTCCTCTATACTAAAAAAATTATTTTAAAAATCACAAAATTTAGGAGTTCCCGTTATGGCTCTGTGGGTTAAGAATCTGACTCATATCCATGAGGATTTGAGTTTGATCCCTGGCCTTGCTCAGTGGGTTAAGGATCTGGCATTGCCATGAGCTGTGGCATAGGTTGCTGATGAGGCTCAGATCCTGTGTTGCTGTGGCTTTGGTGCAGGCTGGCAGCTGCAGCTCCGATTCAATCCCTAACCTGGGAACTTCCATAGGCCTTGGGTGCAGCCCTAAAAAAAAAAAAAGAAAAAAAGAAAAAAAAAAGAAAAAAAATCACAAAATGTAAAAGAAGACATTAAAATATGATTTTAAACAAGAATAACTTCTTAGGGGATGAAAACCTGATTTGTACATTAATTTGCACTTCAAAGCACTTAAACCTCAAGGGCCAGGTTCCACTAATCCCTGGGACAGGATGGGACGGCTTTACTACCGTGGGAGCGAACTCTCCCTCCCCTGTGTCCGCACACGCCCTCCATTTGAGCAGGTGATAGTGACTGTACTTGGCCTGCTCCTCAAATCCTGATGAAGGGTCCTGGAGTTTCCCAGGACCTGGCCCTGGAGTTGGGGGACCCCAAAGAATTGACAGCCATCAAAAGAGATTCATTCTCCTTCCAGGTTTACTCTCGGTGTGGAATGTTCTAGAAATACAGTCTGGGGAATTTTGAGGATTGGGATCCATGAGGCAGTGGTCTGTCCTCTCTCATGCCTTGTGCGCTGAGGCACGGACATCCCCTGGCCCCTTTCTGTATTTCTGTCTCTGCTGCTCTTTTCTCTTTTGAATGGACCCACAGGAAAGAACTAGAAAGGTCTTTCCTACCTGGATGACACAGCACAGTCCTGGGCCTTGAGGTGGCTGATTGGAATCCCAGAATGGGTGCTCCTGATACAGAGTGCAGGTGCCCAGGTGTTTGCTGTGCCGCATCCTCCGCCTCAGGTTTGGTGGCAGAGTAGCGGGAGTCGTGGCTTCCTGGGCACTGGGAGTGACAAGCCTCAGTTGTCCCCTCCTGTGCCAGCAGCTAGGAGGGACATCTCTTGGACACAGCACACGCACTTTTTATTTTTACTCAAGTGTTGGAACCGTTTCCCATCTTCTATTGGTCAGGCGGCCACACCAAGTAGGGCTGCAATCTCCAGCTTTGACTGACCTGTCTCGGTGTTGCCTTTCTTAGGGACAGACGACCATGGGTGTTGTCTATGTTCTGCCCCTAAGTGTATCTCTGGAAACTATGATGACAGGAGTCCATGTCCAGCTCTGGGTATCATGGGGTTTTTTTGGTTTTTGTTTTTTGTTTTTTTGTGTATGTGTCTTTTTAGGGCCACACCCTTGGCATATAGAAGTTCCCAGGCTAGGGGTCGAATCAGAGCTATAGCTGCTGGCCTACACCACAGCCATAGCAATGGCAGTGCCAGATCCCAGCCGCGTCTGTGACCTACACCACAGCTCATGGCAATGGTGGATCCTTAACCCACTGAGTGAGGCCAGGGATTGAACCCGCATCCTTATGGATACTAGGGTTCGTTACCACTGAGCCACGACAGGAACTCCGGTTCTTTGGTTTTTGTTTTCTTTTTCGGCCGCCCCATGGCCTATTGAGTTCTGGGGCCAGGGATCAGATCTGAGCCACAGTTTTGACCTGTGCCACAGCTATGGCAATATCGGATTCTTTTAATCCATTGTGCTGGGCTGGGGGATTGATCCTTCATCATGGTGCTGCAAAGATTCGGCCTAACTTGTTGCACCACAGTGGGAACTCCTATTATGTGTTTTTTGGGGTACATTTTGGCATAGAATAAGAAAAGTGGGTGATGTTTTCCTGCGACAGCTACTGGCTATGGGGTTCCTGATATTAAGGGGATATGTGTGGGGAGGCTGCTTGGCCGTGTCCTTAGGGGCGTGTGTTCATAAACGGGTGACCCTTGTGGTGTCTGTTCACTCATAATGGTCACTTGATCTTGGCCCTCCCGGGATGGCAGAATTACTAACTTGGCACTCAGTCCGTTTGATGTTTTGGCATTTGGAACAAACTGGACAGTTGCTTCTCTGTGTTGTTTGTTAGTTTGGATCTTTAGGAAGGTGACCATATAACTTACTGTCCAGCCCTGAGTATGCAGGGACAAGGTGTCAGGCAGGATACTGTGGTCTCTCTGATCTTGGGTAACCTGTTTGTTCTAGTCCACACAGTTTCTTATACTTTGTGCGGCTATTTCGGTCTCTTTGATCACTTCTTTTTTTCTGGCAGGGAGTTTAGGAAGGGACATGATAGTCCTCAGCTCTGCAGGGCTGACCAGGCCAACTGCAGGGCTTGTTCACCTTGACATAGAGGTGGACGCTGCCATGGGCAGTTAAGTCCAGACACTTGGCCCAAGGGGTTCCTAGTTCTAGAATGTTGTAGGCTCAGACTTGGAGGGGGAGGGTCTGGGCTGTGTGAAATTTTGTTGCTGAGCCTACAGTCTTGACAGGGAAGGGTCATTCTGGAAGGATCATCTGTATGTGACTGTGATCCTGAACAATGTGTTAGTAGGCTGTGATCAAGATTCACTCATCTGGGAGTTCCCATTGTGGTGCAGTGGAAGTGAATCCGACTAGGAACCATAAGGTTGTGGGTTTGATCCCTGGCCTTGCTCAGTGGGTTAAGGATCTGGTGTTGCTGTGAGCTGTGGTGTAGGTTGCAGACGTGGCTCGGATCCTGCGTTGCTGTGGCTGTAGTGTAGGTCGGCAGCTACAGCTCTGATTTGACCCCTGGCCTGGGAACCTCTAGATGCTTCAGGTGCAGCCCTAAAAACAAAACAAAACAAAAAAAATTCGCTCATCTGGAAAGGGATTGGCTGGAGCTAGGGATGAGGAGCCCTGACCTGGCTTCCTGTGAGGAGGGGAAGGAGAGGGAGCAGGGTAGGGATAGGCTGGAGAACCAGGCTGACCAACAGGACAGAACCAAGATCGGGCAGGCACCACATTAGAGGCTCTGGGGCTGACGTCCAATTCCTGGCACCCTTGGGTTTTCAGAGTGAATGCTAGAGGAACCAGAGGACCATCGACAGCAATGACAGTACTCTCAGTCTTGGAACTTGGAACTGCAGAGTCCTTTTTGGGACCTTGGCCAGGGTCAGGTGCATCTTGAATGGAAGGCGGCCGTGAGTTGATGAGTGGCTGACCACAACTCAATGGGTATTTAAAAGGCAGGAGCCCATATGGCAATTGCTCTTTCAACTCTGCTCTAGAACATTATGGTTCTTTAGATTGGATAGTCAAAATGTGATGACAAGGGACTCCATAAATGGTGTGTAAATAGAGCAGTGGTCTTGGAGTCAAGAAGACCCAACTCTTTGAATTATAGACTACACAGTTTTAGACACATTGCTTTAACCTAGTCTGTTTATGAGTGTGTAATTTCCATATATCTGACTTCATTGGGCTATGCAGGAGCAGTAAATGAGATGAAGATGTGGAAAGCAAACTTAGGGTTACCAAAGGAGAAAGGGAGACAGAGGAGGATAAATTAGGAGAAGGGAGTTAACAGATACAAACTACCATACAGAAGATGGATATGCAATAAAGATTTACTGTAAAACACAGGCAGTCATATCACTGTTATATCAGTATCTTGTCATAACCTATAATGGAAAATAATCTGAAAAATGTACGTATAACTGAATCACTTTGCTGTACACCTGAAACTAACACACTATTGTAACTCAGCTGTTACTTCAATAAAAAAAATGAGGTGGGAGTTCCCGTCATGGCGCAGTGGGAACAAATCTGACTAGGAACCACGAGATTGCAGGTTTGATCCCTGACCTCGCCCAGTGGGTTAAGGATCCGGCATTGCCATGAACTGTGGTGTAGGTCACAGTCACAGCTCAGATCTGGCATTGCTGTGGCTGTGGCTGTGGCTACAGGTCCAATTAGATCCCCGGTCTGGGAACCTCCATGTGCCATGGATGCAACCCTAAAGAAAGACAAAAAGACAAAAAAAAAATGAGGTGAAGATGTGGAAATATCTAGCACAGGTAGATCCTCACTACTCCTCAGCTGATTTCTTTTTGGGGCATGCCTATAAAGGTTCATTGAATTAATTACTGTGTGTCTGGCCCCCCTACCACCTACCCAGGAGCTAGTCTTCTTGAAGCCTCCTCAGCCCCTGCCATTGTGTCTCGCACCCAGTGGGTGCACTTATTTATTTATGAAGGGAAGGTCCCAAGTTCAGTGTGGATTTGGATCCGTTGTTTGGTGTTGCTTTTAGGTTTACAGTTCATGGACTCAGAGAATGTTCAGAAATGCCCCAGGGAGATCACTGCAATTTCATGTTTGCAAACTTGGCAATTGACATATAGATTTCTAGGCCTCACCCCAAGGATTCTGCTCTCCCAGGTCCAGAGTGGAGCCCAGGAATCTGTATTTTGAAAAAGTTCCCAGAGTAATTCTGATGATCTGCCAGTTTGGGGGAGAACGTGTCTAGCCGGTGCCCACTTTACAGATGAAAACACTGAGGCATAGAGAGAAGGACGTAGATGTGTTTCTCCCCAGCCACATGATTTGGGGATGAAATTCAACTCTGCAGGTGCCACTGGGTAGACAGATGGTATATCTCATTGTCATTTGCATAAAAACCCATGTAAACTAAACAGGCTGACGTGACAACGCTGCCTGACTTTATATTTATTTCTTTTTCCCCTCTGTGCCTCTGGGTTTCACTGTCCCTCTTCTGCCCCCTCCCCACTTCTCTTCCCCCCCCCTCTTACCCTCCTGTGCTCCATTGCAATGCATAACTTTGATTGGATCTCTTCTTTCTTCTTCTAGCTCCTTTCTGTGACTGAATCTGAGAGTTGGTATTAAACCTACTGGTTAACTCAGCTGGAATGGGCTGTAGAGGTTGACTCACCCATCATGCTTGGAAGCCAGCTTCTTGTGAGCTTCAGTGACCGCCTGGGCCAGAAGGCGCAAGGCAGATATCGTTATACACTAGGTGGTGCTAAAAATCCCATTGCACAGCCGGTGCTCCTGACTTGATTTGCTGGTGGCTTTTCTTTTAATTTCAGAGCAGAGCTGGGGTAGAGCAGGCACGATTTCGCTTTGCCTTGACCTCAGATGGACTTGGTTCCACTCCAGCTGTGCCCTTGGCTTCTCCCACTCTCTGGGCTCAAGAATGCAAACTCCCCGCTGCTCCTCCCCACTGTCTTGTGGTGTGTCCACCATGCTTTGCTGAGCTGGGCACATTCCCTGAATTCACTGGATTATCACCACCCATTTTTACTGGAGCCAGCCTGACCCCCTCCTCCACAGCAAGGACCCTTTTGGATTGCTAGTCAGAAGTTTCCTGCCTATGGATGGCTTCCAAAATTTCTCATCTCCCTGTGTAAAGGAGCTCACCTCTTTATTTTTCTTTATCTTTCTCACCTCCATTGCTTCTAATTCACTTTTTTGGCCATCACAACTAAAGAAGTACTTCTCTGGAAAAAAAAAAAAAAAGCCTTCTGAGTTTAATTTAGTCTTTAACTTGTGGTTAATGGAGTCATTCCTTTATCTCATTCCATTGCATGATTACCCTCTTCTTTCTAAATTATTTAAAACCATATATTTTGTTGATTTCTAAGGAATATATCCTCCCTCTCCTTGACATAACTTCATGTCTAAACGGGTTTGTAACTGGGATGCATTTTACAATTCGGAGGGTTATAGTTTATTTGGCAGCTTTTCCCTCCTTTAATGGTGTATAATTTAGTTTCACATAGCATCTTCAGACTGTACTTTTCAGGATCTGTATAAAAGACCAGGAAAAACTAAAGCTGACTTCAGTGAAGATTCAGAATTTTGTGATATTAAGGAAGATGGTCTCCAATATGCATAACTCTGGGGAAGATGACAGGATTATTTTCCAGTAAAATGTGATCTGGACTTTGAATAATGTTGTTTAAATCATATGAAGCCCTTCTTTTATGATTAGAGCCACTGTAAAATTAAATAAAGCCAGCATAAACGAAGGACTATCTTGGCAATGTCTGTGGCTTTATATATTTCAGCAAAGGAAGACAAACTCTCCTTTTTAGATCTCTGTTTTGAAAGAGCTACAAAGCAAACACTACAGATTAATTCCTCCTTCAGAATGATGGAGGGTTCCAGTGCTTTTCTCCATAGACTTTCTCTGAAGACAAATAATACGTACTTTAGTAGTTGACAGTATTCCTTTCATAGTACAAAGTGGGTTATCCTTTACCCAGAAATGAGGGCTAGGTTTTCACACACGAGATGAGCTGAATACTGTCCTTTCCTTCCATTACCAAAGATGTTCTTCTGTTTGCTTTTGTGAACTATCTCATTATCTGCTTTATAAGAAATTTATCCCATGAGCCATTTAATTGGGCCTTGCAAACTATCATGAAGTAATGGGAGATTTAGTTAGGTTTTCCTTATCAAATAGATACATAGCTGGTTGAAAAAAAGTTTTACTTTGGCAGGGGGGGTTGTTGTTGTTTGTTTTCTTTTTCTTGTGGCATATGGAAGTTCCTGGGTTAGGGGTCGAATACCCACAGCTACAGCAACGCTCGATCTGAACCACAAAGCCAGATCCTTAACCCACAGTGTCACAATGGAAACTCCTCCCCCCCCTTTTTTTTTACTGTTAGTAGAGGGTTGACCCTTACAGTCTTTTAGGTTTCTCTGCATCCCTATTTTCCTTAGAGCCTCCCTTGTCTCTGAGCATACAGATTGGCTCTTATTTCTTAGCTGACCCAGATAACAGAATAGAAACCAGTGCTGCAGACCATCCCAATCATACCAGGTGGGCTTTTGCAGTTGGTGACTTGAAAACTGGATGAAAATTCAAAGTGATGTAACCAAACCAGAGAATGAGAGAAATGAGTGCAGAAGAGAGAAAAAACAGTGAGAAAAAAAAAAGCAAATAAACAAATTTATCCAATATAAAAATGAATCAGAAATGATGCTATACAAGCATGGCTGGAAGTCATCCATGGATGATATTATCACAAGCTAAACATGAGTCAGCCAGGTCATGCGGTATTTTTTAAAGCCATCATCACACTGAGATGTAGAAATTGGATACCACTTGCTAAAAGAATGTGCACATAGCGAGTTGCAAAATTTTACCTTTCCACTAGCAGCTAAACCATATGGTATGTCTTTATAAGACAGATAGATATGCTTACATACATATTCTCATATACGTACATATATGTATAAAACATATATTTGTATATAATTTCATATATTTATATATAGCATATAATTGTCATATGTAATATTTACTTGTTCTGATATGTATATGTATAGTATGGTTGTCATACATAATGTTTATCTGCCTGGGTTTCCAAAATCTGGATTATCCTTTGTCAGATGAATGTTGTGCCTTCTTTCAGCTAAAGGAAGCCCATGTAACCATTTAAGTAAACAGAAATGATATTTCAATTTAAAGTGTTTTTATATCATATTTACATATATTTTTATTATAGTTGGTTTAAAATATTGTACCAGTTTCTACTGTACAGCAAAGGGACTCAGTCATAAATATATACATTCTTTTTAAATATTATTTTCTATCATGGTCTATCCCAGGAGACTGGATGTAGTTCCCTGCGCCATACAGAAGGACCTTAATTTAATTGGTCATAAAAAGCTCATCACCTGGAGAAAGATGTTATGAAAACTAGAAACCTGGGGTTGGTAGTCCTTCTTCTTCTTTTTTTTTTTTTTTTTTTTTTGGTAGCCTTTCTTAAAGTTCCCACTTGTAGGATCCCTTAATGCAATCACAGGTCCCAGGCCAATCTGGAGAAAGACAAGGGTCCATGGCCTTTTTGTTATTGATCTAAGATTTTAAGGAGAAAATAAGCCTCTCTTGGTCCTTGTGATGGGACCCTCCAACCAAAATATGGAGAGGGTAGGGCTTGTTAAACAGGCCTGTGGCGGTGACCAGAGCTTGGTGCTCAGAAGGCCTGCACTTGGGCGTTGATGCTCTGAGGTCTCTGTCTTGTAATTCCTAGCACTTTTGCTTTTGAGTTTGTGTTTTATCGGTGAAGTTCGACAGGACAGTGAAGCACATGCTGGAAGCATGGGGCCTCCTCCCTAGGATGGGACCCTTGCCACCTCCTCCCTGCCACTTGATCTCAGCCCTGCCCAGCCGCCTCCTCCCCACTGCACACTGCATGACTGTCCTGTGTCCTGCCCAGCGCAGTGGCCGGGTTGCATCAGTCTGGGTTGCATCAGGCTTGTGTTCCACTGTGGCCACCTGCCTGTCTCTGGGGCCTGGGTGCTAGTGTGAAAGGGTCCTCTTCAGGTGTGCTGAGTGATGACTGGATAGGGGCCTCGCACCCGCCCCAGATCCAGGTCCTGAACATCCCTGGAGTGGGGGCTGCGGTGTCTTGGGGATCTCCCGTTTGTTGTGGGTTGTGGCTGTGGTCTGCTGGTTAGGGGATGTTGACTTCTCTACCCCCAGCAAGGTCTCTGCATTTTCATCCCACACTGAGCCTAGAAAATTACATAGTTCCCACTCCCGGGTAAGAAAAAACTGTCCACAGACTCCCCTCTGCAAAGTCTATACTGTGTCACACTGCTTCCCATGACCTCCTGGCATCCTGCATTGTGACCACAACCTGTCTCTAAATAATTGTTCTGCAGCATTTAAGAATCCTCTTCCTTCCTGGCTGAGAGGACTACCACGTGTGTCTGTGAATTCTGTGAATGGGCAGATGGGGGTCACCCTTGGGCTTGGATCAGGCTGTGCCATCTGATATTTTCTGGCAGGTCCTAATCACATTGAGTTCTTCTGCTGAGACCTGTTCTATGCCTCCAAGGCATTCTTAGCAGCAGCCAAGCTGATCAACACTTATACTCAGACCTTAGGAATGCAGCAGGTTTCAACAGATGTTTAAGAAAATCTCTTATTATGTCTTTATGGACAGGATGGATTGATATGGATGGAGTGTTGCAGCAAATTGGATGTGCTATCATATTCCTAAAGTGCTGATTAATAAACCTAAATCACTGTGGGAGCAGCTTTGGGGGGCGGGTGGGGATCACAGAACTCCTGTAGGGATCGATGTCTGATCAGCAGTGTGGATGAGGACAGATGACATGCAGACATCAAATGTGTGGTTGTCATGATGATGGACCAGTGTGAGGGATGCCATCATAAAGGTCTGTAGCTTTGAATGATGGGCCACGTCCAACAAGGGCAAATGTGATGGGTATACTGAGATTCAAAAATTGCGTTAGAAAAGTAGAATCCTTGAGGGTTTTAACTGCTTATAAGTTCAAAACAAGCCAGCATGCTGGTAGAGCTGTTATTAAGAAAAAAAAAAAAAAAAAGGCTGTGCCCAATGAGTTAATGAGTTAAAAACCTACGCAAAATCCTACACCCACATTTTTAGAACAGCGTTATTTATAATTGCCAAAGTTGCAAGCAACCAAGATGTTTTTCAGTTGGTGAATGGATAAACAGTGATACATCATACCATGGAATGTTATTTGATAATAAAAAGAAATGAGCTGTCAAACCGTGAAAAGAGAAAGGAACTTAAATAAACACTGCTCAGTGAAAGGAGCCTGTCATAAAGGCTACATACTGAGTGATTCCAAATATATGGCATTCTGGAAAAGGCAAACCAGTAGAGACAGGAAAAAGATCAGTGGTCCCTAGGTTTATGGGGAGAGGAAGGCATGGATAAGTGGAGCCCAGGGGAATTTTAGGGCAGTGAAACTACTTGGCATGACACTGTAATGGTGGATACGTGACATTCTGCATTTGTCATGAATGTACAACAAGAGTGAACCCTACTGGAACTGTGGCCTTGGTTAATAACATATCAATGTCGACTCATCAGTTATAATAAATGTATCACACTGAAGCAAGATGTTAATTCTCAGGGACCCTGCATACAGGTGGGGGGATGGGGAGGAGATAGGTGGGAGGTCTCTGCAGAGTCTGCTCAGTTTTTCTGTAAACCTAACCCTGCTCTAAAAAATACATTTTATCTTTTGTTTTAGTTTTTTTTTTTAGTTTTATTGAAGTATAGTTCATTTACAAGGTTGTGATAATTTTGGCTGTACAACATAGTGATTCAGTTATACACATAGACACCTCCATGCTCTTTCTGTGATCTCATAGATCATCACAGAATACTGGGTAGAGTTCCCTGGGCTACACAGCAGGTCCCCGTTGGCCAATCATGCCATATACTTCAGTGCGCATAGGCCAATCCCAAACCCCCAGTCCATCCCTCCCCACCCACCTGTCCCCTTTGGTAACCGTAAGTTTTTCAAAGTTTCTGAGTCTGTTTCTGTTCTGAAAACAAGTTCATTTGTATCCTTTTCTTTCTTTCTTTCTTTCTTTTTTTTTTTTTAGATTCCACATGTAAGTGATCGCAGTCTATTAACTAAAAACAAAAACTGTACAAGTAGACCTGTGGAGTCCAGAAGAGAGGGATTTAAGGTCCCTCTTCTTGGTTCCCACTCTGTAGGGACCAGATGCCCAGTGGGAGCATTTACTCTGTTAAGAGTCCCCACCTGGATCCAGAGGAGGGATGGGATGCCTGGGAAGATAGGAAGGAACAAGGGATGTTTGTCCTGAAGAGGCACGAACATACGCCTCATATTTTGCAGCCTTGGTGGGGACACTGGTGTCTTTGAGGAGGGCTCCTGGCATCTCTTAAGTCAGTTCCGCACACCCTGAGCAGACACATCCTCGGAAATGGGTGGCAGCTCTCCCGTCTATTTTCATGGGATAACAGACAGAGGGAGAGGCTGTCTTCCTGACTTCCTGTGTCTGGGAGATGTTTAGCGGAGCAGTGAGAGAGCTGGATCAGAGCCAAGCTGTCTGGGTGCCTGGTTCCTGGGCAATTTTCTTTCTCTCTTTCTTTTTTTTTAAGGGCCTCTCCCACAGCATATGTAGGTTCCCAGGCTGGAGGTCGAATCCAAGCTACAGCTGCCAGCCTACACCACAGCCACAGCAATGCCAGATTTGAGCCGAGTCTGCTACCTACGCCACAGCTCATGGCAACACCGGGTCATTAGCCCACTGAGTGTCGCAAGGGGAACTCCCCTGGGCAATTTTCTTAACCTCTCCTTCTTCATCTGCAAAGAGGGGCTAATCGTAATGCCCTCATCATGGGACTGTTATAAGGATGAAATGAGTGAATACATACAAAGTACTTAGACCTGAGTTTTATTCACTGCAGTGTGGTTCCAGAGGGCAGAGCTAGCCCCTCAGGGCTGAGGGAGGCTAGTGTTTCAGGCGAGCTTTCTCACACGCCTCTTCTGGGCTCTTGCACGCTTGCTGTTCCCTCTTCTTATGCTGTTCCCACCCTGGAATGCCTTTGGCGCTGTCCACCTGGCAAAGTCTGACTTCTCCAGGGAGCCAAAGCTTCAAGGCCACCTTCTCCTGAGAGCTTTCTCCGTCTTGCATATGCAGGTGCCGGCCCTCCTGTCTGCTTCCACAGCATTTTGGAAAGTACTTGGGTTAAACATAGTTGTTTACTCGTCTACTTCCCGGCTTTGCTGGGGTTTCGTCATCGGTGACTCCCTGCACCTCTAGCCCAGAGTCTGATAGTCACTGGTTACGGAATGATCATAGCATTTCTCCTTCCCCCAGTAATGAAAGGATCCTGTAGGAAACTGGGTGCCGAAGGCATACTGGGCTTCCTGACCTGAGGTGGATTTCGGTGGGGGTGGCTGGTTCTCCCTGACTGAAGTGGGTTGGGTGAAAGTGCAGTCTTACTCTGGGTGGTGCTATGGCATCATGGCATCAGCATCATGGCCAGCAGACAGGGTTTGTTTGTTTGCTCTCTTTTTTTTTTTTTTTTTTTTGATGTCCTATAAGTCAGTTTTCATATAAATGAAAGATTGGTTTGAAAACAACTTTAACTCCCCTCCCCCTTTTTTTTTGGACATGCCTGAGGTACGAAGAAGTTCCTAGGCCAGGGATCAAACTTGCACCATAGCAGCAACTGGAGCCACAGCAGTGACCTTAGCCACTAGGTCATCAGGGAACTCCCAACTTTTTAAAGAATAAATTGTGATTAAGGTTATAACCCTCATTTTTCTTTGAGCTTTCAATTTTAGCGAACATGACTTTTTTTGTTTATAAATCCAACACATTTTCAAGAGAGGCGTTGATTTCATTAAAAAGTTTTGTTTTACTCCTTTCAACAAATTAAACTGTACTTGTACATTTTATATTTTCCCTGTGCCTTTAATGTACTTTATCATCAAAGGTTAATAAGCTTATACCGAAGGCGCTCAGGAACCAACCCGATTAAGCTCCCACCAGCCAAGGTGGGCCACTTGAGGTCAGTAGGGGAGAGACGGCCGGCCATGGGCTAGAGCCCATCATTCATAATAACACTGAAAAAAGGAATGAGGAAACCAACTTCTTTACTGCCGGAGGATACTTCTCAAGATGAAAGCTGGTAAATAAAGGGAAAGAATCAGATATTGATCCTGCCTTTCCCATGAGATCCATCTCTCACAGCAATGAAACACTGATGAAGGGAAGTGTCTTGTTATAGAAGTGGTCCAGATGATACCAAAGCAAGAATGAAGGGCTCATACCCCATGTCGCCCCTGAGGAATTCATAACCAGGCAGTCATCATGCATGGCTGCTAATATCACAAAAATAGATACCAGAGAGTGTGTGTCTCCTGATGGGAACACACACCTCCACCTTTCATGTATTTTACAGGAAAAAAAAAAATTGAACCTAAATCTGGTCAAGGCTCTAAATGAAACTACCCATTTTTACAGTCTGCGAAGGGATAAAGGAAAATGTTAAACTAAACCACAAGGATACAGTGAATGACTCTCAGACTGTGGAAAAGTTCACTGGACAAAATATGAGTCTATTTCTTCCACAAAAATTTCCAGCAAGAAAAATAAAATTAAAGGGAAAGAGAGAGAGGGAGGGACATGGGGGGTGAGCGGGAACCCTGTAAATTACAGGAAACTTAAAACTCACATCCATCAATTTCAGTGTGTCACTTTTTCAGATTCTGTTTCAGTTTGTGTGTGTGTGTGTGTGTGCGCATGTGCAAAAGATGACTGGGAAAATATTAATGCTGACAGGTATCTGATGACATTAAGAAATTATAGCAATTTTATTATGTATGAGAGTGATATTGTTAGGTTAAACAGTCCTATTTTGTTTTTGAAGGTAAATGACAATATTTGCAAGTTAAATTATGTGTTTTTGGGGATTTGCCTCAAATAATTTGGGTACACATGTGGTGGGGGGAGCTTAGCAGATGAGTATAGAGAAGAAACAAGACTGGCCATGAATGGGGTTTATTATACTTCGGTTTCTCTTTTTGTTTATGTTTGAAAGTATCCAAATTTGAAGTTTAAAAAAAAAATGACTTTAACAACCAAGCTTACCCAAATATCAGTTAATTCCCATAAAATAAACAAACTCATAGATGTTCCTAAGATTTTAATTTCAAATCATGAGTGCAAACTATACTACATATTTTAAATTCAAACGAGACAAATCATCTTAGTATAAATAATTAAAATACTAAATATGTGCAGGATTTTCTAAATACAAATTATTAATGTTAGGATTTTCATTCATCAAACATTTCTATACTTAATTCTGGGCTGCAAAGACACTAATCTACCAAGAAACAAGCAACTCCATACAATTTTGGCATTTCCATACAAACTTAAATAGTTATTAAGTTTGCCTTCTCATCTGGCTGAGGATCGTTAATAACCAAATAGACCTTTGCCCAGGACACACAGGGGGCATCCCCAGTGCTCTTTGGAGTTGCTGTGGCAATGCTCTCTAAATCAGGTCTTCTGGCAGCCAGGGAGGTGGGTCAAAGTCCTGTCATTACCTAATTTTTCTATTCCTGGAATATTGTAATTTCCACTAAAAGAATAAGTAATGACCTTCACTGTTTCAGTTGTTTTTGCATTTCTTTGGTTTTTAAAAAATACTCAGATGATCTTCTAAGGCAATAGAAAGGAAAATAAAAATAAACAAATGTGACCTAATCAAACTATACTAGCTTTTGCACAACGAAGGAGAGCTTAAACTAAATGAAAAGACAGCCTACAGAATGGGAGAAAATATTTGCAAATGATGCAACTGACAAGGGCTTAATTTCTGAAATATACAAACAGCTCCTACAACTCAACAACAAAATAACAAACAAACCAGTCAAAAAAAATGGGCAGATGACCTAAATAGATGTTTCTCCAAAGAAGAAAAACAAATGGCCAATAGGTGCGTGAAAAAAAAATGATCAACCCCACTAATTATTAGAGAAATGTAAATCAGAACTATACCAGTCAGTAGTGTCACTTCATATCAGTCAGAATGACCATAATTAAAAAGTCTACAAATAAAAAATGCTGGAGAGGGTGTGGAGAAAAGGAACCCACCCCCCACACTGTTGGTGGGAATGTAAGTTGGTACAACCACTATGGAAAATGGTATGGAGGTTCCCAAAATACTAAGGATCGTGTTACCATATGATCTAGCAATCCAACTCCTGGGCATATATCCAGACAAAACTATAATTCAAAAATATACATGCACCCCTATGTTCATAGCAGCACTATTTACAATAATCAAGACATGGAAACAACCTAAATGTTCGTCAGTGGATGAATGGGTACATAATAAGATGTGGTACATAATACAATGGAATACTATTAAGCCATAAAAAGAATAAAATAATGCCATTTACAGCAATATGGATGGACCTGAAGATTATCATACTAAGTGAAGTAAGCCAGAAAGAGAAAGACAAATACCATATGATATTATATGTGGAATATAAAATATGATACAAGTGAATTTATCTGCAAAACAGAAATAGTCTCACAGACAAGGAGTAGAGACTTGTGGTTGCCAAGAGGAGGGGGTTGGGAGAGGAATGGAGTGGGAGGTTGAGGTTAGCAGGTGTAAGCTATAATACATGGAAGGAATAATTAATAAGAACCTACTGTATAGCATAGAGAATGTATTCAATGTCCAGTGATAAACCATAATGGAAAGGAATATTTTAAACGAGTGTATATATATGTGTGTATGTGTATGTAACTGAATCACTTTGCTGTACAGCAGAAATGAACACAATATAGCCAATCAACTATACTTCAATTAAAAAAAAAGAATAAGAAACTTAAATGTCTTCCCAGCTAGCTCTGAAGACCTTTAACCTTGAGGGAACTCTCTCTCCTAGTGCTTTGCCTGATTCTGCAAAGGCCATTCTAATGAAACAGACCAATCGAACATTTGCAGTTTCCTTCTGATGTAGTATGTCACACTGTGAATTACAACTCATTTGTGGAGTCACTTTAGTGAGTCACAGTCAGCATATAAAATTATAATAGAATTGCACAGAAAGTATCAGAAGGCATCATACATCGTAAGGATAAATAATATTTTTGAAACTTTGGTTTCATTGACATGTTTTTTTTCATAAGTTACTTTTTAACTAAAAAAATCACAGTAATATGATTCCATGCTCTATAATCACAAACTAGTAACTTTGATATAACTATAAGCTGAGAATATACTTACACCTGACTTTCAGGGCAAGTTTTGTAGGATTTTACCCATACATGTCCATAGAATGAACCACAATTTAGAAGACAGATGTGAAAGAAAGGTGGTATACAAGTGACCTTGGCTATTTGCTTGTATTTAGAGGTACATGGATTTTTTACTGTGGGTCACTATAAAAAATTTTGGAAACTGCCACTTCATGAGCCTTCTCTCTGTTGCCAGTGATGTTAAGTTCAAACTCCCTACATATTCTTCAGGGCCTGCCAAAGTCTGCCCCCAGCCTGGCATCTCAATCTCTTCTCTCTGCCAGTCTCCCAACTCTTTCTTTTATCTTATTCCTTCTGCTGGGGCCACCCCAGGGCACTTGGCACACATACTCCAGGCATACCTCACCCTTGCCTGACTCTTTTCTTCCATGCATGTTTTATCCTCCAGTTGGAACGGCTTCTGTTTTCTTCTCAATGGTATCCATCCTCCCAGATCAAGTTCAATGCCCCTTCTTTAAATCTTCCCTGATTTGGAGTTAATCATTTCTCTTTGTTCTTTATTCATGTTCCATTATAGCACCTAAGATTCATTGCCTTGGACTTTGTTAGCTCAGCCTTTGTGCATCTCTCTGATGAGGAAGTAGGTTCCTTAAAGCCTGTAGTCATGTGTTCTGTGCTTCTCTATATAGCCCACAGTGCCCTGCAGCTAGTATTAGATGACATGTCTGTCGGAGTTCCCATCATGGCTCGGTGGTATCAAACCTGACTAGTGTCCATGGGGACACAGGTTCGATCCTTGCCCTTACTCAGGAGGTTAAGATCTGGAGTAGCTGCGAGCTGGGGTGTAGGTCACAGACTCGGCTCAGGTCCCGTGTTGCTATGGCTGTGGTGTAGGCCCACAGCTGCCACTCTGATTCAGCCCCTAGTCTGGGAACTTCCATATGCCACGGGTGCAGCCCTAAAAAGAAAATAATAATAATAATAATGTGTCTGTTAAATTAATTTTTCTGAGTTCTGATTATGCCAAAGTTAATTGGCAACTTAACCAACTAACTTGTGTAAAATGGGCTTCAACTTCTGTGTGAAGGCTTAGAGCTCCTTGTGCTTCTCTGCCATCCCATTCCTTTCTAAGCCGAATTGAAAAACAAAAAGTACTGTAGGGTTTGTGTGCTGTTCATGATAAAGAATTCATTGTTGCCCTCTGGAAAGGAGGTGGGCAGATAGACAAAAGGACAGTGATCTTAAAGAGAAAGAGTTAGCAAATTGGATCCCTAATAACTGCTATTTTTAAGAAATTGGGGGGAGGGGGTAGGAGTTAGAGAAATGAACATGGCATAAAAGAAAACCGTGAGGCAGAGGTCAGCATGTCCAGGGCATCTGTGTTAGCTACTCCATGTGTGAGCAGCTCCGCCTTTTTATTTTCGCCCATCCTGATACTTTTTCAGGTCAGCTCTGTTCTGTTAGCAGAGTGATATTTGTGCCATACCCAGGATAGCAAATCCTCAGCCCAAATTGGAGGTTGGAGCAGAAAGCTCAGCACAAAAGTTCACATGGCTCAAGTGCTTTTATTTTGCTATCTTTGATGCCTAAGTAACTTTCATGTGGCCACGTTGAGGTGCCTTTGAAAAGTGAACTCATTATTGAATGTATTTTTTTGTTTCTGTGGCAGAAAGTAAACCTAATTTAAAAAAAAAAAAAGGTAAAAATCAGTTCTCATCTTGACTCAGCGTAAACGAATCCTACTAGGAACCATGAGGTTGTGCATTCCACCCCTGTCCTCTCTCAGTGGGCTAAGGATCCAGCATTGCTGCAAGCTGTTTTGTAGGTTGCAGACATGCCTCAGATCTGGTGTTGCTGTGGCTCTGGCGTAGGCCGGCAGCAACTCCTCTGATTAGACCCCTAGCCTGGGAACCTCCACATGCCACAGGTGCGGCCCTAAAAAGACAAAAAAAAAAAGGAAAAATCAGGAGTTGCCATTCCAGTTCAGCGGGTTAAGAACCCCACTAGTATCCATGAGGATGAAGGTTCAATCCCTGGCCTTGCTCAACGGGTTAAGAATACCGCTTTGCCATAAGCTGGGGAGTAGAACAGCTGCTGCAGTTCTAGCCTGGGAACTTCCATATACTGCAGGTGCAGCAGTAAAAAGACAAAAACAAATAAATAAAGGTAAAAAATCCTCAAGTTGAAATGATGATTTGTCTGTTTTTGCTGTGTAGGTTCCTTGCCCTGACTCCGTGGAGAGTGTATCACCTGATTTCCGTCATAATACTTGGGCGTGTTATTATGCAAATAATAAAGGATATGGTTTTGTCTAGAACAAGAGGTAAGAAAACTTGGAATTCATTTTTATGGTATTTAATTTTCTAGGCTTTGAATGTCTGATCTTTGTTTAGGCATATTAACCTAGTGGTCCTTTGAAAAGGAAAAAATAACAGATTATGTAGGCATTGACTTTGCTACTTGGTGTGTTTGTTAAGTATTAAATTGAAATTTATTAAATTTATTTAATATTTATTATTTCTTTAACTGACATTTTCCTTAGTCATAGCTACTGTTGCTGGAAAAAAGGTTTGTGTATGCTGATTTCTCTTTTGGCTCTAAGTGCTGTTATTTTAAATGCCAATTTGATATTTAAGTAGGCTGCAGTGAGGATAACAGTTAAATATTTATTACATCCCACATGATGAAACCGGGCCATTGGAAAATGGACTAGTTTATATAAGTTTTGTTTTTCTCTGCCTCAATGGAAAAAAACAATGAATGCAGGGTTTAAAAATAGTTAAGTAATGATTAAATACATTTTTTAACTGAATGGAAAAATAAATTCACATTAAGCATCAAATTAAAAGTGAGAACGTGAATTATTTTTAAAATTTGTTTTAGGTATTTTCTGAGTAACTTAACTGTATTATAAATCTGACTCAAGCTTTTCCAGACTTCTTCTACCAGGGGTTGAGCTCGTTTCATGGATGGGCAAAAATCCCTGCTTGGAATAGTTGAGCCCCATGAACTTCAGTGGGATAAGACTGATTTGATCAGAAATAGCTAAGAGGAGGTTCCAGTGAGGCAGTTGATTTCACTAAATGTAACCCCAAATGGAGAGATGGTTTCAGATGTGGTTCCTACAGACAGATGCATATATGAACTGTCCAGAGTCCTGGCCTTGGTGGGGGTACTGGGGCAGCTTGTGGGAGACACCCTTTCTTCCCCAGTGCCAGCCCTGGGACCAGGGATATAGGCTGATAGGAGTGTACCATCCTCTGTTAGGGATGTACCATCATATGTTAGAGATGTGCTGTCATAGTGTTCTATGGTGTGAAGTCCGGTGTTTAAGTTGTTGTGGTTCTTAAACTAACTCATGTGTGAACTATTTAGGAAGATTGTTTTCCATGGGTGTATCTCAGGGTTTGAAGGTGATTCCTTCATTCACTGTTCTGGCAAGGTGAACAGATTTGGTTTAACCCCGTTCTTGCTTTTTTCCTTGAATCTATAAATTTAGGTTATATTCTTAAACACACCCTTCCTTCTCTCCTTCTCTTCCTCCACACCCACCTCTTTTCTGTTTCAGAGGACACCTACCTTCTAACCCTAACAGGCACCTGGCCTGATACTTCCTGTTTACCTCAGATATATTAATTACATCTGTATTAATTAGAGGTGAGGCATCTCCGTGCTGTAGGGCTTTGGGCTGGGGTTGATGGGATCAACACACAGTGATACCCATATTTCTGACTTGATTTATACCTGATCGAGAAATGCCTGTTTCAAATAGACTTGGTAATGCTTTCACCCTCTAGGGAGCTCCCTCAGGGGAATCTGAGAAGAAACAGCCACTTTCATATTTTACTAGCAGCCCCTCTAGCTCAGTGGAGCAAGTTGACTCATAAAGCAAGCTGAGCATCTAAGTATTTTCACTGGTGTACAGATTTGGTGGCAGTCTGGGCACAAATGATCAAGAAGAGACAAGTGGAAAAGGCCAAGGATGAAGTGGAAAGACCTGGTAACTCTTCTTTCCTTACCGTTTCCTACACTGACTCATCCATCACCTGGACGTTCTTGTAAATGTGAACCTTTCATATTCGTAAGTTGCAGGAAATATGTCCATTGCCAAGATTCCATCCTTTAAAAAATTAAGGTGGTGGGGTGGGAAGAATGCTAGCCTTCTACAGCTAGTTCACTCCATCTCTTAGCTATGGACAGGTCCCATCATAGACTGTATGGGTTTCCTGTGGTTCCAGTAACAAATCACCACCAGTTTGGTCACTCACTACAGCAGAAGTTAATCCTCTTAGGGTCTAAAAGTGGTATCCCTGGGCCAAAAGCCAGGTGTCAGCAGGGCTGTGCTCACTCCAGAGTCTCTAGGGAAGGGTTCCCTGCAGGTCCCAGCTTCTGCCAGTTGCTGGTGTCCTTGGCTTGAAGGACATCACTCCAGTCACTCCCTCAGGTTCCCTCACCTCCTTCTCTGCCTGAATCAAGTCTCCCTCCGCTTCCCTCTTACATTGGCCCTTGTGATTCCATTTGGGCCCCACCTGGATGATCTAGAACTATATTCCCATCTCATGAGCTGTAACTTCATCACATTGGGTAAATCCCCCTTTCCCTATAAAGTAACATTTTTCAGGTTTTAAGGATTAAGACCTGTTATCTTAAGACCTGTTATCCAGCCCACGACATAATCTGAACCTCTTTATCGTGTGAGATGGGAAAGTTGTCCTCATATTATAGGGTTGCAAAAGGGTCACACTAGAATGAATGTAAAACAGAAGTGCCTCAGACCCAGTCACAGCTCCACCTCATGATAGAACAACATGTTGTTGTCATTTAAAAAAATATTTATTTATTTATTTATTTGCTTTTTTTTTTTTTTTTTTAAAGGCCACACCTGCAGCATATGGAAGTTCCCAGGCTAAGGGTCAAATCGGAGCTACAGCCGCTGGCCTATGCTGCAGCAACAGTAACTCCAGATCCGAGCTGCCCCTGTGACCTACACCACAGCTCATGGCAATGCTGGATCCTTAACCCACTGAGAGAGGCCAGGGATGGAACCTGCATCCTCATGGATACTAATCGGGGTTCGTTACCTCTGAGCCACAATGGGAACTCCTGTTGTTAAGTATTTAATTGTATACCTCCTCTCCATTATGTCTTTAATATCGACTTAGATACTTAATATGAAATAGGTGAGCAAAAGCATTGACTTAGAAGTTCCTGTAGTGGCTCAGTGGGTTAAGAACCTTACTAGTATCCATGAGGATTCGGATTCAACCACTGGCCTCACTCAGTAGGTTAAGTGTCCAGTGTTGCCCTGAGCTATGGTGAAGGTCACAGATGAAGCTCAATTTTGACTTTGCTGTGGCTGTGGTGTAGGATGGCACCTGCAGTTCCAAATTGACCCCTAGCCTGGGAACTTCCATATGCTGCAGGTGGGGACCTAAAAGCAAAAAAGCAAAAAAAAAAAAAGAGTGTGCACTTAATCGTTGTGAAACCCAGGTAACCCCGTGTTGCTGGCTTATGAGTCACCAGCATAAACAACCTGGATCTGTGACAGATTCCTCTTGCATGCTCTCACTGTGTACTTGAGTGTGGGCTCCCAGATTAAGCCCTTCCTTTGGGCTCTGGGGATGTTTCCTCAGTGTGGGAAACTCCTCCCACACTTTCAACTTGTCCTTGACTAACTTCTCCTTCTCTCTCTTTGCCAAAGAACCAGGAATTTCTGCTCCAGTGCTGTTTGAGATGCTCTTGAACTACTGCCCTAGGCAGTGGAGGTCCCCACACGCCACCTGTGGAGCATTGCCAACCACTGTCCCTTTGTGTCTTTCCTGCTGCTAGATCTACACTTTCCATTTGATGCTATGTTCTGGTTGCACTTGAACATGGACTCACTTAGACTTGTGGCCTATCAATTCTAGGCCTTTGTGCACTCTCTGTTCTCTGTCATTTCAACTTGTACCCTGATGGCTTGTGTGACAGCCTGGATTCAGTCCCATATATGTATATGTATATGTATATGTATATGTATATGTATATGTATATGTATATGTATATGTGTATGTATATATATATGTGTATGTTTGTGTATAATATATATATGTATATATGCACATTTTAATTTTTTTGGTGACCCTGCAGCAAATGGAGTTCCTGGGTCAAGGATCAGATCCAAGCCAAAATATCACAGCTGTGGCAATGTTGGATACTTTAACCCATTGTGCTGGGCTGGGGATTGAACCTGCGTCCTGGCACTACAGAGGTGCCACTGATCCTGTTGCACTACAGTGGGAACATCTCAGTCCCCTATAGAATGGCCTCATCTTTGACCTTAGACTTTACAAGTACTGTCTCCAAGCCCTGCCAAGGCTGGAAATCAGTTCTCAGTGCTCCCTTCTGTTCAGCAGCCCCACTGCAGCCCAGCTCCCCTCTCCCTTTGAACCAGCTCTTTGTCCCCAGTTTAAGAGTTCTTACCACTTCATTGTCCTCAGCCCTCAGCCCCAGCCTCAGCCATGTTCAGTGATTGTGGTGCTGCTGTCCTCACCACTCTAACTCCCTCAATGAGCACCCATATTCATTCCTCCCTTTTTATTATGATTAACACACGGTATTATATGTTTCAGGTATACAACATAGTGACTCATTATTTTGTACATTATGAAATGACCAGTGTAGTAAGACCAGTTACCACCCAGCACCCTACAAAGTTGCTACAATATTATTGATTATGTTCTCTTTGTGTACATTACATCCCCAGTGACTTATCTTGTAACTGAGAGTTCACATCTCTTAATCCTCTTCACCTGTTTTTACCTGCTCCCAGCCTCCCCTCGCCTCTGGCAACCACGTTTGTTCTCTGCATCTATGAGACTGTTTCTATTTTGTTTTATTTCTCCATTTGCTTTGTTTTTTTTAAATTCCACATATAAGTGAAATCACATGGTATTTGTTTTTCTGTCTGATTTATTTCACTTAGCATATCCATGTTGCCACAAATGGCAAGATTTCGTTCTTTTTAAGGCTGCATAATATTCCATTATATATATGTATATATACACACCACATCTTCTTTATTCATTCATCTATGGATGGGCACTTAGATGGCTTTCATATCTTACTTACTGTATTATTTTTTCCAGTTTTAATAAGAAAACAAACCATAATGTTAGCTACTTTCTCCACTCTCAGCTTCAGTGTTATCAGAGAAATGTCCTATAACAAGGTGAGCTGCTGCTGCTAGAGTTTAATCTATCCAGCTTTCCAACTTTATTTGGCATGTCACCAGTGCTTATAATTTCTTAGGTTCTTTTGAGTTATTTGCTTTGTTTTGATATGCCATCTAATGCCAAAATATTTGAGGCAGCTTATAAGGAACATGAAAAGTAAGACTGTTTAAAAGAGGACTAGTAGAAGGAGTCCAACTTGATGACCATAATTGGGACATATTTACCCCTGTGCTTACTGGCAGCCAAAGCAAAAAGGGAAACCAGATCAATCGAGCAATTCTAATAATGTGATTAAAGGAGACAAGCAGTTTTTCCTGGGGCTAAATTTTAAGAAGAATGTATCACATAAATCTTTGAGAGGGGTTACTGAAGAATGAAAGTGACAGCATATTTGGCATTTGTTTGATGGAAAAGGCAGCAACCACCCTATGGCTGTTTCTTTGACTGAACTTCATAAGAGCTGGTAACTGGGAGTATAGTGTCAAGACATAGTCCAATGAAGAAAGTCATTGGAGAATTAGCTGAATAACCGAGATCTAGGGATATATATATCCTTTACGTATATGTTATAAATAATATATATTAGTATATATATAATATATATATAACATTTAAGCCTAGTTATAAACTCAAAACACCTAAAGAATGAATAGATAAAAATCTCCTTTCTCAAAAAGCAGCTGTTTCAGTTCCCCTTTGTCATTTCAAAGCTCACCATAAATACCACCTCCATGATTGGTGCTTTCATGACTAGCACATTTTTTTTTTCCTCCCCAGACTGCCATAGTTTATGTTTCTTGTAGAGTTCCTATACCACCTACCTTGGGGCCTTTACATTTACCGGAGCACAGATTCTCTCTGCCTCATGGGACAGACAGTACAGTACCCAAGGCAGGGCCACGTGTTATTTGGTTCTTTCTCCCGTGGTACCTGTCCTAGTGTTTCGCATCTGGTAGAATCTCAATAGTTGTGGACCATTTGCCTGAATGAGTTGTGGTACCAGAGGTATACTCTGTATGATTTGATAGTTTCTAGAGATCTAAGCGTTCCTTTTTAAATAGCTCAGAACTATTTCTTTCTTTCTTTCTTTCTTTTTTTTTTTTGTCTTTTTGCCTTTTCTTGAGCCGCTCCCGTGGCATATGGAGGTTCCCAGGCTAGGGGTCGAATTGGAGCTGTAGCCGCTGGCCTACACCAGAGCCACAGCAACATGGGATTCGAGCCGCATCTGCAACCTACACCACAGCTCATGGCAACGCCGGATCCTTAACCCACTGAGCAAGGCCAGGGATCGAACCTGCAACCTCATGGTTCCTAGTCGGATTCATTAACCACTGCGCCACGACGGGAACTCCTCAGAACTATTTCTAAGTTGAGAAATGCCTCAAGAGGAAAAGACCTCCATTCATGTCTCATATTTACTTCTGTTGCAGGTGCACAGCTGTGGAGAAGCCTCAGCGAAAGGTAGGGGACTTCCTCTTGATGCTACAAGCTAATGGAGGGCAGATGGGGGAGGGACTGGGCCTCTGAGATGCATCTCTGAAATCATAGTTTTGTGACAAGATTTACAATAGTAATCTATGAAAGTGGGAAGATAAAGAAAAATACAGTCGGATTGAGGACAAGGATAAAATTGGGACTCGTTCTAGGAAAGAGTTCATGTCTTGCTGTAGTATTGGGCCACCTGCATGTCTGAGTGTCTTAATGTGTGAGGAAGGGGGGTTGTTTTCATTGGGGATTTCCTTTCAGACCTCATTTGGGGCATGAGCAACACTGCTACAGTGGAAGAACAGGGTCACACTGAGTCACGGAACTCTGCCGGAACATTCCGGAACATTAACCAGGCTGTCAGTTCAGAGAACTCTGGGGTGGGGGAATAAAGAGGAGGGGAGAGACACTGTTAGGCAGGATGCTGCAGCGAATGTCCACCAGCCTCAGGGCTCCTTGCCCAGCCACAGGAAAATCAGTTCCTTTTTCATTTGCCGTCCCCCATCCTGAAGTAAAGGCACTGTTGCCACATGGAAGGAAAAGGAGCTGGGCAGTTGATGAGGGGACATAACTAACATCCCCAACTGTGCATAGGAGAAGTGGCAAAGGAAGAAAATGTAAGGATTAATATTCCAGTAAAACAAATTCTTATAGTTATTTGTTTAAAGTCTGCCTTAAAAATATCCTTGTGGAGCTCCCTGCTGGCCTAGTGAGTTAAAGATCCAGTGTTGTCACTGCTGTGGCATGGGCTCAAACCCTGACCTGGGAAATTCTGCATGCGAGGGTGCCACCAAAAAATATATATATCCTTGTTGGAGTTCCCACTGTGGTACATTGGTTTAAGAATCCAACTGCAGTAGCTCAGGTTGCTGTGGAGGTTCGAGTTTGATCCCCAGCCCAGCGCAATGGGTTAAACGATTCAGTGTTGCAGCTATGGCGTAGGTCACAGCTGTGGTTCAGATTCAGTCCCTGGCCTGGGAACTTCTGTATGCTGTGGGTTTGGTCATAAAAAAGAAACAACTAGTATTCCTGAAAGAGGGACGGTTGAGTGCTCGACTTCACCCAAGTGGACAGCATGCAATGAAGGCTCAGAAAGGAAACAAGAATGCCTTTAAAAATTCATGAAGAATCCATTACCTGGTATTTAATATAATATACCCTTAAAGGCTGTGCTTATGTAAATAATGCTTATTTCAGGTACAAAGGCTTGTTCCCTCATTTTGGAGCCCAGATTTTCATGAGCAGAAGGTACTTGCCAAGAGACTCAGCAGAGCGAGACACAGGCTCTAAGGAGGAAAACCTGATCCTCCAGGCACAGACCCACCCTGGCCTGGTAGGACTGGGCCTGGCTCCGTCCTGCCCCAGAGACATACAGGGCTTCCTTGGATAAATGTCTTAAGCTTTCTCTGTAGGTGTTTTCCTATTTGTCAGGTGAAGATACTGCACGTGCTCCCTAATTCTGATTGGGTGAAGGTTTGACCAAGTGAGCTAGTGTGATTTCAGAGGAATTTTTTTTTTTCTTTTTAGGGCTGCACCTGTGGCATATGGAAGTTCCTGGGCCAAGGGTTGAATCTGAGCTACAGCTGAGGCCTGTGCCACAGCCATGGCCACAGTGGATCTGAGACACATCAGTGACACACGCCACAGCTTGTGGCAACCCCAGATCCTTAACCGACTGAGTGAGGCCAGGGATTGAATCTGTATCCTGACAGAGACAATGTGGGTCCTCAACCCACACTGAGTCACAATGGAAACTCCTAATTTCAGAGGAATTTTAAAAGCCCTTTCATGAAGTGTTCTTTCAGATTTACTGGTACTCAGTTTGCTGGTCAAGGCATGGCCCCCTCTACTGGTGCCCTTGCCATCCACAACCCTTCTGAAATAGCTGCAAGTTGTCTGGGAGACTCTCCTCTGTGCACGTAACCTAGAAACTATTGGCGGGTTTGATAAGGTTTTGGAAAAAATATTAGCCATTAGTGAGCACAGCAGGACCAAGGATCTCATTTTGCCAACACTGGCTTTGGTCAGGGCATGGGTAGCTCCTTATAATATGACATTCTTAAGATGTATCATATTCCTCTCCTTTAGGGAGGTGCCTGTGTGCCCTCAGAGCAGCCATGGTCCTGGAAATAGCCTTTTTTAGGAACGGTCTCATTCACTTCAGAATCACCCAGATAGATATTCAGATACAGCTGATTTTCCATCCTGGTCTCCACCCTGCAGCTAGTGATCCTGCCAAGTTTCCTCCTCCTCTTGACCTCAGTTTTCTCATCTGCTGAATGAGGAGGTAAGAGACAGAATCATGGAGTTCCTGTTGTGGCTCAGCAGTAAGGAACCCAACTGGTATCCATGAGGATGTGTGTTTGATCCCTGGCCTCTCTCAGTGGGTTAAGGATCTGGCGTTGCTGTGAACTGTGGTATAGGTCATAAACATGGCTTGGATCTTGCATTGCTGTGGCTGTAGTGTAAGGCCACCAGCTGCAGCTCCAGTTCAACACTTAGCCTGGAAACTTCCATGCCGCAGGTGCGGCTCTGAAAAGCAGAAAAAAAAAGAGAGAGAGAATCCTCTCAAAGATCCCTTCCACGTCTAAAAAGTCTGTGATGTGCTTTGAGGGGGTTTAGTTTTCCTTTCATATTGTGATCCTTTTACCTTTTGTTTGGCCAGTGCCTCTTTCAAAGGGATTTAATTCACACTAGAAGGGAAACTTTCTGAAATTTGTCCTCTGCATTTTCCATCATGCAATTTCATTTGGCTTTCTGTTTATCATCTTGGAGATGTGAAATTAAAGTATGTTTTCCTCTAATTTCTTTGATGATGATTTGGCTTGTTGTCTGCAGTGATTCTTGGCATCTGGTACTGGATAGTGCTGTGTTTTTAACATTGAAAAATTCAAAACCACCTTGTTTTGAGAATAAAATCCAGTGACAGCTAGATAGGAGAACCTTTGCAGGCAGAAGGGGTGCTGTTCTGCTCATGGAAGGCAGGTGGGATGAGGGTCTTTGCACTTCCAAGGTATGAGGTGCTGAGCTCAGAAACCCGCGCTCACTGGGCTGTAGTTGGAAATCAACACGCCCATCCCCTTATCCCCATCGCAGCCTGCACAGCTGGATTCCCAGGCCTGTCAGCCAGGCTTGGCGTTTTTCCTCTTCCCAGCACTTCTCTAGTGGTTTGTGCTCAGTCTCAGAATGGACCAGGCCTTTTTCCATGGCGCTTGTTCAAGGGACATGAAGTTCATTCAAAAGGTGATGAAACAATGGAGCTTTCTACCTTCAAATTGCCACTGTAGAGCTTTTACATTCAAAAAGAGCTTCTTGAAAAGAGAACTCTTGTGCACTCTTGGTAGGAATGTAAATTGGTGCAGCTACTGTGGAAAACAGTGTGGAAGTTGCTCAAAAAATTAAAAATAAAACGTTCACATGGTCCAGTAACTCCACTCCTAGGTGCAGATCTGAGGGGATAAAATCATTGTCTTGAAGTGATGTCCACACCCGCCCCCAACGTTCATTGCAGCATCATTCACAAGAGCCAGGACATGGAAACAACTCAGTGTGCACTAATGGATGAATTGATAAAGAAAATTATACTCCACATTATTGTGGAGTATTATTAATATGCAGCCATTATTCAGCTAAATATTATTCGGCCATTAAAAAATAAGGAAATTCTGCCATTTGTGACATCCTGGGTGAACCTGGAGAGCATGATGCTTAGTGAAATAAGTCAGACAGAGAAAGACAGATACTGTCTGCTTGCACTTATATGTGAAATCTGAAAAAGTCGCTATTAAACAAACAGAGTCGATTGGTAGTTGCCAGGGGCTGAGGGTGGAAGCGAGGAGATGAGGTTGGTCAACGGGCACACACCTCTAGTTGTAGTAGGAATGAGTTCTGGGAGCTTAATGACAGGGTGACTGGAGTTAGCATAACAGTATCGTCTTGTTTAATGAAAGTGGCTCAGACAGTAGATCTTAAATGTCCTCCCACCGCCACACTAAAATAGTCATTATTGAAGTTCACTGGTGGCGCAGCAGGTTAAGGTAAGGATCTGGCATTGTCACTGCTGTGGCTTGGGTTGCTGCTATGGCGCAAGTTGGATCCCTGGCCGGGGACCTCCACATGCAACAAGGATGGCCAAAAAAAAAAAAAAAAAAGTGATTATCTGAATTGAAGGATGTATAAACTACCCATTGTGGTAATTGTTTCTCAATGTGGGCATCTGTCAAGTTCTATGATATACTTTAAACTTATACAATCTTATATGTCAATTATATCTCAGTAAAACTGGGGGAAAAAGGAATATTTTTTTCTTCCTATAATCCTAATGGGTTATTTCACAGATGCCAGGACAATTTGCTGTTGTCAGCTAGGCTTCAAGTGTTTCCTGCAAAATTGAGCATGAAGATGGTGGTGTGTATGTACAGGAAAGGGATTCCTAAGCATGACATGTCGCACTGAACTAATAAAGAAGAGTAATGCCACCGTCGAATTTCTGATGTTATCAACAATAAAAATTGGGTAGTTTAATTTATTTATTTATTTTGCTTTTTAGGGCTGGATCTGAGGCATATGGAGGTTCCCAGGCCAGGGGTCCAATCAGAGCTACAGCTGTCGGCCTACAGCATAGCCACAGCAACTTGGGATCCGAGCCACGTCTGCGACCTACACCACAGCTCATGGCAGCACTGGATCCTCAACCCACTGAGGGAGGTGAGGGATTGAACCCACATCCTCATGGATCCTAGTCGGGTTTGTTAACTGCTGAGCCATGACGGGAACTCAAAAATTGGATAGTTTTAATCAGAAGCCATTCATATTTCAGTTTTTGCACCCAGAAAGTTCATTTTCTCCAAGTGTTTTTGTCAGTGGGTGAGTTTGGAGAAGGGCTCGTGCTCGACCTTTTTCTTTAAAGGTCAGAAAGCCCTGACCAATCTGAACAGGATTTATACAGAGCGGTCTGTCAACCAAACCAAATTAACATCTTCTGTGACTGACTCACTCCTAGTGCTGGGATGAAATCTGATCCCTGATATCATCATAGCTCTTATTCTCATGTGACTGTGGCCAAATAAAAAGCCTGTTAACAAAGGAGAAATTGGGCCCATTACATCAGAAACATAAAATGGGTTTCAGTTTGGCCTGGTTTTTCTCAGTAAGTATAAATTAGAAAGAAATACTGATTATTCAAAATTTCTTTCCCCAGTTCTTTGTTTTGTACATTATAACCCAGATGCAGGAGCCATTCTCTTCATAAATCCTGTTTTAATATCCAGTGTCAATTTACAGAAAATATAGCGTTTTCATAGATGCCACAGATTTTGGAAAGTAAGGTGGAGAGCTCTGGGATTTTCACACCCTCATCCCCAGCTTCCCGATGCCTCGACTGGGGTCCTCCATGGGAAGCGGGGAAGGGCTTTTCAAGGATGTAACAAGGGCATCAGGCCTACTTTGCCTCACCTTGAGCGGACTCTTGAGGGGGCGCAGCAGAGAATTAACAGGGTCAGACTTTCTAGAGCCAGCAGGGATTAGCAAGGGCTGTGGGCTTTTTGCCTCCAGCTTGGTCAAATTCCAGCACTCCTCCTCTGAGCTCTCTCTCTTTCTCTCTCTCTCTCTCTTTTTCTCCCACTGCCCTCCTCTACCCTCCCACCCCACAACCTACCCTCAAGAGAAGTAATTCTGTGGCCCCAGTTTGTGGATGAAATGCCATTTTTGCCTTTGGTCAATTTCCACATAACTGACAGTCAAACCATTCAAGCTGGGTCTTTTTTTTTTTGGCTGGAGAAAAAGAGCCAAGAGTTGCTTATAAACCCCACATCCTAAGCTTGCCTCAGCTCAGAACCCCAGAACGAATTGGAGCACTTAAGTAAGAGCTGTCTAATTAATTAAATCCTTGACACAACATTATGCTTGTGTTAAAAGTGAAAAGTCAACTAGCAATTGCTGAATTGTCTCCTCTGTGGATTAGAATTTTGTGTGAAAACTGCGTTTTTTATGTTTATGATCATCATTACTCATCACGATTCCATAGACAGAATGAATTACCAAGTAAAAAGCATTAAATAGTCATGTGGTAGCTGAAAAGTTTTCTTTCTTTCCTATTAGGCACAGAGCTAGCTCATGCATTGAGCCTACTACACTTTACAGGTTTAGTATTTTCAAAAGTGTCTAACATCACATTGTAACTTGCATTTTGTCACTTTTCTAGTAAGGCACACTATTAGAAGCTGTATTTTAAAATTTCAGCCAAACCCGTAATAAGGGAGTCACATCTCCATGAGTTTTAAAAGAAAGTCTTGCTATGAAGGGTGCATTTGTTTGAATTAAATGAAAAATTCTTTTCTTCGGAAAGAAAATATTCACTGAAATCCAGAATATGCTCAATTTTAGCAGAAGTATATCTGTGCTGGGGGATGTCTTTAGCTGGAGTTGTCTGGGCCAGCTTGGAGGCGAAGCACCTCTTGAAAGCCCCCACCCTGCAACAGAGGAATCCGAATAGGCCTTTTATTCCTTTTTTTCAAAAATAATAATTGAGCACAATTCTGTAGTCATATACTGCACAATGGAGAGGCGAAGCCCTGTTATTCCTCTCCCTTGGGAAAGAACGGGCCCATTCAACGACTGAGAGATGGTGAACCCTGGCCAGAGCTTCTGCGCTGTGGTCTGAAATTTTCTCAGAGCTCCCCATCCGGATTCCAGTCTGTTGTGCTCATTTTTTAAAAAGTTATCCTTTGACAATCAGACCCATTGAAGACAAGTATGGAACACAGGACCACCAGCAGTTTGTAAAGTCGTTCGAGGCCAATGAGAGGTCTAGTTCTGCGTCTTCGTTCTTCATCGAAGGTAGTGTCCTGGCATCAAAAAATGTTGCATTTTTAAAAATACCTCATGCCGGACATTTAAGGGCTGTTCTTTTCGCTCAGAAGTCCATTAAACTAAAAGGCCTCCCTGAGATTGACAAGCATCTTCACAACAGCAACTGATGTATTTCTTAGGCATTAAAAATAAAGTGAGTTCTCTCGGGGAGCAGTAGGTTGAGGTTCTGGTGTTGTCACTGCAGTGGCCTGGATCGCTGCTGTGGTTCAGGTTCGATCCCTGGCCTGAGAACTTCCACATGCCACGGGCCTGGCCCAGAAATAAATTAAGTGAAATGAAACAGGAAGTACAAAATATTATGTATAAAATAAATAAGGAGTTCCCGTCGTGGCGCAGTGGTTAACGAATCCGACTAGGAACCATGAGGTTGCGGGTTCGGTCCCTGCCCTTGCTCAGTGGGTTAACGATCTGGCGTTGCCGTGAGCTGTGGTGTAGGTTGCAGACGCGGCTCGGATCCCGCGTTGCTGTAGCTCTGGCATAGGCCAGTGGCTACAGCTCCGATTTGACCCCTAGCCTGGGAACCTCCATATGCCGCGGGAGCGGCCCAAGAAATAGCAACAACAACAACAACAAAAAAAGACAAAAAAAAAAAAAAATAAATAAATAAAATAAATAAGATACAAGGATATAGCTTGTACAATGCAGGGAATATAGCCAATGTTTTATATGATAACTGCAAGTGGAGTATAACTTTTAAAAGCTGCGAGTCACTCTATTGTACATCTGTAACTTGTATTGTACATCAACTAAACCTCAAAAAAAAATAAAGAAAATAAAACAGGAAGTACATTTCATAGCCCACTAGTTTCACTGGCAAAGGTGATAAATTATTGGAACTGTTCCTGGCTGTTCATTCCTTTCATGTGAAATCTTTGTACTCAGGCAGATTTATCAAGTTAAAATGTGGGCAGAAAACCAGAGGTCAGGCTCTCTGCGAGTCTGTGAGCATCAGCCCCTAGGTGACCCCTGAATGACTTAATTCTCAGGATTCCTAAGTGAAAAGCACTCAGTGTTATAGTTTATTATAATTTATCATTTTTGGTTTTGATAATTTTTGATATTCTTTTAAATTAATATAATTCTATAATCTTACTTAACATGAGTTCAATCACCCCCCCCATTATTTTAGAGCTACTTCATCTTTGCATAAATAAAAAGGCTTTTCTTTTCTTTTCTCTTTTCTTTTCCACACCTGCAGCATATGGAAGTTCCCAGGCCAGGGATGCAGTCAGAGCTACAGCTGCCAGCCTTCACCACAGCCACAGCAATGCAGGATCCAAGCCCATATCTGCAACGCCAGATCCCCAACCTACTGTGCGAGGCTGGAGATCGAACCTGCATCTTCATGATACTTGTTGGGTTTGTTACCGTTGAGCCACAGTGGGAACTCCTAAATTTTTTTTCTATGGTAGCACCTTAGTTGTGTATAGCCAGTTGGTAACAAATGAAAATTCCAGCTGTGATCATTGTTTTTAGATTCACTTAACCCCCTTGCTTATTAGGTTTGATTAGGTATTGGATCCTGCATTGTTAAGGATTTGAGAATGCAGTTCACTTATAAAGATATAAAATAATTAAGCTGGACCAATTGTTACCTAATAATGTTCTTGCCTCAATAAATTTAAATTATCAGAGAAGGAAGAATAATAGGTAGTTATTTAATATTTCTCTTAACTTGCCTCGGCCTATGTTGTGATTATTTCACCATAAATTAAGACTTCATAGATAGTTGAAGGCTCTGTCTCTCTATTTGTCTTTATGTCTCTCTCTCTGTCTTTCTCTTCCTCTCTCTCTTCTTTATTCCAAAACAATATTTATAGTCATATTTGCCTAGCAGTATTTAAAACATAACTTTTTCCCTGATTTTTAAAGTGATACATGATAATTTAGAAAACTGAAAATATGGGAGTTCCTGTCGTGGCTCAGTGGTTAATGAATCCGACTAGGAACCATGAGGTTGCGGGTTCGATCCCTGGCCTCGCTCAGTGGGTTAAGGATCTGGTGTTGCTGTGAGCTGTGGTGTAGGTCCCAGACTTGACTCAGATCTGGCATTGCTGTGGCTCTGGCATAGGCCAGCGGCTACAGCTCCGATTAGACCTCTAGCCTGGGAACCTGCATATGCCACCAGTGCGGCCCTGGAAAGAAGACAAAAAGACAAAAAAAAAAAACTGAAAATATAGGGAACTTATAAAAAATAAAACTAAAAATCTTATAATCCCCATAAATTAAACACACTTTCAATTTTGTTTATTTTTTTCTAGTCCTTTCGGAAAACTATATATGTATTTGTTCATTCATCCTTTCAACAAATGTTTACTGAGTGCCTTTATTGCCAGTACTTCTAGGCAATTATGGAATTAAACAAAAAGCAAAACAAACAATTCTGTCCTCCTGGAGGTCATAGTCTAGTGAGTGAGCCAGCAAATGAATAAATTGCTACAATATGTAATGTTAGGTGGTGAGCCATGTTTAAGGGAAACTAAAACAGGAGAGGGGATCAGGGAGTGGGAGGGTGGGCAGTGAACATCAAGTTGTAATCAAGTGCTTAGGAAAGACTTTACTGAAGAAGATTTTTTGAGTGAAGACTTGAAGGAGGTAAGGGTGTGAATTGTGTCTGGATCAAGAGCTTCTAGGCTGTGAGAATAGCAAGTGCAAAGGCCCTGGGGCAGAGCCGTATATGAGGGTGATTTTTTTTTTGTCTTTTTGCCTTTTCTAGAGTCACAACCATGGCATATGGAGATTTCCAGGCTAGGGGTCCAATCGGAGCTGCAGCTGCCGGCCTAGCAACGTGGGATCCGAGCTGCGTCTGCGACCTACACCACAGCTCACAGCAATGCCAGATCCTTAACCCACTGAGCAAGGGCAGGGATCGAACCCGCAACCTCATGGTTCCTAGTCAGATTTGCTAACCACTGCGCCACCACGGGAACTCCTGATTTTTTTTTAATACCAGTAATTTTTTTTTTAATGCAGCTATAGTAACTGGAGCTCATTAAGATCATGTTATAAAAGAGTATTTAGGGATATGAAAATGTATTATTTATTGCAAATTCTAAGAAAAGTATAGATTGAAAGTATTGCAGGGGGTTATAATGCACAGTACACTACAGTTATGTCTTGGTGCATGTCTGGTAGCTCTGTGTGAGGGCAAGATGGGTGGTTTTCATTTTCTTGAGTTTGTTTATCCTTATTACATTTTCCCCCTATAATGAACATGCATAGCCTTTAACATGAAGGGAGATGGAAGATGTTCAGTGAAAGGGGCGAGGGTCCAACAGGCAGGGTGAGGCCTGTGACAGTGAGTGTGGAAGGTGACCCACCATTTCAGGGATTCAGTTCACAACAGGGCTCTGGCTCCTGAACTTCTATCCAGAAACAGGGCTGGTTACAGAGCTCTAGTCAGGGCCAGAGTCCAGAGAAGCAGTCAGGGAGGGGCTCAAAGGAGGGGCTGGAGCCTCAGGAATATATCAGAGGCACTACAGGGGGCCCTGACCAGCCCAAGGGTTGCTTGGTACTAAACCTTGTAAGATTGGGGCAAAGAAAAATTATTAATGTATTATTAAGGAAGAAATTAACATGATGCGAGTTCCTGTTGTGGCTCAGTGGGCTAAGAACCCAACTAGTATCTGTAAGGATGCAGGTTCGATCCCTGGCCTTGCTCAGAGGGTTAAGGATCTGGTGTTGCCGTGAGCTGTGGTGTAGGTCACAGAGGCAGCTTGGATCTGGTGTTGCTGTGGCTGTGGTGTAGGCTGCCAGTTGCAGCTCTGATCTGACCCCTAGCCTGGGAACTTCCATATGCTGAAGGTGTGGCCTTAAAATGAAAAAAAAAAAAAAGAAATTAAAATGATGAATTTGCAAGATCAGATGGTGTTGAGGGTGTGGGATAAAAGTTCTTAAATCCCTCCTTTCTGAGGCTAAGCCACAGGTACAAGTGAAGGGCCTGGATGTGTATCCTTGTGATTTGCCCCAAGAAAGCTTATTGGAGTAAAATTTGGAAACTCTTTTTATCATCCAGAATAAGACTTACATCTCTATCCCTGTGCTGTAAATTATAGTCTTTGGATAATTCAAACAAGAATGACCCTGAGAAGACATAGTGTTCTCTTCTGAACACTCCATCCCAGGGTTCCGTCAGCCGGTCTATCAGCTATCATCTGTCCATCTGTCAGCTATCAGTCTATCCAACCTAGAAGCTGTACCTACTCCTTAGTTACCTGGTAAATGATTGTATTTGATATATTGAAGAATATATGTAACATACAAATTGTAGACCTTACAATAAAACAAATACATACGAACTTTCCCCAACCAGGGCTGATGCTATTGTGTCTCCCTTACCCTACGAGCCACCCCCACCCTGGGCCCAAAGCAAGTGTAGTTGTGATATTTGTGTTCTTTTTTCCTTTGCTTTTTAAGAAAATATATGTGTGTTTGTATAGACATGCAAATATATGTAATTGTGTATAAATATACATATATTTAAATTACATATACATGTCTCTTATATTAAAATGTCATTTTTGAGGTCTATAAAATGGTACCATATTTATATAGCCTTCTAGAACTAGTGTCTTAACGCTAAACCTTTTTCAAAAAGATCAATCCATGTTGCTATCTGTAGCCGTGATTCCTTATTTTTTGTAGCTGTATAATACTCCATAGAGTGACTATACCACAATTGATTTATTTGCTCTCTTCGTCAGACTTTGGGACTTTTTTTACTTGACTGTCCACTGCTGTTAGTTTCTCAGTTGATTGTGTGATAGCACCCCAGTCACAAAAATTTAAAAAGTAAATATCTAGCACATAAAGTGAATAGTTTTCTAGGCCAGAATACTGTATATTTTAAAACATTTGTGTAAGATTTTGTGAAGGCTTTTGTGTAAAATCTGCACCAATATTTAGTCTCTGACAGCTATTTTAGAATGATTTCTCTGCGCGCTTGGCAGTGTTTCTAGTGCTGGCCACCACTAGGGGGCGAGAGAGAGCTGGGCCATCAGTGGGTTGAAGAAGCTGAGCCTACTGAGACTGCTGTTGAAACTTACCCCTGTGGCCTGCACTTTTCAGCAAGGCAAACACATCACTATCGCTCCAGTTACAATAAGAAAACCCACTTAAAGGTTGAATCTGTATCTGTACACATCTGTGCCTGGTTACACACACATTTTGATGTAGGAGGGGTGAAAAATGGACAAGAACGAAGGGAAGCAATAGGATGCATCAAAGAAGACAAGACAGACTGGATGGGGAGGAAATTCACAAACAAGTGGCCCAAAACAATGACAGATCACTGTGCTTCTCATTCTGGAGACAAGCTGATGTTCGAAGCCTCTAAGAACTCAGTAGTGTTTTGAGTGTGTCACCCTTTTACTGTGTTTCTCTCCAGTGCCTGAAGAAATCTTCTGAATGTTATTATGTGCCCTCCGCTGTCTCCTTCCGTTGCTGGTCCGTGACTTAGCACTTTTTCCTCTTTTGGAGATGAATGGAAATGCGTGGATTTCCCCCTCCCACAGAGCTCTCAATAACCTGGAATCAGGATTCCCAGAAAACTGCTTAATTTGCAGTCGCATGGAGACTGTTTGTGCGTTGTTTGTCTGTAAACCAGTACCTGACCTGTGAAATACTGAGGGCAGAGTCCTTGCTTGTTAAAAACGTGTCCAAAAGAAAAGGCTGTGGAAGTATGTCCTCAGGACCTCGGAGTGTTTGTTGTAAACTAAATAATCTCCCACTACCCACTAAAGATTTCTACTCCCTACTGCCCAGAACCTGTGATTGTCTTCCTAACATGTGCCAAGAGGCACTTCACACCTGTGATTAAGTTGTGGATCGTTAAGATGAAAGATGATCCTGGATTATCAGGGTGGGCAATGGTCTTCATGGAGAGAGGCAGGTGGTCAGAGACGAGAGCCAAGGAACACAGGCAGCCTCTAGAAGGTGGAAGAGTCAAGGAAGCATATCCTATCCCAGAGCCTCTAAAGAGAATGAAGCCTGACAAACTTTTCTTTTTGTTGCTTTTTAGGGCCACACTTGTGGCATATGGAAGTTCCCGGGCTAGGGGTCGAATCAGAGCTGCAGCTGCCGGTCTATGCCTGAGCCAGAGAAACATGGGATCTGAGCCGAGTCTTCGACCTACACCATAGCTCATGGCAATAGCGGATCCTCAACCCACTGAGCGAGGCCAGGGATCGAACCCAAATCCCCATGGATCCTAGTCAGTTTCATTACTGCTGAGCCACAACGGGAACTCCCCAACAAAGCCATTTTAGAATCCGAGCACCAGAACTGCAAGCTGATAAATCTGTGCGGTGCTAATTTGCTAGTTCACAGAGCAGCAATAGAAAACTCACATGGTGCTCATTATGGTATGAAAGAACCAGCTTTGTCTGAAAATGTCAAGAGCAGGTTTTCCAACTCCATCCGATGAGGAAATGGAGCTTGACCCCAGTAGGTGAGAGAACCGTGCCTTGAGACAGGAGGGTTAGAGTGATGTGGGGCAAATTGACACTGGGAAAGGACAGGATGGCCTGGGAGAATGTTCCCACTGGTGTGGAGGCTGAAGAGAGCCCGAGAAGGAAACACAAGGTCAAGATGGTCCAAGAGGGTCCTGAAAACGCCATCCTGGGAAGCCAAGGGCAGAGAGTGTTTCAAGGAGGAGGCTGTTAACTATGTTCCAAGAACAAATTATATTAAAACATGTGTAGAAACCTTTATAAATAGTTGTCCACACTTTTATGGGTGCACAGGAAGAGGAGGTCTTTTGGAGTAAAAATACAAATTAGGGGCTTAAGGATGACATGAGGGCTGAGAAAATGAAGGTAGCTTGTGTTAACCATGTATTAGAAAATATTGGTGGTGAGTGAGTGGGGAGAAATTAAACAGTGGCCAGGAAGAGCAGTAGCTTGTTTTTGTTGTTGCTAATTTTTTTTTATTATGGTAGAATACCCATTATGTAAAATTTACCTGGAGTGACATGTAGTACATTCACCATGTAGTGCAACCATGGTCACTGTTTAGTTCCAGAACAGTTCCATCACCCCCCCGGAGGAAACCCCATAATCTTAATCCCATTATCACTTCCTGTGCTCTCCTCCCCCCAGCTCCTGGCAGCCACTAATCTGCTTCTTAGTTCTGTGGGCTTGCTCTGTTCTGGATATTACATATAAATGGAACCGTATTATATGTGGCCTTGTTCTGCCTGGCTTCTTTCACTCAGCATGGTGTTTTCAAGGTTCATCCATGTTGTAGTGAGGATCGGTACTTCACTCCTTTTCATGGATGAATGATATTCCACCACTTGGATGTAGGACAGTTTGCTTGTCATCAATTGATGGACATTTAGATTGTTGCCACTTTTTGGCCCTTGTGAACAATGAGCGCCTTGGTTTTCTCTCCTGTGGTTTTGTTTGGGGGATGGAGGGGTGTGGCCATGTGGGAGAAGCAGGGGAGGAGGCAGGTAACACGGACTCCCGGGGTCCACGCTGCCTGGTCCCTGCGTGGAACTTGCAGGGAAAATCTGGGCTGTCACTAGGGGGCAGGATGGTGTTGGGGGCAGAGGTGGACCTGGGCAGGTGATTGGCTTTGCTCATCATCCATAAATCTCTACTGGAAAGTTGAGGATATTGTGAGATAACTCAGCAAGTGCCAGAATGCCTCAGGGGAAGCTGAATTCTATGCGGCCTCCAGCATCAAGACCAGGGCTTCTACAGGAGGAACCCAAGAATGTGCCCTTTGCTTGTCATTTTAGTTGTGTGTCCTTTTTACTTTTTATTTTGTATTGAAAGAGGAAGGACTGTGCAGGAAGGAGCGGGGGTGAGGGGGACATTATAGAGGTCTTTTGTAAAAGAAGGAAAAGATCCTTGGTGTCACACTCTTATTGGGGTGAATTGCATTACTCATGTGTTGTTTTAGTTTTTTTTTTTTTTTTTTGAAGGCTATTCTTACTTGTGCCTGTTTTTAATACCTGAACAACTGGGAGAGAGAACTTATAATCCTGCAGTCATTTGGCTTGTATTCTTAGAGAGTATTTTTAAACTATAACTTTCAGAGCCCTCATGTCATTTAAAGCACAAGAAGTGCTTTCGGTATTCATTTCTCCTAAAGTGGAGGTTTTAGATTTTGAGTAGGATTTTTACTTCCACTGAAAATACATTTTTAAAGATCTTTTCCTTGATGTGTGTGGGTTGTTGTTTTGGTCAGTTGTTGTTATCTTTATTAAAATGAGTGATATTTTCAATCATGACTCAGAAGTCATCTGCTCTGGAAGGAAAACTAACTGAACTCCAAAGCTTATCAAGCTGAACTTCGCCAAGTCAGAAATGGATGTTTATTTTGAATAAATTGCACATTTAAATACTTTTTTTTCCCCCTGGGGTTAAGTTGGTATGAAATCATCTTCCTTTAAAGGGCTTTTAATGGGTGCACCATGCTTGGGATATATAATGAAAACTTAGTAACTGAGAGGATCTTTAAGTGAAAAAGAAATTTGTATTTTTAAATTGAGAAATGGATCTGAACTTGATTTGGGGTCACAACAGGACTGCCCCAATCTAAATCCTCAGTAAACTGAACTGGGGAAGAGGGCCCTTCTCCGTGTCCTGCCCATTCATTGAGCTGTCCAGTGACTACGTAGATGACTGAATTGGACCAGTTCTGTTTCCCTGTTGGAATGGGAGTAGTGACCGGGGTTTGAAGAATTTGTTTGTGTTCTTTGTGTGGAGCACATGGAAAGTCAGAGGTAAACTCAGAAGTTTGTCTTTGTTCCTTGCTCAAGGCCTGAAAGTCCTCCAAAGTGAAAGAGTACAAGGCTTACAATAAATGAATTTTCTCCTGCTGGTAAGACTATGGGATTGCTAAATGAATCAATAGCAGGAAGATAGTTGGCTCTAAGTTCTAGAGAGCACCTTCCCCCCTGACTCTGCTAGCTGAGAAACAAAACTTCCCTCTGCTCAGCAAGTGATTTCGAGAAGTAGAGGGAGGCCAGTGAGAAGTAGATGAGGCTGGTGATGCCTGAGCTCAACTACCTTGACTTTGACCTCTTGGCCTCAAATACTCTTCCTGTCCATCTCCCCCATTTTGCCCTTTTGAATTTAACAGTGAGGGTAAAAAAAAAAGGGAATTAATTACTTGATCAAATTCATAAGAATTCAGAATTGGAGAGTAGGGAGAAGCTTAAGATACTATCAGCCTCTGAGAAAGATCTTAATGAAACAAAGTTATCAAGATAATCAGTGGATCCAGCACTCAGATTCCTGAAGAAGGGATTATTTGCTAGCCCCCTTTGCTTAACTAGTTCTAGCATCTCATGACCCCCTTAGATACAAAGGAGATGGCAACTTTATCTGTTCCTAACGCTTGGAATTTTATAAGTGCCTCTTGATTTGGGAGCTATGAGTTTTATCCAACACTAATTTTAAGGCACTTACCTAATACCTTCTTATTTGTCTATGTTTCAAAACCAGAACAATTTTACCCAGTAACAACTTCAGGATTATTGGGAAATTTGACATTATGATGCCATATTTGTATGTATTCATATATTCAGAGCTAAAGGGCTTTGTAAACTACTGTTATAGAACTGAACTTGGCATATATCTTTATATTTATGGAAGGGTCTCACTATGTGTATTGAAAGGAGAACTTCGGAAGAACCAGACATATCCTTTGGCAAAATCATGCCTCTCTTTCTGTGGCTGAAATGAATGCTGCTGAAACAAGAGTTCGTGTTTGGGGATTGCAGATTAAGTTCTCATTGTGTTGGTAACACACTCATGGTAATTCAACAGACGTTAACCGAGAGCCAGCTACCTGCTAGGCTCTGCGAGAGGGTGGTGGAAAGTGACTGTGAAATGTATTTAAAAAGTTCCTTTATGCTGAGGAAACCCAGTTCTGCTGTTATCTCTTGAGGAGTTCATTAGCCCTCTGTGCTTTCCCTCCTTAAAATTTCTTTCATCTTGGGCCTGACTCTGAAATTCTTCACTTGAACTGCCTGTGATATTTGTAACGGAAAGAAACACTTTTACAAAGGTCGGTCTTGGGTGTTGTGGTTGGGGAAGGGGGATGACAGAGCCCATGGTCACCCTCTAGGTCTCTCTTCGAGCGGCTATTTGGGATTCCTGCTTAAACTCTGGGGCCCCTTGCCCCTTGAGCTTGAGTCTGTGGCTCCATTCTTCCGGCATTTAGTAGAGACGCCTGACATGTGTAAGGCTCTCCCCTGGACATCTAGCATAGCACCTCATGTTCTGTCAATATCTTACTGTATTTCCCTTGATGGTGGAAAAAGGGGTAAAGTTCTCAAACATCAGAGAGGTGGTAGAAATAATGAGAGTTGTACATTGAAGCCATGTCTGTTCACTTTTCAAATAATTCTGAAGAGATTCTGTTGCCATTTGTTCTACATAAAGGGAGAGAGCCGGTGGCACCAGAATGAAAATAGCTGGATTACATCATCAGGAAAAGTTTTCATTGGTACATTATGCCTTGAGGGGAGGAAGTCCATGGTTATATTTATTGCTTCTGTTTTGCTCATTGAAATGGTAGTTTCAAGACAAAGTAAGAAAAAGGAAAAGGAGGAATACTTGAAGAAGGCCACTGGATTGACTTTGCACACATTAATGAATAATGGTATTAATTTTAGGAGTTCCCTTCATGGCTCAGCGGAAGTGAGTCTGACTGGTTTCCATGAGGACACAGGTTCCATCCTTGGCGTCACCTGGTGGCTTAAGGATCTGGTGTTGCTGTGAGCTGTGGTTTAGGTTGCAGACTCGGCTCAGATCCCACATTGCTGTGGCTGTGGTGTAGGCAGGTGGCCACCGCTCTGATTCAACCCCTAGCCTGGGAATCTCCATATGCTACAGGTGTGGCATAAAAGACAAAAAAAAAAAAATCACTAACATGGTATTAATTGTACGTGTATTGAATCAGCATCATGTTTTATTCCCATTTTCCAGTCACCTATAATAATCATATCTCATTTAAAATGTAGACGATCTTTGATGTAACATGTTGCTTCTAAAAATGTACCTCTTTTCAAATGTTAGCTGTTCTTTTTTTTATCAAGAAAAGAAATTTCACAGTTCCTGTAGTGGCTCAGCAGGTTAAGAACCTGACACAGTGTCTGTGAGAATGCAGGTTCGATCCTTGGACTCTCTCAGTGGATTAAGGATCCAGTGTTGCTTCAAGCCGTGGCATAGGGTTGCAGCTGAGGCTCCATTTTGACCCCTGGCCTGGGAGTTTCCATATACTGCAGGTGCAGTTGTAAAAAGAAAAAAACATTTTTAAAAAAGAATATGAACTTTCAAGACTTCTGCAGTAGAAAAACAAAAGTGTTGAGTATTGAAGGAAATTTTTTATTTTTATTTTTTCTTCTTCTTGGGATTTCAGTCATTTGAATCCCATAGCTTTGCTTTTTATGACCTGTGAAGACCAAACTTACTTAGACTCTCTCATAGAGGGGTAAAGGATTTAGCTCACCTCCCCTAGGATGCATTTTGTCATGACCCAATGATGCATCTGGCCCAGCACCCCTTCTCGGACCCCCTGGAGTAACAGTGCCCCCAGAAACCCCAGAGCAGCATTGTGGACTGTGAGGACCACTGTCAGGAGGAGCTAATTCGTCTGTCTTTGTAGAGAGGCCTCTGTGGTAATGACAACCAGAGACCCCTCCATTTAGCATTCACGAAGGAGGGATTTTTTTTTTTAATTTTCTATTATAGTTGATTTACAATGTTCTGTCAATGTCTGCAGTACAGCAAAGTGACATACATTCCTTGTCTCACATTATCCTCCATCATGTTCTACCGCAAGTGATTGGATATATGTGGGCTCTAAAATATGGCGCAGATGAACCTATCTACAGAACAGAAGAAAAAGACTCACCGATGCGGAGAGCAGACTTGTGGTAGCACACGAAGGAGAGATTATTAACTCAACTCAGAGTATCACATAGAAGCTGAGACCAAGAAATATAAGGAACCAGGAGCTAGAAAGTGACAAGAATGGAAAGCTCCGGAAAGCAGCCCAGAGGGAGCTGGTGGGGAGCCTGGAGAACAGTGCAGGGCCGCTGAGGAGAGGGGAGGCCCTGGATGACGATGATGGTAAACTCTTAAGAACTGTCATCTATTAGTGCCTGATATTTGCCAGGCACTGTGCTAAATGCTGTCAGCATGACCTGATTTATCTGCATGACACTTCATGAAGCTCCATTTAAAAGACAAGGACCCCACAGCTTGGTCAACTAACTTGACCAAAGGGATGGAGGGAAGACTTCAACTCATGTCCACCTCTCCTCCAGAGCTCCTACCTCCACGTCCTGCTGCATCACACACCAAACCACTTATATTTCCTGTCCCAGAACGTAGCTTCTTCAATAACATGTAGGCAAATACAGGTTCATTCAAGAATTTAAATTGTTTTCATCACATCCCAATAATGAAGAAGCACACAGAATGCTGGTGTCATCAAGGTGCCAGGGTCAAAAATGCTTTGAGCTTGTGGAGCACCTGAGGGATGGGAACAAGCCTTGACTGGGTTGGGGAGGTGGAGGTTCCCTAAATCTCAGAGAGTTAGGCTTTTTGTGACTGTACTGCATTTCTTTGCTCTTGCTAAAAATGTATTTTTCATAGATTTAAGCCTTGTTTTCATCATGAAAATGAGACTATATTTTCATAAAAATATGTTGATCTCTGTCATATGGACATAGTTTTTTCTTGGCATAGAGTTCTTCCTTACATGTAAAAGACTTAAATCTTAGCAGATGATGTGGCACCAATGGAATATACTTTGGACTTTGAGCAAACCAGTTTGACCCTTGGGCCTCAGCTTCCTCAATGTCTAAATAAAGTGAGAAAGCTTAGGAGTTCCCGTCTTGGCTCAGTGGGTTGAGGACCCAACAATGTCTCTGTGAGGATGCCAGTTTAAACCCTGGCCTCATTCAGTGGGTTAAGGATTCAGGATTGTGGCAAGTGGATTATTTGGCAGATGTGGCTCATTTCTGGTATTGCCGTGGCTGTGGCATAGGCTGCAGCTGCAGCTCCGATTCGACCCCTAGCCTGGGAACTACCATATGCCACAGGTGCAGCTATAAAAAGATAAAAATGAGAACAAAGTGAGCAGACTTGCTTTAAAGCTGTTCTAATCAAGGCAGTATGATAAGTAAATCAGTGGAACAGAGTAGAGTCCAGAAAAATATGGAGTTCCCTGGTGGCTCAGTAGGTTGAGAATCCAGAGATGCCACTGCTGTGGCTCTGGTTACAGCTGCGGCACAGGTTCGATCCTGGCCTGGGAACTTCCTTTTAAAATAAAAGAAAGGAAAAATGGAAACAGACTCACACACATAGGACAATTAATTTTCAACAAGAGTTCAGAGGCAATTCAGTGGAGAAAGAATGGCTTTTTAAGAAATAGTTCTGCCAGTGCTGGAGGGGTTGTGGAGAAAAGGGAACCCTCCTGCACTGTTGGTGGGAATGTAAACTGGTACAGCCACTATGGAGAACAGTTTGGAGATACCTTAGGAATCTATACATAGAACTTCCATATGACCCCGCAGTCCCACTCTTGGGCATATGTCCGGACAAAACTCTACTTAAAAGAGACACGTGCACCCGCATGTTCATTGCAGCACTATTCACAATAGCCAAGACATGGAAACAACCCAAATGTCCATCGACAGAGGATTGGATTCGGAAGATGTGGTATATATACACAATGAATACTACTCAGCCATAAAAAAGAATGACATAATGCCATTTGCAGCAACATGGATGGAACTAGAGACTCTCATACTGAGTGAAGTGAGTCAGAAAGACAAAGACAAATACCGTATGATATCACTTATAACTGGAATCTAATATCCAGCACAAATGAACATCTCCACAGGAAAGAAAATCATGGACTTGGAAAATAGACTTGTGGCTGCCCGGGGGGAGGGGGAGGGATTGGGAGGGATCGGGAGCTTGGGCTCATCAGACACAACAGAATAGATTTACGAGGAGATCCTGCTGAGTAGCATTGAGAACTATGTCTAGATACTCATATTGCAACAGAACAAAGGGTGGGGGGAAAATGTATACATGTAAGAATAACTTGATCCCCATGTTGTACAGAGGGGGAAAAAAAAAAGAAATAGTTCTTGTAAAGTTGAATACCCGTATGCAAAAGCATAAACTTTGACCCATACTTTGCACTACACACAAAAGTTAACTTAAAAGGGCATTAAAACATAGCCCTAAATATAAACCTGAATCTAAAGAACTTCTGGAAGCAAACATATGAGAAACTTTTCATAACCCCAGGTTAAGAAAAGATTTATTTGGATATAATAATGTATAGGCCTGATCCATAAAAGAAAAAAAAAATGACAAATTGGACTTCATCCAAATTTAAAAATCCTTTGCTGTTTAACAGGCACTCTTGAAGGAATGAAAAATCCATGCACAGATTGGGAAAGAGATTTGGAAATCATATATCTGACAAAAGATTTGTATCTGGAGTATATAAAGAACTGAAGCCTAATAAGTAAACAACCCAGTTTTAAAAGTTCAAATGATTTGAACAGTTACTTCAACAAAGATAAACACAAGAAAAGATACTTATCATTGTTAGTCACTAGAACTGCAAATTAAAAGCACCATGAGATGCCATCACACCTATTTGAATGGCCAAAAATGAAAAAGACTGACCCAGTGTTGCGAGGTTGTTGAGCACTTGCAGGTCTCATATTCTGCTGGTGGCAGTGAATGTCAGACTATACAACTGTTTGCTAAAACAGCTGGGCGGTTCCTACAAAGATAAATATACACCTGCCATGTGATTCAGACATTCCACTCCTAGGTATTTACCCAAGAGAAGTGAACTGTGTCCACATACGATCTTGGACAGGGGAGTTCACAGCAGCCTGATCTGTAATAGCCCCCAGCTGCCCATTGACAGGTGAATATATGAGTAAATTGTGTACATCCACGCAGTGAACACTGCTCTATGATGAAAATGAATGAATTTATGGGACAATATGGAGGGATCTCAGAATAATTATGCTGGGAGTTCCTGTTGTGGCTCAGTGGCTTAAGAACCTGACATAGTGTCCGCGAGGATGCAGGTTTGATCCCTGGCCTCACTCAGTGGGTTAAGGATCCGGCATTGCTGTAAGTTGATGTGGTTTGGATTCGGTGTTGCTGTGGTGGCTGTGGTGTAGACCGGCAGCCACAGCTCCAATGCAACCCCTAGCCCAGGAACTTCCATATGCCGAAGATGCAGCTGTGAAAAGAAAAAAAAATTATGCTGTATGGTAAAAAGCATAAAAAAGAGTACATGCTGTATGAGTCCATTTGCCTAAAACTTTAATAATAATTTTAATAATGCAAGCCAATCCATAGTTGCAGAAAACAGATGAGTCTGCTTGGAAGGTGGTGGATGCTACAGGGTAGGGGGGAGTGCGGAGCAAGCAGGGCACCTGGAAAGTCTGGAAGGGCGATGGAATTGTTTATTATATTGATTTGGATGATGGTTTCATGGGCGTGTACATGTGTCAAACATTATCAAATAGTGCCCTTTAAATATGCGCAGTGTATTTTATGTCACGTACACGACGATAAAGCTGTTTAAAAGAAAAAAAGCAGGTACAGCAGTCAATACCAATATGTGAATGAGAATGCAAATCAAAGTAGGAGCTATTCTGTTTAGAGGCCAGCAGGAATTTTCTTAAACTCTCCGTGGATAGTTTCAGAGCTAGTTCCCACCCTTCCCTGTGGCTGAGGTCCCTTACGTGCTGTGTGGCATGTCTTTCTTTTAATTGAAAAGATTAAGAGGTCCTTTGACTTTTCAGAATAAGGTGTTATATTGAAAAAGGAAAAAAAGAAAAGGGAGTTCCCGTTGTGGTGCAGTGGAAATGAATCCGAGTAGGAACCATGAGGTTTCAGGTTCGATCGCTAGCCTCGCTCAGCGGGTTAAGGATCTGGCATTGCTGTGAGCTGTGGTGTGGGTCACAGATGCGGCTCAGATCTGATGTTGCTATGGCTGTGGAATAGGCTGGCTTGGACCCCTAGCCTGGAAATCTCCATATGCCATGGGTGTGGCCCTAAAAAGCAAAAAAAAAAAAAAAAAAAAAATTAAAAATAAAAAAACAGAAAAAGGAAAAAAAGGAGTTCCTGCACAATGAACTTCTTTGCAGAACAGATACTGACTCACAGACTTTGAAAAACTTACGGTTTCCAAAGGAGACAGGTTGGGGGTGGGGAGGATGGGCTGGGGTTTGGGGATGGAAATGCTATAAAATTGGGTTGTGATGATCATTATACCACTGTAAATGTAATAAAATTGATTGAGTAATTAAAAAAAAAGGAGTTCCTATTGCAGCTCCTTGGGTTAAGGACACAGCTCATATCCATGAGGATGCAGGTTTAATCCCTGGCCTCGCTCAGTGGGTTAAGGATCCCCATGGCAATCCCCTGGCATTGCCATGAGCTGTGGTGTAGGTTGAGACGTGGCTCAGACTTGGTGTTGCTGTGGCTGTGGCATAGGCTGGCAGCAGCAGCTCGCATTCCACCCCATATGCCACAGATGTGGCCATAAAAATGAAATGAAATGAAATAGAAAAAGGATGCTTTCTGGAGGCCCAGTGCAAAGATTGGCATTATAGACCTGAGTTCTGAGCTCAGTTTGCTGGGATGTGGCTTTCCTTCTCATTTGTATATCATAAAAACAGCCACCAAACAGCTGGGTGATTGAAGGACAACAGGTTCTACTGACTCTAAGACCCCCTCCTGCCCCTGGGCCTTCTTTTGACTTTCTAAAGCCCTGTCTGCTGCTACTATTGTGTATAGTTGAGGAAAATAAAATATACCTCCCCCTACCTCCAACTGAAAAGCCTTGAGGCGGAGCCAGGTGGAGTGCCTTTTCCCAGTACCATGACTAATCAGTAGTGACCAAGCTGAGAGGTGGCGCCAAGGCAGGAGGGCAGGTGTTTTGTAGATAGGCATTGGAGTTCTGTATATTGCTTCCGGTTTTGCAGTGTAATCTTCCACCAAAACTCACCAGATTTTATGCTTTAAACCCATGCAGTTTATTCTCTGTAACTTTTATCTCAGTAAATTTGTATTTTAGGAACTCTGTATCTTTCTGCCCTCAGCATTCACCCCTCCCTCGGTGGCCCCTGCGCGAGTGCGCACACACACACACACACACACACACACACACACACACACACACACACACGGATTGTGTTTTAATAACACAGTCACATCACTGCCTCCCTGGGTGGTTCTTGAAATAAGAAACCATAGGCATGTAGATTAATTTTTATGGTGAAACTTGGATACTCCTCCTTTCCATCTATGTTTCTAAGGGCAAAGTCAAGTGTGAAATTGAGGCGATTTGTTTTATAAAGCTAATGAAAAATGAAAGAGAGTGACGATCAGTCCTGTCTCTTCACACACACATGTAAGCTCTGGGGCAGGGCAGGGCGACGGCGGTGGTGTTAGTCCTGGTATCTCTCAAGCACACTTGATGCCACGGAGTAAATCCATACTTGTTGATTTGGCACTTGACTGAATTGATGCTTTTCTTCCCCTTTAGTTGCTCTGAATCATCCCAGACCCATAACTGCCCTGCTCCCTGACCCCCCAAAAGCCCCACAGGACGTGTTAGCCAAGCATGAGAAACGTTTTCCCAGTCACTTTGCACCCCCATTCCCGCGGTCAGTAAGATCATTCCTGTTTGGTTCCTGGAGCCTGGGTGAGCCTGGGTGTGGGTGTCTAGCACCCATGCTTGTGAGGCACACGCACCCCGCCATCCCTCTCCTTCCCTTCCCTTGTTAGGTAACCACCAGTCCCTTCCAAAGTATTCACTAACCAGCCCAGATCCCAGATTTGATTTTCCTCCAGCGACAAAGTGAATCATTCACAGGTTTGTGAATTTCCTAAAGGGATCCAGAATCTAAGGGTTTCAGACTCTTGATGTTTCCGATCCTTTCGGCAATGACTGAATTCGTGCCAGAAGCAAATTCATTCTTTAGACCTGGCCTGTGTCTGCAGAGATAGGAGCTTCTGTGCGGCAGAACCTTAATCCTGAGTCGTCCCCCCCCCCCCCCCCCCCCGTCAAGCCCCATCAGTTCCCCCACCCCCATCCCACTGCCTGCCCCCTCCTTAGGCAGGTACATTTTATCCTCTCAGTGTTATCAGTGTTTGAGCTCACAGAGGACTCTGCTCTAAACACACACAATGAGGTGATTGACTTGTTCTTAAGAAATTAAGTTACAGGTGTTTAAAAGGCATCACTATTTGCAGTAGCTAAGACATGGAAACAACCTAAATGTCCATTGATAGAGGAGTGGATAAAGAAGATGTGGTACATATACACAATGGAATATTACTCAGCCATTAAAAGGAATGAAATACCAACATTTTTAGCAAGATGGATGGACCTAGAAATTATCATGCCAAGTGAAGTCAGTCAGACAATGAGACACCAACATCAAATGCTATCACTTACATGTGGAATCTGAAAAAAGAACACAATGAACTTCTCTGCAGAACAGATACTGACTCACAGACTTTGAAAAACTTATGGTTTCCAAAGGAGACAGTTTGGGGGGTGGGGGTGTGCTAGAGGTGTGGGATGGAAATCCTATAAAATTGGATTGTGATGATCATTGTACAACTGTAAATGTAATAAATTCATTGAGTAATAAAAAATTTAATTAACGAACAAACGAAAAAATAAAAGACGTCAATAGCAGACTGGCCAGTGCCCTGGGAAATAAAACTTATCTTGTGGGTCCTTTTCAGTTACGGTATCCAGGTTGCATTGAGAAAACTGTTCTTCTCTGGACCCCTAGAATCCCCATCCAAAAGGGTTCTCAAAGAACGAATTTTCATAAATCTACTCACTGAATGTCTGCCTTCTTCTCAGCAGCTACATCCTTTGTCCCAAGCAAAAAGCAATCAAGAATATAAAGAAGATACTCATTAGCTTTATGCTGAAAAAGGTTATTTGAATGTGCACTTTCTCCGGGCAGAATTCTTACCTGTTCGTTTAAAAGTGTCATTCACATTTTCTAACCGAAGTAGATGTTACTTGGAAAAGATATTTTGAAACATGTCATTTAATTCAGGCATGTTTGATAGTGGAGAATCTGCTACCAGTAATTACTTGACCTCTAAAGCCCTGAAGAATAAAACGTTCATTAAATTTTAACAGTTACTCAAAACATGTTCAAGGCAAGTCAGGGTAGCAGTGGGATCTGCCTTCAAGGACAGTGGGATGATACGGCAAGACAGGGTACCAGGATGGGCTCTCCTGGGGGTCACTGGGAAGGGACCTGGGGGCTCAGGGACAGGGCAGCCAGCGGGGGGCAGCTGGCGTGGGGCCAGCTGAGGGATAGGGCAGGCAGCGGTGGGCAGGAGATGAGGCTGGCCGCACAGGATGAGGGGCTGGTCTTGACCTTTCCAGCCTGGCTCGCTGAATCCCAGCCCTTGATTACGAAACATGTTCTGGAAATTATTTCCAGCGGGCACACGTCCCTTTGGTGACAGCTTATTTCTGGATTCCTGGTGCAAATGCCTGGGCTGTGATGACATTCAGGGGTGTGTTTTACGGCCCCTCATCTGATTAGTCACTGAATTGTAAGGACTCTCCCTGCTGGCTTGGGCACAGAGCACGTGAGTCCGCGAACAAAATAACTTGTTTATTTCCTCCAGGCTGCTTCTAACAGACTGTGAAGTCAGGGGCGTCCCCTGCCTCAGTGTCCCCCTTAAGGATGTCCCAGCTGTATGGAAATGAAGTGCTGGGGTCCTTCCCAGGGCAGTGGCCTCTACTGCAGAGGTTTTTGAGGCTCCTTAGAGGGGTATTTCCAACTTTTTGTCTGAAGAAATTATTTCGGTTATCTCTGAAAATTTTTGGAGTACAGAATGAGTCCGTAACAGATTCTAGCAAACTAACCTCAGTTTTCCTTTGAAAAGGAGTGCTTCCATTCCTTTTCAGTTCTCAGGTGGGGTCAGCCACCGTGAGGGCAGTGTGCAGGGCAGCTCAGGAGGCCAGAGATTGCCCTGAGAGGCAGGGTCATATGACTTGAGGTCATATCTCCCTCCACCTCACTGTGCTTGTCTTTAAAATGGGTGTAATGGAGTTTTCATTGTGGCTCAGCTAGTATCCATGAGGTTGTGGATTTGATCCTTGGCATCAATCAGTGGATTAAGGATCAGTGTGGTATAGGTTGAAGAGGTGGCTCAGATCCCGAGTTGCTGTGGCTGTGTCTGTGGCTTAGCCTGGGAACTTCCATAAGCCACAGATATACCCCTAAAAAGATAAAATAATAAAATAAAATAAAATAAAATAAAATGAGTATGATGCTGGAACCCCCTGCCTGAGCATCTGTGTGCAGATTTTTTGGCATCGACCACAGAATGGTGTGCTTTCAGTTCATTGGAGCTACCACGGCTCTTGTTATTTGTGATCATTTTCTGCAAGGAGTGGAGGATTCCCTACTCTGAACAAGCCTCCTGGAGCTCCCGTCATAGCTCAATGGAAATGAATCTGACTAGGATCCATGAGGATCCAGGTTTGATCCCTGGCCTTGCTCAGTGGGTTAAGGATCTGGTGGTATTGCTGCGAGCTGTGGTGTAGGTCACAGACGTGGCTCAGATCTCATGTTGCTGAGGCTGTGATGTAGGCTGGCAGCTGTAGCTCCAATTCGACCCCTAGCTGGGGAACCTCCATATGCTTGGGTATGGCACTAAAAAGACAAAAAAGAAAAATAAAATGCACAAGCCTCTCCAGGGAGTTAGGAGGTATGCTAATCCTCCCGCAGCCCAGAGCGGTCACCTCATGGGCCCCCCTGTCCAAGGCACTTTCTTCTTTTTCCCCTGAGGTTTGTGGTCTTCAGCCTGGAGCCAGAGTCATCTGCTCCCTGATGCAGCTGAGGACGGCTGAGGTGGGGGGTTAAGTTTCCAAATCCTCTCCAAGGCTATGGCACAGCAGCTCTGGGTATCTTTTTTTGTTTGTTTGTTTTTTCTTTTTAGGGCTGAATCTGCAGCATATGGAAGTTTCCAGGCGATGGGTCGAATCAGAGCTGCAGCTGAGGTCTACGCCACAGTCACAGCAGCACTGGACCAAGCCACATCTTTGAACTACACTGTAGCTTGTGGCAATCCTTAACTCACTGAGCCAGGCCAGGGATCAAACCCACATCCTCATGGATACTAGTCAGGTTCTTAAACTGCTGAGCCACAGCAGGAATTCCAGTCTTGTTCTGATTTGATCCTGCAAGAATTCAGTGTTTGTCCCAGAAGACGGCAGTGAAAGGGGCTGATCCCGTGAAGATACCAGAATGTACTTGGGTGCTGAATTCCTCTGTGTTCTGTGAATGTACTTGAGGGCCGAGAATTCCTGTGCTTGGTTTGTCCCACATTTGCTCCCAAAGCAGCGGCCCTGCCTGTAGCCCCAGGCAGGGGGACATCTCTGTCTCCTTATCAGACAAAGTCACCAACCCATATCCATGCCTTACACCGTCCTTTTCCTTTTAAAGAACTAAAGCATTTTGTTTGATCCATGGTCATAGCCACACGCCACTTGAGACCCCCTCCCATGCCCCACGGTTTAGCCACTGCAGATGTTGTCAGCTGGCAGCCTCGCTGAGGCCTGGATGTCCAGGCAAGAACTGGGGAGGCCTTTACGGAACAGGCCCCTTGACTCAATGCCTGGGGTTTCAACCCAGCTCTCTTCACAGGCACCTGACCATGGGCAAGTTCCCAAACCTCAAAGCTCATTTCTTTGCCTTTGATTCGTGGGAGATGCTATTTCATTCAGGGGTCAAGGTGAGAATTAGCACACAGGAAGCCCGCCAAGTGCCCAGCCCCTGGCTGAGGGCTCCAGGGACGAGAGTTCCTCAAGGGGACATGCTCTGGATCTAAGGAACGAGACAGGCAGAGTGGGATGGGCAGGGGCTGGTCTGAGGAACAGCCGGCCAGAGTCCAGAAGAGCAGTCGGCTGAGATTTTCTATCTTGGGGCTCTTTTCTAAAAAAAAAAAAAAATATTGTTTTTTCTTTTTAAGGCCACACCTGCAGAATATGGAAGTTCCCAGGCTAAGGGTTCAGTTGGAGGTGCAGCTGTCGGCCTAGACCACAGCCACAGCCACACAGGATCCTAAACCCACTGAGCGAGGCCAGGGATCAAACCTGCATCCTCATGGATACTAGTCAGGTTCTTAACCCACTAAGCCACAATGGGAACTCCTTAATTTTTAAGGAATTAAAGTATATTTGATTTACAATGTTGTGCAAATTTCTGCTGTCCAGCAAAGTGACCCAGCCATACATATACATACATTCTTTTGCTCATGCTATCTTCCATCGTGTTCTATCCCAAGAGATTGGATATAGTTCCCTGTTCTGTACAGTAGGGAGTTTGGGGTTAGTAGATGCATCTTGGGACTCTTGTGGCTTGAAGCCCTTTCTTATTTTCTGTAGATACATTCTCCTTTAAGGGGGCGGGGGACCCTCAAGCAAATCCGTATTTGCAAAACTTTCTTCTCTCTGCCAAAATGCTCACCCCAAACAGGAGTCTGAGATGGGCTTGGAAGTCCATTCGTGATGAAACCTTCCAGCTCTAATTTTAATTTGTCAACCTCCTGGAGCTCAGGCCTGGCTGTGGTGCCATCGGCACCACACACAGATCTGGTCCAGCCTGTTCTGACACATTTGTGCTGTGAGTATTTCCTGCTGGTGGGCTGAGAGAATAAATGTCCAAGGAAATGACATGGGAGGCGTGTTTGTCCTGAGGCCTATGTCTTGGTGGCACCACGGGGGAGGAGTGAAAATGCATCCAAGTGCTGATGTGGCCTTGGGCCCCTGGGGGTGAAGCAGGTTGGTGATGATTTCACATTTTGTGAGGAGATTCTCATATATGGATTTATAATCCTTGCCACTCTTGTTGCCCCGTGAGTAATCGGACTCTTCCTGTGTGCAGACATAAAGGAGTGAGTTTGGGTCTTATCAGCACCATCCAGCTTCAGGGCATTTTGTGAGAGCTTCTCTGGGAACCAAACAGAGAGCTCACACCGAAGGCACAGACTGCTTTGTTGGTGAAAGCTGCTCAGAAACTTGTGATAGATCCTGGCATTTGGATGGTCCATTTCTACCAAGAGACATGAAATGGGTGGGTGTGGGAGGTGGGCTGCAAAGGAGTTAAAAGAACTCAAAGCTCTCCTTGCTCTTGTGCAAATTTTTCTTCTCTTTTCTCTCCTCTTCTCTTCTCTTTTTTCGGTCTTTTTGGGCCACACCTGTGGCATATGGAAGTTCACAGGCTAGGGTCAAATTGGAGCTACATCTGCTGACCCACCCACAGCCACAGCAATGTGGGATCCAAACTACGTCTGCAACTTACACCACAGCTCACGGCAATACTGGATCCAAAATCCACTGAGTAGGGCCAGGGATCAAACCTGCATCCTCATGGATTACTAGTCAGGTTCCTCACCACTGAGCCACAGCGGGAACTCCACTCCTGTGCGGATCTTCAGTTGGGTGCTGACATGTGGCAGACAGATCTTCTGATAACCTCAGTGCAGGGACACCCAAACCTGCAGCTGCTGCCCTGGGGAGGGCGCTCCCTGCACTTGGCACCCTTGATAGCAGATCTCCTATGGAAGGATGCTGACTGAAACCTTCCTTGTGTACATTTGAGGGAGGAGGGGGAGGAAAGGAAAAATGATGTCGGTGGTTTAGTTTAGGTCCTCGCTTTGTTAGGACCCAGTTTATCTTGGTTCTCAACCAAATGGTCGTCACTTGTTTCATAGTCAGCTTCTCAACCACCCCGGGAACTCTGTGAAGCAGAGACCATGCCTCCCATATCCACCCTGTGTCCCCGGGGCCTAGTACAGTGCCCGGCACTTAATAAGTGCACAATAAAAATGCGTGATGAGTGAATGAGTGACCTGAGGCCACCATTTCCAGAAGAAGAAAAATGGCAGCAGAAGACCTTGCCTTCTGGGAGTTTGGCAGGGATGTTTCAGCAATGCAGGCATCCTTGGGACAGGGTATGGTTCTGATGGAGCTTCTGCTCTGAGCAAATTAGTCAGATGGGGGTTCAGAGTCTCATGTGAAAAGCGGCTAGTAAACACTCAGCAGAGGAAAATGAGAGCTGGCTGGACGTGAAGTGTGAATGTCGCTGTGAGGGCAGAAATACCCAGGCCACCCCCCTTCTGATTCATTCACACATTATCACATGATGGCCTTGGCCTTGATAAGGTTGGCTGAAACACGCAGCCTCTCCTCTCCGCTCGCTGTATACGTCCGCGCTCCTCAGCGGGGCTGGGCAAGTGCGGGGCACTCTGTACCTGACACTGTGATCTCTTCACACGGAGTCAGAACAGTGAAGACCTCCTGTCTCGCGTCTTAGGGTATGTGTAGGCAGTCTTGTTCTTACACATAATCAAATACTCAGTTACTCAGAACATATTCTGATGCTTGGAATTTTTGTTGTCGATAAAATATTCATTATTATAAATCAGTGGATATAGAGAAGATGTGTCATTCTTTTTGGCTGCCCAGACCTTTTGACAGACCTTTCCCTGAAGGAGGATTTTCTGCCTTATAACTTCAGGCAGAGAATTCATGCCATTATCTTCTTGTTCCGGGAATTTGTAAAAGTTTCTTCAGAAATATGCAGGTAGTATGGGGTACTTTTTGTAAAAGTGTTAAAATATGGCATCCAGGCTATTGTTTTAAGCTGTTGCTGTACTGTCTGCATGGAGACCCAGCATGAAGAAACAAAAAGGAATAAACAAAAAAGAAAAACCTTTTGAACACTAGTGAGTTAATTGAGATGAAACCTCTGATGTCCTAGAAAATTTCATCACTACCCTGATACCCATAGACTTGAGTGACAGACAAGCTACTGACATTCAGTGTCACCGGGTCCCATTGGCTATCAGGACGCATTGTTTGATCTCTGTGTCTGCCCTCCTGTGTCTGGGTTTTTTTTTTTTAGGGCGATGGGGGCTGAGCCTTCGGCATATGGAAATTCCCGGGCCAGGGATCAAACCTGTGCCACAGCAGTGACCTGAGCCGCTGCAGGGACAGTGCTGGATCCTTAACCCACTGTGCCACAAGAGAACTCCCCTAATAAAGTTTCTTTGTTCTAAAATAGCATATGTTAAAGACACAGATGATACTTCTGGACCACCGTTGTGGGAGAACAAGCCTTTATTTGTGGTTCAAAAGAATGAGTTTGTCACAATCTTTTACAGTCTTCTGTCCATTAGTTCAAGTGACCTGGAGAATTGGAGGACAATTAGTTAAGGAAGTTAAGGAAGTGGACATATTTTACCTAATTAGAGTTGCATGAGGTCACCAGGAAGAGTATGTTAGTTTTGTGGCGGTGAGTGTGTTTGGGTGTCTATAACTGTCTATTAAATTGCTATACCCCCCAACTTTGGTTTCATGCCTTGTGCAAAGTGGATGCTCAAAAACTGGGTCCTTAAAGGAATGGAAAAAGGTGTCTATGAATATAATGAGGGCCTGCCCTCCTTGCCAATGCATATGGAACCCAAGTAAGTTATTGAACAATAACAAATAAATTATTGATGTAGGCTGCTGTTCCCTCCAGCCCAGCAGTCAAGTACCTTAACAGGGCGGCAGGGCCCTGAAAGGGCCAATGGCTCCCTGATTCCGTCATAAGGATGCAACTTCCTCTGGTGTAAAGGAGCCTGACTAGTCAGTTTGCTGGCTATAAAGAGAAGCCTGGCTCAAGCTGTCCACCACCCACTTTGTTGAAAGAAATCCTATTTGATACCTGGAGGAACTCCCCTTCTCCCTGCAGTCCTCTCTAGCCACGCCCCCCTTGGTCCCCAGCTTTACCGTGAGTTGTCCTGCTTCCCCTTGGAATTCATCCCCCTTTCAACCCCAGCCCCTCCTTTGGGATCACTAAAACTTCACATCTGGTGGAGGGGGGGAATCTTTTCTGTTCTCTGCTGACCCCCATGCCTATCTCCTGTGCTCATCCTGTGCCTCCCTAGGTCACTCTGTACTTTCTCTGTCATAATAGCACCCATCACATTGCCTCGTAATTGCTCCTTGATTTGTCCGTGTTCCCCAACAGACTTCAACTTGGTGATAACAGGGAGCATTTCTAATCTGTGCCCTCCTGATGTCTGGCCTCCGGTTGCCGTCAATAAACAGTGGTTAAATGAATCAGTCATTTAGCCAAACTATGTAATTAATAAGCACCTATGATGAGTCTAGAACTGTGCTGTGAGCAATGGGTGATTCACCAGGAAGAAAACAGCCCTGGCTCAGCCAATTCCAAGCCCTGTGACCTTGGGCAAAATACTTAGCCTCTCAATCTCAGACTCTTCACCTATGGAAGGGAATTAGAGTAACACCTTCCCCAAATGTTTCAAGGCTTATATTAAATAGTTAACATACAGCACTTGGCACATAGTGAGCACTCCTTGGTGCAGATGTTATTATCTTTCATCAGGAAGTGAATTGGCCAGCAATAATGGAGGATCAAAAATGCAAAACTGGGACATCTAAAACATAGTTTCATTCATTCCTTACACTGATAGTCTGCTAAAAGTTAGAGAAAGATCATTGCTGCCATTGGAGAGAGCAATGTGGAAGATGTGAGACTGAATCCCTGTCTCCTGTATTTTTTTTTTAAGCAAACATATAAGTAGGACAATCAAAATGCCAGCCCTGTTCTCACTGTTTTGCATATGACAACATTCTCATTAAAGACAACATCTCTTTAATCTGATATACTTCATCTAATCCACTTTACAATGTTTGCATAGGCCTTACCTCTTCACAGCAACTGTTATGAAGTATTGTCATCGCCTGTCATGAAACCCCATTCCACAGATGAGGAAACAGGCAGAGAGGTTAAGTAACTTGCCAGACCTCACACAGCTGGTGAGTGGAAGAGCAGTATCAGAAGGCAAGCAGGCTGCCTGCAGGGGTCACTCAGCAGCTCTGCCCCTTGGAGCCCATGTGGTGTGTGCCCAGTGCAGTGAGAGGAGAGGAACCAGAGACGGCCCTTCAGCGGTTTACTGCTTATTAGGTGAGGGCTTCCAGCCACACTGAGGACTAGATAACATTTGTCAACAGAGGAGAGGACGGTGGCCAGGGTGGGTTTTCTGGAAGGGGACTGGAAATGGGGGAGGAGCTGCAGTACATTCATTTTGATCAACACCTGAGGAAAGAGGGAAGGGAGGAGTGGGCAGAGGGGAAGCAGAAATGCAGTGCAGCCCAGCCTTCTGGGGCGGGAGGATGGTGTGAGGTGATTAGAGTCAGTGAACCTGGTGCAGAATAAGGTGAATGGGGGAGGCTGAGGACTTTACCCCTGAACCATAGGACACTTATGGTTAAATTTCACCCTCTGCCCAGTTCCTCGGCTAGGGCACTGACAAGATGCACAGAGATGTAACTAAGGACAAATAAAGGATCAAGGTGGCTCAGATAGCCGAGGACTCCTTAAGGTGTCCTGTGCACCCTAAGGTTCCACTTGCTGTTGAATATGCTGCCAAACAACCCCCCCAGTGTCTGCAGTGGGATGGTGGTCCTGTCAAATCAGATGTCAGATGTGCATCCATGAAAAGAGGGTTTCTGGTTTGTTCAATTACCACATTATCAGTGACTGCTGCCGGTTTGATTTGCACCTGATATGATAAGAGGCTAATTATATGACAGGGTGACCCACATGGCAGGACGATTTTAGTCCTAGCAACACAATATTTACCTGGACAGCAAACAGTCAAACTGCTAATTCAAGATGCAATCTTTTCCAGAGACTCGGCCAGTGCAGTAAAAAATAAAAAAATAGAAAAAAACCCAGCCTTCCCTGTTCTGCACACAGACTCTCTCCAGTTCTAGAAATAAGGACAGGTTATTTTCTTGACAACTACTAGTTTGTAATTTATTTACTGATGATCTTTTTCGTGAGTATTTTTATGTAAGAAAATCTCCATTTGAAAATATGATCAATGACAGGATATCAAAACATAAAATCCCAACTTTGTTTTCATTTGTAGATCTTTAAAGGTACAATTTCAAACTTTTTTTTTTTTTTGGTAGATGTTATCTCACTATAAAAGGAATATGTATGTGGGGAAATTTCTTAAAATTCTTAAAACAAGAGTTCCCGTCGTGGCTCAGCAGGTAAAGAACCCGACTAGAATCCATGAGGATGTGGGTTCGATCCTTGGCCTCGCTCCTTGAGTTAAGCATCCAGCTTTGCCGTGAGCTGTAGTGTAGGTTGCAGACGTGGCTCGGACCTGCGGTTGCTGTGGCTGTGGTGTCTGCCGGCAGCTGCAGCTCTGATTCGACCCCTAGCCTGGGAACTTCCATATGTCATGGGTGCGGCCCAAAAAAAAAAAGAAGATAAAAAAAAAAATACTTAAATAATACAAAAGAGGAGTTCCCGTCGTGGCGCAGTGGTTAACGAATCCGACTAGGAACCATGAGGTTGCGGGTTCGGTCCCTGCCCTTGCTCAGTGGGTTAATGATCCGGCGTTGCCGTGAGCTGTGGTGTAGGTTGCAGACGCGGCTCGGATCCTGTGTTGCTGTGGCTCTGGCGTAGGCCTGTGGCTACAGCTCCGATTGGACCCCTAGCCTGGGAACCTCCATATGCCGCGGGAGTGGCCCAAGAAATAGCAAAAAAAAAAAAAAAAAAAAATAGTACAAAAGAAAATAAGCACCATAGAAATAATCACTATTATTATTGGGATACATAGTTCCTGCCTAATGGTTTCTTTAATCAATTACAAATAACACATATTCTCTTATAATTTGTGTGTGCATGTGTATTTATAAAACGCAGAGATTGGCCAGCTCTGGCCAGTGTTCATTCCTTTACACACTGTCTCTGCTACAATACTGGAGTCAATTAGCTATGACAGAGGCCCTATGGCTCACAAAGTTAAAAGTATTTACTGTCTGACTATTTGCAGAAAAGTTTTCCAACCTGGTTTAATATGTAAAGTATCCCAGGTCATTAGATGTTCTTCAGAAATGTGCTTTTGGAAGTTCCCATTGTGGCTCAGTGGAAATGAATCTGACTAGCATCCATGAGGACTCGGGTTCAATCCCTGGTCCCACTCAGTGGATTAAGGATCCAGTGTTGCCATGAGCTTTGGTATAGGTCACAGATGCAGGTGGGATCTGGTGTTGCTGTGGCAATGGCTGGCAGCTGTAGCTTCAATTCAACCCCTAGCCTGGAAACTTCCATATGCCACAGGTATGGCTGTAAAAGGGAAAAAAAAATGTGCTCTAAATACTTGGTGGTGTTGAGGTGAGTAGACTGACATGCAATTTCACTTTGTCACCATTCCACACATTTAGTCCATCAGTGAACCTGTGAACCTGCTTGGCTTCATCTCCAGAATGTGGCTCAGCCCTTCACCCCCACTCTATCATCCCTTTGGGCCTGGGCCAGATCTTACCCCTGACTGAACCCACACCTTCCCTTGACCTTGAAGAGCTGGCCTCCATGTAGCAGCCAGAGCTAAGTATTTTGATGACTTGCCATTCCACTAGGAATACAATTCATACCTGACATAAGCGGACCTTGGATGTATAGTGATGGCTGTCCTTTCCATCGCCAAGATCCAGGAAAAGCTTTTGGTCATTTTGAATACATAAGCTTCCTGGAATGTAAGTGTAAAGGGTCCAAGTTTCTGCTCTATTAATTGTAAAAAAATTTTTATATAAAAAATAAACTATAAAATGACTATTAGCTCACTATGCTGATGTATATAAAATCACAACTGATCTTCATAACATAGTAGTTTTACAACGCTGCTTTTCCTATTCTCCCTTCATGTCAGTTTTATGAAAACTAGGGCCACATTTTGAGCCTAACACATTTTCCAGATCAAGTTATATTCATTCCTAAGTTGTGACAGAGGACTTTAAAAGAGTAAAGTCACTGGAAATTGATCCAGACTGTGAACAGCTATTTCAGTCAATCTTTCTCCCCCATTATCCACCCCCCCGGTTTTATTAAGATTTAATTGGCATATAATATTGTGTAAGTGATAAAACATAATGATCCCATACATGTATGTATTGCAAAATGATCACCGCAATAGTTAACATCCATTACCATACAGAGGTTTTTCTTGTGATGAGAATTTTTAAGATCCACTCTCTTAGCAACATTCAGATATACAATGTAGTGTTATTAACTCTAGTGACATGCTATACATTACATCCCCAGAACCTGTTTATCTTATGGCTGAAAGTTTGTATCTCTTGACCACCTTCACCCAATTTCCGCACCCACCACAGTCCCTACCTTTGGAAAACCACATTGCTCCATCTTTGTCACATGACCACTTAGTATATTACTTTTACTGTTTTAGGGCCACACCTGCGGCATATGGAAGTTCTCAGGCTAAGTGTCAAATCGGAGCTACAGCTGCCAGCCTACACCACAGCCATCGTAACACCAGATCTGAGCCGTATCCGTGATCTATACCACAGCTCAAGGCAACACCAGATCCTTAACCCACTGAGCAAGGCCAAGGATTGAACCCACATCCTCATGGATACTAGTCACAATGGGAACTCGCTAGTATATTACTTTTTGAAGAAATTTTTGCAAAGCTTATTTTACAACTCCCTCAATTGTGAGGGCTCACACCCACAAATAATTACAAAATCTGTGATTAAACCTGTCTCCTTCATTAGCATTGTTATTCTTTTTTACCCATCCAATCAGGTAACCTCTGTGACATCCAAAAGCTTCCCAGACCAGCCTTGATTGATGTCATGTCAGCCCTGCTTTCTCTCCTAGTACTTTTCTATTCAAAATTAAGAAAGTGAATGTACAGCCCTGATATAGGGCAGATTTGGTGGGATCACAAACATGGGGCCACATCCTCTTTGGGGGGATAATTTCAAGCAAAATGAAGCAAAGCAGGTTTTAAAGGAATGTGCCCATTTAGAGGCCTGTGGACATGCATCCACTGAAGCCTATGTCTCAGGCTGACACCTCCAGGAGGAGCCTCAGTTTTGCCTTTAGGGTTTGTAGTCTGTGTTATTGGGAACACAGCTGTTTCTCATTGCTGGGGAGACACCCTGTGCTCTTCCATGAAAGCAGTTGCACTTTCATCGGAAGAGAAGGGGACCCACTCATCCTGGAAGACACATGTAAGCACGGTGTCCTCTCTTGCACATCCATCTGCTGATGGTGTGGAAACACGTGTTGTTTCCTGGCGGCTGTTACAGCTCCTGACACAGCCTGGCCCTTGCTCTTCATTAACTCAGGACTTAGGCGATATTTTAAGTTTTTATTGCTGGTAATGGACACACAGACTAGATCAGGAGGAGTCTTCAGCTGTCCTTGCCCTCTCCAGTTTTCAGTACAACTTATGATTTCACCATCTGTGAAAAAAAACGTAAAGTCAAGTTTGATATACAAATCCACATTGGTCATAAATAAGCAGATTGAAAGCCGCATCTAGCAGCATGCATCGGCTATGAAAAATTATGATGAACTGTGTGTATGATGTTGCCATGGTTTGATGCTAAAAGGAGGTGCAGGTAAAGAAGCCAAGTCTCGTTTCCATTTTTAAACTGTGGACTTCCTCTGTACTCAAAATAGGAAAGAAACATGAAACGTAAGGACGCATGGCACACGTGGAAAGGAGATTTGAACTTGGTTTCAAACTTGGATATTTTATCAGAGAGAGGAAAAACATGGCAGGTGGTCATGCTTTCCTAATAACATACTGGTGGCAGCTTGTGTGTGCAGACAGCTCACCTCTGAGGGCATGGCTCACGGCCTCTGGCACACACGGCGCCAGTCTTTCCTGTGTCCGTGGAACTGAACGCACCCCCATGGAGCACAGGCCTTTGTGCTCCTGTGTCAGCCCATCTCTGGCTTCTGGGTTCAGTCCTGGTGTCGCTCCTTGGATGGTGCCGAGGTTGGGTGGGAGGAAAGTGAGATAATCTTTGGGGGGACAGGGCAACTGCACTGTGGTTAACCCCAGGCTCAGCTGGAGAGTGCGGCCAGGGTTGGGCCAGTGCGGCCAGGGTTGGGCCAGGGTTGTGCCAAGAGGGTAGAGAGGTGGCCTCTTCAGGTCTCTTAAGGGTCTGGAAGGGGAGTTCTTAACAGTTTGAGGAATAAAGTCAGTCATATAGCACTGGATTATAACCCAAACTCTTATGTCCTTACAAGTCCACCTGAGCCCTTATTGATATTAAATGATTGAACAAATAAGTCAATGACGGGAGTTCCCATTGTGGCTCAGCGGCAATGAACCCGACTAGTATCCATGAGGATGCAGGTTTGATCCCAGGTCCCTCTCAGTGGGTTAAGAATCCTGCGTAGGTTGCAGATGTGGCTCTGATCCTGCATTGCTGTGGCAATGGCTGGCAGCTGCAGCTCCGATTCAACCTCTAGCCCGGGAACTTCTATATGCCGCAGGTGCAGAACTAAAAAAAGATTTAAAAAGCTACTGAGGGAAAGGGGAGAGACAGATCTTCCTTATAGAAGAATTCTGAGGGATACATGTTGCTGCTCCCACGTTCAGGAGGGGGAGCTGTGTCCCTCTGCACCACCTCCCCCTCCCCCACCCCCGAATGGGAGCTGAACTTAGACTTGCTTTCAAAGACTAGAGTATGGAAAAGGAAAACAAGAACTTTGCAGGTGGAGAAAGGTGGCAAACACTGTGTTATCCAACTGATCCAGTGAACATCACCAGGGAGCAGTCAGGTGGATGTCAGGGAATCCCCTTCTGCTAAATCCCTCATGTCTACAAAATACTTATCAAAAGTGTCAAGGGAGAATGGAGCATCTTGCAGACCAGGGAGACTCGGGGAGGGGGGGCGGCGTCTAAAGCCTGAAGGCACCATGGTGCCCCAGTGGGCTCCTGGAGGAAACTGTCTGGCATTCAGTTCACAATCATCTACCAATGTAGGGTTTTCCTTTGGACAGATGTGCGTGGTCATGTCAGATGTTAACCCAGAGGAAATAGAGTGAAGTGTATGTAGGAGCTCCGAGATACTATCCTTGAAACTCTTCTATAATTCTAAGAGCATTCCAAAATTAAAAGGTTGTTAAAATAAAACGTTTGTTATGCTTATAGGAGAGAGGCACTGGGTGCTGGAGGAAGTCCCTGGTGAGGTAGTGAGGGATTATTGTGGAGATTAGAGATTGACCCCATCAGGTTTTTTTTTTTTTTGCTTTTTAGGGACGAACCCATGGCATGTGGAAGTTCCCAGGCTAGGGGGTGAATTAGAGCTGCAGCTGCCAGCCTGCACTACAGCCACAGCAACATGGGATCCTTAACCCACTGAGCAAAGCCAGGGATTGAACCCGAGTCCTCATGGATACTACTCTGGTTTGTTACCGCTGAGCCACTATGGAACTCCAGACCCTGTCTGTCTTAAATGGGCTCAGTTTCTCAACTTAGGCTCTCTTAAGGGCCACATTTTGGAGTGGTTTCACTCTTTTTAAAGCTCATTGCTTTTTGCTAGTCATTGAAAGGGTTTTATTCATACCCTGCTAGAAATGACTCACAGATGATTTCAAATTGCTCTTCATGTCTTACTTGGAACCTCGAGCTGGCCTGAAGGAGATAAACCACGTTGCTGGGAGGCCAGGTTTATGATCAGATGGTCAGACAATGGTTGAGTCAATCTGGAGATGCTGGCCCAGTAGTTTCATGGAAGGATCTGACCTTGCAGGAGAAGCAGTTACAGGGTCTCTTAAATGAAGGCATTCTTCATTCCCACTGATCCAGATCAGCAGATACTCAGCTTTTCTCTTTGCAAATGCTTTTCAAGGGGCTAGTTCCTCTTCAAAAATAAACTATATGGGAAAAGAATCTGAAAAAGAAATGGATATGTATACACGTATAACTGCCTCACTTTGTTATAACAACAACAGAAACGACCACAATGTTGTGAATCAACTATAATTCAGTAAAACTTTAAAAACAAAAATGCCCAGAGACTGTCAGATATTAGCAATCCCTGAAGTTCCCCCGAAATGCCGTTGCCAAGAGGGGAGGGTCTCAGTGTCTGAGATCTCCCATCCTCCACAAGGCCAGGTCAGCAGGTGGAACTTACCCAGCCAAGGCCACAAGGCTGTCAGATGATGCACAGTGAAATGGGACCAGAAAGAGGTTCTGGTCACCCAGCCCAGACCCTCAAAATTAATAATGATTAACTATTAGAGGACTTGGGCTGGGAACTCTCCATTTCAGTTTGGCTTCTCCACAAAACACTGAGTAAATGTATAGCCAAGAAGCATCTTATCAGGTGCTATTTAAGGAATGAAAAATAGTTTTTCACACTGACATAAACAGCATGTGATAAGAAAGGCTAACATATAACAAAAGTGTTACGTAATCCATAGTTAAACACAGGTTGTCATTGCCTTGGGTTTTGCACTGTATTTTTAAGTGCGAAAGATAAGGTTTGGTTTGAGCTGCCTGCCACTCTTGTTTGAGTCATTCCCGTTTTTACTGGCTACAGAAACCTCTGTCTCTATGATTTGTGGCCTTAGAAATTTTCCATTTCCTTGTATTTATGAAGAGCAGTGAGATCTGCCAGAGTTCTCTGTCTCCTGTGGCTCTTTGTCCTAACTTTCTTAGAACCAAAGATTCTTTGTCAAGGACTTTCACCCCTGAGATACACGTAGAGCCTTAGAGGGGCGCTTTCAGTAAGCAGGCAAGCTGGATTATTCAGACACAGGATTATTATTCAGAATTATTCCGTGGAGGGAAGCTTGAACCAAGAGTGACATTTGGCACCTTGGAGTATTTGATTCTAACCAGTGTCATCACTCCTGCTGGATTTTTATAGAAGGGTTTTTTTTTGGGGGGGGGGTGTTGGGAAGGATGGGAGAGAAAGATAAAAAAAAAAAAAAACCTCTCGATACAGGAGCACATCAACAATGTTTTAAGAAGAGGAGGCCTTAGGACGTAAGTGGGGAGGAAACCAGTCACCAGCAGGCCCTTGGAGAGTTTATAGAGAGCCTGTTGAGTGCAATGAAATAGGTCTCAGTAAACGCAGGACACATACACACACACACCACAAGCCAGTAACGTAGGGTGAGATGACCCTAGAGGTCTGAGCACCTGGCTCGTTTCCTGGCATCCTTTTCTCCTCACTTCCTTAAGCAGTTGCCAAACAACCCCTTCTTCCTCTCCATGTTTCCCGAAGCTACTCCTGTGCCCCAAGTTCACCGGCCCTTCCTGCTCTTCATCATCCACCGTTGCCCCACCATGAATCCACTAAATGGGTCGGCCATTGGGTTATCTGTCGTGTTTACCTTTTTATTCATGGACTCAAATGGTCATTAACTCCTAAATATCACAATTTAAAATTTAACAACATGAAATGAACTTTTATTCAGAAATACGTACGAGGAGTTCCTGTTGTCTCAGTGGGTTAAAGACCGGACATTGTTTCTGTGAGATTATGGGTTTGATCCTTAGCTTCACTCAGTGGATTAAGGATCCAGCATTGCTGCAAGCTGCAGCATAGGTCTAAGATGTGGCTTGGGTGTTGCCCTGGGTGTGGTGTAGGCCGGCAGCTGCTACTCTGATTCGACCCCTGGCCTGGGAACTTCCATATGCCACAGGTGTGGCCCTAAAAGAAAAAAGAAACCTGGCGTTCCTGTTGTGGCTTAGTGGTTAACAAACCTGACTAGCATCCATGAGGACTCAGGTTTGATCCCTGGCTTTGCTCAGTGGGTTAAGGATGCAGCGTTACCATGAGCCGAGGTGTAGGTCGCAGACGTGGCTCAAATCCCGCATTTGCTATGACCGTGGCATAGGTCGGCAGCTGTAGCTCTGATTCAGCCCCTAGCCTGGGAACCTCCATATGCTGCAGCTGCGGCCCTCAAAAGCAAAACAAACAAACAAAAACCCTAAGAAATAAGGGCCTACAGTATATAGCACAGGGAACTATTTTCAATATCTTGTAATAACCACTATTGGAAAAGAATCTAAAAAGATAATAGGTGTGTGTATCTATTTATATGTATAACTGAATCACTTTGCTATACATTTGAAACTAAGACAACATGGTAAGTCAACTGTTACTTTGATTAAAAAAATGTGATTAGAAGATTAAGATATCAGATATACCCCCAGAAACCAGCATGACAGAGACAGAGCTGACCCAGAATCCACTATTGTAGGCTGTTGTGTCTTCGATGGTGCTCGCTGCCAGCCCTGCTGCCCTCATCTCCTCCCACTCCTTCACCCCTTTCGCCTCTGCTATTTGCTGACTCTTCTCCCAGGTTTGCATCTTTCCACCCCTGATGCAGTTTCTCCAGCATTCCTGTGGCAATGGCACCCACAAATCCCGACCACACTTCCCAGTCAGCTTCGCTCCAATATCTTGAGGGTTCCTGCTGAGTCCATAACAAATCAGGTGATAATCAAAAGAGCAATCCAGCACAAATTAACAATATGGAAGTTCTGACAAGTAGGGAGAAGAAAATGGTAATATATTGGGGTTATTTTACAATTGATGGCCTAAAGGTACACAGAAAGTGAAAGGGGCCTGCTATTAATTATACCAGGACAAGAGATGCAACCGGGAACTGTCCCAGGCTGGGTAGTAGGATGACCACACTGGTACCTCCAGCAAAAGGAGGGAAAAGAAATCTGGTGGCTGGGACATCAGAGGTACCATGTGTTGGTTTTAGAGTGCCAGCTATGTTTGGATGAAGAGAAATGTAAGGGAAACCCTTCATAACACTAAGCATAAAAGAAATTAAAGGATAAAATGGGTAGCTGGATTGAGTCTGTTCTAACTATAAGAAGAGACTGCAACTTTTTCTTTCCAGCCACTCAGATGATCCAGGACACAGTTCTCCACCTGTATCTTGTGCAACTCTGGGTTTCCAAGGATGCGATTCAGGGGCTGCCTTTGTGCGGGACTGAGGTCACATTTCAGTTCCCTGCCCCCGATGAAACCGTTTTTGGGTTGTTGCGCTTTTTATATACTAAAGTTTGTCATAACATAGCATTTGGGAAAAATACAATTTTATTGCTTGGAAGGCCATGGATCTAGGACAGATCTTCGTAACTCCACCCACCAGCAAGCAGGAGAGAGCTACCATCTCTCAGTTGTGTAGCATGTGTGGTTTCATCACACAGTCACTACTAATGGCATCACTCCATGTTCGTGTATAATCGTTTGGTCCTTTGATTTTTTTTTTTTTTTAATCTAAGGGGGAAAAAAAGGTGTCTTTTTCCACTGCGTTCCAGAAATACATGGCTTCAATACTAGTTTATACTCTTATTCCATTTTTGCAAAGTGCATAATACATACTCAGAATTTTCTTGGGAAACACATTCTGTGTTGGCAACACTGGAAGTCTTTGGTGGGATGTGGAACAGGTGAAGAAGGAGAATTCTTTTTTTTTTTTTTTGTCTTTTTAGTACCGCATGGACTGCATATGGAGGTTCCCAGGCTCGGGGTCTAATCAGAGCTACGGCTGCCAGCCTACACCACAGCCATAGCGATGCCAGATCTGAGCCACATCTGTGACACCACAGCTCATGGCAACGCTGGATCCTTGGCCCACTGATCAAGGCCAGGAATTGAACCTGTGTGGTCATGGATACAGTCAGGTTTGTTTCCGCTGAGCCACGACAGGAACTTGAGAACCTGGAGTCAGTGGGTGGAGGGAGGGTTTGCTTCTGCTTTCTTTCTCTCATTCTTTTGACCCACACATGTCTTTTTCTAAACGGTCAACTCCTTGAAGGCAGGAATTCTTCCTGGTGTGTCTTGAGGGGAAAAATCCTGAAGCCCACGAGGCCCACTGGGGACATCCTCCTGAACGCCTTGCCTCTTCCCAAGTGAAAGAAGAGAGACTTTTTTTCCCTCTTCGGTAGCAGGAAACCACAGACAAAGTTTTCCCTTTCCATGTAAAAGTAACTTTTTTTCTTTTCCATATTTTAAGAATATTGTTTTCTTATAAGAACAGTTTTTATTTGTGGCCAAAATAGAAAATATAGACAGGCAAAAAGAATAAGATAGGAAATATTCATCTTTTTTTAAGCCAGCAAAGAAAACCACAATTAATACCTCAGTGTAGGGAGTTCTCTGGTGGCCTAATGGTTAGGACTTGGTGCTTTCACAGCTGCAGCCCAGGTTCAATCCCTGGTCTAGGAACTGAGATCCCACATCAAGCCACAGCAGCTGTGCCCCTTCCCCCCAGAAAATACTCTAGAATAAGTGTAAGTCCTCTGAAACACTTTTCCTTTCTCTACCCTCCCCTTTCCTTCCCACCTTCCCCTTGTTCTCCTATTTTCCCTTTCTTCATATATATCCTTTCTTCATATAGTTTCATCAATATGTAAATGTATATTTTTACATCAGTGGGCTACTATATATTTTGTTTTCTAATCTCTCTCTTGATTTCTAAAGCTGACCAAATTGTGGAAAGATTTTCATAACAATCCCATCCTTTTTTAGCATTATACCATAATTTCATTTATCCCTTATTGATAGGCCTCTAGGTTGTATTGGGTTTTTAGCAATTATCAAGAATGCTTATATTCATTTTATCTCTATATGTTTTTATTTTGTGTATGATTTATGAAGTACATAAAGTGTTAACAAGTCATATATGTACATTGAAAATACATATGCGTATAATTTACAAATGCACACTGTATTTGGAGGGTGTGTCCTGCTAGGGGTGCTTGATCACAAATATTTCTTGGCCCCTAGCCTAGGCAAGGGAAGATGCTGGACTGAATTAAGACAATTAATCATGTTAGGCACAGTCTCAGGGGTGGTTCCAAATGCAGCTTGATGTGTTAGCATTGATGGCACTTGGTGAGGGTCTTCTCTGGCTGATTAGGAGAGGGGAGAATGGATGCGAGTCTCATGCTTTTGCCTTCGTTGACCATTTGGAACATTTCTTCACTTACTGATGTAACTAATATTGACTAATAATATCACCCTAAAATATATAGTATGTGTGTTCAGGGAGCTCGCTTTTGTACTCTTGCTGGGAAACAATAAGGAACAAGAAGATAAGGTCCCTGTGTAGGTGCTAGTGGGAGGGAGGGCTTCAGATAGCTGTCATGTCAACAGGTAGTGGAGATAACTTGAGATGTTGCTAAGTTCAATGAAGAAAATGCATCAGAAAAATAATTGAGGAATAATTACTGAGAAATTATTCTTCTAAAGAAAGAAAAAGAAGGGAAAAATTAGGAAAGGATAAAGGAAAGCAGGTTACTGAGAGATCGTGCATGCTCTTTGGACTCATTTCTGGAGATTCTTGTGTCAGACCTTAAAAGATGTTAGAAGATAAACTGAGGCATATTCAGCATTTTAAGAATTGATTTGAGCAAAAATCAATTTGAACCTGGCAGCTGCAAAGCAGAAGTGGTTAGGACATGCCACTGACAGGAGCTGGGGGTAGAACTTTTATAGAAAAGATGCAGAAGCAAAGCAAGGAAATCATCTGATTGGCTATAGCCTAAGTGGTTGCCTTTATCTGGAAAACCCAGGTGGATGTTTGTGATTGATTACTCTTATGTTTCAGTTTCTTCACCTTGCAGCATTTATAGGCTCAGGTTTCGGTTTGCTTATGTAGGCTTCTAAGAAATTAGAACCACGGAAATCTAATGGCCTCCTTGCTTAATTAATTTAACACAGGTTAGGATATCCCATCATGGTGTAGCAGAAGTAAATCTGACTAGTATCTATGAGGATGTAGGTTCCATCCCTGACCTCGCTCAGTGGGTTGGGGATCCGGTGTGGCATGAGCTGTGGTGTAGGTCACAGACATGGCTTGGATCTCGAGTTGCTATGGCTGTGGTATAGGCTGGCAGCTGTAGCTCCAATTAGACCCCTAGCCTGGGAACTTCCATATGCCATGGGTGTGGCCCTAAAAATCAAAAGAAAAAAGAAGGAAAAAGAAAAAAAATTTAACACAGGTTAAGATGTCTACTAGTCACTGCTGTGTGGGTACATTTTCAACAACCGGCTAGGGTGACTAGGGGATGGGCAGCTGGCTTGTAGTGTTTGCCAATTTCCATGCCATGGCTGATTACAAACTACCTCCCACATAGCACTGAATGGAAAAGTGGAAAGAGATGTTAAGTTTTCATAAGTCAGAGGCAGCTTGGTACATCACGGCTAGTGGGTGACAGGAGTCACAGAGCTTCCTCAGCTTACAATGGGGTTCCATCCCAATAAACCCACCGTTAAGTTGAAAATATCGTGAGTCAAAAATGTATTTAATCACCCTAGCCTACCCAACATTACAGCTGAACTGAGCCAACCTTAATTGTGCTCAGAAGCACTTACCTGAGCCTACAGTTGGGTAGCATCATCTAACACGAAGCCTATTATATAATAAGGTGTTGACTATCTCATGTAGTATATTAAACACTGTGCTGAAAGTAAAGACAGAATGGTTGTCTGGGTTAGAGTGGTCAGAAGTATATTGGCTACTGCCCATGGTGACCCCAGGGCAGACCGGAGCTGAGGCTCGATGCCACTGTGGAGCATCACACGTGTTGGACCATTATCTTGCCCACCCAGGTAAAGGTCAAAATTCAGAATGCCAAGTGTGGTTTCCATTGCATGCTTCACACCATCAGAATGGTGAAAAATTGTAAGTTGGGGACCATCTGTATAGGTTTGGAATTCTGGACAGTGTGTGACTAGGAATCTAGATTAGGGCGTCGAGGTGAGGGTGAAAATTCTGGAAAGAGAGAGATTTCCTGGAGAGATTGCATAGCATGAAACAGAAGGTGGGCAGTGTTGGAATGCCAGGACAGTGCTCTCGGAGTGGTTCCCCCACCGGCAGCATCTAAAAGCAAATTCACATCCATTCCAGACTGATAGAGGTAGAGAGTGGCTGAGGGCGGGACCCGTTACTCCATATTGTTTCGGGTTTGGGAGGCCCCGCCCTAGACATCACCAGCTTTTAAGAGCCAGTTGGAAGAGGGACAGCTAGAGAGACCAAGCAGGAATGTTGAGAGAAGTGGACCGAGCATAGAAAGTGGAGTCTTCCAGCCAAGGGTGGAGAGGTCAAGACAGAGGGAGGGGGGCAGCAGCACCGTGCCCAGGAGTCAGGTCAAGTTAGATGCATGGTGAGTATCAGCTTTGTCTAAGGAGCAGTGTCAGGGCCCTGGTGGGGGCAGAGGGTAGACTGTCATTGGTGAGGAGTGAGTTGGCTACAGACCACTGGTTGGGACCTTGGGCTGTAAAGGGCAGAAGACAGAGGTTAGGGACTGGAAGGAGTAGAATTTGGGAGGGTCAGGAACTGGCAAGAGGCTGGGATATCCAGTGGTACAAATTGGAGAGGAGAGGAAGGACTCAAGACCTGGGGTGCAGCCTAAGGGGTCTTGTCCTTGGAGGCCGAAGGGAAGCAGGGATGGGAGGTTTTAGGTGAAGAAAAGCAGAGGCTAAGATATGGAGGGAAAAAAATGCTCTATGGACTCTTCTTAGTTCTTTCTTATCATTGCCTCTTGTAATATGCACCCTTTCCTTCTGATTAAAGGTGAGCCCAGAAATGTTTTTGAAAACAATTGGTAAGATTGTGTTAGCCAGTTAGCTCTCAAAGGAACTTTTGTTTTATGTCTCATTTAGACCAATTTGGGCAGAAAAGTGGAGTGTTCAAGCTCTAGAGCTATACAGGCCAGCAGAAGCAGAATGCAAGCTGCATAGATAATTGTATATTTCTAGCATCCATGTTTAGAAAAGCTAAACAGAAACAAGGGAAGTTAATTTTAATAATATATTTTATTTAACCAGAAATTCCAAAATTATTTCATGTAATCAATATAAAAATTGGTAAGGAGATATTTTACATTCTTCTTTTCCTATTCCATCCTAAAATTCCAATCTAGCCACATGTTAAGTGCTCAGTTGCCACGGGCTGCCATATTGGACAGTGCAGTTCTGAGGGACCATATAGTTTGTAGCACTGAGTGCTAATAAAAAAAATTAAAATGTGCCTTGTTCTTAGGAGGTGACAAAAAATCTCTCCTTACTCAATTCTCATCAGGCTTTGCTGAGCTCTTTTCCAACTAGGCCCTGTTCTTGGGTATGTCCTCCAGAACCCAATTTTAGCAAGAAACTTGTCAGGTCAAATCAGTTTATCAAGAATAATCCTCCCTCTTTGATATTTGATCACTTTTTTTTTTTTTGTCTTTTTAGTCTTTTTAGGGCTGTGCCCACGGCATATGGAGTTTCCCAGGCTAAGAGGTCCAGTTGGAGCTGTTGCTGCCAGCCTATGCCAGGACCACAGCAACGCCAGACCCAAGCCATGTCTTCAACCTACACCACAGCTCACGGCAATGCCAGATCCTTAACCCACTGAGCAGGGCCAGGGATTGAACCTGCAACCTCATGGTTCCTTGTCAGATGCATTTCTGCTGTGCCACAATAGGAACTCCGATATTTGATCACTTTTAATATCTAGCCAAACCCCTCATGTCTCACCACCTCCCAGATAATATCTGATCACCCTGGCCTGCCTTCAGCAAGAATTCTGTTGGGTCAATTTAACAAAGAATTAACCTACTCCTCTTAGTAATTTTTTCTCCACCAACGACCACCCCTATTTCTTAGCCATTCATGCTCATATGGCCGGTAACCTCCATGAGAGAGAGGGTCCCTCCTCTGGTTTCTGAGCCTTAGTCAGTGCTGCTGTGGGAGAGATGGGAAAAAACAAAACTCTTAGGATGATGATTGTGTGAAGAACAAAAAGGGCATTAAGAAAAGTGGATATTTAGCTTTGAAATGGCAAATGGTTTCTTAGGGCATACTGTATGATTAAACTGCAAACAAAAATAAAAATATTCATTTAAAGTGTATTACAAAAATTCAGTGCATACAGATCTTGAAAGCATATGGATATAAGAAAACAAAATCATGTACGTGTCTGGCCGTATGTATGCACTTTTGCCAGAGTGAGCGGGCTCTGTTATCTCTCCAGCTGGAGGCATGAAAAGTGCCCTCAGCACTAGAGGCTCTTCCTGGCTTTGCCACCAGCAGTTCGCCTAACTTTGCTAGGCCCCATTGTCGGAGTCTTGGATGGCTTTCATGGCCCTCAGAGTCTTTCCCATGTCTGTATTCTGTGAGTCCTTAATTCAGGATGCTGCAAGTTCCCATTATGGTGCAGTGGAAACGAGTCCGACTAGTATCAATGAAGATGCAGGTTTGATCACTGATTTCCCTCAGTGGGTTGGGGGTCCGGCATTACTGTGATCTGTGGTGTATGTCACAGATTCAGCTCAGATCCTGAGTTGTTGTGGCTGTGGTGTAGGCTGGCAGCTGTAGCTCCGATTCGACCCCTAGCCTGGGAATTTCCACATGCCTCAGGTGCAGCCCTAAAAAGCAGGAAAAAAAAAAAAAATCAGGATGCCCAGGGGCTTTTGGATCCACAATAATGAGGGAACCCTTGGCACCTAATCCCCATAGGATCGTAGATGTCATTGGGATGAGGAAGCCCCCATGTCCTTTTTCTGGTTATCTGTTCCATCCTGTTTTCCTCCTCGTGCTTAGGAATTTCAGAAATTAACACGAATATACCCAGAGGCGAATTTATGGTTGGAGCAGATAATTTAAAATGCATGAAGAAGTGCTTAAAGGAAATACTAGTAAAGGAAATTAAAGGAAATATTTCATGGTAGTAATGGACAATTCATCTCTCACTGCACAGCACTGATCAGTTAATTGTTCCTTAAAATTGAGAGGATGGTTTCAGGCATATAAGCAGTCAGTTTGGTAGTCATCAGCAGCCAAGTTCAACAACAGTTCTACCCAGATATTCAAGAAATAGTACAAGAGGAGCTTAAAAGAACAGCAGACAAAAAGGATAGAATTGCTAGAACTGAGAACTAGATCGTAAAATTAGCACTGTTATTGAGCAGGTGAAGTAGAAGTGCTGAAACATTCTCATGGGTAATATTTTCAGCATCTCAACTTTTCACTTCTTTAGACCTGGAATTTCTAACAACAAAGCACATTGCTCCAATTCTGAGAGGCCTGGGCACACCATAATTCTCGGAGCTCTGCTTAGGGCTGTTTTTTTCAAGGTCAACAGTATTTGAGTTTTGTGTTTGAGTGTCTGTGGTAACTTAACCTCAGACTTTGAAGTCTAATACTTCAGATCTTGTGTGGAATATTAAAGAATTGTCTCGAATTGCACCATGCATGTGTCACAGAATAACTAACACTGCCTCAAAGAAAGATAAAAGTCAACCGTTTTGACTTTTCAATTTCTTTTTTTTTTTCGCTGCACCTGCTGCATGTGGAAGTTCCCAGGCCAGGGATCAAACTCATGCCACAGCAGTGACCAGCATTGCTGCAGTGACAACACCAGATTCTGAACCTGCTGTGCCACAAGGGAACTCCTCAACTTTTCAATTTTTTAATACTCTAGCAATCACCTTAATGTCTATAAATATAAAGTATACATTAAATATATATATTTTGCTAGGATTAGCTGTGACTGAGCCTGTGACAGTGAAATACATATGTAAAAAGAAAAGTAGACCATTTCTTAATAATTAGATCTTGTTTACTGCCTTACTTGACATTCCCAATCAGGAAAAAAAAAAAAGGTTTCAAGTTTCATGCAGAGCTTTCAGGCTGTATTCCTAAAGGGATCTCAGTAATGTCTCCTGTAGCCTTTCTGAAAGCAAGAATTGATTTTTTTGTGTGCCACTCTAGAAGTTGCAGCAGATGAAGGTGTCTGGTGATTGATGACTGGTACGCAGGGATGGGCCAAGCCATCAAAACATCTCAGGCCCACAGCTTGGCCGTGGTCCAAGATCAGGCTGCTCCCTGATGACAGAGGGAAGTCCCTCGGAAGAAACTGTGCAGCCCAAAGGAACACCCGGACTCCTATTTGTGTGCTCACTTGTGAGTTGAGAAATCTCGATGACCCAAGGAAGGATTTTCTTGCAAAACAGTGTCCTCAAAACACAATTGTTTATTGGCATGTCTCCCTCTCTGTGTGAGTAAGGGATCTTTTCGCTGAGTGGCTGAGCAGTGTCAGAACGAACAATCCTCTGGGCCCAAAGGTACTCGCCAGCACTGTTTTGCCTTCCGCCCCCCCACCCCCCTGCAGCCCCTCCTGTGGGTGGGAGAGCTGATAGCCCAGGCTGAAGTGTCCAGCACGCCATGGACACGCCACCATGCCCCCTGGGGTGCCTCGTCATGCCACGGGCAAAAAAAGGAAAGAGAAAGGGTAGGCTGGCCTGGGTGAAGTCATCCCAGGAAAGGTTAATAGCTGGGTGGTGACAACTCCTCACACGACTGGAGGGAAAATGCTGGGCAGCTGGGCTGTGCCTGCTCCCAGCCGCCTGTCACGGTCCTGGGAGTAAGAGGTGACCTAGTTATTTTTAGAAGGAGACCATCCTAATAACCCGGCTCCTCGCTTCATTCAAGGCAGGCTTCGGAAATTTGTGAACACCGACTTTCTGAGTGAGGGAGGAGCGCTTTTCTCCAGAAAGGAAAGAAAAACCACTGAGGTTTTTCCCTCCTCATGATCATCCGTTAGGGTGGAGAAGAAACTCTTGTAGCACGAAAAGTATTGCAGCCTTTTCCACTTGCTGCTTATTGTTTTTGAAGGGCAGATATGCCTGAAGGCGAGGACTTTGGACCAGGCAAAAGGTAATTGTGATATACATTTACTTTTTCTTGAGTCTATTTCACTTGCTGGTTATCTTTTTAAAAATATGACGACGAATTTAAAAGGTAGTTTCAATTAAAAATTTAAAAAGAATGCGGTCTCTTACATTCCAGGAAATGGAATCTTCTTGAACGTGAAGAGAAGGGTGTAAAATTAACTGAGTATATATACCCTTAGAAACATATGCCAGTAAGAGTTTTTCTTGAATGAGGAAGTGGTGGCCTGATATTATTAAAAAGTGTTTCCTCCTATACCCTGTAAAGTCTACTTGAGTTTTTTTGATGTTAGATTTTTAACTTTAGATGGTAGTTATTAGAAATCTAAACTGTGTATTTCGCAAAACACTTGCATTTGAAGAGTTGTTGGCCATTTCTAAAGGTTAACTATTAGACCAGCATACCCATTTTGATGTTACAGCACTTTTTTTAAAACTACAATTCTTATCTTTGAAAATATGGTCATTGGGACCCCCATATGCAGTTCATTAATTGTATCACCATTTTATTACTAAGAAAAGGGGCTAGAAATGGGAAAGGAGGTAGGCCGTCATTTCTGTTACTATGAGCCTAACTCATGTCCATATTGAAAGGGTCCATTTCTGGTCCCGTTGCCGTGTTAACAAAATTTGTGTGAATCAGGGTCATTGGAATTCTAATTAGGGTTGTTGAAATTCAGATATGAAAAAGTAGAGAGAAAGTTGTTTTTAAAAAGGGAGAGAGGTTATTGATAATTTATTGTCAAAGAACGTGAAAACTGGTTACTCTCTAGGAGCAGGAATACCACATATTTTTTTATCCTTGAATAAGCATCCATTTTCAGCCATGTCTGTGTGATGTGTATGTGTATATGTGTGTGTGTGTGTGGATTATAATCAGTTGTAATCATGCCCTTCAAAGCTACTCTTCTCTTCAGTTTTCCACTTTTCATTTTCTCCCAAATGCCTTCCAAGTCCATCAAAAGGGACATTAAGTTGAGATCTCACTGAGTAATGAAACAACTTTCTATATAAAATGAGACCTTAAATTAAGTGCTTGAAGATGATGTTCTTACAAGTGCCTAGATTTAGGACATGGACTGATTAAATAGTTCAGAAAACATCTTCAGAGAAGTTTAAATGTCAGTTTTGGTTTGAAATAATGGGTGAGCTACCTGTATTGTATATATCCTGCTTATGACATTTTAACCCTTCTGGAAGCTGGACCTTCTCTTTTTTGCTCTAAATCGTGGCATTCCCACCAACTCTCTGCATAGAATTTTGCACAGAACAGGGACTTTTAATCAATACTTGTGAATGGAATGTATTTATAAACCATTTTAACACCTTCCATAAATATCTAGAAGGCAGAGATTGAAGGGAGAGATTTGGCAGGGATTTAATAAGGGTTGCCTTAATGAAACACAACATTATGACAATTAAATTATATAGTAATTAATTGTGGAGAGTTTAAATATTTTGAACTAATGGTTTGTGATGTAAACTAAACAAACGTTTCTTTTTCTTTTTCTTTTTTTTTTTTTTGTCTTTTTGCTATTTCTTTGGGCCGCTCCCTCAGCATATGGATGTTCCCAGGCTAGGGGTCGAATTGGAGCTGTAGCCCCCGGCCTACACCAGAGTCACAGCAACGCAGGATCCGCGCCTCATCTGCAACCTACACCACAGCTCACGACAACGCCAGATCGTTAACCCACTGAGCAAGGGCAGGGACTGAACCCGCAACCTCATGGTTCCTAGTCGGATTCGCTAACCACTTCGCCACGACGGGAACTCCGTAAGTTTCTTTCTGAGAATATTTTACTGGTTACAAAAGATAGACAAAAATAATATATATAGGCATTCCCGTCGTGGCGCAGTGGTTAACGAATCTGACTAGGAACCATGGGGTTGCAGGTTCGATCCCTGGCCTTGCTCAGTGGGTTAGGGATCTGGTGTCACCATGAGCTGTGGTGTAGGTCGCAGACGTGGCTCGGGTCCCGTGTTGCTGTGGCTCTGGCATAGGCTGGTGGCTATAGCTCTGATTCAACCCCTAGCCTGGGAACCTCCATATGCCGCGGAGCGGCCCCAGAAAAAAATAAATAAAATATATATATTCATGATATATAACATATACACTTACCTAATAATAATTATAATTACCAGAAACTGATACTATATTTGCTGAAAGTGGGAAATTCCCTCTCATTCCTTTGAAGTAGTACATCCTTACCCCTACTTTTTTTCCCAGTTAAAATAATATTTTTTCTTGTAATTATAATAGCAACAATATGAGTATGAGAAAACTAATATTTCTTTGATTATTTCAATTTACAAAGCACTTTTACACCCATTATCTCATTGATCTTGGTGAAAATTCTGTGAATAGGTAGAAAAGGGTAGAGTATTATTAAAGTGTACCAGTTGGAAGAGAAAAAACATACAGAAGTTAGGTGATTTTTCTCAAGTTTGTTTAAACTAAAACTAGGCAACAGGGATTCAAATTTAAAACTTCTGTTCCTTTTTATCTTACATGAACATTCTGTTTTTATTTTTTAAATGATTATATGTATTCTGGAAGTGATAGAGAACCCACAGTGGACACTTCCATACTCAGGACCCATCTCAAGGAAGGAAACACCATGGAAGCAATTGATGAGCTCAGCATGATCTTCCACAATGTGCTTATTCCTGCATCTTTTTTTTTAATTCCTTCCTCTTTTTTCTGCCCATACTTTTCAATTCTGATAACTCCCAGCTCTCAACAGTTGGTGTTTTTTGATAAAATATACTTTACTTAAGTATATTTGCTTGTTTTTCCTGTAACTGTGCAGAAAGTTAGAAAGGGTGCCCCAGACAGGAGGAATGTTTAGAGCCAGGCCAGAAGTAAAATATCCCACAGGAGAGGGAATTTTACTCTTGCTAAATCTGAGACTAAATGCCAATGGGTAGTTCCCATCATGGTGCAGTGGAAACGAATCCAACTAGGAACCATGAGATTGTGGGTTTGATCCCTGGCCTTGCTCAGTGGATTAAGGATCTGGCATTGCCACGAGCAGTGGCGTAGGTCACAGACACGGCTCGGATTTAACAATGCTGTGGCTATGGTGTAGTCTGGCAGCAGCAGCTCTGATTTGCCCCCTAGCCTGGGAACCTCCATATGCCACGAGTGAGGCCCTAAAAAGCAAAAGCAAAAAAAAAAAAAAAAAGAAGCCATTGGACAGGTCCTTTGGTGCCACACCTAGAAGAGAAATAACTGTTAAAAGTCTCATATCTGCTTTCAAAATGCGTTGTTGGAGCCCGATTACAGCTGGTTCTGTGCGAGTCTCACGTTCAGTCTTCTTCAGGTTACTTTGGTCCCAGTCTGGAATTTGCTGATATGCATTAGATCTGTAACCGGCAGTGAGCTAAATCCGAATTTAATCAGTGGAAAGCACATGATGGGCGCTTTACTAGGGTCTCCAGATGTGGGTTTAGGGCCCCCATGCCTTGATGGCTTCATGTGCCCTGGTCCAGTAGCCCTGATGTACCATTTCAGCCACTTCACAGACGACCTGAACACAACTGCTTGGGGTAGGGGGGTGGGGGGAGGCAGAGGAGAGACCCCTCTCCTCGCTGTTTATCTTGGTGCCAGTAATAAACCCTCTTGGTTAAGAACCTCCAAGACTCTGTGCCAGATTCAAGATCAGGAAGTGCGGGGGAGGGTGTGAAAGAATGGCGTTCTGACGCTGGGGAGGGAAGGCAGAAACCCAAGGAGGAAGCCTCCAGGGCCAAAGAAGAAGGAAGGAAGCAAGGACAGTGACCGGGGAAGCAGACAGGATCGAAAAATACTGGGAAGAGCATCCCCTGGCCAGGGACCTGGCTCCCTGCAACTCCTTATCCCACCTCCCACCCCATTTGGGGCTCCACCTGGAGGCAGCGGGCGGGCCCTGGGTGTCTTCAGTCACCTGAGTGGAGGGGTGTGGACAGGTGACACACTGCCTATTTCAGCCGCCTTGAAGGGACCCTAGGCCACCCAGACTGAGCTCTGAAAGTGTCTAATCTCAGAAGCCCTTCCACATGAGATAATCGTGGCCAGGCACCCACTGGGTTATTGTTTTTTTTTTTTTTTCAAGGTACATCCAAGCCAGTTGCTCTGCAGGTGACAGGGTGATGGGTTGGGCCCCTGTTTTCATGGAGCACAGTCTGAATGGGGGAGAATTTTTTTTTAACACTTACATTAAAAAACAAGTAAACAAGTCTTTATGATAATGAGAGCTGAAAAAATAAGAATGGCAGTGTGGGAGATTACCTGTTTGTTGTGTGGGATGGAGGAAGTTAAAAAGGCCTCTCTAAGGAAGTGCCCTTGGAGTTGAGATTTGAAGGTGCCGGTCACGGGAGGGCATAAGGAGAACAGATTCCAGAGGGGGCCCCAGCTTGGGTAGAGATTCCGAGAGGGTATCGCTGATACCTATAAGGAGCAGAAAGGCAGGAAAAGTGAGTAGGAAAGAGGACTGGCCGGGCCCACAGCACTTCTTAGGCCCCAGTAGGCAGTTGGATGTTATTCGAGGTGTGAGAAGTTAGGAGAGGGTTTGGGGCAAGGGACTGGGGACATTTTGAGAGACATTTTGAGGTAAGATACGCTTTCGTGAATTGGCCAGAGGACCTTGGCACTGTTTATAACGTCTCATGGAAACCTGGATTCTGAGGTGTAAAAATGCCAACTTTTGGAATGTAACTGAGTGTGTAAGTTGGGAATTAGCTGGATATGTGATACAGAAGTCAGTATAGATGACACATCAAGAAAATCCAAGGACAAGAATGGATGTGTAGGTATGACTGGGTCACTTTGTTGTACAGCAGAAATTGACAGAACGTGGTAAATCAACTATAATAAAAATTGAAAAAAAAAAAAAAAGAGAAGAAAATCCAAGGACAAAAGCTAGCACATTGGAAGTTGCAGAGTTGTTTGGGGTCACATGTCAGGTGACAAGGACCTGGCTTCAGTGCATGGTGGTGCAGACCTGCCCTAGGTGCCTGGACTCACATCAGGGGCTTTGCCTTCTGCAAGACCAGAACAACTTCAGGCAGGTCAGGCCCAGTGATATGGGCCCTGAGGGTGGAACATGCTCAGTGTGGATTTGGGGGAACAAGTGTGTCAGAAGTCCACAGTGAATAAGGGTGACATGGCATCCTGCTACTCAGGGGATAGGAGAAGGAGCCCTGGTGGGATGGCCCCTTGAAAATCACAGAGTGGAGTTCCTGTTGTGGCTCAGCGGGTTATGAACCCATTTAGTCTCCATGAGGGTGCGGGTTTGATCCCTGACCTCGCTCAGTGGATTAAGGGTTGCCGTGAGTTGCAGTGTAGGTCGCAGACATGGCTCGGATCCTGCGTTGCTGTGGCTGTGGTGTAGGCAGGCAGCTGTAGCTCCAATTCAGCCCCTAGCTTGGGAACTTCCATATGCTGCAGGTGTGAACTTAAAAAGCAAAAGAAAGAAAGAAAGAAATGGCAAAAAAGAAAAAAAAAAAAGAAAAGAAAGAAAGAAAATCACAGAGAGCAACTTCTTTCCAGATTGTTCAGTAACATCTGCTTGTGTTGCACCCAGATCTAATGTTCAACTAGTAAGTAGACTATTACTGAGGACAGTGTGCAGGGTTGGCATTTAAGAGGCAAAATGTTGGCTGTTAACACAAACTCTCTGAACTTGTTATTTGAGGTCTCATATAACATAGTAAAGACTCAAAAGTTTGAAAAAGGCTACTCAGCCTCTAAAACTGTTAACTCTTATTATAGCAATCTCTGCTATTTGCACATTAGACCTACTCTGCTCTGGAGTGGAGAAATTGCCATATATTTGGGTTCTGGATATATGAAGGGTTACTGTGCTTAAGAAAACCAAAGCTTTTCAAACACACAGTGGCCTCTTGAGTGTTTGGAAATGGCATTAGCAAGCACATGGAATTTTGGTCTTGGAAGGTTTAAAAGAAGTTGTTTTTAAATATATTCTTTAATTCAGATGTTTTGATAATTCAGGTTGGCTCATCTTATAATGTTAATTAATTTTTAATATTAATTTTAAATTAATTTTATAGGTTTAATTTTACCTCATGAAGTCTATGCTTTGCTAATACTATTTCTCTAAAATAGAAAGTGAGGCTAAGAAAAGCGTCATGAAGTCTGACCCGAACGCCCGGGCTCAAGCTTTGTGTGCCTGTACCATTGGTTGGGTCCCACCAGAGGGCGTATTTCAGCCTTCATATGCCTGCCAGAGTCCTTACGCTGCTGTTGGTTTTGAAATAGGCACAGAGAGGTGAAGTGAATAAATGCAGTTCACACAGAGGTTAAGTGTGCTCCATTGTCTTCACTTATACATCCCCAGAGCCTTCTAGGCGTTCAGGAAAGCTTCGTCGAAGGCACAAATGATTTATTTTTCTTCTACCCTCTAATACAGTCGTGGAAAATATCTCTCTAGCATAGACAGTGTTTACCACTTTTAAAATCCTACTTTGACCCAGCTGGGCTGATATTTGCAATTTGACTAAGAACACAGAGAACAATGCAGTCTGTCCTTGTCGCAAGAGAGTTTGTTCAGTGTGAGATAGTTTAACGACCAGTTAACAAGCAACATTCTTCCCAAACCCAAACCCAAGCTTCCCCAGAAGCTTCCAGTGATGAAGCCTTTTTAAAGGCTTTTTTCTTTTTTTTAAGGGCTGCACCCACGGCATATGGAAGTTCCCAGCCTAGGGGTGGGATCAGAGCTGCAACTGTTGGTCTACGCCACAGCCACAGCAATACTGGATCCCTAACCCACTGAGTGGGGCCGGGGATTGAACCCACCATCCTCATGGACACTAGTCGGGTTTGTAACCTGCTGAGCCACAAGGGGAACTCCAAAGCTCATTTCTGTTTTATCAACAGGGGGTCACTTTGCCATCCCTAAAATATGATGAAGATTTGTTTTCAGACCCGAAGATGGGCTGCAGCTGCTGTGTGGGTGGGCCATGGAAAGGTCTGTCCTGGGGCTGCCAAGAGAAGTTGTCCCTGACAGGGAGATGGCTCACTCCTGCAGGCTGTCCTTACTTCTGGCCTTTTGTTCCTTCATGGGCACATGGTGTAGAGCCCATGCGTCTAGAGCTCCAGGGTTTCTCCTCACTGTGGAAATCTGAGTCCCACAGAAGGCATGTGAGGGGACAGACTTACCTGAGGGGCAGATCTCTCTTTTTTTATTGTTATTTCCTCAATACAATTTTTTTTTTCTACTGTACAGCATGGTGACCCAGTTACACATACAGGTATACATTCTTTTTTCTCCCATTATCATGCTCAGATCTCATACACAGTGGTGTTTGCCCACTGAGATGTTATGACTGTCCCTTTAGGGAAACAGAAATAGTATAGAGGAAAATGAACATAAAAAAGAAATGATCTATTGTACTTGTATCACCCTTTAAAAAAAAAAAAAGGACTTTTTTGTCTTCTAGTACTTCTTTGGACAAATTTTCTTGGCAAAGTTGCAATAATTATATATGATAGATACATTTTTTTATGCTGCTGCTTTTCCCTCTCATAGGCATTTCCCAATGGCATTAAAGATTTGGAGAACATTTTTTTTTATAAAATAAAAAATGCTTTTTTATAAAATATTTTTATTTTATAAAATAAAAAATCCTTTTTTATAAAATATTTTTATTTTATAAAATAAAAAATCCTTTTATTTCTTCCATTATGCTGGTTTACAGTGTTCTATCAATTTTCTACTATATAGCAACCTGACCTAGTTACACATGTATACGTTCTTTTTTCTCCCATTATCATACTCCATCACAAGTGACTAGACATAGTTCCTAGTGCTATACAGCAGGATCTCATTGCTTATCCATTCCAAAGGCAATAGTTCAGAGGACATTTTTTTAATGTCTACAAAGTATTCTATCCTTTGGATTTTTCCACATATATTAATATTACTTTGTTATTCAAGATTGTTTCCCCTTATAAATGGGAGTTATATACCACATTAATTTTTATCACTAGAGGAATGAATGTATCATAGGGTATGAAGTATAAACTGCCAGTTTCCTAATGCCTGGGTCCAGAAACTGGCCGAGCATCATTTCCACCATGTCCGGTTGGTCAAGCAGCCAAAGAATCCAGCTTTAAGGAGAGAGGACGTGAACCCCATTTTTCCTTGGGAAGAAAGACAGTGAGGAGTTCGTGTCACAGCTCAGTGATTAACGTATCCAACTAGGAACCATGAGGTTCGATCCCTGGTCTTGCTCAGTGGGTTAAGGATCTGGTGTTGACGGGAGCTGTGGTGTAGGTTGCAGACTTGGCTAGGATCCCGCATTGCTGTGGCTCTGGTGTAGGCTGGCAGCTGCAGCTCCAATTTAATCCCTAGCCTGGAAACTTGCATATGCTACAGGTGCGGTCCTAAAAAGACAAAAAAAAAAAAAAAAAGACAGTGAGTTTGGGGGCTTTAAGACTATTAGCTGGAGAAAGAAGTTATTTACTGGCTACTTGTTTTTATAAATTTTTTTCAGTTATCGTTTTTTAAAAAGTTTTATTGAAGTGTAGTTAATTTACAAGTTGTGATAATTTCTGCTGAACAACAAAGTGACCCAGTCTATACACATACCATTCTTTCTCAAAGATTCTTTTCCCACAGAGATTATCTGTCTGTGGTAAAACTTACCGACTGGCTCCCTCTCCCTGCTCTTTTTTTTTTTTTTTTTGTCTTTTTAGCTATTTCTTGGGCCGCTCCCACGGCATATGGAGGTTCCCAGGCTAGGGGTTGAATCGGAGCTGGAGCCACCCACCTACGCCAGAGCCACAGCAACGCGGGATCTGAGCTGCGTCTGCGACCTACACCACAGCTCATGGTGACACCAGATCCCTAACCCACTGAGCAAGGGCAGGGACCGAACCCGCAACCTCATGGTTCCTAGTCGGATTCGTTAACCACGAACTCCCCTCTCCCTGCTCTTGAAAAAATTGCTGCTCAGTGGCATCTCTTCCTAACAGAGGAATGCTCCAAAGGTCTGGTCTCTTGATGAATATACTTATTTATATAGAATAACTTCCTAGTAAGTTGCAGCTCACATCTTTAGGCATAAACACTTAACTGTTTTAACTGTTTTAACTGTTCTGTAGTGTGACTGCAGACGTGGTCTGTGGAAGGATGCAAAGTCATTTCCAATCCTGGCTGCAAATCCCTGCCTTACCATTTACTAGCTGGTTGGCCTCTCTGAATTTCATCTTGTTATCAATAAAATGGGGATAGTAACATTTCCTTTATAGGTTTGTATTAGGATTAAATGTGGTAACCCACACTAAATACTGAGCTTGATGAGTGGCTCATTGTAAGTCCTCAAAAAATAGGGAATAATGCTTAACATAAGTTATACATTTGCTTACGCCACACAGAATAGGTCACTTTTGCGTGGAAGCACCTCAGCCGTCTGTGGTCTATCAGTTGTGACTATCCTGACTGCTGGTTGTGATCTCTCCAGAGGATATTCAGCATCTGCACTCCATGCAGTCTCTCTGAGGGTGGTCTCAGCCGTGAGTGTATACGAAACGGTGCACTCCTGGGTGGTTTGATCTAGCTGGTCTGTTTGGTAGGGCTACAAGGGGTGTATGTTCGGTTTGCACCGTTTTGATCCTTCCTGGAAGTGATTTAACCCAGGTGAGCCTGGGTTGCTACCAGTGACCTGTGTTGGTGAAAGGAGTTACCACTTCTTGGGGGAACAAGGATGTCTGCCCACTGTGTTGGACAGTGAGCTGAGGATCCACAGGAGGGGGGCTCAGGGCACAAGTTATCTTCTGTCTGATTGGTCTGTTGCGGTTTTTTTTGTTTTTTGTTTTTTTCCTTTTGTCCTTTTTTAGGGCCTCACACGTGGCACATGGAGGTTCCCAGGCTAGGAGCTGTAGCTGCCAGCCTACGCCACAGCCACAGCAATGCCAGATCCCTGACCAGCTGAGTGAGGCTAGGGATTGAACCCGAGTCCTCATGGATACTGGTTGGATTCATTTCCACTGTACCACAACAGGAACTCCTGGCTTTAATCTGATGGGCACTGTGAACCTTCTGATTTAGCCACGCGGAGGTAAAGTTACAGCTTGTGTCTGGATCATGTGCAGGACCCTCTGGATGCACTTCTGGGCACCCTTCTTCCTCTGCGCTTTCTTATTTTCTCTCCCATCAGGCCTCTTAGCCTCATTCCTTCGTAGGGTCACTACCTACCCTGGCTGCAGCAGCTGTGTACAGGGCACCCAGCTGAGGGAGCTAGTCGGGGGCTGCCTCTGCCCATCCCAGGCTCTGACCCCAAGCCCTGGGCCCTCATGTGGGGCTGTGTCTTCTGGAGGAAATTCACTATTTTGTACAAATACATCCAGTGGACTAACAGGCTGTGCTCCCTGAGGTCTTTATTTTATCCCTTGTTTCCTATGTACTTTTTTTTCTTTTTCTGGCCACACCTATGGATATGGAAGTTCCCAGGCTAGGGGTCGAATCCAAGCTGCAGCTGTCAGCCTACGCCACAGCCCAGCAGCACAGGAATCCGAGCCACATCTGTGGCCTATACTGCAGCTTGCGGCAGCACTGGATCCGTAACCCACTGAGTGAGGCCAGGGATCAAACCCAAATTCTCATGGATACTAGTTGGGTTTTTAACCCTTTGAGCCACAATGCGAACTCCTCTATGTACTTTTATAAGCGATCTCAAATCCTTGGTGGATCAGAGTGAGACAAATTACCAAGAGCAGAGCCTCTGCCACACGTGGATTCAATAGATACACTTGTATGAAGAAACAAAAAATGAAGTGTTCCACTCACCTCATTTTCAACTGAAAACAAGGGGACAGAAAGTATCGATTCATTTCCAGAGAAGGTCAGTTGTGGGTTGGAATTAAGGGGAAAAAATAACACCTCAGTTTTGTGTTTGAATAAATAGGGCATGAGCTTGCAGTGTTTAAAGAAAGGTTGCTTTGAAAAATGAGACATTTCCTATCACACTTCTCTTTCAACTAAAATCAGGGGATTTCATTTGGTTTCTGGGGCTGGTTTTCCACATGACAGCCTAGGAAGCATGTGTAGTAAGAACCAGCCCAAACGCAGAGGAAAGACCTTCAAGCAGAAGCAAGTTAAAATTCTGTTCGTGTCTCTTCAGCTGTTCTTGTGAAACCACCAGTAAACTCTGAAAAGGAAAATAAAAATGACCTCCTGGGGGAATCCTGGCTTCTGGCTCTTGGGCCAGAGCGACCTCATCTCATCTGGGGTTTTTGTGAGTGAGACCCTCAGGCAGGATGGTTCTACCTGAGAAGGACCTCCCTGCTGTGTTTTCTAATTTCTCTCTCCTCCTCCCATGCCTCCGTTCCCTCTTCAGTCTCTTTGTTCCCTTGGTGCCTTTACACCAAGAACTGCCTTCTCTCACCCACGGGACCTGGCACCTCTGGATCCCAAGCAGGCAAAGGCAAGGCGCAGGACCTGGATGTGGTAGCGTGTGGCCGTACATCTAGATCACAAAGTGGCCCCATGCACATGTTGGAAAATGGTGGGGTAGAGAGCATCCTGGCTGTTCCTGAGAGATACACACAAATTCAGTGAGCTTAGGACAGGTGTGTTACCCTTATGAGGAGCCACCCAGGAGCCTTCCAGGCCAGGACTCACTTGCCCACGCTCACCCCCTGCACAAAAGCCTCCATTCTGCAGGGTCTGCCTGCCCCGGGCATGATTGTCACCCACTGGGTCAGTACCACCAAGGGCTATTAAAGATGTGGCTCTGTGGCTTCAGCAGTGTCTGATGGGGGATCTCCGGAGGGCAGAGTCCTTGTCTTGGAAGGGGGACAGTCGTGGTGAGTACCTGGTGGGGGGAGAGGTGCAGGAGGGGCTCGGACCCCCACGTGCCTCCCCTCCCCTGTAACTGGGATTTCTGATGGGTTGCTGTGCTTCAAGGCTGGAGCGGGTCTTCAGGGCCGGCAGACACCGACTTGTGGTGGTGCTTAAGGAGTGTCACTTAGTAATGACCATGATGATGTGGCTGCCTTGGTAGCTTTAAACAGAACGAGCCACTGTGCACCAGTATTCTCCTGTGACTCAGGAAGTGTCGGCTTGTGGTGGGGTTTGAGTGGAACTCTAAGCAAATACCTTTGTTTGCAAAGAAAACAGACCCATCTATCAGTGTAGTGTCTGCACATGATGCCTGTAGAAATTACACCTCTAAACGCCATCTTCAGGTAAGATGAGGGGATTACAATTGTGTTTAGGTATTTTGTGAAATGACGCGCATCCCCTAGGGAGAGTGTTCTCTGCAGGACTCACTAATTATGTGGCATGCATATGTTTAAACGTGGCTCTCTTCTCAAAGTAATTAACTCAGTGTTTCTGGACTAGCTTGTAACACTAGTGGGGGAGGTAACATTCCTTCCAAGGAATTAAACTGAACATGAACTCTAAAGAGTCATAGTTTCCCCATTTTGTAATATGTTGAAAACTTGCTCTTAGAAGCGTATTTGTATGAAGGGAGGCTTTGAGACGTAGATTTCGATGTAAAAGGAATATAGACATCAATGGGTTATAAATCTAGAATTAATCGACCTGCTTGCTGAAACAAGAAGAGATTTGTGCAGTACACTAAGATAGGACAAACATTGGCAGCGACAGTAAAGGAAGTAACAGATAATCCCTTTTTTGGGCACTGCAGAGGGGAAAATAGGAAATGGTTTGTTCCATAAAGTACGTGCTGAGGGTTTGATGGCAAATGACTTCACTCTTTCATACCATCTCCTATAAACTGGAAATGGTGCCTGGACCTCCGATAGGAGGGTGACAGCTCATCAGAAAGGTTCTGGAAGGAGTATTTATGACAGATTAGCGTGGTCTGCCATGCTTGGGCAGGGTGGATGTCAATGCTGGTGAAGCCCGCTGCACCAGGAGGAGTCGGGGTGGAAATAACCTTTCTTTATTTTGATTTTTCATTGATAGTGATTGTGCCTTGACTCTCCCCCCTCCATTAGTTACCAATGTTCTGAGGCATGAGGCCTTGGCAACCTTACCCAGGAAAAATTAGAAAGTTAGATGCCTTGAACTACAACCTGGATAAACTTCTAGGGCAAGGACTATTTTAAGGTTGGAGAAAATCTTTCTCATGGTAACACTTGACAAGTCAAATCTGGCATACCACAGCTTCACCAGTAATATGACAAGACATTATGTGCTTTTATTTCATATATTATTGGCAAAAGGACTGTTTTTGTAACCACAGGCTTGGGAGGCTGGTGGGTTGCAGTCAGAAAGACCTGGGTTCTGATCCTGGTTCTGCCACTTCTTGGTTGCATCTGCCTTCTCATCCGGAAAACGGGGGCATTTTACCCCCCTTTTCAGATTGTTGTGAGGATGAGAGACAATACTGTAAGATTCCTAATGGAGTTTCTAGCGCCTGGGACATGCATAATAAACGGAGGGCATCCTTAGACTAGAACCTCTTGGAGTAGTTCTTGGTCAGCTGGCTGGGCCAGTCCGTGATCCCCTTCTAACCACATGGCTGAAGGTCCTGACACTCCAAACACAGCAGGTCAGTGCAGCCTGGAGGCCCAGATCCACCCTGCAGCCCTTTTTTTTTTTTTTTTTTGGTCTTTTTGCCTTTTCTAGGGCTGCTCCCATGGCATATGGAAGTTCCCCGGCTAGGGGTCTAATCGGAGCTGTGGCCACCGGCCTATACTAGAGCCACAGCAATGCGGGATTCGAGTCGAGTCTGCAAACTACACCACAGCTCATAGCAACCCTGGATCCTTAACCCACTGAGCAAGGCAAGGGGTTGAACCAGCAACCTCGTGGTTCCTAGTCAGATTTGTTTCTGCTGCGCCATGACAGGAACTCCAACATTTGCTGGGTTTGAGTTGTCTGTCCAGGTGTGTACTGCTGGTTTCAGTCAGCATTTAAGTTGTACCCCAAGTCTAAGAATGTTCGTATGGATTTCTCATTAACATGGTTGAGATTTAATAACCTATTCCAGCTCCAATGAGAGCATAACAAAGTTATCTAATACTGATAAGGCAGTTTAAAAGTGATCATTGCTTGCCATGGATAAAGATAGGCTATGACAGCTCTTTTAAATCTCAGAATGAAACTCTGAGAAAGGAAGTTTAATTAGTCCCAGTAATTAGACCCTGACAGTTAGGGGTACCCACTGTTTTGGGTAAATGTGACTTTTGGCTCCAGCCCCCATCTCTGCCAACTCCTGCCCCATGTTTCCAGTGAAATTATAGGTCCCTGCTTTGACCAAACACAGAATTTCTACTTGTGTGTTTTAGCGACTTTGCAAAAGAAAGGCAACAAATCAGTGAAGGCTGCAGTATCAAGACTGCACTATGGGTCCAGCTGAATTGAGCCCACGGAGGGCTCGCCCGTGGGGCATCTGCTCTGGACTTGTGGTCCCCAGGGCCTGGAAACCAGCAATCCACTGTAAGGGAAAGATGGAATCCCTTGTGGCTTTAAGCTTCTCCATTCTAGGACAACAAACATTGATATTTTACATCTTTCATACTCTCAACAGCCTCAGAAAATAGAAGCAGACTGGGTCTTCTCAGCTTATTAGGAGGCCTGTTTGCTGGAAAGCTCTTTGGGCCTGAGATCTGACACTTTGACATCTATACCTGGAAGCCTCCCTGATAGCCTCTGGCTGAGATTCTCTCCCATCAATATCACCAGGGGTGTTTTAAGGGACTTTTGCCAGCTTTAAATATTCCTCTTTTGAGTTAATATCAATTTCTAAATCTACTCTTTATAGGAGAAAACAAATGTTTATGTCATAAAAGTAGAGGATATATTTAGGAAAACCCTAATTCAGCCTTTCAAGTGAACATCTGAATGGATTATAAAATTCCTGAGCAGAGAGAGCCATTGACTATCTGATCCAGCAGTACTCAACCTAGGGCCCCTGGACTCTCTCAATTCCTGAGATGTTTTGAAGAGGGCCATTATCCAGAAATGGTTGATATCCTGTCTGGTCCAGCTCCTTATTTTATTTTATTTATTTTTTGGGGGGGCTGCCCCCGTGGCATATGGAAATTCCCAGGCTACAGGTCAAATCAGAGTTATAGCTGCCAGTCTACACCACAGTTTGTGGCAACACTGGATCCTTAACTCACTGAGTGAGGCCAGGGATTGGACACATATCCTCATGGATACTAGTTGGGTTCTTAACCCACTGAGCCACAATGGGAACTCCCAGCTCCTTATTTTATGACTCCTAAGTCCCTCCTGTGGAGTAGTCAGGCCTCTGAACAGTCACTCAGTGACCTCTGTGGTTGCTACACCACTGACTTGTATATTATTATATCCCTGCTTTCTTTAGCATCATTCATTAACATAAAAGAATGCTGATTTCATTTGCTTTTATGATTCCAAAGAGGTGCTTCAAAACAGAGTTCAGAGTTGATTCATTCCTGGCCTCTCTGGCTATATGTTCAAAGTGCACTTAATTTGCAAGTGAACCTCATCTTATTCTTAGTGTCTGGGGTTGTCTTATGGCTATGATATGTACAGGGATCACTCAAACCATGTTGTCTTGGATAGTTTTGTTAAAGATTGCTTTATGACAAGAGAAGCAAAATCATGTTATCTGTTTTTAAAAACAATTACCTTTGGCGTTCCCATCGTGGCTCAGCAGTTAATGAACCCGACTAGCATCCATGAGGATGCAAGTTCGATACCTGGCCTAGCTCAGTGGTTTAAGGATCTTGGCATTGCCATGAGCTGTGGTGTAGGTCGCAGACACAGCTCAGATCCCACGTTGCTGTGGCTCTGGCTTAAGCCAGCAGCTATAGCTCCGAATGGACCCCTAGCCTGGGAACCTCCATATGCCACGGGTGAGGCCATAAAAGACAAATAAGTAAATAAATACATAAAAACAATTACCTTTTATGAACCCAACTTTTTTTTGGCCACACCTACAGCATGAGGAAGTTCCCATGCCAGGGGTCAAACCCATGCCACAGCAGTAACCAGAGCTACAACAGTGACCAGAGCCACAGCAATGACAATGCCAGATCCTCAACCCACTGATCTACCAGGGAGCTCCCTGGAAGCCAACATTTGATGAGCCATTTTTCCCATTTCTTGAAAATGCATTATGGTAGCATGAGCTAGAAGAGCTGGTGGGGAGAAGAATGTGCATAATATATTCAGTTCTGATCAAAACACAGTTCTAAACATAGATTGTCTTTTGAGAGAGTGATTAAAAGATCTCTCTCTCTTGTCTTTCAGTTCATGTTTGTTTAAAATAGTCATTGTGTTGTTCAGTTATAGGTGATTTTCTTTGACCACTTGGCTCCATCAGTTCCATTTTGGCTGTGGTCAGTTCCCTGAAGACTTGTCTTAATGGTTCTCACCCAGGATGATGAATATTTATAAATATTTAGCACCACTTAGTTGATCCACTGAACTGGGTGAAGACAACCCCTGGAATGTCCAGGCCCATTTAAATGCCATTTCATAGTAGCTTTGTCCTTGTTGTTCTGGATGGTTCCCATATGGGCAAAGTAAATGATTAAGGTTGATATAAGAGCTAGCTCCTCTTACTATAGTGCTAGGGAGGAAGAAATTCTCCTTTGCCCTTTTAGGTTCTTGTGGTTGGTCTAAGAATTATATCGACACAAGACAGATTAATAGGAGAAAATCAACCCAAAATTTATTAACACGCATGCATGGGAGAGATCCAGGAGAACTAAGTAACTTAAATGACCCAAACCCTCACTTTAAATACCATCTTCAGCTAAAGACAAAAGAGGATGCTGGAGAGTTGGGATTTCAAAGGCAAGAAAGGGAATTGACACAGAGATAGAAAAGCAGATGTTTGGGAAGTAAATGTTTGCTGGGCCTGCAGAGACAGTGAGACACAGAGTGGGCTCTGATCTCTAGACCCTTCGAAGCGTCCCTTACCACACATAGCCTGTATTCTTCGCAGATTTCTCTAGGGTTAGGTCTCTTCCTGGAACAGGCCCTCTGTTTAAATTCTTACAGGCAGGTGAGGGAAGGTCAAAGTTTCTTCCTGAGTTTTTTGGGCCTTGCTCATTTTCAGCTCAACATGATCTGCCTGCTCAAGAGATAATTTGGGGTGGCAAATTTTGCACCCCTACAATAGAGTACAAATATAACATGGAATAATAATAAACTCTGTGTGTGTATAAAAACAAGAAGGCATTTAAAATGTTATCAACTAGCCAACACAGCAAAAAGGGACCTAGAGGGAGAGGAGTGAGGGGTGTGAATATAACAGCATGCCCAAGTGGCTGTGGATGACTTAGTGTTGGTGGCTTCCTAGAAATGGCTAGAATATTGGCTAACCTGGTGATCTCCAATATGCTGCCTTGGAAGTTTACCCACACAGAAAGCATGCATGGCAGGAACTGCACTCTGGAGGCAGATGTGACTATCTGCAGAGTAAAAATGACAGAGGTGGCAGGTATCACTCTTATAGGCGTAGTAAGGGACAGCCTAGATCATTCAAATCTCATTTATTTGCACTGAACTACATGTCACAAAGGAATACTAATTTTTAAGAGTAAGGTTTTCTGGGAGTTCTTCTGTGGTGCAGCAGGTTAAGGATCTGGCATTGTCACTGCAGTGGTTTGGGTCACTGCTGTAACATGGGTTCCCTCCTTGGCTGGGGAACTTCCACAGCCAATGGGTGCAGATGAAAAAAAAAAAAAAAAGAATGAAGTTTGCTGAGCAAATTAATAATGTAAATGGAAATGAAATGTTGGAGGAACTGCTTAAACAAGTGTTTGTGGAAACCCCTTCAGTCTCCTTGTGTAAAATGCACAATGACAGTTAGCATTGTTCAGACCCCTGAGAGCTCAGACTCCTTGGACCAAAATTGTAAAGCATTTTTAAAAGCCAGGTGAGAAAGGGAGGGGTTGCAGGGTGAGGGATCACCTCCTGCAGTTCCCTGATTGTTTGATAGTGAGGTAACAGGGTGGTGTCATAGGGATTAATCCTTAGGCGCCAGTAGGTCTGGGGGCTGAGTGCTCTTGGTCACCAAGTACTTAATTTCTTCCATCAGGTGGATGGTTTTAGCATCTGTAAAACAACTCAGGAAATGTGCATCAGATACTGTTATCCAGGTATTTCAAAGAGGGGCTAGTGCAGAGGATATGGGGAAAGGGCCTGCCCCAGGAAGGACCATGGGGTCCTGTTGGTTACAGCATGGTTAGAATCGCACTGAGGTGACTCCTTTTTAATTATCAGCCAAATTCTTATTGCTCTTCTTTGTGCATGAGGAAGTAGGGGGAATTGCATTCCTATAGAAACTCTCTAAAGCAGACAAGCTCTAGTCATTAATTTTATAATTTTGTTTTCCTAAAGAAACTTATCACTAGGAGAAATAACTTCTTTTGAAATTTGTCCTCACTCCATTGACCACTGCACACCTCCTGGGACAAAAGATGCCTCTTCAGTAACATGTGCCCAGATCCACTTCTCCCTTCACCCTCACATAGTCCTCTCTAGTCTCTGTCCCCTGACCCCCCAGTACACATCCAGCTTCCCCCTACAATCTTGTTGAGTACTGCATTGCACTCACTTAATAGCTAATTGTTAAAAAACCTGCTTTTGAAGGAAACTGATGGCCAGTTTAACAAGCCTTAAGACACCATATTGCAATTCTTGCTTTTTCTGTGACTGATAAAGTGATCCTCTAAAGGCCATTAATGTCATTTAGTGGGGCCTATAAATGAAGCGAAACAAAGAGATGCACTCTTTGAAGGACTAAGGTGGCACTGCGGCCTGTGTTTTAAGAGTGCAGGGTTTTGAATAAATATCTCCATGACTGATAGTCACTGACTCTGGGTTTGCCATATTCCACAGTACCCCCTTTTAACACAAAGACTGACAGATTCTCCCAACAAAATTAATTTTAATCGACCTTCATGAGAAAAGCTCTTTGGAGGAACTCCATCATCATCATTCAGTCTGTTTGGGTTGTATACACCTGTGTCAGCCCTGTGCAATGGGTAAGTTCTCTAAAAAAAACAAAATGAGGGAGTTCCTGTTGTGGCTCAGTGGCAGTGAACCTGACTAATATCCATGAGGACACAGGTTCAATCCCTGGCCCTGCTCAGTGAGTTAAGGATCCAACATTGCCGTAAGCTACAGTGTAGGTTGCAGATGTGACTCGGATCCCGAGTTGCTGTGGCTGTGACATCTGCCAGCCATTGCAGCTCCGATTAGACCTCTAGCCTGGGGGAACTTCCACATGCCGCAGGTCTGGGCCTAAAAATAAAAAAAAAAGATAAAAAACAAAATGAGGAACTATATTGTTAATGAAAACTTTTGCACCATGAGAAATACATCCTTCAATATGGTCACAGAAGCTTAGATTTCATGTAACTTGGCCAAAGGTGAAAAAAAGCAGGGAGGGGACATTTCCTTCTGACTCCAGCTAAATCCTGGGTGGTACTTCATTAGAAATTGTGGGTCCTAAGCAGAATGCAAAGGAAGGCTTATATCCAAATTAGCAAAGTTGGTTCTTGATAACAGTTTCTGTTTTCCTTGGACAGTATTTCCTGACTCTCACGTGTTACCGGTCCTTTGGGAATAAAGCAGAAACTGTCTCTTCCCTCGGGGTAGTGATTGAAACAAATCTCTGTGTTCACAAATCAAAGGGTGTTTAATCTCCTGCAGGTCTCAAGTAGGAGCTTGTTTGGAGCTAGTCATGGAATTTAAATTGTTCCAGCCCTGGGCTTATATAAAAGTCTACTTGTTGAAAGGGTAACAAAATTGAAAACACTGGAGAATGACTTCTGGCATCTGTTCATGAAAACTAGAGTAATGTAAGGAGTTCCATTAGATAAAAAAGAGTGTGTGTGTGTGTATATATATATATATATATATATATATATATATATATATATTTATGGCTTTACAGCAGAAAGAGAGGGAACATTATAAATCAATTATACTTTAATAAAAAATTTTAAAAGGGAGTTCCTGTGGTGGCTTAGTGGTAATGAACCCAATTAGTATCCATGAGGACATGGGTTCAATCCCTGGCCTCTCTCAGTCAGTTAAGGATCCAGCATTGCCATGAGCTATGGTGCCAGTCACAGATGCAGCTCAGATCCGGCATTGCTGTGGCTGTGGTGTAGGCCAGCATTTGTAGCTTGGATTTGACTCCTAGCCTGGGAACCTCCATATGCAGGTGCACTGCACCCATGGCATATGGAGGTTCCCAGGCTAGGAGTCTAATTGGAGCTGTAGCCGCCGGCCTACACCACAGCCACAGCAACGCTGTGCCATGACGGGAACTCCAAAAGAAATTTTTTTTTTTAAAGATGTGAAGGTTATTCTAAAAGCCACCCTTCTAATATACCTAGAACAACAGCAAAAACAAACTTTTACAAATTGCTTTTCCTTTCATTCCACTTAGAAATTAAAGGAAAATTTTTCTTAAAAAAAAAGAGAAGTAACATGAAGGGTGATTGAGTGCCAGGCTTCCAGATGATCTCGGTGGCTTCCAGATGGTCCATGGTCTCTGCTCCCAAGGAGGTGGCAGCACAGAGATTGAGATGGAAGGAGGAAAGGGGCAATTTCACCAAGTGTCTGATCTCTGATTCGTTTGAGGCTTGGAATAAAAAGAGAGAGAGAGAGAGAAAGCTCCAAATAAAACACCAAGATGCCCGGAGGGAGGTGAGGCTCAGCTTCTCAGGGCAGGGAAAGGCGACACTCAGGTGGTGCCTCCTGGTCCCGTGGACCCAGGAGAAGTTGTTCACATGGTTCGCTGGCCTGAGAAAGTGACGGCTTCAGATGGAGTGCTGTGTAATTTCTTAATCTTGTGTTTGCTTACTTAATCCTTCAGTTGACTTCCCTTATTTGCTTCATCACAGTTCTAATTCTGTGAGTGTCTGCGCAGGAAAACAGATCCCTGTTTTTATTTTGTTTCTCTGCCTCCACGCGCTCATGCACAAACACGCACTCGGGCACGTGGAGGAAGATGTCATGGAGCCAGAGGATTAAGACCAGTTCTGACACATCGCACCAAGAAATGTTCAGATCTGTAACTGGAGACTGACTGACCTTTCTAAGAAAAATTCAGCAGGAGTTCACATCAACAGATGTTCAATTACCGACAGAGAACATGAGACCATTAGTCACCAGCCGAGAATGACAGGGTGGTGAGGGCTCAGGGCCAAAGGGTATTTATAGGTGCCATGGGTGAAGCAGCTGTTTGTCCCAGTTGCTAGGTGACACCTTAGGTTATCACACATCCCCTTTCACAGAAGTTTGTCAATAGGGGATGGTGACATTGTTGACTTTCTATAAAATATTGTTTGGCTTCAATTTCTAATTCCTGTTGATTAAAAATAAAATCAAAGAGTATGAGATAATGCGTTTTCTCTGGGGTAGTGTGACAATTCTCCTAAAGATCTTTGGAAATGATATTGCAATATGAGTTCTTAGGGATCTAGAAAATCTTAAAAGGGACTGGAAAGGTGTGTGGGGGTGTGTGTGTGTTTAAGAAGAAATGATAGTATGTGAAAAACCTCTCCAGTGGACAAAAAACAGAAAGGGACTGATTTTCTCTATCCCATATGAAGGCTGAATATTCGTAGATCTTCACATTCCGGCCGACTTCACAGGCCCCAGCCCTGTTCTCCATGGGTCTTGTGGATGCCCATGGGCCATGTGAGAGAAGGTCCTGGAGCCAGGGATTCAGGTGGAGAAGTCAGGCGCTAGGAGCCAAGTTTTGCCAGAAGGAACTCCACATAAAATACTAATTTCCAGTTTAGGAAACCTTTGGAATAAATGAGGCCTATTTCCTTATTACCTAATTTCAAAGGCAGTTTAACTCACCATTTCCAAGGGAAAAAATTTAAAACTATTCCATGTAAATGAGAGTTGATTTTAATATTTTTTGGTTATTTTTGATATTTTTGCCTACTATGTATTTACACATATGAAGGAGTACACACTAATTATTACAGTAGGTAATGTAGAGAAATACTCAGATAAGTGAAAAAAAATCATACATGATATCACTCGCCTGTTTTTTATTTGCTTTCCTTTGATATTCATTCATTGTGTTTCTATCCATCCATTCATTCAATATTTGATGTGCCTCAGGGAAGTCGAGTTCTGATAGCTGCTGAAGACAACCATGTCTGTGAATTCCTTCATAAAATTTGTCTCATGAGGTTGTCAGCATTACAAACTTCAAGTAACTAGAATTCATAAATTGCTGCAAAAGAAAATGATGTACTGATGAGGGTGGGACATGGTTCAGAGGGAGAGATTGAGGGAGAAGATGTACACGGTGCTTGCGATGCTGGGCCTGGCCTGGGAGAGCCCAGCAAAGGATAATGGAGATCAGGGTTATCAGTTGGCACCTGCTGTGGAATCACTTGAAGGTCCTGGCTTGGAAACAGCTGAAGCAGTGGAGAGAGAAAATAGGAATCTAAACTCCTTGGTCCCGAGCGTCACCTAGGAACCAAGGTGCCTTTTCCATCCCGCTCTCTCTGTAGCTCATCAGGATCCTCATTACTGCTCTGGTGCTCTTTCCCACTCATCTTTGAAATGATCCCGAGTTCCCTTCCAGAGAGAATTCTTCTCGCGTCTCACCTCCCATTATAAGCATTCTCAGTTCCGTTTATGAAAGCCCTTTTTCCTGTGTGTTTGTTCTGTGACCTCAGCAAGATAGTTAATGTATCTTGAACCTCAGTTTCCTCATCTGTAAGACAGGATAATAAATGGCACCGCATGAGTAGGTTGGCTGTAGGGATATTAATAGAATATGATATGAAGTTTACAGCATACAGAACAGTGCCTGGTCCCTGGTGAGTGTTGGCTACTATTTTTATTTCACACTGCCTGAAACCACCTTTACTTGAATTTTTATTGGCTGCCTTGGGTGAATTTTTGGCTCTATTTCCATCTTTCCATTCTATTAAGAACTGTCACCAAAATAAAATTATCATTCTAAAAAAACACTAATTTGAAAAGATACATGTACTCCAGTGTTTGTGGCTGCATTGTTTATAATTGCCAAGATGTGGAAGCAACCTAAGTGTCCATCAACAGGTGAATGGATGAGTAAAGAAGACGCACACACACACACACATACACATAGTGGAATATTACTCAGCCATAAAAACGAATGAAAATTTGCTGTTTGCAACAACATGGATGGACTTTGGGAGCATTATGCTAAGTGAAGTAAGTCAGACAGAGAAAGACAAATACTGTGTGATATCTCTTACAGGTGGAATCTAAAAAATACAACAAACTAGTGAATATGACAAAAAAATACATTTATAGATATAGAGAACAAACTAGTGGTTACCACTGAGGAAAGGGAAGGGGAGAGGGATATTACAGGGGTGGGGGGAGTAAGAGGCACAATCTGTTAAGTATAAAATAAGCTGCAAGAATGTATTGCACAACACAGGGAATATAGCCAGTATTTTATAATAACTGTAAATGGAGCATAACCTTCAAAATGGTGAACTCTATATTGCATACCTGTAACATAGGAATATTGTACATAAACTATACTTCAATAACAATTAAAAATTAAAAAATAAAGTGGAAAAAGTAGCAAATGAAACCCATTCATGTACTAAAAACTAAAAATAAATAATAAAGTCATACTCATCTCTGTGGAATCTTATTTTATAACTCTTTTTTTAATAGTTGTTTCTACCATATAATTTAACAATGCATTCTACAGTTCTCCATTGCCTCCCTGGAAAAATGTAGCACTTCGTTTTGTGTTGCAAATTCCAGAAGCCAAACTGAAACCAGCTTAAGGCAGAAGGGGGAATGGGCTCCACAATGAGGCATCCATGGTTGGATTTGTTTTGGGCTCGACAGAACCCAGGAGCTCAGACCCCACCATCAGATCCATTCTTATCCTCTGTGTCCACCACACACTCCTCATTCTGTCACTCTCTCCCTCCATCCACACCACAGTTCCTGTCTCTTATTGAGAATCACCTCCTCATATCTAAAGCTCAAGAAATTTGTGAAAGGATTTCAGCTTTGATATATTTAAAAAAGTCTCACTTTTTTTGCTTTAAAAATTACTTTCAGTTATAAAAACACCTTCTGACCTTTAGGTTCCCTAGTATATGCTAAGAAGATATACTGTCCTGTACAATATACAATAATGAAAAGATAGTGTCTTAGATTCCATAGGTTCTCTCCATATATCCAATTCCCAGCTTAGGGTCTGAAGTTTTTCCCCCCCAGTAGCCCTAGATTCAATGAAATGTCATTTAATAAAGGTGAGTTACTTATGTACTGAGAGCAAGAGAGAAATCATTCAGGGTCCCAGGTAAACTTTGGCTGGTTGAGTCTGTGCCTCCGTCATCTCTACGTCCCCGAGGCGGGACTGGTGACAGATTGCAGCGCTCAGCGTCTGGTGATGAAGATGAACAGGAGGAAAATGAAGCAAGAGGGGTTCTTTGTTCTCTGCCAGATTTCATTGATTTTGGCATTATTTTTTGTGGTGCTCAAAGACACTTGGGGCGAAAGAGATGAAACAGGCTGCTAGCACGTGTTCTCTATTTCAGAATTACAGTCTATTTTTAAAGAGCACCCGAGTGTCCCATTTCTTAGTCCCACAGAACCCCCTAACGGGGAGGACTGTGTGCTGCATGCTGAAACCCAAGTGCCTCTGAGGTTTGTGCATAGAGCCCTTGACCTGTGCCAAGACGGATTTGTTGTTTAACATAAACTATAAAGAATATTTTTGTTAAGTAGATTTTTTTGGTTAACTGATGTCTTTACTATATCTTTTAAAAAAATTGTATTGAAGTGTAGTTAATTTACAAGGTTGTGATAATTTCTGCTGTGCAGCAGAGTGACTCAGTTCTTCATGTACACATATCCATTCTCTTTCAGATAGATTTTCCCGCATAGATCATTCACAGAATACTGAGTAGAGTTCTCTGTGCTATACAGCAGGTCTCCGCTGGTCGTTCCATACACCTCAGTGTGCATGTGCCAGTCCCAAACCTCCAGTCCATCCCTCCTGTCCCCTCACCTGTCCCCTTTGGTAACCATAAGTTTTGCAAAGTCTGTGAGTCTGTTTCTGTTCTGCAAATAAATTCATTTGTATCCTTTTTTTTAACATTCCACTTATAAGTTTGATTTCTTTGGCCATACCATATTATGTTTGTCTTTCACTGTCTGACTTACCTCACTTAGTGTGATAATTTCTAGGTCATTTCATGTTGCTAAAAATGGCATTATTTCATTCTTTTTTATATCTGTGTTCTGTTGTGTACATATGCTACGTCTTCTTTATTCATTCCTCTGTCGATGACATTTAGGTTGCTTCCACATCATAGCTATTGGAAATAGTGCTGCAGTGAACATTGGGGTGCACGTATCTTTTCAAATTACAGTTTTCTCTGGATAGGTGCTGAGGAATGGGGTTCCTGGATCATATATGGTAGTTCTATTTTTAGTTTTTGAGGATGAGTACAGTTTTAAAGAAAAAAGGTACACAATCATATAAAAGATAGTTGTGAAAGAAAAATAAAACCATGGCTCAGTGGTTAACAAATCTGACAAACATCCATGAGGACGCAGGTTCAATCCCTGGTCTTGCTCAGTGGGTTAAGGATCCTTCGTTGCCATGAGCTGCGGTGTAGGCAGCTACAGCTACATTCCGATTTGACCCCTAGCCTGGGAACCTCCATATGCTGTGGATGCGGCCCTAAAAAGCAAAACAAACAAACAAACAAAAAACAACCATTCAGATCCCAGTTTGACCATGCGGGTTGTTTCTTGTTTGGTTCATAACACAATCACTGCTTTTTATTCCTGCATATGGCACAGTTAAATGATTTAAAATCAGTTGGATCCTTTTGGACTTGGCTTTTAAGACTTGTTAGGACTGTAGCAGCATTTAGTCTAGGATTCATTTTTCTTTGCTACTGAGGTAGGAACCTGTTGAGTAACCTCTCCCATGCATGGATTTGGAGGTTTTGCAGTCAAGTGGGTGGGACTGGGTGGCATTCCCAGCCCTGTGAGCACTGACTCTGTTCCCTCTTATCCTCTCTGGTGCCTAGGTCCTCACATGTTTGCACAGGGCACCCTCAGCTGGAGATACCAGGGGACCGCAGGTGGCCAGGCACTCTGTGCAGGATCTTGCCCCTCCACACACACACACATACACACACACACAGGATCTTGCCCCTCCACACACACACACACACACACACACACACACACACACACACACTGTCCTGGCAACGCCCGCCTCTCTGTCTCCTCAGCTTAGGTGGTTGCCAGGACCCACTTTCAGGCTCCTTCCTGTTCTGTAGCCTGACTCTCAAGGCACCCACTCCCCCATCATGGGTCACCATCCTCCATGCACGATGCCCAGGCTCCTGAAAACCCTTGCTTCAAATATTGTGTCTTCATTTTCTTTTCTTTTTTTCTTTTTTAAGTTGTTTCATATGGGAGCATAAGTTGGGTCCCTGCTATTCCATCTTGCCCAGAGCAAATTCCCCTCTTGTCTCTGTTTTTGAAACAGGAATTCTGTGTAACTTTCTCACTGAGTGTTTCTTGTTGTAACTCTCAGGATGAGAAACACCTGCCCCAGAATCACCTGAAGTCACTTGGGGCCTGCTCCCTCAGAATTTCTAGAGTGAGGCCAACATGGCTGCAGTGCCTAGGGTTCTCATACACTTCCCGTGTGGGAACTGCCTGAAGAGATTTCTTTGGCCAGACCGCCTAATGTCTCTGCCTCATTATATCCTAATAGGAAGATGGAGCAGAAAGATGTTGGCTTCACTTTCCACTGGGAAGGCAGAGCTCCTTTCTGTAACACAGTGAGGCTGCTTGTCTGAGGGACTATCTAATTCTTATGCCCTTAGAATTTCCCAGGCAGGTAGAACCCTATTGGTTCTTTGGTAAACAACTTCTTATCTTGACCATACAGAATGTCCTTTGTCAAAAATCTGTCCTTGAGTTTCTCTTAAGAAGGAGAACGTGGTTGTAGGAGTTCCGTTATGGTGCAGTGGGCTAAAGATCTGGTGTTGCCGCAGTTGTGGTGCAGGTTGCAGCTGTGATGTGGGTTTGATCCTTGGCTGGGGAACTTCCATACGCTGTGGGTGCAGCCAAAAAAAAAAAAAAAGAAAGAAAGGAGAACATAACTAAATGGAATTTTCCAGGGCCTCAGTTTGGTACTTTTTTTTTTTTTTTTTGGCTGTTTAGGGCATTACCCTCTGCATATGGAAGTACCCAGGCTAGGGACTGAATCAGAGCTACAGCTTCCAGCCTGCACCACAGCCACAGCAATGCAGGATCTGAGCCACATCTGCAGCCTACACCACATCTCACAGCAATGCCAGAACCTTGACCCACTGAGTGAGGCCAGGAGTCAAACCCATATACTCATGGACACTACTTGGGTTTGCTACCCCTGAGGGACAACAGGAACTTGGGTAGCTTTTTTGGAAAGCATTGAGCAGCTGCAGACCCTCAGGCAGAGCCCATGTGAAAGTTGCCATGGCCATGGAAGACTAGGAGGTGTGACTTCTTTCTCCAACAGTCTGGGAAGTTGGGCTGATGGTCATGAGGGAGGGACTCTTCAGGGTCCTGGCTGGAGAGTGCCATAGGTTCAGTCCTTACTGGAGGCAAGAGGGAGAGAGAAAACAGGCTGGAAGGAAGAAAGGAAAGAAAAAAGAATGGGCATTCCAACGAAAGAACCTTACTTCCCTTTGAATCTGGAAAATGCATGTTCTCTCTGAAACGAAGGAAGAAAAAAATAAACCCTGGGATACTGATGCCCGAAGCCATTGGTAGCTAATTTTCTCCCTTGGATGAGCTTCAGTCATGGAAAACCTAAACTCTTTGGTAAAGAACTTGGTAAAGATTCACACTGTTTTTCAGCCTCCTTTTATGCTGGTTGAACCTTTCACTGCATGTTGATTAGCGCCAAGGAGGGTGGGAAGAGAGCCACACACCATGTAAAAGATCCGTTTCCCTAGCATCATCCGATATTCACAGGAGATCCTTTCTCTGGTTGTGTATTTTCCAGACAAGACTCTCTAGGAAAACCTAGAGTTTCATAATGAAGCAATTCAGAGCATGTGTGTGTGTGTGCACGAGCACACACTCATGTGCATAGATGTCATCTGTGTTAATTGTCATCCAACCATCAAGCATGAATCTTACTTTCAGGTGAATGTTTGGATTCTGCACAGGAAGTGCTTTTTTTTTCTGGAAAGAGTAGATCCTAAATGTTGCCGTGTTGGTCTTGGTCAATCATACCTCATTCCCCTCATTCTAGAAAGGAGTGAGGAATAATGTCATATGTTCCTTCTTATTCTAAATTACAATATGTGGTCTCTTCCAAGGATGCCATTGAACTTACTCCTCCTTTGAGGAAGGCACATGTTTTAGAAGTCCAGTGTGCTATGCATTGCACCATAGAGGCACCTAGAAGGCACATGTGTTAAAGGGAAAAGAACTGTATTAGAAATCGGGAACCTCCGGTCAGGCTCTGCCCTGAACTAGCTGAGAAAATGTGGGTTTCACTTTCCTTGTCTATAAAAGAAGAGAGTTTGAAAAGTTAACATCAATTGTCCCATCTCATTCTAAATTATATGACTGTATTATTCAAATATATTAAATAACTGTATTACCTAAATTGAACTGTGATGATGTAAGTTAATGGTAGACCATATATAATAGAAGAGAGAAGAAAGATACATTCCAGTGATTGGATTTTTTTTTTTTTCTTTTTGGGCCACACCTGCAGCACATGGAATTTCCTAGGCTACGGGTCTGATCAGAGCTACAGCTGCCGACCTACACCACAGCCACAGCAACGCCAGATCCAAGCAGCATCTACAGCCTATACCACAGCTTACGGCAGTGGTGAGTCCTTAACCCACTGAGCGAGACCAGGGATTGAACCTGCAACTTCATGGTTCCTAGAAGGATTCGTTTCTGCTGTGCCACAATGGGAACTCCTGAATGGACAATTTAAAACTATTATGAAACTCCCAGAAAGTGACTCTTCTAGGTCCACGTTTTATTTGGTGTACATGCAGAGCGACATCTCTGCCCTTGAATTCAGATTTTCTTCTTAAATCAGGACTATCTATACATTTATTTTTATCTCAAATATTTCCTACTCTTTCCCAAACCCATTTGGTTAGAGAATATTTTCATGATTTACACAATGAATTTCTCATTTCTGTTTGTGATTGTGACAGTAATTCAGATATCTTTAGAATTGTTTAAGGCAATTTTTACTAAAACAAATATAAGTAACAGTGGAATTTATTATCCCAAAGTAATGCAGGGGAGGCTTTTTTTCAAATGGTAGAAATTTAATATAGGGGAGTGCCCTCCGTGGCAGTGGGTTAAGAATCCAACTACAGCAGCATAGGTCACAGCTGTGGATTGAATTCAATCCCTGCTCAGTAAGTTCCATATGCTGTCGGTGTGGCCATAAAAAAATTTAATATAAATGGACTGTCTTCTCATGGCTATGGAAAATACCCAAGTTGAATATTCTCATATTTCTTCTTCCCAAGAAATGATATCTGTAGACCCAGAGAGGAACAGTGCTATAGATATTCAGTTTTTGTTGGCTTGAGATAACAATATTAAACACACTAAGTTCAATGTAAGACACAAAAGGGAACATGATAACTTTTTATTGAAAAAACATATAAGGTGGATGGATACTGAAGTTTCTTCATATCCATTTGAAACCCACTATGAAAATAGATAGGATCCTTAAATATAAAATAGAAATTTGGGAGTTCTGTTGTGGCTCAGCGGTAATGAACCCAACTAGTATCCAAGGATGTGGGTTTGATCCCTGGCCCCACTCAGTGGATCAGGGATCCGGCATTGCTGTGAGCTGTGGTGTAGGTCACAGACGAGGCTTGGATCCCACGTTGCTGTGACTGTGGTGTAGGCCAGCAACTGCAGCTCTGATTCGACCCCTTGCCTGGGAACTTCCATATGCAGCGGGTTTGGCCCTAAAAGAGAGAGAAAAAGGAAATTTTAGTTGTTTCACTGTAATACATGTTAAGTTGTTTAGTTGTTTCACTGTAATACATGTTAAGCATATTAAGCTATGAAGACTTTGCTATAACATAATTGTCTCTATAGAGACAATTTAAGTTGGTTTAGTTGATTTAGTATGAGACCAAGCTTCTTCCCAATTTTAGGGCATTTACTTGCTAGGGTAGTAAAGTATGTTTACAAATGCGGTGTCACTATTGAGACCCAGATCCTAAAGGTAGTATTAAAACAAGGTCCCAGCATCTATACAAAGTACCATTGTATACTCTTTGTATACATGACTCTTTTCCATGGCTCTAACTGGCAGAAATGAGTTTCCTTGGCTCTGGACTGGGTTTGTCCACTGCCCCTCCCTATCATGAACCCAAGGTCCTGTGGGGCAGCCCAGCCTGGCCCCAGGCATTCATTCCACTGGGGCCGGGTGTTCCACAGGAGGTAGCAGGTCTTTGGCTCTAAGCAAAGAGCGGGGAGCTTTTGAGGCAGAAATTGTGTAGCTGAGGGGCTCTCCTGCCAAAGGCCAGGCTGGGCTGCCCACCCCCAAGCATGTAGGTGCCACCCGCCCCACCGAGTGCAGAGCACAGAGAGGAAGGGCAGAGCCTTTGCTTCCAAAGTAAATAAACTTCACAAGTAAATAAAACATCACAGGTATGAAGTGCACAGTGTAGGGGATATAGTCAGTAACTGTATACTACCTTTGTGACAGACAGTAATGTTGAGAAATATCAAATCACTGTTTTGTGTACCGAGAACTAACATAGTATTATAGGTCATTTATGCTTCAAAAACAAAGCAAATAAATAAACCTGTCAACTCACAGAAAAAGAGGTAATATTTATGGCTACCAGAGGTGGTAGGTGGGGAACTGGATGAAGGCAGTGAAAAGGTACAGACTTCCAGGTATAAAATAAATAAGTGCTAAGAATGTGACATACAACCGATAAGTACAATGAACACTCCAATATGTTATATATGAAAGTTAAGAGAGTCAATCCTAAGACTTCTCATCACAAGTGTATTTCTCATCACATGTATATTTCTATGTCTCTAATGTTGCGTCTATATGAGGTGAGGGCTGTTCACCAAACTTCCTGTGGTTATTATCCTTTCATGAGATGTGTAAGTCACATCATTATGCTGTACACCTTCAACTTATACAGTGCTGTAAGTCAATTATACCTCAATAAAACTAGAAGAAAAAAATAAACTGAAGCAAAAACTAAAGTAACGTATGTATTTTGGCTCTAGGATATGACGTGAGACATACTCATGTAAAAATATTATTCATTCAGTTAAAAGCATGATTATAAAGTGTCAAGGAATTTTCAAATCCAAGCCATATATGTGCACATGTATAGTTTTCAGAACAGCAATATATCGATTCTCAGATAGCCAGCACTTAAGCTAAGAAATAGAACATAACAAATATCCAAGAAGGTCCCACTTGCATCATGTCACATTTGCTACACACCCCCATCTTAGGGAGCCCCTCTGCTGAATCTTTTTTTTTTTATAATTTCCTTGCTTAAATAACTGTTAGCTTCGTGTGATTTTTGAACCTTATGTAAATCAATTCATGCTGTGAATATTCTTCTGTAATTTTTCCACTCAAAATTATGATCCTGAGGTTCATGTATGAACATGGAGTTTGAGTTCATTCATTTCCATTCCATCTTTCACTGTTTGAACACAAATCACTTTATTTGTTCATTTTCTTAATGGAAGTATATTCTAAATTTGCTTCAAAATACAAAATATTCACTCATTCCATTGGAATCATTAAAATAATGATAAATAATTCCATTATGCTTTTTGTTGATTTTTGTTAGAATTATATTTGCCAAACAGTTTAACCAAATCCTGAAATACTACTCAATATGCCTAGAGAGCAAAAATTAAAATCTGATTCTGTCATCTTTACGGTCCCATTACACTGAGCAGTAGCCTAGCCTACCCTTGCCAATTTGTAAGAAGTCTGTGTGGTTCCGGAAATGAAGCCACTGTTTAATAACTGTTTCAGCTTTTACTCTCCTGGACAAAATCTTTTCCCATTAAGCTGACTTATTGGCAAGATTTTGTTATAGATAGTGGACTCCTAGCCACACACTTAGTGTTTCTTTCTTCCTTCCTCCCTCCCTTCTTTCTTTCCTTCCATCCTTCCTTCCTGTCCTTTTAGGGCCACACCTACAGCATATGGAAGTTCCCAGGGTGGAATCTGAGCTTCAGCTGCCAGCCTACACTACAGCCACAGCTACGCAGGATCCGAACAGCGTCAGCTCACAGCAATGCCAGATCCTTAACCCACTGAGAGAGTCCAGGGATCAAACCTGCGTCCTCATGGATACTCGTTGGTTTCATTACTGCTGAGCCATGATGGGAACTCCCTAGTATTTCTTTTAATAGATCTGAAATCACTTACAGAATTTGCAAGCCTAGTGCTAGATTTGGTCACCAAGGTAAACAGACTTGCACAGAGATTCAAGAGTGGGTGGAGTTAGTGAAGACAGAAATCGACAGCTAAATGTCCCCAAAAGTTCATTTCTTACAACAGTCAGGAATTCATTTGGCAAATGACTACCTACCAGAGTAACATCCACTTGGACACCTGGCAGGTCAAGGACTCTTGGGTAGGTAATTAGTCGAGGCCGATACAACAAAGGAGAAGGACAAGAAGTATTTCTTTTTTCTTTTTTTTTTTTTGGCTTTGTTAATGCTATTGTACTCACTTAAATCTGACTTCAAATTTATATTCAAAAGGAAATTTAATTATTTAACTTACAAATTGCCTTGGTGTTGAGTTGAAAGTATTAAAAGTAAACAGTCTCTACATGCACAGTTTCTGGGTAGTTGAATATCTAAGGGACAAAGTAGTTTTGATTTGTCTCAGGGCTGCTGGAGTTGAATCCAACAATCAGGCTCACCCTGATACCCTTAAGATCATAGCTCTGATGACACTTTGTCCTCTACTAGACACATTTGTTTAGCTGTTGCCATATCCTTAGGTCTATGGCAGTGCCTTCAACATGGTAGGACACTGAAAATTATCTATGAAATGAAAGAATTTGGGGACCTTTAATGGAGCTTAGTTGAACTGGTGTATATATATGTGTGATGAGTTACGGTTGCAAGGGTGTAACTTGAACTTGATGTCATTGTAACTTTAGGAAATGCCCTGTATTGTGTATGTCTTCTTCCTGAAGCAATTGTTGCAGGCCCAGTGAGTTCTAGCCCACTGGGTTTTTTAGCCTCCTGAAGTTCCTGCGGAAAAATAAGGGCAGGACCACATCACATGCCTGATACATGCACCACCTTCAGCATATTCTGTGATGATGTTTGAGAAAAGATACTCTAGAGAAATACAGGCTATTGTGAGATCCTGTTGAGTTTACAGTTTTTTACTGAGTTGAAAAATAAGTTGATCCTTGAGCAACCCGGGTTTGAACTGCGTGGATCTACACAGTTAGATGCTTTTCAGTAGTAGTTACGTTACTACAAGGTCTGTCTTTGGTTAAATCCAATGATCGAGAGGAACCATAGATAACAAAGGGCCAAGTAAGTTATAATTGGATTAGCCACAGTGTTGTGTGAGGGTCAACTCTACACTGAAAATGCACTGTTGGTGATGATGATAAGATTAACGCCAGCGTTCCTCTAAAACTTGGCTTTAGAGAATAGAGGCTTCCCTAAGGTTTAGAACAATTCTAACAAGTCCCAGAAGGTTCCATATGTTTCGATCCCTTCCTCCTGTCTCAGCTTCCTGCAGTGTTGCTCCCTGGTTCAGTAGAATAGTGCTTGAGTCTCACACCAGGACCCCTTGCATATCCTGTGCATTGTTCTGTCTGGAACTCTTGCAAGCCCTTATGGTAACCAGTGCAAATCCAGATTGTGGCATAAAAGTGATGTCTTCAGAGAAGCTGTCCTAAAGCCCCCACTCTGTATTTTTCCTTGGTTGTGACCAGAGTTGTGGAGCTGGATGCTTAGCCTGTATCTCTTCTCTTGGCCTGTGAACTTCCTTCAGCAGGTGTCTGGCTGCATTCACACGGCTTTTCCAGAGAGTGGCCACTAGGAGGCGTTCAGTGAATATCTGCTGAAGTAATGCATATGCAGGGAATCATCCAAAGTTGAGTTAAAATTTTTTGTTTTCTTTTTCTTTCTATAGCTGGGAAGTTATCAATTCCAAACCAGATGACAGACCCGGGCTCAGCCACTGTATCGCAGAATCATGGATGAATTTCAGCATATTTCTTCAAGAAATGTCTGTTTTTAAACAGCAAAGCCCTGGCAAGGTCAGTTTTTCAGGAAAGGATGATGTGTGTGCTTTAAAATGTGTGGTAAACTTGGAAACAAATGAAATAACATTTTATCAGTTTATAAAGGTTCTCCAGTTCTCTATACAATATACTGGGAACACATACCATAAAAACAGATATTAGTAAGGTTCAAAAATGTAGTGTGTTAGCACCAGAAAATCCTCAACCTTGTATTTTGAAATTGGGTTGGTTTTCTACTTTATCCATTTTTATGTGGCTTGATGAATTGAGGGTGTTTTGGGAGGTAACTGAGTCTCACTTTCAGTTCAGACAATGGACAATTCTTGTATGATGTACTTAAAAGAGAAAATTGTTGACAGGAACCCCCATATCGATTATATAAATGGAACGAGTATTTTCCCAACAAAGATGAAAACCCATGAGGAAAAGAGTTGAAAGTGGTTAGAAACAGACTGCGTGGAGAAACGCACCCATTTGTGGTATATTTATGTGTAGAGGCAGCTCCAACTATGGTCTTAATTGCACGGGGAGGTGCAGACTCCCATCGACACACACCTTCCCTTCCAGTGTTGTAGCCATGTTTCTTGAATGTCTACCTGCGATTGGAAAGAAGAGCCTGGGAAGGTCAGCATTCAAAATCCTTCTCTTTGTGTCACATCACAGGCAATCTTTACTCCCACAGTGCTGAATAATAGAACTATACGCGGACACATTTTGAGCATACTAAAGTTGCAATATTATACTTGGATCAATTTTTGTAATCATGGGAGGCAGTTTTTAGACTAGATATCATCATGGTGGCGGGGGTGGGCAGGGTGAGTTGTATTTTTGGTGCTTATTTTACTGAAATGATTGAATGCATTTTTAGCAGATTCTGAAGTTAAAAAGTCTGCACTGGATTGCATTAATGTGCCCCAAGTCAATTAGACTAAGATGGTAAGGCTACAAATTGAGTGGATAATGTGAAATGCCTTTGCAGAAACAGAATCCCGACTATAGTAATGCTTTCATTTGTTCTTTTAACTTTTGTGACCTTCCTCTTCCATTTTGCTATTTGAAGTTTACATTCTTCAAGGGCCCATGATGTTTGAGAAACAGCTCTTATTTTTTTTCTTTTTCTTTTCTTTTCTTTTTTTTTTTGTCTTTTTAGGACTGCACCCTTGGCATATGGAGGTTCCTAGGCTTGGGGTCCTGTTGGAGCTGTAGCTGCCAGCTTATGCCAGAGCCACAGCAACGTGGGATCCGAGCTGCATCTGTGACCTACACTAGGGCTCACTGCAACGCCAGATCCTTAACCCACTGAACCAAGGCCAGGGATTGAACCCACATCTTCATGGATGCTAGTTGGGTTCGTTAACCACTGAGCCACGATGGGAACTCCAAAACAGCTCTTAATTTTGTTCTGACTAGTTTATCTGTCGTCCTTTTGACTGGTGAATTTATTAACCCTGTGCCAAAGAATGAAAAGTCAAAGTCAATCTAAATTTCAGACCCCCTTGCTGTTTCTCTTAATCGATTATTGATCAGAGTTATGTATCCCTTTCTCTTGTGTCCTTTTGAAATTCCCTTAATGAATTTCCTTGGCTTACCAGTTAAATTTAGCATTGTCATTTAAAGATAAAGCAAAGAAGTAAGTTAGTTTATTTTACAGATTGAGTGTGAAAAAGAAGTGAAGACTCTGTGAGAGAATTTTTCTGTCTTGATGTTTAAATGTCTTAAAACAACTGAGATTCTTTTGCCATAACTGACAGAGAGAAAGAAAAGAATTAAATTTCACTGTAAGAATTTAATTTCATTCCCCGGTTGGTTTCTAGGTGACCTAGAAGTGGAGTCAGTTTAAAGGATGGATGTGCTTAGGGAGGAGGATAGTAATGGCCAGTGGATTTATCCCAGCTGCTTATCAGCTGTGTGAATTCCTGTTATATTTATGTAAATGCCCTCTAATTTCTGTAACACATTTTGCTGGATTTATGAATTTCCATGGATTTATAGAAGTAGTTTGAACTTGGAGATTTAGTTACCGGCCTGCATTGTTTTCAGTGAGTGATCCTGAGTAAAAGAAGTTTCCGGGCACATAGTACTCTTCAGTAACACAGCCACAGCATGATTAATGGGAGGTGGTGTTCTCTGTGCCAGAGATTAACTTCTGGACCCTCCAAGTGATTATTACTAAATGTTAAAGTGGGCTAAGGCTGGTTGAACACAGCAGGCATTGGTCAGATCCAAGTGCAGAGCACACCCGTTTGAAAACCATTTGCCGTAACATGATAGATGGCCTATAGATCAATAATTGTGTGTGTATCTTGTGCTCTAAACTGTCTTGGTGTTATGCACAACTGTCACGTGTTCCTTCTTTTATTTCTAGTTTTGTCTCCTGGTCTGCAGTGTGTGCACATTTTTCACCATCTTGGGAAGTTACATTCCTGGGGTTATACTCAGCTATCTACTGTGTAAGTATCGGACATTTGGCTAATTGATATGATGCTTTTGGTGTCACTTCCTGTCTACAAGACCTTCCAAGCTTTAGAAGAGGAGGGCTGAGCTCTTGGTGATAAAGCAAGTTGATTATTCTTTAATATCCTGCTATACAAAGTTTCTCCTTTTTCTAGAGATGAGTTTTATTTCAAAATTGTAAGACTAGCTGTCAAAAAGCAAGGCTAAAAGTGATTCATTTTAGGAGTTCCCTTATGGTTCAGTAAGTTAAGGATCTGGTGGTGTTGCTGCTGTGGCTCTGGTTACAGCTGTGGCACGGGTTCGATCCCTGGCCCAGGCACTTCCACATGCTGCGGGTGTGGCCCAAAAAAGTGATTCATTTGATTTTAAATTATGTCAATAAAACTGTAAATAAGCTATACTCTCCACAACCCCTCCCCCTCAATGAACACATTAATACCTTTGCCATTGTGCACAATCTGTGGGTCAAAAATAATTAAAACCACAATGAGACACCCTTATAAACCCCACCAAAATGGCTAAAATTAAAAATATTGGAGCTCCCGCTGTGGTGCAATGGGATTAGCAGCATCTTGAGAGTGCTGGGACTCCAGTTTGATCCCCGGCACAGCATGATGGGTTAAGGACCTGGTTTTACCACAGCTGTGGCTTAGTTCGTGGCTGGGGCGCAGATCTGACCCTTTGCCTGAGAGCACCATATGCTGCTGGGCAGCCAAAACAATCAAATAAATAAATAAATATACTGACTATATCAAGTATTTACCAGTATATGGGCAACTGGAATCCTCATGCACTGTTGCTGGGTGTGTGAAATGGTACAATCACTTTAGATAAGCGTTTGGTAGTTTTTAAAAAACTACTGTGTGACCCAGCCATTCCATAGATTTACCCAAGAGAAATGAAAGCATATACCAACACGAAGACTTGTGCACAGATGTCCGTAGCCATTTTATTTGTAGTAGGTGAAAACAGAAGCCAATTCATATATCCATCAATAGATAGATGAGTAAATAAACTGTGGTATATCCATGCTCAGAACTAAAAAATTGATATATGCAACAATATGGATAAATCTCAGAATAATTATGTTGAATGGGAGAAGCCAGGTTAAAAAAAAAAAAAAGAATATGTCCTGTATGATTCCATTTATATATGATTCAAACTAATCTTTAGTGACAAAACACTTAAGTGGTTGCCCTGGGGGTGAGGTGGGTGGAGGCAGAGAAAGGCTGGAGGGAGGGGCTAAGAGAAACCTAAGGAGGGAGATGGGATTAAGATGGTGGAATAGAAGGACTGGAGCACAACATCTCTCCTAAAAACAACAAAATTACAACCAAATGCTGAGCAATCTTCAACCAAATGGACCAGAAACTTTCAAAAAGATATCCTTCTCCAGAAGACAAAGAGGAGGCCACATCAAGAGGTAGGAGGGGCATTTATGCAATATAAGCAACCCCATACCTCCTGGGTGGAAAGCCCCAAGGACTGGAAAGTAACTCTCACAGAGACTTACCTACAAGAGTGAAAGTTCTGAGCTCTACATCAAGTCCCCATGCCTGGGGATCTTGTATTGGGAGAAAGAGCCCCTGGGGCACCTGGCATTGAAGGCCAATAGGGCTCGTGCACAGGGGCTCCACGGGACTGGGGAAATGGAGACCCCATTCTTAAAAGGCGCACACAGACTTTCACATGCACTGGGTCTCAGGGTGAAGCAAAATCTCCATAGGAATCTGGGTCTACACCTAACTGAAGTTCTTGGAGGATCTCCTGGGAAACAGTGAATGTGGCTTGTTGTGGGGGAAGGACATTGGAAGCAAAGCTCTCGGGAATATTTAGCAGTGTGCCTTTCTCTGGAGGTGGCTATTTTGGGAAAATCTGGCCCCACTTATCAGTGCTGAGAAGCCCCAGGTGGGATCGCAGCCCCACCCATCAGTAAACAGGCTGCCTAAAGACCCCCCAGGCAAACAGCCACCTCTAATCTCACCCAGAGACAACGCCCCACCCACCAGAGGGATATGAGTCAGCTCCACCTACCAGTGGGCAGGCACTAGTCCCTCCCATCAGGAAGCCTATAGCAAGCCCCCATACCAACTTCAGCCACAATAAGGGCAGACACCAGAAGTAAGAGAGGCTACAACTCTAGTATCTGTAAAAAGGTCACCACACCAAAAACCTATAAAAATGAAAAGACAGAGAACTCAGATGAGGGAGAAAGAAAAAAACCCCAGAAAAACAGCTATGTGATCAGGAGATTCTCAGCCTCCAGGACTTTACACTGTTGATGCTAAAGATGATGTCAGACATTGGAAATAAACTGGAGGCAAAGACAGATAACTTACAGGAAACACTGGAAACACTGAGCAAAGAGATACAAGATATAAAACTTAAGAAGAGATGCAGGAGTTCCCGTCGTGGCGCAGTGGTTAACGAATCCGACTAGGAACCATGAGGTTGCGGGTTCGGTCCCTGCCCTTGCTCAGTGGGTTAACGATCCGGCGTTGCCGTGAGCTGTGGTGTAGGTTGCAGACGTGGCTCAGATCCCACGTTGCTGTGGCTCTGGCGTAGGCCTGTGGCTACAGCTCCGATTCAACCCCTAGCCTGGGAACCTCCATATGCCATGGGAGCGGCCCAAGAAATAGCAACAACAACAACAACAACAAAAGACAAAAAAAAAAAAAAGAAGAGATGCAAAATACAATAACAGAAATAAAAAATTCATTAGAAGCAGCCAATAGCAGAATACAGGAGGCAGAAGAACAAATAAGTGAGGTGGAGGACAGATTAGTGGAAATTACGGATGCAGAACAGAAAAGAGAGAAAAGATTGAAAACAAATGAAGAGAGTCTCAGAGAACTCTGGGACAATATTAAATGCACCAACATCCATATTATAGGGGTGACAGAAGGAGAAGAGAGAGAGAAGGGGACAGAAAAAATATTCGAACAGATAATAGCCAAATACTTCCCTAACATGGGAAAGGAACCACTCACTCAAATTCAGGAAGCACAAGTACCATATAAAATAAACTCAAGGAGGAACATCCTGAGACACATATTAATCAAATTGACCAAAATTAAAGATAATCTCATATATATATAGACTCTTATATCAAAACTTCAAAGTAACTGCAAAGCAAAAATCTACAATGATATACACACAATAAGAAAAATCAACTCAAATATAACACTAAAGATAGTCATCAAAACACAAGAGATGAGAACAAGAGAAGAAGGAAACAAAAAAGAGCAACAAAAATAAATCCAAAGCAATTAATAAAATGGCAATAAGAACATACATTTCATTAATTACCTTAAATATTAATGGACTAAACACCCCAACCAAAAGACTTAGGCTGGCTGAGTGGATACAAAAACAAGACCCATATATATGCTGTCTTCAGGAGACCCACTTCACTTCTAGGGACACATACAAATTGGAAGTGAGAGGATGGAAGAAAATACTTCATGCAAACAGGAATCAAAAGAAAGCTGAAGTAGCAATACTCATATCAGACAAAATAGACCTTAAAATTAAGACTATTTTAAGAGACAAGGAAGGTAATGACATAATAATCAAAGGATCAATCCAAGAAGAAGATATAACAATTTAAAATATCTACTCACCCAACATAGGTTCACCACCACATATAACAACCTTAAAAGGACAAATTGACAATCACACCAATCATAGTGGGGGACTTTACCACCCCACTTATAGCAATGGACAGAACATCTAGACAGAAAATCAATAAGGAAATGAAGGCACTGAATGAAGCATTAGACCAGATGGACTTAATAGATATTTTTAGGACATTCTATCCAAAAGCAACAGAATACACATTCTTCTCAAGTGCACATGGAACATTCTCTAAGATTGATCACGTCTTGGGCTACAAATCAAGCCTCAGTAACTTTACGAAAATTGAAATCATATCAAGCATCTTTTCTGACAACAATGCTGTATGACTGAAAATCAACAAGAAAAAAACTGCAAAAAACACAAACACATGGGGACTAAACAATATGCTACTAAACAACCAATGGATCACTGAAGAAACCAAAGAGGAAATTAAAAAATACCTAGAAGGAAATGACAACAAAGATACGACACTCCAAAACCCATGGGATGCGGCAAAAGCTGTTTTATGAGGAAAGTTTATAGCAATCCAAGCCCTCCTCAGGAAACAAGAAAAAGCTCAAATAAACAAGCTAAAGCAGCTCAAGAGAGAAGAACAGACAAGATCTAAAATTAGTAGAAGGAAAGAAATCATAAAGACCAGAGCAGAAATCAATGAAATAGAAATGAAGAAAACCATACAGAAGATCAATGAAACAAAAAGCTGGTTCTTCGAAAAGATCAACAAAATCGATAAACCCTTAGCCAGACTTATCAAGAAAAAAGAGAGGACTCAAATCAATAAAATTAGAAATGAAAAAGGAGAAGTAACAATGGACATCACAGAAATACAAAGGATCATAAGAGACTACTATATGCAACTATATGCCAATAAAAAAGAAAACCTAGAAGAAATGGACAAATTCTTAGAAAAGCACAATCTTCCAGACAAACCAAGATGAAATAGAAAAGATTAATGGACCAATCACAAAAACTGAAATTGAAACTGTGATTAAAAGACTTCCAACAAACAAAAGTCCAGGACCAGATGGCTTCACAGGCGAATTCTATCAAACACTTAGAGAAGAGCTAATACCTATCCTTCTGAAACTATTCCAAAAAAATCACAGAGGAAGGGATACTCCCAAACTCATTCTATGAGGCCACCATCACCCTGATATCAAAACCAAAGATACCACAAAAAAAGAAAACTACAGGCCAGTTTCACTGATGAACATTGATGCAAAAATCCTCAGCAAAATACTAGCAAACTGAATCCACCAATACATGGAAAGGATTGTACATCATGATCAAGTGGGATTTATCCAAGGGATGAAAGAGTTCTTCAATATCCACAAATCCATCAGTGTGATACACCACATTAACAAACTGAAGAATAAAAACCATATGATCCTCTCAATAGACGTGGAAAGATCCTTTAACAAAATCCAACACCCATTTCCGATAAAAACCCTTCAGAAAGTGGGCATAGCAGGAACCTATCTCAACATAATAAAGGCCATATATGACAAACCCACAGCTAACATCATTCTCAATGATGAAAAGCTGAAAGAATTCCCGCTGAAACCAGGAACAAGACAAGCATGTCTGCTCTCGCCACTACTCTTCAACATAGTTTTGGAAGTCCTAGCCACAGCACTCAGAGAAGTAAAAGAAATAAAAGGAATCCAAATTGGAAAGGAAGAAGTGAAATTATCGCTATTTGCAGATGACAAGATACTATACCTAGAGAATCCTAAAGACTCTACCAGAAAACTGTTAGAGCTCATCCATGAATTTGGCAAAGTCTCAGGATACAAAATTAATACACAGAAATTGATGGCATTTCTACATACTTACAATGAAAGATCAGAAAGAGAAATTAGGGAAGCAATCCCGTTTACCATTGCATCCAAAAGAGTAAAATATCTAGGAGTAAACCTACCTAAAGAGGCAAAAGACCTGTACTCTGAAAACTATAAGACATTAATGAAAGAAATCAAAGATGACACAAATAGTTAGAAAGACATACCATGCTCTTGGATTAGAAGAGTCAGTATTATCAAAATGACTATACTACCCAAGGCAATCTACAGATTCAATGCAATCCCTATCAAATTACCAAGGACATTCTTCACAGAACTCGAACAAAATATTTTAAAGTTTGTTTGGAAGCCCAAAAGACCCAGAATAGTCAAAGACATCCTGAAAAAGAAAAATGGAGCTAGAGGAATCAGTCTCCCTGACTTCAGACTATACTACAAAGCAACAGTCATCAAAACCATATGGTACTGGCACAAAGACAGAAATATGGATCAGTGGAACAGGATAGAAAGCCCAGAATTAAACCCACGCACCTAATCTATGACAAAGGAGGCAAGAATATACAATGGAGAAAGGACAGCTTGTTCAAGAAGTGGTGCTGGGAAAACTGGACAGTCACATGGAAAAGAATGAAATTAGAACACTTCCTAACACCATACAGAAAAATAATTCAAAATGGATTAAAGACCTAAATATAAGACCAGATACTGTAAAACTCTTTCAGGAAAACATAGGCCAAACACTCTCCAACATAAACAACAGCAACATCTCAGATTCACCTCTTAGAGTATTGACAGTAAAAAAAAACAACAAAAAAAAACCAAATGGGATTTAATTAAACTGAAAAGTTTCTGTACAGCAAAGGAAACCTTAAAAAAAACAAAACAAAAAGACATCCCACAGAATGGGAGAAAATCTTTGCAAATGAATCAACTGACAAGGGATTAATCTCCAAAATTTAGAAACACCTCCTACCACTCAATAGCAAAAAAACAAACAACCCCATCAAAAAATGGGCAGAGGATCTAAACAAACAATTCTCCCAAGAAGAAATACAGATAGCCAAAAAACACATGAAAAGATGTTCAACATCACTCATCATTAGAGAAATGCAAATAAAAACCACTATGAGGTACCGCCTTACACCAGCCAGAATGGCCACCATCAAAAAGTCTACAAACAATAAGTGCTGGAGAGGGTGTGGAGAAAAAGGAACCCTATTATACTGTTGGTGGGAATGTAAATTGGTGTAACTGCTGTGGAAAACAGTATGGAAATTCCTCAGAAAACTAAAAATAGAACTCCCATTTGATCCAGCAATCCCACTCCTGGGCATCTATCCAGAGAAAACCATGACTGCAAAGACACATGTACTCCGATGTTCATTGCAGCACTATTTGCAATAGCCAAGACATGGAAACAACTGCAATGTCCATCAGCAGAGGAGTGGGTAAAGAAGATGTGGTACATATACACAATGGAATATTAGCCATCAAAAGGAATGAAATAACAGCATGTTTAGTAACATGGACGGACCTAGAAATTATCATGCTAAGTGAAGTCAGTCAGACACTGAGACACCAACATCAAATGCTATCACTGACATGTGGAATCTGAAAAAAGGACAGAATGAACTTCTTTGCAAAACAGATACTGACTCACAGACTTTGAAAAACTTTTAGTTTCCAAAGGAGACAGCTTGGGGTTGGGGGATGCACTGGAGGTTTGGGATGGAAATGGTATAAAATTGGGTTGTGATGATCATTGTACAACTATAAATGTAATGAATTAATTGAGTAATTAAAAAAAGAGAGAGAGAGAGAGAAACCTAAGGAAACTTTTAGGGCTGGTAGGTAGTTCACTGTCTTTATCATGGTGATAATTTCCTAGTTGTATGTGTGTGTCAAAACTTAGCAAATTGTACACTTTAAAAATGTGCAGGAGTTCCCGTTGTGGTGCAGCAGAAATGAATCCAACCAGAAACCATGAGGTTGCAGGTTTGATCCTTGGCCTGGCTCAGTGAGTTATGGATTCGGCATTGCCGTGAGCTGTGGTGTAGGTTGAAGATGCGGCTCGGATCCTGCATTGCTATGGCTGTGATATAGGCTGGCAGCTTTAGCTCAGATTTGGTCCCTAGCCTGGGAACTTCCATATGCCGCGGCTGCAGCCCTAAAAAGAAAAAAAAAAAAGTGCAATTCATCATAGTCCGCCATAACCTCAAAAGTGCTGTAAAAATGTTTAGATTTCTTGTTTCTCCTGAAAAATACAAAGACCTGGCCCTGCCACCTTTAGATGGGGCAGTTGCTCTTACTAACCCTCCCATTTCCCAATTTTTCTTGCACCAGCCTTTAAGGTTACATACACCTCACTGGCTTCTACAGATATTTGAGTTTGTAGCTCCTATTGAAAAGGTAAATGGGCATGTTGCCTAACAATGACAAAGAAAGAAACATTAGGGAATACCATACATCCCCTGTGTTGCTCTTCCTTTCTTTTTGTATTGCTAATGCCTAACACAAAGGGCAGGTGGTCAGAGCTCAAATCCATCCTCCCAAGGAGAACCCATATGGAACATCACCCCTTGATGAGCCTTGTTTAGGAGGTAAGGGAGAAGAGAGCCTGGGAGAGTCTAATATGGACAAGGCATTATTCAGACGTGCTGTTTTCATCTCAGTTTATTCTTCACAACCCGAGATGATGTTATTATCCCAACATTCCTGATGAGAGGCTAGGAGATAATAATAACTTTTCTATGGGGAAATGTCCTTTCACAAATAAGTAGGATTGATATTTCAATCCAGGACTGTCTGGAAAGCTTGTAATCTTTGCATAAATTTTGAAGGTAAAAAGATTGAAAGGAGACAGTTTTCTAATGGCAAGTCTTTGAAAACAATGACTATACATATGATATGTGGTAGGGGGCTGGGGAGAGAAAATGTTTTCATTACAGGGGGAAGAACAGAAGTTGTAAACATTACACAGAGGCATTTTCTCTAAGGAAAAAACTACTTTCAGTAAGGGAACTGAAATATTTTTGTGAAATGGCTTAATCATTTCCCCTAAACTCTCTTCCTCCTTATCTTTCAGTATTGTGTGCATTTTTGTGTCCACTGCTTAAGTGTAATGATATTGGACAAAAAATATACAGCAAAATCAAGTCATTTCTCCTGAAACTAGATTTTGGAATCAGAGAATACATTAACCAGAAGAGACGTGAGAGATCTGGTAAGTAGCGTTTGAATTTTAGATTCCACACCTGAAATGAGACATCAGCTACCTGTTTATTATGAAATCACCTTTCATTTCATACATATATACATTTCAGGGTGTTTTAACCTTTTACTGTAGAAGTAAATATCCCCCAAAGTAATATAGATTTTTATTCCTTAGGCTTTTATTTTTTTCTCAAGCATACGGTAAATTGACTTTTTAAATCCAAATTGTCAGGGAAGAGAGAAAAGACTTCCGTTATTCTATATTTGGGACTTTGGATCTACTTTCTCTAAATTGATCTCTTTTGGAGTAGACTTGTGTGAATAATGAATGACACAGGTAGAGCTGTGTGTGACAGCCATGTAAGAGGGGGTCAGTAGAACAGGGGAAGGAAGAGAAAATATGAAGGAAGACCAATGTCATCCTTTTTCACTTTTTAACTTGGCCTGTGACTTTACAGATTTTCAAACTAGAGCAAACATCAGCATTGTCTTGAGGAGTTCCCATCGTGGCTCAGCGGTAACGAACCTGACTGGTATCCATAAGGACTCGGGTTCCATCCCTGACCTCGCTCAGGGATCAGGCATTGCTGTGAGCTGTGGTGTAGGTCACAGATGTGGCTCAGATCCTGAGTTGCTGTGGCTGTGGTATAAGATGGCAGCTCCAGCTCTGATTCGACCCCTAGCCTGGGAACTTTCAAGTGCCCTGAGTGCGGCCCTAAAAAAAAAAAAAGCAAAAAGCAAAAAAAAAATTGTCTCGAGAGCTTATTCAAGCTTAGATTGCAGCCCCCACCCAGAGTTTCTAATTCAGTGGGTCTTGGAGAGGGTCTGGGAACTAAGAGTTTCGCGGTGATGCTGATGCTGCTGGTCCAGGGGCCACACTGTGAGAGCCGCTGATACAGAATGTTTCCCTTGGAAACCAAATATCTGCAAATATGTGAGGCTTGTTATTGCAAACAATTATATGGAGGCATTGGAGAAGTTGAGAAATGTGGGGTAAGAATATAGAGTGGGTGAAATATACTATGTCTAAGCTGGCCAGGAAACTGAAAGCTTCCAAATTTTTTCTCAACAGAAGCAGATAAAGAAAAAAGTCACAAAGATGACAGTGAATTAGACTTTTCAGCTCTTTGCCCTAAGGTATTTTTCATTTGGTTTTCCGTTTGTTCCTGTGGGGTTTGACTGTAAATTTATCTACATGCACCAAAACCAGAATGATTTTCTTCATAGACTCCTCCTATTTTGCTAAGATGATTGAACAGTTTTGAAAGGAAGATACTCATCTGGTTTTTATTACTGTGACTTTTTTGGTGCAAGTTGGATTTTTCCAAAGATTTCCCGCAGAAGTTTGAAATGTGTCCCTTGGTGTTTATGTTAACACAGATTAGCCTCACTGCTGCCGCCAAGGAGTTGTCTGTGTCTGACACGGACGTGTCCGAAGTCTCCTGGACTGACAATGGGACCTTCAACCTTTCAGAAGGATACACTCCACAGACAGACACTTCTGATGGTAGGCTCACACTTTTAGATGCTCCTGTTTTTTGAAAAATCCCATACTCCCAATTTCTCCCTCCCCTACTTTCCCCATTGGTAACCGTCAAGTTTGTTCTCTCATTCTGTGAGTCTGTTTGTGTTTTGTAAAGTTCATTTGTACTGTTTTTTTAAGATGCCACATATAAGTGATGTCATATAACATTTGTCTTTATATGCTCTTATTTTTATTATTATAAGCGCATGCAAAAGTATTTAGCTGCCGAAGGGACAAACAAAATATGGTACATCCACCCAATGGAACATCACTTGGTAGAAAAACGAAGTATTAACACTTACAGTTACAAGATGGATGAACTTTGAACACCTTGTGCTAAATGCAAGAAGCCAGACACACAAGTCCACATATTGTGTAACTCCTTTTATATGAAATGTCCAGAATAGGCAAATCTGTATGGACAGAAAGTAGATTAGTGACTGCCAGAGGCAGTGGTGGGATATTGTATAGCTTTGTGAATATGTTAAAAAACTACTTCATTGTATGCTGTACAAGGGTTCATTTTATTGTCTATGAATTATATCCCAAAAGCTATCATTTTTTAAGAGGATGAGAAAACAAATCTAAGCCAGTGTCCAAATCTGCCTTTATTACGAAAACAAATAAATAATTGACAGTGAGGAGTTCCTGCTGCGAAGCAGTGGGTTAAGAATCTGACTGCAGCTGCTCAGGTTGCAAGCTGACATTAAGATGGTTAAATAGTAGTAAGTGATTAGACGTGTTTTTGTGCCCAAGAAGAAAGCTAAGGCCATGGAGTGTTTGTGTACTTGTGGAGAAGGAATGTCCCAGATTTGGAAGGGGTCTGATATGTGGTTAAGTTGATTGAAGCTGAGCTAGGAGGCTAGATGAATGCCAAGGTTATCCAGAAGATTTTCAGTTAAAACTGGGGCTCTTATGTCAAATTCCTTGTGGTGCTTGAGCATGAACTTCTGTTCTGCCTTTCACAGATCTTGACCGACCTAGTGAGGAAGTTTTCTCTCGAGACCTTTCAGATTTTCCATCTCTAGAAAATGGCATGGGAACAAATGATGAGGATGAATTAAGCCTTGGCTTGCCCACTGAGCTCAAGAGAAAAAAGGAACAGTTGGACAGCGGTCCCAGACCAAGCAAAGAGAGGCACTCAGCCGCTGGTCTCACCCTTCCTCTGAGCAGTGACCAAACCTTCCACTTGATGAGCAACCTGGCTGGGAATGTCATCACCGCTGCAGTGACGGCCGCCATCAAAGACCAGTTAGAGGGCGCGCAGCAAGTGCTGACTCAGGCTGCACCCAGCCTGGGGGAGGACACAGACACTGAGGAAGGGGATGACTTTGAACTCCTTGACCAGTCAGAGCTCGATCAAATTGAGAGTGAACTGGGACTTTCACAAGACCAGGAAGCAGAAACACAGCAAAATAAGAAGTCTTCAGGCTTCCTTTCAAATCTACTCGGAGGCCATTAGTCTGGGAATCAGCTTGTATCACAGAGCACAGATAAACTACCAAAAAATTTCAAACAAGCAAAAAAAAGAAAAAAAGAAAAAAAAAAGAAAAAAAATCTTTTTGAACTGTGAGCTTTACTGATTACTTTAGAATTTTTTGGTCTCCCCCCCTTCTGCAGTGAATTAATTGGATATATATCAGCTGACACTGATAGATTGATATTTCTGATAGTTATTTTTATGTAAGGAGCATGGAAATGAACTTTATATATGTGTGTATATATATGTACTTACTGTGTTGTCAGAGTTGAATGATAGAGGTTGTTTTTAAAGCAAAAAGAAAACACCTAATTGAGATCCTCCCATAAGTATTCCTTATTTTTTCTTCACAGTTTTTCAAGCATGCAAAAACAGTTTATTGTAACTCATTGAAATATTAACAATTAATTGCGAATACATGCTATATCGGCTCCTTTGTTCCTAATACCAGAGAAAAATTGTGGTAGATTTTGACGTAAAAAGACAAAAATTATCATCAAGTTCTCTTTGGCTGAAAGATTTGGAAGATACTCTTAAATTTAATTTGCTAGGAAAACATTTAAAAGTATATCTAACTCCTTTGGGTAGGCTGATACATTTCCATGTCATTTCTGCAGTTATAGACTTTGAGCTTCCGTGTCAATGGCATGCTCCATTGACTGCCAGCTCTCGTCTTGCAGTGGGTGATATTAACCCATAGAAGGCAAGTAATTCTATCTCACGTAGACGGAAGTTTTGGTATAAACAGAGATGGGGCTGTGCTGTTCAGTTGTCATCTATTTGTAATAGGGATGTTGTGAGTACCTGCTCAGAACTAGGTTCAACCCTCACCTTTCATATTATGGGAAAATGTCTCTTAAAGTTGTGAAACTAGTTCCTGGTATGTTCTATGAGTGTCATCAGCAGTAGAGAAACAGTAACTGTTTTCATAGTCTGTATCCATTCTCCTGCAGGGGAGCAACTTGCCTGGCTTTCAGGTACATTTCTTTGCCATTAAAATCTAAATCTGTCATCTGTTTCTTCTTAGGAAGCTAGAACATATTTTTCCTTTATTTTAAACTTTCTCGGTCACTTTTAAATAACCAAATTTGACTTAGGTTTTGAACAAAAGACTAAAGAGCAGAAATCAAACTAATTTTTGTGTTTGTGATAGAAACTTTTAATAGCCTTGAGGGACCATGTCAGCCACTACCAACCATCCCTTCAATCTTCAGGTACAGCTGGCATTTTGACAGATGCATGCTGACATCTGAGACCCTCAGAAAGGAAGGATAATCCAAGAACATAGGAATCTGTGATCCCCTCCCTTTACTTTATCCCTTTCCTTAACTGTCTAAAGACTAGTCAGATGGGTCGTCTGACATTTTAATGTAGCATCTCATATTTATTTTTTCTTTCTGAGGTATTAAAACATCTAGACTGAATTTTGCCAAATGTTAAAGGGAGAGAAGTTACTGAAGGCTCTGCATACTTGCTTTTTGTGATTGACGATGCTTCTGTGTCATTAGTGCCTCATGACTGTGTTTGATGTCCTTTATTGATATGAAGTGAGTCTGTGCCTTCATCATCTTGCCCATTTTGGTACAAATGAAAAACCTGGTGTTAGATCTATGAACTGTATGGGTTCGGGAGGAACATACCTGAATTCTATTCAGTAAGAGTTTCTGGACATGAAGAAAAAATACAGTCACGTATTTATAAAATAGTTTGTTCCCAGGTTTATTTTTTTTTACGCGTATATTTCTTCATTTAAAAAATATTCCTGGCCATGTTGTTCTGTCGTGGTGCAGTGGAAATGAATCTGACTAGGAACCATGAGGTTGCCGGTTTGATCCCTGGCCTCGCTCAGTGGGTTAAGGATCCGGTTTTGCCATGAGCTGTGGTGTAAGTCACAGATGTGGCTCAGATCTAACGTGGCTGTGGCTGTGGTGTAGGCCAGTAGCTACAGCTCCGATTGGACCCCTAGCCTGGGAACCTCCATATGCCGCGGTGTGGCCCTAAAACAACAAACAAACAAAAAATCCCTGGCCATGAAGTCAGAAAGTTTAAAGATCTTTTCAATTTCTTCACTGAGGAGACAACAAGAATTAGACAATTCAAGTAATTAAAGAATGCATTACAGGAGGAGTTCCCATCGTGGCGCAGTGGCTAATGAATCCGACTAAGAACCATGAGTTTTCGGGTTCGGTCCCTGGCCTTGTTCAGTGGGTTAAAGGATCTGGCGTTGCCGTGAGCTGTGGTGTAGGTTGCAGACGCGGCTTGGATCCCACGTTGCTGTGGCTCTGGCGTAGGCTGGTGGCTACAGCTCCGATTAGACCCATAGCTTGGGAACCTCCATATGCCGCGGGAGCGGCCCAAGAAATGGCAAAAAGACAAAAAAAAAATGCATTACAGGAGTTCCCATCGTGGCGCAGCGGAAATGAATCTGACTAGGAACCATGAGGTTGCAGATTTGATCTCTGGCCTCACTCAGTGGGTTAAAGATCTGGCGTGTCTGTGATCTGTGGTGTACATCACAGATTCAGCTCAGATCCTGAGTTGCTGTGGCTGTGGTGTAGGCCGGCAGCTGTAGCTCCGATTGGACCCCTAGCCTGGGAATCTCCATATGCCAAAGGTGCAACCCTAAAAAGCAAAAAAAAAAAAAAAAAAAAAAAGAATGTATTATAAGTCACTGGACAAACTTACAAGGAGATAAACTCAAAGAGCTGATGGTCTGAACAATAAAGCTAGACCCAAGTGTTACAAACTATAAATTAAAAGGAGTTTGGGGATGAAGAGGTCAGTAAAGTGGAAAAATGTGTTGCCAGCCCTAAGGAGAAAACACATCAGCTCTCTGTGGACACTAGCATTATAACCACACATGGACTTCATTAGTCTTTGTTCAAGCATATATGTGATTATAAATTTACACAGTGCAATAATGGTACTTAATGCTATGAAACATAGAGCTGTCAAGGGAAGTTATTTTCTCTGTGTGTGTGTGTGTGTGTGTGTGTGTGTGTGTGTATGTGTGTTTTGGGGGACATTATATATAGTCCTGTTTCTGGTTTTCTGATGTACTAGCAATAAACCCTGCGATTGATTCAGTACAGTGGGAAACTACAGATCCCTTATCATGAGAATTTATGTGGTTATTAAAATGTGAAGCATGGATTTTTTTTGCTAAATTATAGAGGCATTGCCAAAAGATGTTTTGTTCACTTCCTGTAGAAAATGCTGAGCAAATCCATACAATAGGAAAAGCATATCATGATGAAGGCAATGTCGCTGAACTGTATTTTTGTGTATTATTCCTTCTTTTCCACTGCAGCATTTAAGTAAGGGTGGGATGTCAGATTTACAAGTTCTGGTTCTGATATTAATGTTATGGCCCTAAGACAATGTCAGGTAATGTCAGGTCACATAACATCCCCATGCACCTGGATCTGAAACAATAAAGCAGGGCTCAAGTTCAAGCCAGTTTTGGAAGGTCAATCCAGGCCTAAAGGAATGTTTATATTCTAATTCTGAAACATCTTTCCTTTTTTTTTTTTTAACCTTAAAAATCTTCAGAAGTGATTTACTAGAACCTGTTTCAGATTTCCTCACATGGCTCAGCAGAAATGAATCTGACTAGTATCCATGAGGATGCAGGTTTGATCCCTGGCCTCACTCAGTGTGTTAAGGATCCGGTTTTGCCATGAGCTGTGGTGTAGGTCAAAGATGTGGCTCAGATCTAGCGTGGCTGTGGCTGTGGTGAAGGCCAGGATCTACAGTTCCGATTTGACTCCTAGCCTGGGAAACTCCATATACCACACGTTCAGCCCTTAGAAAGACAACAAACAAACAAAAAAAGTGCCTCCTTCCCAGTTTAGTAGACTATAGGGAAAAGCAAGAGGTTTGGTAGTTGGCAAATGGCCTCAAAATATTTAGGCATCTCACTCATGTTTGAAATAAATGCAACTTTCTTCCTTTTTAAAGAGTGGCAAGTGCCAGCATACTACTGATTTTAGGCCAGAAGCAAATCTACTGGCCTAAAATCAGAAAAAAAGCTGTTTAAAAGTTTTTCTTTTCTGGAGTTCCCACTGTGGTACAGAGGAAACAAATCCAACTAGGAACCCCCATGAAGTTACAGAATGGATCCCTGGTCTCACTCAGTGGTTAAGGATCTGGCATTGCCGTGAGCTGTGGTGTAGGTCGCAGACACAGCTCAGATCTGGCATTGCTATGGCTGTGGCGTAGGCCAGCAGTTACAGCTCTGATTTGACCCCTGGGAACATGGAAACCTCCATATGCTGCTGAGGCAGCCCTAAAAAAAAATAAGCAAAAGAAAAAAAAGTTTTTATTTTCTGTTTATAACTTAGGTTGATGTAGTTCTCTACATTGCTCTGGGTATGTTAGTTACAAGATAGGAAATTATTCTGAAAACGCTTACCGAACTATTGTTGTCATAGATCATATGTATCATGATGAAGGCAAAGTCTCTGAACTGTATTTTTGTGTATTATTCCTCCTTTTCCACTGCAGCATTTAAGTAAGGGTGGGATGCCAGATTTACAAGTTCTGGTTCTGATGTTAATGTTATGGCCCTAAGACAATGTCGGGTCACATAACATCCCCAAACCACCACCTCGGTTTCCCCAGACATAAAATTAAGAAGCTGTTCTTGTGGTTGTGTGGCTCAGTGGGTTAAGAACCACACATCCATAAGGATGCAGGTTCGATCCCTGGCCTTGCTCAGTGGGTTAAGGATCTGGTGTTGCTGCAAGCTTTGGCGGAGGTCACAGATGCAACTTGGATCTGGTGTTCCTGCGGCTGTGGTATAGGCCCTAGCTGCAGCTTTGATTTGACCCCTAGCCCAGGGACTTCCATATGCTGCAGGTGTGGCTGTAAAATAGAAAAAGAAATTTTTTTAAAGTTAAATTAGGAAGCTAATTCCTATTCTCTCACACAGGAATGTTTTGAGAGTGAATGGAAAAAGAAAGTGTCTGAAGCATTTTCAGGGGAAAAAAACCTGCATAAAACCGAGATAGTGATTTTTTTTTTAACCTTTTTTAGCTAAGCCATCTTTTTAAACATTAAAGAAAAGTTAGTCAACAAGTACCTACTTACCAAAAAACTGACTTTCTTTTAATGGGTCTAGCATGATATTGGCCTCTTAATCCAGTAAGTCCCGTGGAATAAGAGGATGGAAAGTGTCACGAAATTATTATTTCATCTGACTCTGAAATGTGCGAAAAGCTCTAAATTAGTCATTTTGAATGACTCTAACACAGACTCACCATGGGGCCCTGAGTCATCTAACATATCTGTAACTGTTTCTTTCATCTATAAAATTAAGATAAAGCACCTACCTCCTAATATGTTATAAGGATTCAATGTCTATGACTGGTGTTGGCAATCTACCACCTGTGGGCCAGTCTGGCCTGCCACCTGTTTTTATGGAATACCAGCAAATTTATATTTTTAAATAGTTCCAAAAAAAAAAAAAGAGAATGTTTCAGGAGTTCCTGTTGTAGCTCAGCAGAAATGAATCCAACTAGGAACCATGAGGTTGCAGGTTCAGTCAGTCTCTGGACTCGCTTAGTAGGTTGAGGATCTGGCATTGCCATGAGCTGCGGTGTGGGTCGCAAACGTGACTCAGATCTGATGTTGCTGTTGCTATGGTGTAGGCTGACAGCTGGAGCTCTGATGAGACCCCTGGCCTGGGAACCTCCATATGCCAAGAGTGAGGCCCTGAAAAAAAAGCAAAAAAAAAAAAAGAATATTTCATGACATAGGAAAAATATATGAAATTCAAAATTCAGCATCCATAAATAATGTTTTATTAGAAAAGGGCCACGCTCATTTATGTACTGTCTGTGCCTGCTTTTATGCTGAAACAGAAAAGTTGAAAAATTGTGATGAGACCATTGGCTTACAAAATCTAGAATATTTACTGTCTCTTCTTTTATAGAAAAGTTTGCCAATCCTTGATCTACTACATAGAAATCAATGAATTACACAGTTTGCATTACATGACATCCTCATGGTTCTACAATTAAGTAGTATTAAGAGTCTTTCAGAAGGACAGAGTCAAATAAATTGTGCAGAGTCACATAACTACTATGAAAATCAGTTTGACCCCAAAGACTATTATTCCCTTTCTAATATGTCACATGGAGTTCCCGTTGTGGCTCAGTGGTTAACAAATCTGACTGGGAACCTTGAGGTTGTGGGTTCGATCCCTGGCCTCGCTCAGTGGGTTAAGGATTTGGCATTGCTAGGAGCTGAGGTGTAGGTCACAGGCATGGCTCAAATCCCGTGTTGCTATGGCTATGGCGTAGGCCGGCCCTACAGCTCTGATTAGACCCTTAGCCTGGGAACTTCCATATGCCGTAGGTGTAGCCCTAGAAAAGACAAAAAAAAAAAAAGACTAATATGTCACATTACCTAGTATTTTTTGTTTTTTAAAAAATACATTAAGAATACTCATAATAGTTTAACAGAACTTCAATAACTTTTTTGTTGTTATTTTTGTTGTTGTCTGTTTGCTATTTCTTTGGGCCACTCCCGAGGCATATGGAGGTTCCCAGGCTAGGGGTCAAATCGGAGCTGTAGCCCCTGGCCTTCGCCAGAGCCACAGCAACGCGGGATCCGAGCTGCATCTGCAAACTACACCACAGCTCATGGCAACGCTGGATCGTTAACCCACTGAGAAAGGGCAGGGACCGAACCTGCAACCTCATGGTTCCTAGTCGGATTCATTAACCACTGCGCCACGACGGGAACTCCTCAATAACTATTAAAGACTGATTTTTAGAATAAACTTTTTTCAAAGAATCCACAAACCAGCTATTTTAAATGCTGCAATAACCAGATTCTGCTATAAATCTCAATCCCTTATTAATTTAAGAAAATCTGCATATCTAGATATTTAAAAACTAAGAGGTAGTAAAATGTTTTAAAAGTTGTTTATTAAAAATCATAAAGGTCTACTTAACATTTCTGTGACATAGAATCCATAGAAGTTGTACACCATTTAGTAAATGTATGTTTTCTACTCTTTTTTTTTTTTTTGCTTTTTAAGGCTGCACCCAAGGCATATGGAGGTTCCCAGGCTAGGGGTCCAATTGGAGCTACAGCTGCTGGACTACACCATAGCTACAGCAATACAGGATCCAAGCCGCGTCTGTGACCTACACCACAGCTCATGGCAACACCGGATCCCTAACCTGCTGAGTGAGGCCAGGGATTGAACCTGCATTCTCATGTATCCTAGTCAGGTTTGTGAACTGCTGAGCCAAGAAGGGCACTCTGTGCAGTCAGATTCTTAACCCACTGTGCCACAGCAGGAACTCCTGTTTTCTGTTGTATATTACCCCCCAAAAGTTAACTTCAACTAACCCAATTGCTTTTATACTTTTCTCTTTAAAACTCAAGTTGCCACTGCAATATAGGAATTAAGAAAATAGTATGAATTGACTTGAAAGCGACCTTATTACCTTTTATCTGAAATTGTGTAATTATCAAAGATCACTATTCCAGTGTCATCCAAACTGAAAAAGAACATCATTGTAGGTACTATCAGTGTGCACAGGAACTTCAGTATTAGCAATTAAGTGAATTATTTTAAGGGCTATATCACAGTATCCAGAAGGAATTCCAATCTCCAAAATTTCCAAATCTAAAATTTTTTTTCACAGGCAGATTCAGTTTAAATTCTTTGGAAGAGTGATTAATTTGGTACTAAGCATTCTTGATAGTATTGTCAGTAGAGGTTAAACACATTAACATAACACTGTAGATATGCGTGGAGAAATTTAACTCAAAGGTCTCCTGCAGTGGGCTTGCAATTACCAAGGACCTACTGGCCATAGCCCTCTCCTTTCCGAAATTTCTCCATTCAGTTCTAGGTACTGCTGCTGGATCCATTCCAGAACCAGTTCTGTTTCTGCTGCATAAAACCCAAAACACTTTCGGAGTCCCTACTGTTTACCAACTGAAAAAATGAATAGGAAACTCTGGAATTCAACTTTTTACTCAGGGATACCTTAATACTGCCTAGTCCTCTCTTCCCTTCTTTAGCTGCATCTTTTGCTTCACACACACTAGACTGATACTCTTCCTAAATATGTTCCTTATTTTCCTCCGTCCACAGTATCTCTTCCACATGCCCTAGCCCCCCTTTCCCCTTGTAGATGAGGTCTTTGTTGTTCCCCCTCCTTCAGGACCCATCTGAAATGTTACCTCTTTAATGAAAACATTTCTTATCTCCCTAATTGATGACATTTTTATGCTCTAAATACCTACTGCCCCTTTCTTTGTATTTCGTTATACTAGACCCCATCTCTATTCTATTAGTTAATTGTGTATCTCTTACCATCCTTAACAAGACAGAAGAACCTCTTTGAAGACAGGGGTGTTTTTGGAGTCCCCATTGTGGTGTAGTGGAAACAAATCTGACTAGGAATCATAAGGTTGCAGGCTCGATCCCTGGCCTTGCTCAGTGGGTTAAGGATCCGGCATTGCCATGAGCTGTGGTGTGGGTTTCAGCTGAGGCTCAGATCTGGCATTGCTGTGGCTCTGGCATAGGCCAGCAGCAACAGCTCCAATTAAGACTCCTAGCCTGGGAACCTCCATATGCCGCGGGTGCGGCTCTAAAAAGACAAAAAAATAAAATAAAGACAGGGGTGTTTTCATTTAGAGCCATTAGGATATTATATAAGGTGGTATTGTGATTTATAATAAAATATAGATAATTGATCCTTGTCCCATTCCTGGCACAGAGCCCCCCAAACCCTTGGAAGATCTTAAGTGATGAGTGTGACAAAGGTATCTTTTCTTATGTTGGTGAGGTGACTTTTGGAAAGCCTGGAGGTAGCCTAGCTGAGAGGGTGTCACAACCAAAACTCCAGGGGGACAAAAGCTCCTGTCTGGCACCTTCCTGACCTCACCCTATGTATCTCTTCATCTGGCTGTTCATTTACTTCGTTTAACATCTTTTGCAATAAACTGGTAATCTAGTAAGTAAAAACGTTCCCAGATTTCTGCAAGCTGCTCTAGGGATCAAACCTGGGTGGTGGTGGGGATACATGGGAACCTCTGATTTATAGCCAGGCTGTGAGAAGCACAGGTAACAACCTGGTCTGGGCTTGGCTTCTGAAGTGGGGCCAGTCTTGTAGGACTGAGCACTTAATCTATGGGATCTGACATCATCTCCAGGGTGGATAGTGTCAAGATGCATTGAACTGGAAGCTGGTGTTGGAGAATTGTTTGGTAGTCTAGAAATAACACATATTCCTGGAGACAGATAGCATGGGGAGAGGCTATAGGAGATATTAAAAACCAGACAAAGTAATATAAACTTAATATGAGGTGGAGGGTCCCATCCCTGGCCTCGCTCCATGGGTGAAGAATCTGGTGTTACCAAAAGCGGTGGGTGTGGGTTGCAGATGTGGCTTGGATCCCATGTGGCTGTGGCTGTGGTGTAGGCCTGCAGCTGCGGCTCCAATTCGACTCCTAGCCTGGGAACTTCCATATGCCGCAGGTGCAGCTGTAAAATAAACAAACAAATGAACTTCATATGGGCAATAGATAACCATTCTCACACAGCATAAATGACCCAAGAAGAAAAATGGCTGAGGAAAATTAATGTGGTCATCCTGTGTGCTGTCAGATAGATGAAGAGGGAAGAAAAGGCTGTCAAGGAGACTGCAGAGAATCACAGTCCATGGGAAACTTCACATGGTGGAGAAAACAAGGTCTCCTGGAAGGAAAAGTAAAGAAACTGTGGAGAGTTCAGAGATGCTGCAGTGGGTCATGGAAATGGATGGGAGGAGGCAGGGAGGAAATAATGACCAGAAGAGTGAACAGATACTTGAAGAACCATATGTGAATGACAATGGGAAAGAGAAAACCAAAAGTTCTTTTCTTAATCTACCTATTCTCTGATTTAATTTTAGAGAAGCTTAAAAATATATGTTGTTTTGCTTATCCTTGCTGAACTAATATTAATTACATTTTTTAAGATGGGTACCTGTCCAGAGGACTCAGCTATATTAAAAGATTTTAAGGAGTTCCCTGGTGGCTCAGTGGGTTAAGGATCTCCTATTGTCACTGCTGTGGCTCTGGTTACTGCTGTGATGTGGGTTCAGTCCCTGGCCCAGGAAATTCTGCATGCCATAGGCACAGTGAAAAAAAGAAAAAGATTTTGATAATCTAAAAATCCAAGTTTTCTGGAATAAAAATCATCACTAGACTTAACTTGCTATGCAAAAGATTTAACAAATACTGAACAACCTATGTGTTAGCGCTATTCTAGCTTTGGAAAGGAGTCCCTGTTCCCATGGAGCTTGTAGTCTGGTCCTGGATGACTAACCTATAATGTGACTGACAATCCTGGTTTGCAAAAGATGGAGGAGTTTGTTGGGATGCAAGGACTTTCAGTGCTAAAACTGGAAAACCAGAGACAAACATGGCCAATTTCCCCAATGGTCCCCAAAAAATCCCATTCGTGCCCTTCTGTAGGTCCCTCCCATACTAATCAGGGCTGACTTTCTTCTTTTTTTTTCCCTCTTTGGCCGCACCCTCAGCATGCAGAAGTTCCTGAGCCAGGGATGGAACCTGCACCACAGCAGAAACCTGAGCTGCAGCAGTGACAACACTGGATCTTTAACCTGCTGAACTACTCGGGAACTCCAGGGCCGACCTTCCTAAGTAACATCTTACTTTGGAAATGACCATGTGTGACTTCCAAAGTCACAAAAGACACATGGCTTGCAATTTGCTCTCATTGGGGAAACCTGTAACCATGTTATGAGGACACTCAAGCAATTCTGTGGAGATCCACTCAGGGAGGAACTGAAGACTTGCTATCAGTGTGTAAGTGAGCCTTTTCCAAGGGGATCCTTTGGCCACAGTCAAACCTTTTAGCTGCTGTCAAATCTTCACAGGATTAGCCATGTCCCCCTACAACTTTGTGAGCCTCTGAGCTACTTCAATTCCCAACTACAGAAACTGAAATAACTAGTTTGTGGTTGTTCTGCTAAATGTTTGGGTGTGATATAGCCCAAGAGAAAATAAATGCAATGCTACAGAGAAAAGGTATGCTTAGGAAAGACTTAGGAGTTGCATGTAGGCCCTACTGTGGCAAATGGGTCTGGATAGGCTTCTCCTATAAAGGCATTTGGGCAGAAACCTTAAAAAGGAGCAGGACAGGAGTTCCTGTTGTGGCTCAGCAATTAACGAACCTGACTAGCATCCATGAGGACTCAGATTTGATCCTTGGCCTTGCTCAGTGGCTGAAGGATCTGGCATTGCCGTGAGCTGTGGTGTACGCTGGTGCAGATCCCGCATTTCGGTGGCTGTGGTGTAGGCCGGCGGCTATAGCTCTGATTTGACCCCTAGCCTGGGAACCTCCATATGCCACCGGTGCAGCCCTAAAAAGACCACAAAAAAAAAAAATAATAATAAAAAAATAAAACAAAACAAAACAAACAAAACAAAACAAAACCTAGGAGGCTAGCAAAAGGACATTCCAAGAACAAGAATAAAGGATTTCTAAAATTGAGTTCCAACAAGATGTTTGTTTAGTCTTGTTAGAGCAACATCAAGAAGTGTCAGTGTGATTGAAGTGAGGTTAACAGAGTGGGGCAGAGGGTGTAGCAGGAGATCAGAGGTAGGGGTTAGGGGTGTCGGCAGACTTTATGGGGCCTTCTAGAAGGGTAGTCCTCTTAGTTCCTTCAGACTGCTCTAACAGCGTAAACAACAACCTTCTTTCTCACAGTTTTGTAGGCCTGAAGTCCAAGATCAGGGTGCTGTCTTTTTTCTTCTTCTATTTAGTGCTGCACATGCAGCATATGGAAGTTCCCAGGCTAGGGACTGAATTGGAGCTGCAGCCACTGGCCTATGCCACAGCCACAGCAATGAGGGATCTGAGCTTCGTCTGCAACCTACACTGCAGCTCATGGCAACTCTGGATCCTTAACCCACTGAGGGGGGCCAGGGATCAAACCCAAATCCTCATGGACACTAGTCGGGTTTGTAACCTGCTGAGCCACAATGGGAACTCCCCAGGGTACCATCTTGGTCTGGGGAGGGCCCTCTTCCTGGTCTCAGATTTCTTATTCTATCCTTTCCTGGATCCCTTTTAAAAGAATGCTAATCTCAGCCTGAGGAATCTGACCGCATAACCTAATGCCTCCCAAAGGGCCTGTCTTAAGCAATATCATCTTGGGCATTAACTTTTCAATACATGAATTGTGGGGCAACACAAACATTCAGGAAGGTGTTTGAATTTTTTTCTGAGTCAGAGGGAGTACTGAAGATTTTGAACAAAAACAATGCTACTTGACCTGCATTTAAAAAAAAGTCTTTTCTTTGGTGCTCTGGGCCCCTTGGATTCTAACCATGCAAACATTCAGTTCTGAAACAGGCTGACTGGTTCAGCTAGGCAGTGCAGAGGAGTGTAAGAATCCCCTAAACCTTTAATACTCAGGCTTCCTCTAGAATCGGGCTGGTACATATTTAAATGGCATAGTTAACTTAGCACATGAACTGAGGCTAGTTTGAACTGAGGTGTGGAGTTAATTGTGAAATACACTGGAATCCCAAGGTTTAGTACCAACAATCCATACATAAAATACCTCCATAAATCCATTGTCTTGATTACACGTTGAAATGATAGTGTTTCGAATACACTGGGTTAAACAAAGTATGGCCATCTTAACTCTCGCTATGTTTTTTTGTTTTTTTTTTTTAATGTCTGCACTGTTAGATTTAGATGACCTAGGTGGCTGGGATTCTATTTCTACCGGGCAGCGTCTGGGCTGGGCCCTGTGCTCCTAGATGCAAACTCTTCATCCAGGAGCTCTCCCTGCGCCATACGTTGCACGAGCCACCTCAGAAAAACCCTGGCTCCATCCTGGACTCAGTGGCTTCCCTGTGAATTCCCTGAGCCTCCGACCTGAGCCTCTGGCTTCCCGGGACTCCAGCCCGCGAGGTGAGGGTCAGACGGTCCGACCTGCGAGCTAACTAACCAGCTGCCCTGTCTTCCCTGACACCCACTGCCCGGGTTGCAGGGGCGCAGGATGCACCGACCCTAGGCTGCTCGCCCGGATCACAACTCCTCCTAGCGGCCCAAATCCCCTTCCCGCGGGGTGGTCGCCTTTCCACCATCAAGTCTCACTGCAGAACTACCAAGGCCAGTACTCCCAGCAGTACAGGGCCCAACCATCAACACCCACCACCCACCGCGAGGCAACACCCACCTCGGTCCACTCAGTGAACACCTGCTTCAAGTCAATCCAATCAACGCCCAACTCACCCTGATCCAACCCCCACCCGCCACACCTCACGCAGATCTAAACAACCACCACCTCAGGACTATCCAATCACCACCCACTTCCCACGCCAATCCAATCAACACGCAGCTCAGGCCGACTGGGCGGGGCAGGATTAGTCTGCAGCTTCCCTCGCCAAGGCTGGGACTCCCCGGGGAGGGGGCGTGGCTAAAGGTCGAGAGGTGGGACTTCCTGTCTGACCGGGTCTACCGCAATCCAGTCCGGAAGGCACTCAGTCCGGCTCTTCCCCGGCGCCGAGGTTTGTCTTACCCTGTGGGGGTGTCAGGGCGCAGGTCGCTAGCTTTCTGCCGCGGTCGCCTGTTATTTTCCGGCCAGCGATGGCGACCTACACCTGCAACACCTGCCGGGTGGTGCTGGTCGACGCGGAGGCGCAGCGGGCGCACTACAAGACGGACTGGCACCGCTACAACCTGAGGCGCAAAGTGGCCGGCATGGCCCCGGTCAGCGCCGAGGGCTTCCAGGAGCGGGTGCGGGCGCAGCGGGCCCTGGCGGAGCCCGAGAGCAAGGGCGCGGCCACCTACTGCACGGTGTGCAGTAAGAAGTTTGCCTCCTTCAAGGCCTACGAAAACCACCTCAAGTCCGGCGGCACGTGGAGCTGGAGAAGCAGGCGGTGAGCCGAAAAAGTGGCGATCCTGAATGAGAAGAACTTGGAGAAAGGGCTGGGCGTGGACAGTGTGGACAAGGATGCGGTGAACGCGGCCATCCAGCAGGTCATCAAGGCGCAGCCGTCCACGTCGCCCAAGAAGGCGGCCCCCGGCGCTCGAGGCGGAGTTCCGGAGCCCGGTGTCGGTGGCTGCGGGAGGGCGTGGGGCTCACCAGCGGGACCCGGCCGAGAAGCCTCCGCGGCTGCAGTGGTTTGAACAGCAGGCGAGGAAGTTGGCGAAGCAGCAGGGGGAGGAGGAGAGTGAGGAGGAGCTGGATGATGGCGATGGTGAGGGCCTGTGTTGGGGGGGCGGGTCGGGTGAGGTTATTGATCGTCCCTAAGCTTCCAGATTGATGTTTGCGTTGGGGGAGGGGGGGGTGTCAGTTTTGAAGTGAAGGTGAAGGGTGAGGGTGGTTTCCATGCTCTTCTTGCTGAAGTGAGTGGTGTGGCCAGCCTCCTGGCAGGGCGTTTTGTGTATTTAGTTCACTGTTGTAGATTCGAGTACTGAAACCTCAGCTGGGCGGTGGGAGGGATCGTTCCAGTTTGTAGGAGTGGTGGCCTTCTCTGTTTAGACTGAGGAGGCTTTTTAACATGCGCCTGAGGCCGTGCTCCTGCCACACCGTCTGCTGTAGAGTGTGTATTTCTAACGGATTTCTAGCTCTGCTGGCTTTGCGCTTAACTTGGTTGATGAAACGATGAAGCGAGCGGTTGAGAATCAGCTAGCTAACCTGCGATGTGAGGCTGGAGCCCGCAGCCTCGCCTCCCTTGGCTTTCTGAGCTGTTTTTTCTTTTCCTTCCCTTGGCATCCCACATGCCATTAACTCTAATTGCATGGGTCCATATCTGCATAGAGAAAGAGCAGAAGCCTCTTTCAGGGAGTTTACTGTGCCCTGGAAAAGAAAGGCCAGACACAGACATTCCTTGGCCATGCAGGAGTGGTCTGTGGTAGACGAAAGGCTAAGTCTGAGGGGTTCATCTGACTTTGTTTTTCCAATGCCCGGCTGGAAGACTGGGAGGATATTGATTCTGATGAGGAACTGGAGTGTGAGGATGGTGAAGCCCTGGACCAGGAGGAGGAGCAGGATGCAGAGGAGGAAGAGGCTGGAGGAAGCCTCCCGCTTGGTGCCATCCCCATAACGGACTGCTTATTTTGTCCCCATCATTCAAGCTCCCTGGTGAAGAATGTGGCTCATATGACTAAAGTCCACAGCTTCTTTCTTCCTGATGTAGAGTATCTGTCAGACCTTAAGGGACTGATTAAATATTTGGGTAAGTATAATAGCATTTTCCTCTGTTAATGAGGAGATACCACATTATTGCTGGTGGTGGTGGTGGTGGGGCAGGTCTTAAGGGAACATGACTTTTGTGTATCTGCTTAGTCTCGGATTGGATGACCTGCTGATTTTGTGAGAATCCAAAACCTGATGCATTGTTTTTTGAATTGTGGAGGTGGATGGTGAGATTAATCTGGCTGCAAAAAGCTGCTTTTGTATATATACATATATATTTTTTTCTTTTCTCCACTGACTTTTGCAGGAGAGAAAGTTGGTGTTGGGAAGATTTGCTTGTGGTGCAATGAGAAAGGGAAGTCCTTCTACTCCACGGAAGCCGTGCAGGCTCACATGCATGACAGGAGCCATTGTAAGCTCTTCACAGATGGAGATGCTCTTTTGGAATTTGCAGACTTCTATGATTTTAGGTAAGTCTGTGGTTTGTAATGTGGGGGGAGTGAGGTGCTCGTAGGATCTTTGAAGTGGTAGAGGTGTGCCCCTGCCTGGCATGCTGTCCAACCTAGCATCGCTAATACCTCTCAGAACATTTCTGTGGGAGGTGAGGTGGTCGTTCCCTGTAATTTTGTAGATTTTGTGGGGAACGGAGTATCTCTTGAGTCAAACGCACATATCCGATAAAGAGAAGATCTCAGGCCAAAGTGAATCTTACCTGATTTGCAAACTTGCTGTTTTGGTTGTTGTTGTGGTCTCCATGGTGAGAAGTTCCATTTTGCCAGTTACCTGAGGAGCGGAGGCAGGGAAATTAGGTTTCCATCTTGGTTTCCGTGAGAGCCCTTGAATCACCAGCTGTCTGCTAAGGGAAAGGAGGTGGTGGCTGCACTAGGCCCACCCCAGGCACTTGTTGGAGAAGTTATCCCACCTTTAACTAAAATCTTAATTGATTCATACATCAGGGTAGGCATTCATGCTAGGAATTCTGGAACAACTTGTTGCTAGTGTTCGATGCCTATGACCTAGCACAGGTGTGCCCTGCAAGCAGTTGTGTGTAATGACCTTGCCAGGTGTGCAGAGTCCATCTGATAACACAGGAGTTTAGAAAAGTCTTAGGCATTTAAGTTGTGCTTGTGCATTTTTCTCCTGATTTCTCATTTCTCACTTGTCCTGAGGGAGAGTTTGTTATTGCAGTTGCTTTGGTGGCTGTGTAGTGGCATCCATTGTGCTTTAAATTTGCATTTCCCTGAGGGGGACTAATGTAGTTGAGAACCTTTTTACATATTAATTAACCATGTAGCTTATCTCCTCTGTTGCTTCTGGTTATGTTTTTGGTCTGTTTTTCTATAGAATTATCTGCATTACTGTTCACTTTTTAACATGTACTTCTTTAATTTTTTTGTGTGTATTTGTTGATATTTCCAGAAACATGGAGACTCTTTTCTGTGTGTGTGTATCTTTTTGCCATTTCTTGGGCCGCTCCCCAGGCATATGGAGGTTCCCAGGCTAGGGGTCCAGTCGGAGCTGTAGCCACTGTCCTATGCCAGAGCCACGACAATGCGGGGATCTGAGCTGCATCTGCAACCTACACCACAGCTCAGGGCAATGCCGGATCCCTAACCCACTGAGCAAGGCCAGGGATCGAACCCGCAACCTCATCCTTCCTAGTCGGATTCGTTAACCACTGAGCCATGAAGGGAACTGCAAAGACTCTTCTAAATCTTAGTGTGCAATATGATAAATACTAGGTAGGAGTGATCATTGGCTATTTACGTTAATTAAAAATTAATATCAAAATTTTAAATATGAATTCTTCACCGCTTACATTTCAAAGCTCAGTGTTTAAAAGCACACTAAAAGTAAAGTACTAAAAGTACAACCGTACTGGACACAGAAAATCTCTTTATAGAGTTACTGGACAGCACTCTTCTAGAACTTGTTTTTGTAGTGGTTAAATTATCAAGAGCTACATCTCCACCTCTGCATTCTCCTTATTTTCCTTTCAGGTTTGCAATGTGCCTTGGGAGAAACAAATACTTAGGGGAAAGAATTCAGGTATAGGACCTCTGCTTACTCTTTTAAAATCATCAATGTTACGTTTACAGCAAAATTAGGTAGAAGGTACAGAGATTTCCCATAAACTCCCTACCCCATAGTGCATAGGCACTCTTATTATTAGCAGCCCCCACAAGTAGTACATGTGTTATAATCGATGTACCTACAGTGACCCACCAGTTATCACTCAAAGTCCATAGTTTAGAGTTCATTGTTGATGTTGTCCATTCAATGAATTTGGGCGAATGTACTTATAATATTGTTTTCTGGGAGTTCTTGTCATGGCTCAGTGGAAACAAATCTGTCTAGCATTCATGAGGACTCAGGTTCGATCCCCAGCCTTGCTCAGAGGGTTAAGGATCCCGTCTTGCCGTGAGCTGTGGTGAAGGTCACAGACGTGCCTCGGATCCCGAGGTACTGTGGCTGTGGTGTAGGCCAGCAGCTACAGCTCTGATTCGACCCTTAGCCTGGGAACCTCCATATGCTGTGGATGTGGCCCTAAAAAAGAAAAAAAAAATTAAAAAAAAAAGTTGTTTTCCATCATTAGAATACCATACTGAGCAGATCCACAGACCTGAAAATCCTGTTTTCCGCCTGTTTATCACTCTCCTCCATCCCTACCCCTGGCAGTTTATCATTCATGTCTCTAGTTTTCTCAGAACATTGTATGGTTAGAATCATACATTATATGCAGCCTTTTCTTTCTCTTACTAATATGCTTATAAGGCTCGTCCATGTCTTCCCTTGATTGATAGCTCATTTCTTTTCGGTAAATTCCAAAAATATTCTATTGTCTAGATGTACCATAGTTTATATATTTACCTGCTGAGGTACATCTTGGTTGCTTCCATGTTTTAGCAGTTGTAAGCCTCCAAACAGGTTTTTGTATGGACATAAGGCTCAGCTCCTTTGGGTAAATACCAGGCAGCACAATTGCTGGATCCTATGGTTATGAGTATCTTCATTTTGCCAGAAACTTCCAAAGTGTCTTCCAGAGTGGCTGTACCGGTGGCATCCCACTGTCACTAAATGAGGGTTCCTTTTGCTCCACATCCATCCAAGTTTAGCTCAAACATTATCTGTTTAATGGCCTGTGCTTTTGGTGTGGCACCTAATAACAAGTCTTTTGGTGTGGCACCTAATACCAAGTCATCACCAAGCTGTCAGTCATCTAGAATTTGTCCTATGATGTCCTCTATGAGTTTTTATAGTTACACTGTACATATAAGTGTGTGATCCATTTTGAGTTCATGGTAACTTGTGTATTTTACAACAGAGAAAGTGCTAACAAGTTGTTTTTTCTCCAAAATTCTTCAGCTGGTGGTCCCTGCATCTATTTATTCCCTCCTCACCAGCACCCCTTTAGGTAGTGAGTGGGTTTTTCACATTAGCAAATACAATTTATGTCTTCCTCCCAATCCCACTGCACTTGCAGCATACAGAAGTTCTGGGGCCAGGGACTGAACCCTCGCCACAACAGTGACAACACCAGATCCTTAGCTGGCTAAGTCACCAGGAATTCTGATTTATGTCTTTTAGTTAAATGTGAGGTCTTGGTCTAGCTATTGATGCCATGTCATGGTTTCAGGAGTAGCTACCCGGATCACAAGGAAGGGGAGGACCCTGATGAAACTGAGGCACTGCCCTCAGAAAAGCCCTTGGGATATGATGATGACACCATGGAGCTGATCCTCCCTTCTGGTAAGTGCGTTTCCCCAAAAAATATAGCTTCTTGCCACCAAGCTGATTGGAGAGGCCTGTTCCCATGGCTTTCCTTCCACACTGAGGGGAGAGAACCCACAATTCAAAGTGTGTGTTTATGTTCCCCTGGTCAAGGTCAACTCTGAAGGTTTCCTGGAGCTTTCTTTGTCTTGGCTGTTTTGTTAAATTGGATCAGTGTTCTTCCTCACTTCTGGTATGGTTTATAATGCTTTGGTCAGTCATTGTTTTTCTTTTCAATACATAGACCTTTTATTTTCTATTCATTATCTGGTTTTTTTGGTGCCCATTTAGGTTTTTCTTGTTAGACTTGACTTTGCTCTTATTTCTTGAACCAATTCCTGTTTCCTTGCGTTGTTTGGACTTGCACATGGTAGTCTGGCCTGGGTAGATCTGATTGACAGCCTCCAAGTTTGTTGGAGTTTGGATTGCCTCCTTCCTTTGGGGATCAGGATTCAAAGTAGTGGGAATTTATCCCAGATAATGACAACAAGAAGGAAAACCATGACTATGAGAAGCGAATAATGTTGATTATAGTGTTATGTTAGCTGATAGGAGGGGGAGCAGCTAAGGAAAGGGAGCCTTTGAAAAGGATAGGGAATGATAATACAATCCTAATAATACCTCATATTTACGGCATTTAACATGTTGAGGCAGTTTTTTTAATCTTTACAGCAAGGCTGTGAGTAAGATTCTATTATCTTTGTTTGACATATGAACCAACTGACTCTTACACAGGTTGAATAATTTTCCCAGGATCATGGACCTCGTCAGCGAAGCCCTTTTCCCACTTCCCTCCGCTACCTAGGAGATTTGCAGTAATGGGGGGCAGGAGCAGCCTCGCTGCCAGGGGAGACCGCTTCCATGAAGAAGCCACCTTGTGTAGCTGTTCAACATGAAATATCACTGCTTAGGTACAGACAAGCCTGCTTAACCCAGAACAACAACCTTCTGAGGCTAAGGGCAGCTTTGGACAATGACAGTTGGAGGACAGTTCAGTGTAGGCAGAGCTTGTCTTGGGGATATAATTCTTCTACAGTGAGAAGGAAGCTATCAGGCAGTATAATACTGGGGCCTGTACAATACACAGTAGCAAAACAGGCCTAAATCTATCAAGAGGACCTAATCTCATTTTCCTCTGGTGAAAATAACAAAGCAGAACCTCAGAAATAAGTTAAATAATTTATTTTTAAGGACTATTTGTTTAATAACTTCTTTTCTAAAAGACTATAAAAGAGCAGGTAGCCCATATAATATATTTTTGAAGCTTTGATTAACTGGCATGGTTTTACCAGATCCTTCCAAATAAGCAAATGCTGTAGAGAGAATTCAGCTTAATCATCTTTTAAAATTCCAGCACACCGGATGACTTCCATCATTTAGAAAGCAATAGGGCAGGGTTGTTCAACCTTAGCACTGTAGATGTTCTTTGTTATAGTTGGGCTGTCCTGTGCATTGTATGTGTTTAGCCATATCCTTGGCCTCTAACCACTAGCCAGGGGCCTCCCTATAGCTGTGAAAACCCCGAATTCTCCAATCATTGCCATATATCCTCTAGGGATAAAATCTGCACTGTTTGAGAACCACTGCAGTAGAGAATTTAAGCAAAGGAAAAGTGGATTGGTTTCTCTTCAAAACCCAGTCTGGACTGTAGATTTAAACATCAGGGCCTTTAACTGTACTTAGTCTTTTTTCTATTAAAAAGTAAAGAAAGTTGAAATTCCTTACTTCCAAGGGCCTTGTAAGTACAGCTGCTGAGATTTGCACTTGACAGTGACTTACTATTATCTCTCTTTTTAAATCATTTTTAAAAATTGAAATACAATTAATTTACAATGCTATGTTAGTCTCAGATGTACAACAATGTGATTGAGTTATATATCTATTCTTTTTCCAGTTCTTTTCCAATATAAGTTATTATAAGAAATTGAAAATAGTTCCTGGTGCTATACAGTAGGTCCCTGTTTATCTATTTTAGATATGATAGTGTGTATGTGTTAATCCCCAACTCCTAATTTACTCTCCCAACCCCCAACCCCTGTATCCCCTTTGGTAACCGTGAGTTTGTTTTCTATGTCAGTGAGTCTATTTCTGTTTTGTAAATAAGATTATTTCCATCATTTTTTTTAGATCTCACATATAGGTGGTATCCTATATTTGTTTTTGACTTGCTTCACTTAATATGATAATCTCTTGGTCCATCCATGTTGCTGAAAATGGCACTGTTTCATTCCTTTTTATGGCTGAAATATTCCATTGTATATATGTATCACATTTTCTTTATCCATTCATCTGTTTTTTTTTTGGTCTTTTTGCCATTTCTTGGGCTGCTGCCGTGGCATATGAAGATTCCCAGGCTAGGGGTCTAATCGGAGCCATAGCCACTGGCCTACGCCAGAGCCACAGCAACGCAGGATCTGAGCCGCGTCTGCAACCTACATCACAGCTCACAGCAACGCCAGATCCTCAACCCACTGAGTAAGGCCAGGGATCGAACCTGCAACCTCATGGTTCCTAGTCGGATTCATTAACCACTGAGCCACAACGGGAACTCCATCCATTCATCTGTTGATGGACATTTAGGTTGCTTCCATGTCTTGGCTCTTGTAAATGGCACTACTGTGAACACTGGGGTGCCTGTATCTTTTTGAATTAGAATTTTAATTTTTTTCTGGGTATGTGCCCAGGAGTGGGATCCCTAGATCATACGGTAACTCTATTTTTAGTTTTTTGAGGAACCCTCCATACTGTTCTCCATGGTGGGTGTACCAGTTTACATTCTCACCAAGAATATAGGAGGGCTCCCTTTTCTCCACACCATCTCTAGCATTTATTTTTTGTAGACTTTTTGATGATGGCCATTCTGACTGGTGTGAGGTGATGCCCCATTGTAGTTTTGATTTGTATCTTCTCTAATAATTAGCAATATTGAACATTTTTCTAATGTGCCTTTTGGCCTTCTGTATGTCTTCTTTGGAGAAATTTCTCTTTAGGTTTTCTGCCCATTTATGATTGGATTGTTTGGGTTTTTTTGATATTAAGCTCTTACATTTTGGAAATAATCCTTTGTTGGTCAGTCTGATCATTTGCAAATATTTTCTCCCATTCTGTGGGTTGTCTTTCATTTTGTTTGCAGTTTTTGTTGTTGTTGTTGTTGTTATGCAAAAGCATTTAAGTTTAATTAGGTCTCATTTGTTTATTTTGTTTTTATTTCCCCTATTCTAGGAGGGAGATGCAAAAAAAAAAATACTACTGCAATTTATGTCAAAGAGTGTTCTGCCTATGCTTTCCCCTAGGATTTTTTAGAGTGTCTGGTCTTACATATAGGTCTTTAATCCATTTTGAGTTTATTTTTGTATAGGCTGTTAAGGAATGTTCTAATTTCATCCTTTTACATCTAGCTACCTAGCTTTCCCAGCACCACTTCTTGAAGAGATGGTCATTTTTCAATTGTATATTCTTTCCATCTTTGTCATAGATTAATTGACCATAAGTGCATGGGTTTATTCTTGGGTTCTCTATCCTGTACCATTGATCTATGTGTCTGTTTTTATGCCAGTACCATACTGTCCTGATTACTGTAGCTTTGTCATACAATTTGAAGTCAGAGAGTATGATTCCTCCAGCTCTGACTTTTCTCAAGATTGTTTTGGCTATTTGGGGGTCTTTTGTATTTCCATGCAAATTTAAAAATCTTTTTTTCTAGTTCTGTGAAAAATGCCATTGGTAATTTGATAAGAGATTGCATTAAATCTGTGAATTGCCTTAGGTAATATGGTCGTCTTAACAATATGATTCTTCCAATCCAAGAACATAGTATATCTTTCCATCTGTTTGAGTCCTCTTTGTCTTATAATTTTTGGAGTACAGGTTTTTTGGCCTCCTTAGCTAGCTTTATTGCTAGGTATTTTATTCTTTTTGATGAAGTGGTAAATGGGATTGATTCCTTAATTTCTCTTTTGATCAAATATTTTGATATTTGTTTCCTTAATTTCTTTTCCTGAATAGAAATGCAACAGATTTCTGTGTATTAATTTTGTTTTCAGCAACTTTAGCAAATTCACTGATGAGCTCTGATAGTTTTTTGGTAGTGTATTTAGGATTTTCTATATATCACCTGCAAACAGAGACAGTTTTCTTTTCCATTTTGGATTCCTTTAATTTATTTATTTTTCTCTGATTGCTGTGATTAGGAACTATGTCTAACTATCCAAAACTATAGAATAAAAGTGGCAAGACTGGGCATCCTTGTCTGCTTTCTGATTATGAAGAAATACTTTCAGCTTTTCACCCTGTCTCTTTTCTTGAATCTCACTACTCCGTCTTTCATTCTTTAACATGTGGCTTCATCTTTCATCGGCAGGTAGAGCACTGTTTCTTCTGGCATAGCCAGTTTCCAGCTAGATAAAGGTGACCAGTCTGATTCAGAAAGCTCTTGCTTTCTAGCTCTGCCTTGAAAATCAATCAAACTCAATATTGTTCTTTTGAAAAACAGGTGCCAGAGTGGGTCATCGCTCCTTGATGAGATACTACAAACAGCGGTTTGGCTTATCCAGAGCTGTGGCGGTTGCCAGGAATCAGAAGGCTGTGGGCCGGGTGCTCCAGCAGTACAGAGCCCTGGGCTGGACGGGCAGCACAGGTAGGTCCAGGCTGACAGCACAACCAGCCCAGGGACCTACCCTCCACGCGGGGCCTTTGGGTGGAAGTGGAAGTGGATGTTGTTCGCTTTGTCCTTATAGACCCTCTAGGGGGAGCTTCCCACTTCTTGGCTCCAGGGGCTCCTGTGACCACTTGCGGCATTATGGAGATAAGCGCAGCGTTCCGTGACTTAAAGCCTTCATGTTCCTGGTGCAGTAACTTGCTAAAAACTGCTCATATAGCAGTAACTTTTTCCTAAGATAATAGTCATGAAAGGGATTGTTTGCTCATGACCAAAGGTTGAAATTTTCCTGAATATTTTACCAGGAATGAAATAGTATTCTCATGGCAATGGCCTGAGCTGTGGGGTCAAATACAACTCACCAGATTTTCTTGTTGGTTCTTATAACATGAGTGTGAGTGATTTAATTAACTGAAGCCTCTGTTTTCTTATAAAATGGAGGTGATAAGAGTAGGACCGAACTTGCAGAGCTGTGCCCATTGCTAATCATAAAGCATGTGTGACATAGTGCACAGTAAAGCCAGCCATCAGTCCTCTTTGTCATTTTCTGTAGAAAACTTAATAAGACTTAGAGGACTAGGGCAGGCCGCTGAAATTGTTTAAGCTTTGAAACATCATTAGTATGAAATTATTTAAATCTCTTCTGAGGTTTCTGCTGACTGAAGCTTGTTATCCTCGGATTTTCAAGGGGAATGTCAGTCCCCTAGGAGACAGTGGAGAGGGTGACAGGAGAGCTGCCCGCTGATGGCCCGGAAGCTCTGACACTGAAATCCATTGCAAATGCCTCTGTGTTACATACACATGGTTCCTTCACTGTAGTGCCCTGTGGGCTGTGAGGCACTTCAGGCTCACGGACACTGCCTTCATCTTAGTCCTATCAGTAATTCTTGTCTGACTTGACTGCTGGTCTGCCTTTCTCTGTCCCGCGGATCAATGGGGACTTCAGATTTGGGGCTTACAGACCTTTTCAGATGATGAGAGCTCAGGAGACTCATCCCAGAGGAATGTGCACAGAGAGAAGTTCTGGTGTGTGATTCCGGGGTACACATGAACCCCCCCACCCACCCCACCAAGGGTCCACTGGATAGAGACCCTCAGATTATAACTCTTGTTTAAATATAAGAACCCAGTTGCCCCAAACCAGGTTTGATTCTCTGCAAGGTGGGTTTTCTCTGATCCCAGGTCACAGACCTTGGCTTCCTTTCTTGCCCCCTCTGCAACCCCAGGAGCAGCTCTCGTGCGCCAGCGGGACATGCAGTATGTCCAGAGGATGAAGTCGAAATGGCTGCTGAAGATGGGTGTGAAGAACAATGCCACCAAGCAGATGCACTTCAGGCCCCAAGTGATGTTCTGAGTGGGCCGGGGACTGAGGCGCCATCTGTGTCCCGCTCAAGCATCGTCCTCGCCTGAGGACCGTGGAAGCGGGATTGGGCAACAGCCCCTTTTGCTGCTGCGCTTGCTCTGTCCTGACCTGATAATAAAGTCAGAATCATATTGGGTCTCATGTCATCTGTGGGCAGGGTTGAAAGGTCCTGTTTTCACAGAGTAAGTGCTGTGTGTCCTGGGCGCAGGCCCTGCCCTGCTCCTGAGAGTTGCTTTGTTGTCTCAGCTTGTGTCTGATTTAGGGCCGTCAGGATAGTGTGTGCAACTCAGAGCAACGTGACTGCTGCTCCAAACCTGGTTTTAACTTTCAGAAGAACACCTTACTACTGGGACCTCTGTAAGACAGCTTTGCAGCTTCTGGAGGAGCCGAGTTGAATGTCTTGTCATTGGAAAGTTTTGTGGTTGTTGGAGTGGTGGCAGTCTCTGGGCACTTTCACTAAATCCAGGTGAAGTGAAAGGGTATGTCAGTGGCTTACTATAAAAGAGCTTCCACTCTGATCCAGGGCTTCCTTTAGAGTAGGAAAAAATTAAATGTAAAATGTGTAAATAGTTACAGGATTCAATCTCCGAAGAGTTTAGATAGTTTATAGGAAGTCTAAAATACTAGAAATTCAAAATCCATTTGAGCTACATTTTAGACATTGGAAAAATGGCTTATTCTTTCAAATCTATAAATTGGGCTATTTATTACACAACAGGTAGTTGTGTGGTTGATTAAATCAGCAAGGGACCCATCACTCTCAATTCCTACCATTAAGTAAGTACGTCAAGTTCTTCCTGGTGGAGCAGGTCCCCACTGAGGAAGGGCATGTTCTGAGGAGTTAGTTCAAGGATGCCAGGAAATCATCCTTGCCCTTAGCCTGTACTCACCAGCTGTTGTTTGCTAGAGCCATGTCTTTTTCTTTAAACTTTGGATGCCGAATTGGATTAATGCTGTTTCCTCAGTATTGGGTTTACTGTCCAACCAGGGTGCTCCCTGGTTTTAATTTCACTCCTTCATCGTGTTTTCAAACATTCTCCCCACACCTGTACCCCACCCTTTTGTGTTTGACACATAATTCATATCCTGGGAAATGATGTAGTGCTTGGCTTGAGGTGTATTTGACTTTATATTTAACTGAATGAATGTAACATTGTGCATACAAACCCTTGTCAGTTTCATTTTTCTTTCTGGATTTTTTCACTCATCATGTACTTATTCAGCATCTTTTGTGATTCCACATAAATTTTAGGATTATGTATTCTAGTTCTGATAAGTGTCATGGATATTTTGATAGAGATTGCATTAAGATTGTAGATTGTTTTGGTCAATAGGACCATTTTAATAATACTTATTCTTTCAATCCAGGAGCATGGGATAGCTTTTAGTTTCTTTGTCTTTTTTTTTTTTTTCTTGCTTACTTTTTAGGGCCGCCCCCAAAGCATATGGAAATTCTGGAAGTTCCCAGGCTAGGGGTCGATTTGGAGCTGTAGCCACTGGCCCATGCCACAGCCATAGCAATGCCAGATCTGAGCCGTGTCTGCCACCCACACCACAGCTCATGGCAACACTGGATCCTTACTCACTGAGTGAGACCAGGGATCAAACCCGCATCCTCATGGATGCTAGTCAGATTTGTTTCTGCTGAGACACGAAGGGAACGTCAACTTTTAGTTTCTTTGAATCATCTTCATTTTCCATCATCAGTGTTTAATAGTTTTTAGAGTGTAGGTCTTCACCTCCTTTATTTTTTTTGTTGTAATTTAAAAACTGGATTTTTTTTTTTTTTACTCCCTGATGTTTCATTATTAATGTATATAAGTGCAACTAATTTCTATATATTAATCTTGTTGCCACATTATTGAATTCATCTGTTAGTTATAATAGGTTTTGCTGTAGACTACTGTTCTCTATATAGAGTTCCTGTTATCCCAAATAATGACTGTTTTACCTCTACTCTTCCAGTTTTACTAAATTATATTTCTTTTTCTTGTCTGATTGCTATGACTAGGATTTCCAATACTTTGTTGAATAGAAGTGGTGATTATGGCATCCTTGTCTTGTTCCCTGAATTTAGTGGCAAGCCCTTCAGCTTTTCACCATTGAGTATTATGTTGGCTGTGGATTTGTCCTAATTGGCCTTACTATGTTGATATGCTCCCTCTGTACCTACTTTTTTTTTTTTTAATTATAGTTGATTTACAATGCTATGCCAATTTCTGCTGTACAGCAAATTGACTCAATCATACATATATATATACCTTTTATATTATTTTCCATCATGGTCTGTCTTAGGAGATTGGATATAGTTCCCTCTATACCTACCTTGATGAAATTTTTTATCATGAATGGGTGTTGAATTTTGTCAAATGTTTTTTCTGCTTCTATTGAGAGGATTATATGATTTTTATCCTTTTTTTTTTTTTTTTGGCTTTACCCTGCAGCATGCAGAAGTCCCTAGGCCAGGGATCAAACTCTGCCACAGTAATGACAATGCCAGATTCTTAACACATTGAGCCACCAAGGAACTTTATACCCTTTTTTTAGTGCACTGTGTCACATTGATTGATTTTCATATGTTGAACACACCTGTGACCTTGGAATATATCTAACATGATCATGGTATTTGTATATTTTTGGATGCAGTTTGCTAATATTTTGTTGAGGATTTTTACATCTATGTTCATCAAAGATACTGGCCTGTAATTTGGGGGGTGGTTTATAGTGTCTTGTCTGGTTTTGGTTCAGGATAATTGTGGTCTCACCGAATAAATTTGGTAATGTTCCTTCCTCTTTACTTTTTTGGGGTGGTTTTAGAAGGACAGATATTAGTTTTTCTTCATGTGCTTGGTAGAATTCTCCTGGAGGTCATCCTGCTGGGGATTTTTGTTTGCTTGAAGTGTTTTTTGTGTTTGTTTTTCTTTTTTTTTTTGGTCTTTTTGCCTTTTCTAGGGCCGCTTCCACGGCATATGGAGGTTCCCAGGCTAGAGGTCGAATCGGAGCTGTAGCTGCCAGCCTATGCCAGAGCCACAGCAACGCAGGATCCGAGCCGCGTCTGCGACCTACACCACAGCTCACGGCAGTGCCGGATCGTTAACCCGATGAGCAAGGGCAGGGACCAAACCTGCAACCTCATGATTCCTAGTCGGGTTCGTTAACCACTGTGCCATGATGGGAACTCCTGTTTGTTTTTTTTTTTCTTTTTTTTTTTTTTTGTCTTTTTGCTATTTCTTTGGGCCACTCCCGCGGCATGTGGAGGTTCCCAGGCTAGGGGTCGAATTGGAGCTGTAGCCACTGGCCTACACCAGAGCCACAGCAACTCGGGATCCGAGCCGCGTCTGCAACCTACACCACAGCTCACGGCAACGCCGGATCATTAACCCACTGAGCAAGGGCAGGGACCGAACACGCAACCTCATGGTTCCTAGTCGGATTCGTTAACCACTGCGCCACGACGGGAACTCCTGTTTTTTTTTTTTTTTTTAATTTAATTTCCACGTCTAGCGGTTGGTCTATTCAAATTGTCTTTTTCTTCTTGACTCAGTCTTGCTAGGCTCTATGTTTCTAGAAATTTGTATATTTCTTTTAAAGTGTCCACTTTCTTGGCACTTAATAAAAAAAGAATAATACTGGGGGTATAACCCTCCCCTGAAACCTGCTTCAGACTATACCATAAAGCTAGAGTAATCAAAACAGCGTGGTATCAGAATAAAAACGGTCACATAGATCAATGGAACAGAATAGAGAGCCCAGAAATAAACCCACACACCTATGGTCAGTTAACCTAAGACAATGAAGGTGAGCATATACAATGGAGAATACACAGTCTCTTCAAGACGTGGTGCTGGGCAAACTGGACAACCACGTGTAAAACATTGAGTTTAAAGTATTCCCGCATACCACATAGGAAAATAAACTCAAAATGTTTTAAGGACCTAAATGTGAAATCTGAAACCATAAAACTTCTAGAAGAGACCACAATACAGTTTTTGACACATATTGTAGCAATATTTTCTTTGATCAGTTTGCCAAAATAACAGAAAAATAAGCAACTAGGACCCAACTAAACTTAAAAGATTTTTCACAGCAAAGGAAACCATTGACAAAAATTAAAAGACAACCTGCTGAATAGAAGAAAATATTTGCAAATGATGCAACTGATAAGGGCATAATATCACAAGTATTATGCAATGTATGAGACAATACACCTCAATATCAGAATAACAATGCAATTGAAAAATGGGCAGAAGACCTGAATAGATGTCTTTCCAAAGGGGACAAAAAATAGCTAATAGGAACTTGAAAAGTTGCTCAATGTCATTAATAGAGAAATACAAATCAAAATGACAATGAGGGAGTTCCCGTCGTGGTGCAGTGGTTAACGAATCCGACTAGGAACCATGAGGTTGCGGGTTCGATCCCTGGCCTTGCTCAGTGGGTTAATGATCCGGCGTTGCCGTGAGCTGTGGTGTAGGTCGCAGATGCGGCTCAGATCTCTCGTTGCTGTGGCTCTGGTGTAGGCTGGTGGCTACAGCTCCGATTCGACCCCTAGCCTGGGAACCTCCATATGCCAGGGGAGTGGCCCAAGAAATGGCAAAAAGACAAAAAAAAAAAAATGACATCATTAAAAAGTCTACAAATAACAAATGCTGAAGAAGCTGTAGAGAGAAGGGAACCCTTGTACACTGTTGGTAGGGATGTAAATTTGTGCAGTCTCTATGGAAAACAGTATGGAAGTTCCTTAAACTAAAAATAGAGTTACCATATAATCCAAGGATTCCACTCCTGGGCATATAGCCAGAAAAGATTTAAAAACTAATTTGAAAAGAAATATGGCAGGGAGTTCCCCTTGTGGCTCAGCAGGTTAAGAACCCAACTAGTATCCGTGAGGGTGTGGATTTGATCCCTGGCCTCAGCTCAGTGGGTTAAGGATCCTGTGTTGCTGAAAGCCTCAGCATAGGTTGCAGATGTGGCTTGGATCTGGCATGGCTGTGGCTGTTGTGTCGCCCAGCAGCTGCAGCTCTGGTTCGACCCCCAGCCTGGGAACTTCCATTTGCTGCAAGTATGGCCCTAAAAAGATTTTTAAAAAGATACATGCACCCCTATGTTCATAGCAGCACTGCTTAAAATAGCCAAGACATGAAGGCAACCTAAATGTTGGACCACAGATTAATGGATAAAGAAGAGGTGTGTGTGTGTGGAGAGAGAGGAGAATACTGCTCCATGATGAAGGTGATAAAAGTATTTTGTTATGTTAAGATGACTTTTGGACTGCTTAGCCTAGATGAGAGGGTGGTGTAGCCCAACCTCCTTGGAGACAGAAGCAGGGGGAGTGTGGCAGGAGATCAAAGGTAGAGGTTGGGCCTCCTGGAATAGTAACACAATCCTCTTAGTCCATTTGGGCTGCTGTAACAAAATACCACATACTGGATGGCTTATAATCAATAAAATTATTTCTTACAGTTCTGGAGGCTGCAAGTACAAGATCAGGGGGCCGTCATGGTCTGGTGAGGGCCTTCTTCCTAGTTGTAGACTTCTTATTCTGTCCTTTCCTGGGTTTGAGGTCTGTGCCCTCAGAATCTAATCACCTCTCAAAGGTACTCCTAATACCATTACTTTAGGAATTAGGTTGTCAATATATGCTGGAGGCCAGCTCCAGCGGCCAGGGAGTGTATACTTTTTCCCTATAGGAGAGGGACTCGGCGTCGGGCGAATGTACAGTTATGGAGACAGCCTCTTTGTCCCTTCTTTGGGCACTGGACTGCTAAATTTTATTGGCATAAGTGGTTGATTATATAGACAGCTTTTTGCTACAGATTACATCACAGTGTTAAAAGTACATTGATTAACTATTACATGGTATAGCAGCTATACATTGTGTTTTAAGATCTTTGTTTTAACTAAACTTAGTGGGTACAATTTAGGCACAATTAGGTACAGTACATCATGTTTTAAGATCTCTATCTTAACTAAACTTAGTGAGTACAATTTAAGGGCAATTAGGTACAATACATCATGTGGAAAGGAGGAAACAGTACAAACCATCCCATGGCCAGCCAGTCTTTACAATTTGAAGAGTTCACATACACAAGAATTTGGCATTCACAAACCTTGTTTGTAGACTGGTGCTTATCTTCAAAGCGTTATGGTAGGGAGACAGTGTAAGTAAATATAAACCAACTTAATTAGCTATCACTTAAAAGCTTCTAAAATCAAAAGCTCACAGCCAGGTTTCTTGGGTAATATATGCCTAACTTCTATGAGCTTCATTAAAATCCTAACTCTAAAGTTTACTATATAACTAGTTAATAAATAAACACTATGTTTTAAGTAAGTTGGATTTAAATAGGGGAAAGACCTTCAGGATGAAATTCTTATATTATTGTTGTAACTTCGTTAAATCACAAATCACCACAGGAAAATAAGAATGGGAAATAAGAATAATAAGTAAATAATCAGGAAAGACTGAGGAAAACTGAATAGCAAGTGAATAACAGAAAACACTAAGTTATCCATGGAACAATCCCCACTCAGCAACACAAAATGGAAATTATTTCCTGGGAAATTTAGTTTTCCACCTATGTCAGCAGGCGAGCCTTATTGTCTTCTGGGTCCTGTCCTCGGAATTGTGTCGTGCAGGCAGGCATCCCCTTGTTTAGGAACCTGCCCTCGGAATTGTAGCATTCAGACAAGCCCCTTTTCCTGATTAGGAGCTTGTCCTCGAAATTGCACCGTTCAGGCAAACTCCCTTCCTCGGCTTCTTGTATCTTCTCGGCTCCCCACAAATATATAAAGCTGTTTTCAGAGGGGAGGACATAAACATTCAGATTAGAGCAGAAAAGTGAATTTTATTTTAATTCAGGGGGAGCCACTGGGCAGTTTTTAGCAAGAACCACATGTGACTTAACCTACATTTAAAAAAATGTTTAATATCTTTTTTGACGCTGTGGGCCCCTTGGATTCTAAACATACAATGTTCAGTTCTGAAAAAAGACAAACTAGTTCAGCTAGTCTGTGCAGAGGAGTGTTAAGAATCCCCTAAGTCAGGTTTCCTCTAGAACTGGGCTGGTGTACATGAAATGACATAGTTAACTAAGCACAGGAGGTGAGGCTAGTTTGAAATGAGGTGTGCTGTTAACTGTGAAATACACCTCGGGATCCTAAGATTTAGTACCAACAAATGTAAAACGTTTCTCATTAAATTATCTGGCTTGATTACAAACTGAAATATTTTGGACATTGGATTAAAAATAAATTACGATTATCTTACTTCTCTCTGCTTTTAAAAAAACCTATCTACTCTTAGATTTAAGATGACCTACGTGTCTGGGCCTCTATTTCTACTGGGCAGCGGCTGGGCTGGGCCCTGTGCAAACTTTTCATCCAGGAGTTTTCCCTGCGCCCTATGCTGGAAGGGCCGCCCCAGAAGGGTCTGGGCTCCGTTATGGTCTCAGTGGCTTTTGTATGAATTCCCTGAGCCTCCGGCTTTCCTAGAATACAGCCCTTGGGATGAGGATCAGGCGGTCCAACCTACAGGCTAACTAACCAGCTGCCCTGGCTTTCCCGACACCCACTCCCCCAGCTGTAGGGGTGCAGGTGGCAGGCTGGTCTCCCAGATCACTCCTCCTCCCTGCACCACTTTTCTCTTTCCCACTAAGTGGTCGCCTTCGTCGCCTCACAGTTCTCACCACTACCCAGCACTATCTATAAACACCCACCACCCACCGCGAGGCAACACCCACCTCGGTCCACTCAGTGAACACCTGCTTCAAGTCAATCCAATCAACGCCCAACTCACCCTGATCCAACCCCCACCCGCCACACCTCACGCAGATCTAAACAACCACCACCTCAGGACTATCCAATCACCACCCACTTCCCACGCCAATCCAATCAACACGCAGCTCAGGCCGACTGGGCGGGGCAGGATTAGTCTGCAGCTTCCCTCGCCAAGGCTGGGACTCCCCGGGGAGGGGGCGTGGCTAAAGGTCGAGAGGTGGGACTTCCTGTCTGACCGGGTCTACCGCAATCCAGTCCGGAAGGCACTCAGTCCGGCTCTTCCCCGGCGCCGAGGTTTGTCTTACCCTGTGGGGGTGTCAGGGCGCAGGTCGCTAGCTTTCTGCCGCGGTCGCCTGTTATTTTCCGGCCAGCGATGGCGACCTACACCTGCAACACCTGCCGGGTGGTGCTGGTCGACGCGGAGGCGCAGCGGGCGCACTACAAGACGGACTGGCACCGCTACAACCTGAGGCGCAAAGTGGCCGGCATGGCCCCGGTCAGCGCCGAGGGCTTCCAGGAGCGGGTGCGGGCGCAGCGGGCCCTGGCGGAGCCCGAGAGCAAGGGCGCGGCCACCTACTGCACGGTGTGCAGTAAGAAGTTTGCCTCCTTCAAGGCCTACGAAAACCACCTCAAGTCCCGGCGGCACGTGGAGCTGGAGAAGCAGGCGGTGAGCCGAAAAGTGGCGATCCTGAATGAGAAGAACTTGGAGAAAGGGCTGGGCGTGGACAGTGTGGACAAGGATGCGGTGAACGCGGCCATCCAGCAGGTCATCAAGGCGCAGCCGTCCACGTCGCCCAAGAAGGCGGCCCCGGCGCTCGAGGCGGAGTTCCGGAGCCCGGTGTCGGTGGCTGCGGGAGGGCGTGGGGCTCACCAGCGGGACCCGGCCGAGAAGCCTCCGCGGCTGCAGTGGTTTGAACAGCAGGCGAGGAAGTTGGCGAAGCAGCAGGGGGAGGAGGAGAGTGAGGAGGAGCTGGATGATGGCGATGGTGAGGGCCTGTGTTGGGGGGCGGGTCGGGTGAGGTTATTGATCGTCCCTAAGCTTCCAGATTGATGTTTGCGTTGGGGGAGGGGGGGGTGTCAGTTTTGAAGTGAAGGTGAAGGGTGAGGGTGGTTTCCATGCTCTTCTTGCTGAAGTGAGTGGTGTGGCCAGCCTCCTGGCAGGGCGTTTTGTGTATTTAGTTCACTGTTGTAGATTCGAGTACTGAAACCTCAGCTGGGCGGTGGGAGGGATCGTTCCAGTTTGTAGGAGTGGTGGCCTTCTCTGTTTAGACTGAGGAGGCTTTTTAACATGCGCCTGAGGCCGTGCTCCTGCCACACCGTCTGCTGTAGAGTGTGTATTTCTAACGGATTTCTAGCTCTGCTGGCTTTGCGCTTAACTTGGTTGATGAAACGATGAAGCGAGCGGTTGAGAATCAGCTAGCTAACCTGCGATGTGAGGCTGGAGCCCGCAGCCTCGCCTCCCTTGGCTTTCTGAGCTGTTTTTTCTTTTCCTTCCCTTGGCATCCCACATGCCATTAACTCTAATTGCATGGGTCCATATCTGCATAGAGAAAGAGCAGAAGCCTCTTTCAGGGAGTTTACTGTGCCCTGGAAAAGAAAGGCCAGACACAGACATTCCTTGGCCATGCAGGAGTGGTCTGTGGTAGACGAAAGGCTAAGTCTGAGGGGTTCATCTGACTTTGTTTTTCCAATGCCCGGCTGGAAGACTGGGAGGATATTGATTCTGATGAGGAACTGGAGTGTGAGGATGGTGAAGCCCTGGACCAGGAGGAGGAGCAGGATGCAGAGGAGGAAGAGGCTGGAGGAAGCCTCCCGCTTGGTGCCATCCCCATAACGGACTGCTTATTTTGTCCCCATCATTCAAGCTCCCTGGTGAAGAATGTGGCTCATATGACTAAAGTCCACAGCTTCTTTCTTCCTGATGTAGAGTATCTGTCAGACCTTAAGGGACTGATTAAATATTTGGGTAAGTATAATAGCATTTTCCTCTGTTAATGAGGAGATACCACATTATTGCTGGTGGTGGTGGTGGTGGGGCAGGTCTTAAGGGAACATGACTTTTGTGTATCTGCTTAGTCTCGGATTGGATGACCTGCTGATTTTGTGAGAATCCAAAACCTGATGCATTGTTTTTTGAATTGTGGAGGTGGATGGTGAGATTAATCTGGCTGCAAAAAGCTGCTTTTGTATATATACATATATATTTTTTTCTTTTCTCCACTGACTTTTGCAGGAGAGAAAGTTGGTGTTGGGAAGATTTGCTTGTGGTGCAATGAGAAAGGGAAGTCCTTCTACTCCACGGAAGCCGTGCAGGCTCACATGCATGACAGGAGCCATTGTAAGCTCTTCACAGATGGAGATGCTCTTTTGGAATTTGCAGACTTCTATGATTTTAGGTAAGTCTGTGGTTTGTAATGTGGGGGGAGTGAGGTGCTCGTAGGATCTTTGAAGTGGTAGAGGTGTGCCCCTGCCTGGCATGCTGTCCAACCTAGCATCGCTAATACCTCTCAGAACATTTCTGTGGGAGGTGAGGTGGTCGTTCCCTGTAATTTTGTAGATTTTGTGGGGAACGGAGTATCTCTTGAGTCAAACGCACATATCCGATAAAGAGAAGATCTCAGGCCAAAGTGAATCTTACCTGATTTGCAAACTTGCTGTTTTGGTTGTTGTTGTGGTCTCCATGGTGAGAAGTTCCATTTTGCCAGTTACCTGAGGAGCGGAGGCAGGGAAATTAGGTTTCCATCTTGGTTTCCGTGAGAGCCCTTGAATCACCAGCTGTCTGCTAAGGGAAAGGAGGTGGTGGCTGCACTAGGCCCACCCCAGGCACTTGTTGGAGAAGTTATCCCACCTTTAACTAAAATCTTAATTGATTCATACATCAGGGTAGGCATTCATGCTAGGAATTCTGGAACAACTTGTTGCTAGTGTTCGATGCCTATGACCTAGCACAGGTGTGCCCTGCAAGCAGTTGTGTGTAATGACCTTGCCAGGTGTGCAGAGTCCATCTGATAACACAGGAGTTTAGAAAAGTCTTAGGCATTTAAGTTGTGCTTGTGCATTTTTCTCCTGATTTCTCATTTCTCACTTGTCCTGAGGGAGAGTTTGTTATTGCAGTTGCTTTGGTGGCTGTGTAGTGGCATCCGTTGTGCTTTAAATTTGCATTTCTCTGAGGGGGACTAATGTTGAAAACATTATTTTTTTCTTTTTTTCTTTTTTTTGTCTTTTGGCCTTTTAGGTCTGTACCAGGGGCATTTGGAGGTTCCCAGCCTAGGGGTCTAATCAGAACTGTAGCTGCTGGCCTACACCAGAGCCATAGTAAAGCCAGATCTGACCCGTGTTTGTGACCTATACCACAGCACAGGGCAATTCTGGATCCTTAACCCACTGAGCTCGGCCAGGGATTGAACCATCAACCTCACGGTTTCTAGTCGGATTCGTTTCCCCTGTGCCACTACGGGAACTCCGAGAACCTTTTTTATATATTAACTATTTGGATATCTCTTGTGAAGTGTTTGATTAAGTCTTTTATCTGTTTCTATTGGCTTATCTGCATTACTATTTACATTTCAGGGTCCTTTTTTTCCAGTTATTTTTGCTCTGTATTTCTTAACCATCCTAGGAATACAGAGATTCTTTTAAAACTACAATGTCTAATTTGCTAATTCCTAAATGTACTACTCATGTTGCTCTTTTGTTTAATTAACTGAAATAAAAATTTGAAAATTTAGTTCTTCAATCGCACTGCTTATATTTCACGCCTTGTACTTCAAAGCACCTGTGACTGGGAGCTACCATAGTGGACCCACTGACTGAAAATTGTGTCATCAGAGTTTTCTATTGGGCAGCACTGTTCTAGAACTAATGTCTGTAATGGTTAGATCGAGCAGAGCTGCAGCTCCAGCTCTGCATTCCTTTCCTCTTCCTCGGTTTGCCAACCCTCCTGGAGAGAAGCAAATACTTAGGGGAAAGAGTTCAATTATAAGTTATTTGTTCGCTATTTTTTATTTTTATTTTTACTTTTTTTTTGTCTTTTGTCCTTTTAGGGCCACAACTGCGGCATATGAAGGTTCCCAGGCTAGGGGTCTAATTGGAGCTGTTGCTCCGCCCTACGCCATAGCCACAAGCAATGGCAGATCCAAGCCGCGTTTATGACCTACACCACAGCTCATAGCAACGCCGGATCCTTAACCCACTGAGCAAGGCCAGGGATCAAACCCATGACCTCATGTTTCCTAGTTGGATTCATTTCCTCTGCACCATGACAGGCACTCCCTATTTGCTTGCTATTTTTTAGAACAATTTTGATTCTCAGCAAGATTGAGCAGCTGGTAAGAGATTTCCAACACACACCGCCTTACTTGCAGGTGCATAGCTTGCCTCATTATCGACATCCCTCAGTGGTAATTTGCTACAGTGGATGAACCAAGTTGACCCATCAGTTATCACTTAAAGTCCCTAATTTAGTGTTCATGCTTGGTGTTGTCCATTCTAGGAATTTGGACGAGTGTACATGTAATGGCCTGTATCCACCATTGGAGTACAGGACAGAGTAGTTTCACTGACCCACAAACCCTTAGTATTTGCCTGTTCAGCACCATTCCACCCCTCGCCCTAGCAAATAGTGATATTTACTATCTCCCTGTTTTTGCCATTTTCAGTGTGTTGTATGGTTAGAATCATATAGTATGTAGCCTTTTCAGACTGCTTCTTTCGCTCAGTAATATCCTGTTAAAGTTCCTCCATGTCTTTTCATGGTCTACTAGCTCATTTCTTTCTGGCATAATCCAAAAATACTCCTTTGTCTGGATGTATCACAGTTAATTTGCCTAGTGGGAGACATCTTGTTTGCTTCTAAATTTTAGGAATTTGGATAAATCTATAAACATCCATGTGCAGGTTTTTGTATGGACAGAGGTTCTGGACTCCTTAGGGTAGATACCAAGCATCACAATTGCTGGGTCTTATGGTTAGATTATGTTAAGAAACTGCCAAACTCATCCAAAGTGGCTGTGCCCTTCTGCATTCCTACTAGTAGGGAATGGGAGTTTCTGCTGCCCAGCATCTTCGCCAGCATTTGGTGTTATCATTGTTCTAGATTTTGGTCATTCAGGTAGGTGTGCAGTGGTATTGCACTGTTTTAATTTGCATTTTCCCGAGGATATATGTTGTGGAGCATCTTCGTGCTTATTTGTTATCTGTATATCATCTTAGTGAGGAGTCTATTAAGGTCATTGGCCCATTTTTTTTTCTTTTTACAGCTTCACCTAGGGTATATGGAGGTTCCCAGGCTAGGGAGTCAAATTGGAGCTGCAGCTGCCAGCCTATGCCACAGTCACAGCAACATAGGATCCCAGCCACATCTATGAGCTACAACTCAGCTTGTGGCAGGTGCTAGATCCTTAACCCACTGAGTGAGGCCAGGGATTGAACCCACATCCTCATGATGCTATGTCGGGTTCTTAACCCACTCAGCTACACTGGGAACTCCCACTGGCCCATTTTTTAATCGTTTTTTTTTGGGGGGGGGTGCTTTTTGCTTTTTCTAGGGCCGCTCCTGTGGCATATGGAGGTTCCCAGGCTAGGGGTCTAATTGGAGCTGTTGCCACTGGCCTGTGCCAGAGCCACGACAACACCAGATCTGAGCCATGTCTGCGAACTATACCACAGCTCCCAGCAATGCCGGATCCTTAAACCACTGATTGAGGTTAGGGATTGAACCTGCAACCTCATGGTTCCTAGTTGGATTCATTTCCACTGAGCCACAATGGGAACTCCTAATTGGTTTTTTATATTTTTTTATTGTTCAGTTTTAAGAGTTCTTTTACATTTTGGATAACAGTCCTTTATCAGATGTAGCTATTGCAAATATTTTTTCCAAGTCTATATCACGTATTTTAATTCTCTTGACTTTGTTTTTCACAGCGCATAAGCTTTTAATTTTAGTGAAGTTCAGCTTATCAGTTATTTCTTTTCTGCACTGTGCCTTTTGTGTTGTACATAAAAAGTCATCACCAAACTCTTAAGTCATCCAGGTTTTTTCCTATATTATCTTTTAGGATTTTCTTTATAGTTTTTGTATTTTATGTTTGGGTCTGGAATCTATTTTGAACTCATAGGGCATTTGTGTACTTCATTACAGAGAAAATGCTAACAAATTTTTTTCTTTCCAAAAGCTTTCAATTAACATCCCTACAACTATTAACCCCCCTATGCACAACCCCTGTAGTTATCTAGTAGGTTTGCCGTATTTTAGTTAAAAATGAGGTCTTGGTCTAGGTATTGATGCCATGTCATGGTTTCAGGAGTAGCTACCCGGATCACAAGGAAGGGGAGGACCCTGATGAGACTGAGGCACTGCCCTCAGAAAAGCCCTTGGGATATGATGATGACACCATGGAGCTGATCCTCCCTTCTGGTAAGTGCGTTTCCCCAAAAAATATAGCTTCTTGCCACCGAGCTGATTGGAGAGGCCTGTTCCCATGGCTTTCCTTCCACACTGAGGGGAGAGAACCCACAATTCAAAGTGTGTGTTTATGTTCCCCTGGTCAAGGTCAACTCTGAAGGTTTCCTGAATCTTTGTCTTGGCTCTTTTGTTAAATTGGATCAATGTTCTTCCTCACTTCTGGTATGGTTCATTATGCTTTGGTCAGTCATTGCTTTTCTTTTCAGTATATAGACCTTTTCTTTTCTGTTCATTATCTGTTTTTGGGGCCCCATCTAGGTTTTTCTTGTTAGACTTGACTTTGCTCTTATTCTTTGAACGGATTCCCATTTCTGTGTGTTGCTTGGACTTGCACGTGGTAGTCTGGGTGGGTGGATCTGATTGACTCTGCCCAGGTTTTTTGTCTGTGTTCTGCTTGCAGGAGGGAGGCTTGGAGTTTGAATTGTACCTTCTCTTTCTGGGAACCAGATTCATAATTGTGGGAATTTATCCCAGATATGAAAAGAAGAAGGAAAGCCATGAACATGAGAAGCATCTAATGTTGTTTACAGTGTTATGTTAGCTGATAGGAAGGGGAGCAGCTACAGAACACACATTTGAAAAGGACTAGGAATAGAATAAGATAGATAATAAGATCCTAAAAGTATCTTGTATTTACTGAGCACTTAACATGTTTAGGCTATTACACAAGAAGCCTGTCAGTTAGATTCTATTATCTGTATTTGACATGAGCCAACTGACACTTAACACAGGTTGAGTAATTTTCCCAGGATCATGGACCTGGTCAATGAAGCCCATTTCCCACTTCCCTGTGCTGCCTGGGAGACTTGCAGTAATGGTGGAGGCAGGAGCAGCCTTGCTGCCAGTGGAGACCTTTGCCATGAAGAAGCCACCTTGTGCTGCTGGTCCACATGGAATACCACTGCTTAGTACAGATAGCTCTGCTTAACCCAGAACAACAACCTTCCAAGGCTAAGGGCAGCCTTAGACAATGACAGTTGGAGGAAAGTTCAGGCAGAACCTGTCTTGAGGACATAAGCCTTCTACAGTGATAAGAAAGCTATAATATACAATAGAATATTGTGGCCTATATAATACACAATAGCAAAACTGGCTAAATCTCACAGAGGACCCAGTCTGATCTTCCTCTGCTGAAAATACTAATGCAGAACCTCTGGAATAAATATCATGACTTGTTTTCTAAGACTGTTTAGCTCCTTGTCTCATTAACCTCCCCTTCCTTAACTGGGGACCAGGATCACAGTAGGCTTTGCAAGCAGATGAGAAGATCCCTGTAAAGCAGTATCTGGCACATAGTAGGATCACTAGAAATGTGGGCTTCACTTTACAGCAACTTTTTTTTTATTAGAAAAATCTGTTCAACAACAAGCATATCTTATTAAGAAATATAGTCCATTTGAGAGTAATTTTCATCTGGACTTAAAATTTCTGAGGCTTGAAGGCTCCTTAGCTATGGAGAAAATTCATTTGCCTGGAGTGATTGCAGGGTTTCCTAAGGTTCTCCAGGGCCCAAGCTGGGTGTCTTCTCAGGATCCTCTCTTCCTCTCCCACAGTCCAGCTGCAATTCCTAAATGGCTTTGGAATATTTTTTTTTTTATTGATCTATTCATTTGTCGGTGTTACCATGGACGCTTCCTGTCTGGCCATCTCCAATCTGGTTTCCACTTGACTGCCAAAACGTTCTTCCTAAAACAAACACTAGTCCATTTTCTTTTCCAACTGGAATTCCCAGGGGTAGCCCTTGCCTTCAGGGTCACTTTGTCCCCAGGTGTCTTGTGCACTTCCTTTTCCTTTACACATGCAAGTTCCCTCCTCTGGGCCTGTACTCCAGGCCTATACTCTGGGCCTGTGCTCGGCCTGTCTTCCTCCTCCTCCTCCTCCTTTAAGACTCATATTAGGCTCACCTCTCTGGTGAACTGAACTCAGCGCATGCCCTGGGCAAGTAGAGTCCCCTTGGCCTCTGTGATGCTTACGCACCTGTCCTGACAGGACTGTAATCCTTTGTACTTGCTGGCTGCCCTGTCTTCTCCCATTACTGTGAGGACAAAGCTGGCTTCTTTCATCTTGGGACACTGTCTCCAACACACAGGAGCCATGTGAATGTCTGTCGGCTGGCTGACTGGAAGCTTGGAGCAGACATTTAAAAGGAAAGCAACTGGGAGTTCCCGTTGCGACTCAGCAGTTAACGAACCCGACTAGCATCCATGAACCAGACTAGTGGGTTCAATCCCTGGCCTTGCTCAATGGGTTAAGGATCCGGCCTTGCTGTGAGCTGTGGTGTAGATTGCAGACACAGCTGGGATTCCGCATGCTATGGCTGTGGTGTAGGCCAGCGGCTACAGCTCCAATTCAGCTCCTAGCCTGGGAACCTCCATATGTCTTTGGTGTGGCCCTAAAAGACAAAAAAAAAAAGATAAAAAAGACAAAAGGAAAGCAACCTAGATTTCCTGGGCAGGCACAGTGCAGGAAAAGGAGTGCAGAGAGAGCTGCTCTGGATTATGACATGGCCTCGGGCTGAGAATCCAATTTGCCTGTGGTCTTAGCAGCAGGTTCTCTGACTGTTCATCATATAGCCTAAGGGGAAAGTGACATGAGATTAATTTGAAGGTCCAATTTCTCAGATTTTTATTTATTTATTTATTTATTTATTTTAAAAAATTTATTTATTTATTTATTTATTTACTTATTTATTGTCTTTTTGCCATTTCTTGGGCCACTCCCGCGGCATATGGAGGTTCCCAGGCTAGGGGTCGAATCGGAGCTGTAGCTGCCGGCCTACGCCAGAGCCACAGCAACGCAGGATCCGAGCCGCGTCTGTAACCTACACCACAGCTCACGGCAACGCTGGATCGTTAACCCACTGAGCAAGGGCAGGGACCGAACCCGCAACCTCATGGTTCCTAGTTGGATTCGTTAACCACTGCTCCAAGACAGGAACTCCCCAAATTCTCAGATTTTTAAAGCATGAATTTCCTTGGCAGGTTCATGGGCCCAGTCCACGCTTGTAAAATATTGGATGATAACCTCAGGCCTGCTCCTGAGGTGGACTGGGAAGTAGTGAATAACTGGCTTGGTCTTAGAGTTCTGGGTGATATTGTACTGTTAGATAGACAGACTCTGGAGAGAAGGAGCCAGCCGCCAGGTACTGCCTTACCCCAGGGTTCTTAACTAGGCCATGTACATCATGCACATTTTTTTCTTCTTCTTTTTTTTTTTTTTTCTTTTTAGGGCCACACACTCGGCTTATGGAGGTTCCCAGGCTAGGGGTCGAATTGGAACTGTAGCCACTGGCCTACACTGCAAAAATAGCAACAAGCAACATTGGATCCGAGGCACATCTGCAACCTACACCACAGCTCACGTCAATGCCGGATCCTTAACCCATTGAGCAAGGCCAGGGATCAAACCTGCATCCTCATGGATGCTAGTCAGATTTGTTAACCGCTGAGCCATGGCAGGAACTCCAGCATTTTCTTCTGTGTGCATTTTCCTGGAGAAACACCATGTTGTAAAGTCATTTGTATGGCCCACACAGATTTTTTTTTTAATTTAATTTTCACTCAGTTTTTTTTGACTCTGTGCATTAAGTGCATTTTTATTTTTTTTTCTGGAGAAAGGCTGTAGTTTCTGCAAAGCATCTGTGACCTGGAGAAGATTAAGAGCCAGAATAGAAATACCTAAATATACATCATTTGCTGCCTTCCTGGGTCTTCTTCACAGATGACCAACTGCTGAAGTCTTATAATAGAATTTGTTTAAATAACAACAAAACATAGTAGCTTTCCTGGTGAATCAGGAAATTTCTCCCAGCTGTATAGTTAGATATACTTTTACCATTTCATTTTAAAAACCAGCCCTCCTTTAGTCAGTCTTGGTTATCTTGAGACATCATGGTTTGTTATCTATTGGTTTGCTCCCATGTCTCAATACTGGTTGGGAGTTTGTTATGAACCAAGAAAATAGGAGATCTCCGAATAAACAGTTTATGTATACACTCGTAGTGTTGCTGCAGCAGATATTCAATCACTTGGTTATGTCGAACAAATTTACCACTCAGAAACCTCTTTGATTATGCTCAGTTTATGACTGGGTCAGTGTGGATGTCAGCATGACGCTAATTTGAGAAAGATTCTTAGTGATTTTAATCAACTACACTTAGTAGAGTCTGCTTAAACGGTTTCAAGGGCAGCTGGTAGTGGTGATTCCTTAACTAGTTGCTTCAGGTCAAGTAGGTAATCTCAGAGGCAGTGACATGGAATATCCAGTAGAGGGCGCTGTGAGCATTTATTTCCAAGACTGGTCTGGCTCAGTTCCTTCCTTCTTTGCTCTTTAGTTCCTGTGGAACAAGTGGGTGAGAAGACACATCCAGTTAGTTGCTGACTAGACACATGAATCAAGTTAGTTGCTGGATCCACGAGAGGTATATAATTAATTTTCTCAGGAAAATTATAGTTAAGAGATACTTTCTTTTCCACTGTCTAGTCCATTGAGCGTCAGGATGTTTGTTCAGTTGGAGTAGACAGTTTTTTTTTTTTTTTTTTTAACTGAAGGATGGTTGATTTACAATGTTGTGTTTCAGGTGTACAGTAAAGTGATTCAGTTATACATATATATATATATATATATTCTTTTTCATGTTCTTTTCCATTATAGGTTATTACAGGATATTGAATATAGTTCCCTGTGCTCTACAGTATGTCCTTGTTGTTTATCTTTTTTATAGGTAGTAATGTATATCTGTTAATCCCAAACTCCTAATTTATCCCTCTCCCACCCCCTTTCCCCTTTGGTAACCTTAAGTTTGTTTTCTCTGTCTGTGTCTGTTCCTGTTTTGTAAATAGATTCATTTGTGTCATAGTATAGATTGGGAGTGCACTGTCTTGTAAGCAGTTGTTACTGTGATGAAAGATAGATGGACCGGTTGTGGCTCCACCCCGACTCAGACATAACCTATCTGTGGTTGATGGACAGGCACATTGTGTTCTGTAACTGTTCTCCTTGAGGAGGGTCTTCAAGTTGAGCTGTTCTCAGCACATCCCACTTGGTGTGTAATGTTCAGCGCTCACTGTCATTGCCACAGAACAGCAGTAGCTCTAAATGCTGTGTTTGCAGTTCTATCAGGCATAAAGAACCTTGGTGTCAATTAATGAGAACCTTTCAAGCATGTTTGTTTCAAAAGCCAGCCTTCCATAATATGCATTTCTAAATGCTACTTATGAATGTAAATACATTGATATTATTAAGTACTAATGACCAGAATTATCATTTAGTGATTTCGAGGAAACCCTCATTGCATACTCACATCCTGACCTACATTAGAAATAGAATGGCAAGATCAGCAGTGCTGGGCTTTCTTGCTGGAGCCTCATTTAAGCTATGTCCTTCTCCAGCTATTGTATCTTACTTATCTCGTGTGGTCTAGGAGCTTTGTTAACTCTTGTGCTGCCAGAACAGGCAGGTCCAGGCAAACATCTTTTCATCCATATTGGTATCCAAAGACCACATCAGCTTTGAATTTAAATTTATTTTTATTATCTCTTAAATCCGATCACAAAACAATCAACTGAAAGTAATTACTTGGCCATATCTGTGTGGAGAGCAGACTGTTTCCCTGGTAGCTTGCCAGGTATAAGGACTTAAAATGAAATAACCTGGAAGAACTTTTTTCTTGTACGTTAAAAACCCAGGTCCTGAAAGTGAGTATAGCCATCTACAATGGTGACAGTATTCTGGTCACAATCTTTCTACTCAAAAGAGTCTGAAAGGAATGACTTTATATGTGTAAGTATAAAATTTCCATGGAAGTCGTACACATGGTCTCACCTGGCCTTAATTCTTTTATCCATTGTCAGTGGAAATAGCTGTCCCATGCCTTGTGTATATGCTGCTGTTCAATTTCTATGTGTTTGTCTGGGGATGAATTGGACTGCTTATATCCTAGTTAATGTTTTTGTGAAAGCATAGCCTGGATTGGGTAAGCTCTCAGGTGATATTGGTGGCCTAGACCACTTTTGAGAGCCACCACTCTGTTGGAGCTGGAGCCTGCCCACTTCACTTTCACCTGCTGTGAAGCTGAGATCCAAGATCTGCACATTTCCTACAGAGGAGCAGATAGTCCAGAGAATTCATTTCTGAAAACATGACGGATGGTATGTTCTGTGTGATCCTTTTCAATAAGTAAAAGCTGAAGAGAGAATTCAGCTCAGTCATGTTTTAAAATTATGGTTTACCAGGCGACTTTTATCATTTACAAAGCAGTAGGACAGGGTTTCTCAGCCTCAGCACAATGGCCATTTTTGGGCCAGATAATTCTCTGTTGTGGAGGTACTGGTGCATTGTACATGTTTAGCCATATCCCTGGCCTCTACCCACTAAGTGCCAGGAGCCTCCCTTAGCTGTGACAACTGAAAATGTCTCTAGTTATTGCCACATGTCCTCTGAGGATAAAATCACCCTTGTTTGAGAACCACTGCAATAGAGAATTGAGGAAGGAAAAAAGGAAAAGTGGATTGGTTTTTCTTCTGGATCCAGACTGTGGACTCTAAACCCAAACCTCAGGGCCAGGCTCAGTGCTAATCGTTTTTCTATTAAAAAAAAAAAAATGTTAATTTCATACTTCCTCGGGCCCTATTATCTGTAGGGGCAGCTGTGTGAATTTCTATGGAGGCAGGTTGTAAGTACAGATGCAGAATTTATCACCTGACAGTGACTTGCCATCATCTGTTTTTCCTTTGGCTTTCCTTCTTTTCATTGTTGAACACATGCCTTCATCTTTCATCGGCAGGTAGAGCACTGTTTCTTCTGGCATAGCCAGTTTCCAGCTAGATAAAGGTGACCAGTCTGATTCAGAAAGCTCTTGCTTTCTAGCTCTGCCTTGAAAATCAATCAAACTCAATATTGTTCTTTTGAAAAACAGGTGCCAGAGTGGGTCATCGCTCCTTGATGAGATACTACAAACAGCGGTTTGGCTTATCCAGAGCTGTGGCGGTTGCCAGGAATCAGAAGGCTGTGGGCCGGGTGCTCCAGCAGTACAGAGCCCTGGGCTGGACGGGCAGCACAGGTAGGTCCAGGCTGACAGCACAACCAGCCCAGGGACCTACCCTCCACGCGGGGCCTTTGGGTGGAAGTGGAAGTGGATGTTGTTCGCTTTGTCCTTATAGACCCTCTAGGGGGAGCTTCCCACTTCTTGGCTCCAGGGGCTCCTGTGACCACTTGCGGCATTATGGAGATAAGCGCAGCGTTCCGTGACTTAAAGCCTTCATGTTCCTGGTGCAGTAACTTGCTAAAAACTGCTCATATAGCAGTAACTTTTTCCTAAGATAATAGTCATGAAAGGGATTGTTTGCTCATGACCAAAGGTTGAAATTTTCCTGAATATTTTACCAGGAATGAAATAGTATTCTCATGGCAATGGCCTGAGCTGTGGGGTCAAATACAACTCACCAGATTTTCTTGTTGGTTCTTATAACATGAGTGTGAGTGATTTAATTAACTGAAGCCTCTGTTTTCTTATAAAATGGAGGTGATAAGAGTAGGACCGAACTTGCAGAGCTGTGCCCATTGCTAATCATAAAGCATGTGTGACATAGTGCACAGTAAAGCCAGCCATCAGTCCTCTTTGTCATTTTCTGTAGAAAACTTAATAAGACTTAGAGGACTAGGGCAGGCCGCTGAAATTGTTTAAGCTTTGAAACATCATCAGTATGAAATTATTTAAATCTCTTCTGAGGTTTCTGCTGACTGAAGCTTGTTATCCTCGGATTTTCAAGGGGAATGTCAGTCCCCTAGGAGACAGTGGAGAGGGTGACAGGAGAGCTGCCCGCTGATGGCCCGGAAGCTCTGACACTGAAATCCATTGCAAATGCCTCTGTGTTACATACACATGGTTCCTTCACTGTAGTGCCCTGTGGGCTGTGAGGCACTTCAGGCTCACGGACACTGCCTTCATCTTAGTCCTATCAGTAATTCTTGTCTGACTTGACTGCTGGTCTGCCTTTCTCTGTCCCGCTGATCAATGGGGACTTCAGATTTGGGGCTTACAGACCTTTTCAGATGATGAGAGCTCAGGAGACTCATCCCAGAGGAATGTGCACAGAGAGAAGTTCTGGTGTGTGATTCCGGGGTACACATGAACCCCCCCCCCACCCCACCAAGGTCCACTGGATAGAGACCTCAGATTATAACTCTTGTTTAAATATAAGAACCCAGTTGCCCCAAACCAGGTTTGATTCTCTGCAAGGTGGGTTTTCTCTGATCCCAGGTCACAGACCTTGGCTTCCTTTCTTGCCCCCTCTGCAACCCCAGGAGCAGCTCTCGTGCGCCAGCGGGACATGCAGTATGTCCAGAGGATGAAGTCGAAATGGCTGCTGAAGATGGGTGTGAAGAACAATGCCACCAAGCAGATGCACTTCAGGCCCCAAGTGATGTTCTGAGTGGGCCGGGGACTGAGGCGCCATCTGTGTCCCGCTCAAGCATCGTCCTCGCCTGAGGACCGTGGAAGCGGGATTGGGCAACAGCCCCTTTTGCTGCTGCGCTTGCTCTGTCCTGACCTGATAATAAAGTCAGAATCATATTGGGTCTCATGTCATCTGTGGGCAGGGTTGAAAGGTCCTGTTTTCACAGAGTAAGTGCTGTGTGTCCTGGGCGCAGGCCCTGCCCTGCTCCTGAGAGTTGCTTTGTTGTCTCAGCTTGTGTCTGATTTAGGGCCGTCAGGATAGTGTGTGCAACTCAGAGCAACGTGACTGCTGCTCCAAACCTGGTTTTAACTTTCAGAAGAACACCTTACCACTGGGACCTCTGTAAGACAGCTTTGCAGCTTCTGGAGGAGCCGAGTTGAATGTCTTGTCATTGGAAAGTTTTGTGGTTGTTGGAGTGGTGGCAGTCTCTGGGCACTTTCACTAAATCCAGGTGAAGTGAAAGGGTATGTCAGTGGCTTACTATAAAAGAGCTTCATTTCTAAATATAATCCAGTGCTGCCTTTAGAATAGGAAGAAAATAAATGTATAATGTTTAAATCGCATTTTAGAAAGAAAAATGACCTCAAGGTTCAATCTCTGAAGAGACGCTCAGTTTAGGGGAAAGGCCATGGTGTACTAGAAATGAGAGTTTACATGAAGTTCAAATCCATTGAGCCACCTTTCTGACTTTGGCCAAGTGACTTGGTGTTTCCAGTCTGTAGAAAGGGTGTGTATGTTACCTCCTGGGTTGTTGTGGGGGTAAATAAATTAGCAGGAGACATGTCACTCACTCAGTTCCCAGCACAAAGTGAGTGCTTAAGTTCTCACTGATGGAGCAGGTGCCTTATGAGGAAGGGGATGTTCTGACCAGTGCAGTGGTCTTTCTGAGGAGTGGGTTCAAGGGTGCCAAGAGACGGCACCCGGTGATTGTGTATTCACCTGCCCTTGCTTGCTGGAGGCACATCTTTTTCTTTAAATTTCAGATGCAGAATTGAATTCATTATATGTCATTAGTGCAGGCATTCACTAACCAACAGTGGGGGGCTCCCTGGTTTTAATTTTATTCCTTCATCCTGTTTTTGAACATTCTCATCACACAAGTACCCACCCTCTTGTGTTTGACATCTAATCTATATCCCGGGAAAATGATGGAGTGTTTGACCTGAGGTATGTTTTTAATGTGTACTTAGCTGAATGTACATGATACTGTGCTACAGTTTGGTCAGTTTTGTTTTTCTTTTCACTCAACTTGGTATGCCTAATTCATCTCCTGACTGCTGTGAGGTGTCCATACTGACAGGGCCCAGCTCTCCCTGCAGCTGCCACCTCTTCTGTGACCCCAGCTCCCATACTCATGGCCTTTTAATTTTGAGGCATTGTCACCTCATAATATATGAGGACAGTATATTTGCTGACCTAAAAATATCCCATTTATTTTTTACTTCTTCCAGGCTTCAAGAGATGCCTTTTAGTTCTGAGTTAACTATGTGAAGCAACCCCACTACCTCATCTCTCTCCACATCGTAACTTAAAAAAATTCAGTTTACTTACCTTTTTGGAGTAAAATTTTATTTGGGGAAGAAGGCAAAGAAAAAAACAAAACAACTACAGTTGAATAAGTAAAATAAGAAACATGAGAAATGAGCTTGTTTGTGTGCTTGTTTGTGTGGGTGTGGCTTAATTCTTTGTGGTTCTGGAAAGCACGGAAATGCCTGACATTGAATTTCTTTGCCATTCTCTTCTTTGATGTGTGTCTGGTTTTCTCTCTCTGGGTGCACTGCTCCCCGCTCCTCCATCTTCTGCAGCTGGGCTTCCTGGGGCTTCCCAGCTCATCCCTACAGTGATGTGCTGCCAGTTCTCCCTGCTTTAGTCCTTTCAGGTCTGCATGTTCTCTGGCATCTTAATGCCAATCACACTGGAGAAGGGACAGAACCCACCAAACAAACTACCAGCTTAGAGCCTCGGGAAAGCTCCCATCCTTAACTTCACATTTGATCTTTTTGAATTTCACTGCTTAGAGTACATTGTTGATATGGTGCTTTTCTTTCTCCAATTTCTTATTCACATTTTAAATATTAAATATTTATCCAAATTAACCCAAATAAAAATTTTATTAAACCCAGATTTTTTTTTTGTTTTTTTGTCTTTTGTCTTTTGTCCTTTTAGGGCCTCACTCACAGCATATGGAGTTTCCCGGGCTAGGGGTCTAATCGGAGCTATAGTTGCTGGCCTATGCCAGAGCCATAGCAACGCCAGAGCCAAGCTGCATCTGCCACCTATACCATAGCTCATGGCAATGCTGGATCCTTAACCCACTGAGCAAGGCCAGGGATCGAACCTGCAACCTCATGGTTCCTAGTCAGATTCATTTCCGCTGCACCACGACGGGAACTCCAGATTTTAAATCTCATTCATACCAATACTTCCTGATACCTATTATCTATAAGATAGTTGTCTAAACTTAATGGAAGCAACCTAAGTGTCCAACCAAGGAATGGATAAAGAAGATGTGGTACATATATACAATGGGATATTACTCATTTAAAAAGAATGAAATAATGCCATTTGTAATAACACATGGACCTAGAGATTATCATACTAAGTAAAGTTAGTGAAAGACAAACATCATATGATATTTATATGTGGAATCTAAAAAAACAACAGAAATAGACTCAGATTTTGGAAACAAACTTTTGGTTACCAAAGGGCATAGGTGGGCGGGGAGGGATGGACGAGGGTATGGGGTTGGCGTATGCACACGGAGGTATAAGGAATGACTGGCCAACAGGGACCTGCTGTATAGCACAGGGAACTCTACCCAATATTCTGTGATGATCTTCATGGGAAAGAATCTGAAAAAGAATGATGTGTTTATGTATAACTGAATCACTTTGTTGTGTAGCAGAATTTCTCACAACATTGTCAATCAACTACACTTAAATAAGACTTTAAAAAATGAAAAAAACCTTAACGGCAGATATCAAAATAATCATATTAAAAGTTCTGGGTTTTTCATGCATTTACTTTTTTATTTCTTTAAAAAAGTTTTTCATTAATGTACAGTTGATTTATAATGTGCCAATTTCTGGTGTACAGCAATTATATATGTATTCTTTTTATATTCTTTTCCATCACAGTTCTACATCCAGGCCAAGTTAGCACTGGCAGTTGTAGCTGCCTGACTAGGACTTCTGTAAAATCTTTCCTCCTGAAAGTAATCTGAGGATTGGATGGCCCTTGCAAGTTCATTCCTCTGCTTTGGTTGAGATATCAACACTGGGATCTAAAGTGAGATGACACAACTTGTTTCCACTCTGTGAATTTTACTGAACCCCCAAGCAGCTCTGCTGGTTGATCACACAGCCCATCTGCAGACTAGATGATGGCTTGATGTATTCTTTCTGCCTTGTGGACTATGAATTTGCATTTTATGGAGCACAAAGTGCTTTATTGCGCCATTTTTTGTTTCTCCACTGTGAGGTGTAGGTAGCATTTCTATTTCACACATGAGAAAATTGATTAGGGGAAGTTCATTAACTTTTTTTTTTTTGGGCCACATCCACCTCATGCAGAAGTTCCTGAACCAGGGATTGAACCCATGTTACAGCAGTGACCTGAGCTGCTGCAGTGCCAATGCTGGATCCCTAACCCACTGAGCCACATGGGATCTCTGGGAAGCTCAGTAACTTTTGTAGGAAGACAAAAGGAAGCCAGAGATTTCTGGTCCAGCGTCCTTTTGTTTCTTTCTTCTTCTTCTTCTTCTTTTTTTTTTTTTTGTCTTTTTTGCCTTTTCTAGGGCCGCTCCCTTGGCCTATGGAGGTTCCCAGGCTAGGGGTCTAATCAGAGCTGTTGCCACCGGCCTACACCACAGCCACAGCAACGCCAGATCCAAGCTATGTCTGCGACCTACACCACAGCTCACTGCAATGCCAGATCCTTGACCCACTGAGCAAGGCCAGGGATTGAACCCACAACCTCATGGTTCCTAGTCAGATTAGTTTCCACTGCACCACAATAGGAACTCCTTTTTTTTATGTGCAGCATATGGAGGTTCCTGGGCTAGGGATTGAATCGGAGCTACAGTTGCAGGCCTACACCACAGCCACAGCAATGCAGAATTCGAGCCACATCTACAACCTACACCACAGCTTGGCAACACTGAATCTTTAATCCACTGAGTGAGACCAGGGATCAATCTGTGGCCTCTTGGATGCTAGTGAGGTTTGTTACCACTGAGCAAAGACAGGAACTCCCTGGTCCAGTGTTCTTAATGTTCCAACATGTTGGTAAAGAATTTTCAGCACCATCCCATCCTAAGGTGCACACCTAACAGGCTGTAAACATCAATTAAAGTCCCTTGTATTTGCAGCAGGTGTGAATTTTATTCTAAATCTAGAAATACATGGAATTTAATATTTATATTAATGCCGCATGATACACACATAGTTAACTCAAATGTTACCACATAAAAGAAAATACCATCTTTTCTTACCCAGAAAATGACCCGATTTTGGTCCTTTGTGGATCCTCAGTTTTAAGTTGCTTTCCTCCATCTGAGTTATTTCAAAACTCTGTCAGGGTCCTGTTGATTAATTTGGAATTCACAGTCACATAATGCCATTCAGTTCCCATCTTGCTTCCTTAGACCTTGACCTTGTAGGAAGTCTGAATCCTTAAGGAGGTCACACTGCACAAAAGCCCAGGTTACATGGCAAGGTCTTGATAGATGTTCTGGTTGACCTCAGCTAAGGTTCCGCTCAGTGATCGACAGCAACTGCCAGCATCAAAGGTCACCTTGCATGTCCAGCCCAGTCGAATCCTCAGGTGACTGCAGCATCCACTGACATCTGACCACAACCACATGATACATCCTAACCCAAAGTTGCCCCAACGAGATTTCCCCCAATCCCTAGCCCACAGAAGGCATGACCATGATGAAAGACTTGTTCTACATCACTAAGTCTCCACAGCAGTAGTGACTGGCCCACCTCATCTTTACATCATCACCTGCTTTGCCCAGTGGGCATTTTGGTTTCCACTGGCCAACTTTTGGTGCAGTTTTTCTGATATTATGGCTTCCAGGGCAAGGATTTTACATGTATTATTTACCTTCCTTAATTTTTACAGCATTTTTATCAAATAGATGCAATTATTATTCCCATTTTACAGCTGACAAACCTCACCTAATTACCCAAATTCTTGCTCCTCTGAGTCACTCTGTCAGCTGTGCTGCTCAAGCCATAGAATTTCAGACTTCGGGGACACATTGAATGGATACAGATCAACTGCCACCTCCCCCCCTTCCCAAACATCCTAGTTATGTACAGGAACTCGGATGCTTGGACAGTGTAATGTGACTCAGCTGTGGTCCACGTCGCAAGAGACCAGCAAGGGAAAGGGACAGCAAGGGAAAACCAGTGTCTCCACGTTGGGCTTGATACTATCCTGCAAAGTTAATTTTTTTCAACTCCTTCAAACAACCTTTCAACACAAATTATTTGCTCAGTAAACATGATGCATTTCTTTGGAGGAAAAAAATGCGCTTATATTTAGCATGGAACTACACATATATTAAAAGCATTAACTCTACTGAAACATCAAATCTGTGTTTGTTAAAGAAATCTACAACTTGGATTTTATGGAAAGACCTCTAAATCCAAGGCATTTGTTAGTACATTACTCCATGATTTATTATTAATGACCACTTTTGGTATTCCATCCGCAAGTACCATTTTAACCCAGGGTGGTGTCCAGATGCGTTGCCCAGACCAAGGGCACTCATTTTCTAAACCCAGTCTCTGCAAATGTGGAAAATAAATATATGCTATATTTCTAAAAGTCAGGGACTTTAGTTTTTCTCAAGGGATTTTTATTATGCTTAGTTCTGGTTGAGAATATGGGCTTGACAGTAGATGGAAACTCTTGTTTTTTTAAAAATTTATTTTATTGAAGTCTAGTTGATTTACAACGTTGGGTTGATTTTTGCTGTACAGCAAAGTGATTCAGTTACACATATGTATATATTCTTTTTCATGTTCTTTTCCATTATTTTTTATTACAAGATATTGAATTTAGTTCTCTGTGTTATACAGTAGGATCTTATGTTTTATCCATCCCATATATAATGGTTTACATCTGCTAACTCCAAACCCCCACTCCATCCCTTCCTAACCTTCCCTCCCCCTTGGCAATCACAAGTCTGTTCTCATGTCTATGAGTCTGTTTCTGTTTTGCAGATAAGTTCATTTGTGTCATATTTTAGATTCCACATACAAGTGATATCATATCCATTTGCCTTCTCTTTCTGACTTACTTCACTAATATGAGAATCTCTAGTTGCATCCAAGTTGCTGCAAATGGCATTATTTCATTTTTTATGGCCGAGTAGTATTCCACTGTATATATGTACCACATTTTCTTTATCAAAAGGAAACTACTGTAACATTTATGCTTGAAGAATGACTCTCCGGGAGTTCCCGTTGTGGCACAGTGGTTAACGAATCCGACTAGGAACCATGAGTTTGCGAGTTTAGTCCCTGCCCTTGCTCAGTGGGTTAAGGATCTGGCATTGCCGTGAGCTGTGGTGTAGGTTGCAGACGCGGCTCGGATCCTGCATTGCTGTGGCTCTGGTGTAGGCCAGTGGCTACAGCTCCGATTAGACCCCGAGCCAGGGAACCTCCATATGCTGTGGGAGCAGCCCAAAGAAATAGCAAAAAGACAAAAAAAAAAAAAAAAGAATGACTCTCCTTCTGAGATGTGGTTCCTATTTCTAATTCAATGAATAAAATCTATTTGTATAATTTGGTTGGGTCTTCTTTTTATTTATCTTGAACCATGGGAGAGTTTGTCATGAAAAAACACAAAAATATATAACATGTTGCCACAGCAACTTTGGATCCAAGCTGTGTCTTTGACCCATACCACAGTTCACAGCAAGGCCGGATCCTTAACCCACTGAATAAGGCCAGGAATCTAACCCACATCCTCATGGATGTTAGTCAGGTTCTCTTCTGCTGAGCCATGATGGGAACTCCCTTACTACAGTTGTTTTATTGTTTTTTTTTTTTCTTTTTCTTTTTTTTGTCTATTTAGGGCTATACCCCCGGCATGTGGAGGTTCCCAGGTTAGGGGTCCAATATGAGCTATAGCCGCTGGCCTATGCTAGAGCCACAGCAGCTCAGGGTCCCAGCCACATCTGCAACCTACATCACAGCTAACATCACTGCCGGATCCATAACACACTGAGGAAGGCCAGGGATCAAACCCATGTCCTCATGAATGCTAGTCGGGTTTGTTAACTGCTGAGCCACTACGGGAACTCCATCACTGAAGTTTTTAAAGAAAGCATAACACTTTTCTTAAAAATATATTCTTGTAAGTGTGTGAAAAAATGAGATATTAAAAAAAGATTTATGGGAGTTCTCATCATGGTGAAGTGGAAATGAATCTGATTAGGAACTGTGGGGTTGCAAGTTCGATCCGCAGCCTCGCTCCGTGGGTTAAGGATCTGGCTTTGCTGTGAGCTGTGGTGTAGGTCGAAGACATGGCTCAGATCTTGTGTTGCTGTGGCTGTGGTGTAGGCCAGCAGCAACAGCTCTGATTAGACCCCCAGCTTGGGAACTTCCATATGCTGTGGGTGTGGCCCTGAAAAGACAAGAGACAAAAAAATTAAAAAATTTTAAAAAAAGATTTAATAAGATAGTGAAAATAATATCTTATTATTTTTTAAATAATTAACATTGAAAAATAGTCAATCTTAATTCTCTTTTTGCTACTTTTGGCCTTTCAACTAGATTTACAGGATCCCAGGTTTGGAGCAGTGGCCTCTGACTTTCTGTCCATGTCTGTTGCCTGCAATTTAAAGTCCAAATATTTATTCTGTTTGAGTGGGGAGAGGGAGTTGTGGATTATGTAGACATACAATGTAGACATGTGGATTACGTGTGTGTGTATTTCAAGATGAACCCAATAGCAGCCACAGAGGACTTAATAAATGCAGGCAAAGTTTATAGTTCATTTGTTGAAAATCAACCTTAGCCAGGATCCCAGTTTCCTGAAGGACAAAGATAAGGTAACATTATCCATTTTGGATACCAATAAAACATTTACCTGCTAGATTTATAGGGATATAAATTAAAAATTCTGTAAACAAGGGCCCAAACTGATTATTTCAGGTTCATAACCTCTAACCTACAGAATTTCATGGAGAAATCAACCCTGCAGTTGTTTGAAGATAAAGGTTCTGGCTATGAGTTTATATTACTCAATATGAACGAAGTATAGGTTCTTGGAAGAAAACTTCTGAAGAATTCATCAGAATTTGAAATTGAACAAAAATGGAATAGACTTAGGAATCTTGAGAAACCACTTCAGCTATTGGTTTCTGTGGGATTTTGTAATAATTTGCAGCTTGAAAGAAAAAAATAATTTAAAATGATTTTTCAGCCTCTACCTACACTGTTATTCTGTTTAGAGAAAAATGAATTATTATATTTATTATATCTCTATTTATTATTTAGAGAGAAATAAATTATGTATTTGGACATCTGTAGTACCAAGACAGTGGGCCCTTTATTTCACTGATTCTAAATACATACATACATTTTAAAATTATAGTGGACCTCTTAAAGTGTGCCATTGTCATGAATTCAGTACCATGGCATTAAAATGTCCCCTCCCCAGCCATGTCAAAATGCACTAAATATTTGTTAAAAGGCAGAGAAGTAGAAAGACTAACTTTTTATACTACTGATGTTTATTTAAGTAGATACGGCTTCTGCAGTGAGTTGGAAGGACTGGATTTTTCTTCTTTTATCTTCCTTCCTTCCTCGGTTTCCTCCCTTCCTTCTTCCTTCCTTCATTCTTCCCTTCCCTCTTTCTTTCCTTCCTTCTTTCTTTTTGTTATTTTACCCTTCAAAAGTAGATTTCAATGCTTCTATAGAAAGTAAACCACTGATACTTTATAGCCTTTATTATCTCAAATTCTTTTAGGAACCACAATTACAAACACAACATTTAGCTGAACCAAGGCTTCTCCCAAGATCCCTAGTTACTAGGATGTGACAGTTAACCTAGGCTCATAGATGCCAAGCTCATTTTGTTACCATGGATACGTGAACTCGAAGACCTGAACTCAACCGTGTGTTGCGGTGGATGCTGTGGTATGCTACCTAATCTCCCTTTCAGGACTGAGGCACGCATTCCCCCAGGGGCCAGGAGAGCTGGCCTTTGATGTCTCACTAATGAGCCCCTCTCTGGCAATAGCCCTCAGCACAAGGAAGCTGTCCTGCCCAAGGCCACAGCCAATCTGCAGGGACAGCCTGCATCCAGTGGCTGGTCCCCAGGTCAGGGAGACTCTGGAAGGTTTCCCAGCTCCAGAGCTCTCCATGGGAGTGCCTGAGGCCTTTATTGCAACAGCAACTTCTCACAATGTGTTTTCCTTATAGGCATAGATCCCTAATTACTCCCCAATTAAAAGTCCTGCCTGTGAATCTCCATCTCAGAGTTGATTTCTCAGGGAAGCATAACTACAACCATTGATGCCAGGATGGCCCAAGGAAGGAGGCTCTTAAATGGGATCTGGAGCTGGATCACCAGCTGGCGGCAGTCACTGAGTGTGCCATCTCTGGGGGTGGGTGGGGTACAGCAACCCCCCCCCCCACATGCTGTAGCCCTGCAACTGTCACAATGTTCATTGTGGTGAGACAGCTGGGCGGGCATGCATAGGTGGGTGCAGGATATGGGCAACTGAGAGGCTCAAAGGAAGTGGTAGTCAAAACTACAGTGGAGTTGGATGGTTGTTGCTGAGCCCTATAAAATGAATGAAAGAAAGGCAGTGGAAAGCTGGAGCTTAAATCACCAATTTAAGGCTAAATGTGAAAGCCAAAGGCTATGGAAGTTTATAAAGAGATGCTCATCTCCTGCAGCTAGAGGGAGGAAAAAATGCCAGAATTCAACCTTGGACTTAATTAGAAGGCCAGCAGAGATCCAGAGAAGTTTGAATTTTCAACCCCAGCAAGTCTGCTTTGCCAAGGTCAGGGAGGTAATTGGGAATAAATGAGATGCTGAGACTTGGGATGTAGACATCCGTGTTCATGCACTATTAAAATATCTCAAATTGACAAATGCCCTTGAACCCTCTGGGTCTGCTCCTCCCTATGAAAACCTGGTGTTTGGAGTTCCCATCATGGCTCAGCGGTTAATGAAGCTGACTAGCATCCATGAAAATGCAGGTTTGATCCCTGGCCTTGCTCAATGGGTTAAGGATCCGTCATTGCCATGAGCTATGTGGTGTAGGTCGCAGACGTGGCTTGGATCTGGCATTGCTGTGGCTGTGATGTAGGCCAGCAGCTACAGTTTTGATTTGACCTCTAGCCTGGGGACTTCTATATGCCGTGGGTGTGGTCCTAAGAAGCGGGGGGGGGGGGGGGGGGGGGGGGAAGAAAAGCTGGTGCTTGAAGTTGAGGCAGAAGCCTCTCCATCAGCAGCATAAGACACCAGCTCCCAACTCAAGATTTACCCTTAACTCCATCCCTGGACACTAGGCCAGAAACTAGAATGGGGATCAGCAACTACAGACTATGGACCACATCTAGCCTATAGTTGGTTTTTTTGTACACAAAATTTTATTGAAACACAGCTATGCTCATTCAACTACATATTGTCTGTGTCTGCTTTCATGCGGCAGTAAGAGACTTGAATAGTTGCAACAGAGCCTAAAACATTTACTGTCACCTCTTTATAGGGAAACTTTGCTGACCTCTGAATTAGGGTCAAGTCATAGTATAACCCAGCAGGAGAAGGGTTGGTCCTATAAGGGAGGAAAGGGAATATTATACACCAAAAAGATGAAGGACACAGCCCATAAATACTAGCAGGAGTGGAAGTGTATTTATGGGATGGGATTCGGAAGGGCCAGGATGAATGAGGATGGAATCTAGGAGGATGGATAATGGAGAGTTTATCCACATGAAAGAATTCTCCTGGGAGTTCCCGTCGTGGCGCAGTGGTTAACGAATCCGACTAGGAACCATGAGGTTGCGGGTTCGGTCCCTGCCCTTGCTCAGTGGGTTAACGATCCGGCGTTGCCGTGAGCTGTGGTGTAGGTTGCAGACGCGGCTAGGATCCCGCGTTGCTGTGGCTCTGGTGTAGGCCGGTGGCTACAGCTCCGATTCAACCCCTAGCCTGGGAACCTCCATATGCCTCGGGAGCGGCCCAAGAAATAGCAACAAAAACAACAACAAAAAAGACAAAAGACAAAAGACAAAAAAAAAAAAAAAGAATTCTCCTCAAACAGAGGAACTGATATGCTCCTGATTGGCTCTTGGAAGCTTAACAAAGCTTAGGTCCACACTAAGTGGAGGTGATATGTGAGCAATGCCCCCTGGCAGACCCTAAGAAAGAGATCAGAATTCTCTAAGAGGCGAGCATGTAGAGAGGGTATCCTCTGCATGACTGGAAAACCCAGTTCACTATGTTTCGTGGGGCCCCTAGAGGACACCCTGTTTACCGAAGCTGTAAGAATGAGCTGGTGAGAAGGCATCATCTTCCTTGAGAAATTCAATGGAGCATCCTCTGCAGGTGGGGCTGTTGCAAGAGAAGATGCTGCCATAGAGCTGGGCTCCCTGAAAACAATGAGGGTACTAAGTTCCCAGAGTGTTAGAGGCCAAGTGGCAGAACTTAAGTATCAGAAGAAAGGGGGTGCCATTATAATGAGTGGCAAGGGGTCCTCACTCACGGAGAGCCATGGAGATGACCAAGAGCACCTGGTGTTATTAAGGGCAGGTAGAGTGGTGGTTAATAAGGCCAATGCTAACAACCCCTTCTCTGAAAAGTCATGGCGGGTCTCCACACCCGAGCCAGTCCTTCAACTCCCAAACTGTGGCCTGAAGGAAAAGCTGATTTGAGGAATGGTCCCACTATACCAAGGCACATGTATATATGGCAATAATTTCCTCAGTCTTTACCCAAAGGTCTGGGGCCATTTTCTTGGGTAACTACACAGTAGTTTCTTTCAGGGACTCTTGAGCATGGCGGTCTCCACTGATATTCAGAGACTTTTATGTTTCGTCATGGCTGGTAACTAGATTCAAGTCTTATGGGGAGTAGGTAATAAGATATCCAGGCCCAGTCTCCTTCGTAGTAGGTTCTTTGGCTCCATGGACCCACCGGGTGATCATTTGTTTAGTCTCTGAATGTGTCAGTAGATGGATATCCTTAGTGGTTGACAGAACCTCTCTGTCACCTCTTTGATTTGTAGAGTGAGCTAGCGCGGTGAGGCTACATGGAGAACTCAACACGGTCAAGAGAGTAGTTAAGAAACAATATCATATCCAAGGGGAATGGCAGAGATAGTGTATTCAACACTGCCAAGGGAGGGGTCCCCATGGCATCCCCATTTGATACACCATTGTGCCCCCTTTAAAACCAGGGATCCTGATCATTAAGAATAGACTTAGTGTATCTATGACTCCTGTTAAATATCCAACCTGCCAGCACTGAGCTCAACCCTCAGGCCCCAATCCAGCATCCTCCCCGAGGACACCAACCAGTTCCTTGTTAATCGCCGGATCTTACGGCATCCCTTTCAATCTGCAACTGACAATCGTGTATCTGGACAGGAATTGACATGCATTTAAGAAATGACAGGAATTCTTGTCATGGCTCAGTGGTAATGAACCCAACTAGTATCCACAAGGATGAGGGTTCGATCCCTGGCCTCTCTCAGTGGGTTAAGGATCTGGCATTATTGTGAGTTGTGGTGTAGGTTGCAGACATGGCTTGGATCTGGTATTGTTGTGGCTACCGAGTAGGATGGCTGCTGTCGCGCCGATTCAAACCTTAGCCTGGGAATTTCCATATGCCACAGGTACAGCCCTAAACAACAAACAAACAAAAGAAATGGCTTTGCCTTTCCAGCCTAAAGGGACTCAGCCAGCGCTGCCATCCATGAGTTTATAGATTGCTTGATAAAATGGCCTGGGATCCTATGTAGTGACTCTGGACCCAGAATCCCATTTTGTAGCAACCGGGTCTTACCCACACCAAACCACACCACCCAGGAGCCTCCTGCCTAATAGAGCCTTTGGGAAACACAGCTAAGGTGACAGCTTGGTGCAGATACCCTGTGAGGAGGGGGTGGCATTAAATCAATGCCCGTTATTTAGTGCTATGCTCCCAATAGTTGGAATTGATGGGTCCAATAAAGGAGGGATTGAAGCGAGGCCTGGTCCACTTACCGTTACGCTCAATGACCTGCTTGGGGAATTTGTGATCCCTGTCACTGCACATTTTGTCTCTCAGGCCCTGCTTTTCAGAGAGAGAATGCTTCTATCAGGGGACACAGCAAGCATTCCATTAAACTTGGAGCCACATCCACCCATGAGATTCTCTAGATTGTTCCTTGGTACTCCCTTGGAAAACTGTGAGGGTAAATGAGCAAGCAGAGTAGCTAGGGGGTGGATTTTGCCGTTTACCATCACAGCCATGTCCCCAAGGTGGCCTGGGGGCTCAGAGGCCTCAGGAATGAGAATTTGGGTCACCCCGCCAGGTAAGCCACCCTGACTGGCTGTAGTGCTGTCTAGGGGTGTGGGGAGTTGCGAAAGGACAGTAGAAGGGCGAGATGATGGTCCCAGCTGTAGTGTCAGGGGCTGTAATTCATCCCAATAATTTCCCTCCTGGAAGTTTCCCCAGAAAAAGAGCCCATCAGTCTCTGAATGTGTCAGTAGATGGCTGTCCATCACACGGAGCAGATGGGCTGAAAAGACCATATGAAGGAATTGGGCTTGGGGGCACACGGTTGAACTGTGATGGATCTAGGAATCAGTCCTTTAGGACCAGAGCCTTCACTGCCAGGAAGTCGGGAGAGCTGGCTCTGACTTCTGTAAAGGCCCTTATCAGTGAGTCCCACTCAGAAATGGCCCCTGGCCAAAGGGCGCTCCCTCCTTCTAGGTGATGGCCAATTTCCAATGGCATCCATGGAAAGGGCCTTGTGTTCATTAGGGCCTCAGAAGGTCCATTTCCACCTACAGTCTCCCTGAGACATCGCTGAGGCTTCTTCTGCAACCACCTCCCAGCTCAGCCTCTCCTAGAGCCCCATCTTGCCCCATCAGCCCTCAGAGGGGGGTTTCTGGAAGCCCTACTTGTGATCTTTCATCTCAGAAGCTGGTTCCCAGGAGCCCAAGTCTGGGCTCTGGTCTAGGCGTCTTCAAAACACGTTTTCCCAGTTGTTATAACTTTGGGGTTAAAACAGCCCTGCGAGTAAGAGTAGATAATTTTCCCTCACAAATTGAAAATTAAAATATTTAGTAGTTTCATTCAGCAGAAAACATTTTGCGGAGCACAGAGGGCTTTGTTGCCATGGGAAGACATCTCCACATGGCATCTCATCTTTCAATGAGATTTGGGTGCTTCAATTATTTATTTTTTAATCAAGTTCTAATCCATTGTTTGGATAGGTGTTTCTGAAGTATCTTTTTTTTTTTAATGTTGTAAGTTTTTTAAAAAATTAGGTCACCATCTGTCATTATATAGAATATGTAGGCAGATGGTGAATGGAATTATTTTTAACCCCTGAATGCCATTACCTTGCTTCATTGACTCCCTGGAAGAGAAGGGCTGTTAATGATTATCCTTTTCCTCCCTCCACTCACAATTAATTTTGTTTCACTTTGTGATCTCCAGAATCAGGTATTGGGAAAAAAAATACGATCATCACCTTAGCCTCTTTAAAGAGGATCACAGACAACTGATCTGCAAATTTATCTTCTCTTTCCAGCTCCAGATTATTTCTTTGCAAAGAGAAAGACATGGTCACTGGAGCATATCATAGATCTTTTAATTCACTGAATTTCTTTCTTATGTTGATTTCTTTGATGCTCTTTCTATTGAATTGGTGGTGGTGTTAGATGCCCAAAAGAACATAGAAGATGACCAATCTTTTTTTTTTTTTTTCTGTCTCTTTCAGGGATTAGCCACAGGATATGGAAGGTCTCAGGCCAGGGGTTCAATCGGAGCTGCAGCTTCCAGTCTACACCACAGCCACAGCAACACCAAATCTGAGTCGAGCCTGGGACCTACAGCACAGTTTACAGCAATGTTAGATCCTTAACCCGCTGAGCAAGGACGGGGATTGAACCTGCATCCTCATGGATACTGGTCAGATTCGTTACCACTGAGCCAGAATGGGAACTCCTTTTTTTTTTTTCTTGGTAGCGCCCAAGGCATAGGCAAGTTCCCAGGGTCAGGGATCAAACCTGAGTCACAGCAATGATCTGAGCCGCAGCAGTGACAATGCTGGATCCTTAACTGCTAGGCCACCAGGGAACGACAATCTTTTTTTTTTTCTTTTTTAAGGTACCAATTTTAAGACTAATTAATATTTGCAGTGATTGCATTTCAAATATAGGTAAAAAATCAACACACAACATAGAGAGCAGGCTTTTCTGATAGTTTTTTTTTTTTCAGAGTTTTTTATTCCATGCCTCTCTAGTACTTGGCATATATGAGATTTCATTTCTATATGTTTTGATGCCCTCTTATTAGTTTTTTTATTTAATTAGGGAATTTCCCAAACCTACAGAAAGGTAGAGAGACGGTATAATAAGACTTCATGTACTCATTGGTCATCTTCAACAATTAACAACATTTTGAAAATCTTGTTTTTTTTTTTTTTAAACTCATCTCTACCTCTTCCTCCCTGCTCCCACCACACACAAACACACACATGCAATTTTTTTTCCTGGAGTATTTGAATACCAGACATTGAGTAATTTTCTTTATGAAGTATTGTATATGCATTTAAGCAGTAAGACTTAAAACATATAACCACCTGGGAGTTCCCATTGTGGCTCAGTGGGTTAAGAACCTAATATAGTGTCCATGAGGATGCAGATTGGATCCCTGGCCTCATTCACTGGGCTATGATTCTGGTGATGCTGAAATTTCCAGTGTAGGTAGGAGATGTGGCTTGGATCCGGCATTTCTGTGGCTGTCATGTAGGTGGGCAGCTACAGCTCTGATTTGACCCCTAGCCTGGGAACTTCCATATGCCATAAAAAGAAAAAAAAAAAAAACCCCAAAACCACCTGGGTTAATTATTATACCTCCCAAATAACAACATCTTAATTATTCTAATACCCGATCTATACTCAAATGTCCCCAGTTGTCCCAAGTTTTGCTTTTACAGTTGGTCTATTCAGATAAGAATTTGCAAAACTTGTAAACTGCATGAGTGCCATTCTCTTTTAATTATTTCACTATGTCCCTCTCCTCTCCACCACTGTACTTGTTAGAGAAATCAGAATTTTCATCCTTTATAGATTTGTACCCATATTCTAAAATCGCATGATTGTTTTTCTGTGATGTTTTTAACTTGTTCCTCTGTCCTTTGTATTTCCTCTAAACTGCTACTTAGACCTGAGACTTGAGATTGAACATAAAGTTCAAATGTTTTTTGGGTCATGCTCTTTCTTATGCTGCATATTTCCTGTGGAATCACATCAAGATCTTATGAAATCTGATGCCCCGCTTGCAGTAATGTCACTTCTCAGTCCAGGTGTGGTCAGAATGCTCTGCAAGCTTCTTAAGAACTTTGCACCTATAATTTTAGGATTCACTGACAACCTTAATGACAGCGTTTCATTAAGGATTGAAATACAATTATTATTATGATTTAATTACCATTATTGCTATCCTCCCTCTATATTAGTTAGCCATAATTCTTCTATAAAGAATAATTTGTCCTCTTCAATTTTTTGGCTTCCCTGAAATAGTGTTTGCATAAGAAAGGCAGGCCAATTCTTTTTTGCTTTTTAGGGCCGCACCCTTGGCATATGAAATTTCCCAAGCTAGTGGTCAAATCAGAGCTACAGCTGCTGGCCTACACCACAGCTCACAGCAATGCCAGATCCTTAACCCACTGACCGAGGCCAGGGATCGAACCCTCAACCTCATGGTTACTAGTTGGATTCATTACTGCTGAGCCATGATGGGACCTCCTATTCTTTTATACATTTGTCAATTTTCAGAGTAGTGAGTTAGTGCCTTTACAACGTCCAATAGGAACCAGTAAGTTAAAAAAAAATAACATCAGGAACTCATGAATTTTATATGTGTAATATTTAATTGAGTGTGATTCTTATTCTTCTTGATAGTCATATGGTGCCATTTTGGCTAATGTGATTGCTTTTGACATGATCTATTTAGTTTTTGATAGTTTCTTGCTTTTCTGCATTTTGAGATGTTCCAGTTTCATCTTGTACATTTCATATTCCATGTAGATTCTCAAAAGGTGATTTACTGCGTCAAAAGGAATAACTCTTTAAGGGGGTTTGACAGAGTAGAAAGTGGCTTTAAAGGTGGGTAGATCAGGGTTAGAATTCAAGCTCTGCTGCTTACTAGCTCTGGGGACCCAGGGAGGGCTTTACCTCATGACAAGAGGATAATAAGAGCTCTTATAAGGAAGAGGAATTTATAATAACACATGGAATTATTTTATTATAGTTTTAAGTGAAAAAGCAGGATTCACAATTATATAAGAAATGTGCAGAGAAACTATAATGATCAAATATGCTAACATGTGAATAGTGGAGGGTTTCTGTTTGTTTGTTTTTATAGGGCTGCACCTGTGGCATATGGAAGTTCCTGAGCTAGGGATCGAATCACATCTGCAACCTACATCACCGCTCATGGCAAGGCTGGATCCTTCAACTCCCTGAGCAAGGCCAGGAATCAAACTCACCTCCTCATGGATACTAGTTGGGTTCTTAAGCTGCTGAGCCACAGTGGGAACTACAATAGTGGTGTTTTTTGATGGTGGAAATGTATTCTCTTCTTTATGCTTCAAACTATAGTTTTTCACATAACTTAGAGTGGAAAGAAATAAGATAACTTAATTAAAAGAAAAATAAGGGTATACAATAAATCCTGTAGTGTTAATGAAAATTCATTTGGGATGTGATTTGTTGCACACGCTTTTTGTATCTCTCACGGTCAATTCGATCCACTTGTTCTTAAATAGAATTTAATGCAAATTCTGTAATAAAGCAAGTACTGGTGTACCTACACTCTGGCACCTGCTTCTTTCTCTATTTTGTGTCGTATTGATTTCAATGGACCAGCTGAGCTTTCAAGGATGACCTCTGAAGCCCTCACACACTGTCTCCTTGCTCCCAGGGGACAGCCTGTAGGTTCTGGGTAGACGGCTGATGGCAGAGCAGTGAAAACAGGAAGGAAAAGAGAATCTCTATTTGACAGGCTTATAAATCAGTTTTCCAATGGGACGGAATGGTTGCTGCTGATGCACATTGGGAATAGTCTTATTGATCAAAAAACTGAACCAATTGGTTCTTTATTCACCTGAGGATTCAGATTGATTCAGATTGACTTTTCAAGGATGACTTCATCCGTAATCCTTTAAAACTATGGCAAAGGATAAAAACTTACATGGAAGATCTCTGCCAAGGTTTCTACTCTAGGATTCAATCCACTTTTCAGAAATGAAATTTTGCTGTTGGAGTCAAGGATTATAATTTCTTCTTCTTCTTCTTTTTTTTTTTGTCTTTTTGCCTTTTCTTGAGCCTCTCCCGTGGCATATGGAGGTTCCCAGGCTAGGGGTCTAATTGGAACTGTAGCCGCCGGCCTACGCCAGAGCCACAGCAAAACAGGGATCCGAGCTGCGTCTGTAACCTACACCACAGCTCAGAGCAACGCTGGAGCCTTAACCCACTGAGCAAGGCCAGGGATCGAACCTGCAACCTCATGGTTCCTAGTGGGATTCGTTAACCACTGCGCCACGATGGGAACTCCTATAATTTCTTCTTCTAAAATGAGTGATGATATTCTAGAGATTTGGGGTTTAAGAAAGGGTAACAGTACTAGGTAACATTTTTCTTTTATAAATTTTCTCTATTTAAATGTGTCTTATTTCAAGAGAGTTTTTTGGTTTTAATTTTGAATCAATGTTGGCTAAGTCTGACACGGGAAACTTGACCACCCTGATCTGCTCCATTGATTCTGAAACAGGGAATTGCCTTTGACAGGTCTTCAGGTGGCTGTATAAGAAGAAGCATGTATTGACTGAAAAAAAATTACAACGTGAAAGTTGAGAGTTAAGTTTTACTTGGGGTGAAATTAGGACTTAAGCCTGGGAGACAGCATCTCAGCTAACCCTGAGAAACCGCTCCAGGGAGGCAAGGAGGGAAGCTAGGACATTTGAGTTTTTGCAACATAGGGGAGGTAGAAGGAACACAGATATACAGATAACAAGATTTACAGAAAATTTACAGAAAACCATTTCTATCAGAAGATGTAAAGGGCTTGCAGGAAGTATTCCTGTGATATGTTTTCCTGAGTTTCCTCAGGGCTCACTGACCCACCCGTGGGAGTGGTTTTTGTCACAGTTGACCTTGACATCTTTTCTTTTGCCCATTAACTGCACCCCAGGAGGTAATATTTCAGAAAACTCTCAAATAATGCCCCAAAGAGGAAAGGGGGAATATCAAGATATAAGTTGTAAAGGTGAAGGGGGAGGTGCAGGCAGCCATGCACACATTTTATAGAAGTTTTCTACTGGTCTCCTGAAGGTTACTACTAGTCACAGTATCAATCATCATTGATGGATTTTAGTGTTTTTCTAGATAGGAGGCGATCCAAGAATTGGGCTCATAAATCTCCCAAAAATACCTATCCGAAGCCCTGTTTTTCTAGTTTTCCCAGAGCACAGAGTGCCTCACTCCTGGTCTCCACCCTGAGCTCCACTCAGGGGCTGCTGTGGGTCGGCAGCTGTAGTGGCTCATGTTTTACTCCATGTAGAGGCTGATGGCAAATGCCAAACTTCAATTCACACATGTATATGTATGTATGACTGGGTCACTATGCTGTAAAGCAAAAATTGATGCAGCACTGTAAATGCACTATACTCTAATGAAAATAAAGTTAAAAAAAAAGAAAAAAAACATGTAAAATGAAGTATCCTGGTAATTGACAATAACTGGGAAGAATTGTTTTTTCTCTTTTCCTAAATGTTCCCCCTCATCATACGCTGAATTGGATGCTGATCTGCAGATGAGCCCAAAGCAAGGATTTAATATCTGGACCATTGTCTCTAAAAGTATTACTTCCTTAAGTAACACATCTTTTTAAAATTTTTTTAAATTTTTTGTCTTTTGTCTTTTTAGGGCCGCACCTGTGGCATATGGATGTTCCCAGGCTAGGGGTCAAATCAGAGCTACAGCTGCTGGCCTATACCGCAGCTACAGCAATGCCGGATCTGAGCTGCATCTTCGACCTACACCACAGCTCATGGCAACACTGGATCCTTAACCTACTGATGGAGGCCAGGGATCAAACCTGCATCCTCACGGATACTAGTCAGTTTTGTTAGCCACTGAGCCACCACGGAAACTCCCAACACATCTTTACTGAGCCCTTGTTCCTGTTACAGGTTCTCTGCTGAATGTTAGAAATACATTGATGATGGAGTAGATAGAGTACTGGCTCACAGAGCCCTTACAGCCTGACTAGCTGGACTGGACAGATGTACCTGGACATACGTATGTAACTGTGCGTATGTGTAGCTGGACATCTGCACACCCGTAGATAAAGAGATTAGCATTGGCTCTACCAGGTGTGATGTGTACTGTGATGTGTGCTAGTATCCTGGACAGTGCATTGGTCAGGGTTCTCCAGAGAAACAGAACTCATGCACCTCTTTCTTCCTTCCTTTCTTCCTTTCTCTTTCTCTCTCTCATTATTAGTATTATTATTGCTTTTTAGGGCCGAACTCCTGGCATATGGAGGTTCCTAGGCTAGGGGTCGAGTCCCAGCTATGGCTGCCGACATATGCCCCACAGCCACAGCAACACCAAATCCTAGCTGTGTCTCCAAAGTACACCACACCTCACAGCAACACTGGATCGTTAACACACTGAGCAAGGCCAGGGATCGAACCTGCCACTTCATGGTTCCTAGTCGGATTCATTTCCCATGCACCATGATGGGAATTCCTCTCATTATTTTGAAGAGCTAGTACATGCAATTGAGGGAGGCAGGAGAGTCTGACATCTTCAGGGCAGGCTGGCAGGCTGGACACCTAGGGGAGGTGGAGGTGCAGTCTCACTTCAAGCCTGAAGGCGCTCCTGAAGCAGAATTCCCTCTTCCCTTATAGGGGAAATCTCAACCTTTTTCTCTTAAGGCTTTCAACGGATTGAACAAGGCTCTCCTGCTTCACTCTTAGGGCACAGATTCAAGATGTGAAATGGTGTACAGTGATAATGAGTATCCCACTCACCTGACCTCATGCCACTTTAGGCCCTTCCCCAGGGACAGCAACTGTTACTAGTGGCTGATTTCCTTGTAGAGATTTCTATGCCGATATGAACAAATGATATAGATCATATTTTGTTTTTTAGGGACACACGTGTGGCATTTGGAGCTGGGGGTGGGGGTCGAATCTGAGCTGCAGCTGCAGGCCTACACCACAGCAACGGCAACTACGGCAAGATTCCCAGCCACATCTGTGACCTATGCCACAGCTTGCAGCAACATTGGATCCTTAACCCACTGAGTGAAGCCAAGGATCCTACCCGAATCCTCATGGACACTATGTCAGGTTCTTAAGCCACTGAGCCACAACAGGAATGCCAGTATAGATATTTTAAAACAATATGCCAATGATAACACCTGGCTTTTTTTCTAGTTAAAAAAATATCTTGGAGATTGTGCCACTTGAGTTTAAAGTTATGTTTATTTTTTATAGCTTCATACTATTCCATTATACAAATACACCATCATTTATTTAATCAGTCCCCCATCTACGTTGTTCCCAATCCTATGCTAGTATAGATAATATGGCCATAAATATCCTTGTATGTACACTCCTCACCTCAACCCCCACTCCTGGCATTCTTTTTTTTTTTTTTTTTGGTCTTTTTAGGGCTGCTCCCATGGCATATGGAGGTCCCAGGCTATGGGTCTAATCAGAGCTGGTGCTACCGGCCTATGCCACAGCCGCAGCTACAACAGATCCAAGCTTCGTCTAAAACCTACACCATAGCTCACGGCAATGCTGGATCCTTAACCCACTGAGCAAGGCCAGGGATCAAACTTGCAACCTCATGGTTCCTAGTCAGAATTGTTTCTGCTGCACCATGATGGGAACTCCCTACCCTTGGCATTCTTTAGGGTAAGATCCTGGGAGTAGAAATGCTAGCTCTAAGGCTATGTGCATTTGAAATTCTGACATATTAGCAAATTATCCTCCACAAAAGAACCTGACAGTTAACATACCTACAACTGGTTCTTTCCCATTCCAACTTACAGATGCATAAACATAACAGCACAGGCATTATTTTCCAGGGTGGTGATAGATTTTGGCTGATCTGTGCTCTCCTTGAGGAAACTCAAGCTGCTGTTGCCTTGGGAGTTGGCTGCCTGGGTGTAGCCTGAGGAAAGGGAATGAAGTGAAGGGAACTTCTCCAGGGAGAGAGACTCCAGAGCTTCACATTGTGACTCTTTAGCTTTGATCAAGTACAGAAATGTAGGTCTTCTCCTGGTGACTTGTCCAAAATCACTTAGCTCATAGGTCTCAGGAATAGAAGTGGAATGCCCAGGTTCTTGTTCAGCTTTTGAGTTCCTGGCATCACAGATGTGTGACCTACCTAAATGAGCTAATTCATCAGCATTTTTTAGGAGCCAATGCATATTCATCCTTTAAGAGCTGGTCCATGTGTATTATTGAGGACAGTGCCTGGGACACTCAACAAACATTTGTTGTCATCTTCTTTCTCTTTCAAAGGAGGTGGGTGTGGATGTGCAATGCGTTGGGGGCACTAGAGGAGTCCGGACATGGTGGGGATGGGGCTGGACCTACAGCTAGGATAACCATGGACCTGCAGCTAGGATGACCTCGCCAGTCCTTCCAGCTGTGTAATTCCAACAGCTCCAGCTTGGTAGCAGCGTTTGTGTTGCGGAGACAGAGTAGTGCTTTTCTTAATTGAGCTGGAGCTAATGAGGGCTGTATTTCTTTGACTGCCCACTGGATGAGAATAAACATTAATCACCATTGGGCAGGAAAGGCCAGATACAATTTACCAAACGAGAGGACATCTTCTCCCATCAGTTACATGGCAATGTGCAAAGGACCAGCACGCTTTCAAACAGCGAAAGTCCATCACTGGCTGTGGTGTTAAATACAGAGCAAAGGCCCCAGAAGCCACATCCATATGTGAAGCAATTAAACGTGGGCTGCCCCCACAGCCATGCTCCAGCAGCTGCCTCTGTTGGAGCTTTCGAGGCTCAGCAACTTGCATGATGACTGAGGAATAATAATGATCTGGTTCTCTTTCTGGACACAAAGGAGCCTGCAGTGGGGGACCTGGTGTCTCAAAATTGAGGCACGAGTCAGTTGGCGTTGTCACTTTGGTCCCTAGGGAGGGATGGTGCTGGTTTTTCCTTGGTTCCTCCTGCCGGCTCCCTCTGCCACAAAGGTCTGCTTGGTCTGCTACATGGTCTGCTGGTGGCCCAGTTAGACACATTCAACATACCTGTTGGGAAACCTGGGCTCCAAGAAGGCAACAATGATCTGGCTGCTGCTGCTTCTCTTTATTTTATTTTATTTTTCTATTTTTGTGTCTTTTTAGGGCCGCACCGGTGGCATATGGAATTTCCCAGGCTGGGGTTGAATTGGATTTGTGCCACAGCAATGTGGGAATCAGAGCTGCATCTGCTACCTACATCACAGCTCACAGCAACGCCAGATCCTTAACCCATTGAGCAAGGTCAGGGATTGAACCTGCATCTTCATGGCTACTAGTCAGATTCATTTCTGCTGAGCCGTGATGGGAAATCTTGCTTCTTCTCTTTAATAGTAAATGCAGGGAGTTCCTGTCGTGGCTCAGTGGTTAACAAACCTGACTGGGATCCATGAAGATGCAGGTATGATCCCTGGCCTCACTCAGTGGGTTAAGGGTCTGGTGTTGCTGTGACCTGTGGTATAGGCTGACAGCTGTAGCTCTGATTCGACCCCTAGCCTGGGAACTTCCATATGTCTCAGACAGGGCACTACAAAGACAAAAGAAAAAAAAAATAAAAAGGAAATGCAACCTACCATTTCACATTTCACAGCTCTTAGCTCACCAGATGCTTGTTTCCCTGCTCTGGTTTGGGAGCCTTGGGAGTGTTTCTATGTCTCTAGGAGCTCAGTGAGGCTATTCCATGGATGTTTCTGAGGTGGTGTAGTTGGCTCAGTTTATAGTAACAGCTAAAGTTCTTCCATATTATGCCAGGAATCAAGGCATCGAGGACACTGTCTAAAGCCATGAAGGACAGGATAAGTTCTAGGTGTGGAAGAGGGGAGAGGAAGGGTGGGGGGTGGGGGAAGAAGTCTCTTTCTCTTTGATCTCGGGGAGATAGCAGTGAGTGATGGCTTGAAGCGAGATATTAATTCTCTGTTCAGGAACTGAACCTGAGCATTCTGGATGAATACCGGGAATCCTGGCCCCTAGATCAGCTAGAGGCTATAAGTAGAATTGCCCTGATTCTTGCCCCCCACTGAAAGCAAGAAGGTTTCAGGGAGGCAGAGACTGTAAAAACAGACGTAAAGTTTATTGTTGGGGTCACAGTACAACATGTGGGAGAATACAGAGGAGTAGTTTATGTAAGTCAGAAGCAAAGTAACACACCCCCTAAAGAGGAGTGTGGGCGTGGGTGTACCCCTGAGTGAGAAGCACCAGAGAGGTGCTATAAATTCTTTATATAGGACAGTCCTTCTGGGTCTTTGTTTTCCTTTGGCCAATTATCTTGTTTTATTTCTCACACCTGACTGGACACAGGGCCCTCCCCAATATGTGTGTGCATCTTTTGGCAAAGATGGATTCCAGAGCAAAGTGTTCTGGGACGGCATCAGGACTTATCATAGCCGGGCGCCCCCTTCCTTTTTGACCCCTCGGATCCTTACTGTGCATGTGTAACTGGGGAGGTCTCCTTGACTCCGGGAGTGATTGAAGTGGTCGTCTTATCTTTCTACTCCAGCAGAGCTCAGCTCCTGCCATTAATTTTCTCCTTGACGTGTCAAAGAGAAGCAAGGCCCAATTTACTCAGCCTGACAAGTCCCAGCTGGCCCATCACCCTCCTACCTCACTCTTTGTGACCTTTTTCTTCAAGAGCTGGGAACTCAAGTCCCATAGCGCCAGTACCCGTGTCTCCAGAGTAGATCCAGGTCTTGCTGGACCCAGGTGTGCCTAGGTGTGTCCAGGTGTGTCCAGGTATGCAGCACCTTCTGGCTCGCCCTATTGGCTCCACCCTCCTGGTTAAGGGGTCACTACAGTCCCTGCCCCAAGGCCTCCTGCAGATCCTGCTCTGCTCATATCCCTGGGTTCCTTGGAAGATTGAGGCAGGTTACCTCATGTCACCTGGGTCCCCAAAGGATCATTGTTAGTGGAGCCAAGACAGTGTGGCTCAGCGGTTAAGAGTTTGACCCTCACTGTTAGACTCTTGGCTCCACCTCTCATTGTGTGTCTTTGAGGCAATGGCTTAGCCTCTCTGTGCCTCGGTTTCCATATCTATAAAACCTGGATCGTAGTTGTACCTATTTCAAGGATTGCTGAGAAAATTAAATGAGATCACGTATGTAAAGTAAGTGGAATGGTGCCTTCTGTATAGGGGACCCCCAGTCCTTGAGCATGGCTACCTCAGGCTTTGACCTAAGATATCTTTCTTGAGTCTAGTCTAGCTGGGGTGGGGGTGGGGTGGGCAGCGGTGGGAGGACCCTGCCATGTCGTCCCCATCTTAGCCTCACCTCTTGCCTCCACACAAGCAACTTTCTCCTCCTCTTCTAGTAAAGGAAATTCAAATGCCCCCAGGATGTCAGCAGGGGCAGGTTGATGGTATGGAGCAGTCTGGCCTTCACTAGGGTCTGTGAACAGCCCTAGACTACTTGGGTGTCTTTAAGCCTACTTACAACCTCTGACAGCCTTTGGGACTTTCTCACCCATCTTGTCACCTAAAGGTCCCATGGGTCACATCTGAATTTCACCTCTGAGTGCATTGCCATAGTCCCCAAGATGACTCTTGAGCTTGAGGGTAAAGAAGGGCATTTACAGATATTCTCAGCCCTTTGTTAGTTTCTGTCAGATGCTGTCAGGCTGCACCCAGGATTTGTCATCTGTGCCTCAAAAAGACACTTCCTGTCCTGAAGACCCACACCCACAGCAAGGGTTTCTCCTCTGGGTTGGGTGGTGTTACTACCCTTCCACTGGCAGGAATGCCTCTGAACCTCCCTCTGTCAGAGAATTGGGGGAAATTTTGTTTATCCCTGTTCCTGGCTGGGCCCGAGCTGCTGGATTTTGACCCAAGGCATTTTCTAGTCCTGCCAGGTTTGTGGGGATGACTCATTTGCCACTTTTTTGGGGGCGGTGGGGGAGGGCATTGATGTCAATTATGATTTACGTTTTTATTAAGCAGTCTTGATTCTTACCCCTTTCTTTTCATTTTCAAAGGATTATTTAACCCCTCTTTCATCTTTTACTTTTGACTTATAATTGCTTTTCCCTAGCTTTTTTTTTTTTTTTTGCTTTTTAGGGCTGCACTAGCGGCATGTGGAGATTCCCAGGGTAAGGGTCCAGTTATAGCTATAGCTGCTGCCTATGCCACAGCTACGGGCAACGCAGGATCCGAGCCACATCTGCGACCTACACCAGAGCTCACAATCTGTAACCCACTGAGCAAGGCAAGGGATCGAACATGCATCCTCATGGTTCCTAGTGGGATTAACTTCTGCAGTGCCGTGATGGGAACTGCCCTATTCTTTTAAAAAAGTTTTATTGAGATACAATGTATAAACAAAAAGCTGTATATTTATATGCATATATATATGCAAAATATATATAATTTTTTTTGGCTGCACCTGTGACATATGGAAGTTCCTATGCCAGAGATCCAACCTGAGCCACAGCTGTGACCAGCGCCACTGCAGAGACAATGCCAGATCCTTAACCCTCTATGCCACTGGGGAAACTCCAAGAACTGCACGTCTTTAATGTGAAAAATTTGAGGAATTTGAACATCTGCCAAAGCCCGTGATTCCATCACCACAGTTGTGACTATAGACATAGCCAGTACCTCCCAGAGTTCCTTTGTGTTCCCCCTTCTGTTTTTATATGGTAAGACAAGGATATTTTTTATTATGATGTTCCCTCTTGCATGAAAATATGTATTGGGAAGTTGTTTGATAGTATTTGTACTTTCAGTATTGTTAAAAAAAATAAAGTGAGGAATATTACAAATGCTGAGTTTATTTGAGCCAAAATCTATTTGATTCAGGCAACCTCCAACCAGAAGTGGTTGGGAATGCTCCACCGACAGGTGCTTGGGAGAGACATTGTACAAAAGACAAGATTCCATTTGCAGAAGAGGTGGAAACAGAGGGAGGAGATTATTGGATGCTGCAGCTTAGAGCCTAGTTGGCTGTTTGTGATTGGCTGTCCAGGTTTTCAAAACTTGAGGCCCTTACAGGATTAGAATTTGGTTTGTTGACAGAGGCTGCCATGGTGCTGATGGCCCCTCCATCTAATGGCCTCCTTGCTTAATTAATTTAACAGTATCTATTGAATGAGACTGTTTCTCTAATAAAAATGGACAATAGGAATTCCCTTGTGGCACAGCAGGTTAAGGATCTGGCATTGTAGCTGTAGCAGCTTTTGGGTCGCTGCTGTGGCATAGGTTTGATCCCTGGCCCCCACACTTCCATATGCTGTGGGCAGGGCAGAAAAAAAAAGACAATAATTTAACCACCTATATTTATTTTAAAAATAATAATAGCTTTTATTTTAAAAATAGAAATTCATTGAAGGGGGCTAAACTTGTTAACTGAGTATAATCTATGCTCTATGAGGTGAGCTCCACAGTTTGGAGACCAATGATTTGAGGATAACCCCACCCCCTGAACACACACACACTTTCTATAGCTCCCCCCAGCCCCCCGGCACAATAATTGATAGACTGAAGTTAACCTGTGATTGTTTTTCCCAGCTCATCTGGGATTCTGGGGTAGAGAGAGCAATCTGTCCTCTGGGGAACCCAATGTTTGGATGGGCTGGACGGGCCGGGCTGCTCCCATGCACTAGCAACATGTCCATGGGGGATCCACTTGGTGAATCTGAGCCCTAGTTTCCTGGTCTTTAAAATGAAGAAATTTGAAGGAGAGCTCCATTTTGCAGTGGTCATTTATCCCAGAGCAACAGAGGCAAGGACTTATTTGCATATAAATAGACCGCTACTCAGGAGATGCCTATAAAGGCCCTCAGAGTATGGATGGGCCAGACAGGGCCAGTTCAGCAGGAGAAATGAACCTGAGCTGAGCAGCAGAGGATATCAGAAGGCTCCAGGCACATCTGATGGACTCTGACGCTCCAGTTCTCAGTGGAGGGTGTGTGTAGTGGGGAGGCCTTATCACTCCAGCCCTGGAATTTGAAATCTTTCTCTACCAGAGCAGAGGCATTAAAAATAATGCCTGGGCCTGATGCAGAGCAGCAAGCAGTTGGCCACACGATGACCTTTATGCTCACAGCAAGGCATCTTGGCAGAGCAGAAGCCAGGAGGCCAAGGTCAATAATGCGGGACCACCAGCAGACCACCAGAGGCACTTCAGGAAAGTTCGTTCGACTCTCTGCAACTGAGATTTAGTCTTTGTTTTGTAAGTGGTTATTATTTAACTTCTTATCTCATGTTGTTACAAGAATAAGATAGAATCATATGTCAATGGTGCTTTGGAAAATTATAAATACGATCCATGTAAAGAATGAATTTTCAAGCAACCAGTGTCATGTATTACATGCTCCATACCATGAACAAGAGTAACAGCCAACAGTTGTGCCTTCCATGTGTAGGTGTTTTAAATAAATCAATGTACTTAATTCCTACACCCTATGAGATAGGTACTACCATTATACCCATTTAAGAGATTAGAACATGGAGGTAGAGTGATTTTCTCAAGGTCACTGCTAGTATGTGGCTGAACTGAGGCTCCAACTCCCTCTAGAAACTGTCCTCGTAACCACAATGTCATATTCCCTTCAATAATAACCATGGTAATGAGCCTATTTAGAAATAAATTCTATCTTTTATGTGATATGTATTTCACTTATTTGTAGTAATATTACAATCTTGCTGAATATGTTAGTTAATATTATATAAGTATGTTCCCATGTCTAAAAACTATTCCTAGATTTCAGAGTTCCTGTTGTGGCTCAGTGGAAACAAACCTGACTAGTACCCGTGAGGATGTGGGTTCAATCCCTGGCTGTGAACTGTGGTATAGGTTGCAGATGTGGCTCAAATCTGGCACTGCTGTGACTCCTCTGGTGTAGGCCTGGCAGCTGTGGCTCCGATTCGACTCCTAGCCTGGGAACTTCCATGTGGTGGCACTGAAAAACAAAAAATAAAATAAAATAAAATTTTCCTAGGTTTAATTGAAGGGAGCATATCATTATATTGAAAGTAATTACTATAAACTCCTTAACTTGTGGTTTAACATTTAGTATTTTCCATTACAAATAATCTAAAACATCTTTGTCTATAATTTTCATCCTTCTTCAAAAGTGGAATTTTTGTGTTTTAAAAGTGTATAAGAGATTTTATTTACAAAATTTTTGGTGTTTCCTGGGGGCCTAGCAGTGAAGGATTTGGTGTTGTCGCTGCTGTGGCTTGGGTTCAATCCCTGGCCTGGCAACTTCCACATGCTGTGGATGTGGCCAAAAAAATTGTTTTATTCAAAGTTCAAGTGTAGACAAGATCTAATGGTGAGCTCAGGTTTCTTATCAGCAGCTTCAACAGTTTTCCTTGTCCAGAAAATCTTGTTTCATCTATTTCCTCCCCATTCCAAGTTGTTTTCAAGCAAGTCCCCAATATTATTTTACATGGACATATTTCAGTTAGGATTTCTAAGGGCAAAGACTCCCCTAAAAACACCTGCAATATCACTGTCAGATCTAAAATTTTTAAAATAATTCTCTAATACTGTCAAATATCCTCTCAGTTACATTCCTTTGATTATTTTATATATTTGAATCAGTATCCAAATTAGTTCTATACTTTTGATTGGGTAATAGGTTTTTAAGATCTCTTTATATTTATAGCTTCTTTCTCTTTCTGCTGTTTTCTTTTGTTGGAGAAAATGAGGGTATTTTCCCTATAGAGTCTACAGATGCTAATTTTATCCCCAAAGTGCTTAATATTTTTTTCTCCCTCAGATCTTTCTTCCTTTCTCTCTTTCTCTCTTTCCTTCCTTTCTTTCTTCCTTCCTTCCTTCCTCCCTACCTACCTTCCTTCCTTCCTTCCTTCCTTCCTTCTCTCTCTCGCTCTCTTTTCCTCCCTCCCTCCCTCCCTTCCTTCCTGGTTTTTAGGGCTGCAGGTGCAGTATGTGAAGGTTCATAGCTGCCCACCTGCACAACGGCCACAGGGACGCAAATTCTTAACTCGCTGAGCAAGACCAGGGATGGAACCTGCATCCTCATGGATGCTAGTTAGGTTCGTTTCCACTGAGCCACCACAGGAATTCCTCCTTTAGATTTCTTCTAGGTTGGTACTTAGCTCTAGAAACTTGATCAGACTCCTATCCTCCCAGGTGGAAATCTCCCTAGTCCTCCTGTTAGGTTGGAAGTTTCACTTTAACTGAACAAGCCTGTGTTAGGTGCTCATAGAGACCCATCAACCATGGTGGCCAAAAGATGGAATTATTCTGATTGGTTTGCAGGGGAAGGGAGCACCCATCCAAACCACTGCCACTGTGAATGGTGTGTGTATGCGTCTCTGTGTGCGAGTGTGTGAATCCTCAAACAAAATTTGGTTTTTAAATAGAGGTATAGAGATTATTGAACATGGTGTGATGGATGCTGTGATGGTTAGTTTTTTGACACCCGTTATTTATTAATGTATTTGTTGTCTTTTTCTCCCCCCTTTTCTTTTCAGGGCCACATCTGTGGCATATGGAAGTTCCCAGGCTAGGAATTGAATTGGAGCTGCAGCTCCCGGCCTACGCTGCAGCCACAGCAATGCCAGATCCTAGCTGCATCTGTGGTCTATGCTACAGCTTGTGGTAACACTGGATCCTTAACCCACTGAGCAAGGCTGGGGATTGAGTGAGCATTCCTATGGGTATTGGTTGGGTTTCTTCACCTGCTGAACCATTTATTTTCTCTCTTTTTAAATTGACGTATAGGTGATTTACAATGTTGTGTTAATTTCTTTTCTTTTTTTGTTTTTCTTTTTTTGCTTTTTCAGGGCTGCGCCTGTGGCATATGGAGGTGCCTAGGCTAGGGAGCAAATTGGAGCTACAGATGCTGGCCTACGCCACAGCACAGTAATGCCAGATCCTAGCCATGTCTGCGACCTATACCACAGCTCACGGCAATGCCGGATCCTTAACACACTGAGTGAGGCCAGGGATTGAACCTGCAACCTCATGGTCCCTAGTTGGATTCTTCCCACTGAGCCATGACAAGTACTCCATTGTTGTGTTAATTTCTGCTGCACAGCAAAATGATTAAGTTAAACATACACATGTATTTTTTAATGTTCATTTTTATTATGTTTATCATAGGATATTGAGCATAGTTCACTGTGCTATACAGTAGGCCTTTGTTGTTTGTCCATTCTATATATAATAGTTTACATCTGCTCATCCCAAACTTCCATTCCACCTTCCCCAACACTCTCCCCCTTGGTAACTACAAGTCTGTTCTCTATGCCAGTGAGTCTGTTTCTGTTTCATAGATGGTTCATTTGTGCCGTATTTTATTTTTTGTTTATTTTTTGTCTTTTTGTCTTTTCTAGGGCTGCACCCACGGCATATGGAGGTTCCCAGGCTAGGGGTCCAATCGGAGCTGTAACCACTGGCCTACACCAGAGCTACAGCAACGTGGGATCCGAGCCACATCTGCAACCTAACACCACAGCTCACAGCAATGCCGGATCCTTAACCCACTGAGCGAGGCCAGGGATCGAACCTGAAACCACGTGGTTCCTGGTCGGATTCGTTAACCACTGAGCCATGATGGGAACTCCGGTGCCATATTTTAGATTCCACATGTAAGTGCTATCATATGGTGTTTGTTTTTCTCTTTCAGACTTACTTCACTTAGTATGAGAATCTCTAGTTCCATCCATGTTGCTGCAGCAAATGGCATTATTTCACTCTTTTTTATGGCTGAGTAGTATTCCACTCTGTGTGTGTGTGTGTGTGTGTGTGTGTGTGTGTGTGTGTGTGTGTGTGAGGGAGAGAGAGAGACAGAGAGAGACAGAGAGACAGAGCGAGAGAGTGGGGACATGTAGCCTCCTTGTTCCCAGCTTCCAGCTCAGACTGAATGATACCACCAACTTTTCTGGTTCTCCAGTTTCAGACGGCAGACTGTGGGGACTTCTCGCCTTCTGTAAGTGCATGAGTTAAGTCCTGTGATAAATTTCAAATGAGATACATCTGATTTATTTCATTTGATAAATCTCGAATGCATAATTTGGTTCTATTGGTTCTGCTTCTCTGGAGAACACTGACTACACAGGTGCTAGAAGGCCACTAGAACCAACAAATGCTCACATTACTTACCTTGGAGCCCAAACTGCAGATCTCGTGTCTGAGGGGTCAGCCCACTGAAGAAGACGGTACCTATTTCTGATGTAGAGAAGGTATAGGTCACATGATCACTGCATATCTGACCTAGAAGGGACTTAAAGAAATTTTTGCCTGAATCTTCCATTAGAGAACCAAGGAAACTAGAATCCCACAGAGTCTAGATGCCCTGCCCCAAACACATTCCGTTCAAGTATGGGACTAGAATGGGGGTCTTTAATTCCATGGCCATGGCCAGGTTTCCTTCCTTTGAACCATTGCCATTCTCATCTTAAGATAAATAGCATAGTCCTACATGGATGGACCTAGAAGTTATCATACTAAGTGAAGTTACACAGTGAAAGACAAAAATCATAGGCTATCACTTACGTGTGCAATCTTAAAAAAAGGACACAAATGAACTTATTTGTAGAAGAGAAATAAACACACAGATTTTGAAAAACTTATGGTTATTAAATGGGACAGGTAGGAGGGGAGAGATGGACTAGGGGTTTGGGATTGACCTATGCACACTGAGGTATATGGAATGATTGGCCAGTGGGGACCTGCTGTATTGCACAGAGAACTCTACCTAGTATTCTGTGATAATCTATGTGGCAAAAGAATCTGAGAGAGAATGGATATGTGTATATGTATAACTGAATCACATTGTTGTACATCCGAAATGATCACAACATTGTAAATCAACTATACTTCCATAAAACCTAAAAAAATAGGGAAAAAAACCCCATGTAGTCCTGTTAGGATTAAGAATGAGGAGGTCTAGATTAAGAAATTTACTTAGAATGTTTCCAATGCCATTTTCCTGCTAAAAATTTAGTCTACTAAGTAACCCCATCCCTGTAAGGAAATTGTAGATGATTTTTTCATTTTTATTTTTTGCTTTTTAGGGCCATACCCGTGGCATATGGAGGTTCCCAGGCTAGGGGTCTAACTGGAGCTACAGCCGCCGGCCTACGCCAGAGCCAGATCCAAGCCACATTCTGCGATCTACACCACAGCCCAGGGCAATGCCAGATCCTCAACCCACTGAGTGAGGACAGGGATCGAAACTGCAACCTCATGGTTCCTAGTCGGATTCGTTTCCACTGCGCCATGATGGGAACCCCTGTAGATTATTTTTTTAAGGAGGAGTGGCTTAGTGCTTAACCCATCTGACTAGCACCTATGAGGATGTGGGTTCGATCCCTGGCCTCACTCATTGGGTTAAGGATCTGATGTTGCCATGAGCGGTGGTGTAGGTCGCAGACATGGTTCAGATCCTGCATTGCTGTGGCTCTGGTGTAGGCTGGTAGCTACAGCTCCGATTTGACCCCTAGACTGGGAACCTGCACATGCTGCAGGTGTGGCCCCAAAAAGACCAAAAAAAAAAAAAAGATATAGGAACAAAAAGCCAAAGGGAAAGAATGCCGCCTGCTTTTCCATTAGGTGATGACTGGCCAGTGTCTACATTAGCATCAAGGTGAATTCCTGTGTAATGAGATAATTTGGAAGGTAATAGTGCCCCCTTGAAGGAAAGGGAACAGAGATGAAGAAGGTCAATAGACGCAATTATCTGGAGGTGAGAGGGAGAAGAAGATATGGAGGTGAATTATATTTGAGTTGTTAGTGGATATGTGTAAAAATTATTGTGTAAATCAACTAAAATCCTCTCAGGTACACACAACTATATATGCTTTGCTTGCCTTTTTTTTTTTTTTTTTGTCTTTGTCTTTTAGGGCTGCGCCAGCAACACATGGAGGTTCCCAGGCTAAGAATTGAATCAGAGGGGATCTGAGCCCTGTATGCGTCTTACACCACAGCTCACGGCAATGCTGGATCCTTAACCTACTGAGTGAGGCCAGGGGTCCAACCCGCATCCTCATGGATACTAGTCAGGTTGTTTCCTCTGAGCCATGATGGGAACTCCCCCCTCTGGCTTTCTGATGCAATGAGATGGGTTAATGAGAAAAAGCCATCTCGGGGAGATCCCATTGTGGTGCAGCGGAAACGAATCCAACTAGGAACCATGAGGTTGCAGGTTCGATCCCTGGCCTCAATCAGAGGGTCAAGTATCTGGCGTTGCCATGAGCTGTAGTGTAGTTTGCAGACGCGACTCGGATCCTGCGTTGCTGTGGCTCTGGTGCAGTCCAGTGGCTACAGCTCTAATTGGACCCCTAGCCTGGGAACTTCCATATGCTGCGGGTGCGGCTCTAAAAAACAAAACAAAACAAAACAAAACAAAAAACAACAACAACAACAACAACAACAACAACAACAACAAAACCCATCTCTCCCCCTTCTCCTCTTTTGTTCTGGGTTTATTCTTCTTTGGAATCTCCCAGAATTTCTCATGGATGTGAACACAAGGCAGGCAGAGCTCAGCATCACTCAGGGGTCTCTAGGTGGGGAGGGCTGGGGTGGGTAACAAAAGGGAGGTGGGAGAGATAATGTGTGGGGGGGTGGATTTTTCACACAAATGTTCATTTGGTTCATTCCCAGGAGTATCCGATTGTACTGAGTGACTATGAGGGGTCAGGTGCTGATTTAAGTATTTCTCTCAAAGCTATAACAAGTCTTTTGACATGACATAAGAACATAAAAAGCAGCCTCTGACATCTGAGAACTGGCCTGATGCTCACAGCTAGACCCCGTGTGCTGCTCATACAAACAATCTCACAGGAGTTCCTTGGTGGCTCAGTGGGTTTAGGTTCTGGTGTTGTTACTGCTGCAGCTCAGGTTGCTGCTGTGGCTCCGGTTCGATCCCTGGACTCCCCCGCCCCAAAATCTCACAGGATGCTCTAGGGTCACACCAAGTCACTTTGAGACCTTGAGACCAAAACAACATGGTGAGAGCACCAGAAAACTCCAAACCTCCTCTCCCTCAGATGAGTGACCACTGCTTCTTTATTAGTTCTAGTAAAGTCTGCCTGCTCTGTAGGTAAGCCTTTCCACATACCCAGCCATAGAGACCCCTCAATTTCCAACAGTCCTCAGTCCAGACCAAAGCCCTGCTTCCTTAGAACTTTCTTCCCTCCTCTTACCCACTTCCCTCCTCTTACCCCTTTGCCAATTACCGAGGCAAAGCTCACATTTTAGAAAGGTTCCGCCTACCACTCTCATATGGAAGTGACCCACCGTTCCACCTGGTGAGTGTCCTTCTTTCCTGGTACAGGTAGCAAACACAAGTCAGGAGCTCCCATTGTGGCTCAGTGGGTTAAGGACCTGTTGTCTCTGTGAGGATGAAGGTTCAATCCCTGGACTATGCTCAGTGTGTTAAAAACCCGGTGTTGCTGCAACCTAGAGCTCAGATTCAATCTCTGGCTGAGAGTTTCCATATGCTGCAGGTGCAGCCATAAAAGGAAAAAAAAATGTTAAATTAAAAATAAAAATAAAAAAACCCTTAAGTTCTTTCAGGATGCTGAGTTTCTGAGGTCTTTGGCTGGAGGGCATCGACAGAGGGTCCATTTATAAAACATATCACTAACTTTTTATTAAATCATTGACTAACAACATTTGGAAGAAAGTTTTGAGACCACCCCCTCCACAATTTTTTGTTTTATTTTCAGCCACAGAGCTCTTTAAGCAGACAAAGCCTTAGGCAGTGTCCTAACATATGAAACAGATCAAAAGAAAATTGCTCTGGCTTGAACTTGGGGCACCCATGCTGCTCCCATCATTGCCTTAAGGCACCTCCGCATATCAGAGGGATTCATGCAGATGACAATTTGTCTCATCTAAACCACTCATATTATAGATTAGGAGTTCTTGTCGTGGCGCAGCAGAAACAAATCTGACTAGGAACCACGAGGCTTCAGATGCCATTCCTGCCCTTGCTCAGTGGGTTAAGGGTCTGGCATTGCCGTGAGCTGTGGTGTAGGTTGCAGACGTGGCTCAGATCCTGCGTTGCTGTGGCTGTGGTTCAGGCCTGTGGCTTCAGCTCTCATTGAACCCCCTAGCATGGGAACCTCCATATGCCGTTGGGTGTGGCCCTAAAAAGCAATCAATAAATAAACCACTCATGTTATAGATTAGCAACAAAGTCCCAGAGGCTGTAAATTCTTTCGAGTCACACTTCTTGTTAGAGATACATCTTCCAACAAGATTCTGTTTTCTGACTTCCAGACCAGAGCTGCTGGGGGTCCACGGTGGTTCTTTTTCATTCACAGGAGTTCAGTGATGTCTCACTTGCCCTAGTGACCTGTTCTGGGCTGTTCATGTGGACATCACGTTCTGACTCTCTCCTCAAGCACGCCCATGGCATCAGCACCCTGGCCCCTAACAAATGTCCAATACCTCTGCTCTTTCCCTTTTCTCTTACCTGACCAACAACAACAGTGATTATTACCACGGTGCCCTGAGTATCACACGGAGATTCCCTTCAGTGCATACTTGCCAGGAAGAGCTGGGGTTCCCAGATAAAACTGTGTGGTCCTTTTGGTTAAAGATCTACCTGAACTCGGAATTCCCATCGTGGCGCAGTGGTTAACAAATCCGACTAGGAACCATGAAGTTGCGGGTTCGGTCCCTGCCCTTGCTCAGTGGTTTAATGGTCCGGCGTTCCCGTGAGCTGTGGTGTTAGGTTGCAGACGCGGCTCGGATCCCGCGTTGCTGTGGCTCTGGCGTAGGCCAGTGGCTACAGCTCCGATTAGACCCCCTAGCCTGGGAACCTGTATATGCCACCAGAGTGGCCCAAGAAATAGCAAAAAGTCAAAAAGTCAAAAAAAAAAAAAAAAAAAAGATCTGCCTGAACTCTAAATGCATGAAATCTTGGGAGTTCCCATTGTGGCACCTCAAAAAGGAATCTGACTATTATCCACGAGGATGAAGTTTCAATCCCTGGCCTCACTCAGTGGGTCAGGGATGTGTAGGTCACAGACGTGGCTCGGATGCTGTATTGCTGTGGTTGTGGGTAGGCTGGCAGCTGCAGCTCCGATGCGACCTCTAGCCTGGGAACTTCTATATGCCATGGGTGTGGCCCTAAAAAGCAAAAAAAAAAAAAAAAAAAAGAGCAAAAAAAAAGGCTAAATAAATAAATACATGAAACCTTGAGTCAAGGACACTAGTGAGGAAAGAAAAATGGGCTTGGGGAATTTGTGGACAGAAGACCAAGAATCATGGCCTCAGTAAACAGCTTGGACCACCCTTGTGATGCCTGCTTCCTTTCCAGCATCCTCACTCATAAAGTAGAAGAAATAACGTCTCTTCTCAGCAGTTGCACAGGGATGTTGTAAAGATAAGTGGCTATTGGAAAATGATTTAAACTCACTGAAAGGAAAGGGGTATAGAAATCCAGAGGGATCAGAGGAGTTTCCTGGCGCTCTAGGGCTTAGGAGTTGGTGCTTTCACCACTGTGGTCGGGGTTCAATCCCTGGTCTGGGAACTGAGATCCCACATTAAGCCACTGCAAAAAAAGAAAAAAAAGAAAAAAGAAAAAAAAAAGAAAACTTAAAGGAAAAAAGAAAGAAAAAGAATAAACCAGAAATCCAGAGGGATCATGTTGAGAAATAATTTTGGTGATGTTTGTTGCAATTCCTGTCACACTCAGAAGTGACATCTACTGTGAGTGGCTGAGATGTAACACGAAATGAGAATGTTTTCTGTAGGTCCCAGTTCAGACAGGGCAAGGGATCAGCTCAAATAAGACAGGTAGAACTTAGAGAAAATAAAAAAGACTATAATGAATTTGCTCTGTATTTACGGTAAGGATTCAGATAAAGACTGATGATTTAATAAACTCTCTTCTACTTGAACTTAGGCTGGTTCCTTTACCACAGGTCATACATGTTTCTGGGTCAGGTTGTGGCACAACTTAGGCCATTTTCATCCCATTCTGACCTATTTCTTATTTACAATGCAAAAGGACCCAGAAACACCAAGAAAGGAATCTGTAAATGGATTTAATCTCCAGACCCATTAAGAAATAATGCCCAACAACATTTGTCATAAAAGTTAATGAATACATTGCAGGGAGTTCCCATCCTGGCTCAGTGGTAACAAACCCAACTAGTATCCATGAGGATGTAGTTTCAATCCCTGGCCTCGCTCAGTGGCTTAAAATATCTGGTGTTGCCATGGCTGTGGTGTACACTGGTGGCTACAGCTCTCACTTGACCCCTAGCCCATATGCTGCATGTGCAGCCCTAAAAAGTAAAAAAAAAAAAAAGTTAATGAATACATTGCAGTCTTTAAGCTCCTTGAATAACAACTGTTACTGAGTGTTTACCAATCATCAGGCAGTATTAACCAGGGCTAGGACTAGGTGAGATGAATAATGCAATCACTTTGGGCACAAAATTTAAGAGGGTGTTAAAAAACTCAGTTAGCAAGATAAATAATTAGATGCAAGATTTAAAAGGATCAAATGGACAAACCCCATCCCTGCTGTTATTGCCAATAAAGCTTAAGCACCTGACTGATGCCTGTGAGTGCTTTCCAGACATCAGTGCCTTTCATTTCACTCTCTTTCCATGCATTAACTCATTGTCTTAGCTCAGGCTGCCTCAACGGAGAACGGAGAACCGTAGACTAGGCATCTTAAACAACAGACACTATTTCTTACAGATCTGGTAGCTATAAGTTCCAAGATCAAGGTGCCAGAGTGGTCAGGTTCTGGGGAGGTGTCTCTTCATCATTTGCAGATGGCTGCCTTCTGGCTGTGTCCTCACATGGGGGAGGGAGGGAGAGAGAGAGAGAGGAGGGGAGAGAGAGAAGGAGGGGGAGAGAGAGAGGGCGGAAGGGAATGCCAAGGGAATGTCTCTCTTCCTCTTCTTCTTCTTCTTTTTTTAATTTTAGGGCCACACCTGCAATATAAAAATTCCCAGGCTAGGGGTTGAATCAGAGCTGCAGCTGCCAGCCTATACCACAGCCATAGCCATGCCAGATCCGAGCCACATCTTTGACCTACACTACAGCTCATGGCAATGCTGGATCCTCAACCCACTGAGCAAGGCCAGGGATCAAACCTGCATCCTCATGGGTAATAGTCAGGTTCTTAACCCCCCCGCCCCGAGCCACAGCGAGAACTCCTTCCTCTTCTTATAAGGACATCTATTTCAGCATGGTGGTCTCACCCTCCTGACCACATCTAAACCTAATCACCACCCAAAGACCCCACCTCCAAACGCCATCACAGCAGGAGTCAGGGCTTCAGAAAATGAATGGGGAGGAGGGGAGACACAAACATGCCGACGATCATACTCATTAAACTCTTACACCAATCCAGTGGGGGTATTCACAGTAATCCTGTTTGACTTTTCTGTCTATTTCCTTCTTGTTGAAAAATTTAGGTGCAGAGATGTTAATTAACTTGCCCAAGTTCACAGTTAACTTGTGGTGGAACCAAGATTTGAACCCAGAAGCCCTGATCTTGGAGCCTGCCCTTCCATGCACTCTGGCTATACAGCCTCTAATACAAAAGAATGATATTTTCCCAAGAGAGCTCTTGCCTTTGCTACAGACTCATGCTTTCTGGGACAGTAGAAGTCTTCCCATGCTTATTTCCTGCAAGTAGACATAGAAAATCACTGTAAAGTGAAAGTACCAACTGAGAGGTGGCACTTTCTGACCCTGAATCATCTATCAGTGTCTTAGCTGGATGGTGTTTAGGTGAACTGTTAGCCCCAGAAGGCATGGTGTTACAGCACTGCCCAGCAGCCCTGTGGCCACAGTGCATCAGCTCTAGCGACAGCCCTGTGGCTGTAGCATACCAGCTCCAGCAGTTCTGTGGCCGCAGTGTATGAGCTCTTTTACCCGGCAAGAAACCAAGTGAGCACTCAGAGAGTTGGAGAACTAAGGTTTATTACATCGGCTTGCGGGCTCAGAGGAGATCGCTCTCCAGAGTTTGAGTCCCGAAGAAGGGTTTCATAAGGCTTTTATGGGCTAGCTCTTCCGGGTCCATGCGTGGCTGGTTGGACTGGAGTGAGAACAGGCATGGTTGTAATCGCAGAAGCAACTTTACTGAAGCAGATGCATGGGGGAGGGTTGGTTAGGGGCAGTTGGCTGGACTTTGCTTTGTCATCATGGCCGGGGTCTCTCCTTTCTACCTTTTTATTGGGACATTTTTTTCTACAATGGTATGTAGGGGAGGTAAATTTTCAAAAAGCATGAATATGGAGTTCCTGGTGTGGCTCAGTGGAAATGAATCTGACTAGCATACATGAGGATGTGGGTTCGATCCCTGGCCTCACTTAGTGGGTTAAGGATCTGGTGTTGCCATGAGCTGTGGTGTAGGTTGCAGATGCAGCTTGGATCTGGTGTCGCTATGGCTGTGGTGTAGGCCAGCAGCAGTAGCCCTAAAAAGACTAAAACAAACAAAAAAAAAGCACAAGTATTAGAGAAGAGTCAGGACATGGAATATAAAAGGCAAAGAAGATTCAGGGAGAGAACAAGATCGGATGGCCCCTGATACCATAAAAGCACTAGAAACATGAGACCTGGGTGGATGCGAGGGAGGACTAAGGACCATGTGAGGGGGGCTAGTGGGGTGCAGGGACCCCCTTCTCCTCGCTGTAGAAGTAGCACCGCCATGGAAGTTTGTAGGATTGTGGAACACCATATTTCCTTGCCCAATAATCACTGGTGTCAATGGGTGTTATAGTTCTGTCAACTTAAAAACAATGCACACCTGAAAGTTGAGAGTTAAGTGTCTTTTTTTTTTTTTTTTTGTCTTTAGGGCCGCATATGGAGGTTTCCAGGTTAGGGGTCAAATCGGAGCTGTAGCTGCTGGCCTACACCACAGCCACAACAACCCATGATCCTAGCCGTGTCTGCCACCTACACCACAGCTCATGGCAATGCCGGATACTTAACCCATTGAGAAAGGTCAGGGATTGAACTCTCATCCTCATGGATGCTAGTTGAGTTTGTTAACCACTGAGCCACTATGGGAACTCCAAGAGTTAAGTCTTACTTGGGGCGAAATTAAGACTTAAACCTATAAGATAGCACCTCAGGAAGCCCTGAGAAACCATTCCAAGGAGGTGAGGGGGGAAACTCAGATATATGAGTTTTTGCAACTAAGGGAAGTTAGTAGGAACTAAAGGTTTACAGATAACCAGATTTATAGAAAAAGATTTACAGAAAATCATTTTTTATGGGAAGAGGGAAAGGTCTGGGCTTACTGGAGTCACTCCTTTGATATGCACCTCAGGTGTGGGCCAGTCTTTTTTGTTTCTTCTCTGAGTTCCCTCAGAGCTCACTGGCCCACCTTTGGGAGTGGCCGTTCTCACAGATGACCATGACATCTTTCATTTTGTCCGCTTAGCTACAGCCCAAGAGGCATCAAAGAGGAAAGGGGGGAATATCAAGCTATAAATCATAAAGGTGAACGGGGAAGTGCAGGCAGCCATGCACATATTTTACGTAAGTTTGCTGCTGGTCTTGTGAAGGTTACAGCTAGTCACAGACATCAGTCATCATTGAAGGATTTTAGTGTTTCTCTAGATATGAAGAGATGCAAGAATTGGGCTTGTAAAATCTTCTCTTAAAAACATCTGACTATCCGAAGACCTGCTCTTCCAGTTTCCCCAGAGCAAAGAGAGCCTCTCTCCTGGTCTCCATGCTGAGCTCTGCTCAGGGGATCCTGGGGGTTGGCAGGTGCAGTGGCTCATGTTTTACTACATGTAGAGGCTGATGGCAAGTGCCAAACTTCAGTTCACAGTTCTAACCTCTGTACAACCTGAATTTGTGTCTTGTTTGTGAATAATCCTCATTTCCTCTTCCCGCTGACTCAGAACATGCCACAGGTTCTTTAAACCACATTCCAGCAGCTGGAGTGCCTTGTCCAAGGTCACACCATGATCCATGGCCAGAATTTGGACTCAAGCCCAGATTCCGACTTCTGAGCCCTGCTTCAGGCATTACTTGCTGACATTCCTTGTTAATTCTCCTCATCCACACATTTTCAGACTACAAGTGTAGGAGAAAATGTCCTGACAAAAAGGTAGAAAGGAGAGACTCTGGCCATGATGACAAAGCAAAGTCCAGCCAACTCTCCCTAAGCACCCCTCCCCCACACATCTGCTTCTGTAAAGTTGCTTCTGCAATTACAACCCTGCCTGTTCTCACTCTGGTCCGAACAGCCAAGCATGGACCCGGAAGAGCTAGCCTATAAAAGCTTTGTGAAACCCTTCTTCCAGGCTCAAACTCTGGAGAGCAATCTCTGAGCCTGCCGGTGTAATAAACCTGACTTCTCCAACTCTCTGAGTGCTCACCTGGTTTCTCGCTGGGTAAAAGAGCTGATACACCGCAGCCACAGAGCTGCTGGAGCTAATACACTGTGGCCACAGTGCTGCTGGGCAGCTGCCATGACACAAGCACTAGGGTGAAATTAATTTCTGTAATGGCGCCTTCATTTGCTTCCTTTCTGTTCAACCATCCTCCGTGGAAACCCAGGTGAGCCTCAAAAATTACTGTGTGCTTGGCGGGTGCTGCCCATCATTAACCAGAAATTGAGTTGTGAGTCCAGGGACAGCTATCCACTTGTTTCTCCTCTTTTCACTCTGGTCTTGCTATGGACTGAATGTTTGTGTGCTTCCAAAATTCCTACATTGAAATCCTCTGCCCTATCCTATGTGATGGTTTTAGGAAATGGGGACTTCAGGAAGTGATTAGGTCATGAGGGTGGAGCTCTCACAAATGGGATTAGTGTCCTTAATAAAAAGCGACTGGAGAGCTTGCTCCCTCCCTCTCTTCTCTCCACACTGTGAGGACAGAGTAAGACAGCCATCTGCAAACTTGGGAGAGGTCTCTCACTTGAACCTGACCAAGCTGGCACTGGATCTGAGGCATTCCAGCTTCCAGAACTCTGAGAAGTTAATTTCTGTTGCTTAAGCCTCCAGTCAATGGTAATTTTGTTATAGCAGGCCCAGCTAAGCAGAGCTTTACTGAATTTACGGATCACTCTCTCTCTCTTTTTTTTGTTTGCTATTTAGGGCTGCACCTGTGGCATAAAGAAGTTTCCAGGCTTAGGGGTTGAATTGGAGTTGCAGCTGCCAGTCTATGCCACAGCCACAGCAATGCCAGATCTGAGCCGCATTTGTGATCTATACCACAGCTCATGGCAATGCCGGATCCTTAACCAACTGAGCGAGGCCTCGGATTGAACCTTCATCCTCGTGATTACCAGTTGAGATCATAACCCACTGAGCCACAACAGGAACTCCAGGGTTCTATTTCTTGAAGGTACTTAAGAATGTAAAGCCTTTCAGGTTTCTCCTGGTGCCTGGAAAGACACAAAATACCTTTGATGTCCTTAAGTAGAGACCCAAAATAGTGATGCCTGAGTATCTGGACCTTTGTCTCTGAGGCATGTCTAGATAGGAGGAGATAGTCATTTCCAAAATGGTAACAAGAGGGACCATCCAAGATACAGGAAGCAAAAATTCTTCTATCCTTCTCTTCATCCAGTCCTGAGCCCTGGAGAGAGCCAGTGTTGTTTGTCTTGATGATTCTCTTGAAGCTCTCTCGGCTAAAGGGACCCGAGAAGACAGGCTGCTGTATGTGTATGAGAAGGATCTTAAGACAAGTTGATTTCTAATAAAAAGAGAACCACAAGAGGAAGTACCAATATTTTTCACTGGGTGTGGTCATGACTGCAGGGAATGCCTGGATCTGCAGCAGCCCTTTTGCAATCCTGAGGGTGGACATTCTGCACTGCAAGGTGTAGAGTTAAAGGATGGAAGGGACCTTAGATGCTATTTAAGAGGCTAAGGTCATTTTGGCTTACGGAAAAGCCGAGCTTGGATGCAGAGGACACGACTGTCTGGGAAGGGCAGGGCTGGGTGCAGGTGTGAGGTAGTGAGATGTGAGAGGAAGGACTCAGTCAATTCTAGGGGGAGGAAAACCACCACAGAGGTTTCTAGAACATTACTGGTCACCCAAAAGCATGGCCACAGAAAGCAGGCATTTGGGCTAATGTTCCTCACAGGCAAATAGAACTTGAATGCAGCCCAATCCTGATGGCACATCAGATTATTTGGACAGAAAGACTTCCAGGAAAAATGCTTGCAAAGCCTATGTGTCCCACCTGTTGGAGGAGGTCACTGAGAGGACGGGAGGACTGGTTGACTTAGGGGCTGAACTTGAGTCACCAGAGGGTCCTCACCACTTCCACCCCACCCCCATCCTTGGAATGTACATTCTGCTCACCATGCCCACAGTGGGAGCTGTCTTCAAGGATGCGGCCTTGAGATAGCAGTGCATGGGCGAGACCCTCTGGACCGTGCATGTGACCAAACCCCCTTAAGGCCTCGTATAAAGTTTTAGGTTCTGATGAGCAGGTGCAGGATCTACTGGTCTTGCAGCCACTAAGACAAGCCTCCTGTGCAAGTTCCCTATTAAACCTGCCACCTGCCAGTCTGGATGAGCTGCCTTTTCCCTCAGTTTCTCCTTGTCCTCTGAGTGGGGTCAGCTCATGAATCAGCACCCCAGGGATGCTGCTAAGTCAGTAGTTTCACAGATTCTAATTTAATTGGTTCCTGGAATTTCTAATTTGAGAAAGATTTTCAGGTGATTTTCATGGTCAGACAGGTTTCAAACTTGAGGAATTCACAGAGATGCTGTGGACGTGAGGGTTTAGAGCAGGTGGGGAATATTCTGAGGGGAGAAGTAGTCAGCCTCAGGGATCAGGGGTCAAGGATACAAACTCCTCCTCCCGAGAAAGTGTGGAATTACCCAGCCCTGGGATGGACATCAGGCATCCTCCTGGGGACAGTATTATATGCCCATGCCCTACGAGCTATGACTGGGTCCCTATTTTACACCTGGTGAAACTGAGGTGCGGAGAGAGGATATGCAGTTTGCCTGAGATCACAAGTCCAATAAATGGTGGGAATGGGAAGTGGACCCAGGTTTTTCCTTTAACCAGTGCCTGTGGGAAGGTGAAATCAAAAGTAAATGCTGGGGGGAGGTGGAGAGAAGGGGACGGATGGGGAGTTTGGGGTTGGTAGTTGCAAACTATTACATTAGAACGGATGGATAATGGGGTCTTACTGCACAGCACAGGGACCCGTGTGCAATCTCTTGGGTTAGAACATGATGGGAAATAGTATGAAAAAAAAGAATATGTATATATATGGCTGGGTTGCTACACTGTACAATGGACATTGAAGGAACATTGTAAATCAACTATAATTTAATACATTTTTAAAAAAAAGTTAATGGGAACTGGCCATTTGTGTACAAAAGAAATAGGAACTCAAGAGGGGAAAAGAAAGTGGAAAACACTGGACTTGATTAGAATGAGAGCCAAGGGAGTTCCCATGTGGCTCAATGGGTTAAGAACCTGACACAGTGTCCTTGAGGATACAGGTTCAATCCCTGGCCTCGCTCAGCGGGTTAAGGGTCTGGCATTGCCATGAGCTGTGGTGTAGGTTGTAGAAGTGGCTTGGATCCCGCCTTGCTATGACTGTGGTGTAGGCTGGCGGCTACAGCTCTGATTTGACCCTAGCCTGGGAACTTCTATATGTCATGGATTCAGGCCTAAAAAGAAAAAAAAAAAAAAAAGAAAGAAAGACAGCCAGAAAGGGGAAGGGAGACAAGTATTCAAAATGAGAGAAAAATTTTTTTTCCTGAAGTTGGCTTTGTTTATTCATCATATATCCATTGCTATTTCCACAACTACACTCACTTCCTTCACTCATGATACTTCTCTGGATCCTTGCTTCCCAGTTGTGTGAAACCTTCCTCCCCCCAAGCCTGACTGATTCCTTATCAAATTCCCTTTACCATCCCCTCATCACTTGGCAGGATGATCTGTAGTACAGCAGCTCTTCAGCTTTCTTTTTACAGAAGCTTCTTTCACCAGATCCCTCAGGGCATAGAAAAAGTAGAATGGACTTAGGGCTTCTAGAAGGAGTTATGAGTCATTTGTGGGATATTAGCTTCTATTGTGTAAATAATGCCTTTTCGGCAGCCAAATATAGAAATCACCCACTTGTCTGAAACAAACAAATCTCTAACATTCTTTTGGTCTTTTTAGAGCCACACCCATGACATATGGAGGTCCCCAAGCTAGGGGTCAAATCTGAGCTGTATCTGCCGGCATAAGCCACAACTACAGCAATGCCAGGTCCAAGCTGCATCTGCAACCTACACCACAGCTCATAGCAATGTCAGATTCTTAACCTACTGAGCAAGGCCAGGGATTGAACCTGCTCCTCATGGATGCTAGTCAGATTTGTTTCCACTGAGCCATGATGGGAGCTCTCCTAACATGCTAATGATACTGATCGGATCTCCTGAAACTGTACTAAGAACAATGGAAACACGGATCTAAAAGAGTAAAATACAACATGTCAATCAATATATACTTGCAAGAAGCATTGCGCCTTCTGAAGCATTTGCCTTTCCTAACCATGAATAACCAGGATGCCAGGACAACTGAGCTCACTGATAGAGGAAGATGACATTTGCTACAGGTTGTTCATGGGGCACCTTAGAATCCTCTGTCTTGGGACTTCCCGTCATGGCGCAGCAGAAATGAGTCCAACTAGTATCCATGAGGATGCAGGTTCAATCCCTGGCCTCGCTCCATGGGTTAAGGATCTGACATTGCCATGAGCTGTGGTGTAGGTTGCAGACGTGGCTCAGATCCGGCGTTGCTGTGGCTGTGGTGTAGGCTACCGGCTATAGCTGTGATTTGACCCCTAGCCTGGGAACCTCCATATGCCACAAGTGCGGCCCTAAAAACAAAGCAAAACAAAACAAAAAAGAATCCTCTGTCTTTCAGTTAGAAGCATAGGAAAAATAAATGCTGTGGTTGATTGTCTTTGTAGAATTTACCATCAACAGTAAGGACTGTGTTCTTTAGGTTTCTGCAATAGACATTTTGGGCAGCAATGCATTAGGCCTTAAATTAAAATAGTAATTAAAGTATTATGCAAAGCATTCCCTTATTGCTAAGATACTAATTTATTGTAAAGCAGTTTACTCTCCTGTATGGCTGAGTATAATGAGTTTCTTTTAGAAGAACCATAAAAAGCCCACTCACAGAAAAGGGACAGTTGTTTTTAAGTAAGCAATGTAGCTGTCAGCAGATGGTATGAAGATTGATGACTAATGCATTTTTAATGCAGATAATTTATTAAATAATAGGGGTTTTCCCCTTTAAATTTCCAGTAGGAGGGAATCATGGAGTTTTTTTCATTTTAAATCAAAGGCTTTCTCCAACTCCTTTTTCACTAAGCCTTAAAATGGATGATCCAATTCAATTATGCAGCAAACATGCTTAAGATGAAGCCCACTGCTGATGCTTCTCCCTCCTACTTTTATGTTGGCTTGAATCCCAACAAACTTCCTGAGATCGAGACCCAAAAACAACCCCTGTCCTAACCAATGCTCTTAGTGAGTGCTATTAGCCTATACTCAGTGCTTCGTAAATATCTGTTGGATGAATGAAGGTATATGCTGTCATTTTTATTGGAAACACTAATTCAAAGATTCCTCCTGCTGGGGACACATGTCCAAAGGATGGTTCTCGGGGATGAATTTCTATCCAATTCACACTGCTTCCTGTCTCTCTGTGTTGTCTCCAGGGGTCAGGAGGGGGTCAGACAATGTGGGCTCAGGCATCTATGCTCACAGGCATGCTGAACTCCTCTGCCTACTTGGGCTAAGAATAAATGATCCCGGAGTTCCCTTCGTGGCTCAGTGGTAACAAACCTGACTAGTATCCATGAGGATGGGGGTTCAATCCTTGGCCTTGCTCAGTGGGTTCACGATCTGGCATTGCCGTGAGCTGTGGTGTAGGTCACAGATGTGACTTAGATACCAAGTTTCTGTGGAGTAGCCTGGCAGTTGTAGCTCTGATTCAACCCCTAGCCTGGGAACTTTCATATGCCACAGGTGCGGCCCTAAAAAGCAAAAAAAAAAAAAAGAAAAAAAGAAAGAAAGAAAGAAAGAAAGAAAGAAAGAAAGAAAGAAAATGATCCCAGGAGTTCCTGCCATGGTGCAGCAGGTAAAGCATCTGGTGTTGTTTCTGCAGTGGTCATGGTTCAATCCCCAGCCCAGCCCAGTGAGTTCCACAGGTGTAGGTTGCAGCTGCAGCTCAGATTCGCGCCCTGGCCCAGGAATTCCATATGCAGCAGATGAGGCCGAAAGAAAAGAAAAAAAAAAAAAGAGTAAATGAGCCCAACCATGTCCCTATTTTCTTTGCTGAGCGGAGTTGAAACTGTGCTATCTGAGCAAAGCCAAGTGATCAGGCTGCACTTAGACAGCAATGGAAATGTCTTACCCAAGTTGGCCAAGAGCTTAAGACAACTGAGGTGAAGCTCCTTAGCAAGTCGTCTTAAACTTTTATACCTAATGGCAAAGAAAAGTAAATTTAAGTAGAATTGTCTCTAGAAAAGATTAGGGTACCTGGCCCAAAGGAACTTATGGAAAGGAGAACTCTTCATTGAAGTCTCATTTTATGAGACATTTTAAAAGTATGTGCCAGGTCACACTGTAAACCGTAATGTACCTGTTTGTTGTAATCAAATAAAGCAAGGTAAACGAAGCAGAAGTTCCCTGCCCATCCTCTGGTTAATATTGAATTGAGTATGAATTCTGGAAAAGTAGCCTGAGTTTCAACTGACATGACATTTCATGAAATGCTGGGTAAAAGTCCTTGACTGAGAGTTTAAGCCACTTGGGTCATGTGACGGTTAATTTTCTGTGTTAAACTTGGCTAGGCCATGGTACCCAGATATTTCATCAAATTTATTTTAGATATGGCTGTGAATTAATTTTTAGGAAAGGTTAAGATTTAAGTCAATAGACTTTAAGTAAAGCCAATTATCCTCCACAATGTGGGTGAATGGGCCTCACCCAATCAATTGAAGGTCTTTTCCCCAATGAAAGAGGGAATTTTGCCAGCAGACTGCCTGATACTCAAATTTCAACACTTCCCTGGGTCTCCAGGGTGCCCACCTACCCTGCAGACTTTGGACTTGCCAGTTTCCACATTCAGGAAAGTCAGTTCCTTAAAATAAATCCCTTTCCCTCTCTGTCTGTCTGTCTGTCTGTCTCTCTGCACATAGCTAAGTTCTGCATCTTTGGAGAACCTGACTCATGTAGGTTGTCATAGGTCATGTGATGAATGGAAAAGGGAACTGATTTATTGGTCATCAGTCAAGAAAACAGTCATCAAACTTTTTTTTTCAGAGAAGAAAAATGACTGCCTGTGATATTCTCTATGAATGCTGGAATTTTCAACACATGTATATGAACTGTCACAAAAGCCTCCTTACCTCCCCAGTGATGGATGAACTGCTTGTCTAACTTTGAAACCACATTCTCTCTCTCTCATAGGTAAAATATAGGCAGTTTCATCACAGCTTTGCCCTAGGTTGGATGTTTGAGAGAGGTCATTCTAGACAATTTGCTAAAAGCAAGCCGAATGAACAATGAATTCATTTAATGAATTCAGTTTTTTACCTTTTGTAAGGAGGCCCTTCATTTTCACTAAAAGAAAAAGCTATCAATTCTGATCTACACCGAGTAATGTGACAATCATCGCAGTTAGCTTGGGACTGGGGTTTCCCAGGATATGGGTCTTTAGTGATAAAACCTGGAAAGACCCATGAAAACAAACTATAACCTGTTTGCTCTCTTTGAGAGGAGTATTAAGCCATGCTCTCAAAAACTCTTCCTTTTTTATTGCAAACTAGTCTGGAACAATGAGTCTCCAAGTCATTAATATTTGCCTCCGTTTTTTGGTCACCTCACAGGACATGGTAAGAAACTGATGAGGCAGATGATCTGTTCCGTGGTCTTGATGAAAGAGGCAATAGCTGCTGGCCCTCGGAATGAACCGTGGTCACCAAAACCTTGACTGCTCTGATTAGTCTCCATCTCTTATAGCTCCTCTTTTTTTTTTTTTTTAAATTGACACACTGTTATTGGTGACCCACTTGTTTCTGTGACTGTATAATAAGAGGCAAAAAGGACTAATTGTTTAGCAAGTGACATAAAGAGCTGGTGAGCCTGACATCCCGAGAAGTCAGGCTCACCAGCTCTTGCTTCTAGGTGGACCAGCCCCAGCTCTGAGTGTCCCACGTACATTTGCATAATCGTTACCTCTCCAGGAGGATTCCATCGATAGTAAGAGTCTCATTCAGTTGCCTGGAATACAAAGGAAGAAAATTACCCAATCACTCTCAGCCCATTAGCATTTTTTACTCCAATTTCTGCAAAAAAATGAAATGTACTTTTCAACATGGGAAGTGCGATTCTTCTCATTTTGTTTGCATATAGGATGAGAATACCTTTTGAGGGCAAGAATTTCAAAGATTTCCCTTAAGTATTTGGTAAAATCAGTGTCCCTGGAAACCGTGTGATAGACTTAAGGTCTGCAGAAGCATTCAGAGTCATTCTCAAGGCCACTGGACTTTGCTGTCTGTTCTCTTATCCTCAGGGTGAGGGATTGGATAAAACAAATGATATTTGTGGATTTGTAACGTGGTGTGTCTAGTACACTAGTGGGTCCAGTTAATTGAAGGGCTAAAGGCTAGAGAGGAGATAGAGAATTAACAATGCTTCAGAGTTCCCATTCCTGTTGTGGCACAGTGGAAACGCTTCAGAGTAGGAACCATGAGGTTGTGGGTTCGATCCCTCTCCTCGCTCAGTGGGCTAAGGATCTAGCATTGCTGTGAGCTGTGGCATAGGCCGGCAGCTGTAGCTCCAATTGGACCCTTAGCCTGGGAATCTCTGTGTGTTGTGGGTACAGCCCTAAAAAACAAAAACAAAAAACAAACAAAAAACAAACACAAATCCAGTTCTGTCTGTTAGTCCCCATAAACCTAACAAAGATTTCAAGTAGTCGCTGTTGCAACCAATTGTGTCCACTCTAGGCTGCCAGATTTTGTTTATACAACTTTAGATGGTCTTCAGCTCCTTGTCCAGTGCCCCGAACAAGGAGATGACCAATAATAATGGCTGATGTACTGCCAGCAGCTTTTATCTGTACAAATTACTGAAAAGAAACATGAGGTCTATTGTCACAATTCTTTTGTGTGTACTGTTTGCACCAAGAGATAGAGGCTAATATGATATCAACATCCTGGAAATGAGTTGAAACAGATACAACCGCTATCTCAATGCTCTGGCTGTTCTACAAAAATGAAAGAAACCGTAGAGACAGTTCATTTCATTAGCAAAATGTGAATAAGAAGGACTTAGCTGGTGAAGACAGCAAATAGAATGATAATGGGAGGTAGACAGAGCCATGGCAGATCCTTTGGAGTGAGGAGTCTATTTCCAGCACCAAGACATGATAGGGTCGCCAGTATTTGGGAATAAAGGAGAAGTTGGAGTCTTAAATGACACCAAAGTTTTAAGCAATGATATTAATTATTATAGTGTGGGAGTGAGGGTTTGGGAGGCAATTTGGGAAATGCATATAGAGGGCTTCGAAGATGAGGAAACATTCTATTGGTTGAGCAGAATCTTACTTGTTCATTACAGCACTTTATTTATTTATTTATTTATTTTTGGCCCTGCCCATGGCATGTGGAAGTTCCCCAGCCAGGGATCGAACCCACACCACAGCAGTGACTGGAGCTGCTGCAATGGCAATGCCAGATGCTTAACCGGCTGAGCCTCAAAAGAATTCCTATAGTATTATTCTTTAAATAAGAAACACGATAAATAAATATAATAAATATTTACTGTATATCACTCTCGATTTGATATGTTTGTTATTATAAAATATTTTAAGATTCTACCATGAAATATCCACTCAAATATTAATTAATCAATCTGAATACATGTAATATGAGGGGCACTAGGCTGAGTGCATGGAAAATGGTCATTGTCTTTGAAGAGCTCAAAGCCAGTGACAGAATTTTTGCCACCAGGATTTTGGACTCTACTTGGTAAGAGGGGACTTTGGGATGTAATGGCCTCCAGATGGTTGGATGTCGTGCGGTTCCTGGAATTGAACTTTAACATGGATCAGGCCTTTCTTTTATTCACTGTGACAGCCCATAGTGCCTGGCACTCCCTGGCACATAGTAGGTGCTGAATGGTATTTGTTGAAAGGAAAGATGCAGGTGGGTGTATGGGACATCCATTGGAAATCACAGAAGTGCCTGGATGACAGGAAGACGTCCCTGTCAGCCAGTGTCTTCCGTAGGAGCCAGGGTTCTTTCTGTCCTTGAGCACTCTTGTTTTCTTTCTTATTTCTCCCCTTAGTGACATCAACGAGAGCCCCTTTGTTCCCTCACCTGTCTGGGACTAACACGTGGGGGACAACAACGGCCTCCTGAGAGATTAATACACCTGAGCCTTATTTTCCTCTTCTCTCGGTCCTCAGGCAATATTTTCTTTCCCAAATCCTCTGCTACCCTCCGTATTCCAGAACACTTAAGTTTGCTTTCTTTTTTTTCTTTTTTTCTTTTTTTTGTCTTTTAGGGCTGCACCCGTGCCATATGGAGGTTCCCAGGCTAGGAGTTGAATTGGAACTATAGCCGACAGTCTACACCAGAGCCACAGCAAAGTGGGATCTGAGCTGCATCTGTAATCTACACCACAGCTCACAACAACACCAGACCCTTAACCCATTGAGCGAGGCCAGGAATTGAAACCACGTCCTCATGGATGCTAGTCGGGTTTGCTAACCACTGAACTACGATGAGAACTCCGTAAGTTCGCCTTCTTAGGGTATTGTAGCCAATGAACAGATTTGAAAATCAGTCAGAGAGTGCAAACCTTAACAAATAACAGGCAGGGTCTTCATTTTATCAGTTCCCTGTGCCCAAGTATGAACTTGAACTCCCAGGTTCATATTTGAATTCATTTGATTCAAATATTCATTTTTGGAGTTACCTTGACAGATCAGGAAAGGGGTGTCTTCTCCATGCATATCGACCCTTAGTCATTAGTCAAGGTGACCCACTGACTACACTGATGTCAGATTATGGATTAAGTCATGTGTCCTTCTGAATCATCCGTCTGAAAGGGATGTGATCCCTTTTATTATTTTTTGTCTTTTTTAGGGTTACACCTGCTGCATGAAGAAGTTCCCAGGCTAGGGGTCGATCAGAGCTGTACCCTACACCACAGCTCACAGTAACCCATTGATCAAGGCCTAGGATCAAACCTGTGTCCTCATGAATACCAGTCGGGTTCGTTTCCGCTGAGCCACAATGGGAACTCCGGAGATGTGATTCTGATGTGAAACCATGGTAAGAAATATTGCAGATTTTCCAATCATTTGAAAAATAGGTTTACGATTCTGCAGGCTCTCGGCTTTTAAATTCCCACAAGCTTGGTTTTACTTGTGTCTAGAGCCAAGGGAAGAGTGACCTGGGCAAGAGGTAGGGAAGGGGAGTTCCCATTGTGGCATAGCAAAATGAATCTGACTAGTATCCATAAGGATGTGGCTTTGATCCCTGGCCTTGCTCAGTGGGTTAAGACTCTAGTGTTGCCCTGAGCTGTAGGTCACAGACATGGCTCGGATCTGGCATTGCTGTGGCTGTGGTATAGGTCGGCAGCTTCAGCTCTGATTGGATCCCTAGCCTGGGAACTTCCCATATGCTGCAGGTGTAGCCCTAACCCCCCCCCCCCAAAAAAAAAAGAAAGAAAGAAAGAAAGAAGTTAAGAAGGCATGATTTCATTTCAAAAGTTCCACACCCTGCCTCAGAAGGGGCAGTTGTAAAAAGTCTACACTCACTTGACCTGCTCTAAGCATGTAGTTTATTCAAGAACACATTTAGACACTTAAAAATCCTTTCCTTTATTCCTTTCTTGAATGTATGGCCATTTTCCTCTCTTTTCTACTCAGTTCAAATAGTGAAATTGGCAGAATACATTTGCATGAAATCCAGTTATTCTTCAGGAGGGATGTACCAGCTGCTGCCTTCAAGAAAAGAAGTTTCTATGACATGTGCACAGAAAACATTACTACTGTTCTTTCTTTCTTTTCTTTCCTTTTCTTCTTCTTCTTCTTCTTTTTTTTTTTCCCCCCGCATTTGTGGCATATGGAAGTTCCCAGGCCAGGGATCAAGTTGGAGCTGCCATAACAGATCCTTAACCCACTGTGCCACAGTGGGAACTCCTTTCTTTTTGATCATTTTATTATCAAAGTATGTTTTTCCTTAAATTAATAATAAAAATATTTTGAGGATGTGTCAGATGCTGTACTAGGAGTTTTTAAACATTTTCATTTCAATATTTGTTTGTACATTATAATTTTATCCTTAAAAATATTCTGCTATGTATTATTTACCATGTTTTCTGGAAGATGGAACAGAAACTCGAAGTTGGAGAAATAAAGTCATATCAAGTGCCCAAACTGATATTCAATTTAAGTTTGACTCCACAGACTCTGTTCACTTTTCACCATGCTGGCACCGATTGCTGTTGCCTCATTCACTTGGCTTCGTTCTGGTCTGATCTCAAAACCAATCAATCCTCAGTCCTATGATTTAGTCATGTTAGGTGGACACATGTGCTGACTCTTTAAGGAGAACAGCTAGTAATAGTTCAGCATCTATATTTTATTACGTGTATCATCATAATGGAGTAACATATACGTGGGAGGGCTGGGGCAAAAAAAGAGAAGTTTCCTGAATTGTGAAGACAAAGGTTAAGCGGTTAGTAGATTGGCCATACATATATTTTTAAAATAAAACATTTCCTCTGCATTTCTGAAAGTAGGCATGGCAAGGAAGGGCAGTATTCCAAGAATGAAGTGTTTGGTCCTGTTTAGCTGGTGTCACAACGACACCTTGAGAAATAACTCAATTCTCGGGTGGTCTATGTCAGTGATGGTCAAGCAAGAACCCAATGCTGCTCTGGAATAATCATTCTCTTCCTGACTACTTTCCGTTAACAGAGTGAAAGTTAAAAGCATCAAAGTCATGCAAAAGCTTTTATGAAAATGAACGCATCAAACAAATGGATCTTTTAAAAAATCTGAGTGGAGGCACGCTAATAATATTAGCTTCAATTATATTTAGCTTTTTTCAAATAAAGCCCTGGAAAATAGATAAGGGAGGATGGCTTCCATTTCCGCTCCCTGCACCTCAACCAAGAATGACTCATGGATTAGTCTGGGGCCCAACCAGCAAGGGATCAACAAAAGAGCCGAAGGAGGGTGACGTCTCCCCTCTTTTCCTCTCTAAGTGCTGACCCAAAATCTCCCAAGAGAGGCTGAAATTGGTCAGGATGTGGAATTCTCTCTATCTGGCAAATTTCATTTTTTTATACTTATTGTCTTCCTCTGCCGGTTGTCATTCTCTGCGATTAAGTAAAAATAAATGTTATCACCATTAGGAGGCTGAGATAATTCCGAGGCGCATACTAATTCACCCCGGTCTGCCTGTGATGTGTTTTCAAATGCCAAGCCCAGCTCATTTCGTTTCTGGATCCTTAGAAAACACTATTTATAACATGAGTTATCACCCTGTTGGAGACACTTTCTATAAGTGATAATGAACCTTGCTGTGTTTATGCAAGAGGCTTTGTCTCAGTAAATCACAGCCTTGCCTTTGCATACCATTAGTGTTATCCAGCCAGGCTTCCATACCTGCAGTTGGGTGGGAGAAGGAAAAAAGGGTTTGCAGATGTCTGATAATTAACCACAGAGGCTTCTTAGTGTTTTTTTTTTTTTTTCCCCTGCCTAGAATGAATCACTTGTCAGAGGAAATTATGTTGATAACTTTCATGCAGTTACATTGAGGACAAATTAACACTCCCCATCACTGTAAGCATTAATTTGTAGTGATGCCAGTCCACTTTCCTGCTGTTCTGTAACATCCATCTGGGTAATAACAGTTTCCATCATGGGGCAAAAACAATAGGGAGGTCTCTCTTACCCTTCTGGAAACTGATACTTTTATTCCCCTATTTTCCATTTTTATCCCCATCCTGGATTGCTGGTTACAATGTCTCATAGCAGTTTGTGACATAACAATTGCTTACAACATAATGATTCTTCATTGATTAAATGCGGTTTACTTGGCTTGGGGGGGTATAGCCCAGAAGGAATGTACATAGAAATTGGAACCCCTGATGAATGGTAGGTCCACAGCCACCTTTCTTGGAAGACAGAGGCAGGATGTGGAACAGCAATTGAAGTCCTACACACAGGGCTAACTTATTTTTTAAAATGAACAAACAGGGAGTTCCTGTCATGGCACAGCAGAAATGAATCCGACTAGCCTCCATAGGGATGCGGGTTCAATCCTTGGCCTTGCTCAGTGAGCTATGGTGTAGTTTGCAGATGTGGCTCAGATCTTGCGTTGCTGTGGCTGTGCTACAGTTCTGATTCGCCCCCTAGCCTGGGAACTTTCATATGCCCAGGATGTGAGGGTGTGGCCCTAAAAGCAAAAGCAAAAAAAAAAAAAAAAAAAAAGACAAAGAACAAACAACAGGTTCGGTCAATCTGAAAAGTTCCAGTTGGCTAATCTAATCAATTGAGTCTGTGAATCATCAGCTTATTCTTTATGTATCTGTGAGCCCAAGATTTTTTTCTTCCCCAGTGATGTCTTTATCATTTTGGTTTTATGTATAAATCAAAATGACAGTTACTGTGACAATTGTAAACTTAATTAACAGCTTGGCAAAGAAACTCTGTCTTTACAGGAGTCCTTATAAATCTGCATAAAGCACTCAACTAGTAATTATATATATATGCAAACTCGAATTGTACTATCCAGAATATCCCTAGTTAACAGTTAAACTCCAGCCCCTCACCCCAACCCACCATGATTTCATAATTCAGGATGAAGGGAAGGCTAGTTACAATTTTTTTAAGATTCTCAACATATTTGAAATACCTCATGCCAGGAAACTTTACTTGGAGCAATTTATTTATTTAATTTTTTAATTAAAATTTTTTATTATAATTGATGTACAATGTTCTGTCAATTTCTACTGTATAGAAAAGTGACCCAGTCATATATATATTTTGACTCATATTATCTTCTCTCAAGTTCTGTCACAAGAGATTGGATATAGTTCCTTGTGTCATACGGCAGGACCTCACTGCTTCGCTATTCTAAATGTAATGGTTTGCATCTACTAACCCCAAACTTGACTTGGGGCAATTTAATATCATGTTAACTAACTTGAAGGGGGGAAAAGATTTTTGTGTTTATTTTTGTCTTTTCATTGTGTGGCACCTAGACTTTTGTGGGAAAAATTGATCTGTTTGGCATGTGCTTAGTGAATTAACATATTGAGTGAAAGTAATTTTATCTTAGGAACATACAGAAAATAACCCACAAACTAAGGAGTTGGTTCAGCTCCTGGAAGATGATTTGTTGTAAATTCATGGGCTGTCCTCTTGGCGGCGGGTGGAAGGGGTGTGTGAGAAGGGACAGTCAATGAGATGGAGAATGTCCAAGAATCCAATCACTTGATGCAATAATGTGGAACTTATGATCTTATGGTCAAGAGGCAGGGCTGAAGTTTACTTCCTTCATATATTAATCACAAAATGCCTGACTAAGATGCCAAAGAACATGAACCTATTCAAGTTGTGAAAATTAAAAAAAAATTATTATTATTATTTTTTTGTCTTTTTGTCGTTTTAGGGCCATACTTGCGGCGTATGGAGGTCTAATCAGAGCTATAGCCTCCAGCCTACGCCACAGCCCCACAGCCCCGCAGCAACGCAGGATCCATGCCACATCTGTGACCTACACCACAGCTCATGGCAATGCAGGATCCTTAACCCACTGAGCGAGGCCAGGGATCAAACCCCCGTCCTTGTGGATGCTAGTTGGGTTTGCTAACTGCTGAGCCACTACAGGAACTTTGACATTTAAAATTTTTTAATCACTCATCTACATAAATATTTCCTATGTCCTAATTATATACGGTTCTTAAATAGTCATGAATGCAAAGTCACTGAGATTTCCACCAGCCTGTATTTGTTGATCTATTACAAGTGAATGGATGCCCCTGAAAAAAGGAAGCTGGGTTCTGGAGTCATCTAAAATCCATGCTTGCCTTTTTCCCCACTCATGGGTATTATTACATTTTACCTCAACAGTTCTTCTCTGGTCCAGGACTGGAGTGGGGCATGGCTCTGATTTCTGTTGACTTCCATGGAGTTCTGGATTCTACTGCACGTGGTCTTCCTACAGGACCAGGGAGAGAGCTATTGGGGAACTTCCTTCCAAGGCCACTTTGCCACATGACCCTTCACCATCGTTGGAGGTAGTTTCCAGGGTTTCCAGGATCACACTAAAGATGATTTGCTTCTCAGTCATTCCTATATATCGATACTAAAATATCTACCAAATGCTCTTATTTACCATCACATAACAACCTGCATGCAACTTCTCAAGTCACGGTCACCTGCTCAAGAGCGCATCTTCCTGTCCTCAATCCCTGCCTCTTCTACACAGATTTATAAGCTGCTCTCCCTGCATTTTTTCTGCCTCTCCCTAAACCATGCTTTCATTCCAGCTGTGTCTCCCTCTCATTGAAAATAGTAAATCTCTTCTGACTGCTTAAAAATGCATATCCAGGTCCTTCTAAGGAGGTTAGGGGATCTAAAGAGGGGAAGCCTGGGTCAAAACCCACCATCTCATTTAATTTGGTGAATTATTTCCTGATACAGCAAACATTAGCAGTTCCCCTGGATGAGGCTGAATTATGTTCATCCCTCAAACTACAGTTTATCCACATATTGATCAAAAACTACCCACAGGGCTGTGATTAATTAGAGAGGATGAGGCTTTTTTCCAAGTTTGGAAGCAAGGCAAGCCATCCATAGTTAATACGTAAAATCAAATCCAAAATCATTGTCAGAATAACATTCTGTTCTTACTAAGAAACCTTGGTTTTTAAAATTTTTTAATTTTTATTTTTTAAAGTATAGTTGATTTACAATATTGTGCCAATTTCTGCTGTACAGCAACGTGACCCAGTCATACATATTCTTTTTCTCATATTATCTTCCATCATGTTCTATCGAAAGAGATTGGATATAGTTCCCTGTGCTATACAGTAGGGTCTCATTGCTTACCCATTTTAAATGTAATAGTTGGCTTTTTAAAAATAACCAAAGTAAACAGTAAGTGCTTTGGCTGAGCAACTCCTAAGCTTTGGTCTTAGCCCTAGGGCATATAGTAAGGGGTCAGGAAATAATGGTCACTGTTACTACTTTACATTTATTATTTTATTTTGATAATTAATAAAATAACTTATTAATATATTTTATCCTCGAAACTGCCCTGTGATGTGAGTTAAATATCATCCCCTTTAGCAAATATATTAGCTTCCTAGGGCTGTTGTAACACAGTACTACTGTGGGTGGCTTAAACAGTGGGAATTTGTTTTCTCAAAGTACTGGAGGCTGGAAGTTCAAGGTCAGTGGGTCAGCAGTGTTGATTTCTCCTGAGGCATTCCTCCTTGGCTTGTAGATGGCCATGTCCTCTCTGGGTCCACACATGGTCTTTCCTCTGTGCACACCTGTGTCTTAATCTTCTTTTCTTATAAGGACAACATGTCATACTGGATAGAGGTCCAGCTTAATGACTTCTTTTAACCTTCACTACTTTTGAAAAGACCTTGTCTCCAAATATAGTCACATGCTGAGGTACTGTGGGCTGGGACATCAACATCTGAATTTTGTTGTGATGCAATTCAGCCTACAACAGAAGATGGAAAAATCGAGGCGCTGACAGCCAGGCTGTGGTCTAGGCGGTGAGGCTCTGGGGCTGTGTTCTGAACCACCACACTGTTGTGTATTGGGTGAAATGTAATGCCAAGATAGATCTTGGATTGGAGATATCTCAATATATTTTAATTTCTATGTAATTTGTATTAATTAAAATCATTAGGAAATGAGGTGTCTGAGCTTACTTTTTTCTAGTTTATTTAGTATTGAGCATAATATTTTTGACTTCATACTTGTTTTGAAATCTTCTAGGCTGCACATCTCCTTTCTTTACTTCATAGACTCTGTGATTATGCCTAAAACTTACTTTGTGATTGAAGACATTGTTTTACGATTTGTGAACAAGGTGAATTTTCTGAGTAATACATCAATTGTACAATAATGTTGTTGCAGAAAATGGTGAGAAACTGAATCAATCCAAGGACATTATATTCTCTTGTTTTCTTTTTTAAAAATTGAAGTATAGGGAGTTCCCGTCGTGGTGCAGTGGAAATGAATTCAAATAAGAACCATGAGGTTGAGGGTTCAATCCCTGGCCTTGCTCAGTAGGTTAAGGATCTGGAGTTGCCATGAGCTGTGGTGAAAGTTGCAGACATGGCTCAGATCTAATCAGCTCCGATTAGACCCCTAGCCTGGGAACCTCCATGTGCCACAGGTGCAGCCCTAAAAAGACCAAAAATAAAAATAAAATTAAAGTATAGTTGATTTATAATGTTATGTTAGTTTCAGGTGTACAGCAAAGCAATTTAGTTATACATATAAATATCTATTCTTTTTCATATTCTTTTCCCTTATAGGTTATTACAAAATATTGAGTATAGTTCCCTGTGCTAAACAGTAGGTCCTTGTTGGTTACCTATTTTATATATAGTAGTGTGTATTAATCCCAAATTCCAAATTTATACCCCCAATTCCCCCTTTAGTAACCATAAGTTTGTTTTCTATGTCTTTAAATCTATTTCTCTTTTGTATATAAGTTCATAATTCAAAAAGATAGATGCACCTCAGTGTTCGCTGAAGCAGTATTTACAATAGCCAATACTTGGGAGTGACCTAAATGTTTATTGACAGATGAATGGATGAAGAAGATGTGATACATATATACAATGAAATATTACTCAGCCATAAAAAAGAATGAAATAATGCCATTTATAGTAACATGGAGGGACCTAGAGATTCTCACACTAAATGAAGTAAGCCAGACAGTGAAAGATAAATATCATATGACATCACATTATGATACGAATGGACATAACATTTTCTCGTCATTGCCTCTTTCTCATAGAATCAGTGTGAAAACATGCACACATATGTGGTTAATTGAGGCTGTTAGTACGTTAATCCTAATTTGAAGATTTTAGTCCTATGTGAAAACCTAGAGATTTTGTTGAGATTTGTTCTACAAATCATTGCATATTTTACTTGATGACTTTTTTTTTTTTTTTTTGCCAACAGAAAAATTCTCATACTCCTAGGAAACAACTAATTATTCTGTGGCCATGGTAGTAAGGAGCCACCAAAATGGGTTTTAAAACTGCTTATTAAAAAACATGAGAGAGTGAGAGACTGAGACAGAGAGAGAGAAAAAGAGAGAGGGAATGATATAGGCATGGAGCCATCAGAACTAATCTTTTGTTTTGTTTTGTTGTTTTTTAGGGCTGGACCTGAGGCATATGGAAGCTCCCAGGCTAGGGGTCGAATGGAGCTACAGCCACCGGCCTACACCACAGCCACAGCAAGCCCATATCCAAGCCGCATCTGCTACCTTCATCACAGCTCATGGCAATGCCGGATCCTTAACCTGCTGTGTGAGGCCAGGGATCAAACCTGGGTTCTCATGGATACTAGTCAGATTCATTTCTGCTGAGCCACAACAGGAACTCCCAAAACTAGTTATAAACCTCTTTAATCAACTGACTCATACCAGTGAACACACTTCTGAGAGCCAACTAGTCCTCACCAGCCTTTACTTTGGAAAATCAGCCAGTAGAAACACATGGATGTACTCTCATTAACAGGCTCCGAAAGTAAATCCATCACCAAGTCTCCTCTGTGTAACTATGCTTCTCCAATTAATGTACCCCCACTCCTGCTATTGAAATCCCACCAACCCCTGAGGTCCACACATCCTGGATACAACCTTATATCGGAAGAGTTACCTGCCTTTCTCAGAGATACTGTGCCTGTTCAACCTAACTCTCCCTTACTTTAAGGCAATAATAAATTCAGCAATTTGTTGTTGCTGTTTGAGGAGATATAAGAATTGGGCACATAAAATCTTCTCCTAAAAATATCTAACTATCTAAAGACCTGTCCTTCCCATTTTCCCAGAGCACAGAGTGTCTCACTCCTGATTTCCACCCTGAGCTCTGCTCAGGCGCTGCTGCAGGTCAGCAGCTGAAGTGGCTCATGATTTAATCCATGTAGAGGCAGATGGCCAGTGCCAACTTCAGTTCACACATCCTTGGCTTGCTCAGTGGGTTAAGGATCTGGCATTGCTGTGAGTTATGGGGTAAGTGGCAGATGAGGCTCGGATCTGGCATTGCTTTGGCTGTGGCAGAGGCCAGCAGCTACAGCTCCGATTTAACCCCTAGCCTGGGAACCTCCATATGTTGCAGGTGTGGCCCTAAAAAGACAAATAGACCAAAACAAACAAAAAAACAAACACTTCAGAGTTAGGCAGACTTTTTTACCTCAGTCACTCAGTGGGGGCTGGGATAGACTGGAATTCTTGCTTTCTGGGCACTCTCAGGAGAGACGGAGTAGAAGAGCAGCAGAACTGCTCTTTACTCCAGAATGACCAACAGGTATGTCATACTACCTCCTCTAGGCCAGGGAAGGCCAGGGTGATGAGAAGTGGGGTGTATGCTAAGGACACTGCATGTGCGTGAAAGCTAAGTCCAGGAGTGGCAGAGGACTTTTGGCCTTGGAGTCCATTAAACGTGTGGATATTCTGTAATGTCAGGACCCCATGGGGGCCTTCCCAGAACAAACCCTTCCCCTATATCCTCTGCACTAGCTCCTCTTTGAAGTACCTAGATAATAATATCTGATGAACATTTCCTGAGTTTTACAGATGCTAAAACTGGCACCACATGGAAGAACTCGCTTGATGACCATGAACATGTAACCCCCAAACCTCCTGCAGTCTAAGGATTGATAATGTTCATCGCTGTGAAACTTCCCCTTACCTCGCCGTCAGCCAATCAGAGAACAGTGCACCAGCTGATCACATACCCTGGGCTGCCCCTCCCTTACCTGGACTTTAAAAATGCTTTCTGAGGAAGCTCCCATTGTGGCTCAGTGGTAATGACTCCGACTAGTATCCATGAGGTTGCAGGTTCTATCCCTGGCCTCGCTCAGTGGGTTAAGGATCAGGCATTGCTGTGAGATGTGGTGTAGGCCGGCAGCTGCAGCTCCATTTCAAGCTCTAGCCTGGGAACCTCCATATGCTACAGGTGCGGCCCTAAAAAGTTAAAAAAAAAAAAAAAAAAAGCTTGCTGAAACCCTTTGGGAGTTCCGGTTTTTGAGCACTAGCTCCTAGCTTGAGGTCCTGCAATAAACATTGCACTTTCCTTCATAACAACCTGGTGAGAGTATTTAGGCTTTACTGTGCACAGACAAGTTTGGTTTGGTAGCCAATCCCCATTCAGGAGGAGACCAAGCTCTCAGAAGAGACCTTCTCCCACCTTCCTGATGCTACACTCGATAGTATCTGCTGTCTTCTGGGTGACCCCTGAGATCTCCCCAGAAGCATAGCTTTAGGTCCCAGAGCTCTCAGGCATTAGTAAGAAAGGGGCATTATGAAATCAAAGCCAAGGCTTCTCTGAACCCAAGCCTGACAAGGTAATCCTTCTTACACTTCCATTTCAAATTACCATTAGCCACGTTGTCCAATTCAGCTCATTCTGGTGTCTCCAATTCAGAGACTCTGAGTTGAAATTAAAGCAAAACTTCAGTAACAAAATACATTAATAATATAGGACAGCAACTTAGATATTTGAATTTGACTCCAAATATTCTTCTTATAAATTTCCCAAAAGGAAATGAAAGTCCAATTACGAAATCTTCTTGCAGGTGAAAATTCAAAATACACCAGAAATGATGTTTAAAAATAAGTTCTGTTTTCTGTTGGAGCTAAAAATTCACAGACATGGAATTCCCTCGTCCCTCCATTCCTTCTTCTGGCTGTCTTAGCCAGAGTTCTCATTGTCTAGGTCAGTGGTTTACCAGGTTTTCATCTTGGTTCACCTTTAAGCTCTCAACAATAGTTGAGAACACCCAAGCAAGTCCTTATCAAAGCTCATTATATCAGAAATTAAAACTGCGACTTTAAAAAATACTCATTAATTCATTTGAACATAAAATAAACCCATTAAAACATAACATAGATAGCATATATTTATTCAAAATAACTGCATTTTCAAAGACAAAAAATGCAATGAAAAGGAGCATTTTTTTTTTTTACATATTTGCAAATCCTTCTCATGTTTCGTTGAATAGATGACATCTGAATTCTCATACCCGCTTTTACATTCAATCTGTTGCCGTATGTTCCTTTTGGTTAAAGACTGTGAAGGAGCTCCAGCCTCACACTGATATGCAGTTGGAAAAGGGAGGTGTGTTTTCTTACCTGTTGTAGATAATTGTGAATTTTCTTCTTTGATATCATACTAAGACTTGATAAGTGCTCGTTTCTTAAAGGTTAGCTTCAATGAGGAATCTGAAACCTCACCAGTGTACTTTTCCTCCTTGGTTATTAAAATCCATTGCAATACCTTCCATTTTGAAAGGATCTGACCCAGGCATAATTTCATTAATATCATATTTTGTTCATTTGGAAAACATTGTTTCACTGAGATAGGGAGTCTCTTGAATGTTGATGTATTTCATTAAGTAAGATTTAAATATCACACTTACTAAAATACCTCACATCTCATCAGAGAAGTGCTTATTTTTTATTTTTTTATTTTTGTCTTCTTAGGGCTGCACCTGCAGCATATGGAGGTTCCCAGGCTAGGGGTTGAATCGAAGCTGTAGCTGCCGGCCTACTCCACAGCCACAGTAATGCTGGATCCTTAACCCACTGAGTGAGGGCAGGGATTGAACCTCCATTCTCACGAATATTAGTCAGTTTGTTACTGCTGAGCCACAGTGGGAACTCTCAGAGAAGTCTTTAAGCACTAGAAAGCAGGCTCACAGTAGGGGAGACACGTTTTTTAAAATTCCAATTTTTGCCTGGCAGCTTGAATTTTATTATTGGTGGCAATTACTATCAGCCCTTTTCCTTGAATGGACAGGGTCTTTGTTCCATTTTGAGCAAATCATGGCCAAACACTTAAGTTTGAATAACTACAGTAGTTTCTTTAAATAAAAAGATATTCATTTTAAAAGAGAGGGCAAGTTCTGTTCTGAATTCAAGCAATTGTCCAAGTGCTTCTCCTCAAGACAACCTTTGAACTTTGGAAATTTGGTTCATAGCCAACATCTTCTAGGTGGCCTTTCCATTTCATCTCATAGGCTATTAAAATAATGTGTACTCAAGAGATGAGATTTAATAAAATTAATAACTTTTACAATTTTGTCTAGGACAAATCCGGGAAAGTGGATTAGAACTTTTTGTTGTTGTTGTCTTTTTAGGGCCACACTCATGGCATATGGAGGTTCCCAGGCTAGGGGTCGAATCAGAGCTATAGCTGGCGGCCTACACCGCAATGCCAGATCCGAGCCGCATCTGTGACCTACACTGCAGCTCATGGCAACACTGGATCCTTAAACCACTGAGCAAGGCCTGGGACCAAACCCACATCCTCATGGATACAAGTTGGGTTCTTTACTCACTGAGCCACGACAGGAGCTCTCAATTAGGACTTTTTGTGAACGTGTGGTGGTGGTGAAGAATTCAATGGCTATGAGCCCAGGTGCTCGCCAAGTCTGCTGAGGGCACAGCCATTCATGGCTGCTTGCTTTTGCACCATCAATGCACATGTCAACAAAAGAAAAAAGCAAATACTACTTTACTCCTGTTAAGAAAATAATTTTGGGAGCTCCCATTGTGGCTCAGTGGATTACGAACCAAACACAGTTTTGGTTTGATCCCTGACCTCACTCAGTAGGTTAAGGATCTGATGTTGCCGCAAGCTGAGGTGTAGGTCGAAGATTTGGCTGGGACCCCGAGTTGCTGTAGTTGTGGCGTAGGCTGGCAGCTGCACCTCCCATTCAGCCCCTAGCCTGGGAACTTCCATTTGCCACAGTTGTGGCCATAGGAAAAAAAAAAAAGTAAGAAGAAAAGAAAAGCCCTAAGTGCCTTTTTTTTTTAAAAGAGTTTAAAGAATTAATAGGACACATGCAAATATTACAGCCCTGACCCATGCCTGCCATATTGAGAAAAGCAGCCTAATCTCTAACTCCTGAGGCAGTTCTTCTTGGCCAAACCAGGTTTCTAGAACCCAGAAGAGTAGTTTGCCATGAGAAAGTGCAGAGAACCTGGCAAATCTGGGAGAAGGTAGCTGGGGGAAATCATCCAACTTCTGTCTCCCCCCAACTAGGCTATTTGTCTGAAATCCATGAGCTTGAACTTAAACTTGATGGGGAAAAAAAAATCTCTAGCAAGGGCATTGACCATACCTAGGAGAAAAATCCACAAATGCACATCTCCACTCTCAACGAGTAGCATTTGAGACACGACTGTCTTCTTGCAAAGCTTAGAAACCTGCAATTATTGTAGCCCCATCACTGGTAGATGATGTTTCTATTTTTGACGTCCAATACATCCACAGCCTACTAATCTGCATTTCCCATTTGCTCTGCCTGCTGGTGCCTGCCACTCACAATTTGAATCTAGAACCTGTAGTGCAGATGGAATTCTCTAGCTGTAATTTAAAACCAGCTGACGTGTTCTGCACTCTAATATCTAAGAGGTTCTTAATGGGTGAGTCAATGACTTGGTTGCATCTGCCTCAGAAAACCTGCACCCGTGTGGGTCAAGGATAGGCTGTAGCATCTGTACTCAGAGGCCCTCACCTGCTAGAGACCTGTGGGGCCAGCTTTGGCTGGCAAAGATCCCACCAGTTGTCATCACAGAGGACAGTGGTCTGAACCATGTTTGGTTGAGATGCCCTTGTCATCACTGTGGGAGCCTTTATTCTTTTTGGTGGCTGAGGTCTCCTGTGCCTCTCTGAGTCCCTGCATGGCCCTGTTCCTTTGCTGAGATGTATGGACCTTAGCAGCATCTGGCCCTGTGCAAGCAACCCTGCCAATCAAAAGCCTGTGGATGAAGCTGACATAAGCTGCAGTCACTTACAAATTCTATGTGGCCCAAGGCATAATGCTTTTACCCAAAATCCAACCAATAGTTGTGTTGCATCCAATCACCATTGTGGATAAGCCTCTACCTGTCTTGGGGGTCAAATACCTGTTCATATATTCAAATTCGAGACTCAAAACCACTTCTTGGGCTCAATAGTTCTTACATGTTTCTCCTTGTCTTTCCCCTAAGATTACTGACTTAGGGGGCCAGATGCTACACTTGAGGATCAATCCCTCCAAGTAGAGACCTTAACATCTTTGATCAAGGAGTTGGGGCTACTTTCAAAAGATTTAAGGTGCATAAGGCAGAGGAATCTGTGTTCCCTGAAGAGGAAGGATGGGAGGGAGGGGAAGGGGTGAGAAGAAGAAAGCATGTCCAGATTCTCCTTCCAAACCAAACCACTGCATCAGGATGCTCCACTTCTCCTGGACAGGAAGGAGTAAGGGCACAGAGAGAGACATGGAGGGTTCCACTAATGGGATTTCCCTTTCTTGAAAGGAAACACCAGGAGAGGCGGAGGGTTCTTGCCTTGTAAACAACATCTTAGCTCAGTTTATGACTCACTATTTATTCCTTTAATCTCTATGAGATAGTTTTCTGTTTATTTATTTATTTATTTATTTATTTATTTATGGCCACACCCATGGTGTATGGAAGTTCCCAGGCTAAGGGTCGAATGGGAGCTGCAGCAGCCAGCCTATACCACAGCCAGAGCAACACCTGATCCAAGCTGTGTCTGTGATCTACACACAGCTCATGGCAACACTGGATCCTTAACCCACCGAGTGAGGCCAGGGATCAAACCTGCATCCTCCTGAATACTAGTGGGGTTCTTAACCAGCTGAGCCATAACAGGTACTCCAACAGTTTTCTGGTCTTTAAAATGGATATAGTGATATCTAATGGGATGATCACTGTGTGGATTAGAGACAATTCAGGTAAAGCTAGCACAGGTGTACACAGTTGGTCCAGAGGGGAGAGGAACATAACACAACTAGATATATTACAAGATGGAGTATGTGATGTTACTACAATAAAGGAAAAAGTCGAGTGCTCTAAACACCCTAGTAAAGGAAAATGTAGTTGTAACATGGGCTTGAGGGGCTGGATGAGCTCACGAAGGTTGGGGGGTGTTCACTCTAGAGTTGAATTTAAAGACTTCCTAAGAGTCTCTCCAGCATTCAGTTAATCTGATGAGCACATTGCCTTGGTTTTCTGTTTTCGAGACCCCCCAAGAGGCAGGGATGGAAAAGGTAAATAACACAGTTCCTGAGTCTGTAGAACCAGTTGGAGAAACATCACACACCCAAGCACACATGCATGTGCACACACAGCCCAGACACAAGAGAAAGCTGAAGTGTATCTGCAAGCAAAGTGGAGCAAAGCATTCATACATGGGCAGAGATGCAAGAGGGGCACATCTGAATGCACCCATCTGAGATGCTCTCCTAAAGGTAGAGGCTTTAATGATAAGAGCAAATAAGAGGGATGGGAGAGTGGGAGAAAGGTTTGGAAGCAAGGCTATTAAAGACCTAAAGACCTCCGTGCAGAGAGAGTAAGGCAGTGAGCCTGTTCAGAATAACAAAGGCCCACTGGAGAAGCTTCTTCTTTTCTTCTGAGTGTAGCTGATTTACAGAGTTATGTCACTTACTGCTGTATAGCATGGCGACCCAGATATATATATATATTCTTTTTCTCAAACTATCTTCCATCATGAGATTGGGTATAGTTACCTGTGCTGTACAATAGGACCTCATTGCTTATTCATTCTTATTTATTTATTTCTATTTAAAACTTTCTTTTGTCTTTCTAGGGCCACATCTGTGGCATATGGAAGTTCCCAGTCTAGGTGTCGAATTGGAGCTGCAGCTGCTGGCCTATGCCACAGCCGCAGCAATGCCAGATCCGAGCTGCATCCTCTACCTACGCTACAGCTTGAGGCAAAGCCGGATCTTTAAACCCACTGAGCCAAGCCACTGAGTCAAACCTGAATCCTCATGGAGACTAGTCAGGTTCTTATCCCACTAAGCCATGACAGGAACTCCTGCTTATCCATTCTAAATGTACTAGTAGGCATCTGTCGACCTCAAACTTCGAGTCCATCCCCCTCTTCCCCCCGCCCCCCCCAGCAACCACAGGTCTGCTGAAGGTCTGCTCCTAGGGAATTAGGTTGAAGAATTCACATGGAGATTAGAGCTCAGTAGGGAACCTGTGGCTTAGAAAGAAGCCATTTCCTAGCTCTGGGTAGCCTTGTCCTTCCCATCAGGGTATTCCTTTTTCTCTCCAAGATCTTTAAGATCTTTTCTTTTTTTTTTTTTTTTTAAATCAGAATTGCTAAGTCCATTTAGAAAGCCCCCAACGATGCAGGGCCCCTTCCACTTAAGGGTAGAAAGAGACCGTGATGTGATGTTTGAATAATACACCATTTACGTTTGAGTATGAACATGTTTTCAGTAGGTAAACTGTAGTTGGAAAATCAATATTACTTTATAATCTACATTCATGCTTATTTTGTGAGTATTTCAATTCAGGTAGAGAATGTCAGTGGAAGGAATAAGTAATTTCCAGGCCCACTTAATGGATGGAAATCTATTTAAGGGCCTCCAACATCTTGGTTTCAGTCAGAGTTCTTGTCTGAAGGAAGTAAATTGCACGGTCTCAACTCAGGAAACTGTGGATGGTGATCTGTGCCATCACAATAAAGCTGGTGACCAGGGATGTGTGCATGGAGCAGGGAAAGAATTCCAGCAAAATGAAAGCGACCCTCCCTGCCCCAGCAGAGTCTGCATCATTTAACAGCAATGTCACTTTATGGACTATCGTAACCTGAGGTTTCACCGAATCATGAATAAATAAATAAATCAGTATCTTTTTTTTTTTAACCTCATTCACTTTTTTAATTTTAGCACTGAAATAAAATTAAGAATAGCACTTGAGAGAATCTTTTTTTTCTCATTTATGATTAAATTTGGAGATGATATCTCCCTATAGGAAGTTATTTTTTTTAATACAGAAGCAGGTGCCTCTCTTTTATAATGCTCATATCCCATTATTTTTTTTCCTTTTTTAAAAAAAATTTATTGAAGTATAGTTGATTTACAAGGTTGTGATAATTTCTGCTGTACAACAAAGATATTCAGTTATACATGTACACACATCCATTCTCTTTCACATTCTTTTCCCACATAGATTATCACAGATTTTTTTTTTACAGAATAAAATACATACATTTAAACACAATTATATTCAGACAGATTATTATATCATGGATCTTAAGAAACAGATTGTCTCCCTCTGGAGAAGTGGAATGGAAAATATGCTGAGACAAATGGGAAATTTATTCTATACTTTATCCCATTTTGTATAGCTTTCATCTTTACTATTTAGTATTATCTATTACATTTCAATTTTTCTTTAAAAATTAGCATTATATTAAAATTGTGTATATTAACGCAAATAAAATTTATAAAGAAGAAAGCCTTATATACCATTAAATATTTTATATAGCATAATAAAAAGAATAACTTAACTGGTAAGAATAACAAAAATAATACACCCTCTGAAAATAAGTAAAATATAAAATGCATAAATTGGTTAAAAAACAGTGTAACTATATAAATATGTCCTCACAATTTGTTACATCTTATTGATCCTTCAATAAATGCATTACACCATTTAAGGTGATGTGATAAATAAGACATTACAGACCTTACATTGTACCATGGTGAGAAATGGTTATTAATAATACAATTGTAGAACTATATGATTTAATTGTACAGTTGCATTATTTAATTATAATTATCATAAATTCTTTGATGGAGAGGAAATCAGAATCAGTTCTAAGAAGACTTCAGCATTCCAAGAATGATGTCAAATGACCCTCTTCATGGTGGATTATGCACTTATTTACTATGAGATATATTTCTTCTCCAGAGATTCCTTGTTTATGTATCAATTGTAGATTTTTGGTTTGATATAAGAGTCTATATGTATATGAGATTGTTTTAAGTTGTTGTTCTCTTAATTGCAAGTTCATCTCCAGTGTCCCGCATTTGTACCCACCTCTTCTCATGATTTCTGATTTTGGTGGTATAATTGTGCATGCATGATTTCGTATCTTTACTGTATATATACTTTTACTGGTGAGCCTTGTCATTTGTGGCATTTTTGTTTCCTGTTGCTGTCTTTTCTTTCCTGCCTAGAGAAGTTCCTTTAGTGTTTGTTGTAAGGGTGGTTTAGTGTTGCTGAATTCTCTCAGCTTTTGCTTATCTGAGAAGGTTTTGATTTCTCCTTCAAGTCTGAATGAGAGCCTTGCTGGGTAGAGTAATCTTGGTTGGAGGTTTTTTTCTTTTCATCATGTTAAGTATATCATGCCACTCCCTTCTGGCCTGCAGAGTTTCTGCTGAAAAATCTGCCAGTAACCTTATCGGGGGTTCCCTTGTATGTTACTTGTTTCTTTTCCCTTGCTGCTTTCAAGATTTTCTCTTTGTCTTTAATTTTGGTCAGTTTGATTAATATTTGTCTCAGTGTATTCCTCCTTGGGTTTATTTTATATGGTACTCGTTGTGCTTCCTGGATTTGAGTGAGTGACTCCTTTTCCATGTTAGGGAGATTTTCGGCTATTATCTCTTGGAATACTTTTTCTGTCCCCTTCTCTCTCTCTTCTTCTGGCACCCCTATAATACAGATGTTGGTGTGTTTAACATTGTCCCAGAGTTCTCTGAGACTCTCTTCATTTGTTTTCAACCTTTTTTCTCTTTTTTGTTCTGCATCTGTAATTTCCACTAATCTGTCCTCCACCTTGTTTATTTGTTCTTCTACCTCCTGTATTCTGCTGTTAGCTGCTTCTAGTGCATTTTTTATTTGTTATTGTATTTTGCATCTCTTCTTGTTTAAGTTTTACATCTTGTATCTCTTTGCTCAGTGTTTCCTCTAAGTTATCCATCTTTGCCTCCAGCTGCTTCTAGTGCATTTTTTATTTCTGTTATTGTATTTTGCATCTCTTCTTGTTTAAGTTTTACATCTTGTATCTCTTTGCTCAGTGTTTCCTCTAAGTTATCCATCTTTGCCTCCAGTTTATTTCCAATGTCTTGCATCATCTTCAGCATCAACAATCTAAAGTCTTTTTCCTGGAGGCTGAGAATCTCCTCATGGCTTAGCTGATTTTCTGGGGTTTTTCCTGTCTCCCTCATCTGAGTTATAGTTCTCTGTCTTTTCATTTTTATAGGTTTTTGGTGTGGTGACCTTTTTACAGATACTAGAGTTGTAGCCTCTCTTACTTCTGGTGTCTGCCCTCCTTGTGGCTGAAGTCAGTATGGGGACTTGCTGTAGGCTTCCTGATGGGAGGGGCTGATGCCTGCCCACTGGTAGGTGGAGCCGATTCTAATCCCTCTGGTGGGTGGGGCTTAGTCTCTGGATGGGATTAGAGGCAGCTGTGTGCCTGAGGGGTCTTTAGACAGCCTATTTACAGAGGGGCGGTGCTGTGATCCCACCTGGATTGTTGTTTGGCCTGGGGCTTCTCAGGGCCTGACTGACAGGTGGGGCCAGATTTTCCCAAAATGGCCACCTCCAGAGAAAGGCATGGCTACTGAGTATTCCTGAGAGCTTTGCCTTCAATATTCCTCCCTCACAACAAGCCACATTCACCCCTGTTTTTCCAGGATGTCCTCCAAGAACTGCAGTCAGATTTGACCCAGATTCCTATGGAGACCTCGCTCTGCCCTGGGATCCAGTGCACGTGAAATTCCTTGTGAACATTTTAAGAATGGGGTCTCCGTTTCCCCCAGTCCTGTGGAGCTCCCACGCACAAGCCCCACTGGCCTTCAATTCCAGATGCTCCAGGGGCTCTTTCTCCCAGTTCTGGATCCCAGCATGTGAGGGTTTGATGTGGGGCTCAGAACTCTCACTCCTGTAGGTGAGTCTCTGTGAACCAGTTAGTTTTCAGTCTATGGAGCTTCCCACCTGGGAGGTATGGGGTTATTTATATCGTAAAATCACCCCTCCTACATGTTGATGTGGCCTCCTCTTTTTCTTCTGGAGTAGGGTATCTTTTTTAAGGTTTTCTGGTCCATTTGGGTGGAGATTGCTCAGCTTTTAGTTGTGAATTTTGTTGTTTTAATAAATCAGTATCTTGAAAGTACATACGTAACAGGAAAAGGAAATGGAAAAGAGTTGCAGGATCAGAGTGTCCTAAAGGGCAGTGGTTTGGGTAGTGCCAGTGCTGAATGAATGAATGACGTCTTTGTATGCCTGGATATACCCCTAAAAGAAGAATGTGGGCCCTGTGTGCAGACACCAATTCTATGGACCCATGGGCACTTGGGAGATAGGGAATGGAGATTTGTTTCTACCACTCTTTTTCTCAATTCCCTTATGCCACAAAAGTGGAAATTTACAGAGAATTGACTGGGATGTGAGTTACCTCCTGTAGCCTCAGAATAGAGTGAGTCCAAGGACTCCCACCCCCAACCCAAAGAGCTGCTTCAGTAGAGTCTCTGATGGGATTGGAAATCAGCTAGACCACTGATTGCAGTCTGTCCCAAAGTAGTCTATGCTTGGAAGTGCTTCACTTACTCAGCCACAGTGGCACAGCATGTTTTGGTAAGGATAGCACTGAAGCTTTGACCTTCTTTCTTTTCACTCTGAGAGAGGGAGTGAGTTTCTATTCAATATTCTTAATGCCACCTGATTAGCTCGATAGGATGGTAGTGACCTCCTTGAGTGTTCTTTTGAAGTCCAAAGTATCCAGAAAATGTGCGTTCTTCTCTTTTTTATTAAATGGTGACCAGCAACAAGTTCATCATAACCCTGATTTGATTGCAAATTGATCTGTTTAATTAATTATCCTCTCTTTATCCCCACTGCCCTATTCTACCTCATGCACCCCCTCCCTCCATCAAATGGCATGCATTCTGCCCTAAGACAGAAACTAAGGTGATAGGAATGGGTGTCGGGGGCAGTGTCATTTCTATACACAGATTTTTTTTTCTCTCACTTGAAACGTTATACCTTGAAGTGAATTGGCAATTAAAATTATCACACAGTCTTGTAGAGACAGCATGTTCCAGTTATTTCTGTCATGTAGATGTGCAACCAGCCCTCATAAGGACATGGCCAAGGCAACTGGTCTACCTCTTCCCCTACTGGGGAATTCTTCCCAGGAGGTTTTGGGTAATATAAGAGCTGAGATAGACTAAGCATTGGAGCTAAGCTTTCAGAGGCCTTCCTCTCACAAGACATCAGGCTGAGAAGGAATGTGGGGGCTCCTGTCAGGAGGAAATGCTGTACCAACCCTACCTGGTGGTGGGTCTCCCTAATGCCATGGGCAGCACTGACTCTGCCTCTAGGACAACTATCAACGAGTGAGACTGGAAAGGGTTTCCAGCAAGAGGGGTGGAGTGTGGGAAGGCAACGCCACTGATCCAACAGATCCTAGGCTTCCTGAGTGCCTCTGCTGGATGCAGTAAACCACAGGTGCATTTTCCCTCTGTGGGCAGCGGGCCAGCGTGACAGATGGTGAGGTGGCCAGCAGCTGCCCAGAGATCGTGTCTGGAGGGTTTTCCTGGGGAAGGACAGGCTTTGATGGACTAAATCATGATTTAATCTGAGCTCTTCTGCAGAGGTTGGAGGAAGCACAGCTAAAGTAACCTGTCACTAACCCAACATGTAAATAAAGGAGCTAGAGACATTCCAGTTGGGTGTTTTGACCTTGCTTGATTCCAGGAGGTGGGAGGCATTGAAGTAAAATGATTCTGATTTTTTTTTATTAGAATGCAATTGATTGACAGTGTTGTGTCAATTTCTGCTGTATAGCATGGTGACCCAGTATATATATATATATATATATATATATATATATATATATATATATACTTCTTCTCATATTATCTTCTATTATGTTCTATCACAAGTGGCTGGATATGGTTCCCTGTGCTATACAGCAGGACCTTATTGCTTATTCTGTCTAAATGTAATAGTTTGCATCTACTAACCCCAAACTCCCCATCCATCCCCCTCCCTCCCCTACCCCCTGGCAACCACAGTCTGTTCTCTATGTTGGTGAATCTGTTTCTGTTTTGTAGATAGGTTCATTTGTGTCATATTTTAGATTCCAGATGTAAGTGATATCATATGGCATTTGTCTTTCTCTTTTTGACTTATTTAACTTAGTATGAGAATCTCTAGTTCCATCCGTGTTGCTGCAAATGGCATTACTTTTTCTTTTCTTTTCTTTTCTTTTCTTTTCTTTTCTTTTTTTTTTTTGGCTTTTGTCTTTGTTGTTGTTGTTGCTATTTCTTGGGCCGCTCCTGCGGCATATGGAGGTTCCCAGGCTAGGGGTTGAATCGGAGCTGTAGCCACCGGCCTACGCCAGAGCCACAGCAACTCGGGATCCGAGCCGCGTCTGCAACCTACACCACAGTTCACAGCAACGCCGGATCGTTAACCCACTGAGCAAGGGCAGGGACCGAACCTGCAACCTCATGGTTCCCAGTCGGATTCGTTAACCACTGTGCCATGATGGGAACTCCTACTTTTTCTTTTTTATGGCTGAGTGGTATTCCACTATGGTATTCTATATGTACCACATCTTCTTAATGCATTTATCTACCGATAGACATTTAGGTTTTTTCCATGTCTTGGCTATTGTGAATAGTGTCTCAGTGAACATATAGGTGCACATATTTATTTGAATGCAGGTTTTGTCTGGATATATGCCCAGGAGTGGGATTGCTAGATCATATCATAGTTCTATATTTAGTTTTCTGAGGTACCTCCATACTGTTCTCCTTAGTGGTCATACCAATTTACATTCCCACCAACAGTGAAGGAGGTACCCTTTTCTCCACACCTTCTCCAGCATTTCTTATTTGTGGACTTGTTAAAAATGGCCACTCTGACTGGTATGAAGGCAGCCTCTGTAGTGTGATGTCCATGTGGCTTTGATCCCCACAGGCCACTAGAAGCCACATCAGCAGACTTGGGAGGGGCCTGCTGGGGCCAGACTCCCTGAAATCCTTGGGTGCAGGGGGGGTGGACTCTGCAAGGTATTGGAAGCCAGTGCAAGCCAGGGAGGCTCATTTGCTTGAGATTGGAATTTAGATTGAGCAGCTATTAGAAATAATTTACACAATATGGGCCTGGTACACAAAGATGCTCAAGACAATGGAAGCCATTATTCTTCCAATACTCTGCTATACATACATATATATAATGTATTAAATATAAACACATATAATTTTATTTGTATAATTCCTCCCATACTCTGCTATACATACACATATATAATGTATTAAAATATTTATCTATTCAAATATATAGAGTATTTTATATATGTGTATGTGTGTATATATATATATTATTATTATTTTTTTGGCCACATCTGGAGTATGCAGATGTTCCCAGGCCAGGGATTGAACCCATGCCCCAGCTGTAACCAGAGCCAAGCAAGAGACAATGCTGGATCATTAATCTGCTGATCCATAAGGTAACTCCTGCTTCTTATATTTTAAATTAAACAAAAGTCAGTGCCATTGCCAAGGTACTCATTGGATATAAAGGACAATTCACAGCAGCAAATATATACTGTGCACTAAACTAAACTCACCTAAGGGGCAGAGATTGCCATTTAATTAAATTGAGGTGTAATTTGTAGTTACAGTTAAACGTGTTCCCTTATGAATATAATGGAAGGCTAGGCTAAGTTACAAAATGGAACTATGGACAGAGAGCTAAGGTCCAACCAAAAGGGAGAGAGCATATGATCATATATTACATGACAAAGACAAGCTTCACAGGATCATATGATATGATCACAGGATCAGGACAGACTTCAGGAAAGAGGTGCCATTTCCATCATGACTCAAAAGATGTGAGTCAGATTTATGTGGATGGGAAGAGAAGCACTAGTCAGATTTGTAACCCACTGAGCCTCAAGGAGAACTCCCTCTTATTTCTTATCTACTCTCCCTAAATATTCTTGTTCAGTCTCCTGAATATGATTCTCATCTCTGTGCAACCAATTTGCAGATATTTCTCTCCAACTCAGGGATTGTGGGATCAATCCCTGTCCCCTCAGTGGGTTAAGGATCTGGCATTGCCATGAGCTGTGGTGTAGGTCACAGATGCAGCTCCCATTTGACACCTAGCCTGGGAATTTCCATATGCCTTGGGTGTGGCCCTAGAAAGAAAAAAAGACAAGAGGCACTTATTGTCTCCAAGGAAATTGGAACAAACAGGATTTTGCACATAAAATTGTGAGGAAATAAAATGGCTAAAGACCTGTGCTATGTTCATGAAAGGAATGAAGGAAGATATGCAGGGACTGAGATTTGGAAAATCTGGGTTTAACTCGCTGTGGACACTGACCAGCGGTGTCATCTTACCCATTCATTCGGCTTCCCAGGAATCTTCTCAGTCCCAGGAAACCAGAATGGTTGGTTGATCAGCCGGGAGATGCGATGGCAGCTGGAAGACTGTGTATTGATTGCTTTTAAATATGAAAAGATTTGAACACTGATTTGTTTTCTTTATGCTGATGAGTGACATGGGGGCTGACATTCTTTCTTGGTATATTTTCATCATGCAGTGGGATGTAGAGATCCATATTTTCTAGTGGCAAATTCGAAATCAGACCTTTTAAGCCTGGATTCAGAGAGCACCATGACAAGAAAGCAGTTTATCTTTATATGTGAGATTTAATAAAACACGCTTTAAGAAGACTGATAAAACTCATTGATGGCCAATACACTCTTAAACCATTACATAGAACTCTTTTCACCAATGGATGTTACGTTACGGTTTATTTACTAGGCTTCATACACGTCAATTAAAAAGTCCTCCTCCCTCTTCCGTTTGTTCATTTAAGCTCAGCTTCTCCTTGGAAGTCTTCCCTGACTCCCTTGGCCTCTCCTTTGCCATTATAGCACTGTCCACCTTGTATTGAATGGATATATACATGTGTCTATATCCAAATAGTGCCTATTTATCCATTTAAGGGGAAATGGCTGCATCCTTCTCCCCTTTCTACTTCAGGAGAATCCTTCACTGTGTCCTCTGGCAAAGCCCCAGGCACAGATTGGACCAAGTTGGACTTGGGACTTCTAATCTTGGGATACTAACAAAAAGTTCTAGTTAGAGTTGAGAATTCACTCATTGTCCAGTGGTGGTGATAGTGGCAGTGACACCTCAGCAGTGTCTAGTGGTATGCTGTCACAATTAGTGGCCCAACCTGATTGATTCACAACATGACTGTGGCAGTGGTAGCCTTTCTTGGTTTCAGTGAAATGCCCAGCTATTCTGGTGATTCTTTGAGCTACACAGTAACCTTCTTTAAAAATACATTTTTTTTTGTGGGGGGGGGGGTTTGAAAGTAGCCAGAGTGGTTTTTGTTGCTGGCAACCAAGAAGACTGACCAACACCTACCCTACTAGAACCAGCAGTTTCTCAAGACTGTGGATCCTGTCTTTTTCGTCCACTATTGCTCCAGCGCCTTAAGTATGATATGCTCACAATAAATGTTAAAACCAAATGAACAAAGTTCAGCGTCATCTTCATAACCTTCTAAGAAACCACTTGTGAGAAATTATATAAATCAGATGCAGTATTTTCCAATGATGCATAATACATCTTCTATTTTATAATATGCCATTTGGTCAGACAGTATAAATTCATTAGCATAATTTTTGTAGAAGTAGTTACCTTTTTAAAAATTAAAACAATTTAATTAAATTAAAAATTAAATTAAAAATTAAATTTAACTAAAAATTGAATTAAAAAATTAAGAAAAATTTATCTTACTGAAGTGTCATTGACTTGGAAGGTACTGGAGAAAAAGATCTTTCAAATTTGATGTTATGTATGCCTAGGCCAAGCCACAGGCAGCCAAGCCACTCTTCCTGGGTGAGGTGTACTGAGTTAGATGAATACTAGCAGAAATAAATATACATCCTCTCCCTCTTCCCCTCTTGCTCTCTCCATCTCACTTCTCCCTTTCTCTGCTCTTCTTCCTTCACTTGCTCTGATGGATCTTGGACTTCACAGCAGCCATTGTGGAGTGCCAGACTTTTGGCTCCCTGCAGGCCCCACATCCTGCCAGACCACACCTTCATTACAGGATGTGCCGAGGCTAGACACCCGCCATCAACATCAAGTTTTCTTTTATGCCCATGAGACCCACAGTGCACATCGTCTCAATGAAAATCTCTTGGACCAGGAGCAAAGGGAGACAGGGAATGTAAATGCTTGACTGTCACTCCCTGCTCTTAATTATATTTCTGTTCCCACCAGACAATGCCCACATCTGTTTCTCCCTTCTCCCTCCCTCTCTACTGTCTTTCAGCTCCATTTCAGAGTGGGGAAAATAGCAAGTGGTTGGTAGCACAAAAGAACAAGGAGAAGGGGTCGGGAGGGATGGGCTGAAGAGAGGAGTGATGAAGGTGGCAAGAAGGAAATAAAAGCAAAGCATATCCACTGGGTTAAACTTTTCGGCCTTAGGGGAAAGACCCTAAATCTGCGAGATGTAACTAAAGAATAAAGGAGAAATGGAAGAATCTTCTCCCAGAGAATTCACTGATGAGCAGCCAAACCATAATTTCCATATTCCACTTGATTTTCTCCTTATCTAACAGTTTTGGCCAAGGGCTACCAATGAACTGGATACATTATTATGCGAGTAACCAGTGGCACCTTATCCTTCAGTTCTATGAATTGATTTTCACCTAGTACTGGGTAAAGATTTCTCAAAACTTCATTCAGAGAAGCAGTTGGATTCATTTCTAAATCTATATTATCTGTAATTCACTCGGCCCCAAGATTTTGTTCCACCTTTTCATTCCAAAACCTTGGGCATCTACTTAAGCAGAAACCTGAAAATGCTCTTCCAGAATTCCTAAATCTTGATATAAACATGACGAACTATCAAGACATGACAGACCATAACATCTTTTAATTCAACCTTTCCCTTCACAGACAAAGAAATGAGACACAAACATTTTGAGTGCTCAGCACTTTGACAGGAGAGCCCAGAATAGAGACGTTTCTACTGAGTCATAAGAGTGGTGAGGAGGATAAAGGCAAAGAGGAAGGGAAGATGATTAGGTTGGGGGAAGCTCATGTTAATAATTCATTCTGTATTTGTATTGTTCAGAATTTGAGAATGCTTTTTGATAAATTATTCATGGTGGAAGAAGATACAGAAAACATCCGATGCCGTAGTACATCTGATCTGACTTTTTTGAGAAGAACCATTTCCTGGGGCCAGTGTAGTATAATGATATTAGTCCATCAAAGGTCTCTGAATAAATTTAATGAGCATCCTCCACAGGCATCCTGAAATACCCTAGGTGATAAAGACAGCAGCTACCTCAAGGGACTCTTGTGTATTCATTTGTATAATACGCCTAAAGAAATGTCTGCTTTTTGAAGTCAGGTGGTCACCCCTCTTGGACAGGTATCCTAGGAGGATGTGAAACACTGGGTATCACTTATATGTAGAGTCTCAAATATGGCACAAATCAACAAATCAGAAACAAACTCATGGACTTAGAGAATGGACTTGTGGTTTCCAAGGAGGAGGGAGTGGGATGGACTGGGAGTTTGGGGTTAGTAGATGCAAACTACTACACTTAGAATGAATAAGCAATGAGGTCCTACTGTATAGCATGGGGAACTATATCCAGTCTCTTGGGATAGACCATGATAGAGGATAGTATGAGAAAAAGAAAGTATATATATGTATGACTGGGTCACTTCGCTGAACAGCAGAAATTGAGACAACACAGTAAATCAATTATATTCTAATAAAAATAATAGAAAATTTAAAGAAAAAGAGGCTGTTCCTCCCAGGATGAACGGGACATAATGCAAACCGTATAGGAAACCCTTACTGGTGATGATCTGTACTATTCTAACACCCACTACTCTTTCATATCATCAGTAAGTGTTTCTAAAAGGCTTGATGAAAGCTAGTGACCACCTTCAGGGCACGGAAGATAAATCACCCAGGCGTAGAAAGAAAGGTTATCTGAAGAGCTAGACACACACATCGCCTTCTTTTTGTTCTAAGGCCCTTAATCTTGCAAGATTGTGGATTATATTTGGGACTAAAAAGGTCAACCTCAAGGTCCATCAGATTAAAATTGTGTCTGTAGCCCCTCTGCTACTTGGATAAGGTTAGGAGTTTATCACAGGGCTATGTGTTAGGAACGTGGATGAAAATATTGAAAATAAGGTATATCTTTTTAAAAATATATGTATATATTTTGCTAAAAGAGTAACAATGATTTAACTGGCTAGCTAGTTGTGGAATAATGTCTAAAATGGGTGTGAATATTTTTTTCCTTCTGACTTTTATGAAATTTCCCTTTTAGGCTTCCCTGAAGAATTCCAGAAGAACATTTGTAGGTTTCTGCTTATGTAGATGCCCAAAGTTTCGGAACTAAAAAATGGAACAAAATCTTGGGGCTGAGTGAATTATAGATAATATAGAATTAGAAATGAACAGACAGGGGTTCTTATTGTGGCTTAGCAGGTTAAGAATCTGACTAGAAACCATGAGGATATGGATTTGATCCCTGGCCTCACTTAGTGAGTTAAGGATCTGGTGTTGCTGTGATCTGTGGTGGAGGGTGTGGACTAGGCTCGGATCTGTCACTGCTGTGGCTGTGGTGTGGGCCGGTAGCTGAAGTTCAGATTTGACTCCTAGCCTGGGAACTTCCATAGGTCATGTGCACGCCCTAAAAAGACAAAAGAAATGAACAGACAGAAAAATATCTATGTAGAATGATATTGCTAAGCTAACAGAGTTTTTTAATTTAAAATGGAGAATAAGCAGCGGGGTGGTAACATTTCTGAAACTTGAGCTACAGCTGTATTTTATTTGTAGTTTGTATAACAAATGAAAGTGCAAATTTGGTTAGTTTGCTCGGGCCTGGGTGTCCACCCATTCCACAGCCCACCCCCATCCTCCTCCCCCATTTCCCCAACAAAATCAATGAATTTGTGAATATGGAGCTGGACTTCGGCCAGGAATATCTGAAAATACCATCTCACATTGCCTGAATCTATAAGGAGGAAACTATTCAGACGATTGATGCTCAAGACAGAACGTTAAATTGATCGTTTGGCAAAGAAGACATCATGTAACTTAATACAGCAATTCCTATAAATACTTACTTCAGCTAGAATAAGATTTACCTCTTTCTCAAAACTAGACAATGAGTTCCGTATACATTTTGGTATAGCTTGTATGTTTAATATTTATGTATCTTTTTTTTTTTGGAATTTTTTTTGTCTTTTTAGGGCTGCACCTGAGGCATATGGAGGTTTTCAGGCTAGGGGCTGAATCAGAACTGTAGCTGCTGGCCTACACCACAGCCACAGCAATGCCCCATCTGAGCCGCATCTGGGACCCACACCACACAGCTCACAGCAACACTGGATCCTCAACCCACTGAGTGAGGCCAGGGATCAAACCCACATCCTCAGGGGTGCTAGTCAGATTCGTCAACCACTGAGCCATGACGGGAACTCCTAATATGTGTATATCTTGTCATGCTTAAACTGACCATTAGTGTAAATCACACCTATGTATGTACGTTGTCAAGTATGCAATGTGCTTGATGAAACACTTCCATCATAAGGCTTGGTTTTTGAGCCCTTCTCTTTCAAGTAAAATATCCTCTAGACTGGGATTTCTTTTTTGCTTTTGCTTCCCTAAGTGGGATTCTCTTCTCAACAGAAGGTTTTATGTTATTCTTTTTCTGGGACGTGACTGTATTTTAACAATTTAAACTTGCAGAAGGTATATTTTACATGAGGCTTTCTTATTATGAACCTATAACATTGGTAAAAGTTGCTTCCCTAGGATGGCATTTCTTGCATCCATCTGTTCATTCATTCAATAAATATTAATTGATGGAAATACTATAAAACTGGGTTGTGATGATGGTTGTACAACTATAAATGTAATAAAATTCATTCAGTAATTAAAAAAAATGTATTAAGTGCCTGCTTTGTGTCAGATCCAGTGTTCTGGGCACTGGGTGTTCACAGATAACCAAAACAGACATGGTCCCAGGTAAAGAGAAAGAAAAATAAGAGAAGTAATTCAACAGGTGAGTGAGGCATTAGGTAAGAGTGCTGTTTCACAGAGGGCTGTCAGAGCAGATCTCTGGGGACAGAACATCTAAAGAGAGACCAGATTCAAGTAAGACATGAGAAAGCAGGGGAGGGGAGAAGGCTTGAGGCAGACAGAAAATGTGCAAAGACCTTGAAGAGAGACATGGTAGGCGTTTCTATATAAATATGTGCCCTGTCTCCTCCTTACTTTTGAGAATGTCTTCTTTTAACAATAACTGTGTCGGGGTTCCCTTCATGGCTCATTGATTAATGAACCCGACTAGTATCCATGAGGATGCAGGTTCGATCCCTGGCCTCGCTCAGTGGGTTAAGGATCTGGCCTTGCTGTGAGCTGTGGTGTAAGTCACAGACCGCAGCTCAGCTTCTGCATTGCTGTGGCTCTGATGTAGGCAGGCAGCTGTAGCTCCAATTAGACACCTAGCCTGGGAACCTCCATATGCCGAAGGTGTGCCCCTAAAAAGCAAACAACAACAACAACAACAACAACAACAAAGAGATGATTTGTTAAAGGCTATGTGACAACACGATGAGGTATTTGAAAATGTTTCGTGGGGAAAATCATTAAACTACCACTTTCCTTCAATCATTGTCAAGTATGGAAATATCTGGCTGTGAAAGTCTTCACTGGGTTTTGAGAAAGACAGTCCTGTCCCCCACTCTGCCCCCAACAACATGTGTGAGAGTTGTTCATTTTACTCTGTGGATGTGTTTGAGAACTAAATTGATAGGAACATCAGTTCTGCTAAAAGCAATATTTAAAGGCAGGAAACGGGAGTCCTCATTGTGGCGCAGCAGAAACAAATCCTACTAGGAACCATGAGGTTGCAGGTTTGATTCCTGGCCTCACTCAGTGAGTTAAGGATCCAGCGTTGCCGTGAGCTGTGGTGTAGGTCACAGATGTGGCTCAGATCCCGCATTCCTGTGGGTCTGGTGTTAGCTGGCGGCAACAGCTATGATTAGACGTCTAGCCTGGGAACTTCCATATGCTGAGGGTGTGGCTCTAAAAAGACAAAAAAAAAAAAAAAAAGCCAGGAAAAAAGAGACTTTAACAATCAATCTGTGAATTAAAACAATCTTCCTGGAAACTATACATGAATATAATCACCTTAAATGAGTGGCTTTAAAAAAAAATGTATGCCTCATTCATCAGAGAAGTTTCCGATTACATGGCTATGAGGCCCATCATTCATTCATTCATTCATTCATTCATCAACTTGGCACCTTCTCAGTCTAAGGCACCATTCCAGGTATCAATAATCCAGAAGTGAACAAAACCTCAGAGGTCTATGCTCTCTGGTGGGGGAAAGGGAAACGAGTGAAAAAAATATATAAAAGTGAATCAACTGCAGCATGAAATAAATACTGTTAAGGCGACAGCAAAGAAAGGAGGGGGAAGAGAGCCAAGGGTCAGGAAACCATCCAGGGACCAGAGAAAACACAAGGATAGGGATAGAGCTCAGATAGGACATAGGGTCAGAAACGAAGGGAAAGTCCAAACATCACAACTCCAGTCTGGAGGCCAAGTAATGATAGGCTTGGAGTGGGGCATGATGGGACTGCCATGTGAAGCTGGCTACAACCTGGGATTCCGCAGAAATGAGGTGTGACCGAGCAGGAGCAGCAAGTCCATGTGGAGATTAAGGATGTGCCAAAAAGAGATGGTGCCTTATAAATGAGTCAAAGATGGCCTCTGTATATTAACCCCTAGATCGTTCATTTCTTCACTACTGTGAAAAAACTTCTTAACTCAAAACTCTGTGCCAAACTCCATTTGTTGCACATCCAGTTGTTTTAAATATAGCCCCAATAAGCTGATTATTATTATTATATACATATTTTTGGCCGTTTAGAGCCTGCTTTGTTTGCATAACCAGTGAAACTGCCCAACATCTTGCAGAGATAAAGAAGATAAACTCTGGGGCTCTAGACTCCAAGTCGCTGCTGCTGCCCTTTGGAGGATTTCTGCTCCAGAGATTCCCTACTAGACTGCTGAGTGATGTCACTTGGATGGGTAAGATCCCTCTCTGATCCCCCTTCTCCTGAGAGTTCCCTTGCCTTCCTTCCTCTTCTGAATGATGGCCCCTCCTGGTCCCTCCTCTGTAGCTTCTGGATAGTTTCATGCTGTGAGGGGCTTGGTCCCCAAGAGTCAACTTGTTAAAGTGGTACCCAAATAAAGCGTGTGTGTGTTCTACTGCCACCTGGTGGTCATGTTTTTTTTTTTTTCCTTGATGAGCCTGGATGTTCTTACCATTTTTTTTTTTATGCATGGGGAGACAGTCACAGCAGGTCTGGTCCAAGAGCAGAAGGAGGTGTCTCCTTCCTGGGGTCCACCAAATCAAGGAAAACAGAGGGACTTTGAACCAGAGAAATAAATGGGCTTGTTCACTCTCGCACAATGTTATTTGTAGAAGGGCTGAAGAATCAATTCTTTGTATAAGCTTGGTCATTATATAAAAATCTACAATCCAGGTATATTTTAGAAATAGGTCTTAAAGCTTTCTGATCTTGTGTAATAAAGCTTTCCGATATCATTGAGTGCTTTAATTTTTGCCATAGTTGGGAAAAAGTTTCACTATTCCTGTTACCCGTATCAAATAAGTGAAGGTGAAACGTGTGAATACAGCTGTGTTCAACTGTTAATTTGCTGTAAACTTTGGTTCATTCTTGTGTTTTGTGTGATATAACTATTCACACCTCTAACCTAATGGCCTGAGCATAGTTAACTCTTCTGGGAACAAGAGGCGAACAGTCTACACAAAGCATTCCAAATGCAAAACCCTTTCAACAAAATTGGTTTTTCTGGATACTGTCTTTGAGAAAGAGATTTGGCTATTAAGCCTAAATACAGGACATACAGTTGTCCCCTTTACAAATGGAACCTCCCCTTTAGAGCCTCACATATACACTTTAGCCATCCTGAGAGCCTCAATTGTGTAGAATAATACAAAGACAGATGGAGAGGAAGGGCAGAATAAAATATTCTGTAGTGTGGAGGAGGGGAAGTAGGAAAGTCAAGCAATTAACTCTTCAGCCAGTTGCCTATTTACTCTTTATCTTATTTAGTAGAGGACTAGAAGCTGAATTTTCCAAGTTCAGCCTTTGGTTTAATGCCATAATTCTGAAGAATGGCACCATACCCCAAGAAATCTTGAGGTTCTACTATATAACCCCACAGTGATGGAAGCCTAGAGCCAGACAAGGTGGAGATTGAAGGAATCTTCCAGAAAAAGCAGTTGCCTAGTTCCCTGGGTTGTGGATTGCTGCAATGGTGTGAAATGATTCTTTTTTTTTTAATATTTAATTTTATTAGGGCATAGTTGATTTACAATGTTGTATTAGTTTCAGGTATGCATAAAAATGAATCAGTTATACATATAAAGATATCCATTTTTTTCTCCAATATAGGTTATTACAAACTATTTTTTTTTCTCTTTTTAGGGCTGCACCTGTGGCATAATGGATGTTTCCAAGGCTAGGGGTCAAATAGGAGCTATAGCTGCCGGCCTACGCCACAACACAGCAACACCAGATGTGAGCTCACGGCAACGCTGGATCCCTAACCCTAACCCACTGAAGGATGCCAGGGATCAAACTCACAACCTCATGGTTCCTTTTCGGATTCATTTCCACTGAGCCACGACGGGAACTCCTATTTCTGTTTTTTAAATACGTTCTTTTGTATCATTTTTATTAGATTCCACATATAATTGACATCATGTGATATTTGTCTTTTCTCTGTCTGCCTCACTTCATTTAGTATGATAATCTCTCGGTCCATCCATGGTGCTGCAAATGGTATTATTTTGTTCTTTTTTATGGCTGAATAATATTCCATTGTATATATGTACCACTTTTTTTTTTTTTTTTTGCTTTTTAGGGCCACACCCACAGCATATGGAGGTTCCCAGGCTAAGGGTCCAATTGGAGCTACAGCTGCTGGCCTACACCACAGCCACAGCAACGCCAGACCCAAGCTGAGTCTGTGACCTACATCACAGCTCATGGCAATGCCAGATCCTTAACCCACTGAGCAAGGCCAGGGATGGAACCTGCAACCTCATGATTCCTAGTCGGATTCATTTCCACTGAGCCACGATGGAAACTCCTACCACATCTTCTTTATCTGCTCCTCTGTTGATGGACATTTTGGTTGCTTCCATGTCTAGGCTATTGTAAATGGTGCTGCAGTGAACACTGGGGTGTATGTATCTTTTTGAATTAGAGTTTTATCTGGATATACACCCAGGAGTGAGATTGCTGCAATGTTTCTTTTTGTGAGACTCAGTTTTATTAAGGTGCCAATCCATATCTTATTATGCCAGGTGCCACCTGAGTAGCAGAATTTAGTAAAAGCTTTCAGCTAAAGTAACTGATGCTTCTTAGAACCATCCCCTCTGTCCAGAAAATATCATTCAGAATCGATGTAAACTATGCCCAACTGTGGGTCTCCTACAGCCCTCACATTTGTAACTCATACTTATTGCTTAACATTTGCACATTCTACATGGGATGTGGGGACTCTTCAGATTCAGAAAGACTTGGGTTAAAATCCTGGCTTCATCACTTACCCACCTGGGTCATCTGGAGAAATGTATTTAACTTTTCTGAGTCACAGTTTCCTCATCTGTAAAGTATAGATAGTAATGTCTATTTGATGGGCATCTTTTTTTATTATTATTAATGATGTAGTTACTTTTATTATCCTCATTTATCAGATGGAGGAACTAAGACTGAGGTGTTCAAGCAACTTGGGCTGGATGATTCTGACTCACACTGACAATATCCCACATTCAGTACTACTAACAACGCCACTTTAAGAATCACTCCACTATGAATCTTGTAAGGATTACTTGCATTAAGAATTGATGCCTCTCATGGAACTCCAGTCATGGCTCAGCGGAAATGAATCTGACTAGCATCCATGAGGATGCAGATTTGATCCTTGGCATCGCTCAGTGGGTGAAAGATCTGGCGTTGCTGTGAGATGTGGTATAGGTTGAAGATGCGGCTCAGATCCTGTGTTGCTGTGGATGTGATGTAGAAAGCAGCTACAGCTCTGATTCGACCCCTAGCTTGGAGCCTCCGTAAGCCACGGGTGTGGTCCTAAAAAGACAGAAAAAAAAAAAAAAAGAATTGCTGCATCTTTCCTGTCTTGCTGGGACTCCATGGTTAGTTAAACAACAGTCTTACCAGACACTGCTTTCCTTTCTTTTGAGGTCAGCCTCCATGAAAGAATGGTCCACTTCCAACACCTTCATTCATTCCTCAACTTGTTTCAGTGCTCCTGCTAACCTCATCCTCCCCAAACCATTTTTGCCAAGGTTATTGCTACAGACTAAACATTTACATATCCCCAAATTCATATATTGAAGTCTCAGTCCCTAATCTGATGGTATTAGGAGGTGGGGTCTTTAGCAAGTAATTAGGTTTAGATGAAGTCACCAGGATAGGGTGGGCCCCCGTGATGGGATTAGTGGCTTTATAAGAAGAGACCAGAGCTTGCTAGCTCTCTCTCACATTTTCTCCTTTTTAGAAAAATATTTTAAAAATTCAGATATAGTTTATTTATAATGTTGTGCCAGTTTCTGCTGTACGTCAGTGTGACTCAGTCATATATATACACATATATACTCTTTTTTAAATGTTATTTTCCACCATGTTCTATCCCAGGAGATTGGATATAGTTCTCTGTGCTATATAGTAGGACCTTGTTGCTTATTCATTCTAAATGTAATAGTTTGCATCTACTAACCCCAAACTCCCAGCCCATCCCACTCCCTCCCCTTTCCCTCTTGGCAACCACAAGTCTCTTCTCTCTATGTCCGTGGTCTGTTTCTCTCTTATCTTCTCTTTTTCCCTCTCCTTCTCCCTTTTTGCCCACCATGTAAGGATACAGAATCTGTAAACCTGGAAGAAGGTGAAGCACAAGGTGTTACCTCTATGCAGGTTTGTGGTCTGAAGTCACAACTCCAGGGTGGTCCAAAACTCCTAAAGAAGAGAATTTAATTTAATTTAAAAATTGGCAGAAGCAATTCCAAATCCTCTTGAAAGAAATCAGCCCCTTTAATCTATGAGCAATTGTAAGACACAATTTATTTTTAGATTCAACTAGTTTAAAAATGATACACAATGGAATGGATGAAAGAGTTTACTTTGACTATATATTTATGATATTTTCTTAAAAATGAGATCATATTCTGTGTGCTTTTCTATACAGTGGTTCAGTTGTATTTACTTTTTATTTTATTATTATTATTTTTTGCTCTTTTATGGCCATACCTGTGGCATATGGAAGTTCTTAGGCTAGGGGTTGAATCAGAGCCGCTGCTGCTGGCCTATACCACAGCCACAGCAACACGGGATTGGAGATGCATCTGTGACCTACGCCACAGCTCAGGGCAACACCGGATTCTTAACCCACTGAGGGAGGCCAGGGATCGAACCTGCATCCTCATGGATCCTGATCAGGTTCTTAAACCACTGAGCCACAATGGGAACTCCCAGGTTCAGTTTTAGAACCAAACAAACTTGTGTTCAAACCATAGACTTTCTACTTACCGGGTCTCTAAGTACTTGGCCTAGACACTAAACCTAAGGAAGTAACTTAAGTATTTACTTAATAATGAAGTGCTCACAGAGTACTTATCCACCATGGATAAGTTTCTTCATGAGAAACTAGATAATAATATGTATACCCAAGAGGCTGGTCAGAGGGGCTAAAATGAGGTGAGCGTATCACTAGTACACTGTAGATACTCAAGGTTTTTTTATTTGATTTTTTTATGATTTTTTAAAAAAATTACTTATGTATTTAATTTGTTTTTTAGGGTTGCACCCTTGGCATATGGAAGTTCCCAGGCTAAGGGTCCAATCAGAGCTACAGCTGCTGGCCTACACCACAGTTCACTGCAACGCCAGATCCTTGACCCACTGAGCAAGGCCAGGGATGGAACCTGCAACCTCATGGTTCCTAGTCAGATTCGTTTTCACTGCACTATGATGGGAACTCCTTGAGATGTTTTTAAAAAATCATTATTCTGATTTATCCCTGGGCAACAGGTCCATTACAAGCATCTTCCCAGTACAATAAATGCAGAAGTACAGTTTCATATTTGAGAGCTTCCTAGTAAGCTGAGAGGGATAATAGGATGTTCCTCTTATTCCATGTTTAGAGTGCTTCCAAATTTCTATGGATAATCAAAGCCAGAATGGAAACATATTTTGACATATTGTTCCTTTTTATGAGAAGTTTCTAGAAGAATGCTACTCAGTTGTTGTTGTAGTTTTTTTTTTCTTTTTTTCTTTCTTTTTTTTTTTAAGAGCGCTTTATTTCTTTAGAGTAGTTTTAGGTTCACAGCAAAATTGAGAGGAAAGTACAGTGATTTCCTATAGAGCCCCTGCCCCCATGCATAACAGCCTCTCCCATTATCAGCATCCTCACCAGAGCAGTACATTTGCTACAAATTGATGAACCTACATTGACAAGTCATAATCACCCAGAGTCCATAGTTTACATTAAGGTTCATTCTTGGTGTTATACATCCTATGGGTTTGGATAAATTCATAATGACATGTATTGTACATTATAATATCTTATAGTATTATAGTACTCTATATGATTATTATAGTACAATTATGATACATTATTGTATCATATGGAGTAGTTTCACCACCCAAAAAAATCCTCTGTGCTGCACCTATTTTTTCCTCCCTCTCTCTTCAGACTGGCTTTTTCACTTAGCAATATGCATTTAAGTTTCTTCCATGTGTTTTCATGACTTGATAGTTCATTTCTTTTTAGCACCGAATTATTCCATTATCTGAATGTACCACAGTTTTATTATCTGTTCACCAACTGAAGGACACTTTAGTTGTTTCCAGGTTTTGTCAATTATAAATAAAGCTGCAACAAACATCTGGGTGCCAGTTTTTGTGTGGAGAAAATTTTCATCTCCTTTGGGAAAATACCACATAGCATGATTGCTAGATCGCGTGATAAAAATGTTTAGTTTTGCAAGAAACCTCCAACCTATCTTCCAAATTGTCCGTGCCATTTTGCATTCCCACAAGCAGTATATGAGAGGTCCGTTTTTCCACATCTCCTCAACATTTGGTGTTGTCAGTGTTCCAGATTTGGGCCATCCTAATAGGTGTGTCGTGGTGTCTCATTGTTTTAACTGCTTAGTTTTTAAAAATTCTACTTAAAATTATCTTTGAAGGCAGGTATTTTCTTGCTCTGCTTTTAAAACTGCTTCTCATTTCTTTCTACTGTGACCACAGACACTTCACTTCTGTCCTTTGTCTGACTTCTTAAAGATTTTCTTTCAGGCTTCTTCCAGACTCTGAGGCTGCATTGCTATCTTCAGATGTTTTGGTGGGATTCTGTGTTCAATGCCGCCTTCATTTGCAAATCTTTGTTTTTTTTACCCCTCTCTTTTCAGGTTGATTCCATTTTATTTTATTTTATTTTTTCCTTTTTCAGCCGCCTCTGAAGCATATGGAAGTTCCTGAGCCAGGGATGGAATCAAATCGAGGCCTTATCTGCCAGCTATGCCATAGCCGTAGCAACAATGGATCCTTAACCCCCTGTTCTGGACTGGGGATTGACTTGGCAAAACCACAGAGACCAGCCGGATCACTAACCCATTGTGCCACAGCAGAAACTCCTAAAAATGATTTTTTTTTTTCTTTTTAGGGCTCCACCTGCAGCATATAGGAGATCCCAGGCTAGGGTCAAATCAGAGCTGCAGTTGCAGGCCTATGCCTCAGCCACAGCAACACCAGATCTGAGCCACATCTGCAACCTATGCCACAGCTTGCCACAGCTTGCACCAGCATCCAATCCTTAACCCACAATGAGGCCAGGATTGAAGCCTCATGACACTGTGTTGGGTTTTCAACCTGCTGAGCCACAAGGGGAACTATCAATCCCTCCTGGTTTTAATTTGCTAGTTCCTGGCATCCTTCTCTATTAGATAGGAAGGTCATTGATTCTGGTCACACTTGGTGACCTTATTCCTGGCAGGTGGAGATCCTTTAATAAAAGGAGCTTTTATCCTTAATAATGGAGCTTTGTAACCTTCAGAGGCTTGCTTGGAAAGGAGAGTCAATTTTTACTGAGTTAAGGTCATGAATCTTGAGAGATGTTTTTTAAGAGACCTTGATGTTCATACCTTACCATAACTGAGAAACAAGCTATGTATATTAGCAACATCTACTGAATCCATTGCTGATTTGGGAGGCTGTCATTTTCCTTCAACTTCCTGAAGCTGCAACCTACCAAATGTGGAAACAAAAGCTAATTTTTACAGGGAAAATAGTAAATACCGTGGAGAAGAAAATTAATTCCACTGGCAGTCTGATTGGACATGTCACACTTTGGTTAAAATGGCAGAACTCTAAATAGAGGCAATGATCGCCCCAAAAATAGTGGAAGCAGGTTAACACAACTTCAAGCCTCCTGAGCTAATGCAACTTACAATGCATCAGATAACACAAAACATAAAGTGACCTAGAGTAAATGTCTGTTGTTAATTAATGGATGTCACACCAGCACGAGGGAAAAACAGCACTGCCACAGGAGAGACAAACAAGGTCAATGTAATAAGAAGAGACAACACTGTGTTTTAAATACTGCGACAGGCAGTTCAGTTGGGTGAACCCAATTGAAACAATCTTAACAGAAAGTGAAAACATCAGTTGGAGACATTTGCTGTGACATAAGATAAGTGGGTGTATTTTTTTTTTTAATGCTGGTATAACAAATTACTGCAAACTTAGTGGCTTAAAACAACACCCATTTATTAATTCACAGTTTGTTAATTCACAGAAGTCTGAGTGGGCTTGGTTGAGATCTCTAGGGGCTCTGTAGGCTCCAGGGGAAGAATCTATACCCAAGTTCATTCAGGTGTTGGCATAATAAAGTTCCTTAGAGGTGTAGGGATGTGCTATGGACTGAACTGTGTCTTCCTTTAAATGCATTGGTTGATGTCTTGACCCTCAGTGTAAATATATTTGGTGATAGGGCCTTTGGAAATCAATTAGGTATAGATGAGGTCATAAGGGTAGGGCTCTAACTATGATATTTGTGACTTTCTAAGAAGAGGAGAGAGATCACGTTCTCTTTGTGAAGCACTATAAGTGGTTCTCATTGGGGATCTCCTTTCCAACAGGTAGTTCTGATAGCTTCCCCTGAGGGTGGGCCTTGTTAAGAACAGAATACTTTGGATTATTTACTTATTTTTGGCTGTACCTGCAGCATATCAAAGTTCCTGGGCCAGAGATGGAACCCGCATCACAGCAGTGATCCAAGCCTCTGCAGTGACAATGCTGGATCCTTAACCCACTGCGTCACAAGAGCACTCCTGCTGTGGAATATTTTAAACTGGTTATCTGTCAGAAGCAAAAGAAGATTCCTCTCCAATATTCATAGTGAGGACCTGGTAGGACTACTGGAGGTAAAACTCACACAAATATGCCCTCCAGACTATATCCCCCTGGAGTTTTTAAGTCTTAGGCTTGTCCAAACTGAGCATCCAGTAATTCATCAATTACAGTTCAGGTTTTCCTACCCCAGCACATGTCCCAGGAGTGGTTTCTGCTCATGGGTTTCTGTTCCAGTAAATTGAAGTTCTTTGTTTCTGCCTATCTGTCTCTTCAATTTGGGGGGTGGGGGCAGTGGTTAGCCCTGTGACCTCAATTCCCTGACAGATCTAACAAGAATTGTTGATTTTTCAGTTGTTCAGTTTTTACTCTTTGTTGTTTTAAGCTCCTTACATGCTGAACCAGAAACCCAAATCTTCCAAGTTTATTTTTAGATATTTGGGTAGCACTATTTCAATATTTCTGGTTTCCTCTATAACATTATCTATTCTATGATTTAAAAAACTTATTATTCTTAATGTATAGATTTTATAGAAATGCCAAAGGGGTCCATGTCACCCAAAAATGTTTAAGAACCTCCAATCTAAAAACTGAGAATGAGGCGTTCCCTGGTGGCTCAGTAGGTTAAGAATCCAGCATTGCCACTGCTGTGGCTTGGTTTGATCCCTGGTCTGGGAACCCTTGGATGTGGTGGGCATGAACAAAAAATAAATAAGTAATAAAAATAGGGAGTGAAAAAGAGTCCACTCTCAAGGCCTGGTTTGTAAGATATCCAATAGCTTCTGAATGGAGAACAGAACAGAACTCTGGATTTTTCTGCAGAAGCCACAGTGATTTTTTTCGTTTTTTTTTTTTGCCTTTTCTAGGGCTGCTCCCAAGGCATATGGAGGTTCCCAGGCCAGGCATCTAATCAGAGCTGTAGCTTCTGGCCTACACCAGAGCCACAGCAATGAGGGATCCGAACCGCTTCTGTGACCTACACCACAGCTCACGGCAATGCCAGATCCTTAACAGACTGAGCAAGGCCAGGGATCGAACCCACAACCTCATGGTTCCTATTTGGATTCGTTAACTACTGAGCCACGACGGGAACTCCTGAAGCCACTGTGATTATAATGCAGACTCTCACTTGATATTGTCTTAGATCCAGCGTGCTGTTTCAAGTGGTTTTGGAAAACTCATTGCCATATAGGCTTTTGTTTGTATTCCTGGCCAGCCTTTCTCTCCCAACGGCTGTCCCAGCTAATGAAGAAATGCGTGTCTTCGCGCTGACAGGATCTGGAGGGAGGCAGGAGGTGGAGAACTCCAGACAGGCAGGCTCACGGTTGGGAAGCCAAAGATTCCCTCTATTTCCCATGATGCCCTCTGCTTCTATTGGCAAACCCAGTGGCACACTACAGGGGTACTTCTCCGTCCAGGCTGCTGGCAGTTTCGCAAGGATGATTCCAGAAAGACCAGAACAAATTAAGCATCCAGCAGAGAAGAAATGTGGCCTGAGCCCATTTTTCAAAGTGAAAATTGAAAGTGAAATCACTGAAAGGTGATTTAGTTTAAAGGGGAAAAAAGTAATCAAAGGGCATGGTTGGCTTCTTACTTCAGCTCCTGTGTTTCTAAAAAAGACTAATGCAAGAATCCAATCTAAGGGAATGGCTTAGCACCCACTCATCTCCAGCTCTCTAAGTTATGTAACAGAGAGGGTTGTACCCTTTGTCAAAAAAGAAGTGGCTGGAGAATTCCATGATTTCTTTATTCAAATTATTTTCTCATTAAAATAGTTGGGGGTAGGGAGAAGAATTTTAGAAATCTTTTTTTTTTTTTTTCCTTTTTACAGCCACACCCGCTGCATGTGGAGGTTCCTAGGCTAGGGGTCTAATCAGAGCTACAGCTGCTGGCCTATGCCACAGCCACAGCAACAGGGGATCCGAGCCTCATCTGTGACCTGTACCACAGCTCACGGCAATGCCGGATCCTTAACCCACTGAGCGAGGCCAGGGATTGAACCCGAAACCTCATGGTTCCTAGTAGGATTCATTTCTACTGTGCCACGATGGGAACTCCTAGAAATCTTTTTTTTTTTTTTTTAAAGACAATATAAATAAACTTAAATGATCTTTCAGTTCTTCCTTCCCATTTAGCAAAGAGAAATTATTCATCTAAGAGTTCATGGCAAATGGAGTCAAAAAATTTCCACATACTTCTCAGATCTTCTAGTGAATTCTCAGTCTATAATAAAAAGAATGTCCAAAACATGAACCTGCCTATGCTAATGATGGAGAAGAGAAAACCTCAGGCATGGATTATGTGTGTGCATGATTTAAAAAGTTGTGCTTGGGAGTTCTCTTGTGCCGCAGGTTAAGGATCCGGCGTTGTCATGGTGGCGGCTCAGGTCACTGCTGTGGTGCAGCTTGGGAATTTCCACATGCAGTGGGTGTGGCCCAAAAATTGTGCTTGGGATTCAAGCTCATGTTTCAGGTGTGTGGCTCAAACAGCTTTGTTGAGGAGGCAGTTGCTAGAAACATAGAGTAACACTTTTGTTAATAACTTTCCTTCCCAAGGCAAAAATTATGGCTACTGAGAAGTCAAAGAAGAGAAAGACAGAGATGTTTTGGGGGTTTGGAGGGGGTCACTAGTTTTGTTTTCCTCTTACCTGCATAGGAGTAGTCTAGCTAGTATTATCAATTTGGAGGAGAGATAATTTGAAATGATTTAAAATTAGTGATTTATGGAGGACTTTTATTTTCAAAATGTTTGGAACAGTAGGAAGATTAGATACAAGATGGAATATATACCATAAACCTGGCAGATTGTTTTCAAAAATGGAACCAATATAAAGTGACAGTATTGCCTCCACTGAGGACATTAACACAAATTTCACACTGATTTCATTAGGACTTTTTTTTTCACCTGGTGTTCACATGCTAGCGTGCTCAAGGGGGCTGCCAACGTGAATTGGAAAAATTATCCTTTTGAGTTGTCTAAACTCTAACTGAAGTTGAGCTTTCACTTTAACTATGAATATAGATTTCATTACACTGTTAAAGAAATTCATGGCACAAAAAATGCTAAAACTTTTGGCATAATAGTATCTTTGCCAGTAATGTGAAAATAAGAATTTCCCTGTGTACATGCATAACTGAATCTCTTTGTTGTCCAGTAGAAATGATCACAACATTGTAAATCAACTCTACTTCAATAAAATTTTAAAAATTAAAAAAAAAAGAATTTCTCGTGCTTGAATCCAAATATCAATGTATTAAACTAGTAATATATATGTATGTATTTGGTAAGAAATATTTTAGATTAAAAGATAACTGATAATATTACCTAACATGCCCTAAATATTTTTCGTCTTAGTCTCCATAACTGATATTTCTGATTTAATTCTATTTGTTTCATTGAGTATCTACCAGGAAGCAGGTGATAAGCAAGTCTTAGGGAACTATAGGGATTGCAAAAGCTTCCAGGATTTTGAAGGAGTCTGTCGGGTAATGATGACTATAATATAAAAAAATGTCATGATGAATTTTTAAGCAGAAAGATAAAAAGGAATTATTCAATAACTTACTTGGGTTCCATATGCATTGGCAGAGAGGTTGGGTCCTCCAAATATTCACATATGCCTTCCTTCCATTCCTTTGTGGACCCAGTGTTTGAGCACCCACCTTGCACAAGACATGAAGCCAAAGTTGGGGCGGGGTATAGCAACTTAATAGACAATTGGAGAAACCCAAACCCACTCACTCACACAAAACTAACATACTCTTCTTGGTGACCTCATGCAGCTCTAATTAGGTAAGGCATGTCCACTTTCTTGACTTCCTTCTCCAATTCTCCAAGTCACTTGAACTTATGGACAGAAGACTGTGGAAGACTGGAATATATTCATTCTTTTAGACCACAAATAAAAGCTTGTTCTCCAACAATGGAGGTCCAGAAGTATCTTCTGTGTCTTCAACATATGCTGTTTTAGAATATCAAGAGTTTATTAGGGAAGTTCTCTTGTGGTGCAGCAGGTTAAGGATGTAGTGTTGTTGCTGCTGTGGCTTGGGTCACTGCTGTGGTGCAGGTTTAGTCCCTGTCCTAGGAAATTACACATGCTGCTGGTGTGGCCAAAAAAAAAAAAAAAGATTTTATTGTGTTTGGATAAAATTGACTCATTTCGTTTGTGCTCCTTATTCAAGAAGAGATAATTAATGGGAAGATATTGGACATTTCAGTTGAAATGCTGAGCCTCCTGATTTGTTGCTAAAAACAGCTTCTTTAATTTGATTTTCAAAAAAGATTGTAAAAATTGAATTTTTAAAGGGCCAGTTCAACTATAACAATGTTTTAAGAATCATCAGCTTTGATAACAGAAAACTAAGATCAAATAGCATTTAAGGCTTAGGTAAGCTAAGAAAAATTTCATACTATGCTTGTTGGCAAGTGGAATATATATATTTTTTAAAAATGCCCCAAGCCCTAGAACTCACAGTTTCTCTTATACTAAGAGATGGAACCAGTCAAACTTGGGGTCTCATTGCCATAGACAATTAGTGTTGGGCTGATAATTAAGCTAGTAACTCCGTTCTAGCTATGTGAACTTAGGCAAGTTAATCTTGCCCAAACCCCAGCTTCCTCATCTGCAAAATAGACATAATAATAATAGTATCTACTTCACAGGTTGTTAAAAGGATCAAATGAGATAATTCAGGTAAAATGCTTAGCAAAATATCTTGCACATAGCGACACCAAACATGTTTATCACTTTTTAATTATGGTCACGTGGTTGTTATGCACTCCAAAAACCATTGACATGTACTGTACTATCTTCTCAGTCTCTTGCTCATCTATAAATTCATTTTCTCCATCCCATCCTTGCATTAATTATTCAAATCCAGAATGAAGTATACTTCCTCCTTAACAAGGTTCTATTTTCCACCTGGGTACTTGACTTTATTCCTTCACATCTCATAGTCTTAGATCTTCAAACTCTTATTTCCTTTGCCTTTTTTCCTTATTCTATAAAAATAGGCAAACCCATTTGTTGTGTGCTGGTTTCAGCCATTGAGAACCAGTGTGCTGGCTGGACCAGCCCTTGTGGTTCTTATTATGATTGCAAGATTCCCATAGCAATAAACATCAGGGGACACTGAAAAAGAAAATTTGGTCCTGGAAATTACATGGCACACTTGGGGCCACGCTATACTAGAGGGCTAACCTTCAGGATATCTTTTCTAAGATGCTAGATCAACTCAACAATGAAGTAAATGAATAGGTAAAAATTTTCTCTTTCCTCTGTTAGAGAAAGTAGCCATCAGTTACACATGAAAATCTTTAGCTTAGAAATATTAACATAAGTACATGTCATTAGTCTGCTCATCATTAATGAGCTTTAGGTATACATATGTCAATAAACAAATTGATAAATGAATCGGTGCCATAGAGAGATAAGTGGTCTGGGAAGCAAGAGGTCTGAGTTCTAGTCAACTGTGTGAATCAGCTCTATGCTCTAGGGAAAGCATTCTCTCTGTCTCGCTCTCTCTCTTTTTTTTTTTTTTTTTTTTTTTTTAGGGCTGCACCTGCAGGCATATGTAGGTTCCCAGGCTAGGGGTTGAATCAGAGCTGTAGCCACCGGCCTACTCCAGGGGTACAGCAACGCAGGATCCAAGCCACATCTGCAACCTACACCAGGGCTCACAGCAATGCCAGATCCTTAACCCACTGAGTAACACCAGGGATCCAACCCACAAGCTCATGGTTCCTAGTCCGATTTACTTCCCCTGTGCTACGACAGGAACTCTGGGAAAGCATTCTCTTAATGATACTTAATTTTAATTAATTTCTTAGTTTCTACTCACTAATCCCTCCTTCTTAACTTCACCATCTATAAATAGGGAGATAAGAGCATTTGCCTTGTCTACATGACAGAGATAAGAGTTCAAATGTGACAATGTAATCAGACTTGTTTAATGTCAAATTGCCCACAATTGTAGTTTTATTGTTAACACAGACACAATTATTATTCCAAATAATTTATAACCTAATAAATTATAATTAATTGGGTAGTTATTTCCATCACTATGATGAAATCATTCCAAGACCTGCCGCCATCTCTGTGATTATATTTGCCTGTTTATACTAATACTTCCAAAGAAATTTAAAGCCACTTTTTGCATGTCAGAGATAAGTAGGGGTAGAGGTTTATTTAAAGGCTTAAATCTTTGTTTTTCTCATTTAACTCTAAATAAATACCTTGAACACCTCATCGTGTTTTTCAATTAAAATTAAATTTAGACTCACTTTATTATTTTAAATGGCTTTTTTTTTTGTCTTTTTGTCTTTTTGTTGTTGTTGTTGTTGTTGTTGCTATTTCTTGGGCCGCTCCCGCGGCATATGGAGGTTCCCAGGCTAGGGGTTGAATCGGAGCTGTAGCCACCGGCCTACGCCAGAGCCACAGCAACAAGGGATCCGAGCTGCGTCTGCAACCTACACCACAGCCCACGGCAACGCCGGACCGTTAACCCACTGAGCAAGGGCAGGGACGGAACCCGCAACCTCATGGTTCCTAGTCGGATTTGTTAACCACTGCGCCACGACGGGAACTCCGGCTTTTTTTTTTTTTTTTAATCTGGCTTTTCTCTCAAATTTCATTTGAAGTTGACTTGGTGAGTGTGGTAGATGTGGCTGTTTCCTAGCCAAAAGCCTATTTCACTTCTTTCTTCTTCCTTGCTAACAGAACGACATTTTCATGCAGGAAACTGTCAGTGATGGTTTATCAGCCCCTTCCTCTGGAGATGAATCATGAATGTTCTAAGCCAATCACAGCAACCCATTCCTCTTTGCCAGTGATTGGTTTAGGGGTTGGTACGTGATTTGTGAAACTTGAGAAGTCTGTTGTTGAGGGCATGGAGGGTGTTCTGGGAAGGGCTTTCTTCCCAGATAAAAAGAAATAGACTTGCAAGAAGAAACCTTCTTCCTCTTTTCTTCCTGCTTTTCCAAAAGTACTGTTATAAGAGAACATATTGATTGGCACTGTGATAGCTGTCTTGAAACCCTGAAGGAAAATTCAGGAGACCTACAGAAAAGCTGACATTGGTAAGCTACTGAATTAACCGACTCTGGAGCTGCTTAACCTTAAGAGGGTAAAAAGGCAGGCCACATAACAGGAGGAGATATTTCCAAAAAATATAGAGAACTCTTAAACATCCATAAGAAAAGAGGTGGATGAGAAATAGGTAGAACACTTGAACAGGCATTTTGTAAATAACATATGCAAATCTATTATAAATAGAGGAAGCAATGGTCAAAGATCATTACTTTTCAGGAAAATGCAAATTAAGACTGCAAGATGCCATTGTATACCCATAAGAATGGATGAAATGAAAAAGACTGACAAACCAAGTGGTAGTGAAGATGGGGAGAAACTAGGATTCTTATAAACTGCTGTTGGAAGGATAAATTGGTACAACCACTTTGGTAAACACTTTAACAAGATCTATCAAAACTGAACTGATGCATGCCTCTTGAAATAGCTGTTCCACTCCTGGGTATCACCCAACAGAAACGTGGGCAGGTGTTTACCAAGAGTATTTATATCAGCACTCTTTGTAATAGCCCCAACTGGGGAATAGCCCAAACACTCATCAACAGTAGATTGGATACATAAATTGTGGTATGTTCCTATAATAAGATACTAAAGAACATTGTGAGTATATAAACTCCTGTCACACACAGTAACATGGATAAATTTCATAAACACAATTTTGAAAGAAAGCCAAGTGATGCTCTATGATTCCATTTATATAACATTCAAAACCCAGCAAAACTAATCTCTGTTTTATAAGTCTTAGCAGTAACTGGGAAGAAGCACAAAAGAGGCTTCTTGCTGCTAGCCATGCTCTGGTTTTTGTTGTTGTTTTTGCTTGTTTGTTTTTGGATGCTTCATGGCATGTGGAGTTCCTGGGCCTGGGATCAGATCTGAGCCGCACTTGCAACCTATGCTGCAGCTGTGGCAACGCTGGATCCTTTAACCCACTGTGCTGGGCTGGGGGTGGAGCCAGTGTCCTGGCGCTGCAGGGATACCTCTCAACCTGTTGCACCACAGTGGGAGCTCCAGTGCTCTGTTTTTTGATATTCCTTTTGATTCCATGTTTTGTTCACTTTACATGTGAAAATTGAGTTACATGTTAATATCTGTATCATTTTTTTTTTCATCTTTTGTCTTTTTAGGACCACACCTGGCATATGGAGGTTCCCAGGCTAGGGGTCAGATTGGAGCTACAGCTGCCGGCCTACGCCACAGCCACAGCGACTCTGTGGTTCCTAGTCAGAATCATTTCCACTGCACCATGATGGGAACTCTGGTATCTGTATACTTTTTTAATGTATGTTTTCTTCAATAAAGAAGCTATTTAAAAATAATTGAAACAGAGTTCCCGTCGTGGCTCAGTGGAAACAAATCTGACTAGTATCCATGAGGATGTAGGTTCGATCCCTGGCCTTACTTAGTGGGCTAAGCATCTGGCGTTGCCATGAGCTGTGGTGTAGATCTCAGACTCGGCTCGGATCTAGCGTTGCTGTGGCTGTGGTATAGGCTGGCAGCTACAGCTCTAATTGGATCCCTAGCCTGAGAACCTCCATATGCCACGGGTGTGGCCCTAAAAAGAAAAAAAAAATTGAAAAAAGGATAATAAGGTAAGAAGAAATATTAGCACTGAAAAAGGAATAGACAGGGAAATATAACCAGTCTCTTGGGACAGACCATGATGGAAGATAATATAAGAAAGGGATTGTATATATATGTATGACTGGGACACTTTGTTCTACAGCAGAAATTGGCACAACATTGTAAATCACTATACTTTAATAAGAAAAAAGGGAAAAAAAGAAAAAGGAATAGAAAATAGAGGAGTAAAAAGGAAAACCAGTCCAGAAGGCCAGTGCTTGCCCAGGGCCCTTGCAATCCTAAGCAAGGCTGTGCAAGGGTTCTATAGATTAGAGGCTTCCAGAGTCTTCCATCTTCCCTTTGGCTGTCTCTTGCCATTGTTGAAAGTAAAACATAGCTTGATTTGCTCTTAAAAAAAAAATTAGCATTCACTATTTGGAGCTATTTATTTGCCAGAAGTAGTCTGATCTTGCTATTCTGGTTCTTGGATGATTTCATAGTTATGAGTCCATGTCTCTCTCTCAATTATCACTTACTCTTAGATGCATAAATGTAATTTATAACACTGACATTAATTTGTGAACAAAGTCAACACATTCTCCTATGATGGAAGAACACTGCTTTAGATATAGCGTGTATAATCAGTTTAGAATTTAGGTAAAGACTTCCTTGACTAACAAGTTTTTTTTTTTTTTTTTTAATGTTGCAGGTCTTTGATGACTTGCTTCTCTTTGGAACATCACCAATTTTGCCCCTAATCTGCACTGCTGCCCAAAGAGTTACAGTCAGCTTGGGTTGTTGATAGGTTTTGGTTTTTCTTCCGTGTACTCTAGCCTGGGCGCCCTTCCTTGATCATAAGCTATTTGAAGGTAGGATTCATGCCTTATAATCTTCTAAAGATTCCTCTAACTTCGGGCTTTCTTCACAGTAAGTGCTCAGATTCCACTGAATAATTGCTGGTCACTCTTATGCCTAGGTCATTTTAGACAAGTAAGGAGCATGGCCATGGGCAACTGGCAAGGGATTTTTTCTTGGCAACGTTTAAGAATAGAATATGGGAGTTCCCATTGTGGCTCAGTGGTTAATGAATCTGAATAGGAGCCATGAGGTTGAGGGTTCCATCCCTGGCCTCGCTTGGTGGGTTAAGGATCCGGCGTTGCTGTGAGCTGTGGTGTAGGTCACAGACACGGCTCAAATCTGGTGTTGCTGTGGCTCTGGGGCAGGCCGGCAGCAACAGCTGCAATTGAACTCCTAGGCTGGGAACATCCATATACTGCAGGTGCGACCCTAAAAAGACAAAAAGGCAAAAAAAAAAAAAAATAGAATAGGCATTCTTCTGCTCATCATTGTACAGAAACTCAAGAAAATGGACTAGGAAAATCATGACAGTCTCTATCAGTTCTGTGGCCTATGTATGTGACAAAAATAACAGGCAAATTATTGTTTGGTCTACCTGATACCAAACAACCTGTTTGACTTTTCTTTTTAAAACAGAATTGACTAAATTGCCCAACTGTTTTGTCTTTGTGTAGACAGAGCTTGGGATTCTATTGATGAAACCATATTTCATGCTCATGGGCTGAAACAGCTGTAGTTCACCGATTTGAAATAACTTAATGAGGTATTGATTTTGCTGCTCAGCATGCTCTAAAATAACTACCCAAACTATGAAGCTGACATCATAAGGGAGGGGAGAGAAGGAAAGGTGAACTGCTAATGAATGCGCTAGATGAGTTCCTGTCAATTTATTATTTGAATTGGATGCTTTAAAATTAGGGAAATGAATTATTTAATTGGAGATGAGAAACACGAGTTCATTTTGCTCATTTGGAATTCGGAACTGGAGCTGAATCACATGCACTTCAGGAAACATAAAAGTTAAAAGAAAACCCAGCTCAGTGATGAATTATAGTGGTAAGTTATTTTTCCAGCCAATTTTCTGTTGCTCAAACTGGAAGAAATGGAGAAAAACTTAGAGTGGAAATAAGACTCTGGGGAGAGGAAATAAAGGAACTGTTCCTTTTGCATGTTTCCTAAATACTCCCTAGTGGTTCTTAATGAGTTGCATTATTGCATTTGGCTCTGGAGTTGGATGGAGCCCTGCCATAAATTAACGAGACGGAGGGAATTTGAACGAGGATACTGCGCAGGCCAGGATACTGGAAACCTCTCCCCGGTAGTCCATTTGGCTAGATTCTGATTCCAGGGATAAACGGTCTGCATTTGAGGTCTAGCTCCAAAACACCCAACTTTGCAAAGTACTTTCTAGAATCACCAGGTTGAACCCTAGGCTCATCGGGTAAACTTACATTAACCAGGCACACTTCCCTAAGCCACTTCCCCACTCTCCTCCCAGTCACCCCATCTCCTTTCATTAAGAAAACCCAACATTGATTATTTGTCTGAATGAAATAAATCTGGTGTTCCCTGCAAACATAGAGTGCTTGTCTTACAGAGCAGGTTAGAACCAGCAAGGATGGCACAGCAGACCACAAGAGGAAATGGTCCTGAAGCAAGGCAGAGGAGCCTAGAGGGGCAGAAGGAAGGATTTCCAGTGAATTGCCTGTGCAGCAGCCTCCTGGCTTAAGAAAGTCCCTGGGAAGAAAACAGGCAGCCTCCTACTATGGGGGGAGGGGTTCTCTTAGGGCCCTTCAGCTCCTTCCCAAATTTAAATTTGACTTGCCTTCTTGATTTCAAGCAGCTTCCTTTGAAGCAGTGGTTCTCCCCTTGGGGTGAGGGTGGCTTTTCCTCTTGGGGCCTCAGGTGATATATGGAGATGTTTTGGTTGTCATATCAGTGGGGAGATGCTACTAGCATCTAGGGGTTAGAGGCCAGGGCTGCTGCTAAATATAACATTTACCGGGCTGCTCCCTCCCCGCCCTCCCACAACAAATATGGATCCGGCCCCAAACGTCAAGAGTGATGAGGTTGAGAAACACTGGGAGGAAGGGCTGATGTCTATGGTCATGGCAGAAGGAAGAGCTAATGAGGAATTAGAAAGAACCTAAGGTGAAACCTGCAGGAGGGAGGACAAGATGGCAGAGGAGTAGGGGGACACGCTGGCCCTCTCCCACAAACACAAGAAAAGCACATCTACAGAATAAATGACTCGCACAGAACAGCAACCAATCGCTGGCAGAAGAACCTAAACTCCAATAACGGCAAGAAGTTCGTGACATTACAGGGAGGAACGGGAGAAAAGAGGAGAGTGAGAGAAGGTGAATCCGAGCGGGACGGGAGCTCCTGAGAGGGAACTGCGGAGGAGAAAGGGATCCCACACCCTGGAAAGTCACCTACCTGGGGGAAAGATCAAACGAACCAGAGGAATCTCCAGATGCAGAGAAGAGTGTAGCAGTAAGTTGGAGTACAGAAAAGCTGATCAAGAACCGAATGGACCATCTGAACTACAGGCACAGTCACCAAAAATTGAGATGCCTGGGTGGGGGCTGGGCACCGAGTCCTCGCCTCCGAAGGTTAGTCCCTGAGAACGGGCTGGGGGGGCGGGGTGGAGCGGAGACTGCTTGGGAGGTCTAGAAACCGGTCTGTCAAGTTTGACAGGGCAGAGACTGCCTGGGAGACTAGAAAACAAAGCTGTCGCAGAGAAAGGGAGCAATACTCTAGGGGCGGGGAAGTGGAAAGCCGCATCAGAGGGAACCTGGGAGAAGAGCCTGGTCTGCGCCCGTGCTGGGGAGGGGAGAGAAGAAGGGGTGGGTCCCCATAGAATACTCCCCATGCCACAGCAAGCTTACAGGCCCGCTAGCTAGCAGAAAGCTGTGCTTCCCAGTGCATCCCCTCCCCCCCCCCCCCCCCCCCCCCCGCCACCCCCTACGCTCTCGTCGGACCTGGGGCTGCCTGCCATCTGGGAGGGCTGGCCTCAACAATTGCCTGAAGCCTACCACCGCAGGGGCAGTCCCTGCACAGGCCTGCTTGCCCTTTGGAGGGGCTACACTTCCGCAGAGTAGCACCAAACACCACCAGTCCCTGAGAAAAGGCCTGCAGCCCAGAAAAGCTAGAACAAGCCTAGCCAGGCCGTGAATAGATCTGCCTAATTCTCGGTTGGTTTTTCTGCGTCAGGCTGCCCCGGGGAGGAACCTCTTCGATTGGCCCTGCTACTGGCCCAAGCCCCCAGGGGGTGCCGAGCCCTAGTGGATCAGCTGCGTAGGACTGCCAGCTCCAGGCAGGACCCCCTGCAGCCCAGAAAAGCTGCAACAAGCCTGGCCGAGCTGGGAAAAGATCTCAGATGGTCTTTCTGAGTCGGGCTGCCCTGGGGGGAGCCTCTTGGGTTTTCAGTGGCCCTGCTACCCGCCCAAGCCCTCGGGGGTGCCCCACTCCTGTGGAATAGCTGCTCAGCACCACCAGCCCCCTGGAGGAGCCCCTGCAACCCAGAAAAGCTGCAACAAGCTTGGCCAGACTGTGAAAAGATCCACCTACATTCTCAGGCCAGCCTTCTGAGTTGGGCTGCCCTAGGGAAGAGCCTCTTAGGTTCTCAGTGACCCAGATATCTGCTCCAGCCCCCAGGGGATGCTGCACTCCTGAGGAACAGCTGCCCAACACCGCCAACCCCCTGCAAGAACCCCACAGCCTAAAAACACCAGAGCAAGCTCTGCATGACCAAGTGAAATCTGCTACCATCGTGGTGTGGACCTCCCAGTCCTGTCTGCCCTCAGGAAGTCCTCCTTTGCTTCAAAGAAACACTGTTAGCCCCATCAACACTCCAGAAAAGCCACACTGCCTCAAAAAAGATTGACCAACAACACCAGCCCTCAGGAAATAGTCCATGGCAGTGACAAGGCAAACACTGCCCGATAACAGAGAGTACAACTCCCTCAGGAGAAAGAAAACAACAAGCAAGATGAAGAAGCTGAGAAACAACCCCCAGTCAAACCAACAGGAGAACTCACCTAAAACAGTCAACAATGAAACAGATCTCGGCAGTCTGACAGACCTGGAGTTCAAAAGAGAAACAGTGAAAATACTGAAGGAATTAAGAGAAGCTATGAACAGTAATGCAGATACCCTCAGAAAGGAACTAGAAAATATAAGGAGGAGCCAAGAAAAACTAGAACATTCATTTGCAGAGATGCAGACTGAACTAAGGGCAGTACAAACCAGAATGAATAATGCAGAAGAACGAATCAGTGATATGGAAGATAGAATAATGGAAATCACTCAATCCGATCAGCAGACAGAAAACCGAATCAAAAAACAGGAAAGCAATATAAGAGACCTATGGGATAATATAAAGTGGGCCAATCTACACATAATAGGAATTCCAGAAGGAGTAGAAAAAGATAAGGAAATGGAAAATATATTTGAAGAAATTATCGATGGAAACTTCCCAAATCTAAAGGATACTGGGTTCAAGATACAAGAAGCACAGAGGGCCCCAGACAAACTGAACCCAAACAGACCCACACCAAGACACATCATAATAAAAATGGCAAAAGTTAGTGATAAAGAGAGGATCCTAAAGGCAGCAAGAGAAAAGCAGAATGTTACCTACAAGGGAACCCCATAAGATTATCAGCTGATTTCTGTACAGAAACACTACAGGCCAGGAGGGAATGGCAAGAGATATTTAAAGTGCTCAAAGGAAAAAATATGCAACCTAGAATACTCTATTCAGCAAGAATATCATTTAAAATAGAAGGGGAAATAAAATTTTTTTCCAACAAACAAAAACTTAAAGAATACAGCAACACAAAACCCAGGTTAAAGGAAATATTGAAAGGGCTTCTCTAAACCAAAAAGAAAGGAAGGAAAGGGAAGAAAAAAGAAAAGAAAAAAAAGAAGAAGAAGAAGAAGAAGAACTAGGACTGAGGAAACCACAATCAGAGAGCAGTCACTCAAATAAGCCAGCATACAGATTTAATCATGAACAGGCCTCAAACAAAATAAAATTAAAAAGAAAAAAATAAAAAAGAGTCATCAAAACCATAAAATGTGGGCAAGAGATGTTAGGAAATAAATAACCCTTTTTGTTTGTTTGTTTGTATGTTTCTCTTCTTAATTTTAATATAGTAATGAAGTGTTTGAACTTACAGGACCATCAGGCTAAAACACACAATTATGGGAAGGGGTTAGCATACTTAAAAAACAGGGCAACCACAAGCCAAAAGCAAATATTGCATTTGCAAAAAATGAAAAAAAAAAACAAAACAAAACACTCAAGCAGATAATAACAGGAGACCATCCAACCAAAAAAAAAAAAAAAAGGAAGAATGGAGAACCATAGAATCAACTGGAACACGAGGTTCAAATGGCAATAAATAATCATCTATCAATTATCACCTTAAATGTCAATGGACTGAATGCCCCAATCAAAAGACACAGAGTGGCTGAGTGGATAAAAAGGCAAAAACCTTCAATATGCTGCCTACAAGAAACTCACCTTAGGACAAAAGATACATATAGATTGAAAGTGAAAGGGTGGGGAAAAATATTTCATGCCAATAGACATGACAGAAAAGCAGGAGTCGCAATGCTCATATCAGACAAAATAGACTTTAAAACAAAAGACATAAAGAAAGACAAAGAAGGACACTACTTAATGATTAAGGGATCCATCCAAGGAGAGGATGTTACTATCGTCAACATATATGCCCCAAATACAGGAGCACTCAGATACATACATCAAATATTAACAGACATAAAGGGAGATATTGATGAGAATACAATCATAGTAGGAGACCTTAATACCCCCCTCACATCAATGGACAGATCCTCTAGACAGAAAACCAATAAAGCAACAGAGATCCTAAAGGAAACAATAGAAAAGTTAGACTTCATTGATATCTTCAGGACACTACATCCAAAAAAAGCAGAAGACACATTCTGCTCAAATGCTCATGGAACGTTCTCAAGAATCGACCACATATTGGGACACAAAGCTAACCTCAATAAATTTAGGAGCATAGAAATTATCTCAAGTATCTTCTCTGACCACAATGCCATGAAATTAGAAATCAACTGTGGGAAAAGGAAAGAGAAAAAACCTACTGCATGGAGACTAAACAACATGCTACTAAAAAACTAATGGGTCAATGAGGAAATCAAGAAGGAAATTAAAAACTATCTTGAAACAAATGATAATGAAGACAAAACCTCTCAAAATCTATGGGATGCTGCGAAAGCAGTGCTCAGAGGGAAATTTATAGCAATACAGGCCTTTCTCAAAAAAGAAGAAAGATCCCAAATGGACAACTTAACCCTCCACCTAAATGAATTAGAAAAAGAAGAACAAAAAAGTCCTAAAGTCAGCAGAAGGAAGGAAATTATAAAGATCAAAGAAGAAATCAATAAAATAGAGACTCAAAAAACAATAGAGAAAATTAATAAAACCAAGAGCTGGTTCTTTGAAAAGGTGAACAAAATTGACAAACCCCTGGCCAGACTCACTCAAAAGAGGAGAGAAAGAACCCAAATAACCAAAATTATAAATGAAAAAGGAGAAATCACAACGGATACAGCAGAAATACAAACAACCATAAGAGAATACTATGAACAACTATATGGCAACAAGTTTGACAATCTGGAAGAAATGGACAATTTTGTAGAATCTTACAGCCTGCCAAAACTGAATCAAAAAGAAACAGACCAACTGAACAGACCGATCACTAGAAATGAAATTGAAGAGGTCATAAAATCACTCCCTACAAATAAAAGTCCAGGACCAGATGGCTTCACAGGTGAATTTTATCAAACATATAAAGAGGAATTGGTGCCCATCCTCCTTAAACTCTTTCAAAAGGTGGAAGAAGAAGGAATACTCCCAAAGACATTCTATGATGCCACCATCACCCTCATTCCAAAACCAGACAGAGATACCACCAAAAAAGAAAACTATTGCCCAATATCATTGATGAATATAGATGCAAAAATTCTCAACAAAATCTTAGCCAACCGAATCCAACAACATATCAAAAAAATTATATACCATGACCAGGTTGGGTTCATCCCAGGTTCACAAGGATGGTTCAACATACGCAAATCAATCAGCATCATATACCACATTAACAAAAAAAAAGTCAAAAATCATATGATCATCTCAATAGACGCAGAAAAAGCATTTGACAAAGTCCAACATCCATTCATGATCAAGACCCTCGCCAAAGTGGGTATAGAGGGAACATTCCTGAATATAATCAAAGCCATTTATGATAAACCCACAGCAAATATAATCCTCAATGGGGAAAAACTGAAAGCCTTCTCACTCAAATCGGGAACAAGACAGGGATGCCCACTCTCACCACTGCTCTTCAACATAGTTTTGGAAGTCCTAGCCACAGCAATTAGACAAACAAAAGAAATACAAGGCATCCATATAGGAAGAAAAGAGATCAAACTGTCACTGTGTGCAGATGACATGATACTATACATAGAAAACCCTAAGGACTCAACCCCAAAACTCCTTGAACTGATTAATACATTCAGCAAAGTAGCAGGATATAAGATTAACATTCAGAAGTCAGTGGCATTTCTGTATACCAGCAATGAAATATTAGAAAAGGAATACAAAGATATGACACCTTTTAAAATTGCACCTCACAAAATCAAATACCTCGGAATACACCTGACCAAGGAGGTAAAGGACCTATATGCCGAGAACTATAAAACTTTAATCAAAGAAATCAAAGAAGATGGAAAGAAATGGAAAGATATTCCATGTTCCTGGATTGGGAAAATCAATATTGTAAAAATGGCCATACTACCCAAAGCAATCTACAGATTCAATGCAATCCCTATCAAATGACCCAGGACATTTTTCACAGAACTAGAACAAACAATCCAAACATTTATATGGAACCACAAAAGACCCAGAATCGCCAAAGCAATCCTGAGAAACAAAAACCAAGCAGGAGGCATAACTCTCCCAGACTTCAAGAAATACTACAAAGCCACAGTCATCAAAACAGTGTGGTACTGGTATCAAAACAGACCGACCGACCAATGGAACAGAATAGAGAATCCGGAAATAAACCCTGACACCTATGGTCAATTAATCTTTGAAAAGGGAGGCAAGAACATCAAATGGGAAAAAGAAAGTCTATTCAGCAAGCATTGCTGGGAAACCTGGACAGCTGCATGCAAAGCAATGAAACTAGAACACACCCTCACACCATGCACAAAAATAAACTCAAAATGGCTGAACGACTTAAATATACGACAGGACACCATCCAACTCCTAGAAGAAAACATAGGCAAAACACTCTCTGACATCAACATCATGAATATTTTCTCAGGTCAGTCTCCCAAAGCAATCGAAATTAGAGCAAAAATAAACCCATGGAACCTCATCAAACTGAAAAGTTTTTGCACAGCAAAGGAAATCCAAAAGAAAACAAAAAGACAACTTACAGAATGGGAGAAAATAGTTTCAAATGATGCAACGGACCAGGGCTTAATCTCTAGAATATATAAACAACTTATACAACCCAACAGCAAAAAAGCCAATCAATCAATGGAAAAATGGGCAAAAGACCTGAATAGACCTTTCTCCAAAGAAGATATACAGATGGCCAACAAACACATGAAAAAATGCTCAACATCGCTGATTATAAGAGAAACGCAAATCAAAACTACCGTGAGATACCACCTCACACCAGTCAGAATGGCCATCATTAATAAATCCACAAATAACAAGTGCTGGAGGGGCTGTGGAGAAAAGGGAACCCTCCTGCACTGTTGGTGGGAATGTAAACTGGTACAGCCACTATGGAGAACAGTTTGGAGATACCTTAGAAATCTATACATAGAACTTCCATATGACCCCGCAGTCCCACTCTTGGGCATCTATCCGGACAAACCTCTACTTAAAAGAGACACGTACACCCGCATGTTCATTGCAGTACTATTCACAATAGCCAGGACATGGAAACAACCCAAATGTCCATCGACAGATGATTGGATTCGGAAGATGTGTTATATATGCACAATGGAATACTACTCAGCCATAAAAAAGAATGACATAATGCCATTTGCAGCAACATGGATGGAACGAGAGACTCTCATACTGAGCGAAATGAGTCAGAAAGACAAAGACAAGTACCATATGATATCACTTATAACTGGAATCTAATATCCAGCACAAATGAACATCTCCTCAGAAAAGAAAATCATGGACTTGGAGAAAAGACTTGTGGCTGCATGATGGGAGGGGGAGGGAGTGGGAGGGATCGGGAGCTTGGACTTATCAGACACAACCTAGAATAGATATACAAGGAGATCCTGCTGAATAGCATTGAGAACTTTGTCTAGATACTCATGTTGCAACAGAACAAAGGGTGGGGGAAAAAATGTAATTGTAATGTATGCATGTAAGGATAACCTGACCCCCTTGCTGTACAGTGGGAAAATAAAAAAATTAAAAAAATAAAAAGAAACCTGCGTGCAAAAAAAAAAAAAAAAAGAAAGAACCTAAGGTGACTAAAGTAGGGAAAGCTGTGACAAAGTGATTTAATGCTCTTGCAAGTGTCTGGAGTTACCTGACAGACATGTCTAGACTGTGTGGCTTAGAATCACTTTGACTCCTTGCCCAGAGCTTCAGGGTTGTTACTGATTTTCATATAATGATATGTTTACATAAAATATGTAGTAGGCATTGCATACAACAACAGTGGGCATTTGTGTTTTTTTTTTTTTTTTAATGTCTCTTCCATTGCCAGATAGTGATCTTTAATTGAGCTTCTGTTGGGCCCTGGAACTGTGTTGGATATATTTTTCTCAAGCTATTCACACTTGGTTTCTTTTTGTTTCAAAACAGCCACCTACCATCAGCTATCCTCATGAGGATACTTTAATTATTCTGGTAATGGAAGGAACTTCTTTGCGTCCCTTGCTTTTCTACCTGTAGGGTAAGTTAGCACTGAGGAAACACAGCTTTGGGATGGAAAGACTTTCAGGGATTCTGCATAAGGAAGAATGGGCCTTATACACACACTTGAAATATTAACAATTCTAAAGAATTTAAAAGGATTTGTATGTCACAACCTAAAAGAATAGCATTCTAGGTCTGTTTCCTGGAGTATAAAATGAGAAGTTGGCTATGGTAAGCTTGAAAGTTTACTTTGTACCTAAGAGTCTGGGATACTGTCCTTCTCTGCCAACAAGTTAGATGTGAGATGGTTGGGTCATGTGTTTATCTGTGTAGGCTGCAGGATTTGTAACCATTTATTTCAGGGGCTTCAGGAAGCTGGTAGAATTGGATGCCAAACTTTGTGAGTACATGCATTTTCCTAGGGTGACATTTCATATCTACATGGTAATCTAAATAGTCTATGCTTTTAAAACAATTAAGATCTACTACAGTAAGATGTGATGCTAATAATTTCAGAATGATGACCTGCTACTCCCTCTGGCTCTTAATAGAGGACACTCCATCCTGTAACCCTACACCTCGCCACTGACCCTAGGGAACTTCAAGGAACTGTGTGATAGGAGGAGATAAGGGAAAACAGCACATATGGGTCATCACCCTGACTGCCGAGATTCAGCCTGGTCGTCACAGATGAAGAAGAGTTGTTATGAAACCTCATTAATCAGAGCTATATGTGGGATTTTGGAAGACCAATAAATGACACTCATCTTTCTCTCCAGATTTTGGAGCTTGGAGAGAGACAGGCCAGAGACTACAGACAGATGGGGAGTGAAAAGAAAGTTGGCTTTATTGTTGATTAAGTTGGTGGGGAAACGTGGCTTTAAATGTGAGCCAAACAGCCTTGGTAATACTCCTGCTGAATTTGAAAAAAATTTCCTCCAGCTGTCCCTGGCTCAGCTCAGATAAAGGGTGAGCTCCTTTCCTTTACCTGAACAGAAGGTCTGATCTGCAGAAGAGCACATCTCTCTAAAGGGGCTGAACCTGGCCTTAATCTGCTCTGTGTCCTGACCTCACCAGCCTGATGCATCTCTCCTGCCTGCAGGAGCAGTGAATGGAGAGTGGAGAGGAGTTTTCCCCAATCCCTTGCACTTCTGGAGTATCCACTGCATATTATCTTCTTTCTTTAGAATATCACATCAGCAATTATTTTCCACTCCCATTTAAGTGCATCTCTATCAACTGCAGACAGAAATACAATATTGGTGGGGACATATCCTGGGTGACTTATTTCCAAAAATGAGAATAAGAGCCCTTCAAGGCTATATCAAGCAGAATTGATCAGAGGTTTCTGAGAGCTTGCCCATAGTAAGGTGGATCTCTTTGACCAATACTTCTTAAGGCCAACTGATGGGACTTGAACGTGGTTAAACAGAGCTCAGACGTGCTGGGAGGAGATGTTTCAAAGCGAGGAGTGGATATCTGAGAAGTGATTCCCCTGGGTAGCACTGTGAATTGAATGTGTGTCCTATTGTGGGAGAGAGTTTTTCTCCTGTCTTCCTTATCTAACTTCACCTTCTTCGGCTCTACAAAACGTTCTCTGACTTTCTAGCAAACATTTTTTTAAACTTTTTTTTTTTTTTTTGCTTTTTAGGGCCAAACCCATGGCATATGGAAGTTCCCAGGCTAGGGGTCGAGCTGGAGCTGCAACTGCTGACCTACAACACAGCCACAGTAACGCCAGATCTGAGCCGTGTCTGTGACCTACACTGAAGCTCACGGCAACACTGGATCCTTAATCCATTGATTGCGGCCAGGAATTGAACCCTCGTCCTCATGGATATTAGTTGGGTTTGTAACCCACTGAGCCACAATGGGAAATCCCAATTTTTAAAATTTTTAATTCTTTCCGGTTGTCATTCTTTTCAAATAATAGCAGTAAACTTTGGGGAAGGTGAAAGAGCCAGCCTTCTTGGGAGGAAGACTCAGCAGGGCTTTCTCAAGTTGCTTTAATTAGGGCTTTTATTTGTATGGTGACCCAATGTCCCAGTTTATTCTGTGGGTCTCAGTTTACATCTGATGTCCTGGTGTAATAATTACACACAATTTCATTCACCCTCAAGAGTGTCCTGGTTTGGATAATAAATTTTATGGTCACTCAACATTTTTCTTTAATGTTTAGTATTTTTTCTATTTATTTATTTATTTATTTATTTATTTATTTATTTATTTTAGGGCCGCATCCATGGCATATGGAAGTTCCCAGGCTAGGGGTCAAATCAGAACTGCAGCTGCCGGCCTACACCACAACCATAGCAACTTGGGATTTGAGCTGCATCTGTGACCTACACCATAGCTTATGGCAATCCTGGATCCTTAACTCACTGGGCAAGGTCAAGGATCAAACCTCGTCCTCATGGATATTAGCCTGCTTCATTACTACTGAGCCAGATTGTGAACTCCAGTATTTTTCCTTTTTAAAAGAGGAATGGCTTTATTGTGATATGTGTGATTAAATTAGTTTTATAGAAGGTGATGACATGATTTTGGTTTCAAGGAAAACCAACTTATTCTTATAATATTAAAGCCAACATCGATATGGTGCTTTTCAATGTACAGAACCCTTAGCATGTCTATTTAAAGGGTTGAATTCTGGAATTCCTGTTGTGGCTCATCAAGAATGAACACTCGGGTTTGAGTCCTCATGGATAGTGGCCTCACTCAGTGGGTTAAGGATCCAGCATTGCTGTGAATTGCAGTGTAGGTCACAGTTGCAGCTTGGATCTAGCATTGCTGTGGCTGTGGTGCAGGCTGGCAGCTGCAGCTCTGACTTGACCCCTAGCCTGAGAACTTCCATATACCGTGGGTGTGGCCCTAAAAAGATAAACAAACAAACAAACAAACAAACCCAACAAACAAACAAACAAAAACCCACCACCAACAACAAAAACACCCCAAAACAAAAAACAAAACCAAAAAAACCCAGAGATGAATGGTAGGGGTTCAATATGTTTTGAATAGATGAATGATTAGATGAAGCTGGAGTGATAGGTATAGCAGACATCAGTATATTAATTACACATAAACTGTCAGCGTTATCTTATGCTGTGTTCTTTTGTTGCTACCTAACCTAGTGACTATTGTGTGAAATTTCTTTCTTGCCTTTTTCTAGGTGGCCAATAGTACTTGAAATTGTGCTGGTCTTTCAAAAAGTTGGCATTTTCCCCAAACTCCTAATTCACACTTTCCTTAACTTCTAATTAGATCTCTTTTTTATTTCACTTTGATGGTGCTAATTATGGCGGGCATTATTGTATAAAGTGGAATAAAACTGGTAAGTAGTGAACATTACTGGTCTTAAAACAAACTCCTGTGGGGCATTGTTTCCCAGTTTCTCTTGGTTGACATGGACATGGAAATCTTCTTTGTATTTGACCCTCCAGCCAGATCTTTCTTGTATGTTGTGAAACTCAGCCAGTCTTTTCGCCATTTATTAATGGCCATGTCACACAGAAGACAAGGAAGAGCCTAGATAAATCCAGATGGATTGCCCGGATCTTTTTCTTTCTGTAAACCTCTCTGTCAAGGAGAAGGGTCGGGGAGGTGGGATTGGCAGCATCTGGCTTCACACTGCTTGTTCCAGGACTTAGGCCCCTTGCATGTTGGTGATTCATGTTAAAATGGGAAAATGTTTCTAAACTGGTTGATAAATGGCCACTGTTTCAAAGGCTCCCTTTAAGTTGTCCTGTCCCCAGTTTCCCTGAATCTCATCCCCAGGTACCCTGGATATCTCCAGACTGAGTAAGGACCATTCTGATTAGTTGGTGCCTATTGGTGGTTGAATACTATTCTTGGCTCTTTTCTTGTATCTCCTCTTTAAGGTGCTTAAATGTGATTTTTTTTTTCTTTCCGTGGCTACACCTGTGGCATGGAAGCTTCCAGGCTAGAGGTTGAATCAGAGCTGCAGCTGAGGCCTGTGCCACAGCCTTGGCAACTCTAAATCTGAGCTGCATCTGCCGCAGCTTGTGTGATGCTGGATCCCTAACCCACTGAGCAAGGCCAGGGATCAAACCCACATCCTCACCAAGACAATATCGGGTCCTTAACCTGCTAAGCCACAACAGCAACTCCTGATATAACTTCTCACAATTAAAAAAAAAATTGAACTGATTTTTTGGAATTGAGCAAGGGAGTGTGTGTGTGTGTGTGTGTGTGTGTGTGGTGTGTGCGTACACAAGTGTGCTCAAGTGCATGTGTGCATGCATGCATGGCAATGGCTCTGACTCATTTTCCATCTCTCAGGGTGTCTACAACTAACATTGCTATTCAACAATTTGGGCAACTGTTCTGTTTTCATAGAAGATACCCTTTAGAGGTCTTCTTTTCAAATAATACATAGGACTTTCTTCTAGTACCTGGCAGATGGTCATCAATTTTTGGATAACTTTGATAATGGAGAGCTCATTATCCATTTTCTCCTCTGAAGTAAATTGCACAGGATAATCTACCTTTATTTCTCAGAAATGTTCTTAATTACAAAGAACCATATCTGATGGTCTGCCACATGCTTAGTCTCTCCCCTTAAAAGTGTTTCTCTGGGTGATATTCTCTTCGCCATTCTCTCTGTGTGCATATTCTTGAAAGCTTCGTCACACCTAAAAAGTGTCACAAACCTAGAGACCATGTGGTCCTGGGTCCTGTCTTTTGACTGAGAAATATGCTTTGTACATATTTAAGTAATCAGTCATTAGGGAATCAATCATTTCCATCAAAGAAAGAAATGAATGAATGAATGAACAAATGAAGGACCCCAGGCAGAAATCTGGGTTTTTTTAGCCTTTAAAGAAAATTCCTCAAGGGTAGAAGCTTCATGACTTCTGATTGGCCTGTCTCAGTGTTTTGTCACAGCAGAGATCAAGAGCTTATCCTTGTGCCCAACTGAAATCGCTCTACTTTTCACTTAAGCGAATTTCTTCTTCCTCAGCATTCCGAGTGGATGTCCTTCTCCTGGCTCTGTTCCCAGATCACTGTTCATGTTGACAGGGCAGCAGCAGGAGGAAGAAAGGTTGGACGTATGTTATAGTGTCCAACCAATTCTCTGGTGTTGTAGAGAATTCTATTTATTACCAAATTTATTCCCCACATAGTAATGGAAAGCATTTTCCTTTATTTCTCTAGATATTTGATTATATTAAGAAGTTAAAAAAAATGATGTGCACTTTGCTACGGGAAGTGAGGCCAATTTTTTTTGTATATCAGGTCATATTTCCATGCTGGTTATTTAGGGAGATGAAAGAGTCTGACAGTGCAAACAGGTAGGGGGAAAAAATGGAATTCCTGTTGTGGCAAAGCGGAAAAAAATCTGACTAGGAACCATGAGCCTGGCCTTGCTCAGTGGGTTAAGGATCTGGTGTTGCCATTAGCCATTAGGTCGTAGACGGGGCTCGGATCCTGCATTGCTGTGGCTGTGGTATAGCCTGGCAGCTGTAGCTCCGATTTGACCCCTACCTGGGGAACCTCCATATGCCATGGGTGCAGCCCTAAAAAGCAAGCAAGCAAACAAACAAACAAAAACAAGTGGGAGAAAGTAGTTTTTTTTTTTTTCTTCAAATTTCCTGGAAGAACTATCTGCTACAATCTCAAAGTGAGAAATATGTATTTTGTCTTTTGAGCTTGATCTTCTAACTCTCAGTGAGACCAAGTAAGATATCATCACTGATGTTCCCGGAACATAATAAAGAATAAAACAGAAGTTTTATCATGAGAGTCCTAGTTCCAGAACTTTTAGTTCTAATTATGTACAGAAAAGTATGAGTGGATTCTTTCATGGCAAAACTCATGATTTTATTTGACTTTCAGTTTCTATGGTTTTGAAAGGATGCTAAGTCTGAAAGAGACTGAATATCTAAGGTTGATTATGTCAGAAGTACCCACGGCTCCATCTCTATCATCCTACTAACTGAACATTAACTCACTCAACTGTTCTACTCAAATAGCAGGCTTGAAATTCTGTTTTCCTTTCGGAATTGACTCGTTGTTGGAGGTTGAATTGCACATCACCCGTTGCTTTCATATTGTGAAAACACAATATATCTGCTCCCCTGCTGAGTCAGAAGGGTACCATTTAGATTAATATTTTATTATTTTAAAATGCCTCCAAGATACTATCTGATTCATTCTCAGAACAATTTTGGGAGACAGGAAGGAAGAGGTAAATATGCACTTAACATAGTTTTTACTTAATGGCAAATTTAGTGCTGTTTGGTCAAAGATGAAACATGAAATTATTCATGTGGGATCTAATTTAAGATCATCATTCTTGGTGACATTTGTGACTGGCTTCTGGCAGGAATTTTGTTTGTTGTATTAATATGAGGACTATTCTGCTCATTGTTATTTGCAGGTGATACCCCCCTCTCTCCATTAATTGCACATGTGCTTTGAGATGTTTTACTAATGGAAAGGACAGATTGTCATTAAGCCATTGGCACTTTTTCTTGACATTGCAATGATTGACACACATTTCTGATGACTGGCTTGGGATAGGTATTACAGCCATCACCACAAGCAGAGAAAAACAAATTGCCTGCCTGGGGATTTGAACTTTTGCCACTGGCCTCATTAATACGGTGTGCTAACCAACTAGGGTAGACCTGGGCATGCAATTATAAACAGCCTGAATCGAGTGTGGTCTAGGGTCTTACAATTTAACCTTTGAGCATAGACATTAGCCTGGACATATCCCCATTGAAGAGTGTCGCCTCTCTCTAGAGGCATATAGTGCAAAATGTTTTGTAGTTCTCTTTCACTGAAATTTATCTTTCAAATTTGATAATGGTAGAAACATTAATGAATATTGAAATAAGATGTAGTGTTTTTATAATACTAGGTATTCATTTTTGAATATATTCACCTGTGACAATTGCTTTCAATAACTTCTCTTTAGTAGAAAGGGCATGCTTAAACCACATCTGAATGTGTGTTTATTCAACATGTGGGGGGAAATAACATTTTAGAATTAGGTCACAAATGTCAGAAAGCTACTCAAAGTGGGAGCTTCATAGCAAGGTTAGGAAATGGAAGGACATCCATAAAGGCATTATTATTATTTTTTAAAAAGTAAATTTTTTTTCAGTCACCATATTCTTGCAAACTATTTTGAAAATGAAGTACTCAATTACATTATAATTAATGATTTAAAATCAATGGAGGTTATATGGATTAAAAAAACCATTTAAGGAAGTGAAGATGCTATGGAAATGGAAATGAATGTTATATTCTAAATTCTGTTAGTTTGCTAACAAAGTACTATAGAACATTTGGCTTAAAGAACAGACATATATTTCTCACACTTTTGGAGACTGGAGAGTCCAAGGTCAAAGTTGGACCTGTGGATTTGGTTCCTAGAGAGCATATTTTCCTCACTTGCAGGTGGCTGTTTTCTTACTATGTCTTCATGTGGTGGAGAGAGAAGTGCTCTGGTCTCCTCCTCTTATTAGGACACTAACCCTAGCATGGAGCCCCATCCTTATAACTTCATCTAAACCTATTCACCACCCTAAGCCCTCACTGCCAGATAGCATTACATTGGGAATTGGAACTTCAACATACGGGTTTTGGAAGGACATAAACATGCAGTCCCTAACATAAGCTTGACTATTTTAATTGGCGAACCATTTCTTCTAGCTCCCCCATGTCCCTTATTCAGTTAGACATTAAGTCAACTCATTCTGCCACCCAAATACTTTTCTGATTCAAACCTCATGCCAGCATTACTGTACTTGTCCAGAGTGCCCCCATTTCTCAAGTGGATCACAGCAACAGCTCCCAGCTATCTCCTGTCTCCAGTCTGCCTCCCTTTAATCCATTCCCCATAACAGAGAGCTTTGCGCATGAGCTTATGTCCCTTCCCAGCTTCAGCTCTTTTCAAAGATTCCCATTGCCCTAATGATAAAATTTCCAATCCTTATCATTCCTTACAAGGAAGACTTCTTAAAGTAGGTGTTATGTGAGCACTGGGCATTGTGTATGTGTGTGTGTGCATGTTGGGGGAAGCAACCTCACGCTAATGGAAGAACACAAATTTACATTTTCTTGCTTTATCTCCAAATGAGATTACTTATACAGTCATTGATGTTTATATATTTGTATAGAAGCATTAAGTGCAAACATTTAAAATACCCAATTTTTATAATCCCCTTTTGGCTTTGATTTTTTTTTTCAAGTTAGAGTCTTTGCCCACAAAGAACTGCTTTGTTCAACTTTTATTCCACGAGGCTTATTTCTGTCTGCTCTCTGCATAACCCTGCACACCCTAAGCTCGATCTTCATCAGTGTTTTTTTAAGAAATTATTTTATTGAAGTATAGTTGATTTACAATGTTGTGTTATTTTCTGCTATATAACAAAGATATTCAAAAGTATATAGTTTATGTATATATACTATATATTCTTTTTCATATTCTTTTCCATTAGGATTTATCACAGGATATTGAATATATTTCCCTGTGCTATACAGTAGGACCTTGGTGTTTATCTACTCTGTATACACTACTTTGCATCCGCTAACCTCAAACTCCCAATCCTTCTCTCCCCCGCTTTTCTTCCCCTTGGCAACCACAAGTCTGCGCTCTATGTCTGTGAGTCTGTTTCTCTTTTGTAGATAGGTTCATTAATGCCATATTTTAACTTCCAAATATAAGTGATATCGTAAAGTATTTGTCTTTCTCTTTCTTACTTCACTTAGTATGATAATGTCCAGGTCCATCTTCATGAATGTTTTCACTCTCTTAACTGCACAATACTCTTTCCCCACAGAGTGTTCTCACTTGTTTCTTCCTCCCTGCCTGAATTCCCCTCATATTTTTATTTTTTAAGACTTAGCACAAGCATCACTTCCCACTCCCATCTTATGCTTCTCTTTCAAGATTTAGCATCCCCTTTTGCATCTCCCTAAGGCAACAGATTGTTTCTGCTGATTCATTTGTTTTCCCAACTGGACCGCAAGCTCTGTGATGTTATAAGGACCTCAACAACCTTGGTTATTATGGGAGCCTAGCAAAGAATGAGGCATGCCAAAGGCCCTGACTACATCCTTGTTCCATGGAATCTCCATGGGAGCAGGGACTTTGTTTGGCCTTTTAGTTTGGTTCATTGGGATATTCCCAAGCACCTGTGACAATGCTTGGCATGTAGTAAGTGTTTATATATATATAGATTCTTTTTTTAAAGACTATTTTCTTAAAGAGTAGTTTTAGGTTCAGCAAAATTACTGCAAGGAAAGTACAAAGATTTCCCATATAACTTCTTCCCCCATATTTGTATATCCACCCCACCACGGTGGTATGGTTGTTACAACTGATGAAACTGTATTGATACATCTTAATTGTCCAAAATCCATAATTTGTATTAGGGTTCACTTTTGGTGTTGTATTTTCTGTGGATTTTGACAAAAGTATAATGACATGTATCTATCATTATAGTATCAGACAGAGTGTTTTCTCTGCTCAAAAAACCCTCTCTGCTCCACCTACTCATCTTTCCCCAAACATTGCCACCCCCTCCAACCTTTGGGAACCACTGATTTTTTTTTTTTTTTTTTTACTGTCTCCTTAGTTTTACCTTTTCCAGAACCTCATATGGTTGGAATCATATAGTATGTAGCCTTTTCAGACTAGCTCTTTCACTGAAAAATATGGTCTTAATGTTCTTCTATGTTTTTTTCAAGGCTCGATAGTTGATTTCTTTCTAGTACTGAATAATATTCCATTGTCTGAATGTACCACAGTTTATGTATCCATTCACCTGTTGAAAGACATCTTGGTAGTTTCCAAGTTTTGTCAATTATAAATAAAGCTGCAACAAACATCTGCATGCAGGTTTTTGTGTGGATTTAAGTTTTCAACACCTTTGTGTAGATACCAATGAATACTCTTACTGGATCTTATGGTAAGAGTACGTTTGTTCTGCAGGAAATCATAAACTGCCTTCCAACAGCAAGGAATGAGAGTTCTTGTCCACCTCCTTGTGAGCATTGTGTGTGTTGTCAGTGTTCTGGATTTTGGACATTCTAATAGATCAATAAATCTAGTAGATCTAATAGGTCAACAAATATTGATGAATGAATCTTACCTACATAATAGGACTGGTATGACAATAACAAAGGAGCTGAGAGCTTTGTTAAGTGCTATATATGTGCATTATTCCCATTAGGAATGAGAGTACAGCTGCCATCCTATTGTCATCCTATGGTAAATATGGACATATCAAGGGGACAGCATTTCTCTGTTCTAACCCTGTGACTCATCAGTGGTTTATCTTCAGAGAGCAGGAAGCCATGCTTGTCAGTCACCAATTTTTTAAAATAATTTTTTCCCTTCGTAATGAGTTCACAGTAACTTGCTTCAGTGGGAAGGAAATAATTGATGACAATTATTTTAAAAAATGGATTGTCTTTACTCTGCCTAATGAAAACTTAGCTGTATTTTTGCCTAGATAACAAAGGCTCAAGTTATCAAAAAGATTGCTGACTCATAAATATGAAAAGAGGAAAGGCTAACCACATGGTTTTTAATGCATCAAGAATTCAAGTAATAGTTAAATGTTTAAAATGTTTTCTGGAGTAGTTACCATCGTGGTGCAACAGAAATGAATTGGACTAGGAACCATGAGGTTGAAGGTTCGATCCCTGGCCTCACTCAGTGGGTTAAGGATCTGGCATTGCCAATGAGATGTTGTGTAGGTCACCGACTTTGCTCAGGTCTGGCATTGCTGTGGCTATGGCGTAGGCCAGCAGTTATAGCTCCGATTGGACCCCTAGCCTGGCTACCTCCATATGCTGTAGGTGTGGCCTTAAAAAGTAAAAAATAAAAATAAAAAAATAAAGGTTCAGTTGTCTAAGATCTATGTTTTCTGAGGTTCAGTTGTCTAAGATCTATGTCTATGAGCTATAAAAATAGGAAATAAGGAGTCCTTGTTGTGGCACGGTGGAAACGAATCCAATTAGGAACAATGAGGTTGTGGGTTCGATCCCTGGTCTCATTCAGTGGGTTAAGGATCTGCTAAAAAAAAGTCACAAAAAAAAGAAAAAAAAGAAAAAAGAAAGAAAAAATAGGAAAAAAAGTCTAAATAGTTTTCTCTAAAAGAGTATAAAATAGGCTTTAAATTAAGGTTGACCAAATTCTTAGATGTTAAGATCCTTTTATCACTGGGTAACTGTTTAATGGGAAGAACAACTTATAACAGCTACTAATAATTGCATCTTGGCTTTCAATTTACTGTTACTTTTATATACATAAGTATAATTTAATCTTTCACTATTTCAGCCAAGTATAATTATTCTGATTTTCAGAAAAGGAGACTAAAGATCAGAATGGTTAAGTGGTTTTCCAGAGTGTGCACAGGATGGGATGTTGTGGAGGACAAATTTAGCCCCTTCCTGAGTGTGTCTTGGACTCCAATTAATAACTCAAAGAGTTGTCTGAATTATTGTTGTTTAAACATTATTTTGTTGTATCTGACATATTCCTGAAAACAAGTGGGCTGTCAGGGAAGATTTTTTAAAGAATACTTTATACTCAACTATTTCCTTTTTCTGCTCTTTCCACTATTTAACTTTTACTTCAACATTGTCATTAGTCTTATGATTGCTCTTCAAATTGGCAAATTTGATGGTGTCTTTGTCTTTCTCTCTACTATTTGAAATTAACAACTCATCTTAATTTGAAATACTTTCCCTTCTCACTGGCATAATCCATCCATACCTCTGTGGTTAATTTCAGAGCTTGTTCAGTGGTTCCACAGGCATTTCCAACTTTACATGTCTGAACCCAAACTCATTTTCCTTCTTGTGTTAATGAACTTAATGATCAGTGCTATGACCATCCTGGTTGTGTGTAATAGTTAATTTTAAATGTCACTTTGGCTATGCTATTGTGTCCAGCTGTTTGGTCAAATGCTAGTCATGATGTTGCTGGAAGGTATTTTGTAGGTGTCATTAACATTTGCAAACACTTGACTTTAAATAAAGTGGATCATCCTTTGTAGTGCAGAATGGGCCTCATTCAATCAGTTGAAGACCTTAAGAGTAAAAACTGATGTTTCCCAGAGAAGAAAGAATTCTTCTTCAAGGCTATAATATGGAAAGCTTGCATGAATTTCCAGCCTTCTGGTCTACCACATGGATGTCTGACTCAAGACTGCAACATCAGTTTTTACCAGTTTCCAGCCTGCTGGCCTGCCCTATACATTTCAGAAATGCCAGATGCTCACAATCACATGAGACAATTCTTTAAAATCAATCAATCAATTAATCATTTTTAATCTTTCTCTGCTATTGGTTTTGTTTCTTGGAGAACATTGACTAGTATACTGCCTAAGTCAGAAATCAAGTATTTTTCCTAGATTTGTCTAACTCATTGATCTCTTCACCCTATTATCCAGTGTGAACTGAAGTTTAGCACTTGCCATCAGCCTCTACATGGAGAGTCAGTTAGGTCCAGGCCTAAGCCAACAGTAAGGATTTTGGAATGAGAATGAAGTTGATGTTTCTATGACTCCTCTCTTCTGTCAATATATTGATGCCTCAGACCCCTCTAGACCCACTTTGCTGGCCTGAGGCCTTGATAATGGTGTTCAGACCCAGGTGTAGAGATCCAGTCATGACCCTACTCAGAGGGTCCCTTGTGCCCTGGGAAGATGGATGGAAGGCCTGTGTGGGCCCTGGAGGCAGGCTGAGGCCACCTAGGCAGGCTATTCCAGGGTCCCAGGACCCATATGGAGATTTCACGTGGGTTTGTCCTCTTGGTGCTGTGGATTCTTTCCCCTGGAGAAGGGGGTGCACACTGCCAAAGGTCAGCATGGGAGGCCTCGTGCAGGGGACCAGGGTTTAAGGGTGTGGTATGGTCCCTCTCTTTTTCTTCTCAGAAATTTGAAAAAGATAAAAAAATTACAAAGTATATAAAACCCCAATTACCTATATTCCCATCACCCACAATTAAACCTGTCAACACTTGGGCACATTTGCTTCTCATCTTTTTTCCTATGTAGTTATCAAACACAACTACACTAGTAAAATATGAAAATATTACCACTTCTTGGTAAAATTGTTAAATGTAATTTCAAGCTTAATGGCAAGTTGGAAGAATAACACAATGCATGCCTCTATATCTAATATCCAGATAAACCAGTTGCTAACATTTTGCCTCATTTGCTTTATAGAGCTCTCTTTTTCTTTCCTCTCCTCTTCCCCTCCCATCTCTCTCTCTCTCTCCCCCTCTCGCTCTTTCTCTCATTCTAGCTTTCTCTGATTGTTTTTTTTGAGCCACTGAGGATAAATTCTAGTCTTTTGCTTATTCCAAAATTCTCCGTGTGTGTCCACGACAAACAAGGGCATTCCAACAATCAAAATCAGGAACTTTTTGGAGTTCCCATCATTGCTCAGTGGTAATGAACCCAACTAGTATCCATGAGAATACAGGTTCCATCTCTGGCCTAGCTCAGTTGAGTTAAGTAAGGTTCTCGTGTTGTCATGAACCATGGTGTAGGTCACAGACTTGGCTTAGATCTGGCATTGCTGTCGCTGTGGCATGGGCTGGCAGCTACAGCTCTGATTCTACCCCTAGCCTGGGAACTTCCATATGCTGCAAGTGCAGCCCTTTAAAAGACTAAAACAAAAACAAAAACAAACAAACAAACAAAAAATCAGGATCTTTAACATTGATAAATACTACTATTTAAGACACAGTCCAAAGTTTTCCAGTTCTCCTAATAATGTCATTTATAGCTATTTTTGTTTCTGCTCTGAATCCAATCCAGATCATGCACTGCATTTACCTGTCAGGTCTCTTTAGTAAATTCCTCAGCTACCCTCTGTCCTTCATGAATAACCTTGACTTTTTGAAGAGTCTAGCCCAGTTATTTTGTAGAATATTCCTTAATTTGTTTTTTTCTGATATTTTCTTATGATTAAGCTCAGTTTATTTAGTTTTGGCAAGAACACAAGAGATGTGGTGTTACTTTTTTCCAGAACATTGTAATGAACAGCTTGAAACCTTACAACTAAAACTCCTTTAACCATTTCTTCTCCTCTTCCCGATTCCTACATCTCTCCTACTCGCATCCCAACTTGGAGATAACCACTACTAAGTCCAGGAATTACTTAATCATTCCTAAGTCTAAGGAATTTCTATATTCCTTAGAAATGTATTCTCAGATGTGTGAGATAATAGGGAAAAAAATATATGCCCCCAATTCCTAGCACTGAGTTCCTAAAACTTTCGTAAATTTCTAAGCAATAAGAGCCCTGGGAACATCTTTTGTTGTAATAAGGATACTCTGGTGGGCCCCTGTATGTCTCCTGGAGGGGCTGGGTGTGAAAGACCAAGTCATAATTAGAAGCTTAGAGTTTTCAGCCCTGCACCTTCCTCCCTAATCTAAAGAGGGAGGGGTTTATTTATCTCCTGCTTTCAGGGAGGCAGAGAGGAGAATCAAAGTGTCCCCATCTTGCCTCAGTCATTTCTTAAATAACTTTAATTCAAGATATGCCATTGGGGTCAGCCTGCCCTAAATCCCAACAGCATGATCAATTATTAACTCCAATTCCAGGCCAGGGGTCAAACCCACATCCTCATAGATGCTAGTTGGATTTCCTTCTGCTGTGCCACAATGGGAACTCCCCAAAAGCCTGTATAAACACACCTTGTTACTGCTTTAATTTACTGCCCCCCCACCGTCCAAGCCCAAACTCTGCCTAGAGTCTTCATTGATGAAGCTCCCCAAACCTAAATTTTTTTCCTGTGGATTCCTTGTGAATTTAATTTGCCTTTTTTTTTTTTCTATAAAAGCTGCCTGCTTTGGCCCCTTCTTAGGTCCTGTTTCTATGAGACCTCCATGCACACAAATTTCAAATTTATTTCTTCTCCTCTTAATCTGCCTTGGGTCAATTTTATTGTTAGTCCAGCCACATCAGGGGGATTAGAGGAGGAATTTTTTCCCCTTCCTCACAGTTGATGAGCCAGTTAGGGGGAGATTGGCTTGACCCCATTTTCTACCCTCAGGTTGCTGAGGTTGAGAGGTCTCGGGCCTCCTGAAAAAGACCAACAGAAAGTAAGATTTCTTACCACAGCTGCCTTCCAGACCTCTACCTGCAAGATATGGTGGACGGGCAAATGGGAAGTGTTCCCTCTACCTCTCTCTCAATTGAGATTAGCAGGAGAAAATATTTGTGGAGCTAGTTTCTTGCAGTATAGCAACTCTGGTGTTTGTAAATGAAGTATGCTCCATTTTTATTGATTCTTTCCTTCCAGAACTGTTCACTGTTTTTGTTAGTCTTTGTCTATTGTGTCATTTGTCATAAGGAGGAAGAACTCTAGGGCAGAACGCCAGGCACAGGCTCTATAAGCCTGCTTTTGGAGCCAACTGGTGAATTAATGGTTTTCCCCAGATGGTCATGTCTACAGACAAATTTTGACATGGGTCCTCTATGTAAAAAACCAAATGAGGCTTTTTGGGTTTTTTTTCCATTTTTAAAATTTTTGTTGAAATATAGTTGATTTACAATGTTGTGATAATTTCCTCTGTACGACAAAGTGATTCAGTTATAAATATATACACATCCATTTTCTTTCAGATTCTTTTCCCACATAGTTTAACACAGAATGCTAGGTAGCGTTCCCTATGCTACACAGCATGTCCCCTTTGGCCAGTCTTTCCATATATCTTAGCATGCTTATGCCAGTCCCAAACCCTGAGTCCATCCCTCTCCACTCACCTGTCCCATTTGGTGATAACCATGTTTGTTTTCAAAGGCTGTGAGTCTGTTTCTGTTCTGCAAATAAGTTCATTTGTATCCTTTTTAAAAATTCCACATATAAGTAATGCCATAAGATATTTGTCTTTCACTGTCTGAAAAAAGAATGAAATAATGCTATTTTCAGCCACATGAATGAATCTAGAGATTATCATACTAAGCGAAGTAAGCCACCATCTGGAAGGTGCATTTACCAGGGAGCCTCTGATGGCCAAAGAGACTGGAGTTCTGAGACACAAAGTCACAAGCAGTACTTCTCTGTCTGGCTGTGTCAGGAGACACAAATTCCGGAGAATTTGTCATAAGGTGCACCAGTCCATAAGGGACATTTTTTTAAATCTGAACCTCTGTTGCCTTGTTAGTGCTGGAAAAGTCCTGTTCCAGTAGTGCCTACTGGGTTTTAGACTAGTTGGTCTGTGTTTAGAGGCGGAAGCTGGAGACATTGTTTTCACTGCACTGTTCTTGAGAGTAGCAGGAGAAAGGGCTTTTACTTTCTTAGACTAACTCTGGGAGTAAGCTAACTAATATGTGTTGTAAGGAAGGGCTTTTACTTTGATAAATATTTATTTTCTAATGGGTGCAACTGTATGTATTTATTTGCTTGCTTATTTATTTCTTTATGTTTTACATGGCCACAATGCAATTTTATTCATTTACTCACTTTTTGTTTAAATTTTTTTTTAACATTTTTTAAAGTATAGTTGAGGAGTTCCTGTTGTGGGTCAGTGGTTAACAAATCCAACTAGGAACCATGAGGTTGAGAGTTCAATCCCTGGCCTTGCTCAGTGGGTTAAGGATCTGGTGTTGCCATGAGCTGTAGTGTAGGTCGCAGATGAGGCTCGGATCCCGTGTTGCTGTGGCTCTGGCATAGGCCAGCAGCTACAGCTCTAATTAGACCCCTAGCCTGGGAACCTCCATATGCCTCAGAAGCCGTCCTAGAAAAGGCAAAAAGACAAAAAAGAAAAGTATAGCTGATTTACAATGTTGTGCCCATTTCTGCTGTACAGCAAAGTGACCCAGCATACATGTATATACATTCTTTTTCTTATATGATCTTCCATCATGTTCTATCACCAATGATTGGATAAATTTCCCTGTACTATACAGTAGGACCTCATTGCTTATCCATTCTAAATGTAATAGTCTGCACCTACTAACCCCAATCTTTTAACTGAAGCATAATGATTCACAATATTATATTCATTTCAGATGTACAACCAAAATATTTGTCAGTTGTACTCCATTTAAAGTTATTATGAAATAGCTACATTCCCTGTGTTGTACAATATATCCTTGTGGTCTATTTATCTGATATATAGTTTGTATCTCTTAATCCCCTATATCTATCTTGCTATCTACCCCCCACTGGTAACCGCTGCTCTGTTCTCTATGTCTGTCTGTGTTTTATTTTCATTTGTTTGTTTCATTTTTTAGAATCCACATATAAGTGATAATAGACAGTATTTTTCTGACTTATTTCATTCAGTGTAATAGTCTCCAGATCCATCCATGTTGTTGCACATGGCAAAATTTCATTTATTTTTATGGTTAATTAATATTCCATTGTGTATACCTACTGCATATTTTTTAATCTGTTCATCTGCTAGGTATGACTTTTCATAAACTTCAGAGAAATTGCTACAACAGCTTGTATTTAAACAAGGTTCAAGCCTATTGCTGTTTGAGCCACTCAGGAAGTTCACCTGGACATCTGATGACATCATCAGATACATTTCAAATTGCAAAAGATGCTTCAACTCTAACATCTAGAAATCTTCTTGACTGACTGCCCTTGGGCTCAGAAGCTAGTTTACAATCTGCTCTAGTCATTAACCTTTGTTTCTTCCTTCTGTTTCCATGGACATACCTCTTATTAAATACCTGATTGCCTGCATAATATAGGCCTGACTTTGGGAGCCAACCCGCATCACCATCTGAACTGACCTATTGTCAAGATTAAGAGAGTGGTTCATTGAGATCAAACAATCTGCCAGCTGAACTCTTTTTTTTTTTTTTTAATGCTTTTGCTTTCTAGGGCCAAACCAATGGGATGTTGAAAGTTCCCAGGCTAGGGGTTAAATCCAAGCTGTAGTGCCAGAATCAGAAAACTTCCAGGTTGGTGTGCACATCCATGTGCTGGGGGGGGTGATGATGCACCTGACCTTCACAGGGACCGAAGCTCCTTTGCTGGGACACTCCTAGACCTCGCTCTATGTATTTCATCTGTTCATCTAAGTCTTTTATCATATTCTTTGGTAAACTGGTAAATGAAAGTAAATGTTTCCCTGAGTTCTGTGAGCTGTATGAGCAAATAATCTAATCCAAGGTGGGGGAGAGGCTTATAGGAACCTCTGATGTGTAGCCAAGTCAGACAGAAGTTGTAGGTGACCTGGGAACCCACTGCTGGTGATTAGCCTCTGAAGTAGGGGACAGTTGTGTGTGACTGATCCCTTAGACTGTGGGATTTGATGCAACCTCCAAGCAAATAGTGTCAGAATTGAGTTATAGGACACACAATTGATGTCACAGAATTGCTTGGGGGGGTTAAAGTCCCCACAAATTTGGTGCCCAGAAGTATCAGAAGTGACGTATTTGGTATGGATAGTAAAAGAGATGTACAGGAGAGAAGCCTGGGTTTTTCCCCACCCAGGTGGAAGACTACTGGGTTTTTTTCCCCTAATCCAAGACCTATGTATGTATTAAGAGACCATCTACAGGACTATTTTATACTTAATTTTTATTTATTTTTTTATTTTTGGCTTTTTCAGGCCTCACCTGCAGCATATGGAAGTTCCCAGGCTAGGGGATGAATTGGAGCTGCAGCTGCTGGCCTACGCCACAGCCACAGCAACGCCAGATCTAAGCCGTATGGGAGACCTACATCACAGCTCATGGCGACGCCAGATACTTAACCCACTGAGCGAGGACAGGGATCTATGAACTGAAGTTTGGAACTTACCATCAGCCTCAACGTGGATTAAATCATGAGCCACTGCAGCTGCTGACCCGCAGCAGCCCCTGAGCAGAGCTCAGGGTGGAGACCAGGAGTGAGGCACTCTGTGTTCTGGGAAAATGTGAAGAACAAGACTTCAAATAATTAGATAGTTTTAGGAGAAAATTTTATGTGCCCAATTCTTGCATCTCCTCATATGTAGAAAAACACAAAAATCCTTCATGGTGATGTCTGCTCCTTGTGACTAGTAGTCACCTTCATGAGACCAGCAACAAGCTCTTGTAAAATGTGTGCTTGGCTGCAGTGCCTCCCCCTTCACCTTTATCATATACACTGATATTATTTTCCCCTGCTTCTTTGGGGCAGTATTTCACAGTCATCTGCTAATGCAGCCACCTCCAAGGGTGAGCTGGTTGTCCTGCAGTTGGTGAAAACTCAGGATAGCTGATATGCAGGCATAGCTGAGGTGCATATCAAAGGAAGGATTTCAGTGAGCCCAGACCTCTTTTGTTCCTGTTACCTGCCCTTTGTTGCAAAAACTCCTATATATCCTAGCTCCCTCTTCCGATTGGTTTCTCAGGGCTACCAGTCTCCCAGGCTTAAGACCTAATTTTACCCCAAGTAAAACTTAACTCTCAACTTTCAGGTTGTGCATTTTTTTAAGCTGACAGATTAAACCCGCATCCTCATGGATGCTAGTTGGGTTACCCGCTGAGCCACAACAGGAACTGCCTATTTTATATTTTTAAAGTTATACAGTAGCTAAACATCCAACCATTTGTAGTGTATTTGAAACTCATCTTTGATGATGAACATAGAGCTATGTGATCCTTTTTACCATTTCTCAGATTCTTCAGTGTAATATGGGCCAAGGCAATATTTTCCAGTGACTGAAATATAGGCAAGAGCTTATCTATCTTATTTGCACTGTATCCCAGGTCCAGGGCCTTTCCATCACAGGTACTCAGTGTCTGCTGGAAGGACTGAAAGAGGGTACCAGTGATAGGGATGGGGTAGGCACAGGTAGTTGTAGAAGTCCCAATAAGGGACCATAGATAAAGAGGGAAACTTAGGGGACTTTGGGAGATCACTGTAAGTTAACAATTGCTCATGAAAGCCATCAGAATGAGGCAGGCTTGCTTGACTAATGGAGGCTCGAGACATTAGGTAGGGAGTGGGATGAGGCCTGCATTCAGATTCAGACCAAGGGCGGGAGTGTGAGGCCACGTTTAGGCTGATTTGAATACACACCTTACTGAATACAAAGGAAGAGCTCCTGCTCCAAGAGAAGAAAGAAGAAGAGGTGGTCTTTTCCAACCCCCACTCCTCTTGGAAGATAAAACTGTAGCCCACCAGATCCTTAGGGCAGAGCTTCCATGCCTACCTACTTGCATCTCTCACAAGCATCTTATCTTAATAAATCTATTTTTTGCCTATCACTTTGTCTCTTGCTGAATTCCTTCTGTGCAGAGGCATGAAGAACCTGAACCTCAGTGAGTCCAGACACTGGGTGAGTGATTCTAAAACCATGGGTTTAAGTCCCAATCTGGGTTTAGGCTTGGTTTGAGTCCTGGCACATGGGTTCAAGTCCCAATCTGGGTTTAAGCTGGGTTTGGGTCCAGGCATGTGGGTACAAGTCCCATTTCATGTTCTGGCTAGGTTCCGGTCGTTGGTGCTGTCTGATGATTTCTCCAGGACTAGAGGAATCTTCCAGGCCAACTCCAAGGCACATTCCTGTACCTGGCTCTATTAGCACCAAGATAACTTACTGACTCCCAGAGTTGTGACACTAGCTGCTGGGTCATACAATTCTAATGCATGAAATCTCATCTTTCTGCAAGTTTTCCTAAAACTGTGTTTTTGAATTGATATTAAGAGAGCATAACTGTTAATCAAGATTCATGTTAGCTCTTGGTTGCAAACACTTTTTACTGTCATAAAAGCACATGATTAGTGTTTGAGAACAGAAAGTCTCCATATATAGCTGCTATTAAAACTTTGGCACAAAGCTCTTTCAGGATGTTTTAATGATCAGTGAGTGACTTAATGAATGTTGAGCTGCAGGCTATTAACCCTGACTCTGACCTCTATTAGCTATGAATTAAGGCAGAGATGCAGACCACTAGGAAGGAATCAGAGTAAATATGGAGAGTAATTAAGCTTCAGTGCATTTCCCATTGTAGTAACCTGTATAATTGCCAAAGAGAGTTGACCACTCTGAACCTTAAAAATGAAAAAAATTTTGATTCTTTGATTCTAGGTTTTCATGCAGATTAAATGGTGTGCATTTTTCTCTCTCACTTTGAAGAGAGTAGGTAGGAAAAGAAAGAGGATTCAGTGGCATAAAAACCAATGCGAGATCAAAGTAAATGCCATGTTTTGGACTATATAATTTTATAATATAATATTGTATAATATAATATAATATATAATATTGTATAATATAATATAATACAATATATTGTCTGTAGAAATGGTTTCATATTCATGTTTTCACTCAAATAGATGTTTATAATTGGCCACGTGCAAAGATGGCCATGTTTGAAGCACATTTCTTCTAATCAATAGGATATCAGCTTAGGTAATGTATTTTTCAGCTCTAATAGATCAAATGCCATGTGTTTTTTCCATACTTATGAATCATCAGGAATTTTATTAGTCAACATATATACTCTTGTAAAAGTTTACATTTGTTTTTAATTTGTATCTTTTGAACAGATGAAAGAAAATTCATGTCTAAAGGTTATGATTTAAAAGAAAATTTTCTTGTTTTATGAACCAATTTTTTTTTTTTTTTGCTTTTAGGGCCACACCCACAGGATAGGAGTTGCAGCTGCTGACCTACATCCCAGCCACAGCAACGCAGGATCCAAGCTGCATCTGCAACCTACACCCCAGCTCACAGCAACACCGGATCCTTAACCCACTGAGCGAGGCCAGGGATCAAACCTGCAAACTCATGTTCCTAGTTGGATTCGTTAAGCACTGAGCCACATCAGAAACTCCAGGATTTTGCAGATGAAATTAAGGTAAGAATCTGAAGGCAGGTTATTCTTGATTATCGAGGTGGCTTGTGTAATCACAGGATTCTTAAAAGATGAAAGAAGGATGCAGAAGAGAAAGAAGAGTTGTGACAACGGAAACAGGAGCCAGAGTCCATAGACTAAAGAATCTATGCTGGTGGTTAGATGATAGAGGGACGTGCCATAAGCCAAGGAATGCAGGCAGCTTCTAGAAGCTGGAAAATGTGTGGATTCTTCCTTGTCACCTCCAGGGGAACATAGTCCTGCCAACCCAGTTTTTAGCCCAGTAAGATTTTCCAGAACAGTGACATAATAAATTTGTATTGTTTTTTTTGTTTGTTTAGTTTTTGTTTCTTTTTTAAATTTCTGGATTATTTTATATATTTATTTCTTTGTTTATTTATTTATTAATTTACCCATTTAAGCCACCCCCATGGGATATGAAAGTTCCCCGGCTAGGGATTGATTCCAAGCTGGAGCTGCAACCTATGGCACAGCTGCAGCGTGGAACTGGCACCCCCCAGAGACAAGCTGGATCATTAATCCACTACACCATGTTGGAACTTCCAAATTTGTATTGTTTTAAGCCACCAAGTTCATGGTAGTTTGCTATAGTAGCAGTAGAAAACTAATACACTGGAGCAATTTATTTGCAGGTGAGCATCTCTCAGGCTCTGTTACCTGCAGCACTGACCATGGAGCTCATTTGTTCCAGATGGTGCCACCACAGGATAAGGCGCCTCTGTAAGCCTGGGTCTTGGAGTCTCCATGTGGGAGGAAGTTATCACTCAGACTGGCAGTAGACTCCATTCCAGTGAGAATAAACATAGGCTCTGATAAGACCTTGAGATTTTAGGACTTTTTGGCTCCACAGGCTAAGCTCGTCTTTCTCCACTAGTATCCAAACTCTGCCTGGTTCACTCATGTCTTCACAAATGAGGTTGTATCTGTGGTGTGTTGATAAATGGTCACAACCAGCTCTCAGGAAAAGGGGAAAAAATTCTTATTTGTAGTGTTGCTGGTTTCTGTGATATAAATATTCCCACTAGGGCTGATTTTATAGGTACTCATATGATGTCACTGACAGCAGAACCACAAAGCCATGTGCACAGTCAGCTTTGAGATCCTTTGAGTCACACCTCTGGGTGATATCTTGACTGGATATAAAAGACAGAACAGAGTTTGTTACTTTTATAGCTTTTTTGGGGGGGAGGGTACACTTGGGCATGTGGAAGTTGTCAGGCTAGAGATTGAATTGGAGCTACAGCTGCTGGACTATGCCACAGCCACACAACTCCAGATCCGAGCCATCTCTGTGACCTACACCACAGCTCATGGAAATGCTGGCTCCTTAACTCACTGAGAAAGGGCAGGGATCATACACTTGTCCTCATAGATACTAGTTGGTTTCATTACCACTGAGCCACAATGGAAATTTCTCCAGTTTTATAACTTTGACAGTGGTATCTTTATAGACAGAGCATCAAGGTGACCGAGGACACAACATATTTATGGCAACAAGAAATTGGAAAGGTTATATTTGTTAATATTTTGTATTAAGACTTTCAAACCAAGAATTAGAAGGTTGCAACTGTCCATGGTAAAATAAATGTTAGCACTTAAAATTTAAGATTAGGGAGTTCCTATTGCGGCATAGTGGAAATGAATCCAACTAGTATCCACAAGGATGCAGGTTTGATCCCTGGCCTAGCTTAGTGGGTCAGAGATCCAGCGTTGCCATGAGCTGTGGTGTAGGTTGCAGACAGCGGCTCGGATCTGGCATTGCTGTGGCTGTAGTGCAGGCAGGCAGCTCTAGCTCCAATTCGACCCCTAGCCTGGGAACTTCCATAAGCCATGGGTGAGACCCTAAAAACAACAATAAAAATAACAACAAAAAGTCAAAAAAACATAATCAAGGGCCAAAATGTTCTTAGAGGTAACAAAGTGATGTAGTAAAAAGGGGTTGACACCATTAAGGGGGAAATGGGCTGCAATTGTGTCTGTTTTGGGGAGAGTTGAAGACATTTGTCCCCACCAAATGCCTCTCCCTGTATATGATCAGTAGGATCATTTAAGGATCCAACATCTCAGTGTCATGCCTTGGTTTTGGGTGAATGTGACATGTCTAAAGACTAATGATGCTGAATTTTTCCTGTGATTTAGGGGAGTAGACAGAGTGATTGTCAAGGCCACTTCCACTTATGTTTGACAGAGTACTGCACTCGGCCCCATGGATACTCAGTCTGATGAATTCAAGGGAGTGTTTTTCTTTGTTGATATAAAAGTAATAGCTTGGAGAGCAAAAATTTAATACCACACTTTTCATGAATTTCAATTAACCCAGGATACATTATTGGACATATCAGTATTATGAGATAGAGTAATGTTATGAGATATTAAGAGTCTATTAGGAGATAGAGTAAAGTTATGATCAGGAATGTATTTTTTTTTTTTGCTGTCATATTGGATTTTTAAGAGGCAGGGAGCACCCCAGAAGCAACAAGCACATCAAGCAACCTGATTGCTTATTGCAATTGCAAAAAGATCCTGATTTTTAATCACAGTCTCAAATAAAAGGAACCAGGCCTTTGAAGAAATAACTTATTTTAGGATTGAGGCAAGAAATGTACAAGATCAGAGCCTCTGGTAACATCAGAAAGTAAAGAAGTGCCCATTACTCCTCCTCCCTCCAAGATACCCATACAATGGTAGGGTTTGTCAAAGGAACACAGGAGCCAACTGAAAGAGCTCCCAAAGGTCAAAACTAGAAGGATTGAACAATGAAATAAATTAGTATTGGATTATAACCCAAAGTGTGAAAAAAGTATCCATGAGCCCACACTTGATATAAATAAAGGATTGAGTAAATTAATGAGTTCCAGTAGAAACAAAGGTCATGTGCAAAAGAATTTCAAATAATTTATACAAATACTCCACCCTTAAGGTGGGAAAGCACAGCTCCCCATTCTATAGCTGTGAGCTGCAAATAGTGACTGTATTTCAGTGCAGAAAGGAAGAGGGTAAAAAGGAGTAAATTTATAGCGGAGAAATTTGACAGACAGAAATTTGACAGACACTGCAATAGTCAGGTGACCAAGGTCAACACCAACAGTCATAAATCATGTAGATGGTAAATATCCCATGATATGATGTGATGAAAATGGCAACTTACCTTTGAGGTCTTCCTTCTGATAGCCTATAACCCCAGTCTTATCATGAGGAAAACATCAAACAAATTCCAGTATGGAGCATTGTACAAAATATCCAACTAGTACTCCTCAAAAATGTCATGGTCTTCAAAAACAAGGCAAATATGGAGTTTCCTTTTGGCTCAGTAGGATCCATGAGGTTGTGGGTTTGATCCCTGGCCTTGCTTGGTGGGTTAAGAATCCAGGATTGCTGTGAGCTGTGGTGCAGGTTGCAGATGCAGCTCAGATCCTGAGTTGCTGTGGCTGTGGTGTAGGCTCACAGCTGCATCTCAGATTCAACTCCAGTCTGAGAAGCAGTCACAGTCAAGAGGAGCTTAAAGAGACATGATGACTAAATGTACTGTGGTGTCCTGGGTGGGATCCTGGAACAGAAGGAGGACATGAGATTAAAACTAAGGAAAGGCAAATCAACTTTAATGAGGTTGTATCAGTTTTGGTTCATGTATTGCAAAAATGTACATGCTAAGGCGAGATGTTAATAATAGGGAATTCAGGGTGTGGTGTGTATGAGAACCCTCTCTGCTGTTTTCTCGATATTCCTATGATTCCAAAACTGTTCTAAAAAATAAAGCGCAGTTTTTAAAAAGTCAGGGGAAGTATTGGTTAAATTTCAAGATGATGTCAAGGCTGAGACGCTCCAATCTCATGAGGCACATGAAGTAAGAATCTCAAGTGTAAAATTTAAGGAACACTGACAAAAATGATATTTCACTGGAAAAAAATTTTTTGGGGGGCCACACCCAGCATATGAAGGTTCCCAGGCAAGGGATCTAATTGGAGCTGTAGCTGCCGGCCTATGCCACAGCCACAGCAATGCAGAATCCAAGCTGCGTCTGCAACCTACACCACAGCTCACGGCAACGCCAGACACTTAACCCACTGAATGAGACCAGGGATCAAACCTGTGTCCTCATGGACACTAGCCAAGATTCGTTTTCACTGAGCCACAATGGGAACTCCTGAAATATTTTAAAAGTGCAAAATTAATGCAAAAACTCCATGGTAAGTCAAATATCGAAATTTTAAATAAAGACAGGATCACTATTAGTGCCAGGTTGACCCATCATGGGTTCTGAGGCAAAAGGAGAAATCAGCCAACTGACTCAGGTACTGATTGTGTCTTCATTTAGTTTTTGATATTTCATCAATCATAGATTTTTTGCATTCACCTGATTTTTAAAGGATATTGCCTAAAGACTTATTTTCTTGAGCACTGAGTTTTTGAAGCTCTTTGATTTTGTGCTCAAAGATGACTGCCTCACTTGCCTTGTCCTGGCCTCAGATCTGAACTGTCACCTCTCACACCCCATCTTCTTCCTCTTTCTCCTTGTCATAATGGTGGCTTTGTATTCCCTGGAACGTTCTAGAGCTCTCCTGCATTAGGAATTTTGCACTGGCATCTCCTCTGCCTGAATGCTTTTACCTCAGAAAAAACACATAGCTTGGTTCCTTAGTTCCCTCAGTTCTTCGTATAAATGGCACTTTCTCTGAAAGATCCATCCTGGCCACAGAACCCAAATGTAAGTTCTCTTTTCCCTTGCCTGCAGCTTCTGGATTTCCTTTTCTGCTCTCTCTCTTTTTAAAAATCTCCATGACTTTTCTGATTTCTACTACTAGATTGTAATGTTCCTAAAGGGAGAGTATTATTTCCTTCCTTCCTTCCACCTTCCTTTCTTTTTCTTTCTTTCTTTCTTTCTTTCTTTCTTTCTTTCTTTCTTTCTTTCTTTCTTTCTTTCTTTCTTTCTTTCTTTCTTTCTTTCTTTCTTTCTTTCTTTCTTCTTTCTCTTTCTCTCTTTCTTCTCTCTTTCTCTCTCTCTTCCTTTCCTTCCTTCCTTTCTTCCTATTTCCTTCTAAATTTTGGTCACTGCCTGGTGCATTGTTGTTGCTCAGCAAATATTTATTGAGTGAATGAATGTATGAATGGTGTAACCACTCAAAGATCCACTGAAAGTCTTGAAAGGGTCCCAGATTCCTTTGATTCAGATACATATAAACTGTAAAGTGTTTAAGAGGTAGAACAGACTCAGTCTGAAACACTAATTGAAGTGAAGAAAGCTTCTACAAAATGATATTGGTTGTAGTAATTAATTTAATATATATTTATATAATTAATTAGTTAAATGATATTTAATTGCATAATTTAATATATTAATTTAATATTTGTTTATATATTAAAATTTACATATCTACCTAAACTATCTATTTATCTATCTATCCATCCATCATCTGTGTATCATCCATCTATCTATATATGACCTGCCTTTGTCTTGACCTCCTGCAAGAAACCATGACCGTAACAGGATGTTCTCAAAGTGACTTAGAAAAATCTGCCAAAATTATGCTATAAAATCCCAAGATATCTGAAACTTGAAAAAGTATGCTTAATAAATAGCAAATGAGAAAAAAAGAGTAAATGAGGGAAATATAGACTTATTTTTGCTGATATTAGTGTCTTTGATTTTGCAGAATTTACATAGTACAGGCAAAATATTACACATATTCATCAGGAACTTGAAAGTCTCTGATTCTACTGACTCAAAAAAAAAAAAAAAAGAGAGAGCAAGAGAGATGCCCCACTGACTTTGTTTTTCCCTCCAAAATGAAAATTTCAAACAATTAGAAAATTATAGATATCACTAACACTCAGGTTCTCACCAGTTTGCCAATTTGTGCTATTTTTCCATATTTACTCATATTTTCCCTGTCTTTCTTCCCTAAGAAATAAAACTCAATAGATACAGTAGATTATATATTTATCCTCATTCCCCTGGTCCGTCCTTTCTCCAGTAAAGTACTCTCCTAAATTTCTTCTTTATCATTCCCATGAACATAGGTATCCATTAATATGTATGTATTCATAAACAATTTATAGTTGCTTTGCATATTTTTTATAACTTTATATAAACTGCATCCTACTGTTTATATTCATTTGAAGCATTTCTTTCTGTTAAAATTTGTGTTTTTCAGATTCACCCATGTTGATACATGGGGCTTTGGCTACTGTAATACTACATTGTATAAATATACTTCTTCACCATTATAAACACTGCAGCACTCATCAATCTTTATCTACAGCTCCCTGTGTGTACACCTGAGAGTTTTCTAGGAGTGCTTCCTGGGAGAAGGTCTATGTTTCTTCAACTTTACTACAAATTAACCAATTATTCTCCAAAGTAGTTATGCCAATAAGGAGCATTTTCCATTAGATTATGGCATATTTTGTATAAACTTGGGTTTTTTTGGGTTCAAAATGATATCACCAAATCTAATAACTCACCTCCAACTTCATTATTCTTTCTGAGTGACTTTTTTTAAATTTATTTTTTAATTGTTATTTCCCCAATACAATTTTTTTTTCTACTATACAGCATGGTGACCCAGTTACACATACATGTATACATTCTTTTTTCTCACATATGAGTGACTCTTGCTTCTATCCAGAAAGCTCATCCATACTCAAGGGCTCAAATGCTATGACCACTGAGCAGTTTCTAAATGATCTGACCTAGGGTCTGAAACCAATTTCATGAAAGGAGACGAGACCCCCCCAAAAATTTTAAGCAACAGCATCATCACTGAAATAAGTATATCTTCCCCAGCTTGCAACTCTCTAGAGAGATTTCTCATATTGATGTGTAAATGTATTGTTTATTTAAAGATAAAGACGTATTAGTAGAGAAAAGTGCAAAAAAAGTTTGAAACAGCAGCTAAGAGAGATGAATATACTATAAAATCAATTTAGTCAGCATCACCCATGGATCCTTCTTTCTACCCAAAGGAACATAAATCTGAAAGGGGAGAAAAAGGATTCCTTCTGCTACAATTAGAGCCGGGTTTATTGGGCTCATTCTTGGGAGGGTTGTTCAAAGCAAGGTGCTCACCATCTGGTTGGTCAGTCTTTATTGCCTCCAATAACCCTCCCCTCAACTCCCTTCTCTTGCCCATCCATCAGTCTTTGAGGTGGTGCCAGGAAGGCGAAAATAAGGAAAACTCTGCATTGCTTTCTTCGGGCAACTTTTATTATATTGCTTTACTTCTAGCTGAAGTAAATCTTACCTGCTCCTCTTTCCAGCTGCCTATTTCCCATTTCTGCTGTTCTCTGAATATATCTTTTCCCTCTTTTCATTTTCCCGTTTGTCCGCAAAGTGAAAAATACCAAACATAGGATGGCGGATGAAGACTTGTTAGGATGGTGAAATATGTCCACGCTCATGATTGGATGAGGCTGGAGGGAGGATACAGACTTTTCCATCATCTCAAGGGCTGAAATATTCTTTGTATCACTCTTTTGAAATCTTTCAGCCTTATTTTCCCCAAAGCCTTTTTGGGTTAAGCAATGATGCTCCCCAGTTTTCCCCTCCTGCCTATGAGAGTGCATTTTATTTCTGTGTGCCTTTCTGCCCTGGGGAGAGAACCTGGTTAGCTGATAAGAAAATCTCCTAAATAATTTGTCTATAACATTAAAGTTCTATTAGGGAACAATGTCATTTTGGTAAAAAAAAAAAAAAGCATCATTTTAATTCAAGAGAACATAGTCCAGCTGTCAACTCACAACTGCTGCCATTTCCCAGTCCAGAAAGTGAGATTCAGGAGGTCATTTGGTAGAAAATGGCTTTGTCAATACCCAGCTTAATACCGCTACCATGACTCTCCTAAAGTACAAAGGGACTTTGTAAAAATGCTCAGTTGGATAGAGGTTAACATTTTTCAGAACTTTAATGGAATTCCTGAACTTGCCCTTCTGCAGGTAATAAGGGGACTTGACCTAAATACAACAGCCACTGAGAAAAACATAGGCAGACTTTCTAGCTCGGTAGACACTAATTGGGAGAAATGGGGTGAATTAAGGGAGTGATTTTCATGTGTCCAGGTGGTTGAAACAATGTTACACACCTTTTATGTCACTCACACAAGGCATATTAGAGTAGGGAAATTAACTTTGTTCCTGCATTGTCTGTCTCTCCCTCCTACAGCATCAATTGCTACCTCTCCACTGGTATCATCTCATCCTTATACAGAAAGGCAAGATTTTTGCAAGTTAATAAAAATCCTCCCTTAATCTTAGAATGTCCTCCAGGAACTTTCTGAACTCTCTGCTTACCTTTTTTTTTTCCAGGGCCGCACCTGTGACACATGGAAGTTCCCAGGCTAGGGGTGGAATCAGAGCCACAGCTGCCAGCCTATGCCATAGCCACAACAATGTGGGATCTGAGCCACAACTGTGACCCAGACCACAGCTCATGGCAACGCCAGATCCCCCACCCAGTGAGGGAAGCCAGGGATCAAACCTGAATCCTTGTGGATACCAGTCAGATTCATTTCCGACGCACCATAATGGGAACTCCCCCTGCTTACCTTTTAAGCAACATCCCTTTAAGGAGTTGTCTATATTTTCCATCTCTAATTCTTTGCTTCTAATTTTCTTTTCAGCCTCCTCTATCCTGGCTTTTGTCCTTAACTGCTTACCCCACCCACTCAAAGTTCTCTTGTCTGAGTCATTAATGTCTTCCATCTTGCCAGATCCACTGTAAAATTCTGGAGAATTGTCTTAGTTGAACTTCAGCACATTTGACACTCTGTCCTTCTTGAAACACTTTATTTGCCTTCTATGACTTAATGTCCTTGTCTTTTGTTTTCCTCCTTGGCTTGTTCCCTCTCACTTTCTTGATGAATCCATTATCTCTCCCTTCCTCTTAATGTTGAAGTTCTCTGCAGCTCAGCTCCGATCTCATAAAATCTCATGGTTTTAAAACCCCCTACCTGATGATGTTCTCAACATTCACGCCTCTTTCTCTGAGCTTTCTCTTGAGCTCCAGAACCCTTATAACCAACTGCTTCATCAGCATCTTCTCCTTGAGGTAGGAAAATTATCTTAGACTTAACATTTCCAAATCAAAATTGATTTCACCTTCCCCAATCTACTCTTTCTCCAGTTATTCATATCAGAAATCTCCTGATTCCTAACTTTTCTCCATACACTATTTCTAGTCCATCAGCAAGGCCTGTTGGGTTTACTTTTAAAATATATATGAATTCAACCCCAATTCTTATCACTTTCCCCTCTACCACCCTAGTCCAAGTCAAAATCATCTCCCTGCTCCCTCACCATAAATCCCACAGAATGAACCTTTAATGTGTAAGCCAGTATGTTTCCAATCTAATCTATGGCTTTCCATCACACTTAAAACAAAATCCAAACACCTTAATGTGGCCCATAAATGCCTACACGATCTGGCCCCTCAGTGATTATCTTTTATTCCAGTCCATCTGCACTGGCTTTCTTGCTTATACTCTCTACTTATACCAAGATTATTTCTGCCCAGAGATTTGTACTTTTTAACTCCCTCTATGGGAACACTCTTCTAAAAGGGCTTTAAAGAGTTTGTACTTATAGGAGTTTTAAGGTGTCTTCTCTAATGTCATCATCTTGAACACATTAACTAAAATGCCCATCTCACATACTTATCTCTTTCTTTGAATTTTTTTTTCTTTGGGACCACACCTGCAGCATTTGGAAATTCCCAGGCTAGGGGTCTAATCTATACCACAGCCACAGCGACACAGGATGTGAACCCTGTCTGCTACCTGCACCACAGCTCATGGCAACACTGGATTCTTAACTCACTGAGTGAGGCCAGGGATTGAACCCACATCCCCATGGATACTAGTCTGGTTCATAACTCACTGAGGCGCATGGGAACTCCTCTTTGAATCTTGGATTACTTCTCAGATTCACAGCACTTTTGTCACCTGAAATTGCATTATATACTTATTTGCTTAATTGTTCATGTTCATTAGCCTCCTCTAGAATCTTAGCTGAGTATGTGGATGTAGCCTATTTTGTTTACTGATATGTCCTTAGCACCTAGAATAAGGCCTCAGTGCTTAAACATAATAGATACTCAGTAAGATTTTACAGAGGGAATAAATGAGTTTAAGACCTATTTTCACACAAAACTCCAATATATCATAAATTAGCACTGTAGAGTATCACTTTATGTTTCACACAATAGTTCTTTAAGACAAATGCTTTTGCTCTAATAAAATTTGCAAGTAAAGTTGGCATTACCCGTTACTTTGATCCAGTCTAAAAATCTGAATACCACTCATTCATGCTTTTGATTTGACAGTTTTGCTACCCCAAAGGACAACTGACCTGTGATAGTCCTTATTAAAGAAATAACTAAGGTTAAGCTTTTTTAATCTTGTGATTTGATCTCATCTAAAAGGAGAAAATTGCACCCAAATGGAAACAATGATATCTAAACAGGAGAAATTGTATCCAAGGGGAAAAAATTGCATCACAGAGAAAAAATTACTCAATGGCAAAGGAAGGGCAGACTGTGTGGCTATTGAATTTAAGAGCTTGACCTGGTTGGAAAGGAAAGGAGAGGCAGAGACGTGAATGTATAAGAATAGAATCACAACTACTGGAGACTCTTTCATAAAAGCAGTCAGGTAGAAAATTATTAGGTAATAGGGAGCCATAAGGGTTCTTGACGGAGAGCAGGGACATGATGAGCATGGCATTTAAGACCAATGCCCCCTGAAGGCAATGTGCAGGAAGGAAAAATGAACAGGGGGAAGAACTTGGAGATTTCTGTTGGGACCTGTATGCATCACCTAAAGGGGTTTAAATAATGGCAGTGGACCAACCTACATGGCTGAAGTGAAATTTTGGACCTCTAGTTTATACTTTTTTCCCCCACAATGTGAAAAGGAACTCCTCACATATTTCAAAGGAACCAACATAGTGTTATTCCTTCCTAACTACATTTGAGCAACTGGTAGAATTTCCAGGGTCGACAGGAGGAAAGTTAAGTAATTTATCATGCTTGAATTTATTCTGAGGCAGAAAAAAGTGAGCCAGGGAGAGAAGTACATCAATAATATGTCCTTCTGATGAGTAGGATCGAAACTACTTTGTGCAAATAACAGGAGAAACAGTCTCCTCATTGTAAGCTAAAACTCCCTTTCTAGCTTTCATATTAGACAGACATATTTCTACAAGAAGTAATATGATTGCTGAAAATTTGCTTTTAAATAATCTAGGAGTGGGATGGTGGTGGTGATTATGGATCAAACAAAATTGCTAGAACTGAAAATTTGTCATGCTAGTCTCTCTACTTTTGCATGTGTTTGAAAGTTTCCAGACTAAAAAGTTTAGACAACAATAACCAAAAATATTCAGGACTCAGTCAGATTTTCATGATACTACCAAATAAATAAACACAAAAAAATAAAACCTTTAAAATTAAAAAAACAACACATAACCTTCCTCAAACTCCTCTTACCTCTGTGATACTGTTCTGCTGGGTCCTTATTCCCAGAGGATGTCTATCAACCTCTGAGCTGCCCAGAAAGAAGAAAGGAACTTCAATGCTAATTGAGGAGAAAGTAAGAGAAGAGGGCCTTGGACTCTGCTCAGTGTTTAAACATCCCTCCTGCACAGACACAGTTTTGGCTCAATCATGGTGTGGCCTCTGAATGGTCTCCGCTGGATCCTGAAAAGCCAGATCTGGAGGTGTTTGCAGCTAACTTCCCACTGGATCTCTGCAGACTGGCTTCTGATTTGCTTTGTCTCTTCCTTACCAAGTCTTTTCCCTCTAGTATGAACCTCTTCGTTTTGCTCTGAGGTCATTTCTGCTTTGGAAGTTTACTTCCTTTCTATTCAGGTTCTTTTTTTTTTTTTTAATGTACTGAACAGATGTTTATTGCCCATCAGAGCAAGTGCCTAGATCTGCCCCCATGCCTGCACTAATCGAGGTCTCACTCTTCAGCCCTCGGGTTTCTCAGCAGGACTCTGGCCAGCGGGAGAGACACGGGAGCAGGCAGTGTGGGTCTCATAGGTAGGTTTATTCTGGAGGGCAGCGGCACTGCTACAAGTGGATGCGATGTCCCAGGATCCCACAGCACAGCCAGGCCAACATCCCATCTGAGCAGAGGTGGTTAGTAGTGGTCACGAGCAGGAGCGGGACTGGAAGTTTTCAAGGCTTACTTCTTTTATCAGCACTCCTGATTTTATAGACAATGAGTCCCATCAACCCCATTCCTACCCAAATCTCCTGGTACACTTGGGTATAGTAGGGCTTCATGGGGATCCAAACATTCTTGATAAGGCTCTGAAGCATCTTGGCGCAGGACTAGTGGCTCCCCATTCAAGTTCTGATCTACTCCTGTTGGACAGATGGTTCCTCTGTGGCTTTGCCTACATCACCTTGTCTAAGTGGCTTCTACCCAGCATTTGTTGCCCAGAGAAGAAGGGGAGTATTCACACTCAGGATTCTTGTCTTTTACTCCTTGTTTCTAGCAGGTGGGACAGGAGTGAAGCCCTTTGGACGACAGTAGGTATGCAAGATACTCAAAATACCTAACAACTGGTGAAGCTAGGACACCAATCAATACTTGATATGGAAACTGAGGCTGACTGTCAACACCTTGGCTAGGTCTCATGACCACAGACCCCCTGAATGTCAATCCTGCTCTGGGGGTTCCCTGGATCTTCAAACAGTAAATCCCAAATGGAGGCTGGAATTCCATTTTCAGTTGATTAAACAGAGGATCAGGAGGCAATATTGAGAATCATAATCATTTATGGAAAGATAATGATTACTTTCTAGTAGGTTTACTAGCCTACAGAAGCTTGATATATTCTAATGGAACTTTTAAGAGATTTTATGTGCTTTTGAAGAAGTCCTGAAATTCCCCTTACCAAGCCAGTAGAGATGACTTGAATTCCTCCGTACCTCATTTAGTGATGGTGGGCATTCAGTGCAAATGTGATGAGTGAGACTGCCCTGCGATGTTGATGTACATTTGCTTGGAGGTGTATTTGTATAATTCTGTAATAATACTCATACTCTGTTAATTAATAAAAAGTAATTAACAGATACAAACTACTACACATAAAATAGACAAGCAGCAAGGATTTACTGTAGAGCACAGAGAACTATAGTCAATACCTTGTAATATCCTATAATGGAATATAATCTGAATAAAAATATAACTGAATCATTTCGCTGTGCGATTGAAAGTAATACAATATTGTAAATCAGCTGTACTCCAATTAAAAAGTAATGCAGGGAGTTCCCATTATGGCCCAGAAGGTTAAGAACCCAACTTATCATCATGAGGATGCAAGTTTGGTCCCTAGTCTTGCTCAGTGGGGTAGGGATTCAGTTGCTGCAGGCTGTGGTGTAGGTCACAGATGTGGCTGGGATCCTCTGTTGCTGTGGCTGTGGCGTAGGCAGGCAGCTGCAGCTCCAATGCGACCCCAGCCCAGGAACTTCCATATGCCACAGGTGTGGCCCTAAAAAGAAAAATAAAAGTAATTCAAATGATTCTTTGTAAATGCACACCCCACACATACCTTTCCATGTGATTGCCCAGATGCTGGAGAATGCAGTTCAGTGGCTGATTCAGTTTCTGCTTCACACAGATCCTTTGGAATAGTTGTGGTCATAAGTGGAGGATTGTTTTTCTGTGAGGATAGATGCAATTTTTTTTATTTTTCTTTTCAGGGCCTCATCCACAGCATATGGAGGGTCCCAGGCTACAGCTGCTGGCCACAGCCACAGCCACAGCAATGCCATATCCGAGCTGTGTCTGCGAACTACCCCACAGCTCACGGTAACACCAGATCCCTGACCCACTGAGCGAAGCCAGGGATTGAACCCATGACCTCATTGTTCCTAGTCAGATTTGTTTCCTCTGCACCACAATGGGAACTCCTAGATGCAATTTTTTTTTTTCAAACAGCTCTATCAGTTAGGAGTTCCGCTTTATCCTTAAGTGACTCAGATCCAAAATATTGGTGTCTTAGACTAGACAGTGCATTTTATTCTCACCTGAAAGTCCAGGCTTGTATCATGGTCTGGTCTTCAGAGTCTCCAGGAGCACCTTCTGTCTTGCTCATCTGCTATCACTATATTACCCTTTGGTTATTCCAAGAGGGCTCATCATCTAGCAAGCAAGGAGGAGTGGGAAAGGCAGAGCACACCTGTTACCTCTAAGACACAAACCCAGAAGCTGCGCATTATCGCCACACATACACCATTGGCTGGACCCTGGTCATTTGACCACACCCACCTAGCTGTGTCAGAAGCAGAGAAATTTGTCCTCATTCTCTGTGGTCATGGGATACTTAGCAGCTAAATATTGGGGAGTTATTATTACAGAAAATTCAGTGAACTACTATTGGGTGAGGATGGGCAAACTTGGATAATATACATTTGGTAAAAAAGAAAAAAAACAAACCCAAATTCTAGAATCACCATGTTCTAATCAGTTGACTTTCCTGTGCACATGTATGTGTGTGTCTCTGTCTGCATGCGTATGTGTGTGTGTGAGAGAGAAACTCTTGAAAGACTGATAAACTCCCCCCAAAGAGGAGTCCAGATGTTTTGGAGGGCCGTTATTGGAATAAATCTGTAACCTTCCAGAGTAATACCTTTAGAGAGGATATCAATAATCTGAGTTTTCCTGCCTGCTGTGTTTGTACTATATCCAAATGCATGAGGATGAGCTTCCTACTCTGTGTATCAGGAACATGACATGATTTATTCCTGCATAACCAGATATGTAGCAGAACAAAGGACTTTTTAATTTCCTCATTAGAATAAGTAATTATGACTGTAAACAGCTATCAGTATGATTACAGGGTTTAGTAACACCTATGGATGACGCAAGCCTGATTTTAGGTCTAATGGTCTCACCCTCCCTCTCCCCTTTCGATTTGCCTCTACTGCTGTTAAATGTTATCCTCTTAATCAGTCTTGATGGCTCTGCCTTGCTTGGAGACTTGCTTAGAGACTCCTCAGAGGCACATTGTTTCGTGGGAGACAGCTGTTCTTTCCTAGCTGAGACTGACTGGAGTTATATATAGTGACGATAATAATAAATTGTCTACACAAATGCACACAGCACATGGGAACCCGCTGATGACAATTAGTGTTTTATGCGTGTGTAGTGCTTTTCTTTGATTGCATTTACAAACATTCAGCTTCACTCTCTCCCTCCAGCTGCTGCAGGATATCTCTTTAGCTCACAGAGGGGTGGAAATTTGCCCCTGCAGCCCCTGAGTCTCTCTTGCAGTTTCCTAATTAACATGTGTACCGTTTAACTTTCTTCTTCCAGTTCTATTGTGATAGAAATTCATTCAGATCTCCTAGCTCTTTCTTTTTTCTTTTTCTTTTTTGGCCTCCCCCATGTCATGGGGGAGTTCTCAGGTCAGGAATCGAACCCAAGCCACAACCGCGACAACGCTGACAGTGACAATGCTGGATCCTTAACCCACTGTGCTACCAGGGAACTCCACTCTAACTCTTTAATTCTGCTTTTATCCTGTGAATTTAAAGTCATTTCTATCATATTTTATCCTAAGAGATTTACTATAATTCCCTGTGCTGTACAGTAGGACCTCATTGCTTATCCATTCTAAATGTAAGGACACTATGAGAAAAAGAATGTATGTATATGGATGATTGAGTCACTATGCTGTACTGCAGAAATTGGCACAATACTGTAAATCAACCATAATAAAAAAATTTAAACAATAAAGTGATTTCTAGGCCACTTACAAAAATGCAATACATGTGAAATTGCTGTTTGTAAAATCCAACTGTATTTCCTCTTTCTATGAGGCACCAGTGACTGTAAAAAATGAACGGCCCTTGGTTTAGAAATATTGATTACTACTGGGAAGAAAAGTGCAACTAGATCCTTACTAACATGTTGGATAATAGTTCTTCTTTGTTTAAAATATAAATCCAAGTTTCTCCATCGATCATAGAGGATTTGAAACGCACATATACTAAAAAAGGAGACCACCTATTTGACATAACATGTAATATAGCATCATTTTAAAGTGCCCTCCAATGTACCATGCCTTTGCTTGTGGTGTTGGCATAATCAGGTCTTGTATACACAGTGACAAATGTCCCCTCTTGCTGCCAGATGGAACATCTCTAAAGCAGAAAATACAATTGTTCACCACACTGGCCTTATTAATAACAATCTATTTTGAAGTCAACAGTTGTATTAAAGGGCATGATATTTACATTATGGAGAACATTCTTCAGGGTCTCTGTTTTTTATTTATTCTTAAGTCTTCATATTAACATCATTATTTCTCTTCCTAATTTTGTATATCTTTATGCTATCGTTTCATTGGCATGGAAGATCCCGTTATTATTCCCATTGTTTCTTTTTTTTAAATTGTGCACATCATAACATCTTTATTGCAATTTACCTAGGGTTCATGAAAGCAGCGTAAATAGGGGGCCATCGTTTCTCCATCTCCTATTGATTTCCATTGGACCATGACTTCAGAGTGCGCTAGATGGGCTTACCCCAAAGGGGAGTTCTGGAGAAGGGCACACTGTGTCTAAGGCTGAAGACAAACCCACTAGTCATGTTGTATGTGGTACCCAGGCTGAACACGATCGGCAGTAAAGGGGGAAGGGACCCCTCCCACTTAGAGCCTCCTGAGTAGTCTTCTAGGCAGCCTTCCTTCTTCCTATACATCCAGGACATGTCTTTCCTGATGGCCATTTTCTTTAGAAGCAATGTACTAAGCTGCATTAGGCAAGGCTCCTGATCTGGGCTCTATCTCTTCCAATGTCAGTTTTGATATGATAGATGGCATCTCTGAGTATATGCCTCTGTTTCTGCAAATGGATGTATTGTGATGGAAAGAATATGGGGGTAGGCCAACTTGGGTCCTAATTTTGGTTTGTCAACTGCTAACTGTGATCTTGAGCAACTTATTTGATCCTCTCAGGGATTTGGGCACAATGCATGAAGCCAGATATTTGAAGGGTCTGCCTCCAAATAGATGTTTATATTTCTCTGCTTTCTCATCCTTCCATTTCTTCTGTGAGGGTCTGGTTTGAAAAAATGAGAGAACCCACTTTGAAAATTGCCTGGTGGTGTTCATGTAATTTTCAATGGTGGAGTACCTAATCAGAAATATATTTTGATCAGACAACCATTAGTGCTGGCAATAATTAAAAAAAAAAATCCACACCCTGGCCCAGTGACCTTTGAAAACGATTCAGATATGGGTCAAGTCTTATGCGTATTTTTTTTCCCTCCTATTTTCTATTTTTCAGTAATTCTGAATTATGTGAATTTCGCAGAGTAAAGTTAAACTTGACTCAAAAATGACAACACTTTATTCAGTTTCAATTGCCATGGTTAAGAGATCCAAGTTTGTCAAATGGTGCCTGTACACAGACAATAAAGTGGAAGCCAGTTACGGCTTGTTAGTTTCTGCTAAGCAGTTGATTCTGGGTTGTGCTGGCTGGTTTCCATTTCCCCCCAAATGTATCCTCAGCCTTTGCACTGGAGGGCTGGTATCTCCTTTACCCTTTCAGTTAGGGTTGGCCAAGGAGAAGCATTGGCAGAGGCTCATCGGGCTGGGGGAGAGGGAGGGCTGGGCATTTCCTCTGTTATCCCAGGAAACCGTCTCTCTCAGAGGCTGGTTCCCTCGCTGACGATAGCATAGTCCCTCCTCCAAGGTTCCAACACTCTCTGGGCTCCTGCAACACTATTCCTGTCCTTGCCCCTCCAGTCTTAGGGCTGAAAAGACTTCCTGGTCCTGCTACTCTCTCTTAATCCTTCCCAGGAGTCTGGGAGAAGTCCCTTTGTTAGAGCCTCTGAGTTTGAATCATCCAAGGTGAATTCTGTTTCCTGCTAGGACGCTGATCTTAACTCTTAGTGGATGCTTAGATTCCTGGGTTCCTCATCTTCATCTTCAGACCCTCTGCCATGTTAGATCATGACAAAGCTTCATCTTTAAACTAAATCAGATGGTCCCTGCCAGAAATGCTTTCATTTAATTACAGTTTTATGTGTTCGTTTCGATTTGGGTATGAAGGTGGGGTTGAAAACATTTTATCTTCTTTAAAATTGTTAACTAAGCAAATCTCTAAAGTCATTCAGATAAGAATCTGCATGATAAACTTCTGCACTATGGAAAAGTTGTGGGGTTTTTTTTTTGTCTCAGTGAATGTAATTATTGAGTATCTAATTTCTCCATAAAATTCCCAAAGCATTTTTGCCTCAATAAATGTAATTATTGAGTATCTAATTTCTCTATAAACTTCCCAAAGCATTTTAGGCCATAGTCAGGGTATAAGTTACGCACACATAAAATGACGTTAATATTATTTTTATTATGTGATGAAATCAGGGGTCTTTGGCAGACTGCCAAGCTGGAATGGATTTCCTCCTCTCTGGCTAGTGGACCTTGCAGTTCTTAGTGTTAGGGAGGTTGGGACTAAAATGATGAAATAATAAGAAAAGTTGAGAGACATAAATAGCTATATAATACTGAACCCAACACCATACAGAAACGTTTTCTATATTAAAGAAATAAGAGGAAGTGGGAAAAGAGAGATAAAGATGTTCAGAGTTTTTGAGAAAATTGAGAAGCAAGGTGTAAAAGGACAAAAAATTTTTATATATGGAAGAAGGGCAGAGTTTTATAAGGTTTCATAATTTAGGCTAGATGGCCTCCCAACCTTTTGACAAGCTAGACAAAAAAAATTTTTTTTAATTATCTAAGGCTTTATGGAGTAGTTACAGATATATGAGAAAATTTGATTAATTAAAATAAAGAAAAAATTTTGGTAGCTTTAAAAAGACTAGACATGATCTAAGAAATTAAAGTTTAGAGGGAAAAGGATAAATACATGTGGTTAAAATAATCAGAACACTGGCATAGAGCAAAGTGATTTAGAAACATTTCTAATAATAATACAGGAAGAAAAAGAAGAACCTCCAGAAAAAAAAGCACCTATGTAATGAATGGACAAAATTTCATGACTCTTTTTTAAATGGCTTAAAGAAATCAAATTCAAGATTTTTAAAAACCATCTGTCACACACACACACACACACACGCATATATATATATATACACACACACACACACTCATACACACATATATATGTAAATGATATGATATATATGAATATAGGAAAGGGTATATGCCCCTGAGTATATTGCCATTAAAAAAACATTGTTACATGTCAATTAATCATCTGTGGGGTCAATAAGGAGCTACCCCAAGTGATCTCTTGCCCTAATAAAAAACAAAATGTTTCACCCATTAATAAGTATAAGCACTGAAAAACTGTAAACTTCTGTTAGGTATTTGTGTTCCCACCCCCATCAAAAGATATGTGGAAGTCTTAACCCTTGGTATCTGTAAATGTGATCTTATTTGGCAATAGAGTCTTTGCAGATATACTTAAGATGAGGTCCTAGAGTGGGCCATAATCCAAAATGATCAATGTCCTTGTAAAAAGAGGGAATTTGGACAAAGGAAAGACACAGTGAGAACACCACATGAGGACAGAGGCAGAGGCTGGAAGGATGCGCAAACGAAGGAATCACAAGGGTTGCTGGCAACTGTCAGAAGCGGGAAAAAAGGACACTACCCAGCATCTCAAGAACTGTGAGAGATAAATCTTATTGTTTTAAGGATCTCATTTTGTGATGTTTTGTTTCAACGGCCTCAGGAAATGAATACAACTTCCTTCTTTTTCATGTCCTTCATGACAATGGAGTACTGATGGAGGTATCCTGGGAGAGATCCATTCACCCAGGATGCAAGGAAGGAGATACTGTTTACAGAGAATTTGCAATCCAAAATAACACTGGAGTAAAAGTTGGCCTGCTCTTTATTATCACCATGCATCCCCAGTTTCAATCCATATCAGTGACCTTCAGTTACCCCTCCCCCCACCCATGTGGTCCTGGTGTAAGATCTAAAGGTTTGCTGCACTTCTCATCAGTAAAATGTGCTTTAGGGGTTCCCCTTGTGGCTCAGTGGTAATGAACACAACTAGTGTCCATGAGGATGAGGGTTTGATATCTGGCCTCACTCATAGGTTAAGGATCTGGCCTTGCTATGGCCTGTGGTGTAGGTAGCAGAGATGGTATGGACCTGGCGTAGGCTGCAGCATAGGCCGACAGTTGTAGCTCCAATTCCACCCCTAGCCTGGGAACTTCCTAGTGCGTCAGGAATGACCTTCCCCCCTCCTCCCCAAAATGTGTTTTAGATTAGCACATTTAAATCCTGTCTCCTTGAATGAAAAATGTATCTACATGGAAGTTATACCGTCAGTCTGCACCACAGACAAGACTAAGCTCCTAACATTCCTTTTGGAGTAAAGCTTCAGAATTGCTCAAGCTCAGGAGTTCCCCCTGTGGCTCAGTGGAAACGAATCTGACTAATATCCATGAGGATGCAGGTTTGATCCCTGGCCTTGCTCAGTGGATTAAGGATCCTTCGTTACTGTGAGCTTGGATGTAGGCTGCACACTCAGCTTAGATCCTGTGTTGCTGTGGCTGTGGCATAGGCCAGTGGCTACAGTTCCAATTCGACCCCTAGTCTGGGAACCTCCATGTCTCCATGTGCTGTGGTTGCGGCCCTAAAAAGACAAAAAAAAAAAAAAAAATTGCTCACGCTCTCTGTAGGTGTAAGGCTGATGTGATAGCTCTGACAGTCAAGATAAAATCTGAGATTTTTTAACTCTGCCTCTCTTTCGATCACTTCAATTTTTTTGTGTTTAAAAAAATTTTTGGCAAAAAGACAAAAAATAATAAAATAAAATAAAATATTTTTTGGATGGGGAAGAAATTTAAAATCTGATAGAAAGGATAGCAAAGATGGATGATAGTACCATGGTTCCTAGAATTTACTGTGAAATAGGATTTTGACAAGTCTCTACCAAACTTATTCTTGCATTTTAGACTTTTGCTTGTTACTTAGAAGCCGGTGGCTTAACATGAGAGAAAATAAATACAAAGTGTGATTCAATCGATTATGATTGAGAATAGATAGGCAGAGATGATTATGCTATGTTTGTAGCATGGATGCATTAAGATCAACATTGATGAAATAATTGACAAATTTGCTGATTTAAGGTTTGAAAATAAAAACTGATATGCTATTATTTATTATTGGGATAGATTAATATGTAGGTGTAAATCTTTTGCCTTTTATCAAAAATATATATTTTTTTGTTAATAAAAAGGACTAATTCATAACCATATTAGTTTCTTGCAACAAAATGGGTGGCTTAAAACAACAGAAATTTCTTTTCTCACTGTTCTGGGGGCCAGAAATCTGAAATCAAGCTATTGGCAGGTTCATTCCTTTGGGAGCTCTGAGAGAAAATCTGTTTTTTGCCTGTCCTTGATTCCTTTTTTTTTTTTTTTTTTGTCTTTATGCCTTTTTAGGGCTGCGCCTGCAGCATATGGAGGTTCCCAGGCTAGGGGTCTAATCCGAGCTACAGCTGCCGGCGTACACCAAAGCCACAGCAACCCCAGACACGAGCTGCGTTTGTGAACTACACCACAGCTCACGGCAATGCTGGATCCTTTACCCACTGAGCGAGGCTAGGGATCAAACTCGCAACTTCATGGTTCCTAGTCAGATTCGTCTCCAATGAGCCACAACGGGAACTCCCCTGACCTTGATTCTTCTGGCTGCTGGTGATGCCTCCAAAAGTCTGCCTCCATCTTCTCACAGCCTTCTACCCCATGTCTGTGTTTTTCTTTCTTCCTGTAAGGACACTTATTATTGGATTTAAGAATGATCCAGTTAACCCAGAATAGTCTCATCTTGACATCCTTCACTAATACCCTGGTACCACATTTTTTGGGAGACACATTTCAGTCCAATACAGTGACCTTTCCCCTAATGTGTACTGCAATATTTGTTTTACTGTTTTCATTTTTTGACATGATTTTACAGGCAAAGTTTCCTAAAGGAAAATTTTCACTGTCTCCATTGCTATTCTGGTCATTATTATTCTTTATTTCATTTTATAATTATTAGTAGTACTAAAAATGACTCTTACATATGGAGGAGAGGGGTGTTAAAAATTATCTCCTTCGAGTGTCAAATAACTAGATGTAGATGATTCATGGGCTCAGTTGTCAAAGGAACAATACAGAAAGTGGAGTGCAGGAGGGAAGAGGGAAACTGGGAGAATGAAAGAATTCCTACAAGACCATCTCATTGTGGAGAGCTTAACAGCGTGGCATTTGGAGTTTGACTGTCAGGATTTACAACCCCCAACCTGCTGCCCTTGCAATGATATTTGACATTAGCATTAAGTAACCAAGTACGGAGACTTTTCAAAAGAAGATGCGGGAAAGAAAACATGTAATCAGATGTTGTGCCTGTAGAGGTGTAAATAGAGGGACTGGGGGCCCTGGAGAGCTGGCAAGAGCAATGCAGATCCTAGTTTCTCGAGGCACAGGGGGAGCAGAGTTGGGAAAGATGGCTTTGAACAAATAGAAGATGACATGAGGGCATTGAGACTGGGAGAGATGGAGCCAGCTACCCTGTGTTTATGGCAGTGTTTATTCTTTCATGCATAAAGAAAACATGGAAAATGAAAAAAGAATAAGTGAGATATTCAAGCCATAGCGTATCAGCTCTAAGAAACTTTAGAGAAGGAGTCATGCAAAGACCCTCACTTTAGAGAGGAAATGGAAGTCCACAGAGGTCTAATGTCTTCTCTAAGAAGACTCATTGCATTGGTGTGGAATCCGCCATTCCCCAGGGTGGGAAAAGTCCCCCTAGGCACTTGTATGGTTAGTTATTGTCATCTGCCCTGGAGACTTCTTCTAGCTCTCTATTACATATTTATACGAAATGCATGACCCCAAGCAAATACATCTGGACAAGTGTTGCAATTACAGTCTCAAATTTATCATACAGGGAGATCAAAATGAAGTAAAAAAAAGGAAAAACTGAGTCAAATATACGCTTTACTCAGAAATACTTACCTAGTGTAAATTTAGTCTCAGATATGTTAAATGACAACCACTTAGAAATGCATTACCAAATTCCTTTAATAAAATGTAAAATCCATAGTTAATAGCTATATATATTTTTTAATGACACGCATTTATTGCCACACATAATTCATTGCATACATTAAGTATGAAATTTCCTGTGGGCAATAATAAATGTGATTTATAAGTCACAAGTTTGTGTAAAATCTATTTCTTCTTCTTTTGAGGACAGTTCCAAAAACCATCAAATTAGAAATAAAGTCTAAAACAATTGGAGACCTATTTCTTTGGGGAATTATCTTTGTTTTAGTTCATTCTACAAAATGTATTTTTAAATTAAATTAGCTTATTTATATTCCAGTCATAAAAACTCCACAAAAATCGAAAGATGCAACTTTAAGGCGTTCTACATTTTACTCATTCAAAGAATATGCTAATTTAAGATTTTGAGTAAATAATTTTCCTCTGTGTTTTTAAAATTAAAAACGGAGTCTTACTGTTACAAAATCAGTGAATATAAATAGTAAAGAAATTAAAAATAAAAAAATAAGAAAATTAAGACACTATACTCCCAACAAAAACACTTTAATGTGTATGCCTTTACATTTTTACACGTGCTTTTTTAGCAAATGAAATTATATATATAATGTGTAGTGAGTGATCTACTTTTGTCAGTTAATATATTCTATTTTTCCATGCAAATAAAACTAGCTCATCTGGTATCCAAATCTTATTAAATTGCTCCAATTATACCCTAAATGTCTTTACAACTGGTTTTTCCAAGAAGAATTTAAATCAGTACTATATATTGCATCTTGTTGTTTTAAGTCTGTAATCTAGAAGGACTACAGGCCAAATCCATCAGGTTGCCTGTTTTTGTAAATAAAGTTTTATGGGAACACATATATCCTCATTTATTTTTGTGGTCCATGGCTGCTTTCACTCTACAAAGAATTTAGTAGCTGTGACAGAGGCCATGTGGTCCACAAAGTCTGAAATATTTACTATCCGCCCTGTACAGAAAAGATTTGCTGACTCTTGATGTACAAAATTCTTCTTTTTCATGACACCGCATTGTTGATGTGTCTGGATTCATTATGCTCCAGAATGTCGTGCACTCTGGATTTTTCTGGTTGCTTCCTGCAGTATCTCAGCTTATTCTTCTTACTAGATATTTTTGCCCATTCAACAACAATAGTCACAATTACCTTAGTGGCAGTATAGCTGGGGTTTTATATGGATCGAAAGGACATTAAAACAAGTGAATGCAGGGAATTCCCCAGTCCTGTCAAAATTTTCTTTTCTTTTCTTTTTTTTCATAGATTCCTTTAATGTGGGACAAGTTTTTTCATTTTCTCAATAGAAAAAAAATGATGTCAAATGAAGATACCTTGGGAGAAAGTCGAATGGAGGAGATAGGCAAATGGCTGGAATTTAAGGTAGGGGATGATGGGAAGTGGGGAAGAATAAGCCCTGCTGAAAAACCAATCATATAAGGTGTGAAAAATTGACAAGGTGTTGGCCAGTGAGTAATAGAAGTTTCCTACCGGAAATTTTGATTTCCTGGAAAGAAAAGAGTGGAGAGAATAAAAACTATAAAGCAGAAAAAAATCAGGAGTTTCAGTGACAAACTGCTTCTATTCTAAAATCCAGCTTGGTGCCAATTCTGAGCAGTAAATATTGAGTTGGTAAGATGGATTGTCCAAACATTTCAAAACTCATTCATGTTTCCATCTTCCTTACAGGAGGCATTGCATAATCAGACAAAAGATTAAGAGAGACATACTTTGCCTAGTACAGTTCAGATTACATTCCTATAACATTTTATCTATAAACTCCTTAAATAACACTATCTTTTAAAATGTAGCATTTAGTACCAGTCAATGACTTACAACAGAATAATTGAAAACCATCAAGTTTACTACCCCATAGCTTTTTAAATACTGGATAATCCTTTTATGATCTTTCATTATAGCATGTTGGTTAACTCTTACCCAAGACCAGCTGACTAAGCAAAGCCAAGTTCACTAAACTTACTGCAGCAAAGGAGATCATCACCTCATTTTAAAAGGAGGAAGTTAGGGAAGGGGTTTTTTATTAATAAGGTTTTGAGTTTTGGACTGAGTATTTAAGATGGGTCTTCAAAGCAGCAACTGAGTAGGATTGGGAAAGCCTGTGATGAAAAATATAGGTTTGGTGAATATAGCAAAGCAAGTTTCTGATGAGCAAGCTGTTCGCAGAAGGTAAGCAAATCATTTTGATGGGAGAAGTGTTTGCCTTGATTAATTGACTTGCAAGGATTTCCTGAAGCTAATGGTGAAGTTAATTATTGGTTTACCATCTTATCTTCTGAGGCATGAACTACCTGGAGCAATCAGGTCACATTAAAATAGGTAGCCTCTGTTCTTAGTCTGGATGTAGAGTTATGCTGGTTGAATCCGGTGTCTTAGTCTTCAAGAACTTCACGTAAAGTGAAAGTTAAAAAAGACATGAAAGTATTGACTTTATTGTTTTAATATATTAATCATAGAGATTTGCTTTGTAATACCACAGTTATGTTGGAAAATTTCTGATTTGCTTTCAATGATTATTTATTATAATCACTTAATTTGACTGACATGATTTGTTATTTATAAGAACAAGTATTAAAAGCATGGTATTGAAGATACTGGGCCTTTTCCCTTAGTGATAATTATAGCTCCTTTAGGCAATTTTTGGCTGCACCCATGGCATGCCAAAGTTCCTGGGCCAAGGATTGAACCTGAGCCATAGCAGTGGCAATGCCAGATCCTTAACTTGCTGAGTTACCAGGGAACTCTTAGACAATTTTTTTAAATTAAAAAAAATGTCAAAACTAGAATGCTTCTGGTATGTTTTTCCTAGTAAAATACCTAGAAAGAATCTATGTTTTTGAATAGATATTTAAAAATAATTTTTTCAATTAAAATAATTTCTTAAGATAGTTTATATAAAAAGAGTTAGTTTTTCACTTATTCTTTCCCTTACATTTCACCAATATTTATTGGGCATCGTCACTTTTAAGACACTATAATGTCCTTAGAGAGTTCAAGTGTAAACTTTTCCAGGGTTCTGAGTTCCAGGAGCTGAAAGTTTACTAAAAAGGGTAGCATAGAAAACAATGAATGAAGAAGATTTTGTGGAAATTAGGAGGAGTCGTATAAAGTACTTCCAAATGATAGCATTAAAATATAATTTCTAAAAATTAAAAAACCTGACTCTCGTGCCAATATATGATGACATAAGTCAGAGTTTTATCAACTCATTAGTGAGGGAACCACTAAAATGATAAAGCTGATTCAAAGAGCATTTTGAGGAACTGGTCTTTATTGCCACTTTGAGAAAATAATGTTAGAACTTGATGGGTAGGTTAGATCAAAATTGGTTAAGGTCTACAGGGCAGTAAAATCACAACCTTGAGGGTTCTCTTTTCTACCAGAATAAAATGTACAATCAAACATAATTTCACAGAGTGTAAGCCCTTAAATTAATAGTGAATAGCAAAGTCAAATGCAGGTGTTTCCCGAGATAATTAAATAATTTCTATATGAGCCTATTATACATGACATTAAAATTAGTGTTTTCATGTGGGAATTCCTATATGACGTTTCTTGGGGATGTCATTCTAAATATTGAATTACAAGAAAAATCAATTGAGATAGTGGGAAACAGGAAAAAGTATTCTCATTCTCCTACAAGAATTAAAGCTTAATGATCAATGTAAAGACATCAATGGTTCAAAGGAAATCCACTGACACCAAGGAGAAAGCAAGAGTAATAAGTGATCCTACACAGCGGAAAAGGTTACAATCAGTGTTTCTAGGAACTTTGAAAGCTTTAAATGATTTTTCCTCCTTCCCTTCCTTCCTAGACTCGTCTGCAAATTGCACTGCAGCTCATGGCAATGCTGGATCCTTAACCCACTGAGCGAGGCCAGGGATCAAACCTGCATCCTCATGGATACTAGTTGGGTTCGTAACCTGCTGAGCCACAACAGGAACTCCTTAGAAAATTTTTCTTAACTAATATAAGAAGGATCAGAAAACACTTTTAGAGAGGGTTGGACTGGGAATTTGGGGTTTGTAGATGAAAATGATAAACAACAAGGAGTAGATAAACAAGGTCCTACTGTCTAGCATAGGATCTATATCCAATCTCCTGAGATAAGACATAATGGAAAAAAATATAAAACTGATGGAGTTCCCCTGTGGCACAATGAGTTAAGGATCCTGCATTGTCATTGCTGTGACTCTGGTCACTGCTGTGGCATGAGTTTGATTCGTGGTCTGGGAACTTCTGCATGCTATGGGTGTGGTTAAAAAAAAAAAAGAATATAACAAATGCATATATGTGTGGAACTGAGTCACTTTGCTGCACAGCAGAAATTAGCACAACACTGTGTCAACTATACTTTAATTTAAAAAAAGAAAGCCCTCTTAGAGGAAACTGTGGACAAGGTATAACTTAAACATGAAAATGCAGGTGGGGTGTAGGTAAGGAGAAAAGAAAGGGTTTTTTTTTTTTTTTTTTGGTCTTTTGTCTTTTTGTTGTTGCTATTTCTTGGGCCGCTCCTGCGGCATATGGAGGTTCCCAGGCTAGGGGTTGAATCAGAGCTGTAGCCACCGGCCTACGCCAGAGCCACAGCAACGCGGGATCCCAGCTGCGTCTGCAACCTACACCACAGCTCATGGCAACGCCGGATCGTTAACCCACCGAGCAAGGGCAGGGACCGAACCCGCAACCTCATGGTTCCTAGTCAGATTCGTTAACCACTGCGCCACGACGGGAACTCCAGAAAGGGTTTCTAAGCAAAGGGACTTCTGTGAACAGAAGGTGTGAGGGATCTATACAACCTTCAAAAAAGTGAAAGTAAGGTGAGACCTGGGGGTAGAAGGTCTTGGAATTCTGTAATAGGATTTGAGTTTTAATCTGTGAGCAGAGGAGCTCTATGATTATAGCTGGGTTTTATGTGGGTAATAAAGCCTGCCGGTTGTTGGGAATGGGGTGAAGGCAGTTAGGCCGAAGGAGGAAGGAGACTGGAGTCAGGCAGGCAGGTGGGTGAGGACAGTGTCCGCACAGATGGGATTCAATGTAGCTACAATGTAGAATTAAGGGGAAAGCTGGTATGCTGGTTTTGTAGCAGATCCTGAAAGGCAGGTCAAATGCTTGACTGTGTATGGGACGGGAAGGGGCTGATGGGAAGAGAAGAAGAATTAAAAAATAACTGTGGAACTGGAATAAGCCTAGAAAAAGCAGCAGGTATTTTCTGCTTTGCCATGATAATGACTTATTGGGATGATTATTTTATGAATAAACTTGAATATTCCTCAAAAGAAGGGTATTCTAAAAATTCTTTCAGTTGAAATAAATTTTGTTTTAGTGTCAAAGTTATAGAGAGGTGAAAAAATTTCCAAAATATATTGTCTCCTTTGAGAGAAGGTCATTTAGACAATAACCAGCATGGGGTGGGTGGAGGTGGTCTTGGGAAATAAACCAGCTCAGACAGCAAGTTTCTGGCCAGAACTTTACAGTTGAATAAGCAAACTTGGGTTCTGTTTGTTTGTATGTTTTTGTCTTTTTAGGGCCACACCCATGGCATATGGAGGTTCCCAGGCTAGGGGTTGAATTGGAGCTGCAGCTGCCAGCCTACACCATAGCCACAGTAACGTGGGATCCGAGCTGAGTCTGTGACCTACATATACCACAGTTCATGGCAACGCTGGATCCTTAACCCACTGAGTGAGGCCAGGGATCAAACCTGCAACCTCATGGATGCTAGTCAGTTTCATTTCTGCCGAGTCACGATGAGAACTCCCAAACTTGGGTTCTTTTCAAGCCAGTCTGTGTCTTTGTCAATATCTCTGGGCTGTTGGCATTAATGAACCGACAATAAGGAAAACAAGGGAAAGTGTTCTGGAGACAGAAAGATGAGGGGAAAGGGATAAATTTTTTCCTGACCTTGGACAACATAAGAAGAAAGAGAACAGACTCTCGTATTAAGTCCATGAGAAAATGGAACATGGAAATCAATACTCTCACTAGTCACTCATCAATTCATTCAGTTCTATAAAATAACTCTTATTCTGAGGATCTTAGATTAGCCCTCTGCTTTTACGAAGTTTTCTGCTTCTTCACTAAAGAGAATTCTGAGGACATATTTACTCCTTATTTTTCTTTTTCTTTTTTTTTCTTTTTTTTCTTTTTGCCTTTTCTAGGGCCGCTCCTCAGCATATGGAGGATCCCAGGCTAGGGGTCCAATCGGAGCTGTAGCCACCAGCCTATGCCAGAGCCACAGCAATGCAGGGATCCAAGCTGCGTCTGCAACCTACACCACAGCTCAGGCAATGCCAGATCCTCAACCCACTGAGCAAGGCCAGGGACCGAACCCACAACCCCATGGTTCCTTGTTGTATTCGTTAACCACTGAGCCACGACGGGATTGCCCTACTCCTTATTTTTCTAAGCAACAGAAGGCTTATTATGCTATACTTCTGCTTTACATACATATGTATATACATACATATATATACACACACACACTATGTATATATATTTAAGAGGATGTGTATATTTGGGATATGCATGTGTGTGTATATAATGCTTAGTTACCTATATTTCAGCCTTCTGTCTTGCACAGAAATTATCTTGATATTCAAAGACTCTCCATTAACTAAATCAGTGTAATTATTGTCTAAGATGTAATGTTATCTAAGAAATTTAGAAATTATGTTTAAGCTGATATAGTACAAAAACACAATTACTGTTCTGTTTCTTCCGGCTTTTTTAGGGCAACACCTATGGCACATAGAAGTTTCCAGGCTAGGGGTCCAATCAGAGCTACAGCTGCTGGCCATAGACACAGCCACAGCAACATGGGATCCGAGCCGAATCTGCGACCTATACCAGAGCTCACCGCAAAGCCAGATCCTTAACCCAATGATTGAGGCCAGAGATTGAACCTGAAACCTCATGATTCCTAGTTGGATTAATTTCTGCTGCGCCATGATGGGAACTCCACAACCACTGTGCTAAAATGTTAGATTCTTGTGTCAATTTAGTTAAACGCATACATTGATATTTTTGCATTCCTAAACATTATGAACAATGTTAGTTATCTGATCAACAAACCAATAAATCATTTAGGAAATCAGATGAACTAGTCTGTTCATGAGAAAAAAAAGTCAAATTTAAAAAATGTGCTTGTATTACATGCTGCACTGATCACCTCAGGGAAAAGACATACAGTTGCTGCTTTTTTTTTTTTTTTTTCAATCAAAGTTATTAAAACAAGTCCAATTTGTCCAAAGATTTACCTTAAATATGGATCCAATTTTCTATTTAAAAGAAGCTTCTAAGCCAACAATTTCTTGCTTTTTAGGGCTGCACTTGAGGCATATGGAGGTTCGCAGACTAGGGATCAAATCGGAGCTATAGCCACCAGCCTACACCACAGCCACAGCAACACTAGATCCAAGCCTGTCTTCGACCTACACCACAGCTCACGTCAACACCAGCTCCTTAACCTACTGAGCTAGGCCAGGGATTGATCCGGAAACCTCATGGTTCTTAGTCAGATTCATTTCTGCTGAGCCACGATAGGAACTCCTAAGCCAACAATTTATGATTCAAGCTTGTTTTGTTTTTTTGTTTTATTTAAAAGGCTAGCATAGGAGTTCCCATTGTGGCCCCTCGGAAATGAATCCTACTAGTAACCCTGAATTTCGGGTTTGATCCCCGGCCTCACTCAGTGGTTAAGGATCTGGCATTGCAGCGAGCTGTGGTGTAGCTCACAGATGTGGCTCGGATCCCGCATTGCTGTGGCTGTGGCATAGGCTGTTGGCTACAGCTCCAATTTGACCCCTAGCCTGGGAACCTCCATATGCCGTGGGCACAGTCCTAAAGAGAAAAAAAAAAAAAGATAAATAATTTTTTTTTTAAAGGCCAGCATAATAAAATGCTAGAAACTCTGCTTCTTTACTTTCTGGAATTTTGGCAAATAATTGATTTATATAAGCACATACTTATATTCTACAAAACAATCAGAGTAGAAGGGTTTTTTTGGAGGGTGCACCCAAAGTATGTGGAAATTCCCAGGCCGGGGACTGAGCCCATGCCATAGCAATGACCTGAACCACAGCAGTAATAACCACATCCTTAACTGCTAGGCTACCAGGAACTTCAGAACAGAATTTTTTTTTTTCTAATTTAAGTGGTGTTATAATCTAATTTAACAATCACCTCTGGAGATAGGAGAATATTTGAGTGGTAAAGGCCTTTCCTAGTTACAGACACACAGGTATCCAAAGAGCTTATTGTTTCAGTCACACAAGCCCAGGTCTCACAGGTCGGAAAGCGCAGAAACACAAAGCTTCACCAGCCTAGCTCTCAAAAGCTTATTTTGTTCTGAATTGATTTGAGCTCACATGTAGGAAAGAAAACAGAAAAGACTAACCAACTGGAAACCACCATCTTTCACCCACTCAGTCAACACAACTCATCAAATGGTCAAACAAACTGGATTCCTAGCCATCATTCTGAAAACAAAAAGAACAACAACTTATCAGCTATGTGCAAATACATCAGCATACAAACACAAATAAAACTTGCACATTTGCACGTAAACCAGAACCAGAACCAAATCTGGCCAAAATTCAAAAGCAAAAGAAAGGACTTGGCATCAAGTTCAAGAAAAGAAGAGAAGAAACAGCAAAACAGCAAAAGTAAAGAACAGACAAGCCCGTGAGGAGTATTTCTTGGACAACACAGTTTAATTGGTTCTGGCACAGGAGTCCACTGGAACATGTTCAATGATCTCCAAAACAAAGTCTCATTTTTGGAAAGTGAAAACACTGTCCTGTTTGAATACAGAATGAGTACATGTCAAAAATTGTGTTATTGTTCCTTAGGAGTCACATGGCTGCTTCAAAGAAGAATTCATATAACAGAAATGTATATAATCATAAAGCCAAAGGAATGTAGTAATAAATTTTCTAATAGATGAAGAATTGGTTCATGTCTTATGGCACCATGTAAGTGTAATACCTGGAGCTGTCATTCCTACTGGACTGAAATCTACAAGCAGATTTCTCATTTCATACTGTCAATGCGTTTATCAAATAAACAGTGAAGTCTCACGCAGGTGAATTTGCCTAAATAATTAATTATGGCATGTGGGGCCCTTGAAGGCTTTGAATAGACTTTGGATTTTACCCAAAGTGTAATGTTTTCAGGAGATTGACAATGGTGGCATGGCTTAGAGTGATGGCAAGGGAACCCGCAAATGCTCTGTGGATTCTAGATCCATTTGAAGGAGGAAGCTATCCAGGCTGATGATCAGATGACTGGCAAGAGCAACTGGGGCTATTTGGGTGTCATTTACTGAGGTAGAAGCAGAAGGAGAGCAGATGGAGAGGGGGAAGGGAAATTTAATTTGGGAAGCAGTAGGTGAGAGATATTTGTGAGATAACTAAGAGGTTATTTTAAGGAGACAATTGGACCTTTGAGTCTGGGGTTCAGAGGAAAGGTCAGGATAAGAGTTAATTGGGAGTCTGGGAATGGCAAAGGATTGGGCATGGATGAGCTCAACAGAGAGAGACAGCAGAGGGAGATGTGTGCTCAGAATGGGGGCCTGGGCACTCCAAGCCTGAGAGGTCAGGAAAGAGAGGAGGGGTTGGCAAAGGAAACAGGTGAGAAGCCATCGAGGTTAGAGAAACTGGAGCGTGGAGAGAGTGGCTTTTGAGGGTTTATCAGAGATAACTCTGAGATTCTCTCCCTCTTATGTGTTAGACTGTGTTTTCCCCCAAACATGTATTCAAATCCTAACCCCCAGGATCTCAGGATAAAAGTTGATTTGGAAATAGCATCCTTGCAGCTATAGTCAGTGAAGATGAAGTCATACAGGTACCAGATGTTCTTGACTTGAGCTAGAGTGACCTTGCTGAAGGTGAGGCAGAGACAGACTGGTGGGTGGTAGAGGGAGCCGTGAAAGGTGGGCAAGTGGAGGCAGCTTGTGAAGAGTTCTGATTCCCCAAGTTTTCTGCACTCATAGAAGCTCTAAGGAGTTTTGGAAAGCTGTGTACCTCCCAGCACAGTGAGTGTTGATGTTGACAAACTTTCATCATAATTTTAAGTAATTTCAGGATACATATGTTTTGGCAGTCTTTTGGGATCTGTACCCAATTTCAGTGCACATAAGTGTTGAGGGGATTCCTCCCAGGAGCAAACAATTTGGAGGCACCAATAGAGTGGCCTCCCATTCAACTCAATTCTGACACTATTTTTTTTTCTTTTTCCTAATTCTGAGACTCTTTACCTGGAGATAGCTTCAGATTCCACAGGCTGAGGGCTCAGTCTTGCAAGACTACACTCCACTTCCACTTCAGGTGCCAATCACAAGTCCAGGTGGTCACCTGTATTTCTGTGCTATAGACTGGAGGTTCCAATGACCTGGCCTCTCTCTCTGGGTTCAATTAATTTACTAGAGGTGCTCACGGAATTCAGAGAAACATGTTGCTTCCTAGATCACTTGTTTGTTATAAAAGGGTATAATTTAGGAACATCCAGACGGAAGAGACACAGAAGGCAAGGCATGTGGGAAGGGGTTCAGAGTTTCCACAGCCTCTCAGAACGTGACATTTTCCTCAAAGCTTCAAATGTTCACCAACCTGGAAGCTCTCTGAAATCCATCCTTTTGGGTTTTTAGGGTGGCTTCATTACATGGGCATGATTGATTAAATCATTGGCCATTAAGGATTGGACTCAGTTTCTAGCTCCTCTCCCTTCCCTGGAGGTCAGGGCGGTATGACTAAAAGTTCCAACCCTCTAATCACATGATTCTTCTGGCTATTAGAGTCCATCCTTAGGTGGGGCCCAAAACCACCACATTAACATAATAAGATACACCTCTATCACTCTCTTAGGAATTCCAAGGGTTTTAGGAACTCTGTGCCAGAAATGGGGACAAAGACCTAATATATATCTATTATTATACAAAATATCACAGCCATGTTGAAATTATATGGTCTTTTAAAATATAGTTATGGATCAACATACATTCACAATTTGCAGCCAAATGCTCTACCACTGAGCTATACCCCCTACAATCACAGTTTTTTCATTTTTTAAAGTTTTATTGAAGAATAGTTGATTAACAAGTTTGTGATAATTTCTGCTATACAAAAAAGTGATTCAGTTTTACATACACACACAATCCATTCTCTTTCACTCACAATTTAATATTCAGTAATTTATTTAAAATATTCATGAACAAGATGGAAATTTTATGTCATTCTTTTTCCCTTGTAATCTTATTTCCATTTGATTTCTTCTATAGCATTTAATCATAATGTATCTTTATGTTTGGAAATAATTTTTTGAGCAATATCTGCAACAAATTATAGACATTGAAATTAAAAAATTTTAAAAGTCTTATAACCATAAACTTCTAAGTATTAAATATTTGTATCCTGGAATGAATTTTTTTTATAATTAACATTTACATAGAATTAATCAAGACAATAGGATGCCTTATACAATTTGGTAAATTATTGTTAAAAATATGTTACTGCAAATGTGTCTGTTGAAGAGATACATAGAGGGTTGTTTTTTCTTCAAGTAATTTAAGTATCCATGGTTCAATTTTTGTGTGTGTAAGAATAAGACAGAGTTCTGCATCAGAAATTTTCCTGTTTTTTACTTTTATTAATATAATTCCAAAGAAATACTTGCACAAGAACAGAAGGACTTTTGTTCAATTCCTTAAATGCCTTCTGAGGTTTACGCAAAAATCAGAGAGCATGTGTCAAAAATCATTTAAAACAGGGGTTCCCATCATGGTGCATGGGAAATGAATCCGACTAGGAACCATGAGGTTGCAGGTTTGATCCCTGGCCTCACTCAGTGGGTTAAGGATCCAGTGTTGCTGTGAGCTGTGGTGTAGGTTGTAGACATGGCTTGGATCTGGTGTTGCTGTGGCTCTGGCGTAGACCGGCAGCTATAGCTCTGATTCAACCCCTAGCCTGGGAACCTCCATCAGCTGCGGGTGGCCCTAAAGGACAAAAGATTAAAAAAAAATTAAAAAATAATAATAGTCATTTAAAATAACCTATTGGTTGAAAAAAGGATTCAGTTCTCCTTCAGTTGTGTTGAAAGTAAAAATAGGAAAAAAAAAACTTTTACCCAGTTGCCATACACACACACACACACATTGTTTTTTTTACCCAGGTGTTCAATTTCTCAACACCTATACAAACATTTTGAATTGCCCTGTTGTTAGGCATTGGAAGGGTGGGGTGGTTTATATGTGAAGGGAATGAAATTAATGAGGTTTATACTTCCTGAGCCCTCATTTGCACCTGCCCTTGCAAATGCTAGGAGTTAAGAGGATTGCTACCTGAAGTGTAGTTAGTTGGTGGTCAGGAAACCCAAGTTTCACCCAGGCATTCTCTGGGCATCCTCAGATATGTAGACTCTCAGGGCCCACCCAGAGCTGCTGAAACAACCCCTACATTTTGATGTTTCCCAGAATTTCAGAGGTACTTTGGGGTTTGAGAAATGCTGCTGTTGAGTATTCTCTGTTAGAAGGTAAACCAAGTTGCAATCAGTAAGCATTTCTGATAAACTGTCTAAAGAGACCTCAGAAGAAAACGACCCGGATTTCAAGTCTCTAGTATTTGGTATGTTTTCTTTGCTTATTTAAAATAAAATTTTGGGAGTTCCCATTGTGGCTCAGTGGGTTAAGAATCCAGCCAGTATCCATGAGGATGCTGGTTCAATCCCTGGCCTCACTCAGTGGGTTAAGAATCTGGCCTTGCTCTGAGGTGTGGTGTAAGTCGCAGACACAGTGCAGATCTGGTGCTGTTGTGCCCGTGGCATAGGTCAGCAGCTGTAGCTCCAGTTCAATCCCTAGACTGGGAACTTCCTCATGCTATGGGTGTGGCCCTAAAAAAATGAATAAATAAATAAATAAAATGTCACTTTCAGATCAAATTTTATATTTGTAATTTTTTTCTTAAAACGGGATTCCCAATACTATATAACTTCCAGGGCTTCCAAAATTTGTGTCTCTCCCTGGCCAAGGGTGTGTGTTGAGAGTAGAGGGGGAAGGGGAAGGTAAGGAAGAGAGTGAGCTTCATGGAGAAAAGAACCAAGTTTGAGTGGTGTTGAGGAGGACCTCCTTAAGGTGGCCCTATGTGTTTGATTGGCTGTGTGATTTTTTTTTTTTTTTTTTTTTAGCATCTCATGGTAATAGGCAGGGAGCTGGTGAATGGGTGCATTCTTCCTCCTCTGGAGGTTTATAGGATGCATGCATGATGGTGGGGTGGGGGATAGGGAGGAGAAGAGTGAAAAAAATATTAAAGTCATGAGTCTCTCATGTTATCCTCATGATACTCTTATGACATGGGAAGAAGTGTATGTGATCAGCACTTAGGAGCTGAAGAAACTAACTCCTGGGTCAGATAATTTTCTAAAATACCACACTTTGCTTGCTTCCTGGGACTTGACCATCAGCTGGGTGGAAGGACCCACTGACCCTCCAAGCCTGGTGGGTGTGGGGATGCTCTGGGAGTGCTAGCTTTTGGTAAGTCCTTCGAGATGCCCCTGAAGAAAGAGCTGCCCCTGTGCCAGTGGTGGTTGGCCTGGCTTGGCTGTGGGTTCTGCCTCCTCCCATCACTCCCAGGCTCAGAGAGAAGCACTGTCTGTAGATAGTTCAATAGGGCTGCTCCAGCAGCTGCCCGGCACAGTCAGGTACAATCATTCAAGTGTGTGAGCATCAGTGCCACAGGGGGTGAAGTGAGGCATAGGACACAGGTAGGAGCTGAACAACAAATTCTTCTTCCCTGGTGGATGGACCTGAGGCTCAGGGATTCTACTTGGCCCATTTGGATGACATCCTCTGCTGGGAACCAGTTGCTGCTGTCTCAGTATCACCTTCAATTTGCTTTCTGCTATTTCTCCCTCATTCCGTATCTCTTGGGGTGATACTTCCCAAGGAAGCCATAGCACACAGCTCTGCCTCAGCTTCTGCTTCCAAAAGTGTCCTGAACGAGGACACTCACCTAGGAGGCAGCAGAGTTTGTATAAATCCTTATATGAGCACTCACTGAATGCCATGCACCAAGGAAAGTTCTAGGAATGCAAAGTAACCCAAGAAAGATGTGACCCCTTCTTTTGGGGGGTATAAATCCAAGTTTTCCCATTTCCTTGTCCTATGTTCTTTCTAGACTACAGCATAGTGGTTGCAGTGGATGGTTTGTCTCTAAAAAATGGATGGAAACTTTCACCAGCTGTATCCTAGAAAGTTAAATTCCTCCCATCACACTTTTGCTTCCTGAGTGGATTTTATGCAAAAGTATAGCTTGTTCTTTCTGTGTACCTAAAGCAAAAATAGAGGAGAAAACAATATACCTTACAAAAATAATTTCCTTTAAATGGGCTTTTTTTTTTTTTTTTTAACAGACATGATTTTTTGTTCTCTCCATTGAATCTGACACAACTTATAGTAATCTAGGTTGTTAGCCATTCTACACTGAGTGACTGCCTATCTAGCCTTCTAATTCCCTGGTCTCCTATGTGTTATTATTCATACTCCATTCATTCATTCATTCATTCATTCACAGAGAAAGGGTTGTGATGCTGAATTAAACAAAATAAAGTGTTGACTTCTGGTGCCATCTTAGCCTCTGGTGAAGAACTCAGCAGCTTACTTGGAACAATGAAGCTGGACATTTGGGAGGATTCACAGTTGACATTGAGTGGGCCCTACGGAATCATCATCTTGCACAGGAAGAGGTGGGGTCCCAGGCAAAGTAGAGGAATTCTTCAGTGATAGCGATGGGACTCAAGTGCCATCAGGCCTTCTTACCATGATGAAGTTCTGAAACTTTTTTGTGTGTGTGTGTCAAAAAACAAACTTCTATTCTGATATTAAAATATTCATCTACCTACTTCAATCGCATCTTGATTGAACAACTGGAATGAAAGTCTGCTCCTTAAAGAGAGGGCCATAACCTTGGGGTCAAACATTTATGAGGAAAACATTCCTCTTTGCAACTGCCACATAAGAATTTGGGAACAGCTGTAGCCTAGGCAATAGTGTATAATGTCTCCTGCCCCAGTGGCAAAGCCAAGACTATGTTTGCTAAATTTTCTAAGTGATTTCCCCTGCTTTACATTTTGTCCAAATTAAAAATGTCCATAATACCCTACATGCAATTTTGCAGAACTGACAACATTTAATGATGCTAACATCATGGTAATCATTACTTTAAAAATGCTTGGCCTGAACAGGGGAAAATGTTTGCCTCATCCAGCTATTTAGTAGATTTCAAAGTGGATTCATCCACTGGGAAAACGTTTATATGAGATTGTTCTGCTCTCTCTTTCTCTCTCTCTCTCTTTTTTTTTTTTACCTTTAGGCTAATTTATTGGATTTTTTTATGTAGGAATAATAAAATGAACTCCAGTGAGATTAATTTAGTATAATGATTTCTATAATTAAATCCCAACTTAAAATCAACTGTGAATATGGTAAGCAACTAAATTAAATATATTTTAACTAAGCTTTAATAGTCTAAGAGGAAAATCTATGCTAGAAGCAAGAATTTGGGTAGTATGTCAATGGAATATCACTCCTATGATATCAAACTAAAAAAGGAAATCTTTGATAAAGTTTGATAAAAAAACTAATACTTGCCTTCTTACTTTTAAACATAAACTCTCTCTCTCTACTCCTTGTAATTTAAAATATTTGCTATTTTGCTGTGAAAGTTTGGGGAAATATCTCCATGGTTAGTATGGAATAGTTAAATCCCACTCCTGGGCATATATGCAGACAAAACAATAATTCAAAAAGATACAGGCACCCCTATGTTCACAATAGCACTATTCACAATTGATAAGACTTGGAAACAACCTAAATGTTCATCAGCAGATGAATGGATTAAAATGATGTAATTCTATCTGTCTATCTATCTACCTATCTGTCTGTCTATCTATCTATCTATCTATCTATCTATCATCTATGAATATTACTCAGCCATTCAAGAGAATTAAATAATGCCATTTGCAGCAATATGGATGCAACTAGAGATTCTCATACCAAGTGAAGTAGGTCAGAAAGAGAAAGACAAATCCCATATGATATCGCTTGTATGTGGAATCTAAAATATGGCACAAATGAACCTACCTAAAAACAGAAATAGATTCACAGACATGGAGAATAGACTTGTGGTTGCCAAGGAGGAGGGGGAGGGAGTGGTATGGACTGGGAGTTTGGGGTTAGTAGATGCAAACTATTATATGTAGATTGAGTAAGTAATGAGATCCTACTGTATAGCACAGGAACTATATCCAATCTCTTGGTATAGAACACGACGGAAGATAATATGAGGAAAAGAATGTGTATATATGTATAACTGGATCACTTTGCTGTATGGTAGAAATTGGCACAACATTATAAATCAACTATAATTTTAAAAAGATACCAACATTTTGATTCTGGGTTCTAACTCCAATTCTACAACAAAAAAAAGTTGCTTGGCAGAACCACTTAATCTCTGTTTCAATATCTGTCAAATGAGAGGTTTAGGCTACTAAAAAAATGTCTGTTTCCTTTTTGATTTAATGACACTAAGTGAACATTAGTTTGTGCTGTAGCATTTAAACACATAGCCCTTGCTGTGATTTTTTTATCATCACGTATTTAGAGATACTGATTAGTTACTTTGAGAAATAATGTTAAACAAAGAATCAATTTTATAAATACTCATATATAATAATCAATAGTGACCCCTGAATTACTCAAAGTCATTCAGATATTAAACCCTTCAGAACTTCATAACCTCAAATTATAGTAATATGTAACTTCTTAGGAGACATTTTCTAAATGAAATGAAATATTGAATATCTATAATAATTTCCAGTTAGTGAAGAAAGACATCTGGCTTCTTGTGGTTTACCACACTCAGGTGAAAATCTTAGCTGGATAAATTGTTTTACTTCATAATACAGCTTTCTAAGTTTGCATGCATTCAGTCAAAGATTCTGTAATCAAGGACCTCCCGAAGAGCAGATATCTTTCTGTCAAATAATAGATGATAGAAATATCACCTTTAGTCATTGACCAACTCTGAGTTAGACAGAAGGCATATTTATATTCTAACTTTACAGCTTTTTAGAAAACTGAGTTTCAGGGAGTTTAATCACCCTTGCCAATTTTATATAGCTCTTCTGCCTGGTCACAACATAAATCTTTCAGTCAATTACTCTGTTCACTACATCACAGGTTCCTTTGAGTTGCCTAGAAGGAGAAAAAAACAAAACAAAACAAAACAAAATCTGTTCATGGAAGGTAAGAAGCACCACTTTAAACAGCTAAGTGGAGTAATAAAGCAGGCTCTTTGACCAAAGAATCCAGGAGATTTTGTAATTATTCAAGTGATTTCTCTCACACCAAATTTCTCTTGCTTCCTTAGTCCTTTTTATTTATTTATTTATTTATTTTTATTTTTTTTTCCGCTGTGCAGCATGGGGAACAAGTTCCACTTACATGTATACATTTTTTTCCCCACCCTTTGTTTGTTGCAATATAAGTATCTAGACATAGCTCTTAATACTACTCAGCAGGATCTCCTTGTAAACCCATTCCAAGTTGTATCCGATAACCCCAAGCTCCCAATCCTTCCCACTCCCTCCCTTTCCCCCTGGGTGGCCACAAGTCTATTCTTCAAGTCCTATGATTTTCTTTTCTGTGTGAAAAGGTTCATTTGTGCTGGATATTAGATTCCAGTTATAAGTGATATCATATTATATTTGTCTTTCTCTTTCTGACTTATTTCACTCAGTATGAGAGTCTCTCATTCCATCCATGTTGCTGCAAATGGCATTATGTCATTCTTTTTTATGGCTGAGTAGTATTCCATTGTGCATATATAACACATCTTCCGAATCCAATCATCTGTGGATGGACATTTGGGTTGTTTCCATGTCCTGGCTATTGTGAATAGTGCTGCAATGAACGTGCAGGTGCATGTGTCTTTTTCAAGGAAACTTTTGCCTGGATATATGCCCAAGAGTGGGATTGCAGGGTCATATGGAAGTTCTATGTATAGATTTCTAAGGTATCTCTAAACTGTTCTCCATAGTGGCTGTACCAGTTTACATTCCCACCAGCAGTACAGGAGGGTTCCCTTTTCTCCACAGCCCCTCCAGCAGTTGTTATTTGTGGGCTTATTAATGATGGCCATTCTGACTGGTGTGAGGTGATATCTCATGGTAGTTTTGATTTGCATTTCTCTAATAATCAGCGATGTTGAGCATTTTTTTCATGTGCTTGTTGGCCATCTGCATATCTTCCTTGGAGCAGTCTCCTTCAGGTCTTTTGCCCATTTTTCCATTGGATGATTGGCTTTTTTGCTGTTGAGTTGTATAACTTGCTTATATATTCTAGAGATTAAGCCCTGGTCCGTTGCATTATTTGAAACTATTTTCTCCCATTCTGTAAGTTGTCTTTTTGTTTTCTTTTGGGTTTCCTTTGCTGTGCAAAAGCTTTTCAGTTTGATTAGGTCCGGTTGGTTTATTTTTGCTCTTATTTCTATCGCTTTGGGAGACTGACCTGAGAAAATATTCATGAGGTTGATTGTTTAGAAGTGGAAGTTAATTGTTGAAAAGATAGATTGAAAAAAGAGCTTTCATGAGCAATATTAAGGCTTGAACTAAATAATGGAAGCTAAAAAAATCTCAACTATTGAGGGAAATGCATCCCTCCTAGAAGGCAGGGCAAGAGACATCACGTAGATGGGGTAAATATGCTAATGGGGGGTGGTGGTCCCTGATAGAAGGCTCAAAGGGCAACTGAATAAAAGCTGCGTAAGAAATAATTTGATTTAAACGTATGTAGATTAGAACACAGAGAATTGCCAGATATTCAATTACGTATTCCTAGTCAGAAAAATATCAATCACTGATTGCAGAACAAATATAAATAGTCTGTTTTTCATATTAGAATTTTTCCAGATAAGAAGAAAACAACTTATCCTTGTGTGATTAAATGTTCATAATACTGGGCACAATTGAATCACCAGCAAATGGATTACTTAAGAAATAAATGTCACAATGTCATTTCTTTACTTCACTATCTTGACTTTTAGAAAATTTCCTTGAGATTGTGCTTTTTTTGCATTTTTAAACCATATTTAATAACAAGAAATGTTAACAGAAATAGTATAAGGCAACAATTTCCAATCTTGGATGCCCATTAGGCAATTCAAGCCTTCAGCCAAAGTGGAGAATTCCAGCTGTAGTGGAAATGGCATGGGCCCTGATTTTAAGAGACCTGAGTGTGAAAACCAATTCTCAAGTTTACTAATTTAATTGAAAAACATTAGATTAATCTCACTAATCTCTTTTCTATAACATTTGAATTATTTTCCTTATCCAGGAGCTAGTACAGATGTGCTATAACTCAGGTAATTTAGGGGACCATTTTGAGAAAAAGAATATAAAAAAATCTTACCTTTGTGAATATTAGAAAATTATACATTCAAATGAACACGAGGCTAAGTGTCCATAGCGTCACAGTAAATCTCACTCTGCCTTTACTATCAGATTATTGATGGTGTCTTTTGAAGAGTGGATATATGATTGCATTAGTGCTTCACAGAACTTTGTGGAGCATTATTGTAACAATTGAAGACCAGAGGATGAGGTGTTGGGAGTGGCATTTGTAGAGGAGATGGAGTTTATTGTAAAATTCATAGGGAGAAGTAGAATTGATTCTTGCTGAAAGTACGGTGCCACCACCATCTGTACACATATATTAAATGTTTTTTCCCTAATATTTTGTAATCAAGAGATAATCACAGACAGTCTGCTTTTCTATTGTTGTTCAAATAGCTTTCTTTAGGATTAAAAGGCACCATCCTTGAAATCACTATCAGAAGTTAGGGATGTACAACTTGGATCTGGAACAAGGAAAGTTGTTTGCTTATATAGAAATGATATATTTATAAATATAACATGAAAATCTGCCTTTGACCTTTCTCATGCAATGTCCTTTTCTATATCTTGGAGATCTCATCTATTCACATGGCCTCAACAGCCACATATATCTTTTTTTTCTCATTTTATATGTGTCTTGGTTACATTTTCAATGCATGTGCTGATAAAACCAATTATCAATCTCAAGTCTTCTCTCCTGAGTGAGGGAAATATACAAATGCCTATCAGGCCTCCATAGTTCACCTTACATCTCATCAATTCACAAGTGCAAGCAGAGTAGCTACCTAGACCCCATAATAGCACCCCATCTTGGTGAAGGACACACCATCCACAGAGCCACCAGAGTGGGAAGCCTTGGGATCAGCTAGACTCTCTCTTCCTCATCTCTGATATTGAATCAGTCATGTCCCATGGATTCTTCCTCTGTATCCGTATGTATCCCTTCCTCTGTTTCTCCACTATCTCTAATTTGAGTAAGGCACTGGTTTTCTTGCATTGAACTATTGCACAGTCTAACAGGTCTACCCTCCTTCCAATCCACAGATAGAGTATTCCTTGTACAGTGCAAATGTGGCCATGTTTGCAATTCTTCAATAACTTCCTACTTTTGAAGATAAAACCATCAAGAACATGCTATGCTTAGGATGTGATCTCTGACCTACTCTACTCCCCATTGCTCTTTGGTCCAATATGGTGAAACCTCTTATAGTTTTTTGAATGTCAGCTTTCATTTCTGTGCCTTTGACCATGCTGCCTTTCCTGGTTTCTTTGGCTACTTCTTCTGCATACAACACGTATGCATCCTTCTGGGGTCAGTACAGGCATCACCTCTTTGTAGAAGCTTCCTTGAACTCTCCTTATATATAGGCTGAGTTGTATGACTCTTTGTTGGGAACGGAAGAAGAGGAAGTAAATACAGTACATTTAGATGACTCATATGTAGGAGAACAGAAAAAATGAGGTAATAACTAGGATCATATAGCTTCAACACAGCATAAGACAACTTAGCGACAGAGCTCAGTCAAACTATCTGAAGCCTCAGTTAGCACCTTCAGCTTTCTGCCTGGTACAGGAAAGAATGACAAATATTGGCGTTTTTCAATTAGATTTTTTCTGATTAGTTTTATTCCCTTAATCCAATTAAGGTTTTTATGATTGGCATATCATTTATACATTAAGCCAATCTCTGAAACCAATGTGCTACCCTTAAAGTCAAAGAATAAAGACAAAAGCCACATTATGAGCTCCCATATACTTTATAAAATTGATATTATATCTTCCTTAATTGTTTGGAAGAATTCATGAATGAAGTCATCTGAGTTCTCTTTAGAAGGCTTTTGATAAAAAATATGTGTATTTGGAGTTCTCTTGTGCTGCAGTGATTTAAGGATCCAGTGTTTTCACTGCTATAGTGTGGGTTCTGTCCCTGGCCTGGGGAACTTCCACATGCAGTGGACATGGCCAAAAAAAAAAAAAGTCTTTAATTATTGTAGGGTTACTTAGGTTTTCTGTTTCCTCTCACGTCAGTTTTAGTAATTTGTGTCTTTCAAGGAAATTTGCTCTTTAAATTGTTGAATTTGTTGATATAAAATGATTCATAAACTTTATTATTTATTTAATGTCTTCAGATCATTACTGTTTTTCTTTCTTTTTTTTCTTCCTCTCTTTCTTCCTTTCTCATATTGGTAATTTGTGCTTTCTCTATTTTAATCTTAATCATGTAAGGTAGTGTGTTACCAATTTTAACATTTCAATGAACCAAATTTTGGTTTCCATGGTTTTCTTTATTACTCATATATTTTCTATTTCATTGCAATCCACTCTTGCCATTACTGTTTACCTCCTTCTGCTTATTTTGGGTAGACTTCATTCTCTAGATTCTTAAGGTGAAGGCAGTAACTGTTGATTTTAATCTGTTCCTCTTTTTATACGGGCAAGTAGAGATATAAAATTTCCCCCAAACACTGTATCCCACAAATTTGTATAGTGCTATTTTTATTATCATTTATTTAAGAATGCTTTCTAGGAAGTTCCCATTGTGGGAACTTGGCAGTAATGAGGCTGACTGGTATCCATGAGGATGCAAGTTCGATCCCTGGCCTCACTCAGTGGGTTAAGGATCTGGTGTTGCCATGAGCTGTGGTGTAGGTCACAGATGTGACTTGGATCCCACATTGCTTTGGCTGTGGTGTAGGCTGGCAGCTTTGATTCAACCCCTAGCCTGGGAACTTCCATATGCTGCAGGTGCAGCCTTAAAAAAATAAAATGCTTTCTAATGTCTTCTTTGAACCAGGAATTAAGACATAGATTTGTTAATTTCCAAATATTTGGGAATTTCCTGATATCTATATTTTAATCATTTTTTAATTTAATTTCTTTGTTGTTAGAGAATGTACCCTGTATGATTTTAATTCTTTAAAATTTATATAGTTAACTTTGTGACACAACATATGGTTTATATTGGTAAATTCTCCATCATCATTTGGGAAAAAGTGAGTATTGTGCTAACCAAGTTACTTGATGTTGTTCAAGTCTTTGGTATCCACACAAAGTGTTTTGTTTACTTATTATATCTAGTACTGAGAAAGGAGTACTGAAATTTAAAACTTTAGTTGTAGAAGCTCCTACTTCTCCATTCTGTTCCATTAGTTTTTTCCTTTATGTATTTTGAATTTCTGCAATTAGGTGTACACACATTTATGATTTTAATATGTTCTTGTTGACTGTTTTCATTACAGAATGTCCATCTTTATCTCTAAAAATATTGCTTGTCCTGAAGTCTAATTTGTCTGATATAAATATAGCCAGCCAGCATTCATCTGATGAATATTTGAGTTATATCCTCCATTCATTTCTCTCTTATAAATAGCATATTAATTTAAAAAAATTATCTAATAATCCTTTCCTTTTAATTAGAGTCCAGCCCCATTTAATATAATTACTAAATAATTGATTACATTTAAATATGCCATCTTGTACTTGCTATTTTTTTGTCTCATTAGATTTTTTTCCCTCTTTTCTTGCTTTTTTTTGGATTAAGTATTTCAAGGATTCCATGCCATGTCCTCTACTGGTTTTACAGCTATGACTCTTTTCTTTTCTATTCCTTTCTTTCTTTCACTTGGTACTCTTCAGCTTACAATATTCATCCTGTATTTACCACTGTGTGTGTATATACATAGAGTGATAGAGTATATGTATATGATACTTATGAGTTTACGTCTCTTTTCTCCAAAATTAAGAAACAAGAGAAAATAATTTATATTTATTTACATATTTACTTTTACTATAACTCTCCATTCTTTGTTTATACTGAATTTCCATCTGGTATCATTTTTCATTTAGTCTGAAGAACTTCTCTTAATATATCTTGTAGTGCTTGTCTGCTGGTAACAGATTCTTTCTGAATTTGTTTGCCTAAAAATGTCTTGATTTGTTTTTCATTTTTGGAGGATATTTTTACAAGAATTTAGATTTTGTCTTTTATTTTAGTATTTAAAAGATGTTAGTCTAATATAGTCTGCTTACATTGTTGTTAATGAGGATAGCAGTTTTTTTTTTTTTTTTCGTGACTCCTTTAAAAAAATTTCTCTTTATTCCTTTATCTGTTTTGGAATAAGTCCTTTCCAAAAAAGGTATCATACTTTCAAAACAGTCAAAGATTTATGAGATTTATCCCATGTTGCTAAAAACAAAAAACTTATATTTCTATTAACTGACTTTTCTTTTGGTTCTGTGTGACATTTTTGCCACTTCTTCACAATGTCTAGTAATGTTTTATTATATGGTGGATAATATGGATGCTATGTTGCTGAAGAGCTGGCTTTTACACTCTTCCTTAATAGAATATTGAGTTTTGCTCCAGCAGACATAATGTTCCAGGGACATTTTAGAATAGTTTCTACAGTGGACCTAGATTAGCTTGACCTTCTCTGCATCTCAATTGAATGTCAGCGTTATTTAATGAGATGTCTTCACTCTGATTAGTCAGTACTCAAATATCTCCTAGCCTAAGTGAGTTCTAATAGTTAGTCAAATTTCCCCAGTAATTTTTCTTTCTTTGGTAGATGTTTTTGGCCCTATCACATGGATTCTTCCCTCTGCAGGTACAGTTTTGTATTGAACCAAAATGTAAGGAGGAATACATGCAGAATTCTGGAACTTCATTTCTACATGACTCCCATCTCTCCATTCCTGCCCCACAATTTCAAGTCACCTCTGTAGCCCAGAACTATGATACCTGCCTCCTCTACTCAGTGAGACCCCGGCATTCTGCTGGGGCTCCTCCCTCACACCCCACCATTTGCATAATACCTCTAGACAGAAAGCTGGTGTAACCATGATGCTCATCTTAAGCCTTCCCCATTCCCCTCAGGGAATCACAGATCCTTCTTGTCTATTGTCTAACATATAAAAATAATCATTTCCTACATTTTGTCCAGTTTTATATTTGTCTCTGGTGAGAAGATTTGTCTGGTACAAGTTACTTTGTTTTATAGCCAAAAACAAAAGACCCCAACATGTTTCAAAATATCACTTGTGAGATTATAGCTCAGTCATCTTTGCAAGTTTTAAAAATTCATTTGTCTTACAAATATTACATGAAGAACACTTTTTTTTTTTGTATTTCAGCAATATTGACTAGACTTTCCCAAGTCCTGAGAAGTAAAGTTTTCTTTATATAAACTTTAGAAACCTTCCCAAGGTTTGCAGTTTCAAAACTGAAATGGCAAAAAGAAAGAAAAAAATCAAAGGTATACAAGCAATTTTATACTCTGTACATCCCAATGCACTCTTAATGCTATTTTATAAAAGGCAGAGGGAAATGTATTCTTTGAGTTTGGAATGGTTGTCAAGTTTCAAAGTACTAGAATAAATATCATAATATATTGAGTCTTTTCCTGGTTTTTACCACTTGCTGATCATTTGATCTAGGATAAAGGTAACAATTTTCACATCTGTTAAATTATATGTGGTTTATCTACCTCATGAGATTAAAATGCGGTTTAGATGTAGTTAAATAGATCAGAAAGGTCATTCGTTGTAGAGAGTAAAACACTGTACATATAAGGTGTACTGAACTTCATACATTGAGAAAGATGAGAAAAAATTTAAGAGTAAAGATAGGAGTTCCCGTCGTGGCGCAGTGGTTAACGAATCCGACTAGGAACCATGAGGTTGCTTGTTCGGACCCTGCCCTTGTCAGTGGGTTAACGATCTGGCGTTGCCGTGAGCTGTGGTGTAGGTTGCAGACGCGGCTCGGATCCCGCGTTGCTGTGGCTCTGGCGTAGGCCGGTGGCTGCAGCTCCGATTAGACCCCTAGCCTGGGAACCTCCATATGCCCCTGGAGTGGCCCAAGAAATAGCAAAAAAAAGACCAAAAAAAAAATAAATAAATAAAATAAAAAATAAAAGCAATGTTTAAAAAAAAAAGAGTAAAGATAATCATTTCAAGTGCAAAACTTTCAAAGCAAGGAGGTCAATAATGAAATGAAAACAAGGATTTAGAGGGAATAACTTATTTTTTATTTGTTGCAAATTAATTGAAACCCATGTGTCCTTAGGTGCGAAGCAAATTTCACTCAACTTAGTCAAAAAAAGTTTAAATGTGATATGATCAACTGTTGTCAGTATTCTAATCCTCTATCTTGTCTTAGTTTTAATTATGGGGATGTATTTTGAAAATAGTTATTATACTGATAAAGTTACATTGAAGAAAGACTATCTCAGTACCTATGATTTATTCCAGTGGTTCTAATACAATCTTTGATGCTATGTCACCAAATTTTGACCCAAATTCAAAGGGGTACATTGATGTTCTTTTTTTTTTTTTTGTCTTTTTGCCATTTCTTGGGCCGCTCCCGCGGCATGTGGAGGTTCCCAGGCTAGGGGTCGAATTGGAGCTCTAGCCTCTGGCCTATGTCAGAGCCACAGCAAGGCGGCATCCGAGCCCCGTCTGCAACCTACACCACAGCTCTCAGCAACGCCGGATCGTTAACCCACTGAGCAAGGCCAGGGATCGAACCTGCAACTTCATGGTTCCTAGTCGGATTCGTTAATCACTGAGCCATGACGGGAACTCCTGGTGTTCTTAAGCAGTATTTTATAAAAAGTAAATAACACCTTTGAAAACTTCCAAAATTAAGATTTATCCCATAGCCTTAAAAATAAACTATTTACATTTTTCGAACCAAACAGTTACTCTAGAAGATCATTAGGAATAGCACTTTCCCTTTACTAATTAATGGGACTTACTTATGTTAAAATGAACTTGCTTCTCTCAATAATTTATAACCATGGAATCACAAGACATGAAAACCTAAAGATACCATGGACCTGATCTAAGCCAAATTCTACTTTATAGTATTAAACACTCTGACGGTGACCAACTCCAGGAAGTCCATGCGAAATGCAGACGGAAAAGTCCTGCATACAACACGGAAAAATAAATCAATGCCATGTCTATCCGCAGAACATATCATTCAGTTCTTTGGAGTTAATCCACTGATTTTTAAAAATATGTTTGTCATCACTAATGGAAAGCACTGCACTCAGTAGTTTGGAATGTTACAAAGGAAGTGAATAACAGAGGTTCTTCCCTCAAGTATCTTATGCTGAGAGGAGAAAGAAAGCCCAATGAAAGGACATTGCATTATCATATATATATGATTTTCAGTGGCTGAATTGAACTTAATTTTATGAGGGCTTAACAGGTTGCTGTAGTTGAAACGGGTACAAAAATATAAAAGAGAAGGTCTTTGTCCCCTTGTGCCTTAAATTTGGTTATGATGAAAGATATGCAAAGATGTACATGAATAGAAGCAGGTCCTGGATTGATAAATACCACAATAAGATAGAAGGGATGTAGTAGAGAATGAGGTAGAGGAGGAAGGTGTGGCAGTGGGGATAAAAAAGAGTAGAGATTTGTGAGATATTGGTAACTAAATGGATATGGTAGATAAGGGAGTAGAGGGCACCTAAGATAATAGCGGTTTGTTTGCTTAGGTAAATATTTGGGGGATGCTGCCACCAAAAAACAGAAGACCAAAGAGTTGGAGAATGTTTGACATTGGAAGCAGAAACAATGAGTTTTCCTTCTCAACATGTTGACTTCAAGATGTCTGTGAAAAAACCTGGTAGAAATGCCAGGATTTTATATATATGAAAATATTTCCTGGCATATATAACCTTAGCCAGAAGAAGATATGTAGACTAGAGAAAATGACTTTGGGGTTTATAATATTTAAGGTATAATGCAAAGAGTGGACCTAAATGAGGTTATCTGGGAAGAGAATATTATTCCAAGTAAGACATCCTGGAGACCAAAATTTAGGGAGCTAATTGAAGAGGACATTATGAAGAAGACTAAAAGAGAGTAATCAGAGAGAAGTCACCCCTGTCCTCCTGCCTGCATGCTTGGTAGAACATGTGGAGTAGAATCACGGCCCTCCATTATCCCAGGGAAAGTCAAAATTGATTAGATTAAACCAATTGTGGAAATTCACCCTTGCTAGTGATATGATAATCCATGAGCATCCATGAGGCAGTTTTGGTTAGGAGGAAATACAGTGAATCTGAGGGCTGCTATTCTTTTTCTTGTTCCTAAAAGACGGACTTGGCACATAGATTTGCTTGGTTTCAGCCACTCCAGGAGAACCTCTGATGATGTAGCATCCATCCTGAGATTCTGAAGTAACAGGTGGGAAAGTAAATGCCAACAACTCACTAAGGGCAGCAGAGGGCAAAGAAAGATATGCCTGCCCACAGGCAAACCTGGGACTGTATGCCTCTACCTACTTTTTATATGACATATATGTCCCATTATGTTCCCTCTCCAAATTCGCTTGTCAAAGCTCTAAATTTCAATGTGACTGTGTCGGAGATAAGATCTTTAGGAGGAAATTAATGTTAAATGAGTTTATAAGGATGGGGCCCTATTCCCATAGACTGGTGGTCTGAAGAAGAGGAAGAGGAAAGGAAGAGGAAGAGGAAGAGGGAGAAGGAGAAGGAGAAGGAGAGGAAGAGGAAGAGGAAGAGGAAGAAGGAGAAGGAGAAGAGGAAGAGGAAGAAGAAGAAGAAGAAGAAGAAGAAGAAGAAGAAGAAGAAGAAGAAGAAGAAGAAGAAGAAGAAGAAGAAGAGAGTCTCTTACTCTCTGGTCATGCACAGAGGAAAGTCTGTGTAAGGATAGCGAGAAGGTGGCCATCTGCAAATCAGGAAGAGGAAGAGAATCTTCACCAGGAACTTAACTGGCTGGCACCTTGATCTAGGGCTGCTAGTATCCAGAACTTTGAGAAATTAAATTTGTGACCCAACCTGTAATATTTTGTTATGGCAGCCCTAGCTGAGTAATACAAGACCCTATATATTGTTGAGAGAGAGAGATCAAAGAAAAAAAATCAAGAAGGAAGGAATGAGGGAAGGAAGGGAAGACAAGTCAAACTGGGAGAGAATGACATGGAAAACAGGGAAAGTGTGTTATTTCCAAAGGATGAAATTGTTAAGAATCTCTAAAGATTTACAAAGAGTAAGTTCAATAAGTCCTGGAATAATTTCAGAAGATCACTCGTCACCCAAACACTTCAAATGACATGGGCAATATTGAGATGCTGCTAGAACAAGGGTTGAATAGGAACTGAGCATGGGAAATCAAATGTTGACAATATTTTAAAAAGCTTGGTTGAAAAGGGAAGGTGGGGAGGTATCTAAAGAGATAGAAGGACAAGGAAGGGCTAATCTTTAGAATGGGAAATTAAAAAAATTATAGGCAGAGGGTCAAGATTCAGGAATAAGAAAGATGCTGAAGATATGAAAGGAGAGAATCATTTGTGGAGAAAGTCTATGAGAAGATGTGCAGGGCTAGGCTTAAGAAGAAAGATGAAGGTTTTTGTCTTGAAATAGAAAGGACACCTTATTCTCAGATTATGGAGAGGAGAAAGGAGTATGATTATTATACAAATTAGAGGAAGGAATCAGCAGCAGAAGCCAGAGAGGTGATATTATTCTTTGCCCTAAAGTGGAAGAGAATTTTGTTTGCAGAGAAACAAGGGGGCGGATGTTGGTGTGGAAACAGGAGTGGCCATAATCTACAGCCTTGGACATTTTCAAGCAGCTGCCTTTTGGCTGACTGAAGGGTGGAATTAGCCCAAGAATGTGACCGTTAAGTAATGCATCTCTTCGCATCCAAGTGAAGGATAGGCCATTGGAGTTGCTGCTATAATTAGTATAAAGTACATGCCACAGGGCCTTATCGAGATTTGTAGTGATCCCAGGAGATATGTGCCGCCATCATTTTTTAAAAAAGGTAAAGGATGAATTAATATGTTCAGGATAAAAAGGCAAGTTTTGCAAAATTAAAAATGAATTATATCTCTAGCATTTGATATCTTGTGACTTGATTCTGTCAACCTAGCACCTACGGAGGGAAGGGAATGTTTTTTATTTTTAAATTAAATACATGGATAGTAATTTGAGAATGCTGTGTATTTTCCCAGGCTTATGGCTCCTGTAGACCATTTGCCTTGGAGAAAGCAGGATCTTGTCAATCCTGGTAGTACACTTACGAAAGGTGGGTAGTATGGTGGTCTTTAAAGGAAATCTGGGGCCACTTGATCGAAATAGTAAAAAGTGAACATAAGAGCTAGCCATGAAGTTACTATAATTTTCTACTGATTTGTTAAATAGCAACACCCACCTGGGTTCTCTTTTTGTATCCCTTTCACTTATTTGGTTATCACTTGCCATGTAAGGAATCATATCAAAGCAACAAAAACACTTTATTATTTTAATCATCATTCTGGGTGTTGACTGGGCTCAGCTGGGTGGTGTTGGCTTGCGGGGTCACTCAGGTTGTTGTGGCAGATGATGTTTGGGGCTAGAGTCACCTTGTGACTCACCTATTCACATGGCTGGGACCTCAACAAGCTTTAGCTAGAAAGCTATACCTGTATGTACTGTATGATCTTGCCACTTCCTCATAGCATGGTAGCTGATTTCCAGAAAGAGGGTCCCCAGTAAAATTTGTATAATCTTTCATGTTATAACCTTGGAAATTCCATAACTTCAATTCTGCTATTGTCAGATTCAAGGGGAAAAATATGCCCTCCCCCCAACATCTCTCTTTGGGGGAGTGATAGTATCACATAAAAAGAAATGTAGGGTGGGAGCTCTTGTTGCAGTCATCCTGGAAAATACAACCTTAACAGTGCTTGACTGACAGAGTGGCACTCTGTCTAGACTACAGTCTCAAGACAAACTGCTTACATTTCCTCCAAAGCTACTCTCCTCTTTGGAGATTTGTCCTTGTGGGCCTACTAATGGTGTCTTCTTTGGCCATGAATGGCACCTGTATATGCCATCTGATGAGTTAAATCTGGGACTATCCCTTGTCAGCAACTTCTTCTAAAATAAAGTAGAATTTAATTTTTAGAGCAGATTCACAGCAAAGTTCAGCAGAGGTACACGTGTACAGTCTTCCCTTATTACTAAATTCTGCATTAGAGTGGTACATTTGTTACAATTGAAGAAACTACACTGATGTACCATAATCATCCAAAGTCCAGAGTTTATATTAGGGTTCACTCTTGGTGTTGTACATTTTACGCGTTTGAACAAACTGATGAGATGTATCCACCATTACAATACTGTACAGAATACTTACACTGCCTTAAAAATCCTGGTTCTGACTATTCAGCCCTCTTTCCCTCCAGCCCTTGGCAACCACTGAGACTTTTTAATAAAGCCTACTGGTTATTCATATTATACATTGTTATCAGACTTATATTTTCTTTAAGAAATTCTGGAGTTCCCATGGTTCTGTGGTGGTAACGTACTCAACTAGTATCCATAAGGGTGCAGGTTCGATCCCTGGCCTTGCTCAGTGGGTTAAGGATCCAGTGTTGCCATGAGCTGTGGTGTAGGTCACAGATGCGGCTCAGATCTGGCATTGCTGTGGCTGTGACCTAGGCTGGCAGCTACAGCCCTGATTCAACCCCTAGCCTGGGAGCCTCCATATGCTGAGGATGAGGCCCTAAAAAAAGAAAAATAAGAAAAAGAAGAAGAAAAGAAATTCTGAGCACATATTTCTCCTTATCAAATATCCCAGTCATTTTTCACTGTATGTAGATTACACTGAAATGTTTCATTTTTTTGGGTCCCATGTTACAATAGCTAAATTAAAGAAAATTAGTGAGTTGACAAATAGTGGGCATATAATAATTAGGTTTGGGGATTGCAAATATAGAAAAATGCTATTTTTCTTCATTTCCCATCCCTTCCACATCCTTCCACATCCTGACCTCCTTCTTGGAATGTAGTACATATCTAGTTCCATTCTTAAGCCATGGCCCAAAGGAGCTAACTTAGTGGACATTTACCTTTGGTAAAACTAGAAAAGAGAAGTACTTCAAGTACTTCAAGTACAGTAACAACCCAGAGTTGTGCTAAAATGTTCGCCTTACAGATCCTTCATCTTGACGATCAGACAAGAAAAGACCGTATTTTTTATCCTTGCCTCTAAAATTAGGTCCTGCTCCAGATTCATCAAGGCTGGAAATTTGATGATTTCAAATTACCAATAGTCTGGATTGAAGGCAGTAGGAATAACTGAGATTCTTTGGAGAAGACAAAGAAGCTGATGGACCTAGAACAGCGACCCTAGCCTAGAGGGGAGGTGAACTTGGGACCCCCTGAGATGGCCCCATAACAGGATGAAATATTGTCAAGGGGAAGTGCATGGACTGTTTGGCATCATTTTCTGGATTCTGGAGAGTATTATGGTAATTTGACACATTCTGGAAGGGGGATACATGTTTATGTACTTCCAAATTATAATGACAAAAGAAATTACAAAAGATAAGTAAGACTTTCCATATTTTTACAGTTTTAGCTTCCATTTTTCCCATTGCATCCATTATACATCACAGTCCTCACTGTAGGCTGCTTCCTAGAATGGAACATGAACCCTCAAATTGCTGGGACTTTGTACAAGTTCCTTCTTGGGTCTGCAATGGTCAGTCTTCCACCTTATGGAAGACCTTGAAGATTCAACTGAATAGTTAACACCCAGAGGGCTTTCCCAGACACTCACATCCTACCACCACCAATGAGTTTGAGCTTCCTTTGCACCTCTTGGCACAACTCAGTTTATACCAGATTATTAGAAGATGTCTTTGTCTTTTCAACAAGATTTCAGCAACTGAGAGATAGTGTAGAGAAAAGGGAACTCTACTACACTGTTGATAGGAATGTAAATTTGTGTAGCCGCTACGGAAAGCAGTATGGAGGTTCCTTAAAAAACTAAAAATAGAACTACCATATGGCTGTCAATCCCATTCCTGGGCATACACCTAGACAAAGCTATAATTCAAAATGATACATACACCCCTATGTTCATAGCAGCACTATTCACAATAGCCAAAACATGAAAACAACCTAAATATCCATCAACAGAGGAATGCATAAAGAAGATGTGGTGTATATATACAATGGAATATTACTCAGCCGTACAAAAGAATGAAATAATGCCATTTGCAGTAACATGAATGGACCTAGAGATTATCAAACTAAGTGAAGCAAGTCAAAAAGAGAAGACATTCCATGAAAGCACTTATATGTGGAATCTAAAATATCACACAAATGAAATTATTTCTGAAGCAGAAACAGACTCACAGACATAGAGAACAGAATTGTGGTTGACAAGGTAGAGAGGGAGTGGGGGAGGGTTGGATCAAGAGTTTGGGTTAGCAGATGCAAACTATTATATATAGAAGATAAAATACAAGGTCCTAATGTAAAGCACAGGGAACTATATTCAATATCCTGTAATAAACCATAACAGAAAAGAATAAGAAAATGTGTGTGTGTGTGTGTGTGTGTGTGTGTAACTGAGTCACTTTGCTGTACAGCAGAAATTAACAAATATTATAAATCAACAATACTTCAACAAAATAATCAGCAACTGGAAGGCAGAAATATGGCTTTTTGTTTGTTTTCATTTTTCAGTTTGATCTTACCAACTCTTCTAATCCCAATCTTCTCATTAGTACAGAGTCTTATAGACTTTAAATATTTATTGACTTGAACATGAGGGTTTTGAAAATAAAAGCTTTGCAGTTTCCTTCCCTTTCTTGTAAAAACCTAAAGAGATAGTACTTTGGCTCAATAATATTTTGTGTAGCTGTCATAGAAAAGTAGAAAGTTCAGATTTATTGACTTGAACATGAGAGTTTTGAAAACAAAATTTTGTAATTTTATTTCCCTTCTTGTAGAAAACTAATGAAAGAGTACTTTGGCTTAAGATTATTTTGCATAACTATTCTTGAAAACCAAAAATTCTTCCTAGAAAAATACTCCAGATACCTCAAGTCTGTCATCTAATGAAGAAATGGAACCTGTGTCCTTAAAGCAATGGGCCAAGTGGAGATTATACCTGAAGGAAGAAGCTACTGGAGAAGTGAAAGCTACTGCCCTCCTGGCCTCCTTAACCAAACCAAGACCTGACTTGCCTCCTTACTGATGTCTACGCTGTGATTCTCTTCCTCAGCCAAGATTAAACCAGATGGAAGGCTGAGTTCTGGAAGCTTAAATGGGGTTTTTCTATCCCAGCAAGTAAATTTTGTACTTAGAGGGGAGAGAGTAACTGATTTTGTACTTGGGGGGAAAAAAAAGGATCCCATTCAAATTCAAACTTATTTCCTCTCTTCAATGGTGGTTGCCATCATTCCCAAACTGGTGTCATTATTAGAGTCTCTCTGGGATTTTGACTGGCACAGGAGAAAGTAGCTGAACAGACTGCATCAAAGTGTCCTTTAAAAACATCATTTTAGACCTAGACAAATGATAGAAAGCTTAAATTCAATTTTTCTCTGTAAGACTAACAGAAACTAAGATAAGGAGAATTATATCACAAAATGTATTTCTACTGATTCGTTTAATCTTTGTTGTTCTAAATGCTATGTGTTTTTTTTATTATTCCTAAAGTTTAGCCTAGATTGATTGAGTCAGTAAAGGCACAAATGATAGCAATCAGAGAATGGATATTAGAGGAATAGCCACAGAAAAAGTAGTTAGCAATAGCAAGGCTACTTTGCATTGCTATTTTTTTTTAATGAGTAAATAGACTTTACTTTAGAAAGGTTTAATATTTAATGTAAATTTACTTATAATGCTTGGGAAAATGTTTCTTTAATAAAACACATTTTGTTGTTAGGAATCTACTCTTTCAACATTGTTTATTCCTCTCATTGACTGAGTCTATTATTATTCTAGCCAAGAATTATAATGCTTGTTGTGATGTAAAGAGGAAAAAAGAGCATATTGTATGCAAAAATAAGGTTCTGAAGTTTACTTAATTGAAGAACATTATATTAGTGTATAAATCAGTGTTCCTGGCCTAGCTCAGTGGAAGGTGAAGCTTAGTGTCTGGGTCACAGCCAAATACTCTTTAAGAGCCACGAAGTACAGACACTAAATTTCCCTTTACTCAAATGTAAATGTACTGCCTAATGTTAAGCAATCTTCATTGAATTGATGTTCTTCCTCTCAACTTATTGTACTTAATCATATTTATTAGGGAAGCTTTGCACATCAAAAGCACATTTGAAAATAATCCCATGATTAACCTTAGGGTAAAAAGTTAATGTAATGTATATTGCCAAGTTCATTAACTATCTTCTTGATGGGCTAACAGCTGTGTGATGAAGACTGTAGCCATCAATTAAGTGCACGGTGATCTTGAGACAAGAGTTTTCAGCAGGGAATAGTCAGCTATATTATCAAGAGGCAACCACTGAATGGGCATATTTCCAAGCATTTCTTAGTTTTATGCCTTATGAGATAGCATTTTTGAAAAGCCTATGCAAATTGGTCAATTTGGAAAGTCAAACACATTTACATGATTTGGGAGGATTTTAATAAAAACTTATTTTTAGAATAGCATTTAACATATATAATTACAGATTCACATTCAAAAGTTGTTATTTATTTAAGGTATAAATAGATGTACATAAAAGACATAAATTTTGGGCTTTCAATTATCCTTATTCCTTTATAGAAAGATACCTTTAGGTGGAAATGCAATTTAAAAGAGACAGCTTGGAGTTCCCATCATGGCGCAGTGGTTAACGAATCCGACTAGGAACCATGAGGTTGTGGGTTTGGTCCCTGCCCTTGCTCAGTGGGTTAACGATCCGGCGTGGCCGTGAGCTGTGGTGTAGGTTGCAGACGCGGCTCGGATCCCGCGTTGCTGTGGCTCTGGCGTAGGCCAGTGGCTACAGCTGCGATTCGACCCCTAGCCTGGGAACCTCCACATGCCGCGGGAGCGGCCCAAGAAATAGCAACAACAACAACAACAATAACAACAACAACAAAAGACAAAAAAAAATAAATAAATAAAAATAAAAATAAAAGAGACAGCTAAAACTCATATAATTAGTGTTTCTTGATTAAGTAGACACTATTTTGGGGACAAGAATTGACTAACATCTCAAAATGATAAAGAAATGCTTGTAGGTTTTATGTTTAATTAAATAAAGTGTATTATAATATGGTTACTCTAGGGCAAGAGTAACTACTCTTAAAAGCGGGAGTTCCCATCATGGCTCAGTAGTTAAGGAATCCGCCTAGGAAGCATGAGGTTTGGGGTTCAATCCCTTTCCTCACTCAGCAGGTTAAGGATCTGGCATTGCTGTGAGCTGTGTTGTAGGTCGCAGACTCGGCTTGGATCTGGCATTGCTGGGGCTCTGGTGTAGGCCAGGTGGCTACAGCTCCCATTAGACCCTGAGCCTGGGAACCTCCATATGCCGCGGGTGCGGCCTTAGAGAAAGGCAAAAAAAAAAAAAAAGGTATAGAAGCAAAAATAAACAAGCAGAACCTAATCAAACTTAAGGAGACATTTATAGCAAAGGAAACCATTGGCAAAACAAAAAGACAACTTATTGAATAGGAGAAAATACTTGCCAATGATATGACTGATAAGGGACTTATATCCAACATATATAAACAGCTCATACAGCTCAACATCAAAAAACAAACAACCAGATTTAAAATTGGGCAGAAAAACTGAATAGACATTTTTCCAAAGAGGAAATGCTGATGGCCAACATGAAAAGATGTTCAACATCATTAATCATCAGGGAAATGCAAATCAAAACCACAATGAGATATCAGCTCATACCTGTCAGAATGGCTATCACCAAAAGGAACACAAATAACAGATGTTGGTGAGAATGTGGAGAAAAGGGAACACCAGTACACTGTTGGTGGGAATGTAAATTAGTGCAGCCACTGTAGCAAACTGTATGGAAGTTTCTCAAAACCTAAAAAGAGAACCACCACATTCAGCAATTCCATTACTAGGTATATATCTGGTAAAAACCAAAAAGCCAAAAAACCAAAAAAACCCCACTAATTCAGAAGGATACATGTGCTCCATTTTTCATGGCAACATATTAACAATTCCCAAGATATGGAAACAACTTGTGTCCATCAACAAATAAATGGATAAAGATGTCTCACACACACACACACACACACAATGGAATACTACCCAGCTATAAAAAACAAAACAAAACAGAATTTTGCCATTTACAGCAACATGTTTAGACTTGGAGGGCATTATGTTAACTGAAATACATCAGACAAAGAAAGACAAAAGCTGGTATTTGTGGAATTGAAGAAATACAACAAACTAGTGAATATAACAAAAAAGAAGCAGACACACAGATTAAGAGAACAAAGTAGTGGTTACTACTGGGAAGAGGGAAGGTAGGAGGGGAAAGGTGGGGTAGTGGAATAAGAGGTGAAAACTATTAGGTATAAGATTAACTGCAAGGACATATTGTACAATATGGGGAATATAGCCAATATTTTATAGTAACTGTAAATGGAGTCTATAACTTTAAAATCTGTAAATCACTGTATTATACACCTTCTAACTTATATAATATTGTACAGACACTATAATTTTAAAAAGGCAATATATCAAAGTGCCTCTCTCTTTTTTTTGTAGAGTTTGCAGAAGATCTGGATGGAAGTTGTTCATATATTTATTAAGGGCATATTCCTGGAGGCTATAGTTACATGCCACAAAAACAGCAGCAGATATTTCTGGTCATTATTCTCAGAGTAACCCAAGAGCTGGTCCATGTAAAGCACTCAACACAGGTCCTGGCAAAAAGCAAGACATTTAGCTCCTATCGTTATTATCTCAATAAAAATAATGGCATAAAAACTCTAGGTTGTCAGTTTCTACCTAAGATATGGTCCAGTTAATGACATTGATTTACTACAACATTAAAATATTTTGAGAAGGAAGGAAGATCAGAAATGTAACATAAATATTCTCCCTTGACTTTGCCCACGGAAAATAAAATTCTGTTTAGACATTTATTGAAATTAAGCAGTTTCATTAATCTGAAGTCATTTTATCCAGAAGAAATTCAAAGTGTTACTGGAGTCGGAATGCTGATTTTATGTCAAACTTTGACTTAGAAATTGTCTCCACTGTTCTAGAGATTTTTTTAAATGGTCTAGAAATGCATCTCTCCCAGGAAATCTTGGTTAGAGATGAAGATATTTGCATCCATTAATCACCATTACTGAGAGCTGACTTTGAACACAGTAGAACTGAGCTAGATGCTAATTTATTCACAGAGTTTGGGAGTTCTTTTTCTTTTCTAGATGATGAAGAGACTACAGAGAATAAGGAAGCCAAGATCCTTTCTATCAGGAAGGTTACATTCCAATGGGGAGGAGTTCTTCTGTGGGTTAAGGACCTGGCTTTATCACCACAGCTGATGGGGTTGCAGCTCTGGTGTGGGTTTAATCCCTGGTCCTGGAACTTCCATATGCTGCAGGTGTTTGTGGCCAAAAAACACACCAAAAAATAAACAAAAACCATCCCAATGGGGAATGGGAAATTAAGGAGACACAATACAATGCAAAGAGATAATAAATAGCACATAACAAACAAAGGCAATGTACAATAAACAAAAAAACAATCAAATGAAATGAAGAAAGTAAACCCAGAGTGATTGTAGAATTATGTGAAATAGGTAGAGTTGGTAGTGGCCTTGGTGAAGATGGTCAAAGATGATGTTTGGGCTGAGACCTGAATGCTGAAAAGGAGGCCAGCGGCTGTGTTGAGATTTTTGGAAAGAACATTCTGGGCAGAAGGGTCAGTCTTCAAAGATGGATTTGGTCAATACCTTCCCTTCCTACAGGGGCACCCCACTCCTACACCAGAGGCAGAGTCTTTTTTCCCTGCTCTGGCAGATGTGGGGATGTGCCCATCTCAAGTCTGTCCTTCAAGAAGCCTGATAACTTTGGCTTTCCCTCTTTGAAGCCAGCTGTATTTTAAAAAAAGTTCAACTACATTGAAACTGCCATGCTGTTAAGACAACCAAGCTACCAAGAGGGGCTACACAGAACAACATCTGGGTGAAGACTTCATCAACTTTCCAACCCAACACAGTGGAATGCAACCAAGTGAGTGAACACAACTGACAAAGAAGAGAAGGACCACCCAGGTGAGGCCAGTCAACCCACAGAACTGGAAGAAAGAATAATGTGTCATTTGGAATAAAGTGTCATTTAGCGCTAGTTTATTATCCATGAATGGATAATGAAAGCAATCAGAACAGAACAGCCTAAGGAATACAATTTTCTTTTTAGAGTAATTGGCTCTCAAAATTCAGAGCATTGGATGGTAAAATCTCCCCAAGTTCTAAAGAGAGATTCTAGAAAAATCTCTTACAAGATTTGCTAGTAGATGGACATGCAGCTCAAAAAACCTTCGTGTATAAGAAATTGCTAGAGTCACTGAGTGCAGCACGATCAGAAGCATATTTGCAGGAATGAAACGATAGTAACACCTCCCTTTTCTTTCTGGGTGGGTAGAAGGGAACTAGTTCTAATTCTTCTTCTAAGTCATGTTCAAGATGCAGCAGCTGAACATTTGTGGTTGAGGGAGGGATGAAGGTGTATGCGAGAAGGGGAAACTGCAATCCTATTCCTTTTCTTCGAACTTGCTTACAGAAGCTCAGAGGCTGACTTCCTACCAGAGAAAAGTGAGGGGCATTTCTTGGAGAATCTTAGAGTCTGTTGCCCCCATTTTGGCTGGAAAAGTCTGAAGATAAAAAGCTGGCTGGGGAAACTGGGCAATGGTAGAGCCAAAGGAGAGGGTGGCAGGGTGATACCAGCAGCTCCAGGACTGGTGGGATGCCAGTGCAGGACAGTGTCCACTGGCCTGGGGGACTCTGGGGAAGGCAGTGCAGCCTAGCAAGACCCCTGCCCACAGGCTGCATGCCTGTAAGGGAGAGGACACAAATGATGTGTGTGGACCTGGGGACATAGCTGCTCACATCAGGGAACTGCGCTGTACAGAGGCCCCCGAGGTTGGTAGTGGTGGGGGTGTCTCTGAAGAATGTATGGTGCACCCTACAGAGAAGAGCTAATATCTGGGTGTCAGCCTTGACAGAAGGCATTGGAAAGCCAGAGACAAATCAAGTTAGACAACCCAGGTCTGAAAATCAGCCATTGCACCTTTCCAGCCAGTCCCTCGTCATTGTCCCCAACCAGAGAAGCCAGTTACAGGGAGGAGATGAAATGAAGGTGGTGGGGAAATGAAGGGATTGGAACTGCCCTCCGCTGTGCTGGGAACCTAGCTTCACACTGGAGAGAACACATTTTTTATTTAGAAAGTGATCAGAACTGAGAGCCTTGCCTGGCATCATTTTACCGGGAAGGGAAGAGCAGTTCACGGAGTATATTTCAGAACTGTATCAGGAGAAGAATGAAGCTCTTTTCTGATTGTACCCTCCCAAGTTCAGCCCATTCAGTTATAAGTTCAAAAGCCCTCAGGGAGAAGGAGGTTTTGGTCCTGTGATCTGGATTTTATTCTGAGTGTTTTCAAAAGCCAATGGAGGGTTTAGCTAGGAAAGGAAGAGGATCTTATTTTTCTCTTTCAAAAAATGTCTGGTGGGAGTTCCCATCATAGAGCAGAGGAAATGAATCCAACTAGGAACCATGAGGTTTTGGGTTCGATCCCTGGCCTCGCTCAGTGCGTTGAGGATCCGGTGTTGTTGTGAGCTGTGGTGTAGGTCACAGATGCAGCACGAATACAGCCTTGCTGTGGCTGTGGTCTAGGCTCACAGCTGTAGCTCCAATTTGACCCCTAGCCTGGGAACCTCCATATGCTGCAAGTGCGGCCCTAAAAAGCAAAACAAACAAACAAAAAAACCAACTTGTGGCTACTCTTTGGGGAATGGGTGGGGAGGGAGGGGGCTGAGGGACCCGTGAGGAGGCTATTGGGAATGGAGGTGAGAGATGAGAGCTATTGAGGAGAATGTTTCACAGCAGAGTTTTATCCTTCAAAGCACCTTGATTCCTTGAAGAGATAGGAAAGAGACGTATTTGGTTCTGTTCTTTGATGAATTAAAGACCATCTAGCTAGTGGGGGTCTGGCTGGTGTTATGCTTTGGACTGAATATATAAACAGCAGGAGTTCTCGTTGTGGCCCAGCAGGTTAAGAACTCAACCAGTACCCATGAGGATTCAGTTCAATCTATCCCTGGCCTTGCTCAGTGGGTCAGGATCTGTTGTGGCCTCAAGCTGTGGCATAGGTTGCAGATGTGGCTGGGATCCAGTGTTGCCATGGCTTCAGCTCTGATCCAACACCTAGCCAGGGAATTCTTTATGCTGCAGGTGCATCCTTAGAAGGAAAAAAAAAAAAAAAAAAGAAAGGAAGACATAAAGGAAGGAAGAAAGAAAGAAAGAAAGAAAAGGAAACTGTGGCCAAATACTAGAAAAAAAATTGAAATTAAAAAAAAACCTTAAAAATCTTCAGGAACTGGGAGCTTCTTAAGAGAAGAGGAATATATGAACAGCTCTCAGACCCCATTGTACATATGAATCACCTAGGCTGTGGTTAATACACAAATTCCTGAATCTTATTTTGGCTTTTCTGATTCAGCCTGGAGGGTGTGGGGCCTTGGAACCTGCACTGATGAGAGCAGGTGGTTCAGAGATCCTGAAAAACCCAGAATCCTTGCTCTGAAATTTTGGCTTTCTCAGATGTCCAGTTAACTCTACACTCTGAATGTCAACACTCATGAAAAAATTTATTTCATGGAGTTCTCATCATGGCACAGCGGAAACGAATCCGACTAGGAACCATGAGGTTGCAGGTTCAATCCCTGGCCTCACTCAGTGGGTTAAGGATCCAGCGTTGCTATTGCTGTGGCATAGGCTGGCGGCTGTAGCTCTGATTCCACCCCTAGCCCGGGACCCTCCCTATGCCACAGAGGTGGCACATGCACACACACGATTATTTCACTGTATTGCTGACTTTTTTTTTTTTAAATCCCTGGAGCTTTAAACACTTTGAGGACTTTTTCTTTCCCTTCTTCTTTCCTTTTTTCTCTTTTTAATTTCCCTCCTCCCAGAACAGAGTTCCAGGTGTGTAAGTACTTTTTAACTGTTTTTAAAGCAATGCAATGCTCGCAATGTAAAAGCTTATTTAAAGGACAGTGTATCAATTACAAGAAGAAACATTTAGAAACGGAAATCGCTTAGTGACATAAATAAAGGACTCATTTTCTTGAGGAAGTAAATGAGACACAGTCACCCACTCTTTCCTCCCACAACCAAACCCATTTTAGGAAAATAAACTTCGGAGTCATAGTCAATACATGGTCAATGAAAATATACAAATGTCTTTATTAGGCATTTTAATCTAAAAAGTGAAAAACAGAGTTCTTGTTGTGGCTCAGCAGAAACGAATCTGACTAGTATCCATGAGGACACAGGTTCGATCCCTGGCCTCGCTCAGTGGTTAAGGATCCAGCGTTGCCTTGAGCTGTGGTGTAGGTCGCAGATGTGGCTCAGATCCTGTGTTGCTGTGGCTGTGATATAGGCTGGGAGCTGTAGCTCCGATTCAACCCCTAGCCTGGGAACCTCCATATGCCTAGGGTGTGGCCCTAAAAAGACAAAAAAAAAAGTGAAAAACACCCCTTGGGGAGCAGAGGTTGAATGCTGCACTGTCAAATCTAATTGTAAGACAGCTTGCTTTTTTACCTACAACAAAATGGAATTTGTTCCAGGTCTCTGGATAACCTTGACATAGCAGGAAATGTATGATTCAATCATATAGTGCATAATAACGCATATGGGTAGAGACTAAAGTTCATAAATGTTCCAAAGTGTTGCAGAGGAGATCACCCAGAGGTAGATAGGAGAAGACATTATCTCTTTGATGCTGATGAAGGCAAGGACTCATTCAGGCCTTTGATGGAGATGGAAGCAAAACCTAAGTGTTGTATGAAGTCTATTCTTTTCTTCCTAGTAAACAGCTTAGTTTTTGTTGTTGTTGCTGTTTTTACAAAAGGAAATCCAAATGACACTTGAAGAACAGCATATTTTTTCTAACAAAATTTGTGTAGGAAAAATCAAGAATCAGTTCTCTCTAGTCAAAGCCCTTGACAAAAAAGAGAAACATGGGCCTCAGAAAAGCACCATATGAAAAGTAAATTTTTGTTCTCTTTATGATTGCTTTCCTAAGCCCAAAGAACATGCTAGGTCATGCAGATGTGTTCTCAAAGAAAATGTATTGGTCCCAGATTGAGGCCAAATTGACATAAAACCATCACAAAATATGGCGCTCATCACACCTGGGGAGCAGGTGTTGTATGTAATAAAACCACCTGAGGTATCCAATCTTTTGTTCCACACCACCATACTTCAGGCGGGGGGGCATGGGAACTGCATGTCCCAAGCTGAAAAGAATTCAGTATGCCTTGTGTAACTGCTTATTGATTGTCACACATAGAATACAAGTGGAAAGCAAATTGGCCTTCTGTCATTTCTGTTTCAATAAGCTGGGAAAACATTCGCTTCAAATGGAACTAAAACAAGTAACCTCTCAGTTGCAGGCCATGAGCTGGATGGTTAAATGATATACATCTGGAATATATTAGCAAGTTCTATGTGGGGGAAAAATACTTCCCTAAATAATGTAGTGGGACTGAATTCCAAAGTAGAACATGGAATTTTTTGCTGTTTATATCCACAGAAAAGGAGATCACTAGTTCTTCTTTTTCTTTTTTCTTTTTGTCTCTTTAGGGTCAAACCTGTGGCACATGGAGGTTCCCAGGCTAGGGCTCTAATCAGACCTACAGCTGCTGGCCTACACCACAGCCACAGCAGCACTCATCTTCAACCTACACCATATCTCAGGGCAATGCTGGATCCTTAATCCACTGAGTGAGGCCAAGGAACCTACGTCCTCAAGGATACCAGTCTGGTTCGCTACTGCTGAGCCACGATGGTAACTCCACTACTTCTTCCTTTTTTTTTGTTTTTTGTTTTTTGTTTTTTGAGGGCCACACTTCCCTAGGCTGGGGCTCTAATTAGAGCTATAGCTGCTGTCCTTACACCACAGCTCACAGCAATGCTGGATCCTTAACCCAGTGAGCATAGCCAGGGATCAAACCCATCTTCATGGATGCTAGTCAGATTTGTTTGCTCTGAGCCACGATGGGAACTCCTCTTCCCTTTCTTGAGGAAGACGTTTCCTTCAGGCAAAAGTATTATTAATGTGAAAACATCATTGTCTCAAGTGTTATGTGGGGACATAGTATTAATGGAAGAAGAGATATATTTGACAAGCTAATCTAGTGGAAAAAAAAAAGCCAAACTTCTTCATAATTATTTATAAAAGGTAGTTCGGTGCCTCAGTGGAAATAGCCCGAAGACCAGTATATTATTTCAATGGCATTAAGATCCCAGATGACACAGAAAGGTTTGAGATGATCAATATAATCTCTGAAAGTGAGTCTCTGCCAGAAGCTGCTTGATAGCTTTTACGAATTCCTCCAAAAATATTGGGTTTGGAAAAAGAAATCAACATGGCTGGACTATGTGCAGAAGTATTATGTCATTCATTTTTTTTTTCTCAGAAGAAAATCTTTGGGGCCAGAGAAGTTTTTATTTTAGTGTTATCAGATTGATCAGGCCATTGGAGCACAAATTTTCAATTGAAAAAGGAATTTGTTCGGTCTGGTTAATTAATATAGGAAACTCTAGATTACAAGGGGACAAGCTAGGCTCTAATCTCAGAAAAACATCTTTCTGGGAATTCACTTCTTTACCCTCATGTCTCTGGAGAGCTGTCAAAGAGGTATACAAACTTCAACAAGGAGGAAACTCTTTAACCTGGTCATTTATATCATTTTCCTAGGGGAGGGGTCATCTCACTTTGTCCATCCCTATTTCCTTTAGGTCACATCAAATTGCCTTCAGATATTTACTTTTTTAAAAAGAATACCTCCATTTGCCCTTCAGCTTAAAAATCACGGAAAAGACCAGACACAAAATAGAAAACAACCACACGACAACTGAGACTTTGAAAAATGGCACAACCAAAGTATGCTCTTTCTTTGCTATCCCATAATTCGAAATGATATGTGGTACCCAATGAGTGGATGGACATTTTTTGTCATCCAAAAAAGTTCAAGGACTTATCTGGCTAGGGAAATCAGTAGATAAAAAGGAGAAACAACTGTTTAATTTTGTTTGTTTTTGTAGCTAAATAAAGTGATTGTCCTAGATATGCTCAAATTTACCATCTGGCTCTCATTCCATATTCTCTTGGTTTAAAAAATCACTAGATCCAGGACTGCCTATTAGGGCTATTCTGATTAAGAAGATACAGGAGGACAGATGGTAGAGCTGTCTGACAGAGAAAGTGATAGGGGACGGTGAACTACTTAAAATGAATACTCTGCTGGCATAGAGGCTGTCAAATTGTTCGGTAGAAACTCTAAGTTGAATGTCACATCTAGAAAAATTCCTGTGCAAAAATCATCACTGACAGAGGGTAAAAATGTTTGACAAATATATAAGTGCACTAATATAAAAAAACTAATTGTGGGTGACTTATTGAGAATGTATGGATTGGGGAGAGTACAAATTTCTTACCTGCACTGATTTGTTCACCCTTCAAACAACCCTAAGAATCAAATATTCCTACTACTTCATTTTTTCAGGCCAAGAAACAGAGACTTCTAGAGTTCTACAACTTGCCCAATGTCAAACTGAGGTAGGCTAGGACCTGGTACCTGGGACCGTTTCCTTCAGTGGCTGCAATGTTTGCAAGTGGATGAACATCCCCTTAAGCCACAAAATACAAAGGGACTAAAAATAACTGCATGCATGTGCAGTTGGGGCAAATTATGGGCAAGAAGGTACAAAAACCCTAAAAACCCAACTGACACTTCTGAAGAGCTGAAAGCAAAAGCAGGGTATCAGAAGCAAAATTGGGGTACTATACAGGCCCCCTGTACATACCACCACCAAAAGGCAAACCACCTACGCCACCCCCTGGTCCAGCCCCTGGACCCACCTGTACCCTCACCCCTTATAAGGAACCAGCTCATCTCCTACTTCCCCTTCCTCACTGCCCCAATGGATGAGCAACTAAGGGAAACTGTTGTTGGTTTTGCTCCCTGTTGCTGAAGAAGGTGCCCAAATAAAGCCTTGCCTGAATTTTCCTATGTGGCCTTTTATCAATTTCTATTGATTAAGGAAGTCAAGAACCCTGGTTGGTAACAAAACGACTAATAATGGGCTGAATGGGAGACTCACACACAGATTTGCATTTCTTACCTTCTAGGCACACACTGCTTCTCGAAACTGAATAATTGGGAATGCAGCCAGTTTGTATTCATCTGCTTTAATTCTCTGTTCAACTTGTTTTTCCCAATGTCAGTCCTCTCCTTCCACTCTTCCTTAGATATATGCCTTCAACTTGTCTGTGATTAAGGGAGTTGCTGATCCAATATGATATCAAATGCCAGATATCATCTCACCAACCCTCTACATTTTCCTTCCTTATGCTACCCCCTGACTTGCTGTACAAAACAGCATTGATCATTCTCTAGCCCATCTCAGTTGTAACATGCATGATTAAGTCTGCCATTACCCTCAGGTCTTTTAGAACATTAATATTTGACTGACTTCATTCATCCGTTGACAGTTCGTGTTTTGAATTCCTTTTCAGTTCTCAGATATATGAGATTGTAACTTGCCAAGTTGAATTTCAGTGACTATTGTTTCCTCCTCAACTGATTCCACTGTCATTGCAGCAACTCCCAATTTAGAATCAGATTTCATTACTGTGGTGTTTTTGCATTCTTCTGGGTTGTCAATAAAGATGTTAAACCAGACCAGAGCTTCAAAGTGACCCCTCGGTTCCTGTTTGTACATGCTTTCGGGGAGCGCATCCAGGAAGAGCATAGAGGGAATATAAACTGTGAAATCGGATTGCAAGGAGCTTCTAAACTTGTTATCAAGGGTCAAGATAATTCCCCATGTAGTAATCAAATGGAAAATGGCTCAGACTAGAGCATGAAGTAAGTAAAAAATTTATGGAAGATGAAATAATTTTAGTTCTTGTTGCAGATGACATAGGAGCAATGTCTATAGTGTCTAAAATATGGTTACTGATTTAAAGAAATTATACTTTCCCCAATATCAAGAAATAGTTAACATCATATGATTTTCATAGCATAGGTGTGGTTTTCACCTCTTTAAAATCATGATATCAAAGGTGAACATTATTGCCATTTACTGTAGAGGAACAGTGAGTCACAGAGTGACTCAACCAAGTCACTTTCTCTTTAGCTTCAGACCAAGGTCCAATCTCACCTAGATTTTTTTTTTTTTTTTGCTTTTTAGGGCCACACCTGCGTCATATGGAAGTTCCCGGGCTAGGGGTTGAATCAGAGCTGTAGCTGCTGGCCTGCACACAGCCACAGCAACATGGGATCCGAGCCGCATCTGTGACCTACACCACAGCTCATGACAAAACTGGATTTCTGACCCACTGAGTGAGGCCAGGGATTGAACCTGCATCCTCATGGATGCTAGTCAGATTCATTTCTGCTACACCACAATGGGAACTCCTCCCCTAGATCTGAAATTCTGAAATTTAGCAATACAACTAGTGACTTGTACATAGTAAGTGTGCAATAAATACTTGTTTAATAATAATCCTGTATAATCAAATCAGAAACTCTATCATGAAGACTTAGGAGAAGTTTTTCTCTAGAATAGACCATACCTTCTCTAGAAGAGACCATAGATGTTCCCTCACCTCTTCTTGGGGTCCATGGGGCATCTGACTCCTCCTGTTCATGAAGCGCAGACCTGCTGTTCTAGTTTGAGGGGGCTGCCGAAACAACATATGACAAACTGGGGGGCTTAAACAACAGACACTTTTTTTCCTCAAAGCTCTGGAGGCTAAAAGTCTGAGATCCAAGTGCTGTCAGGTTTGGTATCTGGAGAGAGCTCACTTCCTGGTTTGGAGATGGCTACCTTCTCCCTGTGACCTCACATGACCTTTCCTTTCTAGGTGTGATGGAGAGAGATCACTGGGGTCTCTTCCTTTTTTTTTTTTTTTTTTTTTAGGGCCACACTTGTGGCATATGGAGGTTCCCAGGCTAGGGGTCGAATCGAATCGGAGCTACAGTTGGAGCTACGACTGCCAGCCCATGCCAGAGCCACAGCAATGCCAGTTCTGAGCTGAGTCTGTGACTTACACCACAGCTCACTCCTTAACCCATTGATCGAGGTCAGGGATTGAACCTACAACCTCATGGTTTCTAGTTGGATTCGTTTCTACTGTGCCACGACAGGAACTCCTCTCTTCCTCTTTTTATAAGGACACCAATTCTATTGGATTAGGGCCCCACCCTTACGGCCTCATTTAACCTTAATAACTTCCCTACAGGCCCAGTCTCCAAATACAGTCACACTGGAGCTTAAGGCCTCAACATATGAAGTTGGGGGACATAGCCATAACACATATTGATGCTGCCTGTCACCTCCAAAGTTGAGATATAATCTGCTCTAAGTGTGCTCCTATACACCTCTGGCTAATGCTCCAGTTCCAACCCCATTCCCCAGGGCTAAGAGGTAGATTCTTCATCACCCCATTGCAGTGCTAGGCTTCATTAGACAATGAAGTGGTTCTTAGCCTCATGAGCCTGGAGTGACAACCCTGCCTGGGCATGAGCCTCTGACTACTCTCTCTCTCTATTTTTTTTTTTTTGTCTTTTTAGGGCTGCTCCTGCAGCATATGAAGGTTTCTCAGCTAGGGGTCTAATTGGAGCTGTAGCTGCCAGCAATACGCCACAGCCACAGCAACATGGGACCCGAACAGAGTTTTCAACCTACACCATAGCTCATGGCAATGCCAGATCCTTAACCCATTGAGCAAGGCCAGGGATTGAAATGGCAACCTCATGGTTCCTAGTCAGATTCATTAACCACGACGGGAACTCCTGACTCTCTTGACTTAAGAGAGAGCAGTCCCTTGGCTGCTCATATGGAACCTTGGCTGCTGTCCTGGGTTGTGTAGTGTCCTCATAAAATTTGTGTTTGCCCAGTGGAAATAGGGTTCTTGCAGGTATAACCACATTAAGATGAGGTCATGGTGAATAAGCATGGACCCTAAACCCCATGATAGGTGGCATCATAGGGAGAGAGAGACAGACACATAGAGAGTGAAAACAGCCTTGTGAAGAGGTAGGCGGAAAGTAGAGTGAGGCAGCCACATGCCAAGGGCTGCAGGGATTGCTGGAAGCCTGTTTCAGTCAATTCATGATTTCTTTCTTTCCCTCAATGTGTTCCTATCCCATTCATAAGAAACTCTCTTTGAGAGTCCTTCTAAGGTGTGTCCTAGATCTGACCACTTCTTACCATTTCTATTGCTGTTGACCTTCTTGAAGCCATTGTCAGCTTTCATTTAAGCTATTGAGATAGTTTCTTAATTTCTTTCTCTCCTTTCACTTTTTTTGTTTGCTTATTTGTTTTTTAGGGCCGCACCCACAGCATATGGAAATTCCCAGGTTGGGAATTGAATTGGAGCTTATAGCTACTGGCATAGGCCACAGCCACAGCAACACTGTGGGATCTGACCCACATCTGTGACCTACACCACAGCTCATGGCAACACTGGGTCCTTAACCAACTGAGCGAGGCTAGGATTCAAACCCTCGTCTTATGGATACTAGTCAGGTTCACTACTGCTGAGCGACGACAGGAACTCCTTCTCTGCTTTCATTCTTGATACCTTATGATCCATCCTGTGCACAGTGGCCAGTGGGATTTTAAAAAATGGAAATCTTATCTCATTTCTCCCCTTCTTAAAACTCTATGAAGTCTTCCCATAGTAATCAGGACAAGATCCAATCTCTCTGCCTGTCAAAACACCCACTTTTTATGATCTGGCCTCTGTTTACATTTCCACTTTCACCTCACACCCATCCTGCTCATCTAACACATTCCAGATACATCTGCACCTTCCATGTTAGGTCACCTATTTCCTCTGCTTGGAAAGTTCTTTCTCCCAGATCTTCACTTCCTTGCTTCCCATTGCCATGCACAGTTGCTTAATTTAAATACTGCCTTCTTTGAGGAACTTGCTCTGGTCACACAACTTAAAATATGGTGGATACATACAATGGAATATTACTTGGCCATAAAAAAGAATGATATAATGCCACTTGCAGCATCATAAATGGACTTTGAGACTGTCATACTAAGTGAAATAAGTCAGACAAAAACAAATATCATATCACTTATACATGGAATCTAAAAAATAATCCAAATGAACTTATTTATGAAGCAGAAACAGACTCACAGACACAGAAAACAAACTTATGGTTACCAAAGAGTAGAGAGGAGGGAGAAGGGATAAGTTAGGAGTTTGGAATGAACAGATACACCTCGTTATATATAAAATAGGTAAAGGACAGTGACCTGCCCTCTAGAAGAGGGAACTATATTCGATATCTTGGAATAACCTATAGTTGGAAAGAATCTGAAAAAGAAGCTATAACTGAATCACTTTGTTGTACACCTGAAACTAGCACAATATTGTAAACCAATTATAGCTCAATTAAAAAATTAGTCACCATCTTGATCCATCACATCAGCTTCTCTCTAGAGCACTTTGTCACCTTCTGACATTTTTCTTGTGTATTTGTTTGCTTGTTTTCCTCCCTTACCTGTAATGTAAGATCCATGAGAGCTGGTAATGTTTCTGTTCATACAAAGAGTATGAACATGGCATGACACAGAGTAGCTGCTCAGTAAATATTTGTTGCATGAGTGAATGACTGTAGGGGGAAGAAATTGTCATGATTGTATTCAAGGAGGTTGCTAAGGATCACCAATTTGCAGACAACCTTCCTTTCTTTTGTTGAGAAGGTCTCTTACAGAGCCAGCTCTTGGCTTTGCCAATGACTATTAAATTATCCAGGTTTGCAGCGTGCTTATTCTTTAATCATCCTGAGTGTTTCACGTAGTCAACCCTAATAAGTTATCAGCATTGTCAAGTTATATATTTTTTCCTGCCTCAAGGGCTAAAAGATAATTAAAAATATGTAAAATATATATGTGATATTGTGATAGATTCCATGGGATTTTGGGCCAAAACCTTTCCTTGACTGTTCAGTGATGCCTGAAATTCCTTTACCTAGGCAAAGCTTCGAATTTTAAACTAGAGATAGAGTTTCAAGATAAACGAGCTGAAAGGAGGCTTTTGGCCAAACACTTATTTGCCCCTGAAGGTGGGGGGAGAGCCACTTTTAAAGGTAAAAGTTGAAGATCAGTTTCTGCTTATGGCTTCCTTTGTGATTTCTTATTCTGGTGTAAAAGTAAAAATGTGGGTCATGAGAGCTCTATAATTCTGAATTGTTGGCAAATAGACACATAATTCCTTGTTATGCATCATAACCGCATATGGAATCTCCCCTTGTTTCAGCCAAATTTCGTTCTTCCTCTGCCCATATAGTCTTTTCACCATTTTCTCCAGTCTTGATATTCCCTGCTGCCCTACAAAATTTTATGTGTGAAAAAATGTTATTTCTTTTAGGCTTTTCTCAGCAAAATCCTTTCCTGGCAAATTTGTTTTCAGAATTACGCTTCACCAAATCTTTTGAATACAGTCCCTAGTAAAATTCTCCCCAATGGAGGAGGAGACATGAGAGATGGTTCAGGGAAAAAGAGAAATGAGACTGAACATCAGTGATATCTCATCCGTGAAGCCCACCTTCCTCCCAAATCGTGTTTCTGACTTGCTTATTTGGTTTCTTTCCTGTTTTTGTCCTTCAACCACAGTCCCAGTGGACGAAGGCTGTCCCTTATTTTATGCTCTCCAAAGCATGCTGTAAATAACAAGAACACCTGTTTTGCAGTTGTTTCCTAATGTTATCTGAATTGCTTACCTTACACCTATTTTTTTTTTTTTGCAATGATAAATATCCACTACTGTCCTGATTCAACATCTATTTTCGATGAGGGACACAGAGTTGATGTTAATTCAAGTGTTCAGAGAACAGGGCACAAAGCCCAAGATACAGATCTAAACGTAGAAGTTGTATATCCTTACCCTGCACTTGGAATTGAAATTCAGGCCGTATTTTATCTGAGCACCTTTATTTCACAGCAAGGAAAGGAAAAAAGGCAAGGCGAGAGTTGTGTTGGGACATAAAAATACATGCTCATAGAATTGAATAAGATAAGGGATATAGATTCGCTTTGTAAAATAGATTCATATACAAACATCAAGTAATAATGTATTATACTGACAGGAGATTTTTTTCACCTTCAGGCTAGATGATTTTTTTAATCTTTCAGAGAAAGGGTATTTGAATGGGGGGGGGGTAAAAACAGGAAAAGTAAACACACCTATCTTTTTCTTTCTCTGTCTTTGATTGTGATTGGGGGTTGTTGTAGCTTGCTAAAGAACATGGGTAGAGAATTTGCTTACTTACTTTCATAATATATTCTGAGTATTATTTTAGTATCTTTATTTCTTCAAGTTACGAATAAGCCAGTCCTGGTTACATACGTCCAATTATTTTCCTGTTTTCAGGAAGTATTTTCTCAATGAGTCATTAAAAATCAATGCTATTAAAAAAAAAAAAAGAAAAAGAAAAAGCCCACAAGGACGCAGGTTTGATTCCTTGCCTCGCTCAGTGGGCTGAGGATCCAGTGTTGCTGTGAGCTGTGGTGTAGGTCTCAGAAGCAGCTCGGATCTAGCTTTGCTGTGGCTGTGGTGTAGGCCAGTGGCTACAACTCCGAATGGACCCTAGCCTGGGAACCTCCATGTGTCATGGGTGTGGCCCTAAAAAGACAAAAAAAAGAAAGAAAGAAAAATCAATGCTATTAACTGAAATTGTCTGATTTCTATTGTTGAAAGCTACTGAATATTGGACTAGTTTAAAATCTTTGTTTTTTTTTTTTTTTTTTTTTTTTTTTTGGTGTGGGGGCACACCCACAGCATATAGAAGTTCCCAGGCTAGGGCTCGAATCAGAGCTACAGCTGCCTCTCTACCCCACAGCCACAGCAACATGGGATCCGAGCCGCGTCTTCGATCTACACCACAGCTCACTGCAATGCCAGATCCTTAACCCACTGAGCAAGGCCTGGGATCGAACTTTTGCTGCCATTTGCTTGCCTTGCTTACTGATAACTCCTAATTCTCTCACCTGGGAACAAAGCCCATACTCCAAGGGGCCATCTACCGATTGGTCCAACTTGGGTCCATTGTTCAGAGCCAGGAGAATCCATGACCTGGATGCTGCTGCTGTAGCCTCACCATCACAACAAATGTAGTTTCTGGAGAAGGCAGGCATCACTGTGCTCTTGAAGCACCTCTTCAGCTAGGAACTAGGTATCTGATATGTGCCATTGCCAGGTGGCCCAACAGGCTCACACCCCTTTTCCAGTTAAGAAAAGGGTCAACAGACTCTCCCTCTTTGGGGCCAGGCTTCTCAGGATAGTGCATTCTTAGCCCAAACTGTGAATATAATCACCCCCAGCATCCCCTGTAGACAACCATCAAAGAAGAGGAGAAAAGAGAAAGAGAACTCCTATTTTTAAAAAGGGAAGGAAATAAAAAAGAGAGACTTTCAGTTAAACATTTCGATTTGATTACACATGGATAAACAATTCTGTCCTTGCAAAACCCCGCTAAGATGACAGAGAGCTTTTGAAAAGGCAAAAGCTCATAGGATAAAAAGAATAGAAGTAAAGAGCCTAGCAACATAATTTTGGAAGCTAGGAAGGAAACGAGTGAGTGGTAACTGAATTAGCAATGCAGAGGAAATTAAAGTATAAATTGGAGAGGGAAAGCCAAGTCAGGTTTTATCACAGAAGTCCAGAAATGCACATTTTTAGAAATGGAAAGCACCATATACTTCTGAAAATGGGGTTTGCTTGGGGCTGGAGAGAGAGAGATTGTCTACAAGTATTTATAAGCAGTTACCTACCCCTGATCTCCTTCCTTCTTCCATTTCAGTCCTGAAGTCTCTTTTCACCTGGCAGAAGACTTGAGAATTATTCTGTAAAAAAACTGAAACAGGAAATCAGGTTCGGGAATTCCTGGCCAAGGATGGGGTCACTGAAAACAATGGCATTAAATGAAACACTGCATACTTGAAGCGGCCAATTAGACCTCCTGACACCTTTTTAATACTGGGGTCCAGAATTCTTGCAGCTAGATACATACCCCTGAGAAAGAAAAAAGTAGCCCCTTGCAGCTAGCTGTTGGTGTGGCAAGGAGCCAAGGCAGGCTGCACGGTGTGGGGCCAGAGCAGTCCCTCAGGACCCACCCTCCAGCCCAGCAGGGGCCTGGGCACAGGCAGGATTCCCTGGAAGGCTATGCCAAGGAGTGTTTGATGGATGGCTTTGCAGAATCTAAATGAAATCACTTGGAGGGACTGGGATGGTGGGGGAGAGGGGGTGAAAGAAGAAGGAGTAGGGAAGGAGTGTCTGCTGTAGGCTGTGCCTTACTTTCTTATTTAGCTATTTCAGAAAGCACACTGTCCTAAAAAGAGAACTATAGATGCTGCCATCAAGACTCTTCTATGTTTATTAAAATATGGAAGAAGTAGACAAAGCCAGTTAGTTCTTAGGTACCTGTTCGCAGGAGGTGGGGGGATGGGGTTCAGAATTGTAGAACAGAAATCCAACTTGTCATGATCAGCCGTGGGAAACTGTTGGAATGGGTTGATTAGATGGACAAGCTCTTTGTTTCTGTTGGGTTTGTGACAAGCTATTGAGAACAGTTAAGAAAACTTGTCATGTAGACACGGAACATGCACAATGAATGTCTGTGAATGATCTATCTTGGAGAAAGAGAGGGAGAGACACAACATGATGGTGATTCTGCCTGATATTTCTCCAAAGAGCACATACTTTTAAGTGAGAATTAAATGGGAGGTGAACCTGATGTTTATTCCAGCAGACTCTGGCCACGTGATCATCTCATGCTACTGAAGATAATTATTGCTCTGTAGATATATGTTATTCATACAAAATGGCCCTTAAATGCAAGCCAGTAACTTCATGTGATGTGGAAATGATGAAACAGCAACCCATGGTGATGTAAGAAGAGATATGACTGCATGGATGGAACTTGTCTTCTTTTGGGTCACTGTCAAGGGTAATATTTTACACAAGATTTTTGCCAAGTAGACTGATTTTAGAATATAACCTGGATACAATACAAAGCCACTGTGATTAAAACTGGCACTCTCATAATAACCAATATGTTATGTTAACACTTGGATTAGTAAAAGCAAACATGTTTTTATACACATTAGAAGCTGTAAAAGATTAAACACTGTTTGGATAAAATTAACCAAAGGCTGAGGCGATCTGTCCTCAAAATCATATGAAAACCCCCTTTTCTTTCCAAATTTCAATCTAGGGGCAAGGATGTTTATCAAATATTAAGGAAGTTAAGTTATAGCTACTATAAAATAAATGTTGGTGCATCTAATCCTAGCAGGTCAGGAGTCATGTTCTAAAAAATGTAAAATCTCATAAGAAAAGATTCAGGGTCAGAATTTTTCAGGGCTAAATAAACACTGTCCAGGAGGTAGACCAGGACATTTTCTACTTCTTATCCCCCAACAGATAAATAATGTGCAGGCTTGATGAGCTCACAAAGGCTGCCAAGGGAGTTGAACTGTTTTGTAGGCTATTTTATCCAGGTTGTGGTAGATTGCACACTCTGGCTGTAGAAATTACCCTCCTAGGAGGTCCCGATTGAAGATAGCAGGAACCTTAGTACAAAATCCCAACAGAAACCATGCAAACTATTAAGTATGGACTGCATGCCAAAGGTTCTACAGCAATTTGTTGTTTGAAAGAATGTATTCCATATAATTATAAAAGTCGCAACTAACCATCTGTTTCCATATCCTGGCATCATGTTGTTGGTCAGCATCATAAAAATGAACATCTTGTTGTTTTTGATGAGCTCCATTTAGGTTTATCCAAACATATGAAACACTAATGGTAATTTAATTCAACATTTATTGTGTGTTTAGAATGTGAACAGCATGGTAGTAGACAATGGGAGCAAGACGGGGGTAGAGGGTGGGGGGAGGGAAGAGTTCCTATTCTCAAAGCATTTGCGGGCCAGCAAAGGAGACAGAGAATGCATGTTGCATGCTCTCAGAGAAGGTGCAATGGGGTTAATTACCTAAGATGTTATTGAATGTTTGTGGTGGGAAGAGACAGGGCTATGGACAGTTACAATGCATTGTTCTAAATGTTATCACAGAGAAAAACTCAGGGGTATGCTGACTCACAGGGAAGGTGATCCTACACTATCCTACTGTGGGAGCATCAGGGAAGGCCACCCAAAGAGTTGACAACTGGGCTGAGCTTTTGCTGCTTGCATGGCATGCAGAAATTCCTGGACCAGGGGTTGAATCCATGCCACAATGGCGACCTGAGCAGCTGCAGTGACAATGCCAAATCCTTAACCCATTGAGTCATACAGTAATTCCTGGGCTGAGCTTTTTAACATTGAGCATTTATTCACTGTTTCTTTGGACACATATGGATTGACTATCGCCCTCTTTTGGGCACTGTTCTAGGCACAGGGGATCGGGAACAAAAACACAGCTGAGGTCCCTGGTTTCATGGAGCTTATTTTCTAGGTGCGGGGAAGAAACAATATGTGAGAAAAATAAGCTATCAGCTGCTAAAACTGCTTTGAAATGTTAAATTCTATGGGGACAAAACTGAGAAATGTATTTTAACACTGAATCATCTTAATAGTTGAAAAAAGTTAAATTCAAATATTTTCATTGATCTGCTGAGTTACAAACACACGATCTCGAGACAGCAATAATCTGTTCAGAGTCAGTGTATCTAACTCATCTAGTTAGATGAGCCATAAAGGGGTAAGACGGGAGAGAGATATACCAGAACATTGAATACAAAATAATAGAACAAAATATCCCATTAGCAAGTTATAGACATAAAACAGTGTGATGTCCTCAAGAAAGTGCAAACATACTAATGGGACCAGTGTGCAGAGGAAGATGCAGGAAGAAATGGAATGGGAAAGTTGAGCATGGACCGGATCATGAAGCCCTGCCTGCCAGATGGAGGCACTTGGGTTTCATCCTCAAGGAAGATTTTAATTGTGTCACTGAGATAATCAAATGTTTCTATTAGAAAGAAATTTTGCAGTGGAGTAGAGAATAGTTGGAGAAAGGGCAAAGCTGGAGATGGGGGTTAATTAAAAGGTTGGTGTAATAATTCAGGAGAGAAAAGATGAGGGTCTGAGCTAAGGCAGAGTCAGTGTGGATAGATGCAAGCTAAATTAAGGGAGGCAGAATCCTTAGGATCTGGTCATGGATAGGGGAAATTGGCTCTGTCAGATGTGTCCATGGGAATAGTGCTCATCCCCAAGATGAGACCTGAGGAGAGACATATTTAAGCAGTCAGATTATGAGCTTGGTCTTGAACCTGGAGCATTTGAGATATCTGAGGGACAGTTAAGCAGGTATGTCCAAGAGGCAGGTGAATATCTGAGTTGAGGGCTCAGCAGAGAGGCTGGGACTGGGGAAGAACTGAGTTAGGAGCAGTTTGGATGACTGAAGAAGTGATGGGGGTATCTGAGAGCACAGAGGTGGCCCCATGGGGAGAGAAGCAGGAACTGGTGAGAAAAGAGGGAGAAGAGGCCACGCTGCCCACCCCCCCAAAGAAAACCCCAAACAAAACCAAAGAAGGAGTTGCAGGGATGGAGAGAAAAGGGTGTCCTGGAGAACCAAGTTGAGTTGTAAGCAAGAGAAAGTAGGTGACTGTCAGTCATAACAAAAGGTTGTGATATGGAGACTGAAAATTGTCGGCTATTTAGTGAAGATGAAGTGAATGGCCACTTTCACCAGAGATGTTTCAGTAGAATGTGTGGGGGATGTGGATGAGGGCGAGGGCTGTGTACGGGGATGAAGAAGTAGGAAATTACGTGGGATTAAAGAATAAATGAGAGGAGTTCCTGTTGTGGTTTGGTGGTTAATGAACCTGACTAGAACCCGGGAGGACGCAGGTTCAATCCCTGGCCTCGCTCGGTGGGTTAACGATCCAGCATTTCGGTGAGCTGTGGTGTAGGTCACAGATGCAGCTTGGATCCTGCGTTGCTGTGGCTGTGGCATGGGCAGACGGCTATAGCTCTGATTGGACCCCTAGCCTGGGAACCTCCGTATGCTGCGGGTACAGCCCTAAAATGTCAGGGAAAAAAAAAAGAGTAAATGAGGGATTCAAAGTGGAAAGAACTCTTTCAAGAACATTGACTCTATCAGTGTGAGAGGATTCAGGTTATTATTTTAAGAGAGGGAAAGAAGGTGGGGTAGGGGAGAAATTTCAGAGAAAAGGGGACTCTGGATCCCAGAGGTGGGGGGCTGTGGATCCAGAGTGAGACGGGGTGGCTTTAAATTGAAGACAACAAGCTGTTCTATGGAAATGGAGTTAAGGACATATGGTAATTTCTTGTGTCAACTTGACCAGGCTAAGGGGTGCTCGGAGAGCTGGTAAAGGGCACGTGGCTGTAAGATGTCTCTGCAGGAGAAGAGCATCGAATCAGGAGAGGAGTAAAGAAGATGGTCCTCACCAAGACTGGTGGGCATCATCTAATTTGTGAGGGATCCGACGCAAACAAAAAGGCCGAAAAAAGAATTACTCTCTGCTTGAATGGAGACATCCATCTCTCCTGCCCTCAGACATCACTGCTCCAGGTGCTCAAGGTTGCTGACTCGGACTGGGGCTTACTTTGGCCCTATTCTCAGGCCTTCAGATGGGGACTGAATGATACTACTGGCTTTCCTGGTGCTCCAGACTTCAAAGGGAAGATCAGGGGACATCTCACACTCCATAATTGTGTGAGTTAGTTCCTACAACATCTATCTATCTATCTATCTATCTATCTATCTATCTATCTATCTATCTATCTATCATCTATCATCTATCTATATCGTATTGGCTCTCTGCCTCTGTGGAACACTGACTAATGCAGGAGGTCAGCTGAATTTCTTGCATCACAGATACGAAGTGTGTTTAGGGACTGGGAAGCTTGATTCCAACAGAACTCAATGCTCATGGGTTCCATTTTCTCTATGAAGTAAGTGGACAGGCCAGATACTGAGTAAGGATAATATGTAATGTTAAGCTTGGAAGAGAAGGGGAAAAAAGTGAACAGCCAAAAAAGGGATGAAAGTAATTCTGCCTAATGGATAGGATAAAGTTTTGTGAAGGAGGTGGTATTGGATTTGGCCCTAATGTGGACAAGATTTAGGAAAATGGAGAGGGAGAAGTAAGTTCCAGGAAGAGGACTGGAACAAGCAGAAGCAAAACAAACCGAAGAATGAAGGTCATATCAAGGTCACCAACTCACAAAAGGGAAACTGTTGGTTAGATAACACGAAATTAAACAGATGTAATGATTCAAAAATGTTGTATTTGTCTCTGCATCTCTAGGAGCAAACGTGATTCCTGGCACAAATAGGGATTCTCAATCAATATGTGTTACAGAATGAAAGCAACTTCATTTGATCTATAGAAAATTATAAAAATTAAAATAAACACCCAGGGGCAAGCATGAATAGGAATTTCTTTTTTTTAAAAAATAGCAAAACATCATTACTTCTCACTTTTCATCTATATAGGTACTCCAGCCACTAGTGCTACATAACAAACTGTCCTTAAACTTAGTGGGTTAAAAGAGCAGGCTTTTTAAAAATTAAATGTCACAAACTCTGCAGGCAAGGAATTCAGACAGGGTTTGCATGGCTGGGTAATTCTTCTGCTTCTAGTGACATTGACTGAGATGACTCAGTGGTACTCAGCTGGCAGATGGACCGCACTGAGGGACCAGAATGGCTCCACTCACAAACCTAGCACCCTGGTGAGGGTGGTTGCCAGGCTGGGCTCTGACTGGTACTGTTCACTGGAGCACCTACATGTGACATCCCTTGCATGGTGGTCTTGAATAATTTGAGCTTCCTCAGCATTGACTGGCTTGGTATAGAACAGAGGTTCTTGGCAGAAGTTGAACATGCCCTCCCAGGGAACAGTTGGCAGTATGATCTGGAGATAATTTCAGTGTGACAACTGGGCTGGGAAGGTACTGCTCTCATCTAATGGGTGGAAGCCAGGGGTTTGTTAAGCAACCTGAATGTATAGACAAATATGTACCTGAATCTAGCCATTGCACAGAAACATGAACAAATATGTGGGTGACATTTTAAGTTACTAAGGTTGGGGACTGGTACATCAGTGGAAGACACGCCTATGACTATCTGAAATTAGATATGATATTTACTTATTTGTTGCCTTCCCTTCTAGGAATTAAGCCTCGTGAGGCTTAGACCTTTGTCTTGTCTGCACTGTGGTCACCAAGCCTGGAACAGAGTCTGGAAACTACCTACAGAAGCCCTCAGGAAATATTTATTGAATGAATAAACCATCTCTCAACAGACTTCATCTGTTCCTCATTTTTAGGGAAGGGCAAGAAAGAGGGAAAAAAGAGGGAAGAGAAGGAAGGATGTTAGGAGAAGTGAGAGGGTTATAAACCTAGGGTCTACAGTAAACAACATTTGAAATTTTTTTTAAAGAGCAGAAAATTTTGGAGTTCCTGCTGTGGTACAGTAAGTTAAGAATCTTACTGCAACGGCTTGGGTCATTGAAGAGGCATGAGTTGGATCCCCAAGCCAGAGCAGTGGATTAAAGGATCTAGCATTTGCTGTACCTGTGGCTCAGATTCAATCCCTGGTCTGGGAAATTCCATACACCATGGTGTAGCCATTAAAAAAAAAAATTGTGGCAAATTTCACCCTACGCAAAAGTAGAGAGACAGATTTAATGAACTTCTTCCAAAATTTAATTCTGGCTTCAATAATTATTATTCATTTATTTTGACTTAAAATATTTCTGAGTTATCTGGACAGGCCCACACCATTAAATATAATGTGTATGTGTGTTAACTCAACTGAGAGAGAAAAATGACTTGAAGGCCTTTTAATTTTTTTCCTAAATACAACATTACAAAAGAAGCAGTCAATCATAAAACTCAATCCTGTCAAAATCTTGGCATATTATTTTAAAGACCACTATAGATTAAATGTACATTATGAACTCAGTCCAGCCATCTTAATAAAGAGAAAACTCCCACTTGGATGAAAAATGCAATAAATTTAACTGGCTAAAAGGAAGAACTGAAAGAAAATGCAAACTTAAGTACAAGACATATATATATATATATATATGTATGTGTGTGTATATATATGTATACACAACATATATATATATATATATATATATAGAATCATCAAGGTGAAATTATTTCAAAGATCAAAGGCCTCATAGTTGGCAAGGAAGCTAAAGAATGTTCCTTATGTGTACTGCGGATCTACACATATGCAAACATGTGGGCCTACATCCTTCTGCCCGGCAAGGTTTTTTAAAATGCCGTTTCCTCAAGTTCTGAATCAATATTAACTTCAAAGGACCGACATTTGAGCATTGGCTCTTATTCTTCAAAGCTGTTTTACTATCTAATGAATTTACTGACAAGATAGCTCTGCAAATAATTTTGTCTCCATTATTTTTTTTTAAATTAGCCTTTATTTGGTTTATGAAATTGAATCTTAGGATCAAAAGTCGTATTATTCCTGCCTCAATTTTTACCGTTAAAATACACAAGCAGAAGAGTTGAAACATTAGTACCTAAAAAATGTTGGCAACAGTATTACATAACCTCATAAAGTCTTTATTATATTTTTGAAATCGTGTGTATGGTCTAATATCAAATGTTACAGAAGGTATGGAGTAAAAAGTAGCTCTATATCCCACCCTTGCCCACCTGTCCCACAGTGCAGTTTCTAAGAGTCAACCATATCATTTATTTCTTGTATCACTTTAGAGATATTCTAATGCATGTCTAGCATTTAGGTAGGTGCTTCCTTTTTATTTCTCTCAGGTGATAACTTGATATTAAAAACAACACAGGACTTTGTTTTCCTTCCTATTATTTCCAACATATCTTGGCAATTATTCTAGTTTTGAATGACCAGAGTTACCTCTGTTTTCAGTGTTGCATAGTATTCCACTGTGCAATGTCCTATAATTTATCATTCACCTATTGATGAAAATTTCAGTTCTTTTAATCTTTTGCTGCTATAGAAAGTGCCACAATTAATAGTCTAGAACACTTTCTTTAAGCATACAGGTAAGTGTACCTACAGGTACCAAGTGGAATTGCTGAGGTAAAAGTTGCGTGCATTGAAAAAATTTTCTTTCCTCCCTGTCATAGATGACTTCCAGGAGTAGGTTACAAAAGGCTTACTTCCCAGAGTTTTCTGGTGGCTCAGTGGGTTAAGGACCTACTGTTGTCACTGCTGTGATGCAGTTTGATCCCTGTCCCTGGAACATCTGCATGCCAAAAGAAAAAAAGAAAGAAAGAAAGAAAAAAGAATGGCTTCCCTTTTGCTGAATTCTCTCTTTCTGGTTCTTCTCACTTGCTCAGTTGATGAAACAAGCTGCCATGATGAGCTGCCCACCTGGCAAGGGACTGAACATACTTCAGGGCAGCAGCCAGGGAGGGATGGAGACCCTCACATCAACATCCTTTGGAAAAATGGAATTGTGCCAACAATCCCACGAGTGAGCAGGTTCTTCCTCAGTGCAATCTTGAGGTAGTTTAATCCTGGCTGACACCCTGCATGCAGCCTGATTCTGAAGCAGGACACTCAGATGAGTCCTGCCCAATTTCCTGACTTAAATAAATGGTGAGATCTTATATGTTGTCATCCTAACCCACTAAGTTTTAGAAAATCTGTTATATAGTGATAGCCAAAACCAAAACCCAACATACTTCTTAATGATTAAGTCAAGAGTTAATCAAAACTAAAATTCTTTTTTTATATGTACTATTTGATCTTTATTTGTATTTATATGTTTTTTTATTACTCAATGAATTTATTACATTTATAGTTGTACAATGATCATCACAATCCAATTTTATAGGATTTCCATCCCACAACCTCAGTGAATCCCCCCACTCCCAAACCGTCTCCTTTGGAAATCATAAATTTTCCAAAGTCTGTGAGACAGTATCTGTTCTGCAAAGAAGTTAATTGTGTCCTTTTTTCAGATTCCACATGTCAGTGAAAGAATTTGATGTTGGTGTCTCATTGTCTGACTGACTTCATTCAACATGATAATTTCTAGGTCCATCCATGTTGCTAAAAATGCCAGTATTTCGTTCATTTTAATGGCTCAGTAATATTCCATTGTGTATATGTACCACATCTTCTTGATCCACTCCTCTGCTGATGGGCATTTAGGTTGTTTCTAGGTCTTGGCTATTGAAAATAGTGCTGCAATGAACATTGGAGTACATGTGTCTTTGCGAGTCATGGTTTTCTCTGGATAGATGCCCAGGAGTGGGATTGCCGGATCAAATGGTAGTTCTATTTTTAGTTTCCTGAGGAATCTCCATACTGTTTTCCACTAAACTAAAATTCTTAATTATTTAGGGGAAAATAGCACTGAGAAAAAAAATCACAAATCAAAATATAGGTGAGCTTTCACTTATGACTTCAGTGGTATGGTTTGCAGTAATAAATGCCTCAGTGAGAACAACCAGAAAAGCTAGATATATTGACAAAAGGATTCTGTCTGAAGGCCTCAGGGACAGCTTAAGCAGCTTGGACTTGAGGGGCCGGAGTCCTGGAGATAAAGGAGTTTATCGGATTGGATTTCTTCCAAGGCTGGGAATTGGGGAGCTAATGTCCCCGAGAGAAAGCAGAGGATGAAAACTGGTAAAGTAGTTCCCCCTCCTCACCAAAGAATGTGCTGTTCTTCCCCATCCCTTTTACCCCCTTCTCAAGATGGTCTGCAGGTGCCATTGGCCTTGCTGCTCAGGGATGGCCTTGCTGCTCAGTGCTGGGCTTGGTGTGAGCACAGTCCTTCCTGCTCCTGGGAATGGAAATTCCTAATAAGTAATAGCTCATAAGCCCTCTGTCTGAGGCTTTGTTCAGCAGTGAAACTAGATTCAAAATAAATAAACAGAAAGCAAAACATTTTTAAGACACCAGTGATGGCTAATTAGGAAGCATAATGGAAAAAGCACCCTCTTAAGTTTTATAAGGTTGTGTTTTCATTATCATTTCAAAATATTTTCTTGTTTCCATTGGGAGTTCTCCTTCTGAACCATAGATTAATATATGTGAAGTGCTTAAAAGGTACGTGGTAAGCGCTATATAAGTGCTAGCTTTTATTACTGCAAAGCATAAAGATACATTACACACACTCCTAAATCTACACACCAATAAACATACAGTATTCCAAGTAAAAGACAGCTTTTACAATATATTTAACAGAAAAATAATAACAGCAGCTAGCTCTTATAAAGTATCCTAAACAGGTTCTCTATTTGCAACTCTTAGTCCTACTATCCACATTTTGCAAATAAGGAAACCAAGGCACACTAATTTGTCCAGTTCATACAGCTAGTAAATGATGGAGCCTCATTTTGAGCACATGGAAACTTATTACACAAAGAACTTTCGAATTCTGGTCAAGTTTACATAATGAGAGGAACAGTTATCACTTTACCTTCTCAAACCTTCTTAAAATATAATAAGGAACATCTAAGTAAATCCGTAAGATATTGAAAAGCCAGTGGGTGTGCCAGTAGCGTAATAAAACCAACAATTTTGTAACATACAAAGCAGTTGGTAATTGATGGATAGCAAAGGCCAATGGAGCGGAGAAACAACATTACTACACTGTGACTTGAGGTCCAAAGAATTAGCAGGACTGGGAGAAAGTGTAGGTACTGAAGAAAGCATGTCTCGGCCAGATGCTGAAAAGACGACAGCCTAGAGAGAGAGTTTTTTTTTTTTTTTTTTTCTCCAGCTCTACCTATAGCAAGAAGCTGCCTCTGGACTTAATTCCCAGATCACTGCCTCTGGATTGTGAAAGAGAAGTTCTGACATGGGAAGCCTTGGGAATGGACCCAAGATGCAAGTTTCCTTAGAATTTCAGGCCCCAAAGGCATGAGGAGGAATGTGGGCTCTTGCATTCATAAACATGGAATTTAGCTAATATTTTATAATAATTTTAAATGGAATATAATCTGTAAGAATGTCAAATTGCTATGTTATACACCTGAAACTAATATTGTAAATCATCTCTATTTCAATTAAAAGAAAGAAAGAATAAGTCTAGGGTGTGGGCTGGACCGAGGGACTTACTTCTAACAAACAGAATATAATAAAAATGATGGACGGACTGGTGGTTGCCAAGGGGGAAGGGGGAGGGAGATGGATGGACCGGGAGTTTGGGGTTAGTAGCGGCAAACTATTCTATTTAGAATGGATAGGCAATGAGGTCTTACTATATAGCACAGGGGCTAAGTCCAGTCTCTTGGGATAGACCATGATGGAAGATAACATAAGAAAGGGAATGTATTTATATGTATGACTGGATCACTCTGCTATAGCAGAAACGGGCACAACACTGTAAATCAACTATACTTTAATAAAAACAATTTAACTAAAAAAAAATTAAAGTGATAGAATATCCCTTTCAACAGAAGTTTACAAAAGACTGACTTCCCTCTTGCTGGATTCTCTGCCTCTTCTCTCTTGGTCAGTGGATGAAGCAAGCTGCCATGTTGAGCTGTTCCATGTGGATCCAGCTTTAGATACCTACCTAGTTTGGGGGGAAGCCAAGATCAAGGACCTATCTCAACAAGTACAGCCAGCAGCTGCTGAGAATCTCAAAGTTCAAGGCAGAGCTGTCTGGAATGTTCAAGGAAAATTCAGACTCCTGTTGCCTGAGAGGAGAGTGAAGAGGAGGAAGTTAATGAAACAGATGTGGACCTTAAGGACATAATGGACCTGGTCATGTCACAGGCAAATGCGTTAAAAGTGGCCCGAGCCCTTCAGGGCAGCAGTAATGGCATTGTAAATGCTATTATGGAACTAACAATGTAACTATCTGAAAATGAGATAGTTATTTATTTGGGTGTTTCCAAAAAGAAACTCCAGCTTGGCTTTACATTTGTATTGTTTCCATCATTTACACCCTTATGGCTTCAGTTTTATACTGCTTGGCCAATAGGTTCTACTTTGGTGATTTTCTTTACAAAATAATCAGAAAAAACAAAGAAAAATTTCTGTACTCATATATATACAAACGTTTTTGATAACAGCCCTTGCCTTTCCTTCTCCCATACAAACCAAAAACCACACACAAAAGCAATCAAAAACTAAAAAAAAAAAAAAAAAAAAAAAAGAGATAAGAATAGGCAATAACCAAAATATCCTAGGAAGGAATAAATAAATGAAGTATTCATGTAATACATGGTGCCATCTCTCCTTCAAAAAGTATATTTTAGAAGGATATGAAAAAAATGATCAAAATATACTCTCTGTACAGTAGAATTCTTTTAGCTGAGCTATAACATTTGGAAAGACTAGAGAGTTTAGTTAACTGAAGGAAATATTTTTGATAGTGTGCCTTCCCACAGACTAGCTTATAGAGACTTCTGATATTAAGGGTGTTCTCATTATGTTAAGGGTATTCTTGGTCCTGGCCCCTCTCTCTGGGTCTCAACCCACAACCCCACATCAAGGTCACTGAAGTCTTCAGCTAGTCAATTGGTTGGTACCTTCCAGTTTTCCTCCCACCCTCCCCCACCCCCAGGTGGAACTGAGCAGAAAGATATCTCCGGGTCTTTCAGAGAAAAATCCTGATGAAACAGAAAGAAAGCCTTTGCATACTAACTTTCCCTCTGCTGCGTTATTATTTTAGTGGACACTGTGGCTCTTTTCCTCCTCCTACTAAAGACCTCCCTCCTAGAAAGCAGTTTCTAGAGTGAAGAGAAACGACCCTTTGCTGCAAATGCACTTGTTTGTTATTCCTGGGTGGTAGGGATAGGAATGGAGTAGGACATTTACACTGGTAGTTGTATTAGTCCCAGTAAGGGACCATTGTTAGAAGGGGGAGAGCTGGGGAACTTTGGGTGATAACCGCGTGTTAATAATTGCTCAAGAGGTCCATCACAATGGAGGCAGTCTTGCCTGACTAGTGGAAGCACGATATTTGCCTCGGGTCATTGGGTGGGGGATAGGGTGAGGCCTGCATTCAGGTTCAGACTAAGGGCAGGAGTTCAGACCAAGGGCAGAAGGACCACCCTTCTGCTGATTTGAATAAGCATGCTGACAGTCCCAGTTTGACCTTATAGGGTCAAATACTCTCTTACTGGATACTGAGACAGAGCTACTACTTAAAGAGCAAGCAGCAGTCTTTTCCCACCCCCACTCCCCTTGGATGGTAAAACCAGCCCAACTAATACTCAGGGCAGGGGCTCTTTGCCTGCCCACTTGCGTCTCTCACGAGCATCCTGTCTTAATCTATTTCTTGCCTCTCATTTTATCTCTTGCTGAATTCCTTCTGCGCTGAGGCACAAAGAACCTGAACCTCAGTAAGTCCAGACACCTGGTGAGTGATTCTAATTTAAAACTGTGAGTTCAAGTCCCAATCTTGGTTTAGGCTGGATTCGAGTCCCAGGATATGGGTTCAAGTCAAGTCATAAGTGCTGTCAGTTTCAGTAGCATTAGGAGTCATTGTTTTCTTTTTCTATTTGGTTTTCTGTGTTTTTCAAAATTTGAACAAATAACATATGTAGGGGAGAAAAGTAATTTTCTCTCTACCCTTTTAGGTTCTTGGCTGAGAACTCTGTTAGTAAAAGACAGATTAAAAGGAGAAGAACAGTTTAATGACATGTATACCTCCTGTAGACATTTAAAATATCCAGGAAAACTCTGCAACTCCCTGAAATAGCCCAAGCCACTTAAATGCCATTTTCAACTAAAGAAAAAAGAGATTTGGGGGAGGGGTACAGTTATGAGAAGTGCCCAGGAAAAGCCCAGTAAACAAGGGTAAAGTTGTTTTGCTGACTTGGGGCTTTGCCTTCTCTAGTGACAAGAGTTTCTAGAGATTTAGAATCTTTCTTCTCTTCCTAGTTCAGACAAGAAAACATGCTTGCAATGACAGAATTTTTCCTACATGTGTAATCAAATCTACAAGTTTAACTGAAAGTCTCTTTTTTATTTCCTTCCCCTTTTTAAAATAGGAGTTTTCTTTCTCTTTTCCTGATGGTTGTCTACAGGGGGTGCTGGTGGCGATTATATTCACAGTTTAGGCTAAGAATGCAGGATCCTGAGAAGCCTGCCCCCAAATGGGAAAACACTCTTACAAAGGGAGATTTCCCTCATAAATGTAAATAGGCCTTACAAACAGTAACTTCTTGGTTTTTCAGAGCTTTTCCTGAGTCTTCTGTTTCTTAAAAATAATCAGCTCAAGATAATCCTTATGCCAAAGAGACGTAAATTGGGGTGGCATGTTCTGCTCCTCTTCCTATATAAATGCTAAAATCTGAAAAAATGCAATTAATGTCATATTAAATATTTTCATTTTGTCCATTTAAGAGTTACTAACATGATCTCTTTAATGATTGAGAATTTCTTTTGTGTATTGGTTTTAAACTCACTTTATTAGGCTAACACTTTCCTACTTGGGTTTTTTCTTAGTATCACTAACACCTCTCCTAGAAATACAGGCACCATCCCCACTGCTATTATCAAAATATTTATTGTTGTTTAGCAGCATGTCCTTTTTCAAATTTTATTTTAGGAGTTTCAAAAATCTAAACTACCAAGAGTCAAAATTTTTTCAAGTCTAATTTTTAGCTTTCATAAAGCTAATCTCAAAACCAAAATAGCCTTTGAAATCAGTGGGAAATCTGCTTACTGAGCATTGGAAAAGATGAAAAATAAGCTGAAAGAAAGTAACTCTCACCAGTTTGTGATGAGATACCTCATGCACATGCATTACTTTAATCTATTTTAAATTAGCATTTTATTTTAAGCATGTGTTCTTGTATTATGTGTAGCCTAGTCATAGTCTTTGGACATTGTCCTTTCCCCCTAATTGTTTCTACTTCTTTCAAGATTTAAAAAATCTAATTTAACTTCTCATTTTTTTATTCTGAAAAAAACTTTTTAGAGTATCCTCCCTTTATAGTTTATCATTTCCTTTTTAGCATCACTTTAAAAATTTTAAGTGTTTCTCCTTTACTCAGACCTTGGGGACAATTCTGTTCTTATTCAGTGAGGGAGTTCTCTCTTGTCACTATTAAAGTTCAGGGCCAGATAATTTTTTGCTGTAGGAGTGGTTCCGGTTACTGTAGACTGTTCAGTTGCATCTCTGGCCTCCACCCAACTCCAGTCCAAAAGTAGTACCCCTCTAGTTGTGACAACCATAAATGTCTCCGCTCATGGACAAAAGTTCCCTGGAGAAGGGGATGGGAGGGGGCAACACGGCTCCTTGTTGAGAAACAGGGTGTTTTAGGTTCGTGTTTCTATTTTCTATCATGATTTATAGACAAACGATTCACTGAAGCATTAAAGTGAATACCCCTTCTAGAGTAGGATTTTTTTTTTTTCCTTTCAGTCAGTACACAGAGAGGGGTGTGAAAGTTAATAAAGGGAAACTTCATTAAAATGGAGTTTGGAGACCAGAAGGGAGAGCTATACCACTGGATATCAGTCAATATAGATCCCAATAGGTAGAGACGTACCTGCACCTTCCGCAAGAAGTGGCTCTACTACCAACTGCAAGAGGAAGAAAGATTTTCTCTTTGCTTCTCAACAGCTCAGCCAATGAGAGACTGCCACAACTCAGCCAATGAAAATCTTCGATATTTCAAATTCCTAGTTTTCGCCAATGAACTATTTCTTTATAATTGCCCCTCCTAGCTTGTCTTTCTCTTCTATACAAGGGTTTCCGTTCCTTTGCTTTATCAGACTTCACTTGCTTTGCCCTATTTGCATATCCTGAATTGCAATCTTTGCTGTCCCAAATAAATGCTGGTAAAATAACTGGTGGTTGACTTTACACCAGGAAATGTCATACTTATTCAATTCGATGCCCCTCCACTCTTGTTATTTTCTCTCTGCCAGTAGCATAAAAAATTTTTTTTGAAAGACTTATGGCACTTTATGCCGTCAATCTTTAAAGGTCAGGTATATCACTTTCCCTGCTACTCAGGAGCAAAAACGTGAAAATGTAGATGAAAGTCAAGTTTACCTCTGTTAAAAGCAAGACAGCACTCTCAAAAGACAGTTACTTACGCTAAGCACCATGTCACCAATTGGAGACAATTACAGCTCTTCCAGAAATGAAATTTTAAACCATCCATTCAGGAATCATCTGATTGGCACTGATTAGGTAATCTGCCTGAGAGCCTCCTGCTATCCACTAAAGAAAAATAAGCTTGCAGTAACCAACCCACTTTTTAAACTGCTATAACTTCATTGTTCCTGCTCCCTTCTGCTTATAAAATCTTTCATCTTGTACCGAATCTTAAAGCTTCTTTCTTTTCTGTCAGATTGGATACTGCCTCCTTTGAATCCATTTTTATTCAAACTCTTAAAAATTTCAATATGCTTCAGTTTTTCTTCTAACACTGCACTCTCATGTCCACTGCAGCATTATTCATAACAGCCAAAATATGTAAACCACCTAAGTGTCCATCACTGGATGAATGGAATAAGAAAATATCATTTACATTTAAAATGGAATATTATTTAGCCTTAAAAAAGAAATCCTGCCATCTGCAGCAACATGAATGAAGCTTTATGAAGTTATGTTAAATGAACAAAACAGTGAAAGATGAAAAATGTACGATCTCATTTATGTATGGAATCTAAAAAAGTTGAATTTTCAGAAGCAGAGGGTAGGAAAAAAAAAACAACTAAGGTTCCCCCTAACCCCTCTGCCACAAACTGGTAAAGATTCATTGATGATCTTAGCCACCTCTAGAAGTACAGGTTTCTTTTTGGATCTGCAATAAATTAGGTACCACAGGAAGCATGTAACATTGGTTAAAGGCACAGAATTGGGAGACAGACTTCCTGGCTATGAAGCCCTGTCTCACCAGTTGCCTGAATGGCCACAACTCATTTTCCCTGCCTCCTCACTTTCCTCATCATGAGGGTAATAGTAGTACCTGTTTCAAAGACTGAGGTGAGGATGAAATAAATTAACACATTTGAAGTGCTTGGACCAGTGCCTGACCCAGTAAATGATGGATCAATTTTAGTTTTCACTGGTTAAGTGCAAAAGAATTGTTCATGTAATTAATTAATGGTTCATTTCTTTTTAATGCAAATATTTTTTGTTTGTTTTTTTTTTTTTTTTTTTTTTTTTTTAGGGCTGCACCCGGGGCATATGAAAGTTCCCAGGGTAGGGGACCAATTGGAGCTATAGCTGCCAGCCACATCCATAGCCACAGATCCAAGCGGAACCTGCAACCTTCACCACAGCTCACGGCAACCAACGCGGGATCCTTAACACACTGAGCAGGGCCGGGGATCGAACCCATGTCCTCATGGATAGTAGTGGGTTTTTTTTCCCACTGAGTCACAACGGGAACTCCTAATGTAAATCTTCTTTAAGAGTGTTACCAAAACTTCATTTTTCTCTTGTGCACTATATAAAGTATTTTGAATATTTGAGTATGCGTTAGGTACCAGTGCATTTGTATGAAGTGCTGGGGACAAACGGTACATTTCATATGAATATAAATTATTTGGCCTCAAATAACTTGCCATCCGCTGGTGGAGAGTTAGTTAGTGCGCAGCGGGGGCGAGGGTGAGGGTGAGTGGGGGGCGGAGGCATTCGCTGCTGGTGCATGCTCACAAGGGCACTGTATTGGCGGTGGAGGCGCAGAGAGCTGCCTTGAGAATAATAAGGAAACTTTTTAATTCGGTTATTTTAAATGGTAAAATTTTGTAACTAGCCATATTGAAAGGGAATCTTATGAACACAGGTTTCATCATGCTTTACAGATTAATCAACATACATGGCCCAGGCTGTAAACTTTTCATGGATATTCACACCCTCCATTAAAATTACCAGTGGTTGTTCAAGTCTAAAAGGCAAACAGACCTCCAGCGGCTTCCTACATGGTGTAGAGAGCTGTTTGATTTTAAGCAAACTCTTAACTGTGGAGAGTTTTAAATTACTGGGTCTACATTTTCCAGAGGAGGGCTGGCTTATTAGCTGTTGTTCCCCGAAGCTGCTACTCGCTTACATTTCCAAGAATATTTTTTTGTAATTTGCTGTAGACAGGGAAATTAGATGAGTGTATTTATTAGGATTATATTTAAAATCAAATAACAGATCTGGTAGTTTCACCTGACAGGAAAGTGGAAGCATTTGTAAATGAAGTTTTATGCAGTTGTGTGTGAGGTGAACTGGAGTGGTTTTTGGAGGCTGATTTGCTTATTTCCTGGTTCTTAGGTGGTTCTGGTTCCATTTGATGGAATAGTGACTGCTTGGCAATTAAAGGGTCTAAATTCTGCTTATAGTGATATTTTTCCAACAGAAGTTGTGCTTCTCTTCTAATATTTTAATATGCATTAGGTTCACTTTTAGCCTACTTATCACTGCCTTCATTTTTTTATGATCTTGAATCATATCCTCTCTTATCCTTCCTTGTCTTTATAGTTCTCATGCTTAATATCTTTAGCGATTTCTTTATCCTCTTGAGTAAGTTACTGAGATGGAGCACACCTGGCACACTCCTATCAAGCTTTCAAAATCCAGTTCAAATTACCCACTCTGAGAAACTTTTTCTTAGGATGAATTGTCTTTCTCATGCAGAATTGCTTATATTTGTAGTTCCATAACACTTTTAATCCTATTATGATTCTTTATGTAACATGTTTATACCTATTTGCCTATCTCCTTTGATGGATTATGGATTTTTTGAGGTCAAGTCCATTCATCTCTCAGAGTGCATCACCAAAAAATTGTCACTTTTTAATTACTGATTGCACAAAAAGATGTTTTATGGTTTGCACTCAATTTCTGATGATACTCACTGTGAACCCCCTTACCCTATCATCCACTTGTCCACGTACCACATAGACTTGTGGGTGCACGCGAGCACGTGCACGCACACACACAGACACACATACACACCCAACATGCTGAACTCAATGCTTATAATATCGAAGGTTATTTTTGTTTAAGTGTTTTGCTAGGTCCACTTATTTAAAACTTCTTGCATTTAATAAGCCTTGCTTAAAAGCTGCAATTTATAACACAGTTTTGCATTTCTTTATCTTTTGGAGGGCAGTTTGATATTGTTGGGTTAGCTGGGAGGGGTAGGTTCAGGAATTCAGCTGCAGGGGGAAGGAGCTGACAAGTACTGTAAATTGAATGGGCTAGATGTGGGGATAGTTGGCATCTACTTGTATCTGTCAAGCACTCATTCCCCTTTATGGAGTTGCTGTTTACCCATAACCTGTAATTCTGTAATTGGTCAGCAGCTCATCATCCAGACTGAGTCACTCATAGTGTAAAAGTAGAATTGGGGGGGGGGTATGAAATTTGTGACCTGGTATAAACATGGAATTGCCTCCTCTTCTTGTCTGAATAAGGATCTAAGACAGAGGGAACAGACCAGTGATCCCAATCTAGGCGGAGGTTCTGTGAAAAAGGCAGAGACCCCAGGATTCCATGGGTAGAGAAACTAGGATTCAGGCCAGCACCCCATCAAAGCCAAGCTCCAGCATAACATCCTTACGTGTTTTTCTGCTTCATTTCAGCTCTTCTCAGAATAGTGATGAACCCAATCAGGCCCTAGGTGAGTGAGCTAAGTATCCTGGGGCAAAGTGGGCAGGGGAAGGGAGAAGACAAGGGATAAACAAGTGTTTCACTTTACTTCTTCATCTTGGATTGATGCATATGGACCCTGAATTCTTTACCCATACAAATGTTTGTCTCTGTCTAGCAAATTCTCTGTTTATTATATTAACTTCATCCAAACATCACAGAAGCATAGGTATCTTTAAGTTGTTATTTGTATGAAACTCTATCAGTAACTTTTAACAAGTAAGTAATTGTTCTTTTGAATTAAGATTTCTGTTAACATTTACTTATTTAGTGCACATTTATTGAGCTCCCACTAATGTCAGCCATCATGGAATATGCAGATTAGAAGTTCATTTAAATAAATAGGCTCAAACCCAAGTTGCTTACAATCTAGCACACCAGGAAAAAAGAAAACACAGATAAGGCAAGGCAAAATACAATAGAGGTCATAAAAAATCACATTTAAGGTGTGAATTTGGTAGAAAAATAGATGGTTTTTAGCTGAGGGGAGTTGGGACCAGATTTATTCAAGATCTTTGTAAAGCTTGGGTGGCTCTATTGGGTCATGCTGATTCAATTGCATTCCAGATGTCAGCGAGGTTTAGAATATCCAGTGTACAGAGTGATTCAACATATTTCTGTGCCTTCAACCTGTCAGGTAAAAAGCCCTTCTGCATATCTAAGTTTCAAGGTAGGGAGACAAAGGGAGAAAATAATTCTTGCTTATTTTTGGTCTTTACAAATCAAACATGCCTTTAAGATACTATTTGTTTAGAAGGTCTCAAAGCATTTTGAGGGAGCTTGAAGGAAGTGTTTTTGGTAGGAATTGGGAAGCTAATTATTCCACAGCTTTGATGGTACCTGTGTGCAGAGTTTAAATATGAGTGGGCTTTCAGAGAAGATACCAAGTTCTTGGAGAAACTCCAGGGCAAAGGAAGTTCATGAGGATCAAAGTACCCAGTAAAGATAGAGAGAAGACTGATTGGTTGGCTTAGCTTTGGAAGCCTTTATGAGTGGATGAGCTAAGCAGAGACAGGGAGCAATGGAGAAAGGCAAGAGGCAAAGATAGAAATATTGAAGAGACGTATGGTATCAGACTTACTTGTAGAATTGACAAATGTTAGAAGCAGTGTAGTATAAAATCAAATGAGGAGCATGATGGAAAATCAATGAGATTGGTCAGACATGGAGACCATCCATCCACAATCTTCACTTTCCCTTAATACCAATGGTGTGCCTTTTCAAATTCCTGATGTATTCATTGAACATGACATCATGGCCAACCAAGGCTTTGACTTCACTTATACATGATGGCAAATGACAAATCAGGCAGCAAATATACATTACTAAGAGAATAGAATAATTTTAGGTTATTTGATTAAGCTATGAAAAAAAAAATGGCATCACATGGTGTGGCCAAAATGCAATGACACATCCTTCCTTGTCCTGCAGGTTGCATTTTCACCTGGAAACTATAGTTTAACCAGCACAGAAGCTGATTAATAATTACCTGCTTGATTGCTTGAGTTCTTCATATAATTGTTCAAGTACTGGCTGAGCACTCCTCTGGCCAGGCACTGTACTAGGTACAGGGGTCAGAGCAGTGAAAAAAATAGTTTCCAATGGAGCCAGTATTCCAGTGGAAGAAGTCAGATGAGAGGAAAAAAAAGCAAACAAAATGCACACAACATGTAAATATATAACATTGAGTAGTAAATTGATATGAAAAAGACTAAAACTGGGCAAAAGTTAAAGTTAAAATGGGAGTGGAGGATTCTATTTCAGATAGGAAGGTTAAGGATGGTCTTTTTGATGAGTTGACTCTGAAGTGAACCATGATAACTGGAGGAAGAGTGAGGAGGGAATGTACATGGGAAGTAGCAAGGTCAGGGTGGTAGAAATGAATAATAGGGACCAGGAGAGGGTGGTGGAGAAGATACGGAGATGGATGTCTTCAGAGCCATAGCCAGGAGCTGAGGATTTGCAGGGCATGCTAAGATTTTTGACTTGGCAAAAGTGTGATGGGAAGTCATTGGTGGGTCCTGAGCAGGGGGATGATATGTATGGATGTACGTTTGAAGAGAATCATCCTGGCTGCTGTTGGGGACAGATTCAAGAATTAGAAGCAGGATGACAAGGAGCTATTTTGATAATCCTGGTGTGATTTGAACTGGAATGGTGGAAGTGAGGGTAGAAAGCAGTAGTGAAATTTGAAGTGTATTTTGAAAGTACATCTGAAAGAATTTTTTGATACACTGAATATATGATGTGAACAATTAAAGTCAAGGGATGACTCCAAGGATTTTGGCTTTAGTAACTGGATGAATGAACAAATGGTTTACTGGCATAATGAAAATCAGGAAAACAGCATGCTTGAGGGTATTGTTTCCTTTGGGACAGGTGAGTTTGAAACAGCTCTTAGGCATCTAAGTAGAGTAGTCATAGAAGTGATTTGACACAGAAGTCCGGAATTCAATAGAGGTTAGAAGAGGAGATATAAATTGTGGACTTTTATGCATGTGGCATTGTGTCATACAGTGCTGACACTGCTTCAGCTGTGGTGAAGCTATACTCTATACCAAGTACTCTACACCAAGTATACTCTACACAAAGTATACTCTATACAAAGCTATACTCTACACCAAGTACTCGCAATATACAGATTGTACTTCACCATTCTCTTTAAAAGTCACCCTCCCACTCACACAACATAACCTTGCTACTTGCTCTATAACACAGAGTTCTTAATTTCCTTGGTCTCAGATATTTGAAGACAATTGTGAATTTTGTGTTCTACTCACTGAACACAGAGATAAACAAAGGCACTCCAAAAGTGGCAACTGAATAATTTGGAACATCTCTAAAGATTAAACTTCAAGATAACTGAAAGTCAATTATTAATTTTTATTTTTTAATTGAAGTAGAGTCGATAATGCAGTTTTTCAGGTGTACAGCAAGGTGATTCAGTTATACATACATAATTATAGATCTTTTCAGGTTTTTTTCCACTATAGTTTATTACAAGTTTTTTTTTTTTTGTCTTTTTGTCTTTTCTAGGGACACACGGTGGCATATGGAGGTTCCCAGGCTAGGGGTCTAATCAGAGCTGTAGCTGCTGGCTTATGCCACAGCCACAGCAACTTGGGATCTGAGTTTCATCTGCAAACTACACCACAGGTCACGGCAATACCAGATCCATAACCTACTGTGCAAGGCCAGGGATTGAACCTGCAACGTCATGGTTCCTAGTTGGATTCGTTAACCACTGAGCCAAGACAGGAACTCCATTATTACAAGATATTGAATATAGTTCCCTGTGCTACACAGTAGCTTCCTGTTTATCTATTTTATATATAGTAGTTTGTATCTGTTAATCCAAAACTCCTAATTCATCACTCCATGCCCTCCTCTTCCCCCTTTGGTAACCATAAGTTTGCTTTGTCTGTGAGATTCTTTCTGTTTTGTAAGTAAATTCATTTGTATCTTGTTTTAAGATTCCACATATAATTGGTATTATATGATATTTGTCTTTCTCTGACTGATTTACTTCACTTAGTATGATAATCTCTAAGTTCATCTGAAATACAGTTTTAAAGAGCTCTCCAGGTTAACTCTCCTTTGTTAACCCTATTAGAGGACACATCAAGGTCATCACACCTAATCCAGCTTCAAGGTCATTCTGAAACAACTCTGAGCTAGTATAGAGTTGTTTTCTACCTAATATCTCTGAGGTGACTTCAGGGGACACCTCTAAGATGTAGTCAATGAGGGAAGTTCAAAGAGAATAACACCAAATAAATTTAGGGGACATACTTGTCTGGGGCCCTTCTACCAACCCTCCATCCTTGGATTCAATTCAACAGACTCCTGATGTCAAAAGAGTTTTCATGTTCATAATGAAAGACTTCTTTTGGTGAAGGGTATGAGTGGTTGGAGTTGGGAGAAGAGACATAAGAATGGAGGCTTTTCAAGAATTTATTGTATCATTTATATCTTTCTCCTCATTGATAAAGTTTGAAACAGGTTGGATGTGCCTTTTAGCATTTGCTCAGATTGGTAGAATTGCCTCAACCCTCATCCATTTTTCAGTTGGTAGATACATGTTGACAACTGTGTGGCTTTCACTGGCTGTGGGTGCCCTGTTGTTCTTTATGTCTGTGCCTCTCTGTCATTTCTTCCACTTGGGTGCCTACAGCTGAGCATGGTTCATCCTTTCCATGCTCCCCACTGTTTTATATTTTTAACGCAGAGGATGCAGTCAAGGTTACAAAGGTGTTTTTCCTTGATCCACCGAAGACTCACTGAGTTAACTGAAGATCATGAACAAGTTTCCCTTTTCAGGGAGAAGTCAGCTTTGGAAGTCATAGACGTTAGGAAATAATGTTTTTATGTGGCTACTCACCGTATCAGGTAAGTTCATTTCCCCTTACTGCAGTTATTTTTTTGGAAATAATCAACTGAGAGGACACATCTCGCATTGTGGCCTTTTCCTCTTCCATCTGTATTACTTTGCTATCTGAGTCATTGCGCATTGTTTGTCCAAATGCACAGCCTTTATGCTGTCCTTCAAATAATAACTAACTTTATCATACTTGGTAGAAATGTATTAGTCCTAAATTGAATTATTTAGGGGATTATTAAAAACCCATTTAGACACTTTTTAATTCAGGAATTTAGGATCAAGGCTTATGATTATCTTAAGTCTTTGGCAAAATACAATCTTGTACAGTGTCATTTTGACAGGTGAAGACTGAAAATGAAAGCATTATCTATGACCACATTTCTTCAGTGTGATAAGTTCCTAGGGCATTTAGGGATTATTATTTAAAAAAAAAAATGTGCCTGCTGCCTGCCACTCTGCTACCAAAAATAAGCTAGTCTGAGGGGGCTAAGTGTTAGAGGACATTCCTGGGAACTATTTCATCTGGGACCATTTGTGACAGAGCATTCTTGACTTCTTTTTTACTCTCTTTCTTTGCTTTCCAATCAAACCAATATATGTTAAAAGAGCTGGACCTTTTTTTTTTTTTTAAACCAAATATCATTATTACCGCCAAAATGTACAGTGGAAAAATTAATTTAAGCTGATAGTTTATCTCAGCCATTTAAGAACATTTAACTATTAGTGGGAGTCAGTGCCACCAAACATACCATATGCAACAATATTGTTTTAGGAGGCAGGAGAGAGAATTGGGGAAAAAAGTCACTCAGAATTTGAGCCGGAAAATCTGGAGTCACGGAGCTCAAAAGTTCTTTGTTAATAGTTCTGTGACCTTGAATAAGTTACTTTGCCTATCTGATCCTGGCTCTTCAGCTATGAAATACAGCCAAAAATGACTGCCCGAAGAGTGGGAGAGTGAGTCCAACATCAAAGTGTTACTAGTGAATATCACCATGCTTTGGATGGACACATTGCAGATCTAATGCTTTATGATTTCACACTACGAATTTGGAAACTACAGCATGTGCATGGTTTTCCGCCTAATTCCCTGCAGGTAAGGTAGTTTATTTTCAAAAAAGAACTGAGGGGACTCTTGCTCTGCCGGAAGATGGGTCCCAGAGAGGTTTTGCGGAGGGGAGTTACAGAGAAATTGGCCGTTTTCCGGCTGCGTAAAATCGATATCCAAGGTTACATTAACTTCTGCAGGAGAGGTGTCATTTGAGTTCTTTTTATGGCAAGGGTGAGAGACCACCCACCACAGATCGTGGCACCAGGTTTCACTAGGAGAAACTATTCCAGTAAGTGATATACACAATGTCACCAGAATATTTTCAAATCAACCCGGATACACTGCAAGAGGGAGAGGGCAAGGAGGGCAGAGGGAGGATGCTGATTCCAGAGACGTCTGTTTTTAGGGCTCTGGAGGATCAGTCAGAGCGCCCTTGAGAGAGAAGGCTCAGAGGGCTGGAAGCGATTAACTGGGAGCGTCAGTTAGTCCCCAGGGCCCCACGCGCCCTTTCTCTCGCACCTGCTTAGCCGGCTCCGGGGCGCCTGGGGCATTCGACTCGCGAGCCCCCACTCCCACGCGGGTCTCAGGTTCGATCATCTTGGCCCCATCCAGTCCAGCGCCGCGGCATCCCACTTGCTCATCCGGTAACGGTTTCGGGACTTGCAGCTTCCGACCCCTCCCCCCACCCCATCTCCCTGTTCTGAGCCGCAGTGCCGCGCGGTTTGGAGAGGGGTAATCCGCCCCGGAACAGACGTGAGCGGCACAGGGGCGGGGTCGGCGGAGGCTACTGAGGGATTCTGCCCAGCCCCCCCTGCCCCCCAATTCCAGCTGGTCTTCTCTGCACTTCGTCTCTATATCCCCCCTCCCCCTGCCCATCCCCTCCGTTGCGCTGTTCCTCCCCCATTCCTCCGTTTCCTAGTACGCCCCCACCGCCCCCGCCATCCCTCCTCCCCGGCGGCTCCGCTCTCACGCGCCGCCGAATTCGGCACCGCCTCCATCAGAGCCGAGCCCGGGCTCAGCGGAGCAGCAGCCGCCACCGCCGCCGCCGCCGCCGCCGCCGGGCCCTCCGCTTTCCCTCCCCGTCCCGCCCCTCAGCCCCTGGAGCCCCAGTCCCCACCCTCCCTCTCCCTCCTTCCCTCCCTCTTCCCCCCCGCCCCCTTCTCCCTTCTCCAGCAGCCTGAGCCCGGCCCGCTAGCCGGGCTGGCAGGAGGGCGGCGGCGGCACCACCATGAGCTCTGAGGGCGGCCACAGCGGCAGTCGGCGCCGCGGGGCGGAGAGCAGGGACGCCGAGCCTCCCCCGCCGCCGCCGCCGCCGCCGCCGCCGGGAGAGCCAGCCTCGGTCCCCGCGCCTCCGCGCTACCTGCCGCCGCTGCCTGCGCCGCCCGGGTGCGCCGAGCGCTCTGCGGGGCCCGACGAGCAGCCAGCGGAGGTGGTCCAGCGGCGCGAGGGCGCAGAGGAGCTGCCGCTGCCGCCGCCACTGGGGCCCCTGTTGCCCGCAGGGCAGGAGGTTTCGGTGGCTGGCGACTCCGGGGAAGGTCCGAGGCGCCCTCCGGAGGCGACGGTCCCTGAGGAGGCGGCTGGAAAGGGCGGCCCCGGAGAACCCGAGGCCGGCGCAGGTGGGGAGGGCGACCGGCGGGGAGCCGGGGACCAGCCCGAGACGCGCTCGGTCTGTAGCAGCCGCAGTAGCAGCAGTGGCGGCGGTGATCAGCGCGCCGGGCACCAGCACCAGCACCACCAGCCCATTTGCAAGATCTGCTTCCAGGGGGCCGAGCAGGTAAGGCCCGGCGGAACCCAGGGGCAGCTGGCGGGGCTCTGAAAGGGCTGGGCTGGCTCCCGCCCCTGGCGGCAGATCTTTCAGCACCACGGACAGCGCCCGCCCCTTGGTTCTCTGGCTGAGCGATTGAGTGGCGACTACTGTGTGTTCCCCTTTTTCTTAACTATGAAGGCAAAAACCGTCCCAATTGCGAATAAAATGTTTAATTTGTCTACACTTTCTTCCCACGTGGTGTTGCAGTTACAAATTCCTCAGGTGTTTTAATGATAATGCCATAAGTATCTCTTTTGTGAATTACTAAAGGGGTTTTAGTTTATCCAGAGAAACAAATCTATATTCCTTCAACTACAAGTAAGGCAGACGGTCTTAGAGTACAAACTGGGGGTGAATCAGGTCAAATCCAAAAAGAAAAGGGTCTTTCCGTACTGCAAATTTTTGTGATTGTCTCATTGATGTGAAAATCATGTTATAGTTTTTATAAGACAAAAATGTACTTTACCCTTGTTCAAGAAAGCCTATTTAACCAACAATGTACTTTATATTTTATTGGAAACACAATTCTAAAATTATAAACTCCATTAGAGATGCATGCAAACTTCTTTGTGGGTAATCATGGAGATAACAGACTAATACAAAACGTGTGGCCTGAGAAAACATTAGGTTTAGTATTTTTTAAAGTAAGGAAATTGCATAAGAATATGCAGGCTTTCAGGAATATAGTGCCCTAAGTCAATATTTATGATGCTACATTTAGAAAAATAAAAGCATAATGCTATTGTAAGCTACTTTCTGGGATGGCATGCATTTCTTCTTTAGCAATGATTAAGAATAACTGCAGAGGAAATGCATCTGACCATCCACTTAAAAGTTATTAAAGAGATTTAATAGTACAGCTTTTCCCCAAGGGTATTGGGAGCTATATCTTACAGACATTTTGTATGTTAGTAGAACATTTATGTCATAACTCTAAGTAATATCTTTGAAAAGGTTTTAAGACTTTAGTTTCATTCCCATCAGAGGTATAAAAATTTAATTTCATTTTCTAGAATAGAGTTTGATGCTTATATCCTTCTGGGTAAATGGCTTTGAAAGAAAAGAAAGCAAGTGTTGTATTTTTAAAACAGAGACACAAATATAAATATTCATTCTAAGTTGTTTTCTTTTTAGGGGGAGCTGTTAAACCCCTGCCGATGTGATGGGTCGGTTCGATATACACATCAGCTATGCTTGCTAAAGTGGATCAGTGAGAGGGGTTCCTGGACCTGTGAGCTCTGCTGTTACAGATACCATGTCATAGCCATTAAAATGAAACAACCTTGCCAGGTAAACATATGTGACATTTTTTCCCCCCTAGTTCATATTTTTGCTAAGTATGAGCACACTTGAGTTTAGTTATTGCTAAGGATATTTGCTTTGCTACTTAAGACGTTTTATGTAAATCACAGTAAAACCAAGATTTAGAATTTGTAAAGATATGCTTTGAGAAGTCCGTGACATTTTTATCTGAGAAACTCAAAAGCCATTTTTATTCAAATGGTTTCCTTTTTTAATTTGCTGTTTATTGATAAAATTATACCCATCCTTGTTTCTAAAAGGGCACTTTTGTAAAATGTCATACTCCAATTAAAACAATGTTATTAATTAGAAATGTTACACAAATTAGTGACATTGTGTTAATTTAAGCATTGAAGCCTTAAATGGGCTCCATTTATGGAAAGTAGATGCAAGTGAAACAAGACTTTACTAGTCTGGAAACTTTGGTTGAGCCAATTTTAATCTGAGCATTCTTTTCACTTAACCAAGCTTTCTTTTTTATGAGCTTTTTTTTCCCCCCAGAGTTAAATTTTGGCTACTTACAGTTGTTGCTCTGTTCAACTAGATGGTAGATGCAAAAATATTCCCAACAGTTACTCCCAGTAATACTACTGAAGTTATATATATTCTTAAAACTTTTTGCATATAACCACATAATAACATGATGCCTATAACCCTACAAAAACCCTTGGAAAAATAGACTTTTTTTTTTTTTTTTGTATATTGGAACAGATTCAGGTTTTTGGAATAAGACTGATGGGATGCAATAAAAAAATATTGAAAATGGTATTTTAAAGCTGAGTAGTATGTAAATGATGAGATCTGATAGTGACACAGGGCTGAAATTTAGCAGATATAGAAGAATAGCATCAAAACACAGAGACAAAGGAAGTAATGGAAGGAAAAGGAAGTGAGGCTGAAAGTTAGGAAGGGAAGAAAGTAATAATGTCTAATATTCCTTGTTTCTCTTTAAATTACCAAGTTTAGTTTGCATTGCTCAATATAAAATAGGTGAAATTGTTAGTGATTGCAGGAAGAACCTGGAAGCTGAATTAATAATTTAAATTTCATAGCTTTTAATTTGTGCATCCTTCATATAGTTTACAATTAATTTGTATTTGTGATATCTAATGATAGTCACCATTTAAGGCATGATTCGCTGGCATGAAGTGAAAGTATGACTTTTCTCAAGCTGACCTAAATAACTTGGAAGGAAGATGAATAACTAATGTAGATGCATGATGTTATCATGGTAAAGATAGGTACAAATCTGACATTTTCTCAGAACCACTACTTGATCGTACTCCTTGGGTATCAGTTTATAGATCCATCATAGTGGTCTTGAAAAATAGAGGGAACCACGTCCAAACACCAGGATATGAGTAGTATAGTTGAATCTATAATAATTTTATAAATAGAAATATGTAGAGATGAGAAATGGAGAGCTTCAAGACTCCGTTGAGGCTATGGTAAGATTTTCAAGAGCTGAAATAGATTGCTAAGTATTTTTAAAAATTTATGTTATGGCCACTGTATATTAATTCACTTGGGATGGTTAATTCTGAAGTAAGTAGAAATTGATGGAATTTTGAAAAAGAGAAGAGACAAAGCATTGGGGTAAAAAAGTACTGTTTACTAATTCTAACCCTATAGCAAAATGAATTGATTATTACTGTATTTTGCTTCATTTAAAAAAAGCAAATATTATTTTAGCAAAAGTAATTCTCTAAAGTGTGTATATGATATGACTGAAAAATCAGAGAAAACAAAAAATTAGCCCCAAACCAATAACTAACTTGGTATTACCAATACATTTAGGATGGATTTTATTATGACATATGTGTATACTGCCATAATCTGTACCCTGGTCTGTTAGTTCCAGTGAACTACAAAATAATATTTAGAAACAAAATGTATGTGAGTGTAATGATGATAGTTCAGATCATCCCCGAGAACCTAACTTTCCATGACTACGTTATATATTTACGATGCTCAATTCTCTTCATGAACAAAAATCAGTTTCAAACTTCCCAAAGTGGATCATTATACCTAGGAGTAGTTTATTCTCAGATCAAGTTTGACCTTATGTCTACATTTCTGTTATTGACAACCCACAAACTGAGCATTTACTTTTATTTATTTATTTATTTTTCCCTTGCTGGTGTGAGGCCAGATTTGTTTAGCACTTATCGCATTCATGCTTTTACAGTGTGGCAGAGATCCATTTCCTCATGGTGCAGGATTAAACAGGAACCTTGTCATGGTCCTCCCCTTCACTTTACATATCCCTTTGTCCTAAGCATAGAGCCCTCCCAGAGCTGTGAGCAGGTGGTTCCTTGGATGTAGGACTATTCTGTTCTAAAGACTAAGTAATAATATTAAGAGAAAAATTTACTGAACAGTTACATTGTGCCAGGCACTGTTCTAAGTGCTTTACACATAGTGATGCTATTATTTAATCTTCAAAACAAATCTATGAGGTAGAGAATATTATTATCTCTATTTTATACAAAGGGAAACTGAGGCACAGAATAGTTATGTAACTTCTACTAGGTATATATTTAGAAAAAGGCAAAGTCAGGATTCAAACTTAGTCTGGCTCCAAGGTCCATAGTCTTAACCACTGTGGCCCGTTTGGAAAGTGTTCTCAACTACATCATAGCCATCCTGGTGTTTCTGGGTCTATCAGGACTTAACCCATGTTATGCTGAAACAAGCAGGAACTGGTTTCAGCCTGAGTCTCTATGATGGTCTAGAAAACTTTGATTATCTATTGCTGTATAACAAACTACCTCAAACAGTATTTTAAACACAACCATCATTTATTATCTCTTAAGAGTCTGTGGGTTGCCTGAGATCAGTTGAAAGGTTCTTTTCCACATGTGGCATCATTCTCAAGTTATGATCCCTAGAGGTTTGATTGAACTAGAATATCCAAGATGGTTCACTCATTTGACTTGTTGTTTGTGCTGGCTGCTGGTTGGAAGCTCAGTTGGGGCTGTCAACTGGTGCCTTACTTCTCTTTCCTCACACTGTGATGACTGGATTCCCAGGGTATAAAAATGGAAATTGCAGATCTATTAAGGCTTAGTCTTGGAGGTGATATGCTTTTATGTCTGCTTGCAGTCCCTCGATCAAACAAATCATAGGACCAATCAGATTTAAGAGAAGGAAAAACAGACCCCACCTCTGGAGTCTGGCCTTCTTTTAAAGAGAGTGGACATCTTTAATCCACCACAGGCGATAGCTTCTAAAACGGTGCTATCTACCTACCCTGGGCTTTGCATTTGGTCCTCATCAGGTCCAAATGGGTTAACAGGTACCACCATAACTTCCTTCTCAGGGCTCAGAAATAAAGAAGGTTAAAAAAATGCATGAGAGTTGGACTCTATCAGTGGTGCTTTATGCATACACTCAAGCACTTTCAGAAATGATTATTATCATGAGGTATTTCCTGGTGCTCAGAGGGACATGAGGACAGAGAAGGAAAAAACAGCTAACCAGGAAATAGGTGTGTGTGAATGAAACATGTAGCAATGAATCTAAAACCCTAGTTTTACTTGTTTTTCTCATTGTGTAAGAATTCTTTGAGAATTTGGGTCTAAACCTCCCATTTTATGAGATTTTAGTGATGCTCAGCAACATGACCCAATAACAAACTGATATATCCTCTATGATATATTTAAACCTTAATTACTGTGTCATTAGCAATAAGAGTTAATTAGGACATTAGAAGTAATTAACATGCATTTACATTCTACCTACCTGCAGAATGTTTTTTATTGATTAACATATTCAAGATGATGCATTGATGATATTTTAAGAGTAAAAACTAATTCTGTTTTGAATCTCATAGTATGGTATAAAATTAGTGCAATCTAAGAACGTACAAGATCAAATTTATTTTGAGATGTTGGTGATATTATAAACCAATTAAGCTAGTGTATTCAAGTTTATGAATGCTTTCAGTACTTTTTAGAGAAATGAAAATTTATGAAGAGATCACATTTACTAGATAAAATGTTGTATGGGAAACTTTAAATTTGCTATAAGAGATGGACTATAAACATAGAAAATAATAGCTATCTTACCTTGTGAGAGTTACTTAACTATTAGTGCCTCAGTTAATTCATCTTTAAAAGATAATAATGACACTATTTTACACATATTTTGAGAATTAAATACCTATATACCTATAAAGTGCTTAGAGTAGCGTTAGCACATAGTAGGTACCATTTCATTGTTGTTGATTATTTTTGCTTGTTCAATCAGCTAACACAGGGGGCTCTTCATTTGCTCACAGCAACAGTGCTCCCAGGTCCTTGATGTTTCCTTCAATTTCTTGCCACCAAAATGAAGTTAATGACTCTTCTTTCTGTATCATTCTTTATCCCTGGATGTTTACTCCCTGCTTTTTCTAGGAGCTCCCACCTTGGTTTCTGATCAAACATGTTATTGTGAATAAAGAAGCATTTAAAAATCAGATGTGAGATACAATGATCTCAGCATATGGGAGCCGATTTACTTTCCAGCTATTCCTTTCCATTGGTCTTAAATCAGAATTATGAGATGCTTTTACATGTGGTCAGGCATAGGGCAGTGCTCTTCATCATCGTTGGGCACCAGTGTGTGTTCATGCTTTGGAAAGGCCCATGTTGGTTGGGGTGTGTGTGAGTAAGTAGGAGGTTGAAGAAGCCCCAGAGATTCCGTGGGGGGAGTCACAAAGGGCGCAGGCAGGTGGCTCAGTGTCAGTCATACCCCATCGTGGTATCCATCACCTCTCCTTCCTCCTCAGTTCCATGGAACACCAGAGCAAAGGACTGCCCAAGGACTTGCAGAGTAGAATTGAGACATGCACATGGGCCATCTGCCTTTGTGGGTAATAGAGACCTGGCCATCTTTACTGGCCTCTAACATTTGTATTAGCCTTCCTCTTGCTTCTCTTCCTTTCAACTCTTATAATGGGCTGTCAGCACAAGTCTTCTTAACAGCAGTGAGAATGGCTGGAGAGTCTCCTGGAAGGAGAGTATTTTTCATTTTTATCCACATTCTTATCATGATGGGATTCATTGTGATAGTTTTGAATTACGGAGGAAAGTGGAACCAGCTAGGTTCATCTTGGCTGCCATTCTAAGGTACAGCTTCTGGACTTGTCTGTAGAGCATTTATAGAACTTGAATGAACTTGAGGCCCCTGTGATCATTACTTTCCTAAATAGGGCTCTTTCATGAAAGGGGTATTTCCTCCTTCGGAAGTGATTAAGTTGCTCTCATGATGTGGCTGATGCACTAGGAGAAGCTGACAAGTTATCATTGAAAATGGAGTGTGATTCTGAAAATGCATTAAGAAAACATCAGAGCATGAACTTCATCAGCGTTGCATGCTATCATTTGAAATACCTCCAGGCATTTGCATTTTTATGGATTAAAAATGTCTGCATACATACAGTCTGGTGAAATGGTTAAGGCCCCACTTTTCTTTTACTTTTTCTCTGTTGCTCTTATTAACATTCTTTATAGGTTTAATAGCAAATGACAAGCAGAGAGGAGGCTTTTTACTACCATGCCTGAATAACTGAGAAACAGTGTCAAAATGTAATATTTAAGTGCATGTACTGGCATATTTTTAGGTAATTTAAAATATCAAAATAAACACAGAACACATTTGAGTCAATTCCCTGGCCTTTGAAATGATTTTTGTTTCATTTGCTTCCTAAAACACTCGCATCTGCATTTGACTCACTAGAACAGATGAATGATCTTCTGGTGAATACAGTATGTAAATTATACTTTATGTACTACTGTAGCCATCTCATTTACTGCATAGGCCATGTGTACAGCGCTTTTACATTTTTTTTTTAAACTGGATGGTTATGGAGTTCCCGTCGTGGTGCAGTGGTTAACGAATCCGACTAGGAACCATGAGGTTGCGGGTTCGGTCCCTGGCCTTGCTCAGTGGGTTAACGATCTGGCGTTGCCGTGAGCTGTGGTGTAGGTTGCAGACGCGGCTCGGATCCCGCGTTGCTGTGGCTCTGGCGTAGGCCGGTGGCTACAGCTCCGATTCAACCCCTAGCCTGGGAACCTCCATATGCCGAGGGAGCGGCCCAAGAAATAACTAAAAAGACAAACAACAACAACAACAACAAAAAAAACTGGATGGTTCTGAGGCAGAAGTTAAAAAAAAAGATGGAGACCATTTAGGGCATTGTAGACTACTGTTTGCTTTTACCCTTTATGGATGGAAGATTGGGATGATGTGGTTCTGATGGGTGATGTTCTCCAGAACTTTCTTCTCCACATCTGTTTGCTTTTCTTCCTTCTTAGTAGTTCTTCTTAAGTGTATTTTCCTTTTGACACCATTTTCTTCTTTGCTCTCTTGGCCCCTCTATTCAGCCGCCTGTATGAGAAAGATTTTAGAAAAAATTATGTAACACTGCTCAATGTAGCTTGACAGTCATTTTCTTGGCCACTCTGTGGACATTTGGTGAATATTCGAGGTATGAATAAATGAATGAATACATGTGTGCATGTTTTAGGGAGGTAGAGAAAATCATGGGGTTATGGTCCTGCTTCTGCAGGGAAAATATGACTTAAGGAAATCAAGTTGCATTTACAACTTACACATTAGCCATCCACCGGCTGTCAGTTTTTAACTTGCTCTTAAATCGATCTGATAATCCTATTCTGAATATGCCTGTGAAAATTGTTCAGTCCTTCAGACCACAGGAAAATGTCCTTAGAGTAGGGTCTATTTTTAAAAATCTAGAATAAAAAAATGTTTCCAATGAGACATATCTGCTCTTTTCAAAAAATAAAATGTCATGAAAAAGGACTCAGTGAATGTGAAATTACCCATGTGTGGCACACTTGCTTTCTTGAGGTTGTCACTGGTTGAAGGATTTCATCTAGCATTTGTTCAGAGAATTTGAATAATTTGCTGGAAATTTTACTGTATGATTGTGGGTATAGATGAATTGCTAAGAATGTCTACTGGGTATAATATTTTTGGTGTGAAATCTGCCACCCAGCTGAAAACGAGATGACTTTTTGTTTTGTTTTTGTTTTTGTTTAATGAGCAGTTTGTACAGTTGTAACATAACTTCAGAAATGATTTTCCACTGGTGAGTGCAATACTCCAATACAGGGAGATACAGCAAGAGAACAGACTATTTCTCCCTTACTCATTTCTTGCTTTGTCTTGGCCTGTGGCTTTGCTGTGATGTGACTGATGTTTGCTGAAGAGATTGGAACAAAGGAAACTCCACTTCCTTCTATTTTTGGATCTTCTAAGGGTAGAGCAGGATGACTCTGAGGGCCAAGCTAGAGTGCTTCCGACCCTTTGGAGTGGCAGGGAGTAGACTAGATAATCGCCTACAATTACAAGTAAATGGATGGCAGACACTGAGGACTCAGCCAAGAAAAGCTGCCCTGTGGCTTTCTGTATCCTTGGCTATTTGACAGCATCTTCTCTGTGCCCATAACTCTTAATTCAACAGTTGTTCTTATGATTCAGCCAAATGAAGTCCCACAAAAGTAGAGGTGGGCTGGAAGCAGTCCTGTGGGACGGTAGGACAAGGAGCTGGGAGCATTTCCCTGTAGGTAAAGTCAGTAAAGGAACTTATTGGGGAGATAATTCTTGTTTGTTTAGGGCCGCACCCATGGCACATGAAAGTTCCCAGGCTAGGGGTCAAATCAGAGGTATTGCTGCTGGCTTACACCACAGCCACAGCAACTTGGGATCCAAGCCACATCTGTGAACTACACCACAACTCACAGCAACACCGGATTCTTAACCCACTGAGCGAGGCCAGGGATTGAACCTGCATCCTCATGGGTACTAGTCAGGTTCATTACCACTGAGCCACAATGGGAACTCCAAAGGGAGCTATTTCTTATTCACCCCTTCCTTTAGGTGTATATGCTGTGAAAGCTACTGTCTGAAAAACCTGTTTTTTCCCCTGTTTCCATCTCTTTGACATAGTTCATTTTGATTGGTGACACCTGGGCAATGGATTCTCAACATAGTAACAGAGTTCCATTGCCCGCACGTGTCTTTTGGTTTTGATTCTCATTTTGGTATGCTGATTATGTGCAAGTGGCCGAGGCTTAATTTGGGCACAGGGGAATGAGTGGGGTGGGGACCCTCCCCATGTGCATCGAGCTCTTATTTCAGGAACCCTCTGGGCACTCCTTTGTTATATATGGACTTGCACTTGTGCCCTGACACTTAGGTGTCATGACTCTGAGGTACAAAGTTGTTCGAATAAACGAGGAACTATTTCAAGAAATTTGTACAGGCTCACTTTAGTTTTTTCAGCCTTTTTTTTTTTTTTCTTTTAAGGATTTTAAGAAGGATGGCATCTCTCAGAAAAATTAGGTGACTTTCCTTATATTCTTGTGAAAGAATATTCCAGAAGCCACAGGAAATGCTTTTGCTCTTTTCTCCCCAACCCCAGTATTCATTTCTTTTCTGTGTTACACTTGCGGATTTTAATATAAGTATATATGTAAATGTCCTCTCTAATCATTTAAAGAAAAAAATCAAGAAAATAAGCTTTACCATATTTTGGTGAAGTTAGTTGTAATCTTGAGAGTTGAATAGTAAAGAGCACAGGATTTGCCAGGCATGCATTGAGCATTTAGTAAATATTTCCCTTATCCCCCTTACACCTCTTTCTTCCTTATCTTGACAACCTCTTACTTTGTCTTTTTAGTGGGAGCACATAGATGGGAAGTTCCCAGGGAAACCTCCAGTTCTTTGGAGAGAAAGACAGAGTGAGTAAGGGTGACAACCCTTGTCTGCATTGTGTTCTCTAGGACCAACCAGCACACCCACTCTCCAACCTGGAAGCTGAAAGAAAATCTTAAATGCAGAACCACCTTTCAGTCCTCTCCCAAGCTATCCTCCTTTAGCTTTCATATCGCATTGGCTTCTAAGAAAGGCATTTTCAGATCTAGACAAGACTTCTTAGCAGTTTGAGATGTGGTCGAAAGAAGTTGAAAAATGATAAGCCAACAAAATTCCAAATGTATTGGGTAGCTTTGAGTGACTCATGGTCCTTAGACTATAGGGAAGGACACTGAAAGCTTCTTGGGTTGTATGGTGAAACATGTAAAGATGAAAGAGGAATCTCCCTACCTCTTGTCTGCCCCCTCTCGCTGACCTATGCCCTACTAAGGCTGAAGGGAGTATATGTTACATAGAAGGAAATCTGAGCTAGAAATATGTTCCTTGCATTTTGGACATATTTTGGACATGATTAAACTACAGTCAGCTTCAGGGGAAAATCATCACACATTCCTTGAATTGCTTGTGGGGAAAAATTTCAATGTCAAATGATGATGAATGCATGGAGATTATTAATATAAAGGGCATATCATTGAATTAATATGTGCTTATTTTTCCTTTAGAAGGGGATCTGACTCATGTCAAGGGATAGCCTCAAAATATTTCATCTTTTTTTCTACTGTTAATTACATAATCCATGCTTCCTTATTGATTATTTTTCACTCATTCAAGTAAGTAGCCATTTTGCAGGCACTGTTCTAGGTTCTAGAGCTACATAGTTTGTTAAAACAGGCAAGACTTCTGCTTCTAAATTTAAATTCTCAATGATGAGGGACAAACAATAAACAATAGGTAAATAGGTAATTTTAGCGTATGTTAATAATTACAATGGAAAAAAACTGGGTGATTAAAAAATGTTTGACTACAACGAACCATGTGGTACTGGATTAAGAGTTGGATACATTGGTATAAACTCAGGTTTTGCTTAATGTAGATTGATTACATATGGAAATATTTATACATATATGCTTATGCATGAGTTAGTATACACACATCCATTTCCTAGCTCTGTCTGTTGAGTGGGCCTAATAGTAACACCCTAGTAACACTAAGTTTATGTAGCACCAAACCTTGGTTTCCAATATCATTCCCTAATAAAAGGAATTAGTCTCATACAAGATGCTATTCTTATACAAGATGAGATTGGAGTATCTTTTTCTAGAAAGTAAAGTGCTCAAAAACAAACAAACAAAAGGATGGGGCATAGCAAAGGGACATAAGAACCAACCTGAAAGAGTCCCCAGTAGCTACATCTGGAACAATTTGAACAATGAAATAAATAATGTACTATTGCACTGTGAACATCCGTGAGTGCATATTGTTATAAATAAATGACTGAATGAATAAATGAATGGGGGGGGGGAGAGACAAATCTCCCCTACTGAAGAATTCCAAATTATTGATTTACATACAGTCCCCTCCAGGAGATAGAGTTCAACTCCCCCCTCGCCCTTGAGGGTGGGTTGTACTTAGTAACTTGTTTCCGAAGAGCAGACTGGTTGCAGAGTGGAACGGGGGAGAAGGGAAGTAACTTTACAGTGGAGAAACCTGGCAAGTGCTACCTAAGCCAGGTGGCCAAGTTGAACATGATCTGTTGATAACGTAAGCCCTTGATATGATGTAATGAGACTATTTTGCCTCTTGGTCTTCCTCCTCCTAAAAACCCATAATCCTAGTTTAACCATGAGAAAAACTGCAGACCTAATCAAACTGGGGGACAGTCTGCAAGAGGTCAGACCAGTACTCTTCAATGCTATGAAGAAAAAGGGAAAGTCTGAGAAACTGGAGGACGCTAAGGAGATGTGATGACTAAATGTAAGGTGGTGTCCTGGATGGATTCCTGGAAGAGAAAAAGAACTTTAGGGAAGAACTAGTGAAATCCTAGTAAAGTATGGAACTTAGTTAATAGCAGTATACCAGTGTTGGTTTACTAGCTGTGACAGATGTACCATAGTAATGTAAGATGTTGACAATAAGGGGAGTTCCTGGTGCAGAGGAAACGAATCTGACTAGGAACCATGAGGTTGTAGGTTCGATCCCTGGCCTTGCTCAGTGGGTTAAGGATCTAGCATTGTCATGAGCTTTGGTGTAGGTCTCAGACGTGGCTCAGATCTGGCATTGCTGTGGCTGTGACATAGGCTGGCGGCTATAGCTTTGAATGACTCCTAGCCTGGGAACCTCCATATGCTGTGGGTGGGGCCCTAAAAAGACAAAAAGACAACAAATATAAGATGTTGACAATAAGGAAAACCGTGCAGCATATATGGGAACTCTTTGTACTATCTTTGCAACTTTTATGTACATCTAGAGCTACTTTTTTTTTTTTAGGGCCACACCCTCATCATCTGGAGGTTCCCAGGCTAGGCGTCCATTCAGAGCTAGAACTGCCTGCCTACCCCACAGCCACAGCAACTTGGGATCCAAGCCAGGATCCAAGCCATGTCTGTGACCTTCACCACAGCTCATGGCAACACCAGATCCTTAACCCACTGAACAGTCCAGGGATCGAACCCGTGTCCTCATGGATACTAGTTGGGTTCGTTAACTACTGAGCCATGGCAGGAACTCCCTAAAGCTACTTCAAAATTCATTTTTTTTTAAGTATGGGGAAGGTTAACTGTATCTTGATAGAAGCGGTAGGGAAATTCTTTCTGAGGAGGTGACATCTTAGCCTACACCTAAAGATAGATGATGATTGTCTTCTTTGAAAAAACTCTTTGAAGAGCCTCTGAAAGTGGGAGAAGCTAGACCAAAGATTCTAAGTAGGAAAAAGCTTGCTGTGTTGGAGGAAATAAAGAGCACCATGAGTGAGGAGGAGTAGATGTTAGGGTGTAGGAATGCATTTTACTATGTAGGCCGTTGTGAGGACTTTGTGTTTCATTCTAAGAGCAGTGGGAAGACATTGTACCGTCCCAAGCAGAGGAGTAATATATAAAAGTTCAGAAGCTTTTAGTTGATTTGTAAAGACTGGATTAGAGGGAACCTGGGCCGAGAGCAGGGATGCTATTACAATGCTCCCTGATGGATGGGAGGACATAACAGTGGCTCATACTAGGATTATAGCAGCAGAGATGAAGAAAAGTGGATTCATATGAAAAATACTTTGAAAGTAGATGGAAGAATTAAATTTTCTTTTTCTTTTTCTGGTAATTTGGTGAGAAAACATCTTCCAAACTGACTTAAAACTGTTTATAGCCTTTATCTCAAGTAGTGTCAATTTTTATATATTTTGCTATAGAAATATTGTGATTGGTTACAGAATGTTGACCTAGATCCTGCTGAGTATGTGGGAAATTACATTATATAATGAAAAGGCATCATATCGTATTTTACAAATCTGGACAATTTGGAATTTTGAAACACATATAGCCCAATGTGTTCTGGGTGAGGATTTTGGTCTAACATATGGTCTATCCAGGAGAACGTTCCAGGTGCTCTTGAGAAAAGTGTATTCTACTGTTGTCAAGTGGTGAATTCCATAAGTTCTGTTTGATGTAGTTAATTTATGGTGTTGTTCATGTCTTTTATTTCCTTGTTGATCTTCTGTCTAGTTGAGAGTTGTATTGAAGTCTTCAAATATTATATTGAATTGTCTGTTTTTCTCTTTAAATCTCTCAGTTTTTGCATTGTGTATTTTGGGACTCTGTTATTAAATACAGATATGTTTATAATTGTTACATTTTCTTGATGGATCAGCTTTTTTATCATGATAAAATGTCTTTGGTCTCTAGTAACAGTTTTTATTTTTAAGATATTGAATAGCCACTCCAGCCCTCTTTTGGCTACTATTTGTGTGATGTATCCTTTTTCATTCTTTTGCTTTCAATCTATTTGGTTTTTGAGTCTAAAGTGTGTCCCTATAGACAGCATATAGTTGGATTATTGGGTAATGAGTTTGGACCTGTATATAGTGATGCTCAAAATAAGGCCTTATGGAAATCAACAAATATTGTTGAGATTGCATTCTTTGTGAAGTTATCAGTTTAGGAGGGTCTGTTATTCTGCAATCATGGTGATTATGTGCTGTATGAAATTGTGTATTTTGCATTTCCAATTGAATATTCTGTTAACCTGAGTTTTTAATGCAGTTGCCCTCTCCTACAATTCGTGGAGGAACTGTGTGATTTTTCTCTATCCCTTTCAACCCCGTCGCCTGAGACTTGGTATGAGTAATTGAGGAGTTGTGGAACCTTAGGCTTTTCTACTAAGTAGGATATTCTTATTGCCATTCATAACAGCTCAATTGCTTCTTACAAAGCTGCAAAGCCCCAGGTATTAGTGAGTGTATTTTGACCCATTTAGCCTTGGGAATTTAAGACCATCCTTTTGTGAATTTATTACATATCTTCTAGAGGGGTTGAGATTATAGTATAATGGAAAAAACATGGACTTTAGCAATATGCAGACCAGGTCTAAATTTTAGCTTAGCCACATACTAAATTGTGTGTATGATAGTAATACATACGTATTAATTCCTTAATGCTGTTGGGAAAGTTAAATCAAGTAATATTTTCAAAGTTCTTGGCATGTGATGATGTTTTATTAATTCAAGTCTCCTAACTTGTTCACAACAAAAGTTGGAACACATACAGGTCTGCCAGGTTTTGGATTTGTTGTTTGTTGATTTATTTATTCTTCCATTTAATAACCCAACAAATATTTATTAGTTGCTTACTAGATGCCAGGCACTGTTCTAGAAACTGGAGATAAACAAAAGAGTAAACCAAAGAAATAAATTCCCTGCCTTCAGGGGGCATACATTCTAGACAGAGGGATTGATAATATACAAGTAAAAATTCTAAGTAAAAGGATTAGTAATTTAATTAATGGCAAATGCTAAAGAGAAAACCTTGGACAAAGAAGGAGATATGAATGTTGAGAAGGGTGGTTAAAATTTTACATGAGGTGGTTGGAGAAGGTTACCAAGCATGATCTTTGACATTAATTGAAAGAAAATTTTCATATATATGGCTTTCTAGAACGATTATATACTAGTGAATGTTTACCATGATTAGTTTTCTTACTGAAGTACATTTCATTCTGCGTTTTAGTTTACCATGAGTGAACTGGAGATTTCAATATTTTACAACCTATAATTTTATAATTTGCGTCAATATATTAAAAGCCTTGGGAGTTCCCATTGTGGCTCAGCGGAAAAGAATCTGACTAGCATCCATGAGGACGCAGGTTCCATCCCGAGCCTTGCTCAGTGGGTTAAGGATCCAGCATTACCATGAGCTGTGGTGTAGGTTGCAGACACGGCTTGGATCTGGCATTGCTGTGTCTGTGGTATAGGCCTGCAGCTATAGCTCCATTTTGACCCCTAGCCTGGGAACCTCCATAAGCCACGGGTGCAGCTCTAACATTAAATAAATAAATAAATAAATAAATAGATAGATAGATGTCTTAATAGTGGCCCGATTTCCTTGGTCCATTGTATTATCTTGGATATTGTAATGACTATTGAAGACATTGGTTTTAAAAGCAAGAAAAAAAAAAAGAGTACAATCAGAGTTTAAGTGTAAAAGAGTGGTGAAAAATGTATACTAGATTCTAAGAATCACAGATGCTCAATTTGCTCTTCCTGAGGCATTTAAAATATTTATTTATGTTGCCACATTCACTCTTCAATCTACAGAGTTATTGAGGGGTCAGGACCTTCATTAAAAGCCATTGGATGTAAGAAACACATGAGAAGTCCAGCCTATTTGGATTATAATTATTTTTAATACTGATTTTTATAAATAAATTGTAGAAATATAGTAATACTAAAATACTCTTCTCAAATAAAAACATTTTTTTTTCTGTTGAAGAACACACATTTACTGATGTGGATTGTTTTGAAGCGAGCTCCCTCAGTTCATTGAATGCCATCTAGGAAACTTGGCTAGTTGGAGAATGAATGTGTGAGGCTGTAATTTTCAAGATAATATAATTGGGAACTATTGATGTGTCTTGTACATGATTTGGCCACAGTGAAAGTCATATAGTGACTGAAGAACAGGAAGTGACCCTTTATGCTGTTCCTGGAGCTCCAGAAGTTGACATTTGGGCTTCTAAAATTCACCTGAAATAAATGGCTTCCATTAATCAGTGCAATGGAACACTGGGCAGCCCCATCATTTTTGGACCTCTGCCATTGACGGAGAATGAATACAAAGGACTTTTAAAGGTTGAACACTCCTTGCTCCTCTTCAGAAAACTTTTGCTAATACGGAGACATTTTGTTTGAGCTTATGATACTTAGTCAACCAAAATGAAATAATCTGTTCCCCAAATTTGAAGGGATAGTCAGCTGTAACCTAACCCCGCCCTAGCTTTCAAAGACATAAGCATAAGTGGGTTATTAACAATCTTTTATTCAGGAGAAAAGTGATGGTCATTTCATGGGCAGTGAGATGTTAATAGTTATGAACACGTGCAGGGGGGAAGATTGATGGTCCTCAGGACAAGTATCATCCATGGAGCTCCAGACTGGGTTTGCTGTGTTTGACTTTAGTGGACTAGTGTAAAAGGTTTAAGCTTTCAAGATAAGTCAGTATCTTAAGGGTTTCTATATAAAGAGCCAGCTTCTCATTATTGGTATCCCTTCCCCCAATAGATGTCAGAAGAGCTTCACTGTGCAACTCCGCCCTCTAGTGTTTCCTGATAACTGCAGTCAGATTCTTGAAAATTGACTGCTGTTCAGAATTCCTTAGGTTCAAGATAGTTCTACATTTTTTCCCCCCATCTTGTTTGAAAATAAATTTGGCCCAGGTTAGATTTACTGTTGCTCTTTACCTAATTTATTTCAGAAAAGGCACCCTACCCCCATTTTATTAGATTGTGATTAAATCAAACATTTTTCTGTTCATTCCACTTTGTGGTTTCAGGGGTTAAATTTTAGTCTGTTCATAGATTTTTGGAATACCAAATTCTTAAATAGTTTAGGAATATAAAGCATGTGAACTCAAGCAGAATGTTAAATCCACTTAAAGTTATTTTAGGGAGTGTATTCACATTTGATAGCCCATTGAGTATCTGGGTACATCAACTTTAAATAGAAGATAATTATGACATTTAGCACCTCTGCCAAAATATTTGTAATATATTGAAAATCAAGTATTTTAAATATTTTTGCCAACAAGCAAAAAGACTATCCCTTATTTGGATGCATGTATCTAAGAACAACTATTGACCGAATATTGGGGCCGTTTTATGATTTGAAAGAGAAACTGATTGCATTTCAGCTTCTTTTGTTCAGCTTTAGTTTTTTTCTGAGGGCCTTTTATTTTGCTTAGGGCAACATTTTAAAAGAATTAGATGAGAAGCAGTTTTCATGATGTAAAACTTATGAACTATATGTGAAAATGAGGTTTTTAATTACTGCTGATCGTTTTACTAATGGTAAGCCGTATTGCTTGAGGGAGAAAATTTATCCAAGAGCTTTCAGTTCTTAGTTAACACCAGTGGAACTTTAATTAAGCAGTTACTTTTGAGGCCCTGCCCATCTCCTGGGTCCAGCACTGGGAGGAGAAATTAGGATCACAGACAATGAGTGTTTCTGTCTGGTTGTGAGTTCCCAGGAAAGCCTCTATACCCTGGAAATAAAAAGGAATAGAGGAAGGAAAAAGGAAAGATAAATAGAATTTGCTTTTCCTAAATGGGAAATACAATTTTAGAGAGTTCCCACTGTGGTGCTGTGGATATGAAACTGACTAGTATCTATGAGGATGCGGGTTCAATCCCTGGCCTTGCTCAGTGGGTTGGGGATCTGGCATTATGATGAGCTATGGTGTAGGTCATGAATGTGGCACAGATCCTGCATTGCTGTGGCTGTGGCGTAGGCCAGCAGCTGTAGCTCCGATTCAACCCCTGGCCTGGAAACTTCCATATGCCATGGGCAAGGCCCTAAAAAGCCAAAAAAAAAGGAAATACAATTTTATTTTTTATTTTTTCTGAAATTTTATTTTTATTTTTTACAGAATAAAATACATACATTTAAACACAATTACATTCACACAGATTATTATATCATGGATCTTAAGAAACAGATTAAGTGACTTCCACTGGAGAAGTGGAATGGAAAATATGCTGAGATAAATAGGAAATTTATTCTATACTTTATCCCAATTTTATGGTTTTCATCTTTACTACTTAGTTTTATCTATTACATTTCAATTTTTCTTTAAAAATTAGCATTATATTAAAATTGTATATTATGCAACTAAAATTTATAAAGAAGAAAGCCTTATATACCATTAAATATTTTACATAGCATAATAAAAAGAATGACATAACTGGTAAGAATACAAAAATAATACACCCTCTGAAAATAAGTAAAATATAAAATGCATAAATTGGTTAAAAAACAATGTAACTATATAAATATGTCCTCACAATTTGTTACATCTTATTGATTCCTCAGTATAGGCATTACACCATTCTAGGTGATGTGATAAACAAGACATTATAGACCTTACATTGTACCATGGAGAGAAATGGTTATTAATAATACAATTGTAGAACTGTATTATTTAATTGTACAGTTGCATTATTTAATTATAATTATCATAAATTCTTTGATGGAGAGGAAATCAGAATCAGATCTAAGAAGACTTCAGCATTCCAAGAATGATGTCAAATGACCCCCTTCCTGGTGGATTATGCACTTATTTACTATGAGATATATTTCTTCTCCAGATTCCTTGTTCGTGTATCAACTGTAGATTTTTGGTTTGCAGTTATTCTGAAGTTTTGATGTAAGAGTCTATATGTATATGAGATTGTTTTAAGTTGTTGTTCTCTTAATTGCAAGTTCATCTCCAGTGTCCCGCATTTGTACCCACCTCTTCTCATGATTTCTGATTTTGGTGGTATAATAGTACATGGATGATTTCATATCTTTACTGTATATATACTTTTACTGGTGAGCCTTGTCATTTGTGGCATTTTTGTTTCCTGTTGCTGTTTTTTCTTTCCTGCCTAGAGAAGTTCCTTTAGTGTTTGTTGTAAGGGTGGTTTAGTGTTGCTGAATTCTCTCAGCTTTTGCTTATCTGAGAAGGTTTTGATTTCTCCTTCAAGTCTGAATGAGAGCCTTGCTGGGTAGAGTAATCTTGGTTGGAGGTTTTTTTCTTTTCATCATGTTAAGTATATCATGCCACTCCCTTCTGGCCTGCAGAGTTTCTGCTGAAAAATCTGCCAGTAACCTTATCGGGGGTTCCCTTGTATGTTACTTGTTTCTTTTCCCTAGCTGCTTTCAAGATTTTCTCTTTGTCTTTAATTTTGGTCAGTTTGATTAATATGTGTCTCAGTGTACTCCTCCTTGGGTTTATTTTATATGGTACTCGTTGTGCTTCCTGGATTTGAGTGAGTGACTCCTTTTCCATGTTAGGGAAATTTTCGGCTATTATCTCTTGGAATATTTTTTCTGTCCCCTTCTCTCTCTCTTCTTCTGGCACCCCTATAATATGGATGTTGGTGAGTTTAACATTGCCCCAGAGTTCTCTGAGACTCTCTTCATTTGTTTTCAATCTTTTTTCTCTTTTCTGTTCTGCATCTGTAATTTCTTCTAATCTGTCCTCCACCTCGCTTATTCGTTCTTCTACCTCCTGTATTCTGCTGTTAGCTGCTTCTAGTGCATTCTTTATTTCTGTTATTGTATTTTGCATCTCTTCTTGTTTAAGTTTTACATCTTGTATCTCTTTGCTCAGTGTTTCCTCTAAGTTATCCATCTTTGCCTCCAGTTTATTTCCAATGTCTTGCATCATCTTCAGCATCGACAGTCTAAAGTCTTTTTCCTGGAGGCTGAGAATCTCCTTGTTGCTTAGCTGATTTTCTGGGGTTTTTCCTTTCTCCCTCATCTAAGCTATATTTCTCTGTCTTTTCATTTTTATAGGTTTTTGGTGTGGTGACCTTTTTATAGATAATAGAGCTGTAGCCTCTCTTACTTCTGATGTCTGCCCCCCTTGTGGCTGAAGTCAGTGTGTAAGGGGCTTGCTGTAGGCTTCCTGATGGGAGGGGCTGATGCCTGCCCACTGGTAGGTGGAGCCGATTCTAATCCCTCTGGTGGGTGGGGCTTAGTCTCTGGATGGGATTAGGGACAGCTGTGTGCCTGAGGGGTCTTTAGGTAGCCTGTTTACTGAGGGGTGGGGCTGTGATCCCACCTGGATTGTTGTTTGGCCTGGGGCTTCTCAGGGCCTGACTGACAGGTGGGGCCAGATTTTCCCAAAATGGCCACCTCCAGAGAAAGGCAACTGCTGAATATTCCTGAGAGCTTTGCCTTCAATGTTCCTCCCTCACAACAAGCCACATTCACCCCTGTTTTCCCATGATGTCCTCCAAGAACTGCAGTCAGGTTTGACCTAGGTTCCTGTGGAGACCTCGCTCTGCCCTGGGACCTAGTGCACATGAAAATCTGTGTGCGCCTTTTAAGAATGGGGTCTCCGTTTCCCCCAGTCCTGTGGAGCTCCTGCGCACAAGCCCCGCTGGTCTTCAATGCCAGATGCTCCAGGGGCTCTTTCTCCCAGTTCTGGATCCCAGCATGTGAGGGTTTGATGTGGGGCTCAGAACTCTCACTCCTGTAGGTGAGTCTCTGTGAACCAGTTAGTTTTCAGTCTATGGAGCTTCCCACCCGGGAGGTATGGGGTTGTTTATATCGTGAAATCACCCCTCCTACATGTTGATGTGGCCTCCTCTTTTTCTTCTGGAGTAGGGTATCACAATTTTATTTTAGAGGTACAAACATTTCAAGAAATGTTAATAGTGGGTATCAGGTTAAGAACCTGACAGGGAGTCTGTGAGGATATGAGTTCGATCCCTGGCCTTGCTCGCTGGCTTAAGGATCTGGTGCTGCAAGCTACACAGGTAGGGTGATTATGTGGCTCAGATCTGGTTTTACTGTGGCTGTGGCGTAGGCCTCAGCTGCAGCTCTAATTCAACCCCTCACCCAGGAACTTTCATATGCCACAGGTATGGCCTTAAAAAGGAAAAGAAAAAATAATAGTGGGTATCAGACAAACAGATTATTTGTCTGGAAGCACATGAGTATCCTTTCCAGATACATGAGTACACAGTCACTCCTGGCTTGATAGTCAGAAAGTATGACCTGTTAATTACTGAAAATGAACAGTAGGTAACTAGCTCAAACAACTTGGTTTTTAACATTGTCCCTGCCTTCTTGGTGGAGTAACTCATTTATCAAGAAGTACTGAAAAGCATGGTAAAAGATAGACGGAATGGCAGAGAAAACGCTGTGGTTTCCAGGGTCGTAGGCAAAGCTGAGGTTGTAGGATTATGAAGCTTCTGATTGATGATGACATTGGCATAACATTCATTAAACATATTTTAAATAGAGATAAAGTGAGGGGGATTTTAAGTGAGTAGATAAATATGTAAAACAAATACATTGCCTTTTACACAAAGATGCACCTGTAGTACTTTAGCCTTTTCAAACATTGAAAGGTATTTTGAGGCCAACATAGATTTCAGAGAATATTTAAAAAGCTAAACATGATTGTAATTGCATAAATTAGCATCGTTAATTTATAGTGAGATATCTTGGTAGTGTGTTTGCACGACTAGAAATATGTTCTTCATCTGATTTTCATACGGTAAGAAAAATGGCTTATATTACTTAGTAAATGCCTCTTTCTCTGAGTAGCTAACCATAGGTGCTAAATGAAATGAAACATATAGTTAATTAAAATTATTTTGCAAGGATAATAACATGTTTTCAGCAGTTAAGTCTTTAGCAAAATGCAGAGTGTATTATTAATTTTTATGGTGCTATTACAGGAAAGTGTTGATAGAAAATTAGGAGTTTTCAATGAAATAGCATGAAGTTTCATTGAGAGTAAGGAGAGAGATTCTTATGTCTGTAACATATCTGCATTACATATTCTGTATTAAAACTAATTCAGTTAGCCATTATCTAGCAGCTCTGTTGACATAAGCCTAGTATTTCCATAAAGAACTAAGAGAATATTGGCCTTTGTTGAAGGCAGTTTTAGTTTATAGTTTTAAGACAAGGGCCTTACTTCAGATAAGGTGCTAATTATGTATGGATGACAGTTCCATGATAGGAAAAGTAACATAGAACTCCTTATCAATTGTGAGTCAGAATTTGGCCAGCACTTTAGAAGTAAAGAGAGCTCATTTCTCCTGTGGTATCAGAGTCTGATACTGAAATTTCTTCTAGATGTATGATCAAAACCAAACAGTGCCAGCAAAGTGACTTTACAGTGAATAAATTGTACAATTATTATCTTTCGAGTATCTTTAAATCCATTCAGAACTCAGTACAAAAAGTATATTGCCTTCTATGCTTAGAGATATTTATGAATTCAAAAGAACCTGATTGCCTAGCAAGCAGCAGTGGAAAGTGATGTTGATTAGACAAGCATTTACTTTAAGCAAATCCCAATATGTCATTTCCAGGATGGAAAATATTTCTTAAGTGTGGTTGAGAGCAATCTGGCGTAGGAGGATTAGAGTCTGTTTGGGCATCTCTCCTTGTACATGCTTTCTCAGGCTGACTGTGGCGTATCCTTTGACGATGAGCTTGGAAAATAAACACATTTATTGTAAAGTTTGTGTCACTCTTCAAGGACTACAGATAGAGATTCTTACTGGTAATAATAATAGCTGCTCTTATGTGCCAGGCACCTTGCAAAGTGCTTCAGAAGCATTGCCTCATTTAACTCTCAAAAATGCTATAAGAACGAGCCTCTAGAAAAGTATCTTATTTAGAAGAGCTTCAGTTTAAGTTGTGTACGCATTTACAGGATCAATCAAATGCTCTGGAGTTCAGAAAAGTTTAAATCCATTTGGGAAAATGGAAAAATACTTTTGAATCAGTTAAGGAGCCTGAATACTAGTTATCACACATCACTATGGGTTTTTGGGTAAATCTAATAATTTACTGAACTGTTTTTAAATTATGCAAGTGATTGAGGAAAACAAATATTGTTAAAAAGTATGTTAAAATTTAAATAATTCAGATAACATAGAAATCAGCAAAAATGTATAATCCCTCTCTTTATTTACCTCTAAGGCCCCATCCAAATCCATTAACCCAGCCTGGGTAATCACTATTAAAACACTGGTTCATAGCCTTCTAGTACTTTTTGAAGAATGCATTTACATGTATATACATATATGCCTATGCTTTTAGTATTTCCCCTCATTTCCTGCCTTATTCTTTAGTCTCTTTCATTTGAAAGCAATGTCATTACATATGACTATTATTTTTTAGGCTAATGCATTAACAGTATTCTTCATGATGAATCTAACAGTTTATTTAACAGTTTTCCTATTGAGGGATGCTCAGGTGGTCTATAATTTTTCACTGTTATAAAAATGCTACAGATAACTCTATACACACACTGGGTATATTACTGTAGTAATGGCTGAGCCAATTACTGTAGGTTTGGGTTGTGGAGTATGTGCCATTAAATTTTTGATAGACACTTCCAAATTGACCACCATCAGGACGGGATGAATAAGATTTTCCATCAGTTGTGTAGGACAGTGGCCATTTCTCCTATCTTCACTGACAGTGGAAATCATCAATTATAAATTATTGATAAGTTGAATTATTAATGCTTTTTAAAAGTAATACCTTGGTTATTTTAGGTTGCATTTTTAAAATTATTAGTGAGGTAGAAGACTGCTTTCCATGTTTGCTGACCATTGGCATTTCCATGTGCATGTGCAAATTACATGTTCATATCCTTTGCCTGTTTTTGATTGAGATAGAGTTTATTAATTTTAAAAATTTATGTTTACATCATCACCAATTTTTTCCCCTTTTCTTGGCCAGCTTGATCTGTCAGTTTCCCTCATGTAACTTAGAATCTAATTGGAATATAGACATCAACATCATGCAATTAATTTTTAAACATGAGAATTATCTTTGTGTTACTGATTTCTAACTAAATAGCCTTGTGATTAGGAAACATACTCAATATGAATTCATTCTTTCAGTATTTGCTGAGACTTGAATTTTGGCCAAGTATATGGCTAATTTCTGTAAATGTGTAATATGTGTTTGAAAAGAATTTTTTCTTCTGTTATTGGAGGCAATTTCTCAAATTTAATTAGGTATTCCAGTATGGCTTGCTCCATGCCTTACAGAATTCTTGAGTTGCTAAGGTGAAGCTGGCACATTTGTTGGACATGTAGCTACAGAAATCCCCTTGCATCATTTTCCCAACCATGTCAGATAGATGGCAATGATGAATATCCAAAATATCTGAAGCTCAGAAAAGATCAGAATTACTCTCTCTCTTTCATAAAAGTGGCAGGTAAGGTACCCCAGGGCTGTGCAGGTGTTCCACGTGTCAGTGTCCAAGCTCTTCCTCTCTTGTTCAGATACATGGGACCTCCATCCCAAGTTCATCTTTTTGCCAAAAATGGCTGCTTCTGCTCCAGACATTACATTTACGTTCCAGGAGGAAGCAAAAAGAAGGGAAAGCACACTCCTCTAAAGATGTGTAGAAATATCTAAAGGCCATTTCCCAGAAGTGGTGCACAGCACTTGTATCTCCTGGGCTATGCCATAGTTGTACGACCTCATGTAACAGCAAAGCAATCTAGGAAGTGTTTGGTCTTTATTCTGGTTAGTCTTTGACTGGCCAAATTTTGGGAGTTCTTCAACAAAAGGGATGAATAAGTATTGAACAACAGTTAGCAGTCTCTGCACAACCAGTTCTATCAGTAGGCACATCTATCAATTAATAATTTATTGAATACAAGTGTCTTAAAGTGTAAAGAATACCAGACTTTGTGTGCAGTTTTAAAAAAATATTTATAATTCCACCTTTTCTACATCCTAAACACAATTCTGAGCATGCTGTACTCTTTCTTAAGAGCCTCTTCAGCAGCGCCCAGTTGCCTACAGAGTCTCTTGCATGTTGGTCAAAATCTTAATTGAGCTTGCCCTATTTGAAGTTACCAAACATTATGCCCGCCTTCTGTGCTTCTTGTAGCTTGTTATCCTGTCAAACAATTCTTGTTTTCCCAGCACCCTGAATCATGAATGCTGCTTTAGTTCCTGTGCTGATGGCACTCCTTTGTCATCTAGGAATGTGCTTTCTCTATTTTCTACAAGGAGAAATCTCCTCTTGCTTTTCAAGTCCAATCCCAAAGCCACTTGTCCATTGAGACATCTCTGATCTCACTCTTCCTGAGAAATGTGCTTAATCTTCCTGTTGGAACCACCATGACACTTCATCTTTTCTGTGCTTCTTCAATTGCATACACATTTAGTCTCTCCACTACACCAGGAAGCACTCAAGGACAGAACTGGTGCCTGAGTTAGTTTTCCATCCTCTGTGCCCGACCATGCATATAGCATTGGACAATAATCCATCAATAAAGGAGGTTAAATAAAGTGAATGATTGATTGCTTGTAAAACATGTGTGTTTAGTGTGTCATAGTATTTATTTTATATAAATCTATAGTATTGTATTAGATTAACATAATTTATTTTCTGCATGGTCCAAATGACATATTTGGTGCTTGATCTCAGTAATAAGCAAAGAGATGCTTTTAGTTCAAAGACAGCATAACTAGCTGGAGGTGGTGAGAGAAAAGATGATAGCACTGACTGGCGTATCTTAATATTTTAACAGATTTGTTCTTAGCCAAATAGAAGAAGCAGGATTTAGGAACAATGCCATTTCCTGAAACTGGATTCATCAGGGGGCACTTTATTTCATAAACTTGGGGGAAAGAGGGATGAAACTTGGGCTCCATTTGTGTGCCTGATTGAGGGGTAGAAATGGATGTTTGATTTTTCTGTGAAAGCTGTTCGTAGGTACTCTTTTCCTGTGGTTTTATGTCTAGTCTCAAACAGGATTTCTGGATCTGCCCAAAATTTGGCTTACTTTCTCTAAGATAAATTAAAAAAGAGGACTTGATGTAGTTTGTGACATGGATCTTGATAAACTGCTATTACTTTTACATTGTACGTATTTTTAGGATGTGTGTTTTAACTACATTTTTGCAGGTTGTTCTGAAAACTTGGAACAATGCTCATGTTTGGACAGAAACTGGGGAAGTTCTTAGATGGGTAGGCAGGTAGACACTGGTTTATATCACACCCTCGTAAGTATTCATCTTGATAGATACACAAGTGCATTTGGTAAAAGTCATTTAATCATAATAGAGCTGTGTGTGAAATATAAATAAAAATATAAAGCTCAACTGAAACCTTTTTCACGCTTAATGACTAAGATGCTAGAAATACAGCCACTAATGTCAGGATCAGAACTTGAGTGCCTGCTATCACCACAGCTGTTCAAAGTTGTTCTAGAAGTGCTAGTTAACATAATTATGAACGAGAAGCAAAAAATAGACATGTGTCTTTTCCCTACATTTGCATCAACAGAGAATATTACTCTTTACCTTCACCCCTAAATAACAGCAAAAACAAGAAAAAAAAATTAGAACTGTCATTATTACTTTAAAATGAATCCTTTGGTTAGTGGAGAGACTGAGTATCTTTTTATGTTTATTGGCAATGTTAAGAGTGAGAGTTGAGATGTTTACTTGTGGCAATAACTAGAGATATGGAAGCAAGAATTCTGATTGACCTCACCTGTCAATAGCTCCTAACACACACACACACACACACACACACACACACACACACACACACACACACACACACTCTTAAGGCAAAGATGCAAGATTAAGCTGCCAGGTTTCTGTCCTTCTAGGAGACAGGATAATTATTCAGTCTCAAAGAGTGGGCTTTGTTGGAGGAGTGGTTCTGGGAAAAGGATTTGGTGCCTGTAAACTGATACTGTGTTTTTGGACAGTGATCTAGAAATGTTTATCTAAATATAAAATCATTAACTCTTTTGACTCAGCAATCATACCTCAAGAGGTTTACTCTGAGGATATTCTTATTCAAGTTCAAAATGATGTATGTACTAGGATATTGATTTCTGGCTTGTTTGTGATAGAGAAATATTGGAAAGGACCTAAATGCTCCTCCATAAGGGCTGGTGAATGCTTGTGTAAATTATGGCACCTCCATACAGTGGAGTCCTATGAAGCCAACAAAATGTATTGACTTGGAGAGATTGCTACAACCTATTTTGAGGACAAAAATGAGGTTCCAGACCACATGTACACTCTAATTCTACTTAGAAGTTGAATAGGTTGGTAGATTCATATTTATTTATCTAAACTTGCCTATGAATGTAGAGAGAGAGAGTTAGAAAAAAACATTTGCTAAAATATTGATATTAATCATTAGAATCTGTGAAGAGAGAGGCAAACTTGAAGCTGTTGGGAATAATTAGAAATACTTAAATTAATTCTTAAGGTTTTGGGGTGTCAGAGAAGGGGAAGTTCAGTGTAGCAAGAGAGGTCAAAGAGAGTCTCACAGAGTGTGAAGCCCTTGAACTGATTCATTTTTCCGAGTTAGGGTTTAAATGGGTGGAGAGGCAGGACCAGCATCTAGTTTACCAAATGGTACAGTCATGCTTAACTTTGTGTAGCCTAGTGTAGAATAGAAATGCATAAATTACCATCCGTTGTGGAAAATGTATCTCTAAAGATGTGCCCAGGGCCCTGTGAGAGTACCTACCTAAGCCTAGGGTATGGTGAATGGGGTGGTGGAGGGGAAGGGGCCACACAGGGGAACTTTCCAGGAGTGGCAAGCGTGAGCTGAAACTCAGAAGGTGAGTTAGCTTTTTGGGGAGGAAATAACACCAGAAATAAACATAAACGGTAACCTCATACCTGATCATTACAGGGATAGGAAAGACTGCCTTCAACTCACCAACAGGTAATTCGTGGAACTCTTGTGGAAAGAGCAGTGCTTTCTCTTTCTCCCTTGCAGACTCAGTGTAGCTTTGCAGGCTTTCCTGTGGTGGCCAGTCAGCCTGTATGTCCAGGAGTACCACATACTGTGCTTCTCAGGTGAAGTGGTTTCTGGATTTGAGGGGGCAGGAAACACATTTCTCCTCATCTCTACTCTTTCTAACTGTGTATGGAGAATCCTGGCCTAGAAAATCAAATTTCTCTCCCTCCTCTGGTTCTGAGCTGTGCAGCTTCATTCCCTTGATGCAACAGGGATCAGTTCTCATAGCTTCCTGCTGTCCCCAAACACAAAAACCCTCTAAAGTCTAAGAGTTATATAATTTAGTTGTAATAATCTACTCTTTCATGGAAAAATGACTCATAGAGGATGAAGTGCACAAATCTGTGTACACCTGTGTAACCACCATCCAGATCAATCCCTGCTGGGCTGCCCTGGTCTCACTCCTGGCAGATAGTGTCTCAAAGGTAAGCATGATTCTAACATTTGTTAAACTAGATTGGTATTATCTGTTTATGGGCTTCATAGACGTGAAATCTTTTGGCATTTACTGTTTGTCTTAGGCTTCTTTAGCTTATCATTACAACTGTGAGATTCGCATGCTGCAGCAGCAGTTAACTCTTCTTTATGGCTGTATAGTATTCTGTCATATGGCCATTCCACAGATGCGCATCCATTGGTTATCTATGGAGCACTGGACATATTGTTTTTAGGGACAGGAGACATGTTGGTTTAGGCACAAGAAAACATGACAAAGCATACTGATTATAGTTAGATGTTGGTGCCAGGGGTAGGAGAAGCTGGCCAAACGTTAGAGTGTCTGTATAGGCCAGTGAGGAAAGAAGGAAAGAGGAGAGGCAAATTCCATGTAACCACTTGAATTTGGCCAATTTCTGGGTAGCCACTGTTTGGTAAGGGGTATGGAAAATGACCTGAACTTGGGACCGTGAAGTAGAATTACATTTATGATATGTATGTACTTTGACCCATTGTATATATATCTATAATTTTTCCATAAATTTAATCTTACAGGTTGTTTTCCTTTTGAACAAAAAATAACTTCATGTCCTCTGCTTACTAATAGTATACTTACTTCATACTCTGAACATTCATTAAATGCATATGATGGTGAATGCAACTTCCCCACAATTTTTCTTTAAAGTTTCCTAAATCATGCAATATTTTAGGGGCAGAAGATGAAGAAAAACACACTTTATAGAAATTTCCTCATGACATATTAGTGCCACCAAGGGTGCACCCCAGGCAGGTGACATGACGTTTCCTGGAATACACAGTTGTATGAACCATGAACCTTGTTCCTCCCTGGGTTCTGAAGCTTCTTCAGTCCATTGATTGTGCTCATTGAATATGAATCATAATCAAGACACCAGGGAGACAGTGTGGAGGAGGGAAATGATGAATTACATTTCCTGCCTTCAAGAGTTTCTAGTGGAACATAGGAATGGATCCAAATAACTGCAAACCTATGCTCAGGGCGTCAGGGAATTGCTATGTGTGCCATACAATATTAAGTTAGCGTAAATAGATCTGGTAGACTCCGCTGTCTAGGATGGGCTCCTCTGAGATAACTGGGAACAGATTCATGGTCATTCAAACATCTGGAAGATCCCAAGTTTAGATTTCCGTGGACACATTAAGGATCACCTAGACCAATACTTTTTGCTCGAAGAAGGGATGATGTAGCCAAGCTCCCCAAGGTAATTAATGGCTGAACTGTGTTTCTTCCCAGTGGCTTTGCAGGTGAAGGCATGGTTTAATAATCCCATGGCTTGAGTTTTAAGTCTCTCTGTGTTTACTTGCTTTGTCCCCTTGAGCCATTTTTTTTTAAAACCTCTGGGCGTCCCAGTTTTCTCTGTTGTCAAGAGGGGATAATGATGATAGTAACTGTGTCCTAGGGTGTTGGGAAGGATTAAAAGATATGATGCAATATGGCATTTAGCAGAGTGGTGCATAAAGTAAGCACTCAGTGAATGTCAGCTGGATTAGCAAGGTATTTTTTTTATTTTTTTTTAATTTTTTTTTGTCTTTTTGCTATTTCTTGGGCCGCTCCCGCAGCATATGGAGGTTCCCTGGTCAGGGGTCGAATCGGAGCTGTAGCCACCGGCCTACGCCAGAACCACAGCAATGCGGGATCCGAGCTGCATCTGCAACCTACACCACAGCTCACGGCAACGCCGGATCGTTAACCCACTGAGCAAGGGCAGGGACCGAACCCGCAACCTCATGGTTCCTAGTCAGATTCGTTAACCACTGCGCCACGGTGGGAACTCCTGTTGTTGTTTTTTTTTTTTTTTTTAAATAAATAGCTTTATAGATGAGAGCAAAGAGAGATTGAGTACTGATGCAAGGTGTTCATAGAGGTACCTATGGCTAAACACGGTCATTTCAAACATGACATCTACTATGAGAGCAAATGGGGATCTTTGAAATATTCCTTCTTTTCAGAGAATTGATCTGAGAACTATTGAGATACGTCCAGTGATTCCACTTGAGTTGACTGAAAGCTGCTATCTCAGTGTTTTCTCTGTGTTTCTGTTTGCATTTTCAAAGATGTTTAGCTCAGAATAGCTAAGCTAGAATTTCAGGTGTTCCCCTTGATATCTAGTCTCCTTCAAAGTACTGTAATAGAAGGCAGGAGTTGAACTGCAAAATGTGGCTGCTGGAGCCTGTATTTTTGCTTCTGCCCTGGATGGACTGCTTTCAAATTGTGTCACAGCAGAAAGCTATATAGAGATGATTGATTATTCTCCACCTTAGCTCTTGTGCCACTGACTTAAAAACTTGGAAACAACAACCCCCCAAACAGTTTCTCCTTCTTCTCTGAGCCTTTCAAATCAGAACTTTGAATTAGTTTCAGGTTTTTAGTTGGTGGAGCTGCAGGTGTGATAGACATCATAGACCCAAACCTTCAAGATCATAGAGCTGGTAGGGTGAGCCTGGAAGTCCTTGACCCTAAGTCTGGGGATTTTTTCACTCATCTCCGAGTGGTGGTGACCCAGAAAGAATTCTGCAGTTTTGAGTGAGGTCTTCTTCTCTTAGCGTGAATTCTCTTTTCGGAACTATTTCAACCATAAGAGCTAAAGAGAAAAAAATAGGATGCTTTTCAGCAAAGTGAAGACTAGTTTACCTTGTTTTGCTTTGTCATTTTAACTGATGAGTAGCAGACATCAGTTTCCATGATTAGAATGATTTGGTGTGGTACAAAGAGGGCCACTGTGAGAGGTTCTAGTGACACTGCTTGCTCCTTTATTTTAATAAAATAGAAATATATTGGGTCTTGGAAATTAGCTGGGGAGATCAACAAGATCACCAGCCATTCATGATTGAGGACCTTATGTCCCAATTCTTTTAATTATTTACAAAATCAAATCTCCCCCGTTCTTGAAATTTATTATGAGCTTTGCATCCAAATATCCACTAACTGAATGTAACTGGATGATACACCCCAGTTATGAAAGTTGGGGGAGTATTAATTGAATTAGACATGACAGATTTGAAATACTTGCACACAGAACCCTCTTAAAGATCCAGTGCATAAAAATGGTAATTTTTTTTCCTTTTTAAAAGTTTTGGTGAAGTATAGTTGATTTACAATACTGTGATAATTTCTGCTGTACAATAGAGTGATTCAGTTATACATATACACATATCCATTCTTTTTTAGGTTCTTTTCCTGTACAGGTTATCACAGAATATTGAGTAGAGTTCCCTGTTCTATGCAGCAGATCCTTGCTGACCATCCATTCCATATACTATAGTGTGCATGTGCCAATCCTAATCCCCCAATCCAAAAATGGTAAAATTTAATTTTTTGCTTGGATAAATATGGATAAACTTTATCTAGAAATGGAAGAAAATTTACTCTATTTAGGGTGCTCATCTGAGGGTCATGTGACACATGAGTATTGAAATATGGAGACAGTGATTCAGTGTCATTCATGAGGAAGAAAAACATCTTCATACATTTAATTGGATAAAGGCATGTTCTAGAATGAGAAATAAAAGGGACAGGGTTTATATATTTTTTCCAAAATACACTCTGTCAGTACTGACAAACTGATCTTTTCAACATGTGTCATTTTCTATTGAGTAGATATGTTTGGTTCCATATTCATGTGTGTGTGTGCGCGTGTGTGCCTTTTTAGGGCTGCACCTGTGGCATATGGAAGTTCCCAGGCTAGCAGTCAAATCAGAGCTGCAGCTGCCAGCCTACACCATAGCCACAGCAATGTGGGATCTGCGCCTCGTCTGTGACCTATACCACAGCTCATGGCAACGCTGGATCCTCAACCCACTTGAGCAAGGCCGGGGATCAAAGCTCCATCCTCTTGGATACTGTTTGGGTTCATTACTGCTGAGCCACCATGGGCATTTCCTGGTTCGATATTCTAAAACTGCTTTTTCTTTCATAAAGAACTGTATTAATCAGCTTGAGCTGCTACGATGAAATAGCACAGACTGCGTGGCTTAAACAATAGAACTTTATTTCTTGACATTCCAAAGGCTGGGAGTCTAAGATCAAGACTCTGGCTGATGCAATTCCAGGTGTGGCTTTCTTACCGCTTGCAGACTGACACCTTCTTCCCATATCCTCATCTGGAAGACTCTCTTTTTATAAGGCCGCAGTTCTATCAGATTCTCCTATGACCTCATTTAACCTTCATTACCTCCTAAAGATCCTGTTTCTAGAAACAGCCACATTGGGGATTAGAGCTTGAACACAGAAATTTTCTGGGGGACTCCCCTAGTCCATGGCAAGAATTTACTCCTGGACTTAAGTAGATAACAGGAAAATGAAAGCAGTTTAGTTGTTGATTTTATTTAAAGTCTGAGTGGACACTGAGAATTATTTTACAAATTCCATCCAGCTGTCTCTGTGAAGAGTGGGCCCTCTAACATTCCCTGGGCATAATAGAAAAGTCCAAAAGAGCTTGATTCCCCCCCACCCCCATTTATGGTCCTTTCACATTAAATTCATTTTACTGTTTTTAGACATTACTCCAGATGACCTGTAGATTACTTAAGAGCTGTTGATGCATTAACATCAATGAATGGACCAGTTCCTCCCAGAGAACAGGGGATGGAGCTTGGGGCAGAGGTCAGGAAAGGGACTGAGTTTCAGGCCCTGTGAGGGGAGCTGGTAAGAGATGGAGGCCTGTCCTTGGCCATCTAGTGGTAGCAGAAAACATCCAGCACCAGGACACAAAGGGGGACAAGAAGAAGAGGAGAGACCTGATTTGAAATATGAGCATGCAGAAACAACAATAAACATTCATCTTTTATTTATTCTAGTCTACAGAATGCTAGCAATGAAGGTAATTAATGTGTTTAGCTTTTCTGGTTAGTGATATTTGGTATTTTGATACATTTTTTATTTTAGAATAATTTTACATTTATGAAAGAGATTTAAAGATAGTATAGAGCATTCTTTTAAATTTATTTATTTATTTAGCTTTTTTGCATATGGAAGTTCCCAGGCAAGGGGTGTAATCAGAGCTACAGCTGCTGGTCTATACCACAGCCATGGCAACACTGGAACTGAGCTGTGTCTGCAACCTACACCACAGCTCATGGCAATGCTGGATCCTTAACCCACTGAGTGAGGCCAGGGATCGAACCCATATCCTCCTGGATACTAGTCGGGTTTGTAGCTTGCTGAGCCACAGTGGAAACTTCCCTAATGAACTCTCCTGATAAACTTGGGTCTAGTTCCAAGATCCTCTCCAGGACGCCACATTGTGTTTAGTCACCATGTTTCTTTAGACTCCTCTTGGCTGTGACATTTTTAAGACTTTCCTTGTTTTAATAGCTGTGACAGAATGTGAGGAATATTGGTCAGGTATCTTCTAGAATATTCCTCAATTTGATATTTTCCTCTTTTAAGTAGACTGAGATTATGATTATGGCTTTTGGGGAGGAAGTCCGTATTAGGCGAAGTGCCATTCTTATCACATTGTGTTAAGGGTTTGTGCTACCAACAGGATTCAGCACTGCTGATGCTGACCTTGATCACCCGGCTTGAGGTAGTGTTTGTCATGTTTCTCTACTGCAAAGGTCCTCCCTCCTCCCACTTCCTTCCACAATTTTCTCTTTGAAAACAAGTTAGTAAGTGCCTCCCACATTCAAAGAGTGGAAGATCTTTTACTTTATTAAATGAATGTGTTGAACTCTTTTCTATTACCCTGCAGTGTCCAAGTGAATCCCCATTTGTATCCTTGTCCCAACTTTAAAGGTTTTCTTTTTTTTTTTTTGCTTTTTAGGGCTGCACACATGGCATATGGAGTTTCCCAGGCTGGGGGTGGAATCGGAGCTGAAGCTGCCGGCCTATACCACAGCCACAGCAGTGCCAGGTCCAAGCCATGTTGGCGACCTACACCACAGCTCACAGCAATGCTGGATCCTTAACCCACTGAGTGAGGCCAGGGATCAGACCCGCAACCTCTTGGTTCCTAGTCCGATTTGTTTCCGCTGTACCACAATGTGAACTTAATGGGAAGACTTTTGTCTCGTAATTGTTCCACAATCTCCAGGTACTATCTTTTTTTTCTCATTTTGTCAGCTGTCATTCTTAATTTTGTTTTTTTGTTTTTTTTTTCCTATTGCGTGCACATGGAATATAAAATCCAGATTAAAATTGAAAAATTTTGTCAGCTCTCCTCATGTTTCCACTGAATATAAATGTTTGCCTAATAGCCTAAAAATTCAGCTAACAAACTGAAAATTATTGTTTAATCACAAAGGTTGACACTGGCAGAGTGATATACTTACTCTGGCACCATGAATTTTCTCACTTTGCTATTAAATTATGTATCATATCACTGGATGTTGAGCTATGTGACTCATATCCGGGCATTCCTTTGTGTGCTTGATAAACAGATGGCAATATGTTACTTTGATTAAGAATCAGAGTGCTGCATGCTTTAACTAAAAGCAAAATCCCCCAAATCAATCAAATAGGCTAATAGAAAAACAAGAAGTAGGATTATGGGATAAAGAGAAGGTCAGCGAGCATACATTTAATAGTTAGTGCTAGACAACGAAGAAAAGAGAAAATAATAGTGTAGATTGGTGCCGTTAGAAAGTGTTCCATTATGGAGTGAGGACCTGCTGGTGATTCCTATGACTGAGATGATAATATACTATCTGGGCATCATGGAGCAATTTGAGAAATCTTATTTTAAAGGGCAAGAAGTCATCTTAATGAATATTTAAAGAGTATATAAGAACATAGTCTTGACTTTTTCTTTACTAAACTCATTTTACAGTGTTAATTCTGAGGTTTTTTTGAGACACAATAATTAACACTTTCTTCTTCTTTTTATAAGTATAAAGTGTGTTCACATGCATTAAATCAATAAGCCCTTATGATAGAATGTTAGTCTCATTTCATAGATGGATCCATTGATGCTTGAGGAAGTTAAGCCATTTATTCCAGACCACTTGTTCAGAGATAAAGAAGTAGGGATTTCAGTTAGACAATTCAAGTCAATTGGCTTTGGTTAACATGTGTGAGTAGGCTTCACTGCTCGGGATGGCTAAGCCAGAGGGGGTCCCGAGCAGGGGTTTCCAGACAGCAGCTCTTACATTAGAATCTACTGCAATCCATTTAAATCAAACTACTTCTGAAGTCCTGCCAGTATTTTAAGGAGATTTTACTGTCAGGATGTCTAAGCCAGGTTTCTTTTTGGGGGAGGGCTCACCCAAACTCAAGCCTGGGGATTATAACTGTACCTCCCGCTCCACATCCACACTCTGCTGGACTTAGAAGAAGAAATTTTCTCACATATCTGCTTTCCTTTTCCTTGGAACACTACCTAGGGCTTGACTCTTGCTTCAGATAGGTCTCTTCCACAGACACGTTCTCGTCCCCTGGCATTCAGATTAGCTGCTTGGGTGATCAACAGAACTCTAAAGACAAGTTCATTTCAGAAGGGGAGAACACCAACCAACATTCGGGGGCATGGTAAGCCAGCTCCTGGGACACAGTGAGAAGGTTCACTGTCCAGAGCAGCTGCATTGCCTTGGCCCAGGAGGCCATGCATTGCATTGTTAGAGCGACAGGGAATGACTTGGAAATAAGAGTAGAGAGCTGGTCAAGACGTGTCTCTGCATCACCTGTCCTCCCCTTCAGAGGCCCCTGTCTTTACCTCCCCGACTCCACACATTCATGTTTTCTTACTCTCCACCTCCCTTCACTATCACAGGAGTCAGAAATAGGGATGGAATGAAGCAGTCATGTAGAAGAGCTTCAGATAGAGTAGAGAGCCCAGGACAGATAAGAAACAGAAAGGAAAAGGGAGGAGATATGGGCACAGGGTGTTTCTTCGCTCTTAAGGTCTGATACTATTTGTTTTATACATTAGAAGGGAAAACACACAACGTGTAAACAGGGCTTTCCCTCTGAGTGGACTGACAAAGGAGAGCAAGGCAGGGGTAATGGATCCAGTGACGGAGAACTTTCCCTGGTCCACCAGATGGCACAGCAGAATGCCGTACTCCACTGAAATTCTGGTCCCCGGAACTCATAGGCAGTTAGAATCTTCAGGGCAAAACCAGGCTGCATTGTGGTCTTTACTTCATAAATTTTTTTCTTAAAATCTGGTTGCCTTATGAGCCATCTTCTTGGCTTAAGACACTGTTGGATTCAGAAGAGGGATTTTTGAAATCTGTCCCGATGGTCCTGGAGCAGAATTACCATGTTGCTTCATGTTGCTATTTTAATAGGGAAGAGCGTGAGTGGAGTAGATGATGACAGAGGTACAAGGTCACCCAGAAAACCCTGTTAAGACTGTTAAGTTCTTGGATGCTTTTGTCTCTTAAACATCTCACCTAAGAAATAGCTTGCCCTTGTAAGATATAGTACAATTTAATGGCTTCCCCTCAATTTTAATGACTTGTCGATAACTATTTTGGTTTTGGAAATAGTGATGCCAGCTCTTCCAGTCAGGTTTTCAGTCATTTTGGCCTCAGATGATACTCTGTGAATAAGGTAGAATCTGCTGTTTTTCCTCTTAAAAATGATCACAAGGCTGGCTTCTGAATTTCTGGCAGTGAGTCATGAGGAAACCATGGAGAGGTTCTGACTTGCCTTTTAAAATCTTTGTATTAAAGTGATTTGCCAGGAAAAAGGGAAAGAAATCTCTTAAAAATCAGGCAACATCCTGGTTGCTGAAGGCCTTGAGGGGGTTCCTGTGCTTTGAGGTAATGAACGTAAAGTGCTTGGATGCTGGAAAGTACTTTCCCCAGTGTAGATGTTTTGGAGGCAATACTGCTCTTTTTGCTCAAGGTCAGAATATATTGTTCTTCTTATGTGCTTCTTGGCTCTTGAGCTTCAATTCATATTTTCAAGGTGCATGGAAAGAAAATTGTATTGGTTTTTTAAAATGTCAGTTTTCTTCAGAATATTAAAGTGATCCTGCTCTGTAGATACCACAGTGTTCCAGGTCACTATGTAGCTTCTAGTGGGTGTGTTTCTTGCCTGTTTCTGTTTATGACTTTCCAAGGACACTCTCCTTTGATTTTGCCAATAAGAACTGACTGAGGTAGTCACAGTTCCTGTTTCCTGTGGATGCTGTGGGCGCTTTAGGAAGGACCACGTTCTTGTTTTCATTTTACTTGGTGCTGGAGATTTGGGGAGTGTTTACCACTAATAAAGAGGACTTGCACTACTAAATTCTTAGTGCTTTTAGATTTAGGACCAGAATGTGAGATAGATGAAGACAGTTTATCTCTAGTGGTAAATCTCTAGCACTAGAACAGTGCCTGGCATCCAGCAGGCACTCAGTAAATATGCGCATGCTCAATGAGTGTTTGCCATCTGATGGGTTATACATCAGTTGTTAGATAAAGCAGAGCGCTTTATACACAGTCCCTGAGATGTCCTGTTTAGTGGAAAAGAACTCTGGGAGGTAGGCTTGAGATGTTTCTTCTTCTGTTGGCTTGGCCACTAGATGATTCTTGCAACTTTCAGAATAAATCAAGGGTCCTACAAGCTTAGAGTGTGCCTCCCTGCCCTTTATTCACACCGTCATTGCCTTACTTCACTACTACTTTAGGAAAAGAAAAAAGACTGATTCTAAGTAGATACACCTCCACTTAGAATAGTGCCGGGCACATAATAAGCATCATATAAATGTTAGCCATTATTGTGCTGTTAGTGATGTCACCATGGTTTTCTTATTTTAAATAAGAATTTTTTAAAAATCGAAAATGCATAGATTTTATTAAATGTCGTCCAATTCCTTCTCAGTGCTTTAGTGCAGGAGGTAGAATTTCCCTATTTACTTACTATTGTGAAGAATTACACTGTAATATGTTCTAATGTTGGACAGCTCTTGCACACTCATTCTTGTGAACCTCAGTGAGCTGCACATTCTGGCTCACACGTATTTACTTTGAAATTTTTGCCCTAAGAATGTACATGAAACTTGTCTGTAGTTTCTTTCTTTCTTCTTTTTTTTCTTTCTTTTTTTTTTTTTTTGTCTTTTTGCTATTTCTTGGGCCGCTCCCGTGGCATATGGAGGTTCCCAGGCTAGGGGTCTAATCGGAGCTGTAGCCACCTGCCTACGCCAGAGCCACAGCAACACGGGGTCCGAGCCGCATCTGCAACCTACACCACAGCTCATGGCAACGCCGGATCGTTAACCCACTGAGCAAGGGCAGGGATCGAACCCGCAACCTCATGGTTCCTAGTCGGGTTCGTTAACCACTGCGCCACAACGGGAACTCCCAGTCTGTAGTTTCTTATTGTGTGGGTGTGCTGCCTTTGTCAGACATTGGTGTGGATGTTATGCTGATTTTGTAGAAAGAATCAAAAGCTTCCCTGCCTTTTCCATGTGCATTGTAAATAGCGTTGAAATGATCTGTTCCTTTAAGGATTTGTAGAATTCACATGTTGGAAATTGATTAAGTCTGGTGCATTTTAGGAGGGGTTATTCTTTTAAAATGTACTGCAGTTCCATTTGTAGTAATTGATAATATACAAAATCATCCATTTGGGTTTTTACATTTATTATAATATTTTGAGCCAAGTGGTTTTTATGATTCACATAGACCATGAACAGTTTGTGGTTATTTCTATGTTCTCACTTCTATTTTTTTTTTCTTCTTTATTTTTGTTAGTTGAAGGTTTATCTCATTTACTGGCTTTAGATTTCTTAACTTGAAAAAAAGACTCTGTTTCTTATTGATCTAAATAGTCTAGGCTGTGAATTTTCCTCTGAGCACATCACAGCTGTGTCTCAGAGATTCCAAGAGAGAGCATTCAGTTTTCACTATTTTCTGTACAATTTTTGGTTTTGATTTTATTTAAAAAAATTTTTATTGGAATATAGTTGACTTACACAGTTGTGTTAATTTCAGGCATACAGAAAAGTAAATCATACATATTTCCATTCCTTTTCAGATTCTTTTCCCATATAGGTTATTACCCAGTGTTGAGTAAATTTCCCTGTGCTATACAGTAGGTCCTTGTCACCCATCTATTTTATATATAGTAGTGCGTATATGTAAATCTCAACCCCCTAGTTTATCCCCCATTTTGATTTCTTTTTTGATGCAAAATTTATTTTGGAGAATTAAATTTTTCCAGATGGTGGCATCCCTTGATTTTTTGGTTTTGTTATAGATTTTTATTTTGATTGTCCTATAAACAGAAATTATTTTTTTATTTCATTTCACTTTTTGTAATTGATTGAGGCTTTATTTTTGACCCAAGCAATGGTCAGATTATTCTTTGAAGATTTGTAAAGAAGTCGTATTCCCTGTTTTAAGGTATGGAATTCCATTTATATATCAATCAAAATAGCTCTGTGGTTTTCTTCTTTCTTTTTTCCTTTTAGGCTGCACTGGCGGCACATGGAAGTTCCCAGGCCGGGGGTCTAATCAGAGCTATAGCTGCTGGCCTGCACCACAGCTACAGCAACATGGGATCCAAGCCGCATGTGCCACCTACACCACAGCTCATGGCAATGCCGGATCCTTAACCCACTGAGTGAGGCCAGGGATCAAACCCTCAACCTCATGGTTCCTAGTTGGGTTCATTTCTGCTGTGCCACTCCATGATTTTATTTTTATTTCTTATTCATGTGATCATTCTTCAGCAGAAATAAACTTCAGTATCTCTGTATTTCTTATACTTTTATGTTTCATATAGGTTTTGCTGTGTAAACAGTGATGCCATATTTATAACTGCTCATTGTGTATTGTACTCTATAATTTTAAAGCAGCTTTTTCTTATTAGATGCTATTTGCTTTGAATTCAATGTGCCTGATACTAAGATCAAGATTTCTAATTTTTTGTTGGTACTTGTCTGCCATAACTTTGCCCAAACTTTTATTTTCAACTTTTTGGAGTCACTTCATTTAGGTATTTCTGACATAGAGCATACAATTTGTGTTTTCCTTTGGGAACCAGTCTGGGGGGGGTCTTTTTGTTTTGATTTTTGAGTGTAATGCAAATGTATTTCTTACTGTAATGGTGTGTTTAGTCTTAATTCTGTAATCATACTCTTAAGTTATTCTTCATTTTACTTCTTACCATTTTATTATATGGTCTCAGTTTAATTGTATGTTTTTTTCTTGTTATTTGGAAAGTTCTTGCCTGTTATGTCATAACTCATAGTGATAACCTTTATATAACTATAGCTTCATAGTTATGTTTAGTTAATTATAATCTTTTAATCATCATCTATTTATGCCTCCTAAGACTCATGAAGAAATTGGTATAATTCTACTTATTTCTACCTTCCATTCCTTCCAAATTTTAGTTGATTATACTATATATTTTTAGCTATTTTACTATTACCCTTTATATTTTAAATATACTTAAATTTCTTTTCCTTTCCTAGATTTTAATTTTATGTTTCTCCCCGGCTATAAAAGATCAATCAACTAGTGTGTTCTACCACTGCTCAGCTTATCTTCCTGTGTGCTCCCCAATTTCTGTTAGTTAACTCATTTCTACATTTTCTACCCCATTTTCATTTTATTCTGTAGCCACAGTTCTCATGTGGCTTTAATTCTCATTCCTTATTTAAATGCAGTTAGTGATCATTACTTGGCATTTTGTTGAAGTCTTTTGTCTCTTTGCTTTTTTTACCTGAGGACTTGGAGGTCTTCTACCATGTCTCAGTAGTGAATGTTTCTGGGGAGAAGCCAAGGTTAGCTCATGTCTTTTCCTTCAAATAAATTTACCTCTTTATCCTATCTGGATCCTCAAAAGGTTTTTATCATTGAAGTCCACTAGTTTCATTTTTGTTGTTACTTACCAATTTTTTTTTAAGTATCCAATGTGCATGTTCGGTCTGTTTCTTTTATTTCTAAACATTTTCTTGTGTTATTTACCTGCATGTATGTGTGTGTCTGTATATATGTATACATATATATGTATGGCCATATATTGTATAGATATGTGTGTATTTATCCATGTATGTACATATGCATCTCTTTGCTTTTCCGTATTCTAGGATGCCATTTATGCAAATATAGCATCTCCTTGTCTAATTGCTGTCACTTTCTCCCTGAATTTTTAAAGGTCCTACTTCATTCATCATCGTCCTTGTAGATGAGAAACAAAGCATAGTGAGAAACAGGGCCGGTTGGGACTGAAACCCAGGTCTACCTTCTCTCTGTCTTTTTAGAGAGGCACCAACCTTCCTATTGAAGATCTGTCTGAGTTTGTTCCTCCTTTCTCCCTTCTTTTCTCCATACCCACTACGCAACAACACACCCTACTCTCTCCTTCCCTCCTCTTCTTCATTCTTTCTTATTGTTTTTTATATCTTTTCACTGAGGAACATGTTCCAGATCAAAATGTGGCTGTAACTCTGTATGTTGTTGGAACTAGGGGCCGAAGAGAGGGAGATGGCATGATTATCACATGATTTATGCCTACGTTTGGGTGGGGCTATTTTCCCAGTAGACATGGAGACCACCTGGTCACTGGCAGCTGTGTAATAATTACTTTTCCTCTGTTCTAAGATTGTTAAACTTTTCAATAGTGCTTCTTTGGGCTATATGATCTCATTTCTGATGAGATACTATTATACGTATTTTCCTTTAAACTTTAGAACTCTGGATCCAAAAACTATAGATGGTATTCACAAGAGACCATACATGGCCAGTAGGATGGGGAGGAATTAATCTCATGTTTTGTCAGTATAGGTTTCAATAATGTACTTGGTTTTATACACAGCTTTTTAATTTTATTTTTATTTTTGTCTTTTTGCAATTTCTTGGGCCGCTCCCGCAGCACATGGAGGCTCCCTGTCTAGGGGTCCAATCAGAGCCGCAGCTGCCAGCCTTCACCAGAGCCACAGCAACGCGGGATCCAAGCCACGTCTGCGATCCACACCACAGCTCACGGCAACGCCGGATCATTAACCCACTGAGCAAGGGCAGAGATCTAACCCGCAACCCCATGGTTCCCAGTCGGATTCGTTAACCATTGCACCAATGACGGGAACTCCCTATACACAGCTTTTTAATTCACATTCATTCAGTTTCTGGTCCACTGACTCCTAATTCTATTTCGGACACACCTGCACTCATTCTTTCTATTGTATCGTGTAATTATTGTATCCTCTATAAGTGATCCAGCAGACGTCCCTTTTGGATCTCATCCTGTTTGTTTCGGATCATTTCAGGATTTAATGGTGTCATTCTAAATCCATAAACTCTTCTGGTTTGGTAAAAGATCCAAAGCTATTAAGTTTATATACTATACCAACACAGAGTGACCAATGAAAAGATTATAAAATATACTGAGCCAGGAATCGACTTTAAAAATTCATCCAAAGTTGTAAATAATTGTTTTTTCTTCCAGTTTTATAGAAATAGAATTGACACACAGAACTATGTGAATTTAAGGTGGACAGCATAATGATTTGACTTACATACATCATGAACTGATTGCCACTGTAAGTTTGGTGTACATCTATCATTTCATATAGATATAAAATTTTAAAAATAGAAAATATTTTTTGCTTGTGATGAGAACTCTTAGGATTTGCTTTCTTAACAACTTTCATTTATAACACACAGCCGTGTTAATTATATTTACCATGTGTTTTTTTTGCTTTTTAGGGCCGCACCTGCGGCATATGGATATTCCCAGGCTAGGGGTCGAATTGGAGCTGTAGCCACTGGCCTAGGCCACAGCCACAGCAACTCCAGATCCGAGCTGCCTCTGTCACTTATACCACGGCTCATGCCAACGCCGAATCCTTAACCCACTGAGTGAGGCCAGCGATCAAACCTTCATCCTCATGGATACTACTCAGATTCGTTTCTGCTGAGCCACGATGGGAACTCCATATATTTATCATGTTGTACATTACATCTCTAGTACTTATTTATCATATGACTGGAAATTTGTACCTTTGACTGCCTAATCTGCCTTCTGATTGCCTTCATTTTTCTCCTCTAAGCCCCCTCCTCTTTATCCATTCATCTATTGGCACTTAGATTGCTACACAACTGATTGTTTAAAAGTGAATTTATTGGTTGCATTTATAAAATGAATATATGCTTAGAACAGGGGATTTGAAAACTGTGTGGGTGTGTGTTGAATGTCACCCATAATTGTACTTCCTGCATAAGATGACTTAGCATGAGTTTGTTTCCTTCTGATCTGAAATATACACACACAGAGAATTTTATTAAATTTTAATTTTTTTTTTTTTTTTTTTTTTTTTTTTGCTTGTTAGGGCTGCACCCGCGGCATATGGAGGTTCCCAGGCTAGGGGTCCAATCTGAGCTGTAGCCACAGGCCTACACCGCAGCCACAGCAACTTGAGATCCGAGCCTTGTCTGTGACCTACACCACAGCTCACGGCAATGCCAGATCCTTAATCCACCGAGTGAGGCCAGGGATCGAATCTGCGCCTTCATGGTTCCTAGTCGGATTTGTTTATGCTACGCCACAGCGGGAACTCCTTTAGTCATATTTTAAACACCTAAAATTTAGTGTTAAGTTTTTCTTTTAGGATTCCTATGTTCTCATTTGGGTAAATATTCTTTATTTATGGTTTTTTTGTAATGGCTACATAATTTTTAATTATAAAGTTATACCAGAATTTAGTCACCCCTTATTTTTGAAGTTATTAAATTTTATCCATACTTATAACTGTTTTATTAAGATAATGTCCAAGATGTACAGTTATTAAGCAAAAGAGCCTGAAGATTTTTTTGGTGCCAGTGTGTTTGTTTTTTAAGTGTTTTATTATGAAATACTTCATGTATAGAAATACAACATAAGCATGAGCATTTTTCAGGCTCAAAGTAGATTGTTCATGAGAATGGCCATGACAATTTTACACTCTCAACAGGAGTGTGTTTGTGTGTTTGAGGAGTTGCTTTCCCATGCCAGCCTCACCACTTAGGCTTATGAGTTTTATTTATTTATTTACTGTCTTTTTATACCCATGGCATATGGAAGTTCACAGGCTAGGGGTTGAGTTGGCTGGCCTACAGCCCAGCCACGGCGATGCAGCATCTGAGCCACATCTCTGACCTACATCACAGCTCACTGCAATGCCGGGTCCTTGACCCACTGAGTGAGGCCAGGGATAAAACCCACATCCTCATGGATACTAGTCAGATTCATTTCCTCTGCCCCACAATGGGAACTCCCTGGCCTTATGAATTTTATGTTTCGTTGTCAATTTAACACAGGGAAAATGGCATATTTTTACTTTAATTTTTGTTTCTTTCATCTATGGAATTGTGTAGTTTGTGATGTTTATTAGCTATTTGCATTTTTTTCCATGAATTTTCTAAGGAGATTCTTGGCCCAATTGTCTGAAATATATAGGCGTTTTTTTTTTTTTTTTAAGGCATTTCAAATGTTTCAACATTTTCACATTTTTACAAATATATGTGTGTGCATGTTACAATTTTTGGTTCCTGTCTAGGTAAACTGGTTAGCTAGTGCTGTGTAACAACAACAACAACAACAAACCTCCAAAAGTCAGTGTCTTACAAAAATAATCCTTATTTGTTGTTTATTAGTCTTTGGGCAGCCTATGTAGTCTTCTGGTCTCAGCTGGATTCTCTCATGCCTATGCATTCAGCTGTTGGGTAGGGAGATGCTTCTGCCCATCTTAGCCGAGATCTCTTGCATTTTGGGCATTGGCATGCTGGCTGAATTCTGATGGCCTGGGCCAGGGCAACTGGGTTCTCTTTCCTTCAGCAGGCTAGCTTGGCTTGTTCAAATGGTAGGATTCCAAAAAGGCTCGGAACTGATACACAGCTGTTCCTGGTAGCATTTGTTGGCAAAAGTAAAAATAAAATCAATCAATCAATCAATCAATCAATCAATCACAGAACCACACCAGATTCAAGAAATGGAGAGATAGACTGCACCTCTCAATGGGAGGAACTGCAAAATGCATTTCAAAAGGCATGGATAAAGGGAGGAGGAAGTAATTGCAGACATTCTTTCAATTTTCCACAGTAGGTAAAAATTGGTTTTTGTTTGTGTGTGGGTTTTGTTTTTATTTTTGTTTTTTCACAGAATCCTTTTAGGATATTTGCTCATCCTTTTGTTTCAAAGTTTTTTCCCAGGATGTATCTAAGGGACATTTAAAAAATTAATTTTGCTCTTTTTTTAAGTGCAAAAAGGTTTTCTTTAGTGTGTCTGATTATTTGCATCTCTTCCTACTGCCTGTGTTAATGTCAGCTGCTTACTCCAATGTGAATTTTGATTTGCCTATTATGTTTTATTATTTCCTTGCAATTATTTTCCCATATTTTAGTAACTTGCTTATAAAACTCTCTCCTTGTACAACTAAATTTCCATGTACTGTTGACTCTTGAACAACATGGAAGTTGTTACTCATGACTCTTGAACTGCATACATCCACTTATACATGGATTTTTAAAAAATAAATGGTATAGTATTGCACATCCAAAGTTGGTTGAATGAACAGACGCAGAGCCTCAGATATGGACGGCTGCCCATGGGACTTGACCATCCACAGATTTTGGTCCTGGAACCAATCCCCTGTGGATGCCAGGGACAACTGTACAAACTTTCCATCATTAACACATCATTGATTCAGGCAATCCAGATGCTATAGGGTGGTTATGAGGGCCTTATTTAGGAGGAAGAAGCCAAAGATGGATGCAAAATAGAAGCTATTAAACCAGTGTGGTATGAAACCCTGAAATAGGCACCAAGTTGGACTGCTAAAACGCATGTGACTGGCCTGAGGCTGATGAGATCAGACCAAAAGGAGTATATTCACAACAGTGCTCATTATTCTTTGTACATTCTCCTTCTCAGCTATATAATTATTTCCTCATGATCTTTGCTCTTAAGCCATTTAAACATCTTGAGAATTACTCATATTAGACTTGGTTCTGAACATGGTAGCAGATCTGCTTTATAGGAAAGAGGGAGCACTGCCCCTGCAAATTCTCCTGCATCACCTGTGCAGCTTCCGCAGCCACAGTTGAGGTGGCTTTGAGATCTTGCCCTGGAGCCATGGATCGGCAATGAAAGGCATCCTCTGTAGCCAGCTCTGGACTACACTCTTGAACCTAAGTCATTGGCTTCCTCTCTGCTTTTCTTTTCTGTTCTTTCTATGTGGGAGCCTTACCCTACCTCAGAGCATCAGTGACTTAATTATTATTGTGTCTCCCTTTTAAATACTGCCACATCACCGCTATTCAATATCTCATATCAGAAGCTGGCAGAAAACAGAACTGGATAAGTATTTAGATTTTAAAAAGGACATGTATTCCAATTCCTAAGAACAAAGTAAAATGATCTTTCTGCTTAAGCTGTTCTTTGTGAAATGGCAATGTTCCCAGAATATTTGAGCTATACAGGATCTAAGAGATCATCAAGTTCAACTGGAAGAAATTGAGCCCCAGAGGAGTTAAGGCCGTTCATTCATGATTCCGGAATGGGAATTCAGATCCAAGTGCCATCAATCCACTGCCTTTTTATTTTTTCCCATCCGGGTTCCTGCTCCCCTCCCCCCAGTTCTTCATACTTCTTCGCTGATAACATATTTTATTTTAGATTGTAGTTCTTTTTTTTTGCCTACCAGGTCCAAATCTTTTTCTCATTTGTTCTAGTATAATTATAATTTTGTTTATTTATTATATTTCAAAAGTGAAAATATTAGTAGAATCTATTTCTCTTTGTCTAGAAAAATCACAGGTAACAAATCGCAATTTACTATTTTCTGCTTCCATTTCTCCATAAAAGGTAATTCTAATGGGACCATGTTACTGCTTGTGAACCAAACTACTTTATTGCCTTGCTATTTCTTTAGTAATGATTGTTTCTTTTTTTCTTACAAATTAATGAGGAGTTATTGCCCTTAGGATTAGAATTTTGAACTTTTTAAAGAAGAATTTTGTCTAACTGTTGTAGTACTTGCCTTAATATCACATGTGGGTCCCTGTTAGTCAAGCCGTTCCTTCTATTCTGCTTCTTCAGGCTGTTCTCTATTAAATGGAACCACCAAGGTACCGCTGGCTTTAAAACGTGTCTCTAGGGGCATGTGTAAATATTCACAATTATTTCATCTATTAAAAATGAAGGATTCTATCTGTTATTTGCCTGGTAAATTAACATGAGCCCCCAGGCATATGAATTATTATAAATTTTGTCTGTTGGGAAAAGATTTAGGAAGTGAACTAATTTCAGAAAGAATGGAAAATGTAGTGCCTCTTATATAGACATAGCAGCTTATGGTTGGATCTCTGGCAGTGATACTGGGTTGATTTGTGTCTGATGACTCAAATTGATTGTCTTCTACCTCAATAATTACAAGTTGGGAGTATATTTTGAGCACTCTGACTTTCTTTAATAATGCCTTCTCAATTGTTTTTATCTATGAAATTGTTACTGCCTTTTGCACTTTCCTTTCATGTCTGTTTCTTTCATGTATACTATCATTGGATTTTTTTTTTTTTTTGTCTTTTGTCATTTGTTGGGCCGCTCCCGCGGCATATGGAGGTTCCCAGGCTAGGGGCCTAGTTGGAGCTGTTGACACCAGCCTACGCCAGAGCCACAGCAACGCGGGATCCGAGACGTGTCTGCGACCTACACCACAGCTCACGGCAACGCCAGATCCTTAACCCACTGAGCAAGGGCAGGGGTCGAACCCACAACCTCATGGTTCCTAGTGGATTCGTTAACCACTGCGCCACGATGGTAACTCCGGATTTTTTTTTAAACCAGAACCAAGGATTTTTTTTTTTTCCAAAGTACCTAGTCCTCCATGGAGTAGCACCCTGCACTGATTTTGTTCTTTAACATCCTGTAGCTTTACAGAAGTCTGCAAAACAGCAAAACTATATGTACAATGCCCAAATCTCATCGGCACAGTGTTTTGTGTCACAATGTCCTAATTTGTAAGCATATTTGGCACAGCAGGAGTATTCAAGTTTAAGGTCTGTACACACTCAACTTTTTGAAGAGCTCATGATCTTCATTCATTAGAAACATGTGCCAATGTTTAACAAATGGTTAGTGAAAATATGAATACACCTATTATATGTGTGGGGTTTATCACTTAGAATTTATGGTGCTTCCATCAGCACAGCAGTTAATTTGAATCATTAGCTGAGAGGTGGGCCAAAATTCCCAAACTGAGTATAATTATTGACTTTATTAAAGTGATATTTTTGTTTTGTCTTTTTTTTTTATTTTTTGGTCTTTTTAGGGCTGCATGTGCAGCCTGAAGGCTAGGGGTCCAATTGGAGCTGTAGATGCCAGCCTAGGCCAGAGCCACAGCACTGTGGGATCCAAGCCACGTCTGCGACCTACACCACAGCTCACAGTAACACCAGATCCTTGACCCACCGAGCAAGGCCAGGGATCGAACCTGCATCCTCATGGATGCTAGTCGGGTTTGTTAACCACTGAGCCACGATGGGAACTCCTAAAGTGATATTTTACTTATATTTATATAACGCAGTTAGACAAAATCTTAAAGGCAATAGATAATTATCTCTCATTTTCTTAAGTGATAAAATATTTTGTCTTTATTAATTTCCTAGGAAATGCATCTTGAAATGCTAAGAAAGGGAAGTCATGGAAATTTTGTCTTCTTTGTATTTCATAGTACAAATTTGACTGCATCCTTTTTTTTCATTTTGATTTATTTTTCTTTTCGTTTTTGTCTCACTGATGGGCATTCCTCACTCTGGTAACATATTGCCAGTGCTATGTAAAGATGAAATTAAGCTGAGACAGCTGGTATCAAATGATCTCAAACAAAATAATTATGTAACTCATTGGTATGAATATCAACTGGAAATTAGTATTTCTCTATTGAAGCACAAGAAGGGTATTAGAAATAATTTTGCAACTAATTTTTATAAAGTCTTTTCTGGAATTGCTGAAACTCAAGTGTAGAAATAAAATATTGTTGAGCCAGTAAATTTTTTGAAAAATAATTTACTTAAGTTTAACGGTATAATGGTATTAAGGTATCATGGAAATGTAAAATAACCCTAAAGTAAATATTTTAAATATCTTTATCTGGAGTTTCTTTCTGTCATGGCTCCGCAGTAAAGAACCCAACTGGTATCCATGAGGAGGTGGGCTCGATCTCTGGCCTTGCTCAGTGGGTTAAGGATCTGACATTGCCGTGAGCTATTGTGTAGGTTGCAGACTTGGCTTGGATCCTGTGTTGCAGTGACTGTATCATAGGCTAGCAGCTGCAGCTCCAATTTGACCCCTAGCCTTGGAACTTTTAGGCCCTAAAGAGACAAAAAAAACCCCACTCTATCTGGACATGTTTATACTACATTAAGTTTGGCATAGATATTTCATAAAAAACACCTGCCTTAAAAAATAAGGTGTTTTTTTCCATTATAAACTATGACTAAAAATTGTTTGTTCTAGTACATTGCTTTATAGAAAAATGAAGGGCACAAACTATGCTAGAAAAATCTTTTCTGAACAATGCCAAGAAAATATTACTAAAAAAACATCAGCGAGAGTGCGAAGATGAAAGAAAACATCCCCAACCATTCCACAACTTTAAATACCTCTAAATGTCTTTGGATGGCCTGATGTATACTGTTTTATTTGTAAGACATCTGGCTGTTCAGAAATGACAAAAAGTATTCGCTCAGGGTCAGCCGCAGCTACCAGTTCATGTCAATTTCATGTCAGTTGCACCAACAGCATGAACTGTGATGAAAAGTTGATGAGCTCTGGGTTGCCACATAAGGGACAGAAAGATGATGATGTCAAAATAGAGGCATTCCTCTGTAAGCTTGTCTTTGAATCAGCCCTCACTGATCAAGGGTCCGTGGGACTTTGCATCAACATAATGTTGAAAGGGGAGTGGTCTTATGTACAAAATAAAAGGAACACTTTTGAAAATGAAAACAGCTATGCACAAAAGCGCAGAGTAGGTGAATATCTTTCTGAAATTGGTGTTTTATGAGTTAACTTACATGAAGATATGGCCAAGCTTGCTCATATTAGTTCCCCTAAATTTTGGAATATTGGATCAGTTTTCATTAACACACACACAGACACACACACACACACACACACAGACACACACACACACAGTTTAGTACTTGACTTATAGACTCTAAAATTCATTCCAAGGAGATTATTTCTTTTGTTAGGGGACATTCTACACTCAGAGACATTTCCCACACCACCTCCTTTAAGAAAAATTATGTCCCCAGGCCAAGTCATTCTAGAATTACATAGGTGGTGACAGCAAGAGCACTAAATTTTATTTTTCTGGTTCTTGCCTCTCCTTTCTACAGAGGACTTGAACAGCTTCAAACTCTTTACCAAGTATTTTTGGGTATCCCCAGGGGTCAATGTAGTGGGCTCGAGTATGCCTTGGCAGTTAGTAGTTGTTCAGCAATTTGCAAGGCTTCCCAGAAGTACCCAGCCACAGCCTCTTGGGCCCACATTTGAGCTGCCTTCAGACTGGCATGGTCCTTGTGGGTCCCTTTACATCAGAGCTCTGGGGATACTGATTCACTCACTAGAGCCCCCATGTTCCAGTGCATTTCTGGGAGCCTGCAAATAGCCCAGCTGCATTGTGCCTTGAGTCAGAACAGGGAAAGTCAGGGAACACTTGATAATGCTGCTTTGTGTCTTGGTGTCTCATAGTAATTTCAATAAAGATAGTTTTATCCTTTTAAATTACTTGTAGCCTGCATCGGCTCTGAGAGGAAAAAGATGGATCACTGGGCAGGTTTTGTGGGTGGTGTAAGCGGGTTAAGAGAACCTACAAGACATGGTGGACACCTAGGGAGTGAAGGGACGGGGGAGGGTTCCTTGACACTGTCTGTCCACAGGTGTAGCTGTGGAAGAGGAGGTGAAATGACATTAGAAGAATGTAGCCACTGCTGTGTTCGTGGTCTGGTAAGGAGGGAACAGGGGGAGCAGAAAACCCAACTTCACTCTGCTCCTCCCTTCTGACCTCCTGCAGACTCCTCCCATGGCCCCATCCAACCGGAAGCTGGAGAGCAGAGGAGCTACTGTGATGGTGTCACAAAGAAGAGGGTGGAAAAAGACAAAATCAAGATATAGAAGGCCAAATTGAGTGTATTTGGCTTACAGGTTTTCCTTCCCCCTCTCCTCTCCCATGCTGCTCTAGACCTGGGTCCTAGGAGCTGGGTTGGAGTAGAGATCTGCAAAGCAGATGCCTTGCCACGCTCAGAGCAATGACATTGTAATTGTGGTGCTCGAGTCCTTAACGGAAGGCTGGGTACTCATGCAAATGTACTTCTGCTGTGCCGACCCTGGCACTCACCAGAACTGCCCAGACATGCTTTATATTAGTCAAAGGAGGTTAGACTGTGATACAGGTCAAACCATGAAATCTCAGTGACTTCACTTACTTAATCCAAGGAGAATGCTTGCCCACCTTCCAGTCCAAGATGGGCCCAGTGGCTTCTGTTTTGAGATAGACCATTTGTAACATGGGGTCTCTGGGATCCAGAGAAGAACAAAAAGAGGGAATCACATAAGATGATTTTATGACCAGGGCTGCTGGGGCTGACATCTGGCCACTCACATCCTATTGACCTCTTAGTTCATGGTTCCACCCTGAATGCAAAGAAAGGCAGGATTTTAAAGTGTTTGGTGAGTCTCTTTTCTGTGCCAGAATCCCAAAAATGAATGTCGCTTAGAATGAGTCAGGATTCCTTAACTCATGAAAATTGACTATGCAGACCCCATAATAGTATATATCCACTAATTCCTATTATCTTAGGGATTTCCACCATACCCTGTAAAACTGGAATATTTAACTAGTTACTCAATTCTTTAATGATTTAATCAATCAATCAATTCTATAATTAATTTACTTCTGATTAATTATATGTGACTTTAATTATCTGTACCATTCATTTTTGGAATAACCATGGGAGATGCTTTTTATTTTTTCTGGTTAAGTTGAGATGATGTAAGCAGGTACATTTATGTTGTTATTAAAAATGTACCACTCTTCAAAAATAGTCTGCCAATTTTTAGTGCTTTAATCAAGTTATTTGACTCCTTATAAAAAGTCTGTCTACTAGAAGTAGACGCCAATCAAAACAGGACTTTTGAAGATGCCGTATCTTAAGGTTAGAACAAACAATGAATTGTATAATGGAGAGCACTTAATATGATGACTTGATTTAATGTCAGTCATTAAATCTTAAATCTGGTGTTTCCGTTGTGGCACAGCAGAAATGAATCCGACTAGTAACCATGAGGTGGTGGGTTTGATCCCTGGTCTCGCTCAGTGGGTTAAGGATCTGGCATTGTTGTGAGCTGTGGTGCAGGTTGCAGTCTCAGCTCAGATCCTGTGTTGCTGTGGCTGTGGTGTAGGCCAGCAGCTGTAGCTCTAATTCAGCCCCTAGCCTGGGAACCTCCATTTACCACAGGTGAGGCCCTAAAAAGCAAAAATAAATAAATAGACAAGTAAGTAAATAAATAAATCTTAAAACTTATTAGAATCTTAACTCTGCAGTTGGAATCTTAGCTCTATATGTCCCATTACATGAAACATTTTGAAATATTTGAAATCAAATATTTAAGACCAAAGAGAGGTCCAGAGGAAGAATATATCATTTAGCTTTTCTTGCCCTAGGAAATATAGGACCATCAGATAATGCTAATATTTTTCATTCTTATAAACATGTCTTACTTATAAACTGTCTCTGCAGGGTATTTAAAAGCTTGGCTATTATATCAGTAAGAACAATAACAGATTTTGCAGTAAAGAACGTAATTCCAGCTGCAAAGTATTATAATTTAAAATAAAGTACAAAGTGTTAAAAATTAGTCTGTCTGCCAATGCTTTCTTGTGAAAGATTTAATTGTTAATTAACAGCATTTATATGCCACATTCTTGGCATGTGACTTCATGGAATTGGTAAGCACAGTGCTGATAAGAAAGTGATTTATTTTAATTCATGATTCTCCTTTCTTTAGATTCAAGCGATCCCTGTGCCCCTTCCACCCACCATGCCAACTTAAAACCATCCCTGGTTTATGTTAAAATGATGATGCCTTTATTTCTTCATTAACAATTTCTCCTTGACTGCACCAGGTTGCAATGCTTAATTTGAACAATAACTGTTAGCTGTTACTGTTACATGTTTTTAAAGAAACTTAAACTCAACTAAAACAGCTAAGGGAGTCATCTGAACTCTTTACAGTGAGCACATATTCTGATCAAAGATTTGCAAGTAAGAGTTATGTTCGCAAATCAGAATGAGGAAATTCTTATCATGTTGACTTAGTATGTATGGATTTCAGGGGCAATGTGTCTTTGCTGTGTATTTCTTCTCATGTAGGTTGCCTTGCCCGCTTCCTGGTGTTTGTCAACTGAACCTGAAAGTGATATGTATTAAATTTCTTAAGACTTATTTATGTAATTTTTCTGTCCCTCACAGAACAAATGTAGTTAGATTTCCTCACAATCAGGTCACATATATTCGTGACATGGATCCCGTTGCTAGTGTAATGAAGCCAGGGTTCCCCAGCTGAACCCTGGGGAGCCCTGGATAAAATGGTCCCAAGGTCTTGGTTGCTTTTACAAACTCCTAATCCATCCTTAGGTGCCAACCATCGTTGCAGCCCAAGCATTGCTGGGAGTTATTCCATACTTTGGAAGCCACCTGGTAGGGGGCTGTTTGGGAGACTTTATAGCACTGAGGGCTCAAGGATCATGAGAGTAATAGGATTTATTGAGCTTGAACCACGTGCCGTATCAGGCCTAGGATAGTTACATGTATTATCCTCAATTTACACAACAGCAGCTTCACCGATGTTTAATATACCAGTTGGCTTTGGTGCTCGTGCTCAGTTCAAACGTCAGATGGTCATGAATATGCTATGAGCAGCGTTCCAAAGAAGGAGTGGTTGGCAGCATCAACCTCGCTGGAGTTGCATTTCAGCTTAATGTGACATATCACATTTATCGGGATCCTGTAGGGTTGATATTGCAGATTACAATACTTGGTTTAAACTTCAGTTTACCATCACATAGCTCACAAGAGGCTGAAAAATATTCTGGCAGAGAAACCTTAGATTGAAGGTAATTAAAGTAACTGCACACCTCATCAACCAATAAGAACATGGCCAGGCTGGCATTCCTAGCACCCGTGCAAATCTAGCAGATTGGATGAAAATCTGCCAAAAATTTAGGAAATAGTTAACAGATTATTAGAAATGTGGACTTTTACCTTCCATTGTTAATTATAAATCTTTCCCCTAAGTGTATTGTTGTGTTTGACATATAAACTGATGCTTGTATAAATCTCTGTCTTGGAAATTTATGCCCTGAGTCTTCTGGGGAACCATTGGATAGTATAAATTGTCAAGGAAAATACAGTGCCATCTGTTGGAAAGTGGGTGAATTACTAGCTCAAGGTAGTTCCCGGTTTCAGGTTTCAAGGTTCCTTTTGATGATATACTATGAAGTCAGATTTTCATGATTGGTGTGATATAATGAAAGTGTCCTGTGAAGATGGAGGTGGAACAAGGGATAAAAGTGTCAGTGTCTTCTCTCAGTCCCAAACTGGAGAAGCTGCGCAGTGCCCAACAGGGTCACATGTTCTATTGCAAGTAACTGTGCTCATTTAATAATGATAATTATTAATTTTTTCAAAAGGCTACTAAGTTGCTAAGAAATAAATACTTATGAGATTGTCTGGATCTGAATACTTCATAAAAAGGACTGTATTTCTTTTTGAAGGTCTTATGAATTCAGATAGTTCTTACCCTGAAATTTTACAAATTTTACAAATTCTGTAAATTTGCATTAGGCTAACTTCAGTTCTCATCTTGAGACACTATTTTTTTTTTCTGTCTTTGTCTTCCGTCTTTCCTTTGTGTCTTCCTTCCCTCCTTCTTTTCTTCCTTCCTTCCTTTCTTCCTTCCTTCTTCTCTTTCTTTCTTTCCTTCTTTTCTTTCTTTCTTTCTTTCTTTCTTTCTTTCTTTCTTTCTCTTCTTTCTTTCTTTCTTCTTTCTTTCTTTCTTTCTTTCCTTCTTTCTTTCTTTCTTTCTTTCTTTCTTTCTTTCTTTTTCTTTCTTTTCTTTCTTTCTTTCTCTTTCCTTTTCGGGGCCACCCCTGTGGCATATGGAGGTTCCCAGGCTAGGGGTTGAATGGGAACTGCAGCTGCCCCCCTACACCACAGCCACAGCAATGTGGGATCTGAGCTGCTGAAACCCACACCGCAGTTCACAGCAACACCTGATCATTAACACACTGAAAGAGGCCAAGGATCAAACCCTCTTCCTCATGGGTACTAGTTGGGTTCATTATCGCTGACCCACAATGGGAACTCCCTTTTTGTTTTTGTTGTTGTTGTTGTTTTGTGAGACACTATTTATCCAGAATTGGTGACTGAATTTCTAAGAGTCATGGCTTGCCTTGGGTTTTAATTTGATTATGCAAATGAGATGAAAAAGTCTACCCGAACACCAAATTCCCTGTAGCTATCACTGGAGTGAATGGATGTGATGTTCCTTTGTAGGATAACATGTTTCAGCCTTCCCTCTGGAAAGTAGCAATCTTTATTAATTGCTCATATAGGGAAAGAGGGCCAGCCTCCAGTTTTGACTCCACTTCTGAGAAACATTCTTTTGTATTCCTGGCACAAATTTTTGTATTCCTTTTGTATTTTGCTGGCCTCCAGGCCCAACTTTCCATCCCATATTGAACCATTTTACCCCCATTCATGGTTCTGTCCTTTCCTGGATTAATGAAGAAGACGGATCGTTTTTGTCTGGATTACTGAATCTCAGCTTTGAATTCAGGTTGAATTAAACTCTTTGTCATTCTCACCACATTCTCGCAATACCAGGCAACTAAATCAAACCATAAAATAAAATCCTAGGCATTCAGTGACAAGGCAGCACAGGACATATCCTAAGATCATTTTTCATGTATGAGTTTGCCAGGGCTGCTGTAACAGAGTGGTATATGCTGGCTGCCTTGAAAAACAGACATTTATAACCTTACAGTTCTGGAGATTGCAAGTCCAAGGTTAAGGTGTCAGCAGGGATGGTTCCTTCTGAGAACTTGGGGGAAAAGGTCTGTTGCTAGCCACTGTCCTTGGCTTGTAGATGGTTATCTTCTGTGTGTTCACATGATCTCCCCTTTGTATGTGTCTTTGTGTCCAAATCCCTGGTTCTTATCAGAACCCCTGCCATATTGGACCAGGGCCCACCCCAATGACTATTTTGTCTCGAATGCCTAGTATTATGGACTAAATATATGTATACCTCTCAAGTTAATGTGTTGAAATCCTAAGCCCCAAAGTCCTGGTATTTGGAGGATGGGCTTTGAGGAGTGATTAGGTCGTGAGAGCAGAGCCTCATGATGGGGAGAGGGAAGCTGGAGAGATGCCCAGTTCTCTTTCTGCCATGTGTGGATACTATAAGAAGGCAGTCTGCCACCCCAAGGAGGGTGCTTGCCAGAACCCAATCATGAAGGCACCCTGATCTCAGACTTCTGTCATTAAATGCCACCTAATCTATGGTCCTTGGACATAATAGCCTGAACGGACTAAAATACCAGGTAATACCATATGGTACTGAGGGTTAGGACTTGACCATAGGAATTTTTTAGGGGAGACACCATTCAGCCCACAAGGTATGGGCAATAAATGGAACAAACAAGAAGTGATGAGTTTGGAAGAGGGAAAGGTTGGCATTGGAGAAGGTGGCTTCTAAATTGAGTCTGGAGAATGGTAGCTTTTCTAAGAGGGCCAAGGCCAGTGGGTGAGAAAAGAGCCTCTGAATTGACAGGCTCACAGCGCTGACCCAGAAAGAATGACCCTTTGCAGGTGATACATGCACAACCGAGGTGGCATAACCTAACTTTCCTGCTTAACAAAGCGTCTTACTGGTGTGGTTTTCTTCAGGGAACTTCTACGGAAGTGTGGTTTGATTTTTCTCAAACATCTGTGGTGATGTGCCTTCCATTCTGAAATGAGGCAAACTAGCCTCCATTGTACCTGGTTCCCTGCCTTACTGCCCCAGGTGGTTTAATCCACAGTGAGGAAGGAACAGGCAGGGTAACCATGGCAGAGGGAAGCCTGGGCCACTGCAGCATGCCATGAGAGAATGCTGGAGAGGAGGAAGAGAAGGCCACAGCGCTGCACAGAGCTTCCAGGTTCAATAGAGCAAAATCGTCATGGCCACCATTTTGAGACAGAAAAGCAAGGGAGTTGTTGGGCACTCTGAGAAGAAAGACATTTTGTGAACTTTTAGAGTTTGCATCATTTCCTTGTGCTAAAAATCTCTTTCTAAATGAGTCACGGGTATGAAATGTACATTGTGGGGTATATAGTCAATAACTATGTAATATCTTTGGTGACATGTATGATCATTTTGAAATGTACAGAAACATCAAATCACTGTATTGTGTACCAGGAGCTAACATAGTATCGGAAGTCAGTTATGCTTCAAAACCCAACCAACCAACAACCAACTCATAGAAGGAGAGATCGTGGGAGTTTCCGTTGTGGCTCAGTGAGCTATGAACCCACCTAGTACCCGTGAGGATGTGGGTTCAATCCCTGGCCTCGCTCAGTGGGTTGAGGATCTGGCATTGCTGTGAGTTTTGGCATAGGCTGGCAGCTGCAGCTCCCATTTGACCCCTAGCCTGGGAACTTCCATGTGCCGCAAGTGAGGCCCTAAAAAGCAAAAAAAAAAAAAAAAAAAAAAAGAATAGAAAGAAAAAAGAGGTTGTATTTATCTTTGTACCCAGAGGCAGAGGGTGGGGAAAAGGGGAATTGGTTGAAGGCAGTCAACAGGTATAGACTTTCAGTTATAAGATAAATAAATACTAGGGATGTAATGTACAATGTGATAAATATAATTAAATGCCATATGTTAATATGAAAATTGTTAAGAGAGTAAATCCTGAGTTCTCATCACAAGGAAAATGATTTTTTTTTACTATTTCTTTAATTTTGTATCTATATGAGATGATGGATGTTCATTAAACTTATTTTGGCAATTATTTCATGATGTATATGTCATATCGTTATGCTACCCACTTAAAATTTTATGCAGTGCTGTGTGTCAATTATATCGCAGTAAAACAGGAAGATAAAGGACAAAATTTTCCCTTTAAGTATTACTTATTTCTGCTGGGCTTTTAATAGATAAAACCCATAAATATCACATGTGTGCTAAGCACAGGTATTTCAGGTTGCTGATTAGGAGTGGGTTGTGGAGCTTGGACAGTCAGTAGTTGGCACAACAAGGCTGGTTTTCACTGTGAAAGTGGAGAAGCTTTGCAATTCTCTCCTGGGATGCTCTGCCTCTTTGCTCCAGCCCCATGCCCTGGGCATGCTTCAAGGCTTCCCAGGGAAAACACGATGCTTGGATCCCAGGGACCAGAAAGTTTCTTGCTGTCAAAGTTCTGAACAAGGCATTGGGATCCATGTGAGGCAGTGTGGAGTGGATGTGAAGGGGTGGGGGCATCAGAGCCAAACTGCCTGTGTTTAAATTCAGTCCTACTGCTTTTTAGTGCTGAACCTTTGGACACAGTGCCTAAATTCTCTGTCTCCTACTTTTTCTCTGTAGAACAAGGGTAATAATAGTACCAATGAGCTGAAACCCATGATGCGCCTTGAACAGTACCTGGAACACTACAGACACTTTGAACAGTTTGTGTTGTGATTATTGGCAGCTGTGATGGTGTAGCTGTAGTGATATTGATAGCATAATTGATGGAGAGGTCAGGAAAGACTACCTACATTGGGACAGTTACGAAGCCTTACTTTTGGATCTATCAATGGACACTGTCCTTTGGCCCTTGTAGCGGATTCAGCTGTGACTGGGAACAGTGACATTATTGGTGTGACATTTACATGCAAACTGAACCTTGTATAGTTAGAAGAACTTGAATTTATTCAGATGTCCACTCAAATGTGACCACTTCAGTAATGCCTTCTGCCATCACTGAATCTAAAGGCTAGTCTTGGGCACCTGTTTGCCTATTACCTCATCACTCTATTTTAAATCTCTTTACAGCAGTTATTACTATCTTATATTTCCTGGTTTGTTTCATTTATTCATCGGCTAACTCATTTAACCACTATGGGTCAAAACCTACCATGTGCCAAGCACTGTGTTAGTAACTGGAGACGTAGGGATGACAAAATGAGAAATTCCTGGTCCTCCTGGGACTTATGTTCTAATGGGCAAGGTAAATTAAAAATAAATAGGTAAATATATAGTAAATTTCATGTTAAATAGTGAGAAACCCTCTGCAGAAAGACAAGGAAGCATTGGGCTAGAGTGGATAGGTGGGTTGGCATTTCTGTATGGTGTACACAGGGAAGGCCTCACTGGTGGCTCACAGTTGGGCAGAGATCTGAAGAGAGTGATATATATGGATATCTGGATAAGGGGTGCCCTTTTGTATTGGGAATAGCAAGTGCAAAGGGTCTGAGGTATAAAATTGACTTATATTCATGTAGTGGTAAGGAAGGGGATGTGGCAGAGATGAAAGGGATACAGGGAGATGTATCAGCTAGCTTTTGCTGTGTCATAAGCCACCTCAAAGCTTAGTGGTTTTAAAAAAAGACCCTTTATTTGGCTTTGTAACCTGTCTGTTGGTGGTTGGGTTGGGCCAACCGCTGGGCGGTTCTTCCATTGGTCTTGACGGGCCTCATTCATTGTCTCTAGCAGTTGGAAAGCTGAGCACTGATTGGCCTTGGGGACCCCAGGCAGGATGGCTTGTCTCTGGTTTACATGGCCCATCTTCCAACAGGTTATTGGATGCTTGTTCATATGGCAGGGCACTTCTGCCATGTTCTCTTGGTCAAAGCAAGTCTCATAGTCAATCCCAGTTCAAGAGGTGAGGCATTGACTGTACTTCTTGATGGAACAAACTGCAAAGCATTGTAGCCATTGTTTGCAATCTGCCCTAGGGAGAGCGGCAGGGCATGGGGTCAGAGAGGAGGAACGCCTCCCAAGTTGTAAATGTAAGTGTATATTTTATTCATAATGTAAGTTGTAAATGTAAGTTGGAAAGTCATCTGAGGGCATGGAGCAGAGCTTTGACATGATCTAAGTTAATAATTGAACAGTGTTTCTCTGGCTGCTCTGTGCAGAAGTAACTGCAGAGGGGCAAAGTGGAAGTTAAACGTCCAGTCAGGAGGCTTTTGTGTTAATCTTAGGTGAGACCTGGTGGTGACTTGACCTGGGGTGGGAGCAGTGAAGGTGGTAAGAACTGACCACATTCTAGGTACACGTTGGAAGTCACCCCCTGCTTATTCTCACTTTCTATTATCTTGAGTGAAAATCCCTCAAGGAACATTTTATTTTCCAGTCTTCTCAGCACCTAGGACCATGGCTGGCACATACGGGATGTTCAATACCTACTTGTTGAACGAGTGAATGAATAAATGGATCTGTTGGACTTTAGATATCCAAAATGAACTTACAGAAAGAAATAGAGTCCCCTTCTTGGAAACTCCTCAGGGGGCCCCACTGACTCTTGGCTTCTCACGGATGCTGCACAGGTACAGGCCCCTGCTTTTTGTCCTTGGACCATCTGCTGGGAGGGGAGTGTCCTTGAGTTAAGCACTTAGTGGCATATGTATGGACATAAAGCCTAGGGAAATCCATTTGTGAAGGGTTATTTAGTACACAAGTGCATTTTAAGCTAGTTCATTTTAACTTCATTTCATTCTGCCTGTTTATTTGAATCTGTGCATTGAGTTTTTATTACTATAAATAGAAGTAATAAAACACAGAGCCTTGGGTTTTTTGCCTTAGAGGAATAATTGGTGGAATTAACTCAGAATTGGAGGGTTCTTAAATGGTATCGTCAGCAAGTCAGTAAACATAATTGTTTGGTTGTCTGGTAGGACTTCAGCATTCCAATAGTCTTCATGGGTAGGCATTCCATAACAGTTTAAAATCTCAAAGTTTCCCATCTTCATGACTCTGGTAATATGGATTAAAATAAATTTTTTCAAGTCTTGTGTGTAATGTCAGTAAGGCTTTCTCCATGATCTCTCCCCATCTTGTAACCAGAGAGGAAACAGCAGCCTCTTCAGGACTTGTATTTCTCTTCTTCCAGAGCTCAGCCTCCTAACAGCACAAGGCTTTTGTTCCTTGTTTTTTCTCTTTGCTGACTCTTCAATGTTTCCTCTTCAGTTGGATTATTTCCAAGAGTAGTTGCATAGAGTTCTAGAGTCTCACCCCGCCCCACCTCATTCTAAGAAACAGAACCAAAAAAGTAAAAAGCTAACAAATAAACCTTCCTTTGACCCACTCAGCTACTGCTCTTTTTCTTTCCCAGCCATATGCATTAAAAGTATTGCCCATGGAGTTCCTGCTGTGGTACACTGGATTAAGAATCCAACTGAAGCAGCTTGGGTGACTGCAGAAGTGTGGGTTTGATCCCTGGCTGAGCACAGTGGGTTAAAGGATCTGGCATTGCTGCAGCTGTGGCATAGGTCTCAGCTGTGGATAGGTTTCAATCCCTGGCCTGGGAATTTCCATATGCCATGGATGTGGGGAAAAAAGTATTACCCATGATTAACTGTTTCCACTTCTTCACTTCCCTGCCATTCTTCAACTCACTTTAAGTCAGATTCTTTTATTACTTTCCTGAAATTGTGCTTGACAAAGCTAGTTGTGACCTGGAAGAGGGGTCTTCAGACGTCCCTGAACGTGACACTATGGGCAATGCCCTCCTCCTTTCTTCTGTTTCTCTTGATTCCTCTCACCTGGCTTCTTATCTCTAAACTGCTCTCTTTTGTTTTGTATTTTATCCTGGTTCTTTCTTTTGCTATCACATATGATAATTCATTCATGTCCATAATTCCAACTACTAACTTGATATCTTCACTTTAATGTTTAATGGGAATTTTCAACTAAATGTCTGTAACAGAACTCTTGGTCTTTCTCCTCAAATCTTGTCCCCCTCCAGTCTCTCCATCTCTCATGTATTGTGCCCTCATTCTTGACTTCTGAAGCCACCATGATTCAAGTCATGGCCACCTCTTATTTCGACCAGTCGAATGACCTTTTAAGTGGATTTTCTACCTCTCTCCTGCTCAGATCCATTCTCTACCCATAGTGCAGTGAAAGAAACATCACCTCCTGCCTTAAAACCCCTTAGTGGTTGGTTTCCCTGTGAACTTGGAAGAAAATCTCAATCCTTAAAATGACTCATAGACTCTGCCTGAACCAGGCCATGCCTGCATCTTTGAGCCCCTTTCATGTCACTTGTGTGTTTACATGCCATATCCCATCTGCAGTTCTGTGTATTCCTCGAAATCCCCACAGGTTCTCAGTGCACTTCCTTTTGCCATGCACATCTGTCCCACTGTGCTTCTCCCAGTGAATTCTTCCCCACCTCTCAGATCTCAGGATAAAGAGCCTTTTGATTGAAGAGGCTTCGCTGAACCCCTAAACCTGAGACTTTCCCATTTTTTCCTCCTTCAGAGCAGGCTGTGATTTCTCATAGCACTTGGCCATTTATGCTAACTTCCCTTGTCTAGTTTTTGGTCTGATGTCTACATCTTCTGCTAGCCTATAAGCATCAAATGGGCAGGAACTTGCTTGTCTTTTCACCAAAGCACCTCCACATCAGGCACAGAGTGGGCACTAACTTACAGGATGAACGAGTGAATGTATATTGTCTTTTCTGGATGGATAAACAGAAATTAGTTCAGGACTGCAAAGAAAGAAGCTAGTCCTGAAGCATGACAACCCAAATGAATCAGTTTAAGAGAAGTATGCATCATTTTATCAGATGACTTTAAAAGGTTAGTGAGTAAACATGCCGAATGGGTACAGAGTCAGGAATAAAAAATTCATAGCATCCCAAATGAGCCATATTACAGCGCAGCCAATTCGATCATATTTTATTTATCCTTGGATTGAAGAAAATCAATTTGAGAAGATTTCCAGAGCACTCCTGGTGTCCTGGTGCTCACCGACTCCCTGTCTTCTGCATGTTAAGTTAGGTGGTTCTTTTCAGAAGAGCGGCTGCAACACTCATCCTTTGTCTTGCTCCTATTACCTCCCTGGTAAAATCCCCACTGCAGATACTACTGCAGTGGTTGCACCTTTGTGCTTCTCAGTGTGTTTTGACTTATAATTTAAACAATTGCTCTGAGATTCTAATGACCAGAAATGACATTTACGTTAGTGTTTAGTTTTCTTCCATTATCTCTGTCCTCCTTAAATGTCCTAGCTGGACAATGTCAGCTCTTCTCCTTGAGCTTTTATCCCTATGCCTGAAAAAAGTCTTTGCAGTTCCTGCTGTTTGGCCCTTCAGGAGGTGATGGCACTATGCTGGGAAAGCAACTTCTATTAATAAGGGTGCTCTTTGGGAATTTTATCCACATCCAGTTTCTTAATCATTTGTCCACAGGTTTAGATTATTTTGTCCAAATTCCTACAGCCATAAAGACTGGAAGCCTTGGGATTTTAAAATTTTAAAGGCTGCCTACCCATGAATACTACATGTTTCAGGATGCTGAACTCCTGTTCATTGCATGAGGTTATACCTTTTAATTCTTTGCAAGAACTCCAAATGTGATGTCACTGTGCATGGTAGGATAGTTTGCTTGTTATTCCAGTTAGCTAAGATTCATTTTCTAAAGTCCTTATAGGATCTTTTCACTCTGTCAAAGGAGACAAAGTACCATCAGTAGCTCAGCATTGCTTTCTTGTGGAAGTTCATACAGTAGCAGAAATGATTTTCTAAATCGCCTGTAATAACAGCTCTCTGCAGTGTGAGGGTGGGGATTACAGTGAACTAAGCCATTTGTGGTACTCAGAGTTGTTTGCTGAAATCATAAGCATGGAAAAGTAGGCAATCCCAGCTCCCTATTAAATGGGGCACATATATTGAAGGAAGTGTAGTGGGTCAGTATATTCCCTGGTGAGAGGGAAACCCAGCTTTGGGCACTGGAGTGTGGTCAGTTTGATTTCTGAGAAATAGATTCAACTTTGTGGTGGCTGACAGACACAGATGGGACTGAGGGCATTAACTTCAAGACTAACTGTTCATTGACTTGATACACATAAAGAGGATGACTTCCTTTGTTGCCTGCAGTGTCTCTTTTGACATTCATTAATAAGTATGTTTCTAAAGACAAGAATCATGCCCTTAAGCTTTTGCCACCTCACTCTCAATGATGCCCAGCCTCACAAAATGCATGTCAACCTATGCTTACAAGAGTATCTAGTTCCCACAGAGGGACCTGCAAAACCAATCTCACCTGACTGTTTATACTGAAATTTTCCCAGAAAAAAAGATAAAAGTTTTTTTAAAAAGTAAACAAGCTCCAAGTTTCAGTTTAACCAGCATGAATTTTTTTTTTTTTTGTCTGTGCCCAAGGCATGCAGAAGTTCCCAGACTAGGGATCAGATCTGCTTCACAGCAGTGACCCAAGCCACAGCAGTGACAAAGCCAGATTCTTAACCCATTGAGCCACCAGGGAACTCCAAAGTACAAATTTTTTTATATAAATCTTTTTATTCCTTCCCTCTTAGGCAGTTTGTTAAAAATTCTAGATGACTTCTAACTTGTGTGCTTCCTGCAAATGCTTCTTTGAGAATGAATATTCTCTTGGCATGCTGTTGCTTCTGTCTTCTCTTCTACTTTCCTGGGCTCTTGATTCAGATTTGCTAATGAGTTCATTCTTCTCTCCTAAACCCATGAGGCTGTGACATCAAGCTGCTTGACGGTGCTCCTCTGCTGAGGAGAAAGCCAGCAACACAAAATACGAAATTCAGGAAGCACAGGAAGAGCATCTAAGTGCATATCCAGTGCAATTGTTATGACAGTAACCGAGGAATTAAGGAAGGAGAGGGCACTCATTACAAAACAGTGGCTTAAATTAGACTCACAAATTTTATTTTAATAAGTAGATTGGCTAAATATTTCATTTCAAGTTATGCTTATTGCAAAATGCCCTTTACAAAGTCCTATCTCAGCCTCCATTAAAAATGTTACTGCAGAGTCAAGACTCATAATCTTATTCACTGACAGGAATTTATTCACTGCAAAAGGATGAAATAATCGCAATGGAGTGAGCCGTGGTGTGAGGGTAAATAGTATACATAAACACCATCAACTAGAAAAGCTTAGACTAGTGGCTTTGGACTCCACAAAACAGGTGTTTTTTTTTTGTTTTTGTTTTTTACTTCTTAAAAGAACAAATAATCCCAATTTCATCAAAGAAAAGAGAATGAATCATATTGTGTTTAATTTTCACATTAATAATAAAGGTAATTCATGTCTTCTTGATAACAAAAGACTTCCAAGAATGTCAGCTCTTGTGTACATGCTAGAAGAACCTCCAAATCTACTGGTTGGGCAATGCAACCTCTGGACCAAAGGGGGAGATTACCATTCAAGGGTAATGATGCTTTCTGGGAGACAGACAAGCTAGAAGTAAGAAGAAGGGGCATGCTGGCAATTGACCTGCAAACATAATCACTGCACAAATGAAACAGACAAAAAATCTTGTCCTGATTTTAGCCTCTTTCTGTATTTTTTTTTCCTCAAGTTGCCTAAATCTCAGTTCACATGTTAAAACCAGTGTTTCTGTTCATTTAATTCTTGCACTGTCAATCAGCTCTTTAACTGGGTCACCATGCTATACAGTGGGAAAAAAAACTGTATTGGGGAAATAACAATTTAAAAATTAAAAATAAAATATAAATCAGTTCTGTGAAGAACTAAGATAATAGTCTTTCTTTGAAAATAAAAATATACTATTTTTTTTCTTTTTATTACCACACCTGTAGCATATGGAAGTTTCCAGGCTGCAGGTCGAATTGGAGATGCAGCTGCCAGCCTATACTACAGCCACAGCAACACCCCAGATCTGAGCCACATCTGTGACCTATGTTGCAGCTTGCAGCAACGCCAGATCCTCAACCCACTTAGCGAGTCCAGGGATTCGAACCTTCATCCTCAGAGATACAAGGTTGAGTCCTTAACCTACTGAACTACAACAAGAACTCCAAAATATACTCTTGATATAAAGTATTGGTATTAGGCAGGAGGATTGTACTGTTAAAAATTTCTCAAAGACATTATAGGGTGTGTGTTTTTTTATTGAATATAGCTAATGTACAATATTATATGTTATAGGTATATAATATAAGTGGTTCACAATTTTTAAATGTTACATTCCATTTATAGTTATCATAAAATATTGGCTGTCTTCCTGTGTTGTACAATATATCCTTATAGTTTATTTTGTATGTAATAGTTTGTACCTCTTCATCCTCTACCCCTACACTGCCCTGCCCCACTTCTCACTCCCCCAACCCCACTTCTCACTCCCCACTGGCAGCTACTAGTTTGTTCTCTATATCTGGGAGTCCATTTCTGTTTTGTTATGTTCACTAGTTTGTTGTATGTTTTATATTCCACATATAGGTGATATCATACAGTATTTGTCTTTTTCTGTCTGACTTGGCATAATGCCCTCCAAGTCCATACATGTTTTTGCACATGGCAAAATTCATTCTCTTCTGAGTAATATTCCATTGTGTGTGCTAGTGTGTGTGTGTGTGTGTTTGTGTAATTTTCTTTATCCATTCATCTGCGGATGGGCATTTAGATTGTGTCCATATCTTGCCAATTGTAAATGATGCTTCTGTGAACATTGGGGGAATGGTATCTTTTTGAATTAGTGTTTTTATTTTTATTTTTATTTTGGATATGTACCCAGGAGTGGAATTGCTGGATTTTATGGTAGTTCTACTTTTATTTTTTTGTGGAACCTCCATACCATTTCCCATACTGGCTGCACCAATTTCTATTCCTATCAAAAGTTTACCCGTGTTCCCTTTTCTCCACTTCCTCACTAGCATTTGTTATGTGTTGTCTTTTTGTTGATAGCCAACCTTCAGGTGTGGGGTGATATTTTATTGTCATTTTGATTTGCATTTTCCTGATGAATTAACTATGTTGAGCATCTTCTCATGGACCTGTTGGCCATCTATATGTCCTCTTTGGAAAAATGTCTATTCAGATCTTCTGCCCATTTTTTAATCAGATTATGTGTTTTCTGGATGTTGTATTGTATGGGCTGCTTATATACATTGGATATGAACCTTTTATTGGTCATATCATTTGCAAATGTTTTCTCCCATTCAATAGGTTATCTTTTGTTTTGTTGATGGCTTCCTTTGCCATGCTTTTAACTTTAATTAGGTACCATTTGTTTATTTATTTATTTTTTGCTTTTATTTCCTTTGCTTTAGGAGTGGGGTCCCAAAAAATATTGCTGAGCTTTAAGTCAAAGAGCTTTCTGCTTACGTTTTTCTTTAAGAGTTTTATGGTTTCTCGTCTTACATTTAGGTCTTTAATCCATTTTGAGCTTATTTTTGTATGTGGTGTGAGAAAATATTCTAATTTCATTCTTTTTAATGTAGCTGTCCATTTTTCCAAGCACAACTTATTGAAGAGACTATCTTTTTCCATTGTATATTCTTACCTCATTTATTGTAGATTGACTGATGTAAATATGTTGGTGTATTTCTAGGGTCTCTGTTCCACTCCATTTATCTGTAGGTTTGTTTTTGTACCAGTACCATGCTATTTCGATTACTGTAGCTTTGTAGTATAATTTGAAGTCAAGGAGCATGATACCTATAGCTTTTTTCTTTTTTCTCAAGATTGCATTCAGGGTCCCTTGTGGTTCATATAAATTTTAGGATTATTTGTTCTTGTTCTGTGAAAAATGTCATGGGTGTTTGATAGGAGTTGTGTTAAACCTGCAGATTGCTTTGGGTAGTATGGACATTTGAACAATATTAATTTGTACAATCCAAAAATATACTATATCTTTCCATTTCTTTGGTCATATTCAAAGTCCTTCATCGGTGTTTTCATAATTTTCATAGTATAGATTTTTTTACCTCCTTAGTTAGGTTTATTCTAGGTATTCTTTCTGGTAAGATATCAGATTATTTTCCTGCTTTCTTTTTCTGATAGTTCATTATTAGGACATAGAAAAACAACTAATTTCTGTGTATTAATCTTGTATCCTTCAAGTTTACTGAATTTCTTTATTATTTCTAATAGTTTTGGGGTAGAGATTTTGGGGTTTTCTATATTGAATATGTCATCTAAAGATAGTGGCACTTTTATTCTTCCCTTACACTTTGAATGCCTTTTATTCTTTATCCTTCTGATTGCTGTGGCTAAGACTTCCAGTACTATATTATGTAGAAATGATGAGAGTTGGCGTCCTTGTCTTATTCTTGATTTTAGAGGAAGGGGTTTCAGTTTTTCACTGTGGAGTATAATGTTAGCTACAGATTTACCACAGTCTTTATTATGTTGAGACATGGTCCCTCTATATCAACTTTGATGAGCATTTTTATCATGAATGGATGTTAGAGTTTGCTCAATGCTTTTTCTGCATCTGTTGAGATGATCTTGTGATTTACACCCTTTTTGTTAATGTGGTATATCACATTAATTGATTTGCAAATATCAAAACCTTCCTTGCACCCCTGGAATAAATCCCACTTGATCATAGTGTATGATCCTTTTTATATATTGCTGGATTTTGGTGAGGATTTTTGCATTTATATTCATCAGAGATATTGACCTGTAATTTTCTTTTATGTAGTGTCTGTGTCTTTGGTTTGTACTACCAAGGTAATGATTGCCTCATTGGGATTGTTTCATTCTCTTCAACATTTTATTTTTTATTTTATTTTATTTGTCTTTTTTTTGGCCATTTCTTGGGCCACTCCCACAGCATATGGAGGTTCCCAGGTTAGGGGTCAAATCAGAGCTGCAGCTGCCGGCCTACGCCATAGCCACAGCAATGCAGGATCTGAGCCATGTCTGCAACCTACACCACAGTTCACAGCAATGCTGAATCCTTAACCCACTGAGCAAGGCCAGGTATCAAACCTGCAACCTCATCGTTAACCACTGAGCCATGACAGGAACTCCTCTTCAACATTTTGGAATAGTTTTAAAAGGATAGGTATTAACTCTTCATTAAATGTTTTGTATAATTCCCCTGTAAAACCATCTGGTCCTTGGCTTGTGTTTACTATGAGTTATTTTCATTACAAATTTAACGTCATTACTAATGGTCAGTTTATTCAGATTATCTGTTTCTTCCTGATTCAGTCTTGGAAGGTTTTTGCTTCTAGAAATTTGAACATTTCTTCTAGGTTGTCCAATTTGTTGGCATGTAACTGTTCATAGTATCCTTTTATGATTTTTTATATGTCTATGTGGTATTGGTGGTTGTGTCTCCTCTTTCATTTATTATTTTGTTTATTTAGGTCTTCTTTCTTCTTGATGAGCCTGACTAAAAATTTATCAATTTTGTGTATCTTTTCAAAAAATCGGCTCTTGATTTCATTGATCTTCTCTTTTTTGGGGGGGGAATCTCAATTTTATTTATTTCCTCTCTGATCATTATTTTTTTTAACCTTCATCTGACTTTAGGCTTTGTTGTTCTTCTTTTTCTAATTCCTTTTGATGGCAGGTTAGGTTGTTTATTTGAGTTTTTTTGGTTTCTTGAGGTAGGCCTTCTAAGTGCTTTTTTTAAACACCTAATATTCTCTAGTTCAAACAAATATATATTTAATATTATATAGTTATATTTTATAGTTATACTTTATTATATTTATAGTTATATTTTATTATATTGTATCATAATTGTGCATTCATATATGAAGATACTGCTCTTTACCCACAGCTAGTAACCCACATATATGCGGTGGAAGTAAGCAATAGATGGGCTAGGCCGTATCTTTTCTTCATTACACCTGGTCTCCTTTGAGTTCAGTGATGTGATCTAATGATTCATTTGTGTGAAACAGTCTCACGAGTACTGAAACTGAATTGCGTAATCTTGGTTTCAGTTAGTGTTATAAACAATATTCTTTATCATTTTTGTCTTCTAAAGGAGGCCTTTAAATTTTCATATACTGTAAAATTTTATAAATTAAAAAATATATATGAATATAATTTGCTTGGATTTTTAGGGATCTGGGAAGGAAATATGTTCCCTAAATGAAACATCACTGCTATGTTACAGCAGTGGTCTGGGGAAAAAAGTGGCAACTGCAGTATTTGCCTGTTGGATTAAACATGCTTGGGCTTGCCTTCTCTCAGGGCTGGTGAATTTCTGGGAACTCTGTCCTCTTTACAGTTAATAGCTAGATGCAGCTCATGGAGCACTTCTGTTCCAGGGATGCAGCTAAATGTTTTGTGAAAATTATCTCCTGTGATGCTCACAACAATCCTATGAGGTAGGTCTTCTTATCCTGATTCGAAAATGAGGAAGCTAAGACTCTGGGAGGTCAAACAAATTTCCAAGTTGTACAGGAAACAGAATTAAGGCTTTCATTGAGCCTGGACCACATAGAAGCATGTGACTTTAATTATCATCAATACCAGGCAGAGGACACAGGTACATGGTCATAAACGCACCTGTTTACACATGTGTGTCAACTGAAGGAAAACACACAACATACAAGTTGTGAGTTAAGTTTTATTTGCAGACTTTACTGAGAATTGTAGCCCAGGAGACACCTCTCATATAGCTCTGAGGAACAGTTCCAAAGAGGTAAGGGAAAAGCCAGGCTATATAGGAGGTTTTGCTGAGAAAAACAAACAAACAAACAAACATACCATTGAACATCAAAAGATTACTGCTAATCACAAAAAAGCAGACATCTCAAGTTAATAATTATTGTGCTTTTCTGTGCATGGGAAGATACAAGAGTCTGGGCATCTTGAATTTATTTCTCAGATATGTAGCTTAACTATCTAGGGCCAGTATCCAGAATACAAAATGTTTTCTGTTTTTCTTCATTCTGAATTCCCTGCAGGGCACACCATCAGGTGCAGGTGCAGATGCTGATGGCTTGATGGTGGACACCATTTGTAGTGGGAATGGATAGCAACTGTCCCTTTCACAGGCATGCGCACGTGCATGCACCCACACACTACACTACACAAGTGTTTCTCCATAAAGCTCTTTATGCAGAGGTCTGCTTCAGCAGCTGCATGAGGAACACAGACCAGAGCATACTTTTTTCATGTGCCTCAGCTACCTGGAAATGCACTGGCCTTGCTTTCTGTTGCTGGCTTTCTGGGGCCACCTCAGTCATCCTCTGTGCTTTGCTTTCTCTCATGATTCTCTCACTTAGCAGCTCCCTCTTTGCCCTCCTTCCCCTTCCTGGGGCTTCTGGGAGTGAGCAGATTGGACCCTATGAGCTCCTCCTTTTCTCCACCCAGAGTTTGTCTTTTGTGGGGACATTTCTGCTGCCAGCAGGTCCCCTTTCTCTTCCTGAGAGATGTTAAGACAGGATCTTCAAGTTCTGTATCCACCACTGCACCCCTGTGCCTGCCCTCCCTCTCCCATCTATCAGCCTCTAACGCCCAGGCTTAGCCTTAATTTCTTTTAGTGGGGGGCACATTTAATATTGTTGTAGTTATTTAATAATTTATTATTTAGACGTGCAGCTTTCCTCATTTCAGTTTGCAAAGTATGCTTAGTTTCAGTCCTGCATTCCTACTTCCAATTACAAAACCTTTGTCAAAGAAGTTTATTGAAGAATAAATTATCCTTTAATCGAGATATAACCTTCCAAAAAGCAATAATATGGTAATCTAATTTTCCCCCCAATCAATAGTGCTTCCCTCAAGCTCTTCTCTTTTCTCTAAACCACTTAGTTTATTTTTTTTTCCACTCTAACCATCTCTTGGGGAAGAGAAAACTTTAGAAAAGTTGCCTTCACATCTTCTATCAGATAAATCCTGTTCATAAGTACAGTGCCTGAAAAGCTAGTTCAGCTACCATATAAATAATTTCATATGCAGTCCTCCTGTAAGGTTCATTATTTTGGAATGCTTTTTAGGATAGACGGAGATTTCATAAGAAGAAATACAGGAGCTTTGTGGAAACACCTGACCTGTAGCCTGCTCTCTGGTCAAGGTTAAGGGTCATGGGTCCTCCTGGAAATGCCTCTGACATCGTAGGTCATGGGCAGGTGGTTTCTGCCACTATCACAAGTAATGGGCGGGCTCTGCTTTTTTGAAAAATTGTAGTTGATTTACAATGTTCTGTCAGTTTCTGCTGTACAACAAAGTGACCCAGTCAGACACACACACACACACACACACACACACATTCTTTTTCTCATATTATCTTCCATCATGTTCTATCGCAAGTGATTGGATGTAGTTCCCTGTGCTATATAGTTCCCTATCCTCTGTTGGATCCATTAGGAAGAATTAAGAGTAAATAGTGTATGAGTCCACAGGAGTGAGAAGATGCCCCAAGCTGAGAAAGGGAGAGGCTTCAGGGTGAGTTCAGAAGCATCATGGCAGAGAAATAGAATCGTTGGACCTTTGCCAGTGGCCATGTTGATGTTCCCCTAAACACCTTGGTGGCCTTGCCCACTAGGTTACTTCTCTGCTTGGTCCACTCTTTTCTCTTCCTTAAAATGAAGGGCCTCTGAAGAGCTTTCTGCTTTCTTCCACATGTGTTTTTATGAGGACAGGTTCTCAGTTGTATATGTTCAGACCTGGAATAGGCTCATTTCTTTCCTCAGTTGACATGTTTTCATCTGTGCCCACCCTTTCTCTCAGAATCAGATAGTTTTTGCTTTTCTCTCTGATCCGAGGGGCTATCCCTTCTGCAGAACAATGTATTTAGTTTGTAGGATGGTTTCCAGATATTAGTATTACCCTAATCTTTTTGAATAGCTTCTTCCAATTCCTAATAAAAAACAGAGAAAGCCAACTGTTTTGTTTTGCTTTTTTACTAATCTGGACTATTTCAGTGAATGGAGACACAGGGCAGGATGACCATGCAGCATTATGAATGTTATAGTGACCTTGACCATGGCTTTGGATGAGGGTAGCTTAGTCTGTCTGTCCATCTATCCATCTACCCATCCATCCATCCATCCATCCATCCATTTATCTACCTATTAGCCATTCATCCATCCACCATCTCTCCTTCCTTCCTTTCTTCCTTCCTTCTTTCTTTCATTCACCCTTATCTATCCCATGTTATAAAGAAATCTTTCCTTAAGCAACACACTTTTCCTTCCTCTATCATTGAATCATCAATCATTCATTTCAGAAATTAGCATGCTGTGTTAATATATACATGGAGCTTATTACATGCAGAATCATAAGGAATTTGAACTTGATTTGACTTAGGCACCTTGAATGTATCAGCACATCACTCACCATCTGACATTGTCCTCCCTGCACTGTTTCTCATGCATTTTCTGGCTGAGTCACCATGTAATGCAGTTCACTGCCTGATGAGATGACCCATGGCACACTTTGGGCATCACTGCTGTTAGATTTCCCAGGAAACAAAGTGCAGTTATCTTGAAAAGAATCAGGCTATTTTCCCCCTGATTTAAAGGAAGAAAGATAAGCATGAATTTAAGTTTAAGCTAAATTACTCGGAATCCAAACACAGAACCTATTTTAGTCTTAAGTGTGATAAACTAGAATAGGGTTTCTTGACCTTGGCACTATTGACATTTGGAGTCAGATAATTTTTGTTGCAGGGGGCTGACTTGGACATTGTAGGATGTTTAGCAACATCTTTGGCTTCTGCTCCCTCGCTGCCAGGAACACCATCTCCAGCAATGATAACCAAAAATATCTCCAACTCCTGTCAAATGTCCCCAGGGGAGTGGGTGGGACAAAATCATCTTTGGTTGAGAACCATCAGACTAGAACTGGAAAGTTACAGCGACTTTGAAATCTTTCCATGCTGTCAAAACACATCACTCATATAAAGAGATAAAGCAAAACTAAATCTCCTTTCCTGACCCAGTGTGAGTTCTGATGATGTGCCAGGCCTTGTGCCAAGTGACAAGGACTCAGTCAGACATCTAAAAGGTCCCACCCCTGCCTGCTGACAGCTCAGAATGAGGTCAGGGAAGCAGATGTGTAAACAGATAATCATGTATCATCAGGACTGATAAGGAGAAAATTTGTCTTATTTATCATTCTTTTCTTCATCTAACAGATTGTTGACCACACGTACCCCTTCTCAAATGATTCCTCTGGGGTCCTACAGACACATCCTTTATTTTATTTTATTCTATTTTTTATTTTTATTTTTTTTGTCTTTTTAGGGCAGCACCTGTGGCATATGGAAGTTCCCAGGCTAGGGGTCAAATCAGAGGTACAGCTGCTGGCCTACACCACAGCCACAGCAACACCAGATCCTTAACCCACTGAGAGAGGCCAGGGATCAAACCCACATCCTCATGGTTCCTAGTTGGATTCATTACTGCTGAGCCATGATGGGAACTCCATTTAAAAAAATTTTTTTTGGAGTTCCTGTTGTGGCTCAGTGGTTAACGAATTCAACTAGGAACCATGAGGTTGCGTGTTCGATCCCTGGCCTTGCTCAGTGGGTTAAGGATCCGGCGTTGCCGTGAGATGTGGTGTAGGTCGCAGATGCGGCTCGGATCCTGTGTTGCTGTGGCTCTGGCATAGGCCAGCGGCTACAGCTCCGATTGGACCCCTAGCCTGAGAACCTCCATGTACCGCGGGAGCGGCCCAAGAAATTGCAAAAAGACAAGAAATTCCAAAAAGACAAGAAATTGCAAAAAGACAAAAAAAATTTTTTTTCAGAGCCTTATTTTAAATCAGAAGCATCCCTCATTTATTCTCCCACCTTGAATCATTGCTCAGGTTGCCCCTGACTAGAAGGTTTTATCTCAGACTTTTACATTTCCAAATTCTCACTGCCTTTCCCAGGCAGGCCAGTCTCATCCAGGAAGCCATCTGAATTGCTTTAGTTTTCATCGATGTCTGTCCACCAAATTCCTGTTATGACCCTCACAGTCTCTTCTGCACAGTTTATGGCTTAATTACATGTCGTCATTGATTGATTCCCCTCTGTTTTCCATGCATTGGTCTCATACTCAAGTAGATTATGAGCTATTGGAAGTGGAAACCAGGTGTTATGCTGGCATATTCCTGTTAATTGGCTAAGAAGTCACTATTCAACTGCTGTTGGCTTGCAAAATTAGATGTGGGAATTGAACTCAGATCTATTAGAAAGATAAAATGAAATTAAAGCAAAACCTATAGCCAAAAAGTGAGAGCTGCTTGGTCTTTTGTCTGGCACATTCTTTTCTGCCTAATGAACCTCTACTGATGCTTCAAAACTCCAGAACACATTAGCTCCTTCTTTATGCTTATTGTGGCTCCCAATTATGAAGTGTATCTCTGCTCTGCACTTTGAGAGCTCTGTGTGATTGCTGGGGAGTCCCCTGCGGTCACCTGTTATGTGCTTGGGTGTTCAGAGCAGGGGTGGGCGTGTCCCATTGAAAAGCTTGTTTTTCATTATTCTTATGAAACCCTTATGATGGGAAAACTATGAGATAGTGAAGAATTCCAGGAACTAGTGGGAATGTATTTGTTTTGTTAAAATATTACTCAAAATACAGAATAAAATATGAAAAGATATCATAGCTATCCCTCCCACCCCACCCTATCCCTTCCTGAGGATTAATGAGTTGCCAAATCTTACTTAAGAGAGTTATAGTTTCTTATGTCAGTGGAAAGGAGTTTTTGCACTCTAGCAAAGTCTTGTGCTAACCACAGAAGGATGTCAGGAAATGGGTCATGGTTTAGGCTGTAACTGGGAGGTGGGTCAGGTAACTATCTCCAAAGACACATTGCTAACCATTCTTCCGTCAGACTTCTACTAGAAACTTCTAGAAGTGGAGGGCTCAGAGTTTCCCTGTCCCAGAGAAGTTCTCAATTAGGGCTCTTTTGGGTTTGGAATAATTACAGCTAACTGAGTACTGGCTAAGTGTTCAGGCACTGTGGTGTGTATGCCAGGACGAAGTGGCTTCCTGCCACATTCAGACCTGGGTTTTGTGATTATCTAGTAGTTATCTCCTGATAGGGTCCAATTTAACTCCATAGCTGATCCTCCCAACCTTTGCCAACATGGATTCTACTCTCCAGTGACAATAAAAAAAATCTCACCATTTCCCAAATCTACCAGCTCCTTTGCATGTGCTTCTTTCTGCCTGCCCTTATTATCTCTTGGCCAAGTCTTGAGCATACTTTCTTTCCACTGAGCCAGCTCTTTTTACCTGTCCTTTTCATCTCAGTTCACCTGTCCTGGAAGTCTTATGTTATTTATTTTCCTATTTGTGAGTGATCCCATAAGAATAGGAATTTTTCCTAAGCCTAGTGCCTTCTCTAGGATTTGACAGTATCAGGCATCAGGTAAGCTTATGTTGAGTAAGTAATTTATACACGTCAGAAATTTAAAGATGGCGGAATTACATACACCATTGCATTGGTGGTGCCATCCCACAGCGAGATTTCTCTAACCAAGACTGAGGCAAAGTCCAGTTTCAGGTAGTAGACATGGAATGTTCAATGCACAGTTTGAAGGGCTCTGTCTTCCCTGTTACTGATTCAGCACGTTCATTGTGTTTTGGCTACTGGTTCTGTCTCCAGAACCCAATTGAAGAAGGAGAACTAGGTATGGAGGTGTCAGCACACAATTATTCTGAAACAACTATGTCAGATGCCATTTTATAGTGAAGAACACTGAAGACCTTATTTGAAATATAACTCACTTGTAGAAGAGCCAGTTTACAGTTCTCTAAACCAACACATTATACTGCTTCCCCGTAACCAAGTAAAGATTCTACATAAATTACATGGAAAAGATGATCTTGACTCATGCTACAATCCTTAATTAGCAAGGGTGCTGTTCTGACCACCAGAAGAATATAAAATGTTTGGTCTTGTTAACAGAAATAATCCATATAATAGGAATATGATAGAATCTATAATAGAAAAGTTTTATGAGCCAAACTGAGGACTATAGCCTGGGAGACAGCCTCTCATATAACTTTGAGGAACTGCTCCAGAGAAGGATGATTCTCAGCACAGTGTTATATCTTGTTAGAACAAAGAATATGAAACAAGTCAGGGATACATTTCTTCAAGGCTTCAGAAAAACAGACCAGAATGTACACAGTAAGTCAGCATGGCCATCGCAGCTGGGAAGGGAGTTTTATCAAAGGAGGACCAGCATTGGTGTCTCAGGAAGGGAGGCTTTTAATCTTTCTTTTTAATGTGGACATTCTTTATTTCTGGTCATGCACCTTTTTCTTTAATAATTAAAGTAGATGTACCATGTGCATTTGAGGGCCACAAATAGGCTGTTTTAGTTAGCATAAAATTCATATTAACTCATGTATAAGCCAGAATGACTTCCTCATACCTCAATAAGTGAAAATTTTCTGTTATCAGTCTGTGTGAACTGAAGTACTTGAAATGAGAAAGCAGTTGATTTCCATGAAAATTCTGTTCCAGAGGCAAGGTTGAAAACAGTAATAGCCCATTGAGAGTTTTAATAAGCTCCTTTAGCAGAGGTAGCTTTCTACCCCCTATGGAGAGAACAAGTAAATATGATTATGACCATCTACTAATTACTTAGAGATTCCCTGGGGAGCTTGTGTTCAAACATCATTAATACCAAACACTGAGAAGAGTATTGAAACAAAAGTGCATTATATGTAGACATCCACTTTTAATTCATATGGGGCAAAATCTAGTTACTGAGATTAATGATATTAGACATTTGACACTTGGGGCAAATTTGCCTGATTTGAAATAATGGATAGCACCTCCTTTTGTTCAAGAAAGAATTAACACAGAGAGGGAAAATTCAGTATAAGCTCTTGAACACTGAAGAGCTCAAGTATGTTTTTATTTCAACATTTGGACCAACCTGCCCATGACGATTATGGAAATATGTAACGGTCAAAACAATTGAACAAGAGATTACATTGAGATATGAAATATGAATGGTTCCGAAAGACAGGAAAAAATAGAAGAATAAAATTCCTCTTGGTACTTCTTATGTAGACTTTATAGTTGACTTGCTAAATTAATGTTGGCTTATTAGTTTAAAAAGCTATTGCTCCTGTTAATAGTCATTTGAGAGATTTTTCTCAGTGAAATGAAACCTTCCAACCATGAATACTCATCCCTTAAAAGAAAACTTCACACCATCTTCTCCTTTGATCTACCATCTTTCTATGAACCTGGAGATAGCCAGATAGGATGGTCTTCAGGACTTGGCCTCCTCTTTCCAAAGACTTGGCATTTGGATAAAGGACAACTTTTATTGGAAGGTTTTTTTTGGACAGACCTTTTTTGGAAGGCTTATCTCACATGAGTAATTGTCCTGGTCCATGGCTGTTCACAGGTGCTTCTCATATTTAGCATCCTTCCCTACTTAATGCCTGTGGCCTCTTATAGTCCTGCTTCTCACTTAGTAACCAAAATCTCACTTTGGAGTTTCCTCTCATCCTGGAATTGAATTTTCAAACTTTCTAAGCTTATCTGATCACCCTGGCTTAGCCCTGAATTCTTGGTCCCTTTGGCCTCAGGTTCCAGGTCCTTTGGTCTTCTTGGTTCCACATGGCCTCAGGCTCTGATCATGGCCCATGCTCTCATTCATCCATGACTTTATTCTCCTGGTCTTATAGTCAATAGACAGCCTTGCCTATTCATGTGTTCATCACATTTAAGCCCAATTATCAAGAGGAAAGGTGGGAGGACTCTCAATGTGAGTGAAGTCTTCTTGGAGGGGAGGTCAACTTCTCTCAGAGGTTTCCTTTCCCCCTTTCTGGGGGAAGAAAATTTCTCTTCTACTTCATAATCCTAGGACCCAGGCATACAGTTCTGGACACTCATCCCAGGAAACCCCAAGGTGACTGTCACCTCAAGGTGCTTGTTTTCTTCTCCTTGAGCTGCAAACATACAGAACACATCTCCATGGTCTTGGGACATGGCTTGTCAAACCTCTTGAGATTTCCATGTTTCTGGAAGAAAACATTTTATTGATGTTCTGGGTTCTGTACAATAACACAAACCCCTCACAACATTCCCTAGTATACATGGGAAGCTGCCCACCAGTCTTTCTGCTTTTCTATTAGCCATGTGATCTAGTTCCAGTCATTAAACAAAGCAATGATTACTGGCTAAGACACTATGTCTTGAAGGATATATATTAACAATAGCCAAGAGAGTGGTAGTAAAGATTGTTACAAGAAAGTGGTTCAGAGGGTTTGCTCCTGCCTAATTCTTATGGAAATTGCAACTAAATATTGGAGATATGCTTTTCTTTTTTAATCACTATAAATTAAAATTAGAGTGATAATGTCAGCTGATTGATGATCATTGAAATAAGTATTTCTTTTTTTGAAAATGTAAATGAGAAATACTTCCTTTTCTGATGCTATTTTTCTTCTGTTTTAACTTTAAAAGTTAAATCTTGGGAGAATGGTTATCTGAGAAATAGTGAGTCTTCTAATCCATAAATGTCATTTATCTAGGTCTTCCTGAATTTCTTTTAGCAATGCTTTGTAGATTATCCTTTAGAAATTTTCATCCTAATCAATTGCTGATCTGTGGTGTTTTATGTAGTAATATTTTTGTTACGTTATTTTCCAACTTTTTGCTGTTGCTGTTTAAATACAATTGATATTTGTTTATTGACCTTGTGTTCTGAGACTTTGCTATGTTAACTTTGTAATTTTATTAGGTTTTCTTGTTGATTCCCTAGGATTTTCTACATAGATAATTATTTCATCTACAAATAGATCCAATATGGTACTTCTTCCTTTACAATGTTTATACCTTTCTTTCTTGCCTTATTCTGTTGCCTAGGACATCCACTTAAATACTGACTAGAAATATTAAGAGTAGACCTCTTCCCCTCATTCCTGATCTTCATAGGGGGGAGGCATTACAAATTAAATAAGATCCTAGTTTTGCATATTTTGTAGATACCCATTTCAGGTTAAAAATTTTTTTCTATTCCTGGTTTTCATCATGAGTGGGTATTTTTCATATAATTTTACCACATCCAGTTTTCTTTTTTAGTTTGTTGATATAATCAATTACATGATTGCTATTTGAATGCTATGTCAACCTTATACTCCTAGGGTAAACTACCCTCACTGTGCTACATTATTATTTTAATATATTTGTGGATTTGACTTGCTAATATTTTGTAAAGAATTTTTTTTCATCTATACTCATAAGGAATATGGTCTGGAGTTATTTTTCTCTTGTAATTTTTTTTTGTCAGGTTTTGGTAGCTGGTTTATGCTGACTTCATAAAATGAGTTGGTCATGGTCTGTTAAATTTTATTTTCTGAAAAAGTATAGGTAAAATTGACATTATGTTTTCTAAATGTTTGATAAAATACTCCAGTGAAACTGTCTGGTCCTGGAGGTGTTTGTTTATTTGTTTGTAGAAGGCTTTTGATTAAAAATTCAATTTATTTTACATAAGGTTATTCTATTTCTATACATTCTATTTCTTCTTGAGTCAATTTTGCCAAGTTTTTCAGGGAACCTATCTACTTCATATGTGTAATTGAATTAATTGAGCTATTTGTAATATTCTCTTACTACTCTTTTCATCTATCTGCAGGGCCAGTCATCATATCCCCTCTTTCATTTCTTGGTTAGCCTTGCTAAAGTTTTACCAATTTTATTAATATTTCAAAAAAGCATGTTTCCCTAATTATTTTCTCTAGGTTGTTTAGATTTCACCTTTCTAAGCCAAAGCAAATTTCTTTTGTCTGACTTTTATTTTAGCTGTAATAAGTTTATGAAAATGCTTTTTTTCAGAGAAGACTCATATTAAACCATGAAATCACTTTTAATATGCAGCCTATAAACGCAACACTTCAAAGAATGGGCATATAATTAACTGAATGTTTTATCCGCATGTCAAACTGATTACACATCCAGATGCTTTCTGTCAGCAAATCCCAACTTTAGTGGTTCAATTTAAACACCTTCTAAAGATGATTGAAAATAGGTTTTAGCTAAATTCATTTTTCTGAAGAGGACACTTCTTAAGAGCAGATGTTCTCTCCTGTGACACTAGTAAGTAATCCCACCTGTCACACTGCATGCTATAAATCATTGTACTACAAATCTATTAGCTATGATTCATATCTTGCCGGCCTTGTAAAAACAAAGATGAAACAGTGCTTGAGACTGGATGATTTAATGCACACTGAAAGAATCTACTTTCTCTAAGTTCAGCCTCATTCCCTTTGAGCACATGTTATTTTCAGGGAGGAAACTGGGTTCTAAATTGAGAAGCTGTATTAACTCTTTCAGACAATGGAATGACAGGGACACCTTTCTAAATAGCTTCCTGGAGGCCTGATGGAGTGCATACCGTTCACTGGTTCTTATCTTACCAGCCGGAAGTGATATATACAAGGAAGAGCTGTGGTCTTGCCTTAGCTTGGGCTCCTATCATTTCTTTGAAGAAAATTCTTAGCTTTTTCTAACATCCTTTCTTGCCTGAAGGCAGTAATAAACCTGTGATAATTAGTACAATTTCATTAGTAAAGGCAACAATTAGTGCCATAGTTTCAGAGGAGTCTATAATAATTATTGGGGTACTTATCCAATTTCCTGCAAAAGGTGCAACACTGACGTGGACCCTCACACACAGTGATAACCAATTTGAGGCCACACACATTGTCTTTATCTTTCTAGGACTGATAGATGGATCTTACGTGGGGCATTTCTGAACAGTTGTATATAAAGAGAATTTAAATAAGTTCCAATATGAGTTTAATTTCTTCCAAACTTCATTAAAATTAAAGAAGTATAACTCCTTGAGAGTGTCATCTTTATGTTAATATTCATTTAATACACTGAAGCTTTAAGACTCAAGTAGTGTGTGAGGATTCTGTTTGCCAAGCTATAGGTCAGATTTATTTGGTACTCTGCTGAGTCGCTTTTTGCATTTGTTGACTTTTTTTCCATCCCTGCAGCTACCTTTTAGGGAGGTGTAATTGTGCCTTTTAGGGGTTTTACTTTCAGATGTAGGATGTGTCAGTTTAGGCAGAGAGAGGATGTGAGAGCAGACAATATACAGAGAGAAAGACACTTTAGAAATAACTTAGGCTTTGGAAACAGATCTAAGTTTAAATTCTCATTTCTTGGTGGTTTGGCCAGAGTTGGAACTTTGTCCTGTAGGCAAGATGGAATGGATGTGGAGAGAATGTTAATCTGGCAATCAGATGAATGATGGAAACTCATCGGATATGGTATATTTAATGCATTAACTAGGTGCATTCAGCTGTTGGGTGAACAAAGGGGAGGTGAGAATCACTTCTGCTGTCATGACATCCAGTCTGTGTATAACTGGGAGGTAGACAACTATTTGGGATCCCAGTGAGAAAGAAATCCACGCTAAACAGAAGTATACATGGTGGACTGTGGGGTCCATAGACATTCTAGAAGAGGAGGGGCAGGAGGGGACAGCTTTTTAGAAGAGTTGGCATCACAGCCAGTTATGGATGAATGAGAGATTTCATCAGGTGAGGAAGGTGGGAAGGGCATGGTATGCCTGCTGAGGAAGTAAGGTGCTCAAAGTCAAAGAGGGAGCAAAGTACACAGCATTTGGGAGAATGCAAAGAATAAGGTGAAGCCGAATTGAGGAGTGTGCCTCTTTCTCCCCCCACCACCCCCGCCGTCTTTCCCTCCCTCCCTTCTGTTTTTCCTTTCTTTCAACTTCCTTCTTTTCTTTCTTCTCTTCCTCATTATATTTTTCCATTTCTTTCATCCTTCCTGCAACAGCTACATGCCAGGCTCTGGGAATATGTGCTGAACCAAATATTTAGCCTCATTGATGGATCTTGGAGTCCAGCCCAGCGGGAACAGTTCTCCTTTTATTAGGAATGTCACCTTGGGAATTACATAGAGGATCAAGGAATGACTCACAGCTGGACATCCAGCGAGAAAGCTATTTCTGTAGACCAGAGAAGACAGAGAAGCTTTTATCAGGAAAATTGCCATGGCTCTGACATGATGAGGTGAAGGCAATTAATTGGTATCAGAGCTCGGTGGAATTATTATACCATATAGTTTGAGTTGAGAGCACGAACCTAGAAGCCAGACTATCAGGTTTATATCTCAGCTCCAGTCATTACTAGATGTTTAACCTTGCGCAAATAGTTTAATCTCTCTCTGCCTGTTTAGATATCTGTAAAATGGGGATTATGATAGTACCTCCCTTCTAAGGTTGTGGTAGGAATTAAATGAGTTAATATGTATAACTTCTTATAAGAGTGCTTGGCAAATATTAACCCTAGGTAAATACAGGCTATGATGATTAAATTACTTCTTCTGGTACACTAAATTATGAGGAACTTCCCAGAGATAACAGTTTATATATATAAACTGGCTCACTTTGCTATATAGCAGAAATGGAGAGAACATTGTAAATCAACTATAGTTAAATTTTTATTTTAAAAAGGAATGAACTTCCAAAAGAGGAGCCAAGTGTCCCCACTTTTGCTAGAAACAATAAGTTCAATAGCTGTGTAGAAGTGAGCAGCTTTTTGGGGCTATAAAAGAGTCATACATTTCACATATTATGGAAAAAAAGAAAATAATAACAATTATTTAGAGCCAGTCTTGTTCTTGTTATATTACTTTTCCTTTCCAAACTTAGGGAGATATTTAAATGAAAAATATATATATATACATACTTATATATCAAGTTTTAGAGGAGAAAAGTATATTCAGCAGTTGACAAAATTTGTTCAAGATTCAGAAGTGCCTTGCACACTGGAATCCACGCCTTGAATACCACTTGGGTAGAGAGAGTAGCCCCAGGACACTCATCTTCTGTTTTTATTGTCCAAGCTAATGGTCCATGAACACAGCGCCTTTAGGCTGAGCCTGGTGGATAACGTGTGCCTTCCAGGATAAGCATGCTAGGTGGGTATTTCCTAGTGTTAGGAAGCAGCATTATTTTTCCTAAGGGAAGATGTGAACAACCCCATTTTTTTTTTTTTGCATCTAATAGTAAAAATAAGAGAGCGGTACATAGTGGACAAAGAAATGATCAGGATGACATCAGGGTTTAAAGGGAAACACTTATGTTCATAATTGGTTTAATAAATTTTGTTTCCATAATGGTTTGTCCTCATTAGCTATTCAGTGAAATGGTACTAATTTTAAGGTTCATCAGTATGTGACGAATTATCTGTGCACTTTCAGACACACTTGCACATTTGCGCTATTAGTGAAGTGACATGAAACCAAAAATTCTGGGGAGCTCTTTAAAGATTCTGAACAGTTTACCCTTCTTTAAAAAACAAGCTTCAAAAATCTCAAATTACATCTAATATTCACAACAAAAAATAATTTCTATAATAGTAAATAATTGAGCTTCCCAGTGTATTGTAATCAAAAGTTTGGTTTTTTTTTTTCCCCAGAGCTTCCTGACATAACTTTAGACACATTAATTTCAAATGGCCGGGTATTTTAATTTTTTCTTTCTTTTTATGGCCACACCTGCAGCACACAGAAATTCCCAGGCTAGGGGCCTAATTGGAGCTGCAGCTGCCGGCCTACGCTATAGGCACAGTAACACCAGATAAAAGCCACATCTGCTGCAGCTTGTGTCAACGCTAGATCCCTTAACCCACTCAGTGAGGCCAGGGATCAAATCTGCATCCTCACAAATACTATGTCAGGTTCTTTACACACAGAGCCACAATGGGAACTCCAGGTATTTGAATTTTAAACCATTTTAAAATTTGATAACACCAAACAGACATGAGGCATCAATGTTTCTTATTCATAGTAAGTCTGTCTCTTTGCTCATTCACCTTCCTTATAAAGGTGAACAGCTGAGCCTCATGTGTGGGAAGCCTGCCATCTGAGCATGGCCTCCCAGTCCTGGCAGTCATGCTGACTTGAGACCAAAGCCACTACAGTTTCCTGTGTCCCAGAACACACCACAGCACCATAAAACCACCTGTAGCAGTTCCCCCAAATCCCATCGCCTAGTAGGGTCCATGACATTGTATCTATGGCCACCATGTTGTTACCGAATTGGCATGGGCAGCCTGGATCAAATAATTAATAAACCTAACTGACACTAATTATAATTAATTATTCAATATTGAGCTGTCCAAAGTCAACTCCACTAAAATTACATAATGAATCTAAAACATAAACGATTTCAGGCAAAAGGAAAATAGATATCAATATGTAAAGCTCATTCTTGGTGAATTTTCTTGACTCACTTATGATTGCCTAATTCCTGTGTTTCAGTCATATGTATTTTGAAATGTGTAGCCCATCATGTAAAAATCAAACACACACACACAAGTTGGACACCTTTGCCTCATAGATCTAAAAGGATGCTTTGTTTTCATCTGTCTGATATGATTAATAAGTTGATAAAAAGCAATACAGGGCATACAGACACGGTAGCATCCATCTAGGATAGATCTTAGTTGGAAGTAGGTTACTATATCGCTTACCATCTTGTTGTATTTAATGCAAATTTTAATGAGCATCGAAACTAAACAAGACCACAGACATCAGCACATCACACTTGTTTGGTGACACCAAATTTAAAATGGTTTAAAATTCAGATGGCTCGCTGTTTGAAATTAATGTGTTTAAAATTATGTCAGGAAGCAAGTTAAAATCCTCAAATATGTGCTTGAAATTCATTGATTCATTTGTGATGATAAAATAATATTGACCAGCTCAGTTATTACTCATGCAAAATTGTAAAAGCAAGAACCACTTTTTAATACATGACTCTTCATATTAAAATAATTAGAAATACCTTTCTTCTAGATTCCACAAACTTTGCCATTTGGTTCTTTTCTCTCTTTTTTTAAGAGAAACATAAAATAAATGACTTTAGAGAGTGAAATATTTTGAATGCATTTTGATATTTAATCTTGAAGAAAATCAGAATTTATGGTACATATGAATATGCAAGTTTCAAAGCATATTTAAATTATTATATGTAAATTATTTATGATGAGAGACAGAGGCAGTGAGGGAGAGAGGAAACTTAAGAGTAATGAGTGCCTTCTCTCTGGGGATCATGTGTTCAGGCTCCAGGTAAGTAAAGAGTATAAGGAAGTATCAGATTCACCGAAGGGACGCTGACTGTTCAAGTTCATTTGTTTTTAAAGGTTATTTAAACTGTCTAGGAATTCTTCTTATAAGCCATGTGTTGTAATAGCCATGATTCTTTCACATACAATGAGATCATTCAGGTTGTTTTGAGTTTGATAGTTTACTGGCAGACCAGAATACCAATTCCAATTTTGTTTCTGTCTCAATGAAGCAAAAGTGAAAACTTGACTAACTGATTCTTTCAAGCTGATAACACCCTTGAAATGTTTTTCATCATTTGTACTCTAAATCCTCTCAAATATTCATGCTTCAGACACCAAATTACTTTCCCCATTGGATAGTGTGTGCTTATACAGTTTGTGAGTTTCAAAGATACTCCTTCAACTACAAATTCTAAATCTTGACAAAAATGGCTTCATGGTTTCCTCATTAGATAATTAATAGTCAGTAATATCTGAGTATATAAAATGTACCAATCACAGATAATGCAGTTTTATAGTTCCCTTATAATTATTTTAGTGTGTTAAGTGACTTTCATGGATGTTCTTTTATATAGCTTATTTATTTGTTTTTCATATTTTTTCACAAAGAGATCTTCCCATCTGTGCAGTTAGCCAAATGTGTTAAGAGCAAAATAAATTTGCAAACAGTGGACTCCTCACTGTGTCTTGTCAGAGTGTATTTAATTTCATGCCTGTGTGAAAGAAGATAATGTTATTTCCAGGCACTAAATATTCCCCAGCCATCCTCACTCACTACTGTTATATGAAATAAAACTAGATGAAACTTGCAGAATGGTGAATTACTGAAAATAATTGAAGTTGAGGCAATTCATTAATCCTTATCTGCTTGTCTATTTTTTTATAGCCTGGATGAAATGAAAAAATTCACGCGTGGGCCAGATTGAAAAGGGTCTAACATGGGGCTGAAAGTGTTTTTTATTCTTTTTAAATTATACACAGCACCTTTTTTCTTACATGCCTCTGTTTTTCTTTTAGTGGCAAAGCATTTCTATAACACTGGTTGAGAAAGTTCAGATGATTGCTGTAATCCTAGGATCCCTGTTCTTAATAGCAAGTGTGACCTGGCTCCTCTGGTCAGCCTTCAGCCCCTATGCAATGTGGCAGAGGAAGGACATCCTTTTTCAGATCTGCTATGGAATGTATGGTTTTATGGATCTAGTGTGCATAGGTAAGATCATGACCTTCAACCTTAACAACCTGTCAGTAATCCATTTCTTGCAGCTCTTATGCGTTCTCTTCAGTTGGATCTAATAGAGGAGGTGGTGGCTCGCGTGATCTTGGTTTTTCCAGCTCATTAACTCTCTGGGGTGTCACAATCTGGCCACTTTTTTCCCAAAGCAGAGCATCTCTATTCCCAAGTAGTCTGAAAATGAACAGGATAATGCCCATTTCAAGTGCTAGATTTTGCAACATGAAGAAGGAGTTGAAGAAATTGGAGTAGGTGATGGAAGGACAGCGATTTATTTCTAAGGAATAAGAGCAAATAAGTACCCCAAACAAAGCTGGGAAAGCATGGACTAATGACAGTGGCGATGCTGTGCATCTGGGGAGGGCACTGGTACCTGGAGGAGGTCTTACATCATGGCATGGTGACTCAGATTCCCTGTGGACATAAAGGGCTCCTTGGAAGGGTAAGGGCTTGGGGATGATTGTTCTTGCTGTCCTGTGCCTCTTTGTTTCACTTCTTAAATTCAGTGGCTTAGAAGAGAAAAAGGATGGAACATTTTAGCTTAAATAGACCCTACGAAAAAGATTACTTACATGTTTCACTTGACCAATCTCTTGTTTCTCTTATACCATGAGAAAACTGAAGCCAATTCATGTAGCATTTACCCAGTTTGTGGGAGGTGCCACAGGCATGGTGATGGTGACCAGTTGGCAGTAGGGGGCGGGGATGGAGAAAGGCCACACCCCGTATCCAGGAGACTCCATGCTCTGCCATGGTATATAGCTTAAGGGTCATACAAAAGGGCTAAGGGGGGCAGCCATGATTTTCGGAGTATGTTCTGAGGACTGCTCATGGCAGCAGCAGCAGCATCTGCAGCGCCTTTTTTAGAAATGTACATTCTCAGGACCAGCCCCAGACCTGCCAAATCAGAAATGTCAGGGTGCCTCCCCCCTCAGCCACCCGCATTTACAAGCTCACCAAGATGTTGATGCACATTGCAGCATGAGAGCTACTGACCTCAGCAGGGAGGATTCTCAACCTGAGGTCAAGTGCCTTGGTTTCTAACCCTGACCTCTGCTTGGCCAGATCAACTTGTCTCTCCATATTCCTGTTTTCTCACCTATAAAAATGGGATAAGCATCTCTAGCATACCGGCTTAAAGGAAATAATTATTATAAAGTAAGTATACTATTAATTGGAAGTTGTAGATTAAGAGTACTTGAAGAAGGCACAAACATTGAAATACTTTAAATCACTTATGTTAATGCCTTTACTCACTAAAACCTTAATTTAACTAGCAATTTTAATATTCTCAGTCATTTTTTCCCCCAAAATGACTCTACACATTTAAAAATACCATCAGGGAGTTCCCATCGTGGCTCAGCGATTAGCGAACCTGACTAGCATCCATGAGGATCCAGGTTCTATCCCTGGCCTCGCTCAGTGGGTTAAGGATCCAGGGTTGCTGTGAACTGTGGTGTAAGGTCACAGATGCAGCTTGGATCCCATGTTGCTGTGGCTGAGGTGTAGGCGGGCAACTGCAGCTCTGATTGGACCACTAACCTGAGAACCTCCATATGCTGTGGGTGCGGCCCTAAAAAGACAAAAAAAAAAATTAGCTTGAACGTCACCTTTTTTTTCTTTCTTTCCTTATTACTAATACAAGACTAGTAAATAAGAAAATTATAAAATTTCAGGCCAGGAAGGAAAAAAAGAAGGGAGGGAAATGTCATGAATAATAGGTAAACTGAGCAGATGTTGCCTCAATAATTCGGCTAATCATCTATATGACAGTTTGCATTCAATGTGATAAAGCACATGTAAGCATTTGGAAATTCTGAATCTCTATACAGATATAACCTCTAGGGATTGGTCTAAATGAAGAAGAATTATGAATTGTTCTAAAATGTCTCAACAAATTCAGAAATTGTGTTTATTCTGTTTTTCAACATAAATGTTATAAAATGTGGTATTCCATTGATATTAAAAGAAGAGATGAAAAACAAAAGAACCATTAGGCTCCTAATCCAACTTGATGGGAAAAATTCCAGCTGACTTTCTTGATATTACAGCACTGAAAAGGACCATATATTTCTCAGTTAGGAAAACATTTTCTTGAATTTCACGTTTCACATTCTTGCATTTAGTGCTAAGTTATTATCTATTAAATTTTGATTGCTAATTCAAGTCTCTTAATCAAGATGATTAGAATTGTGGTTTAAAGAGCACATAAGTATGAGCTAATGATCTTTTTGACAATATATGACATTTTTTTCTGATTTTATTTTTTTTATTTTCCCACTGTACAGCAAGGGGGTCAGGTTATCCTTACATGTATACATTACAATTACATTTTTCCCCCAGCCTTTCTTCTGTTGCAACATGAGTATCTAGACAAAGTTCTCAATGCTATTCAGCAGGATCTCCTTGTAAATCTATTCTAAGTTGTGTCTGATAAGCCCAAGCTCCCGATCCCTCCCACTCCCTCCCTCTCCCATCAGGCAGCCACAAGTCTCTTCTCCAATCCATGATTTTCTTTTCTAAGGAGATGTTCATTTGTGCTGGATATTAGATTCCAGTTATAAGTGATATCATATGGTATTTGTCTTTGTCTTTCTGGCTCATTTCACTCAGTATGAGATTTGCTAGCTCCATCCATGTGGCTGCAAATGGCATTATGTCATTCTTTCTTATGGCTGAGGAGTATTCCATTGTGTATATATACCACATCTTCCGAATCCAATCATCTGTCGATGGACATTTGGGTTGTTTCCATGTCCTGGCTATTGTGAATAGTGCTGCAATGAACATGCGGGTGCACGTGTCTCTTTTAAGTAGAGTTTTGTCCGGATATGTGCCCAAGAGTGGGATTGCGGGGTCATATGGAAGTTCTATGTATAGATTTCTAAGGTATCTCCAAACTGTTCTCCATAGTGGCTGTACCAGTTGACATTCCCACCAACAGTGCAGGAGGGTTCCCTTTTCTCCACACCCCCTCCAGCACTTGACATTTTTTAATGGCCACACCTGAGGCATAGGGAAGCTCCCGGGCCAGGGATTGAATCTGAGCCACGGCTGTGACCTACACTGAAGCTGTGGTTATACCAGATCCTTCAACCCACTGCACAGGGCTGGTGATCAAAGCCGCACCTCCACAGTGACCTAAGCTGTTGCAGTCAGATTCTTAACCCACTGCACCACAGCAGGAATTCTTACCACATACAATGTAACTGGGCTTCCCTTTTGACATGTGGGACTTTGCCTGTTTTATAAAGTCAAGTTTCTTAGGAACAAAAACCAATTGACATTTTTCTGAAGGAACTTTGGAATGGAATTTTGTCTAAGTTTTACATGTTGACAACACTTTCATTGTCTTTTGGCTAATGGAATCAAAATCCCATCAGTCAATGATTTCTTTGTATTTTTTTAAAGTATTAAAGAATTCAGATTGATCAACAGTATTTATTTCACTTGGCAAACTCGTTAATTAGTCTGTTGAGACCTAGAGAAAATCTTATTTTTTTCCCCAAGAAATAGGGAAGATACTATTGTCAGAAAGGAAACACATAGGCTACCAATAGCCAACTGGATTATAGCAGGTCCTGCTAACATTTTTAATTAATTAAAATGTCTGCTAACTAAATGTAGATAGTAACACAGTCTACACATTGATTATACCTCCAAAACCCCTGACTGCAAGACCAGAGTCAGAGTTAATGTGAAAAGCAGGCTTACAACTTTGAGTCCAATTTGCTCAGCTCGGTTCAATAACTGTTCTGTGTATCAGACACAGTGCTGAGTCCTGGGAATGCAAATGACACTCAGTCACTTTTCTGTCCTCCAGGGGCCCCCAGCCACGTGGGCGGGACAGACATGCGAGTAGGTAATTAGAATTCAGCAGGATGTACACAGTGATAGGAATATGCACAGGAAGTGGTAGTTGGACAAAGCAGAGAGGGAATGGCTTCAGGCAGATTTTATGGGGAAGTGGTAGCCAAGCAAGCCAATGATGAAGAGATGCTGGGCAAATGGGGGCAATGATTCCCTTGTCATCATTGGAGGATGGAAAGTTGGCTCCCTGCTCAGAGTGCTTTAAAGTGGTTGGAAACATTCCCATATTCCTGTTCATCCAAGCTTTTCAAACTTGTTTATACTTAAATGAGAAAGAACAAGTTGACAGCTTCGTAAATGTTCTTCTTAAAAAAATAGTTCTGCAAATCTAAAGATCAATTCTAGAATCAAAAAATATTGCAGTCCAACCAGTGTATGTAACATTTAGGGAGAGATTTTATTGGATTGTTAAATAGGCAAGTAAAGATTTTTTGAAAATTTATTTACTTGGGGAAATTTACTTATTCCCAAAGTAATTTTGTTTGTTGCTTTTATTTACTTATATATTTATTTATTCATTCATTTAAAGTTTTATTGAAGTAGAGTTGATTCACCCTGTTGTGATAATTTCTGCCATACATCCAATGATTCAGTTATATACACATACACACAACCATTCTTTTTCAGATTCTTTTCCCATATAGATTATGACAGAATATTGGGTAGGGTTCCCTGTGCTCTACAGCAGGTTTTTATTTATCATTAACTAATACATTTTCTGCTTTCACAAGATCCAATTTCTTCTTGCTGTTAAAGTTTTGAATTCTCCCAAGGGTTATTATTGCTATTATTATGTTATTACTGTTGTTATTATTCAAATACCCAGATCAGGGCTGTCCAACAGAACTTTCTACAGTGATGAAAGTGTTCTTGAAATGTTGTGAGTGAGAATGAGAAACTGAATTTTAAATTTAATTTTATTTAAATCAATTTAAATTTAACTTAACCACATGTGGCTAGTGGCTACCATATTGAACAGATTTCTAGATGATAGAATGGTAAATTTGTAAGAGTTTGATTAACAAGTTTCACTTTGTCTGTATAAACAGATTGTATTTGCTAAGTGACAAAGTAACTCTGTTCCATGAGAAATGAGTAAAATGAAAATGAATTCTAGAGGATTAAGAGGAAAGGTATTAAAGGGGAGAGGGTGGTGGTTGAGAGGTAGACAGAGAGCCATAAAAGGGAGATGTCATTAAGGAAATGGAATTACAAAGATATCACTTTCTATTCTATTTGGGGAGCTCTTTTAAATATTTAAATAGATGGCATTCAGATGATGATTGTGCACCAGGAAAACTAATATAAGGGATTTAAATCACCGAGATGTTGTAGCCCAGTGGCAGCAATTGAGGGAGAAGTAGTAATCACAGCAGGTTTGCACTGGCTCCCTCCTAAGAAGACTTGCACAGTGGACAAAGAAAGATTAGCAAACTCAGAGATGAAAAGCAAATGCGTGGTGGAAGGCTCTGGGCCCAGGCCTCATTCTCAGCTCCACACTTTGCACATAGAGAAAATAGAAGACGGCCCCATTGATCAGCCATGCAATTTAAAGGAAGCTTGGGCCATAAGAGGAATACTTTTGTGAATGGCTAACAGAAATGAGGGACTAAGACGTAGCCATAAGGAGGAGGGGTCATATAATTAAATTAGCATCTGGAAAGTGAAGGCAGTTACTGAGTCCCATCAGTGTCTGGAAGAACCTGATGAGGTGAGTTCAGACTCTTAGGGAAGCAACAAACTAAAACGGAAACTCTGTTATGTTGGTGGGATTCCCAAAACAGAAGTAGCAGGGCTTATATTATAGTTAATCTCATTCACACTAGAAGATCCTGCCAAATGCTGGTCTGAAAAATATTGATCTTTCCTGAGATACTGTGGAAAGGAACTGGTTATGGTTACAGAATTTAAAAACTTGAATTACTTTTGTTCTTTTAAAAATATTTTCTTGGGAGTTCCCATTGTGGCTGAGCAGTTAACAGTACTGACTGGTGTCCATGTGGACATGGATTCTATCCCTGGCCTCGTTCAGTGGGTTAAGGATCCGTCATTGCCATGGGCTGTGTAGCTTGCAGATGTGGCTCAGATCCCTCATTGCTGTGGGTGTGGTGTAGGCAGGTGGCTACAGCTCCCATTCAGTCCCTAGCCTGGGAACTTTATATGTCATAGGTGCAGTCCTAAAAAGACAATAAAAAATAAAATAAAATAAAATAAAATAAAAGATTCTCTTAACCATCCACATAATATAATATAAATATTCAAATAAACACATTTTGTGTTTATAGTTGTGAAACATGTAAATTTTTTCAAAAGACCATTTCCCTCACGCTGTCCTTTTGTTATGTCACTCCCTTTGCAGAAATGTCTCCTCTCTACATTTTGATGTATATCCAGATCCTTTTCACAGATTGCTTTTTGACATTGTCCTTGGCAGTTTGGACTAGATTTAGCACCTTTTGAGTAGTTTTTTAAAAATGCATTCTATGACTCTTTAGGTTTGTGGGGCAATTATACAAAGAAAGTAAGAGTGGCCACACGAGGCCTTGTTCGTATGTAGCTTGTCCTGCCTGGTGTCTTCTGGGGACACCAGCAAAGTGATATGTGATGTACTACTTTTTTTTTTTTTTTTTTCTTTTTAGAGCCACACTCACAGTATATGGAGGTTCCCAAGCTAGGGTCCAATTGGAGCTACAGCTGCTGGCCTACGCCACAGCCACAGCAACATCAAATCCAAGCCATGTCTGTGACCTAAGGATCATGGCAACGCTGGATCCTTAACCCACCGAGCAACGCCAGGGATTGAACTGACAACCTTATGGTTCCTAGTCAGATTCGTTTCTGCTGCGCCAAGACAGGAACTCCTTTCCTGTACCACTTTCAAAAGCAAGACAGCATGAACAATCATCCTGTATTTTATCTCATTATTTTATTTAAAAAAATGCCCTGAAAGGTTGCTGTGGCTGTGGCGTAGGCCAGCAGCTACAGCTCCACTTTGCCCCCTAGACTGGGAACCTCCATATGCTGAGGGTGCAGCCCTAAAAAGACGAAAAAAAGAAAACTATTTTAGTTTTAGTTGGGTTATCAGTTGGTAATTTGCATTCATGTTTCATTAGAGAACTTTAGAGCAATAAATACATCAGTACAATATATTCCTGTGGTTTGGGAAGGATAATAGAACTACATGTATTTTTTAAAAAACAAAATAATTCTCTCTTACTTTCGGTCTTGCTTTACTTTACTATTTTTTTCTCTAGTTAAAAGTAACACATGATTCAACATTTTACTGATGTGAAATCTAAAATGTACATTTTCTTCTTTTTTGGATATTCAATGAGGAAAGGTGAGGAAATTTGATAAAACATTTCCGGATAATCAGAGTCTTGGTTACCACAGATGAGTCCTTGCCGTTGAGGGTGACAGCTACTTAATGACAGAGTTGTTTCCACCTAAAATGGGGCTTTTCGTTCATCTTCCTTCCTGTGGCTCACTTTCAACATGTATAACCCAATTAGCATAAGCAAAGCATACATAATTAAGAAAGTGAATCAATTAAGGGAAGAAAATTCTAATGTATTCCAAGCAAAATAGAAATGACGCTGAGACTACCCCTGTTTAAAATGTTTGTGCTCTCTGGCACTCTCCTGAATGATTCAAAACCTGACAATATTTCTTACAGTATTTTAGGTGAAAAACATATTTACCAAAAGAAATTAGCAGTGAAATTGAAACATGCCATAATTTAGAGCAGAAGAAAACCGAATTTGTTGGAAAGCGCCCCTCTGGAGGGTCTCGGGGTCTTACCTTGCTTGTCACACAGGGTCATCACCATACAGACGAGTGTGCTTAGAAGTTCAGCTGTGAGTGAGGTTTGTAGCAAGTGCAGCCCCCGAGTCACTGTGGAGAGATAGCTTCTTTTTTTTTTTTTTTTTTTTAAGCGGCCAAGCATTTATGGCTAAGTATAAAATTTACCAAATAGTTCCAGGTGAAACATGTAAAATTACCAAAGAACACTCAAGTTCACCACCCTCTGTAGGTCCTGCACAGGGGGGTTGTGGTTCTCTGACAGAGTCAGCCCTTTCCTGGCTCTCCCATAGACAGCCTGGGCCATGGTCCAGTGTGACCTGACGTGGGTCGTTTCCACACTGAACATACTTCTCTATGGGGAATGAGGACAAGGACCATCAGCCCCTAACACCCACCTTCCACCACCATTTCTTCTCAGAGCCACACAGAGCCTGAAGTCAGTCCCACTTCATTTCAAATTGTCAGCAAACAGGAGCATAGGATTTCAGATATATGTATATATATCTTGTACCGCCCCCCTCCTGCCGCAATCTTTGTCGTCGCCACCCACCAAGTCTGGGATCTGAGCCACAGAGATCACTCAGGAAAACAAAGATTTGCTGGTCAGTAGGTCAGCCTGCAGCCACAGGATGGGGCTGCAGAAGGCTGCTTGGCGTCCTGGCTGGCACTCTAGGATACAGCAGAGGGTGGACGGTGGGAGGTGTCGCTGCCATTGTCTTACTCTGAGTTTCTTAGGAAGCATGAATGTGGAGAAGTCTGCATGAATCAGAAGGCCTGCGAAAAAAAGCTCAATTTAAACAATGTCAATTAGCCCAGTGTTTCCTTTTTGAACCTTCCCATCCCAATTTTCCCTCCACACACGAGAAGACTGTCAGCCACCTCTGCTCCCTTTCCTGCTTCTGTTTTCTGATCTGTAATTTGATTGGGGACCAACATCCCTCCAGGGCCTCAACTTGGCAACTTGGGAGACCGCCACCCAGCTGCTATGTAGGCGGACAGAACCCTTCTACCTTAACCCCTCTAGGTCCCTTCAAACTTCCTCCCAGGCCAGGACTGGGTTGTGAGCTTGGCAGCACTGGCTGGTCCCTTACCCCTACAGCTCACTGCCCTGGTCCCTTCCCCTTACAGCCATGACTGTTAGCAGATTTGAGTACTCTCCTGGCTTATTTGGAATCACTTCTTAGAGTGGAATTCCTTGACAAGCATAGGTCATTATTCTCTGATTTCAGAGTATTTTAGCACATTTTCTGCCTCCAGGAAATGTCCCAACTTCACTTAGAAAGCATCTGACACAGGGTAGTCAGCCTGAAACATAGAAGTCCATCTTCCAACTCTTGTCTCACTCAGCCCAGGACCCTTGAGCCGCATCCTCTCAAGGCCCCTTGGAGGGAGAGACAGAGCGACCCCCTGTAATTCAAAATTATTAGAGGAAAAACAAGTCCTTACCCTTTATATGCTTTGAGAGGTAGGCTGTTATTATCTCTTTACTCTGGAGGTACAAATTATAGGCTGTTCCATGCCTTAATCATACTCATGTTTACCGTTTTTCTAAAGATTATTATCATAGTTGGTTATTAGTGGTATTGCTGCCTTTAAAACCCCAGGAGAGAAAATGGAAGGAAACTTGCTTTAGCAACATGAATTAACTCTTTAAGCTTCCTCCTGGGGGGAGAAAACCCAACCACAACCTTCATCTCCTGTGACCCAGTACAGTTCAAGGTCTTTTGGAGAAACATTGACATAGGCAGCAGAGCAGCAGACTAAATATATAATTGTTGACTTTTGTTTCCTCCACAGGAAAGAGTGAACCTCTTTCTCTCAACTGGGGGCAGTTTAGCAAAAGAAGGTTTAGTCATCTATTGGGCCAGCATTCACTGAGCATTTACTGTGTCCTAAATTTGGAGTGCAGGATAAAGGTATAAAGAGAACAGGGCTTTCTGCCTGTTTTTGTATAGCCCTTGATCTACGAGGGATTTTTACATTTTGAAATGGTTGAATAAACATTAAAAGAAGAGTATTATTTCATGACACATGAAAATTATATCACATATAAATTTCAGTGCCCATAAAAAAAATTTTGCAGGAAAGCTGTCACATCCATCTATTTATGTGTTGTCCATGAGTGATTGCCACCTCATCAAAGAGGGGCTGTGATATTTGCATAACCTGCAACATTTACTGTCTGGCCTTCACAGAAAAGCTTTTGGAATCTAGCCTCCCCTCTGCTCTTCAGCTGCTGGCAAGAGACAGGGAAATAAGCAATTAAAACACAACATGGAAAGTGCCAGGAGAGAAATATATGTGAGAGCAGACAGGGGAAGGTTAAACATGCTTAGGGTCGGAAATCTGAGCTGGAGATTTATATCTGGTGGTTGGAACCATCGTCTGCAAGGGCAAGATGAATGGCAGTTTGAGGAACACTGTGAGACACAGAGAGGGGCAGGGTCAGAGAAGGAGAGAGTGGGGTCAGGCAAGATGAGGAAGGGATTTGGGGGCAGAGGAGCTAGTGGCCAACAGTGCCAGATACCTTATCAAGAGTAGGTGAGAGTTCCTATTGTTGCACAGCAGAAACGATCCAACTAGGAACCATGAGGTTGCAGGTTCAATCCCTGGCCTTGCTCAGTGTGTTAAGGATCCGGCGTTGCCATGAGCTGTGGTGTAGGTCGCATATGTGGCTCCTATCCTGCATTGCTGTGGCTCTGGTGTAGGCTGGAAGCTGCAGCTCTGATTAGACCCCTAGCCTTGGAACCTCCATATGCCATGGGTGCAGCCCTAAAAAGACAAAACAAAAAAAAGTGTAGGTGAAATATTGATGCTATATTTTAGATTTCATTTCTAAGTGATATCATATGGTATTTGTCTTTCTCTTTCTGACTTACTTCACTTAGTATTAGAATCTCTGGTTGCATCAACTGTACTTTAACTTTAAAAAAATGCCATTTAAGATTAGAGAAAGTGGATGTTCCATTAATTTTAATATACCTTTTTAAAAAAGCATAGGTGAAATAAAGCCAAAACAATATCACTGGATTTGGCCATATGGAGTTTGAATGGATCGGCAAGATAGCAGTAGGCTGAGGATGGCTGGGATAGGCATAGGGGGCTCAAAATGTGAGTTTATAAATCTTGGTTGAAAAAGGACAGTTAAATGAGGCCAGGATCTTGGGAAGGGCATATGGAATTGAGAAAGATTCCTGTTTATTTGTTTTAATGATAGAGTGAGGTCCGAGCCAATGCTAAGAAAACAGACCTGGAAGAAATTGGAAGAAAGACTGGAGATCCAGGTGGGAGGAATAGCTTGATGCCCCTGAGGTGCAGATTTGGAGCCCAGCATGCAGGGGAGGAGTCTGTCTTTCACAGGAAGGGTTTCCATCCTCCTGAGATGGGCAGGCGGGAGGAAAGGGTGGCGCACCTAGAGATAGCCACACATGGTGCTCTGGGAGAGTGAAGTGAAGGCCTCAGGCAAGTAGGTAGTATGGTCGTGGGCAGAGACAGGGAGGGCACAGTGTGGGGAAAGGAGTCTGTGGAGAGCATTAAAAACAACCATCAGCATGCATATATCCAGACAAAACTTTCATTCAAAAAGACATATGCGCCCCTATGTTCATTGCAGCACTATTTACAGTTGCCAAGGCATGGAAACAACCTAAATGTCCATCAACGGATGAATGGATTAAGAAGATGTGGTACCTATACACAATGGAATACTACTCAGCCATAAAAAAGAACAAAACAATGCCATTTACAGCAACATGGGTGGAACTAGAGATTCTCATTCTAAGTGAAATAAGTCAGAAAAAGACAGACACCAAATGCTATCACTTGTCTGTGGAATCTAAAATATGGCACAAATGAACCTATCTACAGAATAGAAATAGATTCATATATACAGAGAACAGACTTGCGGTTGCCAAGGGGGAGAGGGAGGCAGTGGGATGGACTGGGAGTTTGGTGTTAATAGATGCAAGTTGTTACATTAAGAATGGATAGGTAAGGAGTTTCCATCATGGCTAGCGGTCCTAGTATTCGTGAGGACACGGGTTTAATCCCTGGCCTTGCTCAGTGCATCAAGGATCTGGTGTTGCTGTGAGCTGTGGTGTAAGTTGCAGATATGGCTTAGATCCTGCATTGCTGTTGCTGTGGTATAGACTGGCAGCTCCAATTTGACCTCTAGCCTGGGAACTTCCATATGCCATGGGTGTTGCCCTAAAAAGACAAAAAAAAAAAAAAAGAATGGATAGACAATGTGGTCCTATTATATGGGGAACTATGTCCAATCACCAGTGATGGAACATAATGAAAGATAATATGAGAAAAAGAATATATAGATATAGATACATATATGAATGACTGGGTCACTTTGCTATATAGCAGAAATTGACAGAACAGTGTAAATCAACTATAATAAAAATTAAAACAGGATGACTCTCAGCCGCAGAGCACTTTAGGGAGAGGAGTCTGAGCCAGCAGTCATTAAGAACCACTGAGCATGGTAGAGCACTCTCATGAGGCTGAGGCAAGGGTGGCCCCAACCTCCAGGGCTCTGTGGCTGTATTTTTACCCATTCATGCTGAGGAGTGGGTGCAGAGCAGTGAAATGATGACACTGGACTAGGACATGGTTTTATACACAGAGTTGATGGAAGACTGGCAGTGGGATCAACTTCACCTTTCACCTTGTGGGCTGGGAGAGTGGTTACAGGATGGTTGATGTTGCTTACTCAGAGGCTGGGGAAGGCAAGAGAGCCAGAAAGAAGCTGCCATATTGGGGAGAGATTGCCCCAGAGAGGGGCTCAAAGTCTTTAGGAGGTAGAAGGGAGTGCATTTATTGAGGTGAAGAAAGTGGATGGGTGAGAAACACTGGAGGTGGTAGTTGTCAGCAGTGCTGCTAGGGTCAGAGCTTGCAGAGGGACCGGTTTCTGGAAGGGAAAGGCCCAGCCTGGAGTAAAGGAGGGACAGTGAAGGGGGCAAGTGTTATGAAAGGTCTGGGTCTGTGGTGCTCAAGGAGCTCCAGGAGCCAGGGGACATATCAAGATAGTGGGGAGCCTGAGAGGTCAGGAGGGGACCCTTGTGGCTTCGCTGTATGCGAGCATGCTCGTGTGTGTGTGTGTGTGTGTGTGTGTGTGTGTACATGCACATCTTGTGCAACTTCACTCTTGCCTTTCTTTGACTCGACTGTTTTCTGGAAGGGTGGTTGTGTGATTTCTAAACACATGAGGCTCAGAACAATTATGACAACTTTAGAGGGATCTGAGCACATCCCCAGGCTACTCTGAAAGGAGGTCATTAGGGGCCAACTCAACTTGGGAATGGGGTGCTTTCCTTGGAAGAGAAAGCAAAGTAGACTGGGAACCATGATGAGAAGAGGCAACCTCCTTAACCTGAGAACCTGGAGACTGTTTTCTAGAACTGGCACCCACCATTTTGGGGACCTCCTGACCTCAGACTATTTTGCAGCATAGGACTTTCTCACCGAGGAGAAACATAATGACTTTTGTATATGATGCACCTACATAGAACACAGAGGATACCAGACTGAGGGTGCGCTGGCAGGGTTCCTCTGGGGTCATGAGAAACCCCATAGATGAGCATAGACATGGAACCCATATATGGTTTCAACTGCTTCCAAGCATGTGGAAAGAAGGTTTAAAAACCCAAATCTCCAGTGAGGGCTTAGATCATGTTTACTGTGATCAAGGCAACATTCTAAGCCCTTTACCTCAGTTTTCACACTCAATTCTCACAACAGCCCTGTCAGATGTAGATAGTGTTCTTCTATCTCAGACGTGAGAAAACTAAGTATCTGGAGGTCACACAGGTTGGAAGAGGGACCCAAGATGGGACTCTGGACATTGTTGCTCCAGAGCCTGTGTATACAGATTTATGTGATTCAGTTAATTCTGTTTATTCATTGGTTAAAAAATCTCTTCTCATATGCTGAGCTTCGATGGCTAATTTTCAAAAAGTTGTCTATTCATTAACACGAAACTATTCTTCAGTTACTGTCTCAGACATCTAAGGCATGGTATCAGCAGTAAATGTTTTCTGTAATTTTAGATCAGAAGAAAAATTTTTTTCCTAAAACCCCAAAATACTGTAGCTATTTTGTGGAGTGGGAGTCTTTATTTATCACAGATTAATAGAGCCAAAACCATACGGAAACATTAGTAAAGAGAAAAAAAAATTAATGTACCATACAAAAAGTAATCTCTCTCTCTTTCTGTTGTTCTGAAACTCTGTTTTGATAACAGCTATTTACGTAAAGCATCACATCTCAACCTCGAAATTTCTTGCTATATCACAGAAGATTAAGGAAAGCTAAAGACTGAACATTTTTTGTATTCAGGTTAAAATTTCACTGATTTTTTTTTTTTTTTTTTAGGGCCACATCTGCGGCATATGGAGGTTCCCAGGCTAGGGGTCAAATTGGAGCTATCACTGCCAGCCTACACCACAGCCACATCAACACAGGATTCGAGCTGCATCTACGACTTACACCACAGCTCATGGCAATGCCGGATCCTTAACCTACTGAGCAAGGCCAGGGATCAAACCCACAACATCATGATTACTAGTCAGGTTCATTTCCGCTGCTCCACAGCAGGAACTCCATTCATTGATATTTTTGATTTAAAAGAGTTAGAAATTCTGCTTATGCTTAGATGGCAGCTTAGGTTTGGAATTTTTACCCACAGCCTGTATGATTTAAGAGAAATGAAAAGCAAAGCCAACAAAAGTGAAATAGCCTTTTTCAGGTCACAAAGATAAACAGTTTTAATTAGATATTTCAATTAAATCTTTTAAAATATTCTTCTCACCCTATGAAATAGAACAATCAAAACATATATTGTTTTCCCTGCAGATTAATAAAATCATGATCTGCAAGTGTGCGGTAGACAGTGTATCCACTGGAAAGGAAAAGGAAAATTAGTTGTACATGTTTCAACTTGCCAGGAGGAAAAGTCCACTAGTAGCTTCCTTCTAAGAATTGGCTTTGGCCTGGCCTGGGAAACAAATGGAAATCTAGCAAAGAAGATTCCTGAAGCATTAACTAACACGGAGGGTAGACATTGATAAGCTTTTTAAGCAAATACTGTTTCATCAAGGTTTGCAGAATTATTCATTTTGTAAATTGTGAGGGTCACTACAATCCTCCCATCTTCTATCTCAATGCTGCAACGCAGACTTAGGATAAAGGCCGGAGGAGAACTGACCCTCTTAGCTTCTAGTGGTACTGAAAAGAGATTTTGATTCTGTCTACTTCATAGTCAATGTAATATCCTTTGGGCCAAAGAGACCCTCTTGAAGACCAACTTTGTCCAAGGGTGGCTCCTCAGGTCAGGCGTTCTTGTGGAGCGAGTGCACTGGACCAGGCGTTAAGGGTCTGGCTCTGGTTCTGGGCTTGGACACTTAACTGCAGCGCATTGGTCAAGCCATGCCACTTTGCTGAGCTCCAGAGCCCTCATCCCCTCACAAATGAATGGGTTGGTAAATCATACCCAGTATTTCTGGATTTTGAAGCTCAGTGACTATGTTCATCCACTTCTCATCTCTGTGATACAATGCTACTCTTTGCTAGCAAGTGTTCCATCCATCCATGAATTGAACAGAATTGGAGCTGCATTTGACTGAAATTAAATGGATTCTAATCCACACCCCAGCTATATGAGAACTCTAGGATATTTATTATTTATGAAGGTATTGGACTCATTCCTTTTTTTCTTTCATTAAAATACTCATATCCATAGATCTTTTTTTCTCAAGTGCTTTTGGGTGGAATCTTGGATAATATAACAGTTCTTCTCTCTAGCAAATTCTTTTAATCCTTTTTTCAAAAATTAACATATCATGTATTTTACAATATATAACAAGTTTTCAACTTTTGAGGAATAATTCTGTGAATATATTTAAATATGTGCTCCAGGGCTAGTATTGAAAGATCAGGAGAGGAGTTCCCATGCGGTCCAGCGGGTTAAGAATTGGCATTGTCACTACAGTGGCTCGGGTCACTGCTGTGGTGCAGGTTTGATCCCTGGCCCAGAAACTTTGGCGTGCTGCAGGCGTGGCCAATAAAAAGGAGAAAAATCAGGAGAATCTCCTCTCTACTAAGGAGGAAAAGAAATCATTAAAATGATTGACGGATGGATCAGCTTCTTAGAAGAGCAGGTGGTCAGATGAATCATTAGCAGTTATTTTATTCTCTTGTTTTGCCTGGAAACGGCAGAGAGGAACCCATGCCTGCTTCTTAGGCTCTTGGCATGGCACAGACATTCTGTAGCTGTCGAGTTCATGATTTTTCATTCAGGCAAGACAGTGGGGGAAGCTGCTACAATTTACTGAGGCTGAAAACAAATCCTTGTAAAGAATTTTAGCTCTTCTTCTGCCAGGTTCTCTGTATGTGTGTCTGTGTGTATTTTGGAGGGGGTGGGGCAAACCCCACTGTTGTGAAATATGGGCCCAGATATCCCTAAACCCTTTTTATTTCTAGGCTTGGAGTACATGTTTCAGTTTGTCTTTGGTGTGTCCAGTTATTACTCTAGTTTTTGAAAGAACAATACACGAGACCTTTTGTGTTTTAACAGCATGGTTACACCAGGATGGAGTCGACCTTGTCATCCTTTAGATTCCAGTGATGGTTACTGCTCTCTTACTCTCTCCCTCTCATTTAGCAAAGAGTTATTGAGTTTCTGCCATGTATCAGTCTCTGAAGTAGGAATAGGGTTCCTGTCTTCAAGGACCATCTGACTGATTGGGGTCACAGATTCTCTGTTTTATGGTTTTATCTTAGATTTGCTAAGAAGACAGAACTAATAGAATTTGGTGCAAGAGGATAGAAGACAGAATAGAATTTAGTGCAAGAGGATAGATAGGTGATTCTCAGGTTTCAGCTTAACTGACTTAGGGGATGGTCATTAACTGAAATCAGAATGGCAGATGGAGAAGCAAATTCAGCTTAGGTCAGGACCTTCTAGAATAGGGTGTGCTTACCTCACTGTTAGCTGGTGAGAGATTATACTCTGTGTTAAAATTTGCCTTTGCTATCTTGTCCTATTTGCAGACCTATTGAGGTCATCAGCAGTGAAGGTGCAGCATGAATGTGCTCTTTGCATCCAAGCTGATGGCTGCAGATTTCATTGAGCAGAGAGGAAGACATAGGGGGTGGCAGTCTCATAAAACAGACAACATGAATTTTCTTGTGTGTTCTCTCAGAGAAACAATAATTAGGGTTTTTGCTGTTGTTGTAATCATTTCTTCATGTGTGCTGTTCTTTGCTTTAAAGGTGGGGTAGGTTAGGTCATCCACATTTGGACATTAGCCAGCCACTGGTGTCCAGGATTTTCATGTTGTGGGAAGTTCCTTAATAATTTGTTGTCATGTTCCCTGCAGAAATTTTTTTATTAGTGCAAATGATGAATTTATTTTTGAACCCTCAAGCTTTAAACTCTCATGACCGACCGGCCTCCCATTTTCAACTTGGTATTAGGGGTGGGGAAATATATACATAACGCTCAGCAATAGAAAAATCACTGTTGGTTTATATGAGTGATAAAATGCACTCATATCTGTAAAAAAACTATCTTTTTATAGATATGAGTGCATTTTAACGTAGGATACTTCTTTTCATTATTTATTCTGATGGACAACATTGGAAATGTATATTCACAAAAAATCCCCACTTATAATAAAGATGCTGTAGTTCCCAGAAGGCTGGATTTTAGGATATCAGCTGATGATAGCTTTCTTCTGTGAACTTTGATTTCTGTGATAGAATATGTATTGTCTTTCAATCTTTGTATCACTAAGTTTTATATTTTTGCATTGCTTTGTTTTTCTGGTTTTTTGTTGGTTTTACTATATAGTTTCCTATATAGTTGAGTCCAACAAAAAATGCTCAGTATACATAGAAATGACTGGTGGTTATTTCTTCAAGATTCATAGTAACAAGATTCAACAATGGACGAGTGACTTTTAAAGTGATTACTTTTACACTTATATCTAAGTTAAACTTTGTACACTGAGTGCTAATAAAATTTTCCACACTTTCATCTCCATCTACCAAACCCCCCAAAACTAGCATTTAAATTTCCATAACTGTTGGGCATCTAAATGTAGGGTACCTTAGGAAAATGTGCCACCAAGATGAATGCATTTTATTACATTCTAGCAAAGATTATTCCAACAAAGGAAATCTTGGGGATGGTCTCATTTAGTTAACCCTTTCTGGTGCAGCCACACTATGGTTTTCCCCAAGAAGCAGTGTGAAATAAGGAGTGAAGAATGGAGCCACTTTATGAGGTTGACTTGAATCCTCTCTAACCTGTTCTCCTTAAATAGAATTAGAAGAGGCCCAAAATCACCATTCTGCTTTTGGTCCACATGGACTTTTCAGAATGACACAGGGTATATTTACAGAGTTTGGATATATGGAAAGTCCAGAGAAAGAGACAAAAGGGAGAAGGAATCTTGGCTGGGGAAAATGGTTACATTTAACTAAGAAATCTTGGACATTTTCACAATGAAGAGCCTTTTCTGGCCACATATCTGCTGCAAGCTGTGGATTCTGTCACTTTCCCAAGGTCTGATGTGATTGACCAGCACTGTGTTACCAGGATCTTGCATTTCTTGGGAAAGATCAGGGTGAGTGCAGCTCACCAGCCATCCATCAAGTGCTCACCAATCGCACTGCTACCTTCAAATAAGGGATGGAAGGGGTTGTTTTATTGGCACTCCTAGAGATAAAACAGTGTCAGTGACACAAAAGGATATTAAAAATGTCAACTAATTATATAACATTGCCCACATCATTCTCTGGGACATAATTTACTCATCTTTTAAATGAGGGTGATGTAATTTATTATATACCAGGTCCATCTTAGTCTGTCTGAGCCTCTGTAACAAAATACCACAAAATAAACAATAAACATTTATCTTCTTGTTATGACCTCATGGGGCCTTTCTGTGGTGTGTGTTTGCATGCGTGTGCATGCACACACGTGCAAACACAGAGAAAACTTGTGTCTCTTCCTGTTTTTTTTAATTAATATAACTCTAATTACTCCCCAAAGGCCTCACCTCCAAATACCATCATGTTGGTGATAAAGGCTTCAAAATATAAATCTGGGGGAGATACAAACGTTCAGTCCATAGCAAGATCTCTTTGAGTTGGTCATTCTATGACTAGAAGAAATGGTCGTCCATTGGAAATTTAGCATAAGTAGGATTATAGAACTCAAGGTTTATATATAGATAAGTTTTGGGCTTTCGTCTCAGAGTTGATGTCTTCATAATGTTGATGTCTTCATAATGTTGGATGATTGACTCAATCTCTCTAGGTCTCAATTTTCCCTGACTGTGAAGCTATTCAATAATATATCTATTTGGAGAGTTGCAGTCAAGGTTAAATGAAAATTGTGCATGTAAAACCACTTAGCACAGTGCTTGGCACAGAACAGACACTTGATAAATAATTTTTTTTTGGTCTTTTTAGGGCTGGACCCACAGCATATGAAGTCTCCCAGGTTAGAGGTCAAATTAGAACTATAGCCACCAGCCTACACCACAGCCACAGCAATGTGGGATCCGAGCCACGTCTGTGAGCTACACCACCGCTCACGGCAACACTGGATCCTTAACCGAATGAGCAAGGCCAGGGCTCGATACTGTGTCCTCATGGATGCTAGTTGGGTTCGTTAACCACTGAGCCATGACAGGAACTCCTAAAAATTTATTTTTTAATCATGAAAAATAACAAAATCAATTCAAAAAAGCTGAGACAAACAACAGATGAAATGATTAGATTGGTGGTTTGGTAGTTAATATTAAAATCTGTATTTGACTAATAATTTTACAAATCTCTATTAATTGTAACACACCATTTGTCTGCATTGAAGTAAACATAGACAAGTGGTGTTTATTTATGAGTGTGTACACACAGGCACCCCTGTGAGTATTATATGTACCTTGATAATCTTCCTATTATTTTTTTGGTAATCAGCTGATTTTCTACAAGAATTTTAGCTCATGCACCACTTTCAAACTTGGGATATACTGGAGTTCCTCTCGTGGCTCAGTGGTTAACGGACCTGGCTAGGATCCATGAGGATTTGGGTTCGATCCCTGGCCTCGCTTAGTGGGTTAAGGAGCTGGCGTTGCTGTGAACTGTGGTGTAGGTTGCAGATGCGGCTCAGATCCTGTGTTGCTGTGGCATAGGCTGGCAGCTACAGTTCCGATTCGGCTCCTAGCCTGGGAACCTCCATGTGCCGCTGGTGTGGCCCTAAAAGACAAAAACACAAAAACAAAACAAAACAAAACAAAAAAAACCTTGGGATATATTTTACTTACATAAACACTGTGCTTTTATTTCAATGACGCTAGAAACTATTTAAATCTGCTCTGCTGTTAAAGATTATTCCCTAACGAAAAGGATTCTTTTGCATCAATAAGGGGCTGCTCAAATTAAATATTTCTGCCAAGAGAATAAGAAACAACCAACCACACACACCAGGACACACATACCCACACTTTCCTCAAGTCTCAAAACCCCAAGTTCCCATGAATCACACCTTGTTGACATCATTACCGTTAATAATGTAGCAAATCTCAGTTTATAGAAATTATCATTGCTTTTCCAATGATAAAGTAAATCCAAGCCTTTTGTCCTACGACCTGAAGTGTCAAGGTGGCAAATTCTTCTTAAGGCTTAAATCGAGGTATTCCCGAGAATGAAGGTACCAGCGGAAGTGAACTCATCAGTTATGAAACAAGAGGGCAACTGATCCATAGTAGGGAAGGAGAGCCTTTCAATTTTTAATAGCTGGATTCTCAACATATGCACTAGAGTTAATGAATCCTTACCTCTGGATTTCAGTGATCATAATATTCATGGCTTCTTACAACCACTGGCACTTGCCACCACTCCAGAAAGTCTAAAAGAGAAAAGGGAAAAGTGTACATTACAGAGGCAGTCTTGTGCGAGGATGGGGTTCCTCATATTCAAGTAAAACTTAAGCCTCTAGAGGGCTAGGATTAATTCTAAATATCCACGGGGAATAAAGCAAAGTCTAAACATTGTTTATAACTTGAATGCAATTAAACAGCAGCACAGGAGACTGGAAATTCAAGAGGGCTATGTCTTCATGAAAACTTCAAGTAGTTGTCTGTCTTTAAATTTGGTTCAAAATGTACTATAAAGACCTGTGGGGTTTATTTCTGCACATTGGGTTGATTTACATATTTAGAAATAAGGCTACCAGGAATATAGTCACAGAAAATGACTTTAAGCTCAAGTAAATGATCTGATTTCTGGCCTTTCAAGGGAAATCAATAAAAAAAAGAATAGGATCTTTGTGAAATGAGTGGTTTCCCCTGGTGAAGGAGCCCCACCCCCACCCCATCACCACACTTATCCAGAATGAACCTGTCACAGACTGTAATGGTTTTATGATTAGTGTGAATGAATGCTTCTCACCACATAGATTCACTATTGATTTGTTAATTAATAATAATGTCTTATATTTATATAGCTACCATCTCCAAGGAAATCTGAGTGCTTTACAGTTGATGAATTCCAATTTATCTTCGTACTATTCACTGAATATATAGATCGGGTATTCCAATTGAATTTTAAGGAGGAAAAACAGAACTGGGAAAGTTAAATCATTGGTCATGGAGATTTCAGAAAGCTAATATTAGAAAGATCAATGAAAATCTGGTAGTGTTGACTTATAATTCTGACTGTTTCTTAAAAACATCTAGTCAGGTCAACTCTGCTTATTCCTCAGGAAAAACGAATCAAGCAATTATTTGAACTGCTATGATTAACAGAAGTTTACATTTCTTCTAATTATTTTGGTGATGTACAATAATTGGGCTTAAGATATTTTTATTTATTAGATCATGTGCATTTTTTTGCTTTTGTTTTTTGCTTTTATGTCTTTTTAGGGTCACACCCATGGCCTGTGGAAGTTCCCAAGCTACAGGTAGAATCAGAGCTATAGCCGCTGGCCTATACCACAGCCACAGCAACGCCAGATCTGAGCCATGTCTTCGACTTACACTGTAGTTCACGGCAATGTCAGATCTTTAACCCACAAAACGAGGCCAGGGATCAAACCTGCATGCGTCCTCAAAGATGCTAGTCAGATTCATTTCTGCTGAGCCACAACAGGAACTCTAGACCACATGCATTTTTAATGGCTTATGTTAATATCTTTGGAATGACCTTAATTCATGTGCAGTAGGAGTTTATCTTCTGGTGAGGGAGAGATGTAAAATTTAAATTCTGGTATCAGGTAGGTGTGATTTTTCAAAGACTAGATACTTTCATTACCCATCTAGAATTGTTTTAGCTGACAAAAAAAAAAAAAAGGAAGAATATTCTCCCCAACAAAAACTTAGTCAAAACCCTTACTGATTGTGCCTGTAGGAAGATTACCATCCTTTCAATCCCTTAGTCCTCCCTCCAGCCTGAAAAATGTGAGATTCTGATTTTGTTTTTTCCCTTCTTACATTTACAATTTCTGTCAGTTTTTCCTCTGACAAGTTTATTACTTAGTTTCTCTGTGTTCTTCTTACTGCTAAACACTCTGCTCTTGACATAAAACATGGTAACCTCCTCATTTGTGTCGTCTGCTTCTGTTATCTATTCCTCAACCCATTTGAGATCAATTTTCCTAAAATTTTTTCTGTAATTTTTGAAATAATGAATTATTTGGGTACATGAAAAGTATATACAATAACATGTTGAACATTCATATACCCACCTCCCAGGTTAAAAAAAAAGTGACTTAAGAGATATACTAGAAAGCCCCCCTTGGAGTTCTCCTTGTGACTCAATGATAACAAACCCAACTAGTATCCATGAAAAAACAGGTTTGATCCCTGGCCTTGCTCAGTGGGCTAAGGATCCGGTGTTGCTGCTGTGAGCTGCGGTGTAGGTCGCAGACTCAGCTAGGATTCTGCGTTGCTGTGGTTATGGTGTAGGACTGTGGCTACAGCTCCAATTCAACCCCTAGCCTGGGAACTTCTATATGCTGCGAGTGCAGCCCTAAAAACAAACCAACCAACCAACAAACAGAAAGCCTTCCTTGAAACCTCTCCCAATTTCATACTCTCACCACTAATTTAATGGTTACTTGTCTCACACACATTTCTACATTTTTGCCATATATATCTGTATCCATAATAACGTATAGTATTTCCTCACTCCAATTATGTATTTATTTATTTTGTCTTTTTGCCTTTTCTAGGGCTGCTCCTGCAGCATATGGAGGTTCCCAGGCTGGGTCTTATCAGAGCTGTAGCTGCCGACCTACATCACAGCCACAGCAATGCAGGATCCAAGCCCTGTCTGTGACCTATACCACGGCTCATGGCAACGCTGGATCCCTAACCCACTGAGCTAGGCCAGGGATCAAACCTGCAACCTCATGGTTCCTAGTCGGATTCGTTAACCACTGAGCCACGACGGGAACTCTGGGAATTGGTTTTGAGATTCCGCTATTATTTTTTAAAAGTTTTTATTAGAGTATAGTCAACTTACAGTATTGTGTCAATTTCTGCTGTATAGCATAGTGACCCAGTCATGCATATATTTACATTCTTTTCTTATACTATCTTCCATCATGTTCTACCCCTAGAGACTGGACATAGTTCCCTGTGCTGTGCAGTAGGTAAGACCCAATTGGTTATCCATTCTAAATATAAAAGATTTCCACTATTATTTTAAGGTTTATCTCATTAAGTCCATGCCATTTTGTTCCTTTCTCTTTCATTGCTATAGTCTTTTTGATCCACACACTGCAATGTATCCATTCTTCTCAGGATGGACATTGAGATTGCTTGCAATTTTTTTTCTCAAATACAGATAAATATTTAATAAACATTTTTGAACATGCTTCCTTTTTCATATTTCTCTAGGGCATACATTCAAGATTCTAAGTGCTAGGAGGTAGTAGGGGCTTCTCATTTTCAAATTTTGGTTAAAAAGTGATTGTGTCAACTGACACACCCTATGTTTGTGCCATACATAGTCCTTTTTAAGAGAGACCTCACTGGTTTTTTCCACCAGTTTTCAATGGAATTTCGAATTCCTGAAAGAGAAGCTCTTCCTCACTTTTCTATCTGAAGGGACCTACCCACCAGGAACTCCTTTTTGGGATTCAAAAGCTTTTGGACTACATATAAATGAGATATAAATGTGTAGAAAATGCAGAGTATGGAGGGATCTGGGGTGGGAGGTGGAGTTGGAGCCATGTATCAATGTACCACAGCCAGCCTATGGATGGCCAGCTTGTGGTGTCCAAGCTTCCTTTTTATCTTGTTTATCCCCTGAGAGTCTGTCTCAGAAATGTGTAATCATCAGTTCACTGTATAGCAGCAAAGAGCAAGATCTCTGGAGCCAGACTGCCTGGGTTTCTGGAGCCATCCCTGCCCCACTGCCACCAGCTGTCTGCTCTTGAGCGAGTTCCTGGTTTGTAAAATGGCGGCCATGCTAGTACTTACTTTGAAAGGAGGTGGTGAGAACTAAATGAGATAATATACATAAAGCTCTCAGGAAGGTACTTGATAAATTTTTGTTGAATTGTTGACGAGAGGAAAAATAACACAAGGTTAGATCATACCTCCTGTGTGTCAAACATTGTTTTAGAAGCTGGGGAGGAGTTCTTGTTGTGGCTCAGTGGTTAACGAATCCGACTAGGAACCATGAGGTTGCAGGTTTGATCCCTGGCCTAGCTCAGTGGGTTAAGGATCCAGCCTTGCTGTGACCTATGGTGTAGGTCACAGACATGGCTCTGATCCTGAGTTGCTGTGGCTCTGGAGTAGGCTGGCGGCTACAGCTCCGATTGGACCCCTAGCCTGGGAACCTCCATATGCTTCTGGTGCAGCCCTAGAAAAGACAAAAAGACAAAAAACAAAACAAAACAAAGCAAAAACAAAACAAAAAACAAACAAACAAAAAACCTGTATTTAGAAGCTGGGGAGATGGCAGTAACCTTGATATCTATCTCTTTCATAAATTAAGTTGCCAGCTGGGACCAAGCCCCTAACACATTGCTTGGCTTACAGTGGACACTCAGGAAATATCTGCCAAATGAATAAATCAACCTAATGGTTCTCTGAAGGCATCATAAATACCTAAATCATGTTCTCAGCCATAATGGAGAAAATCAGTTATACTCATGATAACGTTACTATCTGCACGGTAGTGGATTCTTGTTTTTGAATATTGACTACTTTGTAATACGTATAGTAGCTTGCCATTGGACATAATATTTGAATAGCCAGGATTACACATTTTTTGATAATTATGAGTAACAGAGAAATGACTATTTCTTTAATCTCTTGATTATATACAAAACAGCATTCCCAACTTTTGATGATGACCAATCTTCCTTTTTTTTCGCCTTGAATTGTAGGTCTCATCGTCCATGAAGGAGCTGCAGTTTACAGAGTATTTAAGCGCTGGCGAGCTGTTAATTTACACTGGGATGTATTAAATTATGACAAAGCCTCGGACATCGAAGAAAGTAGCCGGGGAGAGTCTTCCACAAGCAGGACTTTATGGTTGCCATTGACGGCGCTGCGGAACAGGAACTTGGTCCACCCAACACAGTTGACCTCCCCAAGGTTTCAGTGTGGCTATGTGTTACTACATCTGTTCAATCGAATGAGGCCCCATGAAGATTTGTCAGAAGACAACAGCTCAGGGGAGGTTGTGATGAGAGTAACTTCAGTGTGACAAAGTTAAGAAGGTGCAGTGTGGACCACCCTGTGCATCTTGGAATGTAATTGCAATCAATGAAAGGCAAAACCATAGCACTTCTAAAAACACACATCTATGAACTTTTTAAAATTTATGCTTTTTATATGAACATTTGAATTGCAAATACATTTTTCTGAAAAAAAAAAAGTTCTCCTGTTCTTTGCTTTCTGATTTACCATATCTTTTATAAGTTGGTACTTGAAACCGTTATCCATATTATTTAACTCTACTTGGTTAAAAGAACGATGAAAGTTATCCTTAAGGTCAAAACTATTTTTTCTTGCTTGTTTTAAATATATTTTTTATCAAATGTTTTGCTTCATGTGTAATTTTTTAGGCATGGTACAAATGGGGAAGAGTTTAGAATACTGCAGGCAAGTTCCCAAGTGCCTATCAACTACCTGGCATAGAGATGCTTCTATGATCTGCTGCACTGGTTTCCCTCATGCCTCATGCTGGTTGGCAAATTTGAGCATGACTTTCTTTGTGGGATAAAACAACCTGTCACCATAAGAGCAAGTTCCAGGAATTATGGCTTGTTCTCTAACTTCTGAAACAGTTACAGAGATCTTACGAAAAGATAATAATGGTTGGAATAAAATAGTGTTACAGGCATATTTTGAAGATATTGCTGATTCAGTTCCAGACCTGGCAAGAAAGCAAAAATCTCAATAAAGTAAGTTACTCGAATTTTTGGTTTCCCAGAGCATATAAAAGTTATGTTTATACTCTACTGCAGTGTATTAAGTGTACAATAGCATTCTTAAAAAATATATATATATATTTATATTAAAACAACTTTATTGAGGAGTTTCCGCCATGGCTCAGTGGTAACAAACCCGACTGTTATCCACAAGGACACGGGTTTAATCCCTGGCCTGGCTCAGTGGATTAAGGACCCAGCATTACTGTGAGCTGTGGTGTAGCCCAGCAGCTGCAGCTGCAATTCGACCCTTAGCCTGGGAACTTCTATATGCCATGGGTGCAGCCCTAAAAATAAATACATAAATAAGATAAAAATAAAAGACCTTTAGGATTAAAAAATACTAACCATCATCTGAGCCTTCAAGTCCTAGTAATAATATCAAAGATCACAGATCGTCATAAAAATTCAGTAATAAAAAATTTGAAATATTGCAAGAATTACCAAAATGTGACACAGAGACAGGAAGTGAGCAAAAGCAAAAAAAAATGGTGCCGATGGACTTGCTCGACACGGAGTTGCCCTAAACCTTCAATTTGACATTTTTATGCAATGTCTGCGAAGCACAATGCAATGAAGAGCTATAAAACGAGGTGTGCCCGTCTTCCAGTACACATTACACAGGCAGGGCACCCTGCATACTCACAACCCCAAAGGCTCACCAAAATGTCGCATCCTTGCACGTGTAACTGTAACACGGCCTCACATTCGCATAGCCCTCTTTTAGAAGTATCGAGATTGTTTTGGTTAATTATTAGTGTCTTGATTTCTATGAGTATCATGTTAATTAGATTTTCTTTTTGTGAAAGCTTATATACCTGCTTAATCATTTAAACACTGATTCTATTACTTGGTTTAATGAAGTCCTGGGAAATTTATTTTCCAGCAGTAAGAAGCATTTCTCTTTTACTAGAAAATTATTCTTTCAAATGAAAAGAGGGAAAAGAAAAATGAGGCTATTGACTCCCCAGGAACAGGCTGCTAAGTAGTGATACCTGGGGATTTTCCACCTTTTTCTCCTCCTGATGGAGGTAAATGGCACATTTTAATGGGTAACAACAGAATAGATGAGACAGCCAGTCATGCTTTCCTTGGAAACAGGAGTTGAACATATAGGTCATTTTTGAGAAGTAATTGATGATGAGATTTTAAAGCACAGGAAATCAAATCCTTCACATTATATTCTCTAAAAATCATCTTTAAATGATTCATAATAGAATAGTTAACATTACAGGTAGCACTGTGATTCCTATATAGCAAATGCTACCAAACCTTGAAATAATACTCTCTCAGTTGAAAAAAAAACTGTGTCACAAAGAAGTTAATGCTGTGACCACTTGCAGAAATGTGAAGAACAAAGCAGGAAGTCATGAAAGAAGGAAAATTCAACCACTCTTTTGGGAGCAGATCTGAGAAATGAGGGTGCTGCAATTTGTTTGAATCTGGAGGTACCTGAGCACAATCCTGGGGAGTCCCATCAACCTTGCCTCTGCCCTTGGCCTTGCCACCTGGGACAGGAAGGCAAACTATTAAATAGTTTGCTGTCATTTTATTATTTATTTATTTGGTGGCATATGTAAGTTTCCAGGCTAGGGGTCTAATCGGAGCTGCAGCTGCCAGCCTACACCACAGCCCCAGCACCGTGGGATCTAAGCCACATCTGCGACTTACACCACAGCTCACGGCATCAAACCTGTGTCCTCATGGATATTAGTCAGGTTTGTTTCTGCTGTGCCACAACAGGAACAATCTGATATGTCATTTTAAACAGAGGTCAGGTGTTCCTATTGTGGCTCAGCAGAAACGAATCTGACTAGCATCCATGAGGACGCAAGTTCAATCCCTGGCCTCGCTCAGTGGGTTAAGGATCTGACATTGCCATGAGCTATGATGTAGGTTGAAGATGTGGCTTGGATCTGGCGTTGCGGTGGCTGAGGTGAAGGCCAAGTGACTACAGCTCTGATTTGACTCCTAGCCTGGGAACCTCTATATGCCACGGGTGTGGCCCTAAAATGACAATAAAATAAAAATAAACGGTGGTCATATTTGTCCACACTTTCCTTTAAAACTTATTTTTTTTTGACTTACAAAATTTAATGACAGTAGGTATTCTAATTTTTTCTTCCCAAGATCATCCTTTATCAAACTTTGGTGGTGATGTTTCATTCATTCTTGTTTTCAATCTATATGTTCATAAAAATAAAGTGATTTATATAAACATAAATCTATGTTTGGTGTATTTAGAAATAATTGGGTAACGATCTTAAGAAGATATATTAGGCAATTAGTTTAGTTCTGGTTTATCAATTCAGAAAAAAAATTTCCATCAAGTGTGTATGATACAGAATTGCAGTAGGAGCCATAATTTATAACAAAACCTAAATTTCCAGGTACCAGTGTAATCTAGAGAATCATCCACTATCTTCATAAAGATGCCATCTTTATACACAGTGAATTTATCTAGTAAATTAGTCAAAGACTAGAAACAAAGTTATTTTAAAGCATTCTCCCCCGGGGAGCCAGGGGGAGAATGAAAACAATGAACGATTTCCTGTAAAATTTTGGTGTTTTTTTTTTTTTAAAGGACATCAATTATGAACCACAGAAGGACATCACTTATGGGTGAGAGGAACCAGGGGACAAAGTTTCTCTTAATAGGGCTACACTGAGCTCCTCGTCACAGCTGTACAAGGGCTTTGGCCAATCAGGGGATTTGCCCAGTGGCTGCAGTGTCAATGAGGACAGTGTGGATGGAGGCTAAGGATGCTCTGTGGGACACTTGTCCCATAATACTCTTGGGAAGGTCTGGGTTTAATCAGACTGATTCTGAGACAAGGAGAAGAGAAAGGAGTGCCGTGTAAGTGTGCCATTCACAACGTGATTGGTTTTGTTAGTTGAAGCTCTCAGGATGCTCACTTCTGTACTTTCTCTTTCTTATTCTTTGATCTTGCCTTAAACAAATGAAGTGGCTTCATCCCTATTATTCCACTGTTAAAAGTATTGTGACCCAGGAGTTCCCTTTGTGGTACAGTGGGTTAAGAATCTGACTGCAGGAGTTCCCACTGTGGGTCAGAAGGTTAAGAACCCAATACTATCTCTGTGAGGATGCGGGTTTGATCCCTGGCCTCTGTCAATAGTAAGGATCCAGTCTTGCGCAGGCTTTGGCATAGGTCACAGATGTGGCTTGGATCTGGTATTGCAGTGGCTGTGGTGTAGGCCTGCAGCTGCAGCCCCAATTCAACCCCTAGCCCAGGAACTTCCATAATTTGTGGGTGTGACCATAAAACAAAACAAAACAAAACAATAAGTGTGACTGCAGTGGCTCAGATCACTGTGAAAGCATGAGTTCAATCCCAGCACCTTTTAGTGCGTTAATGGATCTGGTGTTGCCATGGCAGCTGAGGTGTTAGGTTGCATCTGCAGCTTAGATTCAACCCCTGACCAGGAACTTCCATATGCCCCAGGTGTGGTCGAAAAAAAAAATAAAAAGGATTGTGGCCCAGGCACACCACAGGCTTCTCCTAGTGGGCATATTACTAAGGACCAGGTTCCCAGACAGGCCAGATCCCCTTTCATAGAGAGAGTAGGAAGAGGTCAGAAGAGGCAGCCACAATGGTGGGACAATAGGTGGGGCACCTGGAGATCCTACTGTGGCTCAGCGGTAATGACCCCAACTAGGGTAATGAACCCAACTAGGAACCATGAGGTTGTGGGTTTGATCCCTGGCCTCATTCAGTGGGTTAAGGATCCAGCGTTGCCATGAACTCTGACGTAGGTCACAGATGAGGCTTGATCCTGCCTGTGATGTAGGCTGCAGCTCTGATTCAACCCCTAGCCTGGGACCATCCATGTGCCACAGGTGTGACCATAAAAAAATTAAAAAAAGAAGTGGGTCACAGTGGCAACAACCCAAGATACTGCCCATGAGGTGCCAAGGAGGGAAGTCCACCTGCAAGTGGGGCTATGAGACAGGCTCATTTCAAGAAGTTTGTGGGCATTCCTGTCATGGCTCAGCAAAAACAAATCAGCATCCATGAAGACCCAGGTTTAATCCCTGGCCTTGCTCAGTGGGTTAAGGATATGACATTGCTGTGAGCTGTGGTGTAGGCCAGCAGCTACAGCTCTGATTTGACCCCAACCCTGGCCACTAGTGTGGCCCTAAAAAGAGAGAAAAAAAAAAGAGAGAGAAGAAGAGGTTTGTGGTTTGGGGGAGAATGAACCCAAGTAAATTGGCAATTCAGCTCAGTGGTTTAAGTGCTTCTATACCAAAAATAAGAATTAAAGAAAGGAATGAGTAAGAAGGACAAACAAGCACAAAAAACAAGAACTTTTTTGGAGAAAGTTTGATAAAAGAGGGAGCCCCCAAATTGAGAATCTGAAGAAGCAGGAAGCAGAGAGAGGGTTCACAGGAAGCCAGTATATCCTGAGCAGAGCAGAAAGACTTGGGTGGAGGGAGAGACACTGAGAGCTGTCCAGGATGGCTCCCGGGGTCTGCAGAGCAGAGGTGCCATGCTCCAGCCTGAGATAAGAGAGCAGAGGGAGCACAGGGCAGGAGGAGATGCAGAATGATTCCATGTTCTGTTATGGATTCACCGAGGTTGCATGTCTGTGAGATGGCATCATGGAGACATCCGAGAGGCATTTGGGTGGGTGAATCCAGAGCTCAAACACAAGGTCTCTGCTGGATGTTCGCATGGGAGTGATCGGCATAGAGATGGACCAGTGCCTGGGAGACAAGATGAGAGGAGCAGTAGAATGTGGAGAAAAACCAAGGGACTTAAATGTTTAGAAGCCAAGGGGAAAGACTGCTTCAAAAGGAAAGAGGCAGTCAAGAGTATCGATTGAAACTAAAAGGTCAGCTTGGGACTATGAAGCATCAGTGACACTTAGCAAGGAGACTTTGGTGCTCTTGGCAGAGGTGGTATTCAGCGAATTTGTTGGCGGAGAAGAAACTGCGATCCAATTATGAGTGTCAGTGAAAGGACAAGACGGCTGTGTTCTCAGAGCAGAGTTTTCTTTTCCTCTTCCCTTTAAAAAACGTTTTCTTCTGTTTTTCTTTCTCTCCTCTCCAATGAGCATGTATAAATGGTGTTGGAAATAAGCTGGGAGGGGGGTGGGGTACAATGAGAATAAATAAAAAAAGAAATAAATAAGTAGGGAAGGAAATGATCCTTACAAGCTCCCTGGGGGAGGGGGGGCAGTGGATTGGGATCTGGAGCCCGTGAACTGTTTTCAAACTTCACCTTCAACCAGAGGGGAAGGAAGAAGGGGAGGGGAGAGGCTCAGGTGAGTCTGTAGATTTGGGGGAAGGAAATTAAGGGGCTTCTACCCCTTAATTTTTCTTTTTGAAATAGGAGGTAGAGGCATCTCCAACTCTATCCAAACCAGAGCTGTTTATCTCTTCTTAAAAATCTGCTTCCCTGGAATTCCTGCTGTGGCACAGCAGAAACAAACATGACCAGTATCCATGAGGACATAGGTTCATTTCCTGGCCGAGCTCACTGGGTTGAGGATCCAGCGTTGCTGTGAGCTGTGGTATAGGTCGCAGACATGGCTCAGATCCTGCATTGCTGTGGCTGTGGAGTAGGCCAGCAGTTGTAGCTCTGACTTGACCCCTAGCCTGGGAACTTTCATATGCTGCACTTGTGGCCCTAAAAAAAAAAAAGAAAGAAAAAAAAATCTGCTCCCCTGTCATCACCCCAAATGGAATTGCACTTTTGCAATTAGTTGCTCAGACCAAAAATCTTGGCATCACTCCTAAATCCTCTCATTCCCTCCTATCCCACATTAAATCCACTACTGAATTCTGTCCATTGCCTATTTAACAGTTTCCCCGAGTCTAATCACTGGTTACCTCCCTTGCTGATCTAAACCATCATCACCGCACATGGGTAAGCTGTGCACTAGCTCCCTTAGCCAGCTGTACTGGGTTGAATTCCAACCCCCCCCCCCACAAATTCATGTCCACATGGAACCTAAGAATGCAGTCTTATTCAGAACTAGGATTCCACGTATATAACTGGTGAAGGTAAGATCACACTGGATCTCTAAATCCAGCAACTGTGTCCTTGCATGAGGCCATGTGAAGACACAGAGTCACAGACTCACAAGGACAAATGTGATGATGGAGGCAGAGACTGGATGGTTCAGCTGCAAACCCAGGATTTTTGGCAGCCACCAGAGCTAGGAAGAGGCGAGGAAGGATGTGCCCTGAGAGCCTTCAGAGGTTGGCTCTGCCACACCATGATCTTGGACTTCTGGCCTCCAGCACTGTGACAGAATGGATTTCTGTCTTTGAAGCAGAAGAGTTGTCATTTCAGAATGGAAATTAGGCCGTGTCTTTCTCTACTCAGACGCCCTTTGTGGAGGTCCCTCCTCGCAGGAAATGAAATCCGCATCCTCATTCTCTCATGTCCCACGTGCTCTGCCTCTGGCTGCCCTTCTGACACAAGTCCCTACTACTCTTGTCACAGTTCAGTTGGGCTCATGCTGGTTTTCAAGCATTTAAAACACATTCCTGCTTCAGATCCCGAGCATTCGCTTTTCCTTCTGCCTAGAATAGCCTTACCCTCATGTCTTCTTTGCACTGTTTCACATTTTATCATGAGGTCCTTCCAGACTGCTCTAGAATGGCACCCTGCTCCCCTCCCTATTCCCTTACTTCACTTCATTTTCCTAGTGAAACCATTACTCACCAAACACAGCATATGCTCATTTGTTCAGCACGCTTTCCCTCCATCCAGTGTCAGCTCCACAGAGCTGGTGCCATGTCTATTCACTGCTGCTTCCCTGATTCCTAGAGGAATGGCTGGCCCAGAGTGGGTACTCAATAAGCAGTTTTTGAAGAAAAAAAAAATAATGGATGAATCTGTTAAGAATAAGAAGGGAGATTTGGGGATAAGAGGAGATTACTGAAAGTATTTTTTAAAACGGGAAAAATGGGAAGAGAGGAGACATAGAAAGAAGGACTGCCTGGAATATTAAAGGGACAGCTGACACCAGACGCTAAGTTTATAAAGTCCTCCAAGTGAACTCCACACCTGGGTTTAAACACAAAGTATGTTAAATTGTGTCGAGGAGGTCCTGCTCACCTCTGTGTACATTGTGGACTGGACTGTATTTTTCATTAGAAATCATGGGACAATTTTTAAAACAAAATAAAGCACTATCATTGACCCACTAGGAGACCGCAGTGCATCTCCTGGTCAGATTAGATAACCTCTAAGATCTCATTAACTCTAACATGTAACAATTTCTCATCCTCTTTTCCTCCTCCTCTTTCTTCTTTTTCTTGTTCTTCACCAACACCAACATTATTGAAATCCACAATTTACTTCTTTTTTTGAAACAACAGACCTCCTCCTCACTGTCATCATTGCAGAGAAAAATCAAGGAACATAGTTTACATTAAGCATAGGAAAAATCATTATCTCTTTCGAATGGATCTTCTTTCCACAAGTTGTTCTGCTAGCTGTGGTCTTGGGAAAGTCCCACAAATAGCTTAAGGGCATTTGTACCTGGAGTTAAAAAATCCTGAAAGGAAGAAGGTATTAGTGTTTGGGGAACTCCATAAGTCAAGTTGTTTACAAGCTCCTGGTGTGATATATCAGGCTATGATAAATCTTATCCCTGCACATCTAGAATTGGTCTAACAGGTATTGAATGATCAATTTTTCATTATATCAGCTTCTGAGAGATTTCTCTATGAGCTGCAAAAAATGCTTTGTCTGAATAGCCTCAGTAGCATGGTGATAAATGGAAGTCTTTTAGTTATGTAGAGTTCTTCCCTCCTGGAGAAAGAGTGAGGATCTGGAAAGAGCCAAGGGGAGGGGTCCGAAGTCAGCTTAGAAAGAAGCCCTTGAGGCAGGAAGAGTTTGTCAGAGAGTTCTTCAGTGAGGGAGAAACATCTCATACTGTTAGCTGAATGTACACTATAGGCACATGGGAGACTGTGTTTAAACATTTTTCATGTGAGTCAAAATTTGGATTTGGCATTTGTAGCTGACTGAGATCATGCTTCAAGGAAATCTCATGAACTCAAGTTGGATTTCCACAGTATCACTTTCAGTTGGCTCTTAGCCAATTTTGAACAGCCCTCAATTCCTGGGGTTAAATGGAACCATGAGGGAAAAAGACCATATAACCCTACCTGCGGTGTCCTGGATGCATATGGAGATGCTCTACCATCTGGACTGAATGCCCAGAGGAGAGAGAGAGAGGGAGAGAGAGAGTGTTTATATAGAGGTGGAGAGCAGAGGTATGTGGCCTCTGGAGCGGTGGCCACTCATGTCCTGATGTTACTTATTAGGCAGCTTTCAACCTGGGCTCCCCTCTAGGGCACCGATTAATTCATGAGAAGGAAAATATTGAGACATATGACCATTAAACAAACAAATGATAAGCTCTTGTATAAGTTCCCTGTTGCTGTTGTAACAAATTACCACATACAACAGATGGTTTAAAGCAGCACATCTTTATTATCATACATTTCTAGAGGCTGCAAGTCCAAAATGGATTTTAAGGAGCTAAAGTCAACAGGGCTGTTTCCTTCCGGAGGCTCTAGGGAAGAATTTCTTTCCTTGTCTTTTTTTTTCTTCAAAGTATAATGTTACGTTTTTATGTCTTTCCTTATCTTTTCTAGCATCAGGGGCCACCTACATTCCTTGACTTGTGGTCCCTTCCTCCATATCCAAACTGCATCACTCCAATCTCTGCTTTCTTGTCACATCTTTCTTTTGCCTTTTTTTTTGTCTTTTTCTAGAGCGTCATCCTCAGCATATGAAGGTTCCCAGGCTAGGGTTCTAATCAGAGCTGTAGCTGCCAGGCTACACCAGAGCCACAACAACTCAGGATCTGAGCCACGTCTGTGACCTACACCATAGCTCACGGCAATGCAGGATCCTTAACCCACTGAGTGAGGCCAGGGATTGAACCCACAAACTCGTGGTTCCCAGTCAGATTCGTTAACCACTGACCCACGATGGGAACGCCACATCTTTCTTTCTTTTTTTTTTTTTTCAATTTTTAAAAAAATTTTATTTTTATTGTTTTTTACTGAATAAAATACATATATTTAAACACAATTACATTCACACAGATTGTTATATCATGGATCTTGAGAAACAGATTAAGTGACTCCCTCTGGATAAGTGGAATGGAAAATATGCTGAGACAAATAGGAAATCTATTCTATACTTTATCCCATTTTGTATGGCTTTCATTTTACTATTTAGTATTATCTATTACATTTTAATTTTTCCTTAAAAATTAGCATTATATTACAATTGTGTATATTGTGCAACTAAAATTTATAAAGAAGAAAGCCTTATATACCATTAAATATTTTATATAGCATAATAAAAAGAATAACTTAACTTGTAAGAATACAAAAATAATACACCCTCTGAAAATAAGTAAAATATAAAGTGTGTAGATTGGTTAAAAAACAGTCTAACTATATAAATATGTCCTCACAAATTGTTACATCTTATTGATTCCTCATAGGCATTACACCATTCTAGGTGGTGTGATAAACAAGACATTATAGACCTTACATTGTACCATGGAGAGAAATGGTTATTAATAATACAATTGTAGAACTGTTTTATTTAATTGTACAGTTGCATTGTTTAATTATAATTATCATAAATTCTTTGATGGAGAGGAAATCAGAATCAGATCTAAGAAGACTTCAGCATTCCAAGAATGATGTCAAATGACCCCCTTCCTGGTGGATTATGCACTTATTTACTATGAGATATATTTCTTCTCCAGAGATTCCTTGTTTGTGTATCAATTGTAGATTTTTGGTTTGCAATTATTCTGAAGTTTTGATATGAGTCTATATGTATATGAGATTGTTTTAAGTTGTTGTTCTCTTAATTGCAAGTTCATCTCCAGTGTCCCGCATTTGTACCCACCTCTTCTCATGATTTCTGATTTTGGTGGTATAATAGTACATGGATGATTTCATATCTTTACTGTATATATACCTTTACTGGTGAGCCTTGTCATTTGTGGAATTTTTTATTCCTGTTGCTGTTTTTCATTTCTGTCTAGAGAAGTTCCTTTAGTATTTGTTGTAAGGCCGGTTTAGTGTTGCTGAATTCTCTCAGCTTTTGCTTATCTGAGAAGGTTTTGATTTCTATTTCAAATCTGAATGAGAGCCTTGCTGGGTAAAGTAATCTTGGTTGGAGGTTTTTTTCTTTTCATCATGTTAAGTATATCATGCCACTCCCTTCTGGCCTGCAGAGTTTCTGCTGAAAAATCTGCCAGTAACCTTATTGGGGTTCCCTTGTATGTTACTTGTTTCTTTTCCCTAGCTGCTTTCAAGATTTTGTCTTTAATTTTGGTCAGTTTGATTAATATGTGTCTCGGTGTATTCCTCCTTGGGTTTATTTTATATGGTACTTGTTCTTGCTGGATTTGAGTGAGTGGTTTCTTTCCCACTTCTTAGGGAAGTTTTAGGCTATTATCTCTTGGAATATTTTTTCTGTCCCCTTCTCTCTCTCTTCTTCTGGCACCCCTATAATACGGATGTTGGTGAGTTTAACATTGTCCCAGAGTTCTCTGAGACTCTCTTCATTTGTTTTCAATCTTTTTTCTCTTTTCTGTTCTGCATCCATAATTTCCACTAATCAGTCCTCCACCTTGCTTATTCGTTCTTCTGCCTCCTGTGTTCTGTTGTTAGCTGTTTCTAGTGCATTCTTTATTTCTGTTATTGTATTTTGCATCTCTTCTTGTTTAAGTTTTACATCTTGTATCTCTTTGCTCAGTGTTTCCTGTAAGTTATCCATTTTTGCCTCCAGTTTATTTCCAATGTCTTGCATCATCTTCAGCATCAACAGTCTAAAGTCTTTTTCCTGGAGGCTAAGAATCTCCTCATCACTTAGCTGATTTTCTGGGGTTTTTCCTTTCTCCCTCATCTAAGCTATATTTCTCTGTCTTTTCATTTTTATAGGTTTTTGGTGTGGTGACCTTTTTACAGATACTAGAGTTGTAGCCTCTCTTACTTCTGGTGTCTCCCCCCTTGTGGCTGAAGTCAGTATGGGGGCTTGCTGTAGGCTTCCTGATGCCTACCCACTGGTAGATGGAGCTGATTCTAATCCCTCTGGTGGGTGGGGCTTAGTCTCTGGTTTGGATTAGAGGCAGCTGTGTGCCTGAGGGGTCTTTAGGTAGCCTGTTTACTGAGGGGCGGGGCTGTGATCCCACCTGGATTGTTGTTTGCCCTGGGGCTTCTCAGCACTGACTGATGGGTGGGGCCAGATTTTCCCAAAATGGCTCCCTCCAGAGAAAGGCATGGCTGCTGAATATTCCTGAGAGCTTTGCCTTCAATGTCCTTCCCTCACAACAAGCCACATTCACCCCTGTTTTCCCAGGATGTCCTCCAAGAACTGCAGTCAGATTTGACCCAGATTCCTATGGAGACCTCACTCTGCCCTGGGACCTAGTGCATGTGAAAGTCTGTGTGTGCCTTTTAAGAATGGGGTCTCCGTTTCCCCCAGTCCTGTGGAGCTCCTGTACACAAGCCCCGCTGGCCTTCAATTCCAGATGCTCCAGGGGCTCTTTCTCCCAGTGCTGGATCCTTGCACATGAGGGTTTGATGTGGGGCTCAGAAATCTCACTCCTGTAGGTGAGTCTCTGTGAACCAGTTAGTTTTCAGTCTATGGAGCTTCCCACCTGGGAGGTACGGGGTTATTTATATCATGAAATCGCCCCTCCTACATGTTGATGTGGCCTCCTCTTTTTCTTCTGGAGTAGGGTATCTTTTTTAAGGTTTCTGGTCCATTTGGGTGGAGATTGCTCAGACTTTAGTTGTGAATTTTGTTGTTTTTAGGAGAGAAGTTGAGCTCCAGTCCTTCTACTCTGCCATCTTAATCCAGAAACTCCACATCTTTCTTATTTTAACTCTCTGGTTTCCACCTTACAGGGACCCTTGTGATTACACTTGGCTCCCCCAGGTAATCCAAAATAATCTCCCTTTCTCAAGATCCTTTACTTAATTGAATCTGCCAAGTCCTTTTAAGATGTCTCTTCCAGGCCATTATTCTTTCTGCCCCAGGTGTGATCTTCAGATGGTGCTCATGTGCAAACCCATTATTCTCAATGTCTAAACTTTTGCTAAGTAAAGCTACCTCTTCCAAGTTTGGGTCCCAGTTGGGCATAGGTCTTGCTGAACGTAATTCTCTGCAGGATCAAGACATGTTTCCAGAGATGCTTTCATCATGTTCAAATTACTTGCAGTTAAATCTTGAAGCATGTAGAGTCTAGGTCACCAACTAGTCCATGTAGGGAGGGGCAGGGAGAGGAAAAACACTTTTCTGTTCTTACCTACAGGACCCAGAGCTGCTGCTCTAGTGAGAAGGCAAAGCCTTAAGAGCAATGGTTTGCACTGAAGTTGCAAATTGCTTTCCTGGTCTAGCTCCATGAAGACCCCATCACAGAGCAAGCTGCTTCAGTTTCTTAGTAATTCCTTTTCGGCAGAGATCCACTTTACCTAGGGACTGCCTCTTGAATTAAGAAGCCCAATGGAATTAACTGGCAATGAAATGGAGTCAGATAGACCTGCAAGCAGAATCATGTCACTCTTCAAATTTCCCTTGCTTTTATTTAATTAAAAATTTTTAATATACAATTTTATCTGGAAATTATGGATGAGGATGCTTTTTAGAAGGCACAATTTTAGAATAAAAAATCAATTGGTTACATTTTTTTTTTTTTTGCTTTTTCAGTCTGCACCTGCGGCATAGGTTACCAGGCTAGGGGTCAAATTAGAGCTACAGCTGCTGGCTGATGCCATAGCCACAGCAACGTGGGATCCAAGCTGTGTCTGTGATCTATACCACAGCTCATGGCAATGCAGGATCCCTGACCCACTGAGCAAGGCCAGGGATGGAACCCGCATCTTCATAGATACTAGTCAGATTTGCTTCTGCTGCGCCATGAAGAGAACTCCTGGTTACTTCTTTAAGTGTAATTTTCCATGATGATAGTTAAACGTAATGACTTGTTTGAAGACCTTTAGAGTGCACGACTTGATAAAAACCAGCTAACATTAACAAGACTTGTTCCATGCTAGGCAGTGCTTGGAAAGTTTACTATTTCTATATTATGGATGAAGAAGCTGTGGCATAACAGGAAAATGAAATATGGAAGGCTACCAGTTGGTGAGTGGCAAAGCTGAGTGGCAACTCAAGCAGTCTGATTTAAGTTCTCAATCTTCAAGTCAAAGTTATCTCACCTTCTACTTAGTTGTTTTAGTGTCATATAAAGATAAACCTCTCCAAATAAGTTTTTTAAAATGTCCCTAAATATCTAAATGAGGGGATTAAAAAATCTGTTAATATAAGGTATTAAGATGCTCAGTGATTCCCTTTATAGCCTTCCTCAACTTTCTCATCACTATTACTCATGTGTTGTTTTTGGCTCTGTAAACACCGTATCTTGGTTAACCCAACATCCAGTCCCTCCTACTTTATATCTTGCCTCTTACAACTATATATACATACATATAAAGTCATAAGTTTACTCACTTTCTCAGCTTTTTGGCCACAAATGGCTAGGTGCCATAATTCTGGGAAGATAAACATAGGCAACAGCCAGGTAGAGTAGCTCTGGGGAAGTTTCTGATTTCCTGATAAAAAGGGTCAGACCGGTGATACTCCCTCCCCCCATCTCTTTGAATGGGTGTGATGGTGAGAGCTGAAACAACCTTCTTGAAATTGTGAGGATAACAGAACTTCAGATATATTGGGTCTATACATCACTGAATAGTTGAACCAGGTCCAGCAACCACTTAACCTCTTAGCTTTCTGCTACGTGAGACGAATCAAAGTCTGTCAAATAGCTGGATTTTCTGGTTTGGTTTTGTTTTTATAGGGGAAAAAAGAAGTGCTCTTGCAAACCAAACACACAGTCTTCCAATTTTCTTTACCACTCTCTTGCAGAATTTTCAGCCAATAATTTATTTTAGTCCTCCTTAAACTCTTTGTTGTGTTTAATTTCAGGCCAAAATGCTGCAGAGTTTTAAGACCTAACATGCAATAGGACCTTGGAGGTGTCCTCCTGACTATTCCATGGGCAACTCATGGCAATGAGTTAAAAGTTAAATTTGTGAATTTCCTCCCTTCTGCCCCTCAGATTTAGACCCCCTGCATTTCTTCACTATTAAATGGCGTCATAATCCACCCACTTGCCCAAGCCAGGATACAGGCATCATTCTTATATTCTGCCTTCCCGTGGATTTACTTCCTTGATCTCATTCAGTCCCATTTTACCCATGCCAATACCACTATCTTAAGAAAGATCCTGGAGTGCCCATGGTGGCTTGGCAATAATGAACCAGACTAGTATCCATTAGGACAGAGGTTCGATCCCTGGCCTTGTTCAGTGGGAGAAGGATCTGGCATTGCCATGAGCTGTGGTGTAGGTTGCAGACCAGACTTGGATTCTGCCTTTCTATGGCTGTGACATAGGCTGGCAGCTCTTGCTCCAATTTGGCTTCCAGCCTGGGAATTTCTGTAAGCTATAGGTGTGGCCCTAAAAATGATTTAAAAAAATTAAATGAGATCCTCAAGATTTCTTGCCTAGCTTTTTTCAATAACTCCTTATATGTTCTTTCAGTTTCCAATTTTGCTGGCAGCAAACCCCACACTTCTGACAGAGTGAGTTTTGCAAGTCATGAATCTAATTGTGTCACTCTCTGATTTAAAAGATTTCAGATCCTCTTCCCTTTTGTCTTCAGGCTAAGATCCAAACTCCTTAAATGCTACCCAAGGGTGTGGTCCCCTCCTCTCACTCCAGCCTCATTTCTTGCCGTGATCCAACCAGCTACAGCCAGAATGAGGACAGGAAACCAGAATGGATCAGGATTCAAATGTATGTATGTTCTACCAAATGTGCAAAAATAACAACAACAAAACAAGGAATTTCAGTTGTTATAGCTATAGGTCTGGAGTTTGGGAGTTCCTACTCTCCTTGAGGGTGGTAGCTGGGGCGGGGACTGCAATATTTGAATTTGACAGTTAAGACAACTCAATCTATTTTGATTTAAAACACAGGTTTATGAGTTCCCATCTTGGCTCAGCAGAAACAAATCTGACTAGCATCCATGAGGACGAAGGTTCCATCCCTGGCTTCACTCAGTGGGTTAAGGTTCTGGTGTTGCCATGAGCTGCGGTGTAAGTTGCAGATGCAACTCGGACTTGGCATTGCTGTGCCTGTGGTGCAGGCCTGCAGCTGTAGCTCCAATTCAACCCCTAGCCTGGGAACTTCCATATGCCGCAGGTGCAGGCCCTAAAAAGACACACACACACACACACACACACGATCTAAATAAAAGAAATGTATCTTGTGACCAAACTGTCTTTTTTAAAAAACAATTTTTAGGAGTTCCCATCATGGCGCAGTGGTTAACCAAACCAACTAGGAACCATGAGGTTGAGGGTTCTATCTTTGGCCTTGCTCAGTTGGTTAACGATCCGGCGTTGCTGTGAGCTGTGGTGTAGGTTGCAGACGCGGCTTGGATCCTGCGTTGCTGTGGCTCTGGTGTAGGCTGGTGGCTACAGCTCTGATTTGACCCCTAGCCTGGGAACCTCCATATGCCGTGGGAGCAGCCCAAGAAATTGCAGAAAGACAAAAAAATAAATACATAAATTAAGTGTATTGTTTTAATGTACATATATCATAATGTGCATATATTAAGCATACAGTTGGTAAGTATTGACAAATGTATACACCAGTGCAACAAACATGCCAATCAAAGGTAGACCATAGTCATCACCCTACAAAGTTCCTTTACATCCCTTTGGAATCCATTTCTATGCCCCCAAGAAGCAACTGCTATTATAATTTCTATTGAGATAGATTAGAGTTGGCTGTTCTTGAAATTTATCTAAATGAAATTTGTATGCACTCTATACTACAGTATATGTACTTCATGCTTGACAACATTTGCTCTTGAAAATGTTGTTGAGATTTATTCACCATATATATGTATCAGTTTCTTGTTATTTTTTTGTATTTGTGAGTAGTATTCTACTACATGAATACATAAGTTGTTTATCCATTCTCCTTTGATGGACATTTAGGGTATTTCCAGTTTGGAGTTATTATGAAGAAAATGGCTAGGACTATTCTTGCACAAGTCTTCTGTGAACATGTATTTTAAAGTGTTTCTCTTGGATAAAGACACCTAAGAGCAGAATTTCTAGTTATAGTTTAGTCATGAGAATTTTAGCATAGGTAAACCATCCAACTTGGTTTCATTTTTTTCAAAATTGCTTTGGTTATTCTAGAATCATTGCATTTCCATATATACTTTAGAATCAGCTTGTCAACTTTAAAAAAAAAGCAAGACTATTGGGCTTTTGTTTGTCTTTGCATCAAAGTTATAGATGAATTCAGGGGCAAATAGACATTGTAAGAATATTGAGTCTTTCAACACATACATATTTGTATAAGATTTCATTATTTTATTTCAACCACGCTTTTATAGTTTTAAGTAGGGAAGTCCTTTAATACTTCATTAAAATCATTTCTAAGTATTTTATATTTTTATGTTTTTTAGATAACTATTGTATTTTTATTTATCTTTTTGCTTATTGCTAGTATGTAGAAATATGCTTTTTCTATGCAGTCTTTGTATCCTGAGATGTAGCTAAATTCCCTCATTATTCTCAATGTTTTTTTGTTGTAGAGAACCTGATGTTCTCTACAAGATCAGGTCTGAATCTATAAATAATGACTGTATTATTCCTTTCATTCACTAAATTTGAGTTTAATTTTTCTCTTCTTTGTCTGGCTTCTTAAGGTGGAAGCTTACATCATGAATTTTAAACGTTTATGCTTTTCAAATACAAATACTTAACACTATAATTTCCCTCTAAGTGCTGTTTTAACTGCATCCAGTATATCTTGACATATTGTTTTCCTTGTCATTCTTCTCAAAATAGTTTATAATTTCCCTTGTGGTTTCTTTAGTGGCCCATAAATTATTTAGAACCATGTGCTTAATTTTAGAATATTTCTAGGCTTATTGTTATCAATTTATAACACTTATAACTTCACTCACTGTGGTCAAGAAGATGTTTTGTGTGATTCAAATCCACTAAAATGTGTTGATATGATTTTATGGCCAAGTATATGGTCTTAATGTATCAGTGATCTGTTGCTTCCTAACAAGCCACCGCTAAAATTGCATAAACATAGTAATTTATTATTGTTTATGATTCTGTTGGTTGTTAATTTCCCTTGATTTCACTCCCGAGGCTGCATTTGACAGGTGGGTTGGCTGGGGGCTGGGACACTGGTTTGGCTGGACCTCTCTTCATGTGATGTTTCAGTCTCTTGGAGGTTAGCCTCTGCTCCCTTGCATAGTGGCAGCATCATTGCAAAAGGGTGGGGGTAAAACGGCCAAGCCTCTGAGGCTTTGACTCATAAGTAGCATAACATCATTTCTGCCACATGTCGTTGCTCAAAGCAGGTCACAAGACCAGTTCAGATTAAGGAGGTGAGAAAAGAGACTTTACCATTCGACAGGAGGAGGGACATGTAATGGGTGGCTATCCATGTTCAACGTACTGCAAGTCATGAAGTTTTCATGAGTCTTGAAAAAAATACAGGCTCCTGCAATTGTTGAACATGGTGTTCTATAAATTTCTAGTATGACAAATTGGTCAATATTATTCAAATTGACATCCTTACAGATTTTTAAAATTTACATGTTGTTATAAATTACTTCACTGTGATTGTAAATTTGTCTATTTTTCACTTGTACGTTTTTATTTCTTGTATTTTATAGCTAGAAGATCTTGATAAATTGTCTTCTTGATAAATTGCCCTGTTTTCATTATTAAATGTTCTTTATTACTGGTATGGAAATTCTTCTTGGTCAATATTAATTGTGCCATACAGCTTTCTTATAGTTTTATTTGCAATGGTAGATATTTTCTCATCCTGTTACTTTTATTTTATTCTATTTTTGTCTTTTTCAGGTGTGCACCTGCAGCATATGGAGATTCCCAGGAGTTGAACTGGAGCTGCCACTATCGGCCTACACCACAGCCACAGCAATTCGGGATCTGAGCTGTGTCTGTGACCTACACCACAGCTTACTGTACACTGGATCCTTAATCCACTGAGCAAGGCTAGAGATTGAACCTGCGTTCTCATAGATACTAGTCAGATTAGTTAACCACTGAGCCATGGCAGGAACTCCCTCATCCTGTTACTTTTAAATTATTTGTGTTTTCATACTTGAAGTTTATCTCTTGTAATTAGGATATGATCAGCTTGTTTATTTACTCTGAAATATGTTATCTTTTTAATTCCCTTTTGCCATGTAAGATAATATAGTCACTAGCTTCTGGAATTAGAATTTGGGCATATTTGGGAGGCTGTTCTTTGATCTATCACATATCTTACTGCTACATCTCTCATATTCCATCTCTTCTAGGACCCAATGCAATTCTCAGGGGAAGTAATAACAGCAATGACAACAACAGCAATAGTAATAATAGAAAAAAACAAAAACAAAAAATGGTCCACAATAGAGAAAATGTGCAAGCACAGCTTTGAGGATGGGGGAAGAAGTATTATCTTCTTATGTGTTAGTTTTCCATGGACATGGAAGGGAAAAAAATTAATAGTTAATCATTAATAAATTTCCTCTCCAAAGTTCCCCCCCCATGAAACTCTCAAAATCTCTAAAGATTTAAAACATCAATTCCTGGAATTCCCAGCGTGGCGCGGAGGAAACGAATCTGACTAGGAAACATGAGGTTGTGGGTTCAATTCCTGGCCTCACTCAGTGGGTTAAGGATCTGGGCATTGCTGTGAGCTGTGGTATATGTCACAGATGCAGCTCAGATTTGGCATTGCTGTGGCTCTGTCAAAGGCCAGCAGTTGCAGTTCCGATTAGACCCCTAGCCTGGGAACCTCCATATGCTGTGGGTGCAGCCCTAAAAAGATAAAAGACCCCCCCAAAAAAATAAAAATAAAAATAAAAAAACATTAGTTTCTATGGTTCTTTGTCGACATCTATGCCCGCAACCCCTATCAAGAGTTTAGGAAGAGGTGGATTTCTTGAAGCTGAGGGATATTGCAAATGTCAGGAGAACACTCAGGGAGAGTGTACAACACTCATTTCTCACAGTTTTAATCTTTGTTGCTTGCTTTGGATCTGATCGCCTTACAGGAAATAGAATTCTGAGTGCACTTTTGAATTATACCCTAAGAGAATTATGCCTCAGCAATCTGTTCCATTAGAAATCTTCACATAGCCATGTTTGTGAAGAATATGCATTAACCCCTTTCCAAATAAAAGCAAATTAAATTTAGTGACAGAATTGCAGGAGCAAAATATTCCTTTCCTTTTCTTCTCCTTTCTCTTAAAATATCCAGGGCCAGGTGGGGTGGGGAGTAATGTACACTGCTTGCCTTCTGAGGCTAGTACCACTGTTTAATCAAAAGGACAAACTTTTTTTATAGGACTATATGATTCAAGTCCTTTATGTTCAGGCTAAAATTGTATTGAGATATCTGGCTCCGATTAACTAAAACAACTACTTTCATGGGTAATGATTTTTCTGGACATAGCAGAGAATGTGCTGTGAAAACATGGCACTAAAACTAAGTAAGTGCATTTTTGCCTGGGACATACACAAGTTTGGAAAATCTATGACTTATAGATCTGGTGAATAATAGCGTGCTGCTAACATTACTGATGTTGGACTTGGAAGATTCTGTGGTTCCGCAGAGGCTGCTTTGAAGACACAATCAGGTTGACTAGTTCTTTTTCAATAAATCTCCTAAATGTGTAGTTGCAACATTCTACAGAGCAACAAAGCAACCATTAGCTCCAAACACTTGCACTTAACTTGGCTGTCGTTACTAAAAGAATATGTGCACTTGGGTGGGTGAGTTGGGGGTGGCGGTCTCAGCTGGGCACAGGTGCGGGGAAGATGTTACAGCACTTATTAGAGTCTGTGGAAAACATCACTGTCAGGACAAAAGGTTGGGACAGTCAGTCCTCAAGGCTTCATTCTCAAGTGTCTGGTGCTCTCTTTGTGCCCCCATTTGCTGAGCCAAATCTAATTCACATCCATCATGCTCGCTCTTTAAACTCACTTAGAATCAATCGTAGCTGTGCTCAGAGGTGTTGGGGGAGTCTGGCTCCTATCCCAGCCTTATGACCTCACCCAGTGCTGACAGTCTTAAGCCCCAGCAGCCCCCAAGATTGAACATAGAAAACTTGCCATTGGGAATAAGGCTACTCTCTTTGGTGAATATTTATTGATCCTCCATCATGTGCCAGACACTGTGAACGAGGGTCAGGGAGAGGGTTGGGAGAGACACACCAAGTGGGAAGTGGGATCAGTACTGTCCTAGGACCTGAGAACAGGTCCCTGTCCTGTGTCCTTCATTGAACCCATCTGGTCCCATCTCATCTCCTCTAGCTGCCCTCTCCGCATTGTACAAGGGACTGTAAATCAAGGGTATACACCCACCAGAGTCCATCCAGAGCCCACATCTACTTCTTTATTTAGATCATGCTCTAAGTACTAGGATACTAGAAATTTCTACCCAAATCGCTCAAGTCTACTTCCTGAGCCTTCAGGAGCCTCTTTCCTGGATTATTCTCCTGGAACTGACACCCTTCCAGCATGACCACTCCTAGGAGTTAAGAGTTGACCAAGAGGCAGGGCCAGAGGATACATGAATAACACTTGGATGTATAGGCTGGAGTTTGCACACATGTAACAAAAACCACTGCAGTGAAGAAAGGATCCAGTGGTAGAACAAGAAGGGGCATAGCCGTGGATTTCGAGAACTCAAACCTAGCCATTTAGATTTTGTGAAGGAATTTCTAAAGTTAAATAAATTAAACTTCTTTTTTAAACCATTTTTAACTTCATTTTCAACTTTTAAATATTAGACCTCTGGTATTAATTTGTACTCCTGCCTTGAAACCTGTAATTATTAAGAGCTCCTCTGTAAGGATGGAGTTAAGAAATCAAACCAAATCAATGTGAATCATTCACTGTTACATATGGTCTAGCAGGGGGTTCTAAAAACATTTTCAGGGATATAGTAATATAATTCTGAAGTCAGACTTCTGGGTTCAAAACTATGCTTTAGCTTTTGATACTTGGGTAATCTTGGAGACATTAGAGAGAATGTTTACTTAACAGATCCACTGGTTTATTTGTGTTCTCCATTCCCTCTGTGAAACATACTGGTGACATCCAAACCAGTCATTCCAGTTATCCATTGCTACAGAACCAACCACCCAAATTCAGCAGCTTAAAATGACTCTCTTTTATTGTGCCCACTAATCAGTCATTGGGAAGTGCTCTGCACAGCTGGCTCATCTCTACTCCACAGGGTTGAAGGCAGAATAGCTTGACTGGGTCTGGAGGATCTGCCTTCCAGACACTTCATTCACATGGCTGGTGAGTGCTGTTGGTATCAGCTGGGAGCTTGGACAGGGCCAGGAGATAAGGGCTTTTGTCCCTCTCCACGTGGCATCTGTACAGTTTGCTTGGACTTCCTTGCACATGTGGCTGGATTCCAGGAGGCAGTGTTGCAAAAGAACAAGGTAAGAATGTGTGGCAATTTGTGTGACTTAAGGTTGGAAGTCACATAGCAGCATTTTCACTGCACACAGTCAAAGTGGTCACTGAGGCCATTCCAGGATCAAGGGAAGGGGACATAGATCCTAGATGAACTCATGAGATGCATGGTTACAATCTTCTTAAAATATAGCATCCTCCCTAAGAGTTCCACATATTTCTACTCTTACTAGATGAGTTATCTAAAAGTTACTTCTTAAGTTTTTCAATACTGTTGTCATCACATAATTTAATTAAATATGATAATTAATGATAAAACCTGTGTGTGAAAAAAGGTACTTTTTTTTCCCCTGTTAAAATTAGGCAAACGCTTTGGAAGGACTGGATAAGAAAAATCATGCAGGTTGAACCTTGAAAAAATAACCATGGAAGGTTAGAAAAATTAAAAAAAAAAAGGCATCTAGAAGGAGGTACATCGGATTGCCTCACCTGTGTCTCCAGGTTTATTCTGCATCAAAAAAAAAGAAACTAGAAAATGCTGAGCATATGTCATGTGTGTAGTTTCTGCCAGAAAAGCAGGGCTGGATCCCAATTAGTGGTTTCTACTGAAAGAGACCTTATCCAATTAGTGTACATTCGTATATTTTAAAGAAAACAGAATGTTGAGGATATGCATGAATTGGTTTTTAAGATTTTATTATTCCAGTTGGCATTTTCAATTAATTAATTACTGATGTTTATTGTGTTCACTATGAAGGCTTCCACAATAATTGACTTCAATTCACTCATCTGTAATACAGGTGTTATAATTATGACACTTAATTCAGAGTGTTTTTGAAATAAAGAACTAAAACAATCTACTTAAACATTTTGGTTTAATAAACATTTAATTATTAGAGTTATTATTATTGTAATTACTCTGGGTCACAGGGAGGAGAGAGAGACCCCATATCCTCAGGGGATTGGGGTCTAGCAGGGGACGCAGGGAAGGGAGAGGGCCCGGAAGCCATGCCCAGGTTCCCACGGTAGGTGTCACAGGAGTTGAGGCATCCTTCTAGATCCTCAGAGTCTCCAGTCCCTGCTTGTCCTGTCAACAGCACCTAATCTAGTGAGTTGGCTATCCTCAACCCTTAGATCCTTCTTTCTCTCTTGGATTCTTTCTATGGTTGCCCAGACTGTATTTCTTCCTTCTACTTATATCAGTCTTTTAACTCCTCCAGAGATAGACTCTCACTGGGTTGGATGGTCTTCATCCAAAAAGGAGTCCACTTATCTGGCACGTGGCCCCCCTGTAAGCCATTTGGCTACCATATATGTCAGGTGACTTTTAGCTGGAGAGCCAGTCTCTTAGCCATGATGGCCAAGACATCTGTATCCAGTGACACAGAGCAAGAAAACTCTTGTTCTATCAGTCTGGCCGTAGGTGTAGCAAAGATGGGTGTTCATGGCTGATACTCACTTGGTGGGAGTTTACAACTGATGTTAGTTCTGTTTGTGCAGTGCTGGGGCTCTGCTAATTATTTGACTCTCACCCTTGCATGATGATTATTTGATGATAAGCATTAGAAGATAGGAGCATTTTGTGGTAGGTAATGGATAGGAGTCCAGCCCTCTTTTTTTAACCTTGAATTTATTGAATTTAATTTAGAATTTCTCTCTCTCTGTCTTTTTTGTGTGTCTCTCTCTGTCTCTGTTTCCTTTCTTCTCTCTCAAACACAAACACACACACACACACACACACTCCTCAATTCAATTATTCCTAAAACAAACTTGAAATAAAAGTCATGTTTTATTATTGCAAAATATTCTCAAAGCAGGCACTTGAACAGAGATGTGGACAATTTATCCTGCAAATACATCCTGCAGTCCCTACTCTGCCAGGGCTTCTATCTCAGATACATCATAAAAGCATCAAGTGAAAAAGGAGAATTGAAGCCATTTACCCAAAGTGACACCTGAATATGGCAAGATTTGTTATCTTAGTTGCTTAGGATTTCAGCATCCTTCAGTCTTTAGTGATTATGTACAATCTATCTTTAAAACCCACTTAGAGAAAACTGTTCAAAAAATAATACAAAAAAAATCCATCTGGTATCAATTGTTTAAAATGCTCAGCAAAACTCTTTCTTTTTGGAACACTCTAACACCCTAAATAGAATTAAGATTAAAATAACTCCCATCTCACTCCTGGCCAGAAATTTGGGGAAAAGGGATGTTCTAACATTATAAAGTAAAAGTCCCCACAAAAGATCCCTTTATATTTTCAACCAGCACAATGTCTAGCTGGTTTCTTCTGGCCCTACAGCTCCCTATGGTCACCCCTAGATCACATGAGCTTAGCTGTTCATTTCTTTCCTAGATAGAGCAAAGGGGAGTTCCCATCATGTCTTAGGGGTAATGAACCCAATTAGTAGTATCCATGAGGATGCGGGTTTTATCCCAGTGGGTTAAGGATCCAGCATTGCTGTAAGCTGTGGTGCAGGTTGCAGATGCAGCTCAGATGCAGCATTGCTATGGCTGTGGTGTGGTCTGATAGCTACAGTTCCAACTGGACCCCTACCCTGGGAACTTCCATATGCCATGGGTGCAGCCCTGAAAAGACAAAAGAAAACCAAAAACAAACAAACAAACAAAAAAAAGAAAACCCCACCAAAAACCCTAAATAGAGAAAAGGTATAGGGAACACCCTAAGAGAGAGAAGTTAGCACCAGGAGTACAAATAAAATGATGAAGAATCAAGTGGCCTATCTGGCCATCACATCAGCCTTAGCTGCCAATATCCAGAGCCTTGCTCAATGGTGTGCATTTTATCACTTGGGGCAGAAAGAAAAATAACTTTCCATGTAGACAAGGAACAGAAGATCCCTTCTTTAATAGCAAGCCAAATCCACTCACTCTTCCCAGTTTGAACCCTTAAAGTCCCTTCAAATTGGGTTTCCTGGGGTGTAGTTTTATCAGAAATAGCTTTGGTTCTTACCACATGCAAATATCAGGGCATAAATAATGAACCAGACACTATGTGAAATGGCATTCCAAAATGCCAGGAAAAATTGGTTTCCTCCCAGCAAGTGGTTTCCACTACCCATAATTCCAAGCTTTGCATCTCCCGGTGTCTCTTTTCATTCATCCTAATTAGCAATAAGTGAATCCAGTCATGTTCTCAGGTCAGCCAACTTCCAATTGGATTTTATGTGCACTTCAGACTCAGCAACCTGCCGTTATCCAGCTCTAGGCACTGCCTCTGTCTAGGGTCAAGAGAACAGTCTGCTTTTGACTTTTTTTTTACCCAGCAATCAAAATGTTGATTCTCTATGTGTATCCAATACACTGCTCTTCCATGCTCTTTTTATATATTTCTCATTTTTGAGAAGTTTAGAATTTTACCATGCAGGAGTTCCCACTGTAGCACAATAGGATCTGCAGTGTTTCTGTAGCACCAGGATGAAAGTTCGATGCCCGGCACAGTGGGTTAAAGGATCCAGCATTGCTGCAGTGGCTTGGATTTGATCCCTGGCCCCAGGAATTCCATGTGCCTCAGAGTGGCCAAAACCCCCGCCCCCCCAAAACTGAAAGAAAAAGTTTCACCATGAAGTGGTTGACTTGTGCTGCTTGCTGGATTTAGCAGGTAGGCATCAGGATTCATTTTGTAAAGAAAATCTATCTAAGATCACAAGGGGAGGAGCAAAGGTGGTGAAATGTTAGGGAACAGAGAAGAAGGATGTCATCTACTCAGAATGCACTCTCCAAGCAAAGGTTCAGCACAGTTTTTGTTTTTGTTTTTTGTTTTTGTTTGTTTGTTTGTTTGTTTGTTTTATCTTTTTAGGGCTCAACCCACGGCATATGGAAGTTCCCAGGCTAAGGATCAAATTGGAGCTACAGCTGCTGGCTTACCCCACAGCCACAGCAGCACAGGATCTGAACCACGTCTGAGACCCACAGCTCACGGCAACACCAGATCCCTGACCAAACTGATCAAGGCCAGAGATTGAACACACATCCTCATGGATACTAATCAGATTTGTTTCTGCTGTGCCACAACGGGAACTCCCCAAGCACAGGCCTCTTTGACGTAAGCCCACCTTAATGGGAAACTACTTAGGAATGTTCTCTGCATCCCCTTCTCTATATATCCCCTCCCCTCCCCCACCTTAGGGGCTGGCACTTTGCAGTTAGGGCACAAATGCTTTTATGAAGAGAAAATAATGATCTCTGCATGTAAAATCCAACCCAGGACCAAAAATCCCTCTCAACATCAGTGATTTGCTATCCAATCCTCATGGATCATTTTTAATAATACAACACAGAGCTTGCTCTCTTTGAGGTCCCATTCTGCTCTCAGGCTGGACCCTCTGGGCTTTCTTAGCTGCTTCTTAAAGTGAGAGGGGGCCACTTAAAAGCCCCCATGTACTCCATGGGGTAGACCCAAGAGCAGTGAGCGGAACAGTGCCAACCCCCAGGCTCCTGTTGGCCAACAATGACCAGTATTATACCCATAACGCTAAACTTGAAATTTCCCAATGTCTCTCATTATTCAAATTAGCAATGAGTGGATCCCACCTAGGTCTTGCCCTTGGAGGAGACAGGGAGGGAAACTTTCCTTGCTGGTTGGCCAGAATTCCACCTAAATGTGCAAACCTCTATCACACAGCCAATAGGGTCAGCAGCCCAGGCAGCCTGACCATACCCAAGTTGATCTGGTTCATCCATCCACAGCCAGCGTGGTTCTCTTGGCCTTGAGGAAGTTGTTTCTTAGTCTGTCCTAGATTCCACAGAGAAGTCATGACCTGTGGCAGCCTCAAGCCAGGACTGGCCAAAGAACCACACCATCTCCACTGACGGTGTCAGCTAACCCTGGCCACTGGTCTCCCACTGACCACAATATGGAGTTCCCCGGCCAGGGATCAGATCTGAGTCACAGTGGCAACTGAAGCTGTGATTGTCAGATCCTTAACCCACTATGGTGAGTGGGGGATGGAACCTGTGTCCCAGGGCTCCCAAGATGCTGCCAATCCCATTGTGCCACAGCAGGAACCCCCACAATGTTTTTACCATTCCCTAATAGCTGCTTTATCATAAAAACTGAAAAAAGGCTCATCAAACTACATTGTGCTGTGCTTTTCATACTAGACCCTCCAGAAGAGACTTGCACAGGCCTCCTTCTCTGAGATTCTACCTCTCAGAAAAACTGGTATTAGCATAGATCACTCAGTCTAAGTTAGATATTTTCTGACAAGAGAGGCAAGAACATAAAATGGGAAAAAGAAAGTCTATTCAGCAAGCATTGCTGGGAAACCTGGACAGCTGCATGCAAAGCAATGAAATTAGAACACGCCCTCACCCCATGCACAAAAGTAAACTCAAAATAGCTGAAAGATTTAAATATAAGACAGGACACCATCAAACGCCTAGAAGAGAACATAGGCAAAACACTCTCTGACATCAACATCATGAATATTTTCTCAGGTCAGTCTCCCAAAGCAATAGAAATTAGAGCAAAAATAAACCAACCGGATCTAATCAAACTGAAAAGCTTTTGCATAGCAAAGGAAACCCAAAAGAAAACAAAAAGACAATTTACAGAATGGGAGAAAACAGTTTCAAATGATGCAACGGACCAGGGCTTAATCTCTAGAATATATAAGCAACTTATACAACTCAACAGCAAAGAAAGCCAATCAACCAATGGAAAAATGGGCAAAAGACCTGAATAGACGGCTCTCCAAGGAAGATATACAGATGGCCAGCAAACACATGAAAAAATGCTCACCATCGCTGATTATAAGAGAAATGCAAATCAAAACTACCATGAGATACCACCTCACACCAGTCAGAATGGCCATCGTTAATCTGTCCACAAATAACAAGGGCTGGAGGGGTTGTGGGGAAAGGGAACCCTCCTGCACTGCTGGTGGGAATGTAAGCTGGTACAGCCACTGTGGAGAACAGTTGGGAGATACCTTAGAAATCTATACATAGAACTTCCATATGGCCCCGCAGTCCCACTCTTGGGCACATATCCGGACAAACCTCTACTTAAGAGACACATGCACCCGCATGTTCACTGCAGCACTATTCACAATAGCCAGGACATGGAAACAACCCAAATGTCCATCAACAGACGATTGGATTAGGAAGATGTGGTGTGTATATATACACAATGGAACACTACTCAGCCATAAAAAAGAATGACATCATGCCATTTGCAGCAACATGGATGGAACGAGAGACTCTCATACTGAGCGAAATGAGTCAGAAAGACAAAGACAAGTACCATATGACATCACTTATAACTGGAATCTAATATCCAGCACAAATGAACATCTCCACAGGAAAGAAAATCATGGACTTGGAGAACAGACTTGTGGCTGCCCGACAGGAGAGGAAGGGAGTGGGAGGGATCGGGAGCCAAAGCAATGCCAGATCCGAGCCGTGTCTGTGACCTATGCCATGGCTCACGGCAACATGGGATCCTTAACCCACTGAGTGAGGCCAGGGATCGAACCTGCAACCTCATGGTTCCTAGTCGGATTTGTACCCACTGTTCCATGATGGCAACCCCAAGATCTTGTTTTCTTAACATTTGCTTGGATCACTATAAAATTCCCTCTAGGGACTGCTTTTGTAGCATCCTCTGTGTTTTGTTACATTGCGTTTCTGTTTTCCTTTGTTTGGAGATTATTTTTTTTGTAAATCTTGGGATTTCTTATTTGACCCATTGGTAGTTCCGAGTTGTGTTGTTTAGTTTCCGTTTGTTTGTAGACTTTCCAGCATTCCTCTTGTTGTGTTTTAGTGTCTTATCCATCATGGGAGAAGAAAATTGCTATCGTGTTAAATGTTTTAAAATTTGTTAAAGTTTGCTTTAACGTTATGTGGCTCATAATACGATCCATCCTAAAGAATGTGCTCTGTGCACTTGAGAAGAATGTTTATTCTTCTGTTGCGTAGAAATATCTACGTATGCCCGTTAGGTCCACTTGGTCTAATTTATCGTTATCCTACGCTACAGTGGAGCTCAAGCTTTCTTTTTCCTCCATAATTGCAATTTGTGTCCTTTGGCCAACATATCCTCATTTCTCCCACCTCTCTGCCCCTGGTGAGCTCTGTTCTAGTCTTTGCTTCTATGTATTCAACAACTTTTTAGATCCTGCAAATAAGTGAGATCATTCTGTCTTTTTCTATTTGGTTTATTGTATTCAGCAGGTCTTCCAGTTTCATCCGTTTTGCTGCACGTGGCAGGATCTCTTGGTCATTTAAGGCTGGATGATACACACACACACACACGTGTGTGTATATCCATTCATGTGTCGTTGGACAAACGTACCTGGTTTTCGTATATTGGTTATTGTGACTATTCCTGCAGTGAACATGGGAGTGCAGATATCATTTTGAAGTACTGATTTCATTTCCTTCAGTTTGAAATTGCTGTATCATATGGTATTTTTGTTTTTCCACTTTTCGAGGAATCTCCTTACTCTTTCCCACTCTGGCTGTACTAAATTACATTCGAAGGAGAGTTATCGCATTTGGCTTCTTTTTAACTGTTCAGTTGGAATCATCTGAATGATAACAAGTCATGTACTCATATGAGGGCACAAATAATCATTACTTTGGAATTTTTAAAAACATGGGGCACCAAAGGCTATTATTTTGGTCTACTATGTTAGTGTTTTATTTGCGTTCTTTTCTGAATCCTCTAAACATTTTAACATAGACATGTAATTCCTACATCTCCACGTTCTTATTATTTCAACCATAGATAAAAATACATAGGTCTATTTCAGATTTAGAAAGTGTTGTCAAATAAAGTCCAATACATACAACTGAGTCTCCACTGATAGCCTAATCACCTGACTCGGCAGCATTACCCTAAAGTTTGCCTTCTCGATGCATGTTTATGATAGAGGTGTATTGTGTACATATCTTATCTCTATGATTATTCTCACTCAAGTATATTTTATGCATGCACATTTGTTTGGGGGTTTTATTTTTAACTCTTTATTATTATTACTTTCTGGGGCTGCGCTTGCTCGCGGAGACGCCATGTCTCCTACAGCTAAGGTGACTGCAGGCGGGGACCGGTGGCCAAAGTTGCTGGCGAGTGTTAGGGACCTCATGGTCTATGGCCTGGTGCTGGGGCGGGCAGTTGCCTGCGAGTGTTAGGGACCTTGGGTCTGTGTGCTGGTGCTGAGGCACGCAGGGGCGGCGCTGCTCTGCCTGGCGCTGCTGGGCCTCGCGCTGCCCTTGGTGCCGGCGGCGGCGGTTACGCGGGCCTGGCAGTCTGTGACGGCTACCGCGGTCTGGTGGGGCCTGAGGCGCGAGCCCGAGGTTCACGCGCCTTCAGAACCTCGCTGGTTCGGAACGCGCGCCGCCACCGAACACCGCTCACCTTGCCTCCGGCTTAGTCAGCAGTAAACGGAAGTCTCCCAGAGGCTCCGCGCCTATTCAAAGGACTTGACCCCGCGCTGATCTGTTCCCCATGGGCAATTACCTAGGCAAGCCCGCGCCCCCGCAGCCTGCCTCCACCTCGGAGGCCAGGGACCTGCGGGGGAGGCCTGGCCGCCGCCCGCCCACCCGCCCCACGCCGCCGCCAGCTCCATCAGGCCAAACCCCCGGGGTTCATACTCACCCCTCCCCACCCACTCCTCTTCCCCGACCCGCTAGGACGACTTCCCTCCGGGACTGTGGCTCTGTAGCTCATCGGTTTGTAGTAACACCTCGAAGAAGAAAGCCAGTCCAGCAGGCCCAGTATTCCTCGCTGGGGGTCCGTCCCACGGTGTGCGGGAATAGTTGGCACAGGAGGACTGTGCTCTCTGCTCGCAATTCCAAAACGGTGTGCAGCCCAGTGACAGTGAGGATTGCTCCTCCGGATAGCAAATTGAATCGTCCCCCGCTATCAGGGCAGATTAGCAGCTCCACACTGTCCTCACCGTCCGCTAGGGCCCCAGACCCATGTGCAAAGGAGACTGTACTGAGTGCCCTCAGAGCCTGGAAGCAAAGGGCAGCGAAGGAGGAAGACCAAATATGTGCTGATGGCCAGGAAAATAAGAGAAGGCGCCATGATAGCAGTGGAAGTGGACATTCGGCATTCGAGCCGCTGGTGGCCAGTGGACTCCCTGCCTCTTTTGTGCCTAAGCCTGGGCCTCTGAAGAGAGGTCTCAGTCCCCAGAGCTCAGACGACCGCTTGAATAAGAGATCACGCACCTCTCCTCTGAGCTCCTTGACCAGCACGGACACAGGCGGCATCCCCATCTCCAGCCGCAACGCCATCGCCAGTTCTTACAGTTCTACTGGAGGTCTCCCTCAGCTGCGGAAGAGGAGTGCTCCTAGTTCATCTCCCTTCTCTAGCCCAGCTTCATCCTGCTCCCAGACTCCAGCGAGGCCAGCAAAGAAAATAAGAGAACAGGAACTTCCTCATCATTCTGGTCCTTCAACTCCCTTCATAGCAGACAAGGAGTCCCGGGGAGCACAAGCGGCCGATACAGCCACGTGGAAGAAACAGAACTCGAGGAATTCTCCATCAATCCCTGGCAGCTCAGGGCAGCGTAAACGGAAGGTGCAGCTGCTGCGGTCCTGGCGAGGGGACCAGCTGACCTTGCCTCCGCCTCCCCAGCTTGGCTGTTCCGTCACTGCTGAAGACGTAGACTTGGAAAAGAAAGCTTTGTTTCAGTGGTTTAACGAGATCTTGGAGGATAAGACTGATAGCGCCTTGAGCTCTGTCCCCGAGAACCCACCTAGCAGTCAGCCTCCCTTCACTTTTAGCCTGCCTGCTGCTGGGACTCCCGCCACCGCAACCTCGCTCCCAGCCCCCAGCCCTGACCCACTGTTGAAGAGCTCGAAGAAGATGCAGGATTCCCCAGGCCTCCCCATCCCTCCCCAAATCTGCTGGCATGGCAACCACTGTGGCCCAGTCACCTCCGAAGACACCCAGCCCTCTGGCCCCTCTTGGCTCTTCAGAGTCAGGGCCTCTTCCGGGCACCTCCTCGGAAGTCAGGGATAAGGGTGCCGCCAAAGGAAATGGCTGTAGGTTGGGAAGGCCCTGTTCTGATAAGGGTGCCGCCATGCTCGATCCCATGTTTTGGCCCCCTCCTAAAAGCGAGAACGAGGGCCCCTTGCCCTCTAGCCCTTCCAAGGTCACAGCCACCACATCTTCCAGCTCAGCCCTCCCCACAACTACCAGCAGCCCATCCCTCACTTTTAAGCCTGTCTCTCACACCAGGGAGGCAGCTGCTCCCGTGCCCACATTAACTCCCTTCTTCAAGCAGACAGCTCCTCCAGCCAGTACTATGCGCGCCCCTCTCTTCACTGGCCAGACCAGTGCCACTTCTGCGGTGGCTCCTGTGACCACGGCTGGCCCCTCCCCCGTAGACTCTGCTCTGAAGCCCATGTTCCGCTTCTGTGTGAGCAGCATGACCAGCAGCCTGAGCAGCGTGACTAGCACCACCGCTTCTACCGCCCAGCCCTTCCTCTTTGGGCCTCCCCCTGCCTCTGGTGCCAGCTTCACCCCAGCCGTGGGCTCCAGCTCCATAGTCCAGTTTGGTAAGCCTCCCACCATGCCTCCTTCAACAGCAGTCACCAGCTTTGGCCCGTCCCTTCCCAGTGCCGCTCAGACAGTCGCCAGCAGCAGCAGCAGCAGCAGCACTGCTGGCGATGGCGATGTGGGCAGCACCCTTACAGCCTCTGCCCCAGCCACCACCAGCCAGCCCGCACTGACATTCAGTAGCACCGCCACCCCAGCTTTCAACATTCCCTTTGGCTCAAGTGCCAAGCCCTCTCTCTCATCACACCCAGGATCCAACCCCCGGCCCAGCTTCGGGGCCACTGATGGGCAGCAGCAGTGGGCTGCCCAGCCATCCCTTGTCCCCAGCTTGTGCAGCCCCTTCACGCTGGGAGACTCTGCAGCCCCCGCCCCGACTGCAACTCCAGCCGCAGCCCAGCCCGCCTTGGGCAGCACCACACAGTCCACTCTTGGTGGCCTGAAAGCCACAGCCTCTGCCTCCGGCACCCTGGCCGGCCCCCAGCCAGCCTTGGGCAGCACCACAGCCGTTTTCTCCTTTGGTGCAGCCACCAACCTCTGGCTTGGCAGCTACAACCCGGACCACCAGCAGTGGGACCAGTAGCTCCAGTAGCACGACACCGTCCCCCTTCACATTTGGGGGATCAGCAGCCCCAGCTGGCAGCAGAGGCGTTGGGATCAGTGTGGCTTCCCCAGGAACCAGCTCTGCCTCAGGAGCCTTCGAGCCCGGAGCAGGACGGAGTGGGACCGCTGGCAGCACGACTCCTTTTGTGGGAGGCTTGAGTCAGAACAGCCTGGGTGCGCCCCGCCAGAGCATCTCCTTTGCCTTCAAGGTGGCCTGCACTCCAGACAGCAAACCTGTGTTTGGAGGCAGCTCCACACCCACCTTTGGTCAGAGCACCCCTGCCCGTGGGGTGGGCACATCAGGCAGCAGCCTCTCCTTTGGGGCATCCTCAACACCCACCCAGGGCTTTGTTAGAACAGGGCCTTCCTTTTCCAAGGGTGCGGGATCCAAGCCCCCAGGGGCTTGGCAACAGCTACAGGCCCGGAGGCAGCACACTAGCAAGAAGTAGCCCCTGACCCTCCCCCCATGCCTCCCACCCTGCCACCCGCTCCTGCCAACACCTGGACCTTGGCACCTGCCAGCAAGAGCCTCTCATCTTCCGGTTGCATAAAGCAGAGATCTCTGACCGAGCCTGGCTTCAGCCAGCGGGGCGGGCGGGCGGGGGTGGCAGTTGCAGAGGCTGTTCCCTGTCTTGCAGGAAGCAAAAGCCCCAGGGCTCTGGAGGGAGGGGAAGGCAGGAAGGGTGGCAGGGCAGAAGGCTGTGGCCTTGCTTGAGTGGTCGCACTGGTGAGGCTGGAGAGAACTCAAGCAACACCTGAGCATATCGCCCTCTTCCTTCCGTGACGCTCGCGTGGTATAAAAGCTTAGTCAGGCAGCTCCCTTGCCAGCCTTTCCCTGAGAGCCACCTCGGCTGGGGAGTCACAGGTAGAGACCTCACCACTTGCATCTCTGAGAGGCATTTGATGGGCTTGGGGGAAGCGCTCATCCCTGTAGCTTTACCTTGCTTGGCTTGGCTATGAAAAGTGCTTCTCCCCACCTTGTCCCATTAGAGGCCGCGGGGTCTCCATTCCTGCTGCTTCGTCCCTCACGGACTCCTTGCAGGATCAATTCCTTTCAAAATGATCCTGAATCTACCTGTGCCTTGGATGATACCCCAGTGGGTGCTGCTCCTCCAAGTCGGGGCCGCTGTTTCATCGCCAACCCTCTCTGCCAGTGTGGCCCCCCAAAGCTTGGTGGCTCAAGACCCTTAGCCTGGCAGATGCAGGGGTGACACCTCACTCTGGGAGAGGGACGATCTTGGAACAGGCAGGATGCCCACCACTGCTGTCAGCTGCCTCCTTGTCCACCTTCCGTGTTGGCCTCACCGGCCTTGTCCGCCTCTCCGGGATCACATGTTTCAAGCCTTGTCCTGTGTTACTTTGTCTGATGCTCATGTCTCTTGCTCTTTGAGTCGAGTCTGGAGGAAGAACTGACCTGTGTGAGTGGCGGCATGTTGGTAGTGCTGGAGGTAACCCTTGAAGTTTCTGGGGCCTCGCTCGTTGAATGTGGAAAGGGGCACGCACCACTTGATGGCTCCAAGTGCTGAGTCTGGAATTTTCAAGTGGTGTTTTGAGTTTCAGGGCTGGCAGCCTAGGAGGAGGGGGCCTCTTTGTTTCTTTCCCCACCTACCTAACCGCACTGTAGGCTAGATCACCCATAGTACAAGTTAGAAAGCCTAGATAATAAACCGCATTCTAAAGCCGGATCTTACTCCCCCTGCCCCTTCCTTTCTTCTTCCTTTTTTCCCAAACCACGTACCCCAGGCCCAAGATCCTGGCTGCCACGCCCATCCTCTTTGGGAGAAGCATGAGTGCGTGTGTCTAAACTAAAAGAAAAACGTACTTAACCATTTTCAACAAGATGACATAGTTAGTTTTGTATTGAAGCTAACCTGCCTTTTAACTTTCTTCAAGCTTGGTTCATTGAGGTGGTTAAGTAGAAACGCTATTGACGAGAAATCAGCTGTATGGTTAAGTGACGCCTGTGTGAAGAAGAGGCTCAAATGCTGTCCCAGGCAGCTTTTCCGAGGGACTGGAGCTGCTTCTGGAAACACAAAGTCTAGTTCTTATTTTAGAAATGTGACGGAGATGTAGCGAGTCCCCCTCCCCTCTTTGACTGAGGGTGCCTGTCTGCTGGCAGGGGCTGCGCCCCCCACCCCCGTGGAGAGCGCGACTCCTGGCTGTTGGGTGTGGAGCTGAGGAGGGACCTGAACCTGGAACATCTGCCAGGATGAGAGGGGGGTGGGGCACAGGTCTCGAAATCAGGCTTCTGCCTATAGCTTACATCAGGCAGACCCTCTTAGGTTAGGACTCTGAGCTAGTTTACCTCAGTTCCACAGGCGGGACCATTGGTCCGGGAACCCCCTGGAGCAGGCGGCCTGGCGTGGCCTGAGTGTGAGTGCATGAGTGCAGGTGTGGACCTGTGCATGCACTGGCCGGCAACGGGAGGCTGGGGCTGTCCATCATACGCACAGCCTGCATTCCCGTGAGTCCCGTTGGAATTTTTAGTATGAATGTGAGGTTTTTCTCCTTGCTTATGTCCTAAGAATAAACATCTGTGCTCTATCGTTAAAATAGGTGCCACTCGACTCCACCTCATTGTGTGCCGAATAGGGGATATAAACCTCCCAATCAGTGAATTAGGCATTTGATCTATTTTATCTGATAAGCCCCCAATGCCAGGTGTTTTCATTTAGGCAGCTCAGTTTCCACAGTGAGGAGTTTTCTAATACCATATCGTCATTAACAGTGTACTTGCAGTAGGTTTGTATTGAGGTTTAGGCGGTAAGTGTCTTGAAAGTATTTTCAGAGTCACGTGGGGAAAATGAATGTTGGTTTAACATTAAATGGAGAACCCCCCCCCCGACCCCGATCTCCAGGTAGACTTGGTGTCCACCACTGTGCAATGTCTTCAGTTGAGACTCCCAGGTGACCAGAACATTATTCTGCTCTTCTGAGGATTGGAAGAAAATATGGGAAGACAATGTTTCTCCTCGAAATGTACCACCAGCCTTATTTTCAGCTACAGTGTGAGCCTCATTTTCAAATGTATACAGTGCTTCCAGTTCTTGAATACGTCTGAGTTACAGGAGCGTGTCGAATTCTACCACCTGCGGGCACTGTCCCCTACTAGGCATTTTCGGAATTGCTGCATGAGGGTACGGTTTTTTCTTTTAGCATGCTTTTGATTGCAAAATGTGACTGTCATTTTCACCCTTTTATCCACTAACTTTGTCCTTATGGAATCATTCCCTTTAAATTTTTACTTTAAGTTTTTGGGTAATTTTGTGAGACAGCAGCAGTAAATGTGTGCATTCAACCTGCCGTTTTTAGTTTGAAGACTGCTACTTTAAAAATGTAACAAAACATCTCTAATTAATATTTTGTACCTATTAAACGTCTCAGTCTGTTTAGAAATAATATAAATAAAGTGGTTTAATGTTGATATGAATGTTTCCTCTTAATTTATTTTAGGATTCCATTTTACACTGTGTGTGTGTGTGTGTGTGTGTGTGTGTGTGTGTCCTTTTGCCTTTTTCTAGGCCTATTCCTGCAGCATATGGATGTTCCCAGGCTAGGGGTCTAATTGGAGCTTTAGCCGCCAGCCTATGCCAGAGCCACAGGAACTGCCAGATCCAAGCCGTGTCTGTGACCTACACCACAGCTCACAGCAATGCTGGATCCTTAACCCACTGAGCAAGGCCAGGGTTCGAACCCGCAACCCTTACTTACAGATGATATGATCTTATTTATAGAAAATCCTAAAGACTCAACAACAACAACAACAAAAACTCTTGCAATTAATCAATGAAGCAAGTAAAGTTGTAGGATATAGAATTAACACAAAGAAATCCGTTGCACTTCTATACACTCTCAGTGAAATGTGAGAAAGAAAGAAACTTATTCACTAGAGCATTAAACAGTAAAGGTATTAAAATAGCAACAAAATAGCATTAAAAACAATACAGGAATAAATTTAACCAAGGAAAGCAATAATCTGTACAGTGGTAAATATAAGACATTGATAAAAAAAAAAAAAAAGGAGATGACATAAACAAAGAGAAATTCTCTGTTCGTGGATTAGAATTCCCACTGTGGCTCAGCAGATTAAGAACCTGAATAGTATCCATGGGCATGCACGTTTGATTCCTGGCTTTGTTGAGTAGGTTAAAGATCCAGCGTTGCCACAAGCTATGGCAGAGATGCTGCTTGATGGATCTGTGTTGCTGTGGCTGCTGTGTGTGCTGGTGCCTGCAATTCCAATTTGACCCCCAGCCTGGGAATTTCCATATGTTGGTGGTGAAGCCCTAAAATAAAAGAAAAGGAAGAAGAAAACATAAAGAAATGGAAAGGAATTGATATTGTGAAAATGTCTATATTATGCAATGACATCTCTAGAGTCAATATAATTCCTGTCACAATTCTGATGGCATTTTCCACAAAAAGTGGTCCTACATTTGTATGGAGCCACAAAGGGCCCCAGCTGATCAAATCAATCCTGAGAAAGAAAACCAAAGCTAGAGGCATCACACTTTCTGATTTCAAAATATATTACAAATCTGTAGTGATTAAAACAGTGTGGCACTTGCATAAACATGCATGCAAAGATCAAGCAAAACAGAATAAAATGGGAACAAAATAGAAAGCTCAGAAATCAATCCCTGGATATGCAATCAATGAACATTTGACAAGAAATTTAAGAACACTCCATGGGTAAGGGAGAATCTCTTCAGTACATGATGCTAGGAAAAATGGATAACCACATACAGAAAAATGGAGTCAGATCCATATCTCACACTACTCGCAACACTCAAATTAAAACAGATTAAAGACTTCATCATAAACCATGAAACGTGAAACTCCTAGAAGGAAGCATAAGAAAAAAGCTTCTTTATATGGATCTTGCCAATGAGTCCTTGATAATGACACCAAAAGCACAACCAATAAAAAGAAAAATAAATAGATGAAATAGCATCAAAAGCAAAAGCTCTGCATAGCTGAAGGGACAAGCAACAAAATAAAAATGCCAATACACAATGGGAGAAAGTGTTTGCAAACCACACACTGGATAAAGAGTTAGAGGTATCCAAACTATGTAAATAACTCGTAAAATTCAACCACAATAGTAAAATCAAATAATCCAACTTAAAGAATGGGCAGAGGAACTAACGGATAGTTTTTAAACATTTAACGACTACACCTGCAGCATGTGGAAGTTCTCAGGCCAGAGACTCAATCTGAGACACAGCTATGACCCAAGCCACAGCTGCAGCAACATTGGATCCTTTAGTCCACTGCCCCGGCCTGGGGACTGAACCCACACCTCTGCCTGGACCCAATCCACTGCAGTCGGATTCTTAACCCATTGGACATGGCAGGAACTCCCAGACATTTTGTAATAAGCATTTCAATATGGCTGACAAGTCCCTGGGGCAGCTGGATAGTTCTACTGATGTAAGCCCAGCTCAGCTGATGTGTCTGCAGTCAAGAGTCAGCTCAGCTGGTGTCTAGTTGAACTATGACGGACTCAAATAAGACAGTCTCCCTCTGCTCCAGATGATCTGGCATATTCCAGCCGAGTGGCTTGGGCATGTTCTCAGGGCAATTCCCATTGCAGGGTCTGAGAGAGAATGGAAGCATGCCAGCCTCTGGAGTCTTACATCAAGAAATGGCGCAATATTGCTTTTTTTTCTTCTTCTTCTTCTTCCTTTGGCCACACCAGCAGCCTGTGGAGGTTCCTAAGCCAAAGGTCTAACCTGTGTCATAGTTGTGGCCTCCCCCTCAGCTGTGGCAACACTGGATTCTTAAGCCTCTGCCCTGGGGAACTTCCTGAATAGACATTTTTCCAAAGAAGACATGAAAATGGCCAACAATTACACGCAAAGAGTCACAAAGCCATTAATAATCAGGGAAATGAAAATCAAAACCACAATGGTGTATCACCTCACACCTGTTGAATGTGAGAATGGCTATTGCCAACAAAAAGGTATTATTTTTGGTGAAGATGTGGAGAAAAGGGAACCCTTATGCACTGCTGGGGATGGAATGGAAGGGGTTTCATGCGCTTTAGAGGACAGTATGGATGCTCCACAACAAATTAAAAATCAAACTACCAAACAACCCTGAAATCCTATTTCTGGGTGTATATCTAAAGGAAATGAAACAGAAGATTAAAGGGATATCTTTACTTCACGTTCATTGCAGCATTATTCAAAATAGCCAAAGTATGGAAACAACCCGAGGGCCATCAATGGAGGAAGGAATAAAACGATGGTGTATATTCAACACAAAAGAACATCATTCAGACAAGAGAAAGAAGAAAATCCTGCCAGTGGCAACAACAATGATAGATCTGGAGAGTATTATTACGCTGAATGAGGTTTAAGTCGCACAGAGAAAGATAAATATTGCCTGATATCACCTATATGTGGAATCTAAAAAAACTTAAACCGCAGAAACAGAGAATGGTAGTTACCAGGGGCTGAGGAGCAGGGGAATTGGAAAAATGTTGGTCAAAGGGCACACGCTTGCAATTATAAGATGAATAAACCCTAGATCTCCGGTGATCAGCATTCTGGTTATAGCTAATATTATGGCATTACATTATTCAAAGTTGTAAGAGACTAGTTAAATCCCACCACCAAAAATAAATAATAACCATGTGATGTGATGGAGGTAGCAGTACTGGCAATGTATGAATGCATGACATCAATAGGCTGTACACCTTAAATATACACCATGTTATATGTCAATTATATGCCCCCAAATAAACCATAAGAAATATAGTCATAAGCTTTAAAAATAATTTAAGGAAAATTCACTGTTTACTATAAACCATTAAATCAGACAATACACCCACTCATATATATATATATATATATATATATATATATGTACATATACATATATATATGTACATATACATATATATATATAAAAATATATATATATATGATCTCAAAGCCCCAACAACTTCTATAAATGAGATGTGGATATGATGGTTTCATATTTACAAGCAGTATTTTTCCCAGTCCAGGGGTTGGATTGGAGCTGCAGGCTTACACCACAGCCATGGCAACACCTGTCTGAGCCACCCCTGCAACCTAGGCCAGAGCTCGCAGCAACACCGTATCCTTAACCCACTGAACCAGGCTGGGGATCAAACCCGCAACTTCGCAGAGACAACGTCAGGTCCTGAGTCGCAACAGGATCTCCCCAAAGATGGTATGTTGTATTTGAAAAGTTTGAAAGACATGGACTATGCTACAAGGGTAATTACTACCAAGGCACGGTGTCATATAAGACCATTTGACTATAATTCATGTGTGTGGAGGGTGAACTTTAATGTTACATACTTCACATTACACTATCTCGAAAATAACTATAGTATCTGAAATGATTCCATTACTTGGGAAGTTTCTTTTAATATTTCCACAAGTTCCTCAAAAATAAAATTTCCATTAAAAGAAATACAAACTGAAACTTTCCTTTTATCCCGCAAGAACCCGCTTTTCGAAAGACTCCCAGAATGGCTGTGAGAAGAACTCGACAAGCTCTCCTCTCCCCAAAACAACAGTGCATTTGGCAAAATGGTCAACAATAAATATTTAAATCATTGGTGCGAAAGACATGCTGTCCTAAAGGCCAAAAACAAATTTAGAAGCAGTCATTAAAGAAAATCTTCCCGATCCTTGTGAAAAGGGTTGCTACCGTTTTTGTTAGATACACCTCCCACCTTAACCCACTCCAAACCAGCTCCATGGTCCTGCCTAAGGCGTTGATACTATTTGGAAGTGACCATGGAAAAATCAATGTCCAAGAATGCTGTTCAAAAGCAGTAACAAAGATCTGAGTGGAAAATAAAACATTTGACAAAATCGAACACTGATTTATGATGAAAATTCTCCATAAACTAAGACTAGAGACATGAAAATATATGCTACAGAATATGGGAAAGCTAGAGTTAAAATCACATTTAATGATGAGAGGCCAAATGCCTTATCCTTAAGATCAGGAAAAAGACCTTAGCGCTCTTACCGCTTTCACTCAACGTTGTACTGGCGCAGCATCTAGCCGTGCAACATGTGAAGGGGAAAATTAATAAATGGAACATTAACTGGAGAAGAATAAGATCTGCCTCTATCCCCAGATTATATGACTTTATAGAAGAACCCGAAGGAGAGCTATTTAACCCATTCCAATCTACTCCATAATGGTTGGGGCAGGGCTTCTGATCGTAAAACGTTTTCTAAAGGAAAGAACACCTGAGCTTAATAGTAAACTATAAATACTATTGATTCAGATCAAGAGGATCTTTAAAAGAGAAACTTTTAAGGAAGCAAGAAAGGGAACTACTCGTTTGGGAGGTTCACTAAGGTATTCGATTGTTGCTTGTACAGCAGCAGCCTACAAGATGTACATGTCAGTAGCTTGAAGTTCTACAGATACAACTCAGCTGGGCTAGTCTTAATAATATGGCTAGGTTTAATAAATGTGCATGGAAGCATTTACTAGTTTGTCAATGAAATTCAAATTTATGTATTTAATGATTCTCCAAAAGCCATCAAAACCGTTTAAGGAATGGACCACTACTGCCTTGTTGAAGGTGGGAGATTTGTGCATCATGGTTAATGTGAATTAGCTGAGGGTTTTACTTTCATATCCACCCCGTGATTCTTCTGTATATCATCTGAGAGCAACCATTTTGGCTACTATATTTGTTTCATCTAAAACAGAGTTAGTCGTTCTCTTGGTGAAAGACTTTACTCCTCTTCTGATCTTCAAGAATAAAATAAACACAGACATTTCAGTCATTTTCAAGCACGACCCAAAAGTTGACTTCTCTGTTGCATCTTTCTAGGCCTATGGTCAGAATTGATCTTACTCTTTGTCACATTCATATTTCACAACATTTTCTGTAAAATGTCTTTTTGGCATTACAGAGTTTGTATCTCATGAGTCCCTAGGAAAATATATGTCTTCATTAAGTTGAACTGCAGGGGCATTAGAGACTAGGTTTCAGGTGAATTAACTGTTCATCTCAGTGTTCTCTGTAGAGTAAGATCACAACGGCTCTAAACTGATCACTTACTGTAATACTGCAGTGAACTGACCACCAGTGTTCAATTAGGAAAGTAGAACGTAGACTTATACTGCCCACTCCAGGTCTTGTAATTTCTATATGGCACCACCCTAGCAATTCATTGAATGCTTGCTTCTTTATAGTCAAATATCAAGTGTTTTTTCCAAACTAGTTTAATATATATATATTATATATTAAATATATATACCTATATTTCAAATACAAAGTATTGATCAGCTAATTTACCTATCTATGATCATTCCTCTCTCCCTCTTGATCATGTCTTTCCACTGTAAGAGTGTTGGAATAAAGGAAGAAAGCAAAGAACATTTGGGTGACCTTAGACTAATTATGGCAATCTATTACATGTCTCTGTATATATCGTAGAAGCAATGAAGCATGTATCTAAAGATAAATAATCAATCTATTCTTATAAACCACAAAGATATAAAATATAAGTGAAGTAATTATTTAGAAATGATATTTAAAGAGCATTGATTTTAATTTTGATAGAGCAAAAATAAAATCCTTTTACTACCTCAGTATGCCTTAATTTAAAATGTATATTATAGGTGTTCCCGTCGTGGTGCAGTATTTAACGAATCCGACTAGGAACCATGAGGTTGCGGGTTCGATCCCTGCCCTTGCTCAGTGGGTTAACGATCCGGCATTGCCTTGACCTGTGGTGTAGATCACAGATGTGGCTCAGATCCTGCGTTGCTGTGACTCTGGCATAGGCTGGCAGCTACAGCTCTGATTCGACCCCTAGCCTGGGAACATCCATATGCCATGGGAGCGGCCCTAGAAATGGCAAAGAAAAAAAATATATATATATATAGTATAGAGGAATATACAGTCAATTTAGGAACTTTCTAAAATACTGAAAAGTATAACAGTCACTCGAAATAACCACAGTAAGACAAATCCATATGGTACCGCTAACGGTAACAGCATTAACAAGATGGAGGTGTGCAGGTGTGTTAACATTTTTGCAGATTTGATTCTATAAATGGTACTAAGCATTGGAATTCATTCAGGTCTTTTATTTATTGGCTGTGTATTTACTGGGCAAGTCATTTAACCCCTAAAGATGTAGGGCTTAGTTTCTATTGGTAAAATATATGCCTTAAAATGTGGGATTATGTGTAAATCAATGAGGTAATATGTGTAAAGCTTAGCTTCTATAGCTAGGATAGTGAAACTTGTGAAAGTAGCAAAAAGTATTGTGATGACAAATTCTATCCTAGAGTAGCAAAGCTGGAGAAAGTATGTTATAAACAAAACACACAGACTTGTTCCCATAAGCAAAAATCAAAAGCACAAATTATCTATATAATAACTACCGTATGCAGTTGAAATCTTTGGAACTGATTTAGAATAAGTTAAATTGTTTGTGACAGTAGGGTTGAGCAGAAAAAAAATGCTTTAGCCCATTTAGAAAATCTTTCTAAAATGTTAATTCTAAATTTCCTTTTGCAAGAAGGGACCTACAATGCAATTATAGTCTCTTACTATGTTTTTTACTGTTATTATTATTTTTTTCTGTTTCTGGCTGCCCCCGCACCATATGGAAGTTCCCATCCCAGGGACTGAATCCGATCTGTATCAGCAACCTACACCACGGCTATGGCAATGCTGGATCCTTAACCCCCTGCACTGGACCAGGAATTGAACTGGCAATGGCACAGAGACAAGCTGGATCACTAACCCACTGCACCACAACAGGGACTCTCAATTTCTTAGTTTTAAGTGCTGTAAAAATTCCTAGGATCACTCTTCTGTAAACCCAAGACATTTGGATAGGAACTTCATCTTGTACTCTGCTGCATATCAGAGATGCAAGTGGTGAGGGCTCTACCTGCGACCCTCCAGCCACAAATATGGCAAAAATGATCCTATCTACAAAACAGAAACAGTTCAGGCACGTGGAGAACAGACTTGTGGATGCTGGTGGGGAGAGAGGAGGGAGTGGATGGATGGGGAGTTTGGGGTTGGTATATACAAACTATCAAATTTGGAATGGATAAGTACTGGGGTCCTACTGTACAGCACAGGGAACCATGTCCAATCTCTTGAGATAGGACATGATGGAATATAATACGAAGAAGAAGGAATATGTATATACATATACAGATATATACATACACACACACACACATATACACGACTGGGTCACTTTGTTCAACAGCAAATTCTTAAATAAAACATGCTAAGTATTTGGACAGCTGTTCCCCGATTAACCTCGGGTGACCAACTTCTCATCACTGTGGAGAGCATCACTGATTCTACCAATTTTATTAACCTGCTTGAATTTCTGCCAGTTTTCTGTGTTTTCTCCTATGGAAAAATTATCCTTAAGTATTTTTCTGTAATTTGAATGCTATCATCCTTATACATGCTGCTGATTGAAGACATGTCTTCATGTTGAGATACGAGGAAGTCATCCTGGATCTCACCTGATTTGGCTTGAAGTTTATACTAACTAGAACACTCTTCCTTATGGCCTGTCAAACATCCTTTGTACATCTGCTTTAACCACTAAAGAAAATAATGCACTAAGAATATCGAGATGGGGAGTTCCTGGCGTGGCGCAGCAGAAACAAATCCAACTAGGCACCATGAGGTTGCGGGTTCACTCCCTGGCCTCGCTCAGTGGGTTAAGGATCTGGCGTTTCTGTGGCTGTGGTGTAGGCTGGCAGCTGTAGCTCCGATTAGACCCCTGGCCTCGAACCTCCATATGCAGTGGGTGCGGCCCTAAAAAGACAAAAGACACAGACAAAAAAATAAAAAAGGAAAAAAAAAAGAATTTCAGATGGAGTAACTGATTCAGGCATTCAAAATGGAGGAAACAGGTAGCCATCGTGGATGTTGCTTCAGATGTGTTCCTGCATCAAGGCGAACTTTACTTTTCTGAACTATCTCAAACTCAAGACTATCACCAGCCATTTTCAAAACACTCGCTTCTACCATCTGCCGGCGGCAACTTTACAGTATCTCTCTAAAGTCTATCAGTGTAACCATTCCAACATTTCGGACCCCAACCAATCCTCACTTAAAAAGGGCCCTTACTTCGTGCCTGTTCCAATCCTAATGCTTGACAGACAGCTTATGTAACTTTGCCGTGTCTTTGCCTACATATGCCTCCTACATTTTGTAGTTCAGTGGAAACACAATTCAAATGCTTACTGAATCTCTCTCTCCTAGGCTACAGTCTTCAGTGTAGGTCAGATAAAGCTCTTGTCTATTGCCATCATTGACTGTTCATTGATGGTTTGTGTTGACAGCACTAACCTGAGAAAACACCTTTCCAGACTCATCTCACACTGGCAGCTTTAGTGGAAGCCCCAGACTAAGTTATACACGTTTTACTAATATCCTCATAATTGAATAACTAAGCATATCTGACTGTAATTATCTGACATTCAACTATGAGAGACTGATCTTGTCTCTATCTTAATTATTACCCTTACTTTAATACCCTAGGAGACATCTGGCACTTATGAGGTGACCTTAATGTTTGTACGTGATCCTTAATACTCTCCGCTTTAAAATCTTATTATTTCTTAGAGAGAATCAAGGCTGTACATATATAACCTTTTCATATAATTTTTTTTCATCTGCTAGATTGGGCTCAGGAAGGGAGATAATTTAGGTATGCCTAAGGAGGTTTGGGGTCCTATATTCCTTCACTGTGTTTGAAGAATGTGTTACAAAGTACTCACAGTACTCCGACTCCAAGGGTGAGTGAATACATTCTGAAATTATGAATGCAACACTCTTTAAATCCTCAACTGTTCCCACACCATAGCTTTTATGAAAAGCCTAACAACACGGTTGGTATCCAGCTGTTTAATCAGGCTTAATCTAGGGGTTGGTGCCAACAAATTCTGTAGCCGTGCTTAACATCTACAATCAATTGGTCTTAAACAGGCTACTCTTGCAAAAGTAGGTGGGCCTCATAAAATCAGTTGAAAGGTCTTCAGAACAAAATCTCAAGTTTCCCAGAGAAAAGATTCGGCCTTAAGACTGCAAACTCAATTCCTGTCTTTACTTCAAATCCTGAGTTTTAGCCTGCATGCCTATCCTGCCAGTTTTGAACTTGCTTGCCCCCAAAATCACGGGAACTAATGCCAAGAATGGATGGATGGAGGGATGGATGGGTGAATGAATCAACAGAGATGGATAGATAGGTAGATAGACAGACAGATAGATAGATAGATAGATAGATAGATAGATAAGAACCCTGAACCCCAATGCACATAACATAAGATACGAAGACTACAAGAGAAAAAAAAGTGAACAGGAAACATGATACCTGTTAATGTCAGCATTATCAGTTTCAGTAAAGAGTCAGTGAAGGTAAAAGTTAATGTTCAGATAATAGCCCCAACAGTCTGAAAATACAGACTGACTTGACTTTATAGTGGTACTTTGGTTGATTCCATGCGATGCTCTCGTGTGAATATGAAGTCAGATAGCAAAGGGCAACCTTATTCACACTAAGCATGAAAAAAGAGAACGTAAAGCAAATACAACCTTTTTCAATTTTAAACTTCTCAGCGTTTAGGCTGCTAGCTATGATATCTGGTAGTACTAATTTAAACCACCGGTACATTTGGTTACATAGGGTTACATCTAGTTGTCACAAAGTAAAACTTCCAAATGAAATCCAGAGAAAAACATTAACATGTTCTTAAAACTAAAATTCTACAGTTTTCCCCTTGTGTTTAGATTGTGTATTTCTATTTCTTAATTCATATTTGCATGCCAAGACTGTAAGATGTTTCAGTGACTACTTCTGACAGACTGGCCTGTTATATAATTTTTAGCACAAAACTGAAGGCTTTCATGCAAATGCTAAGCCCTATAGATTCCAGAGCAAATGCTGGTCAAGGCATGAAGTGTTTAAGAATTCTTAGCCTATCTATGGTAGTTTTCATTCATATTTAGAATAGGGAATGCGTGTTGAGGGCCCTAGGTATGCCCATGGTGCCCAGTATTACCTTGCTCCTATTCCTCACCACTATTGTCTCAAACCAGACAGCTAAGCTTCTGCTGAGTTCCCATGTAAAAATTAGTTTTCTGCTAGGTGGAAACTCCTGCCTGATCTTCAGAACCCTGGAAGAAAGTTAACACATAACCTACCAAGCTAAATTCTGTCTCTAGGAAACTGCATTTTTCCAAATAAACTGTCCTTGTGCATGCTTTGAAGAGATAAATTTTCTAGAATCATTGAGTGGCTGAATTCTTCCAGGGCCTGAGAAACTAACAACTTGGCCCAGCTAATTATATTCAGTACCATCCTTCTCATTTCTCACTAGATCACGTTGCTTAGGTTGAAGCCTGCCTTAACCCTAAAGCACACTGAGCAATAAAAACAAGCTTTCAACTAATGCCGAAGGCACAGGAACTTTAGTGTAGAAGAAGCTATACGGTCAAGCTGAACTATACAGACAATGATAACGGCAAGACAAGCTTCCTTTTCCTCTAAAACTGGTGGCTGTGTAGTGCTTAAATAGCTAGCTAGAATATTTCTCTTTATGCTTAACATCTACTGAATATAGACGTAAGCAACTTCATTATTTGTATTACTCATTAATGAAGCTCGAAAATGCCAGCAGAGTATAAGATGCTGAAAAAAAGGACTCTGTTTTGAAACACAAGAAAATGATACGTCAGTTCCATCGTTCTTGAGGAACTTATGAGAAAACGTCATATTCAATGTGAAATAACACATAGACAGTTTCAAAGAGATGTGGTTTTGTACATAGAATTTCACTCTATCTACTTCCGAAAGAGTTTTCTCAATTTTCAAATTTCTGTCAAAGTAGGTGAAAGCCAAAGAAAATGTTCATGATTTTCTAAACAAGCCACTTTACAAATGCAGTGACAGAGGCCAACTGATTAGAGATTACACGTAATTGAAGACTTTTTAAAGATATTTTGTCTGGTTAGAACCTTTGTTTGTTTATTTGTTTTTGTTTCAGGGCTGCCCCTGCTGCTTACGGAAGTTCCCAGGCCAGGGGTCTTGCCCGGGAACTTCCCAGCTACAGCTGCCGGCCCTACCACAGCAGCTTCCGGCCTACACCACAGCAGTTGCTGGTCCACACCACAGCTGCAGCAGTGTAGGATCTGAGCCATGTCTGCAGCCTACACCGCAGCTTGAGGCAACGCCAGATCCTCGACCCCCCCCCCCCGCCCCAGCGAGGCCAGGCACCAAACCCACGTCCTCATGGGTACCAGTCGGGTTCCTTACTGAGGAGCCACAATGGGAACTCCCTGGTTAGAACCTTTGTGCCATTTATGCTAGATGAATTTCCTACCTTGGCATGAAACATCAACAGCTATGGCCACATGCTAATTTGTCGACCGCTCTGCGTAGCTTAAGTTTTATTAACATGTAGAATGAATATAAATGAACAACTCTTGTTAGTCAAGAACTATGAAATCTCTGTCATTGTAGTGAAAAGCAGTGAACAATCTATAATTTTTCCCGACTTCGCTGTTACTTCATCTTTGTGTGACTAGACAGGACCCGTCATTCTTATAAATGGCAGCTTTTATGTTACTAGAAATTTATCAATTTGTTAACATATATGTATATTTTGAGTGACATGTATTGCTTTTCAATTTGTGTTTTGCTTAAGTCGAAAATCACCCACCATGGTTCAGGACAGCCCCAGGAGAATTTCAGACCTGAAACATGTCCCATCAACTCGTATTCCAATGTCTGAGTTCACAGTTTAATACGGGTTCCCAAATTTTAAAGCACTTCATGGGGGAGAAAAGAAGGTTAGAAGAAGTTATTGGAGGAAGACCTAAAAGTCTGCATAGTGGTTCAGGCAACGATACAGTATTTGAGATTGAGTATTGATTTCAATAGCCTTGGAAAATTTTTACCAGTGACACTTTTTGATAATTTCATACACAAATCATTTTCCTTGCTACACTGTTGAATTTAGGTCAGCCCCATCATCTCTGCACTGCAGCACCACAAAAAGCAAAGAGGCCCGGAAGTGACATGGCCGTGTCTTTATATGGAATATAAGCTAGTGATACAAAGCATGAACACAGGAGCAAACAAATGACAAAGTATGAATTAAGACATGTGTTCCAGCCATCCCATAGCCAGCAATCTCTTTTCCACATGGAATTCTATAAAATGGCATAGCACATAGAGAATGTAAGGTCCTACTCATGTGCCTTGTATTAATTAGGATATTGGTCACTAACAGAGGCTAAACAGAAAATCTGAGCTGGCAAGGCATTCCAGAAAGGAACGATCCCAAAAGGCACGGCTTCTTTCTAGAATTCTATCTCCAAAAATAAATAAATACACGTTTCAGAGGTAAAATTATTGAGAGGTCACCCCTCAGATTTCTTCATTTAAAAAATGAGTAACGAATAAGGAGGAAGAGTAAATTCAGAGGGAGGTCAGAAAAAACATCATGGAAAGAAACTAATAAATAGAGTGATTACATGAATCAACAATGAAATGTAAAGTTAATAAAACCATACCTGATGTTTGTGATAAAAAGCGTAAAATGCAGGAGTTCCCCTGGAGGCTCAGTGGTTAACGAATCAGAGGAGGAAGCATGAGGTTGCGGGTTGGCTCCCTGGCCTTGCTCAGTGGGTTAAGATCCAGCATTGCTGTGAGCTGTGGTGTAGGTCACAGACGCGGCTTGGATCTGGCAGCTCCTGTGGCTCTGGCATAGGCTGGCGGCTACAGCTCCAATTAGACCCCTAGCCTGGGAACATCCACATGCTGCAGGAATAGGCCTAGAAAAAGGCAAAAGGACACACACACACACACACACACACACACACAGTGTAAAATGGAATCCTAAAATAAATTAAGAGGAAACATTCATATCAACATTAAACCACTTTATTTATATTATTTCTAAACAGACTGAGACGTTTAATAGGTACAAAATATCAATTAGAGATGTTTTGTTACATTTTTAAAGTAGCAGTCTTCAAACTAAAAACGGCAGGTTGAATGCACACATTTACTGCTGCTGTCTCACAAAATTACCCAAAAACTTAAAGTAAAAATTTAAAGGGAATGATTCCATAAGGACAAAGTTAGTGGACAAAAGGGTGAAAATGACAGTCACATTTTGCAATCAAAAGCATGCTAAAAGAAAAAACCGTACCCTCATGCAGCAATTCCGAAAATGCCTAGTAGGGGACAGTGCCCGCAGGTGGTAGAATTCGACACGCTCCTGTAACTCAGACGTATTCAAGAACTGGAAGCACTGTATACATTTGAAAATGAGGCTCACACTGTAGCTGAAAATAAGGCTGGTGGTACATTTCGAGGAGAAACATTGTCTTCCCATATTTTCTTCCAATCCTCAGAAGAGCAGAATAATGTTCTGGTCACCTGGGAGTCTCAACTGAAGACATTGCACAGTGGTGGACACCAAGTCTACCTGGAGATCGGGGTCGGGGGGGGGGGTTCTCCATTTAATGTTAAACCAACATTCATTTTCCCCACGTGACTCTGAAAATACTTTCAAGACACTTACCGCCTAAACCTCAATACAAACCTACTGCAAGTACACTGTTAATGACGATATGGTATTAGAAAACTCCTCACTGTGGAAACTGAGCTGCCTAAATGAAAACACCTGGCATTGGGGGCTTATCAGATAAAATAGATCAAATGCCTAATTCACTGATTGGGAGGTTTATACCCCCTATTCGGCACACAATGAGGTGGAGTCGAGTGGCACCTATTTTCTTTTAACGATAGAGCACAGATGTTTATTCTTAGGACATAAGCAAGGAGAAAAACCTCACATTCATACTAAAAATTCCAACGGGACTCACGGGAATGCAGGCTGTGCGTATGATGGACAGCCCCAGCCTCCCGTTGCCGGCCAGTGCATGCACAGGTCCACACCTGCACTCATGCACTCACACTCAGGCCACGCCAGGCCGCCTGCTCCAGGGGGTTCCCGGACCAATGGTCCCGCCTGTGGAACTGAGGTAAACTAGCTCAGAGTCCTAACCTAAGAGGGTCTGCCTGATGTAAGCTATAGGCAGAAGCCTGATTTCGAGACCTGTGCCCCACCCCCCTCTCATCCTGGCAGATGTTCCAGGTTCAGGTCCCTCCTCAGCTCCACACCCAACAGCCAGGAGTCGCGCTCCTCCACGGGGGTGGGGGGCGCAGCCCCTGCCAGCAGACAGGCACCCTCAGTCAAAGAGGGGAGGGGGACTCGCTACATCTCCGTCACATTTCTAAAATAAGAACTAGACTTTGTGTTTCCAGAAGCAGCTCCAGTCCCTCGGAAAAGCTGCCTGGGACAGCATTTGAGCCTCTTCTTCACACAGGCGTCACTTAACCATACAGCTGATTTCTCGTCAATAGCGTTTCTACTTAACCACCTCAATGAACCAAGCTTGAAGAAAGTTAAAAGGCAGGTTAGCTTCAATACAAAACTAACTATGTCATCTTGTTGAAAATGGTTAAGTACGTTTTTCTTTTAGTTTAGACACACGCACTCATGCTTCTCCCAAAGAGGATGGGCGTGGCAGCCAGGATCTTGGGCCTGGGGTACGTGGTTTGGGAAAAAAGGAAGAAGAAAGGAAGGGGCAGGGGGAGTAAGATCCGGCTTTAGAATGCGGTTTATTATCTAGGCTTTCTAACTTGTACTATGGGTGATCTAGCCTACAGTGCGGTTAGGTAGGTGGGGAAAGAAACAAAGAGGCCCCCTCCTCCTAGGCTGCCAGCCCTGAAACTCAAAACACCACTTGAAAATTCCAGACTCAGCACTTGGAGCCATCAAGTGGTGCGTGCCCCTTTCCACATTCAACGAGCGAGGCCCCAGAAACTTCAAGGGTTACCTCCAGCACTACCAACATGCCGCCACTCACACAGGTCAGTTCTTCCTCCAGACTCGACTCAAAGAGCAAGAGACATGAGCATCAGACAAAGTAACACAGGACAAGGCTTGAAACATGTGATCCCGGAGAGGCGGACAAGGCCGGTGAGGCCAACACGGAAGGTGGACAAGGAGGCAGCTGACAGCAGTGGTGGGCATCCTGCCTGTTCCAAGATCGTCCCTCTCCCAGAGTGAGGTGTCACCCCTGCATCTGCCAGGCTAAGGGTCTTGAGCCACCAAGCTTTGGGGGGCCACACTGGCAGAGAGGGTTGGCGATGAAACAGCGGCCCCCGACTTGGAGGAGCAGCACCCACTGGGGTATCCAAGGCACAGGTAGATTCAGGATCATTTTGAAAGGAATTGATCCTGCAAGGAGTCCGTGAGGGACGAAGCAGCAGGAATGGAGACCCCGCGGCCTCTAATGGGACAAGGTGGGGAGAAGCACTTTTCATAGCCAAGCCAAGCAAGGTAAAGCTACAGGGATGAGCGCTTCCCCCAAGCCCATCAAATGCCTCTCAGAGATGCAAGTGGTGAGGTCTCTACCTGTGACTCCCCAGCCGAGGTGGCTCTCAGGGAAAGGCTGGCAAGGGAGCTGCCTGACTAAGCTTTTATACCACGCGAGCGTCACGGAAGGAAGAGGGCGATATGCTCAGGTGTTGCTTGAGTTCTCTCCAGCCTCACCAGTGGGACCACTCAAGCAAGGCCACAGCCTTCTGCCCTGCCACCCTTCCTGCCTTCCCCTCCCTCCAGAGCCCTGGGGCTTTTGCTTCCTGCAAGACAGGGAACAGCCTCTGCAACTGCCACCCCCGCCCGCCCGCCCCGCTGGCTGAAGCCAGGCTCGGTCAGAGATCTCTGCTTTATGCAACCGGAAGATGAGAGGCTCTTGCTGGCAGGTGCCAAGGTCCAGGTGTTGGCAGGAGCGGGTGGCAGGGTGGGAGGCATGGGGGGAGGGTCAGGGGCTACTTCTTGCTAGTGTGCTGCCTCCGGGCCTGTAGCTGTTGCCAAGCCCCTGGGGGCTTGGATCCCGCACCCTTGGAAAAGGAAGGCCCTGTTCTAACAAAGCCCTGGGTGGGTGTTGAGGATGCCCCAAAGGAGAGGCTGCTGCCTGATGTGCCCACCCCACGGGCAGGGGTGCTCTGACCAAAGGTGGGTGTGGAGCTGCCTCCAAACACAGGTTTGCTGTCTGGAGTGCAGGCCACCTTGAAGGCAAAGGAGATGCTCTGGCGGGGCGCACCCAGGCTGTTCTGACTCAAGCCTCCCACAAAAGGAGTCGTGCTGCCAGCGGTCCCACTCCGTCCTGCTCCGGGCTCGAAGGCTCCTGAGGCAGAGCTGGTTCCTGGGGAAGCCACACTGATCCCAACGCCTCTGCTGCCAGCTGGGGCTGCTGATCCCCCAAATGTGAAGGGGGACGGTGTCGTGCTACTGGAGCTACTGGTCCCACTGCTGGTGGTCCGGGTTGTAGCTGCCAAGCCAGAGGTTGGTGGCTGCACCAAAGGAGAAAACGGCTGTGGTGCTGCCCAAGGCTGGCTGGGGGCCGGCCAGGGTGCCGGAGGCAGAGGCTGTGGCTTTCAGGCCACCAAGAGTGGACTGTGTGGTGCTGCCCAAGGCGGGCTGGGCTGCGGCTGGAGTTGCAGTCGGGGCGGGGGCTGCAGAGTCTCCCAGCGTGAAGGGGCTGCACAAGCTGGGGACAAGGGATGGCTGGGCAGCCCACTGCTGCTGCCCATCAGTGGCCCCGAAGCTGGGCCGGGGGTTGGATCCTGGGTGTGATGAGAGAGAGGGCTTGGCACTTGAGCCAAAGGGAATGTTGAAAGCTGGGGTGGCGGTGCTACTGAATGTCAGTGCGGGCTGGCTGGTGGTGGCTGGGGCAGAGGCTGTAAGGGTGCTGCCCACATCGCCATCGCCAGCAGTGCTGCTGCTGCTGCTGCTGCTGGCGACTGTCTGAGCGGCACTGGGAAGGGACGGGCCAAAGCTGGTGACTGCTGTTGAAGGAGGCATGGTGGGAGGCTTACCAAACTGGACTATGGAGCTGGAGCCCACGGCTGGGGTGAAGCTGGCACCAGAGGCAGGGGGAGGCCCAAAGAGGAAGGGCTGGGCGGTAGAAGCGGTGGTGCTAGTCACGCTGCTCAGGCTGCTGGTCATGCTGCTCACACAGAAGCGGAACATGGGCTTCAGAGCAGAGTCTACGGGGGAGGGGCCAGCCGTGGTCACAGGAGCCACCGCAGAAGTGGCACTGGTCTGGCCAGTGAAGAGAGGGGCGCGCATAGTACTGGCTGGAGGAGCTGTCTGCTTGAAGAAGGGAGTTAATGTGGGCACGGGAGCAGCTGCCTCCCTGGTGTGAGAGACAGGCTTAAAAGTGAGGGATGGGCTGCTGGTAGTTGTGGGGAGGGCTGAGCTGGAAGATGTGGTGGCTGTGACCTTGGAAGGGCTAGAGGGCAAGGGGCCCTCGTTCTCGCTTTTAGGAGGGGGCCAAAACATGGGATCGAGCATGGCGGCACCCTTATCAGAACAGGGCCTTCCCAACCTACAGCCATTTCCTTTGGCGGCACCCTTATCCCTGACTTCCGAGGAGGTGCCCGGAAGAGGCCCTGACTCTGAAGAGCCAAGAGGGGCCAGAGGGCTGGGTGTCTTCGGAGGTGACTGGGCCACAGTGGTTGCCATGCCAGCAGATTTGGGGAGGGATGGGAGGCCTGGGGAATCCTGCATCTTCTTCGAGCTCTTCAACAGTGGGTCAGGGCTGGGGGCTGGGAGCGAGGTTGCGGTGGCGGGAGTCCCAGCAGCAGGCAGGCTAAAAGTGAAGGGAGGCTGACTGCTAGGTGGGTTCTCGGGGACAGAGCTCAAGGCGCTATCAGTCTTATCCTCCAAGATCTCGTTAAACCACTGAAACAAAGCTTTCTTTTCCAAGTCTACGTCTTCAGCAGTGACGGAACAGCCAAGCTGGGGAGGCGGAGGCAAGGTCAGCTGGTCCCCTCGCCAGGACCGCAGCAGCTGCACCTTCCGTTTACGCTGCCCTGAGCTGCCAGGGATTGATGGAGAATTCCTCGAGTTCTGTTTCTTCCACGTGGCTGTATCGGCCGCTTGTGCTCCCCGGGACTCCTTGTCTGCTATGAAGGGAGTTGAAGGACCAGAATGATGAGGAAGTTCCTGTTCTCTTATTTTCTTTGCTGGCCTCGCTGGAGTCTGGGAGCAGGATGAAGCTGGGCTAGAGAAGGGAGATGAACTAGGAGCACTCCTCTTCCGCAGCTGAGGGAGACCTCCAGTAGAACTGTAAGAACTGGCGATGGCGTTGCGGCTGGAGATGGGGATGCCGCCTGTGTCCGTGCTGGTCAAGGAGCTCAGAGGAGAGGTGCGTGATCTCTTATTCAAGCGGTCGTCTGAGCTCTGGGGACTGAGACCTCTCTTCAGAGGCCCAGGCTTAGGCACAAAAGAGGCAGGGAGTCCACTGGCCACCAGCGGCTCGAATGCCGAATGTCCACTTCCACTGCTATCATGGCGCCTTCTCTTATTTTCCTGGCCATCAGCACATATTTGGTCTTCCTCCTTCGCTGCCCTTTGCTTCCAGGCTCTGAGGGCACTCAGTACAGTCTCCTTTGCACATGGGTCTGGGGCCCTAGCGGACGGTGAGGACAGTGTGGAGCTGCTAATCTGCCCTGATAGCGGGGGACGATTCAATTTGCTATCCGGAGGAGCAATCCTCACTGTCACTGGGCTGCACACCGTTTTGGAATTGCGAGCAGAGAGCACAGTCCTCCTGTGCCAACTATTCCCGCACACCGTGGGACGGACCCCCAGCGAGGAATACTGGGCCTGCTGGACTGGCTTTCTTCTTCGAGGTGTTACTACAAACCGATGAGCTACAGAGCCACAGTCCCGGAGGGAAGTCCTCCTAGCGGGTCGGGGAAGAGGAGTGGGTGGGGAGGGGTGAGTATGAACCCCGGGGGTTTGGCCTGATGGAGCTGGCGGCGGCGTGGGGCGGGTGGGCGGGCGGCGGCCAGGCCTCCCCCGCAGGTCCCTGGCCTCCGAGGTGGAGGCAGGCTGCGGGGGCGCGGGCTTGCCTAGGTAATTGCCCATGGGGAACAGATCAGCGCGGGGTCAAGTCCTTTGAATAGGCGCGGAGCCTCTGGGAGACTTCCGTTTACTGCTGACTAAGCCGGAGGCAAGGTGAGCGGTGTTCGGTGGCGGCGCGCGTTCCGAACCAGCAAGGTTCTGAAGGCGCGTGAACCTCGGGCTCGCGCCTCAGGCCCCACCAGACCGCGGTAGCCCCCACAGCTAGCCAGGCCCGCGTAACCGCCGCCGCCAGCACCAAGGGCAGCGCGAGGCCATGCAGCGCGAGGCTCAGCAGAGCCAGGCAGAGCAGCGCAGCCCCTGCCCCCCGCAGCACCAGCCCATAGACCCAAGGTCCTTAACACTCGCAGGCAACTGCACGCCCCAGCACCAGGCCATGGACCATGAGGTCCCTAACACTCGCCAGCAACTCTGGCCACCGGTCCCTGCCTGCAGTCACCTTAGCTGTCGGAGACATGGCGTCTCCGCGAGCAAGCGCAGCCCCAGAAAGTATAATAATAATAAACAGTTAAAAATAAAACCCCCCAAACAAGTGTGCATGCATAAAATATACTTGAGTGAGAATAATCATAGAGATAAGGTACGTACACATACACCTCTATCATAAACATGCATCGAGAAGGCAAACTTTAGGGTAATGCTGCCGAGTCAGGTGATTAGGCTATCAGTGGAGACAAAAGGTGGACCTCAGTTGTATGTATTGGACTTTATTTGACAACACTTTCTAAATCTGAAATAGACCTAAGTAACATGTTAAGACATGTTGACCATAATCTCTGAATAATGAATGATTCATCGTCTATGTATTTTTATCTATGGTTGAAATAGTAATAAAGTGGAAATGTAGGAATTACATGTCTGTATGTTAAAATGTTTAGAGGATTCAGAAAAGAACGCAAATAAAACACCAATATAGTAGACCAAAATAATAGCCTTTGGTGCCCCATGTTTTTAAAAATTCCAAAGTAATGATTATTTGTGCCCTCATATGAGTACATGACTTGTTATCATTCAGATGATTCCAACTGAACAGTTAAAAAGAAGCCAAATGCGATAACTCTCCTTCGAATGTAATTTAGTACAGCCAGAGTGGGAAAGAGTAAGGAGATTCCTCGAAAAGTGGAAAAACAAAAATACCATATGATACAGCAATTTCAAACTGAAGGAAATGAAATCAGTACTTCAAAATGATATCTGCACTCCCATGTTCACTGCAGGAATAGTCACAATAACCAATATACGAAAACCAGGTACGTTTGTCCAACGACACATGAATGGATATACACACACGTGTGTGTGTGTGTGTATCATCCAGCCTTAAATGACCAAGAGATCCTGCCACGTGCAGCAAAACGGATGAAACTGGAAGACCTGCTGAATACAATAAACCAAATAGAAAAAGACAGAATGATCTCACTTATTTGCAGGATCTAAAAAGTTGTTGAATACATAGAAGCAAAGACTAGAACAGAGCTCACCAGGGGCAGAGAGGTGGGAGAAATGAGGATATGTTGGCCAAAGGACAAAGACTAGAACAGAGCTCACCAGGGGCAGAGAGGTGGGAGAAATGAGGATATGTTGGCCAAAGGACACAAATTGCAATTATGGAGGAAAAAGAAAGCTTGAGCTCCACTGTAGCGTAGGATAACGATAAATTAGACCAAGTGGACCTAACGGGCATACGTAGATATTTCTACGCAACAGAAGAATAAACATTCTTCTCAAGAGCACAGAGCACATTCTTTAGGATGGATCGTATTATGAGCCACATAACGTTAAAGCAAACTTTAACAAATTTTAAAACATTTAACACGATAGCAATTTTCTTCTCCCATGATGGATAAGACACTAAAACACAACAAGAGGAATGCTGGAAAGTCTACAAACAAACGGAAACTAAACAACACAACTCGGAACTACCAATGGGTCAAATAAGAAATCCCAAGATTTACAAAAAAAATAATCTCCAAACAAAGGAAAACAGAAACGCAATGTAACAAAACACAGAGGATGCTACAAAAGCAGTCCCTAGAGGGAATTTTATAGTGATCCAAGCAAATGTTAAGAAAACAAGATCTTGGGGTTGCCATCATGGAACAGTGGGTACAAATCCGACTAGGAACCATGAGGTTGCAGGTTCGATCCCTGGCCTCACTCAGTGGGTTAAGGATCCCATGTTGCCGTGAGCCATGGCATAGGTCACAGACACGGCTCGGATCTGGCATTGCTTTGGCTCCCGATCCCTCCCACTCCCTTCCTCTCCCGTCGGGCAGCCACAAGTCTGTTCTCCAAGTCCATGATTTTCTTTCCTGTGGAGATGTTCATTTGTGCTGGATATTAGATTCCAGTTATAAGTGATGTCATATGGTACTTGTCTTTGTCTTTCTGACTCATTTCGCTCAGTATGAGAGTCTCTCGTTCCATCCATGTTGCTGCAAATGGCATGATGTCATTCTTTTTTATGGCTGAGTAGTGTTCCATTGTGTATATATACACACCACATCTTCCTAATCCAATCGTCTGTTGATGGACATTTGGGTTGTTTCCATGTCCTGGCTATTGTGAATAGTGCTGCAGTGAACATGCGGGTGCATGTGTCTCTTTTAAGGAGAGGTTTGTCCGGATATGTGCCCAAGAGTGGGATTGCGGGGTCATATGGAAGTTCTATGTATAGATTTCTAAGGTATCTCCCAACTGTTCTCCACAGTGGCTGTACCAGCTTACATTCCCACCAGCAGTGCAGGAGGGTTCCCTTTCCCCACAACCCCTCCAGCCCTTGTTATTTGTGGACAGATTAACGATGGCCATTCTGACTGGTGTGAGGTGGTATCTCATGGTAGTTTTGATTTGCATTTCTCTTATAATCAGCGATGGTGAGCATTTTTTCATGTGTTTGCTGGCCATCTGTATATCTTCCTTGGAGAGCCGTCTATTCAGGTCTTTTGCCCATTTTTCCATTGGTTGATTGGCTTTCTTTGCTGTTGAGTTGTATAAGTTGCTTATATATTCTAGAGATTAAGCCCTGGTCCGTTGCATCATTTGAAACTATTTTCTCCCATTCTGTAAATTGTCTTTTTGTTTTCTTTTGGGTTTCCTTTGCTATGCAAAAGCTTTTCAGTTTGATTAGGTCCGGTTGGTTTATTTTTGCTCTAATTTCTATTGCTTTGGGAGACTGACCTGAGAAAATATTCATGATGTTGATGTCAGAGAGTGTTTTGCCTATGATCTCTTCTAGGCATTTGATGGTGTCCTGTCTTATATTTAAGTCTTTCAGCTATTTTGAATTTACTTTTGTGCATGGGGTGAGGGCGTGTTCTAATTTCATTGCTTTGCATGCAGCTGTCCAGGTTTCCCAGCAATGCTGGCTGAATAGACTTTCTTTTTCCCATATTGTGTTCTTGCCTCCCTTGTCAGAGATTAATTGACCATAGGTGTCAGGGTTTATTTCCGGGTTCTCTATTCTGTTCCATTGGTCTGTCCGTCTGCTTTGATACCAGTACCACACTGTTTTGATGACTGTGGCTTTGTGATATTTCTTAAAGTCTGGGAAAGTTATGCCTCCTGGTGGTTTTTGTTTCTCAGGATTGCTTTGGCAATTCTGGGTCTTTTGTGGTTCCATATAAAATTTTGGATGGCTTGTTCTAGTTCTGTGAAAAATGTCATGGGTAATTTGAGAGAGATTGCATTGAATCTGTAGATTGCTTTGGGTAGTATGGCCATTTTTACAATATTGATTTTTCCAACCCATGAACATGGAATATCTTTCCATTTCTTTTTTTTTTTTTGTCTTTTTGCTATTTCTTTGGGCCGCTTCTGTGGCATATGGAGGTTCCCAGGCTAGGAGTTGAATCGGAGCTGTAGCCACTGGCCTACGCCAGAGCCACAGCAACACGGGATCCGAGCCGCGTCTGCAACCTACACCACAGCTCACAGCAATGCTGGATCGTTAACCCACTGAGCAAGGGCAGGGACCGAACCCGCAACCTCATGGTTCCTAGTCAGATTCGTTAACCACTGCGCCACGCCGGGAACTCCCTCTTTCCATTTCTTTACATCTTCTTTGATTTCTTTGATTAAAGTTTTATAGTTCTTGTCAGATAAGTCCTCTACCTCCTTGGTCAGGTGTATTCTGAGGTATTTGATTTTTTTGAGGTGCAATTTTTAAAGGTACTGTATATTTGTATTCCTTTTCTAATATTTCATTGCTGGTATACAGAAATGCAACTGACTTCTAAATGTTAATCTTATATCATGCTAGTTTGCTGAATTTATTAATCAGTTCAAGTAGTTTGGAGGTTGAGTCCTTAGGGTTTTCTATGTATAGTATCATGTCGTCTGCATACAGTGACAGTTTTATCTCTTCTCTTCCTATATGGATGCCTTTTATTTCTTTTGTTTGTCTAATTGCTATGGCTAGGAATTCCAAAACTATGTTGAATAGCAGTATTGAGGGTGGGCATCCGGTCTTGTTCCAGATTTGAGTGAGAAGGCTTTCAGTTTTTCTCCATTGAGTATTATATTTGCTGTGGGTTTATCATAAATGTCTTTATGCTAAAATATTACCTGGTTTTCGTATATTGGTTATTGTGACTATTCCTGCAGTGAACATGGGAGTGCAGATATCATTTTGAAGTACTGATTTCATTTCCTTCAGTTTGAAATTGCTGTATCATATGGTATTTTTGTTTTTCCACTTTTCGAGGAATCTCCTTACTCTTTCCCACTCTGGCTGTGCTAATTTACATTCGAAGGAGAGTTATCCCATTTGGTTTCTTTCTAACTGTTCAGTTGGAATCATCTGAGTGATTACAAGTCATGTACTCATATGAGGGCACAAATAATCATTACTTTGGAGTTTTTAAAAATATGGGGCACCAAAGGCTATTATTTTGGTCTACTATATTGGTGTTTTATTTGCGTTCTTTTCTGAATCCTCTAAACATTTTAACATACAGACATGTAATTCCTACATCTCCACGTTCTTACTATTTCAACCATAGATAAAAATACATAGATGATGAATCATTCATTATTCAGAGATTATGGTCAACATGGCTTACTTAACATGTTACTTAGGTCTATTTCAGATTTAGAAAGTGTTGTCAAATAAAGTCCAGTACATACAACTGAGTCTCCAATGATAGCCTAATCACCTGACTCTGCAGCATTAGCCTAAAGCTTGCCTTCTCGATGCATGTTTATGATAGAGGTGTATGTGTACGTATCTTATCTCTATGATTATTTTCACTCAAGCACATTTTACGCATGCACACTTGTTTGGGGGGTTTTATTTTTAACTGTTTATTATTTTTTCTTTTTTTCTGGGGCTGCGCTTGCTTGCAGAGTCGCGATGTCGCCGACAAGCGCAAATCAGCTACTTTGACTGCAGGCTGCCACCTGTGGCGGAAGTTGCTGGCGAGTCTTAGGGACCTTGGGTCTATGGGCTGGTGCTGCGGGGGGCAGGGGCGGCGCTGCTTGACCTGGCGCTGCATGGCCTCGCGCTGCCCTTGGTGCTGGCGGCGGCGGTTACGCGGGCCTGGCTAGCTGTGGGGGCTACCGCGGTCTGGTGGGGCCTGAGGCGCGAGCCCGAGGTTCACGCGCCTTCAGAACCTCGCTGGTTCGGAACGCGCGCCGCCACCGAACACCGCTCACCTTGCCTCCGGCTTAGTCAGCAGTAAACGGAAGTCTCCCAGAGGCTCCGCGCCTATTCAAAGGACTTGACCCCGCGCTGATCTGTTCCCCATGGGCAATTACCTAGGCAAGCCCGCGCCCCCGCAGCCTGCCTCCACCTCGGAGGCCAGGGACCTGCGGGGGAGGCCTGGCCGCCGCCCGCCCACCCGCCCCACGCCGCCGCCAGCTCCATCAGGCCAAACCCCCGGGGTTCATACTCACCCCTCCCCACCCACTCCTCTTCCCCGACCCGCTAGGAGGACTTCCCTCCGGGACTGTGGCTCTGTAGCTCATCGGTTTGTAGTAACACCTCGAAGAAGAAAGCCAGTCCAGCAGGCCCAGTATTCCTCGCTGGGGGTCCGTCCCACGGTGTGCGGGAATAGTTGGCACAGGAGGACTGTGCTCTCTGCTCGCAATTCCAAAACGGTGTGCAGCCCAGTGACAGTGAGGATTGCTCCTCCGGATAGCAAATTGAATCGTCCCCCGCTATCAGGGCAGATTAGCAGCTCCACACTGTCCTCACCGTCCGCTAGGGCCCCAGACCCATGTGCAAAGGAGACTGTACTGAGTGCCCTCAGAGCCTGGAAGCAAAGGGCAGCGAAGGAGGAAGACCAAATATGTGCTGATGGCCAGGAAAATAAGAGAAGGCGCCATGATAGCAGTGGAAGTGGACATTCGGCATTCGAGCCGCTGGTGGCCAGTGGACTCCCTGCCTCTTTTGTGCCTAAGCCTGGGCCTCTGAAGAGAGGTCTCAGTCCCCAGAGCTCAGACGACCGCTTGAATAAGAGATCACGCACCTCTCCTCTGAGCTCCTTGACCAGCACGGACACAGGCGGCATCCCCATCTCCAGCCGCAACGCCATCGCCAGTTCTTACAGTTCTACTGGAGGTCTCCCTCAGCTGCGGAAGAGGAGTGCTCCTAGTTCATCTCCCTTCTCTAGCCCAGCTTCATCCTGCTCCCAGACTCCAGCGAGGCCAGCAAAGAAAATAAGAGAACAGGAACTTCCTCATCATTCTGGTCCTTCAACTCCCTTCATAGCAGACAAGGAGTCCCGGGGAGCACAAGCGGCCGATACAGCCACGTGGAAGAAACAGAACTCGAGGAATTCTCCATCAATCCCTGGCAGCTCAGGGCAGCGTAAACGGAAGGTGCAGCTGCTGCGGTCCTGGCGAGGGGACCAGCTGACCTTGCCTCCGCCTCCCCAGCTTGGCTGTTCCGTCACTGCTGAAGACGTAGACTTGGAAAAGAAAGCTTTGTTTCAGTGGTTTAACGAGATCTTGGAGGATAAGACTGATAGCGCCTTGAGCTCTGTCCCCGAGAACCCACCTAGCAGTCAGCCTCCCTTCACTTTTAGCCTGCCTGCTGCTGGGACTCCCGCCACCGCAACCTCGCTCCCAGCCCCCAGCCCTGACCCACTGTTGAAGAGCTCGAAGAAGATGCAGGATTCCCCAGGCCTCCCATCCCTCCCCAAATCTGCTGGCATGGCAACCACTGTGGCCCAGTCACCTCCGAAGACACCCAGCCCTCTGGCCCCTCTTGGCTCTTCAGAGTCAGGGCCTCTTCCGGGCACCTCCTCGGACTCCCAACCTACAGCCATTTCCTTTGGCGGCACCCTTATCCCTGCTTCTTCCACAGGGCCAGTCACTGACACCACGTCACCTCCAGCCCCTCAGGCCGAGACGTCTGCCAAATCCCAAGCCTTGTCGGCCCCACCTCCCACCCCCAAGCAGAACATTCCCTTTGGAATGCTGAGCACCTCACCTGCTCACCCTCCTGCCTCTGCAGCTCCGGCTGTGTCTTCACCATCTCCCATGCTCGATCCCATGTTTTGGCCCCCTCCTAAAAGCAAGAACGAGGGCCCCTTGCCCTCTAGCCCTTCCAAGGTCACAGCCACCACATCTTCCAGCTCAGCCCTCCCCACAACTACCAGCAGCCCATCCCTCACTTTTAAGCCTGTCTCTCACACCAGGGAGGCAGCAGCTCCCGTGCCCACATTAACTCCCTTCTTCAAGCAGACAGCTCCTCCAGCCAGTACTATGCGCGCCCCTCTCTTCACTGGCCAGACCAGTGCCACCTCTGCGGTGGCTCCTGTGACCATGGCTGGCCCCTCCTCCGTAGACTCTGCTCTGAAGCCCATGTTCCGCTTCTGTGTGAGCAGCATGACCAGCAGCCTGAGCAGCGCTTCCACCGCCCAGCCCTTCCTCTTTGGGCCTCCCCCTGCCTCTGGTGCCAGCTTCACCCCGGCCGTGGGCTCCAGCTCCATAGTCCAGTTTGGTAAGCCTCCCACCATGCCTCCTTCAACAGCAGTCACCAGCTTTGGCCCGTCCCTTCCCAGTGCCGCTCAGACAGTCGCCAGCAGCAGCAGCAGCAGCAGCACTGCTGGCGATGGCGATGTGGGCAGCACCCTTACAGCCTCTGCCCCAGCCACCACCAGCCAGCCCGCACTGACATTCAGTAGCACCGCCACCCCAGCTTTCGACATTCCCTTTGGCTCAAGTGCCAAGCCCTCTCTCTCATCACACCCAGGATCCAACCCCCGGCCCAGCTTCGGGGCCACTGATGGGCAGCAGCAGTGGGCTGCCCAGCCATCCCTTGTCCCCAGCTTGTGCAGCTCCTTCACGTTGGGAGACTCTGCAGCCCCCGCCCCGACTGCAACTCCAGCCGCAGCCCAGCCCGCCTTGGGCAGCACCACACAGTCCACTCTTGGTGGCCTGAAAGCCACAGCCTCTGCCTCCGGCACCCTGGCCGGCCCCCAGCCAGCCTTGGGCAGCACCACAGCCGTTTTCTCCTTTGGTGCAGCCACCAACCTCTGGCTTGGCAGCTACAACCCGGACCACCAGCAGTGGGACCAGTAGCTCCAGTAGCACGACACCGTCCCCCTTCACATTTGGGGGATCAGCAGCCCCAGCTGGCAGCAGAGGCGTTGGGATCAGTGTGGCTTCCCCAGGAACCAGCTCTGCCTCAGGAGCCTTCGGGCCCGGAGCAGGACGGAGTGGGACCGCTGGCAGCACGACTCCTTTTGTGGGAGGCTTGAGTCAGAACAGCCTGGGTGCGCCCCGCCAGAGCATCTCCTTTGCCTTCAAGGTGGCCTGCACTCCAGACAGCAAACCTGTGTTTGGAGGCAGCTCCACGCCCACCTTTGGTCAGAGCACCCCTGCCCATGGGGTGGGCACATCAGGCAGCAGCCTCTCCTTTGGGGCATCCTCAACACCCACCCAGGGCTTTGTTAGAACAGGGCCTTCCTTTTCCAAGGGTGCGGGATCCAAGCCCCCAGGGGCTTGGCAACAGCTACAGGCCCGGAGGCAGCACACTAGCAAGAAGTAGCCCCTGGCCCTCCCCCCACGCCTCCAATGCCCACTCCCCCTCCCCCGCTCCTGCCAACACCTGGACCTTGGCACCTGCCAGCAAGAGCCTCTCATCTTCCGGTTGCATAAAGCAGAGATCTCTGACCGAGCCTGGCTTCAGCCAGCGGGGCGGGCGGGCGGGGGTGGCAGTTGCAGAGGCTGTTCCCTGTCTTGCAGGAAGCAAAAGCCCCAGGGCTCTGGAGGGCTCTGGAGGGAGGGGAAGGCAGGAAGGGTGGCAGGGCAGAAGGCTGTGGCCTTGCTTGAGTGGTCGCACTGGTGAGGCTGGAGAGAACTCAAGCAACACCTGAGCATATCGCCCTCTTCCTTCCGTGACGCTCGCGTGGTATAAAAGCTTAGTCAGGCAGCTCCCTTGCCAGCCTTTCCCTGAGAGCCACCTCGGCTGGGGAGTCACAGGTAGAGACCTCACCACTTGCATCTCTGAGAGGCATTTGATGGGCTTGGGGGAAGCGCTCATCCCTGTAGCTTTACCTTGCTTGGCTTGGCTATGAAAAGTGCTTCTCCCCACCTTGTCCCATTAGAGGCCACGGGGTCTCCATTCCTGCTGCTTCGTCCCTCACGGACTCCTTGCAGGATCAATTCCTTTCAAAATGATCCTGAATCTACCTGTGCCTTGGATGATACCCCAGTGGGTGCTGCTCCTCCAAGTCGGGGCCGCTGTTTCATCGCCAACCCTCTCTGCCAGTGTGGCCCCCCAAAGCTTGGTGGCTCAAGACCCTTAGCCTGGCAGATGCAGGGGTGACACCTCACTCTGGGAGAGGGACGATCTTGGAACAGGCAGGATGCCCACCACTGCTGTCAGCTGCCTCCTTGTCCACCTTCCGTGTTGGCCTCACCGGCCTTGTCCGCCTCTCCGGGATCACATGTTTCAAGCCTTGTCCTGTGTTACTTTGTCTGATGCTCATGTCTCTTGCTCTTTGAGTCGAGTCTGGAGGAAGAACTGACCTGTGTGAGTGGCGGCATGTTGGTAGTGCTGGAGGTAACCCTTGAAGTTTCTGGGGCCTCGCTCGTTGAATGTGGAAAGGGGCACGCACCACTTGATGGCTCCAAGTGCTGAGTCTGGAATTTTCAAGTGGTGTTTTGAGTTTCAGGGCTGGCAGCCTAGGAGGAGGGGGCCTCTTTGTTTCTTTCCCCACCTACCTAACCGCACTGTAGGCTAGATCACCCATAGTACAAGTTAGAAAGCCTAGATAATAAACCGCATTCTAAAGCCGGATCTTACTCCCCCTGCCCCTTCCTTTCTTCTTCCTTTTTTCCCAAACCACGTACCCCAGGCCCAAGATCCTGGCTGCCACGCCCATCCTCTTTGGGAGAAGCATGAGTGCGTGTGTCTAAACTAAAAGAAAAACGTACTTAACCATTTTCAACAAGATGACATAGTTAGTTTTGTATTGAAGCTAACCTGCCTTTTAACTTTCTTCAAGCTTGGTTCATTGAGGTGGTTAAGTAGAAACGCTATTGACGAGAAATCAGCTGTATGGTTAAGTGACGCCTGTGTGAAGAAGAGGCTCAAATGCTGTCCCAGGCAGCTTTTCCGAGGGACTGGAGCTGCTTCTGGAAACACAAAGTCTAGTTCTTATTTTAGAAATGTGACGGAGATGTAGCGAGTCCCCCTCCCCTCTTTGACTGAGGGTGCCTGTCTGCTGGCAGGGGCTGCGCCCCCCACCCCCGTGGAGAGCGCGACTCCTGGCTGTTGGGTGTGGAGCTGAGGAGGGACCTGAACCTGGAACATCTGCCAGGATGAGAGGGGGGTGGGGCACAGGTCTCGAAATCAGGCTTCTGCCTATAGCTTACATCAGGCAGACCCTCTTAGGTTAGGACTCTGAGCTAGTTTACCTCAGTTCCACAGGCGGGACCATTGGTCCGGGAACCCCCTGGAGCAGGCGGCCTGGCGTGGCCTGAGTGTGAGTGCATGAGTGCAGGTGTGGACCTGTGCATGCACTGGCCGGCAACGGGAGGCTGGGGCTGTCCATCATACGCACAGCCTGCATTCCCGTGAGTCCCGTTGGAATTTTTAGTATGAATGTGAGGTTTTTCTCCTTGCTTATGTCCTAAGAATAAACATCTGTGCTCTATCGTTAAAAGAAAATAGGTGCCACTCGACTCCACCTCATTGTGTGCCGAATAGGGGGTATAAACCTCCCAATCAGTGAATTAGGCATTTGATCTATTTTATCTGATAAGCCCCCAATGCCAGGTGTTTTCATTTAGGCAGCTCAGTTTCCACAGTGAGGAGTTTTCTAATACCATATCGTCATTAACAGTGTACTTGCAGTAGGTTTGTATTGAGGTTTAGGCGGTAAGTGTCTTGAAAGTATTTTCAGAGTCACGTGGGGAAAATGAATGTTGGTTTAACATTAAATGGAGAACCCCCCCCCCCGACCCCGATCTCCAGGTAGACTTGGTGTCCACCACTGTGCAATGTCTTCAGTTGAGACTCCCAGGTGACCAGAACATTATTCTGCTCTTCTGAGGATTGGAAGAAAATATGGGAAGACAATGTTTCTCCTCGAAATGTACCACCAGCCTTATTTTCAGCTACAGTGTGAGCCTCATTTTCAAATGTATACAGTGCTTCCAGTTCTTGAATACGTCTGAGTTACAGGAGCGTGTCGAATTCTACCACCTGCGGGCACTGTCCCCTACTAGGCATTTTCGGAATTGCTGCATGAGGGTACGGTTTTTTCTTTTAGCATGCTTTGATTGCAAAATGTGACTGTCATTTTCACCCTTTTATCCACTAACTTTGTCCTTATGGAATCATTCCCTTTAAATTTTTACTTTAAGTTTTTGGGTAATTTTGTGAGACAGCAGCAAGTAAATGTGTGCATTCAACCTGCCGTTTTTAGTTTGAAGACTGCTACTTTAAAAATGTAACAAAACATCTCTAATTAATATTTTGTACCTATTAAACGTCTCAGTCTGTTTAGAAATAATATAAATAAAGTGGTTTAATGTTGATATGAATGTTTCCTCTTAATTTATTTTAGGATTCCATTTTACACTGTGTGTGTGTGTGTGTGTGTGTGTGTGTGTGTGTGTCCTTTTGCCTTTTTCTAGGCCTATTCCTGCAGCATATGGATGTTCCCAGGCTAGGGGTCTAATTGGAGCTTTAGCCGCCAGCCTATGCCAGAGCCACAGGAACTGCCAGATCCAAGCCGTGTCTGTGACCTACACCACAGCTCACAGCAATGCTGGATCCTTAACCCACTGAGCAAGGCCAGGGTTCGAACCCGCAACCCTTACTTACAGATGATATGATCTTATTTATAGAAAATCCTAAAGACTCAACAACAACAACAACAAAAACTCTTGCAATTAATCAATGAAGCAAGTAAAGTTGTAGGATATAGAATTAACACAAAGAAATCCGTTGCACTTCTATACACTCTCAGTGAAATGTGAGAAAGAAAGAAACTTATTCACTAGAGCATTAAACAGTAAAGGTATTAAAATAGCAACAAAATAGCATTAAAAACAATACAGGAATAAATTTAACCAAGGAAAGCAATAATCTGTACAGTGGTAAATATAAGACATTGATAAAAAAAAAAAAAAGGAGATGACATAAACAAAGAGAAATTCTCTGTTCGTGGATTAGAATTCCCACTGTGGCTCAGCAGATTAAGAACCTGAATAGTATCCATGGGCATGCACGTTTGATTCCTGGCTTTGTTGAGTAGGTTAAAGATCCAGCGTTGCCACAAGCTATGGCAGAGATGCTGCTGAGATGGATCTGTGTTGCTGTGGCTGCTGTGTGTGCTGGTGCCTGCAATTCCAATTTGACCCCCAGCCTGGGAATTTCCATATGTTGGTGGTGAAGCCCTAAAATAAAAGAAAAGGAAGAAGAAAACATAAAGAAATGGAAAGGAATTGATATTGTGAAAATGTCTATATTATGCAATGACATCTCTAGAGTCAATATAATTCCTGTCACAATTCTGATGGCATTTTCCACAAAAAGTGGTCCTACATTTGTATGGAGCCACAAAGGGCCCCAGCTGATCAAATCAATCCTGAGAAAGAAAACCAAAGCTAGAGGCATCACACTTTCTGATTTCAAAATATATTACAAATCTGTAGTGATTAAAACAGTGTGGCACTTGCATAAACATGCATGCAAAGATCAAGCAAAACAGAATAAAATGGGAACAAAATAGAAAGCTCAGAAATCAATCCCTGGATATGCAATCAATGAACATTTGACAAGAAATTTAAGAACACTCCATGGGTAAGGGAGAATCTCTTCAGTACATGATGCTAGGAAAAATGGATAACCACATACAGAAAAATGGAGTCAGATCCATATCTCACACTACTCGCAACACTCAAATTAAAACAGATTAAAGACTTCATCATAAACCATGAAACGTGAAACTCCTAGAAGGAAGCATAAGAAAAAAGCTTCTTTATATGGATCTTGCCAATGAGTCCTTGATAATGACACCAAAAGCACAACCAATAAAAAGAAAAATAAATAGATGAAATAGCATCAAAAGCAAAAGCTCTGCATAGCTGAAGGGACAAGCAACAAAATAAAAATGCCAATACACAATGGGAGAAAGTGTTTGCAAACCACACACTGGATAAAGAGTTAGAGGTATCCAAACTATGTAAATAACTCGTAAAATTCAACCACAATAGTAAAATCAAATAATCCAACTTAAAGAATGGGCAGAGGAACTAACGGATAGTTTTTAAACATTTAACGACTACACCTGCAGCATGTGGAAGTTCTCAGGCCAGAGACTCAATCTGAGACACAGCTATGACCCAAGCCACAGCTGCAGCAACATTGGATCCTTTAGTCCACTGCTCCGGCCTGGGGACTGAACCCACACCTCTGCCTGGACCCAATCCACTGCAGTCGGATTCTTAACCCATTGGACATGGCAGGAACTCCCAGACATTTTGTAATAAGCATTTCAATATGGCTGACAAGTCCCTGGGGCAGCTGGATAGTTCTACTGATGTAAGCCAGCTCAGCTGATGTGTCTGCAGTCAAGAGTCAGCTCAGCTGGTGTCTAGTTGAACTATGACGGACTCAAATAAGACAGTCTCCCTCTGCTCCAGATGATCTGGCATATTCCAGCCGAGTGGCTTGGGCATGTTCTCAGGGCAATTCCCATTGCAGGGTCTGAGAGAGAATGGAAGCATGCCAGCCTCTGGAGTCTTACATCAAGAAATGGCGCAATATTGCTTTTTTTTCTTCTTCTTCTTCTTCCTTTGGCCACACCAGCAGCCTGTGGAGGTTCCTAAGCCAAAGGTCTAACCTGTGTCATAGTTGTGGCCTCCCCCTCAGCTGTGGCAACACTGGATTCTTAAGCCTCTGCCCTGGGGAACTTCCTGAATAGACATTTTTCCAAAGAAGACATGAAAATGGCCAACAATTACACGCAAAGAGTCACAAAGCCATTAATAATCAGGGAAATGAAAATCAAAACCACAATGGTGTATCACCTCACACCTGTTGAATGTGAGAATGGCTATTGCCAACAAAAAGGTATTATTTTTGGTGAAGATGTGGAGAAAAGGGAACCCTTATGCACTGCTGGGGATGGAATGGAAGGGGTTTCATGCGCTTTAGAGGACAGTATGGATGCTCCACAACAAATTAAAAATCAAACTACCAAACAACCCTGAAATCCTATTTCTGGGTGTATATCTAAAGGAAATGAAACAGAAGATTAAAGGGATATCTTTACTTCACGTTCATTGCAGCATTATTCAAAATAGCCAAAGTATGGAAACAACCCGAGGGCCATCAATGGAGGAAGGAATAAAACGATGGTGTATATTCAACACAAAAGAACATCATTCAGACAAGAGAAAGAAGAAAATCCTGCCAGTGGCAACAACAATGATAGATCTGGAGAGTATTATTACGCTGAATGAGGTTTAAGTCGCACAGAGAAAGATAAATATTGCCTGATATCACCTATATGTGGAATCTAAAAAAACTTAAACCGCAGAAACAGAGAATGGTAGTTACCAGGGGCTGAGGAGCAGGGGAATTGGAAAAAATGTTGGTCAAAGGGCACACGCTTGCAATTATAAGATGAATAAACCCTAGATCTCCGGTGATCAGCATTCTGGTTATAGCTAATATTATGGCATTACATTATTCAAAGTTGTAAGAGACTAGTTAAATCCCACCACCAAAAATAAATAATAACCATGTGATGTGATGGAGGTAGCAGTACTGGCAATGTATGAATGCATGACATCAATAGGCTGTACACCTTAAATATACACCATGTTATATGTCAATTATATGCCCCCAAATAAACCATAAGAAATATAGTCATAAGCTTTAAAAATAATTTAAGGAAAATTCACTGTTTACTATAAACCATTAAATCAGACAATACACCCACTCATATATATATATATATATATATATATATATATGTACATATACATATATATATATGTACATATACATATATATATATATAAAAATATATATATATATGATCTCAAAGCCCCAACAACTTCTATAAATGAGATGTGGATATGATGGTTTCATATTTACAAGCAGTATTTTTCCCAGTCCAGGGGTTGGATTGGAGCTGCAGGCCTACACCACAGCCATAGCAACACCTGTCTGAGCCACCCCTGCAACCTAGGCCAGAGCTCGCAGCAACACCGTATCCTTAACCCACTGAACCAGGCTGGGGATCAAACCCGCAACTTCGCAGAGACAACGTCAGGTCCTGAGTCGCAACAGGATCTTCCCAAAGATGGTATGTTGTATTTGAAAAGTTTGAAAGACATGGACTATGCTACAAGGGTAATTACTACCAAGGCACAGTGTCATATAAGACCATTTGACTATAATTCATGTGTGTGGAGGGTGAACTTTAATGTCAGTAGCTTGAAGTTCTACAGATACAACTCAGCTGGTCTAGTCTTAATAATATGGCTAGGTTTAATAAATGTGCATGGAAGCATTTACTAGTTTGTCAATGAAATTCAAATTTATGTATTTAATGATTCTCCAAAAGCCATCAAAACCGTTTAAGGAATGGACCACTACTGCCTTGTTGAAGGTGGGAGATTTGTGCATCATGGTTAATGTGAATTAGCTGAGGGTTTTACTTTCATATCCTACCTCTTCCACCCCGTGATTCTTCTGTATATCATCTGAGAGCAACCATTTTGGCTACTATATTTGTTTTATCTAAAACAGAGTTAGTCGTTCTCTTGGTGAAAGACTTTACTCCTCTTCTGATCTTCAAGAATAAAATAAACACAGACATTTCAGTCATTTTCAAGCACGACCCAAAAGTTGACTTCTCTGTTGCATCTTTCTAGGCCTATGGTCAGAATTGATCTTACTCTTTGTCACATTCATATTTCACAACATTTTCTGTAAAATGTCTTTTTGGCATTACAGAGTTTGTATCTCATGAGTCCCTAGGAAAGTATATGTCTTCATTAAGTTGAACTGCAGGGGCATTAGAGACTAGGTTTCAGGTGAATTAACTGTTCATCTCAGTGTTCTCTGTAGAGTAAGATCACAACGGCTCTAAACTGATCACTTACTGTAATACTGCAGTGAACTGACCACCAGTGTTCAATTAGGAAAGTAGAACGTAGACTTATACTGCCCACTCCACCTAACAAATCAGGTCTTGTAATTTCTATATGGCACCACCCTAGCAATTCATTGAATGCTTGCTTCTTTATAGTCAAATATCAAGTGTTTTTTCCAAACTAGTTTAATATATATATTATATATTAAATATATATACCTATATTTCAAATACAAAGTATTGATCAGCTAATTTACCTATCTATGATCATTCCTCTCTCCCTCTTGATCATGTCTTTCCACTGTAAGAGTGTTGGAATAAAGGAAGAAAGCAAAGAACATTTGGGTGACCTTAGACTAATTATGGCAATCTATTACATGTCTCTGTATATATCGTAGAAGCAATGAAGCACGGATCTAAAGATAAATAATCAATCTATTCTTATAAACCACAAAGATATAAAATATAAGTGAAGTAATTATTTAGAAATGATATTTAAAGAGCATTGATTTTAATTTTGATAGAGCAAAAAAAAAATCCTTTTACTACCTCAGTATGCCTTAATTTAAAATATATATTATAGAGGAATATACAGTCAATTTAGGAACTTTCTAAAATACTGAAAAGTATAACAGTCACTCGAAATAACCACAGTAAGACAAATCCATAATGATACCGCTAACGGTAACAGCATTAACAAGATGGAGGTGTGCAGGTGTGTTAACATTTTTGCAGATTTGATTCTATAAATGGTACTAAGCATTGGAATTCATTCAGGTCTTTTATTTATTGGCTGTGTATTTACTGGGCAAGTCATTTAACCCCTAAGTATTTAGGTTTTGCAATTCCTGACCCCTGTGAGATCAGAGGGGAAACATCTGACCAGGCATTGCCAGGGCAAAGGAGGTCATGAGAAATCTACATAGCCATGTGCTACTTCACATCATGTTTATAGATTGAATAAATAATTCCTCGAGTATATTACATTTTCAACTGTATGAGATGAATTTAAAAGTGATACAGGATGTGTGGCATTCTTCTGTCCCTGTGGGACTTCTTTTGCAATGAAAGCCCACTTAGAGTCAGGAGAAAGCATGGCTTAGCTGTTAAGGCCAGGAAGTGTGGAGCCAGGCTGCCTGGGTCACAGCTCAACCCTCCCTATACCAACGATAGTGTGACTTTGGACAAGCTACTTTAATGTCCCTATGCCTTGGGTTTCTCCTCTGTGAAATAGTCTCTTAGGAATGGGATGAAGGGGAATGGAATCAATGCACAGAAGGCCCTTAAATGGGGTGGCATGTCATAGATCTTCTAAAATGTTAGCTACATTGGTGATGATCATGGTGGGGAGGGGATGGAATATTTTGTGGTTAAAATGGGTTCTTGATACTGGAAAAGTTTGGGAATCAAAATTTTCTTTTTCCCCAAGGGTCTGGCTGGGAAGAACTGAGCCAGTTCCATCAATGGCCATAAATCCTAGAAACTACTGTCACCCATCCCAAGTCAGCCACACATATCAGGCCCACTCTTTTCAAACTTCTCATGTCTGTTTCTTGCTCTTGCCCTCTGAACATGGATACCGGTTGGTTAGGATGGCTTTGCCCAAGACTCTTCCCTGTCAAAGTGCATGAGAAACGTGTAGTTATTCCAGCACATCCAATCTCCATGGATTCTGCCCACCCACGTTCTATATCCCAAGCCTCCATCCCCCCTTATAGCCTCCATCCCTATTCACTCGATGAGAACCTTAGCTCTCCTGGGCTCCACATACACAGTCATTGTAGTTGCCTCCCAGCTCGACAGTAAAAACTGAAGTAATGGGTGTATTTGGCAGGGGAGAGGAGGTGTGGGGTGAGGGAAGGAGGCATTTATTAAAGTCATGATGGAGTCAGTGGAGTTGAAAATGTGCAAGAATGGGGAAACTATGCTTTGTTTGAGCCCAGTTTTAGTATCTGAGTAGGTTTAATTTTTTTCTTTCTTTATCCATGACCTCCATTTTCCTGTGACGTCTCATTATTCAGTAACCAGAAAGAAGCATAAATAACCAGAACTTGCAGCAAAACCTCCGAAGTCCAAATGTCATTTACAATTACTCAGACTTTGGATTCAGTGCCATTAAATGGTGACATCTCATGGGGATATGGGTGAGTCAAGAATACTTCAATCTCTATCTCTCTCTTTATCTCCCCCCATCTCTCCATCAGTATATGTGTGTATGCATGTGTGTATTTTTTTCTCTCCATGTCTCTCTACCCATCTATCCATTTATCTATGTCTATTCTATATCTATCTAACTATCTGTTAGTGACTCTAGATTGAAGAATTGACTACAAGCGTGTTGCCAAGAGATCTGAGCTTTGGGGATCAAGACAGTTGTTGGAAATATGTATGTTTGTTATAAGGGAAGAAGTACCTGAAAACTCACCCAGACAATAAATTACTAAGTAACTAGTCTGTGCCAAGCACTGTCCTAAATGCTTTTTTTTGCCTTTTAGGGCTGCACCTGCAGCATATGGAAGTTCCCAGGCTAGGGGTCGAATCAGAGCTATAGCCACCAGCCTGCACCACAGCAATAGCCATGCTAGATCCGAGCTGCGTCCACGACCTACACCACAGCTCCTGGCAATGCCAGATCCTTAACCCACCAATCGAGGCCAGGGAGCGAACCCATGCCTTCATGGATATTACTCAGGTTCATTACCACTGAGCCACAATAGGAACTTCCTAGATCATCTCATTTTATCCTCAGAGCAATGCTGTGTGGTAGGTCCAAGTCTCTCTATTTCACAAAAGTAGAAATAGGAGGCTCGGAGAAATTAAAAAGTTTTGTTGTGTCACATACCTAACAAGTGGCGAATTTGGCAGTTTAACTTCCTGACACCTGGACAATGTATTCAGAAGAAATAAATTTTGAAACAATTAAAAAATAAAGTAAAAACAATAACTAAATGCAAGTTTTTCTTACAGATGCACATAGCAAATTGGTACCCTCATGGATGCAATAATTCGACATCTCCCAGCCCATATCTCTGCTAGATCTGTGCTCTCTCTCCCACTAAACATCTTTTACCCACCACTTCATTCTGGAAAAACGTCCTCATCTCTCAAAATGAATCACCTTGACCATTAGCCACTTACCTTGTCTAAAGTAAGTCACCTTTACTTCCCATAAGACTGATGGGATGCATCTTGCTGGTCCCAGAAGGTGATGTGTCAAAAAAAAATGATATAGTGGCTGTGGGAGAGTTTTTAAATTTTATTTTACGTGTGTGTGTTAACCATTTGGATCCCCACAACTCACATTTAGTCATTGCTTTAATTTATTTTTTGTTTAAGATTATTTTCTTCTTAATCTTCCTATGTGTTAGAAGGTTATATATATATATATAGGATGGAAATATATAAATATAGGACGGAAATGTCCTAAAATTAGGTTGTGATGATGGTTGCACAACTATAAACATAAGAAAATTCAATGAATATAAAAAGATATATATATACACACACACTGATACACATTTATATATATATACACACACACACACACTCATACACACATTTATACACACACACACACACACACACACACACACGTGGTATTAGATACACTATGAACGCCACTTCCATTAAGGCAGGGGCTGAGTCACTCAGACTAGCAATGGGTAAATCCTGAAGGAGCAAGGTCAGGGGAATGTAGACATAATACTGAGCTGAGTCATTCTCCTTGGGCCCTCATTACACTGTGGCAAGTCAATCAATGGAGGGTGACACAGTGGAGGGTACATCAGGTGAGCAGTAAGAGAGGGAAGGGAAGTGATCAGGTGTTAGAAGGTGACTGAAAAGGGAGGAAAGGATTGGCAATTGAGGAACCCCATCGGTGAGCTGTTATCCACCCATTAATTCATTGGTCACTCTGCTCACAACTTCTGAACATGTACTATGTGCAAAGCCCAGGGCTGGATGTTGTGGGGGTTCAGGCTGCATGTTGCAGTTCTTGCCTCTAGTCATATGTCACAAAGCCTAGTGAAGGGCCAGATGAAGTAAATGAAGTACGGTAATCCTTCCCCAGTCATGTCTTATTCCCTGTGAACCTTTTAGGAGCTCAATGTTTCACCCCAAGAATGTATGCCTGAGAGAGTTAGATATTCCCATTCCAGGGCTAGGCATGTGAGGAGGGGCAGTACACCAGATGGGTGCTGTAGTAGAGGTTTGGCTGCTTTGAAAGACCTTTCGAAGGAATCAGGATGCTGATATGGCTTAGTCACCAAATAAGGCTCCGAACACCCTTCAGTTTGGGCTTAATGGAAAGGAGTCAAGGGGAAGGCCAATTCATGATTCTAGGGCACTGACCTACCTCAATCCACTAAATCTACCTCCTTGGAGTGCTGTGCCAATTAATATGGTAAAGAGTGTCAATTGCCAATCACAGTACTGGACCGATAGGTGCTCATTAGAACTCATGGTCTTCATGCCAGCTTTTCCCCAGGAGTAAATACTGCCTCAATTATTGTCTTCTGGAGATTAATGTTGGTGAGATAAAAATCCACATTGTAAGGCAAGACAAGAAAAATTTAAACATAAAATTTTCTCTCTGTTTGTTTGGGCCTCTTCCCTCCCCTCCAGAGTACATTGTGCATGTGCATCATGCAATAACCAGACGTCCCAGTAGTAGAAATACCTGATTAACCATAAAGATCTTTTTTTTTTCCTTCTGGCACCAATCATGGTACTCCTTAGAAGATAACATTCCTTTCTCAATTGTGTAAACAGTTACAATGGCCCACCTCTCACCTTGAATGTACAGATGTCTTTGAGGACCTTTATGTACAATGGCGATATATCATTTCCCATAAAGATGGTGACTAGTATGGGACAGACTGAGGCAGACAACCTGGGAATATACTGGGCTGCACCTAATGGAAGTGTTAAAATACCTATAATGAGACTAGCTATATTACTTATTTTACAAGCTTATTGTTTCTTGTATTATGAAACATGTGACTGAGCCTCCAATAAAAATACCAACGATATAGGCGACTTGAAATAATTGATCAAATGTATAGCTCTATAACATCAATGATTGTAATGGTGTAACTCTAGATATGGGAAGAAATAGTAAGAAGGAATCATTTCCTGGACCTTAACAGGCTAGTAAGACAGGTGGTCCAGAGGCTTTTGGGTGCTGTTAATCCAGTAATAGCACACTGAGTGGTCTATCAACGAAATCCTCCCCTGACCTGGGAATGAGCATTTCTGGCATCGTGGGACAAATTGGTCATGAAATGTCTCCCAATCCCTGGTCAAAATTAAGACCCAAAGGAAAGAGATGGAAAAGTAAAGGATGTTGGCCACCATCCAGTTTTACAAGAATCATGTCATTATCCACTGCAGTTGCTGATGTCCATACACTCCGGAAAGAATACAGGATGAAGATGTGGAAGAAGGACTCTGCTCAGAGGAAACAATAGAACAGACCTTCAGAGAGTTAGATACTTTCCGGACAAATTTTTTATGAACCTGGATTCTTGCATCTTCCCGTACTTAGAAGAGCACTGAAACCATTGGCTGCCTGTTCCTCATGTCCATCAACCACCTTCTACCAAGATGTACCTTGAGTGCATGTATCCCCTCTGACGAGTCATATGTATATTAACCCCCACTCCCTGACTTCAGAGGAGTTCTCAGAGCTCTCCAAGAGATGGTCTTCCAGGTTTAATCCTCAATTTGGCTTGAATAAAATTTTCCATTTCTTTCTTAGGTTGACTATTGATTATATTTTTCATCAAGAAAGTGATTGGAAGAAAGTCAATCTTAATATAATTTTCTACTAATCACCAAACTTCATTTAAAATATCCTATCAAATATACATACACACACATATGTAAAACCAAATCACTGTACTGTACACCTGAAACTAACATAACATTGCAAATCAACTATATACTTCAATTTAAAAAAAAAAATCCTATCAATATCAAACTCCTGGAGTTCCCATTGTGGTGCAGTGGAAACAAATTTGTGAGGTTGTGGGTTTGATCCCTGGCCTCACTCCGTGGGTTAAGGATCCGGCATTGCTGTGAGCTGTGGTGTAGGTTGCAGACGTGGCTCGGATCCTGCATTGCTGTGGCTGTGGCGAAGGCTGGCAGCTGTAGCTCCAATTCCACCCCTGGCCTGGGAACCTCCATATGCTGAGGGTAGGGCCCTAAAAAGAAAAAAGAAAATATATCAAACTCCTCCTTCCTCCGTTTTTTAGATATTCTCCATATATGGAAATGACTCCTTTCTACAAGATCAAATGTCATTTCTTTTCTTTCCTTCCTTCCTTCCTTTCCCTCTTCCTTCCTTCCTTCCTTTCTTCCTTCCTTTTTCTTTCTTTCTTTCTTTCTTTTTCTTTCTTTTCTTTTCTTCTTTCGTTCTTTCTTTCTTCTTCTTGCTTTCTTTCTTTCCTTCCTTCCTTCCTTCCTTCCTTCCTTCCTTCCTTCCTTCCTTCCTTCTCATTTCTTTCTTCCTTTCCTTCCTTCCTTGCTTCCTTCCTTCCTTCCTTTTTTCTTTTTTTTTTAGGGCCACGCCTACAGCATATGGAAGTTCCTGGGCCAGGGGTCGAATCAGAGTTTCAGTGGCCAGCCTACACCACAGCCCCAGAAATGCAGGATCTGAGTCACATCTGCCACCTACACTACAGCTTGTGTCAACACCAGATCCTTAACCCACTGAGCAAGGCCAGGGATCAAACCCTCATTCTCACAGAGATAGCATTGGGTCCTTAACCCACTGAGCCACGACAGGAACTCCTCAAATGTCGTTTTTTATCTGCAGAATGTGTAGTATGTTGGGTTAGTGAGCAGACGGTTTGTACACTGTTGATTTTTCATTCGCCCAAACAGTGGCCACATTCTCTAGAAATCTAATTTTCAAGGGTATTTTGTGACTCATCCCAGAGTCTGCTCTAGGCTGCAGTAGATGGAAATAATTTCACCTGCAGTATTTAGAGCTGGAACTAATGAATCTTCATATCTTTTCAGACTCATCTGTTCTTATTTAAAAGCGATGAATAGTGGCAGTTTGGAAAGATGTGCTTGTTCATTGGCGCAATAAAAAATAGATGGCATTGCGGCACAAAAGTTCTTAATGTCCTTCCCCAAGGGGAAAAAGATAATTGCTACAAGGAATTAAAATTTAACTCCTTGCTCTTATTCCTTTGAAAACGTTCACTGTCATTTTTACCTCTTCTTAAAACTTTTCCCCCATTGTTTGCTCAATTCAAGTGCAGAATATTTTGTTTATATAGATACATTAATATTTTCTTATCTATATTTATTATATTGATAACAAAAGAAATGATCTTTTTGGAGTATTTTTCTAAAGCACTCAGAGAGCTTTAGACTTAAATTCAACATGTGGAATTCAGATTGGGTATCACTCTCCCCAAATATCAGATGACTAAATAGTACCTAAAGGCAACCTTTATCTTGGGATTACTAACACGAAAAGAGTGTCAGGAGTAAAATCTCTAAGTAAATGCAAAGTAAACACATCCTTAGGGAAGAATGGATATATGTGTATTGGGGAGTAGAGGCTTTCAGCATTACAGCTTCATTAGCAAATGAAGACCATATTACCATCTGGTTATTAAGTTATGGTAAAGTTGCCAGGATTTTTTCCAGTGGTGCAATAGAAAGGGAGTCAGCCTCTATTGGTTCTGACTTTGGCATTTTTGCTAACAAATTATGTCATCTTGAGAATACACTTAATGTTTTTGAAACACAAATTCCTCCTCTCTAAGAAGAAACAGTTAGATCTAGAGACAGAAAATACCCAGCATGACTGTTTTCAACCACTCCCCAATCTTGCGCCCACAACAGACATCAGTTTCAATCTTGCTATTATTTCCTGTTGAGCCCCCACTGGACCTTGGCACATGGTCAACATCATGCCACAATTAATTGATAAGAGATAACTGAAGTGAAATCCATTTGCCACTCCTGGCCTAGCAGATTTTCAAGGTACCATCTAAAATGCTAGTTCTCTTTCTTGCACAGCCTGCCTAAATGTAATAACAATGATTTAAAACAACTGAACCTTTGGCAAGCACCCATAATACCCTTTGTTAGATGAAAGCCCCCAGGGAACATGGCCCCAGACTAATGAAGTACTTAAAATGTCACATGCGTAGCCCATGGCAGTGCAGGGGTAACTGATGGGCTTTTGGAGTCAGACCCAGGATATAGAGATTTAATCTGATTTCTCCTAAACATAAACTGCACATGTGATTTTAAAACTATGCTGCAAGCAAAAGAGAAAGGGAACATTTAGTGGTAAAAAAGATCCAGATATTGGCAGCAACTACTCCATCTCTATGGAATTTTTGTTGTTGTTTTTGAGATGACACTGTAAAGGCATATAGCTCTGGGCTCATTCTCTCGCTTTCTGGATGTAACTGGAGGATGACCTGTATCAGCAGGCTGGGTCTGTAGGAAGCAATTACACATTTGCCTGCATGACCCAATGTGACCAACTAAGAACATATTGTTTAATGATTGCACTGATTAGGTCCCTATGAACTGACAGATTACATACTGTCCAGGCTTGTTTTACTTCACACTGGACTCTTCAGTTTCATGGGTCCCAGAGAAATCAAGACCTTCATAAAAGAAACAAGGCAGATTGAAATGCACTGTTGATTTATATACCCACAGACAATGGCCTTGTGGGGGAGGAGGGCTCCTTTTGTTTTGTGTGGCTTTTGTTATGATTTGAAGCTCAGTCTCCTTCCAAAATGAGTCTATAAATTGATACCCATGTCAACAACAACAACAACAACAAAAAGCACAACCTGAAAGTTGAGAGTTAAATTTACTTGGGGAGATTAGGACTTAAACCCAGGAGACAGCATCTCGGGTAGCCCTGAGAAACTGCTCCGAGGGGGCAAGGAGGGAGTAACAAAGGGAAGGTAGTAAGAACTTCCCTTTGATTTACAGACATAAAGGTCTGGGTTTACTGGAATTGATAGGGATGGAATAGGGTAGTTACACATGTAGCTGTAGAAGTCCCAATAAGGGACCATAGATAGAGAGGAAAACCTGGAGAACTTTGGGTGACCACTGTAAATTAGTAATTGCCTAAGAGGGCCATCAGAATGAGGCAGGCTTGCTTGATCAGTGGAGGCATGAGATATGCCTCAGATCATTGGGTGGGGGATGGAGCAAGGCCTGCATTCAGACCAAAGGCAAGTTTAAGGACCACCCTTCTGCTGATTTGAATAAGCACCATGACCTTCCTAGTTTGACTTTATAAGGTCAAATACCCTCTTACTAGATACCAAGGAGGAGCTACTACTCCAAGAAAGAGGAAGAGGTGGTCTTTCCCACCCCCATTCCACTTGGATGATAAAACTGTAGCCCAACTAATTCTCGGGGCAGAGCCTCCTTGCCTGCCAGGTTGTATCTCTCACAAGCATCCTATTTTATTTTATTTTATTTTTTATTTTTTTTACTTTTTTTTTTGTCTTTTTGCTATTTCTTTGGGCCGCTCCTGCAGCATATGGAGGTTCCCAGGCTAGGGGTCGAATCGGAGCTGTAGCCCCTGGCCTACGCCAGAGCCACAGCAACGAAGGATCCGAGCCGCGTCTGCAACCTACACCACAGCTCATGGCAACATGGGATCGTTAACCCACCGAGCAAGGGCAGGGATCAAACCTGCAACCTCATGGTTCCTAGTCGGATTCGTTAACCACTGCGCCACGACGGGAACTCCCAGCATCCTATTTTAATCAATCTATTTCCTGCCTATCACTTTGTCTCTCTCTGAATTCCATCTGTACTGAGGCACAAAGAACCTGAACCTTACTAAGTCCAGACACCGGGTGAGTGAAAAACTGGATTCAAGTCCCAGTCTTGGTTATGGCTAAATTCAAGCCATAAGTACTGTCAGTTTCAGAATCACTCCTTTAATATGCACCTCAGCCTTCTTTATTTCCTGAGTTCCCCCAGGGCTCACTAGCCCACCCTTGGGAGTGGCTGTTCTCACGGATGACCGTGACATCTTTTGTTTTGTCCACTTAACTACAGCCCAGGAGGCAGTAATTTAGATAGCTCTGAAATAATGCCCCAAGGAGGAAAGGGGGAATATCAAGATATAAGTTGTAAAGGTGAAGGGGCATGCAGTCATCTACCCATTTCACAGAAGTTTGCTGCTGGCCTTGCGAAGGTTACTACTAGTCACAGACGTCAACCATCATTGAAGGAATTTAGTGGTTTTTCTAGATATGAGGAGATGCAAGAAGTGGGCTCATAAATCTTCTCCTAAAAATATATGACTATCTTAAGACCTGTTCTTCCAGTTTTCCCAGATCAAAGAATGCCTCACTCCTGGTCTCTACCCTGAGCTCCGTACAGTGGGTGCTGCAGGTCAGCAGTTGCAGTGGCTCATGTTTTACTCCATGTAGAGGCTGATGGCAAGTGCCAAACTTCAGTTCACACCAGTGAGGGTGCTCTGCTTTCCTGTGTCTGGGAGTGGCTGAGCATCTTCCCAGAATGTCCTCACTGACTGCAAGACAGTCTAATCACGCTGCTCTGCTGCCAGAAAGATGGCACTGCTGGAAGTAGTCCAGGCAGGTCAACTTCAGGGGGAAGCTGTAAATCATGTCCACTCTTCTGTAGTGTCCACTCATTTTGCCCTTCCTGCCCTTCTCATCTCTGGGTAGCAAACGTATGTTGAGCACTTGTATTAGTGTCCTCCAGCTGCCATAACAAAATACTGCAGACTGGGCAGCTTAAAAAATTTATTTTCTCACAGTTCTTGAGGCTGGAAGTTCAACATAAAAGAGCCAGTAAGGTTGGTTTCTTCTGATGATCATGAGGAAAGAGTCTGCTCCAGGTCTTCCTCCTTGGTTGATAGAAGGCTGTTCCTCTGTGCACATGCACCCCTGCTGTCTCTCTGTGTGTCCTATCTGTTCTCATAAGTGGAACTGACATCAATAATGGCCTGAACTCAGCCTAAACCCAGACTGGGACTCAAACCCACATGCTGGGGCTCGAATCCAGCCTAAACCCAAATTGGGACTTGAACCCATGTGCTAGGACTTGAACCCAGCCTAAATCCAGATTGGGACTTGAACCCACAGTTTTAAATTAGAATCACTCACCCGGCATCTGGACTCAATGAAGTTCAGGTTCTTTATGCCTCTGAGGAGAAGGACTTCAGCAAGAGACAAAGTGATAGGCAAGAAATAGATTTATTAAGAAAGGACGCTTGTGGAAGATGCAAGCAGGCAGGCAAGGAGACTCTGCCCCAAGGATTAGATAGGCTATAGTTTTATCATCCAAGGGGCCTGGGGATGGGAAAGACTGCCTCTTCCTTTCTGGGAGTAGGTATCCGGTATTCAAATTAGTGGAAGAATGGTCCTTAAATTCCTGCTCTTGGTCTGAACCTGAATTCAGACCCCCCCCCCCCACCCAACGACCTGACCAAGTCTTATGCCTCAACTGGTCAAGCAAGCCTGACTTGTTCTGATGGCTTTCTTGAGCAATTATTAATTTACTGTGACCTCCCAAAGTTCCCTAGGTTTCCCTCTCTATCTATGGTCCCTTATTGGAACTTCTGCAACTACATGTGCCTGCTCTATCCCTATCATTTCCCCATCCAGATGTTTTACCCTTAAACACTTTATGCTTAAAGGGGATATTGGGTGATGACCATTTGTAACTACTTCCTGCTGAGATAGGGAGTAGGCCTGCCTAGGGAAGGAGCAAAACACATGGCTAACTGTCCCTTTTCTGTAGAGAGGGCTGTAAACCACTGTTGCTCTGGTTAACATTATTTTCCCAGCCACGTTAGAGATTAAAGAGCACATGGTGAAATCAGTAGCACCAAGAGGACCAGAACCTTTGGGTCCAGAAGCACCAATGTTACCAATGGGGCCAGAGGATCCAGTAGATCCAGCAGGGCCAGGGGAAAACAGCATGGCCTTTAGCACCAGCATCAGTAGGTTCACCTTTAGCACCAAGTTGACCATCAGCACCAGGGGGTTCAGCGAAGCCAGCAGGGCCAGGGTGACCAGGCTCACCACAGTCACCGGGGGCACCACAAGCTCCAATGGGACCAGTAGGACCTGGGGGACCTTGCACACCATACTCGCTGGGGAAACCTCTCTCACCTCTTGCTCCAGAGGGGCCAGGAGGACCGAGGTTTCCAGGAACACCCCGTTCACCAGGTTTGCCTGCAGTGGAGCTAGAAAGTCTCAAAATCCCTTATGTGTATTATCTCATCCAATCTTCACAGGAACCGTAGGAATCAAGTATCATTAGTGTCCCATTTTATAGTTAAGAAAACCAAGGCCCAAGATCCCAATTATATGCACATTCAGTTATCTGGTTTGCCAAAAATTCATTTCTTCATTCTTTGAAGAGGGCTATAAATGAGCTTTATTATATTTGCTAATATAATAACAATATATTGTTCTTATGTGTCAATTTTTTTTTCCTTTATTTTTTTATGGCCACACCTGCATCATGTGGAATTTCCCGGGCTGGGGTCGAATCAGAGCTGCCACTGAGGCCTATGCCACAGTCATGGCAACATTGGATCCAACCTGCATCTGCAATCTCTGCCACAGCTTGCAGCAACGCCAGATCCTTAACCCACTGAGCAAGGCCAGGGATCAAACCTGCATCCTCAAGGACTCTATGTCAGGTTCCTAACCTGCTGAGCCACGATGAGAACTCCAAGCATTATCCTTTCTTGACAGATGTCTACATCAGGACTTTTTATTGTTTACAGTGCCCAGAGTTTATTAGATGCCCAATGTTTTATAATTCGATATGCAAATTTTTTTTTTGTCTTTTGTCTTTTTAGGGCCTCACCCAGGACATATGGAGGTTCCCAGGCTAGGGTTGAATCGGAGCTACAGCTGCTGGCCTACACCAGAGCCACAGCAATGCAGGATCGGAGCTGCGTCTGTGACCTACACCACAGCTCACAGCAACGCCGGATCCTTAACCCACTGAGCAAGGCCAGGGATTGAACCCACAACCTCATGGTTCCTAGTCAGATTCGTTTCTGCTGCACCACGACAGGAACTCCCTCAATCTGCAAATTTTGGAAGGCAGGAAAAGAATACAGAAGCTCTTAGAAGAGGTCAGGGTGACAGAACTAACAAGATGGCAGTTTGGTCTGTGGTGATAGGTGCTACATAATATCAGGACATTGAAACTATGATCAATATACATTTTTGAAAGCTTGGTGAATATAAGGAAATGTTATATTTTCCTAATTATTATAGAAAGTATTGACTGGGAGTATCAGTGACTCTCAAAGAGCTTGGCGATATAGTCATAATTTTTTTTTTGTCTTTTTTTTGTTGTTGTTGTTATTGTTGTTGTTGTTGCTATTTCCTGGGCCGCTCCCGCAGCACATGGAGGTTCCCAGGCTAGGGGTTGAATCGGAGCTGTAGTCACCGGCCTACGCCAGAGCCACAGCAACGCGGGATCCGAGCCGCGTCTGCAACCTACACCACAGCTCACGGCAACACTGGATCGTTAACCCACTGAGCAAGGGCAGGGACTGAACCCGCAACCTCATGGTTCCTAGTCGGATTCGTCAACCACTACGCCACGACGGGAACTCCATAATTTTTTTTTTCTTTGTGCTTTTTAGGGCTGCACCCACAGCATATGGAAATTCCCAGGCTTGGGGTCTGATCAGAGCTGTGGCTATCAGCCTATGCCACAGTCATAGCAACATGGGATCAGAGCAGTGGCTGTGACCTACACCACAGCTCACGGCAATGCCGGATCCTTAACCCACTTAACGAGGCTAGGGATTGAACCCACATCCTCATGGATCCTAGTCGGGTTCATTAACTGCTGAGCCACGAAGGGAACTCTGATTTTGCTATTTTTCTAGTTATTATTCTTATGTGATTGGCAGAAGAGGTGAGGTATAGGGAAGAAAATGATTTCTTCCCCAAGGTTATAAAGCAGGTGTGAGAAAGGAGGTAGCACTGACACTCAGTAAAGCATAATATATAGATACATATTAAATATTTTCACCATGGGGTATTTAGGCTACAATATCTTAATTTTTTATGCAGTCACTTTCCTTCAATTAAAAGATCTGTCAGGGTAGACAATGTTTTCTGCCATCTGCCTATACACAATTTAAGTAGGAAGGCACATGATCCATCTAGATAGAGAATATTTATGTAATCAATATGTAATTGTCTGTTACTTTGATTTGAAACCTCGATCAACTACACAATCTATTTGTACACAATTCCACCGCAAAATAGTTTTCTCTCTTCATTACCTCAGCAAGACCCAAACACTTAAGTCCATTTGGATAGAATTTGCTGAGATATAACTGAAGCTTTCCCTTTGATTCAAATCCACAACCCCTGGGCAGGAAACTGGAAATGTTACTGTCTAGTTTTACTTTGTTTTGATCTTGCAGGTTCTTTCTCATTGGAAGGGCAATTCCTTTAAAGATAAAGGCTTGGAATATACGGCGATGTACTGCTAGGCTTAGAACTTTCTGCAGTGGATAAGGACACAAAACCAAAGTGGAGTCCTGGACCTAGTCTCTGCTTTCCAGAACTTCCACTTGGAGAGATTCAAGTGACTGATAATCAAACAACCCAATGTCAAGAACCAGATGAGAGATGTGGCCCTTGGCATCACATGGGGTGTTCTGTGGCTGGGCGACTTGGCATAACCATGACATTACCACAAACTTTTTGGTGGATAGAAGCCAGGCTCTAACTCTATTTGAATGTGGATTTTGAGCCCGAGACTCATACTTCCACATTGTATACAGCTGTGGCTGCTTGCAAAAGCAAAACTTTGTGATAATTATTTTGTTTTGTTTTGGAAAGAAATACTATACTTGTTTTATCTGGCCTTTGGTTTCTAATGTATGTCTCTAATTTGGCTCCACTGAGAGGTGGATGGCTTCTTCAAATGTTATTTCCCTTGAAGTCATCATCTGTCTGATTCCACTTTGAGGTAATAGCTCTATTTGTGCCTGTATTATGCTCCAAAATCTATTTGTGGGTCAAAAGCCTGAGTCTCTCTGTCTTAAGAACCCAGGGAAATAACTATCACCAAAATATCCCTTTGTGGTGATGGATGCCCTGGGTTAAAGGAGAACAGTTCTCAGGGTAATGGGTAGAAAAAAACTGGCTTGTCTGTACATCTATGTCACATTAAGAAACCTAACTGAGAGGCAGGACTAAGTCACAATTTTCTTCCAAATATAGAAACAATCGGTCTTAGGTTGTTACTATGTCTCTGTTGTGTTTCAAAAATCCAAGCAAAGCCAACAAACAAATAGAACAGTGATACTGAAAACTGGAGGTTAGTAGAATAATGCTTTGGAATATCACATTTCCCCTTTGGATGAGACAGTCTTTTTCTGTTAAGTTTAGGCCAGGAGACTGAAGCTTATTCTCAGGAGAGGAGGGTGGCTAGCCTTAAACTAATAATGATAATAATAATAGAATTAATGCTCATCTGGTAGATATTATTTGCCTGGGATTATTCTATGCAGTTTGCAGTAGCTCTTGAATCTAGTCTTACCCCCTATACTAAGCAGGCAAAATTTCTATTCTATAAAATGCCCATATTCTTCGCAGAATGAAGAGTCGGGTATAAATGTAGGAGGAAGGATGTGCTTCATGTTCACATCTGGCCATAGGAAAAAAAGAGTCCTTCACCCCAGGACTATATCCCTTTCCTGTGCCTCAGCTGCTTCCCAATGGGCAAATTATGTGACTGGCATGGCTCAAAGTCTTGTTTTCTATTTGTGTATCTGTGTTGTAAGATATTCTTTTGTTATAGGTAGAAGATATAAAATGTACAAAAAGATAACTATATGGATTATGTATAGCTGAATATTATATATGAACATGCATAATTCATATTATTAAAATTATATTCTGTAAGCCTCCCAATAAAAAAGGAAAAGGAAAGATACATTTACTAAAATTTGGAAAAAGACTTCCAAGAGCTTCTAATATGAGGCTGGGATATACATTAAGAAGTATACACACACACACACACACATATACACACGTATATATATACATATGCACACACACACATATATTTTTTAACTGAAGTATAGTTGATTTACAATATTGCATTAGTTTCAGGTGTACAACAAAGTGATTCTGTTAAACATATACATATGTATATATATATATACTTTTTTCAATTCTTTTCCATTATAGTTTATTATGAGATATGAATATAGTTTCCTGTGATATACTACTGTATAATTCTGTTGTGGGTTTTTTTTTTCTTTTTGTTTTTTGCTTTTTAGGGCCGCAAGTGTGGCATATGGAAGTTCCCAGGCTAAGGGTCGAATTGGAGCTGCAGCTACTGGCCTATGCCACAGCCACAGCAATGCTGAATCCAAGTCGCATCTGCAACCTCCACCACAGCTCCCAACAACAATGGAACCTTAACCTACTGAGCAAGGCCAGGGATTGAACCTTCATCCTCAAGGTTACTTGTCAGATTCGTTTCTGCTAAGCCACTGAGGGAACTACATAATAACGATTTTTTTTTAAATCTATGTCTTAATGTGGGAGGTGGTTGTAGGAAAACATAGAAGGCAAGTTGCAGACAATATAATAGATTCAAGCATCACAAACAGTGCATACTCAAAGGGATATAAATTATTTCAAATTAAAAAGCTATATTTAGGGGGATTCTATGAGGAAAGTATACCTCCCCACAACCTCCGTTACGGGAACCACCCATCATTGGACATACCGGCAGAGCAGGGCCCCTGAGCAGTCAGATCAAGCAAATTTGCTCTGAAGAACAATGGCCAACACATGTCAAAGCCACCTTCACATCCATCTAAACTGTGGCTCTCCACACTTGCTCCTATAAAAAGATTCCTGGATGAAGGAGAGAGAAGGATGGTAAAGATCAGACAGAGAGGTGATCTTGGGCTAAGAATTTTGCTTCAACAGTAGAGAACCTTAAAGCAAGTCAAAGTCAGGTGAACTGGTCCAGCCTGGCCTGCAGACAGATTCCAGCTAGGGGATTCTGCTTCCATGTTTCTGGATTGGGACCCAATATTTGTATGACTAAAAGGCCTTCCCATTGATTTTTCTGCCAAAGATATCGAAATACATTCAAAAGGCTTGGCTTTCCCATTTACTGTATACATCCAGGCTCAGATTCATATACAGAACTTTGGGAAGCTGAGTGCCAATACACTAATAAGGGCAATGCTTCCATCAAGTGAGCATTTTGCTTAATCTTAATGTACAGATACTAGATCATTTCCACAAACATACTGGAAAACCATGCAGTTTCTCTTTGTCCCACCTCTGGCCTTGAGCTCAGTTCATTGCCCCTGATTTCTGGCTCTGCCTGTTGAATGAAGAACCTCTTAGCTCCCACCCAGGGCAAAGGGCCATGGAGAGAAGACCAGCGCAGCAGAGAAGCGTGAATATTGTATTAGTCAATGGTTATATCATGCACTAGATATTTGACTCTGGGGTTAGACTAATTGAAAACATGCCTCCCTTCTAACACCACTGTAACAATGATTGTCTCTTACATGTGTAAAATTTTTCCCCAAGTACAATTGTCAGTGTATCAGTGTTTTCCCAAATATAAGGTTTTTATTCTATCTTGCTTACATGCAAGGGCAGTGTTAAGTAACTGATTAACCAAGTATCCCTCTTTTATGCTCCCCAAATGTCCTTAATCTCTATTGTCTGGATGTTTCAGGAAAATGTGTGCATGAGTAGAAGCATGGCTCTGTGTGTGTGTCACGTATACATGTGTTGATGAGTCTATTAGCATAAATGTTTCAACTTAGTTACAGAATCAAGAGTGGAATGTTGGTGGAAGACTTTATCATTGTTCTAAATGATGATATAACATCAATATAGAGTCATTTTGGATTTCACATGGAATCTTAGACTTGGAAGAAATATGAAAGATCCTCTAGTTCCAATCTTATACTATCATGTTATAAAATGAAAAACAATTTTTAAAACCCCCAAGTCATAAGTTCAAGATATCTTCTTTTGAAAAGGACCTGCAGTTTTTGCTGGTTTTTTGTCTTTTGCGCTCTCCATTTTGTTAAGCTTTTAAAGTCTTATCTGCATGTCTTTTTTTTTTCTTTTTTTTTTGTCTTTTTGCTATTTCTTGGGCCGCTCCCACAGCATATGGAGGTTCCCAGGCTAGGGGTTGCATCGGAGCTGTAGCCACCGGCCTACGCCAGAGCCACAGCAACGCAGGATCCGAGCCGCGTCTGCAACCTACACCACAGCTCACGGCAACGCCGGATCGTTAACCCACTGAGCAAGGGCAGGGACCGAACCCGCAACCTCATGGTTCCTAGTCGGATTCGTTAACCACTGCACCACGACGGGAACTCCCTGCATGTCTTATACTTTTCATGTCCTTATTTCCTCTGTTTGACTCAGTATATCTGACTATGTTCCTATTTTAAAGGCATCGTTCATCTTACACCTTTGTTTTCTTCTATCTTGTCTATTTCTCTTTCCCTTTTAAAAAAATACTATAAACCCTTATGGATCTGAATCAGGAGAAAAAAAGAACTGTGGATTCTGCTTCCTTTCATGTCAACAGCTCATTTGTAGAATGTTGAATTCTTCCATGACTGTTGGACGCTATTATGAGATAATTAAGATATTTCACAGTGGAGCCAATAATGATCACAGCAGCTTCAGACTCATCACTTTCCCCAAAAGTCTTCACTGTCCCAGGACAAGGGTTTACAAATGGAAGGTAAAATAACACTGTGGTTGTTTAGAACTTTGCCCCAAAACACTAGTGAGAAATGTTTTTAATCCACCTGAGCCATATGGAGAACGTCTAAGGGACCTCCTTGTCTCCAAACACCTAACTCAAATCTGTAGTTTTATCAGCTTGTAAGAAAAGAACTTTCCAGTATTCATGAACTAGGGCTGAGAGGTATGGATCCACATGTGTCCTTATAAGAGAGAAGTTTGACCTAGAAGAAGAAAGTCACATGGTCACCGGTACGAGATGCTTCTGTGGGCTTTGAAGCAGGAGGAAGGGGCCAGGAGAGTAGCAATGCAAGGGCTGCTGTCTAGAAGCTGAAAGGCAAGTGTTCAGATTTCCCCCCAGAGCCTCTGCAGTGACGGTAGCCCTACTAACACCTTGATTTCAGCACAATGAAACTGATTTCAGATTTGTGACCTCCAAAATTTAAGAGAATAACTGTGTGTGTGTGTATCTTTTTTTTACTTTTTTAGAGCCACACCTACAGCATGTGGAAGTTCCTAGACTAGGAATTGAAAAGAAGCTACAGCTGCTGGCTTACACCACAGCCACAGCAACACGGAATCCGTCTGCAATCTTTGCCAGAGCTCACACCAATGCCAGATCCTTGACCCACTGAGCGAGGCCAGGAATCAAACCCACATCCTCATGGATACTAGTCAGATTCCTTTCTGCTGTACCACAATGGGAATTCTCTAAATGTATATTATTTTAACTCTTTAGGTTTTTTGTCATTTGTTACAGCAGCAATAGGAAAACTGACTGAGTTTTGGCCAAAGGAATGTGAGTAGATTGGGCAGATTTCAGGCCTGGTCTGTAATAACTGCCCATGTGGTCCCCTCAAAACTCTTTATGATGGCTGGAGAAAGGCCAGGTGACCATAGATGCCCCATGCTGAAGAAGTCAGAGCTTCCTGAATCCTCCCCAAACTGTGTATAGAAGAACAAAACCTGCTAATCTGGAACTGTTTGGCAAGAAATAAGCCTCCATTGTGTGTACACTGTGACTCTTTTCAGGGTTGATTTGTTATGATGGTTGTATCATCCTAAGTAGGGCAGCCGGTGCATGGTTTCTTTTACCCTCAATGCCATTCTTTTATCCATAGATTTATTCTCTTCCTCCCTGGGCAAAGCCAGTAATGGCCCTTGCTGGATGAAACTCTTGAAGTTGCTGATGATACAAGATGTGCATACAAAATTACAATTGTGTTCTTTTCTTCCCTGCTGGTACTGCTCCTGAGAAAATACACACAGAGGGGACTGATATTCTGAAGCAGCAGTAGGGCATCCTATAATTGTCAGTTCGGTATTTGCTATCTGGAATTTCAAATATCTCTTGGAGGGAAATGGCTAAAAGAGTAAGACCCTCTCTCTCTTTATCTATCATCTCTCTATCTTTATACTTCTGTATTTCTCTATCTAATTTATCATCCATCTATAGCCACTATATAGATACTTATTCAATACTCACTCTGGATACATGATAGGTAGCTAGAGAAATGGATAAGATGATAGTTACATATACACATACATAGAAATATAGGTATATACATATAATTTTAGAATGACATCTAGAAACTTGCTGTATAAGTAATTGCCATTATTATGACAAATACAAAGGAAGCTCAATGTGCCATGAAATTACATAGCCAGAGGATCTGATTTGATTAAGAGAATGAAAAATGTCTCCCATGGCAAATTATATTTCAAACTGATACCTGAAAACTGGATGGACAGTCGGCAATCAAAATGAGAAAACAGAAGAGGCAAAATCTCTGAGACAGGAAGATGAGCACAGTGTTTAGAGGACCAAAAAGAAGTTAATTGCAGCTAGAGCAACTTGTGAAAGGAGGAAGGAGAGGTGAGGTTTACAGCTGGAGAGGTAAGCAGGGGCCAAGGGCAGAACACCATCCACACAACGTTCACTCCTGAGGTTACCAATCACTAAAACTGATCTGCTGGCCAAAAGGGATTTTTGTTTGTACAATAACAGTTATTGATAAACCAGTATTTCTATAATTGTTATGTGGAAACAATGTGCAATTTTTTTAGACAAATATTGATGGGTTTAAATGAACTCAATTTGCTTGTCTGTTTTTTTTTTCCCAACATTTATAAATTAAACAAAAGATGTTACTAAAAAAAAAAAAAAAAAGAGCAAAGCCAGCCCCCCTCAGGATTTCACTTCCCCACCATTGCTGGAGGAAATCAAGAGACACCAGCCCTTCTCATCCAGGAAGTTAGCACAGTTGTTGAGATTCCATCCTGAGTCTGGAGACAATTGATGTCAACCTTGCAAGGAGGGAAGACTCAGTTCACTCCAGATTTACTGGTCCTCGGCCTTCTCTCTCTTCAGGCAGTCCAGAAGTGTTGGAACCTTGGGATGTATCTTCTCTCATTGACATAAGCTAATCCAAACTTCATAACCCAGTGATGGAAAGGGCAGAAGTCATTTCATGGCACTACCCAAGTTCTAAAATCTGGTAGGGATGCTCTGTCATGTCATGCAGAGCAGCAGCGGAGAGGCAGTCTTATTGCAAGTGCCTCTATAAACACAGCAGTAGCAGCCCACACTGGATCCCAAATCTCAAATGTTGCCACGCTGGCTTCTTGTGTCACAGCCAGAGACCTGAAGCAATGGTGTTTCACTCAGCGTGAGGAGCCCTGCTCTGCCTTAGAGAAAAATCAGTGCTTTTGATTTTCATAGCATCCCCACTGCGTAATGTTGTATGTTCAGTCCCTCATTCTGCAAAGTTTGATTTCTATAAAACATATCTGGGTCTATTCTCCCCTTTTTTTATTTGAGAACAGTTGCTGAATTTTTCCTGAGACCACTATAGTATTTGTTTTTCTAATAAAGAAAACACAATAAACACGATTTGCTTAAGATTGGCATTTTTTGCTGAATCCCACAACACAAAGGTGGGTTAGAAGATGTAGGTTAGTTTTAATAGTTGTTGTAAAAAAACAACTTTGTAATTGTCAGAGCATTTTGCAAATAGTAGTTATTTCTGTTGCTTGCATGATGGCTGTTCATCACTCCACCACAGACTGAGAAGGATGCAATTACTGGGATAGTTGGTCAACCTTGACCGACCGACATTGAAGGTAAAGAAATACTCTTCATGTGCTCAAAGAGGTGGGAGGGTTAGTCCTTAAGAAGACAGATGTCAGTGGAGATTCCACAGCTTAAAGGAATTGTTTTCAGAATCTTAAGGTGGAGAAAGTACTTAAAACTTAAGCTGCCTGTTCTGGCTACAGGATAACATCAGCAATAAACCTATTCACAGAGGGCTTTTTGTAATTACCGTGTACCTGAATTGGAGTGAGATAGAGAAAACACATCCTATTACGAAAATACGGGTTGTCACCGCCATGGATATCGCTGATTACCTCTTCTGGTGTGAATTGGCGATGAGCTGGTAAATGAGAGAAAAATTGAAGATGATCAATGAAGCCACCAGCGGATGACATCTTGGTTTTGAGAGATGTTAAGTAATCTCCTCCTTATTACAGAGGATCCTTCATTTCTGTTGGGAGATTTTGTGATATTGATTACAGAATAATTTCTTATGATTTTCAAGAGGAACCAAGGCCAAGAGTCAGAATTCATCATGCACTTAAAATTGCAATGCAATTATTTTGTGTAATAAGGTATTAAATTCATCTGGAAAAGTTCAAGATAAAAGCCTCCATTTCCTGGCACTGCAGCATCTGTGCCCAGTGTTCAGCTGCCTGTGCCCAGAAGCGTATGTGTGGTGCACATCCAGACACAACCCAGAGAGTGGACTTTGTTTTTGTCTTGGCTTCATAACTTGACCTGAGAGCTGACCCTGCCTCTCCAAGGTCATTCACACACTATTGGTACTGCTCTAACTTAGAGATCTCTGCTCTGTAGCCCTGACTCCCACCTCCGGTAAGATCTGCATCAATAAATGGTGTCTGCTTAAACTTCTGGCAGTGGGCTAGTGCTGAGAATTCAATATTTCTTTCCCCTAAAAATTTGTTTTGTTTTTTTTTTAGGGCCACACCCATGGCATATGGAAGTTCCCAGGCTAGGGGTTAAATTGGAGCTGCAGCTGCCGGTCTATACCACAGCCATAGCAACACCAGATCTGAGCTGCATCTGCAACCTACACCACAGTTCATGGCAACGCTGGATCTTTAACCCATGGAGTGAGGCCAGGGATCGAACCCATATCCTCATTATTACTAATCAGGTTCTTATCCCACCGAGCCAAAATTGGAACTACTCAAAATTCATATTTTGAAACCCTAACTCCCAAAGTGATAGTATTAGAAGGTGGAGCCTTTGGAAGGTCATGAAGGTGGAGCCACCATGATGAGATGGGTGTCCTTATAAGAAGGAAAATAGACCCATATGAGATTAGAGCTCTCCTTCCTCACCACCCCGGTCATCTGAGGTCACAGCAAGAAGGTCCCATCTGAAAACCATGAAGTAGGTTCTCACCAGATACCAAATTGGCCAGTGTCTTGGTCTTGGACTTTCCATCCTCCAGAATTGTGAGAAGTAAGTTTGTGGAGTTCCCTTCAGGGATCAGCAGATTAAGAACCCGACATTGTCTCTATGAGGATGTGGGTTTGATCCCTGGACCTGCTCAGTGGGTTAAGGATCATGTGTTGCTGCAAGATGCAGTGTAGGTCACAGATGCCGTTGGGATCTCATGTTGCCATGGCGGTGGCACAGGGGCAGCTGCACCTCCAATTCTACCCTTAGCCTGGGAACTTCCATATGCCCCACATCTGGTTGTAAAAAGAAAAGAAGGAAGGAAGGAAAGAAGGAAGGAAGAAAGGAAGGAAGAGAACGAAAGAGAGAGAGAAAGAAAGAAAGGAAGAAAGAAAGAGCTTGCCGTTAGTGTTTAAGTTACCCAGGATGGTGTTAGTTGTAACAGTCTGAATGAAAGTGAGGATGAATTAGCAAGAGTCTGAATATATCTTTGAAAAAAGGTAGGGCTGGTTGGTAAACTTTGCAGATAGTGCTTCCAGCAAGATATTGACTACAAACCCACCAGAAAGTGGACACCTAGTACTGAGGTGAAGAAGAAATGAGAGGGAAAGGGCCTGGGTCTCCAACTGTCCGGAGCGCCATTCCTCCCCCTCTGCACTGCTCTATTTTATGTGAAAAGGAAATACATTTCTAGCTTATTTAAGCTCCTCATATTATAAGTTTTAGGTTGCTTGCTGTCCAATCTATTTCTCACTAATATGAGCACCTAAACTGTTACAATAATTTGAGTAAAACTGATCCTACATGCTTGCCTACTTTATTTTTCTTTTGCTCAGGATGGAGAAAAAAGTATAGACAGATGGTGTTTCTAGAAGGTAGGGAATAGGACTGGAAGTTACATCAGCACAAAAAGAGTGAGATTGGTGCCCATGTCAGTCACAAAGTGCTGGAGTCCAGGCTGGGGTGGAATCAGAGCTACAGCTACTGGCCTACACCACAGCCACAGAAACGCCAGATCTGAACCACACCTGCTACGTACAGCACAGCTCATGGCAATGTTGGATCCTTTCACCCAGGGATTGAGGGAGCTAGGGGTCAAACCCACATCCTCATGGACACTAGTTGAGTTCATTTCCCCTGAGCCACTGTGGGAACTCCCAGAAGACCACATTGATTGCTTGTCCCCATTGGGTCACAGTCAGGACTCTTGGTTATGAGAAACTAAAAAGCAAAATAAAATCAACACAAGAAATAAAAACTTTGGCTGATTTAATCAGATAAGTATTTTATTGAGAAGACAATGGGTAACTCTCAGAACAACCAGGAGGACCATAAAAATAGGCTTGCTCAGGAACATGACCCCCTGGCAGCAGCTATGACCTGGCCAAACCACAGGAAAAATCTAGCCAGGAGAAGACACCAATTGCTGCCTCCAGCGCCAAAAGCAAGAATGCCATTCTTGAAGCATCAAGCCTGGACTTGCTGCCACCACCCAGCACCAGAATGAAAGCTCCCAAACAGAATTAGAGATGAGGACATCTGATTGGTATAACCCTGGTCACCTGCCCATGACTTGGATGCATGAGAGGCTGGAATATTTGGGGTTTTCAGTGCCTATAGTGAGAGTCAATCTTACCTCCCATTGAGCCACTTGAACTAGGCATCATTCATTTGGAAAGGGTTTCAGATGCTCTAGAGCCAGTGAGAGAGACAGAAATACTATCTACAGCAGCCCTCAACCTGCTCTTCTGCCAACTGAGCATGTTGAATTAAGTGATTTCTGATGCTGCTTTAGCTTTTCATGTGTTGTGATTCTAGAGAAGTAACACCTAGATGCTTATGCATATTATAAATATGTTTACTGGGAGTTACCATCTTGGCACAGTAGTTAACGAATCCAACTAGGAACCATGAGGTTGCGGGTTTGATCCCTGGCCTTGCTCAGTGGGTTAACGATCCAGCATTGCCGTGAGTTGTGGTGTAGTTCGCAGACACGGCTTGGATCCCGCATTGCTGTGGCTCTGGTGTAGGCTGGTGGCTACAGCTCTGATTCGACTGCTAGCCTGGGAACCACCATATGCCAAGGGAGCAGCCCTAGAAAAGGCAAAAAGACCTATATATATATATATATATATACACACACACATATATATATACACACACATACACATATATATACATACATATATATACATATATATATGTTCATATATATATGTATATATATGTTTACTGGGAGTTCCCATTGTGGCTCCATGGTAACAAACCTGACTAGTATCCATGAGGATGTGGGATTGATCCCCGGCCTTGCTCAGTGAGTTGCGGATCGGCAGTGCTGTGAGCTGTGGTGTGGGTTGCTGATGTGGCTCAGATCTCGAATTGTGGCATAGGCCCAGCATCCATTGCTCTGATTCGACCCCTAGCCTGGGAACTTCTATATGCTGCAGGTGTGGCCCTAAAAAGCAAATAATATTAATAATAATCATAAATAAAACATCTGCTTTCTGAGCTGCTTGGACCTGACTACGAGTCTTGATGACAAATAGGTTTCATTTTGTATGCTAACTTCCATTGCTTGATTGTGGTTTCCAAAGCTCTTACACACAAAGTAATTCAGAGAATGACTGCATTCATCAGGAGGGAGAGTTGGGGTCAACTCTAAGAGAATTCCACACAGGGACAGAACTGGGGAGTGGTGGTGCCTTTGTGACTTGTCTACCAGTCCTAGCCTAACTCAGATATATTAGGGGACAGAGCCTCTCCTGTGCACACGCTATGCCCTTTCTCCTCAAAGAGGAAGATACAAATGGGGGCCAGCCCCTTAGGAGAGATTTAGGTCATGGTTGAAAACAGCCAAGGTGTGGAGTTGAACTGTGGCTCAGCAGGTTAAGGACCTGATGTGTCTCTGTGAGGATGTGGGTTCAAGCCCTGGCCTCGCTCACTGGTTTTAGGATCTGGCTTTGCTGCAAGCTGTGTGGCATAGGTCACAGATGTGGCTTAGATCCCATGTAACTGTGGCTGTGGTGTAAGCCAGCAGCTGCAACTCTGATTCAACCCCTAGCTCAGGAACTGCTGCAGGTGCTGCTGTAAAAAGAAGGAAAAAAAAAAAAAAGAGGAAGAACAAGAAAATAGCCAAGATGTGATGATTCATTTTATGTGTAAACTTGACTAGGCCAAGGTGTGTTCAGACATTTGGCCAAACATCATTCTTGATGTATCTGTGAGGCCATTTTTGGATGAGGTACCATTTGAACTTGTAGACTGAGTAAAGAAGGCTGCTCCCTCTGATGCCTAGGGTCCTCCTCCAATCAGCTGAAGACCTGAATAGTATAAAGATCTTGAGTAAAAGGAACTTTGCCTGCCTGACTGTTGAGTTGGGACACTGGTCTTCTCCTGCCCTCAGACTGGAACTTATAGACTTGGCAATGCTGGCGCTCAGGCCTTTGCCCTAACACTGGAGCTCCAGCACCAGTTCCCCTGGGTGTCCAGCTTTCCAGCTGCAGATTGTGAGACACCTCAGCCTCCATAATCAGGTTAGCCAGCTTCTTGTAAGAAATACTATTTAGGGAGTTCCCATTGTGGCTCAGCAGGTTATGAATCTAACATAGTGTCCATGAGGATGCTGGTTCAATCCCTGGCCTCACTCAGTGGATTAAAGATCCTGCATTGCCACAGCTGCGGTGTAGGTCACGGATGTGGCTCCGACCTGGTGTTGCTATGGCTGTGGCACAGGCCTCAGCAGCAGCTCTGATTCTGCCTGTAGCCTGAGCACTTCCATATGCCACAGATGCTTCCCTAAAAAGAAAAAAAAAGAAATATTATTTATACATCTCTAGCTCCTATTCATTTTCTCTCTGTGAAGAACCCTAAGATAGGATTGCATTCATCGGGGATAGATCGACTGCGCCAGAGTTCCACAGCTAGCCTGATAACCAAGGGCTTCTGGATCATTAGGCACTTTTGTAGACACTTGTCCAGACCCTGTTTTAGTGGCCTCACTAGAGACAGTTTACAAGACCCATATGTGATGGTCTAGGTCAGCTTTTCCTGCACAGGGCTGCTTCTTTCCTTGGAGCTAGACCCTGAGGCATTTCCATGGTGGATTCCAGCACAAAAGTGACTGTGCTGGGGTGAAGGAATGCTAGAATAACAGATACCACCCCCCTCAAAAAAAAAAAAGAAGACTGAAATTTTTGTTGCAGGAACATTTGGAGATTTTCCAGGCAAATTCTTCCCTGTTGGTGGATTTTCTTCCAATTCATCTGCCTCCCTCAGTCCCCTTGACTATTATTAACTCAGAATGGTAGGCACACCAAAGTTAAAAAGGATAGTCTCCTTCCTATGACTGATGCATGGAGAGTATATGCATATTTATCAAAATAATTGCTAGGAATGTGAATTTGTCCTGCAGCATTTGCTTAGAGGTGGAAAGTGAGACTCTGGCCACAGTGGAAGTGGAAGCTTCTACTATTTCCATTCCTCACTTTATGTGGCTCCTTGCTGATGAAGTATGAGTCTTTAAATAGACAGGATCCCTCTCCAATTAAGGGAGATTACAAACACTATACGATTTAACTGAGTTAAGTGGACTGCGTTCTTTTTCTCTTCTTCCTTCTGGTATTCCCATCACACCTAGGTGACAACACCTTTTGAAGTAGTCCCACAATCCTTAGATATTCTTTTCTGTTTTTTTTTCCAATCTTTGTTCTCTTGGCTTTTGGTTTCATTGAGGATTCTATCGAGAGATCGTCTAGCTCAGAGAATCTTTCCTCAGCTGTGTCCAGTCTACTCATAAGCCCATCGAAGACATTCTTCATTTCTGTTATCACGCCTTTTCCCCTAGCATTTCTCTTTTGCTCTTTCCTAGGATTTCTTCTCTCTGCCTGCATTGCCCATCTTGCTGTTTGTCTATTTTACCCTTGGGAGCCCTTTAGCCTCTTCATCCTGGTTCTTTTAAATTCTTGGTCTAGGAGTTCCCCTGGCCCAGCACAGTGGGTTAAGGATCTTGCATTGCTGCAGCTGTGGTGTGGGTCATGGCTGTGGCTTGGATCTGATCCCTGGCCCAAGAAATACATATGCCACAGGGGTGGCCGAAAAAGAAAAAAAAAAAAAACTCCTGAATTTTTGGTCTGATAAACCCAACATCCCTGTCCTATCTGGCTTGCTCTCTGTCTTCCAATTGTGGCAGATTTTTTTGGGGGGGGGGTTGGTTTTTATTTGTTTGTTTACTTTTTGGTATGTCTTGTAATTCTTTCTTACAGAATGTTTTTACTGTCTGACAGTGAGCTATGATGGTCTTGGTAAAAGGAATTGCTATAAATAGTCTTTAGCAATGTGCTGGTGAGCTGAGGGGCGAGGGGAAGTGTTCTGAGGTCTATGACTGGCTCTCAGTCTCTCAGTGAGTCTGCACTTCTGGACTGTGAACATCACAAGAGTTTCTCAGTTTTTTCTCCCTGTTTAGGTGGGACGGGAGGACGAGAGCCAGCTGGAGTTTGATTTTCCCTTCCTTATATCACTTAAGCTCTGAGAGTACTCCAGCGGGCCAGGCTCGGGTTAACTAGCTTCCCCTGAGGACAGGCTAGACTGCTCTGGCCTTTTTCAAATTTCCCCATCCCTTCCCCTGCCGGAAGCCTAAGGGGATTTATTTAGCATGAGAATATTGTCAAGCTCCTGCAGTTAAATCTCACAATATTGTGGGATGGTCCCCCTATGACTTGGTCCCCCTGGAATTTTAAAACACTCTGAGTTGTCCCCACTGAGCCTCTGGCAATTCTTCAATTATCGTTCAAGTCTTCCTTCCCTGGCACTGGTTCCCATGGTGGTTTTCACTCCTGAGGCATTTTTAGCCGTGTCTCTCACGCAGGTAGCTGAGCTTCCAGAAACTGTAGGATCCGTCTGTCTGAGATGGAGATTTGCATCTGATGGTTCAAAGGTCCTGAGATTGTTCGCTACCCACCCACGGCCAAGCTCTAGGTTGGCTCAAGTGTGTGTGTGTGCTGAGTGAACACTGAAGGTACAAGCCCTCCTCCTGAGTTCAATGGTGGGCGTTTGACGAGACTGTCTGATGCAGTTCATCGACTGCTTATACTTATCTGTTTGTCATTCGGATCTTGGAGCAGCAGTTTACCCTATGTCCTCTCCTCTCTCATGGGTGCAGGGAGAGTTGAACAAGTTTTTGTAGCTCGTTACTTGTGGGAAGACAGTGGCATGTTCGAAAGCCCTTAATGTTATCAAACTCAGGTCTGGCTGCTCACTGCTTGAAAGCCAATATTCTAGAGGCAAGTGTTGGTGCAAAGGAAATTTGCTTTAGACAGGAGGCTGGCAACTGGGGCAAAAGATGGACTCCCGTCCAAAAAGCAACTCCCAGTTGTCAATCGGGGGCAAAACCTTTTGAAGGGGAATTTCAGTGGTGTTTAAGTGGAGGGAGGGGGCTGCTTGCAGAACAGGACTGTCAGCTCGGACAGTTGAAATTGGTCATGTGATGGTCTGATCAGTGTCAGTACAGTTAGTCTTCAGTTCCAGGGTCAGTCTGTTCCCATTTTTTGAGGCCAGTCCTTGGCATTGTGACAGCTTTTGTCCTGGCTACAGTCTGGCCATCAAGTAGTTAACTTCCTCCACCTGGTGGGGGTTTCAGTATCTACAAGACGGTTCAAAGGATATAGCTCAGAATATTATCTATAGTCCTTGAGGAGGAACTAAAGTCCTTGACTTTGCTTAATGACTAAATTGTTATTATTTTTCCTGTTGGACAGCTTTTCATTGTTTCTGCATTTTTTAATTTCTCTGATTAAATTTATTCTTTGGCTGAAGTTTTTCCGTGGACAAGAGACAGGTGAAGGACATAGCTGGGGGGCTGGGGGGTGGGAAGCTCTGTCCCAGGAAGGTCACATTGGGTCCTGCTCTGTTTCACCTACATGGGGAACTGAAAACTAGGAGACTTAAAAAGACTCTGCCTGTGACTAGATCATGAAATGATGAGGGAGTCAGGAAAACATATTGTGAGGTTCTGAGAAGAGCTGAGAAGAGATGGCTTTGGGCAAAGCTAGTTCCTCGTTTTTATTCCAAAATTAGTCTTTTTTTTTTTTTTTGGTCTTTTTAGGGCCACACCTTTGGCATATGGAAGTTCCCAGGCTAGGGTTCTAATCAGAGCTGCAGCTGCTGACCTACACCACAGCCACAGCAACACCAGATCTGAGCCATGTCTGCGACCTACACCATAGCTCATGGCAACACCAATTCCTTTACCCACTGAGTGAGGCCAGTGTTCGAATCCGTGTCTTCATGAATCCTAGTCGGGTTTGTTAACCACTGAACCACGATGGAAACTCCCAAAATCAGTCTTTTTAAAGGTCTTTTTATTATGAAATATTTTAGACTCATCCCAAAGGACAAAGACTGTTGTAAACAATTGTGTATCAGCCATCTAAGAAATAAAAGTTAAATTCCAATGCATCTGTAAGTAAAGCATTATATATTATGCCACAAGAAGTCATTTTTATTTCAAACCTATTCATATCTATTCATATGATCTAGAACCTGGATATGCAAATGTCAGAGCATAAAGTCTTATCAGATCTTCTTTCATTGTATAGCCACTACCCTTCACTGGCTCAGAATAACTTTTGGTTGTTTCTGAGTCACATCAGCCCTTTAGCGATAACAACTGTTCCCCATAAAGGGGTGTCAAGGGAACACACTACATTCTCTAAAGCTGTTTTAGTGATGAGATACCAAAGAGAGTTTGCGCAAAAGCAATATCATTGGGATCAGTGTGTGGATTCCTGAGGTGGTAACGTTGAGACTTTGACAGTCACTTGACTCTGTAAATTCTTGAACAGCGAGAAATACCCATAGCGTAATTTTACTGTCAGGATTATTTTCAAAGGTCCTCATGGAAGGAGTGTCCATCAATTTTCACTGCAAGATTTGAAAGTCTTTCTTCTGAGAAACTCCTTTTTATGTCAGTCTTAAACCTCTTCTCCTGCAATGCAGGAGAGTATATTCTGTTTGACTCAATAGTGATCACAACAACTACTGTTTGACTCTGAATAGCAATAACAACAGCTGCAGTTTGATCCTCAAAACAGCTCTCTGCCTGTGAGGTGAGTACTGTTATAGCCCCTGTTGATGTATTAATGGCATCAGGTTTAGTGGGATGAAAGACTTTACCCAAAGTCACACATTTAGGATGAAGGGGAGCTGAGATTCACACGTACTCAGAACCTGAGACTCTTAACCATTGCCCCTCAGATCCACTTGTTAGAAAAGATGGCTTCTCAGACACAGGAGCTGATTTCCCCTAGAGGTAGAAATGGACACAGATTCCCCCCAACACCTAAAGAGAACTAAGCTTGAGATAGGTTGCTTTATTTGAAATCCCCCAGGTCTTGTAAACCTGATAAAAGCAAGTGGCCCATTGCAGAGTTGTATGTAGGATATTTGTCACATACCCATAGTGAACTGCTGTTTCCAAATGAGATTTCCCTAGAGAAGCATTATTAACTCCATTTCCTTGGAAGATGCAGGACCTGGATCTTTTGAATTGGTTGCTAGGTAACTCACAACCCCTGCCAGCCAGGATTATAAATGCAAGGCAGGACATAAGAAAAGGCCAAAAATAGTCCTCTCCATAAAATCCCATAGGACGGATTTTCTGCACATCCCTGGGTCCTTGGGAGCCACTATGACAATGCTGCCACCATCCACAATAAAGAGAAGGCACTCATTTATTTTTTTACTTTTATTATTATTATTATTATTTTTTGTCTTTTTAGAGCTGCACCTGCATCACATGGAATTTCCCAGGCTAGGGGTCGAATCATAGCTGCAGCCAACAGCCTACGCCAGTCACAGTAAGGCCAGACCCAAGCTGCATCTGTGACCTAAACCACAGCTCATGGCAATGGCGGATCCTTAACCCAATGAGCGAAGCCAGGGATGGAACCTGCCTCCTCATGGATACTAGTTGGGTTAGTTATCACTGAGCCACCACGGAAACTCCCAAGTCTCTCTTTTTAAATTGCAGAACCACAGCCATACACTATATAGAGTTCCTGCATTTTCTGCCATTAGTATTTAGAACCTGTCCAGTAAAATACAAACATATTTTGATAAATTGCTGGGAAAATCTCAAGTGGCAAACTCTGCAAAGATGGAATAACTGGGAGTCTTGCTTGTTGGGGATTCCACCCAGCACATTAACTTCACAGTGTTAATTTCTATTCCTCACCACACCCTAAACAGTCCCTTGTTTCTTGAGAAAATGTAAAAGCCACCCCAACCCCAGTTTCAAGTCAAAACTACATTTGCCAAAAATCACTCAACCCCTTCTCTGGTTTAACAACTTATTTAAATCTCTCTTCTCTCTGGGCTATTGTGTCTTGGGGAAGTTTTGGCCAATAGCCTCCCCACCTCTCAATAATTTTAACTAAACTTTCTCTAGACAACTTATGTTCCTCCGGACAACTCAGTTCTTATTGGAGAAGTTTAAAATATTGGCTCCAATTTTTCACTGTCCTGTAGTATACATTTAAGATTGGCCACAGTCAAATGATAGAGTATCCTTCTTTGACCCTTGATTTTGGGCTTGGCCACATGACTTTCATTAGTGTTTTCTATTGCTGTCATAATAAATCACCAGAAAGATAGTGGCTTTAAAAAACATCCATTTATGGATAGTCAACAGGGACCTGCTATATAGCCCAGGGAACTCTACTCAGTGTTCTGTGTTAGCTTATATGGGAAAAGAATCTGAAAAATAGTGGATATATGTGTATATGTAACTGAATCACTTTATTGTCCATCATAAATAATTAAAACATTGTAAATCAACTATACTTCAATAAAACTTTTAAAAATAAAAAAAAAGAAAATGTGATTCCCATAATGGATAATAATCTGAAAAAAATATATATATATGTGTATATATATATATAAAACTGAATTACTTTGCTGTACACCAGAAACTAACATGATATTGTAAATCAACTATACTTTAATTACAAAAAAACAAAACAAAACTAAAAACAAACCACTTCCATTTACTACCTTATAATTTCTAAAGGTCAGAAGTCCAGTGGGCTTAACTGAGTCCTTTGCTTAGGGTCACACCAGGCCTAAATCAAGGTTAAGGAAGGACTGAACTCCTCTATGGAAATTCTAGGGATGAGTCCAGCTCCAATTGCATCCAAATTGTCAGTCAAATTCAGTTCCTTATGAGGCCGAGATCTTCATTTCCTTCTGCCTATCAGTTGAGGGACAGCCTTCGCTTTTATATGGTGACTGCGCTGATTCTCAGGCTTCCATGTGGCCCCTCCAACAATGGTGGCTTGAGTTCCTCTCATGCTTCAAATCTCTCCAACTTTCCCTTCTGCTACATTTCTCTTGCTCCAGCTGGAGGAAGCTCTATGCTTCTAAGGACCCATATGATTAGACTGAGCCTGTCCAGATCATCTTGGACAATATCCCTAATTAAAGGTTTGTAATCTTAATTACTCCTGTAAAATCCCCTTTGTTAAACATAACATGTTCACAGGTTTCTGTTAAAAACAACAACAACAAAAAACCTCTGGCCAAGGACAGAAAACTTGGTCTGGATTCTGACTCTGCTGTTGACTCATGTGATCTCGGACAAGTCATATTCTCTCTACGTATCTTGCATTTTCACATATATATCAAAAAAATAAACCTAAGAGTTTCCATTGTGGCTTAATGGTAATGAACCCTACTAGTATCTATGAGGATGCAGGTTTGATCCCTGGCCCTGATCAGTGGATTAAGGATCCAGCATTGTTGTGAGCTGTGGTATAGGTTGCAGATGTGGCTTGGATCTGGTGGTGTTGTGGCTGTGGTTCAGGCTCACAGCTGCAGCTCTGATTCGACCCCCAGGCTGGGAACCTCCATATTCTGCAGATGTGCTCCCCCCACCCCCCAAAAAAAATCCAAACTCATAGGATTGTAGCAAAAATTAAACAACATAGTGAATTCTTTCATTCAACTGTTCTTTGGTATACTCATAAAGGTAATAACTTACTGAGTTCTATCAGTCAGACATTATTTTAAAAATTGAGAAATAAAAGGTTAATTAAGAAAAATTTCTTATTTTGAAGAAGTCTATATCCCAGTGAGAAAAATATTTTCTAAATCCTAAAGCAGTCTACAAATATAAGGTATTATTGTTTTATTTCATCTTCTAGTTTTTCCCATTAGACATGAACTACCTTTTCACACATCCTGTCCTGTTTTCCTCTAAACTGTCAATCAATTATGGGCTTATTATAAAAGTTAACATACCTCAAATTCCACCTCCACATTCTTCACCTAAAATAAAAGGGTGTTATACTTACTTATTGGAAAAAAATTTCACTTTATAGAGAACCAATCTTACTAAGCCCTGTAGGTTAAGTATAGTAGTTTTCAATTGAAAAGGATTAACTTTTCTTAGATCTGTTGAAAATCCTCTTATTTATTTTCTTCATCCATAAAATGCTCCTTAGGGCATATATGTCCCAGTACCAAAACCCAACAACAACACAAATGAGTTACACATAATCCCAAATAAAAGCTTATAATGGAAACTGACTGCATTTGTTGCTATAATCCTCCAAAACTCCACCTAACTATTCACCTTTTCTTCAGGGTGAAAGCATTTCTGTAAATGCTATGGCCCTTAATTGCTCTCTTTTCCAGACACAGTCATTATTCAAAGTGTAACCCAATAGAATATTTTTGGAACGTTCCATTATTCTCATTTGCTGAGCTGTTTTAGCTGTAGGTCTGCTTCCCTGCTTCTCTCCATCTCTTCTTCCCCTTGTACAGTGATCCTGGAGCAGAGCAAATGTTCCTTCTGTTAGGCTGCCCCTGATAGTCAAAAATGAGGCTAAGTGTACATAACTTGACCTGTTCTGGAACAATTCACCAACAATATAGATGACAGAATACTGGCCAAGAAACTGGCCTTGGGGACACATCAACACCCCACCAAGAACTTCCAGGAGGGCTGCTGCACTGTGATAACCTCTCCTTCCCTCCAATGCCAAAACCAATGGTGTCTCCATGGAGCCATCTTAATTCTGTCTTTGGAAGGGCCTCTGGTCCAGGCCCAAAGTTCTTTCAAAAGCCACTGAGATGGTCATTCCTTAGGTCTCCTCACTGCTCTCAAAGACATTCTTACCTTGGAAATGTTTTCACATAGAATGAATAGATGCAATTGTAACAGGCACTCAGTAACCATCATGCTTTCAAAGGAGACAGCCAACACGGTAGGATTTTCAGGCACACCCAGCCAAGGGATTAGGTCACTCACTGGTCACTTGCAATGTGTTTTTATCATTCTGGTCATCACTTGAATATGATATCCAATATTTGAGCATAAGAGCCAGGGAAGCTGTGACACATTCTGAGAATGAGAGATACTGTCTCCTAGTGCTGACCTTGGGGAAGTGGTGAAGAATGTTAGGGAAGTGTTAAGCATTATATTAAGGAGTTCCCGTCATGGCGCAGGGGTTAACGAACCTGACTAACATCCATGAGGATGTGTGTTTGGTCCCTGGCCTTGCTTGGTGGGTTAAGGATCTGGCATTGCCATGAGCTGTGGTGTAAGTCTCAGATGTAGTTCAGATCCCTCATTGCTGTGGCTGCAGCATAGGCCAGAGGCTACAGCTCTGAGTGGACCCCTAGCCTGGGACCCTCCATATGCTGCAGGTGCAGCCCTTAAAAAAACAACAACAAAAATTACATTAAAACCATACTGGGTGTGAAAATCTTCACCTTGCAGGTCCCATTGTTGGAAAATGGTATCCAGCATGATTCATTTGGAGGGAACAGTTTGCATCACAAAACATTGCATGGATATAAGTTGTGATGGATAAGGAAGAGGGAAAGAAAGGACCAAAGGCATTTGGTCAAAGCAAACACATGCTAAAGAATGACTATTAGCAAATTGTATCTATGACCATCCAGGTGCTGCTCTAGTGCAGAATGGAGACTACACACAAAGAAATTGGCTTTTGGACGGAGCTGGGTTTCAGATGCCAGTGACCTAAGGCCTCAATTTAGGAGGGAGAAGGCTATAAGCAGGCTGAACCGGGGCTTTAAAATTTTTTTAAAATTCCAGTTTTATTAATATATGATTAACATATAACATCATATATATACATACACATATATGTGGAACTGATGACCAAAATAAGTTTACCTAACATCCATCACTTTAAGTAATTACACTTTCTTTGTGTGATGAGAACATTTAATATCTACACTCTTGGCAGTTTTCAAATATACAATATAGTACTGATAACAATAATCGCCATGCTGTACGATCCCCCAGAACTTCTAAGTGGAAGCTTGAATGTTTTGACCACCAGCACTCATTTGCTCTACCCCACTCCTCCCTTCCTCTGGCAACAACCAACCTGTGCTTTGTTTCTACGAGTGCAGGGTTTTTTTGACTCTACATATAAGTGATATCATACAGTGTGTATCTTTCTCTGTCTAACATTTCACTTAGCCCAAATGCATTTGAGATTGATCCATGTTGTCACAAATAGCAGGATTTCCTTTTTTTTAAGGACTGGCTTTTTATGGGTGGTATGTATATTTACACATATTTCTTTTATATACATATTTGTTTATCCATTGATCTGTTGAAGATTGTTTTCCTATCTTACCTATTGAAAATAGTGCTGCAATGAATGTGTGTGTGTGTGGGGGGGTACAGCTATCTCTTTGAGATAATGGTTTCATTTCCTTTAGATATAAACCCAAATGTAGAATTTCTGGGTTATATGGTAGTTTTATTTTTAAGTTTTGCAGGAAACTCTTTACTGTTTTCCATAGTGGCTATACCAATTTGCATACCCACCAAAAATACGCAAGGGTTTTCTCTTCTCCATATTCTTACCAGGACTTATCTGGGTGATCATTCATTTTGGTTTGCATTTCCCTGATGACTCATGATGTTCAGCACTTTTACATGCAATTGTTGGCCAGTTGTATGTCTTCAGGAAAATGGATATTCAAATAGGTCCTTCACTCATTTTTTAATTGGATTATTTGTGGGGTCTTGCTATTGAGTTGCTTGTGTTCCTTATATATTTTGGATGTTTACCCTTAATTAGAATATGTGGTTTAGAAATATTTTCTGCCATTCTGTAGCTTGCCTTTTCTTTTCCTTTTGTGTGTGTGTGTGGTCTTTTTAGAACTGCACTCATGGCATTTGGAGGTTCCCAGGCTAAGGATTAAATCGGAGCTGAAGCTGCCAGCTTACACTACAGCTCATGGCAACACTGGATCCCTAACCAGCTGAGCAAGGCCATAGATCGAACCCAAGTCTTCATGGATACTAATTGGATTCCTTACAGGAACTCCCTGTATCTTGCCTTTTCATTTTGTAGAAGTTTTTTATTTCAATGTAGTCCCACTTGCTTATTTTTGCTTTTGTTGCTTGTGCTTTAGATGTCATATCCATAAAATTATTGCCCAGACCAATGTTAAGGAGAGTTTTTCCTCTCTTTTCTTGCAGGAATTTTATGGTTTCTGGTTTTATATTTATGTCTTTAATCCATTTCAAGTTAGTTTTTGTGAGGAGTTTTCTGATTTTGTGACTGGGGTCCTTACTCCATTCTCTGGGCCTTTCTGGTTGCTGCATAATCCAAGGTGTAGGTGGTCATGTGTGCTGGCCCATACATAGATATTTTTGTGCAAATAAGACAAAAAGGTGGTTGCTCAAAGACCTGAGTAGGCATTTCTCCAAGGAAGATATACAGATGGCCAGCAAACACATGAAAAAATGCTCAACATCGTTGATTATAAGAGAAATACAAATCAAAACTACCATGAGACCACCTCACCCCAGTCAGAATGGCCATCATTAATCAGTCCACAAATAACAAGGGCTGGAGGGGTTGTGGAAAAAAGGGAACCCTCCTGCACTGCTGGTGGGAATGTAAGCTAGTACAGCCACTGTGGAGAACAGTTTGGAGATACCTTAGAAATCTATACATAGAACTTCCATATGACCCCGCAATCCCACTCTTGGGCCCATATCCGGACAAACCTCTACTTAAAAGAGACACATGCACCCGCATATTCATTGCAGCACTATTCACAATAGCCAGGACATGGAAACAACCCAAATGTTCGTCAACAGACGATTGGATTAGGAAGATGTGGTGTGTATATATACACAATGGAACACTACTCAGCCATAAAAAAGAATGACATAATGCCATTTGCAGCAACATGGATGGAACTAGAGAATCTCATAGTGAATGAGCCAGAGTGAGTGAAATGAGCCAGAAAGTCAAAGACAAGTACCATATGATATCATTTATAACTGGAATCTAACTATCCAGCACAAATGAACATCTCCTCAGAAAAGAAAATCATGGACTTGGAAAACAGACTTGTGGCTACCTGATGGGAGAGGGAGGGAGTGGGAGGGATCGGGAGCTTGGGATTATCAGACACAATTTAGAATAGATTTACAAGGAGATCCTGCTGAGTAGCATTGAGAACTTTGTCTAGATACTCATGTTGCAACAGAACAAAGGGTGGGGAAAAAATGTAAATGTAATGTATACATGTAAGGATAACTTGATCCCCTTTCTGTACAGTGGGAAAAAAAAAAGGTGGTTGCTCTTGGTGGATGCAAGTCCTGTGCTAGGGTTCATTGTCATCAAGTAGGACCCAAACTGTAATCTGGTCCCCACTCACCTCCTTAGGCAACTACACTTGCACAGGGCCCAGCCTGCATGCTCAGGTGTGGTGGCCCTGATGGTGAGGCTGGAGCTTCCTGAGAAGCTCCTTCCTGAGAAGTTCATCCTGAGAAGCCAAGGAGTGGAAAGAGAAGAGGATGCCTTCTGGGTCTCTCATGTTTGTTTTTTCCTTGGACATAAGAGAGGAATTTGGGCTTATTGTGTTAGAGGTACTTAAAAAGATTCCTTAGTTTTCGTTCTCCATTCCTTCCTTTCTTTCTCCCTTCCTTCCTTTCTTTATTTCTTTTTAAATGGCCACTCCTGCACCATATGGAAGTTCCTGGGACAGGGACTGAATCTGAACTGCAGCGCAACCTACACCACAGCTATGGCAATGTTGTTTCCTTTAACACACTGCACCAGGCTGGGGATCCAACCTGTGCCTCTGCAGTTAACCAAGTCATGCAATGAGATTCTTAACCCACTGTGCCACAGTGGGAACTCCTCAGATGGGTTCCTTAGATTCTTAAGACTCCACAGGCTCTTTTAGGGCTTCTCCAAACCTTACAAAATTTAGATGGCTTTTGTAAGCATGTGAATACAGGGATTTTTCTAGAAAGCATATTACATATTTTCACCTTTCTCAAAGGGATCCATAACCTCAAAAGGTTAAAATGATTGGTCTAAGTATCTGTTGTAATTGAAGGGTTAACCAAAAAACGCAAAAGAGAAGAAAAAGGAATCCAACATGAAATTGTTCAATTTAAAGTGAAATATTTTAGGGACTTCCTGTTGTGGCGCAGTGGAAACAAATCAGACTAGTATCCATGAGAATGTGGGTTTAATCCCTGGCCTCATCCAGTGAGTCAGGGATCTGGTGTTGCCATGAGCTATGGTGTAGGTCGCAGATGTGTCTTGGATCCTGTGTTGCTGTGGCTATCGAGTAGGCTGGAAGCTGTAGCTCCAATTCAACCCCTAGCCTGGGAACTTCATATGCCATGGGTGTGACCCTAAAAATCAAAAACTAAAAATAAAAAAAAAATGAAGTGAAATATATCACTTTAATTGTCATGGTCCAATGAGCATAACATAAAATATATAACATAAACTTTGTGAATAGCTGCCCATTCAAGGAAACTTGTTCTTTCTACCTGCTTCACATAACCTGGAGATGTGCTCTTGGACATTCTAATGAATGTGTTATTAAATCAATACATCTGAAAGGCTTCCAATCATAGATCAAAACCCTTCAAGTAAGGAATCCAAGGGCAAATGACCATATGCTCTGGGGAGGCTAAAGGAAGCTCAGCTCAGTGCTTAGGGGCTCTGTTTTAGGGGTCAAGTTCAATTCCTGTCCTGCCATTAACTAACAGATAATTCAGGGGTGTTTAGGCAACTGATTTAATTTCTCAGATGCAAAATTGAGCTAAATAAAGGATTTACCCACCTTATAGGACTGTTTTAAGGGAAAAATTCAATAGTATGTGGAAAATATTTAAATTATCCTTGACATGTAATAAGAATTCTATTAATAGTGAGCTGCTTAATATTTTTATTATTATTGAAAAAATGACCTATCGGAGGCAGATTGAGGGCTTTTTTGGTAGCATTTTCTTTTCTTTTCTTTTTTTTCCTGTTTCTTTCCTTAGGGGTAGTCTCATTCTCTGTAATTTCAGAAGAAAATCCCCAAATTTCTAAGATAAGATGTACATCCCCCTTATATGCCTTTGAGATCTGTTAAAATAAATTTAACTTTTAAATAATTTAATGGCTATTAACACAGTACAGTGAATGGGATTTAGAAGAATAGACTTTGACAAATAGGTTGAAAGAGTAAGGATGAGTTGGCATATTATATCCATTGAGTGAAATGATGCACAAAAATTAACATTGGACTTCCCTTGGACTTAGGTTTGGGACCAATCTTGACCTCTTTGGGCTTTGGCGATCCCTTCAAATTTAGAAAGGAGCAGCCAGCACACTGAAGCCTGAATGTTCAGAGAACATGATGCCTGGCTCAGTCCTGAAACTTCCTTCAGCCTCCAGCTGGCTCCCTTGTGTGGACAACACTCTTTCAATGTCCAGGATACTCTTCAGCCCTTTTTCCTAGTCATCTCCCTGGTGATAGTCAAGAGATTGTGTCTAGTTCCTGGGTATATTTATTTGGAAATGTTTTGAGATTTAATTCAGTTAAACACTGGGGAGAAGGTCAGAATTTACAATAATAATTACTCCTGTGGGACTAGTAAGCAGTTAAGATAGTCTTTCCAATTCTGGCTACTCATGATAACCAGTGGGCTCATACTGACAAATTAACATTCATGGACCTGACTCAACATGAGTCTGTGTAGTAAGCCTGGGGTGAGGCAAACTTTTGGAGATCATGTCCCAAAAGAAGAGAAAAAATATATCTATTTCTTTACTAGGACAATATAATAAAGGTAAGAGTTCCATGCCTTTGGGGGTATAATAAAATAAACATGTACTCGCATGTTTCCATGGTGATATGTGGCTGTTAATAACAAACAACCTGAACTTGAGATTTAAATACTGATCATGAGCACTTACACTCTGCTAAGACTCAGAATTGGAATATGGTGATTATCTAGGGAACAGAAAATTGGAAAGGGATTATCTAGTCAATAGAAACAGAGGTTTACAAAGGGAAGCAGAAGAGAATCAGTCTCCCCTGTGTCCTCCCAGTGCTGTTTCTGTGATATTCTTCTCACTTATTTTAGGGGGTAATTTTTCCCTACTCCATCTCTTGAGATCCAAGAGGGAAATTCATACTCTTGTTTCACTGCCCAAAGTCATTGGTGTAAACACAGGCACCTACCTCAGGGTGGACCAATCATATCTCAGGTGCCAAGCCACAGTGACGAGTCCTGAGCTATGCTGTCCAATATGGTACCCTGGGCACCAAGGGCAGTCCAGGCCACCCAACTGGACAGCATTAAAGGTCAGTGAAGATCTTTTTCAGGATTTGTTAGAGTTGGCAGATAGAAGGCTCTTTCCTTATAGATGTCAAAGATGGGAAGCTCTTGAAGGTTAGATCCTGAGATAGAGAGATAGGAGCAGTTTGCTGAGCAAGTTTTTTTAGGGATTGCTCTTGGGATGAATAGTTGTGGAAGCAAAAAAAAAAAAAAGGGAAGCAAAACTGAGCAGTGGGAGATGTAATGATTTGGTTGACCACATGGAGAGCTCAGAGAGGATGGACCTTCAGAGTTAACCTGGGGGAGGGTAAGAGACCAAGCCTTTACACTACTGCAGAGGCCGGTCATTGGAGGTGGACTGCCCTGGAAAGTGGCATGAACTTGTGCTAGTCAACTATCTTCATTCAAGGCAATTCCTGAATATGGCTGACAGTGAAGGGCAATTGGGAGGGGAAGGATAAGTATTTTAGTCCTGAAAGCAGCATATCACAGAGTTCACTACAGAATCCTAGTGCTGCTGAAAGAGGAAAAGGTGAAACCCAAAGGTGGTTCTGATGGCATTTAAACTCATGATTCCATGCATTCTTTCACTTCCTGTGGTTTGTTTACCAAAACCAATTAGGCTCTCTTTTTTAATATCTAACCTAGTTCAAATTTGACTAAAACAGTCATGTCTAACAGTCATGTCTAACACAATTAAGAATTCAAAATCTATAAAACCAAAAAAAAATGGAAACTTGTCAGAAAATGCATGGGGGGTGAGGAAAGGGAGAGAATGAAACCAAGCAGGGCCCTGTGGACTCCCGGGCACACAAGCTTTTCCATGTCCCCCATTGCTTGTTTTTAGGGAAAAAACTTCAGGCTCCATGACCTTCCCTGAGTTCCAAAGGGAAGGTCATGGAGGTTTGAACAGCCGCTAATCAGGGAAGGGAGGGGATGCAGAGACAGGAGAGGAGTAATCAAGAAACAATAGAGCAAAGGCAATAGTCTGCATCTATTAACCCAGAACTATGTCTATTCACTTATGATGGAGCATGATAAAGTGAGAAAAAACAATGTATACATGTATGTGTAACTGGGTCACCATGCTGTACAGTCAAAAATTGACAGATCACTGTAAACCAGCTATAATAGAAAAAAAAATCATTATATTAAAAAAAATAGCACAAATATGGGGCAGGGTTCTGGTCCCTCCTCAAGGAATATAGATAACAATATCTCTGAGTTCTTCTGCAGAAATAAATCCCCCAACAAATGGAAGTTGTTAATGAAGCATTCTTTATTCTGAAAGAAGACACTAGACCACTGAACATCAGATGCAAGCTTGCCTCTATCCTGATCCTTATCTGCAGCCCTATTTTTCACTCCCATAACTATAAAACCACCTCCCCATCTCTCCTAAGAGGGGCGCAGTCTTTAGTCTACTGTGAACCTCTTTTTCCTGGCAAAGCAATTAAGCTATTTTTTTCTCCTTCATCCAAAACTATCTCCACATTTCCATTCCGCACCAGTGAGTAGAGGCTGAGTTCCAGCAACAAGAGCAATATGATTATTATTGTTTGAGCCAATCATAGCTTTGATTAGATGGAGCACATGGAAGATGTTTCATAGACACAGATCACTAAACTGAGGCCAGAGGAGGATTTAGGTGGGAATTCAATCCCGTGACCATCTGCTGAAGTATCATTGGGCTGAAACTAGAATGTCCAAATTTTCCAAAGAGAGGAGAATTAAATAGAAGGGCTTCTATGGCTTCAACTCTGATGAACAAGGATAAAAATATTTTTTTCTACCATATCCACAGCTTATGGAGGTTCTCAGGCCAGGGGTCAAACCTGGGCCACAGCTGTGACCTATGCGACAGCTGTAGCAACTTGAGATCCTTAACTCACTGCACTGGGCCAGGGATTGAACCAGCACCTCCACAGAGACAAGCCAGGTCATTAACTCACTGTACCACAGCAAAAACTCTGAACAAGTAGGATTTAATTGCAGAGGAGGAAGTAGGAGAAATCATTAAAGAACATGCCTATGTTGCTTTAGAAATTTTTTGAAAGTTTGGGAAGAAAAGGCTTGGCAACTGTGGGGTCTAGATAAGGAAATGGATAATTGCAATGCTATAAGAATTGGACAGGAAAGAGCTCAAGAGAGTTGGGTGACTCCTAAAACTCAAATTCTGAGTATGTAGCCTTAAAACAGAAGGCAATGCAGAGGAGGCAAAGTTATACTCCCCCAAATTGGGAATTGTGCCAATAAGATTAAAACTCTTGCCATAGACTGAATGTTTATGTCCCCCACATAAATACCTATCTTGAAATCTAATCCCCAATATGATGGTATCTGGAGTTGTGGCATTTAGGAGGTAATTGGGTCGTGAAGGTAGAGCCCTCATGAATGGAATTAACGCCCTTGTGAAAGAGGCTCCAGAGAGCTCTCTTGCCCCTTTGCACCATGAAGACATAAAGAGAAGACCATTTCTGTGAACTAGGAAGTGTGTCCTCACCAGACACCAGATCTGCGGTATCTTGATCTTGAACTTCTTCCCAGCCTCCAGAACTGTGAGAAACAGATTTCTGTTGTTTATAAGCCACCCCCATCTATGATATTTTTTTAGAGCAGCCCAAATGGGCTAAGTAACAGTGGCTTTCTTAATTCTCCTTAGAAGAGAATAATCATATAAGGAATGGATTTATAGTTTGCACATCCCTCGTGTAATTATGTTATATTGCTGGGTGACATAACAAGTCACAACTCTCAAGGGCTATTTTCTTTCTGGTTTATTTGTATTTTAAACATGGAGAACTCTCATTGGTAGGTGGGGATTGAAATATAAGCTGTATGAATAAATGAAAATGAAACTTTGGCTGATCTGCTTTCTTGGCTCAGACAGTTGCCTTCCAGGACCAGAAGTAATAATAGCTATGATTTATTAGATTCTTACAAAGGTCCAGGAATTTTGCTAAATGCCTTATGTGAATTATCTCATGTAATCTTTACAGAAATTCTTTTGGAGTAGGTATTCATTAAAATCCTCATTATGTGTACAATAGAAGTCAGATTTGAAAAGGTCAGATGACCCGTTCTGAGGGGCAAAAATTAAACCTGGGACAAAACCAGTGTTCCAGACGGCTCTACAGAAAGAGCTTACACATGAAAGTGGTAAGATTGTTTTTTGTGATCTTTGCAATCTTTGAGCTATTGTGAAGAAAAGGAATACTGCTCCTTAGGGTGGGAGCAGAGCACAAGGGTGGAAGGAGGGTGTCTAGCAAGAGGTGAAATATAACCAGCTCCGTGCTAGTGGACATGCCATCATTCCTGCTGTGGGACTGTGACTGCTCAGAGGAAGGCATTCCTCTTTTCTATCTGGTCTACCAGAGGGTGTCCATTTCAAAATTCCTTTGTCTGCAAATGGAAATATGCTAATTCACTCTAAAGTTGCCTTGTGCTCTAGAGGTCCAAGATGAAAAGGGAAATAGACCAATGAAGGAATGAGTGTGGGAAGATTAGAAAGAGAGAAAATATGAGTGCAATTGGCAACAAGATGAGTAAGGTCAGTTTTGAGAACTAACAGCCAGTGAGATTGACTTCCTTTCTGGGCAAGATCCCTGGAAAGTTTTATTAAGGGAATAATGTATCTTCTACTGCCCTGTTTGTCTGAACTTTTTTTGGATAAGTCGTGATCAGGAATTATATTAGCGTATGAACCCACCCTGGTATAGGGAGTCTTATATGGGCTTAGAATTTAGGTTTAAAATAGGTATCTGTGTATATTCATATTTATTTATTACAGGTTAATATAGGTTCAATAAATAATTTTTGAAGAACATGTAAATATGTAATATGAAAATGTAAGATCAAAGTGAGTGCACATGTTGACATAGCTGCTTTCAAAATTAATTTGACTGTAGAATCCATTAATTGACAGTAATGATCTTATTCCTTTTTCTGGTCTCAGGGTCAATGTTCCTTAGAGAAAACTCTCTTGAGTTCAAAATCTAAGTTACATCCGTTCTTGTTATTCTTATTTAAAGCACCTAAATTCTTTTGTCTTCATTTCCCTTATCACAAGTAGTCAGTTATGTCTATTGTTATGTATTCATTTAAAGCTGTCTCACCAGAGCAGAGGTTGTATCTTGTGGTCCTTTGATGTACCTCCAACACAGTACATATTATCTGCTCAATAAAACTATGTTAAATTAGAGATATGAAATAAAGAGCAGGTAACAACTCTGCTTACTAGTTCAGAATACCACTGGATTATTGCCGACATCCTGAATGTCAAGCTTTAAATGCATTTGGACAAAGAGGAGTTATGTTAAGAACAGAGGAACCAACCTATTATCAAAGTTAATCCTAAACTAGAGAGGAGATTTGATTCTAAGTTATATAAATAAACGCAGTCATTTAGCCCATTGAGAAAAGTCTCAAGAGTAGGGACATGGACAATGACAGTTGCCTGCTATCTACAGATACTTGTAAGGGTTGTCTCTGAAGAAGGAAGTATCATCACACGCAGCCACAAACACATTTTTTTTAAATGTGGTTTTATGGGGTAGTCTAGGATCCATGTTGACAATGACAATTACTGGAATTGTCAATTACACTTGAGATCAATATAAAGAAACTATTTTTTCTTTTTCTTTTTTTGGCTGCACCTGCAGCATATGGAAGTTCCCAGGCTAGGGGCTGGATCCAAGCCACATCTGTGACACACTCCACTTGTACAAGACTGGATCCTTAAGCCACTGAGCAAGGCCAGGGATAGAACCCACATCCTCATGGAGAATAGTTGGGTTCTTAACCCACTGAACCACAATGAGAACTCTAAGAAACAGTATTTTAATAGTTAAATCTATGCACAAGTAGAATGAACAACTTTAGGAAGTCTTCAAATCTTCAATTAGGCAGACTCTTAGGGGGTACATTAGAGTAAACATAATTAAGAAATGGCATGGGGTTTGGACCTGCGGGATACAGACAGCACTGGAGAGTTTGGGCTCGTCATGGCTGCCTTGTGAGGGCTGGTCAGAAGCTCTTCACCTTCTAACCTCAAAGGTCTGCAGAAATTCTTATAAAACCCATAGTTTCTTAGAACCAGGCTACTCTTGAAAGAGGCTAAGTAGAAAAGCTAGCTTTTTATGTTTGAAGTATATAGGGTATGTCACTGAAACTGTAGTGTTTTATAAGTTCATAACAAATGGGTGATGATTTAATAACTCCACTTTTCAAATAAAACATGAAGAATCTAAGCAAATTGCCCAAACTGCCTATTAACCTTGATTTATTGGTAACAAAAGCAATTACATACTCTTAGTAATATAAGCCCCATGTAGATACAATATTCATATTTGTTAAAGCACATTTTTTTTCTGTACAGCAAAAAGAAATGAACTATTTTTCAAGTAAACCAAAATTTAGCAGCATTTTTATTAGCAAATAATATTGTTATAGACAACCATGAGTATATAATTCAGAGTTGTCATCTTTTTCAAAATCTATAATCTTAGGTTGAACTGTTGTAAATTGACCTCGTAGGAGTAGATGGAGTCTTGGCCAGATGTCTTCTTCATCTTTATTCACTATTCACTTAGATCCTAGAATGAGTGTCCAATATTCTGGAAAGTTTTGTCCTTAGAACGAAGATGATAAAATACTTCAATGGTTTACTTCATCTATTAAGTACATGAATGGGATGATTCATTTCTTCCCATCATCCTTCAGTCCTCCAACAATCTCACCAAATCCTACTTGGGAAAAAGAACAAGTCAGCACCTTTCACAGCTTATGTTGCTTGTAGGTGTTGTATCATTATTTTCTCTATCTTATATTCTTACAATTACTCAGAATATCATTTTAAGATTCACTACTCAACAGATCCATTTGAATAAGAGTAATGAGCAGACATCAGATAGCTTTGGAGGACACTGGTTTTATCAGTGCAGGTAGTACATAAAAATGCCCAGATTCAGCAGGGATGTTCTTTTCTCAATTACAATTAATATTGCACGAGCTCCGTTGCCAATTTTCCTGCACTCATTTTTTCCCCTTCAAATTTTTTTTTAATCTTGTTTCTTTCCCACAAATTATGAGGCAAACTAGCTGTGCTGAGGCAATCTGCCGCACCAATAAATCAAGGTTTCCCATAAAACTGTACAATTTCTTACTGATGGCACTTGAAGAAAGTTATTAAATCATTACTCATTTAATATAAATTTTTAGGATGAGTTAATATTTCTCACTGCGTACTTGGCTGAGGTAACAGTATGGAAATCTAGATATTGTGTAGAAAACCTGGGCAAGATCTCAGTGACTTCCAGGTCTTCAGACTTAATCTGCTACTGCTAAGGACTGAATAGATGGGAAGGTAATTTTCAAGGATGTCTGTTTTCTTTGAACTGTGACATGCAGGGCCAAATGCCACAGTGGAAAAAATGTTCTGGAGTCAGGGAATGCCGGAACAACACCCTTGCTTGGACATCTCATGGAGTGTGTCCCTCTTCTTCATCTCTGCATTCTCATGGCTTTGCTCTGTACACTCTAGGTACTCATTGGCTGATGAGATGAATTTAATGCTTAGTCATTAGAGAGCAGAGGAGAGAGACAAACTGCTACAGATGAAGAGAGATAACTCATTTCTTTAGTCAGGTAGGCTTATCCTTGCTTTTCTTGGAGGGAGTGTGGTTACAGTAGGGTTCCCTGGAGGAGGGTAGCAGTAGGCTTGGCAGTTGGGACAAAGATTCCTCTCTGTGGGGTAGGGGTTGGTCTCTCAAAGCACTCAAGGTCGCCACAGTCCTGAAGCATGAAACTTCAAAGTTTTATTGAGAGTCCCCAGTGTGGAGTCCTCGGGTGTGGTTGCATGTGCCCCTAGCCATGGCTTCTCAAGAGGCTAAGGCTGGAGGATGGCTTGATCCCAGCAGTTCTGGGTTGTAGTGCATAGTGTTGATACGGCGTCTGCACTAAGTTCAGCATCAAGGGACCACCAAGTGGCTTAAGGAAGGGTAAAACTGGCCCAGGTCAGAAATGGAGCAGGTCAAAACTCCCATGCTGATCAAAATGAGGAGTCCTCAAAGAACAGAAAAGGCTGTCCCAGACCTGTTTGTTTTTTTTTTTTTTAATAAAAATCTGCTCTATCGTAAACTCTAGAGGTACGGATGCTTCTCTGACAGCAGAATGAAAATCTCTCAGAAGCTGACTCTCAGTATTTAGTTCTCTGAAACCTTGCTTAGTAAACCAAATGGTAACCTACTGAACAGCATGTGTTGAATGGAGAACCCAATAAAGCTGAAATCATTCCCAGCATTGCATTTATACCATGAGGACTTTTACAGCCATAATGTCAACTACAATGGTTCTAGTTTTGTTTAGTTAACCAGCCATGGAGGTAGGTTGACCAAAGAGTTAGTCCCATTTAGTCCATGAAACTGAAACTTTACCATTACAAATTCATTTCTTTGCCTTGAGTACTGACCTCTTGGATGCAGATTAATATATTAAGTTACTAATACCTTAGAGTGAAAGAATTTAGAAGAAAAAGTGGGGATATGAGAAGCTTAAAGTAGTGGTAGGGAATACAAAAAGATTTAAATCAAAAATTAATATTTTTGTCTGGGGAACCCATCTATAAGCATAAATTTCACAGACTCTTCTCAAGCAGAATTTCTCCACCTTGTCATAGGGAGGGAAAATTTTTGTTGTATACTGTACATTGCAGAATGTTTAGCACTACCCCTGCCCTATAACCACTGGACAACACTGGTAGCCTCCAACAATGGAGACAACAATGTCTCTAGACTTTGCCAAAAATGTCCCCTGGGGGGCAAAATCACTCCAGTGAGAATCATTGTTCTAGTGTGAATTATCCTCTTGGAGACGCTAAGGGTAGAATCGGTATAACCGATTTCTCCCATAGATGGAGCTCTTGATCAACGAAGTGTTTCCTTAAAAGGGCAATGGTGAATCTAACCAGAAGGAATAACAGTTAGATCACAGGCCACTCAGTCAACTGCAAATTGCTTTGCTTTTGTCCCTCTTCTGAGTCAGCAAGAAATGGACAGCCCTGGGAAGTTCTGGTTTCTAATCCCTGCCTTGACCCTCTATGTGATGGTCAGAAAGGTTGGTTTTGAAGCTGGAAGGGGCTAGCTGGCCAGGCCTCATCCAGGGAGGTTCCCAGGCCAAGCTGGACCAAGGCCAAGGTTTGCAGAGCATTGCCCAAAACAGCAGGACCCTCATATGCTTTCGATATTGTGAAATCATTCCTCGTTACTCTGTACATTTTGTCTTTAAATTGCTTTCATCATTTTATGTGGTCTGTGGCACACACCTCATTTCTTTCAGCTTGCAGCTCTAATATTTCCAGCAGTTAGCTCACTTAACAGAAGTGCCTTGTATTTTTAGCCAAGGAGTCAACATTATGTTAGGGAGTGGAGGTGAAAGGTTGGAATACAGTGCCCTGAAGTGAGAGGCAGCTAATCTCATAAAATGTGTAGTTACTCGAAAAGAAAGAATATTCCTTAATGACCACAGTGATGATAAAGAAAGCCTCGAAGTTCCCTGTGACATTTTGCTGAGATTACCTGGGACTGGTTTTGCACTAGACAAATTGTACTTCTCATTTGCCAGCTCAATGCAAGGTCATGCTACTGAAAAGCAACGGTGGTGCTTCTTTCATGAGAATGTATGTTCACCCTTAATGCTTTCCCACCTGTGAAGGGAGAGAGTTGACAGGTACAGGATAGCGTAGACACTCAGAGCTGACATTCTCTTCATTTGCCACTAGCAGCAGACTGTCCAATGTCAGGACCAAAATTCATCATAGCTGGGAGCTGTTTATTACCAGTAAACTCTTTTGAACAAATTCCATAAAGACTCCTGTTGATAGATGAATACCCTGGAGGCAGAGATTCGGGCCCATAGGGAACTTTCTTTAAATACATTTAATTCAATAAGTACTTTTAGGGGTCAATTATGTGCGGATATAAACTTGGTTCCATTTAGGGCAATGACGTCACTCCCAGACATCAGCACAGAAGCCCATCTGGGACACCATCTTGGCCACGTCTGCTTGTCAACACTCCACAATCTCCTTTTCAGAGCCTCTCAAGGGATCTTTTTCCTTTGTCTGAAGTAGTAGCAACACCATGGGATGGGATGCTTCACCTTTAGCTGGGTATGAGGAGTTCAAAAAGCAAGTCACATACTGTCTACTCCCATTAATGCAGTGACAGAAGTGGAAGTTTTGCAAATCAAGGAACCTGATTTAGGCTGAGCATGCTATTTGGATTTGTGTTTTTACAGATCTCCTTAGATGTTTCTATATGTGTTACTGGCCTAGAACCACCGCTTTGATGCATAGATTCTTAACCCTGGCTACACATTGTGGTCACATGGGAGAGCTTAAAAAATACAGCTGCCTGGGCCTGCTCCCCAGAGATTCAGATTTCATTAGTTGAGAGGCAGTGTTTCTCCATGGAAAAGTAATAAAATTTACATTGGTGGTTCTCAATCCTGGCTCTACATTAAAATAAGCTGGGGGGGGTGGATTTTTAAGTTTCCTGATGCCTGAACCCCATCCCAGATCAATTAAAATGAATCTCTAGGCTATAGCCCCAGCATCTGTACTTTTTAGTTCCTCAACTTGAAGCCACTGATGCAAATTCTGCTACTTTCACATGGAGACTATACCAGCAATTAAAAATGCAGGAAGGGGAGTTCCCGCCATAGCTCACAGTTTAATGAAACCCACTGGCATCCATGAGGACGTGGGTTCCATCCCTGGCCTCGGTCAGTCGGTTAAGGATCTGGCATTGCTGTGAGCTGTGTTATAAGTCACAGATGAGTCTCGGATCCCATGTTGCTGCACCTGCAGTGTAGGACAGCAGCTGCGGCTCTGATTCTACCCCTAGCCTGGGAACCTCCGTATGCTTCGAGTGCAGCCCTCAAAAGACAAAAGACCAAAAAAAAAAAAAAAAAAAAAAAAGAAGAAGAAAACCACAGGCAGGAAGGGTTACTAAAAGAAGGGTCAGCTCAGGATGGTTCTTTGCACATAAGGAGACAAAAGCCAAACATTTCTTCTGGAATCCATGGCAGTGTGTGGTGTATTGTGGGTATGTGTATGAGTATATGAACATATTCAGGACAGGTTTTGTAGAGCTGCACGAACAGCAATAGGATGCTTATGATTAAGAAAAAATAAATTCTGTACCACAAACATCTCTTCCTACATGCACACGTCCTACATGCCTCAGGCTGTCAGGAAAAATAAGGTGAGGAAGACTGAGTCCTTTCTCATGCTTCAGAGGATTGTAACATATGAAGGAACTATTGTTTTGACAGGCCTTATATAGTCAGAGAGAAGCAAGAGAGAGAAAGGACCTAATTTGGGCCCACATCCCCTAATCAGTCACTTGAGTGACCTTGGAAAAAGTCCAACACTTTTCTAAGCTTCTATTACTGACCTGTTGAAGGTCACACATATTTATTTATTTATTTAGTCTTTTTAGGGCCACACTCCTGCCAGGCTAGGGGTCGAATCCGAGCTGCAGGTGCCGGCCTATGCCACAGCCACAGCAATGCCAGATCCGAGCCGCATCTGCCAAACCTACACCTCAGTTCACGGCAATGCCAGATCCTTAACCCCTAAGCAAGGCCAGGGATCGAATCTGCATCCTCATGGATGCTACTCAGATTTGTTTCCACTGAGCTACATTGGGAAAGATTTGTTTCCACTGAGCTACATTGGGAACTCCTGAAGGTTCCATTTAAGTGGGAGGTGCTGCCTCTTGTGTCTTTGGCTTTGCTACAATTTCTTCTTTCCTACAGAAGCTCCCTATTGCCTCTACCCCATATAATCTGCATTCGTCCATGTCCTGAGGATCTGACCTGTTCCTGAGCCCACCTCTCTCCTCCTCCATGTGGCTTCCCCCTCTTCTACATCCTCTTGTCTAAGGACCCTGTTCTCTGAAGTCTCCACTGACAGCTAAGAAGCCATGACAGTCTCTACACATGAAGTGATAATGGCATATGTTGTTTCCCTCCCATGGATGAGCAATTGGGAGCAGGGTGTCCACAAACTAAATTTCCTGGTGGAGATAGGTTAAAAGTTTGGGGAAAATGTGGTCTTCTCTGTGAAACTCCTCAGCTGAACCCCAAGAATAAGCTCCTCGTTCTGCCTGGTTGTACCCATGTGAGGGGCTGTTCTACCTGCGTTACCTCAGTCTGGGTCCAGCCTCAGAGAAACAATGAGTCCTCTTTACTCTGCTGGAATTTGTTAATGTAAGAAATTTAATTACATTAAAGCCCCAGAGTTTTATTCCTTTGAGAATAGTAACTAATTTCCAAAGAAGTATTTTTTTTTTCTTTTTTTTGAAATGAACTGAATCCAGGGTGCTCTGTGAGGGAACCATAGTTTTAGAAACAGAATGATATGGCTTTCTACTCAGGTGGTGGAAAAACGCTACTCAAATCAATTTGCATATCAGACCAAAAATCGTGTATTCCCTTGGCTTTTTGTTTGTTTGTTTTCATTTGCTCTTTAGGGCTGCACCCTGGCATATGGAAGTTCTCAGGGTAGTGGTCCAATCGGAGCTGTAGCTGCTGACCTACACCACAGCCACAGTAATGCAGGATCCGAGCTGCACCTGTGACCTACACCACAACTCATGGCAATGTCTGATCCTTAACCCACTAATTGCGGCCAGGGATCAAACCTGCATCCTCATGGATACTAGTCAAGGTTCCTTTTGGCTGTGCCACAACAGGAGCTCCATGTATTACCTTGTTGATAAAAACCTCCTGTGTTATTCCAAGAAATAATGATCCTTTCTCTGATGATTATATCTAAATTTATTTCTGAAATTATAGACATTTACTTTTATTTTTAATGGCACATCACTTTTTTTCTCACATGATAGTTATTTGGGTACATATGCTATTTTTTTCCAACTAGATTATAAACTCCTTAAGGGAAGATTCCACTTTCCAAAAAGTGCTAAGCTCAATGTTGAGCTTACAATACGATATATTGACAGATCTGTATGGGGCATGTGTTCACGTTTGTAAGTTAAAATAATATAGGAAGATCGAGATAAATCCCATCATGTATATAATGAGAGAAAATTCATACAAATACTAGTTGGATTTGCTTCATTCATATATCATAACATTTCAAGTAACTAGATCTTTGGACTTCTACAGCAAAACCTTGTGCAACATAAAGGAAGCTTCTGTGTTCATTGGGGGGAAAATCAAAGTATTGGCCAGCCTGAGTTTTGGCTGGAGGTTACTTCCAATCTTATTCCTACTGATGGCAGAATTCAGTTCCTGTGGTTGCAGGACTAAGGTCCCTCTTTCCTTGCTGGCTGGCTGTTGGCTGGAGACCTCTCTGAGCTCCTAGATGCTTCCATATTCCTTGCCATATGGCCCCCTTCATTATTGAGCCAAACAATAGTATATCAAATCCTCCCCATGCTTTAAATCACTGACTTCTTTGTCACTGACCTCTAGACCCAGGTTGAAAGGTCTAGAGGTCGGGTGATTAATCAGGTCCACCTGGATAACCTCTCTTTCATAAACTCCATTGTGCCACAGGAAGGAGACCCATTATGTTTGTTTATAAATTCTGGTGATTATACAGGGTGCATACATGGGGGGTTGGGGATCTGGGGAACCATTTTAGATTTTCATCACCTTATTCCTTCAAGAAGCTTGGCTGAGAATGGAAAAATACTGAGAGGAATAATCTAGAAGGAAGGGGGATTAAATGATTCTTTTTAAAACCATGGTCAAGAATAAGCCTTGAGCATATATGTGTGCTGAGAAGAGAGACAGGAAACAGGGAATTAAAACTCCAAGAGTGTGAGAATAACTGTAAAGGGAATTGGGACAAGGGCTCCTGAATGCAAGATTAAACTTAAAGGGAGAACAAGCTCTTCCTCAGAAGATGGAAAAGATACTGCAAGGGAGGAGCCAGAGGTGGGAATTGTATGTCAGGGGCAGGAATTCGGATGGAATAGTTTCAGATCACCTCGATATGGTACCTAAGAACTAGGAGGCCAAGGTAGACAGAGCTAGGGATAGAGTAGATAGCACTGGATGAATGTTGAGAGAGTGGATATTATAAATGGAACTTGAGTTCCCATTGTGGCTCAGCAGGTTAAGAACTTGACACAGTATCCGTGAGGTTGCAGGTTCCATCCCTAGCCCTGCTCAGTGTGTTAAGGATCCAGCATTGCCACAAGCTGCAACATAAGTCACAGATGTCGCTTGGATCCTGCATGGCTGTGGCTGTGGTATAGGCTGGCAGCTGCAGCTCCGATTTGACCCCAAGCCCAGGAACTTCCATGTGTTGCAGGTGCAGCCATAAAAAGAAAGAGAAAGAAATGGAACTTGAGATGTCTGACCCAGGGCATCCACAGGTGCTTGTAGGATCAATAAATTCATCCAATAAGCACAGAAGGATGGGAGCTGCCTCACACCTGCTCATGGGCCTCTCCCCAGCTCTGAGTTCAGTGACACAGTGTTAGTAGCTTGAAATTGGGCATACTGGAGATATTTCTACCTTGGAAATTGGCAAACACTGCAGCAAGGGCTTTTTAAACATAGAGCTGTTTGTTAAATATTTACCAGCACACAAGTCCTGCAGCGGTTGCCCTTTGGGTTCCAAAGCCATCAGCCTACGTCAGATTGCTCCTGTTCATAAACTACCAGCTCCACAGAGAGGCCATAGGAGCATCTGGGTAAGTGGCAAAGTAAGTAACAAAGTTTACACAAAGGTGCCTGAGCTTGCTAACATAGTCAGGTCTCGTCCCAATTTTATGTACATCAATAATAAAGGGGAATACTGGGAGGCCTAGGAGAAATTTATAACTCTGTTCTCTCCATAGAACAGTTTTTAGCCTCATGTATCCAAATAAGAGGGGCAACTGGGATTCATTGTTACCAGGAATGAATATGGATATAATAGAAAAATTGTCTCCCATCCTCCTTTCTTCCCACCCTCTCTTCCTTCCTTTTCTACCCTCTCCCTTTTTAAAATTATTTTTAAAATTATAGTTGATTTACTATGTTGTGCCAATTTCTGCTGTACAGCAAAGCGACCGAGTCATACATATATGTACATTCTTTTCCTCATATTATCTTCTATTATGTTCTATCACGAGACTGGATATCGTTCCCTGTGCTGCACAGTAGGGTCTCATTGCTTATCTATCCTTTTTTTGCATATTTTTAATTAAAGTATAGTTAATTTACAATATTGTGCCACTTTCCGCTGTACAGCAAAGCGACCCAGTCACACACACATGTATGTAGATATACATCCTTTTCCTCATACTGTCTTCCATCTTATTCTATCCTAAGAGATGGATATCATTCCCTGTAATATACAGTAGGGTCTCATTGTCCATCCATTCTAAATGTAATAGTTTATATCTACTAACCCCAAACTCCCAGTCCACACCCACCCCTTTTTTTACTTATATGTGAGTTTTTAAGAGAAACTTGGTATTGGGGCTTATCTAAGAAAGTCAGGAAAAAGCAAAAAAAAAAATTTTTGATCTAGAAATGGAGAAGGATGAACAGCAAAAAGACAAAGATAACCAATAAACGGTACAAAGGAACTTTGAGATATATTAATATAATACCCAAAGAAGAAACTCTTTCAATGAGGAGATTAAACTCTATATTTCTTTTTTCCAATATTTAATTTGTAATGGCATACTTTTTTAAACAGTATTTATTTTATGTAGTCTTTTTTTATTATTCTTATTTTGCCTGCACTCACAGCATGTGGATGTTCCTGGGCCAGGAACTGAACCTGTTCCATAGCAGCAACCTAAACTATTGCAGTAACAATGCCAGGTTCTTAACCCACTGCACAACAAGGTAATTCCAACTCTATATTTCTTTTAATAATTTCTAAATTGTCAGTGGTCTTCCTAAAATTGATAAGTGAATACACACCCCAATTCTTTGGCTGGGAGGTTATACTTTCCGGGTGCCCCCAAAGATTAAGGAGGCAATGTGCATTTTCGAACTACTTCTACTTCAGGAAAAGACATTGTGAAGATCTCTTGATGAGCAACACTACACTCTTGCCATCCCACCATGCCTTCTGTAATTCACATTATTATCTACTACAAGCAGCCCTCTAAGAGAAGAATATCAAGTCCAGAGGAAGCCAAAGCAAACGAAGCTTTGCAGAATTTTGACTTCCATACATTATTTTGGTCCAATATTTGCAAGGAAAGAAGGCACTAGAAAGATATGGCAATAAGAAAAAGTTGGAATTATCATTACCATTGAAACTATTCCAAAGATTCAGGATCTTTATTTTATTTTTATCTGAGACCATTTAGGGGTTCTTAAAGTCTTGTGGAGAGGTCAATATGAAAAAAATTATTGTAATACTCTAAGGACAGATTTTATGTTTTTACAAATCTACTTCTTGGGACAAGCCTAAATGTCACTCTTAGGTCCCAGCCACCCAGGAGAGCAAGAGGCTAAAGAAAAAGATTAAATGGCAAAGGAAAGGCTGTTGATTTTCCCCTGTGCCAAGGTAATTGGCCTTGGCCTTTCTTGCTCAAAGGACTTCGGGACAGTAACTCAGAGCAACATGAAGAATAAATTTGGATTCTGGACAATTCCTTAACACTATCTTGTCTGATGAACTATCTCCTCTGAGCTGCTTCATCAAATGCTTCACCAGTGTTCTTAAAGGTCACTGTAATTTATCACAGCTCAACAAACGTATCCATGTGGGCTGTTCCAGTGGTTGTGTATATTAAAGTTCATTCAGGATTCTAGATAAATTAAAATAGACTAAGACTGTCTTTTCTGTAAGGCTACAGCTATAACAATTAGATTTCTATGAGCAACTTATTATGCCAGCCTTATGACATTTAAAGAAATTCATGTATCCCCAAGAAGATAGCAAAAAAAATTAAGTGATTCTCTTAGCCAGAAGATTATTTAACCTCTGACATTTGAAGGCATAGAACAATTCCAATTTGAAAATTAAGTTTGAATAAACATTGACTACTATATGGTATCAAAAGTTCCAAATCAAAACAATTTTGAAAAAGGGTTTACATAAATATACATGTCATTTGAATGTGAAAGTAATTTACTTTATCTAAAGAAATACTAAGAATTGAAACAAAGTAAAACACATTAGTTTTAAAGTCATTCAACACGGAGTTTCTGTTGTGGCTCAGTGGTTAACAAATCCGACTAGGAACCATGAGGTTGCGGGGTTCGATCCCTGGCGTTGCTCCGTGGGTTAAGGATCTGGCGTTGCCATGAGCTGTGGTGTAGGTCACAGACGTGGCTCAGATCCCAAGTTGCTGTGGCTCTGCTGTAGGCCAGTAGCTACAGGTCTGATTAGACCCCTAGCCTGGGAACCTCCATATGCCATGGGAGTGGCCCTAGAAAAGGCAAAAAGACAAAAAAAAAAAAAAAAGCTATTTACATGACCAGAGTTAAAGAGGCAGTAAATACACTTCCATGGAAAGGGAACTAGAGCAAGACAGGGTAGGAAAGAAAAATCGTAAACAAATTATATAAGCCCTAATTGACACAACACTATAGAACCCAAAGTCTAATAAAAAAAAATATATATATATATACATATATATACATATAGTCTTTTTAGGGCCTCACCCATGGCATGTGGAGGCTCCCAGGCTATGCGTTCAATTGGAGCTATAGCCGCCGGCCTACGCCATAGCCACAGCAACACCAGATCTGAGCCCTGTCTGCGACCTACAATCACAGCTCACGGCAACACCAGTTCCTTAACCCACTGAGTGAGGCCAGTGATTGAACCCCCATCCTCATGAATACTCATAGTCTGGTTTGTAACCTGCTTAGCCACAACAGGAACTCCCAATAAAAATAAAATTTAAAAAATGTATATGTTGAAGCCCCAACCTCCAATGTGATGGCATTTGGAGGAGGGATCTTGGCAGGGTGCGTAACTAGGTTTAGATGAGGTCTTGAAGGTATTTTATATATATATAAACACACACACACATACACATATATATGTATATCCACATATAATGTGTTTATATGTGTAACATGTTTATATATATAAACTTGTATATATATGTACATGTATGTGTGTTCAGAAATATATATGCATATCTGAATACATACTCATAAATAGTATCTACTCACAGGATGTTTTGGAGATTTAAATAAATGCATACATGTAAAATTCAAAAAAATTATCTCACACCCACTAAATACCCAGTAAATATTTAACATTGTTATAGAATGTTTATGTCCCTTCAAAATTTATATGTTGATAATATGAGAAAAAGAGTGTACATATGTGTATGACCGGGTCACTATGCTGTACAGCAGAAATTGACACAACACTGTAAATCAATGATGCGCTAATAAAATTTTTTAATTTGTATTTTGAAGCCCTAACCCCCAATGTGATGGTATTTGGAGGATGGGTCTTTGCAGGTGGGCAACTAGGTTTAGATGAGGTCACGAAGGTAGGGCCCTCATGATGATTTAGTGTGCTTATAAGAAGAGGAAGAGGGACCAGAGTCCTCTCTCTCTCACCCTCTTCCTCTATCATGTGAGGACATAGCAAGAAGGTGGCCTTCCGCAAGCCAAGAAGACAGCTCAAATCAGCCAGTACGCCCATCTTGGACTTCTGATCTCCAGAACTAAATGGAAATAAAGTCTACTATTTAAACCACCCGGGCTATGATATTTTCTTATAGAAGCTGGAGCTGATTAATACAAACTTCATCACGTATTTAATAGAATCGTAATCAACTCAGTAATTTGAAAGATACTGTACTATGAATATTTCCCAAAACGTTAAAATGTTACTCTTTAATATTTTATGTCATTATATAAATGTCAAAGTCTTTAAGCATTTCCTGTGTTTGCACATTTACATTGTAACCTTTTTGGGGTTTTTGCTAATGTAAATAATCCTATGGTGAACATCCTCATACTCTCACAAACAAGTCTTTGAACATCAGCTCATCCATTCCTAAAAGAAGGTCCTAACTCAAAGGCTAGAACCATTTTATAGCTCTTGTTAAATTGATTTTCTTCTGTAGGAGCCCTGTCCAGGGTTCTTCCAGCTCAGGTACTGCGAGCAGCATAACTGAGTCAGGGTCACCTGCTGGTAGCAGGGCTTCCAATGGCAATGGTCAGCTTCCTCTTTGGCCTGATCTTGCCATCCCCAGCACAAGCTTTGTGTTTAAGTGTGTCCCTTTTGTCTCATCTGTGCCAGGATTTACTGTTATTTTTTAACTTTGTAATTTGATTAGAAAAAAAAATAGTATTTTATTGTTTTAATCTGCATCTCTTTGTCTATAAACTTGAAAATTTTTACATTTTTTGATTATTATTTAACAATTATCCATGATTTCCTCTACACATTTTTCCTATCGTAGTTTTTGTCACTTGCTTATTGGCCTTCAGAAACTCCATATATAGTATCATCATATTGCCAATATTTTCCTTAGCTTCGGTATTACCTTTTCGTTTGGTCTTTTCGACATTGGCTGTTATAAATTTTTATATGGAAAAGTGAATTGAGAAAAAACAAAAATTTTTAGATGAATGATCTTAGCTTTGCAATTTCTTCTTTTGCTTTATGTTTAGAAAGTCTCTAATTTTCTAAAACTGATACCACTTATATTGTGTTTTTTAAAAATGGTTGAATCATTTATATTTTACTCTTTGATCCATTATGAATTATTTTATTCAATCAATATTCTGAGATGAGGAGGTAAATTCCCACCCTCCCAAAACATTTGTTAGCACCATTTACTGAATAATCTTTCACAACTGAAAAAAATTAAGAGTATAGGTAAGACACTAAGTGTTCCTAAGTGTGTATACCAGTATTAAGATGTCCCTGCGAAAAAGAAAGTCTATTCAGCAAGCATTTCTGGGAAACCTGGACAGCTGCATGCAAAGCAATGAAACTAGAACACACCCTCACACCATGCACAAAAATACACTCAAAATGGCTGAAAGACTTAAATATACAACAGGACACCATCAAACGCCTAGAAGAAAACATAGGCAAAACACTCTCTGACATCAACATCATGAATATTTTCTCAGGTCAGTCTCCCAAAGCAATAGAAATTAGAGCAAAAATAAACCCATGGGACCTCATCAAACTGAAAAGCTTTTGCACAGCAAAGGAAACACAAAAGAAAACAAAAAGACAACTTACAGAATGGGAGAAAACAGTTTCAAATGATGCAACTGACAAGGGCTTAATCTCTAGAATACATAAGCAACTTATACAACCCAACAGCAAAGAAAGCCAATCAATCAATGGAAAAATGGGCAAAAGACCTGAATAGACATTTCTCCAAAGAAGATATAAAGATGGCCAACAAACACATGAAAAAATGCTCAACATCGCTGATTATAAGAGAAACGCAAATCAAAACTACCGTGAGATACCACCTCACACCAGTCAGAATGGCCATCGTTAATCTGTCCACAAATAACAAGAGCTGGAGGGGGTGTGGAGAAAAGGGAACCCTCCTGCACTGTTGGTGGGAATGTCAACTGGTACAGCCACTATGGAGAACAGTTTGGAGATACCTTAGAAATCTATACATAGAACTTCCATATGACCCCGCAATCCCACTCTTGGGCATCCATCCGGACAAACCTCTCCTTAAAAGAGACACATGCACCCGCATATTCATTGCAGCACTATTCACAATAGCCAAGACATGGAAACAATCCAAATGTCCATCGACAGATGATTGGATTCGGAAGAAGTGGTATATATACACAATGGACTACTACTCAGCCATAAAAAAGAATGACATAATGCCATTTGCAGCAACATGGATGGAGCTAGAGAATCTCATACTGAGTGAAATGAGCCAGAAAGACAAAGACAAGTACCATATGATATCACTTATAACTGGAATCTAATATCCAGCACAAATGAACATCTCCTCAGAAAAGAAAATCATGGACTTGGAGAAGAGACATGTGGCTGCCTGATGGGAGGGGGAGTGGGAGGGATCGGGAGCTTGGGCTTATCAGACACAACTTAGAATAGATTTACAAGGAGATCCTGCTGAATAGCATTGAGAACTTTGTCTAGATACTCATGTTGCAACAGAACAAAGGGTGCGGGAAAAAATGTAATTGTAATGTATACATGTAAGGATAACCTGACCCCCTTGCTGTACAATGGGGAAAAAAAAAAAGATGTCCCTGCATAAAATCTAAATAAAAAACATTCATATCAAAACAAAGAAAAATCCTCTAATAATTTGGGAGAGGAGTGGCTGACAAACTGATTAAAGGTAGAAATTAACATTCATCCAAATTACGTTATTTTGCTTATTACCCAAAATAATATGTGCATCATTAAAATAACCTTTTAAATTATCAGCTGGATAAAGCTGACAACTGTTTATATCCATTTATTTTAAGTATTTTATTTTATGTATTTACTTTTTTTGGCCATACCCATGGCATGCAGAAGTTCCCAGGCCAGGGTTAGAACCTGAGCCACAGCAGTGACTTGAGCCACAGCAGCAACAACCCTTAACCCACTAGGTCATCAGGGAACTCCTATTTTAAGTATTTTAAAGTCATGCCTTTTTTTAAATTCTGAAAATAGCCATAGTGTAAGAGAGGAAAAAGTAAATGTCAAACTCAAAACTAGGAAACCCACATCTGAGTTCTCTTTGGAAGTTATGTGACTTAGATCAGGTTAACCTTTCTGATCATCAGTGCAGTTATCTGAATTGAGGAGTTAATGATACCACAGAGGTACTCTAAAGGAAAATGTGTGATAAGGGTAAAAATATTTGTAAATGCAACAAAACAATCAACATGTTACCAATTGACTGTTGCGTGCTGTTTCATGTGACTTTCTTAATTTTATCCTCCTGATATCCTTTCAAAAATGTCCAGTGGTACAAACAATACCCTATTTCACAGATGGGGTGTCTGAGACATTAAGACCCTTGCCACACTCCCAGAATTTGGTAGCGAGTGAGGATGCACAAAGTCTCAAGAATGGTTGAATGTTTGCACAATGTAGGGCGCTATAAAAACATCGTGTTGCTCTACAAGTGTAATTTTCCTAGTCGAGATTTTCCACTTGGAACTCCTCTTTCCCTTGCTGTCTTGCTTATTTCATGATGGTTTTAATCCATTTCATGCATATGGTTCTGAACCATAAGAAGTCTGGAAAAGAGTCTGAGCTTCATTGGTCGTTTCTGGGTTCCCCATTATGGGGAAAATCTTGTACACCCTTCCTACATCTCTGTCCCTTTCCCTTTTTTCTTTTGTACAGCAGACTCTGGCACTTTCCTCCCCTCCGTACCCTCAGAGAACTTTGTCTTCTGATTTCATTCATGCTTTAAGAAGTTATGTTTTCCCTAAGGAAACTGTGAAATTTCTAAAGAAAAGCCAGTTTTCTGAGAGTATCACCAGAAAGAGAAATACATCCATGTTTAGCCTGCTTTGTTATTGGGAACAGGTAGCAGTAGGCCATTTGATTTTCAAGTTGCAGCTACAGTTTGTCATAGGCACCCAAACTCCAAAACAAAGACCAGCTGCATGGCTGATGATCCCTCCTAAGCCAAACCAGTCCTGTCCACATTTTGAAAAAGGGTTCATAAACTCTTTCATTAATGTAAATCACGTAATTCCTTGGGTGTACTAAATTTGTAATTTTCACTTGAAGTGTCTCATGCAGGTTGAAATTTCACAAGATGGGAAGGGGTTGGCTTTAACCTAACCAGTAATCATTTCTCTTTTTATAAGGAAGGTGGGGTCAGAAATGACTCAGAGAAGATGTCTCAGTTTCTGCCAGTGCTGGGCGTCAGTCTGAGAAAATGTGGCTGTATCCCAGGGACAAGGTAAAATCTGTTTCTGAGATGTTTCATTTTATCTTATATATTTTTATACCAATCTAAGTAATAAGCTCTTCTTCTAACTTCTTAAGCCTTATATGTGTCACTTTTTAACAGACACACCTGCGGCATATGGAATTTCCCAGGCTAGGGGTGAATCAGAGCTACCACTGAGCCCTACACTACAGCCACAGCAACTCCAGATCCAAGCCACATCTATGATCTACACTGCAGCTTGTGTCAATGCTGGATCCTTAACCCACTGAGCGAGGCCAGGAATGGAACCCACATCCTCATGGACACTATGTCAGTTTCTTAACTCGCTGATCCACAATAGGACCTCTGCATGTGTCATTCTTAAGTAAATGACAGGCTCTAGGGAGGATGAAGGACTGGGTCTCCTCCTTATTGAGAGTCTGCCATGGGCTAGAGACTTTCCTCATTCGATTCTCATACATTTGTGGATGCTAAGTTTGAGACAGGTTGCAGAGATTGCCTGTATTCAGTAAAAGATGCAGCTGGACTAAGACTCTGGCAGTCTGGCTCCAGGTTCTATGCCCTTCCCTCACCACCGAGCTTCTGTAAATAGTCTCTCGCAACTCTCCACCTTATTGAGTGAGGGTATCAACAATTCAGTTTATTTCTCCTTCTCTCTTCCTTCTTCTCCCTTCCCATTTCTCTCAGCTGCACTTTCCCATGGTTTATATTGATCAGGTTTACATTCTCTTTTGTAACCCTCTGTAAGTATTCCATTATTAATTCATGGGTTGCATCTAAAAATTGAAAATCAGGATTTACATTATTTGATGACATTAATATTGTTCACGGCATTATCAAGGAGTAGTAACACTACGGTCTTTGGGCCAGTGAAAGAATGTCAGATTCTGTTTCTTACTCTTTGCAATTGCTCTAAATCACCCAATGTCTTGGTCAACCTAATAGATAGTTCATTTCCTTCTCGTACAAGGATTTTTATGTTTTTGTTTTTTAAATTTTCCCAGAGTTCTGGTTGCTTTTCTTTCTTTGTGAAGTGCAAAATATATGCCATCCTTACTGTAGTCATAATATGTCACACCTTTCTACCAAGCACATAAAATCTATCATATGGAATCCATTAAATTTTGGGGGAAATGTACTGACTTTTTAATTTGTATTTTACTACAACTATCTTGAAACTATCTTCCTCCCTAGAGATTCTCATTGCCTTTCATTTCTGTGCTTTAATCCGTACTGACAACTCTTCAGCACACTGAGACTATAATTGTTATCCACTGCCTTTCTGGGTTAGATGAGTATTTGTATCCATGCTGTCTTCTTTCTTGGTTTATACTGTTATATGTTCTGACCCAACTTCTAAGAAAAGCTGTATGGGAGAGAAACTCTGAATCCATGTATCTCTGAAAATATTTTATTAGATACTCTGCCTAAGAGTTCTAGCTTAAACTTTTTCTTCAATTTGACTTTTATATCTGTGTATATTATTTCTTTCTCCCAGGGAAGTTTTAAGATAATCATTTTATCCTTGTACAAAATGTGGAAATTTGTCACTAACTTTTTCAGACTCTAGAGACCTTTTCAAAGGTAAGACACTTGTATCCCTTCATCTTTTGGATTTTTTTTAAAAAAAAGTCTTTAAAGATTCCTCGCTTCTATTTTCTCCTCTCTCCCCACCCCTTCCTCCCCCTCTTCTCCTCTTTCTTTCTTCTTTTCTATTTGTTAAATGTTCTGTGTTGTATCATGTAGCATTGTTTCAGATATTATCTGAACGTTATAGATGAATGTCATTATGTTGTATTAATGAAGAGTGAGTGAAACCATCTTAATGCCCTCTAATCCTATCAAATAACATTATTTCTGTTTCCAGGGAAACAGAAACCTGCAGAAATGTTAGACTCACCAAAATATAGTTTTGAATTTTGACATAATAAGAAATCCAGAGTTAAGCAGTCTAGGTCTGGTAAGGCAATTACACAATGCCGTAAAGACTCAGAGGCATTCTGGAGTTCCCATCGAGGCTCAGTCGAAATGAATCCGACTTGGAACCATGAGGTTGTAGGTTCAATCCCCAGCCTCAATCTGTGGGTTAAGAATCCAGCATTGCTGTGAGCTGTGGTGCAGGTCGCAGATGTGGCTTGGATCTCAAGTTGCTGTGGCTGTGACGTAAGCCAACAGCTATAGCTCTGATTGGAGCCCTGGCCTGGGAACCTCTATATGCCACTAGTATGGCCCTAAAAAGCAAAAAAAAAAAAAAAAAGACTCGGGGTCATCCTTTTTAATTCTCTTTTCCTGAGTAATCATCTTTAGCATGTACCATTCACCCTCAACATCCTTAGGTGGCCTCTTCCTCTCTAGGTATCCTTCCTGTGCTCCAGTTGGAAAAAAAAGGAAAAGAGAAAGCCATCAAGATTCCCTTTAAATTATACATTAATAAAAAAGAAATGCAGAATAGATACTGAGTGGGCAACTATTAGAGTTTGCTAGAGACTTCCTGATTTAACCTCTACATTCCTCATAGTTTCTCCCATAATTATTGGTCTCTATATCTTTTTGTCCTTGCAGTGAATCATAGATTCCCTTAAATGTATTTTCCAACTGTCCTATTGAATTCTTAAAAATCTAAGTAGGAGTTCCCACTGTGGCAGAGTGGGTCAAGGATTTGGCATTGCTGCATCTATGGCATAGTTTGCAGCTGTGGCATAGTTTGCAGCCACGGCTTGGATTCGATCTTTGGCCTGGGGAACTTCCGTATGCCACAGCAGGTGCAACCAAAAAAGAAAAAAAAAAACTCTAAGCAATCATGATTTTAATTTGTTAACGCTTCCCTGTTCTTGTTTTATGAATGCAAAAATCATTTCATATTTCTCCGAAGGACTAACGGGAGGATTTAAAATGTGTCCTTTAGTTACTTGAATCATCCCTGGGTCAGAATGTTGTATCTTGACCCATCTCTTCCACATTCCAGGTTTCCCCAAATATCCAGTTATTTTGGTGGTCTCTCAGTGAGAGCATGGTTGGGAGTGCTGCATATAGCTGGGTCATTTCAATCAGCAGTCTATTCTAAAGCTAGAAAAGTATCCCAGCAGTCCACTCCATACTCCTCAACCCATGTATCCAGCACAGCCATCCTTACACACACACACCTGGAATTCATTCTCTTCCTGTATTAGGCATTTACCTCAGTCCAGGGCCAGATGTCAACAGGACTGGAGAGTGAAGAAAGAATAGATGTAGGAAACCTAATACTAATATATTTAAGAAATGCTATATTTGATTTCACTTTCAGAACATAGATTCATATCCTCCTTGATCTTTGGGATATCTTTTGATCAGGCTCTTTCAGAACTAAATTAAAGGTAATTCAACCTAGGAAATCAGGGGCAAATTGAAAAAAAAAAAAGTAATAACATTTGCATCCCCCAGTGAAGGCATTTAGGATAACAGCCAGATTCTGAAAGTGCTTGAGCCCCACTTGAAATTAATTTGGGTATAAATTGTGGAGTAGCTGACTCTCAGATCTCTTCTCAGCTGCCTAATTTGTACCATATCAGCACTCAATATACTTTGTTTTTCTAAAAAAAAGAGTGGTGATGGAAAAGCAAATGTAGCAGAATTCGATTAACTCTTTTGCAAGTAAAAATTAGGCTCTTCTCTAAAAAGAGAACCATTGCATTTTGAAATTACTTGTGATACTTTAGCTGGCCATTCATATAATGGGTTCAATTGTAGCATTATTATGAATACAAAGGTGAAAAGTGGATTGATTTATACTGTTAAAGAATGAAATCTTTGGATTTTTTTTTGGTCTATTTCAAAGTGTCTCATAAAAATATATTCTGACAGCATCATGCTGAATGGACTTCTAAGCTTTTTGCCAGCTATGGGAAAACCTTTTCTATCGAGAGCCAATAACCTCACACATGCTATATCAATTTAAGGTTTACGTGGAAGAACAATCACCTTAATACAGTTTTAGCTTTTTATTTTGAAAGAGAGAAACTTTTAAAAAGCTTAAGTAGAGAAGCTATAAAACTTGATAGTATCAGTTATTTAAAAATATACTTCAGTCCTCTACTATGTATTAGCATAATGCAGAAGGCTGGGTGAAGGAGGGGGAAGAGGGGAAAAGAGAGAGAGATGGGAAGAGGAGAGAGAACAACAGATTTAGAGACCAATGAGAGCAGAGAGGAGTTCAATAGATGATGAAGTGTGAAGAATTTTGGATACATGTTGCTGTCTCTTTGGGCTGAATTTGTATTAGCAGCGCTTTCTGGAGCATTAATTTATTAGCATCTGTTCACACATCCTTATTTATTCTTTATTCTTAAATGCAGTGAATAGTGACAGGATCCTACCATGGGGGCCATTTTTTAGGATTCCATCATGGTGACTAGGGGAATTTTTATTAAAGAGCCAGCACCTAGACCCTTACTTTTCTGGATTGCCTCAGTCTCCCCACTCATGTTCTTTACTGGCCCATAACTCAACCTAGGATTCCACACTGCCTTTCTTTCTTTTTTTTAGGGCCGCACTTAGGAGTACATGGAGGTTCCCAGGCTAGGAGTCCAATCAGAGCTACAGATGCTGGCCTGCACCAGAGCCACAGCAACGCCAGATCTGAGCTGCGTCTGTGACCTACACCACAGCTCATGGCAACTCCAGATCCTTAACCCACTGAGTGAGGCCAGGGATCGAACCCTCAATCTCATGGTTCCTACTTGGATTCGTTTCCACTGCGCCATGACAGGAACTCCCATATTGCTTTTCATTGTCATGTCTCCTCAAAATTGTGCCCATTAATTTCAGCATTCATTGGTAGATCTTGTCTTCAACTATGTCTCTGTCTATGAGGGTTCCTTTCTCACGTTCTTCCAGAACCTTGATATTTGTAAAGTGCAGTCATCGGGTATTTTGCAGAATGTCCCACAATTTGGATGAGTTTAATGTTCTTTCATAATAGGTTAATTTTGTGGATTTTTGGCAAGAGTAGGACAGAGAGGATGAGCCCTTCTTCATGTGTCCTAATGGGATACCAGCTGTCACTATGTCTTCCTAGTGGTGGTGCTGACCCTGATCATTTGGCTAAGGTCTCTCTATTCCAAAATTACTATTTTTCCTTTTGTCACTAATAAAGATCTTGGGGGAGCTCATTTGAGGCTCAGCAAATACTGTGATTTTCCTCAAAATTGTGCCCATTAATTTCAGCATTCATTGGTAGATCTTGTCTTCAACTATGTTTACTGTGGCACATTTCTATTTTTGTCACCTCTTCTATTTTTATTAATTGGCAGAATTATCCCATCATTTATTTATTCAATTATTTATTTATGTTGTTATCAATTCATGGATGTTTACTGTATGCTATTTGTTAGAATCCGATGTATCTTTTTTATTTTGTGGTTCAACTTGTTCCAGCTTTAGACATTGGGAGCCCTTTTCTGTTGGTTCCTGTGACCCTTGGGCATTGCTCCCATCCTTTTTTTAGCACCTCCTCACTTCTAGATCCCAAGATGCTCCAAGTCATTTTATATTTTCCCTGCCCCACTGTTGAAGTCAGCTGCTTCTACAAGGAGTTCTGGTTTTCATTTAGAAACAAAGATCTGGGCTCTATGAGAGTTCATTACTGGGATCCCATTAAGTCTAGACTCGATCAGTGGTCTCTGCTATTACCAATACCATGCTGTTTTAATTAATGTGGCTTAGTATTGTCTTGAAATTGTGTAACTTTGTTCAGTTTCAAATTGGCTTTGGTTATTCTAGTTCATTTTTCTTTATATGTAAGTTTTAGAATCAGAATTGTCATTATCTGTGAATAGAACCTGCTGGGATTTTCATCTGGTTGGCACAGAGCAATTTGGAGTGAACTGACATCTTAACAATATTGAATCTTCCAGATACTTATTTTCTAAAACTCTGATTTTCTATGTAAGATTCAAGCCAATGCATGGAAACCCATTTATGGAAGCTGAGGTCAGGAACTGATTTTACGTACTAAAAACAGACAGTAATGTTAGGCAATTCAAAAGTTGGGTAGGAAACAGTTCACAAAGTAGTTTTTAATTTAATTTTGTCTCTCCCGAGTTAATAATGGATAGAATAAAGGAAAAAAGGAAAAGATTTCCATATGGTAGCAGAGTAAGAAAACTGAAAGGAGAATTTATCTATTTGCTTCTAAAGCCCTTGATAACACCAGATGTCGGCCAAATCTGAGATACTGTAAAAACATTCTTCATTCACAGAACTGTAACACTTCTTTCTTGCTTTGCAAACAAGTATGCCTCCTGTTCCTTTTCTTTTTTATACTCACTTCCATATAAGTTTTGGAAGGGGAAAAGACCTGGGATAAGAAAACAAATGAGTGAAATTATTTTTCCACCATAAATTCATCACTTGTGGAACTACCTTGGATTTCATTTATCACAAGGACTTTGGGATAATCATTCCCAGTGCATACATTGTGGTTTAGAAACTAGGGAAGACTAGCATATGGTCTTTTAAAGCCTGTTTATGTGTTTGAAATTTTTCAAAATTAGTGTGTTCACCTACATCTTTTAACTTCATCTCCTTATACATAGTTTGGAAGGATAGTTTGTGGGGAGAATATAAGTAGGTCTCTGTGGTGGTTTAGAAATTAGTCATGTAAAGGAATAGATGACTCAGAAAAGTTTTAGCTATTAAACATTATAAAGGGATAAACTGCTATATTCACTTCTAGCCAATGTTTCCCAGGACAGCTTTGTAGAAAAGTTTCTCATGAAGTAAATTGTCTTGTGCTGTGGTAGATATATCTTCATGATTTCAGCTGCTAGATACCTTGATTTAGAAAATAAAAGAGGTACAATTTTACGTATATTCGTATATATATATATATTAAGTATAGTTGATTTACAATGTGTTAGTTTCTGGTATACAGCAATGTGATTAAGTTATATATAAACATATATACATATAATGTACATATAATACATATATATGTATATACTTATAATATACATATATAATATATACATATATATTCTTTTTCAGATTATTTTCCATTATAGTTTATTATAAGATAGTGAATATAGTTCCCTGAGCTACACAGTAGGACCTTTTATTTTATATATAGTATCAATTTTGTATATAGTAGTTTGTATCTGCTGATACTAAACTCCTTAATTTATCCTTCATCCACCCATTTTCCCCTTTAGTAACCATAAGTTTGTTCTCAAAACTGTGTGTCTATTTCTGTCTTGTAAATAAGTTCATTTGTATCATCTATTTAAATTCCCCATATAAAGATATATGATATTTGCCTTTCTCTGTCATACTTCACTTGGTATGATAATCTCTAGGTCCATCCATGCTTTTGCAAATGGCATTATTTCATTCCTTTAATGGCTGAGTAATATTCCATTGTATATATGTACCACATCTTCTTTATCCATTCCTCTGTTAATGGACATTTAGGTTACTTCCATGTCTTGGCTATTGTAAATAGTGTTGCAGTGAATGCAGGGGTGCATGTATTTTATGAATTATGGTTTTTTTTTTTGGATATATGCCCAGGAATGGGATTGGTGGGTTGTATGATTGGTCAATACTTAGTTTTTTAGGAAACCTCCATACTTCCCTCCATAGGGATTGTACCAATTTACATTCCCACCAACAGTGTGGGAGGGTTCCCTTTTCTCCACATCCTCTCCAGAATTTACTGTTTGTAAACTTTTTAATGATGGCCATTCTGACTGGTGTGAGGTAATACCTAATTATAAATTTGATTTGCATTTCTCTAACAATTAGTAATATTGAGCATATTTTCCTATGCTTTTTGGCCATGAAATGTCTGTTTAGATCTTCTGGCCATTTTTTAATTGTATTGTTTGTTTGTTTGGTATGAATCTGTATGAGATGTTTTAGAAATTAATCCCCTGTAGGTTGCTTCATTTCCAAAGATGTTTCTCCCATTCTGTGGGTAGTCTTTTTGTTTTGTTTATGGTATCCTTTGCTATGAAAAATCTTTTAAGTTTGATTAGGTCCCATTTGTTTATTTTTGTTTTTATTTTCATTATTCTGGAAGGTGGATCAGAAAACATATTTATGTCAAAGAGTGTTCTGCCTGTGTATTCCTGTGTTTTATATTACCCAGTCTTACATTTAGGTCTTTAATACATTTTGAGTTTACTTTTTGTGTAGTGTTAGAGAGTGTTCTAATTTCATTCATTTACATGTAGCTGTCCAGTTTTCCCAGCATCACTCATTGAAGACACTGCCTTTTCTCCATTGTATATGCTTGCCTCCTTTGTCATAGATTAGTTGACCATAGGTGCTTGGGTTTATTCCGGGCTTTCTATTGTGTTACACTGATCTGTATGTCTCTTTTTATGCCAGTACCACACTGTTTTGATGGCTATAGCTTTGTTGTATAGTCTGAACTCATGGAGCCTGATTCCTCCAGCTCCGTTTTTCTTTCTCAAGATTGTTGGCTATTCAGGGGGTTTTGTGTTTCCACACAAATTAAAAAATTTTTTATTCTATGTCTGTGAAAGATGCAATTGGTAATTTAATAGGGATTGCACTGAATCTGTAAATTATCTTGAGTAGCATAGCCATTTTGATGATATTGATTCTTCCAATCCAAGAACATGGTATATCATGGAAACATCTGTATCATCTTTGATTTCCTTCATCAGAGGTCTTATAGTTTTCAGAGTACAGGACTTTTGCCTCCTTAGGTAGGTTTATTCCTAGGTATTTTATTCTATTTGGTGAGTAGCAAGTGGAATTGTATCCTTAATTTCTATTTCTTATCTTTTGCTATTAGTGTGTAGGAAGGCAAGAGACTTCTGCATATTAATTTTGTATTCTGCAACTTTACCAAATTCATTGATAAACTCTAGTAGTTTTCTGGTAGCATCTTTAGGGTTTTCTATGTATAGTATCATATCAGCTGCTGTGATTGTTTAACTTCTTTTTCTATTTGGATTCCTTTTTTTCTTCTCTGATTAGCATAGCTAAGACTTCCAAAACTATGTTGGATAAAAGTGGTAAGAGTGAACATCCTTTCTTGTTCCTGATCTTAGCAGAAATGCTTTCAGCTTTTCACCATTGGGAACGATGTTAGTTGTGGGCTTGTCATAAATGGCCTTTATGTTGAAGTAAGTTTCCTCTATGCCCACTTTCTGGAGAGCATTTTTATCATAAATGGGTGTTGAATTTTGCCAAAAGCTTTTTTTAGCATCTGTTGAGATGACCATAGGGTTTTTATTCCTCAGTTTGTTGGTATGGTGTATAGCATTGATTGATTTATGCACATATTATCCCTGAGATAAATCCCACTTGATTATGGTGTATGATTCTTTTGATGTATTTTGTCTGCTAATATTTTGTGGAGTGTTTTTGCATCATATTTTTCATCAGTAATTTTGGCCCATAGTTTTCTTTTATTATGGTATCTTTGTCTGGTTTTGGTATCAGAGTGATGGTGGCCTCATAGAATGAGTTTGGGAGTATCCCTTCCTCTGCAATTTTTTGAAATAGTTTCAGAAGGATGGATATTAACTCATCTCTAAATGTTTGGAAGAATTCACCTGTGAAGCCATCTGGTCCTGGGCTTTTTTTTCCAAGTTAAAATTTCCAAGTTTAAATTTCCAAGTTTAAATTTCAGTGCTTGTGATTGGCTTATTATTATTTTCTATTTCTTCCTGGTTCAGTCTTGGAAAGTTGTACCTTTCTAAGAATTTGTTTGTTTCTTCTAGGTTGTCCATTTTATTGGCCTATGTTTGCTTATAGTAATCTTTTATGATCCTTTGTATGTCTGTGGTGTCAGTTGTAATTTCTCCTTTTCAGTTTCTAATTTTATTGATTTGAGCCCTCTCCTTTTTTTTGTGTGTGCATCTGGCCTAAATATTTATCAATTTTAAGGTTGATAAAATGTTAATCTTTTCACAGAAGCAGCTTTTAGTTTCATTAATCTTTTCTATTGGTTTTTTTCTTCTCTGTTTCATTTATTTCTGCTCTGACCATTATGATTTATTTCCTTCTGCTGACATTGGGATTTGTTTCTTCTTTCTCTAGTTGCCTTAGGTGTGGGGTTATGTTGTTTGCCTGTGATTTTTCTTGTTTCTGAAGTGAAATTGTATTACAATACACTTCTCTCTTAGAAGAACTTGCTATGTCCCATAGGTTTTGGATTATCCTTTTTTGCTGTAATTTGTCTCTAGGTATTTTTTATTTCCTCTTTGATTTCTTCACTGAGCCATTGATTTTTAGTAGCATATTGCTCAGTCTCCACATGTTTCTGTTTTTTATGCAGTTTTTTTTTCTTATGGCTGATTTCTTGTAGCGTGGTTGGAAAAAAAATATTTGATATGATTTTGATTTTCTTAAATTTACTGAGGCTTTATTTGTGGCTCTAGATATGATCTATCCTGGAGAATGTTCCATGTGTACTTGACAAGAATGTGTATTCTGCTGCTTTTGGATGGAATATTCTATAAATATCAATTAAGTCTATCTGGTTTCATGTGTCATTTAAGGCCTGTGTTTCTTTATTGATTTTCTGTTTGAATGATCTGTCCATTGATTGAAGTGGGGTGCTAAAGTCTCCCACTATTATATTACTGTCAATGTCTCTTTTTATGGCTGTTAGCAGTTGCCTTATATAATGTAGTACTCCTATGTTGGGTGCATATATATTTATAATTGTTATATCTTCTTGGATTGATACTTTGATTGCTAGATAGTGTACTTCTTTGTCTCTTGTAACATTTTTTAAAGTCTACTTTGTCTGATATGAGTATTTCTAATCCAGCTTTTTTAAAATTTCTATTTGCATGGAATATCTTCCATCCTCTCACTTTCAGTCTATATGTGTCCCTAGATCTGAAGTGGGTCTCTTATGGACAGCATATATATATTGGTTTTTTTTTTTTTTTGGTATCCATTCAGCCAGCCTATGTCTGGAGCACTTAACCCATTTACATTCAAGGTAATTATCAATATATATGTGCTTATTGCCAATTTCTTAATTTTTTTGGATTTATTGATATCTTCCCTCCAGCACACTCAATGGTGGCTAGCTTCTAAGCCAGTTGGGATTTCTTCATCTTACACCTTTAAATGTGATTGCCCTTGACTCTAGTCCCTCTAGGCAGTTTCCACACCACCAACTCAAGTTTTTTTCTCCCATAGCAAGCCCTAGTTCTCTCCCAAAGTCTGATCTCAAAAGACTGAGGTTTAATTCCCAGCCCCTGCCCATACCACCAGGCTGTTGTCTTAGGTGGGGGAGTGCAGGGCAGTAGCACTGACTATTTGTATAAGACTGTTTCCATTTTAATTGCTATAAATACATTGCTGTGGTTCTTATCCAAAACTCTGAAGTTCCTCCTCTGTCCCATTTGATCTCCCCACATGTGAAGGTGCTTCCCAGGGTGCAGGAATTTTCCTTTTTTCCCATATCCCTCCTAGGGGCACAAGTTCTGTCCTGCTTCCTTCCTTTATTTTTTTTCTCTTATCCAGCCTGGTTACATGAAGATTTTCTTGCTCTGTCAGAATCCTGAGATCTTTTGTCAGCATTCAGTAAATTTTCTGTGCCAATAATTCCACATGTAGATGTATTTTTGATGAATTTGTGGGAGTAGGTGAGCTTCACATGCTACTACTCTGCTATCTTAGGAATCCCTCTATTGGCCCAGAGTGAAGTTTTGAACCCATGTCTGTCTGACTCAATGGCAAGATTTTATCCTCCATGACATACTGTACATCAAAACTCTCACTAGCAATTCAGTGACTTCATCCCATAACCAGGAAATAAATATCACATCAACAGTATTCTCCTGCAAATGAGTAAGAAGGACTATCATCCTCAAGTACTCTGTTACTAATAATTGGCTCTAAATATAAGAAAATCAGAAACTAATAGGGAAAACATAATATAAATGGTGAAATTGAATTGAATTTTGTCAAGTAATGTCAAGGTCCTAAAACCCTTTGTTTGACCTATTTCAGAATACTTAACTAGACACCTACAATAAATAAGAAGAAAATTCTGATACAAATGCTGAGCTAGGGGAGTTTTATGTCTGAGTAGAGATGCAATATGATATAGATTATCATAACATGATAGAAAAGTCCAGTATCGAAAGGGGAGAGCAGATAAAGTTTTGGTTAAGATAGAAGGCAGGGATTTATAGAATTTGCACCAAGTGTCATGTTCTTGACACTGTCTCAGTCCACTTCCTACAGTGAGTCTCTACATTTGGAAATACAGTCACCCCAAATGTGGGCTTACCATGTGTAAGTCTGTTAGTTAACACACTCGAACTGGCTGGCCTACAGTGGTACAAGCAAGCACAGTATTATAAATCCAGTGTCATCAATGCCCTCAAATGGCTTTGGGAGTTTGCCATCATGAAGACTGGCTAATTCCTGGTATGATCTATGTTTGCTGAATATCTTTTTCTATTCTCAGAATTTGCACAAGCATGCAAATGATGACAACTGTGTGTGGAAGGGGTGTCAAAGAAAGACAGAGACAGAGAGGGATCATGATGACAATAGTGGGTCCTAGGGATAAAGCAGAATATCAGCATAAAATACATCCAGACTGCTATGCCTAGGTTGTGGCTCCCACACTTTATCCGAATTCCAAATTATACCCATATTTTTGGCCTCTCCCTCTTTCTTAATTTATCTTTGTAGTTGTCTTACCCCTATGATTCTGAATATGAATCCATGGCCACACAGTCCTAATAATAATAAACTGGCCCATCAAATGGACATCAGTGCTGTGCCAACTGACTGTCACTCCAAAGCCTGCCTACTGGTGTTAGGTGTCTCCCACCAGTTCTAGCTTGATATCTGGCAGCCCAACAAGGGAAGGATTGTGGATATTCTTCATGATCTGATTCTCCAAGGCATGACAGCTTCAACCAGAACTGGAATTATCCCTAAAAAGAAAAGCGCTAAGAGTCTTGAGTCCACTTAGACACTGATTTTAAAAAGTCAGGAATTTCTTCCCTTCCTGTTGATAAAGGCAGCATGATACAAATGATTAACCTCCCCTTCACCCCCTGCCCTGGGAATCTCACAGAAACAAATAGAAGCCACAGCATAAGCATGATATTGACCCCACCATCATAAGTAGAAGGGTTTGTTGTATTTTTTTTTTCCAGGAAAAGTTTTGTTCTCCTAAGGTTCAATCCTTTTTTCAATTAAGTCTTGTAAGGTAAACAATAACAGTAACGAGTACACAGAGGATTCAAGAAAATATTCCTTAAATTTTTTCAGAGAAAAGCTCAGAATTGGGGCAAGCCACCCTAAGCATTTCCTCCCAGGAACAGAATGCAGGATCATTTGAAAAGTCTGTTGGATACCGACAGAGACCGGGATGCTGTGGGTAAAAATAGTGCACATGCACAGCAGAGGCAGGCGGAGGAAAAGCATGCTGGTTTGTGGTCGACTTGGTTAGGCAACAACCGTACTTTCTCAGATCTCCATTCTCTGCATGGTCTTTAGTTACACTTGGCCAAAGACGGGTTGATGCAAGCTTTAGAGGGAAGCAGGGACACCTGGCCATGATGTATTGAAGGCTGCCATGATTCCCAAAGCCTTGCCACCATCTCCCTTGTGTAGATAAGCATTGGTGGTGAACCCACTTGGCCTCACAGATTTACTGGTTGGTGACTCCCCTCACCATGTATATTCCTTCCTGGACTTTTAATTCCCTGCTTCTCCTATGACTATATAAGATCAGATTCCTATAGTTGAGTAACTTACAGTGTTTCTAGCTACCTGAATGAGCCCTGACTGACACATGGGGACTAGATTCTCACTTTATTCCACCTTCAGGGATACTAATCCCACAGAACCTCCAAGGGAAAGCCCTTACTTAACATTGGGAAAAGGAGAACTTAGAATTTTGGTTCCTGTGGGGCATTCATTCATTCATTCATTCAACACATACATAGAAAGCTCTCAGAATGAACCAAGAATTCTAGGCAGTGCAGATTCAATTAAACTCAAATCGACTTATCATACAATTCTTTATCTAAACAAGCTCTGTTTGAGAGTGAAAGGGATGCTGTGAACAAATGTAATAGAAACACAGACATAAACTGGGACAGTGCTAAATAAATTAAGATACAAGGATGAGAAGGGCTAAGAAGAAGGAGTCCACAGAGCTGGGATAACTCATCATAGGATGACTGACTTCCATCAGGAGTTCAAAGAAGGGTGCTGACTGCTTTGCTCTGCTGGGTCCTCTCTCCTCTTCCTCCCCCTCCTTCTCCTCCTCCCACTTCTTCCCCTGCCTTCCTGCCTCTCCCTTCTCATCCCCTCTCTTTCAGGTGAACTATATACAAACACTGACGGAAAAGGGGTCAGGTAGGATTGCCAAGGATGGAGGTAATTCGCATGGGGTGTTGGAATGCAGGTAAAGCCTATATCAAAATGTTAATAGCAGTAAATCTGGTGCAAATAAACAGATCCTGACCTGGGGTGGAGGGGGATCCCTTTTCATATATTCCATTTTCACCTTTATTCTTTTTATTTCAAGCCAGAGATTTTCATTTAAATGTAGACCTCACTCTTTGCTAGCTGTTGGACAAGTTACTTACTCCCTTTTATTCCCTTTTCTCATTAGTGTTTTCATCTGTAAAATGGTTACCATAGAGGCAATACATCTCGAAAGACGGTTTTGGAGATAAAATAAGACAAAGAATATAAATGCTTAGCTAGTGCTTGGCACACAATAAGCTTCATATAAATATTACATCTTTTTGTAATTGTATGATTTTTATTATTACTGGGTTATAAAACTCTTCGGTGAAACTCTTTCATACAGTTATGTCCCAAAGAAAGATAAATCATTGTTAAAATGCTTCTCTGTTTCCTTAATTTAATCCCTATGGATCTAAAACATGATTTTTTCAAAATGTCTAAAATATTACAAAAGGCAAGAAAATAAATTTCCTATAATTCTACATCTTAGAGATAAATGCTGTTAACACTTTATTTCCTTTCTATCTTTTGCTGTGAATTTTTACGTGGTTGTGTTAAAATATACAGCATGTTGTAGATGCTGAAATTTTTGAGTTTATTTTTCTTTACTTAAGAATCATACATGTTCATTATAGAAAAATTAGAAATGCTTACAGAATTCTTACTCAAAACATTGAAAGTATGCTGCTGTTAATGTTGTGGGTATATTTTCTTATAGCCTTTCTCTATGCTTTTAAAGAAACTGTGGCAGTCATACTGTGCACACTGATTTTAAGCGCCAACAAGGGGTCATTCATAGATCCTATATGAAAAATTTGTAAAGAACTATTTAGTAACAGCTGATAACAATCCATGAAGATTTATTGGGTTTTCCTAATTAAAAATCTCCAATCGCTGCTGTCTTCAACATGAATTTTAAAGAGGCCCCAAAAAATACATACATGTAAGGATAACTTGATCTCCTTGCTGTACAGTGGGAAAAAATAAATTAAAAAAAAATAAAAAAATAAAGAGGCCCCAAGTCATTATTCATGTAACTTGCAATGCCATTGGGCATTATATGGTCTATGCATCTTTCATTTTATAAATAAAGAAAACAAATGAAACTTTTAGTACTCCTTCTACTTCAGTGTTCCAGACACTTCAGAGTTAAGCCATGGTTGGTAAAGGGAGCCACAAAATAAGACCATTTTTTCTTCCAGGTGTCATCTTTCATGGCTATGGTAAATTATAAAAACAGAATGTTAGTAAATGGGTTAAACCCAAGGGAAGAATTCCAGGGTCAAGGTTCAACCCCAGAAGAACAGAGGGGTCTAGTAATGCATGAGCCTTCATGATTCTAGGTCTGGGATGAGTGCTAAGGAAAGGAAACCTTAAATCCTTTATGGCACTCTCAGCTGTCTATCAGTGATGAGGTAAAAAGAGAGACGTGATCTGGGTTATTTTGGAGAAAACATTATAGTCTTGTGTTATTTACCTTATCTTAAGATAAGTTATGTTAGGCTATGTAGACTGTATACAAGTTAGCTTGTCATTTTGATTCATCTCTCATTCCATTGAAACTGTTCATAGTGCCAGGATCATTTTCTGAGCCACTGAATATTTGTCATTCTCTTGAGAAACCTGACATGGTAAAATGTACAGGCTACATATTTCCCTCTGTACATGCGACTTGGTTGTCTTCTTAGAGATTGTCTTCTCGATGGTACTGAGAGTTGCAGGGGAGAAGATTCATTAACAAAGACAACTTCTATTCAACCAATTCCAGAGGCTGATCAAATTTTTCTTTACTTTCAAAATTCAAAGCCTCTGCCAGGAGATAAGTGTCTCTTATTATTGATTTTGTCCTGCAACATTGTAAGTCTTTTAAATGTGTATCCTCACATTTTAAAGCTCAAATTCAACAAAGTCTATGAATATGAAAGTGGTTTTCTCAAATATGCCTTTGATTATTGCGTCTAGAGAGAGGGTTTCCCCAGGGTCTCTTCTGTTATCACTTCTTTTACTTTTCACATTGTCAGTTCTGCATTTTCCTGTCTTCAGTAGAAAATTTAACCTTGAGATTATCTTGCTTACTCGCTTGTACTAATTCCCAGTCCCATTTGTCTGCTCTTCATGTCACTGTGCTGCCCCTTCTCCTCTGCCTATTTTCTCCTTTTAGCTTTTTCTTCCTTTTCATAATGATCCTATTTTCTAACCATCAATCGTTGATGCCAGATTTCCAATTTTTTCTTGCAGCTCTGATTGTAAAGGACTTTTCAAAGAACTTCTTGAAGTCTTTGGGATGATGTTCCTTTATCTAGCTGTTGTATTTGATGTTCACACATCCTCCAGTGATCTGAGATATATTCAGACCCATTGTTAATTTACACAATAGATATATACTATTTTCTGGCTCTGTCAGTGAGGCTGCTGGTCAAGGCCTTGCTGATATTTTCTGTTGCCCACTTGGCTGCTTTGAAGTTCACAGGCCTCCCTTGTCCTGTGGTTTTCAGTTGGGTTCAGCCAATAGGAATCTTTAGCAGGAGACTAGAGGGAGGGAGGAGAGAGGGGTTGTGGTTTTTATTCCTCTGGCTCCTTCCTGAGGTTGCTGTCCTTTGACTGAAGATCACAGGTCCTCCTAAGTCACCCCTGTCACACAGCTCTCTCTGTTCAGATTCTGGTACCTGCTGCTCTTCCCTCTCTCGCCTTTTCAGGCCTCTGGGTAATGACAGCCCTCTTGTTTTTAAAACCCCAAGGTTCTCTACTATCAATTTGTTTCCCTTACTTTTATGAATAGTCCTCTCTAGAATGTGTCCATTATACCTTAATTTCATCAGCCACTTGGTGAAGCTAGGGTGCCTAGTTTGTTTGGTCAAACTAATGTAGATGTTGTTGTGAAGGCATTTTGTAGAGGTGATTACGCTTCCAACCAGTTGACTTTTACATTCAGATTCTCTGCCATAGAATGGATGGGTCTGGTCTAATCAGTTGAAGGCACAAAGAACCAAAATCATGATTTCCTATAGAAGAAGAAATTCTGTTTCAATACTATAATATAGCTATCCTGCCTGACTTTTCAGCCTATTGGACTTCCCTACAGATTTCAGACTTGAAAGTCCCCACAATCTTGTTTAGCCAGGTCCTTAAAAACAATCTTTCTCTCAAAAGATCTATCTATCTATCTATCTATCTATCTATCTATCTATCTATCCATCCATCTAAGTATCTATATACTTGTCTATCATCTCTCTAATTTGTTCTTTTACTCCAAAGAACCCTGACTGATACATGTGCTCAAATTATCCTAATTTGAATGTGGTTATCTAGTTTCTGTGGCAACCTTGCCTGCTGTGAATGTCATGATAGCTTCAGCTTGGGAGTGGTCCGAAGGGTGCAGAAATTTTGTCCCTAAACTCTCATTCCTTCACTATTTCTCTCAGTAGCATATTTTGTGCTATGCTGGACCAGCTATTAATACCAGGCGTCAGAAAGGGGAGCTGTGCAGAGTTCCCATGGTTGTGGGGCAGAAACAAATCTGACTAGGAACCATGAGTTGTGGGTTTGATCCCTGGCCTTGCTCAGTGGGTTAAGGATACAGTGTTGCCATGAGCTGTGGTGTAGGTCACAGATGTGGCTTGGATCCCACATTGCTGTTGCTTTGAAGTAGGCCGGCAGCTGTGGCTCCGATTAGACCCCTATTCTGGGAACCTCCATATGCTGCGGGTGCAGCCCTAAAAAGACAAAAAAATAAAAAATAAAAAAAGGAAAGGGGAGCTGTGGCTCCTGCCTTCACAGAGCTTTCAGACATCTGAGAAACCTAAAAACTGCAACAAATTAGAATGACTATGCTGGTGGGCTGAGAGATGCCATGGCATATTTCCTTTGTCTTGGGCATTGGGAGGCTTCTGTGGGGAAGCTTCTCCAGGCTGAGAAGAAAGGTGTGGAGGGTCATTAGGGTGAATAGAAGGGGTAGTTGAATGATTTTCTGGAATCAGAACTGCCTTGTGAGCCTTTAGAGGTATGGTTGTGGGTGGTGGATCCCTCTACTGTATTTTTTTTTTTTCTTTTCACAGCCTCACTTGCAGCATAGGAAAGTCCTTGGGCTAAGGGTCAAATCAGAGCCACAGCCACAGCAACACCGGATCTGAACTGCATCTGTGACCTATGCTGCAGCTTGTGGTAACACCAGATCCTTTACACACTAAGCAAGGCCAAGGATCGAACCTGCACCCTCATGGACACTATGTCGTATTCTTAATCCACTGAGCCACAATGGGAACTCCCTACTGTATGTTTATAGGAATCTTCTCAGTGCTTCTCCCTGGCTCTCTGATATTTTAAAAGACAGATCATAGGAGGAACCTCACCCCCAACCCCAGGCAGGCCCTGCTTCTGGTGCTTTTTCTGAGGCTGCATCCAGAGTGCTTCACTTGGGTCACCTCCTCTCCCAGAATAGTCTCCTCTAAGTCACATGCTTCTTGCTTGGACTTTCCTGGATGTTTCATTTTCCAATAAATTTAAGCATAGGGCTGCAACCGCATTTTCTAAATCACATGTGGTGCTTCCGTTAGCATTTCCATGCAGATGAAGCACCATGGACCAATCCTACAATTGCTACCACCCTTATCATTCTGAGCCAGAAGCAGAGTGTGTGCACATTTCCACCAACTTTATAGTCATTGGAAATTTCCTCAAATTGGAAACATTTGCTCATCAGTTCTTTTCAGAGCTGGATGCATCATTATTAATTGATTGGTGGATGGATGGATGGATGGAAGGAAGGATGGATCTTTAGCCAGAAAAATCAGAAAATGAGGCAAAATGTTAGAGGCAGCTGGAGGGGTTTCTTTAGGAACTGTTAGCCGGATGTCATTTTAAACATGAAGGCTTAACCCGTCCTGTGTGATAAGGGGATGAGAATCAGTTCCATCTGTCTAAGTCTACCTACTAAGGCAGGCCCTTGATTGAGTCAAAGAAGGCTCTGTTTGACGCTCTTGATAATTGCTTCAATTCTCCACTTAGTGCATCTATTTTGTAGAAACGGTGTTCAAGGGGAGAGGGGGATGGTTGGCTTAATTGGGTGAGTTTGGTTTTATAAGCAGGCTGTTTTCATCTTGCTCTTCTTTAGAAATAATGAGGTTTGTAAAACAATTTTAACTGGATGTCTGAACATGTGACCCTTCTCACCTCTCTCTCCTCATGATTTCATAAGCAGCTGATGTGGCTGTGGCAGTGTAGCCGAATAAACTTGCTCTTGGGGAGACATCTGTATCCAATATAGACTATCTCTGGCCTGTCTGTGTCCCTTCTCTGTGTGTAGCATGATGGAAGGCAGGCTCAGAGTTTTGGGTTCTTGCCCCCATAGGCTTCTCCATATCATGAAGTGAACAGCCACTTCCTCTCCAAGTCTCGTAAATGCCATGGGGATTTTCATTTTCCATCCAGAAGAGGAGATTTTCTTTCTCCCTGTGATCTCAGAAGACCTTGCAGCTGGCACTTTGCAGAAAGTGAAGAAAAGGTCTTTGGGCCTCTGATTGTACCATCGGCTTCATAGTCATAATTTGCAACACACTGTGAATCTCAGCTTTTCCTTTTGATTTTATAAATAAAAACAATAGACATCAAACAAGCCATCACTGGTACTCAAAGTTGAACAAGATTGGGCGATGCCTATTCATATCAAGTTCATGTCTATATCTTCACTTTCTTTCTTGAATTTCCCCCCAAAAATAACTTACAAAATAGTCTTAGACCGGAGTTCCCGTCATGGCGCAGTGGTTAACGAATCCGACTAGGAACCATGGGGTTGCGGGTTCGGTCCCTGCCCTTGCTCAGTGGGTTAATGATCCGGCGTTGCCGTGAGCTGTGGTGTAGGTTGCAGACACGGCTCGGATCCCGCGTTGCTGTGGCTCTGGCATAGGCCGGGGGCTACAGCTCCGATTCAACCCCTAGCCTGGGAACCTCCATATGCCGCGGGAGCGGCCCAAGAAATAGCAACAACAACAACAAAGACAAAAAAGACAAAAAAAAAATAGTCTTAGAGAATACACTTTTGCTTATAAATTCTGATGTTATCAGAAATGAAGCATAAATAGATTAACATTTTAACTGGATTGTATCCCAGTTAGAATAAAGGAGTTTGCTTAACAGAGGGTATTTCATAAAGTTAATGGTCTGTAATGACTCTCAGTGTATGTTCCCCAAATCATCAATACTGGCATTTCCTTTATATTTGCTAGAGATGCAAATTCTCAGGCCCTATCAAAGTCAGAAGATCCAGGGATGGGACCCATCAACCTGTGTTTTCACAAGGCCCTCCAGGTGATTGTGAGTTAATTGAAAGTTCTTAATCCCCTGGTCCTTAAAGAGCGACCAGTGAAGTGGAATTGAAAATAAAATGAGGAGCTCCTCTTGTGGCTCAGTGGGTTAAGAACTCAACATAGTGTCCACGAGGATGCAGGTTTGTTCCCTGGCCTCCCACAGTGGGTTAAGGTTCTGGCATTGCTGAAAGCTGCGGTGTAGGTCACAGATGTGGCTTGGATCCCCTGTTGCTGTGGGTGTGGTGTAGGCCTGCATTTGCAGCTTCTATTCAACCCTTAGCCTGGGAACTTCTGCATGCCACAGGTGTGGCAGTAAAAGAAAAAAAAAACACAAAAACAAAAGAAAAGAAAATTAGTATTTCTACAATGTGTTTATTTAGGTATTGATAAAGTAACTTTGGGGCTGGGCTACTGTTTCTGCGAGGAGTCACTTGAGTGATCTTCTGATTCATTTGTATTAATTTAATTAATCCTCACAACAGCCCCACATGGTAAATGCTTTTAACCTTTTTTTTTCTTGCTTTTTAGGGCCTCACTCTTAGCATACATAAGTTTCCAGGCTAGGGGTTGAATTGGAGCTGTAGCCGCTGGCCTACACCACATCCATATCATCGCTGGCTCCTTAACCCACTGAGTGAGGCCAGGGAGTGAACCAGAAACCTCATGGATACTAGTCAGGATCGTTAATGCTGAGCCATTGAGGGAAACCCCGATGCTTTTAGTCTCACTTTCAGGATGAGGAAACTAAGTACCTTGCTTGGTCATCAGTGGAGGCCCAATCCTACTCATGAAATCTGGGGCTTAGAAATGGTCACCTCTTCCTAAATTTGCAGGGATCTGGAGAGGGGGCTGGAGATTTTTCACAAGAAGCCCAGGGACTCTCTAGGTGGAGTGTCTGAAGTTGGACCTTCTCCCAGAAGTACAAAGTTAAGGAAGCATCTCAGGAAAAACAGGATTGAGCTTAATATGGCAAAGACCTTGTGCTCTCCTGTGACATAAGCATCTTTGTCCTGAGAATCACACTCAGGTAGAGCATAGAATTGGGTAGGTGAGTCCACATCTCAGTGTTACAGCTCACTCTGATGGAATACTCTTTGTATTTTACTCCTAATGAAATACTTTTCCTAAATTTCCATTTCCAAGTCCAGTGTTACTGGTGCTAGAAAGTTCTGCATCCCTGTGGCATGAAAATAAAGCTCCCAGTGGATTGGATTTCCTGGGGATTGTTTGAAATGTGCAGACTAAACCTACTTGTGATGTTCAGAGGTGTCTGTTTACATTCTTTAGGGCTTACTTTTCTTCTGCTCTGACTGTGATAAAAACCTGTGTAAGACAGTAATCTTACATTTATCCTGAATAAAAGCAGATGGAATTGTTCAAATCTTAAAATTTCTCCTGGATTATCACTATGAGGTAACATGGCATTGTTTTCAGTATCACTGGTAAGAGAACTTTAGTATATTATTTTGTGTACCCATGATTTTAGCAAAAAATTAATCATGAACAATTCAATGTTGGAAAAGTGTGATCTAATGAATATTTACTCTTTTTTTTTCTTTTAAAAAATTTATTTTTATTTTTATTTTTTAGGCCTGCACCCATGGCATATGAAATTCCCAGGGTAGGGGTCCAATCAGACCTGCAACTTCCAGCTTATGCCACAGCCACAGCAATGCCCAATCCGAGCTGCATCTGCAACCTACACTGTAACTTGTGGCAACGCCAGATCCTTAACCCACCGAGCAAGTCCAGAGATCAAACCTGCATCCTCATGGATAGTAATCAAGTTCTTAACCCACTGAGCCACTACAGGAACTCCTGAAGATTTACTCTTTGCTTCCTTATATTCATTTATAACCACCATTGGAATCCAAGACATGAATGCTCTCCCAGGCCTTTCAAGGACAGGTGAACAGAACCCAGTGACTTATCTCCTCCATAAGCCCTGGTCCATTTTTGGTCACCTCTTCTACATCTGGGTGTGGTCTCCTCTGATCACCTGCTATCACAGCTGGAGCTGCTCCAGTACCCAGTACTGCTAGCTAAGCACAGCCCCTCATGTGGCTGGTGGGCCACCTCTGTACTCACTGGTAAATGTGGCCAGAGCTGTCACCATGGTTAGAAGGTGTCAGGGTTCCTAGACCTCTCAGACACTGCCACTTCTCTTTCTCCTGGGCTTCTCTGTCGCCACCATGCCACTGCTGTCTTCCACAGATGGAACAGGAAAGTACCTGAAGTACAGTATTCCAGGTCTGAAAATAGCACAGTGCTTGGTGCCCAGTATTCCCATTCTCCACCATAAGGCTCCCAATAACTTTACCTTCCTTGAGTAGAAAAGTGCTATGTTACCACATTCAAGACAATTTTATAGTGCCATAAATTAAATCCCAAAAGGATATGCTAACTCTTTTTTTTTTTCTCGTGGCTTTTTTTAGGGCCACACCCGTGGCATGTGGAAGTTCCAGGCTGGGGGTTGAATCAGAGCCACAGCTGCTGGCCTACACCACAGCCACAGCAATGCCGGATCCTTAACCCACTGAGCTAGGCCAGGGATAGAACCCACATCCTATGGATCCTTGTCAGGATCATTTACCATTTAGCCATGATGGGAACTCCCTATGTTAACTCTTAAGTTTTCAAAACTGCACCATGTCTGGCTAATTGCTTACACAGTAGGTGAAGAATTACCATCCACCAAAGCATACATTTAAGCAGCAAAGCTCCTTCTTGAGTCACAAACATGTTAAAATTAAATTTAACTATTTTTTTTAAAAGGAGTACCATCTTGATATTGAGATACAGAACCTAGATTGTTTTAGAATTGGAAAGAAAATTGAAAAAATACACACACAGAGTTTTCTAGTCTAATTCTTTTCCTTTGTAGAAGGCTCTCTGGAAAGCCAAAAGCATTATATTTTTAGGATCTTTTTGGGGAATAGGCTACACTGATGTCAGTTTGTATCTTATTAATGAGGTTATTCATCAAGGACTTAATAGTGGTAAGAAATAAATCACATTTGAAGAAATAAGCAAACCCTAACTACTTTTGAATTAAAGTCAGTGGTCTGGAGTTCAGGCATGGCACCTGAAGGTGACTGTAGTAATTTTACATAATTAAGAAGCCAGAAATCTATGAAAATAAAAGAGAAATGATCAGGGTCTTCCTGGTGACAACCCTGGACAGCTTGGTGGAGCAAAGCATGAAAAGATACAAGACCTTTTTGCTTTTGCACCCTGAAGACATTTTTGTAAGTACAAACAAGTTGCTTACTACTCATACTTTCATAGGGCTTCCAAGTTTACCAAGCACTTTTATCTATCATCTCTTACCCTATATCCTAGGGCAAAATTCCCATGTGAGAGTTGATACCATTGAAGAAAAAATTATATGATCTGTTCAGGGTCATATAGCTAACATAGAGCTGGTACTTTTAAACCAAGACAAGGAGCTGAGTCATCTCAAGACCAGGGAGCCACTGCTTCTCTGTTCCAATAAAATGATGAAAGAAGCAGTTACAGAAAGCAGCCAGTCATGGTATAGGGAATGAGTGATGATGACAATGATGACATTTTCAAAGCCATCATTCATACTTCCTGATCCATCCATCCAAGAAATGGTAGCTGACGAACTACACTTATCAGTCCTTCACACCATCCATTAATGCATCAAGTGCATACATGCCCGGTACCTATACACTTGAGTTAGCGGTTAAACATCCTACTTTCTTCATTGAAAGGCTTGCATCTTTCATGGATAGATTCAACTTATATCCTGAGGAAAACTATCACAATGAACATGTAGCAGAGATCAGAAGAAAATGGAGATAGGTCCTCACTTCTCAAGGTTGACAACTGGGATAACAGTGTGAAAACATTTGCGATAGCACCACATTCTGAAGATGATAATAGAAGCTGTGTGTCATCAGCACCACCATGCATAATTATTTATATCCCCTTTCTGCAAAGGAAATACTATAGTTTTTTAAAAAGGAAGTGGGAAAAAAAGGGAAATATCTGTGTGTCTTTTAGTTTATCTTCAGGGAACAACTTTTCCTGGTTCTGAATTTCCACCCATTACCACTTCCCAACCCCTCCCCACAGTCCTCCCTTTATTAGATCATAAGATCAAATTGGATGCTGGAAATGTTATCCAGACATGATGTCAGCAAACCTTTACTACCTCTAGCATCCTCTGGGCCAAGATGTGCTCTTTTGTTTCTCCTGGGGAAGGGAGGATGAGTCAATGAGATTGCAACATAAATATTGACCTATTGACACCACATTTCAGGGTCTCTCACTCAGACCCCAGGAGAAGGTCATACACCCCTTACCATCTGTAGGTTTAGAAAAGCAACTTAACACCTGCAGGGAGTAAAGCAAGTTCAAAAGATGAACAAAAGATGACAAATAATGAGCTTGCGCCGAAAAGGACAAAGCCAGTGGTGGTACTTCAGGAATGATGGAGAAGTACAGCCTTACAGGAAATCGTCTTCCCTTTGATCCCCCTCCCTGTTACTGGCATTACCTTACCCCAGCAGAGTTTGGAGGAATGGGCTGTAGATCAGGCTGACAATGCTTTAGATGCTTCTGTAAGTTTACTATGGAGGTAACCAAGATTCGTAAGCAGGATTTCTGCCATTCTTCCCTTTTACTCAGCCTCTGCATAATTTTATCTCTTCAAACCAAATTGTGGCCAATTATAACTTGACCCTGATTATGAGCATGTTGAAGATTTCATTTTTTACTCCTTTGTGGGAGGGTGTAATAGTGTATTCGTTTGCTTGGGCTGCCTTAACAAAGTTCTGCAGTCTGTGTGGCTCACACAACAGGAGTTTATTTTCTCAGTTCTGGAGATTGGAAATTCGAGATCAAGGTCTTCACAGGGCTGTTTCTTCTGAGAAACAACTTAATGAACTGATTTTAATTTCCTTACCTCTGTAAAGATCCTATCACAAAATGCAGTCACATTCTGGGGGTCAGGACTTTAACGTATGATTTTGCAGACACACTTTAGGGCTAACATAGTATTCAAGCTGATTCACGGGAGGGACATAGCTGAATCAGCTCCTGCTGGCTCCATGATTTTCAGAAAAGGACATCTATAAAAGACAGTCTCTTTCTCAAGATATCAAAAAGATCAGCTAAGAGTCTTTAATTTTCAGTTGTGCCACTAAAACTGAGTGACAGTATTATGCATATAGAACTTAGCTTTGCAGCTTGAGTGAAAAATCATTTGCTCTGGAGCTGTCTTGTGTGCAATGGGTTAAGGACCCGGTGTTGGCACTGCAGTGGTTTGAGTCACTGCTGTAGCACAGGTTCAATCCCTGGCCAAGGGCTTCTGCATGCTGCAGGCATGGCCAAATATATATAACATTTGCTCTTTGCTGAAGCCGTCATAATTTACTATTTATTTAGAATATAAATCCTGCATTTTGAAAAAGGATTGGAGAAAACTTTTATTTAAAGCAGATTTTTGTTTTTCAAAAAAAAAAAAGGAGACAAAGAGTAATCATATAAAATTTAGAGAAGAAATAGATATTACTAATTACCTGGAAAGAGCTATAGATTACAGTTCAGCTTTAATTATTTTCAAGATTTCCTGGAAACGAGGGAAGATAGAGAAATATACTGAGATAGGTTATCTGCACGGACTGTTCAAAGAGAGTAGGCAAGTTTGTCTGGAGGGTATATTTTTTTCCTGGAAATCAACCCAGGGAGAAATTTATTGCCTGAGACATTTTGCAGAGACCTAAGTGAATTAAGTGTCAAATATTGAATAAAGGATAGTGGATCATAAAATAGACAATGTCTTCAAACAGGTTTAATGAAAATAATAATTTTTTGGGTTAGTATTTATGCATTTATTTTTAAAGGATATATATATATATATATATATATATATACACATATTTTATTAAAATGTAGTTCTTTTACAATGTTTGCCAGTTTCTGTTATACAGCAAAGTGACCCAATCACACACAGTGCTATATGCTATACAGTACACCCTGTGCAATACAGTAGGATCCCATTGCCCATCTATTCCACATGTAACAGTTTGCATCCACCAACCCCAAACTCCCCATCCATGCCATTCCCTTTCCACCCACCTACCCCACCCTGGCAACCAAAAGTCTGCTCTCCTTGGCAGTGATCTGTTTCAGCTCTGTAGACAGGACCATTTGTGCCATATTTTAGATTCCACAAATAAGTGATATCATATGGTATTTGTCTTTCTCTTTCTGACTTACTTCACTTGATATGAAAATCTCATGTTGCTGCAATGACATTATTTTGTCCTTTTTATGGCTGAGCAGTATTCCATTGTATATATGTACTACATATTTTTAAACCATTCATCTGTCAATGGACATTTAGGTTGTTTCCATGTCTTGGCTTTTGTGAATAGTGCTGCAATAAACTTAGGGATGCATGTATATTTTTGAGAGAATATTTTGTCCAGAAAAATGCCCAGAAGTGGATTGCTGGATCATATTATGCTAGTTATTTTTTTTTAATTTTATTTTTTTTGTGTCTTTTTCGTTTTTTTTTTTTTTTTTTTTTTTTAGGGCCGCACCCACAGCATGTGGAGATTCCCAGGCTAGGGGTCAAATTGGAGCTGTTGCCACTGGCCTATGCCACAGCCACAGCAACACCAGATCCAAGCCGTGTCTGCAACCCACACCACAGCTCATGGCAACACCAGATCCTTAACCCACTGAACGAGGCCACAGAATGAACCTGCAACCTCATATTTCCTAGTCAGATTCGTTTCCACTGCACCACGATGGGAACTCCCATATGCTAGTTCTATAGGTAGTTTTCTAAGGTACCTCCGTACTGCTTTCCATAGTGGTTGAACCAATTTACATTCCCACAAACAGTGAAGGAGTGTACCCTTTCTCTACACCCTCTCCAGCATTTGTTATTTGTTGACTTGTTAATTATGGCCATTCTGACCATTGTGAGGTGGTATCTCTTTGTAGTTTTGATTTGCATTTCTCTAATAATTAGTGATGTTGAGCATTTTTTCATGTGCCTGTTGCCATTTGTATGTCTTTGGAGAAATGTCTATTTAGGTCTTCTGCCCCTTTTTTGTTGTTGTTGAGTTGTATGAGTTGTTTGTATATTTTGGAGATTAGGTCCTTGTCTGTTGCATTGTTTGCAAAGATTTTCTCCCATTCTGTGGGTTGTTTTGAAAATAATTATTTATAGTGAAAACTGTCTTACAGCTAACTTTAGTGTTAAAAGGGAGAATATTTGACATAATTCATATCTTTGGGGAAATAAATCCTTAGAAAACTCCTTTCTCCCTGGAGTGAAAATTAGTGGGAGAAGGAAATCTCATGATACATTATCTTAATATACATTAATGTATATATTAATATGCATTAATGATTCTTTGGACAGGCAATGGCTTGTCCAGAAATGACCTGGGCTTAGGAGCTGGCAAAACAAAGATTTTTCAAAAGAAAATACAGAGTTTTTTTTTCATTTAATTTCTTTCCTTTTCCCCTCTTCTTGCCCCCTCCTTTTTCTTCTCTCCTTCTTCCTCCTCTTTCTTTTGCTTCTCTTCCTTCTCTCTCCCTTCTCTTCCTTCTTTGATTCTCTTGGCTCCTGAGGGAAAGGAAGGAATCAGAAGAGGTGATCTATGACTGAATCAGAGCTGAACGGCTCTGAAGAATGGGATGCTGTGTATTTGACAGAGCCAGCCTTCCAGGTAGCCCCCCTTGCAATGATCCCTGCCTCCTGTAATTTATGGCTCTTGTATTTCTCTCCCAAATATATCAGAGTCAGTCGGTGTGACCAGTAAGATAGAGCAGACCTGATGGCATGTCATTCCAAGGCAAGGTCCTTAAAGGCATTTGGCTTCCTGCTTGCTATCTCTTATCCTCATTCTTGGCTCACTCTGGGAGGAACCAGCTGCCACATCATGAACAGCCCCATACAGAGTCCTGTGTAGCAGAGATTCCTGCCAGTAGCCATTGAGTGAGGTTGGAAGTGAGGTTTCTAGGCTGTCAAGCCAGGGGTGATATCTTAACTGAAAGACTCTGAGCAGAATCAGCCAATGAACTGCACCCAAAAGCCCGTGGACTACAGAACTTGTGATACTGTTATAACACAGTTCTGGGACCCATAGAAACTGTGAGATAATAAATATTTATTGCTTTAAATTGCCAAATTTGGGGGTAATTTCTAATCTATAATAGGAAACTCATAACAGCATTCAATTGCAGAGTGTTTGCATTGCTATGACAGTCTTCTGCTGAAATGCCATCTCCTCAGTGAAGGCTTTTCTAACCAGCCTGTTTAAAATAACACCCCAACTTCCTGGGCATGCACTGTCCCCTTAGTCTATTTTAGTTTTCTTTGTATTCCTTATCACTACCAGATATTACATGATGTCTTAATTTGTTCAATTTTTTTGTGTCTCTTTAAGCAAAGTAAGTTTCACAAGGATAGAGAATTGTCAGTTCTTTTCATATTTTTGGTAACTAAGAAAGTGCTGAACACATAGTTGATGCTCAGTAAGTAGTGGTTGAATAAGCTAAATGATTGACAGGCTTTTATAATTGTTGGCTCATGATGACTGAATTTTAGGGAGAGCAGTGCAACCAGGAGAAGCCACTCAAGAGATGGCCAGAGGGGACCTGAGCACAGGATCAGCCAGAGGCAAGGGAGCTTGGCAGATGGAGGCATCAGGGTGTCAAGTAGCCTTGGCACAGCTTTCCAGAAATTTCCTTGGGAAAAGAACTAATAGTTGTGACTCCAGAATTTCTATAAGGAGGTCTGGTTAGGAGGCAGTGTGGTTCCAGATAAATTCCCATGGCCTCTTATGAAAGACTGAGAAAAGCTGAAGTGTCCTATTAAGGAAAGTGGTTTGATGGAGGGTTGGCTATAGTCCTTCTATACAGCGTCTACTCAAATTGCCGAGGTGGAGTGGATGGATGAATGGATTTCCCCTCATGCACAGGGCAGCGTTTTGAAAGTTACATCATGTGGATAGCACAGGAAATAACATCTGACTTGATTTTGTAGTCCCTGCCCACAGATCTAGAGAATGTTTCAGTTTGCCTGGAGTCATCTTGGGTCATCCTCTTTGTCTCTCAAGACAAATCCAATCTGTAAACAAATTCTTTTGGTGATCTTTCTTTTTGCTTTTTAGGGCTGCACCCATGGCATTATGGAAGTCCCCAGGTTAGGGGTCGAAATGGAGCTGCAGCTGCTGGCCTATACCACAGCCATAGCAACATTGGTTCTGAATTGCCTCTGCAACCTACATCTCCCACTGAGCGAGGCCAGGGATCTAATCTGCATCCTCATGGATACTAGCCGGGTTCTTAACCTATTGAGCTACAAGGGGAATGCCTCTTTCGGTGGTATCTTCAAAACCAACCCAGAATCTGACCACATCTGAACACTTCCACCTCTATCACCCTATTCCAAACTACTCTTGTCTTCCATATAGCCCATTGCAATAGCTTCCTCCATAGTCTTTCTGCTTGTGCCCTGGTATCACTATTCCAACACAAAACCAGATGGAGCCCCTTAAAATATAAGTCAAATCATAATACTCCTTCTGTTGGAAAATGCCAAATTCTTTGCAATGGCACCAGCCTCCCACAAGCTGTCACCATCATCTCGGGGACCCCAACTTCCACCATCCTGCAGAGCTCTCTGCCCCAGCCGTACTGACCTCCTTGCAGTACCAGGAACAAGCCAGCAGGGTCTCTCATCCTGCCTCAGGGCCTTTGCTTTTGCTGTTCCATCTGCCTGAAATGCTCTTCCTACAGATACCCACACTTCCTGTTTCCTCACCTCCTTCAAGTCTTTTCTCCAATGCCATGTTTTCAGTGAAGAATTTTCTGATTATTCTTTTAGAAATTGCAACCTATCCACACTGTTCTCCCTATCCTCTATCCCTGCCTTATTCTGTACCATAGATCTTCTCATCCTCATTCATGTATACATTTTCATGATTCATTTTCTGCTTCTAATGGACAAGTGCTTCCCAAATGTTAATCTGAGGATTCTGTTAATACTGAATGTTCAGAACACTTTGAGCTCTCCAGCTCCTAAGGAGCCAATGCATGCAAGCCGAAAACCAGTCATACACAGAGCTGTAAGATTCTAGTCCTCCTTTTCAGTTTGGAGAGGCCTCAAGGGCAGCTGCCTTTAGACTTTCACAGAATTGCTCAGGCCAGCTGTGGATATCTGTTCTTCTGTTGTCACTAAGCTCAAGGAAAACTCTGATCTGAATAAATTATACATAATAGCCCTTTCCCTCTTCCTGTACATTACTCCACACTCTTAGATCTGCCACTTAACAAAGTGAGGATGTGGGTTTGATCCCTGGTCTCACTCAGTGGGTTTAAGATCCAGCGTTGCCGCAAGCTTCTCAGATTTGATTCTGATTCCGTGTTGCTGTGGGTGTGGTGTAGGCTGGCAGTTGCAGCTCCAATTTGACCCCTAGCCTGGGAAACTCCATATGCCTCAGGTGTGGCCCTAAAAAGAAAAAAAAAAATGCAATGGTAACAATGTGAGACCTACATGATCAAGTTATTCTTTGACGTGTTTAGAATATTTCACATCTACAGAGTGTCCTTAAATTATGTCTTTCGATAGTCAGATCTAACTGCTCTGATAGTCAGATCTAACACTAAGAGGCAGAACATATAAAAATGTAGTTGTGTTCTTTGGAAATTTTTTCCCTAGAACGTTGGCTACTTCTGATTATCAATGGTATTCATTCTGCTATATTTTTCCAGAAAAAAAAATCTGGCTAGGGAATTTTAAAAGGCAGTACAAAAGACACATTTCACTACCACATTGGAAAAAATATTGTATTTGGCAAAGGGGAGACCTTTGGATGCCATCAACAAATACCCTCATCTTGAGTCCTGGTAACTAGAGCTGAGGGAAAAAAAAAAACAAAAAAAAACCTAAGCCATGAGGTCTTGTCTGCATCCTAATTCAGATGGGTTATTTATCCCTTTGGCTTTCTCCTATAGCATTTCAATTTTATTGGCCGAGTCAAACATCTTTCTTGTCCTTATTCCAGCATCAGTAGAATATCTCTATTCTTTTACTCTTTTTAGTTGGACAGACTAGCAAGATTTAAAGTGATTTTGATAAAAATCAAGGGCAGGAGCAGCACTCAATATTTTTGATAGATGTGGCTCCATTGCTATTTTATTCGGAGTCTCATAAAGCTAAATAAAATACTGATCAAGTGAGAATTTGGGGAATAACCACAAACTTTATGGGCTAGCATCAATGCCAGGTACTCCTTGACCAAAGATATAGATATGTGTATACCTATAAGTCCCTATCTATCTATCTATCTACCTGTTTATCTATCCATTCATATGTCTTTTTATATGAAAACCAGCCTGCCATATAAAATCTGAACAATGGTGATTCTTCCAAAAAGCTTGACCCTCTAAACCATTGTTGTTGTCATATCTTTTATTACGGAAAGTAGGCAATTTTTTCAAACATTAACAGAAAATCAGTGATAGAACCAAGAAGCAAATCCCGGATGGTTAAATCATAGTCTAATTAATTAACTTGATCAGATCTGACCATGTCATGAAAAGCTAAAGGCAACTTTTCCTCTTCGTATCAGTACTATGTGCCAAGGGTAGAGTTGGTCGATATTTCTGTGTTTGCTCTTTTGGGGTCTGTAGGCAGCACTTGATCTTATAATAAGGCCATTTTGAAGTTCTGCTACCACTGACTTTAATGTCAAGAGGAATGCTTGTGGGGGAGACATTAATAAATTAGTTTAGAAAACTTCAAGATGCCCCAAATGCTGGACCAAGGTGAAATCAGGGGGCATTTGGAAATTGTTAATAAAGAAGTTGAGAATAAATTAACTAACTGCAATTGGTTAGAGTTTTGGCAAGACTCTCTGTTCTCTGTTTTCAGATTAGTGGTGGGGAAAGGTTTTTTAAGAAAGTTGGGAAAAGGGCCTATAAGCACTTTTACTCTTTATTCTGATTCAGCTAAGTCAGAAGGATGGTGGGTAAAATAAGTTTTTTAAGGCTTAGGTGTTCAGATGTGCATAAATCCCAACTGCTTGATGCTAACTTGAAGCAGACTTAAATTTATCTCTATGCTAATGATATCTTGGAATACAATCACCGATAACTGGAGCTCGTCTACCACGAGATCTATGTCTATTGCACCCATTACAACCCAAACAAAAAGGAAAGGGTCTTGGTTTTTTTGCTTGTTTGCTTGTTTTTGGTTATATAAATCTGTGGGCCCAGCAGGTATTCCCACACAAAGGTGAACTGAAATGGGACATTTCTTGTTATCCTTTCATCCAACATTGGAACACTTCTAAAATGAAACTTAATGTTTTAAAAGTTCAGCTATTTCTATCTCTAGTCCATTCCTGGACATACAGAAAGGATATATTGGGGCACTCATTAAAAATAAGACAGATGACCTACAAAACCTTTGTTCCTGTCTAACCAGAAAAAAAAAAGTCTTAACCTTGACACATTTCTCTCAGTGGCTTTTTGAACTTTTTAAAACCACATCTCTTGAGGGCTTACCTATAGTTTTGTAACCATTTTCAAGAGATGTGCTGATAGTCACTAATCATATCTATGAAGGGCCCTGGATTCTAATGGGAGCAAAATTTAGCCATTATAAATGCTGCAGCAGCGGGACTGTCCAGAGAAGGAGTAAGAAATTATGAGTGATGAGTGAATATCTACAAATAGGTCATGAAGTTTTTGGCTTGGCAATAATAATAATAATAATAATAATAATAATAATAATAAAGCTCAAATTTGTTACACTTACAGCTTATAGCTATGGGATAATTATGTCTCTGCATACTGTTTGGAATTCACCTTTGAAGAATGGAGTGGAATTACCTCTGTGGTCTTCTGGATCAATGGTCTTCCAGATAGAATGGTCTTCCAGATTATTATATTTTCAGGATCATCTCCAAAAATGTTCTGTGTCACTGACAAATTACTCCAGCATTCTCACAGTGGTATTTTCTGCTGAACATTACCCATACTTAGCAATGTTGTTTCACAAGTTCTTTGAAATCTCCATAGACACCTCCTCCCCCAGGATGCATATATGTCCTGAAAATGGTGTACAACACAAGCGTAGCCAAACCCACTTAGTACAACTAAAAGTAAAATAAAAAATAGTTTAAAAAAATGCAGGACTCAAACCTGAATTTGTATTTCATTAGTTGCCACAGAGAACTCCACGGGCTGTGCTATGCAAAAAGAAATAAGGATATAAATTTATCTCACTAGAATCAAAGAATAGGAACCTTTTAAAAAAGTTTTTAAAGTTGCATCAGCTAACTGTTTCTTAATTTCAGCCAAAGGAGACATTCAGCCAAATCTTCCCCAGGCCTTTCTCAGATTCCAGCTACCCACAAGATTTGACATTGAGGTCCCAAGTCCTGGAGAGGAACTTAGCTCTGGAGTTGCTGATATAATACTTTTCATTGATCAGAAAATCAGATAAGAGCGGTCACTTTTCTCTGTGATCAGAGCAGGCTATTGGCTGTAAAGAATTAGGCCCTGGAGCCCTGAGGTCATACGGCCAACGAATTCAGGGTGAAGGAAGTTAAAGAAACAAAGACAGGACCTGAGGACATGTGGCTTTTCTTCTTGTAAAAGCAAAAGGGGGCCTTCCATAAGATGTTCACCTTGAAGGCTATTTTGCCACATGTATGTGGGATTAAGCACAAGTTTTAAAAGGAAAGGAGACTCACGCCCTCCATGGCAGTGTTTGTATTTCCCAGCGCTTTGCTGTGTGCACTATTTTTAAAAGAAACATTACACACGGGAGCCCCATGGTGAGGGTACCAGTAAAACAATGCCAGCTTGGAAATCCAGGGGAGATTCTGGTTTTCATTATGTGCCTGAGAGGTCATTATTTGAAGGGTTTTTTTTTTTCCCCCTCTCTCTTCTTTCTTTCTTCCTTCCTTCCTTTTGGTCTTTTCAGGGCCACACCCGCAGCTTTTGGAGGTTTGCAGGCTAGGGGATGAATCAGAGCCGTAGCTGCTGGCCTATACCACAGCCACAGCAATGCCACATCCGAGCCGCGTCTGCAACCTACACCACAACTCATTGGCAACACCGTATCCTTCACCTACTGAGTGAGGCCAGGGATCAAAACTGCATCCTCATGGATGCTGGTCAGATTCATTTCCACTGAACCATGGCGGACACGCCTCATCTTTCTTTAAATCCACAGCCTCTTGGCTTGGTCTCCAAATTTCCATTTTGGACATTATTTGGTCATTAGTCTTGGGGTGTTTTAAAACTGTGAACAGAGAAGAGAGCGAACTGGAGTCTCAATGTCCAACTAGCTGACAGAAAGCTTGTGCTTCATGAATGTCATTTGCACAGATCAACTGTGTCATAAATCTCTCATTGGCCTGTGTGGTTATAACCAGAACAAGAGAAATGGTCTGAATTCTCCCTCTCTGGATCTTATACTAAGGCAAAGATCTGTTCAGCAAAATGATCCCTTCCGGGGATTTACTAGGTGGTAAGGGAGCCGGAAAAACCAACATTTCTCACCCTTCTCCATTAAGATAGCAAAATGAGAGGCTGCACAATTTGAAATCCAATGCATCCGTGTAGCTATCCTAGAAGTAGGAAAAATGTAAAATTATGCCAAGGTAATCATATCTCTTTGGGTCTCTATCTCCAACAGAAAGGCTTTGAGATAAAATGAAGGCAGTTTATTAGTAGTGACAGTTTTGTCCTTTTATCTGCTTTCTTAAAAATGAAAAAGACCATGAGAAGTTTATTTAAATTCTAAATGTAAACACCCATGGAGACTACATTCAGGATATGAAACCTGGATTTTTTTTTTAAGTTTTATTTATAGGAGGTGGTTGTGTGTTCATTAGCAGTGGTTAGAAGATTAGAGAAAAAGGAAGTACCAATTACTGGTTAATCTTTCTAATTAGAAATCCTCTCCCCTCTATCTTTGGCCTGCCTATCTGAAAATAAGCTTAATAAGTCTACTACTCAGACTTTGGAGACCTTTGGAAAAAGCCAGCAGGACTGTTGCCTCTGACCACAGAGAAACAGGGCTTAAAAGCATTCCTGTCACTCTTCCATTAATGCATTTCATTGTTTAGTTGATTGTTCCTGTGGGTAGATAATTTCCCATTCACAATCCTGATAAATTTTGAGGTTTCAACGAACACACCCTCAGTGAATGTACAAGTAAAACTCTATCTTGGCAATTTTAATGGCTACTTAATCTTATTTGGGCCACTAAGTATTTTTTAGATTACTGACACATTGATTTTAACAAAGGGACATGGTATATTGAGAAAGCTCAATTATTCTGGCTGTTTCCATCGTAATGCATTAGGGTAGAACCAAAGAGCATCATGTTGGCAGGAGAATCCGAGGATTATTGAAAGACCTGCTATCTTTCCTTTCCCTGAGTTAGATTCTGGGGAAATCATGACAGCTGAGCTATGGCTGTGTTTGGATTATCTTTTGTTGCATATGTTGTTTGGGAGGATAGTCAAACTGTTTTGAGAGTCTTAGAGTTTGTCCAAAAAATTATGTTTCAGTGTTGTTTTTGCAAAATGTCCCCATCCTTTAGAAATTATACTGTGCATGTTGGAGTTCCTGTCCTGGTTCAGCGGTAATGAACCCAACTAGTATACATGAGGATGTGGGTTTGCCTTGCTCAGTGGATTAAGGATCCAGCATTGCTGTGAGCTGTGATGTTGGGCACAGACATAGCTTGGATCCTATGTTGTTGTGCTTGTGGCCTGGCAGCTGTAGCTCCAAGACAACCTCTAGCCTGGGAACTTCCAATGCCACAGGTGTGGCCATATATATATATATATATATATATATATATATATATATATATACACACACATAGTGTGTGCGTGTGCTTGAGAAAGAGAGTGTATATGTATACAGGAATTAATGCCACATGCCACACTAAGGGATGGCATTAGAACAAGAGAACTATTTATTTCCATATGACTAACTCATGACAATGACAAAGCCTATAGTTAGAATAGTTAATATTATGTGTCGGGAGACATGTTTCTACAATATTTTCTTAGCCTCTTTGCTTCTATTTTCAATGCTGAAAACTCCATCTTGTCCTGCTTTACCTTTACCCTATATTCCTCCTTGGAAAACACTTGTGGTGCTGGTAAATAACTTAAGCTTAAGAACAAAGACCAAAAGGCTTTAACCTTTAACCATAAGTTATTCATGTGGTCAGCTGATTGAGGACATAATGCGTTGGTCTAGGCATGCTGGACCTGTGCAGATAGGCATGCGTTTGCACAGCATGATATGTCCTGTTAAGATAAGAAGAAAATGAGCCTCATGGCCCCAAGGGGTTTATGAGGGGTTGTTAGCAGGATATGCATCAGGAAGAACGAGGTGCAAACCCAGGCATGCTAGGTTGCCGCAGATAGGCATGCCATCTGCACAATGGTGGTTCTTTATTTTTTATTTTTTTATTTTTTGTCTTTTTGCTATTTCTTGGGCCGCTCCCGCGGCATATGGAGGTTCCCAGGCTAGGGGTCGAATCAGAGCTGTAGCTGCCAGCCTATATCAGAGCCACAGCAATGCAGGATCCGAGCCGCGTCTGCAACCTACACCACAGCTCACGGCAACGCCGGATCGTTAACCCACTGAGCAAGGGCAGGGATGGAACCCTCAACCTCATGGTTCCTAGTCGGATTCGCAAACCACTGCGCCACGATGGGAACTCCACAATGGTGGTTCTTTAGATGCTATGCATAGATAGCTGATGCCAGGCTTTCTCAATGCAAAGGATTGTTAAATGCCCAAAGGTCAGAGTAAAGGCTTAACCAGCTACGTGACTTTTAAAAAAATAAAAAAAACCTATATTCTGTACCTATAACCCCCTTCTCACTTGGCATAATACTAAAGAGCACAATAAAAGAGTGTGGTTTCTTGAGGTGGCACTCTTGGTCCGTGAGACCTTGAGTCCCCTGGTTCCCACCTTTGATTAAGATCAATGTCTCTGTGTTTTGTTTTATATTAACCTTTTCTTAAATTTCACAGCACTCACCTGCTGAGTTGGTCCCGGCAATTATGATAATCTTAACCTATGGTAGAGTTACTTCATCAACTTTATCAAATGTTTTGTTCCTGAGTGGGCACCGTGTATACTGTTTTGGATGTCCAAGTGCATCACGGCTTGTGAAGCTCACCTAGGCTGAGTTATAAAATCCAGCTCAAGGATATTCTCCCTGAGGAAGGTCCCTAGACTTTATCCCTTTCTCCATGTAAGGATGAAAATGATTTCTGTGGTAAAATCCATCAGGGCAAGACTCTCAGTGCCAGCACAGTTCCTGGTGAATATTAGGTTCTTAGAAAATGGTTATTTGATAAATGAATGAAAGAATGTTGCCCCTCTTCTTTTTATATTCCCTTCCCTTCCCCACCTTCCAGCTCACTACAGGGTATTATAATCTTTTGATCTGAGTTCCTTTAGGGTACGAATATTGTATCTTATTCCCCTGGAAGCTATCATAGTACCTGGTCAGTAAACCTTTGTTAAAGGAGCTGAGGGATGCTGAGTACCATCTGCTCCTACAGAAGAAAATGGTTGGCATTCCCTTGGGAATTCAGTGTTCATAAGGGATGATTACAATATCCGATTGCCATCACATGTTGGTCATCACATGAGCCAGGAGAGAATTCAAGCCTACTGATCCCCTTGGTGTAAAAATTTGTAGCTGAATGACTGCAAAGAGAATCACTCCACAATGTAGAAATGACTAGATTTGGAAATATTTAGGTCAGTTTTTTTTTTTTTAGGACCACACCCTCGGCATATGGAGTTTCCCAGGCTAGGGCTCAAACCCCAGCTGTAGCTGCCAGCCCACGCCATAGCCACAGCTGCGTCTGCATCTGTGACCTACACCACAGCTCACAGCAATGCCAGATCCCCAACCCACTGAGTGAGGCCAGGGATCGAACCCATGTCCCCATGGATGCTAGTCAGATTTGCCAACCACTGAGCCATGATAGGAACTCCTAGGTCAGGTTTTTAATTTTGTTTTAAATTATATTTCAAAGCATCTTTTGGTACCTGGATGATGTTGATTGTTAATTCCTCAACAACAATTTGGAGCTTAAATGTAGCCTTCTTGGATAGTCCATGAGACCGGCATTCCAGCTGCAGCTATTTCCTGGGATGGCTCTGCTGTAGATGCCGCAACTGTGCTGTGTATAAACAGGGATGGTTCCATACCCAGCTCCCAAACGGAGATGTTCTTTCATCCCATGTGGTTTCAAATGCAAGTTGATCTGCTGGCCTGAGAGGAAAACAATTAAAAAGACTCTGCAGGAGTTCCCACTGTGGCTCAGCAGCTTAAGGACTGCAAACAGTGTCTGTGAGGATGTAGGTTCAAATCCTGACCTCCCTCAGTGGGTTAAGGATCCAGTGTTGGCAAAAGCTGCCTCGTAGGTCGCAGGTGAGGATTAGATCCAACCGTTGTTTCTGTGGCTGTGACCTAGGCCAGCAGCTGCAGCTCTGATTCAACACCTAGCCTGGGAACTTCTGTATGCTGCAGGTACTGCCCTAAAAAGGAAAAAAAAAAATTCTAATTAAAAAATTACAAAAAAAAGACCCTATGAAATGGACCTGTGGCTTTAGGAGATAATGATGCCCTCAAGGAAGAAAAATCACATGAGGTGCATTCCTCATTGTGTAGTGTCTGTGAAAGTATTTGTTTCCCTAGACTGGACACTTTGCTCATCCGGTGGTCACCTTAATTAAATGTGCCTGCATTGCTCTTTGGGCAACTGGAGCTGTGTATAGGCAAATAGGAGTGGCAGCAACATCCTCTGCAGACAGGTACAGGTAGTACTCTCCCCTACTCTACTTCTTCCTGCAACATTAAGGGCCTCTGTATGGATTAAAAAAAGAAACCATTTGACCAAGAGCATGCAAGAGGTAAACCAATTTTGTTCCACAGCCTTTCTGTGTGAACCTTCTCATGCAATATTTACCTAGTCTCTAAATAGTCTCTTTCCCGCTTCTATTGTCTAGTCAGCATTTCTGCAATTTAACTTCTCCCTGAACTAATCATGATTGCCAGCTATTGAACCAATGCACTATTTTTGGTGGCTTGTCTGTGGACATTTAGACAGGGTAGGTAATTTTATTGCATTATTTTCCCCCTTGAAAGTACTCCATCTTTTTCGGTTTCATGTTGTGTGCTCTCGGATGTCAAACTTCTTGAAGACTTTTTTCTAATTCTGAATGAATGTCAGTATAAGAAATCATGAGCCTCAAGTGCAAATGCATTTTATTTACTGCTAAACTTACTCAGGGATCTTGACAAGAATTGCTCAGAGCAACCTTGAGTTAATGTTCCAAAACAGTTAACAGTCCTATTGGTTGATGTGAGTCATTAAGTGGCTGACACAGGGCAAGAAGAAGGTTGAGGACAACTATATCTAAAATCAATATCTCCTAAAGCCTTTTTTCTTTTCTAAGGATGAAGTTTGCTGTTTATGTCTCCATACTTGTTTTCTGCCATATTGATTTCTCAGCTCTACAGGTTTGGGTGATTAGATATTTGGCCTTTGCCTTTTTCCAAATGACTGATAATTTTTCCTCTTAGACCAAGCTGCCATATTCTCCTTCCAGGTCTTAACACTCTAGGATTTTTTTCCTCCCATTTATAACAACCAATGGTCAGCATAATTTTGAAAATTTCTCCAGTGTTTGTAACCAGTGCCAGGGGGTGCATATTCAGGTCTGTTCCTTATCTATAATTCTGAAATCTGGAAAGCTCTGAATGGATGCCAAGGCTATTTATAGCCTATAATAATCTTACATGGTAAGACTGTTCATATCTGATGCTGTAGAAATATTAATATGGTTGCTTAAGGGTGCTGTCTCAGGTTCTACTAGGGATGTTACAGAACACATCATAGATAATTTCGTAAAATGTGAAAAAATAAATTCCAAAATATACCTGATTTGGGGAGTTCCCTTGTGTTGCAGTGGGTTTAAGGATCCGGAAGATTTCTCACTGCAGTAGTTTGGGTTGCTGCTGTGGCTTGCATTAGATCCCTGGCCTGGAAATTTCTGCATGCTGTAGGCTCCACTGCCTCCCCTCCACACACAGAAAAAAATCAATTACACCAAACTCCAAGAATTAGGTTGGGGAATTGAAGACCTGAACTCATGATTTTTCACTTACCTGTTCAGTTTCAGCCAAAGAATTGAATTAAGGGAAACGACAAAACCATGGATGCAACTCTCGAGGCACAGCAGTGGCAATGACCCGACTTGCTCTCTACTTCAACATGGGACAAGTCCCTCCCTCCCTCTTGACTGTCCCCATCTCAACACCGGGCTGCTCCAGCCAGGGTATTAAATGACGCTTAACCCAATTACCAACATATTGCTTTATTTCTTGGTGGTAGTAAATTAAGGCTTTCTAGAGTCATACAGCACGCAGTGATTCGAACATTAGAATTTAAAAAAAAAAATGAGCATTCAATTTAGCAGAGGCAGGAAGGAAACAATGTTCAAAAACAGATAAACTTCCTGTTGAGGCTTTTTGCTTGGTCTCTCAAAATCTGCTGAGCTGTTTCCCCAGGAACTTCTGTCATACACTCATATGACAAGGGGGAGCAGACTGGATGAAGAGAAGACTGGGAAAAAAGAAGAAACTGGGAAAGACAGTATATGCTGGGCCATGGTGTGCAAGTCAGCTTCGTCTCATGTTTGGAAGACAGTTTAGGTGCTGTGCTCAGGTGGTGGTAAAAAAAGGTGTTTGGAACTGGATGCCTCTTTGGTTCTGGGAGCCATTTGAGATCTTTCCTCTCATTCTGAGAATACTGAACTGGCTCCCTTGGCCAACCCCAATATCAAGGGTCAAGGACAATCCTTTTTGACTCTCAAATTCTGAGACTTTAGTCAGGGTCATAACTCACAGAACAGGAAAATGCTATACCTTCAACTCTTTTTAAGGTTCTAAACCTTGTGACTCTCACTAGATACAATCCCCAGCCAAACAAGTCCTTTCTCCCCATGATAAACAGCCCTGATGGCACCTCTAATTTGTGGATGATGTTGCTTGGGGAGGAGGCCATATTTCATACTATGCCATCTCACTCTATCTCCTCCTTCCCAACATTAAGACAAAGGCACACAGGGAGCCCACAGTGGGGGTGCAGCTGTCAAGTGGTGGGCAGGCTTGATTGCCATCCCATCCCACGTACTGTGCTTGGAGGTGCAAAAGTTCTGGGTTTCGATGGTGGATCCTCTGAGAAAGAAGTGGGTGAACTGTTTGGACGGCTGGAGGAGGGGTGTTGCCAGAGAATAATTTAAGAGAGGTCATGGGGTGTATTAACAACAGGCAATTCAATTTCAAGAAAACGAGCAATGGAATTTATCCTGGCATCCTGACTTCACATGCATGAGGCTAACAAATGGATTTCTTTCCAAATAGGACCACTTAAAATTCACACTTGGCAATGACTTCAATGTTCTATTCCAAGCACCTGGTTGGTGGACCAGCGCCTGAGTCTTGTTGATGTGTTCCCTCTTCCATTCATGTGGCATTTTTAAGGGGACAGTCTTTCAATAACCTGGAAGTCTGCTCTGTATCTTTTTGATAGAGGACCTGCAAATTGTTGTAGGGGAAGGTACACAAGGTGGCAATCTGCACAATTAAACATTTAGGACTTAACCCTAACAGGCTTCATGTGATGAAATCTAAATGCACAGTAAATAGATAAGAAAAGTAGAAATGTGACCTGAATCACAAAGAACAGAGGCATCTGTTCCTGCCAGCTGCAGGGCAGATGTGAACATGTATACCACATGTGCACTGAGAGGATTAGAAAAGCCCTGGAGGATGTGTGCTTTCTTGGGCCTCTCTTGTTAATTAAAAATGGTGAGGGTCTTCCCTCCTATTTGAAAGCACTCAGATCAACTTGACTGGGGGGATGTGGGTTTTGCTGGGATGAGGAATTCCACTGCCTCCATAAGATGGTGTGGAGTGGGGGTGATGCCCAGAACATTTGGGTACAAAAACCATCTATGGAGCGAGGCAGAAGAAGATGGCCAAGAGACTGGAGCACCAAAACAAACAGGATGGGAATGATGCTCAGATAGGAGTGAAAGACACACAGGATGCTGGTGTTGGCACTTCTATTGAAAGCATCCACAGAAACAATCCCCTTGAAAGAGGTAGGTGCCTCCTGTGCTCTGTGCTAAGGAGCTTCTGTTTATTGACATCTCTGTTCCCTCAGTTCTAAAATAAGCATGAAGCTAATCCTTTGTTAGATTAGAGGATGGCCTCTGAGTCAATGCTGGAGGCAGCCACCCAGAGAGGTTGAGTGCTTTGCCCAAGCACACCACAGCTGATAAGTGGTAGAGCTGGAGGGGAAGGATGCAGGCCTCTAACTCCACCATGCTGCTTGCCACAAGTGATTCTTTAAAAAGATTTAGAAGAGCTTTGTATATACCAGGTGCTGTGACATTTATTTAACAAGAATTTGGTCAGGTGTGGGATTGAAGAGTGTGGTTTAGGCCAATCAAGCAGTTTAAAGAGAAGGAGATCTGGAGAGAATTATTATTCTGATGAGGTACTGTTGCCGTTGGAGAGGGAGGGGTTGGTGGGTGGATGGGATCAGGGTATAGGTCCCTGGGGATGTGGCCAGGAGGAAAGAGACAGAGAAAGAAAGGCGTTTTTAAAGACACTGCAATCAGCTTTCCCAGGTAGATCTTTTTGAGAAGAGAAACTGCCCATGAATGACTTAAGCAAAGGAAAAAAAAAAGCTCCTAGTAGAAATTTGTCCCCCCACCCTCCTTTCCTGGACCTCTGTTGCCTGTGAGAAATTAGGTATAAGAAAAGCCAGATTCCTAAGAACCTTCCTGGAAGAAAGAGCTGTTATGAGTGGGTGTCGGTGCTTACACATATGCTGCTTAAAAAAAAAAAAAAAATTTTGTTTGGTTCATGTTTGTATGAAAACAGCGGCGGCGGGAAGCTGTCCCTTCAGAAGAAGGCAGGGTTGGTGTGCTCAATGACGCAGCGCTTGCAGTGGCGTTTCACAAAACGCAGGGCCTCCACGGACACCTCGCAGTCCTGGACGTTGAGCATCTGCAGGTCGAAGCAGTTGGCCGCCACGATCTGCAAGCCCTGGCCCGTGATGCTCTCGCAGGACTTGAGGCTGAGTCGCTTGAGATTGAAGCAGTTCAGGGCCAGGCACTCAAGGCCCGTGTCGGAGACCAAAGGGCACTTGCCGATGTCCAGGGACTTGAGTTTGGCGCAGTTCTTGGCGAGGTACTCCACGCCGTGGTCCGTGATGCCCTCGCAGCCCCGCGCGTTGAGGTAGCGCAGCTTGCTGCAGTACTTGGCCACGTAGCGGATGCCCACATCAGTGACTCGGCCACAATGGGCGATGCTGAGGTACCGCAGGCGGGACTCCAGCTTGGCGATCTCTCGCAGGCCGAAGTCGCTGACGAAGCGGCAGTCGCTGACGCTGAGCTCCTTGATGGAGGTGCAGTAGATCATCAGGTAGCGGAGGCCCTCATCGGTCAGGCGGACGCAGCGGCGCAGGTACAGGTGGGTCAGCTGCGTGCAATGTGCCGCGATGGTGTGCAGGCCCTCGTCCTCCAGCACGAAGCAGTCTGTCATGTCCAGGTAGCGGATGGAGATCTGTTTGCCATGCAAGGGGGACAGTTTAATGGAGGCCTCCCGGGTCAAGCTGATGCAGGTCACTTTGGAGCAGCCTACGCAAAGAGACAGAACACAGGCTCAGAGCCATCTCCGACGCTGGGGCGGGGGTGGGGTAGGGGGCTAGCCTTTACCGATTCCTACCCCTCTCTGGATTCAGGACGTTGCCCTTTCCCTTTTCGGCCCCTACAGAGAAGGAACTCAAGAATACCCGTTTATTTCATCATTTAACTTTGGGTTTCAGAGATTTTGGGGCCTTAGAATTAGACAGTGGTTCCAATTCCACCCCTAATTGCCTGACATTGAGCAAATCAATCCTTCTCAGTACTTCCATTAAAATAAGGATGATCACCTTCCCTGAAAAGTGGCGCTAAAGAACAAATGAGACCATGTTGTAAATATCCTGCCCTGGCCCAGGAAAGTTCTGGAAGCTCAGTAGTAATGGTTAGTTCTTATCCTACAATGGTCTCTGGTCCAAAAAAGGGACCACAATCTGAGTTTGGCAGAAAGAGCACTGGCTTGGGAGTCACACATCAGTTCAGATCTACTTTCTATGGCCTCAGAGAGGAGGCTTAACTTTTCTGTCTCAAGACTGCTCTGAAATGGGAATGAGTAGCTGGCATACCTGCACTATGGGGGTATGATGAAGATGCAACCAGATCATGGATGCAGATGTGTTCTGAAAACTATGGGAACTATATGTAGTTAGTTGTCTAACAAGGTGGCCATCTTGTTAAGGATTCAGTTCAATCTTTCTGGTCAAGGAAGAACAAATGTGTTTTCCAGATTATTCCTCTGGCCCCTCAACCGGTCTCCCTGCCCTGCCCTTAACCCCTACCCTCTCTTTTCCTCACAGCTGCCAGACAGAATCTAGAAAACAGAACTCAAATCATGCTCAAAACCTTCAGGTGGCACCCGTCTCACTCCGAGTGTTAAATCTCACATAGAAGGGTGCCTCCAAGGACCTGCACCCCTGTGACCTCTGACCTTATCTCTTCCCCCTCCTCTAACCCCACTGACCTCCTTGCCAGTTCCCAGACAGCTGTAGTGCCCTCTGCCTCAGTGTCTGTGCACCATACAGGGCTTCCCTGGAGAGCACGGTGGGCCACCCCCACTTCCTTGGGTCTCAGAACAAATGTCCTTGTATTGCAGAATTCTTCCTTAGTCACCCTCTATGAACTAGTACCCCCTGCCTCACTCCCACTTTTTTGGCACTTTATCACTCTGTGGCATTCTATATTGATTGACTGATTTATGTATTTTGTGTCCTCACGTTGGAATGTAAGCTCCTGAGAAACGGCCTCTGCACTATTCACTGCTGTATCCCTTATACTTGGTTCCTAGCTGGATCTCACTAAGTACCTGTTCAATGAATGAGTGAATGAATAAACAATTTATAGAGTGCTAGAATCTTTTATAGAAAGACACGATGGGATAATCCAACTTGCAATATTTAAATGTCAAAATTTAAATGACTTTGGCCATCACTGAGGTAAATCTACATTGAAAAATTGATTGTCTAGTTTATAGTTAATTATAATGCCTTTTATTTATGTGGAATTATGAAGTTTACAAAGTGCTTTTATAAACTTTTTTTTCACTTGATTCTTTTTTTTTTGGCTGAGCCTGGCATGTGGAAGTCCAGGGTTCAAACTGTGCCACAGTAGTGACAATGCCTGGACCGTTAACCACTAGGCCGTCAGGGAACTCCCTCACTTGATTTTTAAAACAATCCATTTACAGATAAGGAAGTGAATGCTCAGGAAGATATTTTTAGATGTCTCTCCAAACCTTGTTTCTGTCCTCCCTTTCCCTAAGAATATGTGTATATAAATTTTATATGTATACATTTACCTTATATGTTACATGATTCTTAAATTTTATAGGACACATGAAACACTCATTACATTGCATATTTCAGTTCACTGTATATTACCATTTAAAATATATACAGAATATTTTAGTATGTGATATAAATAATTAGTATGCAGAACCAATACACATTATATAAAAGTATACGTATATATATCTCTTATCCCACTGCGCACTGTCTATATACTTTTCATTTTCTCTGTGCTCTTCCTGGGTCCCTCTGGCAGTTCTAAAGCCAGGTGCCTCACCTCTGGCAGCTCTGAGCCTTGGCCTATCACGTCATCTCCAAGGCATCTATGCAACCACAGGATAGTGCTAATGGGGATTTTCCTCCTTCTCCTGGCAGGCTGCCCAGGAAACTCTTACAATATTCAGGTCCTGGGAATAATGAAGTTCACAAGCCACGTGCTACAAAGTCAGAGAATGCCAGGAAGGAGCACAACATACATTCCAACCCTGAAGAACAAAGATGTGACTTGTCAGAGGCTGCCCTGACAAGGGCTCCCAATGGGCTCCGTGGGCTCCAATGAGCTCTGTGGTTTTGCATAAGGCAGTTGGTACCCTCATCTGTAACTTTGAGATCTTCCTTTGTTTTGGCTTTTTCTCTACAATGACTGAAATCCTGCTTATGCTGTATTTATGTTCACAGTAGTTCTTGCCCATCTGTGATGCCTGTGAAGGCACTATTTTTTTCAAGAGCATATGACAAGCTTTATTCCTAAAACTCCTAGTTCCGGTTTCTTATTTTTCAAAAAAAAAAATTTAGTAAAATCTGCTATACTCCAGGAAGGATATTGTATTTGGCCCAGGGAAATATATACCTATTTTTTGAAACTGAGCCTCAAATTTAATGAAATACTAGTTTAGCTCAATTTTGGCTAAGACACCATTTTGATATGCTTGTATCATTTTAGATCAGTAATTCAAAATTTCAGCTTTAGGAGTTCCCGTTGTGGCTCAGCGGAAACGAATCTGACTAGCATCCATGAGGATGCAAGCTTGATCCCTGGCCTCACTCAGTGGCTTAAGGATCCGGCATTGCCCTGAGCTGTGGTGTAGGTTGCAGACGTGCCTCGGATCCTGCGTTGCCATGGCTGTGGCATAGGCCAGTGGCTACAGCTCCAGTTTGACCCCTCGCCTGGGAACCTCCATATGCTGTGGATGAGGCTCTAAAAAGATAATAAATAAATAAATAAACAAATAAATAAATAAATAAATTAAAACTTCAGCTTTAGCTTTAATTCTTACAGATCTGCTAAGTTTAGGTTGAAAAGAAAATAAACTGGTTCATGGTTCAATAGGTAAATCTGTGGCTGGTGGATGCAGTGATACATTACAGACATGGAGAGAGCCTTAGAAATCATCCAATTTAACCTTTATTATTATTATTTTTAAATGAGGCATCTCAGATTCAGTGAAATTATACAATTTATAAAGTCAGACTAGGGAAAAGTTTCCTGATTCAAGGCTTCTAATATAGCAAGGATGTTAACAAATGACTAGTGTAACATGTGACTGATGAAGTGCATGAGAGGTTTGCAGTAGAGATGTCATCATGAAGTGAATATTTAGACAATGGGGAATCATAAGTCTTTTTTTTTTGTCTTTTTTGTTGTTGTTGTAGTTGTTGTTGTTGTTGCTGTTGCTATTTCTTGGGCCGCTCCCGCGGCATATGGAGGTTCCCAGGCTAGGGGTTGAATCGGAGCTGTAGCCACCGGCCTACGCCAGAGCCACAGCAACGCGGGATCCGAGCCACGTCTGCAACCTACACCACAGCTCACGGCAACGCCGGATCGTTAACCCACTGAGCAAGGGCAGGGACCGAACCCGCAACCTCATGGTTCCTAGTCAGATTCGTTAACCACTGCGCCACGATGGGAACTCCGGGAATCATAAGTCTTAAACACGGATATCTATATGGGGATTCTTGGAAGAGAGAAACAATCTGAACACACAAATAGGGAGCCCAGGTAGTATAAGGTAATTTTAGCATGAGTAAATTCCAGAGAGGGGAAAGCATGGAGGCAGAGCGGGAGTGAGGAGTGGTCACAGAGTAGAGGATAGGGTTTAATGGCAACTAAAATGGGAGTGGTCCATTGGGATCAGATCTTGGGGCCGTGCCTTAACATTCAGGTTAAGGAGTATGGATATTACACAACAGGGAGTGAACAGCCTGGGTTGAACAAATCTGTGAGGTTTAGACTCCAATTGAACTGCATTACTGGTTTTCCAGGGTCTCCAGCTAGCAGATGGCAAACTGTAGGACTTCTTAGATGCCATAATTCTGTGAGCCCATACCTCTTAATAAAACTCTTTACATATAAACGGTTGGTTCTATTTCTCTGCAGAACCCTGACTAAACATTTACAAGAGGTGATATGTGAGAATGAAAAAACATTAGAGTTAGTTATAGTAACTTTCAATGATTTGAAAAGATGACTTTCAAGATGGGCTTGCTAGAGATGGGAGGGGCAGTCTCATGGCCCTCTGGGGGAATTACAGTCTAGACCAGAGATGCATCTTCCAAAGGCAAGTTTATTGCCTTTGAGAAGGTGGCCCTGCCAGAGGCCAGCTGTGACAACCAAAGGAAACAAGGCATAGGTGAAATCACAACAATTTCTAGAGTCCCTCAGAAGTGGAGGGACCGTTTGGAGGTGGTGATACAAATCCATCCTTATGGCTTGTTGGTTCTTTCAAGTTCATCTGCCCAGAAATACCCATCACCACCCCTGCCGATATATGGAATTCTGTGCTCTTGGTGAGTTAAGAGAATCCCTTGGGTACATGTCTTTATATACATGGATCACAAGAGGTCATGGGGATGCATGCAGGGAAGAGACACAAATACATTAGGTCCTGCGGTTAGTAAGATTAATAGAAAGGAAGGGCACCAAGGCTTATATAATGGTCAGCAAAAGGGCCAAGCAGGATCCGCTCACTCCAGTTAGAAGCCCTGAAGTTTCCATTCCCACATTGCCAAAGTAATTTCTGCATTTCAAAAGGGCAACAAAGAGGGAACACTGTGACTTTCAGCCTGTACTGAGGGGGCACGGAGAGCCTCTCTAACAAAGATGGGGCTTCGAAAATGAGTCATTTTCTAATCTGAGAAAAGAAAATGAGGTGTTTATAAAACAGGCACACAATGTTCAGAATCTTAGAATGCTAAAGAATCCAATCCCTTAGCCTCCTCCCACAGCACCCCCCCTTTTTAAAAATGAAGAGGAAACACATCTAGAGAAAGCTGCAAATTGTCCCAAATCACAGAGTTTTGAAACTAGTTTCTACCACATCACAATGCTTTCTCTTTCCAGAATTCCTTGGGGGAAAAAATGTAAGAAAACCTCTTTGTTTCCTGCTTCTTTATGCCAACAGCTGCTCATGACTAACTGAACATACGGTTACTATGGTTTTGTCCTGAAGCCAGCTGAAGGAGGGGAGCAAAGAGTTGCTTTCCAGCAAGGGAAAGAATCTGCGAAAAATAATTGACTGTCATCTGAAATATTTTCAGATGTCGGTTTTCAAAAGCGAGAGTGAGCACAGAGCGCCGACTTTTACCTCAGATTTTCTTGAAGGCTATCATTTCCCTCAGATGCTTGTAAATCCCGAATTCTGTTTATTAGCTTGTCACAGAGGTTTTTACTTCTTGACCCCTCCCCCGCAATCCCTGAGGTGGTGGCTCACTCTCTTTATTTCTTTAACTCCCTGAGGCATCTCGCACTTTTCAGCCTCTTGAATGTTTGAATGTTCCTCTTTTAACTGGGCAGCAGATGAGATAAAGAAAGGCTGTTAGTCCGGCTGGATCCGCGTCTGGCGCCTAAGTGCGAGTCTGGGTTTTAATTCTTCCTGCCTGAGAGGAGATTTCAAGCAAAGCAGCCATACTGGGATTTCCCTAATTTTTATAAAGAACTAAAGGTTCCACTTGGAGGGCCCTACCTCTTCCCTCTGTAATCCAGAATTCTGTTTGAGAAAAGATGCAAAATCAACCCACAGGTGAGGCGAGTAGGGGTGAAATATGAGGAGACTCTTGGCCATGATGGATTTTTCCCTAATGTCTACAAGATGGCCAGCAGTCCTAAGCATGGCCCACAGCACAGACTCAGCCAGACCCAGCTCTCAGGCTCCATGGAACAATAACCAGGGGAGGTCAGGGCAGTTTCTAAACTCTTTTTTTTTTTTTGTCTCTTTAGGGCCTCACCCAAGCCTTATGGAAGTTCCCAGGCTAGGGATTGAATCAGAGCTGCAGCTGCCGGCCACAGCCACAGCCACAGCCACAGCAATGCAGGATCCAAGCCATGTCTGAGACCTACACCATAGCCTATGGCAACACTGGATCCTTAACCCACTGAGCGAGGCCAGGGATTGAACCTATGTCCTCATGGATATTAGTTGGGTTCAGGTTCACTGCCGCTGAGCCACAACTCGAACCCCAAAACTACTTTTATTTGAGTTAGATCGTTGGCTCCTGTTTATTTACCAGTAGCTACTTAGTTCATTATCTATGGTTGCTTTGAAATTACTTTGAGAATTATGGGGAGAAGACTTAACAGTCACACTAACTTGACCTGGCGAACAAAAAGACACCTCTCAATCCTCTAAGAAGTTGACATCATCTGATGAAATGGATACCTCTGGCCTTCAAGGTCATGATTCCAGAAAGTTTTCAGGAAGAAGAGTCAGCCTCCTTACCGTCATTTCCAATGGCTATCACAAAGGGAACCCTTTCCAGGTGACAACGTCCTCTACTGCACTGGGAAGGGCGACTCAGTGGCAGGTCATTGGCCACGTACCTGACACGTCCAGGTGCTCCAGGTTGGGACAGAGCGACACCACGTCGAAGACCGCCTCGTTGGAGATATTGTAACAGCCCGAGACTTCCAGCCGCCTCAGCTCCGGGCAGCACTGGGCGATGGTGTAAAGACCTCGGTCCGTGAGCCGCCTGCAGCCACTGACGCTTACGGTTTCCAGCATGAGACAGACGTTGGGTGTGTCCTGACAGAGTCTGCGGGTCAGCACCTTGAGGGCGCGGTCCACGTTGATGGTCTCGCCCGTCAGGCGGATAGTCCTCCAGAGGCGCGGGTCCCAGGCCAGGTTGTACCAGCGGCGGCACACGCGGGCGCAGCGGCACAGCTGGTTGGTGGGCAGGAAGGAGAAGATCTGCACCATGGCGTGGTCCGGGAGCCGCTCGATGCTGGCCTGTTCCTTCTGCGGCCGGGAGGCCAGCCGGATGAGTGGGTGGGTGAGGCGGGTCGGAGGCGGGGAATGGACCATAGCCACCGTCTCCCCGGTGATGGAGGACGAGGAGGTGGATGAGCCCCTTCCATTCTGAAACCCCGGCAGGTTCGGTGGACATATCAGGGCTGGGCTGGGCGTGCTCAGTGTGCGCATGCTCAGGTCGGAGTCTGGCAAAGGACAGAGAGCAAAGGGTTAAGTAAGGATGGCCTGAGCCGAGCCCCGGGAAGGAGGCAAGAGAGGTGACACTCCTTCCCAAGCAGACCCCTACTCAATCCATCACCGGAAGTGGAACACATGCACGTTTCACCCATTCCAGAAAAAGGGCTAATCCTCCAATATCTACACCAGTGGGCCAGATAAGAGGCACTGCTGCAGTGCCATATGGATCTTGTCTCTGTTGCAATTACTCAACCCTGCAGTTTTAGGGCAAAAGCTGCCAAAAACAATATGTAAAGGAGCGGTGATGGCTATTTCCATAAAACTTGTTCTGTAAAAGCAGATCAGCTGTTTTGGCCTGAAAGCTACAGCTGACCTCTGATCTCCACAAAGGGTAATTATAATGGGTACAACTTCAAAGTTTCCTTATTTCTATACTGGGAAGAAAGCTTATATATTACAAACACAAACTGATTTACTTTCCTAATTATACTTTTGTTACGCAGATGATTCTGCTTTATTTACAAAAGAGCAATGTGTTTCACAAGAGGAGAAACAGGTCAGTAGGTTCAGAAAACACTGGCTGTCTTTTCTCTCGCCTGCCCCCTAGTGTCCAGTCTCCTATCTTTGAATAACTGGTTCCTCAAACTCTCTGCTGTGGATTCTTGCCAAGCCACTCCGCTTCTTTCCTTTGTTAGACTAGGCACTTCGGATGGTATTTCCATGACTGGAGTGTTTGTGGTAATACTTATTTTCCTTTTTTATTAATAATTCCTCCCTTTGCATTTGAATAATTTGACTGTACTTTGGAACCAGAAACCAGAAAGATCACTTCATGAGGATACAAGTGATTTTTAAGTTAATGAGGAATTGAGAGTTCTCTACAATGCCATTTTAAGTCTGCTCATTTCATATATGCCCCCCAACCTTGATATATATATGTGTGTGTGTATGTGTATATATATAATGTATATATGAAGGAATTTATTCTATGTATAAATATATTGATTTTGCATATTTAGATGGGTAGATTTATTTAGGAAGACATTCTTTTTCTAAATATATATATTTCATACACACACATTCCTTTATTTGTGAAGTAAGTAGTTGGTCTAGGTAATTTTAAAGTCATTTCCAGCTCTAATTATAGCTCTAAAGATGTAAGCAAAAATTCCACCCTTGTGTGCTTTTTCACGTTTTGTACCTTGGGAATTTTCAAACACTCGTTTTTTCAAAGACCTCCAGCAATAAGATACAACACAAGAACTTCTAGCACAGGACATCTCTGCTATCTATTTGTAGTTTTCTTATTGATAACCTTTTTCTCCTTCTATGTTTTCTTTTGAATTTACTTCTCTGCCACCTCACACTGAAAATATCCTACTCATGTCCACAACTTTGCTCCTGAAGCATCCTTGAACTATTGTCTGTCTTCCTCCCACCCCCATACACATGCACCTTGTCTGCTGCTTCTTGAAAAGCAGACACCTTTTGTGACTGGGCACAAATGCCACTTCCTCTAATAATACTTTCTCAGTGTCTCTGAGATATAATTAGTCCCTTCCTTTTTGAAATGCCCAATCTTTGTTATAGGTATGTGTGAATTTATCTTTCCCTAATGTTCTAGATTATATTATTTTTCTCACTTTTGCATCTCTCCCTATATCCCCATATCCTTTGTCATGTGTCTTTGCAGTCTTCCTAGGCAGAGTTTATTTTGGGGGTCCAGCGATGTTGGCTTCGGCCATGTGACTTGCTTTGGCCAGTGAATGGTAGGTGATATGATTTTTCCAAAGCTATTTGTGTGGTGGGGCTTGCCTCACCATGAGGAGAACATGCTCGGCTGGTCCAGTGATCGTAGGAGGTGTGAAGCCCATTATCACATCAGCTGAGCAGATAGAACTAACCCCAACCTGTAGCCTAGAGCCGAGCTTACCCAAACCCAGCTGAGTCAACCGATGCCCAGGTGAAGCACAGATGTGTGAGCCAGAAAACTGACTTTTGGGTGATTTGTACCACAGCATTACTGTGACAACAGATGATGGATACCCCTTCTATTATACTCGAAATTCCTGTGAGACAAGGATCGAATCCGTTTCTTATTTGTGTCCTGGAAGCACCTGACATGACTTATGGTGCATAGTACGTGCACATAAATGTCTTAAATTGAAAGGAAATATTTATATGTTTAAAAAAGGCTAATTTCTAGCTTGCCATGTACTTCTGTACCAGGTGGTACACATACTGCATTTTAACTCATTCATAAGAAAAGAAATATGTACTTCTCTCTTTTGTAATCAACTAAAATAAATAGTAAAAATCTTTAAGAAAACCCTTAAGTCTAAACCACTTAGGAATTTCAAAACTGCTACCCAAGCTACCATGGTACATTACATGAACTCCAACAGCTGCCTATGAAGTGAGGGTTTTTCTTAGGCAGGTGAACCACTTATTTTGGACCAGAAGGGAAGGGCGAGCTAGGCTTTCAGCTCCGACACTTTAGCAGCTGTGAGGGCTTTGACTCTCACTTGATGCCTACATTCTGTTCATTCTGAAAGAGAAGACACTTAACAATGTTCTGAGGACACCTGCACAGCTTGATTTAGGTCGCTGACAAATGAATTATACTTCCAGTGTGGGTGGAGGTGGATTCCTAAAACCTTTAAAACCTGCATCTATAACTGGTATAGTTTTTATCACTCTTTCTTACTCCCAGCACTGGATAATAGTAATGCATTCAGATTGTCCGGCACACTGCTGTGCATTTAGTAATGCTTTTCATTTTTTCTTTCTTTTCTTGGCCAGTAATCATGCCCTAGCATTACTGAAATTCACACTTAGAAAGAGATGGCAGTCTGGCACCTCTTGGGGTGGGGAACTTTCAGCCCTGGGAGGATGCAGGAGCACAGTAAAGACTCTCCTATCTAGCACTGAGAAGTGGGATTTTTAGCAGTAATTCATGATTCCTCTGCACTGCTCGTGAGATGGGGAGAGAGCAGGGGAGTCTGGGAGATTTCAGCCAGGAAAGCTGGATGCCTCTTTTGCCAGACCATACACAAAGATTCTCTGAGTTTTTCCTACTTATTCTGCAGCAGGTCAAGAATCCTCAGAGAATTTTTGAAAGGATACTATTTATCATAATAGAATAAACAGCACCTGATAATTACACAAATAATGGAGCAGGACGAGTAATACTATGGCCTGTTTCTATCCTTTTCAAATTCACATGTTGAAATGTTAACCCTCAAAGTGATGGTATTAGGGGGTGGGGCCTTCGGGAAGTGATTAGGACAGGAAAGTAGAACCTTCATGAATGGGATTTGTGCCTTTATAAAAGGGACCCCAGAGAGCTAGCTTTCACTTCTGCCATGTAAGGTGATAGTGAGAAGGCAGACACCTATGAGGAAGTGGACTCCTGCCAGACATTGAATCTACCAGCTCCTTGATCTTGGTCTTCTAGCCTCCAGAACTGTGAGAAATACAGTTTTGTTGTTTATAAGTCATCCAGTCTGTGGTATTTTTCTATAGCAGCCTGAACAGATGGACTGAGACAAGTTACAACTAGAGATACATATCTGGATGTTGTCATAAAGGATCTTTTCTTAATATTTTATATAAAGAAATACATATCTATATATATTTGGAGAAATATAAATATATAGCTTTTCATCAAACACATGCACAGCTTACACACATAAACACATATTTTTAATTTGGAAATAAATATTCTTCTGGATAAAATATGCATGGCTTGCTGCAGTCTGTCTCTGTCTTACCCTTTTGATACTTGGAGACTTTTACTGTCCCAAGGTATGCTTCCTTCATAAGAACCAGAAGTAGTTTCTCTACAGAGACCTAACAAGAGTGCCAGAGTATAAATGTCCATGTGTCAGGAAAATAGAGTATGGCATCAAATTCAAAACAAGGAACACTTCCACCTACCAAGTCCAACATTCCATTTGCACAAGGCACTGCAGAAAGAGTCAGTCCTCTTTGTACATACTTTTTCCTCCTATGTTCTTTGCACAGGACTGGCAGCTAAATGGACCTTGGCAATAGCTGCTAATTTTTCTGATAGAGTTTAGAAATGACGACCTGGTACCCTGAAACCAGAACACACACTCAGAGAGGAAAAGATCAAAGACAAGTATTAAGATGGTAGAGTTGGAAGGAACTCAAGACCTTCCTCCTGGCCATAGGACATTGCAGTACAAACCAAAGCAGAAAGAAAGCTGACTTCATTTGAACCTAGAATTGGAAATTTAGAATATTTTGTAGGAATGAACACATTTTCTTCTCTGAATACCTATTCCAAATGAACTTCCACCTATCCGATGCCTTGAGGGCAAAATGAATCTCCATTGGGCAACAACATAGTATAACAATACCTCTGAGAGGATGTCATTGCTACTTATAATACATTGTATACTTTTGATACATTTACATAAACATTAACCATTATACTACACCTTCCTTTACCATCTCCCTAGGCAAATGGTGAGATGCATGGATAGTATAGGGAAGAACTCTACCCTGCCAGGCTTTATTTTGAGCAGGGAAAAGAGCTCTTGCAAAAGTGCCAAGTGACACAAATGAAACTTTCTACAGAAAAGAAACGCATGGACTTGGAGAGCAGACTTGTGGTTGTCGAGGGGGAGGAGGAGGGAGTGGGATGGAATGGGAGTCTAGGGTTAATAGATGTAAACTATGACATTTGGAATGAAAGAGCAATGAGATCCTGCTGTATAGCACAGGGAACTATATCTAGTAACTTGTGATGGAACATAATGGAGGATAATGTGAGAAAAAGAATGTAAGTGTGTGTGTGTGTGTGACTGGGTCACGTTGCTGTACAGTAGAAAATCGACAGAACACTGTAAATCAACTATGATGGAAAAAATAAAATCACAAAAAAAGAGTGCCAAATGAAATATACATTTCCAAAAGCTTCTATCAAGAATCAAATCCACTGATGCCCGCATCCAGTGTCCTTAAAGTCTGAGAAAGTCCTTTTGATGACTGGAAATGGGAATTGCGATGAAATGGCAGAGCAGCTTATTTAAAAGTCCTCCTTCCCTGCTGCTTCTATGGTATTTACATAAGGCACACACAGCCCTCTTGGCCAGAAACACTGCAAAACAATATATGCAAAAGCCAGGGAAAAGAGCACTTGCAAAAGTGGATCATTTATTTGAAGATCATTGTTTGAAGATAAAATGTCCCCTGAAATATCAGAGCAAGGAAGGCCCCAAACTCTTAGGAGACAAATACATTTTCAGAACACAATTTTCAGCATGTAAAAGGTCAATGGCTCTTTTAATTTACCAAGACTGCTGTTTATTCTGCAGACATTCTTTCAGCCAAATTTTTTCAACAGTAAGTACATGAATTGATACTGGAATCAGTTAAAGGTAGACTCAATGAGTTAATTTGATGAATGGGGGAATGAAAGGATGGACAGACAGACAAAGCTACACAAGGAAAAAGTATAACGTCTACAAAAAGGACACACGTGGTAAATTTCAAATATAAATATGGAAGTGGATATGACTATGTAAGAATCTAAGAAAGATAAGGATGAACACATGTAAATGTCATGAAAACAGAATAGGAGAATTTAGGCAGAAATGAGCACCATTTTTTCGTAGGACATGTATTTTGTGGTCTGAGTCTCCTAATGATATCAGAATGCTAGATATAGCCCCCAAATTGAAATATAATACAAAAACACAAACCACTGATATCTGCTGGAAAATATGCAGACTAAACTGCAAGGAACACATAGGGGTAGACATTGGGTATTAAATTCAGTAGGTGGGGTTGCTGCAGATTCTTGGATTACAGATTTAGAGGCAGAAAAGAAAGTGAAGAGCCATTCATCCTTTGGATCATTTAATACACATTGCCTCTGTTGCCTGAGTGCCCATTTGGGTCTGGAAGGGAGGAATTTTTGCATTTGAGTAGATTATAAAGCAAATGTTCCTAACCCACCTCCTTTCTGCACCAGAGCCCCTTTCAAGCACCTCCACAGCAAAGACTCTGCCCTCTCAAATTGCTTGTAGTCTTTAGAGAGACGGAAATGACTCTCCATTGAAAATGCATGTAAATCACACAAAATCCAGAATGGAAAGAATAGAAAATATATCTAAGAGGGTTTGAAAAGATACATATGTCCTAACGTTCATTGCAGCACTATTTACAATAGCCAAGACATGGAAGCAACCTAAATGTCCATCAACAGAGGACTGGATAAAGAAGATGTGGTACATGTATGCAATGGAATACTACTCAGCCATAAAAAGAATGAAACAATACCTTTGCAGCAACATGGATGAGCCTAGAGAATATCGTATTCAGTAAAGTAAGTCAGACAGAGAAAGACAAATATCACATGAGATCACTAGTATTTGGAATCTAACAAAAATGATACAAAAGAACTTTAAAAGCATAAACATACTCAAATATTTTGAAACCAAATTCATGGTTACCAAAGGGGAAATGTGGGATAGGAGGGATAAATTAGGGGGTTGGGATTGACATATACACACTACTGTGTATAAAATAGACAGGTAACAAAGACCTATTGTATAGCATAGGCTAATCTACTCAATACTGTGTAATAACCTATATGGGGAAAGAATCTGAAAAGGAATGGATGTATGTATGTGTATAACTGATTTACTTTGCTGTACACCTGAAACTAACACAACTTTATGTCAACTATATTCCAATAAATTTATTTTTAAAAAAGAAAATATATTTAAGTCTGAAAAAGAAGTCAGTGTTCAGAAGTCCAAGGTAAAGACAATGAATATAGACTCCCCCAGTGGTGGAAAACATTTGAACTTATTTTGGGTAAGCATTCAGATTTTCTCTAAACAAGGCTAATATATAATTATATTTTTTATATATTGATATTTTCATCTGCTATCTAAAATAAGAGACAGTGGACTCTTTCAAGCTAAAGGACTTGCGGCTCCATTAATAATTTAAAACATTTCCAAGTATGTAATTTATGTGTGAATAAGTTTTATGTTCTTAAATTAAATACGTAAAGGATAACAATAAGTATAGCTTTCTTTCTGTGGGAAAAAAATAAAACCCAAAACCTATAAACTTTTATTCTCATGGGTTCAAAAATCCTGGAAGTATTATTACATCTTTAGTAATTATAGTACAGTATAAAAAATATTCAAGGCATCTCATGCATACATGCTTATTAGACACATTTTCTCTTAACTAGATAGCTGCCTGTTTTGTACAAGTTTTTATTTTCAAACCACTGCTGTTTACACTCCAGGAAGTCATATTTACATTACATTGGCCTTTCAAAGTCAAAATTTACAAAGCTACTCTGCATTTTCCTCCTCTGATTACCGAAACTTTTGTGCAAGATGCTTTCCATTATAAGTTGTCTTTCTACTCAAGAACTCTTGCCATAAAAAGCAAAGGTCCTTTTATTAGCTTAAACTTAAGCTTAAAAAAATAGCTCTATAAAACTTGCTAGTGAAAAAAAAAAACAAACCACAATCTAAGGGATCTTTTTCTTCTTGTTTGATTTCAAAATATTTTCTTTTAATGTGGTTCACTTCATATATACACCCTAGAACTTATTTAAGGTATAGGTTGCTATACAGTGGAAATTTGTACAGACAAGGTTAATCTTTCATATTACCTGGAAGGAGTTACCTTGAAGACTCAATTGTTCTTTCTGGGAATGTCACCCAAAAGCTCGCATCCCTAGGATCAGATTAAGGCTAAGACTTGTCCAAGAACAAAACCCCACTTTATCAGTTACCTGGATCAGTCCTATAAGGGCAGAGCTATGGTGATTGGTTCTTGAAATTTTTACGAGGATGGTGAGGGGATCACGGGGATACAGTCTAGTCTGATTCCTGGATCGTTATATGCCTAAACACCAGTTCCTCAATTTATCCAGTTTTTGACTCTAAACTGAACTAACTGAGTATGGATTCTGTTTACCCTTTAGTTCTTCTAAAACGGAACAGTCACACTGCCAAGGAAGGTTTCAACACACATTGCTCTAAAAGTCATAAAAATAATCAATGACGTGCAGAATGGAATTGTGGGGATCTATAATGTAGGTTGATTTTGCCTGCAATGCTGAGTATCCAGCAAGGATCTTTTAGGAAATTTATTCCCAAGGAAATATCAAGAGGCCACTGAAACTACGCAGGGGTCCTGGATTATAATTCACCAGCCTCCTTATGATTTTCTTCTGTGTCGAAATGATGACTTCTCAGTACTTTTTTTAAATCTGTAAAATGGCAAAGGTCAATGACCTTACACTATTTATACTCTTTAATGGAATGTAGGATGTTTCATCCTTGAGAAAAAGTACAATTGCTATTAGATGTTACCCTTTTCAAAAGGTGAGGGGATATTCATATGGTAGAACATGTTTTTAGAATCTCTTTAAACATCTGTTCATCTTCCTTTTTAATAAAAAGAAAGCAAGCTTTGGATTCAACCTCTTTGACAGGCAGCAGTATTTAGCTAGTATTCAATAATATTTTTTATGTTTTTTTCAAATTGTTCATTATAATTTTTTTAATTTAAAAAATTAGGAGTTCCCATTGTGGCTCAGCAGAAACAAATCTGACTAGTATCCATCAGGACGCAGGTTTGATCCCTGGCCTCTCTGAGTGGGTTAAGGATCCAGCTTGGATCCTTACTGCTGTGGCTGTGGTGTAGGCCAGTGACTACAGCTCCAATTTAACCCCTAGCCTGGGAACCTCCATATGCCGTGGGTACAGCCCTAAAAAGACCAAAAAAAGTTATTTAATTAAGATAAGTGATACTGGTCTTTCAAGTGATATTGTAATGTTTGGTTTTCAAACAATAATTTGAGTTTAATTTTAAAAACATTAAGTGAATGGTGGCATTCCTGCTGTGGCGCAGTGGGTTAATAATCCAACTGCAGTGGCTTGGGTCCCCCCCCACAAGGCATGGGTTCAATTCCTATCTCGATGCAATAGGTGAAAGGATCTGGCTTTCCTGCAGCTGCTACATAGGTTGCAGTTGTGACTTGGATTCAATCCCAGCCTTGAGAACTTCCATATGTCATGAACGCAGCCATAAAAATATACGTATATGTGTGTGTGTGTGTGTATGTGTATACACACACATATACACATACCTACATACACACACACACACACATATATATTTAGTGAATAGCAGTACTGGTGGTGAGTAGATATGTCAAAAATCTTGATGGCATGTAAATGTCTCAGGTTTAGGAAATGTTGTTAAGATGGAAAGAACACCAAAGGCAGATGAACTTGGATTCTTGCCTCTGCTTTACTATGTACAATTGCATCATCTGAGATAAGTTGCTGAAATTCCAGGGGAAACTCTAGTTCCTCTTTCATAAAATAGAAATTATTCCACTCACTTTACAGAGTAGTTAGGTGAAAGTCTATTAAAAGTGATACTGTTATCAGTAGAAGTGTTTGACAAAAATTAAATAATCTCTACTGAAGACTTCATGGAGGAGAAATTCTGGCCCTCCTGCCATGGGGCTATGTTTTAAGGGGAATACTATTCTGGATTTCCTAGATCCTCTCATCCTCAGAAATTCCTCATTGTTGTTACCATAAACCTTCGAAACGTCTCACAGTTCAGCATGTTTGCGTGGGGGGAGAATAAAGATAAAAATTCATGGTTACAGCACAGTATGAACAAAATATGATGACTGCATTTATTGACAAAAGAATATTGTAACTGTGAATGTGTTTTCTCATAGTTTATTTTTTCAAAAAAATCTGTTTTTCAGAGTTCCTGCTGTGGCACAATGGGTTAAAAGCCAAGTGGGATGGACTGGAAGTTTGGGGTTAGTATATGCAAACTATAACATTTAGAATTGATAAGCAATGAGGTCCTGCTGCATAGCACAGGGAACTATACCAATCACTTGTGATAGAACATGATGGAAGATAATACGAGAAAAAGAATGTGTGTGTGCATGTGTGTGTATGTCTGACTGGGTCACTTTGCTGTACAGCAGAAATTGACAGGACAATGTAAATCAACTATAATATGAAGTTTTGTTTTTTTTTTTTTTTTTTTTAAGAATCTCATTGCAGCAGCTCAGGTCATTGCGGAGGCTCAGGTTCGATCCCCAGCCTGGCACACTGGGTTAAATGATATGGCATTGCTGCAGCTGTGACTTGGATTGTGTTCCTGGCCAAGGAACTTCCATATGCCGCACTGTAGCCATAAAAAAAAAAAATTGTTTTTCTATGATACGGCGGACTGCTCTTTCCTTGAAATTTCTCCTGTGGTTCTGCAGTACCTTTCTTTCTTCTGCTTTTCCCTTCCCCTCCTCAGGAGCTGTTTTCTCACCCCTGCTTCTGCAGTGCACCACTCACACACTGGTGTTCCCAGAGAGTTTCATCCTAACTCTTCCACTGGCATCTCCCCCCATCCCCACCTTTGTGGACTCATAAGCTCACAGGGCTTCTGCAATTGCCTCTAAGTTAATGACGCCACAGACTCAAGTGGAGTCTAGACCAAGCTCTCTGTGTGTCTCTCCCAAATACACAGAGCCAAATAAATATCCCCTAGACCAGTGCTTCTTTTTTTTTTGTCTTTTTTTTTGTCTCTTTTTTTTTTGTTGTTGTTGTTGTTGTTGCTATTTCTTGGGCTGCTCCCGCGGCATATGGAGTTTCCTAGGCTAGGGGTGGAATCGGAGCTGTAGCCACCGGCCTATGCCAGAGCCACAGCAACGCGGGATCCGAGCCGAGTCTGCAACCTACACCATAGCTCACAGCAACGCCGGATCGTTAACCCACTGAGCAGGGGCAGGGATCGAACCCGTAACCTCATGGTTCCTAGTCAGATTCGTTAACCACTGCGCCACGACGGGAACTCCAGACCAGTGCTTCTGACTACAGTAGCCACTAGCCATCAGAGACTACTAGAAATTAAATGTATTAACATTAACCTAAAAATTCAGCTCCTTGGGTGCACACTCCAGAACTGTGAGACAACATGTTCTGTTGTTTAAGTCATCTGGTTTGTGTCGTTTATAACAGCAGCGTAGAAAAGCAATACACTTCTTTCCAAACTTTTTAATTGGATATTTACTATGTGCTAGGCACTACCTAGGTAACAAAGTCTAATTTTTTTAGAATGTGTAGGAGACTGTTCCCCCAAACTCACATCTTAAAGCCCATGCTCATGTTGCACTCCTGGCTCAGAAGATCTCTTCTCCCCGCAAGCTGGTATATTCCCAGTCACTGCTCAAGTTTTCAGTAGGAGGTCAGCTTCCCTATCAAGCCTTTCCAGAACCACCCAGCCAAATTATTAAACTACTTTTAGGGTTTCCATGGAATTCTAATCTATCTGTACCATAGTCCTTTTCACACAGCATCTCTCTCTCCCCACTGGGCTGTGAGCACCTCGAGGCCAGGTGCTGTTTCCTTCATCACTAAGTCGATCTGGAATCTCACCTGGATTCAGCTTTCCAGGAACTGCCCACCTCACACCCCAAAGGGAATGCTCTTTGCTTGGTCCTAAGACAAATCCCTTTCCATTTTCTTCTGGTTGGAGCTGGAAACATTTTAGAACCTACAGATCTTCCTCATCTTATGAAGGGATTCTGTGCCAACAAACCCAATGGAAGCTGAAAATATCTTAAGTTAATGCATTTAAGAAAGTGCATTTGGGAGTTCCCGTTGTGGCGCAGTGGTTAACGAATCCGACTAGGAACCATGAGGTTGCGGGTTCGGTCCCTGCCCCTGCTCAGTGGGTTAACGATCCGGCGTTGCCGTGAGCTGTGGTGTAGGTTGCAGACTCGGCTCGGATCCTGCGTTGCTGTGGCTCTGGCGTAGGCCAGTGGCTACAGCTCCGATTCGACCCCTAGCCTGGGAACCTCCATATGCCGTGGGAGCGGCCCAAAGAAATAGCAAAAAGACAAAAAAAAATAAGTGCATTTGGAGCTCCCGTTGTGGCTCAATGGATTAAGAACCTAACATGGTGTCCATGAGGATATGGGTTTGATCCCTGCCTTTGCTTAGTGGGATCTGGCATTGCTGCAACCTTTGGCATAGGTCGACGATATGGTTTGGATACGGTATTGCTGTAGCTATGGCGTAGGCCTGCAGCTGCAGCTCCAATTCAACCCCTAGCCTGGGAACCTCCATAATCCGCAGGATTGGCTTTAAAAAAAGAGAGAGAGAGAGAGAGAGAGAGAAAGAAAAAAAAAAAAAAAAGGAAGAAGAACAAGAAAGTGCATTTAATACACCTAACCCACCAAGCATCATAACTTCGCCTAGCCAACCTTAAATGTGCTCCAAATTCATACATGACCTACAGTTGGGAGACATTACTTAACACAACGGCTATTTTATAGTACTGACTATTTCCTGTAACATATTGAATACTATACTTACAGTGAAAAATGGAATAGCTGTCTGGGTACACAGTGGTTGTCACTATGTTGGTTGTTTACCCACGTGATCACGTGGCTGACTGGGAACTGAGGCCCAGCACCATGAGAGAGCATGGCACTGAATCTCTCCAGCCTGGGACAAATCCAATCTCAAAATTGTGTATCCTTTTTACACCACTGTAACAATGAAAAATCTTAAGTCTGAGACCCCTGTACTTGGAACAACCAGGTGTTTCAGATTGAACAAGCTGGCACGTGTCTCTGCTTTATCAACGTTTCATTTTTCAGGTTCTATTTCTTTGCCCTCCCACTTAATTTAGACTAAGGTAGTACACACACTTAGTTTAATAATATTATTCTATTCAGAGGATATTTAAAAAGACATGCACATACAAAAAAACAATCTCTTGCAGCTCACATCGCCTGATGTATCACAGAGCCAAATGCTTAGTGCTTTGTTCATGATACCTGCTGTTATAGATTCGACATCTCTGCTCACTTCTAATCATAATGAAACAAAAACTCACAATAAATGAAAAAAGGAATAACATTCTACATTGGCCTGCAATTTTAAGATTAATTCTGTTTTAACTTTAGCTACCTAAGATGAAACAGGAACTTGTGTGTGTGTGTGTGTGTGTGTGTATTTATTTTTCAGAACTGATTTACACATCTACTGTAATAATTGGAGCTGGCTTTTCCTTGACAATGTGGGAGAGACAGTCATATTTGCTGTTCTCCAGAGTGCTCATGGAGAGCTTTGCAAAGCTTGGAAAAAGAGCTAGTTCGTATCTTGACAAGAGAAGACAACACTTAGCTTTCCGTGAAAAGGCTCCCAATCCATAATTTTCAACCTTCAAGTTGCACTTAATATGGCTGCCTTAATTGTTTTCCATTTTCAATTGTCAGATAATGCTTTTGCCTTATTTCCCCATGAATAGCTGCAAAATTCCAACGTTTGCATCTTTCAAAGTGCAATAGATGGTATAACATTGAATTTAGATTCTGGTAAAGAGAAACATAAAATTTCAGTTCATAGCAGAAAAAAAGGCCTCACAGGGAACCATAGTCTAGCTCACACAGTCAACTCTCAAGTGAGAAAAAAAAATAGCCAGTAAATTTAAGAATGTGTAAAATATCAATAATTAATTATGTTTCCAAAACAAAGCAAATTCCTGAATTTCCTTAGCTGTTTGAAAATACTATGCACTGTCACTTAAATCCTTTATGTTTCCTTTAATTTATTTTTATTTTTTTATTTTTTATTTATTTATTTTTTTAAGGGCCACACTGTTGCTACATGGAAGTTCCCAGGCTAGGGGTCAAATCGGAGCTGCAGCTGCCAGCCTTACACCACAGCTTCAGTGACGCCAGATCCAAGCTGCGTCTACGACCTGCACCACAGCTCACAGCAATGCCAGATCCTTAACCCACTGAGTGAGGCCAGGGATCAAACCCGCAACCTCATGGTTACTCCTCCTTTATTTTAAAAATATGTATGAAACATTTTTTTTATATATACAAGATGCTGTTCTACATACCATATAAATACTGACTCATAAATACAGTATCCTTATTATTACTTTTAAATACTTGGGAAAACCAATGACCCAATGATACAGAAAAATGTTTTTATTCTCTCTACATTATCAAATAGAGGGGGGAGTAATAAAGAAACTTAGTGCATTTAAATATTATTTTATTTACCTACTGAGGGTCTCTTTGTAGCCGGGTGGTTGGGGGGGGGGGGGATATCTTAAGGTGACTTGAGATATATTTGCATGGTTAATTCTTACCAAAATCCAAGTTCACAATCTGTCAGAGAGACCCCAGGGTCACCATATAGGGTAGAGCTTTGCAAGGAATAGACTTAGTGCTCAGTTGCACAAAGACTGACTTTCCAATGGGCCCTTGGATTTTGGGGACTGGTCTTTACATGGCTGGCTCACAGAGGCTCAACTGTGGACTACATTATTAATGTGGTCTTGTTTTAGGAAGTCCTCATTTTCAAGGGAAACTAATAATAATCTTAAGGAAATTCAGCTGTAGAGTAGAATTCAAGCAAACTGAAATACTTGTGAGAAATCCTTCCACACCAACTGCATATTTTTCCATATAATTAGAAAATTCTACAATTCTACAAAATAAATTCTACAAAAGAAAATGCCTTTTATCAACATTCTAATTCACCCATATCCCAACCAGTCCATAATTTCTGGGTCTTTAGAAAGATATCGAGAAGTTTACATTTATTGGTTATATCTCTTAGCAATATTTGGATGAAGATTGAAAAAATAAACCTAAAAGTAAGTTCCTAATTATAACAGGTGGCGTGAATCAGTGCTGAAAGCTCTCGCTTAATCCTGAGATTAAAAAAAAAAAAAAAAAAAAGCTTGGGGTCAGGGTTGGGAACTAGGATGGGAGGAAGTATACATTTATACATTAGAGATAATCTCTATTTAAAATAGCTTTTCTGGACAACATGTGCTTTTAGTTCCCTTTTAACCAAAATTCAAGCCTTATTCTCAGTCATAAAGCAAATAAGATGGTAGATTCTGGTTCATCATTCATATGCATATTCCATATATTAGGATGTTCCAGATTCATCAAGTTACAGTTCGAGTTCCCCCAGGAAGCCATGGTTTGACCTTGTGACTTGGGTCAGAGTGGGGATGGGGGAGATAACTCAGGATTTACCTCCTCCATCCTGCCCTCTACATTTTCCTCTTTGCCTCTCTCATTCCAGACATATCCACAGAGTTCTCATGGTTGAATTATTCTGCTTAAGTTCATTACCTTAGATCTCAAAACACTTTACTTTTTCAACTAGCAAATGATAACACTTTGACATTAGAGTCCAGGCTTGTGGCTTCAGTTTTCCTTAAGATTTTTTGTTGTTACATTTATTCCATTAGTTTTAAAATCTCCCACTATTAAATTAATAAAAGCAAAGATTACCAAAAATGATAAAACCATTTGCAGATTTGTTTTTCAGAGGTTGAATAGATAGAAGCCTTGATTTAGGAGTCATTTTGACTCATTCAATATGAACCACCTTAAAAAAAATTTCCTTATTCTGGGACAGATTACGTGCAATTTGGCCTGTAAGGAATAAATTCGTCTTTTGGTTAAGAAAGAAGATTAAATCTCTTAAAATGGCTCAAAATGAGAAAAATAAATTGAAAATAGCACATTAAGTTTTTTTTTTTTTTTGTCTTTTTAGGACCACATCCAAGGCATATGGAGATTCCCAGGCAAGGAATCAAATAAGGAGCTGTAGCCGCTGGCCACAGCCACAGCCACAGCCACACCAGATCCAAGCCGTGTCTGCATCGTACACCACAGTTCACAGCAACACCGGATCCTTTAACCCACTGAGTGAGGCCAGGGATCAAACCTACGTCCTCATGGATGCTAGTCAGAATCGTTTCCACTGAACCACTACGGGAACTCTTTTTTTTTTTTTTTTTTTTTAAATTTTAGGTTTTGAGAAATTTCAATGTTTTATTATTTTAGAGTTAATTTCAGGCTATTTTGAACAAAAAAATGCATGGTTTATAACTAAAAGATTGCTTTATTTGGTTCATGGATCAGGTAAATATAAAAGATTAAAAGCACATTTTGCAAAATGGTCTATTTGGCTCTTTTGTCTATGTCAAGAGTCTTAAGAAATAACTTAGCTGAACAGTCTATGACTGAGTATTACGATACTTAAGCACATCACAGAGTAGCACAAGCCACAAAGAAATGGCCTGATATTTGCAGCTTTAATATTCTTCTTTGACCAATGTTAAGTAAAGAACATACTTTTCTTCATTACAAAAAATAACCCATATAAATACAGTCAAATGGTTATGGAATAGAGTTTTTTTTTTTCTTAGAGAAAATTAGGAATATGTTGACTAAGATTAATGTGCAAGATATCAAATGTGTGGTTATTAATATAACTCTTTCTTTTTTTGTGTCTTACACTCCTGGAACTCATTTTGAACTTTGATGGAGCTGTCCTTTATCTCCGAAAATAGTTCCTTTTCTTATGATTTGAATTGTGTAAAGGCCAAAATAAAATTAGAAGCAACTCATCACAACCATAATCTATCTAATATTTAATCACTGCAGAGAACCTCTTATTTTGCCACAAAATCCACCAAGAGTTTATAATTTATTCCTTAGAGTTTGGTATTGCTACATAATCAAAACAGGGAACAAAGAGCATCGTGTGTTCACATCAGGGTTATGAGTTTTGTGTGTTTTCATTGTGAATACGTACACAAAATGTCAGAAAGGGTTTGCTGCGATTTACATTTTACTAACAGATAACCTAGTGTGAACAAACCTGGCTCAAAACTTAAAACACAAGAACACATCTTTAAATTAGAGTAGCTAAGAAAAACTGATGCTTGAAGTAGTCTTATGACTTTCCTGGTAAAATTAAAATTATAAACACAATAGAAGGCTGTATCTATGCGGATTCAGAGATACTAACATATCGAAATGTAGTTGCTACATTTCAAAGATATGGGATGTCCTAAGAGTGTTGTAGTTAGCAATGTCAAGTTTAAACTTAGGTCCCCAAATCAACAATTATTTCTCCAATTTTTCCCTTTACTTTCCAGGGGCTGTAAAAATGTAGAGTCCAAAAGTTATTGAAAGAGAAAGCCGTTGTCCAAGTTTCCGATCCGATCCTTAGACTGTGAAAATGCAGAAGATTTAAGTATATATTTTATCATCCCACATACTGGGCTTTTTCGAATGAATGAGTGACACTGACTTCTAATCTGTTTTTAAAAATTTGAGCCGCAAGAGAAATAGAAACAAAACAAAACAAAACAAAACATGAAGGCAGTTACTACGCTGCAAAGTTTTTAAACCCTTTAAATCTTCTTTAACGGAGATTCCACAAAAAAAATTTCTGTCTTTCAAAATTAAGAGCTAAAATCATGCTTTGAAAAAACAGTCAAATGTCTGAATAAATTCTAGGTTTTCCTATCCTCTCCCTATTTTTTACATGAAGGAACTAGAAATTGTTGCTAGTCAGAAAGAGTCTGTTTTCAGGAGTTCCCATTGTGGCTCGATGGAAAAGAATCTGACTAGCATCCATGAGGATGCAGGATCCCTGTCCTTGTTCAGTGGGTTAAGGATCCAGCATTGCCACAAGCTATGGTGTAGGTTGCAGACACAGCTCGGATCCTGTGTTGCTGTGGTTGTGGTGTAGGCCAGCGGGGGCTGCAGCTCCAATTTAACCCCTACCTGCAAAGTTCCATGTACAGTGGGTGTGGCCCTAAAAAAAAAAAAAAAAAGAGTGTTTCCATGTGCATATAGAGACCAGAGGTCATAAAATGATAAAGCCCATGACAAGTAAAAAGGTGTTGATCTTTCTGGAGGGAAGTGTGCCAGAATATCAAAGAGTGAGGAGAACCTAAATCAGATTTCATGGTGTTTGCATCTAAACCCCCTCCTCCCAACTCCTATATTTAGCAACCCGCACCCAGTGGGCACAATAGAAGAAACAGTACAGTGGGGGATGCTAACTAACCTCCAGGCACCAAAGTCAGAATCCTTCATCAAAGAATTGAGAGTCAGATCTTTGTTTTTTTTTTTTTTTAATTATAGTTGATTTACAATGTTTTACAATGTTGTGCCAAAAGCGACTCAGTCCTGTGTATATATGTACACTATATAAATGTAGTGTCCAAAAGTTACACAAAGAGAAAGCTGTTGCCCAAGGTTCAGATCCCTAGACTGTGAAAGTGAATAAGATATAAGTATAGATTCTATTGTCCCATGTGCTAGACTTTAAATGAATGAGTGGCACTCTGACTTCTAATCGGTTTTTAAAATTTTGAATTGCATGAGAAATAGAAAAAAATATATATGTACACATTCATTTTAAATATTATTTTTCATCATGGTCTGTCCCAGGAGATTGGATATAGTTCCCTGTGCTGTACAGTTGCTGAAATGCTCTTGACCTTGACATGTGGCAGGCAGGTCACCAGTCAAATCCTGCAGGGCTTGCTCTGCTCTGATCGCCTAGACTAGCCACTTGAAACCTTCATCATCAGCATCATCACACCTCTACTAAGAGGCTACACCATGCTCACCTAGAGATCAAGGGGCAAGAACTGAATCAGCCATGATGGACTGACAGTGACAATATGGTGTTGGATTTCTGAGGACAGCTTTGTGACTTCTCCCATTCTAGGGGACCTGGTGAAAAAACTGTATTGAGCCACTGCCTCCTGAGCTGCACAAGCCAACTAGAAACCTAGGTGAGGAGTTCCCATCATGGCGCAGCGGAAATGAATCCGACTGGAAACCGTGAGATTGAGGGTTTGATCCCTGGCCTAGCTCAGTGGGTTAAGGATCCAGTGTTGCCATGAGCTATGGTGTAGGTCGCAGATGTGGCTTGGATCCCACATTGCTGTGGCTCTGCTGTAGGCCAGTGGCTACAGCTCTGCTTAGACCCCTAGCCTGGGAACCTCCATATGCCATGGGTGTGGCCCTAAAAAGTCAAAAGACCAAAAAAAAAAAAAAAAAAAAAACCTAGGTGAGGCCTTCCAAAGAAAGCTGGCAAGTTGTCTGCTAACAAGTGAGAGTTCTCTTCTCAATCATGGCCAACTGGGAATACCAACATTGCTTCTTAAGCCATATTTGGGATGATGAGAGCAGATGGAAGCATACCTCATGTGGGAAACTGAGTTGGTCCAGCTTCCTCAAGTCATCTGGATGCTTTTTTCTTTTAATCAAAGCATCAGATTCTTCCTTGTATATTGTTCAGTTGTCTTCAATCAACATAATGGCTGCAAAGAGGAGAAAATGTGCTGGTTCCAAACACTGGACCATTTAGATCATTGTAACTGTGTAAACATGGATGCAATGTTGGGCACTTTGTGTGGTGAGGTCGTTAAGAGCTCTGGGACTTCGCATATTGGGGCATCTGTGCCTTCTAAGGAAAACAAACTGATAACTCCACAACTTTAAACATCCTGTTCCATCTTAAATATTAAACACATGCTCTAAGGAGGAGAAAGCACAGCCATATGAAAGCAAGACAATCAATATAAAACTGTCACTGTGTACACGATAGCCACAGAGAGAAGGATAGGAGTGACAAGATGAGAGACAGCTGCATGGATGGTCCCCATTTGGCAAACTGGACAAGGAAAGAGAAGCAGTGTTGCTGGAGTAGAAGGCTTTTGGGTCCTAATTAAGTGCAGTTTTCTGGTCATCCTATAATCGCATTGCCTTTGATAGTCTGCACAAAGCAAGTTAACTGTGGAAGGATGAAGTTAAATTTCCTACACGCTTGCGTGCTAAAATGGATGTTAACCTGAAAAAATAAACCTGTACAAGACATAGCAAGACATGGCCATCGCACCCATCTTTGAAGTCATTAAGAATGCAAAGCCAGTTGTTCACATTCAGTGCTGAGTATTTAGTACATTGTGTTGAGTAGGATTAAAAAATCCTTCTAGAGATAGGAGACTTGTCTAGGTCTTGGTTGTATTCAAAAAGGTTGCAACAGAAGAAAGGGTGGGGGAAAAATGTAATTGTAATGTATACATGTAAGGATAACCTGACCCCCTTGCTGTACAGTGGGAAAATAAAAAAAATTATAAAAAAAAGGTAATTAATGAACTGTGTGAAATTCAATGATATAACCTAACTCTGGTTGTATCAGATTCTTGCTTGCTTTAATGCTTTGTGATTCACTTAGGAAAAATCTTCTGGGGAAATCAATTACAACTCATCGGTTAAAAAAAATACAGTAAGAGAAGGAAATTTTGGGCTTCTGACATTCATTATTCAGTAAAGTATGGTGGTAAAGTAAATGGTTTTTAAAAACTGGACTAGCCCATGAAGAATCTATTTCTAGAATGGCAACTAAACAATCTATTTCGGATTTCTATGAATTTTCTACATGTTTTTAAAATTAAATAGGTTTCTACTTGATACTCTTTGGAACAACTTAGGTTTCCATATGAGTCCAGGGTACTGTACTTCTAAAGAGTCTTAATTTTAAGTAAGCCCTTTTCACAAGCTCAGATTGTAAAGTAAAATTAGTCTAAGGAAAACTGGAAATCTACCAATGGCACCAGTGGGTGCAACACACTGATAAATACTATCAGATGTTAGAATAACAATGATCTTCTCCTTTCTTGAACCAAATTGTTTACATTCAGTCTACACTGCTTCAGTTTCCACCATCATAGGATTCAGTTTTATTGATTCATTTGTTATTGATTGGGAATATAAATGGTGCACGCCAATGTTTGCTGAAAAGATTCTAGAGTGTATACAGTTGATTTATTTTCCTATGTTGCTTTGACTCCAATAGGGAATTAAGTTTTCTGGGAATCAGCAAGTATTTCATTTAGAAGGTTAAAAAAAAAAAAGTCCTACCCAAAGAAATGATTCTTTTGCTTGACGTCTCACTAGCCATCCTTTCCCTCACCATGGCTGGCTTTGTTGGCAGCACCATGAACAGATCCTATTGACCCAAGGACTAAGAAAAGTAGATTTCTTTTCTCTTTTTGAAATTCTTTGGTATGGATATTAATGTGGTGATGCAAGGGTGTATGAGAAAGGGCTGTCCTTACAGTTTAGGAATGTGACGAGGGTAATTTCCCTTTTTCTGCCCCCAGTAATGGATTTTTGTCTTTAGAGATGCCTTCCTGTGACTTCAGGTAAAAATGAGGATATCTCTGGAACAGGTGAATGCAAACCACTAAGAATCACTCATTTCGTAGTGTGAATACCTTGATTATATTCTTGTGGACATGGATGACACAAGGTTCCCCCAAGCAGGATCACTCCCAAAAGGTTTTCCTAAAAACCACCTAATCTTTCCATTCCCTATGGAAAGTGGCTCTTGAGTTCACATATCATAATTTCTCTCATTTTTCTACGATTCTCAGTACCAGGGGCAAGTTTCAGCATGAAAGGCTCTGAAGAAGAACTTGGTGGCATTTTCTTAGGTATGTATCTTTAAAACAGCATTAAAGATTAATTTTTAATCTTTAATCATTACAATCAGCATTCTTAAAACTAAACCCATTAAACGCTCCAACCCTTCCCAATTCCATTTGTACAGTGATCCTTATAATCTCTTGCTCTTTTTTGTTTCCATTAATTATTTAGTTGGTTTTTTTGGTTCAGATCTCTCTTTCAGGCCTCTAGGTAGTTCCTGATTGGGCCAGACTGAGTGGTATGGCCCTCTGGACGTGTCTACTACACGGATATAGCTGTTCCCTGTGTCTGAAGAATTGTTGGAGTGAAACTAGAATTTGGTATTCTTCTGTTTCTGGGATGATTTTCTCAAGTCCTTCAGACCATAATTCCAAGCTTATGAAAAGTTGCTTTTTCAAATCTTTCTCAACCACAACTCCCTTTTTTTCTTTCTTTCTTTCTTTCTTTTTTTTTTTTTTGTCTTTTTGCCATTTCTTGGGCCGCTCCCACAGCATATGGAGGTTCTCAGGCTAGCGGTCGAATTGGAGCTGTAGCTGCCAGCCTACACCAGAGCCACAGCAATGAGGGATCCGAGCCGCGTCTGCAACCTACACCACAGCTCATGGCAACGCCGGATTGTTAACCCACTGAGCAAGGGCAGGGATCGAACCCTCAATCTCATAGTTCCTAGTCGGATTCATGAACCGCTGTGCCACGATGGGAACTCCCACAACTCCTTTTCTGTGTAAATGATCTTACACACTATCATTTCCATCAGCAGAACCCTTGCAACACAGCAGTATTTTAGAACACTTAAAGTTAAGAGTTAAAAATACTGTAATGTTTTGACAGCATGTGTATATATGTACATTAAATATACGTGCATATCTATCATCTATCATCTATCTATTTTTGTCTTATACACATGAACAGACTCTATTAAACTGAGTATTGAAAAGCGAAAAGTAGATTTTTCTTCTTTCTTTGCAATTCCACAGCACAGATGTTAATTTGGTGGTGCAGGGTCAGATGTTTGAGAAAGGATTATGGAGAGTTTAGGAATGCAGTGAAGATGACTTTCAGTCCCATAAAAAAATATATATATATACACACACGCACACACATATATATACACATATATACACACACACACATACATACATGTATACATAAGATATAAATGTGTGTGTTTGTATGTATATACACATATATATGTATATACACACTCAGTTTTGAAAGCTCTATGAATTATTCAGTCCTCTTTAAAAAGACAGGCAAAAAAATCCCTATAAGAAATAGGAATATCTGTCCTCTTCAAAAAAAAAGGCAAAAATAAAATTTCGATAAGAAACAGGAGTAGCTGGCCAAAATATAAATACTTGGCAGGAGATGAGCAGGAGCAATGAAGTGACTTCCAAGCCGAAAGGGGACATAAATGGAGGAAATGGCACTGCAAATGCATGTGATACTGAACAGGTTCATAACGCAGCTCTGAGTTGCAGCTCTTCTATAGGTATAAAGGATTACACTGAGTTCTACCCATGTGTCTGTGGAAACTATTTCAGGTGGAGAGCTATCTCTTTGGATACATTTTGAGCTTGAGGCTAAAATCTAAATTTTACCATTAAAAGCATTTTTTAACGTATCTACACCCAAGGATAATTTTGTTAGAATCAGTGCCCACATTTCCTTTGAGAATGATGAGAGCTCTAGTCAAACTCCTTTTTCTCTCCTACACTGCCTAATACGTGAGATCTTTTTCTTTTTCTTTTTCTGTCACATACATAAACATTATCTGTCCATCAATATAGCTGCTAGCTGGTACCACTCAATTACCAAAAATCACAGCTGAGTTTATAGATTCCTATTGCTTATGACCTGCCCTCCCCTTCATGTTTTTAAGTAAATCAACAAAATTTCCAATGTGGTTGAGGAGAAAGAGGTTGAGTCATTTCTGCTCCACCAGAAACGGGTAGTTGATGGGTAGTTGCTGAGTGAATACATGTTCTGGCTTGTGAGATTCTGGTAGGGCTAGATGCACTTTGTGTCTATGCTCTGCATGTGGGTAGAATCTTGGTTTCTCCCACTTCATATGTGATAGCTATACTAAGCCAGGCTAAAGAGAGATCTTTGTATTTATATGTTTGAAAAGCATGATATTTATATGATGGGGAAGTCCATGGTGTTGAAGACTCTGACTAGACATCTTTTTTTTTTTTTCTTGCATATCCACACTAAGTATTATATTTGCATGGAGCTTTGCAGTGTGTTTCATTATTATTTGTTTGAATCCCAGTGACTTTATGAAAGGTAATTAGTGAGGTGATGATCTCCCAATGGCTTTCACACATTTTACTCTTTTCTAACGCTAATCTATTCTGGTTGAATCAACCACATTGCTTTCCTCATTGCCTGCTAACTTCAGAACAAACTCTGGTCTGACCATCTAAGGCTGTCCAGCCTTGTTGGGGCCTCCATACAATTTTTTGCCCTTTCCTGCTAGTACCTCCCCTGGTGTGGCCTAACCTCCAGAAAACTGGACTGTTCCCCAGAGCACGTTGTATACTCTCTCCTACCCAAGTTGCCTCTTCTTCTTTCTTGTGCATTTATGTTGGTGTTGTTTGAAAACCACTTTTGGTCTGACTCAAGTACTGTCTTTTTCATGAGCTACTTCTTGGGTTCATCAACAAATAAGGTATACTTCATTTAAACTATCATGTACTTCCTATCTTTTTATTTTATTTTTAAAATATTTTATTAAAATATAGTTGATTTACAATGTTGTGCCAATATCTGCTGTACAGCCAAATGACCAAGTCATACATATACATATATAGATTCTCTTTTTATATTATTTTTCATCATGATCTATCCCAGGAGATTGGATATAGTTCCCTGTGCTATATAGTAGGACCTTATTGTTTATTCATTCTATTATAATAGTTTGCATCTAACAACCCCAAACCCCCAGTCCATCCCACTCCCCACCCCCCTTGGCAACCACAAGTCTGTTCTCAAAGTCTGTGAGTCTGTTTCTGTTTTGCAGATAGGTACATTTGTGCCATATTTAGGTTCCACATATGTGATATCATATGGTATTTGTCTTCCTCCTTCCTCTTTCTTTTTCTTTTTTTTTTTTTTTGTCTTTTTGCCATTTCTTGGGCCGCTCCCGCGGCATATGGAGGTTCCCAGGCTAGGGGTCGAATCGGAGCTGTAGCTGCCAGCCTACGCCAGAGCCACAGCAACGCAGGATCCGAGCCGAGTCTGCAACCTACACCACAGCTCACGGCAACACCGGATCGTTAACCCACTGAGCAAGGGCAGGGATCGAACCCGCAACCTAGTCGGATTCGTTAACCACTGCGCTACGACGGGAACTCTTGCCTTCCTCTTTCTGACTTACTTCCCTTAGTATGAGAATCTCTAGTTGCATCCATGTGGCTGCTAATAGCATTATTTTGTTCTTTCTTATGGCTGAGTAGTATTCCATTGTATATATGTATTGCATCTTCTTAATCCATTCATCTATCAATGGACATTTAGGTTGTTTCCATGTTTTGGCTATTGTAAATAGTGCTACAATGAACTTAGGGGATGCACTTCCTATCTTAATTAAGGCATTCATTTGTCCTTCTGCTTACTAGGCTGTAAGCTCCATGATGGTAAGTACCCTCATTGTCTTTCTCACAACTATTGTTCTAGCATCTGCAAAAGTGCCTCACATTTAAGAGCCATTCGGTAAGTATTTACTGCATAAAGAAATGGGATGAATAAAGGCTTTACAATGTAGTTCTCTGAAGTCTTTCTTTTTGTTTCTGGTAACAGCAAGCTGAGTAATTGCACAGAAGATTCCAACACATTTGTTGAATTCAGAAGACCCTCTGAAATTGTTTGTTAAATTAGGGAAAATGGCATTTGCCCACTAGAGTGTGTAAAATAATTTTTATGTTTCTTCAGATTTAATGCCTTATGGTGGGTAAGTTAGGTCCTTTCTGTTTTTGTGTTCCATTTTCAGATTGAGCTACTAAGGTATACACAGATGTAGTAAATAGCAGCCTTGGAATAGGACTGCTGGGCTTCTGCTGTTGGTCAACAACAACACATGCCAGAATAAGTTGTCCGGGTAATGTGCATTTCAAAGGGTCAGAAGAAGAAGGAACTGGCAGGAGTTATTCTCATTGGCCTGTGGGTATGTGGGCTGGAGAACTGGGAGCACATTCCATTCTTGGTTCCTGTAGCCAGAGCATACAGATGGGCTTAAAGCACATTATCTTCACACAGGATGAGATTCTCCACTCCCATTGCTAGAGCTATGAGATGGGTAATTTTAGAGTCTATTTTGCCCTCTCCAGGCTTCCAGAATGTACCAGTCGTTTATCCACTCTATTCGGAGTAGGTTTCTAAAGTGAGGAATGGGCGACAGGGCAGCAATTTTAGTATCATGCCCCCACACCCAATCTAAACTCTACCTTTCCGAACTGAACATCTAAGATCAAAGTAGACACCACTCAGCTGACCCTGAGCTCAGTGCTCAAATACCCAACTTTAAAACTGGCATTGGGCTTAGAAAAAGTGCCCCAAGTGTCATAATTGGGTGATCAATTCCTGTAGACAATGGAATTTGAAGGGTCAGAGATGTCTAAGTTGTGACATTTGCAAATGAGACATCCACTGAAGTGCAAAGCATCCATTACTACAGCACCTTCTTTTTAAAATTACAGCTTAATTTTGCATTTTTTTTTCTGGAAAAATTGTAAGGATTTCCAATGATTTTTAAGTCTTTCTGTAAGAGTTTCAATTATGTCTCAAGCCATATATTTCATGCTAAGCATAAATATGAAAATTCCCTTGTCTTCAAACTTAATTATACCTTTCTTCTTTATTTTTAAATAGCTTTATAGCATTTCAGTTATATAAATAAAACATACTTGATGCTAAGCATTCACAAAATACAGACTATAATAAAGAGTAAAGATGATTCTAATCTTCTCACTTTCAGCTAATCATTTAAACATTTTTATGTGTCTCCTTTTAAGCATATATAGGTAGACTGGCAAGTAGAACAGAGAGGAAAAACACTTTTGAAGTTTGAATTGTTTCTGAAACATCCATGCTTTGATCTTCAGAGTTTGGCAATCCATTTTATAGAAATGAATGGTTCAATACCCGAAACATCATACAGTGTCATTAAACTTTTTAGAAGGCTTATTTTCTCCTCTTCTATGAAGCAACTTGCTGTCACCTATTAAAAAATGAACATCCAACCTGTCCAATTTTACTAAGAAAAAACCTTTTAAAAAAACTGATTTAAGTTTCTCCCAATGGCACAACTAGAATTGAGGTGAGGTGTGGTTGTTGAACAGAATCCAGATGTGCCCTTCTGTGGATCTACCTTTTCATGTGGGTTAATGTCAGTCAAAACTCTGCCTTCCAAATATTGTGTTAATATCTGGCGTGTTCTGTACATGCTTCCCAGAAATGTGGCTGCAGGAGGCTGAACTCTAGGCACGGCTCCACTAGGCTTATTCTATGGGAGGCAGGAACAGGAAGAGGTGGAGAGAGTTGGTCTCCCTCAACCCTCTATGTCTTTTCTTATGGAGGTTTGGGCAGTGGCTGGGGTCCTCCCCCTTGAACACCCTCTCCCATGGCCAGAGCTCTTGCCAGGTTCTATGTCACACTCTCTTCCTCTGCCCCTTCAGGACTGTGGATGGTTATGGCATCCCTCTGTAGCCAGTCCCTGTGTGCCCACCACTCCTTCCCCTTAATCCTCCCTATATCTGTGTAAATTGTAGCTTAAAAATTTTTTTCGTAACTATTTCCATCTGACCCACATGCTATTTAATTTACTTTGTGTAGGAGAAAGCATATTTTTTGTTTGGCTGAACCTTCTTGAGGCAGAGATTGAACCCACATGACAGCAGTGACAATACCAGATCCTTAACCCACTGAGCCACCAGGGAACTCCTAAATAGTATCTTTATTCAACCCCCTCAATTACTCCTTGTGCCATCTGTTTTTGCTCATAGGTTACCTCCCAAATGAAGTCTTCCGCAATAGCTTCTTTAAAACAAAAATCCTCTCACTTTTTAATCACACTTTATTTATCTCCATGGTGCTTACTCCCACCTGATTATAATACATTAATTTTGAAGAGTTCTGTTCTTCCCTCCATAGTTCGTAAGCACAAATGACTTTGTCTTTCTTTTGTTTCTTGATGTGTCTCCAGGTCCTGCTACCAAATCTAGCTTGCACAAAACATGTGGTTCATAAATATTTATTGAGCTAATGGATTCTCAAATATAGGAAATTATATGTGGGATTACTTTTTCCTTCCAAAATTGTAAATGGTAAAAACAGTGGCTTAACATCAGCAGAAACTACTCTGATCTGTAAAGTAGGAAGGGGAAGATGGGATATAAAATCACTGGAAAACTACTGTCCTCAGGTTAGGCTTATAGTAAAAGTAATCAGTACATCTCTCACCGGGGCAAGAATTGGAAGACAAAGATTTTACTTCCCTGACATACGTGAGTGCAGATGGTAGAATTAGGAAGTGATGAATTAGGCAATGTTAGTGTTATCTTTTAAAACTACTTTAACTTAGTCGCCTTGCTGTACAGTAGAAATTTGACAGAACACTGTAAATCAGCTATAATGGGAAAAAAAATCATTAAAAATAAATAAATTTTTAAAAAGAGAATCCAAATGGTAACAGGTTATAGCAAAAACAGTATAACAAAACCAGAAGAAAAGAGTAAATTATGTAGGAAAAATACCAAGAATATGGCTATGATGAAGTTTGAATTCTCCCTGCACAGATGATAGATTGAGCATTTTTAATATTCTAATAACATAGCTTATCTTGTTTAGTATATCATTCTTCAAGTGATTTTACTTTTTCTAAAACATTATCACTAAATTTATCACCAGAAATTAATTAATAAACCCTTGATCTCTTTCCAGATTTGTTTATAGTATATAGACTTCACATCAATTAAGGTAAGGCTAGTAAACCAAATTTCCTATTGGAGTCTCATGTTGATTTATATGTTCAGACCAACTTCAGAGGATACCAAGGTTGAGTTCTGTCAATGTTTTTCTCTTTACTTGAAAAGAGAATGTGAAGCTTGCTTTTCCCAATATTTTTTTGTCCTTTATAGAATTTACTGCTATTTTAACAAATTCTAATTTTTTTTGATGGAGTTCCCATGTGGCTTAGTGGGTTAAGGACTTGATGTAGCCTCTGTGAGTATGCAGGTTTGATCCTTGGCCTCACTCAGTGGGCTAAGGATCCAGCATTGCTGTGAATTACTATATGTTGTAGTTACAGATGAGGCTCGGATCCAGTGTTGCTGTGGCTGTGGTGTAGACCCCAGCTGCAGCTCCGATTTGATCCCTGGCCCTGGAACTTTCATATGCTGAAGGTGCTGCCATAAAAAGAATAAAAAAAGTTTTTTGGTAGTAGATTCCTCTTATCTCAATGATGTTATTCAAGAGAAAATATAGAGTGTTATTTGTCTTATTTTGTAAAGCCACACATAAAATTGCTGTAAAGCAAAAAAAAAAAAAAGAATTTTTGTCACTTATAAGGTCAGCACTATGAGAAATCTACTTCAGGTTATGAATGGTCTGCTGCTTCCCAATCTCACTTTTTAAATTGGCCTGGATTCTGGCACCTGGCTGAATTTTTTTGTTTCATGTTTGATTTCACAAGTCTTCACCTTGGTTTTATTTGGGAGTGGCTGTTGAATAATCACATACTTGTGGAAGGAAAGAAGAAATGGACCCTGGAGATAGAAACGCTCTAAGCACAGAGTCTCGCACCTGCAGACACTCCAAATGCTTGATTTAATGTAGTGATTCTCAGCCTTGGCTGCACATTGAAATTACTTGGGGAGTTGAAAGCAGCACTGATGCCTGGATCCGACCTCCTGAGATGGTGATTTAACTGGTATGGGCTACATGAGGGGCACTGGAGGTTTTCAAGGCTCCTGTGTGTTGTAATATGGGAGAGAGTTGGAGGACCATGGATTTAGGGAAACTGAATGTCACTGGCATTTTTTTTTATGATTTTTATTTTTTCCATTATAACTGGTTTACAGTGTTCTGACAATTTTCTACTGTGCAGCATGGTGAACCAGTTATACATACATGTACACATTATTTTTTCTCACATTCTCATGCTCCATCATAAGTGACCAGACATAGTTTCCAGTGCTACACAGCAGGATCTCATTGCTAATCCATTCCAAAGGCAATAGTCTGCATCTATTAACTCCAAGCACCCCATCCATCCCACTCCCTCCCCCTCCCCCTTGGCAACAACAAATCTATTCTCTAAGTCCATGATTTTCTTTTCTGTGGAAAGGTCCATTTGTGCCTTATATTAGATTCCAGATATAAGCGATATCATATGGTATTTGTCTTTCCCTTTCTACTTACTTCACTTAGTATGAGAGTCTCTAGTTCAAGCCATATCGCTGCAAATGGCATTATTTCGTTCTTTTTTATGGCTGAATTGTATTCCATTGTGTATATATACCATATCTTCCTAATCCAATCATTTTTAATGCAAGTTTGGGCTGATTCTAGTCATACCTCACTTCTCTAAAAACATCATAAGAGCCCCTGCCTTCCCCTGTTTTGTCTCATTAGGAAAAAGCTCTGTTGCTCACTCTTTTTCTCAGAAACAGGAGCACTTCCTTTTCAATAAGGAAGACAATCAGAAGTTATGGGAAAGCCTCCTAATAAATCCACAAGGAGGGATCTTACCTTCCTCCCAGGTAGGGCTGTTTAGGGGGTACATCAAGAAAGAAGAATGCTACTCCTTGAAGAGAACAATAAGCTCTCAGCTTGTTCATCCTCAACCACTGAAACCCAAAGCAGTGTGTTTTCATTGTGTAGCATGTTGGTACATTTCATAGGGCTTAATCTGACCCATCATCTCTGGGAGGGCATTAGTGTTCCCCCCCCACCCCACATACACTCTTCTCCTCTGCTCCTTTGTCCCACTGAATTGGTCATGACTATCTAAGAAGTACAGAGACTAATCCAGGTGCTCTCTCAGGCATGACAAAGACGACTCAATGGGGAAAGAAGCTTTAGAATTGCCTGAACACTGCTCTAGGCTTAGGAAGGTAGAGACCAAATGGGCCATTTTTCGTGAAATGGAAATGTACACGCAGGTGGCGGAGTGAGCACTGGGGGTAATAAGGTACGGAAGGTTATTTATCTTGGACTTCATCTCCTTTGAAGACTTTTCCCAAACTTGACCAAGTGGTTCTCTTAAGACCTTCGTAGTTTTAAAGAGTCACGACACAAAGATAAAAATCCCTGGGTGGGGGGAAACACTCAGGGGCTTATGAAAGGCATTCATATTAGCCATTTAGGTGGGGATTTATAGGTGGATCACAAGAACCACTTCATTGGCATTTGCAATGAAGGGCCTTTGATAACTTCCTGGATGACAACGCAAAGTAACTTAGTTTTAGTTACTAGCAATGCATTTTATGAAATCTCCTTATGTTGGCCTCTCTGGTTGTCCAGCCATGGGATATTTGACTGAGGAAAAGAGATCAGGGACACCAAGAGCTGGTGGCACTACACAAAGAGGCTCAACTCCAGAGTCTGGTGTCCAGGTGTCTGGAAGAGAGCGGGAGATGCCAGGATGGTGAGGAGGAGTATATCCGCTGGGCCACTGGGGGACAAAGAACCCCAGAATAAGTTAACACTGGCATCTCCTCATCTCCCCATTGGAAAATGCACCTATGGGTTTAAAATAGTCCCAAGGACACTAACACATAATCACTCCTCCTGAGTTTACCCATATAATTGCATGTGATATTTTCTAATTCTCACACGAGCTATTTTATGCATGAAACCGTCAAGGGTGGCGGAGTTAATACTATAATAAGCATGCTTAGTAAGTTACGTGTTAGCTCACTATCTTCAGGGACAACCCTAAACAGAGCCTGGGCATGCACATGATCAATATTTATATCTACTAGACACATTGGGGTGGTTTGGAGCCATTGCCAACAACAGCTGTACAAATGGTTGATGTTGCACTCCTTTCTCAGACTTAAATCTCCATTTAGCAATTCCTGCCTATGTCCAAACACTGAGAATATTTTCGCTTTTGAGATGTGGGAGAATCCAATTTGGGATTTAAATGTCAAGCCAAGAAGGATCACCCATTCTCCTGCCTTCCCTTCCACATGTGGCTTTGTTTTCCTCCCTCGCTCTCCTTCTCGGTGACAGTGCACACTGCCCTGACTTCCCCTTGAGAAATTCCCAGAGCTTGCTCTTTTGTGCTGTCATAAACACAAAGAGTGAAACATTGGCTGGAAATGTAAACTTGGATCAAACTTCCAAAACACAACAGAACAATTGGTGGTCTTGTCGGGTCCAGTCCTATCATTGGACAAAACCATAGCCTTGACTAGGCTGTACTGTTTATATGGCTCATCCTCACATATAAACGATTTTTAAAAATTATGGGAGATCCATATTTATAAACGCAATGAGTCTTTGTTTAGAAAAAGCAATTTATCTGTCTCCTGAATGGTTAAGCTTTTTCTCTTTCCTCTTTCCAGCCCCAAAGCAACACCAAGCACATTGGTAAAGTCTGGGCTTTTAATGGGACGTGAGCCACAATGAACTTGTTCAATGCAAAGAAATCGTCACGACACATTAAATCCTTCTGGGGAGAGTTAGATCAGCCATGTTGCTTTGCAAGTCACAACTCTCTCAGAAAATATGCGCTTCTGAGACTTTGGGCAGCACAGGCACGTGTACACATGCACACACAGGCAGGCTCACATGCAGCTTCCAAAGTTTTGTCAGATTTTATTAGAAAAGGACTTTCTCCTTGGCTCTTTGTGCACTATTTGTACCCTGCTAATTAAGGAAGTGAAAGATCCTTGGTTTATGGGGTGAAAAGCCCTACTGGCAGGATGGTCATCCATAAACCAATGTAATAAAGGAATAACTGAATAACTGAAATTAGCCTCCACTTAAAGACAAAACATAACTTGGAAGACGTACTTGGTAATAACCACTGGGATTGCTGTTGGGAGAAAAAAAAAAGAAAACAGTGTACTTAAGAGAAAGTAAATGCCTTTTGGAGACAAGACGCATTTAGGCAGCAGCCTATAACTTTAAAAGGTCCCTCTGCCCACTTTTATGGCCATAGTGAGAAAGAAGCAAGGTAAATATACAAGGCCACCCACTGGGACATAGATCGTCTCCCCTGTGTGTGTTCTCATTGGAAAAATATGTACGCCCACACGCACATGCGCACATAGGAATGCACATCCAAGCACACACACAATCATACAGAGCTCCAAGTTATTTCCTGATAGTTCTTCCAACTGATTAGTATTTTCAGTTGGAAGAACTATCAGCTGCATTTGGTGCAGACTCTTCCATCCCGGGCTTGATTCTCTTCTCTTTTCTTCTTGCTCTCCTTTTTAAATTAACACGGTTTTTAAACAAGGAAACGCCATTTTAAAACGCATAACTGCATGATAATAAGGATTGTTCAGTTGCCCAGTTCTGGCTCTACATATGTTCACAACAATTAAATCAGGTCCTAGAAAGACGATGATCTGTATATCGTTAATATTTTGGAGGAGAGTCGTGGCGGTAACTTAACCATTTCTTTAACCTTTCTCCTTTCATTCTGCCACGGTTGAAGTGGAAACCACTCATTGCTTGTGGTGGGTGCTTTCTGACATGATCCCTTCCTGGTGTTTACCTATGGGTGTCATCACCTCCCCTTGAGCAGTGTGGACTGGACCTAGTTACAGGCTTCTAAACAATAAAATTTGGAAAAAGTGATGAGATGTCACTTTGAAGATCAGGGTATAAAGGACTGTGACTTCCCTCTCACTTGTGCTCTCTCTCTCACTGGTTCACTTGCTCACTCAGATGATACCAGATGCCACGCGTGTGCTGCCTTAAGGAGAGGTCCACATGGCAGGAAAATAAGGGAGGTCACAGCTGTCGAGGAACTGCAGCCCTCAGTCCATCAACTGCAAAGAACTAAATCCTGCCCACAGCCATGTGAGGGAGTGGGGAGTGCTTCCCCAGCAAGCCTGGAGGTGGCTGCAGCTGACTCCCAGTTCCTGTCTTGTGAAGTACAAAGTGCCAGAGGGCAGAGCTAAGCTGTGCCTGATTCCAGACCCATAGACACTGTGCAGTCATAAATGCTGTTCTTAGCCACCAAAGTTGGAGTAATTTGTTACACAGCAATAGGCAGCCAACACACCACTCTAAAAATATTCTCCATCTTTCACTGGTAGACTCTGAATATTTTTTTTAAATGGTAAACACCCACATACACAATTTAGTAAAAGCTTCCTTCCACTTTTTAAGGGAGGGGGAATGTTTTATTTTGAATCCCATCACTTCTCCCTTTCTAAACGAATCTCTTAGGTTCACTGTAGATCAAATAGTAAAAAGAGTTCCCAATAAAATGAGACTGTTTGTACCCACTGAATTCCTTGTTCAGAAAACAGTCTTTTCTCCTTTAATATCTTGTATTTGATTGCTTTAACTCTCTACATTGAAGTTATTTTCAGTGTTTTCCCCTCTTAGTCCAGTTTGTTCATTTTAGCATCAAAATAATAGATAATCAAGATAAACACAGTTTGCTGAGTGGTTACCACTTTTTTTTTTTTTGTACAAAACTAATTTGGTAAGCATTTATTAGGTAGTTAACTGTGCTTGCATCTGTATCATATATTTGGGCAGATAGTTCAATATTTATAAACAAATTATCTTTACTTGTAATAGTTTCTTAAAAACAGATGGGTCTTAGGATTTAATTAGTTTTAAGGTCCCAGACACATACCCTTGTTCTCTGCCATCACTGAAATATCATCTCTGATGTTCAAGGAAGCTGAATGACCAACATAAGTGGTAATTTGGCCAACACTGATCTAGGACTTAGGAGAATATATCCAAGACCACATCTTGGACTTGCTGCCAAAATCTTTCTAACAATAAGGATGCCTATCTCAGCACCTGTAAAGTGGTAAGTGAGTTCATAACGCCCAATTGGGGATAATAAAACCCTTCTTACAACACTCCAAATTGTTACACATACAGTTTGTGATTAGAAACCAACGCGTGGGAAACCTTGTTTTGGTGAATAACAGATTTTCTATACCTGGCTTTAGAAACCATTGAGTATCTCGTCATCTGTTTTCAATTTAAGAGTAAGGTAAATTGGTAGTACTTTCTCTTCTGGGAAAAAACAAAAAAACAAAAAAACAAAACAAAACAAAAAAACCCCACAAAAAACAAAAACGAAAACAAAAACAAATGAAACCTTGAAACTGCCTTGTCAAGGATGAAGTGCTTAGGAATGGGTGTTCTTCTGAATTTCCTGCCCTGTCACAATGCTCTTAGTCAGCATCTATACCCAGACAGTAATTATGCCAACACTGAAAATGTAGATAAAAATAGCCCCCTATTTCCCATCTTACAGCAAATGCTTGTACTCTTGTAACCCTAACATATGAATGATAAATATGAAAAATGTGGTTTTAATTACTTTTTCCAAATGTTCCAAGAACTTTCCATTGTTGAGAACTGGCTGCCATCTTGAAAGATTAGATAATTCATGATAATGTGTCTGAAACTAAGAGAGCAGGGCAGTTCTTACTTTACTGATTTTTAAAAACGACTGGACTGATATATGAGGAAATAGAATTAGTTAATAATACATATTTTCATAAAATATACTCTATCATTTTTTTCAACATGATTTCAGAGACTGGAGTGATTTTAGGCTTCGGAAGAACTGCCCTGCCTTGGTGGTTCTACACTTGACTTATTTCTACCCTGCCAACTCAGTAGTTTCACCTCAGCTTAGCCCTGGGGTTTTGACTAAGGATTAGAAAGCAGTTCTGTGCCTGTACTGTAAACCTTTCTTCTAAAGGGGAATCAGCTGAGAAGAGACTGTGCTGCTGAATTAAGGTCATTTGACTTCATAGCTATATTGCCTTCCTCAGGGCCTTAGTGTATTTTTGGTTTTGTAGAGTGACTTCTGCCAGGTCTAAATAGGGAATTTATTTATTTATTGCCTTTTTTAAGGGCCACACCCACGGTATATGCAAGTTCCCAGGCTAGAGGTTGAATCAGAGCTGTAGCTGCTGGTCTACACCACCACCACAGCATTGAGGGATCCAAGCCGCATCTGCAACCTACACCACAGCTCACCTCAAAGCCAGATCCTTAACCCGCTGATTAAGGCCATGGATTAAACCCACGTTCTCATGGATGCTAGTTGGATCATTACTGCTGAACCACAACAGGAACTCCAAAATATGAGCTTTATAGCAATCTTGGCTGCGTGTGAAGGATGGGGGAGCTGGTTTCATTCCTGGTCATGCAGAGCAAACATTTCCCAAGACCACACTTTATTTATTTATTTTTCTCAATGCATTTATTACATTTGTAGTTGTACAATGATCATCATAATCCAATTTTATAAGATAATTTTACAAAATTAATACAAATAAATTACTAGAAAAATGAGATAAAAATGGGCTGAAGATATACAAAACTTAAGCCTAAACTGCTGTCTAAAATGTGTTCAAAAGCCTCCTTTTGTTTCTGTATTTGTCTCTTTGCTGTCTGGCCACACAGTGCAAAGATGTGCACAGGTCTGCAGACCCACCCCAGAGCCACACAGCTTCAGAGGACAATTGATTTCCATTAGGATGGTCGTGCTTCGGCACATTTTCCTGTGTATTTGGGTCTATTTCTGTTTTGTAAATAAGTTAATATGCATCTTTTTATTAGGTATAAGGCATATCATGTGATATTTGTATTTTTTTTTTTTTGTCTTTTTAGGGCCACACCCATGGCATATAGAGGTTCCCAGGCTAGGGGTCAAATTGGAGCTATTAACTGCCAGCCTACAGCTCCTACATGGTTTCTTAGAAACCTAAGTTTCATTTGGCAAACTTTGATGTCAAAAGCAGAGATTTTAAGTTTGTTGTTGTTGTTGTTGTTGCTATTTCTTGGGCCGCTCCGGCGGCATATGGAGGTTCCCAGGCTAGGGCTTGAATCGGAGCTGTAGCCACTGGCCTACGCCAGAGCCACAGCAACGCAGGATCCGAGCCGCGTCTGCAACCTACACCACAGCTCACGGCAATGCCGGATCGTTAACCCACTGAGCAAGGGCAGGGACTGAACCCGCAACCTCATGGTTCCTAGTCGGATTCGTTAACCACTGCGCCACGACGGGAACTCCGAGATTTTAAGTTTTTAATATCTCTGTATGCTTGCTTCTCCAGGGATCAGTTAAACTTCTTAGCTAACTATATATTTCAACTATCTTTTTTTCCCCCCAGTATAGAAAGGCCAATTGGCTGGTCTCTGATCACACTATTAGTTACTACCAAGGCCAAGTCCACCTTCCAGATTAGAGTCCCATTCCCACTAAAAAACTGCCACTGGATTCATGTGACACCTGAAACTGTTCACATCTGCAGTGGGTTCTCTTTAGTAACATGCAGATATTTTGCTGAGTGTCCAAAAGGTCCCCCGCTTATTCCATGATTAAATATTGATGATGATACGAGAATGCAGCTCATGTCAGGATTTGAATGGGAGGCTTTTGCTCAATCATTTTGCATAGTCCCCACTGACTTTATTACATGATATCCAAAGACGAATTAGACTAATATGCATAGAAACAAAGAGATCAATTTCCTTTGTGTTGCTTGTTAATTTCTGTGAAGGGTTCCTTTATAATCATGTTTAAATTCTCTAGAGATTAAAGAGATGCAATTAGCAAAATATGAACAATCGATCTTTGTCATTCTAATTCCTTGCCATTTAGATCTGTGCAATTGGCAAGGTAAACAATCCTGAGTAATGAAATAATTTCAAAATATTATTTGGAGCTATCTCTCAGTAGGTAGCAAAAGATAAATCCTGTAAGAAAGGAAATGAACAAGCCAAATGGATAAAATTAGTGATAAAATTAATTTCTAGTCTACTATTATTTCTGCATTGCTGAGCCCAGCTGTAGGGCTGATTTTTCCCTTTAAAATAATTTGTAATTCTTTATAAATACCTGCTGGTCTAATCACATGGCTGCTAAAGAAATCGCTATTATTGTTGTTCTTTTAACATCTCCTCTAAAGAGAAGCATGACTCTTACAACTAGTTAACTCTTGGAAGGAATATCACTCTTCTTCTGCTCTTGCTGTTCATTTTTAAAGATTCATCCTGCTTCCTGTCTCCTCTTATAATTTCTGGCATGACCTTTTAGCCTGTCCAGATGTTCAGGCCTGGTTCTTAAAAGGTGCGAATGTAGCTTGATTCCACAGATGTGGACTGGATCACAGCCCATAAGCTCCTCAAAGTGTCTGACCATGGGGACAATGCGAGTGTGAAAAGATCATGCATATCCTTTAGCTGTTTTGGTAGACAACTCAGAGAAGATCCAATCCCTAATGTCAGCTACATCTTTTTGAAGAAAAATCTACATGGAAAGGTCCAAGGAGCTGGTTTTCTAACAAATTATGGGAGATTGAAGTCACCCACATAGTAACTATATTAGAAGCTTTTATGTGGATGTCATTACTTCTGTTAATAAAATCCATAAACATATACATATACATATTTCACATCACAGACTCAGAGGGCCATCCTGGCAAACATGTCTATTTGAGGGCTTAACCTAATGCCCACAGATGTCTTCTCTCTTCCCCAATTTTTTGGGGTCACTTGTCACATAACAACTGATACCTGGTACACATGATCACTCTAGTGATAAATATTATAGGGAAATAGCACTGGAAATTGATGGGGAGGAGGGGGAAGGAAGGAAGAAGTTGAATTTTGAACTTCCTTCTTATTACACCAGGGAAGGCTTCACTGAGAAGGTTCTACTGAACAGAGACCTGAGGAAGGTGAGGCAGCACATCACGCAGATGCCTGCAGGAAGATCCTTCCAGGTAGAGGGGTTATAGATGTACAATGGGGCAGAAGGAACAGTTCTCGTGGGCTGACCATATGCTGAGTGCTTTGCTTGTATTTTCTCAGGGTCTTTGCACAGAAGCCTAAGAGACAGGTGTGGGCTTTTATCAAACATTTACAGACAAGGACCCTCAGCCTTAGTACCCAATACTATACTACCATAAGCATGGTGGAAGGGCACTCAATACAGGTCTATTGAGTCCAAGTCCATGCCAGAGAGTGTGTTAGTTTTCCACAGCAGCTGTAACTAATTAACACAGACTTAGGGGCTTAAGTAATGCAAATTATTTTTTTAGCTTTGTAAGAAACTCAACATGGATCCCACCTGAAGACCAAGGTGTCTGTAGGCCCTCATTTCCTTTTGGAGGTTCTAGGGGAAACTCATTTCCTCATTTATTGAGGCTGTTTGAAGAATTCAGTTCTTCAGGGTTGTAAGATTTTGTAGGTTGGAGGTCCTGGCTGCATTACTGACTGTCAGCCAGGGGCTCTTCTCAGATTCTAAAGGATCCCCTTCCCATGGCTCAAAGCCCCTTCCATTTTTAAAGCCAGCAATAGCAGGTTGGCGTCCCTCTCAAGCTTAAAATCTCTGCCTTCTTCTGTCTTTGCAACTCTCCTGTCTCAACTTCTCTGCTTTTAAGACCCACATGATTAGAACTAACCTACCTGGATTGTCCGGGTTAACTTTCATATATTAAGTTCCACAACTGTCACTCCATCCGCAAAGTCCCTTTTGCCATGTAATGTAACATAATCATAGGTTCTAAGGATTGGCCTGTGGACATTTATCAGGGGCAACTACTCTGCTCATCACAGAGGCACACTTTAGAGAGAAGCAACTTAGAATTACTGAAGATACACAGATGCTCTACTGTAGTTGAAATATTGTCATTGGTTTATGTGATGGGTTTGTGTGATGCATGTTATTCATGGGAGCGGCCACCATCTTCCTTAGACTGGGGAACTATCAAGAAAGGCTTTCTGTAGGAAATGTGCTTGCTGGATATTCAGGAGAAGGTAAGAATTGATGGACAGGACTTCCAGAGGGAGGAAACCCTGAGCAGAGTCCCTGAGTTGATAAATGGAATGCTGAGTCCAAAGAAATGCATGCGAGAAGCTCCTGCTGTGGCACAATGGGATTGGCGGTATCTTGGGAGCATTGGGACACAAGTGTGATCCCCTGCCTGGCCCAGTGGGTTGGGGACCCAGTGTTGCCACAGTTGCAGCTCAGGTGGAGATTGTGGCTCAGATCTGACTCCTGGCTCCTGACAATAACACACACATGCTTTGGGTAAGTGGGGGAAATGAGTGATTGCAGGGCTGAGAGAGGAGGCGTTCGTGCACAGTTATTGTTGAGCTTTATCCTGAAATGTATGGATTTGAGTTTACAAGTTCTCAAATTAAGGAGATTTAAATATTACTACTGGTAAAATGGAAAATAATGCATCTTTGTGCCTGAACGCACTCCAAATATATTTTCCTACCACAATGCATCTTTCTGATGTTTCTAATGTTAGAAATATGTTTCTAAACTTTCAGGTTATGTATGGCCAAAAATTGGCCCATTAGGCCCCATTTCATACAAGTGATGGGCATTAGTCACTGATAAAATTAAAAGTTAAAAATACAGGAACCATTTCTCATGGAAGAGAATCTGGAAATTTCTAACATCATGTTGCTATGTGTGTGGATATATGCACATGTGTGTAGATGAGTGTATCAATGACTATATATTTAAAAGCTGTAAATGTTTGGCTGATTCTCTGATAGGCACTTATATGTTACATGTTGAAGGTGGTCCTTTCATTGATTCTAGCTGTGGTTACAGGCACTCTTGTCAGGAGCATTATTGACTTCACTCACCTAATAATTACTGTTTAGTGGCTCACTGTCATGACTACACAGGACAGAGAGTGTAGAACTAACCATTCTCTCCTATATCGAAAGCAAAATCTACATCTTTCCCACTTGTGTACCATTTCCGGGGAAAGATGACCTTTTCTTCGGTAACATATTTAGTCTTAGAGATTTTGTCTTAGGAAAAAGAAATCCGCAATTGTCCCTTTGTAAGACTCAACTGGCCATTGTGGTCCTTCTGGGCTGAAGGGTCCATTATTAGTGTCTTTGAAGATAATAAGAATGGGGAAGAGACCTATTCTTTTGGGGATCCTAGAGAATAACATGCTGTGGTATCAGGAAGGGAGCAGTCCCTTTATGTGGGCATTTGCCTTGTAGCTGGTATTTAAGGGATTGTTTTCTCTGACCCTTGAGGCACTTTTAATTTTCTCAACATGGAAAGGTCAGTACTTCATCTCAGCAACAATTATGGTGAAAACAGCTCTAAGTAAAAGTGGGTTGAAAATAATTGTCCTTCCCAAATGGTACTATTGTATATTGTTTTCTTTTCTTTTTTTCTGTTTTGCTTTTTAGGGCCACACTGGAGGCATATGGAAGTTCCCAGGCTAGGGGTAAAATTGGAGCTGCAGCTGCCAGCCTACACGACAGCCATGGCAACGCAGGATCTGAGCTGCGTCTGTGACCTACACCACAGCTCATGGCAATTCTAGATCTCTGACCCACTGAGCGAGGCCAGGGATGGAATCCGCATCCTCATGGATACCAATGTGATTTGCTTCCGCTACGCTATAACGTGAACTCCTATTGTATATTGTTTTCAAAGGGCTATTTTAAAGAGAAAGAAGTTGGGGGGGGGAGGGATAGGAGGAAAATAGTGAGAGAGATCCAGAGACCAAGAACAGAGTGAGGATGGAAATGGATTAGGAGAGAAGATGCTTTGGGAGTTAGAGGCCTGTCATCAATTTTCAGCACCTTTGTAGATGTGGGAAGTGCTTTGTACAGTGTAGGCATTCAGTTGTAGAGTCATCTTTGCTTCTGGATCCTTCTGACAAAGCTAATCCCTATCCAAGTCATTTCCCCTTTGGTTCTCTGAGTGTCGACTCACTGAGGAATGCCCTCTTCCTACATCTGGCAACTCCCATTTTCTTTCTAAGCCATTTCTCCCCTTGTGGGACCAGGATCTCCTGCAGGCCCAGAGGAGAGGGCTGTGGCTCTTCTTTGCTCTCCTTGGAGACTCTTTGGAACCTGTCCCTCTCCCACCTCATGGCATTAGGATGGAGCTGTCAGTCAAGGCGTTCTGCCTCTCCCACAGAAGCTGGACAAATGATGCCTGCTCATGATGATGACAAGTGATGTCTGGAATGGATGCTCAGAGCCAAAAATGGTTTCTTTCTTTAAAAGATTTTAAGTTTTTAGGGCCATTTAAGTTTGAAATGGTAATCCTTCCTGTCTTGTAAAGAGAATTCCTAAGTGAATGAAAGTGATACTGTAGAAAGCAGAGCCAAATCTTAGTGAGAAGGGTCAGTTCTCTGAGACCATTCATGGAACACCTGAATTTATCCAGCCTAAAGCAAGACAATCATAACACCAGGACTTTTCAGTTGCAACAGACAACAGATTCCATTTTAGCTTAAGGCTAGATTAAGGTGGAGCCTACTTCCTGTGGTGGAAAAATGTCTTTGATAATATAATATTTTCTTTAATATCTTTTAAGTCTGTGATATAAATAAAACTCTATTGATTGTGCTGAAACTACTGATTTGATTCTACTGAAATCTAAACCATGAGTCTTGGCTACATTTCTGTATGAACAGAAATCTGCACTACTTTTTTGGCTTCTCATTAAGTTTTTCCATTTGCTATGATGCTTCTGTTAAGTTATTTCTGCCAAGATCTGCTCCTTCCCTCCGGGAGACCTGAAGGCTAATCCTGTGTTTTCATTCATTCTCAGCACCTCTTGGTCCTTATCACCCATCCTCACTCTAGTCAGGAGAGCAGCAGTGATGGGGCACCCACCCTAACTCTAGCCTTGGAAGATCAGTGATGGGGTTCCCAAAGACCTAGAGACAGTAAGAATTTTGTCATCAAAGTGAGGTCACATCCACCAACCTCCTAAGTTCCCATATAGATATTTTACAAATATAGTCCATGAGGATCAACCTAGCTTGGTACCTGTCAAATTTCTGCCTTGTTTTTTGTGGAGAGAATTCTATACTGTCTCGTACAAGAAAATACATCGACACGGTTTCTTCCTAAAATGGGCTCTTAAAGACAAAATAATGACTGGAAAGTGCATGCTCCACGTGGAAAAGATTAATAATGGAAATCCTTAATTTTTAGGGATTTTCTTACTTCATTTAAGATTTCTCTTTCTCAGAGTTCCTGTCGTGGTGCAGTGGAAATGAATCCGACTAGGAACCATGAGGTTGTGGGTTCGATCTCTGGCCTTGCTCAGTGGGTTAAGGGTCCGGTGTTGCCGTGAGCTGTGGTGCACGTCACAGACACGGCTCGGACCTGGTGTTGCTATGGCTGTGGCGAAGGCCGGTGGCTACAGCTCCGATTAGACCCCTAGCCTGGGAACCTCCATAGGCCATGTGTGCAGCCCTAAAAAGACAAAAAGACAAAAAAAAAAGATTTTTCTTTCTGGCTTTCTACTCTTGGGTCTTACTACTACTTACTGGCCCTGGTTCGAGACAGAATAGGATCTAATTTAGAGGGGATAACCTGTCACCTGCCAGTACCTTTGGGAAATTTTAATTAATTAAAATTAATTAATTTTTAGGGCTGCACCTGCAGCACATGGAAGTTCCTGGGCTAGGAGTTGATCAGACGTGCAGCTGAGGCCTATGCCACAGCCACAGCAATGCCGGATTCAAGCTGCATTTGGAACCTACAGCAGAGCTTGCAGCAATGCTGGATCCTTAACCTACTGAGCGAGGCCAGGGATAAAACCGGCATTCTCATGGACACAGCTGGGTTCTGAACCCACTGAGCCACAATGGGAACTCCCCTTTGGGAGATTTTAGTAGCAGAGATCACTGTTTAAACATTTTGCTGTATATAACACATGGAGATTACAGTTAACCTAGATATCTATGTTCAGGGTGTACACACGGCCATGCAGAAGATAATATTCCCAACACACTCTGACACACATGTACACAAAAATGCCCGAGTCCCACAGGGATTTCCATAGATGGAATGAGCAGCCTCACATTTCGCTCATGGCAGAGAGCGGACAGTAGGGGGCAGATTCCCTTTCTAGCAGGTTAGTCCTGCCCACCAGCTGGAATCTGATGGAGCAGAGGTTCCTTTATGCTTCCCATGGTGTGTTCCAACTCATGATGGTCGGAACAATGATTTATCATCTTTCCATTGTTCATTCCCATCCCATCCAGAGGCTACAGAGGCACATTCCTGTTCAGCGTGGCAGGGTGGCCCACTTCGGTGTTCTCCTTCACGGAAGTCACTTTAAGTACAGAAAAGAGAAACATCCAGCTCCCCTTCTGGCTCTCCGCCCACTAGCTTTGAGACCTGGGCACAGTATATAACATATTTGAGCCGATTTCTGAACTCATAAATTGGTAATAACAATGACTAAGTAGCAGGAGACTTGTGAAGACTCAGGGCAATAATATACCTAAAGTGTCTGGGGTTTATAGATGTTCAGTAAACATTATTCCTCCATTCTCTTCCTTCCAGTCCCAAAGAGAGTCAGTGTTAACTCTATCCATAACTTTAGTTCGCCATGTTATCTTATGCCTGGTCAGTAGTAGATGCTCCATAAACACTGTTTAATTAATAATTAAATGAAGTCTGGCTGATCACATATTGTCAGTTTGTGTTTGTAGCAGATGGAATGCAACCTGGCCCCTTAGACAAAGGGAGTCAGGATACAATGGATAAGGACAGGGTGGGCATGTGCCACAGTCTTCAAAAACAAGACCCCCAATGATGTGCCACACTCAAAGGACACCTCCTGTAGAGGGCAGCTGATTTTCTATGGTCAGCAATCCACCACTTGAGAACCCCCACAGGGCTGGCACAATTAAAAGGACCAAGCTCTTTCTCTTCTCTTGATAGCCCTGTTGCCATGTTCTAGAAAAGACTATGCTTTCCTTTCTGTTTGGTCTTAAAACCAGAGGTGGGAAGGTGTGGGGAATGAGGCTTGCTTCCCCTCAACTCTACATGCTCCAGGGCTCCGAGAATCACCAAGAATCGTGCATTTTCCCATTGAGTCAGGGCAGATGTGCTTTGTCTGGGTGTTTATGCAACTGTTACTAACCTGCGCCCCAACACCCAGCACACAAAGATGTCTCTCCCCTTCACATCTGCAGGTGGCTGTGCAAAAGGCTTTGGTTTGTCAGGAGAACACAGGATTTGCTTTCTTCCTTTGGTCTAAGTGACTTCCATTGCTCTTTTAAAAGACAACGGAAATGTAGACGGAGCAAGCATCTGTCATTCGGGTAAAATTCTTGCATATGTAGCCTGTGAGGCAGCCATCCTTGGGAGCCAGTCACAGTGCCTCATCTGTAGGAAGGCTCCGACAGCGAGGGGACATCCTGCTCAAGGGATGGAGTAATAGCTAGGTCAACATTGTCACCATGTCTCACCCGGGCCTAAGAAACCAGGCAAGACTAGTAATAAGCCACAAAAATATGTTAAATATGCTAAAGAATACACAGTAAGAAGGAACATACTATGCTGGAATTTACAATATGTTCTATGGAGTAGAATTCACCACCACCTAGCAAATATTATCTTGAAACCCATTCCAATGAATTCTGTTATTGGAAAGAATTTTGTCAAAAAGAGCAGAGAGCCTGGAAATGAGAATCTGCAGATAATGACTGTTGTCCCACCATGACCACTCACTGGTTATTTGACCTTGGCCAAGACAGTCAACCTTATCTTCTCCAACTATACAAATAAGAGACTAGACTACGCAATGTCTATGGCTTCTGTCATTACTAACATCCTATGGGTTATTTGGGCTCATAGTCCAGCCATTTCCCAAGAGGATACCTATGATAAGAACTGCACAATCCCTAAGTATTTAACTGCTTAAAGAATGCTTGGATTTGTTGATAGTGACTGTGTAAATAAGAAGCTAAAAGCCAGGATAAGAGAAATTAATATGCTGATAGACCAATTTGAGAAGACAAGGGAGGCTGGAACAAACAGTTTTTAAAGATAGGCTCCAAAGACCTAAATTTGAATAAACTTATCAGATAGTGAAGTAAACCCAGCTTTCCAAAGTGTGAAAAGTTATCACTAAAACTAGGCTCCATTAGTTTCATGGGCAAAGCTCCAACAAACTCTCTCACTGGTACCCTGGCCACACTGGACTTCTTTTTTTCTTTTTGGTCTTTTTGTCTTTTTAGGGCCACACCCTTGGCATATGGAGGTTCCTAGGCTAGGAGTCCAATTGGAGCTGTAGCCACTGGCCTCTGCCAGAGCTACAGCAACACAGGATCCAAGCCTACAGCTCACAGCAATGCCGGATCCTTAACCCACTGACCTACACCATAGCTCACAGCAATGCCGGATACTTAACCCACTAAGCAAGGCCAGGGATCAAACCCATGTCCTCATGGATGCTAGTCGGGTTCCATAACCACTGAGCCATGACAGGAACTCCATGGACTTTTTTGATAAGAGATAACAAGAAGAAAAGGAAGCAAGCAGGATGGCCAGAGGACATGTCTTGATATTTGTCAACTAAAAATGAAAAGTTTTGGAATAATACCTAAAATAAAATGATTTGATTTTGATCAAAATTAGCTACTATTAATACATTTTGGTGGAATTCCCACTGTGGTGCGCTGGATTAAGAATCTGACTACAGTGGCTCAGGTCACTGCACAGGTATGGGTTTGATCCCTGTTCTGGGGCAGTGGGGTAAAGGATCTGGCGTAGGTCAGCTGTGGTGTAGGTTGCAGCTGTGGCTCAGATTCAATCCCTGGCCTGGGAACTTCCATATACTGTGGGTAGGGCCATAAAATAAGCAATAATGTAAAATAAAATAAAATAGTAAAAAAAATAAAATTTTGCAAGTCTTGTCTGTCAAGCAGGAGAATACACGTCTATGTATATAGTCAAACATAAGTGAAATTTCATGACTAACAAATCAGTTAAAAATAGGAAATTTACACGTGGTGGTGTAATTTCCTCAAGTCATTCTAGCTGAGCTTTGATTTTCCAGAATTTTCTTTTTATTTAACATTTCCATATATAAATCTTCAACCACTCCACAATCCTATGAGATACAATTACCTAATATTCATAACTGTCTGTAATTAGATGTTAACCTACATGTTCAGATTTTATTTCTAATTCCTGGGAGAGAAATGAATTATAGTAATAAAGAGTGGCAACTTATTATTATTATTTTTTTTTTGTTTTTTGTCTTTTTAGGGCTGCACCCACAGGCTATGGAGGTTCCCAGGATAGGGGTTGAATCAGAGCTGTAGCTGCTGGCCTACACCACAGCCACACGGGATCAGAGCCACATCTACAGCTTACACCACAACTCATGGCAACAGTGGATACTTAACCCACTGAGCAAAGCCAGGGATTGAACCTGCATCCTCATGGATGCTAGTCAGATTCGTTTCTGCTGAGCCATGACAGGAACTCCAAGAGTGTCAACTTATGAGTCAGGACTGAGTTTGGTTCTAACTCCTACGTTCATGAACTACACACCTTTTATTTATTTATTTACCTTTCTTTTTTATAGCTGCACCTGTGGCATACAGAGTTCCCAGGCTAGGGGTCGAATTGGAGATGCAACTGCTGGCCACAGCCGCACCACACCCAAGCTGCATCTGCAATATAGGCCGCAGCTTGCAGCAATGCTGGATCCTTAACTCACTGAGAGAGGCCAGGGATTGAACCTGCATCCTCACAGAGACTATGTTGGGGTTGTAACCAGCTGAGCCATGATGGGAACTCCAATTATGCACCTTTTAGAGTATCAGGCTCCTAATTTATAAAATGGGACAGAGTTTCTTAGCCTAAAACTATTGGCATTTTGAGTATGATATCTAAGCATATCCCTGGACTGTGCCCCCTAGAGTCTGAAAGCGCGCTTGCAGCCGTGACAATCAAAAATGTTTCCAGATATTCCCCAATGTCCCCTTTGGACAAAATCACCTCAAGCCGAGGATTTCTGAATTGGGGTACTCCTGGTTATCTCATGTGCCACAGGGAAGATGAAATCAAAGAAGAATAAGAATCTTGGTACAAAAAAAAAAAAGAAAGAAAAAAGAAAAGAAAAGAAATAAAGGGATTTCCCACTGTAGTGCAGCAGAAATAAATCCAACTAGAAAATAAACTCAAAATGGCTTAAGACTTAAATATATTTAAGACAAGACACCATCAAACTCCTGGAAGAGAACATAGGCAAAACATTCTCTGACATCCACCTTATGAATATATTCTCAGGTCAGTCTCCCAAAGCAACAGAAATAAAAGCAAAAATAAACCAATGGGACCTAATCAAGCTGACAAGTTTTGCACAGCAAAGGAAACCAAAAAGAAAACAAAAAGACAACTTACAGAATGGGAGAAAAGAGTTTCAAATGATGCAACTGACAAGGGCTTCATCTCTAGAATATACAAGCAACTTATACAACTCCACAGCAAAAAAGCCAACAACCCAATGGAAAAATGGGCAAAAGACCTGAATAGACATATCTCCAAGGAAGATGTACAGATGGCCAACAAGCACATGAAAAAATGTTCAACATCCCTGATTATTAGAGAAATGCAAATCAAAACTATCATGAGATACCACCTCACACCAGTCAGAATGGCCATCATTATTAAGTCCATAAATAACAAATGTGGGAGGGGGTGTGGAGAAGAGGGAACCCTCCTGCACTGTTGGTGGGAATGTAAGCTGGTACAACCACTATGAAGAATAGTATGGAGATACCTTAGAAATCTATACATAGAACTCCCATATGACCCAGCAATCCCACTTTTGGGCACATATCCAGACAAAACTTTCCTTAAAAGAGACACATGCACCCACATGTTCATTGCAGCTCTATTCACAATAGCTAAGAGCTGGAAACAACCTAAGTGTCCATCGACAGATGATTGGGTTAGGAAGATGTGGTATATATACACAATGGAATACTACTAAGCCATAAAAAAGAACACCATAATGACATTTGCAGCAACATGGGTGGAACTAGAAACTCTCATACTGAGTGAAGTAAGTCAGAAAGAGAAAGACAAATACCATATGATATCACTTATATCTGGAATCTAATATATGGCACAAATGAACCTTTCCACACAGAAAAGAAAATCATGGACTTGGAGAATAGAGTTGTGGTTGCCAAGGGGGAGGGGGAGGGAGTGGGGTGGATTGGCAGCTTGGGGTTAATAGATACAAACTATTGCCTTTGGAATGGAATAGCAATGAGATCCTGCTGTGTAGCTGGGAACTATGTCTAGTCACTTATGATGGAGCATGATAATGTGTGAAAAAAGAATGTGTACATGTATGTGTAACTGGGTCACCATGCTGTACAGAAGAAAAAAAATTGTATTGGGGAAATAACTATTAAAAATAATAATAACAAAAAATAATAATAATAAAATAAAAAGTAAAAAAAAATGTTTCTAGATATTCTCCAACGTCCCCTTTGGACAAAATCACCTCAAACTGAGGATCTCTGAATTGGGGTACTCCTGGTTATCTCATGTGTCACTGCGAGGATGAAAGGAAAGAAGAATAAGAATCTGGGTACAAAAAAAAAAAAGAAAAAAAAAAGAAATAAAGGGAGTTCCCGCTGTAGTGCAGCAGAAACGAATCTGACTAGGAACCATGAGATTGTGGGTTCCATGAGATCCCTGGCCTCGCTCAGTGGGTTGGGGATCCGGTGTTGCCATGAGCTGTGGTGTAGGTTGTAGATGTGGTTCGGACCTGGTGTGGCTGTGGCTGTGGTATAGGTTGGCAGCTGTAGCTCTGATTAGACCCCTAGCCTGGGAACTTCTATATGCCACGGATGCGGCCCTAAAAAAGCAAAAAAATAAATAAATAAATAAATAAAATAAAATAAAATAAAAAGCAAAAAAGGAAAAGAAAAAGAATCTGGGTACAATCTGGGCCCAGTAGCACCTCTTTTCCCTACTCCAGTCTTGGTGGAAACACTGGGGACCTTCAAAGATTCCATCCATCACCTCCTTGAGTCATGTGCCATCTGCTCAACTCTGGGACATAGTCAACCAGCTTCTTTGATCTCTGTTCAACACCTGATTGAGAGGGCTGGCTTTGAAAAACCTAACTTTAAATGACCTGATGAGGAGGAAAAGGGGAAAGATCCAAGGTATGATTTTTTTAAATCCCAGTGCATTAAAAATAGACATTATATGTGGAATATTTATTGAGCCATGTGAGTGGAAAATTTTTCAGACTAAATTGTGTATTAGTCACATTCTAGTTCATAACTATGAAACGGCAGTTTATTGCATTAAATTTCGGGTGATCCACTGCATCCCGTAAGTACAGTAAAGACAGTTCTATAAAACAATCCCCTAGTAAGTTAAAAGTGAAAAAAATGGTAAAATCTGAAAAATGATTCTACTTTGGCTTTAACTAAGGAGGCAGAGACAAACAACTTAAATCAAGTTATGGAATCAAAATCATTTGGCTCTTTGAAAAAGAAAAGTCAAACAAAAAACTAACATCTGGTCGAGGTAGCTTGCTCCCTTTTGAATTCATGGTTGGAAGGTGCTGAAGACACCTTACAAATATATGTACATTAGATAAGTCCTACTAAAGCATCTCTCTGCACATGAAATTAACATTCATATAAGGGCACTGCCTGTCCCATATAAACACAGTATTTGACAGTAAATGCCCTCAGAGAATTCCACAGTTCTCAGATCCTTTGGAGCTAACTGCCATAGTGCTTAGGTTGCAAAACCACTGACTTCCTCCTAAAAACCCTTCTTTTATCCACTAAATACCAAAAAGAACACTTTTCCTGACCCAAATACTGGCTGAAGCATTTAGTGTAGAAGAGTCCTTTATCTTCGCTATCAATGATGATGTGTTATTTATGGTAATTTCTCCTATGATAAATTGTTTGAATGTTTGACACATCTTAAATAAGTTTTATATATATCTTTTCCCCCATTTTTTTTTCCATCCTCCAATAGCAAACGGAATTGACTATAGTATTTTGGAGTGTTGTAGAATTTTTATGTGAAAAAAGAAATGGAATAAGACTGGAATATGAAGCCGTGAACTTGGAAAGAAATCCAAACTGCCATACTGATGAATACTACATTTTCTTGAGCCAGTGTGCCAGCTCAGAACAATTGTTTAACTTGTCGGTTTCTATTTCCTGAATTTATGGCTGTTGGTCCTTGAAGCAGAAACATTTCGAACATATGTATCAAATAATTATACACATATGCACTCATATATCAGAAACTGTTCGTTACATATTGAAAATCACCCTTTTTAAGTCATCTTCGCACATATTTGTTAGCAGTTAAAAAGATTCAGGACTTTGTTGGAGGAGAAAGGCAATTGTCTGTTTCTGAATAATAAACTAAGCTTGAATATATATTCTGATCACAATTCAATTGTGTTGGTTTCTCGCTTTGCCTAGGACCACAAGAAAACATTCATTACTTTTACTAACTTACTTCCTTACTAATAAATTTGAAGAGCTCCTTTTTCTAGAACAATGCTTTTCAAACTGAGTTCCTAAGAGCTCCAGAGTTCCACAGATGTGTACGAGGGACTGCCTGCCAAAGAGAGAACAGAGCTGTTTAGGCAGCTTTCCTCTGCCCTCACTCTCAACCAGCACAGCTTCTATTCAATCTAAATAACATACGGAGTATGTATATTCTTAGACTTTCATTTCATAGACAGACCCACCACTGAAACTAAATGATACCACAGTCTTCCAAAGCTCTGTGGAAAGGCAGTCCGGGGAACAGAATCTGAATTCCTTTCATTAACATCTTCTGCAACCTAAGGCTGCTTTTAGGAAAGGAGGAGAGAGGGGGACAAGGGGAGGAAAGAAAGAGGAGAAGAGTTTTCAAGAAGAGAATTTGTAAAACGGCACGTAGAACATAGACTCCTGTGTCATCCGGTTCTGTGGCAAATACACGCGAAGCCTGGTGGCCATCGCCTGGCTAAGGTTTGCAGAGCCTTGGGACTTTCAGGCATGCTAGGGCACCGTGGAATGTTGGAGGAACATAGTCCTAAGGTGGCAGAGCAGTGGAGGGGGCTACAGAGATTCCCAGTGTTGTCCAGGGACAGGAAAAAGGTCCCTGAAGCGTTGGGGGGCTGGGCCAGGGGGAAGAGGAGGGGAGATGCAAGTGGGTTCCGAAAGATGTGCATTTTGCTAAATTTAAAGGGGCAGATGTGATACCCCTACAGAAGGCAGGCAGATAACGTCTACTTAGGCTCTCAGGTGCCCATGAACCCTAAGTAGACTTTGAAGGAATGAGATCCCTGTGCCCATAGGAAACAAACACTGAGCTGTGCAATTAATTTGAGTGGAGAGTCTCAACTCATTGAAAGATAAACTGGGACAGATTTCCCTGGTAACTTACAGTTGTTTTCCTTTTACTGAATCATAGGAAACAGCTTATTTGATGCTTATTTTTTCAATCACATTCAGTTGTAAAGGTTTTTTTCCAGTCCGGGTTACACCCCAGCCTCATATTCAATTCTCTCTTTCTTGCTAGATCCATGGCTTACATGGCTGCAGAGTGCAGGGGCTGTGGTCTCCACTCTCACTTCCAAGAATTTCCAGCTCCAGTTTATCCTTTAGAGGTGGTGGCACATTCTCAACAATCTCCTTCTACACACACACACACACACACACACACACACACACACACACACACACACACGCCTTGGGTTCTTTTCAACTCAAAATCTTTCATCCTGCTCTTTCTCTGCAGTTGATGGTACAAAGTGATTTCATATAACTTTTTTTTCCCTCTTTTTACAGCTGCACCTGTGGCATATGGAAGTTCCCAGGTTAAGGGTAGAATCAGAGCTGCAGTTGCAGGCCTACACCACAGCAACTGGATCCAAGCTGCATCGGCAACATATGATGCAGCTTGCGGCAACGCTAGACCCTTAATTCATTGAGGCCAGGGATTGAACCTGCATCCTCACGGACACTATGTTGGGTTCTTAACCTGCTGAGCCACACTGGGAACTCCTCTTACAACTTCTTAATGGACAAACTTGGTTCAAACAATCCTTAGAAACAACTTAACTTGTATAAAATAAGTATAAAATGGAAATACTGCAGGCAGGTTAAGAACACGGACTTTTGGATCACATGGCCCAATTCTAACTGTTGATGTGGGAAAAAAGTCACTTAACCCCTTAGTGCCTCCATTTACTTATCTGCAACCTGAGGAGAGTAACTGCACTGGATGCACAGGCTTGCTGTGAGGATTGGGTGATTTTAAGAGTGTTTAGAACAGTGGTTGCACTCTGAAGTGCTGTCTATCATTGCTATTATGTTTTCCGTATTTAATACCATAATCTTGCCTGGGTTTGAACCCAGGTCTTAGTCTATGTATGACCACAAGCAAACTGTTAGCACTGCTCACTGTTAGCATTTTAGTTAGTAAAATGAGAGGGATGAAGAGTCTCCTGTACTCTCTCCTTTGGCGAGGCTATACAGCTGATGGCTGGGGCAGTCAGACAGGGACACCTTTCCATGATGCCATGCGACTGAAAACTGGTACAATCTTTTTGGAAGGCAACATGGCAATAGGCAACATTAAATTTATAATTGAATGTGTGCTCACTTTTAACCTTAGAAACTTTTATCTTTGTGATTTACCCTACAAAAATACTTGCATACATGCAAAAAGATAACTCATAAGGACAAGTATTGAAATGTTGTTTATGATGACCCCAAATAGGCAATGACCCCAATAAAGAACTAATTACAAATAATACCACTTTAATGTACAGCCATTAAAGAAAAGTTTGATACCCACAGAAGTAAATAACAAGTGGAGAAATGCACAAGTTGTAAACAATGTGTATATCATGATCCTATTAAAAAGAGAAAGAAAAGAAGGAAAGAAGAGAAAAGGAATGAATGCAATGAAAAATACATGTGTATTTTAGCATATGCATAGAGTACCAGTTCAGAAAATACAGTGTGTATATCATAATCCTGTCAAAAAAGAAAGAAGACAAGAAAATGAATGAAAGAATTAAAAATACATGTGTATTTTAGCATATGCACAGAACTCAAGTTCAGAAAAATACATGCCTGACAATGATTAGTAGTTAGTCTGAGGGTGAAATTATGGACATCTTTATCTTTCTATGTTATGTATTTCTTTATTCTCCAAGTATTTTAAACCCTAAGCAAACATTCCTTTGGTAGCTAGGAAAACAAAGCTACTGAATTTTTTTAAAAAGAATAAACATAGCCCTTAGAATCAGAAAAGCTCAGGTTCAAACGGTAACTTCATAATCTTAAGCAGTGTGATCATGAGAAAACTACTGAAGATCTCTAAATCTTAGTTCCTTTCGTTGTCAGATGGGTAATACAGGATTCTCATTATTGCCAGGAGATTTAAATTCCCTAATGCAAAGTCTGACATTCATAAGTGTCCGTTTTCTTAACTCCAGGCTAATCACAAAGTATCTATATATTAGAATGTTTATCTTAAAAAATAGAAATAATATTTCACCACAGCCACAGCAATGCGAGATCCGAGCAGCGTCTGTGACCTACACCATAGCTCACGGCAATGCTGGATCCCCAACCCACTGAGCAAGGCCAGGGATCGAACCTGCTTCCTCATGGATCCTAGTTAGGTTTGTTACTGCTGAGCCACAACAGCAATTCTCAAATAACATTTTTTGACAGGGATTTCAATTTAGTTCTATGAGTGACACAAATTTAACAGATCAAGTTTGTGATACCCTTATATAAATGTATCATTTTTCCTAAGATCATTTTTTATTTTAGAAGGAATAAGAAAATATGTAACTTAAGTGGGAAAAAATGGTGAACTTCTTGTACTTCGTTACAGTAGTTCCATCAGGACAAAGTATATGTGAAATTTTCACGTCCCTACCCATCTATAACCCAGTAAAGAACTGCAGAGTGAAGTAACAGAGTTAGTTCATTAAAAATGTTTACAAACATACGTATTTATGTACATGTAAACATACACATATGAGAGAAAGCTCTTCTGCACAGTAACAGATCTTTAAAAATGTAAAAGTACAGGAAATTTTATTTCTTTTGGACTCATTTTACACATTAAAAAATTGTAAACATATATTTCTTTTGAAATGAAAATGCACAAAAAATGCCGCAAAGTTTTATTTATGTAAGGCTAAAATATGTAGAATTAGGCAATGATGAAAATTAACCAGGGTCTTTGATTATCATTTTGTTTTTTATTTTCTATTAAAATTATCAGGGCAAACTTTCAAGCTAAGTATTTTCATAATTTGGATGAGGTCAATGAAACTCTGTGCAGGAAGTGAGAACAATGGGTTCTGACTTGTTTCTAACATTAGGAAATACACTGGTCTTATCATCACAACAGTGGACTTGCACCCTGGTTTCATTATAAACAATTAAGCAAAACATTGGTCAAGAAATCAATCGGTATTATTTAGGGAATAGTATTTGATTTTTGAGACTTGTCTATAGCCAAGCAGTTTAACTTAATTTTTTGAAGATTTTTATGAGAAAGGAATAACTGTCCCAGTGCCCACTCCAAATACAACTTGACTAAAAAATTCAGGTAAGTTAATGTAATAGGAAAGTGTTGTTAAGTGGTGGGGGCTGTTTGTGGCCAGTTTCAGCCAGAATGACACACTCAATGCTAAAACCAAAATACAAAGCAGCTGAAAGAGCATGTGGGAAAAAATGAAGTCTCATACCCTTACCATGTTCATATTCAGAAAAGATGAACAAGAAAGCACCTGATTTGAACCTGAGCTTGAACCAGATATCCCACCTCAAAGTCTTCCTTCTTTCCTCTCTCCTGAGCTGTGCTAAGGTAATTAACATTTAGGGAAACTCACATGGCAAATGGGCCCAAGATTACCTCCCCAGATTCCAAATCCTATTGAAAGGTAGGAGTGTTAACAAGTAACAGGATGTTTATTAAAAAGGTTTATGGGGAATTTCCATTGTGGTGCAGTAGAAATGAATCTGAATAGTATCCATGAGGATGCAGGTTCGATCCCTGGCCTCGCTCAGTGGGTTAAGGACCTGGCATTGTGGTGGCTGTGGTGTAGGCTGGTGGCTGAAGCTCTAATTCGACCCTTAGCCTGGGAACTTCCATATGCTGCAGGGACAGCCTTAAAAGCAAGCCAAAAAAAAAAAAAAAAAGGGGGTTTTGGAGGAGTTCCCGCTTGGCTCTTCAGGTTAAGAACCAAACATAGAGTCTATGAGGATGTGGGTTCAATCCCTGGCCTCCCTCAATAGGTTAAGGATCTGGCCTTGCCACAAGCTGTGGCATAGGTCACACATGTGGCTTGGATCCCATGTTCCTGTGGCTGTGGCGTAGGCCTGAAGTTGCAGCTCTGATTCAACCCTTAGCCCGGAAACTTCCATAAGCTGCAGACATGGCCCTACAAAGAAAAAAAGAAAACAAGCAAAAAAACAAAAATGTTTTTGGAATTTGATTCTTTCGTATGTAGGCTGACCTACTGATTACTGTCAACTATTAACTGTACACACTTAACAAGGGCAAACACTTGTTAGTGTTTTCATATCCAAATAAACCTAACATGCTTAGACCCTCTATAAATATTTGTCATATAAACTGTTAACAGATGATTATTTACTGCATGAATTTCACAGCTCCTTAGCCTTTCTCTCTCTTATTGCTGCTTCATATTCCAGTGCCAGAACCATTTTTCTCTGAAGGCAGAAAGATGAAATCAGAGTAAGGAAACTCCCAAGCAGTCCACTTTATTCTCTTGAATATTTTGGTCCAGTGGCTTGGCAGAGAGGAACTTCTTAACTGTTGATGAAAACAATCCGTTTCATCTCTGTCATTGTTCATTAAGAGAGTTGAAAGGATCACATGTCTGCATGTCACTCAAGCAGACAGTCAATGTCACAAGTGTGGAATTTAGAGTTGTGTTGCTAACACATTCAAGCTCCATGCGGCTGCTGCATTGATTTTTCTAAAACAGTCTGTGTAGGGGAAATCTCAAATCCTGATCATAAGTACAAAGTCCTTGTAATTGCATGCCTTCCCATACCCTTAACTTCATGTCCTATCCTTTCCTGCTGTGCGCTTAATGATCCAGCACTCTGAAAGACTTTACCTTCAAGTTGGCACATCCGTACGCCTGCGTGTCAATACATCTGAAGGGGCAGGACACGAAGGGCTTACACTGGAGAGAGGCGGTGTGCTATGTCCCTCCACGGGGTCTTTCCCCACACCCCCGATATTCCATGTGGCACATCTCTCTTGCCGCCTGATGGGCCAGGATTGAGTCTGGCCACTCAGATCCCAGGAAGAGATGCCCCTCTTCTACCTCTCACCACCCCTCCCATCATCTGAAGTCCCTCTTCTCAATTCAGGGCCTTTGTTGAGCTGTGCCCTCTCCTTGAAGGCTCCTCACATCTTCCTTTAACCGGAAATCATGTTCTCAGCCTTTAGATTTCTGTTCAAGATGGCTCCTCCTTGAAAAGACAGACCCAAAGTCCAGGACTCCATCCTGAGTCCTATCTCCCCAACCTGCCATGTGCCAGGCCAGAGGGCTCTCCTCTGTGCTCTCCAAAACCAGTAGGGAGCAGTTACATGTTTAACCACTGTGTTCGCCACGTTGTATCACAGCCTGATGTTTCTGAACACAGTCATGGCAGCCTAAGTACCTGGGTTCAAATCCAGGCTCCTTCACTTGCCACAAGATCAGTGTCCTTATTTGTAAAATAGACATAATATTTAAATCTACCTCTTAGAGAGGAGGATTCAATAAACCAAAGCCCACAATGGCAAGTCCTCAATGAGTGTGAGCTTTTAACAGTGACTGATTACCTGTATTTGCTCTTCACCCTTGATAACTCGGTTTATTTTTTTTTTCAGGAAAAGACATCTCAGTTATTTGCATATCCCTCACCCCTTCAGAGTGCTTGGCATCTAATTAGCGCAATATACATAGTAGCCAAACCGAACTTGTAAGAATAAAAAGAATAACCTCAGAGTCACTGAGTCCTAGAATTGGAAGTGTCTAAATGTCAACATTTACTTCCAAGTTCACAGAGCAAGGAAGCACTCCATGTAGGCACAGAGAGCCCCCTTTTTCCCAAGGAGGAAATAATTGAACATTTCAGACTCTATTCTTGTCTGTAAACATAGCCTCCTTTAATGGAATGGTCCTCACATAGCTTCTGACAAATATCCAAAGCTTCATGTCCATGCTGGGTATTCAATTATAGTTTTCAACAGAGTGTAAATTACAGGATGCCTGATAAATTCATCCAGAAATGCTAAGAAAAACAGATGGTATTTTCCAAATCTTATCAAATGATTCCCTTTCTCCTCACTCACCAGGGTAGTTTTGTGCCAAATATGATGGAAAAGTAATTTGCCGGCCCCCGATCATTTACACGCTCCAGAGGGAGGGGCTGTCGGACTAAGTAAGACATATTGATTTCCCACACACTATTCTCTTCCTTCTCTGGGTGGTTAAAACAAAACAAAGTATTTAATTTCTCCCATTTTTCTACTGATGAAAGATGACAGATCCAACAGTTGAGCTCATAAATGGAAGTCTTTCTTTTGTACGATTAGAATCTTTCTCTCTGTTTCCACTATAATCAAACCAATATCAAAGAGATATTTCAAAGTCTGCAAGAACAGTGCTAAGAGAACCACAATCTAGCGTGGACTTGAGGACTTTTCACCATGATATCATTTCCATACACATGCAAAAACCTAGCCAGCTTTGACCTTTATGAAACCAACAGGGTGTGCAGAGAAGAGAGGATGGATTATTTGAGCTCCGTAGTTTGTATTCTAGATCTTGCTAGTCTATTTTAGACATATCTTTCACTAGTAAAAAGTGAACTACACTTTTCATGAATCAAGAATTTGCCTTAGGAGTTCCTGTTGTGGCTCAGCGGGACTAGAACCCATGAGGATGCGAGTTCAATCCCCGGCCTCACTCAGTGGGTTAAGGATCTGGCTTTGCTGTAAGCTGTGCTATAGGTCGCCAATGCGGCTCAGAAATAGTGTTGCTGTGGGTGTGGTGTAGGCTGGCAGCTGCAGCTCCAATTAGATCCTTAGCCTGTGAACTTCCATAAACTGTAGGTGTGGCCCTAAAAAGAAAATAGTAATAATAATAATAAAAAGAACCTGCCTTAGAAAGAAGCTGCTGGAAAATGGCATATAGGAAACATCTCTGGTTTCTGAAATTATTTATGTATTTACTGTAGTTTGTAGACATTTGTTTCCACTGTGCTATTTATTTCCATGAATACAACATTACACGAGCTCACATTTACCCTTAGATATGCTTAGCTCCCTCAAACTATATTAACCTATTAGAAAGAATTAGAAAGGAATTAAAATTATCAGTCAAGAGACACAATGAAGATTTATTCAATTCCTATAGATTTAGACAGGAGAATTACTGTCCACTTGTGGTGACTAAAATTCTCATTCTCAGACATAGAGGGGGAAAAATGTCTTTATGCTGCAGAGCATATATGCAGTGATTGGAACAATTCATTATTTCACCAATGCAAATAGAGTTCTGTAGCTGATAAAATGATTTTTTAGCCTCTTGGAAGGCAGGAGAAGAGGGTCAAGCTCCTCATAGGCTGCTTTCCTCAGCTCAGATGCTATAGTGACCAAGCATGTGTATTGTGTGAGTGATTCTGACTTAGAAAAAGTCTGCTTTCAACTTGGACTCCATTTTGCATATAGACTAAAGGAGGAAAAGAGGCCATTTATGCCTCATTTTCAAATGGAAAGTACTTGACATATGAAAAATTCTCTGAACAGTAGTGAGACTCTCCAAACAGACAAGGGGATGCCAAAAAAAGGAGTGACTGTGAACCGGCCTGGCAACGTGTTCTTCAGGAAGTGGCTGGGCATGTGTATCCTTGCTGATTACACACATAATAGCTCCAATGCAATGTGCTATATCAAGAAAGGCTGAGTTTCAGAACCGTGTTTTCTTTTTCTTTTTGTCTTTTCTAGGGCCGCACCCGTGGCATATGGAAGTTCCCAGGCTAGGAGTCGAATTGGAGCTCTAGCTGCCAGCCTACGCCACAGCCCCAACAACGAGGGATCCTTAACCCACTGAGCAAGGCCAGGGATCAAACCCAAAACCTCATGGTTCCTAGTTGGATTTGTTAACCACTGAGCCATGACGGGAACTCCAAATTTATTTATTTATTTCTTCCTTCCTTCCTTTCCCTCTTTCTTTCTTTTGCTTTTTAGGGCCACACTTGTGGCACATGGACGTTCCTGGGCTAGTTGTCTAATGGGAGGTACAGCTGCCGGCCTATGCCACAGCCACAGCAGCACCAGATGCTAGCTGCGTCTGTGACCTACACCACAGCTCACAGCAACGCTGGATCCTTAACCCATTGAGCAAGGCCAGGGATCAAACCCGCAATCTCATGGTTCCTAGTCAGATTCATTTCTGCCTCACCACAAAGGAAACTCCAGAGCTGTGTTTTCAAAAGGAAAAAGAAACAGCTCTCTAACTGAGCTCTTTTGGAAAAAGAAAGAGCAGTTACAGGGGCAGAGAAGTCAGGAGTCCCATGTGCTGGGATGGAGACACATCACACAAGAGGAGAAGATCAGCAGGGCTCAAAGCATAGCCAAAGGAAAGATCCAGCATTGACCTACTGCTCCAGGATTTTCTAGAAAAGGATTCAGGGGGGAAAAAACCCCACAACAACAAAACAAACAAAAACAAAAAAACAAACAACACAGCTCACTTTGTAGGAAGTCCATCTCTTGTTTTCACTTTGTGGAGGAGAGCCCTGGAGGGGAAATGGTAGGCACAGGTAAGGAACAAAGGGTGACATTCAGATTTTAAGTTGCGACTAGGATATGGGATCATGGAAAGTAGCTGCTGTCACCCCCAGTTGATGGGGAAGGGAAGGTTGTGAGAATCAAATGAGGTAATGCTTGAAAGCACCTGCTACAAGGCCTAGCACATAAGGTCTACAAAAAAGTTTTAATTCTGAGCAATATCAATAATTATAGGAAATGTCTGAGTTTAAGAGGTTCTGCTACCTCTGTCAATATCAATAATTATAGGAAATGTCTGAGTTTAAGAGGCTCTGCTACCTCTGTCATCTTGGAGGTGATGTGGAGGTGATATGGCTGTGAAAGCAGTCTTCCTGGGATCTCCCAAAGATCCAGGGCTGATTTGCCTGATCTGGGGCCCTTTCAAAGATATGTCCCCTTCTCTACGGAAGCTGGGGTCTAAAGAAACCATCAGAGAGAAGCTACTCAGCAAGGAAGGATGTGAGAGAACCTAGAATGGGGATTTCTAATTCACTCACTCATCTATTCAATTATTCACCAAATGTTTTTTCTAAACTTCTACTAGAAGGTCTCTTTTAGATACAAGCAAAAGAAAAATTGATACTAAATTTTAATAGGCAGACCAAGAGAGGAATCACACACTGAATTCATTTTACACTTAGGTGGCTTTTTGCAAAAACTTAAATCACAAACCAAAGGATAAAATTTAAGAGTTGGTCAAAGTTATATAGGGTTTTAATGCATGGAAGAATTGTCTGCATAAACCATACATCAGTGGAGTTCATTAAATTGCACATTACTAGAGCAATAATTTATATATTAAGTTTTAGGAATACCCCCAAAACATGCTCAGTCTTGGCAACTGCCATCTTGGATTTACTTTTCCAGAAGAGAAAATAATTCCAGGCAACAACAGCATTTGAAAACATTAACCCCTGGCTTTGTTTCATTTTGAACAGCCAAGGACTCAGTGCTCCTGAAAAATACTGTTTGAAATAACAATGAAACCCCTAGAGTTTCTGGAGAAGCAATAGGGACTCCTTTTTCATAAAACAAATTTTGGGCTCTCCACCACGATGAAAATCCTGTAGTTACCTTAGTTACCATAGAAAGCTTTACTTTGGATTTAAAGTTTTCTCTTATTAGACAATTTCATTAAAATATGCATCAGTGCACGCACACACACACACAAAAACCCTCTTATTTTCAAAGAGTACTGTGTCTGCTATACTGAGTTTCCTTTAAGAATGAACAAACGAATCAATTGAGGTGGCCCAGATGACATAAAGAGCTGGAAAAGCCTTCTAAATTATCACTGAAAGATGAGTCTATTCTAAATAATTCAAGGACCATAACTGTACATGCAACAATGTAGATTCATCAGAGTGTTTTTGTTGGATACATTTCTAGAAGTATGATTTCTGGGCGTACTAGTCACCTAATGCTGTATAACAAATTGTCACAAACTTAGTGGCATTAAACCACATCATTCATGATTTCCCAGTTTTAGTGGCTTAGGAGTCTTGATTGGGTCCTTTGCTCAGAGACTTCCAAGGCTGCAGTCAAGATAGTGGCCAAGTTTTGTCCTTTCTGGAGCTCAGGATCCCCTTCAAAACTGATATGGTTTTTGGAAGAATTCAGTTCGTTGTGGTGTTAGAACCTGTTTTCTTGCTGGTTGCCCACTGGGGGCCAGTCCAGCTCCTACAGGTTACCTGCAGTTCCTTGCTAGGTCACCACCTTATGATATGATAGTTTGCTTCGTGAAGGCCAGCATGAGAATCCCTTTCTTTAGGAAGGCATCAGTCTCTCCTTTAAGGACTTTCACCTAGTTAGGTCAGGCCCACCTAGAATGATCTCCCTTTTAATTGAATCAAAATAACTGCTTTAGGGTTTTAATTACATCTGCAAAATGCCTTTGTCCATACCATATACTGCAACCTAATCAAGAGTGAAATCTCATCATACACAATTCTGCACACACTCAAGGGAGGAAGATATGCACAGTTGTACACAGAGAGCAGGGATCTTGCAGACCAGCTTGAAATTCTCCCTAGCGCCCTTTACTTTGCCAAGGTATGGAAACAACCTAAGTTTCCATCAGCAGAGGAATGGATAAAGAAAATACGGTATATGCATGTATACATACAATGGAATACCACTCAGCCATAAACATGAATTAAGTTTTACAATTTGTAGCAGTAATGGATGGACTTGGAGGGCATTATGCCAAATGAAATAAGTCATATAAATACTGTATGACATTGTTTACATATGGAATCTAAAAAATACAACAAACTAGTGAAAAAAAAAAAAGTAGACTCACAGATATAGAGAACAAACTAGTGGTTACCAATGGGGAAGGTTGTGGTGGGGGGACATAGGGCTGGGGAGGAAACAAAAAGGGTAATTATGGGGTTATATGAAATCATGTATGTGAAACTTTTGAAAATTGTAGTGCACTATAGAATTTATAGACTCTTGCTCAATAGAAATTAATAAAAATTCTAATTCTCAATATAAATTAATAAAAGTCTAATTAACAAAACATAGACTTGTGGTTGCCAAGGGGGAGGGGGAGGGAGTGGGGTGATTGGGGAGCTTGGGGTTAATAGATACAAACTAATGCCTTTGGAATGGATTAGCAATGAGATCCTGCTGTGTAGCACTGGGAACTATGTTTAGTCACTTACGATGGAGCATGATAATGTGTGAAAATAGAATGCGCACATGTATGTGTAACTGGGTCACCATGCTGTATAGTAGAAAAAAAATGTATCGGGGAAATAACTATTAAAAAGACCCCCAAAAATATAAATAAATAAAATTAAAGAAAATATAAAGAATATCTACTTTAAAAATTTAAATCCATACTACCAAATTGTTTTTCAAAGAAATTAGGACAACTACAAGTCCACCAGCAGGATATCAACCTGCTGTTTGTTCACGTTTTAATCAATATTCAAGATAATCAAAACTTTAACTTTTTTCCAATCTGGTAGGAGAGTAACATCTCATTGTAGTTTTAATTTCTATTTCTGTGAAAAATAAATTGAGCATAATTTCATGTGCTCACACATCTTTTGTGAATTACCTTTTCCATGTCCTTTGCTTTCTTTTTATATTGATCGTTTTCTATTTTTTATGTTGACTTACAATAACTATTTGTACGTTATGGAATAATACCCTTTTCCTGTTTTTACGCATTGCAAATCTTTTAGTTCTCTCTTTTAGCTTTTGAACTTTTTCTCTTTTTTTGGTCATAAAGAAGTTTTTAAAACAAATATATAATAGTGGAAAATAAAAATCAATCTGTATCAACTTATTTAATAAGTTAATTGATAGAATACTCTTAAAACACTAGAAATGAGTTAGCTATACATGGTTGATATTTATAAGATATGGACACAGAGAGAAAATGCCAATATTCCAATGAGGAGAAAAGTAAGTTAGAGAATAAAATTTATCATTGTGATCCCAGGCTTGATGAAAAGTTTGTTATATACCTGTTTGGATAATTGTATATTCACAGAAAAATATCTAGAACGACACACATCAAAATATAGCAACACACCATAGTGAATATATCTTTAGAATTGGATGAAGCTTTGGGGTGTGATTTTTTTTACTTTATTCACTCGTCTCTACATTCTTTCATTTAATTTTAAAATAAGTAATCTTTGATTTTAGGTTTGAAAGAAGATAAATAATGAGGTAATAATATTTAATCCACTTTAAATAGGAAATGTTTCCTTTTACTGTATACTTGTCATTTGAATTTTCTTTTCTTTTTTTGGCCGCCCCTTGGCCTATGGAGTTCCTTGGCCAGAGAGCAGATCTGAACCACAGTTGTGACCTATGCTGCAGCTATGGCAATGCCAGATCCTTAACCCGCTCCATTGTGCTGGGGATCAAACCTGTGTCCCAGTGCTCCAGAGATGTCGCTAATTCCATTGCATCACAGAGGGAACTCCTATTTGAATATCCTCTAATCATAATTTTCCATTTGAGGGGTACTCGTTTGTCAATGTGAGATTTTTTCATTTCTTTTTCTATTTATTTATTTATTTATTTATTTTTGTCTTTTTAGGGCCGCACCCATGGCATGTGGAGGTTCCCAGGCTAGGGGTCCAATCGGAGCCACAGCCTCTATCCTTGCACCACAGCCACAGCATCCGAGCCACGTCTGCGACCTGCACCACAGCTCAGGGCAATGCAGGATCCTTAACCCACTGAGCGAGGTCAGGGATTGAACCCGCGTTCTCATGGATACTAGTCAGATTCATTTCCACTGAGTCACGATGGGAACTCCCTCTTTTTCTATTTTTTGGGCAGTGTCCACAGCATATGAAAGTTCCTGTGATCAAACTCATGTCACAGAAGTGACCCAAACCATAGCAGTGACATCAGATCCTTAACCCACTGAGCCAATAAGGAGCTTTGCTTTTTCATTTCTTTACAGCTGGTGGGTTAGGTCTAATTTTCCCAGTTGGAAAGAGGCACTAACTTGGTCTCAGTGAGCCTACTACTTGGCTAGTGGTCAGAGGGCTGGCTGGTTAGTAGAGAAAGTGGAGCTATAACCTGGATGCTCAAAATCCTATTAGAATATCAAATCTACACTGTCACCCATGAGCAGGACTTTACTGTATGGACCTCACACTGGACAGGGCCAGCATGTGAAGGAAAACCAGTCAGAAGCTCTGGGTCAATTCTCCAGGTCAGGAGGACACACAGAAATATCTTCTAAGAACATGAAGAAACTCACCCAGATATTTCCCCCTTTCAATTTGAAAGAACTCATTTTTCAGGACTCATTTTCCCATAGTAGAAAATCCAGAGGAATCAGCACGATTAGCTGCCAAATTGCACAGAAGAGGAGGAAGGAGGTGACCGAGCCAGCCAGTCAGCAGTAGGCTTGGCAGCTGGGAGCACAGCACGGAGGGCTGGTGGCTAAGCTGGAGGTCAGTGTGTCCAACCCAGGGAAGGAGGGAACAGATGGCTCCTGAGGCTGAGGTGGCTTAAAGAAAAAGACCTTTCCTTACAGCATTCCTAGCCATGTGGATTTTCTTACATTTGTGATTCTTAGTTACTTCTGAAGTGGTATGTTTTTCGTTTGTTTGTTTTTGCTTTCTGTTTTTCTTTTTTGAGCAGGGACATTCTGTGAGTAAATACAATTTACCCCTGGTGACAAAAATAGTGACTTATCTCTGACCAGGGCCAAACACTGGTCCTCTCTGTGGCACACCTGCTTTGGCCCTCTCCATCTCTCCATGTGCCCTGATGTAGGCACCTTTCTTAGTGTTTGGTTTCTCTCAGCCCTCAGCATCCTCCCTGGGGTCCGAGTGATGCTGTCTGGGGGGTGGGGACCCTGGAGGAGCTGGAGGCACTGCTCTCCTTCCCCAGCCCTGCCTGGTCCTCTTCCTCCAGCTCAGTCCCACTGCACACTGCACCGTTAGCTTTCTCCCAGCAGGAAGGAGATGGCCTGGCCATTCTGTCTGGCTAATGGTCCCACAGTGCCCAGAGCTACGGCGGCAAGTTGGGAGCTGGGCTGACTCCAGAAACATCCCTGCCGCTCTTGGAGCCACTTTGACTCTTCTCACAGTGGATTTTTCAGGCTCTAGAAAGCAGGTAAGACTTGCTTAGGCAGCTAAGTGGAAGCAGACCTCTGATGTAAGCAGCAGAGGTAATACTTCCCTTCCCCTGGCACTTGAACATTAAGGACTGAAGCAAAATAAAAAGGCCAATCTGTATGTAATTAAAAGCAGCTACTGACAATTGCTCCCCACCTCCACTCTGTTAAAGCAGTAGAAATCTAAATTTTCTACCTTCTCCAGCTCTTCTTGCTCCAGTACTAAATTGCCAGAAGTGGGAGTGGTATCTTTAGGCAGTCCTGGCAAGGACAGATCCATCAAAGGAAGGATGATGTTTTTAAATTAAAAAAAAAAAAAAGGCATTTCTCCAGAGCAGTAGTTACTATAATTTTTGGCCTAATCTTTGGAAAGTATATTTTTCTGCCAGTGTGCATAGATTCTTTTTTAAAGATGATTCATATGACACCTTCTTGAAATTTAAATAAGCTATACAATTTTAAAACTTAGAGCAAAAAAAAAAAGACAATTATTTAGCAATTTGCAATCTTCCAGAATTCTTAGGAGTTCTAGAGAGCATTACAATCCTCTTTTAAACTTTCGTCCATCAGAAATTTGAGGAAAGCAATTTACAGTTATTTATCTGTCTTCTGAAAATTGTTGTTCTTTGCTGTCTTTTTTTTTTTTTTTTTGGCCTTTTTAGAGCCTCACAGATGGCATATGAAGTTTGAAAGCTAGGGGCCCAATCAGAGCTTCAGCTGCCAGCCTACACCACAGTCACAGCAATGCAGGATCCTTAACCCACTGAGCGAGGCCAGGGATCAAACCCTCATCCTCATGGATACTAGTCAGGTTTGTTACCACTTAGCCACAACGGGAGCTCCCTTTGCTGTCTCGAGATACGGGACTTTACCATATTTTTAACTCTATGACCAGTCAACCACATAGAAAGAGTTGTATGATTTTATTTATTTAAATACTTTCTGAATTCCTACTATGTGGCGGGAATACAGCAGAGAAAGAAAAGGAGGCAAAATCCCTGATCTTAGGAACTCTGATTCTCGTAGAGAAAGACAAAGACAATAAGCCAACAAACACATAAACGTATATGCACAAACAGTGTTATGAAGTAAAAAAGAGAGTGATAAGGGCAGATAAAAATGAGAATGTTTATTTTCAATTGTGTATCTTAGAAGAAGAGGGGGATATGTTTTTTAACAGAAGCTTCTATGAACCATCATTTGTATATCAGAATACACAATATTCTTAGCACTATGCATACATAGAAAATTTGCAGAAGGTGGGCAAAAAAGATGTTTCTTGAAAAACATATTATAGATCACCTATAAAAATGAGGTCAAAATAAGGATGTTTCAAAACATATCCTTTTATTTGTAGAGGTACTTTCATAGCCTCTTTTTTCAAATCATAGCAAAATACAGTGCAGCTTAAAGATGTTACAGTTGTCTTCTTACCTATTTCACTGAAAAGCAATTGCTCAGAAAGTGCATTTTTCTTTGTCACAATGAAATCATCAATATACAATGCATTGTCCATAAATTATCTGAAAGCATTACGGTGACAAAAGCTATTCATTGGCTTTCTGCAGCCACTACTAGTTAACCCACACTGTTGTTCCACTGTACAAGAAGCCTTCTCTCATTCAAACTCTATCTAAACGTCCCTTTAACAAATTTGTGCGGCATCAGCAGGATGGGATGGGACTTCCAGAGAAGACTAGTTCCCCCTGAGCTGAAGATAACAGATGCCATTTTAAAAAGGGTTTGTAGTGTATTAGGCTTGGGAACAGAACCTAAGGAAATATTCTCTCCAAGTCGTCATGTTTCAATGTGTATCATAAGTTGCCATGAAGAATCAATATGCCGAAATTTTCAAAATTATTTCAAAATAGATTCATTTTTGTAGCGCAATTTAAGAGACATATTCTAAAACAATATTTTGAAAAATTATGAATTAAACCCCACAAAAAGCTTTCTGATGCTTGATTCTTTGGGGTTTCCACTAGAGAGGACTGGACTGGCTACCTTAAAAAACATCTAATTGGGAAAAGTTAACAAAATAACTTATTTTTTAATCAGAGGGGCCTTCAAATGCTTTGTACTTACTCTAACTTATCTCTTCAAGTCTAAGCTCAGTAGGACACTAGGAGAAAATTTTTAAAAAGTGGATCCCTGTGCTGTACTGTAGAACCACATTGCTTATCCATTCTAAATGTAATATATCAAATCTCTTGGAATAGAACACGATGGAAGACAGTATGAGAAAAAGAATGTACATCTATATGTATGACTTGGTCACTTTGCTGTATGGCAGAAATTGGCACAATGTTGTAAATCAACTGTACTTTAATTAAAAAAAGAAATAAGTAACTTGGGGACCAATAAAAAAAAGTGGACCCAGTAGAAAATTGGGTAAAGTGTATGGATAGACGATTCATAGCAGAGAAAGCCTGAATAGCACAACAATGCATAAAAAGCTCTTGACCTGCTTGGTACTTATGGAAAAAAAGATTTTTTTTTTCAAAAATGAGAAAATCACAGTGAAGAAAAATCAAAGCAAAAAAAATACATTTTAGAAAGTTATGGGTAAAAGCAGATCATAAAGGGAATGCTGGGAATATATGGTTCATAGGGCCTATATGTTAAAAAAAAGGAATTATAATTATTTAGAAATAGTTATTGTTATCAATATACCTTTAGATAAAGCTGTCCCTATTTACAGAATTTAGAGGAGGAAATCAGAGCTAAAAGTAATTTCCCACACAATTTTCAAGCTGCTAATTTTCAAATATTTAGAACTCTTAAATGTGCAATAGGGAAGTTCCCATCGTGGTGGAGAAGAGATGTCAGTAAAAGACGATGATGTTGGTTCTAGGAGGAGAGAAAGACCCAGAAACCAAGGATGAAAAAAGCTTTTCAAGCATTACTCAGCCATGAAAAAGAATGAAATAATGCCATTTGCAGCAACGTGGATGGACCTAGAAACTATTATACTAAGTAAGTCAGACAGTGAAAGACAAACATCACATGGTATCACTTATATGAGGAATCTAAAAACAAAACAAAACAAAAAGATACAAATGAACTTATTTGCAGAAGAGAAACAGAATCAGAGACTTTGAAAAACTGATGGTTACCAAAGGGGACAGGTTGGTGATGGGGAGAAATGGACTTGGGGTTTGGGATTGGCATTTGCACACTGAGGTATATGGAATGATTGGCCAACAGGGGTCTGCTGTGTAGCACAGAGAACTCTACCCAGTAATCTGTGATGATCTACATGGGAAAAGAATCTGAGAGAGAATGGATATGTGTACATGCATGACTGAATCACTTTGCAGTATAGCAGACATTATAATGACCTTGTAATTCAACTATACCTCAATAAACTTAAAAGAAAGAAAGAAGAAGCCGGGGTTATCAGTGCCAAAGGTAGCAAACATATGCATTGATATAAAGATATAAATAATTGTAAATTAAAAAAAAACTAAGCATTGAAGAGAATTTCAATGGATCCATCCATGGTGTGTGCATGTCTGGTTCCTTAATGTGGGGACAGAGCTGGCTGGTGAGTCCAGAGCCTCAGCAGGTAAAGCCCACCCATACGTCTTTCCCACAGTCCAACACACTGGACTAAACAAGGGTCTTCCTTCATGGCTTTAGAAAGGTCAAGAGAAATGAGTACATCTCTTTGCTCCCACATAAAACTTATCCATTTAACTTTTTTTTTGCTTTGTGATTAGTGATTAAGTTTCAAAACTTTCTCTTAAAAAAAAAGGCTGCTGCTGATCCAGGAGTGATACAAATAACCACTGAGGACAGAACCTGCACCCAGGAATCCACAGCCCTGAGAACGATAGCTGTCAGACGCTGACCTCCGATTCCTGACTTCCTACTGGGTTCGTTTTGAAAAAGATGCATTGCGTTCTGGGTCTTTGACCAACTTGACTTCTAGTCATTTTCTATATCTTTTCTTTCTTCCTTTTTGGCCACCCTGCAGCATATAGTTTCCCAGGTACATATAGTGCCCAAGGCCAGAGATCAAATGGGAGTGGCAGTTGCGACCTATGCTGCAGCAACACTGGATCCTTAACCTACAGTGCTGGGATCGAACCTGCATCCCAGTGCTCCAGCGATGCCAGTGATTCCGTTGCGCTGAGGCGGGAACTCCAAAGCTCTTATAATAACTTAACAGTGATGATCACCACAATAATAACCAAAAAGGAAGTGATGATCTACAGATGGTGGTCTAAATTGACTCTATCTAGAATTTGGCTTTTTCCTTTGCTGGATTCAATCTAAGCATGCTTGTCTTAAATGTCAATTGTAAACCAAACATAAATGTCCTGTTAAAACAAGTTTATCTTCACTAAACTTAACTGTAGTCTCTGATTAGCTGTTTCAAACTTAAATAAAGCATATTTATGGTTATTTTTCCTTTTGATGGTATGTCAACTACATATGGGCAGAACTGTGTGTCTCAGATTAAAATGTCCTAGAATTTCCTCTGTGAAGTTGAAAGAAAAGGTGTCATACTTAATTTTAACCAACATACACAGTTAGAGATAAATTGAGTGCTTACTGTTTTATAAAATATTTTTTAAATTAAAGGATTAACTATAAATTTATTTTCTTTTTTTTTGGCTGAACCCAAGCATATGGAAATTCTTGGGCCAGAGATTGAATCCAAGCAACTGCAACTTACACCATAGCTGCAACAACACTGGATCTTTAACCTACTGTGCCACGATGGGAACTTCCCCCCGCCTTTTTTTTTAAATTCAAATAAGAAGCAATTGTCTAATTTTATAAAATAATATCACAGTATTTCAATTTATGTTAAATTTTTAAATTTAAATGTTATGATGGCTTCAGCCCAAGTTTGGTAATAGACTGAATGTTTGTGTTCTTCCTTAATTCATATATTGCAAACTGTTCCCCAAAGGGAGGCTGTTAGGAAGTGATTAGCTTTGGGGAGGTGATTAGGTCATGGAGGTGGAGCCCTTGTGAATGGGATTAGTGGTCATATAAAAAAGGCCCTAGAGAGTCTCCATCACCTTCCTCCATGTGAGATTACATGAAGACCACCCTCTCAAAACCAGGAGGTGGGCTCTCACCAATAGCTGAATTCACCAGACCCTGGATATTGGACTTCCCAGTCTCCAGAACTGTGAGAAATAAATTCCTCTAGTTTATAAGCCATGTGGTCTATGGAATATTTGCTACAGTGGCCGGAACTGACTAAGACAACATGTCAACCAGAGATCTTAGTGTCATAGGTTAATGAGTGACAGTATGTTTCAGGATATTGTAACATCTGTGTAATTCGGGATATTGTCTGCGGGACACAAGGAGAGAGATCCAAAGTTACAAAGTTACAAAGTTTGATTTCTTATAAGTGAAGTAGTAGAAGAAGCCAAAACCTTGAAAGAAGTCCAAAAGGAGGTCCTGCCTGGGCAAAGGATGAAGATACAGTTGACAACTGACTTATTCCAATTGTCCTGATAATGTTCTGCTCAAAAGTTCCATTGAAGAATTCAATGTGGATGGCCATGGTGTTTGACAGAAGGCTCAAAGCTGACAGAGGCCAGGTCACATTGCCCTCTGCTCCAAAACTTGTAGGCTGCCTTGGACCAACTGGGGCATGACATGTCACATGACCTGGTCTCTCATTCCTCTGTAACCTTTTGACTCTTCCTCTTTTCCATTTATCTCCAGCACACTGCTTCTCACTGTTCCTTGAACACACCAGGCTTACTTCCATGTCCAAGCCTGGCAATACCTGTTGCCTTTGTTGGAATCCTCTTATTATAAATATCTACATGGCTCACTCCTTAGCTTAGTCCATTTGGACTGCTCTAAGAAAATACTGTAGATTGGGTATTCTATTGGGAACAATAAAAATTTATTTCTCACAGTTCTGGAAGTTGCAAGTGCAGATTCCATGTCTGGTAGGGGCCCATTTCCTGGTTCATAGATGGCTCTTTTCTTCTCACCATAACTCACATGGAGGAAGATGTTGGGGAGCTCTCTAGAATCTGTTTTACAAGGGCACTAATCTTATTCATGAGGGTTCCACTTTCATGACCTAATCCTCTGCCCCAAACCCCTTCTAATACTATAATATTGGGGGTGAGGATTTCAACATATGAATTTGGGGGACATAAAACATTCAATATACAGCATCTACCATCTCACATGAGTCTTTGTTCAAATGTCACCTTCTTGATGAGGCTGACATAGAACGTCTTATTCAAAGTAGCAACCCACTTGCCTCCTACCTTGACCTTTCCAATCTCTTTTTGTGTGATCTATCTTTTCTTTTTTATTTTTCTCACTAAGACTTTTCACCTCTAAAGAGCTATATAATATTTCTCATTTATCAGATCTATTGAGTATTGTCAACCTTCTTTGGCTAAAATTCATGCTCCAGAAGAGCAGGGATCATTATTTTGTTCACTGGTACATTACAAAGCTCTGAAAACTATTTCTGGCACTTAATAAGTGTGTGATAACTATTTGATGAATGAATAAATGAATAAGTTGAGTTGGCAGAATATTGTGCAATGATAAGATATAAGGATCATGAGGGCAAAGACTTCACCATGATACCCTGGCACCTAGAACAGTCCCGAGCAGAGTATTTATTTAATGAGTGAATGAATGTTATCAGAGTGTGTGGTGGGGGGGAAGTTTGTAAAACCCGAAGTAGAAGTGAAAAATGAATAACTTTGGGCCAGGATTGAGGTGATTTTGTGCCCAAAATCCTGCCTAGAGTTCTTTAGCTGCATGTGGGTCATAAAATTACCCAAGGTGCTGCAAAAGAAGATTGTTCTTCAGTTACCTAAGAATAAAAAATGGCTACAACTACTTAAAAGAAAGTCCTGACAAAGGTGACAGCAAAGTGAAAGTTCATGAAGATGATTTGTCCTGTGACATATGTACAGAATTCTACTGCAATATGAAACTCTCTTTTCAGTACTCTTTTCTTACCTGTTGGATGCTAGATGGGAGCACTAGCATGGCTTAACCATTGAGCCATGATGGGAACTCCATCTTTTCTTATTTCTTAATCAGATATCACAGGCTTTAGAGTCAGATCCACTTGCATCAAGTGCCCTCCTCATCACAACCTAGACCATGTGACTCTCAGAAACTCACTTTTTCTGAGCCTCCATTTCTTATATGTTAAAACAATACCCACTGTTTAGGAATGTTGTGAAGCTAAAAAAGATGTCAAGCAAAATGCCTAGATATTCCCTCACTGTCCATCTACGTCATTTCTATGCATGATTCTAATATTTCTATTGAATAAAGCACATAATAATACATAGTTACATATTAAATTCTAAATAAGGTTTTTGTTTTCTCATCCAAGGCTAACCATTAGATCAGCTTATTTCTTTATTGTCCTTTTGTATTTTACATTGGAACTATACAGTAGAAAATGTCACAAGAAGTTGGAATTAAAGTTTAGGTTATTTTTTTGATTTTCCTAGATGCAAATTATTATGCTGGTTCCTAAAAATTATAGCATTATGCCAGAATATTTACTAAAAGGGCAGAGCGATGATTCATATGTTATCCACTATGTACATTTGAAAGAAGCTAATGGTGTATATTCCTGATAACAAGCAAAAGTGACTATTAAAAGGTGAAAGTGTAGTTTACAGTGATGAGCCCTGCCCCCCACTTGGAAATATTTCTTTTTGAAATGTGATGAACACTTAGCTTCCGGAATTAAAGAATAAGCAAATTAGTAGCCGATGAATTTGCTCATTTTTCCGTTGCCTTCTTGAGTCTTCACAGATACCCCTTGCGTGATGTAAATCTTACTGAGAAAGGAGCACTTCTGGAATCTGCATATTTCCAGAAGGCTGAGCTTCAGCTCCAAGGCTATAAAACACATGCTGTAGAAGAGGAAACAGGAGCCTTGAAGGATTGAGAACTCTGATAGGTTCGCACAGCTTCTAAGTGGCAGAGCTATGATTTGAACTTCTTGAAAAAGAAGCCAGCTAAGGCTACAGGATTTATAATCAGAGAGCCATGCATTTCAGGTTGTCTGGAGTACTTGCAGCCACTGATTCAGAGAAGCAATACTTTTATCTATTTCATGTATGTATGTTTCTTGGAAGATGGAGATCCTATTTAGAAAAAAATCTATACAGTACCTGTGACAAAGTATAATTTCCAAAAACTTAAAAACATGATTTTCCAGAGTTCCTTTCATGGCTCAGTAGTAACAAACCCGACTAGGATCCATGAGGACGAGAGTTCAATCCCTGGCCTGGCTCAGGAGGTTAAGGATCCAGCATTGCCATGAGCTGTGGTGTAGGTCTCAGACACGGCTTGGATCCTGCGTTGCTGTGGCTGTGGTGCAGGCTGACAGCTGCAGCTCCAGTTTGACCCCTAGCCTGGGAACTCTCATATACTGCAGGTGCGGCCCTAAAAGGACAAAACAAACAAACAAAAACATGATTTTCATATACATGTAGAATGAACAAATGTAAACATTTTCTTTAAATCTTTAATGAGGGAATGAACAAGAGGGGTTCAAAAGAAAATAAGGATATGTAGTCCGTGGGAAAATAATTTCGTAGTAAGATTTCTGGAATAGATGCACAACTGATTCCCTGCAGGGAAGGTATCTTTTCCACAGACAGAAATCATTTGACTACTGGACAGAAATCTACATGTTCACATATAACTTCATGGAATCTAGAATTTCACTCAATAGTACTTAATGAGCCAAACAAAATTACATTCCATAAACACGTATACAATCCTTGGATGAACTTGTTAAGCAACGTTCCTAAATGTCATATTAGCCTAGTTTTGCCTTATTTCTAAGTCCTAGTAAGTGACTTCCTGGAAACTGAAAATAGATTATTAAGTAAATGAAAATAATAATATTTTACTTACAGATGTATATATATACACATTCCTTTTCTTATATTATCTTCCATCATGGGCTATCCCAAGACACTAGATATAGTTCCCTGGTACCTGTATACTTCTGATGCAAGAGAGCATGGCTGTTATTTTCTAAGCGTAGAACCCGGATCTTCCCCAGAAAGAGTGTTACCAAAATATATTTTGAATGAAAATGTCAAAGCAGCTAATAACATCACATAAAACTTAGACTGTCCATGCACTTCCTCTCAGACAGCATTGAGAAGCTGATGCACGGGAGGAAAAGTGATGGGTTGCAGGTGGCATTCCTGACCTGGATGGGAAGATAAACAAACCTCTTTTCAGTACAACCACTTTAGCTTGAATATAGGTCTCTGTGCATCACAGCAACAGATGACAGAACCTGGCTGAACACAACTGGCAACAAAGCCAAGAGTAGGATTGGAAAGACTGCCTTAGTGGTCATTGCTTTAGACAGTGGGGTATCTTGCTCCACATTTGCGGGAAATTAAATTCTGAGGGGAGTTGCTGGAGCTGGTCTATTACAGCAAAGCAGAAGGGATAACCCATACAAGCACTCTCTTTGAATTAAAAAAAAAATTTTATTAGCATATAGCTGATTTACAATGTTGTGATAATTTCTGCTGTACAGCAAACTGACTCAGTCATACATACATATATATTCCCTTTCTCATACTATCTTTCATCATGGTCTATGCCAAGAGATTGGACATAGTTCCCTGTGCTATTTAGTAGGACTTCATTGTTTATCCATTCTAAGTGTAATAGTTTGCATCTGCTCACCCCAAACTCCCAGTCCACCCCACTCCCTCTCTCTTTGAATTTTTGACAATCATCCCAAAGTACCAGCCACAGGCCTTTGAGATCTTTTATTGCCTTGGTTCCCCTCTGCATTTGGACCAAGAGTACGTCTACAAATTCAGGGTTGTGAGTCACCCAAGTGTCCGTATTCTCTTTGTTCTAGTTGCAAAAACTTTCTTAACTGAACTAGCTGTTCTCAAGATGGTTAATCTGAACGACCTGCATCGACCCAATGTAGAATCAAGATATGTTTTCATCATATTTCTGAGAATTATTCAAAGTTCTATTCCTTTTGAATAAATAAATTCACATTGAGGTATAACACATGGGTATTTATTGAGGAACAAATGATTTTCTTGCTGATTTATTCACTAGGAAGTGCAATTTCTGGGATTTGTAAAAACAATCTTTAAATAGATGTCATGAAATCATATTTTATGATACTACAAGACTGCTATTTGCTGAGGTTGCTTGATTCTATGATCCTTTTCTCCACTATTCAGGTAGCAGAGGCGTTTTCTTCAGTGAACTGCCCTCAGGGAAAGAATATGACTGGGGAGCTCAAAATGGGCTTTTGAAATTCATAGCAGAGGCAATACTCTCGCAAGTTGAAATAATTTAAATTCATAAGAAAGGCCTGGGCCTTTCCTGTGAGAAAAAGATGTGTTGGTTCCATTAACCAAAGTCTGGAGTACTTAGACCATAGACTTTATACCATAAATCCTGGAGCAGGGAGGGCTGTGTTAAGACTGAGAGCTGCTTACTTTCTCTGAAGGCCAGGGGTTAGGTGAAAGGAAGAGGTTCTACAGGGTGGGAGGCAAGGGAACCAGGACCATAGGCCAACTCTTTGTAAAGAGTGAGCTGCAACGTGGGGTTTCCATGTGTACAGAGAGATGTCCATTGTCTTCCTTCCTAATGAGAGAGGTCATGTGGGTCTCTGCACCCCTGCCCCCGGCCCACATCCTCCCCTTTCCCCATGCCCCCAGAATTTACTCCACTTTCCACAAAGGGCACCATTACAGAGAGCAGCCTGGTGTGGCGATGGGAACGGTGTTTCCTAGGATGGAAAATGCAATGCTGTACTTTCAAGCACCCCAGGTGAGGGTAAAAGCACAGGGCGTCTCACAGGTTCTCGGTCAAAACCCTTCTGCCATTGTTTCACCTCAGCATCTCCAATGAGAAGACGGATCACAAGCCCACAATACAGGCCACCGTGTCGGTCAGTGTCAGTGGTTTATGGTGGCTTCTGGTGATGGCTGTGATCACAGTATTTTTAATAGAGGTGTGTATGCTGGGGCTGACATTGTGTTTCATCTTTCTCCTCAGGTTCTGAGAAACAGAGTCAGGGGCTAGAACCGAGAACTTCCTGTCTGAGTCTCTCCAGGCATAAAGGTTGGAGGAAAAGCACAAGGGAAGAGGGAAGACAAGAGAGGGGACCCAGGCCCCCCTGAGGGGTCACGCTGGGCTGCAGGAGGGGGTCTACTCTCACCTCTGTTCCCTCCCTTGGGGCAGAGTTGATAGCAACCAAAACTGGTGCCAAGGCCAACATGTGATGAATAGGCACAACGTTAAAAAGGCTCGACCTCACTTATAGTTGGAAATATGTAATGAAAACAATAAGCTCCATCTTGGGAACAGGGGTAGATCCCAGTTTGGTGGGACCTGAGGTTTGTGCAATTTGGGAGGAGTCTTCTTTAAAGTTGGAGAGAAAAGAGACTGAGGTCTTACTTGATTGGCTGTGTGGTATACCTATAGTACACTTCTGCTTTCAAACTTTTAGGACCGTCGTATTTTTAGTCGAATTTCCAACTCTCCATTTTGTTTTTTCCCAGGATTTCCTTCATTCTTGGCTTTTGATATCGGCCCTACAGGCTAGGTGCCTTGCGATTGGCCTCAATTTCCTTGACTACATTCATCCCCTTTCCACACCTCCCGCCCCTGTTGCACAGACTCACATACCGTCCCCCGGTCCAGCGTCGGGTTTTGTTTTTAGTGACCCACCGTCACGTGTTCAAAGTCAATCTTCTCCCCCCTTGTACGGTTTGTTATGTCTTGACACGAAATGTGCTCTTTCTTTCTTTTTTCTTCTGTGGCTTTGTTTATGTTCTTCAACCGTATTCTTTCAAGCTATCTAGTTCGTATTCATATCGTTTCTTTGCATTTTCTATTACATGTAAATATGATTCTCTTCTTGGAGATTCAGCACTCCCCTTAAACCTCCTTCTCAGTTCTCGTTCTTTTCTTACTTTCTCACTCTTTTCTCACTTTCTTTTCACTTCTTGGTCTACATCAGTTACCTTCCTCTTCTCCCCACCCTCACTTCACTCCCCTTCCGCCCCTCACCCCTTCCCCACTCAATCTCCATCTCACCCTACCGCCTCCTTCCTTCCTTCCTTTCCTTTCCTTCTTTCATTCTTTTTAATTCCTGGACTAGGGGTCAAATCTGACCTGCATCTGAGGCCCATGCCACAGCCACAGCCATGCTGGATCCTCAACCCACTGAGTGAGGCCAGGGATTGAGCCTTCATCCTCGTGTATACGTGTCCGGTTCTTAACCTGCTGAGTTACAACAGGAACTCCTGTTCCTGCAGGAACTCCTGCAGAGGAGGATTTTAAGCAGGGAAAGACATGACCAAGAGACAAGCAAAAGGAGTATACCTTTGTTCACTGTCAACCCCACCTGTCATTCTCTCTCTGGGTGCATTTCAAGATGCCAGTGATTCGAAATTCAATTTTAGTTTAAATTACCAAAAGAATCACATTATATTAATAGGAGATGAAAAACCTGTGGACAATGTCTTTCCAGGATCCTTACATGGGAAATATCCAAGTGCCACATATTGTATTATTCTGCTAATAAAACAGTAATATTTCAAAAGCAAAGCTTGATGCTCAGTTTTTTAAAGATATGGTCTGACTGTAGAATAACAACTCATATTCATATTTGCATGAAAATACAGACTGAGTGTGGACTGGCAAATTTATATGCCGACTGGTGAATTTTAAAGCAAAGAGAGCCAATACCATTAAAATGAAAATAATTGTATATGATTCAGAATCCTAAATCATTGCCATATGTTACTTGGGTGACTCCCAACATTAGAAAAAAGTGAAAAAAAAAAAAACCCATGTTTTATTCTACTTATTTATTTCTTGAGATGATTTTGAAACATGGATTTTAAATGTACTTGAAGAGCAGCTGCCAGATTTCCAAAGTATTCAAAAAACTTAAAAAAAGTCTATAAATTTAGCATTTTGGTAGTTACAACTTTCCAGGGATAAATGGCTTAGCAAACAAACAAAACAGTTGTAACCAATAAGCTTCATTAAAAAAAAAAAGATAATTAGATCACAAGGTGAAAAGAAAGGCTTAAAATGCCTCTCAACTGTGAAGGGTTAATTTAGGGTCACTATTAAATAATGATATGAAAATTCACTGTTACTTAATGAGCTTGTTAGTGAAACTCTATAAAGAAAGCTATATTAAAACCCTAATAACCCAGGGCAGAGGCCCAGGTTTCTGAAGGTCATGAATGACCATTCAAATTAAGAGTGTATGACTAATATTGATCTTTTCTCCTACTTCACTTTCCCCATTTCATTAAAAATTTTAAGAACCTAAAGGCCACATAACTTCCTAGAAATTAAAAAATGCTAAGCAATGTAGGAAATCTTACCTGGACAGGCTTCCTGGGGGCATTTGTTGCACTGTTTCCAATCCTATATCAGATCCAGTGAAGTTTTTTGCTAGTTAATTGACAAATGATTTGGTAAATGCTATGTACTAATTATTGGCAGAATATAGCAATATTCTGCATATCACTCTAAAATTTCTACTACAAATTCTGGTTGGCCTTTCCAACATTCCACAGCAGGTCAGGGAGAGACTAAATCTAGACTTAAACCTTGGCACTGAAAGCTCAAAAGGTCCCCTAGAACTTTGAATCTTCAGTTCAGGCAGAATTCATGATTGGCTTTCAGGCAACTCCTACCACATTACCTGAGTATGACAGGTCAAGAAACAATCTCGGAAGGTGTTCCATTAGTTAGAGAGGGTCCCCGTTGGGGGGGATTTGCACATTCTATTTGGCTGATGAAAAACAATCCTTTAAGCCTACATTCCTAAACTCCAACTAAGGTTTATTCATTCACTCAACTTATGGTTGCCAGATTAAATACAGGACACCCAGTTAAGGCTGAATTTCAGATAATCAGTGATTTCTTAGCATGAGCATATCCCAAATATTGCATGGAGCATACTTATACAAAACCGATTATGCATTGTTTTAACTAGGTATCCCATATTTAAGTGGGCATCCTACATTTTTATTTGGTAAACCTGGCAATCCTGATTACATCTCATATTAATAACAACCAGTGACACCTACAAAGCACCAACTATGCCAGGCATTGAACATGTTTTCATGTGCTTTTAATTCTAGCAATAACCTCTAAGGTAGTTATTATCCCCATTTTACAGGTGTGAAAAATGAAAGCACAGAAAATTAAAGAAAACATTCTCTTATGAAATCAAGTATTTTAAGCTAGACCCTCAAGCTTAGATGGCGTCCCATTTTGGGAGTATATAGAGGGTCAAGGTTTTCCATAGAAAACAGTTCTGAGTTGCTTGAGCACAAGGACAAATGCTTGCTCAAGGTCCCTAATACTCTTCGGCGTGGATTATTGTGCATACTTACAATTTGGAAAATATCCACAGCAGGTGTTACCAATTGCCCACTGCAGCCATTAGGGTACTCACAGAATATTGAATTTTAAGCAATGACATTCTAGGTGAGCCTTCCAAGATAAACTGGCTACAATACGTGCCCCTTAACAGCCAAATGGTTTGACCTGCTATTTGTTTGATCAAGCTATTTAAATGAGCACCTACAACAGCCAAAATGAAGATTTCTGTTTTAATATAATTCCATTTATTATGTACCTCGGATACATTGGATCTAGGAGAAAGACACATTAAAAAATTGAAATGCAGTAAACTGAATGTTAGTTATGTAAGTGCAGAGCAAAGAATGGCCATCTACCTCAAGGTCATGGACTAAAAGAAGGTCTTCATGGAGGAGATTCTCTTAAAGAACAACGAAGGGTTCATCGGGTAGGAAGTTGGGAAGGTTATTGAAGGTGAAGTTGACAATGAAATGGAGAGAACCCTGCTTCTCATCATCATTAAGCAGCCAGATCCACCATTCTTTGAGCACTTTCTTAGCATTAAAAAAAAATAAAGCCATAGGGTCAGCCCAGAGGAGAATGTCAGGTTCTCTTCCTCTACAATGTCAAGACACTAGTATAAAGAGCATGTTAGAGTCTGTTACTTCGGCCAGAAATGGAGGTTCCTGGGCCAGAAACTGAATCTGAACCACAACTGTGACCTACAGCTGCAGCGACGATGGGATCCTTACTTACCCCATGGGCGCCTGGCCAGGAGTCAACCCACACCTTAAGAATTAAGTCAAATTCTTAATCCACTATGCCAGAGTGGGAACTCCCCTCTCTGTTTTTTAATATCATTTTTTTCTTTTTCTGCAACAGACTAGGCATAAGATTAGATCTCAGTGTGATGAACAGAGCAAAGAGAAGATCACAGAACATGTTGATGCTACTCTTCCTTACCTTGTACTTCACAGACTGAAGTTTACACCCTCTAGCCACTATTTTCTCAAAGTACTAAAGTGTTAAAAGCTCACCTACATTTTCTAAGAATGTGTGGACATTAGATATTCAGTCTTCAATGAGGAGTCTAAAAATATTTTGAAATGTGAATTTTCTCTAATATTTTCAAATATGTTAGTTTGTACCTAAGAAGTGGGAAATAAAGACTGCAAAAGAATGAACTAATGCAGATATTGGTCAGACACACAAAAATATCACAAGGCGTTGGCTGCAGTACATTCGATTTTGCTCTCTCGAGAGGACTTGTTTTCAGCCTGGCCCCTGTTAACTAGGGAAGAAATGTGAACCCCGCCTTCAAGTTTCCATAGCATGTTTCTTGTGATTTTCAGTTCCCTAAAAGCTCCATAAGGAGGCTTAGATGATGTACTTTAGGCAGAGTACAATGAGCACCGGCCTGGGAATCAACAGAACCTGTGTTTGCTCTTGGCCTTGTTTGTGACTTGGGCAGTTCATCAAATTGGAGTTTCTCCTTTTCCTCATCCCTCAAGGGACAACTGAAGTTGACAAGGGCTCCAATTCCCTCTGGCTCTAACGAATTCTACTTCTATAACTTAAGTCATTCAATGGAATCACTGATATCCATTTGCATTTCAATTTTTTTTTAATAATAGATTTAGCAAAATTGCAAGTGACCTAGGAGAGTATCCAGAGAAAAAAATGATAATGCCTCCCATGGACCTGCAACCATACAAATTCAGAAATTAGGAAATAGTTAAAATAAAATTCTCAGAGCTTCATACTTTGCAAAAGGAATTGAAATAATTTCTACTTCTGATAGAAATATGACAGGTCTTCTCCATTCAAATGCATGTGTGATCCTTCCTTCTGTTGGCAAGAAACCAGTGAAAACCTCAAACAATCCTAAGTAAGTAAATTGCGAAGTTACTTTCGTTGGGAGTTGTAAGATCTATTCAGCATTTTACAGCAACATATGTGGTGTTTTATTGGATCGGGACCTTGTATTCCATACAAAGCCATTTTTTTCCCCAAATAAAGATGATTTTACTGGATTCAGTTCAGATAATATTAACATTTATGGACTAGGTCCAAACTCTCCTTGGTTTCTAGTAATCATATACGAATGAGCATGGCCACAGCAATTCTATTAATATATTTACTTCTGTCAGAAGCCGCATTAGCAAGCATAACAAGAAAACATAAGAAAATAAACACTGAAAATTGGAGTTTCAAGCGATTCTTTATAGCTTATGGATTTTATTAAATAAATGCCAAAATAATTAAATTACTACAAAATTTTAACTAAATGTTTATTATTTATTTTGGCTTAAAATTAAAAAACCCCAGAAAGTTTACAGTATCTGATGTTCCAAAATTAATATATTTGATTTACTAAAACAAAAACATCTCACAATGAATTAGGTTCACATCTGTAACACACAGAATAGCTTTGACATTGTTTATGCCTCTTGGAAACTCTTCTAACTTTGGAACCTCGGTTTTGCATCTGTAGAAAGACTGTCTTGGTAATTTTAAAAGTGTCTTTGAACTCTGAGAATTTATGTTTCAAGATAACAGCTTTCAAAAAGTACCAAGAGGACCTTGAGACTTTTGTTAGATCAATTCCAAAGATCTAACGTTAAAAAAAAAACACACACACACCACTTTTCCAACATCAGCCAGCAGTGAAACTGAGTTATTTAGATTAAGCAACACTGGCAAAGGGGGATTATGGTATTTGTCTACCACGAGGAAGAAAATTATCATTGTTTTAAATCAACAGATGTTATGTTCTCCTTGGAACCACGCTTCCCTTTTGTTGGAAAATGCAGACGTTAGGAACTGCTCAAAACAGCAGAGGGCGCCACAATCACAACCAAACCAAACCAAAGGAAAATCTTGGCCTCACACCAGTGGGGAGAAGTCCTAAGCCAGGATGTCTGAAAATGAGCCATGGCCAGGTGGGAGCAAGACGTTTTCAGAATGTATTTGGGAAACTGCCAATAAAATGGTTTACACTTCATCTTAGCATCCCCGTCCAGATCAAGGGCTATGATCTTGGGTATCTTGGGTATCTTCTGGAGTATTTCATTGATTTTGAGACACTTATTTGAGAAAGAAGATGGTGCCAGGTTAGAGCATGTCCAGGGCAGGAGGCAGAAAGACAAGTTTGGAGTATGAGGAATCATTGAGCAGAGGGTCAGCATAGCTTGGGGACCAGAATCTCTGGGGTAGAGGTTTTGTACACTTGAGATGGTCTCCCGTGAAGCAGGAAAGAGGCTCATGTGTCACTGGAGAGCATCAGTCTGGGACGGATGGAGCTCACAGGAAGGCAGGATTGTGGTCACTGTGGGGAAGAGTTTTACAACAAGTGGAGTCACACACAACTGAGTCAGAGTGCTTGGGAAGTCTCCAGGCAACGGATGTCCACACTTGATTCAAAGACCTTGGAGATTTATGAATCTGGTGAGAGGCTGGAGTTGATGACTAAGAGTCTAAAATCCTAATGCATTAATTACACTTGTCATTATGTCAAATTGTAGAGAATCTGATTTACATCTAGGAAATAGGTATGAGATGCTTTTGAAACATGAGCCTATTATTTCCAAATATCAGGTCCTAACAATGGTGATGAGCTCAGAGATCAGTTCTTAAAACAAACTAATGATTATAATGATTATCAAGTGGATATAAGAATGATTAAAAAATTTGCTAGTGGTTCTTCTCTGTTAATACAGAATTGGACTCAGTCAAGAGTCTGGTTATTATATGCACGTGTATATTCATCCATACATATGCACAGACACCCACACAAACATGCATATTTATAGGAAGAAAAGTAGAAATTGGCTATATATGGAAACAGGCATTCTTCTTGTGAAGGCAGAAGAGTCCTATCTAGTCATTGCACAAAGTAATGCAAGGGCTTCTGAGACTTGCTTGCTTGCATTCAAATCCAGTCTCTAGTATTTACCAGCTCTGTAGCCCTGCGCAACTTACCTAGTCTCAGTGGCTCTCAAGTGGTCCCCAGAATGACAATGTCAGAATCAATTTTCCCTGCAAACTTGCTATAAGTGCAAATTCTCAGGCCACACCCCAGCCCTCCTGAATCAGAAACTCTCTGAGAGTAAGGTCCAGCAATCTATTTAACAAGCCCTCTATGTGATTTCTGATGCACACTAACATCTGAGAACCACGTGCCTCGGTTTCCTTGTCTATAAAATGGCCATCTATAGGGTTATTGTGACAAATGAATGTTTACATATATAGTGTGTGTACAATAGTGTGCAATAATGCACTATGAAATATATGTTTTTAATATTACTACTCAAATCTCAAAGGAAAAAAGTAACATCAGCTGGAATATCCATGCTATTTGGAAGTAGAATCAATGGGAAAACAGTTATTTTGCTAAGTGCAATCATTTAAAAAATGAACCCCGCTGAAATATGTGATAGAGAAATACCTAGCCTTCATAAAGCAGAGTTGACAGGAATTCCTCCAGAGGAAAGGCCATCCAGGTTTGTTCATTAGAAAACAAACAGTCCCCTCACCTCACTGTCTGGATCCACACACTCACCCTGGCACCCTTCTGAGGGGCATCAATTGGATTCAGACTGGCTCACCTCAGACCCCACATAGGATGATCTTTACTGAGGCAGTTAAAGAAGCTTGGTCTAAACTATCATGCCTTCATGTCCATCCCCAAGATCAAAGTTAATCTGGGCTATGAAGTTCTTCCTAACTGAGAAATAAGAGTGAGCTCAGCCAGGTGCTATTAGGGTGAGGGGAACATGAGGACTTTCTCAGGCACTTTCAGCTTATCTCCCTGAAACCCCAGAAAAGCTGCTCTTGACTTCTTAGTGGTTATAGATGAGGGCTCTGGAATTTCTTTAATGCTTTTAGGTGCAGAAAGTCTTTAATCTTTCATTTCTGAATATGCCCAAAGGGGATGGTGATGATGATGGTGATGATGATGATAATATTATGTTCCTTGTAGGTCTGTGAGGGTCAGTTAAGAGAAAGAATAAGATAGCAGCCACCTAGCAAGCATCCCGTATGCATTCACCACTGCTGAGTTATTACATCTTATGACTACGTATATGATGTTCTGAGATATTAAGTAAATCGCTCAACATCCCACAGCCAGTAAATGGCAGAACTGGAATTCTAAGCCCAGCACATGGGACAACAGAATAAATGGATGCTCCCCTGTTTAATACTTTCCTGAGAGCTGTCATTTTACAGCAACTTGAGACTAGTCTCCCTCAGGAATTATAGGAGAGGCTGATTCACATACAACTATGAAATTAGAAAAAAAATCTTCACAAGATGAAGATTGTTGCAAATAATCTAAAAAAAACTTTTTTTAGGTAAAGATGTATCTTGATAATATAAGTAAAATTATGGTTCTAATTCATAAATTGCCAATGACAGCTTACCTTTGGAAATTCACAACAAAGCTATCCAATTTATTTGTTTATTTATTTATTTAGTCTTTTTAAGGGCATACCTGTGGCATACGGAGGTTCCCAGGTTAGGGGCTGAATAGTAGCCACTGGCCTACATGGGCCACAGCCATAGCAACGCCTGATCCAAGCTGTGTCTGCGACTGACACCCCAGCTCACAGCAACGCTGGATCTTTAACCCACTGAGTGAGGCCAGGGATCGAGCCTTCGTCCTCAGGGATACTAGTCAGATTCATTTCTGCTGAGCCATGATGGGAACTTTATTTATTTATTAAAGTAGAGTGGATTTCGAGTATTGTGCCAATTTCTGCTGTACAGCACAGTGACCCAGTCATACATAGATATGACATTCTGTTTCTCATATTATCTTCCATCATGTTCTATCCCAAGAGACTGGATATAGTTCCCTGTGCTGTATGGTAGAGTCTCATTGCAAAGCTATCCAATTTAGAAACTATTTATTGAGGACATACCAGGTGTCATGTCCTCTTTGGCAGACGGGAAAGAAAAGTTGAATAAGAGGTATCCTCGCCACTGGGGAAAAGGCATTCCAGTAGGACAGCAGCTCACTTCTATTAGATCACTTAGTAACTCCACACAAATTGCACAGGGATTCTGGGAAGGGTGGCAGGGCACACATCAGTCTCAGGTACAGCTGGAGTTGAGACCATAGGGGAAGGAAGCTGATTTTTTTTTTCTGGACCACTTCAGGTCCTGGGATTCACTCTCTCTTCACTGGCCTGCGTAGAGTTGGGTGCCCCTCCCTGACCAACCATCGTTCATGATGGGGAAAAAAAATCCATAATTACCACTAGATACTAGGGTGTGGTCAAGTCCTCACTAAATAATAATAATAATAATGACTGAAAAGAAAGAACTCAGTTGATAGGAAATAACATGGGCAAATTGAAATTGGATGCTTATGGAGAGAACGAACCCACAAATGTCCAGGAGACCAGGAGGACCGAGCTCTGGGAGAGGTTTCTCAAATAGATCTTGGTGCTGAAGGCATAGAGGAGGAAATACGAAACAGCAGAATATGCTGTACTATACACTGGAAAGTATTTACCTTATTTATACACCCAAATCTTCCTACCCTACAAAGAAATATTTTTTTTTTTTTATGTGATGCATCCAGGGTTGTGACAAAGGTAGTTGACTTTTATTGGTTAAAACAGGAGGCTTAGGATTGATTCTGAATAAGAGTAGCAAAGTGTAATGGCAGCAGTTAAATGTGAACCATACACATACTATTCTGAATATTTTAACTAAATGTTCTCTCAAGAATACTGATGTTGCACTTGAACTACAGGAAGGAAAGTGAAGGAAGGAAGGGAAAAGCATGAAGGGGAGAGAGAGTGTGTGTTAAAAGAAGACAAGGCAAGAGATAACCAATGGAGTACTCTAAGAGGAGAGAGGAAAGGATGGGATCCAGAATCAGATGCCAGGGGGAGCTTCCTGGGGTAGGAAGATGTCTCTCTAAATGAGAGCACTTGAGAGGAAATGAGGATAGGTCCACACAAGGACAGGACCAGAGTGTGGGCAGTTCAGTGTGAGTGTAGCCACGTAAGATACAGTACTGGCACCAAAAAGAGACCTGTGCAGTCAACCATCTTTTTTTTTTTTAATATGCAAATATTGATGCAAACTATTGCCTTTGGAATGGATTAGCAATGAGATCCTGCTGTGTAGCACTGGGAACTATGCCTGGTCACTTACGATGGAGCATGATAATGTGAGAAAATAGAATGTATACATGTGTGTGTAACTGGGTCACCACGCTGTACAGTGGGAAAAAAATTGTATCGGGGAAATAACAATTAAAAAATAAAATAAAATAAATGTAATGTGCTACTGTGAATGGGATTTTGCAGCAAGAAAAGGACATTAGGTAAAAACTAAGAAAATCCGCATTATAAATCAACTACACACCAATATGAAATAAAAAGTAAATTAAAACAGAAAATAAATAAATTAAATAAATAAAATAAAATTCTAAAAAAAATTAAAAATAAACAAATATTTATTGACGTATAGTGGACTTATAACTTTACAATATTGTGATAGTTTCAGGTGTACAGAGAAGTGATTCTGCTATATATATATACACACATACATATTCAGATTATATTCCATTATAGGTTAAGATATTGAATACAGTTCCCTGTACTGTGCAGTAAATCCTTGTTATTTATCTATTTTATATACAGCAGTTCTTATCTGTTAATCCCATACTCCATCAACTGCCTTTCTTATACTATCAAATAATGATAAAGGTTCTTCTAACATTAAGTATGAGGGGCCTCCCAGATACGGGCTGGGGTTCCTTCTACAACAAACCAGCAAGGACCTTGTGTTGTAGCGTTTGCGAGGAATACATAACAGTTTTAGTATTTATTTTCACCAGACTTTGGATAGAGAGAGTTGGTCTATTTGCATTCTAGAATTCAGTAGGAGGCCCAGCTCTGCCATCCAATACTATCTGGATAGGAGAAGCAATCTCAGGAAGAGCTTTGCCTAGGACATGTTTCCTCATTCTGACATTTAAGATCAACGCCTCAACAAAACCCAGTGGGGGCATGACCCTGCATCATCCTTCTTCCTGAAGTAATGATGCTCATGGGAGTTTCTCTTTCTGGCATTAGAACCAGATAGGGATCAAATTGGGAAGGATATGGATGTGTGTTATTTGCATGTGTGTTATCCTGGGGTTGGTTATGTCTCCTAATAAAGAATCTTTAATTTGCAAACTGGCTGATATCAGACAAATTCAGTGCTATTGTGTCTTTCATTATGATGGTTTTAAGAGAGTATCTGATATTAAAAAAAAAAAAATGTACTGTCTTTTACTGGAAACATTTTCCCCCTCTATTGGAGTTTGTTATAAAATATCAGATTCAAAGTGAAAAGCAAAAAGGTACAATTTCACTCTGTTTCTAGCTTTCTAAATATGTTGAGCTCACTCTTGGAATGAGGTACACAAAAACTTAGTAATAATCATAATGATAACGTAATAGGTGTTTTTTAAACTTTAGATTTCTAAACATCCAGATGTTTGGCTTTTGCTGAAGGTATCCAGATGCCTGATTGCATTTTCTGTTTTCAGACAGCTCCAGGACTTTATGGAGCCATAGGCCTTTTCGCTGCAACAATGTAATTAGAAATCACAATTACCCTCCTATCATGCAGGACCCGGGTGAGCAAACTAAGGTCTGCAGGCCAGATCCGGCTCTGGCCACTTCTTTCTGTATTGCCTCTGGCGGCCTCTCAGGCTACAAGGCAGAGCTGAGTGGTTAGGGCAGCCCAAGGTACTGAAAATATTTACTCCCTGGCCCTCTGCCGACAAAGTTTGCCAATCCTTTACACAAATCATCGTCTCCTTTCCTTTTTCTTCTTTTTTTTTATACTTCATTGTATATCTTTTTTTTGTTTTTATTTCATTTTATTAAAAATTTTTAAATTATAGTCAATTTATAATGTTCCATCAATTTCTGCTGCCCAGCAAAGTGAACCCTTCTTTATGGCTTTAATAGACAGGACTTTAAAAATTATAACCACAAAATCATTATCATCCTACGGAAAGTAACAGTAATTTGTTAATATCATCTCATATGTTCAAGTTTACTTTTCCTAATGACCTCAAGCATGTCTTTTTACTGAAGATTTTTTTTTCATCTTTTAAAGTTTTATTGAGGTATAGTAGATTAACAAGGTTGTGATTGCTGTTGTATGACAAAGGGATTCAGTTCTACATATACACACATCCATTCTCTTTCAGATTCTTTTCCCACACAGATGATCACAGGATACTGGGTAGAGTTCTCTGTGCTACACAGCAGGTCCCCGTTGGCCAGTCATTCCAAATACTCAGTGTGCATGGGCCAATCCCTAACCCCCAGTCCATCCCTCTCCCCATCATCTCTTTTCCTTAGCTAATTGGCTTTCTATGGTTAGCTTTAGGAAGTTATAATAAATCAGTATACTTATTTGCACATGAGTGATAAATTTCCAGAAGATGCACTAATGATTTTGGCCATTGTTCAGAGGCAAACTTAATGGGATTTAATGTTTAGGAGGCCATGGGTTTTACTGCTCTTTACCTTGGCAATCCTTATGCATTTGGTGAAAACAAACAAACCAAAAAAACCCCACTTACTTCAGGAGTGCGGGTAAATGAATAGATGGTGTGCTCTCACAGTTTCCAATTTTATAATTTGCCCCAAGAGAATTTTAAATGATATATATTACAAGAAATGATGAAACATTCAACTTTACTTCAATATAAGGATTTAAGTCTCACCAAATTTTATTATGTAATAATTACTTCTAATATGCTTAATGACTGGTATTAAATTGACATGTAGATAGAGAAAATTAAGGAATAATGAAAACATTTTAAAATGATAAATTAGGCTACTATTTTTCCTGTGTCATTTAAAACTTTAAGTTTGGTAAAATTTACTCTTTTAGCCTAGCAGTTCATGCTTTTTCCTAAAAGGAAGGGTTAATTTAGCCATCTTGGTACTTAAAATTCATAATAAATAAATCTGAATTAATAAACATTTACTGACAAACTTAGAAATGGGCTTCTCCGGCAAGATATATTGGATAATGAATAACACCAAGCTTTTCCTTCTATTTCAATGTCTAGCCATGAAAAAAAATAAATTTAAAGTGATCCTTTTCACTAGTTTGAAAAAGAGGAAGAAAAGGCCTCAGTACATCTTTTGTCTACTGACCCTTAGGTTCTCATTTGAACATGATCTGGAACTCTCTCCTCAGACAGATAGTGCTTTGCAGATTTTATCTCTCCATAAATACTACACACATGCTATTTACTGTAATATACTAGCATTGCATGTATATATACAGGTGTGTGTGTGTGTGTGTGTGTCTGTGTGTAATACATAGGAGATGAAGAATGACAGAATGCCTGCCATGGCACCAGCTGTTGTCACACAGACCCTCTCTACGGTTCCAGGGTTCTAGTTGATTCTAAGTTGTGTGGAACCCTTTTAAAGGAAGTACAAACGCTTGAAGATGAATCCCAGAGAAACTTCTTTTGCCTTTATTTCCAAATGGAATCTTCCAGTATCTAGTCTCTAAAAGCAGCCTCTAAATTTTCTCACCGGTTTCATCCTCACTCTCATCTGCTAACTCTGAACTTGGCTTATCTATTACTATTTAGGTCAGGGATTGTGATCCAGACAAAAATTACATTTTTTTTAAAGTTAGCAAAAGTCATGCATTTAGAAAATAAGGTCTCTAATCACATGGTTTAGTATTTAAAAGATTACCTGTCTGCTCTGTATGACTGTGCATCCATGACTGGCAAAGCCACAAGCACTTCCTCACGTCACTTTTTGATTTGTTCTAAGGGATGTCATTTCCATTTTACAGGTGAGGAAACTGAAGCCCCATCAGTGTAGATGACCTGCCCAAAGTGTACAGCAGCATCTGGGACCCGATCCAGCAACCTTACCATTACCTCGCCTTCAACCACAGGCTTCTCATGGGCTCAAGGAACAAACACAACTACCCAGAAATTAGGAGGGTTTTTTTTTTTTTTTTGCTTTAAACTTTGGTTTTTGACAAGACTAATTTGTTACAGAATTGCATTTTATTTTCCCACAAATTCCTCAACATAATTATTTTGTACAAAATGAATTTCTCAACAGGCAATTTTGAATAGATAATCAATTTTGTGGTTTTCACAAGCCATAGAAAATTAAGTAACTGCCATGCAAGATCTTTTATTTTATTTTTTGATTTTTAGGTCCACACCTGCTGCACATGGAAATTCCCAGGCTAGGGGTCGAATCAGAGCTATAGCTGCTGGCCTATACCACATCCACAACAATGCCAGATCCAAGCCACATCTGCAACCTACACCACAGCTCACAGCAACACCAGACTCTCAACCCACTAAGCAAGGCCAGGGATGGAACCTGCATCCTCATGGACACTAGTTGGATTTGTTACCACTGAGCCACAATGGGAACTACAAAAATTAAGTAGCTGCCTTGCAAGATCTTTAAATCAACTTTGAATTTAAGGGTGGCATCTAAAAACATATCAAGTATCTGTGTTCCAATAGGTGTGAACAACTGGGTGTTTGGTTTCTTAAAAAAATTTGACATGGATGTCAATGCAAAACAGTGAAGAAAATGAGGACAGTACTGAGGCAAAGTCTTGGATAACTCCTCATTTCATAGATGGGGAAAATGCGGCCAGGAAAGGTTAGGACTTTACTCACAGCCAACAGTCTCATCATTAAATCATGCTGCTTTATTGCCATGTTTATATCAGTATTTGGCTATCAAATTAACAGTGTGTTCCCTGAATTTGAAAAGGCATGACCTTTACAGGTACACAAAGCCAAAAAAACACTGACAGCATGAGAAGGGCCATCCATCTCCAGAAAAAAAATAAATCCTCCCACTGATGGATTTTTATCATAATCGCCTGCTCACAGGCTTTCTTAAATTTATAGAAACAAATTAAACACCTTTTATCTGTATACCAGAGAACAGACCAGAGTAATAGATGAGTTTAAAAGGGAAACAAGTTATTTTGGCAATACATTCCCATTCCCACCAGTTAATTTCATTTTCTTTCTTTTTTTTTTCTTTTTTTTTTTTCTTTTTTTTTTTTGGCTACTCCCCAATTCCCAGACCAGGGATCAAACCCTTGCCACAGCAGTGATAACACCAGACCCTCAACCCACTGAGTGACAAGGGAATTCCTAATTGTTGAGAATTTTCTATCAGAGTGATATAATCAAGTACAGAGAAAGATTATAATAATTTCCATTATGATAATTTCTTTTTGAATGTCTAAACATTTCTATTTTTAATTATGTATCTAAGTCTTAGAGATTGGAAAATTTGCATCACAGTGGTGAGAATCCAACAGTACTCTTCCCATATAAACATCTTTTCATAGCTCTCTCCAGACAGTTTGAAATGAAACATATATTATGAATTAATCTAAAATAAATTACATTTTCTCAATTGCAGCCATTGGCTGTCACCTTACTAAAAACACCCTTCAGCCAAAATTCAATATCTAGCCATTTGATTTAATGCAAGCTACTGAGGTCTGATGAAAGCAAGAAAGTGTGAAAATTTAAAACCCTTAAAGCAAATATAGCAAGGTTTATAGGTGATGAAAATAATTGAGTATAAATCCTATGTTTTATTTCAATCTCTCACAAAATCGTCCTGTCCTAAAGAGTCAAGTGTCTTGACTGAGTAGACTTTAATGTTCCAAAAATAATCTATCACGGCAGAGTTTTCCCATCAGCAGCATATGACTCTCATCACCTTCAAATATTTCTCATTAAATAGGGATTAATTCACAAGGCCCCCCCTACTCGGCAAAGGACCCACTGTAAATATGCAATAGTTCAGGGAAAGTTGTTAACATCATTATCAAAGGCACTAACCTCCTAAAGAGCTTAGCAAATTTGCTTGTATAATGAGTCCACAAAGACTTCTGTCTCCATGGTGGCTGGGCAGCTATTCTGCATCGAAACCTTATTCAAAGTTGTAAACTTTTGTTTTCTTCCTTCTCAGAGGCATTTCATCTGCATCTTTTCTTTACTCATTTCAAACAACGAAATAATTTAGCTGCACAAATGTTATCCAATGCCAACCGTTATAGAGAAAAATTTCAACAGTACCTCAACCTGGGGTGAGGAAGTAGATGGAAAAAATGGGTAGAAACTGGTTGCTGGCATGCAAAAGAAAAAGCCATAATTTATTTAGTTACTTATTTAAATAATTTTTATTTTTTTCATAATTTAGTAAAGAATGATGAGATATATAAAGAAAAGGTCCATGTCCCATTCACAATGTGTTTCAGAGATGGTCCAGAGTTGGAAACAACTGCTCAGGTGAGACTGGATTCATCACAGATCAACAGCCATGGTAAGAGCACCAATCAAATGTAGGGCTGCCAACACAGTCCTGGGCCACCCCTGTGATTTGTCAAGGGGGTGTTCAACCAGAAGGGCTGGAGAGTCCAAGGTGTGTGTTACTGGGGTTGTAAGGAGTTTTGGTTGTTTTTTGTTTGTTTGTTTGTTTGTTTTTTCCTCCCTTTGGCAAAACCAGCATCCTATAGTTTTCTCTTGGGGATTCCTTGTGCATGGCAACATACTAAAGGGATCTGTTGAATCTGGTCTCAACAAGTATCACTCAAAACAATCTTGTCATTGAATATTTTCATGACCATGCTGCTGGGGACTGAACCATGTGCCCCTGAAAATTCCTATGTTGAAGCCCTAAACCTCATTACAGTACAGTTCCTCAGAATGTGATCAGACTTAAGAGTGTTTAAAGAGGTGATTCAGTTAGTATGGGCTCTAATCCAATCTGACTCGTGTCCTTCTAAGAAGAAGAGATTAGGACACAAGGAGAGAAAACCATTGTGAAGCCAGGAGAAAGAGGAATTTGCAAGCCAAGGAGAGATGCCTCTATAACACCAACTCTGCTGACACCTTCATTTTGCACTTCCAGCCTCCCAAACTGTGAGAAAATAAATTTCTGTTATTTAAGTTACTGAGTTTTTGGTATGTTTTATAGCAACCAGAGCAAACCAAGGCACACAACTTAAAGATTTATTGGAAGGAAACACTATCTTAGAGTAAAACTGTCCCTATAATTAGTGCGTCGTGGAGGGTACAAAGCCCATGACCCCTCTGACATTTGCATCCCTCCATATGAGCAACTACTACTCATAGTTTAGTTAATCATTATGAAGATCATAGTTTCTCGTATGACTGTGAGTTGCAAATTTAGAGGTCCTTCTGCAAATTCTTTGAATTTTGTCCAAGGATCAACTTTTCTGTTTTCTTTTGTTAGGAAAGATGGAAAGGGTAAAAATACAAATGTAACATTTTCATGTCTACATCTTGTTTGATCATTTGCTTCACCTGTTAAAATGCCTACCACTTACTAAGAACTGTGCTACATAGAGGACATATGGAAAAAGCCACACACATGTGCCTCATGGACTTCAGAGCTGGGAGGAGAGGAAGAAGTATTAAACAAATATTGATACAATTTATTATTTCATTTCAGTTTTGATAAGTGATATAAGAGAAAAATGTAGTGGCAGCTGAACCACAACATTACAGCTTTTACTAAACAAATCCAAGGCAGAGCAAATAATGATGAAAATAAAACATAGAACTCACATTAATGTTTCATGTTTTATTCTTTTTAATACTAAATAAGCTTTATGGATAATTACTATTCAACAATATACATTTATGCACCTTCTTAGTATTACCTGTGATGAGAGAGATCTAGAAAACATTGTTTTGAATTCATTTCAATATAAAACATTTCCCCCTATTATTTTTGCATAAAATGAAAACTATGGCTCTTTACCATCTGATTTCTTTATTGATATGTATTAAATAGACTATATATGTACCAAAATAGATTAGAGTGCTATTTGCTAAACTGGGCAACAAAGTATTTTGGGTTACAACAAAGTCAGGGTTTGCAATTTTGGCTGACAAAAGATGGTAACACTCAGATACTGTGTTTCAAGTGGACTCATCAACATGATTTAGTTTATGCAAAATGAAAGCTTTTTCAAGTCATCTTTTTTCCTCTTTTGCCTTCCATTTCAGTTTCCTGTCTCAGATCTTTGCACTGATGAACTGAATAATCCTAGTTCCTTTCCTCTATTGTTAGAGTCTAGCTATTGCTTGTCTTTCAAAAAGTTTAAAGCTATTTCTTTTGCTTTAAATGATTTGATCTTTCTCAGAGTATCAAGCATTTATATGTGCAAATGATTATTTTAATATTATTTTCTCTTTGAGACGCTAGAGATAATAATTTCTTTCTTTCCTTTTTGCTTTTTTAGGGCCATACTTGTGGCATATGGAAGTTCCCAGGCTAAGGGTCAAATCAGAGCCACAGCTGCCAGCCACAGCCACAGCCACAGCAATTTGGGACCCAAGCCATGTCTGCAACTTACACCACGGCTCACAGCAATTCCAGATCCTTAACTCACTACATGGGACCAGGGATTGAACCCACATCCTCATGGATTCTAGTTGGGTAGTTTTCTGCTGAGCTACAAAGGGAACTCCCTAGAGATAATAATATTAATGGCTAATAATTATTCAGCATTGACTCTGTATTAGGCCCTGTGCTAAAATCTTTATGTACTCTATCAAATTTAATCTACCCTAACAGCCCTATGAAGGTTCCCAGGCAGGCTAGGGGTTGATTGGAGCAGTAGCTGCTGGCCTACACCACAGCCATAGCAATGAGGGATCTGAGCCGTGTCTGCAACCTACATCACACTTCATGGCAACATTGGATCCTTAACCCACTGAGGAAGGCCAGGGATAGAACCTACATCTTCATGCATGCTAGTCAGATTCATTTATGCTGAGCCATAACAGTAACTCTCGATGAAGTCGATTCTATTAGTGGCCACTTTTTTGGGGGGGGGATGAAGTAAGTTTCAAGGAGGGTTACCAATTAGGATTCCAATCCAGATCCCAAGCTCTTTTTTTTTCCAGGTTTTTTTTTTAATTTTTAAATTTTTAAAAATTTTTTATGGCCACATTCGGAAGTTCTGGGACCTACACAGCAGCTGTGGAAATTTCAGATCCTTTAAGCCCACTTCATCTGGCCAGGGATCAAACCCTTGTCTCCACAGAGACCTAAGCCACTGCAGTTAGATTCTTAACCCACTGTGCCACAGCAGAAAGCCCTGGATCCCAAGCTCTTAGCCACCATGATGACGGCCTGGCAAAGTAAGTGGTGGGGGCGGGGGTGGGATGCGGTGGGGGGACAGTTCTTTTCGTGGTAACCCCAAAGCTCTGTGGGGGTGAAGATTTCCCACGGGCAGTACTGAAGTTCAACATTCAAGTAACCATCTGCATAAACCATCCCTCAAATATGCATACATTGTCTGCTTTGGAATATGCAATTATACAGATGTTTGTGATACAGACACACTGACACATTATTGTTAAGTATAGCAGCTTCACATGATGATGATTATTTGTTGCCCACTAGCAAGAAAACATTTCTTCACAGTTAAACCCACAATGGTGGTTTAATACTAAGGTAGAGGTTCCTTCTGTGAGTTCCACTCCAAGAAAATGGCTGAGGTTTGGATAGTTTATTGGGTGAAAATAATAGCCAGCTGTCTTCAGAGATCCAGGATGGGCAAAATGATATCGTTAATGAAGGCAGGCTTTTTAACAGGTACCCACATGAATTTTGAAAAGTAGTGGTTAGCAGCACAAAATACCCCTACATAAGCTCACAAATTGTAATGTCAGGGAGTTCCCATTGTGGCTCAATGGTAACGAACCCAACTAGTAACCATGAGGATATGAGTTTGATCCCTGGCTTCACCAAGTGGGTTAAGGATCCAGCGTTGTGGCGAGCTGTGGTGTAAGTCGAAGACTTGGCTTGGATCCGAATTGCTGTGGCTGTGGTGGAGGCCTGCAACTGCAGGTCCAATTCTACCACTGGCCTGGGAACTTTCATATGCCATGGGTGTGGCCCTAAATAACAACAACAACAACAAAAAGGGTGGTTTAGTGATTAGGATTTGGTGCTTTCACTACTGCAGCCCAAGTTCAGTTTTTGATCTGGAAATTGTGATTCCCATATCAAGCCACTGCATGCATGTTTGTTTTGAGTGTGTGTGCACACACACACTTGTGCACATAATAAAATTAAAAAAAATTATGCTGTCATTAATTCTATACCTTGAGTCCCTACTGTGTGTCAGGAACTAAGCAAGCACTAGCAAAAGCAGGGTGTAAAATCACCCAAATCCTTGCTTATGTGGAGTGTCCAAGCTTCCACTTACAAAGGAAGCCCAGGTGAAGAGCATCCCCACTGGTTACTGGCCACTTGGGACAGATCTCTTATATCATAATTTATCAAGTTGCTATTATTCATGTGTTCAGCTTTACTAGGGAAAAGGAAGGGTCCAAGGCTATGCCATGTCCATCATTATTCTCAGGACCCAGTTTTCCATCTCTCACTCTAATAGGTACTGAAGGTATGACTCTGAGGCAGCCCCACCCACAGTGTCCACTGAGATGGGGGAGGGGTGAGTCTAAGCTGAACTTGAAGAGGGAGCTCTGGGAAAGTCTATCACTGACCATCAGAAGTACACGGCTGGATACCGAAAGCTTTACAACCAGAAATATATTTTAAATAAATTCAAGAGTTCATTTTATTTCTCTGAAATATAAAGACTTGGTAAGTGAAACATTTGACCTAGAGGGGGAGCTTAAGAACTTGATAGGACTCTGAGAAAGATGAAGAAGGAAATTGAAAGAAAAATGCCCATTGTGGACTCCACAGGAAGCAGGCAAGGGGCTAGATCATTTCCACACAGATATTTCAGCTTATTTGGAGAAAGAGGAAAATAAAAAATTATTGGTCCTCCAGAGTGTGTGAGTCATTTCCAAGACAGATGTGCCCCCTGCTGCTGACAGACCTGGAACAGCTGTTGTGTTTCAACTGCCAAGTCCTAGGCTGTGGTCACAGGGCGATGGAGCAAAGAGTCAGAGTCCCCCGCAGCTGACAGATCGTCTGTGCTTTCACCGGGCTGCGGAGCCCAACAATTTCCAGCTCTGGACAATCTGTGAACTCAGAGTGGAGAGTGCCATGTGGATTTGCCCAGCCAGGCTCAGAGGTTCCTTCCAACCACTGGCATAGATACCGCCCTGAAGTGCTTCCTTGCTGTTAGACATCTGCGTATTTTGTGATTACAAGAAATAAGTGGGAGTTGTTTCTGGAAAGGATCTTATGAATCTGGAAGCTCAACTGATGACACCGTTTCCAGAAATGTAAAAGAAAAGCAGGGATTTGAGGCAAAAATAAGTCCCTGTATTAGGGGGAATTTGCTTAAAACCAGTTTGCAGTTTAACTCTCTTCATCAGGAATACTGAATATCAAGGATTGTCAGAAAACTGCATTTAAGCACTCTGCTACACTGCCTCAGGATGGGCTGAATTCTGCCCACTGGTTACAGTAGCTGCTTTTTCCTCTCCAGACTGTGGGGCCACTTCCTTCTCCAAGCCAGCTCTTTGGGGCTTCTCGGACGTAGTTCTTCCCTCTCTGTGGCTCTCTCCTTCCTGGCACAGTTAGGATCATTTGTCAGCTAAAGTGTGTGTATGGGGGATCTCTAAAGGCAGGGTGGAGAAGTGACCTAACTCCATGTGCCAGAATGATCAGTTTTTGTTTCTCATACTGGACACATGTGATAATAGGGCAGCTTTGGTCCATACAGGTGGACTGAGGAGGCTGCATAGCAAATCACTGCCCACCATCCCCATCACCTCCCACTGTGCTCTAGGCTGATTCTGTCACTTGTCCCAGGGCAGAGCAGCTTCTGGACACAGGTAAGACCCTACCCTCTTTAGCCAGTGTATCTGTGAGACACACTTACCAATCCATGATTAGTCCTGTCTGACCCATAGATTTGTACTGGGCTAATCTTCCTAAAGAATAGAGTGACCATGTATGCAAGGTGTTGCACAAGTCCTATTTTATACCTGATGTCCCATCCTGATAATTATCAAAACACCCATCCTCGCACATGAGCCCCAGTGTAGGAGAGAAATCCATGATGCTGTGACAACATTACTTCTCTGCGCAAAATCTTTAAACAACTTCACATCCGTTGCTAACTTCCTCATCTCCAAACTGTTTTAAAATACGAATTTAAGTCATTTACTCTATTTTTTTTTCAAGCTCTGCCAGAGATTTTCTTTTTGCTTTTGTATTTACCTTTGTCAAAGCTCATTTAAGTGGACACATGGGAAGGTAATTTTGGGATGACTTATCCACAATTCAACACATGGGGTGCAAGTGTTTGGGAAGTTCATTTTTTTTCCGCTTTGACTAAGAAAAAACGACCATCAAAGTGACAGACTCTATGTCATTTTAGAGAATGAAAGCAACTAGCTGAGGCAGTCTACAAACAAGCAAAATGCAGAATGATGGGGACAAATTAAAAAGGATTATTTTTAAGTTTTTAATACTTCTGTTAAATGAGTCAATTTGTAGTTGAGTCATTTTGCATTTTTGGGGGGTCTAGTTACTATACTTATAGGTTATAGAGTTATATCAGATGATCTTTGTTGTTGTTGTTGTTGTTTGTCTTCTTTTTAAATTTTTTTTTTTTTTTTGTCTTTTTGCCATTTTCTTGGGCTGCTCTTGCGGCATATGGAGGTTCCCAGGCTAGGGGTCGAATCGGAGCTATAGCCACCAGCCTATGCCAGAGCCACAGCAACGCTGGATCTGAGCCGCGTCTGCAACCTACACCACAGCTCACGGCAATGCCGGATCGTTAACCCACTGAGCAAGGCCAGGGATCGAACCCGAAACCTCATGGTTCCTAGTCGGGTTCGTTAACCACTGCGCCACGACGGGAACTCCCCTAAATTTTTGTTTTACAAACCCTGTGGCAAGGGCTGACTGAATAGATGGCAGTGAGGGAGCTGCTCTGCTATGTACGACAGATCAGGTGATCTTGAAGAACGGCATTTGGAAAGTTTGATTCTGTAATTACGAGTTTTGTTTTTGTTTTATTTTAAGCAGGTCAACTTGAGAAATAAACATAAAGGCTGTAAGATAAAAATCAATCTTCAGGAGTTCCCGTCGTGGCGCAGTGGTTAACGAATCCGACTAGGAACCATGAGGTTGCGGGTTCGGTCCTTGCCCTTGCTCAGTGGGTTAATGATCCGGCGTTGCCATGAGCTGTGGTGTAGGTTGCAGACGCGGCTCGGATCCCGCGTTGCTGTGGCTCTGGCGTAGGCCGGTGGCTACAGCTCCGATTCAACCCCTAGCCTGGGAACCTCCATATGCCGCGGGAGTGGCCCAAGAAATAGCAACAACAACAAAAGACAAAAAAATAAAAAATAAAAAAAAAATCAATCTTCACTTTTCTCTCCCTATTTTACTCAGAGCCTGAAAAAGGAGGGTGAGTCTTCTATCTCCTTTAATACCCAAATAATTTTCCAACTTAAAATAAATAAAAGACACAATGTCTATTTTTAATCATTCACAGAGGTTGAATGATTAAGTAAACTCCATCAAATACTTCTGTTATCATAAAGAACTTAGCTTTCTTTTTAAAATCTTATGGCTTAATAATTTTTTTCCCTCCTGGATAGATTGTTTTCTCCTGAAACTGATTATGGTTGATCTGAAGTAACCTTAAGGGTCAAATAGGGCCTTGGGGGCCCTGCCTTGACTATGTATAAAACTTCTCAATGGCTATGACCACACTATTTCCCAAAGACTTTTGCAATTAGACATCATTGTATGAATCCATAGTGAAAACTTGGCCCTTAGATCTTAAGCTAACTCCATAAAAAAATTTAAAAATCCATAAAATTAAAAAGTTATATCTTAATATAATCTTCTACTATATTTAATATAATATTTTACTATAACTTCAGAGTGTGGAGTATTTATAGTTAGCAAATTCAAAGAGATTCCTACTGGGAAAGAGTGAAGTTTCAGGATCCAAAAGAGATAAGACCCCCCTGCCCCACATGTCTTACAGATGTTAAGTCATACTATGGAATTCAGAAAACACACTTCTCTATTCTAGCAGCCATATAATTGTGGTGAGTTGAGTTGTGACCCCATCTGCAAAATCATACACTAAATCCCTAACCCCCAGCACCTCAGAATGTGACTGCATTGGGAGATGGGGTCTTTAAAGAGGCAATTAGGAATTCCTGTCATGGCTCAGAGGAAACAAATCTGACTGGCATCCGTGAGGACGCAGGTTCAATCCCTGGACTCACTGAGTTAGGGATCCGGCATTGCTGTGAGCTGTGGTATAGGTTGCAGACGAGGCTTGGATCTGATGCTGCTGTGGCTGTGGTGTAGGCCAGTGGCTACAGCTCCAATTTGACCCCTAGCCTGAGAACTTCCATATGCCACAGGTGCGGTCCTAAAAAGACAATAAATAAATAAATAAATAAATAAATAAATAAATAAATAAATAAATGTATGTAATTAAGTGAAATGTGCGGTATTGGGTGTGCCCTACAATATGACTGGTGTCTCCACAGGAAAAGGTGATTAGGACACAGACACATGCAGAAAAGACTATGTGAAGTCACATAGGAGAAGGTCATTATCCTTTAAGCCAAGAGAGAAGCTTCAGAAGGAATCAACCCTGTTGACATCTTGATCTTGGACTTCCAGCCTCCAAAACTTTGACAAAATGCATTCATTTTCTTTCTTTCTTTTTTTTTTTTTTTGCCTTTTAGGGCCGTCCCCACAGCATATGGAGGTTCTCAGGCTAGGGGGTCAAACTGGAACTGTAGCTGCCAGCCACTGCCACAGCTACAGCCACAGCCACAGCCATAGACACAACAATGCGGGATCCAAGCCCCATCTGTGACCTACACCACAGCTCATGGCAAAGCCGGATCCTTAACCCACTGAGCAAGATCAGGGATTAAACCTGCATTCTCATGGATCCTAATCAGATTTGTTTCTACTGAGCCACAGTGGGAACTCCAGAAAATATATTCTTGTTGGTTAAGTCACCCACTCTGTGGTCTTTTGCTATGGTAGCCTAACAAACTAATACAATAGTCAACTCTTAAAATTCTATTATAGGATTTCCTGTCGTGGAGCAGAGGAAACGAATCTGACTAGGAACCATGAGGTGTCAGGTTCAATCTCTGGCCTTGCTCAGTGGGTTAATGATCCTGTGTTGCTGTGGCTGTGGTGTAGGCCAGCAGCTGCAGCTCTGATTTGACCCATAGCCTGGGAACATCTATGCCAAGGGTACAGCCCTAAAAAGAAAAAAAAAAATCACATGTTACCTTGGCTCTCTCTCTCTTTTTTTCTGTTGAGGTGAAGAATACTTCATCAGACTAAGCCTTGTTACCTTGAGGTCCCCAATATATCTCTGAATTTCATGATTAAAATGGAGATAAATACACCTGTCTTCAAATGTCCATCAAATGCTTCAAAAGCATCAAATGTATTAGAAATGTATTAGTAGTTTTCTGACAAACTAATCTCCTGCACTAATATGGAATGAAGTTATTATGTTCACCGTTTGGACTTAGAATTTTCTGCATTCTTCCCTCAATGAATATTTCTCATGCCAGGAAAGCCTAATTTCAAAATCCTGTTTTGCTTTTTTATCACTATATACCCAAGTGGAGGATTCTGCATCTGTTGATAAGCAAAACTTAGAGGGAAGAAAATTCTGTACACATATTTTAGAAAGGATATGTGTTATCTTTTCTTGTCAAAATGAAAGCTACATTGTTTGGACATATGCTTTGGACATATGCATATGCTTTCTTATATGCCATTTACAATCTACTTTCCATTAAAAGTTGTCTCTACATGTGGCTTGCTCTGCAATCCTTAAAGGTATAATAGTCCGAAGGCCTTAATCTTTAAGTTACTATTCTTTATGCTAACAAGTGGCACATTCCTCAGATTCTTTGTGATGGTTAGTTCTGTATGTCAATTTGACTTGACTATATCAGTCACTGATTTAATCAAATTAATGTAGGTATTGCTATGAAGCTATTTTGTAGCTGTGGTTAAAGTGACTTTCAGCAAAGGAGGTTACCTTTGATAATGTAGGTGGGCTTCATCCAAACACTGGAAGGTCTTAAAAGCAAACACTGAGGTTTCCCAGAAAAAAAGAATTTCTGCCTTTAAACTGCAGCATCTACTTCTGCCTGAGTTTGTAGGCTGCCAACCTGCTCTATGAATTTTGGATTTGCCAACCCTTAAAATCATGTGTGCCAATTCCTTAAAATGAATCTCTTTACACACACACACACACACACACACCTATTTGTTATGTGTGTAAACAGTCTCCATTTTTTCTGTTTTTCTGGAGAACTCTGACTGGTACCTTCCAGAAAACAGTTGATTCTACATGTAGCTTCAGATAAGGCCTATTTGACCCTCATGTACTATCTGGTTTGGATGCAGGGACAGCAGAAGAGATTGGCCTTAGGACCTTTATAAAGTCCTATGACAACACCCGGAATGCCATCAAACACAGTGGTCCACAGACACTGGGTTATGGGGTTATGTTTAGATATGGCCTCACCTGACTACCTTCAGAACCTACTATTCATTGGTTGTATCTGTCCCCTTATTGAGTTGTTATTTTCTCATCTACGAAATAAAGATGAAATACCTGCCTCTTCAGTTTGTTGCAAAGATTAACGGGAATATGGGAATAATTTACAACATGTACCTGGCTTGAAGGACTTCAATCACTATTAGTGACAACTCCTTTTCCACTCACTTTTTGGAGGGTTGGTCTGTTTCCTTCATGAATTTTCTAAGCCTATCAGGTCTGTTACTGACTTAATAGAAACTTATTATGTTCTATCTTTTTTGTGTGTGTGTGGGACCCATGGCATATGGAGGTTCCCAGGCCGGTGTGTGAATCTGACCTATGGATTCAGCTGGGGCAATACTGGATCCTTTAACCCACTGCTATCTCACCCGATGCAGTTGGATTCTTAACCTGCTGAGCCACAGTGGAAACTCCTATTTTCCGACTTTTGTTCCCAGTTCATGAAAACTGCACCTGCAAGGTGCGTGGCTCTATCTTTATCATGTAACTGAGAAGCAAGACAAGCCTTGGAGTGTGATGCCTATTAGAGCAAGGTGTGGATTTCTGTTATCCATCGTTACCTGCTTTCATGATGCTCATTTTGCAGTGAAAAACATCAATTTTCTCTTGTTTTTGCCTTCCAGCTTTGTTGAGATATAATCGACATATCGTGTAAGTTTAAGGTGTACAACATGCTGATTTGATACACTGGTATACGGCAGTGATGAGCAACCACAGTGTTAGCTAACATCTGCATCACATCACATGATTACTCTCTGTTTTTTGTGATGTGAGCACTTAAGATCTACTCTCTTAGCAATGTTCAAGTATATGACACAGTATTACTAACTACACTTACCATGCTGTGCATTAGATCCCGGAACCAACTCAGCAACTGCAAGTTTGTACTCTTTGACCAACATCCTTTCCTTTTCCCAGCGCCTGGTAACCACCATTTCAATCTCTGTTTCTAAGACTTTGGTTTTTTAAAACTTCACATTTAAGTGACATCATACAGAATTCATCTTTTTCTGATTTATTTGCTCAGTCTGAAGCATAACCCTTAAGATCCACCCACGTTGTTGCACATGGTAGGATTTACTTTTATTTATAGCTAAATAGTATTCCGTTGTATTTATTTACCACATCTTCCTCACCTATTTATCCACTGACACTTAGATTATTTCCATATCTTGACTATTGTGAATAATGGTGCATGAGTAATAAACATGATGGTGCAGAAATCTCTTTTGGATCCTGTTTTCATTTTCTTTAGGTATATACCCAGAAGTGGGTACATAGCAGTTCTCTTTCAATTTCTTGATAAACCTCCATGCTGGCTTTACCATAGTTTACCATGATGACTATACCATTCCCACCAATAGTACAAAAGGGTTTCCTTTTCTCCACATCCCCCACTAACAGTTATCTCTTATCATCTTGATGATAGTCATTCTAACAGGTGTGAAAACCTTTCTCAAATGCATAGTTTCCTAAATGACTCAAAAAGAAGCTTGCTAAAAGACTGCTGTACAATGGATAGTAATTAAACAAAACAAAGAAACAAGCTAAAGAACTTTAGGACACTATGTGATTTCAATTGCTGGGAGTGACATATGGAAAGAGATACTTGGCCTTGGTTAGAGTTGGTCAACTTGCTCATGACCTACCAATGAAACTCCCAGGGAGTGTGTTTCGCAGGGGGAAAAGGATGGGCATTCTGAGGACATGGTGCTCATCTGTGCAGCATTCTACAGTGATGCCCCGAACATTTTTCTCCAGCCTTTGAGACACAGCATTATGACTTTTTCGTTTTTCCCGAGAAGGTAGAGGGAAGCACCCTAAACAACCTTTTACTGCAGTTCCAATGGGAATAAGGCTGGCACACTTCTTCCTTGGTCCACCTTAGGCAAGGATAGTTGCTCCTTCTCCTGTCCTCCCACATAACCCTACAGTTAGCTGTCTCCTGTACTGTGTATTTCACCCATGACAGGGCACTGGCATTGTATATTTTTCTTTTTCTTTTATTTTTTAGGGCCGCACCTGAGGCATATGGAAGTTCCCAGAATAGGGGTTGAATTGGAGATGCGGCTGCAGGAATACACTATAGCAACACCAGATCCGAGCCATGTCTGTGACCTACACCACAGCCCACAGCAACACCGGATCCCCAACCCACTAACCAAGGCCAGGGATCGAACTCACATCCTCATGGATACTAGTTGGGTTTGCTACTGCTGAGTCACAACAGGAACTCCTGGCATTGTGTATTTAGACTAGATTAGTCTCCTCAGTTACACTGGGTCCCCTGGGCAGAGCTTGTTTACTCTTGTGTTCAGCTGCCTGGCCAGTGCTGAGCACGTGTCAACCCCTCAGTGTTTATTTTATGCACGAGGCCCAATGACACTCAACTGTCTAAATAGGAAAATATGTGATTTTTCTGCATTAAAGTCCAGCAAAGGGACAGCCTCAAGACACCATGTTGTACCACAAAGGTACATTGAATTTTTAGTCTAGGTCAGAACTGTCACTTGCAGACAGTAAATTTCATCTCCCTCAAGGTTGACCAGGTAAAGTTAGAGGCAAAAATTGATTTAGAGCTCTGATATGACCATGTCAACCACATTCTCTCAGAAGAGTGACTCTCTGATAGACATTCAAAATCTCCTGTGGGTGAGAGTGTCAATGAATCATCAGTTCGAGCTTCTGCTGTCTTTTGTTTTTGTTTTGATCTTTTTTTTTCTTTTTATGGCCACACCTGCAGCATATGTAAGTTCCCAGGCCAGGAGTTGAATCTGAGCTGCACCTACAGCTTATGCCACAGCCATGGCAACACCAGATCCTAGCCGCATCTGCAACCTATGCCACATCCTGCAGCAACGCTGGATCTTTAACTCACTGAGTGAGGCCAGGGATCAAACCCACACCCTCATAGAGACAACATCAGGTCCTTAACCCGCTAAGCCACAACAAGAACTCCATTTTTGTTTCAATTTTAAAAAATATTTTAACAACTTTTTTGAATAGATAATCAATTCACATATGCAATAAGTGAAAAAAAAGTCAAGAAACACAATCAAACATCTTCTTCCAACTCCATCTCCTGTCTGTTCAGCAAGCTCCTCCCAATGTCACCTCTGTTACTAGTTTTAGTGAATCCTAAAGACTTCCTTTTACATTTGCAAATATAAGTTCTCATTCTCCCCCTTTTTTTCTTTGCTTTTTTGTTTTTTTTTCCCCAGGGCAACACCTGCAGCATATGGAAGTTCCCTGGCTAGGGGTCGAAACAGGATTGCAGCTGCCAGCCTACACCATGGCCACAGCAATGCAGGATCAGAGCCAAGTCTGTGACCTACACCACAGCTCATGGCAACATCGGATCCTTAACCTACTGAGAGGGGTCAGGGATCAAACCTGCATCCTCATGGCTACTAGTCAGATTTGTTTCCACTGAGCCACAACAGGAACTTCCTATTTTCCCCTTTTGCACAAAATGATACTTCATTACAAAAAAGTTCATTCATCAGAGCTGAAGGAAGTTCAAAACAATGTGGGAAAATTTCAGCTTCATAAATGGAAGAAATTAAGTTAACCCAAAGATAAAGGGAGACTGGCGAGAAAGAAAAACATAAAGTGTCAAAGAAGTTTTTATTTGCTTCTCCATCAGCCTGGAGCAAAGGAGAGAGAGTCTCCACTCAGCAGAGTGTGAAGGGTCTTGGCAAGCCTGTGCATGTCTGTGTGCTTCAAGGCAGACTTGTTTGGTCATCAGTCTTTCCAAATAATACACTTAGGGTCTGCCAGGAACATGAAGAACAATAGCACACCAAATGGTGTGCTACAGCTTGTGGTCAGAAGAATTACGTGAAATGGCACCAATACTCTTAATAAGATGGTCATCTTCTTTTATTCCTCCATCTCAAACCTCCCATTTTCTTTGCTACCTTGTTTCTGTCATCTGGGCTGTGTTAATGCAAAAATGGGGAGGATGCATAGCAATTATCTGGAAAATTAAGTGGAAAAATCAAAATTACTTTTCCCTTAAAAGATCTGGGTAAATCTAAAATCCAGTATTTCCTATGACTGAGAAGACTTCAAGTTTCAGAACACACACTTTCTCTCAGGAGCTTAAAGTTACATTTTTAAAAAACACAGACATCACACATGTCTTATCTAAATTGTAAGCTATTATTAAGATTTGTCTTAGTTCATTGTAATTAAAATTGAGTCCTCTCCATTTATCCAAAAAGGTAACAGTTCAACTTGTATTGACTTGAGATCAAGGCTGAAATGCTGCAAGTACTGAACAAGATCCATCCCCATGAACCTATTTTCACTACCATTATCACTCTCTGGTGTTGAGCAGGATAGTCATCTAAGGTTGTGTCCTGTCATATATGTGGCTAGAGGTTCAGCTGGGGGTCTCAGGGAGCTCACCTAATGGAGGAGGGTTACCCCTACCCAGAGGAAGGGTAGCTTACTTCTAGCTGGCCACAGAAAGCACTGCCTTCTTGTAATTCTCACATGGTGCACTCCATGTATTAGCTCAGCCTTGAAGCCAAGTGATTTCAAAACACTGGCAATAACAGGTGCACAGTGATTATGTTTACATGGGAGATGATACATCAGGTTCATTTGGGATAGTCTTGCATTATACCTGTTATTATTGTTAACCACCTTAATTATTACTAAAGCCGCTTTCACCCTTAAGAGTGCTTGGGAATAGATGACCTTTTATATTGGTCATTCGAGTCTTATATTTTCTGTTTCACCTTTGTTTTCATAGCAAGGAGATTAATTTAGGGGGTATATCTGAATCCCTTTTGAACTTACTATCTCAAGAAAAGCCAAGATGATCTCTTAGATGTGCTGCATTTGTTTTTGAAATCCATTTTGTAATGCAGATTCCTACAAATAATTGAATTCTTAAAAATCAGCAAACACGTGTACTATTTCATGCTGATTAGGATAGTTGTGCTCTTTCTACAACTCTCTCATTTATGCATAAAAAGAAAAAGTCAATGAGAGTAAAACAAGCATTCTGCAGTACCTCAGAGCAGTTTCTGATCTCATTATGCATATTCTCAAATCCATTCTGGTCACTTTGTCTCTTATGTAATTTTGGCATTGATTTGGCCAATCTGATAGCATCTCAGACAGCTGAGGGAATTCCATAACCCTCACAGGCAAGGTACAGTGAATCCCAGTGAATTCTGGATATTGCCAGTGGAAGAAAAATATATTTACTGCTAAGGTACTAAGAGCTCTGGCTGCTTCCTTCATTTGATGCCATATGCAAAGTGGATGTCACAGCAGGGTATAAAATCCAGCTGCTTTAATGCTTTTTTTCTCATGCAATTGTCTATGTCTATATTTAGGACTCTTTGTTTTGATTTGGCAATTTGCGCCAGGAATTGGTGCAAATGCTAAAGAGACAAGCTAGTAGAGCAGAGGTTGTCAAACTTTTTCTGTAAAGAAATGGACAACCAATATTTTAGGCTTTGCATGCTAAACAGTCTTTGTTGTAACTACTCAACTCTGCCTTACAGCACAAAAGCAGCTGTAGATAATGAGAAAATAAAGGCTATGTTCTAATAAAATTTTATTACAAAAGGAGCTGGGAGGCTGGATTTGGCCTTTGGCCCCTTTAGGGGGCCATAGTTTGCTGACCCCTACAGTAAGAGGACTCACCTGCCTTCTGATCCTCCTCATTGGCTTTTTTTTTTTTTGTCTTTTTAGGGCCACACTCACGGTATATGGAAGATCCCAGACTAGGGTTCAAATCAGAGCTGTTAGCAGCCAGCCAGCCTACACCACAGCCACAGCAAAGCAGGATCTGAGCTGAATTTGTGATCTACACCACAGCTCATGGCAACACTGGATCCTTAACCCACTGAGCAAAGCCAGGGATCAAACCTGAGTCCTCATGGATACTAGTCAGGTTCATCACCACTGAGCCATGAAGAGAACTCCTTCTCACTGGCTTTTTATCGAAAAATGTGCTCTTATCAAAATTATGATTCACAGCAAAGTCCCCATCTTCTCTTTCCTTATCTAATAAGACATTATGGTTTTTATGGCAGAAAACCATTTAAAGATTTTCAGAGTTGATTTTGAGAATCCTATTACATTTCAAGATTTATTCATGAATTAACAAGTTATTCTTCAGGCAATTTATTGGATGGAGAATTAATAGCACTGAAAAATTACAACAGATAAAATGGATCAATACAATGGATTGACGTCAAATGGGATACTGCTTTAGTAAGAGAATATGCCCCTTGAATAAGTTACCTAGGAAAAATACTGGTAAGGTCATAAACAGAAAAAGTAGATTATAGATTACCACAAAAGCATTTGAGAATAAAAAAGCTTGATAGCTTGGGGTCTGCTATTATTCCAGTTTTAAAGTGTGGCTCCCTTTTCTCCTCCTGTGTTATATTTATGGTAGTAATTTGATGAGCATGCCTTTGAAATCAATGAGATGCTCACATCTACTTGGATCTCTCAATAGGCAAATTCATTAAGATCTGTGCTTTCTTCTAACCTAAAATAAAAGTATTATATTCTCTCATCCTCTCCACTTAGCTCCCAAAATAAAGATCCATGGAGCTATCCATACTCGTTTCTCGAAGAAAACAAAACAAACAAACAAAAAAACACTCATGAAGCAAAACCCTGAGCTGGTTTTAACAAACACACCTTTTGTTTGCAGATAATTTCTGTGACTGAGTCCTTAAGGAAAGCATGTTTTGTTTAAATTGGCAATGCTTAATGGGCATGGATATTAAAATTTTCATCACAGCAAAGGTCCTAGGGTGATAACTGTAATATCTGGCTCATAGGCATATCTTCACTAGAATTCTATACAGTTTAAGGCTTGCAAAATGAATCAGATCTTGATAATTACATTAGGTTTCCAAAAGATACACATTTAAAACCCTGGTGTGAAAAATTTTATCATATTTTGACTGATTCTATCCCTCTGAACTGTAAGCAATAACATATTTAGAAAAGATACTAGTCAAATGATGATAGAAGAAGAAAGTCTTTCTAGTTCTGTGAGTGTAACTACCTCTTTATTGCACAACACCCCCCATCATTTCTCAGAGGTTTGTTTTTTGTTTTTTTTTTTATCTACTATTGTGAGAGCCATGGATTCACCGTCTCAGAGCTGCTCTCGATGGGTCCCTGGAGGAAGAGAAGGCTGTACAAAAACAAAACACACAAACACAAACCAGACTGGGCATGGGGTGTAACGAATGATGAAGAGCCACAGAATCACACTTAAGCCTTCCTCTGGCAGAGATGTGAGCCACCAGCCTCAATCTTAAAGTTTCAAGCTTTTTAAACTTTTAAAGTTTCACGAGCAATTCATGCTAAGGCATCATACTAAGAAATGAAGCTTAAAAAAAAAGGTTGGAAAACATTTCCCACAGGAAATGCACCCTGCTTGCTCTATCTGGCCAAATTTCTATCTACAGAGGAAAGACCTTTGTTTCTTTCCCCCTCCCCTCTTAAAATATTATTAGGTTGCAAACAATAGCTTTTCTGTCGCAAAGCAGGAATAAAGGAGCCTAAAATCAGTACACAATTGTGTGATCACTGGTTTGCCTTGTATCTCAAAATTGTTAAGAAAAAAAAAAAAGACAGTATTTACAAAGCCAGTCATCCTACTCACACCAAAAGATAAGGGAAGGCCCTGGAATCTGTGAGCAAAAATCCTAACTACCCATTTATAGGGTGCTGGCAATATTTCCCACAAGAACTTGCCAATTTTTAAGCACTTTTTCTTGCTTTATTTACCCATCTTTAGTCAAGGGAGATATTATTAGTTCTGACCTTTTTAAGTTTGTTATTCCTTGTGCTGAACACGGGTGTAATGAGAATGTGAACCTATAAAGTGCTGATGGCATTAAGACAAAACATCTGGCAAGCATCTTTTGTTTATTTCTTTCAGATCTTTTTTTTTTTTTGTAATTTTCTATCACCTCTGAGGATGTTTACCAGTTAGCTCTCATTTTGGCCAGGAGATGTCACTGTAGTTGGATTAAATAATTTACAGAGCAATTTGAGATATTCTGGAAACAGTCTGAGTGTCGCAAATGTATAGAAAAGCATTCTGGAGTACAAGTGGACTCTCTACACCCAATTCTGTTTTCAGAAAATAGGTACAGCATTTGCGTTATGCTCTAGATTTAACAAGAATGCTTATCCCCTTGTCCTCGATAAATGTCAAATAAACTTGAACAAGACAGCTAAATTTATCCATCTGGGTGAAGAGAGGTTTTCGTGGACATAGACATGAGGGAGCTTAAACCTCTGCATATATGATCAACTAATATTTGACAAGGGTACAAAGAATACTCAATGGAGAAAAGATAAATTCTTCAATAAATGGTGTTGGGGAAACTGGATATTCACATAAGTATGACACTGAATTTGTTATCTTATACCATATACAATAGTCAGCTCAAAATGAATTAAACCTTGAATGTAAGCCAGAAGATTCCTAGAAGAAAACATAGCTGTTGAGTTCCTTGGCATTGATCTTGGCGATGATTTCTTGGATTTGACCCCAAAAGCAAAGGCAGCAAAAGCAAAAATAAATGCATGGGACTATGTTAAACTAAAAAAGCTTCTGCACAGCAAAGGAAACAAGCACTAAATGAAAAGGCAACCTATGGAATGGGAGAAAACATCTGCAAGCCACATATCCAATAAGAAGTTAATATCCAAATATACAAGGAACCCATACAACTCAACAACAGCAATAATAATAATAATAATAATAATAATAATAATAATAATAATAATGGACATTTTTCCAGAGAAGACATACAAATGGCCAAGAAGCATATGAAAAGGTGCTTAACACCACTAATTATCAGGGAAATGCAATTATCAAAACCACAATGAAGAATCACCTCACTTCATGAAAGCCTGTTAGAATGGCTGTCATCAAAAAAATAAATAAAATAAAAAAGAGAGAGAGAGAGGTAACAAGTGTTGATGAGGATGTTGATGTGAATGTAACTGGTACAGCCACTATGGAAACCATTATCTCAGTTCCTCAGGAAATTGAAAGAGAACTACTACACAACCCAGCCATCCTACTTCAAGTGCTGGTGGATAACCCAGAAAGGTCTATTTCACTTCATTACAGTCCATCCTCTGGATCATACTGCACTCTAGAGAACATCTGAAAGTTGAACATCTGAAAGTTAAGCAGTAGACTTCATGTTATTTACTGTGTGTGTGAGGGAGTAATTTTTTCTGTTTTGTTTGTTTGTTTTGTCTTTACTGAGATATAACTGACCAGTGCATGACTAGCTTGGTGCATACTGGATACATGCTAAATCAAACTGAAAGGAAAAATTAGGATGAAAATGTCCTAACTACTGCTTCCTCTCATTCCCCCTCCCCTCCTAAGGTTTTTGATAAGCATGATTTATTTGTGGGGTCAAGGATAGTTTGCTTTACCATAATGCCTGACAGCTAAACAGCATATGCACTATAATTTCATTTCTTTGGTATACTTCCTACATTTATAAATATATAAAATGAAGTAGGATCTTGTCATTTATTACAATACTCTAATGGTTAGCTAGTAATAAATCTCCAGATGATAAAATGATTCTTTACGTATTAACCAAAATTACCTGTTGTTCTTACAAAGTAGGTACTAACTGGATATTTTTCATGGGACATTCTCTGAAGTCATGTTCTGTATTTGCTCCAGCAGATTCACTCTGGAACTTCTGTACCCTCTTCTGTATGCAGGAGCCAGACTTCTAGGGGTTAAATAGACACAACAAGCCTCCTTTGATTTTTAGCTCCTAACTGGAATTGACCAGTGGGCAGCCCAGCAAAAACAGAGGGCAAAAGAAAGCAGAGGTCATAGCCTTTATCATCAGACATCCTTCCCACTCAGTAGTCTGACTACTAAACAAAGGCTTCTCCTTCTGACACAGCTACAGTTCTTTCCCATTCCTGGCAAATACCCCAGGGGTTTTCCTGCTTCTGTCCTCTCAGGCTTAGGAGCTAGCCCAGGGTACCACCCATCATTTGCAGGGTCGTGTATAACCCTGCCCTCAACCTAGGGAACGTCTCTCTAGTAAAATCTCTCTATTTGCTTGTTTGAATGTTCCACATTCACACATCATTTCTGGACCCTAGGTGGCATCTGAAGCATGAAATAAGCTTTAGGTTTTATTGAAATATGCAGTATTTACTATTTAGTTATATGACTAGGCACACATTCCTTCTGGGTGTTTTTTTTTTTTTTTTAATAATAAAAGAGTTCAGGTAATTTGAATTACCTGAACCAAGTATTGGAGAGAAGTTTGTGGAGAGAAGATAATGCATAAAGACAACATAATATTTGAAACAAAGAACCGCAAAACTAAATTTGTTAGCTTGAATCATAGGTTTATTTATTATTATTTTTTATTTTTTATTTTTTGTCTTTTGTTGTTATTGTTGTTGTTGTTGTTGTTGCTATTTCTTGGGCCACTCCCGCGGCATATGGAGGTTCCCAGGCTAGGGGTTGAATCGGAGCTGTAGCCACCGGCCTACGCCAGAGCCACAGCAACGCGGGATCCCAGCCGCATCTGCAACCTACACCACAGCTCACGGCAACGCCGGATCGTTAACCCACTGAGCAAGGGCAAGGACCGAACCCGCAACCTCATGGTTCCTAGTTGGATTTGTTAACCACTGCGCCACGAAGGGAACTCCCATAGGTTTATTTTTACTCTCAGTGCCAGGTTATAGCACTAGCTTAGCCACCATGTTTACTGAGCGCCTATTAAGAGCCTGACACTGTGCTCCACATTTTAACATAATCACCCATATGACAAACGTGCAAGGCAGGTTTTATGCCCATTTTAGAGTTGTGGGTAATGAGACTCAATAGGTGTAGTAATGCACCTCACACACATGGCTAGTTATGAACTAGCAAGGAATCCAGAAGAGCCACACTCTGTCCACAGACCACCCCATCCAGAATGACACTGGAACTTCGTGGACTTCATATGTCTAAAAGGACTTTAAGAATTCCAGAGCCTTCAAATAAGCCCATTTAATTTTTTACTTAACCTAATCTTCCAAACAGATGTCTTCACAGAACCATTCCCAGAGAAAACTCATTAACATCTGCGGTCCATGGATCACGTTTGGAAAATGGGGTTCATGCCTCTATTTCCTGATTTTCTTTCTCTAAGAGCTGTGTCTGATGCTTGTTATTCCTTCTGGAACCAGTGATTACATTTAGGAAAGGCTGTTCTAAAACATCAGGTGCACTGGAGATTCTCAAACACTATGTTGTTATCAAAAGGATGTAGCATATTTGTGAGATTTTTAAAGCATGTCATAATTTGATGATGACAGGGAAAAGGAAAGAGGAATCTTCGTAACAGGAAATTTTCTTTAGCTCTTAATGATTTGGGCAGTGACCAGGCTGGGGGTCATCTGATAAAATGATTTACTCCAGAAAATGTTGGTGTGAGTGATTTTTAATAACAAATGGATGCAGGAATAAGAGCTAACATTTATTTAATGCTAGGAATGGGCCAGCCATGACTCTCAGCTCTTCGCCATGTTACCTCAATCAAAGCTTATCACACCCCTTTGCGGTAGATATTATTAGTTCCTAATTTTATAGTTAATCTCAAAGTTGAAGTTTCAATGTCAGACAGCTAAAGTAGAGGAAGCAGCATTGAGCTTTGGGTAGTCAGATTCCAAACTCAATGCTCAGAGAAAGAGCTTCTTCTGCTTAAAAGATGCTAGCTAGCTTCCTTCCGGTTTGGATGAGCCAGACTTGAATTTTAAAAAATCATGCACAGTGATCTCAACTTACTGCAAGGATGAATTGACTTCAACATAAGAAATGTGATAGGAATAACTTTTGAAATCAGTCTGATATTTCAAAAAGTAGTTTCATGAGTTCAGGGAGAATTGTATCTTAGCATCAGTGTGGAAATGATCTGGACATTTTAGTTAAAGGTCATCATACTCTACCTTATATTCTGTGATGATCTCTATGGGAAAAGAACCTGAAAAAGAATGGAAGTGTGTATGTGTATGATTGAATCACTTTGTTGTACAGTAGAAATTATCAAAACATCGTAAATCAATGGTACTTCAATAAAACATAAAAAAATAGGAGCAAACATTGTTAGAGGGCTGAAAATGGGGCAAGTTCAAGGCCCATGAATTCTCCCAGGCATGTCACATACGCAAGCAAGCATTATTTTATTCTGAGTATTATCCTTTAGGAGGTTCAGAGGCAAGTCATCAGTACAGTGAAGCAATTCACAGCCTCGTCTTGTGGTCTTCCTATAGCAGGCCTGGTCTATCCTGCCTGCTACTTTGTAAGCCAGGGAGCTGGCTTCCAGCTGAAGTGAAGAGGAAAGGCTGGAGCCACAGGATGATGCTGGGGTCCGCAGAGGACAGAAAAGACCCACACTGTAGGGAGGGCACATCCAACTCTTGTGTGTGGAGGCCACAGCAGGGCACAAGGTAGGTTGTGATCCCAAAGCTCATTAGTGACGGAATCAGAGCATGAGCAGCCTTCACACCCACCTGGGTGGTGGCCAATGGCCTTGAACACACTGTTATGCTTTACCTTTAAGTTCAAGAGATACGGGGCAGAGGGAGGCACCAGGTTGACTTAAAGGACAGAAGAAGTTCACGTAAGGACATAGATGGTCTACTCCAGTGGAAGGAGCCTTGGAGTGGTCATGATGATAGTCTTAAAATATCTGAAGAGCTGTCATATCAAAGGACCTAAAATACACCTAGATGCTGGGGATATTTTCTTGAGTGTGTTAGGCAAGTTCTTGTCTCCAAGAAGCTCCTGGTCTGGCGGAGAACGAGACTTCAGACAGATGATTGTTATTACTAAAAATACTGTTCCAAACTGTGACAGCTGCTAAAAAAAAAGGGAAGACACCAAATCCTATAGGACATTTGGAGAGATGCCACTTTTTTTTTTTAAAGAAGTACCATTTAAGCCAAAGAGCTAAGGAGGTGATCTTGTTAGGTGGAAAGTAGAGAGGGATGTTTCTGGTGAAGAGTACCGGACCTGAGAATCTGGAAGAAGGCTTGTCCAGGGAGGAGGAGGTAGCAGGGCCAAATCTTATGAGACCTTGTTGGTACCGTAGGGATTTTGAATACTGTCAGGACATTTAAAGAACCTAATAATTTGATAGGAAAAAGAGGGCAATTTAAGAAAATAGGAAATATCAAAAAATATAACCAATGATGATACTGAAAAATATTGGAAGAGAAAGCTAGGCAGTGATAGACCTAGTTTGAATTCAGGTTCTACTTATTGGTTGTTCAGTCATGGTGAATTCCATAATATTACAACTTTATTTTATTCTTTTTTTAATTTTTTAAAAATTTTATTATAGTTAATTTACAATATTCTGCCAATTTCTGCTATGTAGCAGTGACCTGGTTTATATATATATATATATTCTTTTTCTCACATTATCCTATATATATATATATATATCATTTTCCATCACAAGTGATTGGATATAGTTCTCTCTGCTATACAGCAGGATCTCATTGCTTATCCACACCAAATGCAATAGTTTGCATCTACACTTTTATTTTATTCTAAGGGTAAGAAAGGAAGGACGAGAGAGAGGGAGAGAGGAAACAAAAAACCCCCAAAACCCTTCGGTGCAATCTACCTTTAATTTCAGTATTGCCATACTTATCAGGAATTCACCTGTGAAAATTCATCTATGAAAAAGCCTAGAACTTGTGATGACTCTATGAGTAGCACTTGCACTAGGAGAAGACAGATTTTAGAAAATCAGGGCATAAGCAGAAGCTATTTTGTGTGTTGCTTTTCCTCTGTTTCAAGACTAACTTCATGATGACAGTTTAGCCCAATTAGTTAGATAAATGGAGTCATTCCAATATTGAATACTGTTTTTATAAAGTATTTTCTATTGTAAAAATTTAGAAGTGTCATTGCTTTACAGATGCCGTCCAGAGCCACATGCTGCTACAGCCAAAGTTGGGGGCTTGACACTGTTGCAACACTGGGCCACAATATATACCAGATGCAGCTGAACTGTGATGTTGTTTAAAAGGATTTAATCGAAAATGTCCTGAGTCTACTTTGCCCAAGAATTATCACTGGGACAGTCTGCTCTTTGATATGGTAATACTACCAGCTGCTGGTTCATCTCTGTTTCCAACATGGTAATCCACACTGCTTTTCATCTTCTTTCCATCAATCATGTACATGGCTTCTAATATCAGATAAAGCTCCAGATTCCATGTATGAGGTTCATTATTTTTCCTTTAATTGGGAGTGGAGAAGCAGCGATTGGCTTAGATCCTTAGGGAGGACGAAGTCACCATTCTCAGCTACTATGTCTTCCTCTGTGTATGACATACTTCAAAGTAGCCTGTCTGTGTTTATAACTGCTGGATGCAAAGGTGACCACGTTGCTGCTGGGAGCCTGCCTCATATGCAGAGAGGTTCACAGTGGGGTGTGTGTGTGTGTGTGTGTGTGTGTGTGTGTGTGTGTGTGATGCACACGTCAATGGGGATGGTGGTGGAGCTCACCTGTGCTGTAGAAGGCCACCTACAGTTGGGCTCAACCCTTTCTTCCCAGGTGGCTTTCACAGCTGTTCAGTGATAACAGTGCAGAGCACCCAAATATCCATATTCATGGGGTGATGGGAGGTTAAGAAGGCTCAATAATGATTCTTTTTAACCTTAAAATTATAATCTGTTTCTCTAAAACACTGATAGTGCATAAATCTTGTGCTGATGAGCTAGAAGCTTCCATCATCACATCCAAAGCTGTGTTACAGACTTAAGTCATTGAAATAATTAGGCCCACCTCCAGATGAAGGAAGGAATGAAAGAAAAGAGATATTAAAAAAACAGAAACAAAATGACCGGGGTTCACACACATGCACACACACACACACATATATGTGAATATATATTCTTATATATCCTCTTGATTTCTCAGGCTCAAATGGCAGCAGAGTACATACGTTAAAAAAAAAAAGGAAGCCCATCAAATGTATTGCTTTATAAATCTGATATCCTTGAGCATTTCTGTTTGATAAAATGGACCAAAATCTTTTAAGCACTACAAACATATCTTAATATAGTTCATGTTATAACTACAAAAGTTAAACCTAAGGAGGACCTATAGGCTATCTCATTTTCTTCTTTAACAAGGAATCTAAGACTCACAGTAGTTACGTGATTTGTCCAATTTATGGGTCAGATTGGTGATGGAGTCAAGAGTGCCACTCTCAGCTCCTCCTCTCACATTCACACAGTGTCACACTGTTAAATTGTTTAAGGAAACCTCTCCCAAAGCAATGACAATGACTATCATGGGAGCCACCCAGAACTGCTATAACAACGTCAGCTGGGGGAGGAATGGTCACCTCCATGCTACCAAGCTTGGTGTTTGGTCACCACGCTAGAACCGAGTGCCCATCTGTCGAGAAGAAACTCTCCAAACTGATTCACTATGCCACACATCCCTGTTTACTTCAGCTGCTGTCAAAAGTTCAAGCTTCCTGTGAAATCTGATAACCCTCATTCCCATTCTTATCCGGTCTCATGACCCCAAACTTCCCTCTTCCTTTCCCTGCTAAGCCTTCCCACTGTGACAATGGGTACTCTCAATCAATAATCTGGCACACATTCTTAACTTCCTAACTCACCTCCTTAACTACTCTGACTACTCCCTTTACCCAGGTACATTAACTGAGACCTGTCCCCTGAAGACAATCCTTCCTCTGCAGTCCCATTCAGTGCATGATGTGTCTTTTTCCAGTATCCCCTGTACCTCAGGGCTTGGAGTTGAGTTAGGTACCTTGTTCTTCTTGCTATTCCTTTCAACCACTTATCAACCTGTTCTTAAGTGTCATGCCTCTCTGAGACATGTACCAACCAGTCACACTACTCTCAGCCCTCATTACTCTCATGTTGGCTATTTCATTCCTGGATGATTCACAATCATCATTCTTGGACATTTTAGTGGCCAGGATCCTGGTTTTGCAGTTCCTTGGCCTCACCTCCAATGGTCTTTTCCTCCACCCACCTTAGCCATTTCCTCCCAACACCATATCCAGGACTTGCCCTTCTCTGGGAGCTGTATCCCCTCCCAGTTCTCTGCCACTTCTCTTAACGTGCCAGCTCCCTTGCTGGACTTCATGACAGTCCCTGACGCCAATTCTTCATTGTTACTGACACCCTCACTTACTAACCCCCACCACTATTCTTCAGCCATCTTCTGTTTCACTTCCTCCTTTGCCCAGCCTAGATACCCTAGTCTATCACCATTATCTCTCATGCAAAAACTGTCACTCTCTTGCTTCTCTATTCTGCTGTTGTATTTACCAGTCAAAACCCCAAATTTAATTGCTCCAACTTTTCACCCTTTCTTTGCCTGCATATCCTCTGGTTTATGCTGCTGGAGAAAGTCACACAGCTATTTGGCTTCACTTTAGATGGATGATTCCAAATGTTAATGTCTCAATTCTGCCTGGCAAGCCTACTACATATCCTTCCTAAATTCACTTTTCTACTTTATGTGTCCTTTCTTTTCCCTGTATCTCCCACTCCTTGGCCACATCCCCAATCCCAACCTCTGCCCTAGAATGGAGGGAACATCCCTTATCTTTTCTTAGGCAAATACCCTTACTTTTGGCCATAAGTCTAAATTTTGCTTCTTTGACCTTTCTTTGTTTCTCCTGTGTTACCAATCTCTCCATTTTAATGCTTCAGTCCTATCAATAAGAAATGTACACTTCAATCTCTCCACTTAAAGAAAAGGTCATCCTTCAACTCCTCAGATATCTTCAGCCTTTGCTTCATTTTTATGTTCTCCTTTACAGAAATACTTGTTATGGGATAGCTACATGCTTGGTCTCCACTTTTTGGTTTCTCATTTACATTTTAACAATTTTATTCTAAAAAAAAATCAAGGTAAGATACTTATACGTTTAAAAAATATACTTACATATTTTCTTTTTTTCTTTTCATGGCTGCACCTGTGACATATGGAAGTTCCTGGGCTAGGGGTCAAATTGGAGCTGGAGCTGCAGGACTAAACCACAGTCAGGACAACACCAGGTCTGAGCCACATCTGAGACCTACACTACAGCTTGTGGCAATGTCGGATACTTAACCCACTAAAAGATGTAAGGGATTGAACCATCATCCTCACAGGCACTATATCAGGTTCTTAACCCAATGAGCCACAATGGGAACTCCTACTTACATATTTTAAATTTTCTCCCCTTAGGTAGCTGCTTAAAACTTTAACTGAATTTCCTATGATTCACTTCAAAGAACATGCTCACAAAGAACTTCTCTAATTTCTCAACTTTAGGCACTTATATTGGCTTCCTATTACTGAATATGCCAGTTTATTCTTTTATACAACATCCTACACACACACCACACACACACACACACACACACACACACACACACACACACTCACACACTTCTCCTTGCCCCATCCTCCCAGTGTAGTTATACTTTTTGGTTAAATCAATATTCACTGGTGTGGAATGACCATTCATAAACAAGATTGTGGTGTACCATAACTGTATTTTAGTTTTTGAACAACATTTGTTTTTCGATAGTTATCAGTGGCTTCAATTTTCTGATTATTTTTCTGTATATCACAAATTCAGTCTTCACTAGAGCTAGAATTAGTCTTAGTATATTCAAACAGAACAGGTATACTGTCAGTTCCATTTCTAGTGGACAAATCCTTCCTGGAATCCTCCATCCTCTGACTGACATTAGACCATGGTGACAAAGGAGAGAGATAAAATAAAATAAACCCTTGGGGATCACTGTTCCAACAGCATATGCAGCATATCTTTAGAAATAGAGCCCAGCCAAGAAGTTTAAGGAGGTGGTAATGACATCATGAACAGCAACAGTTTCAGGATAAATGGAATCAGCACTACTCTTTTTCATAGTCAAAAGGAGCTTTTGCACCAGAAAGAAAGAGTAGACTTTCCTGACTTGTGGTGCAGCATGGCAGTGGCAAACTCAGTTTCCAGTGGTGCTCAGAAATCTGACTAATGCACTGCTCTTGTTCATTCATTTGTATACTAAACTTAAGTTCATCTGTTCCTGTATTCAATTCTTCAGAATTTTAAAAATGGATTAATATAGACTAATTGAAGGACAGAGTTTGATGAAAAGTCTTAATAGAAAAAATCATTTTCATTTTTGTATAATAAGTCCAATCACAATTTCCAGAATCTCTACTCCATCTGCCTTCACAAACACATACAACTCACTGATTTCCTATCTTAGAGGTGTGTACTGAATAAATACTATAGCTATGTCAACCTTCTAACACCTATCTCTTAGTAACTCTGAAATTGGTTTATGGGGTTAATGTACTCAATTATATTTTTTTCTTAGAAAATAAAGCAGGTAATCTTTGGGCAATTCCAATTCAAATTATGGCATATTCTGAATTAGTAGGGTTCAAATGATTTTTATTGTTAACGCATAAAAAATAGAGCATAACAATAAAAATTAAATATATAAATATATAAACTTTGTATATCTATCTGTGCATATTTTCCCCTGGACTCTACCTAAGGTTCCTTTCTGTAACACAAATATAGCTTCTTTCATTTCAGTAAATGCAAAGAAGCTGCCATAGGTAACCTTTAGCTTTTTACTTTGGATGAGTGATTATATACTGAATGTTAACTCCTATTTATTTAGAGAAATCAACCGGAATTTAATTTCTTTTCTTTCTTATTCCTTCTTCTTTTTTTTTAATGGCCATACTCCCCAACATATGGAATCTCCTAGGCCAGGGATTAAATCGGAGCCACAGCTATGACCTATACCGCAGCTGTGGCAATGCCAGATCCTTTAACCCACTGCACCAGCCAGGGATTGAACCCATGCCTCCACAGCAACCAGAGCCAATGTGGTCAGATTCTTAACCCACTGCACCACAGCAGAACTCCTGAATTTGATATATTTTCAACCAAAAATGTAGACACAGCAATAAAGAGTGTAACCCAGCTACTCATCCTCCCTCTAACCTTGTTGGCAGATCCAGGCTTCCTTGCCCCTCACGTTCCAAAAGATGACTGCCAAAGAGGAATCACTTACTTTATTGAATACCCACATGATGGGGCAATTAGTTTTCAAATACGTTTTTGACAAACACAAGTAGGACATCTGGAACGAGGTAGGGATGATTAGGTTTGGGGAGAGAAGACCAATAAATGGAAATTTCAGAAATCTTCACTCAAGCAAATATCCCAAGATGAAATGGTTCTATATTTAAAATAAAATTGCTTTTTGAAATAACAAAATGCTTGTTGAGATCTGCTCCAGAATAAATAGATTTTTCATGATGATTTTTGGGCAAAAGCCACACATCAAACCTTAAGCACTTTTGAAAAAGGCCACGTCAATGCCTATTGTTTAAATGTACTGTATTCCTGTTAATTTTGCTGACTATATCTAGAAGACTTTATATGAATGTGTAACTGGGTCACTCTGATGTACAGAAGAAAATTGACAGACCACTGTAAACCATCTATAATGGAAAAAGTAAAAATCATTTAAAATAAAATAAAATAAAAACATAAAATGCTTGAAAACACATACTCAGATTTATTGCATATGAATTATGATGAAACTCAAAATCATTTTAATCCATGTAAAATTTTATCTCAGTGATACAAAGCACTTTTTAATGGGCCGTGGATAATTTTCCTTAAAACTCAGAATGGCAGGAAACCAACAACTGGGAACCATATTTCCTAAAAAGGCACTCGTTGTGACAGACAAGAGAGTAATTGCTCCCAAACCACTCTTTTCCATTTTAAATGACATGGCTTTTTAACTCTGTTCTAGATGCAGTAATAAGACCCACCATAAGTGTATATGTTGTCAACTGCATTGACAGTTCTGAATAAATAAGGATTTGACCCACTAGCTAAGAGAAAAACAAGAAATTAGTTGAAAGTAATCTCTCCTAGTGCACTTCAGACCACATGTATTTAGTAGCAAATAACACACTTTTGATTGTGAGAAAAGGGGCTCTGCAATTTTAAGAACTTAAGGTATGTTCAATTTTTATTTCTGGCTAAAAATCTCTTCTAGATTCTTTGGTTTTTGGATGTATTACTTTCTGAAGCTTTTTCAACTGTATGAAAAAGCTAAGTGGTGCTTCTGTAGCTATCCATACGTTCTGTGGAAGAGGGTATAAGTTCAGGAATTCACTTTACCTACAAGGACTCTTGGACTAATTTGAGGGGGATTCAAAGAACTGAGATGCTTGCCAGGATAAGGAAAATGAACAACTGGAAAAGAAGAATAATGAGAACAAGACAGGTGATTCAGGAATCAGTGACCTTGAGAAGGCACCCCAGTGAAGACAAAGTTTCATCAAAGAAGAGGTTTCTTCTCGGGAGAAAAGTCAGTAGTTGTCATCCCAGATTCTTCTTCTTTTTTTTTTTTTTCTTTTCCTTTTTGGCCATGCCCTTAGGGCCAGGAATTGAACCTGCACCACAGCAGTGACCTGAACCACAGCAGTGACCCGCTGAGCCACTGTTCCTTTTTTTTTTTTTGTCTTTTTAGGGCTGCAATGGCGGCATATGAAGATTCCCAGGCTAGGAGTCAAATCGGAGCTGCAGCCTCTGGCCTACACCACAGCCACAGCAATGCCAGATCCAAGCTGCATGTACAATGTACACCACAGCTCACGGCAACACCGGATCCTTAACCCTCTGAGTGAGGCCAGGGTTTGAACCTGCTTTCTCATGGATCCTAGTCAGATTTCTTTCCATTTGAGGCAGGATGGGAACTCCTCAGCCCAGATTCTTAACTCATAAGTCTAGGGAAGATATACAGAAGAGCTCTCTAGGTAGCTTTTTCTTTTTAGATGTCTGGTTTTCTTTTTTTATTATTTTTTTAATTGTTATTTCCCCAATACAATTTTTTTTCTACTGTACAGCATGGTGACCCAGTTACACATACATGTATACATTCTTTTTTCTCCCATTATCATGCTCCATCATAAGTAACTAGACATAGTTCCCAGTGGTACAAATACCATATGATATCACATATATCTGGAATCTAATATACGATACAAATGCATCTTTCCACAGAAAAGAAAACCATGGTTTTCTTTTTTTTTAAGTTTTATTGAAGTATACTTGATTTTTAAGGCTGTGGTAATTTCTGCTCTATGACGAAGTGATTCATTCAATAAACATATCCATTCTCTTTTAGATTATTTTCCCACATGGATTATCACAGAATACTGGGTACAGTTTCCTGTGCTACACAGCAGGTCCCCGTTGGCCAATCATTCCATATACCACAGTGTGCATATGCCAATCCCAAACCCCCAGTCCATCTCTTCCACCTATTCACCTGTCCCCTTCGGTAACCATAAGTTTTACAAAGTCTGTGTGTCTGTTTCTGTTCTGCAAACAAGTTCATTTGTACCCTGTTTTTTTTCAGATTCCACATATAAGTGATATCACACAATGTTTTGTCTTTCACTGTCTGACAGGTGATTTTTAACATGCACCCAGGGTTGAGAACTACTGAAAATTGAAGACATAGAAAAGCCAAAATACAAAGAGGTGTTGAGAAGTAAAGTGGTTGTGATAAAAAGAGCAGAATCTATTCTCTGAGTAAAGTAAGAACTGGAGTTCTCTCTTGATATAGGAGCTGGGTTGGGGTTTGAAGAGAAGGGTGGTTATATGAAAAGGAAATAAAAACGCAACAGGACTTCAACAAGAAATATCCTTGGAATGACCTAAAATATATTACAGTGTGTGAAAGTCATGTAAGTTATATGATCTTTTGTTGAGAAGGGATAACAAAATTTGCTAAGCATCTTAGACACACTTTTTCATAATGATTTCTTTATATTAATTAGGCATCGAACACACAAACATAAGTTTTGTTGATTGAACTTGCAAATTTTGACTCATCTTGAATAAAGTTAAAGTGAAACTACTATATCTTTTTTCAAAGTATTTTTATATAGGTTTATTTTCTTTGATTAGTTAATTGTTGGTATGTGTGTGTGGGGGGGGGTTGTGACTTATTTCCCCCATGTCTCCAAGATGGCCACAGAGATGATAATTAGTGTAGTTCTAGACTAAGTGGAATAATACTGCCTCTTGCACAGTGGGGTACTATGTTAATTTAAGAAAAAAAAATACTCAACCTTGGGATTTACTTTTTTTCTATTTTTAACGAGAATAGAAGTTTGTATACTATATGTAGCCCATTTCCTTAAAAGGGAAATTCTCAAGTGTCTCCTAGGACCCAAATGTTCTATGGATCAAGCTTTTAAACTTTGATTTAACTTCTCTTTCACTGTTCAAAACTGTGCCGTGTGTACTGTAATTTTCTAAGTCTGACAATCTCATAATAAAGGATTTGAACACAGCAGCTGTTTACCATTTCAAGCTAATTGAATGTGGATTCCCATCCCTGTCATTTTACTCTTTTGCCTTCCAATTACTTAACTACAAATAGGAAAACTTCCTACAAAAGACACAGGTAGACTACAGGGAATATGTTATCTGTTTATTACCAATGGATGAGTCTCAACTATAAACACTTTTTGGAGGGAAGATGCAAGAACTACATTATTTGATATACTAAAGGTTTCATGTTTTGGGGTTTTGTTTTTGTTTTTGTTTTTTTTATTAAGATTCTTTTTTTTTTTCCTTTTCATAGCCGCACCTGTGGCATATGGAAGTTCCTGGGCTTGGGATCAAATTGGAGTTACAGCTGCAGGGCTACACCACAGCCACAGCAACAAGGAATCCAAGCCACATCTGCTGGCTCCTTAACCTACATAGCAAGGCCAGGGATCGAAGGAACCCATATCCTTATGGATACTATGTCTGGTTCTTAACCTGCTGAGCCACAATGGGAACTCCTGATATATTCAAGGTTATATCTGGGTGCATTTAATTGAAGTTAGCAGAGGAGCCAACTGGTGTAGATGGAAAATAATGCTAGGTCTTGGGGTATAAGGGTGGAATTTACCCCTGGGTCCACGACTAATTACAAACTGTGACTTTCAGCAAGTCCCTGAAACTTCTATGTCTCAGTTTCTTCATATGCAAAATGGAAATGAAAACTCTGTCCCTCACTATATTGTTAGCAGAATGATTGGAATAATGTGTGTAAAATATACTTGAATGTGAATTATCTTCAGCTATCTATTTTGGGATTGTGTTATATTTGCATATTGAGCTTCCTGAAAACAAAGTACAATGATATTGGTGGCTTATCTATTTTATTTACATTCTATGATTATCTTCATAAATATTAGTATCATACATAATGATGTATAATGTTAGGAATAGCATAGAAGTATTTAAAATAGAATTTATGAATATACTTCTGAACTTAGAAAGGAGCTAGTCCCCTTACAGTCCTTTTCTTTCTCTTGTGCTGATGTTGATGCCATGAAGTTATAAGAAACATATGAGAGAAATTATACTAAAAAATGTGAGAATATTTTCCTGCTTGACCATCACATATGTTGAGTCCCAGACACAATTATCCTTTTAGAATGTATTACAGATGCAGCACTTAGCAAATGGGTGCAAGATGTTTGTTCAGATATAAACTTGCAGGCCAACACTAGGGGAAGCTGGCAAAAGCTTTTAGCAGGCAATGTTTCTTGCAGGTTGCCAACCCAGATGATTTTTTCCCCCTAAGAGTTTTGGCAGCTGTCTTCCGTCTCTTCAGATTGCACTTCTAATTGGTTGTTTCCATGGCAACATGAACTTTCAACCATAGTCTTCTTATTAACTAGCTATAAAATGGAGGTGCACCCTAAGCAAAACAGGATTTGGGGGGTAACAGCAATTAGGATAAAACCTACCACACTTTTCTGTATGATGCTAATTCTGTAACCAAAAGTAGTACACTCACAATTTACTAACCCAATGTTGGTGGCATCTACCCTGACTTTCTTCCTGAAATGTTTCACATAACAAAGGGCTCTGAAATCAGTTTTATTTATTTATTGTCCCTATTATTATTATCATCACTATTGTTACATACAAGAACAAAAACTGGTAGCTCACATTTTGCATTAAGGAAATTCACAGTATGCTGCAGGTATCTATTTTTATTCCTGAGAAATAATGAAAACTGAAATCTGCTTTTAAGTTTTATTAGTTAGAAACCTAGTAGTTTTAGGTGGAAAGTTCCATAACTGCAGTACTGTTGCACCTGCATATCCAGAGTCTCTGGTATGTCCAAATAAACACCTATGATGAATGGAGTTTGGAAGAACAATCAGGATATTTTGATAAGGTAGTTGCAATGGGGTTGCTTTGGCCTTATCACAATGTTTAAGACTGCTAATGTTGTTCTTAATTATCACAAAGTGTGTGCAGCAGATATGCCTGGCCCAATTTCCCTTTGTGTCTCACTGATGTTTCGAATTAGCTGAAACAAATGTGTAAACACTGGTTTTGTGGAATAAACAGCATTTCCTACAATAGTGTTTCCACTGGCATTCAGCATCCAAAATCCATTCTTGATTCCCATTCCATCCCATCCTTAAAGATAGGAGGTTTGAAAGTTGAACAGTCAATGCATAATGAATATCACAGATAAGGAAAGGGATCAAAAATAGTGTTTGTTTTTGATGGTGTAGGGGTGGAGAGTGGGAGAAATTCATGGAATGGCACCCCCCCGTGGTCTGGGATAATATGTCAGGGAGATGCAGAGTCAATTCCAGAAACATGATAGAGTTGTCAAAGTATAGGACAAAAAAAATACATTATACATACACACTACAATATATAAAATATATAAATAACAAGGACCTAATGTAGAGCATGGAGAACTATAGTCAGTATCTTATAATAATCTATAATGGAAAACAATCTAAAAAATAGAATATACATATATGTATATAAAACTAAATCACTTTTCTGTACACCTGAAACAATGTAAATCAACAATACTTTAAAAATACATAATAAATTACACGAGGTAGTGTTTTCCACCAAATTGCAAACAAAATATTTTGAACTTTTTTGTGCAATTCAACTAATAATCACTACATTTTTACCTTTTCTTTTTTACCCAAAGGTTGATGTGTGCACCTTTTACACTGCTCAATGCACAAATTTTCTACTTCCATTTAGTTGATATTATATAATGGTTAATGTCGATAATTTTTCTGTAGTTGCAGTTATTTGAAAATTACCTCAGAAATTGTTTCTCTATTTTCTACCTGGCAACCTGTCAAGGGCTCTACATGTTGAACAGCCTCTGTCCATCTTATATTTGCTCTTTAAGCTCCCTTCATAACCCTAACTACTTCTTTCCTCACCTATTTGGGATTTCTGGGAGAAACTGGGAAATTGGACAGGGGTCCCTCATGTCCCAAGGGTCAAGAGGAAGAAGTGAACCATAGCACAGAGGGTGGTTCAGGACCATGGACAACAACTGCAGATGCCCTTGACTCCACATGCAAACTCAATAGCTAGGATCAGAGAAGACAAAGAAAAAAAAAAAAAAAAACCATTGCTCAGTAATTACTCAGAGCTTATTGTTAACTTGTTATTTTTAAATTTCAGGTCGACAAAATTCTTCCTACAACCAGGTTGACATAGCCTCATTAACATGTCAGCCCCTTAGAAAAATAATGGTCTGTTAAAACTTATCAGGAGAAGCCAGAAATCTGGACTCTCCATTTAGATGGGGCATGCAAAGAGCAGGGGTCAGATTTACAAAGGTAAGAACAGACCCTTAAACCCAGGGCCATCGCCAGATGAGCTGGAAAAGAGAAACTCCCAGGGAAATCTGAAATGAAAACAACATTCAGGTCAATGAATGTGGTAGGCTGAATAATGGTCTCCACAAGAATGTCCAAGTCCCAATACCTGGAACATAGTAAATGGAATGTGAAGGTTAAACAAAGGATACTGAGATGAGGACACCATCCTGGATTCTCTGGGTGGGCCAATATAATCACAAGGGTCCTTGGAGAGAGATGGGAGGGAATGAGTGGCAGGAGATGTGATGAAAAAGCAAGGAAAGGACCATAAGTCAAGGAACACAGGTGGTCTCTAGAAGCTGACAAAATCAAGGCAACAGATTCTGCCCTGGGAGACTCCGGAGGAACACAGTCCTGCCAACACTTTGATTTAGATTTCTGACCTCCAGGTCTGTAAGAGAGTACACTTTCTTTTTCTTTTCTTTTTTCTTTATGGGCCACACATGTAGCATGCGGAAGTTCCTAGGCTAAGGGACAAATCAGCACTGCAGCTGCCAGCCACAGCCACAGCAACACAGGCTCCGAGCCATGTCTGTGACCTACACCACAGCTCATGGCAACACCGGATCCTTAACCCACTGAGTAACGCCAGGGATCAAACCCGCATCCCCATGGATACTAGTTGGGTTCATTTCTGCTACACCCAAACTTGCATTTTTAAAAGCCATTAAGTTTGTGGTAATTTGCTAAAGCCTCAACAATAAACTAATACAATATCAACAAGAAGCCACGTGTAAAGAAAAACAAAGGGAAGCAAGCAACTTGGGAGTATTTATGAGAGGAAGGACTTACATATCATTGCTTTCCTCTCCGTCCCTTTCCCTAAACTGAATGAAACATCCAAAAAATATCCTTTACTCATCCCCTTACTCCAAGTAGAATAGATTATACAGAGCCATTTAAATCACATACTTCATTTTATGCCCCCACTCTGCTGTACAATAAACAATGGCAGTCAGTATGGAACTCAGTAGACTGTCCTCTAGACCAGTGGTAATTTCTTTCATTATTTAGAAATTCTCCAAATTTTGGGGAGAATGTGCTTAAAGTAAAATATTTAAATTGCAGCCCAATTCAATAAAGTTGGGTGGAACCAAGTAAGTACAATGAAAATAAAGGAACATTTTCCATTAATCTGGCCTTTCTTTCCTGTTTAAATGTCAGGCATTTTGGACCTTGAAAAAAAACAAAAACAAAACAAAACAAAACGGGTCACAGGATTCTCATAGCTCCTGCTGAGGTCTTCAGAAATTGAAGAGGTGCTAAAAGACTGTATGTCAAACTAGAGATAGAAACAATCAATGTGGAAATAAGAAGGGGAATAATGAAGGGTACATGGGGTGGGAGGGGAGTAAGGAACAGATGATTGATGGGAATAAGCTCCTTCTTCCACTAATTCCAATCATTTATTGAGTTTGGCTAGGTCCAATGCTGTAATCTCTGCCCCTATTTTTGAAATTCATGTAATCACACCATGAAGAGGCTATTATTATTCTCATTTTAATAGACTTTGAGGCCTCAGTAACTGATCCAAGTTGACATAGAGTGAGCAGCTGAGCCAGGGGGTCTAATTGTAAAATATCTGACTGAAAAGCCATGCTTTTTCAATCATGCCTTTCAGTGATGGGAGTACATAAAGCTTTTTAATTGAACTAATTGTCTTTATTTAGTTTTTTTGTCTTTCCCTGGAAAGATAAGTTTTTGTTTGTTCCCTTGCCAAGGGAATGGAATTTTCACTAACAGTAATTCACAAGCCTTATAAGCCACCAGCCCCCTTTCTCACTGGTATACCAAGTATTTTTCAGCTCAGCTTCTGGAAACATGAAGGATGCTACTATCTGTAAACCAGTGTACCTAAGGCGTTCTTTGGGTTTAGCTACCTTGTACCATTAAGTGGAACAGAAGAGGAAGTGGAAGCTGCCAGAAAAAAGAGGCATAAGGAATATGTGTGCAAATATCACTCCTATAATTTTCATGCATAATTTATGAATTCATGAGACTTTTAGTTCATTTATGGATAGTTTCTTTTTTTAATTTAGTTCATCCTTGGACCATGTTCTATTAGTCCAAATAACTGTGGTTTTGTAACCAAGGAGGGTCTGTTTGGGAGGGACAGCAAGTATTTTGAATAATAGTACCCCAGATCTGTCCTCATTACCGACTTACATTGTTACAGCAATCAGCCTTTTAGAAGCAGAGCAGGTTTATAAGTCAGATTTCCTAATTCCCAGTCAGAGCTCCTTCCATTTATAGCATCTTGATATTTGTCCTCCTCCCAAACTTCAATATACACCACAGGGTACTGCTGATCACCTCTCAGATTTCCTATGTATATGCTCAGTGTAGCACAGACTCAGTGATTATGCATCTAATAAAATAACATTCCACAGGGAGATGTGCTGGGCATCAATTTTCTCCCCCCTTTTTTCTTTTCTTTTCTTTTTTTTCTTTCCTTCTCCTTTCTTTTTCCTTTCTTTTCTTATTTTCTTTAAGGCTGCACCTGCAGCATATAGACATTCCCAGGCTAGGGACTGAATGGGAGCTGAAGCTGAGGCCGACACCACAGCCATAGCAACACAGGATCGGAGCCACATCTGCGACTTACACTACAGCTTGCAGCAACACTGGATCCTTAACCCATGGAGGGAGGCCAGAGATTGAACCTGCAGCCTCACAGAGACAATATCAGGTTCTTAACTCACTGAGTCACAATGGGAACTTCTAATTTTCTAGTTATAAAAGTAAACTGAAGTCCAACTAAAAATATTACTCCACTGTTTTGAGTCATTTGACTTCCATTTCAAGGGAGGCAAGACTATATTTCTCAGCACAATGAGAAGTGAAAGTGTCAACAAGGTGTACTGTTTAGGGAAAAGCTCACAGCTATCAAAAGGTGAAAGCAAATGGTATGCATTAGATCAAACTAGCAAAGAAGCCAATTCTACCCCCTACCCCCCGCCCAGGTCCACTGGTGACCTTCCACCTGACTATGGACTGGTCACGTAGCTTTTGTTGCAGAGAACACTTAACTATAAATTACATGGAAGAAAGCTAGTTCTAACTGTCCCATAGGAGTGTGGGATGATAGAACTATCTGAGATGTGGAAATTCCTTTGTAAGCCTCACTTACATTTGCTGAGACATACAGAAAACCAGGCTTTGAGGAAATCTGAAGTCTTGTCCTTATACAGCTCCCACGACTTGAGTATCTCTGGGCAAGTTTCACAATCCAGAATTTTCACTGCCACACAGCTTGTACAAATAACCATGTAGAGGCCATGTGGTGTAGCAGAAAAGGAATGAGGCTTAGAGCCAGGCACACTTAGATTCCAATGACTTCCATGAGCGTCAGTTTCCTAATGTGTGTAATGGGCAGGATGATAATAACGTCTATACCAAAGGGATGTTTGTAGGGATGAAATGAAATAGAGTTCACATAAAACTTATGGATAAATTTGACATATTTTCAGCTTCAAATAAAAAAAATACTGACTTTAATAAAAGTTTATTTTTGAGAAATTAAAAAGTCTAGAGGTGGGTAGCTGCTGGTTGGTTTACAACTTCGGTGCTGGCATCTTTGTAGTTTTCTTGGGCTTTGTCTCTTGGTCACAAGGTAGCTGCCAGAATGCTGTACATCACAGTTGTACTCAAAGGTAGGTAAAAATAGGGACGAAGGGAGGAATCAGATGTGTTTGTTCCTTTGATCAGGAAAGCAAGGTTTTCCTAGAAGTGTTTCCTGCCTCCGCTCATTTTATCTTACTGGCCAGAATGGCTTCATGCGGCCACTCCAGCTGCAAAGGAGACAGGGAAACCAGAGATGAAGAGAAGCTATCACCAAGGCTAGGTGCACATGGCCCTGAATAAAATCAGGGTTTAGGCAGTAAGAAAGAATAGGTGAGGGAATACTGGGAGGCAACTAACAGAGGTGGTGACAACCTAGCACCTAGCAACTGATCATTAAATAGTGCTTTGTTCATCCTTCCTCCACCAATAAAGTGAATAAATCAACTCAGGTTCAATTGTCTGTGATTCCAGAGGGATTATTAAACTACAGCCAGAGATCACTGCTATAGGAAAAAACGAACAAACAAACAAAAACAAAACTCTCTAAATTGAAGATAAAGAGGTCAGTCAAATCTGATTCATGGAATACTCTTAGCTCTTTAGTTTAGTTTAAGGTAACTTTGGATTTACCAAAAAAAAGTTGTAAAAATAGAACAAGAGGGTCTCATACATCATCCTTCTCTCCACTTCCCCAAAGGTCAAGATATTAAATGACCATAGTATGATGATCAAAACCAGGAAAATAGCACTGATACCGTGTTATTAACCAACCTGAAAGCCTTTATTTCAGTTTCATCACATGCCCTGGCAAGATCCCACCGCTTTTATCTGTCATGTCTCCTTAGCCTCCTCCAGTCTGGGTATGTTTACTATTTAAAAACTAGAAATGTTTACTATTTTGATACAGTGACAACAACAGAGCCATTTGTTTTGCAGTCTTTTGAATGCACCACATTGAATTTAAAAGTTACATTCCCACATGGCCCCTGAAGGCTTAAAAGGCTGATTTGCCATTGTTGAGTTGTTTTAATATTTTTTTACATCAAGAATACATGCACATTTCCCAACAGAAAGTATAGATGATCATGCTACAGATGAGTACAGTATGGGTTAATGAGGGATTTCAACATCTTGTCTGGGTAATGCTAAATTTCTCCTCTGGAGCAGTTTCTTGCCCATGACATAAACATTCATCATGTCCATAGTGGGTTGACTCTGAAGGTTCCAGATGGATACATTAAAGATATATGCTGGAATAGTGATAATTAGCTAAATAGGCGCAGTATTATTTATTAGAGAATTTCAACACAGAATCTGGGCAGTCCCAGGAAGTTGCAGTTTTCACACATTCCCCTGTGAGGAAGCAGCTGGCAACAGGGGGAGTCCTGTGCCAGAGGCCATGTGGCAAGGCAGCAGAGCGCAGCCAGGGCTCCCCACACAGCCTCTTTGCCTGTATGCCCTGCTGCCTGCCTGGTCATGGAATTAGAATGATTTATGATCTTGGCAATTGGACTTAAACATTATGCCAATATTTTGGATCAATACCTAGGAGCATTTCCCTAAGCGATGCATGTTGACTCTTTCACTGTTTGGTCTTTTGATGAATTGAGCCTTGACTGCATGGGGATGGAAGTCAAATGAATCATTTCTGGGCCTTGACGTATGTTTACATCTCTATGTTTCGTCCACATCAGCATCCTCCAGTTGATGTCTTATGCACCACTTCAGCCACCATGTACAGCGATGCAGCATGGAGTCAAGCCTTGCCTGGCTCAGCACTAATAGAGAAACTCAACATGCTGTGAGCATAGCACAATGCCTGTAGTATCACAATGCTGCATAATCTCAAAAGGATGCTTCCCTATCATTCAGAATTCTAAAATGTAGGTAGTCCTTACTTTTCACTGGTGTTCTACACTATATTTCTATTCTGGGAGTTAAGAATGAGCAAATCTATGACAATGTTACTCTTTAAGCAAAGGATGGGTACTTGATTTTAGAGTTGACACTACCTTTGGAATAGTAGGGTATCAAAGCACATGAAAAAAGGGTAACATAACTTAAAGGTATTCATTTCCCTCTACACAAGTGGAAAGACATTAAAAAAATGGATTTCTCACTTGGATACTGGTTAGACCATGTACTTCTTAACCAAAGCAATGGGAATTTGAATATTGTTACTATGAAGCTGAAGAGGTCACAAGGGGACAATTGTTCTTGAGGCAAACATGACCAAAGGTAGTAAAAGCTTAAGAATTTGACAACATTTCCCGCTATAGGCACACGCATTTTTCCTTTCTTAGGTTAAAAAAATGTCATTTTATGAAGAAGCGTATAGTTTATTTAAATATAACCTATGTACACGCTTTTCTAGTGGCAGGTACTTGTGTAATCAAATATTTATCTTTTGTGATGCATCATTTGGAGCCTTATCATTTTCCATATAACAAACAGAATAACATTGAAAATACGAGTAAATTAGTTACAATGGTGAGCAGTAAGAAATGAAAACCTGTCTCCAGAAAATTACTTACATTTTTTTGTACTGTAATGAAACTTCTTCAAATGTTTCTTTATTTATGTGCATACTGGTTTTAATGTCCCAGTTTTTCCCTATCCCTGGAATAGCTCTATACAATGATAACCAAGTTGTAGAGAAACAAATGCTCAATATCCTTTGTGGTTCTGGGGTTTAGAAAAACAGTTCTATAGAGCTTCAGCCTTCCACACACTGGAAAGGCTGTGATTTCCAGAGGCAGACACAAACCTCCCAATCTTATTTTTGCTCCTGTGATATGCTATGGATGTTACCCCTAGAGTAAGACAGTGTTAAATCATTCCATAGTATTTTAAGACATTCTTTCTAATGAAAACTATTTATTTTTAAAAGGGAATTGTTTTTCATTGGCGTGAGAGGGAAAAGCAAGGCTGCTCAGAGGAAAACGGTCCTCATTTCAGGTTATCCCATCCATCCTGGAAGAATGCAGTGGTGTGCTTACAGTGGACTGAGTTTCTTCATTAGTGTCTAACTATTCCAAGACTTCAAACTTCTTCCCTACCATCTACTCTGTTTGATGAAGGTGAGAAAAAATAAAAGTCAAATATGAGACAGAATAAGTTGGTAGGAAAGTTATTAATCCTTTTTTCTATTTGGGAAGAGCAAATATATTTTTAAAAGAGTTTTTTAAAATAGGAAGAGTTTTTTTGTTTGCTTGCTTTTTTAGTGCCACACCTATGGCATATGAAGTTCCCAGGCTAGGGGTCAAATTGGAGCTGCAGTGCAGGCCTATGCCCCAGTCACATCCAAGCCACATCAGTGAGCTATGCTGCAGCTTGCAGGAATCCTGGATCCTTCAGCCACTGAGCAAGGCCAAGGATCGGACCCACGTCCTCATGGACACTATGCTGGGCTCTTAACCCACTTAGGGGGAACTCCAGTTTTATTTCAAAACAATCATGGAGTTGTACATAATAATGGGAAATAGACTTTTGAATATTAGGTTCCTGAATCTTCACTTACATTTACCCTTCCACTCTGTGGTGATGACAAGAAGGCAAAGGCAGCAGCACTTAGCCAGTTCTGCAGGGCTTAATTAAACTGTAAATGTCTATAAATGTTTACAGACTGCCTGCATCACCAGACTCCTGTCCAAGGATCCGAGGCACAGTGCTAGTCCTCAAGCATCTCAGTGAGCCGTGAGGGAGACAGACATAGCAAAAGACCATTATAATTCAATGTAGAGGTGCCTAAGACCCTGCTTGGAATTTCAACATAAGCTTCTTCTTCCATAAACACATTTGCAGCCAGCATTTTTTGCTGCAAACATTTTCACTGCATAACTAATTGGCTGTCAGGCAATTCTGCTGTGAAAGATAAAATAACTGATTGACAGCTCAGGCTGAACTGGTTGAAATGTGTGCTCATTTCTTCCAGTTAGAGATATTACAGATGATGGCTTTATCGACCTGACAGATGACGATTTGTTCCGAATGGTTTCTTATTTCGAAACACACCACACTGGAAGAAGAAGAGGCTGAGACCCCGGAGGGTGCAGCATTGAACCCACTTTTTCTACAGAACTTTGCAACACCTATCAAGGACCATGTGCTGCAAACAGCAGTGGAGAGGCTTGAACAATGCAACACAAAGCTCAGTTACAAACACACCTCCTACTGTTTGGAAACTGATACCTTTCTCAATGAAGGAAGAAATTTCAGTGAAATGAAAAATGTGTGATGCTGAATGAGGAGAGAGATCAACCAGCAGAAAAAAACAGTATAAAATACTGTGAATGAAAGACTTGGAAGACAAGGGCCTAGGTATGACCCACAAAATTAAATCAGTTATTTGTGCCACGTTGCTGTGAATCTCCACGTTTTAAATGCATTCAAATAGTTTGTATTTCACAATAGTCTTTTAATTCTGTTACTTATTTCTCTTGTTTCTCCATTTCCTTTTTTGTGTCCTTCTTATTTTTCATTATTTCATATCTTACAGCAGAATTGTCTTATAAGGCAACAAAGCATACAGAGCACATATTATGCCTAGCATCCTGCTATGATTAAAAAACTGAGTTTATTATTCGAGGCTCACAAAAATCCGTGGGGTGAATGTGGTAGTTATTCCTAGCTCACAGAGGAAACTGAAACATAGAAGCAGTAAATAAATAACTTGCCCAAGCCCACACATTGATAAAGGACATAGCTGGGATTTGAATCCAGTTGGTAGGCATTGAAGGTTCATTCTCATATTCTAACTCTACCTGCTGGGAGCCTGAGGTCCCTGCTTCCATCTCTTCTCACCACAGGCACAATCTAGAGCCCCTGTAGGCTTCTGTGCTGCCTCTTTCTTTTTCTTTTCTTACTTCTACACTCTATGTCTGCTTATAGTGTTTACTTACACCATGCTTACCTCAGCCAAAAGGGGCCACTCCATCTCAGAGAAGAGAAAACAATGACAGAACACACCTCTCTCTACTTTGATTTTCATTTAGTCTATCAGTATGCAGAACAATGATAGACTCTGTGATCATAGGGATTGAACGTCCTCAGCCCTCATCACATTGCTGCATTTCTGATCTGTGCAATGTGAAAAATGACGTCACTTTCCTGGTCTACTGAACACCTTGCAACAAATATTGATCCCGAGACTTTGGTTTAAAATCGTTACTAATGAGGATTAAACGGAACACCACGTGTTTTCTTTTCAACTCAAAAGTGACTTCTAATACTGTCCTTAGAATAGAGACCGATGGAAAACTTGCAGTAATGCTTGGGAAAGAAAATCACTCCATGTAACCTACATAGTAATATGAGATGATCACTGCAGTTTTCCTTTCATCCAAGGAATTCCTATAAGACTAAATACTAAAGTCACTAGATGGAATCCCACAACAAAACTTTAATGATTAGAACCCACCAAGGTTTTTGCAGGGGCTAATGTATTTTGTTTCAAAGAGATGCCCCAATTTATAACCTGTTTGTTCTTATATCTCAAAAAATCATAACACATTTGTTGATGTAAATTACTAAATAATTAGAGCTAACTTGATCATGTTTGCCATATACTAAGCATCATCGTATAGGAATAATCTAATTTACTATTAATAAAACAGCTAATTCATGTTTTATAGACAACACATCCCAAGGCAAAGAGGTGTTGAGTACTTGTAGTTAAGTACTTGGTTAAGTATAACCCACAGGTGGCAAGTGGGAGGCTGGAATTCACACCTGGGATTCCAAGAGAATGGTAGCCATCACCTCCCCCATTTTAAGCCCATAGCAGATGAAAAGTAAATAAATGGAAGAGACAAGGGCTGCTACATTCAGCATGGTGAAAACAATGAAATGTCCATGATAGAAATATTAAAGCAAGAGAAAAAAATCAAATTAAAATCAGATATAAGTCCTCAATATGAGAACTGTTGGGGCCCATTTAGGAAGGCAAACAGCTTCAAACATCTCAAAAGCCGCCCAAGACATCACTATATAATAGCACAAAACATTAACTAGATTTTACATGAGGATTATAAATTATCAAGACTCAAAATTCTGTTTTGTCTAAACTGTCTGGAAACTCTGTATCATGGCATTTTAGACATGCTTCAACCAAAATGTTGAGTTAAAACATTTTGAAACATTTTTACAGACGCTTTCAGCATTCTGAAAATCTCAGACATTGACAGCACTTCATTCTGTGAACAGCACGCTAATTGTTTTACAAAAAGCATTTCAAGGAACCTTCAACACAACTCTAGGAAAGAAGCACTCCTTTAATTCACATTTTACAGGTTTATATTTGCAGATGAAGAAAGTTATGCTTGAGGGGCACATATCCACCAATCCCACTTCTGGGCATATATCCAGACAAAAGTATAATTCAGAAAGATACATGCACCCCTATGTTCACTGAAGCACTATTCACAATAGCCGAGACACGGAAACCACATAAGAATGGATAAAGAAGATGTAGTAGAATATATACAGTAGAATACTACTTAGCCATAAACAAGAATGAAATGATACCATTTGCAGCAATATGGGTGGACCCAGGGATTATCATAAGTCAAACAGAGAAAGACAAATACCATATGATATTACTTACACATGGAAAACAGAAACATACTCACAGACACAGAGAACACACTTGTGGTTGCCAAGGGGGAAGGAGGATGGAGGAGGGATGGATTAAGAGTTTGGGGTTAGCAGATGCAAACCATTATATGTAGAATGGATAAACAGCCAAGTTCCACTGAGAGGGAACTATATTCAACATTCTGTGATAAACTATAATGGAAAAGAATATAAAAAAGAGCGTGTGTGTGTGTGTGTGTGTGTGTGTGTGTGTGTGTGTGTGTGTGTATAACTGAATCCATTTGTTGTACAGTAGAAATTAACACAATATTGTAAATCAACTATACTTCAATAAAAGAGAAAAAAGGGGGAGTTCCTTTCATGACTCAGTGGTTGATGATCCCAACTAGGATACCTGAGGATGCGGTTCGATCCCTGGCCTCACTCAGTGGGTTAAGGATCTGGCGTTGCGGTGAGCTGTGGTGTAGATCAAAGACTTGGCTCACATCCTGCGTTGCTGTGGCTGTGGCCAGCAACTATAGCTCCGATTTGACCCCTAGCCCAGGAACTTCCATATGTTTCAGGGGCAGCTCTAAAAAGCAAAAAAAAAAAAAAAAAAAAAGGAGACTCAGAGACATTTAATAACTCACCCAAAGTCACAGGATTAGTAACAGTGAGTAGCCCAGCCAGGATATGAATCCAGAACCTTGAATTTACTCTTAGTAAATTAAATACACAGACTAGAACTGCTCATTAGGAAGGTGGCTACGATACGTAGCATTATAAGATGGATCTTGAGGGTCCCTATTTCCTGTTCTTCGTGCTGTTGTGGATGCACCCCCACACCCTGCCCCAAAGTAAGCTTCTAGCCAATAGAATCTGGCAAAGGTGAGGTGATGTCACTTCAGTGGTTAGGTTATGAAAGACTGTTACTTCCTTCTCAAAAGCAGACTCTTCCTCTTGCTGGCTTTGAGGAAGCAAGCTGCCACACAGCAGAGGCTCCCCAGGCAATGAACTGAAGACCACGTCTGACCAAATGGCAGAAAGGAACTGAGACCCCCAGTCCAACAACCTGTCAGAAACTGACTCCTACCAAGGATGACATGGGTTCAGAAGCAGATTCTTTCCTGGCCAATCCTAGAAAGGACCACAGCCCCAGCAGATACCTTAAGACCTCAAAGCTTAAAACCTAATTAAGCTGCGCCTGAGTTCTTTACCCACAGAAAACCGTGAGATAATAAATGTGCATTGCACGAATCTGCTACGTTTGGGGATAATTTGTTAGGTGGCAATTGATAACACAATGACATATTAATATTGGGAGACCATATTTGTTAAAGGAAATTGGAGAAGTTTTATTTTTAAAAGTGATTCAAACGTATATTAAGATAATTTCCAACTACAATTTTCTTTTAAATGACTTCTAGGAAGACAGCAAACAGTGGCACAACTTCAGAAGTGAAGATAATTTCCAACTACAATTTTCTTTTAAATGACTTCTAGGAAGACAGCAAACAGTGGCACAACTTCAGTTCAGTGGACTGAAACAAATGAAATCTTTCGTTTACAAACTTCACCAAGCTCAAGGGTGCGAAGAACCAGGAAGAGCAGACATAGGACTTAATGCAGATCTCTCGGCAGACCCAGAAGAGCAAAGATGTGCCTTTGGGAGAGTGGAGTCCCTATTTATGGCATTCTCCTACCTGAAATTGAACTGTGCTATTTTTGGCACCAAGACAGTCATAAACAATTATTTTTGAAGAGAGGGAAAAGGAAATCACCTACTTTAAAAATTAATGCTGTAGATGACTCAGAAAGCAAAGCTGAAGCAATGGAAAGGAAATGGAAAAAACAGATTGCTTCCAACATCAATGTAATTCTAGACCTTAAATACTCCTTCTGTTCGCGGGCACACATGCTGTCCCTGACCAAGACAATGGACAAAACAGCCAGGACAGGGAGACGGCTGTCCAGAAGAAAGATGAATGATTTTTCACATTTCCTACCTCTTCATTTTCCCATTCATGTAAGTTTCTTGTAAGTGTCCATGGTCGCTTTGAAATGCAAATGACTGGTTATTTTTTCTGCTTCATTCTCAGGCAATTTCTAACCTATTTCAGGTTGCTACAACATTTCTCATTTGACGCTTTGCTGTGTGGGAGTTGAGTTTTTGTTCACTGATCCAGATAATCTATGACTTAAGAATAAGTGTATCCTTGTTACTAGCACTTTTTGCCATCCCATTCTTTCCACCATTCGATTCCAATTGGGGCAGTAATTGTTGCAGTGAACTCCTGAATAGCGTCTTGCTTCCCAACTTCCTGGCTCAATCCCAGATATGGGGATGGCATCTTTGCTCTGAAAAATACTAAGCTCCCGGTCCAAAGTGCCTGGTTCCTTAGTTTTCACATCTCCTAACTTATTATTTGAAAGCCAGACAAGAAGTCAAAGAGCTTAATCACTATAAATCCCAGTTTATTAGGTGATGATGAGGAGTTCTGTTGTGGCTCAGTGGATTAAAAATCTGACTAGTTTCTAGGAGGATGCAGGTTCAATCCCTGGCCTCTCTCAGTGGGTTAAGGATGAGCTGTGAGCTGTGGCATAGGACTCAGATGTGGCTCAGATCTGGTGTTACTGTGGCTGTGGCTGGCAGCTGCAGCTCTGATTCTACCTCTGGCCTGGGAACTTCCATATGCCAAAGGTATGGCCCTAAAAAGCAAGCAAACAAACAAACAAACAAAAAACAGTACTTATTAAGTAATGATGAGCCTGTGGAAAAACCTCAGCAGATGTCTAGCTAAAGCATGGTGGATCCTGAATACTTCCATCTAGGACTCTTTCATCTCAACTTAGTTTTCTGCCCCAAATGCAGACCCTTCAGATAGACTTTGTGTCAAATGCAATAAAGGTGTGCCTAAAAATGAATATTACATAATCAATGTATGTAAAGTGAAACATCTTTCATACCTCATATAAGGGAAGACCACAGTTAACCATTTATCTATGATATGAATAATCCCAGAAGATGATTGGCTGTGGTACTTGTTAGTGTGGGTTACTTGGTACAAAACTGTCCAGGCAATAAGCAGAGCAGTTGACCCCTGTCCCAGTAGGAGACTGAAGGTGCCTCCCAGCTCGACCCTACATCTGCTTTGTGACTCTCTGGACCTTATTATTATTTTTTCCCTTTATATTTAAAAAAACAAATGATTGGGAGTAACGATTGCAGCTCAGTGGGTTACAAACCTGACTAGTATCCATGAGGATGTGGGTTTGACTGCTGGCCTCACTCAGTGGGTGTTGCCGTGAGCTGTGGTGTAGGTTGCAGACTCGGCTCAGATCTTGTGTTGCTATGGCTGTGGTGTGCGCTGGCAGCTGCAGCTCCAATTAGACCCCTAGTCTAGGAACTTCCATATGCTGCAAGTGCATTCCTAAAAAGCAAGCAAGCAAGCAAACAAACAAAAACCAACCACAAATGACTGTGACCAATATTCCTGCCGGTCTCTCTCTGCAATGCACAGGTCTAAGGTAGTCACTGGCTTGTGACTGACATCATTTAGCAAAATGCTCACATTTGATTTCCAGGAGAAATTCTGGGCAGAGTGCACCACTGCCAAGCTCTGGCCTTAGCACATGGTGGCTATAATTTTCCCCATGGGAAATGCCTACTTTTCCATCTAGGTAACCACATCCACCAGGCCATCTTCACTCAGCTGTGCCTCTCTGGGGCTGGGTTAGGTCTCTTGTTGCTGGGCTCTGACAGCACTTTGAACAAACCTCAGGGACAGGAGTTGCCACACTGTACTGAAATACTTTGTTTCCTAGCTGCCTCCTCCCCAGCTAGACATGAACTCCTCATGACCAGACACCAGTCTCCAACAGAACTTAATCCCCATGAGAGCAGGCATATTGTCTGTTTCGTTCCCTCTCATATTCCTAATGCCCTGGTATGCACCAGTGGCTAAACAAATATTTAATGAATGGGAGAATGAGAGACTATATGAATTAATATCTACTGACAACAGTGTCATCAGTTCCTTTCAGAGAATAGGATTAGAAACCCTCAACAGATGACTGGAGTCATAACAAACCATTTACATTTCCAGAACATATACCACTGAGTGCACCCCAGCCCAAATATAGATATTGATTTCACCAAGCAAAATATCAAAGCATACTTAATTTTTTTTTAAGTACAAGTAAAAATGTTCCTTTGAATTTAGAAGCTTGTCAACATCATGTACTAAGTTACTTCAGAGATAGCCAATGGAAAGGCTGGGAGAAATGACATCTAAGAAAGATGAAAGTTAACTTCATTAGCACAGTCTCCTTTCAACTCTTTGGTTCAGTTAAAATAAAGAATGGTCAAGAAAGTTATCATGAAATAATTTTTTTTTTGTCTTTTTAGGGCCATACCTGCGGCATGAGGAGGTTCCCAGGCCAGGGGTCAAATCAGAGCTGTAGCCACTGGCCTACACCACAGGCACAGCAACGCCAGATCCAACCCTCATCTGCAACCTACACCACCGATCACAGCAATGCCGGATCCTTAATCCACTGAGCAAGCCCAGAGATCAAACCTATGTTTGCATGGATACTAGTCAGATTGTTTCCGCTGAGCCACGATAGGAGCTCCCTCATGAAATCATTTGACAAGACTGAATTTGATCTGATTTGTGGATTCCGTACTATTTACACTTTATGTTTTCATCTTTAACAGGCTTTAAAAATGTGGCCTGCCATTAAAAGAATTACACTAACATAGGAGAATAATAATAGCATTAGCACTCAGACAAAACCTTACTTCAATTTCTTAAGTAGGAGAGGCCTAAGAAAGTAACTATTAGTGTATAAAATGAAATCACCTTTGTAAACACCTTACAGGATGATCGACGATTCATAAAGTCTACCTCAAACTTATGTGGGGGCCAAAACTATTTTAACATATCTAATAAAAGATAATAACCTATTGGCTAATACTTACCTTAGCATATTTCAATGCATGGAGTGTCTATTCTGATAATAACTGTATTTTAAAAGTTTAATAAAAGTGACTATTTATCATGGGTGTCTTCTCTATCAATAGATACTAAAATTATAACTCATGTAAAAATCCATCAAGTGATTTTCTTTTAAAATTTATTTTTCAGAATTAATTAATTCCTTTTGCTGGGGGGGGGCACCCCATGGATTATGGAGTTCCTGGGCCAGGGGTCAGATCCAAGCGGCAGTTTCGACCTATACCACAGCTGTGATCTGTGCCATAGCTGCAGCAACACTTCATCCTTTAACCCACTGTGCTGGGCCAGGGATTGAACCTGCCTCCTGGCACTGCAGTGATACCGCCAATCACAGTGGGAACTCCATTAATTTTTTACTTAATATAAAAGCAATTCAAGTTAATCAGGATATAAAGATAAAAGGAACACCTATGATGACACCCTAATACATGGAAACAACTTCTGTAAACATTTTGCTACGGGTTTATTTAATTAAATTTAATCGTCTATGTTTTTAATTACAGACGGAATCCTGCTGCTGAGGGACTAGATTTAAAACGTAACCCTAGTACACTGTTGGTGGGATTGTAAATTGGTGCAACCACTGTGGAACTGTATGGAGATTCCTCAGAAAACTAAACATAGAACTCCCATTGGATCCAGCAATCCCACTCCTGGGCATCTATCCAGAGAAAACCATGACTCGCAAAGACACATGTACTCCAATGTTCATTGCAGCACTATTTACAATAGCCAAGACATGGAAACAACCTAAATGTCCATCGACAGAGGAGTGGATCAAGAAGATGTGGTACATATACATAATGGAATATTACTCAGCCATTAAAAGGAATGAAATACCGGCATTTTTAGCAACATGGATGGACCTAGAAATTATCATGCTAAGTGAAGTCAGCCATACAATGAGACACCAACATCAAATGCTTTCACTGACATATGGAATCTGAAAAAAGGACAGACTGAACTTCTATACAGAACAGATGCTGACTCACAGACATTGAAAAACTTATGGTCTTCAGAGGAGACAGTTTGGGGGGCGATGTGCTTGGGCTGTGGGATGGAAATCTTGTGAAAATTGGATTGTTATGATCATTATACAACTACAGATGTGATAAATTCATTTGAGTAATAATAAAAAAACATAATGTGTTGTGAAATCTTTCTATATCAATGGATATATTTCTGTAACATTTTATTGTTGTGGAATGGTCTGTTACACCAAACACCTTTGTTTTCAGATATTTTTCACTTTAGCAAACATTCACATGCACCACGATTTTTCAGCCTCAATCCTATGACCACTTTGGGTTGGATAAGTCTTAGTTTCAGGGAAGGGGATCTGTCCTGTGCATTACAGATGTGCCTCTAGCCACTGGAGCAGTCACATCCCCTCCCCCAAGTTGTGACAACCAAACCTTTCTGCAGACACTGCCAAATATCCCCTGGGGGACAAAATCATTCTCAGCCGGCCACTCCTATAGACAAGTAACTGCATATATAATGGATTATTTCCATGTAATATTTTCCCTGACTTAGACTTGCTGAACCAAAGGGTGTGACTTGGGGAAGGTTTGAACACGAAAGGCCAAATGCCTGCTCTTTTTTTTTTTTCCCCCCACTGTACAGCAAGAGGATCAAGTTATCCTTACATGTATACATTACAATTACATTTTTTTTCCCCCACCCTTTGTTCTGTTGCAACATGAGTGTCTGGACATACTTCTCAATGCTATTCAGCAGGATCTCCTGGTAAATCTATTCTAAGTTGTGTCTGATAAACCCAAGCTCCCAATCCCTCCCACTCCCTCCCCCTCCCATCAGGCAGCCACAAGTCTCTTCTCCAAGTCCATGATTTTCTTTTCTGAGGAGATGTTCATTTGTGCTGGATATTAGATTCCAGTTATAAGTGATATCATATGGTATTTGTCTTTGTCTTTCTGGCTCATTTCACTCAGTATGAGATTCTCTAGCTCCATCCATGTTGCTGCAAATGGCATGATGTCATTCTTTTTTATGGCTGAGTAGTATTCCATTGTGTATATATACCACCTCTTCCGAATCCAATCATCTGTCGATGGACATTTGGGTTGTTTCCACGTCCTGGCTATTGTGAATAGTGCTGCAATGAACATGCGGGTGCATGTGTCTCTTTTAAGTAGAGTTTTGTCCGGATAGATGCCCAAGAGTGGGATTGTGGGGTCATATGGAAGTTCTATGTATAGATTTCTAAGGTATCTCCAAACTGTTCTCCATAGTAGCTGTACCAGTTTACATTCCCACCAACAGTGCAGGAGGGTTCCCTTTTCTCCACACCCCCTCCAGCTCTTGTTATTTGTGGACAGATTAACGATGGCCATTCTGACTGGTGTGAGGTGATATCTCATGGTAGTTTTGATTTGCATTTCTCTTATAATCAGCGATGGTGAGCATTTTTTCATGTGCTTGCTGGCCATCTGTATATCTTCTTTGGAGAAAGTCTATTCAGGTCTTTTGCCCATTTTTCCATTGATTGATTGGCTTTTTTGCTGTTCAAATGCCTGCTCTTGAAGACAGTCGCTGTCAACCCTCCTGGCCCACAGCAAAACGGTGAGATGGTCTGTTTCTCCTGTAGTCACCAGCATTGGAACTGTACCGTTTCTTCCTTTTTTCTTTTCTTTTTTTTTTTTTTTAATCAATGGCAATTTGAGAATATCTTTTTCTTTTGTCTTTTTTTTAGGGCCACACCCATGGCATATGGAGGTTCCCAGGCTAGGGGTCCAATCTGAGCCACAGCTGCTAGCCTACACCACAGCCACAGCAACGCCAGATCCGAGCTATGTCTGCAACCTACACCACAGCTCATGGCAAGGCCATTTCCTTAACCCACTGAGTGAAGCCAGGGATCAAACCTGCATCCTCATGGATAATAGTTGGGTTCGTTAACCACTGAGCCACGACGGGAACTCCCAATTTGAGAATATTTCATTACTGTTTAAATGCATTTGTTAAACAACCAGTGAAGATAATGAACATTTTAAAGTAGGTCTTTGGATCATTGTGTTCCCCTTTTCTTTGGGTGAACAGTTTTTTTCATCCTTTCCCATTAAAGGATTTGCTTTCTTCGGTTTTCTAAGAGTATCTTATAAACTAAGATATTGCCACTATTTTTTGTTACAAATACTTTTTTCCCATATTCTTGTTTACCTTTATTTTCATTTGGTTATTTTTTATGCCAAGGCTTCCTAATGTTATAAATCTATATTATATATAGATATGAAACTATGTATATTAGAGTTGCTTTTTTAAATTCTGATCTTGGTGTCATGTTTATAAAATCCTTTCCCTCCTTAAAATTATATAAATATTTAACTATATTTTCTTATAGTATTTTTAATCTTTTCCCCCTGAGTCTTTAATATATTTTAAGCATTTTGCATTTATTTGATTTTGGAGTAATGCATAAGGTGATTTTCAAAATATTTTGATGGTAAAAGGGAGGGTTGCTTGATCTCTGCAGGAATGGGACTCCCCCCCACCCCCGCCCGCCTGGCTTATCACTATGTTTCACTCTGCCAGCTTTACTTGGCTCTTAGATTCCCTAATTCTGTTTTGCTAATTCTCCCATCATTATCATAATTTGACCATGAAATAGGTGTCAACAAAGCTAAATATAGAGTAACAGGAGAAAAAGGGGAAAAAAAGGAAACCATTTTGACTTATCTATTAACTTGAAAACAGCAATCAGCTAGCTGTGAGTAAAAATTAAAAATGTAATATAAAGGGGTTGATTGAGACTGATTCTTGTTGGCTGAATGAAGTATCACCCCTTTGAGATTTGTAGGGCACCTTAAATACACAAAGCATGTAACCTACTTACATCCTTGAAAGAGCTCCAGTGGAAATTCTCCTCATTCTTAGTTTACTAGTGAGAACAAAGTTCAGTGTCTCACCATCACCATGCAGCTACTGGGTGACAGAACTGGAATGCAGAGAAAATCTTGATCCCTTTGTTACATCTATTTCTAGTCCAAGAACACAAAGCACCTAGTCAGGAAGGTTGGTCGCTGTTGTTGTTGAGAAAATAAATCTACATAAGGTTTGGCAGGAACGTAATTCAGCTTTCTGTTTGTCACAGTGAATTGATGTCTTCTGGACTCTGCGACTCTACTTGGGATTAGTGTCTGAAGTCCGAGAGCCTCCTAGGAGGTTAGCAAGAATTTGAAACATTCTGCAAAAAATGTAAAGGAATGTAAGCGCCCAGGTCTCAGAGCCGCACAGCTTTAGTCAATTTCCTCCTAATGGCCTCCTTGAACCAAGGCAAAGGCTTCTCTGGTTTTTCGTTATTTCACCATCTCTTAGATAATTTTCTTAACCACAAAACTTGCCTTTAAAGAAAATGGCACACACTTTTCTAGGAAAGGATTCTGAAGCAGGAATAAAACTCAGGATTTGAAATAACAAAGCAGCTATTGTTCATTTATCCCGGATTTCTAAATCCACATGCTGATTTACTGTCTGAGGTTCACAGAAATACCATTTAAGATATTCTCTGTAGACACTACTGTCACATAAAGGTACATTGTCCCCCAGTAAAAGATATTTCAAAACATTCATATTTATGCTTCTGCTCAAACTATTGACCACAATTCTTCATAGATAATTTAAAAATTAGATAGGCAGAACGTTTTTAATTACTTTTTTAAAATGTTCCCTTTCTTATTAGTGGTCCATCAAAATAACCTTATATTAGATAACGCCCAAGAATACACTGAGTTCATTAAAACATTTAAGAATGAGGAGAAAAGTAGACCGGAAACTGATCTCTTAAGGACTTCAATTATACATTTTACAAGTGGCCATTGACAAGTCATTAAAAGTGACCCACTTCACACAACGCCCTTGTATTGCCAGGGCACGGGGGGGAGGGGGGAGGCTTCAAAGCCCTTGTTTTTCCTAGTTAAGAACAGCCCACAGCTAGTAAAACTACGGTCATGTGGCTTTACGCTCTCTGCATCCAATGTTCATACCCTAAGAATGGTCCATTTGTCTCAGCACTTAGTGACTTCAAGACTTTTCTTGTGATTTACACTGCAGGTCTCTGGCATAAGCCAGAGCAAGACAAAGCTATTAGGATTCAACACCCCAACACACATCTGTCTTTTTCTTGGGGGAATGGTGGGCTGAGAGTTATTTGGTTCAATGAGTATGAGAAGTAATACCAAGATGCCCTTTTCATTATTTTTAACTCTTTGCTATGGAAATTTTTGCCATCTAGAAGCATTGTTATTGATTAAATCAAATATTTCCAAGTGGAAAGCAGTAGACTGTGAAAATAAAGAAAAGAGAAAGGGTAATTTGCTTTCAACTAACACATAAATGCTTACAAGGAGGGGAAGAAGTAAGATTGAAAATGCGGGAGTTCCCATTGTGGCTCAGTGGGTTACGAACCTGACTAGTATCCATGAGGATGTGGGTTCAATCCCTGCCCTCGCTCAGGGATCTGGCATTACCATGAACTGTGGTATAGGTCACAGATGTGGCTCCGATCCTGCATTGCTGTGGCTATGGGCACAGGCCAGCAGTGGTAGTTCTGATTCAACCCCTAGCCTTGGAACTTCAGTACATCACAGGTGCGTCCCTAAAAAGCAAAAAAAAAAAAAAAAAGAAAATGCATAGGTATACTATCATAAAACTAAATAAAGCATTTAATGTTACATGAAGAGAAAAAGAAATACAGAAAATAAAATACATGCAGTTTTTTTTGTTTGTTTGTTTTGGAAAGGATTGCTCTTTTCTTGCTTCTTGATGTAAGAAACTGTGAAATGGTATGTATGAAGCTTACATTTTTCAAGTGAAATAGTGAAATACATTTGAATGAGATATTTGAAAACGCCATCCAGACTTAGTGGGGAAAAAAATCTGAGCCAGGTCCTGGGAAAACTCTTTAAGATTTCAGAAACATCTACATCAGTGACTAGATCGGAACTGCTTCACGACTAATTCTGGAACTGTGAAAATTCTCAGTATACCTGGAAATACCAATTTACTTATTCTAAGCCAAATTATCATTATCGAGATGCTCTGAATGCAAGCTGCTAGCAGCGGAGTCTGGAAGCTGACTGTTCACCTCTTCTTTCTCTCTCACCCCAGCCCCCTCCACCACTGTGGAAAATCAGAATGCAGTTGATTCAACAGATGCAACAAATATTTTCTGGCCCAGGCGCTGGAATGCAACAGATTTCTTCTGTGCCAGACTTTCTCAGTTTACTCCAGTAGTTGTCTTCAAAACAACCTGTGAACTAGTCATCACGTTTTATACATTGGTTGATAACATATGTCTGGCGAGTTCTTATTGGCTAAGAATGTGTATTGGCCAAAGACTATTATACGGTTATTCCCAGATACCATGGAAAGCATTCACCTTGATGGAAGAAGGAAGGCAAGGGGCCAAGCATATTTTTCCTGAATGACCTTTAAAAAATTGTCTTAAATCACCAAACTGAGGCTTCCGAAGCCTGGTTACCCAGGCAAGGCATAGCTATTTGCTAAAAGCTTTAAGCTTGCTGGTGTGCAGAAACTGCCTTCCCATCTGATAGGCAGACGATGTAATTTTTATTTGTAAGGGAGAGAGAGAAAGAGAGAAAAAAAAATCACACACGTACACACACACCCAGTACAGCCAGCCAGCCTTTGGAAATCCATCTTGAATGTCTGCCTGATCACTCATATTTTCAAAGCCTCCATGCTATTCTCCAATTAGAGATGTTATTGGATGAGTTCTATTGTTATTTCTCAATCACATTTTTTCTTTGCCAGTTTACACTGGACCACTTTTATGCACTAAATGACAAAATTAAATTTCTCCTACGCTGAGTCTTCCCTAAGATGTACAGAATTTATATTTACAAACTTGTTTTCAGCCAATAGTCTGGTATGAAAATCTGAGGAACATGATGGAGTTTTGGAAAAATGTTTCGGCGATTCAGAAATCTTGAGCAACGGGGGCAGATGGGATTTCCTAAACATTCAGAAACAAATTCCAGCCATTCCCCTTAATTTTCCCAACACAGAAATTACAGCTATAAATTGCATTAATCAGTTCCCCTGTCATTTCCTAGTCTGCATCTAAAAGTCACATACTTTGGCCCTTGGAGTGAGCAAGGATTTTCTTAGTGGCGGGAACTAAGATGTACTTGAAAACAACGTGATAATCTTGTGGGTAAGGTTTGAAAAAGCCAAGGATTTAATGCTTTCCAGAATCACTAATACAACTAATTAAAGTCTAGACAACAACAACAAAAAAGCTAAGACTATTTTTAGTTAACATTGTGTGCATTTGTGCACGTGTATTTATTTCACGGTCGCTGAAGGATGGTGGTGATGCAGATACAACCAGGGGGGCTTGTTTAATTTAATTTTATTTGTAGGACAGCATGATTTTCTCATTGATAGTAAAAGTTACACCAATGGTAAAAATTCAGAGTAGTGGGCCACTGACTGTCTTGTGAAATCAAATTATTCTTTTTTTCGATATCCAAACTGGTTGAAATATGTCACATTGTTTAAACGGAACTCACCACCCCAAGGGAAGGCCAGCTCCCTCCAGCCACCACCACTGGGGTCTCCCTGCTGCTAAACTCCTGTACACCAACTTCTTAGACTCTTTCACCACTTGTTCAAGGCTACTGAATAGATCCAAATTTTTGTTCTCATTAAAGTCAACTGTTAACACTTTCCCACCTGCACCTAACAAAGCTAATGCATATTACAAATATGCTATTACCCAAATAAGCTATTACAGCCACTGGGCATGAAGCAGTTACCCAAAGTTAACGCTGGGAGTGGGTCAGAGAAGTCACTGATCCAGTCATTGTCAAAATGCGGTTCTTGGACCCGTAGCATCAGCATTACCTGGGACCATGTTAAAAAGGCAACTTCTCAGAGTACTGCCCACATCCCAGCCCTGCTGGATCTGGAGGTGAAGTCCAGCGATTTAAATTTATTTTTTTATTTTTATTTAATTTTTTTCTTTTTTAAAAGGTTGTTATTTTTTCTATTGTAGTTGATTTACGATGTCCTGCCAATTTCTGCTGTACAGCAAAGTGACTCAGTTATACACATACATACACATTCTTTTTTTCACATTATCCTCCATCGTGTTCCATCACAAGTGGTTGGATAGAGTTCCCTGTGCTATACAGCAGGATCTCATTGCTCCAGTGATTTAAATTTAACAAGCCCTCTAGTTGACTCTATTATACATTCAGGTTCGAGAACCACTGATCTCGTCTGACCTATTCATTCCGATGAGAATGCTGAGACCGTGGAAATTAAATGAGTGGTCCATGGCCTCGTGTCTAGCTGGTGGTGAAGCCAGGGCTGGAAGGCATGTCTGATGTCCACTGCAGGGCTGTTCGTGTCCCAGAACAGAATGCTTGTTCATCGCACCATAGTTTACTGACCCTGTCCCAAACTAAAAAATCCAAGCCAGTAAATATTAATCCTGTATAAATATAAATCTTGGAGGTAGTGAGAATTGAAGACTGTTGCTCTAAAGGCGTGTGCCATTGCTTGATCCCACTACTTTTACTCTCCCTGTAAACAGCTAAATTTTCTAGAAAACAATAAGCATAAGCACATGACTCCGTCTGGTTAGTCGTGTTTAATAATAACACAAGCAATGGATTTGTGCTAATTAAAGTTCTAAAGATGGGAAAGCAATACTACCAAGATCAATGGGTTCCACCCTTAGAACAAAGGGCCATGAGGATCTCTGGCCACACCTCCTTATCTGAAGATTTTTAAAAATCACATAGAGTTTTGACAGTAATGAAGGCTTTTAAAACTTATTTTCGGAGTGCACTTTAGAGCTTGGGATGGATGCTCACAGACTGGGAAGAAATAAAGCCAGTTGTGACCGGTCATTCTGCTAAGTCACAAATACTAACATTAAAAATGTGGATCATCTAAAGTTGAGGTCAATTATTCCCCTTGATCGTCCTTGAGCCTGGTCAGAGAGCTGATTATTCATTTGCCAAAATAAACTCTCAAATAAACAAAGGGTCTGCTGAAAGAACAAAGTGGGGAACATTCAAGTGCTTGATGAATTCATCAGTCACAAACATTAGAGGGGGGAAAAGAAAGATGGAGAGAGTGTGTCATAGAGAGCGTGTGTCTGGCAGGGTGTCTAACCCATGCCTGCTTCTGACATCCCAGCTCTTGGTGCAAGCAGCACTCAGCCACTGGGTCCACTGCTGAACAGCCAGGACCTACTAGAACTGCAGTGACAGAAATGTTCAAACAAAGTCTTATCACAACAGAAACAACTTTGCCCTAAAATCAACATTTTGCTGAGGAAAAAGATTGATTAAACTGAAGACAAATCCCCTGGACACGTCACTCTGAAACAAGAATGAATGATGGTAGTGAAAGTACAGTGGTCCCTGGAGGAGTTTACAGTTCCCCCAGAACTTTCTAGAAGGATAATTTATAGTTGATGAATTTAAGACACGACTGTAAAAGAAGGATTGGGAGACTGAGGTTGGGATTGAATTTATACAGGTCTCTATAAATATATATCCAGTCCCAAAAATGGAGCAATAAAAAGTACAGTCAGTAAACAATACACTGAATTTTGAACGTAATAAATTAGCAACCATGACACAGTACAATTGAATTTCATTGGTCATTCCTTGATTCATATATTTTTAAAGATTTTCTCCTACAGATTCAATGAGATGTTTGCAAATTCTTCTGTTCATATTTTTCCAGACTTTTCCCCTCCATTTTAAAAAAGTTTTATTGAAGTACAGTTGATTTACAACATTGTGATCATTTCTGCTGTACAACAAAGTGATTCAGCTATACATATACACGTATCCATTCTTTTCCAGATTCTTTTCCCCTATAGGTTATCACAGAAAACTGGGTAGAGTTTCCCAGGCTTTTTTTAAATCCAGAATCTTAATTCTTTGAAATTCTCAATTTTCACATCCTGTAACCTGCCTTGTACTCATGGGTTGGAGAACCCCCAAGGTCTGATATTAAAATATAATAAAATGCTCTGGGAAACAGCTCTGTTGATTATTTCTCACACTAGGTTTCCTTTACCTGACATTTTCTGTCCACGAAAAGTTCATGACAAAGCACAGGGCAACAGTCCTTCGAGCTCAGCTCCTCTTGTTGTAACACACGCCTCTGGAGAATATATCTGAGGGACATTGCTCCTTTCATCTTTGTGCAAGATTTTATTTTAGGTGCATTTTCCATGTGGCCAACTTGCAAACTCTGAGCACCAGAAGCTAAGTTCTGAAGCTCGACCAAGAATACACTCCAAACATTAAAATTTTTGCAAGAGGAACTCACTCTTTGCCCACCAACCTTATAATGATTCAGTGAGGTATAATACTTTACCTATTTCCCTATTCTGTGATATGATATTAAATGAGGGTGACATTGGGGATTTGCAGCTCTGCCTTATTTTTACTCTGTGGATCTGGCGTTGTCACTGCTGTGGCTCAGATTGCTACAGTGGTGCAGGTTTGATCCCTGGCCTGAGAACTTCCTCCTGCGACAGGCATGGCCAAAAAAGTAAAGGATAAAATAAAGATAAACCATTGTCACAGGTCAGGCACATTGCATTCCTCTTTTCAATACATATTATTAAAAATGGACAATGAACCCTGAATCTCACCTATTTCTACTATTTTTAATACTCACCCCCTAAAATGATAGGAAAGTCATGTGATTCCTTTCAATTCATACCAGAATCCTGTGGTCTCTAATACTCTGGTGACTTATAAATGAGTTGAAACTCATATAAGAAATATTAAAAATCTTTTGTCGATTTCTAAACAAGCATAGCCATGGGTTTTCTTTTCTTTCTTTCTTTTTCTTTTTAGGGCCGACCTGCAGCATATGGAAGTTTCTGGGCTAGAGGTTGAATTGGAGCTGTAACTGATCTACACCACAGCTCACAGCAACGCCAGATCCTTAACCCACTGAGTGAGGCCAGGGATAGAATCCGCATCCTCACAGATACTAGTCAGGTTCTTAAACCCCTGAGCCACGAGAGGAACTCTGGCCACGGGTTATTAGAATCAATCCATGCAGAAAGATGCCTCCCTTGTGCGAAAGAAGTCTGGCCTGGCCTCCAAGTCAACTGAGTTCTTATTTGAACCTTAAAGTTCACGCAAGAACACTTGTTTCACATTCTGCCACATTACATACATCCCGATGCTTCCCTTTATCACAGTCTAAATTCTAGTTACCACCTGGCAACAGACCAAAGAAAAGGTGAAAAGAAAAAGTTTTACTGTGGGCCAGAGCCTTATGGAAACAAAAGATAAGGTTTCAAAAACGGTGAAGAAACTACGAATCTAGCTTTACCGCACATCATGCAAAAATCTCCCTGAAAGCACACAATCCCAAGAAATGGCTAATATTTCAGAGCCAAAACACTGAAAGAGAAATATATTTGAAGGGTGGCATATGAATTATGACCTTTGGAAAAAATTAATTCATCTTTCTCTTTCCATGTAATAGACATATAGAGTTGATATAAGTTAGAAAAGGAATGAGCGAGCTTAGAAATTCATATTATTTTGGTTTGGGCATTGTTTCCTTCAAAATGTTAAAGGAAAGACTGAGGCTACTTCACACCTCAGCAAAAGCCCTTCATGGCTTCATTCCACTCACATGAGCTGCTCAATGCTGCCTGCTTTATCAGCCTTAGTTTTGGTTTTCTGTGCCCTTACACACTTTGCTCTAGGACTATGGTTCAAATGATGGTGAGAGTGGCAATATAAAAAATGGATCAAGCAGACACTGCCCAAGAACAAACCCAAACCCACAAATAGAAAAATCACACAAGACGCCTTTTGACCCATATGGTCCAAGACCCAGGTTTGGGGTACCCTAGGGCAAAAAATGCAAAACAAAACACAAAAAGCAGGAAAGGTCTCATAAATTCAGAATGGAGCTTTGAAGCCAAATGTTCAATCAGAGGCTTGCCAGGATCGGCAGGGGGGGCTGCCAGAAGTGTTAAGAGCCACACAGGGGGCAGGAGGTAAAATGCTTCCTTCTTCCTGAAGCTAGACCACGGGCAGAGGCCAATGGTCAGAGAATAGTGTTACAGCAAGCGATGCAAGAAGGAAGCTACACTTGACCTCAGGGTGAGGTCAGCTGGCACATCCTGCAGCAAGATGAAAGCGAAGGCCAGGGCACTGGTAAGATTTAGACTAGGCCACTACTCTCCAGACTTAATGATAAAAATCTTCAGCAGTTCATCACTTTTCACTTAGTGTATACAGTTATTATTAACTTTGCATCACAAGCATTTAAAAACGCAAGCTCCACTGGACTGTAAACCCCACCAGAATACAAGTTTCTTGAGGGTGAGGCTCTTTGCCTATTTTATTTACTGGCTTATTACTCAAGCGCCGGGATGGACACCTAGGAAGCATTTAACAAATATGTGTGCAGTTAATAAAAACCAAAAAAGGATCCTCATCACAAAGATATTGCTGGAGTTCCCATAGTGGCTCAGTGGTTAACAAATCCGACTAGGAACCATGAGGTTGCGGGTTTGATCCCTGGCCTTGCTCAGTGGGTTAAGGATCCGGTGTTGCTGTGAGCTGTGGTGTGGGTCGAGGACGCGGCTTGGATCTGGCATTGCTGTGGCTCTGGTGTAGGCCGGCGGCCACAGCTCCAATTGGACCCCTAGCCTGGGAACCTCCATATGTCGCAGGAGCAGTCCTAGAAAAGGCAAAAAGACAAAAAAAAAAAAAAAGATATTGCTCCAGCAAGGCTGCTACATAGGTCTGCGCAAATTGTGTCTTGTATAAAGGTACTGGGACCCTGGGCAAAATGAGGCTGGAATCCAGCTAACATGTACCATCAAAACCAGGACCTGGCCTGTGAGTGCAAAGCTCAGAAATAGGTGCCTTTTTGCAACTCCCCTACCCCAAAAGGAAGTCGTTTTGTGAACAGAGTCCTCAGGACTCTGTCAAGGCAAGCTTCTTCAGGAAGGTTACTTTGGTGAGCTGCACAGGTCAAGGCAGGCGGCACTCAGCTATCATGACCATGCTACAAACCAGACATTTTGCTGTTCATTCATTACTGAGGTTTTCCTCCATCAAGGATGCTGTGCAGTGATTGAGGACACCAAGTAGTTATAAATTAAACTCACAAGTAGAAATTGAAGTCTTGAAATTACAAAGACAGTTTGCCCTCCTCCCTATATACCTATTACCTAGCCAACATGCTACTCAGGGCACTTGGATTATCACTTTTTTCTTTTTACTTTGCTATTTTTTAATCAAATATAATTAGCAACTGAAAGTATCTAAGGTTTTGAAGTAGAGAGAAACACTACTGTGGAAAGTAAAATAATGAATAAAGCAACATCTAGGTATTAGTCAAGTTTCCTTAACTTTGGAACTACTGGTGTTTGAGACTAGATAATTCTTTGTTGTCAGACGCTATCCTGTGCATTGCAGCATGTTTAGCAGCATCTCTGGTCTCCACTATTAAACTCCAATAGCATTTCACACACACACCCCCACCACCAGTTGAGTCAAGCAAAATGTATCCAGATGTTTCCAAATGTTCTCTGGGAAGCAAAAGGACCCCCAGTTGAAAACCAATGGTGTCAGTAAAGCAGGAATACTGGGACTGAGGTAGAGCCAGAAGATACTTAGATATTCATGAGTGATTAAACAGAATTACCAAAAAGTACTAGAATGAGCCTAAGCCTCCACATCAAGCTGGGCAATGGTCCCAAGTTCAGCTGCCCCAGTTGGGGAACAGAGGATAGTAGGAGAGCAGAGGGATGAGTCGAGACAAGCAGCACGCTAAACAAAAACTATGGGGCAATGTTTTTAAATGGGTGAATTAAGACACAGATGGAAAATCTAGATCGTGCAATTCCCTTTGGGCTCCACATAAGGTAGTAATCTTAGGTTGGATCCACATATGTGCATTTGAACCAACTAACCATTGTCCATAGAATTTTTTTCCTCCCCCTTTGCCTGAAAAAACAATCTTTGCTGAGAAATCAAGAATACCATTACACTGTTGGCCTGATTCAGGGACTGCGTTGGCTGAAATAATATCTACTGCTAATAATAAAGAGGGAAAACCAAATAAATAGAAATGGTTGGTTTGGTAATGACTTCAATGGCCAGGTTGAACCCCTAGAGCCTCCAATTTAAGAGTTAGGTCACTTGGCTTGGGCTCTTAGGGAAGAAGATGTTTAAAACTCTGATCTCACTGTAACTTTGGCAATGGATCCTGTACCTCTTTTGCTGAGCTTCTTATGCAGGCTTGTCCCCGGAGCGTCTTAGAACAGTCCATGCAGAGACAGAGCTGAAGATCGGTGGAACTGTATCCTCTTAAAAGTTTGTGGGGAAAGGAAAGAGTAAAAGCAAAGTCACATCTTTGCATTCATTCTTGCCTGATTGGTCATTCTAATTGATGCCTGGGAGCGCCTATTTTGCACTTAACTGTAGGCTTGCCTCATTTTTCTTAAAAGACTTTCTTCATCTGAAGGTTAGGAACTAATCTAGTGATTCCTCACCTCCCTCCTCATCTTGCTGAGGGCTGAACCTGGAGGCCCAAAGCTCCTTCTCTCTCTGCACTTATTCTCAGATTGGTGTGACACTCTTTTATCAGTGCCTGGCAAGGTAATTATAGAAAGCCAGGGTAAGTTTTTAGAAATTTTCACAGCAAATTAATAGAACAATTCCACGTCTGTTAAACATAACAGTAAAACCAAAATAAAATTAAAAGATGGCACTTGTATTTTGCATTTCTTTCTTAGTTCACTTTTCCTTTAATTTCCTTTTTCCTTTAATTAATGAATCAAATGCAGTGGGCTTCTGAAGGTTCTCCCTATGAAGCAACTTAAGACTTTATTTTCCTAAAGAGGATGGGGTTTGCTTTCCATTCCAGTTGTTTTAAATGGAATTATTTAAGGAAAAAGATATATTTACAGCAAATGCTCTAATTTTAAAAAAGTTTTAACTAATTTTTGGCCACAAACACAGCCTGCGGAATTTCTCTGGCCAGAGATCAAACCCATACCACAGCAGTAACCACAGCCACAGCAGTGACAGTGCTGGATCCTTAACCAGCTGAGCCATCGGGGAACTGTATGTAACAAAGTATTCCTCCACAGCAACTGAGAAAAAATCAAAGGTACTTTAATGGAGATCAGAGAAATTCTGAGAAGAACCATCTGCAAATGATCTCAACTGATCCCATGGTATTAAAACGCCATCTCTGTTGCTGGCATTCAACTGGATATCTCTAGCCGGATTTATCTGCTCAAATGCCCATTTGCCTCTCTACTTGGAAATCTAAAAAGCATCTCAAAGTGACGTAGCAGGAGTGAAATCTGGTTTTATGCTCCTCAATCCCGCTCTGCCCTATTCTTCCTCAGCTCATCTAAGGGCACTATCATCAACCCAGTTTCTCAGGCCAAACACTTAGGAATCATTCTGGACTGATATCTTCCTACCATCTATGTAGTGATAATTCCTGGAGGATCTGGCAGATATTTCCAATTGCACCACTTCCCACCATCTCACCACCAAGATCTCAGTTCAAACCATCATCTTCTCTCATCTGGAACAATGAATCGCCTTCTGCTCTTTCTCTCTGCCTCTATTCTTGCCCATGATAGGGGCTACTATCCCTGGCAGTCACATTAATTTCTGTTTTTTTTTTTTTGTGGAGTTTTGTGTGTGAGTGTGTGTGTGTGTTTTGTTTGTTTGTTTGTTTTTCTGTTTAGGGCTACACCCATGGCATACGAAAGTTCCCAGGCTAGGGGTCGAATCAGAGCTGTAGCTGCAGGTCTATACCACAGCCACAACAACACAGGATCTGAGCCACACCTGCAACCTACACTGCTGCTTGTGGCAACGCCAGATCCTAACCCACTGAGCAAGGCCAGCAATCAAACCTGAATCCTCATGGATACTAGTGGGGTTCTTAACCTGCTGAGCCACGATGGGAACCCCTGATTTTTTAACTTTTTTTAGACTATAAACCTGATCAAGTTTTCTATGCTCCAAATTCCCCAACGGGTTCCCATCACCTTAAACAAAATCCAGAGTATTACCATGGTCTAGGAGGCCCCATATAATCTGTCCTGCTGTTATTCTGACCTCACCTATGACCCACTCTTCTGCTGGCAAATCCTTAAGTATATTCCCGTCTTAGGAGCGTTTGCATCTTGCTTCCCTCTGCCTGAAACACATTTTTTCCTAGACATTTGAAAGGCTAACTCACTTCCTTGAGAAGCCATTCCAAGTAGAAGTACTACCCTGCCTCATCAATAACTACTCTGACATCCCTGCATCATGACTAAGTAATACTGTGATATGATTAAAGCATCTCAAAATTTATTAAATGCCTCTCCCTTCCCTGACAATGTAAGCTCCGCGAGGGGGAGTGTTCAGACTTGTTCAATGAAATCTCTAGTGTCCAAAGGATGCCTGACACAGATCAGAGACTCAGAAATGTGTTTGAATGAATTACTTTATGTCAAACCTGTCTGTGGATACAGAGAGTAGTAAAAACAGTGCATTAGCTAACACAAGGGTTTTGCTACTTAAGCTTATCATTTATTCATTCATTTTATTCCTTTAACAATTTTATTAAAAAACTATGCACCCTTATAACCACGGCTGCCAAATAAGTAAATATCTGTAATATTTAGACTGTTCAGCAATGAACCATAGAAATGTGAACTGGAGAGAAAAAGATCAGTTCAGACTCAGTTCTTATTTTGTGATAACAGTTTGAGTTTTGATCAGCAAACCACAAAAAGTTCATTGTCACTGTGTATATAAGATTGGAAGAAAAGGCTTTAAATTTTTTTAGGAATGCCAGCTCCCAGGGAAGAAGCAATTAAAGTATAAATAATTTCTATGCTAATTACAATGTGGTTCCATCCATTCATCAGCCCAGGCCACCCAAGGCTCTACTACATAGCCCTCATTCAGTCATTCTTTTTTGTTTCTTAGGCTTATTGCTCATTCATTCATGTTACAGGTATCCATCAAATACCTACTATGTGTTGGACTCTGTTCCAGGGGTGGGGAGGGAAAGACACAGCCACTGACGAAACACACAGAAGACTTTCCCTCACCAAACTCCCTTTCCAGGGCAGCTTTGTTAGTTCCGACACCTGTTTGTGGAAACAGTGAAATTACTTTTCATCGGGCAAATTCTGAAATGCATTGGTTTCAAGCAGTTTAGAGTCCTCCTTTTCAGAAATGACTTTGCTCTTCTCTCTTCTCTCCAGTCTCCAAATAGTCAAATGTCTGAATGGCTTCAAAATGAAGATATATTATTCCCCTCCACCATCCACAGGGGGAAACACTTAGGAAATGCTTTTCAAACTTTGATTTATTAAAGACAAAAACTATTCGTATTTCTCACCAGGGAGTGTGTATGTGTGTATATATGGATCCTATACGTTAATCTCATCAGGTAGTTTTTGAAAACCTCTCTGAAAACAGCAGACAGTGTCCAAGAAGTAGAAATAGATTTAAGAAATCTATGTGCACGATTAATAATTCACTCATCTTCTGAGTTGTGGGTTTGGGCCAACACACTGCTCAAAATTGCTTCAGCAAAATCGTTACCTCTGATTTTTTTCAAACCTAACTGTCACCACCATCTGGCTGGGAACTTAGTATTTGTCCCCTGACCATGGCGCTCTCATGCATGCAATGGCTTTACTTTACATTTGTGAGGTCATCCTATTGTAATTGGGCAGTTGGGTGTTTTTTTTTTTTGGGGGGGGAGGGGGTTCTTTTTTCAACTTGTGTCAGTAGTGTAATAACTTTGAAGAATGGTTCTATTTTCTTTCTAGAACTTAACTGCACTATATGGCATCTTCTTTCTTTGCCTCACATCTTGGCTTTTTTTTTTTTTTTTTTAAGCAAAGCGGCCCCCAAGAACATAAGAATTAATAATCACTGTGCAGAGCCAGATGTTTTTTAAAAGTCTGTCATCTTGGACTTTTTTACACCCAAGAGCAGCCTTTTCCAGGAAAAGAATTAAAAACAAAGAGCAAGAAAGAGCTTTAAATCTCCCATAAAGTGAATTCAATGCCAAAGAATGACTTCCTATATACATAATTTCACCCTGACTGCCAATCCAAAACTTTTGGAAAGAAAAATTCTTTTTTTTTTTCGAGTTGGAAATTCATATAAAAATTATATGAGAAAGGAGTTGCAAGTATATGTACAAACGCTCCTTTCTATCCAATGGATAAATCATCAACAAAGGTGGGTATTAGGTTTAGTATCAGGCAGAAATGTTGTCAAAATTAAAAATGTATATCAACTGGCTCCAAATGTGTCTGTATAACTGTGAAGGCCCAATATTAGGCAGTATTTAAAGCTACCACTTAGCATCATATTTCTATTTTCATTTATTTATTTATTTTTTTTAAAAGCTGCACCTGCAACATATGTAAGTTCCCAGGCTATGGGTATAATTGGAGCTGTAGCTGCTGGCCTACGCTGAAGCTTAAGGCAATGTAAGATCCCTAACCTACTGAGTGAGGCCAGGGACCAAAACCACATCCTCACAGACACTATATGGGGTCCTTAACCTGCTGAGCCAAAACATGAACTCCACAAAATATTTTCTTTTTCTTTTTTTTGCTTTTTAGGGCCGCACCCGAGGCATACGGAGGTTTCCAGGCTGGGGGTCAAGTAGGAGCTGCAGCTGCCAGGCTACGCCACAGCCACAGCAACAGGGGATTCAACCTACACCACAGCTCACAGCAATGCCAGATCCTTAATCCACTGAGTGAGGCCAGGGATCGAACCTGCCTCCTCATGGATGCTAGTCATATTTGTTAACCCTGAGCCACTACAGGAATTCCAAATATTTTCTAAATAACAAATAATTTTTGGATTTCTGTTTGCACTGAGGAGTGTTACAAGAAAGAGCATGAGGATACGAGCTATTCTGTGGATGACATTACCTTTTCACCCACCTCTTTGTATAGCATCCCTGCTATGGGAACACAGGAGAGACATTCCTCTCCTAGGAAAATGTCTGTTTATCTTGAGCAACTCTGTGCTTTACATCTTATAAACATATTGTACTGTGAAATTGCTTGTGTTTCTCTTTTTGTTTGGACAACAATGGAATTCAGTCAAATTTGTGACCGCCTTTGACAAAAATAATGTGGCAATGCCAAGCGTTTGTGACTATTACCTATGCCTAAGTTGTGTTTTCTTCTTCTGCCCTTATTTGCCCTTTACCCAATTTCCTTTCTATTGATTTCTTTCTCTTCTCTTGGTCAGCTATCTCACTTCCATTTTGTCCAAAAGGTAAGGATTTAAACAGATGGGGAAACAATGTGAACGCTGGCGAGCAAAGATAATTTCTTATTAGACTTACAAACACTCTCATTTGTGCTTCATAACTATTTGCAATAGTCTGTGTTTCACTCTAGTCACAGCCTCAGAAGCTGGTCACATCAAACACAGGTCATTTCAAAGGTGAAATGAAGATGGCAACATATTCAAGTGGAGGAGGTCTGTGCTCGAAATAGGGAGCTGTGGGTAGATAGCAAATGGAAGACCCATGTTTTTAAAGAAATTCATTTGTAACATGATGTTAAATGGACATTTCAGCTGAGCTCTGAAGACTCAAGATGCGGTACATTCAAGTAAAGGGGCTCCACTGTGCAGAACTTGTGGAAAAGGAAGTGAGGGAAATCAGGGAGTCAGCTTTGAATATCTGCTAAGTCCAGACAATGGGGAAGTGATGTCAACCAGTACCCATCAGCAAGAACCCTTTTGTCTCCATGCCTCTGCACCTTCCTCATACCTACCCTGGAAGTCTCAAAAATCCCAAAAAAGGAGTGCTGGTAGACAGAAGAAACTAACACACTCTGCTTCCTCCACCTGCAAGCACCCAATCTGGGGAGGGACTAACCCAACCTTCCATCAAGTTGAAGCTTTCATTACTATAAGGGCCCAGACAACTGAGTTACTGAAATAATATTGTCTTTGCAATCTTATCTAAGAGTGGCTGAGAAATCTGAGTTCACAGAACTATTCATCAGGGATGGAAAGGGTGGCCCCTACTGAGTAATGAAGAGACCATGGGACACAAAAGGACTTTGCATAATAAATGCATGCCATGAATCATGATTTAGCATTTACACATTCCCCCCCCCCCAGTATTACATATTTATTTGCCATGGTGAATTTTGTAGGCCAACTGCAATCGAATTTTATGGATCACAGGGTGTCCAGGTATTGAGCTAAACATTATATCTGGGTGTGTCTGTGAGCAAGCTTCTGGGTGAAAGCAGCATTTGCCTTGATGGATCCAGCAAAGCATTTTACCCTCCTCAATGCAGATCGACCATCATTCAAACTGCTGAGGTCTTGCATAGAACAGAAAGGTAGAGGAAAGCAGAATTTGGCCCTTCCTGCCTAATTTTTTTAAGTTGGGATACGGCCAGCTGCACTCCTGGTTTCCAGGCCTTTGGACTTGAACTAGTACCACCGGTTTCCTGCACTCCAGCTTTCAGACAGTAGATGCTGGGTATATACATATGAGAAAATGTTAAATTTACATATATATGTCCCTTGGTTCTATTTCTCTGGGGAACTCTGAAATCCGCTATTATTTTATTAAAACCAAATGGAGATTCAGATCATAAATCTGAACATGTCCTCCTAACACAGAAATTATATCCCAGAGTTCCCATCGTGGCTCAGCAATTAACAAATCTGACTAGCATCCATGAGGACGCAGGCTCAGTCCCTGGCCTTGCTCAGTGGATTAAGGACCCAGCATTGCTATGAGCTGTGGTGTAGGTCGCAGACGTGGCTTGGATCCCTTGTTGCTGTGTCTGTGGTGTAGGCCGGTGGCTGCAGCTCCAATTCAACCCCTAGCCTGGGAAACTGCATATGTCACAGGTGTGGTCCTAAAGAGTGGAAAAGAAAAAAAAAAAAAAGAAGAAGAAGAAAGAAAGAAATGATATCCCTTTTCTATGGACCACACTCTGGGTCCCAGTGACCGTGTGGTACCTTTTTCATCCATCTGTGGGCAGTCATCACCTCTACATGGGGGCTGAGGAGCTCAACCAAACATTCACTTTTCTCAGGGAAATTCACAGATCTGCAAAGGGCTTTGCTATTTGTCTTCCTTCTCTATGGACCAATGTAGGCAGCTGTCACATATGAGATAATGACAAGGTCCACTGGCACAAAGGGACAGTGGAGAATCTCTGTCCTTACCAGATCTGAGGAGGGGCTTCTCCACGTGCTCTCTAAGATGACACTGCACAAAGGGGTCCCTTGCAAAGTGACAGCCTTGTTCCAGAGTAAAAAGTCCCTTTGCTACCCATTCTATTTACTCCTTTTTAAACTATAAGGAATAACCTCTAGTGTTTGGCATATGGAGATTTTCAAAGCAAGTCCATTTTTGTTACAGATCTCAAGTCATATTTTGCTTTTTAGGGCTGCACCCGTGGCACATGGAGGATCCCAGACTAGGGGTCTAAATGGCGCTGTAGCTGCCGGCCTACGCCACAGCCACAGCAATGCCAGATCTGAGCCAAGTCTTCACCCTACACCACAGCTCATGGCAACGTCGGATCCTTAACCCACTGAGTGAGGCCAGGATCGAACCCACAACCTCATGGTTCCAAGTCAGATTCGTTTCTGCTGCGCCACGATTGAAACTCCAGATCTCAAGTCATTTGTCCACTGTTGAGCATCTATGGAAGGACAAGTTTTGTGGGATGTGATTTGGGGTGTAAAGGATGCCCATGGCTAATGAACACTTAGTCCAATGGGGGAGGCACATGGAAACCATTAGCTGTCACAGTATGTTGTAAATGTTGAAGAACAGATATAATAAAGAGCTTCAGCTGCCCAAAGGAGGAAGGACCAGGGAGCAGTGACTATGGCAGAGGAGTGAAGAGGACTCTGGAACTATTGTGCTGGAACTCAAATCTGAACTTTGCCCAATTACCGACAGTAGGACTCTGGGCAAGCCAGTAACCTCTCCATGTTGCTCTTTCCTCATCTATGAAATGAAATGATAATTGCATCTACCTCGTGGAGTTGTTACGGATATTACAGTTAAACCATAAAATGCACATACAATGGTTTTTGAAACAGTGAGGATCATATAAGTTTCAAATATGATAATTATCAGGTCCCATTACCTGTGCTAAGAAGCAAATATCTGATGCCTTTTTATCCATAAACTAGGTAGATAGGAACTCCTGTATATACTCCACCAGAGAGAAGTCTGTCAACTGGCCCTTTGTGGCTGTAAGAGAGGCTGAGAATTTGAATATTTTGCTTTCCAGCTTTTAAGGAGGAGGAAAGCAAAAGGAACTGTTGCTGAACTGTTGCTGAGAGCAAACCTTGGGTGGTAGGATTTTCTCCCTAGTGTATAAATTTTCTAAAAAACAGTCAAGTTTAGAATAAGGAGCAAAGATGACAAAGCAAAAACAAGCCCAGTGCATTAACATGTTTGTGTTTTCAAATAATTTGTGTGCATTTGCTACTTTATATATTTATAAAATTTAAGATCAGGTGATTTATCTAGGTTTTTTCTTTTAATTATAAATTTATAAAAAAACTTAGAAGAAAAATTTACTAGTTTATAAAATAATACTGTAATGCATATAAGAACTTAAGGGTCACCATGCTTATAAATTCAGTTTATTATATTTATGTAAATTTTTCCAGAACTTGGGACTGTTTGGCTTGTTAGACCTTTGAAAAGCTTAAAAATAGAAATGAATATGTTAAATTTATGAATGTTATTTAAATATTTAATGAAATTTAATTAACTAAGTTGTGAAGGTCCCCTTGAAAATGATTGCTAAACTATATCAGATTTATATACAGAATAATGAGAGTTTTAGTTAAACTTAAGTGCATAAGAAAAAGTAGGCTTTGGAAATGGCAACTTTAAAACTCTGAATATTAGTTTGATTAGTTCAAATTATCTTTTCTTTGGATGAAACACCTAGAAAGACACCAAATCTTACATTGAAAACAACTAGTAGGAAACAAGGCTTGACTTAAAATCCTCAAAACAGGGGTTAACTTGTGGCACAGAGGGTTAAGGATCCAGAATTGTCACTGCAGTGGCTCCAGATGCTGCTATAACGTGGGTTTAATCCCTGGCCCTGAATTTTCCATATTCTGCAGCCGTGGCCAAAAAAAATCACCAAATCAAATTCTGAGGTCTATTATGAACCATTGTACTTAGCTTTGTTCTACTCTGGCTTTGCCAAATATTATCCCATAAAACTTTCTCAGCAGTCTCCAGTGACCTCTTGTTAATAAACCTAATAGCTCTTAATCTCCCACCTTCCTGAAAGCCACCACAGTATTTGATATACCCAAGCGTATCCTTCTTTGAACATGATCTCGTCCATCTGAAAAATGCAGGTTCCTATTACAATTTCTCTGGATCATCATTCACCGTTCAAAAAATAAATCTCACTATCCCTAAGATCATCTCATATCAGACCCATTCTAGAAGATTCTGACATTTATTATCCTTAGATATTTCTTATAGTCATTTAACCTCTGTTCCAAAATCCACATAACTGTCTTTTAAGTAGCTGTGGAATGTAAAGCTGCTATTTTTCTATCACTTTCTAGACACAACATCCCAAATTTTTAGTCGACACCTCAAACTTCCTTTGCAAACATCCTCTCTCAACGTATTTCCTCTCCATGATCATTGTCACTTTTATCTCTCTAGTTGCTAAGCTTAAAATCTCAAACACATCTGCTTCCACTATATGCTTGACTCCTCACATGCAAGTAGCTCAGTGAGTACTACTGAGATCACAATTTATTCTCCAATAGCTTGATTCAGCCTTCTACAACAGTCTTTGCCACTTCCACCTCATTCAATCAATCATGAATGCCATTTTCACTATGAAATCCCTGAAGTGTTCTTAAGACATGATGAAAAGAAAGGACAAAGAAAAAAAAAGACCTTCAAAGACTTTGTCCTGCCTCCTAAAGTACAATCAGGATACCAGGCCTCCACAATGGCTGTGACTTCCCATCCACAGTCTACACATTCTTTCTTTCTTTCCTTTCCACATCCATCAACTCTATTCAGGCTTCAAGACCTACATGAAATGCTCTTCCTGACTATTTCTCTCATGCCTCCAATCGTCAAATCTCTTTTCTGAACTCCCCAAACACATCATGGATCCTTCTTTTATGGTTTTTTATTATCTATATTATATATAATATATACCTTATACATACTATACTATATGTCTGTAGTATTCACTTTACTGCAGTGGTCTGAACTGAACCTCCAATATGTGCTTGTTATTGTCCTGTCTGAAACTCTTTTCTACTAGTAAATAGAGTCAATCTGAAATCACTTAAGCCCCAAAGAGCAGAAAGTTCTAAATGTATAAAGCCCCTTCACCCTTTCTGGATTAACGTCTAAGAGCAATGTCATTGCTCTTGCTGGCATTTTGTTTTCTGTATTTGACACTGGGAAGTTGAAAGTGGAACTTGCATCTGAAACTGAATCCTTTTTGACACTAAGTTGTGGTTCCAAAATGCAAGTATTGCAGTTCAGACAAGGTAGAGTTTCTATAGATTGTGATCCTAAAATATACAAAACCGTCACCATAATTCTGACCTTCAGCTGCACTATTTTTAAAATAGAGTTATCTAAATTGGCCTTACACATGGCTCTGCAAATTAATAAATACAGGAGTCCTGCATCTGACATGTGGGGATTTGTTATTTTCACCTAAAAAATAAAACACTAAATGGATAAGCAATGAGGTCCTACTGTATAACACAGGGAATTATATCCAATCTCTTGGGATAGACCATATGGAAGATAATATGAGAAAAAGAATGTATATATTTGTATGACTGGGTCACTATGTTGTACAGCAGAAATTGATACAACACTGTAAAGCAACTATAATAAAAAATTTAAAAATAAAATATTGTAGAGTAAATAAAAATATAAATGAAAGAGACAAATAAGAATAAACATTAAAGGCTTTTTTTTTTTTTGTCTTTTTGCCATTTTCTTGGGCAGCTCTCGCAGCATATGGAGGTTCCCAGGCTAGGGGTCGAATCGGAGCTGTAGCCGCCGGCCTACACCTCGGGATCCGAGCTGCGTCTGCGACCAACACCACAGCTCACAGCAACGCCAGATCATTAACCCACTGAGCAAGGGCAGGGATCGACCCCGCAACCTCACGGTTCCTAGTAGGATTCGTTAACCACTGCGCCATGACAGGAACTCCTAAAGGCTTCATTTTTAACTACAAAATAGTTTTATTGCTATTGGGTTATTTAGTTCATCAACTAATAAGAATTATAAAACACCAATACTCTTTTTGTACTAATCCAGCTTCTCCTTCTCCTGTTCTTATTTTGTTTGTTGGTTGGTGGTTGGCTGGTTAGTTTAAGAAACACAGTGATCCTTAAATCCTGAAAGAACTGCTAACTCTTGCAATGCCCAGATTATAAAGAACAGTAATCTGAAGAAAGAAAGTATTTCAGACATGAATAAATAAACACATCTGTGGTATTAACGTAAGAATTATTTGGTCAAGTTTGCCAGAACCAACTTTCAAATATTGAATTTTATATCTGGGGAAAAATGTTAAAGTATGGAAAACAAACATACCAAGGGCAAAAGCTCTCCTAAGATTCACCAGAGGGAAGTGGAACAAGAAAACCTGTCCATCTGTTCGTAACCTTATTTTTTTCATAGCGTTTGGAAACGTGCTGGACAGTGATAACTTTGTTCAGTCCCGAAGTGCAACTTGACATGATTGTTATTTCTGGCGCCTAGCACACCACGCAGGACCTATGAAGTGTGGGGAGCCGGCCAGGAAAAGGCAGCTGCCAGTGGCTGCGAGGGGGTCAGAGCTCTGGATCAGCCTCCGCTCCCTCCATCCTCTAAGCACAAGCAGTAATTCAATCCATCAAGCAGATTCATCACCTGGCCTCACCAACAGCAAACTCTCAGGATGAAGAGGGAATGGTGTGTTCTGTGACTTAGCACACATCAAAGAAATGATTCAAGAGGAGATTTTTTTTTTTTTTTTTTTTTTGCTTTTTAGGGCCGAACCCGCAGCACAGGGAAGTTCTCAGGTTAGGGGTCAAATTGGAGCCACAGCTGTCGGCCTACATTGCAGGCACAGCAACACAGGATCCGAGCTGCATCGGCACCTAAAACACAGCTCATGGCAATGCTGGGTCCTTAACCGAGCGAGGACAAGGATTGAACCCGCATCCTCTTGGATACTAGTCAGATTTGTTCCTGTTGCGCCACAATGGGAACTCCCTCAAGAGGAAATCTTGCTCTGCACTGACTTAGCTTGGTCATCTGTGTCCTAGGCTCATTAATTTTTTCACCCAGAAGCATATTTTCTTTTTTCCTTTTTTTCTATCTAAGACCCTTCTTCTTCTTCCCTTCCCAGGATATCCTGGAGTATTTGGTTTTGCTTTTCAGCCATTTTCTCTTTTGCAAACAAGAATGGACTTATCAGCAGGTTGTATCTCTGGGGTCAGTGCTATCTAAAAAAACATCTTTCTACCACCACCCCTCCCCGGCCACACTGTTAATGAGATGCTCGCAACATCAGTACCAAGACAGCTGAGTAACCTGGCTTAAAACACAACCTCTTAACCTCATCTGAACAATTGGTATGAGGTTTCCACCTCCAGAGTGTTAGAACAATCAATGCTGGTGTCACTAAAAAGGTATGGAGGTTAGGTTTGTTACTAGACCATCCTAATTAATAGTGTTTTATAAGTTATGCAGTTATTAGGGATATATATATATATTTTTTTTTGTCTTTTTTTTGTTGTTGTTGTTGTTGTTATTGTTGTTGTTGTTGTTGCTATTTCTTGGGTCGCTCCCGCGGCATATGGAGGTTCCCAGGCCAGGGGTCCAATCGGAGCTGCAGCCACCAGCCTGCGCCAGAGCCACAGCAATGCAGGATCCGAGCCGCGCCTGCAACCTACACCACAGCTCACGGCAACGCCGGATCATTAACCCACTGAGCAAGGCCAGGGACCGAACCCGCAATCTCATGGTTCCTAGTCGGATTCGTTAACCACTGCGCCACGACGGGAACTCCTATTAGGGATATATTTAAGTCTAACATCCACATCAGGCACCAGAAACCTTTCCCACTGTGTCACACACCTAATTGTAAATGGAAACATAAACTCTAGAAAGAGCATCGCCAAAAGAGAACAAAACTTATTTATATAATAGGAATATGAACAAGGCTTCATGGAATAACTATTTCTACACTTGTTCCTAAGACCAAACCAAACTAACTCTCTCGTCACTGAGCAGTTAGAAAATCTCAGTGGGCCTATGTTTATAAGAATTCTATTCTATTTATTCTCTAAATAAAACACCACATTTTGAATTCTTATCTTACATATTTTTGATGTATTTAGTAAACACTTCCATAAGATCTTGATATGGCTTGAAGGAATTTTTATAATTCAAAAAAAAAAAAAAGGAAAGAAAAAAGAAAAGCAAACCGCTCAAGAAACCAGGAACCATGAAAAATTAGGTAGAGCAACAATAAAAAGCCACAAGATGATTAATATCAAGACATCCTAAAATCCTATGCAAGTTTTACAAACAGCCTGCACATTTGGTTCCAAACTACTTGGCAGCCAAAGAAAACAGGCAAATATGATCAGTTTGAAAATTCACAGCATCTATGCAAAAGAAAAACAACCCAAAATTTGAGAGAAATTTCTTGCAAATTTCTCTGCTCTCTGAAAGTACAGACTATATGAAAGAGGAAAAATGTCTTCAAATTTTATTCTACTTCTACTTCTTATGTTTCAAAAAAATTCTGTATCTTCCTGGCCACAGAACTTGTTAACTTGATAATGGGACACTAGTGGTCTGGAGGCTTTGCAGTTGTTTTGTGAGGCATGTGCTTATTTGTTATGGAAACCCTACTTCCTTTCTTCTCTAATCACATACCATACAGCAGCACTGCTCATGGCTAAGAACGTGGCATTGGAACCTGCATGTTTAACTCTTAGTGTGAACTGGCTGACCTGCTTCACTTTTTTGGGCATCATTTTTCTCATTTGTAAATGGTGGCCTTTTAGGTTTGTTGTGGGAATCGAATTAAATCACTTATGATACTGCCTGGAGAATACTAAGCACCAAAAATATTAGTTATGACTAAAACTGTCATTACTATTTACTATTAATGTTTAAGTCTGTGTGCCACATGTAACCATTCATTACTACTTAACTACTAATGTTTATGTTCATATATAACCATGTACAACCATAATGCTAATTCTGCCTTAAAGAAAAGATAAATATCATTACTAATAGATTATGCAACAGTGTTTTCCCAAATGAAATGTGTGTGTGAACTTCTAGTGAATCAATTTAGTGTTGGTTTGGAATCGTGGTATTTTTTTCTTTCTTCCTTATAAAGTAGTCACAGTCAAGGAAAGAAACTAATAACAGATATTTTACACATGTCATTACTTGGGACATTAGGCATTTAAAAAAGTCATCATCAAGTTGATGGGCCTCTGGGAAATAGTATCATCAACAGACCCTTGGAAATCAGTCAACCATATGCAAGGATTCTGCTGGCATTAAAAGAAAAAGGGAACACTAAATTATCCAAAACAATGAATTGAGAAACCTAAAAATAAATTTTCACAAAGTGACAGCAAGTTTCTGCAGCCTTGGTTGATGTGGAAGTAGTCTATTAAGAAACTGACACAAAATTTTAGTCATCCTTCTTGGCTTGTTATGTCCAGTGGAAAAACAGATTCTTTAATTATATATGTTCTATTTCTCCTTTCAGTGCATTTCTATCATGCATTAACTCTATAGAGGTCACTTTGCTCATTTCACTAAATTAGGTCCATACATACATCAAATATTGCAGTCCTCTGTGACACTAATAAATCACTCCTTATCCAGTCCTTAATTCTGCAGCACTGAGTGAATCAGATGATGTAAAATTCAAATCATTTGGCTGTTTTAGGGATTCATGAAATGCCTGATGCACGTTGTATTGGAAAAGGGTCCAATATGAAAAGTCAGCAGGACTTTGTTTCTATCTGAGCTTCACCCATGAGTTTGTGACTTTGACCAAGATATTTAAAATTTTTAGCCTCAATGCACTTAACTCTAAAATGGGGAAAATAATTATCATTAGTTCAAACACGTATTGTTAGGATAATGTGATCTGTTCATAAAAGACTTTGAAGATTGTAAAATATAATGCAGAAGTAGAATTATAGTTCATGACCTCACCCTCACTTAGTTACATTCATATATATGATCCTAGTAGTTTGGGCAAGGTTCAGTCTCACAGGAGAGTGATTACAAATTAGAATCCAGTTTTAAAACTTAAATTGCAGAACATAATTGCTCTGGGGTTTCTTCACAGAGTACTTCTTTCTCATGGCCATGTCTTCTTAAGATACTAAATTATGCATCAAAAGTTTGCTTTATGAGCACAGAACTAGAGGAAAAGTAACAAAGAATTTTTCCAGAAGTTAAAGGCAAAACTTTGAGGTCAAATGGCCTGAATTTGGAATCCTGGTCCACCACCATTTCTCTATGCTTGTTAATTTCTCTAAGCCTATTTCTTTATCTGCAAAGATGAAGGTAATGATAAAATTAGTAGAAAAGTTGTGAAGCCTAGGTGAGATAATATGTATGATGCACTTAGTGGAGTTCCTGGCGTCTATTAATAGGGGATCAATATCTCATGTTATTGAATGAAGAATGAACTTTTTCCATGTGAGAAGTATTTACCTTTTCATTAGAGTATATAGTTTAAGAAAAGACACAATATAGAATGAAGATAGTCAAACCAGGTGGAAGAATGATCTACCATCTATAGATTGGACAAATTATTTATGGGTTAGGTGGAAGATAAATATCATGCCACCATTTCCTTAGCTGAGCTTAAAGTTTTATTAAAAATATTTTTTAAAAAGCCTTCCAAAGTTGATCAAGAAAAAAAGATAAAAGTCTCAAAAAAAACATATTTTAAGAAAAAGGGGTGAAATAAATGAAAATAACAAAACAGTTGTAAAATAAATTTTAAAACTTAGATGAAATGGAGAAAATACTAGAAAATGTAACTTAAAATGACTCAAGAAGATATAGAAAGTATAAAAAGTCCTAGGATAAACTATTAGAATCTGTTTTAATGAGAGGAGGCAGCAAATTACAGTCAATAGGCTGGCTGCCTATAGTTGCCTATATTTTAAATAAAGGTTTATTAAAATAGAGCCATGACTATTTGTTCACATATTATCTATGGCTGCTTTCATGCTACCACAGCAGAGTTGAGTAGATGTGATAGAGACTGTATAGCGCACAAGCTGAAAACATTTATCATCTGACCCTTTAAGAAAAAGTTTGCTATCCTCTGCTTCTTGAAGTCAAACTCACTTATGAATATATATACAAAAGGACATTAAATGAAAAGGTGATTATAAAGAGCTAGAGTAAAACACATTCATTAAAATCCAATATCCAAAATGATTTTTTTAAATATTAGCAAACTTGGAATGAAAAGATACTTCCTTAGCCTAATAAAATCCATTTATACAATGCCTACAGCAATCATTAAACTTAATGGTGAAATATAGAAAAGAATTCCTTTTAAGAATAAGAAAAAACATGATGAGTCTTACCATTATAAATTCAATTTAACATTGGATGTTCTGGCTAGCATAATAAGACAAGAAAAATAAACAGTAAAAGGATTGGAAAGGAAAAAATAAAAATGTCATTAATCTCCAAGTTCTATTATTATCCATAGTAAAACCCCCCAAATCTCAGATAAATTATTGAGTTTAATAAAAGGGTTTAGAAAAATAAATGTAAATAAGATGAATTTTCATAAAACATAAATTTCATTTCCATACATCAGCAAGTTTATAAATTTAGTGTTTGAAAAGGAACATTAGACCTAACAAAAAGAGCCAATTCAAAACATGTACATATTACATGATTCCGTTTATATGAAATTCAAGAATGGGCAAAACTAATCGATAGTGACAAAATGAGAATCAGTGTTTCCTGGGGCTTGGAAGGAAAGGAGGATTTCACTAAAATGAGGCAATAAGAAACACTGTGGGATGACAGGAATATTCTACATCCTGATTGTGGAGGTGGTTGCATGCATGTTTACATCTGTCAAAATTCTTCAAAGGGTGTATATATAGTTCTTCATATAGCTTAACATATATGTTGCATTTCATCATATGTAAACTATACCTCAATTAAGTTGACTTAAAAAGAAAAAAGGAAGGTAAAAAAATTGGTACACCAGCAATCAAAAAATAAGGTACTTAAAAAATAAATTTTTTAAAAAGTTTTAAATATTTAAGACATGAAGAGAACTACAATAGAGCAATATGTCTGTTATCAACAAACTGACCTAAAAGTAAATGCAATTTCAGTCCAAATTTTTGTGAAATTCACAAAATAATTATAAAGTACACATAGAAGAAGAAAGTACCAAGATAGCCCTCAATAAGAAGAGCTAAGATATTCCTGAAGAAAACTGTGATAGGACTGCCCTTCCTGACATCAAATTGAATCAAAATCCAATCGAAATCAAAATCAAAAGTCAAAATTAATAAAATTGAATTTAAAGTTCAAATTCAACTGAATTATTCAACACATGTTGTTTCAGAGCAGAAATAAACAAATAGGACAGTCGAATAGAAGATAAACGCAGAAATGACCCCCATAGACTACTCAGTCAGTGATGTTATGCAATACTATACTGGAGCTGGTTTGAACAATCTCATAAGCTGACTATAATTTTTTTTTTAACTTTGCAAGCTGTTTGCTAATATGACCACTGTTAAAAAGTAAACTGCGTAAACTTGCAATTATATAAATTTTACTAATAACAGAAGAAAGAAATATTTAAAATTCATCAATTGTTAATGATTTTAGTACATTTACTAAACCCTATATTCTTGAGGCCATTCATATTTGATCTGTGTGATGGAAACACATGTAATATGGACTACAGCATATCTTTTCCTAACTCTGTTCAGCAATGCCATGTCAGTAGCTTGAAACTTGCAACCGTGAGAAATTTTCAGTGCTACAAATCAGTAGTTTAATTTATTGTTTTGTGTAGTCTATTCTTAAGAGCATAATAAAAATGTTAATAATACAGATTAAACATAAGAGTATGCCATGTCTATACAGATGGCCGATAGGCATATGAAAAGATGCTCAACATTGCTAATCATTAGAGAGATGCAAATCAAAACTACAATGAGATATCACCTCGCCCTACTAATAATGGAAATCGTTTAAAAGTTCTACAAATAACAAATGCTAGAGAGAGTGTGGAGGAAAAGGAACCCTCTTACACTATTGGTAGAAATGTAAATTGGTGCAGTCACTATGGAGAACACTATGGGGGTTCCTCAAAAAACTAAAAGTACATTTGCCATATGATCCAGCAATCTCACTCTGGGCATATATCCAGACAAAACTGTAATTTGAAAAGATACACGCACCCCAACATTCCCAGAAGCACTATTTACAATAGCTGAGATATGGAAACAACCTAAATTATGTCCATAGACAGATTAATGAATAGAGAAGATGTTATATGTGTGTGTGTGTGTGTGTGTGTATATGTATGTGTGTATAAGATATATATATATATATATATATATAAATGGAATATACATATATAATTGGATATTACTTAGTCATAAAAAAGAATGAAATAATGCCATTCGCAGGAACATGGATGGACCTAGAGATTATCATGCTAAGTGAAGTTTAAGTCAAGAAGAGAGAAATACCATATGATATCACTTATATGTAGAACCTAAAACATGGTACAAATGAACTTATTTATGAAATATAAACAGACTCACAGACATAGAGATCAGAATTTCGAGAGTTTGAGATAGCAGGTCCAACAATTCCATATAGGATGGATTAAACAACAAAGTCCTACTGTATAGCACAGGGAGCTATATTCAATATTCTATAACAAATCATAACTGAAAAGGAAGAAAAATGTATCATGTTTACAGTCATTACATTGTGAATAGTACAAAAAATTAAGAGAATATACTTCTAGTAGACAAATATTATTATCTGATTCAACAAGGTGGTCACTCACGTCACTGACAAATGTTGAATGACCAAAACACATTTTGCTTTATTTTTGTATTGTTAACATAAGCAAAGAAATCATTTACAGTCAGTACCACACTCATTCAGCAACTGCGACCATAGGTTGGCTACAGATGTCACAAAATCAGTGAAAGTATTCTGTAATAATCAACCAGTTATATAAAATTCACCCATAAGTAATATTGTTTAAAATATTTATATTGCATGCATACATATTTCACTGCATTATAGTATTCCATTATGGAACATAAGTTACTCAATGCCCTGTCCACTGGTAACTGAGTTGTTCTCAGATTTTTGTAAACATGCTGTTATAAGCATTTCTATGAATGGCATAGTATATGAAATAGTGCATATGTACAAGAAGTCAGCCAGCCATGGGAATGTGTCCATGAAACCTGCACTTTGTTCCAGTTCACATGGACCCTGGCATGCCCTGCCCAGGTGGCTGTAGCCCAATTCCAGGGATTATGTCAATCTATTCCCTGGGCCTACTCCCCATCCCCAGTAGAAGACTGTGTCATTATGTGTGCACCCCTAAGAATCATGGATAGTCAAGGGCAACTATCTGCAGGGGCTGGGGATGCAGCCTGGACCTGCAAGCTGTGAAGTCTAAGTGTATAGATGCAAGTTTTCTGTTGGTGCAAGACAAGGTGGAGAGCAGGGGGTTGGTATGATTATGAAGGAGGCACCAAGGATCCTCAAATTAGTCAAATTAGTCAAACCTGGCTGTGCAAGTAGTCATGAAGAAATATCAAGAAGGGAGGACAGACTACATAAGCATGACATATATCTGTTAAATATTTATCAAATGGTAGATAAGCCTCCATTTGTACTCTTACAATGGACTCTGAAGTCCTGCTATCAGAAGCATTGACATCTTTCATAATAAAATATTTCTTAAAAAAAGAAATATGCTAAGTGTACAATACTGTACGTTTTTAGGCAACAGTTGTAAATTTTATAATAGCAAAAATGACCTGGGCTAGACAAAAAATAGCATACAATGCAATCCTACTTAAAAAGTATCATTTTCTGGGCTGAAAATATGCCTGAGAAAATATTACTACAAAGCTAACAACTTTAAATAAAAGATTTAAAACATGGGAGGTGAGGTGATAAAGGCAATATGAAAAGAAATTATTTTGAAAAGTTTAACTACAAAGGGAAGCTGAGAAATGGCATAGTTTGGTCTGAGAGTCAAAAAAAGATCTTTTTTTTTAAGTTGGAGAATATTTTATTTTTGTATCATCAGTAAAATAAACAGTGAAGAACTTAAAGATGGTGTAGAGAGAGAAGGGAAAAAAAGAGGGAAAAGAGAAGAAGAGAATATAAATGCAAATAACAAAGTACGACCTAAAATGACTAATTTTTCCTGTATGTTTTGATCCTTGTTTGCTATGACATTAAGCAGAATACTTGTAGATTTTGTGAATGACCTTACTTACACATCCTGTAAGCTCCACAAGCTTTGGAACTCTTTCATCAACTTAAATAAATGCACAGTTCTCTTAAAATCACACGCCTACAGGAATTTAGAGAGAGACTGTTCTATTTAATAGCGTAGGTTTCACACTGAAAAACAGTTCTTTGAAAATCCAAGACATATGGACTCTCCAAGCAGCAAACGAAATGAAAACTTACCTAGTCCTTATAATAAAGTAAAATATTGATGTTCAAAGATGTGTGTGAATGAGCATTATACAAACCTCCTTCATCAAAGTTATAACTTTCTTAAGTATCCTATTGTAAAAGCAAAATTATACACTGGAAATTTAAAAAGACAAAGAAAAAGATGGGATCTTTCTAAACAGTAAAATACTCCAGAATTAAAAACAGATCACTACTATTCTGCAGAGAAAGTTGCACCATGAATAAAATTTACTAGAGGAAGAAATAAATACTATACGTAAAAATTATTTTCAAATGTATTTCTCATTTGACTCATTGTTGCCTTTATTGAACAATTTGCACTAGAAATTCATCCAATTTGTTCCAGAACAAGCTCATTCTCTGAGCCTATTATAGGAGGTTTTAGAATTTTGGCATTTTTCTCCCAGAGATGTGTGTGTGTCTGTGTTTCAGAGAAGCAGCAATGACTATCAATTCAGGTGGACAAACTCATGTTAACCTGTTATAAGCATTGCACAATTACATAATATTACATTCTTTCCAATAGACAAGTTTGAAAAGACAGCTAAAAACAGATAATAACTGATGATGCCATTGTTGCTGAAGCTGGTGGATTAATGTACAAAATGATAGGGTATACAAGAAAAATAAATTGTTGACCAACACATTTCAGATAGTGAGGATGTAGATGACTTTATTTAATGGGAGAGAAAAAATTACCTAGGTATAAATGCAACACCAGACTTACCTCTTAAAACCTATGAAGTTTTAATGAATTATTTAATGGTTTCCCAATATTTATAACCAACATGCATGCTTGAAAGGATTCACAATAGAGATGGACCATGTAATCAGGCACAATGCAGTTCCATAATACCATTTTAAGCATGGAGAAAAGTCAAGTAATTTACGCAGCCATCCAAGATAAATATAGTCACAGCTTAAAGTTTACAACATGCAAGTTTCTAATTGGATGTCTTCCATCAGATTCTTGAATGTTTTCAGGGAAAGTTCCAAAAAAGAAGACTTCGAGGAAAAGGTCCTGGAGGCATCCATAGCATGGGTTCTTTAGGACTATCCTTGGAAGACAACCTAATTAATAGTTGTAATTGCTAATAAATGGCTAGTTTGGGGGTAATATTATGGTTTCTTGCTAACATCTTTATGCATGATGATGCAACAGAGATTGCAAATTTAGACCTGCAGACAACTGTGGCAATTCTTGAATGATTTCAGTCCACAGCCTGATGCCTGGCACAGAACTGGTGATCACATGTGTTGAACAAACAAGAAGCAGTAGCTACTGGTGTTGAATACACATTCAACTTCTCACCTGCCAAGTTATTTCTGAGTCAGTGAATGAATATCAGTTGATTAGCCTTATTACTTTGGAATCTCTCTGGGTTATTCTCTCTCCCTGCCAAGGAGGATCCTGGAAAACTCAGCTGAAATCTTCTATGATCTCTGGCCTAAATCAAGGCAAGCTACCTTGACATTAATCATTCCTGCAGAATATCTGATATTTCCTTTACTCCATGGTACAGATTTTAATAGACAAATAAATGTCTACCCTTGTTAAGACTTCAGAAAGATAAACACATTCATAAAAACCTAACTGACCAGCTGATAGAGACAAGAAATAAAATTTCCACCTTAAAAGGATTTGTTTCAATTTATTTGATCATGTTTCTGTATGCTGTCACAATTTCTAAGTGGATAATGGAATAAAAGAAAATAAATATCTTTCATTTGCAGGAAGCAGTATATTGCAGTGGGAGGGACAAGACTATTAATCAGACCAAACACTACCTACTTACTTAGCTATAAAATTTCCCTTCTCTGTAAAATAATAATACCTGTCCTACAGGGCTCTTGTGATATTGGTATCATGTAATCGCAGATAATTCAACTAGTACCATGTCAGAAAAATCATGACTACTCAAATAATGATATATACTATAATTCTGGATATTTTTTGAGTTAAAAAAAGAAAAAAACAGAAATAGTATTTAGAGTGACAGCAGAATATGTATTTAATCTTCTCAATGAAAGATTTATATCAGATTGAGGGAACAAAAACAACTTGTTCTTTCATAAGAAAAAAAAGAGAAGTTGTGAAATCCCACCAAAAAGATGTCTTCAAACCTTGGGCTGATTGCTGGAGAAATGTGTGGATCCTTTTAGAACCAGCCTTGGGATAACTATAAAGATAATCAGACTACTCAGAACAACACTGGTTTGAGTCAATTCCTAGGAAGGAAGGAATGGCATCCTCTGAGCCTACAGTTTCATTCTGAACTGTGTTCAGCCGGAAAAATGCAGGTTTCAGTAGAAAAGTGAAGCCAACTTTTCCTGGATAAGAGTCTGGGCTTATTCTTGCATGAAGAACCAAATAAAAGAGGCTTTGGCTTTGTTTAGAATGATGGGGAAGCCCTCTTGTAACCTGTCTTTTTATCACCTCTTAGTCAATTGAAAGTCAGTCTCCCCAGTACAGATTCATGAGACTTTCTGGTGATATGAATGTTTAAAGGAAAAAAAAAAAAAAGGTCATTTCTGTTTTCTCAACACTGCAAAACTGTACTGATGATATTTACTTTAAACATCACATATTTTCCCCTTAGAGGAGAAGCCCATTATTATTACAGCTGAAAGAAATAACTCTCACACTGAGAAACACTTCCACGTCAAAAACCTGTGATTATTATAACGCCTTGGTGCCTGGCTGTTATTTTGTTTGCTAGTTTATTTAAAGGCATCCCTTAAAGGGTCAAAGATATATGAAGACATATTTATTTAGCTAGTCTTCAACTGCCCTGCCTATAAGTACTAAAATATACAAATATTATAAAAAATAAGGAACAGATTATTTATTTTAGTAGCTTGAGGATTTTCCACTTTATCTGAAACTTAACTAATGTCCAAACAAAAGCCTGGGGGAAAGACTCTCTGATATTTGTTGTCTCTTTACCCCCAAGCTATTTTCAACTTACTTTTAAAAATGTCAAACTTAGGGACAACTGGGAAGAATAATACAATACACATCTACTCGCCAAGATTTACCAACTGTTAATATTTACACATTCTCTCCGTCATATATTTACATATATTTACATATATACACACATATATATGTTTACGTATATATTCGTGTGTATGTATGTAGAGGCATACACACATATACACACTTTCCTTTTCTGAATTACTTGAGAGTTAGTTGCAGATCTTGTAACTGAATCTCTAAAATACTTCGGCAGGTACCTCCTATGAAATATTAGTGCACATGACATCCATACATTTTTCACACAGAGAAAATTTAACAATGATTCAATACTCCTATTAATACACACGCTATATTTAACCTTCTTCCTTTGACGGAATGATGTCCTATAAAGCTGGGACTTTTATTTTGTTTTATTTTATTTTTGAATCCAGGATCTGATCAAGGATCCTTTATTCTAGACCATTTCCCCAGACTCTTTTTCACTCACCTGATATTGGCATTTTTCAGAGCCCAGGTCAATTATTTCAAATAACACTTCTCTCTTTGTTGTGTCTGTTTTCTCACACTTAAATTCAGGTTACACTTCCTTGGCAGGTGTATATCAGCTGAGTCTGATATGGAGGAGCAATGTCTTTTATCTAGTTTCATGCAATTATTTGAGGTCACCTTTTCACCCATATGTCCTCACTCAGCCTAACAGTGCAATATGGAAGAGGATAAGCAAGCACTTATCACTTAACTACAGTTTCTTAGACATGTATCCTTACCACTGGTCTGCAATGCCTGTGGGCATCATAAGATCTACTTCACTAACAAATCATGATAACTTTTTCAGTGGAATGAGTGCAGAGAGAATTTAAAGCAAGAATGGTTTAGGTGTGCATCACCTATTCATTTAAACTGAACATTCTTAGAATAGTCTGTAATGGAATCACAGTGGAATTCTACTTTTTCTATCTGCTAGGAGGCTGAAAGTACACACTACTCAACTAGACCAACACCATGGTCATCATATCTACAAGACATCAGGATACAAGGAGCAGGTGTTCCTTGAAACGAGAAAGAAGACAAGTGCACTGCCAAACACAGCTCTCCATACCAAATGACACATTCACTGAGGCCTGGCAAAGGTGTAACACCTCACATGGCAGATTATTTAAACTAGAATCAATCCATGTCAGGAGACTCTGGACATTTTCTTTGTAAGTTTTTGAAGATAATTTTTTTTAAAAAGTCTTCATTATCTGGAATAATTTAGGTAAAGTCATGCCCAAATTGAAATTGTTCAAGACTGCATCATAATTATTCTTTGCTACCAGGATATTAATTAAATATTATTAACAAGTATGAGAGTTCCCATCATGGCTCAGTGGTTAACTAATCCGACTAGGAACCATGAGGTTGTGAGTTCAATCCCTGGCCTTGCTTAGTGGGTTAAGGATCTGGCATTGCTGTGAGCTGTGGTGTGCGTCATGGACATGGCTCAGATCCTGCATTGCTGTGGCTCTGGCGTAGGCCAGGGGCTACAGCTCTCATTGGACCCCCAGCCTGGGAACCTCCATATGCCGCAGGAGTGGCCCTAGAAAAGGCAAAAAGACCAAAAAAAAAAAAAGTATGATTTTTTTTAACATAAATGACACCACTAAACAAATCTGGAAATCAGAGCGGATTACTTTCTCTAAAATATTAAGTTAGAAGGTGAACACTAGCTATAACTGAAAAAATAAAAATATGAACTCTGTTACAAACCACAGAATATTTCTCTATATAATCAAAAGATGTACCCTTTCTCAGAAATGAGCAAATGCAACAGGCAGAAAATAAGTAAGGACATAGCTGAACTCAATAACACTACCAACCAATGAGTAGTTGACCTCTATAGGCTACTTCATTCAACAAAAGCAGAATACACATATTTCTCAAGCTCACACGGAACATTTACCAAGGTGGACCACATTCTGGGCCATAAAATACACTCTAACAAACATAAAGGAATAAAAATGATACAGTGCCTGTTCTCAGACCACATGGAATTAAACTAGAAATCACCAACAGAAAGTTAACTGGAAAATCACAAAAGACATGGAAACCAAAAAGCACACTTCTAAAAACCACATGGGCCAAAGAAGAAATGTCAAGATAAGTTTTAAAATATTTTGGGCTACATGAAAATGAAAACACAACTTACCAAAATCTGTGGAATGCAGCAAAAATGGTACTTAGGGGGAAATTTATGGTACTGAATGCATAGATTAGAAAAAAGAAAGATCTAAAATCAAGAAATTAAGTTTCCACCTTAGGAAACTAGAAAAAAAAAGGCAAATTAAATCCAAAGTAGCAGAAGAAAATAAATAATAAGAATCAGAGTAGAAATTTGGAGTTCCTGCTGTAGCACCGTGGGTTAAGAATCCAACTTCAGTGGCTTGGGTCACTGCGAAGGTTCAGGTTTGGTTCCCAGCCTGATGCAGTGGGTTAAAGGATCTGGCCTAGCTCACAGCTGTGGCTCAAATTCAATCCCTGGCCCAGTAACTTCCATATACCACACATGCAGCCATTAAAAAACAAACAAACAAACAAAAAAAAAAAACAAAAAGAAAACCACAATGAAGCCAAAAGCTGGTTCCTTGCAATTAGTCATATTAAAAATGAAAGAGAGGTATTAAAAGCATAATAAACAAATACAATGAACAACTCCTGCCCACAATCTGATAAACCAGATGAAAGGGACCAATCTCTTCAAAGACACAAGCTGCCAAAACTCACGCAAAGTGAGTTAGATAATCTGAATAGGCCTATATCTATTAAAGAAACTGAATAAAAAATTAATAACCATCCAAAACGGAAAGCGCTGGGCCAACATGGGCTCACTGGTGAATTCTACCAAACATTTAAGGAAGAAATCACATCAATTCTACAATTTCCTTCAAAAATAGAAGCAGAGGGAATACTCTCTAACTCATTCTGTGAAGCCAATATTATCCTAATCCCAAAACTAGAAAAAGATATTACAAGAAAAGAAAATCATAGACCAATATATCTCATGGACATTGGTGCAAAAATCCTCCACAAGGTATCAGCAAGTCAACTCCAAAAACGTATTAAAAAGAAGTAGACACCATAACCAAGTGGGATTTATCCCAGGTATGCAAGGCAGGTTCAGCATTTGAAAATCTATTAATGTTATCCATACAAACTATAAAAGAAAAATAAATAACCTCAATAGATGCAGAAAAAGAATTCAACACTCATTCATAATAAAAACTCTCAGTAAATTAGCAATAGTGGGGAACTTTCTCAACTTGATAAAGACTATCTATAAGAAACCTATACTTAATGTCAAGAAATTTGAAGCTTTCCCATTAAAATCTGGTACAAAGCAAGGGATGTCCCTCCACACCATTTCTTTGTAACATCACACTGGAAGTCCGTGCTAATGTAATAATGCAAGAAAAATAAATTAAAGGTATATAGATTGGGAAGGAAGATTTAAAATTGTCTTTGAAGATGAAATGATCCCCTATGTAGAAAATTTGAAAAAATAAACAGAAATCTCTGGGAATTAATAAGTGATTACAGCAAGATTAAAATACAAAAGTCAATTGCTTTCTTATGTACCAACCATATGATCCAGCAATTGTGCTCCTTGGTATTTCCCCAAAGGAGTTGAAAACTTATGTACATACAAAAATCTGCACACAGAAGTTTACTACAACTTTATTATTAATTGCCAAAACTTGGAAGCAACCAATATGTCCTCTAGTAGGTGAATGGTTAAACTGTGGTACATCAAGACAATGGAATATAATTCAGTACTAAAAAGAAATGATCTATCAAGCCATGAAAAGATTTGAAAGAACCTTAAATGTATATTACTGTGTGAAAGAAGTCAATCTAAAGAGTTCCCTGCTATGATTCTAACTATATGACATTCTAGAAAAGCAAATCTGTGAAGACAGTAAAAGATCAATGGTTGCCAGGAGTATTGGTATGTTGGTACAAGGGTAGAGATGAATAGTCAGAGACAAAGAATTTTTAGGGCAATGAAAATACTCATTATTATAATTTTGGACATATGTCATCATATATTTGTCCACATCCACAGAATGTACATACCCAGAATGAACTCTAATATAAACTATGGACTTTGGGTGATTATGATATGTCAACATAGGATCATCCTTGGTTAAAAATAAAAAGGATCATTTTGGTGAGTGATGTTGATAATGGGGAAGGCTATTCATATGTTGGTGTAGGAGGTATATAGGAATCCTCTCTACTTTCCTTTCCGTTTTGTTATAAACCTGAAAGTGTTCTAAAAAATATTTCTTAAAAAATCCAAAGAGTCAAATTAAGTAAAAAAAAATCTAGCAATCAATGAACCAGAAAATATTGCATGCTATACTTAAGTATGAATAATTATACGCTGGTTTATGAATATGAGTATCTATACTTTAGTAGGATGCATGCAAAAATCATGCTAACAGTAAAGCTTCATGTGACATGAATTAACTCACTGACATATAGACCAGAAGGGATATTACGAGAAGTTGCAGAGGGAGTAGTGACAATGCAGGCCTGACCAGAGGGGGCAGGACTGGAACTGAGCTGTTAGAGTTGGAGGTCAGCATGATGAACAAGGAAGAAAGGAGAAGGAAGCCAGCAGGCACGGGAGGTGGGCCAATGTCATGTAATCCTGATATAAACATGATGAAAACAGAATTGTATTTGGCAAGCCAGGTATAAGCAGGCTGTTTTAACTTGCCACATTTATACAGATGTTTGGGGTCAGGTTCACAAAGCAAAGAGAAGTACAACACGAGACTAATAAGAATCCCCGCGTGCAGCAATTTCTTTGGCTAAAAACCACACTGTCTGTGCAGTACCTCCTCTGCGGAGAGAACATTTGCCTCAAGAGAGATGTCCCAGGGAGAAATTATAAACAAAAGACCATTAGCAATCCTGAAGTCTGTACACAAAAACATGGTTTTACAGTTTAGTTTAATCCTCCATAGACAGTCCTTGATGAAATACATTTTCATGAGATGTGCATATTCTTAGCATGAGAAATGCTGAAGGCTTTGTGACAATACAGTACAGTCTTCTCACGTGAACAGACCAAGCCAAGTCATTTAGCACTACTATTTACACCTCTGGGACACAATTCTTGCAATGCGCAAATACTGAGGAATTAAAGATAACTGGAAAGTGTTAAGAAGGAGCTTCATCTTCACACTTAAAAATCGTCATGTTTCTGGTTGGAGAAGCAACTCCAGACCATTGCTGGATATTTTATATCTAGTTCAGTGGATCATGTGGCACACATACATAGGAATCAGATTCCAGAAAAGGATGAAATATAAATTAAAACAATAAACAATGATGAGCCATTGGTTTCTACCATGTATCAGCAAGCTACAGCCTGTGGGCCAAGTCCAGTCTTATAGCCTATTTTTGTAAATAAAGTTTTATTGGAACACTGCCATATCCATTTATTTACATATCATCTCTGGCTGCTTTCAACTTACAGAGCAGAGTTGAGTAATTGTGACAGAGACCATACAGCCCACAGAACCTAAAACATTTACTCTCCGGTCCTTTACAGAAAAGACTGCCAACCACTGGTCTCTGCTTTTGATCGTCAGAGCCTTACACTATGTGTTTTAGTTTTCTATTGCCACTGTAATAAATTACTCCAAATTGACTCAAAACAATTATTATTTTACAGTTCTGTGGGTCAGAAGTCCTAAAGTCAAGGTGTCAGGAGGTCTGTATTCCATCTGGATGCTCTAGGGGAGAATTCATTTCCATGTGTGTGGAAATGACTTCCATTCTTTGGATCATGGCCCCATCCTCCATCCTCAAAGCCAGCATTTCGATCTCTCTCTGCATTTTCTTTTCTGCTTTTGTCATTACATCTCATTCTTAGAGACTGACCACCTTGCTTCTGTCTTGTAAGGACCCTTGTTATTACATTGGATCCAGCCAGATTAATCCAGAGTCATCTCCCCATCTCAAGATCCTGAACTTAATCAAATCCGCAAAGTCCTTTATGCCATGTAACTCAGCATATTCATAGGTTCCAGGGATTGCAGTGGGGTTATTTTTCAGAGGACATATGTGGCCTACCACAATATGTAAACTAATTTATTTTCCAGAGAGTGTAGGTGTTTAAAAAAAATTCCTAAAGATGATTCCATGTAATACAGTAGACATTATAACATCCACCAAACTTTCTCCACGTTTCCTCCTTTTTTTCTCCACATTTCTTAACTTTTCTTTCTCAAATCCTTCCCTCTGAAGCTTAACCTTATTTCCTCAATGTGTATTGCTATCTCAGAAAACAACTGAGAAAAGACATATTTTTACATTCGAAACCTCACATTCTTTGATTCAGAACAACAAAAGTTGTTAAAGTTTATTAAGTCAGATAAAAGCTTCTGACAAGTTTGACCAACCAAAAAAAAAAAAAAAAATCACACTACTGATATGTTTATCATCCTAATTTAGAGGAAACAAAACCTTCATTCATATATATCTAAAAGACAGGGTAGGAAATAATGAATGCCCTCAGGAAGGTAGGGATAAACCTGCAAGCATGATTTGAAGATGGAAGAGTTGCACTTAGGAAGGAAGATGGTAGGAAAGGCTTTACATGGTGGTTGCACTAGAAAGGGGTTAAAGGAAATGCATAAGAAGAGGCCTGGGTAGGGATGCAGCAAAGGATACCTATCGGGGAGAGCAAATCCTACAAGTTAGATGGATCATGGGTTGTGTGATAGTGGATGGCAAACAGAAGGTAGAAAACCTCAAGTGCTAGACTAGAGTATCTCAATCTATCGTCTGTCTATCTATCTATCTATTTTTGTCTTTTTAGAGCTGCACCTGCACCAGATGGAAGTTTCCAGGCTAGGGGTCAAATCAGCACTGCAGCTACAAGCCTCCACAGCTATGGCAACACTGGAACCAAGCCACATCTTCTACCTAGACTGCAGCCTGCGGCAACACAGGATCCTTAACCCACTGGGGGAGGCCAGGGATCAAACCCACATCCTCTTGGTTACTATTCAATGTCTTAACCTTACCCCACTGAGCCACAGTATAGATGCTGAAAGTTTTCAGTCTGAGTAGATGCTGGACCAGAGCTGTGCTGACAGGCTATTAGTCTGCTCAAATTTCAGAGGAAAAAGGAAGGTGAGATGACATATAAAGGTAATGGCTTTCCTTCCATCACATCCCAAATAAGGAGAGAAGGCCAGGTAGCAATGGAGGCAGAAATTGAAGTGCTACAGCTGAAGTTAATGTTTGAGGCTTCCAGAAGCTGGAAGAGGCCCGTGAGGATTCACCGTACAGGTTTTAGGGAGAGCACGGCTCTGTAGACACCTCGACTTTAGGGTTCTATCCTCCAGAGCTGTGAGACAATACATTTCTGGGCTTTAGTCTATGCAGTTCATGATACTTTGTTAAGGAAGCCTTAAGAAAATTAATACAATACTGCATACTTGCTAATTACTTGATAAATATTTATTGGCCACCTACTGTGTATCAGAAACCATGCTAGGTACTAAAGATACGACAAAGAAAACTAGAAAAAAAAAACCCATCTGCTTTCATGGAGCTTATCTCCTAATGGGGAAAAGATGGATAATACATAAAATAGGGGAATGTCATATGGTAATATCTATATGAAACAAAGCAAGTGTGTGCGTGTGTGTGTGTGCGCGCACAGGCTTATGAGAGCCCACTTGAAGATAATGTAGCCTAAAAAAATCTCCCTGTGAGTTAAGACCTGGATATGTGAGGAGTGAGTAGTCACTGGGGGAAAGAGGATTCCAGACAGAGGGATTGGCAGGTGCAAAGGCCCTGAGGTAGCAACGTCCCTGGGTACTCCAGATAAAGCAAGGAGGTGAACATGGATGGAACAGAGTGGACAAGAAGAAAACTGGTAAAAGTTAAGATCAGAGAGTCAAAGAGGGTATGGGTGCCTGGACCATGTGCGAACTTTGCTTATACTGCTAGGACACTAGCTCTACTCTGAGTGGGTCCAGGAGCTTTTAAGGGCTTTCCACAGAGGACTGACAGGGCTCAACTTACTTTCCAACTGGATCACCTTGATTGTTATGTTGAGAATAGGGCCCTGGTGGAATCACAGAGATTGCACCTGGGCATTTACAGCCATAATCTAGATGATGAGAGATGATGGTGGCTTAAAGCAGGTGGCAGCAGTGGACATGGCAAGAAGTGCTCTGACTGTACAGACACTTTGAGGGTAGAGACAACAGTGCTTGCATTTTTCATGATATGTTTGGGGCCACATTGTGATGTCTTAACTTCACAACCAGACTGTAAGTGCCTTGTGGGCAAGGCCCAGGTCTTATGTGTCCCCAGTGGTTCCTCCAGTCTTGGCCCCAGCATCCTGCAGAGAGCAGGTGCAGCATTTACAACACACCCTTGATCATTCAATAAGAAGGAGCTAACCACGTCCAGAGGCTCACCAGTGTCAAGCAAGTGCGATTCCAGAGCACTTGCCATTTTGAGTCAATGACCGACTATGTGAGAAAACGTTTCCTGGGACAGTTCCAACCTTTATCCCTTGCCAAAAACCCTACAACACATAATGTCACTGCTGTAAATTTAGCTATATTCAAATATTCCAATAGTGTGTTATTAAGCCTTGGGCATTTTTAAATTCCATCAACTTAACTTAAAGTGTCCTTCTGGTTTGCAAACAAATAAAACCCCAAAGAAAAAGACTTGAAGGATTCATGTGATTCAAATGAGAATAAAAGCATGTTGATTATTGGGTCAATTCTCCTAAAGCGAACGAGGAAAAAACAGACTGATTTCTTCTGAAGATATTGTCTTGAAGATTTACACAAGTGGTCAGGGGATCTGATAACTGATTGCTCATTCCCTAAAGCAAAAATTAACTGGCAAAGGGAACTTTTCAGGTTTGAGATGTCAGGCAATGTGGGATTTGGCATCAGCAGCTAAGCGTGGCACTCGCGTTCAGCTCCTTGCATGCCAAGGCTTGTAATTTCTAGCTCTAGTAACTGGAAGTTTATTTGGATTGCTAATGTTTCAGGTAAAGGAATTCTGGAGTTGATTAGAAGTGAAAATTAAGTGAGGGCACCCTTCCGCCACTGTTAAGACACATGGCAGAGAGTGGACCCAGGACCCCACTGGGATTCAGCCCATCTGGTTTTCACTGGGAAACAAACCTTGTTTTACAAATTTGTGCCTCTGTCTCATTAGCTGAGAAATGGGAACCAGGATTCTTCTCCATCTTTAGAGATGAGGCCACTTGTATAAGCACCACAGTGAGCAATGTTGGGAAAGGATGGAAAGCTCTGTGATTTGGCTTCAGATGTCAGATTTCTGTCCTTCTGATTTGAGACCAGGACTGTCAGATATCATTCCTCGTCAGACACTAACCCAGCCCCTGGGCACGAAGAGATTTAGAATGGAGAGAGGAGTTCCTGTCATGGTTCAGCAGGTTATGAACCCAACTAGCATCCATGAGGATGCGGGTTTGACCCCTGGCCTCAATCAGGGGGTTAAGGATCCAGCGTTGCCATGAGCTGTGTGGTGTGGGCCGCAGACATGGCTCAGATTTGATGTTGCTGTGGCTGTGGTGTAGGCTGGCAGCTGCAGCTCCAATTTGACCACCCATAGCCTGGGAACTTCCATATGCTGCAAGATCAGCCATAAAAAGCAAAGAAAATAAAAAAGGAATGGAGAAACCATAATTAGAAAAGCATTTTAGGTAGTAGGGGAAATGCATATTCAAAGCTTGGCATAGAAATACAAATAACAGTTGGTTGGTTTAGGAAGAGAGCAAGACATAGCAGTAAAAAGACAAGGAAGGAGATGTTGATATAGAGGTGGGACAGGAGAAAAGAGTGAAGGAAGAAGAGTTGAGAGAAGAGGAAAGACACAGAGTGGCTACAGGTAAGGTTGGAGAGACACAGAGAACTTCGTGACAGTACTTCTGGTTGCTTCTACATCCCCACAGTGGCTTCATAAAGCAAGACCTCCCATGAAGACTGGAGGGAGGGTGATGTAGGTGCTTCAAGAAACCTTGAAGTCAGAGTTCCTATTGTGGCTCAGCAAAAACGAATCTGACTAGCATCCATGAGGCTGCAGGATGGATCCCTGGTCTTGCTCAGGGATCAGGGTTAAGGATCCGCGTTGCTGTGAACTGTAGTGTAGGTCACAGACACGGCTCGGATCCTGCATTGCTGTGGCTGTGGTGTAGACTGGCAGCTATAGTTCCTATTCAACCCCTAGCCTGGGAATCTCCATGTCTTGGGTGCAGCCCTAAAAAAAAACAAGAAGGAAAGAAAGAGAGAGAGAGAGAGAGGAAGGGAGGAAGGAAGGAAGGAAGGAAGGAAGGAAGGAAGGAAGGAAGGAAGGAAGGAAGGAGAGAGAAAGAAAGAAAGAAAGAAAGAAAGAAAGAAAGAAAGAAAGAAAAAGAAAGAAGAAGAAAGAAAAGAAGAAAGAAAGAAAGAAAGAAAGAAAGCTTGAAGTAATTTTGGGCATATGAAGTGGCTGCCTCAGTCCAGCTCAGATAGAAAAACATCTCTGTGGCCTGTATTTCCAAGTAGGTGCTCAGTGATTATTTGTTGAAGGTGACTGAACAGTAAATATTATACTAAAGTACTTATATGTGGAATCTAATAAAACAATGCAAAATATCCTATTTATAAAACAGAAACAAACTCACTGATTTCAAAATCAAACTTACAGTCACCAAAGGGGAAACTGTGGCAGGGTGAAGGGGAAAACTGGGAATTTGGAATTAAAATATAGGAGTTCCCGTTGTGGCGCAGTGGTTAACGAATCCAACTAGGAACCATGAGGTTGCGGGTTCGGTCCCTGCCCTTGCTCAGTGGGTTAACGATCCGGCGTTGCCGTGAGCTGTGGTGTAGGTTGCAGACGCGGCTCGGATCCCGCGTTGCTGTGGCTCTGGCGTAGGCCGGTGGCTACAGCTCCGATTCGACCCCTAGCCTGGGAACCTCCATATGCCGCGGGTGCGGCCCAAGAAATAACAACAACAACAAAAGACAAAAAAAAAAGATATATACATAGTAAGTAATAGAGACCTACTGCATAGCACAGAGAAATTGATTCAACATTCTGTAATAATTTATATGGGGAAAAAGAATGGATATATGTATATGTGTGACTGATTCACTTTGCTGTACACCTGGAACTAACACAGCATTGTAAGTCAATGATATTCCAATAAAATGTTTAAAAACATACTTCAAGAGCAAGATAGACCCTTTGTTTCTCCTTAGGAAATTCTGCACTGGTGGGAAAAAATCGTAGAGCCCTTTGAGGAGGGTAACAGACCAATGCAAACAGTATGGGAATAAGTCAATATCCAAAGGTGGGAGTGGTCAGGAAAAACATTTGTGCTAAGAAAGGTGCTGACTGCAGCACTGGATGGTGAACAGGTGGCCATATTCAACACCCTTCCCACAAACATACTGCTGGAGAGATCTAGCAAATGAGCAGCAAAATCCATGCTTCTAACTGGCTCCTGTTTAACTTCTGATTCCCACCACCTATTTTCCTGAGAAAATGGATATTGAAAAGGAAATAATTTCTAACAGATCCAACTGGTAGCTATTAATGTTGAGGGCTCTAGTAAGACATGGGTCAACCCTTCCTTCTCATGGTTGCTTAGTCCTTCTTGGGGGCAGCATTCTGTGGGACTCCACCATCATACACATTTGTCACATTCAGGGGCTCTCTGCCGCTTCAGATTCCCAAGTGTTTGGAGAATCACAGACAGCCTTCCTATCTCTCATGCAGCTCCTGGCTTCAATCAGGTAATTGCAAAAATCTGCTCAACCTTCTTTTGTCTTGGAGTCTTTGTACAGCAATAGAGCCAAATGACAACATCCCAACACAGAGTAGGTGTCAGCAACAAGCATGTGATGTGTTCATCCTAAGTAGGCTCAGTTTAAAAACATTAAATCTTTATTCTTTTGATTATTCAAACACTATATGGTTTCTTTACTGGAACTGAGAGATGCGTATAATGAGATATTTGCACAGAGAAACAGTTATCCAGGTAGTCTAGAGAAACAATCATGATATTGCTTTTTTAAATGCAGAAAAATATTAACAAATGAAACATCTGTCCCAATGCTAAATGTATACTTTAAAGTGAAATTCACTATGGAGTTGAACATGTAGTAAAGGATATTGAAAATGTGTGTGCACTTTGCATATAGTGGTCTTCTCTGGATCTGAGAATATGGAAAATATTTGAATAGAATTATTAGCTGCTTTCACTTTCAGGAATGAACCCTGGAAGATCTGTAATCAGTAATTCAACATGCCTACAGAATATGCAAACCATTACTATAAAGTGCTTTTTTTCTAATGCTCATCAATTTTGTAGGGTTATGGATGGTAACTAGACTTAACCTGGTGATCATTTTGCAATGTACAGAAATATTGAACCATGCATGCACCCAAAACTCACCTAGTGTTGTAAGTCAATTATACTTCAGTTTTTTAAAATATGTTCACATGGAGTTCCTGTCATGGCTCAGTGGCTAACGAACCCAACTAGCATCCATGAGGACATGGGTTCGATCCCTGACCTCACTCAGCAGGTTAAGGATCCAGCATTGCCCTGAGCTGTGGTGCAGGTTGCAGATGTGGCTCGGATTCTGCGTTGCTGTGGTGTAGGCTGGAGACTACAGCTCCGCTTGGATGGACTCCTAGCCTGGGAATCTCCATACGCCACAGATGCAGCCCTAAAAGACAAAAAAAAAAAAAAAAAAAATTCACAGATTGTAATGGTAATTTGAGAGAAAAGTTAAGATCTAGACCCTCTGTATCAAGGCCCAAGAAAGAAAGGGATATGCAGATAAATGAGCCAACAGAGACACAGGACTGAGAGTGAAACCAGCTAAAAAGTGAGTGGTGGCACAGGAATCATGGAATGATGCTTCTCAAAACCTTCAGATATATTTACAGAACAAATTTCATCAGTAACTATTAACTTAAAATGTACAGAATGCTGTACTACAATAGACATTCATGGTTCTGAGAGGGAGTTCAAATGCCAAGGGGAATCCTGATCATCTAGCATCTTATTTTCACAATGAAAATAATGTTTCTAACTTGCGACATTGTTTGAAAACTTTGGGAAAATGTCTCATGAAAACAAATCCTACTGTCTAAACCACATGCAAATTGCAACCTGATCTACAAATGCTCTAAAACCAATAATCCTCCCCCTTTCCTTTCTTCTTCCTTTTCTTTTTTGTAGGAACACAGCCTCACTTTTTCAGATGTTGCACATGTAGTAATATTGGGAAGGAAGACACACCTTCAAAGATTTGTAGAACTGGAGTTCCCATGGTGGCTCAGTGGTTATCGAACCCGACTAGCATCCATGAGGACAGGGGTTCAATTACTGACGTCGCTCAGTGGGTTAAGGATCCAGCATTGCCATGAGCTGTGGTATAGGTTGCAGACGCAGCTCCGATCTGGCGTTGCTGTGGCTGTGGCACTAGCCAGTGGCTACCTCTCCTATTTGACCCCTAGCCTTGGAACCTCCACAGGCCTTGGGTGCAGCCCTAAAAAGACAAAAAAAAAATGTGTAGAACTTAGAATACTGCTATTAATTTAACAAATATCACAGGGGCACTACTTTCTGTGGACCACTGTTATGTAGCAGATAGTGAAGATCCAAAGGTCACAAAGCAGTTAAGGAAGGGACCAGGTTGGGAGTCTGAGAGAAGGATGGGCTGGAGTAGAAAGGCAGGAGATGACAGGATAAACTAGCACTAGTGCAGGTGAGAGAGAGAGAGAGCAAAGAAGTGACTCAAGGTCAGAAAGAGTAAGTGTGTGTGGATGAGGGTCCTAGGACAAGGAAAGAAAGAATAGAACCAAGTGAAGAATAAAAGATGGGGTAGAATAATGGGGGATGAGAAAAGCATTTTCATGAGTTCACTGTTCCATGTAGGTGTTCTTCATGCTGAAGGCTTTTATTTAATACACCCAGCTAGTCCTCCAGTGCTGTGCCCTCAACACAGTGGGTATTCCCAAGTATATCATCAGCTCAGACCTCTCCTCTGAGATCCACATTCACACACTGAGTTCTCTTCCCTGACCTGACGCCTCTGAGTTCACCTGGCAGAGATCCCAAACTTAAATCTGTCCACTACAGAATCCCTATTTCCCCACCCAGATCTGTCTCCTTGCACTGGAACTTCCCACCTCAGTCAACAGCACCACTGTCCCCCATTACTTCAATCAGGAGTCCAGAACCCCTCCTTTTCTACTTCCCCCTCAACCCTCCTCTAATTTTTTCCTCAACAGCAAATTCTTTAATTTGACCTCAAATCTTTCCACATCTCATGCTCTTCACCACCATTCCTTTGCCATGAACTATTAATTATTAAATGTCTACTCCATTCTGGTGCACCAGCATCCATCCTCCACTTGTGAGCAAGGGTGAATGTCTTAAAATGTTATTGTATCATGCACATCAGTTTACCATTGGCTTCTGTTCAAAATTCTTCAGTATCTGCTTCTTTCTTTATCCATACCGAGAAGAGCTCTCTTGGTGTCTGAATTCCACACTGCCTCAGGGCCTTCTCATCCTTAAAGTTCAGCTTAAAGATTCTGTTCTCATAGTTTACCCTTTCTCGGATACCTATTCTTTGTTATTCTCTATCACGATGTCCCGTTTTTCCTTTCAAAAATTCACGCTTTATTTATTACTTTTTTTTTTACTGTTTCCCCATTAGATTATGAGTTCAATTTGGGTAAGACCTATATCTATTTTATTCACTGTTGACTCCCCAGTACCTGATAAACTGCCTGGAACAGAGAGGCACTCAAAGATTTATAAAATGCATAAAGAAACAAAAAGAATCAAACAATGTCAAAGTCTTTGGGCGGTAATGCATGTTATATATCATTTTCTGACTCTGAATATTTAGAACAATTATTTATGTTACTATTTGCACAATTAAAATATAACTGTTCTGTGAAAATTTACCATTGTGGTCCCTAATTAGTACTGCTCTTTAATCTTTTGCCAATCTGCCTCCTAAACCAGACTGTAAGCTCTTCAATGGCAGGGACCACTACCTTAAGTCCATTCATTCACTCAACAAATGAGAGGCAGGCACCTCAGGGCTATAGACAGAGAGCTGTATAACACAGACATGGTTCTTACCCTTTTGTGAACTTGGCTTGCCCTCACAGTCATTAATTTAATCTACTTAGCAATTGTACTTGCCAAACACTCTTGAGGACAAAAGAAACATAACAATTAACAAACAGGAATTCCTGCCCTCCTGAGTTCACGTTCTTGTGTACAGGGGCTTAAATGTGTATGTTACAGTTTTCAGCCTCTAAATTTGGCATCGCCAACATATATCTAAGAATTTGATGTCAAAACTTGTTAGGTTGGAAGAAGTTAGATAATTATGTGTTTATGAAATTCAGTGCAATTCTCCTTCAAACATAGAGAATGGCGAGAATGCAAAAACAGAGAATGGGATAGCCCTATAGCCTGATTATCATGATTTTCTTAATCCACTTAAACCAGTTCAAAATTGGCCAAGTAATTTTTTTGACCTAATCCACCCTACCAATCTGAATGAACTGTCTATGCCTAGAAATCTGCTTCATGCCTAAGATAAATACTGGGATTCAAAAGATGGAAAAAAGAGTGCCTGGGGTTGAGAAACTAGGTAAGAAAAAGAGAGGGACTCAACCCAAGCCTGCCCTTCAAAAGCTCTGGTAACGGACACCACATTTCAGACATGTGATTTCATTCACAAAGTATTTTAAGTGGTTTAATATGCTGCACTGTCAGATGACAAAGAGCATTCTGGATTTAAAAAATAAATAAAAACATGCAGCCTAGTCTCCAGCAGAATTGAACTCCAACTAAGGGATGAAACAGAAGAAATGCTGTATGTCTTGACTTGGACACAACTGATGAGAGATGGAAAACTGTCTGAGGATTTCAATCTAATTCCTGGATTTGATATCACCACATGGAATTCTTCATCATGTAATCTGCTCTTTTCTGTAAATGTCTTTCAGAATCCCTATGACGTGAAGGTTCTACCTAAATAATCTCAGAAGAAAACTTTTTTTACCTCAAAGAATTGCCTTTCATTCAAAGGTCAAAATGAATATGTTATAGTTTTATAGTTTCTGTAACTAACACACCAACAAAGGAAGGAAGGAAGGGGGAAAAGAAGAAGGAAAGAAGGAGGGGAGGAAGGGAGGAGGGGAGGGAGGGAGGGAGGAAGGGAGATAGAGTTCCATTGCTGTTATGAGCTTGGAGTCTTTGAATGTCAAAGTTAGAGAAACCATCATGCTCCTCCTTCATTTTATAAATAAGAGAACTGAAATCCTGAGAGACTGAAGAATTTCCCTAAGTCAAGTTCATGAGCAGCACAGGCAAGATTTAGATGAACTTTCTTCCAGAAAGAGCTGTTGTCTTTCTCCAGCTTGCTCCTCTGTGCTAGCCCTTCTTAAAGCACTCCCAACACATTCTGCCAATCTCCCTGAACCAGCAGGAACAGCAGAAGGAACAGGAATCCAGGCTACTAAAGGACAGAGAACACAAAAGAGTCAAGTTTCACTGTGATGCCAGCCTACTGTCCAGGGCTGATGCTCAGAAATCAAGACCTGCCACTGCCTAAAGGTAACTTGTTTATCTATGCTGCACAATATAAGCTGGTCATAGCCTTGTGTGCTGGGGGAAAATATATTTGTATTTGTTATTGTATGTCTTCAGTTTATTACCGGTATATACACTTTTTGAGCTATAGTAAGGTCACTGCTACTTAGGAGATTGAATTGGATAGTAAATTACATAATATAAAAATATTATTTATTAAAAATAAAATTCCATATATTAGATTCCAGATATGTGATATCATATGGTATTTGTCTTTCTCTTTCTGACTTACTTCACTCAGTATGAGAGTCTCTAGTTCCATCCATGCTGCTACAAATGGCATTCTTTTGTTCTTTTTTTATGGCTGAGTAGTATCCTATTGTGTATATATGCCGTACCTTCCTAATCCAATCATTTATCAATGGACATTTGGGTTGTTTCCATGTCTTGGCTATTGTGAATAGTGCTGCAATGAACATGCAGGTACATGTATCTTTTTTAAGGAAAGTTTTGTCTGGATATATGAGATCCTGCTGTGTAGCACTGGGAACTATGTCTAGTCACTTATGATGGAGCATGATAATGTGAGAAAAAAAGAATGTATACATGTATGTGTAACTGGGTCATCATGCTGTATAGTAGAAAAAAATTGTATTGGGGAAATAACAATAAAAAATTTAATAAAGTAAAATAAAATAAATTACAATAAGCTACTTTTGAATCAAATGGGTCTTATCCTTCAAAATAAGCACTTACTTTTATGATCTAGCTTCTAGTCTCAGCACCCTATCAAAATTTTTCTAACCTTATGAAGTCCGCAAGATAAATCATCTGCTGAAGAAGCATTATTACTGCTATCAAACTTAGAATTTATTTTAGGAAGACTGTGCCTAAAATTGAGAATTTAACACACGTGGCTGTGAAAAGTGAAATTACCTATCAGTCTATAAACCATAACTATTCATTTAGACAATTCAATGCTTTGTTAAATTAACTTAGCTTATTTTCATTCCTAGCAATTTCATGTGTATAGAAAAAGTGAAGAAACAACTATCAATATGTTGGCTCTATGAGCAGAAAAAGAACCTCACAAAAGGTAAATGATGCAAATTTTGTCAATATCATTTGATGCTTCAAATGCAAAGTTCATTCCAAAAATAATTTTGTTTTTTTCATCCAATTCATAGAATCAAAGTACACTTTTGGAAATTCATCCTGACAAAGGTGAAACATCTGACACTGGGAACAACCACTGAATATTTCAACTGGAAAAGTCAACACTGGTATGGGAGGGGTGGGGGGGTGGAATGGGTGTAGAAAATTAAGAGGTAGAAACTTCCTATTATAAAATAAGTAAGTCTTGGAGATGTAATTTCAGCATAGGGAATACGGTCAATAATATTGTAATAACTTTGTATGGTGGCAGATGGTTACCAGACTTACTGTGGTGATCATAATGTACATAAATGTCAAACCATTATGAAGTACTCCTGAAACAAATATAATATTGTATGTCAATTGCATGTCAACACAAATTTTTAATAAAAAATAGTCTATGAAAAAAAATATCGTAGGGAGTTCCCATCGTGGCGCAGTGGTTAACGAATCCGACTAGGAACCATGAGGTTGCGGGTTCGGTCCCTGGCCTCACTCAGTGGGTTAATGATCCGGCGTTGCCGTGAGCTGTGGTGTGGGTGGAGACGCGGCTCGGATCCCACATTGCTATGGCTCTGGTGTAGGCCAGCGGCTGCAGCTCCGATTCGACCCCTAGCCTGGGAACCTCCATATGCTGCGGGAGTAGCCCAAGAAATAGCAAAAAAAAAAAAAAAAAAATTATTGTAAATAAAATGTGAAAACGGTCAGGCTGAAATAGTTACATATTTAAATACCAAACATTAGAATTAAGAATAGATTCTATACAGCAGAATTGGCCCCAAACTCAGTAGGTACCCAAGCAACTGTCAAGAGTATTTTCACAATTATAAGTATTTTGACCTTCAGAGAAGAGTCAAATGGAAATGTCAATAATTTCCAATTTGTTAACCATAAAATGCAACCTTGAAGATGACTGCAGGCAATTTTATGTAAAATTCAAGAAGAAAAAGAAGAAGACCCTATTGAAAAAATATATAAAATAATATATATTGTAAAATACCAGTGACTTAGTATTAGAGCAAGTATACGTAGAGAGAAGCAGAAAGGAGACCCCTGGAGACTCAGAGAGAGCCAGATGCAGAGTGGCTACCTGATGTCCAGCTCTCAAGACCAGACACCCTCTGCATTTTGTTTTGGGGAGGCTCCCTCATGTTTTCCATGAACTCATTTTATCTAAGCTCATCTGGGTGGACCTGGTCTTTGCAAACCAAAACCTCATTTTATTTCTCAAGTGCACCTGCCTCCATGCTCCATAGCACAGTCCTCCATTGTCTAATGCAGCACTTCCACATGCTGTGATTCTTCATCCAATTAACTATCTTCCTCCCAAGCCAAGAGCTTTTAAGGCCAAAACCATATTCCAGTCACTGTCAGAATAATGTCTGATAGAAAAGTTCAGTAAATGCACATCAAATGAATAAATATTATAAAGGCCAAGAGTACCTTAATTGGCATTGTCCATTTCACAAGGAGTGTCTTACAACCCATAGAATTCTAATTGTCTTCCTTATGCAGTAGTTTTTGCATTTTTCTCTTGTATTACATTACATCATTTAGCACATTCCAACACTGGATTCCGCCCCCCACATCTATCTCCTCAATTAAACTGAGAGTTTCTCTCAGCTTATTTAATTCAAGTTACTGCATGCAAACAGTAAATACTTGAAAAATATTTTTACATTAATGAATTAATTAGTACACAAATGAAAGAACTGAGACACAGCAATGAAGATGAGGTGCAGCCAAAAGGAAACCATTACAAGAAAGTGAGGAAACCTAACGAATTGATGATGAACAGCTAGCAAATTCTGAGACTGAACTATAATATATATGCTCTTTGCCTAGGCTACTGTTTTTGGAGCAATGAACGAATATTTGGAGTATCGTTTAGCATGGATTTTCCTGCTTCTCTCTGATGACTATTGACTCAGAGCCACAGAGAACAGCAGCTCTCTGAAGAGATAAGCAACTCTTCTCTAAGAATCTAGAAATCAGTAGAGACTAGTTGAACCAAAAAGATATTATGAATAAAAATAATACTTCTCACAGAAAACAAATTTATGGTTACCAAAGGGACAGTGTGGAAGGGATACACTGGGAGTATGGGATTAACACTGTACACTGCCAAATATAAAACAGATAAACAAAAAATTACTGTATAGCACAGGGAACCATATTCAATATCTTGTAATAAACTATAATGGAAAACATTTTAAAGAATATATACATATACATATATATAACTGAATCTCTTTGCTGTGCACCTGAAACTAACAAAATATTGCAAATCAATTATACTTCAATAAAAAAAGTTATTTGGAAATAATTTTTCTCTAATTTTATCTTCAACCTTACCCTGAGGAATGTTCACAGACATCATCTGCATCCAATTACACTCTTCCTAAATCTAGATCTATACAGACCATATACAAACTTATTAAAATATTTGGCTGATTCATACTAAAAATGCTTTCTATGAGATAATAATTTAGGTAAAATACTTTATTACCATACTTATGCAAGAAATCATCAAAAATCTGTCCCTCACTTTATATGCAGTGTTACCAGAGAAGTGAGTAAATATACTGGATGAAATTTTGCAAACTAAATGCAGATCAGTAATAATGACACCATTAGTGAAAAAAAAAAAAAAGTCCATTTGGACCACAAATACAAGTAAAAAAAAAAAAAACTCAATGGAAACTATGAACTGAGTAGAAATGATTCACATATCAACCCCATTTTCTTTTTCGAAATGTGTTATTTGAAACAGCCAACTTAATAAAAACTGTAAATTCCGCTCAACATGCAATTCGGTGATCCTAAGACACACCTTGTTAATACTCAGATTGGTGTGACTCCATTTGCCAAAGGAAGGACTAAATACAAAACCATAGTTTGCAAGACAAACATACATCCAATTCGTTATACAAGCAACCACTGGCAGACTCCACTTACTATCATTCTTAAAGACATGCAATTCGAATTATCTTAGTCTCCAAAATCAGAAAATTGGTTCCATGAAGAAGCCTGCAATTACTTGGAAATGGCTGGGGATTAACAATGTATGTATTATTGAGTGTGTCTGCCGCAAAGAGCGCTTTTAGCTTCAGCCCATCTATATTTTATCCATATTCTATCTTGAAAGGACGATTTTTAAACATGCCATTTTGATCAAACGCATGGCCTCTTGAAATCCTGAGAGGCTTGGTGAGCTCATATTTGCAGTTCAGTTCCACTCCAAGAAGAGCTTTTGCCACTTTTAATGAAAAGAAAACAGTCACCATGGGATTGAATGACCCAATTTTCCTCATCACTTTGATAATTAAAATAGTGGAAAAATAAAAAACATCAAAACTGTCCTTAATTTTATAAAAGACTGTTTTAAGAGGAGCTTTAATTTTCTCTAAAAGCATGAGACGATCAGTTAAACAAGGATAATCTGTCAACAGAGCTTACTTGCCCCTGTTAAAATAGAGGAACACATGGTATCAGTGCATTGTGAAGATATTACACGTAGCTACACAAGCTTATTACATCAGTTTTATGTAGTTGTAACTTATCATTTACCCAGCAAATTCAGTAAAACCTCAGTTAAGTGGATGCTTCTGGTTGAGTCCTTCCAAGTGGGTATTTCCTGTGGAGTGGTAATTAATATAGATTCTAAGGCACAATCTCATACTTCCTAAGTCAGACTCTGGAGGTCGGGTTAAAGAAACCTGTAATTTAAGCTTGTTTTTCAAGAGACTTTTAGAGAATCATGCTGGACCAGTTACAGACTCTGATTTCAGAACCCCTGACCTATTCTAGCCACATCCCCTTCCTCCCTCTGTTGTGGGTTAAGTTGTCTCTTTCAAAAAGATGTGTTGAAGTCCTAACTTCCAGTACCTCAAAATGTGAACTGTATTTGGCAACAGGATTTTTGCAGAAGCAATGAGTTTAGTAAAGATGAGGTCATTTACTGGAGCAGAAAGAGTCCTTAATCTAATATGACTAGTGTCCTTTAGCAAGAGGAAAGAGACACACAGGGACAATGTCACGGGTGACAGAAGCAGAGAATGGGGTGATTGCAGTTACACGCCAAAGAACACCAGCAACTGATGGCCACTACCAGAAGCCAGTAAGTGACAAGGAATCATTCTGTGCAGTCTCAGAGGGGTAATAGCCCTGCTGACATCTTAATTATGTACCTCTAGTCTCCAGCATTGGGACACAATAAGTTTCCTTAGTTTTAATCCACCTAGTTTGCAATACTTTGTTTCTACAGCCCCAGGAAACTAATATACCTCACAATTATACAATAGGAAAAAAATTCAGGGAGTAAATGGTAGAAGTTGACCTTCAACCTGGGTTGTCTACCTTCTGTGAGAGCATCCTTCCCAAATCTTACACAGACCTGGTTGTTTATTTTCTCCCACGTGGACTACTATGGTTACCTTCCCATCCAGTGGTGATCAAGCTGTGCTTTGAGGGCTCCTACCTCAGATCTAGGTTGGAAGTGCTTAATGGAAAAAACAAACAAACAAAAAAAAAAAAAAACAAAAAAAAACATGTTCCTGAGTTCCTCTTTGACCTAGTACCTCCAAGCCTCCTTCAGGGAGGCTGCAAGAATCTGCACAGTTAAAGAATACACATAATTTGAAATGCACAAGGGACATTCTTCAGAATCACATGCTGGGCCACAAAGCAAGTCTCAGTAAATTTAAGAAAACTGAAATCATATCAAGCATCAAGAAAGTCACAGTTTTCTGATTAACTTAGAGTTAATTCAGCATTATTTAGAAATTCTTTGATTTTTAACTTTTGTTGTGGAAAATGGTTGTACATTTTCAGTCCAAATTCTTTTTTAAGAAACTGAACTCAACAAGGTGAATTGTGAGTATAGCAAATATATTTGAGCTTTATGGATCTTAGAGAGAGAAGAGAGAGTGAAAAAGAGAATCCCTTTTTTTCTTTTTTTTTTTTTAAATTAAAGTACAAGGAGTTCCCGTTGTGGCTCAGTGGTTAATGAATCTGACTAGGAACCAAGAGGTTGCGGGTTCTATCCCTGGCATCATTCAGTGGGTTAAGGATCTTGCATTGCCGTGAGCTGTGGTGTAGGTCACAGACACGGCTCAGATCCCAAGTTGTTGTGGCTCTGGCGTAGGCTGGCGGCTACAGCTCTGATTGGACCCCTAACCTGGGAACCTCCATATGCTATGGGAGTGGCCCTAGAAAAGGCAAAAAGACAAAAAAAAAATTAAAGTACAGTTGATTTACAATGTTGTGCCAATTTCTGCTGTACAGCAAAGTGACCCAGTCATACATACATACATATATATATATTCCCTTTCTTATATTATCTCCATCATGGTCTATCCCAAGGAGAATCTCTCTCTCTCTTTTTTTTAAGGCCGCATCTGAGCATATTGGGTCGAATCAGAGCTGCAGCTGAGGCCTACACCATAGGCATAGCAACACTGGATGCAAGCTCCATCTGCAAACTACACCACAGCTTGTGGCAACAAGGGATCCCTAACCCACTGAGCAAGACCAGGGATTGCACCCGCAGCCTCACCGACACTATGTTGGTTCTTAATCTGCTGAGCACCAAAAGAAACTCTGAGAACCTTTTTTGAATTAGAGACAACTTAATACTGTCCATTAGAATTTTTATCATCACTATTTCAAATAAAATCAGGGATAAAATAGTCTTCTATATTTACAAGAAAATACAGCATACCATCTTTATTTTGCTCCTTTCACTGCTGACTAGCACAGATAAAAAGAGATTTTCGTGAGAATTACCATTCTAGCTCTGAAGCTCTTAACCTTTCTAAGCATCTTGACTCCTTGGATAAACTAATAAAATTTCAACATTCTCCCCAAAATGCACATACGCATATGCAAAATTTGTATGTAACTTGGAAATCAAAGTTCAAAATATGATTTAGATATATTTAGGATATGGCTCCTGGTTTGGAATGTAAACTGACTACCACGTTCTAGGAGTTGTCATGCACTCATAAAAATCTTTGATAATCATTTTAAAAATAACCATCAGGGAGTTCCTGGCCTAGCTCCATGGTTAAAGAACCCAAATAGCATCCAAGAGGATGCAGGTTCGATCCCAGGCCTTGCTCAGTAGGTTAAAGATCCGGCATTGCTGTGAGCTGTGGTGTAGGTCGCAGACACAGCTCGGATCCTGCATTGCTGTAGCTCTGCTGTAGGCCAGTGGTTACAGCTCTGATTGGACCCCTAGCCTGGGAACCTCCATATGCCATGGGTGTGGCCCTAAAAAGACAAAAACAAAACAAACAGAAACAATTAAAAAAACCATAAGTTATTTCCAAGAGTTTATAGAGGATCTGTTTTTTAGTGATTTTTACTAAAAGACTCCCTTTCTGTTGCCTTTTGCTTGGCGTCTCCTTATACTTCTTGTGTCTCAACTTCTGGAAGACACATTAAAAATCAGGAAGAAATATTTTGCTTTCGCACTGTAACTTTCCATGTTATTATAAGGGTTCTGAGTCATCACCAAATTTCCCTCTAAAATATAAGTGAGGAGGTAGGTCTCAAGAGAATAATGTTATTTTTCCCTAATAACAAGTTTAAAGTAATTGGTTAATCTTAGAAGATAGTATTTCTTTAATAATTCTTTGCTCTAGGATGCTGGTTAGTTTTGCTAAACTCCAAAACAGCATTGGCTTTAATGTAGAAAGTTGATTTGTTTGCCCACTTTTAAACACACTATGGGGAAAAGAAAAAGAATTTGACAATTTAGCTTTTCAGGCAAGTTTTTAAGACATACATGAGACAGGCAAATGAGTTCCTTTGATTGCTTAATTAAGCTTTGTGTGTACTGATGGTTTGCCAGCTCTTAAGAAAAATGTCCTTGTCACTTCCAGCATTCTGTCTCCACTTCTCCCACTCCCAATTTATATCTCCTTACCTCAAACCTACAGTGTAGAAATAGACTGTTAGAAGATTCCTCTGCCCATTCAACTTCTTATTATCTCTAGATATGCTACATATTATTGTCATATTAATCTCACAGCACTTTTTCAATCTTATCATTTATTGGCTCAAAAACTTATACTTGCTCTCCAATTGCCTTCAAAATCAAATATAACTCCTTGGCCAGACATTTAAGACCCTTTAAAATGTGTCACCAAAATGTATTATCCTCTTACTTTTCCTAGATGAGTTTCTCTCTTCCACTCACACTCTATTCTTGAATTTAAATTATTCTTTTAGACTTTCTACACCTTGCCATTTGATCGTCCCTTGTTGCTGGCATGATTTCTCTGTCAATCTTCCACAAACCAGAAAGGATCTATTCCTGATGGCCCAATAGAAATACTCACTCTTCTAGAAATCACTCAGGTCCCAAAGAAGTCTGGATTTCACACTTCTATGGACCTTGCTAACATGGTGCCTGCAGCTCACAGATCTTCCCATAATCTGCCTGATGTTGAATTACGAGCACGTCCTTTATTTTATTCTATTTCGCTTTTTTAGGGTCGCACCCGTGGCATATGGAAATTCCCAGGTTAGGGGTTGAATCAGAACTGCAGCTGCCGGTCTATACCACAGCCACAGTGTCTGTGATCTACACCACAGCTCATGGAAATGCCAGACCCTTAACCCACTGAGCGAGGTCAGGGATCAAACCCACATCCTCATAGATACTAGTCAGGTTCACTACAACTGAGCCACAATAGGAACTCCCAGTGATAGTTTCTTTAATGCCCTGCTTTTTTGTAAAAGCCTAGTCATTCACTCTCTGACTCAACACATATTTCTTGACCACCTGTTACACACTAGACAATTAGGATATAAAATTTAAGCAAAGCTTTACATGTAAGGGCAGAACTACTACAATAAAGGCACACAGGTGCCATGGGTAAGGGGAAGGTGGGGCATTGAGCCAGGAAAGATGTGAGAAAAGTTTTCTGAAGATGGGACCACCTACCTGAAACTGGAATTCATCTCATGAATAACTGGGAGAGGATGAGATTCCAGGAAGAAGGAATGGTTTTCACAGGTTCTCAAAACCCACCTTAGGATTAATGTGGCTCTCACACTGATAGAAATCACCATGAAGGAGTTCCCATTGTGGAACAGCAGAAATGAACCTGACTAGGAACCATGAGATTGCAGGTTTGATCCCTGGCCTCGCTCAGTGCGTTAAGGATCCAGTGATGCTGCGAGCTGTGGTGTAGATTGCAGATACGGCTCGGATCTGGCGTTGCTGTGGCTGGGGTATAGGCCGGCAGCTACAGCTCCGATTAGACCCCTAGCCTAGGAACCTCCATATGCCACCGGGTGCAGCCCCCAAAAAACAAAAATGCAAAAAAAAAAAAAAGCATGAAGCCATTTTGAAAAGGATAAGTCTGCTCTCGTTATAAAGCCATGTTAAAAAGGTAGAGTGAGCATTCATTTAAGAGAAGGCTGCCTTTAAAGCAGTATCCTAATGAAGCTGGAGGCAGCTGTATGGGATGACTATAATATCAAATTCAGTTTTTACTATGCATGGCACACACAGGATTAAGTCTTAATCAGTGATTTAGCTGGAGGTTTAATTTACAGGACAAGGAGTAATTGAAAACAAAACCAGATCACATCACAGTTTTATTTATTTTAAATTCTAGAATGTGTTTGCAAACCCTTCTAACTTAATCCCTTTCCTCCCTTTCAAGCTCAATGTATCACACAATGGAGAGAAAATTGACATTCAGAAAGACAACTACAACTTTAAAGCATGACAACAATCGTTTCATGTTTAAAAAATATTAAATTATGTATTCCGGGGCAATTAAATGTACTAGTGCTTTGGGGAATGATGAAAGAACCTGAAATTACAGTTAACCGCACCATGCCATATGTATTCTAATAAAGCAGCGTTTTACTCCCAGACAGTAAGTGTTTGGGCCCAAATATACCCAGGAGGACAAGGATACACAATAGAGACACAAAGCACAAGTGGTAGCAAAAAGACCCAAACAAAACCTCGTGTTTGGCCTGAGGACTCAGTAGGAGTCCCTCTTTTGCAAAGAAACTAATCTGTCAAAGGTTTCTGCCCAGCGCTTGCATCCAGATTAAACAAAGAATGGAAGCAGCCCAGGTAGGTATTTTGCAGGACAGCGAGAGGAACTGCAGCTGGAGCTCGGATGCTCCAACCCTGGGCCAGTCATTAGAACCATGGCTTCTTTGGAACAGAAGTTGGGAGCCTGATTTCCGGATTCAGACAGGTTGGGCTGATCCCAACTCCAGCTTTTATGGGTTGTGTAATAATCTCTCTGGATATGATTTCCCCATCTGTAAAGTGGAGAGAAGAAAGCCTACTTCAGAGTGTTTGCTGGGCGATACAGAGATCAACCACATGAAGTCCTTTGCTTGGAGACTGACACAGAGTGAGAAATCGATAGACCACAGCTGTTGGGATCTAAGAAATCACACCAGTGCTTGAGCCAGATGTGCCAATATTTTAACTAAATATTCATATTCAGTCAATGGAGCCTCTTCAGACTAAACTTAGGAGGGCCTTTTGTTCTCAACAGGACCATCATTTGGAAGTGATTCGGCCTCTGGCCAAAGACCTTCGCAGCAGTGTAGGGCTGTATTGCAGACTTGAGGCAAAAGGAGTAGAGACAGGCTACAAAGAGCACTGCAGCTCAGAGACTTGTAGATTTAAACACGCTCCCCTCCTGAGGCCCTGAATGCTCCCACTGACTTCTATTTCCTCCCAGCCTGGGTGTCCAGGGAGGGTCGATAATGGGGAGTTGTTCTTTGCAAGGACTTCTATTCATGCTTTAGGACTCTGCGCCCCTCTCTGCACAAGAGACACAGACAGAGGAGGACAGATTGAAGTCATTTGTAAAGTTCAAGGTCACCTTTGCTTTTTCTTTTCTTTGAATCTGAAAGTTAAAAGCTATTAATTATATCACAAGTCTAAAAAAGAATTCTCCTAATCCTAGTCTTTATTAAGTTGAGTTACACGCGAAGGCGGCAATTTCGGTTTTTGTTTATTTTTGAACAGGTCTGTTGCCTATGCTTAAATTCTCTTGTTAAATCTCTCTGTTTTATAGCTAATCACAGTTTTATAGCAGGCATGAAGCTCTCTACAAGGCCCTTGCTGAGCTGTTCCTGTAAATCAAAACCTTACTCGGCTGTTCTTGTAGCTGGCAGTGGAACAGGGTTAGTTTTACCTTTTATGGTTGCAAAGTCCATCCAGAATTTTTTTTTTTTTTTTTTAGTTCTCCTTAGCTTTTTGTTTTTTCTCCACTCAACGCCCTCCCCCTCCTGCTGCCTTAAAAATGTATATTCCAGGCTTAGCTAAAACATGTCTGCATAGATTATTTCATTCCTTACCACGGTACATTAATAGAGGTGTCAAAATGACAGAGGATGCTTGGCTTCCATCCCTGTGTCCCAGACCCATTCCTCAAGGGTAAGCTGCAGCTATTTGGGAAAAGATGATATGATCTTTTGGGCTCCTGGAAGCTGACCCCCAAAGTCTATTTGAAGTCTTAAAACACTTTCCAGTGAAATATATAGTGGACAGGGCACTTAAACATATCCTGTCTTGTCAGGCTACTCACACATCAGCATTGTCATTGCCTTCATGCCTGTGTCCAGGTGGGGACAGAGGGACCCCAGTCATTTAACCCCAGATGGGCTTCACTAGGAGACTCCAAGCATTAGAGCGTTGTCTGTGTGCACACCAGTGTCCAAAATTATCCCACTATTTTGCTAGTTATGGTGAGGTTAAGATGAAAGAAAGGTGTAAATATTTATGAAAAGTAAAAAGAAAGATGCATATAGGCAAGGGGGATCCAGTTCTAAAGAGCAAGTTAAAAGAAAGCCAGGGCATAAGGGACAATGGATCCCACCCAAAGGTCCCCAAAGAAAAGGCCCTTCCCAGGCACCAGGGAGAACCTGTACCTGTGGGAATAAGAGAAGGCGTCAATGACCAGATGGCTTTGGGCTATCTGCAAATCCCATACCTGGTGGCATCCACTGTTATCCATTCCAGGTGGCTCTGCTCACAGGAGTCAAGGATTTGTGTTCTGTTCCCAGGAGTTGACCAAAGTAAGACCCCATGAGAAGGGAGTCTCAGCTCTGATACTGCAATTTCTTCTTCTTTCAGGGACCCAGGAAGCTCTGCCCAAGTTAGATGCTGGATGAGATTGTGGCCTCATAACCATGAGGGAGACCTCGTCACTGCCCTGGTCCTGATGGAGCTCCATGAGCCTTTTATGAGCTCTGGCCTCCAACTAGTTCATAGGATCAAGCAGAAGGGGATATACAGACTCAGGAAGGAAGGGTGGTAGGTGACAGAATGGAAGGAAACGCCGGTGGAAGCAGCGGATCCCAGACTGGAGCTGGGCACTCACATAGCAGTTCTCTGCTTTCCCTTTCTCATTCTTCACTTCTTAACCTGCTTCCAGCCTCCCTCACTCTTCCTGTTGACAGGAAAGGTGATGCTGGCACCACCAGCTCAGCAACTCCAGTAGAAGGAAATAACTTCTTCAGCCCAGTGTGTGTACAGCAAGCACTAGAAGAGCTCTGGCCACCACAGACCAAGGCTGGACCCCCAGAACATCTTTCTTTGTACCAGATGGGGCCTCGTGGTCACAACTGGATCAGGTTTCAAATCCATGGCTAGGGGTAAAAGGATCTGTCTTCAGAAGAAAAAGGATTGGAGAGCTAATTGGCTGCCCCTGTTAATGTCAAGGCCAGAAGGAGACCAGGCTCGTCGGTACCTGGATTTTAACCCAAGAGAGGTCCTGGGAGGCAAGGAAATAGATTAAGTAAATGTCTCTTTTGTCGTTCTTTCTTTTTCCTCTCTCTCTCTTTTCTCTTTCTTTGCTTCTTTTCTTATGGCCTGCACCTACAGCATATGGAAGTTCCCAGGCTAGGATTTAAATTGGAACTGCAGGAGTTCCCGTCGTGGCGCAGTGGTTAACGAATCCGACTGGGAACCATGAGGTTGCGGGTTCGGTCCCTGCCCTTGCTCAGTGGGTTAACGATCCGGCGTTGCCGTGAGCTGTGGTGTAGGTTGCAGACACGGCTCGGATCCCATGTTGCTGTGGCTCTGGCGTAGGCCGGTGGCTACAGCTCTGATTCGACCCCTAGCCTGGGAACCTCCATATGCCGCGGGTGCGGCCCAAGAAATAGCAACAACAACAACAACAACAACAACAAAAAGACAAAAAAATAAATAAATAAATGAAAAATAAATTGGAACTGCAGCTGTAGGCCTACACCATAGCCACAGTAATGCCAGATCTGAGCTGTATCTGTGATCTACACCACAGCTCATGGCAACACTCAGTCCTTAACCCACAGAGCAAGGCCAGGGATGGAACCCACATCCTCATGGATACTAGCTGGGTTCATTTCCACTGGGCCACAACAGGAACTCCCAAGTGGATGGCTCTTAAAAACCAGCAGAAGGGGATAAAGGGTGGAATGAGGTCCTTTGTAAGTGTTAGTATTGAAGTGGAGAGAGGCCCATTCCTTCCAGCCTTGCCATGTACATCTTGTTCAAAATAAGAAGTAATGCTTCCTCTTACTGGGTACCAGTCACTGTTCCAAGTGCTTTAAATGTATTCATTCAGTTCCTTCTCACCTCTACAGAGGAGGCACTCTTACTATCCCCACTTTACAGATGAGGAAACAGATGTAGACTGAGAGTCTGCAGGCTCTCCCACTTGTGAAAGAGAAGAAAACTTAGATTCCAATTCAGGCAGCCTAATCCAAGGGCCCATGCTCTCACACTCTCCGGCACTGGCCCTCGCTCCACATGGTCAGCACCTACTATGCCCACAGCCATGTAGACATGCCCAGAACACAGGCCTCCATTATCTCACATTAGCCTTATGTGATCACAGCTGTTTGTCAGAAACCTAGACCGCCCATCTTTCATTATTATTTTTTTTTATTTCCCCAATACATTATTTTTTTCCTACTGTACAGTACGGTGACCCAGTTACCCATGAATGTACACATTCTCTTTTCTCACATTATCATGCTCCATTATAAGTGACCTGACATAGTTCCCAGTGCTACACAGCAGGATCTCATTGCTAATCTATTCCAAAGGCAATAGTCTGCATCTATTAACCCCAAGCTCCCAATCCATCACACTCCCTCCCCCTCTCCCTTGGCAACCACAAATCTATTCTCCAAGTCCATGATTTTCTTTTTTGTGGGAAGGTTCATTTGTGCCATATATTAGATTCCAGATATAAGTGATATCATATGGTATTTGTCTTTCTCTTTCTGACTTACCTCACTCAGGATGAGAGTCTGTAGTTCCACCCATGTAGCTGCAAATGGCATTATTTTGTTCTTTTTTATGGCTGGGTAGTATTCCATTGTGTATATATACCACATCTTCCTAATCCAACCATCTGTCCTTGAACATTTGGGTTGTTTCCATGTCTTGGCTATTGTGAATAGTGCTGCAATGAACATGCGGGTGCATGTTAGACCACCCATCTTTCATTGGTCTTTCATTATCATCCAAAGTCAATGATGTGGGGAGTACCCCCAGATTTGCTTCCTCCTTGAGTGACACTGACTCCCAGTCTTCCTTCTTCTCAGTCTGTTTCATCCCAGATGAGGATGGAGTGTTAAGGCATTTGTTAAGTTTCCCCGGATCATTCTAAAGGAGAATGAGGTCAAGCAAATGCCTGTCAGAGACCTTTAAACTCAGAAGTAAATCATAACAGAGTCACCCCTGCCTGACGGTGCCTGGAACTTAAACACACTCAAAGGAAGAAAGGTGGACAAAAGGAAACCACCGTGAGGAGCAAACTTCCACCACTGAAGCACAATACGAAGCATGTGGAAATTCCGGAGATGAAACAACCTTCTAAAGAACAAGAAAACCTGCCAGAGGAAACTGAACTCTGTTGGCTGTGAATAGCAGGAACTGGAAGGCAGAAAGGGCAAAACACCAGCGGGCTAGCACTTTACAGGGAAGCCTTCAAGAAGTACCTAGAGCAAGCACATTTGGAGTTCTAGGGCTAATGGTGAGAATATAGAGGCTGGTCAGCCTTCACTGTTGGTCACTTTATATAAAACATCAAGTGGGTTTATGATTGTCCCCAAAGAAGGAAGTTACACCACTCAGTGATGCTTCTCGGTGTCATATCATTTGATGTCAGACAAGCTCTTGGTACACCTGCTGTGTCACGCCCTGGAAAAAGGTGGAGGGGAAACCTGCCCCCAAAGGTTACTGTGATTCCCTGTGGCTCCAGACAGACACTGGCAGAGGTCAGTTGCCCCTCAACATCAGCCTAGGGACCCAGTGCAGGACAAGGTGACACGACTGGCTAGGAAAGCCGGGTGAGGAAAATGAGAAGGGCATGTGTCCCCTGGTAACAACCCAGTTTTGAAAATTAAAAGCCATTTTCTTTTTTCTTTCTTTCTTTCTTCATTCTTTTTATGGCAACACTCGCAGCATATGGAAGTTCCAGGGTTCAGGGTCAAATCGGAGCTGCAGCCACAGCAATGCCAGATCCAAGTGGCATCTTTGACCTACAGTGCAGTTTGTGACAATGCTGGATCCTTAAACCCAATGAGCAAGGCCAGGGATGGAACCTGTATGCCCATGTCAGGTCCTTAACCCACTGAGGCACAATGGGGAACTCCTAAAATCAAATATTTTAAATAAAGAAGAAGCTCTCTTTTCTTTAAGTTTCAAACGAGACCCTCTGCTAACACTCCATGCACAGAAAACCCCCTTATTTTTCTCCAAACCTGTACCTCTTCCTATAGTTATAACAGCACTCAGAGCCTCTGCAGCCTGCATGTTAGAAGAACCCAGGGTCTCCTCAAGACTGCCTTTCTTCCCATGGTGTTAACCAGCGATCTGGAAGAACAAAGTATATTTATTCTAATCTCTGACCAGAGGGACAGTTTCCTAGCTAAGTATCATTATTTATTTTATTTGAATTGGGTTTTGATTACACCTGCAAAGCTGATTATTTAAAGTAATGACATAGTTTGAAAGTTGGAAAGCAAACACTTCTTTACTAAAGTGAAGAAATGCCTCATCACTTAGCTCATCTGTTTAAAAAATATATTAAAAAAAAAAAAGAGTTCCCTTCATGATGAAGACAGTGAAAAAGGCAGAATACTGGTTTCCACCAGTGGTTCTCAATCAGAGACAATTTTGCACATCACGTTCAGGACTGGGGGGTACTCAGCAATCTCTGGAGACATTTCTAGTTGTGACAACTTGAGGTGTGCAACTGGCAGCTAGAGGGCAGAGACACTGCAAAATGGTCTTTGATGCACAGAACAGCCCCATAGCAACAAATTACATACACCAAAATGTCAGCAGTGCCTCGGTTAAGAGACCCCAGTTTAGACAGCCTGACTGGTTTCCTAAGCCAGTCACTTAAATTCTGCAAAACTGTAAAAGCTCGCTGTACCTATGACTAATGTACTTTTACAACCACTACTGCTACTACTAGAGCAATCCATTGAGTACTTACTATGTGTTAGGCATTGTTAAGTGTTTTTATTTCAGTAAATCGGTACAACTACCTTATAAGGCAGTTATATATTCTTTTTCCCTCTTACAGAGGAGGAACTGAGACACAAAGAGGGTGAAGATCTTGCCCAAGGCAAGAGCTGGCAGAGGAACACAGGACCTGGAAGATAGTGTGCACATTATCAGAAGTCCTGTCACTGTCATTGATCTTATATGCTGAATGAAATACTTAGTGGAGAGTGGACAAGGGCAGCCCCAAAGCTCTGCATCAAGACATGTTGATCAAGGAGTCAGAACCACCCACTATGCTCTTCCCATCAGCTGGAAAATACTGCTTTATGAGTTTTTCTAAATAATAATAATAATAGTAATAATTGAAAAATATCAACCTGAGGACATGCCATGGTCATAATATTTAAGAGAACAGAGAAAGGGATAAGAGCAAAGAAAGAGAAAATTGCCCAATAGCAGTGTGACACACAAGCCAGTCCAGCTGTGGCAATAGCACTGGTCACGGGGCTGTTGGGAGTTCCCTCCAAAAGCCAGGCAGAGGTCAGTGATGGATGTGACCTTCTCTACGTATGAAGCCTTGCTTTTCTGGGGAGATTTGGAAGCTTTAGCTTCAGGGACTCTACAATGTTCCCCAAGTTCACTGTGCATGTTTCCTCAAGTGGGACATTTATGGGTAGGAGCTGGGTCATCTACACGGAGAGCCCTCAGGTGCAGACTGGGAAGACTTTACGGGTGCCAAGAATGTGGCCTTGCTTTCGGCTGATGAGGAAGCAATGGCAAAGCCTCAGACTGGCAGCAAACTGTGGATGGAGTAGGTGCAAGCACTGCCTGAATAACTGGACCTACACAGTTCAAATGACTGCTGCCCAGTACAAGCACTGTTTTGACCCTTACTCAGCAAGCCTCAGTCTTCCAATTTGTAAACTAGGATAGCGCTGCCTCCCCCTTATGCTGTTGAAGAATAATCATGGTACTTTTATCATAGTACCAGAGACAGGATGGGCACTAAATCAGTGATTGCCATTGCCAACAGAACCCAAGAGTGTTATAACAAATCTATGGTCATGTCCTCTCTGCCATCCTAAAATGAAATTCACTGCTATTAACCTTGATAAGTAATTTCAAAATAAATAATATAATGTCCTAACTGTATATCCTAGGAGAAAAATTTAAAACCTAAATGATAATTTCACTTCTGGAAAACTCCATTTATATTCACTCTGTACAGAAAAAATACTTCATGTTTACATAGACATGGGAGTTAAGTCCTAGACCTGAATAATTACTAACAATATTTTTAACCTACCTGGATATCCAATAAGCCCACAAATGTTTCCTCATTGCATTTGTTGTTCAAGGCTCTTCTGTGCATTTCAGGTCACCAGCATCCCTAACCTTCTCCTGTGAATGCCAGTATCTCTCTTCCAACCGTTATGAGAACCAGATGCTTGCTCACAAGTTTGACCCAAACACTGCTTTCAGCGTGGTGCCACATCAGCTAAGAAACAGCACACTAGACCAATGGTATAACTATAACAACAAATACAAAGGGTCCTGGGACCTGCTGTACAGCACAGGGAACTCTACCCAATATTCTATAGTAACCTACATGGGAAAAGAATCTGAAAAAAAAAGTGGATATGTGTCGATGTATAACTGAGTCACTTTGTTGAACAGCAGAAATCCTCGCAACATTGTAAATCAACTATAATTCAATAAAACTTTTAAAAAACAGTAAAGGGTCCTACAGTTCTAGGAAATGATCATCCATTCCTCTTCTCACACTGCATTAAAGACCTGTAGAATTGGTGCTAATTAGTAAACCAAGATCATGTAGGCCTCTCTGATGGAGAGTAGAGGAATGAGAAGAACAGGGGATAGCTTTAAGTGGGGTCCACGCACTGGCTGCACACATCTGGGGCTTCTGGTCTCTGAATGTCTTTTTCTGCTGCCACAGTGAATTTGAATTCACTAGGGCTAATGCCAGGATAGCAAGAGTTAAGCTCAGAAGTCTGAAAAGGAAAAAGTGGTAGTTCTATTTAGGGCTTCTGAATTCTAATCAGCCATGTGGATTTATTTCTAATGATTTTTCAAATGTAGGATTTCCTGTAAAGGGGTTTTGTTATTATTATAGCCAACTTTTCTAATCCAGAGTGGCCTTGGACTGTGATTCCCTCTAAATATTTCACTTATTATGCTTTTAAGGGGGGCAGGGGAGAATTTTATTATGGAAGCAGACAGTGGTATTCTAATTCATTCACAAACATGTAAAATCCACAACCTGCCAGGCCTTGAGTTCAGATACGAGGACAGGCTCATCTGGAACAGCACATTTGTCCTAAACCCACGTGACTGGTTCTAGAATTTCTCTGGCCCGGACAGAAATTATCTTCACTTAATTACAACTAGCCTCAGCTTGGAGTGTGACAATCATGACACCATATCTGAAACCCCAGTGGGTGGTCATCATGCTTCTTGGCTCAACAGTCCAATCCCCTAAAAGTTAAGTGGGTCACAATTTCCGAACCTTTTTCCTTCCAAAAATTTACATTTTCAAGCATCACTGCACTTTCAAGCTATTAAAACTCCAGTAACTTTAAAGATATAGGTTCAAAAAAAAAAGTCCATTTCAGCTTCTAAATATACTGAAAATGATATAAATTGAGGTTTCTCTAATTCTGTGTGTTTAAGTCTTGAATAAAATACAGCAATTAAAGTAATATCCCTAGAGGTCAGTATACTTTGTTCATTGCTACACAAGGAATAGCTGGGAGAGGAAAAAAAAAATGTGAGTTAAGTAGGAACAAGGCCCCTACGTAAATAATACGGCTCCCAAACAAGATGGGGTTGGTTTGGACAGAGGGACCACAGAGGGATTGTTTGGTTTGATATTGAGTCTATTGACTGGGCTGCTGGAAGAGAACTTAAATACTGTCAGAGTTATGTAGATGCATTGGTTCTGTCCAATGTGGACCTTCTTAAACCTCAATTGAGTGTTCCACGGATAACAACAAAAAGATAAACTTAGTTCTTTATGATCGTGAAGGACCTCAATGAAGAATTGATCTCACCTGCATATCATGGGCAGGAAAGCAAGTCCCTGTGAAGTTGCTCATATAATAAGGTACCTGGAGGGAACAGGGGACCCAGTGAAAAGCCATTCAGATAGCTCAACAGATGCATTTGGAACTCATGTCCAATACCGGTTCTGGTATACAGAGTCCATACCCCCCTTATCAGGGTGTTCCTGAAAAATCATAACATCTGGTCACTGTTCACTGACAAAAACACCAACAGGGCCATTAGTAAACACCCCCCCCCTTTTCTCCCCAGGTATTGTTTTTGCCTATTTCCAAATCTGCTCTGCTTTCAGCTACCAACCTACCAGGTTGGTGACTTCAGATTTGAGATTAGGTTATGATGAGACTTTCCAAGGTTTAATGCATAAGATGCCACAATAATAGCTACATTTATCAAGTGTTTCCTATGTACCAGGCACAGTTTTAAGCTCTCCATACATATTCTTTCACTGCCTCCTGGCAACACCACTTCAAAGAAGGAACTTTACTCCATTTTATGGATGAGGATGCTGAGGCACAGAGCCAAGGTTATACATATGTTAAGTAACAGACTTGATATTTGAACCCAAGCATGACTGTCTTAAAAGCCTGCACTTTGCTCTGTAGCCTTCCAAAACACCCAGCCTACATTTTGCCAGCATTGCAGAAATAGATGGGATATTCTACAACTCTCACATTTTTTTCTGACATCTTATTTATCTGAACTACATTAGATATTCCCTTCACCTGACATAATCACCCCAAACTCTCAAGCACAGTCATTTCCAATGTGTGCTTTGAGATACTATGATTTTCCTGCTCTTTCATAAAACCCTGAGACCCTCTCTCCATTCAGCTGCCCTAACTCCAATTCCTTCCACAACCAGTTGCATCCTCTTTCTATGCAAACCCAGAAAGCAAATGCAAGCTGCACTTGTCCATTTTAGGTACTTCATGTCATGTTCAAAGACTGCATCCCAGCTTATATTCACACTTATGAACTTATTTAAGAATACAAAAAAATCATTTCCCCAATTGCATTCATGAGTTCTTTTATTTGTTCATACCCAAGAGGAAGGCTTTGTTGTTGTTGTTAAAGACAAACGTCTGTTTACATCCACACTGCTGTCAGGTAAAATGTTGGGTTAAGGTAGGATCTTGTTAAACGTCCTAATCAGAAAAAAAATCTCTTAATTCAGAGAAGTATTGAGCCCTATAAATAGGACATTTGAGAATTTAGGAAATTTTCTCCTCAACAATATATAGTGGCAATTTGCATCTTTTCTCTCTTTCCCTCTTTCTCTCCTTCTTTTTGTAATGGCCACGCCTGCAGCATATGGGAATTCCCGGGCTATGGGCTGAATCAGAGCTGCAGCTGTCAGCCTTTGCCACAGCCACAGCAGCACTGGATCCGAGCCACATTTGCAACCTATACGATAGGCTGCAGCAATGCCAGATCCTTAACCCACTGAGCAAGGCCAAGGATCAAACCCACATCTACAGAGAGACAGTGTTGGGTTCTTGACCCACTGAGCCACAACAGGAACTCCCATTTCCATCTTCAAATCACATATTCATTGGCATAACATCGTAATGTAATTAAAAATTTAATATATTATAAATCTAATGCATCTGCTACCTTGCAAATGTAATATTTCTGAAGGCAGAAGTATCTTCTTATTCCTCTTTAATTTCCTGCAAAGCACAGTAACTCATGCCTTTGCTCACTCACTGACTAATTCATCCAACAGCAGCATCTCCCAAGTGCCGGGCAGCACGCTGTAATAGGGGGATAGATAGTCAGGAGAACAAGAGAGTCCTGTTCTGTCTCCACAAAGTTTATAGCTTGGCGACTTCGACACACAGATGCTTTTGGATTTGTGCACAGAGCATGATATTAACAGAGAAGGACAGAATGCTAGTGTTGGGAAGGATCTGGGTTCATCCAATGCACAACAAAATGGAACGGACTTGCTTGAGGTCAAAATAGCTTGTTAGTGTCACAGGGAAAAAAAAAAATTCTTCTTCCACATCTGGCTGATTTCTTTCAACTCGTATTATAAATACTTCCTTACCCCATAAAATGGGGGAAAAAATCTTGTAAAACTTATTCATGTGCTAAGGAAAAAGAAATATTATACCGTTCCTCATTTGAAATGCCTTCAATGGATTCCCTTCAGCTACTAGATAATTTCTAAACAATGTACTGTGATCTGGCCTCTGCCTACTTCTCTATTTCCTGCTGAGCAGTAGCCAGCTGCAATTCATTCACACAGTTCACTGGACAGATAGAAACCCCACGCCAAGGGCTGTGCGGAGGCATGAGGGAGACAGAGTTCTTGATGCAGGTTCTTGAAATATCGTAATTTAGATATATGCATCTCCTGTTGCTGCTGTAACAAATAACCACAAACCTAGGGGCTTAAAACCACACAAAGTTATTATCTTACAGTTCTGGAGGCAAGCGGTTCAAAATGAGGCAAAAAGTGGTTCAAGGTTAAAATCAAGGTGCTGGCAGAGCTGAGTTCTTTAAGGAGACTCTAGGAGATAATCCATTTTCCCAACATTTTCAGCTTCTGGAGAATGTTAGAGCATCCATGGGCTTGTAGCTCCTTCCTCCATCATTGAGGTCAGCAGCATTAGCATCTTCCAATCTCTAACTCTGACAAATGCTTCCACTGTTATATCTCCTTCTCTGACTATAACCCTTCTGCCCCTCTCATGTGATTATATCAGGCCATCCAGAAAATCCAGGATAATCTCTTCATCTCAAAATCTTTAAACACATCAGCAAAGTTCCTTTTACCAAGTAAGAGAATATATTCAAAGTTCTGGGAAGCAGGACAAGAACGTCTTTGGGGGCCATTTTTCTGCCTACCACATTTGGCCCACTATCAATTCTTTTGCTGAAAATCTCTCTCACTCTCTGCTGGAATAGTCCTATCCTTCCTATTACACCCCGATCACCACTCTTAACTGACCCACACCCTGCACAGGTGGATAAACCCACTTAACTCTTCTCTAGACTTCTTTGCACATACTTTTCTCATGGTATATATGGTACTATAATATCATTTGCCTGCCTCCCTTACCAGACCATAAATTTGCTGAGAGGAGGTACGTAGTCTCACTCACTCATGCACCACCGTAAGTTAGCACAATGATTTATGAGCACATCATCAGCAATAACTATTTGGGAAATGAATGGATATATGAAAGGAGGGATGAGTGAGGGGGTTACACATTACAATTAAAATGTAAACTATATCATGCACATATATTGAACCATTATGTTGTATACCTGAAACTAATGTATGTCAATTACGTCTCAATTAAAAAAATAAACTGTATTCAAAATTGTCTAAATTATCTCAATCAATGTGGGACAATTATTCAAATATTTCATCCCTTCCATTTTAAAGGGGCTTTGTGTTCTTAAATTTTACCATGTATATAGCCCTTGGGAGGAACTACAGGGTCTTCATTTTCTATACAAGGAAAACACAATTTAAGGAAATTAAAGAATCCAAACAGGTAGGAGGAAGGTGAAAGAAGTGATGAACTTCAACTTCGTATCATGAAACTACAAAATGAAATCATTAAAGACGACAATTTTGGAAAATAATATGCTGAATGATTTTTGCCCAGACTTGGATTCTTGAAGAGAAGGATCATTTTTCTAGGTCTTAAAGGACTTAAATCTTTTAAAAGCCATGCCTCTCATGGCCAATGCTTTTTATGAGCAGAAAGTTACATGTCATTGTTATGGTGGCCCTTTTACAGCCATGTTTCCAGGAGGAACTGTGCTGGGAAACAAATTTCTCTCCTTCTCAAATACATTAAAATGTCCACTGTCTTTGTGGTGTCCAAGAATACATACTTTATACCTACTTAAAGAAAGGACTTATGCATGGGACCTAAGAAAGGACTTATGCATGGGGAAGATAGAGTGTATAAGGAAGCCTTAGCTGGAAATTCTTGGGGAGTCCAGCCTCACGGTGACAGAGGGCATGACCCTAGCTGGATTACATGATTCCCAAAAGTTGTTCAACTCTGGTACAACCCAGCTTCATTTTTCAAACGCAGTTCCTGGTATGAAGTCACATGACCCCAAGATGCCTTGGTCTCTGTAACAATATTTGAATAGACACATTTGTAGCCAATTAATTAAAATTAACAATAAATCATCCTATGTGAGTGGAGAGCTTCATGAAAAACAAGACAAATTTTAGGTTTCCAAAGACCACATCTCTATGCTCCTGAAGCAGTAGTTTAATCCTACACTTGAAACAGAAAATTCCTGTTTTAAAAGAATTAGCAATATCAGAAATAATATCTTCACCTTTTATTTTGCTCAATTATTCTATTATCAACCTGCCTTCAGTTTATGTAAACATTACTAAAAGGATAATTAGAGCTACAGTCTATTTATTATGACCAGACATTGCCTAAAGCTCTATGTCTAAGAAACGGAACTCAGTAATTCCATATGCTCAAAATTTCTTTTACTGCCATCTTCAACAAATAGAAAAATCTCAGACAGTAAAGTGCTTTTCCAGTGTCTGGTACAAGCTGAAGAGTCTCCAATCAGACATAAACACTTTGGAAGCCAGGGGGTAACAGACTGTATCCATCCCTTAAATTGTAGCCTGCACAAACATTTCGTCTTCACCAAAAGCCATTTGAGAGTTCTGTGGAGGAAGAAGTATGTTATCCTGTTCTTGGGTATCAATTACTCCCTGATAAATACTTTGTTTTTTCTCAGCTGCATATAAACATTTTAGAAAAATGTGCTGTTAAAAAAAAAATTAAGCAAGTTACTTAGAATAAATTTTTTTTTGCATTTTTTTTTTTTTTAGGGCTGCACCCACAGCATATGGAGGTTCCCAGGCTAGGGGTTTAATCCAAGCTACAGCTGCCGGCCTACACCACAGACACAGCTGCAGAAACACCAGAGCTGAGCCACGTCTGCAACCTACACCACAGCTCACGGCAACGCTGGATCCTTAAGCCACTGAGCGAGGCCAGGGATTGAATCCGCAACCTCATGGTTCCTAGTCGGATTCATTTCCACTGCACCATGACGGGAATGCCATAGAATAAAATTTAAAAGCAATATTTTACTTATAGGCCAAAGTAAGATAAGTATTAAAATATCCTCTATAATTAAAGACAAAAAAAATCCCTTTTATCTGAGTAAGATGGTATGTTAGGTGACTGTGGTAGTTGACACACGTTATATGTTCACTCAACTTGCTCTGTCTTCCTCCTGGAAATACAGTGAGACTACATTTCCCAGCTTCTTTTGCAGTTAAGTTTAAGGTCATGTGATGGAGTTCTGGCCAGTGGAATGTGAATAGAGGTGACTGAGGCCACCTCATAACTGTCAATAAACTTCCTTGCAGAAGCCTCAATATTATCACTGCTTACCTTGTGGCAACTTTGGAGTCCACATCTTGACCATAGTGGATAAAGCCTGTGTTCCCAAATGTCTAAATGACACTGGAACAGAGCTCCGCTCCCCACCTCCTGACTCTGACCATAAGGATCTCTGATGTAATTAAGCTGTAAACTTTTGTTATATTAAGTCCCGATATTTTAGGTGTTCTTTGTTACAATAGTAAGCATATTCTGGACTAATGCAGACATGAATCATCTTGGTGATTGACACACTGTATTTACATAAACCTAGTCTAAATGAAACAAAGCAGAAGTTTCTTATTCCTTGAGAGAAAGCATCTTGCCTAGGCAGCAGTAGTTATGTTTCATCTTAAAAAAAAAAATTCCTTTTTCCTATGTTCTTACTCAAGTTATCCCTGTATTTTCTAACAAAAGCAAAAATAAAATGTAAATCTGAGATAAACACAAAAACAAAATCAACATTAACCCATCTTTCTATTTTCTTCAAATGTAATCACTGGATAAATGGCCATATTAAACCCATATTTTTAAACCATCTTTTTCTGATTATAACAGTAATATAGTTTATTATAGAAAATAGAAAAATAAATCCACAAAATCATAAAAAATAAACATAATCCATTATCACACCACCCATTGGTAACTACTATTCACAGGTTTGTATAAACCATTCTAGCCTTCTCTATGTCTGTGTGAAGGTCTGCTAATACATATTTAATTTTACAAAGTTGCAATCATATATTTTTCAATAAGGCCCTTTAAATACTTTTCAACATGTTGAGAACCTTTTCAAAAGAATGTTTCTTCTACACTATCTTCTTCAAGCTGCCCATGAACACTTTGCTTTACAAAATCTACTGATGAATATTTATGTTATCTCAGTTGTTGTTAGCAGAAGCAATGCTAAAGAGGCTCAATCTGTAAAGAATCCTTTGGTACCTCTCTAATTACATCTTTGGGATGAATTCCTCACACTGAAGTTGATGAATTTGAGAGTATGCATTTTTATGAAAGATTCTGACACAAATTGCCAAATTATCCTCCAGAAAGGTTGTACCAATTTATGCCCTTACCAGGTTTGCCATGTTCTTCACATTGATTCCCAAGTCTCTTGACAGATTTATTCTTACATACTTATGCATACCCATTTGTTTGCATCTTTTAGTGATTACATTTTCCCAACTGATTCTTGCTGGCATAAAACAAAGCAATTAATTTTTTTTTCATTTACCTTCTCAGGAATAGCATGGACTTTGGGTTCCATATAGGTAATGACTCTAAGCTTCAAACCCTCATTTAGATGATGGGAATTAACTAAAATAATAACCCTCAAGGCATTATTAAGCTGTTCACTAAAATAATCTATAGAAAGCATTTAGCAATTAATAAACTTCAGAAAAATGATGCACTAACAGAGCATGCTAATAAATTTTCAGAAATTCACACATTTGGATCAAAGTCACTGACATGGATTGATGCTTGCTTATACTCATGATGGCAATGAACTTGAGCGGACATTTATTCAGCACAAATTATTTTTAGCTGACAGCTCATCTTTACAACTGTTTTCCTCTACTTTGGATATGTTCATTGGAAATCCAAACACAACTAATGAAAAACCATGTAATCTAATTAAGCCTGATTCTTTCCTCTCTATTTGACTATAGGTCAGGCAGATAAACTAGTAGATTTCTGACTCATAGTATTTTTCCCTAGAATAGTTAACTGGTGCAGTCGTTCAGGCTGTATATTGCCCAAGGGCACCAAATCTAAGGAGCTATAATTCACATCTAAACCACCTGTCTTTTATTATAACTTCATCACCTCCAGAGATGTGTGTTTATTTATTAAAATAATTTTCCCCACAAATGGCAGCGACATTTCCTTTTCCTAATGAATTTTAATACTTATGATAATTTTCCAACAACTAGAAAGAAAATGTCTCAGGAAGAGTTTCCTTGTTCAGATGCACATAAAGGCATCATGTAGCAGTAGCCTTGTCCTCAGTTGCCTCAGTAGTTTGCAGCAGTGAATATCCAAAGTACTGAAAAAAATTGCATGTGACTGTGAATGTGAACACTTTTTCCATAGACAAGTAAATGCTCAGTTCAAACTTGTCTCCATAACCTAGTGGAAACTCACACAGAAATCTGTATTAGGGTATCCATCCTTCTCCTTCTCCAAGCATCTAATGAGGAGGTTTGATTATATGTTTATTGCACAAAAATAAACTTTATTCTTTTGTCTCTTAATTCCATAAATGGTATAAATGTCTACTTTTCATCCCATTTTCAGTATTATCACTATCTCATCTTTTTCTCATAATCGAATTGTTCTATGTAACTGATAAACTCTCATTCTATGGAACAGTACACTGTCCTCAAGACTTCATGAAAAACAGAAACTAACAAGCTATGGCCAATTAAAAATTACATTCAATGCTCAGGTATCCAAGAGATGTTGGCGCTCCTATTCTTTTTAAGGAAAAAAATATAATTTTCTACAACTATATTCAGGAAATATGTTTCAGCTTCTGTATTTCAGTATGAGAGGATTACAATTCTGAAAAGAATATTAAGCAAATGCAGTATCTCATGGACTCCTGATTTCCCCATATTAATTAATATTTAGATGGTCTCCCAGAAGAGTCATCATAAAGTGTGTGACTTATTCAAAAAACTAACTATAATGGCATAATTAAGAATTGTAATTACATCTAAAATAGGGACTATTAAGAAGCACTGCCCTGGGCTACAAACCATAGTGGTCCAGTCACTTATTAAATTCCATTTCAACACAGAGGGTATTTTATCAGCATTTAGTAAAAACCAAATCAGGTTTTTCTTTGATCTTGTTTTTCAATGAGGATTGATGAAAAAATGACCAAGATTTTCAATTAAACTGATCCAAAATAACAGCTTCTATAAACAGACTAGTAGGTAGCTATATTTTTTCTATAGCTGCCTGTCAGATGTGTTTTGAAAACTAGATTTCAGGAGCTGGTCAAAAAGATTTCAGGTGGTCAGCTGTACGATAACACAGAATTCAAAGAAAAGAAAAGTAGAGGTCCCTACCCCACCCCAATTTCTCAATTCATAAAAACAAAAACCTAGAATAACTTTAAATGGAGTATAATCTATAAAAATATTGAATCATTTATGTTGTACATCTAAAGCTAATATAATGTTGTAAGTCAACTATACATTAAAATAAATAGAAAACAATAAGCAGTTCAGGTAGAAGAACTTTTTTTTTTTTAAATCCCAGGCTGGAAAAAAAAAAGAAAAAAAGGAGTTAAAAGTTAAAAGCCATTTGTATCTGCCTGAAATTACATGATATCTAAATGTCCTTTTGTTCTTTGACTTCAATAAGCTCAAGGAAAAGGTGAGTCCTCTCTGTTCAAAACAGTGGCTGATGTCACTGGATGACTACCTCACACACATCATCTTGCAGATGTCTATAAACATCTACTGAGGCACATTTTCTTACATGGAAAGATATTAGTACAGAACCTAGGTTTTTGTTGCTCTGTATCTCTTCTCTCTTCTGGGTTGAAGAATCAGGAATCTGAATCCCAGTATCACTGAAACCCAAGCAAAAATCTTTCTGGTTTCCGTCCTGCATCCAAGAGCAATGCATCCATGCTTTATTTATCCTTGGAGAGGATTAAATTAATTTTGATTTCCTTTCCCTGTGTTTGCTTTGGAGCTTTGCATATATATTGCTGAAACTGCCTAGAACTTGGCAGTGAGAAGGCTGTAATGTGATGTATGTTCCTTCAGTCTCCCTTGGCCAACTTGGCGAGGCTGTCAATGGAGCCAGGAGGACAGCTTTATCTCCCAAGTAGGAGGCAGAAGACTGGAGGAGAGACAAAGTCGCATATTCTATTTTACCCAAACATTGGAACTGCAGCACTGCAATTACCAAAACACTGCAGAGAGACTGACACACAATGTTCCAGGTGAATAGTGCCTCCATGCTATCACCTTTCTTAGGACATGATGCTAAAGAAAAAGGGGGCTTAGGGCAAGAGACTGGAAGAGGAGTAAAAATTTAGGATTTGCTACTGTCCTTTTCTTTCCTCCCTATTTCATAGGGGTAGTTCAGAAACTAAATCCACATGGTAGCCTGAGATATATACGCTTAAACATGCTGTTATACTAAAAACCTTTGTTTCTGACTTTGATAGATGACTTTTAATAAAATTCTCCCCAAACTAGGTTGTTTCCATATCTTAGCCATTGTGAATAATGTGGCAATGAACATGGGAATGTACATACCTCTTCAAGATCCTGACTTCAATTCTTTTGGATAAATACCCAAAGTAAGATTGCTGGATCATATGGTATTTTTATTTTTAATTCTTTGTAGAACTTACATAGTGCTTTTTATAGTGGCTGCACCATTTTACATTCTTACCAACAGTGGACAAGGGTTCCACTTTCTCCACATCCTCACCAACACTTATCTTTTCTTTTTAAAATAATTGCCATCCTAAAAGGTGTGATGTGATATCTCATCGTGGTTTTAGTTATTTTTCCTGGATAGACAGATAAAGACAATGTGGTATGTATATATACACACACACACATATATATACATAGAATCACACACACACAAAGTGGAATGCTATTTAACCTTAAAAAAGAAGGAAATCCTGCTATATGTATTAACATCAATGACCTCTAAGGACATTATGCTAAATGAAATACGGCAGTCACAAAAAGATAAATATTCTAAGATTACATTTATATGCAGTATCTAACAGTCGAACACATAGAACCGGAGAGTAGAATGGTGGTTACCAGGAGTTGGGAAGGGGAAATGGGGAGTTGCTATTCAAAAGGCATACATTTCCAATTACATAAGATGGTTAGGTTCTAAAGCTCCGCTGTACTATATAATGCCTATAGTTAACAGTACTGAATTGCACACTTCACGGTTTCTTAAGGGAACAGATCTCATGTTAAGAGTTCTAGTTACAAGAAAAAAGAAAATTCTCTCCAAACTTAAAAAAGAATTCACTTGGAAACATGAGAATTAGAGCTCACACCTTGGAAAATATCTATTAACACATTCGATAGCTCTCCTGTCCAGAAATTCCTTGAGGACCCAAATTATATTTTATAAGCATTAATCTACCTCAAAAACAAACACCTGGTACTGATGAGCTATGAATCTGACTAATTGCTATTGACGATGATAAGGAAATGATGATTTAGCCAACATGAACGAGGTATTTTATATTTTCATTTTCACCACCAGAACTTAACATGGGCATTAAAAAGTGCTACCTTTAAAGTTAAGGGTAAGCCACATATTTAATTTGTGGCTTTGCAATAAAAGAATATAAAATGGCAGGTGTGGAGTGCTAGACCAGAGATTTCTCAGGTAGTGCACTTAATGACAAGCTGCTTCCACTGAAGTCAAGATTTATCACGTGAAACATTTGCAGGGAGGCCAGTTCGTGAGCTTTCTCCTAGCTGAAAAGCATGAGTTTCATCTTCTGTTTCACATGCGTAGACAAGTGTTTTCCTTGGCCAACCCCTCATGAAGAGCAGCGCCCTACAGCATGGTGACCTATGGTTCTACTTCTGTAATTGGAGCCCTAAGCGAGAAGCTTTCTCAACACACAGATGAGCTGTTTCAGGGCAAATCTCAGAAGATGAAACATTTCACTGAGCAGGCGTGTTTTCATTTACATAAGAAATATTTTCAGTAAAACTATCTGAAATAGACACCAAAAACCAGAAAAAGAACTGTTTCGAAAAGCTTGAGTAAGATTTTCTAAAAACACAAAACCAAACAAACAAAAAAGTTTCCATTGTATTCTAAACACACAACCATATTTTCTGCTTCTCAAATTACAAGTCTAGTGAATATCTTGGCATCAATATCTTACTGCATTTTAAGGATCAAAAATAGGGGTCAAGAAAGGATTTTATTCCAATCAGATATGAGAGGAGAAGAGTGAAGAAAAAAAACTAGCTCAGTTTTCCCTCCCTCACTTGCAAACCAACTCATTACTTAAAGAATATCTGGGATTTCCCTCTGTGGCTCAGCAGTAACAAACCCGAGCAGTATCCATGAGGACACAGGTTCAATCCCTTGCCTCACTCAGTGGGTTAAAGATCCAGTGTTGCTGTGAGCTGTGGTGTAGGTTGCAGACACAGCTCAGATCCTGCATCGCTGTGGCTGTGATGTAGGCCAGCAGCTGCAGCTCCAATTAGACCCCCAACCTGGGAACTTCTATACGCCATGGGTGTGGCCCTAAAAAGAAAAACGAAAAAAAAAAAAAAAAAAGAATATCTGGAAAGATGATTTAGTCTGACAGAAATTTAGAGCTGGAAAGTACTCCTAACAATGTGTCAGTCTTATTTGAAGAAAAAGCATCCTTGAGGCTCAATGAAGTGAGAAGTTATGTTGAAGATTAATTGAAGAAATGAGAGGTGTGAGATCTCCTAACCTACTGCTTCCCCTCTACACAATATTGGGTAAAAATATTAACATGGTGAAAAGCATAAGCTCAATGATCACAGCACAGCACACCACTGACATTCAAGGGCTGCACTGTCCTGGACTGAAGCTCTTCACTCAACTGACAGGATAGTTCACAGTGTGAATTTCTTTTCCAAAAAGAAACCTCAGACCCAGTCTGATTGGACATTCTAGGTACAATTCAACTATCTCTAAAGATTTTTTCTTAAATGGATCATTGTTTTAATGCTTCTCCTTTATAACCTTGATTTCCTTGCAACAAACTTAAGGAGTTAATATTGGATTGGGTCCCTCTTAAAAACTTTATAAGAAACTTCATCATATATTGATTTCTTTCAACATAAGAGTTGATATCCAATAATAGAGCTAGGCCAACAGGAAGCTAAGGCAAGCATGCTCTGAACTACTGATAAACCCAAACTCGTTGGTGGCACCCTTATAGATCCTGGAGTGACCCCAGGCATTGCACTGGCTTATCACCAATGTTTACCTTTATCCGCAAGGTTCCTTCTCACAATTCCACTTCCAAACTGAGGAAACGGTCCTTCAGAAAGACACCTGATACACAACACAGACGGCTAGTAGTTAGGAGCTCTTTTTCAGACTAACATGCAGGACTCTTCAGAGCCTTAGGTTTCCCCCTCTGTAACATTACAATGCAATGAGACTGACTTTCCCAACACACTAGACTTGTATCCAAATGCATGTCCTCACTTGCAAGTAATTTGCTCAGGGAATTACCTGCTTTTTCCAGTGTGCTGCCATTGATTCACATGTTTTCTTGGATTTCCTCCTTGTGGAATTTCAGAGATGAAAACATTGAAAATATAAATGGCAACCTACCTCTGTTCTTTAGAGATGTGTTTATTGAACACTACAAAATAAATAAAGAGCCGAGGTATATATATAAAATAGATGATCAGGCTTGGGGATACAATTTTGGGTCAAAAAACGAAATACCTAAGAGCACAAGATGAATTTTCTTCTGTTGCACAGAGACTAAAGACAATTCCAAGGAGACCCAAAATTGTTTAAGCAGTGGTAACGAGTTGGAATCAGTATACATTCTTACTAGGTGACCACTCCAAAGGACAAAATTCATCATGAAGAATATTATCTGCTTAAAAATGTGTTTCTCTCTTTCATAATTAATGTTTACCACCAGTATTGTCACTAAGACCCATTCTAAAACATTATTCTACTAACTAAATGATTTAATACATGATTAAATATCTAAAGTATTAGAAGCCATCAATGCGAATGAGAGTATTATTCAGTCAAATTATTTAGCATTTTCCTTCCACAGTCAGTGACCTTTAAAAGTCCAGGGAAACCCCATTCAATATCTTTTCAATATTTCTCTCAAATCGTATTTGGATCATCTGGAAAGCTGATAGAACATTCAGAAGAGGTTAAAAATAGCAATTAAAGACATTTTCCAAAATAGAAAGAAAAAGGACTAGTGGACAACTGGCAAGAATTAAATTTAGGAAAATAAATTACAAAATCAGTTTTGAATTTATAACTTCAGATTTTAAAGGACCTCCTAGACCGTTATTTCCAACATAAAATCTATGAAAACAGAATCATTTTTAGAAACTAAATGAAAATACTGCTAATATATCTAAATTTAAACTGGAAGAAAAAAGAAATGTAATACTGGCCAAAAGTGTTCCAACCACATAAAATAAACTCTAAAGATATTTCAAAGAGGTAAAGCTCTTTAAAATAATATGCCTTTTAAGTAGTTTAAAGGCATTACTTGCTAATGTTCCTGGAAGAAATCCATTTAGTGACATTAAGATATCTTGAAATATCCCTCTTTTGCTGTATTTTTCTATGGCCAACCAATACATATATAAAAATAAAGGGACTAAGTACCATGGCTTATTTAGGAAAATAGATGTCCCTGTCATCAACAGAACTCAGAATGTAGTTATTGCATGAATTCAGGTTGCTTTTTCCTAATTTTAATAGTTTTTATAGCCACTAATATTATTAGCATTAGTAGCTCTGACCAACAGGGGTAGTTTCAAAACTCCTATAAACACTTATGGCAAAAGTGTTAATAAGAAGCCTTGCTGACACAAGGCACTCGAAATGCTTTAAAAAGGTTCTCTATTTCTCTCTGTGGTATATATCCCCAGTAATAGGGTAGAACAAGCCTTCAAAATGACCCTAGAAATCAAAGCTGGATCTTCACAGTTGTGGATGAACCAAATCATCTAAATTGGGGGATGGGGAAAGGCTCCAATTCAACACTGAACTCTACAGTGTCCCACAGCTGACATAGCTCTGGAACTCTTGGCCTTTGCTGCTCCTGTGGCTGCCATGGCCACTGATCACAACCTCCCATCATTTTGGTCATGGAACCTGAAAATGAATCATCCAGAGGCAGAGAGGCTCACTTTCACTTCAAACCCAAAATCTTCCTAAAAGATTTATGAACCTTTTAATCATACGTCTGAAAAAATTTTAAAAATTCATAAGCCCAAGCTGATTTTTTTTTGAAAGAAAACAAACAAATCCATAGTTTTACATAGTGCTTCTAAGACAGCAGAGGATGAACAGAAAAGATACGGGCAAAGCTTTCAGAAAAAAACACTCACTGCTGAGTGCGACATTATTAATTTAACTGAAATTGATTATGATGGAAAAAATGGGATCAGGGTTAGTCGAAATCAAAGAGATTTAGTTAAGGAGTTTATGCAATGGTGTATGGTTCTAGGAGACCATAGAACCATATTGAAAAGCAAGTAAAATATAAAGCAAAGGACTACAGAAATTCATTCTTTGCACCACAAAAGCGGGGAAAGCTGAGAATACACTTGAAATGGCTCAAATGGAGCAAAGATATAATTGAGATTGAACAAAACAGGCATCACGCTCAGTTACCTTGGCTCTGGGAGGCCTCCCCTCCCCAATCCTGATAATAATGGAAAAAAATCTACACAAATGAAGTACAACACTAATGAAAGGAGAATGCAAATGACCACCACGTTCCACTTAGCTCCACCTTGGTACAAGGTCAGAGGATGAGTTTAGGGGAATTAAGAAGCAGATAAAGGATGTGATAAAAAAGGAGCAGGGCTCTAAGTGTACAAGGGAGAGGATCATTTGGAAATTGAAAATGCATTGTTTACTTATTCTACTGACTTTGTGGTCGGGGTACATAACAAACTAAAGAGTCACACTATATGCTGTGTCTCCTGACCAATGGGATAGCTCTGTTTCACTGAAGGAAACCTTAGAAGAAGCTGTCAGGTGATCTAACACCTAGCACAAAAATAAGTGTGAAGACATGGAGAAAAATATCTTCAATTTAAGTGAAAGAGATGTACCAAAGACTCAGTCTTACCATTAATAATAAAATCAGAAACATTACCAGTTATTTTTACTTTCACAGGAAACTTAAACATAAGTTTGGCTTTATTCAGATGGAAGGGTCCCGCTTTTAGCGCTGAATGTATACTCTTCCTGTTACAATCGAATGCTCTACCAAGTTAAAATTCAACACATGTATCAGTCTACTTAATATTGTGCCACAGCAAACAACACAAATATTACAAATAATATAGGTAGTGACAGCAATGGCAGCAACAACAATAAAGTTTATATACTTATTAATTACTCATTCTGTGTAAGACAAGGTCCTATGGATTTTATATGTATTGTCTCACAGTAACAATACTTAGATGGAGGCTCTTTTATTTTCATCCTTATTTTACAGATGAAAGTACTGAATGATGCATAGATATATCATTTGATAAAAAATATAATTGTAGGATACACAAAAGATATTGAGGAGAAAGCTGAAGAATGACTCTTGACCTAAGTCTTCAATCTCTTAGAAATGAGTTCTGCTGCAAATAGTAGTAGTTCTGAAATAAGAGTATAAATTGGATACATTGCTGAGGTTTTTAACCATATCAAAAGCCTGGAGATTAGTAGGCTAGGACAGATGGGGACCCAAGTTGTCTCTATTTTTTTGTACTGACACCACTGAATATGGCTTTCTACCTCATACTCCAAGATAGCTGCTCAGGATCCAGCCATCACTCAACACTAAGAAGGAAATGAAGAAGAAAAGGGCGTGTGCCTTCCCGTTAATGACATTTTCCAGAAAGCACATATCCACATACCTAACACCGGGCACAAATTAGTCACATGGTCATACCTACCTTCTGGGAAATGTATTCTTTATTCCTGGAGAATAAGTTCCCATCAGAACATGCCAAAATTTAGAAGTTCTACCACCAAAGAAACAGGGGTAATAGATACAGGGAAGTAGCTGGAGATCTTTGACACAATCTTAAGGAAAAAAATTAGGAGTTGGTCAGGTAGAGAAGAGGAGTATGGGCCCTTTCAGTTGGCATGTAGAAAGACAGGGACATAAAGAACAGCTTAACATATTTAGGGATGTGGTTTTAAAGAGAGTCAAGAGTGGTAGGGTCATTTATGCCTCATTAGGGAGTTAGATTTTGTAGCTAATGAGAAGCCCCTGCTAGATTTCAAGTAGAGAGATGACCGATCAGATTGAATTTGCAGTATTGGGGGGAAGGGAGGTTGGTAATGGCAATGACAGCAGTAATGATAATTTTAAAAAATGAAAGTTCATTACTAGTCTGGTTACTGTGCTCACTTAAAATTTCCAGCTACTGGAGTTATCTCTGTAGCGAAACAGGATGGGCAGCATCTCTGCAGTGCTGGAACACAGGTTCGATCCCTGGCCTGACACCGTGGGTTAAAGATTCGACATTGCCGCAGCTGTGGCATAGATTGCAACTATGGCTCAGATCTGATCCCTGGCCTGGGAACTCCGAATGCTGAGGAGTGGCCAAGGGGAAAAAAAAAAAAAAAAATTCCAGCTGCCTATGAAATAAGTACTGTCACTATTACTGTCAACATTGTTAAGATGAGGAGACAGAGGCTCAACAAAGTTACACAATTGCAGGATGGAAATTTGAACCCAAGTGAATGGCTACTGCAGACAAGAGGGAATGAGGGTTCAAAACAAAGGTCTAGTGATTGGAATGAAGAAAAGAAAGAGCAGACTGCACAGCTCTTTGGAGATTCAACAGCCTAGATAGCGTCAGAAGTGGCATATAGGAAGGAGGAATCAAGATTAAGTGAGATTTTTACGCTTTAAATATGGTTTCAAAGGGAAGGTCCTGTCGTGGCTCAGGGGAAACGAGCCTAACTAGCATCCATGAGGATGTGGGTTCGATCCCTGGCCTTGCTCAGTGGGTTAAGGATCTGGCATTGCCATGAGCTATGGTGTAGGTCACAGGCATGGCTTGGATTCCACATTGCTGTCACTGTGGTGTAGGCCTGCAACTGTAGCTCCCATTTGATCCCTAGCCTGGGAATTTTTGTATGCCATGGGTGCAACCCTAAAAAGCAAAAAAAAAAGAGGCTTGGAGGTAAAAATAACACAGCCATAGTCAGCAGAAAATAAACTGGCCAGACATCTTCCTTAGAGGAACGAAGTGGACACCCAAATGAAATGCATACTCAACAATTGAATCTCACTACTAACTTCCAGGAAATGCTGCTGAGTTTTATCAAGTACAGTCCTCTCTTCCAGGAATAAGTTCAAGTTTTAGAAACCAGCTCCCTGTGGGTAGTGCACTAGCACTTAATGTGTTTTTCCTCTACTGTCTACTCACTTCAGATGGTGAAACTTTGATTCCATCACATGCAATTGGTCCAAAACAAATTAATTTAAGTTTGACCAATTAACATTCTGGCCGTTATTATAACTATAGAAAGGAAAAAAAGAAAACACTCCAAATAAGAGTGCCTGCTTCATCCAGTCTGTATGTGGACTATTAGCCTATTATTGGTACATATTTACTAGCATTAATTTTTAAGCTTCCAATTATGAACTAAAGACTAGAATTTATTAAAGACCATCAATATAGTCCCATAAACTTTCTCCTTTATTTTGTTAAAAACTTAAAAAAATATATAGGAAGTCTTCAATTATCACGATAGAGTAATCCACAAAGTCATAATGTAACTTGTAAAAGAGTACTGAGGTTAAAATCAAAGACTTGATGTCAGATTAATAAATGATCAACTAAGATCAAGGCAAGGCTAAAAGCTGGTCTGGGACCCAACAGACAAGAGAAGATGAAGAGAGAACTCTTACATGATTTTTGTTTTCCCTGACAATGCACATGAATTTAAAAATAGTGAACACAGGAATTGCCATCATGGCTCAGCGGAAACAAATCTGACTAGTATCCATGAGGACACAGGTTCAACCCCTGGCCTTGCTCAGTAGGTTAAGGATCCAGCGTTGCCGTGAGCTGTGGTGTAGGTTGCAGATACAGCTTGGATCTGGCATTGCAATGGCTGTGGTGTAGGCCAGCAACTACAGCTCTGATTCAAGTCCTAGCCTGGGAGCCTCCATATGCCATGGGTGTGGCCCAAAAAAAGAAAAAAAAAAAGGTGAACACAACTAGGTCAATGTATATGAATCCAAAAAGGAAAAAAGAAACACAGAGAATAGCTGCTTTATGATCCAAGTGAGTTCTAGTTTTCTGCTTCAGGTTAAAAATGTCCCAGATTGTCAAGAGAATATGCAACTTAAATCATTGAACATGACATTGGAATAACTGTAGAAAATGGAACTCATGTCAGAAGAATAAGACAATAAATGAACACATGTTGTTACGATTTTCAAAAAATGAGCAAGTACACTCTGCACATTGAAGCTATTACTGTGGATTATTAAGGGATGGTGTGAAACTGGCTGTAAGCTGAAGCAGTAATCACCAATAGCTAGCATGGCTCTACCATGTAAACCAACTTTATTTTATTCTTGGACAGGGTTATTATACAAATAAATATAGTTTGCAAATATAGTGCATGATATATATGGACTTCTGAGAAAGCAACTTAAAACTATCATGTAATCGATCCTATGACCAAGAATGATAAAGAATAAAAATAGGATTATTTAAGTGGGTTTTATCAAATTGAAGGTACCAATTCATGAATCGATGTCAACTTTGGGAGGAGGGATTTCTGATAGATCTCTTTGGACTCAGAGGTGACATAGTAGTTTCACTGGTGATTTATTGAAGGAACAGCAACTCTGCTGAGTGAAAGATCAGAATCTCTCAAATCTGGGTAGAGTCTGAAAATATTGTATTATTTCCCAAACTATAATTTAAAATGAAAATTTGTAAGACTTCACTCAAGGGATCAAAAATCAGTTTAAAGTGCAGGAATGGGAACAAATGGCTTAGCAATGGTAGGATATATGAAAAAAGACTTGAAAGATATTTTGACAGCAAACACATTATGATCCAATGATACACATGATGCAGTAAAAGTTGAATTGACACTGACAAGTATATAACTATGAATAAGCTCTACTCTCCTCTGTTCACCAGAAGCATTATTTTTATTCCTGGTAATTTAGGTGGGCTGTAAACAAATTGTAATCTGTTCAGAAAAGAGCATCCAGAATGGCAAACAGCTTCAAAACCATAGCAAATTTGGATGCATAAAGCTACAAAATCACACTGTTCCCCCTAATAGCAATGAGAAAAAGCCAGGAAATTGTGATCCTCATCTGAGAGTTGACTTCATAAAGCAACCAAAATGAATTCTCAGGAGAGATAGGAAATAGCCTTTGGCAGGGCACAGAAGGAAGACGTGACCACCATACGAGTAAGTAAGAAGTCAGCTACAAGTGTAATGGTTTCTTAAAGAGCACATTTGGTCTAGGAAAATCAATTTACATTAGATGAAAGTCCAAAAAATACGGAGAATGGCATGAGATATTCCCCACCTTCCTGCATCTTACTTCTCTCTCTCTCTTTTTTCTTTTGCGTTTAAGGCTGCAGCCAAGGCATATGGCAGTTCCCAGGTTAGGAGTCGAATTGGACCTGCAGCTGCCAGCCTGAACCACAGCCACAGCAACACCAGATCCAAGCCACATCTGCAACCTACACCATAGCTCAGGGCAACGCTGGATCCTTAACCCATGAGGAAGGTCAGGGGTCAAACCCACATTCTTATGGATACTAATCAGATTCCTTTCACTGAGCCACAATAGGAACTCCCCGGATCTTCCTTTTATTAAAAGGATAAGTCTTAAGCCACCAAGGGGAGAAAAGTACCTTAACATACTGAAGATTAAAAATAGGAAAGATGTCAAATGCCATGTAAGACAGAAGACAATAAACTAATATCCTTAATGTACTATAGAAATACAAACTGTCAACCCAGAACTCTGTACGTCATGAAAACAACTTTCAAAAATAAAGTCACAGTAACATTTTATTAGACAAATAAAAGGTGAAAGAATTTACTACAAAGTGCAACCCAATAATAACAAAACATCCTAAAGGAAGTTGTTTGGAAAGAAGGTACAGGATATAGGATGAAAATTTGAGTCTTTTAAAAGGTAATGGCAAACTCCAAAAATGATAAAAGTAAAGATGAATTAAAGATATCTATTTCTTAATCACTATAAAAATAACTGAATGTCTAAGAAACAGAGTTACATGGCTTATGGGTTTATAACATACATATATAAAATATATGATCACAATAGCAAAAAGGGTGGGAGAAAGGAAAGAGATGTACATAGGCGTCAGGTTCTTAACACTGTATGTAAAATCCTACAGTATCATCTGAAAGACAGACTGCAATCGGTTAACGATGTATACTGTAAACAGTAGAGAATCCCTCACAATAAAGAATTTAAAAAGAGAGGTTGCTAAAAAAACAAGAGTAGAGATAAGATGAATCATAAAAATAACAACAAATCAATACAAAAGAAGGTAGGAAAAGAGGAAGAAAAGAAAACAGAACAAATAGGATGAAAATAAAATAACTCGGAAGATGTTAGCTATGGAAGCCAATCGCATCAATGATTGCATTAAATATAAATAGTATGAACACATCAATCAGAAAAATAGATTGAAGAGACAATAAATTTTTAAAAGCAAGCTCCAACCATATAATACATGAAAGAAATCCACGTAAGTAAAAATACAGATAGAATAAAGAAAGTAGATGCAAATAGTAATCAAAGAAAGTTTGAATGGCTGCATTATTATTAGGCAAAGAAGATTTCAGATAAAGGAGTTCTGTCAGAGACAGAGAGGGCCGTTTTATAATTATAAAGGGCCAATTCACTAAGATACAGTAATCCTACCTACATGTATATGCAGTAACAACAAAGACTCAAAATACATGAAGCAAAAACTAACAGAACTGCAAAGAGACATAAAAAAATCCATAGTTTAGATAGAGACTTCAACACTCTTTTCTCAATAATTGATAGAATAAGCACATAGAAACTGGAATGGATACAGAAGTTTTGAACAATGCTATTCACCAAAATGATGTAAATGACATTTAAAGAACATTCAAACCAAATTAGCTAAATATATATATTGAAGAGCACATAAAACTTTTGCCAACATAGAGCACAGTCTGTGTCATAAGACAAACCTCAACAAATTTGAAATGAGTGAAATCATACAAAGTATATTTCCTAATGACACTGGAATTAAACTAGAAGTCAATAACTAAGTCTGGAAAATCTCTATATATTTATAAATAGAAAAAATTAAGGAAATATTTAGAAATAACACATGGGAAGTCACAAGTAAAATAAAAAAATATTTGGAATGAACTGAAAATAAAAATACACATATCAAACTTAGGAGATGCAGCTAAAGCATTTATTAGGGATTGTTCATACCATCAAATGCCTATGTCAGAAAAGAAGAAAGCTTTTAAATCAATAATCTAAGTATCTACTTTAAGTTACTAGATTAATAAAAGTGAATTAAACTCCAAGTAAGCAGAAAGAAAGAAATAATGAAAGGCTGAAGTAAATACAATCAAAATAGAAAAATAATAAAGTAGCAAAATTGATCCTTTAAAAAGATTAAGAAAATTGCTAAACCTTTAGCCATACTGATATACAGAGAGGGGAGGTGTAAGAGAAGAGGAGAGAAAAATTATTAAAGAATCACTAGTATCAATAACAAAGGAAGGCACATCATTGTAGATCCTACACACTTGAAAGATTAATAATATTTTGAAAAATCTTTGGGCCAATAATTTTGATAAAATGGATGAAATAGAATAACTCCTTAAGAGACATGAATTACTAAATTTCATTTAAGAAAAAAAATAACCTTAATAGACATTTACCCATTAAATTAAATTTACAATTAAAAGATATTTCCACAAAGAAAACTTCAGGTCTAGAATGCTTCACCAGTGATGCCTATCAAACATTTAAAAAGAAAAAATGCCAACTCTACAGAAGTTCTCCCAGAAAATATAGGATAAAATAATACATCTCGACACTTTCGGAGATCAGTATTTTCCCCATGCCCAAACCAAAGCTATTTCAAAGATAAGATGGCAGACCAATATCCCTTATGAATATGGATTAAAATTCTCAACAAAATAGAAAACTAAATCTAGCAATATGTAAAAGGATAATACATAATGAGCAAGTGTGCCCACCCCCAGGGGTGGAAAGTCAGTTCAACATTTAAAAAGTGCTTAATTTAATTTGAAGACCGAAAAATAAAAATCACATGATCATCACAATGGATAATCAATGGTGGCCAAAAAAAAAAAAAAAAGGCATTTGACAGAGTTAAAACATACATTCACATAACAAAAACTCTCAGTGAACTAAGATTAAAAGGAAACTTTCTCAACCTGATAAAGGATGTCTGCAAAAAAACCCCAAAAAGCAAAAACAACAAATCCCTAAAACTAACAATATATTTAATGTTGAAAAACTGAGGCTTTTTTTCCCCAAAGATTGGCAAGGATGTATGTTATCATCACTTCTGCTCAGTATTGTACTAGAGTTCCACCTCGTGTAATAAGGTAAGGCAAACAAAATACACACAAAGTAGAAAGAACTAAAAATGCCTTTATTTGCAGATGATAACTAACGATCACCTACAATGAAAATCCCAAAGAAGTGACAAAAAGCTATTAGAACAAATATGTAACCTTAGGATACAAGGTTGCAGGATACAAGAAATTAATACAAATCAACTGTATTGCTATATACTAGCAATGAACATTTGTAATGTGAAATTCTATTTGTGTCGACCTAAGACCAATAGGTGAAAAGTGGAAAGAAATGAGTAACTTCGTCAAAATAGAAGACAGCTTCCTAACAGTCAGATGTAGAAAATTACATGGACTACCTAGAGGCTTCAAGAAACTAGTTATTCCAACCTGGAATGGCAAATTGCTTGAAAGTGAGAGAAGCAAGATTCTCAATCTTAGACAAAGTCAAAATATGTCATAGGAAATGCTGCAAAAATAAAAGAAAATGGAACCAGAGGCATTTAAAAATTGTTAGCTTACACTCCAAGTTCTAAAAAATGGGCATAAATGTGCCCATCATGTGAAGGCAGCAAAGGAAACTATAAACAAAATGAAAAGAACTACGAACTAGAGAGACTATCTGCAAATAATGCAACCTACAAGTGCTTAATCTCCAAAATATACAAACAACTCACACAATTTAACAAGCAAAAAACAAACCCACCTGAAAAATGGGCAGAAGACCTAAATAGATATTTCTCCAGGAAGACATACAGATGGCCAGTAAGCATATGACTAGATGCTCAATATGGCTAATTATTATTGAAGTGCAAATCAAAACAATGAGGTATCACCTCACACTCGTCAGAATGGTCGTCATAAAAGTCTACAAATAGCAAATGCTGGAGAGGGAAGGGAACCCTTCTGCACCATTGATGGGAATGTGCATTGGTTCAGTCACTATAGAAAACAGTATGGAGGTTCCTCAAAAAATTAAAAATACAATTGTCACATGATCCAGCAATCTCACTCCTGGACATACATCCAGAGACGATTCTAATTCAAAAAGATGCATGCACCTCAATGTTTATAGCAGCATTATTTACAATAGACAAGACACAGAAACAACCTGAGTGTTCACTGACAGATGAATGGATAAAGAAGATGTGGTACATATATATAGTGGAATACTACTCAGCCATTAAAAATGAAATGATGTCATTTGAAGCACCATGGATGGACCTAGAAATCATCATACTAAGTGAAGTAAGTCAGAAAGAGAAAGGAAAATACCATATGATATCACTTACATGCAGAATGTAAAATACAACACAGATGAACATATCTATGAAACAGAAACAGATTCACAGATATAGAAAACAGACTTGTGGTCGCCAAGTGTGTAGCTAAGATGGGGAAAGGAAGGATTGGGAATTTGAAATTAGCAGAGGCAAACTACTACATGTAAGATGAATAAACAAGGTCCTACTGTATAGCACAAGGAACTATATTCAGTACCCAGTGATAAACCATAATGGAAAAGAATGTGTGTGTGAATTAGGCCTAATAATAGTAACAATTGGAATGTGTGTGTGTGTGTGTGTGTGTGTAACTTAATCATTTTGCTGTACAGAAGAAATTCACACAACACTGTTAAATCAACCGTACTTCCATAAAATTTAAAATAAAAAATCATATGAAGGGACTTTAGGTACTATCAAATGTACACATAACCCCTAACATCCCAACTCAGTTGTGTTAATACATTTGATCTCAAACGAATGTGGGGACAATAATAAACAGTAAACCAACAATAACTGTGTTTTGCCTTTTTATAAGTTTTGACAGATGAGTTGAATGGCTGCATATCCCTAAGGAAATCGACAAGGAAGTTTGAGCAGGTGCCTTTTTCTCTCCCAATAAATTTCTTTTCTGCAAGTCCCAGCATCCAAGTCCTTTCCACTAAACTTTGATCTGCTTCAGTGATTGGGAGTCATGGCAGTTGTTCAGTTCCTTTGTGGAAAAGTGAAATCTGAGAAAGAAAAGAGTAAAGAAGTAGGAAACATCCTCTTCAGAGGAGATAGGATGGGCAGAATCTAAGTATTTCCATCAGTGTTGGTCTAGGATTGAGTATTCCTGCCTAACAGGGACACTCCTGCTGATTGAGGTGTGGCTCATGGCTCAGGCAGTCAGAACAGGGAAAGTGGAAGAACATACCTCACCATTGACAAATAATATGCCCTTGGGTGACACTGAGAAAGTGATATAGGATACTTACTATCATGCATTTTCCACAATCATTTGGATTATAAAAGCAACAGTGTCAAATACAAACTTAAACATTTGAAGTAAAGTGATAGCTTCACCCTCCCACATCCAACATCTCCACAAGGGTGACCATGTGGTGTGTAACTTCTACGATGTTAACACTTTATAGAATATATTTACTCATATAATCGTATATATTGGGGTAAGATTATAATCTGACATTTTAATTAAAAAATATCTCAGGCACAGTGGAAACAAATCTGACTAGGAACCACGAGGTTGTGGGTTCGATCCCTGGCTTTGCTCAGTGGATTAAGGATCTGGCGTTGCCATGAGCTGGGGTATAGGTCACAGACGTGGCTCGGATCTGGTGTTGCTGTGGCTGTGGCGTAGGCCAGCAGCTGTAGCTCTGACTGGACCCCTAGATTGGGAACCTCCATATGCCACGGGTGTGGCCCTAAAAAAAAAAGCAAAAGATATCTCAGGAATGGTCCCTCAAGCTGATACAGAGAGAGCCACTTAAACAGTGCTGGAGAATTCCAGACTGTAGGAGTATAATTCCTTATATTCTCATTCTCTTGATGATCATTTTAGTTGTTTCCAGATGGTTCCCATTCCAAAGAAAGCTGTGATAAACGTTCTTGTTTGTCTTTATGAGTGTGTTTGTCCATCTTAAAAATTGAATGCTTTTGTTTTTGAATACATCTCTGTGAATAAAACTAAAAGATCAACGAGGGTCCACATTTTCATTGCATACAGTATTACCAGGTCACAAGGTTGATAAACATTCCTACCAACAGGCTATAAGAGTAGTAGTTATTTCCCTGCATTCTTACAAACCCTAAATTCTAACCATATTTAAGTTTAAACAAATGTGATGGTTGAAACTTGTGATTTTATTATTGTTTCCTGAATTACTAGGAGGTTATGTGCTTTTTATTTGCATTTTTTTGCTTTAGTGGATTGCCTGTTTAGATCATTTGCATATTTTTTCCTCTTTAGTTGTTTTGACCCTTTGTTATTTGGATTGTAATCTTCTCCCAGACTATCATTTGTCTTTTGTCCTTTTATGGAAGGGACTCAGTCATAATTCTTAGTTGCAAATACAATTCACTCTAACTAGTTTAAGGAGAAAAATAATTTATTAAAGAGTATTAGATAGATCAAAGAAGTTGCAAGAAGAAACAAACAGCTTATCTCTGAGGCTACAGAGCTGGAGGAAATGTCCAAGTTAAGCTGATGCATCGTCACCCTAGATTCCCTGCTCTCCTCCAATCCCCAAAGTGCAGAATGTCACTACCAACAGTTGGATGTTTCTCTGTCGCTCTCATCATAATTAGTCCCATGAGGCACCTCCTTTTTACATCGCCTTTTCCGGATGAGAAATTTAAATGGGTGCATTTGAATAATGAGGCAAGTCTCAATACTAGCTGCAAGGGAGCCTGGGAAAGCAGAAGGCAGAATTTATTAAGGAGATTATTCCACAAATATCTACATGACATTCAGAAGTTGGTGGCCAGCACATAAACATTTAAAATGCCTTCTGCATGGACTCTTTACCTCATATATGCTTTTAAATTTCATGAAATTAAATGCTATGTTTTTCTTTATAACTTTATGGTTTTGGTCTAGCTTAAAAAAAAAAAATGCCACATGAAGATTACACAAATATTCTCTTGCAGTATCCTCCAAGAAGTTGTGGCCTTATTTTTTAGCAATCAGATTTTTCATTCATCTATAATTTATTGCTGTATAATGAAGTATGAATAAAACTGTACTCTCTTCCAAAAGCACAAGTTCGTTCCATACCAGTAATTGAATAATACATAATTTATTCATTGATATATAATGCCATCTTTATATGTTAAATGAACTCTATTGTTCTACAAAATTGGTTTATTGCAGGGCAGTTCTATATGGTTTTGTTTAAAGTAGCTTTATATTAGGTTCTTATATCCAGTAGGCAAGATTTTTTGCTGTTGCTCCACTCAAAATTTTTATACTTTTATTCTTCCATGTAGACTTCAGAATCACTTATATGCTCCAAAAGAGAAAAAAAAATCTGATTGAGACTGCATGAAATTTATATGTTAATTTCCAAAGAAGTGACATTTTTATGATATCGTCTTCTTATCCAGAACATGATCTGTCTTTCCATTTATTTGGGTTTTGTTTTATGTCTTTCAATATAATTTTATAGTTCTCCTCATAGAGTCTTTCTCATTAAATTCATTCCTAGGCATTTCATGGCTTTTATCCCACATTATTACAAATGGGATCTTTCTCATTTCCATTTTTATAATATCACTTTAGCCTATTTTTCTAACTGCATCTGATTCTACAATATATATAATATTAATGTATTATATATATTAATGTAATTCCCAGAGTGCTCAGTATTAATAATTCTGTGTAGGAGTTCCCGTCGTGGTGCAGTCGTTAACGAATCCGACTAGGAACCATGAGGTTGCGGGTTTGGTCCCTGCCCTTGCTCAGTGGGTTAACGATCCGGCATTGCCGTGAGCTGTGGTGTAGGTTGCAGATGCGGCTCGGATCCCACGTTGCTGTGGCTCTGGTGTAGGCCGGTGGCAATGGCTCCGATTCAACCCCTAGCCTGGGAACTTCCATATGCCGCAGGGGCGGCCCAAGAAATAGCAAAAAGACAAAAAAAAAAATAGTAATAATAATAATAATAATAATTCTGTGTAAAATGAGTCTGAGGGGACACATGACCATTTCCTAATTAAAAATGATTATCTCATATCCTAGATTTATTATTTTTTCAAATTAACATGCCTACTAGATTTTCACTATCTAGAGTTTATAGTTCCAATTTTTCATTACTGTAATAATAATACTACTTGTATGTGGGCATCCTTACTATTTACCAAACAACAGTATGTTACCATTTGACATGTGATTCCCATTGAACCTACACATTCACAACTTCTCAAAGTTTTTTTCTAACTAGACTTAAAAATGTAAGTCTTTAGCAAACATGGCGACATGATCTATTTCTCTACAGAGAACCTAGCATTCCAGTTTCTACTGCAAACCAAAAGTTAAAATTTCCAATGATTATAAACTTAGGGGTAGGCACATAAACAAAATAGTATTTTGAACAAAATAAAGATTACAAACAAATCTTGACACAAAAATGAGTCTGAACTATCAAGATTAGGGGCTCCAACAGCACCAAGTTCTGGTGGTGCAAACATGCTTTGTACAGAGCAGAGCACACCAGATATAGCAATAGTATACCTGGCTGAGCAATAAACTGGGTCAAATGATTCATGTTTTGGTCAAAGCTTTGAGAGAGGCCAGGTTTGTAAGTCATTTAGCTTCTCACTATACCATCCATGCATCTATAAAATGAGTGTGTTGGTCTCACAGGCACTTAGGTGTCCTCAGCTTTCGTGTTCCAAGACTCCGACTTTCAAAAGTGGACTCTGGCTCCCCCAGGACCATGGGAAATGGAAGACCTGTCTGAATCTACGGAAACAGAACTATTTCAGGCACACTGAAACCACACTTCCAAGCAAAACTGACCAACAGTTTGCTTCCAAAGACATTTGACTGTAGCCTGGATCTTTGCCAATTATACTACCACACATACAAAAGTGTTGATAAATTACTCAAAAATTATATTCCTATACAATTCTGAAACCACAGAAAGACACATAGCTTCTGCTTATTTCCACACCTTGGACTGCCAATGCAGGATTCTCAGGGTAACTTGAACCAAACTGTGGGCTGACATCAGCAATCATCTTAATATGGCCACACCGGGAACACGGATGTTTTTGAAGCAGGTGCTCTACACATGTCAGGGCAAATTAGCTATATCCCAGTTTACGGTAAGATCCATTTGCGCCACATCCTGTATTATCCTCTAGCACATAAAGAGTATGCAAACATAAAAGTGAATATACACAATTTTGAACATGAAGTTTATCTTCTAGAGACTAATAATTATAGAATCCACATGTATATATCTAAATAAAGTAAGGCTTATGGCAGAATCCTATTACATGATTTTTTTTATAATCTAAAGTGAAATTTAAGCCCTAATCTTCAAAAATTTATCTAATACACACAGAGAAAAGCCACCAAAAATCTTGGACAGTATCTCTTACAGTTCAATGTTTCAAGGAGCTGAAGCAGGCATCTGTTTTTCTAATCAAGAAAATTTCTGTTTCAGAGATTAAAGCTTTGGGGAATAGTTAGAGGTTTTGAATCCTTTAAATAACCTTGAATCTTTCAGGTATTAAATTCAAGGTAAAAAATGAGCCATAAGTAATAGACATCAAGAATATTAAAACAAAGAGACAGCTACTGAATATGCATCAGACATTCAAATTATAAGAAAGACAAGTTAGGGCTGGTGGTAAGTAAATTGCTAAAGAGCAGTTTTAGGGTTTGTTGCTGTTGTCTTATAAATTTACCCCATGTATAGAATTGAGAGAAAGATGATTCTTTTGTTGTTGTTGTTGTTGTTGTTGTTGTTGCTATTTCTTGGGCCGCTCCCGTGGCATATGGAGGTTCCCAGGCTAGGGGTTGAATCGGAGCTGTAGCCACTGGCCTACGCCAGAGCCACAGCAACGCTGGATCCGAGCCGTGTCTGCAACCTACACCACAGCTCACGGCAACGCCGGATCGTTAACCCACTGAGCAAGGGCAGGGACCTAACCCGCAACCTCATGGTTCCTAGTCGGATTCGTTAACCACTGCGCCACGATGGGAACTCCAGATGATTCTTTTTTTAAATGATTTTTATTTTTTCATTATACTTGGTTTATGGTGTTTTGTCAATTTTCTACTGTATAAGCAAAGTGACCCAGTCACATATATTCTTTTTCTCACATTATCCCCCATCATGCTCTATCACAAGTGACTAGTTATAAATCCCAGTGCTATACAGCAGGACTCATTGCTTATCCATTCCAAATGCAATAATTTAAGCCCATCTATTAAGCCCAGATTCCCAGTCCATCCCAATCCCTCCCTCTCTGCCTTGGCAGCCACAAGTCTGTTCTCCAAGTCTATAAGTTACTTTTCCATGGAAAGGTTCATTTGTGCTATATATTAGATTCAGGATATAAGTGTTATCACATGGTATTTGTCTTCCACTTTCTGACTTACTTCACTTAGTATGAGAGTCTGTGGTTCCATCCATGTTGCTCCAAATGGTATTGTTTTGTTCTTTTTTATGGCTGAGTAGTATTCCATTGTGTATATATACCACTTTTTCTTAATCCATTCATCTGTTTATGGACATTTAGGTTGTTTCCATGTCTTGGCTATTGTGAATAGTGCCTCAATGAACATGCAGATGCATGTGTCTTTTTCAATGAAAGTTTTTTCCCTTTTGTTCCTTTCTTTTTTTGGTTGGATTATTTCCACTTATTTTATGCTTGTGTACTTTTTAGTTTTTGTGAATGTAATGTTTGGTTTTGATTTGTGGTTGGCCTGTTTATTAAGTAAGTTAACCCCTTCCTATATCCGCTTGCTTTAGCCTGATAGTCATATAGGCTCAAACACATTATTAAAAAGACGAGTCTAGATTTTCTTACTTTCCTTCCCCACATTCTATGATTTTGAAGTCCTTTTTTAACAACTTCATGTTTGTCCTTTACTGTTCCTTGTGTTTATCATAACTTTTAAAGTAGGTTTTTGTAAAATAGGTTTTTGCCCCTTTAAAATCTGTATACTGGTGTATTTAAGTGATTGCTTTCCAACTTTGATTTCCTCCATCCTATTTCTTCTTACTTTTTTTTTTTTTTAATTTAGAGAAGCCCTTTCAGTATTACTTTTAGAAAGGGTTTAGTATTGCTGTACTCTTCTAGCTCTTGTTTGTTGGAGAAATTCTTTATTTCTCCTTCTATTTTAAATGATATCCTTGCTGGGTAGAGTATTCTAGGCTGCAAATTTTTCCCTTTTAGAACTTTGAATACATCTTGCCACTCTCTTCTGGTCTGTAGCATTTCTGTAGAGAAATCAGCTGATAGCCTTATGGGGGTTCCCTTATAATTAATGCTTTGCTGCCTTTAGAATCCTCTCTTTACTTTTAACATTTGCCATTTTTATTATAACATGTCTTGGTGTGGGCCTGTTTGGGTTCAACTTGTTTGGGGCCCTCTGTGCTTCCTGTATCTTAATATCTGTTTTCTTTAAATTTGGAAAGTTTTCAGATATAATTTCTTAAAATGTATTCTCAATCCCCTTTTCTTTTTCTTCTCCTCTGGAACTCCTATTGTGCATAGACTGGCCACTTTATATTATCCCACAGATCTCTTATATTGCTTTCATGTTTTTTTCATTTGGTTTTCTGTCTGCTGTCCTGATTGGGTGAGTTCCATTATTCTATCTTCCAAGTCACTAATAGGTTCCTGTGCATTATTCATTCTGCTCTTTGGTGCCTTTAGCTCAGTTTGCCTCTCTGCAAATGAATTTTCTAATTTTTCTTGGCTCCTCCTTATATTTTCTAGTTCCTTTCTAAAGTAATCTGCATTTCTGTTTACATCTGCCCTTAATTCCTTGATATTCAACCTTATTCCTTCAGTATTTTCACTTATCTCCTTTTTGAACTCTGTGTCTAATAGACTGCAGAGGTTTGTTTCACTGTTTGCTCTTTCAGGTGAACTCTCCTGTTCTTTTAACTGGGAATGGTTCCTGAGCTCCTGCATTTTCCTTTTTCTGTGAGTTTAGGGAAACCAAACTGTAGTCTTGGAGGGCTATTTCTATTCAAGAACGCCCTTTGAATTTTGTAGGAGGTTACCTTTTTTTTTTTTTTTTTTTGGCATGGGAGTTTGGATATTTGCTTTCTCTTTCTTGGGTGTGAGCAGGCTCTTATCCCCAGGGTGCTGAGTGTTTCCAGGAAGAAGGAAGCAATGGGTAGGGCTAGTAGTCAGTGCCTAGCTGGTGGGCTCTTGACAGCAGCAAGGACCTGCAGGAAGGTGGTGCAGGCTACTCCTAGTTGCAGGGCCCTGGGAAGTGTTATTCAGCCTCAGGCAGATTTAGGTGGTGCCTAGAGCATTTGGCAGTGGCAGTGGCAGGGTGTGTGAGTTCACAGGGGAGAGAGGGCAACAATGGGTGGTGTTCGGTTATAATGCCCTCCTCTGTGGTGCCCTCTGAGGTGATTGGGGCCACAAGTGGTACCTGTTCACTGACCCCTAATGGTGGTGGGCTATGCCCATCTCTGGAGTCAGAGATAACTGCAGTGGTTTGTTGCCGCCACCTGTAGTCCATGCAAGAAGCACCCTATCCCATATAGCCAGGAGGTGCTATATAGGCTGCTCCTAGTTGCAGGGTTTTGGAAAGTGACAATGATCAATCATGTGTGGGTGCTGCCCTGAGTATATGGTAATGGCAGCAACAGGGAAGGTGTATTCCCAAGGGAGTGGGAACAACAACAGGTGGTGCTCAGTTGTAGTGCCCTCTTTCATGCCAACCTCTGTTGTGACTGGGGCCACAGGTTAAGCCTGTTCACAGACCCCTAGTGCTGGCAGTCCATGCCTTCCTCTGGTTTCTGAGATGATGCTGTGGTTTGTCCCTACTGCTTGTAGATCACACAAGAGGCATCATGTAGTGCTTAGCCCCCCGCTGCCCTTAGCCCACACAAGAGGTACCCGGCCACCCACAGCCTGCACAAGAAGCCTCTGCTTTCCTGTAGCCGGAGCAACTGGGATCTTGCCACCCATAGCCTGCTCCAGAGGTGCCCCACCCTCAAAAGTCCACATGTGTACACAGAAGAAGATTCCTATGGTAGTCCACCCCTCTTCCTTTTGCCCTCCCCAACAGTGGCACCTTGCTTCTCCTATGGGTTCAGACCTCCTCTTGAGTTTCCTCAGCTATGGTGTTCTTCCCAGCCAGGCACACTGCTCCCTAATCCCTCAGGCTGTCTCCACACAGCCAATCCTAGTCCTCTCCCCAGAACTGAACTCTGGAGCCTGAGTCTCAGTGCCCAGTCCCCACCCAAGCATCTCAGGCTGTGGTGTCTGAGGCGGTGGTACAAATGATCTGTGTGGCTCTCACTCTGCTTTGTCCTCAGTTCAGCTGCTGTGCTTTTCTCAGCGACTTTGAGATCCCTCTGTCTTGGCTGATCTCCCTGTCAGTTAGGTGTTTTCCCAGAGTGTGGGTTCCTTTTCTCTTTCACAGCTCCCTTGCAGGAATGTTAGTCCCATAGTCCTGATTCCTTTTTTCTCTCTTTTTTTTCCCCCTCTTTTGTTGTACTCAGTTATGTGGAGGGTTTTTTTGCCCTTTTTGGAGGTTTAAGTTCTTCTGCCAGTGTTCAATAGATGTTCTGTGCAAATCATTCTACACACAGCTGTGTTTTTTGGATGTGTTTGTGGGGGAAGGTGAGCACAACATCTTACTCCCCTGCCATCTTGATCAATCGGACTTGATTTCTAAATTTCAATTCATCAAAACCAATAGCCTTTGCATTGAGAAAGAGACTGGTGTTTGGCCTCACTGAGGTTCAGGTTCTTTATGCCTCCACATAACTGAGTAAAACAAAATTCCACATAGAAGGAATTTAGCAAGAGATAAAGTGATAGACAAGAAATAGAAATAGGGGAGTTCCCGTCGTGGCGCAGCAGAAACGAATCTGACTAGGAACCATGAGGTGGAGGGTTCGATCCCTGGCCTCACTCAGTGGTTAAGGATCTGGCATTGGCATGAGCTGTGGTGTAAATCACAAACAAGGCTCAACACTGCGTTGCTGTGTCTTTGGCACAGGCTGGTAGCTGTAGCTCCAATTAGACCCCTAGCCTGGGAACTTCATATGCCACAGGTGCGGCCAAAAAAAAAAAAAAAAACAAAAAAACAAAAAAACAAAAAAAGAAAGAAAGAAAGAGATTAAGATAGGATGCTTGTGAGAGATGTAAGCACAAATGGATTCCCAGGCTCCTTGCACAATGACGTAAATGAGCCGAGTTAACATTTACACATCACGGTAACCATCTGTGAATTGCCAATTTCTTTTGGCCTGACTTGGAGAACCATACCAGGGTATTACATGAAGTTACAGACCTTTGCCCTAGAGTAAAAATATACCTTCTCTAAGAAATAATTACTTCCTAAGAAATAAATGAAAGCCAGTTTACTTAAGTTTAATTAACTCACTGTTTAGTGTGTCTGACTCATGTGAAGTACCATGGCCATTTGCATGACCATAAACCTCATTCCCATGTGTTGACAGATCAGTGCTTCTAAATTATGCTTACTGGTTCTTCAAGTCTGAGTCAAAGCTATTCAGTAAATGCGCACATTTCTGTAAATAAATACTATGCTGGGGCAAAGTGAAATTGGTTTGGTCATGCAATGTCAGGAGAACTGAAGGTACAGGTCATATCCGGTAGCTCCTGTGCTGAACTCTCCAAAAGGAAATGATATTATCACTATAGATAAACACAAAGAGGATAAATGGATATAACAAGCCTTTTTTATTCTAACTTTTTCTACTAAAAGTAATATTTTTGAGAAGGTGAAACTGCTTTATATTTTATCGTTTTTTTCAAATTGGCCAATAAGCTTTTACAGCACTTTAAAAAAAAATTAATTCTGTTCCTGAAGAGCTGAAGTAGTCCTACAACACATTGTACAGATGGGTGAAAGGTAAATTGATAACGTTTTCATCTAGAACTATAACTCCTATCAGGGAAATCAGGTACAGGGGTCAGAAGTTCTTTGACAATGGAATCTGAATAAAGGTTATCAGCAATCCAGATAAACTGGAATTTAGACGAAGTCTTAAGGCATTTCTTTCCTGTGGGTAATAAAACAAACTTCCAAATAGAGAATGAAATCGGCTTAAAATTGTTTATGAAGAGCAAGGCTGAGGGATTGACCCAGCCTTGAGTAAAACCCTTTATACTCAAGTTCCCAGCCTAGGGGTCAAATCGGAGCTGCAGCTGCCAGCCTACATCATAGCCACAGCAGCACTGGAACCAAACACACATCTTCGACCTTTGCCGCAGCTGGTGGCAAAGCCAGATCCTTAACCTACTGAGCAAAGCCAGGAATCAAACCTGCATCCTCAGAGAGACAGTGTTGGGTTCTTAACCCACTGAGCCACAAAAGGAACTCCTAATTCTTAAATAGTATTCCACTCCATGGATACGTCATAATTTGTTCACCAAACTACTTAACATTTGGATTTTTCCAGTTCTATGCTATTATAAATAAAGCTTCTATGAACATTTGTGTACAAGTCTTTGTATGGAACACACACTTCATTTTTTTTGCATAAATACTTAAAAGTAGAATGACTGGATTCCATGATAACTACATAATCAATTTTTTATGAAACTGTTAAATTGTTTTTTAAATTGGTTACAGAATTGTACATTATTCCTCCGAGGGGTGAGTGTTGCATTTGTCCCACATACTTACCTACACTTCATATATTCAATTGTTTTAATCCTTCTAATTTTAGCTACTCTGATAGGTCTGTAGTGATGTCTCATTGTGGTTTTAATTAGCATTTCCCCAATGACTAATGATTTTGAGCACTTTCTCATGTAACTTTCTGACAGTTACCTATCTTCTTCAGTAAAATGCCTGTTCAAATGTTTTGCCCATTTTTTAATGGGTTGTTGGTCTTTTTATTACTGAGTTAAAAGAATTCTTTATATATTCCAGATTCAAGTCCTTGTCAGATCTATAATTTGCAAATATCTATTTCCAGTCTGTAGCCTGCATATTTTTCCGTAACAATGTCTTTTGAGAAGCAAAAGGTTTTAGATTTAATAAAGTCAAATTTATCAATTTTGTTTCCATTTGAGCTTTTGGGGTCTAATTTAATTTAATAAGCCATGGCAATTCTGAAGTCACTAAGATTTTTTCCTATGTTCTCTTTTAAAATTTTTGTTTTGTTTGTTATGGTTAAACATAATGCTTACATTTTGATCTACAGTTCAGTTTGAGTTTTTTCCTTGTATATCATTTCAAGTAAGGGTCAGGATTAAATTTGTTGCACATGACTGTCCAATTGTTCCCACATCATTTGTTATAAAGATTATCCTTTCTCCATTGAATTAATTGGTTTGGCACATTTGTCAAAAATTAATCGTGTGAGTCTATTTCTAGACTTTTTTTTTTCATTCTACTGATTTGTCTGTCTTTGCATTAATACATACTGTCTTGTTTCCTGTGGCTTTATAGTCTTGGAATCAGACAGCAGTCCACTTCTAAGGTCTGGAAATAAGGTCAGAACCAGATAAAAAGAGGTGTCATTTGGTGAAGAGGCCCCAAGAATTCTGTTGGAGCTCCTTAAATCTCTCCAGCCAAAGTCAAGATTAGTCCTAGAGACCAAGCACAAAGTGGAGGCATACAGAGAGAATAAGACTACAGAGGGCTCAGTAGAGCCTGTAGATATTTGACTTCAGACTCTCAGGTCAACCAACTTAGCAGTTTTGTTTCACGTAGTCCTGACTAGATGACACCCCAACAGTCTGCTGTAGTTATACCTTTGTAAGATAAATATTTTAAAAGCCAAGCCATGAGAACACCTTGGATGTTTTCACACTCCCAGAAACAAATATACTTGCCTAAGCAAGTGACCAGGAGAATGAAATCAAGTTTAATCAGTTAAATTTGAGTTATTCTGCCAAAATATGATAGCCTCTTTTTTTCTGTTTTATTCTCAGGACCTCATGACATGAATTTCTCTTTTGCAATTCTATTGTTCCCTGGGTTTGCACAAAGCTCTTATAACTATAAGACTTGTCCACATCAATAACTCAAACTAGTAATATACTAACTGAGCAACCAATAAGAAAGGCTTGTTAGAGTTCCAGTGTCAAAGCATACAGGCACTGCAATAAAAAGAAAATATAAGTATATCAAGAAGGGAAATGAAAATATGGCCATTTTCCTAAAAGCACAAGAACAAATCTGGCTCCAAAAAAAGTTGAAATTGACTTGGCTGGGACTCTGATGAGCACAGTCTGAGACAATAAAACATTTACAGAGTCTGAGTTCAAGTAGTCATTCCTCCATAGTTTCCAGAGAAGATCATTTCAGCTGGTGTTCATCGTTCAACAGAAGTCTTCAACAGGGTATAAGGCTAGAGGATAGAAGACATGGAAAATTACTGTGGCTAAGAGAGCCTGAATGGAAAATAACCTTCACATAAATGCATGTGAAAGGTGGTCACATAGGCCTTATCTTGCAGGAATGTGGACCCTTCCATTGGCCAGGTTTGAGCCATCGTGGGGCCTGGTCCACTTGGCTGTGTGAACACTCAACAGTTAAACTAGGTGTCAGTTCAGACAGGATAAAAGCAATCACCACAGGAATGTTCCAGAGATTTTAAAATATAAAAATGGCCATGTTCCTAGAAGAGAAAGCTCTTCATGGGAAGCCCAAAGTCAGAATTTGGTGCCCTTATAGGTGTGTATCTCCAGTTTCAGATTTCTTCATTTTCTGCATCTCAGAAGGTTTTATACACATCCTGTAACCTGTGCTTATGTTGACTTGCTGACAATGTTGACTTCAGTGACAAGCAGGTGCCTTCTTTCCCAATTCAAATTAAAAAATGAAAACAGACAGAAAAACAAAAGAAAGACCTAATAAAGGGAAAACATAGGATTCTATAAAACTAATTTCAGTTTTTAGATGACCTAAATATGAGTGAAAGTACACTGCACTGCATATTACAGTCACATCAATGGTCGATGTGTTCAAGACCAGAGAAATTTAGAGGCAGGTAACAGTAGGAAAATGAAGTATGCATTAACAAGTAGTGATTCATTCTATCGACCTCATGTTCTCATTTCCTCTATAAAAGTTTTCATTAAAAATGTGTGCTGGTGGCAAGCGTTTATAACATATTGTTGCACACTGGTATTTTTGACACTTGCTCTATCCTCTAGAGAGCCAGCATTCAGGTTTTAAGCTCTCCTATGGAAACTCAGCCTCACAAGCACAGGCAAAGTACTCCACTTCTTACTCTAGGTTTATTCATCTGTAAAATACAAGTACCATTGCCTTCTTGGCTTGTGGCAAAGATGAAGAAATGCAACATTCATACAGCATTCAGTGAGGTGGCAAAACACGCCAAGAAATGTTAATGGTCCTCTATTCCCTCTCCTCTATCACTGGAATAAATTAAATCTGATTAAAAATTGTTCTCTCTGGGTCTCTTTTGTTGTCTACTATATGGTATTGGGAAAGAATAAGTATAGGTATGGAAAGGAAAACTATATAAATTAATTCACCATATCCACCCCTAGATTCACCCTTAATACTCTCACTCTACTTTCTTAGCCATTTAACCTGTTGGCCTTCTGGATACTTGAATTTGCAGTGGTCTACCATTTGAATTTGGGAGGTTATGTATTATATGAGGCAGTATGGACAACTGACAGTGGCCTCTAAGTATTGAAAGATAACAAGAAGTAGGAGTTCCTATAGTGGTACAGCAGAAACAAATCTGACCAGCAACCATGAGGTTGCAGGTTTGATCCCTGGCCTTGCTCAGTGGGTTAAGGATCCAGCGTTGCCATGAGCTATGGTGTAGGTCGCAGACGCAGCTCAGTTCTGGCGTTGCTGTGGCTGTGGCGTAGGTTGGCGGCTATAGCTCTGATTCGACCCCTAGCCTGGGAACCTCCATATGCCACGGTTGCAGCCCTGAAAAGAAAAAAAGACAAAAAAAAAGGAAAGAAAGAAAGATAACAAGAAATAAAAGACATGCTGCACAGGACAGGAGGAAGGCCTGGTATCTAAGGCTTATGTTTAAGTCCAGAGTGGAACAATTATTGATTTGATTATTCAAGTCTTACCTCTCACATTGGAAATCTGGATAATAATGCTTATCCTATATAAGCCATAAAAAATTGGGAAGATCAAATACAATTATTTGTGAAATATCTCTATAAGTACTAAATAAATTAATGATTGACACTTTCTTTGTCATTATAAGGTCACCTAGAAAGATGGGAATTCTTTTTTTTTTCACTACACGACATTAATAAACTCAGATATTCTGAACAAATAACTGTATACATATATAAAATAACAAAATGGCAAACAGCAAACTTGATAAAGACTCCAAGTCTTTGTTTGAAAGAATATAATCAAAAACAGGAATAAAAATATGCTGAATTCACTTCACAAAAGTAAAGGACCTGAACAGGCAATTTTAAATAGAGGAAGTAATAGACTAAGTACAAATATATTCAGCTCTGTTTACTGCTGTGATATGAGTTCAATCCCTGGCCCAGAAACTTGCACATGATGCAGGTCTGCCCCCACCCAAAAACAAGGACCATATTTGACTAATATGAGTAATATCTAGTTCAAGGAATTCTGATAAACACTGCTTAAGAACAACAGTCATGAGACATACATTTCACAATATCTCCTCCCTCTTAGTATTAAAATGAAAAAATATTATTTATTATGTGAAAATGGGTACGTTAGAGCTTACTGTACAATTATTTCATTCCTTGTAAGGCTGAATATATTTGTAGATCAATCCTTGACATTGTCATCTTGCTCCCTCCTGAAGTTAGTCTAATCAAATTTAAAATAGAAAAAATAAAAAAATTTAGTATAGGACTTCCCCAGACTCTGAGCTAATCAAAAGTGGCATCAGAGAACTTTAAGTGGGACCACATAATACCTGAAGACCAGACTAAACTGAGGGTTGTTCTGTGATTTAGATCAACAACACAGTGAGCACACATTATCTCTGCCCAGTGTAGTTCCTCAAAATGTGACCTGAATATTCATTGAGTTCTTGAATTAACCAGGCCACTCCAGGAACCTACATTTTATGGGCCTAGTGCTTGGTTCTATATTCCCCAGGGCTCTGTCTACTGAGCTCACTGCAACACAGTCTACACTTCTGAGGCTCTTTGTCCATTAAGTCTCAACATGTGAGGTTAGTATCACACAGCAACACATCATTAACATTAAAACAGAAAGAGAATTTTAGGGGATTGCAAAACAACAGAATAAGTTAAATCAACAATGTGGTGTTTAAACATTTCCAGCAACCAAGGTTCCAAAACAGCTGAAAACGATTTAAGGAATAAGATCAGCCAAGGAGAACGTTTAATTTCCATTAATGTAGGAGTATCTTATTCAGCCCTGCTATAGTCATAGAGGCGGCATTTAAGACAGTTTTCAAGCCTGGTTCCAGCTAAACTTGGTGAAAATCACTTGTTGGCATTGTTTCGAGTTCTTCATTCTGGAACTAGACTGTTGGGCTCAATTCATAAATTGACCACTTATTAGCAGTATAACCTTAAGCAAAGTCCTTAATAAACTCTTTGTCTCAGATTCTTAATCTGTAAAATGGAGTAATAATAAAGCTACCTCATTCAAATATTATAAGGATTACATTGGAAGTAACTATAATAATTCCAGACACAAAGTAGTTACTAAGTATTAATTACCATTATTATTATACTACTACCACAAGTCATATGTAAATGCTTTACAAAAAATAATTTTAGGAGTTCCCATCATGGCTCAGCAGTTAATGAACCCGACTAGTATCCATGAGGACTCAAGTTCAATCCCTGGCCTTGTTCAGTGGGTTAAGGATCCGGTGTTGCTGTGATCTGTGGTGTAGGTTGCAGATGCGGCTTGTATCCCCTGTTGCTGTGGCTCTGGCATAGGCTGGTGGCTATGGCTGATTTGACCCCTAGCCTGAAAACATTCATGTGCTGCAGGTGTGGCCCTAAAAAGACAAAAAATAAAATTAAATTAAAAATAATTTTATACGTGACTTTTATAGTGTACCAAACTGATGCCTTCAATTTATATGAGATATGAGGCATGTACTATTATCCACACTTTATAAATGAAGAGAATGAGTGTTAGAGAGACTGAATTCACCACATTGCCCAACAACTCAATGGGTTCATCATGACTTCTCACATTTCCCCTCTACCACATGCCTCCAAGAGTTTTAAAGTTTCTTCAAAACAAAATGAATGAAGTCATTGCCGTGGGTGAGTATTAGAATAAAGACTAAGCTCTAAGCAAGCCAACATTCCATGTTTCATTTTCAAGTGAACAATGCAGTCAAGCTATTTTGTTATTGGACAGAACATTCAATCTGTAAAGTTTCATATAGAATTGAATCAAATAGGTCCATTACAAAGAGGACAAAGCATTATAAAGATACCTTTTAAAAGCAATCTAGGAGTTGTCTTGTGGTACAGTGGGTTAAGGATCTGGCATCATTGCAGTGGCTCAGGTTGCTGCTATGGTGCAGGTTCAATTCCTACCCAGGAATTTCTGCATTGGCCAAAAATGGAAAAAGAAAAAAGAGAAAGAAAAAAGAAAAATACTGTATCTACTTGGAGTTCCTGCCGAGGCACAGTGGGTTAAGAATTCAATTGCAGGAGTTCCCGTTGTGGCGCAGTGGTTAACGAATCTGACTAGGAACCTTGAGGTTGCAGGTTCGATCCCTGCCCTTGCTCAGTGGGTTAAGGATCCAGCGTTGCCGTGAGCTGTGGTGTAGGTCGCAGGCGCGGCTCGGATCCTGCATTGCTGTGGCTCTGGTGTAGTCTGGCAGCTACAGCTCCGATTAGACCCCTAGCCTGGGACCCTCCATATGCCGCAGGAGCAGCCCAAGAAATGGCAAAAAGACAAAAAAAAAAAAAGAATCCAATTGTAGTAGCTCTGGTTGCTGTGGAAGTGTGGGTACAATCACCGACCCGATGCAGTGGATTAAAGGGTGTGGTGTTGCTACAACTCTGGCATAGGTCAGAGCTGTGGCTTGGATTCAATCGCTGGCCCAGGAACTTCCATATGCCATGGCTGCAGCCATAAAATTAAAGAATAAATAAATAAATAAATAAATAAATAAATAAATAAATAAAAATAAAACCAATCTCTCAATGGCAAAATGGGTGAAGGGTACAATCTTCAAGTCATAAAATAAATCATGGGGATGTAATTACACCATGGGGACTATAGTTAATAATACTACATTGCATATGTGAAAGTTGTTGGAGTAAATTTTAAAAGTTATCATCACACAAAAAAATTGTAACTATTTAGGATTAACAAATGTTAACTAAGACTTATTGCGGTGGTCATTTTGCCATGTGTACAACTACTGAATCATTATATGGCACACCAGAAATGAAGATAATGTTATATGTCAATTATACCTCAATTAAACTTAGCAAACAAGTAAATAATAGAGGCAAAAAAATCTAAGAAAAAATGAGACAGCTTTCATATCATGGAGGTCCATACCAAAGAAAGGCATCAGTTGATCTAAGGGTAGAACTATGACTATACAGGTTGGCTTGATGAGAAGGAAGCAATAAAAACATCAAATTACTTTCTAAAATCAAACAACCGTATAAGGAAACTTGTCCATATTGTGGTAGAAACTATCTGACCCACATCAGCTTTGCATATCAGTTTATCCATGAAAACCGCTCATTATTAGAGTGGGTCAACACTCCAGCTGAAAAGAACAAGGCAAACGGAAAATTCCAGCAGTGCAAAGACTGCAGTGAGCTAGTCAGCTTCAAGTATCTTTTGCTCTGTCACAGCCCTAGGTCCACCCAAAGGCGAGGGCCCTAGAGCCAGTTCTGTCACACAAACAGAGCACAGCAGGTGTCAGTTGCTCTCCTTCTCCCAGTGAAGTGAGGGAGGGTCTTTACTTCCTCCTGAATATCCTAGATTCCATATATCTGAAAATGGTTGACCCAGGAGCATCTCAAGGATGCCATTGATTTTGTTGCAACAGCATATCTCATTAAGGCATCAAGCTTCTTGCACATCTCTGATGAGCTAAAAAGCAGCCTCCTAAAGCAAATGTCAAACTGAAGTCATCTTGAGGTAAGGGTGTGTCTTCTTAAAAATAAAGCATTCCTTGAGTAGCTAAAGGTGAAGAGTAAGTGTGCTCTCTCTCTTTCTCTCTGTGTCTGTCTGTCTCTCTTTCAGTTGATGTGGCAGGAAAGTAGTTTTTACCACTCTGACACCACTGCTACATCATCTCTCACATAAGGGCAATGCTATGATTGTTTTTTAACTCTGTGCTCCAAATCATCAGTATAAATAGCAAAACATCGATGAGGACAGATTTGAAAAGGAAAACTCCAGGCAGGTTACTGTGGCCTGACAAGTTAATCATCCCTTTAAATGAATGAAAGCATAAATTGTCAAAATAATATTTGATTCAAAAATCATTTAGTTTGGTTCTGTAATAGAGGGAACCAATGGGTCAGGCACACATTCAAGCACTCATTTGGACAAAATTCCTTGTATCTGCTAGTCTTGACAAGGCTTCGGGCCCGACCCAAGTAGCCACCTGTACAGTGCAGAAATAGATTCTCAGAGGTGGTCACTGCTTCCAGTCAAGAGCCACTGAAGCACACTGGGTTAAATGGGTATGTGGACTACTTCCTCTTCCTTGACCAAACTAGCCTTCATCTGCATCAACCTTAGATTGTGGAGAAGGAAAGGCTTCCTTCAAGCTCTCTGAGCCTAGCCTCAATTTTTGCTTGATCCAGGGAAATAAAGCATGGTTCAAAGTCCCATATTTAATATTTCCAAGAAGTTAAACTCTTCATCCACCCACCTTTCCCACCCTGTCCACAATGTAAGAGGTAAAGAAAGTAAAAAGGACAACAGGGTCTTCCTGTGCTGTTCTACCCACAATCAGCTGTTCCATCCAAGATCTTTCTATACTTCTGCCTTGCATGTGAGGAAGCCAGGATAAGTTTCTTTGTTTGTTTGTTTGTTTGTTTGTTTTAACAGACATTGCACTGAGATTCTGACCTACACATACAAATATGATACAAAGGACTAGGTGATTCTTGGCTAAGTTGGTTGGCTCACAAAAATTAGCATGCATGCAACTCTCTAGCTAGATTTAGCTAGTTCCTTTCTCCTAAAATAGTGCAGCAAGGGGAAAAGATGAGGTTGGCCAGATCAATAATTCAAACATATAGAAAGAGAAACAGCTCCATGAGCAAGCCTGAGGATGGGGACCCTTGCTGCTCAAGAGTTCGTTTAGATTTATAAAACTCGAGCTGTCTTTGCATGGTTCATAAAAAATTATTACGTGAAAAATTTGGCTGCTCACTGCATTATTCATTGCAGACCCTCTTAAACAAATAACTGTTAAACACATAAAAGGGTTCATGCATTAAGTGGGAAAAAGCAAATGAAATCTGTTAAACAAATTATAATTAAGATGAGTAAAATGGTGGTATGCTGATTACAAGAAAGGCCTCAGAGTCAGGAACTTCATTTATGAGAGAGAGATACAACAAGTTCTTCTCTTTAAGTAAAATCACAAAACCAAATGAATAGGTGGGCAAGTGATGACTGTAAGAAGCTAGGAGTATGTAACACGTCAGATGAGCAGCAGCAGAAGCTGACATGGACCTTACCTCTCCTAGGACTTCCACTTTCCCCACATCCCTTGTGGAACCCTGAGTCTGTCTTATTCTAGGGCCCAAAATCTCTCCTGGTTTGCTCCAGGGCAGCAATCAGGTCTAGAGCCAAACAAATTTCCTTTTGTGTGGCACTACCTGAAAGGCTTAGTCAGTTCCCCCACCACCTGAGGGTCTGGCTTTAAGTCAGGAAGAGCAGGCTTCACAGACCATCAATTTTTACTTTCTAAATAGCCCCCAATTCTTGGTCATGCCAACCACTGTGAGCTCTCTGAATCAGAAATCAAGGGCTAGGCAGGATTGTCTCTTTAGTTTGGGGTTGAACAGGTGCACAAGCCCTGACATCTGAGACCCTCGGGGGCCAATTAGCACCAAAACTGGCTGTGTGTGGAGGTCGCAACCCCACCACTGTCTACATGGATGTAGGTGATTTTCTTTTTCTTTTTGCAAGAAAAGTGTTGCATAAACATAGAAACTCATCCTCATGTTAATCTTCCATTCACCAGAAAGATATCACCAGGCTAGGGTGAGGGTAGAAGATCTTTAAAATCTGTTCTAAGCTATAAAATACCAATTATTTTCATGGCTAAGCTAGCTGAAATCAGGTGTCAGAAATCAATGGTCTTTCAAAGTTTCATGGGGCCCCCAAATACACTGGAAGTCACATATACTAATCATTAGTCAGGGTTCTCCAGAGAAACACAATCAACAGGAGATTACGGACATCAACAGGTTTATTATGAGGAATTAGCTCAAGTAGTTACAGAGGATAAGAGACCCCAAGATCTGCAGTCAGTGAGCTGGAGGCCCAAGAGGGTGGGTGGTGTAGCTCTAGTCTGAGACTGAAGGCCTGAGAATCAGGAGAACTGATGGTGAAAGTTCTAGTCCAAGACCAAGTCCTTGTCCAAAGGCAGGAGAGGACTGATGCCCCAGCTCAAAGGCAGCTGGGCAGAGAGAGAGAGAATCCTTTACGCTCCACCTTTTATTCTATGCAGGTCCTCAAGGGATTAGGTGAGGCCCATCCACACAGGGAAGGGCAATCTGCTTTGCTGAGCCCACCAATTCAGAAGTTCACCACATTCAGAAACACCCTGAACACACAGACCCAGAATAATGGTCAACCAAATGCCTGGGCCTTCTGTGCTACCAGCAAGTTGATATACAAATAAACCATCACAACTAAAATGGCAGTGATGACTCTGGAGACACACTCCACATTCCATGTTAAGTCTGGAAGGAGAAGCCACGTGTGCAGGACACTGCCCTGTCTGGCCTCTCCCTGGAATGCACCTTACTACAGAGTGGGGCATATGCTACCCTCCACTCCATGGAGAAAGTTTGGGAGGGGGACTAGCTCAATTCAAGGAGTCCCTAAAACATTAATATTTGGTGCATTTTCTGGAAACCTGGAGAAACAGATTATGGATTTCTCGAAGTAAATTAATCCTGGAGAGTATGGAGACACTGTGGGGGGTTTGCCTCAAGTGGCTTGAACTCTGGGGGAGTGTTACAAGGCTCAGGCCAAAGGGCCTCAACAGGACCAGTGGTAGGGACCTCTGCAATCTACCCTGGACCATTCCAGCTCCAGCCTGTGAAATGGTGCAGCTCCATCTTAAATGACACAGGCCCACTTGTCCTGGTAGTAAGATTGAGGATAAGGAAGAGGGCAGACCAGCTCCCCAGGACTCTGTTATGGGTTAAATTGTGTCCGCCCAATGATCTGTGGAAGTCCTAGGCCCATCACCTGGTGTGGCCTTATTGGGAGATAAGGTTATTGAAGATGTAATTAGTTAAGATGAAGTCATACTGAAGTAGAGTGACCCCTCACCCTTATTCATGTAGAAGAGGAGAGAGAGGGAGATATATTCAATAAGCATTCAGTGTGATGACAGAGGCAGAGACTGAGACTCTGCCACTACTGGCCAAGGGACACCCAAAACCCAAGCAGGGTTTCTTCCCTTGAGGTTTTAAAGGGACCACGGTCCCAGAAACTTCTTGATTTCTGACATCTTGCCTCTTGAACTGCGAGACAATATACTTCTCTTGTTTTAAGCCATGCAGTTGGTGGTACTTTGTTTTGGCAGCCATGGGAAACTACGTAGACAAATATAACATCAGTCCCACACCAAATCCCAAACTCTAGACAAACATTAAGACATGCACCAACATTCATTATGTTGCCATAAAATGCAACTCAAAAAAAAAAAACAAAAAAAAAAAACTAGCCTTTTTGGTAAATATCCTAGGATAAGTGCCCTTGCCCTAGTTAGGGACAAGTTGTTTCAATGGCCCTCAACAGAGGAGATATATAGCAGCAGGACAGGACCAGGCAGAGGTAGCAAGAATATCATTATTCACCAAGGCAGTACATACTGACTCCTCTCCACTCCCAGCTTTTGATGAGTACTACTCACTGACCAAGTCTACTTCAACAGACATGAATCTGTAAATTATTACAAATAATGACAACTGTTCATTGAACATTTTCCTCAGCCAGGCAGTGACTTAGCGGTCTTTACCTACATTATATTCTTATGCTTGCAATACCTGGAGAGATGAACAGTTTTGTCCTCATTTTTGGAATTAGAGACTAAGCTTTGCAGGTCCAATAAATCATGGAGCCCGATTCTGAAGCCAGGCCTGTCTGAGTCTGAAAGGCCCAGCTCAGTCCTAGAGATATTTCTGGACCTGAGAGCCAGATGGATTCTGTAGTTTGGAAATTTAAGAATAAATCACAGTGACAGAAATGAACAAAAAACTACAGGCCTTCCTTAATAATTATTCATCAGATTGTTTCTCAAAACATGAGAGGTCCTCAATGATCAAAATAGTCCTCTTTACTGGGAACTCCCACTGAAGGATAATTTTTTGATTCTGTCTGGGAAAGCAGCCAGGTGGAGAGTCAAACTTTGGTTTCTACAGCTCTGACCGTATTTTAAGGTTTAGAGCAGTAAGGAGGATGCCAGAAGATTGTGTTTATTCTAAATTGATTTTCTAGTATTACCAATTTTGGAATACTACCTCCTACAAACCATTGAAACACTGTTTCTGGAACCCACAAACCAGTCAATCTACAGACTGATGACTGGCAAGGACTGGCAAACTGCTTGAAGAGCTGCACTAGGATTTTGGAACAGGTCATCCCTGTCCTGGGGATATAGTCAGAAGTCAGCCTGACTGGTGGGGACACACTGTCCAGCCCCTCCTCACCACTACCACCACCCACTGCATGCACTCACCACTGGAATTACCCACTCACTCCACAAGAGCACTTTCTCTAACGTGCAAACCAGTCACCCAGACAACTTGCTAAAGTGCAGATTTGGCAGGGGTGGGAGAAGGCTAAATTTCTGCATCTCTGACCAGCTCCCAGGGAAATGATGCCGCTGATCCTAAGTGCCACTTTGAGTAGGCTAGGGCTAGATGACTAATGTACCCAAGCTACCGGGTGCTTTCACCCTTAGCTTTCTTCACAAGGGGGCACCTTCCTTTCTTTCAGTTTCCACTGCTGGAGTCTTCCTCAATATACAAAGCTTGGATCAAACAATAGGTGCTCTCTGAAGCTTCTGTAAATGGACAGGCATGGCCTTTCCTTCCTTCGGGTCCATTGCAGTTTCTAAGTAATGCATTACAAAGAACAGCAGTTTTCCTTAATTTGTCTGTCTTCATCCTAGACTGTGCTTCTGGAGGGCAAGGATGGCTTTTACAGTGTCTTCTTAAATTCCTAATAATTTACATAGGGTCTACCATAGAGCTGGTGGTAAACTGGGTTAGCCAAATAAATAAATCTGACTTAGCAGACTGTGGTTTCAGGAATTTACACTTTCCTCAATTTTCAAAATCAGAAAATGGGTTTTATCTCCAGTACTTCTGATCCCTCACATTGTGACTTGTGCAGACTTGTTGATTTGTATTTGTTTTCAAGATTCTTTGGAAAACATGTCATCACTTGTTGTGGGCTGCAGTTTTATTTTATTTTATTTATTTATTTATTGCTTTTTTAGGGCCATACCCACGGCATATGGAAGTTCCCAGGCTAGGGGTCAAATCAAAGTTACAACTGCCAAACTATACCACATACACAGCAATGCCAGATCCAAGCCATGTCTGTGACCTACACCACAGCTCACAGCAACGCTGCATCATTAACCCACTGAACATGGCCAGGGATCAAACCTGCATCCTGATGGATACTACTCAGGTTCATTACCACTGAGCCACAATGGAAACTTCATGGGCTGCAGTTTTAAATCATAGTATGGCTTACTACGAACAATGGAGTTCAGGAAAAATGCTTACTGCAAGGCATTTAGTAGCTGCACCATCCCGAATCATCTCACTTCTAAAATGGTTATAATAATGAACAGAGCAGGACTTCGTGGGGCCTGTCCAGGTACAGACCACTCCTGCCTCATGTCACTACCTCTTGTGCATAGAAAAGCTTTAGCCTCTCAGACCTTCCCAGAGTTCCAAGGAGCAAATTTAGTCAGAGAAGTGAAAAAACACAGAAACAAAAGTAAACAGTCAGGCAAGGCAAAAGGGATCATAATTTAGCCATAAAACAAAGTCAAGGACCTTTAGTTCCTCCTCAAGGGCTATACATAATATCCTGAGCCATATCCTTGAGTTGTTTTGCAGCTATAAAATCCCTACCAGGTGTAAGAAATTAGCTGCATGCTGACCACCAGCATACAGAAATCAGAACATTGGGAATTCCGGTTGTGGAGCAGTGGAAATGAATCCGACCAGGAACCATGAGGTTGCAGTTTGATCCCTGGCCTCACTCAATGGGTTAAGGATCTAGCATTGCCATGAGCTGTGGTAGTTGCAGACACAGCTCAGATCCTTCGTTGCTGTGGCTGTGGTGTATGCCAGCAGCTGTAGCTCCAATTCAACACCTAGCCTGGGAACCTCCATATACTGCTGGTATGGCACTGAAAGAAAGAAAGAGAGAGAGAAAGAGAGAAAGAAAGAAAGAGAGAGAGAGAAATGAAGGAAGGAAGGAAAAGAAAGAAAGAAAAAAAGGAAAGAAAGAAAGAAAAAGAGAGAGAGAAAGAGAGAGAGAAAAAGAAAGAAAGAAAGAAAGAAAGAAAGAAAGAACGGAAAGAAAGAAAGAAATAAAGAAAGACAGAAGAAAGAAAGCAGAACGCAGGAAGGCATTAAATAAAGAGAAATGAAGTTAAGGAAGGAAAAGAAAGAAAGAAAAAAGGAAAGAAAGAAAGAAAGAGAGAGAGAAGAAAGAAAGAAAGGAAAGAAAAGAAATCAGAAGGTCAGTGATGTTGACTCCCAAAATTCCACCCAGTTAACAATCAGAAGAATGTTCAGGCTCTGATCAGGCAACCTGAGACCTTCCCCTCACCCTGCCTTTAAAAACTCATTGAGGAGTTTGAGTCTTTTGAACATGAGCTGCCCATTCTCTTTGCTTGGCCCTGAAATAAATGCTGTGCTTTCCTTCACCACAACCTGGTGTCAGTAGATTGGCTTGGCTGTGCATTGGACAAGCAGCCCCAGGGTTGGTTTGGTAACAATAATAACACCTGCCCCATCAATTGGGGGTTAAATAAAATAACATATATAATGCATTTAGAACTGTAGTTGGTGCAGTAAGCATGGTAGAAAGATTAGCTATTGCTATTGCTTATGCTTTCTGGTATTTATGAAGACATACTCCTTACTATTGAAAGAACTGAAGACCCACATCTGTTCAGCTCTGCTTTCCCTCTGTCACCTGTTAAATGATGCTATTTTCTATCATTTCCTTATGATTTCTTTAACATGCCTCCCACTTCACCTCACCTAACTTCAATCAACACGCCTTTGTGTAGTCCTCTGCTTTTTCATCCTTGTGTGTCTCAGCTCATTTGTGATGTTTCTCCCACTAACACCATACCTCAAGCTTTGGTACTACTTTTCCCTTGATTCTGCACCTTTCTTTATGCCTTTTATGTGGGCTTTAAAATCTGAGTTCATAAGAGATCCACTCACACTAGCTCCAAATTTCTGCTCATTGGAAATAGTCTCATTGTGTTCTCATTGTAGAACACTTATTTCTACAATGCAAATACTAAAGATATGAAAAGTAACTACTGATGAGATTTTACGAAAGTGCAGTCATATCAGGGGTTTTAACAGATTGTTAAAATATTGCTATATGTAGGTCCTTAGTTGTCACATATTAAATGAGCATATGAAAATGAGTTTGACCTTCATTTCAGCCTCAGAAACCCAGTACACTTGGTTGTAAGCATTGTTTCGCTCTTTTGTTTCATGTCCTCCTCATCATTACTTTTTCTAACTTCTGAGGGATAAAACTATCAGCAGAGTGTCTAAATTCATCAGATGCTCTTTAATAGCAGAATGAGAATAAAGCATTTGAGGAGCTGGATAACCCAACACACCTATCTTTTCTGTCTGCCAAAAGGCTGTGTCATTCATGCATTTAATTGTTACAAAAATAAATCTTATCTGCTTCTTTCTCCTTTTATCATAATTAAAATGCACCACTTCTAATTTCTATGTGGATTTCTGATTAATTATACAACACATTATTTTTAAATTGTATTCTATCCTAATTCTTTCTATTGGATCTGTTATTTTCAAAAACATAAGTCTATTTCATCCTACCAAGTTTAAAGGCACCAAAACTGAAAATTGTAAAGGATATACTGTGATATAATCTATGCAAGAAAAAACACTGCAGAACTCCAATCAGTAGCCACATATTCAAAGAGAAAGCTTTAACCTAACTTCAAAAGACTGGAAAATGAATGAATATGTTTTGGGTCAAAGAAAATATGTATAGACTACATATTAATTTTTAAGTCATTCTCTGTTTTAATCTCTTTTCTTATATTTTCCAACCACAAATTGGCCCCTGTCACCATGAGCAAGAAGTCTCACATGATTAGTGCAAACAGAGAACACTTATTTCTACAATGCAAATACTAAAGATATGACAAGTAACTACTGATGAGATTTTACGAAAGTGTAGTCATATCAGAGGTTTTAACAGATTGTTAAAATATTGCTATATGTAGGTCCTTAGTTGTCACATATTAAATGAGCATATGAACATGAGTTTGATCTTCATTTCAGCCTAAGAAACCCAGTACACTTAGTTGTAAGCATTGTTTTTTCATAAAGAAAGTCCATGGCACCCAAGGGTGATACAAAGGAAAAATGTAATACGTGAAACAGGAAGAGACTGAGTTCTAGAAAAAGTGCTTCTCAATCTAGGAGTTAGAGAGGACCAGTATTTTTTCAGGCTTCCCATTCATATAAATACCTTGTAAAATGCAACCAAAATAAGAGAAACATAAAAGTTAAAAACAGCAAAAAAAAAAAAAAAAGCAGACACAAAATACAAGCCTATGCTCACCCCTTTGGATGCTGCAGCATGGTAAGTTGTTACAAAGGATTCTAATTGCTCTTATTTCTGTATTTGCCTTGACATAAGCAAATGGTTCACAGAATATCACTGAACACACTTTTTTTTTTCTTTTTAGGGTCACACCTGTGGCATATGGAAGTTCCCAGGCTAGGGGTCGAAATGGAGCTACAGCTGCCAGCCTACACCACAGCCAGAGCAACACCAGATCTGAGCCGTGTCTGCAACCTACACCACAGCTCACAGCAATGCCAGATCCTTAACCCACTGAGTGAGGCCAGGGATTGTACCTGCATCCTCATGGATCCTCGTCAGGTTGGTTTCTGCTGAGCCACAATGGGAACTCCCCTGATGGTACTTTTTTGTCATTCCTCTGTCATAAGCTACTAGGAAAAAATATGGCTGAAAATGGGTCAGAACCATACTAGTCCCAAGCACTGCTACATCTTACCTGGCCCACAAGAGACATCTAATAGGCTTCCCCACTGCCCAATCCCAGGGCCACACAGCAGCCAGAGCAGATCTGTCTCTGTTCATGGTCCTCAGGGGGTACCTCTTGGTCTTAGAATAAATCCATCATCTACATATGCCTTAGAGGATCCTACCGGAACAGGATCTTGCCTACTTGTCCAATATCTTCACTTCTCCCCTCTATCAGTTCAGAAAAGCCCTAAGCTTCCTCCAGGTCCAGGGCCTTCCCACAGGTTGGTCTCTCTTCATGGAATCATGCACTACCACCCATCCATCCTAAAAATTAAAAGGGCTGCAAATACATCAATATCCATCCTGTGTAGTTGGAGAGTCAGCGTCCTTACTTTCAAATCCAGGTGGCTCTCTGACCACTGTGACTAACAGAATATGGCAGAAGCAATGCTGTGCCAATTTCTGAACCCAGCAACTGAGAAACTGGCAGCTTCCACTTGCCACCTCTTGAAAGACTCTTCCTGGAACCCAGGGTAATCATCTAAGAAGTCTAGTTACCCTGAACCCATCCTGCTAGAGAGGTCACCTATAGGCTCTCCAATCAACAGTCAAGCCATCTTAGGCAAGGTTTGGGCACAAACTGTTGACCTTCTAGGCTAGTCTATTCATCAGCTAAATACCACCAGTGACCTCAGTCTGTACCATGTGGAGCAAAAGAATTACACTCAAGCTCTATCAAAACGTCTGAATGAAAAAAACCACCACCAACAACAACAACAAAAAACAACCTGTGAAATATAATACATTGATTATTGTTTCAAGTACATAAATGTAAAAGTAGAAGGATGGCTTCCTCAAAGATGTCCACATCCCAACCCACAGAAACTTGAACATGTTACTTTACATAGTAAAAAGGACTTTGCAGATGAGATGAAGATTCTGGAGATAGTGAGATTATCCTGGACTGTTCAGGTGTACCCAAAGTCATCACAAAGGTCCTTAGAGAGGAAAGCAGAAGGATCAGAGTCAGAGAGAGATGTGAAGATATTATGCTGCTGGCTTTCAAGATGAAGGAAGAGACCATAAACCAAGCTGGAAAAAGTGAAGAAGATATTATGCTGCTGGCTTTCAAGATGAAGGAAGAGACCATAAACCAAGCTGGATTCCTTCTCAGAGCCTTGGGAAGAAACAAAGCCCTGCCAAAACCTTGATTTTAGTCCTCTGAGATTCATGTAAGGCTTCTGACTTTCAGGACTGTAAGATAATAGGTTGGTGTTGTATTAAGCCACAAAGTTAGTGGTGATTTGCTATAGCTACAATGGAAAACTAATGCATTGAGTGGGAGGGTAACTTGATACACAACAATATACAACCAAAACACAACTCTCCCTGCCATCACACCTTTCCACATTTGTGTTCACACAAATCATTACCCTGCTAATTCCTGGTCATCACTCAGAACTTCAGCTGAAATTTTTACTTCTAGGTATGTATTAAAGAATGTATTCTCAGTATGTATTTATTTCTTAGATTATATAATACCTGGGTTCCTACAAGATAAATACTTCCAGAAGGTCAGGTATCTTTGGTCTATTTAGCTCACCAAGGAATTCCCATTCCACAGGCACAATAAATGGCATTCAGTAAATACTCAATGTAAATGAATACGGAATGAATCAGAATCTATGTAATGCGTTGGAACCTTAGGTTGGATACGTACATTAAGGAGAAAAATTGTGGTAGGAGAGTGTTCAACTAATGGGGGGGAGAAAAGTTTTAAAAACAGAAAAGCTTTTTAAAACTGTTTATTAAAAATACCGTGAAAGCAAGCGATCTCTTCATAAATGGGGACTAAATGCATATTTGAGTGTCAGGGATAAAAAACAGCAAGGTGTGATCTTCATCCAAAAATCTTAACTAATAATGAAAGAAACAACTGAATGTTTTGGTCATATTACACTTCAACAAAATTCCAAAAACAAGCAGTCAGATTAATCTCACCCTTACAAAAAAAAAAAAAAGAATCAAATTGAATCTTTTATAAATTTCCTCTTCAATAAGGAAAATTAGACAATATTGTAAAACACAAAAAAGAAAACTATAGTCATCCCTAAGTATCTAAGGAGACTGGTTCCAGGAGGTCCCACATATACCAAGATTTATGGATGCTCAAGTCCCTTCATAAAATGGCATGTATATAATCTGTAATTCTCAGTGATAATCATTGCTAAAATCTTATACTATGCCCTTTAGTCTTTTTCCTTTTAGACTATAATCCTACATACAATTGGGATCACATAAAAATATGCTGTTTCATCATCTGCATTTTTCATGAGTGTTTTCCCACACCATTAAACATTGTTCACCAACATGTTTTTAGTAGCTTAAACAGGACTTTGACATACTGATGTCTCAATAAAATATTTCACCAACATTTTATATGACAAAAGTTAAGAAACGTATATCTACACATAAAACTCAGATTTGTAAGGTAATTTTCTAGTGTGAAATTCTTATATCATAGTATGTATACATTGTTTAAGGCTCTTGATTCACAGGTATCAGTGTTTTCTGATTGTTGAGGTATAATAAAAGAAGTTTGAGGAAAAAATATGCTACTTGAAGATTAACAACACAGACTAGCACATCAAAAGCTCTGAGAAGTTCAGCAATAAAAATGTGTTGAACTTAGCTTAATGGAGAGACAAATATTTTTAACACTATAAAGATATTTTCTACCCCATACAGCATGCATTAGACCATGAACATGCTGGTGGTCTCCCTTAGCTTTATGACAACTTCTGCTTTTATGCTTGGAAAGATTCTTCTACCTCAAGATCATAAAACGCGTCATCTATATATAATTTAAATATTTAAAATCTTTCATCCATCAAGAATTTATTTTGGCATCAGGAACACATTAGGTCTTTATGTTCCTTTTCTTAAAAGTGAGCAGCTGATTTTCCTGTTAGGATGTAGGGACAAGGCTTATCTCCCTTATCTATTTATAAAGCCATCTTTATCATACCCTAAATTGCCATAGATAACTACATCTGCCTGAGTTCTCTGTTCTACCACACCAAGCTCAACCATACGACACTTCTTAAATTTTAGTAAATGCATTATATATTTTCATGATACTAAGGAAATGTTACTTTCATTACTCGTTTCCAAAATTTTTCCTGGATATCCTCATAGGCATATGTATTCATTCAACAAATGAGTTCAACATACAGAAGTACTTCAACGTTCATACTGTTATACATATGTAATTAAGTTGAATTTATCATCCGCATATGGTAGGTACTTAAAGAGGCTCGATTTATTCTCTGAGGTTAAGAAAGTACAATCTGGTCAGGTTTCAAAATTAAAATCTTATTGGGATTTCCATAATAATAATGCTGAATTCATTTAGGGGAGACTCCTCTGTACAAAGTTTTCCTGTTGCAGAACAAAGTTGGATATGGAACTTAAATAAAGTGGCTGTGATTAAGCTGATGAAACTAAACCAGTAACATGCACAGGGATTCACACTATATATAATTTTAGAGTTTAATCCTCATAACCAACACATGAAGTAGAAAATATTATTATTCCTGGTTCACAGATGAGAAAATTACAGCTAAAGAACTCATGTCACACATGGATGGGGAGCTACAAAATCACAATTTTTTGTCTCACAGGTTTTTTCCATCTTGTTCAGCTTAAATGAAGAGTTCAACCTCTCATTGCATTTTCCAAATACATCCATTAACAAGAACTCAGCTCTCTGCAAATCTCTGTGATTGGATGAATTTATTTCCCAATCTCCATCCTGACCAGCTCCAATCCAGCTAAACAAAACACAACAACTTTATAGGTTCCTAGTTTCTAAGAAATAGAATGCAGCTTGCAAAAATTAATATGAGGTCCAGGTTGGTCCTAGAATAACTCGAAAGAAAGAAAGAAGGAAAGAAAGAAAGAAAGAAGAAAGAAAGAAAGAAAGAAAGAGAGAGAGAGAGAGAGAGAAAGAAAGAAAGAAAGAAAGAGAGAAAGAAAGAAAGAGAGATAGAAAAGAAAGAAAGAAACAATATTATTTCCTTTTTTAGGAATGGTTTTTCCACCATTTTCTTCATAACAAGTCAGTGAACCCAAAAAAATGTGTGCACATTTAATAACTAGCCAATTCAGCCATATTTTGTGCCAATAAAATGAAACTTACTTCTCCAGTTTCATCAGTTAGAGAACCACAGGCTCAAATTTGGTACTTTGAGATGTCAGTAATTGAAGAATTGAAACAATTCAACGTATTGAGGTTAAAAGAGATTAAAAAGGGATTTAATAAAATCAAAATGGTGAGAAGGAAGAACATATATTCCTCTTCCCTTAAAATTGAGGTGGGAGGGGCCATTGAAGAGCCCTAAAATTTTAGATTTCTAAGTTTATTTAATTTGCTAATCTAAAATGTTAAAACATTTTGAGAAAGGAACAAATTTTATTTATAGAGCTACTATTCAGACAACAACTTTTTGGTTTAAAAATGTTACAACATATGAAAACATAGAAACTAGAAACATCTTCTGTTCCATTATCCTTCCAACACGTCTATTCTGCTTTTAAAAGTTGTTTGTTCCTTTAACACAAAAGGAAACTAAAAATAAATTGATGGCAAATATTCCCATGATGTGCCTCAAGGTTCCCTAAGAATGGCATTACCCTATTTTTTCTGAAAAGTAACTATGATTCTTCCATATTACATTGCTTCTGCACAGTTTTTGTTGGCATAGTCTTATGTGGGCATAGTTTTGCAGAACTTGGAAAGTTAATCAAGAGGGCCATTCTTAAAACCTTGAGCGACAACTCATTCATTCATTCAATAAGCACTTAATACATAAAAATTCTGGGGTAGCCATGGGGTATACAAAAGCTGGATAAAATACAGTTCTTACCTCAAAGAAGTTCAAGCTAGGGCAGCAATGACACAGTGGAGGTATGCTTTGAAGCATACACAAAATTCTCATGCAGTTGATATGCTGACTGAGCTGTAGTTTATTACCTGTCACTGCTACAGAGCTTGCATATCTGAGTATATTTGGGAATCCGATGGGGCAGGCCCAAGGTTATAAGTTTGGTTGCTGAATGTAGAAAATTTTAGGGCAAATGAAATTTCATGCTATAAGAATATATGTATAGTGCATTTATAATATACATTATAAATTAGTAAAATCAGTGTGTACTGCTACCTTAAAAAATACTTTCACTCCTGCTCTAACTTTACTGAAAGTGAGCCCACAGCAGCAGAAACCCTTTGTTTGATTCCCAGATTTATGTCTTAAATCTATTTCTTCATTAAAAGGACCCAGATTTGGGGTGCACGACTGATTTGGTGTCATGAGCAGAAAAAAAGAAAATAGGGTGGATCTGGAATATTTTTTTGTGGCTGGAAAGCCAAGTTGGTTTTATAGCATGATGGATAGTGCTGGAAGGGCAAAGGAGATGCTTAAAGGTTTTTTGCAGAAGTTGTGAAAAGCCAAGCATCAAAAGGAGAATAACAATTATTAATAATCAGAACAAAGTGAGTTCGTAATTTTAGACTCAAAAGAGAAAAGGTAATATAACTTGCATAAGTTAGTACAAGTTATATAAAATACTGTTATATACAGCAGAGGATAAACATAATAGAAAACTTACATTGGTGCTAATTGTAATACTAGAGGAGTGGTTTTTTTAAATGGTTTTTATTTTTTCCATTATAGTTGGTTTACAGTATTCTATCGATTTCCTACTGTACAGAAAAGTGACCCAGTCTCTCTCTCTCTCACACACACACACACACACCCCTCCATTCTTTTTCTCGCATTATCCTCCATGATGCTCCATCACAAGTGACTAGACATAGTTCCCAGTGCTATACAGCAGGACCTTGGTTGCTTATCCATTTCAAATGCAATAGCTTGAATCTATTAACCCCAGATTCCCAGTTCATCCCACTCTTTCCCCTCCCCCTTGACAACCACAGGTCTGTTCTCCAAGTTAATTGGAGTCTTTAGAAGTTGGCTCTGGCTCTATCTGTGTAAGTCAGGTGACTCCAAAGAAGGCAAGTGAACTGTCTCTGACTTCTTTAGGAAATCCATTCCCTCCAAGCATTTTGTGAGTTTGGTAGAGACTCATTAGAGAATTTCCCAGGACACAGGAAAGCATCACTTTGGGCACCACCGCCCCACAAGCTGTTGGAACATCTCCCCAGCTCCCCATCCCTTCTCTTCCCCATCATCTCCCTCTTCACTCTGCGGGCTTTCCCCTGAGTCTCCTTCCTGTGAAACTCAGAATCTCTCTCCTGCGCAGAAGAATCTAGCTGTCTAAAGCTCACATCTGGAAACTCACCTACTCAAACACACACAGTTATTTGGAAGAACAAATGTCCTTCGATGTACCAGGTGGCCCATTCCACCTTGGACGGCAGCAGCCATTATAAACAACAGAAAAACTCTCTAGTTATATTTATAATTATTAAATGTAGTACTATTTTCTTCCCAAAGATTGCACTCTTTATAACAATTCCTCAATCATATCTTGATGACAATACATTTCTAAATTACTTGTATATTATTCCCTCACTAATGTGGATCTTTCTGGTTTTTTTAGGAATAGATAGGATGCAAAGAAATGTCCTTTGTAACTAAAGTGCTTTTCTCTCATTATTTGTTATTCAATCTAACAGCCTTGGGTAGTCAGGACTTCCTGAGGAAGTGAGTTTAGCCTCAGGAAGTTATTTCCAAGTCAAAGAGGAAGTAAACAGACATGTTAACTTGGTTTCTAAGGTCAGATTATGTCCATGGCTGTAAAGGACAAATATTTCCAATATCAGGATATTTGTCCTAAAATGTTAGTTCCCAACCCCCTCCATATTCCTTCTTTGCCTTATATGGGCTCAGAAGTTGGCCCTTTACTGTAAAACTTTCCAGATAACCCAAAGGTAGCTGGTGGGTACAGAGTGTCATAGGATGATAGCCTAGTTGTCATGGACAACTCCAGTTATATGAGATCCATGGAAAACCTCATACAAAGAATGTGCAGCCGCCGTGTTAGTGACAGGATATTCAAAGCACTTTTTAACCCTATTCATCACTGCCAGAGGAAGGTCTGTTTGGAACTCTCCACTCTTCCCCACGTGAGACCCAATGGAGTTTTCCAAACTCTTCACACTTTTTCACTCCATGCGTGCTGTACCATTCCCTTCACTTTCCACCTTCTCTTCACACAGCAGAAACCAAGTCCCAGGCTATCACAATGCCTTTCCAACTCCTCCAACCATAGCATGTCTTCAGATCACTTGGGACACAATCTCATACCACCCCAAATTACTACTGAACTGTTTCAGTAGGAATGAACTGCCTATTCCATGCCCCACTCCCTGGGAATTGCCAAGGTTCTGGAAGCAATAGATCTGGTCATAAATTTCTCAGGGAACCAAACCTGTAACAGCAATATGGCCAAGGACGATTGTTTACGTCATCAGAGTGTGAGGAAGACTCAAGAGCTACAGAATGGATGCTCAACTTAAATCCATTACATTAAACCCAAACTTAGTTTTGAAAATTCTTCTGACAAAAGAAAACACTCTTGAGGGCAGGGCTCATTCTCTGTGCTACCAGTTTGTGACTAACATTCGTTTTGTAGCCCCCATCAGTGCTTAAACAAATGTATTCAAAGTTAGATTATATCCTTTAATAAATTCCCATCTAGTTAAATTACTGATAACTTAAGAATGATCCAGCCTCTTATTACAAATACATTTAGTTGTACTTGGATGAGCCAGAATGTCTATAGCTGAAATATATCAATTATTTGAGTGCTTTTTTACAAATGACAAAATGTAGATGAAGGAAATAAACAGATTAATTTCACACATAGGATTAGAATAATGAAAATCTAGTTTTTTTCCTCTCTCCCAACTCTACATAATGGCACTGAGGGACTCTGAATGTCTCGATTACTCAATTAAGTATTACTTTAAGATGGCCTTACACACACAAACACACACACTCCCTCACACACTCAATCACACAGAAACCTAATTTCCTTCTGAGACCATTAAATGGACATTTTTTGCCATTCTGGATAATTCATTTAGGAAGATAATTCCCTCAAGAAATTAAACTTAGCTCTGAGTCTTAGCTGGTATTTATGATTTCAATGGACATTTCTAGGCTTACATAACCATTTTGTGGATACTGAGGGGATGAGCGTTCCTCTGCTTAAACTAATCCTCAGATGCAAATGTGACTTCTTTATTAAATTGGGCACAGTGAATCTATAAAATGCTCAGATCTCCAGATATAATTGGTGCAGTTTTTCAGAAGTCACCTAATTTACAATTATGCGGTAGCTTTCACAATAAAGGAAACTTGATAAGGAAGCAGTTAAGTTGCTGATTTAATTACCAAAACGCATTAAGCTTCAAAAGCTAAAGCCTTGGAAAGCATTCCTAAATGATCATGAAATTTTCAAAAATCATTTAAAATTCAATTTTTAAAGGCCAAACAAATCTCTATAATAATAGGAATAAAAGGTCATCAACCTTCCTCATAGACTGAATAAAAGCTCCTAAACACCATTTCTGACATTGGAAACTCTTCCTCCCCATAAGGTAGGTCCCTCCACCTCTAACCCTTCAACATGAAAAAAATGTCATTTTACCACTATTTGTAAAGAGATATTTTCAGCATCATTTTCTTTCTCCAGTTTTTTATATTTGTCTTCCTATTTATCACTCTACTGGCTCTTGTGTTACAGACAGAATTTCATTCAACTGTAATAGACTGCTTCAAGGCACATTTCCAGACATCCAAGGCACATAGTCCAAGATGATATTTACCACGTGTATCTCCAATTAAAGAATAATTCCATGACTCAGTTTTAAAGGGAAAACAAGTAATACAACTAGTCTGTACTTTTTTTATCTTACATACACTACAGACCCTATATCATGATTAACTTACCCCTCAATTTCAGACCCTAACTCTGTCCGGGGCAGTGTATGAAGGGTACAGTTATGGTACCTGGAAATCTAACCCTTCAACAGTGCAGTATGAGAGCCAGCTTGGAATATTGACCTTTGCTTTCTATAACTGAGGATATGAAGTCAGTTTCCAGTCTATGAGTTGACCACGAAAGAGTTTCCATGAATAAAACTGGCAATCTAGACACGATTATGAGTTGTCTTCTGAAAAGTTATTTCTTATAAGTACTTTCAAAATATACTTTGACATAAACCTATAACAATGATGAGTATGAAATTCTCAGCAGTTTTGCATGACAGTTACAAAACAAGCATTAAGAATTAAGCTTAGCACTCAGGGATCAAAGCCTATCTCTGAGACTTACTAGTTTTACATGACGAGGCCACCCTCATTCTTTCCCCGCTCCTTGTTCTTCTCTGCCAAATGGAAACATTCATACCTACTTCAGAAGGGAAGTATGCCGATGAAACAGAGTTGAATGCAATAATCCTCATGAAAGTACAACTAAGAGCCTGAAATAAGCATCCCGAAAATGTTTGTTGAATTTTCTGGATCATCAAAAAGGCTTTTTGGGAAACAGAATCTGCCTTCAGTTAAAAGCATCATCTTTCTCCTCCTGAGTGATTCATGTGAATCTTGTCTGAGGCATACATTCAAGGATTATAAAGAAGATAATATAAAGAAGACAAAGAAAATAAAAACAAAGCCAGATGCCTGGACATTTTCAAAATAACTCCATTTAGAACTGGTCTAATTTGGGCACTGAAAACATAAAAACCCAGGACTGTATAAATAAACTAGTGATTGTAGGTTCATGGAAAGAATATTAGCACAAATTCTTCATAAATCAACTCGTTTCGCAGGGCTCAAATGAAACATTTGAAAATGAACTTCTTTCAGGGAGTTGATTAAATGGGTAATTTCACAAAATAAAGTTATGCGAATCTGTTGAAAGGTTGTTTTATAATGATGAACTGACTTGCAGGTAGTTTCCATTCCCAGAAGCTAACCTACTCCAGTAGGTCAAGATCCCTTTTACCATTTGAAGCAGCTACTCTCCCTCCATTGAAAGTACTGATTCATGGGGACTCAAGAATCCTTACTAAACTCTTCTACATTTTTTTTCTCTTTTTAGGGTCCACACCTGCATATGGAAGTTCCCGGACTAGGGGTCAAATCAGAGCTGCAGCTGAGGCCTATGCCACAGCCACAGCAACACCAGATCCAAGCTGCATCTGGGACCTATGCTGTAGCATGAGGCAATGCCAAATCCTTAACACATTGCGTGAGGCCAGGGATCAAACCCGCATCCTCACAGACACTATGTTAGGTTCTTAACCCGCTGAGCCGCAACAGGAACTCCCCCACACTCTTCTAAACAGCCGCCTCAGCTCTGTAACCAGCTCAAAATAAGCAGCGAGAGATCAGATGGACAAAGGTGGAGAGTTAAATAGCTTCATGCTCTGAAGGCAATGGCTTTTTTTTAAAGTTTCTGCTTTTTTCTAACTGGACCATCTTTCACTCAATACTGTGTCCAACTCCTGCCTGACGATATGTTAGGTGTGCATTCTTGAGCAAATCTCTTCATTTATCTGTGCCACAGATATTTCTTTGTAAAATGAGTATATTAGATCAGAAAATTGCCAAGGCCTTTTTTTTTTTTTTTTTTTTGCTTTTTAGGGTTGCACCCATGGCATATGGAAGTTCCCAGGCTAGGGGCTGAATTGGAGCTACAGCTGCTAGCCTACACCACAGCTCACGGCAATGCTGGATCCACAACCCACTGAGAAAGGCCAGGGATCGATCTCACATCCTCATGGATCCTATTCAGGTTTGTTAACTGCTGAGCCATGAAGGGAACTCCTGCCAAGGCTTTTGTGGTTTCTAAAAATCCTGTGATTCCATAGTTCTCTGGCTTGAAGACTAACATGCATAAACAGCCACCACATCCATAAATTGTGTTGTCAGTTAGTTATCTGAACTTGAAAATGATTACAGAGCAGCTGAAGGAAGCTAACTCTTCATCAGCCAACTGCATTTGGCCTTTGAACTAACTGCCTCACTTTCCTCCAACTCAAAAGAAGACTGAGTTGTTGAGCTGTCCCCCTTAAAGCCACACCCTCATGCCCCACTTCCATGAAAGAAGCCAAAGCTCAACTTGCTGTTCCTGGGAAGCTAGTTCATGATAACCTAATTCAACTGATTCTGCTTGTGGCTGAAGATGACTTTCAAACAGCTGAAGGTCAAAGGCCATTCTTTCTAGTACAAGAGAAAACACCCTGTGGATGAGAAATACTAAAAAAAAAAAAAAAAAAAAAGGAAGAGAAAGAATAGTAACACAACTGGAAAGAATTAAGCTGTGGCTTATGATGTTGGAATGCAAATTTTGCTGGGAAAAAAATGGAAAGTTTCCAGCTTTCTACACTTGAACCCAACCCCCCACAGTGTCAGAAAATCAGGAACTTAAACCAGCACAAGAAATACAATGGGCTTAAAGGAAACCTATACCTTATCAGAAAGAAAGCATTGCAGGCTGCCAATTCCTTGAAAGGGGATGGCTTTAGAGTCACAAAATTAAGACTCATGAAACTTTTGCATGGCTTTGGACAGAACACTACCATCCAGTACAAAAAATACCATTCTCTTTTGGATTAAAAGCAAATTTTGGTAACTGTGAGGTGATGGATCACTAACCTTGCAGTAATCATCTTGCAGTAGACACATACATCAAATCTTCACATTGTACACAATATTCTATGTTAATTTTACCTCAATAAACTGTCAAAAAATTAAAATTTTAAAAATTAAAAAAAAAAAAACAAATTGCATCACTATCTGACCCCACCATCCTCCATATCCGAGGGGAACAGCCTTATGACCCAAAGCAGATAAGCTGGAACTTGAGACAGAAAACAAAGACATAAGCCCTTAGCAGAGGCGTTGACTTAGCATGAATAAATAGGACGTCCCAGTCATTACGGTTGCGTGATAAAATACTTAAATTCTAAGCTGAGGTTAGAGACGATCCAAGAAAAGCTAAAAAAATCAATTGATAAAAAGGTCAAGAAATCTGTGGGTCTAGAATCTCTCACGTCTTCCAGAGCTTCATGGGAGAGTATGTTTTTACCACAATAAGTCCACTCTGACAGGGCACCACATGCTGGGCCATGAAATCTGCTAATCTAGGGTTTTGTTATGGTGGCTTTGTTATGGTGGCTTTCAGGCCAGCACTGGCCCCAAGGCCAGAGCACATCAAGAGAAGCTTTCAGCCAGCAGCCCTGCACATTGGACTGGCCAAGACTCATCCACTCACCACTGTTCAGACCTCCTCTCAGAGTTGGAAGGCAGCATATTAAAGGAATAGTTTGTGATGGTTTATATACAAGTCTGAAAGTCAGGCAGCAGTTCCCCCAAACCTATTTTCCTGTGTCACATTCAATGAGGTTTAGTAAATTTACCGAGCTGTATAACCACCATCCATCCAATTTTAGAACATCGTCATCTCCCCAATAAGATATCCTCATGCCTATTAACAGTTCCCACCATCAACCCGGGACCACTGTTCCCACCACCAGCCCCAGGTCAGTGCATGTTAGGTGTGCCCCTCCCTTCCCTCCATTCTCAGGTACACAGCTGACTGACAAGCATATGATGCATAGAGTTGGTACCCACACGTTTCCCAGGAAAAGATGGTGCCTGTGTCATCAGGTTATCCCATGGAGGCTGGACACAAATGCACACATGTGCACACACACAGACACATACATGCCACAGCCTAGGAACCAAAACAACACCTTTCATCCAGCTCATCAAGAAGAAGTCAATACTGCTCCAAAATGCTTCCAACCCAGCCATTATAGGTATGGCCATGGTTTTCAAAAGCTGCAGAAAAACTGAATATGATCCTTCACAGTAGACATCATGTTTAGAAATCAGTATCACTCAGACTCTTAAAGGAGGACCTTGCCTATGCTTCTTGGTGACGATGTAGGTGAATTCAGAGGTTGAAAATTCATTAAGAGGATCAAAGAACTGAAGAAAAATAGCTATAATCAAACAGCTTCCAGAAAGCCACATATACCATTGACCCAACATCTTCTTAACATCAAAAGTAAGACATAGTTCTAGAAACCAGTGGAAAGAAAAGTAGAGAGGCATTTTTAAATGTGTGCTTCTGCAGTGTGTGTAAAAATCAATGTCCACATTCTGCTGTCTTTTCTCTCATCAGTGTGTTACAGACAGTGGGTTCCCAGGTGTTTTCTAAGTGATGACATGCATACTGTCAGGTAAACCCACCCTGCGGAGGTCAGAGAATGTGACCTCCTAATGGCTCATCCTGAGAGGCGGACCTGGGCTCTGTCACCCGTGCACCGAGAAGATTAACATAGCTATTATACTTCCTTCTTGAAAAACCAGACTGGTAACATGAGACTAATTTGCAGACAACATCCATGAAACATATTTTAATGTAACTAATACCCACACCCAATTCCTTTTTTAACACTTTTCACTATCATTGATTAAAAAACAGGAGCACAAAAATAGATTCATGCAAATAAACAGCAAAATGGCACATTTTTAAGTTTTTCAGATAAGCCAAAAAATGGATAGCATCTTTCCTAAGGATGAGGTTCTTCTGCTTAAGAGTTTGGAAAAAAAAAAAATCCCATACCAATTTAGCCCAGTTGCTGAAAATTGTTTCATATGAATATCTCATTTTCCCAATTTTTTTTCACCTGATATGCACTGTGATAAAAATGAATAAAACACTGGTTGGTCCTACACCAAAAGAAGATTCCTAAGAAAAAGGCAAAATAAAAATGAAAATTTTAAATCCCTATATTTTTGCAGCATAAAAAGCAAACATTTTTCAACAGAGCACATATATTTTTGTATTTTCTATTTTTGAAACAGAGAGAAAAATATTAAGAGAACTAAATCAGGATAGGAAACACTGAGAAATGCTTTCACATACTTTCAACTTTCTTTTTCACAGCCTCTAAATTAGGCAAATTACTGTGACCAGTGTGACTGTAAACTAATGATGGAAATTAGTAATAATCTTACAAAACACAGATTTTTTTCATTACAGTGGATCATAAAGCAATTAAATTGAAATGATTTCCACTCTGGCTCCTAAGAATCAAAGCAAAGGTCTCGAATCAGTTTACCCAGTCTGTACATTACATTAACTGAATTTCAAGAATGATCTAATTCCCATATTTGAATTAACAAGCAGAAAATTTACTTTGAGTTGCTAGCTAGTACTTGACTACACCAATGCATACCCTCCAACCTGTTGGCCATCCAATGTTGGTTCAGTGTTGGTACAACAGCGCTAAGGCACACTAAGGCATTAAACACAAGGGAATACAATCAGTCATAAAAGCTATTTATCCATCAACCTAAGGATAAATAACACGAAGAATGTATAATTCTTATTTGAAAGACACCAAGTCAAGGAAGGGCCAAAGAGATCTACACAACAGAGATAATAAACCTTTATCATTAATGCACAAACTGTAATGCAGATCAAAAACAATCAAATAGCCCAGAGGACTGGCACCAGGCTGGAAGTATGCTTTCCCATATTATAAGCAGCAGAAATTAAGTTTCTGAAACGAGGACTGGAAATGTGTTCGCACAACACCGTACATGTTAGGAAAGTAGGCTCTAGACAGGGTTGTGAAAAAAAATCAACTGACACCTCACAGAGCCTTTCATTATGAATGGCATTAATGTCTTATATGGACCTCCATTCAACAATTGGTTTAGAAAGAACTTTTCTGGAGAAAAGAGGTCATTTAATTGTGTTTAACGTTAAAATAAAAGAAGCTGATTCCATAACTGGGTCAACTTTCTACTAAACAACTACCTCAGAAGCAATTATTTCACATTCAAACAAGTAAGTAACGACCAAAAAGCTATCTCAACTATTAGGAAGCAAATGAATTCCCAACACGTGTTCTCCATATAGTCAGATTCTTCCTCAGGAATAACAATGCCACCAATCTTTGTCCTGACAAGCAAGCCTTTTCCCTTATTCTTTAAAGAATCAAATGAACCTCTTTTCCTACTCCGAAATATGGGGAATTAGTTCAAGTTTCACAAATCACACGACTGTGACCTTCCAAATGTCAAAATCCTGAATTCCAAGCATTCTTATTTTGAAAGTTCTTGCAGCATCTTTTAACTGCAGCATGAGGATTTTACAATCAGAATGTTTTCCACACTGAAGAACAAGGCTTCCCAAAAGTCTGCCTACTATATTTTCACAAAATAACAGCACTGGCCTTGAACCGCACCCAAACAACTTCAGTCGACAATGAGAGCAATGCAACAAAAAGAAACCTGGGGAAACCTTGACCTTCTCATTTTTAAGACTCTCATATTCTCCCACTCAGCAGAAGAGAACTGAGACTCACACATTTTATGTGTCTTCCAAACATAGCCAGCCCTGTGAAGAGTGGGCAAGAGATAATGAGGTCCAGTTGCCTACCTTCACTGGTAGCCACATTCTTCTGGGCTTGGGTTGGCGTGTGATCTGTACTTGAACTCACGTCGGATGAGATGCTTGAGCTGCCTTTGCCTAGAGAAAAGAACAAAGAGCAGCTTTTGAGTCTTTTCATTTCAGAACTGGACCATGCCCTCCACTCCATCCCATATATACCAAGCCAATCACTTGTTTCCAAGAAAGGAGCCATAATACCAAGAATGGGGTTTATTAGGTTTCTTGTCTTACACATTCAATATCTTCCGGGAAATACCTGACCCATGTCATAGTCCAACTAAAGCCCTGTTATAATATGGCTTGACTATATACTCAGACAATATTATAAAACATAGTCAGATATGATAACGTAACTTCATTTTGGCATACATGTGAATAAGAAAATACATGTGGGAAACACGCCTACAATATTAGTTTTTTCCTTGCAACTATAAACTATCGATTTCAAATCTAAGAAAGAGGCATTATCCAGGATAATCTGGATATTATCTGCTAGCTCCAAATAGCTGTATTACCTTAAAAAAAAAATTCCTGTTTTAATGGGCTTTTCATTAAAACAAAGAAAAAAACCTACTTTGTCTTTCTAATGTGGTTCTTTTCAACTGGGCGTGCCTCTCTCCACAAGGGGACATGTGGCAATGGCTGGTATCATTTCTAATTGTCAAAACTGAGGAAGGTGCTACTAGCATTTAGTGGGTAGAAGCCAGGGATGCTACAGGTCATCTTACAAGGCAGCACCCACAAGAGACAGTTACTGAGTCCAGAGCATCACTTGTGCTGAGGTTGAGAAACTCTAGTCTAAGTAATCTAAGCTCCACTGACAGCTGAGTTTCCATCTTTCTTTCAATTTGAACGCACACATTAATATTGCTAATCATTCTCCCACTGTCACTCAAAAGTCTACAAATATGAATCATACTCACTGGATAGGGAAGGAAGAGCCAATGACCACGGTGGGCACAATTCTAAGATGATCCCCATGGTACCTGGTACAGATGGAATTTGTGTGTTCCCTAAAACTCATATGTTAAAACCTAATCCCCAGTGCAATGGTATTAGAAGGTGATTAGCCTTTTGGAGGGGATGATTAGGTCGTGAGGGTAGAGACCTCATGAATGGGCTTAGTGCCCTTACTGCAAAGACCTCAGAGTGCTCCCCTGCCCCTTCCATCACGTGAAGACAAAGGAAAAGACAGCTCTTGATGAACCAGGAAGCAGGTCCTCACCAGACAATTTAATGTCAGACTTTTCAGCCACCGGAAATGTACGAATTAAATTTCTGGGAGTTTCCATTGTGGCTCAGTGGTAGCAAACCTGACTAGTATCCATGAGGATGAGGGTTCGATCCCTGGCCTTGCTCAGTGGGTTAAGGCTCCGGCATTGCCATAAGCTGTGTTATAGGTCGCAGACACAGCTCAGATCTGGCATTGCTGTGGCTGTGATGCAGGCTGGTAGCTAGCCTGGGAACTTCCATGTGCCATGGGTGCAACCCTAAAAAGACAAAAAAAAAAAAAGAATTAAATTTCTGTTGTTATAAGCCACCTCATCTATGGTATTTTGTTGTAGCAGCCTGAACAGGCTAAGCCAATTCTCACATCCTTGGTAATCTGCTCCTCTTGAGTGTGGACAGAACTTGCAACTTATCACTAAGCAACAGGACATGACACTGGTGAGAAGATTCTGCAAATGTAATTCAATTTCCTATAGCATTAACTTTAATCAAAAGACTGATTATCCTGGGTGGGCCTGAGCTAAATACTAAAGTAAATGATTTTTTAAAAGCACAGAGGAGAGAGACCCTTCCTGCTTAAAGAAGCAAACCACCATAAACTGTGGCTGCCATGAAATGAATTCTACCAACCCCACATGAGCATGGAAGAGAGGACCCTGATCTCAGATGAAAAAGCAGCCCTGGCCAATGCCTTGATTGCAGCTTTGCGAAATCTTGAACAAAAGATCCATCTAATCTAAGTCCAGAGTTCTGCCCCAAAGTAAACAGAGAAGTAATAGATGTATCTTTTTTTTTTTTTTGTCTTTTTGCCACTTCTTGGGCCACTCCCGTGGCACATGGAGGTTCCCAGGCCAGGGGTCCAATCAGAACTGCAGCCGCCAGCCTACACCACAGCCACAGCAATGCAAGATCCGAGCCACATCTGCGATCTACACCACAGCTCACGGCAACGCCAGATCGTCAACCCACTGAGCGAGGGCAGGGATCGAACCCGCAACCTCATGGTTCCTAGTCGGATACGCCAACCACTGCGCCACGACGGGAACTCCATAGGTGTATCTTGTGTTAAGCTGCTACTAAATTCATGGTAGGTAATCTGTCATGTGGCAATGGAAAACTAAAACAATGACCAACTAATTACGTCCCAAGTGAACTCTTTTCATTCCACAAGTTATGATCTAAACTCTTACATGCAGCTGAGAAACACTATTTTCCAACAGTCGTCCCTGCACAGTAGTAATACTCTAGTGAGGTGGTGTGAGGTTAAAAAAGGACCAAGTAGGGATTTGCCACTGTGGTGCGGTGGATTAAGAATCTGACTGCAGCAGCTAGGGTCACTGCAGAGGTGTGGGTTCAAATCCCAGCCCAGCAAAGTGGGTTAAAGGATCTGGCTTTACCACAACTGCAGCATAGGTTGCAGCTGTGGCTTGGATTCCATCCCTGGCCTTGGAACTTCCCTATGCCATGGATGCAGTCACAAAAAGAAAAAAAAAAAGAAATTACTTAACTTAAAAAATTAAAAAGGACAAAGTAGAAAAGCATCAATGGGCTTCATACAAAATCTCTTCAGGATTTTGTTTACTAATGTTGACAGCAATAAAACAATCCAAGTTCATGGACAGTATCAACCTGAGCAGCAACAGCAAATGGTTGTTGTTTCTTCTCATCACTGTGCATTGCTCATGGTGACTTATGGCTGGCTCTGAAAGAATTCTGTTGTTCCCACCATATTTGCTAACTTCACAGCCTCCTCCCTCAGAGTTAGCAGAAACAGTGCAGAAACTCTCCCTTAGTTTGTGTCAGGCTTCTTGTAGCCTGGCAGTGCCATTTATCTGTCATGGTTCATCTCTGGTGGGGGTTGACATAAAAACTGTAAGATTTTACACACACACCCCCAATCAACTTTTGTCCCTTTGGGCATGATGTCATCTCTGTAAAGAATGTATACCTTCTGATAAGTAACCTCCATAAAAAATGTATACCTTTCAATAAGTAAAATACTTTTGAATGTCTATTTATTTAATTAATTAATTAATTTATTTATTTATTTATTTTCTTTTTAGGGCCACACCCACAGTTTATGGAGGTTCCAAGGCCAGGAGTCGAATCAGAGCTGTAGCTGCCAGCCTACACCACAGCCACAGCAACGCCAGATCTGAGCCATGTCTGTGACCTACACCACAGCTCACGGCAAGGCTGGATCCTTAACCCACTGAGTAAGGCCAGGGATTCAACCCACCACCTCGTAGTTCCTAGTCAGATTCATTTCTGCTGCGCCACAAAGGGAACTCCAGAATGCCTGAGTATTTAATGAATTAAATAATTAAGGAAAGAAAGATAACAGAGAGTTGGCTATAGTCCATTCTTGTCATAGTCTATGAAGTCGCTGCAAACAGTGAATTAACACGGAGTCATTGCTTTGCGGGGAGCACGGGATTAGGTAAATGCGAACCTCTGATCTCATTTTGGTGAACTCTTCAACGCCTAACCTTGTTTTATGTATTTTTTTTTGTTATTGTTGTTGTTGTTGTTGTTGTTGCTATTTCTTGGGCCGCTCCCGCGGCATATGGAGGTTCCCAAGGCTAGGGGTTGAATCGGAGCTGTAGCCACCGGCCTACGCCAGAGCCACAGCAACGCAGGATGCGAGCCGCGTCTGCAACCTACACCACAGCTCAACGGCAACACCGGATCATTAACCCACTGAGCAAGGGCAGGGACCGAACCCGCAACTTCATGGTTCCTAGTCGGATTCGTTAACCACTGCGCCACAACGGGAACTCCTTATGTATGTTTTTAAAGACACTTTACTTAATATATATTGTTCATGCCTAGCATTGAACTCAAGGCCAACACCACTGTGACTTAAGCCTAAAGGAAGCCCATCTAACACATGTAAAGCCCATCACATCCCCCTTGCACTCAGGAACACCAGACAGGCCTCTCTTTGACACTACACTTGGGGGACACTTCAGATTGGGAAATCACCATAAAAAGAACAGAAAATGTGAAAAACATGGCACTAAATAGACTATAGCGGGGACACTTAATTGCAGCATGAGAGCTGAAACAAGAATTCACCCTGCCCACCTGGCCATTCAAATTCTCCACCACTCTGTTCATGTCTAGTCTAAGATGACCACAAAGGCACTGTGAGTCTTCATCTGGGGCTACAAATAAATTTCAGTCAGTAGGCAAATCAGCAACTATGGACTCCACAAATAGTAAGGACTGACTACATCAGTTTTTACTACACTTAAGTGGATAGAGTGTTGGATCTAGACTCAGGAGGCTGGGGTTTCTAGCCTGGACTTGTCACTTTCTAGTACTGAGCAATTATTAAACCTCTCAACGCATTATTTTTCTCAGCTATAGACAGGGTAAGGTTAGAGTAAATAAAATAATACAGATATATCGCTTAGGAAAGTACATTTAGAAAAGTCAATCAATCTTAATGTAATGGGGTTCATATTTTGGATACCATTAATACATTCTTCTCTCCTGCCTTGCTTCTGGTCCCAAGGGAGCTCAAGTGGAGGGGAAAGGTGTAGGTGTCGGGGATGGAAGAGAGGAGACTTATAGAAGAAATGTCACAGGAGCAACTTAGAAGGAAAAGAAAGTGATATTTGGCCTCTAATAGTCAGAAACAAATCTGCAGTATGACAGTGTTCTTATAAGTCCAAGCTATTGTCTACATTTCTTACCTCCTTTAGCAAATCAAAGGTCAGGCCTGTCACCTTAAACCCTGGAGTTTTACATAAGGGAAGTCCAGACCAGAGGGCAGTGGTGGGAAGATGGGACAGGCAGCCCAGCCTAGGGAAATACTGGAAAGGACTGGGCGGGGATGGGAGTACCTCCTTCACCTTTTGCAAATGTCATGGTGTCGTGGTGCCCAGGCTTCAGTGTCTGTATCAGTCAGGCTTCTCCAGAGAAATACAATTGGAGATATATATATGTATCTCCTATCAGGATAAACGTAAGGACCAGGGGAAATTATAGTACTGTTTCTATAAATATACATAGTATCACTCATATATGGATATATGTAGGACATTTATATATTTATATATCTATATATAAATACACATTAGATAGATTGAAAGAAAGAAAGACAGAAGGATCAGAATCACAAAGAGAGATTGAAAAGAACTGGCTCACAGAATAGCTGGAGCTGACAAGCTGGAAATCTGTAGGGTAGACAGTAGGATGGAAACTCAGGCAGTTAATGCCACAGCCTCAAGGCAGAATTCTTTCTTTTCCACTAAAGCTCACATTTCGCTTGTAAGGTCTTCAAGAGACTAGATTGAAGTCCCGTCATCCAATCAAGAGTCATCAAAGGTAGTCTCCATACAGTCAA